>NC_139150.1:20868164-26193340 GCF_964270905.1 Leucopleurus acutus
TAATGTTGGCAGCATATGTGTTTTTGTATACATTCAGCCACTCTATGGAGTCCTCCCTCTAGCTTGTTAGTCCCTGGACCCATCCCTGTTCTGGCCCAATAGCCTGTAGGCACCAGTGCTGGGATGCCTCAGGCCAAGCAACTAACTAGGCGTGGACACAGTCCCACCTGTCAACAGACAGGCTGTCTTAAGACCCCCTGTGCCCACAGCAGCCTCTGGACAAGGCCCCGCCCACTAGAGAGCCCAGGACTCAGCTCCACCCACCAGTGGGCAGGCACCAGCCCCAGAATCCCCTGAACCCCAGCCTTGTCCTCCAGGAAGCCTTCTCTAGCCTCTGGACCAGTTCACCCCCAAGGGGAAAGACACCAGATGCAAGAAAACCACAACCTCATAGCCTGCAGACCCAGCCTGACCATCAGCACGCCATCCCCTGTCCTGAGAACAGCTGGCCCCAGCCCTGCCCACTAGTAGGACAACACAAGCTTCAGGACACCACAGACCCTGTATCCAGCTGTGTCAGAAACCAGTCTCCCTCCCCCACCAGTAATCTGACACCAGCTCTGAGACCCCTGGACCCTACAACCAGACTCCAGGGTATGGCTCTGCCCACCAATAGGCTGGTGCTAACCTCAAGACCTGGTTTCACCTACCAGTGGGCAGGCAACAGCTCTGGAGTCTTCTGGACCCTGGCTCTGCCCTCCAGTGAGCCAGCACTAGCCCTGGGGCCCCCTGGGATTCCATAGTCAGCCACCTTGTGACCTGGTCCTGCCAACCAGTGGCCAGCAGCCTCTGTGCAAGGCAGGGCCTGGCAACCGATCAGACTGGGGGCCAACCAGGAATGCCCATATAGCCCACCACAACAGGAGGATCCACACAGCCCTCATAGGGGGAACTCCTAATGCATATAGCTTGGATGATGAGAGGTGAGTGCACTGCTGGGACGCATGGGACGTTTCCTACAAAAGGCCACTTCTCCAAGGTTGGGAAACATAACCAACCTACCAGATACATAAAAATACAAACAGCAACTTAGACAAAGTGAGGCAACAGAGGAACATAGTACAGACAAAGGAGCCAGATAAAACCCCAGAAGAACAGCTAAGTGGAGATAGGCAACCTACCTGAGAAAGAGTTCAGGGTGGTGATTGTAAAGATGATCAAAGTATTCAGAAAAATGGATACACGAGAGAGACGTTAGTTTTTAACAAAGAGTTAGAAAATATAAAGAACAACCAAACATATGAAGAATACAATAACTGAAGTAAAAAATACATTAGAAGGCATCAACAGTAGACTAAATGATAGAGGAATGGAACAGCAAGCTGGAAGACAGAGTAGTGGAGATCATTGCCGCTGAATAGAAAAAAATAAAAAGAAATGAAGACAGTTTGAGAGAACTCTGGGACAACATCAAGTGCAGTAATACTCGCATTATAGGGGTTCCAAGGAGGACAAGAGACAGAAAGGAGGTGAGAACATATTTGAAGACATAGTAGCTGAAAACTTCCCTAACCTGGAAAAGGAGACAGACATCCAAGTCCAGGAAGTGCAGAGTCCCATACAGGATTAACTCCAAGAGGAACACACCAAGACACGTTGCAACTAAAATTGCAAAAAATTAAAGAGAATATTAAAAGCAGCAGGGAAAACCAACAAATAAATACAAGGGAACTCCCATAAGGCTATCAGCTGACTTTCCAGCAGAAACTCTGCAGGCCAGAGGGGAGTGGCCTGATATATTCAAAGTGATGAAAGGAAAAAACCTACAACCAAGAATACTCTACGAAGTAAGGCTCTCATTCAGATTTGATGGAGAGATCAAAAGCTTTACAGACAAGCAAAAGCTAAAAGAGTTTGGCACCACCAAACCAGCTTTACAACAACGTTAAAGGAACTTCTCTAAGCAAAAAAGAAAAGGCCACAACTAGAAACGAGAAAATTATGAAATAGCTTACCAGTAAAGGCAAACATACAGTAAAGGTGGAAAATCATCCACACACAAAGCTAGCAGGGAGGTTAAAAGACGAAAGTACTAAAATCATCTATATCCACGATAAGCAGTTAAGGGATACACAAAACAATTAGATGTACAATGATATCAGAAATAGTAATCATAAGGGGAGGAGAGTACAAATGCAGGGTTTTAAAAATGTATTTAAAATTAAGAGATCAGCAACTACCCACCTCCTAGAGAAATGGAAATAAAAACAAAAGTGAACAAATGGGATCTAAGGAAACTGAAAAGCTTTTGCACAGCAAAGGAAACCATAAACAAGACAGAAATTTCTCCAAAGAAGATATACAGATTGCCAACAAATACATGAAAGAATGCTCAACATCACTAATCATTAGAGAAATGCAAATCAAAAGTACAATGAGATATCATCTCACACCAGTCAGAATGGCCATCATCAAAAAATCTAGAAACAATAAATGCTGGAGAGGGTGTGGAGAAAAGGGAATCCTCTTGCACTGCTGGTGGGAATGTAAATTGATACAGCCACTATGGAGAACAGTATGGAGGTTCCTTAAAAAACTAAAAACAGAACTACCATACGACCCAGAAATCCCACTACTGGGCATATACCCTGAGAAAACCATAATTCGAAAAGAGTCATGGGGCTTCCCTGGTGGCGCAGTGGTTGGGGGTCCGCCTGCCGATGCAGGGGACACAGGTTTGTGCCCTGGTCCGGGAGGATCCCACATGCCGTGGAGCAGCTGGGCCTGTGGGCCATGGCCGTTGAGGCTGCTCGTCCGGAGCCTGTGCTCCACAGCGGGAGAGGCCACGGCAATGAGAGGCCTGTGTACTGCAAAAAAAAAAAAAAGTTATGTACCACAATGTTCATTGCAGCTCTACTTACAATAGCCAGGTCATGGAAGCAACCTACGTGTCCATCAACAGATGAATGGATAAAGAAGATGTGGCACATATATTTAATGGAATATTACTCAGCCATAAAAGGAAACAAAATTGAGTTATTTGTAGTGAGATGGATGGACCTAGAGTCTGTCATACAGAGTGAAGTAAGTCAGAAAGAGAAAAACAAATACCGTATGCTAACACATATATATGGAATCAAAAAAAAAAAGGTTCTGAAGAACCTAGGAGCAGGACAGGAATAAAGAAGCAGACATAGAGAATGGACTTGAGGACACGGAGTTGGGGAAGGGTAAGCTGGGATGAAGTGAGAGAGTGGCATGGACTTATATACACTACCAGATGTAAAATGGACAGCTAGTGGGAAGCAGCTGCATAACACAGGGAGATTAGCTCAGTGCTTTGTGACCACCTAGAGGGGTGGGATAGGGAGGGTGGGAGAGAGACACAAGAGGGAGGGGATATGGGGATATATGTATACATATAGCTGATTCACTTTGTTATAAAGCAGAAACTAACACACCATTGTCAAGCAATTATACTCCAATAAAGATGTTAAAAAAAATAAAAGGAAGTAATCAGGCAAAAAATAAAGAGATCAGCAACTTAAAACAATCATATATAATATATAGAGTGCTATATTAAAACCTCATGGTAACCTCAAACCAAAAATCTATAGTAGATACACACAAAAAAGAGAAAGGAATCCAAATATAGCACTAAAGATAATCATCAGGGGGCTTCCCTGATGGTGCAGTGGTTAAGAATCCACCTGCCAATGCAGGGGACGCTGGTTCAATCTCTGGTCCAGGAACATCCCACATGCCACGGAGCAACTAAGCCTGTGAGCCGTAACTACTGAGCCTGTACGCTACAACTACCGAAGCCTGTGTGCCCTAGAGCCTGTGCGCTGCAACTACTGAGCCCACGAGCTGCAACTACTGAAGCCCATGCACCTAGAGCCCGTGTTCCACAACAAAAGAAGCTACTGCAATGAGAAGCCCGCACACCTCAACGAAGAGTAGCCCCTGCTCGCCGCAACTAAAGAAAGCCTGCATGCAGCAGCAAAGACCCAACACAGCCTAAAAATAAAAATAAAAAATTAAAAGATAATCATCAAATCACAGGAGAAAAGAAAGGAACAAAAAAACCTGCAAAAACAAACCCCAAACAATTAACAAAATGGCAATAAGAACATACATATCAATAATTACTCTAAATGTAAATGAACTAAATGCTTCAATCAAAACACATTTTTTATACTTTTATCTCACCATCTAACAAATTTTATAAAAAATCATGACAAGAATTTTTACCATAATCAACAGAATATATTTTGTATAATATTTTAAGTGACTAGCCAAAAGGACACAATTTTACATGCACTAAGTATCACTGCAATAGATCTCACTAATCCTATATTCATTTAATTTCTGGATTCAGGAGTTAGGTCTTATAATCACAAATACGAGTTTATATCAAAGAAGCCACAAGCTATCTCTTATACGACAGCCTTGACACTTGAAGATAGTCTATGGCTTTTATCTCAAGATGGGGGGTGGATATATGCATTACCTCTCCTTCCTCTCAGAATATTATTGAATGCAGAGGGAATATAAGTATAACTCTATTGAGTCAAAGGCAATCAGAGTAGGTGCCATGAGTGAACCAGAACCATCAAGGAACTTTTGGAAAATGTTGAGCAGATAGTCAGATTGAAGGTGAAATCCATGAACAGAGAAGTCCCAAAACATAAGCTGGTCGAAAAAGGAGATAGCACTGTTATTAAAGGGTAGTGATGTGGAATAAAGTCTAACCCAGATCTATGATGACACAACCTAAATCTTCAAAAGGTTAACTCGATTTTTTTTTTATAAAGAGAAAGGTGAATATATGATCCAATTTTTAAAAAAATATTTATTTATTTATTTATGGCTGTGTAGGGTCTTCGTTTCTGTGCATGGGCTTTCTCTAGTTGCGACGAGCGGGGGCCACTCTTCATCGCTGTGTGTGGGCCTCTCACTGTCGCGGCCTCTCGTTGCGGAGCACAAGCTCCAGACGCACAGGCTCAGTAGTTGTGGCTCATGGGCCTAGTTGCTCCGCAGCATATGGGATCTTCCCAGACCAGGGCTTGAACCCGTGTCCCCTGCATTGGCAGGCAGATTTCTCAACCACTGAGCCACCAGGGAAGCCCTAACTTGATTTCTGAAAGGGGATGCAGATGGGTTTTATTTTCTCCTCAGCCCTACTGTGATTCTAAAAGTTTGGCAATATCTACATGTGGGAAATGCCCTTGATTGTTTCTTTTCTTCCTCTGGACTAGTTTCAACCTTTTTCATAGCATTTGTGTTTCTCTGACACTTTCACTCTCTGAAATCAGAAAGTGATCATGTCCTAACTTGATTTAACTCATTACAGAGGTGTTTCCAGGCCTGTGCCAACCATGTCTCTCCAAGATCTGCTTTTTCTGGTTCACAGAGAAAAATCTGACTCCTAAAAATGATAGTGCAGACAAGAAAATAGTGAGTCAAGGTGACTCATTATATTTCAGTTTTAAAACAGGAAAACTGCCTCCTTTTTTTTTCCCTTGTCTCCTCTCCTTCCTGAATTATGCAGGATGGTATTTTGAGACAAAGCTTCTTTAATCAGGAATAGGAACTTTATTTTAATTTCTTAATTTTTTTGGTAACATTGTGGAGATTTTTCACTTTGAGGTGGTTGAGCATGTGTTGGGTAAGGACTGTAGCTTAGAACTCCACTCCCTAAATTAGGGAACTTCAAGTCTCTGTCAGCTCCTGAAAGATAGGAATCTTTCCCCCTAGAGAATCCCTATGGTGAAGCAACTGCGTGGAGGGAATGGTGACATTAACTTTTGACTGAGACAGAGAAGCACAGGTGTGTGTGTGTGTGTGTGTGTGTTTTAAGGGTTGCTATATCCTGACCAAGGAGAACCAACAAGGTTCTTAGCTGAGATTAATATGATCCCAAAGGCCCTTTTGCCAAAAAAGTTTCTTGGTATGTTAGGGGCTGCCAGAAGGTGATGAGACTGGAAATATGGGCTGTAGCTTCTGCCTCTACATCCAGCTCCACTGACTGCAAACTTTAAGTAAAGCAGGGCTTGCAGGAATAGCAGGATTCTGAGTTCACCTTTGTCACCACTAAATAAAATCTACAGCCTGTCCAAAGTATAGTGCTGATGAGGCTAAGAGTCTCATCCCAAAGGTACCAGTGACTCAAACTTAGCCTCGTGGTCACATGCTACAAATACATGCTAAGATGTCAGAGGGTTTGGTTTAGTATAACCCATCACTACTGCTGGATGGGAGGGAGAGTGACACAATGGAAGGTGTGAGTCACAGAATTAGAAGACTAGGACTTACTAACTGTGGGTTTGGGGCCTCAAGTTCTTTATAAGACTGGTTTAAACAGTGACTAATATTTAAATTCTCTGTATCTCAAATCTAAACCCATGGGTTTCCCAGACAGTGGGAATGTAATATCTTTATTCACTTACTTAACAAATACCGATTGCACGCCTGCTAGGTGCCAGACAATGTAGCAGGCTCTGGGGCTTTGGCAATGAAAATATGGTCTCGGCCCTCATTGATTTTTACAGTCCCATGGCACCAAGAGACATGAATCAAATTTATCACCAAAACAAATGTGAAAATTGCAACTGTGACAAGAAGAGGAGTTACATGGTGCTGAGGGACCCTTTAATGGGGGTGGGGTGGAATGACAGCCAGGAAAGTCAGGGAATACTTTCCTGAGGAGATGGCACTTGAGCTGAGACCCAAAGAATAATTCGATGTTAACTGGGCAAAAATAGGATTTTAACAGGTTCTAGAAAGAAGGAATAGTACGTGCAAAGGCCTGTTGTAGGAAGAGCGCAAAGAACATTTGAGAAATAGAAAGCCAGTATGGCTGGAGTAGAGACAACGAGGAGCATGGTACGAGATGAAGGTGTAAAGGAAGGTACTCACCAGACTATGCAAGGCTGGCGGACCACGGTAAGAGGATTTGGCTTTAGAATAGGATGTGTATCTTGAAGAGAGAAATCTGATTTCATTCCTGGAGAAGAATGAAAATAGATAAAGATGAACCAATTAGTAGCTGATGGTGTAGGTCAAGCAAGAGATAATGATACTTTGAACTAGGGTGCTAAGATGAAAATGGAAAAAACTAGATGGATTCCAGAGATATTTAAGAGGTTAAGTAAAGATGATTTGGTAAAGAATTGTACAAATAAGGCAAGAGAGGAAGATATCAAGGATACCTTTCTAGTTTATACGTCTGGATGGATGGGTGGTAGGGAACACTATAATGGGGGTGGGGGAAGGACACTATGAGTATGGACTTGCACACGTTGGGAAGATATCAAGTAGGTAGTTGATATGTGGGTCTGGAGCGCAAAAGGGTCTGGATTGGAGACACAACAATGAGTCATCTATATATACATGGTACTTAAAGCTATATGTGTAGGTGAGATTGTTTAGAGAAGAGACTAAGAAGAAAGCCTATGACTGAGCCAACAAGGAATTTTAAAGTTACATTCTTATATTCTTTTCCATTATGGTTTAGCATAGGATATTGAATATAGTTCTCTGTGCTACACAGTAGGATCTTGTTGTTTATCCATTCTATATGTAATAGTTTACATTTGCTAATCCCAAACTCCCAGTTCTTCCCTCCCCCACCTCCCTCCCCCTTGGCAACCACCAGTCTGTTCTCTATGCCTGTGATTCTGTTTCTGGTTCATTTGTGTTACATTTTAGATTCCACATATAAGTGATATCATATGGTATTTTTCTTTCTCTTTCTGACTGACTTCACTTAGTATGATAATCTCTAGGTGCATCCATTTGCTGCAAATGGCATTATTTCATTCTTTTTTTATAGCTGACTAGTATTCCATTGTATATATGTCTTCTTTATCCATTCATCTGTCAGTGGACATTTAGGTTGTTTTCGTGTCTTGGGTATTGTGAATAGTGCTGCTATGAACATAGGGGTGCATGTATCTTTTTGAATTATAGTTTTGCCTGGATATATGCCCAGGAGTGGGATTGCTGGGTTATATGGTAATTCTATTTTTAGCTTTCTGAGGAACCTCCATACTGTTTTCCACATTGGCTGCACCAATTTACAAGGAATTTTAACTTTAAAGACTGGTTAGGGCTTCCCTGGTGGTGCAGTGGTTAAGAATCCACCTGCCAATGCAGGGGACACGGGTTTGAGCCCTGGTCTTGGAAGATCCCACATGCTGTGGAGCAACTAAGCCTGTGTGCCACAACTACTGAGCCCGCATGCCACAACTACGGAAGCCTTGCACCTAGAGCCCATGCTCTGTAACAAGTCACTGAAGTGAGAGGCGCACGCACTGCAATGAGAGGCCCATGCACCGCAACGAACAGTAGTCCCTGCTCGCTGCAACTAGAGAAAGCCCGTGCGCAGCAACAAAGACCCAACACAGCCAAAAATAAATAAATTTATTAAAAAAAAAAAAAGACTGGTTAGAGTTTGAGTCTCCAAAGGTGAAAGGGAAGAGTGGTCAAAGAGAAAGGAGATATACCAGGAAGGTGTGGTATTACTGAAGCAAGAGAATAAACTCTCAAAGATTTAAGAAAGAGGCTAAAACTCTCAAAGGTTGCTCAGAGTCAAGTAGGATAAGGACTGAAAATGCCCATTAGATTTAATGACACGGAATCACTGACCTCAGAAAATCCATTTTAGTGACATGATAGAGCTGAAAATAAAATAGAAAATAGTAGAGTTTGAAGGGACTGGCTGGAAGTAAAATAGAAAATAGTAGAAGAGTCTGAAAGGTTGAAAGGAATGCAAAGTTCTGAACTTGTAATTTTGGAGCATGAAAGAGTGAGACTTGACTGGAGAAACAGCATAGCACTGCTGGGTAGTTTAGAGGGCTCATTGGAGATTGGAGTCTGTAAATTTATAGTTTAAATCTGACTAACTGTGAGACTTCCCCCCAACTAGTCCTCAGCTACTTGAATGCCAGCAGATAACTGGGTTTATCCAAGGTTGGCAGGCAAAGATAAAAGAACCAGAGAGTTTGATCTATTGAAAAGGGTGTTACCAAAATGATGTACCTCTGCTACCTAAGTTAGATAGAGGTAGATAGCAGAGGAAGAGAAGAAAGGAAAAATCATACATCGATTCTGAATGATTTGGAAAAATCATACATTAGTGTAGGGGTGTGTGCATCCTGATAAGATCAAAGAAATGTTGAAGGTAGAAGTAGCTGAACAAGCAACACAGGAGAGGAGGCTGTAGTCAGAGTGGGGTATTTGAATTAGTGATTCTGGAGGTGGCACAGCTACGGTTGATGATCAGATCCAGGATCCAAGGGAGTTTGTGGCTGAAGAAGGGTGGAGGTCACTAGAGATTAGAGGCCTTGGGTTTGACTCCATCAAATCTCTTTCACTTGCAATTGACGGAAAACCTAAATCAAACTGGGATTGGGAAAGGGGAATACAGAAGTTTTTGTTAAGAAGCAACATTGTAAAAATGACTATACTACCCAAAGAAATCTACAGATTCAATGCAATCCCTATCAAACTACCAATGGCATTTTTGGTAGTTTGAACTACTACAGAACTAGAACAAAAATTTCACAATTTGTATGGAAACACAAAAGACCCCGAATAGCAAAGCAATCTTGAGAAGGAAAAACAGAGCAGAGGAATCAGGCTCCCTGACTTCAGACTATACTACAGAGCTACAGTAATCAAGACAGTATGGTACTGACACAAAAACAGAAACACAGATCAATGGAACAGAATAGAAAGCCCAGCGATAAACCCACACACATATGGTCACCTTATTTTTGATAAAGGAGGCAAGAATATACAATGGAGAAAAGACAGCCTCTTCAGTAAGTGGTGCTGGGAAAACTGGACAGCTACAAGTAAAAGAATGAAATTAGAACACTTCCTAACACTGTACACAAAAATAGACTCAAAATGGATTAAAGACCTAAATGTAAGGCCAGACACTATAAAACTCTTAGAGGAAAACATAGGCAGAACACTCTATGACATAAATCACAGCAAGATCCTATTTGACCCACCTCCTAGAGAAATGGAAATAAAAACAATAATAAACAAATGGAACCTAATGAAACTTAGAAGCTTTTGCACAGCAAAGGAAACCATAAACAAGACAAAAAGCCCTCAGAATGGGAGAAAATATTTGCAAACGAAGCAACTGACAAAGGATTAATCTCCAACATACACAAGAAGCTCATGCAGCTCAATATCAAAAAAACAAACAACCCAATCCAAAAATGGGCAGAAGACCTAAATAGACATTTCTCCAAAGAAGATATACAGATTGCCAACAAACACGTGAAAGGATGCTCAACATCACTAATCATTAGAGAAATGCAAATCAAAACTACTATGAGGTATCGCCTCACACTAGTCAGAATGGCCATCATCAAAAATCTACAAACAATAAATGGTGGAGAGGGTGTGGAGAAAAGGGAGCCCTCTTGCACTGTTGGTGGGAATGTAAATTGATACAGCCACTATGGAGAACAGTATGGAAGTTCCTTAAAAAACTAAACACAGGGCTTCCCTGGTGGCGCAGTGGTTGAGAGTCCACCTGCTGGTGCAGGGGACACGGGTTCGTGCTCCGGTCCGGGAGGATCCCACATGCAGCAGAGCGGCTGGGCCCGTGAGCCATGGCCGCTGAGCCTGTGCGTCCAGAGCCTGTGCTCCGCGACAGGAGAGGCCACAACAGTGAGAGGCCCGCGTATCGCCAAAAAAATAAAAAAACTAAAAACAGAACTGCCATACGACTCAGCAATCCCACTACTGGGCATATACCTTGAGAAAACCATAATTCAAAAAGAGTCATGTACCACAATATTTGCAGCACTGTTTACAATAGCCAGGACATGGAAGCAACCTAAGTGTCCATCGACAGATGAATGGATAAAGAAGATGTGGCACATACATTAATGGAATATTACTCAGCCATAAAAAGGAAACGAAATTGAGTTATTTGTAGTTAGGTGGATGGACCTAGAGTCTGTCGTACAGAGTGAAGTAAGTCAGAAAGAGAAAAACTAATACTGTATGCTAACACATATATATGGAATCCAAAAAAAAAAAAGGTTCTGAAGAACCTAGGGGCAGGACAGGAATAAAGATGCAGACGTAGAGAATGAACTTGAGGACACGGGGAGGGGAAAGGGTAAGCTGGGACGAAGTGAGAGAATAGCATTGATCTATATACACTACCAAATGTAAAACAGATAGCTAGTGGGAAGCAGCTGCATCTCACAGGGAGATCAGCTTGGTGCTTTGTGACCACCTAGAGGGGTGGGATAGGGAGGGTGGGAAGGAGACACAAGAGGGAGGGGATATGGGGATATATGTATATGTATAGCTGACTCACTTTGTTATACAGCTGAAACTAAGACACCATTGTAAAGCAATTATACTCCAATAAGGATGTTAAAAAGGAAAAAAAAGGTGAAGAGGTAGTTTAGCTTCAGGCAGAGCTCGTAGGATGTGATCAGGATCTGACTCTCCATCTTTCAGCTCTGCTGTCCTCTATAGGGAGATCTCAGGCAAGCTCTGCTCTAGGGGGAGCAAAACGGCTGCCAGTAACTCCAGGCTTTCATCCTCAGCAGTCTAAGGTGAGCAGAGAAGAGTAAGTGTCTCCTCCCTAACTATTTAAGTCAGAGTCCTGGGCCTCATTCTTACTGGTTCAAATTTGGGTCACATTTCCATCTCCAAACCAAACACTGTCATCACAGGCACTCAGTGCTGTGATTGGCCAGACCTGAGTCTCATTTCCACTTGGAAGATGGTTCATCAGAGGAAAAATGGGGTGTTCTTACCAGAAGAAGAATCAATGTATCCTGGCCAGTAAAAACAGATGTCTTACTTCTTCTACAGTGTTGAGCAGGTTGTTCATGAGGTCGTTCATGTTGGGAGCAGAGCTTGGGGTAGACAGGAATCCCATTAAGCCAGAATCTTTGAAAGAGGAGGCATGGCCTGGCGTCAGTGACTACAGGTGTAAAACAGAACTCGGAGTGTTTGTACAGCGCCTCTTGATAACTCCTCAGACTTGAAAGATCCTTGAGGGCAAAGGATTTTGTATCCCTGGTACCAAGTAGTGAGCCTGATACTCAAAAAATGCTTGTAAATGATGGACGGATGGTAGATGAATGGATGATGAATGAACAAATGAATCACTGAGTTTGAAAATACCTTAGGAATAGGCTTACAGTATTTGACAAAGTTTTGAACACAAAAATGCATTTTGAAAATGTATCTCTTCAATTATGTCAGAAATGGAGCATTGTGAAAATAGCATGGACTCTCAAGTCACACAAACCAACATTTGAATTCTGGCTCTGGGTGACCTCGTGCAAATGATTTAGCCACCCTAAGTCTGTTTCCTCATCTATAAAATTGGGCAATGTTAGGGTGCCACCCTGAGGGGGAGTAGCCAATGAAACAATTTCCCAAGAAGATCCGTGGGTGGCATTCATTATTTTGAGAGCTTATTATAAATGAGGTGTAGCTCTCAGCCTGACAGAATAAAAAACGTCATCAGCACTCGGAGAGGGAAGTCATTTCCCAGACAGAGGCCTACATTAACCAAATTAGAAAGGCAGAGAAATCAGAATGCCAATGTATTAACTTACCATGAGAAATTATTTGGAGTATTCGCGTAACTAGCACATTTTCTTCCTGCGCTCAGCTCTATTGGGAGGTGAAATCACAACTAGAAGATTGCCTGTGCTCAGGCAAGGGAACTTGGGGTGGCCCCTGCATGTAGCGATGGGCCAGCCATTGGGAAACCCTAGAAAGAAAGTTCTTGGATGGTCACTGACAAGGTTTATCTCTGTCTCCTAGGATGAGTTTGTATACCTTTGCTTCGTTCATTACATATTTATGTCTTGGAGGGCATCTTCTTTCCTTCACTTGTAATGTCTTGGGAAAAGGCTCACCTCAGCCCCTAAAATACCAACAATAGAGAAGAACACTTTTCCCAGCAGTGCAGCCTGCGTCAGCAGCGAGGGTCTCCCTGGCCCTCAGGATCTGGGTCAGATGGCTTAACCACCCAAGTCCACAGCCTGGGACATTCCCAAGCCCGTCCCAGATTTCAGCAAGTCCCTGGGAGACTGGCGTTCCTGTGGTCTCCTCTGCCGCTTGCTCACGAGCTCTGCCCAGAGTTACGTTAATCCAGACATGAATCACAGATTATTCACCAGCTTCCACCAAATTAAAAAAATAAAAAATCCCACTTACACAAAACATTCATGAGTAGACTTTTCTAAAGAACCAAGGACGTAGGGTGAGGTCTCAGGAAGGATTCATATACACACGTGAGACAGCAAGCTGTTTAGAGCCCTATGGGACCTTCCTATTCTTCTAAAGTTCCTCTGACCACACTGACACGGGGGTTCCTGTTGTCACCAGCAGACCCGAGTCTCACTTCCCCATGCCTCTTTTCTGCCTCCCCCGCTCCCCACCCCAATGGAAAGTCAAAACAGACGCTCCACCTCTCTCCCTGTCTGCTCAACCCCGACACAGGCACAGCAGCCCTGGCGAGCAGGAACCTAAAGTCATACAAGGGAGACTCAAGTCAGAAGAAGGTCCTCTCTGCAGGAGTGTGTACTTAGAGGAAGCAAGCCAGCCAGGGAAACTGGTCTCCACCTAGTCCAAGGCAGTGAGCCCGTGAGACAGAAGAAGAACAACTGCAAAGAGATAGAAAGGGTCCTGGGGACTTCATTCAGCAGCAAATGGTCCTGGCTGTTCTTGTGGGATCTACCCCCTGCAAGAGTCCAATTTTAGCATCTGCAGGGACACACAGGGCTGGCAGGACCTCCCCCTCTCTCCCTTGGCGCTGGCGTTTAAGGACAAAGCCTCCAGGCTGGGACCCACGCTGGCTTGGGTCCTGTGCTGGCTCCTGGCCCTTTAATTCAGGTGCTCAAAGAAGGACTCATCTCCAAGAGGCCTTTGTCTTGCAGGAAGGGCTGAGCCTAGCTGCTCCTGAGGGTCTTGTTTGGGGTTTTTGTTTGTTTTTTGTTGCTGTTGTTGTTGAATTGTGGTAAGAACACTTAACATGAGAGCTTCCCTCTTAACAAATTTTTAAGTGTATATAGTGTTACTGACTGTAAATACAATGTTGTACAGTAGATCTCTGGAGCTTCTTCATTTAGCTTGGCTGAAACGTTATGCTACTTGACTAGTAATTCCCCATTTCTCCCTCCCTCCGCCCCCAATCCCTGGCAACCACCATTCCACTCTATGAATCTGACAATTTTAGATACCTCATATGGGAAATCATGTAGCATTTGTCTTTCTACAACAGGTTTATTTCACTTAGCATAATGTCCTCAAGGTTGATCCATGCTGACACGAATCTCAGGATTTCCTTCTCTTTAAAGGCTGAATAGCATTCATTTGTATTTATATACCACATGTTCTTTTTCCGTTCATCCATCAGTGGACATTTAGGTTGCTTCCACATCGTGGCTACTGTGAATAGTGCTGCAACGAACACAGGAGTACTAATCTCTCTTCAAGAACCTAAAAATAGGACTTCCCTGGTGGTGCAGTGGTTAAGAATCCACCTGCCAATGCAGGGGACATGGGTTCGAGCCCTGGTCCGGGAAGATCCCACATGCCGTGGAGCAACTAAGCCCGTGCACCACAACTACTGAGCCTGTGCTCGAGAGCCCGCAAGCCACAACTACTGAGCCCACAAGCCACAACTACTGAAGCCTCCGCACCTAGAGCCCATGCTCTGCAACAAGGGAAGCCACCGCAATGACAAGCCCGTGCACCGCAACGAAGAGTAGCCCCCACTCGCCACAACTAGAGAAAGCCCGTGCGCAGCAACAAAGACCCAATGCAGCCAAAAATTTATATATTTTAAGAAAAAACCTAAAAATAAACAAGTGGGACTACATCAAACTAAAAAGCTTCTGCACTGCAAAATAAAAAAAATCAACAGAGTGAAAAGGCAACCTACAGAATGGGAGAAAATATGACACATCATATCTCTGAAAGGGAGTTAATCTCCAACATATATAAGAATTCCTACAATTCAGTTGTAAAACAAACATGGGCTAAGGACTTGGATAGACATTTCTCCAAAGAAGATATACAAATGGCCAAGAAGCGTATGAAAAGATAAGCTAATCATCAGGGAAATGCAAATCAAAACCACACTGAGGTATCACCCCACACCTGTCAAGATGGCTATTTATCAGAATAGGTAAGTGTTGGTGAGGATGTGAGACATTGGAACCCTTGTGCACTGGTGCTGTGAAAGGAAAATGGGCAGCTTCTATGGAAAACAACGAAGTTTCCTCAAAAAAATAAAAGCAGCACTATGATCTAGCAATCCCACTGCGGGGTCTGTATCCAAAAGAATTGAAATCAGCACCTCAAAGAGATACTAGGACTCCTGAGTTTTTAAAATTTCTCTCAAAGTCTCTGCTACCCAGCTCCCCACAGCACATAGGTCCCTGTCACTTTTAAACCCCAAAATAAAACCTCACCGCCGCCGCCCCCCCACCCCCACCCCCACCGCCGCCAACACGCTGATCCCAGGCACCTCACGGCTTGCCCCAAACTGCCTTCCAGGTACAGAATTTTGCCCCCTGCCTTGAGGGGGGCCAAGTCCCAGGGGAAGGTGCCCAGCGACCTGCGGGAGGTCCAGGCACGCCCGGCCGTGCGGAAATCGGCCCTTCAAGCGGCCGCGCTGCCCGGAGCAGCGTGACGCGGGGGCGCAGCCGGACTCCAGACTCACCGCGCGCTCCCCCGCGCCTCGCTTCCCTGGGCCGCCGCCAGTCCGGCTCCGCCGCCGGGGGCGGAGCATGGCCCTTTTTGGTCCGGGTAGGCGTGGCCGTGGTCCCAGAGGCCCTGGGCCGCCCCGCTGGCTGCTGTCACTTGCGCCCTGCGCCTGGCTCAGCTCGGCTCGCAGGTTTCCCCGCGCGCACCCTGGCTGCGCGCCCGCCCTCCCGGGAGCAGCTGCGGCGGCAGCAGCAGCGGGCAAGCCCCTCCCTCCATCCCCCATCGGAGAGACGACATGGGCCCGGGGACCACCTGCCCGTGCAGGGGCCCCCTGTCTCGCCCCCAGGTGTCGACCTGGATCGAGCCCGTGGTGGCCTCCACCCAGATGGCCGCCTCCCTCTACGACGCGGGGCTGCTCCTCGTGGTGAAGGCGTCCTTCGGAGTCGAGGCCTTGTCCAACCACAGCGCTAGCCCGTCGCCCCCGGGGGCTCTAGAGAACCAACAGCAGAGAGCCATCTCCAACTTCTACATCATCTACAACCTTGTGATAGGCCTGACACCCCTGCTGTCGGCCTATGGGCTGGGCTGGCTTAGCGACCGCTACCACCGCAAGATCTCCATCTGCATGTCTCTGCTGGGCTTCATGCTCGCCCGCCTCGCGCTGCTGCTCAAGGTGCTGCTGGACTGGCCCGTGGAGATGCTCTACGGGGCGGCAGCGCTGAACGGGCTGTGCGGTGGCTTCTCGGCGTTCTGGTCGGGGGTCATGGCCCTGGGATCCCTCGGCTCCTCGGAGGGCCGCCGCTCCCTGCGCCTCATCGTGATCGACTTGATCCTGGGCTTGGCGGGATTCTGCGGGAGCATGATCTCCGGGCACCTCTTCAAGCAGATAGTTGGGCACTCCAGCCAGGGCCTGGTGCTGACCGCCTTCAGCGTGAGCTGTGCCACCTGTGCCCTCTTCTACAGCCTCTTGGTGCTGAAGGTCCCTGAGTCCACGGCCAAGCCCAGCAAGGCTGTGGATACGCTGTCTGGCACAGTCTGCACCGATAACACCCTGGATCCTGATCCGACAGACAGGCAGTGTGTGATAAGGCACCCTTCGTCTCCTGCAAAAGCAAAGCCCAAGAAAACCATTATTGCTCTGCTCTTTGTGGGTGCTATCACATATGACCTGGCAGTGGTGGGCACAGTGGACATGATGCCCCTTTTTCTGCTGAGGGAGCCTCTGAGTTGGAACCAAGTGCAGCTGGGCTATGGTATGGCTTCAGGGTACACCATCTTCATCACCAGCTTCCTGGGCGTCCTGGTCTTCTCCCGCTACTTCCAGGACACCACCATGATCATGATTGGAATGGTCTCCTTTGCGTCTGGAGCCCTCCTCTTGGCTTTTGTGAAAGAGACATACATGTTCTACATTGGTGAGTCTGGCATTCTTGGGGAGGCAGGACAAGGACACTGCGCATCCCCCGAGTCATGGGGCTGACCCCAGGGATGCTGTGGTCTAGGTGTCCCAGCTCAGCACCGGAGAGTATACCTGCTGTCTGGGAGACACAAGGGAGACAGGATTATGTGCACTTGAGTTTGTCGGTATTGTTACTGACAATGTGTGGCCCCTGAAATGTTACCAGAGTGGTGCCCAAAGCTCTCGGAAGTCAAGGGAGGGCTGGTCAGTGGTGCCTGGAGCCAGCAGAGAGCCTTCAGGATGCCCTCGAGTGGAGGAGATGGGGTTGAGTTTCTTCTCCCCAGTTTTAAAGGGATAAAACATTAAGTAATCCAGCTGAAAAAGTCCTTTAATTAAAATCATTTCAATCATTTTGGGTCAAGCACAAGCTTTTTAAAAAGAGAGAAAAATTCTCCATAAATGCCTTCCACAACCAATGTAATACATTCATTCCCTCAAGGAAGCAGAATGAAGTTCCTATCTGAGGACAAAGACAGCCCACAAGCAGAGAGCTCTGGCCCGTGCTCCAACAGACCTTTCTACAGTGATAGAAATGTTCTGTATCTTTCTGCCTAATACACTAGCTATTAGCCACGTATGGCTAGGAAGCCCTTGAAATGTGGCCAGTGCAACTTAACAGAATTTTTCATACTATTTCATTTAAATTAATAGTCACGTGGCTGGCTAGTGGCTAACATATTCGAACAACTCAAGATGGTTCCCAGAGACCGTCCTTTGGCAGAGGTCACACAACTCAGAAAAACCCCTCACAACATGGCAAGATTACCTTTCGCCAGCTCCCAGTTCAACAGGCCATGTGCAAGAGCCAGAGTCCCCCCTCCCCTTCCTTCCCTATCCCCCCCCCCCCCCACACACCCGCCAAGGGATAATGAACAGGGCCTGAGGGAAGGAGGGTGTGTGGCAGGTGAGTTAGTGGCACACATTTCTAGATGCAGTCTGCCAAAGCTCCTGGGACCATCTCCCAGAGGTGACGATGAACGGCAAGCGCAGACACCTCTCTCCCAGGAGGCAAGGAGTTCTGAGTGACATCAGCTCCACTTCCCTAGAAACAACTCTACCACTAAAGACACCCTTCACCCTCTGTCACCACTGTGCTTGGCACCTTGCAGACGGGTCTGCAGCAATGTGCTGGGAGAATCAGCCTGCCCGGGGCAGGGGGAGGAGGTGGGGCGGGGGGGTCCTAGTCTGCCAGGAGAGAAACCATTTCTTCAAGGCCACATAGGATTGTGGGAGAGGGGGTAGGGGAGGCCTTTGCTCTATTCTAATTTACTCTTTGGCCAAGGCTGGGCTACAGTGAGGAGTGTTCTCCTGTGATTCCTTTCCAGCTCGGGCCGTCATGCTGTTCGCTCTCATCCCCATCACAACCATCCGATCGGCAATGTCCAAGCTCATCAAGGGCTCCTCTTATGGTGAGTGAAAGGAATTTCTCGGAGGTTCTCTCTGTGTGGACGGTTTCAGAGCTAGTCGGCTTGAGGCACAGGGTTTGGACTGGCAGAAGGCACAGGAGAGAGTTCCAGAAGCAGCCTTGAAGACACTAGAAACACACTGGTGTCCAACCAGAGGGGAGCGAGTGAGAGCAGGAGGGTGGGAAAGACTCGGAAAGTCAGCCGCTGAAAAGCCACGGTCAAAGGGAGATACTACCATCCAGGGGCCACGGGAAGAGTCAGCTGGGTGGAGGCAAGGATCCTGCAAAATGAGCCAGGAAGACAGAGGGAGTCTGGGGAGGGGGAGGGGTCTCCTGAGAACCCCCCGGAGACTCAGCTCTCAGGGAACCTGGAGGGACAGCTTAGTAACCTTGGTAACCTCGGTCCCTTCCACAGGAAAGGTGTTTGTCATCCTGCAGCTGTCCCTGGCTCTGACCGGGGTGGTGACATCCACCATGTACAACAAGATCTACCAGCTCACCATGGAGAAGTTCGTGGGCACCTGCTTTGCCCTCTCCTCCTTTCTCTCCTTCCTGGCCATCATCCCGATTGGGTAAGACAGAACCAGCGTCTGCTCTTTGGGCTGGGGCCTGGGGCTTAGGTCAAGGACTGCTGGAGCATTTCCAGCCCATTATCATAAAGTATTATTTATTTTCAACAATTACACAATGGGTTCTGAGTAGGCTCTCTCACAGAGAAAAAGTTCTCCTGTTTCCCCAAACTAATAATCTGGAGATTTGGAAATTCCCTCAAGTTATAAGTAGTAAACAGAGGGCCCTAACAAGCTGGCTCACTTCCTGGCCGTTTTGTAATACAACTTATTTATAGGCAACTCATATACTTCCTTGTAATCAGGGGCTGGGATGAGAAACCTTCTTGTACCACTCAGACCTCTTTTGTTTAGTCTCCTTGAGGTGAGAGTCAGCCGGCCTCACTTCCAGGTACTCTTTCTTGTCTGCACCTTCCAAGGGCTTGGCAACTTCTGTGCTCAGTGCCCTTTAAATCTCATGGCCACTGGACCGTGTGAGCTTCCCTGTAGGACGTGGGCGATTCCTTTGATCTCTCTGGGGGAATTTTCTTGTTTGCAAAACAAGAGCGCTGAAGTCCGGAAGATAACAGGCAGGAGGAAGGATAGAGAAGCAAAGGAGGGGTACTCCAGGCCCATGGGGAGAATGCCAGCCTAGATCGTCACCAAAATGGACCACATCGAACAGTCTAGTCTTCGACCAGCCCCATCCAAAGGAGATACGGTACGAGCCACAAGTACAAGCCATATTATGTGATTTAAAATTTTCTAGTAGCCACGTTTAAAAACAATAAAAGTAACAGGTGAAATGATTTTAATAACATTTGATTTGGCCCAATAGATCCAAAATATCTTTGTAATCAATTTATGAAATCAGTGAGTCTTTTAAACTAAATCTTCAAAATCTGGTATTTTATACTGACAGCACACCTCAATTTGGACTCCATTTGAACACCTTTCAAGTGTTCAGTAGCCGATGTTAACTAGTGGCTACATATTAGCCACAAGCTCAGTTTCGGTCTGTTTAGGCCCCCTAAGGTGTGGTTATCTCACACTTGTATCAGTCCCACCCGAGGATTATTGATATCCACAGTAAGATACAAGGGACTTGACATAGATTTGCATTTTAAAGGGACCAGTAGTAGCACACCAGAGCCCTACCTATCAGTATGTTATGGTGTTATAGGCAGCAGAGTAGACCAGAATTGAAGGCAGGTTGGAAGTGGGAAGTGGATGGTGGAATTCTCACCATCATCTTTGAATTCTCACATTGCATTGCATAGGTCCCTGCCTGCACAGAAGGCTGAGCCTCCTGAGACAGGAGCCATCAATCATGAAGGCTCTTTGCTTTATTTCATAGTTGAGAAAATAATAAGATATGAGGATCAAACAGCTGAGAGAATTTGTACAAAACAGCAGACTTGATTACTAGTGCCTTCTTGGGCCAGTTCTCAGTTTCTCAAGGTGTGGGACTGAGCCAGACCTGTCCTCAAGCTGCCCCGCCCTTAGGCCTTTTCATGTGCCACTGTTTTCATGAGAGTCTCAGCTGAATAGGTTGGGTTTAGCTAGAGCTGACCCACAATGCAAACTTCTCAGGAGTCCCAGCTCTCTGTCCATGTGAGTAATGGGTTAGTAGCCGTGCCGCTTGGAAGTTATCCAGTCCTGTTTGATTGGCAGTTGGTTGAAATATAGTCTCTTTGACCTAAACAAATCAACAAAAGAAAACAAGTCTGACTAGTTAATGTGTGTCATAGCTACAGATATAAACAAATGAAAGCATTGAGAATATGCAGTAATTGGTTCTTTTCTGCAGTTTCATTGCTTCATATGTGTGCTAAGAAGATGATTCCCCTTTTTTAAGAGACTTTGGGGCGCATGAAACAGGTGTGCTGCCCTTGACACCTACCCCCCAATGTACTATGTAACATGCACCTGGACCCAGCCCTACACTGTGTGCATGGAATCTTGATTAAGATATGTACGATCTTCATGATCTTATATCACAGAAGCAGGGACAGAATCTTGAACCAGTCTTAAGTAACTGAATGCTTATGTGAACTGAGGCACTTAAGTAGTTGCTAATTGTTTCCCTCTGCTGTAGACATTTAGCTGTAGCGGGACCCATGTGCAACCGAAGCCTCCTTTGCTTGCTGTACATTGGAATCACCTGGAGAGATTTAAAAACTACTGATGTCTGGCTCCTACCCGCAGAGATTTTGACTCAGTTGATCTGGGATGCAGCCTGGGCACAGGAATGTTTTTAAAGCTCTCCAGTTTATTCGGATATACAGCCAAGGTTGAGAACCTCTGGTATAAAGGGAGTTTTTCTATTACCTTTCCCTTCCACGAAGTCGCAAGTAAATAAGATCCTGAAAAATTATTACAAGAGGCCAAGGCTGCACCATCAATCATTAAGCGCTATTAGCAGGAAAGACCAGAACTCTCTAACCACAGAAAGAAAAGCTACATTCCAATGACGTAAAAGCCCAGGAAGACGTGTCACAGCAGGGAGTGGAGGAGGCCATGGAGGGCAGAAGGCTGGGAGGAGAGGTTCCTGAGCTGAGCTGCCAACAGCCCATCTGCAGGAAGGGAGTGCGGCCCCAGCCCTTCCTGGTACCAAAGTGAGTCAATTTCATGTCACCGTGAGAACCTGCCCTCTCCTGCTTGTTGTTCTTTACATGCGACAGGGAGATGCTGAGGGAATAACTGTCTGGCTCTGCCCATCCGCAACCCACTGGCCACCCAAACCTCGTGCTTCATAGAGAAAACAGATGCCATCAGAGGAGAGTAGGCTCATTTTCTCCAAAGTGGATCTACAAGCCTACGTTCTTTTGCATCCATCCTGTTCTTCTCCTCCCCACAACCTCTCTGAAAGATAATAATAGCAAACACTTAAACAGCCCTTATTATGTGTGGGGCACTACTTTAAATATTTCATATATTTTAACCTTCTCAAACAATCCTCTGAGACAATTACTATTTTATCCCCATTTTGCAGATGAAGAAACAGACTCTAAGATGTCATGTAACTTGCCTAAGATTACAGAGCTAATAAGTGGCAGAGACAGGATTTGAACCCAGGCAGTTGGTTCTCAGCCACTCCTTGACTTGCTTCTTAGAAGAGTCCCTGGGTACCTGGGTGCCACCTCTCCCCTTCTCCTTAGAGAGCTTACTTGCACTACTTAGCTGCTCCCTCTCCTGAATTCTTCCTATCAGAAGTGACACGTGATCTACCACCCTCTCTCCTCCTTTGTTACAGACATGTTCTCCAGTTCTGGTCTACACCTGGTCTACATTGTTTCTTTATGCCTACTGCTGCCACCCAAGCACTTGGGGGACCAAATTCGCCTCTGAGCCATTCTCCCCACATCCACACGTGTTCCCCTCTCATCCTCTCTCCACCAGGTGGCCAGAGCAATTTCCTTAGAGCGTACATCAGTTCACATCATCTCCTGCCCAAAGCTCTGCGCTCGGCTTTCACTGCTCTTAAGACCCCAATTTCTTACCGTGGACAACAGGTCCTTCATGATGCAGCCTCCCACTCCTGCCACTATCCACCCTCCCCATTCTATGCTTCAGCCCCAGGAGCCTACCCTCATGCTCTTTCCCCTTCCTTACCCACACATCCTTCTTAACACAACTTAGCTGTGGTCTTAAGCTGAACACCATTTTCTCAAAGAGGATTTGAGAAAAATCCCCTTCTCAATCTGACTTCGATCCTTCTAGTATATGCTCCCCAAGCTTCCTCTACTCTTCCTTCATAGCGTGATAGTTGATGATTATTTAGTGATTATCATGTTTTACAACCCTGCTCACTAACTAGACCGTAGGCTCCCTGAGGGCAGGAACCACACCTGTTTGGCTCACCTCATAGCCTGTGTCCAGCAGAGAGCTTAGTGTGTACTCCAAGTATTTAATGAATGAAAAATCTGTCAGAAGGGTGTGACACCTACTAGCCAGCACTGCTGACCGTCCATATCCCAGAGCTGCCTGTTGACTGGCCATGAAGTCAGGGGTTGGCCATCACCGTATCAACGAAAATTGATCAACAGTCAATCTAAGAAAGAAATAGAAAATTTTAGTCATGCTATCCCAAGGATTATAACCCGGGAGACAGTATTTCAGAAAACTCTGAGGACTGTTCCACCTGTTAGAGGTCAAGGCACAGTTACATAAGCTGTTTTCTGAGTTTTTTAAAAATTAATTTTATTTATTTTTGGCTGCGCTGGGTCTTCGTTGCTGCGCGTGGGCTTTCTCTAGTTGTGGCGAGTGGAGACTACACGGGCTTGCGGTGCACAGGCTTCTCATTGCAGTGGCTTTTGTTGGGGTGCACGGGCTTCAGTAGTTGTGGCACACAGTCTCAGCAGTTGTGGCTCACGGCCTTAGTTGCTCCGCCGCTTGTGGGATCTTCCCAGACCAGGGCTTGAACCCGTGTCCCCTGCATTGGCAGGTGGATTCTTAACCACTGTGCCACCAGGGAAGCCCTCCATAAGTTTTTCAGACAATGGGTTATACATCAAAGTAACATATTGCGGGGCGGGCGGGGTGGGGGGGCGAGGGATAAATTAAGAGTTTGGGATTAACATATACACACTACCATATATAAAGTAAGTAAACAAGGACGTACTTTATAGCACAGGGAACTATACTGAGTATCTTGTAATAAACTATAATGGAAAAGTATATACATGAATCACTTTGCTGTGATCACACTCGAAACTAACACGACATTGTAAATTAACTATACTCCAATTTTTAAAAATTTCCCAATGTGGACCAGAAAACAAAACCAAAGTAACATATTGACAGTTTACATAGTCCAACAAGATGAGCAGTGGGTTATTGTGAGCCCTTACAGGATTGAGACAGGAATGTGAACTCCTAGGGCGTCACCTTGCTGGCATCAGGAGGAAATTGCTTCTTTTTTTTTGGTGAGTAGGAATTCCTGTGTCTTCTAAGGGGATCTAGTTAGCGTATAATGCAGGCACATGGTGCACACTAAAGGGGAGGATGTAGTTGCTCAAATGGGCAGAGAATCTTAGGTTTACAAGTTTTCTTGTCCCGCCTTTTTAATTTATCAACCACGTGGCTGTGCTGTCATGGTCCACAGTAGGGAGGGGTGAGCTGTGGAGTCAGACCTACAACCGGAGTTCATGTGGTCCTGGGCTAGCAGCCTCTAAGTCTTGGCTTCCCTCTTACCAGCTCTGTCATACCATGAGCTCTAAGTACAGTAAGTGCTCCCCCCGTGGAGAGCCCTGGGGCTCATGGAAGGTGGGGAATCAGTGTTTGGAAGTTTCCACAAAGCTTTTCCTTAGAAGGGTTTGGATTTATGTTCACACCCCATCCAGCAGCTCCAGATGTGGTCCATCCATCAGGAGGAACTGTGTGCCAGCTTAGAACCTGAGGTTCCTAGAGCTCAAAACAGTTGAGAAAACAGAGGACACCAGAGGTCGAAGGACATGCCAAAGGTCACAAAGACTTCTAAGATTTCAACTAGAGCTCCTCATTCCTATGCATTCACTTATCTCCAAATATTGCCAAAGGTCACAAAGACTTCTAAGATTTCAACTAGAGCTCCTCATTCCTATGCATTCACTTATCTCCAAATCTTTCCAAACAATGTAATGATTTACGGAAGAGAGAAAAGGGCTATGGAAAGGCAAAAGAGGATGCAGCTAATTCTGCTTGGGATGAGCAAAACTTGATCTTGAGGTCCACATGGGAGTTCATCATCGGGCAGAAGTGAGATGGAAAGAGACTCCAAGAAAAGGAAAATGTAGATGCAAAGGGCTCTTGATGTTATGGGACAGGAAGGAGGCTGGAGTGAGAGAAGTTCCCTCGGGCCCTCTCCCTTCATGCAGTACAGCATTCTGCTGCCATAACCCATAGCACCCCCTAGTCTACCAGTGATAAAGAGGTGGCCAGAGACCTCCCCGCCCCGTTCCAGCTGTTCTCTCATAATTCTCTATTGTAAATTCTTACAGCATCGTGGCCTATATGCAAGCCTCGTGGTTGCAGCATCGAGACATCACAGAGAAAGGAAGGTGCTGAACTGCGGGAGCCGGAAACACCAGCAATGGCCGGGGCCCCCAAAGTCTACCCATTGCTCAAGAGACCCGAGTTCCAGCCAGAGTCAGCTTCAGAGCGACTTGCTCTGGCTCCAGGGTCCCTAGTGGGTAGGGAAAAGCATTTTCCTGGTGATGGAGAAAGTTTCTCAGCTTTCAGATATCACTATCAGTCAGAGGTTAGGTTCTGCAGACAGAGTGTGAACTTTCACATGAAGGCCGCACACACAGCCACACCAGACACTGAAGCCCCTTTTCTTCCAGGAATGGAAGGGGCTTCTGTCTGGTATGAGGGCCCCAACATATGGTAACTAGTCACACCCAGGAGTCCTGTGTGAGAACTCAGAGGCACACATTTTCAACAGCCCGAGGGGGACAGGGAAGGGATGTTTTGTAAGAACTGCCAACAGTGAACGTCAGTCAATATTTTTTAAATTAAAATAGAAACTTGAAAAAAAAGGTAGCTTTCTTCCCGGAAGGCCTTGTTATCTGTGAACAACTAACTCCAGAGAAATCTGGAGCTCAGGCATTTTGACTTCAGGGTAGTTTTGCTGTTACTGTTGTTTTTAAGAAGCAAATATCAAAAGGCTTTCTTCAAAGGAATATAATTGGATACTTTCAGTCAACTGATCCTGAAAGTCACCATATTTCCCAAAGTGGGAGGTGTAAACGGAGAGGGGTGATATACTAAGAGCCATTTTATTTTGAGGTACTTATTTTTACAGCCTATTTTAATTATGTGTATAAAAGACTCACCTACTAATAAAATCAACATTCACAGCACGCGTGTGTGAATCATTCTTTCTTTGGTCAGGTTCCCACCAGAACTCAGACATAGCATTCTCAGACTAGGGTTAAACTTAAAGCTTGCAAATGCTTAAGAGCTAGCATTTAAATCTCAGAGCATTTGGGCTCAGAGTTGTATCGCTGATCCCTTCTTTATGCCACATCTACTAAGGTCCCAGCACCGCGCTAGGTGCTGAGATGCAGCAAGAGCACGACAGCTCCTGCCCTCCCAGTGTGCTATCGAATGGGTGGAGCAGACAGAACAGGAGGCAACAACGATGTATCCTATAGTAAACGCTAACATAAGGGAGCATATAATGCAGATACAAGAGCGCAGGGAGGGCTTCTCAGAAGAAGTGGCGTAAGACTGGAAAGATAAGGAGTTATCAAGGTGGGACGCTGAGGGACATTCCAGGCAGAAAGAACACGCTGGAAGGCCCGAAGGTGAAAATATCCCCAAATATACGAAAGCAACGTGAGGGGAGAAAAGAGGGACGGAGGGAGAGGTATCCAGGGCAATGGAATCAAGAGGTGAGATTGGAACAGTGAGGAGGAACAACATCAAGACAGAGCCTTTAAAAAGTCTCTTTACACCCAGAATAGTCAAATTCATAGCGTCAGAAAGTACACTGGTATGCCAGCAGGTGGTGGGGTGGGGAGGCGGAATGGGGAGTCAGTGTTTAAAGGGGACAGAGTTTCAGTTTAGGAAGGTGAAAAATTCGGGAGATGATGATGGTGAGAGCTGCACGACAATGTGAATGTACTTAGTGCCACTGAACGGTACAGTTAAATATGGGTAAAATAGTATGTTTTATATTATGTGACTTTTACCACAATAAAAAAATTTTTTTTTAAGTTTCTCTTTAGAAGTGCACATCAAAACTACAATGAGGTACCACCTCATGCCAGTCAGAATGGCCATCATTTAAAAGTCTACAAATAACACATGCTGGAGAGGGTGGGGAAACCCTCTTACACTGTTGGTGGGAATGTAAATTGGTGCAGCCATGGAAAACAGTATGGAGGTTCCTCAAAAACTAAAAAGAGAGTCACCATATGATCCTGCAATCCCACTCCTGGGCATGTATCTGGAGAAAACCGTAATTCGAAAAGATATATGCACCCTAATGTTCACTGCAGCACCACCTACAATAGCCATACATGGAAACAACCTACATGTCCATTGACAGATGAATGGATAAAGAAGATGTGATACATATATACAATGGACTACGACTCAGCCATTGAAAAGCATGAAATAATGCCATTTGCAGCAACATGGATGGCCCTAGACATTATCATACTAAGCGAAGTAAGTCAGACAGAGAAAGACAAATACCACATGATATCACTTATATGTGGAATCTAAAATGCAATACAAATCAACATATCTATGAAACAAAAACAGGCTCACGGATATAGAGAACAGACTTGAGGTTGCCAAGGGAAAGGCGGGGGAGGGAAGGAATGGTAGTTTGGGATTAGGAGAGGCAAACTATTACATAGGATGGATAAACAACAAGGTCCTACGGCAACAGTACAGCGAACTATATTCAACATCCTGTGACAAACCATAATGGAAAAGAATATGAAAAAGAATATATATAACAGAAGAAATTAACAACATGGTAAATCAACTCCACTTCAATAAAAAGTTTTTTTAAAAGGAAAAAATAGTTTCTCTTTAGAGTAATGGCATAGGTGTTGAAAGGTTTTAAGCAGGAACATGGAATGCTTACCTCTATCTTAGAAAGAGGACTCCCGCAGCACTGAGAATGAATTGGCGGAGGAAGGAGTGGGCAAGACTTGCAGAAGGAAGACAAGCAGAGAGACCTCTGCATGAATCCAGGTGAAGGATGGTGGTGGACCGACACTGGGTGAGAAGCTATAGGGATGGAGAAAGGTTAGATGGACTTGGAGAAATATTTGCAAGCTAGAGGTCAACAGAAGTTGGTGAGGGATGAACTGCAAAGGGTGAGGTAGAGGGAGGCAAGAATGACTCAGATCTGGGGTTCAGGCAACCCCAAATCTCCTTCCTGAGGAGGCAGAGATCCTCGCTGAGACAGGCAACATCGGCAGAGAAGGTGGGATGGGGAAGATGAGTTCAAGGCCTTGCTCTACCTCGCTAAACAAACTCTCACCAATATGCTCATTCCTCTGGACCACCTAGCCTCCCCAACCCTAGCCCCTGAACCGGTTCCCCAACCTAAATGAATCTGATCATTGGCTTCTCCATTCCTGTCCTAAAAAACTTGCTCTTAACATCTAGAATAATTTCCTTATTTGTCCACATTGACCCTGCCATAAACTTGTGGGTTTTCACCTAAGCTGGGCTCTCAACACCCTAGTATTGACTCTTTTTCAACCCCCCCTGTCACCAGGGTAGTAGTGTCAAACCTCTTCAGCTTTCTCCAGGTCTTCTAGCAGATGTGCTAACCCAGTGGTTCTCAAAGTGTGGTTCCTCGATCAGCATCATCAGCATCCCATGGGAACCTATTAGAAATGCAAATTCTCAGGCCCTACCCAAATCAAACTCTGGGGGTGGGGCCCCAAAATTGGTGTTTTCACAAGCTCTCAGGCTTAGGAACCACTGTTCTAAGCTACGGGCCTTTTTCTCCTTACGAACTTTTGCTGAGTCCCCCTCCTCCTCTCCCTGCATCCTTAATTCTTGAGGCCCCCCAAAGCCCTGCCCTTGGTTCCCTTCCCAGGTAATCTAGTCTACCAGAACTCTCTTTCCAACAATCTAGTCAACACCTCCCCCTGGGTTTCCTCAAACGTAAGTCCAAACCAAATTCTTCTCCTACCCCACCATCTAAGCCTATCCTTCACCTTCTGTTTTCCTCTTGATTGATTTCATATTTCAGTAAATGGCATCACCTCCCAGCTCCCAGGCTGGAAATCTCCAAGTAATCTCTGACCCCTTCCCCTCACCACAGAAATCCATCCCCCTTTCTATCACTTCTTTTTTATGATCTAGTCCCATCTATTCCCCAGACCTTCAGTCTGACTACAATTCTCCAGCATACTATTTTCATAATCTTCTTTAAAGGAAAACAGTTTAAAAATTGATATATCTCCCTTTTAAATTTTCAACTGGCAAAGCACACAGGAAGGACTGTTATGGGAACATCCTTGATGTTTAAGTTGGCCATATTTGAACAACAGGACAAGTCTTTCCATAAGGGTTATCACATAATGTGGGCCCAGCAGACCCTTAGGTGCAGACCATTATTGCTAGTCCTATCGGCAACCTTTCAGGAAAGGCATGTCTTCATTTCAAAGATCATAATACTGAATTTCAGAGAGATGTGACTTGCCCAAAGCCACATACGTAGAAAGTAGAAAAGCTGACATTTGACCCCAAATCTCTTATCCCACACCTTGCTGCCTCATTTTGTATAACTGAAGCCTTATATTAATGGTGTCTACTATCCGTAAGCCAAGTTTAGCACCAGTTTAAGTCCATTTCCAGTGCATTGCCATCATTAGGTAAGCTTAACTGAGCATTCTGGTCTCTAATTTACAACACACTTGCACGCTCTAATGAGCTACAGACATTTCTTCTTTCTTTACAGATGTTTTTAAAACGTAGGAATCAAAAAAAAAATCAGGAAATGACTGGCTCTCAGAATATGACATTGTGCTTTGCTACGGGATAGAATAGGAAGAAATCCTTTATGTAATTACCTGCGCTGGCTGCCAGCCTTCCTGCCAATCACGGTTACAGATGGACATTGGGTGGTTTCTTCATGTCCTCAGATTGGTGTCACCTTGTAAGATGTAGGAGAGGGCAAACTGAGGACAAGTCCAAAAAGAAATGAAGACTAAAAACAGTTAAATTATAGGTTTTTTTCCTGTCGCTATGCATATCCTGATTCTTGCAGGCAAATGGTTACCTCTTCAGAGAAAATAACAAGAGGCACGCACGTTTCCCTGTCCTATAAAGCCGTACAAACGGAACGTGACTCAAGGTAAAGAAAGCGTCTTTCATAGGTTTATTGGTCCATTACTTTAAGTTAATTGAGGTAAAGAAACCTGTTTTAAATTTACAAGCTAACAGTTTATCAAGCAATACAAATTCTTTTGTTTACCTTGAAATGTAATACTAATCCCATAGTACACAATGGACAGAATTTTTTATACGCAGATATATGAAAAAAAAGTGGACAAAAACCTCATGCCAGCATCAAAAATGCAACAAGAACTTTTTTCTCTTTATAATCTCTGGGTTCCATAACAAAGGAAAAAAAAAGGTGACATTCTTTTTAAAGTTTGGTAGCTTCATGAAACAAAGACTTTGATCTGGAAATAAGTTGCCTTCTCATCTAGGACACACATTCTCAAGCACATTTATTTATTTTTTCCCACAGCTTTTGATGTGGCTGAACAGCAGCATGGAGAGAAGAGCACACATTTACACGGAGGACTTGATCAATACCTCAGGGTTTTTCTTGTAAAATTTTAAATGTAAAGAATGATTTCTAAAATAATAAACAGTCCATAATTTGGACATGACCTAAGCAAAAGGCTTTTTTTTTGCTTGTTTGTTTGTTTTTCCAACAGTTAAAATACAAGTTAGAAAGTTTGCTGGCAGCTTATTTCACGGGAATATATCAGATGTACATCATGTCTGAACGCATTCCCGACACACAGACATCAAGGGAACAGGTACAAGAGTACAACGGACCAAAACCTCAGGGGTGCCCAGGAGAACGGTGCTGACTGCTAAGAACCGCTGGTTTGTTATTCGACGGGGGCCCAGCTGACACGGGCCTTGTTTTATCCACTGAGTCACATTTTTGTTTGCAATGTACTTTCCCCTCCCCACTTCCCCACTGGGGAAGAAGCAATCCCCCTTCCCTCCTTCCAGTATCATTTGTGACTGGAGGGATGGTCTGAGACTGTGAGCCAGCCTGTCACACAGGGGAGCTGGCAGGTGTCACCTGCTCACACCTGGCCTACCGGCCACCCAGAATCACCCGGTGAGAGGGCAGCGCCGCCCAGAGAGGCGCACGTGCTGTCCCCAATCGCTGGTTTTAATAGTAAAAGCTCTCTGACAAAGGACTAAATTACGTGAGTCAACAGCACGTTTCTCGTGTTTTTGGCATTTCAACCTGCGGAGAATTTCTATGTAAAATATGCTGCTCTGAGGCCCCCACGGTATCTTTTAAGAAGCTGTTCTACAGAATCAGGGTAAACATTTAATATTGTCATAATCTATAGAGTTCTCTGTATCTAAGTGATTTGTCGATGCTGATACCGTAATATCAAAAAGGTGCCAAAAGGCACTAAATTAATCTTTCACACTTTAAAACAACAACGACAACAACAACAAAAAGGTTTTGTGGTCCCTGTGTTTCCTTACATTATCAAAAATATCATTTGGCAATAGCAATACTTAGCTTTCTCCTCCCAAAAGGCAGCCCTAATTATGAACCTCACTTTCTTGCTTGTTTCTTTAAGAGGAACAAAGACTGGCTATGTTAGGCCTCAAGTATTTAAACTGAACAACTGATTACATCTCTAAAAACTCTTTCTATCCAGAATCTAAAAAACAGTAGTTGAAGAATAAGGCATATTAGCAGGTGTTGACAACTTCTCAAAAAGTAGAGTTAGGCTTTTAACAGTCTGTGGCATTTCTAAAAGTCTGGATTTGTTGACTTTCAAGTGCTAAATACACAAAATGTTTATGAATCAGACAAATATCTTACTGGTTTGTTAACGTTATTTTTTCAAAGCACTTATTTACAGACTATCTACAGTAGTAAAAACTACCTCGATAACATATTTCTTCTGCCACACAGAAGGGGTCAGACAGTCACACCCGGAGAGCATTTCAAAGACATCTGATTAAGAAAAAACAGTCACACTCCCTGTAACTGCCCCCCACCCCAAACCTTTTCTAACGTAGACAGCCCTGCGCATGCGCTGATCTGTGCAACTATGGAGAGACCAGACACCCTTAATACAGAAAGCAAAACCACCTACTGGGTGGGTTGATGAAAAATCAGGTTCCTGGTTTATTCACTCAATTAACAAACCACAAAGAGGCGAACAACTCCCAACACACCCAGCTCAATCTGTAGGTCTGGCCCGGGGGATGGCAGGTAAATTTGAGGGAAATGTCATCTGAATAGAGAAAACACAGTAAGTGAGAGGGCGTGTTCAATCTGGTGGCACATGGAGGATTTTTGAAAGGGAGAAGGTACACCCAAATTCCCAAAACAATTTTGCAGACAGGGATGGCCAAAGCAGTGTTACCCCAGCCTCAGGATGAGATGACCCAGTTTCCACAGACCTTGAAAGTAGGTGTCTGGGAAGGTGGGGGCCAGGACTGGTGTGCCGTACCCTGACAACAGGCAGACCTGTGTTGGGTCTTGGGATGGGTTAAAACTGGGCTCTACTCTGGCTGCTCTAAAGGGCCGTTTCTGCTCAGAAGACAGGCTGCTCTGGCCCTGGCTCTCCCTCCACTCTCACCAGCTCAGGACACAGGGCAGAGGATGACTCTTGTGTGGCCCAACGAATGGCATCAAAACAGAGCCAGGTGCCCGTGATTTCAATGCTATCAACAGCAGGGCCAAGTCACACAACCTCTGGGTGCCTCTTGGGCTGATACCGTCCCAAGGGAAAGTCCATGTGCACACTGCCACACGGCATCGTGCCCTTCTCTAAACAGAACAGCCCATCGTCCCAACACAAATGGCAGCCTCACAGGAAACGAGCAGCAGGTGCGCATTTAATTCCCTTGTGTGGACAGCCACTGAGAAAACACATTCAAGTCAGTAACATGAAGGACACACTCTGGGTGTGGCTGAAATTTGGCATGAAGACAAACTTAGGTTACATCCACCACCATCCCCAGAGTCGTGCTGGTATTTGTTATTTCAGCTATAGAAAGGTGTGTGGTGGCTTCAATGAGCAGCACAGTGAAATAAGAGCCCGTCACGTCCATAATCACACTTTTCTGAGGTCACCCAGGAATCATCGTTAAGTCTTAAAAAATGATAAAATCCAACCCCAAACCTGGCTCGAGCAGGGGCAGTGGCTCCTTGCTTTGAGCAGAGCAGCCTAGAGTCTTCTTGGAGATCCAGCAATGTGGTAAGGACGAGCAGTGTCCATATCGGCTGCAAATCGCAACTGCTCTCTTCAACCTCACCTGCATCTTTAAGATCTGCTCAGTTTCTAGGAATTCTCTCTTCTGCCCTAGCCTGGATCTCTCACCCAGGTGAACTGAACCTTTCACTTCCCCGGCCCAGGGACAGCTGACAGGGATGACTTTCCACTCCACTGCCATGTGCTCAAGTCTCAACCTGTCCACGTGTGTCTGCCTGAGGTAAGACACATCCTCAAGCAAAAACCTCTTGGAAAATAAATACAAGAGAGGAGTCAGTGATCTCAGTACCCCGACTTTTGTGGAGCCAAGAAGGATGGGGTGATGAAGCCTCTACGGGGCAGTCTTTGGCACAGAAGTCTCTGGGTTACACTTCTCACAGGGAATCACCTTCATGCTGATGGAGATGGGAGAGGTGAATGCTTGGGGCTGCTGACCCTCGGGGGCCCGAGGGAGCCGCGGGGGTGGGAAGGGCTGGAGGGCCTCCTCCGCTGCCTACTGTCCCTGGCATTCTGCGCCAGCCTCCTCACCTCATCAGATGCCAGCCAGAAGTAAGGGACAAAGGTCCCTTTTCTGGAAAGACCATTTCTCCAAGGAAGGCTGCAAGATACCCTGGTCCTCCACGCTCTGCTATCAATGGCACGCTGGAGGTCGGTTTGCCTTTTCCAGCTCTCTCTGGAGCCTTAAAGCACAGGCACATCACAGGGAGACCAAACAAACAGAGAAAGATAAAAGCCCAAGATGCCTGCATCCCTTCAGAACCAGTCTTCTGCCTCCAATAATGTAAGGGGATGACTGTGTACCCCAACGCCTTCCCCATATATCCTAGCAAGGAACCTGATGGTTTTTTCTTTTTCTTTTTTTGGTAGGGCTGCCTTCTTGCCCATCTAACCCTTCCACAGGAATGTGCCTGGGCTTTGGCAACTAGCAGCAGACTAGAGTCTAGTCTTCCTGGAACTCCTTCCACAGTTCTTTCCAAGCTTGCATCACACTGGACAACATTTTTAAAGCATACGTTCCACCAGGCAAGACTTCACATGTTCCCAAAGATAAGCATTCGCCTCTGGGTCAGTCTAGAGTTTTCTGCCAAATAGCCATAGGAGGCCATCAACCCACTATCACATACATGCCCCGATTCCACCAGCAAGCTTTCAGGCTGGACCTGGACGTCGACACCCACACCAACAGGATGGTTTAGAGGTAGAAGGAAACACTGACTCACCACTCGGGGTCTATGGACTGTTCTTACCCTTCTGCTTCAATGAATCATCTCTAATCGTACCAAACAGAAAATTCACATCAAAGGATTTTAGAATGGCACAAATGGGGTCTAACAGTGTGCACAAGTACCAACTGATACACAAATTATCACTTAAACCGCGACTTTTTCAAACACGATGAAGCAGAACCAAACTGTCCTGGGCTGTCCAACGGCTGCCCCACCAGCATCACAGCCGTGGCTGCCCCAAGATCTGCAGCTAGAAGCGGAATGCAGTGACCTCAGCAGTCTGCACGTTGACCAGTATTTGCAGGTTCACTTGCAAACGCAGCAGTGTCTCAGCACAGCTGTTTTATTTAAAAAAAAAAAATAATACTACCGCTTATTTGAGGCTCAGATTTGTAATTTTATAGAGATGAGCCACAGACGAGAGAACACAAACATGACACAGGTAGTTTTAACTTCATGAGGGGAAAAAAACAAGCTGGAAGAGAGATCCTCTTTGTCTGTCTGTTTTGTGTTGACACACTTGAAAAGGAAACCTGCTAATAGTTTGAAATGAAGACTTTAGATGCAGCCGTCCCCAGGAACGTGGCTGCAAACTGAGGAGGTTTCCGCTTAACCAGTAGCAAAGAGTTCGCTGTCACACTTGGCATCTTCGAGGCCCACCTGGATACAGACTCTTCTTCCTGACTAGGAAAGAGTAAGGTTAAAGCACTTCACGTAGAGCATTCAGACTGAGTTTACACATCTTGACTGTATCATAAGAATATGCCAGCCTCTCCCCAAAAGGATGCCCAAACATTCAGCCGACACAGCAGGAGACATTAAACTAGGAGTTTTTGGTGAGGTAAAGGCAAATTGCACAAAGCAGACATGGGAGGTGGCGCTTGGTATATGCCCGCTGACCTCAACACCTCCGAGCTACTCTGACTTCAAGACAACAGATGACCCCTAACAGGCCTAACTCTCTACCCTGATGACATTTAACAAGCAGAAGAACATCGAAGAATGTCACAGAGAAAAATGCACCTTTTTTTCATTTTACACAAAACAGTTTCCAATCGACTACATTTTAGTGTCAGAAACAAGTTCGGGGAGCACTGCCCCCTCGGCTTCCCAAGGCATCGCATAAAGGACAAGGATGCTAGCTTGCTTGCTCTAGCATGGACGCACCTAGACACTGATTAAACGGTCCTATGCGAACCGGAAACCATAACACAGGTGTCACTCATGACAGGCAGGCAGCAGGCCACACTCAGAGCTACACTGTACATTAAGGGCTTTCCACAGAGGCGCCGACGCCTCCTTCTAGGCCAAGACGAGTCGAGGCCCGTGGAGGTCGATTCCAGAGCCACTGTGCATCCACGGAAGGCAGGAGCTGCCTTCTGTCCATGCCTTCCTCATGGCCTTGCAAGGCAGGACCCGGGTTCTCTTCCACGGCAGGCAACTCTGCCGTCCCCAAAGAGGGGACTGTAACGAGATGTCAGAATGTCAGCTGAGGGCTGTCTTGTCCCTCAGTTTCAAATCCTCGTAGTGTCCCACCGAACAGGTTCCTTCACACCACGGAGGTATGCTTCTTCTGCTGAGAGATGATGACAGCCTTACAGACGCCACCAAGGAATAAATACTCACTGAAAACAACTGTCGGACAAAGGTGGGGGGAAGGGAAAGAAATACACAAACGAGAGATGTTTCTGTGTTGTTTTCTTGGTGCTACCTCTCTAGCACTGCAGGGACATTCCGGTGTGGGCGCCATGCCCGGCATAGGTAGGAGAGTCTCTGTCCCAAGAAGGAGCTTACTTGGCCTCTTGCTTCTCCTGCAGTAGTGGGATAATCGACTCCCAAGCCATGAGGCACTGGAACGACAACACACACACACACACAGAGCATCAGCGTGGAGTTTCAGATTTCAGGGTCAGCGTCTTCATTCTGCTTTGATCTATACCCTCACACTGTCAATCCTGCTGGGTCACCTTGGTCTAACGACACCTACATGTATTACGCAGAGCTAGCAGCAAGAAGGGAGGCAACAGGTATTTGACTACATCTCCCCCTGCCCCCATCTCTAAGAAAGACTGCAGCGTCTCTATGAGGCCTAAATGCACTCTCCGTAAAGTTCATATCAGTGAGTGGAAATGTATTCACTGAAAGAAATTCCTTCCATTCCAAAAGCAGGAGAGAGGGCAGGCTGCAAACCCTTGGTGAGGCCCTAGGTTCTCAGCCAGGATGAAGACACTGCTCCAGTGTGGGTGGCGCCTGCAGGAGTATGTACATTGTCTTGGAACGGGCCAGCCACCTGACCCAGAGGGGGCGGAAAACCCGCTCTTCTTCAGCCACCTCAGATCTCCTTGTATGGGCCACTCCCGGATCTCCCATAAAGGAAACTGGGGAGAGGGAACTCTGCTTATTGAGTTTTATCATGTCCAGACACTGTTATGTATTTTACATTCATTGGCACTAGTCCTCGGAACAACTCCAGGAAGTAGAATTATTAGTATTTATTACACAAACACACATTTCACAGGTGGGGAAAATGAGACCCAGAGAGGTTAAAAAAAAAAACTTTCCCAAGACACACAGCTCATGAGCGGCAGAGCTCGTGATTCCAAAGCGGATGTTCTTTCCGCTACACACGTGCCTTTCATTCCAGACCCTTCAGAGGAGCCAAGAACCTGGAAGACGCTGGCCCTCTCCTCTGAGAGCACGCTGCTCGGCAGAAATGACCTGCCCTCCGAGCAGTCTCTTGCATAAAGAGGAGAGAAGAACCACATAAGGCCCTTCTTAGGAGGAGCCCAAGGGTGAAGCAAGGCTTTGTGTTAAGTCATCTGGGGAGGAGACCTGAGGATGGGGGAGGAGAGACGCATCCCTAGATCAAGCCGGATGAAGGGAGTGGTGCAATAGCTCCTTGCTTCCTTCCTTGGTGACTCTGAGGTTGGAGAAGAAGCTGGACTCAGACCCTGCCCTACAGAAGGAAGCCCAGGAAAAAAAAAAAAAAAAAAAAGAAGAAGGAAGCCCAGGGAGCCTCAAGGAGCTTGCTGTCAGCAAGAGACCCAGTGTGGGGTCCGTGGCATCCTGGGTCCTGTTCTCTCCCTCGGCCATCATCTCTGATCTGGAAGGTTCTTCTATGTCAATGATGGGAACCAAGGCCACACCAGCTCGCTTTTTCTTTCTTTTCTTTTTAGCATTTTTAAAACGTATTTTATTATACAACTATTACATGGAAACATTTTCATTGTAAAAAAACTTCAAAAACTACAAAGGAAGCAAAAGGTCCCCTTGACCAGAGACCCAACTAAATACCAGCTTTCTTCACAAAGTTAACCACTGGACAAACACTCAAGCTTTTTCCCACCCCAGGACCCTTAAATATGTTGCTCCCTTTGCCTGGAATACTTGTTCTTTGTCTCCGAGACTCAGGTTAAATGTTACTTCCTCAGATTGGCCTTTCCTGCCCACTCCACCTGCCCCCTTCCATCCTGATCTGAATGATGCCCCCTAGTCTTTCCTCCCAGTTTCCTGTTCTTTTCTTGTAGGGCACGTATTTCTCTGAAGAGGTGGGATTCTTGGATTAACGTCTATCCTCCACTAGACAGATGGCTCCTTAATGGCAGGAGTCCTGCCACTTTGTTTACCGATGTGTACCTGGTCCCTTGTACACAGACAGTACACAAAAAGCATCTGTGAAATCTAAGTAGGAGCCAAGACGAGGCCCCAAGACAGTGGCCCTGTTTGCAGTATAGCGGCAAGACGTGGATAAAGGCCCTGGGTTTGAGTCCTGGGACGCGGGCCTTGGGAACAGTGGAATTAATCACCAAGAGGAGGAATGAACATCCAACTGAGTCAGCACTGGTGCAGTGGGAAGCGGGGCTCGAGTGAGCGCACGAGGGAAGGAAGCACCATTCACTGAGTATCCACCATCTGCCAGGCACATTAGAGGTTCTCAGGTATCATTTCATTCTTTCTTCACCATCATTCAATGGATAAGGATCACTCCCCTTTTGCAGATGAAGAAACAAAGGCACAGAGAGGCACCCTGTCTAAGAGCACAGTCAGTAGAGGACTGAGGCCTTGGCTGCACATGGAATGATGTTTCCACCTTTGGGCAGTCAGGACTGTCCCCAAAGATCCGTGGTCCCTGTCCCCCTCACTGACCGTGTGTGGTAATTCTCAGACCTGTGGACCCGGAGAGACAAGTCCGATCCTAGTTCAGTCATTCACAAGGTGAGTGACCTTGGGCAGAGTTTTAAAACCTTGCTGAGCTTCCATTTCTTCAGCTTTCAATTGAAAGCCCCTAAAACTCACTTCACAGTGTCATGATGGGGGTTAAATTTAAATGTAATGAGATCACATATGCAAAGCATTCGGCCCAGTGCCAATGCAGACACACAGTGGGGGTCCCATGAGAAAGGTACTGAGGAGAGGCGTATGCCACCTTCCCCCTTCCCTGTGGAACAGCCCTTACTAAGACCTGGCAAGTAAGGGCCATTCCATGACTTTCTTCCTTAACCCTCCTCCCGATCAAGATGCAGACACACTGCCTCTGCACAGCAGCCAGAACCAGCAAAGCTTTTGAAAAAGACGGATCCTTCCAGCTTGAGATGACGACGTGCTTCTAGAATTGTGATGGGAGCAGCTGAGTTAATGCTTGTTCGGCTTGATTTTACGTCTACAGGTTACTCGCTGAATTACCACTGGGACATTCTTCAGCGATAACGTTAAGCTTTAAGGAAGATGAGAATTCGTCAGCAGAAATGACCTAGGGTTGGATACGCTAGGAGCAAACTTCGAGGATACTCCGCTGCAGCCTGATGACAGCTGCATGTGTGTGAGGGTGGTGGGCGGGACACTTACCTTGAAGTCCACAGATTAAGGGGACTCAGCAAAAAAAACTGTTTTTAAAAGTTTTCTTTTGTAATCCTACATCCCTCTGTGTTAGGTACTTAAAAACAGTACTTCAAAGTCTATTTTTAAAAAACAAACAGTATTTTGATAAGGGGTCTCTAGGCTTCACCAGATGACCAAAGGGACCCACGGCACAATGAAGGGAAGCACCCCTGTGTGAAGAACCACAGAACAGCTTAAAGGAACCCCGAAGCCTCTATCAACTGGGGACATCCCTGCGCTGTAGGCCTGACTGACTGGGAAGCAGCCGCTGGAAGGACTAAAGGGCTTGGAGGATAAAACTGCTGCTTCCATCAGCAGGGTGTGCAAGTAAAACTCCTGTGGGCACCCAGGCCCCCCCCCCGCCCCACCCCCCGGCTTCCACACCCAGCACCACATCTAGCACAGCAGGGTGAGGACACACAGGGGTTGCTAAGACTAAACACATAAATTAAGGGAAGGAGATGGGCCCAGCAGGACCCTTCTGGACTTCTGGCAGGCCCCGACCAGAGGCTCTGGCCATTAGAAACGCTTCCTCGAGGAGAAGACTGTCATCCTGTCAGCCCGCTCATTACCTTCTCATAATACTGGATGTTCTTGTCGGCCATTCCCATGAGCAGCTGCCGGAAGTCCTGCCTCTTGCTGTTCTGCCACCTCTCCATGTCGGCTTTCAGATCAGCATTGAAACACTCCATCCGATCCTGACATTTCTCCACATTTGCTGGTACCTGGAAGGGGGATGCATACACAGGAGCTTTGTATGTGTGACGGGTACCTCATGCCCCTATGCTCACACATTTGTGAGAGGCCAGATTACTGCCTTAAAATGCCATGGCTCTTTCTTGACTCCATCTTTGCGGTAGCGGCAGCGGTATCTGTGGTTCAGTCGCCAACATGCAGCTCTTTGTCCGTGCCCAGGAGCTACACACTCTCGAGGTGACCGGCCAGGAGACGGTCGCCCAGATCAAGGCTCATGTAGCCTCATTGGAGGGCATCGCTCCAGAAGATCAAGTGCTGCTCGTGGCAGGCATGCCCCTAGAGGATGAGGCTACCCTGGGCCAGTGTGGGGTGGAGGCTCTGAGCACTCTGGAAGTAGCCGGCCGCGTGCTTGGAGGTAAAGTCCATGGTTCCCTGGCCCGAGCTGGGAAAGTAAGAGGTCAGACACCAAAGGTGGGCAAACAAGAGAAAAGAAGAAGAAGACGGGCCGGGCCAAGAGGCGTATGCAGTACAACCGGCGCTTTGTCAATGTTGTGCCTACCTCTGGCAAGAAGAAGGGCCCCAATGCCAACTCTTAAGTCCGTTGTCATCTTGGCTTTCTCTAATAAAGTCACTTAGCCCGATAAAAAAAAACAAAAAGAAAGAAAATGCCATGAACACACTCCCTCCTCTGGAGGCATTTATTTGTAGGCACAGCCTTGGGTTTCCAGATGTAAGAAAGAATTCTGAAAAGTGCTATCCTGACCCAAATTTTTAAACCCATCCAAGCCAAACAGTGACTTGTGGGGGAAACACCTGCCTGTTTACAAACAGGAAGAAGAAACGCTGTGATTCAGTCATGTCTTTGGCTCCTTTTAGGACTTACCCATCCAAAAATGAAAATGTGTGCAGATTTTGCAAGTGTACAGCAGTAGCTGGTATTGCGCTGCTATCCTCCTAGGCCCCATATTGAAACTAGAAAAGAGGGTTTTCCATATAACATGAACTGTTCCATTAACCGTGACGTTTTGGTGATGCCTCTCTCCATTAACCAGAGAATGCACTGCAATAAGACTACTGGCCCACTTTATAAATCAACTGGAGACTTGTCCACGCAATCCCCAGACAGCAGATAACCAAAAATAAAGAACTAAAATTGGGTAAGTCTGGGGAAATGGAAACAAAGGTGTTTATGCATGTCAAAAACCGTGAAATACAAAGAAGAAATATACAGCAGGCTATTCCTAGTATTTCTTAAGGAAGTTTAGAAGGCTTTCTCAAAACGGAACTAGGTCCCCTGAATTTCACAACTTTCACTTTGCTTTGGTGAGTTTCATCCATCCTACACAGCTAGAAAGAAAATACCCAATATTATAAGAAGGTAATGGGAAATGATCACCCTGGTACCCAAAGCACAAAGCTGGCTTCTCTCCTAACACAGGAGCTCCACTGGACTTTGATGGTGCGCGGGAGGAGGCGGGCGGCCAACATGCCCAAAGCTGGGTCACACACCCACCTGCCAAATGCTTTCCCAAAACAAGTGAGGCCTTGTACATTTTGTGTGCTGGGGCCTCTGATCCCAAGTGTAACCATCAAGGTCAATCTCTACCAACCAGGGAAGTTTTATACCCAGACCTTATGGGCAGGAGCTGACCCAGAAACACCTCAGGCAAGGCCAAGCCTGAGGGAGCCAACGCCTTCAGGGCTTCCAAAGTGCTGAGGGCACTTAGCCGTCTGCCACCTAGACCATCTGGCCATGGCTGCAGTACACAGGAGCAGGGAAAGTGGAGCCGCCTAGGTGAGGGGATTCAAATGTGCCTGGCACAGGCACTAAACTTGGGAGAGACAAGGATGAGTCAGAGAGGAAGGTATACAGTCAGGCATCCTGGGAGACTTAAAAGCAAGGAACTTTGGGGAATTCCCTGGCGTCCAGTGGTTAGGACTCGGTGCTTTCACTGCCATGGGCCCAGATTCTATCCCTGGTTGGGGAACTAAGATCCCACAAGCCGCTCAGCATGGCCGGAAAAAACCCCCACAAAAACCAATAACAAGGAACCTGTTTTTTGGGGGTGGGGGTAGGGGAGCGTTCTCCAAAGCACTTAAACTTCCGGAAGAAAGTTTTAAAAGGACTCGATTTTCCCTCCTGATCTAGGACTGAAGTCACTTTGCCTTTCCCTGCTGATTGACCTGTTACTGTTGGCCACCTTGAGGGAAACCAAAGTGTAAACAAGAGTGCCCTGGCTTTGCCTCTCCAGAGCCATTCCCTGACAAACATCCCAGGAACAAGCCTCAACAGGCACCCAGCGAACCAGTCTCTGGGCTGACCTCCCTTCCCTCCCCGCAGGCACAGGCCAGGTCCCTTCTTCCTCTCCTGGCCACTGCTCATTTTAGCATCTGGGGAAAAGTGCCCACGATCAACTTCCTGTTTAGTTAACTACTGCAGCAAGGAGGAAAGCAAAGCTCTGAGAGGAAAACCTCCTGGGACACGGTGAGAAGAGAGGAGCTAGGCTCTCTGATTCCAAGGAGTGCTCACCTAGCAAAGATTCCTGGGTCTGGTCTGGGCATAGAAACTCCGGACTGCATGACTGCCTGAGCCTTGATGTGGGAAGTATTTTTTAGCTTATCATTTTCCCTACACACTCCACGCCGGGTACAGAGGGCAAGTGCTCAGGTCTCAGCAGGCGAATCTTATCTCAAGTCACCCAGTCTAGTTGGGAAGAAAATGAACGTGGCTGGACACTGCGGGGAGATGTTTCGAGCGCTTTCACTTCACTTGGAGCCTGTGACACGCACACTGTGAGGAGCAGCTGGAGGCTGAGGACAGCTTGGATGGGGGAGCGGGCTTCCCTGAAGAGGCGACTCTTCAAAGATGATGGAAGTGGGGCCTGTGACGCCAGAGGGATGGTACATGCAAGTGACAGAGATGAGACAACACCTGGACCCACCTCAGGAACAGCCAGCTCACAGGCCACAGAGCCCTCAAAGGCAGAGAGAGAGAGCGAGCCCCAGCTGGCGGGGAGCAGATGAGAAACCTGGGGCTCTTCCTGAAGGCCAGGGGTTCTGAGGCCCATTTAACTCAGGCGTCCTTTTTGGAAAATAGAAACGCCTTGTGCTTCCTCTTACTATAGAGACAGTTCTAGAGCCAGACTTCCAGGGTGTGAATACTGCATCTACCACTTCCTAGATGGGTGATGTTGGGCCTCTCCACGCCTCAGTTTCTTTTTCTGGATGATACCCTCCACCTTATAAGGTTGGAATGAGGTTAGATGAGGCAGTACATGCATAAAACTCCTGGTACCTGGCATGTGTTAAGCGCCGAACCAATTATTTGTTAGTTCTGATCAGTATCAATACTGTAAAGCGCTGTTCACAAAAGATAATCTATCATTTGCATAACCCCTCAAGTCAAGAATATTTTACTGAACTTTATTCCATGTCACATCAAAAGGTTTCTTTATTTTCCAAATATAAAATATTATAATATGACTAAACATGTTCTTTCAAACTTCATGCCACCCTTCACCCATGCTACCTCACCCCAAGATTTCACCAGAGATGAGAGATGAGTCAACACCAAACTATACTGGCCTGTGATCACCCTCAGTACCCTGGAGCCAGGGTGATGGCTGAAATACCAGAAGGGACAGATCAGACCAACCTGGTGGAGACAGAACTGACAGATTTGGCAACCAACAGCACACAAGAAATAAAACATAGGAAGTCAGAGAGGAGACTAAAGTTTGGGTGGCGGTAGTCCACCATACGGCTCACGGTAAAGGACAGGTCCACAGACCAGATGAAGGAGGTAGCTGCAGCCATGGGAAGGGTGAGACCTCCCTCCACAAGAGGGGGCTGAGACAACTCAATAACAAAAACAAAGAACCCATTTTAAGATGAGTAAAGGTCTCCAACAGACATTTCTCCCAAGAAGTTATATAAATCGCCAACAAGCACATGAAAAGATGCTCCCATCACAAATCCTTAGGGGAACGCAAATCAAAACCACCTCACGTCCATTAGGACGGCTACTGTTAACAAACCAACCAACCAGAAAATACAAGGAATGGCAAGGATGGAGAAAATTGGAACCTTTGCACATGTGGAAGAGAGTATGGCAGTTCAACAAAAAATTAAAAGTAGAATTACCGTTATGATCCAGCAATTCCACTTCTAGGCATATACCCAAAAGACTGAAAGCAGGGCCTCAAAGAGATATCTGTACACCCACGTTCACTGCAGCATTATTCGCAAAAGACATAAGATGGAAGCTACTAAAGTGTTCGTCCACAGATGAATGGATAAATAAAATGCGATATACACCTACAATGTAATGTCATTCAGCCTTAAAGAGGAAGAAAATTCTGACACATGCTACGACATGGATGAACCTTGAGGGCATTATGCTAAGTGAAACAATCCAGTCACAAAAAAACAAATACTACTTCATTATAACTACCTATAAGCGATACCCAGAGTAGTCAAATTCATAGAAACAGAAAGTAGGAGAATGGTGGTTGCCAGGGACCAGAGGGAGGGGAAACAGGGCTTTGTTGTTCAATGAATATGGAGTTTCAGTTCCATAAGATGAAAGGAATTCTAGAGATTGGCTGCAACAATAATGTGAATTTACTATAACACTACTGAACTGCACAGTTAATAATGGTTAGGATGGTAAATTTTACGTTTTGTGTATTCTGCCATGATTAAATTTTTTTTTAATATATGGGGGAATAAAAGAGGGGGCTAAGGAGGGGAGAGCCAAAGGGTAGAAAAACTCATGGAAAAGCCTACATGTGTAGGCTTAATAAAGGAGTCAGCAAAAGTTACCAAGAAATATGGGCACAGAAGCAGGAAGTGAGTCAGAGACAGCAGAGCCACAGAAGCACAAGGGTGGAGGAGGTTAGAAGAGGGAGGAGTTGGGAGGGCTTAAAAAGAAGAGAATAAGAGAGATTGCGTGAGCTGCCTGAAGTGACCAGCTGCTGAAGCTGCCCAACTCTGCGGAGAGGAGGGCTGCTGGCAGCAGGTGCTTGGGCTTGCATTCCTCTCACTTTTGTTTCTTTCTGGATGGTGTCTTTGTGACAATCGATTCACTGACTAGTAACACCCTGCATTCCTTCCTAACTCAATGTTCTGATTTTTTGACTGAGGTACTGTTATCGAGTTATGCTACCTTGTACCTGGAGCAGGTAGAGATGGGAATAGCCGATGCTAACGGTCAGGTGTTGCTGATCACAAGATACCAAGAAGGGAAAAGAATCTCCAGACAAGACCTCAAAACACAACAATTTCTAAACAGAGGACAAGACTGCATTCTTCACATTGGTTCCCCTACCTCTTGTGAGAAGTTCCATTACAGAATATTGGTTGTGGAGCGATGGGAGACGGGTAACACGGGATGAGATTCAGCACGTGTGTGCTGGAGAGCAGGGTGGTAATGTGAATTCACTGAACATTCACTGAAAAATGTATTAATGAACTCTTTCCACGTGCCAGGCATCTCTCAGCCCTACGATATGAATCTCTACCTAAGTATCCTTCTTGGAGCTAGGCTGGAGGCATCACATTGTCTGCTCCCATGAGGGCAGTAGGTTAATAAAGTCCCCAAAGATTATATAAGGCAGACATGATCCCAGTATCGGGGGAGAGGTGCCAGGACCAGTGACAGAACCAATTCAAGATGGTTGTCTTCTCGGCTATATGCCACTAAGTGAAAAGCAGGGCACAGCTTCCTATCTGGTACTGTGTGAACGACAGCAGTATTATCCCCCCAGCCCTCTGGGAAGCCAGAGTTCCAGGCTGGTCACCTCCAGTTTCAAGCAACCTGGTCTTTGATCTCAGTGCGCCATACAAATATTTTCATTTTCTATGGGAGCTGTGAGATGAAGAGAAGTTGAGGAAACACTGAGGCAGGGTAAAGATTGAGAAGAGCCTACTGAATTTGGCACATAGGAAGTCACTGGTGCCCTGAAAGAATGCTTTGAAAAAAAAATACATAAAAAGAAACAAGCTTCAGAGAATGGCAGCTGAGGAGGGAAGAGCGAGCGCCCAAGTGGAGAGCAGATGCAATGAGAACAGGAGCCACGAGCTCCCCAACACCCGCTGAATGGACTAGCAGACACGGACGGAAGAGCCAGCGGCAGGCCCAGGTTCTCTGCCCAGTCCCTCTAGCATCAGCCGTGCATCTTGCAAAAGCCGGAAGCCTCAACCCTCAGTGAAGCGAAGATTGCTGGGAGCCCTTGTGGTGGGGATAAAGGGCTCCCACTTTGGAACCAGACACATCCGTGGCCCAATTCCAGCTCCACCGTGTGTGAGCATTGGCGTGTAAGTCATATAACTCCCCTGAGCGCTGGTTCCTCATCTTACAGATGAGGAACCGCATTGACAGAGGCTGTTATAGGAATCCAGTAAGGGAGGTGACAGAGTCCTGCCCTTCTGTGGCCGATGAGTCTGGTTTCCTAAGCTAGGCTGAGATCACAGCCGCCGTGGACAGGACTGGGAATTATCAGGTGTGTGTCTCCTCACTTGTCGAAAGTATCTGGAAACAACAGATACCCCTGCAAAACTCTCAGGTCTGCCGAAGCTCCATATTAATGAGTCTCCCTGTTCCTATCTGCTACTTCACAGCTGGAGTTCTTGCTCTCTGCCACATCCTCCCCATTCCAGAATGTGCACCATTCTGGTGATTCTAAGAGACTCTGAAGGTCCACAGCCTTCAAGAGGCCTGTCCCACTGACCGCAGGTGCTCCTTCCTCTCCTCACCTGCTCTCACCCCGAGGAGCGGCACTTCAGCCCCTCTCGTGGTCCGCTCCGCCCGGCCCCGCACCACAACACCTCAGCTCCACGATGACGCTGCCCACTCCCAGCAGCCTCTTCACCTGGCCCGTAGCCAGTACAAGCTACCAGTGGGTCAGGGCCTGAAATACTCCCTCTCTTTCTTTCTTTTTTAACCTTGTATGAAGCATTCTCTCCTAGCATCCCTTCTTCTTTTATTTTTTGAACCAGCAACCTGTGAATATATTAGCATTTGAAAAGAGTCAAATGCAGAATAAAATGTGCAGGTTCCCCCCATGGTTTACCCTCCTATGAGTCCACAACAGACTGTGCATGCTTCCCGTCCAGTTTTAAATGCCATTCCTCAGCCCCCCTGTGTTTCTAGTAATAGCTTTGTCTCAAGCTTCTAAGGAGGGACAAATTCTCAGATTTCCCCCAGTCTGTGGTCCTGACAGATGCAGCAGAAGGCAGCCAGCCGCCCCCCCACCCCCAGCTGAGTGCCTGTAATTTCTCCAACCTCAAAATTAAAGTGAGGAAGGCCAAGCCTGCAAAAGCAAAGCTCCATCTTCCTGAGAATAAGCCACCTCGGGGTCTGCTGAGTTTCGTCAACCTAAAAACAAAGCAAAACTTCAAATTCTGCGACACAAACGTTTCCCCTCAGCTCTAGCGGCCTCACCGCTGCCTGCCCTCAGCACACGCCGAGAAGCTGCAACCACAGGGCTCCCCAGCCGGCAGCTGGAGCCACGGGGCTCAGGCCTCTGTCCTCAGACGTCCACTCCAGTGTGAAATCCCGGTGAGGGACACGGAGACCCAAGAGGCCATTTCCTTCTTCCGGGTTACAGAGAAGTGACCTCCCCATGGCTTCACATAAAATCAACTCTCCCTCACTCCTCAGAGCAACGTTTCAAGATTTCACCTCAAAACAGAATCAGCCCCAAGATTCCCTCAGATCTTCTGTTAACATGCCCAGACCTGGCGCCTCCCTGTGAAAACTCTCCATCTTTCAGTGGGAATCTGGAAAGTGAAGCTCAAAACATAAAACAATAAACAAAGCACAGAAAAATCTTAAGCTACTCATTTCCTACAACAGGTCTCTCCCTGCTGATGGGTGGTCAGGGAGGAAAGACGCTCAGGAGGCGTGGAGAAGCAGGGGACACTTTGGGACACAAGGAAACGATGCCCCGAACAGTGCAGTGAGAAAAAACATTTTTAATAATTAAGAAAAACAAAAAAGTGGCAACAAACCCAGAAAATGAAGCTCTCATTCAGCAGTCCTACTAGAGGCAACAGGAGCTAGTTTGGAAAACAGAGGATCTACCAATGAAGCACCTGTTACTACATCAGACACTGGGCTGATTTTTCCATCTTCACAGCAATCCCATGTACGCATCCCACAAAGGCTAATGAGCAAACCAGTCCAAGCTGGGGGACAGAGCTGGGATTCAAACCCAGGGCCATGTGATTCTAAATCCTGTGCTCTGTCTACCAAACCATGGTTGACTTGGACAGGCTGCCAACTGAGCCCTCCTTTGCCCAGCAAAGTAGTGGCTGCCCCAGACCCTAAACTGGAGACACAATTTCTGCTGCCCCCACCATTGGATCTCACTCACTGGTACATGGTCGGGACAGCCCCTGTTTTGTTAAGTATCACCACTGCTAAATAAGTAGCCAAGTTCACTCTGGTGTAGCTCAGCATCCCACGAGAGAGAAGGAAGACAAACTCCGCCTCCCCACGGTGTGCTGAGAGGGTATAGGTGTGTTTGGGACCTACTGGTTGGTCTCCTTGGCTAGAAAGAAACCCTTCCCCGTCTCGTAAGGACTCCTGTGGCCAAGAGGATGAGTCGTATGGGTAAGTGATGCTCCAGGGAGGTGAGAACAGCAGCAGCAGGAAGATTTCAACACTCCCTGGGAGGAGAAGGGAAGTCACCCAGGCCAGCAAGAAGGGTAGAGCACGAGGTGGGAGCTCTCCCAGGTGGAACACGTGAGCCAGAAACAGCTGTTTCCTCTGCTCTGTCTGCTCCAGAGTGGGTGTGACCTGCAGGCAGCCAGCAATCCAGGGCACAGTCAACATTTAATTCGGCCTATTACTCATAACCTTTAGCTCCTGTCTTTGGAAAGGAACTGTCCCCAGTAGGGCTGAACATATACTAAATGCCAAAACCAGCCTCTGACAAAGCTTGCATTCGGTGCTGAGCAGGTACGAATGCTGACAGAACTATTTAAGTGACATCGTTTAAATACAGGACCTTCAGCTTCCAAACTAGGCTAGTGGCAGAACTTGCTGTCTTTCCTTCCCTCCCTGGCCAGGAAGAGTGACTTCTATACTTATATTTAGAAGCTAAATTGTTAAGAGTGAACTTTTTAAATACAGTATTCCACGTCATCCCTTTAAGTGAGACTGAGACGTGGGCTCAGCAGGCCGTGTTCCACAATATCAGAGGGACAGCTAGGAATTAGTCGGCGGGACGGGCTGCTGAAGACAGAGGGCAGCTGTGCACACAGTGCTTTAAAAGTGCTCACTCTCAGCTTCTGTGCTTTTCTCCTCCTGGGATGGTTACAGTTTGTGGACCAGTCCACAAATCACACTTCTGAGAACACTGATCTAGACTGTTCTTCCCCAGTCTCCTCAGCCCCATTTCATAGACAGGAACTGCCTATAAATGGCAGAGCTGGAAACCTTAAAAAAAAAAAACAAAAAAAACCAGGAAACAGCAGGAGAGTCAACCGCCAACGTACATTAGACATAAAAGGGAGCAAAAAGAGGAAAAGAACAGCATCAACCCCGCCCAGCGAGCACTGACCATCTTGGTCATATGGATCTAGGGACACGAATTCGCTCGTCATCCGGGGGGCATCACTGCCGGAAGCCCGGAGCAGCCCGCCCGCCCGCCCCGGGCGGTTCCCCTGACCTTGGGCCGCTCTTCCTTCCTCAGAGCCACAGCTTCCAGTTTGGCTTCGTACTCGGCTTGCACTTGGTCCCTTTTCTTCAGCACGCTCTGTGGGAGGGAGAAAGGGCAGCGTGAACACAGCTGTTGCTTCTGTACCCCGTTCCTCCTTGAATCATGGCCCCAGCCAGCCAAGGGCTCCTAGGACGGTCTGGCTGCAGCATGACACAGGCTCTGGAGGCAGCAGGGGTGGAGGAGGGAGAGAGGGAGAACCGTGCTCAGAGACGGAGCTTTCTAGCACGGTAACTCAGCCTGACGTTGAAAGCGACAGAGGCCTGGGAAAGGGCGAGGTAGGGGGAGCGGTGCCCACCAGCAGGCATGCGCACAGGGAGAACTCAGCTGCAAGACGTGGAGCCTGGCAGGTGACAAGGCGGGACGTTCTCTGAACCGTTAATGAGAAAGTCTAAGTCACGAGAGTTCTTGTCTCTTTAATTCACTGAGTTGACCCCTGGTGGACTGATTTGCTCATTGATCATTATTAGCTACTTATCTGTCCTCCACTCTGGGCCAGTTATGCAAAGAGCAAAGAGATACAGCTCGTATTTGAGGGGTTCCAGCTAAGGGAGAGGTTCAGATACGGCAGGAGGCTGCTTGTGCTCGAAGAGCCACGGACGAGGCCAGAAGCCCTGCAACCATGCGGCGAGCCCGCCAGAGTGAGCGGTGATGGGAGCCAGGCTGGGTGGAACAAGGCGGAGGCAAGCCAGGCACCCAGGATGCAAAATTTAAGGAGACACTCAGTCTTGGGCCCTGTGCAAGTTCAAGGTTGGCACCTGAGCGTGTTTCCCTAAAGCTGTGCCCTGGGCGCCTCCCTCGCCTCATCTGCTCCTGGCTCTGCCGCTAAGACCTCACCAGATAGAACAGAAAAGTATCGGTTTCATCCCAGGGTTTCTTTTTTCTTCTTTTAGTAGAACCACAAGTGACAAACCAAGAGTAATAAGAACTTTCTTTGCCACTAACTCAGAAGACACAAACTGCTATGAGAGCTTCGAATCTCACGCTCTCTGGCAGAGCATGGAGTCCGGGCAGGAAGGAGCCATTCCTTGGCTAAAGAAGTGGACACCCTGTGTCCCTAGCACGTGCTAAAAGGTGATGAGTGACTGAATCACTGACAACGCTCTGATGCTTCTAATGGAAGGCGTCAGCATGGGGAACCGCAAGTCTCCCCTAAGTAAGTATTTACTTGGAAAAGTGTTTCACCACTAGAAGAACGTGAAGTAAAACTTTCAATAGCTTCCCTTTTCATTGCTTGTCACTCAGCATTCTCTTCGGTGCTCTGAAGTTACCTCCCCACACTCATCAGCCTCTGAGCAGGAACACTGATGGTGCTGTTCATAGAACTTTGTGTTGTGATGGAAACGTTCCATGATCTGCACTATCCAGTACAGCGGCTGCTCGTCCCACGTGCTGACTGAGCTCTTGAAATGTGGCTGGTGTGACTGAGGAACTGGATTTAAATTTTTATTAATTTTACCTAATTTGATTAAACTGAAATAACAGGACTTCCCTGGTGGTCCAGTGGTTAAGAATCTGCCTTCCAATGCAGCGGATGTGGGTTCGATCCCCGGTTGGGGAACTAAGATCCCACAGGCCGCAGGGCAACTAAGCCCACACGCCACAACTACTGAGCCCGTGAGCCACAATGAGTGAGGCTGCATGCTGCAACTACCGAGCCCGTGTGCTCTGGAATCTGTGCGCCACAACTACAGAGCCCGCACGCTCTGCAGCCTGCATGCCACAACTAGAGAGAAGCCCGCACACCACAACTAAGACCCGACACAGCCAAAAATAAAATTAAATAAATAAATAAATAAATATTTAACTGAAAGAGCCACCCATGGCAAGGGCCTGCCATACTGAACAGAACAAATCAATAAAGTAAAAAAACAGAACAAAAAAACAGGGGTCCTTTCTGGATTTCACAGAGCCGAAAGCATTCTAAAGCTACTGGTCTGGTATCAGCACTAGCTGCTCTCCATGGAGACACAAATATGGTTCCCTCGGGGCCAGGGGCAGGGGCACCTAGAATCCATGCCATGGACTCCCTTCACAGGACGCCTCACATCTTACTGGGAAAAGCGCACATCCAGGCTAGGAACAGGGTTCCAGGAACTAGGGTGAGTTGTTCCAGTGACACACCCCTGTCAGTGTGGCAAGAACCTCACAACCAAAGCTAGAAATGCTCTTAAAACAATACCTTGGGACACAGCACAGCTGTGTGTGTTGTGCTCTCTGCTGTATCCCCAGCACTTGGGTAAGTGAGTGAAGGAATGTTAAGGCAGGGCAGAAACAGGGTGAGGATGGCTGTGGAGGGCGGGGCAGGGGCATGCAGAGGGGAACGCAAGTATCTCCACGCCCCTCCCCTTGTTGATTTCTGGTATCCACTGGAATCAGAGACCCCTACAGATCTCTGGGAGAAGCTCAGATGGTGAATGTCTGCAGGGACTAGCCTCCCACCCAAAACAGCAGATTCTGCCGATAAACCTGGCCACACTAGCCTGTGGTTGAGGGGGCCTGAGCCTACGATGGAGTGAAAGGGCCAAGATACTTGTCAGCATCTGCAGAGAACTTCCTGGGGCCTCCTGTCCCCAGTTCTGCTCCAAGTCTCTCTGTAGAGGTTGCCCAGGCCCCCAGGCACGGAGGGATGGTGAGAGGAGCCCTGTCAGCTCCACTCAGCTAAATGCATCTCCTCTCCCTACCCCCAAAGCAGGCAAGGGGGCCCCAAGATTCAGCCACACACACCCCCTCCCACTACTGGGACCGTGCCTTCCTTGGCCCAGAGGAGAGGTAAGGGCTCTGTCTCCTCAGCCACTGCAATCCCAGCCTCGCCTGGAGCAACCAGACACTGCCTTCTCATGAAGCCTGACTGGAGGATTTGGGCTAACATCCCTGCCTCAGTGGACAGCGGAAAAAACTCCCAACAACAACAAAAGCTCACAACGACCCTGCGGCAGTGAAAGGATGCCCCCGCCATTCTACAGGCGAGAACACTACGGCACCATGGAGGGACCTGGTTGAGGCCGCACTGCTGGCTAAGAGCACGGTGGTGACTCACCCAGGCTTCTCCTGCTGCGTTCCAGGGCAGAGCGCGGTTTCCCAGCCTGCCTGCAATCCAACCAGGCTACAGGCTAAAGGCTGGGAAACCTGTTCTGAATCAAGATAAACTGTGGAAGACTACCATCCTCGCTGGGAGCACCTTTGAACACCACGGTCGATGGTCTGCAGGGACTGGCCTCCCAGCCGAAACAGCACAGATTCTGCAGATTAACCTGGCCACACTAGCCTCTGGTTGAGGGGGCCTGAGCCTACGATGGAGTGAAAGGGCCAAGGTACTGTGTCAGCATCTGCAGAGAGCCTCTTCTATCACTGAGTGACAAGCAAAAGACATTTGTCATCTGAGCTTCTCACAGAGATCTATAGGGGTCTCTGATTCCAGTGGACACCAGAAATCAACAAGGGGAGGGGCGTGGAGATCTGCATGCCCCTGCCCCGCCCTCCACAGCCATCCTCACCCTGTTTCTGCCCTGCCTTAACATTCCTTCATTCACTTACCCAAGTGCTGGGGATACAGCAGAGAGCAAAACACACAAAACCCCTGCCCACCTGGAGCTTACATTCTAGAGGGGAGGCAGATAACACACAAGTAAAATGTAACAATACAGCGCGTGTAAGGCAGTGCGAGGTGTCCAGGAAGAAAGATAAAATAGGAAAGGAGGATGTAAAGCACTGAGGGTTTGGGAGATGACGAATTGTACACTGGGTGGCCAGGGAGGACCTCAATGAGAGGTGACTTTTTTTTTTTAAATAAATTTATTTTCTTTTATTTATTTTTGGCTGAGTTGGGTCTTTGTTACTGCACGCGGGCTTTCCCCAGCTGCAGGGAGCGGGGGCTACTCCTCGTTGTGGTGCGCCGGCTTCTCATTGCGGTGGCCTCTCCCGCTGCGGAGCACGGGCTCTATGCCCAAGGGCTTCATTAGTTGTGGCAGACGGGCTCTAGAGCGCAGGCTCAGCAGTTGTGGCGCACGGGCCCAGCCGCTCCGCGGCACGTGGGATCTTCCCGGACCAGGGCTCAAACCCGTGTCCCCTGCATTGGCAGGTGGATGCTCAACCACTGCGCCACCAGGGAAGCCCGAGAGGTGACTTTTAATTACAGACACGGAGTACATTTCTCTCAAACGCTATATATATTTTTTAATGTAGAGCATTTCATCACAATTTCAAAATGATCCTAGTAATCTGCAAATTCACTACCCTTCTTTTCAAATGCAGAGGAAAAAAAGGACTTGTTTCTTTAATAAATAAATTGCAAGGAAAAACAGAGGGGGAGGGATTTCTAAAATATTAAAAAATATATCAAGCAATGTATTGATTTTATTTATATCCCAATTTGGGAAAAAACTATAAAAACAGTGTCTGAGACAACTGGGGAAATTGAACACTAACTGGATATTTGAGGAAATATTAAGGGGAAAAAAATCTGTTTAGGTGTGATAATAATGTGGTCCTTTTTCTTTTTTAAAAGAATGCTTGCATTTCAGAGATATGTATTTTTGTATGAAGTGATGTGATGCCTGGGATTTGCTTTAAAATAACCCAGGGGGCGGGGGCTGGGAGCAGGGGGAGGAGAGCTAGAACAAGATGGACCGTGAGTGGGCGACTGTTGCAGCCGGCTGATGGGTACGTGGGGGACAGTTATACTTCCACCCTACTTTTGGATATGTTTGAATTTTTCCATGATAAAAAAAGTTAAGCAATGGAAACATAACACCTGTCATCCAAAATGTTTACTTTACAAACTAACAACAGCCATTAAACAAAAGTGTTTGGAAGTTCAATCACAGATACATTCTGTGTTTTGGCTCTCAACATCTGCACTGGATTTTCTCCAAGAACGTGCCACAACGGTCAGTATCAATAGGAAAGTCCAACATCCAGGAAACAGGAAAGTCTCCACCCCCAGAGCTCATGCTCCTGTCTCCCCCTGAGGAGGCTGTCGGCTCACAAACGTGGAGGAGGAGGAGAGAGCAGCCAAAAACAGCCCCAATGCAAATGGTCCACAGGTCCGGAAGGTTTTTAAGCTTCAAGTCTTTCTGTAAGAGGGACATTAGGATGCAGGGTTGACAGTACAGGATGGCTTGTATTCTGGTGCGCCAAGGGCTGACAGCCCAAAAGACCCAGGAGGAATTTGTGTAGAATAATGGGTTCCGTAATAAAGAAGCTCAAATGAGAATAAAAATCAAACACCCAAAACCAAACAAAACCCAGACCCACAGATACAGAGAAAAGATCGGTGGTTGCCAGAGGGAAGAAGGGTTAGGAGGGTTACAAAATGGGTGAAGGGTATCAAGAGGTACAAACTTCCAGGTATAAAATAAGTAAGTGGACTTCCCTGGTGGCACAGTGGTTAAGAATCCGCCTGCCAATGCAGGTGACACGGGTTCAATACCTACCCGGTCTGGGAAAATCCCACATGCTGTGGAGCCACTAAGCCCGTGCGCCACAACTACTGAGCCCGCATGCTGCAACTACTGAAGCCCGCACAACTAGAGCCCATGCTCCGCAACAAGAGAAGCCACCGCAATGAGAAGCCCGCGCACCGCAACGAAGAGTAGCCCCCGCTCGCCACAACTAGAGAAAGCCCATGCGCAGCAACAAAGACCCAATGCAGCCAAAAATAAATAAAATTTAAAAAATAAAAATAAATAAAATAAGTCATGGGGATGTACTGTACAGCATGGAGAATAGTCAATAACACTGTACTAACTCTGTAAGGTCACAGGGTAAATAAAGTTATTTTGGTGATTGTTTTGCAATGTATACAAATGTGGAATCATTATGTTGTACACATGAAACTAATAATATATGTCAAATATACTTCAATTTTTAAAATTTATAATAATTTAAAAAGAAATCTGACACCCGACATAGCCCTATGGCCTGTCTTTGGGTGCCCCTCTAGGAGAGCATTTTCCTATGGGGAGGAAAATTAGTCTGAACTTGGTCCTGATGACATAATTTCTGATTAAATGACTGAACTTAGGTTGCCCCATTCAACATGCTCTTTTTACATATTCATTCTTTGATGACAGACAACCTGTGAGTTAAATTTTCTAGGGCAATGTTGGTAATACTAAAACCACACATTTTGCCTTAGTTTTAAAAAATACTTGTTACAGAAAATTTGGAAAATAAAGAAAAAGGTAGAGGAGGGGGGAAAAAGCACCCACAATCTCATCTTTCAGGCACAGCCAGTAACACGTTTTGTCTTTACTTCTAGTCTTTTCTCTTGAATGACTCCTTTGATGCTCCCCACTTCTCTGTGTCTCTTCCTGGCACGTCTGTTTTTCAGATGTTGGATACCTGAAATATTTTGGTCTGGCCCTCTCACTTTTATATTCTTTTTCTCTCCAATCCTCCATCTGTCTTTCTGTTTCACTTTCAAGTGATTTCCTTAACTTTTTCTGCTAACTCTTCTCTATTGATTTTGTTTTTTCATTTCTATCATGATCTTCATTTCCATGAGCTCTTTGTTTATTCTCTGGATTTTAAAAAATGCTTGTTTTATGGCTGTGACATCTCTTCTCTTTCTGAAGATACTGATTTTTTTTTTTCCTGGAAGTTTTCTTCTCCCTCAATGATGCTTTATGTTTTTCCTTCTCTGTATTTACTTGATACTCATATTAGAACCTTCCCTTAAATATCTGGCGACCCTTATCTGCACACTCACCTAAGAGGGAGACACTAAAAAACTGGTTGAAAGCTCTGTGACTTCAAGGTCTTGCTGACAGTTCTCTACAGGGACTCTGCTGGGTCATTTCATTGAAGATTCCCCCATCCCTCTCAATATCAGTATATTCTAGTCTCTTCTCCCAAAACCTGTTTAGATTTTTCCAAAAGGCTCTTTTAATGCTTGCAGGGAAGGTATAAGGCTGAGAGCCAAGCAGAGGAAGACGACTAAGAATCTCAAATCTCAGTAACCTTTTGCTTTAGATTTTAGGATCTTAGCCGCCACCTTTAACTTTGCCTGGCGGCTCTCGGTCCAGAGACCCTCTATTTTTTTTTTTTTTATCACCCTCCAGCTCTGCCCGAGTGGCAAAGCGATAGTGGCCCCTGTGTGAGGAGGGAGGACAGAATCGGAAGCTCTAACTGCTTCTGAAACAGACCCCTGACTAATCCTTCTCTTTCACTCCATCTTTCCCTCAGTCCCGAGGTACTTGGTGCTGCCAATTCTTGACCATTTTGAAGAAGTCCCCGGTGTAAACCAGGTGGCTTCTTAGTCTTTCTCCACCGTCAGCTTGGGCGGCTTTGAGTCACCTGAGTCCCTGTCACCTCTCAATTTGCTTTTAGTTCCTCACTGTACTGCGATTGTTTCCCTTCCTGCTGCTCTTTGTCTTTGTGGAAACATACCTTTAAAAAAAAATCATTCTAGTGTCATTTTGGTTTCATGAAAAAGAGGAAGTTTCAGTATGTATCCAGTCTGCCCTAACTCAGAATCTCAGAGTTTTAATTTTTATACTTTTCTAATTTTTAAAAACATTTGAGATCATCATGTACATTTCTACATCCTGATTCTTCACATTTTCAAGAAATCAGGCCCTCAGTCCATAATCACTTTTGTTTAGGAAGGAGGACTTTTCTCCCCGAAATCAATCTTCCAGAAAATCTTTTCGGTTTTTGAAAGGCACCAGAAGTGGGCAACCTAAAGCACTGACTAGTCACTTGACTCCTTAGCGCCGCCTTGTGGCCTCTGAGGGGAAAAGGTGGGCAGGCTGAAGAAACCATCCGGCAATTAAATAACCAGCATTTGAAAACAGCAATCCTGGAACATTGCTCAAAGTATTTATCTCCAACTCAAACTGGCCTCAAACCCAAACTTCTGCATCCACATCTTACACCTCTAATCACGATCAGCAATGACTTCCATATTATTAAATCCAATGGCCACCATTTATCATGCTCTTTCTAAAAACACTTCTCTTGGTTTCCCTAAGGTCATCCTCTACTCTTTTTCTCCTACCACACTGACCGTTCCTTCTCAGGCTACTTTCCTACTTGTTCCACCCCCTAATTAGGTGCTAGACCACTAAATATTGCCAATATACACCACTAAATATTGCCACTAAATTGCCTAATTAGGTGCTACACCACTAAATATTGCCAATGCCTCAGGAAGCAGGCCTGGACTATTTACCTCGATCTCATCTCACCAGATAATCTCCCCGACTCTCGTAGATTTAAACGCCATCTATACAGAAATGACTCCCAAATTTCTATTCCCACTCTAAACTCATAACCAGCTGCCATGACATCACTACTTTAATGACTAACAGGCATTTTCTTAACTGAATATGGACAAAACAACCTGATTCCCAACTGCCCAATCTGTTCCACCCCAAACTTCCTCATCTCACTAAACAGGACCACTATCAACACAGCTGCTGAAGCCAAAAACCCAGGAGTCATCCTCAATTCCTCCATTTCTCACTTCACATTAATACAGCAGCAAGTCTAGTTGTCACTTCATACAAAATATACCCCAAATCCACCCACTTCTCCAAGCTCCACCACCTCAGTTATCTGCCACCTGGCTCCCTGCAACAGTCTCCTAATGGTCTCCGGACCTCCTCTCCCCGTCCCCCGCCCAACAACCCATTCTCCATACTGCAGCACTAGCTGTCTTCTTAAAGTAAAAACCGTATCCTGTCATTTCCCTGCAGGAAACTAACTGGCTTCTCTTTTATTCCTAAGTACAAAATCCAGACTCTTAACCAACCATGGCCTTTAAGATATTACCGTATGTCCTGGCCTTTACTTATCTCTTTGACCTCCCCACCTGCCACCTGCTCCCTTGCTCAACTGGCCCCACTCACACTGGCCTTTACCTTATCACCCACTCTTCTGACTCTCACCTCACTAGTCATCACCAAGACCTCTGAGATAAGCATGCTCTTTGACTTGCAGATAAAACTCTTAAAAATAACAAGGTACATAACAATGAGCAGAGCTCCCTATGCTTTGAAAAAGAATAGATACAGGTATATGTATAACTGAATCACTTTGCTGTACACCTGAAACTATCACAACACTGTTAATCAACTATACTCCAATATAAAATAAAAAGTTAAGAAAAAAGATACATGACATACAATAGTTATATATCTGTAAATGTTCCAATTGCACCACACTGCCAACTTCAATATCTGCCAACTACCTGCTATGAATGAGGCAGTGTGGGATATGAAGTATAGGGCTCTGCCCTAATCTTCTTAAATAAAAATTCTCCAACTCTTGGCCTGGTCATAGTGATGCCAGTACTCAAAAGGCACTGCCAGAACTTTGCTAAAGACTCTAACGTGTTCTCTCTCAGCCCGTTACTATCATAATTACATTTTACACACACATTGTGTATAGGATGTGAGCCCACAGAAAGGCTCACCTGCAGATGTCTACAGTGTGCTTAACTTGAGTCTTGAGCCTGAGGGTAACTTTGGTACCCCTCTCTCTCAAGCACTGTTCACTCCGTAGCAACTTTGGAATACACATCTTCAATCATCGTTCCAGTACAAGCTGTCCTCATTGTTCCCTGAACATTATTCATCTGTTCCACATGGCCTGATAACGACCCTCCTTTTTCGGTCCTTTCTCTCTGCCTCCAAAGGGAACAGAATGTACCCAGCCACAATTATACTTAGAGAGAGATAATTTGAGCCTCAGCTTTGAAAAGCAGGAACTGATCCAGTTTCTCTCGCCAACAATAAAGACACAAATATAAGGTAGCTGCTCATTAGAATTGGGGCCATGGAACAGAGAAAAGATTTACCCATGGGGCTCTGCTTCTTTATCTATAAAATGACCAAGTTAGACAAGATGAACCTTGTCTACAATCGTAGTAGTCCCCAGAAGCTATGCTCTCCAACCAGTCTAAGTGCAGACTGGGGCAGTTTCTAATGTGGACATTAAAGCATTTGATCCTTACCACTTTTGTTCTAAAATTTTACAATGATATGCTTTGCGTTGGTTCTCTGTCCATTCCTTTTGCTGGGTAGTTAACCTGTCACAGCCTTCAGCTTAGGGAGATTTTCTTGTATTATTTCTTTCATAATTTCCTTCCCTCAGTTTTCTCTGTTCTCTCAATCAGGAACTCCTCAGTTGGATGCTGAACTTCTGAGATTAACCCTCCACGTCTCTTATCATTCTTTCACATTTTCAGTATTTTTGCATTTTTGTTCTACTTTCCAACTACTTTTATTTTTTATACAGTAGGTTCTTATTAGTTATCTATTTTACACATAGTAGTGTATATATGTCAATCCCGATCTCCCAGTTCATCACACCACCACCACCACCCACCCCCGCTTTCCCCCCATGGTGTCCATACAACTTTTTAAAATATAAATTTATTTAATTTTTTTATTTTTGGCTGCTTTGGGTCTTCGTTGCTACACATGTGCTTTCTCTAGTTGCAGCAAGCAGGGGCTAATCTTCATTGCTGTGCGCAGGCTTCTCATTGCGGTGGCTTCTCTTGTTGTGGAGCACAGGCTCTAGGCACATGGGCTTCGGTAGTTGTGGCACACGGGCTCAGCAGTTGTGGCTCACGGGCTCTAGAGCACAGGTTCAGTAGTTGTGGTGCACGGACTTAGCTGCTCCACAGCATGTGGAATCTTCCCAGACCAAGGCTCGAATCCATGTTCCCTGCATTGGCAGGCGGATTCTTAACCAGTGCACCACCAGGGAAGCCTGGTTGTCCATATGTTTGTTCTCTACATCTGTGTCTCTACCTCTGCCTTGCAAATCAGTTCATCTGTACTATTCTTCTAGATTCCACATATATGCATTAATATACAGTATTTGTTTTTCTCTTTCTGACTTGCTTCACTCTGTATGACAGTCTCTAGGTCCATCCACATCTCTACAAATGACCCAATGGCTGAGTAATATTCCATTGTATATATGTACCACATCTTCTTTATCCATTCGTCTGTCAATGGGCATTAAGGGTGCTTCCATGACCTAGTTATTGTAAATAGTGCTGCAGTTAACACTGGGAGGCATGTGTCTTTTTGAATTATGGTTTTTCTCTGGGTGTATGCCCAGTAGTGGGATTGCTGGGTCATATGGTAATTCTATTTTTAGTTTTTTAAGGAACCTCCATACTGTTCTCCATAGTGGCTGTATCAATTTACATTCCCACCAACAGTGCAAGAGGGTTCCCTTTTCTCCACACCCTCTCCAGCATTCACTGTTCGTATGTTTTCTGATGATGCCCATTCTAACCAGTGTGAGGTGACACCTCACTGTGGTTTTGATTTGCATTTCTCTAATAATTAGTGGTGTTGAGCAGCTTTTCACATGCCTCTTGGCCATCTGTATGTCTTCTTTGGAGAAATGCCTATTTAGGTTTTCTCTCCATTTTTGAACTGCGTTGTTTTTTTGATACTGAGCAGCATGAGCTGTTTATATATTTTGGAGATTAATCCTTTGTCCATTGATTCATTTGTAAATATTTTCTCCCACTCTGAGGGTTGTCTTCTCATCTTGTTTATAGTTTCCTTTGCTGTGCAAAACCTTTTAAGTTTCATTAGGTCCCATTTGTTTATTTTTGTTTTTATTTCCATTACTCTAGGAGGTGGGTCAAAAAAGACCTTGCTGTGATTTATATCAAAGAGTGTTCTTCCTATGTTTTCCTCTAAGAGTTTTATAATGTCCAGTCTTACATTTAGGTAAGACTTTAATCCATTTTGAGTTTACTTTTATGTATGGTATTAGGGAGTGTTCTAATTTCATTCTTTTACATATAGCTGACCAGTTCTCCCAGCACCGCTTATTGAAGAGGCTATTTTTTCTCTATTTTATATCCTTGCCTCCTTTGCCATAGATTAGGTGACCACAGCTGCGTGGGTTTATCTCTGGGCTTTCTATCCTGTTCCATTGATCTATATTTCTGTTTTTGGGCTAGTACCATACTGTCTTGATTACTATAGCTTTGTAGTATAGTCTGAAGTCAGGGAGTCTGACTCCTCCAGCTCCATTTTTTTCCCTCAGGATTGGCTATTTGGGGTCTTTTGTGTCTCCATACAAATTTTAAGATTTTTTGTTCTAGTTCTGTAAAAAATGCCATTGGTAATTTGATAGGGATGGCACTGAATCTGTAGATTGCTTTGGATAGTATAGTCATTTTCACGATATTGATTCTTCCAAGAACATGGTGTATCTCTCCATCTATTTGTGTCATCTCTGATTTCTTTCATCAGTGTCTTATAGTTTTGTGAGTACAGGTCTTTTACCTCCTTAGGTAGGTTTATTCCTAGGTATTTTATTCTTTTTGGTGCAATGGTGAATGGGATTGTTTCCTTAATTTCTCTTTCTGATCTTCCGTTGTTAGTGTATAGGAATGCAAGAGATTTCTGTGCATTAATTTTGTGTCCTGCAACTTTACCAAATTCATTGCTTAGCTCTAGTAGTTTTCTGGTGGCATCTTTAGGATTATCTATGTATAAAACCATGTCATCTGCAAACAGTGACAGTTTTACTTCTTCTTTTCTAATTTGGATTCCTTTTATTTCTTTTCCTTCTCTGATTGCTGTGGCTAGGACTTCCAAAACTATGTTGAATAAAAGTGGAGAGGGTGGACATCCTTGTCTTTTTCCTGATCTTAGAGGAAATGCTTTCAGTTTTCACCCTTGAGAATGATGTTTACTGTGGGTTTGTCATATATGGCCTTTATTATGTTGAGGTAGGTTCCCTCTAGGCCCAGCCTCTAGATAGGTTTTATCATAAATGGGTATTGAATTTTGTCAAAAGCTTTTTCTGCATCTATTGAGATGATCATATAGTTTTTATTCTTCAGTTTGTTAATATGGTGTATCACTTTGATTGATTTGCGTATATTGAAGAATCCTTGCATCCCTGTGATAGATCCCACTTGATCATGGTGTATGATCCTTTTAATGTGTTTTTGGATTCTGTTTGCTAGTATTTTGTCGAGGATTTTTGCATCTATATTCATCAGTGATATTGGTCTGTAATTTTCTTTTTTTGGAGTATCTTTGTCTGGTTTTGGTATCAGGGTGATGGTGGCCTCATAGAATGACTTTGGGAGTGTTCCTTCCTCTGCAATTTTTTGGAAGAGTTTGAGAAGGACGGGTGTTAGCTCTCTCTAAATGTTTGATAGAATTCACTTGTGAAGCCATCTGGTCCTGGACTTTTGTTTGTTGGAAGATTTTTAATCACAGTTTCAATTTCATTGCTTGTGATTGGTCTGTTCATATTTTCTATTTCTTCCTGGTTCAGTCTTGGAAGGTTATACTTTTCTAAGAATGTATCCATTTCTTCCAGGCTGTCCATTTTATTGGCATAGAGTTGTCTGTAGTAATCTCTTATGATGCTTTGTATTTCTGCAGTGTTTGTTATAACTTCTCCTTTTTCATTTCTAATTTTATTGATCTGAGTCCTCTCCCTCTTTTTCTTGAAGAGTCTGGCTAAAAGGTTTATCAATTTTGTTTATCTTCTCAAAGAACCAGCTTTTAGTTTTATTGATCCTTGCTATTGTTTTCTTTGTTTCTATTTCATTTATTTCTGCTCTGATCTTTATGCTTTCTTTCCTTCTACTAACTTTGGGTTTTGTTTGTTCTCCTTCCTCTAGTTCCTTTAGGTGTAAGGTTAGATTGTTTGAGATTTTTCTTGCTTTTTGAGGTACGACTGTATTGCTATAAACTTCCCTCTTAGACTGCTTTTGCTGCATCCCACAGGTTTTGGATCATTGTGTTTTCATTGTCATTTGTCTCTAGGTATTTTTTGATTTCCTCTGATTTCTTCAGTGACCTCTTGGTTATTTAGTAACGTACTGTTTATCCTCCATGTGTTTGTGTTTTTTACATTTTTCTCCCTGTAATTTATTTCTGATTTCACAGTGCTGTGGTCAGAAAAGATGCCTGATATGATTTCAGTTTTCTTAAATTTACTGAGTTTTGATTTGTGACCTAAGATGTGATCTATCCTGGTGAATGTTCTATGTGCACTTGAGAAGAAAGTGTTATCTGCTGTTTTCGGATGGAATGTCCTATAAATATCAATTAAATCTATCTGGTCTGTTGTGTCATTTAAAGCTTGTGTTTCCTTATTAATTTTCTGTCTGATCTGTCCATTGGTGTAAGTGAGGTGTTAAAGTCCCCCACTATTATTGTGTTACTGTCAATTCCCTCTTTTAGAGCTGTTAGCAATTGCCTTATGTATTGAGGTGCTCCCATGTTGGGTGCATATATATTTCTAATTGTTATATCTTCTTGGATTGATCCCTTGATCATTATGTAGTGTCCTTCCTTGTCTCTTGTAACATTCTTTATTTTAAAGTCTACTTTATCTGATATGAGTACTGCTACTCCAGCTTTCTTTTGACTTCCATTTGCATGGAATATCTTTTTCCATCCCCTCACTTTCAGTCTGTATGTGTCCCTAGGTCTGAAGTGGGCCTCTTGTAGACAGCATATATGTGGGTCTTGTTTTTGGATCCATTCAGCAAGCCTGTGTTTTTTGGTTGGAGCATTTAATCCATCCACGTTTAAGGTAATTATTGATATGTATGTTCCTATTACGATTTTCTAAATTGTTTTGGGTTTGTTTTTGTAGGTCCTCTTCTTCTCTTGTGTTTCCCACTTAGAGAAGTTCCTTTAACGTCTGTTGTAGAGATGGTTAGGTGGTGTTGAATTCTCTTAGCTTTTGCTTGCCTATAAAGCCTTTGATTTCTCTCTCAAATCTGAATGAGATCCTTGCCAGGTAGAGTATCCTTGGTTGTAGGTTCTTCCCTTTCATCACTCTAAATATATTGTGCCACTCCCTTCTGGCTTGTAGTTTCTGCTGAGAAATCAGCTTTTAACCTTATGGGAGTTCCCTTATAGGTTATTTGTTGTTTTTCCCTTGTTGCTTTTAATAATTTTTCTTTGTCTTTAATTTTTGTCCATTTGATTGCTATGTGTCTTGGCATGTTTCTCTCTGGGTTTATCCTGCCAGGGACTCTCTGTGTTTCTGGACTTGGGTGGCTATTTTCTTTCCCATGTTAGGGAAGTTTTCGACTATAATCTCTTCAAATATTTTCTCGGGTCCTTTCTCTCTCTCTCCTCCTTCTGGGAGCCCTATAATGCGAATGTGGTGCATTTAATGTCATCCCAGGGGTCTCTTAGGCTGTCTTCATTTCTTTTCATTCTTTTTTCTTTATTCTGTTCCATGGCAGTGAATTCCATCATTCTGTCTTCCAGGTCACTTATCCGTTCTTCTGCCTCAGTTACTCTGCTATTGATCCCTTGTAGTGTATTTTTCATTTCAGTTATTCTACTGTTCATCTCTGTTTGTTTGTTCTTTAATTCTTCTAGGTCTTTGTTAAACATTTCTTGCATCTTGTCCATCTTTGCCTCCATTCTGTTTCTGAGGTCCTGGATCATCTTCACTCTCATTATTCTAAATTCTTTTTCTGGAAGGTTGCCTATCTCCACTTCATTTGTTGTTTTGGGGTTTTATCTTGTTCCTTCATCTGGTACATAGTCCTCTGCCTTTTCATTTTATCTATCTTTCTGCAAATGTGGTTTTCATTCCACAGGCTACAGGACTGTAGTTCTTCTTCTTGCTTCTGCTGTCTGCCCTCTCTCCAACTACTTTTTTTTTTTTTTTTTTTTTGCTGTACGCGGGCCTCTCACTGTTGTGGCCTCTCCCACCGCAGAGCACAGGCTCCAGACGCACAGGCCCAGCGGCCATGGCTCACGGGCCCAGCCGCCCCGTGGCATGAGGGATCCTCCCAGACCGGGGCACGAACCCGCGTCCCCCGCATCAGCAGGTGGACTCCCAACCACTGCGCCACCAGGGAAGCCCTCCAATTACTTTTAAAATTTGTTTTACTTTCCAAGATTTCCTCAGCCTCATCTTGCAACTTTACTTTTCAATTTTATTTCAGCAATCATATTTTAACCTCCAAGAGCTCTAATTATCCAATTGCTCTTTTTCCACAACATACTGTTCTTAATCAGCAGATGCTATTCTCAAACTCTCAGAGAACACTAATAAGAATCTCTTCCAAACTTTTTTTCTTTCATTTAATTCACACACTTGGTTCACCCTGTGTTCTTTTTACATGTCCATGAGGTCAGTCCACATGTCTGATACTGCCCACCCAGGAAGAAGGAAATCTGTACCACATGCAAATAGGCAATAATCAATTACTTTTTGATTAACGACTACAACAAAGAAAGTACCTAAGTGCACAAGAAGTGAGTCAGCTTACCTTCATGCAGTCAGAGTATAAAATATATTCCCTGAGCACAGGTAGAAAGTCTTCTGTCATGTCCTCTGTCAGCTCTTCCAAGGCTGTAGAGCAGTTGCCGATGCAGGCTGACACACCCTCCAGGGGCTCAGCCAGCTCCCCCTCTAACGCACTCCATGTGGAGTACACAGGCCCATATTCTCTCAGCTCTACAAGGTACTCTAAAGGGGGAAGAGAAACCAATTAAGATCGGCTGGGTTGCAATCACTGGTATTACTGACTCAATAACCAATGCAGCCAAGAGCTCTCTGAGTATGCTTTCCTTTAAACACAACACTGTTTATAACCAATTTTTTTAATCTCCAAAAGCTGATATTACAGCTCACACTATAACATCAATCAACTCTACTCCATAATAGGAATGTCATGCCTCTGGATAATGGGGACCACAATGCCTTTGGGGGAAAGTGGTGGGAGCTACATCCACCAAATATCTTCCTAGAAACCTACTCACCTACCCCTACAGTGAAGCCATATTTTAACAGGCAATGGAGGTAGAATTTCATATAGGTTTAGGGGGGTGTTTTTAAAAATTTTTTTAAAAATCAGTCACAATGGAAAAATAATGGAATTTTAGGAAACAGTTGATACAAGACATGTGGTCTTACCTAAGCAGACTCAACTCTCTCATTCAGGGGTCACCCCAACACCTTGGTCCCATCAGAATTTACCCCACATGATCTTTAGGTGTAGATGGTACCTAAAGCCATTTCCAAAACCTGCAGGCCCTACAGGATACCAGCAGCAGGTAAAGGAGAATCAAAGCACAGGGAACAAGGAAAAATGTTGTTTGATTTCCCCCACAAAAAAATCTGGCCTATCATTTGTCACCAGGATTCTTGCCATTACAATAAAATGTTGTTGCCATTTTTTAGTAACCAATGGATGGCAACTACCGGAGAATCCTTCTCTATGTGTTTCACATCACATGCCAGCATGATCATTAACACTGTTCAGGTCTATTTGGCCTACATACGTGTAAGAAAACAAAGGGCCCCAACATTCTGGGACACAAAAAAGCAAGTGGCCATGAGAAGGGTGGGGAGGAAGTGGTGGCAAGAACAAAGGCCTCATAACTCCCTGGGTCAGGAAGAGTGGGTTTGAAATGAAGCAAGGGTAGGCAGGTGAGTCAACTTCAAGCCTGAAGGCTCATTAGGATAGTAACTTTGGCAAACACTGCTCTCATTTTGAACCATCTTTCTGCCAGAAAAGATACTTAAGTTTATTTTTTAAATGATCATTGCTATGGATGAAGGGAAGCTGAGCGAGAGAAAAGTGGAAAAGCCTAGAGGCTCAGAGTGGTTGTTTGCTATGGGGAAAGCAAACACAAGGATGAAATGCAGGGCAAGGGACGGGGTGCAAAATTATACTCTGGTCACAACTACCTCCCCCGCTTCTTGTATTTATTTATTACTTTTATAAGCAAAATGTGGCCTGGTTCTGCTGCTCCGGCATTTCTGCATTTTGATTCTGCTTGGCGCAGTGAATGCCATTTCTGCAAACGTGGCCCCTGGGCCTGATCAAGAACTCAACGGAGAGCTCACCTATTTCCTCCTTGATGATCCGCTGGGCTATTCGATCAATGGTTCCCAGCTTGAGCGCAAATGTGTCTAAGTACTCGCCTATGGCTGCAAACTCGAGAGGCCGACTCCTCAGCTTGTAGCCGCCAGTGACATGCTTGACCGACTCACCCACTCGAGTCAGCAACGCCATCCCTTGCTTCTTATGGGCATTCAGGTCCTAAGGATGACATATGAACAAACAAACTCAAAGGGCTCGACTGCTCACATGGCCAGGACTCAGTAAGCCAACTCCTTTAGGCAGCTTCCTTTTGGAAATGGAAGACTCAGAAAATAAGGAGGTGAGTTAGGTTAAGGCGCTCACCACACCCACACCCACACCCACACCCACACACGTCTCCTCTCCTTGCCATCACAGCCACCACGCTCATACTCCTGCACCTTTACGCCCAGGTCTCTTTATACAGAGCTGGACTCCTCCCTTTCCAATCAGGTTCACTCACCCAGCACACCTTCCTTTAAACACAACTGTTTAAATACAAGTTTTTAAAAAAGTGTCCCTTTGTCCTATATAAAATATCCTAAATTGTCTTTAGGAGCAAAATTCAAGAGCTGAGATTCATTCCATTCATTTATTTATATCCTAGCCAAAGCCATATAAGGGAAGTGGAGGGTGGGAAGCAGGAGACAGTGACAGGAAAGGTGGTGCTACAAAACCCAGGCCAAGGATAGATGCTGCAAATGACAAAACATTTTACCCTGGATTTCTTGGTTGAGGCATTAATGGGAAATACGTTCAGCTGCATAATCCACTGAACTGAAACCTAAAAAGCATATTAGTCTGCCAGGTAAAATAAATTTCTTCCTATCATTAAACGCTAAGGGGAATCTTCAGTATCTTCCCGTTGTTCTATGTCACTTACTTTAATGGTGCCTTCAACAGTGGTTTTACAGAAGATGCAGGTGTCTGTTCCTTATGTCTACCCTCGATACTAACAGAATGATAATTCCCAGTCCTAGAGGGACAGGTCTACAGGGAAAGAAGGGAACACGGCACAAGGCCACTGCTTTCTGGTGACCTCGCCTCATGTAGGGATAGAGCAGAGGTTAACACAGCTGTCTGACAGCCCCTTCCCACGTGACACACCATCCCAGGCTCAGGTCTCCCAAAGTGCCTGAAATGTAGATCCCTCCTGATTTCACGTCCTCCTCCTCCACGCAGCCAAGGCCTTCACTTCTGCTCTTGATTCTGCCCTCTCCTGTCCACACTCCCCCCACCAGCCAAGGCCCTTGCCCTCTCAACCATCCCTTCTCTCCTGTCTATAATTCCAACTTCTAATCCGTCAGCATGTGAAATATATGCAAAGCTCACCGATCTTAAAAACGGCAGCAACCTCCTCTAAGCGCCCTCCTCCATCTCTGTCCTTCCTTTCTATGCCACCTGCCTGAGACAATGTTCTAAGGATCCCATCTCGGGGAATTCCCCGGCAGTCCAGTGGTTAGGACGCTGCGATTCCACGGCAGGGGGCGAGGGTTCGATCCCTGGTTGGGGAGCTAAGATCCTGCATGCCACAGCCAAAGAAAAACATTTTTAATAAAATAATGATCTTATCTCCCCTTCTAACCTCATACACTCTAGATAAAAGCATCCCTGTAGGCACCAGGCTTTCACAAGACCGTAACTGAAGCCCTGGAGTTCTAGGAATTGCTCCACAGACAAATGTTTTTTTGGATCAGGGTTCGATCCAAATGGACTCACTGGACTGCATAAACTCTACTTCAAGTAGCATTTTACAAAGAATCCCTAGTTAACCAAGTTCATTAACGTGTTAAGTACAGTTATTTAGTCGTACCTATCTGACTGCTGCACCCATTCTGCCAACGATGAAAACACTGATTTGAACACAGCTGATACTAACATCCTCCACCTCCCCCAGCATCAGTGGTTTCTTCTTAAGGACCCTTCTAATTTGTGGTAAGATCACGTCATCACAAGGAAGAGGAGAGCTTCTGCGTTCACTATGGCAGAGCATGTCAGTGGCCTATCTAAGGACAGGACCAAGTTATTCAAAGCGTTTTAAAAGATGGGGGTACGGGGTGGGTGAGATGGGGAGTTATTGTTTAGTGGGTACAAAGTTTCAGTTTTGCAGGATGAAAAAGTTCTGGAGATTAGATGTACGACAGGGTGAATATACTTAACATTTCCCAACTGTACACTGTAAAATGGTTAAGATGGTAAATTTTATGTCATGTGTATTTTCCCACAATTAAAAAGAAATAAAAGAAAAGATGAGGTTATTTAGTGCATTTGCTTCAGCAAATAAAACTGAACTAAGGCAGGAGGCTGTTGTTTTTAAACAAGCCAACTCCCCCGTACTCACTCACGTCAAGTTAGATTTTGATTAAGACTTTGAAGGGCTTTAAAAAAAAAAATCAGTTATCTCTGATGATAGAAATCAGGATACTGTTTACCCTGGGGAGGAGCGGGGTGGTAGTGATTGGGAGCAGAGATGAGAGAGGCTTCCAGTGTGCTGGGGATTTTCTGTCTTGACTGGGTAGTGACTATAAAGGTATGTTCATTTTGTGATCATTTACTGAGCTGTGATTTGTATATTTTTCTCTATGTATGTTATACTTCAGTAACAAAATTGAGCAAATTAAAAATAAAATCAGTTCATATTGCTTGGTCCACAGATGAACACCACATATACCCAAAGAAAAAAAAAGAAAAAACCACCTTTCCTACTTATTCTTTACACAAATTCCTAATGACCGGGGGTCCAAGCTTTCTCCTCCTTTGTCTCTTTATTCAATAAAAATGACGAAACTTGAGGGCCTGCCTGGACAACGAACCACTAATCTGGGTGAAACAGTGAGCTGCACTTTTGGGGAAGAGAGTGGATTTTACTTTGTGTAGTCACTGGAAGAACTACGTCCGAGAAGCAGTTCACCAGGAAATACTTATTTTTAAAAAGAACACAAGTTTGACCTGTGTGGGAAAGGTTTCCAGGAAAAAAAGAAGAGGAACAGGAATGTCATCAAGGAGGCTAAGTGCCAACTGAGGTCCAGGAAAAAGTTAAAAAGAAAACCCACAGCCCTGGAGGACTTTGCCAGGTGGCTCTTACGTCCGGAGAATGGCATCCCCTCCAACGTCTTTACGGCAACTGATGCTGTCTGTAAATATTTCTCCATTTTGCCATTTTGAAAAAGAAAACTGAAAAGTACCTGGGCCTTAATACCCTTGCCAACATGGAATGAATTACCTATGGCCTGAATGTGAGAATAGGATACATGAAAATAAACAGATGGGGCTGGAGGGAAGCTGGCACAGGAGTCTGAACACGAGCTCCCATATCTGCAGACAATCAGAGTCGAGCACCTCAGGCTGCCGGTCAGTTCTGCCAACAGGGAAGTTCAGAGAAAAGTCAGGGGCGCCAGCTTGAGTTTGAATACATAGAATCTGGCCGCTGTGTAGGCCCCAACTATTTCCCTGGCAAGTGCCTGGGAAATGCCCACTGGCTAGGAACTTGGCCGTGGGCAAGTAATGCTCAACTACTCCTGGTCGTGCAGTCTGTGCAAACTGTGGCCTCAGGAGCCACAATGACCTTATTTCACATCCTAGTGATGCCAGCTGAACTAGCACACATGCCCTGAACTTTAGTTTCCTTGCCTGTGAAATGAGGCTATAAGCAAATACTCACAGGGTTCCTGTGAAACATGTCCTTACCAAACACTCAATACACATTCTTTCCCTTTCGTGCCCACCGTTGGTCAGAACGGCCTCACCCAGTAATATCGCCGGTTAAGTGTGTAGGGAAACACTTATCCCTGCTTTTGGTAAGTGAAACTATTCTAACTTCCTTGACTGCTGCAGGGGGATATTTCTCCTAAATTCTAACATGGAAACCGTGCCAGGGCCGATGAGCACCAGAAACAAAACCAAAAAAAACAAACCCAGAGCAATTCTATGACACCCACTACGGGGGTGGCTTGTGAGAGATCAAAACAGCTTTTAAGAAAGAGCCCAAAGAATGCTAACCTGGGAGAGGAACATGAAAAATTCTGCTTACCTTAGCAGTAAGGAAAACATTAAAGTGTTCATTGAAAGAAAGCACAGGATGATCCGTAATTCTTTTCAGGAATTTATCCAAAGCTTTTCTTCTGGTCTCCACAAACTCTTCTGAAAAACGATCCACAACACCTTTCACCACAAACTTCTCGGGAAGTGGCTACAATGACATGAACAAAAATATTCAGAGTAACTGATAAGAAAGTGCAAAGAAAAACCAGGCTAGCAAATAAGTCCTAGGACCCATCTGTCAAGAACAGTCTTTCTTCATCAGTCAGATCTTTATGTAGTCATCAGTATAAATATTTCTGAAAAAAAAAATACCCATGGAGTAAATCACAACTACCCAGTCAATTTTATAATACAAGAAATGAAACAGTAGAGCATGGTCCCTGGAACACAGGAAACAGTCAGTTAACATCTACCGGTAAATCGGGACAGTATAGTTATCTTTACGTTGCTTGATGCACAGGTGATATAATGGGAAAGATAAGGCAAGATAAGAAAGAAAGGAAAGGAGTCAGACAACATCAGCCACACAAAAATTTATTTAAATATCTTAACATCCTACTCCCAGTTCAAGGGGTGAAAGAATTTGGTGAATGAAAAAATAAGTACATTAGGGAAACCCGTGTATCTAAAAAAATACCTTTTCTAAGGCAATTTTTTGTTTAGGTTTATGCTTAAAGGTTCTTAATAATATAATTTCCTTTACTCCTCACTCAAATAAATCTCTCCATCGCATTTACTCTGAGCCAATATTGTCGGCAATTTAAAACTACCTGGCTTCCAAGGGATCCTTGAGCTTTAACCTATTTCCATAGCAGCTTGATTAAAAGGCCTTCCTCACTACTGCCACCACAGGGAAAGAGAGTACCTGCTAATGCACAATTTGAAAATGTTTTGGTTATGAAATATTAAAAGAACATTTATATTTAAAAAAGGGCAAATGACCCAGTAGACATTTCTCCAAAGAAGATGTACAAATGGCCAAAACGCACATGAAAAGATGCTCGACATCATTAGTCATTAGGGAAATACAAACCAAAACCACAGTGAGATAATCATTAGAGAAATGCAAATCAAAACTACAATGAGGGGCTTCCCCCGTGGCGCAGTGGTTGAGAGTCCGCCTGCCGATGCAGGGGACACGGGTTCGTGCCCCGGTCTGGGAAGATCCCACGTGCCGCGGAGCGGCTGGGCCCGTGAGCCATGGCCGCTGAGCCTGCGTGTCCGGAGCCTGTGCTCCGCAACGGGAGAGGTCACAACAGTGAGAGGCCCGCGTACCACAAACAAACAAACAAACAAACAAAAAACTACAGTGAGGTATCACCTCACACCAGTCAGAATGGCCATCATCAAAAAAACCTACAAACAATAAATGCTGGAGAGGGTGTGGAGAAAAGGGAACCCTCTTGCACTGTTGGTGGGAATGTAAATTGATACAGCCACTATGGAGAACAGTATGGAGGATTCTTAAAAAACTAAAAATAGAACTGCCATACGACCCAGGAATCCCACTACTGGGCATATACCCTGAGAAAACCATAATTAAAAGAGACATGTACCACAGTGTTCACTGCAGCTCTATTTACAGTAGCCAGGACATGGAAGCAACCTAAGTGTCCATCGACCGATGAATGGATAAAGAAGATGTGGCACATATATACGATGGAATATTAGCTATAAAAAGAAACGAAATTGAGTTATTTGTAGTGAGGTGGATGGACCTAGAGTCTGTCATACAGAGTGAAGTAAGTCAGAAAGAGAAAAACAAATACCGTATGCTAACACATATATATAGAATCTAAAAAAAAAAAAAATGGTTCTGAAGAACCTAGGAGCAGGACAGGAATAAAGACGCAGATGTAGAGAATGGACTTGAGGACATGGGCAGAGAAGTGTAAGCTGGGACGAAGTGATAGAGTGGCATGGACATATATACACTACCAAATGTAAAATAGCTAGCTAGCTGGAAGCAGCCACATAGCACAGGGAGATCAGCTCAGTGCTTTGTGACCACCTAGAGGGGTGGGATAGGAATGGTGGGAGGGAGACGCAAGAGGGAGGAGATATGGGGATATATGTGTATGTATAGTTGATTTACTTTGTTATAAAGCAGAAACTAACACACCACTGTAAAGCAATTATACTCCAATAAAGATGTTAAAAAAAAAAAAAACACAGTGAGATACCACTTCACACCCACTAGGATGACCATAATAGAGACAGAGAAAGACAGGAAAGGAAAGAACAAGTGTCGACGAGGAGACTGAAAAACTGGAACAAGCATTTAAGTCTGCAACCTCCTTAAACTCTGTAATGTGTGAAAATAGAGATTTTTTTTTTCTCTTAAGTTATAGACCCCCAAGCACACACACACACACACACACACACACACACACACACACACACACACACACACAAATGCTGAAATAAATAAGATACAGGAACATGGACTTAGGCAATGTGGAAACCTAAGCACTTAGAGTGAGAAAGCCAAGAAGCAACCCAATTTATAACACGAAAGCTTTCAAATATTTAGGAATTGGCAACACCAGCACTGCTGGAAAGGAAGCACTTGGGTATGAGAGAATTCAACAGCCTCGACTTGAAGAGCTTTGGAAAGCCCGTATGTTTTAGATCTCAAGAGTAAAGACTCTACTGGGTGCCACCTTTGCCTCCGTGCCTCAAGTGGCTGTAGAGAACAGCCCCCTCCCCAAAGCTAACTATTCCATCTGTGTCCTTGACCCATTAGTTCACTATCATGCACCTTGTCACCATCAATTAATTATACCTTCTCTACTGTTTATCTTCAACATCCCCTCATCCAGCTCTATTCTGAGTCTACAAAAACATGGTTGGTTCTCTATCTACCTGAAGAAAAAAAAAATCTATCTCTTGACCTTACATCGTCTCCACTCTCCTTCCTGTCTCATTCAACCTTTTTGAAAAGAATCATTTACCTTTACTTCCACTCTTCCCCTTGATTTCTCAACCCCCAACCTTTCTTCACCCCAAAACGAAGCCATCGGTGGTACTGCCTTCAATGCTGTGTTTCTCTGCCCTATCCCTGCTTCATGTAGAAACCGCTCTTTTAAAGATGATCAGTGACTTTGTAATTACCAAACCCAGTGGATATTTTTATCTCAGGAGTTCTGTTGAGCATACTCTCATTTGCCTATGCTGAAGAGGACTCAGGGAAAAGGCCTAATGAGCAAATAAGTAGTTAGCTATGCCTCATTTCATGTAACAGATAACCTTCTGAAAAGAGTTAGTTATCCATTCTTCAGATTTAGTACATTGAACTTTGTTTAATGAATCAGGGGAGCTTGCTAGTTAAAGGAACCCTGGGGTGAATCCTTCTGCAAACAGAATTTCCTTCTGTAATAAGCATCATTATTGCCAAATGTACATGGCTTCATAAATTTGTTTCTTCCTATTTCAAGCTTCCTTAAAGCGATATACCTACTCTCTGCCTCACCCTTATAATTACCTTCTGGGTTGTCTATGCATAGGAATCTGGATTGCTGGTAAAATCAAGGGCATCTACACTCTGCAAATGAAATAATACAAGTGAAGAAAGAGTTCAACACAGCTCCCAGCACATGGTAGGTACCGAATGAATGCCAACTATTTGTATTAATTGGTAAATACTGAGAACAGAAAGCAAAAAAGGGAAGTGGACTAAACATAAAACTTCCACATGTTTTAAGCCAAAAAAAATTTTTTTTAAATCACCTGGGATACCATTCTGAACCCACTAGGATGCTATAAAAGAAAAAAAAAAAAGGAAAATCACAAGTGTTGGCAAGTATATAGAGAGGTCGGAACCCTCATACCTTGCTGGCGGGGATGTAAAATGGCACAGTCACTGCGGAAAACGGTTTGGCAGTTCCTCGAAAACTTAAACATAGAGTTACCATGTGATCCAGCAATTAATTCCATCCCCTGGTATACAGCCAAAATAATTGAAAGCAAGTTTTCACACAAAAACTTGTACAACAAATGTTCAGTCGACATTATTCATGATATTTGGGCTGGGGAAAAGAGGGGATGGGAAGCGATTACTTAATGGGTATGGGGTTTCTTTTTGGGGTGATGAAAATGTCCTGAAATTAGATAGTGGTGACTGCAAAACACTGTGAATATAATAAAAGCCACTGACTTATACACTTCGGTGAACTTTATGTTATGTGAATTTTATCTCAATTAAAAAAAAAATGCAAGGATAGAAGCAGATGTCAGAGAGGAGAGGAGATGCAATGCTGCTGGCTTTGAAGAAAGAGGAAGAGGCCTGAGCCAAGGAATGCAGGCGGCCTCTAGAGACTGGAAAGGGAAGGAACAAATTCTCCCCTAGAGCCTTCAGAAGGGACACAGCCCTGCCTACCGCCCCCCCCCCCTTTTTTCTTTAACATCTTTATTGGAGTATAATTGCTTTACAATGGTGTGTTAGTTTCTGCTTTATAACAAAGTGACTCAGCCATACATATACATATATCCCCATATCTCCTCCCTCTTGCATCTCCCTCCCTCCCACCCTCCCTATCCCACCCCTCTAGGTGGTCACAAACCACCTAGCTGATCTCCCTGTGCTATGCGGCTGCTTCCCACTAGCTATCTTACGCTTGGTAGTGTATATATGTCTATGCCACTCTCTTGCTTTGTCACAGCTTACCCTTCCCCCTCCCCATATCCTCAAGTCCATTCTCTAGTAGGTCTGCATCTTTATCCCCGTCTTGCCCCTAGGTTCTTCATGACCATTTTTTGGTTTGTTTTTTAGATTCCATATATATGTGTTAGCATACGATATTTGTTTTTCTCTTTCTGGCTTACTTCACTCTGTATGACAGACTCTAGGTCCATCCGCCTCACTATAAATAACTCAATTTCATTTCTGAATTAATTAACCTGATTAATCAACCTGATTTAATTCAGGTACTGGAAAGTTCAACTAATGATTCACTATTTATTAACTGATCTACTTGGTAAGCTAAAAGCATATATATTTAACAGTACGAGAAAAAGGAGCCAACTAGAAAGTGAAGTTAGACTTCTTACTGATTATTTCATATTAAGAAAAACAAATGCTGCATTACAAATCTCTTCCTATTAATTCCCATGAGTTTACCACTACCCAAAACAAAACTGGGTCCATAATAAATACAAATGCATCCTTCCAGCAAAGCTCCCTTCATAAAAACTGAAGCAAACATTAAATTTCTAAGTGAAATTAAAAACTAAAGACTTTAATAAATGTATTTGCTTCATCTTCAAAATGTGCATCCACTGAGTCATGAAATCTCTCTGCTGTGTAATTATTTGTGCCCCAGTAAACGAAGCGGTGTTAAAACCAACTTCTGAGACAAAAAATACATTAAAAAGCAAAAACCATGTCACAATGAAGACTCTCTGGTGGCTCCAACTATTAGATTACAAAGAAAAACAAAATGAATTGCCATTATGAGATGACAAACATAACACATCCAGTACAGTTCTAGTTTTAGGTTGGCATTTGAAGAACATATGATTATTTCTTTCTGCTTTTAAAATTCCAGAAAAACAAAGCAATATAAAAATAGAAAAATCTGTTGCAGCACCAGAACATATAAAGGTACTGTTAACAGGACAGAATTTGTTAAAGACACAAAGCAGAAAAGATTGGATTGAGAGAAAAATCCATCAGTATCAACCATCTTGTGACACGACTCAGGCAAGGAAGCAGTCGGCTAAGGAAGTAAGGGGTTGGATTTCCCCAGCAGAGCCCCAGAAGCTGCCAAGTTCAGAGCCACAGGGGCTGGAAACAGGGCAGGTCTCAGGACAGCCAATGCGGAGAGGCAGATGAAAGAACTTGGGGCCTCCCCAGAACCACAGTCTGGCTGGCTGTTCACCTACAATTTCACATGGTTCCAGTGAAGCTCAAAAGAAGTGGGAACTATATCTCCATGCTCATAACGTAAGCAATAGACTCTGAAAGCTTCGGAATTCTCACATATTTTTAACCACAGCTGTAACTAAAACTGGCAAAAAGAAAAACCCACAAAAAACCCCAAGAACCCACCACCACCCGCCATTCTCCAACTGATCCAAAAGATTCTAAAATTCACCGGAAAAACAAAACGTGCAAATAGGCAGAACATCTCGGAAAACAAAGACTACTGTGGGCATAGATGGGGGCCTATCCAACCAGATGATGAAACGTTCCGTAAACTTGTAATAATTCAGTAGTGTAGCAGGGACACCACACGAAACAGAAAAGAGATCGATGAACCAAAGTGTTCAGAAATAGCCCCAAAATGTGCAAATCTAATGCATGACATAGTCTAATACACAAACGATTACACCGGCGACTGATTACTCCTAAATGGTTCTGGAACAACTCACCATCTGAAAAAAATAAGATCCTCCCATCTCGCATCAGAAAAAATTCTAGATTTAAATATAAAACATGAGGACATAAAAGTAATAGAAGAAAATACAGAACATTTTTTTTTTTAACATCCTAGGTTAGAAACAAGCTTCAAAGCCAGAAACTGTAAGGGAAAAATTAACTTGGCTGGGAGGGAAGGGATGTTATCTTTTATGGAGTCAAGCTGAAGACAAAAGACAACTAGAGAAAAAAATAGATATTCTCAACTGGGTTAATTTCCTTCGCAGATATGGAGTGTTTACAAACCACTAAGAAAAAAATAGAAAAATAAAGAGGCAATTCATTAAAGAAATGCCGACATTCGATAAAGTCATAAGAAGATATGTAGCTTCACTGGTTAAAGAAATGAAAACTAACTGTATAAAAACAAACTCAAAACGGATTAAAGATCTACATTTTCTAAAAGCTAAAATCATAAAAAATTTTAGAAGGGACTTCCCTGGTGGCGCAGTGGTTAAGAATCTGCCTGCCAATGCAGGGGACAGGGGTTCGAGCCCTGGTCCAGGAAGATCCCACATGCCGCAGAGCAACTAAGCCTGTGTGCCACAACTACTGAGCCCGTGAGCCACAACTACTGAGCCCGTGAGCCACAACTACTGGACCCACGTGCTTAGGGCCCATGCTCTGCAACAAAGAGAAGTCACCACAATGAGAAGTCCACGCACCACAACGAAGAGTAGCCCCCGCTCGCCGCAACTAGAGAAAAACCCGTGCGCAGCAACGAAGACCCAATGCAGACAAAAATAAATAAATAATTTTAAAAAAGATTTTTAGAAGACAACGTAGGTGTAAACCTTTATGACCTAGGAATGAGCAATGGTTTCTTAGCTAAAACACCAAAAGCAGAGGCAAACAAAGAAAACATAGGTAAAGTGGACTTCATCAAGATTTTAAAACTTGGTACTCCACAGGGCACCATCAGGAAAATAAAGAGACAACCCATTAAATGGGAGAAAAGTTTTGCAAATCATATATCTGGGAAGAGATAAGTATCTAGATTATATAAAGAACCATTTTAACTCAACAATAAAAAGACACAACCCAATTTTAAAATGGGCAAAGGATCTGAACAGATATTTCTCCAAGGAAGATAATAAAGGTACATGTAAAAAAAAATTCAACATCATTAGCTGTCAGGGAAATGCAAATCAAAACCACAAAGAGACACCATTTCATACCCACTAGGGTGGCTATTATCAAAAAGAAAGATAATAACGGGTGTTGATGCAGACGTGGAGAAAATGGAACCCTCATACACAGCTGGTGCGTACGTAAAATGATGCAGCCACTTTGGAAAACAGTCCGGCAGTTCCTCAAAAGGTTAAATATAGAGTTATATGTGATTCAGCAATTATATTCCTAGGTATAGACCCAAGAAAAATGAAAATATATGTGCACACAAAAACTTGCACATGGATGTTCATAGCAGCATTACTCGTGACAGCCAAAAAGTGGAAACAACCCAAATGTCCATCAAAGGTGAATGGACAAAATATGATATATCCATAGAATGGAATGTTACTTGACAATAAAAACAAAGCACTGACACGTGCTACGACATGAATGAACCCTGAAAACATTATGCTACGAAAGAAAACCCAGTCACAAAAGGCCATTGTGTATGATTCTACTTACATGAAATGTCCAGAACAGGCACATCTATAGAGACAGGTAGAGTAGTGGTTCCAGGCAATGGGGAATATAGAGGATTTGGAAGCAACAGGCAAGAAGTAAGAGGTTTCTTTTGGGGGTGATGAAAAGGTTCTAAAACTGATTGTGCTGATGGTTACACAGCTCTATGAATATACCAAAAGCCCCTGACTTGTACATTTCACATGGGTGAATTGTATGGTATACTGAATTATACCTCAATAAAGCTTTAAAAAAATAAGAAATGAAAATTTAAACAATAATTATGTTACATGTTTACTGGGTCTCCATCTGATAGTTAAGTCCCCTGGGCAGGAGTCCCTTGTCTATCTTATTACCCTTCACCTTCCCAAGGGCAGTAAAAAGGCCTAGTAAAAGGACCAAAGTCGATTATTAATAACAGATACCTCCCAGCAAAGCTGCTGTAAGACGAATTTCTCTGGGGGGGGAAAAAAGAGTTTGTTTGCAGTCTGACGTTCACGTTTAAGTCAGAGATGCTCTCCTACATTAAATCTCTCTCCACCGCAGATATGCACTAAAAATTTATCAAGAATTTAATTCTCTAGATGTTTCTACTCACTGCTTTTACCCAGACCATAGGAAACCAGACTTAAAGATACTCTGGATCCACCATGGGCATTCTGGAGACTTCCATTCTCTCAGTTCTGGCTTCAGTGTCTATGCGTGAGTCTACTATGTTTCACCAGCAGGTGTCGCTGTCTAACCTTTGGTCTTTAAGTACCGAACTTCATATACTCCTAGTTGCCAGGAAGTGCTGCATAATTCCCCTCATGCATAGTGTGGGCTACACATAAAAAGCAACTTCCTTCCAGTACAGTACGGAGAGGGAGAGAAAAAAGAGTAACTGTACAGTGGAAAAACCTGATAAGCACTATCTCAAGTCAGGTGATCAAGGTTAACATCAACAGTGATAAAATACTGTCAATGATAGTATATACCCCTCATATGATGTAATGAGAATGGTACTTCACCCCTGTGCTTTTCCTCCTCAAAACACATCACCCCAGGCTAACTATGAGAAAACATCAGACAAATCTCAACGAAGGGACATTCTACAAAATGCCTGCCTGGTACTCCTCAAAACTGTCAAGGTCATCAAAAACAAAGAAAGCCTGAGAAACTGTCACAATCAAGAGGAGCCTGGGACCAAGGAGACGTGACAACTAAATGTAATGTGTTACCCTGGATAGGATCCTGGAACAGGAAAAGGGCATCAGGCAAAAAACAAGGAAATCTGAATAAAGGACTTTTAGTCAATAATAATGTATCATTACTGGTTCATTATTTGTGACAAATGCGTCATACTAATAAGCAAAACTGGGTGTAGGGTCTATGGGAATTTGCTGTACTATCTTTGCAGTAATTCTGTAAATCTAATACTGTTCTAAAATAAAAGTCTGTTTTTAAAAACTTCACTAGCTGCCAATTTTGCCACATTAAGATTTTGAGGAATAGTTCCAACTGTTTAAAACTATAGTTTCTTTTTTGGCATGTTTTTAAGTTATTAGAAGACAGAAAAGCAAAACCTCAGGCCTGGAGAGCAGACGGAATAGATGGGGTGGGGGGGGGGGGCAGTGGTTTCCCTGAGAAAGAATGGAGCCCCAAGCAAAACCCATCATCCCCATCACAGCACTAGCAACGTGGCCACTTCTGCCTTGAAAACTAAGAAAACTGCTAGTGCGTTCACAGCATAGTCAGCCTTTTCCAACCATGAAGGGAAGACTGGAAGATGCAGTGGTAGCAGGAAAACTGGCAGTGCTAAGAAGTTATCCAGCCAAGGTTTTTACTGAAAGATAAAGCCCTGCTGAAGAGTTTTATGATCCAAATTGCCCCAAAGCCCCAAAGCCCAAGAAACATCTGAGGTCTAAACAGTTATTTACACTAAAATAAAAAAGTAGAGAAGTACTCAATACATATGTTGATTTTAAGTAGTCTTTTAAATTTTATTTAGTTTTATTTTTTAAAATTTATTTTTTTTTTATTTTATTAAATTTTATTTAGTCTAGTTTTGTTTTTTAAAATGTGCAGCTAAAATAACAAATAAATAGTATGCTTCTTCAATAAATAGTTAACTGGCTTTTGGTTTGTTTTCTTAAAGGAAAAACTGTGGTTGAGTGGATCGTGAGCTAGATTCCTGCTCTCAGAATTACCCACGTCTAAAGAAAGCCCAGCCAGCTGTAATCTGAGACATCTTTCTCCACCTGGGGGCAGCTATCCAAACAGCAAGAATGGAGTCTAGGAAGGGTGAAACAGTCTTTAAGGAGGCAGCAAATGAGAATTAGGATTCTCCATACCTCAAAAAATTGTTATAATAAAAGTGAAAATCTAACCCAACCCACCCAAGAAACCAGCATACTGTATCGCGAATCAGAAATCAAAACCCTGAAGGTGAACTGTATTATACAGCATCCATAAAATGTACATTTGATGGGTGAATCTGGTATGAAATGTAAGGTAGAGTTCATCCATAGTTTAAAGGGTGAGAGCTGAGTGAACACCGTCAGAAAAGAGAAGGCAGGAAAAGTGAGTAACAAGCTGTACTGACTTAGTACCTACGGGAATGAGATGAGTGGGCTGGGATTCTTCCAGTTTGTTCCTCAACCAGTCAAAATCCTGGTATCTTCGACGAACAGAATATTCTGGCAGGTCAAACTCCACCCGAGTACTCTGCAAATGAGGACAGTGGAACAAAATCAGGGTAAGGGAAGAGTAGCATACCTTGGCAGAATGGAAGGAAAAAAGCTCTCTTTGAATAACCTGGGCAAGAACACACTTTTCTTCCACCAAACGCACCAGCCAAGTGGCAGGGCTTACCAACACGGAATGACAAGTCCGGGCCATGGGGTCCAGTTAAAAATTTCAAGGATCTAGAATGAAAATGTCGAGGTTTCATTTCCCCCTATCTCAGGAAATGGAACTATCCCTCAGAATTGTGCTTGGAAACATTTGATTCATTTCCTCCAAGTTTAACTCTGAGAATTTCTTTTAGCAGAATAATTCCACTGAGGATATTGCTACTGAATCCAAATCTGTGAATCTGTTTAAAAAAAAAAAAAGTCTCCACCGTCTGCTAAATATGCTGACAAGTTTTGCCAAAGGCAGAGGGGAAACAAGCAAAAAGTAGAGATAACAGATCACCTGCTCATTTAGGAACCAGACTAGGTGAAAACAGAAAAGGTTTTGCCTACTCTTCCATATTCTGCCGGGACCATAAGCTTGAAACTACATTGTATTTTAGATGATTTTTTAAATCTAGAAGGAAATAATTGTAAAATATCATTGTATTGCAAAAAAAAAAAATTCCCTGACTTTAAGTTTTCTGAAATGTGATTGCAACACTTTGATAACAAAAACCAATATTAAATAAAATTAATTTATACCAAAGCAGGATTTTTATACATTAATTTGCCCAAACCAAAATTATGTCTCAGATAAGCCATTTTTCCTTGTGAGGGTACCGACTATATGACGGTCACAGTTCTCAGAGGTTAAAGCACAAGATAAAAATGGTTCAAACTACATTTTATAAATTTATTGAAATCTTTCAAGCCAAAAGTCTGTTTAAATCCATGGAACCAAGAAAATCTTAAAAACACATGAACAAGGGACTTCCCTGGTGGTGCAGTGGTTAAGAATCTGCCTGCCAATGCAGGGGACACGAGTTCAATCCCTAGTCCAGGAAGATCCCACATGCCGCGGAGCAACTAAGCCCGTGAGCCACAACTGCTGAGCCTGCACTTTAGAGCCCACGTGACACAACTACTGAAGCCCACGTGCCACAACTACTGAAGCCTGCGTGCCTAGAGCCTGTGCTCTGCAATAAAAGAAGCCACAGCAACGAGAAGCCCGCGCACCACATGAAGAGTGGCCCCCGCTCGCCACAACTAGAGAAAGCCCGGGCACAGCAACGAAGACCCAATGTAGACAAAAAATCAATTTTTTAAAAGGACAGTAACTTAAAAAACACATGAACAAGAGTCATCCATCAAAGCAGCAGCCAGTGAACAGCTTTGGCATCAAAAATTATGATTTCATCCTTCCCAGAAGCCAGGCTCACGGTCTGAGCAAAACTGTGAAGTTAAAGGACTCAGTCTTGGACTAAACCCCAACTAACAATCTTTCTGCCTCTTCTCCCCTTTGCAAAGTTTCACACACCGGCATACGCCCATGAAACACAACCTTCCCGTATGATGCAGGGGTGGGGTGGGAAGACATGGGGAAATTTGTTTAATTTAGGCATTTGTGATTTATTAGAAGACTCCCCAAAAGAATTAGCATTTCCAAACTAGAGAGACAGATAGATAGATAGATAGATAGATAGATAGAGAGAGAGAGAGAGAGAGAGAGAGAGAGAGGCAGAGAGAGACGCAGAGAGAGATGCAGAGAGAGGGAAAAAAATAAATAGAAGAGTTAAATCCAAATCACTACTGATGGATCTTTAGGCATAAGGGTGACAGAAATATTGGCAGCAGTAGCCTGGCGCTCCTCCTGAGGCAGGGGCATGAGCAGTCCTAGCATCCCTGAGATGCCACCAAGCCTCCCGGAGCCTCAGTTTCCTCAACAGTAAGGAGGCAGTTTGGAAGGGGCATTCTTCAAGACCGCACGGAGTCCCCCAGCAGATTCTGTCTGGGGACTTGTCGATGATTATGGGCTCAGGAAAGGTCGATTTTGAAGGGTGACAAATGAATGCAACTCATTTTCATTGTAAACAGAACTAATAGAGGGCTCTACTTTCTGTCCTCTTCTGTCACATGATATCCACTGGTTGTTCCTCTTTATTATGGCTTGCAAAACCACTTCATTAAATTATAGTCTATGTAACATTTCTACTCTAACTTTGAAATCAATCTTTGGTAACTACAAAAGGCAGTATGTATGATAAAACACAAGTTTTGTTTCTGCTGTAACCAATTTCACTTTCAAGCAACTGCTTTTTTTTTTCCTTCTATTTATTTAGGTTCGACACATTTATTTTAAAACTTCAGGAAAATTAAAGAAATAAAAAATAAAAGATCAGCCATAATCCCTCTAAATGGAGATAAATGCAATTAATATTATGGTTTATATCTTTCCATGTTTTTTTCTATGCACAGGCACTCATATTTTCCTATGTCTCTTTAATATATCTTGGACATCTTTCTGTGTCAGTAAGTTCAGATCTACGTAATCATCTTTAACACACATGGAGATACCATAATTAAACCAAATCCCCACTTAGGTTGTTACCAATTTTTCAATCAATAAACCATACTACGGTAAACATCACTGATAATTCTCTTGAAATTACGAAAGAATATACATGAAAGAGTATACGTATCTTTAATCGACAAATTGTTTCCAGTTACAGACTGATTTATATTCTTAGCATATAGTCTCAATACTGAGACTATTTATTTATCTTTGATGGAAGTATAACTGAAAAATAACATGTCATCTTTGTTTTACTTTTGTTTCTTTAATGACTGTCGTGGTTGAACATCCTTTCAAGTGTTTGTTGGCTGTATATTTTTCTTCTTTTGTGAGAAGTCTTTTTATATATTTGTGAGTCTAGTCTTTTCCATTTGTGAAAGCTCTTTATAGCGATCTACCTATCATAACTGCCAAATGGCTTTTATTATACAGAATTTTAAAATTGTTAGATAGTCAAATTCATCCATTTTTTCCCTTTATGGTTGCTACTTTTAGTGTCATTGATAAGAAGTCTGTCTTCATTGCAAGCTTTTGAAAATATTCACCTGAACTATCTCCTTTATTTATGGCATACATGTATACATATATATAAAATTGCTGCTATGCTACTTCTAGGAACCTATCATTAGAAAATAATTTTTAAACTGTGGCAAAGATACCTGTTATAATGATGTTCACTGCAATATTATTTAAAATAACAAATTCAAAGCAACCTAAATGTCCAACAATTAAAAAACAGTCAGGGAAATTATGGTATATTTATTCTATGGTTATCAGTAATCATGTCTGTAAAACATTTTTAATGACAAAAATGCTTCAGTAATAGTTTGAAGAAAAAACAGCAGGATATAAAATTAATTATACATATTTTATAATTTCATTGGTGTTGAAATTTGCGACATAAAAAGTTAGAAGAAAAATCTAGGACTTATGATGACAACTTTACATTCAACTCTATTTCCAAACTTTCTAACATTCTTATACAATACTTATAGTCACACACACAAAAAACTCATTTTTTAAAACAGCTCCTTTAAGGACAGGGGATTTAATAAATCAGTAAAATTTGTTTGATGCTTTGGAAAGCAATAACATAAAAAAAAACCCATCATGAAAGAGAAGGATGCTCACACTCTCTGACCTGATAATTATTTTACTTATTTTTACCACCACTTGTTCTAGAAAAGATAGCGCGATATGTGGAATATGATCAAATGACATAAATTAGAAGTAGGTGAGCAAGATAAAGAAAAACAAGGACAGAGAGAAAAAGTAGAGCTGGGAACGAGGCTAGCAAAACACACTCACCTTGGAATTCTGCACACTTATTAAAATTGGGCCACAGACATTACTGTGAATTTCTGGAAAGAAATCTAGTCCGTTATAGGACATACAGCGCTCATAAAATATGCAGGCCAATAAAACCCCAACTATGAGTCTGTAGTAAGATTTTCCTCTGTGAAATTCAGGGTCTGACTTAGAAAGAAAAATAAAGTACTAATAAGTGTTTATCTCTATTTTCTAGTATCTGTGGTAAACAAAACAATAAAAAAGGAAGTGCACACCCACAATTCCATAACCAGAGGCGACCACTTTACAGTTTTGTTCTGTGTCCTTCCTTACTGTGTTCCCCACCAAGATCATAAGGTCATTTGTACACACCTAAAGTCAGGTCTACAAACAGGTAACCGAGCACAAGAGTTGTAATGAAGAATATTCATCCTCACCACTGCACCCTGTGAACATCTCCTTGGTCATCTCTAGGCATCACTGCCAAATTTTGTTAAGTTTAATACGTTGCAAGACCCAGCACGGAGCCGCAGTAAAATCAATCCCCCAGGAACACATCCAGTCCCCTGGGCCTCACCGTCCCACAGAAGAACTCCTCTTTATTCCCTAGGAGCTGACGGGCCCAGTGACTCTGGCCTGGAGCCTTTCCCAAGCATTTTCAGTCAACTGAAAAGTTGATTTTACAGTCAACTCACTCTAGAGAGGCTTTGTCTCTATCAGAAATGCCATCCGTCCAGGCCACAGCTGGATCCTAACAAGTCTGAGTAACCCCCTCCCCCCAAAAGAGAACCTCTTCCCTTATCAAATATCAGCCAGCCAGCCCCATTCTGTTTCAGAGCCCTGTAGCTCTCAGAGCACCCGCGAGTGATGCTGAAGAGTGTTCCGGCCTCCTCCTTCCGAAACGAGCTTCCATTTATTTCCTCCTCCTCAGATCTTCCCACCCCGCTCTCTGGAACACCCGTCCCGTAAGTAATAACGTCCTGTGGTTGCTCAACCTGCTCAAATTCTGAAAGCTGGCTCTCCCGAGAATACAGCCCCCTTGCCGTCCCATCAAGTGGAAAGCTGCTGGTGTTCTCTAAGACCAAGACCAAGAGTTGCTGTTGAGGGCTTCCCTGGTGGTGCAGTGGTTGAGAGTCCGCCTGCCGATGCAGGGGACACGGGTTCGTGCCCCGGTCCGGGAAGATCCCACATGCTGCGGAGCGGCTGGGCCCGTGGGCCATGGCCGCTGAGCCTGCGCATCCGTAACCTGTGCTCCGCGATGGAGAGGCCAAAACAGTGAGAGGCCCACGTACCGCAAAAAAAAAAAAAAAAAAAAAGTTGCTGTTGACATCCTGCTCCCTCCACGCCACTCCTCCCACCCCGGAAAATCCTTCCGAGGCTCATGCCATCAGGTTATAGACACCTCTACCTCTCCTCACACCTGTCATCTGCTGACACCTCTGGCCTTCCTCCTGATTCCCCTGAGAGCACCTCGTTCTCGGGCTTCATAATCTGGGTGCCCTCAAGACGCAGGTGGTTCCCACACACAACACCCACCGCTAAGCCAACTACACCTCACTCCACTGCCACGGCCTCTCCACAGACTCTGTCATCACACAGAAGTTCACACATCTCCGTCTCTAACTGGCACCTCCTATATTTCGGACTCTTCCAGCTCCGCTCCCAGTACCCCTGGTTTTTCAGCCTCGGGACCTACAGTTCTTGACACTCCATCCACTCCCGTCTTTACTTTCTTCCTTACTCAGCATCAGTTCCACCAACCATCACTTCAGCATCTCACCTGCCCACATCCTAAATGCCCCTTCCACACCGTCATTCATACAACTCTGGCAAAAGTGCAACCACCTACTGCCTGCTTTTCTAGACTTAGGCACAGTCTGGAAGAAAAACAAAATCAGGGCAACACACTGACTGAAGCAATAAATTCTACAACTGGACGCTCAACACTGTCAAGCAATCTCTTGATACTCCCTTAGTCAACTCTCTTCCCCATTGTCCCCATACTTCCTTAGTCGGCTCTCCGTGAGTTAACGCGAAGCCTGTAGAAGTGTTGAAAGCGTCTAAGCCCCACTTCAAAACCTCCCCCTTCACTCTTCACGAAGACCTCGTCATCTATTCATAGAGAAGACTGCAGATATAAGCAAAGAACCCCTCAACATCCTGCCACAAAACAAAAACAAAAACAAACCACTTCCCTCCTTCCAGAAACAATGGGAAAAGTACGCTTCCCCCGTGAGAGGCCACTCCCTCCCCTCCACTTCTGCCGGGGACACTCTCCGCCCGCCTCCTCAGAGGCTTCCATCCTACTCTCCAACCTTCAACCCACAGTCTCCTCCACCAACAATGGCCACGTGGCACTTAAACAAGTCTCTTTCACCCTTAAAAAACAAACAAAATGCCTCTCCCCCTCAAAGCCACATCCCCTCCTCCAGCTACTGTTCTCTCACTCACTTTCACTGCCAAACTACCAACACTCACCACGTCTTTTCCTTACTTCCCACTCATCCTAACCCACTGCACACTGCTGTACCACCACCCCCATGAAGCTGCTCTCACCGTAGTCATCAATAACCTTCTCATCATTAAATCTAACATTCACTTTGTAATTCTTACATATAACTTGACCTCAGCAGCATTTACCCTGCGTTGACCACTGAGACACCTGAAAAGAGGAATTAATTGGGGCATAAGCCTAGGAGATGACTATCTGGCGATGGGATAAAGGACAAGAGGAGGACGGCTTCCAAAGGGAGCTGAGGGCTGCTCTCTGTTTCCCCAACCTCCAGTCTATCTGCACATCATCATCAATTTCAACAGTCAGGCCATGGTAGTAGATGACCGTGCTGGTGGGGGGGATGGGAGGGGCGGAGCGGGTTACTTTCTCGAAAACCATGTCTTCCGAAAGCACAGCACAAGACAGATCTGGGTTCAAGACAGATCTGGGTTCAAGTTTTAACACGTATTAGTTGCATGCCTTTGAGCAATTTTCTTAATATCGCTGTGTCTTAGTTTCCTCATTTGCAAAAGTTAAGAATACTACCAGTACCTACTTCACTGAGCGTGAGGATTAACTGAGGATATATTTAAAGCACATTTATTTTAGCACAAAATAAATGACAGCTCATCCACGTGGCGGAGCACTACTGCAGTCTTAGAAACAATGGCATAACAGTGTGCTCACTGGCATTTACTAGCAGAGGAAGACATTTGCATTGTATTAAGTGAATTGGCTGCAAGTAAAATACTCATTTTTGTGAATGGATAGAGACAAATAGTTCAGAGAATTATAAATGACTATTTCTGGCTGGTGAACTTGTAAGTGTTCTTTTATTTTATTGTTTTAGCTTACTTGAGTTTTCCAATTTCTCTATAATGAGCACATATTACTTACATAAAATAAAATTTAAAGGGTTTCTACTGCAAAAAAAAAAAAAGTACAGCATATGGTAAATGCTCAATAATTAGCTATTATTAAGATGTTACTTTCTAGACGCCTACAAAGAAAACTGCCAGGATCTGCCAGGCCTGAGAAAGCCTCTCTCCACCACTGGAGAGAGAAGACAGCCACGCCTTGGACCTCGGTGGGGAACACTTTCCCCGCGTTGGCTCTCAGCCCTAGGCTCATTTTACCTCAGGCAAAAGCAGCTCTGTACTTTGTCCAGCTTTTGTCATCAGGAATCTGAATCAGGCCTGGGAGTCAAAGCTCAAAGTCATAAAGTAAGTATTTGTACAACCTCGTCCTCTGACCATTAACTTTGCTTGAGAAGCTCAGCAGGAGTGGGGTGCTGGGACAAGATCAGGAGTTTGGGACCCTGTGTTCCCGTCTGTCCTCTCTCTCATCCCCACGCATCCCTACACGTCCTTTAATACAACACTCAGAAAAAAGGTTCCAGATGCATCACCAACGTATTAAACCTGGTGTCACTATTTGAAACAGGAAAAGAAAAGGACTCTGGTTTGAGATCAGAAGCGGAATTCACGGTAAGAAGTAAAACTTAATCCTGCAACAAGTTCACCCTTAAGGTGCTGTCCTCGAAGCCAAGTGAAAATGTGGGACTGGAACTTGGAATGGTTATCCTAAGACATTATCTGACTTAGAGGAAAAGAGACAGAAATAAGAGCACAATGGAGAAAGGGGAAGGAAGGACAGAGAGACAGCAGAGGACAGAGTGGTGAGCTGCAGCACGGGCATCAGCCTGAGAATCCGCTGACAGGGAGAGAAACTGCAGGGTGGAGGACAAGCAGGGCTGGGGAAGCATCAAGACAGGTGAGCACGGCTGTGCCAGGCGATCACCTTGACATTCAGCTGTTCAGAGCACAAATTCAAGAAAAATGTGTTTTGCATTTCACTGACTACAGGGTACAAGTTGACGCTAGGGAGAAAAAAATAAGTAACTGGAAATGATTCATGGGGGGTATGTATATCATCCTAGGACCTCTGAGGATATAATACACATCTAAGCACCTAGCAATGTTGAGAAATACTATCCAGTGCCAAAAGAGACAGGGGCAGACTGTGTGAGCGCATATGCCTCTGCACACATACAAATTTTCAAATGTGAACCAGATGTGGAAAAGACAAGGCAGTAATATAGTGGTACAAGGCAGAAAGTTAATAAATATTAGTTCCCACTCTTCTCTTACTCCTCCTCTCCCTGACATTAAGACTAACTACCTGTATGCAGAAAACTATAAGACACTGATGAAAGAAATTAAAGATGATACAAACAGATGGAGAGAGATACCATGTTCTTGGACTGGAAGAATCAACATTGTGAAAATGACTATACGACCCAAAGCAATCTACAGATTCAATGCAATCCCTATCAAACTACCAATGGCATTTTTCACAGAACTAGAGCAAAAAATTTCACAATTTGTATGGAAACACAAAAGATCCTGAATAGCCAAAGTAATCTTGAGTAAGAAAAATGGAGCTGGAGGAATCAGGCTCCCAGACTTCAGACCATACTACAAAACTACAGTAATCAGGACACTATGGTACTGGCACAAAAACAGAAATATAGATCAATTGAACAGGACAGAAAGCCCAGAGATAAACCCACACACATATGGTCACCTTATTTCTGATAAAGGAGGCAAGAATATACAATGGAGAAAAGACAGCCTCTTCAGTAAGTGGTGCTGGGAAAACTGGACAGCTACATGTACAAGAATGAAATTAGAACACTCCCTAACATCATACACAAAAATAGACTCAAAACGGATTAAAGACCTAAATGTAAGGCCAGACACTATCAAACTCTTAGAGGAAAACATAGGCAGAACACTCTATGACAAATCACAGCAAGATCCTTTTTGACCCACCTCCTAGAGAAGTGGAAATAAAAACAAAAATAAAGAAATGGGACCTAATGAAACTTCAAAGCTTTTGCACAGCAAAGGAAACCATAAACAAGACCAAAAGACAATCCTCAGAATGGGAGAAAATATTTGCAAATGAAGCAACTGACAAAGGATTAATCTCCAAAATTTACAAGCAACTCATGCAGCTCAATAACAAAAAAACAAACAACCCAATCCAAAAATGGGCAGAAGACCTAAATAGACATTTCTCCAAAGAAGATATACAGATTGCCAACAAACACATGAAAGGATGCTCAACATCACTAATCATTAGAGAAATGCAAATCAAAACTACTATGAGGTATCGCCTCACACCAGTCAGAATGGCCATTCATCCAAAAATCTACAAACAATAAATGGTGGAGAGGGTGTGGAGAAAAGGGAACCCTCTTGCACTGTTGGTGGGAATGTAAATTGATACAGCCACTATGGAGAACAGCACGGAGGTTCCTTAAACTGAAAATAAAACTACCATACAACCCAACAATCCCACTACTGGGCATATACCCTGAGAAAACCATAATTCAAAAAGAGTCATGTATCACAATGTTCACTGCAGCTCTACTTACAATAGTCAGGACATGGAAGCAACCTAAGTGTCCATGGCCAGATGAATGGATAAAAATGATGTGGCACATATATACAATGGAATATTACTCAGCCATAAAAAGAAAGGAAATTGTGTTATCTGTAGTTAGGTGGATGGACCTAGAGTCTATCATACAGAGTGAAGTTAAGTCAGAAAGAAAAAAATACTGTATGCTAACACATACATAGGGAATCTAAAAAAAAAAAAAAAGTTCTGAAGAACCTAGGGGCAAGACAGGAATAAAGACGCAGACGTAGAGAATGGACTTGAGGACACGGGGAGGGGGATGGGTAAGCTGGGACGAAGTGAGAGAGTGGCATGGACATATATACACACTACCAAATGTAAAATAGATAGTTGGAAGCAGCCACATAGCACAGGGAGATCAGCTCGGTGCTTTGGGGCAACCTAGAGAAGTGGGATGGGAGGGTGGGAGGGAGATGCAAGAGGGAGGAGATATGGAGATATACGTATATGCATAGCTGATTCACTTTGTTATAAAAAACTAACACACCATTGTAAAGCAATTATACTCCAATAAAGATGTTAAAAAAATTGTAAAAAGACTAATTACACCAGATTATAATCATGTTCTCATCACAGAGCTTCAGGTTGATACAATGGTTGATACAATGATTAATAAATTTCAAGAGTAATGAGATATTAACATCTTAAACAATATCATGATAGAAAATAAGTGAAAGTACGGGGTTTAAAAGTTTCATTTGAGGCTTCCCTGTTGGCGCAGTGGTTGAGAGTCCGCCTGCCGGTGCAGGGGACACGGGTTCATGCCCCGCTCCGGGAGGATCCCACATGCTGCGGAGCGGCTGGGCCCGTGAGCCATGGCCGCTGAGCCTGCGAGTCCAGAGCCTGTGCTCCGCAACGGGAGAGGCCACAACAGTGAGAGGCCGGCGTACCGCAAAAAAAAAAAAAAAAAAAAAGTTTCATTTGAAAGACTGGAGTCACAATTTCTCCTTCATTTTAAGGTTAAAAGGAAAAAAACTTATGCATAATCCTTTTAAATCTGAATATATCCACTCTCCCAAAAAGCTACACTCACAATTGTCATAAAGGTGAACAGAGTTGTACAAAGGAAGGGAAAAAGGAAAGGCAGGAATCATGGCGGTAGGACTTCAATTCTCCAAGACACTCTAGACAGGTGGAAGATAATAAAAAGACCTACTTTGGTGGTGATCCTGTAAGTGATGTAGGTCTCCATCGTACAGACATGCTTCTTGGGATCATCAACCGTGACAAAGAGGTCTCTGGTCTCACCATCGATGTCATCATCAAGCTGTAGTCTGTTGAGAAGGGAAGATGAAGAAGCTGGACTTGCAGGGCCTGCTGGAGTACCGCCGTTAGGCAAAATGAGATCCTGAAAGAAGAAAAGAATCATCTTACAAAGTAGCTAAAAACACACACCTGGAGAACACCAGCAACAGAGGCTGGTTTAGCCAAACCAAGAAAACACCTCTAAATACAAAAATAACTTTCAAAGAATCTGATCCTCTCCTTACCGTTTCTTAAGTGAACGAGTCTTTTACAACCAAGAGAAACACGACGGGCAATGCTCTACATCAAATCCCGTTGATTCACGTGTCAGCAAGCGCTGCAGGAAGCAACAGTTCAAGGACAGAGAACATGACAGCCACCACCGGCGTCAGACTTCGACAGAGAAAGAACTCCTGAGCACACCACATTGTCTCTTTTTCCCACTTTCTCAAGACCGCCACTTGGGCCCAGGTAAACATTAAGGGGCCAGAACCCTCTTAAATACCCAACACATTTAAAAACCTAATCAACCATCACAAAGAGACAGCTAAACATTACGTGCCTCCTGGAATAAGTTCACACCACCACCTACAAAGTATGCTTGCCAAATATACTGGCTATGAGTCCTGAACAAATCTCTAGACACAACACCAATTTATAGGCAATACAGCAAGAGTGAGGAACATGTAGAACAAGTACTGCGAGGACGCAATCAGTGGCATCTACACAATGCGAAGCTAAAGAGAACCGAAGACCCAGTTTCTTCAATAAATAAACAAATTGTAAGGAAAAAAGAAATACAGAGTTGGAAAGAGCGCCTATAGATGTAATGAAACTTAAGAGACCTATCAACAACTGCAGTGGGTCATGATTAAAACACAGGGTTAGGGCTTCCCTGGTGGCGCAGTGGTTGAGAGTCTGCCTGCTGATGCAGGGGACGCGGGTTCGTGCCCCGGTCCGGGAAGATCCCACATGCGGCGGAGCGGCTGGGCCCGTGAGCCATGGCCGCTGAGCCTGCGCGTCCGGAGCCTGTGCTCTGCAACGGGAAAGGCCACAGCAGTGAGAGGCCCGCGTACCGCCAAAAAAAAAACAAAAAACAAAAAAAAAAAACACAGGGTTAAAAGACTTTGAGACATTCAGGAAATTTTGAATACTGATCAATTATTTGATGACATGAAGGAATTATTAGGTGTGATAATGGAAGTATTATGATTTTACAAAGTCTTCATCTTTTAGTAACACATAACTAAAGTATTCACAGATGAAATGATAGGATGTGTGGTATCTGCTTCAAAATAATTAAGGTCAGGTAGTTGGGATATAGATGATACAAGATGGCCCAAAGCTGATCACTGTTGAAGCTGGTACTTGCAGGTTCACTATAAATTCTCACCTCTTCTGTATGTGTTTAAAATTTTCCGCAATAAAAAAGTTTAAAAGGGGTGGTGGGGGGGAGCAAGTACCAGAAAAGAAAGGGAAGGAAAGATTAAGAACTTCTGGGCTTCTTTCTTCTTAGGCCTCAGTAGGAAGCCACTCGAGTCAATTACGTCCCTATACTATTCAGAAAAGATGCAGTCTTCCAGTTACCTTTTCTGGCTTTAAGATTTGATAAGAGAACAAAGCCCTATCTAGCAGTAGATGTGAAAGCCTCTGAATGTCACCTTGGAATCATTAGAAGGCACAGACTAAGGAATATGGCAAGAAAGTGACATGATACTAAGCAAAGAGCCTTGGTCAGGAATGTTTCTTTGCATTCCTGACCTGTGGGTAATCAGATCACAGGCTGGGCGTGGGTCTTTCCCCAGAAGGATCTCTTCTTGTGTGCAGCCTGGATATGACTTAGCCCCCAGAGAAGAGAACATACAGGAAATGAGAAGTCAATCTAGCCATCATGTCCATAAGCTCCAGGTGAAGATGGCACATCTGGAAAGAGAGTATGGAACAAGGCAGAGGGAAGCATGGTCTGGGGTCAAGGGCAATGTCACCCAACTCAGTGGGTGATGGAAACTAAACAAAAAAGGTACCCTCCTTTGTCTCCCTGACCACAGATAATTTAATCACATCCTTACATATGCAATGTCAAAAATACTTTTGTAATTACTGAAAGGGTACCATTTCACAGAAGGTACTCATGGGAATGGACCCCACCCCTCCACTTCTCAGCCCAGGGTCTTGTCAGCTGGGAAGGCAAGCCCCTCAGCAGCTGCTCTCCGTGTGGACCACAGAACCTAGCTACAGCAGCATCCCACGACCTGCTTCCTCAGCACACTGATGTCACTGAGGGCATGCAGTGTCCAAATCCCAGGGTCTAAGGATCAGCGGGGGGACATCTTCTCTGGAGCTCTGAGACAACCATCACGTCTTCATCATTTCAGTAAATATTTAAACACTGACCTCAGGCAAGGCACCATGCTAGGCACTGAGGGGCCCACCCTTATATTTTAACAACACTAGCTCACTGGGCCTCAGAAAGGCTCCATCACCTATGGCTAAACATTGCACAAAAGAAAGAATGAATTCAAAACCTTTAGTCAGATAAGCCAACATCAGCTCAGACAGCAATTTTCCACAATCTGGCCTGAACTGATCCTGGAACCCACTATGCTGTTTCATATTTTCTCATCGTTGCTTACATAGCGCGCGCGCGCACACACACACACACACACACACACACCCCTCTTTTTTATGTAGAGGGCTCCCAGGATCTCACAGAAATCTTCTCAAATGCCCCCTCCTCCTAGAATCCTTCCTGGATCCAGCCCCTGACAAAATTAGTCACTCCCTTCTCAATACCTTGAAGATACTTCCACTGAAGCAATTTTCACAGTTTTATTCATTTATTTACATATATAACTTATCCATAAGCACTGTGCATCCAACAACTGTAACTGTGCCTTGTTCACCTTTGTGTGTGTGTCTGTGATTATCCATCCATCTGTCTGCCCGTCTCCCAGTGACTCCACGACAACTCCCCTAACCTCAACTCCCCTAACCTTTGCTCTGGGGACCTCAGCCAATAACCCTCCAGGAACGGCCCACATAAAGGTCTAAAAGATCTTGGCCAGACAGTGGGAACTGAACTATTTCTCAAATCAGTTAGCGGGGGTTGGGGAGGAGAAAGTCACCCAGACCTTGTCACACAGCAGATTCTTTCCTTTAGGACTACACAACCAGGGAAGATACCCACACCCTTACTACAGGGTGCTTCCCGTAACATTATTTGAGCATATATGAATAGCAAATGAGCTACGGATGCCTGGACTTTCCTATAAAGGGATGCTACCGTCTCCGCCTTCCATGGCACGTCTGTGCGCAGGGCTTCCACATTCTTATTTCGCTGCCCTCTACGTCAACCTCGACGTGGTGAGGTTAGCAGACAGATACTATCTCTACTGATGAGGAAGCCGACTCAAAAAGGTGAAGGACTTCTGTATCCAAATGTATGGAAGCCAGTTATCACTCTACTGAGTTGAGCTAAGGTATCTGGTTCCTAGTTCAAGGGTGTTATCAAGCTGGATCCCCTTTGTGTGGCTTTCCCCAACCCAACACTGTCCCTCATCTCCATTCTCTGGCCATAAATCCTTCTGCGTAAACATGAAGCTTCTGTTTTTAAAGCCAGTTGAGGAATGCTTACATTTTCCCTTAGGGTCTTAATACAAGTTATCCCCCAGATAACTCCCCTCAAGATATGGTCCCCATGAGAAACAAACGTGGAGGGAAAAGACAAACATCTTAGGAGGAAAGGGCAGGGGCTTAGGTGGACTCAGTGACCCAGGCTCCTCTACCCTCAGAGTCCTCCGGTAGCGGGTTTGCTTCACTGAGACCTGAGTTCTAGAGCACGTATTGTGGGAGGGCAGCACCTTTACAACTAACACGAATTACAAGAAGTGAGAGAATCCCTTGGCTCAACACAAAAGCCTCCTGTTTCATTGTGGCTGCCCTACAGTCAGTCCTCCTTACTGCAGCCAGAATGCTCCCTGGAAAAGGTCAATCAAAACATGTTACCCCCCTGCTCAGAATGCTGAAAGACATCCATCCAAACACATTCAAAATAAAATCCAGACTCCCTCCCATAACCCACAAGGGCCAACATGATCTTATCACAGTCTCTGACCTCATCCCAGACATTCTCCCCACTGCCCTCCAGCTCATCCTGCTCTACACACCTGGCCTTGGCTCGTCTGGACCTCAGGGCCTTCACACTTGCTGCTCACTCTGCCTGGAACACTGCTCTCCCCTCCGATTGCCACTGGCCTGGCTCTTCTCCTCAAACAGGTTTCTGCTCAAATGACACCTACTCAGAGAGGCGTTCTCAGCCCACAAAAATCTAAAAACATTCCTGCACCCTCCATCATTTTCCAGTCCCTTCCCTGGCTTTATTTTCATCATAGGACTTACCACTGTCTAAAAATATATTATATATTAATTGATTATCTGTCTGTCTGACTTCCCACCAGTCTGTAAATTCAACAGGAGCAGAGACTGTGTCTTCTGGAACACAGTAGGTACTCAGTAAGTATTTGATGAATGAATGAGTTTCAGAAGTGACCCAACTCAATCTCTTGCCAATATAAGGTACTCAATAAACGTCTGTTGAATGACAACAAAACTGAGGCTAGCCTGGACGGACTGCCGAGTTTTGAATCCCGGTTCTACTCTTTACTAGCAGCATGACTTAAGTAAATTCCTTAATCTCTCTATTGCCCCAGCTTCGTCATTTATAAAATGGGTATAATGGGATTGAGTTAGTTAGCCTATGGAGCAATTGGAACAGTGCCTGGAACATGGTAGGTGTTATATCACTATTAAAATACTCAAACAAACAAACAAAAGAGTCAACTTGTCTGCAAGTATTCCGGCATCCCCTTTAGACTATGGGGCTGGGTTCACAGTAGACCATAAATGCTGCTGAAAATTAAAATCGCACCTAGAGTCACAGGTGGTGCCTTAACCACATCTTCCTTAATGACTTCCCTGTGGCAACAGATATATCTACGGTAGCCTTTGTGAGAGTTACAACTACACAGCTGATAAATACATGAAAACTCCTCCACGCTCCAAAATATCAATTCTTGCTATGTAGTTTCAGTTATAAGAGAATTTCTTCTCCCCATCACCCCTTTTTACTTAGGAAGAGGAATACATAACCAGGACACTTTGGAAACTGCCCTCGCTCAAAGAATTTCAGTTATAAGATCCACCATTGCGGTCAGCCAGCCGCAAGAGAGATTATTAAAATAACGTCAGTCACCAGCAAAATTCTATATTACATTAAACATAGGGTTTATGAAAGAAAGTGGTATACCTTAAGGGCCAATACAGACTTAATAAAAACAAGTCATGCGAAAACACTCTAATTTCTCTTTTTGATACTATTAGAGGAGTGTGGGCAACGTGATGATCTCGTTTCAGAAAAGCCTGCCAAACCCTCTCGAGGCATCCCGACCGCTACAGGAGAATGAGAGCTCTCTGAATGCACAGACTGTACCTGACTTGTCTTAATGGACCTCTCTCCTGCCAGGCACACAGGAGATGCCTGAAGAATGAATGTGCCTTGCACAAACTGAACGGAACACTCCTGACTTCTGACTTTGCTGTCAAGTTAAATTTAGGCCAACTATGGGCAGTAACTTCAAAGGGAAAACCTCAAAATTGTTCTGTTCACAGATGTTCATAACAGATCAAAGAACACAGAGTGAACCCTGGAAAAGCTCCAAAGGCTCGCTAACCAGGAAATGATCGTGTTTACATTAATAACAATGTTACACACTCATTGAAAAATTATAAATCTAGACTTCTAGATAAATGCAGCGAATTAATAAGCTCAGGTCTTTGCTTTCTCCCTCTTTCCCCCTTCCAGACAACAACCACCTGAAGAACGGGAGAGAAAGAGCAGTGGGGGTGCGGGGGGGGGGTGCATAGTGACTGGAATGAGTACCAGATTAGAAACTAGGAAAGGGCATCACCCAAATGCCAAAAGTTTTGAAGATTTCCTACAGGAGACAATTGGGACTCAACTGAGAAAAGAACTAAGAGGTATCTTTAACCCATGTCACTGAGGTTACTTAGGGTTCTCAAGGTTACCTAAGAAGTAGAAAGTGTCCCGAACCCTCACAGACACTCTAGTTTGAATTTGCAATTGTCTGGAGGGATGAGGGTATGGAAGGGCCCACAGTGGGGCAAAGGAGGACCCCCAGAGTGTCTGGCTGCTGTGAGCAAGGGGATGCCAGCACAGGCAGATACACCATGTGAGGCCCACCAGCAGACGGTGCCTTGCCCCCAGGGCTTCATCTAGCCAGGAAGGGTAGAGATGCAAGAGAAAGGTCAGGGGAACAGAAGGCGCCTGCTTGCACCTTCATGAAGTCAGCTGCCCTGGGTAGGTCCACCAAGCACAAAGGAGGCAAGACCGCAAATTCTGAAAAGGCTGGACTCTACTGAGATGGGGAGAGCACCTAAAACAAGATGGAAGCCAGGTTATACTGGATCCAGATACAGAGAGGAACTAGGCCAAGTCTTCCTGACCGACTGTCCCTGACCCTGGTTTTCTTTCTTCTGATTCCTTTTCCCAAGGGGAGACCACTCAACTGATTTGTCAACTATTATTCCACTCAACCTAAGATCCAAGAAGACAATTCTAACATCAAGTAGAAACAGGGAATTCCCTGGCAGTACAGTGGTTAGAACTAGGTGGTCTCACTGCCGGGGAACTAAGATCACACAAGCCGTGCAGTGAGGCAAAAAAAAAAAAAAAGAAAGAAAGAGAGAAAAAGAAAAAAGAAACAGGGGATCCAATAATTCACTTCTTCTGGTGAGAGGCAAATAGCAGGCCTGTATTACCTCATCAGACACAAGAAAACCGAAAAATATACCAGCCTATATCAACTCATCATTCAGACCCAAGAAAACCAATACATGAGGAAAAGCAGCACAGTCCTTAAGAGCAGATAAATATATACATTTGAAAAGATTTATCCCATAAAACACTACACTTTAGTCCACATCTACCTTGTGCTCCCATTTAAAAAAAAAAAGTCAAAGTGGAAGAGAACTGTACTTTACTTCACTGTACAGTAGAAACTAACACAACATTGTAAAACAACTATACCCCAATTAAAAAAAAAAAAAAAAAGAAAGAAAGTGGAAGAGGGGGAATTCCCTGGTGGCGCAGCGGTTAAGACTCCGCACTCCCAATGCAGGGGGCCAGGGTTCGATCCCTGGTCAAGGAACTAGATCCCATATGCATGCCTCAACTAAGAGTTCACATGCCACTGCTAAGGAGCACTCGATCTGAAACTAAAGGAGCTCAGCTGCCGCAACTAAGACTCAATGTAGCCAAATAAATAAATAAATATCTTAAAAAAAAGGAAAGTGGAAGAGGGAATAAAAAAATTAAAGCAGGGCTTCCCTGGTGGCACAGTGGTTGAGAGTCCGCCTGCCGATGCAGGGGACACGGGTTCGTGCCCTGGTCCGGGAAGATCCCACATGCCACGGAGCGGCTGGGCCCGTGAGCCATGGCCCCTGAGCCTGCACGTCCGGAGCCTGTGCTCCACAACGGGAGAGGCCACAACAGTGAGAGGCCCGCGTACTGCAAAAAAAAAAAAAAAAATTAAAGCATAAATTGAAAACAGAAAAGAGTAAAAGTTATAAATAAAACCAAAATTTAATTCTTCTAAAAGAATTAAATATAGAATTGTATTAATATAGAATATAGAATTAAATATAGAAAGAAGGAGGGGAAAAATGAGCAGGCAATAATGATTTAAATCTTACCTCTGTGTATGATGATAAATTACAAGGATGTGCTATGAATAGCTATGCTAATAAACCTGGAAGCCTCTTTGGCCATACATTGCAGGAAAATGTACGGCCAAAGAGAAATTAAATTGATGTAGAAAACCTAAACAACTAAATAACCTCAGAACTGCTGTCAGAGAACTTTTACTGAAAGGTGAGCTAAGCCCCAATGGTTTTACACCTGAGCTCTAATGAACCTCAAGGAGCAAGTCCTGTTGTATTGGACCACTCTAAAACACATTTAAAAATGAAAAAACTTTCAAATCAGTTTATAAGGGTTACCTATATCTGATATCAAAAGAGTATGACAAAAAAGGAAATCAGATGTAAGTGTAGACTTCGTCAGTAAAGTAACAGCAAATGGTACATTAGAAGAATTTTTTTAAAAAGAAAGAAAGAAAAATAATATACCAGGATTGAGTCAAACATAATCCAAGAAATCAAAAGTGATTTAACATTAAGAAATTTATTAATGTTATTCATTACATTAACTGATAATAGGATCACTGTCCAACATAATCATGCCCACAACTACCAAAATGCTTATTGGTATCATACACTGGTAAATATCAGCCATTCTATTAAAATCTCTAAGTAAAATTAAGAAATAAAAGGAAGGTTCCTAAATCTGTTAAAGGGTATAAATCAGAAAACATCAGCAATGAACCTTGAAAACACTGCTCTAAGTGAAAGAAGCCAGACATGAAAGGCCACATATATAATTCCATTTATATGAAGAATCCAGACAGGCAAATCCACAAAGATAGAAAGAAGACTTCTGGTTGCCAGGGACTGAAGGGAAGGGGAAAACAGGAGTGAACACTTAATAAATATGAGGTTTCTTTTTTGGGTAACAAAATATTCTGGAATTAGATAGTAATGATGTTTGCACAATGCTGTGAGTATACTAAAATCCACTCAACTGTAATATAGTTTGAAATGGTGACTTTTACAGTATGTGAATTAGATCTCAATAATATATTTCTTAAGCAGGAAACAATATAAAACACTGGAGGCATGTCTACGAAATTCAGAAACAAGACTGATACAGAATTACCCCATTATTCAAATTGTTCTGGAGCCTTGAGCTAGCTCAACGGCGTACGACAGAGCTCCACACACTGCAATCATTCAAGAAGAAACACGCAGCGATCTACCACATCACTTCCTTGCAAAAGGATCGTTTCTTCGAAAATTAATCTAAAACTATAATACACATAATAGGGTGAAAATGTATTTAAAACTTTTAAAAATGATAAATCTAAACTGATGTCAGGTATTTACTAAATAACATTCAGTGACAAAAGGAGAAGACACAAACTACATGGTAGATTGTAGTATCGTTCGCAATTATTAACTCTGTACCTTTAAGCGGATTATACACACTCACTATTGCCAAGTGACTGCCGACCGGAGGGCACATCTCCACTCGAGTCCAGTGACTGTTGGCTTGGCTACGTAACAGGCTCTGGCCAATGGCACATGAGCAAATGTGACGTACACCAGATGGGAGCAGACACTTTAAGAGCCACTGCATGTTTCCTTCAGCTCTCATGTGCTCTCTCCTCCTCATGTGCTCTCTCCTGCCTTCAGAAGGGAAGACTTGTGGAAAAGAGCCATAGCAATGGACTCCCAGCCACTGACACATAACTCGATCTAGAAATTAATGTTTGCTGCAAACCTCTGTATTTTTGGAATTTGTGGTTTATTAACCACAGCAAGACTAATACATGTTAGTATATAATTAGTATACAATTATACTAATACATATTAGTAGACAATTAGTATTAGTATACAATTATTAAACTATGTAATTTAAAAAATCTAGGTAAGAGATAGTGTGTGAACAATATGGAATTTTAAGATGTAGGGATTTATCTTTTTTTTTTTTTTTTTAGTAACTGTAGAATTATTCAAAATGCATCTTAACCATATGACTTAAGTCCTAGGACCCTATTTGATTATCAGTAGAAGTTCAGTCTTCCTTCTTTCCCACCCCTGCCCCAGAATCCCACCTCCAATATTCTCCATAACCTCCAAGGTTGCTTCTACAAGTTTCTCCAAGTTCCCAAGGCCCAGCAGTCTGCAGTTTCTAGGTTAGCAGCTTCTCTGAACAGTCTTACATTTTCCCACTTTGGATTCTGGATCATCACATATGAGGGAAAGACTCTTCTTCTTTACACATAGGTTAAGAGATCACCTTTAATTATTTGTAGGTTAATAAAGTCGTTTCAAAACTGAAAATGTGGGCTTCCCTGGTGGCGCAGTGGTTGAGAGTCCGCCTGCCGATGCAGGGGACACGGGTTCGTGCCCCGGTCCGGGAAGATCCCACATGCCGCGGAGCGGCTGGGCCCGTGAGTCATGGCCGCTGAGCCTGTGCATCCGGAGCCTGTGCTCCGCAACGCGAGAGGCCACAGCAGTGAGAGGCCCGCATACCGCAAAAAAAACCCAAAAAAAACCCTGAAAATGTTTCCCCAGCTTTTCTATTAGAAACTCTCCCTTCAAGTAAAATCCACCCATTGGCCTGATGCAAAAGACGACCTCCAACAAGATCACAAAGGAAGTCAAAATGTAAGAGCCCAAGTCCACATTCCTTGACTCAGTTTCCAATGTCTATTACTAGCTTTTTCTAAGGATTTCCAGACTAGCAATCAGCTCTCCAGACACTCTTGTGATTGTCGGGAGCAAAGATTTTTCTCCCGCTCTCAGATGAATTTAAACATGATCTCTTTTCATTCCTTCTAAAGAGGATACACTGTTTCAACCACAGCGTGAAACACCTAACACACATTGGACAAAGTGCTGACACAGAGCCACCAGGATGTGTTCAAATGACTCAGTCTGGCTGGGCAAGTGTATGTACACAAAAACCTCTACCTATGATGCAACGCAATATGGGGTATAACGAAGGTCCATGCAAAATGAAGGAGGGGCACAAAGGATGCTGGGGCAACTGGAGAAGAACAAGAAAATTTGCCAAATGGAAAAACAAGATGGTGGGAGAGCTTGGCATGGACATTCCATGCTGAGAAATCACGACCTCTGAAGAAGGAGAGGTATTTCCAAAAGCTTGTCCCTAACTGAATGATAACCAGGACCCACCACACAAAGGTTCTGCCTCTGCTGCTGGTCAAGTACGTGCACGATCTGGAGGACTCAAATGCCAAAGCAGACAGCTTTTTAAAGACACGAATTAAACCTCCCCCTAAAGTACACAACAAAGAGAACGTGACTCTAACTAAACACCTGCTCTCTTTCCTTCCCACCTTGATGCATTCTGCCAACTGAAAGCTAAGTGATAAAGGCACTCCCCTCTGACATTTCTGCACCAAAATCACGCGAGGGCCTGGGGCGGGGAATCCCTCAGATCATCCAAGTTGTTTGTGTCACTTATAAGAAAAGACTCGGAAGTAGCATGCATGAGGCCACTCAGGTGGTAACGTGACCACCAGGTCTTTGGTCACTCTCTCAATACCGTGGTACCACACAAGCTGGATGCTCCACAAAAGGGGAGTGATGCACACAGCAGATAAACAGCTCTAAAGACCAACTGAGAAACAGCTACATGATGGGTGGTAATTAACAGAGGAGAAATGATGTTTCATAAAGGTCACGAAGTTAACCTACTGGGGATACTCAGTCTAAGGGTCTCATTTCTACGCTCTCCCAACACTAACCCACTCCATCCACCTCTGGTCTTTAACAGAAGAGGCATGGGAGGGAGGGAAGGAGGGAGGGAAGGAGGGAAGGAGGGAGGGAGGGAGGGAGGGAGGGAAGAAGAAAGATAGATAGATAGATCTGGGCTTAGAGTCCACATGACTGGGCTTGAATTCTGGCTTTGCTCCTCAGAGGTCTGGAGTAAGGTACTCAATCTCTCTGAGACCCAGTGTCTCCATCTATGACATGGAGGGTGTAAGGATTAAAGAAAACACAAATAATGTGCTACTTAATCCCTTAATATACGTTAGTTCTTTCCCACCCTTCATACAACACTCCTTAACTGTACCATTTGTTCACCTTTCAAAGCTGGTCCTAATTGACATGTTTTTGTGCTGCCATCTGACACAGCACTGCATATGTGGAATGCCCTCACTCAGTGTCTGATGAAACAAGTCAGATGCCTATGGGAAGTTAAGGAAAGCGCATTTTCACAACAGGGACCTGGATGAAACAATATACTATACAGAGCTGAATATCTACTAGGTGATCAAATACTTGTTGATTAATCATCACCTCAGACCAAACCTTTTCAAGGGCAAAAAGCATTCAAGTGAGCAACAGACCGGGGCAGGACTCTGCTACCAATTCATGTGAAGTGGTTACTGTTAAGTCCACGCTTACAGCCACACCACTCAGCTGTGCTTTAAAAAGCCTTGAGCACTGAGCAAGACTGAAAGTGTCCTTGCCTCAAAAACTACCTGAAGCTCACCATTCCTCTATAATAGGGACTCTTTCTCTAGAATCCAAAGACACCTCATGCCAAAAATTATGTGCAAGGTTCTGCACGTGCACTCGTGCATTTGAATTTTCCTTTGGAGAGAACCTATCATTTTTAGAGTCCCAAAAATACCTCTGGGGGAAAAAAGTTAAGCACTCCTGATTCTAAACTGTCTCTCTCAAAAAAGGAAGCAGAAGTATATTTGAACTTCCACGAGCTCTCCAAGTTCAAATTGCCCCTCAGCAGAGTACTCTCACGATCAATGATTTGTGACGTTCAATGATTTGTGACGCTCAGACCCTACCATTGGGGTAGGGAAGTCCTTAAACCCTCAACCCAAACCTGAAACTAACCTGAGATGAGAATTTGTTAGGAAATATGTGACTATACTCAAATAGGTCACACTAGCTTGAAACAAGTGTTCACCTAAAAGGATTCTCTCAATACTGGTCTTGTGGTATTAAACACTGTTGTGTTGATTCAGCAGCTAAAAGAGCTAGGAGCTGAAAGAGATGTTTTTCTGTGAAACTCTTCGAAGCCTGAGACACGGGTCCCCCCATGGCATCCTTTTTAGAAGCCTGAAGCATGCCCGCCTCCCCCCAAAAGTGCAGATGGATTTCCAGGCTTGAGATTCACCTGGCTACCTGGCTGCTCCAGCTCTAATTCCCACATTCCTACTGACATGACTCAGACTGGACATAGGGGATTTCTTTTTTATTTCCACGGCGAATAGATTTATTGGGAAAGAAGAAGGAACTCAACAACCAAGAGTCTGATCATAGTCTAAACAATAAGGAGTGAAAGAAAAAGCGGGAATAGGACATTCTAAACCAAAACAGCTTAAAGGAGTTTCACAACTAAGTAACCAGACAAGAAAAGTGGGAAAAAGGCAGGAAGGAAGGACATGCAAGAAAAGGGCCCCACACTTCATACTGGTCGGTGTGGCCCCCTCATGTGGGCATTCTGAGCTCAGAGGCAGAAACAGGCCCTGTGAATAAGGGTCAGTGGAAGGAGGGTACAAATGTCAAGGGGGCAGAAACACATAAAGGAAGTCAAGGAATGAATGAGGGAAAAAACTGCAACCTTATTTTCCTATAAACCATGAGGATAAAACAAAGTCAGAAAGGAGGCAGCTCCCACATGGTGGTGCTGGTATCCATCCCCATGGGGAGGCGGGGAGGCTTGTCTTGAAGCCAATACACAAGAGATCAATAAACAGCAAGGATTTCTCAAGATGCTTTCATTTACGTTTTACGTATGACAGAGAGAAACGTCAACTGTCCAAAGCGAAGACGACTAACATTTTTCAGTTCAGGTTGTGGTCGTGGGGTGGGTGGAGGCTGATAGGTTAAAGGAGGGTCAGCTTTCCTCAAAGCCACTCCTAGGTCTAGCTTGTTTGACAAAATTTCGCTAAAAGATTACATTCGTACAATATATATAATTAAATATGTTTTCAGCATCTTTCTCCAAGGAATCTCTGTGAGATGGCAGAGGGAATGGGACAAAATAATTATCACTTTCTATTTCTTCTATAGACCAAAAGAGAGATGTTTTCCAACACACGGGAGTTTTAAGTAGCCTAATTACCAGGGTACTATCCTCCCTCAAACCACAAATTAGAGGATATGGAAAGAAAAAGCTACTCATCCAAACAAACATTTATCGAGTTCCCACTGAGTACCAGGTACTATTCCAGATGTGCGGGAAAGCAAGCTGATAAGGGATTTGTTTGAGGAAACAAGTTTTGGGGTGGAGTACGGGGGTGTGGCCCAGACCCAGGAGAAACAGCAACGTGATGTAATGAGATAAATACGTGAATAAGGAAAAACTGCTGTGCTGGAGCCCAGAGCAGCCGCGAGTAACTCTGCCCTCCGAGGGCGGCTCCGGAGAGGCAGCCTGACCGCACAAGGCCTGGCCTCACATTCCAGCTCTCCCACCAGCTACGCGGCAGTAAGAAAACCACTTAAATTCACCAACGCTCGCTGGAAAATGGCAAGGTCACCCGATCCAGGTGGCCAGGCCGCACGGAGAGTATGGAGAAGGTCTGTGAAAGCCCCTGTACACAGCGACTAGCCACTCGGCAGGGAAAAGGTGCTCCTGGCGTGGAGCGCGGCCTCAGCAGAACTGCCACAGGGTGAGGCGCGGAGGGCACAGCTGGGGACCATCACTGTGGACAGAACATGAGCCGCCCAGGGGCGGTGGCTGGAAGCAAGGCCTGGAGGTCCAATGAGCTCCAGACTCTGAGGGATCTTAAATAACAGGCTTAAGAATTTGAGGCGCACCCCACAGGCCATGGCTAAGCTTTTAAGCAGAAAAGTGGCACTCGCACGTAACTTTTTCAAAAAGACTTCAGAAAAAACACACAGATCAGACAGAAAGGGGAGGAAATAGGAGAAAAGAGAGGGCTCATTTAGGGAGCTCTTGTAATTGTCCAGGCACACCTCCCCCCGCCCCCGAATGGTACCTGAGCCAGGTGGTAGATGCCACAGAGAGGAAAGGACAGGTGAGAAGTGTCGTCAACAATAAGGTCGGGTGCCCTGGGAGACTCTGATGAATGTCTCCTCAGCAGAAAAAAAGAGTCTGGCCACACCAGGGGGATCATGTTTCAAACACAGGTAAATTACAGAGGATTAGAAATTCCCGCAATTCTAGCAAAATCGAGTAAACACAAGTTCAACTGCCATTTGTGCTGTGGTTAAATCCACAAAGCCCATCCTTAGGACAAGAGGGCGAGTCCTGCCAAAACGACCGTGCTCAGCAAAGGCTTACACCAAGGTCCACCAAGGTCACCAGGCACTTGACATTCTTACCCAGGTGGGAGCTGCCTCCCAGAGGAGACTCCTCCCACTCACCTTCCATCACCTGCTTCAGGGATACCTGACTCAAGTCACTTTTCCACTGTCACAGCCAGCACGCTCACGGCAGGAACTCACGTGGGGAATCTCGCACCGCCATCCACTTAAGGCCAGATGAACAAACAGCTCACAGGCTGTTAGCGCCGCCTGGCTCCAACACCTGGCCAGCGGGATCTCTGTCACCTGAACCCACCTTTGGCAGAAAGCAGAAGGTGGCCAGCTGAGCGCTCTGGGAGCCTGGGCTCTGAAGTGACTCATGACACAACAAAATTCCAAAACAGAAAGCAAACTCTTGGGGCTAAGAAAGATGACAGGACTTGGAGACAAAAATCCATACTTTTTCACAGCGATCTACACACCACACCTCTAAGTCAAGGGAGAATAAAGAAATTAAATATTGTACTTTCATACTATCTTCTGAGCACTGTGCAAGCTTTACACAGTATTCTCAACCCTTCAAATAACACAAGGGTGGGGATGGGGGTGGGGGTGGAGGGTGGGCTTTATTATCCGTGTTCCTACTAGGAGAGCAGGTCCAGGGAGGTTACAGGACGGGCCCAAGGTCACTCAGCCAGTAACAAGCAGAGGCACAACCGGAGCCCAGCCCCAAGAGGCCAGAGCAGAGGCTGGTGGCTGGCCACTGCCTGCCCCCTGGTCGCAAGAGACTTCGTGGAACAAGCACCTACCCGACAAGAGACCCCGTACCCACTGCCACCACATTCACCTTTGCATCTGCAGTAGGGCCTGGTGGTGAGCAATCCTTCACATGTGTCCCTTCAAACAATTAAATTCCTGATCCACCAGTGCCAGAGAAATAAACCAAGTCACCTTGCCTCTCAAAGGATTTTTAAGAGCCAGCCAGCTCCAGAGAGGATCCAACATAAAGGACCAGAAACCATTAACAAACAGCTCCATTTGGCCATCAGCAATCCCCCATGGACTCCAGAAAAATAAAGCTAGACCCCACCACAGTGTCTGCACATGGAAATAAACCTGAGTGGTTAGACACCATGGTGCACGGGCACATCTGGCTTGAACACTCAGTGTTAATGCAGGGGGTGAGGGCTTCTCATCCCCAGAGAACTCTTGGGTAATATATATCCTGCCCACATAGCTCGATGATTCACCCTGTCATTCCCTAAACTGATGGGACAGATTTAGTATATGATAACTATGGAACTTCAAATAGTGAGGAGGTAAGAGATTAGTCAATAAATGCTGATGGAGAATTTGGTTAACCAGTTAGGGAACAATTAAGTTATATCCTTTTCTAACGCCAAATGCAAAAATAAGTATCAGGTCATGTAAAGAAATAAATGCACTACATCAACTATACCTCGATTTAAAGAAAAAGAATGAAATGCAAGATTAAAAAAGAAAACTAGATGATGATTTATATCAGGGGTTGGCAAGCTTTTTTGGTAAAGGACCAGAGAGTAAATATTTCTGGCTTTTCAGGTCACAGTCTCTGTTGCAACAACTCCTGTCTGCTGTTGTGGTGCAGAAGCAGCCTCATACAGTAGGTGGACAAATGGGTGTGGCTACATTCCAATAACATTATGGAATGGACACAGTTATGTCTTAATTATGGACATAACTGTTATGGACACATAAGTCTGAATTTCACTAATTTTCACATGGCATGAAATAAACATCTTTCTTTTTTCCAGTCATTTAAAAATGCCATTAAAAAACTCTTAGGGGCTTCCCTGGTGGCACAGTGGTTGAGAGTCCGCCTGCCGATGTAGGGGACACGGGTTCATGCCCCGGTCCAGGAAGATCCCACATGCCGCGGAGCGGCTAGGCCCGTGAGCCATGACCGCTAAGCCTGCAGGTCCGGAGCCTGTGCTCCGCAATGGGAGAGGTCACAACAGTGAGAGGCCCGTACTGCAAAAACAAACAAACAAACAAAAAAAAAAAACAAACAAACTCTTAGGACTGAAGGTGTCATGGGTTGGGGATAGAGGATGGGGTGGGCATGGCTATAAAAGGGCAGCAGGAAGGAGCCTTGCTGTGGTGGAACTGTCTGTATGTTGACTGTGGTGGTGCTGGTTACAGAAATCTACACACCTGATAGAACTGCACAGAATAAACTACACACATGCACGCACTCACAAATGCATGCTTGTAAAATGGGTGAAATCTGCATGAGTTCTGTGGACTGTACCAATGTCAACTTGCTGGTATTGTTATGCAAGATGTTATCATTGGAGGAAACTGGATAAAGAGCACCTGGGACCTTCCTATACACATCTTTGGTAACTCCCTGTGAATCTATAATTATTTCAAAATAAAAAGTTAATAATGGGGGCTTCCCTGGTGGTGCAGTGTTTAAGAACCTACCTGCCAATTCAGGGGACAAGGGTTCGAGCCCTGGTCTGGGAAGATCCCACATGCCACGGAGCCACTAAGCCTGCGCGCCACAACTACTCAGCCTGAGCTCTGCAGCCTGCAAGCCACAACTACTGAGCCTGCGTGCCACAACTACTGAGCCCACGTGCCACAACTACTGAAGCCCGCGCGCCTAGTGCCCGTGCTCAGCAACAAGAGAAGCCACCGCAATGAGAAGCCCGCGCACCACAACCAAGAGTAGCCCCCGCTCGCTGCAGCTAGAGAAAGCCGCACACAGCAACGAAGACCCAACGCAGCCAAAAGTAAAATAAATTTAAAAAACCAAAAGCAGAATCCATAAAGGAAGAGTAACTTATTTAACAAATTTTTCTCTATGTCAAGAAACAATAAATGTGAAAAGATAAACAGCAAACTGGGAAAAGGATTTGAACATCTATGACCATAGGTTGTTTGCTTCAGCGTATGAAGGATTTTGAAAGTAAGCATTAAAGACATACTATGGAAAAAACAGACAACTGATGGGAACATATTGTATAGCACAGGGAACTCTACCTTATGCACTGTGGTAACCTGAATGGGAGGGAAGTCCAAAAGGGAGGGGAGGGACTTCCCTGGTGGCACAATGGTTAAGAATCCACCTGCCAATGCAGGCGACACGGGTTTGAGCCCTGGTCCAGGAAGATCCCATATTCTGCAGAGCAACTAAGCCTGCCACCATAACTACTGAGCCCAAGTGCCACAACTACTGAAGTCCACGCACCTAGAGCCTGTGTTCAGCAACAAAAGAAGACACTGCAATGAGAAGCCCACGAACCACAACAAAGAGTAGCCTCTGCTCGTTGCAACTAGAGAAAGCCCACGCTCAGCAATGAAGACCCAACACAGCCATAAATAAATAAATAAATAAATAAATAAATAAAAAACATATACACACTACTTTAGCTAAAATAGATAACAGGGGAATTCCCTGGAGATCCAGTGGTTAGGATTCGGCACTTTCACTGCTGTGGGCCCAGGTTCGATCCCTGGTTGGGGAACTAGGATACCACAAGCCACATGGCACAGCAAAAAAAAATAAAATAAATTAAAAAAAATAGATAACAAAGACCTATTGCATAGCACACGGAACTATACTCAATATTTTGTAATAACCTATAAGGGAAAAGAATCTGAAAAAGGATATGTATATTATATATATAATATATATATACATTTATGACTGAATCACTTTGCTGTAAACCTGAAACTAAGACAACACTGTAAATCAACTATACTTCAATAAAAATAATAACAGTTGTTCAACTTCAATAGCAAACAACAAAATGAAAATGAAAACAAGATATCATTTCTCCTATCAAACTGGTAAAGATTAAAAAGATTACCTCTGGTTCTAAAGCCACACAGTTTCTACTACATCACACTAAAAAAATTTTAGGACAACAACAAAATAAAATGGCTTTGTCAAAGCTCTGTTCAGAGCCAGAACAGCAAGGAAGGACTCTGTAAACAAGAAGAGAGACTGTGGGACAACACTATGGTTCGGGGACTCTGTGACCGGCTGAACTACCTTTATCAGCTTCGAGAAAATGTTGGTGATAGAGCTGGTGTCCCCTCCTCCACCTTCAGCCACGCCTAGGCGCCATCAATGCCTCTGCCAAGAACAAAGATGCAGGAGACGTGACCCGCAAGTATTTGTCTTCAATGACCAAGTCCTTGTCCTCTGTCAGTTGGGACTAATGGCAGATGGTAATATTTATACCCAGTGAATTGCATCTTCCTATGAAATTCAAGCCCCAGGAAAACAAACAGTCCTCAAAATCACCCAAAGAAGCAAAGGACACAGACAGCAGCCAGCCAAACGCTGTGCTCAAACTCAGTGTGAGGAACCTGTTTGATTCTATGCGCGACGGTGTTACTCACCAAGGGAGGAGTCCACGTAAAGAAGGCAGGAAACCCATTCTTCTTGGGTTCTGGTGCAAAGACAAGTTTCCAAAAGTACACGTGAGAGGCTTAGAGATCTCACCTCCTTCCAGCTGCCATCAGCAAGCCCACACGTCAAGTGTTTTCAGGACTCTAGAATGATTTCCTTAGGCTGTGCCAAACGGGTATTACCACATTTGCTCTCTTTTTCTTTTTTTTTTTGACTGTGGTAAAATACACATAACATAAAACTTGCTGTCTTAGGCATCTTTAAGTGTACAATTCAAATAAGTCCATTCATATGGCTGTCCAATTGCTCTCCAGAACTCTTTTCAGAACCTTCTCTTTCTAACCAAAGGAGTTTGGGGTTATGATTGGGCTTGCCCCCTCACCCAAGTCTGCCTGCCTGTGCACACGTGCACATGTTTATACACACACACACATCCCAGGTGGCACAAGTACAAGTCTCACTGCCTGGGGACGACAGCATGTGCCTCCCCAAGAAGGGAGAAGCAGCAGCCCCCAGGTGCAGACCAGGTCGGTGCACGCCCGTCTAAAGGTGGCCAGCTCCTGCCCTAAGCCAGGATCAGCATCTTGGACACACAGGCTGGAGATAAGCATGTCTGAAGGCACTGGGGGTACAGTGACAAGTAACCCTGTCCCATGTCCACTCCTAACAAGCTGAGAGAGTCCAGCCTTAAAACAGAGATAATATTTTTATTATTTGCCTGTCTTGGAGAGCATCAGATGAGAGAGAATCTAAAAGGCTCAGCCAAGGGACTTCCCCGGCAGTCCACTTACTGGAGGCATAAGACTCTGTGCTTCCAATGCAGGGGGTGTGGGTTCAATCCCTGGTCGGGGAACTAAGCTCTCCCACATGCCTCACGGCCAATAAAATAAAATAAAATGCTCAGCCAAGCACCTAGGTGCTCCAGCTCCCACCCTCCTCTTCCCACGTCTGCCCTTATCCTTCAACCGCAAACAGAATCCTTATCGACATGCTCACTTAAGCTACAGACCTAGAAGGGAAGCACAGTGTAAGGAACAAGGGGAACTGAAGGATGAAGAATGGAGAGGATCCAAGGGAGGATCCCCAAAGTGGAGCTGCTGAGGCTTGCTCTTCCACCATCCTCCTCAGCAGCCCAGCCATCACCCCTAATATACTTTGGATACAGAACCAACTGAGGGCTCAGAGGCCAGGCCAAGGATGCACAGCATCTGAAGGTAGAACATACCTACTTTTGCTACAGTTTCACCTCCCATCACATGTGCCAGCAGCACCCAATTACTTGCCAATCCTCAGTCCGCCAGCAATTCCCCCAGAGTGCCATGAGCTCTCACACACCCTACCACATCTCAGAGAGGGATGCTTCCTCTCCCTGGAATGCCTCCTCCCTCCTCGTTCACCTAGCTAATGTCCCCTTGTGCTCCAAGACTCAGCTCCAAAGATATCCCCGCTGAGATGCCTTCTTTCTCCACTGACCTCCCATCCATGCCAGCACTTGCCCAGTCTGGGTTAGATATCCCCCACCCTACTCTCATCATGCCCCCGTGCCTGGTCCTCTCAAAGCACTCACCATCTGTGCTGTTACTGCCTGTTTATGTACCTGCCTCTGCCCCGTAAGGTCTGAGGATCTGTGGTCCTGGGATCGGTTATCATTGTATCTGCAGCATGGCATCTGTGTCAGTTCATATATTTTAAAGGATGGCCATTACGGTATCTCCCGACCCACATGTTTATCTGCAATGTGCCCTGGCCGCTTCCGCCATCAGGAGATGGAGTCTATCAGTCCCCCCTTTTGAATCTGGGGAGGCCCTATGAATGCTTTGAACAAAAGAATATGGCAGGGCTTCCCTGGTGGCACGGTGGTTCAGAGTCCGCCTGCCGATGCAGGGGACGCGGGTTCGTGCCCCGGTCCGGGAAGATCCCACATGCCGCGGAGCGGCTGGGCCCGTGAGCCATGGCCGCTGAGCCTGCACGTCTGGAGCCTGTGCTCCGCAACGGGAGAGGCCACAACAGCGAGAGGTCCGCATACCGCAAAAAAAAAAAAAAAAAAAAGAATACGGCAGAACTGATGTCGTGCCTTTTCTGGGCTCAGCCCTCACCTGGCCCAGTAGCTTCCACTTCCTGTCTCTTGGGATGCGCATTCTTGGGATGCATCCTCCAGGAGCCCATCCAGCCTGCCTTGAGCAGCCCAAGCCACATGGAGATGTCACTCGAGTCAACTGCCAGCCACAAGTCACCTTAGGCCCCCAGCGCAGTTGAGCCTTCAGGTGACCACATGAGAGACTCCAAGCAAGAACCATACAGCTGAGGCCAGGCAACTCATACAGCCACAAGCGACAAGAATAAATGTGTATTTTAACCTACTTCATTTTGGGGTGGTTTGTTAAGCAGCAGTGCATAACCAAAACAATGTCCACCTGGTACACAGCGGGTACAAAGGGAAAGAACAATTAAATCAGCTCTGACATGAGATACGGCACATAGCACTCAATTTAATAGCTGCTGCTCTTATTGAAATTATGTGGAAGGGGAACAAAGAAACTGGTGGAAGAGGCCGTTACATCCCTGCCAGTGAAAAATAATGAAATCCACTACATCCACGGTGGGGATGGGCTGAGCCCTGGGCTTGACTCTCATGTTCCTCCAAATTCAATGACAAAGGAAATATAAAATTAAGAATAAATCTATTTTTAGGGACTTCCCTGGTGGTCCAGTGGCTAAGACTCTGTGTTCCCAATGCAGGGGGCCCGGGTTCGATTCCCTGGTCAGGAAACTAGATTCTACATGCCACATTAAAGATCCTGCGTGTCGCCACTACAGATCCCGCATGTGACAATGAAGATCCTGACTGCCACAACTAAGACCCGGCGCAGACAAATAAATGTGTGTGTATATATATATATATTTTTAATGATAATCTATTTTTAAAATCCGGAAAATGGGGATGGATGTCATCAGTCAAAATAAAATTTTTTTTTTGCATAATTTCTGGAAGAGATGTGACAGGATCAAATTTACAGAAAAATCAAATTTAGCCAGAGTTGAGAAACCAAAACCTAATTGGGCCACAGTGGGAAATGCTGGACATGGGAAGGGTCTGACAAAAAAACCCCAATTCAGAAGTGAGTGACTGAGAACAGAAGCAGGCACTCACTGAGCTGGCGGGTCGGCTGAGGAAAGGGTTGTGGAATGCTGAGTTTCTAGTGCAGCTTGAAGAAAGAAAAGAGGAAGGGTATTTTGGGATCAGCTGTGAAGTTCTCCAACTGCAGGGCAACTCTTTCCCCACTTCCTCAATTAAGAAGGGTCCACCCAGCCTATTGTCCTGTTATCAGCCAAGCACACACACAGGAAGCCTGCCCAAGAACAATTCCAAGGATCTACTCTCCATTCTCTTCTTACTGCATCCCATTCCAACCCTAACCAGTGCAGCCAGGCAAAGGCTGACTGCAGAGTCTGTGCACTTCTTACGTGCACATATGTACATGTTTATACGCAAACACAGGTACGCATGGCCACACAAATACATGCCCCAGAGGAGGCCCAAGAGCAAGTCTCATTACTTGGGGGTGGGCAACAGCATGTGTCTCCCCAAGAGGGCAGAAGCAGCAGCCCACTTGTGCAGCCCAGGAGGTCAGTGCACTCCCGTCTGAAGGGGGTCAGCTCCTGCCCTAAGCCAGGATCACCATCTTGGACGTCACAATCTGAAAGCAGGTCCAAAAACATGATTGCTAAAACAAACATAAGTGAGATTAAATTTAAATTAAATAGAAAAGTAGAAATAGTGGAATGGAATGAAATTAAAAATAAATCCATCATTCAGAAGATCAAATCAAGGAATTCCCTGAACATAAAGAATGAAAATATAACCTGATAAAATGAGCCCAGAAAAAGTGAAGACCCAAAAAGGAGAGATTAAAATCCAAATATCCACAAGCCCTTTCTCCTAAAAAAGAGAATAAAGAATAAAAAAGCGGGCTTCCCTGGTGGCGCGGTGGTTGAGAGTCCGCCTGCCAATGCAGGGGACACGGCTTCGTGCCCCGGTCCGGGAGGATCCCACGTGCCGCGGAGCGGCTGGGCCCGTGAGCCATGGCCACTGAGCCTGCGCATCCGGAGCCTGTGCTCCGCGGCGGGAGAGGCCACGACAGTGAGAGGCCCGCGTACCAAAAAAAAAAAAAAAAGAATAAAAAAGGATGTAGACAAAGTGGTAAAATTGAAAGGGTTTAAAGCAGAAATACCTAAGAAAAATATATACCTAAATACAAGCAGGCTGGTAAATTTCTCAATTTAAGAAGAAAACTCTAGGGATATGTGGAAGATTGGGTACAGAAGAAGAAGAATCACTGGCACAGGCTTCTCATCTGGGACTGTAGGCACTGAACTAACAGAAATAAAGGAATACTAGAGGGTCATTAAAAAAAAAGGAAGGGAGTGGAGGGAAAGGGAGGGGAGAGGGAGGAAGAGCTTTATGTACCATATGGAATGATCTCCAAGATCTATGACTGTGTACAGCAAGGTACAAGACTCTGTGTATGGTATGCTGACATCTGACTTTTAAAAGAATTACATGTATGCACTTTCATATTTACGCATAACATCTACCTCTAGAAAGTTTCTCCAGAAACTGGTAACACTGGGTGCTTCTGGGGAGGGAAACCTGCTGCCAGAGGAAGGGAAATGATGGGGCCTGGGCAAATGGGAGACTTTTCACCAGATAAAATTTTGTATCTTCTGAATTTTGTGCCATGTGAATGCATTGGCCACACCAAACACCAAAAAATTTTCTATCTCTCTCTCTCTCTCTCTCTCTCATACGCGCGCACACACACACACTCAAAAATTTAAGTAAAAAAGACAAGCCACAGAATGGGAGAAAATACATACATATATCTGATGAGCACTTGTATCCAGAATACATCAAAAACTCTTAATAAGGATATATGTGGTATATACATACAGTGGAATGTTATTCGGCCTTAAAATAGAAAATTCTGCCGTTTGCAACAACATGGATGAACGTGGAGGACATTATGCGAAGTGAAATAAGCCAGTCACAAAAGGACAAATACTGCATGATTCCACTTATCTGAAGAATCTAAAATAGCCCATGTCATAGAAGCAAAGCGTACAAAGGTGATTGCCAGGGGATGGGGAAGGGGAAGATGGTTTGGGGGCGGGGGTATTAGTCAAAGGGTACAAAGTTTCAACTATGCAAAATGAGTAAGTCCTAGAGATCTAATGTATATAGCGCAGGGTCCATAGTTAACAATACTGTATCGTATACAGTACTTTAAGTTTTGCTAAGAGGGTACATCTTATCACAAATTGTAACGATATTAATAATAATAATATAAAGAAGGTAGGAGGAAACTTTTGGACGTGATGGATATGTTTATGGCACAGACCGTGGTGATGGTTTCAACAGATGTATACTTATCTCCAAACTCATCAAGTTGTATACATTAAACATATACAGCTTTTTGTATGTCAATCATACCTAAAGTGATTTTTTCACCTTACTGAAGAATATTTAAGTAATTCAGTATAGATATTACATTCAATATATAGATAGATACGTATATATCTCAGTAAGAAAAACAACCCAATAAAAATAGGCAAAAGGGGCTTCCCTGGTGGCGCAGTGGTTGAGAGTCCGCCTGCCGATGCAGGGGACACGGGTTCGTGCCCCGGTGCGGGAGGATCCCACATGTCGCGGAGCGGCTGGGCCCGTGAGCCATGGCTGCTGAGCCTGCGCATCCGGAGTCTGTGCTCCGCAACGGGAGAGGCCACAACAGTGAGAGGCCCACGTACCGCAAAAAAAAAAAAAAAAAAAAGAAAAAAAAAATAGGCAAAAGATTTGAAGATACTTCACAAAAGATATACAAATGGGCAATTAGCATGCGAATATAGGTTCAACATCGTTAGTAACCATGTAAAAGAAAATTAAAACCACAATGAGATACTACTACACATCCACTAGAACTGATCAAACAATACCAAGTCCTGGCAAAGATATGGAGCTACTAAAACTCTCGTACGCTGCAACTCCACTATTAGGTATTTACCCAAGAGAAATGAAAACATGTCAACTAAAGACATGTACATGAATGTTCACAGCAGCTTTATTTGTGTCTAAGAATTTGTCCATTCCATCCAAGTCATACAATTTACTGACAGAATTGTTTGCAGTACTCCTTTATAACCCTTCATTATTTCTGTAAGGTCAGTAATGTCTACCCTTTCATTTCTCATTTTAGTAATTCGAATCTTCTCTTTTCTTGGTCGATTCAGCTAAAGGTCTGTCAATTTTGATTTTTTCAAAGAACAAAATTTTGGTCCTATTAATTTTCTCTACTGTTTTTCTATCCTCTATTCCATTAATTTCCACTCTAATCTTTAGTTCCTTCCTTCTGCTTGCTTTAAGTTTAGTTTACTCTCCTTTGTTCAGTGTAGTAGCTTAATTTGTAATAGCCCAAAGCTGGGAACAACCTACACGTTCATTAATGAGTGAACAAACAGTGATATATTCATTCAATTAATGAATGAATATATTCAATATTTTTTTAAAAAAGAACAAACTATGGATATAGCAACAATAAAAATGTTGAGTGAAAGAAACTAGACACAAAGAATATAGATTTTATGATTCCAATCATACAAAATTCTAGAAAATGCAAACTAACATAGTGACAGAAAGTAGATTAGTGATTGCCTAGGCCCACGGTGGAGCAAAGTATGGACTACAAAAGTGCATGAAAACTTTTGTAGGTGATGTTCTGTATCTGGATTGTGAGAGTGGTTTCAAATCAGGAACTCAAAACTCAGTAATTTCACTAAAACCTAGAAGCGGAAGTAAAAGCAAGCCCAAGGTCTCTCCTGGTTCTGGAGAAAGTTACAGATACTAATTAAATCTTGACTATGGCAGAAAAATGTAATTATAAACATTAGTCAAAGAGAAACAGGAAATAGAAATTGGAAGAAAATAAAATTGAACAAAGCACACCCGGATCAACGTAACCAGAGTCAGGAAATGGAGAAAATGAGGGAAAAAAAAAAAAAAAAGCATAATAGACAGAAAATAAAGACTAAAACTAAAATTCCACATAAAACATTAGCAAACTGAACCCAAGACTAAGTAGGACTTATCCTAAGTATAAATGTAAGTAATTTCAGTATTAAGAAATTAATTTAATTAAATGATAATTTCCATAGATGCTGAGAAGGCATTTTATTAAACCTGAATTCCATTCCTAAATTTTTTTTAATTAGTAAGCTATGAATAAAAAGAAAAACTTTCTTGACAAGAAAACAACAGCAAACATATCTAATAAGAAAATACTCAAATACCCTTCAACAAGGAACAAGAATGCTCTCAATATTTTAAGAATTTCCATAGGTCTTGGCCAATGTAATAAAATGAAAAAAAACATACATTTTTGAAAAGAAGCAATGAGTTGCAAAATATATGATTCTCTGGATTTCTAAGTAGAAAATAACTGAAAAATTATTCAAAACGTGTTAGGAATTCAGTAAGGTGGCTAATTCATGATAACATTACAAAAATAAATAGCTTCCCTATATACTGGCAGTAAGAAACTGCAAACAAGAGTAACTTTTATTTCAGAACTTTATCTTTTAATCTTGGGGCAGAGGAAGAGAAACTGGAACCTGAAAAGTCCCGAAATGCAATGGTCTGTCCAAAGGGGATTTAGCTAGAAGCACCTAGAACGGTGCCAGGCACTTGATAAATATTTGACGAATAAATGAATGGAATATGAGCTTCCTGATTAGGTCTGGTTCCTCTTATCTACTTCCTTTGGGAGGGAATTCTGTTTTCTTGCCAGTTGAAACAGACCTTTCTTTTCAAGGTATATAGCTCACATATCAGAAAGATTCCTCTTTTCCTTTTTTAGCATCATGTTGAATGAGCCAAGAGTAATTTACTTACTCAAATAAAATGAAAATCCAATAAAGGAGAGGAAGTGAAAATATCTACCATAATCAAATCACAGTAATAATCAGATCAACGGTAATATAAACATAACATGATTGTAAATGTTTATTGTGGCCTGTTTATTTTTGTTAAAGCTATCCATAATCTGGCCTTGAACTGTAGAAAATAAGCCTAGAGCTGACTCAAGATTTTCTTTCCCACAATTTATGGATTCTTTCTGCAGAACTGGGTCTGTTTCTTCTTCCTTTTTCTGTTCAGTCTTATAAAAATCCTTAACTATACAACCTTGCTATATTCTAGGAAGCATTTTTCCTTTCTTTCATCTACTATGTTCTGAATGTTAACACACCACACGATGCACCTATGCTTACCATCGGTACCTATCAAAAACAGGCAAGGAATCTTCGTAGTCATCTAAAGTACGTTGTTCAGATCAGTTATGAGAATCAGTTATGAGAATCAGTTACGAGAAGAGCTTTTGGGGCCTACTATGTATAATCTCATTATGTTATCAGAACCACCTTATTAGGTAGGTACTACTAGAATTCCCATTTTATTGACAGGATAACAGAGGTTCAGGGCAGGGAAGTGACTGCCCAGCCAGTAAGTGACTGTATTAGGACTCCCTTGGTTGAGTCTGAAAGCTCCACTTTTTCCTACTCAGCTGTGTCTGCTTCAAACCTACAACATTAACCTCTCTAAGGTAGCAGTTCTAAATTACTTTACACAGCGTACCTCCTTGATTTGGAACCAGAGGGAGCAAATAAACTTTATTCCTTCTGCCGCTGGCAACATTGTTTCTCATGATGGACAGACCCTCTACCCATTTCCTGCAATATCATAAACCTATATAATACATGAAGTTTCCTTGATTCATGAATAAGTCAACAGCAAGACTTTTCTATCAGTTTCATCATAATTTAACCACAAAGAAAGTTTAAAATGGACAGTGTCGTAATTTTGTTGGCTTTAAATAAGTAGCCAACCTGCCAAGGTCACACCTGAAAACATACTCACCTGTGTGATACCAAAACTGGTTTATGTAAAATGCAACCACTGCTTCTACAACTTACAATCTTGGAACACCGCGATGTGTCTTTAATAAATGTTACCCTTTTCCACTCACATGTCCAAGAGAAGAATGCTTTGAGGAAAAACAAAAAACAGGGGCTACCTTCCTCTTCAGAGTCAAGTTGAAAGTGGAGAGGTGACCATTTTGCTCAAACCTCGGCACTTGAGATTTGCTTAGAAATCTGTAGATGCACATGTTAGCCCCAAATCTGGATCTCATTCAATCTAACAGTCTGAACAGTCCAGTCTAAAATCCTATATAAAAGACTACCTAGGTTACTCAAAAAGCTCCACAGGTACCTACAATAATGTGCCAAGCCTCCCAGTAGACCAGGGGAGGAGAATTTGGTTACATCGAAAGACTCAAGTCAACTGCACCATCTTAGAAAGAGCTGTCCGTCTATCCCTAACATAACCACCTCCTAACACCACGTCTTCCATGTCCACGTGTTTGAAAGTTGGCCGCCCCTCTCTCTAAGAAGCTGCAATGAAGCCCAGAACCCCTCACCAGGATAAGGATTGCCATGAAGAAAACTGGGAGGAAGAAGAACTGACGTCACTGGGCTGAAAACACCTCATTCTCTTTCATGGAGACAGGCAAGGTCCACGGCAGTCCTTTGGTCAGGGAGGGCAGAGGCAAGAGCATGAAATGAGGGTTGGACGAAGTCCGGCCAACTGGTGAAACAAGGGAAGGTCTTGCCCCTCCTCAGTGACTTGAACCAGGAAAGAAAAGAATTTCTTAATTCTTAACTCAGGGGAAAAACAGATAGTTCAAAATATTGACTGACCATTAGGAGAAAAGGGAAAAAGCTCACTCTGAGCCAGTATTCACCTGTATTTGATCAGAACAGATTAAAGACTACAGAAGAGCATTCTCTCTTCTAGCCCCTCAGTAACAGTTTAGCTCTGTCCTCTTTAGGTTTTGAGTGGTTATGACTCAGTTTCCAGGCAGGGACAACATACACATCCTACCCCACAGGACTACAAGTGACAGCCCCATTTTTCTTGTTTGCCTATTTGAAATTTAATTGGAGTTAGGGGTTAGTCAACTTTTTCCTTTTTAATCAATATCAACTATTACTAACCAAATTAGGGAGCGAGGAGGAGGGCTCTTTCTCTCTACTTTGGTCAGAGTCTCCAAGGAAGGAAGACTACATTCTCAAAGGGTCAGAAAATTACCCTTTTGAGAGGCAATGGTGCATCCTTCCAAGGCTAGTGTACACATTCACACCTGCACTCTTACACACACACACACACACACTTACAAATGATAGCAAACTACACATGGCTTGTACTTTTTCTTTTTTTACTTACTATATCTTGCCATTATTTCTTATCAGTATATACAGGGGCTGCCATATATATATATATTTTTTTTGCGGTACGTGGGCCTCTCACTGTTGTGGCCTCTCCCGTTGCAGAGTACAGGCTCCGGACGCGCAGGCTCAGCGGCCATGGCTCATGGGCCCAGCCGCTGCGCGGCACGTGGAATCTTCCCGGACTGGGGCACGAACCCGTGTCCCCTGCATCAGCAGGCGGACTCTCAAGCACTGCGCCACCAGGGAAGCCCTGCCATATTCTTTTTAATACTACATTTTTTAAATGACCCTAGTTATAAAACTAGCTCCCCACTGATAGATATTTAGGCTCCTTCTTACCTTTTCCATTAAAACTAATATTGCAACAAATACTCTTGTACATGTCATTTAGCTCATGTCCATTTACTGACTCAGCAAATATTTGGGTACCCACCCCATCCTAGGCTTTGTTCGTACACTGACATTACAGCAATAAGCAATCAGATAGAGCCCCTGCCCTCAAGGAGTTTATAGCACAGTGTAGGAGATATACATGTCTGATGGCGCATTCCCCCTGAGTGAATCAGAAAATTCTTCTAAGGCAACTGATCTCAACCTTGGCTGCACGTTAGAATCACCTGGAAAAGCCTTTTTACAAAATACTGCTCCCTGGGCCATCCTAGATTCATTATATCCAAATTTCTTGAGGTGGGCCCTAGGCATCAGCATCCTCTAATAGGTCCTCAGATGATGTGAGTACTTAACTAAACTCAATAACCTTGTTCTAGAACAGTGCTTCTCTATTTTTAATGCACATACAACGACTTAGGGATCACGTCAAAATGCATATTCTGATTCAGTAGGTCTGGAATTAGGCCTGAGATTCTGTATTTCCAACAAGCTCCCAGGTGAGGCTAATGCCACTGGTCCATGGACCGCACCTTGAATAGCAAAGGTCTATGGCGATAGCAGGGGGCAGCTGGAAAGGCACACAGAGGACAAAAGCTCAGCAAAGGTGGGCAAGCAAGAATTCACATGACACGCCAGGCAGCTCATGAGTAAAATCCTTTGGCAGGGACATAACTTCCTAGGAGAGGATCAGAGAGGTAAATAGGTACCTGATTGCAGAAGGCCAGACTAAGGACTCAGACCATTATTGTGTAAGCAATGGAAAGGTCTCCAAAGGGAAGGTCTTGCCGCAGGTCTCCAAAGAGGGGAATGACACATACAATATTTTAGGAAGGTGAATTCTGGCTACAGTGTTCAGAATAAAATAGATTGGGGAGGAGGGACCTGACTGACTCAAAGCAGGAAAGCCAGTTAGATAATCATACATCTTGACTAGGATATTCACAACGACAATGGAAATGAAGACAGACATTAAAGAACAGTGATGTTTATATACAAAAGTGGGATATTTAAAAGGGGAGGTGAAGAAAGGCATGGTTTTTAAATACTCTCACCATGGAGTGATCATAAGGTGCTAAAAACAAGAATCACAGAAAGACTTGGAAAGATGGGTTTAAAGCTAGAAATCCTAAGCCCTGCTGCAGTAGTAAAGTCCATCCAGAGATGGTACATAAGGAACTAGCAAAGGCCAGGAACCATGGCTGGGTGGGCTCACAGTTAGAGCTCAGAAAAAAAAAAAAAAAAGAGGAGGGTCCAGAGAAGCAGGGGCAGACCAGGGGAGGGTCAAGAGAGGAGAGAACCAATTCATTCAGTGAATGAAGCATCTGCTATGTGCCAGGCACTGGGCTGGGGAATATAGCAGTGAACAGAGTAAGACCCTGAGAAAAAAGACAGGGAAAAAAGCATTGAGGGGAAGTTGGTTAATGATGTCAGTCAAGGAAAATGAGCACTGAACCAAAGGTCTGGAAACCTGGGTCCTAACCTCAGCTCTAGCTGGGTTACCCTGATCTGATAAATCACTTCTCTCCCTGGGCCACAGTTTCCTCCATTGTAAAAAGAGGGTCTTGGAGGGAGTGACCACCAAGCCCTCAGCAGCTCTAAAGGCCTGGGATGCTACAGCAGAAGAACAGCCGCTGCAGTTCTCTGTGAGCCGTGAGTGGTAGAGGCAGGACCTGGCCCATGGGGCTCGATGCTGAGGCAAGAGGAGGCAGATGGCAAGGCAGATGGAAGCGGTGCACAAAGACCGCTCATCCAAGGAGCCTGGCAGTGACGGGAGAGTGAGCAGGCAGAAGGCAGCAAGCCTTGGGAAACTTCTCTCACAAGGGAGACTGGTTACAGTGAGGAGTAAGAGGCTGAAGAAAACAAACTGAGCTGAGGGAAGAAACACAGCCTAAGATACAGAAGGGGCTGGTTTCATTTCCCTGGGCCTGAAACTGTGCTTTGCATAAGAAATGCAACCTACAGTGTCTAATGCATGTAAGCACTGGAAAGAGCGGGAAGCAGGTTTGGAAAAGGATGCCAATTTGTAGCAGTGGTCGTGGTGAAGAGAGTGGGCTCTAGAGTTGAACAAACCCAAGTTCAAATCCCAGCCCCACTCTCATCTAGCTCTGTGACCTTGAACAAGTTACTTCACCTTTCAAAGCCTACTTTTCCCCAGCTGTCAAAGGGGAAGGAGACAGTAACTTGGGGAGTGCTTCAAGATGATGCAGTACAGCTCCCAACCAAAGGAAGTGCTCCCCAAAGGTTCACAAGGATCTTGTGAACACACGTTACTATTATCTCTGGGTAACGGTGAGGATAACTGAGGGGACATATGCTGGACACCCTCGATGGGGAAGAAATCAGAACAACAGGAAAAGAGAAGAGAAGCAACAGTTAGGGAAATGACAACAGGCCCAAGCGTATGTTAAACATGAAAGGCTGGGCATACAGGAGACCGTGTTAAGATGCTAGAATGTTGACAGGGGATGGAGTGTTCCAGGCAAGCCCCACAGTCAACCCAGACTGGAGAAGCAAGCCTTGGGGACCCCAACTCACTACAACACACCCTCAGGATGGTAGCAGTCCTGACCCAGAACACCAAGATGGGTAAGAGGTGATTTTAACAGGACCTGGAAACCAGTACCTCCAAAGGATATACTCAGGGCCAGCTTCACGAGGATCCTATACTCAGAAGGGTTCCATACTGGGTTTAATGCTCTGCTGTCACTATCATGAAATTCTTAATAATTTTTTTTAACAGGGGGAAAAGAATTTTAATTTTGCACTGGGTCCCACAAATTACATGGCCAATCTTGGATTCAAATTCAAATTCTCACTCATATCCGAACATTGACCATTGTTACCTATAACAGGTAACCCAAGACCTCCTTCCAACGTGCTTCACTCAAAAATGTCTTTAACGCTAATAAATCACTCTGATTACCCCCATGGCATTCTGCACATACCCCTGTCATCATGTTAAACAGCAATGACTCACTTGTATTTCTTTGTCTCCCTTCCTTGGGTAGCTAAAAGGTAAGGCCATCTGTTCATCTGTGTATCTCCTGAGCATGGCACAGAGAGGCTCATATAAATGTTTGAGAAATGAAAAAAAAAAGTCCAAGTGTCCTTCACAATTGCTGATGCAAGTCATGAAATAAACAAGATGTACTGGACCGGACAGTGCAGAAAATGCCTGCTATATCACATTTTTGCAGCACAGATGCTGATGCAGCAACATGATAATAAGCCCAGTTCCTTAGAACATACCTCTGCTCGAATTAAACAGCCCAAAAGAAGGTCTAGCTTTCCATTTTTGCAATAAAACAACTACTCCACAACCATTTTTATTCTAATTACAGTAAGACATCTTTCGCCTGGAATGTCTGAGACCTGACCTGTCCCAGGCTAATGTTATTTCCAAAATGTAGATATCTTAACTCCCAAGGAACGTAATGCCTCACACAGCACATAGTACAGAGAAGTCACTCAAGCACATGTACAAAATTCATGTTAGCACTTCAAGTATTAACACGGTTTATCGATTCTAGTTAGAAATTAGATTTAAAAGTATATACACCCTCAAAGGGTAAAGAACAGTCTTTTCAGCAAGTAATACTGGGAAAATTGGATATCCACACACAAAAGAATGAAATTGGACCCTCATCTTATACCATATACAAAAATTAACTCAAAATGGATTAAAGACCTAAACCTAAGACCCAAAACTATAAAACTTCTAGAAGAAAGCATAGGGCGAAAAGCTTCATGACACTGGACTTGGCAGTGATTTCTTGGATATGACACTAAAAACACAGGCAACGAAAGCAAAAACAGACAAATGGGACTATATCACACTTAAAAACTTTTGTGCAAAGGACACAATCAAGAGAGTTAAAAGGTAAACTATGGAATGGGACAAAACATTTGCAAATCATATATCTGATAAGGGGTTAATATCCAGAATATAAAAAGAACTCCTACAACTCAACAATAAAAAAAATCAAATAATCTGATTTTAAAATGAGCAAAGGACTTGAATAGACATTTCTCCAAAGACGGTACACAAATAGCCAACAAGCACATGAAAAGATGCTCAGCATCCCTAATCATCAGAGAAACACAAATCAAAACCACAACAAGATACAACCTCATACCCATTAGGATGGCCGCTATCAAAAGAACAGAAAATAACAAGCGTTGGTGAGGAGGCAGAGGAATCGGAATCCTCGTGCGCTGTTGATGCGACTGTAAAATGGTGCAGTCACTATAGAAAACAGTATGGAAGTTCCTCAAAAATTTAAAAACAGAATTACCATATGGTCCAGTTTTTATATATAAACATTTGGGTTTATATGTCCAAAAAAACTGAAAACAGGATCTCGGAGAGATATTTGCACATCCATGTCCACTGCAGCATTAGTCACAATAGCCAAGAGGTAGAAGCAACCTAAATGTCCATCAATAGATAACTGATTAAAAAAAAAAATGGTATATACATAAAACGGAATATTTTTCAGTTTTAAAAGAGGATATCCTGGGGGGCTTCCCTGGTGGCTCAGTGGTTGAGAATCTGTCTGCCAACGCAGGGGACATGGGTTCAGTCCCAGGTCCAGGAAGATCCCACGTGCTGCAGAGCAACAAAGCCCGCGCGCCACAACTACTGAGCCTGCACTTGAGAGCCCATGAGCCACAACTATTGAAGCCTGTGCGTCTGGAGCCTGTGCTCTGCAACAAGAGAGGCCGCGACAGTGAGAGGCCCGCACACTGCGATGAAGAGTGGCCCCCACTCGCCACAACTAGAGAAAGCCCACGTGCAGCAACGAAAACCCAACACAGCCAAAAAAAAATTAATTAATTAAAAAAAATTAGGCTAAGTGCAAGGAGCCAGACACAAAAGGCCACATATTCTATGATCCCATTTTTATGAAATACCCAGAATAGGCAAATTCATAGAGAGCAAAAGCAGATTAGTGACCGCCAGGGGCTGAGAGCGGGGAAAATGGAGCGTCTGCTACTGAGTATCAAGTGTCTTTTGGGGCTGACAAAAGCCCTCTGGAATTACATAATGGCGGCAGTCGTACAATCTTGCGAATATACTAAAAATCACTACATTGTATGTTTTTAAAAGGTGGATTTTATGGTATGTGCGTATGGTATTGCTTAAAGTAGTGTAAGATTCCTACTGTTTGCAAACAAGACTCCTGACCAGTACACCCCTGAATCCAGGAGGTCAAAGCCCCTGTGAAACTGCCGCCCCTCACCCTCCACACCTGCAAACTGACACTGCCAAGCTTTGGCACAGGCTGGGTCTTCTGCTCTAGTTACTCCTCCTGCCTTGTCCATTTGGGAAATACCTACTTTTTCACTCTCCGGCTCAAATATCATCTCCTTTGGAAAAGCCGCCACCCGCCTGAGCACAGTCACTCCTTGCCCCACTCCCTACGTGTTGTTTCCATAATAACCGTGCAGATGTCATGGGTGTCCACCTATCCCCTCTCACTGGCCAGTTCAGTGCCCACTGGCCTGACTTCCACGCCAGCACCCGCACTTCTTGGCCCGACTGCTCCCCTGGCTGCTCAAGCACTTTCCACCCATGGGGCAGGCTGGAAAGTGCTTGGGAATTAATGCCCAAACACCCCATCCATGGGGCGCTCAACCAATGACTGACAAGGGCTGCTGTTTGAAGACCCCAGATCGCTCACTGGGGTGGGGATGACCGAGGTACGTGTTCTGCACAGGCTCCCAGAGGTCCCAGTTATTGCTTCTAAGGCAATAACAACACCTAGCATTTTCATAGTACTTACTGTGTGCCAGACACTATTCTAAACACTCATTTAAGGGACTTCCCTGGTGGTCCAGGGGCTAAGACTCCGTGCTCCCAAGGCAGGGGGCCCAGGTTCAATCCCTGGTCAAGGAACTAGATCCCGCATGCCACAACTGAAAGATCCCACATGTGGCAATGAAGATCCCATGTGCCACAACTAAGACCCGGCACAGCCAAATCAATAAATAAACATTAAAACAACAACAACAACAAAAAACCCACTCATTTAATCTTCAGAACACCACTGCGAAATAATCCAAAATTTAACTAGGGAGACACTGTGGCATTACCAGGTTAAGAAACTTACCCAAGGCCTCAGAACTAGTAAATATATCTAGCATTTTTCAGATTCTATTGCAACCATCTGGATATACGTCTCTCTTCTGCACCGGACAATGATCCTCTCAAGAGAGTACTTTTTTTTATCTTTCTCAACTTCCCCAGCATCCAGCACAGAGCCAGGCATGCAGCAGACATTCAAGAGATTCAAGTTTTGGAAAGTGCCTGCACTCAAACATGCCGTGTGCTTTCCCGCCTCTGTGCCTTTTCTCAAACAGGACCCCTGAAACACCTTTTCTGCATGTACCTCTTGCCCTTGTCTCCTCCTACGCCCAACACACACACACACACACACACACACACACACACACACACACACACGACAATAATTCCTGATCCCTGCTCTGTGGCAGCCAAAATGAGGAATTCTGCTGGGCAAGGCAAACAGGAGAGAGCATATGACCCCCTCGAGAATCTAGTAAACAAACCCAATTGCTCATACATGAACTACTGCACCTTTGCCAAGCTGTTATTTATGTACTTATTTTGAGAGACTCTCATCTGCCTTCTTCCCGGTAACCTCCACTAACCCCCAACTCTTCCCTGTCCTAAAGACCTTCCCTCAACCCTGCTTTTTCCCCAAGCTACCACCCTTCTCACTACAAACTGCTACGACCTCTCGCCTTACATCTGATTGCTAATATTCACTTTGTTTAAATTCTGACCTCAACCTCTGCATCTTCCACTCCCATCTCTCTCTGGATCTGCTGGGGTCACACATTTATATAATACAGAAGAGCTGCCAGGAGGCAGCATGTGTGCTAAGCCTTGAAGTCTGAGTGGGCTTTCAACGGCAGTGTCCAGACGAACTCTGACCCAGCTCCTGACTTTACGCTGCATTCTAGTCATCTTTACACTTGCTTCCCAATCTGTGTTCCCCCTCTCAGTGAGGGCACCAGTTGGCACCAGCCTCCTAGACTAGAAAACCAGTCATCCCCACTGTACTAAAACTAGTCACCTTTACATTTTCTGTTCTTTGTTCTTCCAGGCGACAACTTCAACCTAAACCAAACCGACACATTTCTAACTTACCTCTTTCACTGCCAGTCTCTTCCCGTCCCAAGCACTGATCACACATTCCCCTGCTCAAAAACCCTCTACGGCTGGCTCCTGCCTAAAGAATAAAAGCTAACCTCCACGTCAGAGCATTCGGAGCAGTCACAGCCTCCTCCTGCTGTGTCCTCCCACCTCCTCGCTCACTAATCCCCACCTCTGGACTCTCCAAACCCACTCCCAACACATGACCCGACCCAGGGCAACCCCAGCAGGCACAAGTCTTTTCCATCTCAGGAGCTTTGCTCAAGCTGCTCCCCTGGCCCATGACGCCTTCCCCACCCGGCACCTGAAAGCCTCCTCAAACTTCAAGGACCTGGTGAAAACACACCTCTGCCACCAAAGCTGATCTGCAGGTAATACACTCTGAGAGTGGGGCTGACCAATAGGAACTAAGCACCCTCCTCTTAACCATCCCAAAGTAAAACTTAATTTTCACTTAACATTTTAAGGTCGATGTATTGGTCTTTTTTTTTTTTTTAAGTTTCAAGTGACAAATCAAATCAAATTGAATAGTATAAACAAAAGGGCATTCATGACCTCCTGTAACCAGGATGCCCGCTGAGCAGCAGTGCCAGCTTCAGGCACAGCTGGCACAGGTGGATCCGGGATTCAAGGGATCTTCAGGGCCTGTCACCCTCTTTTTCTCCAGCTCCACATTCCTCTCTGGCTTCATTCTTAAGCAGGCACTCTCCACATCACAAGAAACAAAGGCTCACAATCTAACAAAAAGAGAGATTCTTTCCCCCAGCAGCCATCTGAGCAAATCTCTTTTTGGCTATTTGACTCTGCTAGGGTCACATGTCCACCAAGGAAGCTATTTGGGCCAACGGATGATACAGGTGAAAGACCAAAAGCAGGAGGAGGAGAGAAGCCAGGGTGCTTCTCCCCTACCCCAACCCCTCCTCTCTGGTTCAGATAGCATCCCTGGCCTTAGCTGCTTCCTCTCCAGGGCTCCCTCCGCCTGAGGTCCCTGCTCTTGTTGAGCAGCCCTGCCATGGTCTAGTTCCCACAGAAGCTCCTGGATTCTTCTAATCTCACCTCCTCTCATTGACCCCCCCCCCAGCCCTGAGGGTGACTGCAGTTTCCTGCTATCGCTACTCTCTGGGTTACCTCCCTGTCCTCTGCTTGACTTCACATGTTTCCCAGCACCTATGTAGCTAATTCCCTGTATTAAGTCTCTCAGTTTGAAAAACGTACAGTGGTTTTTATCTCCTGACCAGACCACAAATGATACTGAAATTGACAAAGAATAGGCAACAATGTACAAAGAAAATGTGGAGAGGTCAGGATCAGGGAATAACCACCACCTTCTCACAGTTATTAAAGGCTCACTATGCATCAGGCACTACTCTAAGTATGAACGCAATGGATCTTCAATATCAACCCTGTGATGTAGGTACTTCTGTTATCCCCTTTTCACAGAGGAGGAAACTGAGGCTCAGAGAGGTTAAATAATTTACTGTCACAAAGACTGTAAGTAGTGGAGCTGGGATTAAAATCCAGACGACCTGGCTCCAGAGTGCACGCTCTAAAACACAAATCCCAGCGAGGAGAGTTTCAAGCAGTGGGTTACTCAACAGGATCAAGTGCTACCTACCAAGAGGTCAGGGAAGACAAGGATGTGAAGCGTCTATGGATTTAGCAATAAGGAGGTCACGAGGGACCTTGAGTAGTAAAGCCAGAAACCAGACAGCAGGAGGCTGAGAAGTAAGCCAGAGGTTAGGAAGTAGAGACAAGAGGCGCAAACCTTTCTTTCAAAAGGTGAAGAAGAGTCAGAAAATAGGGCATGAGATGGAGGAGAAGGAAGCATCACAGCAGTTTTCTTTACTTGGTTTGTTTTAGAAATGAGAGCACCTTGCGCATGTTGAAACATTAATGGGAATGCAGAACCAGACCCACAGACACAGAAGACAAACTTATGGTCAGCAAAGGGGAAAGGGGCAGGGGGAGGGATAAGTTAGGTTGGGATCGAAATACACACTAGTATATATATAAAGGAGATAATCAACAAGGACCTACTGTATAGCACAGGTGACTATACTCAGTATTCTGTAATAACTTACAAGGGAAAAGAATCTGAAATATTTATATATATCATATATATACATCAGGTGTACAGCAAAGTGATTCAGTTTTATACTGATGTATATATATAACTGAATCACTGTGCTGTACACCTGAAACTAATACATTGTTAATCAACTATACTTCAATTTAAAAATTAAAAAAAAAAAATTTGATGGGAATGAGCCAGTTGATAGTCTGAAGACACAGGAGTGACAGCAGGGTCTCTAAGAGGCCAGAGGGGGCAGGCCACATACTCCAGGATCAGCCCTAGCAAACGGGGGCAAAGAACGGGCGGCCACAGATTCTGATCATTTTGAGTTTGGTGAAAGTTCTTTTCCAGTGGCTTCTATCTTCTCTAAGGTAGAAAGTGAGGCCATCAGCAGAACAGGAGGGTGGGGTAGGGGTGTGGAAGGTGTGAGGAGCAGAGAAAAGCTTCAGATCAGCCACGGTACAGAGTGGGAGCCTCTGTGGAAAGGCAGGATGGCCCATGGGACCTCCCTAGCAGTCCAGTGGTTAAGACTCTGCACTTCCAATGCAGGGGGCGCGGGCAACTGGCCGGGGAACTAGGATCCCACATTAAAAAAAAAAAAGAAAGGATGGCTCAGCACCACCGAGGCCCCAACTGTGCTTGGAAGCTGTGAGGTTACACTGGCAGCAACTCTCAAGGCACCTCCACACCTGAGGTGCAGGCAAAAGACAGGAACAAATGGAATGACCCAAGCTGGATGTAAAAGGAGCGCAAGGGAACTGCGTAAAGGACAGTGGCAGGAGCAACTGACAAGTTAAGCCGTGGAATCTAAAGGAGGCAGGTGAAAACAAGGGGTCAGGGAACAGGTGTAGGCAGTTCTCACTGACCGGGAGGAGGGCACCGCAAGATGAGAGCTTTGTAATGGCATTATTTCAGGGCAGGAACAGGTGTAGGTATTATAATGCAGGGATGTGGCCGGGGGAGAGGGCAAATGAACTGGAAAAAAGGGGAAGGTGACTAGATAAAAGGTCAAGAAACTGATAGTTTTAGAGATCTGGACAGAGTCCCCTGAAGTAAAGGCATGATTTGAGAAGACAGTTAGTTGGGAGGTTTCAAGATTTTAATGAACAAGAGAAACAGGGAAGTTACAAAGTGACAGCAAAGAAGGCAGTGGAAGGTCTGTAATGGACATCTGTGAAACAACAGACGCTGGTCCAACATTCATTCGTTCCTCCTCCTTCTAGGAGGAGCATCCTGACTTTGCTTTGGAAACCACCTCCTTCCTCCCCAGGCACAGAGAGGGCTTCCAAAATACTGGTAAGAGTCTATGCCTTAACTTTATGTGTGTTCATTTTATTATTCTTTAAACTGTATAGATACATTTTATTAATACAGATGCATTTCTATACTTCACATATTTATATTTCACAGTTAAAACATACACACAAAAACTTCCCTTCTCCACCCTCCAAAGATAAGGACCTGGTCCAGGCCTTGGGCAGTCAGAGTTACAAAGACTGGCTTCAGCACCTGACCCAATTTAGGCCCAGGAGACACTAGCCCAGAGCTTTTGCTGGAATTATCAAGAAAGAGGTGCTCTCTTTCTGCTGGAGTTGCAGAGTTATATCCCTTCACCGGCTTGAGAACAGAGCTAACACAGAGAGGAGAAAGCAGAGTCAAGAGATGAAAAGTGACAGACTCCCAGCATCATTTGAATACCTAGCTCCAGCCACTCCAGAAGCCAAAATACCTGGGGCTTTTCAACATGAGCCAATAGATTTTTTTCTTTTCTTCAGCCAGGTTGCATTTGATTTATGTGTTTTTGACGGAAAAGAAACCTAATTCAGTGGAATAGTCAAATAAAGGATTCTCAATTCAACAGCCTGTGTGATCCTTTCAACACATAAATCACACCCTCCTTCTGCTCAAGTCCCTGCAATGGCGCTCAAAGTAAAGGCCAAAGTTCCCAGAGTGGCCCCAGACTACGTGGCCCCCTTCCTCCCAGCCCTTGGCCAAGGACTCCCCATTGCTCACTCTGCCCCAACCACACTGGCTTCTAGGGTAGTCCCCGTCACAGCAGGCAGGAGCTGCCAGGCCTCTGCTTTGGCCATTTCTTCCACCAGGACACGCCTCCAGACATCCACTCGCCAACTGCCTCACCTCCTTCAAGTCTTTGCTCAAAACTTAAGTTCTCAGTAGCGTCTAACTGAAGCTGCCTCCCTTCAGCCAGTGATCCTGAACACTCCCTTCCCCCCAACTTTTTCTTCCTTTCACAGCATTTATTACATAAAATAGTACGTACTCACTAAAATATACCCAATGAGGGCAGGGGTTTTCAACTGGTGCATTTGAGTTCCTAAAACAGTGCCTGGCTCGTAGGAGGCCCTCAAATATTTGCTGAGTGAGTAAATACAATGACATGAGCCTCAGAGGGGCAGCACTTGATCGTTAAAAGGCAGTGGAGAGGACTTCCCTGGTGGTGCAGTGGTTCAGAATCTGCCTGCCAATGCAGGGGACACGGGTTCAAGCCCTGGTCCGGGAAGATCCCACATGCCGCAGAGCAACTAAGCCCATGCGCCGCAACTACTGAGCCCACGTGCCACAACTACTGAAGACTGTGCACCTAGAGCCCGTGCTCTGCAACAAGAGAAGCCACCGCAATGAGAAGCATGCGCACCGCAACGAAGAGTAGCCCCCGCTCGCCGCAAATGCAAATAGAGAAAGCCCGCGAACAGCAACAAAGACCCAACACGGCCAAAAAAAAAAAAAAAAAAGGCAGTGGAGAGAAAGGACACTACTGACCCGCATCTCCTGAACCTGAAATAAGTGGAGTGTAGGAGGAAAAGACACCTCCATTTTGAAGACTTCAGGGGAAGCAGTGACTTAAGGGGGCAGGAAGTAGGTGGAAGAGTTCAATGAAGAGACTGAGGATGTGGGTAGAGGTGTTAACCACAGGTGGGGCTTGAGAGGGCTTGGTGTTAAGCTTTGGGAGGTACACAGGAGTTAGAGGCTGAGTCAGGGGAGAAGCAAGCCCACAGTGGTTTGCAGATGAAAGCAAAAAAAGACAGAAAGGGCCAAGTGGTGTATTTACATTTCAGGTGGAGATGAAAGATACAGGGCTAGAAGGCCTGGGGAGTTTAGCCAGCGTCAAAAGAATTCCTAGCAACCCTTGGTAGATAGAAAAGATTCTTCCCTTCACACCATGGTTTGAATGGTTTTCAATTTTGTGGATGAAGAGGCCATGACATTTGGTCTTTTCCTCCTTCCCAGAACCCCAGAGGCCACTGAGAAGTGTCCGCTGGACCGAGACGAAAGGCTTTCCTGTTCGTGGCACCTCAGCAATTCCCCTCTGCATAATACAATAACCCTGCACTATGAGCAGCCTGTCAGACCCTCAGAACTGACTCTGAATCAGGCATCCAGGATCACAACCCCAAGGTCCACTATAAAAGGCAAGAAGACACAGGCTTCTTTTCAAAGACAGACCATAGCACTCAACGCTCCTACCTCCCCTCCGGTGAACCCCACACTTCCTGGGCAAGAGAAAGAGCAAAGGGAAGGCTTCCTTCCATTGGTCCTGACTCACCTCTGTTGCTTGGTAGCTTCTCTCTGCAGAAATTTCTCCAGAGTTACGAGAACATATGTGTATGCCAAGATTCAAGGAAAATGTTACTCCCAGTCAGAGGAAGAAATTATACTGCCCTCTAAGGAAAAGTGGCTAACTATAAATCAGGCCTTTGGGAGTCATGTCATTTTGATGCTCCTCGCAGCTCTAAGGAGACTTATTAAATATTCAATAATTAATAATAATGCCTTCAAGACCATCTCTCTCATGGAACTGTCCCTGTGAAGGAAGCCAGAAGTAATTAGACTTAGGCTCGACTTCCTGTCCACCAACTAGATCTCAGGGATACAGGGCATCTGTCCTCCCAGTACTTAATAGCAAAATGCCCACACTTCTGCATCAGGTGTCCTCCAAGAATGGATCATTAAGCAGATATTTAAAAGAGCCATCTGTAGCAGGCAGCTTCCAAGATACCTCGATGATTCCCGCTTCCTGGTATTATTCATACCTTCTTCCCAGGTTGTACCAGTGATGGCCAGTGTGACCAATAGAATACGGCAGAGATATGTCACTTCCGAGACTAGATTACACAGGACTGTGGTTTGAGTCTTGGGATCTCTCCATCTCTTGGATCACTTGCTCTGGGGGAAAGCAGTTGCCACCTCAAGAAGCCCTATGGAGAAGAACTAAGGCCTGCCAACAGCCGAGAGAGTGAGCTTGGAAGAGGACGTACCCCCAGTCCAGTCTTCAGTGACTGCAGCCCTAGTCAAAGTTTGAATGCAAGCTTATGAAAGACCTGAGTCAGAACCACCCAGATTTAAGCTGCTTGCAGATTTCTGGCCCACAGACACTATTTTCAGATGCTAAATGTTGCAGTAATTGGTTACACAGCGATATATAATTAATTCACTATCCTACACAGACCTGAGAAAAAAATTATAAGTTTAACCTCAATTCCTATCCTACATGCACATAGGACCAAGTTCTCTGTACATAAGAAAGCAAATTGGGCTTCCCTGGTGGCGCAGTGGTTGAGAGTCCGCCTGCCGATGCAGGGGACACGGGTTCGTGCCCCGGTCCGGGAAGATATCACATGCCGCGGAGCGGCTGGGCCCGTGAGCCATGGCCGCTGAGCCTGCGTGTCCGGAGCCTGTGCTCCGCAACGGGAGAGGCCACAACAGTGAGAGGCCCGCGTACCGCAAAGCAAAAACAAAAAAAAAAGAAAGCAAATTATTCATTCAACAATTACTTATTGAGTGTCAAATATGGGCAAGGTATTTCCAAGCGACTCAAGCCTTCATATAGTCTATAATCTTCTATAAAATAAAGAGAAATACTTACAAAGACAGACACACACACACACACACACACACACACACACACACACACACACACACACACATCCAGCTGCTCAATCCATTGGTTTTATTAGCTTTTTAAAGTTTACTTGCTACTAATGCTTTGCCTCCCCCGCCCCCCCCAGCTTGCCCCACTCTTTGCTTTCACAAACCCTCTTGGGAAGGTACATCAATTCCCACTTCCTGGCTAATTTGACTGCTTAGTGCACTCACACTCATTTTTACTGTACCACATGCCCTCCCATCTAAGGGGGAAAGAAATTTGGGTCCCAATACTGATTCCATTCAGTATTGGGACAAGGAGGCCTTCACTTAGTATTTTACTAAGAGGCATTCACTTAGTATTTACACCTGATCACAGGTGTGGAGAACAATTCTAATTTCTGCAATTATTGACTAAGTGGCAACAGCAGCGCTGATACAATCAGCTCAAGTCCTGATCACAGCTGAAGTGGCAACGGGGCGGGGGGGGGGGGGGGAAGGGAGATGCCGCCCCTAACCCCTCTCTGTCTCTCAAAGCAGCAGGAGGGTCATATGCTGCTCTAAGAAAATCAGGAGCCCCCCTCTACGCAAAAAAGGTCAAAGGGCGACCTTTCTTCCCTTCAGCCACAAAACCAGCCTCTGCCAAACCTAAACAGCGTGGGAGACAGTGAGAGGTAAATGGAGCCCCAGACAGAAAACCCCAGGGCCACTCTACTCCCGCTGCCGGCTGGGGTCGGAGTCAGGTGACTCCTCAGGGCACAAAGCAAACCTAAACAAAGATCACTGCCCCCTGACAGACAGGGGTAAGAAGCCTCTGGCAGTAAGACCACGGAAAACTATTAACTCTTGCTTCTTTGCAGTCGCAGCAAACTGGAGGAGCTACAAGTGACTCGGCAGCTCAGCCTTCAGAGATGCACCTGGAGGAACCGGGACCCCATCCCAGGACACAGGCTCTGAGCACTGCACGCACGCCTCCAGCCACAGCGGGCAGGCGGGACCCCTCCCCACCAGCTGTCACTGGCCTCGCGACCAGCCGGGCAAACCCGTCCCCTCTGGCCGCTCTGCCAGAGGCTGCGACCCCGCGGGGGCGGTAGGGAGGAGACGCTTTTTCCCCAAGGCTCTGGGGCGAGGGCACGCCTGTCCCCCGGAAAGGGGCGCCAGAGTGGGCGCGGCCCGGTGCCCAGCGGGACCAGATCCAGATCCCTCATCCCGCTCGGGAGCGAAACGAGCCTCCCAGTCCCCAGCCCCGCGCGCCCCACCTTGTCGCCGAAGCTGCGGGCCGTCAGCAGGTCTGGGCTGGGCGTGCTGTCGCCGCCCACGGCCTCCTCGCTGCTGGAGCCGGCCAGCGGGTGCGGCATGTCGCGCAGGGACTGGGGCCCAGTGGACGGCAGGGCCTTGGGGGGCCCGCCCGACATGGCGCGCACGGCTCGGGACACGCCGCCGCCGCTTCCTCCTGCAGCCCGCCGCGGCGGGCTTCCCCAGAGCCCGGGCCAAGGCCCCGCTCGGCCGCAGCTCGGTCGGAGGCCCAGCACCAGCCGGGCTGGGAGCCACCGCCACCCGCCGGCTCGCGTATGCCCGCGCCGGGCTGCGCTGGGCTGGGCCGGACTGCTCCGCTCCGCTCCACTCCGCTCCGCGCCGGAGCCCGCAGCGGACCCGCTCGCACCTTAGCCAGGGCGCCCAGCCCGCCCCGCCACGCCGCCCAGCCCGCTCGCCGCCCCGCCCCCGCGGCCCGCGGCAGCCCACGGAGGGGGAGGGGGCGGGGAGAGCGGGGGAAGGGGAGGGGGGAGGGGGAGGGGGGAGGCGGGCAGCTCCGCCCTCTCCCGCCGTCCCGCAGGAAGTGCGCCCTCGGCCCTCCGCCGCTGTCCACCGAGAGTCCAAGCTCGTCTCCTGGCCCGTTGGGGGCTGCGCGCAGACCCCGGAGCTAATGTTTAACGGAAATCAGAGGTGGAAAAAGACGTTGGAGGATCCTGTTCCATTCCACCCGCGTTTACTGCTGCGCCCAGGGGCAGCCACGCTTGGGGCTGGGGGCTTTAGGACACGCACGTGAGTCGGGATCTTCTGGCCTCTGAAATAACCCAGGATAAGAGGAATTATGACACATTTTATAAGAGTGGCGTAAAAAGGTTATGAGGCTCCCAGGAGATAGAGACATCAGGCGGGGAACCTAGAAGGAAATTCAAAGACGCAGTGTGGAGTTTCTTCAAATGCACGCTGAGATCCCATGCCATCTTGCTTCTGCAGTTCACCGGGTTTATGTAAGGTTAAACCTCAGAAGAGTGAGCATCAGTAAATAAAGAGGGAGTGCTACACATGATCTATGACTCTTTAACTCCCACCTTGACCAAACTGCCGTTTGAAAGAATCGTGAGGTTCCCGTTTTTATTTTTCATGCTTCTCTGCTTCCTTTCCAAGTCTCTGGCTGGGCTGGATTCTGAGCTTTATTCGCCAGCAGAATGGAGATAGTCCAGGCGTTACTTGGCTGTTTGAGGGTGGACGTTCACCTCTTTTTTCCACCTTACCTGGCTTCACAGCTTATGTGCTCAGGGCCAAGTCAGTAGAGGCCATCAGCCCATGTAAGAACAAGTTGATACTAGAAGAGTAATGGGGAGGAGGCCCGCTGTAAGGGAGCACATTTTCCCGATCTATTCCCAAACTCTTTAGGTTCGTCCAGTTTTACCTGACTAATCTTGAAGTCGGGATTCACTGTGGTCTCCACCACCCTTTTCTTCTAAAGAAACAAGTGATACTTCAGCAGGAGGAGAATGCCAAGAGTTGAAGCTGACCCAAAATATCATCCAGGGATTCCCTGAGCTTCAGAGACCTTCCCTTATTTCCCCTGGTCTAAGTCATCCGGCCTCAGTCCTCAAGTTATCTTTTCTCTCCCCCACGTGGGTCTGCCCTGGTTGGGGAAAATAGAACTCAGAGGACACTGGGAACAATTTTTTAAATGCTGCATCTACCTCACAGGAATGCCAGTGTCCGGTCCTCTTGGAGTTGAGTAAAATTAATACTTTTATATTCAAGGGGTGCTTACAACTACAACAGACCCTATTATCTGTTCTTCTGATTAAAACAAATAGCATGAATATAACTAGAAATGAGTGTTCTATAGATGTATAACATAGGTATTTTTTTATTGAATGATGTTGTTTATTTTAATAGCCAGGCCACCTTCCCACAACTGAGATCTCATTTTATTAAGACTCCACACAGCTTTCTCCTCAAGATGCCAGGGAAGAGTGAAAAGAGAGCCACATCTGAATTCCTGATTGCTAAATATAAGTGGGTGATTAGCAAGTTACCTAAACGAACCTGCTTCCTGACCCAAAAAGAAGGACAGAGAGCAGGTAATAATATTTACCTTACTTGGTGGTTGTGAGAATGAAAGAGCCTTCGGTATGTAATATTCCCAGCCAAATGCTGCCATGGAATAGATGCTCCCTGAATGTTAATTCCCTTCCTTTCCCTCTCTGTCATGCTTTCTCTACTATTCTTATGAAATGATAATCATAAAGTTTTCACAAATAAACATGCTCTCTCCAAACTCCTCTATTTGCTCATTTTGGGTCAGAGTATCATTTTTCTATGCTCCCACCGTTTAAAAAACAAAAACAAAACAGAGTTCCTGAAAGGCCATATGAAAGTTTATTTTCCAGTTTCCTCATTGGTCAATGGCATGTGGCCACAATGATCAGTGGGTAGTCATCAAAACTAAAGAAAGTGAATTTCTGTGGAAAACATTTTAGGATAAAGTTTCCACCAGTCAAATTTAGCCCAGGACTGCCTATTCATATTCACTATTTCCTGTTGTATTTCAGTGTTCCTTGTGGTGGGAAATCGTCACTGAAACAGAGCAAGTGTCCCAGACTATGTGACTGTGCTTTTACTAAAAGTTTTCAAAGCAACACGGTGGTGAGGAGGAAACGTGAAGTTTCTGTATCAGAGCAAAATGTTGTAGTGTTTATTGGAATGTATGGAGGGAAGCTTCAGTTTCTAGGGCTCATCTCTGAGGAAAATGCACCAGATGTGTGTGCGTGGGGTACGGGGAGATGCCACCAGAACCCAGGAACACAGCATGGGCCCTTCCCCCACCTCCCAACCCCCCATTCCTGTCCACAAGGAACCTTAGGCACTTAGGCTGAAACCTTTCAGAATACAGGGCCTTGGGCCCCAGAATTCAGTAAGTATGCCAAGCCAGAATCCCAAAACCTCATAGCGAGTCTATCAGGGCTTTGCATGAGACCCAGACCTTAAAAACAAAGCAGAGTCACAACGAAGCATTCTTTCTTTCTCTCTCCTGGTACAGCATGTGTCTAGGCCTTATTCATGTTTGTGTTAGCTGCTTATCCTCTTCTGGTTTTTAATACAATCATAGCTTTATTTTATGTGGCATCCCAAACCCTGCCTCAAAATAACACCACCACTTCTGAAGTGGACGGCTGATGAGGACAAAGGAGGTTTTCAAAGAGCATTCAGAGTGACATGTAGAAGGCCACAGAGGGCTGCCTCAAACAAGAGGGGCAACTGAGACGGCACTATCGCCAACAGAGGCAAAATTGTGTGCACAGTTTAATTCAGCCAGTGATGTTCCGGGAAAAAGCAAAAGCCAGCAGTTCCACTTGAGGCCAGGATCTGAGGAGTTTTGCAAACAAGAAATTAGAATTTGCCCCAGAACCGGCAGAGAGGCTTGTGGGTAAGTGATAGGACCGTTTTACCTTTCCATGTAGAAGCTCCTCCCCTGAAAGCATAGAGACCCTCTAAGGTGGGGAATGCAATACAGATGATGGAGTTGGTGCCGAAGAACCACCTGTGTGCTTGTTAAAATGCAAATTTCTAGGCCCACCTAAGAGATTCTGATTCAGGGATGGGAATCTGGAATCTGCCTTTTCTTAAACAACGTCCTAGCTGATGCTCATGATGATTCTGGTCTACAGACTATAAGAAATACTGTTCTCCACTCTACGACATAAATCACAGCAAATCCTTTTTGACCCAGCTCCTAGAGAAATGGAAATAAAAACAACAATAAACAAATGGGACCTAATGAAACTTAAAAGCTTTTGCACAGCAAAGGAGACCATAAACAAGACAAAAAGACAACCCTCAGAATGAGAGAAAATATTTGCAAATGAAGCAACTGACAAAGGATTAATCTCCAAAATTTACAAGCAGCTCATGCAGCTCAATATCAAAAAAACAACCCAATCCAAAAATGGGCAGAAGACCTAAATAGACATTTCTCCAAAGAAGATATACAGATTGCCAACAAACACATGAAAGAATGCTCAACATCACTAATCATTAGAGAAATGCAAATCAAAACTACAATGAGATATCATCTCACACCAGTCAGAATGGCCATCATCAAAAAATCTACAAACAATAAATGGTGGAGAGGGTGTGGAGAAGAGGGAACCCTCTTGCACTGTTGGTGGGAATGTAAGTTGATACAGCCACCATGGAGAACAGTGTGGAGGTTCCTTAAAAAACTAAAAACAGAACTACCATACAACCCAGCAATCCCACTACTGGGCATATATCCTGAGAAAACCATAATTCAAAAAGAGTCATGCACCACAATGTTCATTGCAGCTCTATTTACAATAGCCAGGACATGGAAGCAACCTAAGTGTCCATCGACAGATGAATGGATAAAGAAGATGTGGCACATATATACAATGGAATATTACTCAGCCATAAAAAGAAACGAAATTGAGTTATTTGTAGTGAGGTGGATGGAGCTGTCATACAGAGTGAAGTAAGTCAGAAAGAGAAAAACAAATACCATATGCTAACACATATATATGGAATCTAAAAAAAAAAAAAGAAGAACCTAGGGGCAAGACAGGAATAAAGATGCAGACCTACTAGAGAATGGACTTGAGGACACAGGGAGGGGGAAGGGTAAGCTGGGACAAAGTGAGAGAGTGGTAGTGTATATATGAACATATATACACTACCAAATGTAAAATAGATAGCTAGTGGGAAGCAGTCGTATAGCACAGGGAGATCAGCTCGGTGCTTTGTGACCAGCTAGAAGGGTGGGATAGGGAGGGTGGGAGGGAGATGAAAGGGGGAGGAGATATGGAGATATATGTATAACCGATGCACTTTGTTATAAAGCAGAAACTAACACACCATTGTAAAGCAATTATACTGCAATAAAAATGTTAAAAAAAAAAAAGGACTAAACAAACCTTAAAAAACAAAATACTGTACTCATAGCTCCACCCATTTCTCTAAATCGTAAATTGACATGCCCCTTATTGTCAATAGCACTTTTAAGTTCTTACTTTGGAAAATTTTCCTGTTTGCTGAAAAGTTGCTTAGATAGGCAGATTTCTCTTACAAAATTCTATTACTGGGTCCTTTTGCCCTAAACTTTTAGTGTTATTTTTATTGAGCAGTTACCAGGCGCTTACAGTTTGGGAGAAGATCTCAGATGAACTAAACTATCTTTTGACAGATTCACATCATAGGTCTGGCTGTAAAGAGCCTCACAGTGGAGTAGGTATTTTCCCAAGTCCCCCAAACTTCTTTGGCTGGCCCTGCAGGCTCCTAGGAGCTGGGCCTCACCTGGCCACAGAAATATAATCTGCTGCCAGCACCGAGGGCTACTTGTTAACCTGGCTTTCTTCACAAGCCACCTCTGGAGTGTGTGGCTGTGTGTATACGGCTTTGTGGTCACTGTCCATTACAGAGGTTGGGCTGGAGAAGGTACTCAGCTGACAAGTACTGGAAGCCTTGGCACTGAGTCTAGTTAGTGAATCTTTGGATAGGATGGAAAGCCTGTTTATTGGCTGTGTGCCCCATGAGCGTGTTTGGTTCCATCACTTAGGAATGATCTTTAAAGGCATCTAGAAGATGAACATTCAGACATCATATGACCCAACAGTTCCCACTCCCAGAACACAACAGAAATGCATATGTATATTCATCAAAAGGTGGATTCAAGAATCTCCACAGCGGGCTTCCCTGGTGGCACAGTGGTTAAGAATCTGCCTGCCCATGCAGGGGACACCGGGTTGGAGCCCTGGTCCAGGAAGATCCCATATGCCACAGAGCAACTAAGCCCGGGAGCCACAACTACTGAGCCTGTGCTCTAGAGCCCATGAGCCACAACTACTGGGCCCACGTGCCACAAATACTGAAGCCCGTGTGCCTAGAGCCCATGTTATGCAACAAGAGAAGCCACCGTGATGAGAAGCCCACACACCGCAACAAGAGTAGCCCCTGCTCGCCATGGCTAGAGAAAGCCTGCGTGCAGCAACGAAGACCCAACACAGCCAAAAATAAATGAAATAAATTTTTAAAAAATCTCCACAGCAGCAGAGATTTATAGTAACCAAAACTAGGAAAAAACTCACATGACTGTCAACAGTGGTGTGGTCACACAGTAGAACATTATACTGCAAGACGAATGAAGAAACAACGTGCTGGGGAGTTCCCTGGTGGTCCAGTGGTTAGCATTCCGGGTTTTCACGGCCGTGGCCCAGGTTCAGTCCCTGGTTGGGGAACTGAGATCCCACAAGCTGCATGTTGCCGCCAAAATAAAAACAAACAAACAAAACCAAAACGTGGGGAATGAATTACACAAATAGAGTGTTGAGTGAAAAAAGGCTAGATATGACGAAAGAATGTCTCCCGCTGATTCCATTTGTATAAAATTCAAAAACAGGCAAAACTAATGTATTGAGCTAAAAGTCGACTAATGTTACCTTTGTGGGCGTTTCTGGGGTACTGATAATATGCTGTTTCTTAATGTGGGGCTGGTTCTTTGTAAAAATTCAGCAAGCAGTACATTTCTGATCTGTGAGCCTTTATGTGATACTTCACTAAGAAGTTTACGTACATAAGGCATCTAGTCTGCGACCCTCACTTCATAAGTGAGGGAGCTGAGGCCCAGCTGTGTTAAGTAACTTGCTCGAGGTCGGCCAGTTAGTTCTAATGCTTGTGCTCCCTCCCACTCGGATGCGTACTGATGCAATGTGGGTTTGGGGAACGCTGGTTTGGGGGAAGCCAAAAGGTAAAGAATTGAGGAAATAAGAGGGAGAGAAAGATGTGTGAGCAACTGTTAATTGCCACCACTCCTTTGCCCCTCATGACTGCTAGTTGTCCCGTCTGTCTTCCTCCCTCACCCTTCAAATGCAGCCTTGCGAGGCCCTGATGCCTGGAGCTGCTACAGCCATCTTGTGGCCACAAGCGAGACATTCCCAACTCCCTGAGTATAGCTGAGCGCATAAATGGAATGTGACCATGTCACTGATGGCGTCATTGAGCCACTGCACCTGACTCCAGACTTCTTAAATAAAAAATACACATCCCGGGCTTTCCTGGTGGTGCAGTGGTTGAGAGTCCGCCTGCCGATTCGTGCCCCGGTCCAGAAACATCCCACATGCCGCGGAGCGGCTGGGCCCGTGAGCCATGGCCGCTGAGCCTGCGCATCCGGAGCCTGTGCTCCACAACGGGAGAGGCCCGCGTACCGCAAAAAAAAAAAAAAAAAACCACATCCCTATGGTCTCAGGCACTTTAATGGGGATCTCTGTTAACATGCAGCTGAACTCATCCATAGGGATTCAGAAGATGAGGAATACAAGCAGGCAAAAGAAAGTCTAAGAAGAGAGTGCCCCTTGTGGGAAGCAATGTTCCCAGCAGTGGCAGCATCCTTCAATAATGTGCATTCTCAGAAGGGGCAAGGTGAAGACTGGTACTTGGGGTGGAGGTGAGGGGAGCAAAAAGGTCTTAGATATTACAGTGGCTGTCTGAAAAGTTCAGCCCCACCCAACAAAATCTGATTCGTTAGTATTTAATTTTTCTTGTTAGGGAACATTTAAACCTAATTAACCTTTCCCACGTAGGAGCAGTAATATTGGGAAAGAAGAAGAAAAGGGTGGAGAAACATTACTCTCTAAAGATGCTGGAAAACTCTAAAACCAAAGAGGAGCAGAGTTCCTGAGCCTTCCCAAGGCCTCTGAATTCCACCAGCTCTTCCCAGATCCTTGCCACTGTGGTAGCTCCGGGCAGCCCTGCTCTGCCCAGCCCCTCCTGTGCTTTGTAAATGGGGTGATACATGATCATGCAGGCCCACAGACTCATCCTCACTATACAGTGGTAGTGAGACCACACGGGCACAAGGCCTTGTCTTTCTGTATAACTGGTGGGCAGGGTAGCAAGATGGTGCTGGGGGGCACAGCAAGAAAGTTCTACTCAGTACCCAGATTATAGGTGCAGGTGAGGTGACTTGCTAAAGACAGGGCTTCTGCCCACCCCAGCTAGATAAGGCCCTTCATTGTGCTGGCGTTTCGGGATTCTGTGATTGGCACAGCAGCTCGGGTCTTCCTGCGATGTGGCTGGCAGAACACCATTCCCACACTCATGAAGAAAACGGGAGATGCCTGAAGCGGCACTCACCACACAGACATTAATCTGATTCTCTCGGCTTGCAGGAATAGCAGACTTTGAGCTGGGGCCCATACATGGACGCTTCTAGAAGTCTTATCTGTAGGAATATTCATTTTCTCCAAAATCAAACCCAGTTGTCTGTGAGACTTTTTTTTTTTTTTTTTTGCGGTACGCGGGCCTCTCACTGTTGTGCCCTCTCCCATTGAGGAACACAGGCTCTGGACGCGCAGGCTCAGCGGCCATGGCTCACCGGCCCGGCCGCTCGGCGGCATGTGGGATCTTCCCGGACTGGGGCACGAACCCGTGTCCCCTGCATCGGCAGGTGGACTCTCAACCACTGGGCCACCAGGGAAGCCCTCTGTGAGACTTCTTAAACCACCCTGTTCTACAGTAGAATGGGGTTTGTTCAGCTCCCAGTTTCTAGTGCAGATGGGCTATCTTGGCTCCTCCACATTCACAACCTTGTCAAGTCTTCCAAATTAACTCATTCAACAGCTTCTTGTTATCAAGGCAGACCTAAGTGCCCTCTAGGAAAAGCCACACTTTTAGTCACTCAGGATCTTAGTCACTCAGGATAGTCACTTAGTCACTTAGTCACTTAGTCACTCAGGATAGGATCTTTGGAGGTTACTGATGACATAAGTAATGTTTTAAAAAAATTTTATTTATTTATTTATTTATTTTTGGCTGTGTTGGGTCTTTGTTTCTGTGTGAGGGCTTTCTCTAGTTGAGGCGAGCGGGGGCCACTCTTCATCGCTGTGTGTGGGCCTCTCACTGTCGCGGCCTCTCGTTGAGGAGCACAGGCTCCAGACGCGCAGGCTCAGTAGTTGTGGCTCGTGGGCCTAGTTGCTGCGCGGCATGTGGGATCCTCCCAGACCAGGGCTCGAACCCGTGTCCCCTGCATTGGCAGGCAGATTCTCAACCACTGCGCCACCAGGGAAGTCCCAAGTAAAGTAATTTAACACAAATGAGAGCAAAGTTCTAGCCTCACCTTGACCGCTGGATTTCAGTACAGCCTCAGAATTAAGGTCTGCTTTGCTGACTTCAGTCCATCCATCAGCAACACTACTGCCCAGAGTGGAGTGTTGGTACCTGGGTACATGGCCAGGGATCAGGAAACTTAAGGGGACACCAGAAACTAAATCATGTCACTACCCTCTTAAAAATGATCCTGAACAGCATCTTGGGGGTTAGGGTTCGGGGGGCCTGTTGTCACTGTAAACCATGCACTTTCTGAGAAGGGATGCATGGAGTGTGGCCAGGACATCCAGAATCGACTGTTCTAGAAGGCTTCTCTCAGCTGACTGTGGGGATTTGGACAGGGAAGTGACTTCTGAAATATTCCTTTCTGACCCACGCACATAATTTGTTCAAATTAAGCACTAGAGATACCAACCCTGTTGCTGAAGGCAGGATGCTTTCTTGACCTTAGATATACTCCCTCAGGAAGGATGTGGCTAGCAAAAATATTTCCCCCTCCACTTTAATTTAAACTTTTTAGTTTAGAATACTTTTTAGATTTATGGAAAAGTTGCAAACATAGTACAGAGAATTCTCACATACCCCTTACCCAAAGCCTCCTTTTGTTAACATCTTATATCATTATGGTACCTTTGTCACAACTAAGGAGTTCAACATTGGTACATTACTATTAACTGTACGCTTTATTGTATTCCACTAGTTTTCTCCTGGTGTTCTTTTTCTGTTACAGAATCCCATCCAGAATACCCACAATACATTTTATAGTCATATCTCTCAGCCTCCACTATTTTGTGGCACTTTCTCAGACTTTCCTTATATATAATGACCTTGAAAGGTTTGAAAATTATTGATCGGGCATTTTATGGAATGCCCTTCATTTGGGTTTGTCTGGTATTTTTCTCATGGTCACACTGGGGTTATGGGTTGGGGGGAGGAAGATCACAGAGGTAAAGCGCCCTTCTCATCATATCGTATCAAGGCTACATAGTATCAACATGACTTGTCACTGATGATGTTAACTTTGATCACCTGGTCCAGGTGCTCTTTGCCAGGTTTCTTCGCTGTTGTTACTCCTCCCCTGGCACCCCCTCCTCTCATACTGTAGTCTTCGGAAGCCTGTTGCTAAGGGCAGTTTGGCTCCTTTTTGACCATTGCTTTTAGGATCCCATTTTCAACGCTTTATTTGAAAGAGAAAGCCCTGTGGTCAAGGCAGGTATCAAAAGCACCCCGTGAGCAGGCATGATGTGCCCCGCAGCAACCACCTGTGGCCTGATTGGGACCCTGCCTTGTACGGATGCTTCTCCTCCTTGCTCCTGCCTTTTGGGCCTGGCCCTCGAGGGTTTACCTCCCCCAAGTCTGTTGAAAGAGAAACTTCTCTCTCGTTAAGTACAGTAATTTTGTCCTGAAATCTAGTCAAGAAGTGGGGGTCAGGCTTACCTGGTGGCGCAGTGGTTGAGGGTCCACCTGCTGATGCAGGGGACACGGGTTTGTGCCCTGGTCCGGGAGGATCCCACATGCCGCAGAGCGGCTGGGCCCATGAGCCATGGCCGCTGAGCCTGCGCTTCTGGAGCCTGTGCTCCGCAACGGGAGAGGCCACAACAGTGAGAGGCCCACATACCGCAAAAAACAAACAAACAAACAAACAAACAAATTATAGTACATCCACACTATATTATGCAGCAATAACAAATGAATTAGAGCTCTATATGTTGGGAGGTCTATGATACATTAAATTTAAAAAGGCAAGTTGTATACATCAGAAATTAACACAACATTGTAAATCAAATATACTTCAATAAAATAAATTTTAAAAATAAAAAAGGCAAGTGGTAAAGTAATATGTATAGTGGGATCACTACATATGAACATATATATGTGTAAATGTATATGTGTATATGTTTATATGAGAGTAGGAAAATGCATGATAGTATATGAACCGGACTATTTAGGTTTGTATCTTCGGGTGATGGGACAGCAGGGCAAGGGCAGGCCAGATTAACATTATCTTTCTACAACTTCGTTTGTTTCCTTTCACGCATTACAGTGAGCATTTATTTCTTTTGTAATTTAAAAATTCTAATAAGGAAAAATTTTAAATCAAAACATATGAAACATCTGAGTTAAATATATTTACAATGTTTCCTACTTCTTTTCCAAGACTAAGCAACATTCTGTTATAAGCCAATGTTTTGCTTACCTTTCTCCACTCCTAAAGCGATACAATTACAAGAAGAATTTTAAGAAATCTCCATTATGGGACTTCCCTGGTGGCGCAGTGGTTAAAGACTCTGCACTCCCAGTGCAGGGGGCCCGGGTTCAATATCTGGTCAGGAGACTAGAGCCTGTGAGCCGAAACTAAGGAGCCCACGTGCTGCAACTAAGACCTGGTGCAACCAAATAAATAAATAAACATTAAAAAAAAAACCTCCATTATACCCCAATTAACAGGCCTTAGCACTTAAAAAAAAAAAGACTTTATCACGTATCACTTTCTATTTCAAATTATATTTATATGCTACACAACAGCAACAAAGACATTTTTCAGGCACAATCCTAGACGTCTACCTTACAGCTATGCTCCCCCCACTCCTTTTTGTCCTTGCTTCACTTTTGTCAGATGTGTCTTGAGACACGTGTTAACAAGCAAAGTTGAATTCATGTCATATATTTTGAGGCACACTACAGAAGCATTTATAATTTTAGAAAAAATTTCAATAATACTTCTTATTAGAATTTTTTTTTTACACTTCAGAATTATGTGTCCCTTTGCTAATAACTGTATACATAATGTGTATTTTTACTGGAACTTATATGTTCCCAGCATCTTCATTTTGATGATGATCTTAAGTTTCTTTAATATTCTGAATACATTCTGAATATAAAACATAACATAGCATATTCTGAGTTGTCTGGATGACCACCATTTAATTGACTAATGAAATAGATATCAGTTCCCTCTATTTACATTTGTTTAAGCTCAAGAAACTACCAAATATTTCAACATCAATTTCCTTACGTTAATGACAAATGAATAGCAACAGTCTTAATACATGGAAACCTGTGCCCAGTCAGGCCCATCTGAGCATCTGTAGGGCCTGAACCAGAGTACAGATGTGGGCTTACATTCCATATGTCTAAATATTTAAAAGTTATACATCCAGCTAACAAATATGTGTAAAGCTATGGCTTTGAAATGACTGAAAGCTGGCTAAATATCAAAGACAACTAACTTTTTTTTTCATGTCTGGGTGGTCTGTTGATATTTGGTATGAGTGATAAAATAAATATTGACACAAAAACAGTTCATAAAATTTATTTTTCTTGCCTTGATAGCAGCAAAATAATTATTGACATTATAAGATTTTTCACATAAATGGTGTGTTCAAAGATAACTAAGGCATATTAAAAATTGTAAGAGCTTATTTGAGGAAAAATCAATTTGAAGGAGGCAGTGACAAACCAGAAGTTGTTAGGAGCGCTCCACGGACAGGAGCTGGGGAGAGACTTTTGTAGAGAAAGGGTGGAAGTAAAGTAAAGAAATGATGGATTGTCTATAGGATAAAGCCTACTTGGCTGTTAGTGACTGGTTGTTCAATTTCATAACCTTGAGTAATTTACAGGCTTAGATTTGGGTTTGTCACAGCATTAGAGCCACCTCAGTCTAATGGCTTCCTTGATTAATTAAACAACAGTAATGTCAAATTGGACAAAGTATCTTAAGTTATTGTACTTCTTAGATAGTTTTTTATTACTTTTAATTTAGAGAAAATATGTTCTTTGGGGGCTTCCCTGGTGGCGCAGTGGTTGAGAGTCCACCTGCCGATGCAGAGGACACTGGTTCGTGCCCCGGTCCGGGAAGATCCCACATGCCGTGGAGCAGCTGGGCCCGTCCGTGAGCCACTGAGCCTGCGCGTCCGGAGCCTGTGCTCCGCAACGGGAGAGGCCACAACAGTGAGAGGCCCGCGTACCACAAAAAAAAAAAAAAAATGTTCTTTGGTAAGTAAACAACAACTGAAATTGCCAATTAAATTCTTAAAGTAATATTTAGATTCAGAAATAAATCACAAATTTTATATATCATATTAAAACACTGAAATAGGGATACATATGATAAATTATCATAGAATGTTAGAATATATTTTAATTTCATCATAAATTATCACTTATATTGCAATTTTTACCATCTCTTAAAGCAATATCTAGAGTCATACAGTAAAGAATCAGTATTATGCTTCACTCATGGTACATATAAACGGACATATATACAAATGAAAGGAAAATCAATTGTTTAATATTGCAGAAATGTTCCTCAGTCACCAGTCCAAATGTACTAATTCATGAGCAACTCCAGGATCACAAATGATAATAAGAAGAAAAGCAAGAAAATGGGCTTTCAGCACTAAAGAGAAAAATTGTTGGTTGTTCAAGAATTTATTGAATTCATCTGATCTGAGAGGACGCATTTAGAATAATTAGTTTTGTCTCTTACCTAAGTACTTCTGCTGCTCAACTCTTCCTTGCACTAAAAAGCAGTGTCCATTTTTGACCTGGTGAGAAAATAGGAAAAATATATGTTTGTTTCTGCCTTCCATTCCCCACCTCATTCCTGGCACAGAGCCCCTGAAACTGTCATGAATTCCTAAGTGTTAAGAACATTAGCGAACTTCCCTGGTGGCGCAGTGGCTAAGACTCCATGCTCCCAATGCAGGGGGCCCGGCTTCGATCTCTGGTCAGGGAACTAGATCCCACACGCATGTCGCAACTAAGTTCACATGCCACAACTAAGGAGCCCGCCTGCTGCAACTAAGACCCAGTGCAACCAAATAAATAAATATTTAAAAGAAAGAAAAAAGAACATTAGGAACCTCTTCTGTTCTAATAGTTGGCCTTTGACCCTGGCTTTTGAAACAGGGTTCCTAAATCCACTGGAACTTCCTGGGTAGCAGGAGTACTTTTTGTTCTAATGAGGCGATTCTGGGTGGGCTCCTGGATGGCAGCTAATCACCACCAGTAAGACCAAGTCATGATCAAAAGCTTGGAATTTTCAGCCCCATTCCTCAGTCTCCAGAGAGGGGAAAGGGGCTGGAAATGGAGTTCATGATCCATCCCATCTACATGATGAAGTCTCACAAAAATCCCAAAGTATGGGGTTTGGAGAACTTCCAGGTTGGTGAACCTCCACATACCAGGACAGTGACACACCCCAACTCCACAGTGACAGAAGCTCCTGCACTTGGGGCCCTCTCAGATCTCACCTCATGTGTGTCTTCATCTGGCTGTTCATCTGTATCCTTTATCATACCCTTTAATGAACTGCTAAACATAGATGTTTCCCTGAGTTCCGTGAGTCATTCTAGCATATAATCGAATCCAAGTGGAAAGGAGGTCATGGGAACTTCCAATTTGTCGCCAAGCCAGATAGAAGTTGTGGGTACCCTGAGGATCTACTGCCTGCGGTTGACATGTGAAGTGGGGGTGGGCAGTCTCAGGGGCCTTAGCCCTCACCCTGTAGGATTTAACGCTACCTCCAGGTGGATGGTGTCAGAATTGAGTTAGATTGTAGGACGCTTAGCTGGTGCCTCAGAATTGTGTGGAACCATCCCCCAGCTCTGGTGTCAGAGGGCTGTGTGATAGTAGTGTAAAGGAGACACACAGGAGGAAGACTGGGCTTCTACCCAACCCAGACCTCAGTGGGTGCATAACCCCAAAACTTTTACAGCATTCCAACCCAGCTGCCTTTTGCTTTAAGAGCAGAGGGCAAGAGGTATGACGTGTTTCCATCAGGCCTGAGTAGTGTTAGGAGCAGTCATTCAAGGTTCTAGGTTATGCTGGGCCAGTGCCAAGTGACAGAGGTTCTCATCTGTTCCTTAACAAGTGTGTGTGTGTGTGTGTGTGTGTGTGTGTCCATGTGTTTTATGCAAGACCCTCTAATATGTGGGGGAAGCAGCCCCTTTTGCTTGAGCCTAAGGGTAGTACTGGGCCGAATGAAAGCCAAATGACTTCACACAGCACCATGCAGGTGAAAGTTTACAATTTTGAGAAGAGAAAACTGGTGGGAGAGGCAAGCAAAGTCAAAGAAATGCATGCTGTTGCTAAGGGCATCCTCTTCACACTGTGAATAGTGACCAAGTTTGCCAAAAATCAGTGTCACATAAAATTTAACATTGATTTGAATGTATTAGTTTTGTGTTTTTTTGAGTGATTAAGTTGTAAACAATTCTTAATTTTGAGAACTATCATATTTACCTTGAAAATCTTGTAAAGGTAAGTAGGACTTGTGTTGATTTACAGGTGTTCGGAGTTAAATACAGAAAACGATCATTCCTATTGTTGCCAATTAAAAGATTTCTCAAAATAATAAAACAATGGTTTCAAAATGCCCTGGGAGAATCATATGCTTAAAATAAACCACAGTGTAACAAGAGAGACAGGCATGTTATTAATTCAAAGCTATAGTCACATATTTAGGTATTAGATGGTAGATACTGTGAAAGAAAAATCAAAATGGAGTCAGTATTGCTAAGAGACTTCTCTAAAATGCTGCCAGGGGAATTCCTTGGCTGTCCAGTGGTTAGGACTCCACACTTCCACTACCCGGAGCCCAGGTTTGATCCCTGGTCGGGGAATTAAAATCCCGCAAGTTGCGTGGTTCGGCCTAAAAATAAATAAATAAATAAATTTTAAAAATGCAGCTGGAAGGCCCCTGAGGAAATGTGACGTATGCACATCTCAGCCCAGAAGGAATCTGGCCTTTTGACCACTTATTGTCTTAATACAGACATCCAGAACATCTGCCCAATGTTCAGAAACTCAAGATATTTACTGCACCCTTACCCGAAAGCAACTTGCGACAGCCATCCCTTAAGGACTAATATTTCCTTTCTTCTATCAGAGTAGAGCCTCATGGCTTTTGCGTTTATAAGGCCCTGAACACTTCCCCAGAACACTCTTTTGGTTTTACCCAAATCTGTGTCTCCAGAATTGCAATTCTTAAGACCCCAAATACACTCTTTTCTTATTTGCTGCCTTCTGAGCTTTTTGGGTTGACATTACTGGGTAGAAACCTTCCTTTAAAACAATGGGAAGGGCTTCCCTGGTGGCGCAGTGGTTGAGAGTCCGCCTGCCGATGCAAGGGACACGGGTTCGTGCCCCAGTCCGGGAGGATCCCACATGCCGTGGAGCGGCTGGGCCCGTGAGCCATGGCCGCTGAGCCTGCGCATCCGGAGCCTGTTGCTCCGCAACGGGAGAGGCCGCGGCAGTGAGACGTCCGCGTACCGCAAAACAAACAAACAAAAAAAGCAATGGGAAAATACTGTAAGACATTACATTTGTAGCTCTTTTAACAGGATAATGTTTGTGCAAAATCTTCCTGTCTGATTTGTCTAGTATCATCCACATTGCCCAATATGGTACTTTACATGTAGAAAGCACTCAAGGAAATAGCTCAGATAGTTAACAAAAAAGCATATTGCAAAAGAATATATATACCACATAGATAGATAGAATATCAACATTTTTATAAAATTTTAAAACAACTTAATATATCTTAGGGATACAATGTAGCAAAAGTTTAAAGATATGTACTGGAGCAATGACAACTAAATTCAGGAAAGTGGCTTACCTCTGAGGTGGAGCGAGAGGAACACGGTGGGGGAAGGGTGCCTGGGAGAACGCAAATGTACTTGAAATGTTTTGCTTTTTAGGCCAGGTAGTAAGTTCCACAGTGTCTATTATATTATTAGTTATAGATTTTTGTAAGTCTGAACTATTTCATTAAAATGCAACCCAGACAAAACTCTTTCCAGCATTTGTTTCTCAAGTACTCTCACACATGCTCTGAGTGAGCTGTGAAATGTAATGGATTCAATATTAGTTTCCTGTGGCAGCTGTAACAAATGACCACAGACTTGGTACCTTTAAACAACAGAAATTTATCCTCTCACAGTTTTGGAGACCAGAAGTCCAAAATCAGTTTGTGCTGAAATTAAGGAGGGGAGAATGTTCTTGCTTCTTCCAGCTCCTGGGAGCGGCCAGCATTCCTTGGTTTGCGGCTGCATCACTCCAGTCTCTGCCTCTAATCACACCATCTTCTCTTCTGCCTATGTCAAACCTCCCTCTTCCTCTCTCTTATAAGGACATTTGTGATTATCCAGGGCTCCCCTGGATAATCCAGGATAATCTCCCTACCTCAAGATCCTTAATCACATCTGCAAAGACCCTTTTCCCATATGAGGTAACATTTACAGATTCCAGGGTTCAGGATTAGGTCTTGACCACAAATGCTTTTGTCTCCAGTTACAACAGGAATGCAATCCCTTCCTAAAGTCACAGTTGAATAAAATTGGCCCAAGGGTAGTAAATTAAAGGTACTAATTAATTTTACAGGAACTGGAAGAATTTTAGGGGATTTGGAGAAGCATAGGGCTGGCATTTTATCATTAATGATCTCAAATAAGAGTCTTTCAACAAATATGTTAAATTTAGAGATGGCACTGAACCTGGGGAGTAGTAACAGTGTTAGTGCAGTAGTTTAAGAAGAACAAACACCTTGAACTTTAATGGAACAGTACTGCTGAAGAGCGTATTAGCGGCACACAGTGAGAGCCCACAAAGCATTATTTGACTAAAGGATTAGATCAGCTTTTAAAGCAGTGAAAAAACAAAAGTGAGATTCTGGCCTGCACACTTAAAAGCATCCTATAGACAAGGACAAATCATTCAGTTTGTATTTCCATTAAATACCTATTGAATAAATGAATAAAAGATCACATTTCAGCTTTCATTAGGGTTAAAAATCAATCAGCAGGTGTACCTGCTTAGCACTCTTCTTGGTACTTTGAGGATACTGGCATGTAGTAGGAAGTTGGCCCCTTAGAGGTGACCAAATGAGAAGGAGCTGACATGAAGCATTACATGGCACTCAGGCTGCCAGACCCCTGAGGGGTTTAATGCAGTGCAGTGAGTCCTCTTCATAGCCCACCAAAAACAGTAGGGTTCAATCTATTTAATTAAAGGGACAAACCAGTGGCAAAATAAATGTTACTTTTTTTTTTCTCTGTTGATTCAATTTTTTTTTTTACATCTTTATTGGAGTATAATTGCTTTACAATGGTGTGGTAGTTTCTGCTTTATAACAAAGTGAATCAGTTATACATATACATATGTTCCCATATCTCTTCCCTCTTGCATCTCCCTCCCTCCCACCCTCCCTATCCCACCCCTCTAGGTGGTCACAAAGCACCGAGCTGATCTCCCTGTGCTATGCGGCTGCTTTCCACTAGCGATCTATTCTACGTTTGGTAGTGTATATGTGTCCATGCCACTCTCTCGCTTTGTCACAGCTTACCCTTCTTCCTCCCCATATCATCAAGTCCATTCTCTAGTAGGTCTGTGTCTTTATTCCTGTCTTACCCCTGGGTTTTCATGACATTTTTTTTTCTTAAATTCCATATATATGTGTTAGCATACGGTATTTGTCTTTCTCTTTCTGACTTACTTCACTCTGTATGACAGACTCTAGGTCCATCCACCTCATTACAAATAGCTCAATTTCGTTTCTTTTTATGGCTGAGTAATGTTCCATTGTATATATGTGCCACATCTTCTTTATCCGATGATGGACATCTAGGTTGTTCATCCGATGATGGACATCTAGGTTGTTTCCATCTCCCAGCTATTGTAAATAGAGCTGCAATGAACATTTTGGTACATGACTCTTTTTGAATTATGGTTTTCTCAGGGTATATGCCCAGTAGTGGGATTGCTGGGTCATATGGTAGTTCTATTTGTAGTTTTTTAAGGAACCTCCATACTGGTCTCCATAGTGGCTGTACCAATTCACATTCCCACCAGCAGTGCAAGAGTGTTCCATTTTCTCCACACCCTCTCCAGCATTTATTGTTTCTAAATTTTCTGATGATGGCCATTTTGACTGGTGTGAGATGATATCTCATTGTAGTTTTGATTTGCATTTCTCTGATGATTAAGGATGTTGAGCATTCTTTCATGTGTTTGTTGGCAGTCTGTATATCTTCTTTGGAGAAATGTCTATTTAGGTCTTCTGCCCATTTTTGGATTGCATTGTTTGTTTTTTTGTTATTGAGCTGCATGAGCTGCTTGTAAATTTTGGAGATTAATCCTTTTGTCAGTTGCTTCATTTGCAAATATTTTCTCCCATTCTGAGGGTTGTCTTTTGGTCTTGTTTATGGTTTCCTTTGCTGTGCAAAAGCTTTGAAGTTTCATTAGGTCCCATTTGTTTATTTTTATTTCCATTTCTCTGGGAGGTGAGTCAAAAAGGATCCTGCTGTGATTTATGTCATAGAGTGTTCTGCCTATGTTTTCCTCTAAGAGTTTTATAGTTTCTGGCCTTACATTTAGGTCTTTAATCCATTTTGAGCTTATTTTTGTGTATGGTTTTAGGGAGTGATCTAATCTCATACTTTTACATGTACCTGTCCAGTTTTCCCAGCACCACTTATTGAAGAGGCTGTTCTTTCTCCACTGTACATTCCTGCCTCCTTTATCAAAGATAAGGTGACCATATGTGCATGGGTTTATCTCTGGGCTTTCTATCCTGTTCCATTGATCTATATTTCTGCGTTTGTGCCAGTACCATACTATCTTGATTACTGTAGCTTTGTAGTATAGTCTGAAGTCAGGGAGCCTGATTCTGCCAGCTCCGTTTTTCTTTCTCAAGGTTGCTTTGGCTATTCGGGGTCTTTTGTGTTTCCATACAAATTGTGAAATTTTTTGTTCTATTTCTGTGAGAAATGCCAGTGGTAGTTTGATAGGGATTGCATTGAATTTGTAGATTGCTTTGGGTAGTAGATTCATTTTCACAATGTTGATTCTTCCAATTCAAGAACATGGCATATCTCTCCATCTATTTGTATCATCTTTAATCTCTTTCATCAGTGTCTTATAATTTTCTGCGTACAGGTTTTTTGTCTCCTTAGGTAGGTTTATTCCTAGATATTTTATTCTTTTTGTTGCAATGGTAAATGGGAGTGTTTTCTTGATTTCACTTTCAGATTTTTCATCCTTAGTGTATAGGAATGCCACAGATTTCTGTGCATTAATTTTGTATCCTGCTACTTTACCAAATTCATTGATTAGCTCTAGTAGTTTTCTGGTAGCATCTTTAGGATTCTCTATGTATAGGATCATGTCATCTGCAAACAGTGACAGCTTTACTTCTTCTTTTTTGATTTGGATTCCTTTTATTTCCTTTTCTTCTCTGATTGCTCTGGCTAAAACTTCCAAAACTATGTTGAATAAGAGTGGTGAGAGTGGGCAACCTTGTCTTTTTCCTGATCTTAGTGGAAATGGTTTCAGTTTTTCACCATTGAGGACGATGTTGGCTGTGGGTTTGTCATATATGGCCTTTATTATGTTGAGGAAAGTTCTCTCTATGCCTACTTTCTGCAGGGTTTTTATCATAAATGGGTGTTGAATTTTGTCAAAAGCTTTTTCTGCATCTATTGAGATGATCACATGGTTTTTCTCCTTCAATCTGTTAATATGGTGTATCACGTTGATTGATTTGCATATATTGAAGAATCCTTGCATTCCTGGAATAAACCCCACTTGATCATGGTGTATGATCCTTTTAATGTGCTGTTGGATTCTGTTTGCTAGTATTTTGTTGAGGATTTTTGCATCTATGTTCATCAGTGATATTGGCCTGTAGTTTTCTTTCTTTGTGACATCCTTGTCGGGTTTTGGTATCAGGGTGATGGTGGCCTCGTAGAATGAGTTTGGGAGTGTTCCTCCGTCTGCTATATTTTGGAAGAGTTTGAGAAGGATAGGTGTTAGCTCGTCTCTAAATGTTTGATAGAATTCACCTGTGAAGCCATCTGGTCCTGGGCTTTTGTTTGTTGGAAGATTTTTAATCACAGTTTCAATTTCAGTGCTTGTGATTGGTCTGTTCATATTTTCTATTTCTTCCTGATTAAGTCTTGGCAGGTTGTGCATTTCTAAGAATTTGTCCATTTCTTCCAGGTTGTCCATCAATCTGTTAAACGAAACACTTCTAATCTAACCCTCATCCCATCTTGCAGACCCCCTCTCCTTGCCCCACCTGAGAAGACATCTCTTTTCCTTCCCCCATGGATGAAGAAGCAGAGTGGCCTAATGCCTTGTTATCTGCGACACACAGACTTGGCTTGCAAACCATGGTCTAGACCTGACTCCACATGGGGAGTGGGACTCAATCTGCACCAGGGAACCCCTCCCTCGCATTATTATCCTTGGCCATGGTTATAAACGCCAATGGGCAACTTCACCTAGTGGTTTAGTTCACTATTGTAATCAAAAAATGGTAGCATCTTGGACAAGTTTCAATGTATCCACATCTTTAAAATTGATAGATGATCATTGTATCCTTCTCAAAGGTTGGTCTTGAGATAATACATGCAGAGTCCTAGCATACAGCAAAGATTCAATGAAAAGATTCCCCTAAGGTTTCTAGAGGTTTCATTCCATGGTAAGCAAATTCTCCTTAACCAAACCATCGAATCACCTATGTCCTGACTTAATTGAAACCCACTTCTCCTTCAAGGGTAGCTTCCCTTGTATTCCTATAAGGTAGAAAATGCTCTTGTGTCCAACCAGACATATCATGGTAGAGGATGCTTTTATTACCCTTTTCCACAGATGAGGAAATTGAGGAACAGAGAAATAATCTGTCTAAGTGTTCACCCAGTAAGTGGCAAAGCAAGAATCTGAACCCAGAGAGTCTGGTTCTAGAGGCTGCTCTCTTAGCCAGTGGGCAATTCTGCCCCTTTTTGTAGCTAGCAGTCTCCTAGACTAATTTCACTTCATTTTCTATTATAGGATCTGAAGTAAGAATACATTTTGTTTGAGCAATGTAGTTGTAGTGGCCAGTTTCTAGGATGGTCCCTGCTTTGGATTGAACGTTTGTATCCCTCCCACACCTACCTCAATCCTAATCCCCAATGTGATGGCCTTTGGAGGTGGGGCATTTGTGAGGTGATTAGGTCATGTAGGTGGGAGTCCTCAGAAATGGGATTAATGCCCTTGTAAATGAGACTCAGATCCCTCACCCCTGCAGCCATGTGAGGTTGCTGCAAAAAGACAGCCATCCATGAATGAGGAAGTGGGCCTTCACCAGAGCCCAACCAAGCTGGCACCTTGATCTTGGACTTCCCAGCCTCCAGAATGGTGAGAAATAAATTGGTGTTGTTTAGAAGACATCAAGTCTATTGTATTCTGCTGTAGCAGCCTGAATGGATAAAGGCGTCCCCAATGATCCCACCTCCTAGTAGGCACAGCCTTGTAATAGTTCCCTTCCACACTGTACCAAGGCTGGTCTGTGTGACACGCAGTATATGGCAGAAACAGTGGTATGTCACTTCCAAGATCAGGTTATAAAAGATACTGTTGCTTCTGACTTGATCACTCTCATATCACTTGCTCTGGCTGTGAGTTGCCATGTCATGAGCAACCCTATGGGAAGGCCTGCATGGTAAGGAATTGAAGTCTCCTATGCTTAGCCACATGAGTAAGCTTGCAAGTTAATCCTTCCACGTAGTTGACCTTCAGAATGACTATATCCCCTGCTAGCATCTTGACTGCAACCTTAAAAAAGATCCTCTGCCAGAACTACCCCTCTATGATGCCTTGATTCCAGCTCCTCAGAAACTGTAAGAGAATAAATATTTGTTGTTTTAAACTGCCAAGTTTGGGGATAATTTGTTACAAGCAATAGGTAAGTCAAACACTAGTTGTCTCAAATTCCTACCCAGTTTATTTTAAAGGCTGTCTGGCGTCATGCATTTCCCATAAGTATTTAATCATAAAATAGCACAAGAGGGTTAGGGTGGCTCCAACTGGAACCTGAGGACTATTCTCAGCTCTCTACCTTGATACTGAAGGTCTGTAATAATCATAATGGCTTTAGGAGGAAGCACTTCACAGACTGCTACCTGGCATTTCCTTATCAGTTAACAGCGCCACAGGATGGTCACACGCATCCCTTTTGTCTTAGACTTTCCCCTAGTAGATATGTAGGCTTCTATCTACTTATCAGCTGACTTACTGATCAAGTAACAAGATATCCAGTAAAACACAGATCTTTCATAATTACCCCCATCATCACCATTCATCTCCAGAACTCTTTTCATTTTATAAAACTGAAACACTATTCCCATTAAATAACAACTCTTCATTGTCCCCTTCCCCCCAGCCCCTGGCAACCACCATTCTATTTCTGTCTCTATGATTGTGACTAAGTACTTTATATAAGTGAAATCACACAGTATTTGTCCTTTTGTGACTGGCTTATTTCACTTAGCATAATATCCTCAAGGTTCATGCATACTGTAGCATATATCAGAATTTCCTTCTTTTTAAAAGGTGAATAATATTTCATTGTATGTATATGCTACGTTTTGCTTATTCATTCATCTGTTCAAGGATATTTGTGTCGCTTTCACCTCTTAGCTATTGTGAATAGTTCTGCTATGAACACGGATGTTTACATACCTCTTGGAGGCCCTGCTTTCAGTTCTTTTGTGTATAAACCCCCAAAAACCTTAATTTTTTGAGTAACTATTATACAGTTTTCCACTAGTGGCTGTATCATTTTACATGCACGAAGGTTCCAATTTCTCTGCCAACACTCATTATTTTATTTTCTGGGTTTTTTTTTTCGATAGTAGCCATCTAATGGATATGAAGTGGTCACTCATTTATTTTTATTTTCTTTTTACAGATGATAGAACTGAAGCATCAAACGATTAAGTGTCAGGGGTGGGATTTGAACCCAAGTAAATTGACCCACTATTAACTAATATGTTAAAATTCTTGTGACACTGAAGTCCCAAAATCTCTCAAGGAGGAGACGGGGGTCCAAGAGCTAACACACACCAAATAAAACAATCAGCAGCAAGTTAAATTTATCTTTCTCCTGATAACGTTCTGTGAATCCTGGGAGGTTGATTTTACTAGGAAATTACAAAATGTTGTTCTGGGGTAGAACTCTTCTTTTCAGCTTAAATAAGCTTGCTCAGGATGTCCATTTGGGACTTAGACTGGAGTTTTCTTATGCCCTAGTTTCTGTATTGTCTCGTCAGGCAACCTAAAACCAAAAAATTCTAAGGTTCTGTCAGCCATATATATCCAAGTGATCATTTTCGTCAGGCCGGAACTCAGAAAGGTCTCTTAACTGAAAAGTTGTCCTGGCCAACTACCAAAATGCTCCCTTTATATCTAGATTAAAGTAGTCAGCAGACTACTGAGCTCCCTGAGCTGGTCTCAGAGGAATTCCTTCCTCCAGAGCAGAGACAATGTGTGAGATTTAAGAACCTGGACCTTTGCATCTGACAGGCCTTTAGTCGCTGAAATTCAACTAAAGACATAAAGTAACTGAACATTTCTGAGTCTGATATATAAATCATAAATAAATATATAAATAAATCACATATAAGTATATAAATAAATACGAATCATATATAACTCAGGGAATGACGGTACCAGAGCTGATGCACAGGAAACACCTCGTACGTACAAGGCCCTTAATAAATGCTTGGTAGTGTTATTATTTGTCATGGATCCATGCTCAACAAAATTGTGCATCATAAACGTTTATTACTGAGCAAACATCGATTATTAAGAAGGACGTTAAGATGGTTAACGACCACAGGACACGTGACACACATCAATACAAGGTTACTGTTCAACGTAGATACGTAGCTCTACTGTGCTGGAATCAGGCCTTCAGGAGATCCCACTAGGAGAGACAGTGTTCTGAGATGTGGCATATCCATTCCTTAAATACAGATTCTTGCACAGTAGTAAAAATTTCTACAAGTTTAGTGTATAATTATTTAAACTATAAAAGAAAAGTATCACTGGGATTTGTGTACGTTAAGACGCGCAACCCGAGATGGTTGATAAAGCTCACTCTCCGGGTCCCAACCGCAGCTCTGCCTCACTCCCAACCGAAGTGGATTCACATCGTCGCAGAACCGGCTGAGTCGGTGACTTCGCCACTTGAAGAGCTAGGGACGCAGCCGGTCTCCGCCCCGCCCCTACCTAGCCGAGCCGGCAGGATACATCACTGCGCAGCGGCCTGGACGAAAGAGCCAATTGCGGTGCTAGGGACCCAGCCGGTCTCTGACCCGCACCGTTCGGGCTCCGCCCCCGATGGTGCGGCATGCAGGGTCCAGGAGCCTCTCTGGCTGCCACTCTTTGGAAGGGAAGTGGCGTATGCATTAGGTAGCAGTTAAAGTACGAATCGCCGTGAGGAGCAGCCGTTAGGAGGCGGGAATTCCGGTCCCTCGGGTGTAAGTCATCAGGAGGCGGAAGCGCAGCGAGGGCGGGAAGGTGGTAGAACGCGGCATTGAGCTTGGTTTGCCGGTCTTTAAGTGGTTGCACCCCCTTGGAGAACGCGACCAGAAGGCGAGGCGGTCCCGGGCTCTCTAGCCTCGCGGTAAGTAGGACCGCCTGGCGGCGCCGGGGATGAAGGTGTGTGGCCCCGGCGCCGACCCGCTGCTGCCGTTCCTTGCTACAGGGCAGTGGCCTCCCCGCCAGCCTTGCCTCCCAGCATTTCTCACTCCCCCTCCTCTCCTTGGTATCAGCCGCAGCCCCCGCCCTGCCTGCCGTCCACGCGCGCCTCCCGCCCCGGGACCTTTCTGAGACGCAGGTCCAGCCCTGTCACATCCCTGATTGACGTTCCCCGTCACAAGATGGCCCTCTTGTCCCTTCCGTCCTAAGCCGGCTTCGCTCGCTCGGTGCTTTGCTGCAGGAGACACCTAATATTATTTCGTTCCAGATCGACATCTGTTTGCTCGCTCTTGTACTTTCCCGCTTACCCCAGAAGGCATCCCTCGTCACGCCGGTAGAATCAGTTCATCTCTGCTTCCGGAGCACTGTTTACTCCTTGTAAAGAGCGCGTTTGTTAAACTTTTTTAGTAAGGTTGCTTGAATGAGACTCTCTTTTTCCACCGGATTATCTGTTTCTTGAGGGCGGGAGTAAGGTCTTGCTCATTTGGGATCCCCCCAGGGCCTAGTACAAAAGCACGAAGTTTGGAATCTAACAGTCCAAAGTTTTCGCACTAGCTTTGTGACCTTGGACACGATCTCCCTATCTATGAAGTGATGATAAATAAAATAATTAATTTCAGTCATCTTACAGATCTTGTATGGTGCAAAGTATGTACGCGATAAATATTCGGCTCTTCTTCCTTTCTAGCTTTCAGTATACACAGTAGTTGATGGGTACGTTTTTAAAATGAATCGAGAGGCACTACAGATGAGTGATTTTTCTTCCTAGCCCTGTGATTGTATTGATGCTATCAGTTAGTTGATACATTTGGTAGTATTTGGTAAACACAACCTAATGAAGTAATTAAAGACAGTAATGGTGAATGTTGGTATCAACATCTGCAAGAATAAACATTTAACCTTCACGCTCTAATTAAATAACTTGAGGCGTTTGATTTAAGTCTGTGTGCCCTTCAGACAGATGTTTCTGAAGAGATGAAGGTATGTGTCTGCACATTATTTTTTACAGGTGATTGTAAAGTGCAGACCACCTGCCACGGAACATAGTTGAAACAGAAAATAGGAAGATGGCAGCAAACCCTTCAGGACAAGGTAAATGCTAGGAACTTTTTCCTCATATAGTAAAGTATTTTGATAGAAAATTTAGCATAGGGCTGTTACTAGAGCCAGAATTAAAAATGAATAGCCAAGTAAAACCCCTTATTTGAAGCAAGTCCAACGTTTCATCAGATGTGTTTCATCAGATATGTAACATCCTTAATAGCTATTAATCCTATGTGTTAATCTGTTAATATTATTCACACTGTAAACCTTAAGTCCTCCTCGGACATTTGTATTCTCATGCTCTTTTACTTGAGATTAGAACCACTTTTAAAGAAGTTATATTGTCGCTAGGCAATATCCACTCCTTTATTTTCGTTTGCTCAAAAAACTTTTCATACACGTTTCACCTGTGTTAAGAGCTCTGTAAAGCAAGTCAAGTTAGATACATCCCAAATAAGGAGTTTTTATTTAAAAATAAGTTTCAAAATAAAATTTAATCTCTAGAAAGCATTAAATTCCACTTTGTAAGTTGTCTCCTGCTTAAGAACTTGAAGCAGACTTCTATTTCCTCTCCATATCAAGTATAAACTCCTTATTTGAGGCATCATAGTTTTTGATTAATCTTAGTCTTGTTTTATTTTAAATGTCATATAAACGCATTTGTGTCCAGTTGTTTACATGCACTGTACTGTCTGTGAGAGTCATCCATGTTATGCCATGTACCAATAGTTCATTCTTTTTTATTGCAGACTAGTATTCCATTGTATGAATTTACCACAATTTATTTATTCATTCCTTTTTGGAGACTTTGGGGTTGTATCAGTTTTGGCCATTGTGAATAAAGCTGCTTTGAATATTTGTTTTTAAGTCTTTTTGCAGATATTTGGATGAATATCTAGGAATGGAGCAGCTGAGTGTACAGTTCACTTTATGGAAAACTGCCAAACCTTTTCCTAAAGTGAATGTACTTTACATTCCCTCTAGTAAAGTGTGAGAATTCTGGTTGCTCCATATATAGCATTGTTGGTCTTTTCAATTTTAGCCATTTTAGAGGGTGTAAAGTGACATCTCATTGTAGTATTAACTTGGATTTCCCTGATGACAAATGTTGGACACTTTTTTATGTGCTTGTTGGCCGTTGCAGATCTTCCTTTGTGAAGTGTTTGTTCAAGCCTTTTGCTCATTTTTTTAAAATTTGGGTTATTTTTATTATTATTTTTTTAAGAGTCTAGATACTGGTCCTGTGTCACTGCTAATTGCATCATCTAGATCATCTTTGAGTTGGTTTCTGTTGACTGCATTTTTTTTTGAGAATAAGTCACAGTTTCCTTTTTCTTACTATATTTAGTGATTTGTTATTGAATACTGGATATTATGACTAATACATTGTAGAGACTCTGAATTCTGTTATATTCCTCTGAAATGTGATTTTCATTCTAGCAGATGGCTTGGCTCAACTCATACTCCAAACTCTTGTCTCCCTTATGTTGGGCAGCAGCTGAAATCTCTGCTCATTCTTTAAAGCTTCCTGTTGCTGCTTTAGTGCTTTATTTGTCTCCCCCATGTATGTGTGGTTTAGCAGAAAGCAAAAACCTTGGGTGGATTTTATAGGCATGTTTTAGGCTTTACTCCTTCTGCCTCTCCCTCTCAAGTTTCTCCCCTAATTTTCTGGTTACTCTGCCAGTCCTGAACTCCGTCCTCTGATACCTCAAGCTAGTAAGGTGAGGCTATGCAAGCTGTTCGTGGATTGAGGAGTGCAAAAGGCCACCAATTCCCAAATTTCACCAGTTGCAGTTTCTGCCTGATTTTGGTCAGTCTCTAGTGCCTTCAAATAATGAATGTTTAGTATTTTTTCCAGAATTTATAATTATATTTGTGGCAGGATTACTCTAACCAAACTATTCTGCTAGTACTGGAAGTTGGAAGCCCACTGAATCTGTTTTAGTATATTAGTTGCATTTAGGACGGACTAAAGATTACATGAGTTTTATAGAGGTGTGGTATTGTAAAAAGCTAGCTCTGGTGATAGCTTTACTGGCTATAACCAGGTAATACAATTCTGTTCTCTCAAATAACCAAGTGTGATTTGTGTGCTCTATGGACTAATCACAGGTCAGTATTCCCTTATAGTCTTTGACCTCCTCTTTTCACCAAGTTATAAGGATTCAGATTAAAAATAATTTAATTTGGGGCTTCCCTGGTGGCGCACTGGTTGGGAGTCCACCTGCCAATGCAGGGGACGCGGGTTTGTGCCTGGGTCCGGGAGGATCCCACGTGCCGCAGAGCGGCTGGGCCCATGAGCTGTGGCCGCTGGGCCTGCGCGTCCAGAGCCTGTGCTCCGCAACGGGAGAGGCCGCAGCGGTGGGATGCCCACGTACCGCAAAAACAAGCAAACAAATAAATAAATAAATAAAATAATTTAATTTGAACCGAAATGAAACTAAGAGAAATCTATTTTGGAGAGAAAATATGCTGCTAAAAATCACACAATGCAGTCCAAATGAAAACAAATTAAATATTTTTATCCCTCTGTTTTAATAGCACAAATATGCAAGATTTACAATTTGCTAGTTACTCTTTTTTTTTTTAAGCAGTTGCAATAAAGCACAATAATTTTTACTGTCACCTTTGATTGATCCATAGTCAGATCCACTATGAAACATCCCCTAATCTAAATAGAAGCGAGGACTTTCCTGGTGGCGCAGTGGTTAAGAATCTGCCTGCCAGTGCAGAGGACATGGGTTCAAGCCCTGGTCTGGGAAGATCCCACATGCTGTGGAGCAACTAAGCCCCTGTGCCACAACTACTGAGCCCATGTGCCACAACTACTGAAGCCCACACACCTAGAGCCCGTGCTCCGTAACAAGAGAAGCCACCTTAATGAGAGGCCTGTGCACCGCAATGAAGAGTAGCCCCCACTTGCTACAACTAAAAAGAAAGCCCGCACACAGCAACGAAGACCCAACATGGCTAAAAATAAATAAATAAATTTATAAAACAAACAAACAAAAAAACATAGAAGCGAATTTAGATTAGTCCTTTGGCTTTGGTTGCTCTTTTGTCAGTGATATTGTTGGTGTCATGGAGCTGCTGCTATTAGGCACCAGCAGAGGGAGTCCATATCATGTTCTGTAGACTCCTAGACTCTCAGTGAAAATTTAAAATTCTTATTTATTTGGATCTATTGCATTTTACTCTCTATATTATTTCTGTACTATTTATGTGTATTGGAACTACTTATTGTGGAGATTGAATGCCAAGTTCCATAATTATCTTATAATGGTAACTGAAAGAACAATGACTTAAGAAATCTTCATCTGTGTGTTGTAATTTATTAATGTCTCTGGTGTAGGGGACAGGCCCTCTTTCAGATCTAGCAGTCTATCATACTATAGTAGTAATATGAACTGCTAAATTTCACAAGCTCTTGGCAGACAATTACTGAAGTCTCATATTCTTAGCATCCATCATAGTGTGGAACATTCAATAGGTTCATAATAATTATTTGATTGATAAGAAGTAACATTTTGAGAATTTAATATGTAGAGGCAGATTGTCAAACTGGAATTTGGCCAAGGTACCATTCCTATGTAAAGAGGCTCTCATTATTGGTAAATATCAAGATCCTGTGATTATGTGCTGGCAGTTGGGAGATTGGTCTAACCTGATTTCAGATACACAGAGAAACCTGGTGAAAAACTGAGTAAAGAATGTGAGTTCTTGGGACTTCCCTGGTGGCGCAGTGGTTAAGAATCCGCCCGCCAGTGCAGGGGACATGGGTTCAATCCCTGGTCGGGGAAGATCCCACATGCTGCAGAGCAACTAAGCCCGTGTGCCACAACTACTGAGCCCTTGTGCCACAACTACTGAAGCCCGTGCACCTAGAGCCTGTGCTTTGCAACAAGAGAATCCCCCGCTTGATGCAACTAGAGAAAGCCTGCACACAGCAACAAAGACCAAATGCAGCCATAAATAAATAAATAATTTAAAAAATAGCGATTGCTCTCAATTAAAAAAAAAAGTGTGAATTCTTTTGATTCTTTTATAGTTATCTTAAAATGCTTAGAGTAATAACTATAAGCCCTGCAGATCAAGTGGTGGGAACTATTGATTTGGGGCCAGTTTGGATGCTCTTAGCTGTGATTTTAGGGCTCTGTGTAAGAATGGAACATAGCTCCTGGGAGGTGTCTTACTTGACCTCAGACCCAAGTACAAGTTTCACCTAAACCACCTATGGTCCAGAAGGAAAGCAGATTTACCCTTCAGGCTCGTACTAAGGTATGCTACCTCTCAATTAAGAATTTATCCTAGGGCTTCCCTGGTGGCGCAGTGGTTGAGAGTCCGCCTGCCGATGCAGGACACGGGTTCGTGCCCTGGTCCGGGAAGATCCCACATGCCGCGGAGCGGCTGGGCCCATGAGCCATGGCCGTTGAGCCTGCATGTCCGGAGCCTGTGCTCCGCAACGGGAGAGGCCACAACAGTGAGAGGCCCACATACCCCAAAAAAACCCCACAAAAAAACAAAAAAAAAAGAATTTATCCTAATGATGCATAAAAATCATCTTAAAATTCTTGCATCTGTACATTTTTAAAGATGAGAGTGGACACAAAGACACAATTTGGAGTTCATTTTTCAAAGCTAGATTTCTTTTTGCCTCAGTTTTCATTGCCAAGGCAAAGAGTGTACAGTAGTTTTCTGATGCTAGGATTGATTTGTAGGCCCAGGTTCAAATAGGAATGAAACTGAGTTGAGGCAGAATATGACGTAAACTAGCATGAGATTGTTTGTATAGTAGAAGAGAGCTTGTGATCCTCAGCTCCGTTCAGACTGGCCTGGGAGGCCTGTCATGTGAGTGTAATCTAGAAAGTTGTGCTAATCAATTGTACCCTGTGTGATGAAAAACAGTTTACTGACAGAGAATTGTCAGAATGGGGCTGACAAGAATCTAGTGAGGTTGACAACCTAAATGATAGAGAACACTAGGTAATAATAACAGTAATAGCTAGTTTTTATTAAGCAACTACCATGTGGCAGGCAGTGTGCTAGGTATTTTATTTTTATTTTCTATATTTCATATAACCACCCTTCAGAGTTCTCACTGTTATGCCCATCAGTCCTGCATAGTGAGGTAATTTTCCCAATATTAAATAGTAACTGGTAATACTGAGATGAGAACCCAAATTGAATCTGTGTCCAAGTCCCCTGTTCATTGATTTCCCATACTGCACGTTAGCTGGAGGGTTAGAACATTCTAATTATAGTATCTAAAAGAAAATTGGGAGCTCTAGACTAGGGGCAAAAGACCTTAATTTTTGTATCTCTTCTCCATCTGTTATTGAGCAGAAAATCCTTACAGGGAAATGGGCCTATGAGTTTATCTGTAAGAGGAAAAGAAAAATGAGCGAGGAGGAAAGGGTGATTCAAGCAGAAGAGATTTCATCATCTTATTTAGCTAGTGCTGAAGACAAGAAACCTCAGTGGATAGAAAAAGTGGCAGCTTAAAGGGGTAAGTCCTTGGGGTCTCAGTGAGAGAGAATTTGAACACAAGGAGATCACCTGAGCAGACATTAGGGCTTATTCCTGTCCTTGATCTATATTTTCAGTAAACTCCAAAGGTGGCTAAGAGTTGAATAATTTTTTAATCTTGCAAGTTACAGGAAGTGTTTGCCATTAACTAGATAGCTAGAAGACTAGTTACTGGTACTAATTACTTCATGTTAATAACGTTGTTGTATTTTTTATCCTGCTAAGACTTAGACATCAGGCAGTCTCCCCTGAATAAGTTTGAGTTTTAACCAATGAATATATTTTATATATCATTAAGGAGTATGTTAGGCAGAATAGTATTCTCCCCACATCCCTCCAAAAAACGCCAAGGTCATAATCCCCGGAATCTGTGACTTTGTTACCTTACATAGCAAAAGGAATTTTGCTTGTGTGATTAAGGTTAAGGACCTTGAGATGGGAAGATTATCCTGGATTATCCAGGTGGGCCCATTTTAATCACATGAGTCTTTGTTTTTTATTAAAAAAATTTTTTTAAACAACTTTATTGAGATATAATTTACATACTATAAGATTCACCTGTATTAAGATTACACTTCAAGAATCTTTAGTAACTTTGTAAAGTGTGTAACTTTCACTAATATCTAATTTTATAACATTTCCATTAACCCAGAAAGAAAACTCATGCCTGTTTGCAGTAACTTCCCATTCTTACAGGCCTGGGCAACCACTAATGTACTTTTTGTCTCTATAAATTTGCCTCTTCTGGACACCTTTCATATAAATGGACTCTTACGGTATATCGTCTCTTGTGTCTGGTTTCACTTAGCATGTTTTTGAGGTTCATCTGTGTAGTAGCATGTATTAGTAAGTCTTTTTTGTTGTTGTTGTTAAACAACAGAAATTTATTTTCTCACAATTCTGAGATCAAGTTGTCAGCAGAGTTGATTTCTCCTTGGCTTGTAGATGGCCTGTGTCTTTTCTCCCTGTGTCTTCACATGGTCTTTCTTTTCTCTGTGTGTGCATGTCCTGATCTCCTCTTCTTATAAGGACACAAGTCATATTGGCTTAGGGCCCACTCCCAATGACCTCATTCAACCTTAACTGCCTCTTTAAAAACTCTGTATCCAAATACAGTCACATTCTGAGGTACTAGGGCTTAGGACTTCAACCTATGTGTTTTGCAAGGATACAATTTAACCTATAACACTCCACCCTCTCAGCCTCCAAAATTCAAGTCTTCACATGTGAAATATATTTGCTCCATTCCAACAGCCATAGAAGTCTTAACCCATTCCAGCATCAACTCTAAGTCTAAAATTTCATCTAAATAGCATCTAAATCAGATATGAGTGAGACTAGAGGTATGATTCATCCTGAGGCAAAATTCCTCTCCAATAGTGAACCTATGAAACCAAACAAGTTATCTGCTTCCAGAATACAATAGTGGGACCAGGTATAGGATAGACATTCTGCTTCCAAAAGGAAGAAATTGGAAAGAAGAAAGCTGACAGGTCCTAAGCAAGTCCAAAACCTAGCAGGGCAAATTCCATTAGATTTTTAATTTATTCAAAGATTTAGTTTATTATATCAACATCAGTACTAGAACTCACATCTTTTACTCTCCAGTCTGCAACATTTCTACAGTACACATTTGTGTGCTGAAATTATTTGTATGACATTAATATATGTGGCTAATTTTAAGAAACTTCTGTGGAAAATTCCATTAGATTTTAAGGCTTGAGAGTGAAATCCTATTTGGCTCAATTTTCTGTCTAACAAGGGTGGTGGTTCTGCCTTCTCCTCCCTGAATTTTGTCCCCAAACCCTCTGGAACTAATGAGGAAACAGTCCTGCTGCCTGGGCCTGTGCTCTCTGGACCCATGGTGGCAGTAGCAGCCCTGCTGACCCCTGATCCACCTTCAGAGTCATTCCTCCCTGTACTCAAAGGATGACGCTTGTTTGCATCCAGACATCTCTAACATCTAACTTCCTGCTTGTAGAACCCCAGAAGTCCGACAGTCTTTCTTCATTTCATCCCACCTCTGTTCTCTTCAGTCCACGCTGACAGTGCTTCTGCTGAGATGGTTGATTGGATCCATGTCACACACCCATAATCTCTTTACTAAAGACTGTCCAGTCATGTCTTTGGTGTTCTCTCCTGAACGCACTTTCTCATTTTTTGCAATAAGAATAAGCTGAGAATTTTTGGTCTTCAAGTTCTGGTTCCTTTTTGCATAATAATTTCTTTTTCAGTTGTCTCCCTCTCACACTTTACTATAAGCAGCAAGGAGAAACCAGGTCACACCTTCAACATTTTGCTTAGAAATATCCTCAGTTAAATATCCAAGTTCATTACTGACAGCTTTTACTTTCCACAAAACACTAGAACACAATTTGGTCAAGTTCCCTGCCACTTTGTAACAAGGACTGCTTTTCCTACAGTTTCCAATAACATATTCCTCATATCCATCTGAGACTTGCCCAGAAGCACCTTTAACATTCATATTTGTGTCAACATTCTGTTCATGATGAAATATATATAAACAGATATATATATAGCATATATATTAGTCCTGGTAGTTTTCTGGTAGTATCTTTAGGATTCTCTATGTATAGTATCATGTCATCTGCAAACAGTGACAGTTTTACTTCTTCTTTTCTGATTTGGATTTCTTTTATTTCTTTTTCTTCTCTGAGTACTGTGGCTAAAACTTCCAAAGCTATGTTGAATAATAGTGGTGAGAGTGGGCAACCTTGTCTTGTTCCTGATCTTAGTAGAAATGGTTTCAGTTTTTCACCATTGAGAATGATGTTGGCTGTGGGTTTGTCATATATGGCCTTTATTATGTTGAGGTTTTGGAGGGGTTTTATTGTAAATGGGTTTTGAATTTTGTTGAAAGCTTTTTCTGCATGTATTGAGATGATCTTATGCTTTTTATCCTTCATTTGTTAATATGGTTTATCACAATGATTGATTTGCATATATTGAAGAATCCTTGCATTCCTGGGATAAATCCCACTTGATCATGGTGTATGATCCTTTTAATGTGCTGTTGGATTCTGTTTGCTAGTAGTTTGTTGAGGATTTTTGCATCTGTGTTTATCAGTATATTGGCCTGTAGTTGTCTTATTTTGTGACATCATTGCTGGTTTGGTATCAGGGTGATGGTGGCCTTATAGAATGAGTTTGGGAGTGTTCCTCCCTCTGCTATATTTTGGAAGAATTTGAGAAGGATAGGTGTTAGCTCTTCTCTAAATGTTTGATAGAATTCGCCTCTGAAGCCATCCGGTCCTGGGCTTTTGTTTGTTGGAAGATATTTTTTTTTTCAATTTATTATTTTTGGCTGAATTGGGTCTTCGTTGCTGCATGTGGGCTTTCTCTAGTTGCGGCAAGTGGGGGCTACAGTTCATTGCGGTGCGTGGGATTCTTATTGCAGTGCAGGGCTTTAGGTGTGTGGACTCAGTAGTTGCAGCTTGCAGGCTCTAGAGCACAGGCTCAGTAGTTGTGGTGCATGGGCTTAGTTGTTCCGTGGCATGTGAGATCTTCCTGGACCAGGGATCGAACCCGTGTATCCTGCATTGCCAGGCGGATTCTCAGTCACTGCGCCACCAGGGAAGTCCCTGTTGGAAGATTTTTAATCACAGTTTCAGTTTCAGTGCTTCAAATTGGTCTGTTTATATTTTCTATTTCTTCCTGATTCAGTCTTGGCAGGTTGTGCATTTCTAAGAATTTGTCCATTTTAATGGCATATAGTTGCTTGTAGTAATCTCTCATGATCCTTTGTATTTCTGCAGTGTCAGTTATTACTTCTCTTTTTTTCATTTCTAATCCTATTGATTTGAGTCTTCTCCCTTTTCTTCTTGATGAGTCTGGCTAATGGTTTATTAATTTTGTTTCTCTTCTCAAAGAACCAGCTTTTAGTTTTATTGATCTTTGCTATTTTTTCCTTCATTTCTTTTTCATTTATTTCTGATCTGATCTTTATGATTTCTTTCCTTCTGCTAACTTTGGGGTTTTTTTTTTTGTTCTTTTTTCTCTAATTGCTTTAGGTGTAAGGTTAGGTTTTTTATTTGAGATATTTCTTGTTTCTTGAGGTAGGATTGTATTGATATAAACTTCCCTCTTAGAACTGCTTTTGCTGCATCCAGTAGGTTTTGGGTCGTCGTGTATTCACTGTCATTTGTTTCTAGGTATTTTTTGACTTCCTCTTTGATTTCATCAGTGATCTCTTGGTTATTTAGTAGTTTATTGTTTAACCTCCATGTGTTTGTATTTTTTACAAACTTTTTTCCTGTAATTGATATCTAGTCCCATAGTGTTGTGGTCAGAAAAGATACTTGATACAATTTTAATTTTCTTAAATTTACCAAGGCTTGATTTGTGACCCAAGATATGGTCTATCCTGGAGAATGTTCCATGAGCACTTGAGAAGAAAGTGTATTCTGTTGTTTTTGGATGGAATGTCCTATAAATATCAATTAAGTCGATCTTGTTTAATGTATCATTTGAAACTTGTGTTTCCTTATTTATTTTCATTTTGGATTATCTGTCCATTGGTGAAAGTGGGGTGTTAAAGTCCCATACTATGATTGTGTTACTGTCGATTTACCCTTTTATGGCTGTTAGCATTTGCATTATGCATTGAGGTGCTCCTATGTTGGGTGCATAAATATTTACAATTGTTATATCTTCTTCTTGGATTGATCCCTTGGTCATTATGTAGTGTCCTTCAGTGTCTCTTGTAATAGTTTTATTTTAAAGTGTATTTTCTCTGATATGAGAATTGCTACTCCAGCTTTCTTTTGATTTCCATTTGCATGGAATAACTTTTTCCATCCCCACACTTTCAGTCTGTATGTGTCCCTAGGTCTGAAGTGGGTCTCTTGTAGACAGCATATATACGGGTCTTGTTTTTGTATCCATTCAGCCAGTCTGTGTCTTTTGGTTGGAGCATTTAATCCATTTACATTTAAGGTAGTTATTGATATGTATGTTCCTATTACCATTTTCTTAATTGTTTTGGGTTTATTATTGTAGGTTTTTTCCTTCTCTTATGTTTCCTGCCTAGAGAAGTTCCTTTAGCATTTGTTGTAAAGCTCGTTTGGTAGGGTTGAACTCTCTTAGCTTTTGCTTGTCTTTGAAGGTTTTAATTTCTCCGTTGAATCTGAATGAGATCCTTGCTTGGTAGAGTAATCTTGGTTGTAGGTTTTCCCCTTTCATCACTTTAAATATGTCCTGCTACATGCTTCTGGCTTACAGAGTTTCTGCTGAAAGATCAGCTGTTAACCTTATGGGGATTCCCTTGTATGTTATTTGTTGCTTTTCCCTTGCTGCTTTTAATATTTTTTCTTTGTATTTAATTTTTGACAGTTTGATTAATATGTGTCTTGGTGTGTTTCTCCATTTATCCTGTATGGGACTCTCTGTGCTTCCTGGACTTGACTATTTCTTTTCCCATATTAGGGAAGTTTTCAACTATAATCTCTTCCAATATTTTCTCAGTCCTTTTCTTTTTCTCTTCTTCTTCTGGGACCCCTATAATTCGAATGTTGGTGTGTTTAATGTTGTCCCAGAGGTCTCTGAGACTGTCCTCAATTCTTTTCATTCTTTTTCGTTTATTCTGCTCTATGGTAGTTATTTCCACTACTTTTATCTTCCAGGTCACTTATCCGTTCTTCTGTCTCAGTTATTCTGCTGTTGATTCCTTGTAGAGAATTTTTAATTTCACTTATTTTGTTGTTCATCATTGTTTGTTTGCTCTTTAGTTCTTCTAGGTCCTTGTTAAACGTTTCTTGTATTTTCTCCATTCTATTTCCAAGATTTTGGATCATCTTTACTATCAGTACTCTGAATTCTTTTTCAGGTAGACTGCCTGTTTCCTCTTCATTTGTTTGGTCTGGTGGGTTTTTACCTTGCTCCTTCATCTGTTGTGTATTTCTCTGTCTTCTCATTTTGCTTAACTTACTGTGTTTGGGGTCTCCTTTTCTCAGGATGCAGGTTCGTAGTTCCCATTGTTTTTGGTGTCTGACCCCAGTGGGTGAGGTTGGTTCAGTGGGTTGTGTAGGCTTCCTGGTGGAGGGGACTGATGCCTGTGTTCTGGTGGATGAGGCTGGATCTTGTCTTTCTGTTGGGCAGGACCACGTCTGGTTGTGTGTTTCGGGGTGTCTATGACCGTATCCTGATTTTAGGCAGCCTCTCTGCTAATGGGTGGGGTTGTGTTCCTGTCTTGCTAGTTGTTTGGCATGGGATGTCCAGCACGAGAGCTTGCTGGTTGTTGAGTGGATCTGGGTCTTAGCATTGAGATGGAGATCTCTGGGAGAGCTCTCACCAACTGATATTGTGTGGGGCCAGGAGGTCTCTGGTGGACCACTGTCCTGAACTCGGCTCTCCCACCTCAGAGGCTCAGGCCTGACACCCGGCCAGAGCAACAAGACCCTGTCAGCCACACAGCTCAGAAGAAAAGGGAAGAAAGAAAGAAAGAAAGAAAAAAAGATACTAAAATAAATAAAGTTACTAAAATAAAAAATTGAAAAAATTCTTAAAATATAAAAAAGTAATTAAAAAAAAAAGAAGAGAGCACCAAACCAATAAATCCACCAGTGATAACAAGCACTAAAAACTATACTAAAAAAACCCCCAAAATGGACAGAGAGAGCCCTAGGACAAATGGTAAAAGCAAACCTATACAGACATAATCACACAAAGCAGCACACACATACACACTCACAAAAAGAAAAGAATATATATATATTAAAAGAAAAAAAGAGAGCAACCAAATCAATAAACAAATCTACCAGTGATAATAAGCTCTAAATACTAAACTAAGATAAACATAAAACCAGAAACAAATTAGATGCAGAAAGCAAACCCCACGTCTACAATTGCTCCCAAAGTCCACCCCGTCAATTTTGGGGTGATTCGTTGTCTATTCAGGTATTCCACAGATGCAGGTACATCAAATTGATTGTGGAGCTTTAATCCGCTGCTCCTGAGGCTGCTGGGAGAGATTTCCCTTTCTCTTCTTTATTCGCACAGCTCCTGGGGTTCAGCTTTGGATTTGGCCCCACCTCTGCGTGTAGGTTACCCTCTGGCATCTGCTCTTCGCTCATACAGGAGGGGGTTAAAGGAGCAGCTGATTAGGGGTCTCTGGCTCACTCAGGCTGGGGGGAGGGAGGGGTGCGGATGCGGGGCGAGCCTGCGGCGGCAGAGGCCGGCATGATGTTGCACTAGCCTGAGGCACACCGTGTTTTCTCCTGGGGAAGTTGTCCCTGGATCACGGGACACTGGCAGTGGCGGGCTGCACAGGCTCCCCGGAGGGGAGGTGTGGAGAGTGACCTGTGCTCGCACACAGGCTTCTTGGTGGCTGCCGCAGCAACCTTAGCGTCTCATGCCCGTCTCTGGGGTCCGCGCTGATAGCCGCAGCTCGCGCCCGTCTCTGGACCTCGTTTAGGCGGCACTCTGAACTCCCTCTCCTTGCGTACCCCGAAACAATGGTCTCTTGCCTCTTAGGCAGCTCCAGACGTTTTCACAGACTCCCTCCCAGCTAGCTGTGGCGCACTAGCCCCCTTCAGGCTGTGTTCACGCAGCCAACCTGTCCTTTCCCTGGGGATGTGACCTCCGAAGCCGGAGCCTCAGCTCCCAGCCCCCACCCGCCCTGGCGGGTGAGCAGACAAGCCTCTCGGGCTGGTGAGTGCTGGTCAGCACTGATCCTCTGTGTGGGAATCTCTCCACTTTGCCCTCCGCACCCCTGTGGCTGTGCTCTCCTCCGTGGCTCCAAAGCTTCCCTCATGCCCACCCCCCGTTTCTGCCCGTGAAGGGGCTTCCTAGTGTTTGGAAACTTTTCCTCCTTCACAGCTCCCTCCCTGAGGTGCAGGTCCCATCCCTATTATTTTGCCTCTGTTTTTTCTTTTTTCTTTTGCCCTACCCAAGTACATGGGGAGTTTCTTGCCTTTTGGGAAGTCTGAGTTTTTCTGCGAGGGTTCAGTAGGTGTTCTGTAGCAGTTGTTCCACATGTAGATGTATTTTTGATGTACTTGTGGGGAGGAAGGTGATTTCCACATCTTACTCCTCCACCATCTTGAAGGTTCCCCTCTCATGTGGGTCTTTAAAAGCAAAGAATTTTTTCCTGGCTGTGGTCAGAGAGAAATGACCACAGAAGGGTCAGAGACATGCAACGTTGTTGGCATTTAAGTTGGAGAAAGGGGACCACAAGCCAGGGAACTCAGGCATATCTATAAGATGGAAAAGGGAAGGAAACAGATTCTCTCCTAGAGCCTCCAGACAGGAAAGCAGCACTTGATTTTAGCCCAGTGAGACTACTGACCTATAGAACTGTAAGATAATAGATTTGTGTTGTTTTAAGCCATTAAGTTTGTGGTAATTTGTTACAGCAGCAGTACGAATAATATACCATTTAACTATATGAGCCAAAAACCTCAGAACCATCCATGACACCTTCTTCCTCATTCTTGACTTCTTATTTATTCTGTCACTGTCCTGTTGATTTAACTTCCTAAAAAGCTCTTGGGTCTGTTCATCTCTCTCCATTTCCCTGGCCACTAACAACTTCTGTCATCTCCAGCTTGTTCTACTGTAATAGTCTCTTTTTCTCTTGTCTAGTGTATTCTCAACCTTGTAGCTACAGTGATCTTTCTAAAGGGGGAAGCGTTATTTTGTCCCCCACCCCTAATTAACCTAATTAATCTAACATTTCAGCTCTAGCATTACTTCCTGTAGGAGACTTCTCTGACACTGCTTCCCCTACTCCCAGTCTAGGTCAAGTTGATTCAACATTGATTCCTGTTGGTGGGGATGTAAACTGATACAGCCACTGTGGAGAACAGTGTGGAGGTTCCTTAAAAAACTAAAAATAGAACTGCCATATGACCCAGGAATTCCACTACTGGGCATATACCCTGAGAAAACCATAATTCAAAATAAGTCATGTACCACAATGTTCATTGCAGCTCTATTCACAATAGCCGGGAGATGGAAGAAACCTAAGTGTCCATTGACAGATGAATGGATAAAGAAGATGTGGCACATATATACAGTGGAATATTATTCAGCCATAAAAAGGAACAAAATTGAGTTATTTCTAGTGAGGCGGATGGACCTTGAGTCTGTCATACATAGTGAAGTAAGTCAGAAAGAGAAAAATACCATATGCTAACACATATATATATGGAATCTAGAAAAATTGTACTGATGAACCTAGTGGCAGGGCAGGAATAAAGACACAGATGTAGAGATTGGACTTGAGGATGGGGGCGGAAGGGGAGGCTGGGACGAAGAGAGAGAATAGCATATTCATATATTAACGTATATACACTTCCAAATGTAAAATGGATAGCTAGTGGGAAGCTGCTGCATAGCACAGGGAGATCAGCTCGATGCTTTGTGACCACCTAGCAGGGTGGGATGGGGGGATGGGAGGGAGGGGATATTGGGATATATGTATACATATAGCTGATTCATTTTGTTATACAGCAGAAACTAACACAACAGTATGAAGCAATTATATTCCAATAAAGATGTAAAAAAAAAACAACAAAAACCTTGATTCCTACAATGATTGTTTTTAATACTTATAGAATGTTATTTCTTTATTTCAGACTACTCATCTTAGACTCTAATTATACATTCATTTGTGTAATTATTTGATAATCTCTATCTTCACGGGAATGTTTAAGAACCATGAGAACTAGCATCAAATCAAGTTGTGGCTCGTCATTGCATCCTTAGACTCTACCTTAGTGCCTGTATGTATGTCATGGATACACAATAAATATATGTTGAATCAATAAATAACTTAAAACATGTTAAACTAATAGTGCCACAGTGACTTTCCTCCAATACTGAACAGCTTTTTTTTTTTTTTTTTGCCACGCCACACGGCTTGTGGGATCTCAGTTACCCAATCAAGGATTGAACCTGGGCATGGTGGTGAAAGCCCAGAATCCTAACCACTAGTCCACCAGGGAACTCCCCCTAAACAGCTGTCTTAGGATGTTAGTTCATTTACTGTATAGTTGTGAAGAGTATATAGCTTGTAAGATAATCTTTTGAAAGGATTTGAATATTTTTAAATATCTTTTAAAAAATTGTTATGAAAGCAATATAACAACTGTAATTGGAAAGTAGATGATCCACTAATCAAACAATAATTTTCATTCTTTAGTTTTAGATTTTTTTCAATAAAAGGAATTCCTATTAGTCCTTGTTTCAAGTGTCATAGAGCTATTCATGCAAACTGAATATCAGCTGTTAGGTTTTAAATGCAATTTGCTGTAATGCTAGTTACTCCAGAATATTTTTAGTGACACAGAAATGTGTGGGAGTTAACTGTTTCTATAAATGAATATGGAAATGAGAATGTATATGATTGTGAATGGAGATAGAGTTATAGTTCTAAGTGGAACTTTTGGAGTGTGCTGCTTTATTCTAAGGTAATTTTATTAGGAAAAAGTTTAGTTATAAAGGAATATTAAGTAATTCCTACTGTACATGAGATAATATATTTTAACACTCATGCTTTTAAGAATGTAAAAGTTACATGTAACTTTAAGATACATGTAAAATAATGTAAAAGTAAAATGTTGAATTATGGTGAGAGAGAGTTTGTGTTTAAAAAAACAATTCATGTAGTGATTAGAATAAAAGTTAAATTTTATATATTGATGCCGTAGAGTAAGTTTGTATTACAAACTCTGAAGGTGGGAGAATCTTGCTCTAGAAAATTACACTTAACTACTTCACATAACCAAATTGACTACCTAGTTTTTTGCCTTATGTTTCAAATGTGAAATAAGCTATTATTATTACCTAACTGCTATCTGTTGACTTTTATATATTTCTATAATACAGTAAATGTTTTGTACAAAACTGACATGTAAATTAGTACTAGATTATTTTTGAATGCTCAAGAGGGAAGCATAGGCTTCAGGGCATAAGACAAGCTCAGAAAGTAAAAGCCTAATAGACCTGACCATACCCTTTCCCTGTAAAATAGTTTTTGTGGCTCTCAGCTGCCTACATGTAGACGTTAAGTTCTTGAATGTTATGCAGGAGATAACCTTGCCTGGTTAGACTGTGGAATAGGAGTTGAGAGGGGAAGATATTTTAGAGACATCAAGGATATAAAATTGATTGGACTAGGTGATTGGTTGGATGTGGGTAGGAAGAAGGAGGTATTATAAGGATAAAACTCAGGCTTCTGGGTGGGAGCGTGGGGCATTAAGTGAGATACAGAGAGAGGCATTATCCTTTACCAGGGAAGGAAGGCTATGAGCTACCCCTGTCTAATGACCGCTTATTTAACTATTTTAACAAGTTCTTTAATGTCTAAGGGGATTTTGTGCGTGGAGAAAAATCCTCATCACTGCTCATAATTAATGCTCAGTTTTTAAACCTACTTATAAACTAAGCTCCAAAATAAAATGTTTTAAGCATTTAGAATTGATTACAAGCTTATTTAGTTAAATTCTCTTTAATAACAGTTTAAATTACAATTAATTTGACTTCTATAATACTTCACTTTATATAGTGATGGCAAAACGTACTATACTTAGGGCTTCCCTGGTGGCACAGTGGTTGAGAGTCCGCCTGCCGATGCAGGGGATGGGGGTTCGTGCCCTGGTCCAGGAGGATCCCACGTGCCGTGGAGTAGCTGGGCCCGTGGGCCATGGCTGCTGAGCCTGTGCGTCCGGAGCCTGTGCTCCACATTGGAAGAGGCCACAACAGTGGGAGGCCCGCGTACCCCCCCGAAAAACACAAACAAACTTACTATACTTAAAATTAAACCTATTTTAAAATACTAACCCATGGGTTTAATTAATTCATTTACTCTCTCTGTAGTACTTTGTTTTTTTAATCTTCCTTGGATTATAATAATCTTCCCAGATTCTTATTTCTGTACTTTCCCAGGATTTTAGTAATTTTTTTATACCTTCCTAGGGTTATGGTTGTCTTACCACTACCAAAACAAAACAAAATTTCAGATTAGTCAAGGTTTAGGGTTTGTTGATGGATTTAATTCTTAGGTAAATCATAAGATTTGCTTATGCCTTTAAAGATGATTTAAAAGTTGCATTGGTGTGCACTTGGTCACTTCTGTAACTAAACTTGCCAAGTTAATGAGTTTTTTTTTTTTTTAACTCATGCCTTTTCTCATAGATTTTTAGTTTCTTGCAACCTGGGGTTACTCCCTGAATGAAATATTCTTCTTCTTCTTTTTTTTTAATGTGATTAGCATTTTATAACCCATTGTTCTGTTGTCATTATGAATTGCCCTTTTCTGGTAGCATTCCTGCCAGGAATTATGGACGTTTCATCTCCCAGGAAATCAGGGATCAGGTCTGTACCATTAGCTCTCTTTAGGATATTCCGCTAATTCATCCAGTTAGAGCTCAGGGTTTCTCCTTGGTCATTGTGTGTGACCATGGGTGCTCATCTACCACTGCGTTTCGTTTCAAATGGTGTGTGTCTGTGTGAGGACCTGCTCTGATCTGACCCTCCTGTTCTTGGTATATAACTTGCTTTTTCTGGGACTATTTGGCTTATCCACAGTTCCCTATATCTACCCCTTCCTCCTGTAACTAAACAAAAAAGTAAACAGCTATGCCTTATAAACAGACATAAACTTAATAGGAGAAACAAAACATCTAAATGTTAACACTAACCTAATTATTAGCATAATGACTATTATTTTACCTTTCTTTACAATCTTTTTATATACTTTAACTTTTTTTTTTTTTTTTGGCCGCACCACACGGGTTGTGAGATTTTAGTTCCCCGACCAGGGATTGAATCCGGCCCCTTGGCAGTGAAAGCGCAGAGTCCTAACCACTGGACTCCCAGGGAATTCCCTAACTTTCTTTTTTGTATCTTTTTATGAATTCATGGTTTATCATGGATTCAGTTTGTTCCATTTAGTTATAATTATTATTCTCTTTTTAATGTTCCAGTTGTTGCCTGGCCAACCTCAAGCTGGGAAGCATTCTTCACTTTACAGAGCACTCACTTCTGCATTCCTCTAAATAACACATTACAGTATACTTATCCTTCCATAATTTTCGTACCTTAATTTGTATTACATTACTTTTAGGGAAGTTTCTATTATATAAACTCAATAATACCCAAATTCTATACTTCCCATCTGATCCATATAATACTGACTGATTTATTTGGGTAACAGGCTCACCATGAGTAGTAAAATAGATTGAGAATAACATAGCTCCCCTTAGTGGGCAAAGATCATGGACAAAGAAACTAGTGTATTAATATTAATTTAGAGCCTATAGTTACTAATTTCACACTTAATTTCCATGGTAACAGGGAGTTCACTATAGCTACCTGTGCTCCGATTGTCAAACATGCATGAAATTTTTTTAAAGGAGGCTGTTACTGATCAAGCCAAGAAAGACGTGATTTTTTTTTAAAGTTAGTGAATCATATGAAATTATTGTTTCTGTAGGTAACATATAGGCAATTTAATAAGTGTGACTTACCAGTGTGCTACATTACTTTCGACGATGTCATATTTTTGTGAAGTGGGTTTTTGGCAATTGCTTTGATAAAAAACAAGTACTGTGTGGAACAGGGAATGAGGATGGTAGTGTCTGAACTGATTCCCAGGTTTGCAAAGTTATACAGTGCCCAGGTACACACACTGCATTAGTGGTTATTTTAAAATGAAATAAAATATTTTTCTTTCAATTTATGGGTATTATTTTTTTAAAAAACTACAAGATGTTAGGACATCATACTTATTAGGTTGTTTGGACTTGACATTCTATATTACTTTGGTAATGGTGTTTCTTTAACAGTATTTCGACAAAGTTTCAATTATTTTTACACATGGCACCCTTTACCATAGCATTAGCGCTCACAGGCATAAGTATCGTACATTCTTGGGAGTTCTGTATTAAATCCTTCCTTAGGTAGAAGACTTCTCCTGAGGCAGTCCTGTCTATGAGGTTGGGTGGAGCCTGTAATGACATGTGGCATGTAAAGGCCTTATAGAGTTTCTTCCCTGGAAGATTAACTAAGAGGTCGGCAGGAAGGAAGATTAGAATTAGGATTAGAATAGATGAAGGATCACCTGGAAGGCTTGCAAAATCATCTTCTCAGAAGTACCAGAATGTGTTAGTGTGAATTATCTGTTCCAGAAAGGAGTCTGCTATTACTAGAATTTGACGACAGGTTGATGGCATAAGCATGAGGGGGCAGAGAAGGAAAATGGAGATGATAAATTCCTAAAATGGCTGTGGCAGAGACAGGTTGTGCCCATTTCTGGCCTGGCCTGAGTCAGTTTACTGTTGCTAGATTTAAGAGCAGGTTTAGGGCAAAGTGCCGCAAGCCTCAGCTGCTTCTGGTTCAGCCCGATCTCAGTGTGGATCTCAGTGAATGCTCCTGTTCTCGTACGTCCTACGCTGTCCCTGACCTAACTCCTCTCCCCAGGAGAGGAGGAAATATGCATCCTATCACCCAATTCCCCTTTATGATCAATATAAAGTGCTTATAATCCCTCATGTGAGTACCCTTAGGAGTGCTTACTTCTGCTCTGCTTGAAACCTCCCTCCTTCCCCATTCATTCTTCTAGCGCAGTGATGCTAACCCAGTGGTTCTAGTCCCCTGGCCTTTTTTTGCCTCTGTAGTTTTTTTCCTAATCCTTTAACCTTTCCATTTGTTTTCTTCTAAATTAGGGATCAGAAACTTAAATGCCTACAGGTATAAACAAATCTGATAAGGACTGTAACAAGCTGGAGAGTGCCCAGCTAAAAGGGACAACTGTTTCTTTGTTCTACATAGTTGTTGCCATGGAGGCATCCAGACCCCTGTGCCAGACCTTGAGATGTTTCAAGAGAAGCAAGTAATCTGAGAATTTTGTATACAGTGTTTACATGTTAGCATTTAATTCAGATTTTAAAAACATAGTTGGATGCTGCTCCTGGGCCAGGACTTAGAACCTCTGCTCTAGATCTTACGTTAAAATTGAAGCTCAAAATTGATAAGGGACCTATCTGTTTGTACCCTGTCAGTTATGCTCCATTTCTCTCTCAGAATTGCTTTCTAGTCAGTTGCAATTCTCTGACTTGTTCCTTGAAAGACTGTGTGTCTCTGAATGAAAGCATTTCATTACATCTCTGAATGAAAGCAGTTGAGAAAAATACTGTTGTGACCTGAGTGTATCTAATGCTTTCCCCTCATGAAAGAGGCATTCACAGAGAGGCCTAAAACTGAGAACTAAGAAAATCTTCACTCCCAGAGATTCAGCAGGATAGAGATTGGTCTCTGTAGCATTTGGGGCTGCAGAGATTTTGTTATAAAACAAATGCAGTTACCCATACTTTGATGATTAAAATTCTTTAGAACTAAGTCTTTAAAAAGTCCTCAGTCAGTATTATCCTTTGCATTTATCTGCGTATTATCCTATTAAAGTTGCTGGAAAATAGGCAGTAGGGAGATAGTAACCATCTAGGGAAACTGCTTACTAGTGGGTTCGTTATCATGTTAGAGAACAGAATTTTGCTTTCTGGGTTTCTAGGTAGCCTAGGTTTATAAAACAGCTCTAAAACATTTTATTTCTCTTTCTTGTCCCCAACACTCTCTCTTTTTTTAGGTTTTCAAAACAAAAATAGAGTTGCAATCTTGGCAGAACTGGACAAAGAAAAAAGAAAATTACTAATGCAGAACCAATCTTCAACAAATCATCCTGGAGCTAGGTATTGAAGAATAATGTGGTTTTTATATTCAGTGATATAAAAAATATCTTGGACAATATAACTGAAATTGGTTGGCAATGGTTTGTTTCTTTAACATTGGAATTTAACATGTTTCATTTCCTAGTTAGACTTGAAAAGTTAGATTATTTAATTGCTTAGATTTTAAATATTTTAATTCTAATCAGACTTAAAATTTCCCTACAGCCTACTTTCAAAAAAAGAAAAGAGTTTTGTATAGTTGTTTTGTTACTGAAATTATTGTTAATGTCCCACTTTTTAAGCATTATGCAAAATAGGTAAAGTTGTGGTAGCTTAATGATCTTTATTGTATTCCGTTTCTGCCATCTTAAATCTCTTCCCTGACATCCCTTATCCCATTCAGCCACCACCCTAACTTTCCCCTCTCTTTTTTTTAATCTGTTTCTGTTATTTTATTTGCTTGTTAGATTGATTTCTAGTAAAAGTATAATATATAATATAGTATAAAATATTCTTCTGTTTCTTCAGGGGACTGTTCCTGGTGAATTCAGGTATACAGGAAAGGACTCTCGTGAAAGCTAGAGCTAATTTATATTTTTAGGTGTGCAGAGTCAGCCAGACCTCTTAAAGGAGTTGTCTGTACATACTCATCTCTGCTTTCTCACTTATTTACTCCCCAACCCACTACAATCTGACTTCCGCGCCTCCCCACCTCCAACCCAAAGAACAGGTTTGAGCCTAGGTCGCTTGCAACCTCCTTGTGGCTAAATCTGGTGGACCAAAGTCCTTTTCTTGTTAGACTTCCTAGCATTATTTGACACCACTGATTGTGCCCTTTTTTTTTTTTTAATTGAAATGGAGTTGTGTTAGCTTCAGGTGTACTACACAGTGATTTGACATGAGCATACATTGTGAAATGATCACCACAGTGCCTAGGAACTATTGTCTCCACACAAAATTAATACGGTATCATGAATCATATTCCTTGTGCTGTATATTACATTCCTGTGACTTCTTTATTTTCTCACTGAAGGTTTTTGCCTCTTAATCCCCTTCACCTATTTTGCCCACCCCCAACCTGCTCCCCTCTGGTAACCACCTGTTTGTTCTATCTATGAGTCTATGAGTCTGTTTTCTTTTCTTTATTGGTTAATATATATTTTAAAATATTTTATTGGAGTATAGTTGATTTACGATGTTGTGTTAGTTTCAGGTGTATATGAATCTGTTTTCATTTTGTTTTGTGTGTTTTGTTTTTTAGATTCCATATATAAGTGAGATCATATGGTATTTGTTGTCATCAGTGGCAAGATTTATTTCTTTTTTTTAATGGCTGAGTGGTATTCCATTGTATACAACGCCCTCCTTAAAATACTCTCTTTCCTTGGCTTCCATTCATCCACTGTTATACTATCTTGGTTTCTTTTGCAGACACTTCTCCACTGCCTCTCTCTCTTTTTTTAAAAATTAATTAATTTTTGGCTGTGTTGGGTCTTTGTTGCGATGCGTGGGCTTCTCATTGAGGTAGCTTCTCGTTGTGGAGCACGGGCTCTAGGCGCAGAGGCTTCAGTAGTTGTGGCACAGAGGCTCAGGAGTTGTGGCTCGCGGGCTCTAGAGTGCAGGCTCAGTAGTTGTAGCACACGGGCTTAGTTGCTCTGCAGTATGTGGGGTCTTCCTGGACCAGGGCTTGAACCTGTGTCCCCTGCATTGGCACGCAGCTTCTTAACCACTGCGCCACCAAGGAAGTCCCACTTCCTGTCTCTTGAATGTTGATATTCCTCAGAGTTCTGTTCTAGATCCAGTCTCCCAGTCTACGTCTTTTCACTGGACAGTTGCATTCACTTTCACAGCCTGTAATTTATGTGCTGATAACTTTTATACATTTGCATCTCCAGCCTCGTCCTCTGTCTCAAGCACCTCCTGGACATCTGCACTTTGATGTCTTCCAGGCATTTCAAACTGAGTATGTCCCACACCGAACTCATCTTCCCTCCCTCTCTACCTACTTAATATTGTTGGCTTGCTTGTCTCCATGAGTGGTACAGATCTACTAGTAATCAGAGTCAGAAATATGAACTTTAATTGTTTATTATTGCCTTTTACTTCCATCTCTAAACATTTGTCATTCTCTTATGTTTATATTTTGAAATGTGTCTCAGACTTGTCCATTTTTCTTTATTGCAACTGATGCTGCCCTAGTCCTGGCCACTCTCATTTTTTTTGCCTCAGTTACTACCTCCTGAATTTCCCACAGTCTTAAGTTCTCTTGAATACATTTATCAGTTGTGTCAGTTAGGATGTTTTAATCTGGAAGTAACAGAAAACCAAAAAGTTGGCCTAAACGTTAGGATATAGGTTAACCAGAAGCGTGAAGATAAGGTGATTCCAGAATGGCTCACTATCGCTTCTCGGCCTTTTGGCTGAGATCAAGTGCAGAATGGCTCACTGCAGCGGCACACCAGCGTCAGCACTGATCGAGCTTCCTTTCTTCTCTCCTTTCTGCCCTTCTCCGTGGGTCAGCACCTCCTTACTGGTCAAAATATGACTGCAGTAGCCTAGGCATCACTGTACACCGAGCCCCCATAGAGGCAAAAGCCAGAAAGGTTCCTCTCCTGTGTCCATTTTGTAAGAGTGAGGAAAACGTTCTCAAAGCCTTCAAGCAGACTACCCGTGAAGTCTAGCTGCCCAGGATTGTGAACCTTTCTCTTGCCCAAACAGGAAACCAGCAAGGGAAATGGTACTGTCTTATACCAATCAAAGTTCACCCCCTGGGGGATAACCTGGCCCACCATGAAGAATGGGACCAACGATAATTGAACTAAGTATGGGTTCCAATAGTGAGGAAGAAGGGAGAGCAACAATTGTTGGGGAGATGACCAGCACTGTCTGTCACAGTGGCGGTCTTTCTGAACTGTAGTGTGGTAATTCTGATCAAGTCACTCTTCTGCTTATAACACTCTTTGGGAGTCTCCCTTCACTGTTAGGATAAGGTCTTCATTTCTTAATTTATTTCACAAGGCTCTACATATCCCGGCACCTGCCTTCCTCCCTAGCCTTATTTTTTGCCAACCCATTTCTCCCCTCCCGAGCCCTGACCTTCAGTCCTACCTTTGCATGTTCTACCTTCTGCTTGAAACATTCAACTCTTTAGTTTTCTTCATAAATGTAACTTTATGATAGACCAGAGTACCTCAAATCTGTTTGAAAGCAGAGGACCATAAATCATCAATTAAAAGGAGATAATCTGAAGCCCTAGTAAATAATATAGGCTTTCTTCATATAAATTAATGTAGACAGTGGGAGAAGGAAAAAAGACTTATTCAGGAAGTTCTTTTTTGTAATCCCTATTTAGAATATCTAAAGAAAAATGTGATTCAGAAGTAAGGGAGTCTCTAAACAGTCAAGTAACTAAGATTCCCGTTTTAGCATTGCGCTCTCGAGACCCGCTCTTAACAAGGACTTCCGGGACCACGCTGAGCAGCAGCATATTGCAGCCCAGCAGAAGGCGGCTTTGCAGGTGAGGAAAGTGTGGCTGACATTCTTGTCTCATTGGAGATTTCCTGGGACTTGGAAACCAGCACTATTCTTATTTTGTATTTCAGTGGAGCAATATCAATAAAAACGTTCCACACGTAATTGCAGTTGTTTGCTGACATTCAGGCATGCCCAGAGGATTTGAAGGACCAGATACGGCAGTAATGAAAGTATCTTTCATGGTGTTGACGTGGTCATGATTGATTCTGTGCCACACCTGGCAAGGGACTGCTGCACACAGAAGAGTTTAGGGTACTTGGATGGACAGAATGATCCTGAAAAGCTGAACTGGCTACTTTAATAGCACATATCTAGTTTTTCAAATTTGTCGTGTGCCGTTACGTCCTGTGATAGTCTGACCGGTTTATTATTGTTGTTTGGATTCTGTTTTTAATGGTCAGCATGTCTGTTGTGCAGGAAATGTTTAAAGACTATAGGAATGTGATAATCTATCAGTTAAAAAAATTGTTCTTATTTTGATAACCAATTTTAGTATTTCATTGATCTTGGATAATTTAACTAAGATTCCTAGAAACCTTGCACTAGACATCGTTACCTATGCTTTTAAACCTTAGAATCTCAGGATTGGAAGGGATATTAAAGATCATCTCACTTTAGACAACCTATGAACAGTCCTTTGTTTAGTGACAAGGGACGTCACTGGTGGTTTTCTGTTATTTATATGCCAACATTCTCTACAAAATGTTGGTATCTTAATCACCAGTAATCAGCTATCTTTCCCCCTTCTCCTTCCAACTACTGCCCTTCTTTCTCACTCTCCTGCGTTACTGACCAAGAGCAGAGTACTTTGGGACCTTTGTTGCTAGTTTTCCTCCCCACTCCAAGGAACAAAGTAATTCATGTCTTCGACTCAATTATTGACTGAAGAGAGTCACAGGGGAGAGAGTGGGGATGATAAGTTAGTACCTGGTGCAAATTGTTAATATGAATTCTTTATTATTATCCATCTCCTGTGTATTTAAACAAAATTAACAGCATAAGGACTGATTTTTAAAACAAATTTGGTCTCAAGCACTCAGAGAGGATAAGTAATTTTACTGCCTTGGTTGAAGAACTGTGACTCTTAATAGCTGAATTGCCTTTTTTTTTCTTTTTTTTAACTCTTTCCCAGCATGCACATGCACATTCATCTGGATACTTCATAACTCAAGATTCTGCATTTGGGAATCTTATTCTTCCTGTTTTACCTCGCCTTGACCCGGAATGAAGAAAATATTTGTAACAAAAGTAACTTTGTAATATCAAATGCCAAAGCTACTATCAGTCAGTGCTATACAAACTGTGACTTGCCGAATTTTGGTGAACTTTTACATATTTTGTTTCTTTAAAAGAAAGATATGTGTAAGTGAAAGCAAAAAAGAAGGGTGACCAGGATGATGATAGCTCTGGAAGCTGTATTATCTGAGGAACTGATTATGCTACCCATGACTGTAACTTTTGTGTAATGCAGTTTGATTTTTAATTCTGAGTCAGACTCTGAATTGGATGTGGTCATATAAACCCACCCCACCACCAGCTAGTTGGACTGAGTATATTACGTCTACAGTAGACTTTCAAGAACCATTTAAAGTACTTAACTTTAAACAAATGAGGGTGCTTTTTAAAAATGTGAACCAATAGGCTTAAATAAGTTACATTCACATTTGCTGTTTCTAGAATTGATATCAGTGTACCTTTTGAGTTTATAATCAACGTATCCTGAAATATCCTTTAACTTGTGACTCGTTCCCCTATTCTCAATTTTAAAGGAAAACCCAAGATAAGACTGAGTACCAACCAGTCTTAAACATCTTTTATAAACCTATGCCACTACAAATTATGTGACTAAATGCTATTAAAAACAATTAATAAGAAATGTAGTTTTAAATTTTGCATATGCTCTTGTTTAGTGTCACTGCATGAATGGTGTGCCTGTACAGTTTTACTGCCCATTTTTGCTCTAATTAGAAACATTAACTAAAGTTGAGCCCCTTTTTGGTTATTGTAAAAAGGAAAGAATTAGGTTAAGCAAGTTTCTCAACGTGATACATCTTTAACGGAATCCAGGGTGCTTATTTAAATATGCAGTCCCTACAGCTGACCGTAGTCCCACGGAATTAGTGTCTCTAATTCAAAATAAAGTCTGAAAACCATGGGTTAGAGAATTCAGTTGTAGGTCCCTCAAACTTAGAGGTCGTTTAGCTAACCGACATTTTTTTACTTTTAATAGGACTGAAATTAAGTTTTCTACTATATCACAGATACAGTATTTTTTATAACTGACCTCATCTTGGCCTTAAGTCCCCATCCTCTCTGGTGGTAGCCTGAAATTTAAACTTTATATTCCAGTTTGGGTCAATAATTAGAATAAGTCCATCTCCCTTTTTGAAGAGTTTCTACTCTCTCCTTCCCTTAGATATTTGTACCAACCACACAGCCCCATCTTACCCCAACTATATGAAAAGGAGTGGACAATTCTAGATATGGCTGCGCCATTTAGATTCTTTCTGTTGAGAACTGCGACTGCTTTTCTTCATTTGGGTGAGTTGGCAGCTGTCCCCATCGTAATGGTCACCATTGCAGCAAAGGTGCCCTTTCTTCTGCTGCTGAGGGTCACCTGGGGCCTTTGCCTCTGCCCTGCCTCAGGTCCACACAGCTAGCCTTGGCCCTTCTTATCGTGGTCCTCATTTCCTTGAATTGATTTGACTAAGCTTCTGTTCTGTGCGATCCAGGAGCTACTGGCATCGTTCTAAATCTACCGATGCTAAGGAGATACATTTTTTGGATTGTATAGTTTTTTATTGTTGAAGCCTCTGCCAAATGTGTGACTTTTATAACCTCGGTAAAGAGGTCTTTTTCCAGTGGTATCTTTTCTGGTCGCAGCCTTTCAAATAGAGTAAGCACTTCCTTCACCCCTCTCCTTTGAGTCACGTACAAATTCAGTTCAGTTCCATGTGTATTTTTTAATACCTACTCTGTAAAGCTGTGCCCTGGGGGGAAAAGGAGAGTAAGACTTGCTCTTAAAGAGGTCACGGTGGAGAGGATCCTACTGTGGTACAGCAGTGAGGAAGCCAGCGTCCAGTGAGTGGCACAGGAGCCGCATCCCGGAGACGGGCAGTCTACACAGGCCTAGGAGTATCGATGGGATTTTACCTGGCAGGGGAGGGAAGAGCTGCTCCAGGTAGAGGTCAGGATTTCATAGTCAAAGAGAAGTAGGGACTACGACAGTTGTGAGGACTGCAGAGGATAATGGAGAGGGCAGCAGTGGGCTCCGTCAGAAGCCCTGAGGACACGTGCCAGCGTTGCTTCCCTCGGAGCGCGCGTGTGTGTGGCTAACCCACTTAACCTTGAGCTTTACGTGTCACTCTGTCTCATCTGTATAACGGGCACAGAACACACTCTGCCTACTCCATAAAGTGTCTAGATCAGTATTTTTCAAAGTGTAGGTCTCAACACGTTACCGAATTGAGAGGCCAACTTAATAGCTGAATGGGGTGTGACCCGCTTTTTTTTTTTATATAAAATAGAAAATATCAGAGTACATGGCACGTAATAATAGGAGGTTTTGTTCATGAGTCTTCCTTTTCTGTGTGTTTTACTTATTTTGTTTATTGTATGCTCCACTAGCATGTAAGGTCTTTGAAGGCAAGGGCTTTTGTTCCCTCCTTCCTTTTTGTTTACTACTGTATTCTGCTGAGAATAGTATTTGGCATATTGTAGGTAGTTAATACTTACTTAATTGAAGGAATGAATGAATGAATAAATATGACCTGAATCATGATATAAAGGTGTTTTTTTTTTTTTACTGTGAAATGGCAAAAATGTTTTGAAAGCCACTGCTAAATAATACAGATGATAGTGCTTTGTATGACTCTGGAATAAAAACTGAAATGACTTAATAATTTCAAAGGCAGATTTTTTTTTTCCTGAACAATCTATAAGCTGTCTCATTATTTGTCTCAGTTCTTTGCTTTACTTTGGCAATAAAAACTCAGCTTTTATATGCACTTAAGGCCCACTGAGGCAAGGGTTTTGGCAAACATGGTTACACTCAGAATAGAAGATCGACAGAGAGGACATCGGTTCGTTAGTGCAGGTGGTCCCCCCACTGGAATCCTACCAGCTGGCACTAGCCCATGTCAGTAGCGTTAAGTTCAACCAGTATTTACTGAGTGCTCCTTCCTCACCTCTGTCTGCACAGTGACTAGCACACAGTTGACACCCACAGCTTTTTTTAATGAGCAAATAAAGAATGAACATGTATGGAGGAGAACTTCGCTGTCCTCAAGAATCTGACAGTCTAGAGTAGGTGACACTAGTAGCTAATGCTAATAGCACACCAGTAGTGAGGAAGGAATGAGTACATGAGCATGGAAGGACCAGTGAAGGCTCCATCGGAGAACAATCATTTGAACTTGGCTTTCAAGATGAGAGATTCCAGCCGGGAAAGATAGGAGAGCAACATTCAGAGCAAAAGAAAAACCTGCACAAAGGCAGGCAGGAGAGCCGGTGTAGGGGCCATTGTGAAGCAACCAAAAGTCCAGTTTGGTTGGACTTGTGTGGACCTTGTGGGTAAATGTGTATATGGCAATAATTAGAGTGAAGCCAAACGTAGGCTGGACTCATATTCTAGAGAGTCTGGAATTCCAGGGTGAGGCAAATGTCTAGCCCAGTATAGAGCTGGGAGTGACTGAACATTTTTGAGCACAGGCAGGTATAGAGATGAACCAATTAGGCCCTCATGAGCTCTTGGGAAAGGGGGACTTGCAAGGCACCAGAAGAATTTTCACTCTCAGTTTCTACTGAGAATTCAGACAGGCGTGTTCTGTTTACATCCACGCCTCAGCTCCAGCCCCATCTACCTCTGCTGTCTCTTCCGCTTAGTTCTTGGATTCTTAACCCAAATTTGTTTCTTCACCTCCCCCCTTATCTGCCTTTCGCTCTCACAGCTTTCCTCTAGAGCTCTACCTCCAAGAACCTTTTAAGAAAGAAAAAGCAAGGCATCCTTGCAAATATTCATTTAACCTTCACGACAGCTCAGTGAGTGGACGTTCTTAGTCGTATACTCAGCACAAATTCTTCCTTTCCCCTTCCTAACAATACTCAGATTTTTATTGAGCATGACTCTTACCCAATACAGCCAGTGTGCCGACTGTCTCAGCAACAGGGGTGGGCCTTACGTGCTCCAAACCGATCAGGATGACTCCCTCTTGCCACAGCCGGTCAGCACGTGGTATATCACAGGCCACGGGAACTGGTTCAAGAGTGGACACGTTACCCAAGTTCAACCCAAATGAGACTGCAGGAGAGGTTTGCTGCACGTATGGAAAAGATATTTTTTCACCTTTCTGAGACTGCTACCAAAAGGGAGTCTTTCTAGATGTGTAAAAGGAAATTATATATATATTTTTCCTGAGTGTTGTTGGCAGCCGTCATGTGACCTTGAGGTGGAACAGCCTTAGGATGAAGCCACCACGATAAAAGGTGCAACAGAGAAATATAGAGAAACTGGGTCCTTGAGGACATCATTGCACAGCTGAGTCAATTCCTACAGTGCCGCCCTTCCTCTATGGAAGGGTATGTATGGGGGTAGTAAACCCTCATTATTGTTTAAGCCAGATTAAAGTAGGCTTTCTGTCACTTGCCATCTAAACACAAGATGTACTAACTTGCTAAGTGATCTCTTAGCCACACAGCTAGGAGGTGGGAGAGCAGAACTCAAAACTCCCATCTCGCCTTGGGTGCCACCTCCATCGCCTGCCTTTCGCTCTTGGTTGCCACCAGAGTGAGCTGCCCGCTCTTCCCTCCCTTGCGGTTCAGCCTCCTGCCCTGCACCTGCGGCCCCCAACCCTCCCATGACGTCCTTTCCTGATGATGCCCTGCTGTGATGTCTGGAATTCCTTTGGTTCAATCACCAAAATATATTTATACATACGTTCGAACTCTTTCTAGTCCCTGGCTTCCTCTCGAGGTCTACAGGTCTCCCAGTGCCTCTCAGGAGGAGGCAGATCAGGGGTTACATCCCGGCTGGAGGTTCAGCTAGTGTCTGGCTCACTCACCATTGCCCCTCCAGAATATTCATTTCCTTTCAAAATCCACTTCTTAAAAATGCATGCCCCCTCCCCCCTTAAAAACGCCAGCATCACCGTTGCCCAGTACTCTGCCTGGGTGCTCCCTCCCCTTCTTTAAGGACTCGACTACTACTTCACAGTCGTCCTCTCTCCCCTGCGTTACCCCTGCTGCTGTCCTGGAGGTATCGGCAGCCACTGTCGTGTGACCTAATACCCTAGTCTCCCAGGTCCTTGACATCCTGGGCTCTAAAGACTGCCTTCCCCGTTCTTGAGTCACCAGACTCAGGCCATTCTCTGAAGCTGGAGTCAGATAGTCCTCTTCTGCCCCAAGTTCTGCATCCCCTCCTGAGCCACATGCTCTCAGGTTCCACACTGTCAGTTTTTTCTTTGCATTCCTAGCTTTCTCCACAGAATCATGCTTTTTGCCTATAAATGTGCACCTACTTAAAGACAGTCTGATGATCTTACATTTTGTCCAAGGCTGGACTAACCGTCCCTTCACCGCTAGACAGCATTTGCTTCTACAGCACCTCCCACTAGCACATCTAATCACCCTACCTGCATTTGTGACCATATGATACTCTGCCTTACTTGCTGTAATGGATGAATGGTTCACATGCTTTTGAAAGCTGGTTTCTTCATTTGTCTTCCATTGATCTACATCCTATTATTTACTGTCCCATTTCTCTGCTTCCCTGTGTAACTCCTGAAAAGAGTTGTCTATGCCAACTGCCTTTAATTTCTGTCTGCATATTGTCTCTGGAACTCACCCTAATCAAGCTTATGTCTCCACAAATTCACTGAAATTATTCTTGTAAAACCACCAGTCGTCTCCACGTGGCCAAATCCAGTTGTCAGTCTTCATCCCTTGTCTCGCTTGAACTTTCAGCAGCATTTTCCACAACGAATCACTCCCTCTTTCTTTTCTTTTTTTTTTTTTGGCCACGCTGAACAGCATGTGGGATCTAACCTGTGACCCCTGCCGTGGAAGCGCAGAGTCCTAACCACTGGACTGCCAGGGAAGTCCCCCCCTCACTCCCTCTTTCTTGAAACGCTCTCTGCACCTGTCTTCAGCAGCCCTGCACTCTCCTGGTTTTCCTCCTTCCTTATTGGTTGTTTCTTCTCAGCCTCATTTACTGGCTTCTCCTCCTTCCAAATGCAAAATGTTGGAATACCCTGGAGATCAGCCTTTCCATCTCCTTTCTATCTACAGTCATTCCCTGGGTAATCTTCATCCAGTAGTATGGCTTAAGTACAATCTTCTGATTGCTTTCAAACTGAAGTCCCCAACCCTGAGCTCTCTTTGTGTTGGTCAGTCTCCTGAGATGGCTGCCACCCAATCCCTCTAGGCACATGCCACTCTTCTCATCAAAAGGTGGAGTCTGTGTTCCCTCCGCTCGCATGTGCTGGCCCTGTGACATGTTTTGACAAATAGGATATGGCAGAAGAGGTGCTGTGTCATTTTGGACCTATCCTTTATGAAGCCTGACAACTTCTGATCTGGTCCTTTCTGGAGAAACCAGTCGCCACGTAAGAAGTCTGACTCCCTGAGGTGCCAGATATGTGAATGAAGATACTCTGGACCTTCCCACGTAGCCCACTACTGAATGCAGCCAAGTGAGTGATCCCAGCTGATGCCACATAGAGCAGAACTGCACAGCTGAGCCAGTCAGGCAACCCACAGGATGATGAATAATAAATTGCTGCTGTTTTAAACTCCTAAATTTTGGGGTAGTTTATTTATTATGCAGCAAAAGATAACTGAAATACCCTTGATCTCCAAACTCCCATATCCACCATCAAACTGACCTCTCCACTTGGAAGTCTAATGGGCAACCAAACTTAACATGTCCAGACTTGGACTCTTAATGCCTCACCTTCCCAGCATACTCTTCCCCTGGCATTCCCCGACTCAGTAAATGGCTATTTGCACAGCCATAAATTATAGGAGTTATTCTGGACTCCTTTCTCACACTCCTCTTTCAATCGTAGCAGCTCTAGCCTCAAAGTATATCCAGAATCCCATGAATTCTTACTACTTCCACTTCTAACATCTTGCTCCAAGCCACCATCATCATATACCTGGACTTCTGCAACAGACTTCTAACTGGCTTTCCTCCTTCCACTTTTGTCCCCTGTCCTTCATCTCATCCCACAGATGAGAATTTCAACACAACAGCCAGAGTGATATTTTAAAAATGTAAGTAAGGCATCTGAAAAGATGCTCAGCATCACTAATCATTAGGGAAATGCAAATAATAAACCACAAAGATGGCTGCTATCAAAAAAAAACCCCCAACGAATCAAAAAACAAATGTTGGTGAGAATGTGGAGAAATTGGAACCCTCGTGCACTGTTGGTAGGAATGTAAAATGGTGCAGCTGCTGTGGAAAACAGTATGTTGGTTCCTCAAAAAATTAAACATAGAGTTATCCTTTGATCCAGTAATTCTGCTTCTGGGCATAAACCCAGAAGAACTGAAAGCAGGGACTCAAACAGATATGTCTGCACCCATGTTCACAGCAGAATCATTCACAAAAGCCAAAAGGTGGAAACAACTTAAATAGCCATCATCAGGCGAATACATAAACTATGGTATATACATACGACAGAATATTATTCAGCTTTAAAAGGGAATGAAATTCTGATACATGCTACAACACAGATGATCCCTGAAGCCATTATGCTAAGTGAAATAAGCCAGACACAGAAGGACAAATACGCCACTTATATGAGATGCCTAGAGTAGTCAAATTCATAGAAACAGAAAGTAGAATGGGGGTTTTACTCAGGGGCCGGGAGAAGGGGGAAATGAGTTATTATTTAATGGGTACTGAGTTACACTATGGGATGATGAAAAAGTTCTGGAAATGAACAGTTGTGATGGTTGCACAACAATGTGAATGTACTTCATGCCACTGAACTGTAACATTTAAAAATGGTTAAAATGGTAAATTTTCTGTACATTTTACCATAATAATTTTTTAATATAAGTTAAGATCATGTCTTGTCTCTAATGAGTTTCCATCTCACTAAGAATAAAAGCCAAAATCTTTACAATAGATTACAACTATACAAAATATTGTCAAATGAGTCTTTGTTGGAACAAAGAGCATTTAGCTGAAAACAGGCAACGTTTTTCCCCCCTTGAATCTTAATGTACTCTTTTCTCTTTCCCTCTTAGAGTTATTAAGCTTTTCTACTGAGAGGCTGTTGATCTACTGAAAACTGCCAGTGACCAAAATGACAATTGGAATTTGAGCCAAAAGTATATGTGCTTCCACCTCGTGCTAGAACTAACAGGTCTGAATGATAATGAATGTCAGTCCCTGGTCCCGAGTGATATTCTTTGCAGCTTTGGTCAGACAAACCAGTCTGGTCCATCAGACAGAAAGCAGTTTGACCTAAGATGCCCAGCCCTTCCACTCTACCAGAAGGTGATGATGTTTTCTTAGCCCCTGCTGTCTGCCTCAATGTCAGGCGAAAGCAACTTTGAAGAGCGAGGGACCTCCCCCGCTTTTCCCTCTGCCTGGCACGGTCTTCCCCCCTTTACCCATGTAGCTTTGCTCCCTCAACAGTCTCAAGTCTTTACTTAAATGTCATCTTTTAAATGATGCCTTCTTGGACCACTGTATTCAAAATTTCATCTCCCTTTATCAGCAACCTTGCTTAATTTTTCTCTGGACACTTGGCACCCTCTAACATAGAATGTAACTGACTTTCTTATTTTGTTTATTGTCTGCCTTCTCCCACTAGAATATAAGGGCTGTAAGTGCAAATACTTTTGTGTGTGTGTGTGTGTGGTTTTCACTGATATATACCCCCAGTACTTAGGATAGTGCCTGGCACATTATAACAAGTGTCCAAACATTTTAATGAACAAATGAAATCAGTCTGACCATCTAAAGGGAAAACTGGCATCTTGGTCCTCAGCATGGACCCTCTCCCCAAGTGAATGTACACATAGACATACACACAAAAAAACCTACGCCTGTAATCTTAGGGGTTCCTAGACTCCCTGAAACCCAGCCACGGGTGCCAGGTTAAAACTCTTCGGTCAGAAGGAATTTAGCTGTACCTCTTTGGGTGCTTCTCCAGTGCAGTCTTTTGGAAATCTTCTCCATGCCACAGATGTTATGACTGTTGGGAGTCTCCCAGGAGATTCCAGAGCCTTGTAATATTGTAGCCAATACAGTGAGGCTGGCAGCCATAATTCTGTTAAGAAAACAGGAGTGTGTGCCAGCCCCTCGTTATTCATTACCGAGCTATTAATTCAAGTTCTCTTAGGAAAACGTCCAACAGTGGAAAGACAGGCTCTGAACAGCCGCAAGCTAAAGCACAGCCTCTGCCCTGGTGTCCCGGGTTAGCCACTTCTTGGGGCAAATGCTGAGCTGCCCCCTTTGAACACACCTGGCTCCTTGGGGATGGGAGTTGCCCTGCAGGGGTGACAGACTGGATCCTGGTCCTGTTCAACGTTGCTAACTCCCGAGGCTGCAGAATCCAAGAGGACTGGCTGCTCCTTAAAGGAGGAGCTCACATGTCCAGCGTGCCGGGCAAGAACTGAAGGTTGAGTAAGACTTTCACAAAAGAAAGGGGTGATGGCAGAGGAGCGGGTGGAAGGAGAGGGCCTCCTGGGCAGAGGGGAGGAGCAGGCCCAGTGCAGAGACGCGGGAGTGGGGTAACAGCACGAGCCAGCCTCCACGTGGAGGGTGTGGAGCTTTATCAGAAGGGCTTTGGAGAGCCATGGATGGGGTGATGATAGAACAAGGTGTGCATTTAGTGAGATTTTCCCAGGAAGCAGTGGAGGATAGACTAGTAGAGGCAAGAAGACCACTCAGGTTGCTTTTACGTGATCCTGGGGCAAGTGGTATGGGCTGACCAAGCTGGTGGCAGCGAGCAGAATGGGAAGGGGAGAGATTCAAGGGTTATTAAGGCGGGTAGAATTATCCAATGATGGAAACACAATGGAGGATGAGAGAGGAATGGGGGGAGAGGGAGGATGGAGGTCATGGAAAATGTCAGGTTTCTGGCTTGGGCAACACGGTGGATACAAGCGCCATTACCTTAGGAAGAAATACGGGTGGGACCTGGGTCGAGGAGCCCTTCTCAGCTGCGGCTCCACAAGAGAATTAAGCACTGCTGCCCTAAGGCCTCCACCGTCTGGAAGGAATGAGCGTCTCTCCCCTGATCTAGAATGGCACTAGTTCTCAGGAGAACTGAGAAAACAGGCACTCGGGTTGCATTCTGCATTCTGCGGTTCAGACAAAGAGACCCGGTTGAAAAAGTTTTCGATAACGTAGGTCAGGCCATGGGAGGGGATGAAATCGCCCTGACAAAGCGTGTAAAATTGAATCAGTATAAATGACAGAGTCAAGGGACGAGGTGCCTGAGAATCTAGAGACGCATCGAAAAAATCAGGAGACAGTGACACCTTAAGTCCTCATGGAAGCCAAGGAGAAGGTAACTTCAGACAGAAGAGGCTGGCCAAGCTGTTTCCCACAGCGGGTGGCTGCACCACTGGTGACGCTAGAGAGGATTCTTGGGGTACATGTGGGCAAACACTTTTAACTTTAGTAGTTATGTATTGTTATCTCTATGTACTGCAAGTAATCCAGCATTCATGTAGTAATATAAATAACATAGCTAACAGTTAATATTTTTTGACAGTTACTAGGTACTGGCCATTGTTCTAAGTGCTGTATATGTATTAATATTCTTACTTAACCCTCACCACAATCCTACAAGCTAGATATTGTTATCCCCTTTTTAAAGATGAAGAAATTGAGGCACAGAGAGGTCAAATAACTTGCCCAAGGTCACAGAACTAGTAAGAGGCAGAACTGGAATTTGAACCTGAGGGGTTTGACTCCAGGAACCCTGCTTTAAAAAAAAGGATTTATTTCTGGCTTACTCAAGTAAAAGAGAAGGATCAATTTCAAGAAAATAGCAAATAAATAATAGAACAAGTGGACTCAGCTATCACAAAATTGTTAAGGAGGGACACGAATGACTGACACTTGGGAAATAGTGCCCTGGCTGCATTGTTACATTGAGGAGAAATGCATGATAGTGAGCTGTACATAGTCTGTACATGTCCTGAGACTACAGGACAAAAGGAAACATCTAGATAATGCTGTTCCCTGCCTATGGGGAGGTCCAGTTGCATCCTTTCAATTCTGGGCCATTATCCTAGGGACAGAAACAACAAACCACAAATATCGTATTAACTGTTATCTGTCAAAAATGCTATTTGTTATTGGTGGGCGTTAGATTCTTTAATAATGTCTTGAAAGATTCCCTGGGTCTTTTAAATGACCGAACTCTTACACATTATCACCATACTTAAGTGTATTAGAAATGTGCTAAATTACTTCCATGACTGCATTCTGAACATTTCAACAGCTGAGTACCTTGTAAATACTCTGGCAGGAATTTTGATTTCTCATCCTTATTTCTTTGGGATCCCATGAGTAATACAAGAAGCTTGTTTATTGCTGAAATATATCTTGCTTAATGTCTTTCATGTCTGTCCCTGGTGTCTTACCAGCAAAAATGGTGGTGAAAATGATCCTAAGCAGAGGAAGAAATCAAACAGGGAAACCGAAAGAAGAAACAGAAAAGGGAATGTACTGGGGAAGGAAGATGGGCTGCACACCTTCTGGGGCTCCAGTCCTAATCTGGGAGAGGGCAAGAAAAAGGAGATGGAACAGACTGAAACAAGCCAAAAGGTATTGTTCCTGAGAGATGCCCTCAGGCACTGGGAAAGAATGTCTTGACACCTAAGGGAGAGTGGGCAGGCACCAGGCCATTGACGCCTCTAGCTCTGTCTACCCTACCTAATACACCCTTGCTGGTCCTTGCCTGCAGGTTCTCTCATTCTTTCAAGGTTTCGGTAGCACATAGTTTCCAGAGCAATGCCATGAGGAGTATTTGTCCTCAGGCCTAGAAGGCCATGTGGTACCCCAGGCCTTTTGGGGCCCTGGCTCAGTGTGCCCATCTTGGGTACTTTCAGCATGATGGATCACATCTCAATCTGTATGTTACAACTAAGGCTGCTGGGATCAACCATATTTCCACAGATCTACTCTCTGTATTAAAGGGAGAGACAAAATGTGTTGCTATGTAGTAGATGCAAACCAGGCCATGTTAACAATGAAAATTTCACTGGTTCTTGCCATTACTGTTACAACTCACCATCCTTGCCTGAAAATGTTCCTTGGGTATCATCTAGAGGGCCTTACTTGTATTTGTCAGCATCGTTACTCTCACCTCTCCTCAGGTCCTTCCTTTCGGCTTGAAGATTCTGTGATTCTATAAGACTGGTAAGGAGGGTTGTGGAGTCTCTAGTACAAGAGCTTTTTGTGTGTTTATTTTAAAGTCTGCCTTATAGAAAATTTCAAACATCTACAAAAAAAGAGAGAAGAGTATAATGAATTCTCATGTACCCACTGATCTGCTTTAACGATTTATATCCCATCTACACCTCCATCTTCTCTACCCCTCTGGATTATTTTGAAGAAGATTCTTAAATATTTTAGCATAGATCTCAAAAAGACAACTCATTTTTTAAAAATCTAGTGCAGGAGTTTTTAAACTTGGGTTTATGTATGTAATGTTGCATGCAAATACGCATCTTCTTGAGAAAATGACCTACAGCTCTCATCAAATTTTTTAACTGGTTCAGGAGTCTAAGATTTTAAAAATCATTGCTCTAAGCAAAACAATGAGAAGAGATTAAACTTGCTTTAGGGTCAATATTTGTGAATGAAACCTCTCATCTTTTCACCATTACCACCATTACACTCATTCTTAAGTATTTTTCAGAAACTTGTTTCCTAGGAATGATTTTAGCTGTTTTATATATAGAACAGTAAATTTCAACTTTAAAAGGTTTTAGGATTAAATGCACTCTCCAAAAGCCATATATACTAATTTAAAGAGCAGAAAAACATTAGAGGCATGTATACAATGGTCAATATACAGTCACCATGAGAGCTTTCCAAATGGGCCCTCAGCCTGCAAAGTGAAGGAATCTACATCAGAGAACCAGAGGGAGAGTCAGTCAGAACTGATTTCACCAGAAGCATTAGCTCAGAGGCAGAGAATACAGGCACAGAACTGCTCAAAATGTCCCTACGTTTTGCAAAATACAAAGGACAACATACTTCCAGGAATGTGATGCTAAAATAAAAAAATTCAGAAACCATGCGTACTGCTGATTAAGTTAAAATTACGCAGTTATTTTAATAAAACAGACATAAAATATACATTAACATTTTCTTTATTTTCAAAAATCTGGGTTAAACAGGCAAGCTGCATGTACATAAACCAAACCAAACAACACACCAACAACTTAAAAAAAACAAAACAAAAAAACCCCAGAACCTTGCAAATTGTTAAGACTATACTGGACTATCAACTAGAGGGCTGGACTAAATGAACAAGAAACCCTGATGCTCTATGACATAAAACTGATGCCATACGTGCTTTCCCACTCGGGTGATCCCACGTGCACATACATGTGTGTACATGTGCAGGCATCACTGGAGGAAGAAAGAAAAAGTTGAAGATGGTACAATAAAATAATTCAAGTTACTGACCATTTCCTCTGTCCTTCAGAGTGATGTTTCCAGTGTTAAGAAATTATGGATGCCTCCTCTACATTTAAAAAAAAATCCAGAACAGTGAAAACACCAGGACACAGTTTTATTGCTATCTTTTGGAACGTACGGCTACACAGAAAATATTAAAAATTTCAATAAAAGCAACGTGTTTCTTGTCTAAGTAGTTAAAGTGAACAGACTTTTGTTAGTCACAGCCAAGCAGGAGGAGACCCTGGGAAAGGTTATAATTGGAGCTTTTCCAGAAGAGGCTCCTACCATCTGCAAGAGGTTTGCTATGCTTCAGAAGGAAAAACGAAGCAAACGCAAAGCAACCCATTCACTTTCGCATTTCTAAATTTAAAGTAAACACGCTGGTGTTGTTGAAATTTTAATTTCCAGTTTAAATTGTCATGACCACTTGGGGCACAGACAAAACCTTTATATGACCAGGAAGGAACTGAGCAAGGCCAATGACACTCAGTGTTCCTGTGTGTTTTCAAGTCTGTTCAGTGCAAGCAAATGAAAACCAAAAGAAAGCAACCCAGCTTTAGTTCTAACACTGATAACTGTAGACCCTGGAAGGAAGTAATTTAGTGGGTTTTTTTGTGTTTTTGTTTGTTTGTTTTTACTGCTTTTATTCCCTTACTATCTGAATTTAAACACAGTTCCATAAAACTTCAAGTATAGCTAAGGAAGGCACCTCACTGCCCCCAGCCAGCTTCCTGCTGTTGAAACTGAACTTTTCTGGCATTTGTATTCTAAAACAAGTTTCATTTCTCCTGATCTCTTGTTAAAACACAGATTCTATCTTCTGTAATTTTCTAATTTTGCACCTGTTGTTAGTTCCGAGTTTGGGAAGAGTGGAGAAGCACACAGGATGGCCTCCACAAGCTCTGGTCTAGGCTATCAGACACCAGGACGAACGTGGGGACCCCTTGCCTTTTCTCACTTGGAAGCAAGGGACTCTTTCAGGATAGTGTTTTAAATGGTAGTGGGGAAAACAGCAATTTAAACTTTATTTGTAGAAAAAAGTATCTGAATTTTCTATTTTTACTATAATGATCATGCATCACTTCAGTAATAAAAATAAAGAAACACAATGCTGTGAGGTGGCAATTGTTTTTAGGTCCATTTTCTTGTATTAGTTCAGCCCATTTTAAGTGAGGACTTTGGGCATTTGGGGAGATTTTTGTCTTCTCGCCATATTATCTATTTAAAAGCATACATCTTTCTTCCAGTGGGTAATGATCTGACACCCCACAGTCCCTTGAAATTATGATATTCAACAACAACAAAATTTAACCAAGCTTTGTAGGTTGCAGTATAATTTATCTTTTTAAGAATAGTACATAAATGGTTTACTTCAATGCTTGTCACAACTAAAAATATTTTCCATATCTTTACACATAAAATGTGTATCAAATACCAAAGTCACAACTTTTCCCCTCAGAATTCCCTATCGTTTCCTGGCACTTGGTGCTATAGAGTAGAAGTCTGGAGCCAGAATGTTCTTTTGTTTTCTGATAGGCAACTTATTTCTGTCTGACTGAATGCCTACAGCATTTTTCATTCTTTATCCTTGGTAGTTTAAAATTTTGCCAGGAGGTGATTAGGTACAAGTCTCTTTCACTTGTTTTTTTTTTGGCCTGGAATGCAGTGAGACCTTTCAGTCTAAATACACAGATTTTTGTTTTGTTCAGGAAAGATTTCATTTTTATAGTCTAATGATATTTTTCTTAATATACTCCTTCCATCAGGAAAGCAAATATCAGTAATGTTAGCTAATGTTCTGTCTTCCAAATCCATTATCTTTCCCCTATTTTCATCTCCTGTTTCTTTTGAAAGAATGATAGGAAGAAAATCTCGTTTGTCCTTCACACTGATATATATATATATATATATATTTTTGGCCACATCCCGCAGCATGCGGGATTACTTCCCTGACCAGGGATCAAACCGTGCCCCCTGAAGTGGAAGCGCAGCGTCTTAACCACTGGACCGCCAGGGAAGTCCCACACTGAGTTTTTTTATAAGCATCTGTATTATTCTTTTCTACTTCCAATGTGGATTTTAATCTGCTATTGTGTTTTTAGCTTCCTTGAAATCCTTCTTTCTAGTTTATCTTCTTTTTCATTTTATTCTGTTGCCTTTTTCTCTTAATCCATTCCCATTTTAAGATAACATACTATTGCTGCATAGAAGCAATTCTTCTGTTCCTTCAATTATGACAAAGAGAATCCTAAAATTTTCTTGTTTCTTGCAGTAGACTACTTTCAACTGTTCTGGAAGTTGTTCATTTTCCTTCATTCAGTCACATTTTTTTTTTTTTAATGCCGCATTTGTTTTCTCTATACTCATCCTTAAATGGTCCTTTCTCCTCAAACCCAGTATTTGCCTTTCATTTTGCTATCTGTCCACTTGAGTGTTTGTCAAATCCCTTTTTTGGATGCACAGGTTGAGGGTAAGAAGATGTACATATTTCCATGTCCAGTTTCTAGTTTAACACTTTTCCATTGAAGTGGCATCCTTTTCCTTTCTATTGTCTGGTTTTCTGGATCTCTGATCCAACACCATACATGAAAAATCACAATATTTGCATTTTCTGCTACTTGCTTATTTATTGTTTTTGTCCTCACCTAAAGGGTTTTTCTCAGAATGCACTATGCCTCCAACAGATCCTCTCTGCTTGCTGCTCACATTTTAGCCCTAGAACTTGGAGCTGGACTGAATGAAGAGGAGGTGGGTGGGGAGATGGGAGAGAGGGTGGGATAGAGAAGCTTTTCACTTTACAGTGTGGCATCTGGTTAAGAGAAAGGATAAGCCAGTTATTTTTCTGGCACCAGAGCTCTGAGTAAGGAGACTGACATGGTTAATGAGAACAAGTATTAAATATCTTTCAGATTTTCTATTTCACAGAACCTGTTTCATGAAGCAAAGCGAAAGAAAACAGTGAGCTACAACCTGAAAGGTTTTGTCTCACTTTACTTCCAAATGCCTTGTAAATTGTATTGATTCCTTCTAGATTCTAGAATTGAGAGGTGGCCTTCTTCTGGGTCTATATGAGTGTTTTTCTTGGAAGGCAGGAAGTCAGCTGCCTTCTGCCAGACAGCTCCATTAATTAATTTTTTAAAATCCAAATCTTTCAGCTATGGTATGGAGGAAAGATTCTGGATTACTTTTCTAGTCCTGAATCTACTACTTATTGTCTTGCTGACCTTGGATGGGCCCTTTAATATCTCTGGGCTTCGATTTTCTTATTGGTAAAATGGGGGATTTTGATTAGGCTGTCTCAGAGTTACCTAGAACCTTTTATTTTTTAAGCCTCAAAACAAAAAAATCCCCATGCCCTGATAAAGAATAGAAAACAAATGACTAAATAAGTATATTTTGCTATGAGGTTGCTTTAGCCTAAAGATTATAAAAATCCTCTGACATCAAAATTAAAAAGTGAAAGCAAAAACCCTGAGCATGTAATTGTGATGTAGGCTAGGAAGTCCTTTACATTTTAAGCAATGATACCCATTCAAAACAGGTGCAGTTTGTAAACGACTTGACTTTTATTAGAATAAACTGGCATGAACATCTGCCCTTTAAGGTAGACAATAGATAATATGAGTTATTTATTGGATAAACACAGAAGGTTCTCAGTAGGCAGAAAATGTTATACTTATTCATAGAAAACCACCAGGCTTTCCAGGAACTATTGAATTATACCAATATATTGAATTAGTAAGAGAGTACATATAAGGTATGACACAGTATGGTTTGAGAAATGAAATATTTCCCAAACAAACAGAAACTGTTTAATTTTTTAAAAGCTCTGTGATAAATGGACCTCTTTGGGCCTGAAGAAGGCAGTTTAGTTTAATGCATTGAGCACTGTATTTGGAGTCAGAAGACCTGGGTTCAAACTTAAGTTCTCCAGCTTATTAGCTCTGTGAGACTTTGGGAAATTTACTTAACTTCTCTGAGCCTTGGTTTCTCAGTAAGTAAAATGGGAATAATTAGACCTACCCTGCAGAGCTGTTGTGAGAATTAAATGAGAATACGAGGAAGCTGTGCGAAAGCACTTACCACAGTTAGTGTTAGTCAAATCTGAATCTTCCAGAAACTTATTTGAACAAATCAGTAAAAATAACTACAGTTAAATGTAAATCAATTAAATCAGTTATTCTGACCATAAAATATTTAGGAGCCCATTCTCAGTGGGGGAGAGGGATCTATCTAATTGCTTTTAATAGTAATGGAAGCAATATGCATCTACATATAATCCAGTGAGTTTTCTTTTTGGTCTTAACAAGTATTTCCTGAAATTATTAATTTCCATATGAACTGCATTAGATCAACAATAAAGCACTTTAATTGAGCATAAAAATCTGATTCTCATCAACAATTAAAACATAGGGAACCTCTCTGGATTTCTTGGGCTATAAAGAACTAGAAGTACTCAAAATCATCATCAAAATAGGCAAACTTTGCCAGAAGGATGGGCAGCCTCCCTCAAAGGAGTTTTGGGAAATCCTATGATGTCAGGATACATGGATACAGAACACATAGGAACTTCCAGAGATAAGCTAGTTTTTCATTCCCCACAGCCTCCTCTTCTCTCAGAAAGGGAGTTCAGCCTTACGTCATCAGCAATCTCTCCCTTCACTCCTGTTTTTGCTTAGGTGATAATTTATATGGAAAAACACAACAGAGATTTTTACCTAAGAACTTTGCCTAAACAACTGAATGTTTTTCTCTTAAAACAGAGCATTAAATTCACCCCAAAAGTAAAAGCATTTAAAGATACACGTGAATTTGAAACTTTTAATGCATTCTTCGGTTCAGGGCTGTTTGTTAACAGTTTCTCAATATGTATGGGTCTTAACTTAGGCTAAATTGGAGCGCCTGAGGGAAAATGAGGTAACTCTTCTTTGAGATCGTCTTCGTTTGCATTTCTTGCTGCCTAAAGTTAACTGGTTACTAGCTCAAGAACCCACTGTTAGCAATCCAGATTTCAACAAAAGCAACAAAGTGATGCTTGTTTGATAAGAGTAATATTTAAACATAAATATTTGTTTATTTAAGTGGTAACAATGTGGTTAGTGTTAGCCTAACCTGAGAAAAATAACATTCTGCTGCCTGTAGAGATAGCAAAATAATTTAAAGAGCTGTCAAACTTAAAATTTCAAGAAAATTGTTATTCCTAAAGCAAGCGTTCCAATATAGCGAGAAGCACTCACTTAGGAGATTCAGTATATGATCTTGAGGAATTAGGAATTTTGCCTCCTAGTTTTGCCACTTCCTAACTACATGGCCTTGAGGAACTGCAGAAATGTAACATTATTCACTTTGGAGATGATCTTTTCCGATGATCTCCTTTCACAGCTGAGGAAAGTGAGACCAGCATTTACCAAGTGAGTAGAGAAGGCGCTGCCAGCCTGGTAATCTTCCTTTTATAGCCAGAGGCTTCCGCTTCTACAGGAGGATTATTTTGTCTAGATCTTCTCCACAGCTGTCTATGAACATGCTGATAGGGTGGGTATAGCGCGATGCTTTTAATGAGGTTGAATTAAAATAAAAATCAAAGTAACAGAGTTTCACATTTCTATAAACATTTATCAGTCAGGGCAGTTAATACAGCATATAATCCAAGGAAAGCTGGGAAATGCCACATGACCGAGGAGACCATTTCTTTCACAACTTTGGTTAGGTTTTCCCATAATACTTCCCTTTGCAAACACACTAAACCATGGGAAAACTTTCTCCTAATGCCTCTCAGGGCTTCTCTGTACTTTAATTGTTTTTGCTTATATCTGAGGTATCAGGGCTTGGAGGTGCTGGAGGTAGAATTTATGGGTATAAATGTGACCACATTATCAGGTTTGCTTTCCTCTTCAAGTTTAACAGTTTAAAGGAGAGAGAATCTCCATAATGGAAGGAATAAGTGGTATAGTGCAGATGAGGTGAATAATACTATTACTCTTACCAAAGGTTGTAACTAAAATAACGAAGATTTATTGCATAAATAATACTATGTGCCCGGTGCTGTGCTAAAGCCTTTATACTTCATTGAATCATACCCTGCAAGCTGATGCCCCCATCACCTCTGCTGGAATAAACTTCCAAGGGGAGACTGGCTAAATTCTGGGGAGGAGGTACCAGGCGAGCAGGGCTTCCTTTAGAGCAGGTGCAGAAGGTGCTGGGGGCAAGAGCTCACCCAAAGGACTCCCTGGGTCGTCCCATAACACCTACAGCACCACCATTCCTGAGGCAGAGCCACGGCCACTCGAGCCTCGGTGAATGTGCAAGTTCCCGGTATTCATTCCCACTTTTGAATACAAAAGACACTAAAGGTAAGTAGAGAAAAAACTCTTAACCTCCCTCTTTCTTCTCTTGGGAATCTCCTTTCTCCTGGCTTAGGCCAAGAGTAGAAAACCCTGCAGTCCCCAGAGGGTATGGTTTACAGCTGGCCGAAAAGACAGAACAACTGCCTTAGCTCTGAAGCCCAACAAGAACTAGCTACTCTGCCCCGCTTCAGATCCTCTGAGCATGGACACACCATATAGATGGATAGGTGCTTCACCATATGAGCAGGTTTACTAGGTGTTATCACATATAAACTTAAAGTGTGTGTGCACATACACACATACACATCTACACACAAATATATAATAGACAAAGTACCTATACAGTGGGTGGCACAGGAGGCATGCAATGAATGGCATTTAGGATGCTGAGATGCGATTCTTTCCTTCCATCAGGTACCACTGGAGATTCTACCTCCTGACTTTGATTATAATCATTCACTTCAGAACTCTGAGGGTTGAAAGTCCATCAAATAGGTGATAAGCGACAAACCTGAGGCAGAGATGGTTATTCAGCTGATAAAAAGCCACTATCAACAGAAAGATTACAGCCTCTGGATCAGTTATTGCTACTTTTGGAAATGTTAAAATCTGAAAAGATCCCAGTGATATCTAATGGCAATTTCTTCTTGAATCGATTTAAAATAAAAATGGAGGTTTTATTAATTAAGCTGCAGGCCCTGCCCAGTAGTTCACATAGGGTATATTTCTGTTTAAGTGCAGTACTGACAAGAAAAACAACCATGTGCTTTCCTCAAACAACATTTCCTCTGGGTGTTCACCCACTAAAGGAAACTGTACCTCGTGTTTTGTGTCTCTTTTAATCAAAACCTTAAAATCCCTATTGGAAACTACAACAGAACAGTGTGCAATATCAAGTCATAACACTGCTTATTAAATATTACCTGTTATTTATATACAGATGGAGACATACCAAAGTTAATCTATATTCAGGAAAGATCAACTAGTAAACGAAATAAATGTGCAGGAACTAAAAAGGGAACAACATTAAACCTTAAGGCAGCATTGGTTGAGTCTTCTCTGGTAAAGGAAGTATGATATATTTCAATGACCAGTGAATGACTTTTTAAAACAATTAAAATAAATACTAAAATAATGTTTTGAAAAAGAAATAGGGCTGATTTTAGGACTCCTACAAAATGAATGTATACTAGACTTTCAACTGTGGACTGGAAAACATACACAGGAACAAAATGGTATGAAGTTGTAGCAGTCTTTCCTCAAATACAAAATAAAGATTCCCTAGAAATTATTATTATTATTAATTAGTCCTCTTTGGGCTCCTTTTTCACTTATTCAGAGCAGTTATTATAACATTCTGTTAATGTTTGAATGACAAGTGGTCAGATTTAATCTCACCTGAGTGAAATGATTTCAAACTACACTGATAATCTATCATCATGGTCTGATTTTTCAACTCTGTGCTTGTTGCTGGGTTTGCTTACCTGGTAGGTTGCCTACATCCTCGTGTCCCAAGCATTGGTGCCAACCTAAAATGATGAGATCTCTTGTGGCTGAAAGAGTCATACTTTGACAAAAATATTTCAAAACTCTTTAATGAACATGTTTTGGAATTTGTTTTCTTTGCAGCTTGTTCTGTTGGATTTTCCTGGTTACGCCTGAAAATTACTTTCAGTTGTTTTACAGTCCAGTGCTATATGCTGGAACAACTGTATGACACAAGGAACAGATGCAAAAAAAACCTCTAAAAAATGTTCAAACGAAAATAGCTTTCACATGACGCTGAGAAAGAAAACGTAGGCACTTCTGCTTCAGGAGGTTTTTCACGTTTTGATCGCAGACCGCTTTTCCAAGACACTTTCTCTACTACTAGAAATTCCCTCATTGTACAAACCATCTAGTTCATTGGAAACCTTGTTCTCACAAGCACCGTTTGGTGCATTAATCTTTTCTCATAAAACTGTCTCCACTGATGCAGAGGTCAAGTCCTCCCAGGGCTGAGAGCAGTCCCCACTTTCCTATCAGCATGACTGAGCGTAGCTCCACGACCTTCCATCAACCAAGGCTGCTTGCTCTGCAGGACCAAGTTATCCATCAACAAAACATAAGGAGGAGTGCCAGGTGCCACTTTTCTCCTGGAAATAGTTAACATGTCTGCCTCTCCCTTCCTAGTTCCTCACTGTGAGTGTAATTCCACAAAGTGTTTATAACATTCTAAAGCTACTAGGCTACTGGGATTTTTTTTAAATGACTACTTAAACGGTTTTCTTCCCCACTCCCTTTTATTTTTTTTTGAGAAAATCTGTGCTAAAAAGGCACTAGATAAAATGAACTTCCTCACTCTTGTGTATGTAGTAATTTATACAGTGCGTTAGACTCTATAATTTAACAAAGGTGACACACATCTGGATAAAACATCCTAAATATTCATCTACTTTCAGTTAAAAAAACAAACGCAAAGTCAAAGAAATAGGAAGTCCCACTGACAGGGACCAGCCTGACCATGAAATCACGGTCATCCCTGCCACCTCAGAACTCTGGCCTTGGCTGCGGGGGGAGCGCCCCCCTGCCAGGTGTGTTGGGTGGTGGCCGGGACCCAGGGGAGACTCACTGGCAGCAGCTGTGGGAGCCAAGCCTCCTGGAGACCTGAGTAAATGAGACGAAGGTGAAGTTCTCACAGTTTTCCAGCTTGACCTTCTTGGCTAAGTTCGGGACAATTCCCCGAAGAGACCTCAGTCCCATCCTCTGTTCCTCGTACCACACGCTGCCCATGTCTGTGGCCTCCTTCCTGGCGGTAAGGTAGAAAGGGGACTTGGCCTCCATCTGGGTGGGTGGTCGGTGGATGTACATGTACTTGTAGAGGAGGCAGTAAGGGCACTGTTTGTGTCCCCTGGAATGCTCATGGTAGATCTTCCCGTGGCACACTCGAGTGGAACCACTCCGACTCTCCCGCTTGACACTGTCTGTCCGGGCGAAATAGGGCTGGTTCTGTGGGTCTTTGAGCAGCTCGATGTCACCATACATCAGATCAGCATGCTCCTGCAGCGTCCGCATATTCAGGTATTGGCTGTTGTACTTGACCACGGTGGACAGAAGGGTGATGGGGCTGTCATCCCCCAGACACCCTGCCTGCCACATCTCCTCCTCATCAGAGAGGGAGAAGTAGACGATGTTGCGAGAACGGGCACCTGACATCCCTGCCTTACTCAGCACCCACAGCTTCTCCTTGAGCTTCTTGGTGGAGGAGCTGAAGGTGCTGCTGGTGATGGAGAAGCCCACGCCCGCATTCTTCAGGATGCGGTCCAGGCCTCGGCGGATGGCGTGCAGCGACGTGGCCAGGAAGTCTGAGCCGTCGCTCTTCTTAACGGTGACATAAAAGTTCTCGAGCAGCTCGTTCAGCTTCACTGCAGGGATCTCAAATGAGACAAACACTGAGGTTACAAATTTGCGGACACCCAAGTAGCCAGACCCCTCCTTCCTTCTCCTGATCCTCACCAGGGACTGTATTTTGGAGAGCCCTCTAGAGGGCTGCCTTCTTAGCATGATATAGTGGAAAAAACAGTGAATTTCACGCTGGAAGATCTAGGTTCCACACTGGGCTCCACTTAGTCCCTTTAAACCTCAGTGTTCTAAGCAAACAGGATGGGAGATAATAATCATACCTTCTCAAAGAATTATTGTAATGCTTAAATAAAGTAGTGGATGTGAAAGGGTTTGTAAATAGTAATGAACACACATACACACAACATATATATATATATATGTAATTATTTTTATTTTTATTATTGGCCTTGTAACTTTCACTGTTCCTCTCTGGAAAGCCCTTTCATCTCTTTTCTAGCAAATCATTTCCTTCCCTCCCCTTCAATAAAATTCAGCCATCCTCTTTGAAGAATTCCTGAACTAAACTTATCGAACTCTGAATCATTCCGACATTACTTTCCCTGATCTCTGCATGTACTTGGTACTGAAGGGAAAGATGACTCACATGTCCATTTTGCACAGCAAGTTAATGCCCCTTGATTCTTCACTTGAATTTATCTGAATAAGTCTGGAAATATTTCTGACTTAACGATCGATAGGGCTTCAATGTCAATATTTGTTCAAAAGATATGAAAGACTTAATGATTATACTGACAATTAGAGAGTGCTCCTTATTTAGGCATGGCAGGAGGAGGAAGCTTGGTGGGTAAGAAAGCTTTACTTTCAAGAGGGAGCCATAAAGATAAAACCAGACCTTGCTCATAGTCAGTTTAGGTTGAATACACATTCTAGGACAAAAGATAGTTCTCAATAAGAGACGTTTTAAAAGTAGAAACTGTACAGGTAACATTCATTCTTCTAATAGCCTGGGTCAAAGAGGAAAATAAAAACTGAATTATAGATTAAAAATGAGGCAAACTGAAAACATTACATATCAAAATGTATGAGGTGTTGCCAAATATACTCCAATAACACCACAGTCTTAAACTCCTTTGTTAGAAACTTTATTAAAAATAAGCGAACACTATTTAACACAAAAGACTAGAAAAAGTAAATCAAATTCAAAAATAGAGTGAATCAATAAAAATAAAACAAATTAATGAACTGGAAAAGATATAAATTGGTATAGATAAAAAATGAAAACATGTAATCTTTGAAAAGACGTATAAAGTTGACAAACTTCTAGCAAATATGATAGAAAGAAAGAGAGAGAAAGAAGAGGAAAGGAAATATAATATAAACAATATTAGGAATGAGAAAGACCATAACTACAGAAAATGAATAAAGAATATGAAAGAATATCATAAACTTTATGCATATTAATTTGAAAATATAAATAACCTGAACAATTTTCTAGCAAAATATAAATTACCAAAGTTGGTTCAATAAGAGGTAAGAGATCTGAAGAGCCCCAAACAAGAGAAGAGAATGAAATGACTGTCAAAGATGTATGTCACTCATAAAGAGATGGTGTTACGGAGTTGATTCAGCTTTTCTTTTGTATGTAAACAGTTTTGGAGCACAGGAAAAATAAGCGTTCTTCATTTTTTTTCTAATCCAAATATAGTAGATATTATACCAAAGACGCAAGAGGGAGGAGATATGGGAACATATGTATATGTATAACTGATTCACTTTGTTATAAAGCAGAAACTAACACACCATTGTAAAGCAATTATACTCCAATAAAGATGATAAAAAAACCCCAACAAAGTATATGAATATAAATGTAAACTGCTCTAAGTAAAGTACTAGTGATTTCCACTTTGCCCAGCACCAATGTAAAACAAAATGTACACACGTTAGAACCATGCGAGCAAGGGCATGGCTCTGATATGCACAAGTAGCAGTTAACATGGTACCAGCAAAATGAGGGCTGCCTATATTATCAAATTCAGGACTGCAGGAAAGCAATCTACATCGAGACCAGTAGGGATTATCAGAGTGTAAGGATGATTCAATAGTAATAAATACTTCAATATAATTGACTTATTTACATATTAAGGAGAAATAATATGAAGTTGAAAATTACTGAAAAATTATTTGAAAGAATATGCTATCCACTTCAAATTTTCAAAATGCAAATTAAATTTAGATTGGAAGAAAAAATATCCTCTTACTATAACGAAGAGTATTTTACAGACATGAACTATAAAAATTACACTCAAGATGAATCAAAACTACAATGAGGTATCACCTCACACCAGTCAGAATGGCCATGATCAAAAAATCTACAAACAATAAATGCTGGAGAGGGTGTGGAGAAAAGGGAACCCTCTTGTACTGTTGGTGGGAATGTAAATTGATACAGCCACTATGGAGAACAGTATGGAGGTTCCTTAAAAAACTAAAAATAGAACTACCATATGACCCAGCAATCCCACTACTGGGCATATACCCTGAGAAAACCATAATTCAAAAAGAGTCATGTACCACAGTGTTCACTGCAGCTCTATTTACAATAGCCAGGACATGGAAGCAACCTAAGTGTCCATCGACAGATGAATGGATAAAGAAGATGTGGCACATATATACAATGGAATATTACTCAGCCATAAAAAGGAAAGAAACTGAGTTATTTATAGTGAGGCGGATGGATCTAGAGTCTGTCATACAGAGTGAAGTAAGTCAGAAAGAGAAAAACAAATACCATATGCTAACACATATATATGGAATCTAAAAAAAAAAATGGTTCTGAAGAACCTAGGGTCAGGACGGGAATAAAGATGCAGATGTAGAGAATGGACTTGAGGACATGGGGAGGGGGAAGGGTAAGCTGGGACAAAGTGAGAGAGTGGCATGGACATACATACACTACTACCAAATATAAAATAGATAGCTAGTGGGAAGCAGCCGCATAGCACAGGGAGATCAGCTCGGTGCTTTGTGTCCACGTAGAGGGGTGGGATAGGGAGGGTGGGAGGGAAACACAAGCGGGAGGAGATATGGGGATATACGTATATGTATAGCTGATTCACTTTGTTATAAAGCAGAAACTAACACACCATTGTAAAGCAATTATACTCCAATAAAGATGTTTAAAAAAATTACACCAGGATGAAAACATTAGAATCTTTTTTATGAAGTCAGGAATAGGATGAGAATGATGAATGTGATTGCTATTATACAACAATGCTCTGAAGATTCTGGCCAACCAAGTAAGACAAGAAAAAGAAATTACACACACACACACACACACACGTATGTATGTATATATGCATATAGGAAAGGAAAAAGACAAAACATAATTGTTTTCTGATAATCTAATTGTTGGTCTAGGAAACTCCAAGAGATTCAGTCGAAAAGCCATCAGAAAGAATAGGGTAGCTGCATACAAAATATAAAAAGCAATAGTTTTCTTACATACCAGTAAAAACCAATTAAAATAACTTCCCAATAATCATGACACCCAAAACTCATCTGGTTTCAGATTTTTATGCTGTCACTTGCAACTCCCTACTTGCAGGTGTTAACTTCTCTTTGTATTAGCTGGGATTGTGTGGTTGCAAGAGAGAGACCAAACTTGAAAAAGCCTTGGCAAAGAGGGATATCAGAAATAGTGGATTTCAAGGCCATCAGGGCTCCACCTCTCACCTCTGCTTCTCTGTACAGAGCTGCTTTCTTTATGTAGCCACTTAGCACTCCCCAAGGGTTATATCTTACAGCTTCAGGTACTGGCAAGAGTCCAACTCTCACTTTCAGTAGAAAAAAAGTCTAAAGGAAGGATTCTGATTGGCCCAAACAACCAACCAAAAGGTGGGCCACTGTACTAACATAATGGCTTCTGCAGTAACCATGGGGATTGTAGGAGAAGAATGGTTCCTTAAATAAGGGGTGCTGAGCAGAAAATCGTACTACCTTAGTGTTTAAAAACAAAACAAAACAAAACAACTAACCTCTGATAGCTTCCTTTTGCCCTTCAGATAAGTTCCAAACTGTTTACCTTGTATGCAGGCCTTTACAATCTGCTTCCACCCTATGGTAGATTGTTTGCAAAGACAGCCACAACCATCTCTCCCCTCCCTGTTCTTACACCCCTTTGCAATGTGACTCTGCTGCTCCTCCCATCAGGAAGTAGAATCTATTTTCCCACCCTTGGAATCGCGGCTGGCCATGAATTAATTTGGCCAATAGAATGTGGTAGAAATAACAATGTGTGAATTCCAAACCTAGGCTTCAAGGGGTTCTGTTTTCATCTTACAGGTTCTTACAGGTTTGCCTCCATTGTCGTAGTACATGATGTTGCCATGTAAGGAAGCCCAGTTAGACCTCGGGAACGTGTGACTCAGAGACAAGCTGCCTCCCATCTAATATACAGATGACTGTACCCACATGAGTATCCCAAGTGAGACCAGTAGAAGAACCACTTCTAGCTGAGAAAACCCCGTATCATCATAAGCAAATAAAATGAATGTTCTGTTAAGCCACTAAGTTTTGGGGTGGTTTGTTGTGCAGCCACAGATAACTGATACACACCCTATTTCTCTAGCTTAATCTTTTGTTCTCTTTATACTCTGTTCTCCAGCTTCACTGAACTTTGTGACATTCGTAGAAACCACAGGGCTCTTTCATGCTTCCAAGTCTTTGTATATGCTATTTCCTCTGCCTAGAATGTTTTTTCTTCTAACCTTCTCTATTTGGAAAACCTCTATTCCTTGTTTCAGATCTAGCTCAAATTCTGCTGCCTATATAAAAGGCTTCTCCAGCTTCCCTAAGCAAAGTTACTCTCTCACCTGGGATCCCAAGGCACTTAACTTAAATTTTATTATGGCCCTCTCCATATTGCACAGCCTTTTATCTATTTATATGTCTGTCTCTCAAAGTGGACTGAAAGCTTCCTGAATGCAAGAATGACATCTCATACATGACTGGTTCTTCATGCTGAAGACCCTACCAGAAGGCCTGAAATGTATTATAGATACCCAATGAACTGATAAACATGGGTTAAAGCAATGAATTAACCCCGGAGTCAGGAGAACCAAAGCTGACTTAGGGTGCAGAACCCTAAGAATCAAGGAGAACCCTTGACTATACCACAAGTTTCAAAGAAAAATCACAGCAAAAGCAATTCCTGAAGAAATGTCAAGTCACAAAATGTATATTCTTTGTACACAAGAAACTGTTCATTCTGGCCCATGTTGCCTGCCTCCTTAGTTTTCTCAGACTGAGTTTTGGTTGATAATTATTCCTCGAGGTCTTAAATTGTTATGAAGACATTGCAGGAAAGTATTTTCCTTCATGAGCCACTCTGAACATCAAATTCACATTGGATTAAAAATTGGGCTTTTTTTTTTTAATTGGCTGCACCAGGTCTTAGTTGTAGCACACAGGATATTTAGTTGCAGCATGCACGTGGGATCTAGTTCCCTGACCAGGGATCGAAGCTGGGCCCCCTGCATTGGGAGCACAGAGTCTTAACAGCTGGACCACCAGGGAAGTCCCCAAACTGGGCTTTCTTGATGTGAAAATGACCAAAGAGAAGTAAGAGGTTGTCATGGGGCAGATGACTCCAGGTGGGAAAGAGCAGTATAAGAAGACTGACTTGCTTGGCAAATCCCAAAGTTCTGGAACTATGTAGCAATCCTTGGCAACTGAAAGGATTAGACAAGTAAAACCAAGAATTACTTTGGGGAATGCCTCAAACTCCCCTTTGTGATAATCTTGACTAGGGGATGAAGAAAGTGGAGAAAATGCTTGTGAACTACAAGTACTCTAATAGGAAAAAAAAATGAATCTTGAAGTAACCATTGCTGACAACAAAAATGACTTCATTTTTGCAGTTACTAAATTTCACTTTATTGAGAAAGACAGGTATTGAACTTCAAGATGCTGTATTTTCTGAGTGAGGCTAAGGAATATGTAAATCAATGAGACAGCAACTTTGAGGGAGATGTATCAGTGAGGATTAGGTCACACTTATGAAGAAAAAAATACCATGTGGAACACACATAGTAGATCACAGAGTGATGAGAGTGTGAGACTGGCAGGGTACACTCTGCTAATTTAGATGACATTTTGAAGTCTGATTTGACTCTTTGCTTTCCTCCTTGAAAAAATAACTAAATTTGAGGTTTACCAGCTGCCAAATAATGATAAACAGCTGTAACCTAGCTTGTTTGCTGCTAGCTATATCTATCTTTAAAGACACACTTAGACTAAAAATACCTTGCACTGAGACCAAAAAATGAGATTAAGACTATGGTCCTTGATGCCACAATTCCTTCTTTTAACAAAAATGCTGGCTAATGCTCTAAGAGACTGGCCTCTTTCTTAAGAATTTAATCATTAAAAATATTTAAGTGGCCCATGTGAGACAGAGGATTGAAATATATCTTCTTCCTCATCCATTATTTCTCCAAACAACACAGGTGAAACTAGAAGTGATGATAAGGCACACCCAACTGGACAATCGAGACATTTTCACCACCTGAGATGCATATGTTACCTATGCCATGAAGGTTATGGGGAAATGGGGCTCTTTTCATGGATTCCTGCAGGGAAATGTAAAGTTTCCCAGTAACGGACAACTGTCTTCATAGTGACTTCACAAAGTCTGGAAGACAAGATCCTCTGACCTAGAAAAGGTTAAGGTTAGGGGTTGACGACATGGTGATGAGGGTCTATGAGAATAGATGAATTTTAAAATTATTATTAATAAAAGTGAAATTGTTACATTTTAATAGATTTATTTGCTTTTTTATTGTGGTAAAATATACATAATATAAAATTTACCATCTTAACCATTTATAAGTGTACCACCCAGTGTCATTAAGTACATTCACAATGTTGTGCAACCATCACCACTACTCATTTCCAGAACTTTTTCATCATTCCAAACAGAAACTGTACTCAGTATACAATAACTACATTTCTTCCCCCGTCAGCCCCTGGTAACCTCTATTATACTTTCTGTCTCTACGAACTTGCCTATTCTAGGTACCCTACATAAATGGAATCATACATATTTGCTCTTTTGTGTCTGACTTATTTTACTTAGTATAACACTTTCAAGGTTCAGCCATGCTGTAAGCATGTGTCAGTACTTCGTTTCTTTTCATTGACAAATAATGTTCCATTGTATGGATATGCCACGTTTTGTTTATCCAAATGATGGACATTTGGGTTGTTTGTACATTTTGGCTATGGTGAATAATGCTACAACAAATATTTGTGTACAGTTTTTGTATAGATATATGTCTTAAATTTTCTTGAGTATATGCCTATGAATGGAATTGCTGGGTGAGAGTAACCCTATGTTTAACTTTTGGGGAACTTCCAGACTTTCCAAAGCAGTTGTATCATTTTGCATTCCCACCAGAAATGTATGAGGGTTCCAATTTCTCCACGCCCTCATCAACGCTTGCTACTATCTGTTTTTCTTTTTTTTATCCTAGTCTTCCTACTGAATGTGAAGTAGAATCTCATGTGATTTTGTCTTGCATTTCCCTGCGGTCTAATGAGCATCTTTTCACGTGTTTATTTTCGTCATAATAATGGTTTAATGTCCTTGTCTGCTAATCCTAAAATCTGTGTCAGTTCTGGGTTGGTTTTGATTGATTCATTCTTTAAGTGATATATTGATATTTTCTTGCTCCTTTGCATGTCTGGAAATTTTTGTTTAGTTGCCAGAGATTGTGAATTTTATTTCTTGGGTTCTGGATATTCTTATATTCCTATAAATATTCTTAAGGTTTGTTCTGGGACATAGTTAAGTTACTTGAAAACTGTTTGACCCTTTTGGGTCTTGCTTTTTCTTAATTAAAAAAAATTGAGATATAATTACCATATGACACTATATCAGTTTCAGGTGTATAACATAATATTTTGATATTTGTATATATTGCAAAATGATTACCACAATAAATCTAGTCAACACCCATCACCACACATAGTTAAAAAATTTTTTTCTTGTAACGAGAGCTTTTAAGATCTACTCTCTTAGCAACTTTCAAATATACAGTACCATGTTATTAACTATACTCACCATGCTGCACATTACATCCCCAGGCCTCTTGACCACCTTCACCCATTTCAACACTGCTCATTCCCAGCCTCTAGTGACCACCAATCTGTTCTTTGTAGCTAGGAGGATTTTTGTTCTTTGTTTTTAGATTCCACATATAAGTGAGATCATATGGTAATTGTCTTTCTCTGTCTGACTTATTTCATTTAGTATAATGCCCTCAAGGTCCATCCATGTTGTTGCAAATAGCAAGATTTTCTTCCTTTTTATGGCTGAATAATATTCCACTGTATCTATACACCACATATTCTTTATCCATTCATCCATCTCTGGATACTTAGGTTGCTTCTATGTCTTGGCTATTGTAAATAATGCTGCAATGAACACAGGGGTGTATATATCCTTTTGAATTAGTGTTTTCCTTTCCTTTAGATAAAGGATCGCATGATAGTTCTATTTTTAATTTTTTGAGGAACCTCCATACTCTTTTTCTATAGTGGCTGCACCACTTTACATTTGCTCCAGTAGTGCACAACAGTTCCCTTTTCTCCACATCCTTACCAACACTAGTTAACTCTTGTCTTTTGATAACAGTCATCCTAACAGATGTGAGGTGATAGCTCCCTGCGGTTTTGATTTGCATTTCCCTGATGATTAGTGATATATAGGACCTTTCCATGTAGCTGGGTCTTGCTTTTAAGATTTGTTGGGTAGGGTTAGAGCAAAGCTCAGTCTGTGGCTAATTATTCTCCACATTTGATGCAAGACCTTTCTAAAGTCTCTACCCCACGAATCCTGAGGTTTTTCCAGTCTGACTGGTGGGAAGAGGTTCTGTGTGAGCTCCAGGTACTATTACCTCTGATTCTTTCAGGCATCTTTTTTTTTTTTTTTTTTGGCCAGCCTCAGGTAGTTTCCTCACATGCAGATGTTGATCAGTACTCAGCTGAATATTTGAGACAGAATAGCTTCAGTTCTTTCACGTTCTCTTTCTGTGTAGCTCTCTACTTTCGAATATTCTGTTATGACCATTCTAGCCACCTGGGTCTCTCTGGACTCAGTTCCATTTCCTCAACTCAGCAAATCTGCTGTGCTCTTCCTGCATGCTCCCTCCCTGCACCACAGCCCTGTAGACTCTTTCAAGGCAGCAAGCTGGGGCACATGTAAGGCTCACCTTGTTTCCCATCTCTCAGAGATCACTGCCCTTCTTTGTGTATTATATAATACCTTGAAAAACATTAGTTATATCATTTGTCTGTTTTTTGGTTGTTTCTGGCAGGAGAGTAAATCTCCTCCAAATTGGTTGGAAGTGAAAGAATTAACTGATTTTTCTCCTGGGCATGGGTTATATGTTCCCACTTCTTCCTATGTATAGTAACTGTTGATCGTATGCTAGAAATTGTGAATTTTACGTTATTAAATTCTGGATTTGTCTTATCTTTTCAATGTATGCTATAACTTCTTTCTAGTTGTTCTCATGTCCTTAGCCACCCTGAGCTCTGATTTCTGTCTCCCCTCAACTCAGCAAGATTGCCAGGCTCAGTTTGGGTTCCCCTCCCTTTAATGCAGTTTAAAAATTGTCTCCAGGCAGAAAGCCTGAGAGGTGGTCAAGCAGCCATCTTAGGGATCAAGTCCTGTGCTGCCTGTTCTGTAGGAAGAGTTATTTCATTATATATTATGCCCAGCTTTCTAGTTGTTACAGCAGGAGAGCAATTCTGGACCCTTCTATTCCCTTATGGCCACAAGTGGAAATTTCAATTTATTTTCTAATCTGCTGGATCATTTTGATTAGTATGTTGTTGCTTTTTCATTTTTATAATTCTTTTCATTCTTTCAACAAACATTTCATACATCCTTAACCTATAATCTACTATCTAAAGTCCCTGGTGTCTAAGTCTGTTCTTTGTTGTTTCTATTCATTCTCATTCATGGTGATTTATTTCCTTAAGTGGATAGTGATTTTTTTTTTTTTTAATGAGCACACATTTAGTTGGTCTTAATCTGTGAAATATCTGAGCACCTATATTTTGGATGTTTCCCTTCAAAGATTATTAGCATATGACTCTGCAAGGAGCCAGGGTACTGACCAAGAACTTCTTTAGACACTTTCAGGGTCTGCTCCTCAATCAAGGATTCTTCAGTTTAGCTCCCTGCCTCTTCCCTTCTTAGTGATGTTATCAACATAAGCCCTAAGGAAGAGCCCTGGCTTTCATACGTGCTTACTGCTCACACTGCTCCTGTTTTGATCCTGTGGATGGCTCCCTTTCCTTCTGCAAGTACAGCAGAAAGGCCCCTCACAGTATCTAGGGCACCATGCTGCCAGAAGCAGAAACCTGGATTTCCTATTTCATCTCTTGTTGGTGCCCTAAACACATCACCCAAACCTGGAGATGTCACCTGCCCTTGCGCTTCAGTTATGACTTCTATTTGCAATATCTTTGAATCTATACTTCCAGCTTTAACATTTCCCCCATGTTTTAAGTCCCACCTTCCCAAATGCTTATTCGACATAACCATCTGGTAGACATCTCTATTATCTAAACTCAACATATCCAAATCAAAATACATCTTTCTGTTCTGACTCTACATGTCCAAGAATTTTCCCTTCTATTCACAACGCTCAAACATTTCAAGTTGGAAGAGATTCTAAGGGTTCATTCTACAACTGGGGAAATTGAGGACCAAGAATACTAAATACATTTTTGCTCATCACCTCCAATTAATTGCTCTATAATATTATGTTTCTTATGTTCCTTCCTGTTCAAAAAAATTCAGTGTTTCCCTTTCACCTAACCCTTAAGACATTTGCAGATCTTATGGTCAGAGTGTTTTTATTATAACAGTCCCTTCTCTGCTGCCCCCCCGCCAATAATCCTTCAAATAAAATCTCTCCTTACAAACAAACACAAAAACAAAACAAAACTTCAATGGTTTCCCAACATTCACAAGATTTCAGCTTGCCATTTAAGGGTTGTCAAAATCCAGTTTTATAGTCCACTACTCCCATATATGAAACCTCTGGTGCAGGCAAGTGGGTCTATCCCTCTAAATTTCACTCTTCCTTATGTGACCCAGCCTAGAAGACCGTTGTCTTCAATTCTGTTGAAACCCTACCTCTCCCTCAAAATACAGTTTAAATATCAATTCCTTTGCTAGTCTCAACAAACTGAAATTAATTTCTCCATCTGAATAGTTTTGGCATTTCTGATCTATAAATTCCGAGAACACGTATTAAATTCTGTTTTGTACTGTGGATATTTTTCTTTCTATTTTATGGTCTTCCAAAGTTTCCTCAGGCAGAAAGTACCTGTTCCGTGTTCCCCACAATACTTAGCACAGTGCCTGGCGCATGGAAGCTCAGTGAAGTTGACCAAAAGGAGAAGTAAACTTAAGGGTTTCTTACCTTGGTGATGTCTGTGTGATCTTTGAGCCCATTGGTCATACACCAATATCGCCACACATTCAGGGCATACCGTGTTGCTTTGGTCGTATTTGGGCTTACTGCACTGGTACACAGATCATTCAAGTCATCATTCATATTAAATACAGGAAATTTGTTGAGCTTAGTAGAATAGGCTAGAAACAAAAACAATAAAAGGCATTAACATAATTTGCCATTCCCTCCTTCACAGAATTGTATCTTTGGATCATGTTAAATAGGAGAAAACTCCTAAGAGATATAACACGTTAAAAAATGAAATTTCTATCAAGTATACATAAATTAGAATAAATACAGTAGGGAACAATGTTTATAGCATGAAATCGATGTAGTAACCATGCATTTAATCCCAACAATTTTGCCATATGTATTAACTGATATACTAATGCAGGCATTACAATAATAGAAGGGAAAAAATGAATGCAGAAAAACAAAGAATGTTCTATCTAAAATTTTCACTGTAAAAAAATAGCATTTATGTTAACAACAATGACAAAAGGATAGAAAGAAAGGAAGACAAGTTATACATCCTTTCTCTTTTCCTTAGCACACGAAGAGCTGTTACTTCTCTGCAACATATAGTCTCAAATATCTTATTTGTCATCCTGGACAGTGCTGAATTAAATGGTATTAGCATATTTCTTTATTTCTTTTCACAAATTGATAAAGAGAGAGAGATTTCAACCCTGACTCCACAACCCATCAGCTAGCTTAGAGTCAGAATGGAAGGTCAAGTAGAATATCAGGGAAAGAGGGGGATACTCCAGAGAGGCTCACATTGTCTCAGAGGAGAGCAAACAGATTTTAAATTGCAATTGTCGCTGCAGCCTGTGGATCAAAAACCACATTCACAGAAAGACAGACAAGATGAAAAGGCAGAGGGCTATGTACCAGATGAAGGAACAAGATAAAACCCCAGAAAAACAACTAAATGAAGTGGAGATAGGCAACCTTCCAGAAAAAGAATTCAGAATAATTATAGTGAAGATGATCCAGGACCTCAGAAAAAGAATGGAGGCAAAGATGGAGAAGATGCAAGAAATGTTTAACAAAGACCTAGAAGGATTAAAGAACAAACAAACAGAGATGAACAATACAATAACTGAAATGAAAACTACACTAGAAGGAGTCAATAGCAGAATAACTGAGGCAGAAGAAAGGATAAGTGACCTGGAAGACAGAATGGTGGAATTCACTGCTGCGGAACAGAATAAAGAAAAAAGAATGAAAACAAATGAAGACAGCCTAAGAGACCTCTGGGACAACATTAAATGCAACAATATTCGCATTATAGGGGTCCCAGAAGGAGAAGAGAGAGAGAAAGGACCCGAGAAAATACTTGAAGAGATTATAGTCGAAAACTTCCCTAACATGGGAAAGAAAATAGCCACCCAAGTCCAGGAAGCGCAGTGAGTCCCATACAGGATAAAAGGATAAACCCAAGGAGAAACATGCCAAGACACATAGTAATCAAACTGGCAAAAGTTACAGAGAAAGAAAAATTACTGAAAGCAGCAAGGGTAAATGACAAATAACATACAAGGGAACTCCCATAAGGTTAACAGCTGATTTCTCAGCAGAAACTCTACAAGCCAGAAGGGAGTGGCATGATATACTTAAAGTGATGAAAGGAAAGAACCTACAACCAAGAACACTCTACCCAGCAAGGATCTCATTCAGATTCGATGGAGAAATCAAAAGCTTTACAGACAAGCAAAAGCTATGAGAATTCAGCACCACTAAACCAGCTCTACAACAAATGCTAAAGGAACTTCTCTAAGTGGGAAACACAAGAGAAGAAAAGGACCTACAAAAACAAACCCAAAATAATTAAGAAAATGGTCATAGGAACATACATATCGATAGTTACCTTAAATGTGAATGGATTAAATGCTCCAACCAAAAGACACAGGCTTGCTGAATAGATACAATAACAAGACCCATATATATGCTGTTTAAAAGAGACCCACTTCAGACCTAAGGACACATACAGACTGAAAGTGAGGGGATGGAAAAAGATATTCCATGCCAATGGAAATCAAAAGAAAGCTAGAGTAGCAATACTCATATCAGATAAAATAGACTTTAAAATAAAGAATGTTACAAGAGACAAGGAAGGACACTACATAATGATCAAGGGATCAATCCAAGAAGAAGATATAACAATTAGAAATATATATGCACCCAACATAGGAGCACCTCAATACATAAGGCAACTGCTAACAGCTCTAAAAGAGGAAATTGACAGTAACACAATAATAGTGGGGGACTTTAACACCTCACTTACACCAATGGACAGATCATCCAAAATGAAAATAAATAAGGAAGTGAAAGCTTTAAATGACACAATAGACCAGATAGATTTAATTGATATTTATAGGACATTCCATCCAGAAACAGCAGATCACACTTTCTTCTCAAGTGCGCATGGAACATTCTCCAGGATAGATCACATCTTGGGTCACAAATCAAGCCACAGTAAATTTAAGAAAATTGAAATCATATCAAGCATCTATTCTGACCACAACGCTATGAGATTAGAAATGAATTACAGGGAAGAAAATGTAAAAAACACCAACACATGGAGGTTAAACAATACATTACTAAATAGCCAAGAGATCACTAAAGAAATCAAAGAGGAAATCAAAAAATACCTAGAGACAAATGACAATGAAAACGCGATGATCCAAAACCTATGGGATGCAGCAAAAGCAGTTCTGAGAGGGAAGTTTATAGCTATACAAGCCTACCTCAAGAAACAAGAAAAATCTCAAATAAACAATCTAATCTTACACCTAAAGGAAATAGAGAAAGAAGAACAAACAAAACCCAAAGTTAGCAGAAGGAAAGAAATCCTAAAGATCAGAGCAGAAATAAATGAAATAGAAACAAAGAAAACAATAGCAAGGATCAATAAAACTAAAAGCTGGTTCTTTGAGAAGATAAACAAAATTGATAAACCTTTTAGCCAGACTCTTCAAGAAAAAGAGGGAGAGGACTCAAATCAATAAAATTAGAAATGAAAAAGGAGAAGTTACAACAGACACCGCAGAAATACAAAGCATCCTAAGAGACTACTACAAGCAACTGTATGCCAATAAAATGGACAACCTGGAAGAAATGGACAAATTCTTAGAAAGGTATAGCTTTCCACGACTGAACCAGGAAGAAATAGAAAATATGAACAGACCAATCACAAGTAATGAAATTGAAATTGTGATTAAAAATCTTCCAACAAACAAAAGTCCAGGACCAGATGGCTTCACAGGTGAATTCTATCAAACATTTAGAGAAGAGCTAACACCCATCCATCTCAAACTCTTCTAAAAAATTGTGGAGGAAGGAACACTCCCAAACTCATTCTACGAGGCCACCATCACCCTGCTACCAAAACCAGACAAAGATACTCCAAAAAAAGAAAATTACAGACCAATATCACTGATGCATATAGATGCAAAAATCCTCAACAAAATACTAGCAAACAGAATCCAACAACACATTAAAAGGATCATACACCATGATCAAGTGGGATTTATCCCAGGGATGCAAGGATTCTTCAATATACATAAATCAATCAATGTGAAAAACCATATTAACAAATTGAAGAATAAAAACCATATGATCATCTCAATAGATGTAGAAAAAGCTTTTGACAAAATTCAACACCCATTTATGATAAAAACTCTTCAGAAAGTGGGCATAGAGGGAACCTACCTCAACATAATAAAGGCCATATATGACAAACCCACAGCAAATATATCATTCTCAATGGTGAAAAACTGAAAGCATTTTCTCTAAGATCAGGAACAAGACAGGGATTTCCACTCTCACCACTATTATTCAACATAGTTTTGGAAGTCCTAGCCACGGCAATCAGAGAAGAAAAAGAAATAAAAGGAATCCAAATTGGAAAAGAGGAAGTAAAACTGTCACTGTTTGCAGATGACATGATACTATACATAGAGAATCCTAAAGATGCCACCAGAAAACTACTAGAGCTAAGCAATGAATTTGGTAGAGTAGCAGGATACAAAATTAATGCATAGAAATCTCTTGCATTCCTATACACTAATGATGAGAAATCTGCAAGAGAAATTAAGGAAACACTCCCATTTACCACTGCAACAAAAAGAATAAAATACCTAGGAATAAACCTACCTAGGGAGACAAAAGACCTGTATGAAGAAAACTATAAGACACTGATGAAAGAAATTAAAGATGATACAAACAGATGGAGAGATATACCATGTTCTTGGACTGGAAGAATCAATATTGTGAAAATGACTATACTACCAAAAGCAATCTACGGATTCAATGCAACCCCTATCAAATTACCAATGGCATTTTTTACAGAACTAGAACAAAAATTCTTAAAATTTGTTTGGAGACACAAAAGACCCCAAGTAGACAAAGCAGTCTTGAGGGAAAAAAACAGAGCTGGAGGAATCAGACTCCTGGACTTCAGACTATACTACAAAGCTACAGTAATCAAGACAATATGGTACTGGCACAAAAACAGAAACACAGATCAATGGAACAAGATAGCCCAGAGATAAACCCACACACCTATGGTCAACTCACCTATGACAAAGGAGGTAAGGATATGCAATGGAGAAAAGACGGTCTCTTCAATAAGTGGTGCTGGGAAAACTGGACAGCTACCAGTTTTCATTTTAAAAGAATGAAATTAGAACACTCCCTAACACCATACACAAAAATAAACTCAAAATGGATTAGAGACCTAAATGTAAGACTGGATACTATAAAACTCTTAGAGGAAAACATAGGAAGAACACTCTTTGACATAAATCACAGCAAGATCTTTTTTGACCCACCTCCTAGAGTAATGGAAATAAAAACAAAAACAAGTGGGACCTAATGAAACTTAAAAGCTTTTGCACAGCAAAGGAAACTATAAACAAGATGAAAAGACAACCCTCAGAGTGGGAGAAAATATTTGCAAATGAATCAATGGACAAAGGATTTATCTCCAAAATATATAAACAGCTCATGCTGCTCAGTATCAAAAAAAAATGCAATTCAAAAATGGAGGGAAGACCTAAATAGACATTTCTCCAAAGAAGACATACAGATGGCCAAGAGGCATGTGAAAAGCTGCTCAACACCACTAATTATTAGAGAAATGCAAATCAAAACTACAATGAGGTATCACCTCACACTGGTCAGAATGGGCATCACCAGAAAATCTACAAACAACAAATGCTGGAGAGGGTGTGGAGAAAAGGGAACCCTCTTGCACTGTTGGTGGGAATGTAAATTGATACAGCCACTATGGAGAACGGTATGGAGGTTCCTTAAAAAACTAAATCTTGAATTACCATATGATCCAGCAATCCCATTACTGGGCATATACCCAGAGAAAACCATAATTCAAAAAGACACATGCACCCCAATGTTCACTGCAGCACTATTTACAATAGCCAGGTCATGGAAGCAACCTAAATGCCCATCAACAGACGAATGGATAAAGAAGATGTGGTACATATATACAATGGAATATTACTCAGCGATAAAAAGGAACGAAATTGGGTCATTTGTAGAGATGTGGATGGATCTAGAGACTGTCATACAGAGTGAAGTAAGTCAGAAAGAGAAAAACAAATATTGTATGTTAACATACATATATGTGGATATATGTGCATATATGTGGAACCTAGAAAAATGGTACAGATGAACTGGTTTGCAGGGCAGAAATTGAGACACAGATGTAGAGAACAAACGTATGGACACCAAAGTGGGAAAGCGGTGCAGGGTGTGGGGTGTGTGTGATGAATTGGGAGATTGGGATTGACATGTATACACTGATGTGTATAAAATTGATGACTAATAAGGCCCTGCTGTATAAAAAAATAGATAAAATAAAATTCAAAAATTTAAAAAAAAAGGGTCTCTCCCTCCTAGGAGTAGGGTTCATGCCATGCTCTCTTGCAACCCTCCCTCCTCCCCCCTCCACCTCCTTAGTATTGATGAGGTCTGGGCTACAAAAAGAAAAAAAAATGCAATTGTCAAATTACTTCAGATGAAGACTGGTGTTCCTCAATGTGTCCACTTTAAATACTAGTCGTCAGAGTAAATCCACAACCATTAGCTGGCCATGTTTCATACTCTGTAATCCACTAACACTGGGCTTAAACTGTTGAAATTGTTGTCTTTGGATAGAAAAAAAAAAAATCAAGGTAAACCATCTCACAGTGAAAACAATGCCAACTTGTACTTTATCTAATGGTTCTGACCCTCTCTGGAATGTTTCTGTATTCAAACCAGGCACAGAAAGGCTGAGAAATAGCAAAATGAGTTAAGGCATTACCAAGGTGAAATACAAAGTGGTTTCATCTAACTCACCTCATCTTTCTCTGCTCCCACTCAGGAACTCCAAACCACCAGCCTCTTGTTCTCTAGCCTCTGCCTGTGCCCAGGACACCCACATCACACCTTCCCTACACTTAGCCTGAGAAATCCCTCCATGGTCTTTGTACCAATCAAACAGTATCTTTTTTTAATTCCAATTCCAATTGCAAACTCACATCTATGTCATCTTTCCCCATACAAACCCAACTCCCTTATTCTCTCCTTCAGTATGAGCCCTGGATTTGCTTTATTATTCCCTGGAACTAATAATCTAATTGTGCCCAGAAGATCTCTTCAACTGGTTTATATGCTCCTTAAGACTGTGTCTTCACCCTTTAAGTCTGCTTTGAACTGCTGAACACACAATCTGCTTTAATAAATGCTTATAGCAAGAGAGCAGTGAACAGTGCTAGAAATGCTTTCCAAAGCAACTGAGTCATGCAGGCATATTGCTCTTACCACCCTCCTAAGCTGACATAACTCACATTATTGCTGGGACTTGCTTGATATTAATGAAAGGATTCTAGTATAAAATTTACTATCATTGCCTCTAGCACTAACTGAATGCTTACTATATGCCAAGAGTTATGTAAATTATCTGTAGTCTCTAAGCAACTTTATACCTATTTTACAGGTAAGGAAACTGAACCTCACACATTTAATAACTTCATACATCACTCATCCAATATTTACTGAGGTACTCTCTCTGTACCAGGCACTGTGCTGTCCCAAGTCATGGAGTTGGCAAGTAATAAAGCCACAGTTTGTACCTGGGTCCTGCTGAGTCTATGCCCTGGTCACTACAGCAAAGGAATCAGGTACTATAGGGATAAAATGCTTAGTAAGGAATACAGTTTAGATATTAGCCACTTGTGCTTCTGAAAAATATCCTTGCCTCCCAAATTTACTCAGATTAACCTTCATAAGTCTGATTTAGTTACAACCACTATAGCTTTTAAAAACAACAACAACAAAATGATTTATTTGCAACACAGCCTAGTCCCCATCATTTTATTTTTTTGGCTGCTGCGGGGCTTGTGGCATCTTAGTTCCCTGAGCAGGGATGGAACCTGGGCCCTCGGCAGGGAAAGCAGGAGTCCTAACCACTGAACCACCAGGGAATTCCCCCCATTACTTTAATATGCAGAGGAGTAGAAAAAAGTCACACTGAAAGATAGGATGACTAAGTTTAATTATTACATTAAATAATTAAACGACCTTAACTAATATATATTTTTTTATCACAGGACAGAGATGGTACACTGAACATGGAAACCAATGTCCTAGTATATAGAGAAACAGGGAAAGAATGCTTGTACAGTTACATAATGGGAAAGAAATTTGTGAAAATGAAATGACATATACGATTCCTTCATGATTGTATTTAAGGATTATGTTTATTTAACTGCTTTTTAAAATTTTTGAGTAGAAGTTCTAGTGTTACAGTGCTGAGGACATTTTTAGGAGAGTATATTGATGGAGAAACAAACAAAAGTAAGAACTTATAACTGAATACAGGGAGAAGAAGGGACTACTAAAGGAGGATTTGAATTTTTTTCCTCACTAGAAAACAGGCAAACTCTGAGCTGAAAGTTAGGAAGAGCAGGCCTTGGGAGTGGGAGGGGACTATGGGATCATAGCAGTGTAACCTAAGGACAGCCAGATCTGAATGATTATCCTGCTTTCTATACGTAGCTGCCACTTACATCATTTACAGGACAGTGTGTAAAGTGAGGGAATCTGCTGTGGAAGGCTACCCTCAAGGTCAGAGAGAAAAGGGGCATTGCCTCAGGTAACTCTGGGCAGCCCCATTGGACAGAGAGGGGAAAAAAGGAAAGCAGCTACAAAAAGCAAGAAATCCCCAAACGTACACCACCTCTCAGGTAGCACCTTCCCTGTGTCTAATCTGAGAGAGTTCCTGGCTTCCCAGCCTGTTTTCTGTTCATATACCCTGCAGGGAAGCTTATTCATGGGCTCTTCTTTGTCCACTCATTACAGCTAGGTGAAGTCCACCTGCAGAACCCTGTGCTTAACTATTACCTGCAAAAGTGAGCTCTGCCCAGGTTCAAACAGGAACCTTGAATAATGTCTAAGGAAATCCCTATAAGCTATCAATAATGATAAATCTAGACTTTCATTTTAAAATGTGAACATACAAACAAGCATCACTTGGCAACTGGGGAAAACTAAAAGCATGGAAGTTACCACATTACACAAGCAGAGCAACTAATTTCACATCCCCTATCCTCCCCCTGAAAACAGACTTAATTCAGAAAACCAAAGAAAAAATTTAAAAGATAGATACATAGATTTGAGAGGATAATGCATCCTTAAAACAAGAACAGCTTTCATTGTAGAACAAGGAAGATCCTGGAAACTTTAAATGATTGAAAACACATATTTTAAAAATTCTGAGAAGAGCTGAGTATGAGAATGAACACGGCTAAAGTAGTGATTAGGAAGGAATTTTCCCTGAAGGGCAGGCAAAGTAATAAAAAAACTGATAATTATGAGAGTGAAGTTAAGAAGCATGGAAGACAGACTATGGAGAAACAAAATCCATCTTATAAGAATTCAAGAGAAAAGGTTATAAGAGGATAGGATAAAATAATCAAAGATATAATATATGAAAAGTTCTGTTAATCAAAGAAAGATTTTAATCTTTAGGGTGTTAAGGTTCATGAACTGTCAAAGAGACACACTGAAAAGACACATATATAAACATATCTTGGTGAAATTTCCAAAATCTAAGAACGAAAAGAAAATTCTATAATCTTTCTGGTAGGCGGGAAAAAGCCATCAGCAGAATAACAAGAATTAGATTTTTCATCTGTGATACTAAAAAACAATGACTCAGTCTCCTCAGAGCTGTGAGGGAAAAGGACCATAAGTGAAGAATTCTAACACCTAGCTAAAGTATCATTCAAGGCAAAAGAAAGATATTTTCAGTCATGAAAGAAGTAGCATCCAAGCACCCTTTCTTAAAAAAAAAAGTTAGTCGTGGATATTTGCAAACAAAATGAAAAATGAATCAAAGAAAGGGAAAGATACTGGGTACAAGGTATAGTAAGAAGCAAAAAATTACTTCTAACACTGAGTAATGTAGCAAGTGAGCTCAACACAATTGTTAAGAAAAGACTGTGAAAAGAGATGGGGCGTGATAGAACAAAATCTTGAACTAAAACTCCCCATAATTTCAATAAAATAAGGGAAAAGGGGAGAGGAAAGATAGAAAAAATATGATTAAGATCTCATCCTCTTTGGAAAGGATAAAAAGCAAAGAGGAAAAAAGAAGGGAGAGATTACCAATGTTAATTAATTTTTATATTAAAAATATGTGTTTAAATCTGTTAAAAACAAAAGAAACAACTATTAGAATGGATATAGGATTTTCAAGTAAGAGTAAATAAAGGAGTATCAGCAGAAAAAGAGTTAAAAACAAAAATCCAACATCTGCAATCTATCAAGCAAAACTTGGGACAAGTTAACAAACAAAATAAAGAACCAAGAAAGAAAGCATGATGTAAAGAAGACATACATATGGGCAACAGGCACATGAAAAGACTCTCAGTAACACTAATCATCAGGGAAATGCAAATCAAAACCACAATGAGATATCAGCTCACACCTGTCAGAATGGCTCTTATCAAAAAGACAAGAAATAACAAGTGTTGGTGAGGATGTGGAGAAAAGGGATCCATTGTGCACTGTTGGTGGGAATGAAAATTGGTGCAGCTACTGTGGAAAAGAATATGAAGTTTCCTCAAAAAATTAAAAATAGATCTACAGTATGATCTAGCAATTCTACTGTTAGTAGAAATTCAATCTAGTCGAAGAAAACAAAAACACTTATTTGAAAAAATATATACAACCCTATGTTCATTGCAGCACTATTTACAATAACCAAGATATGGAAATAACCTAAGTGTCCACTGATGGATGAATGGATAAAGAAGGTTTCTCTGTGTGTGTGTGTAATACTACTCAGCCATAAAAAAAAAAAAGGTAATGTTGCCATTTATGACAACATAGATGGACCTTGAGGGTATTATGCTAAGTGAAAAAAGCCTGTGAAAAACAAATACTGTATGATCTCACTTATATGTGGAACCTAAAAAGCAAAACAAACAAACAAGACAAAAACCAAAACCCAGACTCATAGATACACAGAACAGACTGGTGGTTGCCAGAGGGGAGGGAGGTAGGGGGGTTGTGAAATGGGTGAAGGGGATCAAGAAGTACAAACTTCTGGGGGGACTTCCCTGGTGGCACAGTGGTTAAGAATCCGCCTGCCAATGCAGGGGACACGGGTTCGAGCCCTGGTCAGGGAAGATCCCACATGTTGCGGAGCAACTAAGTCCTTGCACTACCACTACTGAGCCTGTGTTCTAGAGCCCGTGAGCCACAACTACTGAGCCTGCGTGCCACAACTACTGAAGCCTGTGTGCCTAGAGCCTGGGCTCTGCAACAAGAGAAGCCACCGCACTGAGAAGCCTGTGCACTGCAATGAAGAGTAGCCCCCGCTCACCACAACTAGAGAAAGCCCATGTGCAGCAACGAAGACCTAACGCAGCCAAAAGTACATAAATAAATGAATAAATTTATATTAAAAAAATAAAGTACAGCATGGGGAATATAGTCAATAATATTGTATTAACTTTGTATGATGACAGATGACTGTGGTGATCATTTTGCAATGTATACAAATGTTGAATTACTATCTTGTACACCTCAAGTTAATATAATATTGAATGTCAACTATACTTCAATTTAAAAAATGTTGTCAGTCTACATAAGAAACAAAACTCAGCTATATATGTTCTTTACACATAGGAATTAATAGGGTATAAAAGTTGAAAGCAAAAGAATAAAAAAAAAAGGGTATACCATGTGAACAATAAAGAAAGGAACGCTGGTATAGCTATACAGTATCAGACAAAACAGACTTTAAGGCAAGAAGCATTCATTACCAGAAATAAAAAGAGATGTTTTAAAATTCAACAGAGAGATACAACAATCCTAAACTTGTATGGACTTAACAATACAGCCTCAAAATATAAAAAGCAAAACTTGAAAGAATTTAAAAAAGAAATAGGCAAAACTACAACTAAGGTTTTAATACATCATTTTACATACCTGACAGAACAAGCAGACAAAAAATTGTACAGATATAGAAGATATGAATGATGCAAGCAACAAACTGGATGTAATTGATATACAAAGAACAACATAACAATGGCAGAATAGACATTCTTTTCAAAGGTACATGATACTTTTTTTAAAAATTGAAATATAGTTGATGTATAATATTATGTTAGCTTCAAGTGTACTACATAGTGATTTGACAACTGCATACATTATAAAATGATCACAAAGTTATTACCACATTACTGACTATATTCTTTATGCTGTATATTACACCTCTGTGGCTTCTTTGTTTTATAACTGGGGTTTGTACCTCTTAACCTCCTTCACCTATTTCACTGCAGCCTCTATCCTCCTCCTCTCTGGAAGCTACCCATTTGCTTTCTGTATCTATGAGTCTGTTTTTGTTTTTTGTTTGCTTGTTTGTTTTGTTTTTTAGATTCCACATGTGAGATCACACGGTATTTGTCCTTTTCTGACTTATTTCACTTAGATAATACCCTCTAGATCCATCTATGTTGTAGCAAATGTCAAGATTTCACATAACCCTTTTACGAAAATAGAAATGCTAGGACATAAAGCTAGTCTCAACATTTCAAAAGATTAAGTCATTCAGAATATCAGTAGAATTTTTAAAAATCAGAGGGAATTAGGAAATACTTCAAAATGAATGATAATGACAATATAATGTGTCAAAGTTGTGGGATGTGGTTATTACAGTGCCTACAGAGAAAATGATAGCATTAAATTCAGAAGAAAGATTGAATATCAACTATACCAGGAAATTATAAAAAGAGAAACAAATACAACCCCAAAAATAAAAAGAAGGAAGCAGTACACATAAGAACAGAAATCAATGAAATATGAAACAAACTTACAATAAAAAAAGTAACACTGGCTTCCCTGGTGGCACAGTGGTTAGGAGTCCACCTGCCAATGCAGGGGACACGGGTTCATGCCCTGGTCGGGAAGATCCCACATGCCACAAAGCAACTAAGTCCATGCGCCACAACTACTGAGCCTGTGCTCTAGAGCCCGCAAGCCACAACTACTGAGCCCACGTGCCACAACTACTGAAGCCCACGCGCCTAGAGCCCGTGCTCCACAACAGGAGAAGCCACCGCAGTGAGGCCCGCACACTGCAACGGGGAGTGGCCCCGCTTGCCGCAGCTGGGGAGGGCCTGCGTGCAGCAATGAAGACCCAACAGCCAAAAATAAGTAAATAAATAAATTTATTAAAAAAAAAAGTAACACCAAGAGATGGATTTGAAAGACTAACAAAATTAACAAACTATTAAGAAAAAAAGAAGAGTCTGTGCAGTTCAAACCTGTGTTGTTCAAGGATCAACTATAATGCCAAATCTAAAACTTCTGCTAGAGAATAGAAAAAGAGGGAACACTATCCAATGTTTTCTATAGGGCAGCATAACTTTTCTATAAACATATGACAAGAGTAACACAATAAAATTACAAGCCAGCACAGCTCATAAACACAGACCCAAAATCCGTAACACAAAATGAGCAAATTGAATGCCTACCTCACACCTAAACAAAAAAAGCAATTCCAAATGTATTACCTAAATGTGAATGGTAAAACAATAAAGCTTCTAGAAGGAAACACAGGAGGCCATTTTTTTATTACCTTGGGGTAGGTGTATACTTTTAAACAGAACATCAATATTATTACCTCAAAAGTGAAAATTTGATAAATTGGATTTCATTAAGATTAAAAAGACATTTATCAAAATGTACCATAAGGAGAGTGAAAAGGCAAGTCATATATATAGTGGGAGAAAATTTTTGAAGTGCATATAATTGACAAATCAAATAGAAGGCAGAGAGTCCAATTAAAAATGGACAAACTTGAATGGGCACGGCATAAAATAAGAAATATCATTTATATTTCAGGAAATATAAATTAAAATATACTCATCAATATGTCTAAAATAAAAAACAAAATATGCAAATATCTAGTGTTGATGAGGGTGTGGAACAACAGGAACACTATTGCTCAGCTCGTAGGACTGTCGATTTGGACACTTTGGAAACCAACTGGCAGCAACTACTCAAGTTGAACAAACACACATTCTATGATCCAGCAATCCTACACCTAAGTATATACCACACAGAAATGTGTACGTGTGTACTAAATGGTCTGTATATATGAGTGTTCACAAAAGCATAATTAATAATAAATAGGGACTTCCCTGGTGGTGCAGTGGTTAAGACTCCATGCTCCCAACGCAGGGGGCCCAGGTTCGATCCCTGGTCAGGGAACTAGATCCCACAGGCATGCCGCAACCAAGAGTTCGCATGCCACAACTAAGGAGCCGGTGAGCTGCAACTAAGGAGCCCGTGAGCTGCAACCAAGGAGCCCGCCTGCCACAACTAAGGAGCCCACATGTCACAACTAAGGAACCCACGTGCCACAACTAAGGAGCTGGAAAGCCACAACTAAGGAGCTGTCAAGCCTCAACTAAGACCTGGTGCAACCAAATAAATAAATATTAAATAAATAGCCCCAAACTGGAAATAACCCTATGTCCATAAATAGGAGAATGCGTATGAAACTGTAAAATATTTATACAATGAGTTATTACGTAATAAAGGAGGAATGGACTACTGGAACAAATCATATGTACAAACATGGATGAATCCCACAAACACAATGTTAAGGAAAAGAAGCAAGACACAATAGAGTACATTGAAATGGTCCATTTATATAATTCAAGAACAGATGAAAATGACTCTATGGTGAAGTAATATAGTGGATACCTTAGGGAGATAACAAAGGGAGGAGGCCACACGAGGGAAACTTCTGGGGTTCTGTCTTCCTCTGGGTGGTTACAGCAATATGTTTGCTTCATAAAAATTTATCAAGTTGTACACTAATGATCTGTGCACTTTTCTGTTTTAAAATTCAATAAGAAAACTTTACCCCAAATCCTTAAAATTAAAAATGTACAGGCATATCTCAGACATATTGCAGGTTGTTTCCACAATAAAGCGAATATCGCAATAAAGGTACACAATTTGTTTGGTTTCCCAAAGTGAATATAAAAGTTATGTTTACACTACACTGTAGTCTATTAAGTGTGCAATAGCATTATGTCTAAAAGAACAAATGTACGAACCTTAATTTAAATGTACTTTGTTGCTAAAAAATGTCAACCAAAGTCTGAGGCTTCAGCGAGCTGTAACCTTTTGGCAATAGTGACATCAAAGATCACTGATCACAGACACCATAACAAATATAATAAAGAAAATATTTGAAATACTGCCAGAATTACCAAAAACATGACACAAAGACATGAAGAGAGCAAATGCTTTTGGAGAAATGGTGCTGATACACTTGCTTGATATAGGGTTGTCACAAACTTTCAATTTGTAAAAAAATGCAGTATCTGCAAAGCTCAATAAAGTGGACTGCAATAAAACGAGGTGTACCTGTATATACAAACTTAATAAATGAAAAGTTATACCATGTACCTGTATGGGAAGGCTCAATAATATAAATATTTTTAACTTCTTCAAGTAATCTTTAATTCAATGTAATTCTAATTAAAATCTCCCTCTTTGTTGTTACTTGTCAGGTTGATTCTAAAATTTATCTAGAGAGTAAATGCATAAAAAAAGGAAGGCAATTTTGAAAATAATAACTGGCAGGCCCTGCCCTGAAAGATAAAAACATGTACTATAACACTGCAATAATTTAAAGTGTTAAGTTCTGGTAAAGAAATAGACAGATTAATGCTACTGAATAGTCCAGAAAAGGTCTGTGTAAATATGCAAACTGAATATACAGTCACCCAGGACCTGCCCCACCCTGACCCCCACAGATACCAAAATCCAAGGATGCTCAAGCCCCATATAAAATGGCCTAGTATTTGCATATAACCTATGCATACACTCCTGTATACTTTAAATCATCTCTAGGTTACTTATAATATCCAATACAATGTAAGTGCTATGTAAGTAGTTGCCTGGCAGAAAATTCAAGTTGGAACTTTCTGGGATTTTTTTTTTTTTTTTTGATCCGAGGTTGGCTGAACCTGCAAATGTGAAACCCACAGGTACAGAAGGCCAACTGTATAATAAAGGCTCCAATTAAAATTGCTGGGGAAAACATGGACTCTTCAGTAAATGCTTTAAGAGAATAAGCTATTGAGTTGGAAAAACAAAAACAAAGCAAATAATGTAAAATAGATAGCTAGTGGGAAGCAGCCTTATAGCATAGGGAGATCAGCTCGGTGCTTTGTGTCCACCCAGAAGGGTGGGGTAGGGAGGGAGGGTGGGAGGGAGACACAAGCAGGAGGAGATATGGGGATATATATATTTATAGCTGATTCACTTCGTTATAAAGCAGAAACTAACACATCATTGTAAAGCAATTATACTCCAATAAAGATGTTAAAAAATAAAAAAAATAGAAAACAAAGCAAATTTAGATTCTTATTTCATACGACAAGCAAATAACACATTTCCAAATGGATCTATTTTCAAAAAGCTGTTTCCATAAAGAAGACAATTTTCATGATTTTGGGAATAAGGAAAGCCTTTCTCAGTCTGACACAACCTAGAGGTGTAAAAATAGATTAACAAATCAGACATAAACATTCAAAAGTTCTGCACTGAATAAATTTTAAAAGACAATAAATAGTCCTGGAGAAAATACCTATAACAAAGTGACAAAGTCCATATGAAAAGTTTCTCCAAATCAACTGGAAAAGACAGGCCCAGAATATGACACGCAATTATTCAAAGAAATACAAATAACAAAAAGCAATAGTAATCAGACATTATAATCAAAATAGGATGTAATTCATTTGTTAGATTGGCAAAAATACAAAAAGGTCCATATCTAAAGACTGCCCTAAGATATGGGGGAACTTGCACTAGTATAGAAAAAAATTTGCAAAAATACACATCACACTGGTTAATAATGACTTCTCTGGGATTTTTAAGTTTTACAATATTAATGTATTATTCTTGCAAATTTTAAAAATCACTAGAACTTTAGAAATGTGTATGTAGGAAAAATAAGTTAAATGTTCTTTTTATTTGACCCAGGAATTCCTCTTTTAGAAATTTATCCTAAGGATTTAACCAGAGATATGTACAAAAATGTATGCTCAAGGGTGTTCTTTAAGGCAAATTTATAAAAGTGAAAAACTTGAGACAAACCCAAACCAACAAAAGAATTGTAAAATAGATTTTGGTACAACTGTGCAGTGAAAAACCATGTAACCATATAATTATCACATTTTCAAAGGCTAAATACCTTTTAAAATGTAAAAAACAGTAAAAACAGTTTGACTACAATTTTTGAAGTACATTTATGCATAAAAAATTCCAAAATAAAACAGGAAAACATTAAAAGTTGTTATTTATGTGTAGTAAGATTCCTGTGATTTTTATTTCCTATTATTAGTATTTGCCAAATTATTCACAATGAATATTTATTTACTGCCTTAACGTTTTTAAAACATTATAAATTTTAATAAAGAAAATGCTTTTTGAAAAAAACAATAGTTCTGGGACTTCCCTGGTGGCACTGTGGTTAAGAATCCACCTGCCAATGTAGGGGACACGGGTTTGATCTCTGGTCTGGGAAGATCCCACATGCTGTGGAGCAACTAAGCCTGTGTGCCACAACTACTGAGCCCACGTGCCACAACTACTGAGCCCACGTGCCACAACTACTGAAGCCCGCGTGCCTAAAGCCTGTGCTCTGCAACAAGAGAAGCCACCACAATGAGAAGCCCGCACACCTCAATGAAGAGTAGCCCCCGCTCGCCACAACTTGAGAAAGCCCATGCACAGCAACAAAGACCCAATGCAGCCAAAAATAAACAAATAAAATAAATTAAAAATCCTTATTAAAAAAAAGGGAACATTATTCAACACAAAAGACTGGAGAAAGTAAATCAAATTCAAAAATAGTAGAGTGAATCAATAAAAATAAAACTAATTAATGAACTGGAAAAGATATAAATTGGGATAGATAAAAAATGAAAATATGTAATCTTTGAAAAGACCTATAAATTTGACAAACTTCTAGCAAATATGACAGAAAGAAAGAGAGAAAGAAGAGGAAAGGAATCCCACGCTCCTAGAGCCCGTGCTCCACAAGAGAAGCCACCGCAATGACAAGCCCGCGCACCGCAAGGAAGAGTAGCCCCCCACTGGCTGCAACTAGAGAAAGCCCGTGCACAGCAATGACGACCCAACACTGCCAAAAATAAATAAATAAATAAATTTATAAAAAAAAGAAAAATAGCTCAGTCTGAAAATGTCTGCTACCAAATTCAATGTTTTTATTAACACATCTTTTTGATGATATATCGCCAACGTTAAGTATTTAATACATATTAGTCATTTTTAGTCACTTAAAGTTTTCTTAGAAAAGATTATCGTTAATAAATAAAAAATAAATAAAACTTTTAAAAAAAGAAAACATTTTCTGACTTGTAGGGTGAATATTCCTCAACTTGAATTCTAATATTTTTCCCCAACTGGAAAAATAAAATTTGTTACATTTTAAGTGTATAATTTGTAAACACATTTGAAGATGAGGTCCTTGTTTCTAAAGTACTAAAAATACAAACTAAGCTATAACCATTTATAAAGTAGTTTTAATACAATTTAAAGTATTATAATACAAAAATACAGTAATTATTTCTATTTGGAATATTCAGCTTTCTATGGATACTTCGGGAGACTATTCAAAAACATGAAAGAAATTTATTTGCATTTCTGCAAAATAATTGTGAGAGAGAACGTTATATTTTCTGGGGTTTTAATTTACTTTTCTTTATTAAATAACTTAAATGACACAACAAGGATGTCTGAAGTTAATAATTATAATCATTTTGAACAACCATTCTTATTCTGCTCAAAGAGCACTGTCAAATGTGTTAAATGCAACAAATATCACATGAAGAATTTATCTAACCGAAAAGATTTTCCTAAAAATGAGGAAGTCTGGAACCTGACATCTACTTAGCTTGGTATGACTTTACACAAATGGCTGACAGAGCTCCACAGATGGACAGAAAGACAGAGTTTGCAGTGGAGCCTTCTGCTCCACCAACAGGATTTTTAGGCCTGGGGCTCCAGGAAGCATATGATTAATTAGCTATAAATGCCTTCCGAAAGTGTCTTCCCTACCTATATGCTGTGTCTGAGCACTCACATGCAGAAATGCTTCTCATTCCATGATTTCCCCCTCCTCAGTGGTTAGGAGAAAACACCTGACATGGGATGCTTTACTCAGTATGCACTGACTATATCCTGAGGCTAATGCACTGTGACCAGGACAATTTTTTTTAAAACATGGTTTAACTTGTCTTTTAAACTGTTTGTTGTAGCTACAAAAATCAGCCAGCTTTGCAGAACCATTTATTAAATGAATGAAGACTGGTCATACACAAATACAGACAAAATACTGTGATTAAAGCATGCTCTCATTATAGAGACATCACTGATACTCATTAGCTGATTTTATTGGATTGTTTTTCTTAAAAGTTTTAGGCTGTACCAACAAATACTGGAAACAATAGAAAAATCACACTACATTAGAGGCAAACATTATCATACAACAGAATAAGCCACTGGGACATAAAACTAGAATTTTATTTAGAGCACAGGTACACAGACAAATATGAAGCAAAAACAGTGAGCTGATAAAGATGAAAACATCTTGGTGTAAAAGATCAGTGAGCAGCAAAATAAAAACGAAACCTATAGTATATTCTTAATAACGAAAAAGTTCTATCATATTATTACAAATATCAACTGGCAGAAGATTAATTAACCAAGAGTATCACAGTCACACATTTTAAATATTAACAGAAATTTCCCTCCATTTCAATACACCTTTCTCTTCTTTCTTTCACACATTATAATTGTAGCAGCTTAAAAAGAGAACTTTAAAAGTGAGCAAGCACACATATGCTTTTTTCATGTAAATCAGTTAAAAGCTACGTGGCCAGAAAATATATAAATTGACTATCAAAAGGGGGGAAGTAAATCCATCTTCAAAGAACAGTATCATATTTTTTCATAAAATTTTTCTAAGTATCGATTGTGGTGGTTATATTTCTAAACAGATGCCTAGTGTTAAATTATACTGACCAAACTGGTAAATCTACCTTTTTATTCCCAATTAACTTCCAAGTGGTAGAATAAAAGGAATTTTAAAATCATTCTTATAAGAAAGATGGAAGGGAAGAACTTATTTAAGTTGTATACAGCATTCATTCTATGAAATCACCAAAGTTCTTTAACAGATAAATGAGTCTCTAAATGTGATTGTGTTGAATCCAAAATGCTTCTAGTCATTATCTACCAGTTTTCAGGCCTATGGGGTTACAAGTTATGTTTTCGGATTACAACGAAAATGTACAAACTATGAGGCTAATCTGGCAAATCTATGTCTAATTTCAGCAGTGAAAAAAAGGTTAAAGTCATGGTGGAAACAAACCCTATAAATTAGAAACCTAATAAATATATATGTATTATTTGATTAAAAAATTGCCCTAGGCATAAAGGCCTCAGGACATACAAAAAGTACAAAAGACCCAAACAGGGTAAATAAACCCAAGAGCAGGATTCAAATAAATGTGTCCATTACTATCTAATAGAAACTGTTAATCATCATATCAGGACATATCACGCCATAATCTTTGGTGTTCAAAATATAAAAAGAATTGTAAGTACAAGGATCTTGCCTGAAAACTTCCAATGCAGGAACAAAGAAATATTTTAGTGTCATTCTGGAAGCCACTGGACAAGGGCGGAACTTCTTTAGAACATACATAATTGAATTTCCTTTTATTGCTTTGTCACCTCCATTGAGGGGCAAATGTTTAAAGCATATTCTGGAGAAAATGCTCATAGTTAAAATATGCCTTTCTTTACCTGTAAGCAAAGATGTGGCAGGGGCCTTGAATTCATTTTAATATTCTTAGAATTAAATCAGCAATTTCAGAAGCAATGTTTCCAAATACAGCATTGGCTGCCACCATATATCTGACAGTCACACAGAAAGCCTCTATGTAACTAAGGAGACTGTCCCTTTATTAAAAGAATCTTATAATTATAAACTCACTGAACAGTCAGAATGAAACCCTGCATTAAGTGAGTTTTGGAATGTTGGAAGGAAGAGCCTGCTTTTCTTAACATTTTATGATATTTCCCTTCCATTCTGAGTATACATGTATAAATAAAGTATAATGATATTTTCCCCATTTAACAAAGTATAGTAGAATTAATCCATTGAAATAATGTTCTCTCTAATGTCAGAGTTTGCTTGGAATTGCTGAGGCAAGCTGGAAACACCAGGAAGCAAACTAAAGACAGGTAGGCATGAAAAAATTCTGATGGTCATAAGGCAACCAAATATGTTAAGTAAGTCTACGCAAATGCTGAATATAAAAGTTAATATTTGGGAACTCTGAGGTTTCCATGGTCTCATAAATAAAATTAAAATACTAAATATTCTTATTAAATGCGATTAAAACAATACGCCATGATAACCAACAAAGATAATGTATGTGCCTCATAGTCTTCTGTTATTACATTGTTCAACCTAAAATATCTAGATCAAGGGAAATTATGCTGCTACATTGTCATTCTATTGAATTTCTCAAGTATCAGGGGAAAAAAAAGATTTAAGGTGGGGAATATTAGGAAAGTTCAGAATTCCTGCTTTCTCTTTTTGCAAATGTTTCCCTTTCAAAGAGTTGGGGAAAGTGCAGAAGGAAAGCTGACCTGGAATCATACATATGAAGCAAGATTTTGAAGTTGGCATCACTTGACAACTATAACATTTCCTTCTGTAGAGGCCACTAAGTGCTGGTTCAAAATATTAAACAGCTAAGTACATACTTTCACAAGTCACAAAAATGTTGACCGGCACAGCCTCTTAGCACAGTTTTTCAGTTTAACTACAATAAGTGATAGCAGCAATGGTTAACAATTCCACATAAATACCACAAACACACATATGAAAGAGCACCTAAAACATGCAAAATCTCAACAGTGACATCACTGAATATACACAATGCATAGAAATTGTAATGGTTTTTGGCAAGATGGTGTGTTTTTTTTTTGTAACAAATACTTTATAAAACAAAAGTTCTTTTGTTATAAATGCTATTTAAAAAGTTGTAATATAATGAATTGTAGATATAAAAGTTCACTTAATCTGAGTGGATTAATACTAAGATGAACCTGCTACTTTATCCAGTATAAATAATCAATTATAAATTAATTTCTAGTGGAAGTATGTTAAGGTATTTGATTTATAAAATTTAAGAATCACAGAAAGTAAACAGGCATAAAAATCACTTAAATACAGTATGCACAATTACTGTTAGGATTCTATATTGCTGATTCTTCCTAATTCTACTTACCACAAATAAATAAACTATGCCAAAGCATTTTCAAAGCTCTTTGAAATGAGTGTATGATGGTAAAAATTTCTAATTCCAGTGTAATACAAAGAACATTAGAAGTCTAGTGAAATTCAACACTGAATTCAAGACATATAATTCCACTGTACCTTTTTAACATCCTAGAATTTCATCTTTTTTCTTCAACTATGATCTGGTAAACATAATTTATAAAATAAAAATTTGTGAGATTTAAAAAATACTTTTTGAATTGCTTTTTAGAAGAGTAAGCTGGGTAATATAAGAATTTACAAATAGTTTGTATTTCTATGTCTTCCTGCTGTAGGTTTCTTTCTTTAGTTCTCATTTTCTTTCCCCTTCCTATCTCTAAGTAAATTCACTTCAGAAACATCCTAATTACATCGACAGAAATTTAATCCTTTTGATTGAAAATGTTCCAGACCTTCAAGATGATTTTTTATACTTTCCATAGACTAAAAAAGGGTATAGTACACTGTATTCAAAACCAATAATATAGATGCTACGTAGCTGGGTATTCAAAAGAATACCACTTTAAATGAAAAGTTACTTTTCAGTTCATAATCTATAACTGGAATTCATATACTTGAAAACTGTAGTTTGTTTCCCCTCCAGAAATGAAAACAATATAAATGGAGTAGGCTGAGAGCTGTTCCTTAAAATAAAAGGTGATTACAGTTAGAGATTATCCCATCAAATCTCAAAAAGAAGTTGCTAAAAATTAAGGTGTAACATTACACAATGAAAAAAAGTTCACGTGCAAAATAGCCTATTTGGAAACTGGCAGCTTGAATCTAGTCCTTAATAGAAACTTGTTTGAGAGCTTAAAACACTATTAAAATTTTCAAAACAAGGATACCCCTTCTTACTCAGTGGGAAGGTAGGGTTGTTTTTCCTCCCTAAACCCTACCTATGGACTGGAAGTCAAGGTGCCTGGATCCTAGTTCTGGCTCTGATTCTAACAAAGTGTGTGCACCTGGGCATCCATCTAATCTCTCTGGGACTGATTCTCTCTTCTATAAAAGAAAAGGGATGGATTAGATTAGATGTTTTGAATCTTATTTTCCAGCCTGGCACACATGAAGGATGTGTAATAGAGGTAGTAGGTCATTCAGTCTAGTGAGTCTCAAAGTAGGAAGGTAGGGGCATAGGGAACATGAGAATTCCCCGGGGATCTGTGTTTCAGGATGTGTTCCCTTTGCGATCTCCATCCATCTCTGCCCTCCTTGCCTCCTCCCCCCAAGAAGACATGGTGACTCCTATTCTTCACAGCACTGAAAAAATCACTGGGCTAGATGATCTCTTAGGTCTTTTCCAGGTCCAGCCTCTATGATTATAATTCACTCAACAAAGATGATGGTTACTTTAATACTCTGACCTAATTAATATATATATATATATATATATATATATATTTTTTTTTTTTTTTGCGGTACGCGGGCCTCTCACTGTTGTGGCCTCTCCCGTTGCGGAGCACAGGCTCCGGACGCGCAGACTCAGCTGCCATGGCTCACAGGCCTAGCCGCTCCATGGCATGTGGGATCTTCCCGGACCGGGGCACGAACCCGTGTCCCCTAAATCGGCAGGCAGACTCTCAACCACTGCGCCACCAGGGAAACCCTAATTAATATTCTGATCAAATTAGTACTCTGACCTAATTAAAACTGAGTCTAATTCAACAAAGGCATGGTTTACATAAAAACTCAATTTAAATGTATTAAAATGCTTTCTTTTAAAAAAATAATGCAATCTTCAGTACCAAATTAGGTCTTTTCTTCAGCTTTGGCAGGCCCAATTAGTCAATTTATAAACAGGATGGAGTATGAGAAATTTTGTTTATCTTTCTTTTCTCTGCTTAAAAAAGTAAAATCAGAGTTGTTGGCAGTTTACCAATATCATCCTCTCTTTTCTGTTTTTTATATCAGTAGAAATACACCAACCACCAAAGGATGATATATGCGGTACATTTCTTTACCCCAGTTATGTTCTATGGCAAGGATCTCTTAAAATCACCCTATCTTCATCACTTTGCCTTATGAAAAACTATGTATTCATATCACCTCGGCCGGATCCAATGGGGAGGAGAAGCAATTATTCGAATACCATGCATTAAGGGAAAAACAACAAAAAAACAATTGAGGATGCCCTTGCCAATGATGTATTTCTTAATAAGTAACTATCTACATCATATCATATGGTAGATTTGTGGAGATATATCTTGTATAAAGGAGTTCTGTTTGAGAAAAATCTTTTAAACTGATTGATACAGAACTTGTTAATTCCTTAGATTTATAACTAGTTTTTCAAGAAGGAACCTTTTAAAAAATACCTTAATGTAATAAATTATCATACACTCCCCTTGATTTTTTCCCCTAGGCTTAGCAATTTATTTCCTTTATTACATGGTAGAGACTATTTATTTATAGATGTTAAGTATTAAAGCTTTGTTTTGGCTAGAGGAATAAAGATCAAAGTGCTCTTTTCCTGTAGATAAAGAAAACCAAACAGAAGAAGGCTGACTGAAATCAGAACTGTTTGTCTTTTAATATCTAAAACTGTAGAGACAGTCAAACTAGAAAAAATCTGAATGGCTTTAGTTGATCTCTAATACTGAGAATCATAAAGATACTATTTTCCCCCAAAAGCTTTCTGTTAAAAACAATCTTGACTGATTAAAAAACAAAATAATAACAAAATCCTCTATTAAATAATTTGCTGGCACCAATTTGCAGAGAAGACCAAACTCCCTGGCAGATCGGCAATCAATATTCATACCTGGTGGATGACTGTATCAGCTTCTGGGCTTAAGAGAGGTATTTCCTCTGCCCAGAACCTCCCCCTTCTCTGTCTGAATTACAAGGAACTCTTTTGAAATAGGATTTTTGGTTTATATGGGGTAAAAACAAAGGACAATCATTTGTTAAAAAAATATAATTAGGGACTTCCCTGCTGGTCCAGTGCTTAAGTGGTTAAGATTTCATGCTTCCAATGCAGGGAGTGTAGGTTCGATCTCTGGTTGGGTAACTAAGATCCCACATGCCGTCCAGCACAGCCAAAAAAAAAAAAAAAATATATATATATATATATATATATATATATAATTATTTGTCCATATATACATTCACCTCCATGACAAAATTAAGAGTTCTTTAAAGAATGACACAAACTTTTGCTCTCTACTCATGGCGAAGGGGAAACAAACTTTGCTGAATGTTCCATCTCAAAATAACCACAGTTAGGGGGCCTATATAATTTTATGCTGACAAACATGCCAGGTGATGGCACTGCTCTCAGTCAATTCAGAGTTGAAAGAATATTGATGATTTTATTATACCAGGGATTCCACTTATAATTTATCACTTCAGAGAATCTAAAGAAGCACAGTAAATCACTTTGTGAACAGGCAGCTACAGCAGAAAAGGTTAGTGCGTAATGGTAGCTGGATATAGTTTCAGATCCTGATACCCTTATGTATTAAGTAATGTAGGCAACCTATCTGACTTCTCTGGATTTCCTCATTTATAAAAGAAATAATGATACTTACCCTCACAGGACTATTGTAAGAATTAAGTGAAACAACTTACAAAAGCACTCAGTACCATGGTACATTGTAAGTACTTAATAAGTGACACTCATTGATGACAGTCTGCACATTCTTATGCATTGTGCATCTATGTGAACACAATGGATGGTGTAGAAATGGCTTTACCTTATTACTGACTTTAAAACAGGCTCTAAAAGATCCTCCACAAAATACTCAAAGCAGTATTAAGTATTCTACAGCAAACCAACATATTCAATGGCTAAATAATGGACAAACTGTGAGTAAAAATTTGAGAAACTATGCAAAATAGTATTGGCAGATAGTTTTTTGCTGGGCTCTCAAAAATGAAACCAAACTTCTATTACAGTATCTTTTATAAATGTTTTGAAAGCAGGAACTATTTTGTATATCTTTGTACCCCTCTTAGTGTCTAGACACTAGGTGTTCAAATATTTGTTGATAGAACTATAAATTTTCATCTCAGTGAAGTCATCTGATTTCATGGCATCTAGAACCTAAGCCATATGACTTAGACAAATTAATTCGATGAAAGTATCAGCTAACCATGACCTAGTTGAAAAACCAGAGACCTGATCTATACTAGAAAACTTTCAGACTATTCTTTTGTAGATCAGGAAGTGATTTAACATGGGGAAAATTTAACACAGGGAAAACTAACTATAATAAAAATATTTTAAGTACCTGATATATTATAAATCATATTCAGACCACCCCTACTAACTATGATAACAGATGGACTCTTAAGAATAAGCTCTGTTGGATAAACAACCTGACTCTCTCTAACCTTTTCAAGTATTATGTTTTTTTTTTTTTTAAACTGCTACCATCTATGATTTTCAATAGCCAGGCACTCCCATGAATATAGAAGAAAAACAATTATGCAGCTTATGTCATCCAAATGCTGACAGATGGGTTTGGCATTTTTGTTGTAGACAGTGCAAAACTTCCAGAGTCATGTGAGGGGGCACTGTGGAATTTCTTACATGACATTACATTGACCTTAAAGTGTAAACTGCAAATACAGTTTTATTGTTTTTGTATGAACCACAGGATTGCCTGGAAAGGCAGCATGTTCAGTTATAGTGAACACCTACCGGACTGTTGAATTTTTGCTAAAGCACATACACGATTTTGGCATCAACCACTGCCGCAGTATGGATGTAATTTTTTAAAAAGTTAAAATAGCAAATAATAAATATGGTATCCGGCAGTAGTATATCCTCAGTATTGTTTGTACAAAAACACAAAATTTAGAGGTAGTTGCCGCTAATTTTTCATAATTTAATTATCCCCAAGAGTTACAATAATTCAGCTAAAATTCTACCAAGCCATTCTTCGTAAAACAGTTTTCTAAATTTAAATGTCACAACGTTCCTATTTGGTTTGAGTTATCAAAGCAAAATATAAATAAATAAAAAATAATTCACATTCTCAATCTGCGTTCTTCTAAAAGAAACTGCTATAGGATTAAATAAGAGAGAGATTTTCAGTTTAGTACCTCAATATACACAAACAGGAATTCAAAATTTCCTAGTTCTGCTTTCTCAGTGCATACTGACTAACCTTCTTCCCCATGACAAACTTACTTTGCTGTCAAAAACAAAGCAAGAGTTTTTATGCAGAAACAAAATGCACAATCACATTTTAAATGTTTTACAGAAATCTTTTTTTTAAAATGAGAGGTAACCTATGTTAAAAAAAAACAACTTATTTTTAAAACAGAGTTCTTTCACAGTAGGCTGTCATGTGCACTTCTGAGCCCATTACAGGGTAAGAAGAGGAAGGTTTTGTTAAGATAATTGGAAGAATGAGGCTCTGTGGTTCAAAATGACCATTAGAGGGGGGACGAGGGGACACTGTGTGCCTTCATGAAAGATCACTCAGCCTTCCTTTTAATCAGACAGACTTGAGAGATGGGAAGGCACCATGTCCTCATCTCCAGCTCAAATCACTGGAAACTAATTACGGGTTGGAACTCAGAAAGGTAAATAGAAAAAACTCTGGAGTCAGATGACAGTACCATCTCCTTAGCTATAACCTGCTACATCTTGATCTCAACATAAAATGGAGATAATTAACCGTCTTTTCAAAGTTGTTGAAAGGATTAAAGACCATGTATACAGAAATAAATACGTATGTATTGAAATGTCTGAAGAAATATTTACTAAAATATTAACAGTGGTTATTTTTGGCTGGCAGATTTATGAGTACATATTTTGTTTTCTTTATGCTTATCTGGATTTTCTAATTTTCATAAATTAGTATTACTTATATAAGTGGTGCATATAAGTCACTTAGCACACACGGTGCTGGTACACAGACTGGCTCAAAAATGGTGGCTACCATCATTATTAATACAAAAAGATAAAAGCAAAGTATCCTGCTCTTTCTTCTTGTTTCTGGATGCCTCTTTATGGAAGGAAAGTCATGAAATGAAGTAGATTGCATAACACAAAGGCCACGGCAGACTTCCCACTCCTGAGCCAACGGAAAGGTCACAGCTTATTAGAGTAATGGGTCTTTATGTGTTTATGACTTAGTGTTGGGAAGAGCTGCCTAGCCATGGGAAAGCTCAGCTAACATGATGATTTAGCAAAGCAAATCAAAATGAAATTTGTCCTGGTCTGGTACAATAAATTAAAACATAAAATACCACCTAGCTTCCTAGCTAATGTGAATTATGAGGATGCTCTGAAGAACAAATACTTCCCAAAAGAACGCCCAGATCCAACAAAGTGATTAAGATTTGGATTTTTTTTAATGTGTTAATGATTATACAAGATAGGAACCTACCTCATCTAAATTATTTTATTATTGAAGTATCTCAACTAATAATTCACCATAGGCTTGAAAATAAAGACCTTGGAAAAACCACCACAGAGAGTTGTTTAACCAAAATTATAATTATTATAATTGCAGGATTATCACACATAAATGCATTTGTATTTACTGTAGAAGAAACTGCACATTATCAAGGTTAGAATTCAGCTAAATTTGGTAACAAAATGTTACCTAAAATGAGTGTCAATATTCCTTTGATCTCAACTACAGAGTCAAGTAATCCCCTAGGGGAAACAGACTGAAGTTCAATGCTTATAAATAAATAATTCAGGGAATTTGAGCTTTGAAGAGTATGAGGTTTTTGTTGTCTTGACTAGTGCTTCTAGATTTTTTGTAAGACTTTTCCATTCTCTACTTTCTCTTTATGTTTGATATACAATCTAATGCTTGGGAACATTTTCAAAGCTTTGGTAGTTTTAAATTTCTTGTAAAACTGATAATCAAACTTCATTTACATTGATTTCTTAGAAAACAAAAAAAAAATTCTCTCCAGGTTCAAGCACAACAGTAAAAATGAGCTAGTAACAGTCTTTTTTGCCATAATATTGGACTTCGCATATTATTTTAAAATTATATAGCTCCCAAAAAGAATGGCACCTTTATTCCCTCCTTCTACCCTCCTCTGCCCCAAAAGAAGTTAGCTAAACATCTAGATTTTCATAAATTGCAAAAAATGAGGCACAGAGACTAAAATCTAATTATGCTTAAAAAAAAAAGAGTATGTAAATAATTTTTCTAGCTTATACCAACATTTTCTTATTCTGGATCTGACAGTTTTGTGTAAGCAGTAAAGTTAATGTCTCCTCCTGATTAATGTAGAATTTTAAAAATTGAAAAAATAATGCCATTTATTAAGTAGACTAAAAATGAGAGGTGGGGTGGGAAGGAAAAGCAGGAGTTGAGGACACAAGTGTCTAGGCTGACTTTCAGTTTCCTTTTTGATAATTTTTTTAAAAAATGGAATTCTTTCTCTACTTTGTGTTGCCTGAGAACCACTATGGTTTTGTAAAGTCTATAACAGTAATTATATTTAATCACCACGAGTACATTTGTTTTAAGCCTATGAATACTACGTTAGTAATACTAAACTATCTCCATTGGCTTATTTGTAAAAAGAAAAATATATTATATATTTATATTCTTATAAAGTTAACACTGAGGGCCGAGGAAAGGGAACGAGAAGCAGTGTTTAATCACAGTTTCTCTGGACTCAATAACCAGACTGGGGTCTTGCTCAAGCCACCTGGTCAAGCAGTGTCTGAGGAAGAGTCATAGGAGGCAGAGACGATGAAATTGCCGCTGTTGGAGTGCCCGGCCACTGACTGGGCGGCCTGCTGGCTCAGATTGTTACAGATAAGCACCAGCTGGTTGCTCTGGGCCTCGGACAAGGTGCTGCAGCTCTGATACACACTGAAGTTGGTTTTCCTGCCAGGGATGTTCCCCTTCTCGCACATGGTCTTCACCATCTTGGCCAGCTTGTTCTTGCCGAGGGCCTGGCAGTTGTACCAATGCAGAGCCGCCAAGTTCACGACCGGCTTAATGGACAGGTAGAAAGGGGCATCCTCATAGCGCATAGCAGGAGGACGCCGTTGGGCATACTCCTTATAGTCTTGTACGGGGCAGGTCTGTGGAGCATGCTGGGTGGCATACACACGGGAGTCTGTCCCCCCTCTCTTGGTTTTGGCATTTAGGTCACCAGTGTCTTGACCCATCCACTCCAAGTACTCCAGCCCCGTTTCTGTTACCCGGAGCCGAATATCACCCCACTTTAAGGTAGACCCGTGGAAGCCCGTACAGTGCCCAAAAGCTTTTGTGTTGTTGAGCCAGACGAGGTTGAGCAGACCCTCAGGGTTATAGCGGCTTAGCAGTCCCCTTTTCCGCAGAATGAGCTCATCAGCAAAGGTGAGCTTCATGGACTTGTGTGGCTTATTTCCTTTTCCTTTGCAGCGGAGTTCAATTTGCTTCTGTTTCAGGGCCTCTTGGGAGCGCTTGAATTCCTTATCCCTGGTGATACTGTAGCCATACCTGTGTTCTTTTAGGTACCGTTCAAGTCCACACTGGTAATTGGCCAAGCTGTTGGGTTCATACTCGGATCCATCCTTCTGCCTGGCATCCACAAAGAAAGAGGCCAAGTAGGCATCCAACTCCTTGCAAGGGATGACATAAATCTCTCTTGTTTCAGAAGGATACTTGGAGATGAGGAACTCCCGGAAATTGCGGAGCGCAGTCTGCGTGCTCCGGATGGTTTTCTCATTCTGCTCCCTGCTGAGCTCAGCTGCTCTTTCATCCTGGTCTGCAACAAATTGGGGAGGGGAGGGATAAAGAGGGTGTTGATGAGTTCAGACAATGCACTTTCTACTCTGAAATAAAGGTTCCTTTTATAATGAAAAAGAGAAAGAAGGAATCAATTTTACAGAGATTACTAATAAATGTTATTTACATACCTGTTGCATTATAATAGCCAACTTCAGTTTCACAAATGATGTACTAGACAAGAGACGGCCCACTACAATCAAAATGAGCTTCTCATGTCATTGGCACATAGTTTAGTGCACGAAGATTTGTGGAAAGAGTGGGATTAGAGGCAGCCTTCGTTTTAGGAAAAAAGACAGAGGTGTGCTATTTACCCTAATGCAGTGCGCGAGGGCCCCATCAGAGCAACACACGTATTTTAAATCACTTCATTTGTGAAACCAGAGGTTGTACTGGTTCCATTTTATTGAATTAAACAAAAATATTCGAATCTGTTATTTAGCATTATCTCTAAAGATCTATATTTAAAAATTACTAAATAGATCATTTACAGCAGTTAACGAGACACATTCTACAGCAATTCAGGTAAACGTGGTTTATAAATATTCTATATGTAATTGCAGGGCAGTTTATAATAAGTGATAAAAATATTTTGTGTTTTGCAAAATGAAAACAGACTCATAGATACAGAGAACAAATGGGTGGCTGCCAGACAGGAAAGAGGTGGGAAGGTGGGGCAAAATAGGTAAAGGGGATTAAGAGGTACAAACTTCCAATTATATAAATAAGTCACAGGGATGTAATACACAGCTTAAGGAATATGGTCATTAATACTGTAATAACTTTGTACAGGGACAGATGGTTACTAGATTTATTGTGGTGATCATTTCATAATGTATGCAAATGTCAAATAATTATGTAATACACTTGAAACTAATATAATATTGTATATCAACTATATTTCAACACAAAAAAATTTGGTGTTTTGGGAAAGTAATGAGGATAAAACTTCACAGCTATAAAGACAGGACAATGAAATTTGAGTAAGGCTATTATAATCAAGATGTAAGGAAGGGGTATGTCTCTTGGATACTTTTACTTTATTAATTTATTATTTATATTTTGCCACCAAAGACCGGAGGTGCCTCTTTCCATTATGGATCACCCATGATTAAGTAGTGTTGCTCTGGAGTAGTGGTTCTCACATTTTAGTGAGCTTCAGAATCACTCAGGATGTTCAATCAAAATCAGATTCCTCTATGCTCAGGATGAGGTTCAAGAGAACACACTTGGAGAAAAAAGATCTAGTGCTTATGGCTTATGAAGGAAGCCCTACTCTGTTTTACTAGTTTTTTTCCTTTACAATGATTAAATTCAGTGATATCATTTAAATGATTTTCTCTCAGTAACATGTAATTTAAATTTGGGATGTTAACATTAACAATAAAATCATTTTGTCAAAAATGACCATAATTATGTCAGACATGGTCTGGGTGGAACTCAAAAGAGAAATTCTAAATATGAAATTACACAATAGAAAAAACAGGCTATCCTATTGATGTTGAGAGGCCAACACTAAGGTTAATTAAAAACAACATAAAAATGTAATTTCTGATTCTAAAGTATAATATAAAATTATTTTGTTTATCCCAATTATTTTATTTAGGAAAATTTTAGATTTTTAAGGCTGCTCAGTGGGAAGTCTTTGAAATAACCACATACAATAAGAAAAATAAAATTTCGAATAAACTGAATTTTATTCACAAACACTACTTTTTGTATTACTATACACATTTATGAATGTCCATATTATTTTAAAATGACAGTTGTAAGGTATAATTGCCAAAGTTCTCATAACTTTACAAAATGAAATGAATTAAAAATCACTAAACTAGCTAATTAGATATTTTTATAGGCATATTTTTTGAGAGCATATTTCCAAAATTCAAATACACAACAGTATATTTTATCCTTCATTAGACTTAACTTTTGGCTATGCTATCTTCTTCCCGTTGAACAATAAAGATGTGTATCTTTCCATTAGAAAGGTGAAGCCACATGTAACCTTTTACCATGCTAGCTTCCATGACTGTTTACATGCAAAGCCAAAGGGGTCAGCACATCTGTTTACTGTGGCTACTTGTTCAAATATCTATCACAACAGTCTTCAAACTTTAAACAAAGACTTTCTAAGAAATAAACATTCAAAGACAACTTTAGGGAAAAACATTTCCAGTTCTTCAACTTTCACATGGAATCCTTTCTAAAATTTAGTTTTCTGAGATGAAGACCGAGTTTTCCATCCCAAACCTACTGTGTTACATACTCTGGGGCATTAAAGACTTTGAGGAGCCAAACAAAATTTATAAGTTATAAATCGATGATTAAATCCAAATATTGTCCACATTCTTGTCCTTCTCTGTCTTATACACATTCTGATATAGGTGAAATTTGCCACTGCAAACAGGGTATTTGGCCTGAATTAAGGTGTACTGAATTCAGGATTTTTGAAAGGGTTTTAGGTTAGTGAAGTTGATTCTTTTAATTGGAACTGGAATATTCTGCAGGACTTCCAAAATGTTCCAGATAAAGTAGAAGCTTAAAATTTTATTTAATTTTTTCATATTTAGCATGCTTTTGTTCACAAGAGGCCTAACAACTATTATCAAATCATATGAAATACTGATTCTAGTTACAGTCAATCCTCATCATTTCATAAAATAGTCAATATTTTCTACCTTTTTACAAAAATAAACTGACTGAAACAGATCCACATTATTAGCACCCTGCTAACACACTCACAGTTGACCAACACCAGAGCACTACTTCAACATCCTCAGCCCAGCATTTCCAAGCCTTTTTCTACTTTCTATTTGGTCTCAATCTTAGTTAAGAATCTGTGATATGGTCATTTATTAAAATAAATAAATAAATAAATAAATAAATAAATAAATAAATATATATATATTTGGTCTTCGTCCAGGTTCTTGGCACAGAGCTCATAAAAGCCTTAGAATTTTCTGTGATGAGGGCGATCAATGTGTCTTTTGTTAATGTTCATGAGGTAACTTTTGGAAAGCACCTACGGGTAGGGGCTGGTTGTCAGTGGAGGCAAGCAGGAGATTTCTGGGGTGGAACTTTCAGTCCCAGCCCACTTCTCCACCTTTGGGGAGGGGAGAGAGGCTGGAGATTGGGTTCAAACACCAATGATTTAATCAACTGAGTTTATGTAATGAAGGCTCCATGAAACCCCAAAAGGACACGGTTCAGAGAGCTTCCCGGCTGGTGAACATGTGGAGAGTGGTACACATTGCCCTGAGCATCTTCCATGTGGCTATTCCTGAGTTATGTTCTTTTATAATAAATTGGTAATCCAGTAAGTAAAATGTTTCTCTGAGTTCTGTGTGCTGCACTAGCAAATTAATCCCTGCCAAGGACGGGGGCCTTTGTAATCTTCTATTTATGATGGGTCAGTCTTATAGGACTGAGCCCTTAACCTGTGGAATCTGATGCTACCTCTAGGTAGATAGTGTCAGAAGTGAACTGGATTACAGGACACCCAGCTGGTATAGGAGAATTTCTTGGTGGTGTGAAACCCCTCTACTGCCCAACATCAGAACTGGATATATAACTGTAGAGCCATTCCATCTGTAGGAAAATAAAAGTAGAGTGTCACATTATTATATCCTTTCCTAACAGCCTGGAATTCACCACAAGAGGAGGTTGGAAGGGTAGAGAAACCCTCATTCATTTTGCATGAATAGGGGGAAGTAAATGGCTTTAAAGTCAAGTAATAGTAATACGCTTTTTGGCTAATGACAAAAATCAAATAAAACCGGGGAAGACTGATAATAAAATAGAGAACTGTTAATAATTATCTTGCATTTATCTCTAGTTTTAGAAATTTTTCTGATCCACTTCCTTTTAAAAACTTTTTGTTAGGTATAACATGCATACAGTAAAGTAGACCAGTCATTAAGTGCGTGCAATTATTTTTCACAAATTGAGTCCCATGCCTAGATCAAGAAAGAGTATCGGGAACTTCCCTGGTGGTCCAGTGGTTAAGACTCAGCACTCCCAATGCAGGGGGCCCGGGTTTGATCCCTGGTCAGGGAACTAGATCCCGCATGATGCAACTAAGAGCCTGCATGCCGCAACTAAACGATCCCGCACGCCGCAACGAAGGTCTCACGTGCCACAACTAAGACCTGAAGCAGCTAGCTAAAAACACCACACAACATAACATAAGAAAAAGAATATCACTAGCACCTCCAAAACCTTCCTCACGTTCCCTTCTTCCAGTTGCTCGCTCCCACCAAGAATAACAGCTATCCTGACTTGAAATAGCATATGTTTGTCTGGCCTATTGTTATAACTTATATGAATGAGATCTTAGAGGATGAACTCTTTTGTGTCTGGCTTCTTTTGCTCAACATTATGTTTGGAAGTTTCATCCATATTGTTATGTAGTTGTAGATAATTTATCTTCTTTACTGTGTAACATTCCATTGTGTGAATTTATCACAATTTATTCTTCCACTCTATTGAACATTTGGGTAGTTTTCAGTTTAGGGCTATTTCCAATAAAATTGTTACGAACACTCTAGTAGGTGTCTTTTGGTGAGTCACATGGATGCATTTTTTTGGGTGTATACTTAGAATCAGAACGCTAGGTCATAGGAAATCACATGTTATGCTTTAATAAATACTAATAACCAAGTTTCCAAAGTGGTTGTACCAACTTGCTTTCTCCATGAGTGTGAGCGCTCAGATTGCTCCATATCTTCAGCAACACTAAGTAATGTTAGTCTTTTTTATTCTAGCTATTCTGTTGGATGTGTAATGCTACTGCACTGAACTTTTAAATTTTCATTTCTCTGATGACTGATGAAGCTGAACAGCTCTTCATAGGTTTATTGTACACTCAGATATTTGCTTTTGTAAAGTGCCTGTTAAAGTTATTTTCTACTGGACTGTCTGCCTTTAATGGTTTTTTAAATTTTTATTGTATTTTATTATTTATTTTGGCTGTGCCGGGTCTTAGTTGTGGCATGTGGGCTCTTAGTTGTGGCATGTGGGATCTAGTTCCCTGAACAGAGATCGAACCCAGGCCCCCTACACTGGGAGCACAGAGTCTTACCCACTGGGCCACCAGGGAAGTCCCTGGCCTTTACTGTTTGCAGGAGGTTTTAACATATCCTGCATATGAGTCTTTGTCAGATAAATGTATTACAAATATCTTCTCTGAGTCTGTGGCTTGCCCTTTCACTTTCTTAATAGTGTCTTTTAAAGAACAAGAGTTCTTAATCCTAATATAGTCCAATTATCAATTTTTTCCCTTTATGATTCATGCTTTTTTGCATCCTGTTTAAGAAATTCTGCTTATTCCAAGATCATGAGATATCTATTTCTTCCAAAAGCTTTACTGTTTCAGTCTTTACATTTTGATCTGCCATCTACTAGAACATCCATCTATATGTTCTAAGATAGAAATTAAGAGTAATTTTTTATATGGACCTTGATCCTTTTGATTTTAATAAAATTTGAATAAGCAATACAGCATATGGTACAGTATCTAAAAGCTACAAATGGGTAGAAAGTAAAAGTAAGTCACCCTCTCATCCCATCTCCTTGTCACCGTATTTCCCTCTACATGGGAACCAATGTTACCAATTTATTGGGTATAATTTTGGGATTTTCTATGCACACACACTTATTCTTCTCCTTTCAAAAAGGGTGGAGGAATATACTATGCATCCTATTCTGCAACTATGCATCCTATTCTGCACTTTGCTTTTTACCATTAACAATGTATTAGCAATAGCTCTATATCATTACACACACAGTTGCCTCAATCTTTCTAATAGCTGTAAATAAAGTATTTTATATGGCTACACTAAATTTATCTGATTCCCTGCTGATGGATTATCTGCATTATTTCCATCCTGTTCCTATTATAAAAAATGCTGCACTGGGTATCCTTGTATACATGACATTTCCTACACATGAGCAAGTATATATACAGAATGAATTTCCAAAAGTAGAACCGCTATATTGTTGTTGCCCTGTACATCTGCTGTGCCAATTTAACTTCTGTGATAAGGTATGAGAGTGCTGGTTTAATCATATCTTCCGAGATATAAGGTATTATCAAACTTCTTAATCTTTGCTTATTTAATTTGTAAAATATACATTGTGGTTTTTAAACTTTCATTTCTTTTATGATAAATGACATTTAACATTTTTCAAATACTTATTAGCCCCCTATATTTTCTCATTTTCTATCTGTGGATTCTTTCTATCCTTTGTCCATTTAAAAAAATATTTATTTATAGGAGCTCTAGATATATTTAGCCTTCTTTTTCTTCTTCTTATTATACTTAGCCCTGTGTAATGTATACAAAGATGTGTATATGTGTATTTTTTTTTAGCTTGCCTTTTGTATTTGTGACTTTGTTACATTTATGGGATTGAATTTATCTGTTTTTAAAAATATTTCCTACATTTTGTGTTAGACATATTTTCCCCACTGTGAAACCATAATACAATTCTCTTTTGTTTTCTTCAAAGCATTCTTAATTTCATTTTTATTTTATTTATTTATTTTGGCCATGCCACGCGGCATGTGGGATCTTAGTTCCCCCACCAGGGATCGAACCTGTGCTCCCTGTGGTGGAAGCTTGGAGTCTTAACCACTGGACCACCAGGGAAGTCCTTTTAATATTTAAAATATTTGATCATCTGAATTAAGTTTGGTTTAAGGTAGGTACCAACTTATATTTTTTCCTAGATAGCCACCTAGCTGTTATCAATAAATAACAGTGGTGATTGTGGTTGTAGAGAAGTCAATGGTCAGCATAATCTTTCTCCCTTCGGGGTCTCTTGATTGCACTTTGGGGGTGGGAGCTGGGTAGCTAAATGATTATTTCTTTATCTGTGAATGGCTACAACTTTACTAGGCTATATTTCAGTGTTGATCACTGTGCACCCATCTTTTTTCTGGTACACAGTGTGTCCTTTCAGGTCATAAATTCAAGCATTTCTCCACTGCCTTGTTGCAGTGGCAGATGACTTCCCATAAAGATGGCAAATGTGTATGTGGGTCCTCTACTCAGTCTTGCTTCGTCTGCTACTCTCTGCTGTCAAATAGGGTCCAGGGAAGCTCTGATCACCAACCCAAACTCCCCATTCCAGTTCTTCAAAAGTGATTGTTAATTTTGCCACTCAGCAGTAGAAAACTGAGGTCTCATACCTTCATCTAAGAGCTACAGTCACAGTTCTCTTGGTATCATATCCAAATCCCTGTTTCATTGCTGTGATCGGCAACCTTTCTTTATATACTGTGGTTCTAGCAGAAGACTTTTAGTTTATTTGAGAAAATGTTTCTGTTTCTCTTTCTTGTCTTGAAGTGATTTCAAAGAGAAGTCAGAAGTGTGATCCAGCTGTTTGCATTTGAATGAGATCGCTGCAACTTCCAGTCCCTAACTTGGTGCCATGCACTTAATAGAGATCCCATAAATGTTCACTGAATGCTTTTCGATCCATGAAATCTACTCTATGAAGAAGGGTTATATTCCTGAAGATTTGGGCATTCATCAAAAACTCAGCAGTCAAACTTGATTAAATTTTGTTTGAATGTACGTGGTAAGAAATAGAACTTGGATTCTAAATAGCAACAAAAACTGTTTTCAACACAAACAAAAATGATAAAGATCACTTTCAATTTTCTTAAGAGAAGTATGTATACGGTTCAGCAAACTGAATGAGTCACTGTCATCAATAAAGAAAATGCACTGAGATGAGCAAAATGGTTTTATTATATCAAGGAAGTTGTGATTAATAACAAATTTTAAAAGCTGAATGTGGGTAAAATCCCAAAGGTCTAGAAAACTGAACGGAGAAGACAAGGTAGCAGCCCAAAATATGCAAGTACAATTTTTTTTTCCTAAGCAGATCAGGTATTTAACAATTGGAAGCAAAGTTTTAAAGATGGTGAATGAGTAGGCATTAGAATCATGTTTCCTATGGCTCTCGTGAACCTAACACACCTAACAGTCTAATCACTATATGTGTCCAGACCTAAAACGTAACTTAGCTCTGTCTCCACAAACTTGCTCTTTCACCCAGTCAGTGCCTCCATCACCTACCTAAGTGCCCAAGCTGAAACCTGAGCACCACCCTTGACACCTGCTCTACCCCCTTCTACAGCTAATCCATCAAGTCCTGCTGGGCCACCTCATTTCATATGCACTTAATGAGTAACTAAAACATATTAGGAATTAAGTAAAAACTGGGTTTAAAGGATGAGTGCTTTTGTGGAATTTACCATGACAAAATGACAAATGCTATGAAGAAAAATAACAGGGTACTGTGAGAAAGAATAAGTGACCCACTTAAAGACCTGAAAATGAGAAGCCAGTCATACAAAGTATAGGAGGAAGAGTAGAGGGAACACCACATGAGAAGTTCCTACAATGGAAACTGAGTTTGAGGACCTGAAAGAATGTCAGTGTGCCCAGAGTGAAGTGATTGAAAGGAGAGTGGTACAACGAGAGGTCTGAAAACTCACAGGCCGGATCTTGCCGGGCCTTGTCTGTAAGTCATTATTAATGACTTTGTATTTTATCCTAAGAAAACTAGTTGTTCAGAAAACCACATGGTCAGATTTGCATTGCTCTGTTATGATATAAACCTACCTCCTACCATGCTAAGAAAATCTTCAATAAACTCTGCTTTATATAAGTAGGGCTGAGTTCACAACTGGATGATCGGGTGGAAAACACTCCCAGACAATGAAATGATCCATAATCTGAACCTTCTTGATGGAAGCAGAAGGTCAGAGCCAGAGGGAGCAAGAGAATATCCAAGTCAACGACCACCTCCCCTCCTCTCCTCCCCAACAACAACAACAACAAAAAAGGTATTAGAAAATGTATGAAGTTTTAAAGCAGACAACTTTTCTATACTCATTTAGTCTCTATGCCCCATTAATTACATTATTTTTTCATGTATTTATCATTTGGGAATCCTGAGTACCCAGCATATGTTCCCGCACAGCAGAGCTACCAAATGAAGACTGGGTATGAAGACTGTCTGAATATGTACTATTAAAAGAATTTTAAATCCATAGATCCTATATATATATTTTTTTTTCTTTTTTTTTTTTTTTGCGGTATGTGGGCCTCTTATTATTGTGGCCTCTCCCGTTGCGGAGCACAGGCTCCGGACGCGCAGGCTCAGCGGCCATGGCTCACGGGCCTAGCCACTCTGCAGCATGTGGGATCTTCCTGGACCGGGGCACAAACCCGTGTCCCCTGCATTGGCAGGCGGACTCTCAACCACTGCGCCACCAGGGAAGCCCCTCCACATATATTTTGAATGACTGAACATCTCGGGCTGTGATCTGAGTTTCACACAAAAACGGAGAACTTCTGGACATGCATGGCTTTCAAAAATGTATTCTAAAAAGGTCTGCCTTTCCCCAGGCCTTCAGTTTGTATTACCTTCCCTCTCCCCACACCACAGCCTGCTGGGCTACTATTTTAGTGGTGCTGGCTGTCACTGTATCACTAGTATGGTTTTGGTTTTAAGTAGGGAGGTTGGATAAACTCTGTATGCAGAAGATGTGAGTGACCTTGGTTCTTAAAGTGGTCACATTTCTTGCCTGTACCATCCTCGAGAGCCATAATATTTATTACTAAAACTTACTTGAAGTTTCTCAAAAGGGGAAGCCATCCCATAAACCTAGTGTAGTGAAACGGGTCTCTGATAAACGTAGCCAACAGACTGAAAAGTTTCAGATTACTGGCTTCCAAGAGATCCGTGACCTGGAGCAGGGCCCCAGGAAGAGCCTCAGCACCAGCCCAGGGAATCTTTGGAGAGCCTGAGTAAAGCTTTTATGCAGACAGCTTTTCTGTACTTATTTACATAGTCTCCATGCCCCATTAATCCAATTATTTCCTCCCTTGTTAGGAGATGGCATGGAAAAACACATAATTAGTGCCGTATCTTGTGTTCTCATTAAATCTGAGGAGATTTATGTTAGATTTAAATTAGATCCATTTGCTTCTATTACTGTGGCACTCAATTTAACAAAAAATAAACTTAGCTATCGCATCCCTTTTGTGATTTTATTAAAGCAATACATCTGAAGCAATAAGAAACATTTCCTGATGTTTAACTTCTTTTTAACTCATTTAAGAAGAGTATTTTGTCTTTTTACTTGATAGAGAAATGATGTTTAAATTCTCTTTATAAATCAATGAATAATAAGTCCATGAGCTTATTAAATAAGAATATATTTTAAATTTGAAAAGTAAAAAAAGCAAAAGAAATCTGGTGAGTAGATGTATTTATGAGGCTGCAGTTGGAATTAATATTTAATCCACATTTGTGGCACAGGCTCCAGGTTCTATAGGAATTCAGAAAGAAATAAGAGAGAGAGAGAAGTCAAAAAAAGAGTTTGAGCTGGGTTAGAGCTCTGTTTCGGGGAACAGGGACTTGGGTTAGGTATTAAAGGATGGGTACCATTTGGTTAAGTGGAACAGGAGGGTAGGGCATCCCAGGAAGAAACTGCATGAGCAAAGGGAAAGGTATGGGAAGGCTTGCGCTCATGAGGACTGTGAAACACCGATCCTGGTTTGGGGGTTAGAGTGGGAATAAAGCCAGGCCAGTGAGATAGACAAATGGAGGGTCTTATATAGTAATTATAAAGATATACACCAAGGAGAGGAGACTGAATACGCTAAATGCAAAAGACCTCTACATGCCAAACATTTGAAGAAGGTACTTTAAAAAAAAATAAATCAACAGCCCATTTCTCCACCTCTGACATTCTTTACTCCCCTTATGCTGTTATCTTCTTCCATACTCCTATTACCATCTGACATAATACATATTTACTTGATAACTTGTTTTAGCGTCTCTCTCTGCCCACCCAGTGGGCTGTGAGCTCTTTAAGAGCCAGGACTTCACTGCTTTATTCCCAGGGTCTGAAAAAGCACTTGAGAAGTAGTAGCATTCAGTAAACATTTGTTGACTGAATTAACAACAAAGCTGAAAGGAAAGTTACTGAGATAACTCTGTGTGTGTAATTACACAATCCACTTTAGACCAACTATACTGACTGCATCGAGAAAGGACTAAAAATAAAAATCGGTGACATAAAATTAAATTTTGGGTCTCACAATCAGAATCTCAAAGTCACCTTATCCTTTATTAAGGTTCTTCAGAGTGAGCTGTGGTCAGGGCAGGCGGTCTGGGTGTCTATAATAATGAAATGATTTATAAGGCCCCTGGAAGCTTTTCCCAGGGCTAATTTCTCAGGAAATAAGGACCTATCAGCTCTCACACAAATTGCTGTAAGACAATATCTTTATCTTAACTATCAGGATAAGGAAAAAACAAGTAATACTTTAACAAAAGTTCATACCAGAATTAATATATCCATAAAATCAAGGGACAGCTCCCTCCCTCCAATGCTGACCTCCACTTTATTTTAAAAAATATTTATTTATTATTTTTGACTGCATTGGGTCCTAGTTGTGGCACGTGGGATCTTTCATTGTGGTGTGTGGGCTTCTCTCTAGTTGTGGTGTGAAAGCTCCAGAGCGCACAGACTCTGTAGTTGTGGCACACGGGCTCTCTAGTTGCAGCACGCGGGCTTAGTTGCCCCACAGCATGTGGAATCTTAGTTCCCTGACCAGGGATCAAACCCGCGTCCCCTGCATTGGAAGGCAGATTCTTAACCACTGGACCACCAGGCAAGTCCCCAGACCTCCACTTTAAAAAGAGATTATACTGACATTATGGTGTCATCTATTAGGTACTTCTTCTATACACATATTCATTTGATGTAAATTTTCTTATGACTCTATGTTCAAGGGAAATGATCTTGGTATTAAAAAAAATATGTCCTGGTTGGTAATCTTACGAATAGGCCTACTTCAATTTTATTTGTCAGGGGTTACAAAACTCATATTTGCCAACATTCATGTTTCATTTTTAAAAATAGCAATAGCTCCTAACCTCTGCAAATTTATTTCAAAAAAGAGTGAGGTATATTTACTTTAAAGGTGGAAAAAAATTGAGATTACCTTATAACTACCATAAAATGTATTAAAGGGCTTCCCTGGTGGCGCAGTGGTTGAGAGTCCGCCTGCCGATGCAAGGGAGACGGGTTCGTGCCCCGGTCCGGGAAGATCCCACATGCCGCAGAGCGGCTGGGTCCATAAGCCATGGCCGCTGAGCCGGCGCGTCCGGAGCCTGTGCTCCACAACCACCCGCGTACCGCAAAAAAAAAAAAAAAAAAAAAGTATTAAGAAGTCAGTGTCTTCTTTCTCCTTTAAATACCCAAATCGTTGCACATTTCAATGCTTTTTCCTAAAACTTTAAAACACAGGCTATTTTCTCGGATTGTTAACATCACTAATTGAAGCCAGACTTGTATGCTATTATAGCTGTCTGACCAGCAAATTATTTTTATGCTCAGTTAATCTTCTCCAATAATGGAAGTAAAGCACATTTCTTACATACACATTCATGAGCATGAAAATTTAGCACAATAGTACCAGTTAGTCCAGTATGATTTTTGATAGTATTTTTCACTGAAGTAGAAATCACTTAAATAAACATTAGTCACCTGCTCATTTCTCCTGGTTGTACGTCATGTGACTCTAGAACCTCTGGAGAATTCTCTCCTTGATAAAAATCTAGAAATAAAATAGGGCACAAAAAATACCAGTATTTATTAAATAAACAAAGTGCAGGCAAAAACCTCTTCCTCACCTATATTCACTGTTGCCTGTATATATGCTGTGTTTGTTGGAAGGTAAGGTGAGACATCACTTGTGTAAAGACTAGGCACTATCCTTGCAGATCCTCGCCACAAGGAATTAATTTATGGCCAACAGGGTGCAGGAGTCTCCATTTTTAACAAGTTCTCGGGTAGTTCTAATATAGTTTCGGTCTAAGGCCATGCTTTGAAAAGCAGAGCTTCATCTCTCCTTCCCCCGAGAAGGCCTAAAAAATGACTCTTCTTTCAAATAAGTCTCAGCCCAAGCCTCAGTTACAGCAGGTGACACAGAGCTGGGATGGCAGATTTCCGGATCTGAATGTTTTTATGTCCCAGGCAGAACAGTTGCTTCATGAATAAATAATAAATGTTTAAAAGTGGCTTCTGTTTCAGTGAAAAATACTATCAAAAATCATACTGGACTAATATTGTTAGTCAACAAAATAATGAATGAGTCAAAGAATTACTTCCCTCTGAAACCCACTGGATTCAGATTTTTTCTTTCATAATGTCTCTGAATTTATTAAGTTCAACATTGTTTCCCTAATTGCCAAAGATCATTTTTAAAATCTAACCTTGCCTGGTCCCTTTCAGGGCAGTTGACGTAGGTAGTGTAGTTAATGGTTAATGGCTCCAGCTTTGCCAACAAGAATGCCTACATTAAAATCCCAGCTCTGCTGTTTAACCATCTATGTGAATCTGTATAAGTTTTTAAACTTAAGCCTCTGTTTCTTCAACTGTAAAATAAATATAATAATTGTACCCACTTCTTAAGAGTTGTATGAGAATTAAGGTAGGAAAGCAAACCACTTAGCTCAGTGTTGGACACATAAATCATCTAGTTCAACTCTTTATAAATATTGCTGCTGAGAAATGTGTTCCAACCCACTAAATCAAAGTCTTCCTACTTCACCCGAGTCCTCCTCTACTGATGCTTTAATTTGCAACAAATATTTACAAATTCTTCCAAGATAGATCTATAAAGGCCACCCATGTTGGGCATTTGTGCATAACTGAACATATCCTGCCATGGGCACATGGAAACAACTGGAGTTAATATCTATATCTAAAACAGCTCTCAGATACTCTGGTTTCTCTTCAGAACGCATAAGTCTTTCGCCTTTTACTAAAACAGCTCTCAGGAGACCTTCCATTCCACATGACCTAGAATCCTTTTTTTATTTTTTATAAATTTATTTATTTAATTTATTTATTTTTGACTGCGTTGGGTCTTTGTTGCTGCACATGGGCTTTCTCTAGTTGCGGTGAGCGGGGGCTACTCTTTGTTGCGGTGCGTGGGCTTCTCACTGCGGTGGCTTCTCTTGTTGTGGAGCACGGGCTCTAGGCACGTGGGCTTCAGTAGTTGTGGCACGTGGGCTCAGTATTTGTGGCTCACGGGATCTAGAGCGCAGACTCAGCTACTGTGGTGCAGGGGCTTAGTTGCTCCGTGGCATGTGGGATCTTCCCAGACCAGGGATCGAACCTGTGTCCCCTGCATTGGCAGGCGGATTTTTAACCACTGCGCCACCAGGGAAGTCCATGACCTAGAATCCTGTGATTTGACACACTTAGTGTGTTACTATAAGAAGAGACATTATGTGACTGTATGAATTCAGTACAGTAATAAACAAAGGTATAATCATGGAATTCTCTCTTCTAAGAATGCTGCTCTTTTGGACTAAATGAAGAAAATGAAGGTTTCTCTTCAATTGCTCCTTCCACTCAAAAAGAGACGCAGCATCCCAGGTGTGACCTAATAAGCCTTGAGGGCAGCCCTGTTAGCTAGGGACACCTCGAGGCTAGCCACATTTGCTTAGAAGGGAGTAAATTCAAACAGGCTTCACAAATAGAGGAGATGTGGCATTCAGTGACGACTAAGACACAAAAGGTAAAAGGGAGACCAGATGACAGGAGTGAATAAAAACCAGATGAAGCTTCTCAAATCTCAAACTTAATTTCAAGTCACATAAAAGAAATTACGCAATCCAAAGGTGAAAAGAATAGAATAAGAGAATAAATATTGTACTGGATTAATCACAATAAGGAGACTTTCGTCTTGGCCAAAATATATTCTTAAATCAACTTTAGAACATGGCTGCATTTTCAAGCTTAGCAGCACGAAACCCACATGACTGTAATTAATGTAATTAAATCATGTTGTGGAATTTTCTACAGAATCTGACAGCACTCACTGATACATTGCTTATTAGAGACTAGAGATTTCTCATGCAGTTTTTTATTATACTGCCAGAGACACTGAATCAAGAGTACCTTCTGATGTGTCTGAAATATCTGCTGCTGGTGTGATACATAAAATATACAGAGAGCTGCTATCAGACTTTGATATACAAAACATCATACACAATTTCCAAAAAGACTTGTTTTTGAATTCTTACTTTTCTGGACTTAGGGCAGTCATAGACGATACATGGATTCATTATAGATGTGACATTTACATTTTCCACAGTTTCAATCATAAAGTCCCAGCTTTACACACACGGCTCTCCTATTCAGTTCACTCTATGACGACTCCATTAGTATATAGCGCAGAATACTGTTAAACAGGCATTATTTCATCAACGTCTACATGTTCTTTCATTGTCTTTCAAAATCTGACTCTTAAGTAAAATTTTAATGAATTTAACTTATTCTCAAAAGTAAAAATTAGTCCTTGCACAGTTCAGGAATTCAGCCATGACTGCATTTCACCTCAGTGAGTTTACATACCCTTAAATATGCTTTGCATATATAAGCATCTTCTAATTTAGAAATATCTGAACTTTAAAAAACTATGGTTTAATGGCCCTTTATTCACATGGGTAACTATTCAAATGAGGAAAATATTATTTTAAGTATACTTCCCCTAATAAAATAAAAATAATTTTATCATAAAAGTAACACATTTAATAATAAAAATCATTTTATTAATTTTATCATAAAAGTAACACACTTAATATAAAAATTTTCCCCAGAAAATAAAAATACAAAGAAGAGAGCAAAACTGCCCATAAATTCATCCTTGAAAGACAGCCACTGGATACATTTTGGTATATATCTTTCCAACTTAAAATTTTAATTAAAAATGTTACTCTTTAATAACCAAGAACTAATCCATTCTGTCTTAACTGTACACTTCTCTTGTGATTTATTTTATTTTTTTCTGGAAATATTGCTTTGTCTTATGTTTAAGAGGAAAACTGTTAACACAGTTATGCCTCGATAAGTTACTATTTTAGACATATTCCTTTTGATCATCTAAAATGATATATTTTAAGACTCGAATAAGAGTTTGGCATTGGATTTATTATCCACTGGTGACACAGGAATTCCTTTCTTAGCTACTGAGAATTCCCTATATTCACTCTTGCCCCCTTTCAAACTGTTCTCCATACAGAAGCCTAAGTGAGTTTTCCTAAAAGAAAGCAGAGGAAATGAAAGTTATCTCTTATATTCTAGTATTCTAGTATTCTAGAAATTTTAGTATTTGCATATTTGCTTCAACGTTCAACAAAAATATATTTGGCACCTCAACACGGCAGGCACTGTTTTAGGCACATCTGTATATGCTTCCTCAAGCATATACAGATGTGCCTAACACAGCTGTACAGATGTGTTTAACACTTTAATTTTCATTCCTTCATTGTGGAGACAATTAGACAATAAAAGCAGATGGAGACTGGGACTAGAAAAGGATGAACAAAAGTAGAAGTCCTGGCAAAGTTTTGGAGAAATGAAGAAAACTAAGGGAAAGTTGGTCCACGTCCTAAAAGAGGACATTTAAGTGCTAAGAGGATGGATGCTGAAATGTGTAAGAGAAGCATCACCATGGCCAGTGAGCCTAATGGTTAAGAGCATGAACTTGGAACCAGGCTGCCTAGGTGAGAATCCCAGCTCTCCCATCCTCTTATTTTGTCACCTTCGGCAAGTTCAACCTTTCTTTGCCTTAGTTTATTCATCTGAGAAATGGAGTGCATTATAGTCCTAACTTCATAGAGTTGTAAGAACTGAGTTACCATAAGTAATTAGTGAGAAAATAAGCATTCTGTAAGTATTGGCTATTACAATTGCTATTCTGTATACAGTAACCAGAGAGCTAACAGCATATGACCCTGCCTACTGAAAAGCATCGTGGAAGTAAAACAGTCATCACCATTTGTTAATAGTTCATCAGTATGTCAGAACTGAGTATTTGAAAAGCACTTTTCATGAGTTTGCTAAAATTCTATGGCTTCGATGAGTGAGAACAAACTTAAGCACAATACGTGAGGCAACATTTGATGAATTTAAGAGATGAAATGCTATACCACAATAGAAATAGTTACAACAAACTTTTGATTAGAAACCATTTCTTCCTTTAAATTTACATTCAATCTACAGGACTGCATATCTTAATTAGTAAGGATCAAAATGTGAAGGCATCTTTTACTGAAAATGCATAATACAGTAAAAACTACAAAGGAATTATTCATCAACTTGAAACAAAAGATGTATGGCATATAAGTAAAGGAAAACAAATAACACAAAAAATAAAAATGCACAAAACTCTAATAAATTACCTCCTTTTCTGAGTTAGGCTATTAATAGTCATTAAATTCCATTCAAGGAGTAATAACCTAATGGATAGGAGGATGCTCATTTCTCTAATTGTGTCAGTGGATAATAACAAAACATATTTTTGAAAAGCTCCTTATAAAATAAAAATTAAAGTATTTTTCTATAGGGATTGGCTTCCTATTACATATTATAAGTGCAGACAAAACAGGAAAATAAAGCTTTTTTCTTAACAATGAGATAGCTGTTTTCCATTACATAAAATAATAATTTAGCAGCAGTAATTATAACAGTATGAAGGTGCTGAAAAGCTAGTGACCTGTAACATAAATCTTAATATACTCTAGAGACTAAAAATATTATATAAAATGTAATTTCAGGTATTATTTTTAAGGAATATGTGCTTATATTTATTGAACCAAGCCCTAAAGTCAAATTCACAGAAATAGCACATTCTAGGATTATAAAGATTATTTTTCCTGCTGAATGGAGTTAGGGGTGAAAAATTAAGTAATACTTAAATCATTAAAAAAAAAAATTTCTCAGGGGAGTGACATCAGCAAGGTGGCCAAGTAAGACAACCCCACCCCAACCCCCCAAAATAATTTGGCATCCATCCATGTACAAAGTTCCATCACAGGAATAGGCCTGCAGGTCCAAGGATACAGCAGGAAATGCTCCTGTTCACACAACTGGAGATGCTAAAAGGGCCCTATACTCAGACAAAACTTTGCTAAGGAAATTGAACCCATCGTGTTGGGAGAGCTGAGGCCTCTAATGTGGGTGCTCGCATCTGAGACTTGTCTTTGGAGGCCTGCTGACCAGCCACCAATTCGCCACCCCCCGTCTCTATAAAGGGTCCTCCTGCCTGGCAATACCTACTTTTCACTCAGGAAAGGGTCTAGGGGAAGCAAACTTATTTACACAACTGCAGAAGAAACCAACACCAGATTCCTGTCCTGTGTTCTTAAATGTGAACAAACAATTAGACTAGGTGTCAGAAGAAAAGTAGCAGCATTAACGAGAAGGATGAAGAAAAAGAAACATAAGAACTGAAGGAAGAGTTAATTCAAATACAAAATATTTTTTTAAAACCCCTCTAATTAAAATTCTCAAAGAGATTTGATAGATTATTATAATTATAATCCTCATAAAAGGAACAAGTACTAAAGGAAATCTTTTTTAAAAAAATTTATTTACTTTTGGCTGCACTGGGTCTTCCTTGCTGCACATGGGCTTTCTCTAGTTGCAGCAAGCAGGGGTTACTCTTCGTTGCTGTGCGCAGGCTTCTCATTGCGGTGGCCTCTCTTGTTGCGGAGCACAGGCTCTAGGTGCTCAGGTTTCAGTAGTTGTGGCACACGGGCTTAGTTGCTCTGCAGCATGTGGGATCTTCCTGGGCCAGGGTTTGAACCCGTGTCCCTTGCATTGGCAGGTGGATTCTTTTTTTTTTTTTTAACATCTTTATTGCAGTATAACTGCTTTACAATGGTGTGTTAGTTTTTCTGCTTTATAACAAAGTGAAACAGCTATATATATACATATATCCCCATATCTCCTCCCTCTTGCGTCTCCCTCCCACCCTCCCTATCCCACCCCTCTAGGTGGTCACAAAGCACTGAGCTGATCTCCCTGTGCTATGTGGCTGCTTCCCACTAGCTATCTATTTTACATTTGGTAGTGTATCTATGTCCATGCCACTCTCTCACTTCGTCCCAGCTTACCCCTCCCCCTCCCTGTGTCCTCAAGTCCATTCTCTATGTCTGCATCTTTATTCCTGTCCTGCCACTAGGTTCTTCGGAACTTTTTTTTTTTTAAGATTCCATATATATATGTGTTAGCATATGGTATTTGTTTTTCTCTTTCTGATTTACTTCACTCTGTACGACAGACTCTAGGTCCACCGACCTCACTACAAATAACTCAATTTTCTTTCTTTTTATGACTGAGTAATATTCCATTGTATATATGTGCCACATCTTCTTTATCCATTCATCTGTTGATAGACACTTAGGTTGCTTCCACATCCTGGCTATTGTAAATAGAGCTGCAATGGACACTGTGGTACATGACTTTTTGAATTATGGCTTTCTCAGGGTATATGCCCAGTAGTGGGATTGCTGGGTCATATGGTAGTTCTATTTTTAGTTTTTTAAGGAACCTCCATACAGTTCCCATAGTGGCTGTATCAATTTACATTCCCACCAACAGTGCAAGAGTGTTCCCTTTTCTCCACACCCTCTCCAGCATTCACTGTTTGTAGATTTTTTGATGATGGCCATTCTGACTGGTGTGAGGTGATACCTCATTGTAGTTTTGATTTGCATTTCTCTAATGATTAGTGATGTTGAGCATCCTTTCACGTGTTTGTTGGCAATCTGTATATCTTCTTTGGAGAAATGTCTGTTTAGGTCTTCTGCCCATTTTGGGATTGGTTTTTTTTGTGTGTGTGTGGTACGTAGGCCTCTCACTGTTGTGGCCTCTCCCGTTGCGGAGCACAGGCTCCGGACGCGCAGGCTCAGCGGCTATGGCTCACGGGTCCAGCCGCTCCGCAGCATGTGGGATCCTCCCGGACCGGGGAACGAGCCTGTGTCCCCTGCATCGGCAGACGGACTCTCAACCACTGCGCCACCAGGGAAGCCCAGGGGTTGTTTGTTTTTTTGATATTGAGCTGCATGAGCTGCTCGTCAACTTTGGAGATTAACCCTTTGTCAGTTGCTTCATTTGCAAATATTTTCTTCCATTCTGGGGGTTGTCTTTTCATCTTGTTTATGTTTTCCATTGCTGTGCAAAAGCTTTTAAGTTTCATTAGGTCCCATTTTTTAATTTTTGTTTTTATTTCCATTTCTCTAGGAGGTGGGTCAAAAAGGATCTTGCTGTGATTTATGTCATAGAGTGTTCTGGCAGGCGGATTCTTAACCACTGTGCCACAAGAGAAGTCCAAAGGAAAACTTTAAAAAATCATGTTAGAGGAAAGGAATTTTCAGCAATTTAAAGACTCAAAGTTTGGGACTTCCCTGGTGGCGCAGTGGGTAAGACTCTGTGCTCCCAATGCAGGGGGCCCTGGTTCAATCCCTGGTCAGGGAACTAGATCCCACACATGTGCTGCAGCTAAGAGTTCGCATGCCACAACTAAGGAGCTGGTGAGCCACAACTAAGACCCGGCGCAACCAAATATATAAATAAATATTAAAAAAAAAAAAAGACTCAAAGTTTACTTCCCACCTATCTCTTCTTGGGAAATTATTTTATGAACTCCAGCAAAGAAAAGGAGAAAGTAAAGGGAAACATGAAGTCTAGGGAACAGTGGTTGCAACCCAGGGGAAAACTCAAGAGTGGGTGGGATGGTCACCTTAGGCTTACATTAAATCAACTTGTCCAAACTGCAGTAGGAAGACTGAACGCCCAAAATAGGAATCTTGGAGGGACTACACAGATATGATAAGAGCACACTGTTCTTTTGTCAAAGAATGCTATCAAAAATTTTAGGAAAACACACACACACACACACACACACACACAACCTCCAAACTAGGATAATACCATATTTCATTGATTGTGAGATGCACTTCTTCACATTTTAACATCTCTGAAATTTGTCTCACAATTCCTGGGAATTATAGTTTAATTAGTAGCACGCTTTTTATTTCTTTGTGGAACACAAAATAATGGTATATCTTACAATGATATTTCAGATGCAATGAAATACAGTAGTAATAATAATAATAATAATAATGCTGGGACATACTTACTTACTCTCTGTACCAGGCATTGTTCTAAACCTTTACATGGATTAAGTCACTTATCCACATAACAACCCTCAGGAACGTTCTCCTTTCAGTGTCCCAGAGTTTGTGAAATTCATCAGGATGAAAAGAAATTCAATCTTAGAACACTAATAGCTATGAACAATATTTACACTGTCAAAATAATATAAACCAATATATAATTGGTTTTGAACGTTTAGAGTCAACCTAAGGATAGAGCAGAAAAGACTTAGTTGTGGCCATAGAAGAGAATGAAAATATTGACAACCTTGTGAAATTAAGAAGATGGTAAGAAGGGAGGGGAGAACAGAAGAAGGTAGGATAAGGACACTAGTATCTTCACCCTTAGGTTGAGAAAGCATATTTATTTCATCTTTCATTATCTTTAGTTTTTCTATTGGTAATGTGTTTTAATGGCGTAACAATCAAATAATGGGAGGGTAATGAAACTGAATTAAATCATCATTTATAACAAGGAGTCTGTAGATATTTTCTGAAGTTGATAAATCAAGAAAAAAAATCAAGAAACAGAAGTATAAAAAGTTTGTTTAAAATTTTGGAAGAACTGAAAATAGAAAGACTCAAAAGAAGTTTCCTTTGAAGAGTGGGATTATGAGGTGATGAGAGCTGAGGCGAGACTGCTATTGTTCAGCAAATTTTATGGATTGCTGTGTACATGAATAACTTTGAAAAAAATGAAGAACATTGAAAAAGGCAATAAAATTATTGCTTTTTTCTAAGAAAGCAATCCTATAGTTTTAAGGCAGTACTGAAGAATCAGCCTGGTATGTGTATGATAACTGAAGTCAATAAACCACCTAAAAAGGACATGCAAAAATATAAATAAATAAAAATAAACCACCTAGGATGCATCAATCAACTCAGATTTACTGTCCTCTGATCACTGTACTGATCAGTGTTCTCACCTAAAATAAAGCTTAAATCACCTTGTAGCCACAGAAGCATAATTCATCATTTTTGCCATGTTATATAAATACTTCTTCTGGGTCTAATGCACCCTTGGGAACACAAGCCATTAGTTACATAAATGAGATCTAGACTGAAAGAGAGGTATTGCTGGGCCTAAACTACAGTGGATCACCTGCATACTGCCCATCCCTGCTGTGACCCAAGATGGTCAGGCAGCTCTATCTGAGAGGAGCAGGAGGAATCTGCTGCTTCTCGGAGGAAAACAGATACAGGGATGATGTCTGAAGCTAAGACTTTGGTACTCTGACACTGACTTGTCTGTCCAGGGGTTGTACATTATTTCATCTCTTCAGACCACAAGGAATGAATACCAAGGCTAGAAAATCAAGGTCAATGCCTCCTCAATTCTGAACTCGTGCCTAGCTTCCTAGCAGTCTTAGTCAAATCCAAATTCATTGAAGAGAATTATATTCTGAGGTTCATAGCAATTTGCTCGTCTGCTATATTTGGGTGCATTCTGCATATCAGGAGGTCTCAATTATATGTATGTGAACTTTAAGTATATAAAAACGGTTCCTTACTTCAATGGTATAGTACAAAAAATGCTTCCATTCTAAAGAAAAAGAAAGTCAACTAGGAAGATTTTCTTGTAAAATATTAAGACAAATGACACTTAGGAAGTGCAAGCACTGGAAAAAATGCTGATAAAACTAATTAACTTCTCAGAAAATTATGCATTTGTACAACAGAGAGCAATTAACTTGATTTTCTACTTTTGCCTTTCAGAAAATTAGTAAACAATTATATTTTTAATTCTTAAAGATAGATCACTAGTTGTCTGCAAAAATAAGCAATATTACAATTTTAATTTAACTAGGCTCATGTTATTTTTAGATATGTAGAAAGTGTCTTGAGTAAATTATATTGTGGAATGGGTTGCCTGTAGCCTCTGCACTTTTAATTTCCCTCTAAGAAAGACTTGCCTTTCATTTATCATAGTGGTTTAATTGTTCACTTAACCACTTTTAGCCATATATCATCCTAGTCTTTATAAATATGTTATCTAAAGGCAACCAATTTAGTATTAGAAAGCCACTCACAGTTTAACAGCATCTTCGTTCAGGAAATATTTTAAACAGTTTTTTTAAAAAGTTCGGAATGTTTTGAGAGGGCTCGAGTTAAGATGTCTCTCCTATTCAGAGTGCAGGCTGTGTGTGAGCAAGAACCATGTTTTCTGCCTTGTTCACTGGGGTATCTGCAGTACCCAGCTTGAACCTGGCACTTGGTAGGCTTCCAATGGATATTTGTTGAATAAATGGTCACGGCATGTTTCAGAACTCCTAACGGATGTTTCATCCTATATGCAGAGAATTATGACTACATTGTAGATATATGGGTCCTGAAGACCTTTCAGCATTACCTACAACAATGCTGTGCCTTTGGACAGAGAATATGAGGGTGGCAACAGAGATCCCAAGAGGCCAAACACTCAGAAGTCATCAAGTCGAATTTCCAAATCATCTAACTCTGTTTCCTCCATACTAATGCCTTTATTGTTGCCTCATTCGAGCATTTATTGCCATCTCCCATCTGGATTACTGCAAGTAATGGCCTATAAAACAGTTCTCCGTCCCAGTCTCTACTTCCCCACTGCTATCAGTGTGATCTTCTAAGATAACGAACTGTGTCCCTCGGCTCCCCACGTTAAGTTTGTGACATTACATGAAAAGCCTTTCACAGGTGACTCCAGCCCATCTTTCCAGCAGCAATTCTCCTAACCGCTTTGAAATCTACGCTCACACCACACTCAAATCTTTGCTTCCCTGCATACGTTCCGGCCCTAATTTAATGTCTTTGCTCATGTTGTTCCATCTACTTGAAATCCTCTTCCCTGTGTCCCAAAAGGCAGCAGTCAACTGCTGTTCCACAGCATTTTATATAACTCTTTCTATACACTTGGAGTTGGAGTTGTTGGTTTGTCTGCTGCCTTCTCTGCACAATGATATACTGGGGTCAGGGAATTTGCCATTCATCTTTGTATTTTCACTAGTCCTGTCATATGGTTGATCTTGAAATAAATGTTTGATAAACTGAAGTGCAAGTGACTTGTCCAGATGCTTAGTAGAAAAAGAGACTTAGACACATGCTTCCTGTTTCTGATAAAGCGAATCCTTCTATTAAACCCTAGGTCTTTTTAAAAATGATTCTCAGAAAAAAATAATCACTTTAGGATATACTCTAGCAGCCTAAACTTTGGAAAAGTTATAGGCATGACCTAAAAATAAAAGAAAGGGAAGGGGAAGCAATTAGTGGTGTAGTCTTTTCCTACACCAAGACAAGCAGAGATAGGGACCAGCAGGCAAAGCACCAACCCCTCCTCTCTTAGTTAACAAGCAGGAGACCACACTTCTTCCTGGAACTCCAAGCAAATCATCTAGTTTCTTTGTAACTCATTTCCTGTCAGTAAAATAAGGAAACAACCTCTTCTTCATGCAACTCAAGTAGTGCTGATCCTGGAAATGAAAGTGCTATATATCCATAGATAATAGAGGACATTTTGTTTTTGTGGTTTTTATTTATTCCAACAGAAGAACTTAAAAAAAAAAATTCTCCCATGACAACATCACATCATAATCATAAGGAGGAAAGCCACAGTGAAATCTGTGAGAATAATTCTCAAATTCCTTGTGCATAAACAAGTATACTGGGAGATAATGGTAGTAAAGTTTGCTCTCTTACCAAAAAACCCTCTATATTCAGTAAAAACAATAATGTCATATGCCTTCATCTCATAAATATTCCACAATCAACTTTATTTATGCTTCATGATCTATGTTTAAAAAGTAATCACATTTAGAAACATACAGAAAAGTATGCAGAATACTAAATTATGCTTACCATGAACCAGAGGGCTCTGTATGGATTACTTTAATCCTTATATCAACCCTAGAGAATAGATACATTATCTTCTTCATTTTACAGATGATAAAGCTAAGCCAACAGAGAGGTTAAGTGACTTGCCAAAGTCACCCAGAAAATGAGTGGCAGGGCTGGGATTTGCATCCAGGCAGCTGTGTGCCCAGATTTTCACAGTTAAGCACTGTGTTTATATATTGCCTCTTGTATAACATATACTCATGGTCCTGCCAGATTTAATAAATGTTAATAATGTCATATTTGTTCCATGGTTTTAAAAGAAAATATCACATAAAGAAGATGTGGTACAGACATACAATGGAATATTACTCAGCCATAAAAAGGAACTAAATTGTGCCATTTACAGAGACATGGATGGACCTAGAGACTGTCATACAGAGTGAAGTAAGTTAGAAAAAGAAAAACAAATACTGTATAATATTGCTTATATGTGGAATATAGAAAAATGGTACAGATGAACTTATTTGCAAAGTAGAAACAGAGACACAGATGTAGAGAACAAACGTATGGATACCAAGGAGGGGAGGGGTCACTGGGATGAACTGGGAGATTGGGACTGACAGATATATACTACTATGTATAAAATAGATAACTAATGAGAAACTACTGTATAGACAGGGAACTCTACTCAGTGCTCTGTGGTGACCTAAATGGGAAGGAAATCCAAAAAAAGAAGGGATATATGTATACATATAGCCGATTCACTTTGCTGTACAGCAGAAAAAATACAACATTGTAAAGCAATGATACTCCAATAAAATTTTTTTAAAAATTAAAAAAATAAAATATCACAGATATTCAAGTTTCCTGTGCACCCATTCTCATCCCCCCTCTTTCCCAAAGGCAACCACTATCATGTACTGATGCATCATGGGTCCTTCCAGCCCATGTTTCATAATTGATTACTGTGGTATGTGAGAATGTAACATACAGTACATAGTAATGCCTGTTTGTTTTTTAGGTATTGTACTCTAAATATTATTCAGCAACTCCGTTTTCAAGATTTATCTACATTAATTAATGCAGATCTGCCTGATGCATATATTCCATTGAAAAATACATCACAATTTATCTACTGACAGACACTGAGGTTGTTAACTGATTTTTTTCCTTGTTATCACAAAGAAAGTTGCAATGTATACCCCTCCACATTTCTCCTTTTATAATATGAGGAAATTTCCCTAGGACAGATCCTAGAAACTGAATGCCAAGGTTATATGATATGCACATCTTTAACTTTATTAGATACTATACATTGCTCTCCAAAGTGGTTGTACCAATTTATATTCCCACCAGCATGTTCCCCATACTTTCAACAACGTCTGGAGTAAAAATTGATAATTTTTGCCTTTCTGATGGTATTGTATTGTTGTTTTAATTTACATTCCCCTGATAACCAGTGAGGTTGAACATTTTTCATATGTTTATTAACTGTATGGGTTTCCTCTTATTAGAAGCACCTCTTCATTTCCTTTGCTCATTTCTCTACTGGATTATTTGACCTTTTCCCTACCGACTTGTGGCAGTTCTTTACATATTCTGTATACGAATATTTTTCTTTATGCACATTAAAATCATCTCATAGATTATTGCTTGTCTTTTAACTTTATGATATCCCTGTTCCAGCTAAGATTTTAAAGGCTGTCAGCATTTTCAATCTTTTCCTTTATGGTTTGTGCTTTTTTGTGTGTCTCATTTAAATAACTGTTCCCAACACCAAGGCTGTTTTGCAAGATTTCCTTCAAGCAGTTTTAAGTTTTATATTTCCATATTTAGATCTTTAAATGAGTTTTATTTTCATGTCTGATGTGACGTAAGGATCTAATTTTATTTTGTTCTACACGGATGACCAACTGTGCAGTATCATTCATTGTCTGGTCCATCCTCTCCCACTGATTTGTGATGGCTCTATTTCACATACAGTTCACATATATGTACAGGAGTGTTTCTGGGCTCCCTATTCTGTTCCATGGCTCTATGTGTCTATCTTTGTTGCCAAACTATTCCATTTTAATTACTACAGCTTTATAATAAGTTACATATAATAATGTTATAAATTATATGTTATATAAGGTATAGTGGGTTTTCATTACTGCCTTGGTAAAACGTTGGTGAAGACCTAAATACTTTGAAAAGACATGACGATATAGCCAATTATTTTTCTTTTCATAACAGAGTGACTGTACTTAATCTCATGTCTCCCTCCCATACTCCTTCCCCAGTATAGAAAACAAGCCTAAAAACTAATTAAAAACCACAACTTCGTCTTTTCTAAGAATTGCAAAACAGGAAGGAAGGAAGGAGGGAAGTGCCCCTCAGCCAGAGGCTGGAGACCACCATCTCCAGTTCCTTAAAATCATTTTGATCACGGGAGTTCTACTATACATGATAAAACCTAAGACAATCCCCCACCACCACTCTGAGAAGTGCCCTTTGATCAGCTGGGGAGAGAAGACCCTGTGACACTCTAGTAGGACAGTCAACAGCTGGTGATCTTCAAGTACAGAAACAATTGAGACGTGTGATACTCAGCAGAGGGGTGGAAGGTGCCTCCAAAAGCCTATTAGAAGGGGTGCTGATAGTAATATCTGAAAGGGTTCACAGTGTTCAGTAACACGCTTAGGGATCTATAGCTTCATCAAGGTTTTGACCTGCTCTCTCTTCCTATGGACATGCAGTCCCATATCACAATGGGAGACAGGGACCTGACTTCTTCCCTGTGCAATTAGGTGAGTGGAGTGTTGAGTGGAACAAAGTTATTGATTTTAGATGATGTTGCTAACATCAAGCAGTGAGTCCTGGAAACTCCTGGGAGCAGGTACCTAACTTTCCCCCTGGACACGTTCTCAACACTGACTACTTACCAACAGGATGACTGCATGTATACTACGCTCAAGGCATTGGGACTGAAGAGAAGGGTGCTTGGTAGCTCCATTAAATCCTCCCTCAGCATTACAAGAGAAGGGGTACAAGAATAAATTAGGTAAGCACCTAGTCCATTTACTTTCTTCTAAGAGGCCTAATGAAATGAAGCTCACTCCCTTTTACCAGATCTTACCAAACTTTCCACATTTTTACCACCCACTACTGATGTCAACTCAAGGGTGAAATTATGCAAAGAGAAAAAGAAATGGAGGGTAAAAAGGAAGGAAAGAAATAAAATATATGAGATAATATGAAATGTCAATGTTCAGATTTCCTAATATCCTCCATATTTGGGCTACCTCCTGGTGATTTTGAAGGTCAATCAATCTCTCTGTCTCAGGAGATCAAACTGAGAAATAGTAAAGAAATAAAATAGATCATTTCAGGAAATAGTAGCATCATGTGAAATGACATGAGAAAAAATACACCTAAGAGAAAACTAATCATTCAAAATTAACTTTTAAGAAATACTCAACACTGTGTTAAGAAGCTCCAACTGTGTTTTCTCTCATTTTTCCAAAACTGCTCTTAAAGCCCATAGCTGAATACAAAGGTACTAAGTACCTCCTTCTCATTCCCAGCTCAGTGGAACTCCCCACAATGGACATATTTCAGCAAAACCCCCACTGGGAAGAGAGAGAAGGTTTAGGGCAAGGAGAAGCTATCTCTACCCCTCAACATCTTATGAGTTGCTTACAGTTTGTATAGCAAGATAGCACACACTACAGGGCATTGTATTAGTGGTTACTTACCAAGGGGATATTTATTTTAGCTAAAAATATAAACCTAGTGATAAAAAGAAAATTATTTTATTTTTCATGCCACATCTAGGAGAGGTGAACACCTTTCCTGGGTTCAGAGGTTATATTCCTCCAGCTTCTTTGTTTAAAACAATGAAAGCCCAGTCTAGCTAGTTTAGGCAAGAAAAGAATTTAATAAAGGCCACACAATCTCCGACAACACCAGGAAACCAGGTTTAGAGGTGACCACGCCACAGATTTGCGCTGTTGGAGACAAATCAGCCACCAAACTCCAGCTTGGGCTTCTAACAGTGGAACACTGGTCCTGCTGCCTCTAGAAATTGGACTGTATTTACCAAAAACAGATTCTTCTAGGTACTTCTTCCTTTTTTTTTTTTTTGGCTGCATCGCACAGCATGTGAGATCTTTTTTTTCCTTTTTTTAAAATTTATTTTTGGCTACGCGTGGGCTTTCTCTAGTTGCGCTGAGCAGGGGCTAATCTTTGTTGTGTGCGCAGGCTTCTCATTGCAGTGGTTTCTTTTGTGGAGCACGGGCTCCAGGCGCACAGGCTTCAGGAGTTGTGGCACGCAGGCTCTAGAGCGCAGGCTCAGTAGTTGTGGCACACGGGCTTAGTTGCTCTGCGGCATGTGGGATCTTCCTGGACCAGGGCTCGAGCCCGTGTCCCCTGCATTGGCAGGCAGATTCCTAACAACTGCATCACCAGGGAAGCTCCCAGCATGTGGGATCTTAGTTCCCCCACCAGGGATCGAACTCATGCCCCCTGCATTGGAAGCATGGAGTCAACCACTGGATCTCCAGGGAAGTCCTAGGTACTTCTGATTAGAGTCTAGAGTGAGTGTATTTGACTGGCAAAGTTTCAGGTCACTAGATTGTGCCCTCACTGAAATATAAACTTGGAAAAGTGAGTTTCTGGCCTCTCCAATGGGGAAGTGCAGATATACAGAGGAGGGAATTCTCTCAAAGGGGAAGAGTATTCAAAGTCACAGTGAGGCCAGAGGGAATAACAATGTGCCCTCTAATGTGGAAACTGCATTTCCTAAATCCCTGCTTCTCAAGCTTCAGTGTGCAAACAGATCACCTGGAGATCCTGTTAAAATGCAAATTCTGATTCTGTGGGTCTGGGGTGGGACCTGAGAATCTGCATTCCTAATAAGTTCCCAGGTGAGACTGGTCCACAGACCATTTTAGTAGATGAATAGATGTTACTGCATAAAATCAGAATCTATTATACTTGACTATTCAAGAGTATTGAGCACAGTCTAATAATGGCAGCAATGATGATAACAATGAAAATATTAATAATGGTGGAAACTATTATTTATTGAATATTTATCACATGTCATGTACTCTCTTTAGTGCTTCACCTATACTTTGCATTTGGTCTCACATGTCTGTGAGACAGACATGTTATTACTTTTCAAATGAGGAAACTGAGTCTCAGAGAAATAAAATGACTTAGCTAAGGTCACAAGGCCAGTAGGAGGCAGGGCTGGGAATCAACCTAGGCATGTCTGATCCCAGACTCTGAGTGGCCAAGCTCTACTATCTCAGTGCCCAGCACTGCCTGCCATATCAATCCTCAGATGAGCACCCCTTTATGAAAATGAGGGAAATGGTGGTATTAACTGAGCCTGAATTTTAATTTTGCCTCTCTTACCTTTCAGAATTTATGTTGCAGGTCTTCCTGCAGGAAGGTACAGGAAAGGGTGTAGCTAAGAAAGCAAATTTAGTCTTGTTCCACCTTGTAAGAAGAGGCATATATTTCTTGTAGGATAAGGAAATATATAAAATAATGTATGCATGTATATGTATGTATACATATGCATATATATACAGACATAAAAGCATATGCTTACTTATACATATTTCTATCCCTTATATTAGAATACTGTTCTAGTATACCTAGTCTTTGAATGACACATATAAACAACTCCTCTATCTGCCCACACAAAGAAAACTAAATGCTCAAAAAAACAAACAACAGCAACAAAAACCCACCCCACACAAATAGTAGTAGGTGTCTCTGGTGTGCTACCTCTTTCAAGATTAGAATCCAGTATGTCCCTGGAAGAACACTCCCACCTGACCCCAACACTCAGCTGTGGGGTCTACTTAGGAATGGTCTCAATACAGTTCCCAGGGTATGAGCTTGATGCTTCAAGGACTAATTCGGGGGTTAGTGGGAAGGCGGTGGCACAGGCTCTGTCCACTGCTAGGCATGAATCCCAGCAACACTTGGCAACCGCCTCGGAGACCAAGCAGGGATCAAGTATCTATAGGTGAAGCTAATACAGAGGAAGCGGAGATGAGACATGGTAAGAGAGAAACTATAGACATTGTTTGAACCCTGGATAAAAGCTCATTTGAAGATGTGTCCTTCGACTATAACGCAGTTAATTGTCTTTATACATTTATTTTAACTCAGATCTTCTGTTTCTGACAAGAGAAACCATTGTTTATTTGTGTCAACACAGACCAAATAACTAGAAGTAATATGCAACTTAATTTTTAAAACCTCACTGAACTCAATTTTACATGAGTAGGTTTCAAAAAGTATTCTATTAAATGCTTTAGACTACATCCATTTTTCTCTGAATGCATTGTTTTATAGAAAATATAATCAATTAGTAAAAATTAGAAGAAAAAAGATAAAGAGATTAAAAAAAACCCAAAACTGAAAATCTAGAAATAGACCCAGTTATAAACAAAAATGAGATACATAAATAAATTCAGTGTACAATGGGAATTATTCAATAAGTGATGTTGGAACATTTGACTACCTATAAAAATAATGAAGTGAGGTTCCACCCTAAAATATATTCTGATTGTAGAGTTAAAGGTAAAAAAAGAAAGGAGACAGAAGGCGAGGAGAGGAAAAGAAAAACAAAACAGAAGACAATATAGGAAAATATATATTTGATTCAAGACAGGAATTCCTAAGCAAAATGCCAAAGGCAGAAAAGATGATAGCTAACTAGACAGATAGATAGATAGGTAGGTAGAGGTTGAAAAAACAGCCTTCATAAAAATTAAGAAAATCCATACCTCAAAAAATCCCATCAACAAAATTATATAGAAATTAATGGTGGACTCCCCTGGTGGCATTGTGGTTAAGAATCCACCTGCCAATGCAGGGGACACAGGTTCGAGCCCTGGTCCAGGAAGATTCCATATGCTGCAGAGCAACTAGGCTCGTGCACCACAACTACTGAGCCTGAGCTCTAGAGTCCGTGCTCTGCAACAAGAGAAGCTACCGCAATGAGAAGCCCACACACTGCAACGAACAGTAGCCCCTGCTCACTGCAACTAGAGAAAAAGCCCGTGTGCAGCAATAAAGATCCAATGCAACCAAAAAAATTAATTAATTAATTAATAAAAAAATTAATGGTAAAGTGGGAAAATGTATTTCCAATATACATGGATATGTATTTCCAATATATATGATAGATTATGAGTTAATATTTCTAATATATAAAGAACACATATGAATCTATTAGAAAAAGATAAAGATGTAGATTCTCAAAAGAAAACACATATATTACAAACGTGAAAAGCAAAAGTTGATTGCTTGCTACAATAAGACTTCTGGGAAAAAAAGCTGACTAATAAAAGGGGTTCTCCTACACTGTTGGTAGGAATGTAAGTTGGTACAGCCACTATGGAAAACAGTATGGAGGTTCCTCAGAAAACTAAAAATATAATGACCATATGATCCAGCAATCCCACTTCTGGTAATATATCCAGACAAAACTATAATTCAAAAAGATACATGCACCCCTACATGCATAGCAGCACTATTCACAACAGCCAAAACATGGAAACAACCTAAATGTCCATCGACAGATGAATGGATAAAGAAGATGTGGTACATAAATACAATGGAATACTACTCAGCCATAAAAAAGAACGAAATAATGCCATTCACAGCAACTAGAGATTATCATACTAAGTGAAGTAAGTCAGAAAGACAAATACCATATGATATCACTTACATGTAGAACCTAAAATATGGCACAAATGAACCTATCTACAAAACAGAAACAGACTCATAGACATAGAGAACAGATTTGTGGTTACTAAGGGGGAGGGGGGAGGAAAAGGGATGGACTGGGAGTTTGGGGTTGGTAGATGCAAACTATTACATTCAGAATGGATAAACAACAAGGTCCTAATGGATAGCGCAGGGAACTATATTCAATATCCTGTGATAAAACATGATGGAAAACAATATAAAAAAAGAATGTATACATGTGTATAACTGAGTCACTTTGCTGTATAGCAGAGATTAGCACAACATTGTAAATCAACTATACTTCAAATAAACATGGGGGGTTCTTGCACAAAATCATAAAAGAAGCTGTGTGTATGTATGTATATTTAAGAAATATACACATAGAAACCCAACTCATGATGCAATAAAAATTTAAATTTATGACAAATGCTCCAAATTTACATAAAAATCTCAAAAATTAATGGAATTGAAACCACTGCGAGATAGTCAATAATTCTTCTAATAATGTACGTCCTCTTTACTCATGACTGTTTGCTAAGATTTGAGTTGAGCATTGTAATAGGGCTGACATGAAAATTAATAATTTTATCCACACATTGTTAACATTTGTTAACTTTGTGAGTTTAGTTCTAAACAGAAATAAGAACGGTTTTCCAATAGGGAAACATTTTTTTTGGCCGCACTGCGCATCTTGTGGGATCTTAGGTCCCTGACCAGGGATTGAACCTGGGGCCACAGCAGTGAAAGCACCAAGTCCTAACCACTGAACCACCAGGGAACTGCCAGGAAATAGAAGTTAAATGACATCAGTAAAACTAAACAAAATGGAACAATTTCTCTTTGTTTCTGTCTGACTAGTCATTTGTCAAATTATTTATTTTAAAAATATTATTCAAAGGTATGCAGTATTTCTACAATGATTTGATAAAGACTTAAGATTGCACAACATCCATTTTAAAAGTACCCGATGTTGCTTTTAGCTAGTTCTTTCAGAACCTTTCTTCTTTGCTTAGTCCTAAGTATGCTTTACATATTAAGTACTCAAGGTCCATTTGTACATATTCATTCACATACATTTGGATGTGCTGGATTCTAAATTTTTTTAAAAAACCTATGTTTAAAATAAATTTATTCTAATATAAATAAATATGCAAATAAATAAATAGAACTTTTAGAGCACAGAGCCTAGTTTGGGCTCTACAGAACAAAGGTAAATTATAAGTTAACTTTATATATCTCTCATAAAAGAAAAGTATCAATCAGATTTTTATTTGTCCATTGATGTTTCCAGTCCAAATAGTGTTTCTCTAAAGCTAGTAATATCTTAGCAATATAATATCCTTCCACAGAACAATGGATCAAAACATCAGGATCATTCTTTAGGAAATTCCTATTACAGTCAGTTTGAGCCTCAATGTCTCATTTACTATACACATACTAGTGGACTAATATCCACAAGGCAGATGCAAGGAAATCTTTCAACTTGCTTTTGCAGGGGTAAATTATTAGAAGGATATGCAATACAAACAATAGTTTTACTAAGCTGTTTTGCTATACTGGACCACTTTGTAAAATACATTTCTGAATTCTACCCTCAAATATAAATTAAGTGAGAATGCAGAAACTCTGTCAGGCTGTCTCCTATTTTACAAAAAAAAGGGAGGAGGGGGACAAATAAATAAACCAAATTCACAACTATTTAAGTGAAAAGGTACTACTTATACCCTATATGTATCAAGAGTTAGAGTCTTAATACAAAGACTTTCACAAGCCTAATAAAGATAATATTGTGTCTAATGATGTGAATATTGGCCAAAGACCATGTTGTGATTAAGTGATTGAATTAAAACTAGAAAGGAAGGAAGGAAGAAGGAGAGACAGCCCAGGGAATGGGACAGAATATTTACAAATCGTATTTAATAGAAGACTTACAACCAGAATCTATAAAGAACTCTTATAACTCACCAATAAAATGACAACATAACTAGAAAATGGGCAAAGGATCTGAATGGGTTTTTCTCAAAAGAAAGATATACAAATGGCCAATAAGCACATTAAAAAAAATATAGTCATAAGGGTAATACAAATCAAAACTACAAGTTACTACTTCACACACCCAGCAGGATAATTTTTTCAATGGAAAATAACAAGTGTTGGTGAGCATACGGTGAAATAGGAATTTTTAAAATTGTTGGTGAGATTGTAAAACGGTGAAGCTGCATTGGAACACCGTTTGGCAGCTCCTCAAACATAGAGTTACCGTATGACCCAGTGATTCCACCTCTAGGTAGCTGCCCAAGTGAAATGAAAATATATGTCCACACAAAAACTTGTATATAAATGATATTAGCAGCATTATTTACCACAGCCAAAAAATGGAAACAACCTAAGTATCCATCAGCTGATAAAGGAAAAACAAAATGTGGTCTATTCATACAATGAAATAGAAAGGAAAATAACACTGATAGACACTACCACACAGATTAACCTTAAAAAAATTATGCTAAGTACAAGAAGGCCATCACAAAAGGCCACAAAATAAGAGTCTATTAAATGAAATGTGCACAACAGGCAGATCCATAGAGACAGAAAGTAGATTAGTGGTTGACTGGGGCTGGGAGGAGAGAAAGAATTACTGCTAATGGGTATGGGGTTTCTTTCTGGGGTGATGAAAATATTTTGAAATTAGATACTAGTGATGGTTAATAATAGCCCAGATTAAATAAATACTGAATGTTAGAATTACAGCACATTTAGAATGTTAGAATTACAGATAGGGGCCTCATATAATTATTTCTTTCTCCTCTCAAGCCATTCCAGTTAGGTCCATGTATTCCAGAAATGCAAGTTATCTGATTATTATAAATTTTGAGAGAAAAAATAAAATACTTCTTCAAGATACATTTGTTGCTTTTTAAAAAAACTTGTTTTAAACTGCCACACCAACTAAAATGAATAAAGTGCTAAATTGGTTCAAATAAATAATACTGAAAAAAACATCAGGTCCATTTTCAACGTATGCCTAAACCAACATCATTTTGGCTTCAAAACGGTAACCAAGAGCATTAAAAAAAACTTTCAAAAATAACTTTACTTATAAAAATTCAGCTTAAGATCATATACAAACCTTAAATACAGCCATGCAATATCAACAGCACAATCCTACAGCTGTCCTCTCAGCCCTGAGGTACATCGACTGGATAGATGGCCTTATTTCAGATGAATTTCCTTTACTGTATCACCTGGATGTATAGTATTTCATTATTTCTATCTTTCTGAGAATAATAAAGGCCCAAATTCTAGCAAATTGAGCCAGTGGTTTTAGGAGTGCTGACGGCGCAGAATTCTCTGATGTACGTGGATGAGGGACTCTGTCACCTCACGTGCCATACCTGGTATGCACTGTGCCGTGGCCTCAGTGGTTATGGTCGGAGCAACTGGGGGCTGCTGCTGACTGGAGCTCACTTCTGGCTCTGTGTTAACTGAGGGAGAAAGGGCCACCTCACAGGAGGAGACCTGGCTGGGCAGATGGGACAGGAACTCTTCAGAAGCAACTTGCTCATCCTGTCCAGGCAGCTGCAGGGCAGACAAAGGGATGCTGATCTGTTTGTTAGGATGGGATGTGCTCACCGGCATCTGTATGGCCACCTGCTGGCTGGTGCCATGGGCACTAGTGGGTCCTCTGTTTGGTGAAGCCAAAGATACCCTACCAGTCTTCTGGACGACTGGTCTAGACATCACAGAGGGGGATGCAGACATACCATGTGGGTCTAGCTCTGTGCTGATGGCAGATGTTACATGGGGAATCAGCTTAGCAGACCCTATACAGGAGGGACCAGCATGAGCCTGAGGCTTAGGTTTTGCCATCTGCGTCAATGAGAGGGCTGGTCCATCTACCCCTCCAGTCAGCTCTGCATTCGCCACAATATAATAATCTTCAGGAATCTCCTGTTTGATTTTCTTAATGATCACATCACTGCTGCATTCATCAATCATCTGAGCTTGGGAGCTTGAATGGAGAGAAGATGGGACTATTCCAGGCCTTTTTCGAGCAATGCTTTGAGGCCTTTGGGTTTGGGGTTCAAAGTCACTATCCTCATCTGTAACAGAAGATTCACAAACCATGTCAAACAGAGTGTTTTCATCTTCATACTCTTCAACAGCTTCATCCAGTTCAGAGGGCTCACTGCAATAAGAGAAGTCACAAGAGTCTCTGGTCCGATTACAGTCTAGCTTTGCTTTCACTGGTCTCCCAGGGTACCTTTCAACGGGGCTAGTTTGTGTCTCAGAGGGCACTCCAATTATACTGGGACTATCAGAGTTAAAACTTCTGTTATCCTGGAAACAGACCCTTTCTTGGGAGCCAGCTCTGCAAGTAGCTGTCAGTGGCCAGTGATAAGCATGGCCCGCACTACAGCCCCACATTGCTGTCAGATTCCCATGGGAACCTTCCGAAAGCAAATGTTTCAGGTTTGGAATGAGGCTGCAAATGGTCCCATGGCTGTGGGCCCAGCTGACCAATTTGGATAGATTCTCAGATGAGGTATGAAGGCAATCCTCCATGTTACAGGATCAGCAGTGTCTTTCCTAAAGGAAAATAATCAGAATAAGAAGCTATTATTACCCAAGATATTCCCATATCTCAATCACTTCAATTTCCTTAAACTATGATCATATGGCATTAAAAAAATGTACTTCAAAACTGTATCCAGTTAATATCACTGCATATGGGCAGAGACTGGAAGAGAATACAGGAAAAAAAGTAAAAACAATCGATGGTTTATGGCTATGGGACTTGAGAAACTTTTTGTTAATTTCCTTTATTGTTATAATGTCTACATAAGAAAAAAAAGTAAAAGAAAAAAAAAAGAAACAAGCAATAAAAAAGAGGTGAGCTTTTTCATAGTACATTTTACTTCCAAAGTCACACTGAGAGAGGTTCAGTCAGCCCTGTAATAATAAAATGTGTGTATTATTTGTATTAAACAGGAGGATGAACTTCTAACTTCACCTTCTGCTACCATAAACTTCATTACTAGAGGCAGGGCCACCAAAGGCTTAGATCCATTCTAGGATGGATGTCACAGAAGGGAAATCTGCTGGGCACCAGAAAACAAATGACACTACTGGGAGTCCAAGAAGAGAATGAGGGGCTGTATCTGGGAAGTGGGGAAGAAAAGTTTTTAACAGAGATGGGAAAACAGTCTGGGAGGGGAGCCACTAGAGGCCCCTGCTGGGGTCAGGGGCACAGGCAGGCTGTAGACCAGAAGCAAGGATGGGTAGGCCGGGTGCCAGCACCCTAACCAAATCTTAGGAGCCGGCTCCCCACCTCCCTGCTGTCTGAAATTTCTGAGACATTGCCTTTATCTCACAATTTAGAGGTAAAAACATGCATCTGGTGTATTTCACCATCTGAGGTTCCTAAACACCCAAGTTGGTATATAATCAACTACCACAGAGGAATGAATCATTCCTTATTGGGAAGAGGTCAAAAAGAATACTTGTTATGGGTCCTTGACTGGGTAAGAGTGAGGACAACATGATGAGCAAAAAGAGTAAAGAGGCACGTGGAGTCCACATGTGATTAGAAAGATTTAATAAGGCTCTGTCAAAAGGGACATCCTGGGAAGAACTAGGGAGGAAGGAACAAGGATCTTTTTTTTTTTGAATTTTTGAATTTTATTATTTTTTTATACACCAGGTTGTTATTAGTTATCCATTTTATACATATTAGTGTATACATGTCAATCCCAATCTCCCAGTTCATCACATCACCACCACTACCACCCCCTGCCACTTTCCCCCCTTGGTGTCCATACATTTGTTCTCTATATCTGTATCTCTATTTCTACCCTGCAAACCAGTTCATCTGTACCATTCTTGTAGAGGAACAAAGATCTTGATGTGTGTTCCCTGGTCATCTGCAGCTGTGGGTGACAAAAGGTACCTCGCTGGAAGTGGGTTCTGCACTAAGGTGCCAAGGTCCAACTGCAATGCCATGTGACCATGCAAAAGGGCACATAAGAGCCTCCATTCTCTGCCCTGCCTCCATGGCACACCAACAGTAGTGTTTGGTCAATTCAAACCCTTTAACATGTTTTGTAACATGTGTGATATGGCCTCTGTGATACGGCCACGGCTATAGTCAACATCCCGACCCTCATTTTCTGCTACTACTATGGCCTTTTCCCATATTTCCTGTCTCCTCTCTAAACAGTTTCTCACCCCCACTGGGCCTCTAAAAACTCATTCTTTGGCTTGATATGTAGCCTTCCTCCTTCTTCACCTGGAAAACCCCTTCAAGACTGATGACCTCCTGTTGATGTCTTTCTAGATACTCTTTCAGTCTCAGAGATTTTAGATTTTCTTCCTGTACTTCCATTATCTCAAGAAACTTGGCCTTTGCTGTACTGTTATCAGTGGACATTCTTACCCATTTCCCAGACTTGACTGAGGATTACCTGAGGACTGGGACTATGATTCAATTTTTCATTCAATGAGGACCTACTTAGGGATACAGAAATTAATAAGATATGGTCCTGCTCTTGAGACCTTATAATCTATTGCTGGTGCTGAATAAATGAATGAAGAGTGAATAAATGAATTTATAAATGCTGGCAGCACCATCAACACTAACAAAGTAAACATATAAGACCCTCAAATAAGAAACAAGAAATTTCCTCCTAAGACTTTTATTGTAATCATTCAAGGGATTAGAGGCTTTTCTCCCCAGTGATGTAACCAAAACACGGCTGTCTTGTGTATGTAGCAGAGTAATACATGAACAACCAGATTTTATGAAGCAGCACAACAAATCAGAAGGACAGGGACTAGTGTGGGAGTCAAGAACTTCAAATTTTCATCCTGGAGCTCCTGTCTGTGGCCTCAGACAAGCCACTAATTATCTCTAAGCTTAAAATGACAGGACTATAATCTTTATGTTTCCTTCGTACTCTAGCAATTTAGGAACTTACTTCATTTATATTCCTTTCATATAACTTTAAAGTAGAAATGCAGAAAAACAGAAAGACTGGGTGGGGGGTGTTGATGTTTGTTTGTGTGTGTGTTGTCTGCGCCGCACGGCTTGCGGGATCTTAGTTCCCCAACCAGCGACCGAACCTGAGCCCTCGGCAGTGAAAGCACGGAGTCCTAACCACTGGTCCACCAAGGAATTCCCTGATGTTTGTTTTTTGAGCTTTCTTAACATATCTGTTTAGTTGGTATGGCAGAGACTGCTGTTTGCCTACCCAGTATCCATTGTCTCTTATTCATTACAGAGTCCCAATCTATTGGGGCAGCAATATGCTCACCTAAAACATATTTCCCAGCTTCCTTTGAAATGGGAAATCTCATGACACCATTCTGGCCAATAATATGTAAACGGACGTCACTGGGTGGGGCTTCTGCAAAAGCCCTTTGAAGCACAGACTTGTCCCAGTTTTCGCCTTTTTCCCTTTGTCCTTCCCTTTCTTCCTGCCTGGAATAAGGATATGATGGCTGGGCCTGCAGAGGCCATCTTAGGAGCATGAAATAAGGACTTAAGGATGGGAGAGAATAGCCAGAGGAGCTTGCTGACATCATGGAGCCACTGCATCAGCTCTGAACTGCCTAAGATTCCTTGTTACTTAAGGGAAAGATAATCCCATGATCTTGCTTAAGCCACTGTTGTTGAAGTATTTGATTACACACAGCTGAACTCAACTACTAACTGATACACAAAAAATAATACATTCACCTCTGGTTTTTGAAACCTCAGAGCAGAATCATTCATTTTCTTTGCACTATACTCTAGGTTTCTCAGACTGGATTCCACAAATAAATCTTGGGAGGTCTATAATTTTATGGCATAATGTTTATAATTGTTTTCATTTTTATCATAATAAAAATAGTTAATATAAGCATATTATGAATTATCTAAATCTTACATCTAAGTATCACCTTGTAATTTTAGTTTCCCTTTGCCTTTGTATCTATACTCATATTAGTGTCCACAATCAACTAAAGTAACATCACTCAACTTCCAATTTGTTGGGAAACTTTTTCATGCTGTACTCTTTCTAGCAGATATAAATATAAAACTACTCTTCTGCATTAATAATTTTCAAATGAAAAGTATTATGATTTGACATCATGAAAATGGCATATGTAATGTGAAGCAAAATACCTCTTTAAATGTCGTAGGCTAACGAGAAAAGAAATAAATGATATATGCTAACAGAAAAAATCATATACATTATGGCACAATATTTGAATGAAGTCATTGTAACAGTTCAAACTGTAAAAAATGTGGCAGAATCAAAACACAAAATTGTATAAACCTGAGGAAGTCAAAAGTACATATTGTTCAGGTAAAAGCTACTATACAGTAGTAAAATAGTAACTTTGCTGAAGACCCGCAGCCAGAAAAAATTATAATTAAAATAAAAGACAAAGTGGATAAAACTTTAAATTTTGTTAAAAGCTTATCCACTTAATTCTATAATAATCACCAGCCTCTAAGAATCAACAGGTGGTAATCATAAGTCACTTTTATTACATTATGAAACTTACTAGCAATCTCATGAAGAGGCTCTTAAACTTTTCTTGAGTACCATAAAATGAAAATATTTTTCTAGTATTAATATAATTCAACCAGGCAACCAATGTTAACTGGTAGCTTTGAGAGCATAATTAGCTAATATTTAAGGTACTTAAATGGATTGAGTCTAAGCTGACAAGGAATAGCTATCAATATACTGCAATATATTCAAAGTTTAATACAAAACAGAACCAACCATAAGACAATCAAGGTACTTTCAAACTGCTGAGAATAAGTACAGCTAACCCTTGAACAATATGGGTTTGAACTGCACAGATGTACTTAAACACTGATATTTCTCAATAGTAAATAGTACACTACTACACAGTCAGTGGTTGGTTGAACCCTGGATACAGAGGGCCCACTATAAATTATACACAGATTAACTTGGAGTTGTTCAAGGATCAACTGTAGTTTCTAGGATCTACTAATTTCCTTCAGCAGTCTGATGATAAGCTCTATGCTGAAAAATAATGTTTCTTCTACATTTTCAAGAATAGAAAAATAACTTCAGATAGGATTTTCCCATATTTTATATGGGCAATGATTGGATTAGACACTAAGCTTTACAGAATTATCATGGGATATGTCATTAAAAATTGGCCAAGGAGGCCTGCCTAGCAGAATGTAGGTTAAGTATGAGATTTGATTATCCTAAATCAGCAAACAAAGCTATAAAGTTATCATCACCACACTGTTAACTTAGGCAAGCAGATATTCTATCATTAGTATTTATATTGTTAAAGTCAAAATCAGAAACATTATAGAATCAGACTTTCTACCATTAAACCTAACATTAGGTTTCAGAACAACATAAAACTATTATTATATCTAACATTCACTGAACAATTACTGATTGCCAGGTACTACTCTAGGACTTGACATATCAATAATCCTAATTATATCAACAATCCTAATAAATTAGATAACTTATTGTCCTCATTTTACTTGGACAAAGTAATGGTAGAGCCAAAATATGAACTTCAGTCTTAACTCCGGAGTCCACACTGTTAATTAACATACTATACTGCCTCCAGCATTATAATAGTAGAAAGATACTGTCTCAAGTCTGGTTCTCTTATCATATTAATGTTGTTAATTTGAACTTATGGTTTTGTAGTTTTACTTTAGTTGAATTTGTACGTCTGTTTTTTTTTTTTTTTTGCGGTACGCGGGCCTCTCACTGTTGTGGCCTCTCCTGTTGCGGAGCACAGGCGCCGGACACGCAGGCTCAGCAGCCATAGCTCACGGGCCCAGCCGCTCCGTGGCACGTGGGATCTTCCCAGACCGGGGCACAAAACCGTGTCCCCTGCATCGGCAGGCGGACTCTCAAGCACTGCACCACCAGGGAAGCCCAGTTTTGATTTACAGGTTTATTAGAAATATAAGCATATATTTTATGTATAAACATATTTAAATAACATTGTGATGAAAATGACTTAAGCCAGCACTAGGTATAAAGAAGGTTCATGAAAATATTTTTCTTTCAAAAGTTTGAGAAAAACTTTTTTTTAAGAAAAAAAAAAGGTATAAAAATATTATGTCGCTTTTCCAAAGCCTGACAATGAGCTACCAGTCAAACACCATGAATATCTTGTTGGCTTTCCCCTGACTTTAGTTACAACAGTTTGCCCCACAGTTCTTATAGTCTCTCTCTTTATGAGGTTCTGAACCTTTTAAAGGATTTGGTGTTGCTGTTGATTTAATACCACAAAATCTCAATTACTGAGGCATAACAAAATGACACAAGAAGAAACAGAAAATCTGAGTAGCCATTTATCTATAAAATAAATTGAATTAAAAAAAATCTTGGGCTTCCCTGGTGGCGCAGTGGTTGAGAGTCTGCCTGCCGATGCAGGGGACATGGGTTCATGCCCCGGTCCGGGAAGATCCCACATGCCGCGGAGCAGCTGGGCCCGTGAGCCATGGCTGCTGAGCCTGCGCGTCCGGAACCTCTGCTCCGCAACGGGAGAGGCCACAACAGTGAGAGGCCCGTGTGCCGCAAAAAAAAAAAAAAAAAAAAAAAAAAAAAAATTTTTTCCGGGCTTCCCTGGTGGCGCAGTGGTTGAGAATCCGCCTGCCAATGCAGGGGACACGGGCTCGAGCCCTGGTCCGGGAAAATCCCACATGCCGCGGAGCAACTAGGCCTGTGAGCCACAACTACTGAGCCTGTGCATCTGGAGCCTGTGCTCCACAACAAGAGAGGCCGCGATAGTGAGAGGCCCGCGCACCGCAAGGAAGAGTAGGCCCCGCTCACCACAACTAGAGTAAGCCCTCGCACAGAAATGAAGACCCAACACAGCCAAAAATAAATAAATAAATAATAATAAAAACAATCTTTTCCAAAAAAAAAGATTTCACTGGTAAATTCTATCACTCATCAAGAAAGAAATAATACCAAAATTATGTAAATATTTTCAAAAACTAGGAGGAAGAACTACCCAACTTGTTTGAGGCTAGCATAACCCTTAATACCAAAACCAGACAACGATATTACAATAAAGAATATTATAGATCAATATTCCTAATTTGATGCAAAATCCTTTAAAAACTTTAGCAAGCAGAATCCAACAATATATAAAATGGGTAATACATCATGACCAATCCCAGGAATGCAGACTTATCCCAGGAATGCAAGGTTGGCTGTTTATTCAAAAACTAATCATACTACAATAAAAATTAATAAAAACAAAAACCAAAAACTAATCAATATAATTCAACATATTAACCATCCACTGGGGGGCATATGATCAATTTCAATAGATGCAGACAAAGTATTTGACAAAATTTTAAATCTATTTATGATAAAAACTCTTAGCAAACTAATAATAGTAGGAACTTCCTCAAACTGATAAAGTACATCTAAAAAGTCTACAGCCAACATCATACTTAATATAAAAGACTGAATTGTTTCCTCCCAAGATCAGGAATAAGGCAAGAACGTGCTCACTTGCATCATTTTTATTCAACATTGTACTAGATGACACAGCTACTGAAATAATACAATAAATGAAAAGGAAGAAAAATTAGAACAGAAGAAGTAAAACTTGTCTATTTGTAGATGATAGGGTTGTTTATGTAGAAAATTCCAGAGAATTCACAAAACAACAGCTAGAACTCATAAATAAATTTAGCAAAGTAATAGGATACAAGATTAATATTTTAAAAATCATATGCCAGCCTCAAAATATTAGAAAATTAAAGTTTAAAAAATTATATTCATAGTAGTGCCAAATGTATTAAATACTTAGGAACAAATCCAAGACTTCTATACTGAAAACTACAAAACACTGCTGAGAGAAATTAAACATGACCTAAATAAACAGAGATATATACCTTATTTGTAGACTGGGAAGATTCAGTATTGTTAGGTTGGTATTATTCCCAAATTGACCTACATATTCAATGCAATTCCAATCAAAATTCTAGCAGGCTTTTTTAGTAGAAATTGACAAGTCGATTCTAAAGTTTATATGGAAATATAAAGAACTTATAGAATAACTAAAGCAAAATTCTAAAGTAAGAATAAAGTAGGAGGACTCACTCTACCTGATTTCAAGACTTACAATAATTTCCAGCTACAGTAATCAAGATGGTGGGGTACTGACAAAAGAATAGACACATATATCAATGGAACAGAGGAAGTAGCCAAAAATAGACCCACACATATTTGGTCAATTGATTTTTGACAAAAGTGTAAAGGTAATTCAATAGGAAAGGAAAATCTTTCTGACAAACGGTGTTGGATCAATAGGATATCCATTAAAATATATATATATATCAACCTTTAGTTACACTACACATAAAAATTAACTCAAAATGGATCACAGACCTAAATCTGAAACTAGAAAACTCTGAGAAGAAATCATAGGAGAATATCTTTGTAACCCTGGGGTAGGCAAATGTTCCTTAGGATGCAAAAAGCACGAGCCATAAAAAATTCTGATAAATTTTACCATATCAATTGCTAATGGAATATAACTAGCTTTAGCAGGGATGGAGAAGGGATCCGTTAAACTTAAACACACTCAACATTGCTACCTTCTTTCAGGAGTTCCCTGAGTAACTTTCAATGCAAAGGAAACTTGGGTATGCTCTAAAAAGCACTGATGATGTCTCAACTAACAGACCAGTGATTTAAAAACCTAGAAACAACAACAACAACAAAAATAAAACAGAACGTGGGAAGCAATAGTTCTTTTAAAAAAACAGAAATAAGGTTACTCTGTTTTTTCTTATCGAGAATGACGTAAACTTCCTATTTTATTTTCCCACCAATTAGAACTCTCAGAATCTAAGAAGTATATCATATAAACTTAATTTCTCCATATTCCCATTAAAGGATACAATTTATTATGTATGTTAAATATGGAAAACTACTTAAACAATGGAGATTTTATCAAAAACAAAAAAGTCTGAAGAAAAAAGTTCCAACATTAATGTGTAGAAAGGAGATACTACTTAAAAAAAACACAGTAAAGGATATGGAAAGGGTATTTATTGCTATTGAGGCCTAGAATGTGCTTTCTAAAATTTAAAATACATCTATTGTTTCAAACAAAATTTATATGTAAATTATATAAATTAGTAGACATTAAAAATGGGCTTACAAATAAAGAATTCAGAGAATATTTGCTTTTACTTTAAGGTAGTGTATTTATTAATTTTCAAATGTCACAACTACCACGTAACTATTATGTAATTTTTTTGGAAACAGACAAATTCTAAAGATACTTTGTCCATAGTATTGATAATTTTAAAAATCACACTAAAAAATATTTAAATTCCATACCATGAATATATAACATGTATTTCATTTATATTTCAATTCAGTAAAATCTACTGAATACCTGCTATACGCTAGACACTGTGTTATGGAGTAAATTGTATCCCTCCAAAAAGATATATTTTAGTCCTAAGTCCCACCACCTCAGAATTACCTTATTTAGAAATAGGGTCATTGCAGATGTAGTCAGTTAAGTTTGGATGAGGTCATACAGAGGTAGGGTAGGCCCCTAACCCAACACGACTGGTGTCCTTAAAAGATGACAGATACACAGGGAGAAAGCCATGTGACAATGAAGGCAGAGACTGGAATTATGCAGCTGCAAGCCAAGGAACACCAAAGATTGCCAGCAAACCACCAGAAAGAAGCTAGTAAGAGGAAGGAAGGATTCCCTGCAGGTTTCAAAAGTAACATAGTCCTGCCAACATCTTCATTTAGGACTTCTTGCCTCCAGAATTGTGGGACAATAAATTTCTGTTGTTTTAAGCCACCCAGTTTGTGGTACTTTGCTAGGCAGCCCTAGGAAACTAATACACACTGTGTGAAGCATTCCGGAAAAAAAAGAGAAATAAAACTGGCATTCTTGACTTCAAGAAGTTTAAAGTTTAATAGTACACTATGTAAGTCAATTAATTAATAAACTATAATACAATATAAGTAAATGTTCCAGATATGGGGATAATGATTAATTCTACTTTTGGGGTGAGGAATGCAAAGGGAGTAGGATCTACTTCCCGAAAGAGGTGAAGGCATTCTGCACAAAGCCACAGTGACTTGAAACAGTATGGTGATTTTAGCCAACTATAAGGATTCAGTTATTACTGGCTGTGACCTTTAAGATGGGAACTATGGAAGAAAGATTAAACTGAAGAATAATGCAGGGGCAAAAGCACAATGGTCTTTGTGTACCATACAAAGAGCTTGGGAGTTTACTTTGTGAAGGGCCTAAATCAGAAAACAGACATGGGCCAAACTCGTATTTTATAAAGATCATTTTTCAGATAGATTAAAAGGTGGCAAGGGGCAAAGGAGTCTAGACCAGAGTCTAGACCAGAGGCCTAAGGAATTAAAAAAGAGAGGAAGAGAGGGCAGATCTGTTAGAAGATAACAGGCAGAAATTGGTGATGAATTGCTTTTGAGGAATCAGGATGAAAAGAGAGGCTAGAATAATTCCCAGCTTTCTATCTTGAAAGCCAGGATAGATTTGTTCTCAATCAAGATAAATATCATAAGAGAAAGAGCAAACATATAGATTAGGAGTGATGATTTGTTCAATTTCCTTTAAAAAGCAATGGACTCAGGAATCACTGATTTTAACGGCATAACATGAACAGTCTATGCAACTTACACATAAAAACCTCCCAACCTATAGACAAGTATGCCTTTCTATAAAGCCTTATATGACTTTGCAAAACTATTTAAGGTAATTTGAAAAGTGGAAACCATTTCAGTAGACTTTCAAAGTCATTTTAATCAGGTTTCCTGGGTGAGAGTATAAAATATGTGCCTTCAGAGAGATTCACTGGTTCATGTAACTTAGTTCCCTGAGTCAAATGTAAAGTGTCACCTGTCATCCATACTTTCAACAAACATGTATTAAACATTGTGAAGCGCTGGCTGAATCCTGGAAAGAGAAGGGTGACAAAGGCAGATTGTGTCATCACAGAGCTTACAGTCTAGGAGGACAGAGAAACAATAAAACAAATAATTTCAATCAAACATAGTAAGTGCTACAACAGAGAAAGAACATGGTGTTACAGGAACACGAGGCAGGGGCATCTCACCTAGACTGAGATGAGTCAGGGAAAGTTGGCTGCCTCTCACCCCACTAGCTTCTATGTAAGCTGAGAACCAAGGGACACATAGAAGTTAGTGAGAGGCAGGAAAAGTGTCCCGTTTGAAGGCCCAGAAAATAGAGAACATGCTATGTTTGATAAAATGGAAGTTGTTCAGTATGGCTGAATGGAAGAACATAAGGAGGGGCCCATAAGGAGTGAAGAATGCACAAGATGTGTCGGAAAAGGCAGGCAAGGGCCAGATCATGAAGATCTTGTAGATCGTGTAAAAAACTTTGGGCTTTATTATAGAGATAATAAGAAAGTATTCTATGGTTATAAGTAAGAAAGCAAAGTAAAGTAAAAGTAAAAAATAAAGTAACTTAAGTAAAAAATCATCATTTTGATAATAGTTTGAAGAGATCTAAGTCAGAAGTAAGAATCCAGTTAGGAGACAGAATGTAATAATTGAGCTAAGATATATTATTGGTAACCTGCCTTGGATAGTGTAGGGATGTTAAAAGGACAATAGATTTGAAAACCAAGTTAAGAGGCAGAAGATGAAAGATTAGATATGGGAAGTGGGAGGAAGGAATAGTTTAGAGATTCTGACTTGGCCACTGAAAAAGGGTTTGGTTTATGCCATGTTACTTTGAGGTGCCTTTAAAACATCCAAAAGGACTTCCCTGGTGGCACAGTGGTTAAGAATCCGCCTGCCAATACAGGGGACATGGGTTCGAGCCCTGGTCTGGGAAGATCCCACATGCCACAAAGCAACTAAGGCCGTGCGCCACACTACTGAGCCTGCGCTCTAGAGCCCACGAGCCACAAGTACTGAGCTGACGTGCCACAACTACTGAAGCCCACGCGCCTAGAGCCTGTGCTCCGCAACAAGAGAAGCCGCCACAATGAGAAGCCCGCGCACCACAACGAAGAGTAGCTCCCGCTCGCCACAACTAGAGAAAGCCCACACACAGCAACGAACACCCAATACAGCCAAAAATAAATAAATAAATAAATTTATTTAAAAAACCCCACAAACATCCAAAAGGAGGTATCAAATAAAAGTTGGATAGACACATAGATCAGTATCAAAAGATTGATAAAAGGAATGATGCAAAACATCTATGAACATTTTTGCACAATCATAATATATAGGATAAAAACTGGACACACAAAACGACATTAATGATAGCCTGATCTAAAAAAAAAGAAAAGTGGTTATGAAGAACCTAGGAGTAGGACAGGAATAAAGACGCAGACATAGAGAATGGACTTGAGGACACGGGGAGTGGGAAGGGTAAGCTGGGACAAAGTGAGAGAGTGGCATGGACATATATACACTACCAAATATAAAACAGATAGCTAGTGGGAAGCAGCCGCATAGCACAGGGAGATCAGCTCGGTGCTTTGTGACCACCTAGAGGGGTGGGACAGGGAGGGTGGGAGGGAGGGAGACGCAAGAGGGAGGAGATATGGGAACATATGTATATGTATAACTGATTCACTTTGTTATAAAGCAGAAACTAACACACCATTGTAAATTGTAAAGCAATTATACGCCAATAAAGATGTTAAAAAAATGCATTAGATAGAAAAGGATAAGCTGAGAATATTTTATTCCATCAAAAAATAAAAATAAAAAGGCATAAACGTGGGAAAAAAATTAATTACAATTACAATGGCATTCCATTCACTCAAAATATTCCCTATGTGTTGACTAGCAGTATTATTCAATCACATTTTAAAAGTGGTTTTCCTGTCAATGAACATGATTTGACATGATGATTCATGCTTTACAGCCCATTCAAAGAAGTGGAAAAACTGAAAATTCTATCTCAAAGTGAGTGATGTTAACATTTTTAGCTGTCTTTAAATTCCCACAGCCTCATTCTCCTGATGGAATTTTCCAGAACTTAAGGAGTAGCAGGGCCTAATAATGAAGAATCTGTCCCAGATGCTGAAAATACAGCCCCACCTTGCTAAGTGAGCTAAAGGCAGGCTGATACCACATTTCAGAGAACCATGCGAAAACATATGCTACTCCACTGTCCACTGGAACTGCTCTGACCAAGGTCACCAATAACCTCCATGTCAACAACCTCATCTGACACTCCTCGGTTCTCTTCTTTTGGCTTCTCAGTGGCTTGGCAGAGCTGTTCTCTGCCTTACTCGAAACTCTATATCTTCCTTGGATTCCATGACACTGCCCTGATATTTTCTCAGTTTACTTTGCTGGGGTTCATCATCTTTTTTTCGACTTTTAAAACTATAATTTATCAGTGGTCCTAGAATTCTTCTCATATTACTGTCTTACCAGGTGATGCTCTCATCTGCCCCTACAGATCGGTTATCAGGTACATACCCTGACAATTAATATCCAAATTAATATTTCAATAAATGGCATTACCATCTCCTCACCTGCTGAAGTCCATATCCTACAAGTCACTTTTGACTCCAATACGTTCTTCACATCTCTATGTAGAGGAACCTGCAGGCCTAGTTCAATTCTAAGACCTCACCTCTGGCCACTGGTTTCCCAAATACTAGGTTTTATAAAGCTTCTGGTTTATACTACTGCTACACTTCTAAAGCTTGTAATAAAAGATGAAACATTCAGACAAAGATGCATATTCTTTATACATAGTGGATAAGTTTTAAATAAACATTTTTAATATAGTAATAAGTTAGTTAATAAGTGTGGCTATAGTTACATGATATACATGGATACAGCTACATAATACATAAATTAATTCTTATATCTTTGCTGGTTCTCAGGAAGGGAGGACAGGTCTTTTTTATTATTGTGAAATATTTGCTCCTGGGAATGAGATTTCGAAGCTACTGTATATATCATATTAATAGCCCCTCCATTCTGACTTCCATTTTTAGGAATGAAGATGGTGAGTACTGAAAGTGGTAATAATTGTTCCAGATAAGATGGTGAATCAGTGACAGGAATTGAGAATGTGAGTAATCTATTTTTGTTCATAAAGCTAAATATTTTAGAAACTCTGAAAAGGGCTTAACAGATATCAAGACCGCTTGAATTTCAGGGCATTGGTAATAGGACTAAACCCTTCAATTTGAGGTCATAGCATTGAGAAAATACTCAAAGAAGGAAAGAGACCATTTCCCTGAGAAATGCAAAGGAATTAAAAATTGATATGGTTTTGGTTGAGTATTATGGTCCCTTTGCAAAAGCACAAAAATTTCCTTACTTTTTCATATATTTCTATAGTTCATATTCTGATTCACTGCATATTTATCTATTTTACAATTAATACTGCATCATTTAAAATTCCAGTAGCTGAATATGTTTTTATATTTGGGAAGGTAAATCCCTCCTCGTTATCCTTATTTTTCAAAACTGTTTTCTGATTCCTAATTTTTATGGCAAAGCTTCCAATGTTTAACGAATTAAGTATGATATTAGCTATTTGTTCCTAATAAATTTTCTTAACTATGTTAAAAATGTTTTCTGGGCTTCCCTGGTGGTGCAGTGGTTAGGAGTCTGCCTGCCAGTGCAGGGGACATGGGTTCGATCCCTGGTCCAGGAGGATGGCACATGCCGCGGAGCAACTAAGCTCGTGCACCACAACAACTGAGCCTGTGTTCTAGAGCCCGCGAGCCACAACTACTGAGCCCGCGTGCCTACAGCCCGTGCTCCGCAACAAGAGAAGCCACCACAATGAGAAGCCTGTGCACAGCACAAAGACCCAATGCAGCCAAAAATAAATTCATTTTTTAAAAAATTTTTCTATGTTTCTTAATTAAAGAATGTTGGATTTTATCAAGTATTTACTCAACTATACATTTGATCTTCTTTTTCCTTTTTTACATCATAAGTTACATTTACAGATTTCTCACTGTTGACCCACCTTACATTCCTACTGCTACTTCTCAATTTCTGTCACTAGCCCCTCACCTTCTCTTTCACCTTTAAAACTAAGTTCATCAGTGGTTCTGGCACTCTTCTCATGGTGCTGTTTTAGTAGATTATGTTTTCGTCTACCTCTGTCAATCTGGTTAGCAGATATATATTCCCCAATATTTTCCTAATTAATACCTCAATAAATGGCATCACCATTTTCCCAGCTGCTGAAGCCCAAATTCCAGATTTAGATTTCTAAATATTTTTTAGGATTTGAGGATCTTTACACAAATACACTGCCCGGGGGCTCGACAGCTGTGAGCCAGGCATCTTCTTGCTCTGTAATCCTTTCCTAAGCACCGAATGCAGACTATTGGAGAGTAGAAACCTTGACCAGCACTGTGTCTTCAACACCTTTAACAAGCATGACACACAGAAGGCATTTGATAAATATTGCACAAATAACGAATGATTACCTACTGAATGAACAAACTCAACTGAGTTCTCATGAATTCTTTAATTTGAAATATGCTACTCACCTGTTCTACCTGTCACCTAAACTTTAGCACTGTGTCTCCTCTGCCCCACTACCTCCTGCCCAACCTGACAAGAGCAGTTGCTACTCCTACCCATTCGCGAACAGGATTTCATGAAGCATAGAAGCAGTTCAGAGGAGGGTGGGCTGTCAACAACCCATGTGGAATATTCACTGGCTACACCTCCTTCAACAAGTACACATCATCTTTAATTGTAATCATACACTACTGAAAACTGACCCAGAAAGCCTGCTACAATCTTTTGCCTAGCTCACTACAGAAGTCTTAAGTGAAGAAGGCTGAATAATATCCAATTTACAATAAAATCAAAGAGTAAAACTACAGGCCTGTGAATGAAGTAAAGAGTATGTGCATATGTCAGTGTGAGTATTAGGTGGTAAACTTTGTAAAACCGTGCCCTGCTCCACTCCAAGAAACTCAGCTGGGGGCTACTGGCTTTGAAGGCAGTAGACGTTGCTCTGGGTACAAAAAAATGGTAGGGAAAAACTAACAGCTAGGTCTCTCTTGGAAGTATAGGGGCAGGAACCGACAGGCAGTTTAGCTTACCAAGGGAGATATGAGAGGTCATGGCATACTCTACTTCACTAGGCTCCCAAGAGGTACCTAGTGAAGTCGGAGAGTGAACATCATGACCACCAATTATGTGTGCTGCAATGCCTGAGGCCTGTTTGTTCCTTAACTCTCTCACTTGCCTGGCCTCTGCTCCTGGGATCTCAGGAACATCCATGGTGACTAAAACTATGAGCTCACTCACTGTCAATATCCCTTCAAAATGCTGCCTGGAGGTAAGCTCTAAGGTAGATACTCTGTGGCCAGGAGACAGTACCAGCAACCCCGACTCCCACCTCCAAACCAGGCCTTGCTGCTCCAATTTTTGGAAGAATTTTCTCTTCTTTTGGGGGAAATTCATCTACTAATTTTTGCAGGGGGTAGGGGCAGGGAGAAGATTTTTCCTTGGCTTGTGCACGGCGGTCAGCAGTAATTAGCTTTTTGAATAGTCAGTCTGATCCCGTCTTCTTCCCTTCTTCCAGATTTTTGTGTTTTTGGTTGTTCTACCGAAGTCCTCTTTTCTTGTTTTCCAGGGTTCCCACAGATTTTAATACATGGCATTTCACTTGGCTTTAAGAGATGAGTAGAACCTTTAGCTCAGTTGACTGCGAGTCAATGCACAACTGGAGAAACACTGCAACCGTGATTCTCAAATCAAGCCGTACACTGAAATCACCTAAGGTTCTTGTTCGAAAAAACAGGGCTTGTTTCTTAGCTTAACTCTAAAGATTCTGATTCTGATTCACTGACCAAGAGCTTGGGCTTAGGCATCCAGTGTTGAGTGACTATCATGTAGGAATCTTCATTTGAGAACCACGGTTCTACACATGACTTTTTAATGATGGATAAAGTATAATTAACCAAGCCTTTACTTTTAGACATTTTGCTTACTCTGATTCCATGCAATGTAAGTGCTACAATAAACATCTTTCTATATCAACCTTTTTATGCCTCTATGTCATTCTGATAAATGCCTAGACATAGAGCCAAAAGCAGAGACTTAATTCTTTTGGTCAAATTGCCTTCAAGATAGGGTCTACCACAGATGGCTCCCAACTGTAGTACATGATAGCATCTATTTCCTTACCTCTCTGCCTATGTATGATAGTATTGTTTTTTTAAATAATTGCTAACTTTAGAGGTAAAATGACATATTTTAAAAAATAAATTTATTTATTTGTTTTTATTTTTGGCTGTGTTGGGTCTTCATTGCCGCGTGTGGGCTTTCTCTAGTTGTGGCGAGTGGGGGCTATTCTTCGTTGTGGTGCGTGGGCTTCTCTTTGTCATGGCTTCTCTTGTTGCCGAGCACAGGCTGTAGATGCACGGGCCTCAGTAGTTGGGGCATGCGGGCTCAGTACTGTGGCTCTCTGGCTCTAGAGCACAGGATCAGTAGTTGTGGTTCACAGGCTTAGTTGCTCCACGGCATGTGGGATCTTCCCGGGCCAGGAAGTGAACCCGTGTCCCCTGCATTGGCAGGCGGATTCTTAACCACTGCGCCACCAGGGAAGCCCAATGACATCTTTTTGATCTTACGTAAATGAGATCTTTTTGAGTTATTCTATAATTGTAAAAATACTTATTCATTCAATAAGTATTTCTTGAACACTTATCAGGCCTTGCGAGCAAAAACAAACGTGGTTCTTACTCTAGCTTATGTAGAAAGTATCATTAATACAATAATCAAACAAATAAACCTAGTAAATGGTACTTATTATTATCACTGTGATAAATGATGCCATTAAATCTTATAAAGCAGAAACTTAACCTATTTAGAAATGTCAGAGAAAGCTCCCCTGAGAATTGAAGTTAACAATAAAGATAACAACACACACTGACATAGCACTCATTATGTGCCAGGTTTCATTCTAAGTACATCAGATATACTAATGCATTGACCTTTATGAGAGGTACTAAAATTATCTCCATTGTACAAATGAGAAAACTGAGTCAGATAGTTTAAGAAACTTGTCCAATGTCTCAAACCTAGTAAATAAAGGAGTCAGGACTCAAACCAAGGCAGCCTGCCCAAGTCAGTGCTACTAACCACTACATTATACTATCTCTCAGGTGATGTTCCTGAACCCAGTATCCACACTCAGTGTGCTCCCCAGCCCCTTGCCCCATCAGAAAGGGATGATGTGCTGCAGTGCTCCAAAAGAATGGGACTCAAGCTCTATGCTGACTCGAGCTCCTGAGTTATTTAGGAATATTAAGGATGATAGCTCCTCCCTTTCACTTCACAGCTGCATCCATTTCTCCATAACCCCTAGGTGCTGGAGAAGGAACGGGGAGGACTTTCCTTGTTTTAAAATCAGTAATCCCCAATTAACCCATGTTGATGTTTTCCTGGTAATCATCTCCACATTATAACATATTTGAACATTAAGCACCACTGTTTCATGAGGACGTGGGGGAAAAAAAATCCATTGATTTCTGATGTATAGACTTCTCAAGCTAAGAGTAATTGCTTCTTGTGATGACCCTGCCTGACACAGACCTGGTGCCCATAGGCTGGCAATTTATTCTTTTTTTTTCTTTTTTTTTTAATTGGCAATCTATTTTTATACTTTCATGTACGTTGGGCCTGTAAACACTAAGGATGGATTACTTTGAACACAATGTAAGCAGACAAGGCATTAGAAACACGGGAACTGTAAAGGCTTAAAACTCAAAACCCAAAAGCCTCTGTCAGTCTGCTAAACTTTTGAAAGTTCAAAGTAGGACAGCTTAAAAAAACACACTCCAGAGATTTCTGTGAGGAGCACTCACTCACTTTGGGCCCTGAATGGGTTAGTGAGCTAAACTGTCAAGCAAATTATTGAGCAAACAGTCACTACTCCCACAAAGTACAGGAGTCCTCTTTATCCAGACACATTAACTATGACCCTATAATCATGACACTGTGAAGAGAAGCAAAAGCTGTCATACACAAAAATATTCACTAATGAGCTGCCCAGTCCCCATTCAAACTCCCCCTCTAAATACTAGAGTCTACTTCTGGGAACCTGTTTATGTCACTCTCTCATTTTTGGATGCTGCAAATACCTGACCATATATAAGCAGGATGAATGTAAACTGAAACTACAAACTTTTCCAAAAACGCAGGATTTGAACAAGTTGCTGAAAAAATGCTGGAGATCTGATTTAATCATATGCAAAGCCACTTTTACAAATTAATGTCTGGCATACTTAGACCAGATAGCAAATGTGGGGAATTCTCAAAGATGATACAACAGATATTTCAAAAAAGAATGAATTAAAATTTTCTCTTTGGAAAACTGAAGAAACCAAGGGATATTTCCACAACAGCATTGCTTTTCCTGACCTGGCTTAGTGAGATGAAATTGGTGAAGGACACTGTATTCTGCTTATATAATTTTGTCAGAAAAGCTATACCCCCCAAATGAACATTCCAGCCACTTCTTGTTCATTCTAAAGATTAGCACAGAGCTTCGATTATATAGATCTTGTTAAATACAAGATTTTTAAAAAACTATTAATAATTTTTTTTTAGTTGAAGCCTATACAGTATCAGTGTTAAAAAAGGAATGAAATTCTAATACATGCTACAACATGGATGAACCTTGAAGACTTTATGCTAAGTGAAATAAGCCAACCACAGAAGGACAAATACTGTATAATTCCACTTATAAGAGTTACCTCGGGGACTTCCCTGGTGGTCCAGTGGGTAAGACTCTGTGCTCCCAATGCAAGGGGCCCAGGTTTGATCCTGGTCAGTGAACTAGATCCCACATGCATGCCGCAACTAAGAAGTCCGCACACTGTAACTAAAGATCCTGCACGCCGCAACTAAAGATCCCACATGCTGCAACTAATACCTGGCACAACTAAAATAAATAAATAAATAAAATATTTTAAAAAAAGAGTTACCTGCAAGAGTCAAATTCAAAGAGACAAAGTTGAATAGTGATAACCTGGGGCTGGGAGAGACTGGAATGGAGAGTAACTGTTTAACAGGTACATTAAATTTTTAATTTCAGATGATGAAAGTTCTAGAGATGCATTGCACAACAATGTGCAATGTGAATATACTCAGTAACACTGAACCATACACTTAAAAATGGTTAAAATGGTAAATTTTATGTTATGTATATTTTACCACAATTAAAAAAACCTTGTAATAAAGCAGGAAGAAATATAATTTCCTTAACCTTAAAAAAAAAACAAAACTGATGCAGTAAAAGGTTAATTCAGCAGGCTAGGGTTGCTCAAACCCTGAATATTCAATGAAAGGAGAATTAATCCTTGACAAGCTCCTGGGAGATGACCCCTAAGTTCATGAAATATTTTGCCTGATGAGACTGTTTTGTATGCCTGAGACTTAGGGCCACACTGTACCAGCCTGATCTATGGGGGCTGGAGACTAAGTAGCTAAGGTCAGTCACATGAGCATTGCATGCTTATGTGACTGACTCTCAACAAAAACCCTGGACACCAAGGTTCAGGGAGCTTCCCTGGTTGACAAATATGTGCCATGTTTTGCTGGGAGAACTAAGTGTGTCTTCATGTGACTCCACTGGGAAGGCACACCTAGAATCTTATGCATGGTTTCTCCTGGACTTCACTCATCTGCTTTTTGCCTTAGCTGGTTTTAATCTATATTCTTCCACTGTAATAAACTGTAACTGTGAGTATAATAGCTTTCTAAGTACTGTGAGTCCTTCTAGGAAGTCATCAACCCTGGGAGTGGTATTGAGGACCCCCAATACAAAGCCCCAGTCAAGTCCCCTCACTAGCTACTATAAAATTTTCATCCCTACTTTAAGTGGGTTCACTTTAAATGTCCTTTCAGTGCCAGTTATCCTCAGCTAACAAGGACCTCCCTAACATAGCTTCATCGATGATCCTTAGTAGATGGGTAACCAAGAGTTCTGACTTGCTAGAATGGATGTTCTCAGCCACAGTGCTTTACCATGGGTATCTACTGATAAACTGAGACTTGTTACTAGTTATAAAACACCAGAGTACATAAACTGTTTACCTGTTAGTGGATTGACATTAGTGTGTATTTAGGGTTTGCCTACAGTAAAATCACTCTCTGTTAGAGGCTCCAAAGAGCCAAAGAGAAGACACTGCAATTTTCTCAACATGGCGTTTTGTGGCCTCTGGATCTGGACTCTACCAGTGAGGCTGACTGCTCAAGATTAATTCCTTCCCATTCAAAACCTGAGCTCCAACCACATTAATTCATTCTAGTTCTCCAATCTATGGTATCTTAACTCCAGATCTTTACAAATACTGTCTTTTTTTTGGGGGGGGGGTGGTAGCTAAACATCATCGTACTCAATCTCTGCAACTTGATTTAGAACAAGGTTTTTCACCCCTCAGCAATACTGACATTTGGGCAGGATAATTCTTTGTGTGGGGACTGTTCTGTGCATAGGATATTTTACAGCATCCTTGGCCTCTACCCACTAGAAGCCAGTAACTGCCCCCCCCCCAACTCAAGTTGTGACAACCAAAAATGTCTCCAGATATTGTCAAATGCTTTCTTCTACACCACTTCCATTTGAGAACCACTGATTTAGAGTCATTTCTTCAACCCCTCCCCATCAAAGGCTCTGTAGTTACCACTTCATTTGTCCCCCTGGGACTTGATGTTACTACGCTTAAATGTCCACCTCTATTAGAGTGTTAATAGAGGAGGTTTCATTAATCCACCTTGAGCATGGTTTTATTAATCATTACACTCAGCTCTGAGCCCCATGCCAGGCACATAATGAGGCCTCAACAAATACTTGTGGACTAAGTAAATGGATAGGATTAGGATATGCAGAACGTGGGAATTACAGGGAGGAAACAATGTTGAGTAAATGCAAGAAGGTGGGAAGTTCAGGGTGTACAAAGAACAGCAAACATCTTCATTTGCTTGAGAATGTAGTAGATTAAGGAAAGTAGCAGGACAAGTTAAGAAAAATAAATTGAAATGACATGAAGAGTTACAAAGGCCAAAAAAGAGCCTGAACCTTACTGGGAAGGAGAAATCAGAGGACTGAAACAGATGATATTTACTACACTCCCTTCCACATAAACCATTCATGAGTTTATATATTATGAAGCATGTGTTTATATATCATCCTAGCAAAAATGAGGCAGCACATCCTCTAGTGTTTCTTTGATCAACTACTGTTCCTTACAGCAGTCCTCTGCATGTTGAAAGCCAAAGTGCGGAAATGTGTAAGTTGTAGATTTTGGCACAGACTTAAGGAAATCTATCATTTCCACAAACCTCGACTCCCTGGAGTGATAGAGTAGATTACAAACATCCAACTTTTAGTGTGCTGAACTGGGATTCAACACCTGTGGGCTGCATGTCCCTTCACCAATCTTGATTCATTTATTTATTTATTCAACACCAATAACTCAATGTCTATTCTCTTCCAAGCACTGTGCTCTGTGCCAGAGATGCAGCATTAAATAAGACAGCTGTTATCCCTACTCCCACTGAGTTTAAAGTCTAGCAAGAAATGCCTACAATTAAACAAGCAATTACAAAACAGTATGTCCATTATAGTGAGGAAGTAGAACTTAGGGTTCTTCATCAGTAAAATAAAGGGGCTGAATAGTGGTCTCTCAGGATCCTCTCTCAGATCTGACATTTACTTCAAGCCTAACAATATGTAAAAATTTAAAAACTTTTCAAGTGGCTAGACATTTTCCTCCATTTTATAGTAAAGAAGACCCCAGACATGAAAAGGGCTAAGAAACAAATCTAATATACTGTGAAACTGTGAGAAGCAGAATTTTAGTGCACAAAGACTGGGTACACAGAAGAAAAGAGGACATCTTCATTAAGACAACAGAGACAGAGACAAGGGTGCACATCTACCTCCTTTACCTAATTAATGGCAAGACAGCAAAACAAACATCATAGAGAATGTAAATACTGTAGGAAAATCTATGTTCCAATGACTTGATAGTTCAGCTAAAATCTCTTATAAATATTATAAGTATTTCCATGACAGATACTTCATATATTTATTCCTTAAAAATATAAAGATTAAGCATCTTCTATGTACAATAAATTGTGCTAGATGCTATTATACCACAGTAAGCATAAATCAGACATGAATATGGCCCTTAAGAAGCTTGCTGTTTAGCAGTAAAGTTAATGAAGGAGTTAAGCATTTTACAGAATTCTTTATACAAACCTCTGAAACTTAGTATCACATTCAGAACATCAATATAAACAAGGTGATCACAAGATCTGGCCCACTCAGCATCTATTTACATTTAATGGTTAATTTTTTGCTCGGATATGTACGTGAAGTAGATGGTTATTTCTGAGTACCCAATGAATGTAAAGGGATTTAAATAATATCTGGGCTTTTTTCCCCCAAAAGATGTGCCTATAATGTGTGTTTTTTATAAATGGGTTGAAAATTTTGGGTTGTTACTAACAGGATGCGTCTGGATGAGCAATGTTCAAGCTGTCCAGAGCTTCAATCTGCTTAAGGTGGACAAAGCCATGAAGAATGCTTGATTGATAAAATCTCAGGCAAACTGTGTGAAGCCTCAGAATTCCTTTCTGAACTACCAAATTACAAAGATGAAGTAAGAAACTACAAAGCAAGCCATGCGATTTCCCAGTTTCCCTCCACTTTGAGTTAAGCTCTATTGCTTTACAGATGGTAACTGGATCAAACTCCCCAGCCCCAAAATATGACCAAATCATCAAAAGAAAATAGTAAACTTTAGAGCATCATCAGCTCCAAGTTTGAAAAGATGTTAAATTATCCTATAGCAAAAGAAAGAGATGTGTCTCCCAGATACACCCTAGATGTATTTGCAATCTAATATAAGTGGCACCCACTTGTTGATGTTGCTGTGAATGTCAAATGAGAAGGTATGGTAAGCACCTATTATTTAGTTATCTGGCACTTGACTAAGAAGAAAAGATCCAGATCCCTTAGTGGTCTTGAAAGCCCATTCTAAACTGACCCCATTCCAACTTTTCCATTCCATATCTAAACTAAAATCCAGTAATAAATATTAGATGACAGCCCTTTTAGTTGTATTCATATTTATTTTGTATTTTGTTGCTAAAGCTTCCTTTTAACCAGTATATTTGTCTCAAAACACAGATGTGTTGCTTAATATCTATTAGTATTTAATATACAATAACTAATACTCCTTTCATCGAAAAAGACTTTGAGCATGAGTTATGTGTCCACAAAAAGCACAAGAATATTAATGGTGGTATTTGTGCATCTTACTATATATAAATTATACCTTAATTTTTTTTTTTTTTTGCGGTATGCGGGGCTCTCACTGGTGTGGCCTCTTCCATTGCGGAGCACAGGTTCCGGATGCGCAGGCTCAGCAGCCTTGGCTCACGGGCCTAGCCGCTCCGCGGCATGTGGGATCTTCCCGGACCGGGGCACGAACCCGTGTCCCCTGCATCGGCAGGCGGACTCTCAACCACTGCACCACCAGGGAAGCCCTACCTTAATTTTTAAAAAGGACTCAAGGTGCAGGGGCAGTGAACGGAGTTTGGTTTCAAACGTAGGAAGTCTAACCCTATACCACCCTTTATTACTAAACTACACAGTCTCATGAATGTGAGCCCAAGGAGAATGAAGAGAACTTGAAACAACAGTGTCTGGCTACTGCCTGGCATAGCAGTCATACTTACTTCTAACAGGTGCCATCATTTCTTTAGTATCGTTAATCAGTCTACTCTGAGTACTCAGATAGCCTAAGCTGTTTTCAATATCCTCTCTTTCTTGTCTTAGTTTCCCCAGAGTACATTTTGTAATAAATAATGATTCAACTCATGTTGAGAGAGAGGGCTCTAAATTAATTTGTCAAAAACTATTCAATAGAAGCCTATTCATAAACAGACCAATTCACTAAATGTAACAAGTTTATACTTTCATTCTTTGAAGATTCCAGTGAAATTTTAGTATTTGCTTCATAGCAGTATTTTAAGAACTATTTAATTTGTAAAAAGCAAAGGGCTATAGAGTGGTTTAATTTTCCTATAAATATATTCTTCACAAATACATTCAGTAAATGTGAATATATTCTTTATAATGATTATATTCATGAATATACCCTCCTCATGAATATATTCTTCTTTGCCCTATTGGGAAAATGTTTTAATGCAGGTTAAAATTAATGAATACCAATATATTCATGAACATTTTCATAAGTTTATATTCATATTCATGAGCTGTGTTCTTGACCATATTGGGGCATTTTTGAACCTGGCTTAAAATTTAATGAATATCAATATACTCATTAAGACTATATTCATATTTTTTAAAATAAATTTATTTATTTTTATTTTTGGCTGTGATGGGTCTTCGTTGCTGCGTGCAGGCTTTCTCTAGTTGCGGCGAGCGGGGACTGCTCTTTGCTTTGGTGCTCAGGCTTCTCATTGCGGTGGCTTTTCTTGTTGCAGAGCACAGGCTCTAGGCGTGCGGGCTTCAGTAGTTGGGGCATGTGGGCTCAGTAGTTGTGGCTTGCAGGCTCTAGAGTGCAGGCTCAGTAGTTGTGGCACATGGGCTTAGTTGCTCTGCAGCATGTGGGATCTTCCCGGACCAGGGCTCGAACCCGTGCCCCTTGCATTGGCAGGTGGATTCTCAACCACTGTGCCACCAGGGAAGCCCCAAGACTATATTCATATTTTCATCAGTATATATTCATATTAATGGCCTGTACTCTTTACCATAATGTGAAATTTTGAGCTCAGTTTAAAATTTAATGAATATCAATAGATTTGTTAAGAATATATTCATAAGAATATAATTATATTCATTGTATATATTCAAGAAGAGTATATTCAAGAGGCATATATTCAAGAGTATATATTCAAGAGGCAACTAATCTATCCAACAATATTAACCTTTGACAAAATGAACATCCCTTAAAACAGTGCTAAGAATGTATTTGTTTTTATTGGTGAACTGGCATGCTTTCTTCTAGAAGGGCTTTTATCTCTAAGCATACATTGGCCCTAGGATTTACCCAGTGAAACCTATTTGGTCATGTACCAGTATTGTCCCAGTATTTCTCAGATCTCTCTGCTTTTCTTTTATTCTAACACATTGATTTGGAACATATTCAGGACATTTTGCCTGAATATAAGAACTTCTAGCAGACCCATCAGCTGATTATTACTGTCTTCAGTAATCATTTCTGTTCTACTTTTTAGAATTGTTTTTCATCAGATTTATTTTTCATTTAATTCTCTGATTTGATTGCTCTGTTTTACCTATTTTAATGTTAGAAGAAAACTTCCTTAACCTAATAAATAGTATTTATCAAAAAACATAAAACCTTAAAACTGGAACAAGAGATGAGACTGCCATCAAAAATTACAAATAAGCAGTCTATTCATGATTATTATTCAAACTGTTCTAAATGTGCTACCTAGCTCTGTCATACAAGGACACAATGAGAAGATGCCTATGAATGAGGAAGAGCGATCTCATCAGACTTCGAATCTGCCAGTACCTTGACCATGGACTTCAGAGCCTCCAGAACTAGCGCCCAAAACTTAATGCTTTTTTATGATTAAAAATATTCTGGAGAGCAGCCAAGATGGCGGAGCTGAAGGACCCTAAGCTCACCTCCTCTCATGAGCACAATCTGTAGAACCATCATTAAAAAAGACTGAAAACGGGACTTCCCTGGTGGTCCAGTTGTTAAGACTCTGGGCTCCCACTGCAGGGGGCACGGGTTCAATCCCTGGTCAGGGAACTAAGATCCCACAAGTCGTGTGGCACAGCCAAAAAAAAAAAGACTGAAACCTACCAGAAAAGATCCTGTACAACTAAAGACATAAAGACGAAACCACTGGTAGGAGGGGCGGACTCATGATAAAATCAAATCTCATACCCCCTTGGTGGGCGACCCAGAAACTGGAGAATAATTATATTACAGAGGTTTTCCCGCAGGAGTGAGAGTTCTGAGTCCCACTGTCAGACCTCCCAACCCCAGGGGGTCCAGCACCCAGGAAGAGGAGCCCCCAGAGCATTTGGCTCTGAAGGCCAGTGGGGCTTGACTGCAGGAGCTCCACAGGATTGGGGGAACTAGAGACTTCATTCTTAAAGGGCACACACAAAATCTCACATGCACAGGGACCAAGGGCAAAAGCAGTAATCTGATAGGAGCTTAGGCCAGACCTACCTGCTGGTCTTAGAGGGTCTCCTAGGGGGTCATCTGTGGCCCACTCTGGGGACTTAGACACTGGCAGCAGATATACTGGGGAGCATTCATCTGTGTGAGCTCCCTTGGAGGCCGACATTTTGGCACCAAGACTGGCCCCACCCAACAGCCTGTAGGCTCCAGTGTTGGAACGCCTCAGGCCAAACAACAAACTGGGTGGGGACACAGCCCCATCCATCAGTAGACAGGCTGCCTAAAGACTTCCTGAGCCCACAGCTGCCTCTAGACATGCCCCTAGACATGGCCTTGCTCACCAGAGGACCAAGACCCAGCTCCACCCACCAGGGGCCAGATACCAGAAGCAAAAACTACATTCCCACAGCGAGCAGACTGAGCCTGCAAATGCAGGCCAGACACTACCCTAGGACCAGCTGGCCCCTGGTCCTCGGGTGATGAGAAGGGAGCGTGCATTGCTGGGATGCACAGTATGTCTCCTACAGAGGGCCACTTCTCCAAGGTTGAGAAACATAACCAACCTACCACATACATAAAATATAAATAGCTGTTCAGACAAAATGAGGTGACAGAGGAGTATGTTTCAGACAAAGGAACAAGATAAAACCCCAGAAGAAGAACTAAGTGACATGGAGATAGACAATCTACCCAAGAAAGAGTTCAGAGTAATGATCGTAAAGATGATCAAAAAACTTGGGAGAAGAGGGGCTTCCCTGGTGGGCCAGTGGCTAAGACTCTGCCCTCCCAATGCAGGGGACTCGGATTCGTTCCCTCGTCAGGGAACTAGATCCCACATGCCAAAACTAAGAGTTTGCATGCCTCAACTAAAGATGCTTCATGTCGCAACTAAAGATCCCACATGCCCAAAAGACCCCACATGCCGCAAGGAAGATCTCGCATGTGGCAATGACGGTTCCACATGCTGCAACTAAGACCCAGTGCAGCCAAATAAATATTAAAAAGAGAAGAATGGATACACAGAGCAAGAAATTAGAAGTTTTTAAAAAATGTGCAACCCTATGCAATGAGGCAAGATAATAGACAAAAATATGAAGAATAAAAAAACCATCATTATTTCCAAATAAAATGTCTGTCTACCTAGAAAATGAATTTTTAAAATGGATTAGTAAACAGAGAATTTCAAATTCCAAATAGCTTAAAATTTTAATTTAAACAAAACCAAAAGGACTAGAAAAAATAATTTTATAATTTTGGAATGCTTAACACATTTACACTTTAATTAAATTTAAATTATTTAACTGTGGTTTTAAATTTTAATATGTAAATATTTCAATAATGTTATCATAGAAAACATTCTAATAGCACTTTTCTTAAATTTTTATTATTATCAAATATAGATAAAAGTTGGGACTTCCCTGGTGGGCCAGTGGTTAAGACTCTGTGCTTCCACTGTGGGGGAGACGCGGGTTCAACCCCTGGTTGGGGAACTAGGATGCCACATGCTGCGTGGCGTGGCAAAACAAAAACAAATAAAACTAAAACTAAAAAACCCCAACACTTAAGAACCCGTGTTTCATTCTGTGTAAATTATACCTTAATTAAAAAATTCAGGGGCTTCCCTGGTGGAGCAGTGGTTGGGAGTCCGCCTGCCTATGCAGGGGACACAGGTTCATGCCCCGGTCTGGGAAGATCCCACATGCCACGAAGCGGCTGGACCCATGAGCCATGGCCGCTAAGCCTGCGCGTCCGGAGCCTGTGCTCCGCAACGGGAGAGGCCACAGCAGTGAGATGCCCGCGTATCGCAAAAAAAAAAAAAAAAAAAGAATTCAGGCACTCAAAAATAATTTTTAAAAAATAGATAAAAGTTGATAGACTAGTAAAATGATCACTCGTATAACCCTCACATAGAATCAACTATTGTTAATATAATAAAACATTATAATGTAAATTTTAAGTATTTAGGTTTTTTTCTAATACCTGATCATAGTAAAATATTCAGATAGTATACAGCAAAAGCTAAAACATGGACAGACCTTGAATACAGTATCTTAAGTGAAATAAGTCATATAAAAAGGACTACAGTCCGGGAAGATGGCGGAAGAGTAAGACGCGGAGATCACCTTCCTCACCACAGATACACCAGAAAAACATCCACACGTGGAACAACTACAGAACACCTACTGAACGCTGGCAGAAGACCTCAGACCTCCCAAAAGGCAAGAAACCCCCCACGTACCTGGGTACGGCAAAAGAAAAAAGAAAAAACAGAGACAAAAGAATAAGGACGGGACCTGCACCAGTGGGAGGGAGCTGTGAAGGAGGAAAGGTTTCCACACACTAGGAAGCCCCTTCACGGGCAGAGACTGCGGGTGGCGGAGGGGGAAAGCTTCGGCGCCGTGGAGGAGAGCGCAGCAACAGGGTTGCGGAAGGCAAAGCGGAGAGATTACCGCACAGAGGATCAGGGCCGACCAGCACTCACCAGCCCAAGAGGCTTGTCTGCTCATTAGCCAGGGCGGGCGGGGCTGGGAGTTGAGGCTCCGGCTTCGGTCAGGGCACCGGGAGAAGACTGGGGTTGGCGGCGTAAACACAGCCTGCAGGGGGTTAGTGCGTCACGGCTAGCCGAGAGGGAGTCCCGTGAAAAGTCTGGACCTGCTGAAGAGGCAAGAGACTTTTTCTTCCCTCTTTGTTTCCTGGTGCGCGAGGAGAGGGGATTAAGAGCGCTGCTTAAAGGAGCTGCAGAGACGGGCCTGAGCCGTGGTTAAAAGCGCGGACCCCAGAGACCGAAATGAGACGCTAAGGCTGCTGCTGCCGCCACCAAGAAGCCTGTGTGCGAGCCCAGGTCACTATCCACACCCCCTTCCAGGGAGCCTGTAAAGCCCGCCATTGCCAGGGTCCCGGGATCCAGGGACAACTCGCCCGGGAGAACGCACGGTGTGCCTCAGGCTGGTGCAACCGTCACGCTGGCCTCTGCCGCCGCAGACTCACCCCACACTCTGTACCCCTCCCTCGCCCCCGGCCTGAGTGAGCCAGAGCCCCCGAATAAGCAGCTCCTTTAACCCCGTCCTGTCTGAGCAAAGAACAGAGGCCCTCCAGCGATCTACACGCAGAGGCGGGGCCAAATCCAAAGCTGAGCCCCCGGGAACTGTGCGAACAAAGAAGAGAAAGGGAAATCTCTCCCAGCAGCCTCAGAGGCAGCGGATTAAAGCTCCACAACTTGATGTACCCTACATCTGTGGAATACCTGAATAGACAACGAATCATCCCAAATTAAGGAGGTAGACTTTGAGAGCAAGATTTATGATTTTTTTCCCCTTTTCCTCCTTTTGTGAGTGTGTATATGTGTACGCTGCTGTGTGAGATTTTGTCTGTATAGCTTTGCTTCCACCATTTGTCCTAGGGTTCTATCCGTCCAGTTTTTAAAAATTTTTTTTCTTTTTTCTCTCTTAATAATTATTTTTTTATTTTAATAACTTTATATTTTATCTTACTTTATTTTAATCTTCTTTCTTTTTTTCCTTCCTTCCCTTCCTTCCTCCCTCCCTCCCTCCCTGCCTTCCTTTCTTTCTTTCTTTCTTCCTTCCTTCTAATTTTTCTTTCTACATTTTCTCCCTTTTATTCTGAGCCGTGCGGACGAAAGGCTCTTGGTGCTCCAGCCAGGAGTCAGGGCTCTGCCTCTGAGGTGGGAGAGCCAACTTCAGGACACTGGTCCACAAGACACCTCCCACCTCCACATAATATCAAACGGTGAAAATCTCCCAGAGATCTCCATCACAACACCAGCACCCAGCTTCACTCAACGACTAGCAAGCTACAGTGCTGGACACCCTATGCCAAACAACTAGCAAGACAGGAACACAACCCCACCCATTAGCAGAGAGGCTGCCTAAAATCATAGTAAGTCCACAGACACCCCAAAACACAACACCAGACGTGGACCTGCCCACCAGAAAGACAAGATCCAGCCTCATCTACCAGAACACAGGCACTAGTCCCCTCCAACAGGAAGCCTACACAACCCACTGAACCAACCTTAGCCACTGGGGACAGACACCAAAAACAACGGGAACTATGAACATGCAGCCTGCAAAAAGGAGACCCCAAACACAGTAAGATAAGCAAAATGAGAAGACAGAAAAACACACAGCAGATGAAGGAGCAAGATAAAAACCCACCAGACCTAACAAATGAAGAGGAAATAGGCAGTCTACCTGAAAAAGAATTCAGAATAATGATAGTAAAGATGATCCAAAATCTTGGAAATAGAATGGACAAAATGCAAGAAACATTTAACAAGGACCTAGAAGAACTAAAGATGAAACAAGCAACAATGAACAACACAATAAATGAAATTAAAAATACTCTAGATGGGATCAATAGCAGAATAACTGAGGCAGAAGAACGGATAAGTGACCTGGAAGATAAAATAGTGGAAATAACTACTGCAGAGCAGAATAAAGAAAAAGAATGAAAAGAACTGAGGACAGTCTCAGAGACCTCTGGGACAACATTAAACTCACCAACATTCGAATTATAGGGGTTCCAGAAGAAGAAGAGAAAAAGAAAGGGACTGAGAAAATAATTGAAGAGATTATAGTTGAAAACCTCCCTAATATGAGAAAGGAAATAGTTAATCAAGTCCAGGAAGCACAGAGAGTACAGGATAAATCCAAGGAGAAATACGCCAAGACACATATTAATCAAACTGTCAAAAATTAAATACAAAGAAAACATATTAAAAGCAGCAAGGGAAAAACGACAAATAACACACAAAGGAATCCCCATAAGGTGAACAGCTGATCTTTCAGCAGAAACTCTGCAAGCCAGAAGGGACTGGCAGGACATATTTAAAGTGATGAAAGAGAAAAACCTGCAACCAAGATTACTCTACCCAGCAAGGATCTCATTCAGATTTGATGGAGAAATTAAAACCGTTACAGACAAGCAAAAGCTGAGAGAGTTCAGCACCACCAAACCAGCTTTGCAACAACTGCTAAAGGAACTTCTCTAGGCAAGAAACACAAGAGAAGGTAAAGACCTACAATAACGAATCCAAAACAATTAAGAAAATGGGAATAGGAACATACATATCGATAATTACCTTAAATGTAAATGGACTAAATACTCCCACTAAGAGACACAGATTGGCTGAATGGATTCAAAAACAAGGCCCATATATTTGCTGTCTACAAGAGACCCACTTCAGACCTAGAGACACATACAGAATAAAGTGAGGGGATGGAAAAAGATATTTCATGCAAATGGAAACCTAAAGAAAGCTGGAGTAGCAATTCTCATATCAGACAAAATAGACTTTAAAATAAAGACTATTAGAAGAGACAAAGAAGGACGTTACATAATGATCAAGGGATCGATCCAAGAAGAAGATATAACAATTGTAAATATTTATGTACCCAACATAGGAGCACCTCAATGCAGAAGGCAAATACTAACAGCCATAAAAGTGGAAATGGACAGTAATACATTCATAGTAGGGGACTTTAACACCCCACTTTCACCAATGGACAGTTCATCCAAAATGAAAATAAGGAAACACAAGCTTTAAATGATACATTAAACAAGATGGACTTAACTGATACTTATAGGACATTCCATCCAAAAACAACAGAATACACATCTTTCCCAAGTGCTCATGGAACATTCTCCAGGATAGATCATATCTTGGGTCACAAATCAAGCCTTGGTAAATATAAGAAAATTGAAATTGTATCAAGTATCTTTTCCGACCACAACACTATGAGACTAGATATCAATTACAGGAAAAGATCTGTAAAAAATACAAACACATGGAGGCTAAACAATATACTACTTAATAACGAAGTGATCACTGAAGAAATCAAAGAGGAAATCAAAAAATACCTAGAAACAAATGACAATGGAGACATGACAACCCAAAATCTATGGGATGCAGCAAAAACAGTTCTAAGAGGGAAGTTTATAGCAATACAATCCTACCTCAAGAAACAGGAAACATCTTGAATAAACAAACTAACCTTGCACCTAAAGCAATTAGAGAAAGAAGAACAAAAAAACCGCAAAGTTAGCAAAAGGAAAGAAATCATAAAGATCAGATCGGAAATAAATGAAAAAGAAATGAAAGGAACGATAGCAAAAATCAATAAAACTAAAAGCTGGTTCTTTGAGAAGATAAATAAAATTGATAAACCATTAGCCACACTCATCAAGAAAAAACGGGAGAAGACTCAAATCAATAGAATTAGAAATGAAAAAGGAGAAGTAACAACTGACACTGCAGAAATACAAAAGATCATGAGAGATTACTACAAGCAACTCTATGCCAATAAAATGGACAACCTGGAAGAAATGGACAAATTCTTAGATGCACAACCTGCCAAAACTGAATCAGGAAGAAATAGAAAATATGAACAGACCAATCACAGGCACTGAAATTGAGACTGGGATTAAAAATCTTCCAACAAACAAAAGTTCAGGACCAGACGGCTTCACAGGTGAATTCTATCAAACATTTAGAGAAGAGCTAACACTTATCCTTCTCAAACTCTTCCAAAATATAGCAGAGGGAGGAACACTCCCAAATTCATTCTACGAAGCCACCATCACCCTGATACCAAAACCAGACAAGGATATTACAAAGAAAGAAAACTACAGGCCAATATCACTGATGAACATAGATGCAAAAATCCTCAACAGAATACTAGCAAAAAGAATCCAACAGCACATTAAAAGGATCATACACCATGATCAAGTGGGGTTTATTCCAGGAATGCAAGGATTCTTCAATATACGCGAATCAATCAACGTGATACACCGTATTAACAAATTGAAGGAGAAAAACCATATGATCATCTCAATAGATGCAGAGAAAGCTTTCGACAAAATGCAACACCCATTTATGATAAAAACCCTGCAGAAAGCAGTCAGAGAGGGAACTTTCCTCAACATAATAAAGGCCATATATGACAAAACCACAGCCAACATCGTCCTCAATGGTGAAAAAATGAAAGCATTTCCACTAAGACCAGGAACAAGACAAGGTTGCCCACTCTCACCACTCTTATTCAACATAGTTTTGGAAGTTTTAGCCACAGCAATCACAGAAGAAAAGGAAATAAAAGGAATCCAAATCGGAAAAGAAGAAGTAAAGCTGTCACTGTTTGCAGATGATGTGATACTATACATAGAGAATCCTAAAGATGGTACCAGAAAATTACTAGAGCTAATCAATGAATTTGGTAAAGTAGCAGAATACAAAATTAATGCACAGAAATCTCTGGCATTCCTATACACTAATGATGAAAAATCCGAAAGCGAAATCAAGAGAACACTCCCATTTACCATTGCAACAAAAAGAATAAAATATCTAGGAATAAACCTACCTAAGGAGACAAAAGACCTGTATGCAGAAAATTATAAGACAGTGATGAAAGAAATTAAAGATGATACAAATAGATGGAGAGATATACCATGTTCTTGGATTGGAAGAATCAACATTGTGAAAATGACTCTACTACCCAAAGCAATCTACAGATTCAATGCAATCCCTATCAAACTACCACTGGCATTTTTCACAGAACTAGAACAAAAGATTTCACAATTTGTATAGAAACACAAAAGACCCCGAATAGCCAAAGCAATCTTGAGAAAGAAAAACGGAGCTGGAGGAATCAGGCTCCTGGACTTCAGACTATACTACAAAGCTACAGTAATCAAGACAGTATGGTACTGGCACAAAAACAGAAAGATAGATCAATGGAACAGGATAGAAAGCCCAGAGATAAACCCACGCACATATGGTCACCTTATCTTTGATAAAGGAGGTAGGAATGTACAGTGGAGAAAGGACAGCCTCTTCAATAAGTGGTGCTGGGAAAACTGGACAGGTACATGTAAAAGTATGAGATTAGATCACTCCCTAACACCATACACAAAAATAAGCTCAAGATGGATTAAAGACCTAAATGTAAGGCCAGAAACTATCAAACTCTTAGAGGAAAACATAGGCAGAACACTCTATGACATAAATCACAGCAAGATCCTTTTTGACCCACCTCCTAGAGAAACGGAAATAAAAACAAAAATAAACAAATGGGAGCTAATGTAACTGCAAAGCTTTTGCACAGCAAAGGAAACCATAAATAAGACCAAAAGACAACCCTCAGAATGGGAGAAAATATTTGCAGATGAAGCAACTGACAAAGGATTAATCTCCAAAATTTATAAGCAGCTCATGCAGCTCAATAACAAAAAACAAGCAACCCAATCCAAAAATGGGCAGAAGACCTAAATAGACATTTCTCCAAAGAAGATATACAGACTGCCAACAAACACATGAAAGAATGCTCAACATAATTAATCATTAGATTAATCAATATCATTAATCATTAGATTAATCATTAATCAAAACTACAATGAGATATCATCTCACACCAGTCAGAATGGCCATCATCAAAAAATCTAGAAACAATAAATGCTGGACAGGGTGTGGAGAAAAGGGAACCCTCTTGCACTGTTGGTGGGAATGTAAATTGATACAGCCTTTGTGGAGAACAGTACGGAGGTTCCTTAAAAAACTAAAAATAGAACTACCATATGACCCAGCAATCCCACTACTGGGCATATACCCTGAGAAAACCATAATTCAAAAAGAGTCATGTTCCAAAATGTTCATTGCAGCTCTATTTACAATAGCCAGGAGGTGGAAACAACCTAAGTGCCCATCACCGGATGAATGGATAAAGAAGATGTGACACATATATACAATGGAATATTACTCAGCCATAAAAAGAAACGAAATTGAGCTATTTGTAATGAGATGGATGGACCTAGAGTCTGTCATACAGAGAGGGGTAAGTCAGAAAGAGAAAGACAAATACCGCATGCTAACACATATATATGGAATTTAAGAAGAAAAAAAATGTCATGAAGAACCTAGGGGTGGGCTTCCCTGGTGGCGCAGTGGTTGAGAGTCCGCCTGCCGATGCAGGGTACGTGGGTTCATGCCCCGCTTTGGGAAGGTCCCACATGCCGCAGAGCGGCTGGGCCCGAGAGCCATGGCCGCTGAGCCTGCGCGTTCAGAGCCTGTGGTCCGCAACGGGAGAGGCCACAACAGTGAGAGGCCCACGTACCCGCCCCCACAAAAAAAAAAAAGAAAGAACTTAGGGATAAGACAGGAATAAAGGCACAGACCTACTAGATAATGGACTTGAGGATATGGGGAGGGGGAAGGGTAAGCTGTGACAAAGCGAGAGAGAGGCATGGACATATATACACTACGAAACGTAAGGTAGATAGCTAGTGGGAAGCAGCCGCATAGCACAGGGAGAACAGCTCGGGGCTTTGTGACCGCCTGGAGGGGTGGGGCAGGGAGGGTGGGAGGGAGGGAGACGCAAGAGGGAAGAGATATGGGAACATATGTGTATGTGTAACTGATACACTTTGTTATAAAGCAGAAACTAACACACCATTGTAAAGCAATTGTACTCCAATAAAGATGTAAAAAAAAAGGACTACATATCCCATTTATGTAACGGATAAAATAGGCAAATCTATAGAGACAGAATGTAGATTACTGTTTGCTTACAACCAGGAGAGAGTTTGGGGGGAAACTGGGAGTAAATGTTACTGGATACCATGTTTCTTTTTAGGGTGACAAAAATGCTCTCAAATTGATTGTGGGTGATCAGGTTGCAAAATTCTATAAATATATTAAAAACCATTGAATTATACAGTTTAAATAGGTATATTTATAGTATGTGAAATATATCTGAAAGTTATTAAAAACAAGAAATTAATTACAGTGATATCAGTTGACTTCTTTTTTTAAAGGCATTCCCCAAAGTACACTTGAGTAAGGAAAGCAAGATGCAGAAAAATGTGCGTATGATTTCATTTCTGTAAAACAATGACAAAACTGCATATATGAATATGTGTACTTGTAATTACATAAGCATGGAATAAATATGGGAGGATATATACTGGGTTGTCAATATGGGTTACCCAGATAGGGGGTGTCAATGTAGGGAGAGGGTGACAAGAGTGGAAGGGAGTAGTAGCCATACAATATAAGGACTGTTTAGACAAGCTGCACTTAAAAAGAAACCCATAGGGCTTCCCTGGTGGCACAATGGTTAAGAATCCGCCTGCCAATGCAGGGGACACGGGTTCGAGCCCTGGTCTGGGAACATCCCACATGCCACGGAGCAGCTAAGCCCGTGTGCTACAACTACTGAGCCTGCACTCTAGAGCCCATGAACTACAACTACTGAGCCTTAGTGCCCCAACTACTGAAGCCCGCATGCCTAAAGCCCGTGCTCCGCAACAAGAGAAGACACCGCAATGAGAAGCCCGCGCACCGCAACGAAGAGTTGCCCCTGCTCACTGCAACTAGACAAAGCTCGTGCACGGGAACGGAGACCCAGTACAGCCAAAAATAAACAAATAAAAATAAATAAATAAATTTATTTTAAAAAAAAGAAACCCATCATGTGTCATGTCTGCAACTTACTTTCAAATGGTTCAGTAAGAAAGTATGCATATGCATACACACAGTTTCATACATACATATATGTATATACACATAAAGACGGATAAAGCAAATATAACCAAATATTAACCATAGTTTTTAAAATTATATGATATATAGTTATTTCTTAATTTTGAAATAATTGTGTGAACAGCTAAGTTTTGTTGCAATGATTTTGAAGGGCTACTTTGAGGGTCATTATTAAGAAAAGAGGCATTACGGTTTTGCAGTTCTTAATTATCATTTTAGTGTATCATTTTAGTGTACTGTACACTCTCCTATCAATACACAAGGCAAGCTGATACCACACAGTGGCACACTAGCCAACTGGAGGAACTAATCCCACTAACAGCATGAAATGAGACTACTACCAGAATGCAGACCCTGTTTTTGATGTTGCAATCCTAACTCCAGAGCTAGGCTACCAGATACTATTGGGAATGCCACCACTATTTTATATACACATCAGAATCTTCTACTGAAACAGACTACCCCCCAGGAGGCAACCATGGAAATGATCACTCCAGTCCCCATTCTCTTGCATGTCAAGATATTTCCCAGTGACAGACAAGGGTCACATTAGAAAAAAAAGAAATTTTCCTCTGGCTTAAGGCCAAAATAATGCTCCTTTGAATGTATCTCTATACATTAAGTTAGAAAGAAAAGTATATTTTTTAAGGCTTTACAAAAAGAAAAGATTTTAAATGCATCTGCCTTTTATTGTGGCACTCTTGCAAATTTTTTGAAGACTGGAATGTATCATTTGTAAATCACAATCTCCTATCTATGACCCATCCTGAGGACACCCAGAGACATCAGCCTGCAAAAGCTACTCTGCAACTTCCAAGCCTCAGTTCACTTCCCCTTCACGACCAGAAGCTAAAAAAAATCAAAAGCAAATAGATAACGTAGGTATTTTTAATCCAAAGAGGCTCCCCAAGGTATCTACTGAGGCTATCAGTCTCCTATGAGAGGAATGTGAGGCTGTCCCTCAAAACGTGGTCTGTCTGCTAGCAGCTGTGGCAGCGGCGGCAGCAGCAGCAAAAAGCCCAGGCTCTGCGGCCTTTGGGTCCTTGGGTCACCAGCTTTGCTCCACCTGAGCAGACATTACTGAAGTCATGGTTTCAATACATAAACACCGATTGTTCACCTTTATACTCTGATCAATTTGTGTGTATAAATGAAGTAAAAATCCATCAAATAAAGATTTTTAAAAATGAAATAGAATATATTCTAAATTTGTAAACTGTAAAGTATTATTATTATAAAAATAAGAACTGGTTCACCAGATCATCAGTGGAGGAAACTGACCTGAGTTATGGAATATTTTTTTTTAAAGGCCTTTTAACTTTCCATATCTAGAATGGTGCAAACAAATTATCACCCAATAGAAATCCTTGTAAAATGTGTTTTTTCCTAAATTTTAAAAGTGCCTTCATTTCCTCATTAAACAAGTAACACATGCCAATTTTTTAAAATTGGAAAATAACAGAAAAGCTGTGTCACACTACCTAACAGGCATTCACTAACATTAACATTTAGGTATTTTCCTTCTAGTCTTTCATTTGTATTTGGGGTCAGTCAGATTCCTTTTAAACAAAGTTGTAATGAAACTAAATATTACTATTTACATCCTGTTATCTTAAGCATTTCTCATGTTGTTGTACAATCACGTCATTCGTTATTCCATCAGCTGTAACTCAAGAATACGCTGAACATATAATACATAATGGAATTACTGACAGTTTCATAACAGTCTCTGAAATATTTAGTTAGAGATAAACATATGACGAATTCCAGGCTTCTAAAAGCTAAACTTAATTTCTGGCAACGATGACTGGTAATTATAACCAAAAGCCAAATATTATGGAGTCCTTTTTTTAGACTAAGCAAGCTTACCACTCAGCATATATAATCACTGAAACACTTCCAGCATAATGATATCTGCTCAGCTACTGGCAACCATAAACATTCCTGAAGCCCAGAGAAATGTAAAAATTCTCTAATATGATGTGCAAAGCAAAAAATTATATCTGAACAAATTGAAAGCATAAAACTGATCATAAACATAATATATTCTGAGAAAACTCATACTCATATATATTTTCATCTTTGAGAAGTAGCTATATAAATCATCACAAAAAATAAAACCAATATTGAAAAATGTTTTATCTACTTAATAACAGTCTCAAATTCATAAGCACATCAAATTATTTTCAAACTCTGTATGAAATCATTGAGGGGAAATTATTTAAAATTTCAAAAAAAAAGATACTTGAGTATCCTTATAGTACCAGAAAATAAGGAAGTGCTCAAAAAACAAACGTATGGGAGTATGCCAAAGGAACACAGAAGAGCTCCAAATGGCCAAAAGTAGAAAAATTTGAGCAACAAAATAAATAAAGTAGTATTGGATTATAAACCAAAATATAAAATAAATATCCATGAGTCCATATTGATATAAATAAATGATTGCCTAGAAAAATAAATGGGAGAGTAGAAACACATCTACTGTATAGAAGAATTCAGAATAATTTATGTAAATACTGCCTCCTCAGGAAGGTGGAGCATTACTCCCCTCCCCTTAAATGTGGGATCCACACAAAGACTTCCTTCCAAAAAATAAAGTACGGTGGTAGGGGTAGGGGGGAGTACTTTAGCCTGTAAGAACCTGACAAACACTACCTCAGCCAAGTGATCAAGGCCTCAACAGTGATAATGCATGTTGATAGCATGTACCATTAATATGAAGTGATAAAAATGGCACTTTACCACTGTAGTCTTCTCCCCAAGAACCCATAATCCCCATCTAATCATGAGAAAAATATTGGACAAACCCAAATTGAGGGGCATTCTCCACTCTACATTACTCCTGAAAACTGTCAAGGTCATCAAAAACAAAGAGTCTGAAAAACGGCCACAGCTCAGAGGAGCCTAAAAGGGCATGATTCCTAAATGTAATGAGGTCATGAATGCGATCCTGGACAGAAAAAGGACATTAGGAAAAAACTAAGTATTCTGAATAAAGAATGGACTTTAGTTAACAGTAATTTATCAGTATTGGTTTATTAATTGTAACAAATGTACTCTACTAATGTAAGATGTTAATAAGGGAAACTGGATATGGGGCATATAAGAACTCCTTGTACTATCTTCACTGCTTTTCTGTAAATTGAAAACTATTCAGAATTAAAAGTGCATATATAGATACACGTGCATATATACATATATACACACACACACACACACACACACCACTGACCCTTGAACAATATGGTAGCTAATCCACATATAATTTATAGTTAGCCCTCCATATCCATGGTTCCTCCATGTCCACAGATCCAACCAACTGTAGGCCCAAAGGCCATGTAGTACTATAGTGTTTACTATTGGAAAATATATAAGTGGACCCGTGCAGTTCAAACACGTGTTGTTCAAGGGTCAACGGTGTGTGTGTGTGTGTGTGGAGAGAGAGAGAGAGAGAGAGAGAGAGAGAGAGAGAGAGGTGTCAAAATGGACATACAGGTATAGATAGGTCATACACACATCTAAGTTCCAAGACAGCAGGGACTTTGTTTTGGTCACTACTCTATACTCCATTGTTAGAACACCTCCAGGGACTCGATAAACATTTTTGGAATGAATAAATGAACATTTATATTGTGTGACACTGGTTTTATTTCTATAAAAAGAATATGGTATAAAGGTAAAGTATCACCTAATACTGGCCAAGAAATTATAAAACATTAACATTAATGGGTCCATTCAACAAACATTTATTATATCTTTACTATAATCTAAGAACTGTGATGGATGTTGGGGATTCAAAAATAAATAAAATATATGAAATTCACAGTCTAACTCTGAGGAAGAAAGTTAAGGACCTGGATGATACATAGATGATAATGACAGAAAATGATTAAGTATAAGGTTCTTGCTTTGGGTACCACAGGAGCGCATACCAAGGGCTTCTAACCCTGCATGAGATGGTAGGTGGTGAAGGATTCACAAGCAAAGGAAGTCAAGCAGGCCCAAAACAACTGATGTGTGGGGAGACAGAGAAAAATTCTGTCTATAGGTACAAAGCATACTGTTGGATGGTGCTTGAAAGGCAAAGAGGCACCAGACTGTCAAGAGGTCTAGGGAGTCACTGGAGGGTTTTAAGGAGGTCAGTGGCATGGTAAGATGGGTGGCTTCAATACATGGCATCTCTCTGGATACACAGTAGACAGGGTTTAGGCAGAGTGTGATCAGTTACAAAGCTGTGGGAGCAGATCAGGCAAAGACGATGAAGTGCAACAGTGGGGAGGGGATAGAGCTGAGAACTATTTAGGAGGTAATAAAGGCAGATTTGGCAATTACTGAATATGGATGGTGATGCCTCTTAACTCATTTCTCCATTTCACCCCTTGCCCTCTTTAATCCATTCCCCCCACAGCTGACATAATTATCTTTTTAAAACATAAAGCATATCATCTTGCTCCCCCAATTAAAACCTTCCAATGCCTTCACAGTACATATTCCAAAACTAAACTCCTTAGTGTGGTCTCCGAAAGGCAATATAATCGAGTCCCTGCTTTTTTCTCCAACTTCATCTTGTGCTACCCTCTTCCAGCTATAATGCTTTTCTTTTAATTCCTTAAATATATCAGGCTCCTTCCTATTTTAGAGCCATCATTTATGGCTGATATGTTCTTTGTCCTATGTGTTCCATGGATCTCCACTTAAATGTTACCTCCGAAGAGGCCCAAACTAAAAAGAAGGTCTCTGTCCTATCACTACCAATTACTCTCCATCACAGCGACCTGTTTCCTTCTTTGCACTTAAGATAATTTGCAAGTACAGTTGATTCTTATTATCTGCAGTAGTTATGTTCTGTAAAGTCACTCTGAACACTGAATTAGTGAATACTGAACTCCTAGAGGAAATATAGGGTTAGGTTCCTGTGAGCCTCTGGTCAAAAAATTTTCACCAACTAATCAACACATAATCTTGTTTTATCTGTGTTTCTGTTTAAAGATACCTATTCACTACACTGTATAGTGTTGATTCATGAACACTGAACTCATGGCCAACCGTGCTATAACTCATGCCTGAACAAAGCTTATCTAACAAGTATTTTCTCTGTAAGACACATCACAGCCTCTTGTGCTCAAGAACACGAGACAGCACTCTGGCACTACGCTTTGGGGCCGTAAACAGTGAAAGGACCAAAAAAAGCACAAACATGCAAAAACGTGGCACCAAATAGACCATGAAAAGGAGACTTGTTTATAGTATGAGAGCTGAAATAAGAAGGCCAAACGTTGCCTTGTTCAACCTCAGCTGGGAATGTGTGCATCAATTCTAATTTTTCACTACTCTGTGCATGTCTGTGAATGACTACAAAAGTGCTGCAAGTACTAATTTCAGAGTTACAAATTAATGTTAGCAAGTAGGTGGCTTCACAAATATGGCAGAGGCCAGGACTGTCTGTCATTTAGCATCTGGCACTCAGCAGACATTCAATAAATATTCAGGAATAAATAAATGCATGAATGTCCAACAGGTATGTGGATACAGAAACCTGAAGGTCAATCAGAGAAGAAGCTTAAGATAAAATAATGGCATGCTAAATAATCACAGATGTGGTAAATGCTGGAAAAGAACTTAACAAGGTGTTATATGATAGGGAATTATATGGGAGACTAAATTAGGACGGTCCGGGAAGGTCTTTCTGAAAAACTGACTCTTAAGCTGAGAACTGAGAAATAGGAAGGAGCAAGTCATGAAGCTGAGTGAGGGGAAAATTCCAGGCAAAGAGAACACTAAGTGTAAAGATACTGAAGCAGGAGAGTGTCTTAATGCCTAGAAAATACGGTCTCTTTAAAAGTTAAGATGAAAATGTGGGGTATGTAAATGTGTTAGTGCCTGAATGACTTTATCACAAACACCTCCCAAGCTTTTCGAAGCAGTAACTTCAACCTGTTTAGCACCTCCCAGAGATGTACAAAGGGGATTCCTTTTGCTAAACTCTGTAGAGAAACTTAGATAAATATGGACACCAAGACCCCTGACAGTCAAAGATTAGGATGGCACTGGGAGAATTCATCCATGGGGATATGCCAAATAAAAAACATAAAGGGAGGGCTTCCCTGGTGGTGCAGTGGTTAAGAATCTGCCTGCCAATGCAGGGGACATGGGTTCAAGCCCTGGTCTGGGAAGATCCCATATGCTGTGGAGCAACTAAGCCCGTGCGCCACAACTACTGAGCCTGTGCTCTAGGGCCCGTGTGCCACAACTACTGAGCCCGCGTGCCACAGCTACTGAAGCCCGTGTGCCTACAGACCGTGCTCCGCAACAAGAGAAGCCACCGCAATGAGAAGCCCACGCACTGCAGCGAAGAGTAGCCCCCACTCGCCGCAACTAGAGAAAGCCCGCGCACAGCAACAAAGACCCAACACAGCCAAAATAAATAGATAAATAAATAAAATAAATTTATTAAAAACAAAAAAACATAAAGGGAGCTTTCCAACTTCTCCTACTTCCAAGGCCCTTAATTACAGCCCCTGAATTCCTTCTTTTCTGTAGTCATCCAGGTTGAGTAAGTTGAGGGTCTATTTGTTCCTATTTTGACTATGCAATGAAATAAGTCTGCAAAACAGCAACAATAATCAAGGACACAATGTGGCTTCTCTCACTCAGAGGAAGCAAAATTGTGGAAACCTATGAGGACCAGAAAACTACATAAAAAAGAAGTACATAATCAATTCCCCTTCATATTATAGGTACTCGGCAAAATTACTTTTATATATGAATAACTATACCAATAAACACCAATAAAGGAAGAGTAATGGCATCATTAGGAACAGCCAAATAATTCAGGCCATGAACAGACCACCAGTGGTCCCCAGAATCAGTCTACTTCACCATTACAGGGAACACACCATTATGAATAAATGAAAACCACAGGAAATGCTCATTTTCTCAAGATTTCTTTGCTTACAGGGAGGTCAACTGCTGTGAATTCCAGGAGAGAATGTACTTCTAGAGTTTATGGTCCTGAGAGAATGGGCAATGGGTGAATGATGGGAAATCAGAGTAAAGGAGAAAAGGAAATGTGTCAAATGTCAATTCAGAGCCAGCACAGTAAAATGTTCTCTGTTTATTCAGTATGTAGAACACCTGACCAAATATCTTCATTGATGAAATCATCTCTGACACACCAGTTAAAAGAGTCAACATGTATTAAATAAGTCTTACATACTTATGTGTTATAAATCTGGGGAAATAAAACACATGAAAGTCTCTTCAAGAAGACTGAGGTCCAAACATGTAAATCAATTGGTAAAGAATACAATTAAGTGGAGGGACCTTCAAGATGGCAGAGGAGTAAGATGTGAAGATCACCTTCCTCCCCACAAATACATCAAAAATACATCTGCATGTGGAACAACTCCTACAGAACACCTACTGAACGCTGGCAGAAGACCTCAGACCTCCCAAAAGGCAGGAAAATCCCCACATACCTGGGTTGGGCAAAAGAAAAAAGAAACAACAGAGACAAAAGAATAGGGAAGAGACCTGCACCAGTGGGAGGGAGCTGTGAAGGAGGAAAAGTTTCCACACACTAGGAAGGCCCTTCACTGGCGGAGACGGGGCGGGGGGGGAAGCTTCGGAGCCACAGAGGAGAGCGCAGCAACAGGGGTGCAGAGAGCAAAGCGGAGAGATTCCTGCACAGAAGATCGGTGCCAACCAGCACTCACCAGCCTGAGAGGCTTGTCTGCTCACCCGCCGGGGCAGGCAGGGGCTGGGAGCTGAGGCTCGGGCTTCAGAGTTCAGACCCCAGGGAGAGGACAGGTTGGCAGTGTGAACACAGCCTGAAGGGGGCTAGTGCGCCACAGCTAGCCAGGAGGCAGTCCGGGAAAAAGTATGGAACTGCCTAAGAGGCAAGAGACCATTGTTTTGGGGTGCACGAGGAGAGGGAATTCCTTCCCCATGTGCCCACAGAAGGCAGAGCACCGCCTAAGCGAGCTCCAGAGATGGGCGCAAGCCACGGCTATCAGCTCAGACTTCAGAGACAGGCATGAAACACTGACACTGCTGCTGCTGCCACCGAGAATCCTGTGTACAAGCACAGGTCACTACCCACCCACCTGCCCCCCTCCCCCCTGGGAGCCTGTGCAGCCCCACTGCCAGTGTCTGGAGATCCAGGGACAGCTTCCCCAGGAGAACACACGGCGTGCCTCAGGCTGTTGCAATGTCATGCTGGTCTCTGCCGCTGCAGGCTCACTCAGCATTCCAATTACGACTACCATACCCTTCCCTCTCCCGGGCCTAAGAGAGCAAGAAAGCCCTAATCAGCCACTACTTTAACCCCCTTCTGTCGGGGCTGGGAACAGACACCTGAGGGCAACCTACATGCAGAGGCGGGATCAAAACCAAAGCTGAACACCAGGAGCTGTGAGAACAAAGAAGAGGAAGGGAAATCTCTCCTAGCAGCCTCAGGAGCAGCGGATTAAATCCCCACAATCAACTTGATGAACCCTGCATCTGTGGAATACATGAACAGACAAAGAATATTCCCAAAATTAAGGTGGTGGATTTTGGAAGCAACTGTAGACTTGGGGTTTGATATCTGTGACTCATTTGTTTCTGATTTTTATATTTACCTTAGTTTAGTTTTTGGTGCTTGTTATCATTGGTGAATTTATTGGTTTGGTTGCTCTCTTTTTTAAATTTATTTACTTTTTTCTTATTAAAAAAAAATTTTTTTTTCTTCCTTTTCTTCTGAGCTGTGGGACTGACAGGGTCTTGGTGTGCCAGCCTGGTGTCAGGCCTGAGCCTCCGAGTTGGGAGAGCCGAATCCTGGTCACTGGACCACCAGAGACCTCCCGGCCCCACATAATATCAATTGGCGAGAGGTTTCCCAGAGATCTCGGTCTCAACACTAAGACCCAGCTCCACCCAATGACCAGCAAGCTCCAGTGCTGGATGCCCCATACCAAACAACTAGCAAGACAGGAACACAACCCCATCCATTAACACAGAGGCCGCCTAAAATGATACTGAGTTCACAGACACCCCAAAACACATCACTGGAAGTGGCCCTGCACACCAGAAAGACAAGATCCAGCCCCACCAACCAGAAAACAGGAACCAGTCTCCTCCAGCAAGGAAGCCTACACAAACCACTGAAACAAACTCACCCACTGAGGGCAGACACAAAAACCAACGGAAACTACGAACCTATAGCCTGCGAAAAGGAGAGACCCCAAACACAGTAAGTTAAACAAAATGAGAAGACAGAGAAATATGCAACAGATGAAGGAGCAAGGTAAAAACCCACCAGACCAAAAAAATGAAGAGGAAATAGGAAATTTACCTGAAAATGAATTCAGAAAAATGATAGTAAAGATGCTCCAAAAATCTTGGAAATACGATGGAGAAAATACAAGAAACGTTTAACAAGGACCTAAAAGAACTAAAGAGCAAACAAACGATGATGAACAACACAGTAAATAAAATTAAAAATTCTCTACAACGGGCTTTCCTGATGGCGCAGTGGTTGAGAGTCTGCCTGCCAATGCAGGGGACACGGGTTCGTGCCCCGGTCCAGGAAGATCCCACATGCCGCAGAGCGGCTGGGCCCATGAGCCATGGCCGCTGAGCCTGCGCGTCCGGAGCCTGTGCTCTGCAGCAGGAGAGGCCACAGTGGTGAGAGGCCCGCGTACCCGCAAAAAAAAAAGAAAAAAAAATTATCTACAAGGAATCAATAGCAGAATAATTGAGGCAGAAGAACGGATAAGTGACCTGGAAGATAAAACCGTGGAAATAACTGCCTCAGAGCAGAATAAAGAAAAAAGACTGAAGAAATGAGGACAGTCTCAGAGACGTCTGGGACCACATTAAATGCACCAATATTCGAATTATAGGGGTCCCAGAAGAAGAAGAGAAAATGAAACGGTCTGGGAAAATATTTGAAGAGATTATAGTTGAAAACTTCCCTAACATGGGAAAAAAGTAGTCAAGTCTAGGAAGTGCAGAGAGTCCCATACAGGATAAATCCAAGGATAAACACACCAAGACACATATTAATCAAACTATTAAAAATTAAATACAAAGAAAAAATATTAAAAGCAGCAAGGGAGGGCTTCCCTGGTGGCGCAGTGGTTGAGAGTCCACCTGCCGATGCAGGGGACACGGGTTCATGTCCCAGTCCGGGAGCATCCCACAGGCCGCAGAATGGCTAGGCCAGTGAGCCATGGCCGCTGAGCCTGTGCGTCTGGAGCCTGTGCTCCGCAACGGGAGAGGCCACAACAGTGAAAGGCCTGTGTACCGCAAAAGAAAAAGAAAAAGAAAAAAAAGAAACATCTCAAATAAACAACCTAACCTAACACCTAAACCAAATAGAGAAAGAAGAACAAAAAAACTCCAAAGTTAGCAGACAGAAAGAAATCGTAAAGATCAGATCAGAAATAAATGAAAAAGAAATGAAGGAAACAATAGCAAAGATCAATAAAACTAAAAGCTGGTTCTTTGAGAAGATAAACAAAATTGATAAACCATTAGCCAGACTCATCAAGAAAAAAACGGGAGAAGACTCAAATAAACAGAATTAGAAATGAAAAAGGAGAAGTAACAACAGACACTGCAGAAATGCAAAGGATCATGAGAGATTACTACAAGCAACTATATGTCAATTAAATGGACAACCTGGAAGAAATGGACAAACTCTTAGAAAATATAGCACAACCTTCCGAAACTGAACCTGGAAGAAGTAGAAAATATGAACAGACCAATCACAAGCAGTGAAATTGAAACTGTGATTAAAAATTTTCCAGCAAACAAAAGCCCAGGACCAGATGGCTTCACAGGTGAATTCTACCAAACATTTAGAGAAGAGCTAACACCTATCCTTCTCAAACTCTTCCATAATATAGCAGAGGGAGGAACACTCCCAAACTCATTCTATGAGGCCACCATCACCCTGAAACCAAAACCAGACAAAGATGTCACAAAAAAAGAAAACTACAGTCCAATATCACTGATGAACATAGATGCAAAAATCCTCAGTAAAATACTAGCAAACAGAATCCAAAAGCACATTAAAAGGATCATATACCATGATCAAGTGGGGTTTATCCCAGGAATGCAAGGATTCTTCAATATACACAAATCAATCAATGTGATACATATTAACAAACTGTGATATGTGATACATATTAACATATACCATATTAACAAATTGAAGGATAAAAACCATATGATAATCTCAATAGATGCAGAAAAAGCTTTCGACAAAATTCAACACCCATTTATGATAAAAACTCTCCAGAAAGTAGGGATAGAGGGAACCTACTTCAACATAATAAAGGCCATATATGACAAACCCACAGTCAGCATTGTTCTCAGTGGTGAAAAACTGAAACCATTTCCTCTAAAATCAGGAATAAGACAAGGTTGCCCACTGGCACCACTGTAATTCAACATAGTTTTGGAAGTTTTAGCCAAGGCAATCAGAGAAGAAAAAGAAATAAAAGGATTCCAAATCAGAAAAGAAGTAAAGCTGTCACTCTTTGCAGATGACACAGAGAATCCTAAAGATGCTACCAGAAAACTACTAGAGCTAATCAATGAATTTGGTAGAGTAGCAGGACACAAAATTAATGCATAGAAATCTTTTGCATTCCTATACACTAATGAGGAAAAATCTGAAATAGAAATTAAGGAAACACTCCCATTTATCACTGCAGCAAAAAGAATAAAATACCTAGGGATTAAACCTACCTAAGGAGACAAAAGTCCTGTATGCAGAAAACTAAGACACTGATGCAAGAAATTAAAGACGATACAAACAGATGGAGAGATATACCATGTTCTCAGATTGGAAGAATCAACACTGTGAAAATGACTATACTACACAAAGCAATCTACAGAGTCAGTGCAATCCCTATCAAACTACCAATGGCATTTTTCACAGAACTAGAACAATAAATTTTACAATTTGTATGGAAACAAAAAGGACCCTGAATAAAATAAAAGGACCCTGAATAAAATAAAAGGACCCTGAATAGCCAAAGCAATCTTGGAGCTGGAGGAATCAGGCTCCTGGACTTCAGACTATACTACAAAGCTACAGTAATCAAGACAGTATGGTACTGGCACAAAAACAGAAATACAGATCAATGGAACAGGATAGAAAGCCCAGAGATAAACCCACGCACATATGGTTACCTTATTTTTGATAAAGGAGGCAAGAATATACAATGGAGAAAAGACAGCCTCTTCAATAAGTGGTGCTGGGAAAACTGGACAGCTACATGTACAAGAATGAGGTTAGGACACTTCCTAACACCATACACAAAAATAAACTCAAAATTAATTAAAGACCTAAATGTAAGGCCAGAGACTGTAAAACTCTTAGAGAAAAACATAGGCAGAGCACTCTATGACATAAATCACAGCAAGATCCTTTTTGACCCACCTCCTAGAGAAATGGAGATAAAAATAAACAAATGGGACCTAATGAAACTTCAAAGCTTTTGCACAGCAAAGGAAACAATAAACAAGATGAAAAGACAACCCTCAGAATGGGAGAAAATATTTGCAAACGAAGCAACTGACAAAGGATTAATCTCCAAAATAAACAAGCAGCTCAAGAAGCTCAATATCCAAAAACCAACAAACAACCCAATCCAAAAATGGGCAGAAGACCTAAGTAGACATTTCTCCAAAGAAGATATACAGAATGCCAACAAACATACGAAAGGATGCTCAACATCAGTAATCATTAGAGAAATGCAAATCAAAACTACAATGAGGTTATCACCTCACATGGGTCAGATGGCCATCATCAAAAAATCTCCAAACAATAAATGCTGGAGAGGGTGTGGAGAAAAGGGAACCCTCTTTCACTGTTCATGGGAATATAAATTGATACAGCCACTATGGAGAACAGTATAGAGGTTCCTTAAAAAACTAAAAATAGAACTACCATATGACCCAGCAATCCCACTACTGGGCATACACCCTGAGAAAACCATAATTCAAAAAGAGTCATGTATCATAATGTTCACTGCAGTATTCTTTACAATATCCCGGATATGGAAGCACCCTAAGTGTCCACTGACAGATGAATGGATAAAGAAGATGTGACACATATACACAATGGAATATTACTCATCCATAAAAACAAATGAAATTGAGTTATTTGTAGTGAGGTGGATGGACCTGTCGAACAGAGTGAAGTAAGTCAGAAAGAGAAAAACAAATACCGTAGTCTAACACACATATATTGAATCTAAAAAAAAAAGAAAAAATTTCTCATGAACCTAGGGGCAGGAAAGGAATAAAGAGACAGATGTATAGAATGGACTTATGGACACCGGGCAGGGTAAGGGTAAGGTGGGATGAAGTGAGAGAGTAGCATTGACATATATATAGTACTGAATGCAAAATAGATAGCTAGTGGGAAGCAGCTGCATAGCATAGGGAGATCGGCCTGGTGCTCTGCGATCACCTAGAGGGGTGGGATAAGTAGGTAGGAGGGAGACACAGAGGGAGGGGATATGGGGATATACGTATGCATATAGCTGATTGACTTTGTTATACAGCAGACACACAACACTGTAAAGCATTATACTCCAATAAAGATGTTAAAAAATAATCTTGGAGCCATCCTGTACTCCTCCTCTCCTCTCTCACTCCACATCCAATCCTTTCACAAATCCTGTTCATGCTACCTTCAAATATATCCAGAACCCAACCACTTCTCATCATCTCCCCAATTATCCAGGTGACCCATGCAACCATTATCTCTTGCCTAATTGTTTTAATAGCCTTCAAATAAGCTAGGTAATTTCCTACTTTTGATAACATGTTAATGTTAATAACATGTAACATGTGACATGTTAATATTAGGGGAAGTCGGCTGGGGGGGGGGTGTATGGAAACCTGTACTATTTTTGCAAGTTTTCTGTGAGCACAAATAGGAAACCAACAGAGGTCTAAGGAGATAAATATATCACATTTTGGAACGAGCTACTGCTCTCAAATAAAGACTTGATTAAGGAATAATATATTTCATCAAGATTATGTCTCTAGCTCTACCTTACAGTAGACACAATATAATATTCTACAGTTAGTAAATGTAGAAGGCACAGAAGAAACAGACATCAACGGGCAAACACCGCAAACAACTGTTGCAAACAGAATCCACCGTGGATGCTAGAACTAGTGGTCAAAATTCAGAAGAGAAAAATAATTTACATAGTTTCAAAATATGTCTTCCAAGACATATTATAATTACTTATAAAGGGAGGAATAGTAACTTTACAATGGAGCAATTCGGCAGACACCACCTACCCAAGTGATCGAGGTTATCACCAGTAAGATGCACTAAGGACAGAACCTCATTTCTGTGGCAATTTTGTCAAAAAGGCATACCCTCACTTCTATAATGAGAAATCATTAGACAAGTCCAAACTGAGGTTCATTTTTCAAAACAACTGATCAACACTCTTCAAAAGTGTCAAAATCGTCAAAGACAAGGAAAGACTAAAAAACCGTTACAGATTATAGAGGGAATGAAAGAGGAATAACAACTAAATGCAATGTGGGATCCTAGGTAAGCTGGTGGATCAGAAAAGGGACATGAGTGGAAAACTGCTGAAATTCTAAGAAGGTCTACAGTTTAGTTAATAGTATTGCGCCAATATTAATTTCCCAGTTTTGATAATTTTATTATGATTATGTAAGTTAATATTAGAGGAAGTTTGGTGACAGGGGTGTGGGAACTCTGCCCTATTTTTGCAAATTTTCTGAGTCGAAAATTAGTTCAAAATTAATAATTAAAAAAAAAAGATCAGCGTTTGAAGATTTCTGTGAAGTTTCAGCTGAAGTGTTTTAGGGAATGTTCTTTTTTTTAAAGGTAAGGATCATATGATAGTCTAGTCATCTTACAAATATTTTCTTTTTGAGTATATTTAATATATATGAATGCATTCAATGAAAACTGTATACTCTTATAAATAACAGTATGACAATGAATGTATTTTGTTATGAATATATTTGGTGTATGATATTCTTGATATGTAATATATTCTTGATATGTAATAATATATTGTTACATTGTTTCTTGACTAACTGGCTGGCTTCTCTCTGACAAACTAAAATCTTACACAAAGTATGTTTCCTGTATACTTAGCTTTTGTCTAATGATGTGTTTATACACTGATAAGGCATAAAATCTGAACTTTCTGTTAATAAAGTAATTGCCTTAGAAGTTTAGGGCTTTTCTTATTAAAGATTATTTTGGGAGTCAAAACTTATTCTATTGATTTGCCTTAATACCTTTTTTGTTGATGCCTTCCCATTCATCATCCAAATAAATATTTTATTTGTCTTTTTAAGAGCATACTGGCCTGAGAAATAAGGATATCCCTAAACATTATGTAATAAGAAACAATATTTTTGTTAAAAATGGAAGAATATAGTTCAATATAATGTTTTTGAGAAAGAGGTACATAGGTGAAAAGGTCAGGCAATTTGGCTATATGAAAACTTTGTTTTTAAAAAGTAAATTAAGAAGGAAGGCAACAGTCTGGAGAAAATATTTGCAATATGACAGACAAAGAACTGAGGTCTTTATGGCATTGTATTGTTGTTTCACTTTCATGATTTACAAAAAAATAATAAAACTCCAGTGAACAATAGATAAAATGAAGAACAAGAGAAATGTTCAGCCTCAGTGATAATTAAACATAAAGTTATATGTGAATCTCAATACTTTAAAAAAGTCTATCAAATTAGCAAAAACATAAAATGAGATAATTCCCCATTGCTGATGAGAGGAAAGGAGGGGAGGAACTTATTCTCATATTTATTGCTGATGGGTACCTAGTGGGGGGTTTTATTTGTTTGTTTGTTTTAAACTTAGAAGTTGTAGCGGAGGAAAAACTTCCTTCTACCCTCCTAGATTCTGTGGCTGGGTCTAAGAGTTAAACTGACATAAGACAGATTAACAGGAGAAAAGCATACAAATTTGGTTAATATTTTTTATGTGCACACAGGAGTCTTCATAAGGAAAATGAAGACCCAGAGAAGCAGTCAGGATTGAGAGCTTATATATATTTTAAACAAAGAAATAATAAATTTGTAGAGAAGACACAAGACAAAGGAGTTTTAGCTTGGGGCTGTAAATTGTCAGAGAGCGACTAGGAAATAAACGGAGGAAATTAATGGACAATAAAGGTTATTTTAATAGGTTTGTTTGTTTAGATCCATTTTGGCGTTGACTTCCAGTTACCAGTGATAAGAATGTTCTTCCTTTCCTGTATAAAGAGGGCACCTTTCTCATGGGAAACTATATGACCTGCTTTTACGTAGAAAGAGGGAGGTCAGAGAGCCCTTTCTGCATTTGTGATTCTCAAATGCTAATAGCTCAAAATAATCAGTATGCCAAAGTGGCATATTTTGGGGGATGGCCTGTTCCGAACCCCTTTGAAGTATAATATACATACAAAAATGAATGTATCGTGTGTACAGTTGATAGATTTTTACAAATTGAACACATGTGACTAGCATTCTAATCAATAAGCAGGACATTATCAGCATCCTGGAGGAACCTCTTGTGTTCCTTCTAGTATCTAACATAGCCTTTCTGAAGAAAAATATCCTGACTGACTGCTGAGTAATAGGGTATATATGTTCAGCTTTAGTAGCTATTGCTAGTTTTCCAAAGTAGTTGTATCCATTCACACCACCACCATCAGTGTGTCCCTGTTCTTTTTGTCCCCCTTCCCCATGTTTATCATTTTGAAAAGCAGTTTGATAAAATGTGTCAAGGACCATAAATATATTCATACCCGTTTATCTAGTGATTCTAATAACTGCAAAGATATAAAAAGATACATGCACAAAAGCATGCAGGGAAGCAGAGACCAGGGACCACAGGCTAAATCTGGCCTGATGCAGCCTTAATCCAGCCACAACTATTCCTTGTCTGTGGCTGCTTTTTTTGCTACAATGCCAGAGTTTAGTTGTTAGAGATCTTGCAAAGCAGAAAATGTCTACTATCTGACCCGCTCTAGAAAAAGCTTGATGACCCTTGCAATAGAGCATTATATGGAATAGTGAAAGATTGGCAATAACCAATATATCCATCAGACGGGGAATTATTAAATGAATCCTTGGTATAAGCATTTAATGGAATAGGACACAGCCACTTAAAATGACGATTAGAGAGATTATTCATCCAACAAATATTTATTAGGCATTTGCTACTTTAGGTACTTTTCTAGGTGCCTAGAAATCAGTAGAGAGAAAAATTCCTGCCCTTATAGAACTTTTAGTAGAAGAGACAGAATAAACAAGATAAATACAGAAAATAACACATAAGGGATAAGTGCTAAGATGGAAAAAAACAAAGCAGGGAAGGGAGATATGAAATATTTCAGGGTGAGGGCTTGACACTGTAGATTTAGAAGGCCTCACTGAGAAAATGGCTTTTAGTAAGGACCTAAAATAAGTGAAAGATCTTGACACTCAGGTAGCTGGAGGAATAGCATCTGAGGCAGAGGGAAAAGAAAGTACAAAGGGCCAGACTTGGAAATGTGCCTGATGTGTTCTAGGAACAGCAATAAGGTGAAGGGCTGCTGTAGACAGACGAGGGAGGAGTTGCAAGGGATGAGGTTGGACAGGTAACTGGGGGGTAGGGGTGATGACAGATCATGCAGAGCCTTGTGGCAACATGAAAAATCCCTACTATAAATTGTTCAAAAAAAAAGCTCTTTCTCCCTTCCATTTCCCTCCCTCTTTCTCTGCTCAATGACAGTTATGTAAAGCAATGCATAAGGAAAAGATTGGAAGAAAATACCCTAAAATGTTAACATTTTTAATGTGCTGGGTTATGAATTATATTTTTCTTTTTGTTAAACTTTCTATAATTTGGAAGGCAGCTATGCTCCACCACTATACTACCAATACCTATAATTTGGTTATATTTTATAATAAAAAACATATTTAAAAACTTAAAGGATTTTGCGTATCTTTGTCTTTGAATACTTTAGAAATCAAGTACTTTAGATCCTCCCCAGGTTGACTGTAATCTGCTAGCAGGCAGCAGTGTCTTAAATCATCTGAGGAGTAGCTGTTTTCCTTTTTTTGGCTGCGCCATGTGCAGCTTGTGGGATCTACTGAACTTGGGCCCTTGCCAGTGAAAGCGGGGAGTCCTAACCACTGGACCAGCAGGGAATTCCCAGTAGCTGCTTTTTTTAATTATTAATTTTTCAGTGTTTGAACCAGAAGGAATTGTAGGAATGATCTATTTTATAGTTTAGCCCCTTTATTTTATGCGTAAGGAAATGATCTAGAGGAGAGAAGGAACTCGGGCTTCTAGTTCTTTTTCACAGGTGTTTGTATGCTTCATAATCATTTGATCTGAGGTTTTTCAGCACTTTAGTGATTTTTGTGATTAATAATTTACCTAATCTTTAACTTAAAGAAAATCCTTGCAAATAATAATACCTAAATCTGTTTTGTCCAAATTCTCCCAGTACCAAAACTACCGTAGCAAATATGTGCTAATAATGAATTCTTTTGGCTAGCACCCTGGTTAAGAACATGGACTTTAGACTCAGACTACCTGGGTTTAAATCTTGTTTCTGGCCCTTATTAGTGCTTAACCTCTCTGTGCTTTAGTTTCACATTTATAAACAGTATATAATACTAAGTATATACGTCATAGGGTTGTTGTGAGCATTAAATGAATTCATGTGAGGCACATAGGACAAATTATTATTGAGGTTTAAATATCTACAAGGGAAGGTATTTAAACACTAGACACCAGAGAAAACTGAGTTCAGCAAATACTTACATTATTGAAAGTCTATATATGTTTCTCTACTTTGATTTCATAGCTAACACGTAGCAGTTTATTAAGAACATTTTAAAGCTAATCATTCTAATTAGCACAGTGGCTTCAAACAGTGTGCTGCTGTAGCACTTATACTATAAACTCTTATAGGTGGTTATCAGATTTTGGAGAAAACAATGTTTACTTTTATTTTAATAAGAGAAACGTGAGTTAGGTCTAAGTGGGTCATGTGATGAAACATGGGGCAGGATGTGTGGTAAAAGGCAAAGGACAGTGTCCAGCCAGCTCTAGGAAAGATTGCTTGTTTACTGGAGCATGCAAGAACTTTGCTTTGTGAGTATATAGGTCAGGACAGTAAAGAGTTCTATTTAAAGAAAGGGGATCAAGTAGAGAGTGATACATGAGGATGTGACTCAGTCCTTTGAGGGGTACAAACAAAATTCTAGTATTTGAGTGTCCCCTAAACTCAAAGAGGCTGAAGACCATTGAACTCACATAATGGATATAGTTAAGAATTAACAATTAAAATTTTTTTTCTAGAAAATGACGATTTCTGAAATACCATATGGTAAAGCTTTTGGTAAAATTTGAAATATGAAGGAAATGAAATTTAACTTATAGAGTACTGTGACATTTTGTAAAAACAATTTTTTTTGTGAAAAAAGTTAAATGTATTTTTCTTTGTGGTATTTATTTAAGGATAATTTTGTATACATAGAGTGTCCGTAATGTATTTTGTGCTTTTGCTCATTTGGGGACTGCATAAGATTCTATTGTTTTATACTTGGAAAAATCTGAAATTTTTTTGCAATATTGATATTGTTTTCTTCAGTGCTAAGTCTTCAGAAGTGTTCCTTGCTCAAGCTTTAATATGTTTAAACATATTTAGATCAATGCAGATATAGACAGCAGTGTTTCTGCCACACTAGCTTTATGAGAAAGTTTCTGCCTTCCTTGCAAAATCATGCGTTGTTACTTAGGGTTTCTGTGGGCACATTAATTTTGAATAGAACCTGGGGATCGTGTTTATTAACAACTAGAAGTGTAGCAGTTTTGGTAGTGAGTTCCTAACAGGACATGTTCAGTAGTACATTGCTGTTGTAGCAGTTGTGGTATTTAATTGAATCTGAAGGTCCCTGGGAATCTTCCTAGTCCATTATATTAAAGTGAGTGGAAAGACCTCTGACAAAAAAAATTTTTTAATGCAATTCAGTATTTATGATTTAGTTAATAGTTAAGCTAAGGACTTTTAGGAACATCTGCGAGGTGGGGGAAGGAAACCATAATTTACAGAGACGTTTGTGAAACATGAAATTGTGCTACTGAACTAGCCTTTCTTTACCAGCCCTCTGCTGGTACACCAGGCTCTGGTCCAAGGAGTAGCATATGACTCAGATTCCCCCTTACTCCCTTGTCAGTTACTCTTTTCAGGGTTTAGGCTGATACATCAAATGCACATAATAAATCTGGAGTGCTTAGGAAGGATGTGTGGAATCTCTCTTTAGGTTTTAAGAAATGACTATGATTGAATATTTTAGTTTGATTCTTTTGAGTAGGAATTTTTGTTCTGTGTGATAAATGTGCAGCATATTAGCACCAAGGGAACTAAATTTGAATCCACTGGGATATCAGTCAAACCTTCCGTACTTGTAAGATCAAAATATGCCTCTGAGATAGTGTATCTTTTAGCTTTACTTGGTAACTCTTAATCTTTTTGCCTTTTTTTGACCCCTTTGCTAGTCAGATTAAAAACTTTGCACTCTCAAGCAGCAAGGTCCTACTGTATAACACAGGGAACTTTATTCAGTATCCTGTGATAAACCATAATGGAAAAGAATATGAAAAAAGAATGTATATATATGTATAACTGAATCTCTGATGTAAAGGAGAAATTAACACAACATTGTAAATCAACTATACTTCAAATAAAAATTTTAAAAAAAGAAAAAAGAGAAAAAACTTTGCACTCTCTTCTCAGAAAATGCACATTTGTACACAAACATATGATTTTGTATAACTTTTAGGAAATATATGGCCCCCCAATGTATTATGCTAACAATCTCTATTTTGTGTATTTATATTTTAGCATATGACTTTTTGTCTAAGGATAGAAACTTTAAACATTTGAGATAAGGATTAGGAGAGTACGCTTATGGGCACCCAGGGAAGTTTTACTTTTTTGGAGGAGGAGAGGATAACATGGTATTTTTTTCCATCAGAAATCCATTTAAAATGTTATTTCTGATAAATGTACTGGTAGTGTGCATCTGGTTAAATCATTCTTCTGCACTGAAGGTTTTGAAAAAATAGTGTCTACTGGTGCACTCACAAAGGCAGTCTAGCAAGGAAAAATTAAAAAGCTTAAATTCTCATTCTCATTTCTACAGGAATAAAGAAGGAGAATTCATTATGTCAAGCATTACAAATAAGCATGTATTAAAGCGGCTACATATGATGATGGCACATTGTTGGAACACCCCATGAAAGATAATTTGCGTGGAAGATGATTATTCAGTAGGGCTTTAATTTACAAGAAACATTCCACTATTTAATTGAGCCCTTTTAGACATACTGCTTCGCTTCAATAGATTGTGTTTGCTCCCTGCATATGTACAATGCTGGAAGGGTGCTTAAAGTCTGATGCAGTCTAGCTGGAAGGTAAAACAACAGCTGAAAGTCATGTCATAAAAATATATATTATTAAACATTTGAGAATTGTTTTATTTTCATTCTGTTTTTTAATATATTCTTATTTTTGCTATTGCTTTTAAAAATTATATAGTTAATATACAATATTATCTTAGTTTCAGGTGTACTACATAGTGATTTGACATTTGCATATATCATGAAATGATCATGGTAAGTCTAATGACCATTTGTTCTCATACAAGTTATGACAATATCAGTGACAACAATCCTTATGCTGCGTATTACATTCCTGTGGCTTATTTATTTTATAACTGGAGGTTGTGCCTCTCAATCCTTTCACCCATTCTACCCCCACCCCCAACCCGCTCCCCCCTGGCATCCACCCATTTGTCCTCTATATCTGAGTCTATTTTCATTTTGTTTTGTCTTGTTTTGTTTTTTAAATTTCACATATAAGTGAGGTCATACGGTATTAATCTTTCTCTGGCTTATTTCACAAGAATTGTTTTTGAAATTGGTTTTCTATTGGCTAGTCTGTACTATAAAACTGATTGTCTAATTTTTTTTTCTAATAAGGTTTTTATAAGATTATTTGGTCCTGCTGGCCACTATATGGTTCAATTTGAATTTTTTTCATTTTTATAGACCACTCACCTATATTGTACTTTTGTGAAATGAGCAAACATAGACTGCATTTATAGTCATTACAGAAAGAAAATTATAGAAATTATAGAAATTTATAGTCATTATAGAAAGAAAATTATTTGGTGATAAAGAGGACACTAAAATAAAGATTTCAACAAATAGTTGACTTGCGATTAAAATGCCTGGAAAGATTATATACGGTTTTTTAAAAAGGTAATGTAGAGGGGCTTCCCTGGTGGCGCAGTGGTTGAGAGTCCGCCTGCCAATGCAGGGGACACAGGTTCGTGCCCCGGTCTGGGAAGATCCCACATGCCGCGGAGTGGCTGCGCCCGTGAGCCATGGCTGCTGAGCCTGCGCGTCCGGAGCCTGTGCTCCGCAACGGGAGAGGCCACAACAGTGAGAGGCCCGCGTACCGGAAAAAAAAAAAAAAAAAGGTAACGTAGATATGTCTAATATCTTCTCTGTGTTAGCAGAATTGTGTATGGTTAAGCTTCATCATAGTGAAGAAGCTTTAGGTGAGCCTGGAACCAGCTCTTTATGGATGTTTCACCCTTGAAGCATTTAAAATAAACATTGTTGTGATAAGCCAACACCCAAGCCCAGAGTTATGGGAAACACTGAAGTTTTGTCCAAATGAGGAAAAACACTGAAGGTCTGCAGGTTAAATCAGGAACAAGATAAGAATGTCTGTTATCACCATTGTTTTGGAGGTCCCAGTCAGGGTAGTAAGATAATGCAAGAAAAAGGGATACAGATGTTAGAAAGGAAGCCATACAGTTATCACCGTTTGCAGGAATAATGATGGGACAGAGGAAAGGAACATTCCTGAGAAAGATGAACGTTTGAAGTAGAGGGAAGGGAGCTTGAAACATTTTCTGTTGGGTGCCATCTATGTTTTTGGTGAGTGAAGGCTTTCTGCTGAAAGTGGAGGGGCTGAGGGTGAAATTGGAAAGAAAGGATTTGGAGTAGATGCTGTGATGAAAAACTATTTGGAATAGCTCTAAGAGTTAAACAGAAGGTGAATTGGTATGAAGACACTGTGGAGTCAGTCAGCAGAGGTTGGTTCTTGTGAGTCAGGGTGACTTCTGGATTCTCTGAGCATAAATAATTGATTACCTGTGGGCAGCTTGATAACCACCTAAGGTAGTAAAGAAGTGGTTCAGCCCCTTCCACAAAAGTTTGCTCCTGAGATCTGATATTTGACTGTGTGAATACCTGAAGTTGGAGATCCAACAGGATCAATTATAAGTAAGGTAAGGGAGAAAGGAAGGATGAAACTGGACAGGGAAGCCTGTGTGTTAACATCTCTCAGTAGAATGTCTGATTATATAGAAAAGAACTAGGTGATAATTCCTCCTTCTTAGGTTTGTTATGGAGATTAATCAGATGTGGCAAGGGGTGTGAACTATTTCCCACAGTGCCCTGCACTTAGTAGATAGCTGCTTTAAAAACAAAAGCAGAAATCTGTGCTCTGTGAGACCATTCTTTCCACATATTTAAGCAAGCCTGTCTCCCATACATACCTTCAATATTAAACTTTCTCTTTGCACTGATCTGGCCCCTGCTCCTTCAACCTGCATCCTAAGAAACCTCTGCTTCAGCCTGCTGCTTCATGTTCCTGTTTCTCCTTTCTTTCACAGTCAGATTTCTTAGATAAACAGATTACAGTGCTATCTGTTCTGTTATCACTAATTTACTGTCATTCCAGAGAATTCAGCTGCTACTACCTCCCTCCTCCTCAAAGTCTCCTTGAAGTTAAATGTAGATGATAGAGAAATAAATAAGTAAATGATCAGGTGGTAATAAGTGCCCTAGAGAAAAGAATCCAGGTTAGGGGAGATAGGAAATGACAGGCACACACAGGGAGGTTTTTAGGGTGGTCTGAGAAGGCCTCTCTAATAAGAACACACTTAAGCAGACCTAAAGTAAGGAGTAGATCATGCAACTCTCTGGGGAAAAGAGTGATCCAGGCAACCATGGCAAAATCCCTGAAGTGGGAGCAATGTTGGTGCGCCTGAGGAAAAGCAAGGAGGATTTTGCAGATGGGACAAAGTGACCAAGCAGGGAACCATGTCAGAGAGGTAGATGTGACATTGGGAGCATGTGGAAATTATCTTCTGATTGCTTCTGTTTCCTCAGTGAGAGTGACTATGGAGCAGAAGGAATTGGAGATTTGAAGAGATGTTCAATTAGGACAGTGGAAGAGTGAATGGATTCGAGCCAAGTGTGACCCCTTGACCAGCAGCACCAATATCATCTGGGAATGTGTTAGAAATGCAAATTCTTGGGCCTCATCCTGAGGCAGGCGATAGATGGGCCCCAGGCTGAGCAGCTGGAATCTGTTTCCTGTGGACAGATACTCCAAGATAAAGATTATGGCAGGAGCAAGGAGGAGCTGAGTCCTGCTTGGATAAAAGATAGAGAGACCACATATTTCTCATTCTTGAGGTCAAGGAGACCTCCCAAACTACACATGCACAGAAAAGTTCCTCAGGGGTCAGAGAAGGGAGGGGGTGCCAGACCATAATATGTTCTGTTAACTTCCCAGAGACCCTTGGGTTGGAATCCAGCTTAGCTAAAAGATGCACACGCACACAGGGCAGGGTCCTGAGTCAGACCAAATATGGACCCAGAGCCAGACAAAGCAAGATGACTGGCCAGGGGACACTTGGAAGAACTGCCCCCATATAAGTGATTTAAACTACCCCAAAAGCATGTAACTCTCTCTCTGAGCCTGCGGTGTGTCTATCTGCACATAATTTTTTTCTCCTAATAAACACTTTACTTGTTTCACTACTTTCTGTCTCTTTGCTGAATTCCTTCTTCAAAGCAGACAAAGAGCCAGGGCCCTGCCCCAGCTACTAGTCCCTGGTGGTCTAGCAGCTAGGATTTGGTGCTTTCACCACTGTGGCCTGGGTTCAGTCCCTGGTTGGGGAACCGAGATCCTGCTTCAAGCCACTGCAGGCTGCAGCCACCCCACAGCCACCTGAGATCAATCCCAGACCCACTGAATCAGAAACTGAAAGTTGGCACAAATGCTGTTTTATCAAGCCCTCTGGTTATTCTAATGCACAAAAACATTTGAGACCATTGGAATAGGGAAATAAGTACAATCACTAGGTAGCCCTAAGGACTTACTTGAGTTTAGTGGTCATAAGTTTAAAGTGAAAACAGTCATTAGGTTATGTTGAAGAAAGAAAGGGATGAGGGAATTCAGAGTGTACAAGGGATTGTTTTCAATGATGTACTGGGCTGGCCAAAAAGTTTTGTTCAGGTTTTTCCAGAACATCTTACAAAAAACCCAAATGATCTTTTTGGCCAGCCCAATACCATCAAATCTAAGCTGCATAAAGAAAGAAGTGAGGATGGGGTACTGGGACAGTGAAAACATGGTAGGATCAACTGAGTTTAGGTCCCAGTGAATCAAAGAATAGGTCAGTGAAAGGAATTCTCACACAGATTTGACTGATGCCAAATTCTGGGTATTTTTCCTTCAGTCAAGGGTCTCCATAACTATCATCTTGTTACCAAACATGAGTTCATGTGCCCAACGCACAACGAGGCCAAACAAAAGGAACCATTGGAGTTTGGAGCACAGAAACATTTATTGCAGGGCCAAGCAAGGAGAACAGGTGGCTCATGCTCAGAAAACCCAAACTCCCTGATGATTTCCGGGAAAAGTTTTTATAGGCAAGATTTGGGGTGAGGGCTGCAGGGTGTGTGACTTTCTTCTGATTGGTTAGTGGTGAGGTAACAGGGCAGTGTTCCAGGAATCTTGTGCTCAGCCTGAAGTTACCATTCTCCACCTGGATGGGGGCCTTAGTTCCTGCGGAAGAACTCCCCTTGAGGAGGAACCAGCATCCTGCTTTAGTAGCTGCATTACCTTTTTTTTGATCGCTCCTCCTTTGTTTCTGCATTCCCTTACTTTCCTGCTTAGCAACTGTTTGAATCTGCTCTTTGGTATTCAGGAAGGTCTAGGGGAATGAGGCCTTCATCCTGCAAGTAAGAAACTGGGGACACAGAAAGACTTTTGTATCCCAGAGGGCACCTCAGGGTCCTGCTCAGTTTCACAAAGAACCATGACTCATGGCTATGGCAAAAGTATGAATCTCGCAGAAAAGTAAGAAAAAATTATTCATGACTATTCTTGTAATTGCTTGTCCTGCCATAAAGTATTGTCTTAAAAATACATTAGACTTATGCTTCTGGCCAAGATGAAGTAACTAGGAGCAGATTTATCAACTCCCTTGTATTATTCAGGTTCTCCAGAGAAACAGAACCAATGGGGTGTGTGTGTGCGCATGTGTGTACTTATTATAAGGAATTGGGTCACATAGTTATGGAGGCTGAGTACTCCCAAGTTCTCCAAATAGCAATTTGGAGACCAAGGAGAGCCTATGATGTAGTTCCCGTTTGAATCTGAAGGCCTGGGACCCACGAAGAACCAATGTCAGAAGGCAGGAAAAGACTGATGACTCAGCTCAGCTGTCTGGCAGGAGGTTTCCTTCTTACTCAGCTTTTTTAGGTCTTAGTTTAATTGGATGAGGCCCACCCACATTAGGGAGGGCAATCTGCTTTACTCAGTCTACTGATTCAAATGTAATCTCATTCAGAAACACCCTCACAGACACAGCCAGAAAAATTTTTATCAAATGTCTGGGCACCCTGTGGCCCAGTCAAGTTGACACTAAAATTAACCATCATATCAACTGAAACAATTAAGAAACCAGACAAAATATAGTAAACAGCGATTTTTAAGACATTGGATATGAGGCAATGAAGTACAGTGATTTCTGAGAGATGAGATATAAACAAAGGGAACTCCATGATTGCCTCAGCTTACTATATACCTCTTCAACATATGGTGCTGGGGACAACTGGATTTCTATACAAAAAGAATGAAATTGGACTCCTACCTCATACCATATATATGAAATTAAAAAAAAAATGTTTTTAATCTTATTGAAGTATAGTTGATTTACAATGTTGTGTTAATTTCTGCTGTACAGCAAAGTGATTCAGTTATACACACACACATATATATATATATATATATATATTCTTTTTCACATTATTTTCTGTTACGGTTTATCACAGGATATTGAATATAGTTTCCTGTGCTATATAGTAGGACCTGTTGTTTATCCATCCTATATATAATAGTTTTCGTCTGATAATCCCAAATTCCCAATCCTTCCCTCCTCACCCCCTCTCCCCCCTGGCAATCACAAGTCTGTTCTCTGTATCTGTGAGTCTGTTTCTGTTTTGTAGATATGTTCATTTGTGTCATATTTTAGGTTCCACATATAAGTGATATCATATGGTATTTGTCTTTCTCTGTCTGGCTTACGTCACTTAGTATGATTATCTCTAGGTCCATCCATTTGCTGCAAATGGCATTATTTTATTTTTTTATGGCTAATATTCTATTGTATATATATACCACATCTTCTTTATCCATTCATCTGTCTATGGACATTTAGGTTGTTTCCATTTCTTGGCTATTGTAAATAGTACTGCTGTGAACATAGGGGTGCATGTACCTTTTTTTTTGTCTGAATATATGCCCAGGAGTGGGACTGCTGGATCATATGGCAACTTTATTTTCAGTTTTTTGAGGAACCTCCATACTATTTTACATAGTAGCTGCCAAAAAATATGAAAATCAACTCAAAACGGATCAACAACAATATGTAAGAGCTAAAACTATAAAATAAATACAAATAGAATAAACAGAATTAGAATAAATGACAGCCAAAGAAAGCAGAAGAAATGTAATTCTTTGCTGTTTTTAATTCATTATTTCTCTATTGATTGATCTATAAAACGTCAGGTGGTTTTTACTAATCTATACTATTATTATACTAACGTAAGATTTAACACAAATTAGGTGTTTATGATGTCTGAACTTATGCTCATAGCATCGCAAACTGTTCAGGATCCATTTGAAAGTACCATGATCTAGTTTTTTTTTTTTATTGAAACATAAGTTGATGTATAATATTATGTTAGTTGCAGGTGTACTACATACTGATTAGATATCTACATACATTATGAATGGTCACCACAATAAGTTTAGTAATCATCTGTTCCCATACAAAGTTATTACACTATTACTGACCATATTCCTTACGCTGTATATTACATCCCCTTGGCTTATTTATTTTATAACTGGAAGTTTGCACCTCTTAATCCTCATTCACCTATTTTGCCCAATCCTTTAGCCTCTTCCGCTCTGGCAACCACCAGTTTGTTCTCTGTATCTGTGAGTCTGTTTTCACTTTGTTTTGTTTATTTCTGTTGTTTTTTAGACTCCACGTATAAGTAAGATCATATGGTATTTGTCTTTCTGTCTGACTTATTTCACTAAGCATGATACCCTCTAGAACCATCCCTGTTGTCACAAATGGCAAGTAATGATCTAGTTTTTACGCGCTGGACACAGCAAGACATAACATGTTCTGGTATTTAAATATAATTTGACAATAACAAAAGCCTAATCAAAGACAAATACAGATGGCCTTTAGGAATTTGTTGTGTTTTTGAATTATCCTTGTGTCTCTTCTGAACATTTCTATACATTATTTTGCCTTCTTTCATGCCTGGTACATAGATGCTCAGTGATTATTATTGAAAGAATAAATATTGTGTAAGAGAAGCAAAATAGGTGTGGTGACCATGAAAATAAATTCCAAATCCTACAGTTCTTTCAGGCATTTCCAGCAGATACATATTACTGCTATAAGTCATGGTAATGAGAAATGGAGTATACCTTTTGGAGTTCAAAACCATTTTTATACTAACTTGTTTCTGATAAAACAGTAACCGCATGGGAATAATTTGGTTGCACTGGACTACATTCATGTAATTGTTGGATTATTAAAGCGTTTAATTAGTATTTCAGTAAGTGCTGATATAAATGTATCACCTTGTCTCTTGTTCCCAATTACACAATATTGTGGGAAGTGGACCAGTGTAATAGAAGAGAGGTGATTCAGTCCCCTTGGTGATATGTCATCTTAATTAAGATCAAGGAGTTCTTAAGTTTCATGTGTTTGGGAAAATGGCAAAGTGAAAACAGTTTTTTGCCATTTTACACTTGGCTTGATCGATTAAACTGGCTAATAGAAAGGAAGCAGCAAATTAAATTGCTTTTACATTTTGAAGACACTTAAGATGGAAAATATAAAAGACAGAGGTAGATAAGCTACATGTATACTACTTCCAAGGAAATTTAATTCAGTCTTTAGCAATGGCTTTGAGTATAAGTACTACCTTCAGTTGTAGATAAGATAATGCATGTGGCATAATCTCAAGTAACTAAAGACAGAATGAAATTGATATTTTGCAGTAGTTGTGCATTATTTAGTATGTCTGATAAAGCAACAGCATATACCTGATGCTTTCACGACCATTTACATGATACTCTATACTCCAAGTAAGTGCGTATATTGGTCCTACGTTAACTTTTTTACAGTTAAGAGGTGTGGGCATCCTTTGTAAATTAATACCCATAAGCTTAAACTACAGATAAGAGAGTGGCAGAGGAAGCACTGATAAAAAAGAAAACTAAAGGAACAGAGAAATAAACAAGGTTTGAAACTGTGAGAAATACATGGATTTTTTTCACTGTAACTATTCACTGTAAGTATTCTAAAAGAGGGAAAAATCCAGATCATCAAAATTTATATTAGTGATACAAATAAATGTTAATTTTTACTTTCCAGTAAGAACAAAGTCAAACTATAAAGATTAAAAATGGAAGCTAGAAATACTAATATCCTGAGTTTTCCTTCTCATAAACCTTTCTAGACCATCTGTGGTTTGGATCTAGCCAGCATATGTCGGTCCTTTTCAATACTGTCCCTAGCACCCAGCATACAGTACTTGGAGCTAGGAGGTGCTTAATAAATGATGTTTATATTTGATCTTTCTTCCCCCTTATGATGTGACTTGCTTGTGATGAGATTGCCATCTCCTCCTTTATTTTTTTTGTTTTTATACATGTATTTATTTATTTATTTTTTGGCTGCGTTGGGTCTTTGTTGCTGCGCATGGGCTTTCTCTAGTTGCAGCAAGCGGGGGCTGTTCATTGCGGTGCGCGGGTTTCTCATTGTGGTGGATTCTCTTGTTGTGGAGCATGGGCTCCAGGCACACAGGCTTCAGTAGTTGTGGCACATGGGCTCAGCAGTTGTGGCTCGCGGGCTCTAGGGTGCAGGCTCAGTAGCTGTGGTGCATGGGCTTAGGTGCTCCTCGGCATGTGGGATCTTCCCAGACCAGGGCTCAAACTCGTGTCCCCTGCACTGGCAGGTGGATTCTTAACCACTGTACCACCAGGGAAGTCCATTTGTTTTGTTTTTGATTGTATTAATTTCTCCTTTACCTTACAGTCCCTTTCTTCTGTTGTTGTTTTTTAAATCATATTTAAGCTTGTTAGTTGAATATTTAATTACTTTATTCTTCAATCTTTAAACATTTTTTCTAATAAAAGCATATAAGGCAAACATCTTCCTGGGTCCATTGCTTTGCCTGTTCTTCTTGGGCTTTAATGTGTGGTACTCTTAGGGTCTTGTATTTCTAAAGAGTTTACACATTACTATTTAAAGTAGTAGTTTTTAAAGCCTGCTTTCCTTTCACCTGAATCACATTTGATTATCTATCCAGTCCCTGTTCTTCATACACCTATCTCAGCTCCTGGTGCCTTTGAAAGGACCACGAATGATTCTGGGTCCAACAAGTTCTATTCTGGAAATAACCTCCTCCTTGGTTCCATACCACAGATATGATTGACTTGAAATGTGCAGTCATTCTCATTGCTTGCTTTGACATAGACCCTGACCCTTGTTGAACCCACTGGGATCAGCTTCCTTATTTCCACTTGCTATATCTGCTTTTCTGTGGCTTGATCCTTGGGTATGGCATAAAGCTTACCCCCCTTACCCAGCCCTGAGTCTACAGCTGGGCAAGATGAATATACTAATTCAAAAGGACTTGGCTCAGCCTCTAGTGGGTCTTTGGTACAGCTGCCCATGGCACTGGTGCAAGGACTCCATCTCATTATGTGGACCTAATATTCAGCATCTGTCTCTTGGTCACAGTGGGCAGAATGGAAATGTGAATCAACATAGCCTAGACTTTTTTTTTCTTTATAGTTTTACTCTCAAAGTGTGCATCACTATTCACTACAGTTTGTCTGCTGTTTAGAAACTTTGCTGTCTTTGGAGCCCGTCACAGCTGCGCTGGTGGTGGAGCTCACAGCTGCCATCCCTGGAGGCATCCAGCAGGTTCTTTCGGTCAGAATCTGCAGTTCTTTCTCCGGGCACATTTTTACTTGATTCCCATTGTTCTTTCAGGACTTTCTTTTTCTCTAGGGTTTCCTTTGCTCTTTTTTTCCTTGCTTGCTTTCTCTTCTCTGCCTCTCGTTTTTCTTTGTAAACAGGACTATTTTCACCATTGTAGAAAACATCCAATTTCTCTTGCAGGATTCGCTGAGCTAGGTCTCTGTTTTGATCGACGGATCTAGTCTGGTGGCATGTGCAACTCTGGCCACGTTTCTGCATCTGTAAAATGGAGGTAATACCACCTGACCTCAGGACTGGCCTCCCGGCGCCAATGTTCTGGGTGAACTGGCATCACCACAGGAGCAGGATCGCAAATGCCTCAGACTTCTTTTAGAGTCAAGTGGATGGTGGGAGTACCTTCAAGCTGACAAGTGTGGGTGGCCTGAATTAGCAAGATACAGGGCTGTGTAAAGACAACTGGGCAATATCTTTCCTACCTACAGCAAAGCCACCTACCATGATAGCCACCATCATCAAAACCATCAATTAGAAACTGATTTCTTCAAAACTGAGTTATTTGTAGTGAGGTGGATGGACCTAGAGTCTGTCATACAGAGTGAAGTAAGTCAGAAAGAGAAAAACAAATACCGTATGCTAACGCATATATATGGAATCTTAAAAAAAAAAAAAAGGTACTGATGAACCTAGTTGCAGGGCAGGAATAAAGACATAGATATAGAGAATGGACTTGAGGACATGGGGTGGGAGGGCGAAGCTGGGGTGAAGTGAGAGTAGCATCGACATATATACACTACCGAATGTAAAATAGTTGGCTGGTGGGAAGCAGCAGCATAGCACAGGGAGATCAGCTCGGTGCTTTGTGATGACCTAGAGAGGTGGGATAGGGAGGATGGGCGGGAGGCTCAAGAGGGAGGAAATATGGGTACATGTGTATGCATTTGGCTGGTTCACTTTGTTGTGCAACAGAAACTACACAGTATTGTGAAGCAATTATACTCCAATAAAGATCTATTAAAAAAAAAGAAACTGATTTCTTTTTATTACTCATGACACCTACTTTGAGAAGTGATGTCAGAATCAGATACTAAGGGTGGAGGATGGTTCTGGAAGGATGCCAAGAGACCTTTCAGATACATTCATAATTGGATATGTAGCACAGGTCATTCATTAGTCTAGACTTGCATAGAACTGGCCCAGTATTAGCAGGCACTGATGAATCAGCTATGCGGGGTGAGGGAGGGGTCAGGGTGCCACTTGGAGAGAAGAAGGGGGCATTGGCTGGCTGTAGAGTGTCCTCTGAGATGCCATAATTAGTGAGTAGATGGGGTCAGTGAATCTGCAAACTAGCAGAGGTGAGGTCAGGGGATAGAGCTGGTTTGGATGAGGACTGTAGTTAATAATAGCTACCAATTAACTGAGGACAGACTATGTGAGCTGAGTTGAGTGCTGAATATACAGCAAAACTGGAGAGGCGGTTGGTTGGACTGGACAGTGGCAGTTGTGCAGAGAAGTTTCTAAAAGGCTTTTTAGTTGGATATGTTGTCAGTCTTTTACATATGTCATCTTACTACAACCATAGAACTAAGGTACTGTTACTGTTATTTCCATCTTATAAAATGTGAAAATTGAGTCTCAGAGGTTAAGTGAATTCTTAAAAGTTATACAGCTAGTAGTTGCTGGAGCCAAGATATGAAATTTGTCTGTCTGATGCCAGAGCTTGTGCATGGTGTATTGACTCACTGTGTACAGCACGTAAGAGAAGACCTATGGGGTGATGTGTACCTTGAATTCTTTTCTTGAATTCTCCTTTAGGAAAAAAAAAAAAAAAAGCCTCTAAGTTCATCCCACTTTGTCTTAACAGACATTTAACAGGAACTTTGCCCTGACTGGAAATCTGCAAGTAGCTCTTAGGTTTAAGATTTGAGGACGGAATGAGAGCTGGTAGGTTCAGCATCCATCCAACAGTGAATCTGGGTGGGTTGCCAGATGGTTACACTCAGGCCCACATCGCACACGTGATGCCGTTTCAGCAGAGGTGGCTTCTTTCAAAGGCAGGTTGTTCCATGTTTATAGACTGCTGACCCACAGCACTGGGAAAAAGTGTGGGTATTTTAGCAGAACCACAGAAAACTCAGTGTATATGACCTAAACATTGTTGACAAAGTTGTTCGCATTTCACTGTATATAAAAGAAAATTCTAAATTGAAACCCAAGATGAAATTATAGTGATAAAGTTAGCTCTGATTCAGATGGTTCTGGTTTTATTCTTGGACCTATGGGTGGGTAGGCATTGTTTATGTGGGGAGTTGTGTTCCTAGAAGTCACTGTATATATCAAATTGCCCCAAGTGGGGACTATACACTATATGCAACCCCCCTGATAGGTTTAAAGCAGGACTTTGGAGTAAGATTTCATAACTGAGGGAGCACTGAGGTTTGTAGTTGATTAAGCACAACTGCAGACTGCATTACAGAGATTTTGAGTTATTGTTACTTTGGGGCCTTTGTCGACGCCTCATCCCCTGCCAACACACACCCAAACACACAGACACACACAAGGTTTTTGCTGCTCTTGTTCTTTCTAGCAAACTGACTTACCATTTCTAATTTTAATTTCTAAGAATGGGATTTTTTTTTTGGTGTGTCCCTCTACCCCATCTTATTTCCTGTTGATTTCAGCTTTTTCAGTATTGATCAATCATTGCCCATCCCTATGCCCATGTATACAGAGTCAACAAGATGTAATGGTGGCACTGATATTAGTGCTGAGGGATTAACATATCTCTGAAGGAGAGGACTGTGTGGTGTGGGGAGATTTGAGAAGGGTCTAATAACAATGCTGTTGAAATAAAAGGTGGATGGATCCAACCAAGAATATGAAAAAACTCAAAGCCAAAGCATGGGCAGTAGAAATGGACAGCAGGCATTGGGTTTTTTTCATATGCTTACAACCACTTATAAATTTTTGGCTTTGGGACTTCACTGGTGGTCCAGTGGTTGAGAATCTCCCTTGCAATTCAGCGGACGCAGGTTCGATCCCTGGTTGGGGAACTAAGATCCCACGTGCCACGGGGCAACTAAGCCTGCACACTACAACTAAAGAGCCTGCGTGCTGCAACTACAGAGCCCATGCACGCTGGAGCCTGCGTGCCACAATTAGAGAGCCCATGCACCGCAACTACTGAGCCCATGCGCTCTGAAGCCTGTGCGCCACAACTAGAGAGAAACCTGCATGCCGAAACGAAGAGCACTCGTGCCACAACGAAAGACCCTGTGTGCCACAACGAAGACCTGATGCAGCCAAAACTAAATAAACAAATATTTAATTAAAATAAATAAGTAAATAAATTCTTAGTTTTGGTGAGCCCACACTTGAAGGAGGTCCAATTTAGTAACCAGCTGCAATTTGTGCCACACCTTGGAATATAAGGAGAGAGTGTAACTGAGAGAACTGCTCTTTTGCAGTGGGGGAGAGGGGGTAAAATAAATAATATAAAATTTACCATCTTAACTCTCTTTAACTGTGCAGTTCATTGGCATTAAGTATATTCACACTGTTGTGCTACCATCATTACCATCCATCCACAGAGAGCTCTTTTATGATGCTATGGAAAAATGAGAAGCTTTCCATCATAAAGATGTAGTGTGGTGTTGTCCAGAACTTTCTGTGATGATGGAAATGTGTCTCCCTCCCACTCTCCCTATCTGACCCCTCTAGGCAGTCACAAAGTACCGAGCTGACCTCCCTGTGCTTTACAGCTGCTTGCTACTAGCTATCTATTTTACCGTTGGTAGTGTATATATGTCAATGCTACTCATTTCGTCTAACTTACCCTTCCCCCTCCCTGTGTCCTCAAGTCCATTCTCTATGTCTGTGTCATTATTCCTGTCCTGCCCCTAGGCTCATCAGAACCTTTTTTTTTTTAGATTCCATATATTTGTGTTACTATATTTGTTTTTCTCTTCTTGATTTCACTCTGCATGACAGATTCTAGGTCCATTCACCTCACTACAAAATAACTCAATTTTGTTTCTTTTTATGGCTGAGCAATATTCCATTGTATATATGTGCCACATCTTTATCCATTCACCTGTCAATGGACACAGGTTGCTTCCATGTCCTGGCGATTGTAAAGAGTACTGCAATGAACACGGTAGTACATGACTCTTTTTGAATTATGGTTTTCTCAGGGTATATTCCCAGTAGCGGGATTGCTGGGTCATATGGTAGTTCTATTTTTAGTTTTCTAAGGAACCTCCAAACTGTTCTCCATAGTGGCTGTATCAATTTACATTCCCACCAACAGTGCAAGAGGGTTCCCTTTTCTCCAAATCTTCTCCAGCATTTATTCTTTGGAGATTTTTTGATGATGGCCATCTGACCCATGTGAGGTGATAACCTCATTGTAGTTTTGATTTGCATTTCTCTAATGATTAGTGATGCTGAGCATCCGTTCATGTGTTTGTTGGCAATCTATATATCTTCTTTGGAGAAATATCTACTTAGGTCTTCTGCCCATTTTTGGATTGGGTTGTTAGTTTTTTTGATATTGAGCTGCATGAGCTGCTTGTTTATTTTGGAGATTAATCCTTTGTCAGTTGCTTCGTTTGCAAATATTTTCCCCCATTCTGAGGGTAGTCTTTTCGTCTTGTTTATGGTTTCCTTTGCTGTGCAAAAGCTATGAAGTTTCAATAGGTTCCATTTGTTTATTTTTATCTCCATTTCTCTAGGAGGTGGGTCAAAAAGGATCTTGCTGTGATTTATGTCATAGAGTGTTCCGCCTATGTTTTTCTCTAAGAGTTTGACAGTCTCTGGCCTTACATTTAGGTCTTTAGTCCATTTTGAGTTTATTTTTGTGTATGGTGTTAGGAAGTGTCCTAACTTCATTCTTTCACATGTAGCTGTACAGTTTTCCCAAAATCACTTATTGAAGAGGCTATCTTTTCTCCACCGTATATTCTTGCCTCCTTTATCAAAAATAAGGTAACCGTATGTGTGTGGGTTTATCTCTGGGCTTTCTATCCTGTTCCATTGATCTATATTTCTGTTTTTGTGCCAGTACCATACTGTCTTGATTACTGTAGCTTTGTAGTATAGTCTGAAGTCCGAGAGCCTGATTCCTGCAGCTCCATTTTTCTTTCTCAAGATTGCTTTGGCTATTCAGGGTCCTTTTTGTTTCCATACAAATTGTAAAATTTTTTGTTCTAGTTCTGTGAAAAATGCCATTGGTAGTTTGATAGGGATTGCACTGACTCGGTAGATTGCTTTGGGTAGTATAGTCATTTTCACAGTGTTGATTCTTCCAATCTGAGAACATGGTATATCTCTCCATCTGTTTGTATCATCTTTAGTTTCTTTCACCAGTGTCTTAGTTTTCTGCATACAGGACTTTTGTCTCTTTAGGTAGGTTTAATCCCTAGGTATTTTATTCTTTTTGCTGCAGTGGTAAATGGGAGTGTTTCCTTAATTTCTCTTTCAGATTTTTCATCATTAGTGTATAGGAATGCAGGAGATTTCTATGCATTAATTTTGTATCCTGCTACTCTACCAAATTCATTGATTAGCTCTAGTAGTTTTCTGGTAGCATCTTTAGGATTCTCTATGTATAGTATCATGTCATCTGCAAAGAATGACAGCTTTACTTCTTCTTTTCTGATTTGGATTTCTTTTATTTCTTTTTCTTCTCTGATTGCCATAGCTAAACCTTCCAAAACTATGTTGAATTACAGTGGTACGAGTGGGCAACCTTGTCTTGTTCCTGATTTTAGAGGAAATGGTTTCAGTTTTTCACCACTGAGAACAATGCTGACTGTGGGTTTGTCATATATGGCCTTTATTATGTTGAGGTAGGTTCCCTCTATGCCTAGTTTCTGGAGAGTTTTTATCATAAATAGGTGTTTTTTGTCAAAAGCTTTTTCTGCATCTATTGAGATTATCACATGGTTTTTATCCTTCAATTTGTTAATATGGTATTTGTTAATATGTATCACATCACAGTTTGTTAATATGTATCACATTGATTGATTTGCATATATTTGCATTCCTGGGATAAACCCCACTTGATCATGCTGTATGATCCTTTTAATGTGCTGTTGGATTCTGTTTGCTAGTATTTTACTGAGAATTTTTGCATCTATGTTCATCAGTGATGCTGGCCTGTAGTTTTCTTTTTTTGTGACATCTTTGTCTGGGTTTGGGATCAGGGTGATGGTGGCCTCATAGAATGAGTTTGGGAGTGTTCCTCCCTCTGCTATATTTTGGAAGAGTTTGAGAAGAATAGGTGTTAGCTCTTCTCTAAATGTTTGACAGAATTCACCTGTGAAGCCATCTGGTCCAGGGCTTTTGTTTGCTGGAAAATTTTTAATCACAGTTTCAATTTCACTGCTTGTGATTGGTCTGTTTGTATTTTCTATTTCTTCCAGGTTCAGTCTCGGAAGGTTGTGCTATATTTTCTAAGAATTTTTTCATTTCTTCCAGGTTGTCCATTTAATTGGCATATAGTTGCTTGTAGTAATCTCTCATGATCCTCTGCATTTCTGCAGTGTCTGTTGTTACTTCTATTTTCATTTCTAATTCTGTTGATTTGAGTCTTCTCCTGTTTTTTCTTGATGAGTCTGGCTAATGGTTTATCAATTTTGTTTATCTTCTCAAAGAACCAGCTTTTAGTTTTACTGATCTTTGCTATTGTTTCCTTCATTCCTTTTTCATTTATTTCTGATCTGATCTTTATGATTTCCCTCCGTCTGCTAACTGTGGGGGTTTTTTGTTCTTCTTTCTCTAATTGCTTTAGGTGTAAGGTTAGGTTGTTTATTTGAGATGTTTCTTGTTTCCTGAGGCAGGACTGTATTGCTGTAAACTTCTCTCTTAGAACTGCTTTGGCTGCCTCCCATTGGTTTTGGGTCGTCGTGTTTGTCATTTGTTTCTAGGTATTGTTTGATTTCCTCTTTGATTTCTTCTGTGATCACTTCGTTAGTGACTAACGTAGTGTTTAGCCTCCATGTTTTTGTATTTTTTACAGTTTTTTTCCTGTAATTGTTATCTAGTCTCATAGTGGTGTGGTTGGAAAATATACCTGATACGATTTCAATTTTCTTAAATTTACTGAGGCTTGATTTGTGACCCAAGATATGATGTATCCTGGAGAATGTTCCATGAGCACTTGAGAAGAAAGTGTATTCTCTTGTTTTGGGATGGAATGTCCTATAAATATTAAGTCCACCTTGTTCAATGTGTTATTTAAAGCTTGTGTTTCCTTATTTACTTTCATTTTGGCTGACCTGTCCATCGGTGAAAGTGGGGTGTTAAAATCCCCTACTATTATTGTGTTACTGTCGATTTCCCCCTTTATGGCTGTTAGCATTTGCTTTATGTATTGAGGTGCCCCTATGTTGGGTGCATAAATATTTACCATTGTTATATCTTCTTCTTGGATTGATCCCTTGATCATTATGTAGTGTCCTTCTCTGTCTTTGTAATAGTCTTTATTTTAAAGTCTGTTTTGTCTCATATGAGAATTGCTACTCCAGCTTTCTTTTGATTTCCATTTTCATGGAATACCTTTTTCCATCCCTTCACTTTCAGTCTGTATGTGTCCCTAGGTCTGAAGTGGGTCTCTTGTAGACAGCATATATACAGGTCTTGTTTTGTATCCATTTACCCAGTCTGTGTCTTTTGGTTGCAGCATTTAATCCATTTATATTTAAGGTAATTATTGATATGTATGTTCCTACCAACATTTTCTTAATTGTTTTGGGTTTGTTATTGTAGGTCTTTTCCTTCTCTTGTGTTTCCTGCCTAGAGAAGTTCCTTTAGCATTTGTTGTAAATGGTTTGGTGGTGCTGAATTCTCTTAACTTTTGCTTGTCTGTAAAGGTTTTAATTTCTCTGTTGAATCTGAATGAGATCCTTGCTGGGTAGAGTAATCTTGGTTGTAGGATTTTCCCTTCATCACTTTAAATGTGATTTTCCCTTTATCACTTTAAATATCCTGCCACTCCCTTCTGGCTTGCAGAGTTTCTGCTGAAAGATCAGTTGTTAACCTTATGGGGATTCCTTTGTATGTTATTTGTTGCTTTTACTTTGCTGCTTTTAATATTTTTTCTTTGTATTTAATTTTTGATAGTTTGATTAATATGTGTCTTGGCGTTTTTATCCTTGGGTTTATCCTGTATGGGACTCTCTGCGCTTCCTGGACTTGACTATTTCCTTTCCCGAGTTAGGGAAGTTTTCAACTATAATCTCTTCAAATATTTTCCCATACCCTTTCTTTTTCTCTTCTTCTTCTGGGATCCCTATAATTCGAACGTTGGTGCATTTAATGTTGTCCCAGAGGTCTCTGAGACTATCCTCAATTCTTTTCATTCTTTTTTATTCTGCTCTGAGGCAGTATTTCCACTATTTTATCTTCCAGTTCACTTACCTGTTGCTCTGCCTCAGTTATTCTATTGATTCCTTCTAGAGAATTTTTAACTTCATTTATTGTGTTGTTCCTCATTGTTTGTTTGCTCTTTAGTTCTTTTCGGTCCTTGTTAAATGTTTCTTGTATTTTCTCCATTGTATTTCCCAGATTTGGGATCATCTTTACTCCCATTATTCTGAATTCTTTTTCAGGTAGACTGCCAATTTCCTCTTCTTTTGTTTGGTCTGGTGCGTTTTTACATTGCTCCTGCATCTGTAACATATTTTTTTGTTGTTTCTTTTTTTGATGGGTGGTGCTGTATTCCTGTCTTACTGCTTGTTTGGCCTGAGATGTCCAGCACTGGAGTTTGCAAGCAGTTGGATTGAGCTGGGTCTTGGTGCTGAGATGAGGACCTTCAGGAGGCCTCACTCCAATTGATATTCCCTGGGGTCTGAGGTTCTCTGTTAGTCTAGTGGTTTGGTCAAAGGCTGTTTTAAACAGGATTTGGGTAAATCAGTGAATTTGATGAATATGTTAGTCAGGTAGATGAATCCTTCCTTGCATTAGTTGTACAAAACCAGTCTAAAATTGCAAAACTAAAAAAAAGTTTTTTAAACTTCTTTAAAGAAAAGTTAAGAGAATTTTGGGGGGAGTGAAAAAAATCTTGAAAATGTTTCTATATCTGCTTGGATTCACCCAGATGCCAGAAAAGGATTCCTCTGGCAAATTTCCAAAAGCAACTGAAATGCTACCTTTACTTAAACTACATTTGGGATATATTTTCACTAAAAATGATTAAAATCTTAAGTTTCGTCCAGGAGTTAAACTTTAGTTATAGAGAAATTCATTAATGTAGAGTTTCTTGTTTTCTCAAGATGACAGATAAATGAAGAATATTAATGAATCATAACTGTCATGAATGTTAACAACCTGAGTAATTCAGAAAAGAATTAAACTCTCTGCAACAAATATATATGGGCTTATCACTATATTATAAAGCAGATAAACTACAAAAGCTATTAATCAAATTACTGCATACCTTAATTTTTTTTTTAATCTACACAGATATCTGTCCCCCTTGATCAATAGGAAAAAAATAGTTTCCAACATAATAACAAAAAATCATTCTAGGAATAAATAAGGACTTCTAAGCAAGCAGGATAGAATCAGAAGCTTAGTTCTGAACTCTCCTCATATCTATTCATAAAAACAGATGGAGCCGACCAAGAAATAGACTCACACATATGCTCAACTAACTTTTTACAAAGGTGCAAAAGAAATTCAATGGAGGAAGGATAGCCTTTTCAACAAATGGCACTGGAGTAACTGGACATCCACAGGCAAAAATGAACCTCAACCTAAACCTCACACCTTAAATAAAAACTAACACAAATTGGATCAGAGACTTAATTGTAAAACAATAAACTAAACAAAACAAAACAAAACCTGGTATAAAACAACATACAAGAAAATCTCTGGGATCTGGGGCTAGGCAAAGAGTTCCTAGACTTGAAACCAAAAGCAAGATCCATAATAGGAAAAATTGGTAAAATTAAAAATTTTTGCTCTGTGAAAGTGCATGTGAAGAGGATTAAAAGACATCTATAAACTAGAAGAAAGCATCTGCAAACCAAATATCTGACAAACGACTAGCATCTAGAATAGATAAAGAACTGTGAAAACAGTAAAACAAGCCAACAAAAAAATTCAATTAGAAAATGGACAAAAGACATAAACAGACATTTCATAGAAGAGGATATACAGATGGCAAATAAACACATGAAAAGATGTGTAACACTAGTCATTAGCCAAAACCACAATATTACTAAACACACATCAGAATGGCTAAAATAACAAACAGTGACAACATCAAATGCTAACAAGGATGTGGAGAAACTAGATCACTTATATATTACTGGTGGGAATATAAAATGGCACAGTCACTCTGGAAAAGTTTGGCAGTTACTTAAAAAATTAAATGTGTAATTACCATATGATATAGCTATTACATTCCTGGGTATGTTTCCCAGAAAAAATTAAAAGTTATGTTCATAACATCTTTATTTGTAAAGGCCAAGAAATGGAATCAACCTAGATGTCCTTCAGCAGATGAATGCTTAAATAAACTATGATAAATCCATGGACTACTACACAGGAATAAAAAGGAACAAACTACTGATACATGCAACAACCTGGATGTATCTCCAGGGAATTATGCTTAGTGAAAAAAGCCAATCCCAAAAGGTTACATACTGTATGATTCCATTTATATTTTTAAATGACAAAGTTCCAGAAATGGAAGACCTCGTAATGGTTGTCAGGGGTTAGGGAAGGGGTGGCAGGGTGGGAGAATAGAGGGTCTGGTAGAAACAAGTACATACACAGGTGATAAAACTGTACTGAACCTAATACACACACATATGAATAAAAGTAAAATTGGAAATCTGAATAAAAGTGGACAATTGTACAGATGCCAATGTATTCATTTGCTAGGGCTACCATTACAAAATAAATACCACAGAGTGGGTGACTTAAACAACAGAAATTAATTTTCTCAGTTCTGAAGGCTAGAAATCCAAGATGAAGGTGTTGGCAAATCCGGTTTCTTCTGATGCCTCTCTCCTTGGCTTCCAGATAGCCACCTTCACACTGTGTCCTCACATGGTCTCTCCTCTGTACACACATCTCTGGTGTCTCTTTCTGTGTCCAAATTTCCTCTTACAAGGACATCTGTCAGAATGGATCATGGCCACCCCAACAGCCTTGTTTTAACTTAAGCACCTTGTTAAAGGCCCTAGCTCCAAATACAGCCACATTCTGAAGCATTGGGGGATCAAGGATTCAACATATGAATCAGGAGGAATGCAATTCAGCCCATAACAGTCAACAGCCTAGCTGTGATATTATAATTTTACAAAATGTTAACCATCAGGGGAAACAGCAAAGAATCTATTATTTCTTACAATTGCAAGTGAATCTACAAGTATATGGGGTGGCAGGGGTGGGGGCAGATAAAATAACTAGGATAACAAAAGGTAAGATCAACAGAATTAGGTGATGAAGTAGCCCCATGAACCTGAGATGAGTAGGCAGAAGCTAAAACACTCACATAAACAGGACTCACACAGGATCAAAAACTGGGCAGGTGAGGACAGAAAAAAAGAGGAGTTCTGATAATTATATAACCTGGAACAAGAAATTACCAACAATTACCCTCAAAAAGAAAGGATCCCATTTAAGTGAAACTGGATGAGAGAAGAGTAAAGTCTCTCAGGCTTCTAGAGAAGACTACAAGACCATGGGGACCTACTAAGAGGCCTTAGAAAGAAAACTGCTGGGGGCCTTCCCTGGTGGCCCAGTGGTTAAGACTCGGCACTTTCACTGCCGTGGGCCTGGGCTGGATCCCTAGTCGGGGAACTAAGATCCCACAAGCTGTGCAGCGTGGCCAGAAAAATTTTTTAAATTAAAATAACAAAAATATTTAAAAAGGGGACTTCCCTGGTGGCGCAGTGGTTAAGAATCTGCCTGCCACTGCAGGGGACATGGGTTCCATCCCTGGTCCAGGAAGATCCCACATGCCACAGGGCAACTAAGCCCGTGTGCCACAACTACTGAGCCCATGCACCTAGAGCCCACGCTCCGCAAGGAGAAGCCACCGCAAGGAGAAGCCTGAGCACCACAACTAGAGAAAGCCTTGGCATAGCAATGAAGACCCAACGCAGCCAAAAAAAAAAAAAAAAATTTAGAAAAAGAAAACTGTTGGGATTAAAATCTAAGACAAAGAGGCATCACTAAGGATAAAGGATAAAGATTCCCAAAGGAGGCCAATCTCAGAGAATATCACAGCAGAGACTAGATAAAGAGGACATATTTATTCCTGTATGTTGAAATATAATATACAATTAGAAAAGGGCAGAAATAATAAGTGAACAAGCTGCTCATATTTCACCATTTCACAAACAGAAGATATTTATGTAACCAGCAACCAGATCAAGAAACAGAATATTACCCGCACTCCAGAAGCCTCCACTTTTCTCCTTTCTAGTCACTAATCCCTCAACGGATCATGCTTGCTAATGTCCACTGGCCAAAGTAAGTTATGTAGCCAAAATTAGACTCACTGCAGAAAGAGACAACACAAGGGTGTAGACACCAGGAGATGTGATTTATTTGGGGTCATCAATATAACACCCTACCACATATTATACTGATGGTCATTTGGGCACTCTTCAGTTTGGGGCTATTACAAACAGTACTATGAACATTCTTGTACATTTATTTGGTAAGCATTTATCTTCAAGTGGAATTACTGAGTTATAGGGTATGCATATGCAGCTTTAGTAGATACTGCCAAACAACTTTCCAAATTGCTTGTATCCATTTATATTTCTATACCAATTTACACTTCCAATAGCAGTGCATGAAAATTCCAATTACTCTACATTCTCACCAACACTTGGTATTTTTCATTTATTTCATTTAGCCATTCTAGTGGGTATGTATTGGTATCTCACTTTGATTTTGAGTGGCCATATTTTAAAATACTTCACATAAGAAACCAAGGAGAAAATTTCAAACCTTAAAACTAAGAAAACTACCTTGGTCCACTTCTACCCCCATCACAGAAACCTCCTGAAGTACAGGTAAATCCCTCTAACTTATACATGAACAAGAGAAAAGAATACAACATAACCCTATGAAAAGTACTGTGAGAAAAAAGATTAAAAAGAACCAAATTACGTACCAGTAGTCAATGAAGGAACATCACAAAAATATGGCCACAAAGCAGATGAAAACTGTAATATAATATTTCAATAAGAATTGAAAGAAATTAAGGAAATGATAGGATGCTATGAAAGAAAGCATACATCAGAAATAGAAAAGCTAAAAAAAATGACAATGGCTAAATAACAAGAGCATTTAAAAAGAGAAATGACAGAGTTCAGTATGGAGTAGAAAAGGAAAAAAAAAATTCAAAAGGAAGACAAAACTAGAAGGAACACTAGGCTTAATAGATAGACACCATGGAAAGTACATTAAAGAGACTAAAAGAGAAAAAGAAAAAAGTACAGCAAATATAAAAAATAAAATAAAAAGAATTTGAATAAAGTATAGACACAAATGATAAGCAAAGAAGATTCAACATTATGTAACAGAAGACCTCAAGGAAGAAAATAAAAATAATGGAAAAGAATAAATATATAACTGATGAAAATATTTTTTTAAAAAATTTGAGCCAACATAATAAAACATCCATTGTGTATCTGGAAAAATTAACAGAGAACAGCCAACACTTAAGATGTATTCTAGTAAAATTATTTGCCTTTAAAGATGAAGGGAGACTTCCCTGGTGGGTGGTCCAGTGGTTAAGACTCTGTGCTCCCAATGCAGGGGGCCTGGGTTCGATCCCTGATCAGGGAAATAACATCCCACATACTGCAAGTAAGCCCATGCACCACAACTAGAGAAGCCCCGCAAGCCGCAACAAAGAGCCCGTGTGCTACAACAAAGACCCAGCACAGCCAAAAAAAATAAAAAAATAAAAGGTGTGTGTGTGTGGGGGGAATGTCCTTTGGGCATCTAGGAAAAAAGATAAAGACACTTAAAGAAGAAAGAAAATCATATTGGTATTAGACTCTGACAACACTTTTTATCAGAATACAATACAGTAGGACTCAGCAAACTATGGCTTATGTACCAAATCTAGCCCACTGTCCAGTTCTGTAAATAAAGTTTTACTGGAACACAGTCATGCTTGTTCATTTATATATTCTCTATGGCTGCTTTTGCACTGACATGGCACAGTTAAATAATTGTGACAGTGACCTATGGCCCACAAAGCCTAAAATAATTACTATTTGGCCTTTTAAAGAAAAGTTTTGTCAAATCTTAAAACAGAATAACATATTTAAGATACTTGAGGAAAGGGGAATTCTCCAGTGGTCCAGTGGTTAAGACTCTGCGCTTCCACTGCAGGGTGTGCAGGTTCGATCCCTGGTCTGGGAACTAAGATCCCGAATGCAGCGCAGACATAAATAAATAAATAAATAAAATAAAATTACTTTTAAAAAAAGAGAGATGCAAACATTAAAAGAAAAAAAAGGTATTTGAGGGAAGAAAATGCAGGCTAAGTAATTATATTCAGCCAAAATGCCCTTCAAGTTTAAAAGCCACAGATGAACAGTTTTAAATATGAAAGACAGAAGATATTACTCACACAAGCTATTTATGTGGATTCATTGAGCTTCAGACTATCAAATGATGATTATAGAAGCCTTAGCACAAGGACTTATGTTGTACCTGAATATATTCAACTGTAGAACTAAAACCAATGATGGGCAAAGGTGACAGAGTAGTTTGTGACTTGTATGGGGTGAACGGACAGAACTAAGAAATCTTAGGGAGCAGGAATTGACTGGTCTAGGCAATTGATTATGTATGGAAGACAGGACTGAGAATAACGGAGGCATCACAGATAACTCCTAAATTTCTGGACTGGGAAAATGTATGGAAATAGTACCACTCACTAAGCTAGGGAACACAAGAAAAGACAGATATGAAGGGAAAGATAAATCAAGTTTTGGGCATGCTGAATGTGAAGTGTTTGTGGCAGATCAAATGACTGTGTCCAGTTGGTTGTTGTATACATCTGGATTTCAGCAGAGAGGCCCTGAGTGGATATCAGATTCAAGAGTCATCAGCCAAGGAAGGTGTGAACTGATCAGAATGGCGTGTAATTTACCATGCAAGTAGCAAGGCCAATATCTGAAAAAGAGCACCAAAAGAAACATGTCCTTAGAATTCACAAGAAAACAGCATCAGCAGTTTCACTAAATTTGGCTACACTGAGATTCTCCTGCATTTGAAACCAATGATTAAGAATTTTCTACTTTAAACTATCCAAAATAAAGTATTTAAAAATAATGAATATGAAGAGTGAATAAAAACAAAATAAAGCCTTTAACTCCCCACTTTAATTATTTTTAATGGCATACGAAGTTGATCATATTGCTGTCTACTGGACCTTGCACTCAAGTGAAAAAATGCCAAGAGAGTAAAAAAGGTATAAAAGATGAAAACCACTATAAAATTACACAGATGGAATGAAGTATGTATGTATGTATGTATGTATGAAAGACAATGGTGGAGGAAGAGGCTGTATTATCAGCTGAATTGTGTTCTCTCCAAATTCATACACTGAAGTCCCCAGTACTTCAGAATGAGACTGTATTTGGAGATTGGGCCTTTAAAGAGGTAATTAAGGTAAATGAGGTCATTTGGGTGAAACCTAAGGATATGGACTGATGTCCTTACAGGAAGAGAGGAGATTAGGTCACAGAGGGGCACATAGGAAGGACCATGTGAAGATACCTAAGGAAAACAACGATCTACAAGCCAAGGAGAGAGGCCTTAGAAGAATCCAACCCTGCCAACATCTTATAGCTTCCAGAACTGTAAAAAATAAATAATTTTTGTTGTTGAAGCCACCCAGTCTGTCGTACTTTGTTTCAGCAGCCCTTAAAAACGAATACAGGCTAGAGAGAGAAAGTAGTCCTAGTTGGGTAAGAGTTCAGATATTGATAATATTCCACTAAGTATGAAGCCTTGTAACAGAAAAAGTAGAGCTTTTGCTATGTGGTGATTATGGCTTATATGCAACAATAAAATTTTTTAAACAGTTAAGTATTTACAAGGGAAAACAGGGAAGATACTGACAAGGGAAAAGTGAAGGGACACAATATTGGCAAGTAGAAAAGGACGGAAGAGGTTAAAGTAGTGTCAGTTTTGAGAAAAATCAAGAAGAGAGAAATCCAACCGAGATATGTCCTATTCCTGACATTTTAATGAACTAAAAAGGTAAATAAAATAACCCAAAAACAATTCAGCCAAGGAAGGGAGAGTAATGGAGGCAACTCTGGATAACTCAAAAGAATTTTAAAAAAAAATTTCAGCTAACGGAATCCTTGATGATTAACAAATAAAAAAAAGTTTTCAGGTATCAAACGAAAAGATGTTTGCAATGGGTATTAATGGAATTCTTTGAAAGTTATTTTTGTGTTTTTTGTTTTTGAACAAACAGGTAATCATTACTAGCAGCTGCACTACTTCTTGCCCTGCATCCAGAGCTACAGAGGCCCAAGAGGAAGTAAGGTGGAGGGGAAAGCAATTCTCCAACTTGAAGCCCTGCTCCCTTGTGCCAGGCTGGTCAACATTCAGGCAGATCAGAGGGGGAAAAAAGCTGGAAGAAAACTGCACCATTTGTGGTAAGACTTTCAATGTTTTAAAAAGTTTCTTAAATGATTTAATGTCTTCTTAAAGTTTTTTAAATTTATATTTAACATAAAGTTGCACAATTTATCTTTTGATGCTACTTTTCTTTCAGTACAAAAGGACCAATTACTGATGTCCTAGACCACATCCCTTTGCTTTCTATATTACTTTAAGTGTGATAAAGTGTTTCTTTTTTTTTTTTTTTTTTTTTTTGCGGTACACGGGCCTCTCACTGCTGTGGCCTCTCCCGTTGCGGAGCACAGGCTCCAGACACGCAGGCTCAGCAGCCATGGCTCACAGGCCCTGATAAAGTGTTTCTGAAATACATCTTCTTTGTCACTAGAGACACTGGTTTTACCAATATGCAATACTCAAAAAGCTCTCCAACGGTTTAAGTGTGAGACTCTGCAAAACAAACATGAATACTGCTGCATAATTTGCCTTTCTCCAGAAAAGGGTATTACACTTTGTTGACACTGCATACAAAATAAAATGCAAAAATTTGCATTTTCAGTACTTTTGGTTTCTTGACCTTTATTTGAATTTGAGACTAAGCTTTACCAAACAACAGAATTTACACTGTAACTAGCCAACCACAGCCCTCATTATGGAATCTGTGCAGTGCATTTGTTACCTAGGAAACAGAGGAGAGCACAGGCAGAGTGCAATTTCAGTATAGCAAAAGAATTCTCCAATCATGCTGGTAAATAAAGTCCATAAATCAACTAATCAGAAGCAAAGTCAAGAAGTACCATGGAAGAGTTAAGCTCTATGGAAACTTTCTTCAAGGCAAAAAAGAAACCTGTGGGGTTTCTTCAGGCGACTATGTAGGTCTCTTCACTAAATATTATGAGCAGGTTTCTTTACAAACACAAACTGTCAAAAAATAAACTGTTCAAAATAAATGGCTTCTCTCCAATCTTCAGCTTCTCTATTTTTGACAGTATTTAAGAGAAAAAGCTTCTTTAGAGCCAGCCTCATACATCTGGTAGCAGAATATTAGTCCAAGAATGAATTCTGCATTTTCGGCAAGCAGCAAGGGTATGTACTGCTCTTAAACAACGCAGGACGATAAAGGCTGGAACGAGAGGTCACTGTCCGCACCTCTCACAGTCAGGCCTACTTTCCCAAGCTACAAAAAACTTTAGGAAAAAGAACTTGAAAGTCCCAGATCTTTTATAAAGAATAAAATTGTTAACTTTTCAGCTTTCCCCCTGGTTATTACTAATGATAATACTAGTCGTTTGAGGGTTCCAGGTAACATAAAGTGAACATTTTAAGTGTCTTTTTTTTTTGCGGTATGCAGGCCTCTCACTGCTGTGGCCTCTCCCGCCACGGAGCACAGGCTCCGGACGTGCAGGCTCAGCTGCCATGGCTCACGGGCCCAGCCGCTCTGCGGCATGTGGGATCTTCCCGGACCGGGGCACGAACCCGTGTCCCCTGCATCGGCAGGCGGACCCCAACCACTGCGCCACCAGGGAAGCCCCATTTTAAGTGTCTTTTAATGGTACCACACTAATAACTAACAAACAGGAAAAGACTAGAAAAGTCTATGGATTTTAAAGCCTATCAAATTTAACCGTGGAGAGCTTAGTGTTGTTAAAAAAAAAAAAAACTGGTAAATATCAGATTCCACTGCTCAGCTACTGATACATTTAAAACCCAACTTCACACAAATTCAAAATTTCTGGAAGCATTTGTCATAGTATCAAAAGCAGCAGAAAAAAATTTCAACGATGAGATGTGAAAAATAATTTACCTGCCTTCCTAAACACCAACATACCAGACGAAAAATCAGATGAAAATATGAAAGAGTCTCTGGAATGCTTCTGATTAACTAAAATAGTACCGTTAATTATAGAAAAACAAAGCACAAAACAAAACAATTAATATCTACATATCACAGTCAAACAGCAAAACAAAAAAACCAGGTGTTATCTTTTAGCCAGCCTAAGTAAACACACCATGCCAATCCCAGAAAACTGTTAGACACAGCTACAACTCTGTCAAGCAATTCTCAATGCAGGCCACACTCTTAATGCTTAGTTTACACAGTGACTCCATTAAACCTTAATGCTACAACTGACAGCCATGTAAACAAATACATAAACATGCAATTCAATTTGTTAGCTTATCTTTTTTAATACTGGGAAGAGCTGATGAAGAGTCTGTATCTAAAGAGCTGAAACTCTGGAAGTGTTTTAGAACTCTATACCACCATTCATGGTAAAGTCTGAACAAATTTCAACACTTAGCCTCTTCGGGCCATCCTTATTAGAAAAGGAAGAGGTATCTTGCTCAAGGGCCTACCAGCACCTGACACTGAGCTCTGTGCAGAGTTTAAATTCATTTATCTAATCTAGAACAGAAGTCAAAACAGGAACTAATCAAAGAGGCTGGCATGACCTTTGTTAGATGTACCCTCTTCTAAGTTTTAAGTAAAGTGTACAAAAATGTACACTCCAGGCATTTACAAAATAAGGCATGAAATAATATTAATGTGTTAATGTAAAACTAGGACAAGAATCTAGGATACATTTTTCTCCTAGAAAAAGACCACTATTTTAGGCATACTAAACTGTCTCCTCTTTATAATGACAAAAATCAGTTTGCCTAGTTAACACTATATTAAATTGTATATTGTTTTCTGACAAATTTCTACATGTTACTTGACAAAAATTTAAATAGCAAATATTTTTCCACCATAATAATTTTCCTTCATGTTTGGATGATAATACTTTTATTTTTTAAGAAAGACTACATTTCCTACATATAGCTGTACATATAACTGCGTGTCCCCAAAACTGTGTTTTCTTTTTTGATCTCCTTGGTAACCATCAGATTTAAGTTTGTCAATATGGATTCTCAAACAATAAGCAAAAAAAAAAAAGTCTCCAGAAATGAGCAGTAGATAGAGGTGAATGCAAAGATATAAATCCACACCTGCGTTAAACTCTGAATCTGGAAGGGCTTCCCTAGTGGTGCAGTGGTTAAGAATCCGCCTGCCAATGCAGGGGACACGGGTTCAAGCCCTGGTCTGGGAAGATCCCACATGCCACAGAGCAACTAAGCCCGTGCCCCACAACTACTGAGCCTGTGCTCTAGAGCCCGCGTGCCACAACTACTGAAGCCCACGCGCCTAGAGCCCAAGCTCCGCAACGAGAAGCCACTGCAATGAGAAGCTCGCCCACCACAACGAAGAGTAGCCCCCCACGCAAGTAGGGAAAGCCCGTGCAACGAAGACCCAATGCAGCCAAAAAAAAAAAAAAAACTGAATCTGGAAAATTAATTTTCTGGGTGCTTATGCAACTTCATTTATTATCTGAGTATCTACAAATACATAGCAACTGTTCATAAAAAACATATAAATAATACAAATCAGAAATATCACTTACAGTGCTTTTCAAAAGTTATATCCACCATACACAACACAGTCGTTGGGTTATGAACAGAGACTACATAAATACATATAATAAAATAGGGAAAGCACAATCACAGGGAGAAATGATCAGTTCTAACGGTCATGTTCTCCCCATATGTCGTGAAAGATCTCATATCTTAAACCAGCAAAAATAAAGGTTTTAGCCTGGACAGAAAGTTAGATAATTGTTTATCGCACTCCAGTCTAACCTCCACTGTGGAAGTGACTTACTTGTTAACTGTTTATTTAATAGGTAGAAGATTCTGTCATGTTAAACCTAAGGAGTCTGGGAAATAACAAAACTTTACCTCCAAAAGTTATACATATATGTAACCATCACAACCATATTCATCTTTTATTTCTTGCCTTTAAGTCCTTATCAGAAAGAAAGAAAGAAAAAAGAAAGAAAGAAAGAAAGAAAGAGAAAGAAAGAAAGAAAGAAAGAAAGAAAGCCATCAGAATACTAAAAAACACTGATTTTGGTCAGCCCAACCTTCTCCTACCGAGGGAAATCTATTTCTCGATGTATTTGATAACAAACACAAATCACTGTGCGCAGCCTCAGACGGGTTGGGGGGCGGAAGAGCCCTTCGGAGAAAGCCCTTCTCCGTCAGAAACAATAAATAAGGGACCCAAGCGATGCACGTTCCTTCACACACGCCCCAAACGCACCTTGGCGTGCCTCACAGGAGGGAAACAAGTCTGGCAAAGCACCGAAACACCTCTCTCCATAACCTCCTCAAGACTTGGAAAACTAAGAGAGCAGATCTTTTCTTTCCCCTTTCCCGCCCTCCTTCCCACCTCCAACAAACCCCAGAGAGGGAGCGGGCGAGCCAGACCCACGCAGCGCGCCCGCGGCCGCGGCGGCGACAGGAGACGCTGGGCGGCGGGCCGGCCCCAGAGAGACAACCCAGAGCCGCGGCCGCCGCTCGCTCGGCCGCCGGGGGTTTCTACCCCCTCACGCCCCCGAGGCCGTCGCCGGCGACGTCCGGCCGCCCGGCTCTCAGCCCTGACTCTCGGCCTTCTCGCACCACCCCCCCCCCAAGCCCAGAGGAACAAAAGGAGGGTTCAGCCGGGTCACTGCTAGGCCGCCGGTGGGGGGGAAGCGGCGCGGACGCCAGTGCGACCGCCCCCCACACAAAGGGGCTCCCGGTCCCGGGCGCAGCGTCGGCGCGCTCGTCCCCGCCCCGTGCGCGGGCTCTCACCCACCTGCAGGTGTCTGTGCGTCTGTCCATAGGAACGCGGGCAGCGAGGGGGCCTGTAGGAGCCGGGCAGCAGGGGCTGGAGGGGGCGGGACGGAGGGAAGGGAGGGAGCGCGGCCACAGGGCCGGGGAGCTAAGGCAAGTAGATCGGGAAGGCGCCGGACGGGCTACGGACCGAGGGGCTGGGGGCGGGGACGCCAGCCTGGCTCCGCCGACCGGCGCGCGCCGCTCCGTGCGCCCCGGGCTCCGCGCGCCCGACTCCGAACGCAGCGGGCAGGCGGGGGGCGGGGCGCGGGCGGGGGCGGGGCCGGCGAGCGGGGCGGGGGCTCGGACCCCGGCCTCCAGCCGGCACCGGAAACGCGCTGTGGTCCGGGAGACCCACAGGAAGTGTGTAACGGCCCTCCCACGACGCGCACCGAGCTAGCGGCGGAGGCTGTCCGGAGGAGGTGTGGACCGACCCTCCTGCTACAGACACGCGACCACGAGCTCGGTCTCCGCAGCCCGACAGGCGTGGGAGCCACGATCACCTCAGCGTTCTCAAGTGGGCAGCACCCCCCATCCTGCCACACGCCCCAGGCCCGCGGCCCCCGCTGCCCTTCGCAGCTCCGTACAGCTCCACCTAAACGCCAGGATCAGACCTTGCAAGACCCTGGGTTTGCCAGGCGTGTGATACCTGTTTTAACGCGCTGAGTGGAGTCACTTCTACATCCAGGCATGTGCAAGAACACCTCCGATCGACAGACGTACAACCCACAGTCACCGCTACCCGGTGGAAGTTTCTAATACAGCTACAACCACACGCACCCATCCCGTGGAGGGAGCCGGTCTGCTGAATAACACCTAAAACACACTAAGACCGGGAAGCATATAATAAGACCACCTGCACAGCTCGGCACAAGGGAGGTAAGGCTGGACCAGGCGCCCTCCACCTTTATCTTATCCACCAAACACTTTCATAGTACTTACACTAAGTGCTTAGCGAATATTAATTTGCTTAATCCTAAGAACTCTATGAAATGGGTCTTGTTAGCATTGCTGTTTTGCACATGAGGAAACTGAGGCACAGAGACAGTAAGAAAGCTGCCCAAGATCACATAGTAGGAGGAACCCAGATTCGTCCCAGGCACTCTGTCTCTGTGCTCCTTTCTACTTACAGCCCTAAGCATCTCCAAAATAATAATAATGGCAATAACTATCATTTAAAGCATATCTGATTAGCCATATGTAGTGCTGACATCTTGGCCTCACCCCAGCTGTGACAGGGAAACCTCATTCCCTCCTACCCTGGGGTAAGTGAGGGGAGAAAAGAGTATGACTGAGCAGAAAAAGAGACTAACTTCTGAACAAAGGAGAAAGGATTCCTAACACCTGTGTCTATCAACACTCCTCCTGGCTGAATTTAAAAATCTGTAAACATTTCTGATAAATAATGTGTCCAAAAAAAAGAAAAAAAACCAGGGACTTTCCTGGTGGTGCAGTGGTTAAGAATCTGCCTGCCAATGCAGGGGACACCAGTTCAATCCCTGGGCCAGGAAGATCCCACATGCCACAGAGCAACTAAGCCCATCCACCACAACTACTGAGCCTGCGCTGTAGAGCCTATGTGCCACAACTACTGAGTCCACATGCCACAACTACTAAAGCCTGCACGCCTACAGCCTGTGCTCCGCAACAAGAGAAGCCACTGCAATGAGAAGCCCGCACACCGCTACGAAGAGTAGCCCCTGCTTGCCACAACTAGAGAAAGCCCACGTGCAGCAACAAAGACACAATGCAGCCAAAAATAAATAAATAAAATAAATTTATTAGAAAAAAGAAAAAACAGTTAATCGCCACATGTTTCAAGTACATAATCCTGTGGGAAAATTGAAATCCTGTGCATTGCTGGGAGAAATATAAAATGGTGCTGCCACTATGGAAAACACTATGGAGGGTCCTCAAAAAACTAAAAATGGAATTACTATGTGATCCAGAAATCCCACCTCTAGGTATATATATCCAAAAGAATTTGAAGCAAGAACTTAAAGAGGCATTTGCAACCCATGTTCACTGCACCATTATTCACAATAGCCCAGAGATGGAAGCAACCAAAATGTCCAAGGATGGATGAATGGATAAACAAAATGTGGCATATATATACAGAGTATTATTCAGCCTTAAAAAAGCAACCCTGTCACATGCTACAACATAGATGAACCTTGAGGACATTACACTAAGTGAAATAAACCAGCCGCAAAACAACAAATACTGTATATAAGGTACCTAGAGTTGTCAAAATCACTTATATAAGGTACCTAGAGTTGCCACAATCATGGAAACAGCGTATTATGGTGGTTGCCAGGGAATGAGGGGATTATGGAGAGTTGTTGTTCCATGAGTATAGAGTTTTAGTTTTGCAAGATGAAAAAGTTCTAGAGATCTGATACACAACAATGTGAGGATAAACCATTGACCTGTACACTTGAAAATGGTCAAAGGGATAAATTTTGTATTATTTGTTTTTTACCACAATTAACTATTTAAATGCAGTCCCATTTGTTTAAAGGATATTTCCACCTTGATGAGTTTTTTAAATGATGCAGGCTTCCAGCTATGATGAGGTACCTTGTTGAACAAACTAACTCTCCCACTAAAAGCTATAAAAAGCTGCATTAAAAAAAAATAAAAGCCTGTTTAAACCTGTTATACAGCAATCCAGGCAGCCAAGGCTTGAGATTCCCAAGAGCCCAGCAAGAAGGGAAATATGATGAAGTGAATCCTCCATCCTAAGCCATGTTTCCTCCTTATGGCATTGTTGATCTGTGTCTAGGAGTATAGAAATCTGAGAGAGGCATCCTAGAGCTTTCAATAGTCTGATTGGGCTGGAGATACAAATTTTGGAGGTCAAGTCTATCAGGGTAACTAGGGCTTGAGATGCTAAGATCCCAGAAGCAAGGCAATCACAGTAAAAGGAGTCAGTCATTCTACATATTTTCCCTCAAAGCATTTGCTGATTCCTAGCCTGTTCATGCAAGGGGCAAGAAGCCAGGAAATCAAGCAGAAAGCAGTTGTTAACAGGAAAAAAAAAAAAAATCTAAGCAGAAGTTTTTGGCTGTCTTACTGTGCTGGAAAGAATTAAATAGAATTAAAGTTCTTAGACTTATAGTAGTAGAGACTGGCTAGGATGTGACTGCCTTATAATCATTTGGTACTTTCTCAGATAAATATATGGTCAATTGTGTACACTTTTAAGTTGCACTAACATTGCTTTTGTGCTTTTCGTGACTAAACAACATTTTTCATTAACCTTACAGTAATGGAAACCTCAACTTGTATTATGGAAAAGTTTTTTAATGTATTATATTTTTTAATTTCTGAAGTTCTATTTTTATTTTATTCTGCTGTTTTTCAACAAATGATGCTGGAACAATTGGATTTCCCTAGTCAGAAATATGAAATTTGATCCACACATTGCACATGTACAAAAATTAACTTGAAATGCTAAATACACCTAAATGCAAAACTTAAAACTGTAAAACTTCCATAAGTTTTCAGTTAGGCAAAGATTTCTGAATTATACCGAAAGCATGATCCAGTAAAGAAAAAGATTGATAAGTTGAACCTCATCTATTTTTTAAAAATTTTATTTTTGGCTGTGTTGTATCTTTGTTGCTGTGCGCGGGCTTTCTCTAGTTGCGGCGAATGGGGGCTACTCTTCGTTGCAGTGCGTGGGCTTCTCACTGCGGTGGCTTCTCTTGTTGTAGAGCATGGGCTCTAAGTGTGCAGGCTTCAGTAGCTGTGGCATGTGGGCTCAGTAGTTGTGGCTCACAGGCTCTAGAGCGCAGGCTCAGTAGTTGTGGCACATGGGCTTAGTTGCTCCACGGCATGTGGGATTTTCTCAGACCAGGGCTCGAACCTGTGTCCCCTGCAATGGCAGGCAGATTCTTAGACACTGCACCACCAGGGAAGCCCAAACCTCATCTATTTAAAAAAATTTTGTTATTCCTGTATCACTGGTAAGAGAATAAAAAGACAATCTATTGAAAGGGAGAAAATATTTGCAAATATCTGAAAAATTACTTGTATCTTGAATATATAAAGAGCTCCCAAAATTCAATAATAAAACAAACAATGGAATAAATGTGGGCAAAGATTTGAGCAGACACTTCATCAAGACGATATATGCATGTCAAATAAGCACATGTAAAGATGCTCATCCTCATCAGGGATATGGAAGTTAAAATACAATTAGATACTACTACATACTTATTAGAATGGCTAAAATTTAAAAGGCTCTACATATCAGGTGTTGATGAAAATGTGAAGAAATGAAATCCTATACATTGTTAGTGAAATGTAAAATAATATAACCACTTTGGAAAAAAGTCTGGCAATTTCTTAAAAAGTTAAATATATGCACACCATATGATCCAGTCATTTCATACCCAAGAGAATACAGGGACTTGGTACATGAATGTTCACAGAAGCTTTATTTGTAATAGCCAAAAGCTGGAAACTACCCCAATGTCTATCAACAGGTGAATGGATAAACAAACTGTGGTGTATTCATATAATGGCAAACTGCTCAGCAGTAATAAAAAGGAATGAACTATTGATATATGTAATGATAAGAACAAATTTCAAAGTAATTACGCAGATTGAAAGAAGCCAAACAAAATACATACTGTATGGCTCCATTAATGTAAATTCCAGGAAAATGTAAACTAATCTATAGTTATAGAAAGCAGATCAGTACTTGCTGGAAATGGGATCAAGGATGGGCATAAATGGCTACAAAGGGGCAGAAGGAAACTTGGATATGTTCATGTGTTTGGATAATTGGTGATGGATAGGTTGACAGTGCAAAGAGTAAACATATAGGTAAATTTAAAGACTTTTTTCTCATTTTTTTAATCTTTAAAAGGATAATTCACTGTTATCAAAAATATTAAACAATACACTGTAGAGTTTAAAACATATGTGGAAATAAAATGTATGACAAAGTAGTACAAAGGATGGGAATGGGAAATGGAAATATTTTGTGAGATTCTTTCAAGGAAGACAGAAAGAAATAGAAGACCAGAAAAGAAGAACAAAGATATACAGAACAGATGGAATAAAGCAAATGGTAATTAATAACTTCCCAAAACAGAAAGCACCAGGTCAAGATGGGTTCACTGATGAATTCTAACAAACATTTAAGGAAGAAAATTATACCAGTTCTCTACAGTCCCCTTCAGAAGACAGAAACAGAAAATATTCCTAATTCATCCTGTGAAACCAGCATTACCCTAGTACCAAAACCAAAGAAAGACATTTCAAGAAAAGAAAACTACAGACCAACATCTCTCATGAACTTAGATGCAAAAATCCTCAACACAATATTAGCAAATTGAATCCAACAACATATAAAAAGACTTACATAGCACAGTTGTCTTAGCCTGTTCAGCCTGCTATAACAAAAAGAGACTAGGTGGTTTAAAAACAACAGAAAGTTATTTTGCACAGTTCTGGAGGCTGGGAAGTCCAAGACCAAGGCACAGGAAGATCTGGTGTATGGTGAGGGCCTGAGCTCTGATTCACTGGTGGCACCTTTTTGCCATGTCCTCGCTTGGTGAAAGGGACCAGCTAACTCTCTCTGAGGTCTCTTTTATAAGGGCATTAATCCCAGTCATAAGGGCCCCACCCTCATGATCTAATCACCTCCCAAAGGCTCCTTGGGGGGTTAGGATTTCAATATATGAAATTTGTGGGCATAAGAACATATAGGCCATAAAAACAACCAAGTGGGATTTATCCTAGGTTTGCAAGGATGGTTCAACTTTCAAAAGTCCATTAACGTAATCTACCACATCAACAGGCTGAAAGAGAAAAATCACATGATTATACAAATAGATGCAGAAAAAGCATTTGACAAAGTCCAACACCCACTCATAATAAAATATTTCAGTAAGCTAGGAATAGAGGGGAACTTCCTCAATTTGCTAAAGAATATCTACAAAAAACCTACAACTAACATCACACTTAATGGTGAGAAACTAGAAGCTTTCCCATTAAGATCATGAATAAGGCAAGGATGTCCCCTCTCACTACTGCTTTTCAACATCATACTGGAAGTGCTAGCTAATGCAATAACTTAAAAGGAAATAAAAGGTATACAAGTTGGGAAGGAAGAAATAAAACTCTCTGTTCACAGATGACATAATTGTCTATATAGAAAAGCTATAAAAATTACCAAAGAAACTTCTGGGAACGAATAAATTATTATAGCAAGATTGTAAAATACAAGGTTAATATACAAAAGTCAATCACATTCCTATATACCAGTAATGAAGTGAAATTTGAAATGTAAAACACATTATCATTTATATTAGCACTCAAAAAATTTAAATATTCAGATACAAATCTAACAAACTATGTGCAAGATCTATATAAGAAGACCTACCAAACTGTGATGAAAGAGATCAAAGAATAACAATAAATGAAGAGATATTTCATGTTCATGGATAGGAAGACTCAATACTGTCAAAACATCAGTTTATCCCAAGTTGATATATAGATTCAACTCAAAGCCAATCAAAATCCCAGCAAGTTATTTTGTGAATATGAAAAAACTTATTCTAAAGTTATATGGAGAGGCGAAAGAACCAGAATAGCCAACTCAATATTGAAGATCAAAGTTAAGATTGACATTACCTGACTTCAAGACTTACTATAAAGCTAAAGTAACCACATAGCGTGGTATTAGTGAAAGGATAAATAGATCAATGTAGGAGAACAGAGAGCCTAGAAATATACCCACATGAATATAGTCAACTGACCTTTGACAAAGGAGCAAAGATAGTCTTTTCAACAAATGGTGCTGGAACAACTGGATATACACATGCAAAATAATAAATAAACAAAGGCTTTACACCTTTCACAAAAATTACTCAAAATGGATTACAGATCTAAATGTCAAATGCAAAACTAAAACTCCCTAGAAAATATCATAGGAGAAAACCTAGATGACCTTGGGTATGGCAATGACTTTTTAGATACAACTCCAAAGGCATGATCCATGAAAGAAATGACTGATAAGCAGGGCTTCATTAAAATGAAAAACTTCTGCTCCTCAAAAGACAATGTCAAGAGAATGAGAAAGCAAGTCACAGATTGGGAAAAAATATTTACGAAAGACACATCTGATAAAGGATTGTTATCCAAAATATACAAAGAACTCTTAAAATGCAACAATAAGAAAACAACCTGATTTAAAAATGGGCCTCAAACAAATGGGCCTCAAAGACCTCAACAGACATCTCACCAAAGAAGATACAGAGGAAAGTAAGCATATGAAAAGATGTTCAACATCGTATGTCACGAGGGAATGGCAAATTAAAGCAACAATGAGATACTACCACACACCTATTAGAATGACTAAAATCAAAAAAACTGGCAATACCAAGTGCTGACAAGGATGTGGAGCAACAGGAACATGCTGCTGGTGGGAATGCAAAATGGTACAGCCACTTTGGAAGACTATTTGGCAGTTTTGTTTTTTTTTTTGACAGTCTTTTTTCTATTTGGCAGTTTCTTACAAAACTCACTCTTACTGTACGTATATTTTCCTTCCTACAGTTTCCCATCCTAGAAACTGAAAGTCCTCTTTGTCTTGTTCCTTCACAAAAAAATTTATTGTTCATTGTTGTATAAGCTCAAGTTCTAACCACATCTTTGAGTTACTCATGTCTGAATGCTTCCATGTTTATGTGCAATGCATATGTTAATACTTCTATTTGTTTTTCTCTTGCTAATCTATCTTTTGTTAGTCTAATTTACAGGACCCCAACTGAAAACTTAAGATAGGTAGAGGAAAAAGACTTCTTTTTTTCTACTTAAGAGGATTATTTAAGAGGCACTATTTAAGGGAATTCCCTGGTGGTCCAGTGGTTAGGACTTGGCACATTCACTGTTGGGACCAGGTTCGATCCCTGCTCGGGGAACTAAGATCCCACAAGCCGTGTGGCACAGCCAAAACAAGAAAAAAGAAAAAAAAGGCACTATTTAAGAGGATTTGTTAAAATATAGGATTACTAGCAACAAACCATCTTTAAAATGTCTAAATAACTTCATCAAACACTAAAAAGCCAAATGGCATGGTTTCCCTCCATACCATTCTATTTCAGAAACAGGGGTCAAATGGATACTGAACCATACACAAAATGGCCATTCAAAACTTCTGGGAGACTCTACAACCTCAGTGCAGTTAATGGGCAAGATCCAAGAGAAGGGAACACATGAATTCATTAAGGCAGCTGGGGGATGTGGCAAGAGAGAAAGCTTTAGCAATGTAGCTGTGGTACCTTTATTTCTGATAAAATAGTACAGACTGCTCACTACTTCTTAGTGATAATAAGCGAAAACAGGCTGCAGAGGACCTCATCCAACTCCCTCAATTACTGATATGAAAACCAGGGCCCTGTGGAAAGATTTTCTTTTGATATCCTAAGGCCTTTTAATTAGCAAGTTCATGTTTTAGTAACCAAACTCCAGAATTCCTGCCTCACAATATTTTCTAGTTTTTATTTTCCCAAAGCTTTGAAGCCATGTGGAAAATGCAGAGAAAGGAGAAAAGTCTTTAGAAAATTTCAGTAGAAAAGGAGTCTGCTGGCAACATCTGACAGGGATCCTAATGTGGCTGGAAATGAACGGGAGATGCCAAGGGAGTTGTGAGCCTGCCATATCAAAGTCAATCTATCTGGGCTTCAAGGAGGGGGAAGTGGGGTCTTCAAGTTCTATCCAAGGCCAATGTACTGGGAGGTTGTTGGAAAGGGCTTGTTAATTTTGACCTTGGGCTAGTCCTTTCCTATCTCTGATCCTCTGTTTCCTGATTTGTAAAATACAGATTAAGTGCTCCTAATGTTATGATTCTACAAAATGTCAGAATTAGCTAAGTTGCTTAACAGCACAATAATATTAGTGAGTGGAAGGTGAGAAGTGAAAGAATTACACTGAACAAGTATTTTTAACTGATTAAAAGGAAAGATAGGAGCTTAAAAAAAATAAGTTTAACTTTTTTAAAAAAAGAAATGAAACAGAGAAGGACCCTGTGGGGCCATCCTAGGTACAAAGCCTTTCTGTGTCCCCTATTTCTTGTTTGTAGGAAATAGGCTTCATTCAGCCTCCTTGACCTTCACTGAGTTACAAAGGGCAGATTCAAACAGTTGCTAATCAGGGAAGGGAGGGAATGCAGAAACGGGAGGAGCAGTCAAGAAACAATAGTGCAGCCTTGGGGCAGGGTCCTGGTTCCTCCTCAAGGAATATATATATAACAATATCTTTGCATTCTTCTGTAAGAACTAACGCCCCCACCCAGGTGGAGGACGGTAACTTCAGGCTGAGCACAAGATTTCTGAAACACCTCCCTGTTACCTCACCACCAACCAATCAGGAGACAGTCACACAGCGCTTACCCCAAATTCTGCCTATAAAAACTCCCTGAAAACCATTGGGGAGTTTGGGTTTTTTGAGCACAATCCACCCATTCTCCTTGCTTGGCCCTGTAATAAACCTTTCTCTGCTACAAACTCCAATGTTTCAGTTTGGCCTCACTGTGTGTACTGCACAGGAACTTGTGTTCGTAACAGAAATACAAACAAACTATTGCATTAGTTTACTAGGACTACAATAACAAAATACCACAGACTGAGTGGCTAAAGCAACAGAAATTTCTTACAATTCTAGAGACTAGTCTGAGATCAAGGTGTCAGTAGGTTTGGTTTCTTCTGAGGCCTCTTTCCTTGGCTTGCAAATGACTGCCTTCTTGCTGGTCCTCATATGGTCATTCCTCTGTGTGTGCCTCCTTGGTCTCTCTTTTGTGTCCAAATTTCCTCTTATAAGGACACCAGTCAGACTGGATTATGGCCCACCCTACCCTAAAAGCCTGGGTTTTAACTTACTCACCTCTTTAAAGATCTTATCTCCAAATACAATCAATTCTGAGATTCTTGGGGTTAGGACTTCAACATATGAAGGGGGCATACCATTCAGCCCATAACAACCATCTATTCTAATGTTCTCATTTCAAAACACTGTGACCAAGTGCACACTTTTGGGGAGGAATTATCTCAGGATATTTTTACATACTTTAAAATAGGATATATATACTGCAGTTAGTTGAATTACATCAATAATATTTTCCTATAGGTAAAATACGTTACACTTAGAAAGGTAGTTAACAAAATATACTTTTTGTTTAATTTGTCTTCACAAATAGTATTTATTAAGTAGTTTATTATGTGATTTCTGTGAAAATGTAATATAGAAGATTTTCTTTAAAACAAATTTATAAAACTCTAAAATATCATTAGTATACAATCCTAAACTGAAAAGTTTAAAACAGACTAGTCTCATTTTACGTGGGAAAAAGATATGAAAAAAGTAATGCTGCTGCTTGACCCCCATTGATTACTAATAATACTTTCCCCAGAAGATGATGGTGTATGAGATACAGGACTCAGAGGGCAAAACTCACAAAATAAGAAAAATAGAATATCTTAGAATTCTACTTAATGATGCTTATGTTTGGTTGGCTAGATGTTTTAATTACAATTTCAAGTCTCATAGATACAGAAATTCTATTTTTTCCAGAACAAACATGTAAATCCTTATAATAGGGATGAAAACAAACATTCAATTTTAACTATTGAACCCTTTTACTTTTTGAGCTTAGCGGTCAACATTTTTTTTTCTCTTCACAGCCTGGCATTCATCTGATTCATTAGCTTCTCCAATTTCATTGCTAGGGCCATGTTTCCTTTAATCTTCAATCTTCCTGACATGAATGCTATTGTTGGTTTTAGTTTCCCTAAAAAGAGAAAATGAGAGAGGAAAAATCAGTCATTAGTGCCCTTAGGGATGTACCGCTTCAAGAACATGCTTATAAAAAGAATCTCTGAGTTCTATAAACCTCTGAAACACAGAAATTTCTTTTATAGCATCTTTTTATCAGTATCTTGGGAATCCCAATTCCTAGATTTAGATTTTAACAATATCTTGTAATATGAGAGATAATATAAAAGCAACAATCAACAAAAGATTATACCAAGAAGCGGAAGAGGTGACATGTACCGTACACTAAAGAATAGATGGCCCTCAAATGAATTGTAGTAAACAAATACTATCTATTTTAGTTATTTTCCAATCTATTATAGTTCATTAAACTCTTAACATTTCAAGTTTCGAGTCAAAAAATCAAATGGTATAAATGCATATAATTTTCTTAAGAAATGACATTAAAAGTATAGTGTATGGACACAGAAGTACGTCTTAGCAGTATTTTAACCACAGAAATGCCAGAATGTAAAATGGTGGGCATTAAAACAGAATTGTAGCTAATAACAACATATAATAAATAGGAGTTCCATGAAAGGAGGGAACTTTGTTTTTATTTGCTACTCTCATTTCCCAATCTTTTCACTGTTAGGCTTCAGCTAAAAAACTGGCTCCTTGCTCTCTCACTCTACAGTGAAACCCACCAGTCCACAGCCCCACTCATGCATACACAGCTTCCAATCAGCTTTACATAGCCTTGCTTGTTAAAGATGAATGGGCAGCAAATGGAGACCAGGAAAAAAAAAAGCACCCCAAAACCAAAAACAAATCAAAGCAATTTGGGGGAAACAGAGACTGCAGGCATAGAAGAAACAGAAACGAAATAAATGAACAAATTAAAAATTCTGTAATTCATGTCCTCATTGATAAGACAAGCTGTGACAATGTGTCAACAACAGGATGCTGGAAGAAAAGGGGTGAGGAGGAGAAGCACAGGAAATGGGTATTGAAAAGAGAGGAAGTGAGAGAAGCAGGTGAAGGGGAATGGAATGGGGTAGAGTGAGGAGGAAGAAGGGGGCAGTAAGAGAAGAAAAAAGAAGCTGAGAAAACATGAGTGAACTCTTGGAAATTAAGATTTTGACATATCCACAATATTAGAATGTAATAGAAAGGAGACACTTGCAATCTTCTGGTCACAGCAGTCTCTCTATTGCAAAATTCCCCCTCCCGCTATTACAAAAGCCTCTCTCCATGAACCAGCACCCCCCCACCACAATAATCTTTTGAAATAAAGTTTTCCTTACTATATATACATATATATATTTTTTTAAGGAAAGAATAAGGCCCTAAATATAAGGTGATCAAATCAGAAATATAATGTTTTCTTCAGAAAGTGGGAACTGAGAAAACTGAGATAGCTATCAAAGAAATAATATAAGATACATTCCCAAAGAGCCCATCAAGTACCCAGGAAGATGAATGAAAAAAAGCCTTGTATCATTGTAAATTTCAGAACACTACAGAGAAAGAGATCATTTTGATTCCAAAACTTTCAGAAAGGGGAGTGGTGGATACAAAAGATTAAGAATAGTATCAAATCCTCCATGGTAATCTTAGAAGATGGAGCAATGACTTCATTTTCTGAGGGAAAATGAATTGCAACACAGAAATCTCTACCCAGACAAATAATCAATGTGCTGGGATAATACAGGTAGTTTTAGATACTCACGAAAATTGCCTCTTATGTATCCTTTCTAATGAAGCTACTGGAGGATGGGTGCCACCAAAATGAGGATGTAAACCAAGAAAAAGAAAGAGATACAGGAAACAGGAGATTCAATGCAGGAGAGAGTTACAGAAATTTCTAGGATCACAGCTGTGTAGCAGACTTAATGAGCTATCTGTTTAGAACCCATTTCTTTTTCTTTTCTTTTCTTTTTTTTGGCCATACCACACACCTTGCAGGATCCCTGACCAGGGATTGAACCCAGGGCCCCAGCACTGGAAGCACGGAGTCCTAACCACTGGACCATCAGGGAATTCCCCATGAGTTATCTGTTTGGATTGTAATAAGAAGACAAAGAGCTCCAGAAAAAAAGCACACTGACAGATAATCTGACACAGGGAGAATGAATTCTTAAAACAACAAAAAAAAATTAAATTAAACAAATAAAAAAATCCAGTTACAATGGGAAAAGGACCTGAATAGACATTTCTTCAAGGAATATACACGTATGACCAATAAGCACATGAAAAAAAAGTTGAACAGCATTTGTCATTAGGGAAATGCAAATCAAAACCACAATGAGATATTACCTCATACTCACTAGGACTGCTATTGTTAAAAAACAAAAAACAAAAACAAGTGTTGGTGAGGGCAAGGATACAGATAAATAGAAACCCTCATACGTTGCTGGTAGGAATGTAAATGTTCAGGTGCAATGGAAAACATTTTCGCAGTTCTTCAAAGAGTTAAACATAGAATTACCATATGACCCAGCAATAAAGAGAAATGAAAACATAAATCTACACAGAAACTTGGACACAAATGTTTATAGCAGCATTGTTTATAACAGCCAAACAAAATATCTTTCAACAGATAGTCACAGAAAGAAATGAAGTACTGACACATGCTACAACTTAGATGAACCTTGAAAACATTATGCTGAGTGACAAGAGTCACACACAAAAGGTCACATACTGAATGATTCCATTTACATAAACTATCCAGAATAGACAAATCCCCAGAGAGAGAAAGCATATTAGCAGGTCCCATGGGAGGGGGGAGGCTGGAATGGGATGTTACTTAAATGGTATACGGTGTTCTTCTGGGGTGATGAAAAAGTTTGGAAACAAAAGAGAAGTGGTGGTTGCATAGCACTGTGAATGCAGTAAGTTAAACACCACTGAACTGTACACTTTACATGGTTAATTGTATGTTATGTGAATTTCATCTCCATTTTTAAAGAAGAGAATTAAATACTGATACACACTACATCCAGAATGAAACCTGAAAACAAGCTAAAAGAAGACACACACTGCAAAGAAGCCAGTCACACAAAAAAATTCCATATATATGATTCTGTTCATATGAAAGTCCAGAATAGGGAAATCTACAGACACAGGAAGTAGATTAGTGGTTGCTTAGGGCTAGGGGCAGGAGATGGGGGATATGGGATTAACAGTTAATGGGTACTGGGTTTCTCTTTTTGAGGTGATGCAAATGTTCTAAAATCAACTGTGGTGATGGTTGCGAACATCTGTGAATATGCTAAAAAAAACAGTCAATTGTTTACGTTAAATGGATTAATTATATGGTATGTGAATTATATATCAATAAGTAAAAAAATAAAAAAAGCTATTGACATAGAACAATAAGTCAAATTGGTAATTAAAAATTTTCCCACAAAAAAATCCCAGGCCCAAATAGCTTCACTGGTTAATTCATAGGATATAAAATTTACACAAAAGTCAAATGTATTTATGTATACTAGCAACAAATAATTTTAAAAAAATTAACACAATAATTTCATTTAGAGTAGCATTAAAAAAGAATGAAATACTTAGGGGAAAAATGCATGAACCAATGACACATTAGACTATCAAAACCAAAACTTTTGTAACTCAAAAGATACCACTAAGAAAATGAAAAGATAAGTCACAGATTGAGAGAAAATATTTTCAAGTCACATGCATCTGAAGTTTATAAAGAACTCCTACAACTTAATAATAAAGAGACAAGTCAATTAAAAAATGAGCAAAGCGGGCTTCCCTGGTGGCACAGTGGTTGAGAGTCCGCCTGCCGATGCAGGGGACGCGGGTTCATGCCCCGGTCTGGAAGGATCCCACATGCTGCGGAGCAGCTGGGCCCATGAGCCATGGCCGCTGGGCCTGCGCGTCCGGAGCCTGTGCTCCGCGACGGGAGAGGCCACAGCGGTGAGAGGCCCGTGTACCGCAAAAAAAAAAAAAAAAAAAAAAAAAAAAAGAGCAAAGGGCTTCCTTGGTGACACAGTGGTTAAGAATCCACCTGACAATGCAGGGGACATGGGTTCGAGCCCTGGTCTGGGAAGATCCCACATGCCGAGGAGCAACTAAGCCCATGAGCCACAACTACTGAGCATGCGTGCCACAACTACTGAAGCCCGTGTGCCAAGAGCCCGTGCTCCACAACAAGAGAAGCCACCGCAATGAGGAGCCCGCACACCACAACAAAGAGTAGCCCCTGCTCACCACAACTAGAGAAAGCCCGTGCACAGCAACAAAGACCCAACGCAGCCAAAAAGATAAAATAAATAAAATAAATAAAAACGAGCAAAACATTTGAATAGACAGTTCATCAAATATAAACAGCTATTAAGCACATGGAAAGATGCCCGACATTATTAATCATTAAGAAAATGAAAATTCAAAGCACGAGATACCACCACACACCCACTAGAATGGCTATGATAACAAAGACACTGCCATTTGTGACATAATGCATAAACCTCGAGGACGTTATGCTGCATGAAATAAGCAAGACACAAGAAGACAAAAACTGTATGATCTCACTTATATGTGGAACCTAAAGAAGTCAAACCCACAGAGGCAGAGAGTAGAATGGTGTGATGTTGGTCTCAGGGTACAAACTTTCAGTTATAAGGTGAATAAGTTCTAGGGATCTAATGTTCAGCACGGTGACTATAGATAATAATACTGTACTGTATACTTGAAATCTGCTGAGAGTAAATCTTAAGTGTTCTCATGACAACAAAAAAAAGGTAACCATGCAAGGTGATGGATGTGTTAGCTTGAGTATAGTAATTTCCTAATGTATACAAATACCAAGTCATCATGTTATACACCTTAAATATATACAGTTTTTATTTATCAATTATACCTCAATAACACTGTAAAAAAATAAAAGGCACTAGTAAGTGCTGGTGAGGATTTGGAGAAACCTGAACCTTTATACAATGCTGACAAGAATATAAAATTAGTGCAGCCACTTTAGCAAAGCTTGGTGGTTTATTAAAAAGTTACATATCAACTTACCACATAACCCAACAATTCCACTCTTAGAAATCTACCACAGAAATGAAAATATATATCCACACAAATATGTGTATGAAAATATTCACAGCAACATTATTCACAATACCCCAAAACTTGAAACAACCCAAATATCCACCAGCTGGTGAGTGGATAAATACAACGGAATACTACTCAGCAATAAAAAGGAACTGAACTACTGATACATGCTACAACATGATGGATGAATCTCAAAAGCCTTATGCTAAGTAAAAGAAGCCAAATACGAAAGACTATATACTTTATAATCCCATTTATATGAAATGTCCAGAAACAGCAAATCTATAGAGACAGAAGGCAAGTTAATGTCTGGCTGGCTGGGCAGTAAAAAGGGGGATTGACTGCAAACAGACAGAGAATTTTGGAGGGACTGATAGAAATGTTCTCAAACTGGATTGATTTTATTTATTTATTTATTTATTTATTTATTTATTTTAAAATCTTTATTGGAGTATAATTGCTTTACAATGGTGTGTTAGTTTCTGCTTTATAACAAAGTGAATCAGTTATACATATACACATGTTCCCATATGTCTTCCCTCTTGTGTCTCCCTCCCTCCCACCCTCCCTATCCCACCCCTCTAGGTGGTCACAAACCACCTAGCTGATCTCCCTGTGCTATGTGGCTGCTTCCCACTAGCTATTTTACGTTTGGTAGTGTATATGTGTCCATGCAACTCTCTCACTTTGTCACAGCTTACCGTTCCCCCTCCCCATATCCTCAAGTCCATTCTCTAGTAGGTCTGTGTCTTTATTCCCATCTTACCACTAGGTTCTTCATGACCTTTTTTTTTTCTTAGATTCCATATAAATGTGTTAGCATACGGTATTTGTTTTTCTCTTTCTGACTTACTTCACTCTGTATGACAGACTCTAGGTCCATCCACCTCACTACAAATAACTCAATTTCGTTTCTTTTTATGGCTGAGTAATATTCCATTGTATATATGTGCCACATCTTCTTCATCCATTCATCTGTTGATGGACACTTAGGTTGCTTCCATGTTCTGGCTATTGTAAATAGAGCTGCAATGAATATTTTGGTACATGACTCTTTTTGAATTATGGTTTTCTCAGGGTATATGCCCAGTAGTGGGATTGCTGGGTCATATGCTAGATCTATTTGTAGTTTTTTAAAGAAACTCCATACTGTTTTCCACAGTGGCTGTATCAATTTACTCTCCCACCAACACTGCAAGAGTGTTCTCTTTTCTCCATACCCTCTCCAGCATTTAATGTTTCTAGATTTTTTGATGATGGCCATTCTGACTAGTGTGAGATGATATCTCATTGTAGTTTTGATTGGCATTTCTCTAATGATTAATGATGTTGAGCATTCTTTCATGTGTTTGTTGGCAATCTGTATATCTTCTTTGGAGAAATGTCTATTTAGGTCTTCTGCCCATTTTTGGATTGGGTTGTTTGTTTTTTTGTTATTGAGCTGTATGAGCCGCTTGTAAATTTTGGAGACTAATCCTTTGTCAGTTGCTTCATTTGCAAATATTTTCTCCCATTCTGAGGGTTGTCTTTTGGTCTTGTTTATGGTTTCCTCTGCTGTGCAGAAGCTTTTAAGTTTCATTAGCTCCCATTTGTTTATTTTTGTTTTTATTTCCATTTCTCTAGGAGGTGGGTCAAAAAGGATCTTGCTGTGATTTATGTCATAGAGTGTTCTGCCTATGTTTTCCTCTAAGAGTTTGATAGTGTCTGGCCTTACATTTAGGTCTTTAATCCATTTTGAGTTTATTTTTGTGTATGGTGTTAGGGAGTTTTCTAATTTCATACTTTTACATGTAGCTGTCCAGTTTTCCCAGCACCACTTATTGAAGAGGCTGTCTTTTTTCCACTGTATATTCTTGCCTCCTTTATCAAAGATAAGGTGACCATATGTGTGTGGGTGTATCTCTGGGCTTTCTATCCTGTTCCATTGATCTATATTTCTGTTTCTGTGCCAGTACCATACTGTCTTGATTACTGTAGCTTTGTAGTATAGTCTGAAGTTAGGAAGCCAGATTCCTCCAGCTCCATTTTTCGTTCTCAAGATTGCTTTGGCTATTCGGGGTCTTTTGTGTTTCCATACAAATTGTGAAATTTTTTGTTCTAGTTCTGTGAAAAATGCCAGTGGTAGTTTGATAGGGATTGCATTGAATCTGTACATTGCTTTGGGTAGTAGAGTCATTTTCACAATGTTGATTCTTCCAATCCAAGAACATGGCATATCTCTCCATCTATTTGTATCATCTTTAATTCCTTTTATCAGTGTCTTATAATTTTCTGCATACAGGTCTTTTGTCTCCTTAGGTAGGTTTATTCCTAGATATTTTATTCTTTTTGTTGCAGTGGTAAATGGGAGTGTTTTCTTAATTTCACTTTCAGATTTTTCATCATTAGTGTATAAGAATGCCAGAGATTTCTGTGCATTAATTTTGTATCCTGCTACTTTACCAAATTCATTGATTAGCTCTAGTAGTTTTCTGGTAGCATCTTTAGGATTCTCTATATAGAGTATCATGTCATCTGCAAACAGTGACAGCTTTACTTCTTCTTTTCTGATTTGGATTCCTTTTATTTCTTTTTCTTCTCTGATTGCTGTGGCTAAAACTTCCAAAACTATGTTGAATAAGAGTGGTGAGAGTGGGCAACCTTGTCTTTTTCCTGATCTTAGTGGAAATGGTTTCAGTTTTTCACCATTGAGGACGATGTTGGCTGTGGGTTTGTCATATATGGCCTTTATTATGTTGAGGAAAGTTCCCTCTATGCCTACTTTCTGCAGGCTTTTTATCATAAATGGGTGTTGAATTGTGTCGAAAGCTTTCTCTGCATCTATTGAGATGATCATATGGTTCTTCTCCTTCAATTTGTTAATATGGTGTATCACGCTGATTGATTTGCATATATTGAAGAATCCTTGCATTCCTGGAATAAACCCCACTTGATCATGGTATGATCCTTTTAATGTGCTGTTGGATTTTGTTTGCTAGTATTTTGTTGAGGACTTTTGCATCTATGTTCATCAGTGATATTGGCCTGTAGTTTTTTTCTTTGTGACATCTTTGTCTGGTTCAAACTGGATTATAAGTGATGGTTGTACAACCCTATACATTTACTAAAAATCATATATACTTAATAATGGCTAGATTTTATGGTATGTAAATTATACCTTAAGAAAACTGTTCTAAAAAATAGCTTTAAAACAAACTACTAGTAAGAACAATTTTATATGTATGTGTGTGTGTATATATTTCTCTTCCCAATATATTAATCAGGTAATCTTGTACAATATATTTTCTTTCTATTATAATGCTTTACTATACAGTGGCCTCTACTGGCCAAAAAGAGAGATTTTGATTAGTTGATCAGTAGTTGCTTTAATTTTTTATATTTATAACATATCCACTCTATAGATTAGGTCACAGAAATGGCTATGGCTTCTTAAAAGAGTATGTTTAGGATATAAGGTCTAAATTGCGCCCATTCAAAGGAGAGTAGATGGGATGAAGAATAAGAATGAAAAGACATAAGAAGCAGAAGCAAAGTTATTTGCTCCCAATCTGAACTGCTGCTATAAAATAAACCTTATAAGGGACTGTCCTGTCAGTCCAGTGGTTAAGACTCTGCGCTTCCAGGGTTCGATCCCTGGTTGAGAAACTAAGATCCCACGTGCCACTTGGCGTTGCCAAAATAAATAAATAAAATAAAATAAACCTTATAAGAATATATATATATTTTTAAATCACTCATTTAGCTGACTGACCTCCCCTAGCCAATTCAGGAGCACATTCACAGAAAGATATAAATGGAAAGCCCATTACAAGTTTATGCTACACAAATAAAACGTAAATTAAGGAGGTAACTTGATTCTTTCACCTTTGGAGGGCAAAATAGCATAATTTAGAAGTGCATGAGCTGGCGAGTTAGCTTGGATTCGAATTCTAACTCCAACATTGACTCACCCACCAAGTGACTCTGGGTTTATTATTTAATTAAGCAATACTTCAGTCTCCCTTTTTATAAAATAGAGAAAATCTTTTATCTCAAACCATTATTGGGAATATTGCTTAACTCAACAGTAATCATATACGTATTAGCTATGATTACTGTTATTTCTGTTTGGAAATTGACAATAATTTTTTTTATTTTTAAAGGTCTTTAAGTTCAAAATATTGCATATTTATAAGGTTCAAATTTACAAAACGTTTATTTAGCATCCAAAGCACTATGTTTAAGCCCTACAGAGAAAGAGATTTTGAAACACTAAACAAACACTAAAGAAACTATTAAAATGATTAAAGAGGGACTTCCCTGGTGGTGCAGTGGTTTAGAATCCGCCTGCCAATGCAGGCGACACAGGTTCGTGCCCTAGTCCAGGAAGATCCCATGTGCCACAGAGAAACTAAGCCCGTGTGCCCCAACTGCTGAGCCTGTGCTCTAGAGCCCATGTGCCACAACTACTGAGCCTGTGCTCTAGAGCCCATGAGCCACAACTACTGAAGCCCGCATGCCTAGAGCTCGTGCTCTGCAACAAGAGAAGCCACTGCAATGAGAAGACCGTGCACTGTCACAAAGAGTAGGCCCCGCTCGCCACAACTAGAGAAAGCCTGCACGCAGCAACAAAGACCCAAGTCAGCCAAAAATCAATCAATCAACATATTTATTTTTAAAAAATGACTAAAGCGATAACTATTCATTATCATTAAAAGACGTTATAATGTACTAAGTACTTTTAATGTACTTTTAAGTACACTAGTACTTTTAAGTACTAAGTACTTATAATGTACTAAGTACAAAGTGAAAAAAGTTACCAAACAGCAGTAATGCTATAATCTTGTTTTTATAAGTACACTTATATATTTATATACATTCATAAAAATATATATATGACTTTAAACCAAAAATCAACTGATGGTTATCTTTCAGTAGTACAATAAAAAATAATTTTATTTATTTTCTTTTTTCCTAAGCATATTTTCTAATTTTTGTATCTTGAATATTTAGCACTACTGTTTAAAAAAAGGTGGGGGGAAGTTGAAGAAACCTCAATCATTAGTAACATCACATACAAACTGGCTCAGATAGTATGTAGGCCATTAGCATCCTGGGTTAGAAATGGAAAGCAAGACTTACAGGGCACAGAACACATTATGATCTTCAATTTATGAAGATTAAAACAGAATAAAGAATAAATAACATTTATAACTCATTAAATAAATCTTTAGGATCTTCAGATTAAAATGTTACAATACTTTTGTTTAAAGTGCTGCTTCTGGGACTTCCCTGGTGATGCAGTGGTTAAGAATCCGCTTGCCAATGCAGGGGACATGGGTTCGATCCCTGGTCTGGGAAGATCTCACATGCTGAGGAGCAACTAAGCCTGTGCGCCACAACTACTGAGGCTGTGCTCTACAGCCCACGAGCCACAACTACTGAGCCCGCGTGCCACAAATACTGAAGCCCACGCACCTAGAGCCCAAGCTCTGCAACAAGAGAAGCCACTGCAACAAGAAGCCCACCCACTGCAACGAAGAGTAGCCCCCTGCTCTCCGCAACTAGAGAAAGCCTGCATGCAGCAATGAAGAACCAATGCAGCCAAAAATAAACTAATTAAAAAAAAGTTTTAAAGTGCTGCTTCTAATAAGTACATGTGTTAATTAACTTACTATCTAGAGTAGTGTTTTAAGAGTAGAAAATAGAAAAAAATTACCCTTAAAATTTTTCTGGCACATTTAGAGATACATGGGCAGAGCAGAAAATTATGCAGACCCTCTTCTTAGTGATGGATTCCACAGAAAGCAGGGTCACTGGGCCATGGAAGATGGCTGCAGTTTCCTATTATAATAGTTGGCAAGATTGAAGCATGATCTTACTCTTGCTAAACAAGCTGCAGCTAAGTTCAGCACCTCTGGTAACCAATGTGTTATTGGAAATGATATCTTAGCCCAACTAGTAGAAATGAAGCCTACCTAATAGAATTTTCCTTGAACAATCAGTAAACAAGTGAAGTTAAAACTCACCTGAAAACATTTTTACAAAATCATCAGTAGACATACTCATCACCACATCTGCCCGATCAGAGGGCTCTCCATGTCCGACATTGCCACCCTTGCTTTTAAGATCAAGAAACCATGTTCCACCATCTTCACCTACACAGAAAAGAAAGATACAGAAATAAATGTTAAAGAAGCCCTGTTTTTCTTAAACTTAATAATTGTACAATTAGAATAATCATATATAATGCTGTTACCCAGGTTGAAATCCCCAGGCCTCTAAGAAATTCAGCCAATATTTATTAAGTACTTATTATGGGCCAGGCACTTGGCTAGGATCTCAAGACTCTTCAATAACATGGTTCTTACAAAACAGGAAGTGGAGGGTGATGTGGAGTCAGGAAAGCCCAGCTGAGATTTAAAAGTTAAGTAAGAATTTGCTAGATGGGGGACTTGCCTGGTGGTCCAGTGGCTAAGACTCTGTGCTCCCAACGCAGGGGGCCCAGGTTTGATCCCTGGTCAGGGAACTAGATTCCACATGCTGCAACTAGAGTTTACGTGCCACAGCTAAGAGTTCACGTGCCACAACTAAGAGTTCACAACTAAGGATCCCACACGCTGCAACTAAAGATTCTGCACGCGGCAACGAAGATACCATATGCCTCAACTAAGACCCAGTGCAGCCAAATAAATAAATAATAGTTGCTCGATGAGGACCTGAAAAAAGGAACAGAAGGACTGGAATGTACAAAGAGAGTGGATGGTGGCCTCAGATAAGCTTGTTAGGCAGTCCAGATGCAGAGCACAGTAAGCCATGTAAAGGGTTCGCTGATTTCATCCATACGCCATGGAAGGAGAATGACATTAGGTTTGTATTTTAAATAGATCACCCTAACAGCAGTGTAGAGAAGATATTGCAGAGGGATAAAGAGGATACAGAGGACAATTTAGGAAGGTACTGGGGTTGTTCAGGAGCTTGAGGATGTATGCCTGGGTCAGGATCGCAGCAGTGGAAATGGAAAAAAGTCTGCATATTTGAGAGAGAACTTCAAAGCAATATCACAAAACTAGGTAACTGACTGAATGAAGAGGAAAAGGTAGGGAGGGTGCAGAAGAATGATCTGCTTTGCTAGTTTCTGGCTTGGGAAGCTGGGTAAATATTGCTGTGTTTTTTATTGAGAGGACTACTGAAGAAGAGCAGATTTAACAAGTAGTGCCAAAGGCAGGTATTGGGAATGGTGAGTTGTTACGGACATTTTCAGATTGAGGTACCTTTGTGACAGCCAAATGAAAATGTCAACTGAAGTCTGACTGGGCTAGGAAGATAGATACATAAGGAATCAGCCCCTATGGTCACTAAAGCTATGTGAGGGGTTAGGGTTTTCCCAGACAAAGTCTGTAGAGTATAAAGAGTGCTAAGACAGTGACCTGAAGAATATCAACATTTAAGGAAAGGATGGAGAAGCATCTAGCACAGGAGACTGACAAGACATCATTACAGACGCAGAAAAAAGCAATGGAGCGTTTCCAGAAGGAAAGAGAGGTCAACAGCATCAAATGTTGCAGAGTGGTGACAAGGTAAGAATAACAAATGCCCAGTGGTGACACAGAAGCCACCAAGGACCTTGGTGAGAGCAAATTCAGTGGAATGGAGAAAAATGACACCAGAACAGAGTGAATTGTAGATGAAAATAAGTTTGGCTCTGAAAGGGAGAAGAAAGATGGGGGGTGGGGGGTGTGATTGGGAAGGTTGTTACTGTTGGTTTTTTTTGAAAGATAGAATAGACTTTGGGAATGTTAAAAAACCACTGGGAAGGAGTCTTCAGGATGAACAGGTGGAAGAGACAGCACACATTTCCTGAGGAGGCCAGAGGAAATGGGATCTAGAACTTTGCTACTCAAAGTGTGATCCATGAACTGCAGTACCGTCATCACATCAGAAAAGCAAACTTCAGACCCTACCTCAAACCTACTGAATCAGATTCTGCATTTTTAGCATGCCCAGCGGTGATCAGTATGGACATTAAAGCTTAGGATACACGGATGTGGAGTTGAGCTCTGCCTGTTGGGAGAGGAGGAAGAGAGGTCAATGCCTACAACGGTATGCTATCAGATGGCAGGAAGGTGAAGCAATTCCTGTCTGTAGGCTTCTCTTATCTCTGTGAAAGAGGAGGTCACCTTATCTGCTGAAACTGGCAGGGAAGTGGTGAAGGGAGAGATGGGAGACTTGAGGAACACTGAGAGGTTTAAAAGAGTCACTGTGGAAAATGAGGCAATAAGCTGACCACAGAAACACAGAATGCTGACATTGGAGAGGAGGAGTGATGAATTTTTACTGGTACAGATTCACTGGGTGGTGTGATTCCACCCCCCACCCCCTGCCATTTCTCCAGCAAGACTTAGCAGCCTGGATGCAAGTGTGGAGCAGCCAGAGAGTTTGATTATCCAGGACTAGGATTATGACAGTTGGTGACATAAGCACAAGGTCAGGAAGTTTAGGATACATGTAAAAGAGTGATTGAACCAATGGACCATGGGTTCTAAGAAAAGTAAAAACAGGAAGATGCAGATGGATTAAGATAAAATAGAGGTGACAAAGGATAAAAGAACTGATAATGTCAAAGTTTGCATACAATGGGACTGTGTTAGCTAATTCTTAAAACTCTTGTCAACATGCATTAATACTATGCTGAGAAGAAAAATACTGAGAGATTTTAAAAGCTGACTGCATTCAGACTGACCTGAATAATCTCAAAGGTAAAAAATGGCAAGGGAGTTCCCTGGCAGTCCAGTGCTTAGGACTCGGCACTTTCACTGCTGTGGGCCCCGGTTCAATCCCTTGTCAGGGAAGTAAGATACCATAAGCCCGTGGTGCAGCCAAAAAAAATAAAAAAACAGGCAAGGTGCGCATGGTTGATAAATGACTGTATTATACTATCTGTCATGATCCATATATCCTTCTAAATAGGATTTTCTCTCAATTACATACACTAAAGAGTTATTTACCACTGGAAGTATCTGTAAGGGAATTTTATTTTACATATGTCCATATGCACTGATATTAACTTAAAAATACAAATTGGTAGAACAGAGAAGAACTACAAAAACAAGTAGAGGGCTTCCCCGGTGGCGCAGTGGTTGAGAGTCTGCCTGCCGATGCGGGGGACACTGGTTCGTGCCCCGGTCCGGGAGGATCCCACATGCCGCGGAGCGGCTGGGCCCGTGGGCCGTGGCCGCTGGACCTGCGCGTCCGGAGCCTGTGCTCCGCGGCGGGAGGGGCCGCAGTGGTGAGAGGCCCGTGTACCGCAAACAAAAAAAAAACAAAAACAAACAAAAAAAAACAAGCAGAAAACAGGTCTATCACCTATATGTGGAAATACCAGTTTAAAACAAATAGATATAATTATGGATCAACATATATGAACCCCATGGTAACCACAAATCAGGAACTTAATAGACGGACAAAAACCAAAAAGAAAACACAAAAATACAAATCAGTAGTTATTTGCTATTCTTAAATGTCTACATTCTCGGGTAAGGGTCTGGATACAGCCAACTATTCCAGGTTATTACTACTGGAGGCTGATATACTTCCAAGGGAAATATCCTACTTTGTTTCATAAAAGCTCCAGATTACCAGAAGTAACCCTTACCTGAGAGTTCAAACTGATAGATTGCTTGGGTGGCTTTAACAATATCATCACTGAGAGAGTCCTTAACAATTCTAAATGTCCCTTCCACAGCTCCAGAACGTGGTTTTGGTGGTGGCTGCGCCTCCTTTTCTTTCAATTCTGGAAGAGCACCTATAAAATGTTATTGATATAAGTACCTTTAAAGCCTAGGTAATGTAAGGTCACACACAAAATTAATTAATTAGCAAACAGACTTGCTACCAATTAGACCCATTTAACCAAAATGACCTTAAATACATTCAGTGGCATCTTGAAGCATAAAAGCATAAATCAAACTGATGGAATAACAGCCAAATATGTCAGTTACGATTATAAATGTAAATGGTTTATACTCTTCAAGTAAAAGACTACCTCTCAGATTAGCTTTTAAAAAACCCACTAATTTATACAGTGTTTATAATAAACAGATTTAAACAACCTATCAGAGTTTTAGTGGTAACAATTAATCACTCCTTTATCACTGTCCCTGAGTTCCAAAACCAAATGAGAAAAGACAACTGTGGAGTCAGAAAGATGGAGATCAGAATATCAACTGTGTAAATGGGTGGAGATGAATTGGCGACTGTAGCTTAAATCAACAGCCAAGTGAACTTCTCAATAACTTTACCTCTAAATTAAATATATTAACCTAGTCTTTTCATCCCTGGATTGAACCTGCCTCCTCCCATTAAGGAATGGAAATGCCTCTGTAAGTAAAGATCGTGTGAAAACTGAGGATAGTCTACTCTGAAAGAAAGAAGGCTCAAAAGGGTCCAAACCACACAAACTCGTTTCTTCTCCCAATCTCAATCAGACTGGTCCCTCCCACTAGATGAAGAGGTAGGTCAAACCACGTATTAGTCTCATGAAGGCCCCACTACCTAGAAACGCAAGGTCAGGAGAATAGAGGTTGCAACATTTTAAAATTTGTATTCACTGGGCTTCCCTGGTGGTGCAGTGGTTGAGAGTCCACCTGCCAATGCAGGGGACGCAGGTTCATGCCCTGCTCCGGGAAGATCCCATATGCCACAGAGCAGCTAAGCCCGTGCTCCACAACTACTGAGCCTGTGCTCTAGAGCCATGAGCCACAACTACTGAGTCTGCGTGCCACAACTACTGAAGCCCACGTGCCTAGAGCCCGTGCTCCGCAACAAGAGAAGCCACCACAATGAGAAGCCCGCACACCACAACAAAGAGTAGCCTCTGCTTGCCACAAGTAGAGAAAGCCCCACATGCAGCAACGAAGACCCAATGCAGCCAAAAATAAATAAATTAATTTAAAAAAAAATTTGTATTCACTTAAACCATTGGCCATAACTATTCAGCATATGATGAGCCAGGGGAGATCTGCAGTGCATAGGACTGTTCGAATCCCATAGCATGAAGCTGTCCCCCAATACCAACCTCTGTGTCTTTATTTATCCTCCTGGAATTATTTGTGGGCAGTTTGGCTGCCCCCAGAAACAGTTGAGAATAATTTGTTATTTAAACTAACTCAAAGGACAATCTGTACTCTAGGCTGAAGATTAACTCTCCACCTATCTCCCAGCTCAAATTATACCCAGCCATCTTGTCCAATATAACTCACCAAAGGCTATTAAATAAAATCTAACTGACAGCATAAAGATACTCCAGAGTATAACATAACCAATTCGAAAGTATCCTAAATTTATTGAATATAAACTACCTTCCATTATGATGTTTCCAGACACAAATAAACAGTAAAATCCTTCTCACAAAGTTCAGCAGATATTAAAGATGAAATACTTAAGATCCAATGGAGCAAAGAATACATTATTATTATGGTATTTTGAAGACACTTTAAAAATCAGATATGTATTTCAATATTTAATGCTGACAGTGTAGTGAGGGAGGTACTCATATAATGCCAATATTTATAATTCTGGAAGGAAGTTTCATAGTATGTATCAGGAACCCTCCCACTGATTGTCAACTTTCAGTGATCCACTATAAGAAAATCCTGTAACATTTATAAAATGAAACAATTACAAGCCACTAAAATAAATATTACATTCATGTGATACAATACTAAGTTGCCAATTTCAAAACTTTGTTTTTGAAGACCTGGATAATATTCACAATATAATGTTAACTAAAACAAAGAATATACAATTAAATATTATATGATCCACTCAGGTAAAGTATATATTTGTAGATATGAATTTTAAGTTATATTTTCAAAAAATAAAAGAGACTGGAAACAAATAAGCCAAAATACAGACAGTATTTATACTTGGATGGTGGGTTACATGTGATTTAAAAAATTTTCTTTATGCTTTTCTGTACTAAGCTTTTCTATACAAATTAATTTAAAATGGTATCAAAATTGATTAAATTACATTACAAAATCTATTGGATGTGGCCAAAGTTACATTAAGGGGGTAAATGCACAGTCAAAATTATTTTATTATTTTTAAAGGAATAAAAATGAATATTAGCCTAACAAGCAAGAAAAGGAACAAAAACGTGCAACCTCAAAGAAAGCAGAAAAAATAATAAAGCAAAAATGTTTAAAGTAATGAATCAAATGGTTGCAGAATTTTGTGAATATACTAAAAATCACTTAACTACATACTTTAAAATGGTGTATTTTTGGTATATGTAAATTATACCTCAAAGCTGTTATAAAAAGAAATAATCAGTAAAGAGAAAAGCAGTAGAATGAAAAATGAAATAAAATTTAAAATCTGGTTCTTTTGAGAAAAACCAATAAGATACAGTAAAATATGGCAACTTTCTGGAAAATTTAATCAAAGAAAAAAGGAGAAAAAAACTTTAAAAAGAGAAAAGGGATAAAATAAATATGAAAAATTTTAAATTATAAATGAATACTACATGTCAACCCTTAAATAAATTTTAGAACTTCAAATGGACAGTTCTAGTTTTTTTATTTTAGAAAAAGCCAATAATTGAATGACAAAATAAAAACATTTTCAAAGAAACAACTTCAGAAAAGACTCAAATAACCAAGTAGGTGAGATATGTCAAAACTTCAAGGAAAAGAACATAGAAAAAAGAAGTTACCCAATTGACTGCCATACTCAAAATATAACAAAAAATAAAATATAGAAAATATATAATAAAAATGTAGACATTAATCTAAATAACTGATAAAAAAAAATCTTAACCAACATCTAATACCTTACTTATGGGTAAAATCTAAAGATTTTCCCATTAAAATTAAGAATAAAATAAGAATACCTAAAATAGTTTCAATAAATATTTCCAAATTCTCCTGGAAGTTCGAGTCAGTATATTAAGAAATATGCCAGAAATAATCCTGTAAGATATTATTATTATATGTAGACAGTAAGTTTGGGCATTTAGGAAATTCAAGATAATTACTCAATGATAATCATATCAATTAACATTTATAGGGGACTTACTATATAAATTTCACAATATGATGCACTATCTATTATACTTAATCCTCATGATACTCACATAAGGAAAGTGAGACCTGAGAAAACTGTTTCAGAGAGCTGAAGTGACTTGTCCAAGGTCACAGATATAAGTGACAGGGACAGGACTTGTACCCAGATCTGTCTTATCCCAAAGTCTAGGCGTTCAGTAACTGTCTATTAGAAACTATTAGAAGTCTAAAACAAGATAAAAACTCATGAAGGTGACCAGATATAAAATAAATATAAAAAGATAGTTTCCCCCTTCTTATTTATAACGTGTCTTGTTTAAGAAAGCATTTCAATATGTCTAATAAAATAAACACAATTCAAGAGTAAAGTAAAAAGGAGTGAGGTTTTAAAATGGCAACTGGAATACTCAGTGACACACCTAAGGTTACATGGCAGTATGTGGCACAGCAGGAATTCCAACCCAGGCAGTCTGACTGGGTAATGCTTCCTCTTCATTTTCTTCTATGTCTAACTATGTAATTTTATATAGCCAACATAAAGGCTGAGCAGAGAACCAAGACCTAAACTCAGCAGAACTGGACCAAGCAGAGGCTGCTAAAAGTGAGGAAAGCAAAGACACAGGCTTCCTTCAAGTTTCTGGAGGCAGAAAATATATAGGAATGTATTTGGTTTTAGTAGGTATAATACCAGACAGAACTAAGTTTGTCATATAATAACTGCTGGAACTCCTACTTCAGGTGATTTGTCTATTAATCAATATATCATCTTTATCATCTGAGACGCCAAGGAGATGGCAGCAAAAACTACAGTGTAGCCTTGAAAGACACTTGCCAAGAGATAAACTGCATCATTTATCACCTGAAATATTTAGACATAGTATGATGACTCTGCACAAGACAATAAAACTTTAGGAGACAAAAAAAAACCCAGTAATATATTTGAAAGGTACATTCAGTACACAACAAATATGGAAACTTTTGGGAAACAAATGAAACCAAGTTCCCCTAAAACAAGTTTACCAGGTTTACGATTAGTCTCTCTATCCAAAACTTTATTCCCTTTTTTAAAAATAATATTTGTCTTCCTCAGTCAAGCAGTAATTTTTTTAAATTTATTTATTTTATTTATTTTATTTTTGGCTGCATCGTTGGGTCTTTGTTGCTGTGCGCTGGCTTTTCTCTAGTTGCGGTGCAGGGGCTTCTCATTGCACTGGCTTCCCTTGTTACAGAGCACGGGCTCTAGGCACGCGGGCTTCATTAGTTGCAGCACACAGCCTCGGTAGTTGTGGCTCGTGGACTCTAGAGCGCAGGTTGCTCAGTATTTGTGGGCCATGGGCTTAGCTGCTCCTCGGCATGTGGGATCTTCCCACACCAGGGCACGAACCTGTGTCCCCTGCACTGGCAGGCGGATTCTATTTTTTTTTCTTTAACATCTTTATTGGAGTATAATTGCTTTACAATGGTGTGTTAGTTTCTGCTTTATAACAAAGTGAATCAGTTATACATATACACATGTTCCCATATCTCTTCCCTCTTGCGTCTCCCTCCCTCCCACCCTCTCTATCCCACCCCTCTAGGTGGTCACAAAGCACCGAGCTTACCTCCCTGTGCTATGCGGCTGCTTCCCACTAGCTATCTATTCTACGTTTGGTAGTGTATATATGTCCATGCCACTCTCTCACTTTGTCACAGCCTACCCTTCCCCATCCCCACATCCTCAAGTCCATTCTCTACTAGGTCTGTGTCTCCATTCCCATCTTACCCCTAGGTTCTTCATGACCTTTTTTTTTCTTTCTTAGTTTCCATATGTATGTGTTAGCATACAGTATTTGTTTTTCTCTTTCTGACTTACTTCACTCTGTATGACAGACTCTAGGTCCATCCACCTCACTACAAATAACTCAATTTCATTTCTTTTTATGGCTGAGTAATATTCCATTGTATATATGTGCCACATCTTCGTTATCCATTCATCTGTCAATGGACACTTAGGTTGCTTCCATCTCCTGGCTATTGTAAATAGAGCTGCAATGAACATTTTGGTACATGACTCTTTTTGAATTATGGTTTTCTCAGGGTATATGCCCAGTAGTGGGATTGCTGGGTCGTATGGTAGTTCTATTTTTAGTTTTTTAAGGAACTTCCATACTGTTCTCCATAGTGGCTCTGTCAATTTACATTCCCACCAACAGTGCAAGAGTGTTCCCTTTTCTCCACACCCTCTCCAGCATTCATTGTTTCTAGATTTTTTGATGATGGCCGTTCTGACCGGTGTGAGATGATGTGTCACTGCAATTTTGATTTGCATTTCTCTAATGATTAATGATGTTGAGCATTCTTTCATGTGTTTGTTGGCAATCTGTATATCTTCTTTGGAGAAATGTCTATTTAGGTCTTCTGCCCATTTTTGGATGGCATTGTTTGTTTTTTTGTTATTGAGCTGCATGAGCTGCTTGTAAATTTTGGAGATTAATCCTTTGTCAGTTGCTTAATTTGCAAATATTTTCTCCCATTCTGAGGGTTGTCTTTTGGTCTTGTTTATGGTTTCCTTTGCTGTGCAAAAGCTTTGAAGTTTCATTAGCTCCCATTTGTTTATTTTTCGTTTTATTTCCATTTCTCTAGGAGGTGGGTCAAAAAGAATCTTGCTGTGATTTATGTCATAGAGTGTTCTGCCTATGTTTTCCTCTAAGAATTTGATAGTGTCTGGCCTTACATTTAGATCTTGAATCGATTTTGAGCTTATTTTTGTGTATGGTGTTAGGGAGTTTTCTAATTTCATACTTTTACATGTAGCTGTCCAGTTTTCCCAGCACCACGTATTGAAGAGGCTGTCCTTTCTCCACTGTATATTCCTGCCTCCTTAATCGAACATAAGGTGACCATAAGTGCGTGGGTTTATCTCTGGGCTTTCTGTCCTGTTCCATTGGTCTATATTTCTGTTTTTGTGCCAGTACCATACTGTCTTGATTACTGTGATTACTGTCTTGATTACTTGATTACTTCAGACTATACTTTGTAGTATAGTCTGAAGTCAGGGAGCCTGCTTCTTCCAGCTCCATTTTTCGTTTCCAAGATTGCTTTGGCTATTCGGGGTCTTTTGTGTTTCCATACAAATTGTGAAATTTTTTGTTCTAGTTCTGTGAAAAATGCCAGTGGTAGTTTGATAGGGAGTGCATTGAATCTGTAGATTGCTTTGGGTAGTAGAGTCATTTTCACAATGTTGATTCTTCCAATCCAATAACATGGCATATCTCTCCATCTATTTGTGTCATCTTTAATTTCTTTCATCAGTGTCTTATAATTTTCTGCATACAGGTCTCTTGTCTCCTTAGGTAGGTTTATTCCTAGATATTTTATTCTTTTTGTTGCAATGGTAAATGGGAGTGTTTTCTTAATTTTGCTTTCAGATTTTTCATCATTAGTGTATAGGAATGCCAGAGATTTCTGTGCATTAATTTTGTATTCTGCTACTTTACCAAATTCATTGATTAGCTCTAGTAGTTTTCTGGTAGCATTTTGGGATTCTCTATGTATAGGATTATGTCATCTGCAAACAATGACAGCTTTACTTCTTGTTTTCCGATTTGGATTTCTTTTGTTTCTTTTTCTTCTCTGCTGTGGCTAAAACTTCCAAAACTATGTTGAATAAGAGTGGTGAGAGTGGGCAACCTTGTCTTGTTCTTGATCTTAGTGGAAATGCTTTCAGTTTTTCACCATTGAGGACGATGTTGGCTGTGGGTTTGTCATATATGGCCTTTATTATGTTGAGGAAAGTTCCCTCTATGCCTACTTTCTGCAGGCTTTTTATCATAAAGGGGTGTTGAATTGTGTCGAAAGCTTTCTCTGCATCTACTGAGATGATCTTATGGTTTTTCTCCTTCAATTTGTTAATATGGTGTATCACGTTGATTGATTTGCGTATATTCAAGAATCCTTGCATTCCTGGAATAAACCCCACTTGATCCTGGTGTATGATCCTTTTAATGTGCGGTTGGATTCTGTTTGCTAGTATTTTGTTGAGGAGTTTTGCATCTATGTTCATCAGTGATACTGCCCTGTAGTTTATTTTCTTTATGACATCTTTGTCTGGTTTTGGTATCAGGGTGATGGTGGCCTCGTAGAATGAGTTTAGGAGTGTTCCTCCCTCTGCTATATTTTGGAAGAGTTTGAGAAGGATAGGTGTTAGCTCGTCTCTAAATGTTTGATAGAATTCGCCTGTGAAGCCATCTGGTCCTGGGCTTTTGTTTGTTGGAAGATTTTTAATCACAGTCCCAATTTCAGTGCTTGTGATTGGTCTGTTCATACTTTCTATTTCTTCCTGGTTCAGTCTTGGCAGGTTGTGCATTTCTAAGAATTTGTCCATTTTTTCCAGGTTGTCCATTTTATTGGCATAGAGTTGCTTGTAGTAATCTCTCATGATCTTTTGTATTTCTGCAGTGTCAGTTGTTACTTCTCCTTTTTCATTTTTAATTCTATTGATTTGAGTCTTCTCCCTTTTTTCCTTGATGAGTGTGGCTAATGGTTCATCGATTTTGTTTATCTTCTCAAAGAAGCACCTTTTAGTTTTATTGATCTTTGCTATCGTTTCCTTCATTTCTTTTTCATTTATTTCTGATCTGATCTTTATGATTTCTTTCCTTCTGCTAACTTTGGGGTTTTTTGTTCTTCTTTCTCTAATTGCTTTAGGTGCAAGGTTAGGTTGTTTATTTCAGATGTTTCCTGTTTCTTGAGGTAGGATTGTATTGCTATAAACTTCCCTCTTAGAACTGCTTTTGCTGCATCCCATAGGTTTTGGGTTGTTGTGTCTCCATTGTCATTTGTTTCTAGGTATTTTTTGATTTCCTCTTTGATTTCTTCTGTGATCACTTCGTTATTAAGTAGTGTATTGTTTAGCCTCCATGTGTTTGTATTTTTTACAGATCTTTTCCTGTAATTGATATCTAGTCTCATAGCGTTGTGGTTGCAAAAGATACTTGATACAATTTCAATTTTCTTAAATTTACCAAGGCTTGACTTGTGACCCAAGATATGATCTATCCTGGAGACTGTTCCATGATCACTTGACAATAATGGGTATTCTGTTGTTTTGGGATTGAATGTCCTATAAATATCAATTAAGTCCATCTTGTTTAATGTATCATTAAAGCTTGTGTTTCCTTATTTATTTTCATTTTGGATGATCTGTCCATTGGTGAAAGTGGGGTGTTAAAGTCCCCTCCTATGAATGTGTTACTGTCGATTTCCCCTTTATGGCTGTTAGTATTTGCCTTATGTGTTGAGGTGGCAGGCAGATTCTTAACCACTGTGCCACCAGGGAAGCCCCAAAACTTTATTCCCTTGCTTGTCTCCTCTGACCTTAGCGCCTTTGTTGTCCAGTCTGACCTCAATCCTATGCTAATTGAACACTAATCAACCAGAGTCAGATGACTAAAACTGCTGTCGATAACATCATTGATGTACTAAAACTGCTGCTGTAGATTGCATCATTACTGTACAAACTCAGAGCAAGATGAATTAACAGGCTCCTGAGCCATGGACACCCTGGCCAGAGAATCATAAACCAGAGACATTCTGACCCCCAAAACTATGATTAAGAAATGTCACAAGAACTCCTTCACATGAAAACTAATATAAAACAAGGGCAGAAAGTCATATATAACTGGCTAAGATGAAAAAACAATAAAATAAAATGAAAAAGGAAATGGGAAACATGACAAACAAAAAGTATAATAGCAGAATTAAAATAAACATTAGGAGCAATATGGAAGAGAGATGAATGTGCCTAAAATCTTATCAGCAATACAGAGTACAAACTTGAAAAGGTCTCTCAGAATGCAGAAGAAAAGAACAAAAGTATGGAAATAGTAACAAAGGATAGTGAAAACTACAGGGGAAAGGGACAGGGTAGCCAGACTAAGTGTTTCTGAGGGGAATCCAGAAAAACTGGAATAGAAGCAATTAAACCTATAACTAAAGAAAAAAAGAAAAAATAAACTGGAGGTTGAAAAAAAGACTGAGTGAACTCCCTGTGTTGCAATGGGCAGGAAAAATCAATGAAGAGGGCTTCCCTTGTGGCCCAGTGGTGAAGAATCCGCCTGCCAATGCAGGAGACATGGGTTTGAGCCCTGGTCCGGGAAGATCCCACATGCCAAAGAGCAACTAAGCCTGTGCGCCACAACTTCTGAGCCTGCGCTCTAGAACCTGCAAACCACAACTACTGAGCCCGCGGGCCTAAAGTCCATACTCTGCAACAAGAGAAGCCACCACAATGAGAAGCCCGCACACTGCAACGAAGAGTAACCCCCGCTCACCGCAACGAGAGAAAGCCAGTGCACAGCAATGAAGACCCAACACAGCCATAAATAAATAAATAAATAAATTCATTGAAAAAAATAATAATTACATATATGTTATACAAAACAAATACACAAAGCACAAATACCAGAAAAAGTACAAGGCTGTCAATATTTTCCTCCCCCTTTGGAAATGAGGGATACACACTGACCTCTGGGAGAGACACTGTGAAATCAACATACAATAGATCTGGATATGGATGTAAAAAATCAACTGAAAGAGTTAAGTTAGATCTCAGGCCAGAAATACTGAGGTACTACGTACATGAATATATTAATGTATCTACAGAAAATGTCAAGTAGAATTGCAGTTGACTGAAACATCACTTCTCCACTTAATTTTTTGTACAGGGAAGAGAGGATTTAGCCAAAGGAATTTGAGAATTCTGACCTCAAAGATGAAGGCATCCCGCCTGCAGAGATGGATATAGGGATTGCAGTCAATGCACCTGACATATTCTGATCCCAAAGACAAAAATCACTCCTATCAAAGCCCGATGTCAGTAAACATTTATCTTACATTCTGCTTACCTAACCCATCTTATTCTGAGTCCATGGTCATGAAACAATCTTCTGACTATGATTCTGTTCTCTATGTCATTATGCCCAGAGGGAGAGAACGAGCTGCTCACAGCAACTCCATGTTTAGTCCGTGAGATGGCAACTCCTCATTATAAAATAAATTGGATTACTGGGGGGAAGATATGCTAATACTTCAAGTATTCAGGAGTTAGGAAATTAAGTTTACTGGTTAAGGATATGCACTTTAGAAGCAGAAAAATACGAATTTAAATTCTGGCTCTGCCACCTGCCAGCTCCGTGATCTCCAATGTAAAATGAGGACAATGATACCTGCCTTGTAGGATTGTAAGTATTAAATGAGACAATGCATCCAAAGTACTTAGCACAGCGTTTGCCATATGGTAGGTGCCCAATAAATATTTGTTGAAAAACAACATGAATGTATGTGATTGATAAGTGGTTCTCATTATTTAAACTTGGTATTTAAATAAGCTTAGTTTATACGCATCTTCCTCTAAAACACAGATCCAATCTTAGGGTACTGGGCAAAAATCTGGATTTCGGACTTGCCTATCTTGAAGATAGACTCTTCTAGACTTTGATAAGCTCTCTAACTTACTTCTGCCATTCTGTATGAGGCCTTTTGAGGAAAAGATTGACAGCCTTGTTTTAATACTCTGATATATCCATGTGGCAACCAAGTCAAAGATCTAATTTTTAAATTTTTTTAAAATTTAAATTTTATAAGGAGTTATCTCTAGGTGATGGGATTATGAGTGACCGTTTTCCCATCTATATTTTCCAAATTATAATACAAAAGAAAAGTTGCCTTTTTTATTATTTAATTTTTTGAAATTGCCTCCAAAAATTCGGACAAAGAGAAGATAAAGATAGAAAAGATGAGATTAAGCTAGAAGTAAAGTTTGTCACCGAAATGCATTATGGTAAGGTTCTATAAGTTTCCTAAAGGTACAGAAGAAATGTTTTCCTAAACTTTCTAGCCTCCACCTAAAGAAACTATGGTCACTAAGGAGATTCACAGAGTCTATAATGTAAAAATAATGTAAGGTCCCAGAAGAAGCACTGCTATTCTTGTTAATAAACCATGAGAGAGGTCTTCCCTGGCGGTCCAGCAGTTAAGACACTGCACTCTCACTGTGGGGGGCATGGGTTCGATCCCTGGCAGGGGAACTAGGATCAGTGCAGCCAAAAAAAATAAACCACGAGAGAAATTCTTCTCATGGGGTTTCACTGAAGAGTGTTTCTTCTGACATCTTTCAGTAAGTTAGTGGCATCATGCCAGAACACAAAGATTAAAGTGGCATCATGCCAGAACACAAAGATAAAAATCTGGACCAATTCAAGAAAGCTATTGTTTCTAAACTACAAAAACAAAACAGGGCTTCCCTGTTGGCGCAGTGGTTGGGAGTCTGCCTGCCGATGCAGGGGACACGGGTTCATGCCCCGGTCCGGGAAGATCCCACATGCCGCAGAGCGGCTGGGCCCGTGAGCCACGGCCGCTGAGCCTGCACGTCCGAAGCCTGTGCTCTGCAACGGGAGAGGCCACAGCGGTGAGAGGCCCGCGTACCGCAAAAAACAAAACAAAGCAAAACCCAAACTTCCTTTGCAGATAATTTCTCCCATAAAGTAGTCACACTGCACAAACTCTGAGAATGGTGTAAGATGTATTTTGATGTGACACATTTTTCCTCAAAATAAAGTATCAACACAAAACACCTAAAAACAATGCCAAGGAAAAGAAATAAAACCTTTAAAAAGGTGTATTTTAAAGACAACTTTTTTTTAAATGAAATGAAAAGAATATATCAAAAACTTCTTACTGGTAGAAGGAAAAGACAACCTTCTTTGCTAGAATTAACTAAGACATTACTTGTCTAGTTTAAATTACAAAATAGGGAATTCCCTGGCAGTCCAGTGGTTAGGACTCAGCACTTCCACTGCCAGGGGCCCAGGTTCTATTCCTGGTCAGGGAACTAAGATCCCACAAGCCTCATGGCACATGCAAAAAAAAAAAAAAAAGAAAAGAAGAAAAAGCTTAAAAGCAGAAGGCGGAAATGTTCAATTCTACATCTGGAAGAAATACATAAGTTAGTAACTTTATTTTCCTACAGAAAATATGGTCTACATCTTACCATGTGTTGCTGGTTCCTTGGTAACTGTAACTGGCTGTTCATCCAGGAAGAAATCTGGTAACAAAGGATGGCCTGAAAAATTGACCCCAAAAATAATTAGGTTAAGGTAACAACTTCAGTATATTAAGATTTTAACACCTGTTTAATAAACGTTACATGTTTTTATTTCATTCTGGTGCTGTGGAAAAGACTCCCATGAGAAGTGTCAAACTATCTGACCTTCAGTAAGCTAAAACACTTTTCCTGTAATCCAGTTATCCTCCTCTCCTTCAACAAATTTCATCTTTAAGATCCAACCAAAGAGTTGCCTATTATGTTAAGCCCTTAACTGCTCTCCCAAGAGCTTTTGCCCCTTCTCACCTACCCATGCAACCCTTCTGTGCTACATCCCTCCAAAATGCTCTGGACTCATCTCCTACCTGGCGCCCCAGAGAGAAGGTGGTTCCTCATTAAGAAGAACTTGTTTCCCATCTCTGTCAATGTGTGTCTGTCTTCCCCTCTCAGAAGATTAAAAAAACTGGAGGGCAGGAATGCACCAGTCTTTGTTATATCCTAACACTTAATCATAATTCCATATTCATATTAAGTTCTCAACACTCGATAGGATTTTTAATTTAAATCAAATTTAAAATTTTGTGCATAGTGCCATTGTGTCTTTAAAACCTAAAGTGATAATTACTGAGTACTATGATTGTACCATAAGCCAGGTACCGTGCCCAGCACATTATATACTTTATTGCATTTAGTTCTTACACAAATCCTTTGTAGAAATTATCTTTCCCTTATTTTAACCAAAAAGGAAAGTGAGGCTCAGAGAAAACAGGTGACATGCCTAAGGCCGCCCAGCTAGTGAGCAGCTGAGCAGAAATGGGAACTGGGTTATCTCCTCCCAAACTCCACTTGTTCCTAATCACTATACAATATTGCTTCCCTCACAGGATTGCTATGAAGGCTAAACAGATACTGTATATAAAGGTGTTTTTTAAAACTGCAAAGAGCTATTTAATTCAATTCAGTTCAAACTGAAGAGACAGGGATGATACAAATAGAAACGTGGTTTCTGTCACCTAGAAGCTCAACTTAATGAATAATATTTAAAATACACTTTTGCACAAATAAATACAACTCCCATTTGGGGCTATATTGTCTATTATATAGTATACTTTATACATAAATTAAAAATGCATTATCATCACCATCCTCACCTACAGTTACAACGGTAAGAATTATTTTTGAACAAGGGGCCTTCTGAGATCTTCTCAAATACCCCCTTGTACATGAGGTAGACCCTGTTCATTCACCTTCACCATTCATCATGAAGTTACTCTCAGACTGCACTTAAGAGACAACATTTGGAAAGCCCATAATCTTAAAAAGTTTTTGTAAAAAACTCACCACTGTATCATCTGTTACCATATCCTTGAAGAAAATCTTTACTGTGTGATTTTAAGGCCAACTTTGAAAACTAATTTTCATTTTTGGTTTCAAGATTTGGAAATGGTTAGAAGCTGATGTGACCTTCTCTATCTGTGCATCACTTAAAAAGCCTTCAACTCACTTCTATTTTCCCTTTCTCTGTTTTTCCAGTTGTGTTGGTCTGGGTTTTTCCTTTCACTAGGAGGACAGCTTTTAAAAGAGCATATTAATTTTATAATCACATAAACATGCACACAAAACAGATGTATGTCCACTGCAGAAAATGTGGAAAAACACATCACTACTTTTGAAAACTATATGCATTACCTGGTGTAACAGCATAGACATCAAAATTTTTTATTCCTTCTTCTTTTAAGATATTTTCATCAATAATAAAGTTGCCAGTAAAACTTTTTGGCTTTTTGAAAATGCAATATGCAGCATCTGCCATGATATCAACTTTTCTACATTGGCTTTCAATACCAGATCCTCCCAGCATATCCATAGCAGCAGTGTATATGGCTGTAGAGAAAACAAACATACACATATGTAACTCTAAATCAAGTAATAGGACTATGGGAGTAACAAGCAAGACAAATAATCTCTTTATAACTCAGGTGATGAGAAAAAGGTCCAGAGAGCTTAAAGGATTTGCCAAATGTTTTACTGACATAACTGGGTAGACAACACATATTCCTTGCTCTGCACAACACTGCCTTATACAGTACTCCTTCATGAGACTATGGCAAAATTCAATTAGATTTCTGACTAAGAATGCTCAAAGAATTTGCATACCATTCTTGAGAGACAAGAAAGCCAGTGAGGAATAAGCAAGAGCACTGAGCTGTAAACCAGGTGACTGACATTTTTAAGCCAACTATGCCGTGACTTTCGGCAAGCTACTTTAACATCTTTCGGCCTCAGTTTCTTGTTTCTAAAATATGGATCTCCTTTCCTAAGCTTATTTTCTCTTTTTCCTCTACTAGAATATAGAGACTCTGCTTTTCTTGTTCATCACTGTATCCCTAGCTCCTAAAACAATGACAAATATACCATAAACATTCAACAGATACTGGCTGGACTTGGGGGTCCCTTTTAAGTTCAGATACTACTTTCATTTATGAAATACTAGAAAATAAAGAGAATTAAAAGGAAGATATTTTGTTTTTGGCCACACACTGTGGCATGCCAGATCTCAGTTCCCCGACCAGGGATCGAACCTGTACCCCCTCCAGTGGAAGCGTGGAGTCTTAACCACTGGACCGCCAGGGAAGTCCCAAGGAAGAATTTTTAAATTATCTATAATCCCCCTGCCCAGAGATAATTACTATTTTTTAAATAAATTTACTTATTTGGTTTTAGTTTTGGCTGTGTTGGGTCTTCGTTGCTGTGTGTGAGCTTTCCCTAGTTGCGGTGAGCGGGGACTACTCTTCGTTGCGGTGCATGGGCTTCTCATTGTCATGGCTTCTCTTGTTGCAGAACACCGGCTCTAAGCGCCGGGCTTCAGTACTTGTGGCATGCAGGCTCTAGAGCACAGGCTCAGTAGTTGTGGCTCACGGGCTTAGCTGCTCCGTGGCATGTGGGATCTTCCAGGGCCAGGGACAGAACCCATGTCCCCTGCATTGGCAGATGGATTCTTAACCACTGCCACCACCAGGGAAGCCCAGATAATTACTATCAATATTTGCATATAATTCCCACTGTTTTCAGTGCATATAAATTTTAATTTTATTTATTTATTTATTTTTGGCTGCATTGGGTCTTTGTTGCTGCACACGGGCTTTCTCTGGTTGCAGCCAGCGGGGGCTACTCTTCATTGTGGTGCGTGGGCTTCTCACTGTGGTGGCTTCTCTTGTTGATGAGCACAGGCTCCAGGCGAGCCAGCTTCAGTAGTTGTGGCACACGGGCTCAGTAGTTGTGGCTCGCGGGCTCTAGAGCACAGGCTCAGTAGTTGTGGTGCACGGACTTAGTTGCTCCGCAGCATGTGGGATCTTCCCGGACCTGGGATCGAACCCGTGTCCCCTGCACTGGCAGGCAGATTCTTAACCACTGCACCACCAGGGAAGCCCCTAATTTTTAAATTACATGTTTTTTATGAAGTAACTTGAAACTCTACCATTAATACATTATTAATTATACATTGTCAAAGTTGTAAATAGTAACAACTCAATTTACATATGTATTTTAGCTTACATTTAAAGCAATGAAAGTCAATTTGTTTAAATGTACTTTAGGTGTCAGAGTTTCTAGTAATTTAGATAAACTCTCCATTCCACTATTAAACCATCCTGAAATCATTACATACTGGAATAACTTACACATTTCAGTCCACAAGATGAAAAGTATATAGCTTTTAAGAGCCACTGACCCTTTTCACTCATTCAACAAATAGTTATTGAGCCTTACAAAAAAAGGAGGCACTCTTGGAGGTATTGGAGCAGATGAGTGGACAAAACAGACAAAAAGTCCCTACATTCACAGCAATTACATCCTAGCACAGATCGCTCTTTCAAAGAGTGCACATTAACTTGGGGAATTTCCTAATAGCATTGAAATAGAAGATACTTCGCCATATTGTAACTAAAATTCCTTTACTAGGAATAATTTTTTTTACTTTACCAATAGCGCAAGAGCTCTGGCCTCACTCTTAAAGTGGTAGCTTATTAATAAAAAATAGCAGGGACTTCCCTGGTGGCACAGTGGTTAAGAATCCACCTGCCATTCTGAGCGTTGTCTTTTGGTCTTGTTTATGGTTTCCTTTGCTGTGCAAAAGCTTTGAAGTTTCATTAGGTCCCATTTGTTTATTTTTGTTTTTATTTCCATTTCTCTAGGAGGTGGGTCAAAAAGGATCTTGCTGTGATTTATGTCATAGAGTGTTCTGCCTATGTTTTCCTCTAAGAGTTTGATAGTGTCTGGCCTTACATTTAGATCTTGAATCCATTTTGAGCTTATTTTTGTGTATGGTGTTAGGGAGTGTTCTAATTTCATACTTTTACATGTACCTGTCCAGTTTTCCCAGCACCACTTATCGAAGAGGCTGTCTTTTCTCCACCGTATATTCTTGCCTCCTTTATCAAAGATAAGGTGACCATATGTGCGTGGGTTTATCTCTGGGCTTTCTATCCTGTTCCATTGATCTATATATCTGTTTTTGTGCCAGTACCATACTGTCTTGATTACTGTAGCTTTGTAGTATAGTCTGAAGTCAGGGAGCCTGATTCTGCCAGCTCCATTTTTCATTCACAAGATTGGTTTGGCTATTCGGGGTCTTTTGTGTTTCCATACAAATTGTGAAATTTTTTGTTCTAGTTCTGTGAAAAATGCCATTGGTAGTTTGATAGGAATTGAACTGAATCTGTAGATTGCTTTGTGTAGTATAATCATTTTCACAATGTTGATTCTTCCAATCCAAGAACACGGTATATCTCTCCATCTATTTGTGTCATCTTTAATTTCTTTCATCAGTGTCTTATAATTTTCTGCATATAGGTCTTTTGTCTCCTTAGGTAGGTTTATTCCTAGATATTTTATTCTTTTTGTTGCAATGGTAAATGGGAGTGTTTTCTTAATTTCACTTTCAGATTTTTCATCATTAGTGTATAGGAATGCCAGAGATTTCTGTGCATTAATTTTGTATCCTGCTACTTTACCAAATTCACTGATTAGCTCTAGTAGTTTTCTGGTAGCATCTTTAGGATTCTCTTTGTAGAGTATCATGTCATCTGCAAACAGTGACAGTTTCACTTTTTCTTTTCCAATTTGGATTCCTTTTATTTCTTTTTCTTCTCTGATTGCTGTGGCTAAAACTTCCAAAACTATGTTGAATTATAGTGGTGAGAATGGGCAACCTTGTCTTGTTCCTGATCTTAGTGGAAATGGTTTCAGTTTCTCACCATTGAGGATGATGTTGGCTGTGGGTTTGTCATATATGGCCTTTATTATGTTGACGAAAGTTCCCTCTATGCCTACTTTCTGAAGCAACTGACAAAAGGATTAATCTCCAAGATTTACACGCAGCTCATGCAGCTCAATAACAAAAAAACAAACAATGCAATCCAAAAATGGGCAGAAGACCTAAATAGACATTTCTCCAAAGAAGATATACAGATTGCCAACAAACACATGAAAGAATGCTCAACATCATTAATCATTAGAGAAATGCAAATCAAAACTACAATGAGATATCATCTCACACCAGTCAGAATGGCCATCATCAAAATATCTAGAAACAATAAATGCTGGAGAGGGTGTGGAGAAAAGGGAACCCTCTTGCACTGTTGGTGGGAATGTAAATTGACAAAGCCACTATGAAGAACAGTATGGAGGTTCCTTAAAAAACTAAAAATAGAACTACCATATGACCCAGCAATCCCACTACTGGGCATATACCAAGAAAACCATAATTCAAAAAGAGTCATATACCAAAATGTTCATTGCAGCTCTATTTACAATAGCCAGGACATGGAAGCAACCTAAGTGTCCATCATCAGATGAATGGATAAAGAAGATGTGGCACATATATACAATGGAATATTATTCAGCCATAAAAAGAAACGAAATCGAGATATTTGTAGTGAGGTGGATGGACCTAGAGTCTGTCATACAGAGTGAAGTAAGTCAGAAAGACAAAAACAAATACCATATGCTAACACATATATACAGAATCTAAAAACACACAAAAAAATGGTCATGAAGAACCTAGGGGCAAGACGGGAATAAAGACACAGAACTACTAGAGAATGGACTTGAGGATATGGGGAGGGGGAAGGGTAAGCTGTAACAAAGTGAGAGAGTGGCATGGACATATATACACTACTAAATGTAAAATAGATAGCTAGTGGGAAGCAGCCGCATAGCACAGGGAGATCAGCTAGGTGGTTTGTGACCACCTAGAGGGGTGGGATAGGGAGGGTGGGAGGGAGGGAGACACAAGAGGGAAGAGATATGGGAACATATGTATAACTGATTCACTTTGTTATAAAGCAGAAACTAACACACCATTTTAAAGCAATTATACTCCAATAAAGATGTTTAAACAAAAAAAAAGGAATCCGCCTGCCAATGCAGGGGACATGGGTTTGAGACCTGGTCTGGGAAGATCCCACATGTTGCTGAGCAAGTACACCCATGTGCCACAACTACTGAGCCTGCGCTCTAGAGCCCACGAGCCACAACTACTGAAGCCCGTGCACCTGGAGCTTGTGCTCTGCAACAAGAGAAGCCACCACAGTGAGAAGCCCACGCACCGTGACAAAGAGTAGCCCCTGCTCGCCACAAGTAGAGAAAGCCCACACGCAGCAATGAAGACCCAACCCAGCCAAAAAAACACAAAAAACATAGCTAACATTTATTATGTGTGTCCTGTGCTGGGCATGCTGCTACATACTTTACGTACATTATCTGAATGAATTCCATGAGGTACGTACTGTTATCCTCATTTTACAGATGACAGTACTCAGGCACAGAGGGGTTAAGTAATTTGTCCAAGGTTACAGGAGCTAGAATTCAAACACGTGGCTGCTTGACTCCAGAGCCAGGCTCTTAGCCACCATGTGACTAATGGGCATACTTTGTTAATCAACAGTTTTGAGTTCAGTTATCATCTTACTCGCATAAACTGCAGAATTTTTCTGTAAATATTTCAGTATGGTCTACAATGAGACTATATGTATACATACACACTCCAGTCTCACTGTAGACTACATGAATGGCATGCAAATTCTTAAAAATTATTAATTAAGAATATGCCATGTAAGTATATACATGTCATGTATGTGTGTGTGCATCCATACACACACACAATGTAAGAACAAGAACGGTATTCCCAGACAACCTACTGTTACTTTAATGACCTTTCTACAGAAAATACAAAGAAGGCACAAATCAGGAAATGAGCCAAACAGTTATTCTCAACAAAGTTTCTACGATGTGAACAGGCCAACCCAACAGGTTATAAGACTTACAATAAAAACAGATTAACAATATGATCAATCAAGTCAAATTCCCTGATGATTTCTGGCAAAAAAAAAAAATATATTCAAGATTTGTAATACACCCCGGATCACAAGAATCCTAAAAGGAGCCCTAAAACTTACGTCTTATTAAGGAATAATTGGAAAAGTATCTGTTACCTTTTGAGTGATTCTCCTGATTACAGCTTTTCTTTTTTAAAGATGTTTTTGATGAGGACCATTTTTTTAAAGTCTTTATTGAATTTGTTACAATATTGCTTCTGTTTTATGTTTTGTTTTTTTGGCCATGAGGCATGTGGGATCTTAGCTCCCCCACCAGGGATTGAACCTGCACCCCCTGCATTGGAAGGCAAAGTCTTAACCACTGGACTACCACGGAAGTCCCTGATTACAGCTTGTTTTATTGGAAATTTGGAAAAGTATGTGAATAAATTTCTTTATGTTTTCTAAGCACAAGAAATAATTTTCACTTTTCTTTTTTTAAGTATTTTATTGTGGAGATAAATATGTATTTTAACCATTTTTTACCACATGTATATACATTTTAACCATTCTTTTTGATGACTTGGGTGCATTTTATTGGTTTTCTTTCAGGTTAACCTTTTTGTTAAAACATTTGGCTTAACTAGCCAAGAGTTTTGTTTTTAATTGATTTTTTTTTTTTTTTTAATTTTTGCTTGTGTTGGATCTTCGTTGTGGCACGCGGGATCTTCCGTTGCGGTGTGCGGGCTTCTCTCCACTTGCTGTGTGCAGGGTTCTCTCTACTTGTGGTGTGCAGGCTTCTGTCTAGTTGTGGCATGCGGGTTTTCTCTCTCTCATTGTGGCACACAGGCTCCAGAGCGCATGGGCTCTGTAGGTGAGGCGTGCAGGCTCAGTAGTTGTGGCGCATGGGCTTAGCTGCCCCGTGGCATGTGGGATCTTAATTTCCTGAGCAGGGACCGAACCCGCGTCCCCTGCACTGGAAGGCAGATTCTTTACCACTAGACCACCAGGGAAGTCCCAGATTAACGATTTTTAAGTGTACAGTTCTTTGGCATTAAGTACATTCACAATGTTGTGCCACTATTACCGCCATTCATTCCCAGACTTTTCAAAATATCTTTTAAAAAATTTACTGGGTTGGCCAAAAGGTTCGTTCGGGTTTTTCCATAACATCTTAAATAAATTTGTTTATTATATTATAGATGTTTCGGGACTTCCTGGTGTCCCACTGTAATGAAAAAGATCCCGTATGCCTCAACGAAGATCCCACATGCCGCATCTAAGACCAGACGCAGTCAAAAAATAAAAATAAATAAATTTAAAAAAATTATAGACTTTCCATGTGTTTAACATTTTATTTGGACTTCTGTATACACTATAGTATGCTCACCATTAAGTTTACTTTCCATTCATCACCATATAGTTGATCCTCTTTACTTACTTCACCCTCCTCCTCCCTTTCCCCTCCGGTACCCACTACTCTGTTCTCTGTACCCACACACAAACGTACACTCTTTTTTTTTTTTAATAAATTTATTTTATTTATTTATTTATTTTTGTCTGTGTTGGGTCTTTGTTGCTGCATGCGGGCTTTCTCTAGTTGCGGCAAGATGGGGCTACTCTTCAGTGTGGTGTATGGGCTTCTCATTGCGGTGGCTTCTCTTGCTGTGGAGCACAGGCCCTAGGCGCGCAGGCTTCAGTACTTGTAGCACGCGGGCTCAGTAGTTGTGGCTCGCAGTCTCTAGAGAGTGCAGGCTCAGTAGTTGTGGCGCACAGGTTTAGTTGCTCCGCGGCACATGGGATCTTCCTGGACCAGGGCTCGAACCCGTGTCCCCTGCATTGGCAGGCAGATTCCTAACCTCTGCGCCAGCAGGGAAGCCCCCACACGTACATTCTTGTATGTACACACTGAACCGAAGATACCACTGATTATAAAGTGTACCACTGACAGGGACTTCCCTGGTGGCACACTGGTTAAGAATCCGCCTGCCAATGCAGGGGACATGGTTTCGACCCCTGGTCCGGGAAGATCCCACATGCCGCGGAGCAACTAAGCCCATGCACCCATAACTACTGAGCCTGCGCTCTAGAGCCCATGAGCCACAACTACTGAGGCCATGTGCTGCAACTACTGAAACCCATGCGCGTAGAGCCCGTGCTCCGCAACGAGAGAAGCCACTGCGATGAGAAGCCTGTGCACCGCAATGAAGAGTAGCCCCCGCTCGCCACAACTAGAGAAAGCCTGCGCGCAGCAACAAAGATCCCATGCAGCCTAAATAAATTAATTAATTAAAAAAGAAAACAGTGTACCAATGAGGAAAAAAACCCTGCCAATTAAACTACAATATATCATCAACTGTAAGAGCGACCTGATATCAAAGATGTAAAAATGTGAAAAGATGGGCATCTCAGAATCAGTGAAATACGGTATAAACTGCTTAACCTTGTTGGTAAGTAGGTCCCTTGAAAAACAGAAACCAGTTTTGGTTTCTAGTACCAAGAGAGGCCAGCTGCCACCCTGTCACCTTGACCTCCCTGGTTAGCTGAGTTCCCACGTCTACATGTAATGTGGTCCAGGTGACAGAGGACTGCAGCTATTCTGTGATGCTTTTGTTATCTTCCTCTCCACTGCCATTGCCAAGTTCAGGAGCCACCAGTTCCAGACTCCCCACCCCAGCTCACATGAAACCTATCCAAAAGTGGACCTTTGGGACTTCCCTGGTGGTCCAGTGGCTAAGACTCCACACTCCCAGTGCAGGGGGCCTGGGTTCAATCCCTGGTCAGGGAACTAGATCCCACATGCTGCAACTAAAGGTCCCGCATGCCGCAACTAAAAAAATATCCCACATGTTGCAATGAGGATCCCGCACGTGGTAATGAAGATCCCGTGTGCAGCTACTAAGACCCAACACAGCCAAATAAATAAATATTTAAAAACAAAAGTGGACTTTCCTCTTCTACCACACTTGTTCTGACCAATCCAGACGCAAGACGCAGCAGGCATTTTCAATAGCAGCCCTCATCCCTCCTCCCCTCCCCACCCTCCACGTCAGCAGAAACTATGAAATGGGTTTTGTAAAATGAGAAAATTATAGTTTTGAAGGTGACATAGTCGGGTGCTTGAGATCCTCATGTTGTGGAACTACTAAAGGCATGCTTTCTAGTCCGTTTTCTGGATGTGTTGAATTCACTGGCTTGAAAGTTCTAGACCCAGAAGGGGTAACGTAGCCAGTGTAGAGAAGGAACACCGAGCCAGGGAGGACGAAAAGTGTGGACCAGGACACTGTTTTGATTGTAGATAATATATGTCACACCGTACTCATTTCATTAAGTGCAATAAATCTCCTCTTCCTGGAAGGGCAGTAATGTTGGGAGATTGCTTCTGGTTCCAGCAAGCATAAAGAAAGAACCACTCTACTCAGTCCAGAAAAAAGACATGTGTTTTTTAAATAGAGGCCTCCCAGACAGCCAGGAGCATGAACACCGTCTCAAATCCATTCTCATTGCCTCCATCATGAATAATGCAATATTCTAGCTAGGTTTCCTGCCTCCTCTTTCCACAAACTTACAAGTCATCCTATATTCAGATGCCAAATTAAACTTCCTAAACCTCATCAACAAACCACCGCTCCTCTTTTCCTTCTTCTTCTTACTGTTCTCCTGCTTCTAAAATTCTAAAGTGGCTCTCCGCTGAATAAATTCAAGCTCCCAAACTCGGCAATCAAGCCCCTTGGGCTTAGTTTGTCCATCTTCCCCACAACCTCATACCCCCCGCCAACATTCAGGCCAATATGAACCCATTTGCAGATCCTCAAGTTCAGAGGGAAATAAATAGCCCACACCCCAACATGGGTACAGTATATTAAACCCCTTGTAGTTCCACCAAACACATGGTATTGTCCCATACTGCAGCCTTTTCTGTTCGCTCCGCCAGGAATGCCTTGCCCAGTCTCCTTCTTGCTAACTCCAATATTCTCTTGTGGTCTCATTTCAATTGTTCCATTAGAAAACAACCTTTCCTAACCTTTCATCTGAAATACATGGCCCTCTTGTTACGTTTTAAAAGTATCCTGTACATAATTCATTATGCCGTGTATCATATGGAACATGACCGTCAACTGAATTCACTATGCTATACAAATCTAGGACCCAAATGATACCAATGGTTCCAAGATGTCTAGTCAATCTAAAATGAACATGTCTAAGCTAAAGCAAAGTCTCAGCAGTGAGCTGATTTCTTCTTCCAATCCTGATACTGTCCTCCACGTTCCCTGTCATACAATGTTCTCCCCCTTCCTTATATAAGCTTTGTTCAGAATGCCTATCTTGGACCTAGGTAGAAGGAAATCATACTGCACTTTCATTCATTCATAAAATACTTATTTAATGTCTACAATGACTATAATAAAATGAACAAAACAGATACTGTCTCTACCTTCAAGAAGCTTTTCTAGCAAGAAAGACATTAAACAGGGACTTCCCTGGTGGTCCAGTGCTGAAGAATCTGCCTTCCAATGCAGGGGACGCGGGTTCGATCCCTGGTCAGGGAAATAAGATCCCACATGCTGCGGGGCAACTAGGCCCACACACCACAACTACTGAGCTTATGCGCCTCAACAAAAGAGCCTGCATGCCACAAACTACAGGGCCCACACGCTACGGAGCCCGCACCACAACCAGAGAGAGAAAACCCACACGCCACAGCTAGAGAGAAGCCCGCACGCCGCAGCTAGAGAGAAGGCCACACGCCACAACTAGAGAGAAGCCCACGCACCGCAACGAAAGATCCCTCATGCCTCAACGAAGATCCCGCATGCCTCAACGAAGATCCAGTATGCCGCAGTGAAGATCCTGCATGCCACAATGAAGACCCGACACAGCCCCCCAGAAGAAGACATTAAACAATTATAGTTATAAAATCAGCAATTTAATTTCAAATGTTGTAAGTGCTATGAAGGAGATGTCCAGATTACTAAATCTAGTGGTCAGTCCCCATCTTGTAAGAGCTATGAGCGGCATCTGACACAACCGATCACTTCTCTTCTTCCTTGAAACACTTTCTCCAATTGGCTTTCAGGACATCATACTCTTTGATTTTCTTCCTACCTTACTCTCCTATGTGGATTTTTTCCTCTTCTTCCCAACCTCTTAACATTGCAATTGCCAATGATACTTTCTCTTCTTCTATTCACTCTCTAGCTGACATCATCTAGCCTTGTGACTCTATATGCCATCTATATGCTGAAAATCCACAAATTCCATCTCCAGCCTGGACCTCCCTCATGACCCCCAGACTTCCAAACCCAAGTGCTTACTGACCATCTCCACTTGGATGCTCAATCACAATACCCCAAACTGAATTTGTTCCCCAACCTCCCTTGTCTGTAGCATTCCCTCATCTCAGTTGATGGCAACTCCATTATTCCAGTTACTAAAGCCAAAGTAATTTTGGAGTCATCCTTGGCTCTTCTTTTTGTCTTATATCCTATATCTAATCCATCAGCACATCTTGTTGGTACTAATTGCAAAAAATATCAGAATCTGACCACTCTCTGCCTCTGCTATCACCCTGGTCACAGCTACTAATATCTGTGCCTAGGTTACTCCAATAGCCTCTAAACTGGTCTCCCTATTTCTCCTTTTGCCCTATGAGAATCTATTCTCAGCAGAGCAGCCAGAGAGATTCTTTTACAAATTTAAAAGAATCAGGCCCCTCCTCTGCTCAAAACCTTGCAAAAGCTCCTCATTTCACTCATGGAGTAAAAACCCAAGTCTTGGCAAGAACCTTACAACATCTGACCATTTCCTCATAAGCATCATCTCCTCACTTCCTACCACTCTCCCCTCACTCCAGCCACACTGGCCTTCTGCCTGCTCTTTCATCATTGCCAAGCAGGCTCACCTCAGAGGACCTTTCAAGGGCCTATGTCTTCTGTCTTCAATGCTTTTCCCTCAAATACCCCATTGACTAACACACCCCCAAGGTGAACTCCATCACCTCCTTACTTGAAGACTTCTACACTCAAATGTCACCTCAAAAAGGCTAAACCTTTCTACCCTATTTAAAATTGCAACTTATCTGCCCTAACACCTGAGCCTTCTAATCTCCCTTACCTTCTTCTACTTTTTCCATAGTATTATCACCTTCTAGCATATTACATAGTTTGTTATTCATTAAGTTAAATGTCTGTTGTGTCTCTCCCAATTATACTATAAGTTCCATAATGGCACATATTCTTGTCCAGTTTGTTCTCTGATGTACCTTAAGCAACTAGAACAGAGCTTAGCACATAATAGGTGTCCAGCAAATATCTGCCGATGAATAAAATCTCAAATTTTTAGCGTTAGACTAGGCTTCTTCTCACTTTGTTACCCCAGAATCCCAAAGACCTAAAGATTAGAGGAGTGGAGGCAAGGAAAGAAGGACAAAGTGTAAATGATGGCAACAAACTCTTTCATCTCTCGCATTGAGAGGTAAACTCTCTGAAGGTAAGGACTGCATCACATTCATCTTCGTACCCCCAGGTACCTTGTGCATAGTAGATACTTAATAAATTATCTGTTGAGTACATAATGAATAAATAGCACAGAGAACTGTGCCTGGCATATAAAAATGTTTGAAAGATGAATGAATATAAAGCGTCAAGTAACATAATAGAGGTACCAAGAGGGAAACACTATGCTCAGACTTTATCTCAGAGACCTCCCTTTCTAACTGCCTGACTCTCACTATCTATCAACTCTGGTAACAGCAATGATTAAGGCAGGGGGAGGAGGTTGAGAAAGGATGAGAGAAGGAAAAGAAGTTGAAAAAAAAGAGGCACAATAAAGTGTGAGCTTTTAAACTTTTTTACTGTGATTCACAAGTAACACTTTTTATCAGCATGACTAAAAACACATAATACCTACACATATACACTCACAAACATATACCTATTTCACTTATATATGACATTTATATATGAAAAAAGTTTATGAAACAACATTGGCTCTTACTATATGCAATGCTCTCTAATATTTTCTATTTTATTCAATTAGAAATAAAATGAAACAACAACAGAATTCTGGCTGCTACCTAGTAGATTTCACAATCCACTAAATTGATTTCATGCCTCACTAAATTGATTTCATGACTCACCAATGAGTCTTGACATGTAGTTTGAAAAGTATTGTAGAAGCAGTTTTTTCACTCTCATCTTTGCCTCACTGCAATGAATATCACTCTCCAGAAAATCTTAAAAGAATTGTGTCTGCTACAGTAACATAAGGGAAACGAAGAAGCAATAAATCATGGTTCTGATCCCACAGTAGGTCAGGGCATAAAGAATCTTAGTCAAACTTCAGATGGAATTTTAAAAAATTGATTCCTCCTTAAAAAATTAAAAATAGAACTACCATATGATCCAGTAATTTCACTTCTGGGTATTTACCCAAAGAAAACAAAAACACTAATTCAAAAATACATATGCACACCAATGTTCACTGCAGCATTATTGACAATAACCCAGATATGGAAGTAACCTAAATGTCCATTGATGGATAAATGGATAAAGAAGATGTGGTGATACACACACACACACACACAAAATGGAACATTACTCAGCCATTAAATAAATTAAATCTTGCCATTTGTGACATGGATGGATCTAGAGACTATTATGCTAAGTGAAATGTCAGACAAAGACAAATATCATATGATCTCACTTATATGTGGAATCTGAAAAACAAAATAAACAAACAAAACAAAATGAAAACAGACTGATAGATACAGAGAACAAACAGGTGGTTGCCAGAGGAGAGTGGGGTGAAGGGTGGGGAAAAATACATGAAAGGGATTAAGAGGTACAACCTCCAGTTATAAAATAACTAAGCCACAGGAATGTAATATGCAGCATAAGGAATATGGTCACTAATACTGTAATAACTTTGTATGGAGACAGATGGTTACTAGACTTATCGTGGTGAGCATTTCACAATGTATGCAAATGTCAAATCACTATGCAGTACACCTGCAACTAACATAATATTGTACATCAACTATATTTCATTTAAAATTTTTTTTTAATTCCTGGAGTTCTTATGAGAAAAGAAAGATAGTGGCTAGAGAGCTGGCTGCAACGGCTAAATTTTCCTAAGAGTTGCATTAGCAACATACCCCAGGGCTCCATAAATTCTCACCCACAGCCCCTTGTTCTCCCAGCTTCAATACCATAGACCATTAGGTCTTTCACTACTGCCTGGAGCTGAGGAAATCTCCTCACCTAGTATACAGCAGATAGGAAGAAAAAGAAATCCATCATTTGTTTCTAAGCTACAACTCTGGGTACAGTTCACACTGCTGTATGTGGCAGTTCCGTTCAAGAGTACCTCTAGGGCTATCATAACTTGCAAAAATACTGAATTAAGTGTTCTTCTAACAGACAGCAGTGTTTGTTGATTCTTCCTGTGTCTGGACATTGGATCGCCTTAGCTGCACAGCACTTTTTGTCTTTTCACTGCTCTATTCACCCTTAGATAATTTAAACAACGGCAACCTTGGCAGCAGGGGCAAGTGGAGCGGTCTCTGCCCCACGGGTGGGTAATACAGCAGATGTACCAGTTACTGAATCCATTTGGAGGCCTAAAGGAGAATTCTCCCTGGTCTCCTCACTGTTCAGCCTTAAGGGTAGGAACTACTTCTCTCACCTGTTGAATCACCCAGGTGAGGGCCTCAGATCCTCCATGGGCTGAGCTCTCTCCAGGAACTTCTGAGTATTAATTCTCCCTCCAATGCTCTCTACTGGCCCCATTCTGTCCTCTGGCCCAGAGGGGAATAACCTCCTTCAAGCTTCTCAGTTACTCCTCTTACAGAATCAATGTCTTGCTCATTCCTTCCATGTCCTGCCTGCCTGCCACCCCAACAACCTGCTCCACTCCGGGGAGTTGCCTGGTCATTGGAAAGGGTGGACAGCAAGGCCATAAGTTTCAACAGTCACCTTCTCAGAAACCCCCTGTACCCTCAAATAAGTGAAAAGATTCCAGTCTGCAATCTGTATGTTTCAAGGAATATAATGAAGAACATGAAGATACTTTCAAAGGGAATCCAAAATTATCATTCATTCAAAAAACACCTAAGTGACCACTGAATGGAGGGCACTGTCCTAGGAGGAGACACACCAGTTTGACCCCTAAGGAGTTTCCTTGGAAAGGGGTCACACTAATTTACATGTTGGAGTACTGATGTTAGTGCAACAAAGGTTCTGTTAAATACATAAAATGAAAAAGTGATTCCCACTACATTTTCCCTTTATCATACTTTTGTGGGGTAGGATTGTCATTTAGATTTAAGAGGAAAGTAGTTAAGGTTTTTCACAGGCATTATCTATTAAATATATGAAAAAACATATAATAGATATAGTTTGTCTTTTCTTTTACTTCCTTTAAGCTGTTTTGATATATAAGTGGAGAATAAGAACCCACAAGGACAAGCTTTCCCTTTCTGTCATTTTTACTGACTTTCCCTCATGTTTATACAACATATTCCCTAGCCTGCACCCATCAGCTTCCATCATACACTTAACTCTAAAGCTGCATACCCAGCCATATGCAGGTTATTCTGTCACCTAAAGGGGATCTAGGCACTCTGTGAACTCAGAACTCATGTGAAAGTACAGAAAAGTTGGTTTTTCATAAAGAAAAAAGACAAAGTAGTAAGAATACCAGAAAGTAAAGAAGCATTTGCTAGGATGTGTGAGGAGAAAACAAAAGTATGAGAATCTATAGAATTTTCTGAGGTACGAAAGATAGTGATGGAAAAAAGGTTAGGGAAATGCAGATGGCTTCCTGTTGGCTTTAATGAGACTCTTCAAGTGTTCCTGGGTTCAGTGTTTCTAGTACAGCAATCATGTAGTCATGCAGATCAAGTCAAAGCTAGAAGGTGACTGAAAAGGGCCTTTTATGCACAATAAAAAGTTGAACTTTTTTCCCAACAGACAGACTGAGGTTACCTTTGACAGTCTACTCACTCGCACCCCACCCCACCCAGCAAAGAGGGTCAAAGACAATAAATGAGAATCCAATAAATGGATTTTTTGTAAGTACATACCTGTTTTAGGCCACAATGCATTGACTGCAATTTCACCTTTAAATTCTTCTGCCATTCCAAGCACACACATAGACATACCATACTTAGCAATGGTGTAAGCTGAAAGAAACCACCAAGAATTTAATTAAGAAAGAAATTAATCTGTGAATTTAAATAACCAATTTCTTTCTATTACTATTCCTTCCTCGATATATTTTTTCAGAATTATTTAATAATAATACAAAACATAATTTTAATTTACTATTTTTAAAAGAACAGTTTTTAAAGAAGTAACTGTAGTTTTATGGAAATGGTTTTTATATATATCAGGGATGAACCACTTTTACATACTTCCATCCTAATATTAGATTCAAAGAAAAAAGACAGTAATAAACTTTCACTTCTCTTAATATTATGGGAGTAAGTTACATTATTGTTTCTTAATCTGGTTTTTTTCCTTTTCTTTTTTAAAAAAATGAAAGTGACCATTTAAAGGAAAACTACTACTAGTAAAACATAAACAAAAGGTTGCAAATTCATTTAACCTAGTCTATTAAAACAAAACTCCTTTTGGTTTTGTTCTATGGGTTCCTACTTCAACTGCCTTCCTTTCCAAATTTTACTGAATTATGTTGAAATAAGGATAAGTATCTGACACAACTATTTCAAAGGAGGCACCTATACATAAATCTTGTTATTTAGCATACTCACCTTAAATCACTAGTTTTCTGTGAAAGGTAAAGTATTCCATGGATCGTTTTCACCAACTTTACTGAAGAATAAGTTACATACAATAAAACACACCCACTGGGACTTGAGAGAGCTTTCTAGGACAGGGATATCCATATCTCCATTTGATTATTGGTTATACAGGTGTATACGTTTGTCAAAACTCATCAGACTGAACCACTAACATCTGTGCATTTTATTTAATGTAAATTATACCTCAATTTTTTAAATTAAAGATAAAAGATTAAGAATCTACTTACAAAATGCTATCAATTTCTGCATAGAAAATTTAATGTTGAACGCTATGTACAAATTGTGATTACATCATAGATATACTGGTTTAATACAAAACCAATTGACTAAACAAGCCATCCCCTCATCCTACCACCTACCACAGTGCTGTTTGAACCACAGTGGATTTAGGTTCAGCGGTGGGCTGAGATTGAGGATATGAGCAATTTTACTCTTTTTCAAATAAGGAATGCATGCTTTAGATCTGAAAGCAAAAGAAAACACAAGTCAAGTTACTAGTTTTCTAACAGCTTCATTACTTTCTTAAGTTATATTTTAAACTACTTCTACAGAGCAACTGAACTTGTTCAATAACCGGCAGGGTACTTCTGTTGGTTTTCTTTGTTGTTGTTCCCCCACTTACCTGGAATGCAGATAGGAAAAGCAACTAATATTCATCCTTTGAAGCTATGCATAAAGGCCTGACAATATGATCTGCTTGATGAAAATAATCAATTCCGTGGCACACTAGCCTTAAATCCAACTTAGATTATCTTCAACCACATCCTTCCAAGTCAGACAGACCTAGGTTCAAATCCTCCTTCTGCCCTTCATTGTGTAATCTGGGGCAAAATATATAGTATTCTAATTCTTAGTTTTCTCACTTGTAAATGTTGGTAATACCTGCTTCTATCTAGGATTGACCAAGGGATTAAAATGAGATGATACATATGAGATACTTAGAACAGTGCATATATTAAACATGAAATAAACAACTGCTATTATTAGTATTACATATTCTGATTCTTTTTCATCTTAGTAGGTATAGTATTCCTACCACACTGGAACTGTAATTTAATACATGAACTCCCAATACATAACCAAATTTAATTTGTACCAATATGCAATGCAATGTTCCTTTGCAGGCAATATTTAGTTGTTTGTTTTTTAAACCCTTTCAAAAAGGTAGATAATTTATTTTACAAAAGACACAGGTCCAATATTTGGAAATGTTTAATTATTAAGCTATAGTATATAGCTTAATAACATATTGTAGCTTAATAATTTTAGTTTTTAGTTTTATTTCACATTCAATAACTTCTAGGACTTGAAACTAGTCCATTCTTCTTAAGTCTGTTCCTTTATTACCAATGTACAACATTCTTGTTACCATCTACAATGTCTTTTTAAGTTTATAAACCAAATACAATCAATATCACTAAAGGGTTTTTGTACATATTGTTTTTCTATTACAAAGGTGCTTCACTCTTATCGGGGTGAGGTAGAGAAGGGCAAACAATATTACAGCTGTTTGTCATTACAACAGTGAAGCTGCACGTCAAAGCATCAACAGGAAACAACCTATTCCAAGCAATAAGACCATATTTCACACTCAAGGGAAGGAGTTCATTTCATTTACATTACAAACATGAGCTTCTCTAATATATTAGACAAAACCTTTCCACCTGCACTTTGCTTGCCTAACCCTCAGGTTTACTAACCCTAATCAGGTACGTTTTCCACGGCAACATGCCCTATCTTACACATTATATTGAAAATTCTTAGCACCACGCTTAGATACTAATACCTTGAGCTTAATAAAAGAGCTAAGTTTACTAGAAACTTACTGTATGCTAGGCACTGCACTTATTAGTTATTACCTTCACATGAATTATTTTACTTAATCAGGGTTGTAAGCTCCAAGGCCTATAGGGCATTTGAGTAAATGAATAAAGTGAGCTGGGTATAAGAAAGAGCAACGGCTCAGAAATACAATTGAGCCTTATTACTGAATTTCTACAAGCATTTAACATGATACAAACACATATAATACTGGAGATTATACATTTAATTAAAACTTAGAAATACAAATCAGGATCTGCATTCTACCTCCTGTCTTCCAACCCTGTTTCTTTAAACCACTAGAACACAAGACACAGGCCACAGGGCCCTGGGCACCAGGGATCAGGAAGCAGCTCCAGATCCTTGCTGAAATCTCCAAATAGGTCAGTTCTTTGGGCCTTCCCCTACTCTCTCCCTGAGGATGCTTCTCAGGCTTCCCTGAGAAAACAATCTGTACTTATCTTCTGTGAATGAAATGAGTGTCACTAAATAAAAAACAAAACAAAAATTTAAACGGAAATGTCTCATTATGAATTTCTCTTTTATAATGTATGCCTTTCATAGAGGGCCAAAAACCTGACACCCTTTTTTTGGTTCAAAGGTCAATGTCAGGTCTTTCAATTGGCATTGTAAAATGCCTTTAACTGGGAACAATTTTATTTAAAATTAGCTGTTAATAGGGACTTCCCTGGTGGCACAGTGGTTAAGAATCCACCTGCCAATGCAGGGGACACGGGTTCAAGCCCTGGTCCAGGAAGATCCCACATACCACAGAGCAACTAAGCCCCTGTGCCACAACTACTGAGCCCACGTGTCGCAACTACTGAAGCCCGTACGCCTAGAGCCTGTGCTCCACAAGAGAAGCCACTGCAATGAAAAGCCTGTGCATGGCAACAAAGAGTAGCCCCCGCTCACCGCAACTAGAGTAAGCGCATGCGTAGCAACGAAGACCCAATGCAGCCGAAATAAATAAATAAATAAATTTTATTTTTAAAAATAGCTGTTAATAAATATAGGAACTTTCAACAGTGAATAGAATCTTTGCTTTTAAAAAGGGTTTTAGGGCTTCCATGGTGGTGCAGTGGTTGAGAGTCCGCCTGCCGATGCAGGGGACACGGGTTTGTGCCCCGGTCCGGGAGGATCCCACATGCCGCGGAGCGGCTGGGCCCGTGAGCCATGCCCACTGAGCCTGTGCGTCCGGAGCCTGTGCTCCGCAACGGGAGAGGCCACAACAGTGGGAGGCCCGCGTACCGAAAAAATAAAAATAAAAAAAATAAAAAAGGGTTTTATTTTAGGGTATCTATTCCTGAGATATTTGTAGATCTATTATTCTAACGTACTCATATTTAGTTTTTAGTACCTTAGTGCCCTACAGCTTATGTATTCCATTTGTAGTTCTTCAACTGCACAAATAGTTTTCATTCATAAAGGTAATTTTAAAGTTAGTTCATTTTCCTATATCGGATTTTTTGGTTTTGTTTTGAACTGAACAAATCTATAAACAGGAGTGTAGTTTAGGCCATCACTTTCATTTTTGGAAAATGATCTTGTTATAGGAAAGGGGACAAATTATCCTTGACAAATGGGTTTTCCAAAGACATAATTTCACAAGGAATGAGCAATGAGAATCATATACTTGTGTTTCCGTAAGTCATAATGTCAGCTAATAAAGCCAAGTCTTTGACCCAATCTTTGCTTGGGAACTGAGTTAGGAATTTTCTCTTGGGTGGCAAAAAAGAATTGATTTCTTTCTAATCAAAAACAAAATCTCTGCAACAGTACACCACAACCTTGTCACAGAACTGACAGTCACTTTGTATTCAACATGAGTAAAGCACTGAATAGTCTGTATTTCAAACCACGGAAGTCTATTTAATGCTTAGAATTCATAACGGCCCGTTTTCAACTTTTTAGCAAGAGCTATTCCTAGTGAACAATACAATGAACAAACTTAATTTCTACACCTCTGTGAAACACTTCTACATTAGTTTAGACTTGTATAAGTTTAAAGTTAACCTTGACCATCACAGCCACACTGTCTATACCACTTTTTTTTTTTATTTACTTTGGGCTGCATTGGGTCTTTGTTGCTACGCGCGGGCTTTCTCTAGTTGCAGCTAGCGGGGCTACTCTTCGTTGAGGTGTGCAGGCTTTCCATTGTGGTGGCTTCTCTTGTTGCGGAGCATGGGCTCTAGGCACACAGGCATCAGAGTTGTAGTGCATGGGCTCAGAAGCTGTGGCTCGCAGGGTCTAGAGCGCAGGCTCAGTAGTTGTGGTGCACAGGCTTAGTTGCTCCGCAGCATGTGGGATCTTCCAGGACCAGGGATCGAACCCGTGTCCCCTGCACTAGCAGGTGGATTTTTTTAATTAATTAATTAATTTTTTGGCTGCATTGGGTCTTCATTGCTGTGCACAGGCATTCTCTAGTTGCGGCGAGCACGGGTTACTCTTTGTTGTGGTGTGCGGGCTTCTCATTGCAGTGGCTTCTTTTTGTTGTGGAGTACAGGTTCTAGGCACACGGGCTGCAGTAGCTGTGGCACGCGGCCTCAGTAGTTGTGGCTCATGGGCTCTAGAGCACAGGCTCAGTAGTTGTGGCACACAGGCTTAGTTGCTCCACGGCATGTGGGATCTTCCTGGACCAGGGCTCGAACCTGTGTCCCCTGCATTGGCAGGCAGATTCTTAACCACTGTGCCCCCAGGGAAGTCCTGATTACCACTTTTGATAAACCCACATTACATTTTCTAAAACATTTCTCAATCCTCAAGTCATTTCCTGATGTTCATGTCATGAGTATCCAGTCTAAAAAACTTTAATCACATCAAAATTATCCTGACTGGATATAACTGGGTGGGTGGAATATTTATTCCTGTGGCTTCGTCATCTATAATAGAAACGGCCACAAATGATTTAAGTTTTTCATGCATCATGCCCTTCTAACCCTTAATTCAGCAGGAATAGTATTCCTGGTTAGGTTTATATTTTTAAACACTTATTTAAATGAGTGTTTACATTCAATCAAAATTCTTTCACAAAGTTACCAGCTGTAAAATATTTTGATGCCCAGATAATTTCTTCTTGTAACACATAACTGCATCACACAGCAGCATTGCTTATTTTATTTGAAAGTAAACACAAACCTATTGAAATGTTAGTCCTCTTTCTAGTTCATTAAGTTTTTCACCATAATCTTTTCAATATGCTTGCCACAGATCTTACTATGGTTTGATTCTCTATGGTTCCCATTCAGGAGGAATATAGGTTACACACTGAATTTATAGAAATATGCCCCACATCTACAAAGAAGCAAGCTCTCAACCATTTTACTTGCACATATGGCCCTCTTGGCATATGTCTCATTTTCCCACTTCAGATAGAGACATGGGTATGAGAAATATTTTACTTTCTCCTTTAATAGAAGAAGGAAAAGTGCAAGCACAATGATAAGTGGCAACTTTTTAGCCTGCCTTCAGCATCCAGAGACAATGGTGCCCAGTCCCCATCTGATAACACAATTGATACTCTGCCACTGGGCTATGGTAGCTAACTGTTGCCACGTGGGAACGCTGTCTCTATGTGGCCAATGTTTCAAGAAAGCCAGAAATCGGGATTTTTGTGTAAATCTCCTGATTTTTTTCATGTAGGCAGCTAATGAAATTATGAATATAGGTAACTAATAAAAACAAAATGTTTAACACTGTCAGAGCCAAGTTTTGCTGATCCAAAAACACATATCCAAGGGCAAAGTTCAAAATTAAAGACAAATTTTATATTTAACCCTTATTACCAATCTTATGACATACTTCTCTATTATCCCCATTTTACAAATGAGAAAACAGACTCTGCAAGAGCTTAAGTTACTTGTACAAGCTCATGAAGATAGTGAGTCATGAAGGGTGGGGGTGAAATTTGAATCCTCAAAGGAGTCTGCCTCCAAAGCCCAAGTTCCTAACCACCTGTTCTATGCAAACGTATAAGGCAGATACACACAAGTACATATAAGGCAGATAAGAAAGTTCTGTGCTGATCTGCCCTTATATCCACATGAAAAATGGTAGAACCCGAAGGTAAAAAAACAGATAAACAAATGGACAAACAAGAGTGGACTAGGTCTGACCAATCCAGAACACAACAGGACTACATTTGCTCTCATTCTATATTTGATATTTTCCCTGACACTGCCTAAGATAGCATTAGCCTTTTTCAATTACATTAAAATGGGATTCATAATGAGCTTCTTGTTATTTACATAACTAAAACTCCAGTGTTTTTCAGAGGAAGAGACTACTGCAGGTTTGCCAGAAGACTTGGTATGCATATATATATGTATTTACTCATGCAAATGTTTGAAAATGTTTGAGCTATACTTTAGTCTTTATTAGAATCACAGAGAAAAGGCACTCTGAATAAAACTATTTAAAATACTACCTACTGACTTGGAGCACTTTTAGGCCTTTATAAGGGTTGACTAGATTTTAAACTGTATTCCTAACCTATTCAAATCTGTTTACAACTAGTTCTCTGACAAAACACTGCAACACTCTCTCCCACAGGTCTTTAACTTACGTAAGATAGGTGCCTCTGGTGTTGATGTTCATCATCAAATCCACTTTCTTTGTAGGTGTTTCCAATGTGTTGGTCAAGCTAATAGCACTGGCATTATTCACCAGAATATCAATTCCTGTATTCAAATAATCATCTTCTTAGTAATGTAATTTAGACTTTATAACAAAAAGAAATAAAAAACATTCACTCTATATAGTTGAAGCCCGAGTTCACAAATACTTCTTTTAGATAATATGACTGACGAATACACCAATGCAAGACTCAGTAGGTATGTCAAAACAGCACCCAGATGATTTTCACTGGCACATGGAGACCATAATCAGGGCTCCACAGGAAACTGCAAGGAAGCTTAGTCCTTAGTGGTTTGTAGCTCCCGTCCTTATCTGTTCTCTTCCTGGTCTTCCCTCCTTGTATCCAAGAACCTTAGGTCAATTTCCTTAAAGTTTCCCACCCCCCCCCCATCATCTTTCCAAGGCCTGTCTCCCTTCCAAGCACACCGGTCTCCCTCGTCTCAAAGGCCCTTACTTAAATGGAAGAGCTCCTTTCTGGTCTTGGGAACTGGGAAAAGAGAAATGACCTAGAGTTTAAATTCCAGGCAAATCATGAAAATAGATCAGGTTTGTTTTGGTAACTTATACACAAAATAAATTTAGAATAATGATTATTTCTGCATATTCTATCCAGTCCTTATCCATATGTAACATTTATGGTTACAAGCTTAAACAATGTTAAATGAAAATGGTAAAATACAAAAGCATCTCAAACACATTTCTGCATTTCTACATGGCCTTCATAATTCTTTTCCTTTAAATTGAAGTACAGCTGATTTACAATGTTGTGTTAATTTCTGCTGTACAGCAAAGTGACTCAGTTATAGATATATATACATTCTTTTTTATATTCTTTTCCATTATAGTTTATTTCAGGATACTGAATATAGTTCCCTGTGCGATACAGTTGGACCTTGTTGTTTATGCATTCTATTCAATATATGTAATAGCTTGCATCTACTAATCCCAAACTCCCCATCTATCCCTCCCCCATCCCCCTCCCCCTTGGCAACCACAGGTCTGTTCTCTATGTCTGTGAGTCTGTTTCTGTTTCGTAGATAAGTTCATTTGTGTCATATTTTAGACTCCACATATAAGTAATATCATATGGTATTTGTCTCTTTCTGACTTATTTCACTTAGTATGATCATCTCTAGCTGCATCCATTCTTTCTAAAGAGCATTTAATATTCTATCAAATAGATATATGACAATTTCTACTGCTGGGGTTAGACTGTTGCCTTAAACGTCTTTTATTATCTTAACTTTGCTTTGTCCCTCTCTCACAATATGTGGGAAATGGTTTAAATAAGGTTATTATACTTACAACATATTAGTCATAAGCTCCCTTTCTTCATTTATAGTAACATTATAAAATTTTGATCACGTCCTCATTCCTCATTCCACAATTTCCATATTCTTTAGCACAGAGTTAGCACTACTAATGTTTTCTTAAAACGTGTCCTTTAGAATAACTTTGGATTCAACTATATTACATTTTGTATCTTCGTTATAACAAAACTCAAACTCAAGTAAATCACCTGTATATATTGGACAAGTTTCACGTCCTGTGACTACCAGCTTTCCAGAATAAACAAAATGATGATGGTTTGCCTTCATAAGTGGCAAAGACCAGTGAGAGGAATTTTTAAATCCAGGACATGCTTCTCAATTCACAAAACTAGATATTGCTCAATCTCATCACTAAGACATAATCACTGAGAGGCTACTCTGTATAAGGCATGCTGCTATGGCCTAAGAGACAAGGAAGATAATATTCACTAAAGAAAAAGCCAGGTGGGAGCAAAGCAAATTGAGTGTGGGTCTGGGTGAGATGCTGGACTGATGGGTGTGCAAACCACCTGTGTAGAATTACCCTAATTAAGGCGATGAAGCTAATGAGGGTTGATCCAATCAATGGATTCCTTCGACAAATCCAACCTTTATCAACTTCATCTCCCACTATGTGATAATAAGTGACAGCTATGTTAGCAGAGCAAACATCTGGGCCCAAAAGCAAAAGAAAGTAGATGAGTAATGAAGATATACTGACTGGGAAAACTCTATTTGACTTGCCAGTGATAAAGAGAAAAAAAACTGGGTCCAATTAAGAGATATCTTAAAATTTCTGAACTCAGATGGGCCAAATTAAAATGGATCAGGGAACGATGGTGGGAAATGATAAAGAAAAGGCATATATGTATGCCTGCTGCAGAAGAAAAAGGTGGCAGGAAAGATTACATCTGTGGTTTATGAAATAGCATAATTTACTCAAGGCCTGAAACACTCTGAAGATGAGGGAAGGCAAGGTGATAGGGAGTACCATGTGGCAGAGGCCCCCCAGGGCACAGGTCAGAAAGCACCATCCACTGTGCAGGACTTTGTTAGGGATAATTCCCCAGCAGAGAGAAATATCAGGGCAAAGGTAGAGTGTTCCCTAAAAGGCGGACTTCAAAGGCCTACAAAACTCCAAACCAGACCATATCAGTAGCAACCACAGTATGGAACTAAAACCAAACGAGCAAAATATAAAGACTTGGGAGATCTGTGGAAAAAAAACACAGAGGAAAAAAAGAGCAGGCTATGAATCATCTCATAAATGTGGCAGCCATCCCGATTAGGAGACAGCAGAAGCTGAGATGCTGAACAGAGCTCACTGAAGAATTAAAAATTAAGATTCTGCATTGTTATCCCAGAAAAGCAGAAGTTAATGGGCAAATGGAAAGCAAAACACTTTAAATACATCAAAGTGGATCCTAAGGAGGAGGGAAGGAAATGTTAGGATAGATTCCAAAATAAAGGTAACTCCACCACCAATTTGTAAATTTAGCAAGAAGATAGAAAGGTTTCAGGGCTTCCCTGGTGGCGCAGTGGTTAAGAATCCGCCTGCCAAGGCAGGGGACACGGGTTTGAACCCTGGTCCAGGAAGATCCCACATGCCGTGGAGCAACTAAGCCCATGCGCCACAACTACTGAGCCTGCACTCTAGAGCCCGCGAGCCACGGGTACTGAGACCGCATGCCACAACTACTAAAGCCCGCGTGCCTAGAGCCGGTGCTCCACAACAAGAGAAACCACGGCAATGAGAAGCCCAGGCACTACAACAAAGAGTAGCCCCTGCTCGCTGCAAATAAAGAAAGCCGGGCTTCCCTGGTGGTGCAGTGGTTGAGCGTCCGTCTGCCAATGCAGGGGACACAGGTTCGTGCCCCGGTCTGGGAAGATCCCACGTGCCGCGGAGCGGCTGGGCCCGTGAGCCATGGCCGCTGGGCCTGCGCGTCCGGAGCCTGTGCTCCGCAACGGGAGAGGCCACGACAGTGAGAGGCCCGCGTACCTCAAAAAAAAAAAAAGAAAGCCCACACACAGCTAAGACCCAACGCAGACAAAAATAAAATTAATTAATTTTTTAAAAAAAGAAGTGTTTCAGATGCCCATCTCAACAACAGGTAGCAAAATACATTGGGAGATTTTTTTTCCCCAAAGATATGAAAAGCATACCTTCTTAATTGAAGATTTCTAGCAACTGAGCTAAGTTCTAGGACATGAAGCCCAAATCAATAATATGGATCCACTGACTTCTAAAGAAACAAAAACCAAGATTTGCTTTTGTCCTTACTGTTTTCTCTGTCTACTCCTGGAAAAGGACATCACATGATAGACAAAGTTGAATTAATCCAACATTGAAGATGCTGAAGGAATGACACCAGGTTCAATGGAAGACAATCTAAGCTACAGTGGCTAAAAAAATGCAGACCATCCATGCACCTGAGTGAACCTCCTTGGCTGGGACAAAATAGAGTTAGAAAATTGGAGAGGAGATATTTCTGGGTCTTAATTCTTCCAAGAAAAAGATTTCAGTGTGGCTCTTTAAATTCTGTGGCAACAATAGGAGAAGAAATCAATTTGTGAGACTTCAGTTTATTCTGGAGGATCCCAACTCTGGAAAGTGGAGCTGCTTCACATTTTGACACTCAGTAACAAATTTTTGGACTATGATGTCATTAGTACGTAATGTGTAACTCTTTCTGGTGAACCAGATTAGACAATGCAGCTAGAATTCAAGACGGGAAGTTAAAAGGTGGGTGAAAACTATTATATACAAGATGGATAAACAACAAGGTCCTACTGTATAGCACAGGGAACTATAGTCAATATTCTGTGATAAACCACAATGGAAAAGAATATTAAAAAAAAGAATGTATACATGTGTATAACTCAGTCACTTTGCTGGACAGCAGAGATTGGCACAACTTTGTAAATCAACTATACTTCAATTAAGAAAAATAAAATTTTAAAAATACAAATGAAAATAAAAGGGGAGACTTCCCTGTTGGCACAGCGGTTAAGAATCCGCCTGCCAATGCAGGGGACACGGGTTCGAACCCTGGCCCAGGAAGACCCCACATGCCGTGAAGCAGCTAAGCTTGTGCACCACAACTACCGAGCCTGTGCTCTAGAGCCCGTGAGCCATAACTACTGAATCCCGCATGCTGTAGGGCGCAACTACTGAGTCCATGTGCTGCAACTACTGAAGCCCACGTGCCTAGAGCCTGTGCTGTGCAACAAGAGAAGCCACTGCAATGAGAAGCCCGTGCACCACAACAAAGAGTAGTGCCCCCGCTCGCCGCAACTAGAGAAAGCCTGCGTGCAGCAACGAACACCCAACACAGTCAAAAAATAAAAATTTTTTTTATAAGTTTAAAATAATTAAATTAAAAAAATAATAAATGGGGGGGGTGAATTGGGGGCCTATATAGTATGGTCTTGAGTATCTTTAACTAATGTCCATCTTGACTCATTTCAGAGGTTTCTTGGGACAATACCAGACAACAGCTGAACTGCTGATGTTCTCTAACAGAACTACAGGACAGAAATAAAGATCGAGAAAGGGCTCAGACAAAGCTGGTAGCAGCTCTCCCTAATATTCTGATGATTTCATTCTCCAAGAAGGATAAACTTGCCCTCAGTTGAAAAACCCAATGGATCAACAGAAAGAACTAAAACTGGATGAATACAGAGAAAGGAAAAGCTCCAGTCTTCCACCCTCACCCACCTTATCCCTTAATTCCTCCCTAAAAATGAATGGCTAAACTAATTAGGTTAAGTCCTAATTGGCACTAATTGCTCACTTTCACTAGTAGGTGAAGTCATTTTAGATAAAAGGTTCTGCACATGAATGTGGCATCCTTCCTTCCTCTTTCATATTTGCAGCCCGATCAGTAAGGAAAAAAAAAAAAATACCCAGTAATTTTGCATTCTCTCTCCTCTTCTCTCATGGGCATTCACATTACTTTGGGAAAGGCTGCCAATCAGGAGTAAGATTTTGGATTTAAAAGAAGAGGCCCCATTTGAGCCAAAGTTTTGTGCTCCAGTCCTGAATAACACAGCACTCCACACTGGGAGTTATAAGCAAGAGCCTTGCTAACAATAAAGCATTAACCTTGTTTCCCATTGGGCAATATCCTTTGTATGTACATACAGTCTCTGGAATATTATAGGGAGAGAGTGGTAATAGGGCAGGATCTGGACATGGCTACGTGCCTTGCTATAATGCCATCAAAGTCTCAGTTCAACTCTCAACACTTGCCTTCTAGCAGCTTATGAACCAATTGGGGACAAAAAAGAAATACTAAGATCTGAAGTCGTACAAGATGAGGATCAAAGGAATGTTTTTGGAGTTCAGAGAAAGAAAAATGTACACTTCTGATTGGTTGGCATAGTCAGGAAACTGGCTTCGTGAAGGAGATGAGATTAAAGCACAAAAGGTAGGATTTCAAAAGACAAAGAAGGGAACATTTCAGGAATGATCAGAGGTGGAGGAGTGGGCACTGGAGGAGCCTCAGGAATAGGAACAGCAAAAGCTGAGAGACAAAAAAAATTAAAGGTAAGGAAATGGATGTAAACAATTTTGGCTGAAGTAGGGAGTTTACATAGGGGTGGAGAAGAAAGATGAAACCAAAACAAGTCTGTTAACACCAGAATGTGAAAGATCTTGAATGCCAATAGGTTATCTGCACTTTATTCAATAAATATTAAAAAGTCATCAAATGATGGTTACATAAACTGGGGAGAGACAAGTGGATGGGATCTGGGGAACCACTTGGCTTGATGTATGTTATTGTCAAGGTCTTAACTTTATTTTGGATGGTAAATTTGTTATACTATCCAAAATGATTTTTAGGGGAATCGGGAAGATGGCGGAAGAGTAAGACACGGAGATCACCTTCCTCCCCACAGATACACCAGAAATACATCCACACGTGGAACAACTCCTACAGAACACCTACTGAATGCTGGCAGAAGACCTCAGACCTCCCAAAAGGCAAGAAACTCCCCACGTACCTGGGTAGGGCAAAAGAAAAAAGAATAAACAGAGACAAAAGAATAGGGACGGGACCTGCACCAGTGGGAGGGAGCTGTGAAGGAGGAAAAGTTTCCACACACTAGGAAGCCCCTTCGCGGGCGGAGACTGCGGGTGGCAGAGGGGGAAAGCTTCGGAGCCTCGGAGGAGAGCACAGCAACAGGGGTGCGGAGGGCAAAGTGGAGAGATTCCCACACAGAGGATCAGGGCCGACCGGCACTCACCAGCCCGAGAGGCTTGCCGGCTCTCCGGGCGGGGCGGGCGGGGCTGGGAGCTGAGGCTCGGGCTTCGGTAGGAGCGCAAGGAGAGGACTGGGGTTGGCGGCGTGAACACAGCCTGCAGGGGGTTAGTGCGCCACGGCTAGCCGGGAGGGAGTCCGGGAAAAGTCTGGACCTGCCGAAGAGGCAAGAGACTTTTTCGTCCCTCTTTGTTTCCTGGTGCGCGAGGAGAGGGGATTAAGAGCGCTGCTTAAAGGAGCTCCAGAGATGGAGGCGAGCCGCGGCTAACAGCACAGACCCCAGAGACGGACATAAGACGCTAAGGCTTTTGCTGCCGCCACCAAGAAGCCTGTGTGCAAGCACAGGTCACTATCCACACCTCCCTTCCGGGGAGCCTGTGCAGCCCGCCACTGCCAGGGTCCCGGGATCCAGGGACAACTTCCCCGGGAGAACGCACGGCGCGCCTCAGGCTGGTGCAACATCGCGCTGGCCTCTGCCGCCGCAGGCTCGCCCCGCATTCGCACCCCTCCCTCCCCCCAAACTGAGTTAGCCAGAGCCCCCAAAGCAGCTGCTCCTTTAACCCCATCCTGTCTGAGCAAAGAACAGATGCCCTCCGGCGACCTACACGCAGAGGCGGGGCCAAATCCAAAGCTGAGCCCCGGGAGCTGTGCAAACAAAGAAGAGAAAGGGAAATCTCTCCCAGAGCCTCAGAAGCATCGGATTAAAGCTCCACAATCAACTTGATATACCCTGCATCTGTGGAATACATGAATAGACAACGAATCATCCCAAATTGAGGAGGTGGACGTTGAGAGCAAGATTTATTTTTCCCCTTTTCCTCTCTTTGTGAGTGTGTATGTGTATGCTTCTGTGTGAGATTTTGTCTGTACAGCTTGCTTTCACCATTTGTCCTAGGGTTCTATCCATCCGTTTTGGTTTTTTTTTCTTTAAAAAATTTTTTTTCTCTTAATAATTATTTTTTATTTTAATAACTTTATTTTGTTACTTTATTTTATTTTATTCTATTCCTTCCTTCCTTGTTCCCATTCTCTTTCTTCTTCCTTCCTCTCTCTCTCTCTCTCTTTCTTTCTTTCTTTCTTCTTCTTCTCCCTTTTATTCTGAGCCGTGTGGATCAAAGGCTCTTGGTGCTGCAGCCAGGAGTCAGTGCTGTGCCTCTGAGGTGGGAGAGCCAACTTCAGGACACTGGTCCACAAGATACCTCCCATCTCCACATAATATCAAATGGCAAAAAACTCCCAGAGATCTCCATCTCAACACCAGCACCCAGCTTCACTCAACAAACAGCAAGCTACAGTGCTGGATACCCTATGCCAAACAACTAGCAAGAGAGGAACACAACCCCACCCATTAGAAGAGAGGCTGCCTAAAATCATAGTAAGTCCACAGACACCCCAAAACACAACACCAGACGTGGACCTGCCCACCAGAAAGACAAGATCCAGCCTCATCCACCAGAACACAGGCACTAGTCCCCTCCAATAGGAAGCCTACACAACCCACTGAACTAACTATAGCCACTGGGGACAGACACCAAAAACAACGGGAACTATGAACCTGCAGCCTGCAAAAAGGAGACCCCAAACACAGTAAGATAAGCAAAATGAGAAGACAGAAAAACACACAGCAGATGAAGGAGCAAGATAAAAACCCACCAGACCTAACAAATGAAGAGGAAATAGGCAGTCTACCTGAAAAAGAACTCAGAATAATGATAGTAAAGATGATCCAAAATCTTGGAAATAGAATAGACAAAATGCAAGAAACATTTAACAAGGACCTAGAAGAACTAAAGATGAAACAAGCAACAATGAACAACACAATAAATGAAATTAAAAATACTCTAGATGGGATCAATAGCAGAATAACTGAGGCAGAAGAACGGATAAGTGACCTGGAAGATAAAATAGTGGAAATAACTACTGCAGAGCAGAATAAAGAAAAAGAATGAAAAGAACTGAGGACAGTCTCAGAGACCTCTGGGACAACATTAAACGCACCAACATTCGAATTATAGGGGTTCCAGAAGAAGAAGAGAAAAAGAAAGGGGCTGAGAAAATATTTGAAGAGATTATAGCTGAAAACTTCCCTAATATGGGAAAGGAAATAGTTAATCACGTCCCGGAAGCACAGAGAGTCCCATACAGGTTAAATCCAAGGAGAAACACGCCAGGACACATATTAATCAAACTGTCAAAAGTAAATACAAAGAAAACATATTAAAAGCAGCAAGGGAAAAACGACAAATAACACACAAAGGAATCCCCATAAGGTGAACAGCTGATCTTTCAGCAGAAACTCTGCAAGCCAGAAGGGACTGGCAGGACATATTTAAAGTGATGAAGGAGAAAAACCTGCAACCAAGATTACTCTACCCAGCAAGGATCTCATTCAGATTCAACAGAGAAATTAAAACCTTTACAGACAAGCAGAAGTTAAGAGAATTCAGCACCACCAAACCAACTTTACAACAAATGCTAAAGGAACTTGTCTAGGCAAGAAACACAAGAGAAGGAGAAGACCTACAATAACAAATCCAAACCAATTAAGAAAATGGGAATAGGAACATACATCTTGATAATTACCTTAAATGTTAATGGATTAAATGCTCCCATCAAAAGACACAGATTGGCTGAATGGATACAAAAACAAGACCCATATATATGCTGTCTACAAGAGACCCACTTCAGACCTAGAGACACATACAGACTGAAAGTAAGGGGATGGAAAAAGATATTCCATGCAAATGGAAACCAAAAGAAAGCTGGAGTAGCAATTCTCATATCAGACAAAATAGACTTTAAAATAAAGACTATTAGAAGAGACAAAGAAGGACACTACATAATGATCATGGGATTGATCCAAGAAGAAGATTTAACAATTGTAAATATTTATGCACCCAACATAGGAGCACCTCAATACAGAAGGCAAATACTAACAGCCATAAAAGGGGAAATCAACAGTAACATATTCATAGTAGGGGACTTTAACACCCCACTTTCACCAATGGACAGATCATCCAAAATGAAAATAAATAAGGAAACACAAGCTTTAAATGATACAAAAACAAGATTGACTTAATTGATATTTATAGGACATTCCATTCAAAAACAACAGAATACACATTTTTCTTAAGTGCTCATGGAACATTCTCCAGGATAGATCATATCTTGGGTCACAAATCAAGCCTTGGTAAATTTAAGATAATTGAAACTGTATCAATATCTTTTCCCATCACAATGCTATGAGACTAGATATCAATTACAGGAAAAGATCTGTAAAAAATACAAACACATGGAGGCTAAACAATACACTACTTAATAACGAAGTGATCACAGAAGAAATCAAAGAGGAAATCAAAAAATACCTAGAAACAAATGACAATGGAGACACGATGACCCAAAACCTATGGGATGCAGCAAAAGCAGTTCTCAGAGGGAAGTTTATAGCAATACAATCTTACCTCAAGAAACAGGAAACATCTCGAATAAACAACCTAAACTTGCACCTAAAGCAATTAGAGAAAGAAGAACAAAAAAACCCCAAAGTTAGCAGAAGGAAAGAAATCATAAAGATCAGATCAGAAATAAATGAAAAAGAAATGAAGTAAACGATAGCACAGATCAATAAAACTAAAGCTGGTTCTTTGAGAGGATAAACAAAATTGATAAACCATTAGCCAGACTCATCAAGACAAAAAGGGAGAAGACTCTAATCAATAGAATTAGAAATGAAAAAGGAGAAGTAAGAACTGACACTGCAGAAATACAAAAGATCATGAGAGATTACTACAAGCAACTCTATGCCAATAAAATGGACAACCTGGAAGAAATGGACAAATTTTTAGAAATGCAAAACCTGCCAAGACTGAATCAGGAAGAAATAGAAAATATGAACAGACCAATCACAGGCACTGAAATTGAGACTGGGATTAAAAATCTTCCAACAAACAAAAGCCCAGGACCAGATGGCTTCACAGGCAAATTCTATCAAACATTTAGAGAAGAGCTAACACCTATCCTCTTCAAACTCTTCCAAAATATAGCAGAGGGAGGAACACTCCCAAACTCATTCTACGAGGCCACCATCACCCTGATACCAAAACCAGATAAGGATGCCACAAAGAAAGCAAACTACAGGACAATATCACTGATGAACATAGATGCAAAACTCCTCAACAAAATACTAGCAAACAGAATTCAACAGCACATTAAAAGGATCATACACCATGATCAAGTGGGGTTTATTCCAGGAATGCAAGGATTCTTGAATATACGCAAATCAATCAACGTGATAAACCATATTAACAAATTTAAGGAGAAAAACCATATGATCATCTCAACAGATGCAGAGAAAGCTTTTGACAAAATTCAGCACCCTTTTATTATAAAAACCCTGCAGAAGGTAGGCATAGAGGGAACTTTCCTCAACATAATAAAGGCCATATATGACAAACCCACAGCCAACATTGTCCTCAATGGTGAAAAACTGAAAGCATTTCCACTAAGATCAGGAACAAGACAAGCTTGCCCATTCTCACCACTCTTATTCAACATAGTTTTGGAAGTTTTAGCCACAGAAATCAGAGAAGAAAAGGAAATAAAAGGAATCCAAATCAGAAAAGAAGAAGTAAAGCTGTCACTGTTTGCAGATGACATGATACCATATATAGAGAATCCTAAAGATGCTACCAGAAAACTACTAGAGCTAATCAATGAATTTGGTAAAGTAGCAGGATACAAAAGTAATGCACAGAAATCTCTGGCATTCCTATACACTAATGATGAAAAATCTGAAAGTGAAATCAAGAAAACACTCCCATTTACCACTGCAACAAAACGAATAAAATAGCTAGGAATAAACCTACCTTAGGAGACAAAAGACCTGTATGCAGAAAATTATAAGACACTGATGAAAAAATTAAAGATGATACAAATAGATGGAGAGATATGCCATGTTCTTGGACTGGAAGAATCAACATTGTGAAAATGACTCTACTACCCAAAGCAATGTACAGATTCAATGCACTCCCTATCAAACTACCACTGGCATTTTTCACAGAACTAGAACAAAAGATTTCACAATTTCTGTGGAAACACAAAAGACCCCGAATAGCCAAAGCAATCTTGAGAAAGAAAAACGGAGCTGGAGGATCAGGCTCCCGGACTTCAGACTATACTACAAAGCTAGAGTAATCAAGACAGTATGGTACTGGCACAAAAACAGAAAGATAGATCAATGGAACAGGATAGAAAGCCCAGAGATAAACCCACACACATATGGTCACCTTATCTTTGATAAAGGAGGTAGGAATGTACAGTGGAGAAAGGACAGCCTCTTCAATAAGTGGTGCTGGGAAAACTGGACAAGTACATGTAAAAGTATGAGATTAGATCACTCCCTAACACCATACACAAAAATAAGCTCAAGATGGATTAAAGACCTAAATGTAAGGCCAGACACTATCAAACTCTTAGGAAAACATAGGCAGAACACTCTATGACATAAATCACAGCAAGATCCTTTTTGACCCACCTCCCAGAGAAACGGAAATAAAAGCAAAAATAAACAAATAGGACCTAATGAAACTTCAAAGCTTTTGCACAGCAAAGGAAACCATAAACAAGACCAAAAGACAACCCTCAGAATGGGAGAAAATATTTGCAAATGAAGCAACTGACAAAGGATTAATTTCCAAAATTTACAAGCAGCTCATGCAGCTCAATAACAAACAACCCAATCCAAAAATGGGCAGAAGACCTAGACATTTCTCCAAAGAAGATATACAGATTGCCAACAAACACATGAAAGAATGCTCAACATCATTAATCATTAGAGAAATGCAAATCAAAACTACAATGAGATATCATCTCACACCAGTCAGAATGGCCATCATCAAAAAATCTAGAAACAATAAATGCTGGAGAGGGTATGGAGAAAATGGAACACTCTTGCACTGCTGGTGGGAATGTGAATTGATACAGCCACTATGGAGAACAGTAGGGAGGTCCCTTAAAAAACTACAAATAGAACTACCATATGACCCAGCAATCCCACTACTGGGCATATACCCTGAGAAAACCATAATTCAAAAAGAGTCATGTACCAAAATGTTCATTGCAGCACTATTTACAATAGCCCGGAGATGGAAACAACCTAAGAGCCCATCATCGGATGAATGGATAAAGAAGATGTGGCACATATATACAATGGAATATTACTCAGCCATAAAAAGAAACGAAATTGAGCTGTTTGTAATGAGGTGGATAGACCTAGAGTCTGTCATACAGAGTGAAGTAAGTCAGAAAGAGAGAGACAAATACCGTATGCTAACACATATATATGGAATTTAAGAAAAAAAAAATGTCATGAAGAACCTAGGGGTAAGACAGGAATAAAGACACAGACCTACTAGAGAATGGACTTGCGGATATGGGAAGGGGGAAGGGTAAGCTGTGACAAAGGGAGAGAGAGGCATGGACATATATACACTACCAAATGTAAGGTAGATAGCTAGTGGGAAGCAGCCGCATAGCACAGGGAGATCAGCTCAGTGCTTCATGACCGCCTAGAGGGGTGGGATAGGGAGGGTGGGAGGGAGGGAGACTCAAGAGGGAGGAGATATGGGAACATATATATATGTATAACTGATTCACTTTGTTATAAAGCAGAAACTAACATACCATTGTAAAGCAATTATACTCCAATAAAGATGTAAAAAAAATGAGAAAAAAATGATTTTTAATAATTATTCAATTAGTCATCAGATGATTTTAAGCTGTGCTTCTATATGAATAAATACCCATTTCTGGTTACACTCAAAAAGACTCAGTAAAAAATAATCAAAAGAAAATTAAATATAAAATTATAGTTACACCTATACTTTACCAATATTCAATAATTATTTCAGAATGAAGGCTGTACCTCCAAATTTCTCAACTGCTTTCTCCACTGCACTGCTGATTTGTTGTTCATCTCTCACATCAACAACACATGGCAAGGCCTTTCCTCCAGCTGCTTTGACTACAAAGGATAAACAAAGAAACATTAAAGCATTCAAATATTAAACCTTTCATCAATATCAAACCTCTGACACAAGAGTGAAAAGAAAAAATACCCCATTTTCAGAAAATCAATATAAATAACTATGTCTTATAACTACTAGCAACTCTGCCCTACAGTAGGACAGACTGATGAATCCAGCTGCAGACTAGCCAGGCCAACTCTATTAAAAAACCAAAAAGGAAGGTAAGTTTTTAAAATGCTATTAAAATGGGGAAGGTAATTTAAAAGACCTTTATTATGGAAAATTTCAAAAAATCTACAAAAATATAAAGAATGTATAATGAACTATCATGAATCCATCTCCTATCTTCAATGATTGATAATGTTTTGCCAGTTATTTAATTTGTTTATCTAACCCCAATTCCATTTTGTTTTTTGCTGGTGTATTTCAAAACTAACCTCAGGCATCATTTCACTCATAATTTCTTCATATGTATTCCCCTAGCATAAACACAATACTATTAACGTAACTAACAAAACTAGCAATATCAACTGAAGCTGAAATTTAAGTCATTACTCCTGGCACAGTGCCTTGAATATAAGCACTCAATAGCTATTTGTGAACTGCAAATATTAAAATAATGACTTGTGAATTATGCAGAGAACAGTAACATGGAGTACTTTTTCAAAGTGTTCACACCATCCACCTCTCAAATTCTTTCCTCTACTTCCACTCCTCTACTCTCTGCTCCCATCCAAGAACCACTGCCCTCATGAGACATGATATTTAACGGGAGTCTCTCCCATCACTTAAAACTGCTGGGGAGAAAAATGGTTCCCAAACACTGCTGTAAGGTGACAAAATATTTCTTTAACCTGATAAAATTATTTTTAGGGTAGACTTCAGATAGATATAATTAAACTTTCCAGCAAATTCTCTATGTATTGAAACTCACTTTCTTCAGCAGCTGTATAGATTGTGCCTGCAAGTTTGGGGTGTGCCTGGGCAGTCTTTGCAGCAATGACTATATTTGCTCCATCCTTTGCTGCTTTCAAAGCAATAGCTTTGCCAATGCCACGGCTCGCGCCTGTGATGAAGACAGTACATCCTGCTAGCTTCCTACAACAGAACAAATGTGACCTTATTAGAAAGCTCAATGTTTTTATTTACTTACCAGTTTCAGGAATTCATGCACATAGTCACAAAACATGTTTCCTCCTCTATCAAACTTTCTATAAACCCTCCTCCCTCCCCATCTGATAGCTAATAACTCTACTTTACTCCCATTGTACAATGATTTACAAATTATTACAACTGCAGCGGCCAGATCTGCCATGACTTGGCAAACAAAATCTGCTCAAATGAGAAGTAAATCTTAAAGAGAAATGAGGAATTAATAAACTACATAAACGTATTTTTCTGACAGAAAAAGTGTTAACAAAGCTTATTCTTTTTTTTTAACACTTTTTTTAAAATTTTATTTATTTAGTTATTTTATTTAGTTATTTTTGGCTGTGTTGGGTCTTCGTTTCTGTGAGAGGGCTTTCTCCAGTTGCGGCGAGCGGGGACCACTCCTCATCGCGGTGCGCGGGCCTCTCACTGTCGCGGCCTCTCTTGTTCCGGAGCACAGGCTCCAGATGCGCAGGCTCAGTAGTTGTGGCTCACGGGCCTAGTTGCTCCGTGGCATGTGGGATCTTCCCAGACCACGGCTCGAACCTGTGTCCCCTGAATTGGCAGGCAGATTCTCAACCACTTCGCCACCAGGGAAGCCCACAAAGCTTATTCTTGAAAAAATTTTTAAAAGAGCTTATTTTTGAGTGGTGGGATTATGAATAAATTGTATCATATTCTTTATATTCTTCAGGATTTTTCAAATTTTCTTCAATGAATACATACCACTTAAAAGGAATTATGTAAGAGCTAATAATTTTTTAACAGATGCTCATCATTGCTTATAATAGCCAGAGTGGAAACAACATAAATGTCCATCAATTGATGAATGGAAAAATAAAATGTGATATATACATAATACAATGGGATATATTCAGAAATAAAAAGGAGTGAAGTACTGATCTATGCTACATGGTTGAACCTTGAAAACATTATGCTAGTTGAAAGAGTCACAAAGGACCTCATATTGTATGATTCCATTTATATGAAATGTCCAGAACAGGCAAACCTATAGAGACACAAGAATTAATGTTTGCCTAGGACTGGGGGTGGGGGATTTGGGGGTTGACAGCTGAGGGGTATGGGGTTTCTTTTGGGGATGATGAAAATATTTTAAAATTGATTGTGGTAATAGTTGCACAACTCTGTGAATATACTAAAAAAATATAGTATACCACTTAATTGTATACTTTAAATGGGTAAATTGTGTGGTGTGTGAATTACATCTCAGTAATGCTGTTAAACAAACAAACGTAGAAAGATGGCAAAGAACTCAGGGTATTGTTCAAAAGATTCTGTGATCCAAATGTACTGAGGAAAGTTCTCTGTGTCCATTAAGTTTTCTATATCTACCCACCTTAACTTTTAACCTTCTAATTATTCAGTTGTTAGATGAGAAGAAAACCTGTATAAAGTCAGATAACAGTGAGGGAAACCTACTTTCTTGTTTACTTTCTAAAGGCAAATAAAAAGCTTGTTTAAGGAGAAGGATGGAGAGGACAGCAAAAGTGACAATGACAAAGAGAAAAAGGGACAGTAACCAAAGACAGGGGTAACAGATAAGTAGGCTTGTTAACAAAAGAACATAAAGCTCTTGCCAAGATCTGGAGAAATACACTCTAGAAGCAAATTAAGAGGTAAAAGTGGGAGGATTTCAAAATAAGGAATAAATGGTTTAGCAAGAAAGAAGGGGAGTGGAGAAGTGAGGAAGAGACAGAGGTGTTAACTATTTTTAGTGAAATAGCAAACACAAAAAGCATATAAACTAATGTGTATAGTTTAAAGAACAAAATAAGATAAATACCAAGAAATAGAAATAGAATATTACCAACGCCCCAGAAGCCACCTGTCTATTCCTCTCTAACTATCCTTCTTCTTCCTCCCGACCCACAAAGTGACAACTACTTTATTTTTATTTATTATACAGCAGGTTCATATTAGTTATCTATTTTATACATATTAGTGTATCTATGTCAATCCCAATCTCCCAATTCATCCCACCACCATCACCCCCACTCCACTTTCCCCCTTTGGCTATATGTTTGTTCTCTACATCTGTGTCTCTATTTATGCCTTGCAAACCGATTCATCTGTAACATTTTTCTAGATTCCACGTATATGCGTTAATATACGGTAGTTGTTTTTCTCTTTCGGACTTACTTCACTCTGTATGACAGTCTCTAGGTCCAGCCACGTCTCTACAAATGACCCAATTTTATTCCTTTTTATGGCTGAGTAATATTCCATTGTATATATGTACCACATCTTCTTTATCCATTCATCTGTTGATGGGCATTTAGGTTGCCCCCATGACCTGGCAAATTGTAGCGCTGCAAAGAACATTGGGGCACATGTGTCTTTTTTTTTTTTTTAATGAGCTAACTTTAAAAAATAAATTTACTTATCTACCTATTTCTGGCTGTGTTGGGTCTTTGTTGCTGTGCATGGGCTTTCTCTAGTTGCGGCGAGTGGGGCTAATCTTCACTGTGGTGCGCGGGCTTCTCACTGCAGTGGCTTCTCTTGTTGCAGAGCACGGGCTCTAGGCACACGGGCTCAGTACTTGTCGCTCGCGGGCTTGGTTGCTCCATGGCATGTGGGAGCTTCCCAGACCAGAGATTGAACCCATGTCCCCTGCATTGGCAGGTGGATTCTTAACCACTGCGCCACCAGGGAAGTCCTACAAGTGTCTGGTGTTAGGGAGTGTTCTAATTTCATTCTTTTACATATACCTGTCCAGTTTTCCCAGCACCACTTATTGAAGAGGCTGTCTTCTCTCCATTGTATATTCTTGCCTCCTTTGCCAAAGGTAAGGTGACTATGTGTGCGTGGGTTTATCTCTGGGCTTTCTATCCTGTTCCATTGATCTATATTTGTTTTTGAGCCAGTACCATACTGCCTTGATTACTGTAGCTTTGTAGTATAGTCTGAAGTAAGGGAGCCTGATGCCTCCAGCTCCGTTTTTCTTTCTCAAGATTACTTTGGCTATTTGGGGTCTTTTGTGTTTCCATACAAATTGTAACATTTTTTGTTCTAGTTCTGTGAAAAATGTCATTGGTAGCTTGATAGGGATCGCATTGAATCTGTAGATTGCTTTGGGTAGTATAGTCATTTTTACAATATTGATTCTTCCAATCCAAGAACATGGCATATCTCTACATCTGTTTGTGTCATCTTTGTTTTCTTTCATCAGTGTCTTATAGTTTTCTGAGTACAGGTCTTTGGCCTCCTTAGGTAGATTTATTCCTAGGTATTTTATTCTTTTTGTTGCAGTGGTGAATGGGATTGTTTCCTTAATTTCTCTTCTGATCTTTAGTTGTTAGTGTATAGGAATGCACGAGATTTCTGCACATTAATTTTGTATCCTGCAACCTTACCAAATTCATTGATTAGCTCTAGTAGTTTTCTGGTGGCACCTTTAGGGCTCTCTATGTATAGTATCATGTCACCTGCAAACAGTGACAGTTTTACTTCTTTTCCAACTTGGATTCCTTTTCTTTTTTGTCTCTGATTGCTGTGGCTAGGACTTCCAAAACTATGTTGAATAATAGTGGTGAGAGTGGACATCCTTGTCTTGTTCCTGATCATAGAGGAAATGCTTTCAGTTTTTCACCATTGAGAATGATGTTTGCTCTGGGTTTGTCATATATGGCCTTTATCATGTTGAAGTAGGTTCCCTCTATGCCCACTTTCTGGAGAGTTTTTATCATAAATGGGTGTTGAATTTTGTCAAAAGCTTTTTCTGCATCTATTGAGATGATCATGTGGTTTTTATTCTTCAATTTGTTAATATGGTGTATCACATTGATTGATTTGCATATATTGAAGAATCCTTGCATCCCTGGGGTAAATCCCACTTGATCATGGCGTATGATCCTTTTAATGTGCTGTTGGATTCTGTTTGCTAGTATTTTGTTGAGGATTTTTGTATCTATATTCATGAGTGATATTGGTCTCAAATTTTCTTTTTTTGTAGTATCTTTGTCTGGTTTTGGTATCAGCGTGATGGTGGCTTCGTAGAATGAGTTTGGGAGTGTTCTGCAATTTTTTGGAAGAGTTTGAGAAGGATGGGTGTTAGCTCTTCTCTAAATGTTTGATATAATTCACCTGTGAAGCCATCTGGTCCTGGACTTTTGTTGGAAGATTTTTAATCAGCTTCAATTTTATTACTTGTGATTGGTCTGTTCATATTTTCTATTTCTTCCTGGTTCAGTCTTGGAAGGTTATACCTTTCTAAGAATTTGTCCATTTCTTCCAGGTCATCCATTTTATTGACATAGAGTTGCTTGTACTAGTCTCTTAGGATGCTTTGTATTTCTGAGGTGTCTGTTGTAACTTCTCCTTTTTCAATTCTAATTTTATTGATTTCAGTCCTCTCCTTCTTTTTCTTGAAGAGTCTGGCTAAAGGTTTATCAATTTCGTTTATCTTCTCAAAGAACCATCTTTTACTTTTATTGGTCTTTGCTATTGTTTTCTGTTTCATTTATTTCTCCTCTGATATTTATGATTTCTTTCCTTCTACTAACTTTGGGTTTTGTTTGTTCTTCTTTCTCTAGTTCCTTTAGGTGTAAGGTTAGATTGTTTGAGATTTTTCTTGTTTCTTGAGGTAGGTTTGTATTGCTATAAACTTCCCTCTGAGAACTGCTTTTGCTGCATTCCATAGGTTTTCCATCGTCGTGTTTTCATTGTCATTTGTCTCTAGGTAATTTTGATTTCCTCTTTGATTTCTTCAGTGATCTCTTGATTATTGAGTAAGGTATTGTTTAGCCTCCATGTGTGTGTTTTCTACGTTTTTTTCCTTGCAATTGATTTCTAATCTCATAGCGTTGTGGTCGGAAAAGATGCTGGTTATGATTTCAATTTTATTAAATTTACCAAGGCTTGATTTGTGACCCAAGATGTGATCTATGCTGGAGAGTGTTCCATGAGCACTTGAAAAGAAACTGTAATTTGCTGTTTTCAGATGGAATGTCCTATAAATATCAGTTAAATCTATCTGGTCTCTTGTGTCATTTAAAGCTTGTGTTTCCTTATTAATTTTCTGTTTGGATGATCTGTCCATTGGTGTGAGGTGTTAAAGTCCCCCAGTATTATTGTTACTGTCAATTTCCTCTTGTATAGTTGTTAGCAGTTGCCTTATGTATTGAGGTGCTCCTATGTTGGGTGCATATATATTTCTAATTGTTATATCCTCTTCTTGGATTGATACCTTGATCATTATGTAGTGTCCTTCCTTGTCCCTTGTAACATTCTTTATTTTAAAGTCTATTTTATCTGATATGAGTATTGCTACTCTGGCTTTCTTTTGATTTCCATTTGCATGGAATATCTTTTTCCATCCCCTCACTTTCAGTCTGTATGTATCCCTAGGTCTGAAGTGGGTCTCTTGTAGACAGCATATATATGGATCTTGTTTTTGTATCCATTCAGCAAGCCTGTGTCTTTTGGTTGAAGCATTTAATCCATTCACATTTAAGGTAACTATCAATATGTATGTTTCTATTACCATTTTCTTAACTGTTTGGGGTTAGTTTTTGTAGGTCCTTTTCTTCTGTTTTTTCCAATTAGAGAAGTTCCTTTAGCATCTGTTGTGAGCTGGTTTGGTGGTGCTGTGCTGAAGTCTCTTAGCTTTTGCTTGTCTGCAAAGCTTTGATTTCTTGGTCGAATCTGAATGAGATCCTTGCCAGAGTAATCATGGTTGTCAGTTCTTCCCTTTCATCACTTTAAATATCGTGCCACTCCCTTCTGGCTTGTAGAGTTTCTGCTGAGAAATCAGCTGTTAACCTTATGGGAGTTCCTTTGTATGTCATTTGTTGTTTTTCCCTTGTTGCTTTTAATAATGTTTGTCTTTTTTATCAATTTGTTTACTATGTGTCTCAGTGTGTTTCTCCTTGGGTTTATCCTGCCTGGGACTCTCCACGCTTCCTGGACTTGGGTGGCTATTTTCTTTCCCATGTTAGGGAAGTTTTTGACTATAATCTCTTCAAATATTTTCTCGGGTCCTTTCTCTCTCTCTTCTCCTTCTGGGACCCCTATAATGCGAATGTTGGTGCATTTAATGTTGTCCTAGAGGTCTCTTAGGCGGGCTTCATTTATTTTCATTTTTTTCTTTATTCTGTTCTGCGGCAGTGAATTCTACCATTCTGTCTTTCAGGTCACTTATCTGTTCTTCTGCCTCAGTTACTCTGCTATTGATTCCTTCTAGTGTATTTTTAATTTCAGTTATTGTGTTGTTCATCTGTTTGTTCTTTAATTCTTCTAGGTGTTTGTTCTTTAACTCTTCTAGGTCTTTGTTAAACATTTCTTGCATCTTCTCAATCTTTGCCTCCATTCTTTTTCCAAGGTCCTGGATCATCTTCAGTATCATTATTCTGAATGGTTGCCTATCTCCACTTCATTTAGTTTTTTTGGTGGGGGGGTGGGGTTATCTTGTTCCTTCATCTGGTACCTAGTCCTCTGCCTTTTCATCTTTTCTTTCTGTGAATGTGTTTTTTTTTTCCCACAGGCTGCAGGATTGTAGTTCTTCTTGCTTATGCTGTTTGCCCTCTGGTGGATGAGGCTATCTAAGAGGGTTGTGCAAGCTTCCTGATGCAAGGAACTGGTGGTGGGTAGAGCTGGGTATTGCCCTGGCAGGAAGAGCTCAGTAAAACTTGTCTGCTGATGGGTGCAGTTGAGTTCCCTCCCTACTGGTTGTTTGGCCTGAGGCGACCTAGCACCAGAGCCCACAGGCTCCTTGGTGGGGCTAATGGCGCACTCCCGGAGGGCTCACGCCAGGGTGTACTTCCCAGAACTTCTACTGCTAGTGTCCTCGTCCCTGCAGTGAGTCACAGCTGCCCCCTGCCTCTGCAGGAGACCCTCCAACACTAGCAGGTAGGTCTGGTTCAGTCTCCTATGGGGTCATTGCTCCTACTGCCGGGTCCTGGTGTGCACACTACTTTGTGTGTGCCCTCCAAGAGTGGAGTCTCTGTTCCCCCCAGTCCTGTCGAAGTCCTGCAATCAAATCCCACTAGCCTTCAAAGTTTAATTCTCTGGGAATTCCTCCTCTCGTTGCCAGACCCCCAGGTTGGGAAGCCTGACGTGGGGCTCAGAACCTTCACTCAAGTGGGTGGACTTCTGGGGTATAATCATTCTCCAGTTTGTGAGTCACCCACCCAGCAGTTATGGGATTTGATTTTATTGTGATTGCACCCTTCCTACCATCTCATTGCGGCTCCTCCTTTGTCTTTGGATGTGGAGTATCTTTTTTGTTGATTTCCAGTGTCTTCCTGTCGATGATTATTCAGCAGGTAGTTGTGATTCCAGTGCTCTCCCAAGAGGGAGTGAGCGCATGTCCTTCTACTCCACCATCTTGAACCAATCTCCTCTCACAACTACTTTAAATATTATTACTCATTCCCTTGTTTTTTTTACTATTCCTAACACTTACATATCTATGTCTAAGCCCAGGACTAAACCCAATCCTCCATCTGCTTTGTGCATAGTCCTAGAGTGAAGAATCGTTTTCACAGATTAACATTTATGATCAATTTGATGATAGGGAACACCAATTTTGAACCCCAATTAAGCAAAACATTATCTCCCTGTTATGGCTTGAACTGTATTCACCAAAATACAATTGTACCTCCCTGTCACAGATTGAATTATATCTACCAAAATGTTAGGATATGTTGACGTCTTAACCTCCAGTACCCCCGAATGAGACCTTATTTGGAAACAGGGTTGCTGCAGATGTGATTAGTTATAATGAGGTCACACTGGAGTAGGGTGGATCCTTAATCCAATATGACTGCTATCTCTTTAAGAGGAGGAAAGACTATGTAAAGACAGACACACAAGGAGGATACCACATGATGACAGAGGCAGAGACGGGAACAAAGCAGCTACAAGCTAAGAACACAAGGACTGCCAGCTATCACCAGAAGCTAGGAAGAGGTAAGGAAGAATTCTACCCAGAATATCAGAGCATGGCCCTGCTAACACCTGGACTTCATACTTCCAGCCTCCAGAACTTTAAGAAAATAAATTTGTTTAAAGCCACTCAATTGGTGGTATTTTGTTACGGCAGCCCTAGGAAACCAACACACTCTTCCTTCTCCCCAGAAAAGAATTTCATTCTTGTCATTAGTAGATATGTATTACCAAAAAAGTACTTATTTTGAATTTCACCAATTAAAAAATACCGTGGAAATTGGTTTTCTCTCATTATACATACATCTCTTATATGTGATGTTATAGATACATCTCTTACACCTACATAATATCTCCAATTTTGCCTCTTGCCCAGGAAATCTAAAATATTTACTATCTGGACCTTTACAGATAAAGTTTGCCTAACCATGATCTGAACAATAAACTTTAATTTTTGCCTAATGTTGAATTTTATATAATAGATTCATACAGTATATGTTACCCTATGACTTGCTTCTTTCACAAAACATGGTTTGGAGACTTACCCATATCTTGGTGCAAATAGTTACACTTATTTTAATTAATATACAATATTTCACATATGAACATACTATAAAGTACTTATTCATTCTACTGTTTATGGACTTTGGGGATCGTTTCCAGGTTTTTTTTTCCTATTATGAACAATGGTGCTAAAAATAATCTTGTACACTTTTTCCAGTCACATGTGCATGAGTTTCTCTAGGGCATACACCTACGGGTGAAACTGCCGGATTACAGGACACAGTTGTAGATTAAACATGACCACAAATCCTTTGGCATCCCTTCCATCAAGAGAAGGAGTATATTTTCCCCTTCCCCTTGGGTCTGGGTTCACCTTATGACTTTTTTGAGCAATAGAATATGATGAAATGATATTCTGGAATTTCCAAGACCATGCTATAAAATGGCTGGTAGTTTCCATTTTCTCCTGGAAGCCAAATGCTATGCTGTAAAGAAGAGAGACAGATTATCAACTGATGAGAGGCCATGGGAGAGAGGCCCTGGAGGGTAAGAGGTCATTTAGGATGTTTCAGCCCCAGTCAAGAATCCAGCTAAAAGGAGCCATATGAATGACTTCAACTTATACTATATAGAGCAGAAGAACCCAGTCAACCCAGAGAAGTGTGAATAATAATAAAGCACTGTCATTTCAAACCATTAAGTTTTAGGGTGGTTTGTTAAAGCAATAGGTAACTGAAACACATGCTGAAGTTCAACTTTCCCAAATAATGCCAAACCTCCTTCAAAGTGGTTAATACTCCTACCAGCAGCAATATATGAGTACGAGTTCCTGCAGCTCCACACCTCCCCAACACTTGATGTCAGACATTTAAAATTTTTGACAATCTGGTACATATGAAATAGTATCTCAGTATGGTTTTAATTTACATTTCCCTTATTACTAATAAGGGTGAATACATTTTCATGTTAATAGTGACTATGTTCCTTCTTCTGAGTAATTCCTATTAATTTATTTTGCTCATCTTTCTACATGGTTGACTTTTTTCCTAATGACTCGTAAAACTCTATAAGCTTTTAAAGATTTAAAATCTTTTCATTTGTAGCTTCCTTTTCACAATTATAGTATATTTTGATGAGCAGAAATTATTTTCATATAGCAGAATTTATGAATCATTTCTTTTACAGCCAATGCTTTTGGGGTTAAGAAATCCATCTGTAACCAAAATTATATTAATTTTCTTCCAAAAATTTTATGGTTTATCTTTTAAATTTTTGTCTTTAATCTACATAGAATGAATTTTTGTATAGGAATTGAGGTAGGGATCCAACTACATTTTCCCCCATATGGCTAACCAACTGTCCCAGTCTGAAAAGTCCATCATTCCCACAGATCTTTAATGTCAGCTTTGTCATAGACTGAGTCTCCCTAAATATACAGATCTGTATCTAGGCTCTCTATTCTGCTCCATTTGGCTACATGGATTGCACTGTCTTAAATATAACAGCTTTCTAGGATATACTTGGACCTTTGTCTTTCCACATATATTTTAGAATCAGCTTATTTAATTGCACAAGCAAAATCAGTTGGGATTTTGATAGAAACTGTACTGAATCTAGAATTCAATGTGGGAAGAACTGACATCTTTATGACACTGAGTGCTCCAATCCATTAACATGGTATTGCTCTCTATTTCACACCTGAAACTACACAGTGTCTCTCTGTAATCAAATGTAATGTTAATTTTGGCCATCCAACCACGGTGTTATCAGATTTTTCCACTGTGTAATTACTATTCTTTCCCTTGCAACTAACAACGCAAAGATGCTTAAAGACCATTTTTAAATTTTTATTATGATGTTTTCAAATATATTCAAAAATAGAGAAAATACTAAAATAAGCTCCCATTTTTATTTAACAATTCAATAATTATCAAAATTTGAAAGTGATAATCAGAAAGCCAATCTCAGAAGTCATATAATCTCACCTATAACTGCTTCAGTATGCATTTCTAACTTTTATATAACAATATCATTATCACAACTAAAAAAATTGACAATAATTCCTCAATATCAACTAGTACCTATCCATATGCAAAGTTTAACAACTATCTCAAAAATGTCTTTTTACAGTTGGTTTGATCAAATCAGGATCCTGTCAGGACTTCACATTGCATTAATTTGTTACAGACATACCTCGAGATATTGTAAGTTCAGTTCCAAACCACTACAATAAAGTGAATATTGAAATAAAGCGAGTCACACAAATTTTTTGGTTTCCCAGTGCATATAAATGTTATGTCTACACTGTACTCTGTTAAGTGTGCAATAGTACTATGTCTAAAAAAATGTACATATCTTAAATAAAAACTACTTCATTGCTAAAAAATGCTAACCATCAAAGCACGGTTGCCACAAACTTTCAGTTTGTAAAACACACAATATCTGCAAAGCACAATAAAGGTTAAAAACAATAAAACTAGGTACGCCTGTATATCTTATAAGTCTCTTTTAATCTATAACAGCTCCCCTTTCCATTTTCTTTATGCCATTTATCGGCTGAAAAATATAGATCATTTGTCCTGTAGTATAGCCCATATTCTGGATTTTGAACTTCTCATTTTTACTGCCATTGTACTGCATTTCTTGTTGATTTTTGCTTGTGTGCAGAAATCGAATTCTCCTCATTTACTTTTGTATCCTGAAAATTTGTCAAACTCTTATTAAATCTAATAATTTAGTTATACATTATTTTGGTTTTCTATGTAATCATATTATCTGCAAATAATGACAGCATTGTTTCTTTCAGTCCAATCCAAATATTTTTTCTTTCTTTCTCATGCCTTATTTACTACAGAAAGAAGAGAAGTGTTCCCAGATTGAAGGTCTGAGGTGCTAGAAGGAATAAAAGCCAAAGATATTAGTAAATTAAGTATGGAAATCTAAAAAAGTATTTATAATGATGATTATAATAATATAAATAATATAATAAATAATAGTATTTTGGAGGTTAAAAAGATAGAATTAAAATATATTGTTACAATAACATAAGTTAAAAACTGAGTGACTGGAGTTCAACTTTTCTAGGTACTTGTATTGTTTGGGAAAATGGTAAAACTTTTTTACTTTAGACATTGGTAAGTTACATACATGTTAAACTTTCTAGGTTAAATACGATAAACAGAAATCCAAGACTTTAACAGTTTTTTTGACAAGAATGGGATTCTGACAGAGACATGGCTTTCTGGAAGAAAAAAGGACAAGAGCCCCCAGAGCCAGTTTAGGGGATAGAAAAAGACTCCAGTAGCACTCTCGCCCGTGGCTGAGAGGAGTAAGGATCCTCATCTGTTCTTCTGTTAAAGAAGCAGACCAACAAGAGGTAGGTACACTGTATACTGTAAGACACAATAGTATTCAAATCACTACACTAATACCACTACCAATAATAAATCTACTAAGTAAAGTTCAAGATTTCTTTGCACTCTTTTTTTTTCTTTTAAAGTTATACTTTTTTTTGCATAGATGCTCCCCATTCTCCTCTCATTATTCATTTATTTGGTTGCGCTGGGTCTTAGTTGCAGCAGGTGGGCTCCTTAGTTGCGGCATGCATGTGGGATCTAGTTCCCTGACCAGGGATCAAACCTGGGTCCCCTGCATTGGGAGCGTGGAGTCTTATCCACTGCACCACGAGGGCAGTCCCTCTTTGCACTCTTTTTGTCTTTAGAGCAAATCCCTCTAAGAGTGTACAAATTACTATGTTAAAATTATTCGTGCCGCAACTAAGAAGCCTGCATGCTGCAACAAAGATCCTGCGTGCTGCAACTAAGACCTGGCGCAGCCAAAATAAATAATAAATAAATAGATAAGCAAATAAACAATCTTTAATTGGAGAGCTAAAAGTATAAAAAAGAATTAATTGAATTATTTTTCTATGTATGTTTATGTGAAAAACGACATATAGTTAAGTTCCTCTGTTTATGGTAGCATTCCATTTTAGCTTACCTCTTTCCCCTCATCTTTGACGAGGGATGTTGTAAAACATGTACATGATTTAAAAGTCAAAACTTATAAATGTGTATATTCAAAGAAGTTCAATCCCTTGCCTATAGGTAACTAGATTCCTTAATTTCTAGCTTATCCTTCTCATATTTTTGTTTTGAAAAATATGCAAACACACACACACATACATAAGACACATCATGTGTGTATGTGTGTATAATTTTCCCTTCTTTTTATACAAAAGGGAGTATGCATAGAGTGTTAAAATGATTTTTTTAAACGTGAGTATTTAGATGGAAATGTCCCAATTGTTACTTTAAAAAGCCCTATCCCTAGCAGATGCAAACTATTATACACAGGATGGATAAACAACAAGGTTCTATATAGCACAGGGAACTATATTCAATATCCTGTGATAAACCATAATGGGAAAGAATATGAAAAAGAATGCATATGTGTGATATATGTATAACTGAATTACTTTGCTATACAGCAGAAATAAAATAAATAAATAAAAACAAATTTTTTAATAAATTAAAAAGAAATGAGGAAGCAAAGAGAGGAAAAAAAAAAAAAGGTCTACCCCTTTGCCTTTGGTTTAGTTGGATTCATTCCCAGTAGGATAAAGGACATTTTCATGCTCAAGGTCTCAGGAATTGGCAGAAAGAAGGGCAAAGGCAGCTTTCCTCTTAACCTGAAGACCGGGCCTTAGTACTACTAAGGAACTCCTCCATCTGTAAAGCATTAGAACCAGAGTATAGAAGGCAAGAAAGAAAAAAGGTTCCAAATTCCTCAGTACTATTGGTAGACGCCTAAAACTTGCTGAAGTAGAGTTAACCTACACTACAATTTACCAAAATTCTCTGGGACCTCAAAATCATGGTAAATGTGATGAAACTTTTAACTGTTTTAGGAAAGAAAAACAATCACTTAAAATTCTGAGAAGAAATCCAAATGAGGCAGGAACTAGCTTTCCAAGATACTAAAGCATTTTATAAAACTAGAGCAATTAAAATAGTTTAGTACTGGTACATGAATAGACAGACCAACGTAATAGAATTTTAAAAAAGACCCCTAGATATACAAGAATTCAGAGGTGGAATTTCTAATAGAAAGAAAAAAAATAACTAGTCAGCCAATGGTGCTGGACCAACTGCACAGCCAGCCATCTGAACCATAATAAGTGCGTTTCCTAACTCACTTCCTATGCCAAAATAGTATGCAAAACAGTATTTCATTTCAGGTAGATAAAAATCTGAGTGGGGAAAAAAACCCACAGAAATACTAAAAGAATACTTAAAAATTATAAAACAAAAAACTTATTTTAAGATGGCCTTATAGCTTTGTCACAAAAACACAAAAACTTTAAAAGAACAGATTGAGGGGAATTCCCTGGCCGTCCAGTGGTTAGGACTCCGTGCTTTCACTGCCAAGGGTGCAGGTTCATCCCTGGTCAGGGAACTAAGATCCGCATGCCACAGGGTGCAGCCAAAAAAAAAAAAGAATAGACTGATAACTCTGACTTGATAAAAGGACATGTTTCTGCATGGTAAACAAATTGGATAATCAAACTCGATGCAATGAAAAAAACAGAGAAAAACATTTCTAACACATATGATATAGAACAAATATTTTTACACTAGAGAGCTTAGAGATCAACCAAAAACCTAATTGTGTAAGCCAGGCAAACAAAAAGATACACAGCTGGCTTTAAACCAGGATTTCTCAATCTCTACACTACTAAAGACATTTTGGACAAGATAATTCTTCGTTGAAGGGGACTATCCTGTCCATTATGTTTACCAGCATCTCTGGACTCCACCTATTAGACACCAGTAGCAACCCCCCTCAATTGTGACAATCAAAAATGTTCCCAGATATTGCCAAATGTCCTATGGGGGTCAAAATTGCTCCTTGATGAGAACTGCTGCTTTAAACATATAAAAAGATCCTCATCCTCACTCTTTGATACAAATTTTAACTATAATGAGGTGCCATTTTTTTCTCTAGTTAGATTTTTATTATCAAAACAAATATTTTTATTATCAAACATTTTGCTGTTTGCCAACGTGTTGGACTAGGAAATCTCATTCATCCTTTTGGATGTGCAATCTCTTTGGAAGGCTATTGGTATTAGCTATCAAAATTTTAATTACCTATACTCTTTGATCCAACAGCTTCATTTCCAAGAATTTATCATATGGATACACTCAAATATGTGCAAACAGGTAAATACAAGGATAATCATTGCAGCAAAGACGGAGTAACAAAAAACTAGAAATGATCTGGTATCCAATGATTGTTTGTTGGTTAAACAAACAGAACACCATGTAACTATTAAAAGGGAGGAAGATCAACATGTACTGAAAATATGTTCCAAGACATATTAGCTAAAAATACCAAGGCCCAGAAGGGACTTTGCTACTATTTTTTAAAGTGGGGTGTGTGTGTGTGTTTAGGACTCTGTACCCAAATATATTTATAAATGCACAGAATATTTTTGGAAACCTACCAGAGAGTAAGTAGGAGGCTGAAAGTTAAGGATAAGGAAACTCAACCTTCTGAGCTGTTTAAGTGTTTTGGCAACGTACCTATATGTTTCAAGCAAATTACAAAACGGACTTGGCACTCAGCTCAAAACACCCATACAGTATAGCAACAAAACAGAATGAGACGGGGGTGGAGGAGTAGTTTAACTGGTATAGAGTTTGTTTCTCAAGTCGAAAAAGTTCTGCAAATTGGTTGCACAACAATGCAAACATACTTAACACTACTTAACCAACCGTACACTTAAAAATGGTTAAGGTGGCAAATTTTTCCTTAAGTGTATTTTACAACTACATATCTTTTAAAAGTGAAAAAAAGTCCCCCCCAAAGATACCCATATTTTAAGATTAGTTTAGTTTGTTACTAATTTGAAATCCCTTTTTAAACACCCCATTATTTTCTTCTTCCAGAATCGAGCGTTCCGAATAAGTGGAGACTCATTAAGCACACCAGTGTTCCAGTGACCTTTCACCTAGAACTCGCGGCCTTCGGCAAGGCACGCAGCTACGGCTAAACCCAAAGTGGGACCCGCCTTGGGGTCGGCGGGACACCTCACTCTGGATCCTTTACCTGTGGAAGAGATTGTAACATGACTGCCACCCTGAAGTACACAACTCTGCGTTACTTTTCACAAGTTACCGCAGATTCGAGGAACACTGTGTCCAGCGCGGACCAGCGTTCCAGACCTCGCCGGGCAGCTTCATTAACCCTCCCACCGCGGGGGCCGGGCCACCCATGCCATCCACTTCGCCCGGCGGGGTTTCTTCCCCACGGCTCCCGATTCCCCTTACCCCGTGTTGGGCAACATGACTGTTGCAGATTGGAGGTGGTGGCGACAACGGCCTCAGCGAGCGGATACTGAGAGGGTGACTTCTCCCCGCACTTGGCCCCGCCCCGAGGTCTGCGGGGAAATTGGGCGCTCCAAGAAACGGAAGGTGGCTGAGTGCGCCTGCGCACGCAGTGGGCCTCCGTGGCTCTCCGCGCTGGTTTCCGCCTCCCGCCTGCCTGGCCCCTGGAAACCGACCCTAAGCGCAAGCGCTGTGAGAGACAACTCCGCCCCGCCTCTCTTGCGGGGGCTCTACGGTGACAATTGGTCTCCAGCCCGCGGCTAGAATGCTGGACGCGTCAGCCGCTGTGTACACCTTTCCCCGGCCTGTGAAGGGTTCCTAGCCGCAGCGCTGAGTTCCTTTGCCGGGTTGGGGGCGTGGGGGGCGTTTGAGTCGTGCACCAGGGACCTTGAGGGCTGAGGTGCGGCTTCTCAGCGGACTTTGGCTCTCGGTCCCCTCGCCGTCCACGCCGGCACCTGGACGCCTGCCCAGCTGCACGCGCGCCTTCGGAGGCCCCTCTTAGGAACGCTTTTCCTGGGCAGATAAGCACTCTTCCAGCCAGCGGCGCATTTCGACTCTCCCGCGAAATCTGGACTAAAGCCGGCCGGACTATAGATAAACAGCTCTGTGGTGAGGGGCAGCTTCTGGATTAGAGATCTGCAATAGTCGCACCGAAGAACTAAATTAACTCTGATTTTTCGACTCTTAGCCAATATCTCGGCGAGGAAATTCCCAGACTCAGTGGTTGAATAAGGTGAATTCTGGGAGCCGGTATTGCTTTTGGTAGTATACCTTGGACATAACTCAGCTACTCTAATGAACTAGAGACCGGCATAATATTTTTAGGTAGACGTGAAGAAATTCTATTTTGAAGACGTAGAGCAGGATGATGAGGTTATGTGAGTAGATAAAGTAACCTGAAAAAAAAAAAAAAAGTAACCTGGAAATAGGATATGTGTACTCTCTTTTATTACAAGCCCTAAACGTCTATTTATTCATTTATATCACTTGCCAGTCTCATAGGCATTTGAATTTGAGATCTGTGATACGGTCCTTAGAGACTCCGGAGGAATTTACTTATTCAAGAAATATTAGCACCGAGTGGGTGCTGGTCACTGGAGATACAGTGGGGCAAAAAAAGGCACGTTCTCTGCTTATGTAGAAGGAACAAGGAGTAATCAATGTGGTGGGTTTTTTTTTACTTAAAGGTTATCTTCATATTTATTTATTATTTGGCCGCACTGGCCGGCATAGGGGCTCTTAGTTCCCCGACCAGGGATCAGACGTGTGCCCCCTGCAGTGGAAGCCCAGATTCTTAACCACTGGACCGCCAGGGAAGTCCCCACTAATGAGTTCTTTAGACTATTGTAAATGTTAGGTGTTTTAGAGAGTGTGTTGATAGGGACTGTTAGATGAAAAAGCTTACTCTCCACTCATTCAAGAAAGTGAAGGCAACCTACAGAATGAAAGAAAATATTTGCAAATCATATATCTGACAATGTCTAGTATCCAGAATCTATAAAGAACTTTTACAACTCAGCAACAAAAAGATGAACCTACAATTTAAACGTGAGCAAAGGACCTCAATAGACATTTCTCCAAAGAAGATAAACGAACAAGCAAGCACATGAAAAGATGCCCAACAGCAATAGTTATTAGGGAAATACAAATCAAAACCAGTGAGATTCCACTTTACATCCACTAGGATTGCTATAATAGAAAAGATGGAAAATACTAAGTGTTGGCCAAGATGTAGAGAAATTGGAACCCTCATACATTGCTGGTGGGAATGTAAGATGGCACAGTCACTTTGGAAAACAGTTTTGCAGTTTCCCCAAAAGTTAAAGTATGGTTACCAGCTACTGGGTATCTACCTACAAAAGAGCAATTCCACTCTTGAGTGTATAACCAAGAGAGAGGAAACTTCTTGAGAGTAACCACTAGATGGCACTGGCATTTTAAAATTCACAGTTATACAATACTGCAAAATGTTAATTTATTAACAATATTGTGACGTTATAATCTGACTTGGATTAAGCCAAAAATAGCATGACGTTCCTTATAGGACCCTCATAAAGGGGAAATAAGAGGAGGCATAAATTTTAAATTCCTTAAAGAAATACTTTTTATCATTAGAATAAATTGTCATAAAATAGTCAAACTTATCTTCACTTTTTGTGACTTCTAAAGTCTATCAAGGGACTCCCCTGGTGGTCCAGTGGTTAAGAATCCGCCTTCCAGTTTCGATCCCTGGTCAGGGAACTGAGATCCCACATGCTGTGGGGCAACTAAGCCCTTGCGCCACAACTACTCAGCCCAAGCACCGCAACAAAAGATCCCACATGCCACAACAAAGATCCGGCGTGCCACAACTAAGACCTGGCGCAGCCAAATAAATAAATAATAAATAAATAAATACAGTCTATCAAGTTTGGGACTTCCCTGGCGGTCCAGTGGTTAGGACTCTGCGCTCTCACTGCCGAGGGTGGGGGTTTGATCCCTGGTCAGGGAACTAAGATCCCACAAGCCGCGTGGCACAGCCAAAAAAAAGCCTATTAAGTTTAATTCTCCAATTTTAAAAAGTGCTTTTCAAATACATAGGAGAGTGAAAATGCCTACTTGAATTGAAATATCAAAGGATATGACACTGAAAACAAGTTTAATCTTACTGTCAAATTAGGACTCTTCTAACCCTGACCTTGCATAAGGGTATATTTTCTTAAAGTGTAGAATGCAGTGTAGAATTCAAATTTGTTGACCACAGCCCACATACATAAATTTCTCATCCAGACCCTGTACACGGTTTTCTATTTTATTTGAATCTATTATGTAGTACCCCGTTTTTTGGTGTTTTTTTTTCAGTTGATCATAACCTACAAAGTTATTTCAATGCCTCATTCTTGGATCATAACCTACCATTTGGAAAACACTGCTTTAGTGTGTTGTAATTTGCCGTTGTGATTTTTCAACTTGCTTTTTAAGATATTCTAGGCTTCTTCAGTCAAATATAAAATTACTAACTGCTGGTCAAAGGCCAGCAACCCAATGTGACTAACAGCAGATGCTTTCAAGCGCATTGGAAGAGTCAGGGATCTGTTGAAACTTTCCATTCCTTTCACCCCAAGGGAAATCCTTGGGGTTTTGAGGGTATAGCAGTTACTTCTGACAAGGTACCAAATCTTCCCAATAGGACCCCTAACTGCACCTTTTATTGCTCAGTGAATTGTTGCCAGTCATTTAATTAGTAAATGTTGGATATTAACTTTATTGCTGTATTTTAATGTCTATATTTTTCTGATAATACATTATTCCAACAACTAAAGAAAGTGAAAGTTTCTAATATCACCCTTCAGAGATAATCATTGTTAACGGTTCGGCATGTATCCTTTAAGACTTCGAAATTTTTATATAGATTTTGATTGATTTTAAAAAAGCATAGGGGAAATTATATATATTCTATTGTTTTGGAAACTTTTTTTGTTTTACTTAATGTATCATAAACATCTTTCCAAGTTTATACCCAAAAGTTCACCTTAACTTTTTTTTTTAATAGGTGTGTTACCAACCTGGGTCCTTGGACTCTTTAATCAATAGAAATTGATAAGAGGCCAGAGGAGAAATTCAGGCAAGGCTTTATTGGGAGTGAAAACAAGAAACAGGTGCCCTTGCTCACTCTCCAAGGAGGGTGGGCTGGTTCCTTAAATAGAGCGAGGGTGGGGGCAGATGGTGAATCGGGCAGGAGGGGCGGCTTAGATGGTCTGCCCACCCCCGTGGTGGTGCTGTGTGCAGGGATCATGTGCAGTACCCTGCTTCTGCTCCAGGCACTTCACAAGTGGCAGTCGGTTTGTGGCCTTTTTGTAACATTGTTCTTAATCACTCCACTGCCATGCATGCAGTTATTTTTAGTCCCTTATAGTTTCTCTGTATTCTGTTGCTGGAGGAGACATCTGTCCAGTAAAGGGTCCCACATCCCAGTTCCCAGCCTATCTTAGGTGCATAGTTTTCTTTTACATGAATATACTCCATATTAATTTTACCATTTGTGATGGACATTTTAAGGTGTTTCAATATTGTCTATATTATAAACAATATTGCAATAAAAGCCTTTGTGTGTACATCATTGTTCACCAGTCAATGCCTTGTTTAGCAGCTGGTGTTTTCTAGTTCTGGCAAATGTGAGGTCTGCTGGGAAAGATTTTCTTAAAGTTTTTTCTTTCTTAAAGAGACCACAGAATAGATTGCCTCTTTTCTTCTATTGTTATTTCTGGATGTGATGCTTGGAACAGCTGCATCTATCTTGCAACCACGAGCGGAACTAGCCTTCCCCTTTCCATAGCTCCTTCAAGGGTGAACTTTCTCCTATAACATATGAAAGAAAGTTTGGGGTTGGGGAGCTTGTCTCAGAACCCTCCTGAGTCTCCCACCTAGCTTTCTAATTCTCCCCCTGCTCAAAGGCACACTGTGAGTTTTCCTCACTTTGCAGCTTGGCCATCTTGTAGAATTCCAGGAAACAGTTCCCTCAGCAGACAACTGCTCCCTCTCATGAGTGCAAGTAGTGGAGTGGGTGTGTGGACCACGCCATATTCCACTTTTTTGCTCTGTTGGCTTGTTTTTTGGGATGTTTTCCTTTTTAAAAATATTTATTTATTTTTGGCTGCATTGGGTCTTTGTTGCTGTGTGTGGGCTTTCTCTAGTTGCGGTGAGCAGGGGCTACTCTTCATTGTGGTGCATGGGCTTCTCATTGTGGTGGCTTCTGTTGTGGAGCACAGGCTCTAGGCGCATGGGCTTCCGTAGTTGTGGCACATGGTCTCAGTAGTTGTGGCTTGCGGGCTCTAGAGCGCAGGCTCAGTAGTTGTGGCGCATGGGCTTAGTTGCTCCGCAGCATGTGGGATCTTCCTGGACCAGGGCTCGAACCCGTGTCCCCTGCATTGGCAGGTGGATTCTTAACCACTGTGCCACCAGGGAAGCCCATTGGTTTGTTTACTACACCATCCCCACACAACTCTTTGTCAAAGAATTGAGGTTTATATGAGGGAATTACTATCTATATATCTATATCTATATATATATTAATAATAACTTTATATAACAACTGCTATGTCAACTGCCTACCCATTACACATTCTCCACTTCTTATTAACAGTATATCTCTATTATTAGAGGTGGCAGTATGCCCAGCAAAAGCAGTGAATCTCTCAAGCCTCCCCTGCAACTAGGGGTGTCCATGTGACCAAATTATGCTAATGAGGTAAGCGGAAGATGTTGCGGAGGACTTTGGGAAAACTTCTTTAAAGGGCTTCCAGACATTTTGTGACCTTAAGACTGAAAGCCATATACTCACATAATAGAACAAAAAGGAGACTGGATCTTTGATGAACATGGAGTGCCATAACAGCCCTGAAACCATTACTTCTAGGCTTCTTTTGCATGATAAATAAATTTTTATCTAGTTTAAGGCACTGTTATTTTTGGTTTTCTGTTACATGCATCTGGACCTAACTCTTAAATGCAAAAGTATCAAAAGACTATAAACCACTGCAAGGGTTTCCCTCTTGAACACAGCCAAATCGCTAGCGTTGCTCCTCGTCTTCATATCTGCTTTTCTCCCTGAGAGTATCAGTTTTGTTCAAATTTCCTTCTTTAAAATTGTCTTTAATATCTCTACCCCCTTTCAGGAAATCCCATGCCCTGCTCACAGGAGTTGGTCTCATATATTAAGATCCATCCTCTTTTCCTAAGCCAAACATTTTTCCAAGCATAAATTACCCATTCTATTTAGAATATGACTTTAGCAAGAGAGTCCATGATGGGTGTAGGTGTTCCAAGTCCAATTCCCTTGGAGATATTCCCCCCTAATTCTTCCTGGGGTCCAGTAAGTGACTATTATGTCAAACACACCTACACCTCCCAAACTCAGGCATTAATTCGGAGACACAGTACTCTACTGTGAGTACACGTACTGTTTCCAAGCTGAGAAAGAGAAATATTTGATTCTTCTGTTATCAACATAGCTTCAACCCTGCTCACTATAAAGATAGCATTTGATGATTTTATATTGCAGAACAATACCAGTTATTTTTTAATCTTCTAGCCTTCAAACTGTGCCTACCAGGCATTTAAAAAAAAAAAGACATTTGAAGTCAACTTAAGAATCAGTCCCATAATTGAGCCATCTATCTCTTAATGGCCACTACTTTGCTACACAAATACCAGACTTTGGAATTACCCCATGTCTTTCCTCTATGCCAAATTAAATTCTTGTAGGTGTCATCCTCCTACTACCCTCTACTAAATTAAATTCTTGGTTAAGGTCTCATACTCCTACTGCTCCAGTAGAAGACAGGCTATATGAAGACATTATCCTCTGATACAAGTAATCCTCCACCTCTAAGGGGGATGGGAAGGAGATTTGCTTTTCCAGTTACATGAGCAACATATTCTCATAGAGAAGTCCTCCAGATTGTTCTTTTGTTTTGCTTTTCTGCTACTGACCTTTTGCTTGTTTGCCTGTTCAAGTTTGAATATTTGCCTGGTGCCCTGCAGGATCATATGAAGTAAACATCTTTTAGAACCATACTGGGGAGGGAGGGCAGTAGTTCTATCCAGTCGTCTGGCATCGCAGGAACCTTTCCACTGACCTTGTAAACTATGATCAGATTTTTGCACAAGACTATTTCCACAAAGGGCAAATAAGTAAAAATAAAATAATATACTCTAACCAATCCATCTGACTCCTTGTTAAACAGTTATATCAAAAATTTTAGGGGAAAAAGAAAAAAAAATTTTAGGGGAAGGTTTCACTTAATGGCCAAAGCAAAGGCCTTGTTCTAGTCGCAAATAAAATTTATCCTATTAAAGATATGGTCTCAGATTCCTAAGAAGGGACTATTTTGTCCCGTAGAAGAACATTTACAATATTATAGGCATCTATAATATGTATCAACTTCATATATCTGTAGACAAATGGAATACCAAGGAAAGGTACATCAACTCTTATTATAGGAAGCTAACTTCAGGGCACAAGAGTTATAGGTAACAGGTTCTTGGAAAGGGGGAAAAAAAGGACTTGTCCTTTTTCTTCTGCTATCCTACTCACAGCTATTCCTCCACCTCCGCTTCTTTGAAAACACTGGGGTGAATCACACATTAGTTAACTGGTTAGGAATAGGTAAGTTAAGGGAGAATCATGATAAGGGCTGGTGAAAGACAGTATTCAAGGCTGCTTGAGAAGAGTGGAAATATTTAATCAAAGTCATTAATTGTTACAAAACTTCCAGGGAAGTGAACAAAAATGAACCTAAATCAGAGAAGAAATTTCAAGTATAATGAAACTAGGAAACTGACACAACCCTACCAAAAACTATGAAGAATACCTTCCAATTTGTATCCAAATTAAGGAAAGCAGTGAGATTTGACAAGCATTTCTTCTAAGTAATAACTCAGTGCCATTTTTTAGAAAGTAAATGAGATTGTCCTAAAAGTCCAGCAGTAATCTGAAATTTGAAGAAATAAGGACTGGTGACTTGGGTGGACCAGGGAAAAATTAAGAACGCCACCCTTGGGAGGTCTATTCCAAGATGGTAAATAAGGTAGAACTGGGGCTTCCCTGGTGGCGCAGTGGTTGAGAGTCCGCCTGCCGATGCAGGGGACACGGGTTCGTGCCCCAGTCTGGGAAGATCCCACATGCCACGGAGTGGCTGGGCCCGTGAGCCATGGCCGCTGAGCCTGCGCATCCGGAGCCTGTGCTCCGCAACGGGAGAGGCCACAACAGTGAGAGGCCCGCGTACAGCAAAACAAAAAACAAAAAACAACAAAAAAAGGTAGAACTGAAGAAGAGACAATATGACACACATTTTGGTTTTCCAGGACTCAGTTTCCTGACCCATAACTGAAACTTGGAATTTAGGGGCTGCTGAAGGGTTGATAATGACCTGCAAGACAGGTGTGCAATTGTTGACCAAAATAAACTGAGCAGAGTAAATAAACACTGATTATAAGATAAAAATCCTACAACAGGGTGGGTCTCTCCAAAACACTCAAACTAAAAAAAGATATTTTTTCTTTTAAATCTTATTTCCAAGTAGAAATGAGCACGTCTCATACTCAGATCTTGGTTTCTAACCCTATACTCCAATAAAAGGAACCAGGGTTCCTTGGAGAAATGACTCATTTTAGGACTGGGGCAGAAAATATACAAGATGATCCTGGAGCATCTTGTAGTGCCAGAAAGTAAGGGAGTACTCAAAACAGACCAACAAACAAACCCAAAACAAAACACCCCACATTGATGGAGGTATGTCAAAGGAGTACAGAAGTCAACTGAAAGATCTCTCAATGGCTAAAACTGAAACACTTTGAGCAACAAAATAAAGTGGTACTGGATTCTAATCAAAGTATAAAATAAATATCCATGAGTTGATACTGATATAATTATATGATTGAATTAAAAATGAGGAGAGGGCTTCCCTGGTGGCGCAGTGGTTGAGAGTCTGCCTGCCGATGCAGGGGACACGGGTTCGTGCCCCGGTCCGGGAAGATCCCACATGTTGCGGAGCGGCTGGGCCCGTGAGCCATGGCCTCTGAGCCTGCGCGTCCGGAGCCTGTGCTCCGCACCGGGAGAGGCCACCACAGTGAGAGGCCCGTGTACCGCAAAAAAAAAAAAAAAAATGAGGAGAAATGACAGAATTCCTGTACAGAAGAATGCAAAATAATTTCTGTAAATACAGCCTCCTCAAGGAGGTACAGAATAACTCTCCATTCCTTGAGTGTGAGCTGTACATAGTGACTTCTTTCCAAAGAGTACAGTATGAAAAGGGGAAAAAAATAACTTTACAGTGAAGAAAGCTGACAAACACCAACTCAGTCAGGTGATCAAAGTCAACATCAACTGTGATAAGCCATGTTGATAATATGTATCCTTGATATGATGTGAGGAAATGGTACTTTTTCTCTGTAAACCTCCCCAAAACCTATAACTCTAGTCTAATTGTGAGAAAAATATAAGACAAATTGCAACTGAAGGACATTCTACAAAATACCTAACCAGTACTCCTCAAAACTGTCAAGGTCATCAAAAAGAAGGAAAGTCTGAGAAACTGTCACAGCTAAGAGGATCCTAAGGGGATATGATGACTAAATGTAATATGGTATCTTGGCTGGGATCCTGGAAAGGAAAAACAACATTAGATAAAAACTAATGATATCTTAATAAAGTATGGATGATAATTAATAACAATGTATTAATATTGGTTCATTAATTGTAACAAATGTATCCTACTAATGTAAGATGTTAACCATAGAAACTGGGTGTAGGGCATATAAGAAGTCTCTGTACTATCTTCACAATTTTTCTGTAAATCTAAAACTGCTCTAAACAATAAAGCTTAAATAAGAACCTGCTGTAAAAAAAAATAAATAAAATAAAATTCAAAACATAAAGCTTATTTAAAAATTTTTAAACCTTATAATAATGCTACATAAATTTTTAAAAACCCACCATTTTAAATGATTGGATTAATTGGAAGAAAATACAGATATCCCTAAGGCAATGGTTCTTAATGGAACTGGCATCCCAGGGAATATTTGTGAATATCTGGAAACATTCTTAGTTGTCACATTTGTGTGGGGGATGTTATTGGCATCTAGTGAATAGAGTCCAGGGATGCCACTAAACATGCTATAATACACAGAACAGTACATCCCATCCTCCCGAGAATATCCCATCCAAAATGTGCTGAGGTTGAAAAATGCTGCCCTAATTGATGAGGTTTGGGGACCTATATCAATGCTGACAGAAACAGGCTAGATTTTGTGTGTGTGTGTGTGTGTATGTATAAGATACATTCAAAATATGTATGATATATATGTAAATTATGAGATAATAATAAACATCTGTGAAACCATCACCCAGCTAAAGGACTGAAAATGATGAGTCATGTGCTTCTCTGGATTCCATCTCCCTGCCTCCTCCCGAGAAGTAACCATTGAGTTTTGTGTTTATCTTTCCCTTGTCATCTTTTATAAAATTGTGTGTGTGTGTGTGTGTGTGTGTGTGTGTGTGTACACAATATATTGGTTAGCTTTGCTTGGTTGTGCTTCCTTTTTAACTTTATAGAAATGGTATCTTAGTATATATAGTTTTCTCAGATTTACTTTTTTTGTTGTTTTTTGGGTTTTTTTGGCCATGCTGTGCAACATGTGGGATCTTAGTTCCCCAACCAGGTATTGAACCTGCGCCCCCAGAATGCAGAGTCTTAATCACTGGACTGCCAGGGAAGTCCCTGATTTGCTTTTTCATTCAGTATTTTGATTTATCCATAGCATTGCCTATTGTAGTTTATTCATTTTTCACTGCTGTATACTATTCCATTGTGTGACTATGCCACAATTTATTTGCCCATCTCTCTTGTTGATGGACATTTGGGTTATTTGCATATCATGTTTATTATATAGAACAGTGGTGCTATGAATATTCTTTCATATGTCTCCTAGTGCACATTTCAAGTTTCTCTAGGTTATGTACATATAGGAGTGGAATTACTAAAGTGTGGATGTCTTTAAATTGAAATTATGTTTAAGAACTCATTTTCTATCCTGAAGTCATAAAGATAGTCTCCTAAATGTTATTCTAAAAGCTTAAAAATTTTGCCTTTCCTTTTTGAGTCACCTGGAGCTGCTCATTGTATGTGGGTATGAGGTTGATATCTGTTAATATATTTGTAATGAGGTAGAGATAAACTTCCACTCTTTTCCCCATTGATCTAAATGACTTCTGTGTCCTACATCAAGTTTTCATATATACCCATATCTGTTCCATTAAATAATTCGTCTATCCCTATGGCAATACTACATTTTTCTTGATTATTTGACTTTATAAATTTTAAGATTTGGGGAGGCAAATCCTCTCACATTGTTATTCTTCAAGATTGTCTTATTCTAAAAAAAAAAAAAAAAAAAAAGATTGTCTTATTCTAGAAATCATTTCATCAAATTCCTGGGAATATTGCTTGGGATTGCTTTGAATCCATAGATCACTTTGGGAAACTATATCTTTACAATTTAGTGTCTTCTACTCCATACATGGTACGTCACTTCTTTAGGCTGGGACTTTACTAATACAGTTTCATTTTTCTTTCCATAAGGTATTACAGATATTGGTTAGATCTATTCCTCAGTATCTTTTATTTTTGTTTTTATACAAAATTTAATGGCATCCTTTGTGTGTGTGAGTGATAAAATGTACAGAACACAAATTTTATCATTTTAACTATTTTTAAGTGTATAGTTCTGTGGCAATGGGATTACCATTTCTAAGTGATATTTTCTTTTTTCCTTTTCTTTTTTTTTTTTTTTTAGCCATGCCACTCAGCTTGCAGGATCTTAGTTCCCCAACCAGGGATCGAACCCGTGCCCCCTGCAGTGGAAGCGTGGAATCCTAACCACTGGATCTCCAGAGAATTCCCTCTAAGTGATATTTTCTAATTGTTGTTGCTGGTATGTAAAATGCAACTGATTTTCATGTACTCATACCTAGACTTCTTAATAAACTCATTAATTTTAACAATTTTGACATACTTTGGGATTTTTCTATATAATTATATTAATTGCAAATAATGGGAATTTGCTTTCTCCTTTCCAATATTCACATCTTTTACTTCTGTTTCTTATCTTACTGTACAGGAACTATGGTATAATACTGAATAGAAACTTAAGCAAAGGCCCAAAACATAAATAAAAAAAGATTGATACATTTTATTTTGCTAAAATTAAGAGACACTATAAAGAAAATGAAAAGAGAAGCCACATTCTGGAAGAAGATACCTACTATAGTTATTGCCAGGGACACCTAAAAACCAATGAGTAAACAACAATAGTCAAATAGAAAAAAATAGGTAAAATACATTACAGATATTATACTGAAGAAGATTCATGATTGGCCAGTAAAATATGACATGATATTCAATTGTATTAATAATTAGAAAATGAAAATTTAGGGCACAAAAGGCACTTTTAAACTCACTGGCAAAATTTTAAAATTGTACAATACCAATTGAGAGTATGAGCAATTGGATCTCTCAAACACTTGATAATAGTGGTAGTGAAAATTAATAAAATCACATTGGAAACAAAGTAAAGATGAAGATTAGCAAATCCATGACTCTGCAGTTCCACTCCTGAACATATAACCTAGCCTGTAGGACCTAGAGAAATCTCTGTAAGTACCTCAGGAGATAGGTACAAGAATATTCAGAGAAAAAATATTTATAATAACACAACGACAACAAGGAGAAGCTAGAAACCACTCAAATATCAATCAAGAGAATGGATAAATTGTGGCATATTCTCATAGAGAAATACTGCACAGCATTGAAAATTAATGAACTACATGGAATTGATCACAGAATCATAATATTGAGTGAAAAAACAAATGGCAGAAGAATATTAAAATATTCAACCATTTATATAAAGTTATTATGGTTTAGGAATTTGCACAAATGTCTTACAACTATAATGAAAGCAAGGGTATAGGATTACCACTCTCTACACTGGGGTGGGAGAAATCAGAAATGGGATTAGAAAAGGACATAAAAGGACCTTCAATTTTGCCTTTGAAATCAAGTTCTCCTTGGTGGTCATTTTATTATTATGCTTAATAATTTATGTATTAAATTATTTTGAAAAAAATTTAGACATTCAGAAAAATTGTAAAATTTCTACAGAGCATTCCTGAATACCCTCTGTCTAGCTTCCCCTAATGTTAATCTCTTGTATAACCAGAATACAATTATCAGAACTAAGAAATTAAATCACTCAATACTATTAAATAAACTACAGACTTTATTTGTGTGGTAGGCAGAATTCTAGAGGTTTTTCCCTCCAACAATATTCCCATTCCCTGGTTTTGTAAACACTAATTGTGTGTATGCTTGGAAGGGATTTTGCAGATGTAATTAAAGTTCCACATTAGCTGACTTTAGAAAATGGAGATTACCTGACTCAGATAACAGCCCTTAAAAGCTGAAGCTTTCTCTGGCTGATGGCAGAAAAGGAAGGCAGAAGAAGTCAGAGAAATTCAAAATACGAGAAGGACTAGCCTCACCAGTGCTGCTTTGAAAATGGAGGGGGCCACCTAAGAAGGAACACAGGTAGCCTCAAGAATCCCTGGCTGACAGCCAACAAGGAAACAGGGATCGTGGGTCTACATTCATGAGGAACTGGATTCTTAAAACAACATGAAAGAGCTTGGAAGCTGACTCTTCCCAGACAGTCCAGATAAAAGCCTCAGCTGGCCAATTCCTTAACTTGGGCATTGTGAGACTAAGGAGAGACCCAGTCAAGCCCACGTGGGCTTCTGATCTACAGAACTTTGAGATAACAAATGTGTATTCCTTTAAGCTTCTAAATTTGCACATGGTAATTTGTTACACAACAACAGAAAACAAATATCATTTGTATTTTATCCATTTATCCACTAATGTCCCTTTTCTGTTGCAGTATCTCACATTGCATTTAGTTGTGTCTCATTAGTAACCTCCAACCTGTAACACTTCATCAGTCTTTGTCTTTCATGATACTGACGATCTTGAAGAGTGCAACAAACAAAAAATATTTTGTTGATTTCAAGTTTGTCTAGTGTTTTCTTGGGATTAGATTGAGTTATGTATTTTAGGCCAAAATACCATAGGAGCAATGTAACCTTGTCAGTGCAGTCTATCAGGAGTTCATGTCAACATGTCATATTACTGTTAATTTTAACCTTGATTGCTTAGCTAAGATGATATCTGCTGAGTTTCTTTACTGCAAAATTACTATTTTTCTCTTTATAATTAATAAATATCTCAGGGGAGATACTTTGAGACTATGCCATCCTATTCTTAAAATTTTGCTAATTTTAGCATCCATTGGTGGATCTTGTCTGCAGCAATTATTCTAACAATGGTTTTCTATTTCCCATATTCTGTCTATGCGTGTTAATTAGAATTCATCTGTAAGGAAGAGCTATCCCTTTTCCTTCACTTATTTGTTTCTTCAACTATTTATTTGTATCAGTATTGGCTCATGGTTATTTTACTTTATGGGTTATACAATACTACTGTTATTTATTTTGTTGCTCAAACTATTTCCCTTTTGGTCACCAGGAGATCTTTCAGTAGACTCCTGTGCCCTTTTGGCATGTCCCTATCATTTTATAAGTACTTCTTTACTTTTTAGCGCCTCAAGATACTCTAGGCTCATTTAGTACTTTTGCTTCTGCAGCCCTGGAAACAATGACTTCTCTGAGGAGTCCTGGTTCTTTTTACTGGGGAACAGTATTTAGAAACTAAAATGTGGGCATAAGTTAATGATGTGTCATTGTTCGGCCTTCTCAGCAGGTAAAGCTTGGAAATATAAGTATATATACCTACCCATGCCTACACACATGTATATTTAATTGTGCTATATTGTATGTTATAGAATAGAACCAGTCCTCTGTGAGGAGGACCTTCTTAACTTAGTAAGAGTGAAGGAAAAAAAAAAAAACAGAGTGGAGGGAAAGGTGCCCAACCAAATGTGGGTACTTAGCAGAATATTCAAAGTATTTTGTGAAAAGGTGTTGAGAGAAGGCATACCTTACTTGCCGGTAGTCTACTGATCTGAACCCTGACATAGTCATTCCCCCTCCACTATACCCACCAAGTAGTTGAAAGATGAAACGAGAATATAAACCACTGATATCTAGCCCTCTAGCTGAATCAAAAGCAAAAAAAAAAAAAAAAAAATTTCAATAATTCACAGGTAAGTGAAGAGATTTATGATCTCTCAATGACTCACACTATTCTTTAGTAAATTTAATATCAGAATAGAACTACCATCACTCAAAAATAAGGCACCCTTCCCTGCCCTACACAGACAAGGAAAAACAATTCTAGCAGAAACCCATGCCAAAAACAACAATCACAAATGAAGTAGAAGAATATAATATGTGAAAACATATGAATTGTACTTTTAAAGAAGAACAAACACGAATAAGAGGAAACCTTTGGGCAAAATACTTCTTTGCCCTATTTAGGTAATTAAACAAGGACTCCATGAAACATGAGATTTTAAAATATAGGTAAGATGTAGGCAAAACATTCTCTGACATAAATTGTAGCAATGTTTTTTGGGGGCTGTCTCTCAAGACAAAAGAAATAAAAGCAAAAATAAACAAATCAAACTTATAAGCTTTTGCACAGCAAAGGAAACGATAAACAAAACAAAACGACAACACACAGAATGGAATAAAGTATTTGAAAACCATGCAACTGGCAAGGGATTAATTTCCAAAATATACAAACAGCTCATACAGCTCAATATCAAAAAAACAACAACCCAATTAAAAAATGAGCAGAAGACCTAAAGTGACATTTCTCTAAAGAAGACATACAGATGGGGCTTCCCTGGTGGCGCAGTGGTTGAGAATCCGCTTGCCAATGCAGGGGACGCGGGTTCGGGCCCTGGTCTGGGAGGACCCCAGATGCCGCGGGGCAGCTGGGCCCGTGTGCCACAACTGCTGAGCCTGCGCTCTGGAGCCCGTGTGCCACAACTGCTGAGCCTGCGCTCTGGAGCCCGTGAGCCACAATTGCTGAGGCCTGCGTGCCTGGGGCCTGTGCTCCGCAGCGGGGGAGGCCACCGCAATGAGAGGCCCGCTCAACGCGGCGAGGAGTGGCCCCTGCTCACCGCAATTAGAGAAAGCCTGCACGCAGCAACCAAGACCCAATGCAGCCTAAAATAAATAATTTTTTTAAAAAAGTGAATTGTTTAAAAAAAAAGAAGACATACAGATGGTCAACAGGCACATGAAAAGATGCTCAACTTCGCTATTTACTAGAGAAATGCAAATCAAAACTACAGTGAGGTATCACCTCACACCAGTCAGAATGGCCATCATTAAAAAGTCTACAAATAATAAATGCTGGAGAGGGTGTGGAGAAAAGTGAACCCTCCTACACTGTTGATGGGAATGTAAACTGGTGCAGCCAGTATGGAAAACAGTATGGAGTTTCCTCAAAAAATTAAGAATAGAACTACCATATGATCCAGCAATCCCACTCCTGGGCATATATCCAGAGAAAACTCTAATTCAAAAAGATACACACCCCCAATGCCAAGACATGGAAGCAACCTAAATGTCCATCAACAGATAAATGGATAAAGAAGATGCAGTATATATACACAATGGAATATTACTCAGCCATAAAAAAATGAAATAATGCCATTTGCAGCAACATGCATGGACCTAGAGATTATCATACTAAGTGAAGTAAATCAGAAAGAGAAAGACAAATATCATATGATAACCCTTATATGTGGAATCTAAAAAAAAATGATACAAATGAACTTTTTTATGAATCAGAAACAAACTCACAGACATAGAAAACAAACCTATGGTTACCAAAGAGGAAAGGAGAAGGGATAAATTAGGAGTTTGGGATTAACAGATACATACTACTATACATAAAACAGATGAACACAAAGGCCTACTGTATAGCACAGGGAACTATATTCAGTACCTTGTAATAACCTATAATGGAAAAGAATCTGAAAAAGAATATATATATATATTTTATATATATGTATAGAATACATATGTGTGCGTATATGAATCACTTTGCTGTACACTAGAAATTAACACAACATTGTAAATCAACTATACTTCAATTAAACAAATGTAAATATGGGACTTCCCTGGCAGTCCATCGGTTAAGACTCCATGCTTCCACTGTAGGGGGGTGGGTTCAATCCTGTTCGAGGAACTAAAGATCCCCACATGCCGCATGGCATGACCAAAAAAAAAAAAATGTATGTATGTAAGACAATAATGAGATGAAAAAAGAAAAAAGCTGGCAGAGCTAGTGAAAGAATAAAGGGAAAAATTAAATTATATAATTTTAAAACACATTAAAAATAGTAAGGAATCAAATTAATACTATAGAAATCTGAGTTATAGTTGGAAAGAATAGGCTTGAGAAAATCACACAAAATATTAAGGGAAAAAAACATATGACATTAAATAAAAATAAGGAAACGATCAATCAGAGACCAATAAATAACTAGTTAGTAATGCTAAGGAAGAAAATAGAACAAGTTTAACACAAATTGAATACAGTAAATAATTTCCAAATCAAAAGAAAGATTGTCTCTGCCAGGTACAACCTGTATCTTGTATTCATTTAATAAGATACTGGCTACTATGTGCTAGGCATTGTTCTAGTTGCTAAGAATACATCTGCAAACAAACACACACAAATATCACTGCTTTAACTGATTTTACATTTTAGCAAAGGGAGATGAACAATAAATAAAATGAGTAAGTTATATATGTTAGAGTAAGGAGAAAAATAAAGCAGGGAGGAGGAGAGATAGTAGGGTGAGTATGCATGATTTCCCATTCCAAATAGAGTGGTCAGGAAAGGTCTTAGTGGGAAAGTGACATGTGAGGAAGGATAGGAAGGAGCAAACCATGTGGGGAAAAGCATTCCAGGAAGAGGGAACAGAAGGTACAAAGGGCTCTGAGATGGGAACCTGACTGGTCCCAACTAGGAACTACCAATCTGATGTTCAAGGAAGAGTTCGAGGCTAGAGAAAAAAATTTGGTAATCATCAGGCTATAGATGATATTTAAAACCTTGAAACTGTATCAAGAGAGTAAGTATAGTAAGAGAAGGTCAAAGACTGAGTCTTGAAAGTATCTGAATGCCATGAGTTCAGAACCAGGAAGGAAGATGGGAGTGGCCATAGAAGTACAAAAACATAACAAAAATGCAGTGTCCTGAGAACCAAGTGAAGAAAGTGTATCAGGGAGGAGGGAACTGTCAACTTCTGCAGATGGTTTGATTTAGATGAGGTCTGAGAATTGCCCATAAGATTGTTTCTAGAAAAATTAATAATGATTCAAAATAAGACATATCCTAAATAATTATCTAAATTTCAAAGATGAAGAAAAACTTTTCCAAGTATCTGCCCAAAGAAATAGTTTATACAGAAGGAAAAAGACTGGCTTCAGTCTTTTCCACCATAGTTTAATGATGCTGAAGGAGAGAAGGGCTATAGCTAGAGAGTTTTCTGGGGAGTGACTCAATAGTTCTTCATCCACTTAAGTTTTACCTTAGATAAGTAATAAAATTTGGAAGGACTCAGGAAACAGATAACCCAAGATCCCGTCTAAAAAAAATCTTGAAAATTTATTCTACTAACTGGAAGATGAATTTAAAAAGCACAACACTGTCAGTTATGTCTAAATAAGTGTGATTACTTATAAAATGTAATGTGATGATTATGACTCCATAGAAAATTTACATAATGTGAAAATAATAATCCCCTGGCAAAACTGACTATAAAGAAGGGAGAGAGTTAGTGGAGGGCTATTTTCTTTCATTTCTCAGAGTGGAGTACATTGAATTGAATACATTTTTGCTTCTGAAGTTGATGATTTAAGTATATTATTTAAAACTTAATGATAATCATTACTAGAACGAAAACTAGGTCTTCTAATTTACCCGAGGAAGTTGTCAGAATTCTGATACCAAAACTGTACAGAGAGACCACAAAAAACTCTAAAGTGATCCCATTTATTAATAGAGATATTAAAACCGTAATAAAAAATATTAGCAAAACAAATGTACCAATGTATTTTTTAAAATGTACCTTGACAGAGTAGGGTTTATTCTGTGAATGCAAAATGGCCTGACATGAAGAAATTTATGAAAATAATTTACTGCATCAAATGAAATAAGGAGAAAAGCTACACCATTATCTCACAATCATATACCCCATTACCAAGATAATTTCAAATGCCAAAATTCAACATCTACTTGATCTGTTAAATTGAATATCTACCTGATGAAATTCTTAGAAAGCTGGAAATGTCACTGAGCCGAACTTGGGTCTGCTGGCCCACATGCAATAAAGCCAATCTACCAACACTACGTTGTGTGAAGGAAAGTGAAGCGTTTATTGCAGGGCGCCCAGCAAGGAATTTAGGACAGCTAGTGCTCAAAACACCGGAGCCCCCCGATGGGTTTCAGCAAGGCTTTTTTTTTTTTTTTTTGCGGTACGCGGGCCTCTCACTGTTGTGGCCTCTACCGCCGCGGAGCACAGGCTCCGGACGCGCAGACCCAGCGGCCCAGCCGCTCCGCGGCATGCAGGATCCTCCCGGACCGGGGCACAAATCCGAGTCCACTGCACTGGCAGGCGGACCCTCAACCACTGCGCCACCAGGGAAGCCCTCAGCAAGGCATTTTTAAAGGCAAGGTGAGGGGTGGTCGCAGGGTCTCTGATCAGCTCGTGCACATTCTCTGAATGGTTGATGGTGAGGTAACAGGGCAGTGTCACAGGGGCCAACATTATTCATCCTTACGTGCCAGCAGGTCTGGGGGCTATGCTCATGATCATCAAGTAGTTTTCTTCCATTTGATGGTGGTTTTAGCATCTGTAAAACAACTCAGGAAATGTGCATCAGATACTATTTTTTTTTGGCCACTCGGCTTGCGGGATCTCAGTTCCCCAACAAAGGATTGAACTCCAGCCACTGCAGTGAAAGCCCCGAATCCTAACCACTTAGGTCACCAGGGAACTCCCCAAACACTATTATCTGGGTACTTCAGAGAGGAGCTAAAGCAGAGGATATGTGGGTGGGGTCTGTCCTGGAAGGCCCCATAGTGTCCTGCTCAGTTACAGAGACAGAAGAAAAGTTTCCTCTTGGTGCTAGTATACTTTTTCTTTTTAATCAATTTTTATCAGAGTATAGTTGCTTTGGTGCCAGTATACTTCTTACATCAATACTTTGTTGGTAATCTCCCTTTTTATTTTATTTTTTAATGTTTAATATTTTTTTGGCCATGCCTTGCTGCATGCAGGATCTTAGTTCCCCAGCCAGGGATCCACACCCCCTGCAGTGGAAGTGCAGTCTTAACCACTGGAGTGCCAGGGAAGTCCCTCTCCCTTTTTATTAAAAGGAGAGATAGGCCTCTGGTCCAGAACCTTCAGTAGATAATAGTATCTAGGTAGAATTTAATAACATTTTCTGTTTTCACTGTATTTGTTTTTATTTATGACAGCTCTTATGGCAAGTGATCGTGGTTTTTCCATTTATGATAGTGATATAAAAGAAAATAATTTTAAAATAAAAATATTGAGGTAAAAAAGTGAGGTGATTTAAAGAAAAATGTTAAGTAAACAAGAGTGAAGATGGTACATGGATAGAGTAAGAATTATGGAACTGGTATTGGAATGACTCAAGTTTGAGAACTGTTTCAGGCAAATGTCTCTTAAATAGGCCTGTGACTACATTCATGGAGGTCTGAGGGTTTTCTGCAACAATGTTTCAATTTGTCACATTTGTGTTTATAACATCTAAAATATCTTATAATGATACTCCAGATCAGGTGGATAACTTTCACAACAAAGTACTACCATGTGAATTTAGAGCCAATGTTTGTATTTCTATTTGCTTTCCTACCCATTAGTGCCACTTTAATTGTCTTGGGCTAATGAGAAAAGAGCAGAGAGGCTTGATATGTAGATGATGCATTTGATTCAGATAGAGGGTAAATACCATGGCATGCTAAGAAATGAAGGTACATAGAAAGTTATTGATACAACTGAGTCTTTGCCACATTGCCCACTGTCGTGAAGTTATATCCATGCTGGTATCCAGCTAATATACAAAGGTTTGGCCCTACTAGTAGTTTAAGGACATTTATTGCGAATGGTTGATACCCAATTAGTGCCAGTTACTAAATATTTTGAGCATCTCCCATATCATTGGCCAAAGAACCTTTGCTGCAGGAGTCAGCACTATATTCACATTGTGAACAAGGATTTTTTTTTAATAGTCAAACGATTTTGTCTTCTGAAATTAATAACTGTTAACTTGGATTTCTATAGCCTTTTAAATTTTTACATTTAATTTTTAAATCTATTTTGTTTACTGTTGGGTAAGAATCTAGTCTAATGTTTCTAAATATTTAACTGCCATTATAATAAAACTAAGTCAATGCTATTTTAGTCAATGCAACTATTTCAATCAATAGTTAGAAAATTATTTTGGGTCAACTACTTAAGTATCTTTTCTTTAAAAGCAGTCCAGAGGTGTAAATTACAAGGTTACATGGATGCATCCTTTTTTTTAAAAAAAACCTGTAGATTTCAATGTATGTAAATTTTACCTGAAAGAAAGTAATTGAGTGGAATGGTGAAGAGTGGGTGATGTTGTAGATGAGAAAAGAATGTCAGAATATTGATGTAGAAAGTCCTAGAGTAAGACTCTTAGAAAACAAGTGAGAAGAAAGAAAACTTCATAGACACTTAAGTTGCTCATGAGAAAAATGGTCCATGAAGCAACAATGTGAAGAGGGGACAAGGCAAAAATTCTGTTATCAGTTCTCAGAAGTAGATGCCTGAGAGTAACTGTGGAAAAGTACATTCTGTGGGTTCAGGTTAGGAGAAAAAAAAAGTTATTAGGAATATAGTCTGCCTTGGGTTTAGCAAGAAACACATGCTTGAAGCTGAGGGGTAGTAGGGTTAGGGGTTGCAAAATAAACAGCTTTTGATCAAGTAGTGGCTACAGAAGAATCTTAGCCCTTTACATCAAGGACACTTAAAGTTTGGTTCCCATACTATCAGTGGCAACAGCACCAGCTAGAAATGCAAATTACTGGGCCCCACTCCTGAAGCAGAAACAATCAATTTGTTTAACAAGCCCTCCAGCAGATTCTGATGCATGTTAAAGTTTGAGAACTACTGCTTGCTCTACACTGATAATTTTAAAATTATCAGTGATTGGTAGTTGGGGATCATTAAACAGTTCCATTTATTTTTATGTTTAAAATTTTCCACAATAAAAGATTAAAAACTCAAAAAGAGAATATATTCATATATTACTTATAAAATTAAAAAGTTAAAAATTGAACATAAAAGCCACTTCCCTGGCGGTCCAGTGGTTAAGACTGTGTGCTTCCAATGCAGGGGATGCGGGCTCAATTCCTGGTCGGGGAACTAAGGTCCCACATGCCACATGGCCAAGAGATAAAAATTAAACAAACAAAAAACTAGACTAAAAAAAAAAAATTGAACATAAGGGAATTCCCTGGGGGTCCAATGGTTAGGACTCAGCGTTTTCACTGCCATGGGACTGGGTTTGATCCCTGGTTGGGGAACTAAGATCCCGCAAGCCACATGGCACGGCCAAAAAAATTGAATTTAAAATCTAAAATTGTGGTAAAGAACCATTGAAAAAAATTTTCCAATCCTCTGTGGGTTAATCCTTTTGTAAAAATACAATAAAAATAACTAAAAATTGAAATAAAAAACAAATACACAATATTAATCCACTTTTATTATTAGATTCAAGAAAAATATTTCTCTGTCAAATTGCTATGAAAGTTTCTAGACTCTTATTCTCATATTCCATTCCTACCTTGTTAGGGACTAGTTAACAATTTATAAACCAGCACCTTTTCACAGTCCTCACCAAACAAATGATTCTTGAATTATGTTCTTAAGGAATTCTGATGCTTTGTAAGCTCATAATAGTAATATGAAATAATAATTATTAATAAGTATAAACTTACTGAGCACTTACCATGTGCTAAACACTGTTTTAAGTGTTTTTCATGAATTGATCTGTTTAAACCTTCCCTAAAAGATATTAGAAAAAAGAAAAAAAAAAGATATTAGAAAAGTACTATTATTATCCCCTCTTCAGGAAGCTGAAGCACAGAGAAGTTGGGTAATTTGTCCCAGTTCACAATTTTAGTAAGTGCTGGTTTATAAACTTTTTTTGTTTTTAAAGTTTTGTTTAAAAAATTCTGACAAATCAGGAAATGGGGGTTTAGGAGTGGTGGTGATGCAAAAGAGGGAAGCCTTGGGGTGGGGACAGGGGATTCTCAGGGGTAGGTGGCAGCAGTGTCTACTTCACCCCCAACCTGTGTGTCCTCTAAAGGGTCTATCCAATGTAGGAGGAGATGTCTATCTCATCAGAGTTCATTAATATTGACCTCAAAGTGATCCTGCCCATCATTGAGGATCTTGGCATCCTTCTCACCTGACACAAGTGTGATGCCAAGCCCTTGGTGCCAAAATGGCCTGATCTGGCCACATAATGTAGGTAGGTATCAGAATCCTCAAGAATGTTGTCACTAAAGGCAATGTTCACCTGCTCAGTGTCCATGCGTCAGCCGAATAGGTTGGTAGCCACAAGAATTCATCATTGAGAATCTTTAAACTGTTGATCCCGGGAAAGCCTCTCCTCCCAGGGGTGGCAATGGCTGGGATGGGATGTTCTCCTCCACTATGAGCTTGGCCAGGGCAATGCAATGCTGCACAGACTTCACAAAGATTTAAGATACTAAACTAGCTAGTCTGGCTCTAAGACCACTCTTTACCATACAGTACTATTCATTTCAGAGGTGTTCCTTAACCTAACTCAAACAGTGCCCCTTTCTAGTTCTTTGTTGTAGTGAATAGAATTTCCTCTCTTTTTGTGAGCATGGGCGGGAGGGTCCTCAGTTTGAAATCAGGCAGGATCAAATATACTTAAGCATCTCTGAAGAGATATGTTGTCCTCTATTTCTAAGAGATCTACTTCCAAGCGGGGCCAAGGAAACTCCTAAGTGAGAACACACCCTCAGGGTAGAGAGTAGAGTGTACCAGTCTTAAGTACAAAAGGTCAGTGCTTAAGGGGAATGATGATTCTTAAAAGAGGGTAGTGATTATCACTCGGATTGTTCTCCGGCCTTGTCCCAGACTCATGCCTAAATCTTAAAGGATTTTCTGAGAATGAAAATGGAAAGGGCTGTTTTATTAAAAACTTCGAGAGGGCTTCCCTGGTGGCGCAGTGGTTGAGAGTCCGCCTGCTGATGCAGGGCATGTGAGATCGTGCGGCTGGGCCCGTGAGCCATGGCCGCTGAGCCTGCGCATCCGGAGCCTGTGCTCCGCAACAGGAAAACTTTGAGAGACGTTGGGACCTCGGTGATACAGTATGGTAAAAAGAAAAATTACTCTTGAAAATCCACTGCTCAATGTCCATGCCTCAGCTGAGCAACTGGGCTGGCAACTGCTACTATAGGACAGTGGCGAGAGACAGCATCTTCAGTGCAAACGTTGGAGTGCCCTGAACCAAGCACTGGCCATGCTAGCAGCTTTACATGGAAATGATTACATCAGGGCCAGGAACAGGCTGAGGAAAACGGACATAACTCATGGTGGCAGAGAGGTCAGTGAGTATGCAGGAAACACTTTCAACTCTACTCCTCAAACAGTTGGGAAGGACTCTGAAGGAAGGCTCATCATACAACAGACTGGGAAGACTCAGTGTGTGTCAGTTATTATAACCTAGTCTGCCTACTAAGTTGATAGAGCCTGAAAAATATGAATTATACACCTACACATTTTTCTTAAGCCTTTGAAGCTATTGCTTGACTACTGAACAAATAACATGTATTAAGGGAACACTTCGCAATATTTCTTTATTGTTTTATTTTGAAATAATTATAGATTCACAATAAGTTTTAAAAGAAGTACAAAGAGGTCTCATGTACTCTTCACCCAGTTTCCCCCAATGGTAATGTCTTAATAACTGTAACAAAACCAGGAAATTGACACTGGTACAATCAACAAATCTTACTCAGATTTTGCTAGTTTTATATGCACTTGTGTCAAAGGTCTGTGCAATTTTATCATGTGTAGATTTGTATAACCTACCCCACAATCAAGCTATAGACCTGCTCCATCACCACAAACATCCCCCTTGCTACTCCCTTATAGTCACACTCATCTCCTTCTCGCTCCATATCCAACCCCCCCGCCCCCCATTTCCTAACACCTGGCAACCACTAATCTGTTTTCCATCTCTGTCATTTTGTCATTTTCAGACTGTCATATAAATGCAATCATATGGTTTGTAGCCTTTTGAGTTTAGCTTTTTTCACTCAGTATAATTTCATATGTTTGTGTTTTAGCATATATATGTTAACAATTATGATTTTATATTTACAGGGGATAAAATGATATTAAAATGTCCACCTCCCAGATTCATCAAATGGCTGCTCTTATTTCTGACTTATATTGGCATCTCTGTATTATTTTTCTGTCTTAAGAAGTCTTACCTATAAACATGAATAGGGTAATAATGCTGGTTAAATGTTAACTACCACTGCATATTGCAATGCCTTAAGGGAAATGTTCAAAGGTTACATTTTGTCCAAACATAATAATGGAAGGGGCAGGGGTGTCTCTTATCAGATGAAGGTGTTTCAGGGGAATTTCTTAGAATTTAAAAAAAAAGAAAAAATATTTGAATAAAAACACAGGAAGGTTAAATGCTAGAAAATTTATAAACTAAATTATTGTAACTGTCTTACTTTTCAAAAGTATAGAGCAATTAGCAAATAAAGAATGTGTTATCTTCTTTGCCATCAAGAAGCCAGTATACAGAACATAAAGCTCTCATGCAAAGCCAGGTCATGTGGGTGATACCTGATCATTCCAGAAACTCAGAAACTTCTGCTGACATTATAGAAGGCCACGGTTTTCCAATGCCATATGGATTATGGGGATAGCTAGGGTTCTAAAAGTGTTGTAGCATAACTAAATTCCATACTATCTACTGTTTTTGAATCAGAGAAACTCACAAACCTGTGGAGCTGAATCCATGAGAAGTCTTTTAAACTTATGACCAAGAGGCAGGGGAAAGGACAAGGTTTCACCTTGTTTTCTGTCCTGAGTAGTTTTTTGATTATCTAGGCTTCTGTTGTAAAACTGGATGTTAAGTGTTTAGGAAATACCATATAGTTCTATTCATTTTAGTCAGGTATACTTTACACTGGAGACTTTTCAGAGTTATTGTTAGTAACATGGACAGTGAGTTTGAGATAGACTTCATGGTTATTTTTTAATATTGAAATTTATTAGTTATCTTAAGGCATTGGCTAAGAGAAATAGAACTTTTTTTAAAAAATAAAGAGTAAATTGGTTCAGCTTTTAGGGAATTATTTTGGCAATATTTATGAAATCTGAAAATGCTTATGCCCTTTGTTCTGCAATTCTGCTTCTAGCAATCTATTCCTCAGATATAATTATACGCGTGCAAAGATGTTCAGACATACATGATGTTCTCTGCAATATTGTTAATTATTTTGACTAATTAGAAACTGTAAATTTCCACTATTTTGGAAAAGGTTAAATAAAATTATGGCACATGAAATTATGAAATACTATGCAGTATTAAAAAGAATTAAGTAAATGAAAAGTACTGACATGAAAAAAAAATCTCCAGGATTTTTACGTGAGAAAAGCAAAAACCAGTGAGGGTCTTGGAAGGATGCACACACAATTGTTACACTGGTTATCGTGGGCAGTGGGTGGCTTGTGAAGAAAAATAATTATAACTTTTTAATATTTAATATTGTTTGAATTTTCCAAATGAGCATGTATGCATATTATTACTTGTGTAGCTAAAAAAAAAAAAAATTAAGGAAATTTCATCAACAGAATATATCCCCAAAACAACAATAGCAAGACCACATCAGCTATTTATCTTGCTGATATTTTTAATATCCATCTAGCAATGTAAGTTGGCAATGTTTACAACTGCAATTAGATTTAACATACAAACAGAATATATTTGACCTTTTGCAAAGTGGGATTTAGGTTAGATACAGTATTTTAAAAATGATCTCTCTGAATAAGATACCTGAGCTGTTTGAAAACTGTTTTGCCAATAAATAAATAAACTAAGGGAGGAATCCATGCAACCGCAAAGGCTGGGACCTGATTTTCTTGGATAGCCCTGCAGTGCTTGGTACAGAGTAAGTAATAAATATTAAGTGAATGATGGATGCATCGACAGTTTAAATCTTTTAGGTAGCACCCACTTTTAAAAAGCGGGAGAGTAGCAAGGACAGATGATTGAGCTTCTTGTTACTGGCTTTTCATATGAGGATGAGAGGGAGCGGCCCCCTCTTTCTACTCAGGAGGTTAAGAATTTGGTGGAGGACAGCGTTTAGTGGCTCACGTTTTGGCAATCTCCGAATTGAAAAATCATTCAATTTCGGAACCAAACAGAATATAAAGGGAAAAAAAGCGAGTTGCCACTAGTTATATGCTTCTAATTCTGCTCAGACTAAGAGGAAAGGGCTTTAGCGGGTGTGAAACTGTAGGCAAATCATTCTATTCATGTCTAAATTTTCATCTGAAAAACGAGAATAAGCACTCCCTCATAGGTTTTTGTTGTTGTTTTACAGGGAGAATGTGTAAACTTTTATAAAATGCTAGCAATACAGTGGCCATTCCATATTGTGCGATGAATGTTTCCCATAAATTCGATCCCACACAGTCGAGGTCGAAAGGCACTAAGAGACTAAAACTGTATAAAAACGCAAATATTCTCAAGTTCGGGGCAGTCTCTTTCCCCTCGTTCATCTTCATCCCAACCACACCTATCGAGCCGGTGAGGGTCACCGGGCGGGTGACTGGCGCTTCCTGGGGCTGCAAGGCCTGGGGCTCCGAAGACCACAGCCCGCGCCGGGCCTCCCTGCTCCGGGCCGAGCCACCAACAGCCTTGCCCACCCGGGGCAATTCCGCCGCGGTTCTGGGGCCCTCGCGGGACACTCCTACCTACTCTCCGGAGTCGGGTCCCCAACGCTTTTCCCGCCGGTAGAGGGAGGTGTCCAAGCTAGGCCGCTCCGGGCGCAGAAGCCGGAAGACCGGCGGAGTCCGCGGGAGCGCGGGTGGGGCGGCGAAGCGGGAAGCACAAGGCGCGCGCTCCCGTGAGCGCAGGAGGGAGGCGGGGGCGGGGCGCGCGCGCCGGGGCGGGGCACCCGGAGGAGGAGTCTCAGGGCAGCCGCAGGAAGAGGGCGCCCTGGAGCCGAGCCGGAGGGCGGCTGTGGGCGGGGCCCAGGGAGGGCGTCGACGCTGAGGGGCGGGGTGAGGCGAGGCGGGGACGCGCTCGGGGGGGTGGGGAAGGCGGGGGCACGGGGAAGGCGGGGGCACGGCGGTGGCGGGAGCGTCCCTGGTCTCCGCCCCTGCTTTCCACTCTCTTTCCACCTTCGACCGGCCGGAGCTCGAGAGAAGCGCAGCTTGCCGGTACCCGGAGCCGCCCTGCTGCCGCTGCCTCCTCCCTCCGTTCGCGGTGGGCCCGTCAGTCTCCGCACTGTGCGCTCCTCCGTGTGGGCCATGGATGGGTAAGTGCTCGGCGGCCACCGGGCTGCGCTTGCCCGCTTCTTCTCGGTTCTCGGCCGGACGCGCCGGAGCGGGGGAGCCGGGTGCGGCGCCGGCGGCCCAAGGAGCGGCCCGGGCCGAGCCCGACGGCGGGGCTTCCGGGCGCCTCCTCAGGGAGTCCCGAGACCCGGAGGGGCGGTCCGCCGCAGCCTCTCCTTCCCCCTCGCGGCGCCCCCGTAATGTCCGCCTTTTCACACCCTCGCCCAAGGAAGCGGAGGAAAGCCCAGTGCACCCCGCGGGTGCCGAGGTCCGCCGAGCCTGGCCCGGCCTCCAGACACTTCCTCTCAGAAAATGGTGCGCGGCGCTGGGGGAGGCGGAGGCGGCGCTCGGGGCGGGCGTCCTCCCGCTCGGAGAGTTGCTGTTTACCGGGGAGGTGGGGCGGGCGCTGGAGCTTCCTCTGGCGGGGAGGCGAGTGGCCGCGGAGTGGCGGACGGCTAGGGCACGCGCAGGTACACGTCTGGACGGCGACCCGGTCCCGGAGCCGGGGTCCCACGCGGTCTCCGGGCTTGTGCTGGGAGCTCTGTTAACGATTACCGTACACCGGGCGTCTGGACTCGGTGACCAGGGACGCGTGCCCCTACCAACCCCCCGCCCCCCAAGAAACTTGTGAATTCCCTACGATGTATGCAAAATATTGCATAAGTGCGATTTTCGGGGAGCTTTGAAACGCTTTAAAAGTGAATGAGGTCTGTGGCCAAAATAAAGATTTAGGATCACCGATATAAATATTTCTCTGGGGACCCAGGATTATGGGGTGGGACCAGACAGATATTTGAATGATTAAGAAAACAACTAGATTAGGATCATGGTGAATTAGTTGAAGGTCGTAGCCTATGTGCATCAAGATCCACAAAAAAAAACCTCTATTAGAGCCTGCAAATCCACTTATTTATTTTCATTATGCACTTGAGATTTTGTTTGGCCTTTTACTTGATTTTGATGACAAGATTTCTGGAGACCTCTTGGTTGTGGAGTATACAGAACTTGCTTGAACAGTAAAGCCGCATACATGTTGCCATATAGTTGATTGTAATTGTACTGTGTAAAGACGATGGAATCTTCGAACAATTTTTGCCTTCATTAGATTTCGTTTATCCTAGTTTTATAATAAGTCTATATGATAATATATGGGATTAACTCATTTGAATGTACATTGCACACTGTTACAGACGTTAGACAAAGTGCAATTTTAGATTTCATTTGTGGTGGTGATGTTCTCCAAAGTATTTTTAAAATTTAATTGAATATTTTTATTGTTTAATTGAAGCTTCTCTGAGAGCGTTGTTGAAAACTCATTTCACACCACCTTTTTCAATTACACTTTATATGTGCGCACAATTTTACTATCCTAATTGTATAATTACGCCAATATTTCAGTTGAGAAAGGCTGTGGAAGTAGTATTTCACTATGTGTAGTGAATTGTCTTGACTAGTGGTTTGACTTGAGATACGGAAGCAGACTAGCTTTTTGTATTGGAAAATTTATAGTGATAAGAAAGAGGACTCTTGGCTTATGCATCTTGGCTGTTAAACTCTTGGGCAACTGTGAAGTGCAGACTTACTCTTTCAGATAGTGTTTAAGAAGTTAACTTTCTCTTCACCCTAAATGTGGTTTGAAAGCTAAGAATGAGTTTATTGGTTTAAATATGTGGGGCAGTAAGACATACTGGAAGGTAAGTTCGTTTGGGAGTTCAAGTAGCAGCATGATTTACTCTTTGCATCAGGACCAATACCTAGTACATATTAGACAATCTAATTTTTTATGCACAAATGTCAGTTATCACATTTAGATTTCAAACAAAATTTAAGTTTCAAAAGAAAAAATTTTAACTCTACATGGTTATTGTTTAAAACAATTAAGTTTGCATCATTAAACAAACATAAACTTGTTTACTTTTATTAAGTAATGATGACATAGGTTATTAACAATATATAGAATTTTATTATAGCTTTCTTTTAGGAGATGAGACAAACTTAATTGAAGACAGTTTTTTGGGGGGTTGGAAGAGATGGATTTTTGCTTGGCAGAAGTATGTGGGTTTTTTACATCTTGGTGTTACGGGATATGGTTTTGAACACAGTTTATGCTTTTAGGAGGCTACTTAAATTTCTACATTCTTCCATAGCCTGAAAAGGGTCCTTTTTCATTATTTTGGATAGTTAAAAAAACAAACCAGCAGTCAACATAACTTTCTAGTTCCACCTCAAATCCCAACTTTCTTTTGTGTGTGTGTGTTCATTTCCTACTGATACTTAAACACAGTTTTGATGTGGTAGAATTTTTTTTAAAGCAAATCTTTGAAAACTTTGATGTCTGAAGTTTGATGTTTGTGTTTTTAATTCTGAGAGACTGTCTTAGCTATATTTTGGTGAGCCCTTTGGGTGGTAGATGCAAATTTGCAAGTTACTGTCTATTTCTGTAAAATCCACTCACTGGTTTTGTTTCATTTAAAACTTTAAATACGATAATTCATACCAGTGATTTAAAAGAGTGAACTTTGGTGATTTAAAGTTTTGGTTTGGGTTTGTTAAATAAAGGGAAATGGATAAACACGTACTCATTTTATTGAAGCACAACTACATTTTTCTAAATACCAAAGGAGAATTTGATTTATTATTTGTTTCTTACATTGCTATTAAAGCTTTGCTTTTACACTCTGCTGTTGCTAGACTGTCCCATCACTTTTCTTTGTATTAACATTTCACAACTCATCACATTCTTATTTTTATTATTTGTCATTATAATGCTTTTTCTTTTTTTCTTTATCTTATTATCTCTGTCTTTTTAAAACTTGTTCTCTAACTTTGTTTTCCATTTTCTCTTTTTACTTTTTCCATACAGTGTTGTTACAGATCTTATAGCAGTCGGTTTAAAGGTAGGAATCTTTTAATATCCTTTCATAAGCATTTTTAAATCTTAGTTTTGGCATTTTTTTCCAATGGTGAAATCATCTCACCTGTTCATAAAATTATCTGTTTTATTGTATGATGATAATCTTTCATTTTTATTTAGCTCCAACATAAGTAGACCTGTAGCTAATTTTGGATTTTGTGTGTTTATAAAGAGTGGTTACAATATTATCTTGTTTATATAAAATGTGAACAAAAAGTTTAGCCCAAAATTTCGCTTGAACTATCAGGGTATTTATTTGCTTTTGTTGTTTTAGCAGTTACATGTAACCTAGGCTCTGGTTTATTTTCCTGCCATGTCCTTTCTTTTATCTTGTCTTGGATGCATTTATGAGTAATAAAATAGTAATAGCAGCTAAAGTTTCTTCAATTCCTATTATATAAAAGATGCTTTACATATATTTCACTAATAATTGAAACAGTTCTTCAAGGTAGGTGTTAATATTCCCATTTTAGAGATGAAAAAATAGGTTCAGAAAGTTTGTGTTCAAGGTGTGGTGCACCAGAGTTCAAACCCATGTCTTTCTGATTACAAACCTGACCTTTTTTTTCATTGTACCTCGCTGCCAGCAATGAGGGTACTGTCTAAAAGGTGAACAACGGGAGAGCTGGATAATTAATATTTTACAGTAATGATTCTTCTAAGTTATAAGTCATTTCAGTTTTATCAAAATCTTCTCATTTATTGGATTCTAAAATACAAATCGAGTTCATCAATATGAGGCTTTTAAAATATGAATGGAAGTTTTAAGATTTCTTTTAGCAATTTGGTATTTGATGCAGCTGAGTTGAGAATCTAGTTCTAGAGACCACTTACAGTTCATATTACTGTAGAAAATGGAAATAATTCATGTGTATATTATATGTATTTTATGTAAAGTTGTTTTGCTGCTTTCTGTCCATCATCTCTAGCTAACAATTTCAACACTTCTGCATTTGGTTTTATTGGATCTGATGGTGGTACTCATATTCCTAAAACATCTTAAAATATAAGCGTAAAGATAGCAGAGTTTTAGACTAACAATAGGATGTTCAAGATTAGCATAATTGGGGACTACTGCTTATACTGTCTTTTGAAGTTGGATGGAGTTAGCTTGCTTTGGCAAACTTCGAACATATTTTATGAGTTGAAAATAAATGGAGAAACCTCTTGGTGGGATATACTTTTTTTTTTTGGTAGATACTTATGTCAGTTTCTCATTTGGGAATGATACTCATAGATAGAAACCGCAGGCTTAGGCTTATGTCTTGGATCCCTTTTGGTGTCTCCGTAGGGGCCTGTGAGGGAAGGGATATTTAAAGTGAGAGTTGTTTTGGTCTTACCAGAAACATAATTTGTGATTCTAGAGTTTATCTGGGAAAAACGAATACATGAAACATTTAAAAAACTTACACTTGGGAGTTGAGGAATTATGCTTGAAGGACTGTCATGCCTGTTTTATTTTGGGGAAAAATATATCTTGATGATAGATAAGAGAAAAATTTAAATGTAAGGCTCAGGAACTAGATTTGAATATGCAATTAGGATCTCTGACTACCTGTGTTCCAGCAAGCAGTTTGGAAACAGAGATCAGATCCTACTCTGAAGAAAGGATAAGCTGATTAGTTGATTCACTTGGCAATACTGGAAATGTCTGTAAAATTATTCATTATATGAAGAAAATTCTCATAAGATTGTTCTGCTTCTTTCTTGGATCCCATCCAAGGAAGTTTAGTTACCAAGTAATAGGCCAATAAGGCTCATATTTTCTCTAGATTGTATAAACCAAAATTAGCGAATTTAAATAAGTTCTTCAAGAATGTCACTTATTTTCTTTTATTTGCTGTCTGAATATAATGACACAAGAAATAGTTTTAGCCAGTGAAAGAGTGGATTTCAGGTTATGCTCCATCAGTTGCTTTCCCGGATGCAGAAAGTAATATGGATTTTATTTTAGAGAATTGAAAATACCCTTAAATATGAAGTCCATTACCTTAGTGAAAGAAAACTGAATTGTTTTTAGAGATTAAGTGACTCACTAGAATGTGTCATGAGGGCAGGAATTTTTGATATTTCCTTCACTACTGTGTTTCCAGTGTCTGACACATAGTAAGCTCTCAGAAATGCTTGATTAATGAATGGATGCCAAATTCTCACACAGTCAATTAAGTGGCAAACTTATACTGGAGCCCAAGCCTTCTGATTTTGCTAGTGTTTCTTCTAATAGGTATATACCATGGTGAGAGAGAATTAAATTCTTTTTTTAGATTAGAATTTTCTTGAAGATGGATAAACATTTTCAGGCAGCTTAGGGCTGTGCTGTATTTGAGATTTATTTATACCTAGTTGTATACCCTGGGTGTTCTTTGCAGAGTTTGAACCTGCAGGTTCTTTGCAGGGTTTTTGAGCCTTGCCTAAATTAGGCAAAAAATTAGCTTTTGGTACTTCTCATAAAATATTTCTTTTATTTCCATATGTTATTTTGTATTCTGAAATGCTTTTAAAAACAGCGAGAATTGCTGTTCTTAATTTTCAATTCTTTTAAATAAAGAACAAACCAGGTGATGATGATTGATGCTGGGCATGTTTCAAGAACTTTATTATACCAGATAAATCAAGGCATCAGCATTGTGGGTAACGTAGCTTTTTGTGTGTGTAACTAAGTGTATTTTAAATTTCTAGTTCATACTTTAATTATTACTGGCTAGTGTATCTTAAATATTTCTCACATTCCTGGATAATTTTTCAGAATACTATAGTGGCCATTAAATGATTTTTTAAAATGATGATCTTCCATATTAAATATATTTTAGGGATTTTCTGGTTTATCTTTCTATTTTAAATGATTAGATGAGTATAGAAAAACCTAAAAATTTAGGAAGGACTATAATTGGCTTCTAATAATAATCATGCCTGTTACTATATAGGAAAAAACACTACAGTGTATTTAAATTAATTTTGAAGATTGATTTTCTGTTGCTCCACCAGGAGTTAGCAGACTACAGACTGTGGACCAAATCCAGCTTGCCACCTGTTTTTGTGAATAGTTTTAGTGAAACACAGCCATGCTCATTTGTTTCCATATTGTCTGGATACTTTAACGATACAATGACAGAAGGGTTATAACAGGGACCATATGACCGCAAATTCTAAAATATTTACTTTCTGACCCTTTGCAGAAAAAATGCACCTACTGCTTGCAGTGTTTGAACTACAGAAAAGGCCTTTGCCAGAAATCTTTTTTTGTTTTTTTAAACTGAGCAGTAACTTACATAGAGTGAAATGCACAGGTCTTAAGGGTACAGTGCAATAAATTTTGACAAACGTATCCCCTTGTTTCCTGTTGCCCTTTTCTAGACCCAGTCTAGGCAACTCTTGATTTCTGTCACCACAGATTTTGTGTGTGTTTGATTTTCATATAAATGAAATAAATATTAATACTCCATATATACAGCATAAGCTCTTTGATGCCTGGCTTTTACTCAGCAAAATGGATTTTTAGATTTATCTATGTTCTATGTATCAGTAGTTCTTTCTTATTTATTAACGAGAGTATTCCATTGTGTGAATATATCACAATATTTAAAAATCCATTCTCATGTTGGTGGGCATTTGGGTTCTTTTCAGATTTGAGCTATTATGAATAAAGCGACTGTAAACATTTGTGTATGTCTCTGGGTAAATGTGTGTTTCATTGTACACTATGCTTAGGAGTAAAATTGGATATGTGTATGTTTAACTTGGTTATTTTTTTAAATGTACCACTTTACACTTGGAGCTGCTTTGTATTACAGTTCAGGTTGCCCCACATCCTTGCCAACACTTTACTGTTAGGAATTCTAGTGAGTATAACTATAATGCCTAGTAGCATCTTATTATAGTTTTAATTTCCATTGACCTGATGACTGGTGGTGGTGTGTACCGTTTCATGTGCTTATTAGCCATTCACTTACCTTCTTTTATGAATGTTAACTTTTTTGCCTATTCTTTTAAAGTGGGTTTCTTGTAGACAACATATCATTAGGTTTTTTTTTTTTTTTTAAATCCACTCTGAGCAATCAGTCTTTTAATTGGTATATGTAGGCCATTACCATTCACGTTTCAAGGGATGATTAATTTAGTTAAATTAATAAGTACCTTGTTCATAACTGTTTGTATTCATTAGCTTGTTCTTTGTTTTTATTTTCTCCTCTTTTTTTTTTTTTTTGCCTTCTCTGGTTTTAATTGAGCATTTTATGTGATTCCATTTATTTCCTCTGTTAGCATCTTATACCTCTTTAAAAAATTTTTTTTAATGGTTGCAGTATACATTTACAGCTCATTTTAAGTCCACCTTCAAATAATGCTATGCTGCTTCATGTATACTGCAGGTACCTTCAACAGAGCATTTCCAATTTCTCCTTCCTGTCCCTTAGGACACTGTTATCCTTCATTTTACTTAACCATATGCAGTAATCACCCAATACATTTTTACTATTATTACTTTAAATAAACAGGCTTTTTAGATCAATTAAGAATAAGAAGTATAAAATACCTTCATTTATTCCTTGTCTTCCTTTCCATATGTAGATCTGAGTTCTGATCTACATAATTTTTCTTCTCCCCAGAGACCTTCTTTTAACATTTTTCGTAGGGCAGGTCTACTGATAATACATTTCCTTGGTTTTTGTCTGAAGAAGTCTTTATTTGTCCTTTACTTTTTTGGTGGTGGTGGGGGGGGCTTGGTTTTTTTTTTTTTTTTTTTTTTTTTTTTGGCGGTACGCGGGCCTCTCACTGCTGTGGCCTCTCCCGTTGCGGAGCACAGGCTCTGGACGCGCAGGCCCAGCGGCCATGGCTCACGGGCCCAGCCGCTCCGCGGCATGTGGGATCTTACCGGACCAGGGCATGAACCCGTGTTCCCTGCATTGGCAGGCGGACTCTCAACCACTGCGGCACCAGGGAAGCCCCATCTCCTTTGCTTTTGAAGGATGCTTTTCATATAGAATTCTAGGTTGGTGGGTTTTTTTTTTCTCCATTAACTCTTTAGATATTCCACTCTACTTTCTTCCTGCTTCCATGGTTTCTGATGAGAAAGAAACCTCTGTAATTCTTATCCTTAGTCCTCTGTAGGTAAGGAGGGTTTTTTCCCTCAAGATTTTCTCTTTGTTTTTGGTTTTCTGCAGTTTGAATGATCTGCTGAAGTGCATATTTTTTGGTATTATCCTACTTGGTGTTCTCTGAGATCCTGGGTTTGTGGTTTTGGTCTCTATCATTGATTATGGAAAGCTCTTGGTCATTCATTACTTTGAAATGTTTTTTTCTGCTTCACTCTCTCTTTTTCTCTTTCTTTTTTTTTTTTTTCCCAGTTCTTTTTTCTCTTTGCTTTTTTGTTTGGGAAGTTCCTGTTGAAGTGTCTTCAAGCTCATAATTCTTTCTTCAGCCATGTCCAGTCTGTTGACGAGAGTTTGTATAAGATTGGTAGTATTTTTTCCTTAAATGTTTGATAGAATTCATCAGTGTAGCCACTTGTGGGTGCATTTTCTTTGCAGGAAGGTTTTTAATTATGAATTCAGTTTTAAAAAATAGATATTGTGCTGTTCAGATTTTTTTCTTTCATTGCATTTGGTGTGCTGTTCAGATTTTTTTCTTTCATTGCATTTGGTGTGCTGGGTTTTAATTTTCACTCAGTTCAAAGTATTTTCTACTCTTAGTGTGATTTCTCTTTTTACCTATGATTTTTTTTTAAGATTTTATTTTATTTTATTATTATTTTTTGTTGGTTCATTTGTTTATTTATTTATTTTTGGCTGTGTTGGGTCTTCGTTTCTGTGCGAGGGCTTTCTCCAGTTGTGGCAAGCGGGGGCCACTCTTCATCGCAGTGCACGGGCCTCTCACTGTCATGGCCTCTCTTGTTGCGGAGCACAGGCTCCAGACGTACAGGCTCAGTAGTTGTGGCTCACAGGCCTGGTTGCTCCACGGCATGTGGGATCTTCCCAGACCAGGGCTTGAACCCGTGTCCCCTCCATCGGCAGGCAGATTCTCAACTGCTGCGCCACCAGGGAAGCCCTACCTATGATTATTTATAAGCGTGATTTAATTTCTAAAAATTTTGGGATTTTCAAAGCCAAATCTTGGGATTTCTATTTTTAACTATTTTTTTTTATCTTTTTGAAATTTAATTAATTAATTAATGGCTGCGTTGGGTCTTCATTGCCATGCTAGTTGCGGTTAGTGGGGGCTACTCTTCGTCCTGGTGCACAGGCTTCTCATTGCAGTGGCTTCTCGTCACGGAGCACGGGCTGTAGGTGTGCGGGCTTCAGTTGTGGCACGCGGCCTCAGTAGTTGTGGCACACAGGCTTAGTTGCTCCACAGCATGTGGGATCTTCCCGGATCGGGGCTTGAACCCATGTTCCCTGCATTGGCAGGCAGATTCTTAACCACTGTGCCACCAGGGAAGTCCCTTTCTATTTTTTTAAATGCTACTTTGATTAGAGAACATGCTGTATACCATTTCACACCTTTACATTTTCTGAGGTTTGTTTTAATGTCAAGCTATAGTCTGTCTTTATGAATGTTCTATGTACACTTAAAAAAATATATAGTTTACTTTTGTTGGGTGTAGTGCCTTATAAATGTCAATAGAATAAACTGGTTGAAGTTTCAAGTCTTCTCTAACTTTCCTGATTTTCTTTCTATTCTGTTAATTACTGAAAGGGGAGAAGAATATTGGAATTTCCATCTGTAGTTGTGGTTCTTTTATTTCTTTTTGTAGTTCTGTCAGTTTTTGCTTTATATATTTTAAAGCTCAGTTATTAGATGCATTCACATTTAGGAATGTTATATTTTCTTGATGAATTAACCTTTAAAAAAATCATTTGTAATATATATCTTTATCTAGTAATCGTTCCTGTCCTGAAATCTACTTTGTGTGATAGTAATGTAGTCATTCTAGTCATTCCAATTTTCTTATGATTAGTATTTGTGGGGTATATCGTTTTCCTGTTCCTTTTCCTTTTCTTTTAATCTGTCTGTGTTTAAGATAGGTTAAAGGATGGATGAGCCAAAGAGATAACAAATAGCAAGATGGTAGGCTTAAATCTACTTGAAGGATTCGGTTTCTAAGGACTGGCTTCTCTTGCTTTCTTTTTGTTTACTCTGATAAAAGTGAGCTATGTTATGGAGAGGCCCATTTACAGAATGAATCCTGCCAGCAACCACTTGAGTGAGCTTGGAAGTGGGACCTCCATTTCCTCTATTGAGCCTTGAGATGATTGCAGCCTGTGAGAGACTCTGAGCCAGAGGACCTAACTAAGCCATGCCCAGGTTCCTGACTCTCAGAAATTGAGTTTAAAAATTCTTGTTTTTATAAGTTGCTAGATTTTGGGGTAATTTGTTATGCATCCATTCATAACTAATACAACTACCTAACTCAAAGTAGTGAATAAATACTGCAAAATGAATAGTAAAATAGCTTATTAATGTCCAAGTAAGATCATGTAAGTGCAACTACTTTTTTGGTTGTAAATCACTGTGCATATGACTTTTTTATATTACCACATTCTCTCTCTCTCTAATAGCTTACCATAATTTATACATACTTTGATTTTTCCCTTTTAAAGGTTTTCTTTTTTCATAGTATACTAATGTGGTGAATTTCATCGATATCTTAGTTTTTTGAAACTTTAATACAAACTTACAGAAAGGTTGTAGAATAGTATAAAAACTTATATAACCATTACCCAGGTAATTCACATTTGCCCCATTTGTTTTATTATTCATTTATAGTGTTTCTCTCTTTTTCTTTATACATATGTGTATGTTACTTTCTGTAGATATACATATATCTCTCTATATTCTTTTTTTCACTTTCTGAATCATTATTTGGTTAGCATGATTGTCAGCCCAGCTTCTCCACTATATTAAGTTACTCATTTTCCCTTCGTAATTAATAGTTTGTCAAGGAGATTCCTTGAAACTTCATTGATATATTATTTTACTTTATTCTTTCACCCCTAAATACTTTAGAGTGTAATTGCCTAAAAATAAAGACATTTTACATTACTGTAGCATAATTATCAAAATCTGGAAGTTAATCTAAAATGTTTCCTCAGTCTTTTTGATTCATGATATTGACATTTTAAAAGAATATAGGCATGTTATTGTGTAGGATATCCCTTACTTTGAGTTTATCTGTTTCTTATAAATAGATTTAGGTTATGTATTTTTGCAGGAATACCACAGAAGTCATGTTCTATTCTCAGTGTATTTTATCAGAAAGCAGAGGATGTTGATTTGTCCTATAACTTGTAATGTTAACTTTGATCACTTGGTTAAAGTTGTATTTGCCAGGTTTTCTGCTGTAAATTTACTGTTTTTCTCTTTGCAACTAGTAAGTATTTTGTGGAGTGGTACTTTAAGGCCATGTTAATATTATTTTAATTCTCAAATTTTAATCTACTAGTTTTAGCATCTATGTGATGGTTCTTGCCTTAATTCGTTATTATAATGATAGTTGCAAAGAGGTGATTTTCTAATTTTATTTTTGGAATCAAGATTTCATTCACTAGCTGCTTAAAATGAACTGATTAACTTTCATTCTTTTGCTGTTTTGTGGAACAACTTTTTTCTTCAAAGTTTAGTTGATCTCACCTGCAAAGTCATCTGGACCTGGGTTGGTAGTGGGGGATAGGGATGTCTTTGTCTGTTATTTCACTATCTTTAATTCTTATGGTGAATTCAGGTTTTTTATTCCTCTCACAGTAATTTTAGGATTTGGATTTGCTCTTTTGCTCTCAATTTTTTCTTTTTTGAGGTAATTTTTTTTTGAGTTAATAATTAACTCACATATTTTAAAATCTTCTGTTTTCTCATAAATGTATTTACAACTATAAATTTATCTTAAAGTACTAAACCTGGATCCCACAAGTTTTGGATTTGTGTTTTCATTTTTATTATATCTAAGTATTTTTATATTTTACTTACGATTCTTAAAAAATTTCCTTTTTTATTTATTTATTTTTGAAGTATCCTTGAGTTACAATGTTGTGTTAGTTTCTGGTATACAGCAAAGTGATTCAGTTACATATATATGTTTATTTATATATATGTATATATATTCTCTTTTTCAGATTCTTTTCCATTATAGTTTATTACAGATACCGAATATAGTTCCCTGTGCTCTACAGTAGGGCCTTTTGTTTATCTGTTTTATATATAGTAATTTGTATCTGCCAATCCCAAACTCCTAATTTATCCCTCCCTCCTCTTTCCCCTTTGGTAACCATAAGTTTGTTTTCTGTGTCTGTGAGTCTGTTTCTGTTTCTTAAATAAGTTCATTTATATCATTTTTTAGATTCCACATGTAAGTGATATCATATGATACGTCATTTTCTGACTTCATTTTAGTATGATAATCCCTAGGTCCATCCATGTTACTGCAAATGGCATTATTTCATTCTTTTTTATGGTTGTGTAATATTCCTATGTATATATATCACAACTTTTTTATCCATTCATCTGTTGATGGACATTTAGGTTGCTTCCATGTCTTGGCTCTAGGAACATTGGGGTGCATGTATCTTTTCGAAAAAGTTTCCTTTTTAACTCCAGGATTATTTAGTGGCTTTAAAAGTTTAGTTCCCAAACATTAGCCACTCTTTTTAATTTTGTTTCTAATTTTATTGCAGAGAACATAGTATGTTCAGTATATTCCTTTGGAACATATTGAGACTTCTTTTATGAACTAATATGGGAGTTGGCAAACTATGGCCCAAGGGCTAAATAGGGCTCACTGCCATCTGTTTTTATGCATCCTGCCATCTAAAATGGTCTTTATACTTCTAAATGCTTGAAAGAAATCCAACGATTAATACTTTGTAACAGGTGAAAAATAGATGAGATTCAAATCTCAGTGTCTATAATTAAAGTTTTATTGGAACACAGCCATGCTCATTCATTTTCATATTGTCTGTGACTGCTTTTGTGAGTTATGACAGAGACTGTATGGCCCACAAAGTTTAAAATCCCTTACTATTTGGCCCTTTACATATAAAGTTTGCCAACCTGATACAATGTCTGTTTTTATAAATGTTTATTCTTAACTGGATGTCTGGTTCTGCATTCAGTGTATCTATTAGTTCAAGTTATTGATTGTATTTTTTTTTCTGGTCATATTTTTTATGTTTGGTCTATTACTTTCTAAGAGAAATGTATTAAAATTTCAATTCAACTGTTGATCTATCTTTTTTCCTTACATTTCATCAAGGTTTTTCTCACATTATTTTGGTTCCTGAAATCCACATATCCCTTCAGCTTCTACAGCTTCTCCATGGTTGATTTTGGAGATGGGAGTTAACAATTCATGTTAGCTTCAGACTTCAGACCAACCTATTTATTACTTAGTATGAAGTACAAAGGACAGTGGTAGCTTCAGGCTTCAGACCAACTCATTCTAGTTTCAGGCTTCAGACCCACCTATTTATTACCTAGTACAGTGAGTACAAAGGACTATCACCTAGATATGTTATTGTGAAATTTTAGAGTTCCACCGATGAAGAGATGATTCAGAAAGCTTCCAGGGAGGTGGGGGCAGAAAACAAGTCAACTTCAAAGAAATGAATGTCAGACTGGCATCTTACCAGCCCTACTATATGCTAGATGAAAATGGTGAATCTTTTCCTAATTTTCTTAGGAAAAAATAATTTTTAACCCAGAATTCTTGGCTGTCAGATGATTAGTTATGAGGATAGAATTTTCAGACATGCATGGACCCAGAAAGTTTACCTTGGTGTTTACCATCATTTAGGTAGTTGTTAAGATTGTACTCCAGCAAAATAATAATGTGAACTAAGGGCAAGGAAGACAGAAGTTCAGGAAAAAGTTGAGCCAACCCAGATGAAAAGTGAAAAGAAGACCTTAGTTAATAGCTATTCGGAAGTCCTAGAAAGCAGTCATTCTAGATTGAAGCAGGAGAAAAGGGGGTTTTAGGAGGGAGATCTTAGGAAGAAAAATGAGGACTACATAGAATGAGTGGTGCCATGAAGAGTTTGGGGAAAATATGAAAATATGATGATAATAGTGTGAGGAAAATAGTTTTAAAATGTCACGGAAAGCAAAAATTAATGAATGAATAAATAAATAAAAATGTCTAATTATGAACCAAATTAGAATGTAGCATAATGTTAAGAAATTGGTAGAGTATAATAAAGAATCCATTTGATCTTGATTCTAAGAATAGTCTTTTTCAAGTGGTTCTAAGGTTGTGACATTAGACGCGTAGAGTAAAAAGTGAAGTGTTCCAGGATTATGTTTCCTTGAACAATATTTATATAGTAATAAAAGTATAAATGCTGTTTATTGATTTTCAACTTTGAGTCAACCTTTGGACAGGACAGGAATGGACAAAGCCCAGAATGCTATTGTTGGAGGGCAGAATGTAACAAGCATACCAATAAAAGTAAAAATGAAGTTGACAGAGAGCAGGAGGGAGGGAGGGAACAGATTACTAGCCCCAAAAGCTTTCTTTCAAAATGGAGAATCAAGAGGTAATGTCAAATTGACAAAACAAGCAGTAAAGATACAAATGTAGTATTTAAAGTTCAAAGATACTTACACAAGAATTAAAATTAAGAGCATATATTTCAAACATTGAGAGAACAGAAAAAGGAATTATAAGAGATAAACTAAGTTTTCGTATTAGAGGTCAGCCAGTTTATTTTTAAAGTTGATAACTATAAGCATATTATCTAATGTTGTGGTGGCAACCATTAAAATAAGAACTGTTTAACGATTCTGTTTGGGTGGAGAGATTTGCTTTTATCATATAGACTATTTTGTAAAATTTTTTATAGTACACATATTTGATAAAAGTAAAAATTAAATTCATGAATAAAAGTTACAAGGACAAAAGTAATTCACCAAAAAATAAATTCAACTGTGTGTATAGGGAGATCTCTCATTCACATTGTTGTCCCCCTTCTTGTCTTTTCCCCAAAGATAACAATTTTATTAGTTTTTTCTTTACCCTTCTAGTACCTTTTTAATGCAAATATAGGCAACTGTACATATTTTTTCTTCCTCTTCTAATATAAAAGACAGCATATTTCTGTGCACTGTTCTGCACTTTTTTTCTCCAAAACAGGAAATCTTCATTCAAGAGAGGACTCCTGTGAGTCCTGAGGAGTTGTATAGCAGTTTTAGGTGAAAGAAGAAATAGCCACATCCATAACTAGTCATAGATTTCGAGATCTCTCTTAATTATTGATAGGATAAATAGGCAGAACATCAACATTCTGTTCACCAGTACTGCTTTTGCCTCCCTCTCCCAGATTAAAAAAATGCATTTTATCCCTATCCTGCTGGGTATCAGTATATAAGAAGTCATTTTAAAAGGAAATTTTGCATATCTATTATAATATTAGACTAATTTTACAGAAGAAAAAAACCTGTGGTGTTACTGTAACATGATACCCTAGGTCAAACTTAATACCCTAGTGACAGGGGCTGGATTCAAACAAAGGTTTGTTTCCAAAACCCATGCTCTGTTTTTTACCCCTTTGTGTCTATTGGTTTTAGGAAAACTAATATTCCAGATAGTATTTGGTTAATAAGCTCCATTATTTTTGGACGTTGGTTTGTTCTGGGATAAAAATAGTATACCATTGTGTTAGAGATGGAAGCATAGCTTACAGTCTGCTGAAGCAGTGAAATATACTTGTAGTTTCACTAAGGTGAAGGGGAGATTGGAGTACAACCCTGTTTTGTTTTGTTTTTTAATTAATTAATTTTAGACTGGGTTGGGTCTTTGTTGCTGCGCACGGGCTTTCTCTAGTTGCGGTGAGCGGGGACTACTCTTCATTGCAGTGCACGGGCTTCTCATTGCAGTGGCTTCTCATTGTGGAGCACGGGCTCTAGGCGTGAGGGCTTCAGTAGCTGTGGCACGCAGGCTCGGTAGGTGTGGCTTGTGGACTCTAGAGCTCAGGCTCAGTAGTTGTGGCGCACAGGCTTAGTTGCACCGCGGCATGTGGGATCTTCCCGGACCAGGGCTCGAACCCGGGTCCCCTGCATTGGCAGGCGGATTCTTAACCACTGCGCCACCAGGGAAGTCCCACAACCCTGTTTTTGTGATGCGTTGGAATTCCATCTGTTGAGACTCATAGCCATTCACTCTGCTCTTTCTCAACTAAAGTAACATGAAAACTAGCCTATGTTCATACAGTGTGGCTATTATAAAATTCAGAGGTGCTTTCAGATCATTAAATGGTGCAAGAAGGAATTTTAAATTAAAAAAATTTTAAAACATTTTTGCAATGATAAATATGTTCCGTAGAATTGACCAAAAATTCCCATGAAATATATTTGATTGAAAGACCCAGGTATGGAGCTTAAAACAAATGTTGGCAAAATTTTTAAAGTTCATTTTTTTTTCAAAATGAAAATAGCCCATTTCCCTTTGATTAAGTAATGTTTAAACACAAGTGTAAAGGAGAAGGTAAAAGCTAGAAATAATAATTCCTGCTAAAATTTAGGTGAGTTTTCTTTTAGACCTTTTCATATGTTCACAGTATATGTGCATATTTATTATTAATTTGCTTTACAAAAATGGAAACATAATACATGTTATAACTAATTTATATGGCTTAAAAAATGAACAATATCTTGTGAGTTTATATCAGGTTGATAAGCTGGTCCTTTATCATTTTAGTAACCATCTAGTATTTCATTGCATGGATCTGTTGTAACTCATGTAACTAATCTCTTATTTATGAACATAGTGGTGGTTTAATATTTTAGTAGTTTAGTATAGCAGTTAAAAGCATAGACTCTGAAATTGGCCTGCCTGGGTTTGAATCCTGACCCCAGCTCTTTATTTGTAGTGTAATTTATATAAGCTACTTAACTCATTTATGCCTTATTTTTCTCATTCACAAAATGTTAATAGGCTTTCCAACTCTTTGTTATGAGAATCTAAAAAATTGTTAGGATTTGTTTATGAATGTGTGAGAAGAGGGAAGTTTCAATGATAGGCTTAATTTAAAAATTTGTACGTTTATATGTATTTCAGAAAATAGGTGTCAATATAATATTACTCTAGGGCAGTAAGTTATTAAGTATGACAACTAACCAAAACCCAGACCTTGTAATTTTTATGGGACATAGCTATGCTTTCCAGAATTCAGGTGATCACAGGACACCTTTGTTAGAAATAACATTTATTTATAAGCAGTTTTATGACCAGAATTGTGTCTTTTTCTGCAGCTGTATTGGAAGAGGAAGTTTTATTCTTGCCTTACAGCGATTTTTTTCACAAGCAGTTTAATAGTGCCTGTGGTTTCAAAGTTAAGCACTAATATTCCATTAGTTACAACCTTGAGGGGAAAAAAGAGAGTTGAAAGAGGTTTAGAACTTAAAATGTGGAAAGGAAAAGGATAGAACTAGTATTTTTAATGAATGAGCAATGAGATGTAATATTTTGAACCAACACTGATCACCATAGTATTGCTTAATGCTTAGCATTTTATGACGATTTGATAGTTCATTGATTCTAAGGCCCCCCCCCCTTTTTTTCCCATATTAACATTTCTGACATCAGGGTGCATCTTAGTGTTGATAATGTACTACTATTTGGTTGACAGCACTTTTTCTTTCTGGATATTAGATAAAATTATGGGGTCTTACACTTGAAGCCTTCTTAGATTACATGAAATATGTTTGATAAAGCACATAGAACAGTACTGGCACATATTAAACAGTCAGTATTAGCTATCTTTGTATTTGTTTATTTTGTTCTTGTAAAGGATGATTACATGTACATACCTTCACATACAGTTCTAACATAAAATAATGTCTAGATGTGGAATAAATGAATCAAAGGATTGGCATAAGATATTGAGAGGAAATTTGTTTATTAGACTGGAGAGCAACAGGTATGTCAGGTGAAAAATAAACCAGGCCTAGATTTTAATTGTACCAGCTACCCTCTCTGACCTATGTCGAATAATATAACCTCTGATTCTTTGAGGGATAATAATACCTACTTTGCAGAGTTGTGAGAATTGGAGAATACGTATAGTAAAATCTTTAAAATATCTGTTCACTGACTATAGGACAGAATATTTTACATTTAGGCCTATTTGGGATATCCAGGACATCTTTGACTTCTTCTTTTTCTCTCACTCCATGTCTAATTATTAGCAAATCTTTCTAAGTGTATTCATAATTCAACCACTCTCCCCAGTAACACTACCTTTGCCCCTCATCTGCATTATCACCATAGCTTCCTACTGGAGTCTCTGCATCTTCCTCTGCTTCATTACAAACTGTTCTCAACACTGCAGCCAGAGTGATTGTTTAAAAAGTAAATCAGGGCTTCCCTGGTGGCGCAGTGGTTAAGAATCTGCCTGCCAATGCAGGGGGCCCGGGTTCGAGCCCTAGTCCGGGAAGATCCCATGTGCCGCGGAGCAACTAAGCCCGTGCGCCACAACTACTGAGCCTGTGCTCTAGAGCCCTTGAGCCACAACTACTGAGCCTGTGTGCTGCAACTACTGAAGCCTGCGCACCTAAGGCCTGTGCTCCGCAACAAGAGAAGCCACAGCAATGAGAAGCCTGCGCACTGCAATGAAGAGTAGCCCCTGCTCTCCACAACGCAGCAGTGAAGACCCAACCCAGCCAAAAATAAATAAATAAAATAAATTTTAAAAAAGTAAACCAGATCATGTCACTTACCTATTCACAACTCTTTGTCCCTCGTTTCACTCAGTAACATATTTTAGAATGGCTTTCAAGGCACCACATGCTATGACATACCCTCCTTGTCTCTTTAGTTTTCTTCTCTCCTTGCTCACACTCTTTCAGTCACAGTTGGCCTCCTCACTGTTTTCTAGAACATGCAAGGCATTCTATCTCAGTTTCCTCGACCTACAACATTCTTCCCTCAGATGCCTATATAGCTTACTCCTTACCTCCTTAAGACTACACTTAAATGTTACTTGCTCTTAAATCTTTCCTTGACCACTCTATTTAAAAATCACAGTTCTCCTCTTTACCCCTCGTTGCTCCTTATCCTGCTTTTTAAAAAGCATTATGACTTTAAAACATACTACACAATTTTCTTAATTTGATTGTTACGTGTTTCCTTCTGCAAGATTGTAAACTCCACATGATAAGGGCAGGAATTTTTGTCTGTTCACTGGGATTTTCCCCAGTGCTTAAAGACCCTGGCATATAGTTTGGTGCTCAGCAAATATTTGTTGGATCTGTTGAGTGAATGAATATTATTGCTAAAACACTTTTACATATTGAAGTCAATATGTATGATCTATGCCTATATAGTAGGAACTAAATAAATATTCAAATGAGTGGCATTTGATTGGACGTCATGAATTAGAAGGCTTTTGGAGGAATAATTTTGCTAGTCATTAAAAAAAGTGTTACTATTTATTGCTAAGATGTCCATATAAAATGAAGACAATAAAAACCATTTTATTGTCATAAATGGGATTGTAAACATTGTCACAGCTGTATATTTGAAGAATTTACCCCATCTTTACCACCTTGTTTATTCTCATTGTCTTAAAATCTCAACAGTGGCAGCTTTGGAAAGGAAAATGTCACAAACAAACAATTTGGTAACTATTCTTTTTTTAGGGTAACTGTTCTTTAAGAAATATGTTTAGAGATAATCACATTATTTAGTAGATGAGAGTGTTGATGGGGCCACAGAGTTTGTGGGGATATGACCTCCAAGTCACATGTGAGGCTTTGGGGTTTGGGTGTGTTTAGAGCAATAGGAGCTGTGAATAGGTGAATGTTAACAAAAACCTAAATGTTAAAAAAAAAAAACTTGGAGTTATCACTTACTGCCTCACAATTACTCTGAAACCTTTACTGAATATTCAGTTTATTCCCTTGTCTTTATAATTATTACTCTTTTTTAAGCAAAAATATTTTGAACACAGATTCCATTTCATTATTAGGTCCTGTAGAGGGGGATATAAAGGTGAGTTATCAGCAAGTGTATATAGTATGGTGAGACTCTACATAATAATATGTTTTTCTGTTTATGGAAAAACATAGTAACAGAGCAGGATCAACTTGAGTTTTCTGTTCTGTGAAGTGTTTACAAAGGGTCACTAGGCCTTTTGCTAGAAATTTTACAGAGGGGGCTACCTTAGCTTTAAGGTAGGACTTGAATATTAATTTCAGTATTTAAGTTTCTTTTATTTAAAAAAGATCTGGAAAATTGTGAAGTTTTTTTGATAGCTCCTTTTTTATGGTCATAGTATCTTGGTAGACTAAAACAAATGATGTCTTATTCTTGAATTTCATGTGCATTTTAGGTATGGTCTGAAGTTTAACCATGAGTTAATGGTTTATTTTCAGAATCTTCCTTACATGTTATTTTACTGGCTGTTTCTCAGTTGTGTGGATTGCCTTTTATTATATTAATAATCTCACTTTAATGCTAAATAAAACCACTTCCCATCAAATTTGATAATAAAACACTTTGTGCTGCTTAATGACAGTATTCTTTTGCTTTGTTGGCCCAGTGTATTTAATTATTCTTTAGCAGGAGAGAGCTTCAGTAATTGATACTTGAGGCAGTGAAGCTGACTGGTGTATTGACTTAGCCAGAGAGCTAACAAGTCCACAGAACAACTGTTGCACTTATGTAAATTTACTGTGTGTTTCTAAGGAGACTGTTGATCCAGTATTGTTCATGCCCCACCCCCACCCCATGATGTCTTCATGATTTGGTTTGTTAAAGCCTTTTTGTTTAATGTTAATTTGTTTACCTGTGGTACAGAGTCTTTTCTTTCACTTTTTAACAATTTCCTTATGTTGATCATCTGTAGTCACTCATCCAAATAAGCTTTCCATCATTTTTTTTTAGAGTCTTCATTCTGCTTATCTTCCATCTATCTCTTAAACTATAATCTCTTATCATAGCCATCAGACCTTTTGAGAGTGAGGGGGAATAAAATGTGCCCCTTTGGCATGTTGATTATTTTGAATTAAAGATACTTAATAAACAGCCAGGGACTTCCTTGGTGGTCCAGTGGCTAAGACTCAGCGCTCCCAATGCAGGGGGCCTGACTTCAGTCCCTGGTCAGGGAACTAGATCCCCCATGCCGCAACTAAACATCCCCCATGCCGCAACTAAAAGATCCTGCATGCCTGCAAGTAAAAGATCCTGCATGCCGCAACTAAAGATCCCAACGTGCCGCAACTAAGACCTGGCGCAGCCAAATAAATATATAAATAAATAAATATTTTTTTAAAAAAAGAGGAAAGAAACAGCTGGTGCAAGAAGGACACTGACCCTCCTTGGTCCCCCTGAAAACAGGAAATAAATCTCTCAAGTGAAAGTATCCTCCTTATACTAGGAGAGTAGAAGGCATCCTTATCACCAGAGATAGGAAATTCAAGGCAGAGAAGGGTGACTAAACAAACTTTGTTACTTCTTTATTAATTTGCTACCCCAAGCCCCGCAGACCCTTTGTTTTGTCAAATCTTCACAAATAATTGTTTCTTTGTCTAAAAGGTATAAAAACTGCATGCTTTTGTCACTTCTTAGAGTCTCATATCTTTATGAGCTCCTGTATGTATGAAATTAAATTTTGTTTTTCTCCTGTTATTCTGTCTCATGTCAGCTTAATTATTAGACCAGCCAAAGAACCTAAAAGGGAAGAAGGCAAAAGTTTTCCTCCCCTACTAGACAGATACTCAGTTTTACCTAGGTCTGCATTGCTTTTCCTTGACTATAATAGAAAATTACTTTTCAGACACTTAGGATATAACTGTTAAGCAAGTAGTCTGTAATTATAGGCAGTGATGTGTTTTCAGGAGAAAGAATTTATGTCTAGGAAAGAAAAGTTTTGTTTTTTTTAAAGAAGGGAATCTTTAAAGTAACAGAACTGATTGTGTTTTTCTCACTTTTTACAAAGCTTACAAAGTAATATGACTCCTGGGATTTGAGCTTTATGATATTTAAAAACCTTTATTTTCTGTAATCTGAAAATGAATCCTTGGGGGAAAAAAGCTTAGCCAGTAAATTTTGATTATCAGAATATTTTTTTTATGACTACATTTTCAAATGTAAGCTCTTTTTTCTTTCTTTTGTTTATCATATCCTGAAATTATTAGGGTCCAAAAGTTACCAGTTTTTTTAAAGTATCATAATTATTTGAGATATGTGTTGTTTATTCTGTATGTTAAATGGTAAACCCCATCTCTGATATGAAACAATTTCCAGATATGAAACTTTTGGATCAAATATTTTAATTTTTCTTATTGTGTAATAAGACAATAAAAATAAAAATAGGCATTCCATCACTTCACTGGATACTATAGAGTTTGCTTTATTCATGCATTATTCTACACATATTCTTTTTGAAAGTTCTTCCTGTTACTATTGAAAGATCTAGTAGAATTATCAAACTTAAATGATTTTATTTTGAAGGCTCTGTAATGTTAACCATTTCCTTATTATAATAGTTTATATTTTGTGTAGAAACATTGAATGTGACAGTTAAGATGTTGCATTAATTTACTTAGTATGCCATATAAATTTAAGTTAGTTTTTCCAGTTTTTCTGTGTTTGACTATTTGATCACATTTTTAGACTAAATTTTTCTTTTACAGTTAGAAATCCAAATGGTGATTTAGAGGTGAAGAATAAAGGTTTAGAAAAATCTGTTAAATGAATAGTTTTATTATATGTGCTCTACTGATTCATCATTTTTCCATGAGAGGAATTAGGCCAACTGTGAAGTTAGGGAACACAGTCCACAAAAGACTCCCCTCACTTCTGACAGAAATTGTAAGTCCTGGGGGTTTCCAAACCACCCTCTGGTCCCATAATTTGCTAGAAGAACTTACAGAACTCACTGAAAGCTTTTGTACTCTTCATTACTGGTTATTACAGGGAAAGGATATAGATTTGAATCAGCCAAGGGAAGGAACACATAGGGCAGAAGTCTGGGGAAGTATCAAACACAGAGCTTCCTTTGTCTTCTCCCTATGGTGTCAGGACACATTACTTTCCCAGCATCAGTGTGTGACAGTACTCATGGAGTCAAACCGGGATGCTTACCGTGCTTTGGTGATTACATTTTTATTGAGGGGCTCCTTTATGTAAGCATACTTGATTGCTCTTGAGGCTGATCTTAGTTAAGTCTCCTCTAGCCCCTCCAGGCGTGTCCTGACTCTAAGACTGTCTGGTGACCCAAAGCCCCTCGAGTTAAAAAAAAAAAGACACTTTCTCAGGCATGACCTTACAGGGGGTTTAGAGATTACCTCCCAGAAGGAGGGGGCAAAAGCCAGACCTCTCTTTGAACAGGGTTAAATTCTTTGCAGACTGTGAGCCAAACTCTGAGTAGTATTAAAAGTGTCCAGAATTAGAGTCATGTGCCAACTCTAACAATATTTGAAAGACCTCTATAGAAGTAAAAATGCTTCTTAGTAGTCACTTGTAGTGTAGTAGGAACTTGAAGTTACTATATACTGTTAAGCAGAAATTTGAGATTTCTTGCAGTTTTACCATCTTTTACCTTCACTCAAAAAGAAAAAAATTGTTTCTTTTACTTCTTAATATTTATTCTATGGATAGAACATAAAATATGGAAAATGCTATATTCTAAATTAATACAGCATAACTTATGGTATCAATAAATTACAAGTGATGCTAATATTTAGTAATAGGGGAATAGTTAGTATGCAATTATAGAATTTTAAGAATCCATTAAAAATAATTATGGAGACTGTAACAAGGTGACAAAAGCTTATCAGTTAAAAGGATTACAGAGAGGAACATAGATTCATATTATAACTTTGTACAGTGCATGTTACGATAAAACAGGGGGCTTACCTGGTGGCGCAGTGGTTGAGAGTCCGCCTGCCGATGCAGGGGACACAGGTTCGTGCCTTGGTCCAGGAGGATCCTACATGCCGCAGAGCGGCTAGGCCCATGAGCCATGGCCACTGAGCCTGCGCACCTGGAGCCTGTGCTCTGCAACGGGAGAGGCCACAACAGTGAGAGGCCCGCGTACTGCAAAAAAAAAAACTATCAAAATGAAAAATGATCTAGCTAATTAATATCTACAGATCTTTTCCTGAGATAATTGGATAAGTATGCAAAGATGCTTAAATGAGGATTGTTATAGAGAAAAATTTGACCTCCTTTTTCTCTATAAACAAATATCATCAGTGTTCTGCAGGAAAAGTTCTAATGCCCACATGCTTTATTCTTTCTCATTCTCAAAGGTTAATCATAAATGGGACTTTATTAAATCTCCTTTGCAATCCTGTACATTTTGATTTTATTAAAATCCAGTCTTTTATCAATTCATCTGACAGAAGGAAATTTCCTTTTTGTTAGTATCAAAAAGTTTGTTTCTTTCTAAAACTTTAGAAAGTTTCCTTTATTGAAAGAATATCTTTCACATTTAGGAGATTGCTGTTCAATACTAATTACATTGCATACATATAACTATTGGCATATATAGCTTTTGAAGAGAATTGAGTAATGAATCATTAGTATTTATTTGCCACTGTTTAATGAGAGGTGTGTATATTAGAAATATTAATCCTCGGAGCAACCTATGAGTATGGGTACCATTATGACCCTCATTTTGCAGGTGAACAAACTGAGCCTTAGGTTAAATAATATGTAGTATCATATAAAGGTAACTTTGTGTAGCATTTTCAAACCTAGATCTGGTCTGCTCTAGAAGACTACATTTTAAACTGCTGTACTATTATGCTTCTGTGTTCATTACAGCATCTGTTTATAGTAGTTCTCAGTTGGCTACACGTTAAGAGCTTTGGAAATACAGGTGCTCAAACCTCAGCCTAGAGCTACTGATTAAGAATCTCTGGCGTAGGACCTGGTATATAGTATTTATTTTAAACTTGGATATGTGATTTTAGTCTATAGCCACGGCAGAGAGCCGTTATATTGTACGTGACACTATGTTATAGGGCATGGGGGAATATAATGAAGTTATAAGGCACAATAATAGACCTCAGAGTAGCTGGGAAAAAACTGTGTACATATTTGACAAAGTGTGTGATATTGATGGTTATATACATAGGAAGAATATATTACGTGAAGTGTACTAAAACCTAGAATCTTGCACATTTTAATGTTGAAAGACAATCAAAATTCAGGTCAATCTCTTCACTTTGGGGTTGAAAAATTTTCCAGATGTGGTATTAATTATCTCTGACCAGTAGGTAGGACTGGATATGTTGTGAAGAGACAGTGTTTGAGGCAGGAGAATAGCATAAAAAGTAGCAGAAATAAAGATGATGTATTTGGGGAAAATTACAAGACAGGAGTGTTATTGTGAGTAGGAGGAGCTTTTAATCACCATCACAATACATTTAGACTTGATTCAATAAGCAACAAGGAATAATTTCACTTTAATAGTTGATTGGAGATTTGTTAGGAAATTAGGTAACAGTTTATTGAATGAGATAGAAACAGAAAGAACGATGAGTAACTCATTTCTCTTCTCATATTGAAACCGAAATGGCATGTGTGCATTAAGTAGACCCCAACTTTTTTGGATTCTTAGCTGGCAAGCCTTGTCTGGGGCAGACCTGTGTTAACAGTTTAACACCTTCTCTAGATGCCTTTTTTTTTTTTTTTTTTTTTTTTGCAGTAAGTGGGCCTCTCACTGTTGTGGCCTCTCCCGTTGCGGAGCACAGGCTCCGGCCGCGCAGACTCAGCGGCCATGGCTCACGGGCCCAGCCGCTCCGCGGCATGTGGGATCTTCCCGGACCGGGGCACAAACCCGTGTCCCCTGCATCGGCAGGCAGACTCTCAACCACTGCGCCACCAGGGAAGCCCCTCTAGATGCCTTTTAAGTAATCTCGTGTAACTCCAAGAAAGTGCTTTCCTGAAAATTTGTTCTTTCTAGCTTTTTGATAATGAAATTACAGAGTAAGAATTGGTTCCTCTCAGCAGGTAACTTCTTTGGAGGGTGGAAAGATGTTTTGCGCTTTTGGTTCTCTTATCCTCTCTTTGAAACATCTGACTTTTGTGACACTGCTTTATTCTTGTTTTTCACGGATCTGTCTTTTAACTCCTTTGGTAGAATTCTGATTTGTCTCTCCCTTGAGCTGTTGTATCCCTTTGTATTTTGTTTAGGAGAGGCTATAATATTTTCCTAAAAACTTTTCATTTTACAAAGAACCATTTGCTCGTAACATAAAGTTGTGTCATTTTTCTGTTGTATGTTATCTTTTGATTCCTTCCTTTTCCTTATGTATAGATTCCCATAAGGAACTCCTGTGGTTGTTCTTTGAATGTTGCTTGTTTTTGAAGGGACACCTTCTGGACCACCATTGTATACAAGGAGAGTGTGAGGGATGAGCTCTGAGAATGAGCTGTGGTAATTGACAGCTTGACCAGTCTTTTCTTATCCACTCTTGAGGGTTGAACACAGTGATGATGGTGATGACTATTCTAGGCTGGCAACAAGTCTTTCAAGTCAGTAGGAAGCCTCTGGCTCAGAATGATGTTATCTCTCCATAGTTGTGTTTTGTTTTGTTCTTAACTTTTTATTTTGAAAAAATTAGAGATTCATAGCAAGCTGTAAAGGTACTACAGAGAGGTCTTGTGTACCTTTCACAGTTTCCCCCAATCATTACCTCTTACATACTTACACTATCAAAATAAGGGCATTGGGTTCCCGTGCATTTCTTGTTTGTTTTGTTACTAAAACACTGTGCCAAGCCCTGAGAGGATTGCACCCCCCAGTGTGTAACACATCTTGTGTCTCTGTAAGCCTCTAGCAACTCGTATCTTTTGAACAAATCCACTTTGGCATGGGGACAACTCAGAATGCAGTTGACAAAACTGACTCTGAAGCAGGCACTATTTGAGCACGCCCCTGTAGAATACTTGTTTGCAACTTGCTGACTTCCGTTGAAGCACGTGTGTGTGTGTGTGTGTGTGTCTGTGTGTGTGGGGGGGGGGGCCTGTGCACGTGTGTATGTGGGCTGAGCCCTGGTGGGTCTAGAAACTCTACTCGCCTCCCAAGAGCCATTCGATCCTAGGAGAAGCCCCCACTGGCCAAACTACACAGATCTGGAGGGCCTTGGGTGGACCCCAGAGGCAGGCTCGCAGTTGGAAACCAGGCGCGCCGTCGTGCTGTTGCTGGGGTCCTGAGCGCTGCCGTTCACCCCAGAGCCGACGCGGCCTTCCAGGCAGGCACGGCCTGGCATTTGCCTCCCTGCTGCAGCCGGCTCCTGGGTTCTGCAGGATGGGCTCCGCGGCCACACGGCCACCTGCCTTCTCTGGCTAACTTTCCTGTGCACAGAGGGGAGGCGTGTGCGGGTGTGAGGTGCGCCTCGGTTTATAACGTGGCTGCAGCACCCTCACTTCCCGGCCTCAGGTGAGATGTTGATTGATTATTGCTGAGTAACTTCTCGTGGTAGAAACCAGATTTCTTTCAATATATTACATATGGATGTACACACTCATGCGAAATATATGTACTTCGAGGGGATCTATTTATGTTCCATTGGGAGTCATTCTTTCCTATGAGGAGTCTCACCTGCTGCTTTGTGTGTTTGGTCAGATTCCTGGCACGCTTTGTTTCCTGTTGTTTAGTGAAGATGCTCTTTCTGGGGAAAAAAACCCAAAACAACAACAATAGGGTGGGATAGGGAGGGTGGGAGGGAGACGCAAGAGGGAAGAGATATGGGGATATATGTATATGTATAGCTGGTTCACTTTGTTGTACAGCAGAAACTAACACACCATTGTAAAGCAATTATACTCCAATAAAGATGTTAAAAAATAATAATAAAATAAATTATTTAAAGAAAACAGCAACAAAAACAAGGGCATTGACATTGATACAATGCCTGTGTATAGTTTTGTTTCATTTTATTGCATGTGTGGGTTCATGTAATTCTCACCACAGAACTAATCCATCACCGCAAAGATCTCCCTCATGGTACCCTTTTATAATCATACTGACCATCTCTCCCAAGCTTCTCTGCCCCCTGGCAATTACTAGTCAGTTTTCCATCTTTATAATTTTGTCATTTTGAGAGAGTTATATAAATGAAATCATAGAACATGTGAGTTTTTGTGTTGAGCATGTGATCTTTGAGATTGCTCTTTATGTTTAGTTTTTTAAGAAACCACCAAACTTTTCAGAGTGGCTGTACCATTTTACATTCCTTTCAGCAGTGTATGAGACATCCAGTTTCTTCCACATCCCTCACCTGCATTTGGCATTGTCACTATTTTTTATTTTAACTGTTCTGATAAGTATGTGGTGATGTCATGGTCTTAATTTTTATTTGAAGTGATCTCTGTGGTTTTGATTTGCATTTCCTTAGTGACTCATGATGTTGTGCATCTTTTCATGTGCTTATTGTCTGTATATTTTCTTGGAGAAATGTCTGTTCAGATCCTTTGCCTATTTTTAAATTGCATTATTTTCTCTTTTTATTATTGAGTTATAAGAGATTACGTTCTGGGTACCAGTCCCTCATCAGATAGTAGATTTGCAAATATTTTCTCCCATTTTCTGGCTTGTCTTTTCATTTTCTTGATGGTGTCCTTTGAAGTACAAAAGTTTTTACTTTTTATGAAGTCGAATTTATTTTTATGAATGTATTTTTTTTTCTTTTGTCATTTGTGCTTTTGTTACCAAGGAACCATTTCCTAACCCAAAGCCACAAAGATTTACTTTTATGTTTCCTTTTAAGAGTTTTACAGTTATAGTTTTACATTTACGTATACACCCTTCTTGAGTTAATTTTTGCATATGGTGTGAGAAAGGGGTCCAATTTTCATCTTTTGCAAGTAGATACATAGTTTAGATATATAATTTAGTTGTGACTACTTTTTGAACTCTATGTAAATGCAACAATGTAGTATGTATTATTTTGTGATGGGTTTCTTAACATGAGATTTTTGTATGTTATTGTGTAGAGCAGTAGTTCATTCTCCTTACTGTAAATCATTGAATGAATTTACAAAGATTTGTTCATTCTGTAGTTGATGACATTTGATTGTTTCCAGTTTGGTTACTAGAAGTAATGCTGCTGAGAACATTCTAATATGTATAGGTGCACATAGCAGGCAATCTCTTGAGTGTATGCATAGGAATAGAATAAAAGAGATCCTAGGATACTTATATATTCAACTTTAGTATATTGAATCAGTTGTACCAATTTACACTCCCACTAGCAACATATAACAGTTCTCTCACTTCACATTCTTATCAAAACTTGATATTGTCAGCCCTTTTAATATGTTTGTATTTCATTGAGGTTTTAACTTGCATTCCCTGATGACCATTGAGGTTAAGCATCTTTTCATACGTTTATTGGGTGTGATATTAGTCATTTAGATATGGTTTAGAAAAACATTTCTTGTGTACTTACAAAGTTGGTGGCTATTATGGAACTATACAGTTATGTTTTTATTCTGGGAATCAGGCTGAAAGAGTAGCTTCTATTTGGGATATGCTCCTCTTGTTTCAGAGGGGAAAAGGAAGAAAAACGGCAGAAACTAATTCTTTCAAAAGTTCTGCTTGGATTTAGGTCATGTCCATACATACTCCATAGGCCAAAGCATAGCACAAAACTGTGCTCAAGGTCAATGGGTCAGGGAGGTATCCTCCACTCAGAGGCATTGAAAGTCACATGGCCATAGGTGGGGATGAATGATTCTTTCACAGGAAAAGAAGGACACAAATACTCAGGAACAGTAATAAAGTATACCACTTGACTTGTGAGGTGCCTGTTCAACTCTCTTGTCATTTTCTGTTACCTTGATTTTTTTCATATCAGTTCCTAGTGGGGTACCCCCCCGCCAGCCTTTCTTCTTTTTCTTAGTAAGTTCTGGGTATACAATCTTTGTTGGTTATATGTACTGCAGTATTTTCTCCCACTCTATGACTTGCCTTTTTAATCTCCTAATGATGTCTTTTGTTAATAAAATTCTTTTTTAAAAAATTGAGGTATAATTAATAAATAACATTATGTTTCAGATCTACAACATAATGATTCAATATTTGTATATATTGTAAATAAAAATTATAACTTCATTTTTGTATAGTTTATCAGTTATTTTAAATAATTGTGTTTCTTGTTTAAGAAATCTTTCCCTACCACAAGATTATGGAGATACTTTTTTCTGTTATCTCCTAGAGTCTTTATTGTTTTGTCTTTTACGTTTCAATCTGCAGTCCACCTAGAATTAATATTTAGTTGACATTTTAACATACTCCTGCAAGTCTAGAAAAGAGCTCAAGTGATCTCTAAGTTCGTCTGTCCTTCCTTCCTTCCTTCCTTCCTTGCCGCGTTGGGTCTTTGTTGCTGCGTGCAGGCTTTCTCTAGTTGTGGTGGGTGGGGGCTACTCTTCGTTGTGGTGCAGTGGCTTTTCTTGTTTCGGAGCACGGGCTCTAGGCACACGGGCTTCAGTAGTTGTGGCGCACAGGCTTAGTTGCACCGCGGCATGTGGGATCTTCCCAGACCAGGGATCGAACGCACGTCCCCTGCATTGGCAGGCGGATTCTTAACCACTGTGCTACCAGGGAAGTCCCTCTAAGTGGTTTCTAAGACCAAATTAATTCAATTTACATGTAGAAAATTGATATTTGATATTGACACTACACTCATATGTGTCGAAAATATATCTATTAGTAACACATAGTTTATCAAATTCCTCATATATAAAAACATGTTGGGCATGTTTAACTTTTTACTACATTTAAAACTGCAAAAATTCACCTTTCCATATCCACTGGCTATACGAAGTCTGTCTTTGTCTGCCAATATCTGTATTTCACATATTCTCAGGAAGACCTTTGCTTTTAGTGAGGTCATAATCCAAGTCTTTCTGGAATTTGAGATTTTCAATTTTATTTCATCTCACGCGCTCACTTAGTTCCTTTCTCTTATTCCAAACTGTCTCTATAAACTTACGGGTGAAAGACCAAAGGGAATAATTTCTAGATGTTTAATACAGGAATTGTTTAAATAATTGTATTTATATTATGCAAACGCATTGGTGGTTTGCTTTTCTTCAGCAAAGGCTGAGGTTGTTCCCTGCAGAACTGGTCCTTACCCCTAAACATTATATCTGTCGGAGCACTGTTGAAGTTATAACTTTTGTAGAATAGTTTGGAGATTAGGTTTTATCATCTAGTAGACTGAAATATTTGTTCTTAAAAGTTGACCGAGCTTGGGAATTCTCTGGTGGTCCAGTGGTTAGGACTCCATGCTTCCACTGCGGGGGCCCGGGGTTTGATCCCTGTTTGGGGAACTAAGATGTTACAAGCCGTGTGGCACCGCCAAAAAAAAATTGACCGAGAGCTGAACAAACTACCAGTTGAAATAGGTTGTTTTTAAATTTATACATGGTGTTTATTGTACTTCCTAGATATAAACATTTTAATCTTGGTAAAAGACCTTATGGTTTTACAATGAAAAGGCTAGACTGACTTGTCTTTCAGCTTTGACAGTTCAACTCTGGAATTGGTCAAAACTCTTACCTGAAAAAACGTCTAAATTACTTAAACAGTAGTTGTTTAAGAAATAGTACACAGGGCTTCCCTGGTGGCGCAGTGGTTGAGAGTCCGCCTGCCGATGCAGGGGACACGGGTTCGTGCCCTGGTCCGGGAAGATCCCACATGCCGCGGAGCGGCTGGGCCCGTGAGCCACGGCCGCTGAGCCTGCACGTCCGGAGCCTGTGCTCCGCAACGGGAGAGGCCACAGCAGTGAGAGGCCTGCGTACCACAAAAAAAAAAAAAAGAAAGAAAGAAATAGTACACATTAAAGATCATTTTAAGGATTAATGAATAAAAAAAGTCACTTATTTAAAGGATTTGACCAATATAGAAATAAATTGCATCTTTGTGTTCAACTTTTAAAAATACACATCTATGAAAAAGTCAAGGGAGTGCTACACAATTATTTGCACACAAATACTTAAAAATGTACTACAGGACTTCCCTGGTGATTCAGTGGTTAAGAATCCACCTGCCAATGCAGGGGACATGGGTTCGAGCCCTAGTCTGGGAAGATCCCACATGACGCGGAGCAGCTAAGCCTGTGCATCACAACCACTGAGCCTGTGCTCTAGAGCCCATGAGCCACAACTACTGAGGCCCGCGCCTAGAGCCCGTGCACCGCAACAAGAGAAGCCACCACAGTGAGAAGCCTGCTCACTGCAGTGAAGAGTAGTCCCCACACCGCAACTAGAGGAAGCCTACGCGCAGCAGCGAAGGCCCAACACAGCCAAAACAAAAGTCATCAGTCCTTTATAAAAATATATATATACTACAAAACTTAACATACTTAATATACCAAAATGTATTTAAAATATACTTAAAAATATACTACAAAAACAATGTCAGGATTCAACCCCTAAGTATGGTTTTTGACACTTCAGATGTAGTATCTCAGAGAACTGAGTTTCATTCAAAAGGATTGTGGAATTATGCCCCCAATTATGTGATGGCAATTCTCTTTCTTATAACTAACAATCATGTGGATGTTCAATAATTTTTGTTTACTATTAAGTTCACTTCCAACCTTTAGATTTTATGATTCTTGAAGACTTCCCCTTAAGTGCCTTGATATTCAGATTAAGTAATATTAGCTTTTAATATTTTTAGTAGTAAATATGGACCATTATCCAAGACTTGTTTTATTAACAGAATATTGCTCTTGCTTTTCAGCGGGGATCTGATGAGCTTCTTTCTTCCGACATCGTTAACGGACCTTTTACCATGAACAGTTCCACTCGTTCTGCAGGTGTGTATGGTGAGTTTTCATTTTTTCAAAATCTGAGATGTTTTCTTTCTCTGGGTTTCAAAAATTTTCTTTTCACAATGTTCTTATTTTGCTCATCTTATAAACATGCAGTGCTATTATTTACAACAAAATCTAAAATTTGTGGCAGTGAAGTTCATATAGATGAAATTATTAGTTACAGCACTTAAATTTTAAGCATTAATTTGGATTTAATTAGATAATTACTTTTTTGACTGACATTCTTTGTAACATAGTTGTGATAAAATTATCACAGTAAGTAAAATTACAACATAGTTGTGATAAAATTATCAGTAAGTTGGTGATCTAGAACTATTGAGTAAAAGAGCTAGATTTAAAAACTTGTGTTGAATGATGATGGATTTAGAGTAGAAGTATTAAAACTATAAGTTCATGATTTTAAAAATAAATGTTCTTGAAGTTTAGGGACTATAAAATGAATTGGAGGAGTGCAATACTTGAGAGAGAGTGAGCAGTTAGGAGGCTATTGCTGTATAAGAAATCCTAGTAAGGGTGGAGAATTTGTACTATAGCAGTAGTAGTTGTGATGGTGAGAATTAGAGAACTTAACAGAAGGTGAAATAATTGATGGTAATTGGTGATTAATCGAATGTTTGAATAAGGAATTCCATTGATGATTTATAGGTTTAGACTTAGATAATTGGATAGCTGAATTGTGGTGCCTTCATTTATATTAGAAAGTACGGGAAGAGCAGGGTTGGACAAGCAGGTTCAGTTTTTTTTGTCTTTTGTTTTTTTTTTGGCCGCATGGCATTGGGATCTTAGTTCCCCGACCAGGGATCGAACCCGCACCCCCTGCATTGGAAGCACAGAGTCTTACCACTGGACCGCCAGGGAAGTCCCCAGATTTTTTTTTTTTTTTTTTTTGCGGTACGCGGGCCGTTGCGGAGCACAGGCTCCGGACGCGCGAGCTCAGCGGCCATGGCTCACGGGCCCAGCCGCTCCGCGGCACGCGGGATCCTCCTGGACCGGGGCACGAACCCGTGTCCCCTGCATCAGCAGGCGGACTCTCAGCCACTGCGCCACCAGGGAAGCCCAGTCCCCAGATTTTTATATATTGATTTGAGGTTCCTCTGGGGACATCCAGATGGAAGTGTGAGATAGGTAGTGGGTTCTGGTCTCAACATCATAAGAGAAATTTGGAAGTCAATATCATAATACACTTAACAACTGAAGCCATGAGAGTGGAGAGTTTCAGAAAAGGTGAGATCTTTATCCAGATGTTTTGGTGTTATAGGGAGTTAGGGAATGAGTAGACCTCACTTTCCAGACCCTGAGTTACATGATGTTTGGGAGAGTGAACAGCCTTTATGTGAAGACCCTATAAGAGAAGTGAACCAGGTTCAGTTAAGACAAAAGATGTAAAAATCCAGTGAAGAGATTAAGAATGTTTGGGAATTGGTCAGCCATGGTACATTGCTCTAGAAGACTAAATGGAAGGATTTTGTAGGCAGGACAGCAGCAGGGGGTTTGTTCATGTGGAAGTGTGAACAGGGTACTTAGAGCAGGAGATTAAAGCAGCTTTCTCAAAAATGACCTGGCATCAGAATCACCCGGAGGGCTTGCTAAAGCACAGTTGCAGAGTCCATCCTCAGAATTTCTAATTCAGTAGATCTGGAGTGGGTCCTGAGAATTTGCATTTCCACAAGTTCACAGGTAATGATGATGCTGCCATATGAGGAACCACACTTTAAGAGGTAGTGCCAGGGAACCACACTTTAAGAGAACTGCTGAATGAAGGAAATGCTAGAAATCTGAACTTCCTAAACCTGATTATCCTCTTGATCTGGTAGGCTTTTAAGAAAATTTCGGCCCTTATTCCTAGAGTTAACAGTACATCTAGGGTGGGACCCATGTATTCTTTTTTTTTATAAATTTATTTATTTTTTAATTTATTTTTGGGTGCGTTGGGTCTTCATTGCTGCGCGTGGGTGTCTCTTGTTGCAGCGAGCGGGGGCTGCTCTTAGTTGCAGTGCATGGGCTTCTCATTGCGGTGGCCTCTCCTGCTGCAGAGTACGGGCTCTAGGCACGTGGGCTTCAGCAGTTGTGGTACTCAGGCTCAGTAGTTGTGGTTCACGGGCTCCAGAGCACAGGCTCAGTAGTTGTGGCGCACGGGCTTAGTTGCTCCGCAGCATGTGGGATCTTCCTAGATCAGGGCTCAAACCCGTGTCCCCTGCATTGGCAGGAGGATTCTTAACCACTGTGCCACCTGGGAAGCCCTTGTTCTTATTTTTAAAACTGAGGTCAGTTTGTTCGGTCATGTTTACAAACTACTGGGATGGATGACCAGAAGGACTGACATCCTGATTGATTGATTACTTAGGAAAAGAAGTATGAGCTGTGAGTTTAGCTGGCATCAGTAGTCTGCTGTGTTTTGCTTTTATGTTTTCAATTTCTTCTTGTATCCCATTCCATTCTAGGTTCAGTGTTTTTCTTCTTAAAGCACATTGTCTTTACTAGCTATTTCAGCAAAACTCTATAAATGGTAACCTCTTAGACTGACTAAAAATGTCTATTTTGATATTACTATTGAATGGTAGTTAGCTATTTAGAATTCCAGGTTGACAGTTATTTTCTCTCAGTACTTTGAAGGTATTGTTTTATTATTCTTTTGGCATCTGTTGTTGAGAAGTCTTTTGTCAATCTATTATTATTTTGTAGATAGTATTAGTTCTCTGTAGTTGTTTTAACATTTTTCTCTTTAATTTGTTCTGTGGTTTCTCTAGCTGTGTCTAGGTGTAGATCACTAGTTCTCAACCCTGGATGTTCACTAAAATAGCTTGGGAAGCTTTGAAGAAAATACAGACACCTTGACCTACTCCACACCAATTCCAAAATTACAGGAGGGGGAAGGGGGACCTAGGCACTGTTTTTAATTTGTTTCTAAAGTTTCTTAGGTGATACATGTAAGGTGCAGCCAGTGTTGAAGACCATTGCTGCAGACTTACTTTCATTTATTCTGTCTAGGAGTGACCCTACTTTCCAAAGAATTGTTTCCTTTTGGAACTCCAGTTAGACATATATAGGACCACCTCATTTAGTCCTGCAAGTTGTTTTAACCTCTTACATTTATTGTCACCTTTTTCTCATTAAGGTCTTGTATTTTGGATAATTTCCTTGAAATGGTTTTCTGATTCATTCATTATTTGTTCAGCTTTGTCTAATATGCTGTTTAATCCTTCTATTGAGTAATTGATTTCAAGGCATATATTTTTCATTTTTCTCTGTTTTACTTGATTCATTTTTAAAGATGATCTAGTTTTGTTGTTATTTAGAAAAACAGTATCATGGGTTTTTTTTATGGTTTCCATTGCTTTTTCCCCCTAATTTTTTAATTATTTAAAACAAAATTTTTATAGTCTCAGATTTTACAATTATGGAGTTCTTTAGGGTGCTAATATTACTTGGTTTTGTATCTGCTAGTATTTGCTTATGGTATATTATTTTTCCTTGATTCATAATTTTTGGTTGTGAGGTAATCTTTGGCTGAATTATTTTCTTCTTCTGTGAGAATCTTCAGGGAAGTTTTGTGTTTGCTCTGCTAGACTTGCTAGGGTATTACCAGCCCCTAACATGTCCTAATGTATATGTTAATTTATTGCTTTGGGGATTCCTACCAGAAGGGAAGAGAAAATTAAAAATCCAGACATTTACATTCAAATCCATGAACAGAGATAGACTTCCTTGTTAAATATCTGTGATACATGGAAAATTTCTAATTTTAGTTTGCCTTTTATGAGGGGTTGTTGGCCTGCTGAAGGGTTTGCCTGTTGATACGTAAAAACTTCTTTTTTTAGGTCACCTATACATTAAAAATACTTCTGTAATATTTGATTCAGTATTTGCAATTCTCTAAAAGCTTCAAAAACTAAAGATTTTGGTACTCCATTCCTTGACTTCTTTGAATAAATATTTCTGATTGATTTTGAACAAATTGTGTCAAATTTTTTAGGGCTCATTTATAAACAAGTTAAATCCCTTTGTAAGTTACTTAAGTAGTTCTTCAAAGACACAAATAATTTAAAAAATTACATTGATAATGCATAGCTAAAAGAAAGCCATGTATTGTGTTGAAAGATCTTTTTTGTATTCAGTACAGTCTTCATCACAAAATTTTTGTAGTTCAGTTAATCTAAATGTGGATTTTAAAATATTTGTAAAATTTGATGACTATAATTTTTCTTTCTATCTGTAGAATATTGCTTGTTTGGTAACAAGCTATGTGTGCACCAAATAGATTGCAGATACATGTCTACTTTATGGGACTGTCAGAACACTGTTTTTGCCATGACATCTTGCTGCACCAAAATTTATATTTGTATTATTACCCCAAAGAAGTTTTATTTTTAGCTGAGTTTTTTAAACTGAATTTTCATTAGTGTCACACATTTCACTTTTGATAGAATGACTTCCCAGAAACTTTCCTTTGATTCCATTGAAAGTATTTAATATTATACCATTATTGGGTAATAACTGATTTTCTAATGTTTGCAGATGATGATAAAACTGATACAATTTAACTGTTTGCAAAGTTCTGTTAGTGGTGTCAGTATATTAACGTCTGACACTTTATTGTTTACACATGGAGAAGAAACTTTGCAAGTTAAATTAATTCAGAATTACAGATTTATGGATTTACTATAAGATATAAAATGGAATGATTATAAACGTAATTGTATTTCATGTGTAACTGGCCCGTAATTCCCACATTTTCCACAGACTGGCAGCCTGGCAGCCAAATGAATAGCATAGGTAGAAGGTTGAATACTGATGGAAGGAGTTAGGAGCTATCCTTAGCTACTTGTGTCCCACTGCATTTCTTCTCTTTTTTTTTAATTTTTTTAAAGTTTAAAAAATTTTTTTAAATTTTCTTTTCAAATTGTTTTCTTTTTTTTTTTCCTTTGGTTGTGTTGGGTCTTCGTTACTGCATGCGGGTTTTTTCTAGCTGCGGCAAGCAGAGGCTACTCTTCATTGTGGTGCGCGGCTTCTCATTGCAGTGGCTTCTCTTGTTGCAGAGCACGGGCTCTAGGCACACAGGCTTCAGTAATTGCAGCATGTGGGCTCAGTATTTGCTGCGCACAGGGTTTAGGGCATGTGGGCTTCAGTAGTTGTGGCACGCGGTCTCAGTAGTTGTGGCCCACAGGCTCTAGAGTGCAGGCTCAGTAGTTGTGGCTCATGGGCTTAGCTGCTCTGCGGCATGTGGGATCTTCCCAGACCAGGGCTCAAACCCATGTCCCCTGCATTGGCAGCTGGATTCTTAACCACTGCGCCACCAGGGAAGTCCCCACTGCCACTGCATTTCTTTTCTTTTTTCTTCCTTCCTCCCTTCCTCCTTTCCTCCCTCCCTCCCTTCTTTCCTCTTTAAATCAAAGACTCTGTGTGTTGTCTGTGAAAAAGTCATGAAGAGATTCCGTCTCACTGGTTAACATTGGTTAACATTCAGATTTAATCACTGTACATGTGGTTTATAAACTACTAGATGAGAGCATGGCAAAAACTGGAAGTTAAAAAAATCAGTTGGATCTACTAAGCCTATTCTAGCTTATTTCAATGCAACTGTTAATTTTTTTTCAAAAGAGATGTTAAACTGTACAGGTTGCTAGAACAATGATGCCAATTGTGACTGTCCCAGGCAAACTGGTCGTTCTGCTTAGATATTAATATTCCTTAAGAATGTCTCTTAGCCTATAATGGACATACGAACTTTAAATTATTTTGTGTAGTTCTAGAACAGCCCCTCATTCCCCATTCCTTCCCCACAAAATCTTAGGATTCTGAAATGTTGATCTTTTTGTGTAATTATTTTTCCATCTGGGAATATGGCATGTGAGTCCATGGTTTTAGGTCTTATTTTATGTCCTTTGGTAATTATGAAAATGTTTTATACTTTTCTACATAAATCATATGCTTTTCCTCCTAAATTTAATCTTAGGAATTATGGCAGAGACTGTTTGTTGGGTACCCCAATACTTTCTATTTTCTTTAGCAACAGAGCTCAAATTTTTATCTGGGCACATTGCCACTCAGATTAAATGACTGCTTTTCCAGTCTTCCTTATAGCTAGGTGTGGTCATGTGATTGAGTGCTGTCTAATGAGATATAAGTGGAAGTGTTACTTCTGGGGCATCTCTGCATGTTTTTTTCCTCTTTCGTCTTGCTGCCTGTAGGAGTTCTAGCTTCCATCTGTGAGAAAAGTGCTCCAGAAACCTGCCCTTGAATCTGTTGGTGAATATTAAGCCACACGTGCCTTACCAGTAGGGGTGGGTATATCAGCTCTAGCATAAAAGCTATTCTAAACCCACCCTAACAAGACTTAAAAACAAGCTCCAAAACAATTACCTGATCTTAAAGTAACTTAACTTTTTTCCAGAAAGGAGTCTGGCACTTCATTTTTTCCAGAAAGGAGTCTGGCACTTTAAAGGAATAAAACAATTCCAGTGCTCACAATGTTGAGCATTCAATCAAAAATTGCAACCCATAGCTAGGAGAAAAATCAGTCCATAGAAACACACCTAGAAAATAACAGATGATGAAGTTAGCAGATTTGTACTTTGGAACAGTTATTAAAGTATGTGAAAGGATTTAAAGGAAAATATCAACATAACAGGGAGAAAATGAAAGCTAAAAATCGAATAGAACTTCTAGAGATAAAGTTATAATATCTAAAAAAAAAAACATGGCATGGCTGTAACAGCACTAATATTCTGTAAAAGAAATGATCAGTGAATTTAAAGACCACAATAGAAACTAAAGCACACAGACCAAAAGACTGAAAAAGAAATGAACAGAGCCTTAATAATCTGTAGAACAAAATTAAGTGGTCTAAACATGTGTATAATTGAAGTTCCAGAAAAAAAGTTGGGGGTGGGGAAACAAATATATCTGAAGAAATAATGACTGAAAATACTCCAGATATTGTGGAAACTGTAAAGCCACATATCCAAGAAGTTCGGTGAACCACAGGCAGGATAAACACAGTGAAAACCACACCAAATCTCCTCATAATCAAATTGCTGAAAACCAGGAATGCAGAACAAATCTTAAAAGTAGCCAGAGGAAAAAAGTCACATTTATTCAGAGAAACAAAGATAAGAGTAATGAGAGTGCTTGCCTGAAACTGCAAACCAGAAGACAGTTGAGCAACATCTTTAAAGTACTGTAGATAAATACAATGAAACAAATTCTATATCCAGTTAAAATATCTTTCAAAAATAAAGTTAAAATAAAGCCTTACTTGAGGCACACAAGAGCTGAGAGCATTTGTTAGTAACAGACTTACATTTTATGAAATGGAAAAGGAAATTCCTCAGACTTGAGGAAAATGATACCAGGTGGAAACTTGGATCTACACAAAGTGGTAAATATGTGGATATGTGACTTTTCTTTCTCAATTTTTTGGATAATTTAAAAGATGATTGAGGGATTCTGGGAAGATGGTAGAGTAAGAAGCACCAGGAGTCTGTCTTTCTACCTAGACAACAATTGCACTGGCAGAATCTGTCTATAACTAATTTGGAACTCTGGAGTCTTTTGAAGGCTTGCAAGTTCCAGGGGAAGACTTGGAAGGTAAATTGTGGTTAATTTTGGTCAATTTTAGCTCTTAGTGCAGCAGCAGCTACCCATCCCTCACGCTCAGTCGCATGGCAGGCAACTGTGTGGTTCCAGAGCAGCTTACAAATAGGAGCCAGGGTAGGCAAAAAGGACCTTGTCCTTCAACTTCAAGGGTTCTGTGCTCTGATTGCTGGTTGCTTCTTCTGATCATGCAGGTACGACAAAGAGGTAGGCAGCCATTGTTCTTGCATCTCCCGCTATTGTTGCAAGCCAGCACGCCCCACTCCCAATATATGTGACTTCCAGAGCATATAAAAGGCTGGTGCTTTCCACACCCTCCTCCCCTTCATTTTTTCTTTTTTTCCCCTTTTGGGAGCCAAAGATTGAAGACTAGGACATTAAAAAACAGCTGCATCTACAGGGAAAATTAGAAAGTGATAGTGCATGCCCAGGAAAAGGCTCAGAAGACGCCTGAGTAGAACTTAAATTTACACCTCAAGCTGATCCTTGGCGTAAACACAGTCTAAAACAATCAAAAACAATAACACAAATGAGAAAACCCCTAGAAAGGGGAAGAGTCTGATTTCCAGAGTTACCATATTCCCAAATTTGATGAAAAACATGAATATAAACATCTAAGAAGCTTAATGAACTCCAAGTAAGATGAATTCAATGAGACCCACACTGAGACACCTTTATAATGAAACTTTCAAAAGTCAGAGACAAAGAGAGAATCCTGAAAGTATCAAGAGAGAATCAACTTATCACATACAAGGGATCCTCAATAAGAATATGACCAGATTTCTCTTCAGGAACTTTGGACAGATGTCAGTGGGCCAATATATTCAAAGTGCTAAAAGAATAAAACTGTCAACCAAGTATCCTATGTTTGGTAAATTTTTCTTTCAAAAGTGAAAGAGAAATTTCCACATGAGCAAAAACTGAAGGATTTTATTACCACTAGATCTGCCCTGCAAGAAATATTCAAAGGAGTCCTTTAGGGTGAAATGAAAGGACACCAGACAGTAGCTACCAGACAGTAGCCATATGAAGATATAAAGATCTCAGTGAAGGCCCTTATAAAAGCCAATATTATTCTAACAGTGGTTTGTTAATCTACTTTTTGTTTTCTGTAGATTTAAGGGGCTAATACATTTTTTTAAAATTATTAATCTAAAAGCTACCAAGTGACTTGGTTTGTAACTCCACATTTTGTTTTCTAAATAATTTAGGAGACTAATGCATTAAAAGAATTGTTAGTTTGTGTTTCTGGGCACACACTGTATAAAGATGTAATTTTGTGATAATAATGGAAAGGGGTGGGGACAGAGCTGTAAAGGAGCAGAGTTTTTGTATGTTATTGAAGTTAAGCTGGTCTAAATTCAAATTAAAGTGTTATAACTTTAGGATGTTAAATGTAATCCCCATGGTAACCACAAAGAAAATAGCTATATGATATGCACAAAAGGAAATAAGAAAGAATACTTAGAGTAGTCAGAATCTTAGAGAATAGCATGGTGGTTGCTAGGGGCTGGAAGAAGGGAGGACTAGGGAACTACTTTTTAATGGGTATAGAGTTTCTGTTTTACAAGGTGAAAAGTACTGTGGAGATAGGTGGTGGTGATAGTTACACATTATGAATATGTTTAACACCACTGAATTCTACGTTTAAAAATAGTTAAGATAGCGAATTTTATGTGTATTATACCACAGTAAAAAATTATTTGAAAAAAAAGTATAGAATGCTCTCTATGGAAAGCTCCATAAGACACAATAAGTGAACAAAATAAGATGCAAAAAGAAAAATAGGTAATTGACTATTTAAAGCAAGATAATATATTTGGGGAGTTATAGCATATGTGAAAAGTATAATATATGATAGTAACACGAAGGATATGATAAGGAAAATAGACATATACTTTGAAAAGTTCTTACATAATACCTAGGTGTTATAATATTATTTTAAGGTAGACTGGGGTAAGTTAAAGATATGAATTGTCAATTTAACCCCAGAGCAGTCGCTTAAAAAAAAGTAAACAAAAAAAGTAAAGATTATAATTAAAAAACAGAGATTATCTGCCATTTATGTTCATGTTTTATGTGTGACATATTATGTTTCCTTGATAAATTGATCCCTTTATCATTATGAAATGTCTCACTTTATCTCTGGTGATACTCCTTTTCCTGAAGTCTACTTTGTCTGGTATTAGTACAGCCACTCCAGCTTTCTTGTGATTAGTGTTTACATATTTATGTGTTTTCATCCTTTTACTTGTAACCTGGATTTTATATTTTAAATGGGTTTCTTATTCACACCATATAATTGTTTTGCTTTTATCCAGACCATAATCTCTGCCTTTCAATTAGAATCTTTTTTTTTTTTTTTTTTTTTTTTTTTTTTTTTTTTTGTGGTATGCGGGCCTCTCACTGTTGTGGCCTCTCCCTTTGCGGAGCACAGACTCAGTGGCCATGGCTCACGGGCCCAGCCGCTCCGCAGCATGTGGGATCTTCCCGGACCAGGGCACTAACCCGTGTACCCTGCATTGGCAGGCGGACTCTCAACCACTGCGCCACCAGGGAAGCCCCTCAATTGGAATCTTTATGCCAGTTTCACTTAATATAATTATTGATGTAGTTGGGTTTAAGTCTTTTTTTTTTTTTTTTCCTTTGGCCATGCAATATGCAGGGTCTTAGTTCCCCAGCCAGGGATTGAATCTGCACCCCCCTAAGTCTTTCATCTTCCTATTTATTTCCTATTTGTCCCATATATTTTGTTCTGTTTTTCCTTTAGATTATTTTTTATATTCCATTTTATTTGTCATTTATTACTTTGTATTCCATTTATTTATATTACTTGATAAATATATGTATCCTAAATATATATATTCACCTAATTACAGAGCTTCAGAATACATAAAGTAAAACTAATAGAACTAAACAGAGAAATAGACAAATCCATAATTACAGCTGCAGATTTCAACACTCCTCTCTCAGTAATTGATAGTGTAGTAGATAAAAATCAGTAAGGATCCAGAGCAGGCATTAGCAAACTCTGCCCTGTGGGCCATATCCACTCCATTGCCCATTTTTATATTGCCCATGAGCTAAGATTGATTTTTACATTTAAAAAACATTTTATGTATTTATGTATGTATGTATGTATTTCGCTCTGCCTGGTCTTTGTCGCGGCATGCAGGATCTTCGTTGCAGCACGCGGGATGTTCAGTTGCAGTATGCGAACTCTTAGTTGCAGCATGTGGGATCCAGTTCCCTGACCAGGGATCAAACCCAGGCCCCTTACATTGGGAGCGCGGAGTCTTAGCCTCTGGACCACCAGGGAATTCCTGATTTTTACATTTTAAATGGTGAAAAACACAAAGAATATTTTCTGATAAATGAAAATTTTCTGATACATGAAACTTATATAAAATTAAATTTTGCTGTCTATATATAAAACTTTATTTGAACACAGTCATACTTATTTATTGGCTTGGCCGAAAAGTTCGTTTGGGTTTTTCTGCAAGATGTCAGCTATGGCTGTTTTCATGTTACAACTGCAGAGATGAATAGTTGGTTCAGAGCCTGTATGGCCCACAAAAGTCTAAAATATTTATGTGACCCTTTAGAGGAAGTTTGTAGATCACCTAATATAGAAGTTTTCAACACTATCAACCAGCTTGACCTCATTGACATATGGAACAGTCTCCTGCACACCATCAGCATACATATTCTTTTCAAGTTCACATGAAATGGTCAGCAAGGTAAACTATATGCTGGGTCCTTAAGTCTCAGTAAATATGAATGCATTAAAATTATGCATTAGAATTGTATTAGTAGTTTTAAGAAATGATCCTCAAATATGTGAGAAAAAAATCTCCAGTTGCTTGGAAAAAGAAAGTAACACTTAATCCATGGATCACATAAGAAGTCACAAGGGAAATTAGAAGATATTTTAAAGTGAATTAATATGAAAACACAACTTACTAAAGTTTGTAGGGTTCAGCTAGAGCTGTTCTTAGAAGGAAATTTACAGCTTTAAATATTTTATTAGAAAAAAGTCTAAAATGAATGATCTAAGCTTCTAAGTGTAGCATAAGAAGAACAAATTAAACCCCAAGTAAATAGAAAATATTAAATATAAAAACAAAAGTTAATGACATAGAAAATGAGGATTAATGAAACCAATAGCTGTTTTTTTAATAGATCAATAAAATTAATAAACCTCTAGGTAGGTTTATTAAAAAAAGACAGAAATTACCAATATCAAGAACTATCCTGTAGACATTAAAAAGATATTGTTATGGACTGAATGTTTGTGTACCCCCAAAATTCATATGTTTAAGCCCTAACCCCCAATGTGATGCTATTTGGAGATGGGGTCTTTGGAGTGGGGCCCTCACTGGGATTAATGTCTTTATAAGAAGAGATGCCAAAGAGCTTGCTTTTTCCCTCCACCCCTGCCATGTGAGGACCATGTGAAAAGGTGGCTGTCTATAAGCCAGGAAGAATCCTTACTAGAAAGTGACCATGCTGACCCTTGATTTTGGACTTCTAGTCTCCAGAACTGTGAAAAAGTAAATTTGTATTGTTTAAGCCACTCTGTCGTATTTTGTTATGGTGTCCTGAGCAGGCTAAGATAGATATCAAGTGAATATTGTGAACAATTTTAAGCCAATAAGTTTGACAGTTTAGATGAAGTGGACCAATTCCTTGAAAAACACAGGTGCAAAAGAAATAGAAAACCTAAATAGCCCTGTACTTGTTTTAAATATCAAATTGATAATTTAAAAGTCCTTCAAAAAAACAAAAAAGTCCAGGTTCAGTGGTTTTTTGTGGCCATATGGGTTATTTGTCAAAGGTTGTCATACTCTGCATTTAAAATGCAGGTGGATTTTACTATACCTAAAGAATACCCTAATAAAGTTGAATTTTTAAAAAGATCCATATTTCTAGGATAGTTTTCTTGGTAGATCCCTTCAGTTTTGAGATGGGAATATATGAATTTTTAAAAAGTCTCTTCCACTTATCTCTTTGGAACATAATATGTAGTAGGCATTCAGGACTTTTCATTATATTCAAAAAATACAAGATTTATGCAAGCTAAGTATTTTGAATGCTTATTTTCATAATACAATTTTGGAAAAGTCTGTGGTGTATCCTTTTGTACAGGGAATAATTTGTCAAAGTTATGTATTCAGTGCATTGCAATTTTCTTGTTTCCTCTTTTATTAAATTATAATGCCATATAATTGCTTATATGCATTTTTCATTTTTAGATTGTTATATTTATCAAGTCTTTAGATATAACCTTTTTGGGTCATCTAGATGAGTAGTTCTTAGGCTTTTAGATTACACAGAATAATAAAATTTTCAATTAATGTTAAGCAATGTCAATTTTGCAAAGTAAGAACATCAAGAGAAAAAAATCCACTGTTGTCCACAATCATTATTTTAGCACCAAAAAAGTAGAAAGAACATACTTTCCAGGTAAAATAAGCCCTCCTAAGAAAATCAAGACATAGATTATTGATCACTTTGTACTAGGCATTACACCTAACATTTAAATGTTATCATATTTAATTTTCCAAATACTCATACTACATTTTCCAAATACTGTTATTATACTCATTTTATCGGAGAAGAATCTCAGGCTCAGTTATGTCAGAACAAGATGTGTGATTTCATAGCCCATGCTCTGAACATAGTCTAGGCACTTTTATAATGCAGAACATTAACAACCTAAAATGGTAATATATTTGCATAATTCTTGATAAAAATTTGTCACCATAGGTCTTTATTTGATAGTTCAGTGCAAGCTCAAATAGCTCGTATAGGTATTCATTTTTTCTCACACATAGTTTTACGGAGATTCTGAACACCTCAGTTAAAGAAACAACCTTCTTAATGTTCATTCATTCATTTTGGAATATTCTGGGTAAACTTACAAAAGCCTTTGGCCTTTAGTATGTTTTTCTAGTCTTTAACACTTTGTGCTGGTTAGAACGCACAAGGTGGTGGTATTGTTGTCTAGCCATCTAGGCTTACAGGGAGGGAGGGTGCAGAAAGGCACTTCATGCTTGGCTTTCACTCCTGTCCACGAGGTGATATTTGGCATTTAATCTAGTGACAGTATTATCATTATAATCCTCATAAAGACACTTTGAGATTTTTGTGGTTAAGAAAATTACCTTTAAACTTAAGTTTGAATAATGCTTTTATCACTTGCTAGCTGTGTACAAAAATTATTTAATCTCTGAACCTCTGTCTCTTCATCTGTTAAAATTAATAATATTTAACTTAGTATATTTTTGTCAACTCCAGTGAAACAGTGTAAATGAAAACAGCGTGAAAACTAGAAACTAATGGACATTTTAGGTAGCTGGAATCCTGTCAGGGTTTTTAGAGCAGGATAATGACATGATACATCTGTTTAGGTTGATATGATATTGGATCTGAGTGGAAGTGGGGGAGGGGTGAAACTAGAGGAAGGGAGAGGTCCTGTAAGGACCTCTAGGAATTGATGGTATTGGGGTCCAGGTAGGATGTTGCCTGCATTCATGAACATAGAGAATTTGGGAGCAAGTGCTGGTTTTGGTATTAAGTCAACCTATTTACCTGTAAGCAAGTTGAGTTCTGTGCCACAGCTATGGGTACAAAATACTGCCATATAATTTTTAGGTGGTCCTCATGAAATTTGTTTATTTAGGATCACAGACACCTGATTGTAAAGTTTCATTAGTGTTTAGAAAAATGATAATCTTAGGTGTTTGGAAAGATTATATTTTCCTCCTAATACTGCTAAGTATTTTAGTATTAAAAAAAACACTGTAATGAAACTTTTGGCTTTCAGATAATTTGCATTCAGTCTTACTTGGTGCTATTTCTGGGAGAAAAACATTTCTGAATCTTATGTACATAAATTTGAGTACTTGTTACAGGCTTGTCAGTTCTAGTTATTGTCACTGTTAAAAGATAGGCTTTAAATAAAATTTGGCTGTAAACTGGCATAATGGATTTCTTAATTTTACAGCAGTGGTTCTCAAACTTTAGGTTGCTTCAGAATCATCTGGAGAGCTTGTTAAAACACAGTTACTGGGATGTTTCTGATTCAGTAGGTCTGAGGTGGGGCTAAAAATTTGCATTTCCAGAAAGGTGATAATGCTTATGTTAAGAACTGCCTGTTATATCATAAGGAATAAGATTATCCTAAGAAACCACAATTTATGTTCTAAAAGTACTTTAAAAAATAGATTGGTAAAAATTATATGATGCCCAAGAAATAAACTTATTTTCATAAACATGCATCTCAAATCCAAATCCTCGTAGGGTGTGATAAATATAAAATTTTTATTACTGTCTTTCCTAAAAGTTATTTTTCTTATTTGTTTAATTAGTAATAGGACAAATTAGAAAAATACCTTTAAAATACATTAAAGATATTATAAAGACTGTTCTCTATTCACAACAAATAGTTAACTATTTAGAGGTTTTGATACCTCTAAATATGTAATTCATTTACCCAGCACTTTTCCTTGACGTTAAAAATCAGAGTTCAATTTTTAAAAAATATAATACCTGTAGTGAAAAATCAACGCATTCATTGAAACGTGGATGGTTTTGTTTTCCACTGTCTTCTACTCTTCTCACATCAGCCCCGTACGTAGTTCATGAATTTCAAAACCTGAAACTCTTGGAATATCAAATGTCAAATGTGATGATATGGTTAATGTAATATGTCAGCCCAAATCAGTTTCAGTAATTTTTTAAAAAATCTTATATTTTTTAGCTAATGGGAATGACAACAAGAAATTTAAAGGAGATAGACCTCCCTGTTCGCCTTCCCGTGTTCTCCATCTTCGCAAAATTCCAAGTGATGTCACCGAAGCAGAGGTCATATCATTAGGTCTACCATTTGGCAAAGTAACTAATCTTTTGATGTTGAAAGGAAAAAGCCAGGTATGTAAGTTTTAAAGACTGACCCACAGTTATTATCTCTGAGTGTTAGTGATAAAATGATTTTTAGGGGAATTACCTGGCAGTCCAGTGGTTAGGACTCCGTAGTTTCACTGCCAGGGGTACAGGTTCAATCCCTGGTGGGGGAACTAAGATCCCACAAGCTGCAAGGTGTGGCCAAAAAAAAAAAAAGATTTTATTTTCTTGAATTTTTTTTTTCCCCCTAAATTTCATTCTATTTAAATAGTTTTTTAAATAGAACTTTTTAATGACAGGAAGCAGCAAACAAAAATGTTAATATAGGAAACAGGATTATCTCTTATTCATTGACTTGTTAACAAACATATTTTATATTCTTAATTACAAAATGGTTTATGAAAATATCCTGTGATTATCAGAAGAGATTGGATTGATTACCATCAGAGATTGGATAATGATGTCTGATTCAGACTCCTCTATCTTTAGTAAACTATTTAACATCCCTGTTTAATGCAGATGAGGTTATTAAGAACTGGAGAAGTTAAATAATATGTCTTAGTATTCAGCCCTTGTTGTGTTTACACATTTTTCTTGTATCTTTTGGAGATAGTGCATGCACTTGGATCTTTTTATCACAGATGCCACTATTGAGAATAGTATGGTTTGCACGGTTTGAAAGAGCCAACATGACCGTGTCTAATGGCTGTGAAATGTCTAACTGCCATGTGTTATGTACATTATCGTGTTTCATATAGTGTATCCTATGTTTTATGTCAAATAGCTCTGAGAGGCAGCAGGCAATGTCACACTTTCCTTTGTTTCTGCAGTTGGTTCTAGGTTTATATTTATCTGTAGTGCTAATTGACTGTTATGTTAATTGCTTGTCTTTTGATCATAAATCCTGTTTAGAAAATATCTTGTTAGTAATTACTTCAGGAGATTCTGTTGTGAGTCACTAGTAGTACTTGTAAGCATAATCTTTCCTATGGTTCTTGTAGGTGGAGTGTTGAGGACAGAGTAGGGGTTATTTTCACCAGCCTTTCTGTGGGTAGTGACCTTCGGTTTTCTCCCCACCCTACATTATGAAAATTGATCCCTTTGGATGCTTTAGGAAAACATAAATAATTCTTTTACTGGACTCCATGTAGAAAAATTTATTTTTACATATGAATTTTTAGGTTGTATATACATTTAGGAAAAAATTCCTGTGATAAGAATCATATTCCAAAGACATTGTTCAGCTTTTCCTTTGTGTGACTGATGTTAGACATTGCAGGAGTTTAGAAACATTTAGAAAGGAGTTTGCAGGAAGAGACTCTCCCCATATAATGAATATTATTAGAATACAGTTTACAAATTCTTTGTTGAAAAGATTATTAAAAACCAGATAGTTAGGAAATATTGCCATAGCTATTTTTGTTACCTTGATCATTTTTATCCACTTCTCTTAGAAATATTAGAAAAAGTGTATTATTGATACAATTGGATAGCAACTTTAAAGTGTGTTGTGGACATCTATACCTTTTAGATAGTATAAATGACTCGAAGTCTGTTTTATTCCTCAAAGACAGTGATTTGGATCAGGGGTTCTTCCTGCATTTTAAATTTGAGATGTTCTTATAGGTAGTTCTGAGGGCTCAGAACGCTTAGTCAAGATGTCTATATTTTATCTTCTTAACCATTAAGATAGGGTGATAAAACCTGCCACCTTAAAGGTCTGTAAGTATCCTATTCCTGTCATAAGTTAATGGGAGTCCTGACAGCTAGGAGAAGCTTTATACAGAATAAGACATAAATACCAAGGAGCTTCTTCCATCTCAGTTCTTCTTGTGTTAGTCTTCAAATAGCTAATATTAGTACAGTGATTGCCAATATCCAAAAAAGGTCACTTGAATGACCCAAAGCAATATTGACTTAATGTAAGAAGTTCTCCCATTTCCCTGATTTGTACAGTTGAGCCTTTGCACCTGAATGCTCTAATTGTATTCATAAATGGCTGTTTTATAAAAAGGTAGAGAAAAGCAAATCATTATGCCTCATCTCTGTTTGAGAATTTTTTAGGAAGAAACTGAAAGCTACTACTATTTATAGTAGTGATGCACACGTTTATTTTTGCCTTTTTAATTATTTCTAGATTTTAGAAGAAACAGAAATAAGAAGAAAACCAAAAACCACATAAAATCATTTAATCAACTGGCCATTTCCCAATCCCAAATCGTTTATTGAACCCAACTTTTTTCAATTATGTTTTCAGTTACTGTCAATGATACACTTTGAAACAAGTCTTTTCATCCCCTTGGGGACAATGTGATTTCTCTTGAGAATACTGAGTTTAGAGCAAGCTGGAATGACAAAGTAGTTCTTAGCTGCCTTTCAAAAACATGAGCTTTCACTTTACTTTCTTGTGTTTATTGCAGGCTTTCTTAGAAATGGCTTCTGAGGAAGCTGCTGTTACTATGGTGAATTATTACACTCCTGTTACTCCTCACCTTCGAAGCCAGCCTGTTTTTATTCAGTATTCCAATCACAGAGAACTTAAGACTGACAATCTACCTAATCAAGCTGTAAGTATTAAAGGTATTTCTAAAAATAGTTATAAGAACACATGATATAATAACTTAAATTTAATTTTCTGTTTTTCAGAGGAAAAAAAATCATGTGTTTTTCTTCATCTTAGCATGCTCTACTGGTAAAGATTGTTTATGTAAATTCTTACCCAAAGACTTAAGAATAAGAAAGCACTGCCATTTGGAAGTAAGTTTGAAGATATGGTGTTAGAAATGGCAGATATTTAGTTTTCCCTTGAAACTGTTTTCATGAGTGGAAAAAAACATACATTGTTATGTCTCTCTTAAAAATCTCAGATCTGAAAGGAACTGTAGAAGTCAATCCTTTTCTTTTTACAGAACATGTAACGTTTGTGTGTTTAGAAGTCAATCCCTTCTTTTTACAGAATATGTAACAAAGGCATTGAGAAGTTGAGTGATGCTTTTATTGTAATGTTAAGTAACTGAACTTAAGATGTTAGTAAGAATTTGTATAGATATGTTCATTAAATGAATTTTGACTCTCCAAGGTGAATGTGGAATATAGAACATGAACATTTCTTACCTAATTTTCCAGTTTTTATTTTGATATAATTCATGTTCAAACTTCTGTGTCTCTCCAGGTTGATTTTTAAGTAGCTAAAATAGTAATTTGAAGTAACTTCAGGGTAGGAAAAATTTATCCACAAAGCAAGTACATTTTAAGAAAGGTTTTTTTAATTATGTTGAGAGCAATTTGGCCATGATACTCTTGCTCTAGGCAAAAGAACTCCTTCAGCTCTTTGACTCTGTGTTGAAAGTCATTATAATGCAAGCTGCTGAATTTATAGTTTTCCACATTTTTAGAAACAGTGACATTTCCTGCACACAATCCTTAACTTATCTAAGAGATATTAATGGCCTATAATAAACTATCTAAACTTAAGAGTAAATGAAATGTTAGATATTTTTAAATAGTATAATTTTTTTTAATGAAAAATTGCCTTGTAAGTAGGGTACATGCTCATGGTAAAACATTCAAACAATCCAGAAAAATAAAAAATAAAACAATCCAGTTACCCAGATATAACTAATTAACTAACATTTTGCTAACATTTTACTGTGTACCCCTTCTCTATTCAGGTTATTGTCTATGTATATAATTTTATACCAATGGAATCCTAATAGTTTGAAAACTACTGAAAACTAATTATTTTTTCTCTACAATATGTCAGGGATGTTGTTTCATGACAACAAATATAGAATTACTTCATACTTTTTATTTTATTTTTTTACTTCATAATTTTTAAATGACTGCATAATACTCTCTTCAAAAGGGCAGCCATAATTTATCCCGTTTCTTTTCTTTTTTTAATTTAACATCTTTATTGAAGTATAATTGCTTTACAATGTTGTGTTAGTTTCTGCTGTGTAACAAAGTGAATCAGATATATGTGTACACATATCCCCATATCCCCTCCCTCTTGCATCTCCCTCCCACCCTCCCTATCCCACCCCTCTAGGTGGTCACAAAGCACCGAGCTGATCTCCCTGTCCTGTGCTATCCAGTTTCTTGTTGTTAGATTGAGATTGTTTGCCATGTTATGCTCTTACAAATAGTACTACAGCAGCATCCTTACATATCTTGGCACACATGCAGCATTATCTTATTTGTGTTTCTGACAACAAAATTGCTGGGACTAAGCCTATGCATGTTTTATGTTTCAGTATATGTTGCATGATTGCTTTCTTTAAAGCTCGTTTGCTGATTTAGGGTGCCACTGATAATATATGAGCAAGCAGTTTTCCTGTCCATCTGTGTTAATATGCTAGTTAACAAATTGTATCTTATTGTTTACTCTCTTTTATTTAATAACTTGTAAAGTATTTATAGTGATTTCTGTTAATGCAGTTTTTCCCCGATTTTTTCAATTGTGGTAAAATATATATAACGTAAAATTTACCACTTTAACCATTTTTAAGTGTATGGTTCAGTGGCATTAAGTACATTTTCATTGTGCAACCCATCACCACCATCCATCCCCAGAACTTTTTCATCTTCCCAAACTGAAACTCCATACCTGTTATACACTTATTCCTCATTTCCCCTACCCCCACCCTGGCAGCCACCATTCTGTATACTTTCTGTCTAGAATTTTGTCTGCTAATGCAATTTTAAAAATATTTTTATATAATAGTCAAATCTCTGAAGTTGTATTATGGTCTCTGACATGGGTACCATACTCATAAAAACCCAGTATAGCAAGATTAAAAACATTGTTTTTACCTATATTTTCTTATACTTTCATGTTTTGGTTGTTTTTATTTGTAGTGTTTAAATCTTTGTTTTGTTAAGAATATTTTGTGGGTGGAGAGTGAGGCTTTGGTCTTTCTCTTAACTCCCAGTGACCAGTTTCTCTTTTGTTGTAGTTGAATAACCCATTTATCAATATTATCCATTCATGGGACTTCCCTGGCAGGCCAGTGGTTAAGACTTTGCCTTCTAATGCAAGGGGTGTGGGTTCGATCCCTGGTTGGGGAGGTAAGATCCCACATGCCTCGTGCCAAAAAACATAAAACAGAAGCACTATTGTAACAAATTCAATGAAGACTTTTTAAAAAATGATTCACATCAAAAAAAATCGTAAAAAATATATATATATCCACTCTTGTGAAACTTGTCTTTTGTCATGGTCTAGTTTTCCATACACAGACTATGCATATTTACAACCCGCATATATACACTTGTTAGACACGACTACACATTCTGCTTGCGTGACCCCCATCTACCCTCATGTGTGTGTGGCTCACATGGTATGCAGTCCATGTCTAATATGGACTACCTTTTGGATTCTGTTCTGTTCCATTCCTAATTCAGTGTCCCTAAGGCTTAATATGTTGTAGGGCAAGGCCCTATTCTTTACCCTCTCTTTTTAGAAATTAAATGGATAATATGTTTTGTTTATTTCTCAGGATGTATTAGAATTATTTTGATAACTCCTAACCCCAAAAAACACAGAATTGGGTTGATTTGATAGATTTATTTGTAGATAATTAACATGTCTATATTGCTAACTGATCCTTTTGAGGAGGAAGTTATATTTTATTTCCTATCTTTCAGAAGAATTTTTAATTCTCCTTCATGTAAGTCATGCAGTTTTCACATTAGTGTTATTCCTAAATATGTTAAATTCTTAAAGATGATATAAACAATAAAACTCTTAAAGACTGGATTATTCCAAAGGGAAACAGTGAGAAATCCCAGTTGCTTGGCAACCAAAGCCAGCCCAAATGACCTAGTTTATTCTTAGATAGCCTTGATTTCTTCCCAGTACCCTTTCCGTTTTGTTACTTTTGTCCATTTTTTGCATTGGTGTTTGATAAAATAATATTTTTGTTTTATTCAGAGTCCTACACCAAAGCTGAAGTCAAAATTGAAGGTCCTGTTTACATATATAAAATGTACCAGATGTTTTTTTATTCAGGCAGCCCTCAGAAACTGATAAATTACTGTTTCATTCTCTTCTCTTTGAATAGCAAGATATCCCAAAACATGCACATAACTTCTTTTCCAGCTTATGGACATACTTGGCAGAGGGTCAGGTGAATATCAAGTATCTTTGTCCCTTGGTTTAAGCTAAAATTATAGCTAAAAAATTTAGATCCTATTTTGAGGTACAGCATTTGAGGAGTGGTTGTATTAATATGATTCATTTTTGTATAGACAGTTTTTCTTGACCTTGTGGGTGGAAGTTTATAAATTTGCAAAGAGATGACCGTGGAAGGATTTTCCCTTAAAAAATTTCCCAAAAAATCATCCAACGGAACACTTAAGATCTGTGAATTTTGTTGTATATTCATTTCCATCTCAATTTTAAAAATGGCTTCTTCACATTATCCAGGCATGTTTAAATTTTACATGAAGTATATATACCTCCCCCACCTCAATAAAATATTTGTTGATTTTTCCATCATACTACTGCTGTTTCCTTTACCACTAGTTAATGTAACCATTCCGGAGGGTTTGTTGCTGAAACATTTAAAACTATCCCATAATAAGAATTCTGCTGCCTCATAATGTTTAGTATCAGATACACAGAAAATATGTCTTCTGTGTATCTGAAATATCTCTTCATGTTAAGAAGACATTTCTTTTTTTCCCCCCCTCACTTTTCTGTTGTCCTCAGTGGAAAGTATGCCTCCACTTTCATTTTTTTTTTACTTAAATATTTTTGCCTAATTAAAAATTGAAACTGTAGAGTTAATTATTAAATAATCTTTTTCTCAGACTTTTATTGTCAAAATAATTTTTTTGCATGCCTGCTATGCAGAGACTTTTGTACTCAATGCTCTGTGAAGTACTAATGCAGAGTATATTGACAACTCTAGAATGATATGGACAATATATACCATGGCTTCTCATGTTTCTCCACTGTGGTATCTTCTATGCCAAAGAGGAAAGAGTGAAGGAAGAGAAACAACAACAGTAGCAACAATAACAGTAATATAGCAGCAATAAGCATGTATATAGAATTGTTTAATAAAAAGGATTGATAGAATGATTGATGGATAATGAAGTAAAGTCAGTGAGGTTGGAATTCCCTGACGGTCCAGTGGTTAGGACTCTGCACTTTCACTGCCGAGGGCCTAGGTTTAATCCCTGGTTGGCGAACTAAGATCCCACAAGCCGCGCAGCGCAGCCAAAAAAAACTTAGTGAGGTTAAGTTTACTTTCAGTTATGCAGGCTTCGTTTTGATAAGATTTAATCATCCTGATAGAAGAAGAAAAGGCACCATTATTCCACTGAGAGCCTCACTATGATGATTTTTCCTAGACATTATGAAGTTGTGATGTCCAGTGTGATAGCTGCTAGCTAAATGTGGCTAAATTTAAATAAATACAAAAATAAAAATTTCAGTTCCTCAGTTGCACTAGGTACATTTGGAGTGCTCACTGGCCACTTGTGGTTAGTACTGTCATATTGCATACTGTAGATGTTGAACATTTCCATTATCACAGGAAATTCTGTTGGACAGCACTGTTGGTCTTCCATGTCTCTACTTAACCTTTCCTTTTTCTGTGTGTGTGTGCACGCAATACAGTTATAATAACTACTTTAATGTTCTTTTCTGCTAACTCTAATCCGTGTGTTAATGCTGAGTCTTTTTTGAATGACCTCCCAACATCATCATTGCCTATTTAAAGGCTCAAAGTGGAAATGTGAGCCAGTTTTCAAATTTGAAAGCAGTACAACCCTTTTTTCCAAATAAAATCTTACTGGGGAGCCCACTATAAAATAGATAAACTGCCATGTTTGAAGCAGAATTAGGATGCTCAGTATTCCACACACTTGGCTTTACTAGAACATAGTTTTGAAAGCTAATGATATAAAATATTCATATAATTTATATATTGTTCTCAAAGATGATTTGGAAACAGCATTTGGTAGTTTGTGTTTTACTTGATATATAAAAGTCTGTATATGACATTAAAATGCTGTTAAAAGGTAAAAAAAAAATGTATATAAAAGTGGAAGTTGCTCAACTCTTAAGCATGCAGAAAGTAAAAGACTGCCACTTTTCCAGAAAGATACTTATTTTAATGTTATTTTTCATAGCAAAATGTTGGAAAGCTACTCATCTCACATTAGAAAGGTGGTATAATAAATAGTAAATTAAAAATTAAAGTCATGAAAACAAATGTTCATATAGAAAACAAAGTACTGAGACAAAGTACTATGTTCTTTAAAATTGCAAGTGAGTACAATATGTAGAAATGAAAGAATCTGCATTAAAGTGGTAGGATTTTTTCATTTTGTGACACAAACAGTTTACTAATTATCACCATTCTTAGGAAATTATAAGTACGGAACAAAAGACTGATGAAAACTTGCATTTAATTTCAATAATCATTAACTGTGCTTTTTTTCTCTTCAATTTTCTCTTTCACCTACTTTATTTTTTAAATAATTGTTTTAAATTTTGAGACAGTCACAAAATTTAAAAAGAGTTACAGATATAGTACAAAGAACTGTTGATTCCTTGAGGCATTTGGGAATAAATTGTTAATCTGGTCTGTGTTCATTGGCCAAACTTTTAGTGTGCATTTCCTTCAAAGAAGAATATTCTTCTACACAACCAGAATACAGTGGTCAAAATCAGGAAATTAACATTTGATGCATTACTTCCCTCCAATCCTCAGTCCCCGTTCAAGTTTTTCCAGTTGTCCCAATAATGTTTGTTCCAGCAAAATAAGCATTATTCATAACCACATGTTCCATTTAGAAATCACATCTTCTAGTATCCTTTTATCTGAAACAGTTATAGGGTTTTTTTGACTTCGTAACCTTGACGCTTTTGAAAATTATGGGCTACTTATCTTTTAGGCCATCCCTCAATTTGAGTTTGTCTGATGTTTCCTTGTGATTAGATTCAGTGTATGTAGCTTTGACAGGAATGTCACAGAAGTAATGCTCTTTTTTTCTCGTTGCATCATATGAGGGAGCACATAACTTCAATTTGTTGCATTATTGATAGTGTGCTCTTTAATCACTTGATTTAGCTGGTGTTTGCCTGGCTTCTCCACTGTAAAGTTGTGACTTACAAAGGGGGAAAGAAGAGTGTTTGGGGGAAGGTACTTTAAGGCAGTGTAAATATACGGTTCCTTATCAACTGTCAATTTATATCAGCCTATGGACTGAATGTTTCCCATTTCATTTGATGGGTTTTTATTTGTTACAGTCATTATTTTGGTTCTCAAATTGTCCTATATTTGGCCAGTGGGAGCCCCTTCCAGCTGTCTTCTGTGTCCTTTTGGCTCGTTCCCATCATTCTTTGAAAACTTCTTCGCATTCTGGTACAAAACAGCAACAGCAAAACTCCCACAAAACCAGAAAAGTTACACACTCATCTTGTGCTTTCCTTGCTCCAGCTTTAGAGCTGGACATTTTTTAGAGCACCTGCTTCCTTTTAGTGGAGCATGATATTAAGAAACTTTTCTGCCTGCCCCTGCTTGGATTCTGACATCTCATGCCAGGCTGCCCCTCCATTGAATTACTTCCTTAGTCCATTCAGGTCCCCGTGGACCGACCTCCTCTTCACCCTGCTTAGATTATTTTTACTACATGTGGACCCCTTCTTAACTCTCCCGGGGTTCTGACAGTCCTGGCTAGGCTACTCTCCTCTGGATGCCTTTCTTACCCATCTCGTGCTCCCTAGGTTCTGACAGCCAACAGTGAGCCACCCACTCACAGATACCTACCTTCCTTACCTTGTTTGGGCTCCGATTTCCCTTACCAGGCAGACATACCACATGGATGCGCTCCTTGCGTTGCTCAGGCTCTGATGCTCCATGCCAGGATGCCTTTGTATAGGGATGCCGTCCTGCCCCACTCTGAACCACCACAGCTCCTCTCTTCCTCCGTATTTACGCCTATCATATGCCACCCAAAGGCTTTAGAACTCAGTTGTTCAGGGAGGAAAAAAGAAGAGGGGGACTTCAGTGATTTTTTTTAAAGTGGCCTTTAATGTTACCCTTCACGCTGTCTTTTTTCCTATTGTCATTTAAAAATTAGGAAATAAAAGTTATATCCAAATTTTCTTCTTTTTTGGCCATGGTTTTGTTTTCATTTCTTCAAGTAAATTTAAGAACTTTCTTAAATATTGTGTCATTGTGATAAGAAGGCAAGACTTTTGATTCTTGACTGATTACAATTTTAGGATGTATGCATCCAGAGAAAGTAGATATGTATATTTTTATTTAACTATATTAACTTCATATTACTTTACATCAACTAATTTTAAGGATTATATAATGCTTCTGTGTAACCACAAGTTCTCATTTTGCATTGTTAAATAGAGAGCCCAAGCTGCACTGCAGGCTGTCAGTGCTGTCCAGTCAGGAAGTCTGGCCCTTCCTGGAGCTCCTGCTAATGAAGGCACGGTCCTACCTGGGCAGAGCCCTGTGCTCCGAATAATTATTGAAAACCTCTTTTATCCTGTTACCCTGGAAGTTCTTCATCAGGTAAGGAGGAACACTCTTATGAAAGCAGAGTCAAATATGACCTCTGTAACTTTGGATGTTTTAGGTCTTTAGTTTTTCAGGTTGTTGATTTTGGTTAATGTATTTGTTTAAATAATAGTAAAAAAAAATCTTCAGCATCCTGTTTCATGCAAGAAATAGTATCAATTAGAGATAGTTTGAGTTTTTTTTTTTTTTTTTTTTGGCGGTACACGGGCCTCTCACTGTTGTGGCCTCTCCCGTTGCGGAGCACAGGCTCCGGACGCGCAGGTCCAGCGGCCATGGCTCACGGGCCCAGCCGCTCCGTGGCACGTGGGATCTTCCCGGACTGGGGCACGAACCCGTGTACCCTGCATCGGCAGGTGAACTCTCAACCACTGCGCCACCAGGGAAGCCCAGAGATAGTTTTTTGAAAGCCTCCATTTTCTAACTTAAATACTTGATTTAAAAAGGTATGTAAGAATTCTATTTTTTTATACCTAAGCATGAAAATGAACAAAGCACAGACTCCTATAAAAAGCACCAGTAGTAGTTGTTCCTCAGAAAGTAACATCAATATAGAAAACAACTAATCTATTTGTACTGACTCCTCCCTACACTTGAGTATTTTTATTTTAAAAACTCTGAAAGGAAAATATGAGTAACTTAAATAAGGAAGTATCATGTTAAATACTGACTGATTCTCAACATAGCTTTCATAGACTACCCATTACTATGTCTAAACTATCTTGATAAGAGGCAGTGTACCACATCATGGCCTACTGTGAAGATATAGAGTTTAAGAACTGGAAGATCGATCACCTACCTAGTTACATAATTTTGTATTGAATAAAACTGCGGCTCAGATACTTGATGAGTTGAATATTGTAAAGAGTAATTTAAGAACCAGTTAGAATTCAAGTCCCCTAATGTCAACTCCAGTATTCCATTTCATTATACTTGACAACCTAAGTATAAAAATTATTTTAAAACACTAAAATATGTTATATGCTTATTTTCATATTTATTTATTTATGGCTGCGTTGGGTCTTCGTTGCTGCGTGCGAGCTTTCTCTAGTTGCGGCGAGTTGGGGGCTACTCTTCGTTGTGATGCGTGGGCTTCTCATTGCGGTGGCTTCTCTTGTTGCGGAGCACAGGCTCTAGGCACACGGGTTTCAGTAGTTGTGGCATGCGGGCTTCAGTAGTTGTGGCTTGTGGCTTTAGAACGCAGGCTCAGTAGTTGTGGCACACGGGCTTAGTTGCTCGTTGCGGCTTGTGGGATATTCCCGGACCAGGGATCGAACCTGTGTCCCCTGCATTGGCAGGGGGATTCTTAACCAGGGTGCCAGCAGGGAAGTCCCTATTTTCATATTTATATCTCATTATTATTATTATTATTATTATTATTATGTATTTTTGCGGTACGCGGGCCTCTCACTGTTGTGGCCTCTCCCGTTGCGGAGCACAGGCTCTGGACGCACAGGCTCAGCGGCCATGGCTCACGGGCCCAGCCGCTTCATGGCATGTGGGATCTTCCCAGACCGGGGCACAAACCCGTGTCCCCTGCATCGGCAGGCAAACTCTCAACCACTTCGCCACCAGGGAAGCCCCCTCATATATTAAACAGCATGATCTCAGGCCAGTCTAGACTCATTTAACTGTTTTCCAAACCTTTGGATTTGTACTACTGAATGAAGAGTCATAGGGGTGTGTGTGTGCATTTAAGAATTGGAATGTATCCTATCCTATTCTCACATTTTACAAATAAGGGTACTGGGGACCTTAGAAGTTGTTACTTTCCCCACAGTCATTGTACCAATTGGTGATAGAACTCAGATATATTTCCTAATATGGTTCATGTGCTATGCATGTAAATATCAAAATATACCATTTATTATGCCTACTTTATTCCCTGTGATAGTTTCCTGAGTACCATTTTCTAAATATGTGCATTTGTGAAGCATGTCCTATGGAGGGTTTTAGCAGTAGTATCCGTAGCCACCGTTGTTTCCTAAAAGTGTTCAGCAGTTACTTAAGTGATTGGTTTCTTTGTTCTGGTGGATTTTCTTTTCTACTGTTTATCCCGCAAAGTGGCATTGAACCCTCTGTGATCCATCAGCATTTTTTGTTTGCTTTTGCTACTGTGGCACTGTAGCTACTGCTAACTTCTACTGCTTTACAGAAGATGTTATTGCACCTGTGGCTCAACATTGCCATCAGTCAGCAGTGAATTTAGTCAAGGTTGTGTGGTCCTGTCTTGTCATTCCATTTGTCATTTCCCTCAGACCAGTAACAAACCTTGTTTCTTTCCCAAAAGATCATGGGTCCTTCAAGTGAAGAGAGGTAATTGAGAGTCTTCAATAGTAACCATTGGGATAGGACTCTCAGCCCTTTAGTTATGGCACTTTCCTGTTTAATCCTTCTTCACATTGCTGTTGGAAAACACCAAAACTTCTTAGCAAGGCACTTAAATCCTCATGTGCAGACTTCTCCCCATCTCTTTAAGCTCACTTCCTAACTCTTCTGCTTATTTAACACCCTAGCTTTTCTGGCCCTTTGACCCTCTCCCCCTACCCCCCTCTTATTTCTGTCCTTGTCCATTTCTGTCTTCTATTTCTTAGGCCTGGAACACTCTTTAGGGAGATAGCCTCTTAGCTGAATCTACATCATTCCATTTGCAGCTCAAATTCACCTCCTCAGAGAGTCTTTCTCTAATTCTGTTAATTTAGCCCTCTCCCCCTGACACTCTATTCCATTAGCCAACTAAAATGTAGTATAGCATAATGATTAAGGATACAGTATCTGGAGCTGGTTTGAATCCCAGCTCTACCACTTACTACCTCTATAACCTTGGACAAGTAACTTACTCCCTCTATGTCTTTTTCTTATTTATATAATGGGAATGAAGATGGTATCTATTTTATACCTTCATTGTGTGGATCACATGGGTTAATGCATTTAAAGCACTTAGAACAGTGCCTGTTACATAGTAAGTGCTCAAGAAATGTTAGCTGTACTTATCAGATGCTAGTAAATTGCATTGTAAGAAACTGATCCTTGCTCTTGTGGTCTTGTGGGTAAGATGTAATTTCATAAGTAATAGCATAAAATGTGATAAATATTGTGATTGGAAAATACATGGAAGTGTGGAGTTGGTTGCACATGTTATAATTAATTAGTAAGTAGAGTTGATATTAGCTAAACTGCTCTCTAACATCTATGGAAGCTAGTGTTTTTCCTTTAGCTCATGGTGAGGGGATTAATAATGACTGAGATAGGAGTGGTGCTATTTCAAATGAGGTAGGTTAGGGGAAGTGTTTACAGTATGACATTTGAACAGAAGCTTGAAGGATGTGAGGGTGTAAGTTATGTGTATATATGGTAGAACAATGATCCAGTCAGAAAGAACAGCAAGTGCAAAGTCCCTAAAATGGAAGTGTGCTTAATGTGTTCAAATATCAGAAAAAAGACTATATCATTGGCGTGTAAAAAATAGGGAAGCCATAAATGATAGGCTCAGAGAAGGTGTTAAGACTAGATGATGCAAAGCCTTTATAATCTTTACACTGAGTAAAATAGGAAGCCATGGAGGATTTTGAGTAGAGGAGGGAGATGATAGGTTTAATGTTCTTGTTGCTATGTTAAGAATAAACTGTAGGCATAAGTGGAGGCTCTTATCATAGTCCAGATGAGAGATGGTGGTGACCCAGGTGGGGACGTGAGCACTGCACATGGTGATTACATATATATTTGGAGTGATTTGCTGATGGGTTTAGTAGATGTGGGTTATGGAGAGAAAGAGAGTAATCAAGAATGCCTTCCAGATTGTGGATGTGAGCCTCTGGTAAAATAGAGCTATCTTATACTAAGATAGTAAAGACTGAGGGCGAAAAAGATTTAGGGCAGGGGTGGGAGGAAGGGGAGGAATCAAGAGAGTGTTTTGGACATGTTAAATTTGAGATACCTGTTAGACAGCCAAGTGGGAGATGTTGAAGAGACAGTTGGGAAATAAGTCTGGATTGGGCCTAAGAATTCACGCTGGAGAATTGGTAATCATTTGCATATGAGTGGTAATTAAGGCCATTGGATTGGATGGCATCACTTAGAGAGTATTTGTAGATAAAGAAGGCATTCATCAACTGTTCCATTACATAAACTCAACCCTGCATTCTAAAAAATTTCTTTGTGTACTGAAGGAGTAGGTGAAAACAGTATTTTTGTGGAATCCATTACTTCCAAGTACTGTTATATATGGGGTTACTTTATGAATGTCCAAAAGGTGAATCTCTTCAGGATGAAGGACTTATCTTTTTGAATTGCAAAATAAAGATAAATAGCTTGCAAAAACCAGTTATTATGGTATCAAATAAAAGAATCAACACTAGTAATACAAAATTCTAATTCTTAAATCTTGCTGTTTTGTTGGCTACAAAAACTATTATAAACAAATTGTGGCCAATGTGCTTGCTATTTTAAAAAGTTCTAATATAAATAATGCTTTTTACAAGTGAATACTGGTGAACAGTTTCTGGCAAGCCCTCTTTATAAACATCACCCTGAAGATTAATTTTATCAGAATTTGATCTTTAGTATTTTATTAGTCCCATTTTAAAGTCTGAAAAGATTAAAATGCACAAGAAATGTCAAGAGTTGAGTCTATGTGTTTCTTATGTTTATGACAGCAAAGTAAATATATTAGGAAATAGTCAAAGACCTTGTAATCTATAAAAATATATATTAAACTTCCCTAAACATTGATCTTTTGAGACCAAATCTATTTAAAACTGAGTATTTTGATAATTATAAAAAGTTGTTAAAAACTACACTTCAGGCATTCCTGAATTCCCCAATGTTGGTGCTCACTTACTTTATTCAAAAGTATCAGATTGGGGACTTCCCTGATGGCACACTCGTTAAGAATCCGCCTGCCAGTGCAAGGGACGTGGGTTTGGACCCTGGGCCAGGAAGACCCCACAGGCTGCGGAGCAACTAAGCCCGTGCGCCACAACTACTGACCCTGTGCTCTAGAGCCCGCGTGCCACAACTACTGAAGCCCACGTGCCTAGAGCCCATGCTCTGCAACAAGAGAAGCCACCACAATGAAAAGCCTGCGCGCTGCAACAAAGAGTGGCCCCGGCTCACCGCAACTAGAGAAAGCCTGTGCACAGCAATGAAGACCCAATGCAGCCAAAAATAAATTAAAAAAAAAAAAAGTATCAGATTGATCTTTGCAGCTACTCTTTCAGTAAATACAATCCAGGGGACTCTAGAGAGCTATCCATGGTTAGCCAGTTGAGTTCACTCATATTCTCTTGGCACATTCAGATGAAAATTACACAGCCAAACACATCTGTCAGGGAGGATATGCTTCAGGTTGTTGTTCAAGTTAAATGAGGGAAAGGAATTGAACCATTAACAAAATGTGAAGGTTAAGTGGAAATTAACTAGGTTCTGTAGCATAATACAGTATAAAATCCCAAATTTTAGAGCAAATTATATGCTCTTGTTACTTCATTAACAAGATATTTTACATCAAAAATATTTATCATTTTAAAAATTGCATATTGCCATAATTCTTCAGTCAGATCTCAGAGTATAATTTGTTATCAGTTAATAATAAGCATTTACTCTGTGCCTCTTATATGCCAGGAATTGTACTCAATGATAGAGAAATGATTGAGGCAAGGTATATACCTTCAAGGACCTTTCAGTCTAAAGGAGACATATATAAACAAATGTATAGACCAATGTAAATAAAACAGCTAGATAAATATTTGTATGAGGCCTAGAGGGGATATTAATATTTGGTACTAGAGAATGAACTCTATTGAGATTTGGGTGAGGCTAAGGATTTTCTGGTGGCATTATTCCCTGAGCTGAGTTTTGAAAAAGATAAATGAAAATTTACTAGGTATTAGGTAAAGAGTTACAGGAAAAGGGAAAAGCCACATGTATAGGCATGGAAGTCCAAAATCACTTAGTGTATCTGGAGAACTACTATAGACAGTTCCCTGCTGTTGATGTAAATAGTGTGGTATAAAAAGTGTGAGGAAATGAGGTTGGAGAGGTACACCAGGGAGAAGTTGTGTATGTTATACCAAAGAGCTTGGATTTTACCATGTAGATAATGGGGAGATAGTGAGGAATTTTAAGCAGGGAAAAGTATAATCTGACTTGTACTTTAGAGCACTACCTGTGTCTGCAGTATGAAGGAGGGAGGTTAGGCAGTTATTATATCTCCTTTTATATATATACATACACATTTTTAACATTGTTACTACTTTATCAGGTGAAGAAAAAAGCAAACAAACCTCAATTGATGCACTTACAATATATAGATTGATGTGTGTGCATGCATGTAACACCATAGTATCACCAAGGATGGAAATTAAGAAAACATAATACCTTTTCCCAAGAATGCTTATACCTATATCTTAAAGAAAGATACAACATAAAATCTTTGACAGCTGAGAAGAAAGTAAATTTGGTATTCTTCTATAAACTTTAAGAATATTATCTAGGACATGAGGGTGTACTGAGGAAATAATCTGTTAAAAGGCCAAAGTTTTCATTAAAAGAACAAAACAAAAAATTTCCTAGTGTTTTTCAAAATACAGTTATAATGAGGGGTTAAGGTCTCAAAGTTCTAAACCCTGAAATATGACCATAATGAAATTAACTACATTTTATTAAAAGTTTTAAATTTCAATAAAGAGCCTTCAGACTATCTAACTTTTAAGGAATGGCATTTTCTGGTGATCCCTTCCAAGACAAATTGGTTCCACAAATCTTGTTGATCTTCTTATCTCTTATAAGAAATGTTTAACTCTAAGCTAATAATATATTAAAGCATATCTTGCCAAAAATGAATATTTGGACTTTAGGATAGTTATTTTATCTTGGAGGGTGGTAAAATACACATAAATTTTATCATTTTAACTTTTTTAGATTGTACAGTTCAGTGGCATTAGGTACATTTATTTTTTTTTGCAGCCATCACCAAATAGCATGTATCTCTAGAAATGTTCTCATCTTCCCGTTGAAACTCCTGTACCTATTAAACAGTAACTCCCCACCCCATTCCTCCCTTCTCTCAGCCCGTGGCAACCACCATTCTTCCTCCTGTCTGTGAATTTGCCTACTCTAGGTTCCTCATATAAGCGGAATCATGCATCATTTGTTGTTTTGAGACTGGCTTATTTCCCTTAACTCATTGTCTTCAGGGTTCATCCATGTTGTAGCATGTGTCAGAATTTCGTTTTTAAGGCTGAATAATATTCCATTGTACGGATATACCACATTTTGTTTATTCATTCATCTGTGGATGGATACTTGAGTTGCTTCCATCTTTTGGCTATTGCAAATAATGCTGCTATGAACATAGGTGTTCAGATTATCTCTTTGAGTCTCTGCTTTCAATTCTTTTGGGTATATGCCAAGATATGGAGTTGTTGGATCATATGGTAATTTTATTCTTAATTTTTTTTGAAGAGTCCCCATACAGTTTTCCATAGCCACTGCACTATTTTACATTTCCATCAACAGTGCACAAGGGTTCCACTTCCTCCACATCTTCCCCAACACTTAATCTTTTCTGTTTGTTTTGGATTTTTTAATAGTACCTGTCCTAATGGGGGTGTGAAGTGGTATTTTGTTGTAGTTTTTATTTGCATTTTGATGATTAGTGATGTTGAGCATCTTTTCTTTTCTTTTTTTTTTTTTTTTTTTTTTTGGCCACACCACGCGGCTTGCAGGATCTTAGTTCCCTGACCTGACCAGAGGTCGAACCTGGGCCCTTGGCAGTCCTAACCACTGGACCACCAGGGAGTTCCCACTGAGCATCTTTTCAAGTGCTTGTTGCTATTGATTATCTTCTTTGGAGAAAGGTCTATTCAAATCCTTTGCCTGTTTTTAAAATTGGGTTTTTGTTGTTGTTGAGTTGTAGGAGTTTTTTTTATATTTCTGTATATTAACCCCTTATCAGATACATGATTTGCAAATATTGGCTCCCATTTTGTGGGTTGTCTTTTCAAGTCAGTTGATAGTCTTTTGATGAACATAAGTGTCCATTTTGATGTAGTTGAATTTATCTATTTTTTCTTTTGTTGCCTGTGCTCTAGGATAGTTATTCTTTTTTTTAAGATTTATTTATTATTTACTTATTTATTTTTGGCTGCATTGGGTCTTAGCTGCGGCATGTGGGATCTTTATTGAGGCATGCGGGATCTTTCGTTGTGGCGTGTGGGATCTTTATTGAGGCATGTGGGATCTTTCGTTGTGGCGTGCAGGATCTTCGTTGCGGCACGAAGCCTTCTCTCTAGTTGTGGCATGTGGGTTTTCTCTTCTCTAGTTGTGGCGCACAGGCTCCAGTGCATGTGGGCTCTGTGGTTGTGGTGCAGGGGTTCCGGAGCACATGGGCTCTGTAGTTTGTGGCATGTGGGCTCTCTAGTTGAGACATGCAAGCTCAGCAGTTGCGGCACGTGAGCTCAGTAGTTGTGGCGCACAGGCTTAGTTGCCCCACAGCATGTGGGATCTTAGTTCCCCGACCAGGGATCAAACCCACATCCCCTGCATTGGAAGGCAGATTCTTTTTTTTTTTTAATACATTTATTTATTTTTTGGCTGTGTTGGGTCTTTGTTGCTGCGCATGGGCGTTCTCTATTTGCGGCGAGCAGGGGCTACTCTTTGTTGCGGTGCACCGGCTTCTCTTGTTGCAAAGCATGGGCTCTAGGTGCACAGGCTTCAGTAGTTGTGGCTCACGGGCTCAGTAGTTGTGGCTCGTGGGCTCTAGAGTGTAAGCTCAGTAGTTGTGGCACACGGGCTTAGTTGCTCCTCAGCATGTGGGATCTTCCCAGACCAGGGCTCGAACCCATGTCCCCTGCATTGGCAGGCGGATTCTTTACCACTGGACCACCAGGGAAATCCCTAGGATAGTTATTCTTGATCATTCTTTCTGATAATTAAAAAGCAGGACCATTTGCCTATTAAGGAGACACATACATAGTATTTGATAACAGCAAATTCTTAGCAGCATAGGGAATACTTATGTTTTTATCCTTAGAAGCAGAAGGGCAAGTTTCTGGCTTATTAAAATCCAGATTTAAAATGGGATGTCAGAGGAAAGCAAAATGCATTGTAGTAACCCTGGCCCTGAACTTGTGGTGGGGAAGTATAACAAGTGTTGTAGATTTAAAATGGGATGTCAGAGGAAAGCAAAATGCATTGTAGTAACCCTGGCCCTGAACTTGTGGTGGGGAAGTATAACAAGTGTTGTAAGAGCATTGGTAACCAGGGGTCTGTCAGGAAACTTTCCCCCAACTCTGTTTATTCCGCTTCTCTAAAGACTCTTTAGAGACGCCTTCCTTGAGCACCCTTGCACCTTCCCAACTTGCATTCCAATTCACTCTCATCCCTTTCCCTTTTATTTTTAAAGCAAAACACTTTTTTATGACCAGACATTGTTATTTATTGGCTTATTTGTTTATCGTCTGTCTTTCCTTATGAGAGCAGAGACTCGTTTCTTTCTTTTTTTTCTTTCTTTGAGGATTTTCCAGGTTATTTTTTTCTGTTATTGATTTTTAGTTTAAATCTATAATTGTTTGAGAATATACACTGTATGATTTCTATTATTTTAAATTTGTTAAAGTGGGTTTTATGGCTCAGAATGTGTCTATCTTGGTCAGTGTTTCATGCAAAATTCAGAATGTGTATTCTATTATTGGGTGCACTGTTCTATAAATGTCAATTAGATCCAGTTGATTGATGATGCTATTCAGTTCAGCTATATCCTTCCTGATTTTCTGACTTCTGGATCAGTCAATTAGTGACAGAGCGGTGTTAAAAGTCTCCAGCTACAATAGTGTTTTTATAGTCCAGCAGCTTTTTTTCTCAAGTATTTTGATTCTTTTTCATTAAGCACATACATATTAAGGGTTGTTATGTCTTATGGATAAATGACCCCTATTATTATTATATACCCTCCCTCTTTATCCCTGATAATTTTTCTTCAGAAGTCAGCTTTGTCTAAAATTAATATAGCTGTACCAGCTTTTCTTAAAAATTAGTGTTAGCATGGTGTATCTTTCTCTCCCTTTAGCTTGAGTCTTTATATTTAAAGTGGGTTTCTGATGAATAACCTGGAGGTGGGTTTTGTTTGTGCTTTTTAAAAAGCCCACTCTGACAAGTATGTATTTTAATTGGCATATTTAGAACATTCACATTTAAAGTGATTTTTTATATAGTTGGGCTTATATCTACTAGGTTGGTGACTGTTTCCTACTTGTTTGTTGTTTCTTCCCCCTTCTCTTTCTGCCTTTTTCAGTTTTTTTTTTTTCCTGTTTCACATTTTGTTTTTTACTAGAATTCTTTAGAGCATTTTTAGTTCACAAAAATCTTGAGCAGAATATATATACCTCCTTACTGCCACAGACATACACAGTTTCCCCTATTATTAACATTAGTATGGTACTATTGTTTAAAATTGATGAGCCCATATTGAGACTCTTGTTACTGTTTTGTTCACTGCTGACTTTCTAGAGCTTAGAACAGTGCTCTATGAGTATTTGATGAATTAATAGAGCATTGAACATTCTGTTGTTCATTTTGTTGAATATTTTGTAGTTTTCCTGTCTATAGAAATTTCAAGTAGATGCTGATTCTCAGGCTGAAATAGTTGATCCGTATGACTCTTCCACTTCCAGGTATATGCTTTGTAACACCAACATCTCATAGCATTAGTTAATTCCTGTTGTAACCTCCTGATTCAGTATTGTGCCATTTATGACATGCTATAAAATAGGTTAAATATTTAGTGCCTGTTATGTGTCAGGCACTGTTTTAAGCCATGCACGAGTGTTGAAACATGAACATCTTAGGCTTGATTGAAGTGATTTTGGTACCAATAGTTTTAATAGAGGAAATTATTTTCATTTAAAACTGGGATTCAGGGGCTTCCCTGGTGGCGCAGTGGTTGAGAGTCTGCCCACCGATGCAGGGGACACGGGTTCGTGCCCCAGTCCGGGAAGATCCCACATGCCGCGGAGCGGCTGGGCCCGTGAGCCATGGCCGCTGAGCCTGCGCATCCAGAGCCTGTGCTCCGCAATGGGAGAGGCCACAACAGTGAGAGGCCCGCGTACCGCAAGAAAACAAAACAAAACAAACAAACAAAAAAAACCTGGGATTAATGAATCAAGTTGTATTTATAAAGATATGTTAGCAAGTTTTTTCCTTAAATTTAACCTAATGTGAACTTTTTTCCAGATATTTTCTAAATTTGGCACAGTCTTAAAGATTATCACCTTTACAAAGAATAATCAGTTTCAAGCCTTGCTTCAGTATGCTGACCCATTGAATGCACATTATGCCAAAATGGTAATTATGATCTTTTTTTCATTTTTCAGTTGTTAATCAGTCACTTCAGTGATACCAGAGAAAGCCATCATGTCTTCTCCTTTGCTGTAGTTTACCATGTGGTTTTTTTTTGAAAATTGTAATAAAATATACATACTGAAATTTACCATTTTTAAAAGTACTGTTCCATATGCTCTTCTTATAGTCTAAAAATTACTTCTTTCTTCATATGAAATGGTTTCAAATCACCTATCATTTCTCAGATTTCTGGGACTCATTTCTGTTTGTCCTATTTAAAGTCTAGAGTTGAGCACAGTACATCTGATATAATCTGACTAATAAAGTAGGATTATCTTTACCCTGGTGCCTCATTTACTTATATTAAGTGAGCCAAAGATTGATTGATTTCAATATTTTTGCAACCATATCCACTGTTGAATTTCATTGAGCTCTAAATTGCTAAAGACATTAAATCTTAGGAAATATGCTGCCTTAAATTCATATTGTCTTCTTGTTTGTACATGAGTGCTTGACTTTTGACAGGATGTAAAACTTCACATTCAATTTGGTTACGTTTGACCCATCTTCTATTGAGATCTATCCCTAACTCTAATTCTGTCTTATATTGGTATCTGAATTATTTCTAATTTTTTTCCAAAGATAGGGACTAAGGTTTATAGTACTTTTGTGTATCACAAAGTGTCTAGTTCTTGATTAGGAATAACATTTATATTTGCTGTACCCTCTACCCACATATATTATTTTGTACCTTCATGATGGCATACTGGTCAATAACTATCATGATAAGTCGGGGGGTTTTGTATATTTGTATGGTTTTTTGTTATTGATATTTTTATGTTTTGGTTTCTGGTATCTATTTTTATAAATTGAAGTGTTTGTGGAAGTCATAAGTAGCTATAAATATCCCTTTGGTAAGTCTTTATTATTTTCAAAGGAGGGATTGCTGATTTTTGGTCTTGTATCTGATCTGACTCAAAACTTCCCTCAAGTTTATTACTCAAAGAAAATAAACTTAACAAGAAAAACAGTAAGTGGTAGATAATATTTCACATATTGTGGTTCTGACAGGTACCATTTACAAAGGCTTTATTTCATCTTAACCTATATAAAGTACACTAAAATGAATTAAGATGAAATGTAAAATTTAAATATCTTTAAACATTTAAAAAATAATCATCATAATAATTAGTACAATGTACAATAATGTATAATAGTTTTCTAAGCTTATACATTTCTCCTCTTCCGTTTGCTCTTATCATAGACAGGATAGGGATTATTATCCTTACTTTACAGATGAAAAAACTGAGAAATAGAGATTTTCATTTTCTCTCTTAGGCTCACACAGTGACAGAGTTAAAAGTAAACCCAGGTCTTTGGCTTTTAGTTTAGTCCTCTTTGCTTTATGCCTGATTGCCACTCTGTCAAAGCAGAGGCTACTTGATTTATTATTGTTATTATCTTGTAAAACATCATGCTTTCTTACATGCTTTATTTAGGCTCTGGATGGCCAGAATATCTATAATGCATGCTGCACTCTGCGTATTGACTTCTCCAAGCTTACCAGCCTTAATGTGAAATATAATAACGACAAAAGCAGAGACTTCACTCGCTTAGACCTTCCTACTGGTGATGGCCAGCCATCCCTTGAACCCCCTATGGCTTTCGGTGAGTAGTTCTCTTTTGGGTCACAGAACAAGCTTTCTGAAGTTAAAAGTTTCATTTATTAATCCATATATGTCAGGTGGTTTCTTCTTGGATTCTCTCAGGATTTCTAAAGAAAAGTGAGAATCATGGAACAAAAATGTGTTCATTAATTGAATCTTAATATTAGTAGATTCTATTAGTTGGCAAAAACAAGTGGATACCTGAAATTGAATTTATTTTCTAACATTAATATTACTTGTTCTTTATAAACCATGCAACCATTTGCTTGAAATTAATAGTCTTATATATTACCACTGGTTTAAATAAGTTGATTTATAGGGTTGGCCAAAAAGTTCCTTTGGTTTCTAAGTACAAATAAAAGACACATTTTTCATTTTCACCAAGAACTTTTTTTGCGGTACACGGGCCTCTCACTGTTGTGGCCTCTCCTGTTGCGGAGCACAGGTTCCAGACGCGCAGGCTCAGCGGCTGTGGCTCACGGGCCCAGCCGCTCCGCGGCATGTGGGATCTTCCCGGACCGGGGCACGAACCCGTGTCCCCTGATGCAGGCGGACTCTCAACCACTGCACCACCAGGGAAGCCCCACCAAGAACTTTATTGAACAACATATTCACCCTTTTGTTCCACTACCTTCTGCCATTGTTCAGGCAACTTCATAATTCCATCTTCTCAAAACTTTTTATCTTTTTGAGCAAAGAACTGTTCCAGGTGCCTTTTACAGTCTTCCGGGAAATGGAAATTTTTTCCATTAAGAGAATTTTGTAAAGACTGAAATAAATGAAAATCCAAAGGTGCAATGTCTGGTGAATACAGCAGGTGAAACAGAACTTCCCAACCAAGCTGTAACAGTTTCTGTCTGGTCCTCAAAGAAACATGTGGTCTTATGTTATCCTGATAGAAGATTATGCATTTTTTGTTGACTAATTCTGGACGCTTTTTTGTCGAGTGCTGCTTTCAGTTGGTCTAATTGGGAGCAGTACTTGTTGGAATTAATCGTTTGGTTTTCCAGAAGGAGCTAATTAAAATAGAGGACTCCCCCTCCCAATCCCACCATATACACAACATCCCCTTTTTTGGATGAAGACTAGCCTTTGGTGTGGTTGGTGGTGGTTCATTTCGCTTGCCCCACAATCTCTTCCGTTTCACATTATCGTACAATATCCACTTTTCATCGTCTGTCTTAATTTGTTTTGAAAACAAAACGTTTTCATTACGTTTAAGTGGAGAATCACATGCGGAAATACGGTCAAGAAGGCTTTTTTTCGCTTATGTGGAACCCTAACATCAAAGCGATGAACGTAACCAAGCTGGTGCAAATGATTTTCAGTGCTTGATTCAGATATTTTGAGTCTGTTGGCTATCTCCCACATGGTATAACGTTGATTGTTCTCAATTAATGTCTCAATTGGATCGCTATCAACTCAACTGGTCTGCCCAACTGTGGAGCATCGTCCAGCAAGAAATCTCCAGCACGAAACTTTGCAAACCACTTTTGACATGTTTGATCAGTCACAACACCTTCTCCATACACTGCAGAAATCTTTTTGTGTGTTTCAGTTGTGTTTTTACCTTTCTTGAAATAATAAAGTATAATATGCTGAAAATGTTGCTTTTTTCTTCCATCTTCAATATTAAAATGGCTACACAGAAATTCACCAATTTTGACAAGTTTTTTTTTAAATGCATACTGATCTGATAGCTGTCACAATACAATCTAACAAAACTGTTTCAAATGAAGTTAAAGACAACTAAGTGCTACTAAAGGTGTCTTACAGAAAAAAACGAGTGAACCTTTTGGCCAGCCCAATATAACCAGCAAAATACTGGTGTAAGTGGTCTTAAGAGAAATACTTTTCCTTTTTTAAGTAGTGATACTTTAAAACAAGGACCTAAATTAGTAGTATGTTTTTCCTTTATTCAAAGAAGAGGATTTACAATTTTTTGTTTTTGTTTTTTAAACATCAGAACTTTTCATCTTAACCCTAAGTTTGTGTGAAGTTGCATTTTTGCACTAATAAAAGTAGTCTTCTGCATTACTCATGCAAATGTTGCTTTGGAGAGCTTCCTTCTTTTATTTAAAATTAGTTCTCAATAATTTAAACTTTTAAAATAAACCTTTATGTAAAGGGAAAAGTAGTGGAGAGCCTACTTGGATATATCATTAGGTTAATATACTTTTTGGTTTTGCAACTCTCGAAGTGTGGTTTATTATTTAGTTAAAGTATTTTAATTTTATTACCCTTTGTGATTGATTTTTCTTTCCCAGATGACACCATAAAATATTAGTTGAGACTTCAAGTGATATTTAGTTTATCTTCATTTTATAGGTGAGAAAAAAGAATGCTTAGCCAAATTGTTGTCCAAAATTTTCTAGAAAACAGATGGTAAATTTAGTGTTAAAGCTTTTTGTTATTTATAACTGAAAATGTCAAGTACATTGTTCAGTTCATGTTCCTAAATTGTTAAAGTTTCTGTTTTAGTCTGACCAAATTTTTGTGTTTTATACAGTTGGGCTTCCATATCTACAGGTTTGGAATCTGTGGGTTCAACCAACTGCAGATCAAAAATATTTGAGGGAAAAAAATTCCATAATGTTCCAAAAAGCAAAACTTGAATTTACCTTGTACCAGCAACTATTTTACATAGCATTACAGTGTACTTACACCTATTTACATAGCATTTACAACATACCAGGTATTATAAGCAATCTAGAGATGATTCACAGTATGCAGGAGTATGTGCAGAGATTATATGCAAATACCATACAATTTTATATAAGGGACTTGAGCATCCTTGGATTTTGGTGTCTATAGGGTGGGGGGTTGGGGAGTGTGCTGGAACCAATCCCTTGTGGATACTGAGGGATGACTGTATTTGTTATCAGCCCCTACTCATATGTACAATTTGGGAGAGCCAAAGGTCTTTGTAATTACCATTTTAATAACAAATGATAGAAATTGGGGCTATCACTCAAGTTTGCCAAAACTTGGCTATCAAATGCGGAACTGCACGTATTTCAGTAATTGAATACATACTGTTGGTATAATTAATGTTCTGCATTGTGGGAGGAGGACATTTTAAAAATACAATTTAAAATTTTGGTTTCTGAATATAAAATAACCAGAATGTTACCATCCTTTTTTTATTGTATTAATAAATCCTTTGTCATTGCAGAGTAGTGTCTACATTATAAGATAAATAATTCATCAAACAGAGAACAGTACTTTTTTATGTGTTGTGTGAAAGTTTACTCTGCCTCTCGCAAATATTTGAACTGTTCACTATTCCCTCTTTTTATTCTCTTGGCTTCAGAAACACCACACTTCCATGACTTTTTTCCTTACCTCACTGGCTGTTCTTTCTTTTCTTTCTTTTAAAGATTACCGTTTAAAGGTCTTAGGGCTAAGTTGTGAGCATTCTGTCCCTCTTTAGAGAAATATCTTATACCTATAGAAAAGCTTGTAAAACCTATGAATACAGTTTTAAATACCCATGTAATTACTATCCAGATTAAGAAATAAAATGTTTACACATACTGAAGAAGCACTATTTGTACCGCTCTCATTTATTGTGTTCCCACTCTCCCTGCTCCAAGATAACTGTAGTCTCAAATTTTTTTTTTTTTTTTTTTTTTTTTTTAGTCTCAAATTTTTGATGATAGTCATGCTTTTGCTTTTCTGCTTTTCCCCTGTGGTTTGGTTGGTTTTTTTTACTACTTATTATGCAGCCCTAAGTGCTAATTTAAAAAATTCTTTTCTCCTATATTTAGAACTTTATCTAAATGGAATCATACTGTTTGTTTTCTTTTGATTCATCCATGTTCACATATGTGGCTATCGCTTATTCATTGTCAATACTGTCAAGTGTATAGATTCCCATTGTATGAATATACCACAGTTCGTTTATCTATTCTGCTGTTGATAGACATTTGGGTTGTTTTAGTTTGAGGCTATTATGAACAGTACTGCTGTGAAATTTCCTTGATTACCAATGAGGTTGAACGAACTTTATTTATTGGCCATTCTCCTTTATGAATTTTCTGTTAATTCTTTTGCCTGTTTTTGTGTTTGGTTTGTTGTCTTTTCTTGTTTATTTGTGGGAATTCTTTATATATCCTAGACACTAGTCCTTTGTTGGTATTATGTGTTGCAAATAATTTCTCTCCGTTTTGGCCTATTGGTTCATTCTCTCCATGGTATTTTTATGTAGTCAAATTTATTTGCCATTTCCTTTATTTTTGTGTCATGTTTAAGAAATCCTGTATTACTTTGATATTATAAATACTTATACTTTAAAGTTGATAGTATTTTAGTAACTTTTTATTGAAATACTTTAAGTTGCAAGAATAGTTCAAAGAAATTACCTTATATCCTTCAGATTCCCCAGTTATTAACATCATGCCACATTTACTTTATCATCTCTCTGTTTATATGCGTGTGTGAGTGTGAGTGTGTGTGTTTGTTGTTGTTGTTTTTTCCTCTGAGTCATTGGAGAATAAGTTGCAAGCATGGTGTCCCTTTTAAATACTCACTGTATATTTTCTAGGAACAAGGACATTCTTACCTAAATACCGTTATCAAAATCAGGAAATTAACATTCACACAATACTATTATCTAATCCATAGACCTTTTAAAATTTTTGCCAGTTGTGAAAATAATGTTCTTCGTATGAAAATTTTTCTCAGTATCAGGTTAACTTATTTGTCATGTTTCTTGAGAGTCCTTTAATTTGGAACATTTCCTCATTCTTTGTCTTTTATGACCTTTAAAATTTTAGAAGAGTTCAGGGTTGGGTATATAATAGAATTTCTCCCAACATGCATGTCTGGTTTTTTGGCTGAAATAATGTTGTGTCTTTCTCATTTCATTACATCAGGAGACACATAATGCCACTTTATCCTATTCCTGGTGATATTAACCTTGATCACTTAAGGTGGTTTCTGCCAAATTTCTTCCCTGTAAAGTTACTGTTTTTCTCTTTGTAATTAACAACATATCCTTATAAGGAGGATACGCTGAGACTATAAAAATAGCCTGTTTCTTATGACTTTTCACCCTTTAGTTTTAACATCCATTGCTTAAATTAGTTGTTACTGTGGTAGTTGTTGCTATATTGGTGATTTGCTAATTCTGTCATTCCTTCTCATTTATTAGCTGGGATTTTATTATAAAGAACTTTTTTCTTACCAACACTCCATTCATTCATTCATTCATTTTTATTACATAAATTTGTGTGAATTTAAGGTTTATAATGTGCTACTTTTATGTATTTATATATTGTAGTATGATTCAGATGTAGTGATATTTATCACATTACACAGTTTTAGTATAATATTGTTGTCTGTATTCATTATACAATGCCTTAGCTCTCTGTGGCTTATTTACTATTCATTGCTTTTTTTTTTTTTTTTTTGTGGTACGCGGGCCTCTCACTGCTGTGGCCTCTCCCGTTGCAGAGCACAGGCTCCGGACGCGCAGGCCCAGCGGCCATGGCCCACGGGCCCAGCCGCTCTGCAGCATGTGGGATCCTCCCGGACCGGGGCACGAACCCGCGTCCCCTGCATCAGCAGGCAGACTCCCAACCACTGCGCCACCAGGGAAGCCCCATTGTATTTATTTTTTCATGTTAATATGAACTTGTAGGTTCTTATTTTATTCTATGGGTAATAATTTCACAGTATCATTTTTCACTTTATGTTCAAACTCTCCCAGATTTGGCCAGTGGCCACTAGCTTCTGTGGCCTTTTGACATACCTTCTTCATTGTTTGAACACTTCCTTACTTTCTGGCAGAAGATATTTCAGATCTTCTTTACTTTCCCTGCCTTAACACTGCAGTCAGCTGTTACTCCAATGAGCCCTGGTTCCTTTTAGTAGGAAATAGTATTTGGAAATCAGTATCAAGGCATTATATGTGCTTATTGCTAATAGGGTGTCACTGCTTCTAGGAACTTTAAATGGGCATGACTAGGATATATGTGTATGTGTACTTCATAAATATATTTCTCTGTGTGTGTGCGTGTGTGTGCATGTGTGTGTTTGTGTTTTAAAAAACCGCAAGTTTTAACTGATAACTCCAATTCCAATTCAGCACCCTTTTTTTCATATTGGTGATTCCCTTCTTCAAGAATGAGAAATCTAGTCTCCATTAGCCTCAACATATTATTTGCTCAATCCTATAATACACAAAAAGTAGTTTCAGAATTAACACATACCATTAATTTGAGGTTAATATATGCATGAGTAGTTTTCTGAGCATTGTTCCATTGGTCTATTTATTTGTCTTTCTTTTTGTCATTACCACAAGTCTCAATGTCTGATAGAGTTAAGTCTCTTTACTTATTCTTCAAGAGTATCTTGGCAATTCTTGACCATTTACACTTAGGAATTTTAGGATCAGCTTTTCAAGTCCTCAAAGGGGAAAAAAAGCACTATTAGGGTTTTGATTGGATTATATTGACTTTATAAATCACTTAGAAGATAATTGACACCTTTACAATAGAGTCTTCCAGTCTTTGAATATTGTATATATCTCCATTCATTTGTATATTATTTAGTGTCTTTGAGTAAAGTTTGGTGACTTTTCCCCATAAAGGTTTGCATATGTTTTGTTAGAATTATTCCTAAGAGCCATACTTTTTAGATTCTAATTCTAGACCAGTCTTTATGATCCGTGTAACTTTGGGCAGATTGCTTAACTGCTCTATACTTTTGTCTCTTTATATGTGAAATGAACATAATAATAGTATTTAACAGGTAAGAGTTGTGAGGAATATTAAATGTGCTAATATACGTAAAGAGTTTAGAATGGTGCCCTGTAAGTTTTAGCCATCACTGTTATTTGGTTTTTAAATTGTTACTAATACACAAATGCAGTGTTGTTGTTTCTTGATTTCATATTCAGCAACCTTGATAAACTCGTATTTCTTTCTCTACTCTAATTAATTTTTCTCTTACTTTAGTAAGATGCACTGAACTTCTAAAATTTGCATAGAAATGGAAAAGTATCTAAAATAGTGAAAGGAAATAAATGCAAGGCTTAATATAAAGCTGCAGTAGTCAAACCAGTTTGATAGTGTTGAAAGGTTAGATAAATTAATGGAAGGAGAGGGGACTTCCCTGGTGGTCCACTGATTAAGACTCCGAGCTTCCACTGCAGGGGGCGTGGGTTCAATTCCTGTTCAGGGAACTAAGAGCCCATATGCCATGCTGTGTGGCACGGCCAAAACAAAACAAACAAATAAATAAATCTTATATTTAAAAAAAAAACTTAGGGCTTCCCTGGTGGCGCAGTGGTTGAGAGTCCGCCTGCCGATGCAGGGGACATGGGTTCGTGCCCCGGTCTGGGAGGATCCCACATGCCGCGGAGCGGCTGGGCCCGTGAGCCATGGCCGCTGAGCCTGCGCGTCTGGAGCCTGTGCTCCACAACGGGAGAGGTCACAGCAGCGAGAGGCCCGTGTAACGCAAAAAAAAAAAAAAAAAAAACTTAGAAAATCTTTGTAACCTTGGGATATGCAAAAGTTTCTTAGGTAAAACGCAAAAAGTACAAACCATGAAAGGAAATAATTTATATATTGTACGTACATCAACATTTAAAAGTTTCACTGATTGAAAGGTACCATCAAGAAAACCACAAGGTAAGCTATAGACATTGAAGAAAATATTTGCAACACATATATATAAGACAAATTCGTTATATCAAGTTATATAAAGAACTCTTATAGCTCAGTAATAAGAAAACAAACTTAAAAAATGGCCAAAAGATTTGACAAGATATTTTACAGAAGATGGTATATGAATGGCAGTAAACACACGAGAAGGTGCTCAACATCTCTAGTCATCAGGGAAATGGAAATTAAATTACTGTAAGATATTATTACATACCCACTAGAATAGCTAGAGTTTAAAAGTTTCCTGTACCAAGGATGTGGAGCATCTTTTACTAGCATACTGTGTTGATGGCAATGTAAAATTTAGGAAACTCTTTGGTAAAGAGTTTGCCAGTTACTTAAGTTAAATGTGCACCTACAATATAACCTAGTCATTTACCCAAGAGAAGTGAAAAAGTTAGTGTCCACACAAATACCTATATGCAAACGTTCATAGCAATTCTATTTGTAATGGCCAAAATCTGGAAATATTCTATTACAGGTGAATGGATAAACAAAATGTAGTTTATCGATGTTATGAAGTACTGTTCAGCAATAAAAAGGAATAAATCGTTAAGGACAACAGGATTATGTTGAATGAAAGAAGCCAGACAAAACATTATTATGAATGAAAGAAACCATATAAAAAAGAACACCTGGTATATGATTCTGTTTATATATAATTCTATAAAATGCAAACTAATCTTTAATGACAGAAAGCAGATCAGTTGCCTTTTGTACTTGTACAGTTTATTGTATGTAAATTAGAAAAGAGAAATAAGTCATATCATTTCAGTCTAATGCTGACAACCCTCCAAAGGCTCCCATTTTTTTCAGAGTATTAAATGCCCACATCCTTACATTGGATTGCAAGCCCTATACCATCCACTTCAATTTTACTCTTTTGACATATCTCCTTTGATGTTCTTCCCTTGCTCCTTTTGCCCACCAAACTGACATCCCTCTAAAGCGTGTTAGGTATGTTCCCACCTCCAGATTGTTCCCACTAGTTATTCCCTCTTCCTGGAGGGCTTTTCTCCCAGATACCCTCAGATTTTGCTCCTGCTGCCTTCTTTGACCTACCCTGACCAGCCTTCCCTCAGTACTCCTGATTCTTCCTGTTCTATTTTTTTAGTAGTATTTATCACCTTCTTATGTATGCAGTTAACTTATTTACTGTGTTTATTGTTTAATTCTGTTTTCATCAGTCGAAATAAGCTTCACCAAGGTAGTTTTTTTTCTTCTCTACTTAGTTTGTGCCTGACACAAAAAATATTTGTTGAATTAATGTTTATTTATTATTTGTTTTTTTCCACTACTGTTTTCAAAGTTTAACACTGTTTTGTATTTTCATCTAGGATTTTTAACTTTCATACTTATTTTACCAAAATATAGAGTTAATTGATACCTGTAATCTTTTCTTATATAAGAACTTCAGGACACTTTAACTCCTTTTACCTTCTCTTACCTCCTCCTAACTCAAGATATTATTATGTTTAAAACTTTTTAGATTTTAACATTTCAATTTGTTAATTATTTTATACAATCAATATTCATTTAGATTAAGCCATATATAACTCTCTTAAGGCCTTTCATTTCTTCTTGCAACTCAGATATGCCATCTGGGATTGCTTACCTTCTGCCGGAAGGATATCCTTTATTATTCTCTTAAGGGGAAGGTCTGTGTTAACATGTTTGAAGTGTTCATTTCCCCAGAAATGTCTTTATTTTGTTGTCAGTTTTAAAAGATATATAGAGTTCTAGGTTGACAGTTTTTTGTTTTGTTTTGTTTTGTTTTCAATGTATTAGAGAAATCAGTACACAATAGTCTGGTTTTCATTGTTGCTCTTGGAAGGTCAGCTGTCAACCTAATTACTGCTGTTTTCTCTCTGGCTATTCTTTAGATTTTTTTTTCCATCTTTGATGTCTACAGTTTCAGTATGATGTGTCTGTTTAAGGATTTATTTTTTCTACCTGGAGCTCAAAAAGCTTCTTGATTTGGTGGATTGTTGTCTTTTACTGGTACTAGAAATGATCTTCTCATATATTTCTCCTTCACCCTGTTTCTTTTCTTACTTTCTGGAATTTTGATTAGACCTGTTATACTCTCTTACTCTGAGTATCTCAAACTTTCTTTCATATTTTCTATTTCTTTATCTCTCTGAGCTGCATCCTAAATAATTCCTTAGGGACTTTTATTTTACTAATGGTCTCTTCACCTTTGTCTAATCTGTTGTTAAATTTGTCTGATAATTTTAGATTTCAATAGTTGTGCTTTTTATTTCTAGAAATTTTATTGATACTTAGTTCTTTTTTTTTTTAAGTATCTTCCCTACAGATATTTTTCAGTATGGCTTTTATTTCTTCAAACATACTATTTAAAAATCAAATCAAATCAAATATGATAATTCCAGTGTCTGAAATCTTTGCAGTTATTTTTCTGCAATTAGATATTTCTTTTTCTACTTTTTTTCTTTTTGAGTTACTCAAAAAGTTTAGTCTGCTACTGTACCAGCATTTTTGAAAAACAAAATAGTTGTGCTTTTTTTTACATAGTACATACTCTTTGTAATATTTTAAATGGCTCTGTATTTTGTCTAGTGACTCATAATTTATATAATAATTCTTCAATTTAGACATTAAGCTTGTTTCTTTAGGGCTTTGCTATTATAAATAACACTGATAAACTGATTTCATAGGTAAAAATGTTATCTCTTCATTTGTATTACCTTAATTGCTGTAGTGGTAGTACCTTTTCCAAATGTAAAATATGTATTCTTAGTTACGCAAATCTTAAACCTTTTTCTTAAAAGTTTGTGTAAACCATTGCCTAACTGGTTACTTTGCTAAAATGTTTCTGTTTCTGCTTATTTGAGGAATGTAGATTTACAGAAAATTTGCAAATGATTCTTTTGTCGAGTATTAACAAATGTTCTTGTTAATCATATTTTACTTGGAAACAATTATTTAAAATTTGGCCCTGGTAATTGTTTGCCAATTCTTTCATTTATTGCTATTTAATGTTCAGTGAGTGTTATCTCAAGAATTTTCCTCATTTCTCTAAAACCTACTACAAGTCTTCTGCCTCATACCCCCCACCCCATAGCCATTTGTATTAGTCTCTTTGTTTTGTTTTAAAAGTAGGTCCCTTGCCCTTCCCACAAATCTCAGTGGTTTACAGCAATTAACATTTATTCCTCTCACATGACTGACACTTAAACAGCTGCAAATCAGCTTTTGCAAACTTCCTTCACATGTCTTTTTGATGGAGGGCCCAGGCTGAAGGTGTCACTACATTTGAGACATGGCATTCTTGTGGCAGAGAGTAAAAAAATAAGAGAGCTGGTGTAAACCCATAATGCCTCTTAAAGCTTCTGCATAGAGGCAGTTTATGTCCTGTTTGTCCGTGTGTTCCTATCACATGACTGTGTGCGGTGGGTGTTGCATAGAAATGTATGCTTCTCCCACAGGAGACACTGCAAGTCACATGACTGACCAGAGTTACATGGAAGGGTCAAGTGAATACTTGGCAACAGTAATACAATCTACAGTATCTCTTCTTATTTTTAAAAAATATATTTTAAAATTTATTTATTTATTTATGGCTGTGCTGGGTCTTCGTTGCTGCATGCGGGCTTTCTCTAGTTGCGGTGAGCAGAGGCTACTCTTCGTTGCAGTCCATGGGCTTCTCATTGCGGTGCCTTCTCTTTTTGCGGAGCACGAGCTCTAGGCGCTTGGGCTTCAGTAGTTGTAGCTTGGAGGCTCTAGAGCGCAGGCTCGGTAGTTGTGGCGCATGGGCTTAGTTGCTCCGCAGCATGTGAGATCTTCCTGGACCAGGGCTCGAACCCGTGTCCCCTGCAATGGCAGGTGGATTCTTAACCACTGCACCACCAGGAAATCCCTACCATATCTCTTCGTATGTTTAATTTTCTAGTGTAAATTTTTGCGATAACTTATACCTGTACTGAAGCCTCTCTGATAAGTCTTCCTTTATGCCTTAAATATAGTTATTTCTGTTATGAAAGTGAATCATTTTACCTATCATCTTTTTTTTTAACTTTTTACTTTATATTGGAGTATAGTTAATTAACAGTGTTTTGTTAGTTTCCGGTGTACAGCAAAGTGATTCAGTTATACATATACATGTATCTATTCTTTTCAAATTCTTTTCCCATTTAGGTTGTTACATAATACTGAACAGAGTTCCCTGTGCTATACAATAGGTCCATGTTGGTTATCTATTTTAAATATAGCAGTGTGTACATGTCAATCCCAAATTCACTAATTGTCCCTCCCCCCCACCCTTCCTCACTGGTAACCGTAAGTTCATTCTCTAAGTCTGTGAGTCTGTTTCTGTTTTCATTTTACCTATGATCTTGAGCCTACTTGAATGTAAGTTTAGCAAGGGCAGAGATTCTTGTCTGCTTTATTCATTGCTTCCTCAGCACTAGAAGAATGCTTGCCTCCTAATGTGCTTTCAATAAATATATGTTTCCCTTCTTATTTCATCACTCTGTCAGTTATTCTCATTTTCTGTGTCTTCATTTATTGTTGGTTCTCTCTGCTAGCTCTGTCCCTGAAGTCTCTCAATGACTGTATTTTCTTGAATTATTTTAATCACAGCTACATATTTAATAAATTCTGTTAAATAATTATCTTTAATGAAGAGAATAAACTTATATGATCTTTTAACTCCTCTGGAAAATGTAGCCTACATACTTCCTCCTATAAATATGCATATCAGCCTATCATTAAGGTAAAAAACCCCAAAACCTTCCCTTTGACTCTTACAGTCTAGCTTCTCACTGTTGCTCTAAAACTATTGTTTACCTTTTACATTTCTCACTCTCTTTGACTTTTATGGAAGGCCCCCTCCCCTAAAACTCTATGTCTCTAGATCCTGAGGGACTATAATTCACTGTTTTGTTTTGCTTTCTAAGGTTTTTCTCTTTTCCTTAGAATGTTCCTCTTCCTTCCTCTACCACTTAAGTGTACTAATACTCCCAGGTTCTATTTTTAGCTTTCTTCATTTCTTGCCTTGTGCCCTTTTTAGCGGAGCTCTCATTCATATGGCTTTCACACTTATTTCTATATAGATGATTTACAAATCTGTGTCTTGTAATAGTTAGAAATTCTGAGTTTGCCCCCTCATTTCCACTTGTGGCATTCCCATTTGAGTTTCTCACTGTCACCTCAACCTTAACTTGTCCCAAACCAGATTGTTTTCCTACTAGTACTGACTCCTCCATTGGAACTAACTCTTGTTTTTATTGATGGTTCACAGTCACCAGGCTTCTAAAAGGAGAGGGAATACCAGCCTTTGTTTAGCATCCAGTGCACACTAAGCACTGCTTTTCACTTACTGAATGTCCAGCTCAAGTTTTACCTCCTGAGAGACCTTCAAACAATCACAGTGATCCTTTGCAATCCCTTCTTCTTAGACCACTTACAGTATATTTGTATTAAACCCATATATCCTCAGCCTGTGAATCTCCTGTAATTCATACTTTTAGTTTGTAAAACCTCTCAAAGGCAAGGATTTTTATTTCATATTTCTTTTTGTCAGCACAGTACCCCCCAGGTACAGTACAATTTAATAAGTATTTGATGATTTTTGCATAGAAACAATGCTCTAAATAAGGACAAGAATATCAACTTAAATAACAAAACTAAATAAACTAAAACTAAGTAGCAAACTAATAACTCAAAATTAAATAATATTTTAGCTGTACTCTTGAACCTTGAACCCAGTTGAAAGGGGTTAGCCTCTGAAAGTGGCAGAGGCTCTTCACTTACCATTAAGGATCACCTGTTGAACAAATCTTTACTCTGTAACAGAATCTCTTTATCAGTAATACACCTTCATATAGCCATTTTATATTGCTATAACCATATTTATAGAAGGTAGTGTATTTATTTTAGCTTCTCTTCCCCGTTAGGTGCACCAGGAATAATTTCCTCACCATATGCAGGGGCTGCTGGATTTGCCCCAGCCATTGGATTTCCTCAAGCTACAGGTGACTAACTCTAAAGTTGAATTTGAAATGATTTCTTAATGATGGTCTGTATTTTCCAGGAACTTATCAAAATGAAAAATATTACCATATTTGAAGGATTTATAATAAAAGCATTAGGTGTTTCAGTCATAGAAGTGGCTCATGTACAATATATGATGCACAGCTTCCTTGTGTTTATAAATAATTCTCTCTGGTTCCATTCTCAACTCCAAAATTCCCTTATATATTCTGCATCATTTATACTTGCCATTGGCACAGATAACTATAGGTTGACTATATTAATAATCTCTGATTTGCCTTTTTGGTTATTATACAAAATATATGAACTGCTTGCTTATAAGCTTATCAATTACATGTTAAACAGACTTGTGTGTTATTTATCTTTGAGTCCTTAAATGCCTTTGATGGCATTTAATACATAGTATGCAGTCAGCAAACATTTGAATTAATAAACATTTACTGTTAAACTTATTTGTAAATCCTCTTTTTTTGTTTTTTTGATTAATGGGTTTAGAAGATTACCGTAGAGGGTATGCATGCTGTTTTATTTCAGGAAAAAAATATATTTTTTTCTTTAAGTAATAGAAATAATTAAGAGATAGCAATCAGTTAATACTTTGATAATGGCTCTCTGACTCTTTTCCAAATAGTAAACAAAATGAATTTGATCATAACTTAAGGAGGAGAAAAAAATACTTTATGATTTTATTGCTGGTGCTTAAAGAATACACTTGAGGTTGGTGATTAGAAAGAAGAGTGGCTTAGTGTTAAGCCTAGTCTACACAGTACCTTTTTACAGCTTCCAGGTGATTTATGAATATAACTATTTTAAATTGCAACATTGTTGCTTTCTGGCAGTAATCTTTGTATCCTACCTTTCTAATTCTGGGAATTTTAACTACTCTCTTCACTGGAGAGGATGAAGTTAACTAAAAAGAAAAGAGTGATTTAAAAGGTTGAGGTTCATTTAAGTTTTAGGTTTTTGGTGGTTTTAAGACATCTTAACGTATGTTTAATTAAGTGAGTAATTCTACCTATCCCATTAAAATGAAGGCATTATACATTGTTTTTATGTGTTTGAAGCGCCCAAAAGTTTAATTTTTATACATTTGGAGGTAGTGATATATGGTTTCCCTCATTTTAGTTATTTCTTTCTACACACTGTATGTATAAAACACTGTATTAGATGTTAAGAAAGAGAAAAAATGTGTAAAGAGGGCTCCTGAGTTGATAAGACTTTTAAGGTGTAGCAGGGGGATGTACATATACACATACACACATGTATATACCCTACAGTGTAGCTAAGGTGTAGTGTTGGCGGTATATAATAGACTTAAGGAAGTTATTCAAAAGTTGCAGGGGCATGGGAAGAGGTCATACAAAAGACTATTGAGTATAGATTTCGTGGAAAAGCAACCACCCTAAGAAGGTGATGTGCACGGTTTTAAAATTCAGCAAGATGATGGTAATAATAACTTTCCTTAGATTGTCAAGCAGAATAGTATGATTGTAAACTATATTGCAATTTAATTACATGATTTGTGATAAACTGGCCAGACTCTGTCTATTATAAGGAATTTTGAGCTTAAAGAATCAATAAATTAAATAACTGGTTTATTTTATATCAACTAGAGATTTTATCTTAGATAATTTTTAAGCTGAGAATACAAATAGTGGGACATTCTGAGGAAGTGTAGTGTTTTAGGTATAGTATATAGTGTCAATATTCCAGTATTGTAGAACTTTCAGTAGTTCTGAAATATCTGGGGGAGTAGAGAGCTCTGAAAATTCTTGCTGCAAAAGAATATTGAATTCTATAAATTTGTTCTTGATGGTAATAATGTTTTGCAAGGTTACAAAATGTTTTTTCCCCATGCAGAATGTATGTATACAATTTACCTGTTTTAGGTATACAACTCAGTGATTTTTAATAAATTTACGGAGTTGTGCAGCCATTACCATAGTCCAGTTTTAGAACATGCATTACTACCTAGCATGCATATATGTGACTTCTGCTAAAGGACTTTTTACAAAAATATGTATCTGGTTTTATGGTAGAAGTCAATATGAAAATAACATCTACTTTAGAGAAATGTGCTGGAATATATTTGTTTTAAGAAATAGAAGGAGTACTTGTAGTTATAGACCCTTTGAAAAACCTGATGGCTTTAAGACCAGTGAATTTGGTTGCTATGCAAAGCACTGTATAAATAATAAAGTACTAAGTATGATAGTATCAACGAATAAAGAGCTCTACTTCCAGACAGACTCTGGAGGGCAGAAAACTGACCTTTGTTATCCTTATGGTAGCTTTGAAACATTTTCTTCTCTACTTTTGCTTTTGTCTTCATTTATTTACTTAAGTTGTATTAAGTGTTGTAATTCTCCAGATAACTAGAATATGAAATGCTTTTGATGTTTTGAAAAGGTCTGTCAGTCCCAGCTGGACTAGGTCCCGGAGCTCTTGGTCCTCTCGCAATCACCTCCTCTGCCGTCACTGGAAGGATGGCCATTCCTGGGGCTGGTGGTATACCGGGAAATTCTGTTCTACTTGTCACCAATCTTAATCCTGATGTGAGTTGAAAAGTATTATATGTAAAAAGTCTTTCAGGAGGAGGTATTGTAGCTTCTGACCTAGAGTTAAATTCAATGAAAATGTTTATTTTAAGAATATTTATTAAAATTCATCACTAGTATATATAGAAGCAGCATGTAAAAAGTCAGTGCTTTGAACAAGTAAACTTACTTAAAATTTTTACTTAGACACTGATATTTTGTGTTATCCTTTTCAAACAGCTTATTACACCACATGGACTTTTTATCCTATTTGGTAAGTAAAATTTTTTGTTGTTGTTTTTTATATTATCTATGATGTGAATTGAGCATATTGCATCATTTAGTAATATTTATTACTGCTATGTGCCTACTAGTGTGTTTGACACTGAGGATAGAATAGCAAGGAAGACAGTAAGTGATTACAGTTACAACAAAATTTTATAAAAAGGGAAATAGAGATTGTAATAGGAACATACAGCTAGGAGACCTAACCTAGCTGAGGGAATCAAAGATGATGTACCAGTAGAAATGATAGTTAAGCTGACTTGTGAAAAATGAGGACACATTAGCCAGGCAGAAAGGGAGGGCAAATGTCCTTTCACAGATAGTAGCAGTGAGAGACAGAACTCGTGGAACATAGAAATGAAGGAAGCTCAATGAAGAGTGTAAGGGAGAGACATGTTGAAGCTGGGCAGATGGATAGGGGCAAGGTCATTAAGAGCTTTATAAGCTATATTAAAGAGCTTCGTTTTTAACTTAAGAACAGTGGGAATCCATTGACTAGTTTTAAACAGGAGAGAGGCATAATGGGATGTTGATTATAAAAATAATCCCCTAACTTTCCAATAGTGTGCTTCTCAGTTAAAAAAAATATTTAGCCAGGTACTCCTAATCTATATATGATTAATTATTCATAAATTTCATCCATCTTTTACTATAGTCTTTAGTATAATATGTACAAACAAATATAAGAGCAATGAAGTGATATTTAATATTTTAAAGATTTTTCTTATGACACTTTTTAAAATAAAAATCTATTAACATTTAGTGAGAAGTATGATTTAATATGTTTCATTATTTTCAAAAACCTTTTTCATTTTGGTTCAGTATCCCACGAACTGATTCTAAATTCACTTTATTTTAGTACTTGATCTTAATGGTTGTCATAAATGAAAAAGATACCTCATAAAGATATGCAAGGGAATCCTCTGGCAGTCCAGTGGTTAGGACTCAGTGCTTTCACTGCCAGATCCCAAGTTCAGTCCCTGGTCTGGGAACTGAGAATCCTGCAAGCTGCGTGGGCATGGCCAAAAAAAAAAAAAAAAGATAGGTGATTTGAATGGAAGTGTTTCATTGTTGCTGTACTAAATAATTATGATACTAATTTTTCAGTCTAATCCACTAAATTTTGTTGTACTTTACCTAGAAAAGTTCCATTTTTCCTCTTGTTAAATTAGTTGATCTTGAAAACTGTTAACATTAGCATAATGGGGTTAAAACTCACTCTTCATGTGGAAGAATTTTTAAGAGGATGGAAAATTGTTTCAAATTTTTTGAGTGGGTAATAGGTTTTTTTGTTTTGTTTTGTTTGCGGTACGCAGGCCTCTCAGTGTTGTGGCCTCTCCCGTTGTGGAGCACAGGCTCCGGACGCGCAGGCTCAGCAGCCATGGCTCACGGGCCCAGCCGGTCCGCGGCATGTGGGATCTTCCCGGACCGGGGCACGAACCCGTGTCCCCTGCATTGGCAGGCGGACTCCCAACCACTGCGCCACCAGGGAAGCCCTTAACAGCGTTTTTGAGATATAATTTACAGCCATTACAATTCTCTGACTTCAGATGTACAACTCAGTGATTTTTAGTAAATTTATAGAGTTGTGCAGCCATTACCACAGTCCAATTTTAGAATATCTCTATCAGCCCACAGAGAAACATTATACTCATTTGCAGTTACTGTAAAAGTTTTTATTCATGACACATTTATGTAATTTTCATTAACAAAATCATTTATTAATGCTAAATGTTCATGTCTCTTTAATAGCCAGAGCACATTTCTTTCCAAAAGTAGTTAATTTCTCACTCATTTAGAAAAATATCACCCTCAGCTTGAAGAACAAATTGTGTGTTATTTTTTACAGAGTATCTATTTCAGCCACTTGTCATTTCTGAAAAGGGCAGCAAATTTGGAATACTTGTCTTTTTTTTTTTTAATTTTAAAACTACCATTCATCTCTTCAGTTTAGTTGCTCTTAGGGGCTTGCCCACAAGATAACCAATACTCCTTTGTGTGCCTTGAAGATTGTCATAGTCATTCTCTCATCCTATTACAAAGTATGGTAATGATGCTACTGTTTAAAGATCTTATTTTTATGATATTGGTGATACCCTGTTCCACATAAATTGCAATATATATTAATACACTAAATTTTAAAAAATGAGAGAATGCCCTTCATACTGTAGAAACTTCTGTATATAATTTCTTCTATATGTTGAAAATTAGTAAAATGTAGTTTTTCATACTGGTTTATATAAACAAATCAGTCCAAGTAAAAGTTTATTTTCCTCCCACATCCCAGTGAATCATTTTGCCTGCTTTTGGGGATGTGGGACCCACTTTGGGGAACGCTAGCATAGAAAAAATGGATGTAATGAGATCAGTTAGGAGGCTATGATGATAGTCTAGATGTGAATTGGTGATAGTAGGTTTGATGGTAGTGAGGATGGGAAGAAGTGGACAAATGTGAGAGATATTTAGGCCATAGAATCAGTGAGTGCTGGTAGTTGACTGGATGTGTAAGTGTCTAAGGAAAGGGGTAAGTCAAAAGATGACTCCCAGATGTCTGACTGGAGCAAATATGTGCATGATGGTACTGTTTATCAACAGAGTTAGTGAACACAGGAGGGTGCAGGAAAGAGCAGGTGAATCAGTTGAAGTGTTTATGGGACATCCAGGTGAAAGGGGGTACTAGATTAATAAATCTGGAACATAGAAGAGATTACAAATTTGGGAGCATTTGTATGAAATTGCCCAGGGCAAGCATATAGTATGAGAAAAGAAACTTTCTTTAAATATATTAGTAAAGTTAATTGAACATTACACAATCAGCATTAAAAAATTGTTTTGTTTTGTCTTTTTAATTAGGAGTATATGGTGATGTACATCGAGTGAAGATAATGTTTAATAAGAAAGAAAATGCATTGGTTCAGATGGCAGATGCAAATCAAGCTCAGCTAGGTACTAATGATTAATAATAATAATGATAACCTGCCCCTTTTGTATGTGAATTTTCCTGTAAAATAAACTTATGGCTAGTAGGAAGAGCACCTCCTTATGTTAATATCTCTATTATTATTTGGATCTGCTTATATTTTAAGATTTTAAAATATTTATTATTCTTTGAAGTTCATTTATCTATTTGAATATATTGTTGATGTTTAGAGCTTTGACTCTAGGGTTTTTCCATTAGCTTTAAACTAATAAACATGACTTGTTTTCTTTCATTTTATTTGTTTGTTTGCTTATTTATTTTCCTTTCAAATTAAGTTTTCTAGAACTGTTGCATGGCATAACAGTTTGGGAATACTTCATAATGATGGTTCAAGAAAGTGTCATTCTACAATCTCACCGTTTATTATTATAGTGGCTGTTGAAATATTATTACTCAGATTTTTTATTATAAAAAGCTTTACTTGGGATTAAAAATAGATAGCCAGTGGGAAGCAGCCACATAGCACAGGGAGATCAGCTTGGTGCTTTGTGACCACCTAGAGGGGTGGGATAGGGAGGGTGGGAACGAGACACAAGAGGGAGGAGACATGGGGATATATGTATAGTATAGCTGATTCACTTTGTTATACAGCAGAAACTAACACACCGTTGTAAAGCAGTTATACTCCAATAAAGATGTTTAAAAAAAATTTACTTGAGATTAAACTAATTTATTCAATAATCATTTCCTGAACATGTGGTATGTTTCAGGCATTCTGGAACTTTCTAGCACTCTGCTAGGAAAATAGTTACTTTTCGTTGTATTGCTTTTCTTTCATTACAGAAAAACAGTCATTTAATACATTTTCGTATATGAGTTTTTAAATTTAAAACCATTTTTAAGCCCTCAAACTGACAGTATAATTTTTAAATGACTAAATAAAAAGAATTATGATAGACAGTTTTACAGAGACTCTATCTTAGTACCCAGACTTTCCTTATTTTCTTCTTATGCACCAGCAATGAACCATCTGAGTGGTCAGAGACTTTATGGGAAAGTGCTTCGTGCTACACTGTCCAAACATCAAGCAGTTCAGCTTCCTCGAGAGGGACAAGAAGACCAAGGTCTGACTAAGGATTTTAGCAATAGTCCTTTGCATCGCTTTAAAAAGCCTGGCTCTAAAAACTTCCAGAATATTTTTCCACCATCAGCTACTCTGCATCTTTCCAACATCCCGTATGTATCTAATTAGTTACTATTCATTTAGATGATTAATAATCTACAGTATATGGTTTGGGGAGTAAAAACTGAAATTATTCTAACGTAGCAGTTGTCCTATTCACTAATTTCTCGTAAGATGATTTATTTGCCATCATGTCTTAAGAAGTTTATCTCTAACCATACACTATGAAAGTGAAAGATAGCAATGTTTTAAATTTTTCTTTCCAAACAGAGAATTAGCGCCTGTTAACTTTCAGTTATAGAATGGCAAAAATCTGTGCAGAAATATTCCACTGGTGTATACTTGTTCATCCTTTTGTATAAGTAAAGACCCTTTAGTGACCAGCATAGCAAAATCAAATAATTTATGTATCTAAGAATTTGGTAAAACTGAATTCTCTATTTTTTACCTACAAGCTGCAAAGCCATATATATATCTAAAAGCTAAAAATTTTCTTGTAACCACTCTGTATTTAACCAGTGTTGTAGCAGACTTGTTCTTTAGTCATCATCTAACTTAGAGATCGACAAACTATAGCCTATGGTCCAAATCCATCTGTTTTTGTAAGGCCCATGATCTAAGATTGGTTTTTACATTTTCAAGTGGTTACGGAAAAACAAAAGAAAAAATTTTTGTGATTTGAGAAAATTACATAAAATTAAAATTTCACCTTCCATAAATAAAGTTTCATGGAACACAACCACATTTATTCATTTATGTATTAGCTATAGCTGCTTTTGAGCTATAACAACAAAGCTGAATAGTTACAACAGAGGCTGTATGGCCATCAGAGCCTAAGAAATTTACTGTATGGCCCTTTATAGAAAGCACCTGGCAGCCCCAGTTTTAATTCTTGAAATCCTTGACGTACAAAGGGGGCTGTGTTGGGCTTTCTCTAGTTGTGGTGAGCAGGGGCTGCTCTTTGTTGCAGTGTGCGGGCTTCTCATTGCAGTGGCTTGTTTGTGGCAGAGTGCGGGCCCAGTAGTTGTGGTACATGGGCTTAGTTGCTCCGCGGCATGTGGGATCTTCCCAGACCAGGGCTTGAACCTGTGTCCCCTGCATTGGCAGGCGGATTCTTAACCACTGCGCCACCAGGGAAGTCCCAAGTTGGCAATTTTATATAACTTTATATAACATGAAGAGGGATAAGCTTTGGGAAGGAAGGGTAAAAGCTGTGGGGTATAGTTGTGTGCGAGCACCTGTGTGAAAAGTTAAAGACTGAGGGAATGGAGAAGTGTACATTACTGGAATATTTCTGAGAATGAGAATGGGATTTGAATAGGAAGAGAAAATAATTATTCAAAATGCTGTTGAATGCCCAGGCTCCTAGCTAGTCTCCAATTAGGCTATATGGAGAAACCTTGAATCCGAATTGGGCAATGGCTCAAACCTCATGCCAGCCAGGCAACTGGAAGAGTCACTTGAGAAAAAAATCTAGAAATTTAGCACCTCATCACTACAGAGTCAGGGAGAGAGACAACATATTTAAATACTAAAGCAGGCTCCCTCTTAAGTACATTTATCCAGGAGCTGGTCTCAAGTTGCAACCTGCATTGGACATGTAGGTAGAAGAGAGAAAAGACGTTAATACTTTTTTTAACCATCTGCCAAGCCTGGGCACTGTGCTGGTGTTTTACGTGTGTTACCTCATTTAATCTCCATAATCTTCTTTTAAAATTGTGGTTAAATACATAACCTAAGTTTTACCATTTTAACCGTTTTTGAGTGTACGTTCACGTTAAGTACATTCATAGTGTGCAACCATCACTTATATCCATCTGCGGATCCTTGTCATCATCTCAGACTGAAGCTCTGTACCCATTAAACAGTATCTCCTCGTTTCTCTCTAACCCCAGTCCCTGGTAACCACTATTCTACATTCTGTCTCTAGCAATTTATCCATAATAACATTTGGAGTAAAGGTCATTAGTTTCATTTTAACAATGAAAGTGAGAGACTCAGATTAAGTAACTTAAGAGTGACATACCAGGTGAATGAAAAATAGAATGTGAACTTATATCTGTCTCCTTACAGAGCCAATTATTGTTCTGTAACACCCTCCTTGCTGGGAGTTGTGAGATGAGGAAGAGTCTGCTTTTAGTCAGTTGACTCTCATGTGATAGACCACTGTATTAGTTATCTACTGCTGCGTAATAGATCACCCCAAAACTTAACAGCTTAACACAATAGTAGATGTTCATTATCTCAAACTGTTACTGTAAATCAGGAATCCAGAAGTGGCTTAGCTGGGTGGTTTTGGCTGAATCTCTCATAAGGTTGCATCTGAAGGCTTAACTGGGGCTAGAGAATCCACTTCCAAAGTGGCTCACCATATACTTAGTTGTTGACAGGAGGCCTCAGTTCCTTGCCACAAGGAGCTCTCCATAGGGCTGCTGATTGTCCACATGAAATAGCAGCTGGTTTCTTCCAAAGCTAGTGATTCAAGAGAGGGCAAGGTGGAAATTGCAGTGTCTCTCAGCCTCAGAAGTCACATGTGTCATATCTACAATACCCTGAGGGTTACAGAGGACATCCTTATTAGATATGGGAGGGGAGTACCAAAAGTGTGAATACTAGGAGGCAAGAGTAGTTGGGGGCTATCTTAGAACCTGGTTACCACATACACATGTTCATAATTACCCTGAAAGTAATTGAAAATCTACTGGCCTAGTAGTGGAAAACACTGGACCATAGAAGACAAGTCAGAGCTAGGGAAGTATCTTTGGAAGTGCTAGAGTTAATTGTGGGTAATAATCCCATTGAAAGAATAAATATAGAAAGATTTTCTTGTTCTTTATATACTGCCCATGTCCTGTGCAAAAGATTTGAGGCAAAATTCCATCATTTGAGAACATGTATGCATCAACCTTGAACATCTTTCAGGGCACTTGCAAATCATGTCTTCATTGCGTGGCTTTATGCTCTTTGAAATGTGAAAATTCTGGAGACTTGATGATTTCAGGAGTTAATTTTTGCATCATTTAAAAATTAGGGATAAGATAGTTGACTCTCTCTGTAATGTTTTCACAGCCCCTCTGTTACAGTAGATGATCTGAAGAACCTTTTCACAGACGCCGGATGTTCAGTGAAGGCTTTTAAATTCTTTCAGTAAGTCCATGCTTTTAAGAAATACATTAACATTATTTAATATGATCTGTAAATGTTTAAGGTAGTTTAATGAAGTCTTCTAGGTCTGGGGAAGAGGTTTGTAGGCAAAATTAATTCTATATGCTTTTTCTATTTCTTCTACCGTTTTCAGGAAAGATCGCAAAATGGCACTCATTCAGTTGGGATCTGTGGAAGAAGCAATCCAGGCTCTCATTGAACTTCATAACCATGACCTTGGAGAAAATCACCACCTCAGAGTTTCCTTCTCAAAATCTACAATCTAACTTTTCTGTGAATTTTTCTCCTAAGACTGGACCATAATTTTAGTAAAACCCTTCAGACATAGACTGAAGCAGCTCAAGACCAATTCTGCCTCTTTCACAAAAATAACTCTTCCTGAGTTTGATATTCAAGTATATTCAAAAAATCATGGGATGTTCTCTTTTCCCTTAAACCCTCTGCCAATACGTCACCAGAGGCGTGTTTTTCCTGTCCCATAGTTTCTAAAATGAAAATAATCTTCAGGAAAAAAGAATCAGGAAAAAATTTTTTTTCAATAATTTAATTCCCTATATTAAATTGGATTTCAAGAGGATGGTCTTTCTTTTCGTTTGGGTCCAGATCAGCCTTATACAACATTTCTAAACTCCTTTGTACTTTGAAAAATTTAAACATATAGACTTTTAAAATTACTTGACATAAGTAATTTAAATTACCTACAACCAAGATTTTAACTGTATGATTCAGAAGTTTGACTCCTCTAGAAAACTGTGTTCCCTTATAAGTTACATCAGTTATTTGGCATATACTGATACTTACTATACATTAACAAATTGGGTTGTATTGGAAGCAAATTTATAAATCTGCGTGTTTTCTTTCACTTTTTTTTTCCACTGTAAGACACTCCTTTGCATATCTTTAACTTTTTAAGACTATTTGGAGAATGAAGTGTCTCAACTGTCTCCAGGGAAATTAAGTGGAATCTAACCAGGATCTATTAAGATGTCAGAATAATTAATAATTTTATTAGGAAAAAACATGTTTTAAATTTCAAAATGACACTTGCCGAATAATATAAAATGATCTTGGAAAATTTAAAAAGAAAAATAATCCTACTTATAAACTACTTTTTTATAGTTGTTTTCAGAAAAAAGTTTACAGTCTTAAGGAAAATATTCAGGTCTATCATATGGTTTGACAGATTTTTTAAAAGTTATTTTTGGTAAAGTCTTCTTTTAGAAAAAAATCAATCTCAAGGGTTTTTTGTACCACTATAATCTCTAATACTTATTCAGAATTACTGTGTATTTACTTAATTTCCTATTATGTGCCTTATTATGTGCTTATGATATAATAGGTTAGACTTTTATCTAAGTATCTTGAAAGCTATATCGTGGGCTTGGTGAGCATTTGTTTTTTCTTTCCCTGTTTTGGTAAGAATTTTAAAGTTTTTTTCATTGCAATTTTAAGTGATTTTCAATAACTACTAGTTTCTATTCAAATTTTTGGTGCTTTGGTATAGAGATGGGGTGAGGAAGGGTTAAATGGTTTGGGGAATAACTCAGTGCACACCTGTAGGCCTCTTCATGTTGTGACCAATAGTGGTCACTGCCAGTTATAGCATACCAATTTGGGGCTATAACATGCAGTCTCAGTTCTGGATCTTGTCTGATCTTTATCACCCATTAGAATTTGTCTCAGGATTACTTGGTTTTTGTCATATACTCGTGAGAACTTGCTTTTCTTTGTTAATGTAACTTCATTACTGAGTGCCCACATATATGGAGTATGAGAAGGTGGATTCTTCTCATACTCTGTCCCTCTTTTTAGTTGAATGTGAGAGTACATTTTAATGTTGCTTCAGTGATTGTATAATGTAAAATTGTTTCTTTTTAGTTAGATACTTTGCTTTTGTTAATTCCTTCAGTGCTTGATCGGATTTTTTTAAAGCAGAATTTGTTAAAAGGGTCATTTTTGTCCACCCCTTTTACACTTTCCAGATTCTCAGAGTGGTTCATCTCACCTTTTAAAAGAATATCTCAATTCCTTTGCTATATTCCAGTCATTAATTTGAACACAGGAAGAAATTTTATAAAAAATTGGAGACTACAAAAGATAATTGTTAAAAAGCAGAATTCACTCAACGCTGAGCAACAATTAGTTGTTAGAATACAAAGGAGGACACTATATTGAGATCTTTCAAATGGATCAATTTTACTATTGGCTGATAGGTATAATCATTTATCTAGTTTTTATTTTTTTCACTTATGAAATATATTTTTACCAAAACACTGAGTAATAGGAAAGGGGGAAAAAACGATTTCTTTAAGAAATCTCCCCAAATTGCTTCATTTTTTTCCTTCCATACAGGCACTATTATAATTTTCAGTGGCATGTTAAATTGGTTTTTTTTTAGTTAGGAATTACTGTGTAGTTTTAATTCATGATTCCTATAACAGTCAGTGTAAGTGTAGCAGAAGTGTAGCAGAAGGGAGATCACAATGGTATTGAATGTAATTTTGAAGTAGGGAATGGCCTTCATATTTGAGAGAGAACATTTGAATCCTTTTCAGGGATTTGTGCGCGCGCGCGTGTGTGTGTGTGTATAGATAAGTGTATATACATACATACACTTTTCTAGTGTTGTACATACATATGCACATTACATACATCTTAATTTATTGACAAAGAACATTAATCAAATTAAGATTTGGAAAAGGTGAGATATTCTTGTTTAAAATAGTGTGTTTGCAACCATCAATTTGTGTCTAAAATTAGCTGTAGCACATGGATGTTGTCCATATTGGGCTATTTGCTCTTTGAATTATAGAGGTCTACAGTATTTGTGTTGGTATAGTTTCTGTAAAAAGATTTTAAAATATCAGGGCAGTGGAAAAACTAGATCTTTGTATTTTTTGCTTTGGCATGCATGTAGTTGATATCTTCTGAGCAATGTTTATTTTTGCTGTTGAGCTGTCATAGTATCCTATTTTTAAGTTTATTTACTTAATTTTAAGGAGTATTGTCTTATTTTTGGAGGTGTCTGACTTTGACACAAAGTATGTATATTCAGGACTTTATTAAAAAATAGCAGTACATGTTTAACAGTAGCAATTTATGCCAAAAAGTTCTACTTTGAGATTTAAATAACTTGCATAGCAGTAAATTGTTTTTCCTGTGAGATACAAATAGAAAAATAACCTTAATAATTTGATAACTTACAGGAGAGTATCAGAATTACCCAATAGCTCCTGCAGAATGCCATAAATTCGTTATTTAAGGCTAAATATTGTTATGTTAATTTGTAGTAATGTTTCTGATTTTGTTGAAAGTTGCAAATCTCACAGTTTTTAGAGACGCAATTTTTGCCTGCCTATTCCTTATGGAAGCAATGCCTTTTTTTGGCTCCACCTAGGATGGTGATTATAGGTTCTGCTTCAGTTGATTAAAAGTAACTCTCATGAATGTCTCTGATCAGTTTTATATAAACTTTTGAAAGCTTCCATGTCATTAGGCAGCAAAGGTTATACATTTATATTAACATGTAATTCCTCTTCGGTTTCCACTAAGTATTTTTGGACAAAAGATGACAAGCTCAAAAGTATGTATCCCCCCCCCCCCCACCCAGTGAGTCACTTAAAAGCCCTGTTTGCCAAACTATCAGCCTATCTCTTAGAAAACCTAGTGTGTACTGCTATTTTTAAAACCAAAAAGACAGCATGACTATGCGTAAAAGCATTTTTATTAACTTTTCCTTTGTCTTGATCTGTTGTTAACAAGAATAAAACTGCCAGACTTAAAATATTCTACTGTTGTGCTAAAAGAAATACAATTTAGATTGCACAGAACTTTTTCTTTAAAGAAAATATAACTCAGCTGTCTTTTAAGAGCTGTGTTATTGTCTACAAGACTATTTGCAGTCTTTTTTCAGAGCAAATTTTAACAGCTAGTTGTGAATGATTTAAAAAATAGAAAATTACTAAATATTAGTTTTGGGGGTTTTATAGAGGGAGAAAAACAAAACAGGACCAAAGGTTATGTGCCTTCTTCAGTAGTCTTAATTGATCTTTTCTTCCTATTTGAGACTAAGGTAGTATCAGTATTCTGGTTTTCAGGAAATACATATTATAGTTTTAAAAGAATGTTGTCCCACACACCATCCGTTCAAGCAAACAGTTGTAACTGTAAAATGAAGTCTCAGTTACACTTTTTGCCTTCATCACATAATATTCATTATATAGCATTGTGCAGGTCCAAGAACAGAGCTGCTCGTAATCTTTGTGGTAGTCATCTTAGTTTCTGTAACCAGAGGCATATGTTCCAGAGAACAGGGATATTTTTCTGGTCCAGTGACCTTGGTGATAATAGTCATGATTGAAAGCTGCTCATGGCAAGCTTAAATCAGCACTGTAAACAGATTTTTGTTGTTGTTGTTACATTATTTTTAGTTCTTGAATCTATGTAGTAGTTGTAATAACAAATATTTAAATAGCTATTTTTGATGTCATTAAAAAAAATCATACTCTAGCCTTTTTTCCCCCTTACCATTGTTACTCAGATCTTTAAAAAATTCATCCCACATCCAAAAAGTACTAATTATAAAGACTGCTGACCAAGCAAAGTTTTGCATCAAAATGTCACCTCATTGCTCTGACCAAAGACTGACTGTTCTGGTTTTGACTCCTTTCTGTTAAGCATTTCTTTTCCCAAGCTCCTTTCTGAAAGAAGATCCAGTGCAAAGCGGCCTTTACTTTCTATTTCCTATCAGCGAATAGACTACTTAGAGAAAATGGGAGTTTAAATGTGAACAGAATGGATTAGGACAACATGGGTTTTATGGGCATTTTCAGTACTGTATTTAAGAAAAAAAAAAAAATAGCACAGCTAGGAGCCTCTGACATTGTCTCGTGTTTTATGTGGTCTGTTCATAAAATTCCCTTTTTCAGTTTATTAGAATGTTCATCTAACAGAAGAAAATGCTGTAAATATTTGTAACAACATTTTTTAAAACCAGGCCGAAAAAGAAAAAAAAAACGGTTTTTGGGAACAAGTTAACATATAAAGTGGTTTTATATAAAACATCAGTTGTCTTGTATATTTTGATAAGCAGCAGTACCAGCTTTCATTTGTAACACAGTTTGTGGCATTGGAAGAAAAGGATTCTGTGATTACTGAAGTGAATTATGTTATAAATGCAAAGAGAAGATAAAATATTAAAAAACATATTTTCTAAGTGCGTAGTGCATGGTTAATTCAAGCTTCTGTACACTACAATATATTCCATTTTTGTTTGTGTATTTGCTGACTATTACTTGATATCTCTAATCTCTTTCCTAACAAGTATAGCATTGTAGCATGCCTTTTAATAAATGTCATGACATCTGTACTCTCTTAAAAATATTTCTGTGTTCTTGTCTGTACTTTGGGTTTCCCCTTGTCTTACCTGTAATTCTAATGATGTCATATTTTCTTTGTCATAGCCATCCATCTAAACTTGTTATAGTGAGAGCATAGCAAGCACATATTCATACCACTTTAAAAACTGAAAAACCTTAAGTGTACTAATCACCTCTCTTTTACTTAAGGAACAGTTCTCATTTTGAGAAACAGAATGCTTTTCTAACCGTCCTATGAATAGCTTCTTCAGTGGCACACCCCCTTTGTACAAGTACATGTTGGCACATTTGCATGAGTGATGTCTTTCGCTCTCTTTCTGTGCATCTCTCTCTCTCTCTCTCTCTCTCTCTCTCTCTCTCACACACACACACACACACACACACACACACACACACACACACACACTATATGTACAATGCCAAAGAAGAGTGGGAACATTTTTCCAGTTCAGTTTTTGACTTCCCTAGGGATGAGTATACATAAATTTTGAGACATTTCGAGGTGTGATCTCAAACCAAGTGTTTTTTTTTTTTTGATTGAAGGGTAACACAGTTACCAGCTGCCTATATATTGCTTTTCCGTAGGCAAATGTTTTATTTCTAGGTTCTTTAAAGCGTTATTGGATTGTAGGAGTCTAAGCAGTCATTTATTTTAATCTTTTATTCTAGGATCTTTTTTTTTTAATGTTTATTTATTTGACTGCGTAGGGTCTTAGTTGCCACATGTAGGATCTTTCCTTGTGGTTCGTGGGCTCTTTGTTGCTGCGTGCGGGCTTCTCTAGTTGCAGCACATGGGCTTCTCTCTAGTTGTGGTGCACAGGCTCTAGAGCACACGGGCTCAGTAGTTGTGGCACGCGGGCTTAGTTGCCCCGCAGCATGTGGGATCTTAGTTCCCTGACCAGGGATCGAACCCTTGGATTCATTGGAAGGCGGTTTCTTAACCACTGGACCATGAGGGAAGTCCCTATTCTAGGATATTTTTGCAAGTGGGAATTTTTTCTTGGGGGTGGGGGGTGGGATTTATTTTTAATGGAATAGAAAACTAGGTAACTGCTGATCTTTGCTGGCTCATCTAAAATCTATTGTCTCTGTGAATGTAACTAGATCAATTTTTTTTTTAAGATCTAGAGGCATTTTTATCAGGAAAAGATAAAATAGCCCTATGGCCAAATAGGTTTTTATAAACTTGCTTGACCATGAAATGCTTATTTACAGCAGAGGCTTGTAACCATCATTAACAGTCACAAAGTCTTGAGTATAAATGGATCTAAGAGGCTACCTAGTTCAATTTCCACCTTTTAAAGATGAGCGGCTCAGAGAAGGAAGTGACTTGCCCAAGGCCACATGCCAGTTAATGGCATAGTCTGGACTAGAACCCAGGTCTCCTTAACATTATCCAGTACTCTCAGTTGCACCCTGATGTTGCAGTTCTGCCCTGCCAAGTGTTGTGAGGGTCGTGTTCTTGAAGGTCTGTACATGGGGTTGGGGCGTTACTCTTCTGAGAACTGCCAAAACCAATTTAAAGGCATTGCATAAGTGCTGGGGGTGTTTTTTCTGCTGAAGAGTAAAAATGCCTACCTACTTCTGAAAACTTTAAAAATGTAATTTCAAGTTGCAAATTTGAGAAAGCTAACTCTTAAAAAAGTAGTTACTACAGTATATGTATTAGTTTGCTAGTGCTGACATAATAAAGTACCACAGACTGGGCAGCTTCAACAACAGAAATGTGTTTTCTTACAGTTCTAGAGGTTAGAAGTCCAAGATCAAGGTGTCACCAGGGTTGATTTCTTCCGAGACCTCTTTCCTTGACTTGTAGGTGGCCATCTTCTCCCAGTACCTTCACATGATCTTCCCTCTGTATGTGTCTGTATCCTAATCTCTTTTTATAAGGACACCATTCATATTGGATTAGGGCCCACCCATCTGATCTCATTTTACCTCAGTTACCTCTTTAAAGGCTATATCTCCAAATACAGTTACATTCTGAGATACTGGGGTTTAGGACTTCAACAGAAGAATTTTGACGGGATGTAATTCAGCGCTTAACACTGTTTAGTGAAAATTATTCCTTCAGTTCACCAAGTACTGATTGTACCAGAACTGAGCTTTGTGCTGGGAAAGATAATGAAAGGTTAGGGATATGGTGATTTACCTTTTAGAACTGTGTAATCTAGTGGAAATGTCAGCCTAAATCCATAAATCAAGTAGTCTTCAACTCTTTCCTTCAATGGAAAGCCCCCCAAATGGATCATAAGGCCTCCCTCTAGGCCATTCTAACCAGAATACACATGGCTAAAGCTATCCTACAGCTAATTATGAATATGTAGGAACACATACCCTGCAATAATTATTTCTAAGAAATGTCATTTCAGAGCAATGATCATTTCTAAGACATATGCCATTACTTGAACAGTTGCAGAAATAAGAGGATACTGTCAAACAAGCTGTACCCAATTTTTAATGCCCAACATTTGTAGGTAATTAAACTGGGATGCTATGTTAGGAATAGTTAGTTAAAAGTATTAAACCCACTTTGTTTACTGTTTGTGTGATCCTACATCAATGATTTTTTTTCTATTGTCTACTTCCAATGGAAATTCTTCACTATATGTTTCTATCAAAACAATTTATGTTGAACTTACAAAATTCTATAACAGTTTTCTTAGTGCATTTGTAATCATTGGGTTCAGGTGTAGAACTCCTACCTCTGCTATTATAAAAAAGTATAATTGAGTAGGAAAAGTTAATGAGTGTAATGTTCCATGAAGATCCCTTTATCTATTTTCTTTCATTTCTATGTTTGTTCTAAGGACATAGGGTAACAGGAAAAACTCATTGGTTTTGTTGGAATAAATTGCTCACAGTTCAGTTAAGTAAGCCTATGTTCTATGCCTAAAATTATGGAATTATCTAAGTCCTTGATCCTACAGAAAACAAATGTCAAATTCTAACCTGTTAAGAGATTGTCTTTAGCCAAATGAAAGCCAGTATTATATGTTAGACAAAGTACACGTTAGGGCAACAGGCACTATGAGAGAGAAAGAAATTTCATAACGATGTATTTTTATAGTGGAATACTTTATACAAGTGAACACAATAAAGCTACATAAAACCTACAGGGAAGAATCTCACAGATGTGATGTTGAACAAAGGAAGCCATACACAGAAAAAAGTGTAATGTATAATTCTATTTACATCAAGTTCAGAAATAGGGTAGTGGTTACCTTTGGGAAGGAGGTAATTGAGGGCTTGAGGAGAGGTTTCTGGTTTGTGGTTAATGTTTTATTTCTTAACCTTTGTACCAGTTACCCAGGAGTGTTTACTTTCTGATAATTCATTGAGCTTGTACACTTAGGATTTGTGCATTTATCTGTGTATTATACTTCAATTAAAAGGATTTTGAAAAATGATTGTAATTGAGCAAGGAACTGTAAACCATTCTCCTAGCTTCTTAAATCAGCTGATTATTCTACTCAGTAAGTAAGGCCATGTTATAAAGTAGTCAAGATACCATGCACTGAGTTTCATCATGGCACTCTCCCGCATATCTGTATATTGCATTTCTCTGATCATGGCATACCTATGGGAAAAATGTTTCTCTGACAAAACAAAAATCACACCGTGTTTTCAAGTAAATTTTATCATTTTGAGTGGTTTTACGCTCCACTAGCTTCAGAAAAGATTTCATTAATACATTTTAGTTTTGTTTTTGCAAATATAAGCCTGATCTGGTAGGTTGTTTGATATCTAACCCCTTATGCATTTCCATCAAGAAAAGCCAGAAAAACCTACCTAGCTCTCTGGCATCCTACGAGGAGACTTTATACAAAAGGCTTAGCAGAACTTCTTGGCATTAAGAATTTTATTAAGAATCTTATCTTAAATATATACTAGTTAGTATAGTAGGATGGAGCCCCATGTTCCCAATACACAACTACAACTAGTGGCAACTCTTGTTTCATCTGCTCTTCATCCACTCCCTGGATTATTTTGAAACAAATCCTAGTCTTCATATAATTTCATCTCTAAATATTTCAGTATTTATAAATCCATACATTGCAATTGTTGATACAGTCTTTTAATATATAGCTTTCCTTTCCATCCTTTTTTTTCCCTGCAACTTATTTGTTGAAGAAATTGAGCTATTTTGTGAAAATTCTAACAATCTGGATTTCGCTGATAATGTCCCCATGATATTATTTCTTTAATAGGTCTCCCCACCTCAAATTTTCTGTAAATTGGGAGCTGCTTCTTTCCTTACCTCCTGCCTGCCTCCCTCTTTTTTTTTGGCAAGAATATTTCACAGATGGCACTGGGCACTTATATAATGTGTCTTTTCTTGTGATGGTAGTAGCCACTGCTGATCATTGCATAGGTCAATTAATATTTAGGGATTACTTCTATGTAATAAGAGAAACTTCCCAATATCAACTATTTGGTTACTCTGAGGTACAATATCTATAGGAAAGACAAGATAAATGCTTGATTCTTCCACTTGCCTGTTTTTGAAATAATTACTTTGCTTCCTATCATGCTTCAAAAATTTGTTTACCTTGGTTTTTTTTAAACTTGTGTTTTTATGAAAAATTTCAAACATTTTTAAAAGCAGAAAGACTAGCACAATGAAACTCATGTTCCTGTCACCTAAATAATGCATTCATATTCAGTGTTTTATCTTCTATAACCATACTCATTCTGTCCTTCTACTTGGAAAATTATTGACTTAATTCATTTTACACAGTAGTTTTCAAACTGGTTAAAAAGTTGTATATAATATTTAAAATTTTCTGCCTTGGGACTTGCCTGGTGGTGCAGTGGTTAAGAATCCGCCTGCCAGTGCAGGGGACACGGGTTTGAGCACTGGTCCAGGAAGATCCCATATGCCGCAGAGCAGCTAAGCCCATGCGCCACAACTACTGAAGCCCACGTGCCTAGAGCCCGTGCTCCAAAACAAGAGAAGCCACTGCAGTGAGAAGCCCACGTACTGCAATGAAGTGTGGCCCCAACCAACGCAACTAGAGAAAGCCTGCTTGCAGAAATGAAGACCCAACGCAGCCATAAATAAATAAATATCCTTCTTTAGAAAAAAATTTATGCCTAATTGGTAATTATAGCCATTTTTTAATTGCTGGTTGTTTCTGCTGTGCCTTTTTTTTTCCTTCAGTCATCTTGCCAGAAGAATTTTTAAGAACCTGCTTTTCACTTGTTTTGATCCCCCAAATAAGTTTATTTTTTAGTTCATTAATTTCTTTTTAAATGCTGTCTTTGGATTTATTGATATGTTGTGGTTCTTCTGCAAAAGACTTTTGGTGTGTTAATCATAGCTGTCTGCTTTGATTGCCTTGTTTATCCTAATTTCCACTGCATATGTATCCCTTATGACAAAACAGTAAATATGGGCTTGAGAGTGAAATAAAACTAGGTAGGAATAAAAACTTACTTGAAAAAAAAAAGTTTAGGATTGTCCCAATGATTCTCTCTCTCCCATACCTTTTATTCCTGTACTGCCTTTGTGTAGGCTCATTTGATAGACACACATGTTCACTGGAGGGTCTAAAGTAGTAAAAGCTATTCTAACCATGCCATCAAGTGTGTAAAGCACTGGTATGTCATTTCCTGCAGCATGATACTAGCTTACGAACTAATTCTAAAGAGTTTACCTGATTCATTGACAACTAGTGTTTCTTAACATCTCTGAATATGGTGCGGTGGCTCTCAGTCCCAGATTTTCCAGAACAGGCATAGAATCTCTGTATTTTCAGATCATGCTTCCAGTTTTTTGTTTTTTTCAAAAATATAGTTCTTAGAGCTACAGAAACAACTATTAAATAGTGTGCTTGGCATGTGACAAGGCAGCTCACTTCTAGACTAATCTATAAATTCTCACAAATAAAGGCAGAAAGATAAAAGAGATTACAGGGTTCTAATGATAACCCCTATTCACTAAGCAAGCATAGTCTCCTTAAATAAAGCACTCCTGCAGAGACCAGTATACAGTAGATTATCTGTTGAATAAATAAAGGTTTGCATTTCCTTACAGCTGGTATGAGCTTCTGGTGGAAGCAGCCCCCCATGTTTTTCCCTTGGCAGTCCCCATCCTTCACCCGTGAAGTAAAACTACTGAGACCACGATAGATAGAACCTTGGTGCTTCTGGTGACTTTGTAGACAGAAAACTGGTTATTACAGACCAATACTTTGTCTAAACCAAGCTGCCGGCTGGTCATTGAAATACACAGGGAGCTTGAGTGAATACTCACAGAAGGAGATGGGGGCCTTGCCTCAACCTGCAAAAACACCTACTCTCCACCTCCACATTAGGGCTTTGGGAATTTGGTGACAAACTCCGACAAAGCGTATGTATTCACAGATTTCTACCCTTAACTGGAACTATTGCCTCTGAACTATCCATTTTCAGGGTAGCCATAACTTGTTCCATCATGACCCCTAAAAGCATAGATTTCCCAGATATTGTCAATCCGAAGGAAGCCAAAATATTCCCTTGCATAATGTATTAGTTTGCTAGAGCTGCCATTACAAAGTACCATAAACTGGGTAGCTTAAACAGCAGAAATTTATTTCCTCAAAGTTCTGGAAGTTAGATGTCTGAGATCAAAGTTGTCAGCAGGTTTGCTTTCTTCTCTGTGTGTGTCCTAATCTCTTATAAGGACACCAGTCATACTGGATTAGGGCCCACCCATGTGACCTCGTTTTACCTCGGTTGCCTCTTTAAAGACTCTGTCTCCAAATACGGTCACATTCTGAGGAACTGGGTGCTAGAACTTACAGAAGAATTTTGAGGGGACACGGTTCAGCCGATAGCACACATTTTTCCCTTAGGAGCTCATGACCCTGCTAAGAATCTTCAGGACCTTAGGAGCAAGACTGAGAAAAGCTGTCTATTCTTTAATCTCATTGACTGGGGCCTGTGCTCTTTGTGCAGGAAAAAGAGAATTGAGATTGCAGATGTTTGAAAAGCAAAATTCTTAAATTGTTAAAAACATAAGTCTTATACCAAAGATAGCATGAGTTTAAGTTTTATTTAACTCATTAATGAAGGAGATGGCAGAATGACAGAGCTGGATAGAAAAGAATTAGAAGAACTAGGTTTTGGGCTTCCCTGGTGGCACAGTGGTTAAGAATCCGCCCGCCAATGCAGGAGTCGCGGGTTCAAGCCCTGGTCCAGGAAGATCCCACATGCTGCGGAGCAGCTAAGCCCGTGCACCACAGCTACCGAGCCTGTGCTCTAGAGCCCGCGAGCCACAACTACTGAAGCCCGTGTGCCTAGAGCCTGAGCTCCGCAACAAGAGAAGCCACAACAACGAGAAGCCAGAACACCACAGTGAAGAGTAGCCCCCGATCTCAGCAACTAGAGAAAGCCTGCACACAGCAACAAAGACCCAGTGCAGCCAAAAATAAATAAATAAAATAAATAAAAAAGAACTATGTTTCACATAATTAGTGGGGAAAGGAATTCTGAAATGAGATTTCTAATTTAAGTATAAAACCAGTTAATCTTCTGCAGGCAATTAAACCATATAACATTTGAGGTTCTCTTCTCTTCCAGATACTTGAAAAAAAAAACAAAACAAAACATCCTTAACAGTATTCTACAAGTTAACCTCTAACATTATAGGATTGTTAGTCACCTAATCATCATTTGGTATTATTTCAAAGTTTTATTTTTCTTGCACAAATAAAGTCATCACTCAGAATCTAACGCATATTGTCATTTATCCTGAGTCTCCTAGAACAACTTTGCCAGCCATGGACCTTAAAAGACGCAGTTCTAAAGATTGGCTTCTAGCATGACAGCATGAGGGGCTCTGCTGACCTGCTCCCCAGTAAGATCGGTGAAAATTAAAAAAAAAAAAAAAAAAAAGGTTTAAGGACTCTGGAAATGGTCCTAAAGATAAACACACAAAGAAACATGTATTCAAGAACATCTACAAAAACTTAGTAAGAAAGGTCAGAGTCTATGGTATTTGAACCAAGATGGCTTCCTCTCTCCCTGGTCCCAGCTCCCAGGCAGACAGCTGCAGCCAAGAACATCTCCCGGCACGCAGAGGATTTTCTTCCTGGGAGCTGCAGAACAACAGCTTTTCTCATCTTACCCGCAGCCATCTGTTGCTGAGACTAAGTCCTGAGTGTGGTCAAGAGGTGGGGGCTTTGTTCTTCCACCCAGCCCCTAATCATGGAGTGGAGGCTTGTTCTCAGATGGGGCATGTTGAGAATACTGGGGCCTGTCACTTTTGCCCTGGCTACATCAGGACAGACTTTACGTGTCCATTTAAGGAGACTTGACTTTATCTTGCACACAGTGGAGAACCATGAAAGTGCTTTAACTTGTGTTGTCAGTATGGCAGCCACTGGTCACATGTGGCTTATTGAGCACTTGAAATGTGGCTAGTCCAAACTGAGAAGTGCTGTAAGTAGAAAATAGACCCTGGATTTGAAGACTTGGTACAAAAGGAAGAATGTTAAATATTTTATTAATAATGTTTCATATTTATTATGTGCTGAAATAATACTTTGGTATATTGTGTTAAATAAAATATATTGAAATTAATTTCATCTGTCTTTTAAAATGTGACTGCTAGAATGTTGTAAATTACATATGAGGTTCAAATTTGTGGCTTATAGTTATATTTCTATTGGACAGTGCTGCTTTAACTCACTTACGAAGACAGAAGAAGGTCAAGAGCATGATTTCTGAATCCAGACTGTCTGGGTTCAGAAGAGCTGTGCAAAGATCCTGGGAAAATTTCTTAGTTTCTTGGTATATTAATTTGCTAAGGCTGCCATAACAAAATACAACAGACTGGGTGGTTTAAACGACAGAGATTTATTTCCTTATAGTTCTGGAGGCTGGAAGTCCAGTATGAAGTTGTCAGCAAATTTGGTTTCTTGGGAGGCCTCTCCCCTGGCTTGCAGATGGCCATTTTCTTGCCGTGTCCTCACATGGCCTTTCCTCCGTGCTCATGCATCCCTGGTGCCTCTTCCTCTTCTAAGGATACCAGACATATTGGATTAGGGCCCCATTCTTATGACCTCATTTAACCTCAATTAACTCCTAAAGGCTTATCTCCAAATATACTCACATTGGAAGTTAGGGCTTCAACCTATGAATTTGGGGGGACACAATTCAGTCCATTACACTTGGCGTTTTGGTTGCCTCTCTATAAAATGGGGATGATGATAATACCTTTCTTATAAAATTGTTGTGAGGAATAAATGAGTTACTATACATAAAGTACTTAGAACAGTGCCTGAACATATTAAATGTTATCCAAAAGCTATCCTTTTTTTTTTTTTTTTTTTCAAAAGCTATCCATTATTGAACAGTCATTTGTTCATCCTGGTCCTTGATCACATGACTGACGTTCATCTTCCTGTAAGGAAATGATCCACACCCTCCAGCTAAGCCAGAAATTTGAATTAAACAGGGTGCTGTCGACAAGGTGCAGCCTCTGCAGACAGCTATTCCTTATCCCTCTACCAGTGTCTTTTTTCAGCACTATTTTTTCCATTTACAGCAGTTTTTCTCAACTCTTCTTTATTCTCCTTTGATAAACATGCAACTCTCATGCTCCCCTTTAGGGTTATTAGAAAGTTTATAATAATGTAACCATCATAGCTAAAAACAAATAAAGCAATAGCTATGTTTGAGAACAAATGCATATTGGTCTTTTTTAAAAATCCATGTTTTTTAACCTTATTAAGGTGGTTATCAATGTGAGCACTGAGTGTACAGTACAGCTCACCATAGAAGCTTTGCATCTTATGCAGTGTGGAAGACAAAGCATTTTCTAAGTCAAGTCTGCGCCTGCTTGGTTTGCATAGCCAGAGGTACAGACAAATCAGCTTAGCAAATGTACAGTGTTGGGAATGATATAACGGCACACAAATCTCTTCTCTTCTCTGTGATAAACTGGGAACTACTTTATCCCTAAATTCTCCAATATGCTTTTCTAAATGTTCTCTTATGTAACTGACTCAAACTTGTGTTCATTTCAACCCTTCTTGAGATTTTTCCTGGCAAAGACTAAATATCAGGAAGGAAGAGTTTTCCCCCGGAGTTTCCCAAAGGAAATTTGGGTCTACCCCTGACACGAGGAAAAGTTATCCTGAATTTATCCTGCAGCTGGACTGGAAGGGGTTGGAATTTGTTTTTCTTGGAAGCCAATCTCAAAATCCTTGTCCTTTAGAACATCATCAAGATGAGAAAATGAAAAGACATTTCAATATCAACTTGAATCTAGAAATGGATTTTTGTTATAAATGCTTACAGGAACAAGCAAGTTTGGTGTTTGACCCTTTATAATTCAGATTCAATGTCTTCAGGGCTTCAATTCTATATTCCAAGCAAAACAAGCTCAACTGCAAAGTTAGACTTTTTCAAAAATTTTGCAAAAGTTAGCCTCGCCCTAAAGTAGGATAATAGTTTCTAAATTTAGCCAAGTGAATATTTCTTTGGCCACCCACAAACTTCAGTATGGAGCTGAAGAAATTTGTACAAATTTGGCACCGTCATTCAGATATTCACAAAAAAAGTTCAATAAGCCAGTCGTTTTCTACCCACCTCCTGATTGCCTTGATGGCGACCTGCCAGCGACTCTAAAACTTACTGCAGCCACACCCATTGTTTGTCCCTTTTTTCCTCTTTTCCTCCTGTGACCAGGTTCTCATCCCCTCCTACTTCCCCAGAGATCTCACTCTATCCACCATCCATTATCTATATCCATTGGCTCGTCTCTCCTGCTTCTTCCATCCCACCTGCTTCACTGGATTTTCCTGTCAGCCTTTTAAACATTCTCAACTCTCTCCAATCTTAAAACAAGGAAATAAAAACCCCGATGCTCCTTTGCCTACCATTCTACATCTCGTCTTCCCCTTCACAGCCAGACTTCCAAACAGAATGGTCTCTGCTTCTTCATCTTCCTATACTCATCAAAGCCCCCTCTCTTGTGCATGGGAAGGACTCAAAATCAGAACTTGCTTTAAAATAAAAACCTACACTTCCCTTCAAACAGAGAATACTGACTTTGTGTTTGCACAGATGGTACCAAACATGCAGTATAGATGTTTGCTGAGCACCATCTTGGTCCCGCAGCTTGTTCTGAATGCTTTCTCATTCCATGTTCTCCACAGGCCTGTCACCCTAAAGTGTCACACTTGAATCTCTGTATTTTGTATTAGGGAGTGAGCTTTTTAAAAATAAAAATATTTTCTATGTTTCCCCCCATTCTGAGAGTCTGACATGCTCCCTTCCCACCCTCTGGTTGATAATCACTGATCTAAAGAGAGTAAACATTTAGGGAAATAATAATTCCTTCTTTCTTCTAAGTAGACTATGGACCCAGACTTTCTGCACCAGTAGCAATGACATCCCCAGGAAGTAGAGCCGATTAGAATGCAAACACAGCCTTGCATTTAGGGCTTCTGAATGCCAGGTGACCTTTACTCTCACAGTGGAAAGGTCATTGTCACGTTTTTCTTTTAATTTGTGACTGAGAGTGAATGTCATCACCCACCATCTCTTGCTCAGAAGAGATTACCAGCCACTATGTAAATAATGCGGCTACAAGTAATTTGATTTCCCAAGATTGCAGACCTTTAAAGGGAGGTGATCCTTTATTTAAGGAATAACAGAGATAAAACCTGGAGAGGTACCGTCCTTGGTGAAACCAAGGTGAATATGAACATACCTCCTGGCTCCAAACTCGGGAAATTATTGGCCATTCTTTCAGTACACGGTAAAGTACTTACTATGTGAGTTCTGGGGTCACAAGGTCGAATAAGACAAGTCTCCTTGCCCTGGTTAGAGGGAGAGAAATAACTAAGCAGGCATTTATTAAGCACTGTAAGAGAGTATTTATAAAACACAATGGAAGGGAAAGGAGCCAGAGTGAAGTCTGGGCAGGGTCTTGAATGATGTAATAGTCAAGAGAGTGTAGGTGATGCCTGTGATAACAGATAAACCCTAAAAATTCACAGCTTCCAACAATAAATAAAAGTTCATTTCTATGAACCAGGCAACCATCCTCCATCTTGTAGTTATACCATCTAAAACATGGCCTCCAAAGTCTCCTCAGCAGGGAAAAAGCAATGATCCTGAAAAGCCCTGGTTCTTCTTCTTTTTTTTGGCCAGCACACACAGCATGTAGGATCTTAGTTCCCCGATGAGGGATCGAATCCACGCCCCCTGCATTGGAAGCGCAGAGTCTTAACCACTGGACTGCCAGGGAAGTCCCAAGGCCCTGGTTCTCAAATGCCCCGCTGCTTGTCTGAGAAGTGACACATGGGACATACTCATATCATATTATGCAATATTATTGCATGAGATATTTATATCTTTTTATGCAATATTATTGCATGGGTCATACTTGTACTGAAACAGTATCTGTTGTTGATCTGAAATTCAAATTTAACTGGGTATCCTGTATTTTTATTTGCTAAATCTGGGCATCAGTGAAGGAAAGATTTGCCGACATTTTCCAAACGGTTGCCACCACCGGGATGTATGGGCCCTGAGCACCAGCCTGACATTTTTAGCTTGCACAGTCGCCACAGGCTGCAATGGCTCTTGCTGGCACGTAAGTTCAGAGCCTGGACAGTGGCCAGAAGGCCACAGCTGTTGGAAGAAACGCAGGGCTGCGGGTGTGGGCGGGAGAACCGTCTCTGCCCTGACAGTCCCTCAGGAGTTCTTCCCAGGGCCAAGCCTCCCACACACCTGGCCTGGAAGCTTACATGGGCTTCTAGGGTCAAAGCTGGTCCCACCTGGTCTGTTGCAGAAGGGGAGAGGAGACACAGAAGGTGCTGTGTCTGTCCAAATGTCCTGGCAGCCACCCAACCCTGCACCCTCCATACGAACTACCATCAAAGGCACAGGGTCCATCTCCCAGGCTCCAGCATCCAGGCCCAGCCCCCAGTGCCCCAGAACACGGGCAGGTTTCAGAGCAGCCGCCGCCAGCCCCGACGCTGTATTTGCAGAGCCTGGGGCAAGAGTAAACATACCCCATATTGAATAATACATCTTCCTACAAAATTGAAAAATATGGGACCCGCTCTGACTTTTATATGGCTGAAAGTTGGCAGACGGTTAAGGTGACGGAATTTAATTATTACTGCACATGTCTCGGTGTTCTGTTGAGTAGCCAGTGAGTGATGTTTGGATGAGTCATCAAATAAAGACATACACAATTTATAAGATTTGTATATGTACCCCATAAAAATATTTTTCTATTCATTTCAGCAAAATTATGTTGACATACTAAAGATTTTCACATAATTTGTACTGTTAAGACAATAAACATCCAAAGCAGAAGTTGGCAAACTTTTTCTATGGAGGACCAGATAGTAAAAATTTTAGGTTTTTGTGGGCCATACGGTTTCTGTGAAAATTACCCAACTCTGCCACTATATCATGAAAGCAGCCATAGACAACCTGTAGATGACGAGCGTAGCTGTGTTCCAATAAAACTTTATTTATTTACAAAACAAAAACAGATAGTGGGACCTATTTAATTCTGCAGCATTAAAAATACAGTGTAGGAGTTCCCTGGTGGCGCAGTGGTTAAGAATCCATCTGCCAATGCAGGGGACATGGGTTCGAACCCTGGTCCAGGAAGATCCCACGTGTCACAGAGGAACTAGGCCTGTGGGCCACAACTACTGAGCCTACGCTCTAGAGCCCATGAGCCACAACTACTGAGCCCACGTGCCACAACTACTGAAGCCCGTGCGCCTAGAGCCCATGCTCCGCAACAAGAGAAGCCACCACAATGAGAAGCCTGCGCACCGCAACAAAGAGTAGCCCCTGCTCTCCACAACTAGAGAAAGCCCGTGCACAGCAATGAAGACCCAATGCAGCCAAATAAATTTATTTTTTAAAAATACAATGTAATTGTGTTCACAGGGTACAAATTTTGAATATATTTTATCAAAAACAGTAAATCAAAATAAAAAATTCAAATTATTTTAATATTTACAATTTAAGTTGTTTTCTAGGGACTTCCCTGGAGGTCCAGTGGTTAGGACTCTGCACTTCCACTGCAGGCAGCTTGGTTTGGATCCTTAGGGAACTAAGATTCCACATGCTACGAGGTACAGCCAAAAGCAAAAGAGTTGTCGTCTAAAATAGTCAAAATCCTCTGTTAAAATGAAGAGTAAAATATGCATTATGATGGGTTAATATCAACATTTGAAGTCAAAATCATTTTAAAAAGCTGACTTTTAATTTAATTTTGTAAAGATTTGATTAAGTCTATAAAATCTAAAAAATAAATCTATAAACTTAAAACAATTCACAGTTCTAGCCTTTAATACTCATTTAGCTGCCAACAGTAAAGAGCTGGGATCATGCATCATATGCATTAGATGTAGACCAATATATTTACAAATTTAAAACTCATATGGGGCTTCCCTGGTGGCGCAGTGGTTGAGAGTCCGCCTGCCGATGCAGGGGACATGGGTTCATGCCCCGGTCCGGGAAGATCCCACATGCCGCGGAGCGGCTGGGCTCATGAGCCATGGCCGCTGAGCCTGCGCGTCCGGAGCCTGTGCTCCGTAACAGGAGAGGCCACGACAGTGAGAGGCCCGCGTACCGCAAAAAAAGTCATATGAATTGTTTTTTTATTTTATTTATTTATTTATTTATTTTTGGCTGCGCTGGGTCTTTGTTGCTGTGCACAGGCTTTCTCTAGTTGCGGCGAGCGGGGGCTACACTTCGTTGGGGTGCACAGGCTTCTCATTGCAGTGGCTCCTCTTGTTGCGGAGCATGGGCTCTAGGTGTGCAGGCTTCAGTAGCTGTGGCACATGGGCTCAGTAGTTATGGCTCTTGGGCTCTAGATCACAGGCTCAGTAGTTGTGGTGCATGGGCTTAGTTGCTCCGCGGCATGTGGGATCTTCCCAGACCAGGGCTCGAGTCTGTGTCCCCTGCATTGGCAGACCGATTCTTAACCACTGCGCCACCAGGGAAGCGCCATATGAATTGTTAAGGTTGCAAAATACTCAACTGTCATGGTTGCAAAAACTGTGCAAATTTGTGAGTACCTCTAGAGCCATGGATTAGGTATAACATGAAGATAACCTCCCCCCTAAATTATTATCTCCTCTGTCCCCCTGCTGAGCGCACTCACCTCCAGCTGCTGCTGTGTGTCTATTGCCAGTAATTTATGTGGGATTAAAATGTATATATTTTTGTAAGTCACTTTCTTTTCCTTTTTTTAATTTATTTGTTTTTATTTGTGACTGCTTTGGTCTTCATTGCTGCGTGCGGGCTTTCTCTAGTTGCAGCGAGCAGGGGCTACTCTTCGTTGGGGTGCGTGGGCTTCTCATTGCGGTGGCTTCTCTTGTTGTGGAGCACGGGCTCTAGGTGCACGGCTTCAGTAGTTGCAGCACGCGGGCTCAGTAGTTGTGGCTCGTGGACCCTAGAGCACAGGCTCAGTAGTTGTGGTGCACGGGCTTAGTTGCTCCATGGCGTGTGGGATCTTCCTGGACCAGGGATCGAACCCATGTCCCCTGCATTGGCAGGTGGATTCTTAACCACTGCGCCACCAGGGAAGTCCAAGTCACTTTATTTTTCAATAGGGCCAAGGGGCCTGGTGGCTGAAACAGGCTGTGCCCACTGTCACCCATGTTGAGGGGGAGCTGGGACCACAGAGCTGGCCTCCCTCCCCAGACACCTGCCGGCACAGCTGGAGAAGCAGCAGTCGCTTCTTGGATCCAAGTCTGACCTCGGGCAGGGGCTGGGCGGAGAGGGCTGTTGGAGGGTCACAACCACCGCCAGGCCATTCTTGTCACCACCGTGGCCTTATTCTCCTGCCCTGCTCAGGCCTGCTGGTGTCGCGTCTGGGTGAGGGGTAGCACCAGTGTGTGGCACAGGCCTCTAAAGTGGGTAGTAGGGGGAACGATCTCTCCCTGGGATCTTGCTCCCAGGCCAGGGGAGAGGAGCGTGACAGTGCACTTGTGAGGCTTTCCTGAGGGCAAGGCTCCAACAGCAGCCTGACAGGCCCCCTCCCCACTCCAGTGGGTGTGGCCGAAGCTACAGCCTTGATCCCATCCCACCCCATCCCCCAACAGACGAAGTCAAATAAATGAGTTGATTGACAAAAGAAAGAAAGAAAAACAGATAGCGGACACTCAGCACTGCTGGAAAATGGTATTTCATCATGAAAGAATCTGTTACATCCGTACTATCACAGAGAAAGGATTTAATAAGTTAATTATCTGTCTTCTCTCTCCTTTATGTACTTTCAGTTCTCAATCCTCCCTACCCTTTGAAGTATCTACCTCCGAGGTCAGGAGCGATATAATGAGAAACTTGCTGGGTATTTCTGGGTATTTGGAAGCTGCCACCTCTTGTTTCAAGAATGTGGGGCAGGGATTTCCCAAGTGATGCAGTGGTTAAGAATCCGCCTGCCAATGCAGGGAACACGGGTTCCATCCCTGGTCGGGGAAGATCCCACATGCCGCGGAGCAACTAAGCCCATGCGCCACAACTACTGAGCCTGCGCTCTAGAGCCTGTGAGCCACAACTACTGAAGCCCGCGTGCCTAGAGCCCCTGCTCTGCAACAAGAGAAGCCACCGCAATGAGAAGCCCGCGCACCGCAATGAAGAGTAGCCCCCGCTCGCCGTAACTAGAGAAAGCCCATGCGCAGCAACGAAGACCCAGCGCAGCCAAAAAAAAAAAAAAAAAAAAAAGCATGTGGGGCAAGAGATGTGGAGAAACATTTCCTGAGTCTGGGTGGGGTTGACCATGGGGGTAATGTTTAGAGTTACAGGTTGCTTATGACAATGCTAACAGGAAAAGCCTGAGCGATTTTTAATAAATTAATTTTCAGGTTTTTCCTGTCTTTCTTTTCTTCTTGCTAACTTTTCTGTATTAAAATGTTTCACTTTCCCAGGCGGCTGCCCAAGGTGGCAGAGGGTCAGGTCCTGGTGCTAATGGCCCCAGCCGTCTCCCCAAGCAGCTTGGTCAAGCAAGTACTGCGGGGCTGGGAGGTGGTGGACATGCCCTGTGAGGGCACCGACATTTCTGGCAGTTTCTACAGAAGCAAGGTAAGATTCCTGACCTTCCTCTGCAAGCGGATGAACGCTAACTAACGAACGTGCAGCTGCCTCAGCTCCCGAGTCCCTTGCCGCATCTTTCGGACGGTGCATGGACGGCTTTCCCCAAAACCAAGTGATGCCAAGCCGCCCTGAGCCCTCAAGGTGTTTGATGGAACCCCACCGCCCTATGGCCAGAAAAATCAAAGCATGGTTCCTGCCGCCCTCAAGGCCATGCGTGTGAAACTTGTGTGAAAGTGTGCCTCCCTGGGGTGCTTGGCTCGTGGCGTTTGCAGTGACAGCAGCCTCTGGAGGAGAAGAGGAAGGAGAAGACCAAGGTCGGTTACAGGAAGGAAGGGCAGCTCACGAGGCTACGGAAATAGGCTGAAAAGAACATGGAGAAGAAAACTGATGAATACGCAGACGTCCTCAAGACTTTCAGATTCCTGGTCTGAGCCTAATGAAGACTGTTTATTCCTCAAAGGAAAAAAAAGAAAAAGTTCCATAATTCACCCATATGATTTTCATAATCAGATGATGAACCAGAAAGTGCTATTTGTACATTAATAAATGTAATTCTTAAGAATATGCCTGTAATTGGCGGGGCCCTCTGAAAAGTGGGGTTCAGGGTGGCGTTCTTCTTGTTACAATTTAAGAGCATCCTCGTTTGGAGGCACTTCCTGGGGAAGGCCTTTGAGAGCACTGGAGGCTTAGGGTTGGACATTAGCAGGATTTTCCTTTCAATTTCTGACTCTCTTCTCTGGGTATCTGTGGCAAACCAGATATCTCCAAGCCTTAGGAAATTTCTTTGCAGTTATTTTTTTTTGTGGGGGGGGTATTTTTCAGAGAAAAGCCCTCTTCTGTCTGTCTTGTGTTCTCCTTTGTGTCCCTGTTTTTGTCTGTTGAAAATCTACCCATCTTTTAGGGTCTAGTTTGAAGGCTTCCTCCTTAATTATATCTTTCTTGATCTGGGCAGCTGGAAGGCCCCTTATCTGAGGTCTCATAGGCCTTTGTTTAAGCCAGACAAATGCTTCTTAGAAACTAGGTTGATCTAGAAGCCATAGTCCTTTCTACATCTTGGCGGAGGCTACAAATGTAGTACGTGGTTTAAGGAAGACACGGAGCCTCCTTGCCTGCAACCTCCCCTTTTAGGCCACTCTAAACAGGTCCTGGGAGCCAGCCTGAGATGCCTTCAGGCTCATTACTTCTGGGTGAGGTGGAGAGCTGGGCTCCAGAAAGCCATTTCTAGTGTATTCTGGAGTCATCATGTTCTAAAAGACCAGAGGTAAGTGCAATGGACTGTATCCAACAATGTTAAATGTAATGGGTAGGCATTTAAGGTCGTACACTTGAGTTATACAAGATGTGAGTCTGTTACAAGGGTTTACTATTAGGACCTGTGGGAAAAGATCCACTTGATTCGACACTGGTCAGACTATTCCTCAAGTATAGTGCTCAGTTTGGGGCATAAATAACTCTATAGGTAGATGTAGCTTAAAACAACAACAACAGGGACTTCCCGGGTGGTCCGGTGGTTAAGACTTCGCCTTCCAACGCAGGGCAGGTGCGAGTTCAATCCCTGGTCAGGGAGCTAAGATTCCCACATGGCTCATGACCAAAAAACCAAAACATAAAAAACAGAAGCAATATTGTAACTAATTCAATAAAGATTTAAAACAACAGCAACAGTAAAACAAAAAGTAGTGACCCAGAATGATGACACTCAAAGGCACGTCCTAGAATGCCACATGGAGAGGGAGTCCAGCTCAAATAAGCCTTGATTTGTGAAAAGGCATATCAGTTAAGTTGAGAAGGGAGGGATTCTGAAGAGCCAGCGTGCTCACAACTTACAGTCACACCTACTGGTTTTACTGCCTGGCACTATTTACCCTTCTGATAAAACATTACCCTGTGTTTCCATCAGGAACCCCTCCTTCCCAGCTCAGTCCTCGGGGTTTGGGTGAGGCTGACCCCACGCTCAGGCTGAGCCCTGGTAGCTCTAGGTTAATTATTGACCCTGTCCAGGACTATGGTGTGTTTGGTTTACTATAGGCACCTGTCCCCAGGGAGAAATAGGCTTCAGGCTTTTGTGTCACTTCTGGGAAAGAGCTTTCTCTCTCCACTGGATTTGAAGCTGAGAGGATGTAAGAACTGCTTTGCAGCCGTCATCATATAGTCGTGAGGGGAAAACCTGCAGAACAGAGCAAGCAGAGCTAAGAAGAAGAAACTGGATTCCAGGGGCACTGTTTGTGTTTGGTCAAGTCCCACCTTAAGTTAGATCTGTCAGTGAACCTCTTAGGTTATGGGGGCCAATAAATTCCAGTTTTGCTTTCAACATTTCGCGTCCTATGAAGTCACGTGAACCAAAAGTCTCCTAAGTAGCACACAGCAGGGAAATGAAACGGAGGGACCCAGGAAAGAGGAATTTTGACAGCAGCTGATGAGTTGGTAATGTGGAGAGCTAGTCGGTTTGAGCAGGTGCAGGTGGCTTGATTTCGAGGATGTGTGACACCTGTGTTTTAGGCGCGCATCTAAGGTTTGTGGCCTGTCAGCCTAATAGTGTGCCTGTTGTTGGCAAATTTTATTTAAGAAGTAGCTACCATGATGAGAAAGAATAATTTGATTTAAAAATTACCCGTGAGTGCTTAAGGTTTATTCCACAAACCTGCCAGAGAAAATCAAAGCATAAGAAATCTTTTGAACTGGCTAATACGTGCTTCATTTTCCATAACCCACTTTGGCAGAGATTCAAAGTTTCTCACTCATATCCATTTTAAACACCACTGTGCAAACAAGTCAGTACAATGTGGACTGTCTTCAGAGTCTAGGAGACAGTCACCTGGGGATAGATCATCTAGGAGCCACCAAGTCCTTGAAAGAACAGGAAATGAGGCATGTAGGGAGATGACTAATCTGAAGATTGTCTACATTGGCTTCTTCCAAGGATGCACAGCTGAACCAAATATTAATGTCCACTGGCAACCTAGGAGAGACAGTGACTGACTCCAATCTTTCCTTCCTTCCTCAAATATGTAGAATACTTACTAGGTACCAGGAGTTTTGCCAGATACAGGGATAGCTGGTTAATACAGCACTCAAGTGGCCTTGAGCAACTTATAGTCTAATGGGAAGGACAGACAATTAAATGCTGCAAGTGACTTATAGGGCGACTTTGGAAGTAGAAATGTATACTTAATATTTGTGTATTTCACTGTATTTAAATTATACCTCAGTTTTAAAAAACAGAAATTAAAAAAAAAGAATCACTTAAAAAGTGGTACTGGGGGCTTCCCTGGTGGTACAGTGGTTGGGAGTCCGCCTGCCGATGCAGGGGACACAGGTTCGTGCCCTGGTCCGGGAAGATCCCACATGCCGCGGAGCGGCTGGGCCCGTGAGCCATGGCCGCTGGGCCTGCGCGTCCGGAGCCTGTGCTCCGCAACGGGAGAGGCCACAACAGTGAGAGGCCTGCGTACTGAAAAAAAAAAAAAAAAAAAAGTGGTACTGGAAATCCAGGCAGGGTATCATCAGAGCACCAAAATAGAGATGATTTGTGGAAGATATAAAGCAGATGTCAGATTAATAAAAACATGAAAGAGCCAATGCACCTCCAACCCATGAAAGCAGAAAGAGGCTCTTCAAAAAAGTGAACTTTGTAATTAGAACACCAGAATAACCTCAAGTTCAGAGACAGCAGGGACAGGGAGAAGGAACTGGTATGATGGTGAACTGGTAATTAATTCATGAACCGCAAACATCGGCACCCATTTCCTGCCTTAGAAGTGGTGGGTCCTGGATTTTTTCCCTAAGTGAAAATTTTGAGTAAAGCTTATTGCTTATCAAATAAGATGAGATTTATGATACATGAGTCTTCCATAGAAGGCCCTGGAGCCAGAGAGAGTAGCCATTGTGCACTTTCCCCCCCTACCCTCAAAACCATTAGAGCTAGGACCACTGTAAACAAATCTCCATTTACTCCTAAGAAAGCAGGGATTCTCACCTGGCCTGGGGAAATATATCCAAACTACTAATTCTAAACAGATGAGACTCTCATGTAAAAAATAATGGGCAATTGAAAATCATGAAACAAATGAGGAAAACCAGCAGAAGTGTCATCCAATGCTACAAATCTGTAATACTAATACAGAAAACAAAATTCTGAGGAAAAATTATTCTGAATCCAGATTCTAGACACCATTACCCTATCATTTAATTATTTTGAATTCAGAATTCTCAACTCAGTTAATCTTTAAGTAAATGATGAGAGCAAAATCAAGATATATTTGGACATGCAAGGATTCTGAAAGTTTATCATCCAGGAATAGTTTCTGAAAGAGATATGATGTACCAGAAGATGAAGAAGAAGGAGGAAGGGGAGGAAGAGGAGGAGGGTGAGGAGGGTGAGGAGGGGGATGGTGAGGAGGGTGAGGAGGGGGAGGGTGAGGAGGGTGAGGAGGAGGGGGAGGAAGAGGAGGAGGAGGGGGAGGAGGAGGAGGGGAGGAGGGGGGAGAGGAGGAGGAGGGGGAGGGGGAGGGGGAGAGGAGGGGGAGGGGGAGGAGGAGGGGGAGGAGGAGGGAGAGGAGGAGGGGGAGGAGGAGGGTGAAACAGGAAGACATAGGGCACAAAAACCAGCAGTTAGTAAAGAAGGAGGGGGAGGAGGAGGAGGAGGAGGAGGTTGAAACAGGAAGACACAGGGCACAAAAACCAGCAGTTAGTAAAGAAACCAGTAAAACCTGCAGCTAAGTCCATTGCAAAATAATTGAATACACTGTTTCTAATTTGAAGATTGCACTATTTACCAAGGTCGGTGATATGAGTCTTCACTGTTGGCTGGTATTTATCAAGCAAAGTCTAGCTCCATCAGCCTTCACAGCTGTTGTGGGCTTCCTCAGCAATTGTGTCAGTCATGGTTAGAGGTGCCCCACTTCTCCTCAAGGCTGTGGGTGGCTGCAAGGGTCCTCAGGCTGATTCTAGGTCCGGAAGTGGGCTGTCAGCAGGCTTCCTTTTGGGGTTTGTGGGACAAACAGACCAACAGCTGAGGCTTCCTCAAGTGAGGCAGGTGACTGTGTGTGTGTGTGTGTGTGTGTGTGTGTGTGTGTGTGTGTGTGTTGTGTGTGTGTGAGAGAGAGAGAGAGAGAGAGAGAGGGAGAGAGAGAGAGAGAGAGAGAGAGAGAGAGAGAAGGAGAGAGAGGGAGAAGGAGAGAGAGGGAGAGAATTGGGTGACAGAGCCCCAGTCTCGCTTGGTGTTGCCCCTGCCTCCTGAGATCAGGAGGAGGATGGTGGAATACTATGCCAGCTGCTCCCTGAACTGCAATTGGAGTGCCTGAAGTTTGCTTCCAAATTCAAATCTTCCGCTCCTCCAGCTTCTGCTGGTGGGATCACAGGATGTCTGAGCCCCGTCAGAGTGCCCTTGCCAGTGCAAAATGAGGAGGGAGGGCCTGCTCTACTGAGCCATCACTTCCCACCCACATTTGCTTTGCTTTTCTGAGAACACTGGTGTCCTGGACGGGTGACACATCAGACAGCACAGCTTCTGTCTAGCACAGCCATGTACAGTAGCCAATAGTCTACTTGTAACCCACGCTCCACAAACTAACTCCAGGTAGGGTGTTTGGTTTGTGTGTGTGTGCTCTGGAGGAGGGAGAGGCATGATGAGGAAGGCAGAATAATCCTGCTGTTTCTCACATGGCAACAAAGTGTCTGAGAGTCATTGAGCTTTTAAGAATGATAAGTCTGGGGCTTCCCTGGTGGTGCAGTGGTTAAGAATCCGCCTGCCAATACAGGGGACATGGGTTCGAGCCCTGGTCAGGGAAGATCTCACATGCTGCAGAGCAACTAAGCCCATGTGCCGCAACTACTGAAGCCCACGTGCCTAGAGCCCGTGCTCCACAACAAGAGAAGCCACCGCAATGAGAAGCCCGTGCACCGCAACGAAGAGTAGCCCCCACTCGCCACGACTAGAGGAAGCCCGCGCACAGCAACAAAGGCCCAACACAGCCAAAAAATTTTAAAAAAATGAAACAAACAAAATAACCAACAGTGATGGTGGCTTTAAGAATGGTAAGTCAGGGGCTTCCCTGGTGGCTCAGCGGTTGAGAGTCCACCTGCCGATGCAGGGGACACGGGTTCGTACCCCGGTCCAGGAAGATCCCACATGCCGCGGAGCGGCTGGGCCTGTGAGCCATGACCACTGAGCCTGCGTGTCCGGAGCCCGTACTCCGCAATGGGAGAGGCCACAACAGTGAGAGGCCCGCGTACCGCAAAAAAAAAAAAAGAATGGTAAGTCGGGACTTCCCTGGCAGTCCAGTGGTTAAGACTTTGCCTTTCAATGCAGGGGGTGAGGGTTCGATCCCTGGTCAGGGGGCTAAGATCCCACATGCCTCGTGGCCAAAAAACCAAAACATAAAACAGAAGCAAAAAAAAAAAAAAAAAAACAGAAGCAATATTGTAACAAATTCAATAAAGACTTTAAAAATGGTCCACATCAAAAAAATCTTAAAAAAAAAAAAAAGAATGGTAAGTCTACCAGTACTTGACTTAGAGACAGTCATCAGCAGGGCATTTCTCCATAGAGACAGGTCCCTGTTATCAATGGGACAAATCTGCTTGAGAGGATGACTCCATTCTGGGAGGGTCAATGTGGCCCCTTTCAGGCGGCCTTGCGGTGTTCTCAGATGTCATGTCAGCTAGGGATAGACGTGTGTGACAAATGTGTGTGAGCGTGGAGTTGCAGAGGGAGTGACTTTTATCTGTTTCAAACACTCTAATTTTCAACCAACATCATTCAAAGGCTTCAAACATTTAAATCATTCCTGGTAATGCAAACTTCAAGCAATAAGTTCAACACCAGAGTATATCCAACTCATTAGAATTAGATATTCGAACCATTCCCGGAACACCCACAGATGAGCAATTTATTTACAATTTGCAAGCCCGCTAGTAGCACGCCCAAGCCAGCCTCTGGGAAAAGCAGTACGTCATTTCTGGTCAGGAGTGTGATGACCAAGCAAGGGACTTTTCCAGGAAAGTTCCAGGATATATGGTATCCAGCCTCCCTGTCCCTCTTCTCCTTCTGGCTTTATATTTTATCCAGATGGTAACCCACCAGGCAAACCCCAAACTTTACATTGTAAGCAGACACACTGAAGAGCTGCCTGGGGGAAAACGCTAGAGATACTAGGCCGGTGTTCATTTTGTATTTTCCTGCCCTCCTCCTGCCCACACCCGTGGCTGCTTCATAGCCCGTTCAGGGATCTCTAGGAATCCTATCCATTTACGTCTCAGGGGTTGGGGGATGGGGCTTTCCAAGGGACCTTTTCTATAATTCTGATTTCCCAGGATCCAAAATTGATATGGGGAGTCCTACATGTTAGTGCCTGCCTGGTAAAATAAAAATTTGTACCTACGTTTTATTTCTCATTGATTTTTAAAATCTTGTTTAAATGTACAGTTCAGCGGCATACGTTCACCTTGATTTGCACCCATCAGCATGACCCACCCCCAGAATTTTTTCATCTTGCAAAATTGAAACTCTCTACTCATTAAACATCAACTTCCCACTCCCCTCTCCCCCAAGCCCCTGGCAACCACTCTTCTACTCTCTGTCTCTATGGATTTGACTACTCTAAGTAACTCACATAAGTGGAAACTTACAGTACTTATCCTATTTTATTTTATTTTATTTTATTGGCCATGAGGCTTGTGGGATTTTGGTTCCCTGACCAGGGATAGAACCCAGGACCCTAGGCAGTGAGAGGGTGGAGTCCTAAACCCTGGACCGCCAGGGAATTTCCAGTACTTGTCCTTTTTTAACTGGCTTATTTCACTTAGCATAATCCCCTCAAGGTTCATCCACAATATAGCATGTGTCAGAATTTACTTCCTTTTTAAGGCTGAATAATATTCTATTGTATGGCTCTACCACATTTTGTTTATCCATTCATCCTTTGATGGACATTTGGGTTGTTTCCACCCTCTGGCTCTTGTGAATAATGCTGCTGTGAGCATGGGTGTTCTTTGTTGTCATTGAATGTTTTGATTGTGTAGCAAGATGCATTAAGATAGACTTCAATATTTCTTAACCTTCGATGATGGGAAACAGGAACAAATCGGGAAGCTCTCTGGATTATGTATACCTGCTTGATGTACTTTAAGATCACTTCCACGGATCGGTCAGTAATCTCAATATTTTAGGTAGGATTTAAATATTTTGTCTAATCATATGAAGGTTCACTGATGAGTAAATTACTATAAAAAAACTTTTTAAAAAGTTAGAAGTTATTTTTTATTTTATTTTATTTTTTTGCGGTACGCGGGCCTCTCACTGTTGTGGCCTCTCCCGTTGCGGAGCACAGGCTCCGGACGTGCAGGCTCAGCGGTCATGGCTCACGGGCCCAGCCGCTCCGCAGCATGTGGGATCTTCCCAGACCGGGGCACGAACCCGTGTCCCCTGCATCGGCAGGTGGACTCTCAACCACTGCGCCACCAGGGAAGCCCTAGAAGTTATTTTTTTAAGTGTGGAAAATTATAGTTTTTCTGGAGAGCCAGGAAACTGGCATTTGGTAGCCCGAAGCCTGAAGAAGCAGATCGTAGTGAACAATATATACACAGATGAGGAAAATAAAATGCTTTGAACTGGTAAAAAGCGTACTATGCATTTTTTCCCCAACAATTCCTACATAGTGGTTCTGGAGTAAATCTGAAAATATTATAAAACCTGCACAGGGCCTTCCCTGGCAGTCCAGTGGTTAAGAGTCTGCGCTTCCACTGCAGGGCGTGTAGTTTCAAGCCCTGGTGGGGGAAACAAGATCCCGCATGCCACGAAGCACAGCCAAGAAAAGAAAACAAAACAAAAAACCCCTAAAAATATGAACATTGTGTTAATATGTACAAATAGTAACTTGAAGTGTGCATATAATTTAAAACAATTTTAAATTACATGTATTTTAGTTTTTTTTTTTTTAACCCCACCTCCCATCTCTTTTAATGGACATTTTTGTGGAGGCCACGTGGCAAATCTAATCCAGTGCAGTTCTCAAAGCTATCTGCTTCACTGATGGCATTCTCTGCTGTTTGAAAGCACTTCTGCATACTTAATTGGGTATGTGTATGTGTGTATTTACTGGGATTTGGGAAGCAGGGGAGAGAGATCTTTCAGGGTTTATGATGCCATCTTGAAACCAAAAGTCAATTTTTTCTTAGATTAAGTCATTAAAATCTTGATATCATGGAAAAAAAGAGCTCTCTCTAAATTCTCTTTTAGAAGATATTTGTGTATTGGTCATGCTCTCTTAAAAGAAGAACACTTTGCTTAAGCTAAATATTTTCTCAGCAATGATCTCATTGCTCCAAATTTAACACTGGTTCAATATTCTCTTTTAATTCTAGTGACAAATACTGATGAGGAGATAATTTTTTATTCTGTGGTTCCATGAACTCATCATTGGGTAGGATGTAGTTTTTTTTTTTTTTTTTTGCAAAAAAATATTTGTTTGAAAGCAAAAAATGAGCCAAAGAAAGAACCGATGAAAGTCACACAATCTAACGTAGAATATGAGTATAATGTATTGTACTAACGTAAAATTTTCAAAATTTAAAAAACATGGTTCATGCAAACATACAATGAAAACTTATCTAAGATTTTATTTAACCAATTCACGAGGGACTCAGCAAGATGTTGACTTCAAAGGAGAACTAGTAAGATAATAAGGTTTAAAGGAAAATGTGAAGAACATATATGTATATATATTACATATATTTCAGTTAGGAATGATGAAATGAATTTGCTAATAGATGCAAAACTGGGTAACTGATTTATATCATATAAGACAAAATCTAATTAGGTTTATCTTATTTTTTATCTGGCAGAAATCACCCATATCTCTACTGGAAAAATTAACTTGCATTGCTATGGACAAGAACCTTTTGCATTATCATCAACTTTCTGCAAGTTAACTTTACCCCTACAGAGTTATAAATAGCCTAGTCAATAGAAAGTCCATCAAAGGTGCACAACCCTCTAGAATCAATCTCCAGAAGGGCTACTACACAACACCCAGCACCCCACTGAAAAGACACCCAGTAATCTCTTTTGCCCATTTCCAAATTTTGGATATTTTTCCGACATCACCAATTAAAAAAAAAAAAAAAAAATATATATATATATATATATATATATACTTATACACATATATACACAAATGTATTTAAATTTATTTATTTTTCAGGGGAGCATGGCAGAGAAGGAGAAGTATAGTTGGCTTAAAAATGTCTTGAATGTATTTTTTGTTGAAACAGTGACATGATTTCAAAGTTCATGGAGAGCGGAGCTTAACAAAGAAACTGTCTAAATAATAGGAGATAGTTTGCACTACCTGCACTGTCCATCTCCTACTCCCCAAAGCAGGCTCTTATCTTTGCTGAGCAAAACATAATTAGCAAGAAAGCCTGCTGCAAAAGGGCCTCGGAAGTGTATTTTTAACGACTTCTTTTTAAGGCTGCACAAGTGGAACCCTTATATGGGCGTGTTCATGGGTGGTTAGGGTTAGAGTGGGCTCAAGGCACAGAGAGAAAGCAAGTGAGGATATGGGTGAAGGAGTGGAAGGCTCTGCTCTTGGGGAGCCCTACAGACACCTCGAGCTGAAAGCCTTCAACCTGGAACTTATTTTTTCTCCCCCTGCAGCCTCTCTACCCTAACTTGCCACAATTCCCTTTGTGTTTCTGTCTCAGTGACTCCTGCCACCATCAACCCAGTTGCCCAAACCAAAAGTTTCGGTGACATCTGTAATTTCTCTTTCCTTGTCCACCACAGTCCACAGGCCATAAAATCCAGTGGATTCCACCCAATACCACTCTCATTTGCCACTTCTCTCCACACTCATTGTCAGTGCCCTGCTCCTGGACGTGTCCTCTCTTGTCTGGAGCCCTGAAGCAGCTCCAGGCCGTCGCCCGGCCTCCTCAGACCCAATCCCAATCCCACAGAGCCGACCCTGGGAGCCTTTCCTGATGAGGTCGCGCTTCTGAAAACCCCGTGACAGCTTCTGAGCAACCTCCTTGACATGCTTTATGAAGTCTTTATTTCCGCAGCTCACTGCCGCTCTCCAGCCGTCCGTTCCCATCTGAGGCGGTCCTGCTCGCCATTGCTAGAATACACTCTAGTCTGTCTCTTTGCCCACGCCTCTCACCGCTTAGACTCCTCTCCCGCGCCCTTCTCACTCTCAGGTCTCCGCTTACTTCTTCCTGAAGCCTCCCTGACGCCCCAAGCTGAGTGTCCGCGGAGCAGCAGGAAGTCCTGCCAGCTCTCTCGCCCCAGACGGTCTTGTCGCCTGGTCAAGCCTGTCGCCCCTGGGTGGCCTGGACTGGCGGCTTCTCGCCCTTGGAGCTCCAGCCACGTCGCCCGGCTCGCTTTCAGCTTCTAGAAGATTCCCGCTCCTTCTGCCCCTCACCCCTCTTCCTTTGCCACCCCGGGGGTGCCTCCCTGAGCTCCCGACCGCCTTGGATCCCGCGATCGTTCCACACGCTTAGAGCACGGGAGACAGTTTCCTTCTGGCACAGTCCGGGACTCTACGTTCAGCTGTGTCACTAAGCCGGACCCGCAGCGTGTCCCCGGGCCCCCCGCGTACCCGGCGCGCAGCAGGGGGCACGGCCAGGTGAAGCCGCGAGTGGCTGAACGAGCGTCCCCCGCGGCGCGCGGGCCTGGCGGGGAGGAAGGGCCCGCGCACCGCCGCCGCCGCCGCTCCCCGGGACCCCGCGGAGCCCTCAGCTCCCTAGCTTGGCGCCGGAAGCGGCCCGCCCGGCCCCCTCCCCGGGGCGCCCGACGCCTTATCTCGGCGCCTTGGGGCCGCAGGAGGAGTCGCGGGCGCGCCGGGAGGGAGGCGGCGGCGGCGGCGGCATGGCCCGGGGGCCCCGGGGCGCCGGCTTCCCGCCTGGGCGCCTGCTGTCGCTCCTGCCGCTGCTCAGCCTGGCCCTCGGCGTGCCCCGAGCGCCGGGCGCGGACGGTGAGTGCAGGCGGGGAGCAGGCGCGGCGCGGGGTCGGGGGGCGGCGGCCCGGACTATGCCGGGCGCGCCCCGGACGCTCCGCCGCCCCTGGGCCGGGCTGGCGAGGAGCCTGGTAGCTGGGCGCAGGTGGGGGATCGGAGGGCGGGGCTCCGAGAAGCGGGAGGGCCTCCCGGGCGGGCTTCTCCGCCTCAGGCCCGGTCCTGGGCTGCGGGAAACAAAAGCGCAGCGGCCCGGCCCGCGCCCCCGGGGGACCTGGCGCGAGTGGGGGCCGGGCGCGAGCGAGGGGAGAGGCTCTCTCCCCGCCAGGAGAGCCGCGCCCGGCGCGCGAGGGCGTGGAAGGGCGTTCCGCCTGCACTGTCACGCTTCCGGCCCGGCTGTAGCTTTTCCGCGACAAATTCTTGACCCGGAGCAGTTGTCTTTCTACCTTTTAATTTTTTCCCTTTGATGAAGAACCAGATGCTAATAGGGTGAGGAAGAAGTGTAAGGAAGTTTACGGGAATAAAGCAGTTATTAAGCCATTCATTCAACAGATGAAGGGTCCTTGAATAGTTTCCCTGTGAAGGGTGTGAGGGCCTTGTGCTGGTCCTTACTGAGCTCATATTCTGCAGAAGACAGACAAGCAAATAAGCCATTTCTAGGCAGTTGGAGTAGTTTTTATTCCCCCTGCAGAACGCAGTGTTGAACGTGGTACGAGTTACGCAGAGGATTCAGACACGGAGGGGAGGTGGCATTTACTCAAATAACTGTAATAAAGGCAGAACGCCGTCAGAGGCGTTCTGAGGTGGGTGGTCAGAGGAGGGAAAGACGACTTCTGACCAAGGGAATCTGGTGGCCTCATGGATGAGGTGACCTTTGAACTGGGCCAACAACGATTGGTAATATTTGGTTATGGGAAGAGGAGGAAAAGGCATCCCAACTCAGAGCAGAGGGCACAGCAGCTCTCCGCAAATACGTGTAGAATGAATGAATTCCAGGTGGAGGGGCCAAAGGAACCACACGAAGGCATGAAAGCATGGGGGCTGTGTTTCAGTTTGACTGGTATGTAGGAGGTGCGTGGGAAATGGGGGGCAGAAAAGCAGATTGGATTTAACCAGGAGGCAAAGTGTTGTGACTGGCAGACCAAGGCATTTAGACTTAGTTGTTCCTGGGCAGTGAGTAGCCATTGGAAATCACTGCAGCTTTTAGTACAGGGAGTGATGTAAAAGCTGGTATAAGAAAAGCTTCCAGCTTTCTTCATAAAATGAAACACTCCTCCTGTAGTGGATGGCAAATTCTGTGTAAGGAGATATGAGGGGACTTTGTGGCTCAGACTCCCGTTCCCCTCAATTCTCTTTACCTTGGGACTTTTACCATCACTGGACGGTGTTTTTCTTGACAGCCAAACCTCCTGGAGTGGCCATTTTTATCCATCAGATGCTCTGGTGGGCTTTCTAACTTCCTTCTCTAACTTGGTCTCCCACGGCAGTGTGCGTAAAAGTTTGCAGATGCTTGGAGCCTATTTCAGAATCTTTGTGTTAAGACTGTAGCCTAGGAAACTGTCCACTGGGGTCCCATTGGCTCGCTGATCTGAGATGGTTGAACAAAGTAACTACCTAAGGCCATCCATCTGCAGCAGCTTAACGGCTGTGGGGTGAATTTTGGGAAATGGAAGCCAGGGTTACCTGGATGAGCCCCCTCTCCTTATGCAGGCATTTTCCCATCATTTACAACTGTGTAGAACCTGGTTTGATTAAGGGCAGGTTTCCTTGCAGTGGTCAATGTGGGAACTGACTGGATGCTTAGGGCCATTGAGGAAGTTGTAATATCTGTTCTAGAAGTTCTGAGGCCAGAAGACTGGCCCCACAGTCATGACAGCGGGAGATGAGGACTGCATGTAGGTGATAAGGTAGAAAGGGAACTGGAAGGACTTAATGACAGATGTTAAGGTGCAAAGGAACAGAAAAGGGAAGTTGGAACACTAAGGGTTTAGGACTGGGTGACTTGGGTATATGGGTCTATGGGAGGGGAAAAAAAGATTTTGGAAGAAAGATGCCTAGTTGTTTTGGAGATCCTGAATTCGAGGTAATGCTAGGACTTTCGGAGAGATGAAACCAACAGGGAGTTGAGACTGTGGACAGTAAGTGTGTGCAAATGATGGAGACTCGATGGTCACTTGAAGCCTTGAGGTTGATAAGAGTAAGAGGACCAAGGACAGATTCTTGGAAAGACTAAGTTCAGATGGTAGATGCACATGGAGGAGAAAGAGCAGTGGCCACATAGATTGGAGGAAGACCGGGCTAGTAGAGCATCAAGGAAACCAGGGGAAGGGGAGCCAAGTGAGTGGAGACTGAGAACAAGGCTTTGGATTTGGTGACTCTGTCAGTGGAAGCCAGACCTAGCAGAGCACTGAGGGTGAGAGCCAGATGCAGAGGGCTCAAGTGAGGGCAGGACTTTGGCTGCAGAGTAGATATTCTTTAAAGAAGATAGAAAATAGAAGGAAAGAGAAGTTAGCATTCAGTTGGGCTGGCCAGGTCAGTGCAAGAAAGTTTTTTGCTGGGGGAAGTGGTAAAGCAGACTCGGGCACGAATGAGGGGAATTATTGGGTAGAGGGAGAAACTGAAAATGGAAAAATAAAGGAGATATTTATTGGAGCAGGTCAAAAAGCAAAGTTGGTCTACAAGTGGGAAAGCTCGATAGGGAGAGGGGAGGGAAGGAGAAGAATGGAGAACAGCTCTTCCCTTCCCCCACAGCTAGCTACTTAGTGCTGTTCATTTTTCAAAAGCAGCCCAATTGTCCTCCCTCCTGGAGGCCCCTCTGTACTGTATTACATGGGCCACTACACACTTACTTATATACATACATATTTATAAGGTACCCTTGCTCTATATACTTACACCATATTGCAATGTAATTGTTTACTAGACTAAGAGCTCCTTGTGCGTAGGGACCTTGGCTTGTATTAGGAATCTGGTATGGAAATAAACGAAGACCACTCAAATGAGAAAGGGCTGTTTATTCAGAGCTTGCTCTAGCAAAAGAGTCAGCGATCGTCATTTACATTTGTCAGAGACTCACAGGCAGGCCGGGGAATGTAAAGACTTTACAGTGGAACAGAAAGGAAGGTTTCAGGTATGCCCGGGTTGGTTGGAGGATGTTGCCGTTGGGAAGCTGGAGATAGCTCCTCTCTGACAGTAGGCATCTCGTGTGATTGGTTAGGGGAGTGTATTTGGCTTTCTCTGATTGGTCCTAAGTTTGAAGCGTGGGCAAAAATTATGGAAGCTGTCCAATATTGATTAAATCCTGACCACTTGGGACTTATTGCTACAGAGGTTGTGGTTTGACTTCCTAGACCGATGGCTGCAGATTATGGGTCAGAGTTCTATTTTTATGTGTGGTCTGGGGTTGTCCATTTGCATATTCAGTCTCTCGCAGTAACATTGCTGAATTACATTTAATTGTTATCCAACGCGTTTCAGGGAGGAGAGAGTGGGGGAGCCAAAGTCAGGTGGCCTGAGTGTGAGGGAAGTGTGAAGTGGTAGTTGGTAGAGCAGGAGGGTGTTGGTGGTGGGCACGGTGCCAAGCCCTAGGGGAACAGAGAGGTTAGGAATGGGCCAGGAGGGCTGGAACCAGTCAGTCCTGTTTCTTAACCTTTCCTGGCATTGCTCTGAGTCTGGGAGCGGCTGGGGTTTGGGAAGGCCAGAGGGTGTGCAGAGGGCAGGCAGAGGCCTTGAGAGGCTTGGGGAGCGGTGGTAGAGAGGGTTGGGGGAGTTGTTACTGTGTAAAGTACACCTGACTTCCTGAATCGTGCATTCCATAGGCTTGGTCTTCACTCCGTCATCATGAATCACAGCAGCGTATTCCCTGTTCAGAGTGAGGAAGAGGAGGAAAGAAGGGAAATGGAGCGGGTGCGTGGTTTTGGAGTGACTTACAGTTGCTCAAAGTAACGTAGCAGGATTAGAGCCAATGAAGACGATCCCCGCCACGGCCTGTGTTCCCCCTCCAAGGGCTTGGCCCTGAGCACATCCTCAGCTTCTGGTCAAATCCTAAAATGGGCTCCTAGGTCTCTGCAGCCAAAGGTGGCAAGAGGCCTATTGGCCTTAGCTCTGCAGAGGAGACAGGGGTGTTGAATTGCATGGATCTTAAAAAAAAAAAGGTATTCAGCTTGCTCGAGAATGTGGGGCAGCCTGTTCATGTGTGACATTCAGGACATAAACCTAGGGTGTGGCTGCTTTGCTCAGAGCTCTAAAGCATTGACATTGGGGTGCCTGGCGTGGGTTGGTTCCTAGTCTGGAGGCCAGGTGTGGGACCCCCTCTGCAAGTTGGTCTCGGTCAAACAGGAAAATGGTCAGAAGAGGGCAAAAGAGCAAAAGCAGCTGCGGGCTGATAACCGTTTTACACAAGGAAAGGTTCTGGGTTCCTGATAGGGAATGGCAGCCCTGGGTTGGGGAGGAGGAGGGGACGGGATGATGGTTCCCATTGCCCCACAAGGATTATACTGCTTGAAAGAGTAGAGTGCTCTCTGTCTTGGCAGATTTTTATTTTATTTTATTTTTTATTATTATTTTAAAAATATTTTATTTATTTATTTTCATTTTGGATGCATCGTGTCAGTTGCGGCATGCGGGATCTTTCGTTGTGGTGCGCAGGCTCCTCCTTGCAGTGTGTGGGCTTCTCTCTAGTTGTGGTGGGCAGGCTCAGTAGTTGTGGCACAGGCTTGGTTGCCCCACAGCATGTGGGATCTTAGTTCCCTAACCAGGGGTGGAACCCACGTCCCCTGCATTGGAAGGCGGATTCTTTACCACTGGACCACCACAGAAGTCCTTTGGCGGATTTTTAAAGCACAGGCTATGTTTTTGTTTTTTTCTGTGAGGGATGTTGGAGAGGAGGTCTCTCAGGTTCCTTCTGTTTCTGGAATTTGATGCCGTCTCTTACAAGCAATGCAATTTTCCATAGTGTTGCAGAAGACTTGGGAATGCTTTCTCTTCCTGAGCTTTGCGCCCCTTTGCTTATTTCCTCAGGTCATTGGATCTGTTTCCACATGTCTCCACGAGTTTGAGAGACAGGGTCTCAGGAAGGCTGTGCAGTGGGCTTGTTTGGTCTGACCGTGAATGGCTGGGGATGAGATTAAGATTTGAATTCAAGCACTCTATTTGTGCTTTTAACACTTCCTTCTTCCCTTGACAGTGGACAAAATCTCTTCACTGTTTTGTCACAGTCCAGCTGCTGTTATTTCAAGAGTGCATGTACCCCAATAAAGATGTTAAAAAAAAAAAAAAGAGTGCATGTAAGTTGTTGCTTGAGTATTGAAATACAGAGCGAGAGGAGCAGTCTCAGGCTGGCAGCCTCCACTCCATCCTGATGTCAAGGTTTACGTGGTGTGCGGGGGAGGGAAGGGAGGGGTGAGCAGGGCTGAAAGGGTGAGGAAGCTGAATTTGCAACTTCTGAGTCAGGTATTACCCAGAAGGCTGGGAGGATGTGGAGGAAGCAAGGAGTGATCATGGAAATGAAGGTATTATGGTTCCCAGAATATCAGCCCCATGAATAGCTGGGCATCTGTCCACACAGTGATGTTGCTTTGGGTTTTTGCATCAATGCAGCTCTCCATCACTCTCTTCATTAGTGTAACTGGGAGCTGGCTAGCTGTCAGTACCTTCATTTACTCATTAACAAAGAGCTGTTGAGTGGTTGTATTAATAATGTCTCACGTTCTAATTGCTTTATGCATATTAACTCATTTACTCTTTAATCCTCAAAACAACCATATGAGGTAGGTTTATTATCATCCTCATATTACAGATTTACAGGAAACGGAGGCACGGAGATTATCAAGGATTACTCAGCTAGCAAGTGGCCAAGCTAGGATTGTAGCCCAAGTGATCTCTCTCTCTCTCAACCCTGCTCTGAACCAGTGTGTCTCCTACCAGGCACTGCATCATGCATGACTTGTTTCTAACAACAATAACAATATCTATGGAAAGAGACATAGATATTCATGTAAATTAGCTCTTTGTCTAGTGCTTTGAGCTCATACAGCATTTATAGTTCTCATTTAATCTTCGCAACATGATCTCCGTCTTACAGATTAAAACCAGAGCTCTGACAGTTTCATTTGCCTTCGATCACATAGTTAGGGAACAAGAGAGAAGACTCCAACCGAGGTCGAGACACCAAAACCTGCCTGGTCCTCTCATTGTTGGATGTGGATTTAGCTGGCTTAGTCACTACAGGGTAGAGAAGGGAACCCTCAGCAAGGAGGGCCCCTCAGCAACCCTCAGCAACCCTCAGCTGGGGGACACAATAAGAGTAACAAAGAGTACTTGTCAGGCTTCTCCTCCTAGATTTTTGGAGTCCGCACTCTCCTGTGTCTCTGCCAGTAATTCTAGGCATCCCTAGGGCAAGGGGAAGAGGGGGGATCCCTTGCCCCTGTAGTAGTCCCCTCAGTTACTATGTGGCAGCCACCTCTCTGCTCTCCTGAGCAGAATCTGCTGAAGACAGAAGTCAAGTCATCCTTGACTCGGATGTGAAGCTGCTGCCTGACACAGTTCCGCCCCCAGGTTATAAGGAAGGCACAGTGGTCTTGACACAGGCCTGGAGAATTCTTCTCCATTGGGTTATTCTCTCTGTCACGTTGGTCCCATAGCTATGCTGTGCCTCAGTCTAGGCTTGGTGAAAGATGTCTTCGATATTACCTTTTCTTTCCCCAGGATTCTGACGTAAGTCCTTGAGACTGAGGGAGACTTTCAGTGTTGCTGGTAGTGTGGTGCATCTGGGATCTTCTTAGAAATGCAGATTCCCAGGCCCCACTCACACCTACTGAATCAAACTCTCTGGGGATTCTGTTTTAACAAGGTCTCCAAGTAGGGTGATCAACTGTCTTGTTTTGCACCGAACTGAGGGGTTTCCTGGGCAGGGGACTTTTAGTATTAAAACTGGGTTGAATTGGTTACTCTGTCTCCAGTGATTCTGTGTGTGTGTGTGAGAGAGACAACAGATGTTTATTGTTTTAAGTTGCTAAGTTTTGGAGTAATTCATTATGTAGCAGTAAAAAACTATAAACTAGAAAGGAATACATATGTAATTAATGTCTGCAAAATTTACAATTGTTGCAAAATTGCTTTGTAGACTAGTTGTATACATTTATGCTCTTCTCCAGTGATTCTTAACTGAGCTTTTGACCAATGGACAGTATTGTGTGGTCAGAAGCAGCCCCCAACCCCACCCCAGCCCCTGCCTTTCCTTGTATTGAGGTTGTGCTTCCTACCCCGCTTTCTTTCCCCCCAGAAGACAACTTTGTCCCTCAAGCAGTTAGAACTCAGAGGGCCTCCCTACTAGGCCCTGCAGACTGGGCTAATCATGGCTGAACAAGAAGCTTCTTGTTCCCTCTACCTCTGGAAACCACTTTCTCTTCTGCGGGTGGTCTGGGAAGCCTTTGGTAGACTGGCACACATCTTGTCTTTTTCGCCAGTATGGGAAACAAACATTTATTGAGGGCTTCCCTGGTGGCGCAGTGGTTGAGAGTCCGCCTGCCGATGCGGGGGATGCGGGTTCGTGCCCCGGTCCGGGAGAATACCGCGTGCCGCGGAGCGGCTGGGCCCGTGGGCCGTGGCCGCTGGGCCTGCGCGTCCGGAGCCTGTGCTCCGCAACGGGGGAGGCCGCGGCGGTGAGAGGCCCGCGTACCGCAAGAAACAAAACAAAACAAAACAAAAAAACATTTATTGAGCCAAACATGACAGGTACTGTCCTTGGGGCTACACTTATGCTAAATTATTCCTAATTGGTCATTAAAACATGTACCCTAAGAATGAAGTGTCAGAACATTAGAGGGAAAGGACTTCAGGGGCCCTTGAATCCCTGCTACTCAAAATGTAGTCCACATGGCAGCTTGTTAGAAATGCAAAATATAGGGTCTCACCCCAGACCAACTGAATCAGAGCCTGTGGTTTAACAAGATCAGAGCCTGTGGGTGGTACTATTTGCTTCTTAATATTTCGTGTTTATTAGATTCTTTCAACAGTTACATGAAGTAATCATTTTCTATCTAATGTTAGTTTCTGGAACTGGATGGATATAAAAATGCTGCCATCTTTATAAAGATAAGTATTCCATATAGGAAAAAAATCAAACATCTTATCATTTTATTATTTCGTTAGTATAGTGTTTGTGTCAATAGAAAAAAAGAATACAGATGCATACATATATATGTATAACCGAATCACTTTGCTGTACACCTGAAACTAACATAATACTGTAAATCAACTATACTTAAAAAAAAAAGTTTAGTGTATAGATCTATTATTGTACTACCCACACACGCTGGGGTGAGTGGCCATCATTATATGGTTGACCACAGCTGGGTTTGTGGAGGTGACCCAGGACCCATTATTTAGAAGGTATTTCCAGGATTTTGGTTGCAGGTGATTATGGATTGACAGTGTCCTTATGGTACTGTTTTAAAATGTTGTGTATTAAAATGTTAAAATGGTTAAATAAATTTACCCCATCTTGGTGGACATTTAGTACGGGGACTCATTCTCCCTTCAGCTCTGTTGCCCCTATAATCAGGAGCCTTCCTGATCTGTTTTCTCCAGGTTGTAAAACTCCATCTTATGCCAGGGTGAGTTAGGGGATCTGAGCATCTAACTACTTCTCCATATTTTCAGCTTGTTGCTTAACTCTCAGCCCCTACCCTTTATGCTTGCCTTCTGGGGTGCTAAGTGACTCCATTCCTGAGCCTTTCAAGTTGGCTTTTATTTACGTTTTAAATTTTATTTTAATTAATGTCCCCTCCCTCCCTTCTTTCCTTCCTTCCTTTCTTCCTTTCTTTGCTTCCTTCCTTCCTTGGCTTTTACTTCTTCCTCTCAGGCAGTTCCCATATGTCCATCTCTTTCATCTTCTGAAATATTGTCAACATCCTTGTCTGCTGTCATCTTCTCTCCCAGAGTTTATACCTTTCTGGTCCTTGATTTCATTTTTAAATTTTTGGTGAGGGTTGCAGGTGTATTAAATCTGCTGTGTTTAACTGGAAGTCTTTCATTTGTACTTTAAAAGAAATTGTTATGTATTTTTTGTTACAAGCTCTTTCTTATTCCTAATGTTGTATGTTTGTATATACCCTTGTTTTCCTTCACTGGTCTTGAGTTTTGACTACTGGTCTTTATGATGCACTGACTTTGGCAAAAGTTTTTTGTTTTTCCAATGAATTTGAATATATTTTCTAATTCTTTAACATCTTTTTAATCTTTACTGAGTCCTAACCACCCCCCTCTTAAGCCCCCATTTTGTTTTTTTCCTTTTTTTCAAACTTCTTGTATTAAAATTTTAGTTTCCCCCATTCCCCCAGCCGCCTGCTTTTCTTTCTCTCTTTTAAAATATAAAAACATGTCAAACTCAAATTTTCTGGTGTAGATAAGCTTTTATGTCTGGTATTAAACATTTCAATGTTGATATCCTCTTCGCCCCAAGAATTATTTAGGAGAGTGTTCTGTAGTTTCCAAGTAGGTTTTCTTTTGGGAATGCAAGTCTTATGTTTTATTTTGTAGTTTTATTACATTATTACATGGTAGTCAGTACAACCTCTATAATTTCTACTCTTTCGAAACTTGTTGCATTTTTCTTTATGGTCTGGGATATAATAAATTTTGTAAATATCCTATGGTTAATTTAGTATTAGTCATAAGCATGGCTTGTCTCATTTTTGTGTTATATTTTGTTTTAAAAAAAATAAAGTGGGCTTCCCTGGTGGCGCAGTGGTTGAGAGTCCGCCTGCCGATGCAGGGTACACGGGTTCGTGCCCCGGTCCAGGAAGATCCCACATGCCATGGAGCGGCTGGACCCGTGAGCCATGGCCACTGAGCCTGTGCATCCGGAGCCTGTGCTCCGCAACGGGAGAGGCCACAACAGTGAGAGGCCCGCGTACAGCAAAAAAAAAAAACAACAAAAAAAACAAAACCAAGCGTGGTTAAGAGAATTTATATATATCCCTTTCTCAGTTGGTTTCATGCCTAGAGCAGCCTGAGACCTAAGTCTTTATTACCTGGGTGGTAATGGGGCCAAGACTAAGATGAAATTCCATGCTGATATGTTCTCCTTACTGGGCCACGCCTGATATTATAGACACTGGGAGTGCAGCACAGTATCCCACATAGCCTCGGGTAGAAATTCGTGTTTGATCTTGGGCCATGTATCACCATCTGGTAGATTTGAATGTTTCAGGAATTTTAGCCCCAAACATTTTTGCTGCTTATCTAAATAATTGGGATCTGGTCATCCTGCTGGGACCTGGCTGTTATCTCACTGACATTTTAAACACATTCACCACTGTTTCCTTATAAGGAAAATGGATAGGGCAATAGACGAGTTCTTCTTCCTTCCATTTGCTTTTTAAGTTGTAGGCAGTAGGACTGCAGTTTCCTTTATCCAGTTGGTCAATAAAAATACACTGAATGTTTATACCATGCCATAATAATGTATGGGCAAATGACATAATCCCTGTCCTTGAGACGCTCGTTCATAATAGCAAGCTGGGAAGACAGAGGTGGAATAGAATATACTGACAAATTAATACGGTTGATATGGAAATGTACAAGTGTTAGGGGCGCACAGAGGAAGATTTAATTTTCCTCAAGAATGGAGGAATGCGGAAGACCTTAGGGAGAGTGTGATGATTAAACTGGGTCTTGAAATAGGAACAGGTGCTAGTTGGACAGAGAAGGAAAGATAGGCATTCTAGACGAAGGGAGCATCGTGACTATGGCATGACATAAGACAGTGGATAGCATGTATGTATGGGAAAGAGTAGCTGGCCTCTTGCCTGGAGAACACTGTGTGTATTTGGGTTTGGGAGCAGTGAGGCTGCAGGAGTTAGTCTGGGGTTAGACGGAAGAGAGCATTGATTGCCAGGTAGAGGGATTTGCACTTTACTCCATGGGCAATGGGTAGCTAAGAATGGGATAAGGTCTACCCTTCATAATTTTGGTATTCAAATTTTGGTTCTCCATTTTAACTGTTTATTACCCAAAATGTGACTCACCTAGAGTAGGTGATTGGAATGTTCTTTTCCTGATATATATAATTTATGATTCAGCTTTAGATGTCTGTGCCACTTGCCATGAACATGCTACCTGCTTGCAAAGAGGAGGGAAGAAGATGTGTATTTGCAAATACGGATTTGTGGGCAATGGGAGGACTCAATGTATTGGTAAGTTCTGAATCCTGGGTTAAGTTGAAAAGTTGAGTCAAGAAACAAGATTCTCTAGAGTTAAAGAGTTGATGTCCTTGGGGGGAAAACATTATTTTGTTCATGTGTTTTTATTACAAGAAGTTTTGTCAGTTATAATAAGTCTTTGTTTTAGTGTTGGGATGTATCCTTTCTCTAGCGTTTCCAAGGAATTATCCCTCATGTTAGAGGTCATTGAACTTGAATCTCTGGAAACTCTCTGACCTAACACAGATTTGCAATCTGTTTTAACTCTTGAGTTTAACTTAACAACTCGAGCGAGTATTGCAGTTTTTAATTTCTCTAGTTGTTTTGATAGGAAACTATTTAGTACCGTGGGGAAAAGCAAAACACAGTTGCCAATGTTTTGGCTGATTAGTGAAATACTGTTGCTTTGCGTCTCATGTCTACCAGGATCCATCCTCCAAATTTTTTGTAGCTGTGACCCTTTAGGGTCTTGGATGACTTAAAGAAATACAGACACCTTTGGGCTAGAAACATCTGGGATAATTTTTTGTCTCATAGCATTCACCATGCCGTGAGAGTCAGACAACATCCAGGTTCAAGCCCCGTTCAGAGAGAGGGAGAGTTTCATAGTAACTTTGCAGTAGTGAATGTTAAGATAATCACAGTTTCCTCCCAGCAGCCATGTTACCTGCAGTAAAAATATAGATAGTTTTGCCTTGTAGCTGTGGACTGACAGTATATACGGCCTTGTTGTGGTATCTTTGTTTTTGTTTTGTTTTGTTTTTCCTCCCTAAAGAAAAATGGCAATTAAGTCCTGAGTTTAAAAAGCCATATTCTACTTCACAGGTACACGTTGTCACAATCGCACACCATTGCCCGTTCCTGCAGGCTGGAGTTGGGCCTTCTCTCTTTAGAATTCTGCCCATAAGATTCTTCCCCCACTGCTTACGAGCAGGTGCTTGGAAATGAAGTTGGGATTGGGGAGCACGGGCAAGGCTCTTCTACTCCCTCCCCTACTGAAGTCCTCCTTTCGTGAAAGCTCACTGCAATCTTGATTGTTCTTTGACTTCTGAGCAATAGAAGCGTCTCTGAGTGGGTGGAGGGGGCTTTATTAATTTATGTGGTACTTGCTCCCAAACACTACACACTGCATATCCCAGTACTTGGCCTGATGAGACCATGCCGTAGGTTACAGGTAAGATCATAGGTGTGCCAGAGGTGCTATAACATGGTGTTACGTCAAGGGACCTAAGAAGTTTAGAATCTCATACAAACACAGATGTCCCTTCTGATGAAGTCTGCAGGGGAGATACGACTCAGAAACAATGGCAAAGAACAGGAATAGTCCATCTTATGCACAGGTGGACTTGTATCTGAAACCCCGTGCCCTGCTCAGTAAGTTGGACTGACTGGACACTTGGCCTGGCAATGCCTTGAGCGTCTGTTCTGCTAGTCTGAGGTCTCATGCAGATCTTACCACAGATGGTTTTAATGATGAATAGTGTTCCAGGTTTAATTAAATTAAAAAAAAGATAATATAAGAAAAATGAAAACAATAAAACCCCACCAGATTTTGAGTGGGGCTGGCGGGGGGCAGGGGGGGTTGGCTCTTGAGTTAGCAGGAATGGAGTGCAATTGTGGGAGGCGACTGAACTGTTTTGAGGGAACCAGTAGTGGAATAAAACACTAAATAACAGAGAAGAAAACTCCAGTTCATAAGCTGACGATATCCCCCCGCCAAAAAAACTAGCTGGTTAGATCAGCTCTCAAAGGATGCAAAAGAAATTGGTCACAGGAGTTTCCTCTGATGGTAGAGGCTAGGGCAGAGTCAGCAAACTGGAGCTTGGGGGCCGAACTTCACTGCTGCCTGTTTTTCATTACTAATTTGTTTACTGATTGTCTGGGACTGCTTTTGTGCTCCAAAGTATGCATGAGTAGTTGCAATCGGAGACCTATGACTGGCCTTTGACAGAAAATGTTTGCTGACCCCTGGGCTGGAGGACAGAGATGGGAGGGAGGTTTACTTTCATTTTACATTGATGTCAAATTGTTGAATTAGAACTACTCGGGGCAGGTTCTGTGGTCTCATCCAGCATCCCATGTTCCAGCCCCTCCTCACTGGGTGATTAACATTATTTATATGGATCACTGACGATTAGCAGGAGCTGCTTCTGCCGCAACATTAGCCCTGCCCCTGGGCGAGGCTTGAGCACTAATTCCATTGTGTCTCCCGGTAACTCAGAAGTAACAAAGTTTCCAGTTAATCATTGGATGTAAAATCATCCTACGCTGGTTTTTGTTAAAAAAAAAAAAAAAAAAGCAAGAGAATGGTTGGGCTGGAAAAGTGGGATTCTGTTGGATTTGTTTTCCCAGGCCTATGACAAGATCTTTTTAAGTGTGGAGAAGTTCAAAAAGCATTCCCTTCTCCCAATCTTCAAATAAGATGGACTATCAGATTGAGATGTTGGGTTTCTCTTGTGGTTTTGTACTACACCTGGTGCAAGACTACGAGGGGCCCGTGTCCTGTAGTCTGAGAAGCATAGTGAGAGGAGAAGAGGCTGGGGAAATAGATCTTTCTGCTGTTGTCACAGAATATTGATTCTCAAGTCCATAACGCAGGAGAACAGTCTGGGTGATTGATCGTGGTATGGATTGACAGCCCTTTCTGTGCGTTGTCTCAATGTATCAACAGATAAAAATGAGTGCCAGTTCGGAGCCACTGTGGTCTGTGGGAACCACACGTCTTGTCACAATACACTTGGAGGATTTTATTGCATTTGCCTAGAAGGATATCGAGCCACAAACAACAACAAGGTGTTCATCCCCAATGACGGCACCTTTTGCACAGGTACTCGGGAAGGGGGCTGCAGTGATGGCAACATGGTGATGGCAGGACGGTGCCTGGTACCTGGGATGTGGAGGAGGGTGAGGGTGGAGACAGGACATAGTGTGATTTAAGGGAGGGACTCTCCTTTGTCTATGAGGGAAATTTGGACTTGGACTGAGTATTAGTTCATATTAGGGAATTATTGTTCACTTTGTTAGAGGGAATAACTGTACTGGGGTATTTAGGATAATATTCTTATTTTGGGAGCTACATGCTGAAGTACCTAGGGGTGTTATTATGAAGTATCTAGTGTTATTTTATCTGTAAGGTACTTTAAATGGCAAAATGTGAACGATTGTTGAATCTTGAGGGTAGGGGTGGCACTAGGGGAGACTGTAATATTCTTTTTCTTGTTCTGTGTGTTTGAAAAGTTTTATAACAAACAACAAGGGGGGGCTCTCCGAGATGGTATGCCATCTGCAGTTTCCTTGGAGTGACTCTGGTACCCGCCAGCTCTGTGCACATTGCCCACGGGGTGGGCCCTGTGATGCAGCGGCGTGCTGCACCTGTTAGGAATGCGGGCTTGTCTCCTGGAGGAATAAGTTGAGTGAGGAGTGAATACGTCGAGCTTTTAGGATCTCAGTAGCTTTGAAGGTCAGATTTTGGGCATATGTTGGTCAAATACAAGGGGTGGGCAAAACCCTCCTAATTTTCAGTAGCTCCTGTATTATCTGAACTCTATTTACAGCCTGTCATGATAATATAGCTCTTAGGTTTTCTAAGAACATCTTTGAACAGTAATGAAGAGGAAAGGCAGGAAAAGACTCCTGGTTCTAAGATGGCTTTGCATAGTCTTAATGACTCTCCTTAAAAGCTTTGTGATATTTAAAGGTTTGGGGGAGAAAAAAAGAGAGGGGAGAGCATTTTTTATCTTTGGTTTTGATGCTCAGATTCATTCTCCCTCTTGACCTGTACCAAGGTAAAAATCCCTCAAAGGGAACATTTGATTTATTCTTGGCACGACGAATGAACACATTCCCTCAAAGAAAACATTTTACAATATCTTGTTGTTTTAGGTAGCAAATTACTTGCTACATGATTGCAGAAGTGCAGTGTTGCAGATTTAAATAAGGTGCCTTAAAAAAAAAAAGATACTAATTAAAAAATAAAACAACCTCGGCACTTCCCTGATGGTCCAGCGGTTAGCACTCTGTGCTCCCAACGCAGGGGGCCTGGTTCAATTCCCGGTCAGGGAACTAGATCCTGCATGCTGCAACTAAGAGCCCACATGCTGCAAGGAAGATCCTGCTCAGGGCAACCAAGATCCTGTGTGCCGCAACTAAGACCTGGCGCAGCCAAATAAATAAATATTAAAAAAAACAACCCCTTGGTCTTCCCTGGTGGCGCAGTGGTTGAGAGTCTGCCTGCCGATGCAGGGGACACGGGTTCGTGCCCCGATCCGGGAAGATCCCACATGCCGCGGAGCAGCTGGGCCCGTGAGCCATGGCCGCTGAGCCTGCGCGTCCGGAGCCTGTGCTCCGCAACGGGAGAGGCCACAACAGTGAGAGGCCCGCGTACCGCAAAAAACAAAAACAAAAACAAACAAACAAAAACAACCCTTACAAGATGATGATCTGGTGTTCAGTTCATTCAATATATTTACATTTTTCATGCGCTTTCTATGTGCCAAGGTTATGCTAGTGGGAGGTGACGGCAGACAGCTAATTTCATATCAAGTGTTAGTCATAGGTAAGCAAAGGGCGCTTTCCAGAATCCAGAATCTGTGGGGGCACTTACCTTGGAAGTGGGTGAGAGACTGGAGGACATGATACCTGAAATTGTGTTTTCAAGGCTGTGGGAGTTTGACAGGAAAAACTTTTGTAACTGTATATATCAGTATAGTTTCCCAGAATGCTTTCTGTTTTTAAAAAGGTAGGAAGAAGAAGAAGAAGAAAAATATTTTATGCAAGATCCAAAGAGATGTCAGCCTAGGAAGAACCAATCTTCCTGGAATAAAATCCTGATCTAGGCTCTGCTTCTGTTTATTCTACTCCTTGTAATTATTTAGTGACCTTCCCCTTCTTAAAAAAAAAAAGAAAATTGAGCTATAGTTCACAAACCATAAAATCTACCCTTTTGAAGGGTACAATTCAGTTGTTTTCAGTATAATTCACAAAGCTGTGCAATAATCTCCACTATCTAGTTTTAGAACATCTTATTAACACCAAAAAGAAGTCCCATATCCATTGGCAGTTATCCCCATGACCTTTTTTTTTTTTGAGGTCCCCATTTACCACTTTGTAAAAGCCGAGTGATGACTTTTCCTGATGACACTGAGTTTCTTCCATAATCACAGTTGCCACAGAAACATCAGTGTCTTTAGGTGGGGCAGAAGCTTAGCAAGTTTTGGGGTATCAGCAGTTATCCAGTGCTTGCCTGGAACGAGAAGATTGTGAATCCTAGTTGTTGAATTCTGAGACATCCTGGGACCTGGTGTTTATTGTACTCTGCAGGGTTCAAGTCAAGTTCAGGAGCTTGTTGCAGGTAGGCCTCTGGATGTCACTGCGTATAGATGAGGAATGAGTTGCAGGGGTTCTAGTGCTGGAGAACCTGCAGATGTTCTGGCCCCCAGGCTGCCCCCGGAATGACTCCTGGCGATCATGGGAACTTTGCTATGAGCCATAACCCGGAGGAAGAAGCTCTGTGGTACTTGTGGTGTGAGGGCATTCCAGAATGCCAGAGGCCTTGACAAACATGCCATTGTCCCTCTTTGGTAGTGATGGGGCCATGCCTGAGTTCCTCCTGCAGTTTATCATCTCCCACACTTTACTCTTGCCTCTCCCCTGCCTTTTGACTTGAGTGGGTCAAGAGTAAGTGGAGACGGACTTCCCTGGTGGTCCAGTGGGTTGGAATCGTGCTCCCAATGCAGGGGGCCCTGGTTCGGTCCCTGGTCAGGGAACTAGATCCCACGTGCATGCTGCAACTGAGAAGCCCGCATACCGCAACTAAAGATCCTGCATGCCGCAACTAAGACCCGGTGCAGCCCAAATAAATAAATAAAAGAGTAAGTGGAGAGAGATGAGACTGATGTGAAAATAAGGCTCAGGGCTGTCATCTCTCTACCAGCATGACTCCAGATAGGCATGGCCCTGGTGTGTGTGCCAAATAGGCATTGACCCCAGCGTTCAGGGTCTGCTGAAAACTGCAAAATACTCTTTCTGTGCCTTTGAATTCCCCAGCTCTTGGGAATCCATCTTGGCTCTATTGACAACAGCAACGTTCTTTTTCATAAGCTCATTTCCTGCAGTATAAGGGCCTAATGCCATTTCTTCTAGAGAAATGTAACAGCACTTCAGCTTTGGCTGAGAAATGAGAAAAATGGGGGTTGGGTGTGTGTGGGGGAAAGAACCTGGAGGGAGTGAATGCTTTGCTTTGCCATTTATCATCTCCTGGAACCTGCTGCCCCAAACCTGCATCCCATAGGTCTGCCCATGGTGAAGTAAACACCTTCATTCCTACACGTAAATCACTACCACAACTGAGACCAGTGTAGTCTGTTGGTGTCTCTCGCAGGTCAGGAGCCTTGTTTTCCATGTGAGCCTCTGCCCACAAGTTTCTCAGCTGCCCTGTTGTTTCGGGTCCCGGGTCTCAGACACAAATGCTCAGCCCCATCGAGATGTTGCTTGCTCGACGTGGGCTGTGCTCACTAGCCTTGCAGCCATCCTGAGATTTCTCCCAGTGCTGTCTCCAACAGAACTTTGCTGCCCAAATCCCAATCCTTTGTTTTAGCTGGATTTATCCCTAGAGTCATGCTTTACCACTCTGGAAGAAAGAAGAAGCCAGGAAGGTTAAACCCAAGGGAAAAATCACACTGGGGACGTGTTGCTCGCTACGGCCCAGAGCAGTGCTCATAGCCATTAGCTCCTTGCCTTACTCCCTGTGGAATCCCCTGCCTCCTGCTTAGGTCTCCAACTGTGGTGGGTGACGGCCTCAGACCCCTGCTACTGCCCCAGTGCCTTGGAAGGAAAGGCCAAAGATTCTCAATCAAAAGGTGGTTAAAACAAAGCTCCATCCCCCCAAATGCCAGAGGCCTTGACTAAGGCACCATTGTCACTCTTGGGGAGTGATGGGGCCGTGCCTGAGCTCCCCCTATAGGTTAACATCTCCCACCCTTTACTCTTGCCTCTTACTCGCTCAAGCCTCAGGATATAGATAACCCAGGTTCTTTCCAAAGGCCCTGTTGAGTATAGTAAAATATATACACAGGGTTCTTTTTTACTCTATTAATTTAAAGTTTTGGGAGGACTAATAGGGACAGAGGCTGGGCTTAAGTTTATTTTTGAACAACTGTCTGTAAAGTAGGCTTTCCTAAGCAAACTATCAATATTAGCAAGATTGTGAAGGAGGTGCTTAGCCCTTTAAGTTCAGGCTCTTTGTTCATGGCCAGCGCATCTCTGAGCATGAATATGTTTTTTTTTTTTTAATATTTATTTATTTATTTTGGCTGCACCAGGTCTTAGTTGCATGGCACGTGGGATCTTTAGCTGGGCATGTGGGATCTAGTTCCCCAACCAGGGATCGAACCTGGGACGCCTGCGTTGGGAGCCCGCTGTCTTACCCACTGGACCACCAGAGGAGTCCCCATGAATATGGTTTGAAAATGGTTTTCCACTTATTCAGCTACTGTTTTTGCAAAAGTTATGTGTCAAGAAAGGATGGAGCTGTTACCCTAGGATGAAGCTCTGGAATAGAGTCTGGGTGAATGGGTCATTTACTTCTTTTTTTTTAAATTGAAGTATAGTTGATTTACAATGTTGTGTTAGTTTCAAGTGTACAGCAAAGTGATTCAGTTATATATATAACTTTATATATATATATTATTTTCCCTTATAGGTTATTACAAAATATTGAGTATGGTTCTCTGTGCTATACAGTAAGTCCTTGCTGGTTATCTATTTTATATGCAGTAGTGTATATATGATAATCCCAAACTCCTAATTTATCCCTCCTCCCCACTTTCCATAGTTTACTTCTGATTATGATGATCCAAAATTGTTCTTGCCAAAAGGAGACAGAAGACTAAGTCAATATTTCCCCCCAGAGAAGAAATATAGCTTTATCTTGTCCATTTATTTAAAAAAATACTTATGTGGAAAAGTCAAGCAATTATGGACACATATAAAGGAGAAAGAAAAAAAGATTACCTAATATTAACCCAGAGTCAACAAACTCTTTTTTTTTTTTTTTTTTTTTGGCTGTGTTGCGTCTTCATTGCTGTGCGCAGGCTTTCTCTAGTTGTGGCGAGCGGGGGCTACTCTTTGTTTCAGTGCGCGTGCTTCTCATTGCGGTGGCTTCTCTTGTTGCAGAGCACAGGCTTTAGGCGCGTTGGCTTCAGTAGTTGCAGCACGTGGGCTCAGTAGTTGTGGCTCGCGGGCTCTAGAGCACAGGCTCAGTAGTTGTGGTGCATGGGCTTTGTTGTTCCATGGCATGTGGGATCTTCCTGGACCAGGGATTGAACCTGTGTCCCCTGCATTGGCAGGCGGATTCTAAAGCACTGAGCCACCAGGGAAGTCCCTGAATGGAATTTATTACATGGCTGTACCATGTTACTTAACTCATTTTTTCCCTATTGTGATTGTTTTTCTGTTTTTTGTCATTATAAGTAATGCTCTAATGAACATTTTTGTACTTACATCCTTACAAGTAATTAGCTCCTTGTTATAAATTCTGGAAAATAATTTCTATGTCAAAGGGATACCTACACATTTTACATTTTGATGCATAGTGCCAGACTGTATTCCAGAAAGTTCATACCAATATTCTGTCTCACTAATCATTTCATGAAGGTCTTCATTTCTTCACATCCTTGCCAACACTGGATAATATCAATAAATGATATGAATTTAACAGTTCTGATTCTAAATGGGTGTTTGTGTTCCTCTAATGTGGCTTCTTAAGATGTAGGTTTCTGAGCTGAACTTGGCATTTGAGGAGGGAATGTGGCCTCTGTCTTAGAGCATTTAGATCTAGTGCAACAAGTCATGTGGCCACTCCCCTGATTCCAGCCAAGAATCCTGTGACAGTGAGTGTATGCATGTGCACGCTCATTGCTCATGGTCAGGGTCAGGGTTATGAAGGAGTGGCTTGTGCTCCAGGAAGAACTGAGTCAGTAGAGAGGCAAGGTCCACTCACTTATTAGCTAACACGTATTGAGGACCAAAGGTCAGCCAGGCACTGTGCTAAGTGCTTTCCACATGTTTTATTTAATCTCTGCAAAAAGACCTACTATAATTAACTTCATTTTACAGAAGTGATTTGGAAAGGTCAAGGAACAGGTATTAGTACAAATAGTAAGTAGCAGAATCAGTTCTCAAACCTGGGTCTGTTTGATGTTCAAATCCATGAAAAGACTTTAAATATAGAACACTAGGGCCCTGGCACGAGGTCAGAGTGTCCTGCTCGGTTTTGCTACTTTCTACCAAGGAGCTGTTCTGGCTGTGGGTAAAATTAAATAATCCTATATATAGAATGGGGCATAGGGAATTTTCTCCCTTGATTAGTTAAGTATGTTAATAAGGTTGCTCAGAACATGTTTTCTTCACAAGCAAACATGTGGTAACCTTGGACACCCCATGGAATCTACCACTACGTGGAGAAGCTGTTCTGATGAATTTAACGTGTTTATCCAGCCAAGATTCTAGAAGTTTATTTACTTATTTTTAAAATTTATTTATTTATTTAATTTATTTTTGGCTGTGTCAGGTCTTAGTTGCGGCAGGCAGGATCTTTGTTGAGGCATTTGGGATCTTTCGTTGCAGTGCTCAGGCTTCTCTCTAGTTGCGGTGTGCAGGTTTTCTCTTCTCTAGTTGTGGCCCACAGGTTCCATAGCGCGTGGGCTCTGTAGTTTGCAGCACACAGGCTCTCTCGTTGAGGCATATGAGCTCAGTAGTTGTGGCGCGTGGGCTTAGTTGCCCCGCGGAACGTGGGATCCTAGTTCCCCGACCAGGGATCGAACCCTCGTCCTCTGCATTGGAAGGTGGATTCTTCACCACTGGACCGCCAGAGAAGTCCCTCTAGAAGTTTAGAAAAGGGCTGGTTTGTGAGCATTAGGAGGTAGCAGGGGATTAAAAGTCAAAATTGTGTCATACTCATCTCAGTGATACAGGGTAGATACATCTAGACATCCTTAAGGCAATTGATACCTTTGACAATCTCTGTGGACAAGATAGAGAACTGTTGATTGGATGATGGTACAATTAGACTGTAAAGGGAGAAAGGGTGTGGCATAGTGGTTAAGAATAAGGTCCGAGAAGCCAGACTTCTGGCTTCTGATCTGGCTTTTGCACTGCTTAGCCTGTGTGACTTCAGTCCAGTTAACCATTCTATCCTTCAGTTACTTCATCTATAAAATGGGGATAATAATAGCATCAATCACCCAGAGTTATTGTGAGGATTAAATAAGATGGAAAATAATCAGTAATAAATAATGAAGTGCTTAGAACAGTGCTTGGCATGTACAAGATGACATGCAGGAGTTATTGTTATTAACAATCATTATAATAATTATTGTTATTAGGCTGTTGAATGGTTGTACACAAAGCAAACTGATTAATGCCTATAGTGACTCATACAGAGCTAATCAGTATCTAGAAACTCCAGGTCTTTTCCATACCACTGCATCTTTGCCTTATAATACTTGGAGCCCTTATTTTTAGCAGTCTACTGAAAAATTCATTTTTCCCACTCACTGTCTTTGAGGAGTCTGAGGCAGGGGGACAGGCTGGAATATGGCTTCTGTGTTAAAGGTATATACATAAACACATTTTACAAATTCCTCAGTGGAATAAAAAAATCTTGATAAGCTAAAATAATGGGTCCAATCTAGGAACACATGTTAGATCCTGCAGTGTTGAAATCATTTCTAAAGTTTGTACTAGATTGAGATTGATTTTATTTTATATTACTTTTAAGAATCCTTTCTTAACAGTTACCCAAACCTCCATGATTCTGTTATCAACAATTGTGTGTTTTACTGGTTTCATTTCTTACCACTCTTTGTTGTGTTTTATGATGTCTTCCCCTTTCTTGACATTATTTATTCTGATGTTTTTCACTGGCTCGAGTATTTTCTCAAAATCTTTTTCAGAAAGGAAATGTCAGTAGTGTAGTTCTTGAGATCACTCATGTTCTAAAATGTCATTCCTTTGCTTAAATATAGCACGATGTTTTGCTCTCTTTTCCTTAGAACTCTATAAATATTTTTCCAGTGCTATCTAGCATTTAGTGTTTCAGACAAGAAGTCCTGGGTCAGACTGGTTCTCTTTTCCTCATAAATTACCATTCCTTTCTCTCAGGAGGTTTATAGATTTTTCTCTTATTCCATGAAATTCAGAATGACTCATTTTTCAACATTCATGCCTGTCACCTTAAAAGGCTATTTGGATTTGAATACATAAGCCGAGAGATTTTTCTCTTGATACTAATTCTTATACATTTACTCCATTCTCTTCTGTAATTCCTTTTAAATAGATATTGAATATTTTGGGTCTGTCCTCATATCATTTTTTTGTCCCATAGTTTCTATCTTATATAATTAAGATTTCTATGTGCTCTGGAGAATTCCTCAGGTTGAAATTTGTGAATTTATTTTCTAGCAGTGACCAACCTATTATTCAATGCCTCCACTGGGTTTTTATTTTTGGCGTTCATATTTTGTTTTTAATTTCTAAGACTTCATTGTTTTCTCAGAACTTCCCCTCTTTTTCATTAATACAGTATCCTCTTAACCTTGTTTGGACTTCACAGTCTCTTCCTATGTCAAGAGTGTCTTGGTTATTTCTTACTGCATAACCCCACTCCTCCCACCCCACCACTACCCCAAATTTAGTGGTTTAAAACAACAATTTATCATTTGGCACAATTCCATGGCTGCGTGGTTTTGTAATGTGTAGACATAGTCAGCTGGTGGCTGGGCGAGGCTGTGCTGTGCTGGCAGGTGAAAGAAGGCCTCTCTCAGGTCTTCCCTGGCAGCCCAGTGGTTAAGACTCTGCGCTTCCACTGCAGGGGACAAGGGTTCGATCCCTGGTCGGGTAATTAAGATCCAGCATGCCGCCTGGTACAGCCAAAAAAAGAAGGCCTCTCTCACACATGGCTCAGGCCTTGATGCTGGCTGTTCACCAGGCCACTTTAGCTCTCCTCCATGTGGCCTCTGTCTTCACATGGCATCTCATCTTTAGGACCTCTCTCCCAAGCACGGATTTTCTTCAGCATGGACACTGGATTCTAAAAGAGGGAAAGAGGGGGACTTCCCTGATGGTCCAGTGGTTAAGACTTTGCCTTCCAATGCAGGGGGTGCAGGTTCAATCCCTGGTCGGGAAGCTAAGATCCCACATGCCTCAACGGCCAAAAAACCAAAACATAAAACAGAAGCGATATTGCAACAAATTCAATAAAGATTTTAAAAGTGGTCCACATAAAAAAAAAAAAAAAAAAAATCTTAAAAATAAATAAATAAATGAGGGAAAGAGGAAGCTACCAGCCATCTTCTCAGGCTGGGTCCAGAGCAGGCACTGTATCACTTCTGCCGAGTTCTATTGGCTAAAGCAAGTCTCAAGACCAGCTCAAGGGGAGGGGAAATGGTTTGCATTCCTGATGGGAGGAGAAGCATGCAAGAAAGGAAGGAGGGGAATTGTTGACAGCTATCTCTGGAGCTGATCTCCCACAGAGTTCCCAAAGTTTGCTGCACTAAAGATGTAGGTTGATCAGAATTGGTAACTTGGGTCTCCTCCAGCAACTGAATGAATTCCTGGTTCCCAGACAACAATCAGGAAGCGATGAGGTGTTCCTTGGTCCAAAACCAAAAAACAAACAAACCAATATAAAGAATGTAGTGAATTTTAATAAAATCACACTAAACAATTTAAAAGGATTCTGAGATTATATTCTTCCTTTTGGGGGGGGTTGTTAAAATATTCTTTTTTTAAATGAAATCATAGTGCTAGTGTAAGAAAAAAAAAGTCTTTACTGGCAAAATAGAATATTGGCCACCTTATATCAGTCCTTCCAAAATGACTGCTCTTTGAAATCCCAGAGTCTGGGAACAACCAGGCTTTCTTCCGTCACGATGCCCCCCTGTCCTCTGCCCCCCGATGGTTCTTGCAAATGTCCTGGAAAAAGTCCCCTTTTACTTAGTACTTTTCTTTCTCTAAATGAAATTGGTGTGTGTGTGGCTCTGATGGAGTTTCCAAAGTTTTAAATTTTGTTCACTAAGCCAGCTCTGGAGGGAAAAGACTGCTAACTGGCAGAGAGATTTCTTTTTCAGCCTCTGAATTATTGTGTGGTTTTTACTCCTGGACCTGCTACCACCGGCAATCTTCAGTCAAGGGGAAAAGTCGGCTAAGGAGCGTGTCTTGTCCTTCTTGAAGGCTGTTTTAAGCCCTTCTAATCTTGGTAAAATTAGCGAGACCCTTCTGAGTTATCTTCTTTACTTCTTGCTGCATCGTCCTATGCTCATGAGCTGGAAAGCATTTTTCACTCTGGTCTAAATTGTTTTGTATCAGGAGTTCTGCTTCAGATATTTTAGTACGAGATTGAGGCTATCCTTATTTTATAGTAATTGAGTTTTTTTAGCATACTTTTTTTGGTTCATTTTCTTGGGTTATTTGTTTTGTTGATACTTGTTGGTTTTTATAAATTTTCAGAACACACTGACATATTTATTGAGCACCTCTTTGTGCCTATGATGTGTAGGATACAGGAGAAGAACTCTTAAGGAGGAAAATAAAATTCATGATACAATTACAAGCGAATGCATTCACTTATAAGTGTAGATTGGGAATGTGAGAAGTGGCTGTCACAATGACCCCCCACTTTTTTTCTTTTTTCTGTTTTTCTGTCCCTTCTTATATTTGGGATGGGTCTCAAGACATAGATGAGTGTGAGGTTTCTGGCCGGTGCAGGCATGGAGGACGGTGCGTGAACACTCATGGGAGCTTTGAATGCTACTGTATGGATGGATACTTGCCAAAGGGTGGGCCTGAGCCTTTCCATCCAACCAGAGATGCCACGTCGTGCACAGGTGGGTTTCTGTCAAAGAATGCAGCATCCGAAGGTGAGAGTCTGTTGGTGGTGACTTTCTCCTGCTCTGAGCCTAAGTCTGTGGGTCTGCGTTGGGGATGTGTGTTGGATCTGTTCCTTTGTAACCTATGAAATAAAATAACAGTCAAGATAGAAGGGGCTATATTAAAAAAGTTAAAATTAGTATGCTTCGGGGATTTTGAGTTGTTAATAGATATTCAGATGTTAACCATTATGTTAGATAGTAAACAGAGCTGATCTGGTAAGAGCCACCATCTCAAAAGTGACCAGGGAAGTTACAAAAGCCTATATATCTTAAGGTATTGTGCAATTCAGATGTTTTACTTTGCTGGGCTGGGCTTCTCCTCTTTAGTTAGTATCAATTAGTGAGGGTTGATTGCCAAATCCTTTCAGTTTTGTGCATGTATAAATGCTATTACCTGTGGAAGGCCAGAAGAATGAATAGAGACACTCACTGGAAACATGCCCAGAAGTCATGTGGAAATGAACCAGCCTATTTAAAATATGGCTCGGGTGTGTATAGGTAAGGGGAGAGGGCATGAGGTAGAGGTGGAGAGAGATTATGAATTTTGAAACTTCACATTCATATAGCAATGAGTTTGACGTTAATTTGTTTTCAGAAATAGACTGTGGCACCCCTCCTGAGGTCCCAGATGGCTATATCATAGGAAATTATACCTCTAGGCTTGGCAGCCAGATTCGTTATGCTTGCAAAGAAGGATTCTTCAGTGGCCCAGAAGATACAGTTTCAAGCTGCACAGCCTTGGGCACATGGGAATCCCCAAAATTAAATTGCCAAGGTGAGTTTTCCAAAGGTCCAGCTTCCCAGCTTATACCATCTTGAGATTGTTTTCATATTTCTCTCTAAATCTCTCTTTGGGGTACTGAATGAATTAAATAAATCCAGTAAATTCCTATTGTTTCTAATAGGTTTTCAGTTGATTCTCTTGATATTTATAGGAATAATATTTTATCATCTGCAAATAATGATAATTCCATGTTTTGTTTTTCTATGTTTATAAAAGTTATATTTTTCTCTTGACTGACCACTTAGCTTGTGTTTTCAGAACAAAAAATTAAGTAGTAGTATTAACTTTGAATATTCTTTTCTTATTCCTGACTTTCATGGGAGTGTTTCATTATTCATTCATGATCTTGGCTTTTTGATGTTACATACATCTATTTATATTCTTATGTACACGGAGAGAGTGCTGTGAGCCAAGTGCTGTTCTAAGCATATATATATATATATATATATATATATAGACTCATTCAATTACAATATCCCTATGAGTGTGTGCTATTATTATCACATTTTACAGATGGGAAAACTGAGGCATGGAGAAGTTAAGTAATTTGTTTGAGGTTATCCAACTAGTAATAGAGCTGAAATTTGAACTTAGAATTCTAGTTTCTGAGATTGTGTGCTTAATCACTCTGGTATACTGCTTCCATTTTTGTGATGATGTTGGCTTTTGGTTTGTTTCTACTTTTGGCTTTCTCTCTCTTCATCAGTTCACCAGTTTTTGACTATATGTACATAATATTGAGGAAGACTTCATCTATTCCCATTTTATTGGGATTTAAAAAAAATCAGAAATGAGTTGTTTTATCACGTCTTTTAGGCATGTATTAAGGTGATCATATATATTTTTTCTCCTTTTAACCAGTTATATGCTGGCTTATATTTCCTGATCAATACTAGTTGCTGGAATGGATTCTTCTGGGTCTTTGGTGTTTTTTTTCTTTTAATCAGCATTATATTTGCTAAATTTTACTTAGAAGTCTTGCATTGATATTCATAAGTCAGATTGGTCTATTTTCCTTTTCTATGCCATCTTTGTTGGTTTGGGTATTAATGTTATTCTAAATTTTGAGGAAAGAATGTGAAAACATTTCCTTCTTTCTCTATTCTCTGGAATACTATAAATAGGATTTTTAAAGATTTCACCTAGAAAACCATCTGGATGTGGCACTTAGGGAGAGGCAGTCCTTGGGATAGTTAAAAAAATTAATACTTACTGGTCCTGTTTAAGTTTCCTATTCTTGTTGATATCCATTTTGGTAATTTACATATTCTAAGAAAAATCATCTATTTCAAGTTTATTTTCAAATTTATTTGTAGAGAGAAGTGTAAGGCACTCACGTTTTTGATTTTCTGTAGTTATTTTATAATAGTGAAATATTGGAAACAATTTCAAATGTCTGTTGATAAGGAAATTGGTTAGATAAATCATAGCATGTACATAAAGTGGATATTTTGTAGCCAATAAAAATTATGTTGGGAAGAATCTTTATTGACATAAGTAAGTATTAACAGTATACTACTGAGTTACAAACTGTATGAATAACATGGCCTTAACTTTGAAAAATGTACATGTAAATGTACATGAAAATGTTTCATATGTACATGTATGTTTATGAAAAAGTTTAGAAAGCTATATATCAAAACATTAACCATGGTAGTTTCCACTGGGAGGGATCCTGGATGATTTTTTTTTTATATAAATTTATTTATTTGTTTTTTACTTTTGGCTGCGTTGGGCCTTCGTTGCTGTGCGTGGGCTTTCTCTAGTTGCGGCATGCGGTGGCTTCTCTTGTTGCAGAGCACGGGCTCTAGGCGCTCAGGCTTCAGTAGTTGTGGCACGCGGGCTCAGCAGTTGTAGCTCGAGGGCTCTAGAGCGCAGAGTCAGTAGTTGTGGCACACGGGCCCAGTTGCTCTGCGGCATGTGGGAATCTTCCCGGACCAGGGCTCGAACCCGTGTCCCCTGCATTGGCAGGCGGATTCTTAACCACTGCGCCACCAGGGAAGTCCTGGATGATTTTTATATTTTATATACTTCCTGTATTGAAGGAATTTTTTTTAATGCATTAGAAAAAGTAACGAAGTTGTTTCCATTTTGGAAAAAAGAAAAAATAAAAGTTTTCAGTGAATTTATTGCGTAGCTAAGCAACCTCAGTGATGCACTTGGCTAAGTTAATCCTTTTGATATTGATTTGCAATTCAGGCTCTAAACACATTCTGATCATTATCATCCTGTGGGTTAAGAAATTCTAAACGTACAATTGAGTTCTAACATTATCTTTCCATGGATCAATTAAAATACAGAACTTAGATTAAAATGTGCCATAATGTATATCAAAGAACCCCCTAGAGATTTATATAAGAAACTCCACATAAGACCATTTGTATTACTTTGAAAATCAGTAGTCATCCGGATTATTGTACTGAGAATGTAGAAAGTTAGAGGAGAAGGCTTGTTCCATTTCCCAAAGAACTGTCATTTAGCAGATCTTCACTTCTTTTTTCCCTGCTGTAATAACTGTTCCCTTTGCCTGCTGACACCCTCCCCCCTCTTCCTCCCCCGTTTCACCATATGGCCACCGGCTTCTCCTGGCTGTGCCTGCTTCTCTCTAAACACACCCCTCTTATTTATCCCTCATTCTTCTTTGGGGCTCCAGAATCTGGGCTATGTGCCAGCCGGCACTGTATTTTTAGCTCAGCGTTATGAAGCCACAGGAATTGGGAATTCCACTAAAAACACTAGCAAACTGTGAACTTGGATGCTGAGAAGCAGGTACTTTTGAAAGGAGCAGCCGTGCATTCCAGACGGCAGCGTGTGTGTCGGATAACGGACTTCCCCGTTAGAGAAGACACAGCTGGCGGCTCCTGTTGTTTGCCTTTTCCCAATTACCGTGTCCCTGGAGGCTCTGCTGCTGCCTTGGGGGTGGGGGGTGGGGCATTGTGACACAAGTTCCGCACCTGAGCAGGCCTCAGAAGTGCATGTTGGAAGTGAGGATGAAATCTTCCAAAATGGGTAGGAATTTGTGGAAACATCCATCACACATTTCCATGCGCTCTCTGGAAAGGACACAATCTCTAGCTTGCATTTCCTATTATTTTGCTATTATTATTACTTTCTTAAACATTTTTTCTGCTGAACATTTTATTTTTCTAATTTATTTATTTTTGGCTGTGTTGGGTCCTCGTTGCTGTGCGCGGGCTTTCTCTTGTTGCGGAGCGCAGTCTCTAGGTGCGCCGGCTTCGGTAGTTGCAGCACACGGGCTCAGTAGTTGTGGCTCGTGGGCTCTACAGCGCAGCCTCAGTAGTTGTGGCACACGGGCTTAGCTGCTCCGCGGGATCTTCCCGGACCAGGGATCAAACCTGTGTCCCCTGCATTGGCAGGATTCTTAACTACTGCGCCACCAGGGAAGTCCCTTATTATTATTATTATTTTTGATTTTCAGAGAAGGTGCCAGTTGTAAGTGACAGCTTAAAAAATTTGAGTTTTTATAATTCAACCAAGGCAGGAGCAAGGTGAGGGAATCACTTTAACTGTGTTATCATTAGCAACAAATCCAGAGTCCAGCATACTTGATAGATCCTGTGACTAGGTAAGTCTGGAGTCTGGGAGCAGAGTAAAGACAGGTACACCACGAACTGTTCTGTAAGGATGAACTCCTAAGTATCATGTGAGAAGAATGGGTAAAGACTAAGAGAGTTCAGGTGGGGGGATTGGGTGGTTCATGGAAGGGGTGGCATTTGTGTTCTTCCCTTTGGTAGTTTGCCTCTCATGGAAGGGTCCAGTGATGAGTGGTTTGCAGTGTAAGCAGACCAGTTGAGGGTTCCGGGACTCTCTGTCTTCCAGATTTTCTTCCCATCCTTTTTGGGGCCTTACCTTCCTTTCGGGCTGGGAATTCTCACCAGCAATGTGTCTGGTACTGAACAGTCCCTTTAAGAATCCGCTTCCAAGCTTACTACTTCTTCTTAAAACCTTTCTAAAAACAGTGAAATGACCACTGCACTTAGAATAAAATCCAAACTCCTAACCATGGATTTTGAAGCCAACAGGGGTTTGTCTTTTTTGGCTTTTATACAGGTTACGTCTCCCATCATTCTCTCCCAACCAGTATGTCAATCTCTTATCAGCTTCAGGGCCTTTTCTCTCTACTTGAAATAATTGCCAACCTGTTTTAAAAATTGTTATTGTGGTAAAATACACATAATATAAAGTTTACCATTTTAACCATGTTTAAGAGTACAATTCCACGGTATTAAGTGCATTCACAATGTTGTGCAATTAACACTGCTGTCCATTTCCAGAACATTTTCATCATCTCAAAACAGAAACTCTGTACCCATTAAACAAGAACTCCCCATTCCCTCCTCCCTCTAGCCCCTGGTAACCTACTTTCTGTCTCTGTGATTTTGTATTGTAGGCACCTCATATATGTGGACTCATACAATACTTGTCTTCTTTATATCTGGCTTATTTGACTGAGCATAATATTTTCAAGGTTCATCCATGTTATAGCATGTATCAGAACTTCATTCCTTTTTTTCCTTTCAGTTTTATTGAGATATAATTGACACACAGCACTGTATAAGTTTAAGGTGTGCAGCATAATGATTTGACTCACATACATCATGAAATGATTATCACAATGAGTTTAGTGAGCATTCATCATCTCATATAGATACAACATTAAAGAAATAAAAAAGTGATATTTTTTTCCTTGTGATGAGAACTCTTAGGAATTACTCTCAACAATATTCATATGTCATGTTGTACATTTCATCCCTAGTACTCATTTATCTTATGAGTGGGAGTTTGTACCTTTTGAAGAATATCATTCCTTTTTCAGGCTGAATAATTTTCTACTGTATATGTATACCACGTTTTATTTATTCATTCATCTGTTGAGGGAGGCTACCTGCTTTCTGCCCAGGAAGTTCCTTCTCATCTTTCAAGTTTCAGCTGAAATGTCGTCTCTGACATTCTCTTGCTTAGTTCCCAACACGTAAGTATATTATTTATCATTATTTTCATAGTTTTTATCAGTCTGCCCTACTGGGCTGTAAATCTGGGAGCTCAGTGACCATGTAGTCTTCTTCAGTATCATCTCTTCAGCACCTGGCACAGTGCCTGGCATACCTAAGACCTGTAGAAGCACCGTGAATCACCCCCAAAAGGTGGCCCAGATGATGGCAGGCATAGTGGAATTGGCTTCCAGACTGCATCCCAGCTTGTCCTGTGGCTGAGCCTTGCTGAAACCCTGGCACATGGGCTTCAGTAGTTGTGGCTCGTGGGCTTTAGAGCGCAGGCTCAGTAGTTGTGGCGCACGGGCTTAGTTGCTCCACGGCATGTGGGATCTTCCCAGACCAGGGATCGAACCCGTGTCTCCTGCATCGGCAGGCAGATTCTTAACCACTGTGCCACCAGGAAAGTCCTGTTGATTGGTTTTTGATTCAAGTGTTCTGTTTACAGCTAGAACATTAAAATGAAGAGTTTTAATGTTATTTTTTTAAAAAAAGAAAGATTCCTATGCAGCTCAAAGCATCAAAAACCATTTCACCTCTATGAATGGAAGATCTTTTTAAGAGACATGCTGATAAACCCGTGTTTGTTTTCTTCCAGCACTCACGCTTCTACCTACCCCATCACCTCCTCTGCAGTTTCTGAAGTGTTCAGATTCTAGCTGTTTCCATATTAGACACTATTTGTTGACAGTAAGTGTTTTAATGTGAAATGGAAAATTTTCTTTTTCCTCCAAATGATCTATGAATACGATCTGAAGGAAATGTATTATTAGTTGAGGTTAAAGTTCATGGGAAACTTTAGAATAAAAACTCCATCAAAAAGTAATATTTTTCTTTCTACTGTCTTAAGGGCAAGTACACTTTTTGTTACTAAGGGGCTTAAGTTACAGCCATTAATAAGCTATCGACACTTTTGGGAATGTGCTTCAGGGAATGCTATAACCCTCCCATTTCCTTTTGATGACTGTGATAACATTGTCTCAATTCAAGTAGCCACATATTGTGATGTTAGATTCCAACACCCAACATCAGTTATGTACGTAATTTAATGCCCAAGTGATCCTGGATTGAGGGTCTAACTAAATTTGGCCAAACTCAGAACATGCCATAAAGTGCATGAAACTTTGTCGTAAGGTTACGCTTTCAGCCTTATTCCTTAGGCCATATTTCTTACATATAAACTTCACCAAAATTAATGTTCCTAATGATATTAATAACTCACATGACTGCAGGGGATATTCTAAGGATATAGAATATAGACACAGCCCACAAAGAGCTTACTCTTAAGAGGGGAAGAGAACATTTTTATAAATGAAGAAAGTATAGGTATAAATGCTGAATTATCCGATCTAGAACATGAATGTAGTGTAGACTCTGGTTTCATCCGCCTAGACTGTTTGGGCCCTTACCACCTACCGTGTTGCACTAAATTCCAGGTGTTACATAAACCTTCTGATCTTATCCTAAGGCACAATAGAGACGTCTTCCTATTATTGTTGGGTAAAGATGAACACTGGCTTTAATGTGATTTTCTTCCATTTTCGTACTTGTATCTGCCCTTTTACTGGAGTTTTTCATCTAGTAGTTTATTTTTCTGGGAAGATCTTTTTTTTCCCCCCCTTTGGTCAATATCAATAAGTGGAATAGGTCAATCATTTATTCCCCCAGCATTTGGCAAAATGTCTGCCTCAATTTATAGACATTATTGGTCATTCTTTTTTCTTTCTCAGCTTGGTATTTTTTAGTCTCTAAAACAGTCTTAGATGAAGCCTTATTTTACTCTGTTATTTCTGTCATCACTCACATGATTGTGCTGGTATGTGTCATAAATAGCAGTCATTGGTGGTACAGTCAGTTGTTGATTAGATGCCATGAATTGCCTACACCTTTCATCAAACAGATTTCCTTCTGGAATATTTTCTTGGGTAGAATTTTTTTTTTCTTCCCTTGGGTAAAATTTTAAAGCTAGCAGTGAGGATAAACATTTTTACCTTCAAGATATGAAACAAGAGTTACAATATCAATGTCGTCCTTGAAACTGGCACAACACATTTCCCCCCAGGGAGACAGACCTATTTTGAAGTTGATTATTTGAATAAAATCACAGATAATAGGATACTAAGGAAAAATTCCCGGCCATGTTCATAATTAGTTGACTGTATTCCTGATGCAGATCCAAACGTTGTTCATAATGTAATTAGCCAGAGAAACGTGTGCTTTAATGAACACCCCTATGCATATGCAATACAAAATTTGTGATGCTTATTTTTTTTCTTTCCTTTGGATGTTAACTGTTTTTAAATGGCTTCTTTCCTTGTGATAATGATATTTTTATTACCTATTGCAGTATCTGTTGGATTGATTTTTGAATATGTCTTAATAGGGATCACCTGCTTTCTTGGGTACCATTTGGTCTGAGTAGAAGTGGCAGTGGCTGCCATCTCTCTTAAGCATGGTGGGAATATTTGTGATGGGCTTATGTTCCAGGCAAGACCTGGGCCAGACCCCCATGTCATAGGGTTAAACATCATTACCAAGAAGGCTTCAGGGCAAATACAGTGGCAGAGGAATTCCATTTCCAGCAGCTCTGTTCTCTGGGAAAGTTCTTGGAGACGAGATTGGGGCAGAGGGAGTTGTCATAGAACCCTTCCAGACTGATTTAAATGCTTTTTCATGCAACCTTTTCTTCTGAGGTTTTAGCTAAACTATAAGGTCAGTCCCAGTCGGAGCCTAGAGTGGACCCCTTTCAGTGTGAAGCTGCCCAGATATAATGGACCTGGACTTTGGGGTCACAAAAACCATGGTTTGAATACTGGCTCCGCCTTTTTTTTTTTTTTTTTTTTTGGCTGCATTGGGTCTTCGTTGCTGCGCACAGACTTTCTCTTGTTGTGGCGAGAAGGGGCTACTCTTCGTTGCGGTGTGCAGGCTTCTCACTGTGGTGGCTTGTCTGTTGCAGAGCACAGGCTCTAGGTGTGCAGGCTTCAGTAGTTGTGGCACGTGGGCTCAGTAGTTGTGGCTTGCAGGCTCTAGAGCGCAGGCTCAGTAGTTGTGGCAGACGGGCTTATTTGATCTGCGGCATGTGGGATCTTCCTGCACCAGGGCTCAAACCTGTGTCCCCTGCATTGCCAGGCGGATTCCTAACCACTGTGCCACCAGGGAAGTTCTGTGGCTCTGTCTTTTAGTAGTGGTATAATTTTTGAATGTGACAGACTCTTAGGACCTCCATTTTTGTATCTATAAACTACATGAGAAAAACCCATCTACCTTGCAGTAGGGTTTTCTGTGAGAAATAAATAAGATAGTGTATATCTAATAGACTACCTTGTGTTTAGTAGGATTTTGATGCCTGCTATTATAATTAAAATTATTGCAGTTTAAACAGCTTTCCCAGAATTCACTGGTACAAGACTGATACGTATTAGTTTTTGTGGGTCTTTTTCTCAGCTTTCATCTACTTGGTGTCTGGTAGCTATGTTACCTCTTTTGGATACAAAATATAGAGGTAATGTGTTCCTGTCTTGTTATATATACTTACAATTTACTGATGTGTGTTTCCTTCCTCAGGGGTTGTGATCATATCGAAGTAACATATATTGCATCTTGAACAATGATAAAGTAGTAGCAAGCTAACAGTGAACAACTGTTTATTATTTACTATGTAAAAACTACTATCGTAAGTAGGCATTGTGGGGAAGCAAGGGATTATAAGATAAAGATTCTGCCCTTTAGGAACTGTCCATATATTTGGGAAGACATAGTCATTAAAACAAACCCACAAAATCCTCAAGGAGGAAATTAAGGTCAAATGAATAGGATAGATAAGTATTTTGATTCTACTTCTTCTCTCACTCTCACATCCAGTCTATCACCAAGAACCTTGTTCTGCTTCCAGGATGCATCTCGAATCCATCCTCTTCTTTCCGTCTCCGCCATCACCTCTCAAGTGCATCCAAGACCTCATCTCTCTTTCTGTTGGGCTACTGCTGTAGACACTAACCAACCTCTCCTTTTACTCCTGTTCTCCCATCCCTTATCTACCCAACAGTCAAAATGGTCTTTTAAAAATCTAAGTCAGATTATTTCATTCCCTCGCTTAAAATCCTCCAATGGCATTCCACTGCTTTTAAATAAAACCCAGCCTCTTTCCTAAGGCTTACAAGGCCCTCTGTGACCTGGCTCTGCTCTTCTCTGCACCTTCATCTCATGCCACTCTCCCTCTTGCTAACTGTGCTCCAGCCAACAGGTTGCATTTCCCTCTCTGGAGCACATCAAGAGCTTTCTCGCCTCAGGGTCTTTGCATTGGCTATTTCATTTGATTGAAATGTTCTTCCTCTGGTCCTGGACATGACTGGTTCATTCTCATCCTTCAGGTCCTAACTCTGATGTTACCTCCTCAGAGAGCTCGAACCGTTCCTGACCACTCTATTTAAAAAGTCTTTCCTATCCTATCACGTTATCTTTCCTCCTACATAACATTTACTACAATCTACAATTACCTTGTTGATTTATTTTTTTGTCTAATTATTCTCCCCCTAAGTTCTGCGAGGGTAGTGATATTTTCCATTTTGTTCTCTGCTATAGTGACTAGCATAGTGTCTGGCATGTACTAGGTGCTCAGTAAATATATGAATAAATGAACAAATGAACATAGGCCACGAAAGTTCAGAGGAAAAAGGAATCCCTCTATTAGTCATGGAGCAGATTCATCACTGGGAAGGATTTTGCTAGGTCTCAGGGAGATAGAGTGTACCTCGAGGAGAGAGAGAGGATGAGCAAGGTGGAAGGGGGTAGAAAGGGGGCATATACTGTAGGTTTTCAGAGATGGAGCTGCTCTTGAGAGGCAGTGGGTGTAGGAGAAGGAATCTGAAGGATGTGGATTCTGCTCCTAGCCATCACATGACTACCTATGTGACTTTGGATGTTTTATTTAACCGTGTTGAGCCATTTTACCTGTAAAATGGGGGAAATAATCTCTACCATGGAGGGTTACTGTAAGAAGTAATGATATATACTTGGGGCCCTATTGGGATGCATGTGATGCTAAATGGTAGCTATTCATACCAATGTTTAATTTAGATTCTCAGCTGCGGGTGTGCATACAAATCAAATTTGCACCTTTGTAGAAATGTGGATGCCAAGAACCCAACTCAGTACTAATCATTCAGAAGAGTTATCTCTGGGTGAGGGTGGGGATGTGTGTGTGAGACTCCAGCATGGGTGATTTGTTCAAAAGCTCCCCAGGTGATTCAGATTGTATAGCTATTGTTTAGAACCATGTGTTTAATCCAAGCCACGCCGGAATGCTCTCTAAATATCTCCTGCCAAGGGACTGTCCAACTCGAATAGCTCTGTGATGGGAACTCACAGAGTTGGGTCCAGATTGCCTGCCACTGGACATCTACCTGAGTCCCTAGAGGACAGGCTATTGATTTCTTATCTACCCCCAAGTTAATATTAATTTAAAAACATCTTGGGACTTCCCTGGTGGTGCAGTGGTTAAGAATCCGCCTGCCAATGCAGGGGACACCGGTTCGATCCCTGGTCCCTGAAGATCCCACATGCCGGGGAGCAACTAAGCCCGTGCACCACAACTACTGAGCCTGCGCTCTAGAGCCTGCTCACCGCAACTAGAGAAAGCCTGCGTGCAGCAACGAAGACCCAACACAGCCAAAAAAAAATCTTGTCGTCCCAGCTAAAGCCACCATGCCTTCCATTATTCTTGGTGATGTCCAATATAGGAGCCAATTTAGTTATCTTCTGTACTCTTATTCCTTTAGTATCTATGCTTCTCCCCTAATCCGACTATCTGTCACCAGGTTCCCTCCCATATCTCTCCAATATGCTGTTTAGAATTCCAGCTTCAAGGTCAATAGACCTGCATAAACCTATACCCTCAATCTATTCACTGATGATCCCTCTAATTTCCTGCTGTAACTGAACCCTGGCTTAAACTAGATGTTTTTGATGTCAACAATCACTGGGCAGTCTTAGGAAACATTAAGCACCTGTTCGGTTGGTTGCTCATGTACACACAAATATACTCATGTCTTGGAATGTTTTGGGCCAGTAAACATGTCTAAAGGTTTGATGTTGGGAAAACATTCTGAGGGCCAAGGGGTCTTGTCTTGTGTCTGGTCAACATGTATGAGAAGGGAACAAATTCCTATGAGCAAACATGGGACTTGAGAGATAGATAGGGTTGGAGGATTTATTTAATGACCACCTCGTTCTGGTCCCATAACTGCTCAGGATTTGCATCTGCACTGACCAGAGCCTAACTCTTTTTTGAAAAATCTCAGAGCCAAGTGACTGGTCAAGTGGGTTGAGCTGTTATATTGAGAGTCTTATGATAACTCCAGTGACAACAGATGAAACCCTGCTCCAAGAGGCCTCCCTCAGGGAAGTAACTCTGGGGTTCTAGAACAGACCAGACATCCATAAAGGGTTGGAGAAGAGTACAATTACAGTAAATCTACCAATTCTGTATCAGAAGCTCATTTAAGAGAAGCCACCTATTTCTAACGCCATGAATGGTTAATGGGGAGTTGGGAACAGATCGTAACATTTTCTCTGTTTTTGTATGCTTTATCTCCGTAAATGGACTCATGTTTTAAAAGTCTGGATATCAAGAGTGCTTAATTTTCTTGGCTTTCTGCAGATGGGGGAGAAAACTAAAAATCAGAATGAAGGCCAAAAGTTATGTATTTTTCTTTCTGGATTTAGGTATAACTGGATTACATTTGCAATTATTATGACTACGTTACTTTATATTTTATATTTATTACGTTTTCTTGAATAAAATTGTGTCTATGAGCTCCCCACTGCTGTATGGGAAATTTAGCATGTTTTATTTCTTCTCTTCACTTCGCTGCTCAGATTTTATTGAAATAGTTTGGAATTTAATTTTCAAATTATTAATTTTTTTACATTGTTCAGCCTTTAGTTCTAGAATCCTTTACTGCTAGTTCTATCCAGCTCTACAGTCACACTTAAATAATTATGGAGACTTACCTGTACATCCTGCTGGTTTCATTGCTTACTAGTGTTTCTTCTAAAGCTCTGTCCTGCTTTCTTAGGGCATTTATTCTGATTCTTTTTTTTTTTTTGCTGGTCTGAGGTTATTTTTAAATTTTTTTTTCCAGAAAAGATATATGTATAGATTTTTTTAAAAATTGTAAATATCTGAAAATGACTCTTTTATTCTTATATGAAGTAGAGTTTGGCTGGGTCTAAAATGGTAATGTCATAATCCCTGTCCTTCAGATTGTTTTCTGTAAATATTCCAGTGTCTTCTGGTAGTCAGAGTTGCAGAGAAGAAATTTCATGTCAATTTTATAATTCCAGGTTTGTCTCACTCTATGCAACTGATTTATTTTTCTTTGAAAGGTACATATATATTGCATGTTTAAACTATAAATACTTTCCCCATTAATTTGCTTTAAAAAGTTCAGAGATTTTGTATATATTTCATTTACTCTTCAGTTAGCAAAAAAACCCCCAAAAAACTACATTTGCATTATTATCTACTCAGGAGTTAATGATCTGAAGATACATACTAAAAGGTACCAGGAAATCTTAATATGTAAAATAACCCTGAGATGGATTATTTCATTGACCAAGGAATTCTCTATAGTATAAATAATCTCATAATTGGAATATTTTCTATACATGCATGTTTATAAATTTTATTAAATTCAGAGATCTCTATTTTCCTTACTTCTGAACGATCTAATTTTAAATACTTGCAACTGGTTTATTTGATGGGGTTAGTGTTTTCTCTTCTCCCATATGACTAGACTCTATCATTACTGGATATTTATTTCTAAAAGGTGAATTATGGGGTAGAAGTCATGGGTCATAACAAGTACTGTGCTACTTCCCATTGCAGAGATCAACTGTGGCCGCCCTCCGGAAGTGCAGCATGCGGTCCTGGTGGGGAATCACAGCTCCAGACTGGGCGGTATGGCTCACTATGTCTGTCAAGAGGGCTTTGAGAGCCCTGGAGGAAAGATCACTTCTGTTTGCACAGAGAAAGGGATCTGGAGAACAAGTACTTTGTCATGCACAGGTATAGACTCCATTCTGTGGGTCTCCTGTCTCGTGGAAGCAAACAGCAGAACCTAAAACCTTCGATTGCTAACCCTGTGTACTGCCCTGGCTGTGCCATTTACCTGGGCAGGTACCTGGCTTTAGGTTTGTCAGCTAAACCCTAAAGATTTAGAGGGTGGATTGGGAAAATAAGTTGGACAGGAAATTTTATGCATCTAATCTTTTGAAACCCACCTTAAGTCACAGTGATTCCTCTCTCTTCTGCTTGGTTGCCTGAGAGATTTTTCGCCATGAGCCATTTTCTCAGGGGGGGAATCCTTAAAAGTCCTAATTAAGCACATTTGACAGCTTTTCAGAGAGAAGGTGGTGTAATGTATATCTAGGTTTTTAATGTTTATTTTTAATCGTGGTAAAATACGAACAACGTAAAATCTACCATCTTAACGATTTTTTCAGTGTTAAGTAGATTCACGTTGCGCAACCAATCTCCAGAACTTTTTCATGTTGAAAAACTGAAACTCTCTACGGGTTAAACAGTAACTCCCTACTTCCCCCTTCCCACGGCTTCTGGTACCACCGTTCTGCTTTCTGTTTCTATGAGTTTGACTAATTGACCTCATGTAAGCAGAATCAGGTAGTATTTATCCTTCTGTGACTGGTTTATTTCACTTAACATAATGTACTACAGGTTCATTCATGTTGCTGCCAATGGTGGGATTTCCTTCTTTTTTCTGGCTGAATAATATTTTGTAGTATATATATAAACATTATGCTTATCAATTCGTCCATTGATGGACAGTTGTGTTGCTTCCACCTTTTGGTTATTGTGAATAATGCTGCTGTGAGCATGGGTATACAAATATCTCTTTGAGACCTTGCTTTCAATTCTTTTGGATATATACCCCCAAATGAAATTACCGGTGAAAAGGAGTTTTGAGACTTCAGTTCACGTTCTAGCAGTGCCATGGGTTAGCTGTGTGTCATTAGGTAAGGCATTATTCTCTCGGAGCCTCAGTTTCCTCATCTATAAAAGGGAGAAAATAAAACCTGCTCTTCCTACCTCAAATAATTGTTGAGAGGGAATCAAATGAGATAATCTATGGGGAGCATTTTGAAGTTTAAACCACTGTGCCCATGTTAGGTCTTTTACTGAAATTATTAACCTTGCTTGAAGAGGATCTTCTCATGAGTCAGAAGTGTAGACTTCCACACGCTTTATTTCACACCTCGGCCTCCAAGAAATAAGATGGGAAAAGGCAATGATTCTTAGGTTTGTGGTGGCTGGTCGTGGGTGTGACACATGGTTGTCACCTGGTCTTGAATGGCTCTGGGAATTTATTTCAAGCTGTTAACCTGCTTGGCTCTGAAGAGTGAAATCTCTAGGTCGCTTTAGTCTAGGTCTCTGGCTTGATTTTGTAGCAGAATTATGGAAGAATGTCTTGGGTGTTGCCAATCGAAGTTTTCCATAGGAAAGTCTAACCAGAGCAAATACAACATGCAGACTGCTGGTGATTATTTTCCATAGAGGAATGGTTCATGACCATTTGGGGGTTAGGAATCTGATGAAATCTATCAATTTGTTCAGTAGATGTTTATTTAGCATACACTGTGTGTGAGGTACTTTGCTGGACACTACCTTTCTGGAATTTACAGGGCAATAGGGTAAATAGACTTTTCTCCAAGGAAATGCACATACGGATATAATATTTTATAAAATCATGGACCTCTGAAGGCCTTGGGTAAAGCATCCCAGGAGTAGATGAAGAACTTATCTCTGCTGCTGAGGCCCTGCCTGTGCCATGCATTTCCCACATTCATTTATCTCCACCACAACTGCAGCAGGCTGTAGGCTAGAGATTGCAATCATAGTAACAAGGAAGGGCAGACACGGATGAGAACCCAGAGATCGAGTTCGGCCTTCTCTTAGGTCCCATTGACTGGCCGAACTCGCACAGAGAAGCAAGGGCAAACCTGTAACTAATGCCAAGGACTCCAGAGTCCCAGTCTTCATACTTGGGGACATTGAGAAGAGCTAATGCCGTTTTGAACCAGACTGATGGTCATTCCAAACTATTATTGCACCTCCAGCAGCACCTCTAAGAGTTATTTGGAGGAAGTGAGGCAGCTGCCTCGTGGGTTGCTGAATTCCACATCTGGGGAGGTGGTCTTGGCCCAGAGCTGCCTATGGAGTCACTTGGTCAGAGAGCTGGGCTCAGCTTCTGGACCCTCAGCCATTTGCTTCATTGTTCAAGCTGCTGTGCCTCCACCAATCAGAATTCAGTGGGGGCACCAGGATTAGTCACTCCATGAAAAACCAGTGGATCTGCATGGGGCATAGTAAGCCATTAATTAGCTGATGCTTGTAGAGCACTTTGAAGAACAAACATGTTATGTAACTGCTAATTATAATTACCAACCTCAGCCTGCCACCGTTCACAAAGTCTGTGGCTCCAGCTGCAGCTGTTTCCATGGGTTTATGCAAGCTTTGATTTAAGGAGAGAAAAGGCTTTCTCCCTGAGGGCTGTGATCTTTCTGTGAGGAGGCCTCTATGCCCTCAATCAAGATTGGCAGCTAAATTCAATTTCCGCAGATAAAGGGGGCGATTTACATGCTGATTAATTCATGGCACAGTGCACATGATCGCTGGGTAGGTAGGTACGAGAGGCTTCTGGAACTGTAGTGAGAGATGCTGATTACCGTGGCTCACGCTCAGCTGCCCTCCCTTCCTTCTTTTTCCTGTTTTTCACCTATTTCTTCACACCTTGCCTTCTGTCCCAAATCTCTCTGTGTATTTTGTATTTACCTCCTTCAATGTTCACTTTTGGGCTTTTTCCCCATCTTCATTTACGTTTCTGCCTAACCTGTGAATGCCTTCTACCACTGTCCTTTGTTTTCATTCTGTTTACCCATCTTTTTATACATGAGTGTTTCATTCTAAATTGGGTAGAATAATTTATCTTCACTTTACATGAGTTGTTGTTAGTTAAAAATATTTTTGGAGTCCCTATTTCTTTGGATTAATAGGACAGATCTGTGTGTATGTGTATGTATATATATATATATATATACACACACACACACACGCACACACACATATATATTTAATTTTATTGAAGTATAGTTGATTTACAATGTTGTGTTAATTTCTGCTGTACAGCAAAGTGATTCAGTTAGATATGTATATGTTTTTAATGGAGTGTGAACTCCAGCAAGGTGGTGGGACTTTTTTTTTTTTTTTTTTAAAGGCCAGTTTAGACTGGAAACTCCAGAGAGCTGAGAATTAGGCAATTACTTTAGTGTCTGGAAAAACCCCAGGTGGAAGCTTGATGTTCAGTGAGTCGGTTTACCTCAAGATCAAAGGGACTGATCCATTCTTGATAAGACTGTCCCTGGCTTTCATTCTGCACAGGTCGTTTGGCTTTTTACGTTTAGAATCTGAGTTAATAATGATGAAGTGGACGCTCACTCACTCCAGGCTCTCTAAAGAGCAACATCTCTATGGAAACACAGAGTGGCTGCTGGGATCCTTTCTGGGCCCCTCACCCGACTCAGGGACCGAGTCCAAATGCCTCCAGGCCTCCTGTTAGCTCCTGCCCTTCTGTTTTGTGGTCGATCCTCCTCTTCAGCCCAGTGAGTGCTCACTTGCAGCTGGACATATTTCAGATAGAAGAGAAAGGTCAGCCGGAATAAATGGGCACATTTATGCAAATAGCCGCAGGGCTGGGATTTGTTTGAATATGTGCGTAATGTTTAGACTGTCAAGCATTATAGCTACCATTGATCGTGCACCAACTTAAACACCCACGGCTCTGCTAGGAGCCTTGATGCTTGATTTCATTTTGCCCTCAGAAAAACCCTGTGAAGTATTGATGTTTTCATTTCATAGATGAGTAATCTGAGACTCATAAAAGTTACGCAACTTTCACAGGGTCTTTCAATGACTAGTAAATGGCAGAGACAGGATTTGAACTCAGGCCTTTAGACCTGGAAAGCCCACGAGCTGTCTCCTGCCACTTTCCTAAGCTTGAATTATTTGTAGACCACCCTGACAATGTTTGCCAGAACTAAAGTATTTTTTAATTTAATAAGTTTCTTAAAACAACTTATGTTTAAAACTTAAATTTTAAATTTATTGATCAAGGACACAGTAATATATGTGATATCATGAGTTTGATGAACACCTGGGCTTTTTCAAATATACACAAAAATCAATACAAAGCAAACATATAAAAATATATTCATGTGCCACCAAAAGACTCATCCTAAAGTGAATAACGCATTTTAGGAAAGCACTACTTTAAGCCATGCTGCTTCCACCTATTTTATGTGACTCTAATGACTTAAAAAGAAGAAAGGAAGCATAGCAAAACTCTTATAGCCAAACATGCATTTATTCAAAGTTGTCACCTTGGGAAGCCATACCCTCATTTCAGGGATGCTGCTATTATCAAAATGTGTTGGTTTTGTAATCTATTTGGGAATTGCGTTTGGAGGTAGTTTATGAGTCATATTAGAAGACTGGTCATATCACTTTTGAAAGCAGATACTAGAAATGACATTGAGCTCGACATTCTGTTAAGGTCTCTTGAATTTATTCTGTAGGACCTTTTACTGTTTTCAAAAGTAGAGAAAATGGATATAAAATTGGAAACCAAGAGAGTGCACTAGACTAGGCCCTGACCACAATGGGACTTCTGAGAGAGTAGTCTGTGCTCACTGTCTCTGTCCCCTCCCACCCTGTTCTCTTCTGAGCTTCCTGAAGGAGAATCAGGCATCCAACACCCCACTTCACTGTTGCTCTCTCTCAAGGTCACTAATGACCATGGTCTAGTGTCAGTCCTCCTTCCTCTTAACCTTTCCACAACATTTAGCATTGTTGATTATCTATCCATACATTTATCAATCTATTCAACCAGTCAACCAAATGATAAATATTTTAAAAATATCTATGTCCAGCCAACTGTATTCGTTTCTGGGGTTGGAGAGGTAGATAGATCTTGTCTTCGCTGTCATAGAGCTTACATTCAGGAGAGATAGACATTAAATAACTAATCACAAAATTATTTAGTTACAAACATGATGAGTACCACAGAGAAATACTGGATGCTAATAGAATACTAAAATACATAACTTTATATGTGTACATTTATACACACACACACACATACGCACCCATGCACCACATGCAGAATCTAAAGCAAAGCAAAGGTACTTTATAACCCAATGCAGAGTTCAGTTGGATGCTGTGGGGGCCTACTTTGTTTAGGCCAGAGGAGCCTAAACGTCCTACAACTGGACAAGGCAGAGACCTGCTCTGCCTGCCTCTGTCCAAAGTCAGACCTCAGATCTGATCATGGCACCATGTGCCCTCCACTGGGGAAGAAAGAGCCATGTGAGGGGAGGGCAAGAGGTCGAGCCCCCAGTGCTTATGTTCTGCTCCAGGCTCTTCTTGGGTGGGAGCGAGGAGGTCGGGAGGATTGGTGGGAAGGAAGGGAGATAACGTTCGAGGAAGCAGACACTCCTTCAGATCTTCTCTTTCCTTGACTCTCGAGGCATCACACTCTCCCAGCCAACCTCTGACCTCCTTCTGCATTCCTCTTTCTCCTCTAGTTTCCCCTTTGGTTTCCATGTGTCCCAGTGCCCTGCTATCATGCCACCTGCTCTCCATGTCTTACCTGGGCATGTCACCTGCACCCAGGGATTCAACTACCATCTACCCATTGATGACCTTCAAGACTGTTTTTCTCACCCAGGTAGATGAACTCAGACTTAGCATGTTCTAAACACAATTCGTTCGTCTCTTTCTCACAAACCCAGTCTGCTTCCTCCTGTATTTCTTATGAGTACAGTAGAAGGCGATCTATTCAGACTCTCAGGCTCAGAGACTGGCAGTCAGCCTAGACTCCTTATCTCTTGCCTCCTATTGCTTTCCTTCAGAATTGCTCACGGTTTTAAATCCAGTGCCCTGATTTCATCTTTTCACCTTTTTGCTGAATAGCTACTTCAGTGCAAAGGCTCTGGGCTATGGAGTCTGGCAGATCTAGTTTTGAATCCTGACTTCACTGCTTACTAGCTGTGTGACCTTTGGCAGGTTACTTAACTTGTCTAAGCCTTAGGCCTGTAAAATGGACACTATAATGTCAAATTCATGGTGTTATTTTGAAGATTAGATGAATGATACATTTAAAGTACCGTACATGCTATCTGGTCCATAGTAACAACTCAATAAATGTTCACTCGTTATTGATTTTATGATTGCCTCCTATGACTGCTGGGAAAATGTGATCAAATCTATAAAGACCTACGTATCAGTGTTTGATGTATTGTAATCACTGAGTAAAGGGTATCACATTCTTTCCTTGTGACCTCCAGTGTCTCTTTCAAAATACACCAGAGTTATTTTTCTAAAAAAAGAAGTCCCCCACACCATTGTAAAGCAATTATACCCCAATAAAGTTGTTTAAAAAAAAAAAAAAGGAAGTCCCCATCATCTGCCTGCTTTTAGCTCTCCAAGGCTCGTCGGAGTAAGTCTGCGCTTAGTCTAGCGAGCAGGTCTTCCCAAGTCTGATCCCTTCCTCTCTCTGCAACCTTGCTTCCCCTCTTTCCTCCTCCCCAGCACGTTACACGTCTCTGTCTGAATCTGCCACACCCTTTACGCTTGCAGGCATTGGACCTGCTGTTCTGTCTTCTGTCTTCCTCACTCTTCAGCCATTCAGCCCTGAAGGTCATGCCCTCCACGAAGCCGGCTTCCCCAGGTCTTGCAGTGAGAGTTGGTGGCTTCTTTCTCTATACCCTGTGGTACTTGTGTGCAACTTTGTCCTGATATTTACCAAGTTGTAATTTTTCTGCTTATATGTTTGCTCCCTCCATTAGAAGCCATGTTCCTGAGGGAAGGACTTCTGTTCTGATCATCGTCACAGCCCAGTGCCTGGCATGGGAGGATGCTTGGCATGCGATAATCGTTCAGTTAAGGGTCAGTGGTGAATAAAGTGCCCTGGAGTCAGTTCCAAAGAGAACTTCCAGAGATGTTTTCAGTTTTCGGTACTATTAGAATTAGGGCATAGCCTCCAAAGTCATCTCTTTTAAAGGGACAGCATGGATATGGATGTTTAATAGCTGATACCTTTATAACGAAGTCTTTCCAGCTGATTCGTAGACACCTGGAGGGAAAAGCAACTGGATTTTGTTATGCTACTCCTTGGGATGAAATATCTGACATCCCTATAATCAGATCTGGGTCCCTCTGTGCAGAGAGCATGGCACAGCCTGGAGGCAGATAGCATTTTTGAGATGTTATTTGCAGTTGTCATAGTGAATGAGCAAAAAGGAAGAACAAGAAAAGAAACTTTCATGTTTCCTTTCTAACCTCTGCTTGGGTGGCGAAGAGGTCCCGAGTGGGAAGGAAATGTGCTTTACTGGCAACTCAGAGAGAAGGTGAGGGGTGGGATGTTTGCTTTTCCTTCTGGACCAGGGGGTGAGTATCAGAGGGATGTGGGAATGAGCAGAGGAATCTAGAACTCTAGGGCTTTGAAGGTCAGTGGAGAGGGAAAGGGCCAGGAATATTTGGGGCTTGTTCAAGCTGATAAAAGACTGGTGCCAGCATCATCATTATGCTACCCAAGGAGGTGAATGGATAGGTCTTTGCATCTATCAGGATACCCATGTCCACAACTGGAGTATTTCTTTGATTTCAAATTATCTGTGCTCCAGGGAGAAACATTGATGTAGAGACCCAGGGGTGCTTTAGACAGCCGTAGGTGATCCTCTGGTGTCTCTCCAGAAGTTTGCCTGTTTTCCTCTCTCTGCCTCCATTTATTCCCACTTATAGTCAGCTGACCTGGGCTTACCCAAGACCAGGTAATGTGTGACATAGAATCTCGGCAATGCTGCTGAAGGGATGATTTAGTAAAGATATAAACTCTTCCATAGGCAAAGAGAGCAGTAGACTAGGGTCTGTCTAAAGATAGTATTGGTTCTGAGTAGAGGAGAAATTAGTCAACCCTGCAGGTGCCTGAGGTGCAGGCTCCCTTTCCCACTTGGAGGCTGAGAAGAGATTTACTAGAAGGGAAGGATGGGAGCTGAGATGAAGAGAGGAATCTTCTGGGGCGGAGACTTATCTTTCTCACCCTTCTCGATGGGAGTCTTACCTTGGGTTTCCCAGAAAGCAGGGCCTGAGGCAGAGGGCTTATATTTTTTTCACAATAGGGAGTGCTATCCCAGGAAGCAGGAGTGAGGGCTAAGGTGAGTAGAGCAGGGAAGGAAGCAGAGCCAGTGTAAGGACGCCTTGTTGCAGCGATCTTCACTGAGTGCAAGTATTGCTCCATCAGTGCGACAGCGCCCTGAGAGGTCTTTGTAGGTCTGCCCTTCAAGGGGAAGAAAGATAAGGGGCAGACTTATCTAGTACCTCCTGTCCCCCAGGAGGTGTTAATTCCCCCCCACTTCCAGGTTGCATGTGCTAGGGTGTGCAGCAGGGAAGCCCCAGCATGGGAGACAAGACACGATCATGGTGTCAAAGCCCATGCACGGCCGGAACAAGGAACAGGAGAAGCTGAGAGGTTCTAGAACATCCACAAGGGATGTCTGATTCAGTGGGGAAGCTTGAATTTGGGCTGAGGAACATTCCTGTGTGGTGAGGTGATGATTCCCTTCTCCAGAGGTGATGGTTTGGTAACTTCTACCCGCAGGGAATTTTATTCCTTTTGATGTTGGTGTAAGTGAAATTTTTTTTTTAATTTCCTTTTTGGATTGTTCCTTGCTAGTGGACAGAAATGCAATTGATTTTTGTACATTGACCTTGTATCCTGCAACCTGGCTGAACTCCTTTCTTAGCCTTGTGTGTGTGTGTGTGTGTGTGTGTGTGTGTGTATGTGAATTCCTTAGGATTCTTTATAGACAAGAGTATGTCAACTGCAAGTAAAAATGGTTTTACTTATCTGCAGGGAATTTATTAAATGGATAAAAAGCTAGATCCTTGACCCCTTCCCATCTGGACAACTTCCTAGGTGGTTTACTACGTTCATTGGAAACTGTGTTACCTCAGGAACCGAGGTCCTAATACTGTTTCCCACATTCCCAAATATATTACATGAAATACACACAGAATATATAAAAAAAGCAGAACAACTTGAAGAAATTAGTGGCTTCGGAATAAGTCAGGATTAAATAGCTTCAGTTAAAGGAGCTCTGGAAGTATCCAGGGACTTTGTGGAGAAGTTATTTAGTTTACCCCGGCGGGTTACTCCTGAGGAATGGCCCCATGTGGTGATGCGTGTCATTTCCCTCTTGGGAACAGCAGTGACCTGGAAATAACGCTCCATCAGCTGGGTGGGATGAGGAAGCCGGTTGCTGATCTTACCTGTGCAACTGCAGGGAAGATTCAGGGCTCAACTCTGGGCCGCTTTCTATCCCACAGGAGTGGAACACCAGTGGCATCCAGTGGCCTGTCAGACCAATCACAGGTTGGAATTCTCACCCATACTTAAGCAGGAATCTTTCCTTTTCCTCCAAATCAGGTAATGGGCCAAGCTCACTCATGGTGAAGTTAAATTGGGTGATGGCCTGGGATAGCTTGAATTGCTGATTCGGTTTCTGAATCAGAGCATGAATGGTGATCATCAGAGAGACCAGCTGGGCAGATAAACTAAGTCATGCCCTCTACTGTGGTGGCCATTAGGGTTTTTCCAAAGCCCATCCATGCATTTTGTGAGTGGACTCTCTCTTTTTCTATTTTAGAAATAATTATAGAAATTAATGACGTGTCAGTGTTTAATAACACTTGTGTGAGGTGGCAAATAAACCCAGGAAGAATAAACTCCAAGATCGTATATGTGGTAAGTAAAGTGAGCTCCTTTTTCCTGCTAGGGCAGAAATGGTTACCATGGGAATAAGAGTAGGAGGGACTTGCTTCCGGAAGTGCTTCTCAATGTAATAGCTTTCAAATCCCATAGTCCTTTAAAAAAGTGAACAGAACTTTAAAGATATCTGGATTATTTTATTTTACATTTTGAGTTTAGTCTATTTGTCATCCTCCATATATGTGTGTGGGATGTATTTATATTTGGCATCTTCATTATCGCTTGTTTGCAAGCTCTTGTATTTCACTCCCCCAGAACAAGCCTAGAAGCATCTGCTGCCTCGGTGACAGTTTGCAGTGAGCGGGTCTCAGGTTGTGTTGCCTCCATTGATCGCTGGTCATTTGAGTGCAGGATAGCACTCCCTGGAGATACTCCTCATTTTATGTTACTTCTCAGCATTTATGGATTACTGGGCTGATCAGATTTCATCGTCAGATACCTGATAGCAGAGGTGTGCCCTATTTATCTCCCCTGGGGTGAGCAGTGCAGTATTAAAGGGAGTGGTAAGGGAGTAGGTTCCAGCACCACAAAAATCTCTCTTGTTTGTTTTAACTGAAGTCCTGGGGGGTTCTCTTGTCTTTTCCCCTCACAAAGATATACATAAAAGGACAACGGTTGGACCCCATGGAAACAGTTCATGAGGAGACAGTTAATTTGACCACAGACAACAGGACCCCGAACGTGTGCCTAGATCTGTACCAGGGCACCAACTACACCATGCACATTTCTATTGCCTCTCCCAGACGCTCTGTGCCAGCCATCATTGAGTTCCAGACAGCTGGTAGGTGGAGGTGAAGTCTCATTTCCTCCTAGAAAATGCTAAGCACAGGATGTGGGAAAATGTGCTTCAGAATCTACTGGTCAGGAGAGTTCACGGTTGCTTTCTGAGATTTGTAGGCAGGGGATTAATTGCTCTAGGCTCAGAACCAGAGCGGGTCTGGTAGGAGAGATTCCTCTCCTATTGATGCCAGGCTGAATGGTCACTGATGTATTGATTCTCAGCTGCGTCCTCTGGTTGACGTGGAAGGTAATAAGGCATTTAAAAGAGGAGAACAGTAGGTGATGATGCAGTCCATTTCAGTTATCCAAGGCAATAGAGGGTAGCCACACGGCTTATCTTTGGTAGGAAACTCAAAAGTCATTCACTCTTGCCTATGGTAAAGGTGGAGCCAGGGAGGCTGACCCAGGAGCTGTGCTCCAGGATGGGAACTGACCCTAGGACTGATTGGGGGTGGAGAACTGAGCTCAGAGTGGGCAGGTGGAGAGGGGGAGGCAGCCTTAGGATGCAGGAGGGTAGATGTGGGGTGAAAAGAGGCGTGGACAAGAAGGAGCTTCAAGAAGTCATAATAAACCCCAATGCACATAGTTATCACATGGATTTTTATATCATCATGACAATTACAGTAAGTTTTTTTTTTTCATAATTCTGGTTGTGGAGTGTCAGGACTAATTAAACTCCTAATAAGCAAACCTTGAAAAGCCATTGGTGTCATTTATTATTTTGGATGAGTTGAGGTAGTTCTCAACTAGCTATTTGATGTCCTAATTAAGAAAACTCAACCTTTAGGTGTTGCTGCCACTAGGAACTGGGAAGTAACATGGATGTTGCAGAAATAATTGAAGTCTGCCAGTCTTAACAATATCAAGCCAACTATGAAATTATACAAAATAGGTCTCAGGGTACTTGTATATAAATAAAACAAAATGATTTATTTCTAAGTAAATACTAGGTAGGGAAAGATATTGTCAAATTAATATAGTAACTAGAGAAAGCTGTTCAAAGTTAAAAATAAACTGCTGTGGATTTATTAGGAATATGTCTTCTTTAAAAGAGCATCCCAGGACTCCAAACTCATCTGTCTCTGTTCAGTCAGAATGAGAGCTTGCTGTTCAGTGTCAGCTGTTTTTACTAATATCCTCTTCAACCTCTTCAAGTTAATTTCCACTGAGAAAAGCGTGGCCTTTTGGGTCAGACATACCCGGATTTGCATCTTAACTCTGCTGCTTAAGAGTTGGGTGACCATGGCTGAGTTTTTTAATGTCGCCAGACCTCCTTCCTCTGTCTGAAATGTTAAATGGAATTGGATTAAATTTGCAAATTAACCTAGTGAGAATTGGGATTTATATTGAATTATTCCAACTGGGAACAAGGTATGTTTCTACATTTACTCCATATCTACTCAAATTTTGTCTTTGCTGTTTCCTTATGCACTCTTGTGAAGCTCTGTCATTCCCGCCTCTCTATCCTGCACATTTAGCCATCTGATTTCATTATTAGCGTTATGCTAGTTCTCTTTAAGTGAATTGGGAAGTTTTCCATATTTTTTATACCTTGGAAAAGTTTATATCACTTTAGAATTATCCCCTTCCCTTAAAGTTGGACACGTTGCTCTTAATATTATTTAAGTTTCACCCCTTTGGGAGATGATTCTTTGATAACTTTGTCAGTTTCTTCTATGTTTTTTGGGGTCTGTTTATGTTTCTTACATTTTCTTGAGTCAATTTTTATAATTTGTACTTTCCTAAGAAACGTCCATTTCGCTGTGATTTTAAATATATTGGCAGATATATTGGCAGAATGTCACATGGAATATTTGTTTACAACTCCTCTGGGGTTACAGATTATATAACCCCAGGTTATTTTGATTTGTAGTTTTGTGTTTCTCTCTTTTTAACACTTGATCTGCTTCGCTTGGGTTGTCTGTTTTATTACTGTTGTTTTCCCCAAAGAGTAATCTCTTGGGTTTTTAAATTGTTTTTCTTTCTGTCTTATTAATTTCTCCCCTTATTTTTTTTTATTATTTCCTTCTCCCTAGTTCTCTTAACTTCATTATATTGTTCTATTACTAAATTCTTGAGTTGAATGCATAGTTCAACTTATTTCCATTATTTTCTGTTTGATAATAAAAGCCTTCAGTGCTTCTTTCTCCCTTCCGGATTTGAGCTTTGCCAGAATTCTTTAGGCATTTATACATGTTGTCTTTATCTTTACTTTCAAGACATGGTATAATTGCTATCCTGATTTTCCCTTGATCAAAGAATTATTTATGAGGGTGTTAATATATGTTCTCTTTATTTTTACTTTACTTTATTATATACTTGCTATTTTTTATTTATATATTTATTATTTTTTGGCTGCATTGGGTCTTTGTTGCTGCGTGTGGACTTTCTCTAGTTGTGGCGAGCAGGGGCTACTCTTCGTTGCAGTGTGCAGGCTTCTCATTGCGGTGGCTTCTCTTGTTGTGGAGCATGGGCTCTAGGCGCATGGGCTTCTGCAGTTGTGGCACATGGGCTCAGTAGTTGTGGCACACAGGGGCTTAGTTGCTCTGCAGCATGTGGGATCTTCCTGGACCAGGGCTTGAACCTGTGTCCCCTGCATTGGCAGGCAGATTCTTAACCACTGCACCACCAGGGAAGTCCCTACTTGCTAGTTTGATTTCCTCATTGATTGAAGGATTAATTATGTGTGTTATCAAGTGGTAGGTTTAAAATATTTTTAACATTTACACTTTGTTGTTGATTTCTAGTTTTTTTTTTTACATTTTAGTATTCTTTGTGGGGAATTTATCAACATTTTCTTGGGGCTTACTATTTGGCAAAGTTTTGTGATAATAGGTAGAGTGTTTGCTTGTAAGGTAAGATCTAGTCTTAAATCAGCTCTAGTAGTAAGGTTTTTCAGGACTTCTGTTTTTGTTGTCGTTACTGTTCTATGCTTACTTGGATTGCCATTCTTCTCAGTTTCTCTTAGAAATTCTAATTGTTTTGTTTCACACATTTTGATATTATGATATTTATGTTCGTGATTGATATCGTTTTTTTTTTTTTAATTTGCGGTACGTGGGTCTCTCACTGTTGCGGCCTCTCCCGTTGCAGAGCACAGGCTCCAGATGCACAGGCTCAGTGGCCATGGCTCACGGGCCTAGCCGCTCCGCGGCACGTGGGATCTTCCCGGACCGGGGCACGAACCCATGTCTCCTGCATCAGCAGGCGGACTCTCAACCACTGCGCCACCAGGGAAGCCCCGTGATTGATATCTTAACTGTAGATTCTAACTTCCACTATTAAGAAGTGGCTCACTTTAGCCTATTTAATTTTTTTTTTTTTTGGTCCCGATTTTCTTGATTTCTTTGTGCTCTATTTGCATGATATGCCTTTGTCCCCCTTTTGTTCTTCTTAAAAGCTATCTGGATAACATTGCTATAGGTGTACTCTAGGAGACAGCATATGTTGCAAACCTTTTTGAGAAAAATAGTAGTTAAGCAATTTACATTAGTGTTGTTTGTGATATGGTTTTCCTTTCTTCTGTCATCTTAATTTTTTCTCTTTTTTATGCTATGTTGTTATGTCCATTGTTTTCTCTTTTTGCTGCACGGATTTTCTTTTTTTTTTTTTTTGCGGTATGCAGGCCTCTCACTGTTGTGGCCTCTCCTGTTGCGGAGCACAGGCTCCAGACGCGCAGGCTCAGTGGCCATGGCTCACGGGCCTAGCCACTCTGTGGCATGTGGGATCCTCCCGGACCAGGGCACGAACCCGTGTCCCCTGCATCGGCAGGCGGACTCTCAACCAGTGCACCACCAGGGAAGCCCCAGATTTTCTTTTTTCAGTGATTCAGACAGTATAGATTTTGCTTTTATTCTGCATTACACATTAAAAAACAAAAATAAAAAAATCCTATTTGAATGTGTATTTCTCTTATTGCCTGTGTTGACTGAAATAATGTTAACTTCTCCCCCAGTAAGATAAGGAAGTTAGCATTCTTTACTTCCTTTTACTCCTTCCCCTTTTGCTTCCCTTATGTTATTGGTTTAATGCAGCATTTTATTGCCAGCTTCTTATTTTTAATTATTTTTAACATGTACTACATCTTTAAAGGATTCAGTTTTATATTAATTTATAGCAATATTCATAAAAATTATTTAAATAGGTATATGTTTTAATAGTTTCAGTGTTTACTACCAGTTCTTTCACACCAAAGTATCTTTGTCTTTCTCTGTATTTTTATTTCTCTCTCTGCACAGTGATTTCTATCTTCTTACTGAGAAATGGGATACTTTCTGAGCCCAGGATTATCTGAGAATATCCTTTTGTTGTCTTCACAAGTGAATAGGAACTTGATTGAAGATAAAATTCTTGGGCCAAAACCTTTGTTGTCAGAATTCTGGTGGCATTTCACATTGGCTTTGGGAATTTAAAGTTTTGAAAGAGGAATTTGAAGGTGTGATTAAAAAAAAAAAATCCTATGTAGACAATCTGATTTTTCAGCCTGGATATCATAGAAGCTTTCTTTATGTGCAAAGTTCAAGATTTTAATCATCTACTCATGCACATGGTAAATGTTTATTGACCACTTACTACGTGTTTGACATTGTTCTAGGCATCAGGAATTCAATAGTGAATGAGACAGGAGTCCTTTATTGCATGAAATTTCAGTCATGGGTTATATACATGTTAATGTTTTTCACAAAGTTTTCCTAGTACCCTGTGAGGTTTTGGATCTTCAAATTTCAATCTATCTACACATTAGGAATATTTTCTTTCATTAAATCTCTGATTATTGTTTTTGTTTGTTTGTTTTTGCTCTTCAAATACTCCTATGTGGAATTCCTTGTCTGTCTGCATTGGTCTTCTATTTTCTCTTTTTTTATATCCGTGCCTTTTTCCTTTGCCTTCTGTGAGTATGTAGCAAGTTTGTTCTCTATATGCATTTATGCATATATGCATTGGCATTTCTTTTTTTTAAGATTAATTAATTAGTTAATTAATTTTTTGGCTGCATTGGGTCTTCGTTGCTTCACGCAGGCTTTCTCTAGTTGCGGCGAGTGGGGGCTACTCTTTGTTGTGGTGCCTGGGCTTCTCATTGCGGTGGCTTCTCTTGTTGCGGAGCATGGGCTCTAGGGGCATGGGCTTCAGTAGTTGTGGCACGCGGGCTCAGTAGTTGTGGCTCACGGTCTTTAGAACCCAGGATTAGTAGTTGTGGTGCATGGGCTTAGTTGCTCCATGGCATGTGGGATCTTCCCGGACCAGGGCTTGAACCTGTGTCCCCTGCATTGGCAGGTGGATTCTTAACCACTGCACCACCAGAGAAGTCCCTGCATTGACATTTCTGATGCACTTTAAATTCTGTTGTTGCACTTTCATTTCTTTTTGTCTCTTCTAGTTCCCTTTTTATTTCTGCCTCTCTCAACCAGCTTCGTCTCTGCTATCACATTCTCTTACATCTCATCCTTAATCTGTTTGAATCATCTTTAAAATTTTTTTACTGAAAGTACAGAACAGATGTTGCTGAATTTTACCATTATTTTGCTCACTATTTTTTTTCAACAGTGTTCATTCTTTGCCTTCTAGGCGCGATCTCCCTCTTCTTCTTTGTAAAATCATTTCATGGGCTTCCCCCCTCCCTTTCTATATTATTTATCCTTGGAAGATAAAAGTTTTATTTAGGTTTGATATTTCCCTCATAATAAAATGGATGGCATTCCCTTTGATCTTACTTTTTATTGGATGATATTGGTATGCTTATCTCAGATCTCATCTTGAAGGATTTACTGCTGGTTGGATGATCCAGTATCCTTTGGAGAGCAGCTGTGAGAAAACCTACTGCCCAAGTTTTATTTCTGAGCACTTTGCTATCTTGAGTGGTGAAGCTGTAGCCCTTGGGCCAGCTCAGCATTGCCTGGCTTCATTATGGTGCTATAGCCTACAGAGGCAGGAAGGAACCAAGTCTCTCCTTTTGCCAACCCGGGTTGTCTGTCAGGTGGAACCTCCAGGTCCCTAGGCCTCCCCTTAGAAGTCCTTCCCTGTTACTGATCTGCATTGTGCTAAGGAAAGGCTATTATTATTAGAAGTAGAAATAGTGATAGCAGAGTATATAACCCTGGGTGCCTATCAGAACTGCCTGGTGAAGTAAAACAAAAAACAAAAACGCCACAGATGTCCAAGCTTTGCTTTAGATCTGCCATGTCTGGGTGAGGCTGATGTGCATTTAGGATTGGGAACCCGCAGGCTAAATGGCTCCAGCTGGAGCAGTCCTGTGGCCTATCCTTGCTTCCAGCCCCTACCTCTATGGGCACCAGTCCTCCCCTATTCCTTCCTTTGAGATTTTGGAACCCTGCTCCTTTGCTTGGAAGGCATGTTGCTTAGAGCTCTCAGCATCTTTCTTTACCTAGTCTCTTCCACATTGTGCTAAGCAGAAATATCTTCATGTTTCTGCCTTATGGATGGCAGTCAATCCTCCTTTCCAACCCAGATGCAAATTTTGACCCATTTTCACTATTCGCAGTCACTTCTGTCAGGGTTGGAGGTGGGAAGTGGGAGCCAGATGCTTTTGTTTTCAGACTATAATGGCTATAAGTGGGAAAATCATATTGAGATGGGAACTCTGCAGACAATACTTCTGCTTTATGCTCTGTTTGTGTACAGACATATACTATATGTGGTATTTCTCACATACATATATTTGGTATACCTCAAAATCATGTGCGTACATGGGGAAATTTTCGTTTCTGGTGTCCTTATGAAATCTTGAAAATGAAAGCTGTGAAGATAACGGAGAGCACATTGTGATAGGTCTTCAAATTCTCTCTCATAACCATATCTTACATTTTCCAGTTATAGCTAACCAAGAATATTTTCTCCCACGGCTAATTGCCTGGTGCTGCCTATGTCAGTGATACTTAAAATGCTGTGGACAGTTCCAATTTTGAGTAGAATAATTTATTGTTATCATTATTACTTCTTAGGTAGCAAAGACTCCCGTGGGAGAAATATAACTATCTTATAGTAATAAAAACCTTCTCTCTGTAGACATTTAACTTTTTCTCATTTGTAGAAAATGCACAGACCTGTTTGTTAGGAAATTTGCTTTTCCTTGAAAATTAGCCATGGTACTACTAGACTCTCTGTGGCTTCTTTAATTCATTAGTAACAAATTTTTTCTTCTTCTTCTTTTTCATTTCCTGTATTAAGGAAATAGAACATCAAAGGAATGTATTAGGCTGCAGGAGGCATGAAATGACTTTTTTTCTATATAGCAATGCAAATATATCAGCTCTCTGATTATTTCATTGCCTCATCTGAGTAGCTCTTGAAATACTGTCTGCTGTGAGAATAAACATCTTGCCTGGTCATCTACTTTCTGGTCATCTTCTAGGTTGGAAACACCTGCTCTGAGAGTTCTAATCCCTGACCTTTGACTTTATTCAGCTTTTTCCTTATTCTCAGACTTTCTGGCTATTGATATACTTACCTTCATGACATTTTACTTATGGACCATCCAAGTGATAGAATTAACTCTCTAAAAATCTCACAACCTTGTTAGTTTACAACAGTTTTTTTCTGGTACATGGGCCTCTCACTGCTGTGGCCTCTCCCGTTGCGGAGCACAGGCTCCGGACGCGCAGGCTCAGTGGCCATGGCTCACGGGCCCAGCTGCTCCGCACCACGTGGGATCTTCCCGGACCGGGGCATGAACCCATGTCCCCTGCATTGGCAGGCGGACTCTCAACCACTGCGCCACCAGGGAAGCCCTACAACAGTTTTAAAATATGCATTATTTCATTTGATTCAACAGCCTATGATATAAGAAAAGCAAACCTGATTACTTGATTCCACAAATAAGGAAACTGAGGTTCAGAGGGGTTAGGTGACTTAGCTAAGGTCATGCAATTAAGAAGTTGTAGAGCTAGGACTTGAAGCCAGATTTGATGCTTCTGCTGTTAAACACTCAGTTTCAGTTGTCCTTGGCCATGGTATGTTTTGCTAAGAAGATGTAACCTTTCCCTGTGTTCTCTCTTATCTTTTAGGTGATGATCTCTTAGAAGATGACAGGATTTTCAATATTTCAGTACTTAATGAAGCTTGTTTGAAATTGAACAGGCATTCTAGGAAAGTTGGATCAGAACGAATGTACCAAGTAAGAAGATCTCTTATGCTATTCCTTAATGAATTGTGTCACTTAAAACTTTGGGTGCTCTCCAAGTGGGGATCCAGAGTATTTAAAAACACGAATGGAATGAACTTCTAGATTGTTTGATTTTTGTTTCTAGAGACGGATGTGAGATGGCTGCAAGTGAGGGACTAAATTGAAGGAAGACACTATTGGGTGATTTGCTCTCATTTTCTCTGTCTGGTATTTCACATGTCTGATATTTTATTTTGGTTCATTTATAGTTGCAGCTTATTTTGTCATCAAATTCACACTCGGATGTGGGTTTTTAAGAAACTTATTGCAGGGCTCTTGGTCCTCACTTAACTTGAATTTATAAACATCACAAATCTCAAGTAAAATTATAAGTATATTCAGGCAGGAACTGAAATTTATTATTTTTGTATCATTTTTAGTGCCTAGCAAATCATCTGACAGAGAGTAGACTAAGTAAGTATTAAATTAGAATTAATTCATTAGCCATTTACCAAAAGAATATCATGTATTAGGACCTGGAAGTTCTATTCGAACTAATATGAACATACAAGTAAAAAGACAACTACAATATGGTGTAATGAGAGCTTTGATAAAAAGTAAATAAATGGAATAGGAGACTGCATGTATGTGTATATATGTCCGGGTACAATTTTTTAAAAAATATATTTATTTGGCTGCGCTGAGTCTTAGTTGCAGCATGCAGGATCTAGTTCCCTGACCAGGGATCAAACCTGGGCCCCCTGCATTGGGAGCACAGAGTCTTAACCACTGGACCACCAGGGAAGTCCCCATGTCCAGGTACAATTTTTTAACAAGAAGCAAAAACATTGCAGAGTCATAAACAGTAAGTAGGAATTAACCAGATAAAAGATGTTGGATGAGGTGAAGAAGGGCAGTGTGGACAAGTCGAGTAGCTTATTGGATAATTGAGAATGTGGCTTTCTTGGGGAACAGAGAAAGCAAGGGGGAGTAGGAGGAGATGAGGCAAAAATCTGAATAGTGATCATCCCTGTATCCCGTACTTTTAAGCTTGGATCTTATTTTTTATGTCTATATGGAGGCACTGGAGGATTTTAAGCAGGTGAGTGAAATATTCAAATTTTAATATTGGAAAGAACACTGGACCTAGAAATATATTCAGGTACCCAAATAACTTAATATAAAACAAAGATGATTTTTCGAATGGGTACAGAAATAAATGGTTCTGGGACAACTGGTTAACTACTTGGTTAAGAAGATAAATGATTCTCACTTCATGTCCTACACTAAAATGATTAAAGAGTTCAACTGAAAAAAATTGCTATTTTTTAATATGTTAGACAAAGGTTAATTTAAGTAACATGTGAAACACTCTTAACAAATCCATTGGAAGGAAGTGAACATTCAAAGGCAGTTTGCAAAAGAGAATATAGATACTGCCAAAACACACATGAATACACACATGAAAAGAATTTTTAAATCATGAGACACCATGATTTTTCTGTAAACCTGGAGAAAGTATTACTACACACAGCCGTAGGCCCTTAAATTGGCATGACTTTTCTGCAATAGTTATTTGTTAGGATCCATAAACTTCCACAAGTGTACTATAATTAATTATTCAAACATACACAGAAAGATTAAACTGTTCTCCGAAGCTTTATTTATAATAGGGGAAATTGGAAACAAGTGTCCATCAATAGGGATTTGGTTAAATAAATAATCATACATTTATTGGATAGAACACTATGCAGACATGAAATACCTTCTGCTTCCCACTGGACAACATTTGTTGCTGTGGACCAATATTCCCATTGAAATGGTCTCTTTTTCTCCTGTTGGTCTGAGCCTTCTCAGTCTCTTTCACAAGTTAAATCTGATTACCCCCAAGGTTGTGCCTTCCCTGTTCTCTTGTCATTCTATACCCGTCTTTGGTTGTCTTACCCATTCTCTTGACCATCTCCATGCTGAAGACTCCTAAATCGATTTCTTTAGGGCTAATCTGCTCTCTAAGCTCTGGGCCCTGTACCCCCCACAAGGCTCCTGTGCTCCCTTTAGCACTGTGTCTTCACATAGGTGACTCTCCTACCTGCAAAGCCCTTCCCTCCTTTACCTGGATAACTCCTATTCGTCCTTCAGTGCTCAGCTCAGTCATCTCCCTGGTGGGAGGCCTTCACTGACCTCCTCCCCCAAACGCTGTCCCTGCTCTGAATTGTTTTTCCTACCCTTAGTTTTCACATCCCCAACTCACCTGGTTAATGCTAATTTCTCTTTCGGTCCACAATTAAGATGAGGAAACCTTCCCTGATCCTCCAGCTTCATGTACTCCTCCAGCTTCATGTATTATAACACTTATCCCTGGGTATTTTATTTGCCTAGATACTTACCTGTGAGTTCCTTGAGGTTAGGACCTGTATCTTATTGTATAACCAACACTGTATACTCTGGCTGGTAAATAATAGGAAGTCTGTCTATTTACAGAATGAATTAATGATAGAGAAAAACTTTCTAATATGTTTTTAAGTAAAAGGACTATATTATAAAATCGTACAGAGAGTGTGATCCAAATTTCGTTAACTAGAAAGTAATTTTTCGTTTATAGACTGAACTACGTGTAGTTTAGGATGAGACTGACTTTCTATAGAAATGCAGCCTCCATAGTTGTGAGGTTTTTCTCCAGCAGAGGGCAGCAGTCTGAATGCAGAAGTGGTGAAGTCAAACATCTGGATTGGCCCAGGGCTTTGAGTTTTCAAGAATGGGTGAAATTGAGAACAAAGCGGCAAGTGTGTTGAGGGTATCAGGCAAAGAGAATGGTGGAAGTGATAGACAACGGTATCCAAGATAGGTGGGAAGATGAGGATGGGGGTGTTAAAATAGTGGTAGAAAATCTTGAGTGGGGAAATCTTGGGGTATATCCTGAGAGAGATCAGATTGAGTGGGAATGAGTGGTCCAGAAGAACAAGGGATTGTGAGATCTTGGTGGAGCAGCTCAGAGGATGACAGTCAAGGATGTGGCGGTGGATGTGGGAAGCTGAAGCAGAGTGGAGGAACTTCACAGCACTGAACCCAAGCAACTCTGAGGCCAAGTTTTGATGGCTTACCTATAAGGACCTTTATGTTACCCAAGAGAATGCTAGGAATTGGGGGAGAGAGGAATCTCCCAAATGAGCCAGGGTCTTGGATGTCTGTGGAAGAATGACAGTGATGAGGAAGGGTAGAGGGTAGAATAGCCAATGACACAAGCATCAAAGGAAACACTAAAAACATGTACATTCAGCTAAAACACAGTGATTGATCAAGGGATGATCATATTACTTATGGGACCTTCACATGTTTTTTTTTCTCTTATAAATCCCTATATTATACATACATCTTGAGTTGGCAGTGGTTAGAGTACTATTGGATTACCAGTGTGTGTGATGACTCTGTGGACCAAGAACTGTTTTCTGGAACTCTAATAGGAAGGCTCCAGTGAAGTACCATGACTCAGTTGCTTTGCACGCATAATTTGGGGTAGTCCTCATACAGTGTAAAAAGTCTGTTCCATGAGGCTTGTCTGTGGATTCCTTATGAATGAAAAAAAATGAAAAGAATTTTTCCCAGTAACTCCAGTACAGTCTCCTTCACCTGGGAAGGCTCAAGGGGTGACTTTAGAATAGCCTGACACTTTGTCCATCTGAGATGTAGTTATGCATTTTAAGCTTAGTCTTATAGCTGGTTGAGAGGGAGGTTGAATAGGGTACGTAGGGTAGCTTTGTAAAGTTCTTGTCCAGTTTAGCCTGCTATTGTATTAAAAATAATTCTGTGTGGGTGAGGACAAGTAGAAGGAACCTTCCTGCTTTCTTTCCATTTTGCTTATAGTCTAGACATCTGCAAGCCAAATGAATTTAATGCATCCCTTTCTTTTAATCTCACGACAGTTTAAAGTTCTAGGTCAAAGGCGGTATCTGAATAATTTTTATCACGCAACATCATTTAACTTCACAACGAGGGAACAAACCGCAGTGGTGTGTTTAGATCTGTATCCAGCAACTGAGTACACAGTGAATGTCACCCTCCTGGGATCTCCCGAGCAGCACTCAGTGCAAATAACAATGACAACCGCACCAGCAGGTGGGTGTAGATGTCTTTCTGTTTGGTATCTTAAGACAACAAGTTAAATATGTGTATTGAACTGTACAACATGGGGCAGCATAAAGAATGATAGTCTCAGAGTCAAGAGACCTGGGTTCTAGTTCTAACAAACTACCAATGTTTTCTGGGGCACAGTGTCCCTGAATCTTACCACCTCTCCCCTTTCCCACTTGGGTTCAGGCTCAGAGACGGTACAGACCAGGAGTGGACTGCTTTACTCAGGAATTCCTAGGAGTGATGGATTGAGAATACTGTAAGGCTTCCTATCTCTCACTTCCAATTTAAGACAGCTGAACCCTAAGGGTAGTTATTATGGGCAACTAGAACTAACTTCCAGGAGATCAGAAATGTGAGCTGCAGTGTGTTGGACATGGGTAGGACAAGGAGGCCACCTGACAGCGCCGTATGAGCACATTAACCCGACACAGAGAACAGTGACCTAAAGCAGGTCAGCCTCCTTCTGTTGCTTGCAAGGAAGCCAAATAGAGGCGGCTGTGTCAACTCCACAGCCCTCCCTGGTGGGGAGGGATGCAGAAGTCTCTACCATTTCTTTTGTTCTTTCATCAGTTGGGTTGCTTTTTTAAAAAAAATATTTATTTATTTATTTGGTTGTGCTGGGTCTTAGTTGTGGCTCACGGGCTCCTTAGTTGTGGCATGCGAACTCTTAGTTGCTGCATGCATGTGGGATCTAGCTCCCTGACCAGGAATGGAACCTGGGCCCCCTGCGTTGGGAACATGGCGTCTTAACCACTGTGCCACCAGGGAAGTCCCTCATCAGTTGGGTTTAATGGACAAATTTCTGGGCAACCATTGAAAGAAAACAGTAGAATAAGATAGGTCTCGCTCCTACCTTCCTGAGGCCTTTATCCTGTTCACCGACTGATCTTTGTGGGTCAGTAGTGGGCACGTTGGTCTTTGTCCTTGGAAGGCTCTGACATGCAGTAGACGCAAATGAGGGCCATGCAGCACCGGCGGCTGAAAATTCACTCTTTATTGGATTTTTCATCTCAGATTGTGCCTTGTATCAGCAGAGGTTGCACGATGAAGACCTCCTGACAGCATAAACCTAGCCCCCATTATTCTGTGAGCTACAGAATAATGCTCACAATTTGAATATGCATTTCCTCCAATTTGAATATGCATTTCCTCCAATTATTAAATCCTCAGAGAAATTAAAGTCTAAAAATAACACCCACCTCTCCCTGTAAATTAACGTGTAAAGGCACTCAAGTCCCAGGTTCTTTCCTCCCCAGTGCCTTCTCTGCTAAGCCTCCATTAGAGTGGCCTCCCTGAGACAGCGAGTGTGTTCTAACTGTTACATCCTATAAATCTTTTTTTTTGTAGTAGATGTTACTTCTTAGGTACCTCCAAAGTTGAATTAATCTTGTTCCAAGTTTCATTGTCCCATTTCTCAACATGAGTCCCAGAGATACAAAACTTAGAAAAGCAAAGTTATGTGATAGTTATACAACACTGTGAATGTACTAAACATCACTGAATTGTATACTTTAAAGTGGTTAATTTTATGTTGTGTGAATTTCACCTCAATTAAAAAAGAAAAGCCAATGGCTTAGATACGTTCTTCTTGCACCTGGGCCTCAGTTACCTTCTGAGTGATTCGTACGTGACGTACTGCAAGTAAAATGTTTAGAACGGTTCCTAGTACATAATAATGATGATGACAATACTGGCTTTGTTTATTGAGCACTGAGGATGTCCAGGAATTTTTCAAAGTGCTATCCTTCGGGCAATCCAAACCTACCCAACCTTTTGAGGAAGGCATTATTTTATTCCCATTTTACAGATTAAGGATCATGAGGCACAGAGAAGTTAAGCAACTTGCCCAAGATCACACAGAGTGAGATGTACAACTGGGATTTGAATACAGGCATTCTGGCTCCAGGGCCCTCATTTTTAATCAGTACATCTACTGCTTTTTACTAAATATTTAGTGCTTAAAAAGAAAAAAAGGAAAATTTTGTTCCTAGAACCTAGTGCGTAAGTCAGTCTGGACCCACCTTGCTTTTTTCCACCTTGGACCGTGAGCAAAAACTTCAAATGCCATGGATGTGTAAATGCATTCATTTAATAAGTGTTCATTTCTTATCTACTGTGTGTCAGGCAGGTTCTGATAGCTGACAAGGTAGCAGCAATAAAACAGACTCAGCTGTCATGGGGTTGGAGTCAGGAGGTTGGAGAGGAGACAGATAAACAAGTAAGGAAATATATGTTAGGCGGGGCTAAGGGGTAAGATGAAGAATAAAGCTTGGCCAAGGGAGTGTCAATTGTTGGTCAGGGAAGGCCTCTATTATAAAGAGACATGTAAGCACAGGTCTGAAGGAAGTGAGGGGGAACACCAAATGACAGGCATGTCCTTGGCGTGTTCTGGGAACATCAAGGGAGCCAGCGTGGCTGGAGCAGAGTGAGCTGGAGAAAGTGGTGGTTGATGAAGTCTTAGCTTCAGTATAATGAGGGGGGCATGGTGTCAAGTTCAGAAAGTGAGACTATTGTTACCTCCTCCTTTGCAGTGTGGACCCCAGATTATCAGTAGTGCGTATAATCTAGCATGTGATGTGACGGCCTCTATAGGTTACTCAGCTGTCTGAAGCCCACCTCCTGTGAATTTCAACTTAATTTGGGAAATCTCTTCTCTTGAGGTTACTGGATTCAGTCTGACACCAGGCTTCCCATCTGTTGTAGGGGAAGGAAATCTACGCTTTTTGAAAATTTTGGAACTTTGCCAATGGTGGTTCCAGGTCTTTCTTGGTGTCTATCCCAAGTATTTAGAACCTTTTATTTTCATGTCTCCTTTGAGCCCTTTTTCTACCTACCCTCCACCATTGCTGAAGATCTTGATCTGTGCAGTGAAAGGAGCCTCCTTTCTTTGTGAGCAGGACATCACATATTTATAGTAGGAAGCTCTTCAAGTGAAATGCACTGTCTTAAACAGAAATGGACTCACAGACATGGAAAACAAACTTATGGTTGCTGGGGGGGTGGATAGCTGGGGGGCAGGGGGAGAGATAAATTAGGAGTTGGGGATTAACCTATACACACTACTGTATATAAGGTAGGTAAACAACAAGGACCTACTGTATAGCACAGGGAACTGTACTCAATATCTTGTAATAACCTATAAGGGAAAAGAATCTGAAAAAGAATAGATATATATGTAAAATTGTATACTTGAATCGTACACTTGAAACTAACACAACATTGTAAATTAATTATACCACAACAAAAAAAAAGGAGGGAACACACCAAATGGGGAGAAAAGTACTTCAATAAGCTCATATTTAACTAAAAAAAAAAAAAGAAGTGCATTGTCTTGCATGCCTGCCTCCTTCACACTCCCAGTTTCCTGCTGTTTTCTCGGAATTTCTCTATCCCCAGAAAGATCCTAAGTATTGCTTTAATTCTGAGTGGCGTGGCTTCCTATTATTGAATGCCTTACTTCTGAGTCCTGCTTCCTGGTTAGGAGGTTGTCTTCCCTGGAGTATCACCCTCAGCTGATCCTTGAGCTGCTGTTGAGTTTCTGGAACCTGTGTTTTCACTGGTCTAATGAGGTCTAGGAAGTCCCCTAGTTTTAGTGGTTTTTCACCCAAGCCCCACCTTTCCTTAGAACTGAATTTCTGAGACTTGAACTGCCTGTGCTTCTTTGATGGGAACTGAAGCATTCTTTCCTGCCACCATTTCCTTTTCTGCATCAGGAGAGATAATCCTCCAGTGTTCCAGGTCCTTCTAAGTATTCCTACTGCTCCGGCAGGCCAGCTGAGTAGTAAGCTTTCAACCTTCCATGCCAGCTGTTTCTGTTCCTCCTTCCTCCCCAGGCCTGGCTAATACCTTTTGCTCGGTCTTAGTACTTTCCTTCTCTGTATTTGCTTTTTGTTTTCGTACTTATATTTTTGTTCTCCTAACATATTACTTTCGATTCTGCCTGTGAGGTCTCTATAGAGCAAGAATGGTGCCACGGTTCACCCAGTGTTCAGGTAAATTCTGCCAACCTTCCCTTTTGTTAGGAGGTATTTATTTTTATTCAGTTTAGCCTATAACCTCAGCCCTGATCAAGGGTCATGCTCTCTGGATCCTCCTTAACATTTCTCTGCTTTTGTGTTCCTTCTTTTCAAATTCTAAATCCTTGCATTTCCCAGGCAGGCTTCCTTATAGCCTGGGCTATACCCTCTATTTCATCTTTAAGAACAATGCCACCTTGGAATTCATTTAATGATACCTGAAGAATTCTGCACTGATCCTTCTAGTATTTCTCTTTTTAAATATGTCCACATTTTCTGTAACTACATAGCACCACAACTCCAGTTATTAAAGAGTTCTCCATAAATGCCTACTCTGGGTTCCCTATTTAAAACTGTAAGAGGATCCTTTTTGATAGAATAATACCTGACTCTGGGTAGCCTTTTAGGGGAGTCATTTTAGTTTGTTCTCCAAAATAGTCCCTTTATTCTTCTCTTTGATGATTTTCAGCCATTTCCCTGACCTAGTAAATATTTCTGCTTTTCTAATCTCTTTAGAGCAGTTATGTTTAGATATAGCTCCTTTTCCTTGTCATAGATTTCTAGCTGGGCTAATATGATTTCAAATTTTCTTCTCCTCCTTGGTGTGCTTTCCTTCACTTTATTCCATTCTCTCCTAATCTTGTCCCATTTGCAAGATCAAAACCTGTTTTGTAAACTGATTTCATTCCTTTTTCAGAGGTTGGGCGGATCTCATCTTTAGAAACAGAGGGTTCCAGGCGTACACCTTTTATGACTCCTTCCCAGCACTTCAGTTGGTAAAATCGCACTGGATTTTATCCTCTCCACCCAAGAAGCATCCCTGGTGTAGAATCCCCAGTCTGGGGCTCTGTAAAACAATCCAGAGCAATTTGAGAGCCTGTGGTGTTGGGGTGACTCCTGAGCCTATAGACAGACCATGGATTCAGTCTTTTCTCAGATCTCTTTCTTCTGAACAAGATAAAGAGGGACAGAATTTTGGGCAGCTAATCTCCTGTTGTCTGCTAATGTCAGACTCCCCCAGATGCTTTCTGAAATCTATCAAAATCTTCCACTAATGCTCTCTTTGTGCTTCTCAAACTTTAGCGAACAAAGAATCAGCTGGAGAGCTTATTAAAGCGCAGGTCCTTGGGCTCCATGCTAGAGGTTCAGATTCAGCAGGCCTGGAGTGGAGACCCCAAATTTTCATTTCTAGCAAGTGCCAGGCCTTGCTGACGCTGCCAGTCCATATTTTGAGCAGCACTGCTCTAACCACATAGACCTCAGCTACTTCTCGGCAATTTAAAGCCCTCACTTGAAAGAAAAGACCCGATAAAGAGAAAGACCAAAAAAAAAAAAAAAAAGTGATAACCAAAATAATTCAAAGGGCTCATGCCTAAGAAACCTATGTGTTTTGCCTGATTTGTGAAGTTTTCCTGGTAATCGAATATCTGCCTCATCTATTCTTGCAGTTCCAGCTATAGAGACCGAGAGCCTCCATCTTCCTTGATGGTGCTTTGCTCCCCTGTGGCGACTCCTCTCTTTATATAAACTCAGAGTCCCAGTCAGTGTATTCACATGTTGCAGGGGGGAGAGACTGAATCTTACCCCTCCTTCCTACAGACTGACAAATAAGAAGTGAAGTATCAACTTTATTGCCTGAGCAAGTTCCCAGGAACTACCCCCAACACAGTTTCTAGTACTAAAAGTTACATTGGAGAATGAAGCTTAGAAATGGCCAAATGGGGTTTTCTACTGCCTCTCCCCCTGGAAGTATGGGCAGTTGGATCTGCATGGAGACCTTGGCTGGTTTACCCACCCAGTCTTAGGCTGAAGATCTGAGGAGAGGGAGTGGGCAAAGACAGGTTACTTGCTCCTGGAGACTGGAGGTACACATGCCCCTTGTGCCTAAGCACAGGCAGGTCCCAGAGAGCAAAAATCTGCATCTTTTTTGGGCAGTGACCTGTAATATATGAACTCCACCCACTAGGGAATGTGACCCAAGGAATAGTAGTCTCCTTCTTACCTGTCAGATTACATACTTACAGTTCATTCCTTGAGGATTAGTGAGTAGGGAGTGGAGAGAGGCCAAAATTGTCCTTTCCTTTATAAAAATGAGAAGACAGGTAAATAGCAGCCTTGAACACACATGACCTCTGTAATGTTAGAGGGTTGATCAGGAAAGGTCCATTCTAGTTCTAGGAGTCTATGTTAGGAAAGCAATTTTAAGTTTCTTCAAATTCATTTATTTCGACATCCAAATTTCTTGACTGATTTATTTACCATCATTATTTCATTTATCTATTCTACTTTGTGTTTTTATTGATATATACAAGTTATTCATATAGTAAGAGTTTACTATTTGTGTCAAATATTTCTCCTGTTTTATAATTTCTTTTAATTCTCTTTATGGTGTTTTTGACATGTAAAGTTTTTAGATTTCTAAACAGTCCAATCTATTGATATTTTCCTTTGTGATATTACATTAATTTTTTTTTTTTTTTTGCGGTACGCGGGCCTCTCACTGTTGTGGCCTCTCCCGTTGCAGAGCACAGGCTCCGGACGCACAGGCTCAGCGGCCATGGCTCACGGGCCCAGCCGCTCCGCAGCACGTGGGATCTTCCCGGACTGGGGCATGAACCTGTGTCCCCTGCATCAGCAGGCGAACTCTCAAACACTGCGCCACCAGGGAAGCCCTAGAATTTTTGTAAACAAAATTTTAAATTTATATCCTATCTTTTTTCTAGGAAGGACTTTAAGTGACCTGCATAGGTATATAAAATAAAAGAAAATAAGTTAAATAGGTAACCTAAAGAAGAATGAAAACAAAGTCAGGGACATAAAAAAAGATGTCAGATAAGGCTAAGAATAGTTCATATCCTTATAACCTATTTACCTGTTCATTAGTGGCTCACGCGTTTAGGTTTAAGTTTTCAGCCCATCCAGTCAGAAAGGGAGCCATTATATTATCCATAAGGTTCCAACAAAGCAGTGTTTTTTGGGAGAAGTACAATTATTTTCAACACCACGATCAGATAGGAATTTCTGATTCTGGGGGGTTTCGTAAATAGTTCCATGTATGAGCAGCATTTTATGAGGATTTTATGATGCTGTTTCTTACATCATCCCTCAACATGGCTCATGATATTTGAGGAAAGCACAGTGCATTGTGGGGTGGACAAGGAAAGACTCCTTAGAAATGCCTGTGCTCTGCTGACCTGGCTTGATTCAGGGGTAGGATTAGGTTATTTTAGATTATTTGGAGGAATGACTGGAGTCCATGTTTTTCAGACAATGTTTCCTAAATATTGTTTCTCTCAACTCAGATTTGATAAATGATGGGGCCATTGTGCTTCAGACAGTCCTCTTTCATCTGTACCAAGGGAGCAGTTGGTCTGTGTTGCCAGTTGAATAACAAGAATCTGTGCCTGAAAAGAAGGCTGGCCACCTCGGTTAGAAGGCGGAGCCGAGCCTAGGGAGCTGAGCTAAGGGAATTGTATGAATCTGCTTCTCCATGGTTGAATCCCAGTTCCTCTCCATATAATGTGACCACATACTTTTAGCTTGAAAATCTCATGGTAGTTGTAACTAGATACCAAATTTGTCTTAAGAAAAATTTCAACAAAATAACAGTCGAACTCCCAACTTTAAACTATGTTATATCCTTCTAAGACAAACTGAAATGTACATCAAGGACAACTAACTAAAGGATAACAAAATGATACCCCTATTTATAGAGCTATAGAGGTGTTATAAAAATAGTAACTTTGCTTTCAAAATAGTTGGCTTGTAACCATTCTTTCCAACAATAGTTACCCTGCAAAACCAACTGTCTATTTAGGCTGCTCCTAATTGGAGGTTTTAAAACCATATCATTTATGATCAAGAGAATACTGGTTTTTCTGTTCTCTTTAGCAGGGGACTGCATGCATTTAGTTACTTCTAAAATAGTGTTGGTAAATTTAAAAAAATCTAAAGAAGGGACAGACCACTTTTTTCCTCTATTCCCTGGTAGAACGCCTAACCGATGAGGTGGCTTATGATGGCAGGTTTTCTAACAGCATGCGTAATTTGAGATCTACAGGGACTTTATAAAACTTTCCCCATAACTGATTCCTGTTCACAGAATCGAAGTCCAAACAAAAGATAATAAAGACTAAACATTTTAACATTGTTCCTGATATTTTCCCACAAAATGATAAATATTGTAATGGTATTCTGTAGTGGAAATTTATGTCTGAAGGCAGCCTGCTTCTCTTATAAACCATCAGCCTGAGAAACTCACAGTTGCAGTTGGCCAAGCCAGAAATTGGCATGTATTTTGTATGGAATATCCAATCATCTGTAACACGCCAAAACTGGGGAGAGTAAACGGTTGTTCTTTTTAAGATAATGACATTGTAAGATCCCGCTAGGTAGAACCATACCCATGGGGTATATAAAGATGAATAAGTTATTTGGAATTGAAGCCCATCACTAAATGGGTTTTAAATGGCTCTAGAAGCAATGGGTTCATCTCATTCTTTTCAGGGCCACGATATTCTAATCATGTGTACAGACAAAGAGGCTCCAAGACTATCTTCTCGGCTGAAATCAAAGACCGCTTGCTTCTTAGTCTACTCTATCCAGTAATACAATGCGAAGGAAAGCTAACTACAAGATGTTCTTTTTTATTTCATTTCCTTGTGACTTTTTAATTTGATATAATTTCTTTTTTTAAAATTTTTTTATTGGGGTATAGTTGTTGTACAATGTTGTGTTAGTTTCTACTGTACAACGAAGTGGAGTTCCCTGTGCTATACAGCAGGTTCTTATTAGTTATCTATTTTATACATATTAGTGTATATATGTCAATCCCACTCTCCCAATTCACCCCACCCCCACCCTGCTTTCCTCCCTTGGGTCCATACGTTTGTTCTCTACATCTGTGTCTCTACTTCTGCCTTGCAAACCAGTTCATCTGTACCATTTTTCTAGATTCCACATATACGTGTTAATATACGATATTTGTTTTTCTCTTTCTGACTTACTTCACTCTGTGTGACAGTCTCTAGGTCCATCCATGTCTCTAAAAATGACCCCATTTCATTCCTTTTTATGGCTGAGTAATATTCCATTGTATATATGTACCACATCTTCTTTATGCATTCGTCTGCCAATGGACATTTAGGTTGCTTCCATGACCTAGCTATTGTAAATAGTGCTGCAGTGAACATTGGGGTGCACGTGTCTTTTTGAATTATGGTTTTCTCAGGGTATATGCCCAGTAGTGGGATTGCTGGGTCATATGGTAATTCTATTTTTAGTTTTTTAAGGAACCTCCATACTGTTCTCCATAGTGGCTGTATCAATTTACATTCCCACCAACAGTGCAAGAGGGTTCCCTCTTCTCCGCACCCTCTCCAGAATTTATTGTTTGTAGATTTTCTGATGATGCCCATTCTAACCAGTGTGAGGTGACACCTCATTGTGGTTTTGATTTGCATTTCTCTAATAATTAGTGATGTTGAGTAGCTTTTCGTGTGCCTCTTGGCCATCTGTATGTCTTCTTTGGAGAAATGTCTATTTAGGTCTTCTGCCCAGTTTTTGATTGGGTTGTTTGTTTTTTTGATATTGAACTGCATGAGCTGATAATATATTTTGGAGATTAATCCTTTGTCCGTTGATTCGTTTGCAAATATTTTCTCCCATTCTGAGGGTTGGCTTTTCGTCTTGTTTATAGTTTCCTTTGCTGTGCAAAAGCTTTTAAGTTTCATTAGGTCCCATTTGTTTATTTTTGGTTTTATTTCCATTACTCTAGGAGGTGGGTCAAAAAAGATCTTGCTGTGATTTATGTCAAAGAGTGTTCTTCCTCTGTTTTCCTCTAAGAGTTTTAGAGTGTCCGATCTTACATTTAGGTCTTTAACGCATTTTGAGTTTATTTTTGTGTATGGTGTTAGGGAGTGTTCTAATTTCATTCTTTTACATGTAGCTGTCCAGTTTTCCCAGCACCACTTATTGAAGAGACTGTCTTTTCTCCATTGTATATCCTTGCCTCCTTTGTCATAGATTAGGTGATCATAGGTGCATGGGTTTATCTCTGGACTTTCTATCCTGTTCCATTGATCTATATGTCTGTTTTTGTGCCAGTACCATATTGTCTTGATTACTGTAGCTTTGTAGTATAGTCTGAAGTCAGGGAGTCTGATTCCTCTAGCTCCTTTTTTTTTTTTCTCAAGATGGGCTATTCGGGGTCTTTTGTGTCTCCATACAAATTGTAAAGTTTTTTGTTCTGGTTCTGTGAAAAATGCCATTGGTAGCTTGATAGGGATTGTGTTGAATCTGTAGACTGCTTTGGGTAGTATAGTCATTTTCACAGTGTTGATTCTTCCAATCCAAGAACATGGTATATCTCTCCATCTGTTTGTATTGTCTTTAATTTCTTTCATCAGTGTCTTACAGTTTTCTGCATACAGGTTTTTTGTCTCCTTAGGGAGGTTTATTCCTAGGTATTTTATTCTTTTTGTTGCAATGGTAAATGGGAGTGTTTCCTTAATTTCTCTTTCAGATTTTTCGTCGTTAGTGTGTAGGAATGCAAGAGATTTCTGTGCATTAATTTTGTATCCTGTTACTTTACCAAATTCATTGATTAGCTCTAGTAGTTTTCTGGTAACATGTTTAGGATTCTCTATGTTTAGTATTATGTCATCTGCAAACAGTGACAGTTTTACTTCATCTTTTCCAATTTGGATTCCTTTTATTTCTTTTTCTTTTCTGATTGCTGTGGCTAAAACTTTCAAAACTATGTTGAATAATAGCGGTGAGATTAGGCAACCTTGTCTTGTACCTGATCTTAGAGGAAGTGTTTCAGTTTTTCATCATTGAGAATGATGTTGGCTGTGGGTTTGTCATATATGGCCTTTATTATGTTGAGGTAGGTTCCCTTATGCCCACTTTCTGGAGAGTTTTTATCATAAATGGGTGTTGAATTTTGTCAAAAGCTTTTTCTGCATCTATTGAGATTTTTATATAGTTTTTATCCTTCAGTTTGTTAATGTGGTTTATCACATTGATTGATTTGCATATATTGAAGAATCCTTGCATTCCTGGGATAAGCCCCACTTGATCATGATGTATGATCCTTTTAATGTGCTGTTGGATTCTGTTTGCTAGTATTTCGTTGAGGATTTTTGCATCTATGTTCATCAGCGATATTGGTCTGTAGTTTTCTTTTTTTGTGACATCTTTGTTTGGTTTTGGTATCAGGGTGATGGTGGCCTCGTAGAATGTGTTTGGGAGTGTTCCTCCGTCTGCTATATTTCAGAAGACTTTGAGAAATATAGGTGTTAGCTCTTCTCTAAATGTTTGATAGAATTTGCCTGTGAAGCCATCTGGTCCTGGGCTTTTGTTTGTTGGAAGATTTTAAATCACAGTTTCAATTTCAGTGCTTGTGATTGGTCTGTTCATATTGTCTATTTCTTCCTGGTTCCGTCTTGGAAGGTTGTACTTTTCTAAGAATTTGTCAATTTCTTCCAGATTGTCCATTTTATTGGCATAGGGTTAATTGTAGTAGTCTCTCATGATCCTTTGTATTTCTGTAGTGTCAGTTGTTACTTCTCCTTTTTCATTTCTAATTCTGTTGATTTGAGTCTTCTCCCTTTTTTTTGTGATGAGTCTGGCTAATGATTTATCAATTTTGTTTATCTTCTCAAAGAACTTGCTTTTAGTTTTATTGATCTTTGGTATTGTTTCATTCATTTCTTTTTCATTTATTTCTGATCTGATCTTTATAATTTCTTTCCTTCTGCTAACTTGGGTTTTTTGTTGTTGTTGTTGTTCTTCTTCTTCTTTCTATAATTGCTTTAGATGTAAGTTTATGTTGTTTATTTGAGATTTCTCTTGTTTCTTGAGGTAGGATTGTGGGTCGTTGTGTTTTCATTGTCATTTGTTTCTAGGTATTTTTTTATTTCCTCTTTGATTTCTTCAGTGATCTCTTGATTATTGAGTAGCATATTGTTTAGCCTCCATGTGTTTGTATTTTTTGCAGCTTTTTTCATGTAATTGATATCTAGTCTCATAGCGTTGTGGGTGGAAAAGATACTTGATACAATTTCAATTTTTGTAAATTTAACAAGGCTTGATTTGTGACCCAAGATATGATCTATCCTGAAGAATGTTCCATGAGCACTTGAGAAGAAAGTGTATTCTGTTGTTTTTAGATGGAATGTCCAAAAATATCAATTAAGTCTATGTGGTCTACTGTGTCTTTTAAAGCTTGTGTTTCCTTATTTATTTTCATTTTGGGTGCTCTGTCCATTGGTGAAAGTGGCGTGTTATAAAGTCCCCTAATATTATTTTGTTACTGTTGATTTCCCCTTTTATGGCCGTTAGCATTTGCCTTATGTATCGAGGTGCTCCTATGTTGGGTGCATAAATATTTACCATTGTTATACTGTCTTCTTGGATTGATCCCTTGATCATTATGTAGTGTCCTTCTCTGTCTCTTATAATAGTCTTTATTTTAAAGTCCATTGTGTCTGATATGAGTATTGCTACTCCAGCTTTCTTCTGATTTCCATTTGCATGGAATATCATTTTCCATCCCCTCACTTTCAGTCTGTGTGTGTCCCTAGGTCTGAAGTGGGTCTCTTGTAGACAACATATATACAGGTCTTGTTTTAGTATCCATTTAGCCAGTCTGTGTCTTTTGGTTGCAGCATTTAATCCATTTACATTTAAGGTAATTATTGATATGTGTGTTCCTACCAACATTTTCTTAATTGTTTTGGGTTTGTTATTGTAGGTCTTTTCCTTCTCTTGTGTTTCCTGCCTAGAGAAGTTCCTTTAGCATTTGTTGTAAATGGTTTGGTGGTGCTGAATTCTCTTAACTTTTGCTTGTCTGTAAAGGTTTTAATTTCTCTGTCAAATCTGAATGAGATCCTTGCTGGGTAGAGTAATCTTGGTTGTAGGTTTTTCCCTTTCATCACTTTAAATATGTCCTGCCACTTCCTTCTGGCTTACAGAATTCCTGCTGAAAGATCACCTGTTAACATTATGGGGTTTTCCTTGTATATAATTTGTTGCTTTTCCCTTGCTGCTTTTAATATTTTTTCTTTGAATTTAATTTTTGATACTTTGATAAATTTGTGTCTTTGTGTGCTTTTCCTTGGAATTATCCTGTATGGGACTTTCTGCGCTTCTGGACTTGATTGACTATTTCCTTTCCCATGTTAGGGAAGTTTTCAACTACAGTCTCTTCAAATATTTTCTCAGACCCTTTCTTTTTCTCTTTTTCTTCTTGGACCCCTATAATTTGAATGTTGGTCCATTTAATATTGTCCCAGAGGTCTCTGAGACTGTTCCTCAATTCTTTTCATTCTTTTTTCTTTATTCTGCTCTGCAGCATTTTTTTCCCACTATTTTATCTTCCAGGTCACTTATCCATTCTTCTGCCTCAGTTATTCTGCTATTCATTCCTTCTAGAGTATTTTTAATTTCATTTATTGTGTTGTTCATCATTGTTTGCTTGCTCTTTAGTTCTTCTAGGCCCTTTTTAAACGTTTCTTGTATTTTCTCCATTCTATTTCCAAGATTTTGGATCATCTTTACTATCATTACTCTAAATTCTTTTTCAGGTAGACTACCTATTTCCTCTTCATTTGTTTGGTCTGGTTGGTTTTTACCTTGCTCCTTCATCGGCTGCATATTTCTCTGTTTTCTCATTTTGTTTAACCTACTGTGTTTGGGTTCTCCTTTTTGCAGGCTGCAGGTTCGCAGTTCCCGTTATTTTTGTTGTCTGCCCCCAGTGGGTGAGGGTGGCTCAGTTGCTTGTGCAGGCTTCCTGGTGGAGGGGGCTGGTGCCTGTGTTCTGTTGGGTGGGGTTGGATCTTGTCCTTCTGGTGGGCAGGGCTGCATCTGGTGGTGTGTTTTGGAATGTCTGTGAACCCAGTATGACTTTAGGCAGCCTATATGCTAATGTGTGGGGTTGTGTTCCTGTCTTACTAGTTGTTTGGCATGGGGTATCCAGCACTGGAGCTTGCTGGCCTTTGGGTGGGGCTGGGTCTTAGTGCTGAGATGAAGATCTCTGGGAGAGCTCTCTCTGATTGATAGTATGTGGGGCCAGGAGGTTTCTTGTGGTCCAATTTCCTGGACTCAGCCCTCCCACCTCAGAGGCTCAGGACTGATACCTGGCCGGAACACCAAGACCCTGCCAGCCCCATGACTCAGAAGAAAAGGAAGAAAAAAACAAACAAACAGACAGAACTCTAGGACAAATGGTAAAAGCAAAGCTATACAGACAAAATCACACAAAGAAGCATACACACTCAGAAAAAGAGAAAAAGGATTAAAAATATATATATATATATATATAAGGAAGAGAGCAACCAAACCAATAAACAAATCTACCAATAAGTACTAAATACTAAACTAAGATAAACAAAAAACCAGAATCAAATTAGATGCAGAAAGCAAACCCCAAGTCTACAGTTGCTCCCAAAGTCCACCACCTCAGTTTTGGGAACATTCATTGTCTATTCAGGTATTTTTCAGATGCAGCGTTTATCAAGTTAATTGTGGGGATTCAATCTGCTGATCCTGAGGCTGCACAGAGAAATTTCCCTTTCTCTTCTTTGTTCGCACAGCTCCTGGGGTTCAGCTTTGGTTTTGGCCCCGCCTCTGCATGTAGGCCACCCTCAGGAGTCTGTTACCCACCCAGACAGGAGGGGGTTAAAGCAGCAGCTGATTAGGTCTCTCTTGCTCACTCAGGCCAGGGGGAGGGACGGGTACGGTAGTCATAATTGGAATGTGGGGCGAGCCTGAGGTGGCAGAGGCCGGCATGATGTTGCAACAGCCTGAGGCGCGCCGTGTGTTCTCCCGGGGAAATTGTCCCTGGGTTACAGGACCCTGGCAGTGGCGTGCTGCACAGGATCCCAGGGGGCGGGTTGGGTAGTGACCTGCACTTGCACTTAGGATTCTTGGTGGCAGCAGCAGCAGCCTTAGCAGTTCATGCCCATCTCTGGGGTCTGAGCTGATGTCTGTGGGTCATGCCTGTCCCTGGAGCTCGTTTAGGTGGTACTCTGCCTTCTGTGGGCACTCTGGGAAGGAATCCCTTCTCTTTGCGCACCCTGAAACAATGGCCTCTTGCCGCTCTTGCAGGTCTAGACTTTTCCCCAGACTCCCTCCTGGCTATCTGTGATGCACTAGCTCCCTTCAGGCTGCGTTCACGCAGCCAACCCCAGTCCTCTCCCTGGGGTCTGACTTCTGAAGCCTGAGCCTCAGCTCCCAGCCCCCACCTGCCCTGGCAGGTGAGCAGACAAGCCTGTCGGGCTGACGAGTGCTGGTTGGCACCGATCTTCTATGTGGGAATCTCTCCACTTTGCCCTCTGCGCCCCTGTTGCTGCACTCTCCTCTGTGGCTCCAAAACTTCCCTTCCCCCCATCCCCCCTCCCCACCAGTGAAGGGGCTCCCTAGTGTGTGGAAACGTTTCCTTCTTCACAGCTCCTTCCCAGAGGTAGGGGTCCCATCCCTATTCTTTTGTCTGTATTTTTTCTTTTGCCCTACCCAGATACGTGGGGATTTTCTTGCCTTTTGGGAAGTCTGAGGTCTTCTGCCAGCATTCAGTAGGTGTTCTGAAGGGGTTGTTCCACATGTAGATGTATTTTTGATGTATTTATGGGGAGGAAGGTGATCTCCATGCCTTACTCCTCTGCCATCTTGAAGGTCTTCTCCTGGTTTGTAAGTTTTTAAATGGCATACTGTAACTTCCATGTATTGCCTATATAACATTCAAACTAGTCTATTCTATTTCCCTTTTTCTTTATTCCTTCTCCTCTCAATTTTTCAGGTGCCTTATTTCTACTTTCACAACATATACTGTTTATATTTTATCCTTCCATCTTTCCCCACCTTTATTTTAGTCTTAGATTTACAGTTTAATATATCAGATGCTCACCATCAGTCTTTTTACTGAAGTTTCTTCAGTTACCTCTTGGATGAAGCTCATTTTCTAGTAGATTCCTTAAGAGTACAGTATTCCTTGAGTTCTTAGATGTTTAAAACTGTTTCTCTATGGTCTTGATACTTGAAAGAGAGCATAGTTGGATATAAAAATCTTGATTTACACTTTCTTTGTTTGAATTTCCTTAAAATAACTTCTTTTGTTGCTTTTTTATGTAGCTTTTGAGAAGTCTGGTGCAGCCTAATTCTTTTGCCTTTGGATCTTAATTGTTTATTTATTTATGGGGAGATGCTGAGGAGTTTTTCTTTATCTTTGAAGTCTAATAGTTTTACTTAGCTAAATCTTAGGGCTGATTGTTCTGGGTGAGTTTTCTCAGGTATCTGATGAGTCCTTCTAGTATTTATATTCAGGTCTTTTTATTTTTGTAAGGCTGTCGTGGATTATAGTTTTAGATATTTATTCTGTTTCCATGTTTTTCTTCTTTAGAGACTTTAATTATACATATGTTGGATCTTTGCCTATATCGCATGTCAACCACTTTATTTTTGATCCTTTTTACTTCCTTTTTAATCTCATTTTTATTCTTTTTGGTGGTTTTCTTGTATTTGTTCAATACATTTATATTCGAATCTATCCTTCTTTGGGCACCATGAAATTTAGTCTTTATTTCTGATGTGATTTTGTCTTTTGCTTTTTTCCTGAATTTAGTCACTTGTGTTTCATTTCCTTCCTGCTTTTTGTTCATTCTGTTCTTATTTTTGAATTTCTAACTCAAGGTGTTTTCTTTATATTCCAAAGGCTTTTTTGAGGATATTTATTTGTTTATTGTCTTACAGGTTTCCCCCCCCCCCCCATTTTGTGTGTTTTTTTTTAAAGTGGAGTTTTTCACAAGCAGAAATGTTTTGATTATAATTTTCTGTTTCTGTTTTTAAATGAACACTCCTTTGTTTATTAATTCCACAGACAGAATTGGTCATTTGGGAGGGTCAAGAAGATTTCTAGGTTAAGAGTGCCTTCTTCTGTCACTGAACGAAGGGCAGTTTCTTTTAAAGGATATTTTTGTTTTTGTTTTTTAGCGAGAGTGGGAATGAATTCTGTATTCTTCTATTTTGGGTACTCTTTTGACTTGTAAGATCTTGTCTTTCCCCTGCACTTGTTTTTCCTGTCACCACTTAGTTTCCAAAGAACACCTATTCCTTCCTTTTTATCCTCTTCTTTCCCAGAAGCAATACCTTTCTCATACTACTACCTGCACTCTCCTTCGTGGCCCCAAAGCTTCCCTCTCCCCCTACCCCCTGTCCCCAGAGGGAAAGTGAAGGGGCTCCCTAGTGTGTGGAAACTTTTCCTCCTTCACAGCTCCCTCCCAGAGGTCCCATAGAAGTCTCACAGACTTTTCATCCTTTGCTTGTAGTCAGTACTCTGATATACCAGGTCTCTTTTTCAGTATTTTCATACTTAAGGTGGAATTTCTCTTTCTGGGAGTGACTCTAACTCATGATTGGGCCCTTTGTTCCCTCTTCTCTTTCACAGGGCTCTTCTAGAGCCCTCTCAGTCTCTAGAATGACTTGTGGGAGACTGAGAGAAAGCTTTGCTGGAATTTGGTATTTATTGTTCCATTAAAGGGTAATTTAAAGTTTGTAGTATTCTCTGTCTTCCAGTGGTGATGACAGCATTGGTTTTATGTTGTTTTATTTGCTTTTCCAGTTGATCTGAAGAATATTTTGGAGAATGTGTGGAGAGATTTGGATTTAAGGGGCCACCGTTATCCTTGAACTAGTTGGAAGTCTTATCTGTAATAAACCCTTAAGTGCTAACTTTCCCCCTCCATATCTCTGCTCATGCCATTTCTTCTACCTGGAACCCTCTCCCCTCTTCTTTTCTTCAGTTTCTGTATTCCCTTCTTTCATGATCCCCTCAACTGAAGGTAAGTTTTCTTCTTTCTAAATTCCCATACTCTCTTTCAGGAGGAAATATTGGTAGGAGTTTGGCACAGTTACTCTGGGGTCAGGTTATCTAAATTCAAATCTCAGTTCTGCTATTTACCATCTCTGTGCCTTTGGGCAAGTTGTTTAACCTCTATGTGTATAAGCTGCCTTAACTGTAAAAATGGGAATAACATCATGGATTTGTTGTGAGACTAAATGGGTTAATGCATATGGAGAACCAGCACAGTGCCTGATACACAATAAGCATCTATCAAATTAACTATCTATCAAGTTAACTGTTACTTAAGTTTACCTTATGACATTTATTATATACTCTCATATTTTTGTTATATTAATATAGGGTGTAACTCCTAGATTAAATACATATTAAGGGCAGAAACCATGTCTTATTCAGAGTACCTGTATTCTATTTGGTTAATATGATATCATTTGCTTAGCTTTCCCCTTATTGCTGATTGTTTACATTTATTTATTATTTTTTATTTATTTATTTATTTTTGCGGTACGCGGGCCTCTCACCGCTGTGGCCTCTCCCGCCGCGGAGCACAGGCTCCGGACATGCAGGCCCAGTGGCCATGGCTCACGGGCCCAGCCGCTCCACGGCATGTGGGATCTTCCCGGACCGGGGCATGAACCTGTGTCCCCTGCATCGGCAGGCGGACTCCCAACCACTGCGCCACCAGGGAAGCCCCTGATTGTTTACATTTAAACAACCAGGAATGCTGTGCCCGCCACTGTCCTGGACACTAGGAGTACAAAGATGAATGAGACATAGTCTCTCATGATACACACATGCATAATAATACATACATAATATTACAATGCATAAAATGTAGTTTGAGGTATTTGCAGGGGACTGTGGGAGCCCTGAGGAAGTACAGTAATGACTGATTTTGCCCAGAGTTGCTTGCCCACATTAATGAAACAGAAACAAAGTTTCAAAAAAATCTGATGAACTAAGAGCCTAATTTTCTCTTCTCTGAGGCATTCTTGCAGGTCTGGTTTTTCAACTTCAGCCTTCTAGCTTAGAAGCCCTGTGGGTGGGGAAAGGAGAGAGAGAAGGCAGAGTGACCACTGAAAATGGAGCAAAGAAGGAATATTTGAATGAGGGGCATGTACTTACTTTCCATAGCAAAGGAGCAGAGAGTGGGGTAGCAAGGGACTCAGGATGAGCTGTCTTCTTACTGGGGATCCTTTTCTCTCCAGTGAGCTCAGCATGGGTTCAACCTGCCTGTGGTTCAAACTGTGAACCCTTGGATGGAGAGAAGGGGACCTAGAGTGAGAGTCCCTCTCTGACCAAGATGGAATTGAACTTAACCAGTGGGATGTTTCTGTGAGCAGAAGGAATTGCAGACCCACCATTACTGTAACATTTACATGTTCATGTATATATGCGTGTGTATGTGTGTCCTTTAAAAAAAAACAGAATCATATATGTACCATTTTTCATCTTGCTTTTTTATTTTATTTAAAACATTTTTGGCTTTACAATATTCTGTGGACATACTTCTGTATCAGTTCCTATAATGCCATCTCCTTCTCTGAGGGAAGCATAGTATTCCACTGTGTGGAGGTTCACAAATTTATTAACTTGTCCACTATGGAAGGATATTTAGGGTTTTTTTTCCCCCTTCAAATTTTTGTTGTTATAGACAATGCTACTTTTAATATACTTACATATATTATGTTTTGCCGATACTCAGAGGCACATTTTTTCACATTTTAATACCTATGAATTCTTACAAGTGTTATACAGTCAGGTGGCTGCCATGAACATAATTGTCATTACTCATGTATGTATCAAATTGGTCATAGCTACTTGCAGTGTTGCTACTTTATTTAGTTTTGGACATTAGTGACATATTAACATTTTGCTTACTAAAACTTTTTCAGAACTTTTCCAATGATTTGACATTGAAACAAAAAGTTATTGTGGGGCTTCCCTGGTGGTGCAGTGGTTGAGAGTCCGCCTGCCAATGCAGGGGACACGGGTTCGTGCCCTGGTTCGGGAAGATCCCACATGCCGCGGAGCAGCTAGGCCCGTGAGCCATGGCTACTGAGCCTGCGCGTCTGGAGCCTGTGCTCCGCAACGGGAGAGGCCACAACAGTGAGAGGCCCGCGTACCACCAAAAAAAAAAAAAAAAAAAAAAAAAAAGTTATTGTGTATGTAGAAAACCATGGAAATAGATCAGCAATGTATAAAAGCAAGTGTCAGCATCAGAATGGCTTTTGCAAGAAAAAGAAAATAGAACATTTAAAAGAAATACTGCCTCACCAAGACTCAGGATAGAACATAGGTTGTGGAAATGTACACTGATATCTCTTAATTGAAAAGTGATTGAGAATTGTTACATACTGAATATGGAGAAATTTTAGTAGTGTCTCAATCAATTTTTGATTTTTCTTTTATTATATATTATAAAATTTTAATGTTTCTATAGGTCTGAAAAAACTCTTTCAACCAGTATAAAATAATTCTGAGACAAGAAAATAATCATGACAGAATTTACTTGGCAGTATTTTTTCTTTCTTAATAAAACAAAATAATAGTGCATCTTACAAGAATGGTATCTTAGGTTTGATGAAATGTACTGTATCTTTGCATAACTGGGCAGGATATTTCTGTAGAATTAAGTCTTAAGAGTGGAATTACCAAGATACAGAGCCTCATAAATTCCTCTCCACAAAGACTGTATCAATGTACACACACACCTGCTTTCCAACACCTTCACCAATGCAGGATATTCCAGTTTTTTAATGTTTGAGAGCCTAATAAGTGAAAAGCATATTTTATTTTGGTTTAATTTGTGCCTCTTTGCTTATTGATTGTCCTATTACAGTTTTCCTATGAATCACTTTTTCTATTTATTGCTCCTTTTCATGTGTTGTTGGTGGTATTTTTCTTCATGGTAATTGTTGTTTAGATATCAGGGCCATCAACTTTTTCAAATATGTTACAATTTTTTTTTCACACTTTGTTGCTTGTCTTTCAAACTTAGGTTGTTGAATCGTTTGCCCTAAAGAAAATTTAAGATTTTATTTAGTCAAATTAAAAAAAATTTTTCCTAGTTTTCTTATTATTTCTTTCCTAACCAAGATTACAGAACTGTTTTCCTATATTCTTTTCTAGTATATTTTTTAACTAAAAATTTATTACCGTTGCAATCATTTTTGCTGGTATGTCAAGGTGGGGATCTAATATTAGTTTATTTCTATGGATAACTATTTCCCAACTCAGTTTATTTCCCACTGATTTGAAAGTCCACCCCTATCTTATATAAATTCCGATGCATAGATAGATTGGTTTCTGGGTTCTGCTCTGCTCCATTGACCTCTTTGTTTATTCCTTTGCTAGCAACAAACCAGCAATTTAGCATTCTCAATACACCCCAGGGAGTGGGGGGGCAAAATCAGCTAAACAGGCAAAAATTGCTTCTCGAGGGGTGGAAAAATATTATTCTTTTAATATATGAATCATAGGACTTCCCTGGTGGCACAGTGGTTAAGAATCCGCCTGCCAATGCAGGGGACACAGGTTCGAGCCCTGGTCCAGGAAGATCCCACGTGCTGTGGAGCAGCTAAGCCCGTGTGCCACAACTACTGAGCCTGTGCTCTAGAGCCAGCGAGCCACAACTACTGAAGCCTGCATGCCTAGAGCCCGTGCTCCACAACAAGAGACACCACCACAATGAGAAGACCGTGCACCGCAGTGAAAAGTAGCCCCCCATCGCCGCAACTAGAGAAAGCCTGGGCACAGCGATGAAGACCCAACACAGCCAAAACAAACAAACAAACAAAACTCAGGAAATTACACTAAAAAATATATATATATGTATGAATTATAGATAAACATATAGTAAATAAGAAACATATACATACCTGTGGTATTAAAATTTTATAAAGTGTGAGAGATTAGGGAAAAAAATGTTTAAAAAGGCTCCGTGTAGGGCTATAATGAAAAAAGGTTGAGCAATACTGTCATAATTTTATAATAGTTACTGAAACCTGGTTATGTCCTGTTTCAATATTTTTATTTTAATTTTTTCTTGTTATTCTCATTAATCTTCCCCCCAAAATGTAGCAGTAATTGTGTTTTTGTTCATTGAGCGTGCCAAGCTGATTCCTGCATGTGGGGTTTTGACATTGGAGCCCCCTCTGTCTGACCCCTCTTCCTCCACTCTTTATGCTCACTCACTCATCCTTCAGGTCTCCGCTCACATATCACCTCCACAGAGGACCTTCCCTAACCATCCTTTCTATTCTTGTATGATGCTTTTCATAGTCTTTACCAGTACACAAAATTATATATATATATACTTAAAAAAATAAATTTATTTATTTTATTTGTTTATTTTTGGTCGCGTTGCGTCTTCATTGCTGTGCGTGGGCTTTCTCTAGTTGCGGCGAGCAGGGCTACTCTTTGTTTCAGTGCACGGGCTTCTCATTGCGCTGTCTTCTCTTGTTGCGGTGCACGGGTTTCAGTAGTTGTGGCATGTGGGCTTCAGTAGTTGTGGCTTGTGGCTCTAGAGCACAGGCTCAGTAGTTGTGGTGCACGGGCTTAGTTGCTCCACAGCATATGTTGGATCTTCCCAGACCAGGGATCTAACCCATGTCCCCTGCATTTGCAGGTGGATTCTTAACCACTGTGCCACCAGGGAAGCCCTATATTTTTAAAATTTATTTTTTCACTTGTTTATTTTCTGCCTTTCTCACTAGAATGAATTCCATTAGGTGCAGGGACTTTGTTTTCTCACCACTTTATCCTTAGCCCCAAAGCATGCCTGGCACATGGTAAGAACTTTCTATTCATTGAATAATGTGTAAACTTATCACGTTCCAAGAAAGTCCATTGGAATCACCATTGGAAGTACATTCCACTTACAGGTTAATTGGTGGAGAATTGATATCTTTTCACTTTTCAATCTTTCCATTCAAGGATGTGGCATTTTCTCTTTATTGTTTTATTTTATGTCCTTCTGGGGGAAAAAAATCTTCTTGTAAGTCTTGGACATTTCTAGTTACATTTATTGCTAGGTATCTGAAGTTTGTTCATGGTTTCTTCTCTTGTGAATAGAAATCTTTTAATTTTTCTATTATATTTTATTTGTGGTTTTAGTTTATTTGTGTCAGCAGGCCTGTGTTCATTGTGGGGTCTCAAAGGGAGGATCTATTTCCTTGTTCTTTCCAGTTTCTAGACCCTGCCTACATTCCTTGGCTTGTGGCTCCATCCTCCATCTTTAAAGCTCATCAGTTCAACCTTCAGTTCTCTCTGGCCCTGATCTTCTTGTCTCCCTTTTTAAAAGACCCTTGTCACTGCATTGGGCCCATCTGGATAATCCAGGATAATCTCCCTATTATAATCACATTTGCAAAGTCTTTATGCCATGTAAGGTAACATGGTTACAGATTCCAGGGACTAGGATGTGAACATCTTTGAAGGGACCATTATTCAGCCTACCATACTTGTGCTTACAGATATGTAGAAAACAATTAGTTTTTCTATGTTCTTGTCTTTGGGTGCATTTTGCCAAACTCCTATTATTTTTCTGTCGTTTTCAAACAATTGCATATTTGTTTTTCAGTTGTTTTTTTTTAAAATTTACTGTCAGTTGCATAATTTGTTCCCTTTCTTTCTGGTATTTATAGCTCATTTTTTTCCTTGCCTCGTTCTGCATTGTCTAGAATCTCCTGACACAGCTAAATAATAGCTGTGAAACCATGCATCCTTGGATTGTTCTTAACTTTATTAGAAATTGTTTTACCACTGAGTGTGGTGGTTTCTAATAAACATTCTTTTAAATCAAGGAGTTTTTATCAAATTAAATCCTAGTTTGCTAAGATTTTTAGGCAGGAATGTACATTAGATGTATTAACCATTATGATTATAAAAGTGACCATATGGTTTTTCTCTTTCAATCTATTAATAGCTTTCCTAGTAATGATCATCTCTGTATTCCTGGAGTAAATCTCCCTTGTTTATAGTGTATTGTTCTTTGAACGTACTGCTGACTTCTATTTGTTAATATTTTATTTTTGTATTTATATTAATAAGTGAATTTGGCATAGTGTGTTTAGTAATTGGTTGTGCTGTCCTTGTACACGTTGGGCATTGTGGATTATCCAGTCATACTGAGTGAATTGGGAAACTTTCTACCTTTTTGTATGGTCTGGAACTGTTTAAATACTACTGAAGTTATATGCTTTTTGAAAGTTTCATAAATGTGAGTTTCCTTGGGCCACTACTACTTATCTCTAAAAACATCTTCCTTACCTTCCTTAAAGGTTGCTTTATCCTGAATCATCCCTACTTTATTCCTTACTCGGTCTTACAGCATTTGAAGAATAGCTTGTGACCTGTGGAACAGGTTTTCTCTGGGCAAAGCTGCCCCATCCATAAAGAGGGGTCGCATGTATCAACTAGGCTTCATTCATAGGAACCTGTTGGTCCAGGGGCTTACACAATAAAGGTTTGGCTCCCATGAGATTTTCTCTTTTTTTCACATGCTTTGGGAGTTCTTTATCACTTATTAATCATCACAGTGCTCCTATGAAACTTCTTAGCAAGTCTGATGTATTATTTTCAGTTTAAGGACAGGGATCATCGTTGAAGGAAATAACCTTTGATACCAGAGTTTTGAATAACCAGTCTTTTTTTTTTTATGGTTTTTTTTTTTTAACATCTTTATTGGAGTATAATTGCTTTACAATGGTATGTTAGTTTCAGCTTCACAACAAAATGAATCAGTTATATATATACATATATTCCCATATCTCTTCCCGCTTGCGTCTCCCTCCCTCACACCCTCCCTATCCCACTCCTCCAGGCGGTCACAAAGCACCGAGCTGATCTCCCTGTGCTATGAGGCTGCTTCCCACTAGCTATCTACCTTACGTTTGGTAGTGTATATATGTCCATGCCTCTTTATCGCTTTGTCACCGTTTACCCTTCCCCCTCCCCATAGCCTCAAGTCCAGTCTTTTTAAAAATTTATTTTTTATTGAAGTATAGTTGAATTCCAGTGTTGTTTGAATAACTAGTCTTTATTTTAAAAAGCTTGGGGGATGTGCCTCTGTATTATATGGTACCAGTACTGAACTATCTTTTGGATTCATTACCATGAAATTGAGCAGAGACCACTGAATGCTTCTTTGATCATAAGAGATGAGGAAGCCCAAACCAAGAGGGACCACTCCCCGCTTTTCATCATGAAAAGCCTGACTGCTTGAGGTAGCCTTTTTCATTTCCTCAAGGAGTAATTCTCAGTTCTCTGCGGAAATGTTACTGTCAGCTCAGAATTTCAAACTGATGCTTGTTTGTCTAAATGAGGTTGTCCAAGGCCAGGACAATGAGTCGCTGTTTTAGCTTAGTAAACCAAGGGAATTTGCAGTGGATCGACTTAACTAATTTTTTAAGAAGGATTCTCAGACTGGGTATCTTTTGATCTTAAATCTTTCATCAGGACTGTGTTTACATAAATATAAAAATGGTGTTTCTTGGACTGCTACCACTTATTTCTAAATTAAAATACTGCTGAAGTCATCCGCTGTAAATGCTTATCCTTGGAATATTGTTCAATTAAAAGGTAGTATTTTGGTATAAGGTGTAAGTTGATTTCTCATTCTTTTCCCCTTGCAGTAAAACAGACCATCAGTAACATTTCAATATTTAATGAAACCTGCTTGAGATGGAGAAGTATGAAGACAGCTGATATAGAGGAGATGTATTTAGTAAGTTACTGAAAGTTACTCTGTTTATAGGTGTTTGTCTTGTGTGGGAGGTTCAAAAAATATCAACAAACCAAAAAAACTACTTATATAGCTGCTGTTATCAGTGGAAGATTTATAGTGACAATTGCAGTAAGAAACAAGAAAGTGGGAACTTCTGCTGCATATTTGAAGACAGAGACCTTGGGGATTGATGAGAAAATCATGAGAGGTTCTTTGTGCAACATAGCCTGATGCAGAGCTGATGTTCAGGCAGTGTCATGGAAGGAAGGCAGTGGCTTTTGCAAGTGTGTGTCTCTCCACACCAGTGCCTCTGATCAGGGTCTGAATTGTTGCCTGGAGAGTCAAGGGGAACTTCTAAAGCTAGATGTGGTTGTGAGTAAGAAAGGTAAAGACCATGGGATGAGCTGCTACTAGAAGCAATTAAGTAAGAAGAAAAGTGCATCTATTGGCCCAGGTGCTGGGATGTTACAGTAAAGTATAGGGAATGTCAGAAGGGGGCGAGCAGAGGAGAAAAACTCTTCCCAGGTTTTACCAAACCGACTAGGATTACCCTAATGCAGCAGTCCCCAATCTTTTCGGCACCAGGGATCGGTTTCGTGGAAGACAGTTTTTCTACCGCCAGGGGTGGGGTGATGGGTCAGGCGGTAATGTGAGCGATGGGGAGCGGCAGACAAAGCTTCGCTCGGTCCACCGCTCCCCTCATGCTGTGTGGCCTGGTTCCTAACAGGCCGTGGACTGGTACCGGTCTGCAGTCCGGGGGTTGGGGACCCCTATCCTAATGCACGTTCTGCCCTGGGAGAAGCCTTAGTTCAGATTCTTAATTTTCTTTCTAGGAAATTGTTCTTTGGTTTTGCTCCTGTGGTTTTAACAACAGACTTTCACATTGGGCATGTGCCGTTATATGTGTGAGAACAAGAAAGAGAAAGTTGTCGGTGTTGGGGCCTCGAGTTTTTGTGCATTTTGATTTAAAAATATGTTTATGATACTGATAATACTGTAATTACAATATTTATGGTATTACAACTCTAATATTTGCTTTCTGCCATATTTCACTTTCTGAAGGCACTTTAGAATCAAGAGTGAGAGAGTGTGAGAGAAAGGGTAGGTATCCAGGCATTCAGAGCCTTTCAAGCTAGCAATTCACCTGGTGAACTTTTCTATGTTTTAGTTCCACATTTGGGGCCAGAGATGGTATCAGAAGGAATTTGCCCAGGAAATGGTCTTTAATATCACTGCCAGCAGCCAGGCTCCTGAGACGTGTTTGGACCTGAGGCCAGGTACCAACTACAGTGTCAGCATCCAGGCTTTGTCTTCTGAACTTCCTGCGGTCATCTCCCTGACAACGCAGATAACAGGTAAATCTTGAATAACAGCATTTGGATGAACAAAGTCACTGCAGAGCTGTATAGGCTCAAATAAAGAGGCACACTATTACTTTCTATCTTTATATAATGAAGTTTAAGAGAAGGAGGAAGAAGGACGTGAAATTGGAGAGGGGAACTAAGGGGACTGCAGCCTGAACTGCAATGTTTTATTTCTTAAAAAGGTACCTGAAACAAAATAGGAACATTGAAGAAATCTGGGTAGTGTGTACATGAGTGTTGGTTAAATTCCTTCTGGATATTTGAAATATTTCATACTTAAAAAGAAATTTTCCTATTACTCTTTCTTTCTCAGTAACATATTTAATTGTCATTCTGTTACAAGTACCTTAAGAGTAGGTTACTCTCAGGGAAAAATGACTGGCAGTCCCACTCTAGTCCCCTAGAAAATTCACTTTCCACTCATTTTCTCATGTCTCCTCAAATCTGTGATGCTCACTCCATCCCCCAACACACACACTCTGAGCTAATATTCAGACTATTAGCTTCTTGTTTCTTATCTCACTGAGGAATTAGAAGTAATCAGGTGAGGGGGTGGTGACGGGATGAATTGGGAGACTGACATATATACACTAATATGTATAAAATAGATAACTAATAACAACCTTTTGTAAATAAATAAATAAATAAAAATTTAAAAAAAAAAGTAATCAGGGCTTCCCTGGTGGCGCAGTGGTTGAGAGTCCGCCTGCCGATGCAGGGGACGCGGGTTCGTGCCCTGGTCCGGGAAGATCCCACATGCCGCGGAGCGGCTGGGCCCGTGAGCCATGGCCGCTGAGCCTGCGCGTCCGGAGCCTGTGCTCCGCAACGGGAGAGGCCACAACGGTGAGAGGCCCGCGTAACGCAAAAAAAAAAAAAAAAAAAAAAAAAGTAATCAGGTGAGGACTTTCCACTCCCAAATCTCCCATTGTTGACTTCATGCAGAACCTATATTTTATCTTCTCTCTTGTCCCCACTCCTAAGGTGAATCCTCCCTCAACCCCGTCATCCCTTCTTGCCTCATCCTCAGTTCCCTCCAGTAAAGAATTAGTCCCAACACTGCACAAGCATGTTGTAATATCTCATTTTTAAATGAAAACATAGAAAAGATAAACACACTTCTTTTGATCCCATATTCCCTCCAGCTACTCTGCCTTCTCTCAGCCCCTCTGTACAGTAAAACTCCTTGTAAGAATGTTGTGTAGGCTCCACATCCTTACCTCCTCTTCTTTCTTTAACTGGTTCCAGTCCAGAGGCATTTGTCCTCAATGCTTTACTGGAAGTGTCTCCATCTTGCAAAACCCACTGTCCAATTTTGTTCTTATAGGATTTTCTCATAGCATTTGGCATTCCATCCTTGACACACCTTTTCTCTTGGCTTTTGGATCCTTCTACCTTGCTGGCTGTTCCTTCTCAGTTTTTTTTCACTAGGTCCATCTATTGGGTTGGCCAAAAATATCGTTCGGGTTTTGCCATAAGAGCTTCCAAAGAACCCAGATGAACTTTTTGGCCAACCGAATACTTTTATTGATGCCCCTCGCCTCACCTTCTTCTATTCCTTTTTCTTCCTTATTTACTCTTTCTGCCTAGGTGATCTCTACCAGTCTCACGGCTATAAACATTACCTATGTGCTGAGCATTCCCAAATATGTATCCACCTGTCTCCTAAACATATCCTATTGAACATCTAATAGGCAAACCCAGTAGAACTTTTGATTTCTCACCTCTTCCCTCACCCCCAAATCCATTTCCACCCAGGCTTCTCTATCTCAGTTATTGGCATTCCTATTCACCAACTGCTCAGGCCAAAAAGGAATCATAATTGATTCTCTCTCTCCCACCATTTCTAGTCCATCAACAAGCTGGCTTGTTTCTGAAATAAACGTTCTGAATCCAGCCACTTCTCCCCACCTTTGCCTTTACCACTAGCAATCTAATCCAAGCCAGCAACTTCTTGCTGGGACTCCTGCAATAGCATTCTAACTCTTCTCCCTGTTTTCACCGTTGCCTATCACCTGCTGCCCTAAGTCTTAATCTTCACCATAACTTTAAAAATATCACTCAAAGTGTCATATTGAATGAAGTAAGTCAGACGGAGAAAGACAAATATCATGATATTGCTTATATGAGGAATCTAAAAAAATGGTACAAATGCACTTATTAACAAAACAGAGTCACAGATGTAAAAAACAAACTCATGGTTACCAGGGGGAAAGGAAGGGAGGGATAAATTGGGAGATTGGAATTGACATATACACACTACTATATATAAAATAGATAACTAATAAGGACCTACTATATAGCACAGGGAACTCTACTCAATACTCTAATGACCTATATGGGAAAAGAATCTAAAAAAGAGTGGATGTATATATACGTATAACTGATTCACTTTGCTGTACAACTGAAACTAACACAACATTGTAAATCAACTATACTCCAATAAAAATTAATTTAAAATCATATAAGAACATGTCATCCCCAGCTCAAAACGGTCCTATGAGTTTGCATTAGTGTTCTAATGGAATCCACGTTCCTTACCATGGAACATGGAGTCTGGCCCCTGCCTACCTCATTGACCTCATCTCCCTCTGCCCTCTCCCTTTCTCACTAAAAGCAGCAGCATCCTTCCTTGCTATTTCTCAAACGGGTCAAACTTGTTCTTGCATCCAGGTCTTTCCATTTGCTGCGTAATCTTCGTGGGACACTCTCTCCCCATGGCTTCTTTATAATCACTCAGGTTTCTGCTCAAGTGCCATTACCTAGAGAGCCTCTCCCTGCCCGTCCTTTCAAAACTCATCTGCCATTGCCACCCCATCACTCTATTCTCTTCCTCTGCTTGAATTTCTTCATAGAACTCGTTTTCAGGACTTGTATTTTAAAAAATTTACTTGTTTATTTTCTTTTCCCCTACTAAAATAGGCACTCTTTGAAGACAGAGATTTTTGTCTGTGTGTTCTACATTGAATCCCCAACACGTAAGGACAGTGTGAGCACACGTAAGGACAATGATAGCACAACAAAAGAATATTTTTGTAATGAATGCATACGAGGGCTAACCCCCAAAGGGCCAGCGGGTGGTATTGGCATTGAAGAAATGCCTGGTTAGTTAATAAAGGCTTTAGACCGAAAAGAATTTACCAACTTTGGGGCTGGAAAGAGATGTTCAATTTGGGCATTTTTTCCCATGGTGACTTATCAAAATGGATAGCTATTCAGTCTCCTACTCTTTGGTCCTTCTCATGTTTTGAAGGTTTGCATTGCTGATTCACATTAGCATTTCCTATTTTTTGAGTTGGGGAGAGGGAGTTTCATCTAGATGAGACACACTTCTACCTTGTTTTGTACGCTAAACATTGCCCCGTAGCTCAAGCACCCTGTGTCTGTGTTCATGGCCACCAGGGGACACTGTTGAGCTGTTTAAGTTCATTGAAACCACGACTGCATATTTTTCACTCTACTTTAAAGAATTAGCAATTTTTTTTTTTTTTTTTTTTTTGCGTTATGTGGGCCTCTCACCGTCGCGGCCTCTCCCGCTGCGGAGCACAGGCTCCGGACGCGCTGGCTCAGCGGCCATGGCTTATGGGCCTAGCCGCTCCGCGGCATGTGGGATCCTCCCGGACCGGGGCACGAACCCGTGTCCCCTGCATCGGCAGGCGGACTCTCAACCACTGCGCCACCAGGGAAGCCCAGCAATTTTTAAAAAGTGTGAAAATTCAAGTTGTTAAGATCTTATGAAAGAGTAACTAAACAAAATAAGAACAAACCCCAAGCCCTGTCTTTAATAAGAGAACCATATACTGATGTGAAGAGGTATGCCTGTTTGCCTAAGATGTGGCTTTGTTTCAGCAAAATTATGAACTTTTGAATTTTACCAGAAATGTGAGGCAAGGGGTTTGGACGTGGAATACACAGAAGCTGATTTCCCAGAAGAAAAGTGGATGGAATTTCCCTTCTGAGTGTCTTACATTAAACTAAATCTTACCGACGGGAACAGGATGAAAACGAGCGCTTTAAATATATTGCTGACCTCAGAGGAGAGTGAAAGCTTTTGGAATGTTGAAGGACAGAGGCAAGTGTTGTAGTGGCAATGGAAGAGGGTGCTGGTGAGCAAGGTGGTGAGATGCAGAGGCTATCACAGCGCTTCTGACTCATGGCCCACATGCTTCTGCAGGCAGCCCATTGATGGGAATTCATCAGAACAGTGCCACCATTTATACTCCCTTATGTAAGAACAAACTTCCATCCTTGATGTAGACCCAAAGGGTCAGAAGAGCTGCCCCACACTGGTTATGCTATTTTCTAGCCAAGTCAAAAAGCTTGTAGGCAAAATTTTCTTCTCATAGAGAGAGGGAGAGAACCAGAGAGGGGGAAGTGGGGGGAGGGAGAGAAAGAGAGAGAGAGAGAAAGCAAGTGCCTGCAGGAATGTAAAGATAAACCATTTATTCCACACAATGTGGTGATCATTTGAGGTTGAAGGTTTAGTATGGAACCAAGAATGCTGGAAGAGAAAAGAGAAACGAATATGTAAAGGAAATCATTCCTTCCCAAGTCCACCTTCAATTCCAAGGCTGGCAATGTACATGGGAATTTCCCATCTCTACCTGCATTCGTAATAAGAAAAACAATGTACTTTTTCAGATGTTCAGGAAAGCCACTGAAAACACAAGTATGTCCCAAGCGTTCTCAGGCTATCCCTCTAACAGAGAGGTCCAGTCAGGATAGCTCTAATTCCTCCTACAGGGCTGGGGACCACTGCCCGCTCCTCTGACCCCTCCTCTCTTACTGTTAAGTGTCCTTAGGAAGGACCGTACAGGACGAGGTGTCTTGACATTCTTCTGCTGTGAGCTTCTCTTCCACAAACCATCCAAGGACTGTGCACTCCTGTGTCCTCAGTGAGGACCTTGTTTTCTCAGGCTGGTTCCAGGGTACCACACTTATTCCTGCTGTTTCCCCTGGCTCTGAATGGGTAGGAACTGCCCCGGAGGTTAGGAGAGGAGCTGGCCTTCATCCCAACTGTTTTTCTTCATCCAGGCTCTCTCGAGTCTTTCACGGACACAGGTTCTTTGACATCTGAGGACCTAATGTTAGGTCAGGCCAGGAGGGAGGCACATGTGTCCTTCCATACCTCCATGGGCCACCTGTTCCTCTCATCCCCAGAAATCTCCCAACTACTTTCCAGCTTCAAATCAAAACCTAGCCTCTCAAGGAAATGGCTATATGGGGATGAATATCTCCCCACTCTTCTCACTGAAAGCATCTGCATCCCTGCTGAGGCCCCACTGAGACAAGATGGTACACCACAGAGGAAAATGGGCTGGATGTGTTATGTTCCTATATTAATGCTAGCTTTTTACAAAATATGGATGGGAAAGTTTCTTTATATCAGAAGCCTAAAAAACAGGGTTTCTGTTATAGAAGATAACAGAAGATAACAATAAATTGTTAAGTTGCAGCATACCCTTCCCCCACATCTATAAAACAGAAACACAGGTTTCTGTGTTATAGAAGTGGGGGAAGGGTATGCTGCAACTTACCCCTTTAATTCAGTGAATACCTATTGATTGGTTATGTACAGAGACCGGTGCCAAGTGCTGAAGGGGAGATAAAGATAAAAAGAAGATTGTTCCTTCTTCCTGGGAAGCCAAGTCTCATAACCTTATTGATGGGGGAGATGCAGCTCACCTTGCGATATCTGATGACTTATGGTGTAAGCTCCATTTGCTCTATTGCCATCAATTTCAATTTATCGTGCCTTCAGTGGGGGCTGTGGTCCAGTTGGGGAGATGCTGAGGATTAGAAAAGAACCATTGGGTGTCTTTATTTTTATATATTTATTTATATGTATTAGTTCCTTGCATTTACTTGAAGTTTATAGCATAAGGTTGAGACCTTTGTTTAGATTTGGTGCAGATAAAATTTTCTTTTACTTTTTTTTTGGTTCATTTTAATGCGTTTTAGAGGCATTTTAACACATTTGCACTTCTGTTACCTCCTTCCTCTCATTGATTTTAATAGTTTGCTTACGTTAATGGTTTTAATCTTTTGTTCTACATATTACACCCCCAGGTTATTTACTCTTTAACTTTCTTGTCAATATTCTTTTTGACATTTAGACATTTTAAGTTTTCATGTAATCAATTCTATTGATTCTTTTATAGTTTCTGCCTCTGGTCATGCCAAGAAAAGCCTTCCCCACCCTGAAAATCAGATCAATAATTTTTATTCTCTACTATTTTCAAATGCTTCTTAATGGTTTTGCTTTTCACATCGAAGGTTAGACCCATTTGGAATTTGTTTAGATGAGTGTATAAGGCTAAATTTACATGGGAATTTTTTTTCCCCCAGATGATAAGCCAGTTTCCCCATCACCTTTGGAATGACTGTCCAGGCCACACACTATATTCTCATCTATTTATTTGGGTCTCTTTCTCGATTGTCTAGCTTCTTCCATTGCTTTGCCTATCCTGTGCTTGTACCTTTCTATTTCAGTTATTGTAAATTTATAATATATTTAATATTTTGTAGGACAAGTCCTGCTTCATTGCTTTTTTCCTGACTCTTCAAAGTTTTCTCAGATGGTAGCCTCCATAATTTCCTTTGTCACTTGCTTCTAGTAGAGAATGGATGCTGTTGACACCTAGGGGTAGTAATGAGTATGTCCCCTCATCTCACATACTCAGGGTGAAAGAACTCCAGCCTAGACACGACCCATTTCTTGCCTTGGGTCTGATTTGGTTTAAATCAGTAATGAAGCCGATGGAAAGGAGAGCAGGTCTGCCGTAGACAGCAGTTTGGGGGATGGGAAACAGTACCTTGGAAAATATGGCTGGAAGTTAAGGTTATTTAAACTCAAAAATGTGGCGAAGAACCAGCCTGATGAAGTCCAGGCTTTCACATTCGAGAGAAAAGGCAGACAGTTTTTAAGGTGGGGAAGGCCTTGAGCAGGCAGAGCAGAAAGTAGTCTAGAAGTCACGTGTTGATGGAATCAACTGCATGGTAGTGGCACATTTAGAATGGCAAGAATGATGCTGGGACTGAAAAGGGGCAGCGTGGTACAGAACAAGCAGGCGATGGCCTTCCTGCCCCTGCTGTGGGCCCGCCTTCTCCAAGCTGGGCGAGCACTTTGTTCTGCTGTTCCTGGGGTGGGTGAGAAACCTGGTGATTTTAAAAGGTTAGCCAAGAGGGCTTCCCTGGTGGCGCAGTGGTTGGGAGTCCGCCTGCCGGTGCAGGGGACACGGGTTCGTTCCCCGGTCCGGGAAGATCCCACATGCCGCGGAGCGGCTGAGCCCGTGAGCCATGGCCGCTGAGCCTGCGCGTCCGGAGCCTGTGCTCTGCAACGGGAGAGGCCAGAACAGTGAGAGGCCCGCGTACCGTAAAAAAATAAATAAATTAAATAAATAAATAAATAAAATAAAAGGTTAGCCAACAGATTAGAGGACCTAGAATTATTAATCTCAGAGAAGAGCAAACAGAGGAATAATTTGAGCTTAAGGAGAGTTCTCACACAGAAAAGAGTAAACAGTTAATCTCCCTCTGGGCTGAAAACAGGAAATTTGTGATAAAAACCACTTACTTTACTGTGATGACAAAACATCATGAATGAAAGGGCATTTCATTGATAGCCTGAAGGGCTGAGTGCAGAGATACAGTAAGTCCCCTACATATGAACCTTCAAGTTGTGAGCTTTCAAGGATGAGAACGTGCATTCGCAGGTCCAATCATGTAAGTTAGTTCACGTGTCTGGCGGACATTGTCACATGCGTGCATCCTCTACGAGTGGTTGTGCTTTTGCGTACTTTACAGAACTGTATAGAGTACAGTAGTACGGTATCTTTATTTCAAGCCCAGGATGACCAGAAGCAAGTGTAAAAGCCGCGGTGATGTAGCTGGTACTGCTAAGAAGCGCCAGGAATTGGAGGCCCAGAGAAAGGGTGAAGAGAGACAAGAGGAAGAAGAAGTAACTGAAGAACCGAAGAGATTCACGACACAGGAAATGGCAAGGGGATTTCTTTTATGTGAGGAGGCACCGTTAGTTTTTGAGGCACAGCACCTGCACGTAGAATGGTACACGAAGGTTGCAACAGCCGTTCAGGATGCAATCCAGTGCTACCATGTCATCTACGATGAAAAAAAAGAGCTACTACCCAGATATCACTGGATCGTTTTTTCAAGAGGGTAGATAGAATTGAATCCAGCAAGGAACCAGAACCTGTGCCATCAGCGTCACGCATGAGTGACACTGCAGCTTGCCCTCCATCTCCTGTTGCTGACGATCCTTCAGCTCTACCATCTCCCACCCCCTCTCCCTCCTCCAGTCAGTAACTCTTCTTGCCTGTTCACTCGATGCCAGCCCCTGGATGCCAGCTGTTGTACTGTACTGCTGTACTTTTCAGGATACTGTACTGTAAGATTAAAAATGTTTTCTTTATTTTTGGTTTGTTTGTTTTTTATGTATTATTTGTGTGAAAAGTATTATAAACCTATTACAGTACAGTACTATATAGCCGATTGTGTTAGTTGGGTACCTAGGCTAACTGTTGGATTTACGAACAAATTGGACTTACAGACTCACTCTTGGAACGGAACTTGTTTGTATGCAGGGGACTTACTGTACTCAAATGCTCACATTTCCCTGGGAAACCTGGTGGGGGCTTTTTAAACTGCATTTTCCCCTCTCCCCATTACCGCTGCAGGGAGCTGGTCGTGTCTTCCTCAGGGGTGTCAGTTATGGAATCTCTTACTGGACACCTCTTGGAAACAGCATAGACCTTCAACACCATAGTGTGGGGTCTTAACTGTAGGTGGGGGATTGTTCCCTAACAAACCCACGGATTTATGGAAAACATAATTTGTGTGGCGTATCTGGGTGACTTTGGAAGAAATTCTAGACTTAGCACTGTTTAATAAGAGCTATAGGGGACTCTCACTCGTCCACCTGGTCTTAGATGCCTGAGTTTCCCCGGTGTTCACCCTAGGCCCTCATCTCTTCTCAGATGCATTTATACCTTCCCCCATGGGCAGCCGTCGCCTCTTCTATTGATGACTGACTCCATATCACCATCACAGTTTGCTCCTAAGCTCTAGACCCGCATTTCTAACTGCCTGCTGGACGATTTCACAAGCACTTCAAACTTAACAGGTCTAGAAGTGAGCTGTGTCTGAACCTTCCCTGCAGACCTTGATGAATGACGTCACCACTGACTCAGTAGCCAAAACCAAAGCCCAGATTCCTTCCCCTTCCTTATCTTCCACCACCTTCTGTTCCGTCTCTGCCCTACGGGTCTCCCCCACCTGCCCCCTCTTCTCCCTTCCGAGTGCCGTCACTCACTTCAGACCTCAGGCACTTCTTGTCTAGATTTTGGAGAACCTGTGCTTTTGCTCTTTTCCAATTCATCCTCCAACAGGCAGTCCAAATTGTATTTCTAAAATACACACCTGCTAAGAATCGTTAGATGGCTTCTCATTATTTCTAGGACCTCAGATCTGGCCTATACTCACATGTCTCACTTTATTGCCCACTTCTATCCAGCTGGGACTCAACCTTTCGGACACACTGGACTCCTGCAGTTCTATCTCTGCCCTCACTCTCTCTTACCTCCTGCCCCTGCGTATGTCTGTTTCTGTATTTGATAGGCTCACCCCCCTGCCCTTGGTGTTCTTCCTCTGCACTCCCACCACCCTCTTGTGGAACTGTATCGTAGTTCCAAGCACTGCCTGTTTATAAGACTTTCTCCACTATTAGACTCTGAGCTCCTGGAAAGCAGAAACCATGTCTTCCATAGCTGTTTCTCCCAGCCTCACATAGAGGTGCATAGAGGTGGCTAATAAATATTTGTTGAAAGGCAGTGTATGAATAACATATTCAGTAGAGCTTTAAAAATTATCTAGGAAGGTCTAAGTTTTTATTTATTATGATTTGAATTGAGAATTTCCACCCCAAAGCTATTTTCTAATTGGGTAAATAGAGTCTTGAGTGTCTATTTTGGCCTCTTAGTACTAATTTCACTGTGGCAGGATTCAGAGGAATTTCAGGGGAGGGGGTGTTCATATTTTATTCTTTCTCTTTCTTCCTCCCTCCCTTTATAAACCTCATCCACTTGATAGCACTGTGGAGAAGATTAAATGAGATGAGGCATATATAGGACACATCTATATATGTGTTGTGTGCCCAACACATGTAAGCTGTGTTACTCACAAGGCAGAGTGGCAGCTGGTACATTTATACCATGAATATAACTCCCAGTTAGATGCTAGAACGCTGGTGTCAGCCAATCAACCAACATTCTCCTCCCTGTGGAATACCTATTTGGGAAATCTGGTTGCTGGGGAGAGCAAGATAAGGACAGACAGCTGTGTGATTATAAAGGATCTAGAAGTCTAGGGAATTCCCCGGTGGTCCAACGGTTAGGACTCCATGCTTTCACTGCCGAGGGCACAGGTTCGATCCCTGGTGGGGGAACTAAGATCCCACGAGCTGCACGGCGCAGCCAAAAAATATATATATAATAATAATAATAAATAAACTGTTCCTAAAGGATCTAGAAGTCTGATAAGCTGGTCTCCCCACCAAATAAGGACCTATTTACCAAGTTAATTGAAAGGCCCACAGCATCCACCATCTGTCAGTGCTGGGGCATCATTTTTTTTTTTAATTGTAATAAAATATATACAACATAAAATGTACCATTTTAATTATTTTTTCAGGACACAATTTATTGGCATTAAGTGCATTCACAATGTTGTAAACCATCACCATTATCTATTCCTAAAATGTTTTTATCACCCCAGGCAGAAACTCTGTTGACCATTAAGCAATAACTCCCCATTTCCTACACACCCCCTCAACACTTGGCAACCTCTAATCTATTTCTGTCTCTATGGATTTACCTGTTCCAGATATTTCATGTCAGTGGAATCACGCAATAGTTGTCCTTCTGTGTCTGGCTTATTTCATTTAGCCTAATGTGTTCAAGAGTCATCCATGTCGGAGCATGTGTCTGAATTTGCTCATCTCTTCTTACATGAAAACTTTCCTCTTGATGCCCCATGAGGACCACTTTTTTCATGCTTCTGCTCGTTCTGATCATACCCCCTTTCTTCTTTTCAACATGTTTTCAGAGCCTCCCCTTCCGGAAGTAGACTTTTTCACTGTGCACGGAGGGCCTTTACCACGCCTGAGACTGAGGAAAGCCAAGGAGAAAAATGGACCCATCAGGTCAGTAGTGGCCTCTTTTCCATGGCTGCCCAGTGATCTCCATGGAGTGTTTTGAAAACTTTGGTCTGAGTGAGGAGGAGACTTCTCTTTAGGTGGCTTCACTGGAGTAGTTGAGTCAGTGCAGTCAGTACCTCATTTTTTGTTTCCTTGGGTACAGACTGGGCCTTTAATTCCAGCTAGCACCCTCCCTAATGAATAGAGAGACTTGTAAAGGACCAGAGACAAGCATTTGGGCAGCTGAGCTCGAGAAATTAAATCCGTTCCATTGGTCATTAGATGAGCACTGGTTGGGTGCCCGTGACATGTCAGGCTATCACTTTGCACTCACGCCTCCAGGTACATCCTTTAGTGATGGTGGATCAGGAACATCATTTCATTTACAAAAAAAAAAATATATTGTCCTTTATTTAAGGATGATCTTGGGGGGGGTGTAGTGCTTTCTTATTTATTTATTTTTTTATTGAAGTAGAGTTGATTTACAATGTTGTTACAATCTCTGCACTACAGCAGAGTGACTCAGTTATACACGTACAGACATTCTTTTTTTTAAATATTCTTTTCCATTATGGTTTATCACAGGATATTGAATATAGTTCCCTGAGCTGTACATTAGGACCTTGTTGTTTATCCATTCTAAAGTAACAGTTTGCATCTACCAACCCCAAACTCCCAGTCCATCCCTCTCCCTCCCCCACTCCCATGTGTGTAGTGATTTCTGGAAGAGTCATTTGGATAATTCTTTTAATTCATTCATGTATTGAGATGTGAGCAAGACACTGCATTGTTAACAACTGCTTCTGGGACTCCAGGTGGTTTTAGGATGGAATGAATTTACCTCAGTTGCTGGACTACCTTGTGTGCAATTAAGCTTTTTATTTACAAAGGTCATGGCAGGATTAGGAAAGCAGAATTATTCCCTTTTTAGAGAGGAAAATTGAGGTTTGCCTGGAGAGACGAGTAACTTAGTGACAGTAAGAAATCAAGGAGATGGCAACAACCTGTTTCTTTGACCGAACTTATACTGCCTGTGTCTCTCCTGACCCTTCAGTCTAATGACCCTGCTGTACAATCAAGGTAAAATCCGTGAGGTATCACAAAACTATAAAAAAGAAAGTCTATAGGGGCTTCCCTGGTGGCGCAGTGGTTGAGAGTCCACCTGCTGATGCAGGGGACACGGGTTCATGCCCCGGTCCGGGAGGATCCCACATGCTGCAGAGCGGCTGGGCCCGTGAGCCATGGCTGCTGAGCCTGCGTGTCCGGAGCCTGTGCTCCGCAACGGGAGAGGCCACAACAGTGAGAGGCCCGCGTACTGCAAAAAAAAAAAAAAAAAGAAAGCCTATCGATATTATGTGTCCATTTGTAATGAAACTTGAGCTTTTTTATCTATTAGTTTGAGTTCAGTAAGTGCTCAAAAGTCTTTCCAGGCATGGATATGGCCTAAGTTGTTCTGTTTCTTGACTCCTGACAAGTTACTGGAAGGCATTGTAATTCTGTTGCTATAAGGAGAACAGAAGTTGTGATCTCACTGCCTGAGAGAATTTGCAAGACGTACGTGATATTTAGGCCAGATGATTATGTAAGGCAGAAAGAAAAGCCAAATGACAGTCTATCCTTGTGGCTCTGTGCCGGCCAGTGCCTCCAAAACAGGAAGTGGAGATCTGTGAGTCATTCAAGGGAGGGTGGTGGTGAAAAAGAGGGGAGAAGTCCTTCCAGAGCAGTCATGCTCTAAACAGCCACAGCTGCTTCCCCAACATCATCGGGGCTAATTACCAGCAGGCAGTTGGGGGGTTTTCTTGGCCCGACTACCTGGTTTGAGCTGGGGGTAGCAGCACCGCCAGTGTGTGACAGGCCGGAGTCTGCCTTGCACGTTGTCAGGGGACAGTGGCTTGGGCACAAGGCGGAGCAGGGGCTCTGGGGCCACGCTCCCTTCCTTGGCTTGGTGATCTTGGGCGGATGATGCAGCCTGTGGCTGGGCTCTCTTAATGCTAGTGTCTCCCACACTTGCCAGATTACAAGTGTACCTGGGGTGCTTTATCAGCTGTATGAATTCTCAGACTCTACTGGAGATTTTGATTCAGTAGATCTGGGATGGGGGCTGGGAATTTGTACAATTATCAAGCAACTCAGGTGATTATGATCATGCTAATTGGGGATACCGCTTTATGCGTCATGAATGGTGCCTCTACTGGGCAACGTTCAGAACCAAAAGAGTTCAGGTGAGCCTTGAACTTGCACTTGAATATCACCACCTACATGGAAAGGTGAGAGGGACTTGAAGATGTGCTTACGGAAAGCATGGATTCTGCTGCCTATTTACTTTCTTACCTGTGGCCATGATCCATAGGGATGTCTTCAAGTCCCCAGGAAATTTTGTTGTTATAAGTGTTCCGTTGTCGGCAGTGGAGGCTTAGTAAATGTTTACTGGTGATGGCAGTGGCAAGTCATTGCCCTGCAGACTTTACTTTGTCCCTTTTGTAGAAAGCCCTATGCTGAAAGTGAACCCAGAAACTTTGTGGAAATCAGGGGCCTGAGGACACCTAGGAATTTGGGGAGCCTGGTTGGTGGATAGTTTCCAAATCCAACACCTGCTGTTGGGGAGGACTCCCTTTTCTTAACCTAGTAACTCATGAGCTCTTAGGAAGCAGGAGATGGGGCATTAGGAATGTGGAGCAGGAAGCGTATACTTATTGGTAAAATAGAATTATGTGTGCTAATGAGTTTTGGAAATTACCCTAATCGTATTTGATGCTGATGCATGTTTTTCTTCTTTACTGAAATTTCAACTCAAGAAACATTAGTGAGGAATCAGTCACAGCCAAAGAGCTGTGCAAGGATTTGCAAGGATACAAGAGTAAATCATTCAATAAAGACGCAGACGTAGAGAATGGACTTGAGGACACGGGGAGGGGGAAGGGTAAGCTGGGACAAAGAGAGTGGCATGGACATATATACACTACCAAATGTAAAATAGATAGCTAGTGGGAAGCAGCCACATAGCACAGGGAGATCAGCTCAGTGCTTTGTGTCCACCTAGAGGGGTGGGATAGGGAGGGTGGGAGGGAGACGCAAGAGGGAGGAGATATGGGATATATGTATGTGTATAGCTGATTCACTTTGTTATAAAGCAGAAACTAACACACCATTGTAAAGCCATTATACTCCAATAAAGATGTTAAAAAAAAAAGCACCCCTATGAACTTAAAAAAAAAAAAAGAGCAAATCATTCAAATCCCTGCTATCAAGCCTGATAGAAAAAGCAGACATCCCAACACCTACTATACTAGAGGCAGGAGATGAGTCCCAAATAGATGGGAATAAAAAGAAAGGCGTGATTCATTCTCAGAGTGGTTTTTTTTTTTAAACATCTTTATTGGAGTATAATTGCTTTACAATGGTGTGTTAGTTTCTGCTTTATAAAAAAGTGAAACAGTTATACTTATACATATGTTCCCATATCTCTTCCCTGTTGCGTCTCCCTCCCTCCCGCCCTCCCTATCCCACCCCTCTATGTGGTCACAAAGCACCGAGCTGATCTCCCTGTGCCATGCGGCTGCTTCCCACTAGCTGTTTTACATTTGGTAGTGTATATATGTCCATGCCACTCTCTCACTTTGTCACAGCTTACCCTTCCCCCTCCCCATATCCTCAAGTCCATGCTCTAGTAGGTCTTTCAGAGTGTTTTTGTTCTTACACTTCCTTTCACTGACAGATTTTGTATTTGGTGGGATAAATAATACTAAAACACATGACAAAAATGACACCTGGTTGCTAGTTTGCTTCTTTGTCCACATCTAGGGAACATATGAGATTTTCCCTTTCCGGCTCTTTCAGGATATTGTTAGACTAGATGAACTCATGGTGATCTGTACTCCATGCTTCTCATTCATTTCACAGGAACTTTGGTATCAGTACGAGAACTGGAGGGAATGTAAATCACGTGAGTTCCGTTTTAGGTACCCCATGTGATTGCGTGGAGCCTTTTTGCAGACTTAGTGCATTAACTCTTGTAGGCATTTGGCCTTCATGTGACTGCTAAACCCTTTCCACAGCTGGGCTTTATTTGCCCATTTGAAAATCACTGATTAGATCAACTTTAAGACACATATACTCCAGGTAGTTATACGTGCAGCAACTTCTCCCAGCTAAAGAGGATTTACCGGATAGCCATCTGCAGCCAGAACTTGGAGAGATCCCTCACCCAGTGTCATCTGGCATTAACACTGCTGGTTCCAACTGGAGTTCCATGACGGTGGGAGCTGTCAGACCATAAATCCCACACGGGCAAGGACTTTTATACAGTGTTGCATCTCCAGTGTCTAGAAAAGTGTTGATCTCATAGCAGGTGCTCAACAAATACGAATAAATGAATGAACGAATCCCCCAAGCAAGGATCTGATAGACATTTTCTTTTCTCTTCCAGTTCATATCAGGTGTTAGTGCTTCCCCTGGCCCTCCAAAGCACATTTGTTTGTGATTCTGAAGAGGCTACCTCATTCTTTAGCAATGCTTCTGGTGCTGATGGATATGTGACGGCAGAACTGCTGGCCAAGGATGTTCCTGATGATGCCATGGAGATATCTATCGGAGACAGGCTGTACTATGGGAAATATTATAATGCACCCTTGAAAATAGGGAATGATTACTGCATTATATTACGAATCACAAGTGAATGGAATAAGGTGAATTCTATATTTTCCTCTTCATGTGAAAGTTAAATATTTGCACATTTGTTTTCCCAATATTTGAGATGAACACTGCTTGTAAGAACAATAAGAATGTGTTGAATCTTTTCACTTTATAAAGGATGAGCAGGTGAAACCTTTTTGGAGGTTGATGTTCTGAACTTGCTGGGGGACCTGTTTGGACTGAACTAGTTTGGGTTCTTCTTTAAGAAGCTTCAAGAATGCCCTCATCCTATTGCACTGCTGAAGCCTGAGTTGGAGAGGAACATCTAGATCTTTCTGTCACTTCCCCATACTCCTGCCAGACTGCTGCCTCTCCTCATTCTCCAGGAAGCCAGCAGGAGGGGCAGATTAAGTTCAGCACTATTTCCTGGCTCTATTTTCTGCTTCCGTTATTTCCTTGGCTATTGCGTAAGCCTCACTCTCCTCTCTCCATCCTTAGAAAGGCTATGTTTTTCCAGTGCTGGTTCTTTCTTGAGACATACAACGATATATTCATTACAGAATGAATAGATGGGGACTTCCATGGTGGTCCAGTGGTTAAGGCTCCGTGCTTCCAATGCAGGGGGCCGCGGGTTTTATCCCTGGTCAGGGAACTGAGATCCCATCTACCATGCAGTGTGGCCAAAAAAAAAAGAAAAGAATAGATAAATATAATGAGCTAGACATAGCAAGAGCTGGATGGGTCAGTCAGGGGTGGAAGATCTAGAAGAAACATTGTGATGGTTGCCCTAGGAGGACTCAAGGTTTGGTATCAATTCATATCGGTTGGTAATGGAAACTAGAAAAAATAATATTAATAGAAACATCTCTTGACTGATGAATTTGAGCCATCTTGCGTGTAAGGTTCATCACATATTTAAAACTGAAACATGCAATTAAATTCTGTATAGGACACAAGTTACATGTGCCATTATCATGCTTGATATAAAGCTAAGAATAGGTCCAAGTAGCAAAAAGTTCTGGTGGTGTTTTGTGGCAATTATGTAGGGATTAAGAATTGGAAGACTAAAGTCCAGAATATATTGCCCTGAATTTGTTCCAAAGGTGTTTATGAGTTAGACAAGGCCTCCTTGCTGGAAAATTACCCAGAGATCCTGACTTGGTGTTTCTAGCCATAGACAACACGGGCAGTACCATATGTGTGCAACTTAGAGATTGCTCAGAGAGCTGCTGTCTCAGATTGAGACTTTGGTCTGGGAGGGTGTATTAGTTATCTTGGGCTGCCATTTCAAAATACCATAGACAGCGTGGCTTAAACAACAGACATTTATTTCTCGTAGTTCTGGAGACGGGAAAGTCCAAGATTAAGGTGCAAGCTACTTTGGTTCCCCGGGGAGGACCCTTTTCCTGACTTGCAGACAGCTGCCTTCTTGCTGTGTCCTCATGTGGTGGGGACTGAGTGAGCTCTGATCAGTCTTCCTCATCTTATGGACCCTGATCCCATCATGTGGGCCCTACCCTCATGACCTCATCTAAACCTAATTACATTCCAAAGGCCCTACCTCCAAATAACATCACATTGGGGGTTAGGGCTTCAATATGGATCAATAACAATTTGGGGCACAAAGGGAATGAAGTGGGAGATTACGATAAGAATTCTAGTTTATAGGGAACTTTCCTGTGATGTCACTGATGACTCTTTTTCATACAGCTAAGAGGAACATGTGCTTGTTCTTTGAAATAATTTATATTTGGACTCACATATTTGAATTGCTATTACTTCCCCTCTGGGTTTCAAATATATTAGTGTTGCAGACATATTAAAATCAGTAGTGATTTATTTATTTATTTTTCTTTTTAAAACAGCTTTACTGAGATGCGATTCATATAATTCTAAAGTGTACAATTCAATGGTTTTTAATATATTTACAAGATGGTGGTAATGCAGCAATCACCATCTAATACTCAGACACTTAGCAGTGATAATTTTTTATATTTATTTTTAATTGTGGTAAAATACACATAAAATTTACCATCTTAACAATTTTTAAACTAACAGTTTGGTAGTGTCGAGTACACTTACACTGTTAAGAAACCAATCTTCAGAACTTTTCATCTTGCAAGACTGAAACTCTGTACCCATTAAACAACTCCCCATTCCTCCTCTTCTTCCCCAACTCCTGGCAACTACCCTTTTACTTTCTGTCTCTATGAATTTGACTAGTTACCTTGTATAAGTAGACTCATACAGTATTTATCTTTTTGTGATTGTCTTATTTCATTTAGCATAATGTCTTCAAGGGTCACTCATGCTGTAGCATGTTTCAGAATTTCCTTTCTTTTTAAGGCTGAATAATATTCCATTGTACGTATGGATAAACATTTTGTTTATCCATGATCTGTAGATGGACACTTGGGTTGCTTCCATCTTTTGGCAATTGCAAATAATGCTCCTGTGACCATGGGTGTTCAAATATCTCTTTGAGTCTCTGCTTTCACTTCTTTTGGGTATACACCCTCAAGTGGAATTGTTGGATCGTTTGGTAATTTTATTAATTCTTTTTGAAGATCCCCATACAGTTTTCCATAGCCACTGCACCATTTTACACTCCCACCGACAGTGCACAAGCGTTCCATTTTCTCCACATCCTCCCCAACAATCGCTCTTTTCTGTTTTAATGATGGCCTTCCTAATGGATGTGTGGTGGCTTCACATTGTGGTTTTGGTTTGCATTTCCATAATGATTTATGATGTTGAGCTTGTTTTCAGGTTTTGACAATTTGTATATCTTCTTTGGAGAAATGGTTATTCAAGTCCTTTGCCCATCTTTGAAGTGATTTATTTCTTTGTTGTTGAGTTTTAGGAGCTTGCTATATATTCTGGATATGTGATTTACAAATATTTTCTCCCATTATGTGAGTTGCCTTTTTACTCTGTTGATAGTGTCCTTTGATGCACAAAAGTTCTTAATTTTGATGAAATCCAATTTGCCTATTTTTTCTTTTGTCGCCTATGCTTTTGGTGTCATATCTAAGAAATCATTGCCAAATGTAATTTCCCAAAGCTTTTCCTTTGTGTTTTCTTCTAAGAGTTTTAAGTCTTATATTTAGGCTTGATCCATTTTGAGTTAATTTTTGTATATGGTGTTAGGTAATGGTCCTACTTCATTCTTTTGCATGTGGTTATCCAGTTTTCCCAGCACCATTTTTTGAAGATTTCCTTTGCCCATTGAATGGTCTAGGTACTCTTGTCAAAAGTCATTTGAGGGGGGCTTCCCTGGTGGCACAGTGGTTGAGAGTCCGCCTGCCGATGCAGGGGACGCGGGTTCGTGCCCCGGTCCAGGAAGATCCCACATGCTGCGGAGCGGCTGGGCCCGTGAGCCATGGCCACTGAGCCAGTGCGTCCGGAGCCTGTGCTCTGCAACGGGAGAGGCCACAGTGGTGCGAGGCCTGCGTACCGAAAAAAAAAAAAAAAGTCATTTGAGGGAATTCCCTGGCGGTCCAGTAATTAGGACTCCACGCTTCTACTGCAGGGGGCATGAGTTCGATCCCTGGTCGGGGAACTAAGATCCTGCGTGCTGTGAGGCACAGCCAAAAAAAAGTCATTTGATATATATGCAAGAGTTTATTTCCGGGCTCTCTATACTATTCCATTGGTTTGTATGTCTGTGTTTAGACCAGTACCACACTTTTTTTTTGTTATTATTACTTTTTATTGGAGTATAGTTGATTTACAATGTTGTGTTAGTTTCTGCTGTACAGCAAAGTGAATCAGTTACACATATACATATATCCACTCCTTTTTAGGTTCCTTTCCCATATAGGTCATTACAGAGTATTGAGTAGAGTTCCCTGTGCTATATACTAGATTCTTAGTACCACACCATTTTGATTACTGTAGCTTTGTAAATCAGGAAGTGTGAGTTTTCCAGTTCCCCTTTTTGTTTTTCCTTCTGTATATCTGTCCCAATAAACATCATTACCATGTTCCCAGTTGTCAAGACAGAAATCTAGGAATAATTCTTGTCTCCTCCCTTTTTTCTTATCTTCTTGTGCAGTCCATCATTAAATTGTGTCAATTCTATCACATTAATGCCATTTAAGATCATCCTTTCCTCTCTTTCATTAACACTGTTTAGCTTTTGACATCTCTTGTCTGAACATCAATTTTCTAACTCATTTTCTTGTTTCTTATTCTACCTATCTCCTTGCTCCATACTACTGCCATCATGTATTTCATAAAATGCACATCTGATCAAGGCACTCCATTTTTATGAACTCCCTTCTTCACCTTGCCATTTCAATTTCTCTCTTTTAATACACTCGGTTCCCTAGTAACTGCCTTGCTGTCTGAGGTCCTTTTTCTTCCTCAGTGTCTTGAACTATACCCTTCACTGGTTACTCTTGCATATTATCTTTTATTTTAATTAATTAATTATTTATTTAACATCTTTATTGGAGTATAATTGCTTTACAATGGTGTGTTAGTTTCTGGTTTATAACAAAGTGAATCAGTTTTGCATATACATATATCCCCATATCTCCTCCTTCTTGTGTATCCCTCCCACCCTCCCTATTCCACCCCTCTAGGTGGTCACAAAGCACCAAGCTAATCTCCCTGTGCTATGTGGCTGCTTCCCACTAGCTCTGTTTTACATTTGGTAGTGTATATATGACCATGCCACTCTCTCACTTTGTCCCAGTTTACCGTTCCCCCTCCCCGTGTCCTCAAGTCCATTCTCTATGTCTGCATCTTTTTTCATGTCCTGCACCTAGGTTCTTCAGAAACTTTTTTTTTTTTTAGATTCCATATATATGTGTTAGCATACAGTATTTGTTTTTCTCTTTCTGACTTACTTCACTCTGTGTGACAGCTCCATCCACCTCACTACAAATAACTCAATTTCGTTGCTTTTTATGGCTGAGTAATATTCCATTGTATATATGTGCCACATCTTCGTTATCCATTCATCTGTCAATGGACACTTAGGTTGTTTCCATGTCCTGGCTATTGTAAATAGAGCTGCAATGAACATTGTGGTACATGACTCTTTTTGAATTATGGTATTTTCAGGGTATATGCCCAGTAGTGGGATTGCTAGGTCATATATGGTAGTTCTATTTTTAGTTTTTTAAGGAACCTCCATACTGTTCTCTATAGTGGCTGTATCAATTTACATTCCCACCAACAGTGCAAGAGGGTTCCCTTTTCTCCACACCCTCTCCAGCATTTATTGTTTGTAGATTTTTTGATGATGGCCATTCTGACTGATGTGAGGTGATACCTCATTGTAGTTTTAATTTGCATTTCTCTAATGATTAGTGATGTTGAGCATCCTTTCATGTGTTTGTTGGCAATCTGTATATCTTATTTGGAGAAATGTCTATTTAGGTCTTCTGCCCATTTTTGGATTGGGTTGTTTGTTTTTTGATATTGAGTTGCATGAGCTTCTTGTAAATTTTGGATATTAATCCTTTGTCAGTTGTTTCATTTGCAAATATTTTCTCCCATTCTGAGGGTTGTCTTTTTGTCTTATTTATGTTTTCTTTTGCTGTGCAAAAGCTTTAAGTTTCATTAGGTCCCATTTGTTTATTTTTGTTTTTATTTTCATTTCTCTAGGAGGTAGGTCAAAAAGGATCTTGCTATGATTTATGTCATAGAGTGTTCTGCCTATGTTTTCCTCTAAGAGTCTTATAGTGTTTGACCTTACATTTAGGTCTTTAATACACTTTGAGTTTATTTTTGTGTATGGTATTAGGAAGTGTTCTAATTTCATTCTTATACATGTAACTGTCCAGTTTTCCCAGCACCACTTATTGAAGAGGCTGTCTTTTCTCCACTGTATATTCTTGCCTGCTTTATCAAAGATAAGGTCACCATATGTGCGTGGGTTTATCTCTGGGCTTTCTATCCTGTTCCATTGATCTATCTTTCTGTTTTTGTGCTAGTACCATACTGTCTTGATTACTGTAGCTTTGTAATATGGTCTAAAGTCAGGGAGCCTGATTCTTCCAGCTCCGTTTTTCTTTCTCAAGATTGCTTTGCTATTCGGGTTTTTTTTTGTGTGTTTCCATAGAAATTGTGAAATCTTTTGTTCTAATTCTGTGAAAAATGCCATTGGTAGTTTGATAGGGATTGCATTGAATCTGTAGATTGCTTTGGGTAGTATAGTCATTTTCACAATGTTGATTCTTCCAATCCAAGAACATGGTATATCTCTCCATCTGTTTGTATCATCTTTAATTTCTTTCATCAGTGTCTTATAGTTTTCTGCATACAGGTCTTTTGTCTCCTTAGGGAGGTTTATTCCTAGGTATTTTATTCTTTTTGTTGCAGTGGTAAATGGGAGCATTTCCTTAATTTCTCCTTCAGATTTTTCATCATTAGTGTATAGGAATTGCATGTTATCTTTTATTAAATGCACTTGATGCACTAAGCATCAAGGCAAAATTTAGTCACATTCAAAACCTTGTGGACATTTTAAGCTTTTCCCAGAATTTATCAGTGTAAATATAGTTTTTCAATATTTAATAAAATAAACCCAGAATGACTAAGGTTGTCACTTGAAAGAGAATTACTTAATGAAGTTGAAGGAATCTTTCTTTAACCTCTACTATTTGGTTTCCTCTGGGGAATTTTTTGCTGACTTGTATCATAAATCAATGGTAATCCTAGCATTCCTAACAGACAAATATGCCTATAATATCAGCAGGGGAGAAAAAGAGAAGCTATTTCATTCCAGTGAGTTTGTGGGTTGCTTCTACCATGGATGAGCTTTCATACATGTTCCTTTAGCTTTCTTCCTGGTTCTTGGCTATGTTTTGGGTAACTGAGTTTGCCTGGTAAATATCATCTAGAGAAGTGAAGTATTTGTATATACCAGGCCGTCTCATAGCCTTGCACATAACATGCATTACTACTTCTTGCTGAACCTGGATGTGACCCCAGAATCCTTTTCAACATACTGTAGTTCTCCAGGCAGTCAGTGCCAGTTGCTGAGAGCTGGCAAGGGGCATGGAACTTACCACCATCCCTGCTCTTTCCTCATAGCATGTGCTTTCTGAGATACATTGGAAAGCTTTAGGGTCATCCATTCCTAAGATCACTTCTGTCTCTGCTGCCCACGCCAGTCCTTTTGAACACTTGGTGATCATAAGGCTAAATTGTAAGATGTTAGAGCTAGAAGAGATTTTAACGATCGTTTGGTCCAAATAAGAGATAAAACCCTGCAACTTGGAGGGCTAAAGTGTGTTATTTAAACTGACATCACATGCCACCCAATTATATGTGTTGCTGTGTTTTCCTTTATAGGTGAGAAGAAGCTCCTGTGCAGTTTGGGCTCAGGTAAAAGGTAAAACCATTTTCTGCCTAAGACTGTTCTCCTTATTTCTCCTCTGTCCACTCTGCAGCATCAAGTGTACGTTAATGAGATTTCTTTTTAAATTGTCACAGGTGACAAAAACACATCTCAGACTAGCCTACAAAAAACCCTAGCTGAAAAGGATGAGGGGTGGGAACTTATGGAATTAGAACCAGAGTGGCATCACCAGGCCTCCAGAAACTGGGACTTGGGACTCAACACCAGAAGTAGGACTGTCCCTTTCTATCTGTCTCTATCTCCTCTCTAAGTGTGAGTTGGCCTCATTTTCTTCTACTATAAGCTATGTGGTGGTGGTGGTTGGGGGGGAACCAGCTGCCCCAGCTTAGCCACTTCAGTGGGAACAGACAGTTTTTCAATTCAGGGAGTCTCTTCTCCTAGCTAAGTGACTCTCCATTGGATGAATCACTATTAAGAGGAGATAGGGTAGTATGATTAGCCGACCTTGGGTTTGGGGCTTACTGGTATGGCTGGTTGGGGGCAGGTCAATGTGATCAGCAACCTCACCAGGGTTGCATTGAGAGGGGGACAGGATCCCCATCAGGAAGAAGCACAGAAAACCCTGTTGGCGGACCAAAACAAAGAGCCACCAGGAGTCCACTACTTTCAACCATTTGGCCACTTAGCATGTGCACACACATACACATACACTATTTAGAAAAACACCCTCCATTAAGAAAGTGAAATTATCCTCCATACAACCAAAACTGGAACCCAAGGAGAAGACAGCTCAAAGGTGGGTCTCTTACTGAATCCAGCTCCAAGACCAGGGTTCCTGGGGGTGATCCGTCTCTCTTGATCTAATTAATCTAGATGTGCTTCTCATGATCTGTTAGCAATCTATGATTAATGGCAAACTTAACCATTCTCAAACCACAGTATATAATATGAAAGGGAAAGGTGGATAATCACAATAAGTACGTTCATTTAGAAAGGAAGAAAAGATAAAGAACCGTGCAGTGGCCAGGGGGCCCACAACAAGGACCACATCCTGCTGGACAGGAAAGGCAAGCATCTCCTGCCCTGGCAGCAGAATGGGTCACTTGGTCAGTTAGTTTGGCTGCCTCGGGCTCTGCCTGATGGGAGAGCAGCCTTGTCCCTTTCCTCCAGAGCCTTCCCTAAGAGAGACAGAGAGAAGGAGCCCCTCTGAGTGCCTACAACTTAAACCGTCTGCTTCACGGGGGCAGTTATCTGGGTGGTGGAGTTGCCTCAGGGGTTGAGCAATCGCAGGTCCTTGTTTGCCAGGCTGGGATTTCCCTGGCAGTACATTTCTTTAAACCAGCAGGCAGCCAGCCACTGGATTTGATTCATAAGAATTCCATTAGTTTGTAGCTAATACCAGAAATCTTGTCAAGTTTATGACCTTTGAGTCTGGAACTTTTCCTTGTGGTTCATGAATCCTAGCAACAGCCTGAGGAATTCTGCTCTTAGCCCAGAGTATCGGTTTAACTCCTTACATCCTGTCCCTCACCTCAGAGCATCATAAAACAATAGGCTGGGGTGCTTCCCAGGAGGGTCCAGTGGATGGTGCCTTACAGCTGGGGGGTTTGTTACCCTGTGTGTAGAGGGTACCTAGCAGGAAATGTTTGGGAGGAACCTGGAGAAATAAGCTTCCTTCGTTTTCTGCTTATCCCCTAATCTCATTTCCCATGTCTTTATATCTACTCACACCAAATTCAACAAGGGTAGGGGGCATGGATTTTCAACTGGGCAAGGCACATTACCTGACTGTCAGCCAGCTTGGATTGAAGATTGCCAGGCTGCAAGGGCCTCTCTCTCTTTTTTCAATTTTCTTGAGAAAATAATTTACATATAACGTCGTGTGAGTTTAAGGTGTACCATGTGATGATTTGATTCACGTACTTATTGCAAAATGATTACCGCAGTAAGGTTAGTTAATACCTCCATTACCTCACATAATCACCATATATATATGTAATTTATGTATATAGGTATATGTATATATTTATATATATAATTTGTGTATATGTATGTGTGAATATTTAAGATCTACTCTCCTAATATCTTTCAAGTGTGCAGTACAGTACTGTTAACTACAGTCAACATGCTGTACATTAGAATATGTCCCAGAACTTAATTATCTTACAACTGGAAGTTTGTACCCTTTGACCATCATCTCCCCGTTTCCCCCACCCCCAGCCCCTGGCAACCACCGTTCTATTCTCTATTTCTATGAATTCAGCTTTTTTAGGTTCCATGTATAAGTGAGATCATTCTGTATTTGTCTTTCTCTGTCTGACTTATTTCACTTAGCATCATAAGTGAGGGCCTCTTTTTTTTTTTTTTTGCATTTTCTCGCTATATATTTTTAACATCTTTATTGAAGTATAATTGCTTTACAATGGTGTGTTAGTTTCTGCTTTATAACAAAGTGAATCAGCTATACATATACATATATCCCCATATCTCCTCCCTCTTGCGTCTCCCTCCCACCCTCCCTATCCCACCCCTCTAGGTGGTTACAAAGCACCAAGCTGATCTCCCTGTGCTATGCGGCTGCTTCCCACTAGCTATCTATTTTACATTTGGTAGTGTATATATGTCCATGAGTGAGGGCCTCTCTTAACAAAGATGTGCGCTCTTACATTTCTGCGTGCAGATAGACTAAGCCCCCTTTCTTAGAATTGAATGATGGCCACAAAAAACAATCATGCATTCCGACATCTGGAAATTTTTCTGCCAGTCCATTCCCTGAAGCTTTAAGGGCGGGATGGAGTTCCTACAGGAAAAGAAGTGCTTTTACCAGAAGAATGGAGATGTGCGAGCATCATGGACAGGCACAGATACAATAGCTTCCAGAATCCACTGCTTTCAGCAGCTGTTCAGTGTGATTAACAAACTCAAACTGGGTAGAAGTAATGGCCAAAGAGCTGGCTACAGTCATTCTACTGTGATTAAGTTAACAGGAAGGATTTTGCTTTGGAAATATCTAAGTGGCTTTTGGCCGCGCGTTTTTCCCCTCATGTTGAAAGAGAGTCTGAACCTTTGACTTCAAGCTACTGGAAAGAGCTGAGATAATAGAAAACCCAGTTATGTTGAAATTTTGAAGGCAGCTCGAGTGGGTATACTTCTACATACAGAATGGGTTGTGCGCTCACCTGGCAGTCTCCTTTTGCCAAAATTTTGGAGCCTGCCATTTCAGAAAGTAATTTGGAGAGAACTAGAATCCAAATAAGTCCTCAAATTGTTTCAGTTTCACTCATGCCAAGCAACAGCCCCATTCTTGCCTTTGCCCTCTGATGAATTATGCTACTTACCTTTTGCACATTGCCCCTAAAAGAGCTTTGTGATGGCTCTCAGGGAGCCAGCAGTCGGTTTGATGGGAAGTGCAGAGGCCTGGGCTTCTTTGCCCGAGTCCTGCTACTAATCAGCTGAGTGTCTTAGAAATTATATTTAACTTGGCTGGTTCTCTGTTGCCTTCCTCCAAAATCTCTGCGATCCCTTCCAGCCACAAAGTACTATGATACTGTGCTTTCTTGAGTCACAGAGCAAGGTCATTTGATATACGTGAGATGATGATAAACTGTAACCAGGGAACATCCGTTAGTCATAGGCATGAAAGCTCTGAGTCATTAGTGACTACTCCTCTTTCCCATTTAGCCCACATTTTGCACTTGGGCAGACCTCTCTGATTGTCATTTCTGTGTTCACTCCCTGAGCAGAGGCCTTTGGATGGCTGGCCAAGCCTCTTTCTCCTCTCCCATCACAGTGTTCAGGTTTCCCTCTTCACTCGAGCCTACACTACCCGCTGACATGTTCCCTCCACAGTTCTCCAGTATTTCTTTTTCTTCTTTCCAAGGCCTCAGTTGGACACCAATGTACCCTTCTGATTGCATCTCTCATTCTTCTCCATTCAAAGCGATGTGGCAGCTCTTCTCTGGATATGGCCCTTGCTTTCTCTCCTTAATGTCTTGCTCATACGATTATGTACTTACTTCCACCTGGATTGCCCTATAACCTTCCTGTAATTTCTGTTTATTACAACCCCACCTGTTCTTCAAGATTAAAATCAATGCCATCTCCTCCTTGACGCTTTTTAAAATTTCCTCAACAGGGCAGGATCTCTCTCCCTCCCTCTCTTTAGCCATTCTGCCACACTTTTGAGTCACTGGTGTACTTGTTTTTTCTTACTAGATTTCATACGCTTGAGAGAGAGCATTTGAAGGCTGGGGCAGTGCCTGGCACACAGTAGGTGCTCAGTCAGAATTTATTGAATTGAGTTGAATGATTACTGGGGAACCAACAGTACAGTCTGGTGAGAAAAGAAGCATAGTGGGTGCAATACTTATCAAATAAGCCAGAGAAGATTAACATCAAGGTATAAGCTTAGTGTGTACATTATCAATGAATATGCGATGTGCATGCATGTATACACATATACACTCACACTCATTTTATTTTTTTTAACATCTTTATTGGAGTGTAATTACTTTACAATGTTGTGTTAGTTTCTGCTATATAACAAAGTGAATCAGCTATATGTGTACATATATCCCCATATCCCCTCCCTCTTGTGTCTCCCTCCCACCCTCCTTATCCCACCCCTCTAGGTGGTCACAAAGCACTGAGCTGATCTCCCTGTGTGATGCAGCTGCTTCCCACTAGCTATCTATTTTATACTTGATAGTGTATATATGTCAATGCTACTCTCTCACTTCGTCCCAGCTTACCCTTCCCCCTCCCCGTGTCCTCAAGTCCATTCTCTATGTCTGCATCTTTATTCCTGTCCTGCACCTAGGTTCTTCAGAACCTTTTTTTTTTTTTTTAGATTCCATATATATGTGTTAGCATACGGTATTTGTCTTTCTCTTTCTGACTTACTTCACTCTGTATGACAGACTCTAGGTCCATCCACCTCACTACAAATAACTCAATTTCATTTCTTTTTATGGCTGAGTAATATTCCATTGTATATATGTGCCACATCTTCTTTATCCATTCATCGGTCAATGGACACTTAGGTTGTTTCCATGTCCTGGCTATTGTAAACAGACCTGTAGTGAACATTGTGGTACATGACTCTTTTTGAATTATGGTTTTCTCAAGGTATATGCCCAGTAGTGGGATTGCTGGGTCATATGGTATTTCTATTTTTAGTTTTTTAAGGAACCTCCATACTGTTCTCCATAGTAGCTGTATCAATTTACATTCCCACTGACAGTGCAGGAGGGTTCCCTTTTCTCCACACCCTCTCCAGCATTTATTGTTTGTAGATTTTTTTTTTTTTTTTTTTAGTGGTATGCAGGCCTCTCACTGTTGTGGCCTCTCCCGTTGTGGAGCACAGGCTCTAGACGCGCAGGCTCAGTGGCCATGGCTCACGGACCTAGCTGCTCTGTGGCATGTGGGATCTTCCCAGACTGGGGCACAAACCAGTGTCCCCTGCATCGGCAGGCGGACTCTCAACCACTGTGCCACCACGGAAGCCTTGTTTATAGATTTTTTGATGATGGCCATTCTGACTGGTGTGAGGTGATACCTCATTGTAGTTTTGATTTGCATTTCTCTAATGATTAGTGATGTTGAGCATCCTTTCATGTGTTTGTTGGCAATCTGTATATCTTCTTTGGAGAAATGTCTATTTAGATCTTCTGCCAATTTTTGGATTGGGTTGTTTGTTTTTTTGATATTGAACTGCATGAGCTGCTTGTATATTTTGAGATTAATCCTTTGTCAGTTGCTTCGTTTGCAAATATTTTCTGCCATTCAGAGGTTGTCTTTTTGTCTTGTTTATGGTTTCCTTTGCTGCGCAAAAACCTTTAAGTTTCATTAGGTCCCATTTGTTTATTTTTGTTTTTATTTCCATTTCTCTAGGAGGTGGGTCAAAAAGGATCTTGCTGTGATTTATGTCAAAGAGTGTTCTTCCTGTGTTTTCCTCTAAGAGTTTTATAGTGTCTGGCCTTACATTTAGGTCTTTAATCCATTTTGAGTTTATTTTTGTATATGATGTTAGGAAGTCACACTCATTTTAAACCTTCATAATAGTGGTAGGAAGAATTCTAATATGGCCTCACAAATTCCTGGTCCTTGGGGTACACCCACTTTCTCTCAGTTATTCATTCAAAGGCCATTCTAGTTGTTGCTGTGAAAGGATTTGAAGATGTAATTAAAGTCCCAAATAGGGAGATTATCTGGATGGACCTGACCTAATCACATTAGCCCTTTAAATCTGTGTCTAGAAGTCAAAGACAGGGGAAATTGGAGATTCCAAGGGAGAGATGGATTTGACCTAAGGGTTTCTCCTGCTGGCTTTGAAGATGGAGGGGACCACGTGGCAGGGATGCGGGCAGCCTGTAGGAGCTGAGCGGCCCCTGGCTGACGGCCAGTAAGAATATGAGGACCTCAGTCCTACAACTGCAAGGAACTGAATTTAGCCCACAACGTGCATGAGCTTGGAAGCAGATTCTTCCCCACAGCCTCCAGAGGGAAATGCAGCCCTCTCAACATCTTTATTTCAGCCTTGTAAGACCCTGAGCTGAGGACCCAGTCACAGTGTGCCTGAACTTCTGACCCATGGAACTATGAGCTAATAAATGGCTGCTACTGCTAAGCTTATGGTAATTTGTTAAGCTGCAATAGAGAATGAATTCAATAATGTTGTTGACTCATCAGGCTTTACTTATCTCTAAATTAGTTTTCTGCTTTGATCTCCTTTGCCATCTCCTACTCCACAGGGGATTCAAGCAAGGGAACCCTAGAATAGCAGAGAGAAATTTAACACACTAAATAGAAGTCACAGTGCTAATTATTTGTGCCTTTTGGAGAACAGAATTGTTGCTTTCAGGAAATGACCCTGCTGGTGTAAATTCATGAAAAAATGTCCACAGCCATAGGAAGTCCTCAAGCTGTCACGAAGTCTGAGAGTAGGAATAGGGCCTTTCTAACTGGCTCTTCAACACCTGTGATATTTCCATTAGTGAAAAGGTTCAAGATAAGCCCAGGGAATCCCTATCACTCTTCCTGAGCACTATACCTCTTCGGGGAGCCACCCTACAGAGACTGGTGGAGTTTAAGCCTCATGGATTTACTCGCTTTAAGAATGAATCACTGGGGTGGGATAGGGAGGGTGGGAGGGAGGGAGACGCAAGAGGGAAGAGATATGGGAACATATGTATATGTATAACTGATTCACTTTGTTATAAAGCAGAAACTAACACACCATTGTAAAGCAATTATACCCCAATAAAGATGTTAAAAAAAAAAAAGAATGAATCACTGAGAATCTGGGATATAACACATGGCTCACTCACTTGGGTTTCTAAAAGGATATTCTACAAGTGATTGAGAAGAAAAATAAGTATGGTTACATGGCATGTGACCATGGAAGGGAAGGTAACCAGAGGATGGCAAAACTCTGAAAAATGTAATTCACATTGGCCAGTTATACATTTTCTCAGTAAGGAATTAATGTGGGAAGTCCCTAAAGAAGCATGTGGTTATACCATGATTGGATTGACTCATGTTCACAGAGTACATATATAATGTAGAAAAAAAGACATATAACCAGGAACTGTTCTACCAGCAAAAATTGTGCCTGGAGCTACAACCCAAGTCATGTTATACAGAATGAATAAAGATGATTTCCCAGTACATACCTCGAGAGTAAGGAATAGTTGGGCTTCCTGCTAAGGGTGAAAGATGTCCTCTTTGATATTTGAAAACTAGAGAAGAGCTAACTGCTCTGCATACATTAAAGTCTTCTGCCATGGATGAAGCACTAAATTCTAGCAGGCTCATACAATTTGCAAATGAGATGGGTAAACCACTGCAAGTGATCTTTGAGGAATCTTGACGAAGAAGTGAAAAGTGGGAAGACAGAGGATGAGCAAAGGGCATGGAACTTTGTGAAAGGGAGGTAGATTTTGCAAAGTGTGCATGATGATAACTTGAAGTCAAGGCCAGGCACGGTCTTTAAGAGATGGCTCTGTGTCCACCTGGGAGAAGAAGCCGTAGTTCCCAGCAGTCAGTATGGGAGCTATGAGCAGATTGGATGAAACTGCTCTTCTTTCTTCTGGCACAGAGTCACTAAATGGTCAGGGAACTGTGGCAAGCACAATGGATTTTGACTTCAGCCAATACTTAACAATGCCCGGTGGACAGTGTGGGGAAATGAGGGCTGGGTGTGAGCTTACTGTGAGCAGTAAGCTCACAGCACTGTGAGCTTACTGTACTGTTTTAATATCTAGTAATTCAAGTCACTCCTTTAATTTTTTTTCTTTATTAATTTCTAATTTAACCAGAACTCCTCCTCCCGTTTTATAATATGGCTTCTTAAAAATGTCAAGGCTTTTTTCTTCTGAATACCAAAAGTAGCCAAACAATACATGCCATGTTTTTCTAGAAAGTCTCTCTCTTTTTTTTTTAAAGAATCAATTTTATTTATTTTTGGTTGCGTTGGGTCTTCGTTGCTGCACACGGGCTTTCTGTAGTTGTGGCGAGTGGGGGCTACTCTTTGTTGCAGCACGCAGGCTTCTCACTGTGGTGGCTTCTCTTGTTGCGGAACACGGGCTCTAGGCGCGCGGGCTTCAGTAGTTGTTGCACACAAGCTCAGTAGTTGTGGCTCACGGGCTCTAGAGGGCAGGCTCAGTAGTTGTGGCACACGGGCTTAGTTGCTTCGTGGCATGTGGGATCTTCCCGGACCAGGGATCGAACCCGTGTCTCTTGCATTGGCAGGCGGATTCTTAACCACTGAGCCACCAGGGAAGTCCCTCTAGAAAGTCTCTTGACAACATTTTCTGAGGTAATGATTTGCCAGGCTCTTTAGCAAGAGATAACTTTCCATGGCTGCTTTTGCTGGTGCCAGTTCTCCTGTAGAGTCTCCAGTAGAATCAAATTGCTCTCAACCTGGTTGTAGAGATCTGAGCAGTGCCGACCAGTAGAGCTCTCTGCAGTGATGGAAAGATTTTAAAGCTGTGTTGTCCAGTATGGTAGCCACTCACCACTTGTGGCTACTGGGCACTTGAAATATGCACTTAAAATAGTATGACTGAGAAACTGAATTTTAAATCTAATTTAATTTAAATCAATTTAGATTTAGATAGCCACATTGTGGCTAGCGGCTACTGTATTAGACAGCACAGAATCGATGATGAAAAAGTTAAGTAGCTTGAACGGTTCTCAAATGTGCTACATTTACTGCCAGGGAAATAAGTCATCTACATTTTGAGGGTCTAAAGTCCAGGGACTATTTTTCCTCTTAAGCCCCTCTCCCCTTACGGTAACAGATGTTTGCTTTTGCTGTTTTCAGCTCTTCAATGGCGGTGTTGGATTACCCAGGGGGAGCAGTAAGCATATGCCTGGTGCATTGGTAAAAGGAGGGTACAGACAAATGAAATACAGTTGGCCCTCCATATCCGCGGGTTCCACATTCATGGATTCAACCAACCGTGGATTGAAAATATTCAGAAAAAATAATTCCAAAAAGTTCCAAAAAGCAAAATTTGAATTTGCTGCACACTGGCAATTATTTACCTAGCATTTATTGAATATGTTGTATTTACAGCTATATACATAGCATTTATGTTGTATTAGGTATTATAAATAATCTAGAGATGATTTAAAGTATACAGTAGGTTATAAGCAAATACCACACCTTTTTATATCAGGGACTCGAGCATCTGAGGATTTTGGTATCCAAGGGGGGCCCTGGAACCAGTCCCTCATGGATACTGAGGGATGACTGTAATTTGATATTCCAACCATGACAACTGCAACAAATCATCTGGAAAAATTTGGAATTGATTGCACTCCCTTAAACTTATTCCATGACTTGGTAGTATTTTTATTTTTAATTCTATACATGCAAAGTCAGCCCCCCAAGATCTTCTCAATGTCTGGTGGCACCATCGTACAGATTTTTGTTCTTCCAAAGAGGAGTTTGAGCAACCACAGCCCGAGGCCCCATAATCATCAGCCTGTGGAGGAAAGATCCGGGCCAGCACCCCTGACTTCTGGGGGAGAACATGACCCACTCTGCTGCAGAAAGAGCTGGATTCAGATCTGCACTGGGAAAGCATGGTGCTGTGGTCAAAAGCAGACTCTGAAGCCAGGCAGCTTGGGTTTGCATCCTGGCTCTGTCATTTACTAGCTGGGTGACCTTGGGCAAGTTTCTTAACCACTCCATGTCTGGATTTGTCATCTATAAAATGCGAATAATAACAGTACCCAGTGTAATAATCCCTGGTGCTATTGTTATGGTACCCAGTGGGTGGTTAGGACAGGTTTTAGAACAGTGTCTGGCACATAGTAAGTGCTAAGTAAGTGTTTGCAAGTTAAAATGAGATCTTTAGTTTAGAACATGATGCCCTGACTTAGTCACTTGGCCCAAATGTACAACTCAAATGTGCGCGTTTTTCAGTTAACAGCCAGGGATCTCCCTGGAGTTGACATGCGATGCACCTCTGAATAGAATATATGAATGTCTTTCAAAGAGCTTTTACATCAATTTTCTTATTTTATCTTCATGGCAACCTGCTGAACAGAGCAGGGAGGTACTACCCTTGCTTCCTGTAGGGGAAATGACAGATGACTCTACCCAACAGAGAGGATTTGTTTGCTATGTTTGTTTTTCTTTTAAAGATTTATTTATTTTATTAATATTTTTATTTTTTTTTTGGCTGCATCGGGTCTTAGTTGCAGCACGCGGGATCTTTGTTGAGGCATGAGGGATCTTTCGTCGTGGCATACGGGCTCTTCATTGTGGTGCTCAGGCTTCTCTCTATTTGTGGCAGCGGGTTTTCTCTTCTCTAGCTGTGGCGCGCAGGCTCCAGAGCACATGGGCTCTGTAGTTTGCGGCATGCAGGCTCTAGTGGAGGCGAGCAACCTTAGTAGTTGTTGTGGCGCGCGGACTTAGTTGCCCCGCAGCATGTGGGGTCTTAGTTCCCCGACCAGGGATCAAACCCGCGTCCCCCAGTGGCAGATTCTTTACCACTGGAGCACCAGGGAAGTCCCTGTTTGCTATATTTGATCACTGGAGCTACCATTTTTGGAGCAAAAGTCCAAATGACGTCAGAATGACATCTTCCTCGACGCAAAGGAAAACTGCCGGTAAAAATCGATGAAGTGTAATTGACTTGAGAGAAGACCAACACACACAACACAGGGTGCTGTACGTGTGTGCCCAACAAATCAACTTTTATCACTTGTAACTTGAATGTGGCCCAGTTTTACGCTTCCTTTTCAAAAATGTCGTGGAACGGTTTTTCCTGATGCCCTGGTCTCAGGGCCAACTGAGGGGGCACAGAGGAACTCTGGGCATTCTTGGGATGGTTTGTTAAATGGGGCCAACCTCTGGTTAAAAGAGAGTGAGGTCAGGTGGGTGTGCACCTCTGTGGAGGGCCGTGATTCTGTGCTCTGTGGGTTCAGCGTGTGGTTTTGTCCCGCAGATTCATCGCTCACGCTGCAGCAGATGGTAGGCGTCGGGCTAGGCTCCGTGGCTGTTGTGATTGTCCTCGCATTCCTCTCCTTCTCAGCAGTGTGGTATGTGCGACTGTCACTTTTGAGGAATGAGTGGAATGGAGGGAGGGTGGGGCTGGAGTCAGGAAGAACAGCTGGGATCGAGGAGGGTCAGAGGGGGAGTGCGGGAGGTTGTCCCAGGCTCAGCAGGTGAAAGGCACGGGTAACTCTGCACCTCAGGAGGGAGGGGCATGCCCTCCAGTCCCAGGAAGAGAGCAGGGTCAGTGATGGCACCCTGACAACTCACGGAGCGGTGGCTCATCTCCTGTACCACTTCCCATGCACACAGGGGTGCACCGCAGGAGAACCTAAGTGTCAGTGAACTCTCTTTTCCTCCGCCATGTCTAGATTGCCAATGCTGCGTGAAGAGGATGCGCTGCTGCTGGGGCAGATGTTATGACAGCTTCTCAGGTGTCTGCACAGAGGCCCTGTGTGTGCGTGGGCCTGCAATCCCATTCCTGGATTCAAGACGGTGACTATCTCTTTGGAATCCCCCAAAAGGAGGACGCTCGGGAATTGTTGATGTCTTCCCTGCTACACGACCAGTTCTGTGTCTCTGAACTTGAGAACCTTGATGTACAATGTAATATTGACCACAGGCTACAGGTCACATGGACTGGCCTGTGTTCTCCTCTGAGTGATGCCTGAGAGTCAGCTCCTCTAGGCACTGAATGCAAGAGACTGTCTGCCTCTTCCTTTGTAGCATCTCTGTCATTAATTCAGAATCCATTATTTTACAATAAGTAATGAGATAGACTGAAGTGTGGGCTAGAATTTGACTTTATGAAGGAGGTCATTGCAAAGGCTAGAGATCATTGACATAGGCAAATACGGTAAACACTTCAGAAGCCCTTTTCCGACAATTGGTTGACACACTAATTAGAAAGTATGCTAGCCTGGCCACTCCAGTAAGTTCCCTGCAATATCTGTTAGGCAGTGTTGCTTTGATACAGTTCCTTTTGTCTTATATGTATTCAAAAGCCATAAGCCTTCATTCCAGTAAAAATATTCTGTTAAGTTAGACAGTTCTCTTCCACATGAATGTTTAGAACAGCCTTGGCAATTTTTTTTTTCACTGAACATTTCCTAAAAATGCTCCATGCCTCCTTTTAGACTTGGGGGTGGAGTGGTAACAATGGGTTGCAACATTATGAAGCCCATGGCCAGAGTCCTGTGTTTATAGGGGAGGGGAACAATGCAGGCGACACGATCGTCCCTTTTATCTACAACGTCAGTAGCTATGAGTGTTACTTTATCATGAACCATGTCCCGGAACTACTGTCAATATGCCGAATTTACAGATGGAGTGGATTCGATTTGACTTTTAAAGCCTGAATCAGTGTTCTTGAACTTTCCTCCCTAACCAACAACGTAACTCCAAGGCTCAGCAAGGAACGAAGGGAGAAGAAGGATGGAGGCTTGTGGCTTCTCTAAGTGATGGTGGTGTCCTCCTATGCCTTCTCCCTCCCTCTCCAGGCCTAGAGACTAGAAATCATGGGGAGGGGTGGGGGGGACAGTGATATTGCCCAACTCGGGGTGAAGCATATATGAACGTGGTCCTAGTATTGGGCGACACCACAGTCCTGAGGAAAAGGGGCAGCCTTTCCCACATGGTGGGCTGGTGTGTTCTCCACCGGCTCACTGGGCACCAGTGAGGGACACATCTGAGCAGCCTGGGCTTGCAGGTGGATGAGGAGACATGAGCAATGATAGAACAGGTGGCAACTCTCTATGAAGCTGCTTCCCCAGGGGGATCTGACCCAAAGCATATCCTCTCAACTGGGAAGAGTCAGAGAGAGGGAAGTGATACCCTGATGCTTGAGTTTTCAAGGCCAGCTGTCAGCCCTGGCCCCAGCCAGTACTGGGCAGTATTAGGAATAATTGTCCTTTGTCCTCTGAGGTGTCGTCTCAGACTACAACTTAGGATCAACATGTAGAACACTTCCTGCTTTCATTCAGGTGAACTGTAGAGTAGAACTCTCAATAGACTAATACAAATAGCTTCTGACTTTTATTTTTTATGTGCAACAATTCAAACTCATACAGTTTTCACAGCTCTTGAATTAAATTTGGAATCTTTACAAATTATTTGGTTAGTATTAGGTAGGGTCTCTGATGAGTAAGGATTTTCCTCCAAGCCTCCTCTAACCAAAGAGAGAATCTGAGTTTCTCCCCCTTATTACTATTTTTTACCAGCTCTGTAAATACCATATGTTTCTGTAGTCCCCCTAATTTCAAGTTCTAGAATTAACTGTCAAAGAAGCTACCTTTGTCTACATGGGAACTTAGCATAATTGTCATCGAAAGGAAGAAGTCCTATTTGCTTGGTGTCAAAAGTTTCTCGTTAAGAAAACTGACTAAATATGAAGTAAAATGTACTTCTGGGTACAGTGCAGAAATGTAAAAGCAGTTCGTGAAAGAATACTGAAATAACAAAAACATAGATTTTGTCCCTTCCTCTAAATGTTCCAAACGATAGCACAGAGTTGCTCAGTGTTAATACTTAACAGAAGTAGGTGCTGAGCATTTGCAAGAAGGATGCGCCATTTTCCTGCAGTTCTTTTCTGATCATTTTCTCATGCACATGAAGGCAGCCTTAAGTTCTCTGAATTCGCCTGGTAGCTTAACCACAATACCGTCCCTTTTTTTCCCAAGTGGATTCCTGGTTAAGGCGGGGAGAGCATCTCAGGAGACCAATAGTGGGTCTTCCTAGAAGCATGCAGGGTCCTTCTGTTGAAGGACTGATCAGGTAGCATTCAGAGTTGGGTTATGAGTGCCACTAAATAAAGCTGGATCCTCAGATAGTGATGGAAGAAGGATCTTTTCCTTAGTAACTGTCTTGGGGACAGTGTGTAGAGGTGAGTGCCAGGATCCAGTCTTGAGCTCCCTTCTAGACTAGGAATCAAAACGGAGGGTTGCCCAGATATGGAGCAGAGTGTTCCCTGGCTGAATTTTTTTTTTTTTTTTGGTGCCCATAGTTTTTATTTATCTCCACCATAGTTTTTGTTTATACATGTTCTTTCATTCCATCCTCACAGCAGTTCTGTGTGGTGGGAAGGTTAGGAGTTATCATTTTCCCATTTTAGAGTGGAGAGATGGGTTCAGACAGAGATGTAACTTCAATTGTGGGGCCAGATATTCTGCCTGCAAGTCCAGTTCTCATTCCTGGGACTTGACAGGACATTTGGGTTCCTGGGAGAGCTAGGCCTTTATATTTCTGAACTATATATATATATATATATATATATGTGTGTGTGTGTGTGTGTGTGTGTGTGTATATATATATATATATACACACACACACATATATATATATATATATATATAGGCATTGCTTTTACTATTATAGCACCTGTGTCTTTTTATACTCATCTTTTCACTGTGATATACCTTCTCCCATCACTTCTAGAAGGAGCCACAAGCAACCAAAATAGATGGAGGTTAACTAGGGGAAATAGGTAATAGTCCATCCATGACCCCAGACCTAAAATTGCAGCTGGGCCCTTAAGATTAAGACCAGAACAAAAGTCATTACCTTGAAATTCCATAGTGGATTGGAATAAAGTTAGTATTTAAATTGATTTTAAAGGAGGTAAAAAAGAATTCTCAAGGCTCCCTTTTTTGGCTAATCTCATATCCCGATTTCCTAACCCTTTAATTTTTCCATTCCCTTCATCAGAGAGAAAACCAGTGGGTAGTAGACGTCAATCAAATGGTGTTTTAAGGACCATTTGCCTCCCACAGCCATCGTTGGTTAAACTCAAGTGCCTGATTTTGGAGAGGAAAGTGCGTGTGGATTTTTCTGTGTCCGTTTGTGGGCAGGTGATGCAGTGAGGCAGGTCAGTTTAAAAAAGTGTACGTCCATTGTTTCAGAAAGAGAGAGAATGACTGAGTCATTCTGGTGCCGTGTGTGTGTATCCATACCCAAACTTTTTGGGCATAACTCAAGGTTACCAAAATGGGGTCAAACTAGGCATGTGGTTTGTAACATGCATTGGACACATTTTTCATGGTTTAGCCAGTTCTATGAATATTCCTTGACTGTTATTTTTTTCCCCTCGTGATTTGACTCGTATACTGAATCATATACTAGAGTCTATTTCTGAACTTTCTCTTTTGTTCTGCTGATTTATTTCTGTGCCAGTACCACCTGCTATAAGTTTAAAATAGGGGTTTTTTTTTAGTACCAACTAAAAGTAAGTTACCACCCTTTTCCTGTTAATTCTCAGAGTATTCTCAGGTTTTATTATATATTTATTCATGTATACATATTTATTATACATAAACTAAAGAATTATTTGGTCAAGTTCCCCCCAAAATCTTCATATTTTTCTTGGGGATGTATTAAATAAAGAGTGCTCTTATCCCAGAACACAATATGTGTCTCCATTTAATGTTGGTGTGTGTTCCTGTCTAGCGTGTTCTAATTTTCAACTTACAAGGTTATTCATTCTTATTTTTGGTTGTGTGTGTCTAGATATTTTACATCTCGTTATCCTGAACTCTTATGTCACTACCTCTGATCCTGCCCCTGAAAGTGCATCCCCCAGCCCCTTACTGCTGGCGTTGTTAGAGTTCTCTTGCCCTGGCAATCTGCCTTTTTTGGGAAAAATCACATCAAGATGGCTCCTCCAGCTCAGTTACTTTCCTGGGTATCTACTTGACTCACGGAAACTCACAGACCCTTGCCATGCAAATGAGGGATTGCCCCACCATGGCAGATCACTCCAGCCACAGACTTTAGTTTTCTTACCCATTAGACCCTTTGGCCTCCATCAGTGGAAGTGTAGCTTCTACTACATTCCAATGTGGTTCCCACTTTTTTGTCCTGATGCTGGCCTGACAGCCTCAGCTTCTTGACCCCTGGGTTTCTTATCCTTGGAGTCAGGTACCAGGCCTCTGTGTCCTCTGAAGTTTTAGGGGACACAAAGTCTCTGAGTGGACGTCCCCTTGAAGCTCCTCTTTCCTGACTTGCACTGAGGAAGGTCCCCTTACCTCCTACCGTCATCGTGGGGGATAGAAAATGCAGAGAATGCCAACAGCTTTCCCTAAAGAACTACTTTCTTTTGGCCTTTTCAATTTTAAACCCCTTTATATCTTGGGTATTGGGCTAAGGATCACGAGACCATTTGGAAATCCTTATTTTAGAATATGGGAGTGTTTGCAACCTATTATTTTCATTTTTTTGGAGCTTTAGTTGAAACAAAAAGGGTCCAATTTGAGGCCAAATGATAGGAAAATACAGTTCACAGAAAAAGAAATGCAAATGGCTCCCAAACGTAAGAAAAGATGCTCAACCTTACTTTTAACAAAAGTGCAAGTTAGTGAGGTATCATTTCTCACCCGTCAATGAGAAAGCCAGAGATTTAACAACACAGCCTCTTTTGAGGCTGTGGGGAAATAGGAACTCAAACGTTGTTAGTGAGAGTACAGAACGGTACAACCTTTATGGAAGGAAATCTGGCAATATTTACATTGCCTTTGTCTTTAACCCAGCAATCCACCTCTGGGACCTATCCTATGGATTCACCTGCACATGTTCCAAATGACACATGATCGGGGTTATTCATTATGACGTGGCTTATGATAACAAAAGCTTAGCAACAACCCAAATGCCTCTCAGGAGGAAAGTAGTTACATGAACTATGATACTTCTGTGTACACAATGGAATACCCTGAGTTGTAAAAAAGGAATGAGGAAGGACTCTATGCATTGAAATGGGGAGATCTTTAAGCTGTATTGTTTTAATGAGGAAAACAAGATGGAGAATAGTGTATATCATACGCTATCTTTTATGTAAGAAAGAGAGGGAATGAGAATATTTATTCAATTTTACATAAAGAAACACAGGAATGATAGCAATGAGTTGATGTAAATGGTTACAAATGGAGCAAGGAAGAATGGGGTGGAGGTGGACAGGGTGAGAGTGAGCCTTTTAAGTGTTTATCTTATTTTGTTTTATTTTTAAACATGTAAGTATATTACTATTCAAAAACATAAAAATAAAATTTCATAAGGAAAAGAAAGTGTTCCATTTAATATCCTATTTCACATGTGTCAAATAAAAATATGATAGGTACTGCTTAGTTTCCTTCTAAACCCAAGACACTTAGATTTGGATAAGTTTGGTTTAATTTTCCATCACAAAATTGGTGGGGCATCCAGTGCTTTTAAGATTTCTGAAAATTCCATGAGGGGGTAAAGGTGGATGTGTTATACTCCCATGATCAACTCTAGGGCCTACTTTCTGCTTCCTATGAATTAATTTAGCAGATGGATCATCTCATCCTCCTACGTGGGGGTCCCTGTTCCCGCCTGCATCGACTCACCTGTGGAACTCAGCTCCTTTTCATGATTTCCACCCAAAGTTTCACTAAGGACTTGGGGCATTTAGATAACGTGAATGGAGAGTGTATTAGTTTCCTACTGATGCTGTAACAAGTTGCCACATACTTGGTAGCTTTCAACCACACAAATTTATCATTTTACAGTTCTGGAAGTCGGAAGTCTGCCGTGAGTCTCACTGGGCTAAAGTCAAAGTGTTGGCTGAGCTGTGTTCCTTCTGGAAGCTCGAGGGAGAATCCATTTGTTTGCCGTTTCTAGCTTTTAGAGGCTGCCTATATTCCTTGACTGTGGCCTTTCCTCCATCTTCAAAGCCAACAGTGTGGCATCTTTGAATCTGACTCTGACTCTCCTGTCCACCCCTGCCCCCACTTCATTTATAGGAGATTGCAGTGGGCCTCCCTGGATAATCTCCCATCTCAAGATCCTTAACTTAATCACATCTACAAAGTTCCTTTTACCATGGAAGATAACTTATCCACAGGCTCTGGGATTAATACGTGGACATTTTTGGTGGCCATTTTTCTGCCTATAACGAGAGAGTATTATATTTTAGATACGCAAATAATTAAAAGTGGATGTTAGTTATCTTTGTTCCTCGAAGTTTCCTTCCTTTCCCATCCCTTCCCATCTTCATTCTTTATCAAATCCCCTAAATTCCTGAAATGCAGAACAACTCATCTATGTCTTTCTTTTTTTTTAACCAAAGTAATTTACCAAAGTAATTTTTTAAACAAGAGTAGTTTCCTCCTTAAAAATTCTGTTGCCAGCTGTTAACTTAAACTTTATATTTTTGAAAAACTTCTGAAAATTTCCCAAAGTTTCTGAATGTTGAATGTATTCTTCCTTGTTTCACAGTGCTGATTCAGATTTCTTACAATTTTTTGTGAATCTTTGGTAATGTGATTTTGGGGGACAACTAGAAACTAGAAGATGAAGTATTTGAGAGAGAATTATAGCAAAGGCTATATATGCTTTTTTATTTTTTTATTGCTGTGTAACAACTTACCACAAACGTAATGGCTTAAACTAGTACACATTTATTATCCTCCAGTTTTTATGGGTCAGGAATCCAGGTTTGGTTAGTTGGTTTCTCTGCTCAGGGTATCACAAGTCTGCAAGGAAGGTGTTGGCTAGGTTGCATCTTCATCAAGAAGCTCGACTGGGGAAGATTCCCCTTCCATGCTTATACATATTGTTGACAGAATACATTTCCTTGTGGTCGTATGGCTGAAGGTCCCAACTTTTTGCTGGCTGTCAGCTGGAAGCTGTCCTCAGGTCCTAGATGCCAGTCATAGCTCCTAGAGGGCCATTTGTAGTTGTTTGCCAGGTGGGCTTCCTACACAGACGGCCCAATTCATCAAGTCAGCAAGGACAATCTCTGAATACAGGGAGGGCCCAGTTCCTCTTTTTTTTTTTGGCGGTACGTGGGCCTCTTACCTCCGTGGCCTCTCCCGTTGCAGAGCACAGGCTCCGGATGCGCAGGCTTAGTGGCCATGGCTCACGGGCCCAGCCACTCCGCGGCATGTGGGATCTTCCCGGACCGGGTCACGAACCTGTGTCCCCTGCATCGGCAGGCGGACTCTCAACCACTGCGCCACCAGAGAAGCCCCCAGTTCCTCTTTTAAAGGGCTTTCATCTAAGTCAGGCCCACCCAGGATAATCTACCTTTAACTAACCAAAAATAAACTAATTTGGAACCTTAATTACATCTGCAAAAGCCCTTCACTTTTTCCATATTCTGTTGGTTAGAACTAAGTCACACTCAAGGGGAAAAAATTATACAGGCTGTGGACACCAAGTGGCAGAGATTATGAGGGTCATCTCATAGAATTTTGCCTACCGTAAGTTACTAAAGAAAAAATCAATTATAGACTTTAAATTCTACCACGATTTTTCCTAGGTTCTTCTGACAGGGCTACTTAACTTTATAGCAAAAGCCTAGGAATACTTCTATTTTCTCTATGGAGAGGTACCAAGGCTGCCAGGGGTGGAAGTGACCAATGGCCAGAGGTTTCAGGAAGGTAACCGGGTCTGGAAGACTGCCGTCTCCCCTTGGACTGGATGCGTTCCCTTGAGTGAGGCACAGAGATTTGGGGAAGGGAAAGAACACCATTTCCCTGGGTCCATGGGCATGTGTCCCATCTCCTAGCCTTTGGGTTAGCAGGATTCAGGATTTGTGAACTTGGCCTGCAAAAGTCTATTCCCGTCGAACTCTAGTGAGCCTAGTGTACGGCCTGTAGGGTGAGTTGTCCTATAGTCCCTATAAAGGGCCATCCTGAGTCTTGGTGGGCTGGGCTGGGCAGGGTAAGGCAATATTGACCAGGTTCAAGGCTTCCAGAGGGTGGTGAGAGCTCCAGGGACCAGCGCTGGGAGAGCACAAAGGTCCTTCCCAGTCCCAAGACCCTCCATAACCAAGGACTTGGCAGTAGCTGTGTGCAGCCGAGAATGGCTGAGACTGAGCGTAAAGCGCGTACGGTTCTTGCCACAAGTTGTGATTCCTTCTGTCCAAGGGGCCTTCCAGTGAAGAGTGAACCTTAGAACCTGAAAGAGGGCTCAGCTCCAAGAACCAGAGGGAACTGGGGTTGTCTTGGGATGATCACTGTGAATTGAGATCTCACAGGGATGGACGCCAGATGATGCAGACACTGCTGCTTTGCTGTGCTGGGATGGTCAGGGACAACCATGAGGGGCAAAGAGGGGCAGAGCCCAGGAAAGGGGAATCAGTGTCACAAGACCTAGGAAGGGGCAGCAGATGGGCAGCGCATCTCTTGCACCAAACAAGGAAGACAGTGTCTTGGTCCTGGTCGGAGAGTATAAATGTCCATACTGCGTGTGGCCCTGTGAGGGAGGTGGTGCACGGGGCTGCCAGACTCAAGGACTCCAGCCTGTCTGCAGCTTGCTGCCAAGGGCACAAAAGAGCTGAGTCTGACTTGACTGCCTGTGGTCAGCATTCATGAGCATTTTTACTGGATTTCTTGTAGAAAATTAACACATAGCTCTCTGGTCTGGATTTGTGCATCTGGAACAGCTCACTGGATTAGATGGAGGCTGAAGGAACTCCACAAGGGTAAAAGGACCAGCCCCCATACCGACCTCGTGAGACTGCATCTCAGTGTCCAGCTGTAACACACCCCTGGTGTCAGCCCCTTTTCTCCACTTCCCCTCCTCTCTGCAGCCACTCCTCGGACTTTCTCTCCCTCAACCTGCAGGCTGCTGCTGCAGACCCCTGCAGACCTCTGTAAAGAGATCACTCAGATGGGGCTGGAGCTAGAACAGAGCTGGAACCTACACTGGAGATACAGCTGGGAGGGCACATGAGTTTCACTGTGAGCCAGGCATGGAAAGACCAAGGCTTGTCACTGGATGAGATAGAAGAAACAGAGACCTACTTCTGGACGGCAGGAGGCTGTCTGCTTTCCTGGAGGGACACACAGTGCCGAACAGACTTGGGGAGTTGCCTGTGTGTCTCGGAGGGCTACCTATGTGCATTGGAGGGATACTTGTGTTTATTCTACACTTGACCTGGGACTGTGGTCTGTATTGATTGCATTGCACTCATAGCTTTCCAAGGTTGGCTGGCCAACACATCATCCTCAGCCTCTGCCTGCAAGTGAGTTGCCAACTGGCCCTTTATTGCCCACCCAGCTGTTGTCAGCTTCGTCACCCAGGTCATTGCCCTTAATTCCTGGGCCTTCACCAGTTTCCCAAGAATAAATTGTTTGGACTACTTCTAGTCTGCTGCTGTGTATTAGCCTGCATTTTTGGAAACTCTGATAAAGTTTCCAAACTGACTTACCTTTTTTTGCTATATGACTCCTGCTTTGCATAACTGTTTGCTTCATCAGCCACCACGCTGCATTCTGGTAAACTGAAAGAAAAAGAAATTGTTAGAACTGAGCAACAGGGAAAACAACTTATTTTGAACCGATGCTTTCTGAGTGGAATGAGAGTCTGAGACTTGAGCCTGAAGGAGAGGCTGCCCAGCTATGCTGAACTTTTAAGCATTTCAACTGAGAAGCTCTGAAATTCTCTGATCTTAGTGAATTCCTATCTAATTCTGAAGAGATCCCCCAGGAACCCCACTCTGAGGGTGGTGATAGGCCACTAGAATCATTTAAATCTGTGTTTATAAGATTTATAAGTATTTATAAGTATTCAGTATAAACTGAATACTTACAGTGAAAAGAAAGCTTTAAAAAAAAAATCCATAGCACACAGGGATGAGATATGACACCCAGTGAAAGAAATCATAGCTTAAGTTACCCTGAGTTATACTGTGTTTTGGAAATGCTCTGAACTCAATACTTATGCCACGTACTCTAAGACCAAAGTACGCAGATTTTTTTATTATTCTTCTTCTCAGGAGTAAGCTTGCTGAATCGCCACAGGCTTTTTGGTTTTTTAACTACCAGTGTGCTGAATGTCACTGTCCATTTGGCTTGGAGTTGCTCTAGGTCCACCCTAGAGCCCACCTTTTGAGCCTGTCACTTGGCAAAGTGAATTATTGGTGGTCCTTCCTGCTACGTATAGAGCTTGGTAGCGATTTCAAATTAGTGGGGGATGACTGATTATTAAGGAAGTGTGGGAATCAATGTCTAACCATTTGGGGAACCATTGTTTGCAATAAATATGATGAACAACGAAGGGAAGCCTCTTGCACTGTTGGTGGGAATGTAAATTGATGTAGCCACTATGGAGAACAGTATGTAAGTTCCTTAAAAAACTAAAAATAGAACTACCATATGACTCAGCAATCCCACTACTGGGCATATACCCTGAGAAAACCATAATTCAAAAAGACACATGCACCCCAGTATTCACTGCAGCACTATTAACAATTGCCAGGACATGAAATCAACCTAAATGTCTATCAACAGAGGACTGGATAAAGAAGATGTGGTACATATATACAATGGAATATTCCTCAGCCATAAAAAGGAATGAAATTGGGTTATTTGTAGAGATGTGGATGGGCCTAGAGGTTGTCATATTTAGTGAAGTAAGTCAGAAAGATAAAAACAAATATCGTATATTATCACATATATGTGGAATCTAGAAAAATGGTATAGGTGACCTTATTTGCAAAGCAGAAATAGAGACACAGACGTAGAGGACAAACGTATGAATACTAAGGGGGAAAGGGGCGGGTGGGATGAATTGGGAGAATGGGATTGACATATATAAACTATTGATGCTATGTATAAAATAGATAACTAATGAGAACCTACTGTATAGCTCAGAGAATTCTACTCAGTGCTCTGTGGTAACCTAAATGGGAAGGAAATCCAACAAAGAGGGGATATAGGTACACGTATAGCTGATTCACTTTGCCGTACAGTAGAAACTAACACAACATTGTAAAGCAACCATACTCCAATAAAAATTAGTTTAAAAAAAGAATAAAAGCTGTTTAAAATCAATTAAAAAATGAGTTAATAGGCTTACTGTACAATAGTCTTACACATCAATAACAAAAACTGTAAGATCCTCTTGCAAGGGGAAAAGAATGATCAGACAATTCACAAGTTCTGCTGTTATTTTTCTCTGGAAGTCACACCTATATTTGAATTTTTCTTGCACCAGCAAAAATGAAGCAAGAAACGAAGAACATAACATGGGAGTAGGAAGCCAGGTGGACATCAGACAGCTGATCAAAATGTTCACTGTCCAAAGGCTAGGTGTGATTTCCATCCTAGCTCACACAGCCTGTGTCTTCGACCTTTCTAGTCCCAGATAACACTTTTTTCTTTTCTTGCCTAATACTACTCTTCCCTAATTGATAGCTTCCAATGGATCATATCTGTCTGAGGTGTGTTTCTTAAACCCTAAGGAGGATTTGATGTGTGTCCTCTATCTGGAGTATAGCCAGGAAACTTCCCAGTACTCTTTCAAAGAAATGAGACTGGAAGTGTGAAATCTAGTCCCGTCCTGTTAGTTTAGCATTCATTGTGAGCAGACTGGACTCTTGCCCAGCTGAAAGAAGCTGACGTCATCTGCTTTCATTTGACCCTGAATTTCCCCTCTGATTGAGACATCAGTCCAACCTTCATTTCACAACACCCAGCAAATATTTTATTGAATGCCTTCAGTGATGGAGTTTCTACACTACAAGCAGAATGACAAGCATAAAGACAAGAGGGAAGGGGTGCAAAGAAGAAGAAGAGGGAAGGGGGTAGCAAAGGTTACCCAGGTGGAGTTTGAGCTGGACCTTGAAGGATTAGGAGGGTTTTATCAGGCAGAGAAGACTAGAAGGGAAATTCCAGTAATGGAAGGGGGGAGGGGTATAAAAATATGAACAAAGGCAGGAAATTTCATGAAGAGACATTAAAGATCACAAGAGAGGGATGGACCAACATAAGAGAGACATTACCAAAGTAAAAATGAAGGAGTTGATGGTGCATTGGATTGGCTGGGTGCTGGAGGGATGCAGGGAGGTACATATAGGAAGGGGAAGATATGCTTATTAAGCCTTTGAAAATAACATTTAGAAAGAACATCTGCTACAAAATTTGTGACTCTAATGAGACTTCTTTCCCCCGAACATACTAGTTATTCATTTAAATATACTTCTTCGAAGTAGTTGCTTTGAAAAACTAAATACACACTTATTCCAGTGGTGCTATTAGTGTTTGAAAAATCTTTAGAAATCCCCTTTGGGAATTGCATTCAGAATTTGTTTATGAGCTACCAAAGAACATCAAGCAGTTTTATTACCTCACGGTTTTCTGTCTCTGTTTCTCTACATACGGTGAAAACATTATATATGCATATAAAACATGTATCATTAAAACTGAACCAGTTGGACATTTCTTTTATTTTTTTATTGTAGTATAGTAGATTTGCAATGTTGTGTTAATTTCTACTGTACAGCAAAGTGATTCAGTTACATATACATTCTTTTTTTAAAAAAAATTAATTTGTTTTATTTATTTTGGGCTGTGTTGGGTCTCCGTTGCTGCGCGGGGGCTTTCTCTAGTTGCCGCGAGGTGGGGCTACTCTTCGTTGCGGTGCGCGGGCTTCTCATTGCAGTGGCTTCTATTTTTGTGGAGCACGGGCTCTAGGTGCACGGGCTTCAGTAGTTGTGGCTGGCGGGCTCTAGAGCACAGGCTCAGTAGTTGTAGCACACAGGCTTAGTTGCTCTGCGGCATGTGGGATCTTCCCGGACCAGGGCTCGAACCCGTGTCCCCTGCATTGGCAGGCGGATTCTTAACCACTGCTCCACCAGGGAAGCCCTATACATTCTTTTTTCATATTCTTTTCCATTAAGGTTCATCACAGGATATTGAATATAGTTCCCTGTGCTATACAGTAGGACCTAGTTGTTTACCATTGTATATATAAAATATTTTGCATCTGCTAACCCCAACTTCCCACTCCATCCCTCCTCCACCCTCCCTCCCCCTTGGCAACCACAGATCTGTTCTCTATGGACATTTCTTTTACAAGCTAGAACATGTGGGGGGACTTCCCTGGAGGTCTAGGGGGCATGGGTTCAATCTCTGGTAGGGATCCCGCATGCCACTTGGCATGGCCAAAAACAAAAACAAAAACACTAGAACATGTGGCAAATGGCTTTTACCTATTTCCAAAAATTGAATACAATCTGAAAAACATTTCACTTATGGACTCAGAACACCCCCAAAAAATGTGCTTCAGGCTCTGACGGCAATCTTCAAAGGGGGATTCCAGCAGTATTGAGCCTCCACAGAATTGAAGTCATGTGGACCTCCACAGGTGACCTCCACAGGTGACTGTTGCCACAGGGACCTTGTCCCACGATTAGATACATTCTGGGGAATTTCTGTCATCATGGCTGGACAAGTTGTCTTATGACAGTTTATGGTCCATGTTGGCTTTCTATGCAGTCACTCATGATCAGAGACCCCCTTCCCCAAGTCCCCCGTGAAGACCTGGCCAAATCTGGGAAGAGAAGGGGGTTTCCTAAAACCATCGGACACTAAGACCACCTAACGGCAGAGTCTGAGGAGGACCGGACTTCAGCTCACTGTCCATTCTGGCTTCGTTTCACAAAAGCAGAGCCCTTTTGCAGAGGGAGGAAAGCCTTTCTGGTGACTGGAATGGGGAAATAGGCTGCGGTGTTCCTCTAGGCACTGAATCCACTCTGGGGCAGACAGGACATGTCCCATCCACAACAACATTCCAGGGCAATGTTCTGGATCCAGAAAGAATGCAAAGCTTAGAGACAGCTGAACAGTATTCCTGGAAGGTACACACTGCAAACAGGCAGTTGTGATTCCTCAATAAATTGCCCAAAGGGCATGAGTGTGTGTGTATTGTACATGTGTGCATATTTATGTTGCCTGTTGTGTGTGCACACATGTGTCATTGTGTGATGCATGCGTGTATGGTATGTTCAAGTGGGGTGTGTATGGTACGTGTGTTGTGTGTGCGCACGTGTATATTGTGTGGTGCATGTGTATGTTCATGTGGTGTGTGTGTATGGTACATGGCTGCATGTGTGTGTTGTCTGTTGTATGTGCACATGTCTGTATTGTGTGGTGTATGTGTGTATGATATGTTCACGTGGGGTGTGTGTGTGTGTGTGTGTGTGTGTGTGTGTGTGTGAAGGGCACTGGGACGATCCTGGCAGGAGTGAGTGATAGGAACTGCCATTGGTCATCCCTCTCCCTACATCTTCAGAGTCTGTGGGAACAGGTCAGTAGAGAAAGGAGAAAAATTCTATCAGCTGAAGAACCGATACTTTTTCCCTTGGGAGTAACAATGATGCTTTCTCAATGACTACACAACTCTTTTCATACCAGAGTAGCAGCAAGTTGTCTGTCATTTGTATTGCACATATTTTCCCACATTTGTCCTTTGTCTTTCAACTTTACTTATAGGGCTCTTGTCTGTTTTTGCCATTGGAAAGTTTTCATTGTTACATAGTTGAGGTTATTAATCTTTTGTTTGTGATCACCGGCTGTCATGACATGCTCAGATAGACTTTCCACCCACGATTATAAAAATATTTGTCTAGTCTCTCTCCTAGTTCTTATGTAATTTTGGTTTTTACTTTAAAACATTTGCTGTATTTGGAATTTACTTTGTGTAATGAATGAAACAAGAACCCACATTTTATTTAAAACATTTCACACCAACCTGTATTTTTCTTTCACACTATTCACTGCAGTTAAAATAGCACAATTATTTACATGATTATCTTTTCCCAATCACCACTGATTTGAGATAGCACATATTTCTCATACAATACTTTGAAATATGCTTGTTTCTGCAAATATCATGTTGGGATTTTGACCAGAAAAGGGATTTTCTAGATTATTTTGGAAGAATTTATATTAGAATATTTCTGTGCACTCACAGGGGATGCCTTTTCACTTAGTCATATATTATCTTCTATTTCTTGGTAATTTTATCTTTTTTCACATAATTCAAATTTATTTGTATAATTTTATGTTTTGTACTTTTAAAATGGATTAAATTTGGGTTATATTTCTTATACATTATAAGACTTTTGATTTTTGAATATTAATATATCATCAAAACCTTCTCAACTCTCTTTTACTCTTTTAATTTTCAGTAATTTTCTGCTGAATCTTAGGCTTTCTATTATCTGCAAATGATGATAATTTTGTCTTCTTCATTCCAATAGTTAAACCTCTTATTTTGTTCTTTTGTCTAATTGCAATGTTTATCACATAAAAGCAATGTCACATTATAGAAATTATAAGTGCTTAATCGCTAAACTTGATATTGGCTTTTGGTATAAGATATGTTTTGATAGTAAGGAAATTATTCACCTAATCCCATTTTACAAAGAACATTTATCAAGAATGGACATTACATTTTATGAATGTTTTATTGAAATCTATCATGGGATTATATACTTTTCCCCCTTTGGTCAACATTAATATAAATTTTCAAACATTTAGCCACCTTTGCATTCTTGTAATACACAGTCATAGTCATGGTAAATTGTTATTTAAATCTGCCCCCAGATTCTATTTGTTAATATTGGGTTGGCCAAAAAATGCCTTTGGTTTTTAAGTAAAAATAAAAGACACATTTTTCATTTTCACCAAGAACTTTATCGAACAATGTATTCACCATTTAGTTCCACTACCTTCTGCCATTTTTCAGGCAACTTCATAAATCCATCTTCCCAAAACTTTTTATCTTTTTGAGCAAAGAACTCTTCCACGTGTCTTTTACAGTCTTCCATGGAATTGAAATTTTTTCCATTAAGAGAATTTTGTAAAGACCAAAATAAACGGAAATCCGAAGGTGCAATGTCTGGTGAATACAGCGGGTGAATCAGAACTTCCCAGCCAAGCTGTAACAGTTTTTACCTGGTCATCAAAGAAACATGGGGTCTTGCATTATCCTGATGGAAGATTATGTGTTTTCTGTTGACTAATTCCGACGCTTTTCATCGAGTAGCTGCTTTCAGTTGTGAGCAGTACTTGTTGGAATTAATCATTTGGTTTTCCGGAAGGAGCTCATAATAGAGGACTCCCTTCCAGTCCCACCATATACACAACATCACCTTCTTTGCAACAAGACCGGCCTTTGGTGTGGTTGGTGGTGGTTTATTTCACTTGCCCCACAATGTCTTCCTTTCCACATTATTGTACAGTATCCACTTTCTTGGCCCGTCACAATTTGTTTTAAAACGGAACGTTTTTGTTACGTTTCAGTAGAGAATCGCATGTGGAAATAAGGTCAAGAAGGTTTGTTTCGCTTAGCTTATGTGGCACCCAAACATCAAAGCGATGAACATAACCAAGCTGGTGCAAATGGTTTTCAGCGCTTGATTTGGGTATTTTGAGTGTGTCGGCTCTCTCCCGCGTGGTATAATGTTGATTGTTCTCAATTAATGTCTCAATTTGATTGCTATCAACTTCAACTGGTCTACCCTACCATGGAGCACCATCCAGTGAGAAATCTCCAGCACAAAACTTCGCAAACCACTTTTGACATGTTCCATCAGTCACAGCACCTTCTCCATACACTGCACAAATCTTTCTTTGCGTTTTGGTTGTGTTTTTACCTTTCTTGAAATAATAAAGCATAATATGCCGAGAATGTTGCTTGTTTTCTTCCATCTTCAATATTAAAATGGCTACACAAAAGTTCACCAATTTCGATGTCTTTTTTTAAATGCACGCTGATATGACAGCTGTCACATACAATCTAACAAAATTGTTTTGAATGCAGTTAAAGACAACTAACTGCTGTTAGACCATTTTACAGAAAAAACTGAACGATCCTTTTAGTCAACCCAATACTTTATTTGAGAACTTAAAAAAAATCAATTTTGATATCTCTGGTTTTCTCTCCTGCGTTACCTATTCAAAGCAGCAGTACATTGGTATTTGTTAATTGGCAAGAATTCCTTCTTTCTCTGGCCGAGGACATTTAAAATATGCTACTTCAGCTACGTAGATAGATAGTAATCGTGCATCTCTTCCCATCTAGTTTTCCAAATGTGTCAGCATAGGATTATTCAATGTTCCCTGGGATTGTGAAGTAGTCCTTGCCTCTAGACACTGCCCCAATCTGATAGGAAATGATGACAGAGAAAAAATGATGTGCTTGGCAGGCAAGTATCTCTTGCAACACTGGGTCCCTTAGCAATCAATAATGGGCCAGTGGGCCCCAGTGGGAGTGTTTCTTATTCTTCCAGCAGCTAATCCATGCCCTCAGGACCCATGCTGGTGGGAACCTTCAGAACTGACTCCACTTACAGTCAGTAACACCAGACTGTGGTCACGAGCTAGAAACTGCTGTCAGGTGATGCAAATCAGTTTGTTCCAAACGGCATTATAAAGGCTGCGTTCCTCAGGGTGTATAGTGTTGAGGCCTTTCCCAGCTACAGCCTACTTAAAGTATTAATACTTTTCCTTGCTTTTGGTTCATTTTCTTTCCTGCTTGTGTTGGTGTAGGGTTTGGGGTTAACATGTACTTCTGCCATCATTTTTTTTTAAATAAATTTATTTATTTTATGTTTGGCTCCATTGGGTCTTCTTTGCTGTATTCAGGCTTTTCTCTGGTTGCTGCGAGCGGGGGCTATTCTTCGTTGCGGCGCGTGGGCTTCTCATTGTGGTGGCTTCTCTTGTTGCGGAGCACGGGCTCTAGGCGCACAGGCTCAGTAGTTGTGGCGCACGGGCTTCGTTGCTCCGTGGCATGTGGGATCTTCCTGGGCCAGGGCTCGAACCTGTGTTCCTTGCATTAGCAGGCAGATTCTTAACCACTGCACCACCAGGGAAGCCCCCGTATGACTTTTTTAGCAGCTGAAAAGTATTTTTTTAAAATCAAATAGAATTTTTAGCAATGAAACACATAAATATTTTTAGAAAAACCTTTCTTAGTAGATGGGTTAAACAGAATATTAAATACAGCTGAAGAGAAAATTAGCAAACCAAGAAGGCAAATCTAAAGCGCAGACAGAAAAAGTTGTGTAAAATATAAAGAGGGATTGAGATACGGAGGTGGAATGTGAAGGTCTGAAATACATATAATCAGAATTTCAGAAGAGAGAATAAAGAGAATGGAGGAGAAGCAATATTTGAAAAATTTGAGATTTAGGTGTTTATAAAGTCCTAGGTATAACTGAATCACTTTGCTGTACACCTGAAACTAACATAAAGTTGTAAGTCTACTATACTCCAATATAAAATGAAAATTAATTTAAAAAAATAATAAAATGAAGTAAGGATGAGGGTCCCCATATTTGGGAGTGTGAAAAACTGTTAGAAAGGCCATGAATTGATGGAGGAATCTGGGGCAGACGGAAAGACTGTGAAAATAGTACTGAAATAATGAATGTCCCAAAGGGCAGTACCTGATGGCACTGAAGATGGGGCATTCGAGGTTCAAAGGAGTTTGGATCATGGAAATGGTGGTGGCAGCAGAGATTAAGGAGAAAGCGGGCATGAGCTGATATGCTGATGGGAGATGGTATGTCTCCAAGGGAATCTGGAAATTTTAAAATAAACCAATAGTTTATACTCAGTGTATTTTTAGTTTTTCACTGGATATAGGGCACTAGGGTAACCAAGAGACAGGAGCAGGACTTCAGAATGAGAGTAGTCACAGCTGAGGAATCAGAGTGAAGATTCAGCATATTGCATGTCTAAATGAAACCACATGGCTTTTTTTTTTTTCTGAAATCACCCTATTTATTAATTTACCTGAGTTATTTCTCATATCACACCATGAGCCCCGAGGCAGAGCCCAGTCGCTGCTCCATCTACTCACGTGATAGCACCTGACTGCGCTTGGCCCCAAATCCCAGAATACCCAAGGGACTGGAGTCTTGGGATTAGTTTAGTAAATATTTCCTAGAAATACTTTAAAAAACTTCCATTAAAAGGACGGGGAGGGGATTTTCCTGGTGGCGCAGTGGTTAAGAATCGCCTGCCAATGCAGGGAACACGGGTTTGAGCCCTGGTCTGGGAAGATCCTGCATGCCACAGAGCAACTAAACCCGTGTGCCACAACTACTGAGCCTGAGCTCTAGAGCCTGTGTGCCACAACTACTGAGCCCGTGTGCCTAGAGCCCGTGCTCCACAACAATAGAAGCCACTGCAATGAGAAGCCCCCGCACCGCAACAAAGAGTAGCCCCCACTCACCGCAACTAGAGAAAGCCCGTGCACAGCCACAAAGACCCAACGCAGCCAAAAATAAAAATAAAATAAATAAATTTATAGAAAAAAAAAAAAAAGGACAGGCAGGGACTTCCCTGGTGGCGCAGTGGTTAAGAATCTGCCTGCCAATTCAGGGGACACGGGTTCGATCCCTGGTCTGGGAAGATCCCACATGCCACAGAGCAACTAAGCCCGCAAGCCACAACTACTGAAGCCCGTGCACCACAACTACTGAGCCTGCGCTCTAGAGCCCGTGAGGCACAACTACTGAGACGACGTGCCTAGAGCCCGTGCTCCACAACAAGAGAAGCCACCGCAATGAAAAACCCGCGCACCGCAAGGAAGAATAGCCCCCACTCGCAGCAACTAGAGAAAGCCCACACGCAGCAACCAAGACCAAATGCAACCAATAAATAAATGAATAAAATAAAATAAAATAAACGGCAGGCAGCTGGCAACTCCAGCCCCCTGCCCTGTCTACCCCAGTGGCCCCACCACGTGTCTTTTATTAAAGCCAAAACATTTCAGCTGTGTCTCTATGAGCTTTACATAACAGATAGTGACAGGGGTATTTCTCTGGGTCTCTTCGTTTATAAATAGGATAAGACTAGAGGGATGATCACCATCTATTAAATGCTTATCTTGTGCTAGGCGTGGAGTTATGCACTTTGTGAACAACGTATGCTGTGGGTATCTAAGTTATCATCGTCATAATTATCATTATCCCTACTTTAAAGATGATAAAACTGAGGTTTAGAAGCAGTTAAATCATTATCCAAGGTCACCTACCAGTACCTAGCAGAGTTGGAATTCTAACCCAGATCTTTGTACTGCAAATTTGTAAGCTTGGGGACTTCCCTAGCAGTCCAGTGGTTAAGACTCGGCGCTTCCACTGCAGGGGGCATGGGTTCCATCCCTGGTCAGGGGACTAAGATCCTGCATGTCTCAGGTGCGGCCAAAATTTAAAAAAAAAAAAAAAAAAAATCTTAAGCTTGGAAATTCTTTGTGTGCACACAATTACATAAAAGCAAAAATCTCTCATTATTAGAAGATTCTCTGGGTGAGAAACTCAATTTCCTGTTCTCTAGTTAAGAGATCACAAGAAGACTGACCCCTGGAAATAAAATTCAAACACTAGCAAACATTTCTTTTTGCTTCTCAGCTGTCAGGGTGACACCTAAGTGTTCTATTTTTTCAAATTTCAATATGACTCATTTTGTTTCCCAGTAAATATGATTTTAGTTTTGGAAACTCTGATTTTAAGGTGGGTGTGAATGTGTGTTTTTTCTAGGTGCTTGTGTTTCAAAACAATTTGTTGTACAGTTAATTTTTAAATGCCTTTTGGCAGCCGTTTTAAACAACATTCTAGCCTCTGAGTGAGTTGAAAAATAAATGAGTTTGCTTCCTAGGAAACTACAAAATGAATGACTCCTTTCTTGTTCCTGGTAATTAAATTCTCACATTCAACTCCATATCAGAAGTAGCTTCTCTTTCATTTCCTGTGATATTTAAACCCTTTTTTATTTCCTGCACAGTGACCAAAACGCCCCATTATGCAAACACTCTGATTCCTGCGCATGTTAAACCCCCCTTGGAAAACACCCCCATTCAAGGTATCAATAGCATTTTCTTTGAAGGACATTCTAAGTAAACTGGATCGCAGAGACTATATTCTGTCCCATGACACAGTCTTGGTCATCTGTCTCTAATATTTCTTCACACTAGACCTTGCCAAAGCTCACATGTCCCAGTTTCAGAAAACAACATTACATTGTCAGCTGATTCCAAGGCCCCAGATTAGTGGTTCACAAGCTTTACTGCACATTGGAGTTATCTGGGAAGCTTCAAAAAAATACTGACACAAGTCTCACGTGACTCTGATTTAATCGGTCTGGAGTGCCACCTGGGCATTGAGTTTTTTTTTTAAGGGCCTCAGGTAACTCTACTGTGCAGCTGAGTTTGGAAACCACTGCCCAGAGCCCCAGGGTGCAGGGTTAGCCACAATCCTGTTTGAAACAGAATAAAAGGGAACAAGCAAATGTTAGGTAAAACCATTCCTACTACCTTGGTTATCAGGAAGCAGAGTCCCTGTGATGCCTCCTTCCATCAGCTTCCTCCCCCACTGTTGGTCCTCAGAATCGTACTTAACTTTATCATTGTTTTCACCAAAAGGGAGGATATAGCTGATTTTATTGTATTTATGTATTCATTCATTCATTCAGTCAGTCAGTCTTTTAATGTAGGGCTTAATGTTGAATTGAGACCACGGCAAACCTTAATGGCAATATACATTATACAGAGCCTGAAACTAAGTAACACCATTTTCTGATAATCACATTATTTTAGTTCTTTTGGGAAGAAGTTTAGGGATGTTTATAACTCTTTGGTAGATGTGGATCCTCAGTCATCCGTTAGGCTCTTTCCGCTGATTCCTTTATTCTGGGCCACAAATGTGCAAATCTTCCCTGGGCTTTAAAACATTTTCCTTTTTCCTGCTTTCCACTCAACCCACCGTACCACCTTCTTCCATCCTCCCACTGCTAAATTCTTCAAGAGTAATATCTATACTTTCCATTCTTTCCTGGACACCACCATAGCTAACTTCAATCTCCGTATCTCCATGGAAACTGCACTCACAAAGGTGATCAATGGTTTTGGGACCAAAATCCAAATCCAGTAGCTTCTCACTCTTCATTTTGCCTAAACTGTTATTTAACACCATTTAAAATTCTCTGAAGCAATGGTAATAAAAACAATATGTACTCGACATAAGAATCTATACATAGATCCGAGAAGCATAATTGAGTCCAGAAATAACCTTGAGTACGCGTGAGTAATTAACATAGGACAAAGGCGGCCTTTAAATTAAGTGGGGGGCTTCCCTGGTGGTGCAGTGGTTAAGAATCCGCCTGCCAAAGCAGGGGACACGGGTTCGAGCCCTGGTCCGGGAAGATCCCACATGCCGCAGAGCAGAGCCCGTGCTCCACAACTACTGAGCCTGCACTCTAGAGCCTGCAAGCCACAACTACTGAAGCCCGCGAGCCACAACTACTGAAGCCTGCGCACCTATAGCCCGTGCTCCACCACAAGAGAAGCCACTGCAGTGAGAAGCCCGTGCACAACAACGAAGAGTAGCCCCTGCTCACCGCAACTAGAGAAAGCCCGCGCACAGCAATGGAGACCCAATGCAGCCAAAAATAAATAAATAAATATATTAAAAATTAATTAATTAATTAAGTGGGAAAAGCACCCATCTATTTAATTACTCGCTGTGCATCATGAGGAAAATGAAATTGGACCTCTTCCTGACACATCACATATGGTAAGTATATCTCTGATGGATATAAGCTTTAAATGTGAAAAAAAGAAGAAAATTTGAAGACTGTATACATGAACTTAGAAAAGGGGAGAATTCTTAAGCAAATCAGAAAGCCCAGAATTTATAAAAGGAAACACAGATGTGCTTGGCTACATTAAAAATTTTGTTTCATATACTGAAAAACACCGAAACCAAAGTCAAAATCAAAGTCACAAATGACAGGTTGGAAAAAAATATTAGTAATACATATAATAGAGATGTAATGCCCTAATATACAAAGAGCTCCTACAAATTAATAGAAAAATACCCCAAGAGGACAAATTTTAAGTGGGTAAGGACATGAACAGGAAATTTATAGAAAAACAAATGCAAATGACCAATAAATGTGGAAGGCAGATAATACAAATTAAGGCAATTATGAGATATCATTTTTCACTTAGATTGGCAAAACATTAAAGCACCAATGATACGGTAGGAACGTGAGTTGCTGCAGTCTTTAGGAATGGAATCCAGCTTTATCCATTACAAGTAAAAACATATTTATCTTTGGCTTTGAAATCTCACATTTGGGAATCCACCTCCAAGAAATAAGGACACTGGTATGTAAGTATATGTGTACAAGGATCTTTGCTGCAGCTTCAATTGTGCTAAATGTCAGAGGGGAGAGGCATGGGGTCTGTCAGTTAGACTTGGGGGGCTGGGCCCTGAAACAAATCTTACAGACAACATACTCTTCATAGTTGATCTTCATCTTATTATTTATTATTCAGTTCCTCCTTTCCTTGCTTCTTTTCTGTTATTGCAGATTTGATTTGTCACTTGGTAGAAATACTTAAAAATCTTTTTAAGTAAAAGTTTCCAGCAATTTTTATTTTATACTTGCTGATGTCATATTATTTGATACATAAAAGATAACAGCTACTAAATATTAATTATAAATTATGTACCTTTTTACAATTTGATTCTTTTTTTTGAATTCTACTTTATCTAAAATAATAACTACTTTTTATTATATTTTTGTCATGTTTTCCTGGTGGTGCAGTGGTTAAGAATCCGCCTGCCAATGTAGGGGATACGGATTCGTTCCCAGGTCCGGGAAGATCCCACATGCCGCGGAGCAACTAAGCCCATGCGCCACAACTACTGAGCCTGCGCTCTAGAGCCCATGCTCCGCAACAAGAGAAGCCACCGCAATGAGAAGTCCACTCACCGCAAAAGAGTAGCTCCCGCTCGCCGCAACTAGAGAAAGCCCGCGCACAGCAACGAAGACCCAACACAGCCAAAGATAAACAAATAAAATAAATTAATTAAAAAAAACAACAACTATAGTCTCCACTTGCATTTAGTTGGCATTTGCGTCCGATTTCTTCGTCCATCTTTTTACTATTCTGTGTCACATTTAGGTTTTGGATGTCATAGATCACATTTTAAATTCTGCTTATGGTTTCCGCTAAGATTTTTGGAAGCAGTCATTAAGCGACAATTCCCTGTTTGTCAACGATGGGGTTTAAGGAGGGAAATGTGCTTTCCTTATTGAATATGAGGAATTTAGAAAACATCTGCTGCTCCTTGTTCTTGTCAGAGCACTTGAAACACTGTAAATCTGGGTGGATCCTGAATGTAACAGTGGACCTTGTTTTTATACAAGCGGGTGTTTTGTATTAACCTATGAGATGGAAGGAGGCAGGAAATTAGGATATTTGGCCTCATGATCTCTCATTCCAGGGGGAACCATCTCTACTGCTGTCAATCTCATCTCTCACTGCCAGCTGTGGTTCTGTCAAAGGAAGCAGGATGGGGGTTAGGAGCATGAGGTCTGGGGTCTCTCCACCAAGGTTTGCATCCTGAGTGAGTTCATCACTTACTTGGGTGATTAACTTAACACATTTAGCTTCCTAATCTGGAAAAAAAAAAAAAAGGCTGGCAACAGCAGAATTCTGAATTCCATGGGGTGGTTTTCAGGATTAAATTACATAATTCATAACGCTGGCACATACTAAATGCTCATGAAATGTTAGCTGCTATTATTATTTTTATCATCATCATCTGTAAAAGGGGATTGATAAGGGGATTGATGACCTTTAAAGATCATTTCTACCAGAGCTCGACAAAGTGGCATAATAATGGTTGCTCTCTTCACCTAGAATTTTCTGCTCAGAGTTTTCCCACGGACCAAACACATGCTGGCCTGTAATGGGATACTCACAGATCTATTAATGAAGAGTAAATTTACTATCACGGAGCAGTAACTGAGACTTTTTTCAGGTGACTCATTTCTCTAACATAACTTAAGGGGCAAGTCCTTACTACCTTCAGAAAGAAAGTGTTCCACTCAGAGCCCTCTTTTCCTTAAACTCTCTTTAGCTCTTCTTCCCACTTCCTCTGAAGTCCCCACTGTTCTTAGCTCCCACTTCAGTTTTCTTGGAAAGCTCAACCTCGTTGCAGGGGAGATAGAAGCCGTAGACTCCGGGATCTTCAAACATCACCTGGATGCTAGTGCCAGCATCCTCTGCTCACGCTTTGTCAGTTTCAAAGGGAGGAAGGGGTCTAGCCTATCAGTGCAGTAGATGGTGAGTTCTCCTCTTCTGGGTTACTTTTCCCTCCAATGATACCTATGGCCGATTCGGTCTCACAAGTTTGCTCAGCATCAAGCATATTTCATCATCCAGCTCAGGGGGTGAGAAAATTTTTAACAAAACAATCATATATTGAATTGTTACATATACTAGGATCTGAGCTCATTCCTTCTTTTCTACGTATTTCTGTTAAATCTTGTATGTACCACTTTGATTTTATTCCTGTGGTTTTATAATATATTTTAGTAGACAACAGAGCTAGTTTCCCCTTCGGTGCTTTAATTTTTCAAAATTGTTTAGCGATTTGTGGCAGAATTTCATGTTGACTTCTCCTATCCCCATCCAAATCCTCTATCGCCTTTTTGTTAGAGGCTGGAGAAGTGAACACTCAAGGTATCCACCCCCAACCTCCTTTGTTGCCCCAGTTTGACAGAGGATACAGTTCCAGCCAATTAGGCTGAAGTGAGGTCTACGAGGGGAGTTTCTGGGAAAGCTTTTATTTTACAGCAGAAAGGAGGGCTGTTGCCTCTCCTTTCTGCCTCTTCCTGTCTTGAAAGCAGATATGTGGCAGCCATCTTGAACTTAAGAATCATTTTGTCAAGTTAAAAAAAAAAAGTAAAGCCAGGGGAATTTATACAGCTCTATAATAGGGCTATATTATAAAATGTCCTTTCTCTAGAGCTGTGGGGGAAATTAGGCAAATATTGGCTCAGCTCCTGAGAGTGAGTTTCATTAATTCATCCATGTAATAAGGCCTGGTTGAGTCTTTCCTGTTTGACGTATGTGAGCATAAAAAGTGAGCTTATCGCCAAAGGTTGATGGGTGTACAGATAAGGAGCGAGAAATCAACCTGGATGATGGTTTTCACTTGACACAATGACGTTCAAGTCTGGGCAGTAGACCCCTGCCTCCTGTGGGCTCTTTACAAGAGTGATTTCCCAGCAAACTGCTTGCATTTCCTGGGCTTGGATGTCTACCGGATCCCTACCCACTGAGATGACCTTTCCTATCTCAAATTGCCTTGCGTAGAGAACATTCTTTTCCAGTAAGTCCGGATGTCTTACTGGGGAGCAGGTGGCTGCAGGAACTGTGCTTGAAGCCAGTTCTGCTACCATAGGGGTCTGAGATAGGCCAAGGGGATGATGATGACATGGACACATGTGTGCTTTGAAATCAGGAGGGAAGAGGCCACTTTAGGCTGGGGGATTGGAGACGATTTCAGAACCAAAGTGGCATGTGACCTCTCCTTCTTGGAATTATGGCTAAAGTCCCACAGACCTTAAGCAATTCATCCGAAGTAGAAACAAAAACTTCTGCGGGGAAAGTAGAAATTGGATGGTGTTTGTTCTTTGTACCAAAGATATCCTAGGACTTCCTGAAGTGGGCGGCTGGTAGGACCAGTGGTTGGTTCAAAGTGATTGCTAAGTTGCTTCCAAGCCAAGACCTTGAGTCATCTTCAGTGGAGCCTGGTGTCCTGGGGAAGTCCAAATCACATACTTCTCCTCTTTGTCACCAGGATCCTGACCTCCCTTCAGAGGTTTTCTGAGGGCACCCAAGACCAGTACCCACTGAGGTCTGGAGGGACAGCCTGATCTTTTAAGCTTGGGATGTAGAGGCCTGAACTTGCTCCTGGGCTAGAAAGCTCTGGTCCTAGACAGAATAATTTATTTAGGTATTCGTCTTTGTTTCCTTTGTACCTTACTCAGCATTCCAGCAGGTGACCAAGTCTTTGTGCTCCCTTGCCGCAGGGCCTAAAGAAGAAGCAGTCTGCAGGCCACCTCCCTTCCTGACTTTGTCCTGAAGGATTGAGCATACAATGCTAGGAAGAGTGGCTTGAAGGATACAGTTCCTGGCTGTGAAAGAGCAAAGATTTTTCCCCAAGGGAAGAGATGGATGTCTGCAGTTTTTGTAAGTAATGGGCTCTGGGGCCTATCCTCCGTAGAACCCCAGGAAGATGACATTTCCATGTTAAGTATAGGAAGGTCTTCCGGACTCTGGCTACCGAGGCTCTTGGCCCTGGCAAAGATTTCCATGGGGCAACTGGGTCACCCAACTTTAACGATCTGTGTAAGCTTGGTCTACAGGCAACTTGGCGGAAACCATGTAGAGAAGGGGTTGCACCATAGGTCAAAGTTGGCCCGCCATGTTCTTGTATGACCTATAAGCTAACAACATTTTTTATATTTTTAAATATTTGAAAACTATCAAAAGAAGAAGAATATAAAACATATAAAAATATAAATATTTTTATATATAAATAAATATATATATTTATATTATAAATAATATATAAATAAATAATTATATTATAATAATAAATATATTATATTTATATATTTATTTGTATATTTATTTATATAATAAATAAATATTATAAATAATATATAAATAAATTTAAATAATTTATAATATAAATATTTTTATATTTATATATAATAAATAAATATATTATAAATAATATATAAATAAATATATATATAAATATATATAGTTTGAACTGGACCAGGTGGGACTGTGACATATAAAAATGATATGAAATTCAAATTTCAGTGTCCATAATTAAAGTCTTATTGGAACACAACAAAGCTCATTCATTTACCTATTGTCTATGGCTCTTTTCAATCAACAGTGGCAAAGTTGAGTAGTTGTGACACAGTCCCGTCTGGCCTGCAAAACCTGAAATATTTACTCTCTGGTCCTTTACAGAAAAAGTTGCTGGCCCCTGAGGCACGCCTATGCCTAGAGATGCTCCTGAATGTTTTGCTTCACATCATGACTCCTGGTCATTAGCTCTGGGAGTGGGGATGGGACTGGGAGGTGGGGAGGGAAGAGAACCTTCTCAATCTCTGAAATTTAATTTCCCGACAGCTGAATACAATAGGGCTCAGTGTCACCCCTACAGTAATTTTATGTAAAGTAGATAAACAGTATTATCTTTCTTGCACGTTCAGGTTTGTGTTACAAATTCATTCTTATCTCATAGGCCTTCCTGGCTTTTGTTTCACAGATCCTGTTTTGGAAGTAACACTCATAGGTCTCTTCCATCTCTGCACATCCAAATCCTACCATCAGATAGTAACTTAAATGTTCACCTTCCTCTCCATCCCTGGAAGTCTAACTTTGTTTATTCAGCTTGCAGGTCCACCTAATAACATTTTTCAGAACAAACATACTTTCAAATATCCTGATTGCTTTTCCTCAGACAGCTGGACCATTTCTCCCAAATTAAAGTTTTGTTGTGATTTTTCCATCCTGTAAATCCTCATTGGACTCTGATACACATGATCACATTCTGGTAATTTGTGTACATTTCTTGTGAGTTTCCTGAGTTCAGGGACTGAGTCTAAGCCTGCTAAGCCATCCTGGAAAAGAATTGGCTCAACCAAGTTCAAATTCTGGTTCCAAAGCTAGCTGTGTGACCACGGACATATCATTAACGTCTACGGGCCTCCGTTTCATCATCTGAAAACTTCCATTAATGCTCTCTGTGCCTAGAGATGTAAGAACTAAATGAGATAGTGCTTTGAAAGTGCTTTTTAGGAATCAGTTGCCCCAGTACCCTTTGCAGTCCAACCCAGAGCCTAGAGCACAGGAGGCCCCCAAAATTGCTGAAATTGTTTGTGGCAGTCACACTGGGAGCAAGATGAGACCCTGGCTTTGGAAACGAGCACTTTGCCCCAGCATTTCCTCTTTCTCCTGAGGGTTGTGACTAGTCCTGAGAAGCAGCAGCATTCCCTCTGACCCCCACCTTGGTCCTCACAGTTGCATCACCACCACATGATCATAGCTGTGGTGGAACCACCCAAGAGGAGAGGAGGGGAGAGTTTGAACTGGACCAGGTGGGACCGTAAATGCCAGGGTAAGAAGGAGGCCTGGAGGGGCTCCCAGCAGAGGCGGATGAGCAGAGATGACAAATGCTTCAGCAGATGCTACGGGCAGATGTGCAGCCACCCCTCAGCCCTTTCTGAATGCTGCAGCCTCAGGCAACCAGTCACCAGGGCCACAGCTGATAAGACGACTTTACCAGAGGAGATGTAACAATTCCCTCTCTGCTCCTGCTTGGCCCTGGCTTTCGTGTAATCTCCTTAGGAACGGAGCCAACTCTCCTGGAGAGGCCAAAGAAATCTCAGGATGTACATCCTTCAGAGACAGGATAATTCATGATTCAAAACCCTCCATATTCATTTATTTTAAATAACTGAGATAGTGTATGTACTTCCTCCTGCGAAACATGCTCTGTGCATTTAAAACTGAGCCCCCCTAAAACCGAGATCCTCTGCTGAGTTTATGAGAACCTCTCTATCCAAAAAGTTATTACCTTTCTTGTCCAACACCTGTTCCCCTCAAGATTGAGGAGTATCAAAAAAAGGGGTGGGGGGCTTCCCTGGTGGCGCAGTGGTTGAGAGTCCGCCTGCCGATGCAGGGGACACGGGTTCGTGCCCCGGTCCGGGAGGATCCCACGTGCCGCAGAGCAGTTGGGCCCGTGAGCCATGGCCGCTGAGCCTGCATGTCTGGAGCCTGTGCTCCACAATGGGAGAGGCCACAACAGTGAGAGGCCCGTGTACCGCAAAAAAAAAAAAAGGTGGGGGGGGAATTGAAATAGAGCAGGACCCCTCAGGGCCCTCCTGGGTCCAAAAGTCTTTCTGTGTCCCCCATTTCTTATTTGTAGGAAAAAGGCTTTCAGCCTCCTAGACCATCCCTGAGTTCCAAAGGGCAGATTCAAACAGCTACTAATTAGAGGAGTGAGGGAATGCAGAAACAAAGGAAAGGCAGTCAAGAAACAATAGTGCAATTGCTGGGTCATATGGTAGCTCTATTTGTAGTTTTTTAAGGAACCTCCATACTGTTCTCCATAGTGGCTGTATCAATTTACATTCTCACCAGCAGTGCAAGAGGGTTCCCTTTTCTCCACACCCTCTTCAGCATTTATTGTTTGTAGATTTTTTGATGATGGCCATGCTGACTGGTGTGAGGTGATACCTCACTGTGGTTTTGATTTGCATTTCTCTAATAATTAGCGGTGTTGAGCATCCTTTCATGTGTTTGTTGACACTATTTACAATAGCCAGGATATGGAAGCAACCTAAGTGTCCATCAACAGATGAATGGATAAAGAAGATGTGGCAATGGAATATTACTCAGCCATAAAAAGAAATGAAATTGAGTTATTTGTAGTGAGGTGGATGGACCTCGAGTCTGTCATACAGAATGAAGTAAGTCAGAAGGAGAAAAACAAATACTGTATGCTAACACATATATATGGAATCTCCAAAAAAAAAAGTTCTGATGAACCTAGGGGCAGGACAGGAATAAAGACACAGACGTAGAGAATGGACTTGAGGACATGGGGAAGGGGAAGGGTAAGCTGGGACGAAGTGAGAGTGTGGCATTGACATATGTACACTACCAAATGTAAAATAGATAGCTAGTGGGAAGCAGCTGCATCGCATGGGGAGATCAGCTCAGTGCTTTGTGACCATCTAGAGGGGTGAGATAGGGAGGGTAGGAGGGAGACGCAAGAAGGAGGGGTTATGAGGATATATGTATACATATAGCTGATTCACTTTGTTATACAGCAGAAACTAACACACCATGTAAAGCAATTATACTCCAATAAAGATGTTATTTTAAAACAACCAAACAAAAAAACAAAACAGAAAACAATAGTGCAGCATGAAGCAGGGTCCCAGTTTCTCCTCAAGGGGTCTATATACTAACAATCTGATACAAATCTCTGAGTTCTTCTGTAAGAACTAAGGCCCCCACCCAAGTGAAGGATGGTAACTTTAGGCTGAGCACAATCACGTGGACACCAGACTGGCTGGAACCAGAAGGCTGATGATTGAGATTATTGGAACACCACTCTTACCTCCCCACCAACCAATCAGAGGAAGGTCACACACCCTGCAGACCTCCCCCCAAATTTTGCCTATAAAAACTCTTCCCCCAAAACTATTGGAGAGTTCAGGCTTTTTTTTAGCATGAGCCACCGGTTTTCCTTGCTTGGCACCTGCAATAAATTCTTCTCTGATCCAAACTCTGACTTTAGGTTTGTTTGGCCTTACTGTGCGCCGGGCACCTGAACTTGTATTCGACAACACACTTCCTTTGATCGCCTCCTTTGTAGGCTTAGATGGTCCACTTCTGTGAGCCCACTCTATCGAGGGATGTCCCCTCTGTCAGACGGGGTGGGAATCCAAGTTTGGGAGACAGGAATCCTGCTTTCTGGCTTCTTCTCTAATCCATCTTTTCCACTCTTTACACAATTCGAGCCTCTCACAGAGGGGCTTTGTCTGCCTGTAGGACAGCTGTGAGAGAGTCCCTGAGGGGGTGGTTGACAGTAACCAGACTAGCCCTGCACCAATTACTTGTCTAAGACCACACTCGGAAGTCCTTCTGATGGGAAGACAGGCCAGTCCCGGGAGGAGCCTTCCACCTGCTGTTTTCTGCTCCCCCATAGTCACGGCCAGGGATCTCCCTGCTTCTAGGTCTGTTTGACAGACTGTGTGTCTGGATCTTCTCTCCAGACTCTCACAGCTGGGGCACAACCACTCTTGGAGGCTCTGTGTCCTGGCTCTGTCCTTTGCCTTCGGAGGGGCCATAATATGTGGTTATCCTGTCTACTGCATCTTAAATTTCTCTTCTCTGGGAGACTCCCATCAACATGAAAACATGCTCTTTTCTTTCATGCCCCCAAACAAAGGAAAAGCCCTGAAACAACCCTCCTTAGACCCCATGCTCCCCCCTTTAGCTGCAACTCACTTTCTCTTCTCTCCATATGGCAAAGCTTCTCGAGAATATTGATTACCCTTGCTGTCTCCACCTCCTGACCTCCGTTCCACCTGCAGCCCGCAGCGATCTGGTTTCTAGCTGAGGCCTCTATTAGCACTGCTCTTGTGAAGCTGGCTTATTCAGTCCTCAGTTGATTTGATCTCTGTTGACTCCTTTGGTCTCCTTGAAACATGCTTTCCTTTGGCCTCTGTGGCATCTCACAGTCCTGGATTTTTCTCTTACGTCTCTGACCATTTTTTCTTAGTCTCCTTTATCAACAGCGACTCCATCCAGTTTCTTTGGTTGGAGTTCCTCAGGGTTATGTCTTAGACCCACTTCTCATCCTAAACTCATTTCTCAAGAAATTGCATCCACTTCTTTGGCTTTAAATACCACGAGAGAGCTCACGTCTTACAGCAGAACTGCCCCGCTGCAGTATCTGAGGTGTTGGCTTTGATGTGGAAGGTCAGGTTGGGTGAGCAGAGGCCCAGAGAAGAGAGAGAAACTGGGGTTTCAATCCATAGAACCACTGAAGAAGCAACCCAGTGAAATATCTTTCCTCATCTGAGAAAGTCACTCACTGGGGGCAGTCAAGGTGGGCTAGACTGTGATGGGGCCGGTGGGCCTGGGGACCCTCGATTGGCCTGGGGCCTCTCAGTCAGATGGGTTAACCTTAGCTCTTAAAGATATATTATCTGTATGATTCCATTTCTGTGAAATATCCAGAATTGGCAAATCCTATTCTGTAGAGACAGAAAGCAAATTGGTGGCTGCCAGGGTGTAGGGGGAGGGGAGACAGGGAGTGACGGCATAATGGGTATGAGATTTCCTTTTGGGGTGATAAACGCGTTATAAAGGTGATGGTTGCACAACAGTATGAATGTACTAAGTGTCACTAACAGTAGAAAAGGTATATATTTTGGATTGACCCCAGAAGAAGAACCACTTTAGCTGAACCAAACCACCTAGACCAGGGATGAATTCAAGCACAGCTGTGACAAGTAGGTAAGGAACTGTACACTGGAACTGATTCTTCCTACCAAAACGATTGAAAACGACAACTTGCCCTAAGATAGTGTACAGAATGTGCTATTCTATAAGACAGCTAGGGGATTTCTAACCATATTAATTCACAGTGAACCACAGGTGTGTAGTGTGACAGTAGGATACAGGTCTAAAGTTGAAAGATACACTTTTTTTTTCCAAGTCTATATTTCCGTGACTATATGCTGAAGTCAGATCTGATGGTTCAGTGGAGCATTCTGGTAGCCTGATCTGAGGTTGGGGAAGGAAGCTGGTTTGAACTATTTAAGGCCTTAAGAGCTGGCAGGACTCTGTAACCGTTTGGAGAAGTCTAGAATTATACCCTTGACAAGTGAAGTGAGTGAACACTGTCCTGTGCTGTTCCTTTACTGATACTGTCTTATTGTATTTCTCACAACCACCCTATAAAGGAACACAGTGGACCCAAGATTTGAACCAAATATATCTACCTCCAGAATCTATTAAATCCTTCTGAGCCTGTGAGCCTATTGGAGTCCCCTGAGTCAGAAAATGAGGAATTGGCTGGGGGAGGGAGCTGCTGGTATCCCAGCGGTTCTGCCTAAGATTGCTGAGCCAGCTTCCATCATGGCATATCTCTTACTGTGCCTACAGGCTGTGTAGACCGGGAGACGTGGCCTACACACTCACCTTGGCTGTGACCTTGACTTTTATCTACTCTGCTAACAAAATTTGAGAGAACTGTCACTGCTCAGTGAAACTTCTAGAGTTTGCTTGCTTGTCAATTTCCCCCTCATACTTGCCATCCCCTCTTCATTTCCTGACTTGTAAACAGTCAGGAGAGCAGGTGACTGCCGGGTATTCTAACCAGATAACTCTGCCGTGCTCAGCACATCCTGTTATTGTGAATCTCAAGTCCTGCTTTGGCATCTACTAGTTTCTCTCCTTTTTCTAGCCTGCAGTTAGGGGAGTGATTGGATTTATAGAGATTGCCATTAATATTTTTCACTGGGGGAATCAACATGGTGTACTTGGAAGATCGTTAGCCTTGGGACTGGTGTTGGATTCAAATTCCAGTTCTAATACTAAACCTCAGTTTCCCACTTTACCTGGAAATAAATAAAAATATTAAACTCAGAATCCTTTCTATTTATTTATTTTTAAATTTTCTTTTATTGAAGTATAGTTGATTTACAATGTTGGGTTAATTTTTTCTGGACAGCAAAGTGATTCAGTTATACATATTATATATATATTCTTTTTCATATTCTTTTCCATTATGGTTTATCAGAGGATATTGAATATAGTTCCCTGTGGTATACAGTAGGATCTTGTTGTTTGTCCATTCTATATATAATAGTTTGCATCCGCTAATCCCAAACTCCCAGTCCATCCCCCACCTCTCTCCCACTTGGCAACCACAAGTCTGTTCTCTGTGTCTGTGAGTCTGTTTCTGTTTTGTAGATAGATTCATTTCTGTCATATTTTAAACTCCACATGTAAGTGATATCATATGGTATTTGTCTTTCTCTGTCTGACTTACTTCACTTAGTATGATAATCTCTAGGTCCATCCATGTTGTTGCAAATGGCATCATTTCATTCTTTTTTATGGCTGAGTAGTATTCCATTGTATACATGTACCACATCTTCTTTATCCATTCATCTGTCAATGGACATTTAGGTTGCTTCCATGTCCTGTGCTCCTATGAACATGGGGATACATATATCTTTTCAGAATCCTTTTTGAGGGCTGCATGAAATAATGGAAAAGGACCTAGCTCTTTTCCTGACTTTTAGTAGGCACTCAAGAAATTCTATTTCTTTCCCTTCCCCAACCCCCCTCTCAAGTGTTTCAGTTTTAGCATTAAATCCAGACGAAGTCTTTGACCATGACACTGTCTCCATATGCCGTGGTGCTCAGAGTGAACAGGATGGGATAAGTCACTGAGAATGCGGGATTCAGGTGGACGCAGCAGGGAGGCAGCCCCTGCCTCTCCCTCAGTGAGGGAAGCAGGGAGGCTGCAAGATTCTGAAGGACATTCTGCCTTTCCCCTCTTCTCTTCCAAAGCTCACTCCTGGCCCAGCATCCTCAGCCTGGGTCCCCATTGGCACAAGTTACTCTGCAGGCCTTGCCCCTCTTGAACCACGACTGAGAGTGGTGGGGCCCAGGCTTGGGAAAAATGATAAAATATGTGTTTTGTCTCTGGTGCAGCTAATATCCTGAATTTGGTCCTTTCTCTCCTTCGAGTTAGCTTTCCTCACAGTGTCCTTATCTCTCCTCTCCATCTTCCCCTCCACCCACATGTATCCCAAACCTCAGCTTCCAGAAGGTATGTGGGTCAGGCCACGTCCCTCCGGGGGTAGCCTCAGTCCTGCCATAACATATTACAACATGGTTGCCCAAGAAATGCCCAGCAGAGCAATGAAGAATGTCAGTTTGGTACTTGCATATTGGTACAATATTTCTCTGTTTCCTCCTTTCCTTCTTTCCATGTCAGCCACGTAAATTAGAACACCCAGAATAATAATATCAGGTATCATATATTAAGCATATGATATGTTTTCAGAACTATTCTAAGTTTATTATTTACATGTATTTACTCACTAGCAACAACTCTATGAATTAAGAATGATTATTATTCCCATTTTACAAATAAAGAAATGGAGGCACAGAAAGGTTAAGTCACTCATCCAAGGTCATACAATTAGTGGTAAATCAAGAATCAAACCCTGGAAATTTAACTCTTACCTCTTGGGCTTTTAACATCATGTTATTGCAGAATAGGATATAACATGACCTTTAGTGTTAAGGTCTGAAATTTGGGTCATGACTCAAAGGTCAATAGTTACTGAGATGCAATCAGTATCTTTTGGCCGAAACTTGTTATTTGCAAATTTCTATAATCAGAGCATGTGTGTTGAGATATACATTGGTGCAGCCATCTTTGGAAAATATAATTTGCCCTAACATCTTTGAGGATGTTATAAAAATTAGGATCTTTATATAGAATACTAAAATTTATTCTACTAATAAAAAGTAAAGTTTAACCACAGCATTTCCTTCTTACTCTGGGTTTCACTTACACCTTCAAAGCATCCCCTATCTGGCGGATGGAGGTGGCCCCAAAGCCATAGTCTCTATATACAGAGAAACTAAAAAGACTATATAAAAAGTTTCTGTTTCAAACTTACATATTCTTCCAGGTAAAGAATGTATTCCAATCCCTTAGCTGATACTTAAAAACCCAGAGGGGGGAAAATTAGTTTCAACCATAAGATGTAGAGAGAGAAGTCAGACGCTTTTGGGTGTCCCCATGTGTAGGGAGGTAGCAGTAGTGATGAGCATGACTGTTTTGTTTTCCCCGCACTGTCCTGGATTCTACTGGGATGGGCCTGCCCTCCTTGAATATGGCTGCCCCCATCTTCTGGCTATTACTGCCTGGCAGCCTGCCAAGAGCATTTCTGGTGGCATTCCTGTGCAACCTACAAACTCTCATTATAGCACAGGCTCTGTGATGACATGGACCCGAGCAAAGATGGGGGCTCCAAAGTTTCTCCCCATTGAGATAACTGTGATTGAGCACATATCCTTGTTTTGTTTACTGGAGAAAGAGACTGATTAACGGGCAGGAATGTTGAAACACGAAACACTATCATTAGAAAAAAATCAGTTCTAGCCGCAAAGGTAGTGAAAGTCAGTTTGAAAGCATAATGCAATGTGGTTGAAAGAAGAATGCAGTATTAGTCCATGATTATTGAGCACTTTGCACAGTGTATTTTATTTAATTTTCACAACAAGCCCTATAAACTGGGTGTTAAAATTATCTCCATTTTTAATATTACTCAGCCATAAAAAAGAATGAAATAATGTTATTTGCAGCAACATGGATGGACCTAGAGATGATCATACTAAGTAGGTCAGACAAAGACAAATACCATATGATATCACTTGTATGTGGAATCTAAAATATAATACAAATGAACTTATTTACAAAATAGAAACAGACTCACAGACATAGAAAACAAACTTATGGTTACCAAAGGGGAAAGGGGGTGGGAGAGGTATAAATTAGGCATTTGGGATTAGCAGATACAAACTACTATGTATAAAATAGATAAACAGGGCTTCCCTGGTGGCACAGTGGTTGAGAGTCCGCCTGCCGATGCAGGGGACACGGGTTCGTGCCCCGGTCCGGGAAGATCCCACATGCCGTGGAGCGGCTGGGCCCGTGAGCCATGGCCGCTGAGCCTGTGTGTCTGGAGCCTGTGCTCTGCAATGGGAGAGGCCACAACAGTGAGAGGCCCGTGTACCGAAAAAAAATAAAAATAAAAAATTCTGCTCCTTTCTTAGGATAAATCCCTGAAAATCACATTTCTGGACAAAATAAATGGATTTTTAAAGACTTTTAATTTATACTGTATAATTTCTTCAGAAAATGTGTGTCAATTTATATTTTTATCTTTGATGAATAAGAGCAATTTCCTCATATGAACAGTAGCATTAGGCATTAAAATTATTTGGTATCTTTGTCAGTGTAGTAAACAAAATGATAATCCTTGTTTTAATTTGCATTTCTTTGATAGCTCTAATCTTGAATATTTTTTTCCTCCCAAATTAATGAACATTTGTATAACTTCATTTATAAAGTATCTATTTAGGTACTTAATCCATTTTTCTGTTGGAATTTTCATTTTTTGGTTATAATTTGTAAGAAATCTTTGTATATAATATAATATGCACACATATATGTTTTTCAAACCACATTTGGTGTTTGAAAAAATATTTGTGTTGCAAATATTTTCCCAGTTTCATGTTTGCCTTTTATTTATGCTTTGTTATTGTTTTTATTGTTGTTGCTTTACAGCGATGTTTATGTAACTGTTATGTAACTGTTAGCTTTATTACTCTTTTCCTTTGTGGTTTCTGATTTTTGTGCCATGCTTCTAAAGGCTTTGCATATGCCAAGATTATATGAATATTTGCCTGTATAAGCTACTATGATTTTTTTTTTACATTTAAATCTATATTTTATCTGAATGCATTTTGATGTAAAGCAAGGATCAATTATTTCCCCCTAAATATTTGGCCAGCTTATAGTTTTCCCCAAATGATTAACCATATCAATTGTAGAATAATCCCTCCTTTCAGTGATATGAAATGCACCTTTATCATGAACTTAAGCCACATCGTACTATGGTCTGTTTCAGGAATTTCCATCTCCAAGTGCAGCCTCTGATTTTGCTCTCATGACACCAGACTCAAGTCTTCTTTGCACTTGTCCTTAAAGAAGAATCCAATCCATTAATGATCAATGCTGATTTTACTAAATATTTTCTAGAAGAGACAGAGGAGTGGGTTTCCATCAAGTTCCAACGAACAAACAAATAAATAAGTCCCTAGTCCCACTTGGGCTGAGCTGCTCTATGCTTCCCCACTCAGGGTCTGAGTCCTGACAGGGTTTTCAGATATTTGTTTTCTAGGTAAAGGTCAGTTCCCCAGCTTTGCAGGCCCTCTTGCCCAAGGGCCTTGGTGATCAAGAAATCTGGGTGCTCGAGGGGAGGAATCAGGGTGTTGTGTTGCCCTTATTTACATCCTTGTGGGATTACTGGGCTCTAAAGGTATGCTCCCCTCCTTGACTGGGACAACTGGACCTTCTGACAATGATAGGTCTTCAAGTCCACAGCAGCCCACTGGCAGCTGCAGGCCAGTCTGGAGAGACCAAAGAAGACTGCTGCAGATGAAGCACTGTTGCATTTGAAAGGTGAATGTCACGACTGCTGTAGAACAGATTCCAGGCATCTGTTGTCCTATCTCATTGCCAAATGGACATCTCCCTGCACCACCATCATAACAAGTTTTGCTCTTTGTAAAATACTTCCACATACGCTATCTTATTTCCTCCTAAAAATTCTGTAAGTGGTGATTGTCTCCAATTTATAGAAACGATGACATTGGAAGTTATATAACCTAGAAAACGTGGAACTAGATCAGAAATTTAACTGATAAGTCTGATGCAAAATTGTTTAACTTTCCCCCATTGAACATGTATTACCCTTGCCTCACCCCCACCCCCATTTGCCTTCTCCTATAACAAAGTCTTTTATTGTTTTTTATAAATTTATTTAATTTTGGCCACGTTGGGTCTTCGTTGCTGCACACGGGATTTCTGTAGTTGTGGCGAACCAGGGCTACTCTTCATTGCGGTGCGAGGGCTTCTCACTGCGGTGGCTTCTCTTGTTGCAGAGCACAGGCTCTAGGCACGCGGGCTTCAGTAGTTGTGACACATGAGCTCAGTAGTGGTGGCTCGCGGGCTCTAGAGCACAGGCTCAGTAGTTGTGGCGCACGGGCTTAGTTGCTCCGTGTAATGTGAGATCTTCCTGGACCAGGGCTTGAACCTGTGTCCCCTACATTGACAGGTGGATTCTCAACCACTGTGCCACCAGGGAAGCCTATAACAAATTCTTTAGTTCAGTGTTTTCCAGATCAAACCCTGGGCTCTGTGCCCTCTGGTCTCCAAGTTTTCCAAGCTTATTTTTCAGTTAGGCTTTCTGATCAGGCTAAAAGTGGGGCTGCAGTTTAGCTTGAAAAGAGACAAAGTCAAGGTTACTTGAAAGGAACAGGCATTGTGCCCTGAGGTTTGCAGTGTAAACTGAACTTCTTGCATTTTTAGATAGAAAAAGGGGTCAATGCTGTCCAGCCTGAATTGTCAACCAGTGGCCCTGTTCTAAGGGAATTTTCCTGCTTCAGGGCTGTTGAAGTGAGGAGTGAAGTTCTGGGGTGCACAGGGGGTGCAATGGGTGAAAAGGAGCTTGGCAGATGAGAGAATTGTCTGTTTCAGTGACATCTTCATATTCATTAGGACACAGCAGTTTATGGTATTCATTAATGATTTCGAAATCTTCGTATCCGTAATTAAATCCTTTTAGACTCCAGATAAATGTAATTATTTGTGTGGCCTTATTGTGTTTTTTAATAACTAGATTTGTCAGAGATTCGTCTCATTGTTTTTTGTTTTCCCAAAGAAACAGCTCTTGGATTTACTTATCTGTTCTATCCAATTTTGTTTCCTAATTAATTAGTTTCCGCCTTTATCTTTATTCTTTTGATCTTCTTGATTTCTTTGGGGGCAGATTTTATTTAAATCCCTGTCATTAAATGCTCACCCTTTATCATTATTCTTTGTTTAGTAATAAAAGTATTATTAAATGGAAGCATCATTTATTTTTATAAGTTCTATTTTATAAACAGCTTGCAACAGTAAGTTGATGTTGGGGAGTGCTGAAGTCTTTTCTAGTTTCCAAATGGTGGATATTAAAAATCCAGATGGAATGTTGATGACACGTGCCAATATTATCTACATCTGAAATTGCAGAAATGCATAAATCATTTTCACCCAGCCAATTTATACTTCCCCTTAGAGGTTTGTGCAGAGCTGTATATAAGAAATACTAGGGAATTCCCTGGTTATCCAGTGGTTGGGACTCCGTGCTTCACTGCCACCCCCAGGTTCAATCCCTGGGTGGGGAATTAAGATCCCGCAAGCTGCGAAATGTGGCCAAAAAAAAACAAAAAACAAAAAAACCCACCACCACAACAAAAACACACACACTAATCAAATGGAAATCAAAGCACCTTTTTATTAATAGCTGAGACAGTTCATGTAATGTTCAGAGAGAAGCTCTGGAGAAGCTAGAATGGGGTCAAGCCTAACAGAGGTCCTGCTCTAAATCTTGGGACCAAATATTCAGGCCTCCGGCTGCAAGAACTGGCTGGACTCTGAGAGGTGCCCTGATTATCGTCACCTGGACATAAGGGAGCCCCAGGCACACAGAACTGGAAGAGGATGAGGAAGTGAGCAGAGATGCTGTAAAGCTACCTGGCTTGGGGGAAGAGTGTGAGGCAGGAAGCAAGTGGGCAGAGAAGCCTGTGGCATGGGGAGAAGCAGCTAAATGTTCCCTCCCTACATATAGTAGAGAGCTTACCTTTGCGTCATCGTTTTGTTATTCATGTCTACCTAACTCTCTGTGATCAGAGAATATGGTCCCAAAAAGTTCTGGACTCAGAAATTAATGAGGTTTCCTTGCTGGGCTCTTTCTCTGTACAACTGTTTCTTTGACATTTAAAAAGAAACAATTTTATATGCATTTCAATATGTCTACTAATTCAAGCTTATTATACGTATTAGTCAACACTTTAATAAATTTATTTATTGTTCATTTGGTGATAGAGCAATAGGAAGTCACAAACATGCTGCTACAATTGTGTATTTAGAAAATTACATGACAAGCTTTAATATTTCTTCATTCATCTTTTACCTCTTATTCATCTAAAATGATGCTCTTTGTCTTGTTGAAGACTTAAGCCTTGGATTCCGCTTTTCTGCTTTCTGCTATAAGTATTGCAGGGCCTTCTTCTTTTTTTAATTGAAGTAAAATTGACTTACAATATTATATTAGTTTTAGGTGTACAACGTCGTGATTCAATATTTTTATACATTACAAACCACAGTAAGTCTAGTTACCATCTGTCACTGTACAAAGATATTACAATATATTGACTATTTTCCCCATGGGGTACATTACTTGCCGGACCTTTTTGTGTTTGTTTGATGTATCTTTGCCTATGTTTTAAGATTTCCTAAGTATTTTGCTTTAACTGTGTCTTAATCTGAAAACTTTGTGCTATGTCTGTCACATTATTTTATATTTTTTTGATTTTAAAAAATATTTATTTGTGTTTTCATTCTTTTCTTCTCTCCCTCCTTCCCTCTCCCTTCCCTTCTTCCTACCTCCTCTTCCATTCCTTTCTCCTTCCTTCTTCCTTCCTTCCTTCCTTCCTTCCATCCTTCCTTCCTCCCTCCCTCCCTGTTTTCCTCCTCTCTCCCTCTCCTCCCACCTTTCACTAGCTGTAAATATACACTTCAATAGTTTTTAGTAAGTTTGTAGAGCTGTGCAGCCCTGACCATAGTCCAGTTTTAGAACTTTCTTATCATCCCCAGGCAACCAACGATATGTTTTCTGTCTATAAATTTGCCTTTTCTGTGAAATTCACTCAAGTGAAATCGTACACTAGGCAGTCTTTTGTGTCTGGCTTTTTTTTCACTTAGCATAATGTTTTTGAAGTATTTTGTGTATCATTATTTCATTCCTTTGTTGCTGACTAGTATTTCACGATGTGGATATACCACATTTTTTCTTCCACTCACCAGTTGGTGGACCAGTTTGAGGCTATTATGAGTAACGCTTCTGTGAGTGTAATTCCCGTGTAATTATTCCTGTGAACGTGTTTTCATTTTTCTTGGGTAGGTTCTCAGGAGTGAAATCTATGGTAAGATTTATGGTAAGTTTCTGTTTGACTTTATTTTTTGTCTGTAAAAATACAGGTAGAACAATAGATAATTTTTCCCAGCTATGTCTGGCCTTTCTATTTCTCTCCTTTTCCTTTTTTTTCCAAATCGAGAAAAGTATTCTTTATGTAGTTGAATATATCCGTACAGAGTTGTTGCTTTAATTTAGACTCTTTGGAGTGTGCGACCCAGTGCTTTAGTTTTAATTTAATTGAGATAATTCATATAACATAAAATTCACCATTTTAAAGTGTACAGTTCCATGGTTTTTAGAATATTCACTACAATGTGCAACCATTGTACTACCTAATTCCAGAATGTTTCCATCACCCCCCAAAAAGACCCCCTACCTATTAGCCATCAGTCCCAATTCCTCTCTCAGCTCATCCCCTGAGAACTGCTTGTCTACTTTCTGTATGTATGGACTTGCCTATTCCAGAAATTTCATAAATATGGAATCATACAATACGTGGCCTTATGTGTCTGGCTTCTGTCAATTAGCCTAATACGTTTGGCTTTTTAAAAAAACACCCTATATCACTTTGCATTCCCATCAGCAGACTATGAGGGTTCCAGTTTCTTTGGATAGTGTTGTTTTGGGGGGCTTTTTGTTTTGTTTTGCTTTGTCTTCTGGCCACACCACACGGCTTGTGGGATTTTAGTTCCCTGACCAGGGATCGAACCCAGGCCCTTGGCAGTGAGGGCCTGGAGGCCTAACCCCTGGACCGCCAAGGAAGTCCCTGGATAGTGTTTTATTGATGACCACTCTTGTTATCATTATGAAACTGAAACAGAAGTGATGTTGTCCTTCTGAGTTGTGTCCATATGGTGGGGAGTGTGAACAACGAGCTGGGGGAAGGAGACATCCTAAGTTGATGCTGACTTAGTTCTGGGCTTTCTGGAGACTCAGGAACACTGCAATCTCATTTCTTCAGGAAATGCTTCTTCCCACGTTCTGGACTGAAGTGGGGAAAGAAATGGGACACTGGCTAATTTAGGACTTTTAAAAAGGCAATGTGAAATAACATCAAACACTCTCCTGGGTGCCTTTCTCTTTCTTTTCTTTTTTTCCTCTTCTTTTTTCTTTTCTCCTTTCTTCCCTCCTTCCTTCCTCTCTCTCTTCCTCCCTCCCTCCCTTCCTCCCTTTCTCTTTTCCTCTTTCTTTCTTTTCCTTTCTTTCTTTCTCTCCCTTCCTTCCTTCCTCCCTCTCTCTCTCTCCCCATCTCTCACTCTCTCTTCCTTCTGTCCTCCCATCCTCTCTCTTCCTTTCTTTCTCTTCCTTTCTTTCTTTCTTTCTTTCATTCTTTCCTTCTTCCTTCCTTCCTTCCTTTCTTCCTTCCTTTGTTTCTTCCTTTGTTTCTTCCTTCCTTCCTTCCTTCCATCCTTCCTTCCATCCATTCTTTCTTTCTTCCTTCCTTTCTTCCTTTCTTTCTCTCTCTCTTTCTCTGTTTCTCTCTCTTTCTTTCTTTCTTTTCTTTCTTTCTTTTTCTTTCTTTCTTTCTTTCTTTCTTTCTTTCTTTTCTCCTGGAAGTGTTTCCAACTAAGTTTGTAAAAGTGACTTACTTGATTATAAGAACTAGTCTGAAGGCAGAACACCTGCAATTCTGAGAACCGCAGCTCACCCCTGCTTCATGGCTGTAGTGGAACCAGTCCTGCCACGCACACCTCAGGAGAATTGAGGCAGCACACTGTTGCAAGAAGAATTCTGAGTTAGCAGCCGGATTTGGTTTGGGGGCTGGTTTCTTTGGGCACCTTGGGAAGTTACTTCACTCAATGTCATTGCTACTAAAGTAAGTTATGATAGGTGCTGGAAGAACAAATATAACACAGCAGAGGGAGGAAGGGTATTAAAACTGTGGTTTGTTACAGGAAAACAGAAAAACAAACAAAAAAATACTATGCCAAAATTTATTTCTTAAGTCGTCTGTTTGGGGCCCTAGAGCACAGACAATTTGGATGGGTTTCCTTACAGGTTGAAAGAACAAATATCTCTGATGCAAAAACACATGTGTCAATATCCCTTCTCCCAGTGACAAAACTCACATCCCTTTCTCAGCTCTAGGCTATTGCCTATCAGCTATTGAGGGTGTGTTTCCGGAGGATGGTCCAGGGCTGGCCCTTCTTCTATCAGTTTCCCTGTCTTACATATTCTGTAGGCTTGGGCAGACAAAGCAGTTTGAGAATAAGCTCAATAACCCAATGCAAATAACAATACATGGGTTAAAATTAATTATTCAGAAGGCTACTTTCTCAGTGAAAGAAGGAGGTTTGCCCTGTCTCTAATTACTGTATTTTAAATTCAAATCAACTCCCACGTGTTTGGGTAAATTTATATATGCATTTTGAAAGTTTGCATCTCTCCAGGAATTTTATGGGGACTTTCCTCCTAATCATCATACATAATGATTTGCAGAAACATTTATATATGTGTGAGGAAAAACAGATCAGCTTTAAAGTTCTAAGTTGGGCAATTTTTAATTGTGTTCTGATGGCTTGCTGTCTTGAACATCAATACTTTAGCATCTCCCAAGTTATCTGTTTCAGGGATTCATATCATTAAAGGTGGCTAATGTCATCTTGTTCAATTTCTATTTCTTTCATTGATATTCTTCCCTGTGGCTAATGGTATCTGGTTTGATTTTTATTTTTTAAATCTGTATCTTTCCTGCAATATGGAATGTTTGAGAGCTTTTAGGAGCACATGGAGTGAACATTCACAATATTTAGTGGAAATCAGATGAATGCTCTGGTGAGTGGATTGTATAAAGGGCTTATTACTTGGTTAAACGCTATTTTTATTATTTATCACCTGTATTATTTGATTTATCCTCACAACTGATTGCTGATTAAAGGCAAAGTGGGGATTTCCCTGGTGGCACAGTGGTTAAGAATCCGCCTGCCAATGTAGGGGACACGGGTTCGAGCCCTGGTCCGGGAAGATCCCACATGCTGCAAAGCAACTAAGCCCGTGCACCACAACAACTGAGCCTGCGCTCTGGAGCCCGTGAACCACAACTACCAAGCCCACGTGCCATACCTACCAAAGCCTGCACGCCTAGAGCCCGTGCTCTGCAAGAAAAGAAGCCACCTCAATGAGAAGACTGCACACCGCAACGAAGAGTAGCCCGCGCTCGCCGCAACTAGAGAAAGCCGATGCGCAGCAACGAAGACCCAACACAGCCAAAAGAAAAAAAAAGGCAAAGCATAAGAGACCCGGACATTGAAATATATGCCACAAACTAGTGAAGGATATAAAATAATAATTCTGCAAATTTGCCTCAAACTGATCTTCATCCTATCATGTAGCATTCACCCAAACCAAATTCTCATATAACATAACAAAGAGTCCCTTGTACTTGAAAAATTAAGACGTTAAAAAAAAAATAGTGACATTCATGTCCCATTTACCTTTTTCATTTATTGGGAATAAAGAGTATCTACACCTAGATTGTTTTATATTCAGAGAAAGTCTCCAGTTAGCTGCCTGGAACTTTCTTTCTAATCTTGTTATCCAGAAATAAAATGCAAAAATTAAAACAGTAAACCCATGGATTATTTATTTATTTATTTATGGCTGTGTTGGGTCTTTGTTGCTGCGCATGGGCTTTCTCTAGTTGCGGCAAGTGGGGACTACTCTTCGTTGTGGTGCGGGGGCTTCGTTGTGGTGCACTCTAGGTGTGTGGGCTTTAGTAGTTGTGGCACGCAGGCTCAGTAGTTGTGACTCACAGGCTCAGTTGCTCCGCAGCATGCGGGATCTTCCCAGAACAGGGCTCAAACCTGTGTCCCTTGCATTGGCAGGCAGATTCTTAACCACTGCGCCACCAGATAAGTCCCACCCATGGGTTTTTAATGTTCAAAAAACTTTTAAATTTCAAACAGCTATGAAAATGTTTTTTTCTATTTTTGATGGTACATGCACCCTTGATTTCATTCTTCATTGTAGTATATGCTTGATCCCCAAACCAAACTCAACATAACAAGTCATTTAAATTTTTTGTTTAAAATTAGTGTTTTTCACATAATTAACTTAAAGAAAATTAGACTGTGCCATTTGTTAGATAAGAAAAAGTAGAGTTTTGCCTTTATATTGATATAGTATGAAAATTATCAGAGTACCTTAAAATGAACTTACAGTATACTGATATTGATCTAAAATAAAATATTTTAAAATTAAAATTGTTTCTTTATTATATACTATACAAAAATGATGACTTTTTTAACTCCTAAGAAATGAGACAAATGTATGAGTAATTAATAGAATGTGTTAAATGAAATTTATAACTTTACAACCATATATGTAAAGCTATAAATATATATGAAACTACATAGATATGTAGATAGAAAGATATAGACCTAAAGGAAATACTTTTGACTGGAAATCACTTGTGAATATGTATTTTATGTTTGATGGGGGAAAATGGAACAGAAAGGGAGATGAGTGAAATACTGGCAGAAAAAATCCTTAGTTATATCACAAAACCATTAGTCCACATGTCTCCTTTCAGAAAATTTACCTCTTTTCCAGGTGGTTCCCCCGACTTCCCCAAGAGTTTGGGACATGATCCTCTGTCCCAAGTCCCCCACTCTTTTTTTCCAAGACTATCTCTTATTTGAGAAGTTAAGAGTTTGGCGGTAGGTAATAACTTCTTCAGACCTTTCAAGGGTCAAGAGAGTAGGCCTGAATATTGGTTGGTTTTCCGTCTGTCTCACACTAAATTTTTCTTTCTTCCATCACCTTCCGGAGGCTGAGTCACATGAGCAAGCAGGCCAAATGTTCTCAGAGTCAGACAAGCCGCTAATATGCGTTGTATAACCAGAAAGTAAACAGCTGTGTCTGACATAGAGGCAAGAGTGTCCAACGTTGGCATAGAACTTGGGCTGGTTTCCTGACTTGAATCTCTTCACGTACTTCTTGACCCTCAGATTGATTTTTCCTTCCCCAGTCTCTGGATTCTACAGTTTGGGAGTTAGCTTCCTGCTTACATTTGCTTAGAATAAATAGCTGTTCACAAAGCACTCAGTATGCAAGTATCTAGTTCATCCCTTAATCCACAGTCTTGTGTCAGTCCCCAGACATCTGGTACAAGAGAGGAAACAGATGCCACCTCAATCTAGGTTCTGTGAGATCAGAGTCCATCATTTCGGTTCCTCTCTGGTTTCCTGAGACAGCCTTCTCCATGCTTCTACTACCAAATATGCCTCAACTTTTGCATGGCTAGCTCTAAGCTCTCTTTATGGGTGCAGTGAACCTTGAGTTGTTAACTGTTCCTGTAAGCAATGCAAAAAGAATAATTGTTCCTAAAACCAATTCAGTTTCGTAAGGTCTTAGAAACATGTCCCTTTCAAAACTGATCAGTACTTTCTAAAACTTTGCTAAGAAGTTTCATCTTTTCTAATCCACAGTCTTGCTGCATGTATCATGGTCCCCTGCTGGTGAAAAATCATGAAAGTGTCAATTTCGTGTGGTACTAAGGTCCCTTTGCCTTGCTAGCTGGCTCTTGGAGGGCCCATGAAAGAATGCCTTCATCTAGCTACTTGGAAGGTGTATTATAGTCAAGGAGAGAAATAAAGAAGGACTCAAGAAAGGGAACATGATGCAAGCACTGAAAATCACTTAGTATATACAATAAGGACACATAGTTCCACAGTGACTGCAAAAGCCAAAGATTATTCTTGGAATTGATTGTTTGGTTAAACATGTATGACAATAACCTGAGTATAGAACTTATACTTGCCTATTTTACATTTTTTATATTATAATCTCTATGCTAAACTGTAGGGTCTGTGAGAGAAGAGATTTTTATTTCTCTATCATTGTGTCATCTGTGTCCTATACATGCTAGGTTCTCAGTAACCAAAATTGGACAGTGAGGAAAAGAACATGTGAGCTAGTCAAAATTTTAAAAACTTTTTCATCATGCAGAGAAATAAATGTAAATACTAATAGAATTAGAAACATTGATTTATTTTCCAAGCATTATCAAAATTCTGTCATAAAACTTTAAGCTAAAATCCAAAGATAGAAAACAAAGAAAAAAAAGAGCATAAGAAAGAATGCAAAACACAAAATTTGAGATGAGAAACCAAATTTATCAGTCATAAAAATAAATGTAAATGAGTGAAATTGTCCTATTAAAAGACAAAGACTTCCATATTAATTTTAAAGGTCTGTTGTTTATTTATGTTTAATGTCTGATAAATAACTTTTATTTGTATAAAATAGGCATTCAAAAATAGCTATTGTTATAACATCAGAAGCCATGAACACAGTCAAAGAGTTTTGGAGGTGTTGAAATTTAAAAATCTCTATGAGTAACACAATCATTTAAGTTACATCCAAAAAAGATTGAAAGTATGAGGATAGAAAGGTATCACAGTCATGTACTTTTGGAAATACTACCTTCACCTCTAAGCACCTTTTGGGTGATAGCTATTTTATATGCACCAGAAATTCATAATAAATATTAAATTACCCCCAAAGACAGGGATGAAACATTAACACAAGTATAAAAGTAATTTTATGTAAGGTTAAAAACCTATTTTAAAATGCTTCCAAATATGCAGAGCTATAGACTAATGCATTGTACCCTCTGTGTTGAGGGTAGAAATATAAGTAGGGGTAGGGTCATGAAAGAACTTATAAATAAACTATGTTAGATTTTTCTTAAATGCAATGGGAGCTATGTAAAAGTTTTAAGTACAGGGAAAGGCATAATTAGATTTGCCATTTAGAAGGATCACTCTATTAGTCACAGCAAGAATGAAGGAGCTTGGGACTTCCCTCGTGGTCCAGTGATTAAGAATCTGCCTTCCAATGCAGGGGACGTGGGTTCAATCCCTGGTCGGGGAAATAAGATCCTACACGCAGGGGGGTAACTAAGCCTGTGGGCCACAACAACTGAGCCTGGGTGCTCTAGAGCCCATGAGCCACAACTAGAGAGGAGCCCACATGCTGCAACAAGGATCCCGTGTGCCACAACTAAGACCCAACACAGCCAAATAAATAAATAAATATTTTAAAAAGAAAGAACAAGAATGAAGGATCTCTAGAAGTATCATAGAAGCCAGTTAAGAAGCTAAGACAAGCATCAAGGAGAGAAAAAATGGCAGCCTTCTGAAGGTGATGGCACTGGAGAAGTAGAGAGGTAAATACATTTGAGAGGTATTTAGAAGGTAGAATGGATAAGACTTGGTGATTGATTGTGTGGGTGAACATGGCAGAGTGTATTTCCAAAGATGGCTACAATAATATTTCCCATCCAGATCAAGAGATGGAGGCTTTCTCCCCACTCTTAACTCTGGGTGAGCCCTGAGACTAGCCCCTCTAACCAGTAGAACATGCACGAAGTAACACTGTGTCATTTCCAGTGCTCAACCAGCCTGGTATCTTCCACTTCCTGTCTCTTAGAACCTCCAGGTAAGAAGTGTGACTACCCACAGAACAAGCTGTGAGAAGCCCAAGGCCTTGGAGAGGCCCTGGAGGATGATATGGCATGTGAAGAGAAAGAGAGGAGTACTGACGTGTCCCACACTGTGAGTGAAGAAGACATCTTGAAAGTAGATCCCCCACCCCAGATATCCCAGGTGATATCACATAGCTCATAGCCAAGCCCTTCATGAATTCCTGACCCACAAAATCATGAGTCAAATAAATTGCTGTTTTTAGCCCCTGTGCTTTGAGAGTCATTTGTTATGCAACAATGGATAACCAGAACAGTGAGGGAGAGGGAAAAGCATAATAGGAACTCCAGGTTTATGAATTTTGTGATGATGCCTTTTTTGGAGATGGAAGATGGTTGGGAAGATGATGAATTCAGCTGATTTCAATTCATCAATGAGAAACCATTGTAGAGTTCCCATAGATACATAAATAGTTGGTACAGTGTGCAGGGTGAGACTAGAACAACACAGAATCTCTCCAGGAAACCAATATTTCAGGGAGAGGAAAAGGAAGAGCTTGGTAAGAAGGTCATGAAGGAGAAGGAGAAGCCAGACGCCAGACGAGTGGAGATTCAGAAACCAAGGTCAGAAAAGGGTCTCAAGAAAGAAAGAAAGGTGAATAATGTCACAGGCTGAAGAGAATTTAAGTCTTATATGGGCCCAAAGTGCCCAATGGATTAGCAAGAAGAGCTTAGGGAAGTGATACGAGAGAAGAGTAGACTGCAGTTCCTTCAGGAATGGGAGGGAGGTAAGGACACGAGACAGGGAGTGCAGACACTATTTAAGACCAATTTGACTACAGAAGAGGAAAAAAAAGGGGGATAAGTCTTGAAAATGACAGAGATTGATTGAATGATGCTTTTCTTTTTTTTCTTAAGATGAGGGAGACAAACCTTTTTCCTTTAACAAAAAGAATACTTGTGGCAGTTTTGTCTGCCATTGTTCAACTGTCCTCTGGCTTCTTGTACTGCTGTGAGAGGTCCTAATGTCTCCAGCCCTAAGCCTTCCTTGGGTAGGAATCATTTTGCTTCTTCTTGGCTTCCCCCTGCAGCCTCCCCACCTTCCTGCTATCTCCGATCTTTTCTGTCTGCTTTCCATTTAAAAAAATAGTACTGTATAGCATAGGGAACTATACTCAATATTTTGTAATAACCTATAAGAGAAAAGCACCTGAAAAAAATATATATATATAATTGACTCACTTTTCTGTACACTTGAAACTAACACAACATTGTACATGAATTATACTTTAATTTTTAAAAAATTGAAAAACAAAAACCGCTGCTAAAGTGTGAACTGTAATCTGAAAAAGAATATATATGTATGTATATATATATATATATAACTGAATCACTATACATCTGAAACTAACACACTGTAAATCACCTATACCTCAATAAAAAATAAAAAATAAATTAATTACTTTTTAAAAATGTTATAAAAATTTTAAAAAGTAGTACTGACTCTAAGTCTACTGTTATTTCCTCCACAATTCTCTTTGTCTTTGTTGGTTTATGCCTTTTGAAGAACGTTCCTTTCACTGTCATTTTAGGGGGGGTTTAATGAAGAGAGATAAATATGTGTTCCATTTGCCTTTTTTAAATTGGAATCCTTTGCCCGTGGAATACCAACAACACCTCTTATTTGGACGGGAAGAAAATAATCATACATTCCTCAAAGCAAAAATCTTATAGGTCAGGTTGTCCAACAGCAATGGAAAAGGAGAAATGAAAATAGGGATATGAGACATGGTGGATTTTGCCATCAGGTTTAATGTGACTCAGCTGTGACCCAGAAATGAGGTGCAGTGGTTTTGATGTGAACCAAGGATTTCTTTTCCTCACAGTCATGTACCACTGGCTGACAAATGTCAACTGTCAATGTGGGGACAGTTGGTGGCAATGAGGAAGCAGGCTTGAGCCAGATAGTCCTTCCTTCCTGGTCTTGTGTCATCCCCTCCCTGAACTGGAGAGCCTAGCCAACCTCAGACTGGGATGGCATCCTTCTTGCTGAGCATGAGATCCTCAGGACTTCCTAGACAGCCTTAGGAAGACTGAAGTCCAACCGGGAGGAGGTAGGGACTAAGGGGCAATGTAGGAAGAAGATGAGGGTGAGAAGTGGGTAGGAGATGGGTGATGGCAGCTGGAGTTTGCCTCTCTTGTGCTTGAGGCTGAAAGGCCTGATTGACATCAGGCCTGAAATGACATCTCTCAAGTATCCTAAAAGTGGGCAGAAATCATTTTAGGGTCAGAACTGCCTGAATATTCTGAGGATTTCTGGCCTCCACTCCAGAAGGTGGAAAGGCTGCAGTAAAGTTTGCAAAGGGACAGGGAGACATTATTCTGAGCAGGACCTTTTTCATGTGCTGTGTAGGTGAGCGCTTCTGCTTGTGTCTTCCGTTGTGAAGGGACTTGAGTTTGTATAGATAAGGGATTCATTGCTGCTGGACAGAGAAGCCTCAGTTATATATATATACACACATGCACACACACATATACACATATATATATTCTCTTTAAGATTCTTTTCCATTATAGGTTATTACAAGATATTGAATATAGTTCCCTGTGCTATAGAGTAGGTCCTTGTTGTTTACCTATTTTATATATAGTAGTGTGTCTATGTTAATCCCAAACTCCTAATTTATCTCTCCCCCCACCCACTATCCCCTTTGGTAACCATAAGTTTGTTTTCTATGTCTTGGCAGTCTTACTTTTAAAGGCTCAGTCCCACAAAATCTTGCTGGGAATTATAAATTAAATCCCTCCTAATACAATAGAGATGCAAGTTAAAGATTGGGCTTCCTTTAAAAAGTTCTTTTAGCATGTGGAGTCTGCTTCTTTGAATATGACTTCATACCTCCTTGGATTTGAGATTCATAAATGTTGGCTGTGTTTTCCCAGAACTCCTGTCATGGGGATATTAGTCAGAATGAAGCTTTGCAGGACTCCAGGCAACACAGGCAGAAAAAGTGAAAGGAAAGCCAAGAGTGAGGACAACGCCCACGAGACTGTCATGGGTTCCATCCTCAAATGACAGGGATCACATGCTTCCCCACATGTGGGTCAGTTGAACGTCTCATAGGCCCTTCACATTCCTCCCACTTGGGGCTGAGCCTGCAGGACGAGTCTTGGGAGAGAAACATGAAGAGCCTTAAATTGCCCCTCCTATGAATACAGGGACCCTTGGCTGGAAATTGGACATCTCTTCAGGCTCTGTGGTGGTCCCTTGGCGTTTCTGGGTACTAGCTTTTGTCTGAGCTGGCAGCTGAGCTATTAGCCTTGCTTCTCTCTTTAGAGGGATACGTAGCATTCGGGAGTAATGGAGCCTATAAGAGGAATTTCTGAAGGAGGGGGAAGGGAATTTCTGTGTTTGAGGGTTTTAGTGGAGTGGGTGGGTATTGTCGTTTATTATGAGCAGCTGTGTAGTATAGAGGTTAAATCAGCAACCTTGGAACCAGACTTCCTGGGCTCAGAGCCTGGCTCTGTTCCTAACTAGCTTTGTGACCTTGGGCAAGTTACTTAATCTCTCTGTGTACCTATTTCCTTATCTATGAAATAGTGATAATAATAATGCCACTCTCAATGGATTGATGTGATTATTAAATTACTAATATATGTAAAATACACAAAATAGTGCTTACAAACACCAAAAAAAAAAAAGTTTGCTATTACTCTCCGTGCCCTCTTCGGCTGCAGGTGCATGACTGCCACTAGAAGGCGTTGTTAGCCTTAGGGGCGTGGTGGTTTTCCCTCAAGAGTAGGCACAGAATCCTGGGACTGGGGAGCCCAGCCCCGAAGTAGGCCCTGCTCTACCCCTCATCTGAGTAAGAAGGATTTGTTATTGTTGGAGATGCAACCAACCAGAGCCCAGGAAAAGGACAGGGTGAGGCCCAGCCACAGAAAGATCTCACAATTCAGAGGTGTCACAGCAAGCGTGAGCTGCAGCTTGGGAAAAATAGGGACCCCGGGGCCCAACAAGGATAACCATTAAACCTTCGCTTTAGAGAGAGTGCTGTGCCTTTATCCCAGGCTGATTTCTGGAGCCAGCAGAGAAAGGGGGTCAGCAGGAAGGCCCTGTGTGTTCAGTGTGGGGAAACAGAGCACTAATGCTTGAAACCCCCATGAGGGCGTGTGGAGAGCCTAAATATCTAAGGGGTCAAGTGGAGAATTGAAATGAGATACGAAGCCGGGGTCTGAAGGTGAGAACAGAGCAATCAGGTTCAGGAGGAATGTTCGGGAAGGAGCATTTATAAAAGGCCTGCCTCCAGAGCCCTGGCTAGGAGGCCAGCTCGCAGGGCCATCGGGGCTCCCTCCTCTGCTTCCTGCTCCCCCTGTGTGTGACCCACGGTGGGTGCCTGCTGCTTAGTGGGCCCACATCAACTGTCTCTCTTTGGGGGAAGCCACTCTGCGGCCTGAAGAGTCCTGGACCAGGGCTACTTCTCTTATTACCACCTCATTCGCTGCGCCCTCTGCAGGAATCTATCTGGTTCTCACCTGATTGCTCTAGATGTTTAGTGGTTTCCACAGCCCGTTTCTCCCATCCCAATGAGTTTTTTTTTTTTTTTTTTCTTTCTAGTACGCGGGCCTCTCACTGTTGTGGCCTCTCCCGTTGCGGAGCACAGGCTCCGGACGCGCAGGCTCAGCGGCCATGGCTCACGGGCCCAGCCGCTCCGCGGCATGTGGGATCCTCCCGGACTGGGGCACGAACCCGTGTCCCCCGCATCGGCAGGCGGATTCTCAACCACTGTGCCACCAGGGAAGCCCCGCAATGAGTTTTCATTAATGTTTGTCTCCCGGACTGACTTGGTCTCACCCTGGCATTCTTGCACCCTGCAATCCCCCAGTATCTGTAGCCTCCTCCGTGCATGCGTATGTGTGAGTATGAGGCAGGGAGATGAGATGAGAGACAGCACCCGAACTGGGACTGAGATGGAACATTCCACTCACCAAGTGGTGGGGCCCTGAGCAAACTGATTTTATTTATAGAAACAAAGAAATGTGACATTCCTTACATCGGAGTGTCACGCGCTCTCATCAGCTACACTGGTTTCCAAAAACTGCCCGTGTTCAGAAGGGGGCACTTTGTGGTCTAATTGGCAATGCCCTTATAGGAGGTTCCCACTGCCCCCAGATATCTGCCCCACCACCTCATCTGTGTCTGGCATTTTTGTCATTAATATTATTCCTATATTGGGGATATTTCCTTAGTAAGAGGAAGCCTTTACCACCCATTACTTGATGTGCAAAGCAACCTGCAAAGAGCTGGACCAAGAGTAGCCCTAACTGGGGAATTCTGCCCTCTGTAGTTTCTTCTCTGTGTCTGGTAAAACAGCTACACCAGGGGCCAGTTGCCTGTATACTTTCTCAACTGTTGCTCAAGGCACTGGTGCGGTGGTGTGCAGCCTCCTTCCTGGGCCCCTGCCTTCCCTGGGCCCCAGAGTCTGCTGTTATCACGCAAGCTGCTTCTGACCGCTGTTGATCTGCAGTGGCAGAGACGACGCAGGCACAGAGGCTCCACGGGTCCCCCAGCCCACCCGTGCTTCCTGGCCTCTCTCTTCCATGTAAGGAGGAGTGGGACACATTTCCCAAGTTGACTCTTTGTTTTTTCTTGGATAGTCTACCCCCTTTTCAGGTAGTGGAATTGTGAGCTGCCTATTGGAAACTTCCTTCCAATAGTTTCCTCTCTGTCTACATGGTCAGGCCAGAAATCTCAGCATCATTTCTGATTCCTCCCTTCTCTGCACCTTCCACATCCAGTCTGTCAGCCAGGCCTGTCAGTTCTATCTTCATAAGGCATCTCAAACCACAGTGAACGTACCTTACTTTTGTAACCAGAAAAATATAAACTTGTTATGTGTGCATGTCTGTGCATAGGCACACCTGTGGGCATGCGCCTAGGGGGTAGATTGTATGTTAGCAATTTTTTTTTTTTTTTTTTTTTTGGCCAAGCCACACATCATGCAGAATCTTAGTTCCCTAAACAGGGACTGAACCTGTGTCCTCTGCAGTGGAAGTGTGGAGTCCTAACCACTGGGCCACCAGGGAATTCCCATCCCAGTTTTAGGTAAAAAGATTTAGCACAGTTAAATCAGTCTTCCTACAGGCCCATAAGTGGGAGGGCAGAGTTCTGCCAGGTGGTGTTAATCTCAGGTAACCTGGTGGTTTCCTTACAGGGAAGGTAGGTAGTGGCTCAGGTAGTGATGAACAGAGGCCAGCCAGGGGGCAAGAGACTGATGGATGGTGAGGAACTGTTCTTGGGTCTGTAGCTCAAGGATGTTTCTCCAAAGGCTGGGGTAATTCTGAGGGCACAAGCAGGTGCCCTGGTATTGTAAGTGTCGGATGCCGGATTCCAGTTGGCATGAACATATTCCCCACTGGCTGGGAACTGGGGAGACCAGATGGCTGCCTCAGGTTCCACACAGATGTTGGTTTCCCATCCCTGGAGAGAGCTCACTAATGGTTAGACCTGAAAGGAACCACCTGTGTAGATCTCCCCTCCTCCTCCAACTCCCTCAGCTTTATGAAAGGACATGGAAATGGTAATAAGAATGTAGGGCATTGGAGCTTCATTTCCTGGGTTGGAATTTCCAGCTCTACCACATATTGGTTAGTGACTTTCAGCAAATTACCTAAACTTTCTAAGCCTGTTTCTTCATTTGAAAGATGAGGAAATAATAGTACATGCCTTGTGAAATTGTCATGAGCATCAAATGAAAGAATGAAGATGGCATGTTTGATATAGTGCCTGGTCAAACAAAATAGACGCTCGATACCTTTTAGCTCTGATCATCACCTCGGCAAGGATGTGGGTGTGGCAAAACGTCGGTCGCTCCAGATCCTGAGTAACAAAGGAGAGGAAAGTGTTCTAAGGTGGAACAACGGTACCTATGACAGCAAAGGACCTTCCCTGGTGCCCCCTCCATTATGGCACCATCATGGTGGTGGGAAATCGTGCCCCAGGATGAGGCAGGGGTGCAGAAAAAGCAGCACCCCAGAGGCCTGAAGCTGCTCAGACTCTGCCCCCACCCCAGCCTTCAGGGCGCCCCGAGTTTGCTATGCACCAGAAATCGGGAAGTACACATTTCCAGAAAAATCATAGTGAAAGGAAATCAGCCTCAAGAAGTTGGTGGTTGGCTAAAATGAACTTTTGCCCCAAAAGAGAGACATGTGGCCGGAAGACAGAGGAGCAGTAAGAGTTTGCTGCCCAGAGCTTGGGGCCTGGTTCTTTCACCTTGGCTCCCACTGCCCAAAGGGGTTCAGGGGTCATCTTTGTGGGGTGGAGAGGAAACTGGGAAATATCCACACCTGGGCTCACCACGCTGGGACCACTCAGAGGACAGGGAACTGGCTTTGTCAGTCTGGGGCTTGGCCAACCTGAACCACTTTAGCTGCCCGCCTGGCAGAGAAAACAGGCAGGAAGAGAAACCGATCAGGGAAGCGGAGGAAGAAGTTCATGCACTGTGGCTGGTGACACTGTTGGTTTTACACCAATAACCAGCTGCATTTATGAGGTGTCCGCCTTTTGATAGCCTCAGCACGAGCCACGTGTCCCGTTAATGGGGTGAGGGCCTTGCCTAAGGTCAGTACGGAGTCAGGGCTATGATCTGTGGAGAGCGGCTCTTTCCCCAGTGGTGCCCACAAGAGGAGACCCCAGCAGTCCTCCCTCCTGCTTGACCCTTGGTGGCTTCTCAATTCCTAGCCGGGTGCCCAAGCTCCCCATCCTTCCTATGCTGTGAGTGCTCCCTTCCCTGCTTCCCAACTCCATCAGACTTCACCACCACTCACCCTGTGCCTTACTTAGAGCTTGAGTGTAGGGGGAATTCTCCCCAGCTTCCTCTTCCAGAAGGCCAGCACATAGACCCTCTTCCCTTTAAAGATTGTGTTGCTCCACGTGAAAGAGCAGTAGGATCACAAAACCAACACATCTAAGAGAGTTACAAAACTGATCGTTTTTCTATAATTCAAAAAGATACATGCACCCCTATGTTCATAGCAGTACCATTTACAATAGCCAAGACATGAAAACAACCTAAATGTCCATCGACAGATGAATGGATATAGAAGATGTGGTACATATATATACAATGGAATACTAGTCAGCCATAAAAAAGAAGAAAATAATGCCATTTGCAGCAACATGGATGAAACTAGAGATTATCATGCTAAGTGAAGTGAGTCAGAAAGAGAAAGACAAATACCATATGATATCACTTATATGTGGAATCTAAAATATGACACAAATGAACTTATCTATGAGACAGATACAGATTCACAGACATAGAGAACAGATCTGTGGTTGCCAAAGAGGAGGGGAGTGGGTAGGATTAACAGAGTGGGAGTTTGGGATTAACAGATACAAACTATCATATATAGAATGGATAAACAACAAGGTTCTACTGTATAGCACAGGGGACTTTCTTCAGTATCCTATAATAAACCATAATGGAAAAGAACATGAAAAGGAATATATATACGTATAACTGGACCACTCTGCTGGACACCAGAAATGAACACAGCATTGTAAATCAACTATACTTCAAAAAAATAAATTTTAAAATAAAAAAAATTTTGGTAAACAGAGCAAAAAACAAAAGCAAAAAACAAAAGCAAAAAACGGATCCTTTTTACCACTCTGGTCCCCGGTCTGCATTCGTTGATTCCTTCATTCATTTATCCATTCAATGAGTATGTATTGAGCACCTGCTGTGTACCAGGGAGTGGCTGAGGCACGGAGGATTCGGCAGTGAACAAGTCAGACACAGACCTGCCTCTGCTCTCGTGCTATTCCTGGCTCCCCTGAGCCAATTCTGGGAGCTGGGGGTTGGGGGTGGGGGTGGGTTGTTGTGAATCTGATGTCCAGGTCCTGTGAACAACCTCACTGGGGGCACTGCTCTCAAAGCCTGCATTTAGGCCAGAGGCAGAACTAGACAGGCTGAGCTGCTGGGCTGGAGCAGCTAGAAGCAGTGAGGCCGTGGCTGTGCTAGTTTAGTCCTGGTGGCTGAGGGAAGCCACAGGTCTGAGCCAAAGGGGTAGTGGCCTGGGTCAGGTGTAAGGGCTGCAAAGTGAGTCCGGGAATTAGGGAGAGGTCGGGAGGGAGAGTACAGGGGAGGGGGCTGCTAGTGGGTCAGGATTAGAGGAAGGCAGGGGTGCTGGGAGCTGGTGGAGCAGCAGGAAATGGGCTGTTTCTTGATGGTCACGACAACAACAGTGATACTGGCCATCAAGTGTGGGAAGGGCTTCCTGTGTCTGTGCCAGGCACCAAACTAAGCGCTTGATATCTGCGGTCCCATGTTAAGTGGGGCCGGCCAGGACAACTGCTCTGAAGCATAGAAAGGAATTCACCACACCTCCCCTTCTTAGACCCCAGCAAAAGTTAAGACCAAGTGAGCCATCCTTCCTCCATCCCGTCCCCCTTCAAGCTCTTCCTAGCGTCTACCTCTATGTAGGAAAATGACACTTTATCAGACGTAAAGATGAAATGAAGGCAGAGTAACAGTCTCCTCGCCCCAAGTGGAAAACTAGCATCATTGAGCAACTCACCTCTTTACTAAGCCTTTGTATATTCCAGGGATGACCCTCCTTGGGCATCACCTTGCCAAAGGACACAGATTCCAGTGCCTCAGGCCAGGCAGGTAATGCAAGTGAGTGTGTGTGAAGAAAAACCCACCCCAGTCCTCAGAGCAAGAAAAAGAAAAAGAAAAAGAAAAAGGAAAAGCCTGGGTGCTGAGGCCGTCTGGAGGGTGCTTCCCGTCAAAGCGTGAAACCCAGTGGCCAGATCTTCTGTGTTTTTCCCAACAGAAGATAGCGATCCAGATTAAGCAGGAAATCTCTAAGCTGTTAAATGTGGACAATAAATACAAAAATTAAAACAGACAAGCACTGTCTCTCTGGGACTTGTATTATACAAAGCAAATGAAACACATCTGAGAGCTCTCCGACGGCCACTCTGCCTTGCAACTTATAGGCGATATCAAAACTGAATTCAGAGTCCTTAGAACTTCTTCCCCAAACGTGTTAAATCCTCCCACAGGAACGGTAGTACTTTTAGGCATTGTGTGAGTGCTACTGTTCCCAAAACTCTAAAGCAGCCTCACAGTTCCATTACCTGCTGAATCGGGGAGGGGGGAAAGGGAGAGGTAAGAACACACAAGGGGAGGGGAGAAGATGAAAGAATTGGGGGCGGGTGGAAGGGGCGCTACTGTGTTCCGGGCCTGCCTATGCCGTGGATATCTTGTTTAATCCTTAAGCTTGTGCGGTAGGTACTCTTCCTACATTCCTGAAGTGAAAATTTCCTAAGGTCACTCAGGGCCAGAGCCTATGGGAAGGAGCCCTTGCTCTTTCCAGTATATTCTGTGGAACTGACTGTTGGGTATCTGGGCCCGTGGCCTCAGGGTAGCTGACGCAGCCAAGCTCTTGCTCTGTGTGCCCCACTGGCCTCGCTCAGTGCTACGGCGTTAAAGCACACACTAGTGCCAGGAGCTGGGGCTGAAGGGATGGAAAGAGCAGAGGGATTATCCACAGTCCCCGCTGCATCCTTGCTTCACCCACAAGCATCCCTCACAGGCATCTATCAAATCCTTGCTTTCTGGGACTTCCCTGGTGGTCCAGCAGTTAAGGTTCTGTGCTTCCACTGCAGGGGTTGAGGGTTGGATCCCTGGTAGGGAACTAAGGTCCTGCATGCCACACAGAGCGGTCAAAATAAATAAATTAATTTCAGAAACTAATAATAATACTTGCTTTCTGCTCTGCACTGTTCTTAGAAGACTGAGACAACCTAGAAGCAACTGAGGCTCCAATTTCTACCTGCAGAGAGCGTTCAGTTTGATAAGGCGGACCCAGGGCTGCCAGAAAACATTGGGTTGAGGACATGTCTAGAGCAACTTGTGCCCAAGTGCAAGGTGAGATGGCTCAGATTTGCCCTCCCACGAAGACAGAACTGGAGGAAGCTTACTCAGAGCTGGGGGAAGCCCTGTGAGTAGCAGTGTTGGACTTGTTCTCCAGGAAAGAGACCTGGAGGAGGGAGCCATGGGCAGGAGCTGCTCATTGAGTCCCATTCAAACCCACACATCTGAAACACTGTTCAGTATTAAAGTAACGAAATATATACATAATACAGCGGGCAGGAAGCTCAAAGACATTATGTTAAGTGAAAGAAACCAGACACAAAAATCACTTATTGAATGTTTCCATCGATACAAAATGTCCAGGAAAGTCCAATCCACAGATACAGAAAGTAGGTTAGTGGTTGCCTGGGGATTAACTGTAAATGGCGTGAGAGATCTTACTGGGGTGATAGAAATGTTTAAAACTGGATTGTGCTGTTGGTTACACAACTTGGTAAAATTGCTGGTGAATTTTACAGTATCTAAACTTGTTTACGCACGCGCGCGCACACACACACACACACACACGTCATGGAGAAACCAGACATATTGCACCTTTGATACAAGGCCAAAGACGAAATTAACTTGACACAGAGATGATCTGTTTCCCAGAGGTGCTACTTTCTCATCAAACCTGATTGGTCAGAATGACAGTTCGTAACCTCAAATTCACAAAAGTGGTTTGGGGTAAAGATGTTGGAAGGAGGATGGTGAGTTTGGTTATACCCTACGTGATTACAGGCAGGACTTGCGGGAAGGAAGCTGACCCAACCTCAGACTGACTGGGGAAATTAGCCCCGTCCATGAACACATTGCACTGGAGCCCTCCTTGAGCTTGCAACCCTGTGTAGGTGGCTGATGGTGCTTTCAACAGAGGAAAGGGTTGGGACTTTACCATTTTCACAACGGTTCAGTGAAGAAGGCAGAGGTAAGTTTGGGAATAAAAGAGTTAAATCTTTCCTTGGAAGAGAGAAATAAGGAAGCCAAAGGGGGGTGGAGGGAGAGGAGGAGGGGTGGTGAAAAGAAATAAGATTCTGGATGATTTTAGCTTTCACTCACTTACTAGGTATGTGACCTTTCTGTCATGTAAAATGAAAATGTCTCTTAACCTCTCTAAGCCTCATTTTTCTCATCTGTAATCAAGTCTATCTCAGAGGATTATTTCGAGGCTTAAATGAGATCATACGCATCAAGGACTTACTGTGATATCTCATAGATGGATGCTTCATTCATTTACTTTAACCAGCTAATTTTTTTTTTTTTTTTTTTTGGAGCATATGCTACGTGTTAGGCAGTGAAGTGACATCGGCAGATGCATAAACAAATAACATAATTTCTTAGGGATAAGTACTCTGAAAAAAGTGAAAAAATAATGGAATAGAGAGTAACTGAGTGGGGTTGTCGGGGGTGGGGGCAGGGGATGGATGATTTTAAATAGCGAAGGCAGAGATGAGACATCAGAGCAAAAATCTAAATAAAGAGAAGGAGCCAACTATGCAAGGCTCTGGGAGGAATATTTCAGACAGAGAGAACAGCAAGTGCAAAGGCCCTGAAATAGGATGGAGTTTGGTCAGAGCCAGGACTAGGGTGGGTGAGTGAAGCCATCACTCTCAGGGTCAAGCAAATGCAGGATTAGAGCCCGTCTTTATTTCACATGTTGATATTTTGTTCACCATGAATTTGGGGGTGGGGGGTGGCATCGATTTTGATTTTTTAAAAGTTTTGCATTAACATAGTATTTATTGTGATGACTAGGTTTTTTGGCACCCCTTCCATTTTTCACAAGATGAATGCCTCACTGTGATTTGAGCATGAGGTTAGGGTTATTGCAAAACAATCTAATAAAAAATCTCTCTCAGTTTTCCTGTTTTTGGAAAACTCAAGAGCCCAGATTATATTCAGAAGCGTTTGCCAGCTTATGCTCAGGTGCCCTGAGATTCCCAGTCCTCCAGCTTCCCCTTTCCCCACTCCTCTGAGGGCACATGTGTTGAGGGGATGCATCAGAGTATCCTCCAGATCCCTCCAGGTTGGGAGAAAACTCTGGGGCCCCTCCAGCCAGTCCCACCAGGGCCCAGCCCTATGCTACTGTCACTACGCTTCTCCAAGCCCCAGGTGACCTCCCTATTCTACAGAGTTCTCCTGAGAATAAGAAAATAAGTGTAAACTGCAAAGCTCTAACAAACCCTCATTTGCTGGCTCTTGCAAGACCTCAGGCCTCTCTGATACCACTGGAAGAAAACCCTTCCCTCCCCTAGTCTGCCAGCCCCTCAGGAGGACCAGCCTGGGGTGGTCATAAAATTGTGGTCCCCAAGGTAGCTTTGCTTTTTCAGGTTTACAGAGCCTTCTGTTGGAGATCTAGGCCACATCTCATTTTTGCCAGTTGCCTCTTGCCTCATTTACTTTCTCTTGTAGCGATTGGAGAGAAGCAGCTTTCTTGCCTCTTACTTTGCAGTAAATTTCAGGGCTCCTAGGAGCCTTTACGCAAGTAGGCCCCCAGTGGCCTACTGAGATACCTCACCCTCCTCCCCCTTCCTCCCTCCCTCCCTTGCTTCCTCTCTCTCTCCCTTAACAGATATATTTTTTGACTACCTATATGCATATCACCATACTGGGGACACAGTGATGAGTAAGACAGACATGGCCCCCTCCCATACTGAGCTCTCAATCTGGTCGGAGAGACTGATGAAGCAATTACAATATAGTTGTCATGATGAGGGAGGTGTGGGGTGCCGTAAATGTTCGTAGATGGGATGGAAAAATCTCGAGCCTCTGTTCTTTTAAAATATGGGAATGAGGTTCAGAGAAGGAAAACGTAGTGTCCTCAGTCACGTGATCCCAGAACTCTGGTTCTCTCCTTTCCAGACTCATACTCTTTCAGTCCTTTTACTGAATAATAAAGATCTCACTTTGGGGCCCAGAAAATCTCTAAAGGGGAAGGAAGTTGAGGTGTGTGACATAAAGCTGAGGAATTAACTGGGAAGCATTCAGTAGATGGCAGGCTGCCTTTCCTGCACATCTGGCTGGCGCAGCCCTGGGCTCACTCTTACTCCACTGCCGCTGGGATGGACCGTCTGCAGGAGAGAGAATCCTAGTCCTGGCTGGGGCCTTAATGCATCTTTTACTTTTTCTTTTCATGTTTCCTGTGCCAACTCCACTTTTATGTGTAACACTTAGTCTGCACAGTATTGGTTTTCTAGAAGTTGCTCCCATTTCATGCAGAGATCAGAAGTATGTGACGGGCACTAAAAGCAAGGAGTGTGTCCATATTAAGAAGTCAAATAAGGACTTCCCTGGTGGTCTCGTGGTTAAGAATCTGCCTTCCAATGCAGGGGACGCAGGTTCGATCCCTGGTCGGGGAACTAGGATCCCACATGCCACGGGACAACTAAGCTGAGCCGCAACTACTGAGCCCATGCATTCTGGAGGCCACACGCCACACCTAGAGAGAAGCCTGAGCACCAAGCTAGCGAGGAACCCGCGCACCGCAACGAAGAGCCTGGGCACTGCAATGAAAGATCCCGCATGCTGCAACTAAGACCCTGACGCAGACAAAAAATAAATAAACTAATTAATTTTATAAAAAAAGAGTCAAATAATTTCTTAAACGCCTCAATCTGGCCATTCTCACGTGGGACTTGCCGTAACCTCTGAAGGATAGCTTTCTTGGGTTTCAAGAAAGACCTGAGATGTTTTGTCATTTCTGCCTCAATACCTTCTATTTCTGTGGGCTTATTACAGAATGGCACCCCAGAGGCCGTGGATACATAAAGGCGTGACTCAGCAGCTGACCTTCCACTCAACCTTGTCTTGAATGGTCTCACCTTAAGCAGCTCCCCTCTCCCCATAGCAGTTGTTAACAGGGCTTTCAGCCTGAGGTCGGGCATGTAGGTAGGTCTAGAAAAAGGCACTGACTAGGAAAAGATAAAGGGCTTTCTTCTCCCACACCCAGAAGATGGACATGGCTGCCAAGGGAAAGAGGCCAAGAAATGTACTCCCCAGAGGCAAGGTTATTTAAAGCTTCCCAGAACCTTTCTGAGCTAGAATAGTCTTTGTCCTCAAAATGTTTAGTCAGAGGTGAAAGCTGAGAGCAGGTGGTGGTTGCTTGGAAATCAAGACGATCTGGAAATACAGGCAGAACTTTTTGACTTTGGAGTCACTTTCGATTTCCTCATCGCCTCAGGCTCTCTAGGGTGGCCTGGTGATTTCTCAGCGCTCCTCTGAACTGACTCAATCTTGTGTTCCTAGGGGCACGGAAGTCTGGCAAGTAAACAGAGCCACTTGCTTGGCTGGGTTTGAGGGACCATCACACAGACATAGAGGTCAGAGTTCAGCCACGCTGTACAGAATCCTCCCTCACTTGTCCCAGGGAAACATAAAAAATTCATTCTGTTATGACAGTTTGAGCAATTAACATTCCTGAAGGAAAATTTAAATGCAAAGTGTACCTGCCAACTATGGTCCCCTAAGGGGAGGAATGTGGGAAAATCGAACCTCTTAACAAACAACTTGTGTGAAGTGTTTTATTCCTAAGAAATCAACACTTAATGCATTGTTTTGGTAAAATAATGTCCCGCAAAGCAGTAGTTATTAATCCTGACTGCACATTGGAATCATCTGGGGCAGGGGTGGGGATTTGAAAAATACTGACATCTGGGTCCCATTCCAGAGATGATGACTTCAATGCTCAGGGATAGGGCGGGGCATCAGTACAGTTGTCGCTTGGTATCCACAGGGGGTTGGATCCAGTACCTTCCTCCAATACCAAATTCCGTGGATGCTCAAGTCCCATAGATAAAATGGCATAGTGTTTGCATATAACCTATGCACACCCTCTCGTATACTTTAAATCATCTCTAGATAGCTTATAATACCTAAGGTAAGTTCTGCGTAAAGATTTGTAAAAGCAATGTAAACACTATGTAAATAGTTGCCAGCAAATTCAAGCTTTGCTTTCTGGAAACTGCTGGAATTTTCTTTTTTGAATTTTATTTTATTTATTTTTTTATACAGCGGGTTCTTATTAGTTATCTATTTTATACATATTGGTGTATACATGTCAATCCCAATCTCCCAGTTCATCCCACCACCACCACCACCACCACTCCCCCACTGCTTTCCCCCCTTGGTGTCCCTACGTTTGTTCTCCACATCTGTGTCTTTATTCCTGCCCTGCAAACCAGTTCATCTGTACCATTTTTCTAAGTTCCACATATATGCGTTAATGTATGATATCTGTTTTTCTCTTTCTGACTTACTTCACTCTGTATGACAGTCTCTAGATCCACCCATGTCTCTACAAATGACCCAATTTCATTCCTTTTTATGGCTGAGTAATATTCCATTGTATATATGCACCACATCTTCTTTGTCCAGTCATCTGTCGCTGGGTATTTAGGTTGCTTCCATGACCTGGCTACTGTAAGTAGTGTTGCAATGAACATTGGGATGCATGTGTCTTTCTGAATTACAGTTTTCTCTGGGTATATGCCCTGTAGTGGGATTGCTGGGTCATATGGTAATTCTATTTTTAGTTATTTATTTATTTTTTATTTATTTTTTTTTTTGCGGTACGCAGGCCTCTCACTGTTGTGGCCTCTCCCGTTGCGGAGCACAGTCTCCGGGTGCGCAGGCTCAGCGGCCATGGCTCACGGGCCCAGCCGCTCCGCAGCATGTGGGATCTTCCCGGACCGGGACACGAACCAGTGTCCCCTGCATCGGCAGGCGGACTCTCAACCACTGCACCACCAGGGAAGCCCTCTATTTTTAGTTTTTTAAGGGACCTTCATACTGTTCTCCATAGTGGCTGTATCAATTTACATTCCCACCAACAGTTCAAGAGGGTTCCCTTTTCTCCACATCCTCTCCAGCATTTGTTGTTTCTAACTGGTGTTAGGTGATACCTCATTGTAGTTTTGATTTGTATTTCTCTAATAATTAGTAATGTTAAGCAGCTTTTCATGTGCTTCTTGGCCATCTGTATGTCTTCTTTGGAGAAATGTCTATTTAGGTCTTCTGCCCAGTTTTGGATTGGGTTGTTTGTTTTTTTAATATTGAGCTGCATGAGCTGTTTATGTATTTTGGAGATAAATCCACTGTCCGTAGATTCTTTTGCAAATATTTTCTCCCATTCTGAGGGTTGTCTTTTTGTCTTGTTTGTAGTTTCCTTTGCTTTGCAAAAGCTTTTAAGTTTCATTAGGTCCCATTTGTTTATTTTTGGTTTTATTTCCATTACTCTAGGAGGTGGGTCAAAAAAGATCTTGCTGTGATTTATGTCAGAGAGTGTTCTTCCTATGTTTTCCTCTAAGAGTTTTATAGTGTCCGGTCTTACATTTAGGTCTCTAATCCTTTTTTTTTTTTTTTTTCCGTACGCGGGCCTCTCACTGCTGTGGCCTCTCCCGTTGCAGAGCACAGGCTCCGGACGCACAGGCTCAGCAGCCATGGCTCACGGGCCCAGCCGCTCCACGGCATGTGGGATCCTCCCGGACCGGGGCACGAACCCGTGTCCCCTGCATCGGCAGGCGGACTCTCAACCACTGCGCCACCAGGGAAGCCCTCTAATCCATTTTGAGTTTATTTTTGTGTATGGTGTTAAGAAGTGTTCTAATTTCATTCCTTTACATGTATCTGTTCAGTTTTCCCTGCACCACTTATTGAAGAGACTGTCTTTTCTCCATTGTATATCCTCTCCTCCTTTGTCATAGATTAGTTGACCATAGGTGGATGGGTTTATCCCTGGGCTTTCTATCCTGTTCCCTTGATCTATATATCTGTTTTTGTGCCAGTACCATATTGTCTGATTACTGTAGCTTTGTAGTATAGTCTGAAGTCAAGGAGTCTGATTCCTCCAGCTCTGTTTTTTCCCCTCAAAACTGCTTTGGCTATTTGGGGTCTTTTGTGTGGAATTATTTTTTCCACGTATTTTTGATCTGTGGTTTGTTGAATCTGGGGATGTGGAACCCACAGATATGGAGTTTTAAAAGCTCACCAGGTGAGTCTAAGGTGCAGCCAGGGCTGAGAACACTGTCCTAACAGGACTCTAGTCACCTGATTCCCACCCCAGGTAGATACCCTACCCCAGAAAAAAGAAAAGAAAAAGCAACTTTAGGTGGCACTAAATGAAACAAGCTCACCGGTCCACTGCAGATAGTAGGATAGTTCAGTTAGTCTAAAGTGATGCCAACCACAGCCCTGCACATCTGCAGAAGGAACAGAGATGCTCTGTTGACTTCAGCTTTACTTTTCCCTCCAAAGTAGCCAAGCATTTTCCCCAAATGGCTAGGTGAAATAGCCTATACTTTCTCCACTGATTTCACATTTTTATTATCTATTAATATTCCAGTATAATCGGGACTTTTCTGAAGCTTCTATTCTAGCTCATTAATCTACTTATTTCTGCATCAGTCTCACATGGTTTTAATTATATTAGGGTTACTATTCCTAATATTTCATAATTTACCCTGATTACAAAAATAATAACAGTGAAGTATTCTCCACAAATAGCACTGTTAAAGTAACTCATATTGAGTAAGCAGTTGCCCTTGGTCAACTACACTTCCGTGTAGCAAGTTGTTTCATCTCCACAGCCCTATGAGTTATGTATTGCTGTCAGCCCCATTTTACAGAAAAGGACACTGAGGCACGGAGCCATTAAATAGCTCACCTGAGGTTACCCAGTTTATAAATGGCAGAGATGGGATCCAGCACATGCAGTGTGATTCCAAAGCTCTTAGGCTGTATATATCTCAGTCTCTCTCTCTGTCTCTTTCTATATAATGTAATTATATAATATGTTATATAATTTTATAATACTATTATAAATATATCAATAAATATATACATGCAAATATAAATAAAAATATAAATGTGTATAAATATAATTATATTATATATTATAATATGTATTATATATAATATAATGTGTGTATATGTATATAGGAAGCAAGTTTTTGAAAATTTATTTTATTGACATAAAGTTGATTTACAATTCTATGTTAATTTCTGCGGTACAGCAAAGTGATTCAGTTATACGTATATACACATTCTTTTTTATATTCTTTTCCATTATGGTTTATTACAGAATACTAAATATAGTTCCTTGTGCTATACAGTAGGACCTTGTTGTTAGTCCATCCTATATATAATAGTTTGCATCTGCTAATCCCAAACTCCCAATCCATCCCTCCCCCTCCCCCACACCCCCTCTCCCTTGGCAACCACAAGTCTGTTCTCTATGTCTGTGAGTCTGTTTCTCTTTCATAGATAAGTTCATTTGTGTCATATTTTAGATTCCACACATAAGTGATATCAGATGGTATTTGTCTTTTTCTTTCTGACTTACTTCATTTAGTACGATAATCTCTACGTCCATCCATGTTGCTGCAAATGGCATTATTTCATTCTTTTTTATGGCTGAGTAGTATTCCATTGTATATATAGAGGTATGTTATATTTTTAAAGGAAATATTTTACATACTATTTTTGGAGCTCACTCCCACCCCCACCCCTTGCCCACCCCCACCTAATGATGTATCTGGGGCACTTTCACAAGGAGTATATAGAGAGCTACCCCTGATCTCTGAGAGGCTGATTAATGGTCACGTGCTTAGGCTCTTAGAGTGAGACTAACCAGATTCAAGTACCTGCTCCACTCTAGCTCTGTGGCCTTGGGAAGATTCATTAAACTTCCCTAAGTCTAATTCTTTAATTTTAAAAAATAAAAATAATGGTGATAATATCACCTCTCATATTCTAATACTTAGTTTATTATAAGTGCTTATTAACCTTGAGCAAGCTCCTTAATCTCTCCAGGCCACTGTTTCCTCTTCTGTGCAATGGGGATAATAATGGTAACTAGCTCATAAGGAAGATGAAGTGGGTTTCTACATGGACAAGTGCTTGGCATAAGGTAGGTACTTACTAAATATTAATTTCAAGAATTAAAGGAGAGGGGCTTTCCCGGTGGCACAGTGGTTAAGAATCCGCCTACCAATGCAGGGGACATGGGTTTGATCCCTGGTCCAGGAAGATCCCACATGCTGTGGAGCAACTAAGCCCGTGTGCCACAACTACTGAAGCCTGCGTGCGTAGAGCCCATGCTCCACAACAAGAGAAGCCACTGCAATGAGAAGCCCACACACTGCAACGAAGAGTAGGCCCCATTCGCCACAACTAGAGAAAGCCTGTGCACAGCAACTAAGACCCAACGCAGCCAAAAATAAATAATAAATAAATTAAAAATAATAAAAATTTAAAAAAAGAATTAAAGGAGATGATATACAGAGTGAAGTAAGTCAGAAAGAGAAAAACAAATATTGTATATTAACGCATATATGTGGAACCTAGAAAAATGGTACAGATGAACCGGTTTGCAGGGGAGAAATTGAGACACAGATAGATACGTTTGTAGAGAACAAACGTATGGACACCAAGGGGGGAAAGTGGTGCTGTGATGAATTGGGAGATTGGGATTAACATATATACACTAATATGTATAAAACGGATAACTAATAAGAACCTGCTGTATAAAAAAATAAATAAGATAAAATTAAAAAATTTAAAAAAAAATAAAAGAATTAAAGGAGATGAATCCTGAGTTAGCCAGGGTCTAGTACCTGAAAAAAAAAAAGATAGCTATCCCATGTTTATATTAGAGACTCACTCTTGTTGAGTCAACTGTCCTAGAATTTCACCCATTTCATGCAGACTTAAAAATGTTTATCCAAGTTTTCATTTTTCTGATTCTATAGTTAATTTTCCTTCATCATTATTGAGTTTTGTGAGTTTATATTGTCTCTTTCACAACAATGCTTCCTGCTTTTGAGAATCATTGCCATAATGAGCCTCTTCCTTCAGATGTGTTGAGAGAAAAATATGTTGGTAAGTCCCAGTTTTAAAAAGGCCCATCCTATACTTATTAAATCTTCCATACGGGTCCTTAATTTTAAAAATCTGTGTGGCTCTAGCAGTTTCTGAGAAGGAAGTGCTAAAACTTCTTCCAAAAATGGTTTTATCTGTTTCTCCCCTAGTTCCATCAGTTGTGGCTTTATATATTTTACAGCTAAATAGTTAGTTGTGTATAGCTTCATAATTGTTATGTCTTTTTGGTTTACTGTACTTGTACAATTATGACATCATTGTTCTTTTTCCCTTAGTCTATTTTTTGCGGGAGTGGATGAAGAGTTTAAAATCTATTTTGCCTAAAATTAAACTGCTACTCCAGCTTTCTTTTGCTTCTAATTATCTGATGTGTCTCTCCTTGTCACCTTATTTTCAATCTTTTTATACCTTTTGAAATTATCTTGTCTTCTCCCCAAATAAGTCACATATCTTAGCACATTCCACATCCCTGTGGTCCAGCCTTCTCTCCCATCAGGCTGGTATTCTCTCGTTTTATTTATTTATTTATAATTTAATTATTTATTTGGTTGCGCTGGGTCTTATTTGCAGCAGGCGGGCTCCTTAGTTGCGACTCACGGGCTCCTTAGTTGTGGCATGTGGGGTATAGTTCCCTGACCAGGGATTGATGGCAGACCCCCTGCACTGGGAGTGTGGAGTCTTAACCACTGCACCACCAGGGAAGTCCAATGGTATTCTCTAGTTCTAGTTATGTGTTGTCATGGACACACTTTTTGGTTTTAATATGTTTTGTCATTATTTACTTAGGCAGCAAGAAACTTAAAGTTATTTACTCATTTTATTCCTCAAGTGGCATTGCTTCTTCCTCATAATATCTATTCATCTTTTTATGCCGTCACATTGCTATTTCCTCCTCTGTATTTCCAAGGACATCTATAATGCTTAATTTGAATATTTATTTTGCTGGTCACTTAATTCTGCTCTGATGTTGGCTCTTCAGTTTATCATTTTTATTTTATAGTGTTTTTCCTCCTCAGATGTCTCTCTCTCTCTCTCTTTTTTTCCTTGTGATTTCATCTTCCTTTGTGTCTGTTGGTCACCTTGGTTGATCACGTGTCTGCAGGGAGGGGTGAAATCCTGGTCACTGTCTTCTCCAGATGAGTGGTATGGGCAGGCTCAATCCCTCCATGTCAGTGTGCACCCCCAGTACCCCAAGAAACCCCACTTCTTAGACCATCTTTAAACCACTTTATCTAGGCATGGATCTTTTGCAGAGGTGATGTCCTAGGTTGTAATTTCCTAGTCACAGATGGGGGAGAAGCAGGATAATGACCACAGCTAGTTAATTTTCTTAATATGTATGAGATTGGGGCCTTCTCTATATTTGGATATTTTTGTTCATTTTAATGGTTATAGGCTGGAAGGGATCTTGTAAATGTACATTTAAGCTACCCCTTTTATCAGAAGTGCTCATCTGGTATATTTTTAACTTACTAACTTTCTTGTACATTCTATTTTTAATGGTATCTTAGGTCAGGTGAGATCATTACTCGATGGTGGCGCTGTTTTTCCAACTGGTATGATTTCTTTAATCCCATATTCAGTGGGAGGTCTAATGTCCTTTCCCACAGATTCCTGAGAAGTTTATTGACTCCTGGTTATTTCTGGCTCTGGGTTCAAGTTCCAGCTCCCTAAGCACGTTTGCTTGCACTTGCATCCTACCTCCTAGAGCCATTCTCTCCTCTCTATTCCATAACTCAGCTCCTGTTCTATGATTCTTTGCCCTGCAACTGCCCGCAAAAGACTTCCAACAGGCTTTTAAAAAATATATATAGTTGGACTTCCCTGGCAGTCCAGTGGTTAAGACTCTGAGCTCCCAGTGCAAAGGGGCACAGGTTTGATCCCTGGTCAGGGAAGATCCCACATGTCCCGTGTCCCATGGCATAGCCAAAAATAAAAAATACAAAAATAAAATAAAAAGGGAAAATTAAAATAATAAAATAAAATAAAGCCCTATAGTTGTTATCTTACCCACACTTTTAAAAATAAATAAATAAAAGAAAAGAATTTTTAAAATATAGACTTGTCCAAGGGTTTGAGGTAATCGGGGGTGGGGGTTATGTAGTCAACTTCCCAGGCTCAATCCTCTCCCTACTTCTAAAGGTTCTGGGTCCTTTTCTCTTAGAATCCCCCTCCCAGCTCAATTCCCCTTATCCTACTAGGCATAAGAATGACAGTAATATTAATAACCATAATAGTAAATAAAAATAGAATTGACTATGTGCCAGGCACTTCTAAAGCACTTTATGTAGATTGATTGTTTAATCTTCATGACAATCCTGTGAAAAAACTAGTAAGATTAGCCACATTTTATAGATTAGAAAACCTAATCATATCTAATTTGATCTGCTTAAAAATGGACCATTCAAAGAATTGACAGAGACTTTGAAATTTTGTTTATTCCTTCTCTCTCCCCACTAGTTTCTGGGAGGTAAATTGAGAAATATAGAGATTCATTTCTTCAAAGATATCAATGATGCCAGTTCTTTTGAAAGACAAACACAGATAAAGTCAGTGAAGTTTTAGATAACTGCAAGATGACAGCTGGGGTCACCCTGCTCACAGGATTTATTGCAGTCTAAAATCCCCATTTCAGGGCTTCCCTGGTGGCGCAGTGGTTGAGAGTCCGCCTGCCGATGCAGGGGATACGGGTTCGTGCCCCGGTCCGGGAAGATCCCACATGCCGCGGAGTGGCTGGGCCCATGAGCCGTGGCCGCTGAGCCTGCGCTTCCGGGGCCTGTGCTCCGCAACGGGAGAGGCCACAACAGTGAGAGGCCCACGTACCGAAAAAAAAAAAAAAAATCCTCATTTCAGGGAATTTCCTGGCGGTCCAGTGGTGAGGACCCCGTGCTTCCACTGCAGGGGACACGGGTTCAATCTCTGGTTGGGGGAACTAAGATCCTGCATGCGGCACGGCCAAAAAAAAAGTCCCAATTTCATAACTTGTAGAAATCAATGATTTTCTTCAAATTTTTGCAAGTGTTCGGGGAACCAAGCTGCTCATGGTTACCTCTGCTCTAAGCCCATGTTTCTGCTGAATCCGTTTAGATTATAGACCATCCCACGACAACACATAGACCTAGACATGAACACAGATACTTTCCTCCCCTCCCCTCCCCCTACACACATGCTCTTCATTTGAGGAGCTGATGACACCGAGAACTTGGAGAAACGGTGGAGCTTACGTCAAAACAATACTAACAACCCAGCTTTGAATATCAGGTATCCTCTTAAAAGTCCATTTAGCTCTCCCACCCCTGGGGACTTTACTGTATCACTAGCCTCTGACTTTCCTCTGTTCTTGTCTTGTTTCTGTCCTCTCCTCTTAGAAGTCTAAAATAATTTCTTTTGTTCTTATAAAGCCTTGGAACTCTCTCTTTACACTTCAGGACCAGGCCATCCAACCTGAGAAGCAAAGTTATCTATTTAAATGGACTCTGAAATATTTTTTAAAACAAAGAGTGCTCATGTCTAAGATAAATTTTGGGACCACTTGTTGAGATGATTTAAAATATCTATTGTAAATAGTGCTGCAATATATACACTACCAACTGTAAAATAGATAAGTAGTGGGAAGCAGCAGCATAGTACAGGGAGACCAGCTCTGTGCTTTGCGACCACCTAGAGGGGTGGGATGGGGAGGGTGGGAGGGAGATGCAAGAGGGAGGGGATATGGGGATATGTGTATGCATATGGCTGATTCACTTTGTTGTACGACAGAAACTAACACAGTATTGTGAAGCAATTATACTCCAGTAACGATCTCTAAAAAAAATAATAAAATATCTATATAAGACTTTCCCCCTCTGTTACATTAAAATAAAAATTTGATAACTTTGGACAAATTTATACCTCTTGAGTCACAGCATGGGTTCCTTTGCCCTGCTCTAGGCAGCCTTCCCCACAGGCAAGAGAAAAAAATTCTGGGTTTTCTTGTTTGGGGCAAATCCATTGTGCTCCAATCAGGTCAGCATTTTGATGAGACCTAGCACATGGGGGTCTAAGTGGTAGGAAAGGGCAGTGGAAAATTTTATGTAACTTATCCAATTTTTGATTTCCTGTATTCATAAAGCTAAAATTTTATATTTATTCAATAATTAAGTATAACATACTACAATGCAATATAATATAATATGATTGTGAATCTATATTAGTGTTCTGAAAATAGATATAGCTAGAAGAGCTATGTTAATGAGACTGAAAGAAAAACCTAGAAAAGTCCTATGTCTATACATTATTCGGTGTATTATACACACTATATATATATATATAAACATTTCAGCATATTCTGTAGACAGGAAAGATTTGGATAACAGAAAAATGACATTGGAAAAGTCGACTAGCCATGGGGGGTAGAATATAAATTTGGAGTCCCTTTGGACTTTCTAGAAGAATATATAGATGAACATTTATATAATCTGAAGGCAAGAAAATCTTTTCTAATCATGGAATTAAAGACACCAAAATAGCTTTGACTGCCACATCAAAGCAATGTGCAAGGGGCCTGACTGAGCCTGCAAAGGGATGGGGACAGTCTGAAAGCTGAAGGCGTGCCCACAGGACCATGTGGGCCCCAACAAGATCAGATTCCAGGGGAAGGGAGTTGAGACAAAATTCACGAACACCAACCCCTCAAGACTCCTGCATGTATGTGTGCACGTGGGCACTCACACACACACGCACACACCCACCATTGAAAGGCTGAACATAGGACATCACTGTCCATTTTTAAGAACTAGAGCCAGAATCTACAGGGGATCCAAAGACACAGGAGGGGAGTAAAGGAGGAACCACACCCACGATTGAGAATCAAACAGAAGACTTGGAGAAAATGTCCCGGGAAGCAGCAGGGGCTTTCAGACAACACCTGCCTTGTACTTTTCACAGAAAAGAAAGAGCATGTGACCTCTGTGAAAAAAAAAAATGAGATAAAAGATGTGGTAATAAATCAATTGAATGAGATAAAACAAGGATGCTAGAAGAGCTAAGAAAAGAAAGCAAGGACAAAAGAGCATGTTAGAACGAATACATTATCATAGAAATAGCAAACAGAGCATAATTTATGCAGTAGTCGACTTGATGTGAGATGTGAAGAACGAGCTTAAGAAAATCACGTAAACTTCAGACGAAAACACAAAGAAATAAAAGCAGTTAGAAGAAGAAGGAAGAGAGGCGGTGAAGAGGCAGAATATCTTTTAGACTGAAGCTGTTGGTTGTCGGCTCCATGGTGGTTCTCAACCCCCTTCTCCCTTGCTCTATATATGGGATGAAAAAGCAAAGTACTCAATAGCTCAGCCTCTTCAGGAAGATATACAGCTTCTGACTTGAAAACATGTTGAAACTACTTTAAGTGAGAGAAGCAAATTGCAGAACTGTACAGAAAAATTATTGTTATGTCACACACACACACACACACACACACATACTACTATGGGTTGGATTCCACTCCCCACCCCCAGCCTTTGCCCCCCAATTAATATGTTAAAGCCTAATCCCCAGTATTTCAGGATGTGACTGTATTTGGAGATAAGGTCTTTAAAGAGGTGATTAAGGTTAAATGAAGTCGTTATGGTGGGACTCTAATCCCATTTGACTAGTGTCTTTATAGGAAGAGGAATTTAGGACCCAGACACACACAGGGAAGGCCATGTGAAGACACAGGGAGAAGATGGCCGTCTACAAGCCAAGGAGAGAGGCCTCAGAAGAAACTAACCCTGTTGACACCTTGATCTCAGACTTCTGGCCTCCAGAATTGTGAGAAAATAAATTTCTGTTGTTTAAGTTACCTAGTCTGTGGTATTTTGTTATGGCAGCCCAGCAAATTAATACAGCGTGTGGGTAGTAACATAAAACTGGAAGAGAATCTATCAAACTTTTGTTGAGATTATTTCTGAAGGGGTGGTTCTATAAAGGAATTGTAACTATACAATTCATTTTATACGTTTTTGTTTGAGTATATTGCACTAAGCACAATTTCTTCCTTAATGGAAGTAAGGAATTTTTAAAAAATTAGGTAGGATAAAAGAAAGGAAAAAAGCTAAAACACATAGTGACCAACATGTCTCTGTACATGGCCACATGTTTTCCTCTGAGTTGTCAACAATGCAACTCACACAAGTACATCTTGTTGCTTACACAGTTCACTGTGTCAAGGTGATAAAAGCCCAGGTCATTGGTTAAGAGGTACCCACCTAGTACTGATAGGTGTATCAGTCAAGAATTTTCCACCTGTCCTCACAAAGGTGACATTGCAAGCATTCTAATGATTCAAAATATGGCTGGTCCCATATGGCTGTTTTTCTATCAACCCTCAATATCACAGGAAGTGCAAGCAAAGGCAGTTTTATGGCTCCAGGATCAAATTGTACTCTCCAGTTAGTCATACCTCTCACCTGGCCTGCTTCGCTTGTTTATATACTTGTCTGTTCTCTGCTGATACTTACATTTGCAACCCCAGTGTAAATAGACCGAGCATGCAAGGGGGTAGGGGCTTATGGAGTGAGACCCTCTTCTTCTTTCTCTCCCTGACCTGTGCTTTGAGCAAAACCAAAGGAGTGGTGCCTATGACCAACTATGGAAAAACTCAGTATTATCTACTTAGTATAGTTTGGTCTGGGGGCAAGAATGGAGGGTGGGAGGTGTTTCCTGCAGAGGGTTGAGGAAAGAACCTGGATTTCTTTTCTCCTAACATGGACTGAGTACTTACTATATGTGAGTCTGCTCTGTTAAGTGCATTTCATTTATTATTTTATTTAAGCATTGCAACAACCCTGCGAGGTAGATTCTGTTAGAGTCTCCATTTTTATAAATGGGGCAGCTGAGCCTGAAGGAGGTTAAGAGTTGGTCAGATCTCTCAGCTAGTTGAGGTAGAGGCAGGATTTGAACCCATGTTGTCCGGCTCAAGAGCCGATGTTTTCTTAATCACTGCACCTTGTATAAGAAGGCTTGCCATCGAGTTCTAGTGCAGCTACTTGCTAGATGAATGATTTTGACAAACCCCCTCCTGTCTCTGAACCTAATTTTCCCCCTTGGTAGAGAGGGGGCTTCACCTAGGTACCCTCCAAGGGCCCTCTAACTTAGCCATGCCAGGCTCGGCCCCATGCCATCATTTTTGTGAACGGTCTGTATGGAAGACCACCAACAGATGAGCCCTTGCCTTCGGCCCAGTACTTGGCTTAGGTTTGAGAAGGCACCTATCTCCGGAGGATAGATATTGTTGCCAGGGAAGATGGGGTGTCTTCTCTGCAAGATCAAGGGCTATGACCCACTCCTAGCCAGGCTGCTCTGCAGGATCCTGGGGAGTTTTAGGACCCTGCCTACCTCCTCTTCCCTCACCATCCCTACTTCTGCCTCTACTCTCTCTCTCCACTGCCGGCTTCTCAGCATTGTCCTGCCCCTCAGCTGATGCCTAAAGACTGACAGCTGCATTTCCAAACCAGTTAGATATGTCCCAGACCCACCTGCAACTAGAGGTATTGGGACCAAAGAATCTGTGACGAGTAAAGCCCTTCTTAAAGGGCCATTTTCTAATGCGACTTCCCATCCTAGACCAGACTCCATAAAGAAGATGACTGTCATTCCCACCCTACCTGACACTTCTCAGGTTAACACAACCGAGTAAGCCATGCTTTTCATTTGTTTGTTTCCTGGCCGCTTGCCGGATCTTAGTTTCCTGACCAGGGATCGAACCCTTGCCCTTGGCAGTGAAAGCACGGGAGTCCTAACCGCTGGACTACCAGGGAATTCCCAAGCTGTGCTTTCCCTAAAAGCCACTTTCTCAACAGTACTCCATGGCAGGCCTTCCTTGGAGAAAGAGTTGTAGTTGGTTTTCTTCAAGGTTTTCCCATGCCGGCATAACTCCCATCTGCATTCTCTCCCATGTATGCCCAAAACTACCTGGGAAGGTAATAGAATAGAGGAGGTTATAGTTGATATTTCCTGAACCCAGACATCTGCGTGCAGCATTTTAGGACAAGAGAAGTCCCAGGGATAAGGAAGAAGGGCAGAGTGCATTTATTTCAAGTCCATGCTGGGGACAGTGGCAGAGAGGCTAAGATGCTCTAGAAGCTAGCAGGGCAGAGGTCACTGAACTTCCCATGCTCAGGGGTCACCTGGACGGACTCCCTCAGGGTTCAAACGGGAAACTGAGGCTTGGAGAATGGAAGGTATCTGTAAATCAGTGACAAAACTGGATTCCTGAATGTCATTTCAAGGTCATTTTCACTGCGGCCCTCGTTGCATGTGAAAATTGCCACCTCCTCCTCTCCGACTGCACAGCTTAGAAGAGGCCAGTGCCTGGTGGATCTGGGTAAGGTTGTGTTTTCAGCCCTGATCTCTGGGGTATGCACAGGCAGGGCCTTTCAGAATCCAAGTGACACTTTCTTCACTTGGCCCTTTTAAATTCAGAACTTTTCTTTTTTTCCTTTGGCCACATCACAAGGCATATGGGATCTTAGTTCCCTGACCAGGGATTGAACCCATGCCCCCTGCAGTGGAAGCATGGAGTCTTAACCACTGGACCACCAGAGAAGTCCCTAATTCAGAACTTGTGTTAAAAAAAAAAAATTGAGAGCTATCAGAACTTAGATGGCAACCTATACAACTTAGTCAAATTTCAGAACACCAACATTCTCTCTCTCTTTTTAAAAAAATGTAGTGGTTATTATAGATTTTTTTTCGAAGTACCTGGCTTTACTGGGGGCGTGGGGGAGAGCTAGACTGGGAGTTTGGGACTGACATGTACACACTGCTATATTTAAAATAGATAACGAACCAGGACCTACTGTATAGCACAGGGAACTCTGCTCAATATTCCATAATAACCTAAATGGGAAAAGAATTTGAAAAAGAATAGATACATGTATATGTATAACTGAATCCCTTTGCTGTACACCTGAAACTAACGTAACATCGTTAATCAACTATCCTCCAATAAAAAAAAAACAAAAAACAAAGTACGTGACTTGACTTCTTACTCACCAGACTTTCAAGACTCTCATTGATTACAGCTGAAAGGCCAAGTCCTGTTTGCTGACTTTACAACCCTCCAAGGTCTGGCCACGTCCACATTTCTAGTCTTATCTCCCACTCTGCCACCCTCTACGCTTTGTCCAAGCTAAACTTTATTCTTTTTCATGGATATGCCCAGCTTTATCACACCTCTTTGCTCACGTGATAGCCTCCCCTGCCTGAAATGCCACATCTTTAAATCACTCCCATTTTCCAGATCTACCTTTGAAATCCCTCTTCTTTGAGGCCTCTCTTCAAATTGGGAGTGACCTCTCTGCCCATGTCTGAGCTCCCACTGTAAATTCTCAATTTTTTTTTCTTTTCTTTTTTGGCTGCGGAGCATGTGGGATCTTAGTTCCCTGACCAGGGATTGAACCCGTGCTCCCTGAAGTGGAAGCATGGAGTCTTAACCACTGGACCACCAGGCAAGTTCCTCGATTCTTTTCTTACAGCATCTATCACTTCCTACCTCACCGCATAGTCATCTGGTAATCTCCCAACTGGACTGTGGACTATGAGGCAGGACTCAGGTCACATGAAGCAGCTTTGATTGTCCACAGCACCTAGGATGTATCAGTGAGTAATAAAAGGAGGGTACATGAGTACACAGCATGAGTAATCAACTGAGTGAATACAGTTCCAGAGACTCTGAGGCATGAAACCAGAGAATGGGACACAGAGATGGAAGGGAGTGGAGCAGAGCTACTCAAGGGGTAATTTATGGTGGTGTGGAAATTGATTACCTTAGGCTAGAGACTCAATGGAGGGCATGTAGAGAAGGACAAAAATGGAGAAAGAAGTGAGTACTATGGTTGTGGGAAAGAACTGTGGGCTGCCCACCCAGCTGCAGGGAAGGAAAGGGCCAGATATGGCTCCCTCTCCACCCTCTCCTGAAATTCTCATTCGTGTAAGACCCCAAGTCTTACTTGCTTTGCTGATAGTTTCATGGTAGGGGCTAGGGGAGAGGAAGCGGTTAGAGAAGCAAGAGTGGAGAAGCAATACTAATCAAAGAGTGAAGTGACAGTTATGAGAATCATGAGACCATGCCCTAATGGGGTCATTGCCTCGGGGGGATTAGGAAGCAGAGATGCACTTTTACTGTCATAAGGTAGGGTGTGTTTTTTTCCCCCCTCTGAAAGAAATAACTGGGATGAGGTGAGACTTCTGCTCTCAGGGGCTGGGACACTGACATTGTAGGGAAAGGTGGTTCCAGGTAGATGAGATGGCCAAGTGCCAAGTTTGGAAACTTGTCAGATGTAACACTCAGTGATATGAAGACACCTTGAGAAAAGGGGCTGTGTGTGCATGTGTCATGTAAAGATAGAGCTGTGTAGCTGGAGGGCTCCCACATCGGATGTGACAACAGCTGAGCATAACACTGTAGAGGAGTAGCACTATATCCCCCATCAGGCTCTGGTGAGAGGGCATTTTGTGTGTGTGTGTGTGTGTGTGTGTGTGTGTGTGGTACATGGGCCTCTCACTGTTGTGGCCTCTCCCGTTGCGGAGCACAGGCTCCGGACGCGCAGGCTCAGCAGCCATGGCTCATGGGCCCAGCCGCTCCGCGGCATGTGGGATCTTCCCGGACCGGGGCACGAACCCGTGTCCCCTGCATCAGCAGGCGGACTCTCAACCACTGCGCCACCAGGGAAGCCCTAGAGGGAATGTCTTGATAGTCAAAGCACTTTCTTCAGTCGCCAAGGTCCTCTGGGTTTCTAGAACACCATACATTGGTGAAAGTGGTGTCTAATCCCCATCATGTTTTTGCTGATGGATTAGAACAGCACAGAACTGTGGACATAGCAAGTATTGGAATTTCTAGCCTCTCTAAGGGAAGACGGCAAGGGAGAAGGAGGTCTGGGATGGTCATTGTATGAGTTTTCTATGGATGCTGTGACAAATGACCACCAACTTGGTGGCTTAAAAATACAAAGTTATTATCTTACTATCCTGGAGGTCAGAAATCGGAAATGGGTTTCACTGGGCTAAAATCTGTGTCAGAAGGGCTATTTTCCTTCTGAAGTCTCTAGAAGAGAATCTGTTTCCTTGCCTTTTTTCAGCTTCCGGGGCCACCTGCTTCCTTGGCTTGTGGTCCCTTCCTCCATCTTCAAAGCCATCAATATAGCATGCTTAAATCTTTTCTGCCTCTCTCTTCTACACTTAAAGGACCTTAGTAATTACTGTAGGCTCATCTGCATAATCCAGGATAATGTCTTGGATTTTAAGACCTGATGTTTAGCAACTTTAATTCCCCATGCAACCTTAATTTCTCCTTGCCATACAATAGAACATGTTTACATGTAACATAACATATCCCCCCCTGATCCAGGGATTAGAATGTGGACATCTTTGGTGGGGGGCGGAGAGGGAGCTTTTCCTGACTATCACAGTAAACAAAGACTATCTGCCATAGAAAAATGGAGAAAGTATCCTTATCCTTAATTTCCTTCTATCATTCTCATCAAGTAAAAAGATCTTTGGATTCAAAAGAGAAGAATCAACACTGTTTGGACTCAAAGCTCAAGATAAGTGAAGAGGCAGTATGAGCTCTGGGCTCCTGGATCAGAATGGAATTCACCCCAAGATACTAAGAGAATTTAAGAATGAGATTTCCAAATTGCTCATGGAGAGTTTGAGGATTTATGGGGGCTAGTAAAAGAGTTAGAAATGGACAAAACCAAGTAGCAATTTTTAAAAGGGAGAAGATAGATTCTCTAGACTGTAGGTGAATGAGTTCAACATTGCTTCTGGAAATAATTTTGAAAGAAGTATGGAAAAGAATGGTTCAAAGCATCTAGAAGAGTTCATCACAATTATGAAACAACATGGGTTCATTGAGAACAAAACATATCAGACAAATCTTATTTCCTCCACTGACATAGCTTCTCCATGGTAGATCTAGACGGAAGATAGACATCATACATCAGCAGACTGTAAATATGTCACAGAGTTTTGTATGGTTCACCTGTACGTCATCAGTGGTGTGCTGGAGTTGGCTCATGCTGGCTCACAAGAGCTATCTGTGCACATTTCTTCCCAATAACATGTTCAGTGGCATCACATTTATAGTCTGGAAGCTGCCATGTTGGAAGTAGTCACACCACGGAAATCATCAAGTACTACAAACAAACTACAAGTGTTTCCCCCCCGCCCACCCCCTGGGCTGTTGGTTGTTAAACATTTACCAGCACAACATTGCCTGTACTGCAAGTATCTAGCACAATGCCAAGACAAAGCTTGTGCTGCATAACTGTTGGCTGAAGCAATAAATAACCTGAATAAGAAGCTTGGCACCGTGTCCCATAGTATGATTGTGGTCAAGAAAGAGACATCTTAACTGGTTGCCAGTGCAACAAGTATCAAAAGGTGAAGAGAAAGAAAGAAAAAGAAAGAAAGAAAGGAAGGAAGGAAGGAAGAGAAAGAGAGAGGGAGGGAGGGAGGGAGGGAGGAAGGAAGGAAGGAAAAAGAATCTACGTCAAGTTGGAGAGAATTTTCTAAGAGTGGAATAAAAAGCTCTGTCCTTTGTCCTGTGAGTCTTGAGAAATCTTTGTACCACCAGGAGAGAATGAGTATGTTGTACGATACAAAGAAATCTTCACCCACAAATGAACTTATCTATGAAATAGAAACAGACTCACAGAACTGACTTGTGGTTGCCTAGCGGGAGGAGGTGTGGGGGAGGGATGGATTGGGAGTTTGGGGTTAGCAGATGCAAACTATTGTATATAGCATGGATAAACAAGAAGCTCCTACTGTATAGCACAAGGAACTATAGTCAATATGCTGTGATAAACCATGACGGAAAAGAATATAAAAAGGAATGTATATATATTTATAACTGAATCACTTTGCTGTACAGCAGAAATTCACACAACATTGTAAATCAACTATACTTCAATAAAAAATGTCTATTTCTTATTAAAAAAAAGAGAAGTCTTTGCCATCTGGAAGGATGAGCTGAACCTAGTGAGATGAAATTTCAGAGGCAAATATAAAGTCCTGTTGTTGGAATAAGTGAAAACTAAAATAATTAATCATGCGGGCTTCCCTGGTGGCGCAGTGGTTGAGAGTCCGCCTGCCGATGCAGGGGACACAGGTTCGTGCCCCGGTCCGGGAAGATCCCACACGCCGCGGAGCGGCTGGGCCCGTGAGCCATGGCCACTGAGCCTGCGCGTCTGGAGCCTGTGCTCCGCAACAGGAGAGGCCACAACAGTGAGAGACCCGTGTACCACAAAAGAAAAGAAAAAAAAAAAAAAAACTAATCATGCATGTACAGGACGGGGTGGCGGTGGGAAAATATAGCTTAGCAGCATGAGATGTGAAGAGTGAGTCTCAATTCTCCAAACTGGTCGTATGATGACTAAAGCACTGTGTCCACATCCAGGCACCACATAGCTGAGCATTCAGAGAAGAGTGACTAGAGTGATGGGAGATATAAAACTTGTTACGTGAGGTGTGATAGAAGGAATTTGGAGGTTTTCATTGGAGAAGAAAAGACTCAAAGGAATATAATGTTGACACTAAATATTTGGATGACTATTACAGAGACAGGGCCATCACACTGCTCAACTCCAGGGGGCACCATTTACATTGTAGGCTACGTGAACTGCAGCACCCGGAGCTGTGCAGTGCGTGTCTACACAACCAGAGCGCTACTCCTGCACGTGGGCAAGGGGTTGCTATTCCACATAGCAGAAGTCCCTGAGATTGTATTTCAGCTCAGTTTCAACAAGAACCTCGAAACTTCTTGGATAGATTCAAAGCAGAAGCTGGAAGGTCACATGTCTTGGAGGTACAATAGGTGATTCTGGCAACAGAAAAGCAGAAGAGTTTTATTGGATAACCTTTAATATTTTTCCAATTCTGAAATTCACTAACACAAAAGATGGCAACTATCATTTATAGAGCTTCTCTTTGTGCTAGGCATTGTGTTAGATACTCTGTATACCTGATTTAATTTAATCTTCAAAACCTCCCTACCAAGTGGATACTATTATCCTTAACTTACGGATGAAGAAACTGAGACTCAGATGAATTATTTGTCCATAGTCATCCAATTACTATGTAGCTTAACCAGTATTTAAATCTGGGATTATATGACTCCTTGTTTCTTCCTGGACCACTGGGGGTTGGGAGGAAAGCTAACCACTTCACCCTCTCTAGGACTAACTGGGTAACCGGGTGACCAGTGTCGATATCAATATTACAGTCAGGGGACTTGTGGAAGGAAGTTCACAGGAGAGAACATGGAGCCATAGCTGTGGGTTCTGTTGACTGGCCAGTGGTGCCCATGCCTTGTAGGAAAGATTTTATACGTTGCCAGAGTCCGTTTTGCTGGACCACACTCTTACTTCGCTCCTTCTCTTGTGCTGTCAACATCAATTCATAATGCCCCGAAGAGAACGAGGATGCTCACAGAAACACAGTCCCTGATGGAATCTACCTCTTTGGATTAAATGATGTGAGGCAGGAGTCTCTCTATCCTGCCTTTTCACCTAAGACACTGAAACCCAGGTCTTGATGGTGACTCTGTAGGCTCATAAGTCAGCCCCAGGATTGCCTGCCTGGAGCCACTGACAGCCTGGAGCAAGTCATTGGGAGCTATCACGCAGCTGATAAACTGGGAAGTGTGATCTTTTTTTTTTTAATTTATTTTTGGCTGCATTGGGTCTTCGTTGCCTCGCGTGGGCTTTCTCTAGTTGTGGTGGCAGGCGGGGGCTACTCTTCATTGCGGTGGGTGGACTTCTCATTGCGGTGGCTTCTCTTGTTGTAGAGCACGGGCTCTAGGTGTGTGGGCTTCAGTAGTTGTGGCTCGTGGGCTCTAGAGCTCGGGCTCAGTAGTTGTGGCGCACGGGCTTAGTTGCTCCGTGGCATGTGGGATCTTCCCGGACCAGGGCTTGAACCCATGTCCCCGGCATTGGCAGGCAGATTCTTAACCACTGAACCACCAGAGAAGCCCGGGAAGTGTGATCTTTGACTCATCCATCCATTACACAAGTAATCGGCACGGTAGTGCTTGGGTGTGCACCATGTGTCACCACATGCTATAGCCACGCCTTTCCGTTGCTGGATTAGCTGGCCTGGCTGGCTCTTGAAGCATTGGGAAAATGTTTGTTGACTTGGAAGAATCAATGCCTTTTCTATTACCTAATGAGCCATAACAAGACTGCCATTCCTACCTGCTAGTAATCCAGTGTGAGAATTTGGCTGTGGGCTGATGTTGTTTTGTGCAATTCCTTTGAATTTCTCTGGAGCCACCCACTTGACATGTACTCACATCTAGGATTAAAGTCTACTTATTATCAGAGGGTAAAAACCTATCCTCACAATGAGCACAGCTAAAATTACAGTCAGGGACTCATCTCTCATTTCCTTTTAGGCTCTCAAAGGCACAGTTTATTTTTGGACTTGCTGTTTTTCCATCTGAATTATCTCCCTGCCATCCGGGCAGTCTAAACCCCATCATCATTTTGTTCCCGCCCTTACCCCTACCCAAATTTTTTCCGAGTCAGTAATTTCACCACAGGATCGTAAAAATTGTTACTGCAGATAAGGAAATAAAGCAGAGGAAGGTTCGTCTTACATAAAAGAGCTAGTGAAATGCTCTTGACACCCAGTTACCATGTTCCCTTAAAGGAAGAACTGTTGTAATGTGTGTCAGAAATGATGGGAATGAAATTGGTAAAAAGCAGTGCCTATCTTTATTTTTTTAGAAGGCTCTAATGTTGCCTTGGAAGTCACCAAGCCCAGAACTTTATGAATAAAAGCTAAATGAAATGGTGAGAATGCCTGAAGGGGGACTATGGTATACACTGGGTAAAAACCCATGGTAGGTTCTGACCCCCAGCTCTTCAGACGATTCCAGGGATGACCCTAAAGCAGAGGGGCAGTTTGGGTCTAATTCTTTGTAGGCAGCGTCTGCTTCCCCATCTCACACCATGTGCCCTGCACTGGGAGGTCTGCCTCTTTCTATAGGATCTGTTTGCTATACATCATCTTTCTGCACAAGCTGAAGGTACTGTGTTTTTTTGTTTGTTTTTTGATTTTTTGTTTTTGTTTTTGGTTGTGCCACACAGCTTGTAAGACCTTAGTTCCCCTACCAGGGATCAAACCCATGCCCCCGTGCAGTGGCAGCACAGAGTCCTAACCACTGGACTGCCAGGGAATTCTCTTGAAGGTACTATGATGCTGAGTCTGACAATAGCTGAGTGAGGCCGGCACTCTGAATCTCTAGCCCAGGGACTCTTAGGATGCAGTCTGCTGGGATCCTTCTCTTCTAGTAGTTGTATTCATTACAGATTGTGGTGATATAAAGGGGTTTTAAATGCTCTCTGGACAAAACAGTTCCTTCCTGCTTGAGGTCAGAACTGAAAATGACTTCTCCATTTGCACAAGGCTCTGGCATCTCCTGTGCACCGTTACTAAATGCCTCTACAGCCATAGTAAGTTGAGATATTGCTTTTTAATCCCCCTTTGCCCAATAGCTCTTATTGCATGGTCACAGTTCTCTCTTCCTCTGGCAAATAAATGCTGGAGAGGGTGTGGAGAAAAGGGAACCCTCCTACACTGTTGGTGGGAATGTAAACTGGTGCAGCCACTATGGAGAACAGCATGGAAGTTCCTTAAAAAACTAAAAATAGAGTTACCATATGATCCAGCAATCCCACTCCTAGGCATATACCCAGAGAAAACCATAATTCAAAAAGATGCATGCACCCTAATGTTCATTGCAGCACTATTTACAATAGCCAGGACATGGAAGCAACACAAATGTCCATCAACAGAGGAATGGATAAAGAAGATGTTGTACATATATACAATGGAATATTACTCAGCCATAAAAAAGAATGAAATAACGTCATTTGCAGCAACATGGATGAACCTAGAGATTGTCATACTGAGTGAAGTAAGTCAGACACAGAAAAACATATGATATCATTTATATGTGGAATCTAAAAAACGGGTACAAACGAACTTAGTTACAAAACAGAAGTAGAATCACAGATGCAGAAGACAAACTTATGGTTAACAGGGGGAAGGGATAAATTGGGAGATTGGGATCGACATATACACACTACTATATATAAAATCTGTAGCTAATAAGAACCTGCTGTATAGCACAGGGAATTCGACTCAATATTCTGTAATGACTTATATGGGAAAAGAATCTAAAAAAAGAGTGGATGTATGTATATGTATAACTGATTCATTTTGCTGTACACCTGAAACTAACACAACATTGTAAATCAACTATACTCCAATAAAAATTTTAAAAAAAAGAAAGTCAGAAAGGCAGAAGAATTGGTGAACAGTTTGAGTTCTCCAACTGCCATCTGTAAGAGAGGTCAATGAGGTGCTGTCTACGTCATTCTACTGGAGAAATCAGAGGAAGGTTTGATGGAGAGAGATGTCACCTTGCCTATATCCATTCTCCATCCAGACAGGCTGTGGGCTACAACACTGGTCATCTCATATCATGACTGCAGAGAATTCCAAACACTGCTTCTTCCTCATGAGAGCCATCCTTAATGGATACTCCCTGAAAGAAAGAGATTCAACATAAAGTTTGCTACATGTAGGGGTACACCTATAGACTAAATCCCTAGAAGTGGAACCATTAGGTCAAAAGGCATGTGATCTGTAATTTTCATACCCCAAATTGTACCAATTTATACTTCCACCAACAGTCTATGAGAGTGCTTGTTTTCCTGTGCCTTTGTAAATAAAAAGAGCTTTTAAACTGCCAATTTTATAGGTGAGAAAATTAAATAAAATTAAAATTAAAAAAATTAAAATTAAATTTTAAATTAAATTTAAAAATTAAATTTCACCTAACGGTGAAAATTCATGTTTTTACCACCAGAGACTCTTTGGGAGAAGGAGACCTGGATTTTGCAGATGCTTCCTAAGGGTTACTCATACCACCCAGGGTCAAGGGATGGAAGAGGAGAGAAGAGTGGCAGAGTGCAAAAAAGGGGTGAGGAGGATAAGGAAGTAGCGTAGCAGTCGGGGCAAATCAGAGTGAAGCTAGAGGTTATATTTCTGAGCTAATATGGGGGCATTCCTGCTCTCTCCCCACTCAACTTACCTCCTTCCATCCAACACAAACATTTCCACCCAGCAGCTCCACTTCCTGTAAATAGGGAGTTTATGCTCTGAGCATTTAAGCATTTTCACTGCTCATGCCATCTTAGACCTTAGGACAGACACTAGACACGCATGCAATGACTGCCCAAGAAATCCCTGCTTAGAGTGTCAGGGGAAAAAAAGGAGCTGGTGAGGCTATAGCTGAAGGTTTCTAAAGCTGTATCATTGATTATTTGAGATGGAAGAAGTGACCACAGGGAGTTCTGGGTTAATCAGAAGACCTCAGAGGGGATAAAACTATTGGATCAAAAATTATAATACTAATTTATATGGTTTGTACAGGTGCCATTGCCAGTATAAAAGCTAGTGGGTTAGCGCCTTTGGGTTGTAAGGTACAAAGGGGTTCACCTAGGCTACCCTGAGTGTTGGTAGTTTATGAAGTATACGTTTTAAGAAAGGGTGGGGGCTTCCCTGGTGGCGCAGTGGTTGAGAGTCCGCCTGCCGATGCAGGGGACACGGGTTCGTGCCCCGGTCCGGGAAGATCCCACATGCCGCGGAGCGGCTGGGCCCGTGAGCCATGGCTGCTGAGCCTGCGCGTCCGGAGCCTGTGCTCCGCAACGGGAGAGGCCACGACAGTGAGAGGCCCGCATACCGCAAAAAAAAAAAAAAAAGAAAAAAAGAAAGGGTGGTATCTTGACCATACAGCCAGATCTCTGGCGAATCTATAAACAGCACAATAGCTAGCCACCCCAGGGCTCAGAACACAGTTTGGTAATTGGAGGGTAGTACAGGATCCTACGTGGGTCTGACAACTGGGTGATCTCTAACCCTCCCTCAGCAGCAGAAGAAGCTGATTTCTACCCTAGAGCTTCACCATCATTTGAATCCGGCTCTTCCATCTTTTCTTCTACTGTCCACAGCCCTACCTAAAAAATGCCCTTTATTCTCCACCTGACCTCACAGCCTCTGCTCACTCATGGTTTCAGCTCATGCCTCTTGCTGCCTGTTCTCTGTGCCTTTTGCCCCTCCATTCAACTGTTCAATGTCCAAGGTCTCATATTCAAAAATCCTCAAAAGACAGAATCTCATTGATTCAATCGGTCACTGGAGTGCCTACTGCCCAATTTAGAGAGTAGCATATAACCTGGCTACCCTTGTATCAGATACCCATTCAGGGATGGCCAGGCTAGAGGGGTCACCAGTGTGAGCATGGGACCTAAAAACGAGAAAGCTTTAGAAGGGGCTCATGAGTATGGGGCTGAAGTCGTTAGACTTCTTTAGGACAAACTGACTAAAAGTCTGGGTTTGCATCTCAGCTTCCATATGATGGTAACTGCTTCCCTCATGACCTTGACAGACAGGCCTGTCAGGTATGCAGGTATTTATTGTATATCATCTCTAAGGTTCTTCCTTGACTGGTGATTCCATCGGTCCCCAACTAACACACCTACTCGTCCAGGCTACTAGTCCTCCCTCCTATATGATTGCCTCACTTACTGACTATTCTAGATAAGACAAAGACCACTGTCTCTCTTTCCTCATCAGAAGGGATTATACGATCGCATCAGCTGATGATCCATGACTCAGGATATTGCTATGTAGGAGGCACAGTGCTGAGAGGGACGAATGCGTGCTCCCCTTCCCTTACACTGTCACAGAGAAGAGGAGAAAGTATGGGCAGATATGTCCAGGTCCTCTGTGCTTCCTGAGGGGAGGAAGATTGATTAACCAGAAGAGTGAGAATGTGGAAATCTTCTTTTGGAGCAGCCTACTGTCAGCAAACGCAGGTTCTCTGCTCCTTCAGGCAGTGAACTTACCAGTGTTCTGCCCCTCATAGAGGGAGGACTAAAATGCAGGGTTTAGATAGTAGGAAGTCTCGGAGGTGAAGCTATGGTCTCCTTTATCAGCCAGAGAGCTAGTATTTTGATCTTGGACTGTGTAATGCCTATGATTAAATCTCAGTGGCTTTGGGAGCTGGCTTAGGAGGGAGGAGTATGGGTAATGAGCATTACCTCTTTCCAAATACACTGCCATCCCTAGGCCTCGATGCTGAGAGAGCATATGCCACACCAGCTCTGAGTACAGGATATGGCGATTTGCCTTAAGGCTCCCAAAGCAACATGAGGAAAGAAGGACATCCCGCAGGAATACTGGCCTCCAACCAGGGAGTCCCAGGTGCATGACTCTATCCAGAAAGATGCTCCTTCCCTCATCTTCCTTTGTGGCTTAATGTATTGAAAAAACACACTGGTTTCGGAGTCAGGGGATTTGAACTCAAACTTCAGCTCGGCTGGTTACTAGTTGCATAACTGCACGCAGGTGAGTCTACTTCTGAGACTCAGCTTCTCCATCTTTAAAATGGGCCTTGGAGCGCTTCCCTGGTGGCGCAGTGGTTGAGAGTCCGCCTGCCGATGCGGGGGACGCGGGTTCGTGCCCCGGTCCGGGAAGATCCCACATGCCGCGGAGCGGCTGGGCCCGTGGGCCATGGCCGCTGAGCCTGCGCGTCCGGAGCCTATGCTCCGCAACGGGAGAGGCCACAACAGTGAGAGGCCTGTGTATAGAAAAAAAAAGGGCCTTGGAATACCCACCTCAGAGAGTCCTTGTGAAGATTTCATTCAAGAGAAAACAAGCGGGAACCACGTTTGTAAACGCTGCAGATGGGAGTGGTTGCCATCAATCCTGAGGATGAGCGCACTCTCCTTACCCACCCTCCTCCCTCTGCTTTTCCTATTAGGTCCCTGTGGTCCCAGGCAGGAGGTGAAAAAGACACAGTAGTTCTCTCCATGACTGTAGCATTTCTAAGTTTCCCATGAGTCCCTTAATATAGAGCAAAAGAAGAACAGGGGCCTCAGCCAGGCCAACTGGGGCTAGATTAGCCTGGCAGGTGGGAATTCTGAAAACAGTGGGGAATCCACTTGTGACTCTTATCATCTGTAAAATGAATATAATCATGCCAACCTCATAAGATTCTTGGAATAAATAGGCTCATGGGTCTGGCATGTGATTAGATCATCAAATGTTACTTCTCTTCTTTCCATCAAACACTGAATAAGACACTACTCTTCAGAAATGTTTCCTATAGAAGGAACATGTTCTGCATAAGTGCAACTTTTGAGGACCTCACAACAAAGGAAGTTAGGGAATGTCAAAGACAACCTTCAATCCACACAGAGAAGATACTCTCATGTGACCTCTAGACAGATTTGAGTTTGATCGTTCTTTCATTCAAATACCAGAAAAAATGATGAGCAGTGACTTTTAAGAGATTAAAAATTGTGATTAGAAAGCCATGTGAGTTCCTTGCCCACAGTCAAACCAGGAATGAGACTGCAAGGCATCTCTGCTATCCTGGATCTAGACACCTGATCTAGTCTAAGCCTCAGTGTCCCAACACAGACTAGAGTGAAGGTCTCTTCATTGGCCTTGTCGTGACCTTAACTGAACTTGTCTCAAGTCTTTCCTTTATATAGCTTCCCTACTGCTACCAGTTTAATTCTCCCAATGTAATTGTCAGTTCCCTGGTCAGAAACCTGAACCAATTCCACAATTACACTTTCTAGACTTTCCTTCCATTCCTTCTTTTCATGTATCTTTCAACCCTTTCAATGGAACGAGTCCCTATATGGCTCAGGCAGGGTCACCAGTTGCAAGCAACAGAAACTGTCTCTGGATATTGGGCAGTTTGCAGACCAAGAGAATCAGCCAGAGTTCCACATTTCCAGGGACCCAAAACCATGCCACAGAACTGGTTTTATGAGAAAATCATCTAAGCTGTTTCCCCTGGGCACTAACCAAATACTGTGGTTTCTCTGCTGCCACTTCTGTGTGAGAAATTCGATTTTATTGCAAACACGACTGCTGCCAGTATCTGTGGCATCTCTTTACCAAGAATTCAGTCTTGAGGGCTCTGAGAGTCAAGTTACTTGTTACTTTATCGACAGAAAAAACCATGCAGTACTGCTTCCTTACGTTGGGCACTTTGAAATCTATGTCTACATGGATAAGCCTTATTGGTGGAGTCTGGGTTACTTACATTTTACGCCACAGTTGCCAGAAAAGCTGGGAAAGAGAGTCTTTTGGGCTTTCACCTTGGGACGTTAAGTGGGACTTAGAAGGTGGTAAATTTCCAAAATATACCAGGGCTGCTCAAAAATTTACTGTGCAGCTAGAAAATGTGACAAATATCTACAGTACAGTCAATCTTTTGTTTGCCCAGCGAACAAAGCATATACCATTTTTGTATTCTTAAGCTTACCAATAACAACTTTCCTGCCTGAGATAACGCAACTATCCCTCAAATGAAAACAGGCTTATCCTCTGTCCAAAAAAGGAGTCAAGTCAAGTTCTCATCAGTTAGGGCATCCAGCTTCAAGCCCAGGATCTCTGTGTGATGTATATTCTTACTCTAGTTCCATCTGGGTTCTATCTTTATATCCTGTAACCTATGCATTATATTGTAAAGATAGCCACCGTCACCACACCCTCCATATAAATTAGTAGGGGAGTAGAAAAGAAGGAAAAGGATAACTAGTTATGACACATCAGGGAAAAATTACAAGTACACATTATATCCTCCCCTCACCACAACTAGTCAAATGGTCAGAGTTGGTATTTATATGTCTTCTTTCCTCCATCATCTACCCCATGCTCCTTTGCCCTCAGTTAGCATGTTGGCTAGTTGCTTCTATACATGCTGTGGTGACATAAATCTTTATTTGCCTGTATTTGTTTTTTGCAGTTTTCACTTAAATTTTACTGGACAAAGAAATACTGGGAGGTATGAGGTATAAAGTATATACTGGACTTCAGACGTACTCTTCCCTGCCTCCGTTCTATAACAGCAACTCTATTTCTCCTTGATTATCAGGATACATCACTCCCATCAACACCATAACCCCTTGTTCTTCAAGTAATATAAGAAGCCCCAAATGGCCAAGTAACTGTTTCAGCTTTCACTTCAGTGGCATCCTTTTTGTGTCCCTGGTGGACAGATTTCTTGATTGTTTATGAAGACTTCTAAACTAGCAGAGTTCATAGTTGTGAAAATTAGCACCACATTTTTTTTCTAAGTGTGTTATTAGATGTAATAGTGAAAGATGCTACAGCCACCATTTCTAACCCTTGGCTACAGAACCTACGTATTTGGGCTATAGAAGAAATAGCACCACAGGTTCAGAGCATGTACTTCAGCCCAAATTCTCAAGGTCTTGTCTTTCACCCTTGCCATAACTGAGTCTTCAATAAACAATTTCACTTGTCTTTAAGGCTGGCTGCTTCTGGGTGACTGGGATACATGGTGAGACAACTGAATCCCATGAACACCAGCCCATTTTCTTCTTAAATGTTTAAATGAGTTTCTTGGTCAGAACCAATCGAGTCTGTGACGCCTGGAAAAAGCATGGAGAGAAGGGAAGACAAATTAAAACCCAGAAAAAATGTCTCTCCAGGGAGGACTATCCTCTGTAATGGAAGGAGTCCAATGAAATTAACCTGCCACCAGGTAGCCTACTGGTCCCCCTGCGTTATATCATCACATCAGGGGTTTTGGTTTGGTTTTACTGCTAGTAAGTGAGCATTCAGTAATAGCAGTAGCCAGGCCAGCCTTGATGAGGGGAATCCATGTTCTTGAGGTGTGCAAAACCTTCATTCTTGCCAGCATGACCTCCTCTGCAGTGGAGGCTTTTGGTGAGTATTCACATGGGACACAGCCTCACACTCTCACATATCTTGTGAGGTTCTTCAACAAACTTCTTCCATTAACTTTTTGCCATCAATATGTTTTGGTCATTCCAACTTCTTGAACATCTGGCCAAACCATTAGCCATTTCCCATGAATCTACATTGCACGTTCCCTACGAATCTACGCTATAGATCCATGCTGAGACCACCTTACTTTACAGGCAAAGTTCTGCCTATTGGAGGATTTCTCTCTCTCACTTAAGGATGGTCTTTCAGGCCTAACCTTAAGGGGGCCTAAAAGGCTTAGTATTCTACTTCCTTCTGATGCCAGAACATCACAGAGTCATCTGCATTAGGCCAACTAGTTATAAGAAACTCTGCATGAGATCATAGATATGTGTCAAGGAAGAGGCGGCAGTGTGACGAGTAGAGGCACACTGAGAATTCGAGTAACCTGAATTTGTAATTTGTGCCTTCAGGACATTTTGATGGGGTGTTATTAAGTATGCTTGGCCTTACGGCTTGGTGGATCAGATAACTTCCAGTCCACAGTGGACAGTCCATATTGTATGAACTCGGTGTTCACTGACAGGAATCCAATCACCATGTACCAGTAACAAGCCGAGACTGCCTCTCCAAAGGAGAATAGTTACTTGCCAAAGAGTGCTTGGCTTTTCTCCAAAACCCAGGGGACTCTGTTGTGGTTCTCCAGTTGAGGTCTACTACAGGTGCCATAGAGCATCCTATATCTACACACACACCTCAGACACCACTGGGTCCGCAGGAATCCCAAGTGCTGAGTGTTAAAAACAGCTGTGGAGTATGTTCCTTGCTCTGGGTCCTGCTCAATCCTGAAAGCAGTAAAGGGGTCAACAGCATGCTTAATTGTGGTATATAGTGCCTCTAAAATCTAAAGAAGTAATGTGTTTCTTTCTTCTTCCTTTCTTTCTCTCTTTTTTTTTTTTATTGAAGTATAGTTGATTTACGATGTTTCAGGTGTATAGCAAAGTGATTCAGCTATCTGTCTATCTATCGATCTATTCTTTTTCGGGTTGTTTTCCATTGTAGGTTATCATAAGATATTGAATATAGTTTCCTGTCCTCTAAGTAGGTCCTTGTTGTTTATCTATTTTATATACAGTAGTGTGTATCTGCTAATCCCAAATTCCTAATTTATTCCTACACCCCTCCATCCCACATGTGCTTCTTTCTTAATGGTAGAAGTTACAAGGTACAGTCACTCATCTTTTCCTTTGAGGGTGAGATCCCAATTCCTGAACTTTATGAGGGATTTGTACTCTAATGAGGTGGCAGCCCCCTATCTTTTCAGGGCATACATCTCTCACTTTAGGCCCAGATGTGTGCTTTTTTAATTTTATAATTCATTTTTATAATTTAGTTTTTTATTTTTGGCTGCATTGGGTCTTCATTGCTGTGCCTGGGCTTTCTCTAGTTGCGGCGAGTGGGGGCTACTTTTCATTGTGGTGTGCAGGCTTCTCATTGTGGTGGCTTCTGTTGTGTAGCATGGGCTCTAGGTGCGCGGGCTTCAATAGTTGTGGCACGTGGGCTCAGTAGTTGTGGCTCGCGGGCACTAGAGCGCAGGCTCAGTAGTTGTGGCACACAGGCTTAGTTTCTCTGAGGCATGTGGGATCTTCCTGGACCAGGGATCAAACCTGTGTCCCCTGCATTGGCAGGCGGATTCTTAACCACTGGACCACCAGAGAAGTGCCTAGGCACAAATGTATCTTACCCAAAGTATCTAAAGCATCTGCTACATCCTGGCCTCCAAGCCTTATTAGTCTGATGTCATCAACATAATGAGCCAACACCACGTCCTGTGAAATAGGGAGAAAGTTAAGCATAGACTAAATCACAGCACAGATGCAGAGTTGACATAATCCCAAGGCAAAACAGTGGAGGTGGACGGCTCTGCCTGCCAGGTGAAAGCAAATTGCAACTAATGCTTTCTTCCTCTTTGAATGAACAGAACAGTTACTGCATCCACAGTTGCATACCAGATGTTAGGAACTGTGCTGATTTACTCCAGCAAAGAGACCACATCTGAAACAGCAGATACAATTTGAGTCACTACCTAATTAAACCTTTAATAATCCTCTGCAACCAGCAAGGGAACTGTACTCAATATTTTGTAATAACCTATAAGGGAAAAGAATCTGAAAAAACTAGATGTATATGTATGTATAACTGAATCACTTTGCTGTGCACCTAAAACCAACACAACTTTGTAAATCAACTATACTTCAATTTTTAAAAAATCACAATAAAAAATAATCCTCTGTATTTCTTCGACATCTATCTGACAACTGCATAGACAACAGATATGTTAAAAAGGAATATGAAAGGAACCATAACCCCTGCAACTCTCAGCTCCTTTTTGATTGGACTGCACATGCATTTCTGAGAATCTTCCAGGAATGAGACATTTTTTTGGCTTGTTCTCATGGTGGGGAGGGGAAGCTCTAAAGCTATGCTGTCCAATACCATAGCTACTAGTCACATGAGCACTTGAAATGTGGTGAGTCTGTAATGAAATGTTCTGTAAGTGCAAAATGTGCCCCCTGTTTTGAAGACTTAGTACAAAAATAAGTACATTAATAAGTTGTACGTGGATTATATGTTGAAATGTTAGTATTTTGGAGGTATCAGGTGAAATAAAATGTCCTATTAAACTTAATTTTACCTGTTTCTTCTTCTCTTTTAAAACTATGGCCACTAGAAAATTTAAAATTAGATTTGTGGCTCACATTATATTTCTATGGGGCAGTACTGCTTGAAGGCTTCATTTGCTTTTCTTACTGTAATAGCCCTCTTGACAGAGGTTAGGAAACAAATCTGGAAACTATGCCAATGGCTGAATTTATTTATTCCAGCTCTATGGTCACCATAAGATGAGTTTGGGGTCTCATAGGGCCCATGGTGAGGCAGATTAAAATGAAAGCATTTATAATCTGATCGCCATAAGGTTGCCACTGACTGGTAATCGATAGTGGCATTCTAGTTTCCCATTATTTCAAAGCCAAAGGTTGGGATATTTTCTTTCCCTACGTGTACATTTACCCTGATCAACAGTTGTCTTTTGGAGAAGAGGAGGAGGAAGAGGCACATACAAACCTGTTAAGTTATCAGAGTCCTTTGTCAGGGGTATGCAACCTTCCTTTCATTTAAGGGGCTCAGAGTTTCTGAAATAAGTCAGGCCTGGGAATTGAATGAGGAAGTGGGATTCTCTATTGCAGCAGCCCAAGTAAGGTCTCTTTTCACCAGACTGGTTTTTTTTTGGTGGAGGGGTGGCGGGTGGAGGAGTGGTTCCTAAATCAAGTAAAACCTTGTGGTTGGCTGCTTATGTTTCACTTCTGGATCTTCTGTTTTGTTAATTGGTTCCAAAGAGTCAGACCAATCAGATTACCACAGTAGCACCTTTGCCAATTATGATAATTATACACACCATGCCTCGGAGTGTTAAGTCTGATGTTTGGCCTTGCTTAAGTGTCCTGCCCTCATCCTATTACCATTGTCGGAATCAAGGAGACAATTTCAGCACAGCTAGCTCCTCCCATCTGCATTCTTGGCCTACATGTGCTTTTCAAAGTTTCTAGGTCTTCTGCACCAAAGTATTTTTCAATGGTTTGGTGATATGAGTACAGGGGGCTCCGTATATGGGTTCTGCATCCACGGATACAGAGGGCCGACTGTACGATGCCATTTTATATAAGGGATTTGAGCATCTGCAGATTTTGGTACTCACAGGGCCTGGGGAGGTGGGGGTGGGGGCGTCTTGGAAGCCATCCCCCCTTGGATACTGAGGGATGACAGTATATTCTTTTTTTTTTTTTTGCGGTACGCCGGCCTCTCACTGTTGTGTCCTCTCCCGTTGCAGAGCACAGGCTCCGGACGCGCAGGCCCAGTGGTCACGGCTCACGGGCCCAGCCGCCCCGCGGCATGTGGGATCCTCCCGGACCGGAGCACGTCCCCTGCATCGGCAGGCGGACTGTCAACCACTGCGCCACCAGGGAAACCCTGACTATATATTCTTGATCTTTATTGCGAGGAGGGCTGAATCACCCATGGAAAATCCATTCCCAGATTCCTGTCTTCCTAAGTCTTTTTATTCATCCCTCTTTATTATATCCAGGAATTTCTGACTTCTTGGCTTTATTTGGTGTTGTCCATCTTTGAGTCAGTTTGAAGTCTGCCAACTGAGGAAAAACAGTTAGACTCACTCCAGCTGCTGGAGCTACCATTTTCATCCAACAATCTCTGGAAAGAATATCAGATCGAAACATGTAGCCTAATCTTTGTTTATGTCTCTCTTTCCTTGGCCAAACCCTTAATCTCGCATACATTCTCCAGGGTTTTGCTGGGTCCCTGGGCACAGGCTAGGCTATAATTCTCATGCTAAGTCTGGAGACAATCAGAGATGGTAAAAGGATGGGGCATGGAGAGAACTGGCTCCCTTTTGCAAGGTAAATCCCTATAGCAAGATCTCTGTGGGCTCCCAGACAGGAGAGGAGGAGGAGGAGGGGAAAGGGGAGGGGGAGGGGAGGGGGAGGGGGAGGGGACGGGAGGGGGAGGGGAGGGGAGGGGAAGGGGAGGGGAAGGGGAGGGGAGGAGAGGGGAGGGGAAGGGGAGGGGAGGAGAGGGGAGGGGAAAGGGGAGGGGGAGGGGAGGGGGAGGGGAGAGGGGAGGGGAGGGGGAGGGGAGGGGAGGGGAGGGGGAGGGGAAAGGGGAGGCGGAAGGGCAGGAGGAAGGGGAGGGGGAGGGGAGAGCAAGGGGCAGATAGCTGGGGGAAGGAGGAGCTGGACCTGCAGCCAAGAGAGGCTCAGTGGGGATGTGGGATACTCTGAGTCACATGAATTCCCCCAGGTCAGTGCTTGGCACCTACTTCTTTCTAGTCACTGCCCTAACTTTTGCCCTAGACCTGATGAAGCTCTGAATTTAATGGAGGTTTGAATTTAACATGCTGTAGAATCAAACTTTGAATATTAGGAAGCAGCAGGGAATGCCAAGTTGGTCATCATATTCAAGAGTGAGTAGGAGACTGGATGGGGAGACAGAGCCAGTAGCACTGAGAGCCAGTCATACGCAGAACCAATTGGAGAATGATGTCCGGGAGAGCTCAGGTAAAGGTGGGAAGTCAGAAGAAATGGCTGTGATCCTGACATGGACTTGTCTTGGGTGTCAGCCTCCTGGGACCTTTGGAGCGGGGGGGGGGGGGTAAGACGCTCATAAAGGCAGACTTAGGGTTGGTATGAAACAAAGATGGATTCTCATTGCAGAAACTAGGCAGCTTACAAGTGGCACATTCCCATCTGACCTGTACAAAAGGAAAAAAACAAAAGTTTCCACCCACACTTAGGTCACAGGGGTAGATAGGATTTCTGTAAATAAACAGAATTCCTCACTGGGATTAGAGCAACAACTTTCCTGCTGGCTTCTCTACCTTCAAGTTCATTCTCTCTAGAGGCTCATTCATCTCCACACAGCAGCCAGGGATATCTTTCTTTTTGTTGCGGACCATTTTTAAAGCCTTTACTGAATTTGTTAAAACTTTGCTTCTGTTCTACATTTTGGCTTTTTGGCCGCAAGGCATGTGGAATCCTAGCTCCCCAGCCACGGATCAAACCCACACCTCCTGGGGTGGAGAAGGAGAAGTCTTAACCACTGGACCGCCAGGGAAGTCCCAGGGATATCTTTCTAACACACAAAACCTTTAATGGCTCCACTCTGCCTTCAGGGTAAAGCCCAAACTCTTTAACTAGGCTCTCAAGGCTCAGCAGGCTGCATCCTTGCCGACCTCTCCATCCTCATCTCATTGTCCCCACCTCCATCCTTACCCCTATTCTCAACCCTACAGCTTTTCACCGAAAGCTGACACTGAACTTCTTACAGGACTCTGGAGCAGATGGGGAGAAATGTTCTTTAAAAATGCAAAGCCTTCTAATGAGGGTGGATGCTGTCAACAGAAAGACCGTAATCACAAATTTTCTGCTAGGCCTTTTCATCTCTAAAGGAGAAATTGTTCCTTTTGCTCAGCTGAGCATCTTGATGGATTTTGAATGTGCACAGGTGAGCCTGGAGCTAAGTCTGAAATCTGTAGTTAATTTGGCCTGTGTGAAGAGTGAGATGAATATGGGTAGGGAGAAAAAAAAGACGAGGCGCTGAGAAGGTAAAGAAAGGAGACAGCTAGGTTAGAGAGAGAGAGAGAGAGATACTACTGCTAGTAAGAAATCCTCAGTGAAAGAACAAAGGACTTTTGGGACTTCCCTGGTGGCTCAACAATGAAGAATCCGCCTGCCAATACAGGGGACACGAGGTCAAGCCCTGGTCCGGGAAGATCCCACATGCTGCGGGGCAACTAAGCCCATGCACCACAACTACTGAGCCTGCGCTCTAGAGCCTGCGAGCCACAACTACTGAAGCCCACTCACTTAGAGCCTGTGCTCTGCAACAAGAGAAGCCACAGCAATGAGAAGCCTGCACACCACAAGGAAGAGTAGCCCCAACTCGCTGTAACTAGAGAAAGCCCGTGCACAGCAAGGAAGACCCAACACAGCCAAAAATAAATAAATAAGAAAAGAACAAAGGACTTTTCGTGTCTAAGAGGCAAGTTCAAGTTGTTTTTTTGTGCACTGCACCCCCTCCTTCAAGACTCACAAACCTAAATAAAACTTTGAACCATTTTTACTTCTCCATTTTCTTCTTTCACATCCCTACTCCTAGGTTTTGAGAGAAAAGAATTTTAGCTAAGGCTATTGAAATTTCCCCTAGAGTAGGTCTTATGTTATTCAAAAATTCTTATTATTCCATGTCACACTAGCACTGTCCATTTAGATTATGACTAATACAAGGTTCATTAATCACCACCATTTTCCTGTATTTTTGTCATCTTCCATGCAGAGGTTTTTGTTTGGGGTTATTTTCTTGAGAACTTTCTTGACAAATTTCCTCAGAGTACAGGGGTGTAGATTTTCCAAGGCACTGTGTGTTAAAAAAATGCCTTCTTTTTGCTCTCATATAATGATTTGACTGGATATAAGATCTTCAGATCATAATCCTTTTTCCCCCCAAATAGCCTATAGATATCATACCTTTGTCTCTCAAGCGCCTCCAGTATTGCTGATGGCCTCTCTCTTTTTCTTGTCAATAACTTGTTCTTTCTGGCTGATGAGGGTTAAATTAATCCTTGAAGCTCAGAACATTCACCGGGATACTTCTTTGTGTGAGTGTGTCTTTTCATTAAACCCACCTGGGACCAGGGGAGTCCGTTAAATGTAAATAATCAAGTCTTTCTTTAGTTTTCTTCTATCTTCTCCTTTCTCCTTCTGGGACTCCTATTATTAGACTAAGTCTCTGCCTAATTGGTCCTCTATGTGTTGTATTTGTGCATTTTTCTTAGTAGTTAGTATGCTTTGTTTTCTTTTGCTTTGGGTTATTGGGACAACCCCCTACACCCACCCCAAATACTAATTTAGTTTTCAGAAACTATCATTCTCTTTCATTTCTGCACTGAATCTCAATTTAGAAATCGTGTTCCTTAGTTGCATGATTTCATTTTTTATGCTCTAATTCTATCTTCTCAAAAGTTCTCATTATGGTTTTTCCCTCATTATGTTTTAATTGAATTTCGCTTCTGTGTCTCCCATGAATTCTGCCTCTATTGCCCACGTCTTCTGGCCATTCAGTTTGGGCTCTTCCCTAAAAATGACATGTTCCCTTTGTTTGTAGTCCATTTGCCTGATCATTTGGCAACTTGGCCGCTGGAATCCCTCAAGCAGAGTGGACTGATTGCCACTGTAACGTGGGCCAGCAGTACTGGGACTTTTCACTTTAGGATTTAGGTTGTGGGGAGAGGTCATTGTTCTCAGATGTAAGAAAGCTAAACCTCCCTTCTAGCGCTCCTGGCATCAGTGGAATCACCTCCGTTTCCCCCAGAGATGGTTACTGCAAGGAAGAGGAGGTAAGGCAGCCAGATCGGGATCCTCACCCCTAGGTGTCAAACAATAAGCTCTTAGCTGTGTCTGGACTCTTCATTTGATTCCTGACTTGTCCTAGATGGGAGGGGCTGAGATGAGGAGTGACTGCACAGGTTGTCATTTTCCCAGAATTCCCTAAGGATGGGCAAGGGCAGCACTTCTGGCCCAAATCAGTGGGACTCTGAAGGCCAGAGACTGCTTCCTACATTCCCTTGGCAGCTCTGGTTCAACCTCATTAGATACAGCAATGTTACTCCTCCACCACATTTTTCCCCCTGGGCTGGTCCATGAAAACACAGTAAAAATTGTAAATTCCGGTTACACTGGTGATAAGTTCAAAATCGCAGTTTCTCAGAATCAGGGACATAGAGAATAGACTGGTGGTTGCCAAGGGGGAGGGTGTGGGAGATAGATGAATTGGGAGTGTGGGATTAGCGTATGCAAACTGGTATATATAGAATGGATAAACAACAAGGTCCTACTGTATAGCACAGGGAACTATATTCAATATCCTTTGATTAAACCATAATGGAAAAGAATATGAAAAAAATGTGTATATATGTATAACTGAGTCAGTTTGCTATACAGCAGTAATTAACACAGCATTGTAAATCAACTACACTTTAATTTTTTAAAAAGACAAAAAATACTGCAGTTTCTAAGGAAAAGATGTTTTTTGCGGTATGCGGGCCTCTCACTGCTGTGGCCTCTCCCGTTGCGGAGCACAGGCTCTGGACGCGCAGGCTCAGCGGCCATGGCTCACGGGCCCAGCTGCTCCGCGGCATGTGGGATCTTCCCGGACCCGGGCACGAACCCGCGTCCCCTGCAACGGCAGGCGGACTCTCAACCACTGCGCCACCAGGGAAGCCCAGGAAAAGATGTTTGAATGGAAAACTTTGTTAACTTTTCAACTAGTTTTCCTTTGTTTCCATCTCTTTCGTTACCAGACCTCTTGTTTGCCAATCAACATCTGCTGTTTCGAATGGCCCGCCTTGCAGACTCCTGGGTGTCCTGGCAACCTCTGGGGACTACACTCCTACTGGGCCACAGTCTGGTTCCGGATCACAGTTCCAACGTGTGGAGGGGGAGGTTTCTTCCCACACTGCCCAGCAATGCTCAGGACACCAGCTAGGTGTCCAAAAATTCAACTCAATTCTGATACTATCTACCTGGAGATAGCATCAGATCCCACAGGTTAAGGACTCAGTCTTATAATACTGCCCAGCCCCCTCTTCAGACACCAATTGTAAGTCCAGGTTGTCACCTGTGCCTCTGACCTACTGGCTATAGATGGGAGGCTCTCACGACCCCCTCCTTGGGTTCAGTTAATTTGCTAGAACAGCTCTTAGAACTCAGAGAAACATTTTACTTACTTGATTACTAGCTTATTAGAAAAGGAGCAGGCAGATGGAAGAGACGCATAGGGCAAGTATGGGGAAGGGGTGTGGAGCTTCCATGCCCTCTCCAGGCCTGCCATTCTCGCCAGATCTCCATGTGTTCATCCACCAGGAAGGTCTTCGAACTCTGTCCTTTCGTGTTTTTATAGAGGATTCAATACAAAGACACGATTGATTACATCATTGTCTATTGGTAATTGATTCAACCTCCAGCCCCTCTCCCAACCCCGGATGTTGGGGTGGGAGGGGTGGAGCTAAAAGTGCCAACACTCTAATCACAGGGTTGGTTCTCCTGGCAACCAGTCCCCATCTTAGATGTGGTCCAAAAGTCACCTCATTCACAAAACAAAAGACACCTTCGTGGCTCTCATCCCTTAGGGAATGTTAAGGGTTTTAGGAGCTTTGTGCCAGGAATGGGGATTAAGACCAAATATATGTTTCTGATCATAAACCACAATATCACAGGCACTTCACCTAGAGATCGACGAAATGAGGCCCTAAGAGCAGAGTCTCAACCTTCCTCTGCCCAAGGCCACCACCCTCCTCTGCTCCACTGTCCTTGACTTCCATAAAGTGCATCCCCAAGTGATAGACCTCCACTGAAATGTTTCTCAAAGTGTACTGGAAGGTGCACGCATCAGAATCTCAGGAGAGCTTATACAGGCTGAGAGTTCTCGATTTCATCTCAGGAGAGTAGGGCCCTGTGGTTGGCATTTTAAATAATTTGTTTTCATACTGCAGTCTGGGAGCCATGGAAGCTATACAGCCTTGTGGAAGAAAATTCCCTTTCAGATGGCCAGTTCTAGCCCCCCGCACTCACTGCTCTGAGTGCCCCAAGTCAGCAAACACCTGGGAAACTGCCTCTGAATTATACAAAACCAGTTGTCCATTAAAAGAATGATAGCTGGGAACATTCCAGCTGGGTAAAATTCCTTGAGTGTTGCCCACGTCGTGGGTGCAACTCATTCCACAGAGCATGTGCAATGCCCTGCCGTAAACGCCAGGTTCTCTCAGCCTTGGGATTTCATGGATATTCTCGCAGGAATGCAGGCCTGTGTCCTGAAGTCTTGTAACTGCCTGCCATGCCTTGCAGCTCAGTCCATTGGTGCTAACATTCTGGACAGTATTATATGGGCTACACTAGCACTATTTATAATAATTCAAATTAATCAGATTGATTTTCTCCTTGAATGCTAGAATATTCACTCTGAACCATCAAGGGCTGAGGGTCAGTTGTCCTAGAAAAGCTCACGCAACCCTCTGCATTAGATTGTGAACAATTCTCTTCCTCGAGCCTTGAAGGAAAGAAGAGCTACTTTGTCGACTGGGTAGCGAAACTTTCGTTTTTACTTAGTGACCACAGCCTAACACTGGAGATCCTTATGATACTAACACAAAGTTTTTATTGAGAATGTGCCTTTGCATATATATTATCTCCTTTAATTCTCAGATCAACCTGAAAAGGAGGTAACGCTGGTGTCCACCGAGGCACAGAGAGGTACAGGGAGCAAGTGGTGATGCCAACAAGTGGATGCAAGCAGTCTGGCTCCACAGTCTGCATTCCTAACTGTTGTGTGATTACTATAGGCATAAGATTCATGATCAAGGCATACTTATCCTTATTTATTCATTAATTCCTTCAATATAATGGACTTCGGTGTCAGGTCGTAACCTGGGTGCTTGGGACACAAAGTCGTATATTACTGACCCTCCTTGCTGTGGCATTCCCAAACGAATGATGAAGACAAACAACTGAAAGGTCAATTAAAATAATGAGCGTTGGGCTTCCCTGGTGGCGCAGTGGTTGAGAGTCCTTCTGCCGATGCTGGGGACACGGGTTCGTGCCCCGGTCTGGGAAGATCCCACGTGCCGCGGAGCGGCTGGGCCCGTGAGCCATGGCCGCTGAGCCTGCGCGTCTGGAGCCTGTGTTCCACAACGGGAGAGGCCACAACAGTGAGAGGCTTGCATACCAAAAAAAAAATAATAATAATAATGAGCGTTAAGTGAGGGGTGAGGTTATGGAGGCACAGACACGGGGGCGGGGGGGTGGGGGGACGGTACCTAACCCACAGTTAGATAAGTCATGGAGGAGTTGGCTTCTGAGTCCCAAGGTCAGGGTTGGGGGTTAGTTAGAGGAGCTGGGGGACCCTGATAAGGAAGCAGAGCAGAACAAAGGCCCAGAGCAGGAAAGGGCAGATGTCAGGGAAGCTACAGGAAGTTTACTACCAGGAGAGTTTATGTGAATGGGCTAGGCAAGTGGCAAGGGACAAGACTGGAGGGATTGGCAGGGACCTAACTTAAATGGCCTCTGCGTGAGAAAAACTTGAGCTTTATCCTGAAGGTCACACCAAGCCATTCAAGCTTTTTAAGAGGAAGAGTAACTAGGTCGGTCAGTTTTTCTTCATATTAAAAGGATACTGGTGTCACAGGAGCGATGATGGCTTTGCCTGCCACTCAGCTCTCAGATCACAGAGGCCCAAGTTCAATTGGCACAGGGGCCACAAACCTCCTGGACAACAGCATATCTGTCCAGAAAGAGTTTGTAAGGAATTATGAAAATGCTATGTGCATCTCTATGGTGTAACTGACTAAAACTGACTTTTAAAAAAATGTAGAAAGTATGAACTATTACCAATGAAATAAACTGAAAATGTTATTGAAGTGCCAGGCCCCTAAAGTTTTAAGGATAAATTCTTTCAAGCTTTCAAGGAACAGATAATTCCTAGCTAAATAAATTTTTTTTCTAGAGCATAGATTAAAAAAGAAAAAAAATAAAAGGCCAATTGACTATGTAGTTAGCATAACCTCACTCTACAGCCTAGAAAATATTTCATAAAATACTAGCAAATAAAGTTCAGAAATGTATTGGAAAAACAGTACCCAAAAGCTTTTTTTATTTTTATTTTTTTTGCGGTACGCGGGCCTCTCACTGTTGTGGCCTCTCCCATTGCGGAGCACAGGCTCCGGACGCGCAGGCTCAGCGGCCATGGCTCACACCCAAAAGCTTTAAGTAAGCCTTATTTCAGAAATGTAAATATATGTAGACTCTGAAAATAATGTTACTTCAGAACTGAAAAGGGTTTTGTGCTAAAAGAGGGAGGGAAATAACATTTGGGAAAACTGATCTTTGATCTGGACACCTGCGTGGGCCATTTAGTTGCACAAATGTTAATCAATTATTTCCATGCCTACCCCATCTTGCCTTGGGGAAATATCCGAAAGGCAAAGATTTTAGCCGTGTGTTCTGGTTGGCAATGTAAATTGTTTCATATGGTTAAAAAGAAAAGAGGTGTGTAATAAGCAATAGGAAAGCCTTAAGACTCTCAGGTAAATAAGGTTAAGAAGTGGAAGAAATTTCAGTGGCTAAAAAGCATACATAAAGAATACTCAATCATAACCAGTCACTTAAAAATCTATAAATTAGACGATGAGGTACAATATTTTCATCTGTCAAATTTAAAAAGATTTAGAAAATGGCAGTCCCGAGTTCTAGCAAGAATGCCAAGTAACGAGCATTTACACACAACCTCTCTTGAAACATTTCGGCAATACGTGTCAGCACACTGAAAGGAAATAATACATTAACAGTGACTTTTATTTTTTCTTTATTTAAAAAATTGAGATATAATTCCCATACCGTAAGATTTGCCTTTTAAAATGTACAGTTCAGAGGTGCTTTCTTGTTTGTTTTGTTGTTGTGCAACAATCATCACTATCTAATTGCAAAACACTTCCATCATTCCAAAAAGAAACCCTGAATCTGTTAGGAGTCCTCTTTCCTCCCATCCTCCAGCCTCTGGCAACTACTAATCTACTTCCTGTCCCCATGGATTTGCCTACTCTGGACATTGCATACAAGTGGAATCATACAGTATGTAGCCTTTTGTATCTGACTTCTTTTACTTAGCATAATGTTTCCAAGGTTGTGTTGTGGCATGTATCAATACTTCACTGTTGCAATTTCCAAATATCTGTGCCCATAGCTTTCATTTCTTCCTCACATGCTCCTTAAATCCCAATAATCTGACTTCTGCTCCTTCCACTCTACTGAACAGCCATGTTTTTTGTTTTTGGGTTTTTTGTGGCCATGCCACACAGCTTGCAGGACCTTAGTTCCCCAACCAGGGATTGAACCCAGGCCCTCAGTATTGAAATCATTGAGTCCTAACCACCGGACCGCCAGGGAATTCCCAGAGCAGCCATTCTTAAAACTTTTTTTTGGCACAATGGTTACTCTCAGGGTCAGGAGCGATTTCTGGCTCTATCTGAACGTCCCACCCTTTTCTCTTTCTCTGAAGAGAGTATAATGTAAAACAAGACAGACCATCCATAAAGAAGCTATGTTCTCACATGCTGACACTTCACCTATCATTATGCGACGATTCACAATGGCCTGAAATCCAACAACATTGGTGACCCTGCAGGAAGTATGTCTGCTCCTGAACTCACCAGCCATCATTCCTTTTCGTCCATGACCCCCCTGACCATTTCCTTCTTGAAACCTCTCTAAGGCACCCGTGGCACTCCTTTCACTACTTCTTCTTTGAAAGGGGAGAGGAGCTAACCATCACTTTATATGCATTAGCTCCCCATTTCCACATGGTTAATAAACGTAGGCTCAGAAAGATTAAGTAAACTGCCCTAAATCCCATAGCTACCAGAAGGCTGTCTGACTCCACATTGGCAGCCTCTTTCCCTGGATGCTTTTCTCCCATTGTATGTCTAAATAGGTCCCCAAGATTCTCGTCCATTGACACTCTATCTTTGGTTATCACATTCATTGTCTTCAACCATCACGTCTATGGAAAGGACTCCCAAGTCTCCACTTCCAAGCCTACTCTTTTCTGTGCTCCAGAGCAGCCTGTCAATGGTCTGCATAATTCTCTAATATCCTGCCTATGTTCCTTCCACTGGCCTGGTGTTGGTCAGCCATGAGGGAAGATGACAGAGGTTCCAGGGCTGATGACAAGGGTAAGAAAACAATGGAAACAAGGTGGCAATGAGAGGTGTGGAGGCAGCAGTGGGGGCAGAACAGATACTTCCAGTCCTGGTATAAAGAAATGATATCCTTAAATTGTTTAATTACAAGTCCATGCTGTTAGCACGGATGTCTTAATGATGAATCGACTAAACAGCAAAGCACATGACACTACCCACAGTCTCTGCCAATCTCTCCCTGGACAGGGCAGGGGTCGTGTAAAGTGTTTAGCATATTTTGGTTCTTAGGCAAGTAGCTGCTTAGGAAACTGTTAAAGTTATACATTTTTATTTGTTTTTAGAAAATGTGGAGATAGTGATTGTAAGGTATCTTGCATATATTAGGTTTTTTGTTTTTTTTTTGGTTTTTTTGCAGTACGCGGGCCTCTCACTATTATGGCCTCTCCCGTTGTGGAGCACAGGCTCTGGACGGGCAGGCTCAGCGGCCATGGCTCATGGGCCCAGCCGCTCTGCGGCACGTGGGATCTTCCCGGACCGGGGCATGAACCCGCATCCCCTGCATTGGCAGGCGAACTCTCAACCACTGCACCACCAGGGAAGCCCCCAGATATTAGTATTTTTAAGGCAAATTACTCAAACGCATTCCTTGCAGCTCTGCAGGGATAACTGCTCACCATTTTGCAATGTTTGTTTCCTTTTCAACAAAAAGAAGTTGGTGTAGTCATAAACTATAGCTTGAAATGAATAAATAATCCAAACACTATATCCTACTAAACATGAGAAGGAAATGTCTTAACTATTTTCATAAACATTAACAGTCTTGTGGTATGTACTAATCTTATCTATCAAATAATATATGTAAAGCATTTACCTTAAACTAGCTTTATAATTATTCTTGTTTGGCAGGTTTGAATCTGGTTCTCTAAAACAATGTAAGAGTTGGAATATAGATGGTTATTGAAATTATGGCTTTTTAAAAAAATTTTAAGGTTTATATACTGAGTTTTAAAGCTGTTGTAGGCAGAATTTTAAACAACAGGATCTAGTGGAGTGACCGACGATGCTGGGACCTGATAGATGCAGGGGCTACACCCAGCTCAGCCGACAACTGTCCACCTACCCTCTGTGACCACAGCTTTCACAGTGGGTGTCTCAGCTTTTTACTCTAAAATAAGGGCAAGGGCCTTTCAAAGTTTGCCTAGCTATAAAACTCTAAAAGACTTACACCAACTTTTTGTTGATCGTTTCTTAAACGTTAGTGTTAGAAGCATACTTTACAAACCAGGAGGAATGAGCTTGTTTACTGGGTCAAGGTGCTAGGAGTGGGGCCCCTGGCAGGCCACAGCCAAACCCCTTCTAGAGTCTTTCTCCCCTGGGACGAGCTCTCCATAGGAGCATTCGTCTCACGGGCTGGTGGTAAAACAGGCCTGGGGGTGCCTCTAAGCTTGGGAGGAGCCTGACCCTGGACAGTGTGTGGGATGACACGTAGTCTGTTTCTCTGTTAGATGTCCAGCAGCAAAGCCATTCCTTTCTTTTCCTTGGATCTGCCTTTCCTCGCCATTGGGGTGGTAAGATCTCAAAGGCTGAGTTCAGGTTGTAAGCGCAGGCGAGAGGGACTAAAGGACTACTGAGTCTTTTCTAAATGTTATAATGGGCCAGAGCTTCTCAAATCTCCTTGCACAGAGCAAAGAGCAGTGCTCAGGCTCCACCCAGAATAATTAAACCAGACTCTGCAGGCAGGGCCCAGGCATCTGTATTTTTTTTTAAGTTCTACTGGTGATTCTAACATGCAACCAATACAGAAAAGCCTGACTTTTAAGTTATACATCTCACCTGTAGCATGGGTAGAGGGACGATTTCAAAATTAACACTACAGAATTCTTCAAATAATTCTGCTGTGAATGGTGGAACATGTTAGATTATTTATAAAAATATAAAAGACAAGAAATGAAAATACATTATTGCTAATGTTTTGATTGTATTCAAAGTTTTATTTTTTGAACAAAAAACTTAAGACAATGATTTTAAATAATAAACATGGTATATTCTAGACACTTGGTGTTTTTTTTTTAGACAGTTTATTAAATTTGGACTCCTACAGTTCTGCTGTGATGCTTTCTTCATCATTATAATAACATTTATATTATTTCTTGCCATTTTATCATTGCTCTAAACTTGCTAAACAAAGAGTCACTCTGTCTGGTTAAGTGAAGCTTCACTGGAAGGAAATACTCCACTACCACATTAAAAACACACATATACAGAACAGTCATTTTTTATATTTACAAACACAAGAAGTCTGTCCAGCCATTTGGGTTTTGTTGTTACACTGCCCATACCGAGATCAGCAAAAAGCTAAGGAATAAGAAGATTTCACTTCAGCAGTGCAAAGGATGGCATCAACCAAACTTCGTTAAACAAACCAACAAATTACAAACACGGTCAGCAAAATTCAGCTTGCATGATACTGACTTAAAAAAATAAACAGAGTGGGTCACAACTAGACTGGTTTTCGCTATGTAACTTTCCTCAGGGAACAATACTACCCCCGTTTCACGTAGAAAGGAGTATGCATCAAAGCCTTTGTTCATGAAGAAAATGCCCTTCAAACAAATTCATCATAAGGCAAAAAAAAAAAAAAAACCAAAACGGAAAAACTGAATGAAACAGTTTGGCCCAGAGAAAGCTTGTATATACTGTGTACACTCAGTATACACACATTTACAGATGTACTGCAATTTAAACCATGTATATACTCATTAGACAATTAAATGAAATTGGCTCAGTGAAAAAGTGTCCATTTTTTATAAATATGTAGTTATTGCTAATATGTGACACATTATGCTTTGACATGGAAATTGCAGTAACTTAAGAGTTTGAAGCTGCCATATTGCCAGTGTCAGCCCTGCAGCAGGCATTCATATGGACAACATGCCATCCAATCCTGAAGAAAGAGCAAAACGTCCACTACAAAAAAAAAAAAAAGAAAAAAAAGAAAAATGAAAGGCTTATGCACTGTCCCTTACATTTCTGCCTATTCCTTTTTTTTCTTTTAAACAAAAACAAGTCCAGCTCACCACAAGTTAAGCACAACCTGACAAGCGAGTTCAGCGGCATCATGGGGAGAGAAGAGTGAAATACAGCATGCATTTACAACCAGAACTGCTCTAGTCTATTTTGTCATACAAACTGGAATACAAAAATCCAATTTAAATAAGACTAGACTAACAGTAATAGTAAATTAAAAAACAAAACAAAACAAAACACACACACACACACACACACACACAGACCTAGTTGGATACTGATTAATTTTAAGAGTAAAACTCATCCTGTCCCCTCTTAATACTCTACTGCAATTTATTTATTGATGGCTAGAATATTTATTTACTTAAAAAAGATATTAAATACCTGTATCATGAAATTACATTCTTTTTTAACAATAAGACAGACCGTGTAAGAAAATAGCTCATGTGTGAAATGTGTCTGAAATGCATTTTTCCTCACAACTATCAAAACATCCATTCACACTAAAACAAACCCCCCACCCCACCCCCTGCAAAAAGTTAAGGAAAGATGGGATGGGTCAGGTGAGGAGCAGGGAAGGAAAGACTTACCAGCACAGTGATTAACAATGGTTCAAGACAGAACCAACAAGAGTTGGTCAAAAAGATGCCTTCAAGACATGGCTACAATTAAAAACCAAACTCAACCACTTTTGGTTCGTTGCGGTGAGACCGAAAAAATATTTCTCACAGATTCATATAAATACTAGACTCCAGCTCTTTTGTTATTATTATTTTTAAAGTTTTTCCATTTGTTTTTGCAAGGCCTAGCTACCATATTACAGTTTATATTTCCTCTGCAACGACTACAAGAGGTAGGCATAAAGCATGAAAAAGTTTCTCAGTTAGTACCTCACTGCAGGCAGTTCACTGCATTAAACCTTTCACTTTAGACATGAAAAGGGATTGCACCTTCTGGTCTTTTCGAGCCCCCCAAACAAAGCTGTTGCCACCCCATACATATCCTAAATGAGTGTACTCACCAATAAGAAACTTTCTCTACTGAAGGATACTGTCATAGTGTTTGTTGCAGAACATTCATATATATAGAGATAGATTTATTTATTTATGTAGTTTTAAAAAGTAAACAAACAACCAACAACAAAAACCGAACCCAGGTTCCTAGAACCAATTCTCTTGATTCTCTACTTCCACAAAATAAAGTATAACCATTTGGCCAAGACTACAGATGTGTTTTTTTTCTTTTCGTTCCTTTTCACAGATACAAGTGCCATGCAAAATAAATTAGAGAACAGATACCAAAACATACATGTGATAAAACTACTGAAGGTAGATTTTTTAAAAGCGTTTATATAAACATAATTTATAATCCTCTTTTTTTCCTTATGTACAGTCACAAAGCTGTAGTTAGACATCTAGGATTTCCTCGGCTGTGCCTCCACAGCGTAGTCTGTAGCGACCAGTTCTCCAGCTTATCGTTGGGTCCCATAATGCCGACAAAAAAATGTATATTGTCATGGATTCACGGATGAACCAAGCTACAGCATAATCAAGTTTTGAAAAACACAGTGTGCCACCCTAGGAATTAAAAAAATAAATTATGGACTGTCAGACTGCAGACACAGTTTAAAAAATGAAATTCTTCAATTGCACTCTTTTAAATACACTATATAAAGTCAAGTCTGCTTCTTAAGATAATTCAACTGTCATGCTATATTGGTTAAGGAAATGTTAATTAGGAAGAAAAGCAGCATTAAAATAACTGCTATCCTAACATATTCTTAGTTTGAAGACTTGTTGATTTGTTTAACATCATTCTTTTTTTTTTTTTTTTGAGCCTTAATAAAAGTGATTGTATAACCAGCTGAAAGTTGAAAATCAAGTTCCGTTTTGTGTCCACGTTCCACTAAGGAAAGTAATGCTTAAACCTGATTTTAACCTTCACTGGGAGGCTGAAGAATGGCTCAGATAGATTTTCTTCAACTTCTTCTAAATCAAAAGTGTTTTAGTTCCACCAAATGATTGCCAACTTTCCCAAGCCTATCCACATACCTGGACACCCCTGAGTTGAATGTAGTCAAATATAAACCATGCCAGGCAATGACACATGAAAAATACCATAATATCCCATCTGAATACATGGTGGGCTGCCCATCCAATAATTAAACTGGCAACAAAGCATTCTGAAATTGGCTCACAAATTATTGTTGCAGGAAGCATGTTAATTCGCAATTTGGTCCACCTTAAACGAACAAACAAAAAGGGATTTTCTTTAAACAACAGCCTGGTTACAAGACTGATCAATTTTTCTCAAAATGATCAGCATTTTATCCTGTTATATAAAAGCCTTTTATATAAACTTTAAAGAGTATTTAATGAATCTCTTTTCTATTTTTATTTAGTATCTCAAAGAAAAAAGTCTATCAATTCATTTGTATGGCCTATACTCTGATGAATAAAGATCATAAAATTCAACGGGTAGAAAGTTAGAAAATAGAGATTGGCATAAAAAATTCAAAGTCTCAACATCTCTTTTCTGAAAGCTTTCAGTGTCACAAAGGAAAGAAAATATATTTAGACGTTAAATTTATTTTAATAAGGAAGTTAACCTCTCTTTTCTGGAAATAAACAAAATCTGACTTTTAGTTTTTTTGTTAAAACCAAGTTAAAACCATGTAAAAATTACTCTCCCTTCCCCTTTTCTTTTAATAAAGTATAAAAAGAAGAAATCCAGCTGATTTACCTGATCATTCTGGATTGAAACTGAGAAATTGAATACGAGCCAGAGTTTTGCATTGCAACTTGAGTGGACATGGCAAACCTCCAACCTCTGAAAATTAAGACAATTATAAAATGAGCCATGATGATGAACACATGCAAGCATGACTGATTATGCATTTATTCATCCCTATAAAGAGTAAGAAGCGTTATTTCAGTAGCCAAGATATGGAAGTACACACACACACACACACACACACACACACACACACACACACACACACTAGAATATTACTCAGTCATAAAAAAAGAATGAAATCCTGTTATTTGCAACAATGTGCACGGACCTAGAGGGTATTATGCTTAGTGAAATAAGTGAGACAGAGAAAGACAAACAGTCTGTTATCACTTATATGTGGAATCTAAAAACTAAAACAAATGAATGACTAAACAAAAAAGAAAAGACTCACAGACTTAGAGAACTAGTGGTTACCAGTGGGGAGATGGAAGGAACAAGGGGTAAGATAGGGGAAGAGGATGAAGAGATAGAAACTACCTTGTATAAAATAGGCAACAAGGATATATTGCACAGCACAGGGAAATACAGTCATTATTTTGCTATAACTTTAAATGGAGTATAATTTATAAAAATACTGAATCACTATGTTGTATATCTAAAACTATATAATACTGTAAATCAACTATATTTTAATTAAAAAAAAAAAGTGAGCAACTGTCAGTGTTCAGGGTGAGCCTCGTCCCAGGATAGCACCCTACGTAGGGTATATCATACTTGTACACATTTTAGTCATTACAGAGGCCCATGATAGGACCACTTAAGAAATGGAAGGAACAACCCCTCAGTTCACAGTTTAATAAACTTAAAATACAGACATTCTGAAAGTACTAAATAGAGTGGGTCCTGTATTTAATAGTTTAGTCTCTGAACACTATTAATCAAAAAAAAAGGGGGGGGCAGGGTGTGAAACCAAAAGTGGTATTCTGTATCTCATGAGAAACGCTATGAAACCATGGACCACATTAACACCATCAGGAGAGAAGTTTAAAAACATACTTCACATCTTTAGTAAATTATCAGACAAGGAAATGACCCCCTTTAAAAAAGCAAATGAGTGTCACTGTGTGATAGAGAAATGTTATTAAGCCAATCATGTGAATCATTAGGTGGCTTCTTAGCAAGGTATGAAATAATCTACTGAGAAATTTCAAAATCTGAAATCATATTCTTTAAATTTTCACCTACTGGCTTATGACTGCACTAACAATTTTAATTCTTCTAAAACACATAAAAATTTACATCCATAATAATGAAAATTTATAATCACAGAGAAGCTTCAATTTAATAACTTCAAACCATGCAGGTTTTTTTTTTTTAGGGTTTAAATGTATTTATTTTATTTTTAAATTGAAGTATAGTATAACATTAATTTACTATGTTGTGTTACTTTCAAGTGTACAGCAAAGTGATTCAGTGTGTATGTATCTGTATGCTATACAGTAGGTCCTTGTTGTTTACCTGTTTTATATAGTGCATATATGTTAACCCCAAACTCCTGAGTTATCTCCTCCACCCCTCCTATCCTCGTTGGTAAACATAAGTTTGGTTTCTATGTCTGTGAATTTATTTCTGTTTTGTAAATAAGTTCATTTGTATTGTTTTTTTAGATTCCATCTATAAGTGATATTATATGATATTTGTCTTTCTCTGTCTGACTTCACTTAATATAATCTCTAGGTCCATCCATGTTGCTGCAAATGACATTATTTCATTGTTTTTTATGACTGAGTAATATTCCATTGTATATTCAGACCACATCTTCTTTATCTACTCATCTGTTGATGTGCATTTATGTTGCTTCCATGTCTTGGCTATTGCAAATAGTGCTGCTATGAACATTGGGGTGCATGTATCTTCAAATTAGTGTTTTCTCCAGATATATACCCAGGAGTGGGATTACAGGATCATATGGTAACTCTATTTTTAGTTTTTTTAAGGAAACTCCATACTGCTCTAGAAACCACATTAATTTGAAGAATGTAGAGAAATTAGAACATTTACTTGCTTCATTAGTACATAACTGAATAATTAATAGGAATTACATTCTAAAAGTATTAAACTATTCTGTACTCACTAGCAAAAAATAAAATAAAATAGCTCTTAATCCATGGGTTTAACAAACAGAGTAAACCAACAGAAGTTAGGAACCAAAAATGTAACAGCCTAATTTAATTTAGTTTTCTTACCGGTCAGCTATTGCTTTGGCCATAAAGTAATCTTCAGCAATGTACTGAGCAAAAGCTATAAGCCCTCCTGCTTGATCTAACACATCCTTTCTCATTAAACAAGACATTCCCGTCACACATTTGAAACCAGTGACATTGGCAGAGATATAGGACCTTGGATGAGAGGTTCCAAAATACACCTGGCAAAACAAAGCCAAAAACGTATGTATACAATTAGAATTTTATGTTAAAAGTATGATGTTTATAAATTCTTTTTCCTAATGAATTTCAGTATGATTGGGTGAATATTCTATTATTCTTACATAAATTACCTGAATAAAAAGTGGTACAAAGTAATATTTACATATAGCAAGCAGTCAATAATTTCTTATTTGATTGACTACACTTGTTATTATCACCATTACAAAGAATTTACTTCTAGGAGGGTAAAGTATATTTTATTCTCAAATAAATACTGTCTTCTCTAAAACTCCAAGATTTAAAGATTTACTGAAGTAAAATGTAATTTGGATTTGAATCCGACAGGTAAAAAATATCACTCACTTCATATAAAATATTAATATTTAATGTGTTGTTTTCAGAATGTTCATGTAGATATACACACATCTACATATATAGGTATACGTACGTACATGTATATGTGTATATGTATGCATGTGACTACACACATGCGCACATTCATACACACAATATTTATAGGTACATCAACCAATAGAACAATCCTATTTCTTAATTCCTTTTCTTGTGTCCTTTTATATAGCTAGCTATTTCCTGCCGGTGTCACTGAGCTTCCCAACTTCCCCATTTTTCAATGTATTTTTCATAAATAGGGTGGATACTAATATTCTGTCTTCCATTTTACTGCCCTTTTCCTAGATGTGCTTTGAAGTAATGAGAAATGCAAACTACTAAATTAATGGTAGAATTAAATGGTCATCACCCAACTTATCAGATATAAAACCTATTTATTATTTACATCTTAGATATGCTGCCTTTTGTAATTAGTCATCTCTCTGTATCCTAGGGGAATTGGTTCCAGGAGCCCTGTATCAAAATCCACAGATGCTATGTGCGTACTATCTACACCTGTCAGATTACTTATAATACCTAATACAATGTAAATGCTATGTAAAGAGTTGTAAATACAATGTAAATGCAAAGTAAAGAGTTGTAAATACAATGTAAATACTATGTAAAGAGTTGTAAATACAATGTAAATGCAAAGTAAAGAGATGTAAATACTATGTAAAGAGTTGTAAATACAATGTAAATGCTATGTAAACAGTTGCTGGTGCAAGGCAAATTTACACTTTGCTTTTTGTAACTTTCTGGAATTTTTTTTTCCGAATATTTTCGACCTATGGTTGGTTGAAGCCAAAGATGTAGAACCCATAGACTTAATACAGTTAACTTCAGGTAGCTCATCCCAACTCTCAGCATAGTCTCAAGCTTCTGGGAGATTAGGGATCTGATAACAAGAATATTATTTAATACATTTTTATGCGGGCCTCTCACTGCTGTGGCATCTCCCACCGCGGAGCACAGGCCCAATGGCCCACAGGCCAAGCCACTCCGCAGCATGTGGGATCCTCCCGGACCGGGGCACGAACCCGTGTCCCCTGCCTTGGCAGGCGGACTCCCAAACACTGCGCCACCAGGGAAGCCCAAGAATATTATTTATAACCATTGCACTTACCTGTTCTAGTGTGGCGGCAAAGCCCTGTCTGTCTGCTACATAGGGCAGCCCGTGAACCAGGCCTACTTTCTCTGTCATTTGGTTAACCATGTCCGTGAGTGTGTCTGGAATCACTAGGATGCAAAAGAAAAAAAGGTGCAGAGGGAGAGAGGAAAAAATTTCCTTTTAGTAAAATGCCCACTAATGTAAAATATAATTTATGAGTTATTAAATTCTTAAATGTTTTTCTTTGTATGTGGGTCTAATAAAATGAATCTCAATCACTTTTCTGAGTAGAATACAAAATTTCAAAGAGGTTAACTTATGGTAGTGAATTTATTCTGAACACTTGCAGGTTGGTACATACCTAATATGTAGCAGGGGCAGGATGTACCTTGAAAACTTTAACAGTCCGTTTCTGAACCTCCCAACTGGAATAATGGACAATATGTCCTAGTACAAAAGGTACAGGAGCAGAGGTCAAAGGGGCTCAGTGTTCACTATGACTCCTCCATTCCAACCATAGGGAATGAGCCTCCTCTTTCTGGGGGTATGAGATATTCTCTCTCAAAACTGCTAATTGGAACTGAATGAGAATATACTTGACAGAGATTGATACACTGAAAACATAGCAAATATATGATAGTAAATAATTTAAGATAGCAAATGTGAAAAATGAATGTAATCTCTGACCATGAATTGATAGATTTGTAATCTAATTAAGCAGGAGTGCCACACTATTAATTTTCAAATTTGCACATTTCAAGCTGATAAAATTTAAATCATTTCCCCATTTTTAAATAGCAAAAATATCATATCATTTTATACGACTTCATTTTTATTTCCTTCAAGTATTTAAGAACTAAATCTACTGTATAAAAGTGTATTTGGACCTTAAATACAGGTAGTCTGGGTAGTGGTTCTCAACTGCTGCTCTGTAGGGGACATTTGGCAATGTCCAGAGACAGTTCTGGCTGTCACAACCAACAGCGGCTACTACTGCATCTAGTGGGTAGGGGCCAGGGATGCTGCTAACCACCCTGCAGGACAGCCCTGACAACAAAGAATTACCCAGCCCAAAAGCGTTGAGGTTGAAAAACTTGAGGTAATTAGAATATAATAGAAAATTATAGAATACCAAAATTATTATAAGTATAAATGTTTAAAAATGCAAAAATACAAATTATAATGTCAATATATTGATATTGACATTATAATTTCAATATAATTGAAAACATTATTATTGAAATAATTACTGATAAAATCAGCTAGGTAAAAAGCCATGAATGTATTCTAATAAATGTATGTAATTCTAGTAAAATATGCACCTATTAATTTCTGTCCCTTTGCATGAGACAGTACATTGCACATGCCACAAACAGATTAAAGTAAAAGACGTCACATGAATAAGGGAAAACTTACACCTAGAAAAAGCTCATAGACTATATAACGGACCATGACTATTTTTTTTTTTTTTTGGCTGCATTGGGTCTTTGTTGCGGCACGCGGGCTTTTCTCTAGTTGCAGCGAGCGGGGGCTACTCCTTGTTGAGGTGTGCAGGCCTCTTACTGTGGTGGCTTCTCCTGTTGCAGAGCACGGGCTCTAGGCGCGCGGGCTTCAGTAGTTGTGGCGCACGGGCTTCGTTGCTCCGCGGCATGTGGGATCTTCCCGGACCAGGGCTTGAACCCGTGTCCCCTGCATTGGCAGGCGGATTCTTAACCACTGCGCCATCAGGGAAGTCCCGACTATTTTTTTTTTTTAATAGTTGGAATTTTCTTTTCAAAATGAAAACATTTTCATACACGTAACATTCTAGGTTAGTATAAAAAACATCAAAATCTTAGTAAGTATAACTTGACATATTACCATGAAATAATGATAAAATGAATTACTTTATTAGGCAAACAAATAGGATTGATAAATGTATTCTCAGACTGCTCTTGGCATTTTATCATTGAATGAATAGTTCTGCAAAATAAATAAGAAAAACCTCACCTCTTATTCCACTATCACAAATCCATATAAGATCATACTTTGCAACTTCATATCCTGGCATTAAATTGTTAATTTTAGGATTAATGCCAACCTTTTTGCCACCTAAAAATTTTAAAGTACAGCAGTGAACAATTCATGCAATATTGGAAATATTTTCTATTATACATATACATAGTAGAGAGTAGTAAAAAGTACTTGCAGATTTAATAATTTAAACAAACATACTTTAACACTATGTTTCTCTTGAGACACAGATGTAGAGAACAAATGCATGGACACCAAGGGGGAAAGTGGCATGGGGTGGTGGTGGACACTGGTGGTGGGATGAATTGGGAGATTGGGATTGACATGTATACACTAATATGGATAACTAATTAAAAACATGCTGTATAAAAAAATAAATAAAATAAAATTCAAAAAAAAAAGAAAATAGTAGGTGAAACCATCATACTTAAAAAAAAGCCAAAAAACCCATTATGTTTCTTATTATTCATAATAATATATTTAGAAAAAAATTGTTCATTCTCAAAAAGAAAAGTACATCATTAATCTTTGAAAATTCATTAGTTTCAGTTTTCTAATTCTTAAGTGCTTGCATTAATAGTAAACATTAATCAATATTTAATAGCAAATATACCTCTAATTAGTCTTTAGAATAAGCCTGTAGGCTTTTGGAAAAATATTCTTTTTGCAATATTACAAAAATGAATTCTATCCCTCATTCCCAATTATAATCAATGAGATACAGAAAAGGCCATAGATTGAAAATATTAAAGAAACAAAAATAACAGGCTCATGTCTGACTGACGAGTAAAACATAATTTGGGGTAATTCTGTTAATCCCAGATATGAAAAAAAAAAACTTTGTCTTTATAACTTAAGTCTTCTCAAAAGGACAGAAACACCTTTCACTGTATCTAACAAACATGCATAAAGCAAACATGCTAATAACTTAATGGGTGTCTAGCACCCTAATCTATAGTTTAATGCAAAGAAGATTACTGATATTTAATATATTAAAGCAAAAAGGTTATTGTAGAATTTGTTACTTACCTATAAACAATCTAGCATCAACATTTGGATATTTTCCAAGAAGCTTCTTACACACATCAATGGCTGGATCATCATGATCTTGGACACAGAGGAGTACTTCATACTAGTCAAAGAACACATTTTATGTAAATTAACCTCTTTTCCAAAGATAATCACTTATTATTAGTATTTACTGATGGATCAAAAAGCATTAAGAAAAACAAGCAATTGTACCCACAAAGTTTAAAAGTAAGAGAGTATTCATAATGGATGCAGACACTTAAAGGATTATCAAGTGTTGCTTTAACCGAGAGCAGCTTCTCCAGAAGGGGCTGTTTGCAAGCCAAAGAGAGAATGAAGAGATTGGCAGGGCCCACAGCTGAAGTCTTGCCACTGCCAGATAGGCATGGCCTAATAATTCAACTGGATTCCAAGCTTCTCCATGGGCTTCATCACTGAAGATTTATTAGATGCTCACAGGGTGCCTAGCAGTGTGAAAACAACACAGAAAGCAACCAAAATGAACACACCCTTCGTTCTCTAGAAGCTTTGTCTCTGAACTTAATATCATTTCATCAGGGTGCTAAAAATTACATACTGAATACCACTATGATAAATTTAAAGAGGTTTCCCAAACTCTTCACAAGGACAAAGTGAGATTAGATTTTTTGTTGTATAATGATTTTCTGAAGTAGAATAGAATCTGATTTGATTAAAAATGTATCCTGAAAAGCACACTTAGCCTTTTAACTATGAAAACACCCAGGATTTTATTTTGCCCAGACCCATGTTTACTCTTTTTTTTTTTTTTTGGCTGCATTGGGTCTTCGTTGCTGTGTGCGGGCTTTCTCCAGTTGCGGCAGGCTGGGGCTACTCTTTGTTGCGGTGCGCGGGCTTCTCATTGCGGTGGCTTCTCTTGTTGTGGAGCACAGGCTCTAGGCCTGCGGGCTTCAGTAATTGTGGCGCTCGGGCTTAGTTGCTCTGCGGCATGTGGGATCTTCCCGGACCAGGGCTCGAACCTGAGTCCCCTGCATTGTCAGGCAGATTCTTAACCACTGTGCCACTGGGGAAGCCCTATGTTTACTCTCTGATAGTACACTAAGGAAGACATTTCTTAGCACTTGGCTGGCTATGTCAAAATTACCCTCGGACAGTTTTTTTCAAAAGAGGATACTGGGCCCCACTCTTAAACTTCTGAATCAGAGCATCCGAGGGGATTCAGACATGTAACCAAGTTTATAAAATCTTGAGCTCTAAGATACCATTTAGTAAACTACTAAATTTTTTAAAAGTGTTTGCTTTCACACATAAAGACGCTGCTCTATTATTCTGTGGGCTATGTATTCTAAGCAGTAATTTTTTTCAATAGTGGTGATAAATTCATGCTGACTCAATAGCAGATTTCCTACCAAACCTTCTTTCTAAGACAGATTGAACATTTTTAAGCAAAGGAGGAAGGTTAATCATGTCCATGAGAAAATAACAAAGCTATGTGTTCTGAAAAATACAAAAAGTTGAGGACACAATTTTTTAGGTGTCTAACATACAGGGACTAAAGCTAAGGTAATGGGAAAGCCTGTTTGTTTACTTCCATTGATAAGCATACACAAGTAAAAAGTGGAAATAAAATGTGTACAGTGCCTTGAGCACAATAATTACTGTTCACCTAATATATTGATATATTATGTCAGCAAAAAGTGGCAGCATAGAATTTAGTGGTCAAGCACATAAGGACCAGGACTAAGGTAGATAAAGAAAGTTTAGCTAACAAGGTAAGATTTTTTTTTTCAAGTGAAAAAAAAGTTTTCTCAATAATTAAGTAGAGACCTGGATGGACCTGAGAGTCGGTCATACAGAATGAAGTAAGTCAGAAAGAGAAAAACAAATATCGTTTATTAACGCATATATGTGGACTCTGGAAAAATGGTACAGATGAATCTATTTGCAGGGCAGGAACAGAGATGCAGACGTAGAGAAGGGACGTGTGGACACAAGGTTAGGGGAGGATGAATTGGGAGATTGGGATTGATATATATACACCACCATGTGTAAAACAGATAGCTTGTGGGAAGCTGCTGTATAGCGCAGGGAGCTCAGCTTGGTGCTCTGTGAGTGGGATGGGTGGGATTGCGGTGGGTATGGTGGTGGTGGTGGTGGTGGTGGTAGGAGGGAGGTCCAAGAGAGAGGGGGGGATATATGTATACATATAGCTGATTCACTTTGTTGTAAAGCAACTATACCCCAATTAAAAAAAAAAAGTAAAGGGGAAAAGCAATGTATACTTTCCTCATACTTTCTACCTATAGTTATTACATATTCTATCCAATATCTACCTCTCATGATGACTGACCAAAATTGCCACCTTAGAGGTACTGAAATGATTAAGCAACTTTACAGCCAGTGGTCTCCAGAGATCAGATAAAAATCTGAGAATGGGATGGGCACCATTCCTGCCACACCCTGAAACTTCTTCAAGGGTTGACTCTTAAGTCCCATAAAAAGTCAGCCATCCTCCCTACCAAAATGTTTGCTTGAGCCAACAAGAGGCTTAACCATGAAGATTAGAAAGGTTAAGTGACTTTCCAAAGGGTGTAAGTAACAATGAGCTTTCCTACTATAGTGAGTTGCTCAGTCAGGCTTGCTCTAAAGAGTTCATTGTTTTTCCAAACATAGCATAGTTTTATGCTTTTATGATTTATACTGTTTTACAGGTATAAGTAAATATAGTGAAAGAATATGTTTATAAGTAATACAATTCCATAAAATATTATTAAAAATCTACTCTTGGCTTTTTCCTCAGCAAGAGAAAACTCTGTAATATATAGTACTAGACATCTACTCAATGGGAAGAAAAAAGGCTATACTAGGTTATAGCAAAAACTTTTTCAGAAGTATATGGTGTTAGTATAAGTAAGGGAGGCATAGTTTACCTTTATCCAAATGCAAGATTTAAAGTTTTTGTTTTTATTGATTACACCTCTTAAACTTAATTTCAAATAAAAAACAAATACCTCCTGATAAGCCAGAGTGCAGATGAAATTCAATTCACTTTATCTAAAAAATGTTCAGACTCTTATTAAAGATATAACTTTCCCTTAGATGTGCCTGATATTAAAAATTATACCAAATTGGAGGTAGTATTCCAAGTGTTTTCTAAAGTATTAGATTTTAACCAAGAATCTTCATTTTTCAGCTAGAATCTCTATGTTTGATCAACATTTAATTTGCTAGGAATTTCTGTACTTAAATAGTTAAATCACTCCGACTACACTGCAATTGGTAAAACATAAGATATTAAGTTGATTAAAAGGTTTTTTTTTTTTTTTTTTTGCGGTACGTGGGCCTCTCACTGTTGTGGCCTCTCCCGTTGCGGAACACAGGCTCCGGACGCGCAGGCTCAGCAGCCATGGCTCACGGGCCCGGCCGCTCCGCGGCGTGTGGGATCTTCCCGGACCGGGTCACGAACCCGCGTCCCCTGCATCCGCAGGTGGATCTCAACCACTGTGCCACCAGGGAAGCCCTAGGGTAAATTTTGAGTGAAAGATGCTTCCTTTGAGTGAAAGGAAGATGTTTTGTAAGAAAACTGCTCTGAATTCAAAGTTTTGATAAGTTATATCAAAAACTTACTTTCAAGAACTAGGTAGTTTACATGATTTTTCAAATTTATTTGGTAAAACACTAATCTTTCAGACGTAGTAGTTTTATTACATGTATTGTGCCGATCTTTCAATAATTGAACCTATTTTCAATCTTTTTAAATTCTTTATTGTCATCAGTGACAATAAAGAATCCAAGTATGGCACTGCACTTCAAACATTTTAAACCCATTCTATATTTGCAAAAAAGAAAAGAAAATCACAATTACCAAACCTCACTCTGCTAATAACTCTGATCATTCATTTAAAAATTCTTCATATGCCCAGAATTTACTAAAGTAAAGATATCAAGACACTTTAGATGCAGATTACTGAATCCTCCTACTATGGCTGAATTTCTGCCTAAATGCCTTCTTCTATGCTGATGCCAAATGAGTACTCGATTTTGTGAAAAATGAATTGTATTCATTTTATTTATTCTTATATTTTTTCCAAGAATTTTTTTTCCCCAAGGAATAAATATCAATATAAGGTGGATTTACAAGATATTTAAAGCATAGATGTCTTTCAGGGCACTTAGTATAATAACAGTCTCACTAAAATTTACACCTAGAAATTCAGACCAAGTGTCCGTAATAAATCTTCTTGCACATGTCTAAAATTAAATGAAATTTTAGTATTTCAGTATGTTATATACATATTTCCAAATGGCCTATAAGGTTCCAAATCAAATAACAGAGGAAGGAGTTACATCCAGAACAAAAACGTTTCCATACTTTTATAGAACAATGTTCACATTTGACAAATGGAGAATATTAAAATGTGCTGGGCCTGGCAGTTACACAAATGTTCATTTCATGACTATATGCCTCCTTGAGGACACAAACAACTCGTGTTCACACTCAGATTTGTGCGATTTCAGTGGTTTAACTTCAGTCTCCTGTAGAATTGCCATTGCTTTTGGTCTTTTAAAAAGCAAATATAGTGCAGTGAGATCAACATTTCCTTTTAGATTGCAGGTACTCTGCACTTTTGCTCTGCTTTCTAAATGTTCTTTTTACACAGCTAACAATTCTTTTGTAATTAGAAAATAAAATTATGAACTAAAAAAGAATGAAAACAATCCCTTGCATATAATGTTATTCGTTTTTGTAATGTGTCAAAACAGCTTCCTCCTCAACCAAATAAATGTCTTAATGACATAACTTAAGCGGAAAAAAAACTTAAGTGGAAAGAGAACTAAGTGAAAAACTAGAGCTCTGGAGATAATTCCAAACTGTATAAAAAAAAACTTCATTCAGAAGAAGAAATCAATTATTGATTCATCCCAAATGTTCATAGTTAATGGATACATATGTTCCTGGGGTTATTTTAAGAAACTCTTTAAACCCACACTAACTTCCAAAACCATTTTAAATTCCATGACTATTATCTCACAAGAGCAGCAACATAAAAATTCCATAACTAAGTTTTAAGAGTGGTTGAATAGGGAAAGGGGAAAGGGTTGGATGATGGTTAAAAAACTGAAATTTGTGAGATTAAGTTTCACAAGGATAAATGCATATGGTTCCACACTATGCTCTGAAATTTATTCATAATCAATGAAAATATTCTTTCATTCACAAAAATAAATTCTCCTTTACATTCACTTATATAAGGTGAGGCTTGAAAAACTTCCATTTTTCTTATTGCAAAGCTTATTTTACAATTAATTTTGTTTCTCATCCTTCCTGAATGATCAAAGGCCACTTTTTTGCATTTTTAGTTTGAAAAAAAAATCAAGTACCAATCTTCTTATTTTTTCTAATTATATATTTAATTTACTGAAGATAATGCATGCATATGATTCAGATCTCTAAAATTATTAAATATATATACACACACAAAGTAGGAGAAATACATAATTTTCTGCTACAAATTAGCTTCAAATGCCTAGACTTCCAAAACTCCAAAAGCAATAATATAGCAACACTAAAAAATAACTGAATGATACTCATGTCTACACACTGAATAAGAGCTGAATTAAGGCTACCATGTCTGTGTCTTCTTCTTAAAAGAAATGAAATAACAGCGTGAAAATCAGTCACCATGAGAGTGTGGTGTGTAGATGTCATCTTCTTTCTCACTACTTGGGTGACATTGTTCTAAAGAAATAGGAAGGAAAGAGTCTCCGACTGGCAAAAACTATGGAAAAACCGAGGCAATGATGGTAAAAACTGAGGAAAGTGAGTAGAGACCACAGAGGGAAAATTAAACTGGACTGAAAATCAAGCAGGTAGAAATTTAGACATATTTTCACAAGTAATCTACCACTGCTAGAACATGCTTTCAAAAGCAGCGTCTCAAATAGGCAATTGAAAAAGTTGCCATAAAACTAAATTAAAAAATTAAGGAATATTAAGTTTTCCTAAGAAACTAAAGGGAAGAAATAAAAAGAATACTCCCATCTCAAGAAAACTGAAGTCTCCAAGGAAGGAAGTACATTGAGTTTATAGATAAATAGATTATAGAGATAAAAGATATAAGCAATACAATTAGGTATTAAACCCCAGAAAAATCAAGAAATCAAAAATTAGGTGTTTTTTTTAAACATCTTTATTGGAGTTTAATTGCTTTACCATGGTGTGTTAGTTTCTGCTGTATAACAAAGTGAATCAGTTATACGTCTACATATGTCCCCATATCTCTTCCCTCTTGCATCTCCCTCCCTCCCACCCTCCCTATCCCCCCCCTCTAGGTGGTCACAAAGCACCAAGCTGATCTCCCTGTGAAAAATCCGGTATTGATGAAGCTCTACCTTACCACTAATTCTAACCCCAAAAGTCAGATTCTCAAGGGGATTTATCATTAGTTCTAGCTGTCCTGCATCCCATTTCTGAACACTGAATATTGCTTTCTCACTTTCACTGTGACTCTCATGGAACAAGATCTTCATACTCAAACTACTGGGCACTTAACACTGTCTGCATTCCAGGAGCTTTATTCAGGGATTTCTAATTCAGGTTGACATACAGGTAGTTAGAAAAGGAATTTATACCCCTTCCTCAACCCCCCATTTCTGTCCTGTGATGACAACCACAACTACTACTACGACTACTACTACTAGAGCATAAATATGATGAAGCCAACACCATCATGCATTTTTAATACCTTCACCTGATACAGTGTCAAAATTTCTCTCTAAGTGTTTATTATAAGAAAAAAAAAGTATGGTCTAGCCCATTCCTATGAGTACAACACTGTACTCACCTTGGGATAATCCAATTCAAAGAATGTTTCCAAGTTGTTGATTAGGTTAGGATCTATTCCTTTCAGTGGTTTCAGAAGAGACACCCCTGGGAGCTTGCTATATGGTTGTTTGTCTGTTGCCTTCTTGTTTAGGTGTAATCGGCTAAAAAGCAAATGATACATATATTAACGGACATTTCTGGAGACTATATTAGGGCCAAGTCTATATAAAGTATGTATCAAGCTACCAATAAATTACTGAATTTCTTTTTAATTGGCATCTTTCGAAAGGGATATCTGAAAATGAAAGACAGTAGAACCAGGTAAGCTTCCAGTTGAGGAAAACCAGAACTAAACAGAGTGAATGAATGTTCCAGCGAAGGCTGAAGCTTAAGACTGCTGTTTACTGCCGTACTCTCAGAGCCCAGAACAGTGCTAGGCCTGGAGCAAGCATTCAATAAATACCGGCTGAAGAAACAAATGACCATGTTAGCCCACACATTAACTGCCCTTCCTCCCAAATCGTCATCAAGGTGGCCAAAGAACTATAAACATAGCAGGGAAAAAAACAACAACCCTATTTGCACCAGAAAAATATGGAAGAGGAACCAGAAAAATTTGAGAAATTTCTGTAACAAACAGTCCACACAACCACTGATTGAAAGAACTACCAAGCCAGCCTGCCTGGCAAGCAAGAAAATGGGATATCTATCAGGACTCCCAATGCTCACCATCTCTGAATGGCAGGGATGGAATAGAGGGAAATTGAAGGTAAGAAAAAAAATCTCAGTGATGACAGAAATGCCTATTACGGACACTAGAAGATATACCAGTGCCACCAAATCACAGAGAAATTGGCCAAGGTTCTCAGCGCTGCTCCATCCCATGGGGAATGAGCTCCTAATGGGGGAAGCCATGCCAATTTAGAGAAGAGAGAACGTGCTCCAGTTCACGTCAGGTTGTCATGATAAAGAGAGGAGATGCCCTTCAGCAGAGTGCTGAAGTTTCTAAAGCAAGTCTCCAGAGGCGTCTTCCCTCCTTCTCATTAGCAAGTCTCCAAGCACTCAACAGTAATTAGAGGCTGGGACAATCCCGGGGCCAACTGCAAGATATTTTAAGACACAATTCTTCCACATTTTAACATCTCTGAAATCAATGGCATCTTATAGTTGCTGGCAGCCAGATGGCGGCCCGGACTTAATAGCATGAAAACCAACCCTTCTAGAAGATCAAGAAAACGCCAGTATCAATGCATAGTGAAATATACTATTCATCTATGAATGATTTCTGGAAGTACACCAGTACCATCATCCACAGAAGTTAGCCACGGGCTCACTCCCCTAATTAAGGCAGGGGTGTGCCGCAGCAAACATCTCATGTTTCAGATAAGGCCATAAGCAGGGGTCGCCAACCCCCACCACCACCCCCCACCACCCCCGTCCGAGGCCCTTCAGGAACCAGGCGGCACAGCAGGAGGTGAGCAATGGGCAAGTAAAGCTTCATCTGCGGCTTCCCAGGCTTCGCATCGCTCGCATTACCGCCTGAACCATCCCCTCCCCCACCCACGATCCGGGGAATAACTGTCTTCCACCCGTCCCTGATGCCAAAAAGGCTGGGGACAGCTGCCAGAATGCATCTTTACGGAAAGAAAAGCAGGCTGCTACCTACAATGGAAAAAAATTTAAACCAACAAAAAATTTAAAGAACAGTGTGGTCTCAATTTTTCATCCGTAACATCAAACGCCAGAAAATAATGAGTACCATCTACAGCAGTGCTGTTCAGTGTGGCAGTGGTCCCCAAGTTGCTTTTTACTGGCCAATGATGAAAGAAATGGAGAGCAAGCACTTAGAAACTTTTACAGCAGTTTGACATTGCCATGCCATCCAAGCATATGGTCAGTCATTTGTTTTCACTGTAGTTTACTGAAGTATCAATCCATGACAGATTGGAAAACTTTTAAAGAACTGATCCTTTGCCACAGATAGTTTGGAAAATATTGATCTACAGAGTTCATCTAGAGGGCTGGAAAGAGGTAAAACCATGATCTAAAATTTATAGAACCGCAAATATGACAACTATTCCATTTCTAACAAAATAGTAGACTAGATGTCTGGAGAAATCCACCCAGTACAGAACATCTAGATTGCCAGAAGGAAAAGTTTATGTTATATATTTAATTGGTTGAAACAGTTATGTATCCACATGGTTCAAATCACTAAAAATATTAAGAGGTTCATATAAAAAAGTCCCCCTGTCACTCCTGTCCCACATCTGTCTTGTTGCCATCACCACCTCCCCAGCATTATTAGTTTCTTACTTATCTCTCCAGAGATGAAAAAAAATGCATATTCAAGCCAAAACATACACACACGAAATTCTTACATAATATTCATAATTTTCTCTCCTCCTTCTTAATACAAGCACACTAAAAGCATGTTTTTAAATATATGACTAAACTGTTAGAAATAAAAGGAAAGCGTCCCAAGTCAGAAATGAGGAGAAACCCCTGAGTGAGTAGTGCTGGAGACAATACTTGCACTGGGACCATCTGTTGGTCCCTAGTGACCTAGAAATGGTGACAAGCCTGAGACAGGAATGATAGTATATCTGTCTGAAGAACCTTGAATAAATATGGAATCTCTTACAGGCAAAGTAGAAAACTTCTGGACCACACAGGGAAGATGGGGATGCTGCCTATCTTGGATTCAGTCCGAAGCAAAATGGAACAAAAGCAAAAAGGCTCCCTGGAGAACACCTAACCACGCGGGTTTGGAACCCAGAACGCAAACTATAGGTGTTGCTTGAAAAAAACCTAAGAGATGGAACAAGAGAGACCATCATATGTGACCACGAATATATGAAAAGAACTACACAACGTCTAGAAATGAAAATGGCGATCACTGACATCAGAAACTCAATAGACAGGTCATAGTGAAGTTGCATACACACAGTTCAAAAGACAACTGGAGAACTGGAATCTAGATCTGAAGAAATTATCCAGAATGCAGCACAGAGAGAATGAGAGGCAATGACACTGAAATCATGAAAGGGTTTGAGACATGGAAGCTAGAATAAGAAGTCAAAATCACAGTAATTTTTATCTACTGGTCCCATTGTATGCTCATTAAGTGCTATTAAACTGTAACAAAACATGCATGTGAGGTGATGACCAATTATGGAAAAACCTAGCCCACTAACACACTGCATTTGGCGAGGCTTTAGATGAAAAACAATGTTAATTTAAACTGTGCTAAACAGTGTAGCGTTGATCCCGTTTTTCCCTTCTTCCCTTTGTCTTCATTAAGACATTTTACTTTAAATGCTAATATAGATATACCTCCTATCCTTTCATATCAAGAATGCAGTATTTTATCAAAGATAGGCTGACCTGCCAAACAACAATGAAGCCCTCTCCAGGTTTACAGTGAAGCGAATTGATGATAAGTACTGTATCTAAAATTTCTACTCAAAATCATTATAAGCGCAACTGTATCACAGGACCTTTAAAAAAATTCTCATTTGTGCCTCCTCCCAGTATCTGTCTATCTATGTATCTAGTCCTCTCCCTCCCTTCCCCCCACCACCTCTCTAACATACAAACACACACACAATTTTCCCTCCACACCCTAAGGGGTCATCTTGTAGTTTGCCCCCTAGCATACAAGTATCCTACTTTGGAGAGTATTGTTTTGACTTATGTAATACGACTGACATAGCCCCTTGCTACAAATTACTTGAAATGCTTATCAGAAAAAAAAAGAATATCCGGGGCTTCCCTGGTGGCGCAGTGGTTGAGAGTCCGTCTGCCGATGCAGGGGACACGGGTTCGTGCCCCAGTCCGGGAAGATCCCACATGCCGCGGAGCGGCTGGGCTGGTGAGCCATGGCCGCTGAGCCTGTGCTCCGGAACGGGAGAGGCCACAGCAGTGAGAGGCCCGCGTACCGCAAAAAAAAAAAAAAGAATATCCATTAAGTCAACACGCGCACGCACACACACACAATCACATAGCACTCTGCTGTGCACACAGTGGTGCTCCGTAACTACTCACCGTTCCCTTACTGAACAAATCTATTCTGAGCCCAAATGTACACTAGGCATTATCCTATGCACTGGTGATACCATGATAAACAGACGGACTCCATACTGTCAAGGAGCTGTGGTTTAAAGGGGGAGGCGCCCACATACAGAAGCTCTTCTCCTTTTAAAACTCCTAGAGAGGCCAACAGAGCCATGCTCTAGAGCAAGAATACCTACCTGAACTCTGCCTGCCACACAGACATGATGCCGATGGGTACCTTGGCCATGGCCAGTGTGTTGTAAACTAATTTGTAGTTTCCAAATTATGAACAACAGCCCATTTGCCTGGAGTCTCAAAAGTGGCTTGAATGGTGAAGTCCCCCAGTGGGCCTGTTTCATGAGTGTCTCTGACAGGGTCTTGCAAGGTTTCCTGGTTTCAAAGCAGCTTTTATTTAAGTATCTCAGGTCAGGGTTTCTGCATTACCTAGGTGGCATGAACATGAGTTTACTGCCCTGACACCTTGCACAGGATTTCCCGTGGGTGCCCGTTTCCAACCCTACCTTGATCAGGTAACTTGCTTTCTTGCAGGATCCTGGGTACAGCACTTTCTCCGTTTCAGCTGCTACACTGGGAATCCACTTCTACTTTCCCATCGTGCATTTGGCTTGAAGCCTTGACCTTTTTGTAGGGGAGCCAGGGAGTACTTTTTCTTGATACGTAACCCATATAGTAAAGTCACATGTAAGTACACAGCTCAGTGAATTTTCTCAAAGTGAAATACTCATGGAACCAGTACCCAGCTCAAGAAACAGAGTCTTACCAGAACCCCAGAAGCTCATGAATGTGCCTTTCTACTAACTACCCTCTCCTCAAGGTAACCACATCCTGACTTCAAACACCACAGACTAATTCTGCTGGTTTTAAAATGTATCTAAATGGGACCCCGTAGGACATACTCTTTTGTGTCTGGCTTCTTTTACTTTACACCATGTTTGTGACCGTCATCCTTGTTGGTACCGTTAGTTATAGTTCATTCAGTCTCACAACTGCATAGTATTCCTTGTATTAATATACCACACTTTATCTACTTCCTGTTGATGGACTTCTGGGTTGTTTCCAGCTTCGGGTTATCACAAATAGTCTGCGACTTTGTCTCTGACTTTACAGAAGTATAAAAACCCCTGACTTCCCCTCTCTCACACCTCAGGACTTCAACTTTTGGACAATATGAAGAAGCAGGAACTGGATATACTCTCCCACCTGAAACAAACTAACAAAAAAAGCAGACAAAAAATAGGAAATGTTTTTTTAAGATACTGAATATCAGGTAGAGAAGTGATTCCTAAGATATGAAAAACGAACGAGGCGAGTCCTCCAATTGTCTCAGCTTACTATTCTGAGACAATTTCCAGGCCAGGAGACTCCTGGTTTTTTTTTAAACGTTTAGTATACAAAATGCCCGCAGGCAGAAATCACAACTTACTGGACCATTCCAGAGCCTCAGAATCTGCATTTTTACAAACATCTCAAATGATTCTGATGCAGGCTAGCGGTGAACCACACTTGAAGACACACTACAGTAGGCTGTCAAGTCTCTAGGGTCCAACACAATAGCATGTTCACAAGTTTAAAAAATGTTAAATAAATGAAGAGTAAAACATGGTTGGCTAAATAGAGCTGGAAGGTATGGTTAGTCTAGAGACGAAAACATGGGAGTCACCCACAGTTTGGTAAGTACATAAGCTCTCCCAGGTGGAGCATGCCATTAGCAGGTGGCCACAAATCAATATACTAATATTACAGAACCAGTAATGCATGAGGGAGACCAAGAGTGAGTGACCAGGACAGTAGAAAGAGAGCCAGGAAGAAAGTGAAGTCACAGAAGGGTTTATTTGGCTGGGCTGTTTTCTTTTTGAAAGGGTTCAAGAAAGAAAAACATTGAATGCTGTCGAGAGCACAAGATAAGAACTGAAATGTCCACTGGATTGAAAAGTCCACAGAACTGAAATGTCCACTAGAATGTGTGAACACTGGTGACCTCAGAGTACTCTGGGCAAGGGGCAGGTAGATAAAAATGGTTAAGAAGCAAATGAATGAGAGGTGAGCTGCGATAACAGTGAATAAACACTAGTTTCTCCTGCAACCTCACAGTGAAAAAGAACCAAAGAGTAGCTAGATGGAGAAGCGTTTTTCAGTTTACTTTTTAATTATTTTTAGTTTTTAATCCTTGAGTATATACGGCCAGGGGAAAGAGCTAGTCAAAAGGTAAATAGAGAAAAAATAAAAATAATTAATGGCATGATAGGATCCACAGTGCAAAGTAGGAGTGAAGGTAAATGTGACAAGAATGAAGGTAAAACGGTGAAGATTTAGAAGAGGTGCTGCCAGTCATGGGTGTCAGAGCTATAAACAGAAACAAAGTATTGCCAGATACCAGCGCAGGCTTAGCTGAGATTTGAGACCATGAATGTGTAGTAGTACCAATCCACGTGGCTGCGTGATTACCTCTGCAAGATTCTGAAAGTTGAGAAGCTGTAAATTATGAGATGGATACAGGATAACAGGGCAGACTCATGATATGAGGGAAGGCAAGGGGCAAGATAACGAAGTGATGAATTGTAATGGAGAATTAAGTGAAACCAAGAGGTAAGCAGGTAGAGGCCACACCTGTGGACAAATTGCCTAGAGCAGCTGTTCTCAGCCTTGACTGTACATGAAAATCACCTAGGGAGTTTTTTTTTTGAAAATTCCTGATGCCCAGACCAAATAAATTTGAACCTCCTGAATTGAGACCCAGGCAGCAGCATGCTTTTTTTTTTTTTAAAAAAAAAACCTTCCCAGTGACTCCAAAGTGCAAAGTTGAGACCCACGGACCTAGGAAGGCTAGATTACTGTAAGAACAGAAGAGGGCTGAGATGGAAACTCTCAGAAAGGTCAGCAGTTATGGGATGGATGGAAAACAAGGAGCCTGTAAGGAGCCATACAAGTGGCACGAGAATGGGGAAGGGTTGTAGAAGAGAGAAAGTAGGGGCTCTCTCCCTAGTGAGCTAAATGTTGCCAGTTCTCAGAAACTTAAGATTCATAGCAACTGGAGAAATTCCCATACAGATTACCCTATCCGTATGGACTACTTCTGGGGTTATTTTTAGGTTATCACTGGCAGTGTATATAGCATACTGGTTTAAGAGCCAGGGCTGGAGCGCAACTGTCTGGATTTCTGTACCAGCTTCACAGCTAACTAGCTGTGTATCCTTGGGCAAAGTACTTCTTTATCTCAAGTTGTTGTTGTTGTTGTTTAAAGTGTGAATAACAGTACCTACCTCATAAAGTATTGATAGTTGTGAGAAACAGATAAGATTAAGCCACAAAGTAAACATTCAGTGATAGCTATCACTGGTAATTTTTTTCAAAAACTGCTAATTTTAAGGACATTTTCCACTAAATGTAACTTCTCTGAATTACCATAGTTCTGATAAGAGATTTAGAGATATCAAACATTGATGTGACATATAAACAAAAGGGAAGGACTGGAAATTCATAGATTTAAAGATTATTTCATATATATTTAAAGATTAGGGGGCTTCCCTGGTGGCGCAGTGGTTGAGAGTCCGCCTGCCGATGCAGGGGACACGGGTTCGTGCCCCGGTCCGGGAGGATCCCACATGCCGCGGAGCGGCTGGGCCCGTGAGCCATGGCCGCTGAACCTGAGTGTCGGGAGCCTGTGCTCCGCAATGGGAGAGGCCACACAGTGAGGGGCCCGCGTACCGCGGAAAAAAAAAAGAAAAGATTAGACCATTATGTTGGTTTTCTTTTTTTTTTTTAACATCTTCATTGGAGTATAATTGCTTTACAATGTCGTTAGTTTCTGCCGTATAACAAAGTGAATCAGCTATACATATACATATATCCCCATATCCCCTCCCTCTTGCATCTCTCTCCCTCTCACCCTCCCTATCCCACCCCTCTAGGTGGTCACAAAGCTTGGTTTTCTTTTTAAACATAAAGTCAACTCTTATGTATTAAGAAAGATTAAAGGGGGAAAAGGGAATCATCAAAAGTCTCAAATCATGGTTAAAACAGAATAAGTCAAAATATGGGATAAAACATTTAATGTAAAGTTTAAATTATATCCAGTATTTAAGCTAAAATTGTATTCAAGGTTTAAATTACACTCAAAATTTAGGAACCAATTTAAAGTTCTATAGGCGTCATCCAAAAGTATAAAAACAATGCAAGTATGAGAGTGAGAGGCATTAAATGTCACAAATTATTATTGCCCCAAAATGACCTGTTACTGTTTTATTAGGTGAGCTCTCCTTTAAGACTATTAAATGGGTTCTCAGTTGGGCAGAGGTGCTGCATAGTCCTGGCTTCTCGAAATCCCTCCATCCTCAGAGCCTGGCTCAAAGTGTTGGATTCTGTAGCCACATGAATCCCCCCCTTCCCTTGGCTCTGCTGGAGGGAGAGACTGTCACCCTCAGAGCTGAGAGGCGGAGGCAAGATAATTGCCACAATGCTGCACGTACAATGTACAAAGCAACTACTGGTTACTATATAATTCAATCAATACCACCGTCTCTCATGAAGATATTTTCAGGCATTCCAAAGTGGACAGTATTCTGTTTTGTTGACCATTAAATCACCACACCTAACACAGTCCCCAAAGCAAAGACTACAATGCAGCCTTCCTCCCGGGGGGCCAGGCCTGAGAGAAAGCCCCTCCCCGCAGCCCCTAATACCCGGCAAGCTCTCAGTCAGTGGCAGCATGTCCAGGCACCAGGACCAGCAGATCCACAGTCTGGGATTTTAATACTTTTCTTAGTTCTCTTGAAACAGAATCTCCCCATCTAACATGTATGTCCATTTGATTTTCAGAAATTTGATTTTATTACATTTTCAGGAACACATTAGGTAAAAGAGGAATGAACCTCTTATATACTAGCCAATGGTTTTGATTGGCTTCATTTTTGAAGAATAAAATGATCCTGAAACTAAGGGAGCAACTGGGGAAGACAAGAAAGCGGGGTAAATTTTCAATACGTCTCATTTTCCCAAGGACTTATTTCTAAATTACACTTGAAGTTGAGAGCTGGAGTCAAAAGAAAAAAAGAAAATCGAATTCATGTAATTAAGGCATGTCACTGTCAAAGACAGGGAGGGGCAGATGCTCACAGCAAGCTGCCGCAGGGCTGTACCTGCCAGCTGCAAGGACAGGGAACAGAAGGGTAGGTACCATCTGAGGCGCTTTCTCAGAGTAAGAGTCACTTCAGTCTAAAAGGTCACGAGAGATGAATCACGAGCAGAAAGACAGGCCTTCAGGGTCCTGCTTTCCGTTGCGAGCTAGAAGGACATCTATTCAGGGAACATTTCAAAGAACTCCAAGGGATGCTAAGGAGTATTCCGGAATATTCTGCTGGGCTTTATGGCTGCTTTGGCCTGATGAATCGTCATGGCCTCTCTGCCTAAGGGTTTTCAACTTGTGAGCTGATAGGATGGCCTTGTTTTTCCTCGTTGATTTTTATTTCCTAACATCTCAGTCTCTAAAATTGTTACTGTCCTTTCCGTCATTTTAGTTGTTTTATCTTTCAAATCTTTAGTCTCCCCTACTCAACAGTTTATTTAATGGTTTGCACCATTTTAAAATGACTGATTGTACAGTTTTGTATTCGAATTGAGTTTTGAGTGGTAGGGGGGCCTGGAATGAGGGGAAACTTCTGGGAGAGGGCTGGCTGTGCTCGTCCCCTTCTGTCAGCCCCTTGCAGCAACCTTAAGACAGCGCTACACCTCCCAGAAGTGAGGCACAAGAATCTCCCTAGAAGCTTCTAAGGGAGAAGATGGATTCCTTGAGGGCAAAGTTCACCTTGCTCAACAGTCCCAGACTGTGCTGTGCAATTCAGCTGAACCAACTTATCTGACATTAGGAATTTTCTCCTCTGCTCCATGCCATCAAGGTTGTTAATGTTTCATGTAAAATTAAGTTGATTGCTTGATCAGCAGATCCCCTACTTCATATAGTCCATGCCAGCAATTCCCAATGATAAAAGCCTTCTGTTGTTGTTGTTAGCTATGATTGTGCCCTGGAAGGCTGTTACTGTGTTTAATAATCAGTATGTGTCATGACTAATGTTATTCCATATCGCATTTATCTTGTCAAAAATGGCACTGCAGCAAAATGGGCTTCATCAGCAACACAAAGCATACCTGGTGCAACATTAACTTTGTAGACACAAGATTCCCCAGAGGACACAGAACAACCAATAGTGAGTTAGCTTTATAGGAAAACACAAACTATTTCCAATGGACAACGGACTTGTACACTACAAAACACAAAAGATTCCATCACCATAAAAAACAAAGAGGAGATCTTTATTAATTTTGCTCCCCCTCCCTCCCCAAAAAACTCCACTCACTCACCCTTTGGTGACAAGAGTCAGCCCTAGTGTATGGGAAATAAATAGATCAAGGTATTTTGCTAACAGCAACTAATGGCTTTGCAATTTCCCAAAGGGCAGATCTAAGTGTAAAGATTATGATGGCACCATAGGTATTCCCTTTGGACAACCGTGGGGGGAAAATTCAAATCTAACAAATAATTTGTGGGTTATTACGTTATTGATACAGCCTGTTTCTATTTGAACCACGATTAGTTAGAAATAGTGAGATAAAGATTCCATTTGGTCCAATTAATTTCATTAAAGACCATGGCCACTCAATGCATCCCACATTCTGTCCATCTACCTCAAATCACAATGGCCAAATGACACTAAGTTAATGAGTGAGCAAGAATCCCACCATTACTACTGGAAAAAATTCAAAGATCATTCATTCGACATGCAATAATTGAGTGCCAAGTAGCACTGAAGATACAATAGTAAGACACCTCCTTAAGGCAAGGATATACAATGGAGAAAAGACAGTCTCTTCAATAAGTGGTGCTGGGAAAACTGGACAACTACATGTAAAAGAATGAAATTAGAACACTCCCTAACACCATACACAAAAATAAACTCAAAATGGATTAAAGACCTAAATGTAAGACTGGACACTATAAAACTCTTAGAGGAAAACACAGGAAGAACACTGTCTGACATAAATCACATCAAGATCTTTTTTGACCCACCTTGTAGAGTAATAGAAATAAAAACAAAAATAAACAAATGGGACCTAATGAAACTTAAAAGCTTTTTCACAGCAAACGAAACTATAGTCAAGAAGAAAAGACAACCCTCAGAGTGGGAGAAAATATTTGCCAAAGAATCTACGGACAGTGGATTAATCTCCAAATATATAAACAGCTCATGCAGCTCAATATTAAAAAAACAAACAACCCAATCAAAAAATGGGCAGAAGACCTAAATAGACATTTCTCCAAAGAAGACATACAGATGGCCAAGAAGCACATGAAAAGCTGCTCAATATCACTAATTATTAGAGAAATGCAAATCAAAACTACAATGAGGTATCACCTCACACCGGTTAGAATGGGCATCATCAGAAAATCTGCAAATAAATGCTGGAGAGGGTGTGGAGAAAAGGGAGCCCTCTTGCACTGTTGCTGGGAATGTAAATTGATACAGCCACTATGGAGAACAGTATGGAGGCCCCTTAAAAAACTAAAAATAGAATTACCATATGACCCAGCAATCCCACTACTGGGCATATACCCAGACAAAACCATAATTCAAAAAGACACATTCTGCGACTTCCCTGGTGGTACAGTGGTTAAGAATCTGCCTGCCAATGCAGGCGACATGGGTTCAAGACTTGGACAGGAAGATCCCACATGCTGCAGAGCAACTAAGCCCTTGCACCACGACTACTGAGCCTGTGCTCTAGAGCCCGCGTGCCACAACTACTGAAGCCTGCGCACCTAGGGCCCATGCTCTGCAAGAAGAGAAGCCACCGCAATGAGAAGCCCGTGCACTGCAACAAAGAGTAGCCCCCGCTCACCACAACTAGAGAAAGCCTGCACACAGCAACAAAGACCCAACTCAGCCAAAAATAAATTAATTAATTAAAAAAAAAAAGACACATGCACCCCAATGTTCACTGCAGCACTATTTACAATAGCCAGGTCATGGAAGCAACCTAAATGCCCATCAACAGACAAATGGATAAAGAAGATGTGGTACATATATACAATGGAATATTACTCAGCCATAAAAAGGAATGAAACTGGGTCATTTGTAGAGACGTGGATGGATCTAGAGACTGTCATAGAGAGTGAAGTAAGTCAGAAAGAGAAAAATATCGTATATTAACGCATATATGTGGAATGCAGAAAAATGGTGCAGATGAACCGGTTTGCAAGGCAGAAATAGAGACACAGATGTAGAGAACAAACATAGATACCAAGGGGGGAGAGTGAGGGCAGGTGATGGTGGTGGGATGAATTGGGAGATTGGGATTGACATATATACACTAATGTGTATAAAATAGATAACTAATAAGAATAGGCTGTATAAAAAATAAATAAACATGTAAAAAAAAAAAGACACCTCCTTACCCTCAAAAGCTTATAATCTAAGTGGGGAAAGAGACAACGGAACACCTATTTGTTTAGATGGGTAAATTCAAGATACTGTGGAAGGACATAGAGGGGGTGCCAATTCCAATAAAGAGCTAAAGTTGACAATAACTTGAATGAGTAGGAGTTAGTAAAACAAAAAGGAAAGAGGGAGAGAAGGGGAAGAAAAGGAAGGAAAGAGAATTCTAAAGAAAATGACATTGCATATTCAAGGAAGGCCAGTAATTCAGTGTTGCTGGAGAAACAGGCACAGGGGATGGCTCAGCTCCTACAGAACTATACATGTCTTGTTAAGGAATTTGAATTTTAACCTGAAGGCAATGGGGAACCATGGTAAGATTTTAAGCACATGATCCAAGATTACTGCACCAGAAAGATTAGGTTACAATAAGAAAAATAAAGTAGATAAGGAGCAAAGCTGTAGGTAAAGATACCAGAGAGTAGAGAGAGTTCAATAATCTAGGGCAGAGATAACGTGTACTGAACTAATAATGTAGGTAGGAAAAGGGAGGAATGATGAATCAAGAGAATCATCACTAAATATTAAAACTCAATTACAATTTCCTTTTTGCTTTTTAAAGCTATCATAATATAGTCCAATTCTGTATCTACCCCAGGCTCAGGTTCAAGGGGCTCAATTGCCTTATTCGTGCACCCAAAAGTGGTTCTGATAGCAATGACCCTGACTGACCAACATCTGTCCAAAGTCCAAGTACATCCTCAGGAATAAACCCAGAAAATAAGTTCTCAATTTACATTCTACTAAGGCTCAGAACATCAATGTATTAATGAATTTAAGGCCAAAAAAAATATCATATTATCTAAAAATAACATTTGAAATGCTAAAATTCACATTAAAAACACAATTACTTTCTAACAGGAAGTTTATCACAGTTATCCTGATAGTGAGTATTTAAACTCCATTCAAAAGCTGTGCAGCAGGTATAAAAGTTGCTATACTAGAAAAATTAGGAAAGGCAGAATTAACTTGAGAAAAAGTCTTCAGGAAAAGGACCTCTGCTTTAGTAGAAGGCAGTTAATATTTATGGATACAAGAAGTATTTCCACCATACCCTGGCACCTCCAGTCAATTAATAGAAAAGATAAAGCCTAACACTAAACATTAGGATACCATGTGTAGAGGGGAGAAAATGATAAATCCAAGGAGGGAGGGGGATGGGGGAGTGAGAGGAGAAAAAAGCAGGGTGTCTTGCTTAGATACTCTTATCTAGCAGTATGGCTCCTAACGGCTAAACAGGGAAGAAAACAGCAGCCCCCAAGCTATCAAACCACACTAGCTCTCAAAAAAGGAAAAAAATCCATAAAGAGCACTTAACCAACTCCGCCTACAGAGGATATAATCATTAGTGTTTTTGTTGTTGTTGTGTTGTGTTTTGTTTTGTTTTAGGAAAAATAATCTTCAAAATAAGAGCCCTGAATTTCAAATGCTCTAATCTGAATGTTATCTTTAACATTATAGGGGAATTCCCTGGTGGTCCAGTGGTTAGGAGTCGTCGCTTTCACTACCACGGGCCTGGGGTTCAATCCCTGGTCAGGGAACTAAGATCCCGCAAGCCATGGCGGGGCGAGGGGGAGACATTATAGGCAAAATCCCACAAATGTCTGCCATCTAAAATATGTTATGAAATGATCAGGCATCAGTCGATACTAAATCTGGAAAGGAGCAAAGCAGTAGGTAGAGATACCAGTGAGCAGAAAATATTGAAAATAATGGTTCTCTAGTTTATAAATCATCTCAATTTTTTAAATTGTAGGCATATAGGAATTGTAAGATATTTATGAAATTGGAGCAAAAACTTTCATTGAACAATTGTTCACTGTATTAATCACATTCAGCTCCATTTTTAAAATACAGTCCAATACTTAGCTCTTTATCTCATTTTAAGAAGTTACAATACAATAGAACATTGAATCTAAATTAACTAGATACCATTACACACTGTATTTAATTTTTAAAAAATAACCACTGGTTTTAAAAAAGAATGTTTTATCGTTTTTCTCAGCAATTTCACTACAATGTTTGTATTACTTAAACATTTTTAAACATTAGTAGCTCACAGATTATGCTCCTTAATCTGATGACCAGATATGGAGCCATATAAGGTTTTGAAAATAGGCTCCATTTCCACCAGTTGCAGGCACAAGGTTTTAGGAGAGGACCGATATATGATTATTTTATTTATACTTTACCTCACTTAAAAAGGATTTGAGAGGACACAGAACACCTGTTCAGAAAATATATTCTTCAATAAAATACAGAATGCTTAGCACAATATTTTAACCAAAATATCATTGCCAATGTTCTTTAACCTTGCTTGTCAAAATGTGGAGATTATCAAATTTGCAATTCTACTAATATACAGAAGAGAGGAGAGGACAAAACCTTAGGGCTCTGCTTGAAAACAACTCATTAAATTGGGAAGTATCTTTACTTCAGTAAGAAAGGAATCAAATCAAACACGTAAATAATTTTGATGGTGGGATGAGATGAAAGGAACTTAATTTTTAAAAAGGCAAGATTTAATTTATACATAAATTAAGCTGTTGATTATTTACTTTATGTTCAGTTATCCATTTCAGAAAGATAGAAGATTCCTACTCGTCTGTTATAAACTAATTGCATTTTCTCTATTCTATTTTCACATAACTTTTCTGAATCCTGTTACTGTCAATATAAAAGGTAACTCTATGGGGCATTGGAAAAGAAATACAAAGACTCTACAGTATCTTAACTAAGCTAAAGTTTGTACTAGTCCCAAAAACTAGAAGTATTTTAAGTAAAAAAGTATTTAAGAAAATTCTGCAGTTTATCATGAAGCACAAAATAACTTAAAACTATTCTGGAGTTGTCACAGTCTAAGAGTATAAACTTCCCCAGATGGTTATTTGAAGTATTAAGCTACATCACCAGTGTGAAAGAAGTGTGGCTTTATCATTATGTATACATCATAGAGGGAAGGGGATCCATCATGGTCCTATGTTGAAAGAAGTCAACTTTCTTCAAATCAAGCTGTGAATTTAACAATTCCAATTTAAATACAAGATTACTCAGAGTCTGAAAAAAAAAAAGGTTCTAAAGTTCATTTTAAAATTAAAATGTATAAAGTTAAAAATTTGCATAAGAATAAGGAGGGGCTGGCCTCGCCAGTAATACGGTAATAAAGGTAATAATACTTCATTCATTAAAACAGTGGATACTGGTACACTTTGTAAGGGTAAAGTGTAAAAAAAGAATCTAAGAAAACTCAAAATACTAAAAGAAAAACACACTTACTATATAATAGTTGGGGGAAATGGAGAAGATAAAAAATTTTACCAGTCACGAAAAAAAAAAAAGACTTGACTACCTAAAACACACAGGGACACACTTTTTCTCCATGTTAAATACATGTACAAAGTTGAAAGACAAAACAAAACAGAAACAAGACAAAACAAAAAAAAAAACAAGGTGGGCAAAAACTGCAACATATCACAGAAGAACAATCTTCCTATTAAAAAGATTAACACAGCAATACATTGCAGCACAAGCAAAAGACTGAGTATGAAATTTACAACTAAATGTAACTAGTATTAAATATATGAAAAACATTCAATGGAACTAGTAATTAAAGAAATGAAAATAAAAAACAGAAAACAGTAAAAAGCCTGATACTTAGTAAGGGGAAATGGGGACCATCATACAATGTTACAAGGACTATGAATAGATACAACCTTCCTATAGGGCAATATGTAACAAAGTTTAAAATGTGCACCACTTCTGGCCCAATAATTCCTCTTTCAGAATGTAAACTAAGGAGATCATCTCTCAAAGATGTAAGCATATGAATTCATCACCATGTTGTTTGTAATCTTGACAAATTGAAAATAAACTAAATGCCCATCAATAATAACAATGAATACATATTAGTACCTCATAAACAAAAATGTCATGCATTTATTAAAAATGATGGAGGGATCATAAATTTATTTTATTTTATTTTTTTAATTATTTATTTATTTTTTGGCTGCGTTGGTCTTTGTTGCAGTGCACGGGCTTCTCACTGAGGTGGCTTGTTGCGGAGAACAGGCTATAGGTGCGTGAGCTTCAGTAGTTGTGGCACGCAGGCTCAGTAGTTGTGGCTCACGGGGTCTAAAGCGCAAGCTCAGTAGTTGTGGCACATGGGCTTAGTTGCTCTACGGCATGTGGGATCTTACCCAACCAGGGCTCGAATCCATGTCCCCTGCATTGGCAGGCTGATTCTTAACTACTGCGCCACCAGGGAAGTCCCTCATACATTTACTGACATGAGAAAATTACTCAAGATATTTTACATGGACGCTCCATGTGAGCAGGGGCCCTGGATGTATTGTTCTTCAATCTTATTTCCAGCACCTAGAACAGTGCCTTGTATATACAAAAGAGCTTCCCAGAAAGTATTTATTAAATAGATGAATTTTGAGGCTGGTGAAAGAACAACCATAATATGGTTCCTTTCTCTCTCCCTCCTTACCTCCCTCCCTTCCTTTCCCTCCCCCCACAGAAATATAATTGGAAGGATAGTCACAAAAGGTTGACAGGTAATGGAGTTTTGGTGTGTGTGTTGAACTTTCTTCTTTCTTCCTCTCCGTACTGTCTAAATGCTGTATATAGTAAGCATGTCTTATTTTTATGATTGGAAAAAGTGACAGAATTGTTTTTTAAGAACTCATATATTTAAAATGAACTCCAGAATGTTCAGTGCCTACAGCTCACAAACTCCAAAACCTAAGATCAACAGTGTCCAAGAAGCATTTTTCTTTAATCTTCAAAGAAATATCAGTATGCCTTGTACAATGTAGCATCTTTCTCCAGTACCAGGAAATGCCACACTATACTAATAAAATGTAGCATTTCCAAAAGGAAAAAGCACACTTTTTCTATAGTGAAAAGGAAAAAAAACTATAAGTAATTAATTTCTTAATTCTCCCCTCTCTTCTACTAACATAAACCCTATTCTAATGGGTGGTAAAGATCACTATGCACCATCATCTTTTGGGGGGGCTAAAAATCCAGTGAATCCAAGAGTAATGCGCTCTATGCCAATTCTTTCATACCCTCATGAAGGCTTCCTTCATTTTAAAGACATTTGAACAATTTAAATATCAAAAGTAGCTACACACTCTATGTCATATTCATCCATTACCCGGGTTTATTTTATTCATAGTCTTTATCACTATCTGAAATAACCTTATTCGGAATTTTATTATCTGTCTCTCCCTTCTGGAATGTAAGATCTTTGAGGACAGGAATTCTGTCGTGCTCGCCACTGTGTCCCCAGTGAAAGGCATCTAATGAAAAGGGGGGGGCACATCTAAACAAGGTAATAAATAAGGAATTGGGAAAAAAAAAAAGGAAAGAAAACCACACTGAAATGTACAAGCTGACATGACTCAAAGCTACAACGCCAGCTCTGACATTTGGTGGACATTTTTCAAGGTGGACAGGTGCTTCACACCTATCTAAGGACACAGAGCTCTTCCAGGAAGAAGAAAATCCACAGGGAGGTCTCCAGGTGGCTGTGTGCAGCTCACCGAAGGGTGAAAACGATCATCACCATAATAGAAACGTGGCCCAGGTCGAGGGAAAAAAACCAAAACAAAACACAATACACCATACATCTTGGCCCAGATGAAAAATCACACGAATCCCCAACACAATCAAACCAAGCAAGCAACCTTCCGCCTGACACGTAAAAAGAGCATAGTCTCCTTTCCCCTGGCTGTGCAGTTGCCTGAAGCCCAGCCATCCCCTCACTCGCCACTTTTCTCTTCCAATGAACCCCCCGCCCCAGCTGATGCACAGGGAGAGGGAATGGGAGGAAGAGTCTGAGAATTAGCTTTCTCCACCCCCATCCGATCCCAATCCCCTCCAAAGCGAAATTCCTCCCACCCTCGCCTGTCCCCAGGCCTCGACCCCCGCCACGGGATCCTCCAGCTGCCCCTCACTCACGTGTAGATGATGGCCATGAAATGCATCAGCCACAGCACCAAGAAGAGGACGAACCCGAAGACGGCCATTCCCTCCAGCGCCAGGTCCAGCAGCGCCATCCCCCGGCCTGGCCCGCTCCGGCCGCCGCAGCGGACAGCGCTCCCGAAGAGGACAGGGTGGGCGCCCGGCGCGGGGTCGCAGAAGTGGAGAGAAAGGTGGCGAGAGGAAGGGGCGGAGGGGGGTGGGGGCGGAAGGGGCGGGCAGGGCCTGCGCGCCCCCGCCCGCGCGCACTCGCTGGCGCGCTGGCCTGGGCGCGCTCGCGGATGCGGGCGTTGCGGTGGCCGGACGCAGTGGGCAGGGCGGCCGTGGCCCCGCGCTCCGGCTCGCCTCTCCACCCCCTCGCGGCCGCCGGCCGGATCCCAAACGCCTGCGTCGCCGCCGCCGCCGCCCCGCCGCCTCCCCGCCGCCTAGCCGCCTCCCCGCCGCCTCGCCGCTGGGCTCCGGGCAGCGCAGCTCCGTGTCCTCCTTTGCAGCCGCAACTCCGCGTACTAATCGAAACCGCCGGCTTGTGCCCAGACTCCCCGGCGCACCCAGCCCCGCCCCGGCCCTCCGGAACCGCGGCCTCCACCGCCCCCCCCGCCTCCGAAGGGCGGTGCGCGCCGCTCCTCTCCGCCCACCCTGCCGCCCTCGCGCCGGTGGCGTCACTGTCGTGAGCGCGCCCCTGGGAGACTTCTCCCCAGGACGCAGGCAGGGTTTTCCCCCACCTACGGGCTCAGGCCTCCGCCCACCTCTCAGTGACCGGTGGAGGCTACCCGGGCGGCCAGCACTGCAGCCCTAGGCCGGCCTCCGTCGGCGGAGCGGGTCCCTGTATCCAACTCGGAGAACACTTTCCCTTTGTCCGGTTCTGGTGTTCCAGGGCGCCCCAGGAAAAGACCTGGGGTTCCAGGCAGACCCCGAGTTGTCTCGCAGTCCAACTTCCAACGCTGGTTTCGCAGCCGCTGCGCCGGGCATTACTCGGAGCGGCTCAGGCCCTCCTCCAAGACACGTTCCTGGGCGCCAGGGTGTCCCATGGCTTTCCTCCCTCGCTGGTTCTAATGCTGTGGAGTCTTGGATCACAACGGACCGAGAGTAAAACAATCTCCTTGTGCTTCGCAGATCTCTAAACACCTTAGAGGCAGCGTGTAACATAAAAGAAATTCTCAAACTCAGAATGTAAAGACTCAGTTAATACTGAAGTCCTCAAAGACTACTCCTGCCCAATACTGTAGCCATAGGGGGGTACTGACCGCTTGAAATGTGGCTGGTAGGAATTGAGATGTATTGCGAATGTAAATCATACACCTGATACCGAAGACCACCTCATTTCTTTTATATTGATTACATGTTGAAACAATATTTTGATATACTGAGTTAAATTATTTAAATTATTTCACTGTCTTTGCTGTTGTTTTACTTTTTAAATTTGGTTAGCTACTAGAAAATTTAAAATTACACAGGGGGATAGCACTGCTCTAAAATGGAAAGAAATGGCATTTTGGATAGTAAGGTAATTTAGTGTTTATCTTAATTTTAAATCAGTCCAGGGAGATGGGTTAATCTAGTACTAAATGTTTCTGTTTGTTTCTTCAGCCTAGATGAGTTTATATAGTTTCTCTATTGTTTTATGTTTAGACGATGTTTATTCAAGTGATTTCCTTTTAAATAATCCATGACCTCCCTTGAGAGATTTCAGAATGGAATTCAATTTTGAAAAGAAGTTGTTTATTTTATTATTGTTATTTATTATAGCTAATATTGATCGAATGAGCTACCTCAATCTATAAGTAAATGATAAACTACAATCAGAAAAGAGTTTAAATTAATATCTATACTGAGAACCAATCCTGGATTTGCTATACCCTTTGTTTTACCTGGTTAAAGTCAGTAAGAAAGAACAGGGCTTAGAAACCAAACTTCCATTGTTGAGAGTTACTGGTTGATAAATTAAAGTTATAGCCCAATAGTATATTAGCATGGAAATAACACTACAAGTGGAAATTTTAAAACATCACTATTTTAGTTAATCAATTCTAAGACATACTTTTTAAGAAACATTTTAACATTTCTGAAATGGAAATGCATCTCACAGTCAACGGCATCTTACAACTAATTGGTAGATTTTTTTTTCTTAATCGTATATAAAATAATAACTGCATTCAATTAATGTACTTTAAGATTTGATGAACTATATCAATTGGTCAATTTAAGCATTTTGTTGTATTCTACATTTCTCCAAATCGTTTTTGGAACCTTACAACAAAGGATTTTATACAGTATGATCAATGACTTGGAAAAGGAGGCCAAAGAAAGTTGAAAGAACCCGATATTCTTAACAGTTAACAGAACTCCTCTGATTGAGTATAATCAGTAGATAATAGATCAGCTATGTTGTACTTGAGCCCAGTTAAACTTGGTCTGTCCAAACTTGGTTGATGAGTTTAAAGTAGCAGCTTTAGAATGTGCAATCCTAACATTCTATAGATATAGAATATTCTATAGATATAGACATCTATATTCTATAGATATAGTATAAGTGTAAATTTTTTCCATGTAGCACAGCAGCATAGGAGTCTAGCAAAGACCCTGTCCACCAATCTCACTTTTGGCAGCTAACATTGTTTTGCTTGTTTGTCTAAAGGGCTCTCCTCAAATTCTACCAAGTTCAGGGCCTCTGACTTTTTCCAGTGGCAATCTAGTAACATTAGTATATATTAGAATTCATACATTTTAAGAAGCAATGTTTTTAGAGGTAAACAAAAGCCAAATTTGACTGTCATTTAATGGCCCTAGATAGTTTAGTTATAAAACCTTAACCAGAAAAGGATGCAAAATGTCTGGTTCAAACCAAGTAGTTGGAACACATTTTCAGTTTGAACCAAATCCAAGCCAAAATAATTGTAGCTGATTCCAACTGAAACTGAAATGAAATTATATTGGTTCTAGTCACATGTCCCAGAAAAGACAAGAGTGGAGGCTGGGAGAACACAGGTACATAAGTTACCTCAGAGAAATGAAACAAACTTTGGCAAGTTGATACTCTGTTACACTGTGCCCCAAATGCCTATATATAAACGTTAGTTTTACATTTTTTAAAGTTGTAATATTTTCAATAATCAGGATTCTTTTTTTAAAGATGTATTTTATTTAATTAAGTAATTAATTAATATTTGCCTGCATTGGGTCTTCCTTGTGCTGTGCACAGGCTTTCTCTAGTTGTGGCGAGCTGGGGCTACTCTTCATTGCAGTGCGCGGGCTTCTCATTGTGGTCAGTGGCTTCTCTTGTTGCAGAGTATGGGCTCTAGGCACACAGGCTTCAGTAGTTGTGGTTCGTGGGCTCAGTAGTTGTGGCTCGTGGTCTCTAGAGTGCAGGCTCAGTAGTTGTGGCACATGGGCTTAGCTGCTCTGTGGCATGTGGAATCTTCCTGGACCAGGGATCGAACCCCCATCCCCTGCGTTGGCAGGCAGATTCTTAACCACTGTGCCACCAGGGAAGTCTAATAATCAGGATTCTTGATTTGGATTGCGTCTAAGAAAAACATCATCTTTAGTGAGATTTCTAGAAAAATCAAGTTTAAAAGGTGACACAAAGCCTATATACAGAAAAAAGACTAAAAGAAATTACACCAGACAATTATGAGTACTTATCTTCGAGGAATGAAAAGGGTTGATTTTTTAAAATCTACCCGTTTATATTGTTGACTTTCTATAATGAGCATTACTGTTTCCATGAAGAAAAATGACCATTTTCTATTTTACAAATGAGTTATCAATGATGAAAAATCATGTAGAAATTTTTCATAATTTAAAAAAGAATTACAAGTGATACAGTCACTTTGGAAGATAGTTTGGCATTTACTTACAAAACTAAACATACTCTTACCATACAATCCAGCATCACACTCCTTGCTGTTTAGCCAAATGAATTGAAAACATATCCATACAAAAACCTGCACACGGATGTTTATAGCAGCTTTATTCCTAATTGCCAAAACTTGGAAGCAACCAAGATGTCCTTCTGTAGATGAATGGATAAATCCATTGTCTGGTACATCCAGACAATGGAATATTATTCAATGCTAAGAAGAAATTAATTATCAAGACATGGAGGAAACTTAAAGGCATATTCCTAAGTAAAAGAAGCCAATCTGAAAAGGCTACATACTGTATGATTCCAATTATATGACATTCTGGAGAAGGCAAAACTATGGAGACAGTAAAAATGTCAGTGGTTGCCAGAGGGGAGAGAGGGAGGGATGAATAGGCAGGTCACAGAGGATTTTTAGGGCAGTAAAACTATTCTGTATGATACTATTCAATATAATGGTAGATACATGTACTATACATTTGTCCAAAACCATAGAACGTACAACATCAAGAGTGAACCCTGGGGCTTCCCTGGTGGCGCAGTGGTTGAGAGTCCGCCTGCCGATGCAGGGGACACGGGTTCGTGCCCCGGTTCGGGAAGATCCCACATGCCACGGAGCAGCTGGGCCCGTGAGCCATGGCCGCTGAGCCTGCGCGTCCGGAGCCTGTGCTCCGCAACGGGAGAGGCCACAACAGTGAGAGGCCCGCGTACTGAGAAAAAAAAAAAAAAAACTAAAAGAGTGAACCCTAATGTAAACTGTGGACTTTGGGTGACTGTGATGTGTCAATGTAGGTTCATCAGCTGTAACAAATATACCACTCTGGGGCAGGATGTTGACAGTGGGGGAAGCTGTGCGTATGTTGGGCAGGGAGTATATGGGAACTGTATTTTCTGCTCAGTTTTACTGTGAACCTAAAGCTGCTTTAAAAATAGTCTTTTTTTTTTTTTTTGCGGTAGGCGGGCCTCTCACTGCCGTGGCCTCTCCCGTCGCGAAGCACAGGCTCCGGACGCACAGGCTCCGGACGCGCAGGCCCAGCGGCCACGGCTCACGGGCCCAGCCTCTCCACGGCATGCGGGATCCTCCCGTACCGGGGTACAAACCCGTGTCCTCCCCTGCATCGGCAGGCAGACTCCCAACCACTGCGCCACCAGGGAAGCCCCAGTCTATTTTTTAAAAAAAATAAGTGAGTGCTCCATTTGAGGTACTGGAAATGTTATAAGTGTCTGAATTAGTGAGATAAAGTGGTTTGTCATCAGATCCCAGGGCTTTCCACCTTCTAGGCACTCAAATATTTGTTGAACAAGTGAATTAGTTTATTTAAACTGATCTACACTGAGAGAAGTCACTAGAAAAATTGTTCAACTTTCTCCTTTGTTTGCAAATACTTTAAATATGTTTTTTTTCTCTGTGGAAAACAAATACACATTAACTACTCATAACCCTCCTTCAGATTATAAAATTAGACCACAGAGTTAGAGTGAGTGAAAGTAACTACATATTAGTTCACCTAATCACAACCTGAAGACCTGCTCCAGAGCCCATGCTCTACTTGACATAGTCAACAGCATCATTTTTATGTCAATATTGGACATACAGTTGCCCCTTGAACAACAGGGCTCCACTTATATGCAGATTTTTTTTCAGTAAATACAACTACAATACTACGTGATCCGAGGTTGGTTGAATGTGGCTAATGTGTTATTTTTAAAAGACAGGTATATTGTAAATTTTCAGCCCTTATAAAAACTTTTTTAAAATGTAAAAAGTGATCCTCTAGAAATTGGGTAAGTTTGAAGTTTCAAAAACAAAGTTAGAATCAATTGATCTGAAATTTGTTGTGCTAATGCCCAAAGAAACAATTTAATTCTTGTCATTTTTTTCCCCTAAGCATGTTTGAAATTAGTAGAAAAATGCCTTATCTACTTATCAGTTCAGGTGCTTAACCTACAGTGGTTTTTTTACCCATTAAATGGTAACTTTGTAAAGGCCTTCAGATCCTCAGATACTATATCACTATGAATAGACTTCAAGTGTACAAAGGTTCTAGGCAAATTGTCAGTTCAAGGCCTGATCTTGATAAACCACTGGTATAGTGTGTTTGTATGTATAGGTGTGGTCCAGGGGAGTGCCTAGAGTTTACTAGAGTTCGTTTCATTCTCAGCTGTTTTGCTAGCTCATATCCAAATGACTAATTAAAGTGTTTTACCTCATACCCATTTCTTTTCAAATTTCATACTTGATTTTGTTTTAATCCATAGTGTGCTAGGTTGAAGCACTGATGTTCATTCCTAAAGGAAGCTAAATTCTAAAGATTTCCAAATGTGTCCCATGTAAGTATCAATTATTTTCTTTTTCAAAATGTTTTTGAAATTGCTTTCTTTTTAGATAGATATTCATGACTCAATTCAATTTATTTATTAAAGTTTATGTCAAAACTTTCACCTAGGCTCTGCGTGTGTGTGTGTGTGTGTGTTAACAAACTTCGTAGATTTATTGGAGAATGAGAGAGAGACAGAGACTGAGACTGTAATACAGTCCTCCCTTGGTATCAGTGGGTGATTATTTCCAGGACCCCCTCAGACACCAAAATCCACAAATGCTCAAGTCCCTTATATAAAATGACATAGTATTTGCATATAACCTAAGCACTATAGGTATGTATTATATAAGCATATAATCCTGTATACTTGAAATCATCTCTAGATTACTTATAATATCTAATACAATGTAAATGCTATGTAAATAGTTGCCAGGACATGCAGCAAATTCAAGTTTTGCTTTTTGGAGCTTTCTAGAATTTTTTTTCAAATATTTTCTCTTCTGGGTTTGAATTCCAGCTGATTGAATCCATGGACTCAGAACCCACGGTTATGGAGGGCCAACTGTATTTACTGAACACAAGAACATAAGTTATGTGCCAGGCAAATTTTAAAATATTAACTTGACTTTCACAAATGTCATGAGATATATAATTGGAAGCCAAAAAGATAAAGTTATGCATCTGATAAGGAGGGAGCTGGAGTTTGGACCCAGGTCTATCAGACTCCAAAGCCAACGCTCCTTATATTAAAATGTACAATATTAAGTTAATTTAAACAATGTATAGTAGATAATCAATCCTCAAAGTTCAGATCACAAAGTAGATTTTGGTTTAGCATTATTTAGTTTGATAACCAATACTCTGTAGAAGGCAATTTCAACATCTGAGACATAGGAAAGTGTATTTAGAATAGACCATATATTTCATGCTAAGATGCACTAAACATCTTACTCTTTACCACATCCTTTACTTCAATTAAGAGGAATTTCACGAAATATACCATCATTTCAGAACAATTCATCTAAGAGAGTAAACAACAAGTAGAAGAATTTAAAAGATCAGAAAAATGACAATAAAATCTGTTTCTCATTTCATAGTATTAACAACAATATAATTAAATGTGAGTTTAACTTTTACTAAGGAACAAAGGCTGTGGAGATAACCTACATCTTTGGAGTTTAGGATCTCTTCAAAATACTTTCTATCTGAAGAAAGCTTTGTTTGAGGATACACTGTAGACTATCAGTTAAGCACATACATACATTGTGAATGTCAAACTGGCTGGGTTTGAATTCCAGTTCTACCATTTACCACCTATATGACCCGTGTTGTGAGGACTAAAGTTAACATATATAAAATATTCAGAACAGTTGCAGACATGTGTAAATTTTTTGAAACTTTTATTATTATTCCTTAACAGAGAGCATTCCTTCATTCTAATTTCATCTAGATTACTAACTTATTTTCTCAATTTCTTCCTTTACTGTTTTTACCTATGAAAAATAAAATTAACTATACTTAAAAGGATTTTTTTTTAAAGCAAATCGGTTTCTCTGTAGCAGAAGCATCAACACTCAATTTTTGCTTATAACACAAACCAGGATATCCTTTAGATCTCATCTTTTTGCTAACATAACTGGTTTATTCAGTCAGAAACAAATGCAATTAGATGATAATTGTATAGAATAGGAATAATATCATAAAATAGTAAAGAGCAAACCAAGATACTTTTATTCCATAAGAAAAATAAATTTCAGGCCTTGAAATAAAATATTCTATACAAGCAAAGCATAAGATTTAAAAGGTATTTAGATACACATGGGGTCTTCTGACATGTAAGAAACAATGATATTGAGTGTTAATATTATTTTTGGTAATAAATACCTTAAAAATACTTAGAATAAAATGCATCAGGATATCAAGATTAACAGAAAGCAGTTTTCAGAGTCTAGTTTACATGACATTTTTTTTTAGCTCTGAATTGGTTAAAAAAAAAAAAAAAAGGAACATCTGCATGAATGAGACCAAACTAACAATGAATTTGTGAAGAAGATGAGCGCTCCACCCAGTCTAATAATTTAATTGTTCAGAAAACATATCAGATTATTTTTAAGGCTTTATTTCATTGTGGGTATAAATTTGAAGCATTATCTTAAATATGAAGAAGCATGAAACAGTTCACTGGACAATTCAGGGTAACAGAAACAACTCTTGGGGGTTTTCTATATTAAGCTCATCCTTAAATTCAATTGCCCATTTTAATTATTTTGAGATAATTTGGGCTTGGGAGTCATCATTAATGGTTAGTTGCTACAATGGAAAATATTGAGCAAAATTAGTTGAACAGACTGTTAAAATGACAAAGCAAACAAATGAATGGCTTTCCTATCCAGTTATTTCTTTTCCTTTATTCCTCAGCAAATATCAAAAGAAACTGTTCCAGGAGCACATTGTTCTCATGCTTTGGATACAAAGTTAAAAGTGATATAATCCTTTTTCAGGAGATGTTCCCAGTTGGCTATGGAAGATAAACACAAGAACAGATCATTGTAATGCAATGTTATTGAGTACTGATAAAGAGGGATGAGGAGAATTGTGTGGGAGTTGGGAATAACCATTTTAACCACTTTTATTTAGAAAAGTCTAGAAAGACTTCATGGAGAAGTCCTAGGTCCTGAAGAAAGAGTAAGAGTGAGAAGAAACCAGAATGTTTCCTTTGGTTACTTTTTGAATCTAAACAACTGAACAATCTGAGGGAGGATGATGGGAGGTAGCCAGAAAACAGTCCAAATGGACACAACTTGAAAAACAGTTGACCTTAGTTAACTGCTAAATTGATTGATATATGATTGAAAATCCAATTATCTTGAGTGTGACCATATAAATGAAACTGGAACACTTTTCAGAAAGAGAAAGGGCACCATTAACAATCAAGCTAGGAAAACTAGTATAAACTGAGACTGTCATAGGCAAATTAGCCATATGGTCACACACTACTTAAAGATTATTTAAAGGACGCAGGAGTCCCGCAAGGCTCAATCAGGGCTCTTGCTCCATTTTTCTGAGATAGTCTTGGCTCTCTCCTTCTCTGTGTGTCACTTTTGTCTTCAAGCTGACTTCTTTCATTGTTGGAAGACGGCTGCTAACCTGTGCCTCATGGTTGTCCCTTTACATGCAGAAAAAGAGAAAACGTATTAGTTATTCACAACCACCTAACAAAAACCTAACAAAAACCTGGGCTTTCTCCCTCCCCCCGGCCCCCACCCCACCAATTGGAATACCCTTGATGCCACTTGTGTACTGGCTTAAGGTATGGCAAGGAAAACTAGAATGGTCAAATCAGGACCCATTGAAGCTGCCAGTAAGGATAATCACACTCAAATTGCATGGCAGCTATGTAATGGATGGGGAAAATTAGAATTGGAAAGTTAACCATAATACCCACTACACTGAGTTTTCACGAAACAATGGGAAATTTCTGGGAAGTTTTAAATATGGAAGATCCCAGTTAAACTCCTTCAGCTTTTTGTTTTTACTAACAGCTTTACTGAGACGTAGTCATACCATAAAATTCACTCTTTTAAAGTATATAATTCAGTGACTTTTTGTATATTCAGAGTTGTGCAACCATGACCACCTAACTTCAGAACACTTTCATCACTGCAAAAAGAAACCCCATACCCATTATCAGTCATTCCCCATTTCCCCTTCCCCCTAGCTCATTGCAACCACTAATGTAATTTCTGTCTATAGATTTGCCTATCCTGGACATTTAATAAAAATGGAATTATATAGGGGCAGAGTCAAGGTGGCAGACTAGGAGGATGCAGAATTCATGTCTCTGCACAAATGCACCTACCAGGCACTGGTGGGGGACCACAGTGTCCCTTAGACACCTAAGGGAACAGAAGGAACCTCCAGTGACTGGCTTGCAGGATCATGGTTCCCAGGCAGGAGGTTGGGCCTGCGCTCCTGTGGTGAGAGCTCCTAGTCCAAACCACTGGACTAACAGAGAACCTCAGACCCCAGGGAATATTAGTCGGAGTGAGGCCTCCCAGAGGTCCTAATGTCAGCACCAAGATTGGGCTCTATCATAAAAATCAGATCAGAAATAAATGAAAAAGAAATGAAGGAAACAATAGCAAAGATAAATAAGACTAAAAGCCAGTTCTTTGAGAAGATAAACAGAATTGATAAACCATTAGTTAGACTCATCAAGAAAAAAGGGAGAAGACTCAAATCAACAGAATTAGAAATGAAAAAGAAGTAACAACTGACACTGTAGAAATACAAAGGATCATGAGAGATTACTACAAGCAACTATATGCCAATAAAATGGACAACCTGGAAGAAATGGACAAATACTTAGAAAAGTACAACCTTCCGAGGCTGAACCAGGAAGAAACAGAAAATATGAACAGAGGAATCACAAGCACTGAAATTGAAACTGTGATTAAAAATCTTACAACAAACAAAAGCCCAGGACCAGGCGGCTTCACAGGCGAATTTATCAAACATTTAGAGAAGAGCTAACACCTATCTTTCTCAAACTCTTCCAAAATATAGCAGAGGGAGGAACACTTCCAAACTCATTCTAAGAGGCCACCATCACCCTGATACCAAAACCAGACAAAGATGTCACAAAAAAAGAAAACTACAGGCCAATATAACTGATCAACATAGATGCAAAAATCCTCAACAACATACTAGCAAACAGAATCCAAAAGCACATTAAAAGGATCATACATCATGATCAAGTGGGGATTATCCCAGGAATGGAAGGATTCTTCAATATATGCAAATCAATCAATGTGATAAACCATATTAACAAATTGAAGGAGAAAAACCATGTGATCATCTCAATAGATGCAGAAAAAGCTTTCGACAAAATTCAACACCCATTTATGATAAAAACTTTCCAGAAAGTAGGCATAGAGGGAACCTACCTCAACATAATAAAGGCCATATATGAGAAACCCACAGCCAACATTGTCTCAATGGTGAAAAATTGAAACCTTTTCCTCTAAGATCAGGTACAAGACAAGGTTGTCCACTCTCACCACTATTATTCAACATAGTTTTGGAAGTTTTAGCCACAGCAATCAGAGAAGAAAAAGAAAAAAAAGGAATAAAAATTGGAAAAGAAGAAGTAAAGCTGTCACTGTTTGCAGATGACATGATACTATATATAGAGAATCCTAAACATGTTACTGGAAAACTACTAGAGCTAATCAATGAATTTGTAAACTAGCAGGATTCAAAATTAATGCACAGAAATCTCTTGCATTCTTATACACTAATGACGAAAAATCTGAAAGAGAAATTAAGGAAACACTCCCATTTACCACTTCAACAAAAAGAATAAGATACCTAGGAATAAACCTACCTAAGGAGACAAAAGACCTGTATGCAGAAAACTATAAGACGCTGATGAAAGAAATTAAAGATGATACAAACAGATGGAGAGATATACCATGGTCTTGGATTGGAAGAATCAACATTGTAAAAATGACAATACTACCCAAAGCAATCTATTGATTCAATGCAATCCCTATCAAACTACCAATGGCATTTTTCACAGAACTAGAACAAAAAATTTCACAATTTGTATGGAAACACAAAAGACCCCGAATAGCCAAAGCAATCTTGAGAATGAAAAACGGAGCTGGAGGAATCAGGCTCCTGGACTTCAGACCATACTACAAAACTACAGTAATCAAGACAGTATGGTACTGGCACAAAAACAGAAATATAGATCAACGGAACAGGATTGAAAGCCCAGAGATAAACCCATGCACATGTGGTCACCTTATTTTTGATAAAGGAGGTAAGAATATACAATGGAGAAAAGACAGCCTCTTCAATAAGTGGTGCTCGGAAAACTGGACAGCTACATGTAAAAGAATGAAATTAGAACACTCCCTAACACCATACATAAAAATAAACTCAAAATGGATTAAAGACCTAAATGTAAGGCCAGACACTATAAAACTCTCAGAGGAAAACATAGGCAGAACGCTCTATGACATAAATCACAGCAAGATCCTTTTTGACCCACCTCCTAGAAAAATGGAAATAAAAACAAAAATAAACAAATGGGACCTAGTGAAACTTATAAGTTTTGCACAGCAAAGGAAACCATAAACAAGATGAAAAGAACCCCCACAGAATGGGAGAAAATATTTGCAAACAAAGCAACAGACAAAGGATTAATCTCCAAAATTTACAAGCAGCTTATGTAGCTCAATAGCATAAAAACAAAGAACCCAATCCAAAAATGGGCAGAAGACCTAAATAGACATTTCTCCAAATAAGATATACAGATTGCCAACAAACACATGAAAGGATGCTCAACATTGCTAATCATTAGAGAAATGCAAATCAAAACTACAATGAGGTATCACCTCACACGGGTCAGAATGGCCATCATCAAAAAATCTACAAACAATAAATGCTGAAGAGGGTGTGGAGAAAAGGGATCCCTCTTGCACTGTTGGTGGGAATGTAAATTGATACAGACACTATGAAGAACAGTATGGAGGTTCCTTAAAAAAACCAAAAATAGAACTACCACATGACCCAGCAATCCCACTACTGGGCATATACCCTGAGAAAACAATAAGGCAAAAAGAGTCATGTGCCACAATGTTCATTACAGGTCTGTTTACAATAGCCAGGACATTGAAGCAACCTAAGTGTCCATTGACCAATGAATGGATAAAGAAGATGTGGCACATATATACAATGGAATATTACTCAGCCATAAAAAGCAACGAAATTGAGTTATTTGTAGTGAGGTGGATGGAGCTGTCATACAGAGTGAAGTAAGTCAGAAAGAGAAAAATAAATACTGTAGGCTATCACATATAAATGGAATCTAAAAAAAAAAAAGAATAAAGACGCAGACGTGGAGAATGGACTTGAGGACACGGGGAGTGGGAAGGGTAAGCTGGGACGAAGTGAGAGAGTAGCATTGACATATATACACTACCAAATGTAAAATAGATAGCTAGTGGGAAGCAGCCGCATAGCTCAGGGATATCAGCTTGGTGTTTTGTGACCACCAAGAGGGGTGGGATAGGGAGAGTGAGAGGGAGACACAAGAGGGAGGAGATATGGTGATATATGTATATGTATAGCTGATTCACTTTGTTATACAGCAGAAACTAACACACCATTGTAAAGCAATTATGCTCCAATCAAGATGTTAAAAATGTTTAAATATGTATATATATATATATATATATATATATATATATATATGTTAAAATATTTATTTTATTTATTTGGCTGCATCAGGTCTTAGTTGCTCACACAGGATCTCCATTGCAGCATGCAGGATCTTTTTGTTGTGGTGTGTGGACTTCTCTAGTTGCAGCGTGTGGGCTTCTCTCTAGTTGTGGCGCATGGGCTCAGTAGTTGCAGCACGTGGGCTCTCTAGTTGTGGTGCTTGGGCTCTAGAGTACACAGGCTCAGTAGTTGTGGCGCGCAGGCTTACTTGCCCTGCAGCATGTGGGATATTAGTTCCCCAACCAGGGATCAAACCTACGTCCCCTGCATTGGAAGGCAGATTCTAACCACTGGACCACCAGGGAAGTCCCTGCTTATTTATATTTTGAAATAATTGATTTGGATCTTTTCCTTTTGTGGATGTACATATGAAATTTTACCAGCCAAAACAGTATTTCAAAGATAAACAAATCTCAGTTCCTTATAAGCAGAAGCTAAAAAGAAAGTCATCTTGAGAGTGTCTGAAGGTCATTCTGAAGCATATAAACTTTTTAAAGGGCTATCAGATATAGTTATGCTCAAGGTGGTCCAGTATTAATGTCATTAATATTAATCCTCCATAGACAGTAAAAACTAGTTGTGATTTTTAAAGGAGCTCCAACTCAGTTGTACTAAAAAATCTTTATGCTGGTTCAATGTCAGCTTTGTGATCACTTTTGAGCCCTGAAATGGAAAAGTCTAAAGAAATGTGCTGCTTCAATTGGAGCTTATTACCAAGTCCCTAGAACTGCTGATATTTTTATCATTCAAGTCGTTTTCAGTGTTATAATAATAATTACAATCTTTGGGTCCCAGTGTATTTCCAAGGAGTGCAGTAAAGGGGAACCAGTATTTATCTCTAGGATATCACTGATTCTCTGTTACTAGCTCCTTTGTTTCTGAAGTCCCCAGCAAACTTGTTTCATTCTGACAGTGTGTGAATAACAAAGGCTGTTCCAAAATTATAAGTGATGATTTGAAATTAAGTTGCTTCTTACTGGAACAAGTCTATCTAGTATGTTCTGTGGCAGGCTATGCTCTGGAGAGGAGAAATGAAAGAGAGAACATCCTGAAGGGTAAAAGGATGTGCTCCTCTGAAAGGGGAACTGAATGACACAGTGACCATCCAGGCTACACATATTAAACCTGGTTACGTATATGCGTATGCCACCTGGTTTTCACTTACAATAAAAAAAAAAGAAGACATGTAGAGTATATTGCTTGCTTAGACATTGACTAAATTAACAAAACCCAAAACTTACTATACCCCCCAACCAAAGAAGGAATATTTGTATACTCATGAGGGGTTTACTTTCGATATGAGGAAAGAATTACATCATGTGATCATACATAGAATATATGACCTTTAAGCCCGTGAAATTATTTTTATCATTATAGGAGCAGCATGACTCATAAAGTTACATGTTTCTCTTTTTGCTTCTTTTTTATTGTTTAGGTCTCAACTTAAATATTACCTCTTCAGTGAGGTCTGCTTAGACCATCAAGTCTAAAGTCACTTGGTTTTAATTTTCTGTCAAGTACTTATTATATCTGATTTTTTAAACTTATCACTTTACCTCTATACTTTTGGCCTCCCCCACTTTAGAATAAAAGCACTATTTCGTGAATGCAGGAACCTTGTCTGTCTACTACTACAGCCTCAACACCTAAAATTAAGCTCAACATGCCATAAATATTTATTGACTAGAAGAATGAATTAATGGATATGCATGGCTGAGTTGCTTTGCTGTGCACCTGAACCTATCACAACATTGTTAATAGGCTATACTCCAATATAAAATAAAAAGTTAATAAAAACAAACAATAAATAAAAGTAATCAGTTAACCTTAAAAAACAAAAGAATGAATTAATAAATGAGCATTGAAAAATTAGCAAACTTCCCATTTTATTATGTAAACCTAACACAATCCTGACACCAAAACCAGAATTAGCACATACAGAAAGAATACTGGCCAGAACAAATTTATTAATGAAAATAGGTGGGAAAATTCTAAATAAAACACTAGAATAACAAATAAAACTGCAAATTAATAGAATTTAATGCCACCATGACCAAGTAGGATTTCTCTCAAGATTTTGGTACTTTTTTTACTTTAAAAAAGTATTATCAAAGTAAACAAAGATGTGATTTAATTCTTCATAATAGGATAGATGCATAGAAAATTAAAAGTGAATGTCTTTTATAAATTCTTACTCCCAAATCTCATTCCACTTTCTATATTTGCTCCATTACCCCTACCCCTCGACTTCCCAACTTCGGCCAGATACACTGATATTGCCAAGGTTAATAACATTTTATCCCTTTCATTTATCATAAATAATACTTCTCTGCTCTGTGGCAAAAGGGAAGATTGGTTCAACACAAAATCAGAGTGCTAGACAGTGGTCAGATCATTCAGGGCATAAATAACTTTTAGTCTAAATTTTAATATAGATCTGAAAGTTCTAGTCAATGTTGCAAGATGAAAAATAGATATAAAAGGTATAACTCTGAAAAAGGATTAGAGAAATTTAAAATTATTTGTTAAAACTACATGTGAAGGTACAAATCACATACTTCGTAGTTCAATCGTATTTATTTTATCGAAATCTTCTAACCTTATTTATTTTCTGTCTACTTAATGTTACAAACTGGTAGTGTTGTGTGAAAATTCCTGATACACTTTTTGTTTCTTTCCATTTCATTTTGTATTTCTAATAGTCTTTTTTTTTTTTTTGCGTTACGCGGGCCTCTCACTGTTGCGGCCTCTCCCATTGCGGAGCACAGGCTCCGGACGCGCCGGCTCAGCGGCCATGGCTCACGGGCCCAGCCGCTCTGCGGCATGTGGGATCCTCCCGGACCAGGGCACGAACCCGTGTCCCCTGCATCGGCAGGCAGACTCTCAACCACTCCGCCACCAGGGAAGCCCTCTAATAGTCTTTATTTACGCATTTTGTACAGTTACATAGAACATGAAGTTCTAATGATCCCATTTGAATACAAAAATATGTCTTGCATTTATTATTTAACAATGGAGATATTTTTGTCTCATTTACTTCAATTTTTAATCTACTACATAGTGTTCTAGTATATGAGTAACTCATACTTTATTTTAACCAGTCACCTATCAATCAAGGGCACATACTGGACCTTTGTCCTTGCTGTTCTGTTTGCCTGAAATGTTGTACTCTCAGTTACCTGCGTGATTGACTCACTTCCTTCAGATTTCTGGTCAAATGCCATTCTACTAAGGATGCATTTTCTGGCTGCTGCCCACTAAGATAGTGTGCATGTGCACACATATGTAAGCACACACATACACACACACTGTTACTCTTTAGTTCCTTTTTCAAACATACATATACATACAGTAGAAACACTTTTATCCAATGAAGTCAAGACTATCAGTGGTGGTTTAATCAAAAAAGTAACAAAATAGGAAATAATAAAAAATTATATACTTTTGAACATATTTTAACAATTTAATTTTAACTTAAAATCTTTTCTCTGGGTGTGAGTTTATTTATTAGCATTTCATGTTGCTTTTCTTAAACAAACTACATACAAAGTGCATTTTCCATGCTTTTCATTTAAAGCAAGACTGTAATTTTTAAAACATTATTTATGCCTCAGTAAATGAAGTGAAGACTTAAACAATTTTGAAGCAATCTCATCACAAAATCCTTCTTGATATTTCAGTTTTCCCCCAATGATTTTTAGTTGTTTCTCCCACAGCTAATTTGATAGCTTTTTTTTTTTTAAAGAAGTCAACTTTATCAAGTCTTTCCAAAGCATTCACATAAGTGATGGCTTCTTTTGCATTCAGTTTTTAATTAGCTTATATAACATTTAGTTTAATTACTTAAATATATTAATACCCACAATTGGCATAAAAAGGCTTAAAATAAATACAACTGACTTTTGGTAAGCATGAAACTCACCTGGTAGAAGCCGTCATGTGGATGCCATAGGTATTCACTGTGTGTTTTACAAGAAGAGTGAAGAGTGTTGGTTAATCTTATGAGTCAGTTAAGTGGCTATTTGGTTAAGAAAGCATCTATTTTGAGTGGAGTATGTGTTTACGTGTTTATGTTAGTATATGCAGAGAAACTTTCTGGTTGAAAATTCAAGAAATTGCTAACAATAGTTGCCTCTGAGGAGGGTGACTGGAGTAAGATTTGGGAGAGGGAATGACATCTCATTGTACTGTTTGAATTTTTTGCCACATGCCTGTATTACTTTTCTCATTAAAAATACTTTTAGAAATGATCTGTGTTTATCACATTTCAGACTACTGTTTTTGCTTGTTAGGCATTCCTTCTACCTCTTCTGGCGAGAGATGCTGAATCTCCTGCCTCTGGCCCAGGTGAGGCAAATCAGAGTACCATCCCCTATGGACAGTGATTGGTAGAGGGAAGAGCACATGACCAAGGCCAATAATGACTAGGCTAATCAGGTTCTTCCTGGTGTTTTTTTCTTAACTGAAGCATCTTTCTGGTGAAGAAGCTGTAAGAAGAGAGTTCTGTTCCCACTTAGGAGGTAGAAAGCCTCAAAAGACCATTACTCCCATTCTAACTGCACAGAAAAGCCAGATAATAGACAAAATCTTAATTTTTTTGAGTCTATCACAGAGCTCAAGTCATAAGGCAATGAAGTAAACTGAATTCCAAAGAGTGACAAGCTACTCCAAAGAGAGATGGAACCCACAAACTCTCTCACCTGTGGAAGATCATGGGAGAAAAAGGTTACCAAAATAAAAACAGGTAAGAAGAAACTGTCTAAAATGTTAACAAATTCTTGAGGGCCAAGTGTGATCTAGTATCATTTTGAAATGACTAGAATCCCCAGACACAAGAAAAGTTTGCACTCACTAGCAAACTCTATTACTTGGCCTCCACTGGGTACTCACAAGAAAGACTGGGGGCACGATAGGAAAGTTGTGAGAGGCTCCCCACAGCAGGTACAGGCATGAAGAAAGTGATCAGCTGCTACTGGGGGTCAGGCACAAAATCCCACCCAATTTCCCAGACCCTTCCTCAAAGGAAACAAAAGCCTTAAGCCACTGGGCAGGGACAGCAAAATTTCACTCCCAGAGCCAGGCAAAATTCTGTGGCCTGTGGGATAGGAGTAGAAGCAAAACCAGTCTAGCACCAAGTAACAAGTAATATCCATCTACTATTGGTAGCAGGGGGCAAGAGTGTGGCGAGAGACCCCATCTGTGGCACAAGTATACAGGAATTGCTGAAAGCTGAGAGTGAAGCAAGAAAACAGATAAATTTTCTAGGAAGCCAGGCCCTACTATAAGCATAAGGTAATAGCAACCAACTGCTGGAGGAATAAGAAGACTGTGGAGCAGTGAAGGTAATGAAACAACAAAACCCAAACAGCTCAATTCGTGACTAGGTTGACTAAACTCTTACAATATTAGTCTGACAAAAGAAGAGGTATACTCATTTCTGGGCATAAATACTATTAACTCAGTCTCTTCTGCCTTGCTATACACATTATCTAGCATTCAATAATTTTAAAAAATGATGAGTTATACAAAGATCAAGAAATAAACAACCTATTGCCCAGAGATAAAGCTAATTAACAGAAACAAACAGAGATAACCCAGATGTTGAAACTATCAGAAAGGGAGTTTAAAACATCTATGACTAATATTTAAAGGATCTAGTAAAAAAAAAAAGGTGAACAACATGCATAAACAGATGGTAAATTTCATTAGGGAGATAGAAACCAGTCAACTGGATATGCTAAGGAAAAAACATGAAAGGAATGAAGAATTCCTTCAATTGTCTTGGTGGCAGATTGGATATAGCCAAGGAAAGAATCAGCGAATTAGGTCAGTAGAATTGTCCAAACTGAAACATCTTGAGAAAAAAAATAGAGAAAAGAGCATCCAGAGTTGCAGTATCAAACAGCCTGATAAATGTATAACTGGAGTGACAGAAGAATAGAGAGCAAAGCAGAAGAAATACTTGTTGAGTTAATGGCCAAGAATTTTTCAAAATTAATGAAAGACAACAAGACATAGATCCAAGAAGCCCAGAAAACCACAAGCAGGATTAAAACAAAACAAACAAATCTTCCCAGACACCTCAGAGTCAAACTTCTGAGAATAAGAAGTTAAAGAGGAAATCTTGAAGGCAGTCAGAAGGAAAAAATTACATGCAGAGAGTCAAAGATAAGCATTATAACAAGTTTTAATGAAAAAAGAATTACAGCATACTTAGAATTTCAGCCCAGAATTTCATGCCTCATGAAAATATCTTTCAAAAATAAAACAAGGCAAACTGAAGATTATTTTCAGACAAACAAAAACTGAAACAATTTATTGTCAGAAGTCCTGAACATTAAGGAATGCAGGTAATTTATTTGGGAGATGATCCCAGGGAGCAAGAGGGAGGGAGAGGTAGAGTGAGACAGAGCAGGCTTAGGTGGATAGCAGGGTACAACTGATTTTAAACAATATGGGTTTTTTCTCTTTCTTTTGCCCAGATCATTTTCCCTCACTATGCAAGTAGCAGGAAGAGATTTTTCTACACACACACACACACACACACACACACGCACACACACACACACATGGGTTGAATTATTTGGATTTTGAGCTCTTGAGTAATCTTTTATAAAATCTAGCAGAGATTTCAATAATCTTGAAAGTCATGGTTTTCAACTTCATGATCCTGATTGCTTTAGAGAGAAAGGAATAAAAATTTGACTTTAAAAAATAAGGGGAAAGCTGGAGGACTCAGAGCATAGAATTCCTAAAAACTTTTTAGTCAATTTGGGAATCAATGAAGTTAACATAAGAGCTATTTTTCCACCTAAAGAGATTAAAGTTTGACTGACTAGATGAGAAGGGAGACGGTGTGACTAAACCCTAGGTACTGCCTAAGTCCTTGTGAGGGTTTCTAAAACAATGCCTGCTGGTGGTGGGATAAGAGGAGGTCCAGGGAAAGAGACCTCTGACAGGGTTTAAAAGACTCTAGAATCCAGCAGATGCAAGCCTCATAAAAAAGCCAAGAGTACTATGTGGGCCTTAGAGAAATGGGAAGATGGGTCTGAGGTCAGCCAGCCTCACCTTAATCCTACTCTCTCCAGTGTAAACTGGGAAAATTAGGTCAGAGGTCCTGAGTACTCAAGAGTGTGGCACATGGAAGTGCTGAGTTTGGGTCAATGTTCCAAAAAGGGCTCAGAGTTAGTGTAAGAGGATGTAGGATGTATAGATGGCCTCATCCAAGGTCAAGTCCCCTTCCCAGGGCAACCCTTATCCAATGCTGATCAATTTGGGGATATAAAGACCCAGGCATTTCACTCCAACTTAGGACAATTCTGATGGGTCATCCCAATTTCAGATGGGAACATATTGGCAGCTGAGGCTTCCCTGAGACTACTTCACAGTCTAACTTCTTTTTCTGTTCAACCTTGCTTCCTTCCTTTCCCCTTCATAGATGTGGCACCAAGAGGACCCCCTAATAAACCTCCTGCATGCTAATCTCCATCTGAGTCAGCTTTCTGGGGAACCCAACCTGCAGTAGTCTTCCAGCCTGCTTTGGGTGTGAAAGACTTTGTAAATCAGGTTAAGAGTTTCAACATTACTCTGAGGAAAAGGAGGAGTCATTGAAGAGTTTTAAGAAGGGCTGATGTGATCAGCTGTGGGTATCAAGTCCCCTAGAGAGTGGACCAAAGAGGGCTTGATTGGAGGCAGAAACACCATATATGTGACTACTGAATCACACAGACAAAGGTGATAATGCCATGAATTTGGAGATGAGACAAGAGAGATGGAGGTAAGCTGACAAATTCTAGAAATATTTAGGAGGTTCAATCAAAAGGACTAACTGATTATATGTGGGACTGAAGGAGTGGGAAGAGTCAGAAATGATGTCCAGTTTTCTGGATTGAGCAACTAGTGATGCTAACACTGACCCCAATTCAAGACACAGCTCTCAGAAAAGAGGAGGACACTTCCTACTTCCTGTTGCATCTGAGCAGCCCTGTAATTTGGTAAGCAACCCAATAATCTCTTAGGTCCTGTATATTGCAACTTTCTCCCACTCACTCCTGATAGACTGTATAGCCAGGCATCCCACGTCCAATGCCTAACCACCACTAAAGGAAAGATGGAGTATTGGGACCAAATATTTGTGCCGCCAAAACATATATATAAATATTTATGCCTAGAAGAGCATATAAATTTAACACATGAAAACATTGAGGAGAAGTAATACAGAATAGAGGTTAAAAGTATGCATTTGGAATTTAGACTGAGTTCAAATCGTGGATTTACCAGTTATGACATATCAATTTGGGTAAGTTATTAACTTCTCTGTGCCTCTACTTCCTTTATCTACATAATATGGATAATGATGGTACCTACCCTAAAGGACTGTTGCAAACCTCAAATAAGTTAGTACAAGTAAGATGTTTACGACCATGCCTAGCATATAGTAATCATTTAATAAATGCTATCAATTATCATTCCACTAGAATGCAAATTCTGTGAAGATAGGAATTTGTTCTTTTTTTTTTCCTGATGAATCCTCAATATTTGGAATAGGGTATGGTGACTAATAAATAGAGTCATATATTTGTTGGATGAATGAAATCCCTGAGAAGAGAGTACTAGTTGCCTATCTCAACACGAACTCTTCCCTCCCTCCTTAGTAACAGAATCCAGATTTTTGTGTGGGCATATTACCACCTGGAATTATGTCTGCAACTTCTCTTGCAGCTACTTTTGGTCAATGGAATGTAAACTGAAATGTTTTGTGGAACATGAAGGCCACATAAAGAACACTAACCCATCCAGAAGTGGCCCTTTATTGTCTTCATGCCCTTTTTCCTTCTGATCTACAACTAGGACAAGATTCCATCCTGAATCATAAGGTACCTTGAGGATGGAAGCCATGTGCTAAGATGTTGGACATAAATATAGCAGCTTGAAGCTCTTATGTTATCAGAGGGCTGCTGAGCCAACCCAGGAATGCCTACCTCCAAGACATCTTTTATATGAGAAAAACATTTTTGTATTTTTGAGCCATCACTGTTTTTTAGGGCTTTTGGGTAAATGCTGTCAAACTAATCCTAACTAATACATTTGTCAAATTGATGATTTTAAACTACAGTGATAAGGCCAATTACTCAATCTCTGAGTCCTGTTCAACAATCTTTAACAGCAGCATAGTATGAGAAAGATGGAAGATCAGAGATGAAATGGACAAAAATAAAGACACTTCTTATAGGGCTTAAGGGTTACTTTTTTTAATACCATGCATTACAGGGAGAAGAGGATTACTTCACACAGTCAGGAAAGGCTGCAGAAAAGGATTTTGAAAACCAATTTACAGAAGGTACAGTAGTATTTAGTTAAATGGTCTGAATAGGCCATTTTACACTTTAGGACTTTTTATATGAATTTAATAGGAGACATACTTTGTCCATAATAAGAGGAAAGGGAAACCCATATATTTTTTTTTTTTTGCAGTACGCAGGCCTCTCACTGTTGCGGCCTCTCCCGTTGCGGAGCACAGGCTCCGGACGCGCAGGCTCAGCAGTCATGGCTCACGGGCCCAGCCACTCCGCGGCATGTGGGATCTTCCCGGACCAGGGCAAGAACCCGTGTCCCCTGCATCGGCAGGCGGACTCTCAACCACTGCACCACCAGGGAAGCCCTTATATATATATTATATACCCATAATGAGTTAACTTCTTCCACATACAGGGACTTATTTAAACATCACATCTGGGACAGTGTGTACTATTTACTACACTTTCAAATAAAGAAACTGAGGCTATATTTGTTTAATTAGCTTGCCCTCAGTCACAATACAAATAAGTAGTAGAGATGGGATTTGAACCTGTGTCTGTTTGGCCCCAGAGCCTTTGTCCCTCCCCTCAATCCTCATTCCACACAATCAACTACATAAACTCACTCTCAAAGGTGCAAGATCTGTGCTCTTCATCACATGTCTAAGGATTGTAGGCATATTTATTTCCTTTGGCATAACCTGCCTTTACTTTTTCATTTTCTGGCATTTTCTTTTTGTCTTTTTTTTTTTAATACATTTATTTATTTATTTATTTATGGCTGTGTTGGGTCCTCTTTGCTGTGTGCCGGGTTTCTCTAGTTGCGGGGGCTACTCTTCGTTTTGGTGCGTGGGCTTCTCATTGCGGTGGCTTCTCTTGTTGTGGAGCACGGGCTCTGGCATGGGGGCTTCAGAGTTGTGGCATGTGGGTCCAGTAGATGTGGCTCATGGGCTCTAGAGTGCAGACTCAGTAGTTGTGGTGCACAGGCTTAGTTGCTCCACAGAATGTGGGATCTTCCCGGACCAGAGATCTAACCCGTGTCCCCTGCATTGGCAGGCAGATTCTTAACCACTGCACCACCAGGGAAGTCCCTAATTCAAATTATTATTAGGAACTAAATTACCAGGATACTTCGGGGTTAACATATTAATTTCTAAATTCTCATTCCTTAGCTTGTGCTTTAGACAAGTGATATTGAGGGAAAAAAACACTGTAAGTGTTAAATAATTAATTATTTGATTCATAGAATTAGATAATCTTAAATCTCATCTTACTGAATGTCTCAACTGGTAGGAAAGGATGAGGATTTTTCAAAATACACATGCCTCCAGCACAGGAAACCATAAACAAGACGAAAAGACAACCCTCAGAATGGGAGAAAATATTTGCAAACAAAGCAACTGATAAAGGATTAATCTCCAAAATATACAAGCAGCTCATGCAGATCAATATCAAAAAAACAACCCAATCCAAAAATGGGCAGAAGATCTAAATAGACATTTCTCCAAAGAAGATATACAGACTGCCAACAAACACATGAAAGGATGCTCAACATCACTAATCATTAGAGAAATGCAAATCAAAACTACAATGAGGTATCACCTCACACCAGTCAGAATGGCCATCATCAAAAAATCTACAAACAGTGAATGCTGGCGAGGGTGTGGAGAAAAGGGAACCCTCTTGCACTGTTGGTGGGAATGTAAATTGATACAGCCACTATGGGAACCGTATGGAGGTTCCTTAAAAAACTAAAAACAGAACTACCATATGACCCAGCAATCCCACTACTGGGTATATACCCTGAGAAAACCATAATTCAAAAAGAGTCATGTGCCACAATGTTCATTACAGCTCTATTTACAATAGCCAGGACTTGGAAGCAACCTAAGTGTCCATCAACCGATGAATGGATAAAGAGGATGTGACACATATATACAATGGAATATTACTCAGCCATAAAAAGAAACAAAACTGAGTTATTTGTAGCGAGGTGGATAGACCTAGAGTCTGTCATATGAGTGAAGTAAGTCAGAAGGAGAAAAACAAATTCCGTATGCTAACACACATATATGGAATCTAAAAAAAAAAAAAGGTTCTGGTGAACCTAGGGGCAGGAGAGGAATAAAGATGCAGACATAGAGAATAGACTTGAGGACACGGGGAGGGGGAAGGGTCAGCTGGGATGAAGTGAGAGAGTAGCATGGACATATATACACTACCAAATGTAAAATAGATAGCTAGTGGGAAGCAGCTGCATCGCACAGGGAGATCAACTTGGTGCTTTGTGACCACCTAGAGGGTTGGGATAGGGAGGGTGGGAGGGAGATGCAAGAGGGAGGGGATATGGGGATATATGTATACATATAGCTGATTCACTTTGTTATATAGCAGCAACTAACACAACATTGTAAAGCAATTATACTCCAATAAAAATGTTAAAAAAAATAAAATACACATGCCTCCACAGATTCAGTTCCTAGAATTCACAACTAAGGCAGAACATTAGAATAATCTGAGGAGCATTACAAAAATACTGGTGCCTGGAGACCCAACTGTAATTTGGGCCAGAGTGAGTCTTTTTGAGGCTTGCCTACCATAAAACCAAATAAAGCTGTAGTCAGAAAGTTCTGGGAAAGGAAAATGATTAATTGACAAGAAACTAGTATAGAAAAAACAGTAGACGATTACCTTCATGGTTCTTGAGTGCTAGGAAACCACAGGGTCTGTCATGGTTTTTATTAAACTATCATTTTCAATAGGAAACCTCCTTTAATGAGGAAAGAAGATTATCAGGAAGAAAGATGAGAATAATATATACAAGGTAATATTGCAAACATCTGCTCTTAAACTGGAACATCTATTAGCAAAATAAGAAATCTGACTATCTAGCTGAGATCTTGAGGCTGATATAGATTCTAATATCTTGAGTGTAACTAACCCGTTGTAATGTGTCAAGGAATAAATTTAATTATGGGCCTTAGAGAACTGGGCCCCAAGTATTTTCACTGAGTCTGTTGAAGCAATGGTTGGTGTCACTCTGGTCTATTCTTCCTTCCTCCAGTGGCCCTTTTAGTTATAAATGGAATGTACTGGCAAGTACTCCTCCACTGGGCCCACAAGGACCCTCCAAAGAGGATTTAACCCTGCTCAACAAATCTAATCTTAACCTGGATCTCAGATGTGGTCTCCCTGACCCTTGAGAACTAGATTAAACTGACCCAACTCTCCTAATTCCATGACCAGTAAGGGTTCAGAGCCCTTTGTAAGGTTTTTGCATAGTCTAGGAGCTTACATCTTATAGTCTCTTCTCCATCCTGGGCTTCTGCCTCCTTTGTTCCATTTTCTACTCTGAGCAGGTCAAACTATTCACGAAAATCAGTCCTTCCATTGGTTTGCATACAAACCCCCACTCATACCTGTAGATTTTATTTAAGAGTTGGGGTTATGGGGGAGAGATTACATCACATAGCACACATTAAACAACTTTTAGGGCTTCCCTGGTGGCACAGTGGTTGAGAATCTGCCTGCCAATGCAGGGGACACGGGTTCGAGCCCTGGTCTGGGAAGATCCCACATGCCGCGGAGCAACTAGGCCTGTGAGCCACAACTACTGAGCCTGCGCGTCTGGAGCTTGTGCTCTGCAACAAGAGAGGCCGCGACAGTGAGAGGCCCGTGCACCGCGATGAAGAGCGGCCCCCACTTGCCGCAACTAGAGAAAGCCCTCGCACAGAAACGAAGACCCAACACAGCCAAAAATAAATAAATAAATAAATAATTGGGAAAAAAACCCCAACTTTTAGAAGCCAATTTAGATAGTCTTGTTTTAAAAAGTCTTTTTGGTGGCCCTCCCCATTTCCTGATTCAGGGGACTCCTCCTCTCCTGGCCATTCTGCCCACGCAGAACCCAGTCTCATATCTTCCCCCACATTCCCTCTTTTTCCTCTCCCATTACAATCAACTGTTCTCTCATGTCCTACTGCCACTCCATCTTCTCCAGATAAACAAATTCCTCTCTTTGACTGAGGTAGCAAGGCTGGTCCTGTCAGCCTGGCCTTCAACTGACACACATGCTTTTTGGGTCCCATCTTCTACTCCAAGCAGTTTTGAGGCATTTTTCCCTCCTTAAGTTTCCCCTCTTAGAAATTTGGGTGCCAGTTGTTAGTTGAATATTTTCCCCACCTTAGTACAAACTTTCCCCGGGGTTAGAGGTGGGCCTGGAACAAACAGGATAGACCTGCTTTCCTCATCCACGCCAGCTCAGCTACCAGACTGCTTCTTCCCCTCTGTGTTTGCTCTACTGTGAACTACGGACAAGAGGGAGGAAAGGGAAGGAACAGATGCGGTAGGGCTGTTAAGAAAGGCACTCAGGGGAAGTCAGTGCTTGTGACTTGAGAAAGAAAAAACTAAAACTACAAAAAAGAATCAGAAAGTACGGTGCTCCCCCTGCTGCATGCGACCCCCTTTCTTTCCCTCTCACTTCTTTCTCAAGCAGGATTTATGGTCCTGAAATCTGGAATCTGGTGCCCTTGGGTTCGGGTGGGTTCTAGTCTGATCCTTACTTTCATTAAAATGTTGATATTTTGTTCATCATGACTTTTTTCGTATTAATTTTTTAAATAACAACTTTATTAAAACATAATTCACATACCATAAAATTCATCCTTTTTAAGTGTACAATTCAGTGGTTTTTCAGTATATTTACATTTGTGTAACCAACATCACTATCTAATTTTAGAACATGTTCACCACCCAAAGCATTCATTTTAATTTTTAAAATATTACTTCGAATATTATTTATCTTGATTACTGAGTTTTTTGACCCGCTCCTTAAATTCTGCCCAAGGTGACCAAGGAAAGCACTTCATTCATCTGACCCTAGTCTTGGCCCTGCTAGGCTCCACTGATAGATGAAATTTGGGGCATCTCTTATCTTTAGTGACTCTACTGGACAGAGGTACTCGTCAGCGTAGCAGGCAAAGGTAAAAGCATCTGTTGAGGACGGAAATGGGAGTCATGTTCACGGACTGCTTGCTCTGGGCCATGCGTTTAGCATATGCATACTACTTAATTTTTATAACTATGCACAGTAGTCATTACCGTACTATTTTACAGATGGGGAAGCTGAGACCCAGAGAGTTTGAGAAACTTGCCCAGGGTCACACAGTTAAAGATGGAGCCAAGATTTTCAGAGATCTATTTGATTCTAGATTATGAGTTCTTTCCCGTTGTTCTTCTTTTTGATCAGTAAGCAGAATAAACATAAGATCAAAGAAGGCAGAGAGGAAATAACAGATAAATTCAAGGGGTTCAGAGAATTATTTTCTGTAAGGTCTGTTTTGGGAAGGCAAAAAGGGTGGGATAGTTCCTATTTCTTTTAAGAAATAGGTTTCCTAAGCACACAGCTTCATAATTTGGGAAGACCAATGTTTGTCTTCTTAGGACAAAGGTTGATGCAGAAAAATGCTTTCTACACCACCTGATATTTTTAGTCCATTATCCATTATGCATGTGTATTTCACAAGTCTTATAAAGGTCATGATTGTTCATCTTCCAGTTTTCATTGAAACTCATGTAGCATGTTTATTATTTCCCCAAGTCCCACATTATGTTGTAGCAGATCTTCATCTTTTTCTAATTAATTTCATAAAGAATGCTTATTTAGTTCAAATGCTATGTTCATGCTTGTACAGATGGAGCTAAATAAAGATAGACCCACCTACAAAAGGTTAAAGTCTTAAATGGGTGGTTCAGAGAACCTCAAGCTGGCAAAAAATACGATCATAATGCCGTTTCACACTGAGCAGGATTCTAACCCTTTCTGGGTCTTAGATTGCTCTTCTCTAAAATAAGAGAGGACTGCACCAGAGAAGTATTTCTCAATTAGAGGAAAAAACAGTAACATCCAAGTTATCTAAGGAGCACTGAACCACTCTCTCATCCCCACTCTCAATCAAGGTCTAAGATTCTGTTAGTTATCACCCCCTCCCCCATTATCCTAAATGAGAACCACTAGCTAGCGTACCTCTGACCTAAACATTCTTCGGGTCTACAAATTTCCAGGACAGAGATGAATAAAATATTAATACTGCATATAAACAAAGAGGCTGGTATGTAGCCTCAGAGATGTGGCTTAGACTCAGGGATGCTAAGAGGGTGAACACACAAAACCTCAGTGTGGGGAACTTCCTTGGTGGTCCAGTGGTTAAGAATCCGCCTTCCAATGCAGGGGATGCAGGTCTGATCCCTGATCAGGGAACTAAGATCCCAAAGGCCATGGGGCAACTAAACCTGCGTGCCGCAACTACTGAGCCCACAAGCCACAACTAGAGAGAAGCCCGTGTGCTGCAAATAAGAGCCTGCGTACTGCAATGAAAGATCCCGCGTGCTGCAACTATGACCCGATGCAATGAAATAAATAAATAAATAAATATTAAAAGAAAAACCCTCAAGGTGAACATTCTTGGGTAAACCCTTTTCTCCTGAGTTCAAGAGAGCACATTGAAGGCCATGCCCAGGGCATAACTGAGGAGGCACTGTGTTGGAATCTCAATGCCCACTTGTGTCTCAGGCATGACTAACCCAAAGGGCGGGGACTGAAGGTCTTCTTTCATTCACATTCAACCTGCTCTGAGCCAGAACTCAGTGTATCTTCCTGGTACCTGGCGACAATGGAAACAGGATAAGCAGGTCAGACAGAAAAACTGCATAATGGTGACTTGGCATTCCTTCTTGTAGGGTCTTACTGTTATATAGGACCTACAGCACACACCTACTAACCATACATACACATGTGTCATAAACATGTGTACACTGGTCTATATGCCAACACAGTAGAGCCCCATCCAGTACATATACTCTGTCCTGATACACACACACACAAACACACACACCCTTCTCTTACACTTGTCCAAACATAAACATATAACCTGTCCATACACAAATAACTTACAAAAACATATCCTATGCATAAATAAGCATAAATGTCCCAGAGGTAGCTTCCTCTTTCTCTCTCTCTCTCTCTCTCTCTCTCTCTCTCTCACACACACACACACACACACACTACATCCAATCCCACACCTCTAAATATCCTGTCACGTACATCCACATACTTTGTCCCTACCACTTTACCCCACACCATACACTTGGCTACCACCAACCATTTTCCCGTACACACACAAACATGCTCACAATCAGTCCATTCACACTGACTTTTTCCTCTTTTATGTTATACAATTAGGGGCCCACACCATACTCACCTCCACCCTCATACAGACTTTAACCACATATACATCTACAACCTTTGCTCTACCATCGTATACATATCACATACTTGGCTTCCACCTATCATCCTTATTTTTGCGTGCACACACACACACACACACAAAGCCTCTACTCAGCCTTCACATCTGACACACACGTCCCGAGCCATCCCATACTCCCTATCCTGGCCCCAGGGACATCACATAGCTTGCCCCCCCTCTCCTTTAACTCTTTCTCTCCCTCCTCCTGACCCCACTGCCCACCAGCACCAGAGGCACTGCTCAGGTATGCACAGTAACTCTATCCCAAATATCCTGTCCTTTCCCTCACACATTACAACATTAAAAGAGTTGGGAGGTATATAAGGATTCCAGGGTTATTGGGGGGAATGGTTATGCTTACTACACCTACAGTTACTTTTTTCTTTCATGTTGAGGGACTAGATTGGGATTCCATTAGTGACTGTAATTTTGGGTAACACATAACATTTCCTCAATGGACATGTAGTCAGTTACCACACATTTTCAATTATTACACTGTGATCTTTTTGAAAAAGGCCAAGGAAAGCCTGGACACATATAGACACAGAAACACATAAATCAAAGATAAACTGAAAAATTAAGGGCTTTTTACTTTCCATTGACAGGAACTGCTTCCTTATCTTTATGCCCTGCAAGATCTGAAACCAAAAGTAGTTGGCACATCGTTAATATGTGCATGCAACCGTTACACCTGCTAGGTCTCAGAAGAGGATTCAGGAACATAGGCAACTTTCAAGCTTGAAAAAAAAAGTGTGTGTGGAGAGAGTGCATTAGCATCCTTGAATCTTAGGGTTAGAAGTAGTCTAATAATTCATTCTCACTGCAGTCCAGAAATTCTGTCTGTGGCAGCAGCTCCTTACCAGGTGAGAATTTGGCTTCCTCCTGAACAGTAGAGCAGCTCTTGACTTCTCAACACTACCACTTTGACCTCTGATAGTAGGGAATTTGGGGTCGCGTTGAAGTAAAAACGATTTTCCTAAATGTTAACACTGTTGGCCATAGTCCTCCCCTCTGGAATAAAATAGAACACTCTGTTCCATCTAATCTAGCAAACAGTCTGTAGGGAATTTATTCTTTAACTCATTCAACAAATATTTATTGAACTCCACTGGGTGCCATGCACTATAGTAGCATGGAGAAATAATGGTGAGAAAATGAGTCACAATCTCTGTTGTAAAATCTAATAAGCATGACCACTCTGGGAGTACTTGGCAATGAAATTATGAAAGAGAACCTGAATAAATGTAAAGGATTAGTAATGTGACGTGGGAAAGATAGGTGATTGTTCAATTAAACTCAGGATCCGCTAGTCATTCCTGCCCTCTTGATGAAATGGGAACTAGAGAGAGGAGGTGGAAATTGCAGGAGCCAGAATCTGACATTAGACAAATCCAAGAGACAGTTTTGGTTCCAGAAAATAAAACTGAAGAGATGCCAATGGACTCCAAAGAGGTTAGATGGTAGGCATATCTTGAATGTCTGGGGCAGCCCAGGATCTATGCGTGCCCATGATGCTAGGCTTCCAAGATAAAATACAGGACATTCAAACAAATTTGAATTTCAGCTAGATAACAAATAAAATTTTTAGCATAAGTATCTGTCATGCAATACTTGGAACATATACTAAAAAACGATCCATTGTTTATCTAAAATTCTAATATAACTGGACATCTTGTATTTTTATTTGCCAAATCTGGCAACTTTACATGACGCCACTGATAGGTGAAGAAGACAAGGTTCTCCAGTTTGTGTAACTGGCCTTTCAATGGGCTAGTAAACAGAAAGTAAATGGAGGCAAACTGAAGAAGCCAGGAACCTCATAGATTTCCAATGGGTAGAAAGAGACAGAAGGAGGAGGTCAGAAACAAGGGATTGGCAAGTGATAACGAAGCTACAGCCAATGACCTAGGGCTCATTTCTTGTTGCCGACCAAAATCTACCTCAGGTCATGTGCATATCTTAATTTAACATTTGGGGCAGCTAAAAATGAGGTGGAAAGGAGCCAGAAGCTATAGCCCCTCTTAACTGTGCTAATAGCATTTTTTGGCTGAGTTCCAGTTCACTTTAGGATTAACCTGTAATCTGAAAGTTTATTCTTTTCTAACTATCGGTGTAGCTGACATTGTTTGTTTGCTAGATCATTTTCATAGCAACACTTCCTTTTGGAAAACTCCAACTGGTCTAAGAAGAAAAGAATGTTTTCTATACCCAACACTGGCTACATAATTTGTGAGGCTCAGTGAAAATAAAAACGCAGGTGCCCTTGTTCAAAATTGTTGTGAATTTCAAGTGGGAGACATTAAACCAAGCATGGGGTCCTTCTAAGTGTAGATCATACATCCACGAAGGCAACACTTTCCATACCTTAATCATGATAGGGAAAATCTGTATACTTATAGCTAGGGACAGTTATGGAAGAAATTTGGACTCATTTTAGAACTCACAGGGATAAAATAAACTGGGCAGAGACAGGGGACATAGGTAGGACATACTGACCTTGGAATGGGTGAACTCATCTAGCAGGTCTCCTCCTCCTTGTTTCCTTCCAAGTTTTTTGGGTTTTTTTTTTTTAACACTTTCATCTGACATGATTTATTTATAGACCCTCTTAGTTTTATTACCTCTCACTGTCCTTCCCTCTTCATCTACCTCTTTTCTGCCTCCCCATAGAAAACCATGTTTCACATATGGCCAGACAACACACAGTAGAGTAAGACAATTCCTCCCTTTGATCTGGACCCTACTTTCAATCACAGTCTAATAATATGTTAGCCTTTTCAACAGCTGCTTCATGCTTTGGACTTATATTAAGCTAAGATTCAATTAAAACCTTTCAATCTAATCCACATGACCCAATGTAAGTCAGGACCTGAGTTTCTAAAAATTCCCTTTAAATTTAACATGTCAGATTTTATATCTGCCTGATTTAAATTTCAGTTTGTTGGTTTCATATAGCATTTCAGCCAACTGAGATCACTTTGGAAATTGATTCTATCATCTACGGTCTTAGCTGCCCTTCCTGGCTTTGATCCACCTGTAGATTTGGCAATTCTACTATCCATGTCTTCATACACATCTCTGTTTAAAATGCCAGACAGGACAGGGCCAAAGACAGACAGGATCCTCCACAAGAGGCTTGTTCCGGAGTGACACAGAGACAATAATACCATTCCTCTAGGTATGGTTCTGTCAAGCATGGGAGGAAGTATGTGAGGAATCGTAAGAGGAGGTAATTTGACATTCCTTGAGAAGTGAGCAGTCTGAAGAGTTATTTGAAATATTTTCTAAGGGAAAGTGTTAGAAACCCAAGTATCACCGGCAGAAAAATTTAGATGCGCAAAGAGATAGCTGTAGGCATAAGACAAATTAAGAAGGGGAAAAAATAGGGAGACAAAAGAAAAAGAGACTGGGCAAAAAGGAAGGATGAGGATCAAAAGGAAGGATGCAGAGAGATCAAGAGGGAAAGATGGAGAGAGACCTCAGTGATATCAGTTTTAAAAGTCATGTGACCTTGTTTTAAGATTTATCACTTCCTGCCTCTGCATGCAAAATGAGGCTAATAGCCAGTCCTTAAATAACCTCACCTCTCTGGTGAGTATAATAATTGGACTTATGGGCCACATCAGATAAAAATCAGGATTTCCTGCATCTAATCCAAACTGACGTGGAACTATTTGAGGTTTGGATTCTACTTGATACAAGTGGTCATATTCCTCTCTTATGAAAAATGGAATTAACAACCTTCTGAGTTGAATGAAATACTGCCAGGAAAATCAGCTGAGAATAATTGAGAAATTATTCCCGTGACTCTACTCCTATTAATAACCACTGCCCTCAGTGAAAGTTAAAGGGATGAAAAATTTCCTTTGACTTTCCTCTCCTGTATTTGGTAGTAAGGCACTTCTGATTAAATGATATAGAATCAAATTTTATTCTTGTCAGTTTTTTAAGGATTCTGCCAAGAAGAGGATTAAAATTAAGAGCTAATTTTATTTTTACTGCAACGCCATCATCAGAATAGGTGAGCAGGACTCCCCTTTATCCACATTCACACATGCTCAGCCATGCCACCCGTTTCCAACTTCATGTGCTCTCACTCTTCCATGGTGTGGCCCATGATGTCCTCCTGTTTGGAATGCCTTTTCTCCTTTACCTGCTTGGCTAATTGCTTCTCATCTTTTAAAGGATGAGTTCAAGCATCACCTCCCTAGAAATATTTCCTAATCACTCAGTTGTGTTAAGGAATATAGATGTCCTACCTGGGCTCCTGGATGTAGTAACAAAGTCTCTCCTTTCTCTACTAGACAGAGTATTAAGACAGGAACTGATTATTGTTCATCACTAAATCCTCAATAATTAATATAGGACATGGAACATTGTGGGTGCTCAGTAAATGTTTATATAAAAGGAGGAGAGGGAAGAAGAGAAGAGAGGAAGAAGAAAGGGAAGGAGATAGGAATAGATGATAAAATCTCATCCTATGGAATGGCTTTTATAGTATAGTATCTGAAAAGAGTAGGTGACCTTTAAAAGACTCTTCTAGTCTTAGCATTCTAGCCTGTCTTTTCATTGACAGGTTTTCATCTATCTGAATTCTGTGCGATGACCTATGATTCAGAGAGAAGACAGATGACCATTTGGCAGCGCTGCCCTGAAGACAGTCAAGTGCACTGATGACCGTCATCCTCAAGGAAATCTTCAAGTTTCTGATGAATGTTCAAGTGCACTTTGTGATGATATTGATAACCAGTGTGTTATAGTGAAAAAAGAATATGTTGATTAGTTTCAAGCAATAGAAGATAAATTTTAAATATGTAATGAAGTAGTTGAGGCTGAGAGAACAATTATCCATCAGAGAAATAAAGCACAACTTTATCTGAGTGAATCTGGAATATAATAAACTTCTGAGGAGTAGTTTCAACCAGAGGCCAAAGACATGCTACCCAAGAGCTCATCAGCATTTCTCAGCCTCTGCTTCTTTCTACCCTAAATGTAGCACATACTATGTTAGCAGATGTACTCCAAAGGGGAGGTTGACACATCTGTACATTAGTGCATATTAGTGCATGTTGACTCCCAGAGAAATAGTAAAGTTATTTTTTATCAAGAGTTTTGGGAGCCTTTCTTCTAATAAATATGGCTGCACATTGTCCCTAAGTAATTCCTTAATTATAGAAAAATATAAAATTCCCAACAAGGACCCAGAGTCACACTGTCATTTCCTGCTCTGTCATAAGACTAGGTAATTTTTTTCTGGATTCCATTTCTGGAGATTGAGATGAAATTCAGAGTTGTAACATGTGAGTTTTCAATACCACTGAAATATCTTTAAAATCAATGCATTAATATGCCAAAAACTTAAAAGCCCTTTGGAGGAGAAAACACTATGAAAAGAAATACTCAGGGACCACCCCCTCCGTCCAAGTTCATGCACAGTTACATGCCTTTGATGTATCAGAGTAAGGAAGAAATTTGAATGTCTCGGACTGACCTCTCTCCTAAAGATACTACATGTTTGCATCTCCAAACTTCCTACTTTACATTTATACTGGAATAGCCCATCAAACTGTGAATTTAAAAAACTAAATTCTCAGTTCCTAATTCCTGTTCCTAAAAATATTTCCCCTTTTCTGACTTACTTCTATCAATTTCTTCAGTGTCCCTGAAGAAATGCTCAAAGAGGATGTTTCCCAGGTGAAGCAAAGGCCTAGTGAACAAGGACCTACCTGGTCTAGAAGCAGGTAGAGAGGGATGCAAGTAGAGAGGGAGACAATAATGACACTGAGAGTTAACTGATGGAGTAAGGCCCATGAGGAGGTGGAGAGGGATAAAATTCACAGCACAGGTAGCTTCGGCTTTAGATTAGCTTTTTTTTTTTTTTTTTTAAATATTTCTTGAAAGCCTATTTATTTATTTATTTTTTATTATTTTTTTAACATCTTTATTGGGGTACAATTGCTTTACAATGGTGTGTTAGTTTCTGCTTTATAACAAAGTGAATCAGTTATACATATATAGATTAGCTTTTGATCAGAGGATTAGCTTTAGACCAGGGGAAGGAGGAAAGGATGTGAACAGATGAAGGTAATTTTGCATACTGGAGATGAGGAACAGAACCTTAAGTAATTACTCTTTAATACTTCTTATTTTCTCTGTAAGGTAGCAAATGAGGCCATCTTGTAAGAGTGAAGAAATAGGGTGGGACACAGAAGTAGTAGAGGTTTGAAAAGAATAGAGAAGTCTGAAATAACTGCTATCCGGAAATAGAAAAGAGAGCTGACCAGTGATGTGTCATGGAAGTCCCAGCTGTTTTTCCAGGTAGGTTAGGTAAAAGGTTAAGGGGACAAAAGAAAAGACACTTCTGTCAACACCGTAATTGATCTGAAGGGCTAAGAATTTAGGTTGGATAGGAAAGAGACAAATAGACTGGAAGAAAATGGAAGAATCAAGTACTGGGAGGTCTTGTTAGGACCAAAGAGGTCTAGAAGGAGCAAGGCATGAGAGAAATGGAAGATTGAAGCCACAGAGTAAGATACTAGAGTTTAAGATTCTGGAGGTAGAGTAGTTTGGGGCAATTGACGAGATCCAAGATTCGTTTGTGAATGGGGGTGACTAAAGTTACACGGAGGTAGTGGGGTTGAGAAGGTCAAGAAGCTGTTGGATAGGTCATCCATATGGACATTGTGGTCACCCATGGTGATTGTGGGACTGGAGGTGGATCGGGGTCACAGGTAAATGTGGGGAAGGGACACAAGAAATATGGTAGTTTGAGTCACAGAACGGAGCTGTGATATAGGGAGCCTCAAATTCAACAGAGGAAAATTATTTACTTGAGGTTATAGGAGTAATGGTCTGTAAATGACATTGGGATGTAAGAATGCTGCTCTTTCTTCTGGGTCTTGTGGTAGATGGAGTATGGAAAGGGCAGTAGGGGAAATAGTGTCCTTAGGGGAGAACCTATGTCGTTTACAATAGGAGGAAAACGTCAAAGATGTAGAGGACTTTGGTTATTACGGTCCAGGGGTGGGAGTGAGGGGAAAGTGGGAAGCTGATCTTGGAAGTGGGAGTAGAGTATGAAAGACCACATCCTCCAGGGAACTTTTCCCCTCGTTCCCCTTATCCCTCATTCTCTGCACTTCTAAAAATGAATGTCTTCAAGTACAGAAACTGAATGGCATTCCTCAGCATTCAGATTGTCTGAGTCATTGTAGAATGCTTCCTTCCAAGTATCCTCCTAGTTTCTGATGAGGTTACATACTGCCCTGAGTTCAGACTTCGTGAATATCCAAGCTTTCCTCAGCTGGCCCAGCAAGTTGAGAATGATCAAGGGTAGGTAGTCAGTGCATGCTCTGACTGAAAGAAGGCTTAGTAATCCCAACGCGTCCTGATTCCTGCTTTTTTTTTTTTTTTTATGGCAGGGTAAATGCCAGAGGAACACTTACCAGCAGATTCTCTGCTGTATCCTTTCTAAGGACTCAGGCCTTCAGCACCAAAAGCAAGCACTCTTAGGATTCAGGCATGAGCTCATAGCCAGGGGTAGCTCTTTTGCCTTTTCTTCTGCAAAATACTCTCCATCAGGTACTCCAAGTCCAGGTGAAGCCATTTGGTCCCTGACACAAGTTGCATATACTGTTCACAGCAGCAGACTGAAGTAAAGGCCATGAGCTAGAAATTCCAGAAGATGGTTGGGCCATGACCATCTAACAATGCCAAGATGGCTGGTGATCAGGAATTCACAGACTTTCTGCCATTAGTGGGCTTAGATGTCCCAGCTGGCAGAGAGGGGAACTTGAGCTCTCTTATATGATCAGGCAGGAGATCTATAGGCAGAAAACTGCCTTTCACGTTGAATATCTTCTATTTGCTTTTATGGTCTTTCCTACCAGTTACAATGGTCTGTCTCAAGATAAGGTTTCTTATCTTGAGGACCTGAGGCTGGGTATATCTCAGAACCAGATGGTGCAAGTTCTAGGTACTGGCTCTTCTCCACCTACCCTGTTCTACTGCAGTTAACTGGGCCATTCTCAGCTTTGTTCTAGGATATGACAACCTATCATGTGGAGAAAAGATCATTATTAATAATAATAGACATTTATGAGAACTTATTATGTACCAGACACTTTATGTATATAAATAGACTCATTTAATCACCTCAATAACCTAATCAGGTTGGCCTTATTGGCCCCATTTTTTAGATAAGGAAACAGAATTTAACTATACCCAAGATCACAAAGCCAGTAAGTAAGCAGTTGACTCATTCTTCAAAATCAAACAGTCTGAATATGGAGGCCTTGCTCTTAACCAGTACGTTATACCAACTTGCTTATTTTATAAAGATAGAGAAAACATACAGATGACCAACTGACTCCTGAAAAGATGCTCAACATCCCTAATCATTAGAGAAATGCAAACCGAAACCACAATGAGATATCATCTCACACTTGTCAGAATGGCCATCATCAAAAATACCACAAATAACAAATGTTGGAGAGGGTGTGGAGGAAAGAGAACCCTTGTACACTGTTGGTGGGAATGTAAATTGGTGCAGCCACTGTGGAAAACAGTATGGAGGTTCCTCAAACAACTAAAAAACAACTGTCATATGATCCAACAATTCCACTCCTGGGTATATATCTGAAGAAAATAAAAACACTAATTCGAAAAGATATATGCACCCCAGTGTTCATAGCAACGTTATCTACAATAGCCAAGACATGGAAGCAACCTAAGTGTCCATCAACAGATGAATGGCTAAAGAAGATGTGGAATACATACATATATATATAAAATGGATACTGCTCAGCCACAAAAAGAATGAAATTTTGCCATTTCTATCAACATGGACAAACTTGGAGGGGATTATGCTTAGTGAAATAAGTCAGACAGAGAAAGACTAATACTGAATGTTATCGCTTATATGTGGAATCTAAAAAATAAAACAAACTAGTGAGTATAACAAAAAAGAAACACACTCACATGTATAGCAAACAAACTAGTGGTTACTGGTGGGGAGAGGGAAGTGGGGAGGGGCAAGACAGGCATAGGGGATTAAGAGGTACAAAATACTATGTGTAAAATAAAGGGTAGGACTTCCCTGGTGCCCCAATGGTTAAGACTCCACTCTTCCAATGCAGGGGGCACAGGTTCAATCCCTGGTCAGGGAACTAAGATCCCACATGCTATGCGGCGTGGCCAAAAAGAAGGGTATATTGTACAGCACAGAGAGTATAGCCAATGCCAATGTTTTATAATAACTATAAATGGAGTACAATCTTTTAAAAATTGTGCATCACTATGTTGTGCACCTGAAATTTATATAATATTGTAAATCAACTATACCTCAAAAAAAGAGAGGTAGGGACAGTGTGTGGTTGCTGCAGATTGTGCATTTCACTAAAAGAGAACTCTCCACAGAGGGAATGGGTGCCTAAGTGAGGGGGTAAAATTCCTCGAGCAGTGGCTCGGTATCAGGCACCACAATGGGGCTTCAAATCATGGATGGTGGTAGGAGACAGTCAATTTAACAGAGTGCTGAGGCTGAAACTTAGGTGAACCTTCCAGTGCCATCTGAGTGGACCCATTGGATGCTAAACTCTTCCATCACACACATGTAGGATTATCACATCCAACAAAACCGGGGACACCCATCACTTCAGAGAGAACAATATGTTCTTTCATTCTAATGAGACATCTCTTCCGATGAAACGCATACTGAAAAAATCTCAGGGGTGAGATTTCGAGCCACAAATAACCCAGTGCATACCTGTTTCACGCCTGAATTTGTGTCATTAGCCAGTCAACCCAGGGTGCAAAATTGTTAATTGTCTTTACTGACAAGTGCACCCTGGTGGGGGGCAGGGAGGATAGAGGGGAAGGAGAGGAAAGGAAGTGATCATGTATCAGCCAGGTCCAGTGCTACCTGCTTTTTAGACAAAATTTCATTGAATCCTCACAGAAACTCCATTACATAAACATTATTATCTCCACCTTACAGATTAGGACACTGGGAATCAGTCACATAACTAACAAGGGGTGGAACCGGGACTTCAAAGCTGCTGGGGTTTTACTGTAACTTTCTGCATACTCATGTACAGGTGGGAGAGATGGCAACTTCCACAAGGCCTTAATGAACAAAAGGAGAAGCTGAAGCTGAAGTCGGTATAAGTAATGTTTGGTATGCCGAGAGCTATTATATCCTTGATTCACTTGGCTTGAACTGAATACGGAGAGAAGCCAGGGCTCTGTGCCTGTCAACCATACCTTCCCTCTTGTCCTAGATGCAGGCTCCGCAGAGCTTGCTGCCAGTTCACCTTTCTGCTTCCAACCTCTGGAAGCCAAACTGGGTATAACCGCAGCCTGACAGAACTAAATAAAGACCCAATCCTCTTATTGTACAGACCAAGAGACTGAAGCCCAGAGAGAGGTAAGGACTTATTCAAGAGCAGGCAAGAGTTAGCATCAAAGCCACAACTGGAACCTGGACCTTTATTCCGGACAGGTTTTTTAGGTAACAAAAAGGCTGGCCCTGGAAAATTAGCGATTCTATGCCGCATCTCCTTAAATCCTGTGTTCAAGTCTAATTGTATCTTTCTGGGGATTTACCATATGAAAACGTCAGTGAGGATGAAGAGGATACATTGTATTTACGTTCAGGAGACATATTTATTTGGGAGATAAACATCAATAGGACTAATGTGAAGAGTGACTGGGTAGAAACCAAGGGATCCATTATGAAGTCCAAACCCCAAGTAAGAAATGTATCAGGACCTTCAGAAAAACCCTGGCCCTCGGTTGTTTCAAAGAAGGGGACCAGGTGTGGATGGACAGTGATATTCACTCTGTACCTTGCTCTGTAAAGCCTGTGCTTTTCCACACAGTCTGTGTTCCCATTCTGGTTTATAACTCCCTGACCTTCCCATCAGAAGATTACAATCAGAGTACATGGATCTGCTTCTTTGGGGAGAATGAGAAAAATGTGCCCATCCTCTGGGTCCCTAGCCTCGTGTCTCAGTGAGCAGAACATGGGCTAGATTTCTGCCCTGACTTACCTTCTCCAGGCACTCCTCTACATAGCCCAAGTTGCACAATCATACTGGGCAGTGGCTCTTTCTGTCCCTCCCCCAAAGAGCCCGTCCATGTACTTACAATTGCCCACAGAACCTTACCAACCAAGTGTGGGTGTAGGACAGGGTGTTACTCAGGCTGATGCAACTCTGATGGGAATTACTCAGTTTTAACTGAACTCTGTTCTACTTATTGCTGAGTTACGAGTCTGACAAAAACCCACTTGAGCTCCTGATGTTGGGATTTTTTAGACTTTCCTAAATTGGAAGTTGGCATATGATTCTTAGCACCTTCTTATTGAAGTAGTATCTGGCACACATAGCTCATATGATGTCTGGTGAGTGAAGGAAAGAAAATGGGAAGAAGGAAAAGAGGGAGGGAGGGAAGAGCAGGGATGGAGAATCTTCCGTGACAAAGATTATGTCTATGTGATGAAGAATATAGAATTCCCAGATCAACCTTGGGCCATGCTGTATCCAGGTGGCTGATGCATGATTAGTTGGGTTGAATGGTATGTCTAGGTGACAATGACCTGCACATGTCTCTCCCCCTACCCCCAGTCTGCAGGTCTGCAATTGCCAGACAAAGCTTAGTGGACGTGTTCGGCACCAGAGAGACAGGAGCACATCACTTAATAATACGCTTTCTGTGCATGATACTTCGTTTGACTAGTTAGCACTTACGGCTTCCTGAAAGGTGGGTTCCTCCCAAACACCGTGGGTTGCTCTCAACCACAGCATCAACTACTGAATGGAGAGAATTTCTAGAGTCAGGGTTACCAGAGCTGATGATGAGATACCTGGAAAAACCCTTTGGGGGGCAGAATGATATGCTGAGAGAGTACAGAGGAGAGACTTTATAGCAGGGAGAAGCCATGCCAAGGGGGCTCAGCCCTGAGGGAGATGGGCAGTGGCATTGTTGACATGCCATTCTGGGGAAATCAGCGTGTTCACTCTTCACAAAGAAAGCTCCAGTGCTTTGCCTTATGGGATGATGAAATGAGTTCTTGCTCATCTCATTATTGGCACTATGATGAACATTATTTGCAGTAATAACACCAACGTCAGCACGTAGTTATTGGGTGCCTACTCTATAAAACTGTCAGCAGGATCTCTGGGCTTAGCTTCTGAAAGCCTTGCTCTTCTTAAAAACCCTTATACAGAGAGCCTTAAGATTAGTAATATTGTCCATTTTAGATTAGTAATATTGTCAATTTAAGATTTAGAGATTAGGGCTTCCCTGGTGGTGTGGTGGTTGAGAGTCCGCCTGCCGATGCAGGGGACACGGGTTTGTGCCCCGGTCCAGGAAGATCCCACAGGCCGCAGAGCGGCTGGGCCCGTGAGCCATGGCCGCTGAGCCTGCGCGTCCGGAGCCTGTGTTCCGCAGCAGGAGAGGCCACAGCAGTGAGAGGCCCGCGTACCGCAAAAAAAAAAAAAAAAAAAAAAAAAAAGAATCATCAACATAAATCATCTATACTCTTTATTGGTAATTGTATGGGTAGAGATGTAAATGTCACATTTCAGAAGTTGTTTTTTTTTGTTTGTTTTAATTTATTTGGCTGTGCCGTGTCTTAGTTGCAGCATGTGGGATCTTCGTTTTGGCATGCAGGATCTTGTTTTTTTTTGTTTTTTTAGTTGCGGTATGCGGAATCTTTAGTTGTGGCATGCAGGATCTAGTTCCCTGACCACGGATTGAACCCAGGCCCCTGGCATTGAGAGCGTGGAGTCTTAGCCACTGGACCACCAAGAAAGTGTCGCATTTCAGAAGTTTTTGACAAAAGGAAACCATGTAAGGGTCAGTCTCTTTCAACAAGTGCCAGTTCACAAGAAATAAATGTTTCTGATGTTGTACAGACATTTAGATACCTCTCCATGAATGTCCTTCTAGTTAAATAAAATCTTAACTAGATTTTAACTCAGGATGCTGAAAGGAAATGCAAATTAACTTCATCATCTTCATAATAAATATTAGGTCTTTGCCATTCTTATAATGTCTCCTTTGGCTTCGGTGAATCCTACCAGGCTCTTTGCTTCCAAACTTCTCCATGTTTATAGAACACAGGTCATAAAAACGGGGTCTATTTTTCCCAAGCAGAAAGAAGCACACCATCTTCTTAAAGTTAATGGGCACCCATGTGACTGTCCCATATCATGTGATATCAGAATGGCTAATTACTCACTGGCCTCAGACAATGTTCTCCTAGCACTAATTTGTGTCATCTGAAGGCTCACAGCGTATCCAACACAGGAGGAACATTATGTGCCAGCACCCTGCTGGTGCTTGTGCACCCCTGATCTCACCTATTTCCACAACAACCCTAAGAGTATTTTACACCTGAAGAAACTTAATATTAGAGTTTAAGAACCTTCCTCCTACGACCACATAGCTATAAAGTGACAGAACCAGGACTCAGACTCAGACCTCTATGACACCAAGCCCAGGATTTTCCTGAGATGATATATGAAAAGTATTCAGAACAGTCTCTGATTCACAGCAAGTTCCATTTAATATTGGCAATTCTTTAAGTCATTATGAGACATTCCAGTGTTTCTCAAAAGAGCACTCCCTCTTTCTTCTGAAAATGATTCCCATTTGCCAATCGTGGGGAAATGGTTGAATATGACTTTCTTCCCAGATCTCATTCATATCAGGAACTTGAGAACAGATATTGCCCAATTTATAAGTAAGGACATCCTATTTCCCACTTTAAAAGCCAGTTTTTAGAAGTCGTTTGAGATTATAACTTCCTCCTATATTTTGCCCTCCCTCTGACCTTTCCGTCAGATGGGAAGTTGCTGACATTTTCTTGAAGTCCCCAGGGGACACTGGGCCGGCTGTCATAGGTTCACCTCTTTCTTTAACTTTATGAAGACAGAATCACATCTTGTGACTTGTGTGGTGTGTGCCTCTAAAGTATTTAGCTCAGATACACAAATTTATGAATAAAGCAGACTTGTTCGCTCTTTGCTTGGGGGAGATACGAAAAGCCATGTGAGCGGCACATAGGAAAGACTCAAGTGCTTTCACCACAAAAAAGACACGATAATTATGGGACATGATAGTTGTGTTAGCTACCGCCCCAGTGATAATCACATTGCATTATATAAGTGTATCAAATCAACATGCTGTATACCTTAAACATACAAAATGTTAGATGTCAGTTGTACCTCAATTAAAAGAAGAATCAGGAGGACTTTATTGATCTATAAGCTACTCTGCATAAAACTTCCATTTCTAATTAACATTCTAACACTGCTGATTTTTTACACACCAGAAAGGGGGCATAGAGTTCCTGCTCTAAAGGACAATATGAAATATGGACTTATCTTTTACATAAATGGTGTACCTCTCCAGCAGCCATACTGATAGCTACTCTGGAGTTCCCCCAAAACTACACCTGTTTTGCTGCTAAGTGTAGCTAGCCAATAAAGTTCAAGTATGTGTGAAACTAGTTTAATTTTTATGTTGAATTCCGCTCATATTCTAATGGATAAGAATGAAAAAATGTAGCTGGGGTTATAGGAGAAGCCATTAGGAAACTCTAAGGAAATGAGGACAGAAAATGAGAAAGTAGATGCAGGGAGAGAAACTCTCCAGAACTCCCTTTTCCTCCACTTGTAAAATCCTGAGTATGTTTACACAAAATGTAGTTTATAATTAGGGTGACAATACTCCCTGGTTTGCCTGGGATAGCCTCCATTTGTTCTTGCTGCCCTGGCATGATTATTAGTTTTCTTCTTTAATTCTTAGAAGTATCAGGTTTAGAGAATAAATTATATGGTCACTTTATTTATAATCTAATCTCCAAAGTTCTGGCTTCATGCCTATATAGTATTTTTCAACTATCAAGGATTAGATTTCAGCAAGTCAAAATTTTTATTTATGTTTAACCTTCCTTACACACAAGTGAGTATAGAAATGTTGGCACCATTCAAAGAAGGTTTGACAGACATTCCAGAATTAGCTGAATTAACAGAAGTTAAATAGCTTTAGCAGAACTTTTGAGATCATGTACTGTCTTTTAATACAAAATGGTTTGTTTTCTTAGATTGTCATATGAATTCCAAAGTCAGATTCTGTACAGGGTTATTTAGAACTGTCTTTATTTTTTTTGGTCAGGCCTTCTGCCTTCACACCTGACTGGTTGAGGTAGGATGGTATAAGAGTGGGGAACAGTCCTATTCTGTAAAATAGATATGTCTGCTGAGATAGAGCGGGATCGAAGCCCAGCCAGACACCGTAGCTCAGAAACAAAAAAAAGTAAGTAGTAGTAGACAGACCACTTCAACATCCTTATTGTACCAGACCTACCTGCCTGGCATCAGCTCGTTATTGTTAGGTAGTCCTCACAAGACAGTTAGTTAAATCTTTCAGCATTCACACTTTAACCTAAGGTACTTTTACCAAACAGCCAGATCAAATTACTTTTGACTAAGAGGAAACTCTGCACATATCAAAACCCATGGGGTGGGCTTCCCTGGTGGCGCAGTGGTTGAGAGTCCACCTGCCGATGCAGGGGACACGGGTTCGTGCCCCGGTCTGGGAGGATGCCACATGCCGCGGAGCGGTAGGCCCGTGGGCCATGGCCACTGAGCCTGCGTGTCCGGAGCCTGTGCTCCGCAATGGGAGAGGCCACAACAGTGAGAGGCCCACATACCGCAAAAAAAAAACCCAAAAAATAACAACTCATGGGGTGATTATATCATGATACTTCTTAAACTCCCTCAATTCTGTATTTAGTGGAAGCCTCTATAATCATTGGAAATCAGAAACAGACCACCTGAAGCTTGAAGAAGCAAGTTTTTCTTAGTTTTCTAACCAGAATTTTTGACTATTTACTTAGAAATTTCTCAAAGGATGAATGTGCCCTTAAGATTTTACATCCAATTCTGATGTGTGGGTTTTTTCCCCATACCAAGCAATTTTCTGACACCAAGATGGGTGTTCTACAATTCAATAAAATTCTGAAACTATATACCCAGAAAGAGCATCAGATCTCACAGGTTAAGGGCTCAGTCCTACAAGACTGCCTCCCACTATCACCACGACAGATGCCAATCGCAAGTCCAGGTTGTCACCAGTGCTTCTGACCACCTAGCTGTAGATTGGAGGGCGTCCAAGAACCTTCTCCTTGGGTTTGATCAAATTGCTTGATGGACACACAGAATTCACAGAAACATTTTACTTACTGGATTACCAGTTTATTATAACAGGATATAACTTAGGAACAGCCAGATGGAAGAGATGCATAGGTCAGCATACAGGGAAAGGAATGCTCTCTCAGAAAATGCTGCTCTTCCAGAATCTCCACATGTTCACCAATGCGGAAGCTCTCCAAACTCTATCCTTTTGGGGTTTTATGGAGGCCTCATTACATAGGCATGGTTGATTAAATCATTAGCCATTGGTGATTGGACTCAATCTCCAGTCCCTCTTCTCTCCCAGGAGGTGGCAGGGGTTGGGGGTTGGGAGGAGGTGGAGGGGATGGATGGAACTGAAAGTTTCAACCTTCAAATCCCATGGTTGGCTCCACTGTTGTGTTTTCTAAAAGTCACTCCATTAACATAACAAAAGATAACCTTTATCTCTTTCATCACAGGAAATTCCAAGGGCTTTAGGAGCTCTGTGCCTGGAACCAAGACAAAGACTAAATATATATATTTCTTTTAATAAATCACAATATCACAGCCACATTCCTTTTGGAATATTTCCCAGGTATATATTTCCTTTGGGAAGAGCTGTACTCTCCCCAGCTTCCTCTCATCTCAGGCATCATTATATGTATTGGCAATCCAATTAACTTTTTCATAGCATTTTTCAATACTCTCCCTAGACTCTTAGACAACTGTACCTTAGTACCACAGACAGTTTCTCTGAGTCTATATTTCTCCCTTCACTGCTTACGTTAGAAACAACCCATCATTTGTGTTACATAAATACAGAAAAGAAGAAATGACATGACTACGGGGTAGGGGGGAGTCAAAAAAAGGAAAATGAGGAATAGAAGTAAAAAGAAAATAATTTAAGAAAAAGAGGAATAAGAGACAAAAACATAGGGGGGAAAAGATGCAAGAAGAGAAGATAGGCAATAAAAGCCTCAATAAAATTTAAGGGTTTAAGGAAGTTGCTCTTGGGACCTCCCTGGTGGCACAGTGGTTGAGGGTCCGCCTGCTGATGCAGGGGACACGGGTTTGTGCCCCGGTCCGGGAGGATCCCACATGCCTTGGAGCGGCTGGGCCCGTGAGCCATGGCCGCTGAGCCTGCGCGTCCGGAGCCTGTGCTCCGCAACGGGAGAGGCCACAACAGTGAGAGGCCCGCATAACGCAAAAAAAAAAAAAAAAAAAGAATCTGCCTGTCAATGTAGGGGACATGGGTTTGAGCCCTGCTCTGGGAAGATCCTACATGCTGCAGAACAACTAAGCCCACGTGCCACACTACTGAACCTGGGCTCTAGAGCCCGTGAGTCACAACTACTGAAGCCCACGCACCTAGAGCCTGTGCTCTGCAACAAGAGAAGCCACCGCAATGAGAAGCCTGTGCACCGCAATGAAGAGTAGCCCCCACTCGCTGCAACTAGAGAAAGCCTGCAAGCAGCAACAAAGACCCAATGCAGCCCAAAATAAATAAATAAATAAATTTATTTTTAAAAAGTTGCTTTCAAAATCTGAAGTCAAAGCAATCTTGAGGAAGAACAAAGCTGGAGCCATCACACTTCCTGACTTCAAACTATCTCCCAGAGGAAGAGGGGTCCAAGCCCCACATCAAGCTCCCCAGGCTGAGGGTCCTGCACCTAGAAGGCAAGCCCCCAGAACATTTGGCTTTGCAGGCCAGTGGGGCTTACTTCTGGGGGAGCCAGAAGGCTGTGGGAAATAGTCTCCACTCTTAAAGGACACACACAAAATCTCACAAGCTCTGGGATCCAGGGCAGAGCAGTAATTTGAAAGGAGCCTGGGTCAGACCCACATGCTGATCTTGGAGAGCCTCCTGGAGAGGCAGGAAGCAACTAGAGCTCACCCTGGGGATGCAGACTCTGGTAACAGCCATTGTGGGGAGCTTGGTCTACCACAAAGACACTGGTGCTGGCAAGCACCATTTTGGAATCCTCCTTCTAGCTTATTAGTGCTGAGAACTGGCTCAGCCCACCAGCCTGTCAGTACCAGTACTGGGACACCTCACTCCAAGCAACTAGCCTGGCAGTGACACAGCCCCACCCACCAGGCTGGCTGCCTTAAGACTTCCTGAACCCATAGCCTCCCCAGGACCCAGCCCTGTCCACCAAAGGACCCAGGACACAGCCCCATACACCAGTGCACAGGCACTAGCCTCAGGGCCCACAGGGCCCTGCAGCCAGAGACCCTAAACCTGGCTCCACCCACCAGAGTGACAGCACTATCCCCAGGACCAGCCTCATCCACCAGTTGGTGAGCACCAGCTCTAGGATCCCCTTGACCCTGGCCCCAACCACCAGTGGGCCGAAACCAAGACCCAGGACCACCACAGCCTGACATCCTGTCATGTCAGGATTCAGTCCACCCACCATCAGGCTGGCACAACCTGGGGACCCCCTGGGCCCTAGACTTGCCCAGCAGCAGTTCAACATGAGCTCTGGGACACCTTGGGCCCTTCAGCCAACTGCCCAAGGATGCAGCCCCACCTACCAGTGAATGACACAAGCGTTGGGACACCCCAGACACCACAGCCAGTTATGTTAGGAACAGGCCAGCCCTGCCTACCAGTGGGTTGACACCAGGCCTGGGACCCCCCAAGGACCCTACAGCCAAAGACCCTGGGGCCAAGGTCTGCCCAACAGTAGGCCAGCTGTAGCTATGGGACCCCCCTATGTCCTGGTCCCACCCACCAGCAGCCAGCACCAGTTCTAGGACACCCAAAAGAGAATCACACAAAGACACCTTGTAAGTGAAATGGCAAAAATGAAAGATGAAGTGAGAATATTAAAAAGCAGCAAGGGAAAAGCAACAAATTACATACAAGGGAACTCCCATAAGGCTATCAGCTGACTTTTCAGCAGAAACCCTGCAGGCCAGAAGAGAGTGGCCTGATATATTTAAAGTGATGAAAGGGAAAAACCTACAACCAAGAATATTCTTGTCAAGGCTATCATTCAGAATTGAAGGAGAAATCAAAAGTTTTACAGAAAAGCAAAAGCTAAAGGAGTTCAGCACCACCAAACCAACTTTATAAGAAATGTTGGGACTTCCCTGGTGGCGCAGTGGTTAAGAATCCGCCTGCCAATGCAGGGGACATGGGTTCAAGCCCTTGTCTGGGAAGATCCCACATGCCGTGGAGCAACTAAGCCCATGCGCCACAACTACTGAACCTACATTCTAGAGCCTGTGAGCCACAACTACAGAGCCCATGTGCCACAACTATTGAAGCCCTTGTGCCTAGAGCCCGTGATCCACAACAAGAGAAGCCACTGCAATGAGAAGCCCACGCACTGCAACTAAGACCCAACACAGCCAGAAATTAGAAATTTATTAAAAAAAAGAAATGTTAAAGGTACTTCTCTGAGTGAAAAAGAAAAGGCAACAATTAGAAACATGAAAATTACAAAAGGAAAAAATATCATTGGCAAAGGCAAATATACAGCAAGGGTAGTAATTCAACCACATATAAGGCTAGTAAGAAGGTTAAAAGACAAAAGTAGTAAAATAATCTATATTCAAAATAATTAGTTAAGGGACACACAAAACAAAAAGATGTAAATTATGATGTCAAAAACAGTAAATGTCTGGGAGGAGGGGTGAGTAAAAACAAAGGGTTGTTAAAATGTGTTTGAACTTAAGAGATCAACAACTTAAAATAATCACATACACATATAGATAGATAGACAGATAGATAGATAGCTATATATAAATCTCATGATAACCACAAACCAGAAATCTGTATTAGATACACACATACAAAAGAGAAAGGAATCCAAACTTAACACTATAACAGTCATCAAATCACAAGGAAAGGGCTTCCCTGGTGGCGCAGTGGTTGAGAGTCTGCCTGCTGATGCAGGGGACGCGGGTTCGTGCCCCGGTCCGGGAAGATCCCACGTGCCGCGGAGCGGCTGGGCCCGTGAACCATGGCCGCTGAGCCTGCACGTCCAGAGCCTGTGCTCCGCAACGGGAGAGGCCACAACAGTGAGAGGCCCGCGTACTGAAAAAAAAAAAAAAAAAAAAATCACAAGGAAAAAAGCAAAAGAAGAAGAAAGGAACAAAAGAGAACTACAAAAACAAACCCCAAACAATTAATAAAATGGCAATAAGTATACACCTACCAATAAGTACTTTAAATGTAATTGGACTAAATGCTCTAATCAAAAGACAGAGAGTGGCTGAATGGATACAAAAACAAGGCCCATATATATGCTGCCTACAAGAGACTCACTTCAGATATAAAGAAACACACAGACTGAAAATGAGGGATGAAAAAAGGTATTCCATGCAAATGGAAATCAAAAGAAAGACAACATAGCAATACTTACATCAGAAAAAACAGACTTTAAAATAAAGACTGGACACTAAATAATGATCAAGGGATCAATCCAACAAGATACAACAATGATAAATAAATAAATATATACATATGTACCCAACATAGGAGTACTTAAGTACATAAAGCAAATATCAACAGACATAAAGGGAAAAATAAACAGTTATACAATAATAGTAGGGAACTTTAACAGCCCACTCATATCAATGGACAGATCATCCAGATAGAAAATCAATAAGGAAACACCGGCCTTAAGCAGAACATTAGAACAGATGAATTTAACAGATACATATAGAGCATTCCACCCAAAAGCAGCAGAATACACATTCTTTTCAAGTGCACATGAAACATTCTCCAGGATAAATCCCACACTAGGCCACAAAACAAGCCTTGGTAAATTTAAGAAAACTGAAATCATAATAAGCATCTTTTCTGACCACAACGCTATGAGACTAGAAATCAATTACAAGGAAAATAACTGTAAAAAACACAAATACACAGAAGCTAACCCCAATGGGTCACTGAAGAAATCAAGGAAGACATCAAAAAAATACCTGGAGATAAATGAAAATGAGAACACAATGATCCAAAATCTATAGGATGCAGCAAAGCAAAGCAGTTTTAAGAGGGAAGTTTATAGGTATACAAGCCTACCTCAGGAGAAAAGAAAAGTCTCAAATAAATATTTTAAGTTACACCTAAAGGAACTAGAACAAAGAAAAACAAAACCCAAAATGAGTAGAAGGGAAGAAATCATAAAGATTATAAAAGAAATAAGTAAAATAAGAGACTAAAAAAACAATAGAAAAGATCAATGAAATTAAGAACTGCATCTTTGAAAAGACAAAAAAAATTGATAAACCTTTAGCCAGACTCATCAAGAAAACAAGAGAGAGGGCCCAAGTCAATAAAATCAGAAATGAAAAAGGAGAAGTTACAACCAACACCACTGCAATACAAAGGATCATAAGCGATTACTATGAACAATTATATGCCAATAAAATGGACAACCTAGAACAAATGGAGAAATTCCTTGAAATGTACAATCTCCCAGGATTTAGCCAGGAAGAAATGGAAAATGTGAACAGACCAACCACCTGTAATGAAATTGAATCAGTAATCAAAAAACTCCCAACAAACAAAAGTCCAGGACCAGACAGGTTCACAGGTGAATTCTACCAAACATTTAGAGAAGAGTTAACACCTAGCCTTCTCAAACTATTCCAAAAAATTTCAAAGGAAGACTTCCAAACTCATTCTATGAGGCCAGCATTACCTGATACTAAAACCAGAAAAAGATATCACACACAAGAAAAGAAAATTACAGGTCAATATCACTGATGAGTATAGATGCAAAATATTAGCAAACTGAATTCAACAATACATTAAAAGGATCATACACCATTATCAAGTGAGATTTATCCCATGAATGCAAGGATGGTTCAATATCCACACATCAATCTGTATGATACACCACATTAACAAATTGAAGAATAAAAATCATACGATCATCTCAATAGATGTGGAAAAAGCTTTTGACACAATTCAATATCCATTTATGATAAAAACTCTCAACAAAGTGGGTATAAAGGGAACATAACTCAACATACTAATGTATGACAAACCCATAGGTAGCATCAACAGTGAACAGCTGAAAGCAATTCCTCTAATATCAGGAACAAGACAAGGATGCCCACTTTCACCACTTTTATTCAACATAGTATTGGAAGTCCTAGCCATAGCAATCAGATAAGAAAAAGAAATAAAAGGAATCCAAATTGGGAAGAAAGGAAAACTGTCACTGTTTGCAGATGACATGATACTATATATAGGAAATCTTAAAGACATCATTAAAAGACACCATTAGAGCTCATCAGTGAATTCAGTAAAGTTGCAGGATACAAAATTAATATACAGAATCTGTTGCATTTCTATACACTAACAACGAATTATCATAGATGACACAAACAGATGGGAAGATATACTGTACTCATGGATATGAAGAATTAATATTGTTAAAATGACCATACTACCCAAGGCAATCTACAGATTCAATGAAATCTGTACCAAAATATCAAAGACATTTTCCACAGAACTAGAACAAATAATTCTAAAATTTAACAGAAACACAAAACACACCAAATAGCCAATAGAATCTTGGGAAAGAAGAACAAAGCTGGAGGTATCATGCCATCTGATTTCAAATTATACTACAAAGTTACGGTAATCAAATCAGTATGGTACTGGCACAAAAACCAACACATAGATCAATGGAATGGAACAGAGAGCCCAGAAATGAGCCCACACTTATACAGGCAATTATTCTATGACAAAGGAAGCAAGAATATACAATGGAGAAAAGACAGCTTCTTCAATAGTGTCAGGAAAGTTGGAAAGCTACACACGAATGAATTGAACTGGATTTCTCTCTTATTCCATGCACAAAAATAAATTCAAAATGGATTAAAGACTCAAATAAAATACCTGAGACCATAAAATTTCTAGAAGAAAACATAGGCAGTAAGTTCTTTGACATTGGTTAGTAATTTTTTTTAGATATGTCTCTTCAGGCATGGGAAATAAAAGCAAAAGTAAACAAATGGGACTACATCAAACTAAATAGTTTTACATGGCAAAGGAAACCATCAACAAAATGAAAAGGCCACCTACTGACTGGGAGATGTTTGCAAACGATATATCCAGTAAGGTGTTAATATCCAAAATTTACAAAGAATTCATACAACTCAACATCTAAAAACCAAACAACCTGGTATAAAAAATGGGCAGAGGATCTGAATAGACATTTTTCCAAAGAAGACATACAGGTGGCCAACAGGCACATAAAAAGATGCTCAACATCATTAATCATCAAAGAAATGCAAATTAAAACCACAATGAGATATCACCTCACACATCTCAGAATGGCTATTAACAAAACAGCAAGAAATAATAAATATTGGTGAGGACGTTGATAAAAGGGAACCCTCATACACTGCTGGTTGGAATATAAATTGGTGCATCCTTTATGGAAAACAGTATGGAGATTCCTCAAAAAATTAAAAATAAAACTACCATATGATCCATCAACTCCACTCCTTGGTATTTATCCAAAGAAAATGAAAACACTATAATTCTTAAAGATATATCACCCATATTTCATTGCAGCATTATTTACAATAGCCAAGATATGGAAGCAACATAAGCGTGTATATATACACATATATATGTATATAAGTGTGTGTATATATATATATATATACACACACACATACATATATATATATGAAATTATTCAGCCATAAAAATGAATGAAATCTTGCCATTTGTAACAACATGGATGGACTTAGAGGGTATTATGCTAAATGAAATGTCAGACAGAAAAAGATAAATACTGTATGATTTCACTTATATGTGGAATCTAAAAAGGAAAACAAATGAACAAAAATAACAACGGAAACAGAGTTATAAATACAGAGTACAAACAGGTAATTGCCAAAGGGGAGGGGGTGAAGGAGATTAAGAGGTACCAACTTTTGGCTGCAAAGTAAATGAGTCATGGTTATGGAATGTATAGTGTGGGAAACATAGTCAATAACTATGTAACATTTTTGTATGGTGACATATAGTAAGAAGACTTATTGCATTAATCATTTTGAAATGTATAAAATATCAAATCACTATATTGTGTAACAGGAATGAACATAGTGTTATAGGTCAATTATACTTCAAAACAAACAAACAAGCTCATAGAAAAAGAGATCAAATGTGTGGTTACCAGCGGCAGGGGGTAGGTGCAGAGGGAAATGGATGAAGGCAGTCAAAAGATACAACCTTTCGGTTAGAAGATAAATAAATACTAGGGATGTAATGTACAACATGATAAATATTTAACACTGCTATATGTTATATATGAAAATTGTTAAGAGAATAAATCCTGAGTGCTCATTCACAAGGAAAAATATTCTTTTTTCCATTTCTTTAATTTTATATCTATATGAGATGATGGATGTTCACTACAGTTATTGTGATAATCATTTCTTGATGTATGTAAGTCAAATCATTATGCTGTCCACCTTAAACTTGGAAGGAAGGAAGGAAGGAAAGAAGGAAAGAAAGAAAGGGAGAGAGGGGCTTCCCTCGTGGCGCAGTGGTTGAGAGTCTGCCTGCCAATGCAGGGGACACGGGTTCGTGTCCTGGTCCGGGAGGATCCCACATGCCGCGGAGCAGCTGGGCCCGTGAGCCATGGCCGCTGAGCCTGCGCGTCCGGAGCCTGTGCTCCGCAACGGGAGAGGCCACAACAGTGAGAGGCCCGCGTACCGCAAAAAAAAAAAAAAAAAAAAGAAAGGGGGAGAGAGAGAGAGAGAGAAAGGAAGAGAGGAAGAGAGGAAGGAAGGAAGGAACGGAGGTAAGAAAGGAAAATGACAGTAATTCACAGGAAAGCGGAGCCCTCTGGAGGCTGAAATTTCAGTTTAGCATTTTATTGGGACTGTACTCTATAATCACAATTAATAAAGTAAAAACCAACAGGAAGATAATAGAAAAAAAATCTCATTTGTAATAACAATGTGTAAAACACAATTAAATTTAGTATGTAACATGAAATGCATAGAGTATATAAACACATAAATCATTAGGTAGTACTTATATGGTACTTACTATGTGCTAGATACTATTTTAGGTACTTTATGTATATTAACCCATTTCATCTTCACAATAAGTCTAGGAGGCACTATTATTATTGTTCCCATATTACAGGAGGGAAAAATGAGGCACACAAAGGTGAATGAATAGGTTACATGATTAGTTAATGGCACAGCTGAGTTTGGAACCCAGGCGGTCTGATTCTTGCACACATGCTCTAAAGCACTATGCTCTACTAAAGGGTTCATGCATATACACACAGCTATGCAAAAATTGTAAAATTATAAAAGTAATGGGAGAAATGAGAGAAGGCTTGAGTAAATGGAAAACCATATCAGGGTTTCTGATTTTGAAGATTCAAAATCAGATGTATTAAATATGTCAATTCTCCAAATTAATCTGTAACTTTTATTCCATCTAAATCAGAATCCCAGTTTTTTTAAAAATGTGGAATCTTGACAAAAACTTTTCATATGCTGATTTTTTTTCATATGCTGATTTTTAAGAGGGTAGCCAGGAATATTTCTTTTAAAGAAGAGTAGTAAATGAGATTGCCAGCCAGAAGTTAAAACTTTAATAATTAAAACAATATAAATAAATAAATAAAAACAGCTGAGGAGTAAACCATCAATAGAAAAAATGACATCTAGAAAGTTGATATATTTATACATACATGAGAATTTAGCTTATGGGAGTATGTAATTTAAAGTCAGAAGGGTAAATCAATAAATAACTCACTAAACTATATAAGAAAAATATTAAATTATAAACCTATGTTATGCCATACACACATACACACGCACACACACACACACACACACACACACACGTAATCCCAGAGATTCTAAACATAAAGGATGACATGATTAAAACAGAAGAAAACATACTTGAATCTTTGGAATGGAGGTGGCCTTTCTAAACATGACCCTAAAAGCAGAAACAGTAAGAAAGAGAATGATAAATTTGGCTACATAAAAATGAAAAACAAAAATTGAAAAATTACTCTCCCATTTTCTTCCTACTCACTGATTTTAAATAACATAAAAAAACTCGTTTGTTAAAGGTGTGTGGCACTGGTGTTTTTAATGGATAATACAGACTTCAACCTAATGTTGCCTAAGATATTTTATCAGAATGGGAGGGTTTGTTTTTCCTTCTGCCTAAATGAACAATAAATATCATGTATGGGGATGAGTCACATCCTGAAGTGCTCTTATTCCTGGTGGCCAATAAATCTCTCATGATTCTCAAACTGAAAGAATATGTTCTTAACAGACATTTACTCATTCATTCAGAACATATTCAATAACTACTCAGACCAAGGTAAAGTGCTAGAATATATGGGAGGAACCAAACTCAGAAGCCATAGGTAGTGCAGTAGAAAGAGCACTTAACTGGAGACATAACTCTTGGGCTAGAGCTTAGAACAATTTTGCTCTTTCGTAGGTCTCTTGATCTCTCTGAGCCTCAGTTCCCTTATCTTTTGTAAAGTATAATCACACCTTGGAGAATTGCTATGCAGATTAGAATCAAACAAACAAACATTTATTGAGCTCCTACTCTTTGCCAGGTTCTTATCATGTATAAAAGAGTTTTTGTAAAATTCTACACAGAAGTATGTTATTATTACATAACAAGTTCCCTGCTCTAAAGGAGGGCAAAAAGCATACATATGACAAATAATAACAAAGTCTGAAAGTGAGGAAAGCTCCACCAGGGGGATAAAAGGAAAGAAGGAAGGAAGGAAGGGGGAAGGAAGGGGTGAAGGAAGGAAGGAAGGAAGGAAGGAGGGAGGGAGGGAAGGAAGGAAGGAAGGGAAGAAGGAAGAAGGAGGGAGGGAGGGAAGAAGGAAGAGGGGAGGAGGAAGGAGGGAGGAAGAAGGAAGGAAGGAAGGAAGGGAGGATTAGAGAAGATTAGAGAATTCATCTGGGAAGTTTGAGCTGGGCTTGAAAGGTGGGTGTGTATTTGGACCTTTAGAGTTGTATGAGAAGGATAACATAGACAGAGGGTATGATACAAATGAGAGCAAATAGAAGAAAAGAAAGCAAAGAGAATATGAAGAAAACAACAGCACTTTAACAAGAGTGTGGGGTAGATGAAGGTCAGCAGTAACTGGAAAAAGTCTGGAGCCAGATCACAAAGAATCCTGAAGGCCCAACTAAGGAGCTTAGACTTGATTCCTTAGGGAATGAAGAGTTCAGTAAAATGTATGACTTTGGTATAAGACTGCCATGGATTTGAAACCTGGCTCTGCACTTCCTAGCCATATAGTTTTGACGCCACCTAACCTCTCTAAGCCTCAGTTTCTCTTCTATATGATGGAGATACTACTAACTTGGGTCAAGTTCCAACCACAGCACCTTGTAAATAGAAGATGCTTGATATGGCATAGTTATTATGTATAAGCATTGGTTGACTACTGAAGGACTCTGATGAAAATAGTGGACATAATCTAAATTCTACAGCCTATGCAGACTACATTAGAGGCTTAGGAGAACAGTTAGGAGAAAATTACAGCAGTCTAGGAGTCCTAGGGGGATACAGAAAAGTTAAAAAGTAGAAGGATCAAAATAAGTTTTAGAGAATATTTTAGGATAGAATATAATTAAGCAGACTTTGGACACAGTGAAAATACAGTACAGCAGAGAGAATGACGAGGTACACGAGAGGAAACAAGCTATGAACTAAAGTCTGGAGGAGGTGAGTGGGGATGAGATAAAGAATCCAAGAGAAGGGACTTCCCTGGTGGCACAGTGGTTAAGAATCTGCCTGCCAATGCAGGGGACACAGGTTCGATCCCTGGTCTGGGAAGATCTCACATTCTGTGGAGCAACTAAGCTGGTGCGCCACAACTACTGAGCCTGTGCTCTAGAGCCTGTGAACCATAACTACTGAGCCCACATGCCATAACTACTGAAGCCCACGCACCTAGAGCCCGTTCTCCGCAATAAGAGAAGCCACCACAATGAGAAGCCTGCGCACTGCAATGAAAAGTAGCCCCTGCTCACCACAAGTAGAGAAAGCCCGCGCAGAGCAACGAAGACCCAACACAGCCAAAAATAAATAAAATTAAAAGAAAAAGACTTGATGCTGAACTGTCTCATTCTAATAAAAAAATATTCATCAAATTTTTTTTTAGGGCTTCCCTGGTGGCGCAGTAGTTGAGAGTCCGCCTGCGGATGCAGGGGACACGGGTTCGTGCCCCGGTCCGGGAGGATCCCACATGCCATGGAGCGGCTGGGCCCGTGAGCCATGGCCGCTGAGCCTGCACGTCCGGAGCCTGTACTCTGCAACGGGAGAGGCCACAACAGTGAGAGGCCCGTGTACCACAAAAAAAAAAAAAAAAAAAAATTAAAAATTAAAAAATAATAATATAAATAAATAAGAATCCAAGGGGAATAGTACTCCTTGCCTGATTTCTTATCTGTTTTTATTCTGTGATACAGAATGTATTTTTGTAGGTGGCATAATTTGGGGAATAAGGTAGGGCATAAGTATTGAATGAAAATAGTCTTGAAAAGAAAGAGAAATACTTATCCATAGAAAGAAGACAGTAAGAAAATGTCAAATGAGGATACATAGACATTTTGAGACAAAAAGAGAAAAGTGAAGGAACACAACTTCTCATTCAAGAAGAATGTGAAGCCATCTGCAAGGAATGCGGTAGGTTTTATATATAAGACTAGAAAAGTGTGGAAATAGTTTAGTCTTTAGTTAGTTAATATCAGGATTTCTCAACCTTGGCACTATTGATGTTTTGGGCTGGATAATTCAATCTTTTTTAGGGAAGATGTGGGGTTTTCCTCTCCTTTTTAGAATGTTTAGCAGCATCCTGGACTCTACCTATTAGATGGCAGTGGCAGCCTTTCCCCCAGCTGCAACAACCAAAAATGTCTGCAGACATACATGCCCCCTGGGAGACAAAAATACCTCCATTTGAGAACCACTCGTCTAGGTGTTGTTGGAATATGATAAGGGGCCTAAAGATACAGACACTGTCTTGTTTGAAGCTATTTCTCACATCTAGGACATTGTTGGCACATACTGACTCTCCAGATAGATAGACAGATAGATAGATAGATAGGTAGATAGATAGGAAGAAAATGAAGGAAAATAATGATTGATAATTGGCATTGAAGGACTAGATGAAGTTGCATAGCATATATTTGTAGTGGAACCAATGAGACTGATTTTACAGTTAATATTTTCTCCCCAAATTATGGAGGTTCCAGGTCCAGAAGAGGTGAGAGAAACCAGAAAGCTAGAAGTCAAAAGAGGAAAGTATTTAAAGGAGAAGTGTTAGTTGTTTTTGCTTCCAGCTATTTTTCTTCTTGTTCTTTTTTTTCCTGTAAAAGACAATACAAGTTGTTTAACTTCCTATTAACTTTGTACATACTGAGCACATAGTAGTTGTTAAAAAATTATTTGTTAAATTAATTTATATTCTAAAGTACAAGATTGGGTCTAAATTCAAAATATGAAGTGGTCTGAAAGGGAAGTTGAGAAATAGGATAGAGATAGGTTAAAAAGTAGACCTTAATTACATCCTTTGTTACTAAAAAACAAAACAAAACCTAGTTGAAATAAATAATAGAAAAATTGAATATTTGTTAGTTCTGGATGGTGGGAATATCTATGAAATATCAAATAAATAGAAAAATAAGGAAAAATAAAATAAAATAGAATAAAATATGAAGTGGTGAGAATTGCTGTTTACAATTCAAATCTTTTGATTTATGAGAAAAGCACTCCCTCAGTTTTTCATATAATTATTTTTCCTGCATTTGGAAATGTAGCTATTAATGTAATATCCTCTTCCCAAATTTAGTTTAATCTCCTCCATTTAAAAAATATAAAGCATAAATACAATCAAGGATGCCTCAAACAATATTAAGACTTCTTTTGGAGAGAAAAACAGAAGTAATAGTTTTCCCACCTTTTATAAGTATGATATTGGCTACCTTAGATATTTGTGACATTTGTTATAACTAATTATAGTTTGAATTTGCAAATTTAGACCTTAGGAAGTTATTTATTTTATGTTGGTTCATTTTTCATTAGGTACATAGTAGTACTGTTACTGCTTTTGTGGTTCAAACAGCTAGATTTCCTATAGTTGTGGTTGATCTGGTGAAATATCTAAATGAGTTACCTAATCAATTATTCTTCTGTATCTCTACAACTTATTTGTTAAAATAATACAACATTTTCTCCTTTTTATATTCCCATAACTCTCATGACATTAATTTTCTGAGGGAATAACTAGTTATTTATGTAAATGTCGTCTTTTCCCTGACACAGTGACACAGTAGAATCATCTGCTCTCCCCCAACTAGCATGGTTCCTCCATATAATATATGCTTAAAAATAATTGATGGAGGGCTTCCCTGGTGGCGCAGTGGTTGAGAGTCCGCCTGCCGATGCAGGGGACATGGGTTCGTGCCCCGATCCGGGAAGATCCCACATGCCGCGGAGCGGCTAGGTCCGTGAGCCACGGCCGCTGAGCCTGTGCGTCCAGAGCCTGTGCTCCGCAACGGGAGAGGCCACAACAGTGAGAGGCCCACGTTCTGCAAAAAATAAAATAATAAAAAAAAATAAAAAATAAAAATAATTGATGGATAAATCAGTGACTGAACAATTACACCTCACTGGTTGAAGTCAGAAGACTTGTGTTCTAGACCCACCTATGTAACTTTGGGCAAATCGCTTAACCTCACTGGACCATGAAGTACTATAACTGAGCAGGACCTTATGGGGCCTTCCCAGGACAGACTTCTCCCCCATATCCTCTGCTTTAACTCCTCTCTGAAGTACCTACATAACAGTATCTGATGCATATTTCCTGAGTTGTTTTACAGATGGTAAAACCACCACCAAATGGAAGAAATGAACTACTTGATGATCATAAGCACGTAGCCCCCAGACCTACTGGCGCTTAAGGATTGATAATGTTGGCCCCTGTCACATGCCCTGTTACCTCACTATCAACCAGTCAGAGAATTGTGCATGAGCTGATCACATACCCTGGGATGTCCCTCCCTCACCTTGCCTTTTAAAATGCCTTGCTGAAACCCATTGGGGGAGTTCTGGCTTTTTGGAGCACTAGCTGTCTTGAACTCCTTCCTTGGTGCCCTGCAGTAAATGCTGCACCTTCCTTTACCACAACCTGGTGTCAGTAGATTGGCTTTACTGCATAAGGGTGAGTGGACCCAAGTTTGGTTTGGTAACAATATGAAAGGTGTTAGGGTAAACGTTACCCAGGGAAATGTTAAAGTGTAGAGCTGGCTTTTTCATTTTTCCTAAGGAAATGGACACTCAAGCATAACTGTTTATTCCAGTCTGTGTTTTCTTTGGTGGGTACAGAGTCAAATATAAGCATGGATAAAGTTTTCATCCTGGCCAGAAACTTCACTTATGTGAATTTTCAATGCATGTGAAAGATCTGATAAACATGTGAGGTATGAGATGGCTCATAATTAGAAAAATGTTGAGGGGTTGGACATGTGGAACAGAGAAAAGTGATAGTGTTTATAGAGACAAATGATGCAAAAATAAGCTACAATAACATTTGGCTTCTTTATATAAAAAAAAAAGTAAACTCCATGAATATGAAATGTTAGGTTTCTCTTCTATACTTGAGAAAATTTCTTTACATGCTGATGCTACCACAGCTCTTTTCTAGCACTATTATCTAGGTTAATTAGATTAAATATGTTGTGCTAAAATGTTTGCTCTCAATCTATTTATGTGAAATAGTCCCTTACTGGTCAAAAGATAGTATGTGAGGCTACACCCATAAATTAGCAAACAAGACAATAAACTACTTATGCAACACATTTGTGCAATATTATTTCATTTTATATATCCAGATTTTCTCCATTATCAGTTTCAGACTAATCTGCAATTCTGTTTCAAGATGATTATCTGCCATATTCATGCCATGTTCCCTTTGGCTGATGTGTGTGTGTGTGTGTGTAATATTTCATATACATTAGTGCTCTTGCAAAAACATCAAAAACCTAAAAATACCAAAAAAATTTTTTTTGATAGCTATTATTTCAAAGTGACCTAGTGTCAGATTTTAAGTAAATTAAATATTCATTTCAGAGCTTATTCTAGATAAAGCATTGTGCTAGTTACAAAGTATATAATTAAGACATGGTCCATGGTCTACCATCTCAGGAAGACTGCAGTCTAGTGGGGGAAGCAGACACAAACAAAACAATTACAATGCAAAGCATGAAAATTTCCCAAAGTGGGATGTTGACAAAAACTCTAAGAGTGCTGAAAAGGTAACAACTAATTCTAAAAGTATCAGTGGGAGGAGGAAACATTTGAACTGAACCTTATAGAATAAATAGGGTTTCAACATGTGATCAGAAAACAAAATAAAACAGCAGGAACAAAGACTTGGAAGTGGGAGGACCTGGGAGATGTTCAGAGAATGGTCAGTCGTTCAGGGTTCCAAAGTAAATGGGGTTGAGTGAGTAGTTGTTCCTTGGTAAGGATTTCAGATTTTATCCTGTATGTGAGAGAAAGATGAAAGAATGTGCAGCAGAATGATATTCTCAGTTAGTTGTTTTAGAAATATCATCCTGGCAGCAGTGTACAGAATTGTCTGAAGAGATGAAAAACCACCTCAGACAAGGATTTGTGAGCTTCCGAAAGGTAAAGATTTGTTTTCCTTATTTTTGCATCGTCAGTGCTTCGTATTGTGCCTGGCACAAAGTATGTTCTCAAAAACATTGAACATTATTACTATGGCCTCGACAGCACAGCATGTGAATATAACAATGAAGCTTAACATCATCACGGGAGATTTCCCCAAATGTGTGGAATTAATCTGGATAGAAAGGGAGCTTTCCCCCCTTCTTTTATGGCTCCTCAACTTAGTTATATTCAAGTGTATCTAAACATTTATTTCCACCTAGATTCAAAATAATAATGGTGCAAATAATGGTGAATTAAAACTTATGGGGAGGGCTTCCCTGGTGGCGCAGTGGTTGAGAGTTCGCCTGCCGATGGAGGGGTTACGGGTTCGTGACCCGGTCCGGGAGGATCCCACATGCCGCGGAGCGGCTGGGCCCGTGGGCCATGGCCGCTGAGCCTGCGTGTCCGGAGCCTGTGCTTCGCAACGGGAGAGGCCACAACAGTGAGAGGCCCGCGTACCGCAAAAACAAGAAAAAAAAAAAAAAAACTTATGGGGAAAAGTAATTGTCCTAAGATTCTCTTTAAATGCATAATTTTAGAAATTATGCAGAAACATTACTGAGAAAAAATATAGATGATTTAGATATGATAAAATTCACTGTAGATATATAAAGAAAACATTTAGAAATTTCCAAAGATAAGCAAAGAGAAGATATTCGCAAAACATACAGCAGACCAAGAACAAATATTCCTTTTAAAGAGTGTATGGCCTAGCTAAAAGCATGGATTCTGAACCAGACTGTCTGGGTTTGCAATTCTGTCTCATACTTTCTAGCTTAACACTACTTAAATTAGATACTTAAGTTCTCAATGTCCCAGTTTTCTTATCTGTAAACTGGGGTTTGTAATATGGTATCTAGTTTACAAAGAGTGGCAAAGTGTTTATAATAGTGTTTGTCACATAGTAAATGCTCAATAAAAGTTAGCTGTTTTTAAATTATTATTCTTAATGTGGCAGACACTTACTATGTATGTCCCCCAGATCTGTTCTCTCCTTACTATTTTAGTAATAGAATCTCCAAGTTGTAACTATGCACATGACTGTCCAGAATAAAACCTGAATCTTCTAATCTTTATTACAGAGAGGACTGACCATGTGACTAGGGCCTGGCCAATGAGAGGTAAGCAGAAGTGTCATGTGGAAGCTTACGGGAACCTTCCTTAAGAGACAGCTAGATACCAGATTCTCAAAATTAAATAGAATGAAATTGATCAGGGTCAGTGAGAACGTAGAGCAATAGGAACTCTCAAACGTTGCTGGTGGGAATGTAAACTAGTATAATCATTTTGGAAAACAATTTGGCATTCTTGAATTAAATGTAAAAATATGCACATTTCTCAATAATCAAGAAATTCATTCCGAAATTTATATTCTAGAGAATGGTATATGTGTACTAAGATACATATACAAGGATATTGACAGCAGCATTATTTGTAATTGCCCAAAACTAATAATCCAAATATCCATCAATAACAGAATGGATAAACAAGTTGACGTATATTTATACGAAGGGGGTAATTCAACAATGAAATTGAATTAACATATATACGTACAACAACATCCACTGAATGGAAGAAGCAAGAACCAAACTAACACAAACAGTAGGATTCAAAAATATGCAAAACTAGATCATTTATAAATGCATACTTGGGTGAAACTTTAAAGAAAAGGGAGGCAATGATTATCATAAAGTCAGGATTACAGTAATCTCTAGATCTAGGGAGAGACTTCCTCTAGGGAGAGTTATGATTAGAAAAGGAAACGGAGAGCTCCTGAAATTCTTGTAATGCTGTTTCTGAGTAGAGTTTGCATGGATGTTTCTTTAAAATAATTTTTAAACTATACATTGTCTTATGGACTTTTCTACATGCACATTGTATTTCACAATTTTAATTACAGATTATATAAAGGGACATTGTGCTCTTGGTCTCTCCTCTTTTTCATTCCTTCCTCCATCCTGATGCCTGAAATATAGATACTGTCACCTGAGACCATGAAAACAAGGATCACAACCTAGGAATATCAGAGTAATGAGCTGGAAGGTAAGTCCCTGAGGACTTTGTGAGGACAGCTGCCATATCAGTTTTGAAGCTTTTACCTCTATGCTTCATTTACACGAAAGAGAAATAAATTTTATATTATTTTGGAATATTCTGTTTTTTACACAGCCAAACTTGATATTAACTAATATACCTATACTCAAGATCTTCAAAAAGACAACGTACTCAATAGAAAAATTGCCTGATCTCACACATACACACACACACACACACACACACACACACACACACACACACACACACACACACACAATTCCTGGGCAATTAGTTCCTGGAAGAAGAAATCCAAAGGGCTCATAAACTTCTAAAAAGTGCTTAATCTCAGCAGCAATCAGAGAAATGCAAATTAAAACAAGATAGTATTTTTCACGTATCAGATCAGCAAAAATATTTAAAGAGCAATATATTCATTTCTGTTGGGTATTCAGGAAAATGGTTCCTCTCAGGCACTGTTAACATAAAATGCATAAATTTGGGGGAGGTAAATTGGTAATATCTATTAAATCTGAAATGCTCTCACTTATGTGAGTCAGCAAAACAACAAAATATATACCATAGAAATAACAGCAATAATATTCAAGACCATATGTCCAAGAATTCTTACTGCAGTATTATTTTCAAGGTAAAAAGCTGGAAACAATCTGTTAAAATCCATCAGTAGTAGAAAGTTTGGATAAATTATGGCACATCCTTACTATGAAATATGTGGCTGTTTAAAAATGAGTTAAATCTGTATGTCTTGATCTGGAAGGTTGTTCAGAATGTATTGTTTAGTGAGGGAAATAAGTAACCCATTTTTATATAATTGGCCAAACTATTTTGTGCATGCATACCTGTATAAATTTGTATGAACATGCAGGAAAGTGTGAAAAGATACACCCCAGATTGTTAACATCATCTACCTGGGAGTTGGGGTGGTAACAGAGATTACTTTTTCTGTATCCATCTTGGGATGGTTTTATTGGTTAGGATGAGTATAACTACTTCATGTTACTTTTGTAATTTTTGCAAAATTATATTAAAATTGGTTTAAAAAAAGGTATACATCCAAGAACACAGAATAATTAATGTACTTCAATGCCAGATGAACACCTTTACAACTGATTCTTGCTAAACATAAAATCCGTATCGCTGTAGCAAACTGCACAAACCTCTACAACGTAGAATGAAGTAGGTAACTTACTGTGGCTTAACCACTGAGTTTCATAATTAGTATTTCGTTAATAATTAACTTGAAAGAAACCCATGTGTTAGTAAAATAAATAAGTCTATGTTACTTCTTGCAATCCTCTGGGAAGGAATCAAAGGCCAAGCTATGTCAGGAAGGCAGGATTAGGAAACGGAAAGAAAGGGACAAGTCTCCTTCCTTCTCAGGTGGATCTAGGGACTCCTAAATGAGTCTGCCGGTGAAAGGGCGGCTGTGATCAAGGTATACAATTTGCATTTCCCCAGTCTAACTCGTTCTTTTCCTGCCCCTCCTCGAAGGTTCTTCTGCTAAGGCATGACCATCACCTAGCCAGACATGTCTGGAGTCACGTTTGCCTCCTCCCTTTTGCTTTCCTTTGCCCCTGAATCTGTCTGCTAAATCCTCTCATCTGCCCTCCGGCTCGCCTCTGCCCTTGTCCTCATCTGGTCCCTCCGCGTTCGGCGCAGCCACACCAAAGAATTTCAGACTCCTGTGGCCGTCGCGACTTTTCACACTGGCTCCTCCGAGCTTCCCGCCACCATCCCCACGGTCACTGTCCCTCTTGTGCCGCGAAGGTTTGCTCACCTGTGAGAACCTCGGCGCTGACCACATCACGTGCTTGGGCCGTCTCCTGCCTGGGCGTCCCAGGACTTGGGCCACCGCAGACGGAAGTGCCCTCATCCCGAGGGGCGGGGCAAGACGGCGCGGCGAGGCGACGCCAGGCCCGGCTGGCCAATGAAAGCACTGAGCGCACGGTCAGAGGTCACGTGTCCAGTGGGCGGGAATTTTCTCCTCGGAAGAGCGGGAGGACGCGATTTCACCTCTGGTGAAAACTCTGAGAGGCTGGGGAGAGGAGGGAGGTAAGGTGTTCTCGAGCTGAGGGGAAGAAAAGGTCGGGCTGGGGCTAGAGTATGGCGGCTCCGAAATCTCTAGAAAACAGATTTGTGAGGCCCGGCTGATGTGGTTCTGTGGGGACAAGACCCCAGAACCAGCGCCCACCTAACCTAATTGGGCGAGAATAGAGGGTGTGAAGGGAAGAGAAAGGCCAATAGGATTTCTAGCCACTAATTAGGTTGCATAGATTAAACAACCTGAGAATATCCGTGAACCTTACCTCCTCTGCGATTTGACAATGGTGAAAGTGTGGTTTTTGTGCAAGGAAGTGAGGAAGGGAAGAAATCTCCCGATGCCTGAGGCTGGTGGAAGGAGATGGGAAGCCTGCAATCCACACTCACCTCTGTGTGATCTTAAGTAATCTTGGGAATAATATTCCATTTTATATTTGTACGCTGTAAATAGATACAATTTTTATTGTATCTATTCTGCCTCAATAAAGCTGGGTGGAAAAAACTAACTTCTCTAGCATTGTGCATAAGAGCCTGACCTAATGATTTGTATGCATTTCTATTCTGACCCAACAGAGTCCTGTCAGGAGGTAGCACAGGAGCAATAAAATTTTTAGGAATATGTAAGGAAAACTATTTCAGGAATTGCTGCAATTCAGAAGTTGATTATTTTAAGATACCTTCTCTCTAACCATGATTTTGCTTGTTTTCTCCCTTGTCTTGGATTTTAGAAGTAAGGCCAGTTTCTCTCTCTTCATGTCCACCCACCGCTATGAGATGGATTCAAATATCTATAATGCAATGAAATACAGTTGACAGATGAAAGAAATTTTATGAATGTATATGATGTCCGGTATCTTATTTAAGTACTATACATTTAGCATGAATTTAAATGATTAACTTCAATACAACAGTAATTATTGTTTAATGAAGTTGATGAGAGTGATGAATCCAAAGCTGATAGAATATTAGGCTTCACAAGAAAGGAAAATTTAAGATAAACGCTGACAATAAACTGAATGGATATACTAAGTAGAGGTGGTTGATTTTTAACTTTTTCTACTATCGGGCACATTCAAATAATTTTTCCTGAAAGTGCAATATCAAGAAGTAGAAATTCTAGAATCAATATTTGCTTCAAAGATCAGTGATACTCTGTATGGAAAAGGTATGGAAGTACAATGATTGGAAATATTTCCAGAGAAGTAATCACCAGTTAGAAGATGCTTATGTTGGCATTAAGAGTGAAAGAGGGCACCAACACTATGTGTTCCCCACACTTGTTGATATCACAGAATCTAACAACATTAAAAAGTTTTCACATAACTTATTGGGTTTGTTTTCATTGGAATGCTTATTATAATATCCAAAATGTCTTCTGATTCATTAGTGAAATAAAATAATTGTGCTCTATATTAAGAAGTTTGCACTTAGATTTTTAACCCAGTAATTGAGTAGTTAAGAATGTTCACTTGACGATAACTGAAAATAGGAATAGATTCATAGCCAATTAACGTAAATGAGATCTTCAGTTCTTCTGGAGAGCAGTTTTACTATTTGGAAATAGGTAAACCTCAAACAGATTTTAAATGATAATGAAACTAAGCAAGACCATTTGGATTAAAATGTGTATTTCATTCACTGAAAGCTTACTGACAAACTACTACTGTATGGAAACTTCTAGTTTATATCTGAATTCCCAAAAACATTTTAAATGATTGATCAAAATGCTAAGAACTTTCTGATAAACTGGACTGTGTCCTAGAGTAAATATTCTAAGCTGTAATTCCTCTGATTCTCACGTAAATGAGAACCATTTTGGACTCATTCAGCATTCGAAATTTATTGAGACAATCTGGGACTAGCAGATGCAAACTATTATATATAGGATGGATAAACAACAAGGTCCTATCGTATAGCACAGGGAGCTATATTCAGTATCCTGTGATAAACCATAATGGAAAAGAAAAAAAATTTACTTCATTAGGTGAATTTGTTGATTTACTAATAATGACCCAATGACCTAAAAATAATATAGTTGCTTTATTCCAAATGAGCTAGTAGGGAATTCTAACTCAGGCTTTTTATTTTCTAAGAGAGTGGAATTTTCCAAATCCTACTCCACTGAGCACAGTTTTGCCCTTTTTCAAGACCACTTAGGAAATACAGTTATCCTGAGAAAATCACTATCAGTCTTGTGAACCCCAGCCTCTTTTGCAACAAAATGATCACATTAAATATATTGCAATCCACCAGCTAGGAGTTGTATGGATAAAATAGTGTGAAAACTATATGAACAATTTTATACCAATATATATTATTTTCATATTAGATTTAAATCACAGTAATAAATGTTATTTTCATAGTTAAATTTTTATCATTCAGAGCCTTTTTTAAAATGAATGAACCAGTGGTTTGTGATTAAGAATGGTTTTCTGCTCCTGGCTTTGCTGTTTTACCAACATTTACTTTTAATTTTTATATTTCCGGACGTTGTAATTTGTACTGCTTCCAAAGAAAGAAGACATGTTTCCAGCATTCAAATATTGCGCAATAGACTATTCATATGAGGTAGAGTATTACTGGATCACTACCTGTTTACTAAAAATTATGATATAAAAATGTTATCTACATTCACTATATGATTATGATTATTTTTCAGTAGTCCTTAGAGTAATCCTTAGTCTAATTACTTTGAAATTCATTTAAAATTACTTTCCACTTTTAATATACCTTAAAAATGCTACTTTGGGAAGGAAATTATTGACAATTTAACATGAATTTGAAGCTGTCAGCAGGAAAAAAATATAGAAACTCTTGACAAGTTTGGACTGCTTTTATGAATGATCTTGAGCGATCTTGAGAGGAGTGGGGAAAAAGCAATCCCAGTTATCTTTATGATAAAATGACAGTAACAATATGTATTGGCCACTTACTATGGGCCAGATACTTCGCTCTTTTGATGGATTATATCATTTGATCACTTGCTCTTTTGATGGATTATGTCATTTTGATGATCATAACTACTCCATGAGGAAGATACTATTATCTTATCAGGTTTTACAGTTTTACAGGTTAGAAAAATGGTGTCTAGAGAAGTTAAATAGCTTGTACAAAGCTGAAATTCAAACCAGGCACATCGTTAAGAAACTAATTAAGGACTTCCCTGGCAGTCTAGTGGTTAAGACTCTGCGTGCCCAATACAGGGGACATGGGTTCGATCCTGGTGGGGGAACTAAGATATCGCATGTCACGCAGCAAAAAAAAAAAGAAAGAAAGAAAAAAGAAACTAATTAGAATAGTTGTCACACAACAGTTCATAGTTCTTATGATCTTAATTAACAAGTTAAATTTTGGTTTTCTTTATAACCTTGACCCCCATCTATCAGGAAAAAAATTGCTCCACTATAACTAAAACTGTGTTATATTTTATAGGAAATAAAAAAGGTATATAGGTATCTTCAGGTTTTCTTATTCCCTCATAACCGAGGAAGGCAAATGTATCATTATAACACATATATGGTAGGGAATCAGAGGTCATCGTTACACAAATATTTATGAATGTATTATCCACTTGCAAAATTAGTCTATACTCAAACATCCTCACACTTTCATCCTCACCAATGGTATCTTAGTTTCTTGCTGGTATCTTAGTTTCTTGCCATGATACAATACAGATATACTAATCAATGGCAAATCTTGCAAAAGATACTGGGTTTTGTAAAGTTCGTGAAAACAGTGTTGAAGAACCACTCAAATAACAGGTAAAGTTATTATCAGACGAAGATTTTACAAAATTAGACCAGATTACAGACAAGAGAAAGAGAATGGTTTGAATATCAAAGGAGTCAGAGATGCCTTGGGAAAATTTGACTAAATCTTCAAATATTTTCTAGAAATATTTATGATCAAAGGTGAAGTAATGACTAGTATCATGCATATCGTCATATAACACGGTTTTGAGGGAAATTATGACAAAAAATCAGTTATAAATATAAGCTAACTATGAACAAAATTTCATTAAATATAAATTTTAATTTTTATAACTTTATTTCATTTTTTAGACAAAGTTCTAATCAAGCTTTTCTTTCCTTTTTACTATGAATCTTTGGTCCTCATTTTATATAAATTACTTTAACTGAGCTTTTCTTTGTACCATTTATTCTTAGATAATGAAGACCTCTTATTTAATATGTTATTATACCTTCAGTAAACATAAAACTCTTGGGAAGTAATGCAAGAAACTATTATTTGTCCAAATACGTAGAATAATGAATTCTGTGGGAAGTTGAGAGTCACTGAGGGACGGCTTCATAGAGGAAATATTGCTTAAGATGAGCCTTGAAAGATGAATAGAATTTTGATAGCTAGAGAAGAGTATCAGGGCATTTTTCAGAGGCACAGTGTAGACCACAGTGTTGATGAGGAAGTGACCACTAAATGTTAACGGGGTAGTAATTGATCTATTTAAAGACTACAGTTAGTATTAAAGAGTAATGGGAAATAAAGCAGGAAACTAAAGGCAGACCCAAGTATAGAGAATTTTGATTTATAAGCTTACTTAACTGATTTAACATCCTTTTAAGGTTTAATTATTAGATTTTTTAAAAAATTAGTAACATATTTGCTGGATGTCACAAGTGAAACTGTGCAAAGATGTAGAAAACAAAAGTTAAGATAGCCATATTATACTGTTAAGTGAAAAACAGCACATTGCTAAATGGTATATAAATGATGTGATCCCATTTTTTTTGTCACACGCGCGCACACACACACACACACACACACACACACATATTTTAGCCTAATCTAGAAAAGAAAGTATCTAGGAAAATACACCAAACTATTACTGATATGACTAGGGACCTTGACTTTCTCAGTTATGTGGTTCTGTGTTAGATATTTTATAGTAAGCATGTATTACCTTTAAATAAAAATAATATAAATTTGAGAGAATTTTAGTATTCTGAATATTGACAGATAAGTATTTTAAACCCACTATATATTAAAAGATTTTATAATCTTACTTTCTTACATAGAATGTAGTTAGAAAGAAGTTTTGCAGAGATGCTTTATTGCTTCGAATCCCTTCATGTTTATATCAAGATGAAAATTATCCTGCAAGAATTACTGATAATAAATTTAGGAAGCCATGGACAAGAGGTATGTTTTATTTTTTAAAAATTTATTTTTAAAAGTGTTTCAGAGTTTAGCATAATAAATTATTAAGAAAATGCAGTGATTTTCTCATTATATAAAAGTGTATTCATATCAGAATTCCAAGAAGTTTACAAATTAATATTTTTATGACAGAATTTAGGTGACAAAGTAAGGAATTGGAAAGTTTATACTAGATATGAATAGAATAAATAAAAGATATGTAGGTGATGAAGTCTTAAAATATTCTAACATTGTAACATTCGTTGTACTATAATAGGATCTTGTTCAACTGTAGGAAGGCTACTTTAAGTTGTAATAATACACTGAATATAAAACTATTTTTAAATGTATATGTACAAAATACCATCTTTTGCTTTTATCACGTCATAGACTTAAGAAAGACTAGCCTCCCTGGAGGATACAAGTCAGTTAACGACATTTATTTACCCTGTATTCTGTATAGGCACCGTTACAGGTGCTAAGAACACAGTTATGAATAAGTCATAGAAATAGTCCCTGCCTTCACTGGGTTTTCAGACAGGTAAGGAGGATGCAACAATAAAACCATTAAACATGTAAACTAATATTTGGTATTGATAAATGTATAGAGAAGATACATAGTGTAATGTTACATGAAATTTCAGGAGTAGGGAATGCTATTTCCTAAGATGGTTAGGGTAGGACTACAATGAAGAGGTGGACATTTGAGTTGAGATCTGAGTAATAAGACGGCAGCAGCCATAAAAAGATATAGGGGAGAAGCCTTTCAAGCAAATGCAAAGTTCCTGACTCAGGAGTAAACTTGATGTGTGTAAGGACCAGAAAATTAGGCCATCGTGACTACTTAATGAAAAAGGGGAGATCTGACAACTAGGCAGATTCTGAAAGATATGAGGCTTTGAAGGCCATAAGATGGAGTTTGTTTGTTTGTTTTTTTATATTATGGCTGATATGGTAAGTCATTGGACAGTTTTAAGAAAAAGTGGCATAACCTGATTTTTGCATTAGAAAAACCATTCTTGTTGTTTGGAGGTTGGAAGGGGTAGGGATTGGGAGGCAAGGGTAGAGGCGAGAAAATCAATCAGGAAGCTACTGTATGGTTCAGAATCTAGACTACTAGGTGAATCTATACTCTACATAAAAGATGGTACCTTAAACTAGGCTTATAGTAATAAAGATGTGAGAAGTGGTTGAGATTGGGATAATTTTAGAGGTCCAGCCAACAGTGAGAGGGTTAAAAAAAAAAATAGAAGAATAAAGAGTTTCTTCTAGGTTTTTGACCTGAGCAACTGGTGGATGGCAGTGCTATTTCCTAAGATGGGGAAAGGCTTGTGGGGAAGCCTATTCGTGGCTGGAGTCAATAGCTCTGCTTTGGCCAGGTTTAAATGCCTATTAGGCATCTAAGTGGAGACATCAAGAGGCAATTGGTTATATTAATCTTGAGCACAGCTGGAGTTTCAAATTGGGGTCATTGATATGTAGACGCACATTAATTTGTAGAACTGTATGAAGTCACTGAGAGCGTGAGTATAGATAGAGCAGAGAACCTAGGACAAAGCGGTAGAACACTCCAGCCATTAAAAGGCTGATATAGAAGGTGAAACCAGCTAAGAAGACAAGTGAGGTAGAAAAACCAGAAGAGTGTGGTGTTGTAGAAGTCTAAAGAAGAAAGTGTTTCAAGAAGGAAGAAGTGGTCAAAAGCATTGGTCCCTGTTAAAGTGTCAAGTAAGATGAGAATTGTGTGTTGACCGTTAGCTTAATTAAATGTAGATCATTGATGACCTTGGTAAGAGCAGTTCCACTGGAATATTGTGTATGAAAGCCTGATCAGAGTATGTTGAGAAGAGAATGGGAAGTGGGATGTGAGATGGTAGTTATAAACAACTCTTTTGAAGAATTTTGCTATGACGGTAAATAGAAAAATAGAGGTGCATTAGCTGAAGGGAGAAATGGGGTAAAGAGTTTTTTTTTTTAGATGTGCGAATTAAAAAAATATATGTGTGATAAGGAAAGAGACTATAAAATGTTTGTCTGCCAATGGAAATAATCTTGGTAAAAAGAAAGAAAATGATGATGCAGGAAATAAAAAGGATAACTTAGTAAAAGAGGATAATATCAAGAGCACAATGGGAGGAGTTGGTATTAGAAGCCAGGATGGTTCTTCCACTATGATACGATAGGAAGGCAGGGTTTGTAGGTACTTATGGTAGTGAGATGTTAGAATTGGTGGTAGAAGATGAGGTCGTTCTTTTCTATTTATACTAACTTTTTGTGTGGAGGCAAGGACATAGAGAGTGGGTAGGGGGATGAGTATCAAAAATTTGAGGTGGGGGGAGTGTCAAATAGTTGTCCTGAAGAATGAGAAAGTCAGTTTTATTAAGAAGGATATTAAGATGAATTACCATTATCATCTGTCAATGTTGGATGCCCATTTAAAAGTTATGGTCAAAATCTCAAGTGAGCTTATTCAGAATGGCTGGGTTTTTTTTTTCCCAAATAATTTTCAGCTGTTCTAGTGTACATATACAAAGTGAAGAGTAGGGGGTTTCCTAAGTTGGTATAAGGGAAAGAGAGGCAAGGGAATTAAGAGTCTTTGTGAGGGAGTGATTGTGAGACTGGCCATGGAACCTAAGCTGTATGAGAAAGGAAGTGAGGACATGAGGGAGGATGAATATATTGTAAAAATGGAAGGGTCAGTGGATTGAAGGTCTCAGTCAGGTTGGAAATAAAGTAAAGAGTAGCTTTCATCAAATGCTTCTCTAAAACTATAGAAGGAAAAAAATGAGTTAATTATTTTTCCTAATTCTTTTCCTTTTCTTCTTTTTAAAAATAATAATAACAATAACACCAAAATTTATTAGGCATTTACACCATGTCAGGCACCATTCTAAGCAATTTACATGTCTTATCACATTTAATCTTTACAACACTATGAAAAGGCCATTATTGTTCCTAATTTGTAGATAAGTAAACTGAGGTAGAAAGAGGTTAAGAGATTTACCCAAGATCATGCAGTTAATAAAGTAGCAGTATAAGTATCTAGGCAGGGTGATTCCAGAACCTGTATTCTTAACCACTAAACTTTTATATTTTCAGTGAGGCACAGACTCAGATGTTCAGTTATTTGTTCAAGGTAACAAGAATAGTAAGAGCTAACTCTTAGGTAGAATACAGGTCCTTTGCCTCTTCACTCAGTTGCTGCTTCTGACACTAGCATATGACGTGGTTCCTCTCCTCAAGGAATGAAGGGTCTAATTTGGGAGACAAGCTATAGATACAAATAAAATTTTAAACTATGACTGTATATGATTAAGTACTGAAGTGAGTGCCACTGACAATATTATGGCCCTTCAAGGGGAATGTATCAGAGTGAGCTGGAATGGTAAATAAAGGCTTTATGAGAAGTTACATGAGCTGTTGAACAGGATTATCTGGGATGGTAGTGCTGTATAAGCAAAAGAGAGGCTGTATAAATGAGAATGCTCTGTTCAGGTGATATTGTTCTGACTGTGGTAGAGCGGGTTTTTTTAAAATTTTTTAGTGGGTGTTGTAATAATGAGAATGATTATTTAAGTATTTGGAATCTGGTATAACTTGAAAAAATTACATTTGTGAACAAATAAAGATAACACCATAATGTAAAAGGTGAATGTTTGGCTTCCTTGTATTAAGTTTAAAAGAAAATTCCAGAAGCTAACGTTTACCATTCTCCTTTCTAGTTTCAGCTGTTTCAGTTAGTGAAATGACAGAAATCTCACTCTTGGATCAATGGAAAGCAAGTCTCTTTGTGGAGGAGTTCCCTGCGAAGTATGTATCCTTAATCCCAAATTTCCCCTTTACATCTAGAAGATGAATAGTAAATTCTCCAGACAGCTAAGAGAGAAGATCCTTTCCTTTACATCCTCACAGGTTTTCTTCTTTTATCCAAAAAACAAGCCCTAGTCTGAACCACAAAGGAGGGGTTAATTGAAATGATTTACAGCCTCTTTTCTATCTTTTCCTCATTTGTCACATATTAACAGTTTTCTATGCATTTGTATTGGAAAAGACAGAAATAAAGCCAAGACGGTATTATGCTTTTAACAATAAGTAAACTTTTGGTGGAAAGTGTCTATAAAAAATCCTTTATATTAAAATCAGTCTTTTTAATCCCTGTAGTAGAAATGCAGATTAAGGCTATTTTCTAACATACTTTGTCAAAATGTTATTTATTATTAGTTCACTCATTCATCAGATATTTATTGCATACTATTCTGTATGCTGGATACAGGATAAAAAATGAATAAGATACAGTCTCTACTCTCAAAGAACACAAGAAAATAGGGATAGAGATTTATAAATAAATAATTACGATAGAATGTGGGAAGTACAATGCCAGAGATAGGAACACAGAGCATAATATGAGGAAGAACATCTAACCCATTCTATGATGTTCAGGTAGACATAAAGTAGAGATTTTAGTGCAAATGTAAATAATTTACTCTGCTGCTTCACTTCATGCAAAGAGTACTGATCAGACCCAGGAAGGATTTAGTTATTGTTCAGATTTCCAGTTTTAGTAATTTAAGTTTTCCTCAGTTACTCTTGAAAGAAACAAATAACCAACTTAAATGTGTCCAGCCTCTAAATACAGAGAAGCCCAATTTACTATTTCTGTCATCTAGGAATTTGAAAATCAGATTAGGAAGATAATATATGAGCAGAAAAAAATTAACAATGTTAAGAATTAAATGATAATATAAAATGACCATCAAAAGGTCTATCACAAGGTATAAGGTCACTACAAAGTATCTATCACATGACTAAACTCTAGAGCAGGGAGGAAGCAGAAAAGTGTAGTAAAAAGAGCTCTGCACTATGAAATAAAAGATGTGGACTTGATTTGAAAAGTCAAGTAGTGACTCAACAAGTCATTTTCTCTCTCTGATCCTCACTTTCTGTATCAGTATAATGATGATGAGTCAGTGTTTCTCAAACTTTAATGTACATATGAATCGCTGAGGATCTTATTAAAAATGGAGATTCTGATTCAGTCGGTCTGTGTTGGGACCTGAGATTCTGCACTTCTAATATGCTCTTAAGTGTGCTGATGCTGCTGGTCCAGGAGCCTACTTTGAGTTACAAGATACAAGATGCTCTCTAAAATTTCTTTTCACCCTAAGAGTTAGATTGGTAGGGCTGTGCCTTTATAAGCAGGAGAGATCAGCTTCACAAAGAAGTAGGAACTGAGCTTGAGCTGGACAAAGAAGGATAAACTAAGTTGAGAGAAAGCATTTCAGGCAAAGGAAACAGCCCGTCTGAATAGAAGCAAAAATGTGCAATAATTACTCAACAAAGGCAATGATCAGGCTCAAACAAAGGATTCCTGTATGAGAGAAATGCGAGGCCCTGAAGCAATGGGCACCCCATCATAACCGACCCTCCATTTTGCAGTACCAAGATCATGTCCATGGCAAAGAAGGTGGAATCTGTGGCACCACGTAGAATAAAATTTATATTTCTCTGCCTCCCTGTAGCCACGTGACTGAGCTTTTCCCAAAGCATATAATCAAAAGACGCTTATGCAATTTCTGAAGAATGTCCTTAAAAGGAAATGGTGTGTTTTTCTCCTCACTTTTCTCCTTTCTGATGTTATGATAGATTACAGATGTAACAATTGGTTGCAGCAACCACCTTGGAGTATACAGGATAAGAACTAAATCTAGGAATGGCAGAGTGGAACAAAAGAAGCCTCAGCCCCTGATGAATTGTGAAACTGTCTCACTAGCCATGACCTGCTAGCCTCAAGACTTTTTGTGTGTGTTTTAGTCATCATTAATTACAAGTTTGTCTCATGAAGTGAAATTTAATTTTTAATAGCCTTTACTTTTTAGATCACTTTTTGGTTCACAGCAAAATTGAGCAGAAGGTTTAGAGATTTCCCACATCAAAATTTAATTTTAAATTCGGGAGCTTTGTTACCTAATGGAAATTAAGAATAAACATTCTGATCATTAGCACTACCTAGATTTCCTAAACCTTGCTTTTCCTCTCTTTCTCACCTCTGTTTCTTCCTCCTGTTTTGTTACTTCTTAATATTGATTCTAAGACCTCAGTTTTTTTACTTTTATTAATTTGTTGGTACACTGTTTTAACATATATAGGCATTTTCTGTCATGTGTCCTGAAAAACCTTATGTTCTTCAAAACTGCACACTAAAAATAACAGGGCATACAGGAAAATTAGCTTCTATAGTCACAGCTATGCTACTTGCAACAGAGCACTAATAAAAATAATAACTATTCTAACTTGTTTTAAAAAAAGACCACCAGCATACTTGAAAAGACATGTTAAATTCCTAACAAATACATATTAGGGTAAATATAGAAATTTGAAAAAAATGAAGATATCTTAATGGGCAGGCTAAAGGAGGAGTTGAGGCTACTGAATTATGGAGACAAGGGCAAAATGCAAAAAGATCATGGAGAACCATGCAGTAAGCTTCCTAGCTTCCAGGACAGAGCTCATGGCCAACTAGAGCAAGAGGAAGAACATATAACAACATTCTCTATTCCTCTGTGGCTTGCTGCATTCAGATGAATGCAGTTGAGTACAGGACATTGCACATATATTTAGTTCATGTACACCTCATAATAACTATGTGAGATGGGTATTACAATCCCAAGATTACATGTAAGAAACTAAGACTCAGATTAAGTCAATTGCCCACAGACATGTAGCTAGTCAATAGTTGGAGTGAGGATTCAAACCCTCAAACCCTAGTCTGTATGACTTCACACCCTATACTCTGGTTTGGTTTATATAACATCTTTATTGAGATAAAATTCATATCCATATAACTCCCATTTAAAATGTCCAACTCTGGGACTTCCCTAGTGGTCCAATGGTTAACACTTTGCCCTCCAATGCAGGGGGTGCAGGTTCGATCTCTGATTGGGCAGCTAAGATCTCACATGCCTTGCAGCCAAAAAACAAAACATAAAAGAGAAGCAATATTGTAACAAATTCAATAAAGACTTAAAAAATGGTCCACATCAAAAAAAATCTTTAAAATTTTTTTAAAAAATTAAAAAAATAAAGTGTCCAGCTCAGCAGTTTTTAGTATATTCACAGGGTTGTACAACCATCACTACAATCAATTTTAGAGCATTTTCATCAACACAAAAGAAATTCAGTACCTATTAGCACTTACTCCCTATTCTTTCCCCCTTACCCTGGACAAACAACCACTAGTCTTCTTTCTACCTCTCCAGATTTGCCTATTCTGTACATTTCTTTTAAATGGAATCTAACTAAAATCATACACCAATCCCAGCGGGGGCTGGGGGGGCGGTGGTGGTGATTTCCCCACACCATGAAGCAATGCTCTAACACCAGCTGGGTGTCTCACAGTTCAACTCAATTCTAACACTATCAACCTGGAGATAGCATCAGATACCACAGGTTAAGGGTTTAGTTCTATAAGACTGCCCCCGCACCCCACACTTTAGATGCCGTTTGCAAGGTTATCACCTGTGCTTCTGACTGACCATCTATAGACTGGAGGTTCCAACAACTCCCTCTTTGGGTTCAATCAACTTGCTAGATAGACTCAGAATTACAGAAACATTTTACTTACTGGATTACCAGTTTACTACAAAAGGGAACAGTCAGATAAAAGAGATACATAGGTCAAGGCATGGGGAAAGGGCATGGAGCTTCCATACTCTCTCCCATCACCCCACTTTCCCAGCACCTCCATGTGTTCACCAACCTGGAAGCTCTCTTAACCCTGTCCTTTTGGGTCTTTAGGAAGGCTTCATTACATAGGCATGATTGATTACATCACTGGTCATTGGCAGTTGATTCAACCTCCAGCCCCTCTCCCCTTCCTGGAGGTCAGAGGGGTAGAACTGAAAGTTCCAATCTTCTACTCACATGATTGTTTCTCGTGGCAACCAGTCCCCATCCTTAGGTGCTTTCCAAAAGTCACCTTATTCACATAACCAAAGATAACTTTATCGCTCTCATCACTTAGGAAATTCCAATGGCTTTAGGAGATCTGTGCCAGAAACAGATATGAAGACCAAATATATATCTCATGTTATAAATCACAGTATCATACATACAATATATGATCTTTTGTGACTGACTTCTTTCACTTAGCATAATGTTTTTAAGTTTCATCTATTTGGTAGTATGTATCAACACTTTTTTTTTTGGCCACGTGGCATGAGGGATCTTAGTTCCCTGACCAGGGATCAAACCCTTGCCCCCTGCAGTGGAAGCGTGGAGTCCTAACTACTGGACTGCCAGGGAATTCCCAGCACTTCATTTTTTATGACCAAATAATATTCCATTTGATGGATATACCACATTTTATTTATCCATTCATCAGTTGATGGATATTTTTTCCCCTTTCTGGCTATTATGAGTAATGCTGCTATAAACATTTGTTGACAAGTTTTTGTGCAGACATATGATTTTATTTCTCTAATGGTGGAATTGCTGGATCATATGGTAACTTTGTGTTTAACTGTTTGAGGAATTGCCAGACTGTTTTCCAAGCAGCTGTATCATTTTACATTCCCACCAGCAGTATATGAAGTTACAATTTATTTACATCTTGTCAATACTTGTTATCATCTGTCTTTTTGATTATAGACATCCTGGTAGGTGGCTCATTGCATGTCATTGTAGTTTTGATTTGCATTTCCCTGATGGCTAATGATGTTGAGCATCTTTTCATGTAGTTATTGGCTTTTAGTATATCTTCCTTGCAGAAATGTCTATTCAAGTCCTTTGCCATTTTTAAATTGTGTTATGTGCCTTTTTATTATTGAGTTTTAAGAGTTCTTTATGTATTCTAGATACAAGTCGCTTATTAGATATGTGATTTGCAAATATTTTCTCCTGTGGATTATCTTTTCACTTCCTTGGTGGTATCCTTTGAAGCACAAAATTTTTAGATTTTGATGCAGTTCGATTTATCTACTTTTTCTTTTGTTATTTGTGCTTTTGGTGTCATATCTAAGAAGCCTTTACCTAAATCAAAATCACAAGGATTTACTCCTATATTTTCTTCTAAGAGTTTGCCTGTGATATATATTTTTAAAGACATAAATCAGATCGTGAAATGTCTCAGTTATTGGTGGTTTATCCATTTCATCAGTGGTACTCAGTTCCAGTTACCCTGACCTTTCTGCTTTTCTTAGACTATGCCAACCTTGCTCCCCTATTTTAAGCCTCTGTATGGCTTACTCCCTACCGTTATTCAGGTATCTGTAGCTCCTCAGAAGGCCATTTACTAACTACACTCTCTAAAATATACCTTTTGTCAACCCTCTGGCTGTTACTTGATGTTCTAATGTCTCTTTTTATTTCACTCATAACAGTTTTTCACCACCTGACATTATGTTATTTACTTATTTATATATTTGTCTATTGTCCCATTAGCAGGTAAACTTCATGAGCGCAAGAACTTTGTTTTGTTCACCATTCCACTCCCAGTGCCTAAAGAGGTGTTAGCACATTGTAGACACTCAATAAATATTTCATTTAAGTTAAGGAATTAGTGAACTGCAGTGGATGAATTTACTCAAAAAGAATGACATGGAAAGAAAGCAAAGACAATATAGACTGGAAGCCTGGGAAACATCAGCACTACAAGTTAGGCAGAGGGAGTGGCACCAATGAACAAAGAATAGATAATATTGGACAAGGAGGAGATCCAGGAAATACTGGTCTTTACAGTTCACTTATATCTAGGGAAAGAGAATTGATGGAGTTTTCTCAAAACTATAGTACCAAGGATTTTTATAAAGTACTGACTCTGTCAGTAATATTTATTTTTTTAAAAAGCAGTTATCTAAGCACTAAATTTAGAAGTCTATAAAGATCCACATAGGAATCAGAGTTCTTATGAGTAATATGGACCTCGGTGAGTTGAAATATTTTTTCTTGTACCTTGTATTTTCTTAAAGAGTAAAGCAGAAACTTTAGAGATTTTTCTATATATGATCTGGGTATGACATGTTCATTATTTTTCTCTAATTACATTGGGGAATTATATTGATTTTGGTTCTTTCAGTCTGTACAGAGAATTATTAAGGCTAAAATATTTTAGGATATCATAAAAATGTATATCAGAACGTGTAGCTCAATTGCCAATAATATATTTATCTGTTGCAAAAATCAGTGGAAAGATCTCTTGTAAGTCCAAATACCCCAATGATATAGACAATGGCAGATATACCTGGATCAATCAGGAAACAGGCAAGGTACAGGCAGGGTGTCAAGGGAGCCAAAAAAAAAGTTCCCAGGACTAACAACAGCTGGAAGTTGTTACCACCCTAAGCTTGAAGGAGCAGTAACCAAAACAGTAAGAACTGCAGCTATGGGAGAGAGGCTGTCTGATAAAAGATATAACTGTTGGTAGAAGAGTGCAGCCACTTCTCCAAACTGTGGCCCAGGAGGGAAAGATTTGGAAAGAATAATATTTCAACCTGTTTGTTTTCCCACCTTTGATCTCCTGCCAGTGCTTCCACTGGTTGAACGCAACCAGAAGACGGAGCAAGGGAGCCTAGTTGGTTCACAGAGATCAGTCTCTGAGGTTGTAGAACAGAATGTAAAAGGTTGGATAATGACATGGAAAAGCAGACATTCAATATCCAGCACAAGGGCATTTTGGCAATGCATGGCAAAATCTAAAAATCTATGTATCTTTAACCTCATCATTTCCATTTTTAGGAACTACATTTTGAGAAAACGATTAGACAAGTGCACAAAGATATTCCTTGCATTGCTGCTCATAATAGCAAACAATTACAACAAGTTTACATTTCCAATACTAGGGAACTGGTTGAATAAATTATTATTTACCAATACAATGGGTTCTTGTTCATCCACTCAAAAATGAAATGAATGTACATTGATTGACATATAAATGTGCTCATGCTTCATTGTTTAGCAGGAGAAGAACAGGTTACAGAATACTATGTACTTGAATCCACTTTTATTTTAAAATATTCCAAAATAATTGAGAAAATACAAAATTTTAAAATTCATCTCTTGAATGGTGGAGCTATGGGTAATTTTTCTCTGGATCTGTTGGAATTTGATAATTTTCTACAGTGAACATATACTACTTGTTAATAAAGATGTTTTAAAATAGGACATACACAAAATCAGTAATTTTCTAATGTCACAGGAAAACAGTTACAGGAATGATGACCGAGCTTAGCTGTGAATTTGAGGAAATTGTTCCAAGTTCAAACCCAGACTCCCAAACTGAAGTAGAAGAAGCCAGCTTATATAACCATAAGGACTACAATGAATTCTTTACACTTGTCAACTGCTTAGAAGAATGTCCATTACTTCAAGCACAGAAGCAAGGTAAAACATTTGTTATTTCCATTGTTATAAAACATTTCTTACTAATATACAAATTTTCATTTCGGTGATTTTTTTCTTTTATCGGATTTTTAAATTTTTTATTTTGCTAAGGGTATTCACCCACAAAATTGTAATTCTGAGTTTCACATTAGTGAAATATTTTCTTTCATATTAATCCCCTTTTTGTAAATGTAGTTGTTTTTGGAGTTTAAGTGTGCTGAGCTTGAGAATAGCCTCAGAGGTTTGATTATAGGTTGCTCACAACATATTGCTATAACGATATTAGCATCTATGTACAGATCTGATGACACAGCAGTCTGGTGTAACATTAAAGTAGTAGATTATTAAGTGAGAGTTATATTTTATTTCCCCAAATATGCTAAACATTTTCAATCTTACCTAATTTATATGAAACCATAATTCAAAGTGGAGATAGAAAAGTTGCAGAATTAGGTCAAGAAATTCACTCTGTTTTTACAAATTTACAGTAAGTAATAATTAAAGATACATTTTATCCAAACTATATGCCAAATCTCTCATCTTACTAGAGGGTGATAAATTTTTCCAACTGTGTAAAAACTTGCTGAGAACTACCTTTCTTGTATGTATAACAACCTATTCCCTTTTTATATTGAAAAACTTATGTCTCCATTATATAATTGCTACTATCATTTAAGATATGCTTTAGCTTGAACATGAAAAATAATTTGGTTCTTTTAGTATTGTTTTTATGTAGATACATAAATGGTGTATAAAATTTTTAGTGTTGGCAAATATGTGTGTGATATAGAGAGAGTTAAATCCCTCTTATAGTTTGAGAAGATAGAGATTGCATTAAAGACTAAACTTGAGAGCATGCTATAATAGGAAGAGCCTGAATTTGGAGTCAGAAGATTTGATCATAGTCTAAATCTACTCTTAAAAAGTGGTACAATTTTGACAGTTATTAAAAAGTTTATGGTTTTCAATTTTCTTCTATAATTTCTTTCTTTTAGTTCATTCTTTTAATTTCTTATAAACAATTTTGTGGGGATCAAATTATATATACATACATGTAAAGATATGATTTGTAAAAAATAACAGGCTACCCAACCACAGCTGTTATTATATTAATGTGTCAAGCTAGAAGCATCTATTGGCAAATTTCATAATATCTGTCATCAGCTAGAACCAGAAGCTTCTTTAACTATTATACACTGAATGAAAATATGCTTGAGTTTCCCAAATACATATGAATTGTCCATATCCTATATCTCCTTAAGGGTCCTGTGTCATTTGACGTCACTTAATAAATTTAAATTTACAATTCCATTTATTTTCCTTGCAGTTATATTGATTGCTACCAGATTTATAGATACTTTGGTCTCACTGTCTAAATTTAAAGGAATGTATTATACTTTGAGATTCAATTGATACTGTAAATTTGCTCTGTCTTATAAGAAATATAGTTATTACTAAATTATAAGTTAATTCCAAACATATTTCTTTAAGACATAAAAACAGTGGGTATTTTTTTTATTATTTGTTGGTTTGTTCATATGTACTAATTTTTCTATAATATTCACATATTATTTGTCAATAAATGTAACCATTTTTATGACTATCCTTTTAGACATCCCAGGAATATATAAATAAATACAAATTTTTAATTTTTAAAAATAGTACATGTACATAGTTTAGAGAGTCAAATAGTTATTCAATGTTTATAATAAAAAGCAGCAGCCCCCTAGCTTCATCAACCACCCACATGTATTTTAGCTTTATAGAGGTATAACTGACAAATAAAATTGTAATGTATTTAAAGTGTACAATGTAATGATTTGATATATGTATACATTATGAGAGGATTCCCACCATCAAGTTAATTAACACATCCATCACCTCACATATTTACCTTATTTTTTCTTCTCTTTTTTTTTTTTTTTTTTTAATTTATTTATTTATGCTGTGTTGGGTCTTTGTTTCTGTGCGAGGGCTTTCTCTAGTTGCGGCGAGCGGGAGCCACTCTTCATCGCGGTGCATGGGCCTCTTACTATCGCGGCCTCTCTTGCCACGGAGCACAGGCTCCAGACGCGCAGGCTCAGTAGCTGTGGCTCACGGGCTCAGTTGCTCCGCGGCATGTGGGATCTTCCCATACCAGGGCTCGAACCCGTGTGCCCTGCATTGGCAGGCAGATTCTCAACCACTACGCCACCAGGGAAGCCCTCTTCTCTTTTTTTTTAGTGGGAACACTTCAGTTCTACTCTCTTAGCAAATTTAAACACTACAGTATTATCACCTATAATCACCATGTTATACATTAGATCCTCAGACCTTATTTACTTATAACTGCAAGTGTGTACCCTTTACCAACCTCTCTCTATTTCCCCCACACCCCAGTTCCAGACCCTGGCAACCACCATTCTACTCTCTGTTTCCATGAGTTTGGCTTTTTATTTTTTAATTAAAAAATTTTTTTAGATTCTGTATATAAGTGATACCATGTGGTAGTTTTGGTTGTTCTCTAACTTATTTCACTTAGCATAATGCCCTCCAGTTTCATTCATGTTGCAAATGGAAGGATTTCCTTTTTCAAGGCTGAACAATATTCCCTGTGTGTGTGCGTGTGTGTGTGTGTGTGTGTGTGTGTGTGTATCACATTTTCTTTACCCATTCATCTCTCAACAGACACTTAGGTTGTTGGCTATTGTGAATAATGCTGCAGTGAACGTGGGAAGACTCTCTTTGAGATAGTGATTTCCTTAGACATCTGTTTCTCCCTTTACGACATTTATATCTTTTATGGTATTACTATGCTGGCTAGGATCTCCAGTACATTGTTCAATAGAAGCAGTAATAGTTGCCATCCTTGTCTTGTTTGGATAGTAAAGGAAATACTTTGTTTCACCATTAAAAATGATATAAATATTATTTCAATGTTTACATCATTTTCAGTGGCGAAACGTTAGAAAAACTTACATACTTTATTGGGTTGAGGAAGCTTCTTCTATTCCGAGTTTGCTAAGCTTTTGATCATGAATGAGGACTGAATTTTATCAGTCCTCATTCATTTAAAATTTTATTAATGAATTTTATGTTTTCCTACATCTTAAGTATATAGAATGTCCCTTTACTAAAAACTTATAATTCTATAATCTAAACAAAATTGTTTTACTATTGTGATCTTATTGTATATGCCTTATAGTATTTTTAAATGTTAACAGTATTTTGGAAACATTTCACCATATATTTAAGTTTTCTTCCAAATCATGGCTTTTAATGACTGCAGCTTTTAATCTTATTCATGTATTATAGATTTCCCAATTAATGTTGTTTTTAATTTAAAGTACGTTCCTAAATGTATTGTTGACCTGAAATAAATAGATTGCCAGATATTTCTCCTGCAAAGATGGGTTTATTTGGGATCAACAGAGAATTACAATTCCAGGTCTGCAACCATGGTGAGCCACATGTAAGTCCTTGCCCAGCAACAGGGGAACTCTTTTATAGATGGGAAAAGGAAGTTGGGAGGGCTATAGTAAACAAAGAGTCTATGGCTTTTCATTGGCTGAGTCCTTGCCAGGAAAAAAGAGGCGTCTTCCTTCTGTTGGGCTCTGCTATCATAGCAGAGCATGAGAGCTTCCCCTGATCATCTCCCAATTCTATTTAATGAGGTTTCTGTTTCTTAATTTTTTGCATTATGTTTCCACTTCCAATTATTTCCTTAGAGTGAATTTCTGGAAATGAAATTATTGATGTAAGCATTTTTTGGCTATACGTCCACTAGCATGGTATGAGAATACCCTATTCATGCCAGCCTTATCATCATTACTATTGATGTTGTAATACATTTATCCAATGTGATGGGCAAAAAATTATATTTTTACTTGCATTTTTAAAATTACTGGTGTTTAGTGTTCATTTGCATATTTTTATGTTGTGAGATGATTCTCTTCTTTGTCTCTTTTTCTATTCTTATATTTTATCTTTATGTATCAAAGATATCAATAACCCCAAATATATTTAATTTGAACCTAACCAGTCCTGTCAGTGTTTCCTTTATGATTTCTTTCATTGTTTTTAATACTGAGAAAATTCTTCCTTGGATTAAATAAATATTTATTCATATTTTGTTTGAGCTTTTCTTCAAGATTTTAGCATATGTTTAAAAGTAAAAATAAAAAAATTTTTTCCTAAATGTTTTGGCAATTTTCCCAATATTGTTTATGGAATACTCTTTCCTTTCCCCACTGATTAGAAATACCACTTACATCATATGCCAAATCCTCATCCACATTACTGTTTGTTTCTGGATTTTCTATTATGTTCTATTGATTTACCTATTACTGTGTCAGTATCATACAGTTTTAACTATTTAATACACTAGTGTAACATGTATTAATAGTCTCCTCATTTTTTTCCTACTCTCATGTCTATATTCTTCCAGACTTACTTTGTAATCAGTTTTCCAAGTTCCAAGACAGACCACTTGAGATATCGAAATGTTATTGGTACCTTTTAGAATTTTTACCATAGTTAGTCTTTTTAGCCAGGAAAACGGTTTATCTTGCCTTTTCTTCAAGTTTATTGATTGATTGATTGATTGATAATGCTCCTCACTAACATTTTATGGTTTCCTCCGTATACTTTCTGCACATTTTTGTTATGTTTATTCCTCAATATTTGCATATTTGTGGCCGTCATGAACGAGTTTTTCCGTTAATTTTTGACTAGGTTTATATGTATATATTTGAAAACCATTGATTTTATAATTTTTTATCAGACACTTTAGTGAACTCAGTTGTTTCATTTCGTTATCTTGGGTTTTCTAAGTAGACAAAAGTATCTTCTGCAAAGAATAACCCTATCTTCTTGCCTGTCAGTAGACCTCTTTCCTTCTGCTTTTTTCATAGTTAACTAGCCAAAATTTTGTTTCCTCATGACAATTTAACACTCCTCTACAATAGAGGAAAACAGTCTCCTCATATCTGTGTTGGTACATATACTAGTGGTAATAAGGTAAGAAATCCAGGGTATGCTGGATTTCGTAGAATATAAGGAAGTAACACCCCTAGTAAAACCTTTGATAGTTATAAAGAACATTAGTTGTGGTGTGATGCTGCCCTCAAGTGGCTCCAACAGAAAAAGGTGGTTACAATGTTCATTGCAGCACTATTTACAATAGCCAGGACATGGAAGCAAGCTAAGTGTCCATCGACAGATGAATGGATAAAGATGTGGCACATATATACAGTGGAGTATTACTCAGCCATAAAGAGAAATTGAGTTATTTGTAGTGAGGTGGATGGACCTAGAGTCTGTCATACAGAGTGAAATAAGTCAGAAAGAGAAAAACAAATACCATATGCTAACACATACATATGGAATCTAAAAAGAAAAAAAATGGTTCTGAAGAACCTAGGACCAGGGCAGGAATAAAGACGCAGACGTAGAGGACGGACTTGAGGACACGGGGAGGGGGAAGGGTAAGCTGGGACAAAGTGAGAGAGTGGCATGTACATATATACACTACCAAATGTAAAATAGATAGCTAGTGGGAAGCAGCCACATAGCACAGGGAGATCACCTCGGTGCTTTGTGTCTACCTAGAGGGGTAGGAAAGGGAGGGTGGGAGGGAGACACAAGAGGGAGGGGATATGGGGATATATGTATACGTATAGCTGATTCACTTTGTGATACAGCAGAAACTAACACACAGTTGTAAAGCAATTATACTCCAATAAAGATGTTAAAAAAAAAAAAGGTGGTTAGAAAACAAGACCTCATAACTGATATGAGGCATCCTCATGGACTCCCAGAAATACCAGGATGAGCCTGTAGGAAGGAAAGACGGCTAGAGGGGCTGTGTTTGAAAGTGGAAGGTGGAGATGGGGATATAAATGAATGCTGTTTGGGTTTTTACTGTTAACATGACTTCATTAGTACTTACGGAATGGATTTACGAACAAACCGTCTTTAAATCGTCTCAGCTAAACCCTGCTTAGACATGGACCTGATTTTGGCTAGCTTTCTGCTGTGTATCATGCGTGGGAAGCTCTTGGTCACAGGATTGTCAAGAACTTAACAGGTTCCAATAAACAGATGAACAATCTCTTAGGAGGCTAGCTTACACAACAAGTTCTCTTTTGGTATTTTAAGTTAGGACTAGGCAAAGAGATGGTCCCTGCCTCTCTACTCTACACCACATATTTATTAAGCACATGTATACCAGTGATGTAACTGGTCATGGGAGACATCACTTCATGCTATCCTTCTCTCATACCATTCTAAAATTACTTAACTGAAAGGCCACTGCCCAAAACAAGAGACCATTGCTTCCCCTTCAAGGTGGCTTTCGCTTTGGGGAGCTTGGTTTTCTGAGTAGTTCCTCATCTGAGTTTATATTTTCCTCTTTCTTTTTCCACTCAGAGATTATTGAGGAATGGGAGTAGGTTTTATGTTCTCTCCTGGGCCTAGAAACTGCTAAAGCACTGACACTGTTAGCTAAGATTCTAAAGTGGCCCAAACATGATAGGGTGGGGATAGAGAGGAGAAAGCTTTTCCAACAATTAACTGTTAGCAGTCGTGTTTCCTAATATGCAAGCTGTGTCACACTTCTCTAGTAGATACTTCACTACACAGCTTCCATTGTAATTAATTTTATAACAAACATGTTTGAACAACCTTAGTGTGCTAGAATCAGAGTTGGCCTCATTTATAGGCTTTTTAGACCATCTCCATTCCCTACATGTCAGTCTCTGGGGATGAATTGGAGACCTTAAGAGATAAAATCTTACAGAGAAGAAAACACTAGGGTCAGCAGAAGTCAAATGCTTTTATTTCTTTACAATCTTGCTGAGGCTAACCCTGGCTATTTTGAGGCGTAAGACCACAAGATGTTTTCCTCCATTGATTACATTAATTTTGTTGGAAAAAAATATGAGCCTTTACAACTCTTTCAGGACATTTGGTTACTACTCAGTGTACTAAATAATGTTACATTTTATTGAGCTTCTGCCTGTGTACCAGTACTATGCTGCATGATTTATTTGCACAGTACAGTGAGGAACTAGAGAATTTAAAATGTGTTTGACTATTATGTATAAAATAAGCTATAACAATATATTATACAACACAGGGAATATAGCCAATATTTTATAATAACTATAGAGTATAACCTTTAAAAATTATGAACCACTATATTGTACACCTGTAACTTATATAATATTGTACATCATCTATACTTTAAATAAATAAATAAATAAATTTTTAAAATGCGTTTGAAAACCCCGACTGTATCAATGGCTGACTACAGTAACTATCTAGATCCTTTTGTATAACTTTTAGATTTCTTCTTCTTCCTTTATATTTCTTATTTATTTTCAGATTTGTATATTGATGATGAAGAAATAATTTTTGTAAATAATTTGATGACCTATAGAAGTCAGCTACCAACTTCGCATACTCTGTTGAGTAGGCTAAAACTATTTTTGGTAAAGGATCCCCTGTTGGATTTCAAAGGACAGATGTTCACAGAAGCTGATTTTTTCAGGTACTTAGTTGCCCAGTGTTGTGAATATTTTTAAGAGAAGAAAATATTCTTTGTATGCTCACAAGTCTAGATGTTATCAATCATAGTATTTTATCATTGTTTACCTCAACTCTAATTTTAATCACTATGTATTTTGATTAACTACATTTGGTATGTACCTTGCTTTTAGTAAACACTAATTTAATGTTTTATTTTTTTGTTAAGGGAGTGTTTCTCTTTTCAAGGAGATATGAAAGGTTTTGTGGAAGATTTTTACATGGATAAAGAGAACTTTTGTCAGGAGAAGCTAGAAGATACAGTAGGTTTAAATGAAGCTGTAATATTTGCTTTCAGTAATTTTTAAATAAAAGTTAGTAAATCACACTTTTACAAGATGTAGTAATATACATTGGCCATTTACTATTGTCAAGTTAAAAAGACTTGATAACGGATTGAACGTGTATCAATTAAAGAGGCAAATTTACTTCAGAGACAGTGGTCTAAACCTTGGCTACACATTGGAAGTACTTGATAAATTTTAATAAAATTCTGAAGCCTGGATCCTACTCAGATATATTCTGATTTAATTGGTCTGGTGTACAGCCCAGGTATAGGGAATTTTTTAATAATTTTAATCAATATACCTGGTATAGGACATTAAGTGGTCATATATATATTGGTCTTAAGGCGTTTAAAGGTTTTGTTTTCTTTTTACTAAAAACTTTAACACACATGGTAAACAAATTAATTCACCTATTAACCCCTTTTCTCCAGTCTCCCTCTTCCTCCCCTGTTAATTCTGAGAGTTATGCACATACAGTCTCACTTGTTGAAGAATCCAGTTCTGTAGGAATGAAAGAGAAATAAATTCTGTGGAATGCAGTAAAGATCCATTCCATTCCATCTGCTCTTTTTACTTCTCCATTCACCAGCTCTCATTTGCTGCAGTGATTGTTTTTAATTTAGAAGTTTGAAAATTTGTTATTAACATAAAAGAAGATACTTCTGCATCTAGGGATATTGTATGTCACTAATGTAATCGGTGGCCATGAAGGATATTACTCAGAGAGAACATTGCTTGTAATATATTTTTTTGGCTGCTACACTTACATTTTAAATAAAATGTATGCAGAGCATTAAAGTTTTTGAGTGTGGGTTTAGTTTAAAATTTGGTACACCAATTAAGCAAATGTATCTATTTATGAACTCAGAAATATTTATTTGGAAAACCTCAATAAAAACTAGTTTTACCTATATGTTATTTCAGGCATCAATTTTGCCTGAGTGTGAATTCTTAATATCTGCAAGCCTCAAACAAGAAGTTGATATTCCATCACTCTCAGAACTGAAGGAGTCATTAAACTTAATGCCAGAAATGATAAATTATGTAGATGAAAATGAAAAGCTTTTCAGAAGAGGTGAGAGTTAAATTTAAAATCTATTACTTGTTAGAACTACTTAATAATGTTTGTTATAAAAATTCTTGTTCATTAAACTTTTTTCTGAACCTTCAGAGTTTTAAAGTGTCCTGTAAGTTTGCACAACGAAATCTCAAAATTATTATTGATAAGACACTTTTCTCATTGTCTCCTCTTTATACACTTGCAAGCTTAAAATGTCTCTGAAATTAATTTAACCATTTCAAGATAATTATAAAAATAGAGCTAAAACACGTATGACTGTATTAATTTTTTTGAGTTATTTTCTTATACATAGTGACAAAGCACTAACAACTTCTATGCTGACTTTAGAAGCTCAGAGTAAGGTTATGATTCATGGAATCAGATGACTGGGAGAGTCATAACCTAGAATTTAGATGGTTTCTTCCCAGTTAGACTAGTAAATATTGTCGAAGTCTTTTAATATAATTTGAGCCCAAATATTTAACTGTCCTCTCATACATTCCAGTTGAAATAATCGAAGATAAATAACATTAGGGAGGAGTGAAGGGGGAATTTGTGATATCCATTGAGAATAGGGATGCTTGTCATCAACAGACTTGAAGGAATTCTTGCAGACAAGAGTAAATCAGGGGATTACTGACGAGCCTACAAGTCAAGCAAGGTAATGAAAAGCCAACCTAAGTAAATAGATCAAATTTATACCAGAACTTGAAAGTCTAGCAGAGCTCAAAACTGCAGGTGGCCCATGGGCTTGTTAGAAGGACACAAATCTATGCATGGTAATGGAAAAGGACAGGTGAATGTACTGAATGGCTGTGGTGCTACACTCCCAGCCTTCACTTGGCCCTGATGGTGTACTAAATGACTCCTCAGAATCATTGCCACTGAAGAATGAACAAGACTACAGAAAAACTAATATCATAGTACTTTTGCTGGTAGTAGGCTTTTTCCTTTTTTTTTTTTTCCCCCCAGATCTTACTATCAAGCATGGAATTTACATTGAGGATATAAAATGCAGCTCCACAGAAATTTTGGCCATTCAAAGTCAATGTGAATCAGAGTACAAGGAACCAGGTAGAAATTTTGAATAAATCATGGAGCTTATCAGGGGATACCTATATATGATGTAAAAGTACAATACATTCACATATAAAGTCTACTATGAGACAGTTTTCATGTTTAAAATTTGATTATTGCAAGCCAAGTTGTTCTTTTATCTACCCCTTTACATTTGTTACTATCATTAACATCCTAGCATCAAAAGAGGAGATTTACAAAGATTGAGGAAGAGGAATGGAGGAAATAGCATTAATATTACAAATAGAAATCTTGTAATTTTATAGCTCAGTTAAAAAGAACTTTATATTTTACCTCAGTATTAGCAGTCTTGCTGACCCTTGTTATACTTTTGTAAATTTAACTTTTTAATCCCCAAAGCAATCCCATCATTATTGTTACTATCACTATCCTACCGAATTTGGAATCTCAGAATCATCTCTTGTTCCAGTGTAATGCCAGATTGTATTGCTCCCTAACTATGTTGATGATGCTGTTATTTAGTTACATTTATATCTGATCATATTAATCATCTATTTGGAAGTATACTGCTTTATTTATGAAAGTGACAGAAACACACTGACTAGTTATGATAAATGAGGATTAGTTTTTCAAGCCCACCCCATAAAAGACATAACTCTGTGCTAAGCCACCTAGACTCCATACTTTGTAAGGTGAAAAATTACTGTCTATTAATACTATTTGTTTAACATCACCAGTATTTAGTATGGAGATAAAAATAGTACTACCTCTTAAGTATTGACAACATAAGTTGTCAGAATTGAAAACATTATTACACATAAAGTCTTAGAATTTATCTTATATAGTAAACAATAAAGTTTAGTTGCCAATGTATTTTTTAAAAATCACTAGTATATAGTTGAGACACCATGTGGTATATGTGTAATCCTTTATATAGATGGAAATTTAAAACTGTTATTTTGTGTTTCAAACAACCCAAATTTCTTTTGATTGAAAATTTCTGTTGTAACACAATGATCAAACATAATAGTTGCTTACAAAAAATTATGAATTATACATAATTTTATTCAATGTTTATGTAACATGATTTTTTAAATTTTTATATATTCTAGTAGAGTTAGAAATGCCATTAACTCATCTACACCTAACAAACCAACATTCTTCAGTGAATTCATTATGTGCAGAACTTCAGAAATTTCCATCTTCTCCTGCTTGTAAAATGTAAGTAAAGATTAAATCTAGAACTCAAATTGCAATTCAGAAGAAGCAATCTTTAATTAAATCTCTCCATGTAAAGTCAATTTCCCAGATAGCTCTGTGAAAAAAAATGTAAGAGATTAAATGGTGTTCATAGTAAGCAACTGAAGGGAATATATGAATATATATGTACATAATTGTTTTTATATGCATAGAATATCTTTAGAAGGGCACACAAAAATCAGGTACTGTTGGTTGAGCCCAGAAGGAAACTGGGTAACCTGGCAATATAGGAGGTAGTAAGTGATCAAGCTAGGCTCTTTTATACTTTTAGTATTTCGAATGTGAATATATTACCATTAAATATAAACAACTTAAAAATTTTAATTTTAAATTTAAAATTTAAACAATCTGCTTAGAACATTGCCAGTGGATGCTTACCAATGACACTGCCTCTATTGTCACTCACTACCATGAAATACAGTGTAGCAGTATATTGGTTTGTTACGGCTGCCATAACAAATACCATAGACTGGCTGGCTTAAACAACAGAAACTTATTTCTTCACAGTCTAGAGGCTGGAAGTCCAAGATCAAGGTATCAGCAGGATTGGATTCTTTCTGAGGCCTCTCTCCTTGACTTGTAGATAGCTGTCTTCTCCCTTTGTCTTTTTTTTTTTTTAAACTTGCTTTTTAATTAATTTATTTATTTATTTTTGGCTGTGTTGGGTCTTCGTTTCTGTGCGAGGGCTTTCTCTAGGTTGCAGCAAGCAGGGGCCACTCTTCATTGTGGTGCGCGGGCCTCTCACTATCGCGGCTTCTCTTGTGGAGCACGGGCTCTAGGCGCACAGGCTTCAGTAGTTGTGGTGCACGGGCTTAGTTGCTCCGTGGCATGTGGGATCTGCCCGGACCAGGGCTTGAACCCATGTCCCCTTCATTGGCAGGCAGATTCTCAACCACTGCGCCACCAGAGAAGCCCCTCCCTTTGTCTTCATGTGGTCTTTCCTCCATGCACGTCTATGTCCTAATCCCCTCTTCTTAAAAGGATACCAGTTATTTGGATTAGAGCCCACCCTAATCACCCCGTTTTAACTTAATTACCTCTTTAAAGGCCCTAGCTCTAAATACAGTCATTCTAAGGTACAGAGAGTTAGGGCTTCAACATATGAATTTTGGGGAGGACAAATTCAGCCCATAATGAGTAGTGAAGAGCCCTGAACTAGAGCCAGATTGCCTGGCTGTATCATTAACTAGCTCTGTGATCTTCATTGCCCTGTGCCTCAGTTTCCTTATCTGTAATATTGGGATAATAATTGTACATACCTCATAGGGTTATTTTGGGGTCTTCCAAAAGATTTGTCATACCTCTCTGACCAGGAAGAGCCAAGGGTAACAGAGCAGTGTGTTCAGTGGTTGAACAATAGATTTGGCTTTCAACTTACTTCCCTAGGAGTATCAGAGATCACATCCCCTCTCTAACAGAGGACATCCACTGACCTTCTTTACCTGTGTCAATGTGGTACTGGTGTTGGGGAAACCAGATACGTAGAACCAAATACTGAGCCACAAATCTGTTCAGTACAGCCCAGGATGGTCTGTAATCTTCTCAGAATTTATACTGCAGGGTTGGATCATTGTATTCTAGTTTGAGCCAAAATTGCATAGCTTAATAGCCCAGCATCTTTGTCCTCTGAGTCTGAGATAGCTTTGACTGCTATCTTATACCATACAGCATACCTGTAATTTAATGTTTTTTATGTTAGATTAGTCTGCCATCCTGGAATAAAGTCACCTCATTCCCCTACTTCTTATGCTAGTTACACAACTAAGAACATAACCAGTACAACCCCCTTCTTCCCCACTGTAATCCTGGAACTTAGTATGTCCTAAAATAACACATTTTAAGGAAAATTACAGGAACATCTCCAAGTCTCTAATAAATTATTCCCAGAGTGGACACTGTGTGCTGGGTTTTGAGTTCTTAGCTGTGATTGGCTGATCTGCCAGAGGAGAACGCTCTTGGATTACTGGAAGCAACTGGAGCATCTCATCACTAGCTGCTCAGGCTTCTATTAATGGTCTCAGGAAGGTGTCACAGCATAAGATGGAGGAGCCTGACTTTGAGGGCCCCAATTATCTTCATCTTCTGGCAAAGAGGTATTTCCTTTGGGGGGTAAATTTGTGCTATACAGAACTCTACCATGAACTAGAACCACCCATATCAGATATGAACTCTAAAAAAATAGCATGGGATGAGTACAGAAACTATCTATAATTGGTTTAAATATTTTTAATCCCTTTGTTAAGGTGCAAGGCATTTATTTGCAGGACGTATACTTCTTTTTTTGTGTGCTCTTTTACTCTTTTTTTTACTCCATATACCCTAATCCATCTGTTAAGGCAGATTGGCAGTTAGAAACAAAAACTAGCTGAAATTAGTATAATCTTGAATTTCAATCTGATATTGAAAGTATTTACTTAAACTGCAGTAAACTCTTTCATCACACAAGTCATATACCTACTTATTGTTATAATTCAAATATCTAATGAGAATTTATGAAACTTGTCTTATCTGTGTATTATGATTTGCCAAAGTTAGAACAAAAAGACTTTTTTTTGGTGTTTTAAATAGCAGTGTTATTTTATTTTATTTTATTTTTTAACATCTTCATTGGAGTATAATTGCTTTACAATGATGTGTTAGTTTCTGCTTTATAACAAAGTGAATCAGCTATACATATACATATATCCCCATATCTCTTCCCTCTTGCTTCTCCCTCACTCCCACCCTCCTTATCCCATCCCTCTAGGTGGTCACAAAGTACCGAACTGATCTCCCTGTGCTATGCGGCTGCTTCCCACTAGCTATCAGTTTTACATTTGGTAGTGTATATATGTACATGTGTAGAGAAAAGGGAACCCTCTTGCACTGTTGGTGGGAATATAAATTGATACAGCCACTATGGAGAACATTATGGAGGTTCCTTAAAAAACTAAAAATAGAACTACCATATGACCCAGCAATCCCACTACTGGGCATATACCCTGAGAAAACCATAATTCAAAAAGAGTCATGTCTATTTACAATAGCCAGGACATGGAAGCAACCTAAGTGTCGATCAACAGATGAATGGATAAAGAAGATGTGGCACATATATACAATGGAATATTACTCAGCCATAAAAAAAACGAAATTGAGTTATTTGTAGTGAGGTGGATGGACCTAGAGTCTGTCATACAGAGTGAAGTAAGTCAGAAAGAGAAAGACAAATACCATATGCTAACACATATATATGGAATCTTAAAAAAAAAAATGGTCATGAAGAACCTAGGGGCAAGATGAGAATAAGGACGCAGACCTACTAGAGAATGGACTTGAGGGTACGGGGAGGGGGAAGGGTAAGCTGCGACAAAGTGAGAGAGTGGCATGGACATATATACACTACCAAACGTAAAATAGATAGCTAGTGGGAAGCAGCCACATAGCACAGGGAGATCAGCTCAGTGCTTTGTGACCACCTACAGGGGTGGGACAGGGAGGGTGGGAGGGAGGGGTATGGGGACATATGTATAACTGATTCACTTTGTTATAAAGCAGAAACTAACACACTATTGTAAAGCAATCATACTCCAATAAAGATGTTTTAAAAAAAAAAGAGAGTCATGTACCACAATGTTCATTGCAGCACTATTTACAATAGCCAGGACATGGAAGCAACATGTGTCCATTGACAGATGAATGGATAAAGAAGATGTGGCATATATATATACAATGGAATATTACTCAGCTATAAAAAGAAACGAACAAAAAGACTTCTAACACTCGTTCAAAGCGTTACACTCGTTCAAAGCATTACTCTCCTTAAAACCCTACACTCATTCTCTGTCTAGCTGTGACCGGCTGAGGCAGCATAGGGACGGCATAGGGACAGTAGCCTTGCTTGGCTACTGCAGCACTAGGGTGTCAGTTGGTCCCACCCAGAACACTTCATTTCTGCCCTGCAAGGATATATTAATAACTGATTGTTGTGTCCCTTTAATACAAGAAAATGGAAACTGAACAGCCAGAGGAAACCTTTCCCAACACCGGAACCAATGGCGAATTTGGTAAACGCCCTGCTGAAGATATGGAAGATGAACAAGCTTTTAAAAAATCTAGAAACACTGATGAGAGAGTTGAATTACGCATTCTGCTTCAGAGCAAGAATCCTGGGGAAGTGATTGGAAAAGGAGGCAAGAATATTAAGGCTCTCCGTACAGACTACAATGCCAGTGTTTCAGTCCCAGACAGCAGTGGCCCTGAGCGCATATTGAGTATCAGTGCTGATATTGAAACAATTGGAGAAATTCTGAAGAAAATCATCCCTACCTTGGAAGAGGGCCTGCAGTTGCCATCACCCACTGCAACCAGCCAGCTCCCGCTCAAATCTGATGCTGTGGAATGCTTAAATTACCAACACTATAAAGGAAGTGACTTTGACTGCGAATTGAGACTGTTGATCCATCAGAGTCTGGCTGGAGGAGTTATTGGGGTCAAAGGTGCTAAAATCAAAGAACTTGGAGAGAACACTCAGACAACAATCAAGCTTTTCCAGGAATGTTGTCCTCATTCCACTGACAGAGTCGTTCTTATTGGAGGAAAACCTGATATGGTTGTAGAGTGCATAAAGATCATCCTTGATCTTATATCAGAGTCTCCCATCAAAGGACGTGCTCAGCCTTATGATCCCAATTTTTACAATGAAACCTATGATTATGATGGTTTTACAATGATGTTTGATGACCGCCGTGGATGTCCCGTGGGTTTCCCATGTGGGGAAAAGGTGGTTTTGACAGAATACCTCCTGGTCGGTGTGGGCGTCCCATGCCTCCATCCAGAAGAGATTATGATGATAGGAGCCCTCGCCAAGGACCTCCTCCACCTCCTCCTGGACGAGGGGGCCCAGGTGGTGGCAGAGCTCAGAATCTTCTTCTTCCTCCACCACCACCACCTGGAGAAGGAGATCTAATGGCCTATGACAGAAGAGGGAGACCTGGAGACCGTTATGATGGTGTGGTTGGTTTCAGTGCTGATGAAACGTGGGACTCTGCAGTAGATACATGGAGCCCGTCAGAGTGGCAGATGGCTTATGAACCACAAGGTGGCTCTGGATGTGATTACTCCTATGCTGGGGATCGTGGCTCATATGGTGATCTTGGTGGGCCTATTATAACTACACAAGTAACTGTTCCCAAAGATCTGGCTGGATCTATTATTGGCAAAGGTAGTCAGTGGATTAAACAAACCCGTCATGAGTCAGGAGCTTCGATCAAAATTGATGAGCCTTTAGAAGCGTCCGAAGATCGGATCATTACCATTACAGGAACACGGGACCAGATACAGAATGCACAGTATTTGCTGCAGAACAGTGTGAAGCAGTATTCTGGAAAGTTTTTCTAAGATTAGTGAAGAACTGAAGGAGTCCTGCATCTTTTTTTTATTATCTGCTTTTGTTTAAAAAGCCAACATTCCTCTGCTTCATAGGTGTTCTGCAATTGAGGTGTAGTGAAATCTTTGCAGTTCACCAGATGTAATGTTTCAGTTCCTTACAAACGGGTGGGGGGTGGGGGAGGGTATGCAAAAACCCTGAAATTTTGAAACAGCAGCAGAGTGAGTGAATTTTAAATTTTGCTTATTGGTGGTGGTTTAAAAAAAAATCCCCCCATGTAATTATTGCGAACACTTTGCTTTGTGGTCACTGTAACATTTGTGGGGTGGGACAGGGAGGAAAAGTAGCAATAGTCCATATGTCCCTGGCATCTAGTCAGAGCAGTGTGCAGAATATAATGCTCTTTTGTAAGACACGTTTTATGATTTTTAAAATAAATTTAGTGAACCTAAAAAATAAATAAATAGATTAGCCGAAGTTTCCAGGGCCATTTGAAACAACTTAAAGGAATTGTCTCATCACTGGTGAAACGGGAATAGTTTCCATTGGTTCATGAATACAAAAACTTAAAAGTCCCTATTTAAAAAATAGATTTACACCTCAACTGTGAAACTAAAAACAAAGAGAAAAAGTGTTTTAAAAAAAAACAGAAAGGAAAAATAATATGTAATGTTATTATACTCTTAACTTGCTTTTATGGCCCTAATTACTTTTATTTCAGAACACAACATTTTGGCTGGAGGTATGCCCAGTTAACAAATATTCTGAGTTCCTGCTACATGTAAAACTCTATGCTAGATTTTATGGTGCTAAAAAGAAAAGTCTGTGTGGCATTACGTCTTTATTTCCACACTGATTACTGAATCGTGAATATATTTCCATACATGAACAAAGAAGATATCAAATTCAGACATATCTTCAGAAAGCTCCATTAAGAATGAGAATAGGGACTTCTCTGGCGGTCCAGTGGGTAAGACTCCACGCTTCCACTGCAGGGGGCACAGATTCAATCCCTGGTTGGAGAGCTAAGATAGCTTTATGCTATGCAGTGCAGCCAAAAAAAAAGGAATGAGAATATTTATCTATATTATTGTCTTCTGCTGAACATGGCTTGCCTAAATATTTTCTCTTCCTTTCACTTTAAAATAATCGCCTACAATATGAGGTGTCTAGTTGTCAAAGAGACCTTGGTAAGGTTGAAGAATTGTCTAGATTCTCAAATATTGCCGCCACATGCCAGATTTTTTGATTATGTGGGTAAATTGGATGGTTTAGACGTAAGACTTAGTTGTCTGCTACTACTCAGAACTGTCAATTTAACTAGCAGTACCTACAATTAGCATGCTCATGTATGCTCCATATGAACAGAGAAGCAAAATAAAATTCTCACTTAGGAGGGAGTGGGAGGTTTGGGGCATAGATTAAAGGGTTCGTGAATTAATGGTCTCTTCCCTACCAAGGCTAATAACTTCATACCTACTAATAAGCAGTATTTACTGATTTACACTGCTTGTCGTACATACTTTCTTCTCTCCTCAGCACCCAAAACACACAGACAGACATCACTCACTCACACACAAGACTGAAGGACTTGAACTAAACTTTAGGACCTGTCACTTCCTGAGAAGATAGAGCAGACAGAACTTTTTCATAGTTCTGATCCTCAGCCAGTAGAAGCTCCAGAAATTCTGTTTAGAATGGACCTGGTGGGGACAGCGATTTTATAAAAATTTGTGTTGAAGCTACCATTTTGTATGGTAAGCAAGATAATTTTATGTAAATCGCATTTTTATTTTGGGTGGCTTATAGTGTTGGTGCTAGCATGTTTTACGGAAGGAAATGCTAAAACCCTCCCAAGTCAGCCCCCTCTGGCTCCAGCTTCCACTGAAGGAAATGGAAGGAAGTAGAAGTAAGTTACAGGAAAGCAGGAGCAGTTAGGGAGCTGACAAACTGACAAACCTTCCTAGGGTAGGAGGAAGTAAGCATTTGAAGTTTGGTCTATGGAACTCTCTACTTCAGTTTACACATTTATAAAATAGAGTTCATTTTTTTAAAATAAATTTATTTATTTTATTTATTTTATTTTTGGCTGCATTGGGTCTTTGTTGCTGCATGTGGGCTTTCTCTGGTTGTGATGAGTGGGGGCTACTCCTCATCGCGGTGCGTGGGCTTCTCATTGCGGTGGTTCTCTTGTTGCGGAGCACAGCCTCTAGGCGCGCAGGCTTCAGTAGTTGTGGCGCGTGGGCTCAGTAGTTGTGGCATATGGACTTAGTTGCTCCGCGGCATGTGGGATCTTCCCGGACCAGGGCTGGAATCCGTGTCTCCTGCATTGGCAGGCGGATTCTTAACCACTGCGCCACTAGGGAAGCCCTAAAATAGAGTTCATTTTTGACATGCTTTTGAGTGTAGAAAATACTTAGAAAAATACTTTTCTTGAAATTTTATTATGCAAAAAGACAATATAATTAATAAATTAAACTTTAACTCTTCTTTTTCAGTAGTTTGCTTATTGCTGAAGAATCAGCTAACAAATACTGTATGATGTGGCAATCAGAAAGCTGCAGAAGCTCTTTGAATACATTTTTGTTTAGAGGTAAAGGTTAATTGATTTTGAATGCTAAACAGAAAGTATAGATAAAAGGTACAATCAGTAGAAATGTATTGTCAGTATTATTATTATTATTGAAAATACTGTCATTATAAAAAGCACCATTCCAAAATTAGGATTTCAAAATTTATAATCCTAATTTTGGATTGAAGCTTGTAATGCAGTTAATATTATTAAGTAGTTGTGCTACTTCAGTTCCTCCACACAATATTCTGTGTCCCTACTTAGGCTAAAAAGTAATGAAGCAGAAAGTTCTGTGTCAAAATACTTAAAATGATAGTCATCATAAAAATCTGATAAAATATATCATCTTGTTTAGGCTCATTATAATGAATTGGAATTTCTGATTTAATAAATCTTACGTTAACTCTTCAAAATATTGTCGAATGTATTAATTTAGTAATTACTAAAATGGTCAAACAAAATAATAGTTCCATCTCCTACTAAATAGTAGAATAATTTTAACTTCATGATATTTCCATAAGTTGAAATAAACCTTTATGTAACTTCTATTGCTATAATATTTTGGACTTTTACAAATATTAGCATCTTGAAGATGAAATACTAGACATAACTTTATTTTAGTTTTTTTCTAATTTGTAAAAATCTATTTTGTAAGAAATTTCCAGTGTGGTTCTGTTTATTGTGTTTTTTTATCTTTTTTGCCCTGTGGACTGTTTCTCACTATTTGTTTTTTGGTTTGTTGTGGTTTTTTAAGTGCCAAGAACTGGAGAGCCCAACAGTCTATATTCAGTTGTAGATTTTAAAAAGATATTTTCTATTGAAGAAGAAAGCCTTGTGGTTAATCCTGAAAATGCAGAGTGGTGGAAACAAGCAGGACTAAATCTGATAATGACAGAAACTTTGGAACATCTAAGTACATATCTGTATCATAATCTATCTTCTGATGATAGTAAACTGGAGACATTTTTGCCTACCAATGTGCTTCAATTAAAATGTAAGTATGTAATAGTAAATATCACTTGTGTAAACATTTTCAGAATGAGATGTTAGATACTGGCTTTCCGCCAGGTTATTGGGAAAATAAAACTAAATTCCAACATTAAATATAGCTCTGGCTCCGCCAGAATTTATAACTTCGACCTTCACTAAGCCTCATTTTCTTCCTTGAAAAAATGAGGAAGTTTGACCAGCTAATCATTAAATCTCTTTCTGTCCTAAAATTCTATAGTCTCAGCTTTAAATGTCTAGCCATTTTCAGTTAGTGTCTTTGTTTTCTTTTATAAATGATTAATTTCTAGCCCATTTTCTGTTTACATCAGCCTAGATACAAACCAGCACTGTTATTTTTCAGCCTGACAGCTGAGCTTTAAGTGTTCAATCATATCTAGTAATCTCTCTTCAACAATAGAAAATCTTCCTTTGTTACCAAAAAGTTTACTCATTAAGGGTTTTTTACTTGTATAATTTAAGAAGACAAAAATGTCTTTTGAGTTAATTTTTTTTCTTCTTCTAGGAACTTTATGTTCTCCCAAGTTCTTTGAGCATATTTATGATTATTACCTTGAACTCTTTATTGGGTAGATTGCTTATCTTCACTTCACTTAGTTCTTCTTCTGGGGTTTTATCTTGTTCCTTCATTTGGAGCATAGTCCTCTGTCCCCTCATTTTGCTGATTCACAGTTTTTATTTCTATATGCATGGTAGGTTGGGTATGTTTCCCAGTCTTGTAGAAGTGGTCTTTTGTAGGAGATGTCGTATGTGTCCCAGCAGCACACTCCCCTCTGGCCACCAGAGCTATATGCACTAGGGGTGCCTCTTATGTGGGCTGTCTAGGTACTTCTGTTGTGGCAGACTGACTAATGTGAGTGGTCTGATAGGCATGGCTGGCCCCTTGTCCAGTTGGTTGCCAAGCCCTGCCCTTGTGTGGAGGCTGCGGGCTACTAGTGGGCAGGGCTGGGTCACAAGGTGGCTGGAGCTCTGGGGGCCCCTGGGGCTATTGCTGGCCCACTCATGGGCAAAGCCAGGTCCCAGGATGGCTGGTTATAGACCTGGGGGTCACAGATCTAGTGTCAGCCTGCTGGTAGGTGGGGTTGGTTTTTGACACTTCAGGGGCCTGGGGTGTCCTGAAGCTGATGTCTGCCAGCTGGTGGGTGGGGTCAGACCCTGAGGTGGCTGGCTGAGGGGCCAAGGTGTCCCAGAGCTGACATTAGCCTACTGGGGAGTGGCAGTGGGACTCAAGGGATCCAGGGCTAGTGCCCACCCACTGATAGGTGGAGACAGGTGCTGGGGTCTCTGGCTGCAGGGTCCTGGGGTGTCATAGCTGGTACTGGCCTGCTGGTAGGCAGGGCTGAGGCCTAGGAGATTCTGGGGCTGTTGTCCAGCCACTTGTGGGCAGGAATGGGTCCTGGGCCTTCTGGTGGGCAGGACCAGGTCCCAGGGTGGCTAGGGGTTCAGGGGTGCCTGCTGGTGGGTGGGGCTGTGTCCCCACGCAGCTATCTGGTTGACCTGAGGCGTCCCAGTACTAGTCGACAGGCTGATGGGTGGGGCCAGTCCCAGTTCTAATAAGCTAGAGGGAGGATTCCAAAGTGGCACTTGCCATCACCAGAATCCTCATGGCAGAATGAGCTCCCAAAACATGGCTACTGCCAATTTCTGTGTCCCCGCAGTGAGCTCCAATTGCCGCTGGCCTTTTTGAAAATCTCTCCAAGATCAGCTGGTGGGTCTGATCCAGGCTCCTTTCAAAGTACTGCTTCTGCCCTGGGTCTCAGGGTGAGTGAGATTTTGTGTGCCTCCGTTGAGAGTGGAGACTCTTTCCTACAGCTCTCCTGCTCTCCCCAAATTAAGCCCTTGTGGTCTTCAAAGTCAAATGTTCTGGGGGCTCGTCCTCCTGGTGCATGACCCCAGCCATGAAAGCCTATGTGGGGCTCGGACCCCTTACTCTTTGGAGAGAACCTCTGCAATTAACCTCTGTAATTATCCTCCCATTTGTGGGTCACCCACCCGGCGGGGGGGTATGGGTGTCGACTATACTCTGTCTCCACCCCTCCTCTCTGTCTCGTTGTGGTTTCTTCTTTATATCTTTAGTTGTAGAAGATCTTTTTCTTCTAGTCTTCAGGTCTTTCTCATCAATAGTTGCCCTGCAAATAGTTGTACTAATTTTGGTGTGCCCGTGGGTGGAGGTGAGCTCAGGGTGTTCCTGCTCCACCATCTTGGCCACTCCCCCTCCTCTTTTGAGTTATTTTGGTTGCTATGTGTGCCATTATAGTAAATGGAACATACTTAGACTCAATTATACCTTTTTGAAATATGTATTGTTTTAAATACGTATTGTTTTCAATACGTATTGTTTTAAAATCAGTTTGTGCAATAGTTAATAAATTTAGCTTTTAAAGGAGCTGGGGAAGTTTACTTTTATTTTATTACAGAGTAAATAAGTATATTTAAAAGTGAATTTTAGGGACTTTCCTGGTGGTGCAGTGGTTAAGAATCCGCCTGCCAATGCAGGGGACACGGGTTCGAGCCCTGGTCTGGGAAGATCCCATATGCCGCAGAGCAACTAAACCTGTGCACCACAACTACTAAGCCCACATGCCACAACTACTGAAGCCCACGTGCCTAGAGGCCGTGCTTCACAACGAGAGAAGCCACCACAATGAGAAGCTCGTGCACCACAACGAAGAGTAGCCCCCACTCGCTGCAACTAGAGAAAGCCCGCGCACAGCAACAAAGACCCAACGCAGCCAAAAATAAAAAAATAAGTAAATAAAATTTTTTTAAGAAGTGAATTTTAGACATTATTGTGTACGTTGGAAGACTGCTCTAAGGAGATAGGAATTGGGGTGAGAATTGTTATCAAGGGATGTTTCAAAGACAGAAGACAGAGGGCTTTGGATGTGGTAGAAAAGAGGGTAGATAAACAGACTATGAAGCAAATGTACACCAGTCTATCCTAAGACCCAGATGGTTACCCATGGTAGAAGAAGAATTTTAAAAGAGATGAGGTCAGATTGTGAGACAAAGAAAAGAGAGAAGATGATTTTATGGAGTCTTCCAATATCCTTAATAATGTATTAAATCTATAAAATTATGTATAATCTTTATTATGATATATAACTATATTGAGGTTAAAATGAAACATATAACTCATCTTGTTATCTAGTAGAATTATGAATCCCGAAGTTTCATCCTGAAGTTTAAAAAGCAATAACTTTATCAGGAGCCCGTGGCCACGTTGTCAGGATAGGGGTGGTTAAAGAGAGTAGTAGAGGAAAATAATCAGAAAAGTGAAATAGTAAACAGTTCCTATTTACCTACTAAACACTCTAGAATATCTCTAGAAAATATCTTGGAGGTTGCAAATTGGTAGCACTCAGATCCTGTTCAGCCCACGTACTGTTGACCCATATGGTATTTTAATTAGTTACCAGCATTTAAAATTTGGAGGGTTGTACGAAACTGATCTGTATTTTGAAATTGTCTTTAAAATTCCAAAAATCAGACTCAGATTCTCACATGGCAACAACTGGTTAGGGCTGGTAGTAGCTCACCATTTAGACAGACCATGCACCCTCCAGTTCACCGTAGTTCCCAGCACTCACAAATTGAGGCCAGGTATTGGTTGGTATTTAGCATTACTCTTGCACTTTTGTCTTATATTTATAATAGTTAAGAGAAAAGTAAAATGTTTCCGATACCAGTATCTCTAATAAAAGCAAAAGCAAAAAAATTTATAGACCACATTATGGAAGAAAAAAACAAAATCTATCTTCCCAAAGATTATGATTTAAGCACTGGCCCTGTACTTCACTCATTTACATATTTAGCTGGCCTATAAGACACTTATGTTTTTTTCAAATAAACTTTGAAGTATAATTTACATATAATAAAATGCACTTGTTCTAACTGTACAGTTTAATGAATTTTGACACATGTATTTTTATACCATGAAACTATCACCACCATTAAGATATAAAATATTTCTATCACCAGGAAGTTCCCTTGTGCTCCATTGCATTCTATAGTGATTCTCCTTCTATCCCACCCTTCTCCCCTACCAACCTTCACCCCTGACTTCAAGTAACCACTGGTCTACTTTCTGTCACTATATATTAGTTTCCTTTGTTCTGGAATTTCATTTATGGAATCATACAGTATGAACTCTTTTGTGTCTGCCTTCTACTCAGAATAACATTTTTGAGATTCACTCATGATGTTGTGTGTATTTGTAGTTCATTTCTTTTTTATTACTGAGGAATTTTTCATTATATGGATGTACCAAGGTTTGTTTATCAACTCTCCTGGATTTTTTTCTAGGTTTTTACTGTTATGAATAAAACTGCTATGAATATTCTTGTAGAAGTCTTTTTGTGGACATTTGTTATCATTTCTCTTCAGTGAATATCTAGGAGTATAATTGTTAGGTTTTATGGTAGGTGTATGTTTAACTCTTTAAGAAACTACTTTTTTCCAAAATGGTTGCTCTGTTTTACATTTACACCAGCAATGTGTGAGGGTTTCAGTTACTCTATATCCTTGCCAACTCTTGGCATTGAAAATCTTAAATTTTAGCCCTTTTGATGGGTATGTTGTGGTATCTCATTGTGGTTTTAATTTGTATTTTCCTGATAATTAATGATGATGACCATCTTTTTACAAGCTCATTGGCTATATTTATACCTTCTTTTAAAAAATATATAATAGCTTTATGAACATGTAATTCACATACCGCATAATTCACCCATTAAAAGTATATACCTCTCGGGCTTCCCTGGTGGCGCAGTGGTTGAGAGTCCGCCTGCCGATGCAGGGGACATGGGTTTGTGCCCCAGTCCAGGAAGATCCCACATGCCGCGGAGCAACTGGGCCCGTTTGCCATGGCCGCTGAGCCTGCACGTCCGGAGCCTGTGCTCCACAACGGGAGAGGCCACAACAGTGCGAGGCCCGCGTACCGCAAAAAAAAAAAAAAAAAAAAAGTATATGCCTCTCTGTGAATACACTAAAAACCATTGAATTACCATTCAAAGTTAGTATATTCACAGAGAGGTATAATCATCACCACAATCAATTTTAGGAGATTTTAATCCTCCCCCAAAAGGAATCTTGTACCCATTAGCAGTCACTCCCATTCTCTGTCTTTATAGATTTGTCTGTTCTGTATGTGCCATAGAAATGGAATCATACAATATGTGGTCTTTCGTGACTGCTTTCATTTAGCATGTTTTCAAGATTCATCCATATTGCAGCATGTGCATATCTTATATGAAGTATTGATCAAATATTTTGTCAAATTTTTAATTGACTTTCTTTTAAAATATTATAACAGTTCTTCAAATATTTTGGATACAGTCTTTTTTTTTTTTACGGTATGCGGGCCTCTCACAGTTGTGGCCTCTCCCATTGCGGAGCACAGGCTCCAGGCGCTCAGGCCCAGCAGCCATGGCTCACGGGCCCAGCCGCTCCAAGGCATGTGGGATCCTCCCGGACTAGGACACCAACCCTTGTCCCCTGCATCGGCAGGCGGACTCTCAACCACTGCGCCACCAGGGAAGCCCGATACAGTCTTTTTTAAAGTATATGTATTACAAGTATTTTCTTCTGGTCTGTGGCTTGCTTTGCATGTAAATTTTTGACCCTTAGAATAACTGTAGGTATGATAGCTCCAAGGCTATGACTTGTTGTTAGACTATTGACAATAGTCTGGAATTCTTTCTTTGCTCAGTAACCTTAGCTCCAGTAATAGGAAAAAGAGGTGCTGAATTTTTATCCTTTAAAAATTTATTTTATTCAGACGAAAAATTGATTTTAAAAGCAGTAAACAAAGTACTCGTAAGGATCAAATTATATTAGTAAGAACCCAGAAGTAAAGGTCATCTTAATACCCTAGTAGAACATTCATTTAGGCATGAAAGTCATTGGATATTTTCATTTTCTGTTTTCAGCATGGCTAGAACATAAAAGTTGTTCCTCACCTATTAAACTTATTGAGATATCTACAAACGATCATTTATCACCTTCACAAAAGACTCCACCTCTGTCAAAAGCAGTAACAGACTCGTATTTTTCTGATGAATATGTTGCTGTTGAAAGACCACGAAAAGAAGAAAAGCCAAAGATTGACCTAGAACTAGGTTATAGAATAATCCGAACTAAAGAAAATAAAGATTACTTGGAACTTGACAGCACAGTACCATCTACTGAATCATCTTCCTCTTCCAAAATTGAAGAAGCATCTTTTAAACATGGTAAAAAACAGGAGAATAATTTGGACCTTTTGAATGACTTTATTATGCTGCGAAATAAGTATAAGACTTGCACCTCAAAGACTGAAGTCACAGACAATGATGGAAAAGACGGTGAGTAATTTAATATTTTGGTGTAGGTATGATAGCTTCAAGGACTAAATGTATAATTTATTATAGAAGGTAAAGAAATAAAGCTCTTCAGATAAAACACATTATTCTTCAAAGAAAATGTCATTGATTCATGACACATTGTATACGGAGATAGATATGGGATATGCAGATATAGATGTAGATATGTATTTTCCAAAAAATTTAAAAGTGCATTTGAACTTTTAAGAAAAGCCACTATTTGTAAAAACTCACTTTCTACAACTTGGTCATACAGATTCATAACATTTCTAACTTTTGCTGATCATTCTGCCATTCTTTTTTCTCTTTTAGCTCACAGTTCTACCTCCATATTTTAACTTGTATTTTAATGTGTACTTAAGAACCTTTTGCCTGTTTGATTGCCTATTACTCTTTTTAACTTTATCAAAGAGTTTCTGTTTGAGTTGTAACTGTTTTACATTCATCGCTTATAAACATATCAAAGTAGTATAATGCGTCATATCATTTCACTTCTGGTAAAAAAATAAAATTCTAGTATTCTAGAATGTGTTTGACACAGCTTACCCAAATGAAATAAGTACAAAAATATTTATTTGTGAGAGTTAGAGTATACCTAGGTCTTACTGTCCTATGTATTGATACTGTTAATGTACATAAAGTCTTGCCCCTGAATAAACTGTAAAATAAGACAAGAAGTAAAATATATACCAGAAATTAGTTTGAGAGTCCAATGAGCTTGCTAACTAAACACCAGAATTGGGCAGAGTACCTACCCAGACCCAGACTATGCTGGACTGGGCCAGGATTCCCCATGGTTGGGGAGCTGCTTGGGAAAAAGTCATGACATAGAAAAGCAGAAAAGAGTGCTTGTTCTTTGTGTGCAGCATGATATGACAACCTTTTATAGATCTATATAAAGTTATATTACTTTGTCCATCAGTGCATTTTCACAATGAAAAATTCAACAAAAATTCAGAAAAGTATTTAAAGATCTCAGAATTTTGTGACCCTTTATGTTTATATATATTTGTCATAAAGTTTCTTTTTGTGTAATTGTTTGACCGCATTATAACTTACCTTGTTAGGTGACAATTCTATATGTAACAGATCTTTCTAACCAATTTGCACCATAATTCAGAGTATAATTTCTGCATGAAAGAATGAGCAAAATATAAAGAATTATCTTATGAATGTGATGCATAAATAGGAATTTTTTAAAGATTTGTTTTTTTCAGGTTTGTGAATGTTTTTAGATTCTATTCATATTTGAGGCCAAAAAACAAACAAAAAAAGGAAACCAATCCAAAATTAGCACTGACACCCTTTTCTGGTTTTCATACTTGTGATGATGTCTTGTAACAAGGTATATTGGCAACAGAAAATGAGAGAAAGCAACAAGAAAGGAGACAAAGATAAAAAGAATATTTTCTTATTTTAAAAGTTAGCCATTAATTAAACAATTAAAGGAATACTGATGTTAGGTGGGAATGCTCTGTACTCCTGATTTTTTCTCTATAGTATTATGTTCCTGGCCTCTTTGCCCTTTAATGTGTTCTCCCCAGAGACACTGAAATTAATTATCTGTATTGTAAATTTGAAAAAGAATAAATTGAGCATAAGCTTGTAGGAATGAGCTGCCTCACAAGTAACAGGCATTCTTCTCTGCTTCTCTACGTCATGAATCTTTCCCAAGCAGTTCCCCAATAGTGCAGAATCCTGGCCCAGTACAGTATAGTCTGGGGCAGGGTAGGTAACTCTAATTCTGTTGTTTAATTAAAAAGCTCTTTTGACTCTCAAACTAAGCTCCTTTCTCCAACTTAGTTTTTATTAGTAACAGAGGTAATATTTTGATATATATATTTTACTTCTTGTTGATACAGGGGTGAGAAAGAATGCTACAACTTATTAGGCCCCCTCAAAAACTCTAATAATTTGTAGTATTTAATCATAGCTATTTAAATTACTTATAGTTAATAAAAAGTATACTTGAAAATAATAAAAAGCTAGTTTAGGATATTTTACTCTTTTTTTTCACTGTGTATTTAAAGCTCATATATTCAAACGTTTCAAGATGGCAGTGTTTTTCTAAAATTATCTTGTAATCATATTATTAATGGATAACATTGCAATCTAGTTAATATAACTCTAATCATAAATAAATTATATATATATATATATATTTTTAATCCTCTACAATACTTACAAACGAAGGAAGAAAACTACAGTTATTGAACCTTGTGTGCTAGGCACTAAATCACATATCAGAGATAAATATGATAACGTTGCTGACCATGAGAAGCTTACAGTGGACCAGACATGCAGATAATTTCCATACAACATTGTCAGTGCCAGGAGACTATGCCAAGTGCTGAGGAAACAAAAAGGAGAGGCACTTTGCTGGCCTGGAAGTAGAGTGGGCAGTGTTTTTGGGTTTTTTTGTGGTACGCGGGCCTCTCACTTCTGTGGCCTCTCCCGTTGAGGAGTACAGGCTCCGGACACACAGGCTCAGCGGCCATGGCTCACGGGCCCAGCCGCTCCATGGCATGTGGGATCTTCCCGGACCGGGGCACGAACCCGCGTCCCCTGCATCAGCAGGCAGACTCTCAACCACTGCGCCACCAGGGAAGCCCTGAGTGGGCAGTTTATTAGGCTTCCTGTAGAAAATGCCTGGGAGCTAAAGGGTAAGTAGTAAGAAATGACCTTATTAAGAAAGGATGGAGACAGATAGGGTTTGGGGCATAGGAGAGAATTAGTAACAGAGGAAGGGTCTGTGGACAGTCACAGAGAAATGATGTAGAACAGTATGTGCCCTTTAGGTGTCAGGAATCATCCTTGGTATTTATAACACCTTATAACAATATTCGAAATAGGTATATTAATCAATATTTTACATATGAGGAAACTGAGGCTAGTGTCAGAACTGAGATTGAAACACTGATCTGATGCCAAAGTTCCTTCCTTTATTACCATTCAGCTTCCTACCCAGCACAGTAAGTCCATTGACCTGAATAGTTGCTCAATTTAATACTGATGCATTTCAAAGAATTTTAGCAATTATGATCATATTACAAGAGAGCATTTTAATCAACATTAAGTTTCCCTGAACAATGCAAATTAATATTTTTATTAGAACTTCAAGACAAAGAAGAACATTCTTTAACTCTTCAAGAAGAAAATCCTATTGTTTGTACTAATGAAACACTAGAGAAAGCAAATCAGGAAAGGAGAGCAGATAATGTCATTGAAATTCAAGCATCAGGTATGCATTATGCTTTTTAAATACATTCAAATTAAGTAAATTTGAAAGCACTTTCCTGGGTATCTAGGACACACCTTATTTTCCATGTAATTTTCTTCACTTGTTTCAGATATTTCTTCATTCCAGTCCTACTTTCAGGTTATTTCCAAACCTGGAGTGCCTTATTCACTGCCTCTGCCCCTCCCTCCCCATCGCCCTATTCCAGTCCACTAAGTGTTATTTCTTCCTTCATTTAAACTGCTGCTTCCCTACATGCATCAGAGAACAGCAAACTGCAGCTCCTCACTCAGAGTTTTCTTCCCAGTCTGGAAAAATGAACTGTTGATGGTTGCCCTCTCCGTTCTCTTACCCACCATCAAGGTGGTGTAAATAAGTTATTATTGATTCCTATACCAATTAAAATTATTTGTTCTGCTGTAAAGAAAAATATTCTTTACATTGACCCCTTAAGAACATCATGCTCACTATTAAAATCGTTAAGGAAATATGACACTAGTTCTTGAATATCATTTCATTCTTTTGGCTAAATTTCATTTATGACCTTTAGATGACAATGCAGATCTTTAAATATTGATATTCTAGTGAAAACTAAAAACAATTTGTCATTGTTATAAATGTGTTCATCTTAAGGTTGTAAGCTAATAGTGGAGGGAGAAGAAAAAAATTGTGATTCTCTTCCTCATACTTGCCCTGCCAAATTAGTCACTGAATAAATCATTTCTAATAAACAAGATAACCATAAAATTATATTAATTCTACAGAGGGTTTTTTTGGTTGTGTTTTTACTAGTTTATTTAGAATAAATATCCTAAAATAAGCCTCTATAGAATCTAATGACTTTTAACTCAGAAAAGAATTTGGATAGAGTTCAGGTTTCCATGAAGTAACATGTATGATTGATTTGTCAAAAAGAACATACCATCCTTATAAAAACACTGCCTTTAATGCTTCTATTTTTGCAGATAGCCAGTGCCAAGCATACTGTCTCCTAGAAGCAGCAGCTTCTCCTATCTTAAAAAAACTTGTATGCCTCTGTACTCTTCCTGCTGCTAACTGGAAATTTGACACTGTCATTTTTGACCAAACAAGGTTCCTCTTAAAACAACAAGAAAAAGTAATAAGTGATGCTATTCACCAAGGTGAGTACAAATAAAAGTCACATTATTTTAAAGGATATAAATTTATGGATTATTAGAAAATGCAGAAATTAGTCATAGATGGAGGCATAACTGTAATTCAGCATATGACACCCACAGACCAATGCTGGAAAATCAGCTAAGCAAGGATAAAAAGGTAAGAAATACAAGTGTCGCCTGCTTTTCATGTTTGCTTTATGTCACTTTGATTTTATGAAGACCTACATTAATATCTGTTTTCACTAACTGAAAGAAATCAAAGAGGATTTTCGTTTTTATGAAAAAAGGTATTTGCTTCTTTACTCCATTTCAGCTTACAAAAGGTTTCATAGGAACTCTCTGTTTTCAGATAGTGGGGGAAACCTGTATCATCTGGCATTGCTTCTCAGTAAAGCTCCTAGTTGACATATATATTACTTGACAGATTCCTATTGCAGAAACCAAATTAACCCTGTTACTGTTAGCATCTGAACCACTTAGGTCCCTCCCAAATAGGTGGGGGGAGGTCAACAAGTAAATTGATTAAAGTCAGTCCTGGACTTTTGCTTCTGGCCAAAATGGAGTAACAGGGATTGAATTTACCCTCCTTCCAGAAATAACAACAACAAACAAAAAGACAAAGACAAAATAGATGAAACCAGTTTTTAAGATCCTAGACATCAGGCAATGAAGCACAATGATTCCTGAGAGATGGGAGACAAGTGAGGTGAGCCCTACCATTGCCCTAGCTTACTGCCTTGAAAGAAATGCCAGGCCATGGCACAGAGAGAGGTACCAGAGGCAGAGCTCAGTGGACAATCTGAGTTGAAGAAGCAGAGCTAAGAGTCCAGGGAGACCAAGGCAACTAAATTTCAAAGGATAGAAGGTTAGGGGCTTCCCTGGTGGCAGAGTGGTTAAGAATCTGCCTGCCAATGCAGGGGACATGGGTTTGAGCCCTGGTCTGGGAAGATCCCACATGCCGCGGAACAACTAAGCTCGAGTGCCACAACTACTGAGCCTGAGCTGTAGAGCCTGCAAGCCACAACTACTGTGCCCACGAGCCACAACTACTGAGCCCACGTGCTACAACTAATGAAGCCTGTGCACCTAGAGCCCGTGCTCTGCAACAAGGAAAGCCACTGCGATGAGAAGCCTGCACACCGCAGTGAAGAGTAGCCCCTGCTCGCCACAACTAGAGAAAGCCCATGCACAGCAATGAAGACCCAATGCAGCTAAAAATAAATAAATTTTTAAAAAAAGATAGAAGGTTAGAGAGCAGAGAGCTTCACAAGAAGAGTCCTAGAAATTTGCAGAGAGTCTCCCTGAAGTATTCAGCAGAGTACTGATCCAAGAGTATATGTGAGGACAACAGCCAAAACATAGAAACAACCTAAATGCCCACTGACAGATGAATGGATAAAGAAGATGTGGTACATATATACAATCGAATACTACTCAGCCATAAAAAAAGAATGAAATAACGTCATTTGCAGCAACATGGATGGACCTAGAGATTATCATACTAAGTAAAGTAAGTCAGACAGAGAAAGACAAACACCATATGATATCACTTATATGTAGAATCTAAAAGATAACACAAATGAACTTATCTATGAAACAGAAACAGACTCACAGACATAGAGAACAGTCTTGTGGCTGCCAAGGGGGTGGGGTGGGGGAAGGATGGATTAGGAATTTGGGATTAGCAGATGCAAACTATAATATAGAGAATGGGTAAACAACAAGGTCCTAGTGTATAGCACAGGAAACTATATTCAATATCCTGTGATAAACCATAATGGAAAAGAATACGGAAAAAAAAAAAAGAACAGCCATCTCAAAGAAAATAAATGTATATGTGAGGAACTAACCTACAAGAGATTGGGAAACAAACCATCTGAAAGGGTTAGAGGGAATAGTACTCTGAATTCACACGGGGCAGGAAATAATGTCTGTTCCCACTAGCCAGACTAGAAAGTCTCATAGTTCATGGAGTATTGATCACCATACTTAGAGAAGTCTTGTCTCAGTAGTGGGGAATAATTATCCCTAGATTTAGCACTGCTCTGGACCTGCCTAAAAAAATCATAAAAGCAAGACTCAAAGTTATCAAACTATTTCCAAGGAACTTAACTGCATCCCAGAACAAAGCTTAAGACTATTTATATGAATACAGAAATATTTAGCACTAACAAGGTAAAATTCACAATGTTTGACATCTGATCAAAGATTGTCAAGCATAACAAGAGACAGGAAAACACAGCCCATAAGGAGAATAATCAATCAAAACAAACTCAGAGCTGACAAAGATGTTAGAATTAACAGAGAGGACACTGAAACTTATTATAACTGTATTCCATACATTCAATAAGCTAGAGACATAAAAGAGATGCAAATCGTAGTTTTAGAGAATAAACTACAATGCATGAGATGAAAAATACACTGGATGGAGTTAATGGCAGATTAAATATTGCAGAAGAAAAGACTAGCTAACTTGTAAGCATAACAATAGAAACTATCTAAAATAAAACCCAGGTGGATAAAAGAATAAAAAAGAAGGAAAGAAAAGAGCATAGTGGGCTGTGAAACAACTTCAAATAGCCTTATATACTAGCATTAGAGTTCTCAAAGGAGAGGCAAAAGGGGGTAAACAGATAAAATATTTGAAGAAATAATGACTGAAATTTTGCCAAACTCAGTGAAAACTACAAACCCACAGATCCAAGAAACTCAATGAACCCTAAGCACAAGAAGCATAGTAAAGCTACACCAAGGCATATTATAATCAAGTTGCTCAAAACCAGTGATAAAGAGAAAATTGTAGGAGCAGCCAGAAGGAAAAAAATATATGCTGCAAAAGAGAAACAATAACAAGGTTGACGTCAAATTTCTTGTCAGAAATAGTGCAAGTGATGTTGAGCATTCTTTCATGTGTTAGAAGAAATGCAAATCGAAACTACAATGAGATATCATCTCATACCGGTCAGAATGGCCATCATCAAAAAATCTAGAAACAATAAATGCTGGAGAGGGTGTGGAGAAAAGGGAACACTCTTGCACTGCTGCTGGGAATGTGAATTGGTACAGCCACTATGGAGAACAGTATGGAGGTTCCTTAAAAAACTACAAATAGAACTACCATATGACCTTGCAATCCCACTACTGGGCATATACCCTGAGAAAACCATAATTCAAAAAGAGTCATGTACCAGAATGTTCATTGCAGCACTATTTACAATAGCCAGGAGATGGAAGCAATCTAAGTGTCCATCAACAGATGAATGGATAAAGAAGATGTGGCACATATATACAATGGAATATTACTCAGCCATAAAAAGAAACGAAACTGAGTTATTTGTAATGAGGTGGATGGACCTAGAGTCTGTCATACAGAGTGAAGTAAGTCAGAAAGAGAAAGACAAATACCGTATGCTAACACATATATATGGAATCTAAGGGAAAAAAAGGTCATGAAGAACCTAGGGGTAAGACGGGAATAAAGACACAGACCTACTAGAGAATGGACTTGAGGATATGGGGAGGGGGAAGGGTAAGCTGTGACAAAGTGAGAGAGTGGCATGGACATATATACACTACCAAATGTAAAATAGATAGCTAGTGGGAAGCAGCCGCATAGCACAGGGAGATCAACTCTGTGCTTTGTGACCACCTGGAGGGGTGGGATAGGGAGTGTGGGAGGGAGGGAGACACAAGAGGGAAGAGATATGGGAACACATGAATATGTATAACTGATTCACTTTGTTATAAAGCAGAAACTAACACACAATTGTAAAGCAATTACACTCCAATAAAGATGTTAAAAAAATTTTTAAAAATAAAGAAATAGTGCAAGTGAAAAGAAGGTGGAATAACATCTTTAAAATACCTGAAAGTGGACTTCCCTGGTGGCGCAGTGGTTGAGAGTCCGCCTGCTGATGCAGGGGACGTGGGTTCGTGCCCCGGTGTGGGAAGATCCCACATGCCGCGGAGCGGCTGGGCCTGTGAGCCGTGGCCGCGGAGCCTGCGTGTCCAGAGCCTGTGCTCCGCAGCGGTAGAGGCTACGACAGTGAGGGGCCCACGTACTGCAAAAAAAAAAAAAAAAAAGAAAAAACCTGAAAGAAAAAACCACCAACCTATTCTGTACTAGGCAAAAATACATTACAAAAACAAAGGGGAGCCCTCTGTCCCCTTTCCGGAGCGGAGTGGAGGCGCACTTACAGGTAACGAGGAAGGATTTATCTGTGATCACTTGCAATCAAGGATGCTCAGGAAAAACCTGCAAGTCCAGGAAGCATGAATACCTGTTTGTGATTGGGAGCAGAGAACGGATAAAGCTATCGTTTGAGCTCCCCCTGCTGGTCGTGAGTGATGCTTTTACCGGAAGACAGATGAAGAGAGTGCAAGCAGTATGGCTGAAAGGTGGGGATGAAACGACTTTACCGTTGCTGTTACACTCCTCATGGTAAAGGGGTTGCTTCACTGCCCGGAATGAAAAGCCATTTTCAAGGGAACTCCTGGCATCCGTTTTAAGAGAACGGCGTGCATGGCCACACTGCGAGGCTTCGTCTGAAAGGCAGAAGTGGCAGCTGCCGTGTGGATGAAAAGCTTTTGGTGCTCCAGCCAGGAGGCAGGGCTCTGCCTCTGAGGTAGGAGAGCCAACTTCAGGACACTGATCAACAAGAGACCTCCCAGCTCCACATAATATCAAACGGCGAAAATCTCCCAGAGACCTCCATCTTAACATCAGCACCCAGCTTCACTCAACGACCAGCAAGCCACAGTGCTGGAAAACCTATGCCAAACAACTAGCAAAACAGGAACACAACCCCACCCATTAGCAGAGAGGCTGCCTAAAATCATAATAAGGCCACAGACACCCCAAAACACACCACCAGACGTGAACCTGCCCACTAGAGAGACAAGATCCAGCCTCATCCACCACAACACAGGCACTAGTCCCCTCCACCAGGAAGCCTACACAACCCACTGAACCAACCTTAGCCACTGGAGACAGACATCAAAAACAGGAGGAACTACGAACCTGCAGCCTGCAAAAAGGAGACCCCAAACACAGTAAGATAAGCAAAATGAGAAGACAGAAAAACACACAGCAGATAAAGGAGCAAGATAAAAATGCACCAGACCTAACAAATGAAGAGGAAATAGGCAGTCTACCTGAAAGAGAATTCAGAATAATGATAGTAAGGTTGATCCGAAATCTTGGAGATAGAATGGACAATAGATTGGACAAAATGCAAGAATCAGTTAACAAGGACCTAGAAGAACTAAAGATGAAACAAGCAACGATGAACAACACAATAAATGAAATTAAAAGTACTCTAGATGGGATCAATAGCAGAATAACTGAGGCAGAAGAACAGATAAGTGACCTGGAAGATAAAATAGTGGAAATAACTACTGCAGAGCAGAATAAAGAAAAAAGAATGAAAAGAACTGAGGACAGTCTCAGAGACCTCTGGGACAACATTAAACGCACCAACATTCGAATTATAGGGGTTCCAGAAGAAGAAGAGAAAAAGAAAGGGACTGAGAAAATATTTGAAGAGATTATAGTTGAAAACTTCCCTAACATGGGAAAGGAAATAGTTAATCAAGTCCAGGAAGCACAGAGAGTCCCATACAAGATAAATACAAGGAGAAATACGCCAAGACACATATTAATCAAACTGTCAAAAATTAAATACAAAGAAAGCATATTAAAAGCAGCAAGGGAAAAACAACAAATAACACATAAGGGAATCCCCATAAGGTTAACAGCTGATCTCTCAGCAGAAACCCTACAAGCCAGAAGGGAGTGGCAGGACATACTGAAAGTGATGAAGGAGAAAAACATGCAGCCAAGACTACTCTACCCAGCAAGGATCTCATTCAGATTTGATGGAGAAATTAAAACCTTTACAGACAAGCAAAAGCTGAGAGAGTTCAGCACCACCAAACCAGCTTTACAACAAATGCTAAAGGATCTTTTCTAGGCAAGAAACACAAGAGAAGGAAAAGACCTATAATAACGAACCCAAAACAATTTAGAAAATGGGAATAGGAACATACATATCGATAATTACCTTAAATGTAAATGGACTAAATGCTCCCACCAAAAGACACAGATTAGCTGAATGGATACAAAAACAAGACCCTTATATATGCTGTCTACAAGAGACCCACTTCAGACCTAGAGACACATACAGACTGAAAGTAAGGGGATGGAAAAAGATATTCCATGCAAATGGAAGCCAAAAGAAAGCTGGAGTAGCAATTCTCATATCAGACAAAATAGACTTTAAAATAAGGACTATTAAAAGAGACAAAGAAGGACACTACATAATGATCAAGGGATCGATCCAAGAAGAAGATATAACAATTGTAAATATTTATGCACCCAACATAGGAGCACCTCAATACATAAGGCAAATACTAACAGCCATAAAAGGGGAAATCGACAGTAACACATTCATATTAGGGGACTTAAACACCCCACTTTCACCCATGGACAGATCATCCAAAATGAAAATAAATAAGGAAACACAAGCTTTAAATGATACATTAAACAAGATGGACTTAATTGATATTTATAGGACACTCCATCCAAAAACAACAGAATACACATTTTTCTCAAGTGCTCATGGAACATTCTCCAGAATAGATCATATCTTAGGTCACAAATCAAGCCTTGGTAAATTTAAGAAAATTGAAATTGTATCAAGTATCTTTTCTGACCACAATGCCATGAGACTAGATATCAATTACAGGAAAAGGTCTGTAAAAAATACAAACACATGGAGGCTAAACAATACACTACTTAATAATGAAGATATCACTGAAGAAATCAAAGAGGAAATCAAAAAATACCTAGAAACAAATGACAATGGAGACACAACGACCCAAAACCTGTGGGATGCAGCAAAAGCAGTTCTAAGGGGGAAGTTTATAACAATACAAGCCCACCTTAAGAAGCAGGAAACATCTCGAATAAACAACCTAACCTTGCACCTCAAGCAATTAGAGAAAGAAGAACAAAAAAACCCCAAAGCTAGCAGAAGGAAAGAAATCATAAAAATCAGATCAGAAATAAATGAAAAAGAAATGAAGGAAACAATAGCAAAGATCAATAAAACTAAAAGCTGGTTCTTTGAGAAGATAAACAAAATAGATAAACCACTAGCCAGACTCATCAAGAAAAAAAGGGAGAAGACTCAAATCAATAGAATTAGAAATGAAAAAGGAGAGGTAACAACTGACACTGCAGAGATAAAAGAGATCATGAGAGATTACTACAAACAACTCTATGCCAATAAAATGGACAATCTGGAAGAAATGGACAAATTCTTAGAAATGCACAACCTGCCAAGACTGAATCAGGAAGAAATAGAAAATATGAACAGACCAATCACAAGCACTGAAATTGAAACTGTGATTAAAAACCTTCCAACAAAGAAAAGCCCAGGACCAGATGGCTTCACAGGCGAATTCTATCAAACATTTAGAGAAGAGCTAACACCTATCCTTCTCAAACTCTTCCAAAATATAGCAGAGGGAGGACCACTCCCAAACTCCTTCTACGAGGCCACCATCACCTTGATACCAAAACCAGACAAGGATGTCACAAAGAAAGAAAACTACAGGCCAATATCACTGATGAACATAGATGCAAAAATCCTCAACAAAATACTAGCAAACAGAATCCAACAGCACATTAAAAGGATCATACACCATGATCAAGTGGGGTTTATTCCAGGAATGCAAGGATTCTTCAATATACGCAAATCTATCAATGTGATAAACCATATTAACAAATTGAAGGAGAAAAACCATATGATCATCTCAATAGATGCAGAGAAAGCTTTTGACAAAATTCAACACCCATTTATGATAAAAACCCTGCAGAAAGTAGGCATAGAGGGAACTTTCCTCAACATAATAAAGGCCATATATGACAAGCCCACAGCAAACATCATCCTCAATGGTGAAAAACTGAAAGCATTTCCACTAAGATCAGGAACAAGACAAGGTTGCCCACTCTCACCACTATTATTCAACATTGTTTTGGAAGTTTTAGCCACAGCAATCAGAGAAGAAAAGGAAATAAAAGGAATCCAAATCGGAAAAGAAGAAGTAAAGCTGTCACTGTTTGCAGATGACATGATCCTATACATAGAGAACCCTAAAGATGCTACCAGAAAACTACTAGAGCTAATCAATGAATTTGGTAAAGTGGCAGGATACAAAATTAATGCACAGAAATCTCTGGCATTCCTATATACTAATGATGAAAAATCTGAAAGTGAAATCAAGAAAACACTCCCATTTACCATTGCAACAAAAAGAATAAAATATCTAGGAATAAACCTACCTAAGGAGACACAAGACCTGTATGCAGAAAATTATAAGACACTGATGAAAGAAATTAAAGATGATACAAATAGATGGAGAGATATACCATGTTCTTGGATTGGAAGAATCAACATTGTGAAAATGACTCTACTACCCAAAGCAATCTATAGATTCAATGCAATCCCTATCAAACTACCACTGGCATTTTTCACAGAACTAGAACAAAAAATTTCACAATTTGTATGGAAACACAAAAGACCCCGAATAGCCAAAGCAATCTTGAGAACGAAAGAAGGAACTGGAGGAATCAGGCTCCCTGACTTCAGACTATACTACAAAGCTACAGTTATCAAGACGGTATGGTACTGGCACAAAAACAGAAAGATAGATCAATGGAACAGGATAGAAAGCCCAGAGATAAACCCATGCACATATGGACACCTTATCTTTGATAAAGGTGGCAGTAATGTACAATGGAGAAAGGACAGCCTCTTCAATAAGTGGTGCTGGGAAAACTGGACAGGTACATGTAAAAGTATGAGATTAGATCACTCCCTAACACCATACACAAAAATAAGCTCAAAATGGATTAAAGACCTAAATGTAAGGCCAGAAACTATCAAACTCTTAGAGGAAAACATAGGCAGAACACTCTATGACATAAATCACAGCAAGATCCTTTCTGACCCACCTCCTAGAGTAATGGAAATAAAAACAAAAATAAACAAATGGGACCTAATGAAACTTCAAAGCTTTTGCACAGCAAAGGAAACCATAAACAGGACCAAAAGACAACCCTCAGAATGGGAGAAAATATTTGCAAATGAAGCAACCGACAAAGGATTAATCTCCAAAATTTACAAGCAGCTCATGCAGCTCAATAACAAGAAAACAAACAACCCAATCCAAAAATGGGCAGAAGACCTAAATAGACATTTCTCCAAAGAAGATATACAGACTGCCAACAAACACATGAAAGAATGCTCAACATCATTAATCATTAGAGAAATGCAAATCAAAACTACAATGAGATATCATCTCACACCAGTCAGAATGGCCATCATCAAAAAATCTAGAAACAATAAATGCTGGAGAGGGTGTGGAGAAAAGGGAACACTCTTGCACTGCTGGTGGGAATGTGAATTGGTTCAGCCACTATGAGAACAGTATGGAGGTTCCTTAAAAAACTACAAATAGAACTACCATATGACCCAGCAATCCCACTACTGGGCATATACCCTGAGAAAACCAAAATTCAAAAAGAGTCATGTACCAAAATGTTCATTGCAGCTCTATTTACAATAGCCCGGAGATGGAAACAACCTAAGTGCCCGTCATCGGATGAATGGATAAAGAAGATGTGGCACATATATACAATGGAATATTACTCAGCCATAAAAAGAAATGAAATTGAGCTATTTGTAATGAGGTGGATAGACCTAGAGTCTGTCATACAGAGTGAAGTAAGTCAGAAAGAGAAAGACAAATACCGTATGCTAACACATATATATGGAATTTAAGAAAAAAAATGTCATGAAGAACCTAGGGGTAAAGCAGGAATAAAGACGCAGACCTCCTAGAGAACGGACTTGAGGTTATGGGGAGGGGGAAGGGTGAGCTGTGACAGGACGAGAGAGAGTCATGGGCATATACACACTAACAAACGTAGTAAGGTAGATAGCTAGTGGGAAGCAGCCGCATGGCACAGGGATATTGACTCGGTGCTTTGTGACAGCCTGGAGGGGTGGGATAGGGAGGGTGGGAGGGAGGGAGACGCAACAGGGAAGACATATGGGAACATATGTTTATGTATGACTGATTCACTTTGTTATAAAGCAGAAACTAACACACCATTGTAAAGCAATTATACCCCAATAAAGATGTTAAAAAAAAAAAAAAAAACAAAGGGGAAATAGAGGTGTGTTCAGACATACAAAAACTGAAAGAATTCATCGGCTGCGGATCTGCACTGTAAGAAATGTTTTCCCAAAGACAGAGGAAAATGATACCAAATTTGGTTTCTCTGCTCTCTTCTTTTCCCTTCCTGGTCATGATTGACTTGTTTACACAAGTCCTTCCAGGGGCTGGAGGTACTACCCATAACTGGTTTTTCTGTTGCTCCTTGATTCCCAGTGACCACTGATTATTTGCTTCGATCTTCATTGCTTAAATCAATAGTTTTCATACTTTTTTTAAAACATCTTTATTGGAGTATAATTGCTTTACAATGGTGTGTTAGTTTCTGCTTTATAATAAATTAGGCCTGGAATCCGGTCTTCGTGGCCGCACTTTTGCATGCAGTAAAATCCAATCTATCATCTTCAATAAGCTTGGAACTACATGGAACCTATTAATTAGATAATTGTCTTGTCCCTATAAGTACCTCTTTTGTTTGAGTCATATCTTTGGACAAATATTCCCAGGTGTCTACCTCCATTTCAATGTATTGCTTTACGTTATGATCCTCCACCTTTATCTAAACCAGTTGGCAAGTTATGAGTTTAATTTTCTTCTTGTTACATAACTGGGAATCATTGTCCTTCTTCCTACCAAGAGTAGAAATAATTGAACATTCTTTGGAAGCAGCAAAGTATGAACTCTGAGGTTAGCTGTAGGGGTTGGAATGCCAGCTCCATCATTTATGCACAAATTGACCTTGGGCAGTTACCTAACCTCATTAAGACTGTTTTCTCATCCATAAAATCAAGATCATAGTAAACTTGTCTGATAGGGTTATTGTTAGAGATTCAATGAAATAAACAGATTATATACAGCTTGGCACATAGTAAGCACTCAATAATAAATGTTATCTATTATTGTTAAGCATTCTGATATATATTCTAAAATTCTAATGTATATTCTGTCTTTAAATATGTTTTTGCTTACCTAGGTAAAAATGTTGAAAGAGAAATGACATTCAAGTATGCTGCCCTCTTACACCTTTTGGTAACAATTAGAGATGTCCTTTTAACATGTAGCTTGGACACAGCATTGGGTTGGTGTGAAAATTTTTTATTTCCCCTTTTCTTCCTATTGAAATATTTTGTCTGAAATAACGTTTACTTTTCTGAAAAAGATGCACTTTGTAAGAAATTATGTAGTTTTTTTTCCTGCATTAAACATTATATATATAGACATAATTATCATGGAATATATATTTTATTCTCCTTATATTCATTAAAAGAAATTTTCTGTAACAACAATCATCACCTAGAAAAATAGGTGTAAGGTTCTCTATTCTAGGCCTGAATTACAGACTCCTAATGGCCTTAAGGGATTTGACTGTGTAATCATTATTATGCACTGCATTTTTTTTCAACATCTTTATTGGAGTATAATTGCTTTACAGTGGTGTGTTAGTTTCTGCTGTATAACAAAGTGAATCAGCTATACATATACATATATCCCCATATCTCCTCCCTCTTGCGTCTCCCTCCCACCCTCCCTATCCCACCATTCTAGGTGGTCACAAAACACCGAGCTGATCTCCCTGTGCTATGTGGCTGCTTCCCACTAGCTATCTGTTTTACATTTGGTAGTATATATATGTCCATGCCACTCTCTCACTTCGTCCCAGCTTACCCTTCCCCCTCCCCGTGTCCTCAAGTCCATTCTCTACATCTGCGTCTTTATTCCTGTCCTGCCCCTAGGTTCATCAGAACCATTTTTTTTTTCAGATTCCATATATATGTGTTAGCATGCTGTATTTGTTTTTCTCTTTCTGACTTACTTCACTCTGTGTGACAGTCTCTAGGTCCATCTACCTTGCTACAAATAACTCAATTTCATTTCTTTTTATTATGCACTGCTTTTTAATGTAAGATGACACTTTGACATATACATTTTAGGTCCTCATTGAATATCTGTGTCTTCGAATCTTTGCTAGATGCAATATAGCTATATAGCAAGATCTTCTGCAATTTCTTTTTTAGTTGTGCATGTAAGTTAGGATATGAATTACTTGAGTATTAAAAATCAAACTATTTTGAATGTATTGAAAATTTTAAATATTTTGGAATTTTTTTCTAAACTATTAAAATCCTTAAAGTATCTGTCTTACTGCATTACTGTTTTAGGCCCCTTATTGCAGGTTGTTTAGACTTGTTTAGTAATGGTATCTTTTTAGGATTATGTTTTATAATTTAAAGTTTCTAGAACCCATTATATACAAAGTGAAAATATTTTTTCTCTGATCTGTGATGCAGACATTTTTTCTTACCTGTGACTCAGACAAATATTATTTCTCTAATCCAAGGTTTGGATAAGTGCTGGGCAGCAGCGAGTTACAACTGTACTCCCTCTACATCATTGGGAGTTGTAATACTTGGCCAAGTATTATATTATTATTATCTGGCCAGGTATTATAACTAAGTTACAGCTACCTTTAGAAAGCCCAACATGGTGCTTTTCCTTTCTTCTCCAATTAAAGCATTTGAGTGCTGATGCTGGATCAAGTTGTCTTGTCTCCATTCCCAGACAACTATAGCCCTAGTTTACAGTATCTGTAGCTAGTATAATGGTGTAGTGTCACATGCTTCTGTTCAGTCACCTGTCTTCATTATAATTTTCAGCTGCCATAGAAGATTGTCAGTCCTACCAACAACTAAGCTAACTATAAAAGCATAATAGTAAGGCAGAATGTCAGAATCTAGAATATTTGGACTTCCAGGGAGAGTACAGTTGTGACTCACTCGTGCTCAATACTTATCAAAATCTTGCATTAGAGAAATAATATTTATGGAGGATTGCTTAAAGTATATTCACCTTTAAGTACTCTATATTTTACCCTAGGATTAAGTGAGACCATTGAGAGCTATATACTTGAACTGAATTGTTTCTGTTCCTCAAAGAAATGCCTTTACTAAATCAAACTTTGGCATTACTATTTGGCTACCTTGAGGAATACTTATAAAAGTAAAATCCTTGTTGGAAAACATAACTTCTTAAACCCTAGGTACCAAGCCATAATGAGTAACCTTGCTGCCTTGGACACTTTTAGTAGAAGGCTTTCTCACTCCTCTAAACCTCTCAAAATCAAAGAGCAAGTTAGGTTGTCCTCCTTTCTTTCTCTGTGAATAGTGACAGAGGAAGAAAGGTCCATGTGGGTCTGACTGCCTACCCTGGACCCAGAATTCTGTATTTTCTCCCAGCTTCCAATTTGCTTCTTTTCCCAAACTAGCAAGGTAATTAGTTTCAAGGTTAAAAGTATAGAGTTTCACTTCTGGGCTTTAACCCAGAAATAAATTCAGTATTGTGTAATGGGTACTGTAGTAGAGATACATAGTAATGGCACAAAGGATGGTGACTGTTACCCTTTCAAGCTGAATTTTTTTTAAATAAGTAGGAGTTCGCCAAGTAAATAAAATATGAAAGGGTATTGTAGGCAGAATTAAGAGCCTAGAAGAATGACTTAGTGGGTGTATGACAAACAGTTCCATGTGGCTAAATTGAGGAGTACAAGGTGGAAAGCAAAGAGAGCTAAGCCTGAAGAAGTAAGAAAGAGCCAAATCATGAAAAGCCTTTTAAGCTACACAAAAGAGTTCAGTCAGTACTCTGTAAATGATAGGGAGCCATTGAAACAGGGAAGCTACTGGATTAGGTTTGTCTTTCAGAAGGTTACGTCTAATGGCAGTATGGAGAATCAGTGGGAAGTTTGGAGATTAGTAAGCAGAAAGAACGTAAGTCAGTCTCTAAATTGCCCATCATTCTAGCTGTATTAATATAAAATTATAATTAATATGTACATAGTATAAAAACATGAACATTAACTTTTTGATTTATTATTGTCCAGATATTCATTGAATACCTGATCTACATAAGTTACTCTACCAGGTGCTCTACTTCAGTAATTCACAAAATTCACTGTGCAGTAGAATCACTGGGAGAAGTTTTACACATAGGAATCCCTGGGACTCAATCTAGATTTCTTGAATTTGAACCTTCAAGGATAGGTCTCAGGATTCTGTGTTTAAAATTGCTTTTAGTGAGTCTGAATTTAGGCACTGCTGTTTTAGCAGCTACATAAATTAATTATGCTTAAATATCATGGATTATGAGAGCTTATAGACTAGTGAGGTTGTTAAGTCGTATACATAAATAACCAGAAATCAAGTGCAAAGCTGTATCGATAGCATACCAAGAAAATCTCAGTGAAATGCATTACCACAGGACTTGCATGTAAGTGTAGATTCTAGGGTTTAGGAAGAAGGCAATAGCATTTAACAAGCCAGAAGGCAGGAAAGGATGAGAAATATTCAGAGAATATGTAGAGTATATCCAGTTATATTGGTATTATGTAGCTTAAAAATAAACATTTGCTACATATTTCTCAGCTTCACTTAAACTTAAGGTTTTCATTAGTTTCTATCTTTGATCAAAATCAGAAAAGTAGTAAAGGGAAATTTAACTGTCTCTGCTATGACCCTTATTTCCTTTTAGGTTTTTACCATGCAGTTTCTAAAAGAACAAAAAGACATGCTTTTTTTCCCACTTTTGTTTTTAACAGGATATTTGTCAAATGCAAAAGATATCTACAAAAGCATTTTAGGCTCCTATTTGGATGACATTTGGCGACAACTGGAGATTGTACAGTTTATTAGGGAAAAAAAGCCTGAAACCAGCTACAAGATACAAGAATTGCAATGTCAGATACTAAATTGGATGCAAAGTGGACAGCAAATTAAGGTAAGTACTGAAATAAAGCAGATAACAGCAATCAGCTTATATAAGAATTGGATGTAAGATAAATTTTTGCATTTAATTTGAAATTATGAAATAGTATAGTATATACTATTTGGTCCCTTGACAGTTTTCTCCTTGAGTAAGTTAACAGGACAGAATCAGACCCAGAGAAAGGATCATTGGCATCATTATTTATATGTCTTGAATTTTTTTAATACTTTAATTTTTATTATACATAGTTTTCTGTGGATTAATCCTTTAAATCTCAAAAATTTTGTTTTCTACTTGTAAGTTCATGAACACATACCAACAATAGAACTACAGTAATTAATTTTTAGATATTGAGCCAGAATCTCATCTTATGTAATTCTAAAAAAAAAGCACTTGTTTATTTCTTGGATTATGTTGGAAATTTTTTGCCCACTCTACATCAAGCATTGAACAAAGTTTGCATAAGTAAAGATTTAAGAGAAAATACTTTAAAAAATATTTTCAAGCAGAAAAGCATCTCAAAATCTTTACACTAAATCTGGAAACAAATTTGGCCTTTTTCTTCGTTTTCCTCTGTCCCTGCTGGGGATATTCTTATCCCCAACTCTATGGTTACTTGGGTAACTTGCCTGTCATTAAAACAAATTAAATCAATCAGTAAGAAATTTAAAATTGGGGAGTGATGTCAGCATCATGGCAGGAAGAGATGCTCTCTCGGCTCTCCCCTTCAATCTGCAACCAGGAAAACATCCACAACTCAACAAAGGGGCCTTTGCCTAACACCAGGACACTGGAGAGTTCCACCCATCTGTACCTGTAAAGATAGGTGGAATGGAACCCATAGAAGAGGCAGAACTGGAGGATCAGCATAGGCAGTGCCTGCAATTTTGGACCCTGGGCTGTAGCAGCTGAACCCCAGTCCAGAGAACCCAGTAGCAGCGAGGGCGGCATCCCACATGACCCCGGCCTCCCACTTGCACTGGTACCCACAGCCACAGATAGCTGGAGCAGCCGTGGCACGAGGCCTATGACCCTGTCCCTCCAGCTCAGAGCCACCCACAGCTCTGGCGCCCCACCCTCCATCAGCAGTGAGTGAGCCCAGAAACCCAAGAGCACCAGAAAAGGAACGGCACACATGACCCCAGTTCCTCCTCCCGGCCTTCCTGCTCCTTCTGCAGTGGCAGAGCCTGTGACTCAGGGATCCCAAATGAGGCCACCGTCCTAGTACTCAGGCAGTGACATCAATAACACCAGAAACAGCAAGGCACCAACAACCCCAGAGGCACAAGCAGTGACAACAAATGCTTTGGGTGACCCCTCTGATGTAGACACGGAGGGTAGAAAGTGCCAATACTCAAACACAACCAGAGGCAGCACAGGTAAGAGAAAACAATGTTCTATAGTGCCACCTACTGGAAAATAAGAGAAAGGCTTCTATTTACAATGGAGAAAAGACAGCCTCTTCAGTAAGTGGTGCTGGGAAAACTGGACAGCTATATGCTAAAGAATGAAACTAGAACATTTCCTAACATCATACACAAAAATAAATTCAAAATGGATTAAAGACCTAAATGTAAGGCCAGATACTGTAAAACTCTTAGAGGAAAACATAGGCAGAACACTCTTTGACATAAATCTCAGCAAGATCTTTTTTGATCCACCTCCTAGACTAATGAAAATAAAAACAAAAATAAACAAATGGGATCTAATTAAACTTAAAAGCTTTTACACAGCAAAGGAAACCATAAACAAAACAAAAAGACAACCCTTAAAATGGGAGAAAATATTTGCAAATGAAGCAGCCGACAAGAGATTAATCTCCAAAATATACAAATAGCTCATGCAACTCAATATCAAAAAAACAAACAACCCAATCAAAACATGAGCAGAAGATACAAATAGACATTTCTCCAAAGAAGACATACAGATGGCCAAAAAGCACATGAAAAGATGTTCAACATCACTAATAGGGACTTCCCTGGTAGTCCAGTGGTAAAGAATCCACCTTACAATGCAAGGGACACAGGTTCAAAGCCTGGTCAGGGAACTAAGATCCCACATGCCGCGGGGCAGCTAAGCCCGCGTGCCACAACTACTGAGCTCACACGACTCAACTAGAGAGCCTGCAGGCCCCAAATTACAGACCCCACGCACTCTGGAACCCGTGTGCCACAACTAGAGAAGAGAAAACTAGTGAGAAGCCCATGCACTGCAACAAAGAGCCCGAAGTGCCGCAACTAAGACCCAATGCAGCCAAAAATAAATTAAATAAATAAATAATAAATAAGTCTTTAAAAAATTCACTAATTATTAGAGAAATGCAGATCAAAACTACAATGAGGTATCACCTCACACGGGTCAGAATGGCCATGATCAAAAGATCTACAGGGCTTCCCTGGTGGCGTAGTGGTTGAGAGTCCACCTGCCGATGCAGGGGACACGGGTTCGTGCCCCGGTCTGGGAAGATCCCACATGCCGTGGAGTGGCTAGGCCCGTGAGCCATGGCCACTGAGCCTGTGCGTCCGGAGCCTGTGCTCTGCAAAGGGAGAGGCCACAACAGTGAGAGGCCCGCGTACCGCAAAAAAAAAAAAAAAAAAAAAAGATCTACAAACAGTAAATGCTGGAGAGGGTGTGGAGAAAAGGGAACCCTCCTACACTGTTGGTGGGAATGTAAAGGGGTACAGCCAGTATGGAGAACAGTATGGAGGTTCCTTAGAAAACTAAAAATAGAACTACCATACCACCCAGCAATCCCACTCCTGGGCATATACGCAGAGAAAACCATAATTCGAAAAGATACATGCACCCCAGTGTTCATTGCAATGCTATTTACAGTAGCCAGGACATGGAAGCAATCTAAATGTCCATCAACAGAGGAATAGATAAAGAAGATGTGGCACATATATACAATGGAATATTACTCAGCCATAAAAAAGAACAAAATAATGCCATTTGGAGCAACATGGATGGACCTAGAGATTGTCGTTCTGAGTGAAGTAAGTCAAACACAGAAAGACAAATATATGATACCACTTATATGTGGAATCTAAAAAAATGGTATAAATGAACTTAGTTACAAAACAGAAATAGAGTCACAGATGTAGAAAACAAACATGGTTAACAGGGGATAAGGGAGGAGGGATAAATTGGAAGATTGGGATTGACATATACTCACTACTATATATAAAATAGGCAACTAATAATAACCTACTGTATAGCACAGGGAACTCTACTCAATATGCTGTGATGGCCTATACGGGAAAAGAATCTAAAAAAAGAATGGATATATGTATAACTGATTCACTTTGCTGTATAACTGAAGCTAATACAACATTGTAAATCAAGTATACCTCAATGAAAATTTAAAAAAGAAAGAAAGGAATAGAAAAGATGGTATGGAATTTGGAGCATGGCCAGGCCAGGAGTGCAATTTCTCTGGAATCCTCTGCCCCAGTCCCAGAGGATGCATTAGGTTTAATGAAGAAAAATGACTGACAAATTACCAGGTCACTGAGTGTGAAATTTATATTTTTTGCTTCTTGCTTTCACCCATCCAATAATTGTATCGACCTAAACAGTAAAGATATTGCTATTGTCTTCTTTATTGCAGCACCTCTGAAAAGGGAACTGCTGTGTCTCAGTAGATTTTTTTTGCTGGATAAATCTTTTCCTTGTGATAAATAAATCTCCTAACAGGGTCTTATGTTTTTTTAGAAAAAGAGAACGGCTTCTAGTTTATAACTTGTTGGTTCATTAAAATCAAGTAGAAAAAATTATTTTTACCTAAAGAAGAAAGGTGTTCGCTACTTCAGATGTGTCAGCTGAGGAACAACTTATCCAGCACCATGAAGAACCACAGCAACACTGTATCACAAAAACAAAATGACAATTCATCAGAAATCAAACTTAAAGTCATGGAATATTGCAATCTAACTGATAGAGAATTCAAAATAGCTGTCATGAAGAAACAACAAGCTACAAGAAAACTCAGAAAGGCAGTTCAATGAGCTCAGGAGTAAAATTAATGAACAGAAGGAATACTTTACCAAAGAGACTGAAACTAAAAAAGAACCAAACAGAAATTCTGAAGCTGAAGAGCTCAATAAATGAGATTGAGAATTCATTAGAAAGCACTGGAAATAGAGAAGACCATATGGAAGAAAGAATTATTGAGCTCAAATTTAGAAATCTAGAGATGATACAGGTAGAAGAGGAAAAAGAATTAAGATATAAAAAAGGGGGAAATTTTATGAGCATTATCTGACTCTTTTAGGAAGGGCAACATTAGGGTAATGGTTATCCCAGAAGAAGAAGAAACAGAGAAGTTAGCAGAGAGTTTATTTAAAGAAATAACAGCTGAGAACTTCGCAAACCTGGGGGAGGAACTGGATATACAAGTCTATGAAGCTACAAGAACACCTAATCACCTCAATGCAAAAAGATCTTCTCCAAGACACTGTCAAAAGTCAATGAAAGGGCTTCCCTGGTGGCGCAGTGGTTGAGAGTCCGCCTGCCGATGCAGGGGACGCAGGTTCGTGCCCCGGTCCAGGAAGATCCCACATGCCGCGGAGCAGCTAGGCCCGTGAGCCATGGCCGCTGAGCCTGCACGTCTGGAGCCTGTGCTCCGCAATGGAAGAGGCCACAGCAGTGAGAGACCTGCGTACCGGGGAAAAAAAAAAGTCAATGAAAAAGAATTTTAAATGCAGTCAGTGAAAAAAGGATGCAACCTACAAAGGAATTCCTATTAGCAGATCAGCAGATTTCTCAGCAGAAACTCAACAGGCCAGGAGGGAGTGGAATGACATTCTCAAAATACTGAAAGATAAAAACTGTCATCCAAGAATACTCTATCCAACAAAGTTATCATTCAGATATGAAGAAGAAATAAGGGCTTTCCCAGACAAACAAAAGCTGAGGGATTTTTATCAACACTAGACCTGCCTTATAAGAAATGTTGAAAGGAGCTCTGCTGCCAGAAAAAAAAGGCAAAAGTACACAAAACTTTAAGGTGATAAATAGATGAAGAGAATCAGAAAATTGCAACTCTGTATCAGAATAGGTTTTTAAATACTTTATTACAACTTAAAGGTTAAAGGGAGAAATATCAGGAAAAAAACAATAGCCACTTCAATTTGGTAACAAATGTAATATAAAAAGGAATAATTTGAGACAAGAAAAACATAAAAGGGGAAGAGGAAAAGAAGGGAACCCATATAGGCAAATGAAGATAAGATACTATCAGCAGAAAAAGGACTACTTTATCTATGATACATTTCACACAAACCTCTTGGTAACCACCAAGCATAAATCTAAAACAGAGACACAAAACATAAAAAAAAGAGGAAACTGAGAAAAACATCATAGAAAACTACCAAACCAAAATGGCAGACAGAAACACAGGAAAAGGAAACAATGGAGATATAGAACAACCAGAAAACAAAATATAGAATGGCAGTACTCATCTATCAATAATCACCCTAAGTGTAAATGGATTGGATTCACCAATCAAAAGACACAAAGTGACTGGATGGATTAAAAAACAAGAGCCAACTATATGCTGCCTCTGGGAGACTCGCTTCAGCTCTAAAGACAAACATAGGCTCAAGGTGAAGTGATAGAAGATGATACTCCAAACAAACGACAGACAAAAGAAAGCAGATGTAGCCATACTCATATCAGACAAAATACACGTTAAGCTAAAAAAAGGTAACAAGAGACAAGGAAGGATATTATATTCTGATAAAGGGGATAATTCATCAAAAAGATGTAATAGTAAAACAAACAACAAAAAAAGACATAATAGTTAGTAATATCTGTGCACCTAACATAGGAGCACCAAAATATATAAAGCAATTATTAACAGACCTAAAGGGAGAAATTGGTGCAGCACAATAATAGGAGGTGACTTTAACACCCCACTTACATTAATAGATAGATCATCCAGACAGAAAGTCAACAAGGAAACAGTGGTCTTAAATGAAACATTAAACCGGATGGATTTGATAGATTGGTATAGGACATTCCATCCAAATGCAACAAAATACACATTCTTCTCAAGCACACATGGAACTTTCTCTGGGGTAAACCATATGTTGGGACACAAAACAAGTCTCAATAAATTTAAGAAGATTGAAATCATATCAAGCATCTTTTCCAACCACAACACTATGAGACTATAAGAAGATAGCTGAAAATATCACAGATATGTGGAGACTGAACAACATGCTACTGAGCAACTATTGGGTCAATGAAGAAATCAAAGGAGAATTTTTAAAATACCTTAAGACAAATGAAAATGAAAATACAATATACCAAAATCTATGGGATGCAGCAAAAGCAGTACTAAGAGGGAAGTTTATATCAATACAAGCCTATCTCAAGAAACAAGAAAGTCTCAAATAAATCATCTAACCTTACACCTAAAGGAACTAGAAAAAAACAAATGAAGCCCAAAGTCAGTAGAAGGAAGGAAATAATAAAGATCAGAGCAAAAATAAATAAAATAGAGACTAAAAAGACAATAGAAGAGATCAGCGAAACTAAGAGTTGGTTCTTTGAAAAGGTAAACAAAAATGACAAACCTTTAACCAGACTCACTAAGAAAAAAAAAGAGAAGGCTCTGATAAATAAAATTAGAAAATAAAGGAGAAAAATAACAATGGATACCACAAAAATACAAAGATTGTAAGAGAATATTCTGAATAGTTAGTAACCAACAAAGTGGACAACCTAGAAGAAATGAAGAAATTCTTAGAATCATGTAACCTTCCAAGACTGAATTATGAAGAAATGGAAAAATTAATAGACCAGTTTCTAGTAAAGAGATTAAAACAGTGATGAAAAAAAAACCTCCTAAAAAACAAAAGCCCAGAATCAGATGGCTTCACAAGTGAATTCTACCGAACATTCAAAGAAGAATTAATATCCATCCTTCTCAAACTCTTCCAAAATATTGAAGAGGAGGGAACACTTTCTAACTCATTTTACAAGGCCAGCATTACCCTGATACCAAGTCCAGACAAAAACAATACAAAAAATATACATTACTGACCAATATCTCTGATGAATATAGATGCAAAAATCCTGAACAAAATATTAGCAAACCAAATACAATACATTAAAACGTTCATATAGCATTATCAAGTAGGATTTATTCCTGGGATGCAAAGATGGTTCAATATTCTCAAACCAGTGTGATACACCTTAGCAAAATGAAAGATAAAAAACATATGGTCATCTCAATAGATGCAGAAAAAGCATTTGACTAAATGCAACACCTATTTATGATAAAAAAAAACTCTCAGTGAAATGGGTGTAGAAGGAGTGTATCTCAGCATGATAGAGGCCATATATGACAAACCCACAGCTAACATCATACTCAATGGTGAAAAGCTGAAAACTGTCCCTCTAAAATCAGGAACAAGACAAGGATGCCCACTCTCACCATTATTATTCAATATAGTATTAGAAATTATAGCCAGAGCAATTAGGTAGAAAAAGAAATAAAATGCATCCAAATTGGAAAGGAAAAAGTAAAACTGTCACTGTTGCAGGTGACATGATTTTACGTGTAGAAAACCCTAAAGACTCCACCAAAAAACTATGAGAAATAACAAAACAAATACAGTAAAGTTGCAGGGTACAAAATCAACATATAAAAATCTATTGTGGGCTTCCCTGGTGGCACAGTGGTTGAGAGTCCGCCTGCCGATGCAGGGGACATGGCTTCGTGCCCTGGTCCGGGAAGATCCCACAGGCCGCAGAGCGGCTAGGCCTGTGAGCCATGGCCACTGAGCCTGCGCGTCCGGAGCCTGTGCTTTGCAACAGGAGAGGCCACAAAAGTGAGAGGCCCGCGTAGCGCAAAAAAAAAAAAATCTATTGCATTTCTATATGCTAAAAATGAGCTAGCAGAAAGAGAAATTAAGAAGACAATCCCATTTACAATCACAACAAAAAGAACAAAAAATACCTAGGAATAAATTTAACCAAGGAGGTAAAAGACCTGTACACTGAAAAGTATAAGATATTGTTGAAGGAAATTAAAGATGCAAATAAATGGAAAGATATTCCATGCCCATAGATTGGAAGAATTAACATTGTTGAAATGTCCATATTACCTAAAACAATCTACATATTCAATGCAATCCCTATCAAAATCCCAAGGACATTTTTCCACAGAAATAGAACAAAAAATCCTAAAATTTATATGGAACCACAAAAGACCATAACTAGCCAAAGCAATCCTGAGAAAAAAGAACAAAGCTGGAGGCACCACAGTCCCTGATTTCAAACTACATTACAAAGCTATAGTAATCAAAAGAGCATGGTATTGGCAGAAAAACAGATACATAGGTCAGTGGAACAGAATTGAGAGCCCAGAAATAAACCCACACATATATGGACAATTAATTTACAACAAAGGAACAAAGAAGAAACAATAGAGAAAGGATAGTCTCTTCAATAAATGGTGTTGGGAAAACTGGACAGCCACATACCAAAAAAAAAAGTAGACCACTGTCTCACACCATACACAAAAATCAACTCAAAATGGATTAAGGATTGGAATGTAAGACCTGAAACGATAAAACATAGGCGGTACACTCTTTGACATCAGTCTGAGCAATATCTTTCTGGTTATGTCTCCTCAGGCAAGGGAAACAAAAGCAAAAATAAACAAATGGGACTACATCAAACTAAAAAGCTTCTGCACAGCAAAGAAAATCATCATCAAAATGAAGAGACAGCTTATTGAATAGGAGAAGATATTTGCAAATTACTATATTCAATAAGGTGTTAATATCCAAAATATATAAAGAACTCATACTACTCAACAACAACTACAAAAAAATTTAAAAATGGGCAGAGGAGCTTCATAGACATTTTCCCAAAAAAGACATACAGATGGCCAGTAGGCACATGAAGAGATGTTCAACATCACTAATTGTTAGGGAAATGCAAATCAAAACCACAATGAGATATCACATCACACCTATCATAATGGCTATTATCAAAAAGGCAAGAAATAATAACTTGGTGAGGATTTGGAGAAAAGGAAACCCTCATACACTGTTGGTGGGAACATAAGTTGGTGCAGCCACTATGGAAAACAGTATAGAGATGCCTCAAAAAATTAAGAATGGGGCTTCCCTGGTGGCTCAGTGGTTGAGAGTCCGCCTGCCGATGCAGGGGACACGGGTTCGTGCCCTGGTCCGGGAAGATCCCACATGCCGCGGAGCGGCTGGGCCCGTGAGCCATGGCCGCTGAGCCTGCACGTCCGGAGCCTGTGCTCCGCAACGGGAGAGGCCACAACGGTGAGAGGCCCACGTACTGCAAAAAAAAAAAAAAAAAATTAAGAATGGAACTCCCATATGAACCATCTACCCCACTTCCGGGTATTTGACCGAAGAATACAAAAACACTAGTTTGAAAAGATACACCCTTATGTTCATGCAGCATTATTTACAATAGCCAAGATACGGAAACAACCTATGGTTGATTTGTTATCTCCACCCTGCACGCCCCCAAAACTGTAATGGTAAGTAGGAAAGTATAGCAGCAAATCATTGGTTTTCTTCAGCAATTCAAACCTGCCTGGGTTAAATTTAACACTTACAGTACAGGCAGAGACAACTTATATATAGTCACCTATATTGGAATTCTTGAGGAATACTAAGAATGCCCTACTCCAAAATACTTTCCTCATTAATATTTGATCTTACCAGAATTTATCCCTTTGTGTTCAAGCACTGATATCTTTTGCAATACAAATATTTACTTTGCCACCTTATTGTCGTTAGTTTCATGTAACCAATTAAGTTTGTTATTTTTGTCACTGTAGCAAAAGAATATGAAAAAGAATAATCATTCAGATATACATGTATATGAAATTCTTATTTTTGAACAGGTGCTGATTATAATAAGAATGGATTCAGATGGTGAAAAACATTTACTTATTAAAATCCTTAACAAAATAGAAGGTAGGGAGTTTTAAATTATGCTTCATTTGATAACAAATGCTTGAATATATAAAAATGTACTGATCTAACCAAGTTTTTAATTAAGATATGATTAACACACCATAAAATTCATACTTTAAAAATATATAATTCAGTGGGATCTAATCAGTTTTTAAATCAATGTGGACTATATTAGTCTGCAATATAAATATACTACAATGTACTTATATGTACATTATCATTACTGTTAATTATTATTACCAATTGACACCTTTTATTGTCTACTAATCGCTAATATTATGGACTACTTACAACTCTATGAATAGGTTTTATTAAGTCAGTTTTTACAAATGAAGAAACTAAAATTCATAAAAGTGATGTATCACGCCAAAATCACAGGTAGTAAGTGAGGGAATCAGGATTTGAACCTAAGTCTCTCTTGTTCCAGGGTCATTTTTCAACTCTTCTACCCACTACTGCCCCCTCTGCCAACCCTTTCCACCTTGTGCTGTGGAACGCATTGCTAAGATGTAAACTTTTCTCCTTCTTCATCTCCTTGTCTTAAGTGAAACCCAACTTTCCCTAGATGATAATGCTTCCCCTGTATCCCTTTCATATAGAAGCTGATAATTTTCTCTCTCTGTGTATAGGGATGAGAAGGCCATTTCTTGCTTTCCATTATCCTTTTCCAGAACTTTATTCCTCCGTCCTTTGAGGCTATGCCATATTGCCATGTCATTCTCTACTACCCCACAATCATCCATGGACAGTTTTGCACCTGATTCATGGTACTCTCTTTAGTCCTGGTCCTGCCATTATCCTAGGTGTCTTTAATGTGAATGATTCATTCAATACCCTGACCTCTTAGTTTCGTTGGCCTTCACAACAAATACGATATTCACTCCTTCACTTTGCTATCGACCTTGTGATAATACAGAACTGTCCTGCCTCTAAACTTTAAACTCTGATACATTGTTCTCTGTCTACAGCTACCTCTAGCTCTTTCATGATCTTCAGCATTCTAGAGATTTATAAATTGTCAACTCCTTTTTTCATTTTTTTCTCCTTCCAGAATTGGGGATGGCCATCACTTTAATCAGTCTTGTTCTTCTATTGTATTGATACCTTCCATTTAAACTTCAGCCCTCAATCAATCAAGATTTAATCTCTCTATTCCTACACCTGAGCTGCTGAGCATTACTGGAGAAAATCAGATAGATTGGTACCACTACAAAATCAGGTTCTCTGAACTTATAAGGGCTTTTAATAATTCTTAACTATCTTTCTATATGTTCTTAGTTCCCATTCCTATCATACTAATGGCTGTACCATAAACCCGTACCATGCCACTCGTCCCCTCATTTTGAGAAGGGAATTATGCCTTCTAACGTCCTTTAGTCCAGTAATAATCCTCCTCAGTTTCATCTTCCCCACCATCTACAAACTTATATTTATTTCTTCTATTGTTTTATCTTTCCTCCTTTCTCTACAGAGGAGGTGAATCTCCACCCTTTGAGAACCAATCTATCACTTGTGCTGTGGATCCCATCTCTTCATGCAGTCTCAAACACTTTATTCCATCAGTTATTTCCCAGCCAGCCTTCTTCTCTAATGACTCTTTCTCTTAATCTTTAAGCCTTCCAGTCTTAAAAATAAAATAAAATAAAATAAAATACCACCCTCAACCTGTGTCAACCTTTATTTATTCTCTTCCCTCTATGAACTGCATCTTTTGTCATCTCCCAAAATATTTCTTTGCTCTAACCCTACCAAACTATTTATCTTGCTGTCTCCTATCTCCATGCCTTTACCCTTCCTGTTCCTGCTATCATAATGCTCTTCTCTCTTCTTTAGGAAGCTAACTCCTACACATCGTTTAAAAATTAGTTAAAACATTTGTTTAGGAAACCTTGATTTAAATACTTTCCCTCTCTACTCTCAGGGTATTATGTGCATCCTTCTAAGACACTTCTTACATCCTGGGCTATAATAACTGATTATCTTGTCTGTTTTCCTCACTAAAATTTCAGCTTCTGGAAGGTAATGACCATGCCCTGATTTGTATCTCCAGCACCCACAAAAATGCCTGGAACATGGAAGGCACCTCATAAAGATTTATTGAATAAATGAATAAGCTAATGAATACCTCCCTATATACCCTACTTAGACTAAGACTAGTGAGAAAGATTTAACTGAAATATATGCAAGTATTGTGACGAATATCTGCTACTCTGTGAAGTTAGTAAACTATTAAAACATATCAATAGTAATGTGAGAATGGAAAGCTCTTTTAAGCAGAGCCTTATACGGTGCTATTTCTTGACAATGTTATCATGTGCTAGAGTCCAAATTTTCAAGCTTGGATCTTATTATTTCGTTCAGTTTTCCAGTCCTGGGAAGATAAATTCATATTTACCAAATCACAAGATCCTTACTAGTACCAAAATGCTAGAGCAATACTTAACAATTGAGGAGCTGAAGCTGCCACAGTTGTCTAGACAATCAGGGTAATTGGAAACTTTTTTTTTTTAATTGGGGTATAGTTGCAATGTTGTGTTAGTTTCTGCTGTATTGCAAAGTGAATCAGCTATATGTATACATATATCCTCTTTTTTTTGGATTTCCTTCCCATTTAGGTCACCAAAGAGCACTGAGTAGAGTTCCCTGTGCTATACAGCAGGTTCTCATTAGTTATCTATTTTATACATAGTAGTGTATATTGCACTGACCAATGTTAGCATTATAAAACAAAGGGGGATATATGTATATTTATAACTGATTGCTGTACACCTGAAACTAACACAACATTGTAAATCAGCTATACTCCAATAAAAATTCTAAAAAATAAATTTTAAAATATTAATAAGACAAAGGGATTTGGATAACCAAAGGAATATTTTTGTGAAGAAGCTGAGGAAATATTCCTGCCCCACAGAAAAGAATACTTAAACCTACTTAATGAGACACATTTTCCTTTGATGTCACGTAAGATATAGTGGCAAATTATTGCTGTATATATATCAGTTCTTATGTAGGCTTCATGCCGAACATTCCTATTTCTCTTGACATTTGGGATTATATCATTACTACTCTTATTGTTTTGTTTCAACAAGGTCTGCTGACACAAAAATATTGACTCTATATACTGAAAAATGTTTTTACTCTGTTTGTAACTGGCAACTATCCTCTGTATCTAGAAGCTAGGCCTTTTCTTTCTGTCTAATGTTAGAAAATAAAGATGTGGTTCCATCATTCCACGTGTTTGAAAGATCCTAGTAATGTGCTCAGCAAGTAATCTGCTTTGGGATCAAAGCTAGTACAAACCACTTAAGGAGATTAGGTTTTAAATAATATGACCTCATAAATTATAAAAGAGAAATACTACTAACTCCATTCTTATTATCACCAAAACTACTGTCATATCAAGTAAACATGAAATTATTAAACATTACTCTGCCATTATTACATCACACTTTTGGGAACTCTACAGTTGACAAAAGTTCACTAACAGAGTATAGAATTTATTTTTACTAGAATTAGCTACTCTTAAATCAATTATGTGTACCAAAAATAAACTGTATATGTGGGTATAATAAAATTTTTAAGTTTATTATATTTGGTTTAAAATATAACATAAATAATATAAGTAATTTAAATTATAATTGAGAAGCAGGAGTGAATCTATGAAACAGGTAATGTCCAGGAAGTCTTCTTTTTCTTATACAGCAAGGAGAAAGGAAAAAAAAATTCCTACTGCACTGAAATATAGTCTCTTACTGTTTAGTTATGTACTTAAATTTTTGGCTAGAAAAAAGGTAAAATCTACTGTAATTTTTAGCAAAATAAAATGAACTGCACAGAATTGGTGAGTATTTAGTTATTTTAACATTAAGTTTTTGATCTATTTTATTATTTTACATGATAAATTCAGAATTTCCAGGCTTATATACACACAACATACATACACACCAGAAACAGTGCCCATGGCTCAAACTTTCTGATTCCCTAGACTTAGAAAAATAATCCTTGTTCACAGATCTTTAATTCATTTCTATGGTAGTGAAATATATGACACACCTAAAAATATATATGAACAAAATATTGAAAAAAACTTTTTGTATTACTCTTTTTTCCAACAGGTTTGACACTGACTGTCTTACATTCGAACAAAAAAGATTTTCTGGAATCCAAAGGTGTTTTAAATGGGTAAAAACATATTTGTTCATCTCTGGGGAGGAGACATACCAGTTCCACGGGAAAAGTGCAGTTTCTCCTAGAACTTAACTTTTTAAAGTTTTTTTTAGCCAATTTTTAAAATTTTATTTATTTACTTATTTGGCTGCGTCAGGTCTTAGCTGCAGCACATGCGGTCTTCGTTGTGACATGCGGGTCTTTTCGTTGAGGCGCGTGGACTTCTCTAGTTGCAGTATGTGAGCACCAGAGCGCACAAGCTCAGTAGTTGCGGCGCACAGCCTTAATTGCCCTGCGGCATGTGGGATCCTAGTTCCCCAACCAGGGATTGAACCGACATCCCCTGCATTGGAAGGCAGATTCTTAACCACTGGATCACCAGGGAAGTCCCAAAAAAGGTTTAATAAAACCTGAAATTAATCAATGTCTCCACTCTCTTCCTGAAAAATGCTTTAACTAAGTTTATTGCCTTGTGTATTATGTATTATTGTCGTCCAGAATTTTAGTTCATTCTTTCTTTAATATCTCCAAATTATCATTGTTATTGTTAGTGTCAGTACAAGTAGTACCTATTTAGACTTACACTTGTTTCTTTCTAACCAGTGTTTTTGCTCAGCATTGTTTCTTATATTTTCTTCATTCCTTTTGAGTTTCCTTCTTCTTGTAGTACATCACTTAGAAATTCTTTCAGTGAGAGCCTGCTAATAATAAAGTTAGTGTTGGCTTGTCTAAAAATGTTTTCATTTTGCCTTATTTTATGTAGAAATTATTTCTAGATAGAAAGCAGCAGTAGAGAATTTTAATTATAGTAAATTCTGTGTTATATGAAATTCGAAGATGGGAAAGATAAACTTACGATATTTAAGTACCCACCTTTTTGTTGTTAAATCACTTATGAAGCCCATTGAGGAAAAAAAGCCATTTCAAAGTCATCAGGAAGGGACTTCCCTGGTGGCACAGTGGTTAAGAATCCGCCTGTCAATGCAGGGAGCACGGGTTCAAGCCCTGGTCTGGGAAGATCCCACATGCCGTGGAGCAACTAAGCCTGTGCCCCACAACTACTGAGTCTGCGCTCTAGAGCCCGGGTGCCACACCTACTGAAGCCTGTGCACCTAGAGCCCATGCACCGCAACAAGAGGAGCCACCGCAATGAGAAGCCCACGCCCTGCAACGAAGAGTAGCCTCCGCTCGCCACAACTGGAGAAAGCCTACACGCAGCGATGAAGACCCAATACAGCCAAAAAAATAAATAAAAAATAAATAAATAAAAAACAAAGTAGTCAGGTAATATTCTACTATATAGATTCTCAAAGATTAAAATCTCACATTTATAAGAAAATGAGGTTGATTTCTCATGGTGATTTGTGTATTACTGATAAGACTCAGGTATAAAATAGGGTCCCTTGCATATGAGGATGTGAAATAGTCCACAGTTTTTTTATATCCTGGTTGTTTTTTTTTTTAAACTATGACCATCAAAAAGAAAGATAAAAAGAGATTAGCACAATTGGAAAACAAGTCAACAGAAAATACGCCAGTGTCCTTCCAAGATAAGTAGGCATAGATTAGAGAAGAATAAAATAGCCAAAACAGTCATCTTTTAGCATTCCAAGTGTATAATGACACAAGACTAATTCTATTTTCTTGGCTTTCTTTTGTCTTCAGTACAAGTTTCTGTGCAGTTGTACACAATCAACATATTGGAGCAGATTTCCCCTGGAGTAATTTCTCTTTTGTGGTGGAATACAATTTTGTAGAAAACTCTTGTTGGGCTGAACATTGTGAAAAATTGAATATTCCTTACTTGGCCTTTAAAGTGATTCTTCCAGACACAGTTTTAAAGAGTAAGGATATAAACCAAAATTCCTTTTTTGTTCCATTAACATGAAAATTTGCTGCTTTCTATTTCTGATCTATGGAAAGAGAATAAACTATAGCATTAGAAGACTTGAGTTCAAGCTCTAACCTCACCACCAACTGTGTGACCTTGAGCAAGACCTTTAACTATCTCTTGCCTCTTGTAAAATAACCTTTACTGATTGTATTTGTCTTCATCCGTTTAGCTTCTAAACTTTACTTATAATAGCACTATTAAATTATAATTATATCTAATCTTAACTGACTTTTATGCAACAATATTTTTATTGAATTTTAGGGAAAAATATGTCATAGTATGTTGACTGACACAGAGAACTTTTAACACACAACAAAAAATTATGCACAAATGCTTGGCAGAGTCTAAACCACTTTGCATAGCATTTGGTTTCTTTGTATTTCTCAGTAACGCTTCACATGACTAAGGTTGTGAATTCTCAGATCCATTAAATTAAAAATCCTGTATATTTTTAGTCCCAGTGCATCTCTCATTCAAAACTTGCCATAAGTCACTTTCTATCCACCTCAAGTATGAGTAGGAAGTTTGAATTCTGAGACATTCCAACTCAATTCTAAAAATACAACCATAATTATTACTTTGGAATCTTTGATACAGAGATTTAAGCATTAACTTCATTAAATAATTAAAACATGGGTTCAAGAAAGGATAAAAGGTAAACATTCATCTTTAAACTGAATTTATTCAACCAATTCCTTATTTGGGTCATTTATAATGCTTCAATTTTCTACTATTATACCACAAGATTTATAGTAGTTTATATATCTTATATATCTTTATGTACTTGTTGTAAGAAGTAAAAATTCCAGGGTAAAATGAATTGCTGGTTCAAAGGTATACACACATTTATATATTGCCAATAGCTTTCCAGAAATTCTATCCCAATATATATTTACACGGAAAGTGTGAGAGAATCCTTTCCCTCATATTTTTACTACAAGTAGGTATTATTAATCTTTTAAATTTTTGAAAGGATTAGAGGCAAATAATATTTTATAGTTGTGTTATTGCATTTCTTTGATTATCCATACCATTTCATAAGTGAATTGATCTTGTATAGCCATTCTTTTATAAATGGCCAGTTTATGTCCTTTGTCCACTTATTTGTTGAGGTATATGATCTTTTTCCTATTGATCTGTAGCATGCCCTATGGATTATTGTGCATAATTTTAAATTTTGATGTAAATCAGTATATATATTTACACAGGAAATGTCCAATATGTACTAATTGAATAAAGCAGATATTAACATTCAGGTAGAGTATGATCCTGTTTTTTCTTTTCCTTATTTTTTCAAGTGAATGTACATGTGTAAGTATAGACAAGCAAACATATAGAAAAAAGTGTGGAAGTATGTGTTAAACTCTGTTTTTAGTATATAGTAGTTTTAATAAATTCTATTAACTATTATTTCTAGGAGTAGAATAACATGATTTTTATTTTATTCTTCAGACCTTTCTTTATTCTGAATTCATATTTTTACAATGAATATGTTTTATTTTTATACTACTCCTTGAGCATACACCTGTTATTCTCATGTTTAGTAAAAAGAGAAAGAACTGAGGGATGAGAAAAAAGAGAAATATTTATAAATTTTTTCATATTTAGGAAGCACCTTGCTGGATAGTTTTGGTGGTTTTCTTTTGGAAATTCAGATTCCATATGTGTTTTTTGCATCTGAAGGACTTCTTAATACTCCAGAAATACTTCAGTTGTTAGAAACCAAGTAAGTTATTGACTTCATAACTTAGGAAAGATGTATATACCCTAATTGGCTAAATATTATGCTATATATGTGGCACTATTTCTTTCTGATTCAAGCCTGGAATTATATCACATAGGAATAGTTTTCCATAGAGTTTATGTCAACTTATACTTCTCTCCCTATAGTACACCATCATAATTATTGAATATTGTCTTTTTTTGGTTATATATCAATTTTGTGGAGAAAAAACAGTTAATTATTATTTCAATTCATTTTTAATTGCATTTCTTTTGTTACCAGCAAATATGATGATTTTACGTGGGGGGGTTTTCTGTGAATTACATGGTCATGTCTTTGGGTCATTGATATTATTGAGAATGAGTATTCTTATTTAGAGGACTTTAAATACTGACTAGGAAGCAAGATTATGAAGTTCTAAATGAATTCTCAAGTTTTTAGACCTTTAGTTCTAACATCATACCAACACGGAGCATTTTTAAATGATCTAAAACACTATCATAGCATACAAGTTGTCACAGGAAGGTTAGACATTGGGCTATATATCAAGGAAGGATAATTATGCTGTGACCTTCATTAAAATGCAGATCTATTTTCCACACTTTTGTTTTTATATCTTAAGGCTGTGGGGCATTCACAGAAAACTGTGAGCTTATAAAAGATAGTTTAAATCTAGGCAACTTTTCAGGAGAAAAAAGAAAATTCTGATAAATGCAGAATGTTTTAGTCTCATAACACAATGTTTTAATTTCATGAATTATTACTTACAGAACCAGAATAAATTGGTCAAGACATTTATAATAGGGGAATTCCCTGGCAGTCCAGTGGTTAGGACTCCACACTCTCACTGCCGGGGGCCCAGGTTCAGTCCCTGGTGGGGGAACTAAAATCCCACAAGCCACGTGGGTGCGGGCAAAAAAAAAAAACCCAAAAAACAAACAAAAGAAAGACATTTATAATAGTATCATGTACAGTAATATTTAGCAAAATACCTAAGGCAACACATATCTCAACTAATTTGTCATAAACGGAATAATTCATAATTTCATTCCTCAAATTTCTTAAGTAGAATAAATTGAGGTATGAAACTTGAACAGTAGTTCAAATAATTTAATATGCAGGAGGACAATACAGTTTTTCTTAAAGAATTTTTCTTAGCCATCTGTCACCCCAAAATATTATATTTTACAGGTATAATATCACATTGGTGGAGAGATGCTGCAGTGAGTCATTGAAACTCTTTGGAGGTACAGAGCATTATGTAGTGGTGACAATTGATGAGGACACCACCATAATTTTGCAGGTAAAACTATACAATAAAAAATATAAATCAAATATATTAAAATACATGTGTAACCATGTAATCTATTAGCTTTAGAGAGCTTAACTATAATCTACTCATGATTTCTTCCAAAACTTTGCAAATGGGCCATAAGTGCTAAAATCATCACTGTGGAAAATGGCTATTACCAAGCTTTTTCAATGCCTTGTAATTTTTAACGTACTTTAAGAAGATAGAGCAAATATAGTATCTTTAACATTATGTATTGACCTTTTTAAAATATATTTATAGAATAATTATAGTGTTGAAAACTTTAAAAATCAAATTCTAGCCACTGTGTTTCTTAAAAGGAGGTAACATATTAATCTGTAATTGGTAATACGGGATTTCCTCTAAAGTAAGTGGGGATTGCCTATAAATTAGTCAGTTTTTAAAAAGAGAGAGAAAATCTCTTCAAAAATCCATATATTTTAGAATTAAAATGTATGAATCTCCCTGATATGTTTGCTTGATTGGAGTACAAATTACAAAGAAATTAATTTAATAGTGTGGGAGTGGAGAGCAGAAAGCAGTTTGATGGTATGGAGTATAAATTAATGGCACGTATTATGGTAAGGTAGAAGTCTGATTTGATAAGCAAATGTTAATACTATAAGAATTATATGAGGGAAACAAAAAAGCTCTGTTAGAAAGATTCTTATGGAATATTGTATCTTGCATATTTAAGGTTATTAAATAAAAGTTATTTGTGGGAGGGAAATCCTGTTTGGGAAAACTGTTTTAATCCATGCTTACATAACTTACTGTTAGAATAAAATACTTCTTGAATTATTCACTCTATCAAAAATTAATATTGTTAAAGGAAAAAAGAGATTCTAGATCATTAGAAAGACATTCCTATAAGTTCATTAACTGCTGATTTTTCATCTTCCTTAAGTAAGCATGAAGTGCAGATTATCCCGTGGGTTTTTGTCCTTAAGAGTAGCCAGATCCCTGTCTACAAAGAACTGCCCAGATAGGAGCACTCTGTAGACTGCTTGCTTCATGTCTAGGACTTTGGGAGATTCATGAACCCCCCTTGCTGAGTCTATCATTAACCGTTTTACAACTACTGTAGCTTTTCCCCTACTACTTCCAGTGTGACTTTAATTTTTCCATAAAATGGGAACCCATACCCATGCTTCTTCTCAAGTTATAATTTATATATCATAGATTCTAGAAATATGGCAACAATAATTTCGTAACAACTCGTCAACCTAGTGAATCTTTTTATTTTATTTATTTTCTGGTAGGACCTAGAAGAATTAAACTGTGAGAAGGCATCAGACAATATCATTATGAGACTGATGGCATTATCATTCCAGTACAGCTATTGTTGGATAATTTTATATGCCAAAAAACCATTAAACTCAGAGTAAGTAAACACGTCTCCATCCAAAGTCATATATATATCTTTTAAGTTATCCCATCTTCTTCTTCGAATAAAAGTAGGTATGTAAATTTTCCTTTTGCTCATCTAGTTTGCTTTAAGTAAGGGATTCTCAAGGTGAAGGCATGCCCATAGGAAAACAAATCAGAATTTTGGAGATGATATATTTCCCCTGGACAGTCAGTGCAAATCATGCTCCCCACCTCTACCTCACTAAGAATTGCTGCTGTGAGTGTTTCATATTTTATTAATTTTTAATTCTGGACTCGTCTGTTTAAAAATGTCATTCTTAAATCACTTCTCTCTAAAATTTTATTAGATATACCAACTAACTAGCATCTTACTATACTTTCTTTCATTGATGTGCTTAACTGAAAAATTGCCCCCCAAATCCACGCCAAGACACTGGCTCAAATTATCATTATATGTCTCTCCTTTCCCTCATTCTAAATCTTATGAACATACTGCTTTCACTTTCTCCTTTTATTCTTTGCAATCTGGCTTTTCTCTCTATCTCTATTCTGATCTCTATCTCTCAGATGTCACTCATCATTTGTGACTTTCTTATGATCATATCCAAAAATATTTTTATCTTTCACTGCTCTGAAGTATTTAAGACTATTGTCAGTGCTTTCCGCCTTGAAACTCTTCAGTTCCATGGCACTTCAATGTTTTTGATCTTCTACCTCTCTACTTCTTGTCTTTACCTCTTCTTCTTCCTTGTCCCAGTCTCCAGATAGATATGAAATCTCTTTTTTTCTTCTATTTTGTCCATTAAAAATCTTATCCTCTCCGCTAGCTTCAGTTATCATCTTTCTGCATATAATTATTATATTTCTATCTGCAGCTGCAGTCTCTGTTTGAATTTCCTGACCTAATATCTCTAATTTTCTATATAATATTTACACTCTGATATTCCACCGGCTCTCAAAGTTAACATAGTATGAGTTCCCTCCAAAACTGTATCTCCTCTTTTCTGCCCTTTAGCTATTTATGACCATTGCCTTTCTTTTAGTCATCAAGACTGGAAAACAAATCCTATAGATTCAACCACTGGACTTTGATCTCTCCCCTCGCTCCATTTATATTACCAACATCTTAGTTCAGTTTCTCATTATTTTATGTGGACTGTTATAACAAATGGTTTTCACACCTCCAGATGACTCTCAACATTACTCTTCATAATCTGTCATACACTCAATTAATATTCCTAAAATCAGGCTCTTATTATTTCACTCTGATGAAACACCTTTACTGACTTCCCCGTTATTTACTGAATATATACAGACTACTCACCCTAATATTCAAAGTCTTCGGCATATAATCCTAACCTATATTTTCAGGCTTACTTTTCACTGCTTTCCATTTCAATCAAAAGTTCTGCTCATTGGCTTGCAAACATCCTCCTTGCTTTCCTACTTCTACTTTTGCTCATACAGTTCTCTTCTTCCTACGATATTCCTTCCTTCCTCCAGCTATTCCATCTGGTGAAATTGTGCCTATTTTTCAGGACCTATCTACTTTTTCTATTCAACCTTTCTTCAGTATCTCCCACTCTTGCATATAAACAGATATTTAGTTGTAACCTTTCCAACCTTCCAACTCCTTAGCTCCCTGTTTTTTCCTCATCTTTGATATTATCGTATTTTGTTTTGTATTATCATTTTGGGGCACTTGCCCTATATCAATGACCACATTGCTTTCATATGATAGATGCTTGGTAAATACTCTTTGATTGAATGAATGAATCTTTCCAACTAAATTGCACACTAGACTTATTCACTTTTTTGATCTCTACAATACTACATTATACATACCACACACATCACAGTAGAAGTTTCAAAAATATTCTTTAGTTATTAGATAAGGTACAGGTATCTTATCTTATTTAACATTACATTATCTGTGTGATTTTTTTCCTTTATTGACTTTCTTGTTTGACTCCATTTTTGTTTATCTTACTGTACCAAGCTCTTTGTATAAAATTATTATCATGTGAGGATAAGTGTAAGTTAGAATGTAAGTATACAAACAACTTGGTTCTTATTCCTTCGTCTATTAACAATAACCTCTAGTAGTCACTTAACATAGTTTTTCCTTTCTATCAGAACTGAAAAATTAAAATAATTATTCAGTTCTAACAGGGGGATGGGAAAGCTGGGACAAAGAGAGAGAGTAGCATTGACGTATATACACTACCAAATGTAAAATTGATGGCTAGTGGGAAGCTGCTGCATAGCACGGGGAGATCAGCTCGATGCTTTGTGACCACCTAGAGGGATGGGATAGGGAGGGTGGGAGGGAGGCTCAAGAGGGAGGGGATATGGGGATATATGTATACTTAAAGCTGATTCACTTTGTTGTACAACAGAAACTAACACAACATTGTAAAGCAATTATACTCCAATAAAGATACTTTTAAAAATTATTCAGGTCTAAAATCTTCATTCTGAAGATTAATAAAGGCTGTAAAGCATTTTAAGCTTTATCAAGAACTTGGAAGTATTCTGGATAAATAATTGATGTGAAATTTTTTAAAGTTGTTTTTAGATTGGTATCCACCTAGAGGTGCAGTTGAAGTACAAGAGATAATAATAGGAGATTTACACTTATTTTTATCCAGATGTTCATGAAAAAAATTAATTATGTAACACTCTGAGATTGTTTTGTGTTCAGGATAGAATTATCATTTATTCACAATAATATATTATTATAAAATGTAATTCTTTTCAGACTTCTAGGTATCTTGGTTTCATATTTTTAGATCATTGGAACATTTTTAAAGTATCTTAATCAACTGACCAAATGAGGAGAATTGAAAATACAAAATAAAATTTTTTAATTACTTTAGTAGTTCATGCCATTAGTTCCTGTTTGAGGAAATGTGTCAGGAGTCCCCAAGACAACCCCAAGTTGATGATTTGTTAGGAGTATTCACAGCGCTGAAAATATTCTTGTACTCAAAGCAAATTCAGCAAAGGGAGAAAGGGCATGGATCAAAGTCCAGAGGAAACTAGGAGGAAGCTTCCAAGAGTCCTCTACTAGGAGAGTCACACAGAACATGCTTAACTTCCCCAGCAACGAGTTGTGATAACGTTTGTAAAATGTTGTCTACCAGGGAAACTCGCCAGACACTCAGTGCCCAGGGCTTTTATTAAGAGCTAGTCACGAATCAAAACTCTAGATTCCAAAAAGAAAGCAGGTGTTCAATAGAAACCATATCGTTTGAACAAACAGTTTAAGCACAGTGTGTCTCTCTTATCAGCCACTCTTTTGAAAAGAGCTTACCTGAGAAAGAAGCCAACAGAGGAAAGAAGAGCAAAGAGATTAAGAGAGCCATTGTCTCAATGACGTTGTTTGAGTCCCTGGGTCCAAAAATGTCTTCTCCTGGACCCCTTAGTAATATAAGCCAATAAATGTCTTTTTCGTTGCTTGGAGTACTTAAAGTGGATAAAGATAGTAGGAATATCCACCCACAGCTTGAGTCACATCTGATGTGCTTAATAACTATAGACAGGGAAATAGCAGTGTTTTTTAAAATTACTGAGATATAACTGAGTTATAAGATTGTGTAAGTTTGAGGAGTACACTCTGTTGATTTGATACATTTATATATTGTAATATAATTACCACCTTAGTGTTAGTTAACACCTCTATCATGTCATATAATGATCATTTAAAAGAGTGTTTTTTCTAACAGTTTAGGGAAAAGACCCAGGGAGGATTCTAGTTATCCTGGCTCTGGTCAAATGTTCATATCTGAACCTGATACCTTGGCCAGGTAGTTGGCTAGGCTTCAGTCACATAGCCATCCCTGGGGCTAGTAAGGGGATGAATTAAACTTTTCTACACACACACACACACACACACACACACACACTCAGCATCTCCTAGATTTAACGGTACTATTGAAGAATGGCGGTGGAACTGTTCTTACAAAAGAGTGCTGAGTGGACAAAAAAAATGAGTCTGCCACACAAGCATTGTTTTAGCCAGGTTATTCTAAAAACTTTATAAAACGTGAAAAATAAAATGAATTTTAATAAGTATAGTCAGACATCAAATGAGTAGAATATAATAATATAATTTTTTTTAGGTACTATCTTACAGAAAAGACACTTCATCACCTAGCTTTGATTTATGCAGCTTTGGTTTCATCTGGGCTAAAATCAGAAGAATTGGATGTAAAGGTATTCTTTTTCTATATGTTTGTTTGTATTTTTCATAAGCCAAAATTTATGAAATCTGAAACTCAACTGCCCAGTGAGAAGAAACATTAAATGGGTAAACTAAAAAACACTTAAAAGCCATATAAAGAACAGTTTCAAATTAACAAATATTCTTTCCACTTAAATTTCTGCTCTAAAAGCCTTTAATGAATTTAAATTCATATTTTATCTCTTCATTACTACTTAGATTTTTTGAAACAGGTCAGGATATGAATAAAAATAAATATCCCTTGATCAAAAATGTTCACTTATGAGAGACATACTGTTTTTATCTGCTGTAAAATGGAAATCTTATGACATATGAATAGAGCAATATCTTGCTGATCTCTAATGAGTCTCCTTTCTTGGCTTTTTTTCAATGTCCCACTCTGAAGTTTATGTATTTCCCCAAAATTCAGGGCTCAGTCCTCTACTATTATCACTTTATATTCTTTCCTTAATAAACTCAGACATTCCCACAAATTTAGCTTTCATTTTTAAGAAAATCCTTAAAATTTTTCTAACTTTTCTTAAGGTCTGCACCTATATTCTAGAATTCTTCTGGAAATCCCCACATGAATATCCCACAGGTACCTCAAATTCTGCATATCCAAAACACAACTTCTCATCCTCCCCCAAACTTGATGTTGACCTAAAACAAATAGACTACCAGTTATTTCTGCAGCAAAAATGGGTTTATATGGGATCAACAAAGAATTGCAACTCAGGGCCTGCAACCATGGCAAGCCATATGCAAGTCTGGGCACAATAAGGTGAGGTGAAATCTTTTAAAGAGGGGAAAAGGAAGTTGGGAGGGTTATATAGTAAACAAAGAGTCCATTGGAGGAGTTGAGAGTTTCATTGGCTGAGTTGTGACAGCCTCTTATTGGCTGAGCTCTTGCTAGGAAAGAAGAGGAAGTCTTTCTTCCTATTGAATTGTACTATCATGGTAGGGCATGAGAGCTCCTCCTGCTGGTCTCCCAACTCTATTTTAATTAAGGTTTCTGTTAGTTTTTTACACCTACTTTATGGCATCACTATTCTAATCTAATCAGTAGCTAAATCTTCCTTTTAACTCTGCAGTGTCTCTAGAGTATGCCTCTCTTTTCTACTCCCATTGCTATTTCCCTAAATTCAGGCCTTCACCTCTCACTTGGCATTCTAAGGTAACTTTCTAATTAATCTCTTTACTTCTACTCTTTTCCCACTCCCGTGCATCATGTATATTGACACCAATTACATTTCTGAAATACAGCTGTGAATATTTCACTCCCTAGACTGAAAGCATAAAAGAAAGGGAACATGCTTTTCATTTTTGTCTTCCTAGCACCAAGCACAGAGTCTACGTAGTAGCCTCTTGATAAATATTTGTTGTTGAATTGAATTTTTGTGCTCAAAAGACCTTCTGTAGCTTCCTACTTCATCAAAATAGAGTTAACCTCAGGTGGATTCAAACTCCTCTATGATTTGACCCCTAGTAATCCTTCCTTTAACATCATTCTACTCACCTTTTCCTGAATATGCCCCCACCTCTCAGCCATCTGATTCTGTCCTGTCTTCCCCCAGAAATACTATTCCCCATCCCCTTACTGCCAGTCTTCATAGTTCTGACTTTTTCTACCCAGCTCAAATACCACCTCCTTTAAAAAATTTGCACCAGTTATACTCTCTCAAGATGAATCTCTCCTCCCATCCTCCTAATAATGCTTTATACCTTTATTATAATATGAGGTGTTTGTTCATATATCCTCCACCCTGGATGGTGAGAACTAGGCCCTTTTCTTTGTAAAAGCTATAACATCTAGCACAGTGTTTTGTACACAGTAAAAATATTCAACAAACATCTACTAAACAGAATTCAGTGAAAGCAGAACCTGTTAAGAAAATCAACAAATGATCTATTTGAAATAGAATCCAGATAATTTTGATCCTGTGATGCATGTTAAACATAGAAGTAAAATTCTTAGAAAAGTTATCTAAATAAATATAAATTTGTCTCATTTATTCATTCAAGTGAGGTTTTACCACTTAATCAGCCTCTTTTCTCTTCAGCTAATAGAAAGCAGTCATATACAAAATATGCTTTAGAAAATCATTTTAAAAATCTATACATGGGGTATCTGATACCAGAAAGTTACCCTATTCAGGTACAGTGACATGATCCACAGAGGACATGTTCCAAGGAAGGCATTTGGAGATGAAATAGGAGGTACTGCTCAGGCACAATCCATTCCAAACGAAATGGAATGGATTGTTTGTTCCCACCTGGATCTAACTACTCCAAAAGCTTTTCAAGTTCACATGATAATCTTAAAAGTATGTCCACTTTTCCATGGAATTTGAGAAACAAGATGATTAATTTGCTCTAATTCTTGTATCAATGTATCACCAATACTCAAGTCTCCCATTCTCCTAACTTGATGACCTTATGACATTAAAGGGGGTTCCCTAGACTCGTATTATTTTAGAATACATTTAGTAATATGGCTTTTGGCCTCTTAGGCCAAAAAAATCCATCAGGTTGGATTATTTTTTTATTTCCAAGCATCTGGAGAGCCTAGCCATAAAGGGAATATTAAGAAATTTAAGTACATTTTCTTAAACTAAAAGAAAATACAGCTAGTAGTGTCATGCCATATTTTACTTTAATATAAAAAAATTCTATAAATTTCTTATGAATTCTCTTTGCAGAAAAATGCTTAGATACACACATATGCAAATTTTTGAAAACAATGTTAGCAGGGGTTCTTGAATCTCCCAAAGTCTAGCCATCAGCTCCAGAATCCTTACCCTTAAGTTAAGGTAATATTCATTACCATTATAAAATTATGCTCTTTAAAATAAAATTTATATTTAAATAAAAGTCTCAAATCTTCTCAAAACGTCCAAAACTTTTAATAAAATAAATTTGGAATCAAACAGTGTATTTCTGTGTACTCTATATATTTCATATAAAAAGAAAATCCTTCTTTAGCATGCATATACCCCCAGGTATATGCTAGCAGTTTCGTATTTGTTATTCTTGTGGAAGAAAAAAAATGTCATAATTATTTTGTGAGGTTTGTACAGTCTTTGTTTCTTAAATTTCCACTACAGGACAGAATATTCATATTTTTAAGATGTGATTGTTTAGGGCAGTGTTCTCTATCCACATTAAACTGCTAACCCATGAACTATCTTTCCTTCAACCAAAGCCAAAAGACGAAGAATAAGATAAAAATAGAAATGAAAGGGGAAGGAAAAGGCTGGCATTGCAGAAGAGGGAAGGGCATAGAGGAAAACACAAGAGACAGATAGGAAGTAGGACATATTAAGAAATTCTTTTTAGAGTTAAGTTTAACACACACATCACACATTTTTGTCAGGGGTATCTTACCATCAAATAAGCCAAGATTGGATGAACAATTCCAAGAATACTCTAAATCAGAACATATTCTTCTTTTTGAATACAGCATCAAATTAATCTGTAAATATCCTTATTTTTCAACTTTGTTTTTGAAAAATCTTGCACTATTGTTTAATTCTTATTTTTATTTGAGAACTGTTAAGTTTAACCTAGAAAAAGCAAAATATTAATTATTGCTAGTGACATCCAAATTGCTTTTTTTCTAATACAGATGAAATAAAACACCAAATACGTTTAAAAGACTTTATTAATAAATGCCAAATGGAAGTGAAGAATAACAATTTAGATCCAAAAATTAGAAACTACAAGGATATCATATTTAAAGAAGGAAAGTAAATTGTTTATCCTCACAAATAAAACATCCTGGATTTCACATAGATAAATTAGTAAATTATATCTAAAATAGTGTACAAAGATTAGAATCTTCTGGGGGGTTTTTTCTCCTAATTGCAAACAATTTTTGAGTGATATATTTTGTTTCCTAGTATTTCCTATAATCTAACATAAAAAATATATTTTAGCTTCTAATTGCCCCAGGAGTGGAAGAGACTGCACTGCTAATTCGACAAATTGCTGACCACAATTTAATGACCTCGAAGAGGGATCCTCACGAATGGTTGGATAAATCCTGGCTTGAAATCTCACCATCTAAGGTTTATTTCCTAATATATAAATTAGATATTTGCAAAGCAAATATAAATACATGTACTTGAATTCTTTTTCTGGTAGCATTTTCTTGTTCTATCATGCTTGCATGAATATATGTAACAATAGCCATAATGCACAGCATTTATTTAGACAGTTTTCCAGAATTATGAGTATTTTTCAATCTCAAAGAACTGTTTTTTTATAAATTTATTTACTTTTGGCTGTGTTGGGTCTTCGTTGCTGCATGTGGGCTTTCTCTAGTTGTGGCAAGCGGGGGCCACTCTTCGTTGTGGCACACAGGCTTCTCATTGCAGTGGCTTCTCTTTGTTGCAGAGCATGGACTCTAGGCAGGCGGGCTTCAGTAGTTGTGGCTCGCAGGCTTAGTTGCTCCGTGGCATGTGGGATCTTCCCGGACCAGGGCTCGAACCCCTGTCCCCTGCATTGGCAGGCGGATTCTTCCAAGAACCTTTATTTGGTCACACTGAAATCTGATTTCAATATAATTTTCAAATGTCACAAAATAGTCTTTTCCCCCCCCAACCATTTAAAAATGTAAAAACCGTCCTTAGCTCTTGGCCTGTTAAAAGGTAAACAGGTACATTAAAATCCTGAAGTTGATTCGAGGGCAGGCAGATTCTTAACCACTGCACTACCAGGGAAGTCCCTCATAGAACTATTTTAATGGGATCTTTTATAATGAACTTTCAAATCTAACTTATTATAAGGTGATCTAATGGCTTCAATGTCTAATATTTTTAAAAATATAATAATTTTTCTAATTCCTACATTTCAGCATTCAAGAATAGTAGGTATGAGAATAGCAAAATTCTATCATTCTGTGATTTGTCAGTAACTCAATTATATAATTGAAAGTAGAGTTATGAAATACTTATAAGATTAAATAGTTAATTTTTAGAAATTCCTTTTGTTTAAGCATAAATATTTCCAGGCTTTCATACCAACCTAGTGTTTCTGTTACCTTTATTTTCAATATATTCAAATCCTGAAGCCATGAGAAAAGAATGATGAAGATCGTTATGTACTAACTTGGAATGACCTTCAAAATATATTAAGTGAAACATGAAAGTTGCAGTGCAGAGCATGCAGTACACTACCATTTGTGTAAAACAAGGGGAAATTAATATTTATATGTATTTGTTTTTAAATGTATAAAATATCTCTGGAAGGATACCAAGAAATTAATTATCTCTAGAGAGAACTGAGGTAATGGAGTAGGAATGGGACTTTTCACTGTATACCTTTTAGTGCCTTTTGAATTTTACCTACGGAAAAAATAAAATTATAAAACAAATAAATAAAATAGTCATATATATTAAATCACAGGACTTTTACATGTCTAACAGAACATAACACTATCAACAATATGGGTATAATTAATTATGACATATATGTATGTGCAATTTCCTTCCTACAAAGGCACGTCCAATCTACTCACGTGTCTGTCGTTTGATAAACTAAAAGAGGGTGCAAAAAGCCAGTGTAACCCAGGAAAAAAAAAAGAAAGAAATTTGGCAATAAAGATGGCTGCTACATTTCTAGACATTTATGAGATCTCTCTGAAAATGTGTATTTTTAGACTGTCAGGGTCAGTTCTGGTTGATAGTAATTCTTCCTGTACTTTTCACAATAAGCCTTTCCTGAAATTATAACATCTGTTAGATATCATAAACATGGTTCATTTAACCAAACCATGATAGTATATGGTCTACAAAGGGAGAGCTAAAGAAATCTTGAGCTATATAACTAAGTACCCTAAAACAGCAGTCCCCAACCTTTTAGGCACCAGGGGCCGGTTTCGTGGAAGACGGTTTTTCCACGGACTGGGGTGGGGCGGGATGGTTCAGGCGGTAATGCGAGCGATGGGGAGCGGCAGATGAAGCTTTGCTCCGCCCTCTGCCACCTCCTGCTGTGCGGGCGGGGGGCTGGGGAACCCTGCCCTGAAAGGTAGAAGAGCTGTCATTAGATAAAACGATTGTCATTTGAAGGAAATGGACTGTAATGAGTCTCTTTGGATGAGTGATTAGACTGAATGAACTTTAAGATCCTTCCCAATTCTGGGTGTATGAATCTTTACTGACAAAAAAGTTTCCTTCCTCCTGGCCATACATTTTCCCCCAAGCATCTCAAATTGAGTGGTAGGTGCAACAACAAAAATTTTAATCTGCTGGAGTGAGTAGAGTAAGAAAAAAACACTGGCTGATTATTCCTTACACTTTTTTCTAGGAAGAAATGTACTTACTTGATTTTCCAAGTGTTAATCCATTGGTGGCTCAGCTCATGTTAAATAAAGGACCTTCACTGAACTGGATACTATTAGCAACTCTTTGTCAACTTCAGGAACTCCTACCTGAAGTTCCAGAAAAAGTGTTAAAGGTTAGCTATTTGAGATCCATATTCTTCTATGAATTTATTTCCTTTGCATTTGAGTATCTATTTTTACCATAAGGGTTTTCAAAATGAAGTTATCCAAGTTTGTTTTGGACTTCACAGAGCAAAGAAATGATTTACTTAAACTAAATTTCATACAGAATTCTCATTGGTCGTCAGTCACATTATATATTTTAAAGCTATCTTATATAGATAATTCTGTACAGATCATTTATCACACTTCAAATCATTTTGAAGTGTTATACTGCCCACAGATATTCAATTACACACTCTATTCATATGTGTTTACATTATCTCTTCCAAATAATCCTGAAGCCCTTCTTTATAGTAGTAGCTAAAGAGAACTTTAGCCTTATCAGTAAGTTTCTTTAATTTTTATGAAGGAAATGGTATTCATGTAAATTGTGTAACTAAAAATTTTATTTTAAGTGATTAGAAAATAGATGCAAATTACAATGTATTTCTTTTAATGGAGCCTAATTATGTTCTCACTACATGGATCAATATAATACCTTTGGACGGACTACTTATTTATATTTTTCTTATTTCCATTTAGATAAGTGTCATCACTTATATTTACTTGACTGATGTTTATGTTGTATTTTTATTATATTAATTAATTTTTAAAATTTTTTTAGCATTTTTGTGACATCACTTCCTTATTCAAGATTAGTCCTTCTGTAACAAAATCACCTCAAATTTCATCACCTCAGGAAAATAGGAATCAAACTAGTGCCTTTACTTCTCAGACTTCAGCTTCTGGCTCTTCAGATTCTGTCATTCAAGAACATAATGAATATTACCAATATTCAGACTTAGGAGAGACAGTGCACGAAGACACAAACGCCACTTCAAATTATAACTCTTCCCTTATGAAACTAAAAGAAATGCCATGCATTTTACCACCTGTGACTTCTTACAATCAGACCAGCTACTGGAAAGTGTCCAGTTGTAACCCTAACATAATGCAGAATAATTCTTTCCTGACTAATATAGAAGCAAGGAATGTGTCTGGTAGTTCCTTTCTGAACCAGAATGATTCAGAGTCAGATGTCTTTTCTTTGGGTCTAACAGCAATGAATTGTGAAACCATGATATCACCAATTGACACTCAGAAGAGAGTTACCCCTAACTTTATAAATTATCAGAAAAAGGAAACACATGAAGCAAAAGGACCTACAAACAAAGAATTGTCTGCCCCTGTCTTTTCACTAGAGAGTTCTCAATCTCCTCTTCATTGGAACTTTAAAAGAAATGTATGGCAACAACAGAATCACTCATTCAACTTACAGTATGGTGCAGAGCAGAATACATGTGATAAATGGTCCTCTCAGAAAGATAATTTATTCACTAATCAGCAAAAATGTCTATCGGATGAGTTAGAAGGCCTCATATGTGAAAGTTCAAATGCTGAGACTAAAAAGACTTTCTGGAAAGAATTACCATCCGTCCCCAGTTTGGATTTATTTTGTGCTTCTGATTCTAATGTAAGTCAAAAAGAATTCAACAGTCTTTATTTCTACCAAAGAGCTGGAAAATGTTTAGGACAGAAAAGGCACTCTGTATCTTCATCTAACTCAGGAGACAAGAAATCATTAACAGGTAATACTGTCTATAGTTGATAAAACTACTCTCTAGTGTAATTTTTAAAGATAGACTCATCTCCAAGTTAAAAAAATTTTTGTTTTAATTACTACACTTAAGAATCTTCAATAACTTTGGCATCAAAAAAAATCAAAATTCTAATTATAGACTTTTAAGAAAATAAAGGCAAAGAAAATATGTCAAATTCTCATAGCTTTAGATGAGCTAAGCATTTAACTTAAGAAGTTACAAGTAAAAACATGGAACAAATCTAAGTCAAGCAGAAGACTAAAATTAACAAAGATTAAATAAAGAAATTAGTGAATTAGGAAAGTAGCCTCTTTGTCAAGCAGGGATATTTAATGAGCTAACATTTATTAAGAACTTATTATATTTCCTTTATGTGGATTTAATTTTGACAATCCTATTAAATAGATACTACTATAGGCTATCTATTTTACAATTGATGTTTCTGAACATTTAGTCATATCAATTTTTTAAAACAATTTTATTTTCTCACTTCTGGTAATTATACCTTTTATTTCTGTGTTATTTCTTATTGCCTTGGCCTAAGCATTTAGAACAAAATATTAAGTTCTGATGGTCATACAAAGGTGGCCTTACTATGATGGGGAAAAAACAAAAAGAAAGGAGAAGCTGGAAGCTTCAAAACTCCTCTTTTGGGCTTCCCTGGTGGCGCAGTGGTTGAGAGTCTGCCTGCCGATGCAGGGGACACGGGTTCGTGCCTTGGCCCGGGAAGATCCCACATGCCGCGGAGCGGCTGGGCTCGTGAGCCATGGCCACTGAGCCTGCGCGTCCGCAGGCTGTGCTCCGCAGCGGGAGAGGCCACAACAGTGAGAGGCCTGCGTAATGCAAAAAAAAAAAAAAAAAACTCCTCTTTTGCCCAGGCCATTTTGTGAGGCCAAAAGGGGCCCAGAAAATCTTATATTCTTTGTTTTATTAAAAGAGGAACACTCAAACTATATAAGTCCCAGACTCACAAAACATGGATTTGGTCCCATTTAATAGTCATAATTTGTTTTGTTCCTGATTTTAAGGGAAAATATTCTATCCCTAGTTTTGTAAGAACTTTTGTGAGGAATAGATGCTGAATTTTATTCAAACTCTTTTTGGTCCCTATTGGGGAAAATCAAACATGTTCTCTCTGTTGACATTAATGTAAATGTTTACAGGTTTACTAATAATCATTTTTATCATTTCTGTGATAAACCTAATTGGCTTTTTTAAAAAATATCTTTATTGGAGTATAATTGCTTTATAATGTGTTAAAGTTTCTGCTGTACAACAAAGTGAACCAGCTGTATATATACATATATCACCATATCCCCCTAATTGGCTTTTAAGGAATGATTTTTTAACATATGCTATTAAATATGGTTGCTAATATTTATTTGATTTTCATATCTACATTCATAATGAAATTAATTTATTGTGCTCTATTTGTACTCCGTAACAGTCTGACATGAAGGTAATTCTGGCTTCATAAATGAACTGGATGAAAATTTCATCTTTTTTCCACCCTGGAACAAATTAAGCATGTGAATTACTGTATATTTTTTTAACATAGGGCAGCCCAGTGTATGAGATAACCCAATTTTTCAATAAGAAGATCTCAGAAATTATTTTTTAATAAATTTTATTATTTAAGGTTTTAGGGATATAGATGGAATAGTCAATGTCTACCTATATTTTAATTCATTAATTTAGTTATAAATATATTTTAAAATCATATATCATATAAATAATGTTGGTTTAAAAATATTGCTTTTTTCCACTTTGCAATTATTTTTATAACAATTCAAACAGTTAACAAGAATCTTTTTTTTTTTTTTTTTGCGGTACACGGGCCTCTCCCGTTGCGGAGCACAGGCTCCAGACGCGCAGGCTCAGCGGCCATGGCTCACGGGCCCAGCCACTCCGCGGCATGTGAGATCTTCCTGCACCAGGGCATGAGCCCGCATCCCTTGCATTAGCAGGCGGACTCTCAACCACTGCGCCACCAGGGGAGCCCTGCATTCCCTTTCGAATTTGCTTATAAAGGCATCCAACTCTTGCCATTGAGATTATATGGCCAGGAATAATTACTACTGTTTTAAATATTTTAGCCTCCCTTTTTTTTTTTTTTTTTTTTGGCGGTACACGGGCCTCTCACTGTTGTGGCCTCTCCCGTTGCGGAGCACAGGCTCCGGAAGCGCAGCCTCAGCGGCCATGACTCACGGGCCCAGCCGCTCCGCAGCATGTGGGATCTTCCCGGACCGGGGCACGAACCCGTGTCCCGTGCATCGGCAGGCGGACTCTCAACCACTGCGCCACCAGGGAAGCCCTAGCCTCCCTTTTTATTGATTTAATGAATCAATATCCATAAGTATCCAAATCTAGAATATTTCAGGCTAATGTGTCATATAAAATACAATCATAAAAGATGAGTCTATACATGATCACTACCTATCATATATCAGAGCTCAGGATAAATTTCACAACATTACAGATATGCATTAAGAAACAGGCTTAATGAAGGAAAACTTAAAAGCAAGAGTCTTAAATCCAGGGAGATTTAATTGTTTGTACAAGGCATGAGCATACAAATACAAATACATGTATCTAACACTAATCAGTATTGGGCCTTTAAGAACAAGCACATATATGCTAAAAAATGTAATTTTTAATAATTATTTTATCTCAGTTTGGAAATTTTAACACTTTGTAAATAGATGATGAAGAGACAGGATCCACTTGAACAGCTGGAAAAAAAATACTTATATGTATTATTATCAGCAATAAAATGGTTTTCCTTTTTCTCCTTTTAACAGATTTCACGTGCTCACAACTACCACCATTCAAAAAACGACGTCTAGTGTATGAAAAAGTCCCTGGTAGACGTGATGGACAAACTCGTCTGAGGTTTTTTTGAAAGAAACGATAGTGCTTCATGCCACATTTCATTCTTTTTTATGATAAACTAGTAATAAAATGATTTAGGTTTGCTCATAAATCAACGAAAATGCACTTGTTCTTCGATGTTCTCGGTGTTTCTACATTAAATTTTCATAATATATATCTTGCCTTATAGTTTATATCTTTGTAAGTATTCTAATTAACATAATATTGTTATAAGATCCAAATAGCTCCCAGATTCACTGAAACATGAAAAGCCTTTTTTTTTTAAGAGATATAGAAAACCTTGCCGATGTATATCAAAGGGTTGTTTGTTGTCTCCTGAAGGGCCTGCTGCCTCCACCTTTCCTCCAGCAAAAAGCCTTTGAAATGAGCCTCCATCTCAGTCTGACCCTCTTGAGTCCAGAAGTGAAGATCACCACAGTCAACCCTCCACCACCAAGAAAGTTAAAACCTAGGGCAAAATTGAAGTTAAAGAACTTCCAATTTAAACGCTGTCTTCGTAAACAAAATTTTCAAACAAACCACTGAGAGAAAATATTTGCAACCCACATGACAGAAAAAGGGCGCACATTCCTAATATACAAAGAATTCCTACAAATTGATAGGAAAAAAGACAACCTAATAGAAAAATGGGCAAAATATATGAATAGCTATTTCACAGAAGAAACAAAAATAGCCAATAAACATTTGAAACAATATGCATCTTCATTATTTATTAGGCAAATGCAAATTAAAACAATAAATTACTGCTTTTTCACGTATCAGATCAGCAAAATTTTTGAGAATTCCAGTGTCAGCATATGGAAGAAAGAACGCTTTCCTGTATTGTTGGTACAACATTTGGGGAGGAGAGTTGGTATATTTTTACATGGATGATTGTAGGTTTCTAATTACTATAGTATTTGTATTCCATTGAATACATTTAAAAGAAAGATGTAATAATTTTATTTTAAAATGTCAATATTTCTAATAAAATTTTATTCTTTGCAACTATTCAAAGTTCTGATGAAACTTTTACATGTCAACTCTAAAATGGAGGTACATGGATTTGGGACATCCTTTTTGCAAAAATGTTTGAAGACCACAAGCATTCTCTCTCTCTCCTGGCTTCTGAAATTATCACCCTGTTACTACCAAAATTGACCTCTACCTTTTTAGACCCAAAGGACATTCAGACATCACCTCACTTAATTTCTCTTCAGTGTTTGATACTGTTAATCACGTCCTCCTTTTTGAAACTGGCTTAACTTGACTTTAAACCAACTCTCTTACTCTTTTATTACACTTTTATTTATAGGATGTTTGGTTTTGCTTGGGTGTTTGGAGGGTGGAGACTTCAAAGAGAAACTATTTCTGGAAATTTTATTGGAATTTCTGTTGTGCTTTCTTAAAGTTTTGGCAGGATTTCTCTTAAACTAAGGTAAGGCTGTCTTACCAGTTTGCGGATCTCCTTGATCCCATCTTTTTAGAAAAAAAAAACTTTTTTAAAAAATTTATTTACTTACTTATTTTATTTATTTTTGGCTGCATGGGGTCTTCATTGCTGCACCTGGGCTTTCTCTAGTTGCAGTGAGCAGGGGCTATTCTTTGTTGTGGTGTGCAGGCTTCTCATTGCGGTGTCTTCTTTTGTTGTGGAGCATGGGCTCTAGGCACGCAGGCTTCAGTAGTTGTGGCACTCAGGCCCAGTGGTTGTGGCACACAGGCTTAGTTGCTCCGCAGCATGTGGGATCTTCCTGGACCAGGGGTGGAACCCGTGTCCCCTGCATTGGCAGGCAGATTCTTAACCACTGCACGACCAGGGAAGTCCCTTGATCCCATCTTTAATCAGCTTGCAGAGGAGAGGAGTTTCTTTATAGGCCCTAGACTGGGGCAAGCTTAGGCCAAGCTATCAACACCCACACCCCTGCTTCCTCACCAAATAGAGTGAAAGCGTCTGAGTCCTCCTGCCTGTATTTCTCAACGATGCTCGGTGTTTAAGGACACATTGATTCTGCCTGGGTCTGGAGCAGCCTCTAGTGCTGTTGCCCATCAGAGGTATTACTGGGAGGCAAGTCTTGTGTTGGTAGCCTGGGAACAGAGGATAAAGTAAATGAGTTCTGCTTCAGCAGAGCACTCCCAGGGAGCGACTGTCACATGACCGATTGGGTTGGTCCATAGGAGAAGCCTGAAGGGTTTGGATAGGTCCTTGTTAGGGGGTCAGAATTGTCAGTCCAGCCTCCAAGATCCTCTCCCAAACACCATATCACATGGAATTATTTAGAATAGGCCCAGCTTCCCAGGTTGGCTCTTGCCATGGAAACTTCGATTATCTGAGAGCGTTTCCCCATGAGGTTTTTCATGTTCTAAGGGGAGTTACTTGCCCTTAGATCTACGACTGGTAGCTGTGATGCTCACCTTTGAGGGCTTTTGAGTGGCCTTACCCCCAAGTTCCTAGGCCCAGCCCAAACACTGTAGGACTCATCAGAACATCAGCTGTCCCTTCCAGTTGTGGGTGGACATAAGATACTCCTTCCCTCGTCAGTGAGACTCAGCGTACAACTGGGGATCAACACCAGGGTGTCGCACGCCTTGCCTCTCACAGTAAGAGCCCAGTTATTCTCCCCAAATAACAAGCCTGCCCTAAAGCAAAGTATCCAACAATTTTAATAAATGGAGTAGCCTAGGTTGGAGGGGATGGGGAGTGCAAACCGTAGCAATCCAAAATGAAAGCTGAAAAAAATACGTTTTCTGTCTTTTGCTTTTTTATTTGGTTTATCAGTTTTACCGTACAAGAATTTTAAATTCCATACTTAATTATGTATTTAAATTGCTTATTTATTTAAATTTAATTTGATCATCAAGTATACATATCTTCTCTTTTTTGATTTCTGGGTTTCCTGCCTTGCTTACGAAGCCCATTTTACCCTGAAGTTACACAACTATTCTCCTAACTCTTCTTCTAATGCTTTTTTATCACCTTTCTTTAACCTATGGAATTTTTTTTGCATAGTATAATACAGGGCCAATTTTATTTCCTTCCAAATGCATAGCCAATAATGCCAGCACTATTTGTTAAATTAACTATACTTTCCACTGAATAGAAAAAAAAGTCAGGTCTATTTCCGAACTATTATGATCCATCCAATCATCTATTTGTCTAGTCCTATACTACAATAGTATTATTTTGAATTTTTTGTTTTGAATATTTTGTTTTTTTAAGTCATATTGTTCTGATTCAGCAGCTTCAAAGTAAGTTAGTATCTGGTAAGGCAAGTTTCACCCTCCCACGTTTCATACACACACATGCACGATTTTGTTTTGTTTTAATTTATTTATTTTTTATTTTTGGCTGTATTGGGTCTTCATTGCTGCATGCAGACTTTCTCTAGCTGCAGCAAACGGGGGCTACTCTTCACTGTGGTGCATGTACTTCTCATTGCGGTGGCTTCTCTTGTTGCAGAGCACAGGCTCTAGGCCCGCTGGCTTCAGTAGTTGTGGTGCATGGGCTCAGTAGTTGTGGCTCACGGGCTCCAGAGCGCAGGCTCAGTAGTTGTGGCGCATGGGCCTAGTTGTTCTGTGGCATGTGGGATCTTCCTAGACCAGGGCTCAAACCTGTGTCCCCTGCATTGACAGGCAGATTCTTAACCACTGCACCACCAGGGAAGTCCACATGCACAGTTTTAAAAGCTATTCTTGGACACTTGATTTTCCATATAAACTTCTAGATATTTTAACCAGTTTCCCTTAAAAAATAAAATAGGAATTCCACTAAATTTATAGAAATTTTAGTAAGATTGCATTTTAATGAAATTGTCCTAATATCCTGAAATTTATTTGGACCCTGTTCTATAAACATCAGTAAAATCTTTTATGATTCTTGCACTTTTGTTAAATGTATTTTCAAGTATTTTTTATAGTTTTGTCATTAAAGTAGAAATGGGATAGTTTCCATTTCTATTTTTTAAAATTATAGTTGATTTACAAAGTTGTGCCCATTTCCATTTTTAACTAGCTATTGTCAGTGTAGAAAATGCTTTTTATTTTTCTATATATACTTTGTATCCAGCCAGCCTCCCAAATTGTAATATTACAAATTCAAGTATTTCTTTTACTAAACTGAGTTTTCAAAGTGTAAAATTATATAATCCATAAATACAGATATTATTTCTTCTTAAATGTTTATGCCAGCAAGTCATTTGATGAAATCCAATAGCTGTTCTGAATAAAAACTAAGTGAATTAGTGAAATAAGAGAAGGAAATTAAAGATGATAAAGACAGTTTACTAAAATCAACAGCAAATTTCATTACATGGTGAAATGTGGAAGCATTCAGCATATTAGGAACAAACAAAATACTTTTTATCACCACTATTATTCAGCACTACTTTGGAAGTCTTAGCTAATGCAGTAAGATGAAAAAATGAAATGATGTAAACATTCTCTCCTTTAAACCCTTCATGTAATGAATGACATTGATAGATTTGCTTACGTTGAATTAGCTTTGTAAGGCTGTATCTTCTCTTGATAAACTACAGAACTTGACTTGCTTATATTTAAGACGTATCTATACTCATAAGTGAGATATCTATAGTTTTCTTGCACTATCTTACCAAGTTTTTGCCAAATGGAAAGTGAAATCAAGAGATTTTTTTTGACACATAAAAAGCTCTACATAATTAACGTATACAACTTAATGAATTTGGAGATACGTATACATACACCTATGAAACCACTAACATAATCTATGCCATAAACTTACCCATCACCTCCAAGTTTCCTCCTGCCTTATTATTTTTTGTCATAAGAACAATTAACATAAAATCTACCCTCTTACCAAATTTTAAAGTATCCAGTACAGCAGTGTTAACTACAGGCACTGTGCTGAACATTAGATTTCTAAGATATACTCATCTTTTATAGCTGAAAATTTGTTTTTTGTTTTTGTTTTTCGTTTTATTTTAGTTGCGGCACGCGGGATCCTCGTCGCGGCAACGCGGGATCTTCGTCGCGGCATGCGGGATCTTTTAGCTGCGGCATGCAGGAATCTTTTAGTTGTGGCATGCAGGCTCTTAGTTGCAGCATGCGGGATCCCTGACCAGGGATCGAACCCGGGCCCCCTACATTGGGAACATGGAGTCTTAACCACTGGACCACCAGGGAAGTCCCGAAAATTTATTTTTTAATGGAAATTTTTTTTTAATGCTTTTTGTTGTTAAGATGGAGAATGGAACATGTTTAAATGCTGATAAAAGGACGCAGTAGAGAAGTTGAAGATAAAGGAGAAAAGGGCTAACTGATGGTGTGACATTTCAGAGGTGAAACGGATCCACAGAATAAGAGGGTTAGAAAAACGACACCTGAATTTTGACCAAATGGAAGGGATTCAGATCACTTAGATTTGGAAGTTTAGTGGCCGGAAGTAAAAGAAGTTCCATCTTATGACTTCTACATTCTCTACTATAACACTACTTATGTTCAAATATATTCTCATTTATTTATTTATGGATTTATACATAGCTATTTCAAAGAGCAAATGTTGCCAGTAATTGAGATATTTCTGCATGTTATACATATATCTATTTTTCACAAAATTCTGTGAGGGCTTGTAAACAAAAATTTCACCTCCCACTACCAGCACTCAATCTCACAAGCAAACAAAATCTATGAAGCCTTAAAACAAAATCAGACACAAAATGTTGCTGTCATTAGCAGAAATTAAGCAGAAATTTTATTTCCAAGCTCTTCAAAGATTATAACAAACACATATAAAGTATTCTTTTAAGTGTCCCAAATTAAATCAAAGGCACATCATCAAAGTAAAACAGTTGTGACATTGAGAATTCATTTAGGTTGTAATATTTTCCCATCACTTTTTTTTTTAATCATTTGCAATATTCTGTAGATGACATTTAAACATTGATTTAAAGACATGAAATAATTTAGTTTTTTTTTTAAGTAAAACCACCATTATAAAATAGAGAAACTTAAGAAGACAAAGATCAAATCTGCTTCATATACAGGATGGGGCAATCTAATACACAATACAACATTAATCCTTTCAAACAAATTCGCTAAGAAACAGCTCCCATATTTAGTGTTAAAAATAAAACAATCTTCTCATTTAGAAAAATCAAGACATCATTTGAATAATAAAGCCCATTCTTCCCCAATTTTATACTTGCTTGTCTTCATTTAGAAATTATAAATTCATGAGAAAAGAACAAATTTTGTTATGGTATAAAAATCTTAGTCGGGAACAACAAATTACAAATATTTAATTTTTTTAACAAACAATACTGTTTTCCTTCCAAAAATGTAAACATCTAGTAAATAAAACATATGTAACATCCAGGTATAGAAACGTTAGTAATTCACTTAATGAAAGAGGTGTATTTTGGTATATTTGGTGGTAAGGTTTTTGTTTAAGTATAAAGCACTTCAACAAAGAACCAGGCCATTATTTTTTAAAACCTACTCCTTCACCCAGTTTCCTTGAGTAGAAACTCATAAATTTCCATAGAATTTTGGCTAAAGGACCAGGCCACAGGAAAGGTCCTGTGAAATACCTAAAAGTCATTTGGCTGGAGAAGTGCGTTCTTGAGATTTGGAGGCAGTCATTCATCACTTGGTGCTTGAAAGCATTCCTCAGCGGACTTCTTCCCTACTGGAAAGAGAATTTGGTAGGCTTTCACTTAGTAAAAGTTATACATAAAATTAACTAGTCATCGGGCTTCCCTGGTGGCGCAGTGGTTGAGAGTCCGCCTGCCGATGCAGGGGACGCGGGTTCGTGCCCCGGTCCGGGAAGATCCCACATGCCGCGGAGCGGCTGGGCCCATGAGCCATGGCCGCTGAGCCTGCGCGCCCGGAGCCTGAGCTCCGCAACGAGAGAGGCCACAACAGTGAGAGGCCCGCGTACCGAAAAAAAAAAAAAAATTAACTAGTCATCATTTCATAGGTCACTTTAGGGTTCTCAAAGAAGAAAGTAACATGTTAATACCAGAAAATCCAAACTACAACCATTGAATAAGTAGGACCCATGAAAGTGCTCTGTAAAAAGAAAAATGCTATGCCAGCAGAAGACTATTATTTTAATACCATAAATATGAACATTTTCCATTAAAAGGTACAATAGTACCTGATAGTATGATTACTTCCTTCTTGTTAATGTGAATAATTTCCTTTTCAAGTATATGAAAAAAGACCTAAGATGATTACTTCCTGTATAAACACCCCTTAGAACATGTAATTTGAAATATATTGGCCCCAAAAGACTCTAACAATTTATGCCCTGCCCTGCTCCCCCCGCCTCCAAAAACAACAGTGAAAATGTGAATGAGACCCCATACAACACACTAGAATCCAGGAAATTTATTATAGGCCACCAAAGAGGTGTTTTCATTTCAAGAATAAATTTTTAAGGTTCTTTTAACCCTACTCACACTTTCCCCAGTTACTCCATTTCTTCCTCCATTAAGACACAGAAATACATTCTGAAAGCTTCTAGGAAAGAAATCACAGCTGGTGATGGGACCAAGTCTCCTCTGGAGAGTCCTTAGTCCCAAGAGTAACAAGTCAGTTGATAGCACCAAGCAACAAATCACACTCCAGGATGGTGTAAGGACAGAGAAGATGGTATTGAGGTCAAGAAATTATTATTGGCCAGCTCAGTTCAAAAGCTCAAGTACACAAGGATATTAGCATCTCATGAGTTAGTGCAAAGAGCATTGAGACTCTTCTAATTAGATATATTCCACAAGCAGCAGATTAGAGTCATCCTTCAGGGAAAGTTGTGCATTTTGCTGGGTTTATTTTAATTCCCCCAAGAACGGTAGATATTTAAAACTCAGTTGCCCAAGTCCTTTGGGAAGCCCCATGATAATGCTATGGCCCCAAGACGGCCTGGTGTATCATTACTCACCAGTCTTCAGAGTAAAGCACAGGATCTGTGCTCCCGAAAGGGGTTGCTTCCGGCTGGAACACCTACCAGCAGGGCGTCCTTACAGGCATTCTGCATGCAGTACTGTTGAAGCTCTGCTGCCGCCTGAGAGACCTGAAACAAAGGGACAAGAGCTTGACACGCTGCTCACAGCCAGATCCATCCAGCAGTCACTTGAGACTCTGAAAAATGATCATACAACCTGACAAAGGTCATACTTTGTGCAACCTCCAAGAGTCTTTTTTGCTGAAAGTTCTAATAATTGAACTCCAAAGAGGAAAGGTTACAATTTCTATAACCTTGATTTAGGGTATTTTTGGTTTAATGGCTTACTCAACAAAGGAAGGATAAAGCCGTATCTTTCATCCATTTAGAATCCTAGTTTTGAGACTGAATTTGAAAGAAATAGCTTATCCTAGTGTGCCCTTTACAAATTTTCACTTATAAAGCATGCATTGATATATCCAGGTCTGCCATGTGAACAGACTATTTTAATGTTTACAAGGCTGGATGGAGCCTTATCTGGTCTGCTCAAAACAAGTGATGAGGTCCCTCCATCATGTTTGTCTTGTTTTGGGGTTTTTTTTTTTTTTTTGCGGTACACGGGCCTCTCACTGCTGTGGCCTCTCCCATTGCGGAGCACAGGCTCTGCACGTGCAGGCTCAGCGGCCATGGCTCACGGGCCCAGCCGCTCCGCGGCACATGGGATCCTCCCGGACCGGGGCACGAACCCGCGTCCCCTGCATCGGCAGGCGGACTCTCAACCACTGCGCCACCAGGGAAGCCCTCCATCGTGTTTTTGAAGCAGAACAGCTTATTGGTTAAGAGTGCAGTCTCTGGACAAGTTACTTAACTTCTCAGTACCTGTTTTCTCATCTGTGAAACGTATTTAGTAACAGTGCCTACCTTCCTGAGTTGATGTAATAATTAAATGAGTTAATGCAAGTAAAACACTTAGAATAGTGTTGACACTAGTTAGCAATCATTTGTGGCAGACTGCAGAAACAGTCACAATATTTTGCAGCTCCTACCACCAAGAAGTAAAGTCTTTATCCACCCCTTGAATCTGGGCTGGCCTTGAAACTTACTTTGACCAGGACAATGGCAGAAATAATGGGCAAGTTCCAAGCTTAGGCCTCAAAAGCCTTTGCAGCTACTTCTCTTACTATGGTTGCAACCGTAAGACCACCATCAAATGAGCCCAAGCTAGTCTACTGGAGGTCTTGTGGAGGAGAACCAGTCAGCCAAACCCCAGCTACCTGCCTACTAACCTCCAGACATATGAGTGAGGCCATCCTAGATCATCCAGCCATCAGCCAACCCTCCATTTGATGGCAGATGCACAGAGAGCCCAGCAAAGACCAACAGAACTATACAGCTGAGCACAGCTTAAACTGTTGATCCAAGAATTGCGAGTTTATAAAGGTTGTTTTAAACCACTAAGTTTTGAGGAAGTGTATTAGGCAGTATTAACACTATATTATTCTACCTTTCTTCTTAGCCTCCATTTGATGGATATTTGTACTTGGAGGCTTTCCTTGCTTTCCATTTTTCTTGTACTGAAAAAGTGTTTTGTATAAAATCTCACCCATATTGTACAAAAATGTTCCGATTGCGGTTCAAGTATTACTACTAATGTGTGTTAATTTTCCAAGCTTCCAAATAACTGAAAAAATCGATTCCTTAGGTGTCAGTTACTATCTAGTTTCTAGAATACTTTAGGAATTTTAGTTTCATTAATGTAGTAACAGTTTATATCATATAAACATGTAATATAATGTTGCCAAACTAATGTTTAAGCTTGCCTTTCCCTCAACAGAAGTTCTGACATTTTCATGTTAATTATAATTGGAATTACTGATTATATATATATGTTATTAATTCAAAAGAAATTTGGAACCAATTATGCTCATACTTATTATCTCAGCTTCAGAGGGAACAAGTGAACTCCACACATGATGGGTGGAAAGAGACTGTCTCCCAGGACTCCCAGAGAAATGGGACTAACTGCACCCTAGCCTAAAGAACATGTCAAAAAGTTAAGGTGAGGGATATGCAAAGCAAATGAGAGAAGAGTAAAGTGGTTGGCATTTCTCTAGCACTTTGAAGGGAAAAACTCTGGCCTGGGAGAATACAAGCCCACACCCTTAGAAGTTGTATCCTCCCAATGGAGGTGGGATAATCCCTACCCAAATCATATAACTTTCCTTGGTTTGAGCCCAGGCTGACCCATCAACTTCTGAGAGACTTCTCCAAAGCAAAGAAGGGGTCCTTGGAAGGATACTGAGCACTGAAGCACTGGGAAGGGGTGCCCTCCATCATATGCTAAGAAACTGGTATTCCGGTTTATTTACCAGTTAGCAAGTCTGTGAAAGAGAAGACGTCTCTGGGTGTGCTGAGAACTTCCATCCGTCACTGAGCCCTGGAAGGGTCAAACCAGGGTCAAAAACCAGACCCTGGAAGGTTGTGACTCCCTAAGGTGCTGCCTGAGAAAAGCCCTGCCAAGCACCCCAAACCATACTCCCATGAGGACACCCTGCAAATAAGCTTATTATCTGTGTGACTTTGAGCTATTCACTTGACTTCTCTGTGTCTCAGTTTCACCACCTGTAACTACTTTTTAAATGTAGATAAGAATACCTTCCCCAGCTACTGCACAGGGTAGGCAGGCGTCTGGCTCACAGTTTTTCTTTCCACTTCAGGTCCCCACATCATCTTAAACATTTCCAACAGCCCTAGTTTCATTTCCCTGAGCTCCTCTCTTCAAACAACCTTCTCCTCAACAGCAGTAGTTACAGCCAATACCTGTAACTGCTCCACATCTGTAATTTCACACTCCAACATCCTGCCTTCCGATCACAATCTCTCCTGCCCATCCAGGGTGCTGCTTCCTTTCTCCTCACTACACCTGCTCTTTGACCTCAGGGGGAACATCTCTTCCTTTTTTGTCTGGCCCATCACAGGGAGGCTGGCTCTGTTCCTTCTCCATTCAGCCTGGGTTCAGCCTCTTTCCGGCCAGACGCTCAAATTCCTTGCTCTCCACTCCCATTTCTATCTTTCTGGCAAAACTCCCCCGCTAACCCACTACTTGGATCAACTACCGTTCACCTTGGGCACTCAGATTCCTGGGCAGCCAAATACTGCTGGAGACAAAAAAAAAAAAAAAAAAAGTAGGACAATCAATCTCACAGTAGCTGGGTCTTCAGAATCACAAAGTGTCTATGATTGTGCCTGCTAGGGGGTCCTCTCCCATTCCCAACAGCACTCTCTCCCTCATCCTCAGCGCTTGTGACACCGTAAGTTCCCTTTTTTCTGCCTTAAAAGAAAACTTGGCCTCCTATTTCACAAAGACAATTGTCATCATACAAGGTATTAAGGCCTTACTTATCTGGAAACATCTATGTTAACACATATCCTTCCTCCTTTCTTCCTGCCTCAGAAGGTGCCCCTCCAACCCCAGACCCCCTTAGACAGACTACCTGTCTCTACCTCCAGTTCTCCTTCTCCATTTGTTTCTCCCCCTCGACCTAAAAATACAGTGTGTTCCTTACTCTCAACCTCAAAATACAACTTTTCATTTCCTAAATTAAAAAAAAAAAAAAGGTTTCCTCTTTAAAACCAGATTTTTTTTTTCAAAAAAGTCTTTCTATCCTATTACAAATTAAACCTCTTCTGCATTCCACAGCTCTCTCTCTACCTTGTTTTAGAATCAATTACATCAATTACTCTCTGAAATTATTTTATTTATTGGTTAGTGTTGTTATTGTTTATCTTCCCCACTAGAATGACGTATTCTCAGTACCTAGAATAGGGCCTGGTACAAAGAAAAGGCACTACTGAGGTCCACAGACTATCGCAGCAGTGTCCATTCATTCACACACACATTCTACAAATAATGCTATATACTAGTTGGTAAACACAATTACACATCAGATGCTTTTTAATCAACTGACTGAACACTGGACACGTTGACTAAGCCTCAGAATTGTGAAAACCCCTCCTTCCTCGCTTCAGCACCCTTGCTTTCCCTTGCTTCCCTTCTCGCGGGCATCTCTTTCGGCGGGTCCCTGGGTTCCACGCTCTGGTCACTTCCTACAGCTTTCACTCCTATACGTTCTCTCAGCCTCGTTCTCAGAGCTTCGGCCCAGGTAGCCAAACACCTCCCGGGCATCCCCTCAAAGTCCACGTATCCGAAACTTACGCATCATCTCTCCTCCTTACCGTAGAGATTGGCAACGCCATCCATCCTGTCACCAGGCCAGAAACCCGAGCAGCGCCCTCCTCCCCCCTCATCCTATCAACCCATAACCGAGGCCCATCCATTCAGTATCCTCCGCAGCTCTGGACCCCATCCTCCCGCACCAGCCAAGCCCGGGGGGGCCACCAGCACGTCGCCCGCATTCCTGGTGTCCTCGCGTCCGTCGGGCACCCCGAGTCATTGTCCCCATCACTGAAACGTGACCGCGCCGGGGCTCTCGGTCCCGGACCGCCCTCGCGGGGACAGGTGCGTTTCTCCCGGGCGCCGGGGTCCGGGCCCGGCCCTGCGCGGACTCCCACCGCCCGAGGCCGAGCCGCGAGCCTGGTCGGGCGCCGTCCTCAGGGCCGCCCACCGCGTCCGGCCACCCGGCTCGCGCTCAGGCCGGCCCCGCAGCTGTCCGCCCGGGCGCGGCCTCCTCCTCCCAGGCCCGCGGACGGCCGGGCGGTCTCCGCTCCCCGAGGCCAGACGCCGGCGCGGGCCTCACCTTGATTCTCTCCACGCCGGCCTCCAGCTTGAGCTGCTCCACCAGGCGCTGCAGGGCGCTTACGCTGGCCCCGGAAGACATGGCGGCGGCCTGAGCTCCGAGCGAGTGAGCGAGCCGGTGGGCGGGCGGAGACGCGATGCCCCGAGGCCCAGCGCCGCCCCGGGGCGGGGAAGCCGCTGCGCCTGCCCCGCCGCCCGCCGGCCGCTCCCGGCCTCGCCCGGCAGCCGCTCCCCTCAGTGGCAGACGCAACAGGTAAGCGAAACCTTGGGGTCCCGAGCTGACGGACACCTAACTCTGCGCTCTAAGCAGGGAGGGCGCCTGCGTCTACCCCGGGCCCCGAGCCGCGTCGCGGGGCCCACACAGGGCGCCCACCTGCACATCGAAGCTTCTAGGAGGAGCAGGAGTGGGTGTGGGGGATGGAAAAGGAGAAGACGCTCTCCTGGAGACTCGGAACTGTGACTGCGTGTGGATGGAGCAAGGTGTGGAGCGAGTGGCAGAAATAAGGGGCCACGTGTGAAGGCTTCGAAGCCCTGCGAGGGAGTTATTCTCGGGTAGGTGAGGACGGTCGATGGAGTTTCCATGCAACAGAAACAGGTTTCTGCGTTAGCCTGTGACGGTGTGACGGGAATCCTAGCGGCTGACGCATCAGGGTCAGTAAAGTAAGAAGGGTAAAATCGCAGGCCCTGACATCTTTGCAGAACATACGGAAGAAAATTAAATTCAGCCCCCCTCACTCCCGTCTCGCCGTTCAACTGTAACCATTGTTTCTCTTGTGCTGCATTTTTTTTTATAGTGGACATTAGTTTGTTTCACAAAACTGGCATCATTACTATATGTAAAACGTGGTTTTTGTTTTTTTTTAATTAATTTATTTTATTTTATTGTTTATTTTTGGCTGCGTTGGGTCTTCGTTGCCGCACGAGGGCTTTCTCTAGTCGCAGAGAGTGATTGCTACTCTTCATTGCGGTGCGCGGGCTTCTCATTGCTGTGGCTTGCCTTTGTTGCGGAGCACAGGCTCTAGGCGTGTGGGCTTCAGTAGTTGTGGCATGTGGGCTCAGTAGTTGCGGCTCACCGGTTCTAGAGCACAGGCTCAGTAGTTGTGGCACACAGGCTTAGTTGCTCCGCGGCAGGTGGGATCTTCCTGGAGCAAGGCTCGAACCCGTGTAGCCTGCATTGGCAGGCGGATTCTTAACCGCTGAGCCACCAGGGAAGACCCAAACGTGTGGTTTTTGTTGATTTTGTTTTTCACTTAATGTATTATGAATACTTCCTGATTATTCTTGTGCGCCATTGTATTTGTTAGAACCCACTTAAATTGAGTAATGCAAAAAGGTAATACACTGGCTTGTGTAACTGAAAAGCCCAAGGACTTTAAAGTAATGGGTTTAAATGCCCAAATAATAGCTGTAGGGCTCTCATTTCTCCATCTCTTGGCTCTGCTTTTTCTGAGTGTTGGCCTTGTTTTTTTCAATGGTAAATAGACTCCCTCTAGTGCTGCGAAGGAAAGTTTCATGCTTTTATTGCCCCGGCCTAGGAACCCCAGGAGCAGTAGCACCTCTTTTCTGTCTTTCTAATTGCTGCAGCAAAAATCCCCATAATGGACCTCACTGATCTTATTGAGTCATGTGTCCACCCCTGAACCAGTCGATTTGAAGGCAAGGGTTTGTGTGGTGTTGGAATGCCTGGATTAGCTGCCCCTGGCCGAGAGCAGGATGTGGGCTGGGGTCAGCCCCACCTCTAGTGGGCCCTGTGGTGTGCCACCCAACTTCCCATTTAGGACCAAGGCATTCATTGCCCCACCTGCCGGGAGTAGCAGCAGCTGATGCCTCTCAGCTGAGTCCCTCTGGAAACTGCCCTTAGCCCGAGAGCCATCCCTCCCAGGGTCATCTCTCATCCAATGACGGAAGTGTGGGATGCATAAGATCTGCACCCCAACCCCCTCGCCTCAAGCTGGCACAACAGTGAAGGATGATGGCAGCTCAGAACTCCCCCTGGGGTCATCTGAGGCCTTTATGGCAGCTGCCTCACAGTTCGGTGCCTCCCTCTGCCTAATCCCCAGTTCCTGGACTGCCCTACAGGTGTTGATCTTCACACTCCGCAACAGACTTTCTGCATGAAAATCTCCATCCCAGAGTCTGTTTCTCTGGGGAACCCAAACTAAGACACCCACCCAAACCATATGGACTGAAAGGGGAAGATCAGTTCCCTAAAGGAAAACCAGGATGCTGATACTAGAAGGGGGCCGGGGGAGTCAAAGAAAAGATCTGCTCTTCAGCTATTATTTTTAATGACTGCATGATATTCCATTGTACAACTGGGTCATAATTTATTTACCTATTGCCCTATTAGTTAACATTGTGGTGGCCACCTTAAACATACAGCTTTGTGTATGTTTTTTATTTTCTTATGATGCATTCCTAAAAGTGGAATTGGTGGATCAAAGAATATAAAACAGTTTTTAAAACTTTTCCCTTCTTTATCCTCCAGAAGGTGGTAGCAATTGCTATTTCCACCAGAAGGCTGCCTGTTTCTCTGCACCCTCACAGTTCTGTATTGTGGTTCTTTATCCCTAAAAACCTAATAGATGAAAAATGGTGTCTTAAGTCTTTTAGATGTCTTAACTGTTGAGGCTGCACATTTCTTCTGTTCCTTTTGTGAGCTATGTGTTCAATCTTTGAGGTGTTAGAGTTTTTCTTAGCTCATGACAAGAGCAGATTAGCAAATTTTAAAGCCCTCTCCCGTGGGCTCCCTCACCACAAAGAACGTATATTCTTGTCAAAACATGAAAGTACACGTTAGAAACGTGACTAAATTGGTGACAGAATAGAAAAGTTGCGTGTCAGAAAGATGAGGCAAAGAACTCAGAGCAAAGATATAGACTGGAAGGATCAGGAAAAGCTCATCTTAGATGGTGAGACCTAGACCTTGGAAACATGTGTCCTGCAGATGGCAGAAAGGAAGGGGGAAAGCAGGGAGAACAGGAGGCCATGCACACGTGGAATGAATTCGTTAATGAATAAAAGAAGGCTCTAGTGAGTAACAGAAAAGTCACAGAAAACCTCATAAGAAACAGGAGTTTGCGGCAAACAGTGGGGTAGCCACGTGGTAAGACATTTCAGGAATATTAATCTGGGATGGGGATAGAAAATGAACTGAAGCTGGGGAGACAAGATGACTTCAATAGTAGTTTTGTCTTTTTGGTGGAGTGGCAGGATCGAGGCCCTAGAGAGGACTGTGAAGGTGGGATGGAGAACAAATTCAAGAGACTAAATCAGTAGGACTTCATTGTAGTTATGAAATGCAAAGGAAAGTGGGCAGAGGCTTCTGAAGCAGAGAATAGGTGAGATCTGATGCCTGTAACAGAAATTAGGAAACAGGACTAGGTTTGAAGGTAGGAGCGAAGAATAAGGATGAGTTTGGCTTAGGAGAAAGTAAGTCTTCAACTGTACTGCTTTGTGCCTCTAGGCTGCTGAAAATGTTTAGTGGCAGATGTTGATGTGGGAGACATCTGCACAACCTAATGGTAGCTGAAGAAATGAAATGATCTCTAGTTAGAAAAGGGGGCTTCGGGGTTGCCCACGGTGAGGAAACACCCAAAGGGATACTTGTGTGTCAGCCATGAGGTAGCAGAAAAGGTCTAGGAGTGTGCCCCATCTCCCTCCTTCGTGCCCAATCACACCCACCACCCTGCTTGCTGCTGTATGATTGATGGTGCTTTTCTTGGAGAGAAGTGGTCTGGCTTTGAAAGAAACAGCCAGGTTTTAGCATGCAGCCTCCTGCAGTGATCCATGGACAGGCAGGCTAGGTGCCGCTTGTTAACGGAGAGCTGAACATCTGTGCTTTGCTTTATACGTCACCAAAATGTTTTCTCATCCATTATTTTTGCATCGTGGAACTTCAGGGTGGAAAGAGACCTTCAGATAAGGTAGTCCATTCCCAATTTTAGAGACGAGGAAACTAAGGCCCACTAAGAAAAGTGACTTGCCTATATGGCACAAAGTGGGAGGAAAAGAACTTCCATTTTAGCTTTCAACAGAAGTCACTGCTCACCTGGAGGCCTAGAGTCTGTCCCCACAGATGCAGTTATTTCCAGAGCTCTGAAAGGTGAGGCATGGGGACAGAGTATCCTTTCCTTCTCACCCCAGCTAAAATGCACAGGTCACCAGTATATTATTTTAGAGAATTTGTTACCCATTTATTTCTTGGTTAAGATAAAAACTTATAAATTTCCACTGTTTCTAAGAGTCTCAGTACTTTTGAGAAATGTCAGTGTCCTTGTAAAGACAAACATTTCATTTGTTTCCCTGTTGTAATCTATAATTCTTCACTCCTGACATGTATTTTGTCACCCTTTTACTAACAGCAGGTTATTTTTCCAGAAAAGCAGCTTTAAATCACTCTTCTCCATAAAAATAATGATAAAATGGGAAGGTGTTTCTGCTACCTTCAGTTTTCTAAAAAAGAAACAGGGAAACACATTAACAACTATATTTAATGTGACACAGTATAATGTACCAAAAAAAAAAATCATTTCACTTCCTTCTACCCATTGCATTATTTTTAGAACTTAATGACTCAGGAGTGAAAGATTCACCAACAGGTGTGTGGATTCAGCTTCTCTGGAGAGATTTTTACAGGCTGCTTGAGACTTTGAGAGGCAGTGTGACTTAGGGCTACTTGACATTCTTTTGAGCAGCCATTCCAGGCATGCCTCTGTATCTCACTGGAAGTGTCCCTTCTGTAAACGTAGGCCTTGAACTAGTGAGTAGCAGATTATTCTATTCGCTCTGAAAGTTCTTTCTTTCCCGAGTTGTCATCTCAGCTGCTTCACCTTGTACCCCAGGGTGCAACAAGGGGCAGGCGGCTGCTTTTAAGACACACAATTCCAATCCTAAGGAGCATCACTTTTTCACTCTAGCACAGTACTCTGCACAAAGTAAGGGGTTCAAATACCTATTTAAATAATAAAGAAACAACGGGTTTGTAATCATCACTAAACACTCCATTACCATGGATTTTAACAAACAAGACTCTTTCCTATTCCCTCTGAAGCATTAATATATGCTAGCCATTTTACCCCATCTTATTTAATTCTCATGATAATCCTGTGAAGTAGTTAGTATCCCCACTAACTATTAGAGACGAGAAATGAGGTTCAGAGGTTAACCTACCCAAAGTCAAACTATTCGTTGCAGAGCCAGGAACCAAACTTTGGTCTATCCGGCTGCAAAGCCTGAGCCATTCCCCTGCATCCTGCTCCCTCTTCTTGAGGTTATAAAAGGAGACACTGTCAAATGGGAGGAAGTTTCTTCATCCACTAATGAAACTGGGGAGGAGTCTGTAGGAAATCCCATACGTCACTGCTGTAAGACTATGTGATCCACTCCATACATAATTGTCAAGGATACTCTGAATCCGTTAAGAAACTGATTAAAGTTTATGACAAATCCTATAGGCTTTTTACTTAAATACTCATAACATTTCTCAGTTGCAGGCAATCTAATCTCCTTCAGACCCTAAACCTATGTAAATTCACAGGCTTATAGATTTTTAAGTCCTAATTATCTAAAAAGATCCCCTGGGGCTTCCCTGGTGGCGCAGTGGTTGAGAGTCCGCCTGCCAATGCAGGGGACACGGCTTCGTGCCCCGGTCTGGGAAGATCCCACATGCCGCAGAGCGGCTGGGCCTGTGAGCCATGGCCGCTGAGCCTGCGCGTCCGGAGCCTGTGCTCCGCAACAGGAGAGGCCACAACAGTGAGAGGCCCGCGTACCGCAAAATAAATAAATAAATAAATAAAAAATAAAAAGATCCCCTCATTTCACAGATGAGGAAACCAGAAAGGTTAAATTTGTTTAGCAAATTTTATTTAGTTATCAGGGGCTAGATTTGGCCTTAGCCCATATTTAAATGTGAAGAGTATCACACTTCGTAAATAAAATTAATTATAATTCATCCGGGGCCTTCCCTGGTGGTCCAGTGGATAAGACTCCATGCCCCCAATGCAGGGGGCCTGGGTTCGATCCCTGGCTGGGGAACTAGATCCCACATGCATGCTGCAACTAAGAGTTCACATGTCACAACTAAGAAGTCCGCATGCTGCAGCTAAAAAAAAGAAATTCATCCGTACACAGCTATTTTGTATCAATACCAACATTTATCTGCCTCAATTGCACAATTATAACTCAACAGAGACCATCTCTGATTTAAAGTCTTTAAGTAGCTAGACCTGTTCATACTAATGTCTAATAAAAGCTATTTCTCTTTAATTTCCACAGAACTTTCAGTATGGGGCTGGCACACTGGTCCATAATACTAGCTGCATGTTAGCTTAGCAGTTGGCTTCTACTCAAGGAAATATTTCCAATGTGTGGGTGTTAAAAGTTTCCTGCCATTTCAGTCCAAAAAAATCTCAAAGTAAATAAAACTACTGTTTTTCTAAACATAAATTCAGTAGTACTAAAATAGTTAATTCTATAAACTGAATTTTTTTTTCATGTAACATTTTAAATTTCTGTATACCACTTGTAGTGTTTAAAATTCTACTCATGGCCCCTACTTGATAGATGTGTTATGAAACTGCAACCCAGGATTTGTAGAACTTGGAGAATTCATAAAGAAATAAGACCAGTGAGGGAAGGGTCAGTTTTAGAAACTGCTGTGAGGATATCTGACATCAATGTAAGTAACCCTAAAGGGTAATTTTAGCACAGACCTCAGTTATAGGAAGTGATAATAGAAAGCAATAAGCAGCTATGCTCTATAAACCCCTGAATTCCAAGCAAGGAGGAAATGGTGATAGCCCTAAAATGAAGCACAAGAGAAATTTTCTAACTGTAGTGGGGTTCTGGGATCCCCTACCCAGGATTCTTCTCCAAGTGTTTCTGAAATGGAGAAGCTTTTGGTTCTTTGGTGGGGGACTGGCAGAGTATGCAGATAGTAAAGATGCCCAACATATGTGAACGACACTTGTGACACAACTAATTGCCCTTCCTTTCCTCCAGGATTTTGAAGCATAAAGCCATTTTGTTGAGGGAAGGGGAGAAAAGAATCATAGTCCTTCCGTTAAGGAGAGTCCATGCATCTCACCCATACAGGGACCATGATTCCAAAAGACCAACCAAACTTTTACCAAGTGAGCAGGCTGCCAGGAACAATTCCAGAAATAAGACTTCTATGTAAAGACAGAAAGAAATACAGCAATCTAGCATATATGCAAAATAATATCCAGATACATAGTTTTTATCAGCCAACCTTTATGAACGCTAACGTAGTCAGTCCTCCTACTTTTCCTTATCACTAGGTTTTTTTGAAATACAGTTAATCATACATTTATTTGAAATTTTAACAGAAGGGCAAGAGCCTCCATTTCTTTCTGGTCTGCATAACATATGGTACCCACGTCGAACCTTAAGTGATGATGCTGTTGTGTGGCACGGGTGTGGTAACATCTCCACTGGGACAGGGGTTACTGACTGCAACCACAGCACTTTTCAAAGGCATTTACCTATGGTTTAGAGTTGGGCATTTGGGGTTTGAAGCACAGCTTCCTACAATTTAGCACTGTAATTTCTCCACCCTCCCAAATAATAATGAATGCATAAAACACTTTCATCTGAAGTTTACAAAAATATAAATATTATATAATTTCAGAATTTTAGAGCTGCAAAAGGCCTTAGTGATAATCTGGTCAAACTCCTCCCCTAATTTTCTAATGAGGAATTGAGGCCTTCACTCACAGGCTAAATAACCCACCTCAGGCCTTTTGCTATATTAGCACGGATGGAACTCTTCCCTCCTGCATCTCTGTATGTGTCACATATTTGGGCTGAGCTCTTGAAAGGACTAGTTTACTTTGAATAGAAACAGACTCTGCATAGCTACTATGCTACACTTTTATGCTATGTCTTTTACAGTTATATAATGCAAAAGCAATATGTTAATCTTTGACTTAAAATGTCATACCAACAAACTTGTGATATATTGCAACCGTTTTATTAATATGATGGACTGGGATATGTCTTTTAACAGGAGTATTGATTCACTACCATGAATGTGTTTCGATACTTTGTTGCAGTATCATACTTGATTCAGTCAAATTATGTGTGAATTACTTTCACTTTCACACGTATAAAACATTTACATTTCATTGTTTGATAGAACAGCACACAGCCATGCACCCCTTCTTTCTGGTTTATATGCATGTAAATATGCTCACATAAAATGTATTTTTCACCACTCAAGGACTTCATAATATATGAACTTTTCATGACACTATTTCTGCTCTTTTTTTTTTTAATTGAAGGGGGGTAAAACAATACTGTGGTACAAAAGACCTTCTTACAAGGTTCTTTCTGGAGAAGTGTTTGAGAATACAGTTATAGTCCTATAATGACTGTAATCAAGCTCATCCTACAAGGACATGAAGGTAGATTCACTCTCCTGGAGAGTTTCCGATCTTAGTAAGAATATTATGACTGGGGGGAGATATTATAAAGACAGTCCAGCAGAAGACTCTCCTAGAGAGATATTTTGAACATAAATCAAACCTATAATGACTGTCGTAAAGATGACATGATAGTTGAATAGTTTTGCTGAAGAAGTCTGTGTCTAGAAAGACACTCAAAAATGTAATTAAACGCTGTTATAATTTTTATGTTTTGTGAAACTAATAGAGGCCACGAAAGCAGAAAAATGTAGCACTATAACAAAATAAGGAAACACTTTTGAAGAATAAACACTTAACACGTAAAATTTTTAAATGGTATCTAATAAATTTTCATGTCAGATTTTTTAACCAAACATATAAAATTTTTAAATGGCAACTAATAAATCTTCATGTCAAATCTTTTAACAAAATCCACAAATTGATTATAAAAATTGAACAATCATAAATGTCTTATGTATAAAGTTTGAAGGGAAAGTTTAAATTTCTACATCATACTGTTTAATCAAATACTTGAGGAGTTTTAGTTACTGCTGAGGAACAGTCAGTACATTTCTAAAATAATTCAGTTATGAAAATAGTATCACAATTAAGGTTTGGCATAGTAGCATTCCAGCAATCTTCAGTCATCCACAAACATTAACCGTCCAGGCCCTTCATTCTTCATCCACCTCCTATATCTCTTCCATCTAGGATCATTTGCTAATCTTTTCTTTAGTTCCTCTTCTTGTTCCTGTTTGTAGACCTGTAAGTATAAGTAACATAAACTAACTTGACAATCCAAAGAGAAACATTTGTCATTAGCTTTATGGCATGTTTATATTTTTCAAATATAACTTTAGGGAAAAGTTTCCAATGAATGTATTGGTTTGTCTTCTGAAGACCATGCACCTAAGATTACTAAGCAATTAAGCACTTTAATGTTCAATGTTAAATAAAAAAGAATAACTTGTGCAAGAACTAGTAATTTTTTTCACTGATTTCTGTAACCTGGAAATACATTCTTTTCCTCCTTGAAATCATATGTAAGCTGAGTTTAAAGGGTTTAAACATTTCCTCTCTACGACTAATGTCCAATATTAAAGAGTCAACACTTTATTTTTCTAACATGGTACTCTGTAAATTTAACAGATGACTTTCAGTTTTGTTGATCCTAACCAAGGAACAAAGTGACCTTATAAATACATTTGTCTCCAAATTGAACTTACAACTAATTTTATCTTCAATGATAATTATTGGTTTTTCAAAATATTTTTAAAGTTCCCAAAGAAGGTTAAATAAACCACAGAGGTTAAGAACAAAGAACATCTTTCATTTCTATAACCTTTCATGTATATCAGTTGAAGCTAAATGGACAAGTTTTCATAACCAATTTCACAGCCATATCAAATTTCAGAAAGAAATTATTTTACTTCCAAATTTCAGGAAGTAACAACTAAGATAACCTCATGTAATACCATGATAATTCAGCCCAGGATAGCACTCTATGACAGAGAGTTTACTGTATAGTGGGCAGCTTCAACTACTTGAAAGTGAAAACTTATCAAATAATTTAGGAGCTACCATGTTACCTTCCATTTTTATGTTCTTTGTAAGTAGGCTGAATATATCTACTTGCCAAATCATTCTGGCAATTCATAGTACAGTTTAACACAACAAATTAGACCATACTTTAAATTTTTAGCATTAGTAAATTAAAGTATTTGAAGTTCATCTTTTTTTTGTGTGTGGTACGCGGGCCTCTCACTACCATGGCCTCTCCCGTTGCGGAGCACAGGCTCCGGACGCGCAGGCCCAGCGGCCATGGCTCACGGGCCCAGCCGCTCCGCGGCATGTGGGATCTTCCGGGACCGGGGCACGAACCCATGCCCCCTGCATCGGCAGGCGGACTCTCAACCACTGTGCCACCAGGGAAGCCCTGAAGTTCATCTTTTAAAAAGACAAATTATAGGTTAAAAACCCACTGTTCCACTACTAAATATAGTCATACAGTCAACAAAAGTAAGATCTTTCTATATTTAACTCTTCAATTTCAGAAATTTGAGCACACTTCTGTGATCCCTTGTCACATACCTAGTTTTAAGTTGGTAAGGAAGGTTACAGTAATTACTCACCTCATAATTCTCCTTTATCCAAAGCTCCCGTTTAAGAAAAGTTTCTTTCTGATGATCTTCTAGACTATCAAACTGAGACTTTGACATCTTCATAGATTTACGTATGATATATAGTCTTTCTTCTTCCCCATATTCTTTGCCTTTGATGTTAAAATTATAGATCCACCGGCAATACCAGACTATATATGAGCACAGGTGAAAGGGAGCTAAGAGAATTTGAAACAGGAGAAGGTCACGGAACTGGGGTTTCTGATAGCCTCCCTTTATATCTATTTTACTTTTTATAATGTTCTTTATGATGTTCTCCTCCTCGTCGCGAATTTCCTCTTTGGACTTTTTGTTTCTGCCCTTCTCTTTGGCTTTTCTCAGCAATCCCTGCTGCTTGGCAATCTCCATGGCTTGGATACGGTACTTGGGCACTGTGGCCAGGTAGCTGATTGCCTTGTTGTAGCTGTTCCACCAGCTGAAAAACTAGAATATTTAACAAAGAAAACTGGGTCATTTTTATTACAAAATTCACCTTGGTGAACACAACCCCCCCACCCCCCCGCCGGCCGCCAAAACCTATTCTGATTAAAAACAGGGACCTCAAAAATCTTACTCTGTAAGTTGAAGATACAGTTGAATAATGCCCATGTGGACACGGGATCTCCAGCCCTGATAAGTCAGATAAGCCCTGAGCTGAGCCAAAAAGCCACCGATTCTCTACAGGAGACACCCAGGATCAGAGGATGGATCGTTGGAATCACATCACACCTGTTGATTTCACATCTTTACCATTTGACTCTTCCCTAGATCACAATTAAGAAATCCCTCTTCTATTTTTTTTTTAAGATTGCAGTCTACTTACTGGAGGAAGAATCGAATGGTAAAACTAGCTGGTGAGGAGTTTCTTTCAAACAATCCCTGGGTATAGACTCGGGCAACTCTAAACCATCTGCACATACCACAGTAAGGCTCGTCACATTCTGAACTGAAAGATTCAAATATGTTTGAACTCTTTACTTATTTGGACAGGAAAACATTAAGTCACTTCATAAATATATTCAACCACAAAGGGTTTTATTATCAGAAAAAGTCCTACGCCTCATATAGTAACTCCACACATTTCAGCTATTTTACTGAATAAATACAGCAGTTGTACCAATAATATCCTGAAATATTATAGTAGCAATCTATTAGGAATAGCAAAAAAAAAAAAAGTGATTAGGGTATTACATTATCTAAAACAGAAAAGTAAAGTTGCCCTTCCTCTCCCTGTTGAAAAGGCAACACTACAAAAGCTGATACATTTAAAATATACAGCTTTAGGGCTTCCCTGGTGGTCCAGTGGTTGAGAGTCCGCTGCCGATGCGGGGAGCACGGGTTCGTGCCCCGGTCCGGGTGGAATCCCACATGCCGCGGAGCGGCTGGGCCCGTGAGCCATGGCCGCTGAGCCTGCGCCTCCGGAGCCTGTGCTCCGCAGCAGGAGAGGCCACAGCGGTGAGAGGCCCGTGTACGGGGGGGAAAAAAAAAAAAAAAATATATATATATATATATATATATATACAGCTTTAGTTTTCAATAGGAATTCTTTTGTCATATCGATTGAATTTCATTTCTGGAAATTAAACTGGAGAAGTAATTCTGAAACTAGCAAATTGCTTCATTCTAGTTACTTGGCTTTCTTTTTAAAGGAGGATATGATAGGTGTGGTTAGTTGAGGAATAATAGTAGGGAAAACTCATTTCAGGCTAAACTTGTATTTCTGTGATATTTTAAAACAACATAAAAAGTTACTGTAGCACTTTTAGTCTATTTCAGTGGTTCTCATACTGAGCAGGAGTGCCCTTAGCCGTCATGTGGAAATGTGTGAGACATTTTTGTTTGTTACAATGATGGCAAGCTCTACACTCCTGGCATTTGGCGGGAAGGTGCCAGGACTTGTTAGGCCATATTAAGGAGTTTGGAATTTTCCCCAAGTTTAATGGGAAATCATTGAAAAGTCCTATGAAGGTAGTTTGGTCCTCGAACAATGCGGGGGGGGGGGGGGCACCACCCCGTGCAGAGTCTGAGTGCTGCATATGGTTGGCCGTCCGTATGCACGGCTCCTCCCTATCCTCCGATTCAGCCAACCTCAGAAGGTGCACTGCTGCGGGTCGGCACTGCAGTTAGTGAAAAGAATCCGTGTGTACATGGACCACTGCAGTTCCAACCCATGTTGTTCAAGGGTCACCTGTAAATTATATGGTGTAGTTGGCATTCACTCTGGCTGTTATATGGAGAATACTCTAGAGGGGGAAAAAGAGAAAAAGATCTGACTTTTTTGTTTGTTTGGTTTTGACAGTTATATAATGACATTCATGATTTCTTAGATTGCCTGCCAACAAAGATTCCAATGTTATCAATTGGTTAAATAAATATTTTTCTAATATAAAAAATTAATCTCACCTGGAAGTAAAATTCTACAAAAGGGTACTTCTAGTTCAGTTTTAACGACTAGCACTAGCCAATGTGCACTCCTGCACATGCACGTAGATACACACATCCATCAATACACACCTGAAACACTGAAATAGCACACACACTGACCAAGATCACAACTCTCACATCCACTTTAGGGGCTAAGCGCCTGCTGTAGTAGTGGTAGTAATGGCTGTAGTACTCTTCTGGGTGATCCAGCATGTAATCATAATCTTTTCGAGTTTCTTCATCCTGTAAAATAACAAGATATCCAGTTTCATAGGACAGCTCATAAAATGGTCTTAGTGAATAATCTGTTAAAGTCAAATCTAGAATTCTGTAATTATGTAATCAATCTGAATAAAAGAACAAACTGTTAAAATCAAAAAATTTCCCATAATTCCTCAAAGGGACACACAAATTTGTTTCCAGAACTTTAATACTAGGTATAAAGCATAATAAAAAAATTTCCTCAAATTCTTGAGGAGTATTAGTCCTCCTGGAAAAAATAAAAACACTTCAGTAGCAATGAACCATGCCTTTTTAGCCAGTGCTGTGGTGCTAATAAGGAGGTCGCCGTGTTCTTATAATTTAAGAGCATGTTGACACCTACTCTCAGTAACTGTTGATAGAAAAAAAAGAATGTTTATCTCTGTTGTATATATTCGCAATCATTTCCCAACCTTGTATAGAAGGTTTTCTTTTGAAAGCAATGATTAAAACAACAAAAAAGTAGACAAAACCAGTCTATGCCCTCAAAATTGAATTATGCTCATCCCAAGGAAACACTGAGACATCGATTCAGTATAATGATCAAAGTCTAGCTTTGTGATATCAGGCAAAAATTTTAGCCTCTCTGAGCCTCACTCTTCTTCACTTGTAACTTAGAGATATTAATAGCTGCCCTACTAATTTTACAGGGTTATTTTGTATATCAGATGACATACAGTATACAAAAACAGGTTAAAAATATGTAGTATTCACTATTATAACACATTTTCACAGCCCAGTTCATAAATAAGGTAATATATCGCTCTTTCTTAGTCATGCAAACATGTTGAAAAAATTACAGCATTCTGAAATGCTGCTCAAATGGTCACAAATAAAGCATTTCTTAAAACCTTCTCTAATTTTAACCAGTTTCTAAAAGGTAGAAACGCCAATCTTTTACTGAGCTACATAGGTTGAAAAGTTGCCAAACTAGGTTATGATTTGCTTTTTTTTTCTAAGCCCACAGGAAACCTATTTTTCAGCTTGTCTTGTTTCCAAAAAAGTGTTAAAGAATAAAACTACAGCAAATTCTTTACTCTCTATAAGTGAATACAACATAAACCATTATGAAAAAAAATCTTTCTTTAACCTAGATGATTTCTTTCTATGATAAATTAATTATTCAACATACATAAAGTTGCAGATTATTAGCTCAACATTTCAAAATCTGCACTTAGTGCTTTGTCACCACAGAGGCGCTGGGGTCTGTTCAGGGCCTCCTCCCGAGTCCTCCAATATGCTGTTTCTTAGATTTAAAATAAGAAGTTTGCTAATGATAAATCTTTCCTGTACCCATTAATATCATTATATATTTTCTATTAAGAATTCTGAATTTGAATGAGCACATTCTCAGTAACAGTTCTTTTTTTAAAAAAATAAATTTATTTATTTTTAATTTATTTTAATTTTATGTTTGGCTCCGTTGGGTCTTTGTTGCTGCGCGCAGGCTTTCTCTAGTTATGGTGAGCGGGCTTTCTCTAGTTATGGCGAGCGGGGGCTACTCTTCGTTGCAGTGCGCAGGCTTCTCATCGCGGTGGCTTCTCTTGTTGCAGAGCATGGGCTCTCGGTGCGCGGGCTTCAGTAGTTGTGGCATGCGGGCTTCAGTAGTTGGGGCTCACAGGCTCAGTAGTTGTGGCGCACAGGCTTAGTTGCTCCGCGGCATGTGGGATATTCCCGGACCAGGGCTCGAACCCGTGTCCCCTGCATTGGCAGGCAGATTCTTAATCACTGCGCCACCAGGGAAGCCCTCAGTAACAGTTCTTACGCTCATTACATTCAAAATATTTTTTACCTCTGACTAGAATTTGAAGCTAGATGAAGTAGTATCTAGTATAATTAGATGTAAATATATTTAAAGTCTATTCCATGGCACTGTATGGAGGGCCAATATGCGAATCATCTATTATATAAGGAAAGCTGAGCTCAGGCTGATATTATTTTCAAATTCACTCCTTGTATGTTCTCTTCCATTAGAAAAGATTTTCTCGGGAGTTCCCTGGTGGCCTACTGGTTAGGATTCCAGCCTTTCACTGCCGTGGCCTGGGTTCAATCCCTGGTAGGGGAACTGGGATCCCGCAAGCTGCGTGCCACACGCCTCAACTGTCAGTCCATTCCTCCTATAAGCCATCATCATATTCTAGAGTTTCTAACCGAAAGAGGCTAAAACGTTACAGGTCATACAGATAGCTCTGAAGACTAAAGCCTATGTCCCTTGATGTATTTCATTCTGAGTACTTCAAGACATCCTTTGAGAATTTTTCCATTCTCCCTCCATTTTTTTGCCCTTTTGGCTAATTTTATAGATATGCTCTGCTTCTGGCCTGAATTCGCTGCCTTTTATACTCAGCCTCCCAATCTTGGCAGATGCTTTTTGAAATGTATGTCTTCAAACACGATTCTTCTCCTTGCTCCAACTAGATTACAAGTAGTTTTGAAACTAACTGCCCCCCTGAGATGAGATTCCTACAGTCCTCCAGCATCACTATCTCTGCACAGTCCATTGCCCATTCTGACTGTCTGTACTCCTCCTGGTTGAAGTATACAGCAAGATCTGTGAGTGTCACTGAAATCTGCTCTGTGAATGTCATGCGTCTAGTGGCTGTTCTCTCGTTTGTTCTCTTATCTTAGTGAAGGTCACAGTCCACAGAATGCAGATATCCTTCTTCAAGCTTTTCACCCATATCTTCCCCCAGAGTCACCATCTTCTCACTGGTCCCTAGATTTGTGACAGAGCTTCATTTAACAGGATGGTCAGCTAATGCTCCAGTACCAGCAACTCCAAAATTTATACCTTATGTCTAGCCTCTCTACTGTAACCAGAGCCTGTAGGGTCTATTCAGGGCCCTCTATAATGAGTCCTCAAACTACCTCATCCCTGTAAAAGGTTTCAGGGTCAAGTCTGACTTCTCTTAGAATGGTTTTCTTTTCCTTGGGGCCACCATAATTTCATGGCCCTGTTTTGGTCATGATTAGAGACAAGAAGGTCTGCGATCTCCTTGTTACAGCGTTTATTCAGCCACAGTCTTCTTTCTTTAATGTGTTTAAAGCTTTCTCTCCAGAATGAAGAAAATGGATTTTAGGCTGAGGCATGCATAATACACTTTACAAGGTTGTTCAAGGTTGGCACAAATTGAAGAGTTAGGGATTCTCAACAATCTAAGTCAAAGTCCTACTCTTCAGTAGCCTACTAAGTTTAGAATCAACCTAATATGAACACAGGATACCAGGAATATTAGCAAAAAAGAAAAGACAGACTGGGACCCAATTAGAGAGTTTCACGTACATTCTTACATATTTTTATTCTTAATACCATATATATATTTTTTTCCTACCCATCTTGGGACTAACGTAGCCTCACAGTTTTTTTGTTTGTTCTGTCCAATGCTTCCCAGTGTCTAGTAAGGCAAGTTCAATTTTCCTTGTCATGCAACAAGGCCTCCATAACTGACCCAAACTTACCTACTTAAGAAACATCTTATCACTCTCCCTTCTTTTGCCCATAGCAAACATTCAGATAGCAATTTCTGGAATTTGGTGTGTTCTTCAAGTACAGCATGCTCTTTTATATCTATGACTGAACAGATAATTCACTTTAACTCAAATGCCCGTGCCTTTCTTCCAACCTCATGCGCTCCTATTAATCCTTTAGAACATAAACATTAGTAGACAGATTTAGACCACTCTTATTACACTTATTACCTATTTATTATAGCACTTATCACATTGTAATCATCAGTTTTTTTCTTTTCCTTGAATGAGAACTTCTAGACGGCAGGTAGGGTGATTCCTTAATCTCTGTATATCCAAGGCCTAGCACAGTGCCTGGCATTCAATAAATATCATTTCAAAACTGAATGAAATTTTGTAAAGGCTCTCCCTTACTCTAGACATCTCTCCAGCCACACAGGTCTCCACCTCACAAGGAAGGCGAGACGGGTGATTAGGCCACAAAAACTTGGGCTTGGCAGAAATGACTGCTTGATTTCATAGCCTATGAAGATACGCTAATGTGGCTAAAATAGCTTAAACCTTAAAACAGTGTAATATCTTACCTTTCAATAAGGTAGTACTTTTTCTTTCAGCAATTTTGTGGATCTTAAGGTCCCAGGGTCAGGAGATTCCAACTTCTTTCCAAAACCAAAACCTTTATACTTGTTTCTTCCTCCTCTCTGTCCTGAGCCTTGACAAGCAGGGCAATAAGCTCCTTGTTTCTAATCTCTACAGGAAAAAATGGTGCTTCTGCTGGTGTCCACTCCACTCCCAATCCTCTTGGGCATATGCAGGAGGACTGGAACATAACCACCAATATCTAGATCAAAAGTGAACAAGAGGAAACCCACAAGCAAAGAAAGCACTGAACCCTTCCTTCTCTTATGAAAATGATCATTCCCCCCTCCCCAGAGGCAAAAATATATTATGTTCTTGTCCTTGAAAGAAATAATGAATTGTTTGGTTTCAATAAACATAAATTGCAATAATTAGATATTGCAGCCAGGTTCACATTAAAAATCTTCAATTATACAAATAATAGAAACCATTTAGGAGGGCAAAGGCCAAGAATCAATAATATATGAAAATATAGTAATCGTTTGTTCATTCTTAAATATATATAGTAATCCTGTTTTTAAGAGAAATACACATACAAATGATCCTTTAAAAAAATAACATCTGTTCCCCTAAATTTTTTTCCAGGCCATTATACCCTACTAAAGAGGAAGAAAGTTAACTGCTCTGAGTTTTCATTTCTCTTCCTGTTCCCTACCCACCAGCCACTCGTGCAACTATCTTCTACGTCTTCTCTTCTCAGTCTACATGTGGTTATAGCAACTTACATCATTTGCAGTATCACCTATATATCATATACGAGTGACACTCAGATCTGTTTTCCCTGCTCCTACTATTTTCAGATACCTCCTGAACATTTCCTAAATGTAACATAAATATCTCAAATTCAACATGCTCAAAACCCAAATCTGCTCCTGTGTCTCAGTTAACAGTATCGCCATCTACTTGGTTACCTGAGCTTTAAAAAGCCTTAGTTATTTTCAGTTCAGAAAATAGTTATGCAGGGCCTTAAGCCATGTGCTGAGCACAAAGGAGGATAAAAAAACAAATAAATTAAGGACCTGGCCTCAATAACTCTCCCATCTACAAGAAGAATCTAGCAAGCAAGAAGAGCACAATTCAATGTACTAAGGACTAACTGTGCCTGAGACCACTGGTAATGGGATTCACAGAAGACGTGAAATGAGTGCTAGATCCTGAAGAGCAAGTAAGATGTGGTAAAATTTGTTCCAGGCAAGGGGAACAGCAAGTGTCAAGGTACAGAAGCATCAGTGTAGAGAACAGATTCAGTGAAGCTTAAGCACTGGGGAAGTTTAGGGAAGAAAGGAGTAGTAAATGTGGCCAGGAAGACAGGTTTGGATAAGAACCACAGGGGATCTTATATGCCATGCTAAAGTGTTAGGGTGTTACTGTCTGTGCTATTCAAACATAACATGTTTTCAAGTATGAGAAAAATAAATAGCATTGAGTAGAAGTATATATTTTTGGACGATAACTCTGACAGTATTGTAAAGAAAGGAATGAGGGAGAAACAGATTTTAGAGACTAAGAAGTAGAACAAATAGGACTTAGTGATTAAAGGGGTACAGGAATCAGTCATGTTAAGCATGATACTGATGTTTCTAATTATAGTCACTGTGTGAACCATGTTATTCTAAGAATAAAGGAAGAGGACAGCAAGTGGAGAAGATGCAGGGGAAAATTGTGGAAGATTTTGAAATGGGGAGGAAAGAAAATTACTGGATAGCTTTTCAGTGTCTGGAGCCTCCAAGGATTATCTTTTCCTGTAGGAGGGGTGTGCCTTTATTTGTCTTTGAAAAGTCTATTTTAACTTTGTAGAGAAAGAAGTAACTTGTGGAAACCTGGAAGTAATGCAAATAATTCTTATTCACAAAAAGACAAATTGTGACCAGTGGAATTAAGGCAACTGATAACTGCCTTGTCATATTGACCAGTATTACAGGCATTTCAGCACTCCTTGTCTTGACTGTAAACTGTATGGCACTTTTTCTCTTTTGAACCAGTTTTAATATCTTACTGGTTCCCTCATTAATTAATGAGTTAAATAAAATCTTTGACACGTGTTTATTTTGTATTTGTACAAGAGTCAACCTCTTTTAAAATTTATGCTTTAACAAAGAAAACAGGATTAGTTTCATGTGTAATTTTGGGTACCTGTGCTACAAATGAGAGACAATTGAAAAATATGAACCTAGAGAATACACGGATTTCAGGGTTGTCAAGGATGTAGTTGAGTTTCATCAGGACGAGCTTAGAAAATAAAAAGAAGAGTCCCCAAAGGACAGGACTCTAAGGAAATGTAATGTTTACGGTGAAGGCAGAGAAAAAAAAATACAGACTAAAAGAAATGGCTAGAAAGCTTGGAGAAAGGGGAGAGAATTACATGAAGGGAGTCAAGGGAGAACAGCTTAAAGAACTACGTGGTCAACATCAAATGCCACAAATAGTTCCAAAAGGAAGAGCAGCCCTCTGATCTGATGCTTAGAGCATCACTATTCATCTTAGGAAGAACAGCTCCAGAACGTGTGCTGATGCACATGTCAGTCTATGACAGTTTAAATGAAAGGGGGACGAGGAAGTAAGGATAGCCAACAATGAGGAAAGAAGAAAAATGTGACCGTAGCTTTAAAAGAAGCAAAATTAAGGAATGAGAAATGAACCAAATAAGAGATTCTTAAGTTACCAAAGAGGAATGATGAGATTCCAGAAGACTAAGACGGAAATAAAATGAGTTCAGCCAAGAATACCTTCCTGCCTTCCCCAACCCATCTTCCATGTTGTTCCCAGAACTTTCTTTCTGAAACAAACATCAGATTGTGTTACTTATGCACTTTAAAACCTCTGGTAACTCTTCAATACATCAGGTTCACATGCCTGAACACAGCTTAAAGGGTCGATCCCAAACTATTTCCAGTCTCCTGAAACATTCTCCCTACCATGCACCTGACAGGCTTCTAACCTAGAAACAGTAGATCCCCTACAGTCTCTAAAAATACGGTAAGGGTCTTTGTGCTGTGACTATCTCAGTATATTCTGTTTACCCATGATAAATTTGCACAAGCAAAATTAAAACGTCAAGTGCTTAGTTTCTGGCTAGAATTACATCAACTCAGTAGTTTCTGTGTTACTCAAAAAAGCTCTGATGGGTTGTTGATACCATCATGTGTCAGGTAGTCACAGCACTAGATTTAAACACATCTGGTGTATGATCAACCTTGGCCATAAGTAGGGAAGAACAGGTGAAATTTTAAGGGATGAGTAAAAAATGAAAAACACTTATGGGTTCACAGCAGAAATAGCAAATGTGGCACATAAGGTACCACACCCTTCTTCTGGGCCCATGGGAGGACAGTTTAACATGTCATCTTTTCCACTAAACCCAGACAAGGCCCCCAAATTTACAAGTGTTACATGGAGTCGAGACCAATTACAGTTGGCATGTGAAATGAAAATTATCTGCCATCAAGCTGACTTGACTTGCCTGTGTATCAGCCTCACAACTGTGATAGAAATTTACATCATTTCTATTAGTTTTATGAATACCCAATTATTATGAAGGACTGACTAAAATCTGGATTGATGCTGGAAAAGAAAAATAGTAATACCGATAAGTGCAGTTAATTTTTTTCCTCCAGAACAAAGAGTCCCTGGGAAAAGCATAATAGAAGTGATCCTACATCTCATTCCTGGAACCAGCCTTGCACACTCATGACTCCACGTTTTCGTGGATCAAGACTTGTCTCTACCAGAAATGTCCCTCCACAGTCAACCTTGGGGACTGTTCTAGATCCAGATCAAAGAGTGCATTCTTCTCCAATCCCCTGAGAAGAAATAATTGTGTTCTCTCAGTGCTGCAATATAAGCTACACGTTTTTATTATATAACTTAGATAAATAATAACCAAACAATAAGTATCTGTATCCTTCTTGTATTAAAAGCTTAAAGGCAGGAACTGTGCCTTTTTCATTGTTATGGTCTCCTCCCCCAGCATCTATGTCAGTACCAGTGAGAGAAAGGGTTAAGCGAATATACAAAGGGAGAACAATAAACAGTAACCCTAACAGGGCAGGAAGTTCATACTCCCCTTTTTGTCAAATCATTCTTAAGTGCTAAAGCCCTGCCACATCAACCAGACTGGCAAAAAGAAACTGACGTGTTCCTGTGACTTTCCTGCCAAGACAAGGCTGGAGGAGCACAAGGCTCTCTCTACACATCCCTTCAATTTATCAGATAACCTGCACGCCAGTAATACCTCCAAGACCTTTTCTATGTTCTTCTCTCACGATCTTGCAAAATGCTCTCAAACTCTACCATTTTCTACCAATTGCAGTTTTTCTAAGTGCGTCCTTACCACCTGTTCCCTCATCTGCTGATTTCTATGCCATCCTTCTCATTTTATCTAATTCATCCAGTTTGTATCTATATCAAAAATAATTAATGTTCTCTAAAACCCTGAGAAAATAATTTCTCCTTAAAAACAGAAGTATAATTTTTCTCTCATGCAGGAATTTTTCATTCATACCCATCCAATCTACTTTATCTGTACCACTCTTTAAGACTACAATTAATTTCGGGTAAAATGCCAAAGTAGGCTTCACATAACAATGTCAAAACGCCAGAAATCCACTTTCGATTTCCATCCTATCTGAATCTATCTCCAGATAGGAGTTTTTATTTTACAAGCATTCATTATCTATGTGCCAGACACTGTGCTAGGTGCCATGGATATACATGCAAAAATGAAGTTTAGTGGAGAGGGGAGAAGGGCTACTCAGGATTTACAGTGCAGTGTGATAAGTGCTATATCCACATAAAAAGATCCAATGTTGACACAGCGAGTGAGAGTCTGTTTACTTAACTTCCAAAGTCCATGTGTCCTGAATCCCCAGTAGTCAAATACACTAAATAGTTATTTCACCGGCTTAACTCATATTGTGAAACAAATATAAAGCAGTGTGTGAAATCATAATGGTTTCAAGTCCTGCTGAGATCTAGAGGTTTAAGTTATTTGAGAACATGGACTAAGCATGACCTGGTAAAAGCATCTGACAGGTCCCTTTGCCTTCCATTATTACCCGTCCTTCTTTTTCTGGTTTTTCTCAATCTCTCTATTCACAGGTAGAATCTCTGTTGCTATGAAAACAATGACCAACTGTGATAATATCTCCTTGTCTGACCAACTGCATTTAAATCATGTCAGTATCCTTATTTTTTAACAATTTCCATCTAAAAAAAACTCTCTCTCAAAGAGGCATTTATTTAACCAAGACAACTTCAGAGTCATAAATCCACTATATCTTACACAAATATAATTCTCATTTTGGTGATTCAGAGATGCTTGGTTGTTATAAGTTTTGATGGAACACCATTGTAAGATTATAATGAGGATATAATATAGCTTTTTATATCATACATGTTAAAAATGCTAAGAGACTTGAACAGACCAAGAACAAGAAATTAAGAAGGTTATCAAAAAATTATGGGGAGAGAAAAAAGGCTCCTGGCTCCAATGAATTTACAACTAATTTATTTCAGATTTCACAAAAGAAACAATTTCTGTTAGATACACTGTTCCAGAGATGGTCTACCTGGGCATTCTACAAAGCAAATATAGAATCAACTTTTCCCTTCATATGCCAGCAATAACTGAACATGGCTGTGAAGGAGGACACAGTCTTCCCAAGGCCCTCCCTCCTTTTCAGCTCTCACAGGGTTTATTGCTATTCTTTATGGAGAAATATATAGTGTATAACAAAAAGAGCAAATAGAAATGAAATGCGGTCCCAGGTCTGCAGTTGCTGCCCCCATGAGATGATATATGGAATTTCAGGTAGGCTTCTGCGGCTCGTCTTCATTCCAGAGCCACTGGAACTTATCAGCTTCTCCCACTATTCTATCTGACCTGCTCGTAGTAAAGGCCAGGTGGACCTCTTATCCCTCTTTCCAGTCTGTGGATATAATCCAAGCAAAACAGTGGTTGCATCCCTGTTGCCTCAAGGGGATGACCCCAGTTTATCAGATCTCTGCATTACCCAGAAATGATATCTTCTGGCAACCTTCTCACAATTCTCCATTATGACAGCAATAAAATCAGACCACCCTGTTTGTCTTTAATAACTTCTTCCACACATGGCAAGTCAAAGTCCTCTTCCTTATTCCAGGAGAGAGCATCTTCAGTGAAGTTTTTTAAAAAGTTTCTGAAGGTGTTCTACTTGGAAGTGGAACCCTTATCTATCTCTATAAATTTAACATGGGAGTTTTCATAGAGCCCAACTAAGTCTGATTTCCATGGGTCCAAACCAAGCCCAGACACCCCTTTTCTCTCACAGATAATTTCCGTTCTCCTGCAGTAATAATGAGTGGGGTTGGGGAAGCTATAGAACATTTTCTCCCACCCTCCATCAGTGCAACTACAATTCTAGTTTCCTGTTTGGAGGCATTTGCAGCTACCGCAGACCTGTCCCAATCAAGAGTAAGTGTTACTTTCTCCAGACATACTAGTTTTTAACTGCCTCAAAGTTCCTTGTTCTTGAGTGGACACATTATTTTATTGAGCTTTTTATTAGCTGACAAATCAGTGCTAAACTCGTAGCAGCATTCAGAGGCAACCATTACAGCCAGTTCAGCCTCTGAATTTGTCTCTTCGAGAAAATGGCAAGAATATTTAGAGTCCTGGGATTCCTCCCAGCCAGATTTTCTATAGTCTCTATTTCTTGGCACTTTTTTTTCAAAGTTCTTACTATCATGCTCACCATTTTCATGCCAAATCTCCCCATCTCCAACCCCAGCAGAAGGGAACAGTCGCCACTGTTTCTGCTGCCTCTCTTCTGGAAGTTCTCCACCTGCCCAGTGCTCCCTCTTGTGCCACGAGGGCTTTGGAGGACCAGTGGCAGGCCTTCTGGATGCCCGTCTGGACCACTATCTTTCCTTACGGCAGAAAAGCAGACTGGAGCTTCACATGCTGGGCTGCCTTGAATGAAGTTCTTTTCCATCTTTCTGAAGTCTTTGCTCAATCACTCTCTATCCCAAATAATAGGCAACCAAGCCCTCTGGCCTCAGCACTTTCCCAAAACCCCCATTCCTCAGTTAACTGCCAATAAAAATTACAATCTCACCAATGCTGGTGAGAATTTAGTGAATTTTATGACTCCATATTATCCAAAATGCTCTGGAAAGTAAGCCATTAACTCCTTGACTCAATATTTTCAGCTCTGGAAATCTAACCTGGAAAAATAATCCATGGTTAAATTATAGCATACCCACTCAAAGTAGTCACTAAAAGCAGACGATACAGCAACATGGAAAACTCTGCCTCAAAAAGAAAAGAAAAAAAAAGCTAGAAAAAAGTACCCTACAACTGCAACTGCTGTTGCATTAGCATGATGGGGCCCTTGAAGCAGTAACACTTCCACCAAATATGTTTTGTACTTAGTGATTTCTTATGGTTTGCTTTTCCCAGCAGTAAAAGAAAACAGGATCAGGCTAAATCTCCCCATCCCCACAAGACTCAATAAAACCTTTGGCAAATGACTACACATATACTCACAAAATATTTCCTACTAGAAATTCTCAGTCTTGAAACCCAAGTCATTAAGCACCTATTTGCAGGTCCTGTATAGAGGGTTTCTCATTCATCATTTAACCTCATAACAACCCGTGGAGCAGGCATCATGGCCTTAATTGTGCCTATGAAGAAACAGGTACTCTGACCTATTAAGTCACTATCCAAGGTCATACAGGGGTGTTCAGAGCCGGAGTCAAACATCCGGTGTTCTTCTTAGTATTTTTCTACATCCTTAAACCCAAGCTAAATGTCACAATTAATACCATCCCCAGAAACCAAGTTTCTGTCAACTCAAATTCGGGCGATCTCACTGTCACTGGAGCCCTTTCCTGTGTTCTATCACAGATCTTGGTAATAATAATCACCCTGCTTTCCGAGAGTGAGCTGCACATTATTAAAACATTTTCACTAAATCGTAAGAAGCCCAAAGCTTTGCATAAAAAGGACTGTAACAGAAAGGAGGGGGCTGGCTGCCCTCCAAGACCGAGGGGGTTCCCATCTTTGTCAGTGGGCCGTATGCGCTCTCTCACGTGGGGAAGCGCGAGCATCCTAAGGGTGGTGGCGGTGGTCGCGCCCGGCGCCGGAGTCACAGGGAGGCTCGCTCCACGGGCCAGGGGCCGAAGGGGCCACGCCGCTCGCTTCGCCAGCGGGTCCTCGCAGCCCATCCGCGCCCCCAGGCTTACCTTAAGAGTCTCGTAGGCGGTGGCCACCAGCAGGAAGGCCTCCTCAGCGCTCTGCGGCGTCCGTCCGGGGCCCTCGTCGCCGGGCTCTGGCCGGTAGCGGTCGGGGTGGTAGCGCCGAGCCAGCTGGCGGTAGGCCCGCGCGATCTCCGCCTTGCCCGCCGTGCGGCTCACCCCCAGCACCTCGTAGCAGTCCCGCGTGCCGCAGTACAGCCCTTCCACCAGGGCCGCCGCGGGCCGCGGCAGCAGCACCGCCAGCAGCAGGGGCGGCAGCAGCACCAACCAGCCCCGGCCGGTAGCGCCGGCTCCCCGGCGCGGAGCGATCGGCGTCGCCATGCCGGCTGGGCCACGGCTCCACTAGCCCAGCCGCACCCCGGCACTCCACCGCGCGCCCGGGTGGGCTGCTGGACCCAGATCCACGTCAGCACGCGGCGCCTCCGCGCAGGCGCACCGGGCGCGGCTGCTTCAGCCACTTCCGTCACGACCGTTGCTAGGGGAGCAGCAGGACGCCTCAGCCGCCCGGCTGCTTCCGCTAAGTCTGTGAACGCGTTCCTAGTCCCAGCGGCCAGAGGATTTGTCCTCAGGTGGACGGACCTAAAGAATGTCTCTGTGTCTGAGGTGCACTTAACCAGTGTATGCAGAGTGCTTTACTGTCCACAGTGCCCTTCCCAGGCAGTCTTTTAGGCATCATGACTTCGTTTGTTGCCATTGGTTGGTAGTCTGGCCCTCTTGCCCTCTGGTTATCAGCCTCAAGATGTGTGCCCAGGGTTTTAAAGCTGGGTCTCAGCCCCGACTCCGTCTCACTAACTCCATTCTCCCTTTCCAAAAGGAAGTTTAACTTAGAGATTCTAGGCGCTTTCTGCCTTAAAGTTCATGGCTATCTAGTTCCGGGTTTCTTAGCCTCCGCACTATTGACATTTGGCCTGGATAATTCTTTTCCTTGTAGGGACTGTCCTATGCATTGTACGATGTTTAACAGCATCTCTGGCCTCTACACACTAGATGCCAGTAGTACCACCACCTCAGTCGTGACAATCAAAAATGTATCCACATATTCTCAAATGTGTTCTGGGGGTACGGCTGCCAGAAAAGATGCAGGTCGCTCAGGTAAATCTGAATTTCAGATAAACATTTTTTTAGTATATTATGTCCAAAATATTGCATGGGACTCTATAGCAACATGAAGAACTTTACCTCAAAAAAAGTTGTTTCTATCATTCACTCAGTAAATATTTCTTGAGTCTTTACTATGAACCTAGACACTGTTGTAGGCTCTGAGGACATAGTGGTGAGCAAGGTAGACAAGGTTCTTAATCTCAAGGAGCATATATTCTGGTGGAGGATGACAGACAATAAACAAGCAAATAAACTTTAAGAAATAATAAATTCTTTTAAGAAAATGGAACAAAATAAAGTTAAAAATATAGTATGGGGCTTCCCTGGTGGCGCAGTGGTTGAGAGTCCACCTGCCAATGCAGGGGACGCGGGTTTGTGCCCCGGTCTGGGAAGATCCCACGTGCCGCTGAGCGGCTGGGTCCATGAGCCATGGCCGCTGGGCCTGCGCGTCCGGAGCCTGTGCTCCGCAACGGGAGAGGCCACAACAGTGAGAGGCCCGCGTACAGCAAAAAAAAAAAGACAATCCATATGGCTGGGATGGGCGTGGAGCTGGGGGATGAGGAGTGGAGGGGATGAAACTGGAAAAAGCCAGATTATGAGGGGTCATTTTGTTCCATGTTGAAGAAATTGCTATTTATCCTAAGAGCAATGGAGAGCCAGCGTAGAGTTTTTAAGTAATAAAGTGACACCTTAAGATTTGCATTTCAGAACAATTACTCTGCCTGAGAAAACGAGCTGGGAGATATCAGGAAGACCGTTATGAGACAGTTATAAGAGTCCAAGTAAGAGATGCTACAGGCGTGTTTCAAGGTAGTATAGCATTGAGAATGGAGAAAAGTTGAGACACATTTATGAAGCAAAATGGGTAGTATTTAATCATTGGTTGTGGAGGAGTGAAGGAGAGCACTGTGTCCTGATGACGCTAAGGTTTCTAGATTAGGAAATCAGGTGCCATTCCTGAAATAAGGAACACAAACTTACAGTGTAAGATGATGCATTCATTGATACGTGTTGTGTTTTGAGATGCCAGCCATCTCCACATCAGATCATGTTGTTTCCATACTTGAAACATTTGACGATTCTCATTGAACCTTGTCTCCCATGAGGTTCTTCAGCTATGCAGGTTTCCCAGTCCACTTCCTTTGTGCACACTCCTCCTATAGAAGCTCATTGCTGCTTGTTCAGGGCTCTCCTTCCCAAACAGAAGGAGTTCCCATGCTGCCTGGAGATAAAGGAAATTTTCTGCATTACAAATTTGGTCATGTTACTCTTACCCAACTTCACCCTCAGATTAGAGTTCAAATACCTTAACGTGGCTTTCAGAATTCCATAACAACCTAGGGTCTCCCATGCTTTGCTTCTGCCCATACTGGTCCCTCTCCCTAAAATATCATCCCTCTTCCACTTCAAGGCCTTCCAACCTGCTATAACCTACCAGACGTAGCCTAAGCATCTCCTCCCTTTGGACTCTTCCCTTCCCAGGTTTTAGTCCCAGAGCCGATTTAGAGCTCCGTAGTCAAGCTAAAACTAACGTAGGGAAGGCTCACTTCAAAGCAGACAGAACTTTAGTCTGTGGCTGTTATGAATTTATTGCCTCTGAGCTGCAAAGCCCATCATCCCTTGCCCCAGGGAACGGCACTCTGCAGACTGCATTTGCCTGTTGCCAGCTGGCTGGATGTTAAACTCTGCCAGTAGAGGGTGCTTGAAGCACACTGCAAGGTTGGAAAAGGAAACGGGGACTTTTTTTTTTTCTCAAGTAAACAGGTCTATGTGCAGATTTCTCTGTGTGGCATCAGTTTTCTTTGCCACCACATTGATGATGACTCCTGTTGTGGGTCGAACTGTGTCTCCCCAAAAAGATATGTTCAAGTCCTAACCTCTGGTACCAGTGAATATGACTTTATTTGGAAACAGGGTCTTTGCAGATGTAATCAGTTAAAATGAAGTCACTGAATCCAGCGACCTTATAAGAGGAGAAAACGGAGACGTGCACACAGGGAAGACAACCATGTGAAGCCAGAAGAAGAAATTGGAGTTATGCTCCCACAAGGCAGGGAGCATCGGGGATTGCCAGCAACCACTAAACGCTAGGAGAGAGGCGTGGAAGAGATTCTCCCTCAGAGGTCCCAAGAGGACCCAACCCTGCCAACACCCTGATTTCAGACTTATAATCTCTAGAACTGTGAAACAAAAGTGTGTGTACACTTTAAAATGGCTAAGGTGGTAGATTTTATGTTTACATATAACAGAAAATTTTAAAAATAGTAAATACAAAGGGTAGCCACTACCCCTGTGACTGAGGGAAATGGAAATAAATAAGGAACTAAGAAACACAGAGGAGGCTCTTGCCCCAAGTCTGAGATTATTTTTTTTTATTGTAGAAAAATATACATAACAAAATTTACCATCTGAACCAGTGTATGTATTTATGTATTTATGTTGATGTATACTTGACATGCAGTATTATATTAGTTTCAGGCATACCATTTTAAAGTGAGTGTACAACCCAGTGGCATGAAGTACTTTCACAAAGTTGTGCAACCATCACCACGATCTAGTTTCAGAAACTTTCATCACTCCAGAAGGAAATCCTGTACCTATAAAGCACGCATTTACTACTTCTTTCCTCTATACCCCTTAGAATTCTCTTTTACCCCTTTTGGTTATTAACCATGACCGGCATCATCAAGGAGGATGCCTAAGCTGGGGTTAGAACTCTGAGAGAAGGTAAGACAAACTAGATGGCAACCAGGGAGGACCACAGAAGGGCCAGGCCAGGTAAGAGTCAGATGATAGACTAGTCATGGGGGTGCTACATCCTGGACAGAATTACCCTACTCAGAGAGGTGGACGATGTGATTGAAAAGTGCTGACCTGCTCAGGTTTCATTTCATCTCTCTCATTGTAGAAAACTCCATGAAACAGAATCTAGAATAAAATATTAGGAAAACCACCAAATAGATAGTAAGTTGAAAACATGGATGGGATGCAAAAGTTCCTAGAAATATATAAAATGCCAAAAGTGGTGCTTGTATAAACATTAAGGAAAAAGTCATCAGACTGTCATCAGACTGTTGATGACTGAAAAAGTCATCAGACTGTTCTCCTGAAAAGAACAAATTGTTACAAAAAAAATAGACAATTTTCAAAACCTGCCTACTCGTTTTATGAAGTTAGTGTAATATAGATTCCAAAACCAGATAAGGGTAATACAAGAAAATAATAACAGCTAATTGAATCCAACAGTATTTGTAAAAAGCCCTACATCTTGATCCAATAGGAATGGATGTACTATTAACTGCAGCCACAGGGCTATCCCATTTGTCATGTTTTCCCCACAACCCTTTTTTTTTAAAATTTGGTTGTGCTGGGTCTTAGTTGCGGCAGATGGGCTCCTTCCTTGTGGCTCATGGGCTCCTTAGTTGTGGCTTGCGGCTCCTTAGTTGTGTCTTGAGGGCTCCTTAGTTGTGGCATGCGAACTCTTAGTTGCAGCATGCATGTGGGATACAGTTCCCTGACGAGGGATAGAACCCGGGCCCCCTGCATTGGGAGCATGGAGTCTTAACCACTGCGCCACCAGGGAAGTCCCTTTCCCCACAACCGTTGTCCACAGAGCAGAACTTCTTCTTTCCTGACTTTCTTTCCCAAGGCTGTACTAGAAGAAGCAGGGAGGCTTATCAATCACTGGTTCATTTCATACTAGAACCCGGGGAATGGGGTTTAAGAGCTATTACCTCCTGTGGCTCAACTGCTTAGGTAAAAACACATTCAATAAATCAACAAAACCCTAACACAACTAGGGTTGTATTGACCAATATTAAATTATTTAAGCAATAACATCTGAAACCAAAACATCCTTATTATCTAATCTGTGGCCTTTGGCTCTATTTATTTTAGTCCAAATTTCAAGATTAGATGAGCAAACATGGGATTTTGAGATGTAACCTGTACATTCTATTCCTTATTTATCTCTTCCTTGGATTTCTTTATAAAAGGAGAAACGATAGCATAGTAAACAGTGATTTCCTCACAGACAATCTCTAGTCAAATGACCTCAGTGAGTTAGTAGACTTATAGCCTAAAACAGAGTTCATGATTAGCAACTTGATCACAGCTGAATTTTGGATTCTGGTAACTGAGATTGACCTCTACAGCATTTCTAAGTTTTGATAAACAGTATTGGAAAGTCATGTGGAATACAATTAATTTTCTAGTATCAGTATGGACTTGAAACTTCCATAAACTTAATTTTATTTCATTTGACGTTAACTTGTCACAGACTAAGCACACATACTTATTCCAAAATAGAAGTCTCTATTAACAGTAACATTTGCAGATTTGCAAGTGCACTCGCAACTAATTCACACACATTGCGGGAAGTCTCAAAATCTTTCTTTTCCAAATGAAGAAAAAAAATGCTCAATGCATATATAATTTAAAAATAAAATCACAGATTCAAAAGCTATCACAACTTGAGTATGTTGGTGACTTTTAACAATACAACACCAAAAGCACAATCCATGAAAGACACGATTGATAAGTTGGACTTCATTAAAATTTAAAAACTTCTGCTTTGTGAAAGACAGTGTTGAGAGAATGAGAAGACAAGCCACAAACTGGGAGAAAATATTTGCAAAAGACGCATCTGATAAAGAACTGTTAGCCAGAATATACAGAGAACTCTTAAAACTCAACAATGAGAAAATGAAAGACCTGATTAAAAGATGGGCCAAAACTCTTAAGAGACACCTCAACAAGGAAGATATACAGATGGCAAATAAACATATGAAAAGATGTGCCACATCATATGTCATCAGGGAAATGCAAATTGAAACAACGAGATAGCACTACACACCTACTAGAATGGCTAAAATCCGGAGCACCGACAACACCAAACACTGAGGGGGCTGTGCAGCGGTGGGAGCTCTCGCTCACTGCTGGCGGAAGCGCGAACAGGTGCAGTCACTCTGGAAGGCAGCTTGGCATTTTCTTATGAAACTAAACATACTCTTACCTTACACTCCAGCAATTGCACTCCCTGGTATTTACCCAGAGGAGTTCAAAATGTGTCCACACAAAAACTTGCATGTGGATGCTTATAGCAGCTTTATTCATAACTGCCCAAACTTGAAGCACAAAGTTTGTCCTTCAGTAAGTGAATGGATAAATGTGGTACATCCAGGCGATGGAATAATATTCAGGGTTAAAAAGAAGTGAGCTATCAAGCCATGAAAAGACATGAAGGAAGCTTAAATGCATATTGCTGAGTGAAAGAAACCAATTTGGAAAGGCTGCATACTGTATGATTCCAACTATATGACATTCTGGAAAAGGCAAAACTATGGAGACAGCAAAAAAAAAAAAAAAAATCAGTGGTTGTCAGGGGTTGGGAGAGGGAGGGATGAATAGACAAAGAATAGACAAAGAACAGAGGCAGTGAAAATACTCTGTATGATATTATAATGATGGATACATGTCATTATACATTTGTCCAAACAAATAGAATGTTATACAGGAATGAATGAATGAGCCCTAGTGTAAACTAAGGACTTTGGGTGAGTCGGGTTGTGTCAGCGTAGATTCATCAGTTGTAACCAATGTCCCACTCTGGTGAGGGGATGTTGATAATGAGGGAGGCTGTGCATGTGGGGGAAAGGGGTGTATGGGAACTCGCTGTACCTTCCCCCCCTCAATTTTGTTGTGAACCTAAAACTGCTCTAAAAAATTGTCTGTAAATAAACACTAAGGCCATAATGCCTTAGCATTCAATAGATACTTTTTTTTTTTTTTTTTGCGGTACACAGGCCTCTCACTGCTGTGGCCTCTCCCGTTGAGGAGCGCAGGCTCCAGACGCACAGGCTCAGCGGCCATGGCTCATGGGCCCAGCCGCTCCGCGGCATGTGGGATCTTCCCAGACCGGGACACGAACCCGTGTCCCCTGCATCGGCAGGCAGACTCTCAACCACTGCGCCACCAGGGAAGCCCAAGGCTCCAGTACTCTTAACGGTGACCCATTCCCACAACCATTCCTCTGTGTGCTGGGATTTACCATGAGTCCAGCTTCTCTTGAATAACATTCTCTTGTTATCTATTCTGTGCCCTCATTGAATTTGGCGTGCCAAAGAATGGTAAAAGACAGAGTAGATACACTGGGTCCAGAGGGCCTTGGCCTGATGACTTGCATCCTTTGAAAGAACCCAAGTAGCTGTCCTCCAGCTTTAGACTTGGTCATGTGTGAATTGCGGTGGGAGAACCAGGCAGTGTCCACCACTTGGATTTTCTCTCTGGAGCTAGTACCAGTCATCATTCTTCTAATAGTGTTTGCCCCTCCAGAGGGTCTCCCTTCTTGGTGGCCTATATTCTCTTAGGAATGAGTCAGTCATCAAGATGTCAGTGGTGCTGAGTGGGTTGAGGAAGTAACGGGCAAAACTATAGTTGCTATGAAATAAGGTGTTCTGGAGGAAGACGCTGGGAATTGTGCATCGTATGCTGGAATGGTGAGGAAGGGGTCAACTGAGATCCTGGGGGAAGTTCAGAAATGCAAATTCTCTTCCAACCTTCTGCAGCTCTACCATTTGGCCACTGATTAGTGGTTTTGAATAATGGCCAGGTGGATTTAGATTCCAAAGGTCATTAATAGTACCCTTCAAACCAGAAGATAAGACGGGGACCACGGTTGCATGGGGGAGCAGCTGGATGGTGCCGAGGTTGTGCAATAAGAAAACTATGAATTGGATCCTTTCAAATATTCATTTAGAGATGGGAGTGAAAAATGAAATTACTTTTTCTTTTGGCCACGTGGCTCATGGGGTCTTAGTTCCCTGACCAGGGATGGAACCCGGGCCCTTGGCCATGAAAGCACAGAGTCCTAACTACTGGACCACCAGGGAATTCCCTGAAATTACTTTTTAATTACTTTAATTAAATTACTTTTGGTTGACAAATTGCACTTCTTTAAACATGACTGCATGCTTCTGAACCCTGTAATTGTCAAGAACTGTGAAGGGGCTGAGATTTTTAACCTTCCTTTTGCCTGCCACACAGATGCTCGTAGAAGACTCAAAACTCCTGGGTCAGAGACAAAGGACTTTATTACTTACGGCACAGCAAGCAGCATGAGGTTCATGTTCATGTTCATGTTGGTTTCCTCTTGCCACCCCCAAGTTCACAGGGGAAAGACAGAGGGGCCCATGTGAATGCCATGCTTGCAGAGGATTTGCATCACAGCTGAGGAGCTCTGAGCTCAGGGAGCCCAAATCTTGATAATAGACATTTCCACCAAAGGGAGACATTATTACACTAGAAAGAAAACAAAACTGCCCCCTGCTCTGGAGGGAGACCCTGTATCTTCCAGGCTGTTTGCTATACAAACATCTTGGAGAAAATAGTCCAGAACAAATGTGGTCAGTGCCTCTGTTCCCAGGACATGCAGAAACATGGAGAATTGTCTCCCAACAAAAATAATAGTAAAAAAATAAAAATAAATAATAGTAGCTACACTCCTATAGCTTACTGTGCATTGAGAGCAGTTCTAAGTGCTTTGCTGCTTTATATACATTATCCCACTTAATCCTCACAATAACTCTGTGAGGTTATCCTCATTTCACAGATGAGAACATTGAATTTTATGATGAAACAGAATGCTAGACAGTCATGGAAAGGGCATGATGTTTATTTTTAACAAGCCCCAAAGATTATTCTGATAGACACCAAACCTTAAGAATCACTAATTTAAAAGATAAGCATCACCTTTTTAATTCCTTTCACTATTTAACAAAACTTTTTACTCTTCTCTATATTTATGCTTACCTAATAAAGCCAAGAATTTTATTTCCTTTTATTTAAAACATAGGATTTTGAGTTCTTACTGTGTAAGGAAGACAAAATCAAAAAGGAAAAAAGCATAGATTGTTTGCAATAAAAATGTTTAAAGAAAGTACAGGCTTTGAAAGGACTGGCTCACTATATTAACAAACACAACATGTATTTAGATGAAAAGAAAATCACAAGATTGCCAACATTCCCAAGTTTACACTCAGTATGTTCTTAGTGGAAAAATATTTTTTCTCACATGATTGTGATAGCCCTGGATGTTGCAAATCTGCAAAAGGTCAGCATTGAAAATGCTACGGATGGATTTATGTCAGGGAGTAAGTATATAGCTTACAGGAAAAATTCAAGGTTCATTTATTTTGGCACTAAAAGTATGCAGGGTGAAAAAGAAGTTTGCAGGGTGATGACTCTGGGTTTTTGTTTGCTTGTTTGTTTACAGTTCAGAGCTTTCTTTACTGGATTGAGAAATGTGGTGTGCATATTTCCCCACAATGGTGACGTGGCAAGGTGTCATTTGCATCCATATATCTTTGGGAAGGGTTCCTTTTCCCAGTTTCATTAATTTAAACCATTTGTCTAAACTATCTGTTTTTACCTATTTTTTCTTTCAAAGTCAATGTACTTTCATATTTTTTACAGTAATTACACAAGTTAATTAGACTGAGCAGCCTCCTCCTAGCAGGAGTCAGATGGCACACCCACCCAAAGGGCAGTGTTCAGGGAAAAAGGAAACCTACAGGGCCTGGGAAGACCCCTTGGGCCCAAAGGTGTCAGGGGAGGGAGGTGTGCCACGGGCTGCCTGAAGGAGCTGTGGCTTTTGTTCGAAGGACACAGCCAGTCCGAAGTAACCTATAGGGAGAATCAACACCAGACCGGCCCAAACCAAGCAGAAGCTTAGGGAAGGGGGCTGGATTTGTGATAAGCAGGGTGGAGAGTGGATCTGGAGGGCAAATGGAGAAAATCCAAATAGGGTCAGCTCCCTGCCTCTCCTTGAAAGTGGGTGTTTTTTGTTGTCTTTTTTTTTTAATAAATGTATTTATTTATTTTTGGCTGTGTTGGGTCTTCATTGCTGCACGCGGGCTTTCTCTAGTTGCGGCGAGCGGGGGCTACTCTTCATTGTGGTGTGCGGGCTTCTCATTGCCGTGGCTTCTCATTGCCGTGGCTTCTCTTGTTGCGAAGCACGGGCTCTAGGCACACAGGCTTCAGTAGTTGTGGCACGTAGGCTCAGTAGTTGTGGCTCACGGGCTCTAGAGTGCAGGCTCAGGGTTGTGGCGCACGGACTTAGTTGCTCCACGGCATGTGGGATCTTCTCAGACCAGGGCTCGAACCCATGTCCCCTGCATTGGCAGACAGATTCTTAACCATTGCGCCACCAGGGAAGTCCCAAAAGTGGGTGTTTTTGAATGCTTATTCCTATCACAAAGCACTTTGGTCCCTATATTAATAATTATAAACAATTATTTATACAGTCCTTTGAAGTTGGAGATTGTTTCCATGTACCTTGTGTCACAACTCTGTCAGGGACATGAATATGTATGTATGATCCTGAGAAGAGATGTGACTTACCCAAAGGTACAAAGCAGGTAAGAGGCCAGGCCAGCCTTCAGATCCAGATCTTCTGCTCTTCCCACCCAGAGACAAATACCTGTGGGTCTCTCTGCACAGTCTTCAATAAGAAAAGTAAACATTGTTTCCATATACTCACCACTTAAAATAAGCAAATGATGATTTTTAAAAAAGGGTGATTTTTAAAAAAATCTTTAGTTAATATTAACCAAACAATAACGAATGAATTCCTGATTGATTCCCTAAATGAATTTCTTTCCTACAAAATTGCGATGTCAGAGACTGATACAGAGAGTTTCTGCTCGAACTTGACTAGAACTGCATGGAGGCTCCCAATTTAAATTATCTTTCTTTCATTCAGCAAATGCACAAAAATACTGCACTGGTTTATGTTATTTTTAATGTTATAATAAGAAAACAAATTGTTACTGTATAATTTATGAGTTCTGTATCATTAGTAACTTCAACCTGAATAACAAGAGCATTCTAAAAATAATTTGCCTTCACCCAAAGTTCTTTTGGTTTAAACAGATTTAAAAAGCTTTGGGACAGATTTTATTCTATGATAATGAGAAGCTAGGGCAGATTTGAAATGTATCTGAATCCTGCCTCCTTGCCTTCCAAAATTTGGGGGAATTTCTTTTCTTTTTTCCTTCCTCTTTTTGACTCCTTTCTTCCATCCCTCCTTCCTTCCATCCCTCTCTACCTCCCTTCTCCCTTCCTTCCTTCCTTCCTTCCTTATATCTACTCTGGGAAATAAGTTTTCCTGTGTTTCAGGTGCATACATCAAAGGGTCCTACTGAAAGGTGATCTGTAGTAATCTATATAATAGTAAGTCTGTAATCTGTATTTTCTAGTTATTTGAAGGAAAATTTGAAACAGGTTTGCTGTTGTCCTGTTTCTCTCACACTTCCCTCTTGAATCTCTTTATCCATTTGTCTGTGTTTTCTTTTGGGGAGTGTTCTAATCCTTGGCGGTTAAAACTGCCTTAAAGGAACCCTCCTACACTGCTGGTAGGAATGTAAATTGGTGCAGCCACTATGGAGAACAGTATGGAGGTTCCTTAAAAAACTAAAAATAGAGCTACCATATGATCCAGTAGTCCCACTTCTGGGCATATATCCAGAGAACACAATAATTTGAAAAGATTCATGCACCCCAGTGTTCATTGCACCACTATTTACAATAGCCAAGACATGGAAGCAACCTAAAGGTCCATTGACAGATGAATGGATAAAGAAGATGTGGTACATATATACAATAGAATATTACTCAGCCATAAAAAAGAATGAAATAATGCCATTTGCAGCAGCATGGATGGACCTAGAGATTATCATACTAAGTGAAGTCAGACAGAAAAAGACAAATATATGATATCACTTACATGTGGAATCTAAAAAAAATGATACAAGTGAACTTATTTACAAAACAGAAACAGACTCACAGACTTAGAAGACAAACTTATGGTTACCAAAGGGGAATGGTGCGGTGGGAGGAGGGATAAATTAGGAGGTTGGGATTAACATATGCACACTACTATATATAAAATAATCAGCAAGGACCTACTCTATGGCACAAGGAAATCTACTCAATACTCTGTAATAACCTATATGGGAAAAAAAATATATATATATATGTATAACTGAATCACTTTGCTGTACACCTGAAACTAACACAACATTGTAAATCAACTATACTCCAATATAAAATTTTTTAAAACTAAAAAAAAAAGTAATATACAAACTAAAAAAAAAAGTGTTAAATACATACAATGAAATATTATTCAACCTTAAAAAAAGAAATCCTGTTACATACATACTACAACATGGATAAACCTTGAGAACATTACTCTTAAGTGAAGTAAGCTAGTCACAAAAAGACAAATACTGTATGATGTCACTTGTATAAGCCATCTCAAGCAGTCAAACTCATAGAAATAGACAATAGAATTGTGGATGCCAAGGTTTGGGGGTGGGGGAGAGGGGAATGGGGAGTTGTTCAGTGGGTACAGAGTTTCAGTTTTCCAAGATGAAAAAGTCCTAGAGATCTGTTACACAATAATGTGAACTATACACTTAAAAATGGTTAGAATAGTAAATTTTGTTACATTTTTCACAGCAAATTTTTAAAATGTAAAAAACATTCTTAGCTTGCAAACCATACAAAAATAGTAGGCTGGGGGACTTCCCTGGTGGTCCAGTTGTTAAGACTCCCCACTTCCACTGCAGGGGGCACGGGTTCAATCCCTGGTCAGGGAACTAAGATCCTGCATGCTTCACAGTGCAGCCAAAAAAGCAAAAACAGTAGGCTGGATTTGACCAGAGGGCCATATGTACTTTGCCAACTCTTGATCTAATCTGTAGGGCATATTCAAATTTCACAGTTGTTTCAATCATGCTCTTTATAGCTATCCTTTTGCCCCCAGCCCAATCCAGTTTCCTGCACTGCATTTAATTGTCATGTCTCTTTAGTCTCCTATAATCTAGAAAATCAATTCCTCAGTTTTCCCTTGACTTCAACCTGGACACTTTTGAAGATTACCAGCTAGTTATTTTATAGAAGGTCCTACAATTGGAGTTGGTCTGATATTTCCTCATAATGAAATCCATGTTATGCATTTCTATCAGGATACCACAGAAATGATGTTGTGTGCTCGACACACAACAGAAAGCACAGATAATGTCCGTTTGCCTCAACACTGATGTTGACTTTGAACCGTTATCTGTCCTGTTATTCTACTGTAAAGTGACCTTTTCCCCCTTAATAAATAACTTGTGAAGAGATACTTTTAGACTTATTCTATTCCTCCTCAAACTTTCACTTGCTTATCTAGCTTCCATGATTTTTGCCTGAATCAATTATTAATACAGTGGTTGCAAAATGGTGACATTCTAATTCCATCTTTCCACCCACATTTATTAGTTGGTATTCTATTGTAAGGAAGATCTTTTCCTTATCTCTACATTTATGAACTCATGGTAACTTATTTTATGGGTGATAAAATATGTTAATTACATTAACATATAATTGTTATTGTTAATCATATGGGTGCTAATTTTAAATTTGGGGGGGAGGATATACTTTTTTTGCCTATAATAACGTCTGTGGGGTTTTTTATTTTATTTATTTTTTTAATTAACATATAGTTGATTTACAAAGTTGTGCCAACCTCAGCTGTACAGCAAAGTGACTCAGTTATACACATACATTCTTTTTGAATGTTCTTTTCCATTATGGTTTATCACAGGATATTGACTATAGTTCCCTGTGCTGTACAGTAGGACCCTGTTGTTTAGCCATTCTTTGAATTTGTTTTGATGTTCAACTTGTCTTAGATTTGGCCTACTGCAGCTCCTTTAAGAGGGTTTCTATGTCCTTTTGACATGACCCCTATCCTTTTGTGTCCCCATCGTATTTTACATACTTTCTTACTTGTACAAAATGATGTTTCAGGTTCATCTTTTATTTTCTCTGCCCCAGTCCCAGCACCTGCCATCATGAGGCAGAAAGAAGACTGCCATAGAATTGCATCAGACCTTAGCCAAGTGGATAGGAGGATGGCAGAGGGACTAAGAGGGAAAGCCAGGATGAGAGAGTGACATTCCAAGATGTTCAGTGTCTTTGGAAGCGAGCAGAACCCTGCAGGGACCCTCCCAAGTACAAAGGCCCCTCCATGTCCCCTGCCTCTTGTTTGTAGAAAAGCTGAAATCTACCAGGCCTCCCTGAGTCCTAAATGAGCAGGCTCAAACAGTTAATGATGAGGACAATAGAATCACAGAATTCTTCAGTGTCTGATGCACATTCCGGAGTCATTTTACAGATACTATAACTGCCACCGGAGGGGAAAAGCTAACTGCACGATGACCAGACTGCAGCCATGACATACGCTGCTCCATCTTGAGCAGTACTGAATGTATGGCTAGCACAGTTCCAAGAACTGGCCTCAAGAGAATGGAATTAACACTACTGCTCATAATAATCTATAGCTTTGTGGGCATCAAAGTAATTGTAGCTTGTTCTGCCCATATATGTAAGCGGGCAACTAAAATTTTCAGCAAAGGGATGCTACAGACCCATGTCAACATTTTCCACTGTAAGAATACAGTGCTGTATGTCAGCATGAAGAAGTTACAGAAGACGGACCTTTGCCCATAATCCCGTAGAAATGGAATCATGTTCTGACAAGTGGGGATTTGTAAGCAGCTTTTGGCAGGAAAGAGCTCCCTGCAGGAGGCCCCTTTTGTCTTGTCTCTTTAGCAAAACTATATTGTAGCTAACCTTTAACCAGTCACCCCATGCTCTACTCATCTCCAGCCCAAGCACACCTTTCAAATGTTTTAATAACATTATACCTTGCCAAACTTTCTTTCCATAGTTCTTTCTATAGATCAAAGAAGTAGAAGTGAATAATAAGTAATTAACAGATGACCAGCTCTCTTCCCCAGCTTCACCTTCAGTAATCTCACAAACAAACTCTGTGAACAAGATAGCATAAAAAGAAAGATCACGAGGAGGCAACAAGCCTGCATGCAGTGGGAGATGGCTATGAGTCTGATCCCCTATCTCAGTGACTGAGATTACTTCCCTTTTTCCCTTTAGACACTTTCATGGCCAAGCAGAGTCTTCAGAGTTGAGCCCACCTTCTCCCCAGATTGCCCAGTTTTCTGATTAAAGCAACTTTCCTTTCTACCAACAGTTGCCTCTTGAGTATTGGCTTTTGAGCAGCAAGCAGCCGAACCTGAGTTTGGTAACATATTTGCACGTCTCAAATAACATTATTGGGCTTCCCTGGTGGCGCAGTGGTTGAGAGTCCGCCTGCCGATGCAGGGGACGCAGGTTCGTGCCCCGGTCCGGGAAGATCCCACATGCCGCGGGGCAGCTGGACCCGTGAGCCATGGCCGCTGAGCCTGTGCGTCCGGAGCCTGTGCTCTGCAGCGGGAGAGGCCACAGCAGTGAGAGGCCCACATACCACAAAAAATAAAAAAAAAATAAAAAATAAATAAAATAACATTATTGGGACTTCCCTGGTGGTCCAGTGAGTAAGACTCTGCTCTCCCAATGCAGGGGCCCCAGGTTTGAACCCGGGTCAGGGAACTGATCCCACATGGCTGCCGCAGCTAAGAGTTTGCATGCAGCAACTAAGAAGTCTGCATGCCACAACCGAGAAGTCCACATGCTGCAACTAAAAGATCCCACGTGCTGCAACTAAGAGCTGGCACAGCCAAAATAAATAAATATTTTAAAAAGGAAAAAGAATAAAATAACATTACTAATCATAGTTTACAGATATCCCATAAGTATGACCTTTCCTAAATTTGCTCTTACCTATTAGAGGAATCCGTCTTGCCCGTATTGGAAAGTGAAACAACAGTGAAAAGTATGGGGCTTTGGAGCTTGTTAACTCAGATTCAAATCTCAACCCTGCGACTGACTAGCAATGTGATTGTGTCTAAGTTATTTTACTTCTTAGAACTTTAGTTTCCTTAGGCTCTGAGGAAGATAATAAGAACAAGTGCTTCCCTGAAGTGTTATAAGGACAAGAAATGCTAGGTACCAAGCTCTTCTCTAGGATAAGGCTCACAGTTGGTGCTGCACCAATGTATCTCCTAGTACTGTGGGAAGAGGCATAATCATCCTCTCCTGAAATGCAGTGTCTTCCATGTATTAAGGGGCTCTTTCAATCATGAGAATAATATTACTACCCAGTTTTATAATTGTTTCCCAAGCATTATCTTACCAGGCCAATGCAATGGAAGTTGTAGAGAAGGAAGAGGAGATGGGTGTCTATTCTGAAAGTGCGTTGCCATAGAAAAACGTCAGAAGGAATCCTCCCCAGAGAACAAGGACTTTTGCTTCTTACACTGTATGCATCTGTAGTGTCTGAATTATTTGACAAGATGCATTCTCTTATTACTTCTGTGATTGTATTTAACAGTGAATTGTTCCCTCAGCTAGCTAGATCAGAGCTCTCTGAACCCTAAGGCTGGAGGACGGAACTGAATTCCGTTTTGTCTCAGAGCAAAGTAAGGGAAAATGCTCTCCCTTGACCTTTTCCCCACATTCTAATTCTGTCTGTGATGACTTAACAACCATGACTTAGCTTAATCACCATGACTTGGCAAATTTCAGTGATTAAGCCTGACAGAGTCACAATGACTGGGATCCTGTTTGACCTGGTGTGGCCAAATCTTATCCATACCTTCTATTTGAAATCAAGTGAGTAAATGTTTTTTTAAAAAAAAAAAAAAAAAGTGAGTAAATGTTTGAGGGATACTTTATTCCAGGCACTTTATTGCTATAATTCTTATTGGTTTCCAAAGACTTTTCACACCAGTGATTTTGTTAACACTTCCAGTGTCCAATAACAAAGAGTGTCTTTCTCATCTCTGATTCTCTGATATACCTGAAACATGCTTTGTTCACAGCTCAATATTTTTAAATATTTAATTTTTAAAAAGTCATGATAGAGAAGAGAGGAAGGAAGATGTTTAGGGGGCTTGCTACTTGCCAGTCCTTTATGTCCCATGTCACACAATCTTTACAACAATCCTGTTTAATAGTGTAGTGGACATGACAGATGTTTCCCCACTCCACATATGCCACATACGCCAGGTAAGCTTTGGAAACACACCTCACAGGCAGAGGGGACTTCTTGACCAATTGCCATGATATTCCTGTCTTCATCTGGAAGAAGGATGGACTTCATCAGTTCTCACCAGGGAACCAGGGAGGCACAGGCTTACCTGCTCCATTTGCAGGGGGTCAGGGCTGGATTCAGTGGTTCCAGAAACCTAAACTACAGTGGCTTAAAAAGCACTTTGTTTTCATGTAACAAGGAGTCGAAAGAAGGAAGTCCAGGGCTCATGCAACTACTTAGGAAACCAGACATCTTTTCCCTTTCTCTACTGCCACCTGTCGTTAGTGGCTCCACGGTCACAAAATGTTTGTTGCACCACAGGGCAGCATCTCCACATTTCAGGCAGGAAGAAAGGCAAAGGACAAAAGATGCATGTCTATTGAGTTTCTCCCTTTTTATTTTAATTGGGAAACAATAAGTTTCCTAAAAGCCCTACCCATTAGATTTCTGCTTGTCTCATTGACCAGAACTATGACAAAATCCCAGCTACAAAGGAGCCTGGAAGCAGAGTTCTTTAACTGGGTACACAGCTACCCTAAACAAAATTGGGGTATGTATGTAGGAAGGACAAAGAGGATATTGGATATTGGACAGGCAACCAACGTGGTCTGCCACTGGATATACCAGGCGTGAAATCTTTTTCAAAGTCTTTATATCTGGCTCTCTGCCATTAAGTGTACATACTTATTACATTGGTTACTTTGCAATATTTCTGTTAGAGAATAGAGGAAACCATACATTTTCTGAGCCCCAAATGGGAAAGCATATGTTGCAACTGGATGTCACCACTTGGGCCAATGTCTCAGATAAAAAGAGGGAAGCAGGTTGTCTTGTGTCCATGGCACTGGACTGTAGCAAAACCTCTCTCTACCCTCTGCTAAGAAGATGGGGGAGGGGTGTCTTGATTTCCTCACTGCGTATTTCATTTTGGACTGAGGGCCAGAGGGTTGAGTTCTTCGTACTCATCAGAGTTTACAGTGTATTATCACCACTGGTCTGCCAAATTCTCTCTCTCCCTCTGTCTCTCATTAATTTATGTGCCTTTAAAAGGCAATCCCCATTCCCTACTCTTCTCCTCCTGATACCACAGGCAACTATTGTGATGTATTTAATATGTAGTTTGTATTTTTTGTAAATGTTCTTGCATAATGTGCACTGAGGGCTCATACTTTTAGTTTATAGAAGTGATATCGGGTCACACACTTCTTTCTGTTCCTCATGCAGCATTGTGTTTTTACGATCCATCCAGGTTGCTTTATGTCCATCTAACCCAGTGTTTCTGATAGCTGCGTAATGCCTCCCAGTGTACATCCACCACACTTTACCCATACACTCTGTTATGAGCTGAATTATGTTCTCCCAAAATTCATGTGTTGAAACCCCAAACCTAGAACCTCAGAATATAATCATTTTTGGAGATAGGAATTTGATGAGGTAATTAAGTTTAAGCGAGATCATATGAGTGGGCTCTAATCCATGTATCTGGAGACAGGGCTTTTTTTTTAATTTATTTATTTTTGGCTGCTTTGGGTCTTCATTGCTACAGGAAGGCGAGCGGGGGCTACTCTTCGTTGCGGTGCGCGGGCTTCTCATTGCAGTGGCTTCTGTTTGTGGCAGAGCACGGGCTCTAGGCACGCGGGCTTCAGTAGTTGTGGCTCGCGGGCCCTAGAGCACACGCTCAGTAGTTGTGGCACACGGGCTTAGTAGCTCTGCAGCATGTGGGATCTTCCTGGACCAGGGCTCGAACCCACGTCCCCTGCATTGGCAGGCGGATTCTTAACCACTGCGCCACCAGGGAAGTCCCTGGAGACAGGGCTTTCAAAGAGATGATTAAATCCAACTGAGACTGTTAGGTAAGGTTATAATCCAATGTGACTGGTGTCCTTAAAGAAGAGAGAGAGACACCTGGGATGTATGTGCGCTGAGGAAAGGCCATGTGAAGACAGAAAGGAGGCCGCCATCTGCAAGCCAAGGAGCAAGGGCTCAGGCAAAACCAAACCTGCCAACACTTTGAACTTGGGCCCCAGCCTCCATAGCCATGAGGAAGTAAACGTCTGTCGCTTAAGCCCCCGGGTCTATGGTATTTGTTACGGCAGCCCTAGCAACCCAATATACTCTTTCAGAGACATCCAGATTTCTTTCACCTCCTTTGTGGAAAGTTTTTGAAGGCAGCAAACAATCTTTCCTGCGAATCTGGCAATACTGTATAGCTAACATCTGATATTACTTAACGCTATCCTCTTGGAGTTCTGAATCTTTCACTCAGTGCCTTGTGAAAAAGAATCCTATCCCTGATTTAGATAACCCAGGCCTAAGATTTTCAGTCTGGGAAAATAAAAAAATAAGATGCAGAGTACCAGCTTTAGAATGATCACGTGTTTGTGAAAACGGGGCGGGGGGCGGGGAACCTTCTAAGTGAATACGTCTGAACGACTGTGGAGAAGAGAGGGAAAGGGTCAACACTGGACTGGTAACATCTGTTACCTTTTGGAGAGGGTAATGCAGGAGAAGGGGCAGTGTTCTTTAAACATCTTTGCATTATTTCACTGTTTATATGACCGACCAGGACTGGGCTCGGAGTTGGGGGTATACAACTGAATGACGCAGTGTGGGGTGCCTGGGACTGACTCAGGGCCAGTGGGGAAGTCAAAAGATTGTTACCAGGATCTAGTGTTTATTGAGCTTACCACGCGCCAGTACTAGTCTAAGCACTTGGTGTTAACTCATTTTATTCTTTAAAAAGACTTAATTTTCATAAAGCACTACTCTTATCCCGATCTTGCAGATGGGTCAATTAGGCAGGAAGGGGTTAAGTAGCTCATTCAGAGCTGCACCGTTAGGAAGTGGTGGGCGCAGGCTTGGAACCGAGCCCGGGCACCTTTGCCTTGCGCACACCGCCTCCCTGGATCCACCTTTCCTCCAGGAGTCGGCGGGGAAAGGCCCTACCAAGGGCTGGGTGTTGCAGGGCTGCGGCGGGGTGGGGCGCCCTAGCTGCAGGGGCGCTAACTCCTGCCCGAGAGAGTCTGAGACTCACTGAGTAGGTGAGCCTTGAATTGGCTCTTGCAGGGTAAAGAGGTGTTCATCAGGGAGACTGGGGGCAGGCGGGCACGGGGCCAGCACCCGAGTGCCAGGGTCGGGGCGTGGACGCCGGGCAAGCTGCGGGACTGAGGAGGAGCCCCCCGGCCGCGGCCGCTGGGGGAACCCGCCTTCGTCCCCCTGCTCCCTTTAGGTAATGGAGCCTGCGGACGTTGGTAAGTAAATATCCCCACCCCACAGTTTTAGAATCTAGACTCCCCTGTGGCGGAGCGTTTGCGTGCTGCTCGCCCTCTCCTAGTGCTGAGTAACCTCTGCGTCTTGCCCTCGGAAGAAACTTGGAAGCACGACGCCCGGGCCGATGTTTCCTGGCCCGTGCAGGTTCTTGGAGAGATCGGAGACGGCTGCCGGAGGGAAGGGCGTGGCCTGGCAGTATTTTGGGTGCCTGGCATAGCTGCCTGCACCTGGGAGGGGGCTGACGAAGGAACGTGCGGGACTACAAAAGTGGGACAAGTGTGGAAGGAGAAGAAAGGCAGGGGTCGGAATTCATTTAACGGACGGGTATGGGCGCGGCGAGGAGGTGGGATCCGGGGGCGAGTGCGCCTGGGCCGGGCATCCCACCTTGTCCCCTTCCTCTAGCGGGGGGGGGGGGGCTCGTCCTGATCCTCGCCTGCCTCTGCAGTCGCGCCCTTTCCACGGGTACTTCTGGACTTATGGCGAGTCCAGAATTCTCAGCGGCTGCCTTTTTTGGGAAAAAAAGACAAGTAGGAACAGGAAGGTTTCGGGTCGAACTACCTCGATCGCTCCAAGCAAAATGCCCTGAGAGCTCAGGGCCGCCTGAATCATCTTCTCTTGGCTTTGTCTGCAGGCAAGTTTAAACCCAAACAGACCCCAATTGATTTCCCCGTTGGTGCCAAAGAAAACTCGCGCCTGAAAATGGGGCTGAGCGCAGCGCCACCCGGCGGTTGTCAGGTGTTCCTGAGACTGCTTGCCTTAGAACGCAGCGCTCTGGCCCTTGGAAAAGATGTGCATGGACGTCGGTTCTTTGTGTTTGATGCTTTTTCTTAGAATTCGCTTCATATGAGGAGAGAAATGGAGTATTTGCACTCCAGGTAGTTGTTCAGTGCCCTAGCGAAACCTTAGCCGTGGCTAGGAAGAATTTGTGTGGGTTAACATTGTTCCTTGCCTTGGAGATTAATAAGGTAGCCTCAGTTTCCTCTTCTGCACAACTGTACACTGGCAATGATAATAATACCTATCTTATAGGGAAATTATGAGGGTAAACTGAGATGATAAGTATGACGTGCTTAACACACCAATAGAAACAGTGAATACTACTAAATAAACGTGATTGACGTTAAATGATAATGGTCGAGTTGATGACGGGTAGACCCTGCTGTGTGGCCTCAGTGCAACACTTGGGAGCCATAAGAATCCAGTCACTTCATGGCATTGACTACATGTTTACTGTGTTCTAGGAGCTTCAGGATGGTTCATGCTAAGAGCTGGACGCTGAAGAAACACTTCGTAGGCCACCCTACTAATAGTGACTTTGAATTGAAGACAGTCGACCTCCCACCTTTAAAAAATAGAGGTAAGTCACACTCATTAGATTTAAGTTGGAAGAGACTATATCAGTTTGCCTCTGCTGGGTAACAAACTACCTCCACATTTATTGACTTCAAACAACAATCATTTATTAGTTCACAGTTCTGTGGGTTGGCAGTTTGGGCTGGGTTAAGTTGGTGGGCCTTGTGTAGGTCTCGTCTGGGCTAAGTGGTTAACTTAGGATGGTCATCACTCACATGTCATGTTAGCCAGTGCTCAGGTGCACGCCTCACTTCTCCTCTCTGTGGCCTCTCTAGCTGGCTGGTTTGAGCTCTTTGTTTTCACTGTGATTTCATAAATCTAGAGCAGCAGGAATTGGCAGGATCCAATATGCAAGCACTTTTCAAAGCTCTACTTATATCATCTTTGCTAATATGATGTTCATCAAAGCAAGCCCAGATTCAAGGTGTGGCAGTAGACTTCTTGATGGGAGGACGGCAAAGAAGCCCACACACAGGGATGGGTGGTATCTGTGGCCCTTTTGCAAACGGCCGCAGAGACCTTTTCAAGGCTGTGTGTGTGAAGCCTCAATGTCATGTTAGAAGATCCCTCTACTTCCCTTGGTAACTGAAATGCATGCTTGGGTGCATTGTTCTTCCTGACTTTCGCTAGCCCATGAGGAGTATTTCCTCTCTGTCCCAGTGAGCCCCACGATGACAGTAGGGTAAGAACTGCCTAGCAGCAGTGTGAAGACCTCAGACTATCCCTGTGAGCAGACAATATCCCTGCAGAAATTGAAGGGAGAGAAATGGCGACACATCCCATCACATGTTTGGAGATAAGCTTTGCAGAGCACTTGCTAAAGGGTGTCTTTAAGGGCTATTTTCAGGTAGGTAAGCTTTGAGAAAAGGGCATGCAATCAAGTAGCATGGCAAAGTTATCGATCCCATCTAGGTTGGGATAACCTAGAACTCAGAACCAAAATTCTAGAGGATGGGTGCATGAGGGTCATTCCAGCAAAATGCATGTGTTTTTTAATACTAACTGAGGCTGGTAATAAAACCCTATGTGAGCCCTGTAACACAGTGGTTACAAATGTGGCCCTGGTCAAGATACTTAACCTAAGCTTAAATAAAATGGAAACAATAATTGTTCAGAACATCATATGAAATAATCTATGTAAAGCATGGAGTGAGTGCTGAGTAAATAAACATAATTTTAAATTTTATTTAAAAATTTAAAAAATAATTTTTACTTTTATTAACTGGACTGAGCCCAAGGTGAGAGCTCTTCTTGGCTCTTCAGTAGAAAGCACAGATGAGAGGGCAACCCTGAAGCAGAGAGATCGTCTGTGTTTATTTAGAAGGCCAGAGACAAGGCATCAGGCCAGGGTTTCTAATTGCCTGTGGAGTGCTTTATTTTGTAGAGGTCCTGCTGGAAGCTCTGTTCTTCACTGTGGATCCTTATATGAGGTATTATTTTCCTCCAGAAAATTCTTATGTTGTGCACTGGACTCTAGTTTGACGTGGTCAATCTTTTAAAATATCCAGCTGATTCAAAACGCTATGGCTTCCCCGTTTCTCCCAGAAGGATGTCAGTGATGGGATTCACGGACGCTCATCTTTTTCAGGCGAAAGTCTGAGCAGAGCAGTGAGGGATTACACTGGCCCCTTTACTTTACAACCGTCCCCTATCTTCATGTGCACAATTTACCTCTCATTGGTCACCAGAATTCCTTCCCAAAAACTTAAAAGAAGAAAGAAGCCAAGCTCGAATTTCTCCATTTCACTACTGGCAAATAATTTGGGTAGAGAAAGACGCTAAGACTAAAATTAGGTTTTCTTGCCTTTCCTTTACCTATATTCTTTTAATTTAGGTAATCTGCAGTCGACTCAAACGTGTGTACTCAGTAAACAGTTCAGGGAGAGGAGAGAATAAACGCTTTCACTGGCCACTGACTCAGTAACTTTTTGCCTAGGTAAACAATGCAGCCATCATTCTTTTAAATAATTTTTTTCATAGTTGATTAGTAGAGATTAAAATCTAAAGTGAGGGCTTCCCTAGTGGCGCAGTGGTTGAGAGTCCGCCTGCTGAGGCAGGGGACACGGGTTCGTGCCCCGGTCCGGGAAGATCCCACATGCCGCGGAGCAGCTAGGCCCATGAGTCATGGCCGCTGAGCTTGCGCGTCCGGAGCCTGTGCTCCGCAACGGGAGAGGCCAAAACAGTGAGAGGCCTGCATACCGCAAAAAAAAAAAAAAAAAAAATCTAAAGTGAAAAATATGTTTCCAAATGTTAACTAGCATCCCTTTTTGTGTATCTAGTGTTTTGGGTAACAAGTACCCAGTGGTACCTGGCTTATGTTTTTTTTGTTTTGTTTTGTTTTTTCATTAATTTTTATTGGAGTATAGTTGCTTTACAATGTTGTGTTAGCTTCTACTGCACAGCAAAACGAATCAGCCATACATATACATATACCCCCTCCCTTTTGGGTTTCCCTCCCATTTAGGACACCACAGTGCATTAAATATAGTTCCCTGTGCTATACAGTATGTTCCCATCAGTTGTCTCTTTTATACATAGTATCAATAGTATGTATGTGTCAATCCCAATATCCTAATTCCTCCCACCCCCCCGCTTTCCCCCTTGGTATCCATACGTTTGTTCTCTACATCTGTGTCTCTATTTCTGCTTTTCATATAAGGTCATCTATACCATTTTTCTAGATTCCACATATATGTGTTAATATACGATATTTATTTTTCTCTTTCTGACTTACTTCACTCTGTATGACACTCTCTAGGTCCATCCACATCTCTACAAATGACCCAGTTTTGTTCCTTTTTATGGTTGAGCAATATTCCATTGTATATATGTACCACATCTTCTTTATCCATTCCTCTGTTGATAGACATTTAGGTTGCTTCCAACAGTGGGGGTGGAAAGCAGGTTGCATTGGGTTATCAAGTGAATGGGAAGTGAAGAAATTTGGCTGTTAAAAGAAGAGAGAGAGGGGCTTCCCTGGTGGCGCAGTGGTTGAGAGTCCGCCTGCCGACGCAGGGGACATGGGTTCGTGCCCCGGTCCGGGAGGATCCCACATGCCGCGGAGCGGCTGGGCCCGTGAGCCATGGCCGCTGGGCCGGCGCGTCCGGAGCCTGTGCTCCGCAGCGGGAGAGGCCATAGCAGTGAGAGGCCCGTGTAACGCAAAAAAACAAACAAAAAAAAAAAGGAGAGAGAGAGACAAGGTAGAGATAGGATGAGATTGTAAGAAAGGGACAGTAAGAGAGGAGAATGTTGAGGATTCAAAAGAGAGGAAGGGCTAAGAAATGGAGGGTAGCCTCTGAAGAAGAGAAGAGGCTGATGTCCAGGTCACCTTGAGCCAGAGGATGAACACCTCTTGCTTAGAGAGAAGAGTGAGTGACGACAGGGACAGACGCTGGACCAGTTGAGAATTCCTCTCTGAGGGCCCATATTTTTCCTTGAGGAGGAGACACCAATGGCTAAGAATTCAGATGGAGAGATGTGGTAGGGTATTAAATCACGGAACATGAAACTCAATACCCCTTTGTGACCACTAACCATGCAGCATCGGACTCACTTGAAAGGAAAGGGCTTTCCCGTGTCTGAATGTGCTGTCTCTTTCAGGGTTGTGGAAAGTAAAAACTCAGCCTTCCCAATAGGAACAACTGTAGTGGCTCCTTCCGGCTGGATGGCGCACTCCATTTCTGATGGGAAAAACCTGGAAAAGCTGCTTGCAGAGTGGCCGGACACGTTACCACTGTCTTTGGCTCTGGGAATGGTTGGCATGCCCAGGTGAGTTTCATGGGTTTATTTCACTCATTTGAATACCTGATATCCTGGTTTTCCAAAATGGTTGGTCCAGAACTTGATCAACGAGAAGAGACTCGAGACGTTCTAGGCTCAGGGGCTGATTAGAAAGGATGATGGGACTAAGAAGGGAAGAAGAGGGGCTAGAGTTAGCCTTGGGACTGAAGGAGAGAGAGGGGAAATCAGGTACAAAGAGAAAGTGCTGGTGAGGGGCAGCATGGAAGGGAGAGGAAGCACAGTCCCTCTCAAGCCTCTGGCAAACGGTGTGACACAAAGAAACCAGCTCCTTCTGTCCCTGGAAAGGTCTTGGCTTCACCCCTCACTCATGTCTGCCTCCATTTCAGAGTTTAAAAAGGGAAAAGGAGTTCGGTGTACCTTGGCCTTTCTGTACTGTCTCTGATACCTCACCTCCTTTCCACATCTGAGTTTCCAGAGGTGTCAGGGGATCTGAAGTTTAAATAACTGAGATGAATCACAGTAGAGTTGTACCGTCAGTGTGGTGCAGATTTAAAACACTCAAGTGTCTCTTGGCCTTATCCCTCAGGAAGACTCCTGGTCAGTTCATCCTGTGTCTGCCCTCCAGGGCCCAGCTGCACTTTGCACCTCAAGTTTTCCTCTCATGTCCTGGAGAAGCAAGGTCACCTGAATTCCCTTTGAAGTCCCCCAAATTTTCCTAGCCTGGAAAGTTTCTCTAAGTAATTTCTCCAGGTTGTGTGATCCTTTTCTTTCTTCATTCCTTCTTCCCACCCTTCCTCCCTCTTTCTTTTCACCCTTTGAAGGACTTCTAAAGAATGAAACGGAAATTTATATATCCCCAAATGATCAGCCTCCAGCAAAACCAGCCCCATACCCCCCAAGTTCATATAACACACAGGATTTGAGCTCCTCAGAATTGCCACAGCCAAGAGACAACCTTGTGAAATTAGAGGATGCTTAAGGCAGTAAACAGAATGACAGCCCTTTCCGGTCTGTCCTGCCTGCCTGTACCCTCTACTAGTGAGAGCTCTTCCTCTCCCACCTTGTTATCCCACCCATCCTTCTCTAAATGGTGAGCTGGGGGTAGGAGCACGGGGGTGAAGGCGGACATGAGGAAACCAAGGAGCCAGTTTCCCATGACTTAGCTGGAGAGAAAGTAATTGGTAAAACATTAGGAGATTTGAATTCTAAAAGTAGAGGATAATCTATTCATTTGTGGGTATATTTCTCATTCACCCGTTTCAAGCCCCTAAGGAGTATGCTTCTACTCCAGGTAATCAGCTTCATACCAGTGGTTCTCAAAGATTGAGGGGCAGGGGTTACATATGGCATGTTTCTAGCCTCCATGAGCAACACACCACCAATTCTTTGACAATTCCTGCCATTATGCGCCTTACCAGTGGGATGGGTCAACCCTTCCAGAATGCTGGAACTTCTGCTATAAACTATAAAAGAAGTTGAACTTTGAAACCTAGGGTCTTTCAGCTGTCCAGGCTCCAAAGATTTAACATCCTCCCAAAGTATTGCATTATTTCCTTCTATAGGATCTCTGTCTTCTTGTTAAGCTGGAAGAGTTCAAGTGTTTTGCTCTCCAACCTGTTGATTCTATCCAGTCCCCCTTCGTCCAAAGCATACCTTTCATTTTCCCTCTAGGATTTCTTTACTGCTGGCTTCTTCATCCTATCTCCATTTTACTTTTAAAAGGAGGTGATATTTGGGAAAGACCTTGTACATCTTAGGTCAGTATGTCTAACTGAAAGCTGATTTTGCAAACATCTAGACGGGAGATTGGGGGAGGGGGTGTACGGGCTGTCATGGGTGGAATGACCCAATCTGAAAATGTACCTTCTGCTTCTCTTTGGGAGTTAGGCTAACTTGCCTAGCCTACTCGGATATCAGCATTCATTAAGGCGGTGGTTCTCAGTTGCTTGCATTCATAAGAATCACCTAGAGTCCTATTCAAATTCATATATCCACATCCCAGTATTTTTGAATCAGTGGGTTTGAGGCAGGGTCTGGGAATCTAAATTTTTCATAAAGCTCCAGGTGATTCTGAGACAAGTGGTGTTCCATCCATCTTTTGAAAACAGTGGGTTAAGGGAATATTAGATATTTGGATCCTCAGAAGAAGTGCTGTTTGCCTTTCACTGCTTTCCCTTCAATGCCCAACTCTAACGAGCCCTCAGATATAGTCACGGCTGAATAAGCTTAAGTCACGCCAACGTGTAGTTTGTTTTACACAGAAATGGCTTTATGTGAATTGTCTGAAATTTTTGCCAGTGGCTTAACAATCACCGTAATGGGTATAAATTTCATGGGCTCAGACTCAGGGGTGAAAAAATAGAACTTAAAATTTTTCTACTCCTGTACTTCATTTCTATCTCAAGCTGGTATAACAAAATAAAACCTCCGTCAAGCCAGTGATTTCTCCCATCATTTCAGGTTTAAAACTCATAATTTCCTTTGTCTTCTCCATAGGGTTGATGCAAAGCTCACAGGGCTAACACAAACCCAGTAGAGGGGGGACAACTTCTTGCTTTTGATCTTAGTTGTGCGTTGGTCCCCCCTCTCAAAGTGTAACTTTTCTCGGGCTTCCCTGGTGGCGCAGTGGTTGAGAGTCTGCCTGCCGATGCAGGGGACACGGGTTCGTGCCCCGGTCCGGGAGGATCCCACATGCCGCGGAGAGGCTGGGCCCGTGAGCCACGGCCACTGGGCCTGCGCGTCCGGAGGAGCCTGTGCTCTGCAACGGGAGAGGCCGCGGCAGTGAGAGGCCCGCGTACCGCAAAAAAAAAAAAAAAAAAAAAGTGTAACTTTTCTCATTGAGTCCGCAGCCACATCCCCTTCCAAGCTGGAAATCCACTGAACTGTGGTGGTTTCTTGACCTAATAATCCCCATTGGTGCTATGTGAGCTGCATCTTTGCAGGCCCACTAGTCGTTTCCCTGCAAGCTAACTTCGGCATCTCACTAGGGATGAGGTGGGGAGATTGCAGATGTTCTTTCATACCACTCTGGAGCCATGGGAAGTTCAAGGTGTTTCTTCCTGACCCTCTCAGGCCTAGACACCATATACCGTTATATCTGTTTATGATGTCATGGAGGCTTTCCCCATGAAGCTCGCCATCTCCCTAGAACTTACATAGGAATGAGGCATAAGCTCTCTGTTCTTGGATCCCTACAGTTTAAGGGGATCTATTTTCTTTCACCCCTGAAACTTGGCCTGGGGGTAGACAGGATGCTTCCCCCCTTCCAGCCACCTCTCTGTCCCCTCCCTAGTTCCCATCATCTTTTTTCCTCTCCTGGAGGTAAAGAAGGAGGAGGTGGACCATTAGTGGCTAGTAATATTCATTTCCTATATTTTCTGTCTTTTACCTGGACCCATGGCACTGAGCTGCTGAGAAGGCCTTCAGGGTATATATAAATGAGATACAGGGGAAAGAAACAAATTTATCCCCATAGCCTTACTTTTCTTCCCTTAGCCTAACAGCCTACTCTGGCCTGCTTGACCTCTCTGGTGTGCAGGGTGGAGAAACAGTGCTGGTGAACGTGGCCGCAGGAGCAGTGGGCTCCGTTGTGGGGCAGATCGCTAAGCTCAAGGTAAGTGTCTTCCTCCATAACAAACATTTACTCAGAGCCCACAGCGTGCCCTGGGAATGCAGAGGTGAAATCAGCAGACCTTTTGTCGTCTCAGGGAGTTTGGTCTACTAGTCGATTTCGTTGAGAAGCTGGAGATGGGGAATGATGGAGAAACGTGGGGGGAATGGGGAAAATGGCGCAGCAAAGATGACCTGAACATTGTAATTGGATACCACTGCAGGTCTCAAGTCAGGAATGGCCTCTGCTAGAGTAGTGAATTTGTAAGCAGTAACTATTTTCATAGTTTTTACTGAACTTTTCTTGTTACAACTTAATCTCCTTTCTTCATGATTGCCCCCAACAATTAAAAGAGGGACTTGATATCAGCCAACCAAGAGTCATCACCCACACGGCCCCATTGCAAAGGCTACTGCAGTCAGCCCAGAGCGGTGGGGCCTCAGCTTGGGAACTAACTCATGGGAGGCACGCAGGGCATGGAAACATTGCCTCTGATCTGGACAGGTGTCTGTGCTCAAGAGATCTGATTTGATGGTAGGGGTACAAGACATCAGGCAGCTCACACATGGTCAGGATGTATCACATAGTGGAAATGTTCCAAGGTGATCTGGTTTGGCTTATCCTTTGCCAGAGGCTGGATGTTGGATGCAGGATCTAGTTTCTAGGGAAAGAGTTGGGGAGAATACAGATGAGTACAGGACTACAACCAGCAGCCAAGGGTTTGGGCTGGTCTCCAGTGCTAATGGGAGCTTGGAATACAAATAAAGAGATGAGGCTGTCATACAGGTTGCAAATTTTGCAGTTAAGGAATCACATTAGTTTTCTAATGTTAAACCATAATAGCATTCTGAAATAACTGTTATTTACCAATGGTGTCTTATGAATTTATACTTTTGGATTTGATTTAATAACATTTCATATAGAATTTTTGCATCTATATTCATAGGTGAGTTTGGTTTAAAGTTTTTTGTTTGGAACTTATCAGTGTTTAGCTTTGGGTTATGCTAGACTTAACAAAATGAATTAGTAATACTTCCAAAATTCAAATTTTAAATGTTTTATTAAAACTTCAAGGGATTTTTATTTCAAAAATTTGATAGGACATATTTTTTAATTAGGGAAGAGCCGTCTCTCTCCCTTTTCTTATCTTTTTCTTTTTTCTGGCTGTGCCATGCAGCATGTGGGATCTTAGTTCCCCAACCAGGGATCAAACCCGTGCCCCCTGCCATGGAAGCGCAGAGTCTTAACCACTGGACCACCAGGGAAGTCCTGATAGGACTCATTCTTAAACCTATTCTTTTAGAAACTCCATTAGAGACTGCCATGCTAAGAAGTTTGTGCTTAATCCTTGGAGGAATGACATGATTAATTCTGCATTTTAGAGAAATCTTTTTGATTTGAATAGTTCATAGGGACACAATACTAGAAACAAGAAGTCAGATTAGGATGCTCTTACAATAATTCAGATGAAAATTATGATACCCTGACAGTGAAGGTGGGACATCAGAGGCAGCTTTTAAGGATATTTGTTGAAAAAGAACAAACACCTGGTGATTGGATGTGGCTAACAAGAGAAAGGAAAGCATCTCCTTTGACCCACATGTTTCAGGTTTGGATAACTGCGTGGTCTCACCCACTACAATAGAGAAGAGAGGAGGAACAACAGGTAAGAAGCAAGGGGAAGAAAAAGATTCCATTTTAGACACATTGATTATGAGGCCCCTTAGGCTCTCCAAGTGAAGATTGTTATAGGTCGTTGGAAATACTGATTTGGAACTCAGGAGAGAGGCATGGCTGGAGTTAATAAACAAGGGAATCATCTGCATGAAGGTGGTAGTGAGGTCATAAGAGTAAATGAGATCATCTTATGAGAGTATAAGGTTAGAAGGCAAAAGGACCAAGGATAAGAGATTTTGCAAAATTGTTTTTTCTTGAATCATGAAGGAATGGAAAAAGCATATGGCAGTCGTTTGTACAGATACATGTACGAACCCAAAGGCCTTTCCCCAATTGAGAGTGAACAGAGGCTGATATTCTGGTCTTCACGATACATTCAGAATAGAAGAGAGCTTTCTGAAGATCTACTCTCTATGTACCAATATAAGCTCTAGTCTCAACCTGAAAGTGCTTCTCAGGATGCACTCCAGTTCCTCTATGATTAGGCAGCACCTAGTCCAACGCTTTGGGCCAAATCACAGAACACGGGGCAGTTACCAGGAGGGCTGTCTTTGATATGAGAGTCCCAGGGCAGAGCCAACATTATAGTCTGAAGAGTCACTGCACCAAGAGATAGCATGCAAGTCATTGCAAGGGAGAAGAAGCTCCAACATAAAGAAACAGGAGAGTCAAGCCAGCAGGTTGAAATGAGCTGCAAACCACCTAAACATAGGAGGGATCGGTGGGGTGGTCAGAGGCAAGCTGAAGTGATGGTTGGGTTGTATCATAGGCTAGTTTAGGGACGAATTTCGCCTAGGGGGTCTGTTGGCCCATTATATATGTGGCTCAGCACCTAGGAGGGTGTTCTGGAGGAACCTGGCCATTCTAGACTAGGAGGATAGACTTGGCCCATGCTTGTGGTTTACAAATGGTTTCCATTTTTCTCCCCATTTAAGGCTGCGAAGTTGTTGGAGCAGCAGGGTCTGACAAAAGGGTTGCCTGCCTTGAAAAGTATGGATTTGATGTTGCCTTTAACTACAAAACAGTAAAGTCTTTGGAAGAAACTTTGCAAAATCCTCTCCTGAGGGTTATGATTGTGATTTTGATAATGTAAGTACAAATTGGACTTAATATCTGATTTACTAGCAAAGCAACTAAGTACTATATGAGGGAATCTACTTCTAGAGTTTCCATCTAAAAATATATGAGGAAAGCACATATGCCTTTTTTAAAAAACAGCTTTATTGAGATATAATTTACCTGTTTAAAGCATAGAACTTGGTAATTTTTAGTGTATTCACAGAATTGTACAACCCTTGCCACAATTTTAGAACATTTTCATCACCCTGAAAAGAAGTGCTTGTGTTCATTAGCAGTCACTCCCCTTTGTCCCCCCAAAAGTGATATTTTGTGACTGGCTTATTACACTTAGCATGTTTTCAAGGTCCATCCATATTGTAGCATGTATCATTTTTTCATTCCTTTTTTAAAAAATTTTTATTGAAATATAGTTGATTTACAATGTTACTTCGTTTTCTTTTTTTAAAAATAAATTTATTTATTTAGGCTGCATTGGGTCTTTGTTGCTGCGAGCGGGCTTTCTCTAGTTGCGGTGAGCAGGGGCTACTCTTCGTTGTGGTGCATGGGCTTCTCATTGCGGTGGCACAGGCTCTAGATGCACAGGCTCAGTAGTTGTGGCACGTGGGCTTATTTGCTCCGCGGCATGTGGGATCTTCCCGGACCAGGGATCGAACCCGTGTCCCCTGCATTGGCAGGCAGATTCTGAACCACTGCACCACCAGGGAAGTCCCTCATTTCTTTTTATGGCCAAATAATATTCCATTGTATGGATATATCACATTTTATTCATCCATCCATCGGTTGATGGGCAATTGAGTCATTCACACTTCTCGGCTATTATGTATAATGCTGGCTATGACCATTCATGTACAAGTTTTTGTGTGGATATATGTGTTCATTTCTCTTGACTACAATCAGAATTGTTGGGTCATATGGTAACTCCACGTTTAATATTTTGAGGAACTGCCATACTATTTTGCAAAATGGTTGCACTATTTTACATTGTCACCAGCAATCTGTAAGGGTTCCAATTTCCCCAAATCTTCAGCAGCGTTTATTATCTGTCATTTTGATTGTGGCTATCCTAGTGAGTTTGAAGTGATATTTTGTTGTGGTTTTGATTTGCATTTCTCCAATGGCTAGTGATGTTGAGCATCTTTTCATGTGCTTATTGGCCATTTGTATGTCTTCTTTGGAGAAATGTTTGCTCAAATCCTTTGACCATTTTCAGTTGGGTTATTTGTTGAGTTGTCAGAGTTCTTTATATATTCTGGACCCAAGTCCCTTATCAGATACAGTCAATTCTCAGTATTCCTGGTCTATAAGTTCCTATAGAACTTTATGTTCTATAAAGTCACCACAAACACTGAACCATTGCTCCTTCTGGAAGTGTGCACACATGCACATATCTTACATAGATTACAACCTTTAGTCCTTCCTATAACTTCTCTTTTATTTTAAAAGAGAAAATTTTTGTTTAAAAGTGTTAAGTAGCTTGTCTGAGGCCGTCCCAGGACTAATCCTCCCACAGTTGGGATCCATACTCCATTCAGCTGGCCCCAGAGCTGGAGCTTCTTGAACCACTCTGCACTGCCCCCTACTGTCTTCATCCTCTGGTAATCTCGGTATGAGAGCTAAAAAAAGAAGGCAGACCCTTGGCCTTTTTAGACCTCAGCTGGGAACTTTGTGTCTCTTTTGCCACTAGCCACTCTGTGTATGTCTGCAAATGACCAGGGAAAGCTCTATGAGTATTGGGGTTATAAATAAATTTTAGCAAGTAGTCCAGTTCTCAATTATGGCATATACTTAAAATGAGGATCATTAGTAATAATATCTCCTGTATAGGGTTTGCAAATATCTTCTCTTATTCTGCGAGTTGCTTTCACTTTCCTTTTTTTTTCTTCCACTTTCTTGATGGTGTCCTTTGAAACACAAAAGTTTTAAATTTCTGATGAAGTCCAATTTAGTTTTTCTTTTGTTGCTTAGGCTTTTGGTGTCATGTCTAAGAAGCCTTTGCCTTATCCAAGGTCACAAAGGTTTACTCCTATGGTTTTTTCCTAAGAGTTTTATTGTTTTAGCTCTTACATTTAGGTTTATGACACGTTTTTTTGTTGTTGTTTTTTTTTCGGTACACGGGCCTCTCACTGTTGTGGCCTCTCCCGTTGTGGAGCACAGGCTCCGGATGCGCGGGCTCAGCGGCCATGGCTCACGGGCCCAGCCACTCCGCGGCATGTGGGATCTTCCCGGACCGGGGCACAAACCCGTGTCCCCTGCATTGGCAGGCGGACTCTCAACCACTGCGCCACCAGAGAAGCCCTATGACATGTTTTAAGTTAATTTTTGTGTATCGTGTAAGGGAGGAGTCCTATTTCATTCTTTTCCGTGTGGATGTCAGTTGTTCTGCACCATTTGTTAAAAAGACTGTTTTTTCCCCTGTTGAATTGTTTTGGCACTCTTGTCAAAAATCAATTGACTATAAATGTAAGGGCTTATTCTGGACTCTCAGTTTAGTACTGTTGATCTATATTTCCGTTCTCACACTGTCTTGATTGATGTAGCTTCATAGTAAGTTTTGAGATCGGAAACTGTGAGTCCTCCAACTTTGTTCTTGATATATGGCTTCTGAGTTATTTTTCCATACTTTTAGATAAAGCAATGAGATTACTGAACTGGTCAGAAAACCCCAAATTATAATGAAGTAAAATTTACAAGTTATATAAGGTGTATTTCTACAGTCAAATGAAAATGCCTAGTTTCTAATTTCTCTTTCCAACTGCGATTTTCTGCCCTGTGGTGCTAATTTAATCAGTGTTATTGCTGCTAAAACAAGTATTGTGAAATGATCATTGTGAGTTAATGATTCTCCTGAATCTTCTAGGGTTTAGATTATTTAAAGGTTTTGGTTTTTTGTTTCCCTGTCTGTTTAGGTAGGTGTAGAGTTTTCCAACGTTGTTATCCCCCAGATTAAGAAATTTGGAAGACTTGCTATTGCTATATGTGGGCCCATCTCTACATATAACAGAACCGGCCTCCTTCCCCCAGGTAATGAACTCACGCACATGATCACAGGTGTAGAAAGACGGAACAAGGAGGAGATTCACAGATATGGTGAAGGCCAGTGACTATCAAAGTATTTAACAGATTTCCTAATATTCTTGATGAAATAGTATTTATTAAACTAAAAATATATAATTGTGTATATCTGTGCTAAATCAGCTTATATTGGATTTTGACATAGAGAAATAACAGGTGCTGAAAATATGGAAGAAACAGAGTTATTAAAAGTTTTAGTTTTTTACTTACTGTTTTCTGCAAAGTTGTGAAAAGCCATGATTTGATTTAGAAATAGAACACGTTGTCCTGGCTGGAAAAAATGAGGGTTCTTCAGGATATTCGAGATGTGCTGGAGGTTTGGGGGTGGGTAGACGGTGGCTTAATGTGGGTGAAGGGAAAACAGGCTGCCATTTCCTTCAGACAGTAGTGGGCAGAGTTTCCTGCAGCAGCACCAAACTGACAATTTCCACTACACGGGAAAGGGGCATGCGTTTTCTCTCGATCCCTAGAACGTCCTTGTTTTGCTTCTCCTGTCCGCTGCCAGGCCCTCCATCCCTCACTTCTCCACTCTCTTATGCTGAGACCTTCCCCTCCCACCTCCATGCCCAAATAAGTCCAAAAGCAGTATCAACTAGAGAACTATGTTCATTAAATCTCAGTTTTCTAAGAGATGCCCTATAGGCCTCTTATTTTACAGATGGAGAGATGGATGGCCAAAAGGACCAGAGACTCTTTCAATCCTATTAGCAACAGACTCAAAATAAAAGCAGATCTTCTGAACTCCTCATACAGAGTCCTTTCTGCTACAAATGATTCTGTGCTGTTGGTGAGATTACAGATTTACCTGCGGTCTAAAAATTTAAAAAAGGAGAAAGGGCTTCCCTGGTGGTGCAGTGGTTGAGAGTTCGCCTGCCGATGCAGGGGACACGGGTTCGTGACCCGGTGCAGGAAGATCCCACATGCCGCAAAAAAAAAAAAAAAAAGGAGAAAGAAGAACAAAAAGGAATCTTCCAGATTACCATCAGGATCCAGGCAACCACAAATAAATGGGTCATTTGTTCTATGATGGGCTTCACTCGTGGGAATGAAACCTTATAACCCTGCTAGTTAACAACACCTCGGCTACACTGAGACAGGTGGGTGGGAGTGGAAGAGGCTGAGGAAGGCCCACTTGTAGATTCCCCGTTGGGTTGTGAAAAATCAAAGACGCTACTTTCTCCAAGAAGGATACTCCAGGTGCACCTGGCAATCTTATTAGGGACTTTTTCCCCCCATATTTTTCTAATTGATGCTAAGCTAGCATCCTGGGAAATCTTCCTGCCAATTGAGCAGAGGTCCAGGATGCATTTTCCTGACCACAGCCAAATATTTTGGATACAGTAACTTGATCTAGGCTTTTAAGCAATTAGTCTTTGCAAGTTCAGCGGCTCAGGGCTCAGGTTTTTGAGACCTATCTGGCCTTGTGGACAAGCTGGCCTTGTCCATTCCATTTTAATCAAGTGAGATTCTGCTCTGCCTCTGATCTCCAGAAATTCTAACATATTTCACTGTTAGGAGAGCTCGGAGGCAAGTACTTGTTTCCCCCAGCTTTCATGCCACATTTGTTTTCTACTCGCAATAAAGAAACCACATCCTCATCAGCACGCACAATCCCAGAAACAGTATTTCATCCTCTTCCAAGATGAGAAAATGAGGACTCCACTTCTTAACCCAAGAGGAATATGGCTGGGGTGAGTCTTCCGGAGAAGCACTCTTTCTGCAAGACTAATCTAGCATTTGGATGTGTCCCTCTCATGTCTCACTCATCTTGCATCAGTTTCTTTTGCTTCAGGACAAAGCCCTACTTTTCCTTCTTTATCTCTTTTTTTTTTTTTTTTTGGCTGCTTTGGGTCTTCATTGCTGCAGGCAGGCTTTAGTTGTGGTGAGCGGGGGCTACTCTTCTTTGCGGTGCGTGGGCTTCTCATTGCGGTGGATTCTCTTGTTACGGAGCATGGGCTCTAGGCGCGCAGGCTTCAGTAGTTGCAGTGTGCAGGCTCAGTAGTTGTGGCTTGCAGGCTCTAGAGTGCAGGCTCAGTAGTTGTGGCGCACAGGCTTAGTTGCTCTGCGGCATGTGGGATCTTCCTGGACCAGGGCTCGAACCCATGTCCCCTGCATTGGCAGGTGGATTCTTAACCCCTGTGCCACCAGGGAAGTCCCAAAGCCCTACTTTTCTGACTGCTGACATTACTTTCTTCAAAGTAGCAAGTGGGAACTTGAGGCCTGAGTAATGCCAGTTATGAAGGAGGCTGAAGCTAGATTCTGCCAGTCATCTGGGCTCTTCCGGCCCTGATAGTCCCTGGGCATTTTCACCTGACTTCCTGGAACGTGTAAGACTATGCTCAGGTGCCATTCCCTCAGTTTCTGGTCACTTAGGATCCTTGGGAAAATAAACCAGGCAACCAATACAACCTTTTCTCTCACGCACAGAAGAGTACTACCTTTTTTACAGGCTGCAGGGTAGCCCTGTGCTTTTTCTACGCTGGTGGTTCTCAAAGTGTGGGCCCAAGACCAACAGCATCACCATCTCCTGGGGACTTGTTAGAAATACAAATCCTCGGGGCCCACTCCATCTCCACAGTCAGAAGCTCGGTGAGGGGCCCAGCAATCGCTTTTCACAAGCTCTCCACGTTATTCTGACACTTAGGAAAGTGTGAGACCCACTGTTTCAGGCTAACTCTTGGTATCTTGAAATGGCGAGGGCAGGGGCAGGTGTGGAATTTGCTGAGCCCCTTGATCTATTCTCTTACTGGCTTGTAGGCCGGGGAGGACACCAGTTGTTTTGCGTCCGCTTTGAGAACAGAACAGAAATAGATAGATTTATGCCATAAAATGACTGTATTGAGCCATAAAGAAGAACACGCTAAGTATTGTGAATATCAGGGTATTCACCCTTGAGCAGCACAGAAACGTTTCACACGTTATCTTCAGGACCTCGTTCTGTTCCCTAGAACTGTTTGGGAAGCTTTTGGTGGACCTTGCTTCTGGCAGGTGACGGATGAACAGTTCCTGGCTGCCCGGCCTGTACAAGGACTCCACGTGTGTGTCGGTTTCCCATGGCTGCTGTAACTATTACCACAGACTCAGTGGCTTAAAACAACACAAATTTATTGTCTTACAGTTCTAGAGGTCGAAAGTCTGAGATGGGTCGGCAGGGCTGCATTCCTTCTGAAGGCTCAACAAGACTTGTTTCCTCGCCTTTTCCAGTTCTAGAGGCCGCCTGCGTGCCTTGGTTCACAGTCCCTTTCCGCATCTTCAAAGCCAGCAGCACTGCATCTCCAAATCTCCCTCTCTCTCTCCCTCTCTCTCTCCCTCCCTCCCTCTCTCCCTCCCTCCCTCTCTCTCTCCCTCCCTCTCTCCCTCTCTCTCTCTCTCCCTCCCTCCCTCTCTCTCTCCCTCTCTCTCTCCCTCCCTCTCTCCCTCCCTCTCTCCCTCTCTCTCTCCCTCTCTCTCCCTCCCTCTCTCCCTCCCTTTCTCTCTCCCTCCCTCCCTCTCTCTCCCTCTCTCTCTCCCTCCCTCCCTCTCTCCCTCCCTCCCTCTCTCCCTCCCTCCCTCTCTCCCTCCCTCTCTCCCTCTCTCTCTCTCTCTCTCTGTCTCTCTCGCGCTCTCTCTCTTTCTCTCTCTCGCTCTGATCTCTGCTTCCATCATCACATATTTTTTCCCGACTCCAATTTTTCTGCATCCCTCTTTCCCTTACAAGGGCCCTCGTGTGGGCCTACCTGTATAATATAGAATAATCTCCCCATCTGAAGGTTCTTAACTTAGTCACATCTGCAAAGCCGCTTTTGCCACATAAGGTAACATATTCACAGGCTCTGGGAATTAGGATGCGGGCGTCTTTGGGGGCCATTATTCTGCCCACCACAGAGTGCATGCTGATTTGTGGGCAGTCCCGTGGGTCAGAAAGGGTGGAGGAAACAGAAGGGAGCGCACTGGGAGAACTCTGACACGCCTCGTACCGCCTGTGTTTCCACCACGGCCACCCGCCTGGACCCTGCTGCCCGAATGTGCCCTCCTGTTCATAGGCCCACCCCGGAGGCCGTCATCTTTAAGGAGCTTCACTTTGAAGGCCTCCCCGTCTACTGCTGGCAAGGAGAAGTCCGCCAGAGGCTCTGAAAGGCTTGCTGACAGGGGTCTCAGAGGTGAGAGGCTCCAGGGCCGCTCCTCCACCAGATCCCCTTCCCTTTGGATGCTGCAGATTTCATTTCCACTGGGAATATGGGTTCATCTCACTGCTCCCCCTTTTATAACAAAATACCTGGAAGTCTTGTCTGCACTCACTGTCTGCAGCCCCTCTTTCCATTCTTTCTTAAACCCGCCTGTCGGGTTTTGCACTGTCGCCATTCCACCAACACAGCTTTTGTCAAGGTCGCCGATGCCCCTCACACTGTGGACCCCAGTCATCGGCTCTTAACATCGTTTGGCTGTGGAGGGTATTTGACAGAGAGCATCGCTCCCTCCTTGCTTCCTTTGGCTTCCCTTAGCTCTTGGTTTTCCTCACTGATTGGTCCTCCTCAGACTCCTCTGCTAGCTTCTTTTCTTCTCTCCAAATTAATAACAGTGTCCCAATGCGTGGTCCCTGGGCCTCTTCTCTCCTCTGTCCACACTCTCTCAGCCCTTTGTTATCTCATCCACGCTCTTGCTTTTATTTTTCTTTTTTTGTGTTTGGTACACGGGCCTCTCACTGTCGCGGCCTCTCCCGTGGCGGAGCACAGGCTCCGGACGCGCAGGCTCAGCGGCCATGGCTCACGGGCCCAGCCGCTCCGCGGCATGTGGGATGCTCCCGGACCGGGGCGCGAACCCGTGTCCCCTGCATCGACAGGCGGACTCTCAACCACTGCGCCACCAGGGAAGCCCCACGCTCTTGCTTTTAAATATCATCAGTATGCTGACAGCTCTCAACTGTCGGTCTCCAGCCTAGATCTCTCCCCTGAGCTCTAGACTGTTCAGCAGCTGTGCTTGGGTGTGCAATGCGCTTCTCCATCTCTGTCTTAAAGTGTTAAAAACCGAAAACGTCTTGATCTTTCCTGCCAAACTTGCTCTATATATAGACCGCACCGTCTCAGTTATGACAACCTTTTTAGTTGCTCAGTTCAAAAACGTTGAAATTATCTTTGATTCCTTTCTTTCTCTCATATCCATGTCTAATCTGTCGGCAAATTCTGGTGGCCCAACCTCGGAGATACATTCAGAATCTGCCCTGTTTCCCCTCCTCCACTGCCACCATCCTGGTCTAGGCCAGCATCTTGTCTGGCTTGGATGTTGTGGTGGCTTCTAAGCTGCTCTCCCACTTTTTCACCCCTACAGACAATTCCCAACACAGCAGCCAGAGTGATCTTTTAAAGCATAAATCACACCAAGTCATCTTACGCTCAAAACCCTGCAAAGCTCCCCATTTCACTTAGAATAAACCCTGCGAGGCTGGACACTATCTGGCCTCCGTTACCTCTCTAATTTCATTGCTTACTGTCTCTCCCCACACCCCTCCACTTCTCCGTAACTGCTTACTTAATTCTCACCCCCTCCTTCAAGTTTTTGCTGAAAACTGCCTTCTGAATGAGGACGCTTTGAACATGACCCTATTTTATATTGCAATCCCCCTTCACTGGTTGAGCCTCCTTATCTTACTTTGATCCATAGCAATTATCATCTTTTAACATAATATACACTATAATTCACTTAATTGTCTGTCTCCCTCCCATGAGAATGTAACCTCCCCGAGGGCAGCAATATTCATGCATTTTGTTTGCTGATGTATCCACACCACCCAGGATAGTCTGAATAGGCACTAGGTGAACATCGTCAAGACGAAGGAGTGTTAGAGGGGCGTATATTTTGCCATGGCTCTTCCAGGTCCTAGAGTGGAGTCGTCTTATAGCCATGCCTTATAGATCCAGAGGAAGAATCCAATCGCTTTGTCCTGATCTGTGATCATTTTCCCACCTTACGCCATGTGGAGTTTTAGTCAACAGAAATCTGAATAACCGAGGTGGCATTATTTTCGTTTCCCAGGAGAAAAGTGGTACCATACTTCCTAACCCCTGGCTTCCTGATCATTTCCAAATTCAAAGACATAGATGGCTCCCCTGGCATCCCCTGGAGCTTGGCGTTTTTCCCAGTCTAACACTCTCCGAGTGCTGGGCTGGGCTCTTTCCAGGGAGCTGGGAAGAGTGGGATGCGTTTCGAGTTCCCAGTGTGTAGCCTTTTTGTCCCTGTTGGTGAAATCAAACGTGATCACAGCTGACAGCAGACACCACTGTGCTGGTGTCCCAAATGCTTTCTTCCTACAAAGTGAACCTAATTATAATTTTGTTCTAAGTAACTAGTGAATTGGTTTAATTTCTCTCTCATCTACTTATTTCTTTCTCATCCCTCCCCCTTTCTTTTTTTTTTTTTTCTTTGTGATACACGGGCCTCTCACTGTTGTGGCCTCTCCCATTGCGGAGCACAGGCTCTGGAGGCGCCGGCTCAGCGGCCATGGCTCACAGGCCCAGCCGCTCCGCGGCATGTGGGATCTTCCCGGACCGGGGCACGAACCCGTGTCCCCTGCATCAGCAGGCGGACTCTCAACCACTGCGCCACCAGGGAAGCCCCCTCCCCCCTTTTTTAATACACTTTTTATTTTAGAATAGTTTTAGAGTTACAGAAAAATTCCTGAGAGTAGAGAGTTCCCATATACCCTGTATTCTATTATATCCTAATTTCCCATATTATTAACATTTTATATTAGTATTCACCCTCTACTTTTAACCTCTAAACTTTTGATTATAGCTTTTGACCCTTTCCAGGTTCCTGGCCTCTTCAAGCACAGGAATGAGCTGGGGCTTTCTACTGATAGTTAAGTGTTCAAATCCCAGCTTCCCTACATACTAGCTGAGTGACCTCAAGCAAATAAATAATCCCTCCATAAATCCATAAAGGATGCTAAACCATCACTGGATACATTAGGGAAAAACAGTATAAGGTGACTTAGGTCTCCACAGAAGACCTCTTTAAAATAATGTGAGAATGCGAATTAGTTCTATTTAGTAGACTGTGCCTTGTAGAAAAAAGAGAAATGAAAATCCTTCTTCACTAAATGAACTCTTCCCTCCCACACTCCTAAATGAATGTTAAACACTTACTGAACAAATCTTGGCTTGAAGGGAAGACATATTTTTAGACTGCCATCGTATTTACATTTCCTGAACAGGTTCTGCCTCTTCAGGGGTCAAATAGAGGTAATGATGCTACAGCATTGGGCTACTGGAAAGATGAACACAGATGATACCCTGCAAGGATGTCCCCTGCTCCATATGCTTCCGCCTCTTCTGAGATCATTACATTATTAAATTTTTTTGTTCAGTTTACTTAGAAATTAGTTAATTGCTTCCTTGTGACATTTCTCGTATTGTTATGCTGTGATCTGACGCCTATTATTAAACTCTTATGTGTGCTGTAATCTGTTACATACACTGTGTACGTGGGTCATGCCCCCCAAATGACTATAAGTTCAAAGAGGACAGGGTCTCCACTTCCTAGTTCCAAGTTTCCCATGATGTACTGATAAATTTGTTGCTACAGTGAGAAGAGTATATAATTTAGAATATGAAATTAATCTATTATGTTGGTGGTTGTTTTGATACAGGGTAAAATCCAGTACCATGAACACATCACTGAAGGATTTGAAAGCATGCCAGCTGCATTTATGGGAATGCTGAGAGAATTGGGGGAAGCAATAGTGAAAGCATGAACAAAAGTGACACATGGAATCTAGAAATCATTTGGATGATTACTTAGTTTCTTTATAATCATTTAGTAAAAGGTATGCTGTCTTCATGATCTAAAAAACATTAATTGTAATGCATCTGATCTACCTAATAAAATACATTTAAGTGGAATATAATTAGCAAGAGAGAGGGAAAATTTCATATTGAACAATGGCCAAGTGAACTTACTGCCTGCTATAGTTCCCTCAGGGTTATGGTAGAAAATAATGGCTCTCGAGTCCAAAAGTTTACTGCTTCTGTGACCTTGAACTTCTGATTTTTCATCTGTAAAGTGAGGACAGTAACATCTGCTTCACATACATATTATACATTTATTTAAAACAACAGCATAACACGTGGCATATATTAGGTACTCAGTAAGTGTTAGCTACCTCCCTGCAGAAATCAGTGAATTTGAAGTCAAGGTCACCACCCCTATGGCTTATGGTTACACAAGGAGAAATAACCATTGCTGACGTACACGGACTCAGGGGAGCCCCCATTGGTCCTCTGCGGGCAGGTCTAACGTGGCAGACCAAGGAAGGAATCTATCGCTCCCAACAGCTACAAAAAAAGATAACATATGGGAATCTATAAGCCAACAGAAATGTGAGAGATTATTATGAAGAAAGCTTTGAAACATGACTAAGAAACACAAAAGAAGACAACATATGGAAGTTACCATGCTCTTGGACTGGGAGATTCAGTATCATGAAAATGTCTGTTCTGTTGATCAATTCTGCTACCAAATAGAGGAGGGATCAAATTGGAGTACAAGGAAAAAATAAGAGAAAAAAGTGCGATTGTGGGTGTGTGTGTATAAAACCTCTGGAAAGATGTAATAACAAGAACTGAGGTGTGCCTGAAAGATGGGGGATAAGAGAAAAACTACACTTTTGTGCTTTTTGAATTCTGAATCTAATGAACAAATTTATTCACTATTACAAATTCAATTAAAAAAATTAAAGTCCCTGTGCTTCTGTGTCCCCTTCCCATGTGGGGGAAATAACATATGCATGAGAAAAAACTCAGGAAAAGGTGGGGTCACCCCTAAGGCTGGGCACCCCCTAGTGTTTTTACCTCTCGAACTTGTCCACAAGTTTGAGCCTCCAGCAGCGTGTCAGCTCCAGGTGAAGGGTTCCTGCCCCGGCACTGGGTCCTGTGATGTGTTCTGTTCTAAGGCTTCTACCCCAGTAGCTTGTGACTCTCGGTATCTGTCTGACTCTCCCACTCTGGGGGCAGTGGTTTACCCCGTGACCTAAGGTCTCTGCTGGATCTCAAGAGTTGTTGATTTTTTTATGCTCAATGTTTTTCTTGTTAGGACAGACTGATGACACCCAAGCGCAATACATGCTGGACCAGAAACCAGAAGTCAAGAGCATGTACGTATCTATATACATATATACACATATATATATTATAAATATATACATATTAGTGGGGTTTTTTTGGCCTCCCTGTGTGGCTCGCTGGATCTTAGTTCCTCGACCAGGGATTGAACCCATGCCCTGGCAGTGAAAGTGCAGAGTCCTAACCACTGGACTGCCAGTGAATTCCCAAGAGGATATATTTTAAATTTTGATAATACTTACCATTTTTTCTTTGATGGTTAAGTGCTTTTAGTCTTTCACCTAAGAAATCTTTACCTATCTTTAGGTCATGAAATTTTTCTCCTATATTTTTATTCTGTAAGTTTTACCCTTTTAGCTTTTATGTTAGATCTGTGATGGAGCAGGGAATAGGGGATTGGGATTGACTGCAAAGGGGCAAAAGAGAATTTTCTGGGGTGATTTCAATGTTCTGTTTGGATGGGGATGACATAAGGGTGGACATGTGTCAAAACTCATTAAACAGTACATTTAAATGCATGCATCTTATTGTATATAAATTATACGTCAATAAAGTTAACTTCTAAAAAGAAGAAAAATAGGTCCAGTACAAAATTTAGGCCACAAGACAGGAGCTTCCTTGCTCCCAAAGTGCTGTGGACTCCTGGCTTACTTGTAGGGAGAAAGAAGTACAATAAACAGCCAAAGAAAGGCCAACATCTGTAAGATCCACAATCACACGTTCCATTCTTTGTAGGGAAGCCTCCCAAGGGGGCACTGATATATTTCACCTTAAGAGGAGACAGGAAGAACAAAGATCTTCATGTTTCCCCCATGCCCATCTAAATCTCTTTTCAGAATTTATTTTGGGCCCAACAGTAAAATAGGTAATTTTTTCCAAGAGACAAGCTAGTTTTTCATACACCACTTATGGAATATTCCATCTTTCCTTTACAATCTAGTAATAACATGGTTCCACATCTAGATTCATCTGTTCTTTTTTTCCGTTACATTTTTAATTAATTTATTTATTTATGACTGTGTTGGGTCTTTTTTGCTGCGTGCGGGCATTCTCTAGTTGCGGCGAGGGGGGGCTACCCTTCGTTGCAGTATATGGGTCCTAGAGCACGTGGGCTTCAGTAGTTGTGGCACACGGGCTTTGTTGCTCCGCAGCATGTGGGATCTTCCCAGACCAGGGCTCGAACCTGTGTCCCCTCCATTGACAGGCAGATTCTTAACCACTGCACCACCAGGGAAGTCCCTCCGTTACATTTTTGATTGGTTGTTGCTGGAGTTCTGGACAGTTTTTAACTACACCTATCAATCTATGCACAATTTGTGCATTTCTGAAATAAAGTATTAAAGAAAACAGTGCTCTTTTGAATACAGTATTTCAGATTAATGCATTTAGAACTTTTGCCGCAATATTTTAGCCTGATGCTTATGGCAAATCCATAACTGCTGCCAGGTAGCTAACTGGACTTGATATAACTTAACTGCATCAAGAAAATACGATTTTTGCCGGCATGTGCTATTATTCTACAACTCAGACATTTAGTTTATGTTCTGTGAACTGGTGTATATCCCAGGTGTACAAATCTTTTTCAGTGAAATCTTGATAGCAAAGTGGTGGTCAACATTCCATAGACATTCCCTGGTAAGAACCAGGCAGGATATCACCAATGACAGATTTTGTCAGCCCCACTGAAAAGGTTACGCAAGATCTACAGGGATTCCAATTTTAAGGTAGTAAAGAATTCTGCCTTCTCCTCTGGAAAATCCAAAACAATATAGATGATAAGAAACAAAAATGGGGGGGAATTCCCTGGCGGTCCAGTGGTTAAGACATGGGCTTTCACTGTTGTGGACCCGGGTTCGATCCCTGGTCGGGGTAATAAGATCCCACAAACCACGCGTTGCAGCTCCCCCAAAAAAATTTTTAAGAAAAATTTAGGGAAAGCTGTAGAATGTTGTAATAAAAAAGACAGAAAATAACAGGTGATGGTGAAAAGATGAAACAATGATTTTACCAATTTACTTATACACTCCTGGTGGAATGTAAAATGGTGACATTTAAAGAGGTGGTTTTTTGCAGCATTAGCACAATAGCCAAGGTATCAAAACTACCTCAGTGTCCATCAACAGATGGATTGGTGAAGAAAATGTGGTGTGTGTGTGTGTGTGTGTATATATATATATATATATATATACACACACACAATAGAATATTATTCAGACTTAAAAAAAGAAGGAACTTCTGTCATTTGCAGCAACATGGATGAACCTGGAGAACATTATGCTAAGTGAAATAAATCAGAGAAAAACACTGTATAGTACCACTTACATGTGGACTCAAAAAAAAAAACACGAATGCATAGAGTAGAAAAGTGGTTGCCAGGGTTGGGTAAAATAGGGAGTGGTTAATCAAAAGGTGTAACTGAGTTATAAGATGAATAAAGTCAGAGGATCTAGTGGATAACATGGTGACTACAGTTTTTAACACTATATTGTATAGCTGGAATTTGCTAAGAGAGTAGAACTTACATGTTCTTGCCAAAAAAAAAAAAAGTAAATATATGAGGTGATGGATGTGTGGACTCATTTCACAATGTATATCAAATCATCATGTTATATACTTTACATTTTTGTCAATTGTACTAGATTGACAAAATCTGAAAAGTGAATTTTATGTAAATTCCATCTCAATAAACCTGATATAAAAATTAAGAGACACATGTAAGCCCAAACAGTAATATTTGAAGACATATACCGTTTGGAAGAATTTTACTGACCAGGAGAAAAAGCCACGACTGCCTTCCGAAAAGGTACTGATGAGATCCAGACGATTCACAAGGTGGAGGAAATCAGGGACTCAAAGGAGAGAAAGTGCTTGAAAACACGCGTAAGAGCGGTTCAAGCCCCAGATGCCACTCCCACCCTTCATGGTCAGGGACTGTCCATCACCCTATGAAAATTTCACCCCCATAGAAATCTGAGGTATCATCTTTCACCAAAGAGAACTTGAGAGGCTTTTAACTTGGGGACCCTGGCCCTGGAGGACATAAGGCTGAATACAGATTAAGTGGAATTCTGTATACGGGTGAACTCCAACCCCATACTACCATGCAGCTTTCTTCCACCTGTTCCAGAAAAATAGCCAGGCTTATGGCGCCTGGCAGCTTAAGTCCTTCCCTAGAAAAACTGTAGACCCTTCTGAAGAAATAACACTGCTCCAAGGACTGAGAGACACTGACATTTAGGGTCCCAAAGGCAAAATCTAAGTGAACACCCCCATCACCCTTCTGTGAGGCCCACAAATTGACCTAAGTCCATGCTCCCATGGACTCAAACTTCCAACCCAGAGACCCTGGGCTTTGAGCTGGGAACATGGATCGAATCAGGCTTCGGACTGTCTCTCTTGGGGAAAGTATGTACAACATGTGGTGTGGGAAGAAGGAAAGGGTGTGGTTATCAGGACAGACTGGGGCAGAAGCAGTGGATGTGCTCACAAGGGGAAAACTGTCTTTCTCAGCCTCCCTTGCAGTTAGCTGAGGCTCATATGACTGATGTCTGGCCAAATGAAGAGTAGAAGTGATTTCTAAGCCAGAGGTTCCCAAAGTTTCTTGGTTACAGCATCCTTGGTAGCACAATCCTTTTCTCACAGTGTCCCTGGGCTAAAAGAAATACCTGACAGTTCCATTTGCTAAATAGTTAGGTCCAAGCAACGTAATAGTATTAGTTGGTGCCATGTCCAGTAATTAGAGCTGTTTCCCTAAAACTTAAAATATCCTAGGAAGCCCCTGTGAATTCTCTACAGTGCCCTGGGACACCTTTGCACCAAAATGAGACCCAAGGTTCTAAGCTTTTCCAGGCCAGTGCTTAGAAACATTGTATAATGTTCCAGGTCTTGCTTTCCTTGCCTCTGGGACCTTGGAGGCCATATGCTCCAGATGACATGACTACAAAATGTTAGAAAGAAAAAGGTGGAAGTCTGACTGGGAAATAAACTTTTCCTGAGTTAATGTCACTCTGATTTGTTGGGTTCTCTATGGCTCACTGCGTACTCCAACTCTGTACTGTTCAATATGGTAGCCATTTAAGGTGACTAAGAACTGGAAATATGGATGGAGTGCCACATTTCAAGGTTTAAAAAACTGAGGCAGAGTAAATATTTTTCCATTAAACACAACTTTATTGTTTTGGTAGAACTACAATTCACTTTAACTGTTGCACAGCACAGGACGTTGCTGTTGTATTGTAATGCTTGTACAGGAACGTGCATGACTTCTAGTATTACAGATAAACACTTCACCAATCTAGTCAGTATCAACAGACTGATTCAGTTCAGATGATTTTTTTCTATGCACTGAAGTAACATCACAATGTGTCTACTTGGATATTTTATGTAGATAGTACAAGTTAAAGAACACCTATGCAGACAGCACAAATTACAGTGACACCTATATGTAAACCATAATCATAAATTGAGATACTTATTATTTTAACTGTAATATAATAAAATTATCTAGATTAAAAATATGGAAAAATATTTAGATTTTTAATGAAGGCATATTAATGAGGCAGAATTCAGTGCAATACAGAAGCTAGTACCACAACGAGTACAGCAAAGAAAAAAGAGTGCAAGAGGGTACAGTGCACATTCGATGATGAGTAGCAAATGCAACTCACTGCAGGCACAGGAAAATGAGAAGGCTGTTTGTTGTACACAAGTGTTCAATACAGTAGACAATATTTAAGACAGCAGCTAATAGTTATTTCATTTTTTCAGCAACAGTTTAGTGATAAGTATTCTCCCAATAGTCAAAAAAGAATCCACGAAATAAGTCCTATGAAATGAGAATTACATTTCCAACAAAAAATTTAAACAATTTTTTTAACAATTTTTAGCAGGATTTCAAGCTTATACTTGGCCAGCTAATGGTTTGAATTCTTGCATGTGTGCACACACGCGCGCGCGCACACACACACACACACACAAGAATCTTCGATGGAGAGATGATAAAAGAAATGACCATTTTATGATAATCTAGTTAGAAAATTATGAGGAAGACTTTAAAAGACACATAAAAATTGAAAATTTTAATTAACCTTCTAATTTTGCTCACAGAAGACAAGAAATTTCTTGTAATATCAAAGATCAATTGGTTCAAAATTAGAAAAATTTCAAGTACTTAGCTTTAGGTGTGTAATATATGACACTGCCAACTGAAAACTTTGAGTACATTCTGTCTCAAAGAACATCAAAATTTATAAAGAAATGTCAATTCATTGTCTAAAAACTCAAACTCATGACAGATATTTTTGACAATTTTCCACCTGATAAAGAAGAAATTTCAGCTAGAGAAAAAAATTCGTTTCTATCACAAAGATAAGACTGAAGCTGTGTTAGGTCCAAAGACAGATATACTGGAATTTTAAAGCAAGAGAATGGTATTTCCCTCATTGCTTTGTTCCACTATATGGTAACTATTGAAAATATCTGTTCAATTTTCTGAAGCAGACTCCAAGAAGACAGACATGAATACAGATGTTAAAATTCTTCCGTACATGTGTGCAAATGATATAATCACTGCTAGTTTATGAAACTGTTGAAAATAACGTTTTTAATGATCTTGTGTTCTTTACTGATACTCCTTGGTTGAATCATAAAAGAATTTTACAAAGATTTCCTGTACTGGGAATTCCAATTCAAGATTTTCTTGAAATGAAAGGAATGACTGCTAAGTATTCGAAAATCAAAGACAAAAAGTGGCAGTATCACACTGAATATGAGTGAGCTACATTTGAAGCTTCTTAGAGTGGGAAAAACTTGTGACCTACTCAGGTGAGAAAAATTAGTTAAAATAATGACTTTACACATTTTTCTAACATGAGTCAACATGCAAATTGTCAATGTAATCAATAGCATTGTATAAATTGGCTGCAAAATACAAGAAAAATGTGAAGAATGGTTGATACTGATAAATTTAGTTTTGTTTCCATTTATGCAATACATCATTGAATTTAATGGTAGTAACAGAGTTGACAGAAGAGTTGAATTTATTTAAACAGATATTGCTTTGAAACTATATGCTTTTGTTTCAAAATCAAATCAATTCTTCCGATAAAAAGATGAACAACTTTGTAAATGTGGATGCAAATATCGAAGGAAAATAATTTCCTGATACCTGAAAAATTTAGGTATATGTAGACTAACAACAAAGTGCATTTGGAAGAACTATGTAAATCTACTTTTCAACTCTAAGTTTTATTAATCTCAATATGGCTCAAGTATTTCAAATAAAAATTTAGTGTATGAACTAAGATGTGCTGCAACTGTAAAATACACATGGGTTTTGGAGACAGTGCAAAAAAATAATATAAAATACCTCACCAATAATTTTTTATACTGATTATATGTTGATATAATATTTTGGATACACTGGGTAAAACAAATTATATTATTCACCTGTCTCCTCTTACCTTTTTAGAGTGGCTACTAGAAAATCTGAAATTATTACGTGGCTCACATTCTATTCCTAATGGACAGTGCCACAGTAACTGAAACACCTTCCAAGTGGTGTTTTAGAGCCCTCTTCTTAAATGTGAGTAGTCAAAGATCACCAGAAGTTTGAGGAAACCCTCCAAGGAGAAAGAGAGAAAACAAGTAAAAACAACTCAGAGGAAAGATAATGAAGGGAGAGGTAACACTAAAGGATACCATATTAGCATCCTCAGAGAAATGAGTATTTCACCCATGACACAAACAGAATATGATTTTTTTAAAAAAGGAGTAAGCAGAGAATCAGAAAATGCACTTGGAAATATAAATATGACAACAAAAATAAAACATTCAAAACATTTAGTAGCAGAGCTGGAAGATAAAAGTTGACAGCAGCTTCCAAAAAGAAGGATAAAAATCAAAGACATGGAAGGACTGATGTCAGGGAAGATGGAGCAGTAGGAGGCGCCAGGAAGCTATCTCTCCACCTAGACAACAACTGTACTGGCAGAAAGTACCTAAAGTGATTATTTGGAACACAGGAGTCTATTTTAAGGCTTGTAGTGTCCAGGGGAAATCTTAAGTGGTAAACTGCAACGAACAGTCGTGGATTTTAGCCTTTAGCAGAGTAGCAGCTACCCATTCCCCATAAGCCAGCCCAAACATTTCTAGTTTGACTTGCTGGAGCCAAGGTGGGCAATAAAGACCTTTTCCTCCAAATACCAGGGTCCCAGGTCCTGACTGTGGATGGTTGCTTCTGATCAAGAAGGAAGAGCAGACACAGAGGTGAGTGACCATTCTTCCAACTATCCCCAGTGGCTAAAGTGGTTCCCAGGGGATTTAAAGCAGGGGTCCCCAACCCCTGGGCCACAGACCGGTACCAGTCCACGGCCTTTTAGGAACCGGGCCGCACAGCAGGAGGTGAGCGGCGAGTGAGCAGCAAAGCTTCATCTATTGTTCCCCATCGCTCCCCATTGCTCGCATTACCACCTGAACCATCCCCACATGTGTGGGAGAATTTAGAAAGCCTCTGCCTCTGCCCAGGGAAAGACAGGCTCAGAAAGGACCTGAGAAAAGTCTAAGCATTCACCACAGACTGATCATTGGCAGAGAGATGACAACAAACAATAAAAAAAAAATCTGAGAAGGAGAATCTGATTTCCAGAGCTACCACACTACAGTAGTCCCCTGCCTTATCCATGGTCTGGCTCTGCACAGTTTGTTAACAGCTGTCAACTGCAGCCCGAAAACATTAAATGGAAAATCCCAGAAATAAGCAATTCATAACTTTTAAATTGCACACCATTCTGAATAGTGTGATAAAATCTCACACCATCCCGCTCCAACCTGCCCGGTATTCCCAACCAAAAACATCTGCTCTCAACATCTATCCATCAACATCATGTTCAGTGATCCAGGATCACCCAAAGCAGATGATCCTTCTTCTGACACAGTGTCAGAAGGTCAACAGTAGCCTAATGCTATGTCACACTGCCTGTCATTCACCTCATTTCATTACATAGGCATTTTATCATCTCACATCATCATCATAAGAATGGGCACAGTAGAATAAGATATTTTGTGAGAGAAACCACATTCACATGTCTATTACACTATATTATTGTAATTCCACTTTATTATTATTACTATTATTATTATTTTGCAGTACGCAGGCCTCTCACTGTTGTGGCTTCTCCCGTTGCGGAGCACAGGTTCTGGACGCGCAGGCTCAGCGGCCATGGCTCACGGGCCCAGCCGCTCCGCGGCATGTGGGATCTTCCCAGACCGGGACACAAATCCGTGTCCCCTGCATCGGCAGGCAGACTCTCAACCACTGCGCCACCAGGGAAGCCCTCCACTTTATTATTATTGTTAATATTTTATTGGGACTAATTTATAAATTAAACTTTATCACAGGTGCGTATGTAAAGGAAAAAACATAGTATATATGAGTTCAGTACTATCTGCAGGTTCAGTCATCCACTGGGGGTCTTGGAACGTATCCCCTGCACATAAGGGGGGATGACTATATAAGATTCACATGTCCAATTTTCAACAAAAAAATATCACAAGGCGTACAGAGAAACAGGAGATATGCCTGAGGAACTCAGACCTACTAGACAAAGACTTTAAAATAACTGTCAAATATGCTCAAAGAGCTAAAGGAAGGTTCTGAACATGTTGGCAGATCAAGAGAGAAAATGAAGAAGAGTCTTCAAAGCAGAAAAAAACTGGGGAATATGTATCCATTAATGATTAATTTAAAAAGGAATGCTCTCCTTGGTCGCACTTTACAAAATAACAAACCCATAAACATCTTGAATATCAATGGGGAAAAGCCCCAGAAGAGCTACAGGTAGATTTAGCAAAGCTGTAAGTTATCAGAACCACTCTATAGGAGAGACACCTAAGGACTCCAGCCTGAAATAATCTTAGAACTTGTGAAAACAAAAGAAAAACCTCATGCAAAATGAAGACTGGAAGCCCTGAAGGGAGAGCTCTCAAGCACATACCAGCTTACGTTCCTCAGCAGGAAGAAAGACTTCTCCCTCGCCAACAACAGCCCAGCCAATGAGAAACCACTGCAACTCAGCCAATGAGAAGCCACCACAACCCTGAATTCTCATTCTCCTCCAATGAACTTTCACTCAAAGCTGTTTCACTCAAAACAGCTTCCCTCCCAACTTCCTCCTTTCCGCTGTAAAAAGAACACTCCTGACCCTCCTTCTCCAGACATGTCTATAAGTTTACCATAGTTTGCATGTCCCAAATTGTAATTTCTCTGTTATTCCCAAACAAACTCAATTTTGCTGGCCCCTGGGGTAGCCTTTAACTCTATGTTCATTAATGGGTTGAATAGGGATCTTTCTCTTCTAGTCAAAAGGACCAGGATGGAATGGGAAATTATTTCCACTCCAGATTTATTTAATTCAGCAAATCAGCTCACCGGCACCACAGATGATTCAACTAAAAGACCGACCACTAAAATCCTCAATTTTCAACTCCACCAAGTAGAGGCCCCTAAATGAAACACAAACCCTCCTGGTCTTTGCCATTAGTGCAAAAAGCCAGGACACTGAAGGAAAGACTGTCACAAGCTTAAGTGCACCAGGCACCCTCAATCCTCTAACCAGCTTCCCCAATTCCCAGGGAATTACAGGGTTTTTCCCCAATCCTTCCCCTCAATCAACTTAGAGAAACCACTCTCCAGCTTGGGAATGAGTCCCTCCATCCTCACTGACACCAGAGCTACAGTCTTGGGGCTCAACCTGTTACTCAAGAGCCCCTGACTCAGAGGATTAAAATGGTTCAGTGGGGGGGGTGTCTCAAAATAAACCTCCCCAGGTTCCTGTCTGTTAACCTATCTCCTTTGGTTTAGGCTAAGAGATAGCTACTACCCTTTTCTCTTTAGTTCCTCTATCCCTGTTCATTTATTGGGCAAGACTCCTTAGAAAAAATGTCATGCTGGCATTTCTGCCAAAAGGAGACAATAAATCTAGAACTTGATAGCAGCAACCAAAACAGCCAACTGGATGAATCAAATGATCTAGCTTTTAATACATTACAGGAAAGCTTGATAAATCTCCCTACTGTTGATCAACTTCCCTTTTTCCTCTTCATACAAGAGAAGGAGAGAAGCACTTACTTACCCAAAAGCATGGAGATCACCATCACCCCATAGGGTACTAGAGTTGGCAGCTAGACCCTGGGCACGAGGATACCCCTTTTGCCTTAGAGTCATTCCTGCTACTGTCCTTTTAGTTAAGGCCACCAAAAAAATAATCATGGGATCCCCTCTAATTATCTCTGTACCCCCTACAGAAGCCCCACCTGTTCAACATATAATCCGGGGAAACCTGTCCGCACTGCCCCCAAACACTTTAAATTGCCATTAGAGTTGGAAAATGGACTTCATTCAGCTATCCTCACCCCATGGATACAAATATGTCTTGGTAATGATTTGTATGTTTTCCCACTGGACTGAAGCTTTCCCACGTAGACAGACTATTGCCTCTTCAGTTGCTAAAACTTACTGGAAAAAAATATCCCTACCTGATGAACCCCTCTTGAGCTCCACAGCAACCAAGGGACCTGTTTTACTGGTCAAATATTACAGCAAGTATGTGTTGTTTGGCCACATCTTCAGTACTTTCACTGTACACATCATCACCAGGCTTCAGGACTAATCAAATGAACTAAGTGTCATCAAAACTCAATGGAGGGGGACTTCCCAGGTGGTGCAGTGGTTAAGAATACGACTGCCAGGGCTTCCCTGGTGGTGCAGTGGTTGAGAATCTGCCTGCCAATGCAGGGGACACGGGTTCGAGCCCTGGTCTGGGAAGATCCCACATGCCGCGGAGCAACTGGGCCTGTGAGCCACAACTACTGAGCCTGTGCGTCTGGAGCCTGTGCTCCACAACAAGAGGCCACGACAGTGAGAGGCCTGCGCACCGTGATGAAGAGTGGCCCCCGCTTGCCACAACTAGAGAAAGCCCTCGCACAGAAACGAAGACCCAACACAGCCATAAATAAATAAATAAATAAATAAATAAATAAATTCACAGTGGCCGCACCAATTTACATTCCCAACAAGTGTCAGAGGGTTCCCTTAAAAAAAAAAAAAAAAGAATACACCTGCCAATGCAGGGGACACGGGTTTGTCCAGTGATTAAGAATATGCCTGCCAATGCAGGGGAAACCGGTTTGCTCCTCCATGCTGAGGAGCAACTGAGCCCACGTGCCACAACTACTGAAGTCAGCACGCCTAGAGCCTGTGCTTCTCAACAAGAGAAGCCACTGCGATGAGAAGCCCGTGCATGGCAACAAAGAGTAGCCCCCGCTCACCGCAACTACAGATGGCCCATCTGCAGCAACAAAGATCCAACACAGCCAAAAATAAATAAGTAAATTAATTTTTTTTTAAAAAACACAAAAACTGGAGTTTAAAAAAAAACTTAATGGGGGGAGGCGGCAGAGTTAAGATGGCAGAGTAGGAGGACATGGAGTTCGTATCTCCTCACTAGTACAAGAATGCATCGAGGGGCTTCCCTGGTGGCAGAGTAGTTAAGAATCCTCCTGCCAATGCAGGGGACATGGGTTTGAGCCCTGATCTGGGAAGATCCCACATGCCGCAGAGCAACTAAGCCCATGCGCCCATGCGCCACAACTACTGAGCCTGGGCTCTAGAGCCCATGAGCCACAGCTACTGAAGCCCATGCGCCTAGAGCCCGTGCTGTGCAACAAGAGAAACCACTGCAATAAGAAGCCTATGCACCGCAACTAAGAGTAGCCCCCACTCGCAGCAACTAAAACAAAGCCTGTGTGCAGCAATGAGAACCCAATGCAGCCATAAATAAATTAAATAAATAAATAAATAATTTAAAAAAAGAATGCATTGCAGCAATCCTTGCAGAGCACCTACTGGGTGCTAGTGGGGGACCCTGGACACCTAAGGGGATGGGAGGAATCACTGCACAACCAGACTGGGGGTCGGGCCTGAGTCCCTGTGGTGGGAGCACTGAGTCCAAGACACTAGACTAACAGAGAACCTTAGGCCCCAGAGAATATTAATCAGTGTGAGCTCTCCTGGAGGTCATCATCTCAGCACCAAGACCCGGCTCCACCAAACTGCATGCAAACTCCAGTGCTGGACACCTCAGGCCAAACAACCAGCAAGACAAGAACACAGCCCCACCCATCAAAAAAAATGAGATGACAAAAAAATATGTTACAGATGAAGAAGCAAGGTAAAAACCTACAAAACAAAAAAAATGAAGAGGAAATAGGCAATCTACCTCAGAATTCAGAGAAATGATAGTAAATATGATCCAAAATCTCAGAAATAGAATGGAGGTATGGATCAGGAAAATACAAGAAATGTTTAACAAAGACCTACAAGAACTAAAGAACAAACAGTCATGAACAACAAATAACTGAAATGAAAAATACACTAGAAGGAATCAACAGTAGAATAACTGAGACAGAAGAACGAACAAGTGAGCTGGAAAATAGAATGCTGGAAATAACTGCCAAGGAGCAGAATAAAGAAAAAAGAATGGGGCTTCCCTGGTGGCGCAGTGGTTGAGAATCTGCCTGCTAACGCAGGGGACGTGGGTTCGAGCCCTGGTCTGGGAGGATCCCACATGCCGCGGAGCAACTAGGCCCGTGAGCCACAACTACTGAGCCTGCACGTCTGGAGCCTGTGCTCTGCAACAAGAGAGGCCACGATAGTGAGAGGCCCGCACACCGCGATGAAGAGTGGCCCCCGCTTGCCACAACTAGAGAAAGCCCTCGCACAGAAACGAAGACTCAACACAGCAAAAATAAATAAATTAATTAATAAACTCCTATGCCCAACATCTTAAAAAAAAAAAGAAGAGAAAAAAGAATGAAAAGAATCAAGGACAGTCTCAGAGACCTTTGGGACAATATTAAAGCACCAACATTCAAATTATAGGGGTCCCAGAAGAAGAGAAAGAGAAAGGGTCTGAAAAAATATTTGAAGAGATCAGAGTCGAAAACTTCCCTAACATGGGAAAGGAAATAGCCACCCAAGTTCAGGAAGCACAGAGAGTCCCATACAGGATAAACCCAAGGAGAAACATGCCAAGACACATATTAATCAAAATAACAAAAGTTAAATTCAAAGAAAAAATATTAAAAGCAGCAAGGGAAAAGCAAAAAACAACATATGAGGGAACCCCATAAGGTTATCAGCTGATTTTTCAGCAGAAGCTCTTCAGGCCAGAAGGGAGTGGCAGGATACATTTAAAATGATGACAGGGAAAAACCTATAACCAAGATTACTCTATGCAGCAAGGATCTCATTCAGATTTGACAGAGAAATCAAAAGCTTTACAGACAAGCAAAAGCTAAGAGAATTCAGCACCACCAAAGAGCATTACAAAAAATGCTGAAGGAACTTCTCTAAGCGGAAAACAAGAGAAGAAAAAACCCACAAAAACAAACCCAAATCAATTAAGAAAATGGTAACAGGAACATACATATCGAAAATCACCTTGAATGTAAATGGATTAAATGCTCCAACCAAAAGACACAGACTGGCTGAATGGATACAAAAACAAGACCCGTATATATGCTGTCTACAAGAGACCCACTTGAGACCTAGGGACACATACAGACTGAAAATGAGGGGATGAAAAAAGACATTTCATGTAAATGGAAATCAAAAGAAAGCTAGAGTAGCAATACTCATATCAGACAAAATAGACTTTAAAATAAAGACTGTTACAGGAGAAAAGAAAGGACACTACATAATGATCAAGGGATCAATCCAAGAAGGAAACATAACAATTATAAATATTTATGCACCCAACATAGGAGCACCTCAATACATAAGACAAATGCTAACAGCCATGAAAGGGAAAATCAACAGTAACACAATAAATAGTGGGGGACTTTAACACCCCACTTACACCAATAGACAGATCATGCAGACAGAAAATAAATAAGGAAACACAAGCTTTAAATGACACAATAGACCAGACACACTTAATTGATATTTACAGGACATTTCACCTCAAAGCAGAAGAATACACATTCTTCTCAAGTGCACATGGAATGCTCTCTAGAATAGCTCACATCTTGGGTCACAAATCAAGCCTTGGAAAATTTAAGAAAATTGAGATTGTATCAAGCCGCCTTTCTGACCACAATGCTATGAGATTAGAAACAATTACAGAAAAAAAACTGTAAAAAACAGAAACACATGGAGGCTAAACAGTACATTGCTGAATAACCAAGAGATCACTGAAAAAAAATCAAAGAAAAAATTTTAAAATACCTACAAACAAATGACAATGAAAACATGACAATCCAAAACCTATGGGACGCATGGGCTTCCCTGGTGGCGCAGTGATTAAGAAACTGCCTGCCAATTCAGGGGACACGAGTTCGAACCCTGGCCCAGGAAGATCCCACATGCTTCGGAGCAAAAGCCCGTGCACCACAGCTACTGAGCCTGCACTCTAGAACTTGCGTGCCACAACTAAGCTCACATGCCTCAACTACTGAGCCTGCGTGCCACAACTACTGAGCCTGTGTGCCAAAACTACTGAAGCCCGTGCACCTGGAGCCCATGCCCCGCACCAGAGACGCCACTGCAATGAGAAGCCCGCACGCCACAACCAGAGAAAGCCCACATACAGCAACAAAGACCCAATGCAGCAAAAAAAAAAAAAAACCAAACCTATGGGACATAGCAAAAGCGGTTCTAAAAGAGAGTTTTACAGGAATACAATCCTACCTCAAGAAACAAGAAAAATCTCAAATAAACAATCTAACCTTACAACTAAAGCAACTAGAAAAAGAACAAAGAAAACCTGAAGTTAGTAGAAGGAAAGAAATCATAAAGATCAGAACAGAAATAAATAAAATAGAAATGAAGAAAACAATAGCAAAGATCAATAAAACTAAAAGTTGGTTCTTTGAGAAGATAAACAAAATTGATAAACCTTTAGCCAGACTCATCAAAAAAAAAAGGTAGAGGATTCAAATCAATAAAATTAGATATGAAAAAGGAGAAATTACAAGTGACACTGCAGAAATACAAAGGGTCATGAGAGACTACCACAAGCAACTACATGCCAATAAAATGGACAATCCAGAAGAAATGGACAAATTCTTGGAAAGGTACAACTTTCCAAGACTGAACCAGGAAGAATTCGAAAATATAAACAAACCAATCACAAGTAATGAAATTCAAACTGTGATAAAAAAATTTTTTCAACAAACAAAACTCCAGGACCAGATGGTTTCACAGGCAAATTCTATCAAACATTTAGAGAAGAGTTAACATCTATCCTTCTCAATCTCCTCCAAAAAATTGCAGAGGGAGGAACACTCCCAAACACGTTCTACAAGGCCACCATCACCCTGATACCAAAACCAGACAGAGATATCACAAAAAAAGAAAATTACAGACCAATATCACTGATGAACATAGACACAAAAATCCTTAACAAAGTACTAGCATACAGAATCCAACAACACATTAAAAAGATCAAACACCATAATCAAGTGGGATTTATCCCAGGGTTGCAAGGATTCTTCAGTATACACAACACAATCCATGTGATAAACCATATTAACAAATTAAAGGATAAAAACCATGTGATCATCTCAATAGATGCAGAAAAAGCTTTTGACAAAATCCAACACCGATTTATGATAAAAACTCTCCAGAAAGTGGGCACAGAGGGAACCTACCTCAACATAATAAAGGCCATATATGACAAACCCACAGCAAACATCATTCTCAATGGTGAAAAACTGAAAGCATTTCCTCTAAGATCAGGAACAAGACAAGGGTGTCCACTCTTGCCACTATTATTCAACATAGTATTGGAAATCCTAGCCACGGCAATCAGAGAAGAAAGAGAAATAAAAGGAACACAAATTGGAAAAGAAGTAAAACTGTCAGTGTTTGCAGATGACATAATACTATACACAGAAAATCCTAAGATGCCACCAGAAAACTACCACAGCTAATCAGTGAATCTGGTGAAGTTGCTGGATACAAAATTAATGCACAGAAATCTCTTGCATTCCTATACCCTAATAACGAAAGATCAGAAAGAGAAATTAAGGAAACAATCCTATTTTCCATTGCAACAAAAAGAATAAAATACCTAGGAATAAACCTACCTAAGGAGGCAAAAGACCTGTATGCAGAAAACTTTAAGATATTGATGAAAGAAATAAAAGATGACACAAACGGAGAGATATACCATGTTCTTAGATTGGAAAAATCAATATTATGAAAATGACTATACTACCAAAGCAATCTACAGACTCAACATAATCCCTATCAAATTACCAATGGCATTTTTCACAGAATTAGAACAAAAGATTTTACAATTTGTATTGAAGCACAAAAAACCCCAAATAGCCAAAGCAATCTTAAGAAAAATAGAGCTGGAAGAATGGAGGAAATCAAGCTCCCTGACTTCAGACTATACTACAAAGCTACAGTAATGAACACAATATGGTACTGGCACAAAAACAGAAATATAGATCAATGGAACAGGATGGAAAGCCCAGAGATAAACCCATGCACCTAGGGTCACCTAATCTATGACAGAGGAGGCAAGAATATACAATGAAGAAAAGACAGTCTCTTCAGTTAGTGGTGCTGGGAAAACTGGACAGCTACATGTAAAAGAATGAAATTAGAACACTCCCTAACACCATACACAAACATAAACTCAAAATGCATTAAAGATCTAAATGTAAGACCAGACACTACAAAACTCTTAGAGGAAAACATAGGAAAAACACTCTTTGACGTAACTCTTAGAGGAAAACATAGGAAAAACACTCTTTGACATAAATTACAGCAAGATCTTTTTTGACCTACCTCCTAAAGTAATGAAAATAAAATCAAAAATAAATAAATAGAACCTAATTAAACTTAAAAGCTTTTGCACAGCAAAGCAAACCATAAACAAGACGAAAAGACAACCCCCAGAATGCGAGAAAATATTTGCAAATGAAGCAACTGACAAGGGATTAATCTCCACAATATACAAACAGGTCACGCACCTCAATAACAAAAAAGAAAATCCAATCAAAAACATGGGCAGAAGACCTAAATAGCCTTTCAGCAAAGAAGACATACAGATGGCCAAGAGGTACATGAAAAGATGTTCAACCTAATTATTGGAGAAATGCAAATTAAAACTACAATGATGGGGCTTCCCTGGTGGCGCAGTGGTTGAGAGTCCACCTGCCAATGCAGGGGGCACGGGTTCATGCCCCAGTCCAGGAAGATCCCACATGCCGTGCAGCGGCTAGGCCCATGAGCCACAGCTGCTGAGCCTGCACGTCCGGAGCCTGTGCTCCGCAACGGGAGAGGCCACAACAGTGAGAGGCCCGCATACCGCAAAAAATAAAAAAACTACAATGAGGTATCACCTCACAGCGGTCAGAATGGCCATCATTAAAAACTCTACAAACAATAAATGCTAAACAGGGTGCAGAGAAAAGGGAACTCTCTTGAACTGTTGGTGGGAATGTAAATTGATAAAGCCACTATGGAGAACAGTATGGAGGTTCCTTAAAAATATAAAAATAAAACTACCATATGACCCAGCAATCCCACTACGGGGCATATACCCTGAGAAAACCATAATTCAAAATGACACATGCACCCCAATGTTCAGTGCAGCACTATTTACAATAGCCAAGACATGGAAGCAACCTAAATGTCCATCGACAGACGAATGGATAAAGATGTGGTACATATACATAATGGAATATTACTCAACCATAAAAGGGAACGAAATTGGATCATTTGTAGAGACGCGGATGGACCTAGAGACTGTCATACAGAGTGAAGTAAGCCAGAAGAAGAAAAACAAGTATCGTGTATTAACGCATGTATGTGGAATCTAGAAAAATTGTACAGATGAACCTATTTGCAAAGCAGAAATAGGGAAAGGGGTGTGGGATGAATTGCGAGATTGGGATTGACATATACACACCATTATGTGTAAAAGAGACAACTAATGAGAACCTGCCGTATACCACAGCTAACTCTACTCAATGCTCTGTGGTGAACTAAACGGGAAGGAAATCCAAAAAAGAGGGGATATATGGATACATATAGCTGATTCACTTCAATTTACAGCAGAAACACAACACTGTAAAGCAACTATACCCAATTAAAAAAAAAAAAAAAACCTCAATAGTCAAAATTTGTGGAAATCCTCCAAAGACTTTGGCCAAAAGCACTGCCTCTGGTCCTTCTCAATCTCAAGTCCACTCATTTTGGAACTCATAAACTCTCACCCTTTGAGCTAACTGCTGGGCACCCCATGCATCTAGCTCCTGCCTCTTTCATCTACAACTAACGAAACGAGATATACTGCAATGTTGCATAGGTCTAATTACATCTATTAAAAATAACCATGCTTTAATAGAGCAATCCTTTTAAAGATGAAGACGTCAAACACCACACTTCGCAGCCTGGAGATTTCTTTATTGGAAAAGACATCTCCACAAAACACTTTATTCAACCATGCTGGAAAGGCCTTTATCAAGCGTAACTGACCAATCCTTGCGCCACCAAACTCCAAGGAGTTGACTACTGGACCCACGTGTCTCATCTAAAGGAAGCCTCAAACCCTTATGGGACCTGCACACCAACTGGTGACCTCACCCTGAAGATTTCCAAGAACTGAAGCAGACGACAGCCAAAGGAGACAGCTTTCCCAAAATGATAAGACCAGGCCTGTATACCCTTTTCTTGCTCTTGTTTCTTACCTTATTTTCCTCCTTTCTTGGAAAGGCAATGCTCTTGTCCACATCTCCCAATCCATTGCAAAAGGGGAAAACCTTTCTGTTGGATCTGTCACCAGAAACTCCAGTCTGTTCACGATGGCTGAGACCCCTTGGTCTTATCTGTAACCAGTTTCTCTTTAATCCCATGTCACTGCCAATTATATCTACAAGCCTATGGATGTTACCTACTGGGTTAGGCTATAACAACTAGATGTTCCCATACCTGTTTCAATCTTTCTCAAGCCATAACCATATTAGCTCAACCTTGCTCTTTTTACAAAATACATACCTTTTAATCCCTTTTAAAAATTTTATTTTGGCTGCGCTGGGTCTTTCTTGCGGCACATGGGCTCTTCGTTGCGGCGCACGGGCTCTTCGTTGCGGTGCACGGGCTTAGTTGCAGTATGTGGGACCAGGGATCGAACCCGGGCCCCCCACATTGGGAGCACGGAGTCTTAACCACTGGATCACCAGGGAAGTCCCCCTTTTTAGCCTTTAAATGCAGCTTTTATGTGGATGCAAGGTTGCTCTAAGGCAGGCGTACCTATAGACTTTAATGATTCAAGAAAAAGCAAAGTCATTAGGTGACAACTTAAAGTTGAAAGATGGAAAGATGGAGAGTTTAATACCTGCAAAGGATGGTTTGATAATTTTAGAAAGAGGTTTGGCCTAAAAAAATGTCAAGATAACAGCAGAAATAGCTTCTTCCGACCAAGAGGCAGCAGACTTCCCCAGATGCCACTAAGAAAATTGTTGAGAAAGAATATCTGCCTAAACAGGTTTTTAATGCAGATGTTTAAGTGCCGTATTATGGGAAAAAATGCCACAAAGGACATTTATTAGTAACAACAAGAAGCAAGCACCAGGATTTAAGGCAGGAAGGGACGGGATGACTCTGTTTTGTGCAAATGCAGTGGAGTTTATGATCAGGGCTGCCCTCAACTATGACGCTGCTGACACGGAACCTTGAAGGGAAAAGATAAACACCAGCCGGGAAAGAACACTTTCTGCACTGGTTCCATCAGTGCTTTGTCCCTGAAGTCAGGAAGTAACCTGCCAACAAGGGGCCGCCTTTTAAAGTCCTTTTGATATTGGACAATGCCCCTGGCCACCCAGAACCCCATGAGTTCAACAATGAAGGAGTCAAAGTGATCTACTTGTCCCCAACATAACATCTCTAATTCAGCCCCTGCAGCAGGGGGTCATAGGACCTTTAAGGCTCATTCCACATGGTACTCTACGGAAAGGACTGTCAGTGCTATGGCAGAGAACCTAGAGAGGACATCATTACAGTCTGAAAGGATTACATCATTAAAGACACCATTGTTGTTAAAAGAAAAAGCCACGAAAGCCATCAAGCCTGAAACAATAAATTCCTGCCGGAGAAAACTGTGTCCAGATGTGCATGACTCCATGGAACTTACAACAGAGCCAACCAAGGAAATGATTAAAGAGATTGTGGATATGGCAAAAAAGTGGGGGGGTGAAGGGTTTCAAAACAGGATCCTGGAGAAACTTAAGAGCTAACAGAATGAAAAGATGACTTGATGGAGGTGGGTGCTTCTGATGGATCCGGGTACAGTGAATTGAAACCTTCTGGAAAGCATTCACCATTCTAGACGCCACTAAGAACATTCGTGATTCATGGGACAAGGTCAAAATACCAACATGAACAAGAGTTTGGAAGAAGCTGATTTCAACCCTCATGGGTGACTTTGAGGGGTTTGAGACTTGAGTGGAGGAAGTAACTGCAGGTGTGGTGGAAATAGCAAGAGAACTAGAATTACAAGTGGAGCTTAAAGATATGACTCAATTGCTGCAATTTCATAATAAAATTTTTAAGGAATGAGGAATGCTTCTTATGGATGAGCAAAAAAAGTGGTTTCTTGAGATGGAATCTACTCCTGGTGAAGAAGGCTGAAATGACAACAAAGGATTTAGAATATTACATACATAAACTTACTTGGCTAAAGCAGCAGCAGGGTTTGAAAGAACTGATTCCAAATTTTTTTATTATTTATTTATTTATTATGGGCTGTGTTGAGTCTTTGTTGCTGTGCACGGGCTTTCTCTAGTTGCGGCAAGCGGGGGCTACTCTTCGTTGCGGTGTGCAGGCTTCTCATTGCAGTAGCTTCCCTTGTCGTGGAGCACGGACTCTAGGCGAGCGGGCTCAGTAGTTGTGGCACACGGGCTTAGTTGCTCCGCGGCATGTGGGATCCTCCCGGACCAGGGCTTGAACCCACGTCCCCTGCCTTGGCAGGCCAATTCTTAACCTCTGCGCCACCAGGGAAGTCCCTCCAATTTTGAAAGAAGTTCTGGTGTGAGTAAAATGTTATCAAACAGCACTGAGAGCTACTGAGAAATTGTTCATGAAAAGAAGAGTCAACCAATACAGCAAACTTCAATGTTGTCTCATTTTAAGAAATTGCCCCAGCGACCCCAACTCAGCAACCACCACCCTGATCAGTCAGCAGCCATCAATGAGGCAAGACCCTCCACCAGCAAAAGGACTGTGACTTGCTAAAGGCTCAGATGCATTTTTTTAGCAATAAACTATTTTTTAATTAAGGTATGCACATCGGTTTTTTAGACATAATGGTACTGCACAATTAACAGACTACAGTAGAGTGTGAACATAACTTTTCTTTTTTTGCGGTACGCGGGCCTCTCACTGTTGTGGCCTCTCCCATTGTGGAGCAACAGGCTCCGGATGCGCAGGCTCAGCGGCCATGGCTCACGGGCCTAGCCGCTCCGCGGCATGTGGTATCTTCCCGGACCGGGGCACGAACCCATGTCCCCTGCTTCGGAAGGCGGACTCTCAACCACTGCGCCACCAGGGAAGCCCTGAACGTAACTTTTATATGCACTGGGGAACCAAAAAATTTGTGCGACCCAATTTAGGCAACATTTGTTTTACTGCAGTGGTCTGGAAGTAAACCCACACTATATCCAAGGTATGCCTGTAAACACAAAGATACACAAATCTAGACAAACTATAATCAAATTGTCAAAATCCATAGACAAAGAACCTTGAAAGCAACAAGAGGAAGTAACTCATCGTATAAACGGGATCCTCAATGAAACTATCTTATTTCTTCTCAGAGACCTTGGAGACCAGAAGTCTGTGGGTTGATTTATTCAAAGTGCATAAAGAAAAAAAACTGTTGGTTGAGGATTCTATATCTAGCAAATCTGTTTATCATAATAAAGTTCATTAATGAAAAGATCACAGCTAACATCATACTCAACAGTGAAAAACTGAAACCTTTTCCTCCAATATCAAGAATAAGACAAGGATACCCACTTTAGTCACTTCTATTCAACACAGTACTTGGGTCCTAGCCAGAGCAATCACACAAGATAATGAATTAAAAGCCATCCAGCTTAGGAAGAAAGAAGTAGTATTATCTCTTTTCACAGATGACACGATCTTATGTGTTGAAAACCCTAAACATTACACACACACATACACACACACAAAAAAACTGTTGAACTAATAAGCAAATACAGCAAAGTTACACAATATAAAATCAAATTCAAAAATCAGTTGCATTTCTAAACCCTAACAGTGAATGATCCAGAAAGGAAATTAAGAAAACAATTCTATTTACACTATCATCAAAAAGAATAAATTACTTAGGAATAAACTTAACCAAAGAAATAAAAGACTTGTACACTGGAAACTACAAAAAACTGCTGAAAGAAAAGTTGACACAAATGAATGGAAAGACATCCCATGTTTGAAAACTTAATATTGTTAAAATATTTATACTACCCCAAGTGGTCTTTCACAGAAACACAAGCAACCATCCCCAAATTCATATGGAATTTTAAAGGACCCCAAATAGCCAAAACAATCTCAAGAAAGAAGAAAAACGCTGGAGGCCTCACATGTCCTGATTTCAAAACATACTACAAAGCTACAGTAATTAAAACAGCATGGTACTGGCATAAAGACATACAGACCAATGGAACAGAGAACACAGACACACACCAGTGCATATGGCCAAATGATTTTCAACAAGGGTACAAAGACTACACAATGTGGAAAGGATAATCTCCTCAACAAACGGTGCGTGGAAAACTTGACACCCACAGACAAAAGAATGAAGATGGACCCTTATACCACACACAACAATTAACTCAAAATGGATTAAAGACCTAAATATTAAGACCTGAAGCGATAAAACTCCTGAAAGAAAATATAGGAGGAAAACTTCATGACATAAGATCTGGCAATGATTTCTTGTCTATGACACCAAAAACACAAGCAAAACAAAGCAAAAACAGGCAAATAGGACTACATCAAACACAAAAACTTCTACATAGCAAAGAAAATCAAAGCAGTGAAAAGGAATGGAATAAGAAATGTAATTTTTCATTAAAAGAAGAGACAAAAAACTTGAACAGACATGTCCCTAGAGAAGGCATAGAAATGTCTAATGAGTATATGAAAAAATGTTCAACATCACTAATCATCAGGGGAATGCAAAGCAAAACCACAAGATATCATCTCATACCCGTTAGGATGGCCACTATCAAAACACAGAAAATAGTTAAGTGTTGCAAGGATGTGGAGAAACAGAAACCCTTTGAGCACTGCTGGTAGGAATGTGAAATGGGTGCAGCTGCAGTAGAAAACAGCATGGAAGTTCCTTACAAAATTAAAAATAGAATTATCATGATTCAGCAATCTCGCTTCTGAGTATATACACAGAAGACTGAAAATAGATCTTGAAGATATATTTGCAAACCCATGTTCACTGCAGCATTTTTCACAATAGCCAAGATAGAAGCAACCTAAATGTGTATTGATGGATGAATGGATAAAGAAAATGTGGTATCTACATACAATAGAATATTATTCATCCTTAAAAAAGAAGGAAATCCTGTTGCACGCCATGACATGGATGAACCTTGAGGGCATCCAGCAATTCCACTTCTAGGTATGTATCTCAAAGAACTGAACACAGGGACTCAAACAGTATTTGCACACCACTGTTCATAGCAGTGTTATTAACAAGAGCCAAAATGATGGCAATAACCTAAACGCCCATTGAAAAATGAATGCACAAATCATGTGGTATATACTTACAACAGAATATTACTCAGCATTAAAATACTGAAAAAAAATGAAATTCTGACATGATACAACATGAACTTTAAAAACACCATGCTAAGCCAAACAAGCCAGACACAAAAGGACAAGTACTGAATGATTCCATTTATACGAAGTGCCTAAAATAGTCAAAATCATAGACAAATGAAAAAAAAGTCAAATAGTGGTTACCAGGGGCTTGGGGGAGGAGAGAATGGGGAGTTAATGGTTAACGACTAAGTTTCAATTAGGGATGATGGAAAAGTTCTGGAGGGACTTCCCTGGCGGTCCAGTGGTTAAGACTCCATTCTTCCACTGCAGGGGCCATGGGTTCGATCCCTGGTCAGGGAACTAAGATCCCGCATGCCACGCGGTGTGGCCAAAAAAAAAGTTCTGGAGATGAATAGTGGGGATGATTGCACAACAATGTCAATGTACTTAATGCCACTGAAGTGTACACCCAAAAAGAATTAAAATGGTCAATTTTATGTTATGTATATTCTACCACATTAAAAAAGAACTCTAGGGACTTCCCTGGTGGCAGAGTGGTTAAGAATCCACCCAATGCAGGGGACACAGGTTCGAGCCCTGGTCCAGAAAGATCCCACATGCTGCAGAGCAACTAAGCCCGTGCGCTACAACTACTGAGCCTGTGCTCTAGAGCCTGCAAGCCACAACTACTGAAGCCCATGTGCCTAGAGCCCATGCTCTGCAGCAAGAGAAGCCACCACAATGAGAAACCCGTGCACTACAACGAAGAGTAGCCCCCGCTCGCCACAACTAGAGAAAGCCCACACACAGCAACAAAGACCCAATGCAGCCAAAAATAAATAAAAAATAAATTTTAAAATGAACTCTAAAATAAGTAAATAAAAGTGAATTAACTCACAGGAGAAGCCTTGTCTTGTCCTGAGACCGAAAAGAAATTTCTTCAATAGAAACTCATTAAGTGGAAACATTTTTAAATGCAAGTTCTTCATTTTCAAGTAAAATGTGTCATGGATAAAGAGCATAAAGTAAAACAGGTTAATAAAAGCAATTCTATAAGGAATCCAAAGAAGTATAAAACCTTTTGATGGTCTGATATAACCCCAAAAATGAATTTAAATATTTAGATAATAGGCCAGGCTAAATATCCTTTAGGCAATTTTATGTAAGCAGTTACTGAAACCAAACTTTTGATGAATATTGTACAGCAGGATTTGAGGTTGTCTTCTGTGGCTAGTACATGGTATTTAGAAAGTTCATACTGGATAAAGGACTTATAGGTAGAATAAAAAGAACTGCAAGTTAATAATAAAAATAACGGGTGGACAACACATTTCACCAAAGGAGGTACATCAATAGCTAAAGAATACATGAAAAGATTCTCAATATCATTAACCGCAAAGAGATACCACTTCAATCACTAGGTTAGCTATAATAAAAAATACAAACAATAATGAGGGTTGGTGAGGATGTAATTTCATCAGGAACCCTCATACACTCAAGTTCAGAATGTAAAATGACATAGTCACTTTGGAAAACAACTTGGCAACGTCTTAAAAAGTTGAATTAAAATTCACCATATAACCCAGCAACTCCACTCAGGCATCTAAGAAAAATGAAAACATTATGTCCACACAAAGACTTGCACGCTAATGTTCAAAGCAGCATTATTTTTCACAGCCAGAAAATGGAAACAACCCAAATGTCCTTCAACTGGTGAATGGACAAAATATGGCACATCCATACGATCAGATAATATTTGACAATAAAAAGGATTAAAGTACCAATATGCTACCTCACAGATGAATTCAGAAAACCACACGGATGAACTCAGAAACAAGTTAATGAAAAACTGAAGACAACCACATATGTTTACATTTAAATAAAATGTCCAGAAATAGCAACCGTAAGGAGACAGAGTAGACTGATTAATGGTTGCCTAGGATCAGGGTGGGGATGGGATTACTCTAAATGGGTGTGAGGGATCTTATCAAGATGATAAAATATTCTAAAATCAGATTGTGGCGCCAACTGTACAACTCAGTGAGTTGGCTAAAACTCACTGAATTATACATTTTAATGACTTTTACAATGTATAATTTATACCTCAATAACACAGTAAAGAAAAAGGGGGGGGGGGTTATGTTCCAGATTCCCAACTGGTATTTATATAAAACTTCCTCTTGTGAATGCTGGAGTATGTAACAAGTAAACATCCTGGAACAAGCCTCTTCTCAAGATTTTTACGTATTTAATTCTCTCTATAGATTATATCTTTCCAGAAAAAATACCAAGGTTTCTATCCTTTCAGGAAAAAACCTAAGCCAGGGTGAATAATTCTGATAAGCCATATTCCTTTCATGACTAGAATGTCTCCGGCTGGTCCACTTAGCAATAACTAGACTAATTTATCCCACAGCAACACCTGAACTACTGTGGGGTGGTGCACAAGGAAGAAGCCAAAAACATCATCCAGAAGTAGCATTGCGAACTAAACCCATTAAATCACAGCAAATATTGCTGAATCTCAGATGAGCATTAAGCATCTCTTCACTTCCAGAAGCCGAAAGTTTACCCGTTTCGTTCTCTTTCTATAAGAGCTGCCTCAAATTTCAACTTTAGGAACTTTGCACCACTGCTGAGTCAGTGGGGCTCCTCTAGAACCCTATGACCTGAGACCCAAACCTAACTGACCCAGGGTTTTCAGTTCCTTTTTCACAGTTAGAAATTATTATTCAGACTCCACCAACATTCATAAGACACAACCCACTAACATCTGTATAGTCTATTCCTGTGAGGTCTAATTTCATAACAGAAAACTTAACTGAAAATTTATTCTGTATCATTTCTACATTATTTTCTTGAATTTTACTATCAGTGGAGTCCCTTTAGATTTTAGGATATGTATTCTCCAGATCGTAGGGGATCATAATGTCAGTTTCCTATGGTGGGCAAGTCAAGCTACATAAATGAGATAACTTTGCAAGTAAGAGAATAGATTCCCCATCTAATGGTAGCAGCTGCTACCTGAAAAAAGCTGACACCCGAAACCAGCTGACTGCCCCCACTGAAATATGGGCCCAGTACTGTCAGCCCTTATAATTTTTCAAAACAAGACTCTTTTTGGGTGGGTATGAAATTTCCTAATTTTTAAATGATGACAACTAATTACACACATACACACACACACACACAACCACCTTACCATACAGGCCAACTAAGACATGTAAAAGGGCCCAATCTTAGCTTGTGACCTTTGCCATACAGAATGTTTGCACTTAGATTACAAGAAGCTGTACTTAGTATAGGCAAACTTTTTAAAAAATAGAATTCTGTTTTGCAAAAGGCAATTCATCCAAAATAGCTGTTTTCAGTACCCGTTTACCCCCCCCCCAACCCCTCACCTATTTTCTAGGACTGTTACTCTCATGGCTGAGACAGCCCAGGAGCATGCCACAGAGATTCCCAATCCCCACGGCCAAAGTCTAGAGGAAAAACAGGTTGGGGTGCTTTGTCCAATCAAAACATTCCCTGAAGGCAAACTTGTTTGAGCTCTATTGACTTGTTCCTGTGCACAGCATTTAAGCAATTCTGGCATCGAGTATTCAAAAAGCATACTGTGTTGTCACTAAGCCAGAAGTTCAGTAGCTTAAATGAGTTATTTTCTACTAGGGAAACTTGAAAATGCCAAAGAATCAAAAATGTTTAACTTATTCCCACAGCTTCAGAAGGTACAAGAAGTACCAAAGAAAGAAACCTCAGAAATCATTAGTCCCACCCCTTCACTTTACCAGTAAAGAAACTAAAATTCAGAAAGGTCAAATGATTTCTCCAAGGTTATATAGGAAGTCAGTCAGCAAACTGGGACAGAACCCAGATTACCTGACTACAGTCAGGTCCTCTTTCTATAAAACTACATGGTAGTGAAATCGGAAGCTAGGAGAGAAGAAAATCTGAAGAGGTTAGTAAGATGGGCCCTGTGCACCCCTCTCCTGCTTTTTAAATTCACATTTGGCTTTTCAGAATTTCACATCTCATACTACTTTCTTCTCTTTTCATGTGACTTAACCAACCCGAATCACTATCTACTGAAAGTTGACATCCTTGCAAAGAGGGGTGAATTACAAAAAGTATCTTTTTCCTAGCTGCCAACCCATCAAAGTTGCAGCTACTAATCAATGCTGCACCAGTTTACACCCCAGGTTTTTAATGAGGGACTAATGTGACTAAATTTCTTACTAACCAATGCTGTGGTAGTTTACACCCCCGGTTTTTAATAAGGGACAATTGTGACTAAATTTCCTAGTAATCAATGTTGTGGTAGTTTACACCCCAGATTTTTGATAAGGGACAACTCTGACTAAATCCCACCCCCCACCTTACTATATTTCCAAGAATTACTCTGCAGAATGAAATCCCCGATGCCTGATGAGGCCAGAATTACTTTTGAATGTCTTCTCACATTCGTTGCATTCGTATTCTCTCCTTCCGGTATGAATTTTCAGGTGTTCTACAAGGATTGAGCTTCGACTAAAGGTTGCTCCACAGTAGTTACATTCATAGGGTTTCTCTCCAGTATGAATTCGATGATGTTCGTTAAGAGATGAACTCTGACTGAAGGATTTCCCACAATCCTTACATTTATAAGGCTTTACGCCCGTATGAATTCTCTGATGACGGCTAAGGAGCGAATGGGTAGGGAAGGCTTTCTCACACTGGGTACACTTGTAAGGTTTTTCTCCTGAATGAAGTCTCTGATGATAAATCACAGACGTAAAATGGCTAAAAGTCATCCCGCAATCATTACACAAATACGGCTTTTCTCCAGTATGAATCCTCTGATGTCGGGTAAGGCAAGAATTCTGTCTGAAGGCTTTCCCGCACTCACCACACTTATAGGGTTTCTCTCCGGTATGAATTCTCTGATGTTTGGAAAGGGATGAGCTATGACTGAAGGATTTTCCACAGTTGTTACACGTGTAGGGTTTTTCTCCAGTATGAATTCGCTGATGCTGAATAAGAGATGAACTGTCACTGAAGGGCCTCCCACATTCTTTACATTTATAGGGTTTCTCTCCAGTGTGAACTCTCTGATGTTTAATGAGGTGGGCACTCAGGGTGAAAGATTTTCCACAATCATCACACTTAAAGGGCTTTTCTCCACTGTGGGTTCGGTGGTGTGGTGTGAGTGATGAGCTGTCACTGAAGGCTTTTCCACACTCATTGCACATATAGGGTTTCTCCCCAGTGTGAATTCTCCTATGTTTGGTCAGTGAGGCGCTATAGCCAAAGGCTTTTCCACATTTGCTGCATTTATGGGTTTTTTCTCCAGTCTCAGTTCCCTCGTCTTTATCTACAGCTGCATCTTGACCTAAATCTTTCCAACATTTTTCGCATGCAGAGGAGTTTTTTCTCTTACCAAGGGATGAGTTTTGAGTAAAGGCTACCCCACAGTTACTGCACTTCTGGGACTTTTCCCCCAAATGGATTTTCTGATGTTTCTGATGTTCAGTCAGAGATGAAGAGTGACTTAAGGCTTTCCTGCCTTCATTACATTTTCGTGGTTTTTCTCCACTGTGTTCCTTGCGGTTTGGGACAAGGTCTGAATGAAAACTGAAGGGTTTCTTGCCTTCGTTATACCTCCGAGATTTCTTCCTTAAGTAGACTCTGAGATGTTTAATTAGGTCTGAAGGTGGTTTGAAGTTATTTCCAAAAGGGCTCTTTTCTGAGTCAAATTCCTCACCCTTATTGCCTCTCCCATGAGTTTTCTTTTGTGTGATTGCTACTTGTGAATGTTCCCTATCACTACGACACTCCTCTAGTCTGCCATAATGTTTCCAGGATTCTCCTGTCAAGTCACAATCACCACTCATTAGATACCTTTCTATTATTTTATCTAAAGTCGATTCTTCCATAAGAACATCTTGATTTCCGCCAGATTCCTTCAATTCACCGCTAAGTTCACACTCTAAAAGAAATAACAAATAGAATATTTCCTGTTTGCAATAAAGGAAGCTGCTGCATTTGGGACTAAAATAGGAATAGAGACAGTAGAGACTGTAAGGAACAGGGCATGGATAATTCTCAGAGTCTCATAAAACAGGGAAGGGAAAAGTGACATGAGGGAACTGGGGAAACTTAAGAGCTTAGGAAAAATACTGAGGAAGATGAAAGGTTAGTGCTTTATAGTTAGAGATGCAAGTTCTCACCCTCATTTCAAATTTCTATAATAGGTTCAAACTTATTCCTCTTACCATCCAATCTATTCTCCTTCCAAATAATAATGATAGTGCAATCATTTATTGAATAATTACCGAATGCCAGGTCCCATACCAAACACTTTACTTGTATTTCACTTAATTTTCACAATAACTCTATGAAGTAGGTCCTATTATTATCCCTGTTTTATGGATGTGACAACTAGGCAGAAAGAGTGTAAGCAGCTTTCCCAAGGTCACATGTACTATAAGTGGTAGAGCCAGATTTTTAACCCAGTCTGACACCAAAGCCCACACTTTTGACCCTTATACCATACTGCCTCTCCTCAAAGCAGCCAAATAGCACTAAGTTTATAGACAATGTTAATCACATCACAGATATTCAACAACACCTATGCTAGACTTTCAAAGGTTACAACAATCTGGCCCTACCAACTTTATGAATACTCTAACCAGGCATCCATTTAGTGTCCCTACTACACGACCACATCTTAATACTTCATACTGCCTAGAATTCAATCCCTGTGCACCTTCACTATCACAAACACAGAAATCTGATAGGGCCTAGGGTACGAGTCCCACAATCTCCAACACCACCCTCTTGAGATCTGTGCTCCTCTCAGAACGCTGAATTCCTTTATTAACCACATCATTCATCCTGGCTCTTAGTTATGAGATTCTAGTGTCACTTTCATAAGACCGTTTTTTTAACCAGATAACTATAAAATACGAAACCCTGGATGGCTCTCAAGACTTGACAGTCACCAACACTCCATCCAGACTAAGAAAGACCTGGAAGCTTAGGGGGCCACATGAGCCACAGTCATGACCGCATCAGCAAACACCAGAAGCATCTGGGAGTCCAGGGTAATGCTGGTGGCACATGTCACCACAGGGTCAATTTCAACAAATATCACCCAGGGTTACTCTGGGAAAGTTGGTACGAGGCATTACCACTTAGCAAGGAACTAGAGCTTGTGGACCTTGGTCAGTGAGCAGATACGCTAAATGCTGCCAAAAACAAGACTGGAGCTGCTCCTATCACTAATGTGGAGCAATCGGGCTACTACAAAGTTCTGGGGAAGAGAGAGCTCCTAAAGCAGCCTGTCATTCTGAAGGCCAAATTCTTCAGCAGAAGAGCTGAGAAGATTGGCAGGGAGTGGGGGGGGCGGGGGGGGCACTGTCCTGGCAGCCTGAAGCTACATGGAGGGAGGTTCATTAAATGCTAACGAGTGCTTTTCAAAAAATAAAGAAATAAAATAAGACATGAAATCCTATTACCCAGAAGTTAACCATTATTAGAAATTCTGTGTTTTTTCTTCTGGAAATTTTTCTGTACATTGTAGAATAGAATATCTATGTATAATATGTAGGGTTACTTTTTTTTTATTCATAATCCGTTCCCATCTCATTGGTTGATTCTTCACGATTTTAATCACATAATAATCCCTCATATCAATATATTACTATTTAGTTATTTCCTTATGGCATGTTTATCAAATGATTAATATTTCCTCAGAACTGAGTCATAAAAGTGGAATCACTGAACCAAAGGGTAGAAAAATTCTATCACCACATAATACATGATGATAAGTACCTGACTACTCATCTACGGTCAAATGCTTTTTCTCTAAACCTTTGCAAATTTGATTCATAATAAATAGTACTGTTCCTTAAATGTAAATTACATTGTTGACCAGTGATTTGGAACCCTTTTTTCATGTTAACAGCTATTTAAATTTTATTTTTGTCAGTTATTTTGGTTTGCTATCTGCTGAAGTTTCTTGATCATTTTTCTAACATACTCAGTGTTCATTACTGATTAGCACGAGCTTTTTATAAATCATAGCCCTTGATTCTGGCTTTGTCAAAACCTTTTTCTCCATTCCGTTGTAAATGACTTTTTAAATAAGTTGTACATCTAAATTATGCTTCTTTTACATAAGCATCTTGCGGGGAGAGGCAGTATTTATACCAATGCTGCTAGATTTTACTCAAAACATTTTTAGAATCCATTTTCAAAATAACTCTCCCCAATGTACTTAAACATAAAAAGACAACTGCCGTCCTTTATTTGTGTAACTATGCTGGAAACAGCCAATAGGTTGACTAAAATGAATGGTTAATAAGATGGAATAGAGCAAAGTAAATTATTGGTTTTTTCCTTAAACCAAGGTATTGATATATAAGTAATAATTTATTTTAATTTTTAAAAATACAAACTTAGTATGTTTATTATTAAAGTGTAAGGAAGAGAAGAATAAAGAAAAAATGTAATCCCTCAATGATAACCAGGGTTAACATGAATGTTCTCCAGACAGTAAATCCCATATGTATCTATACATTTAAACATATACATGTATGTGTACATTTTTTTCCTTTTAACAAATTGATACTATACATGCTGTCCATTGAACGAACTATTTCTTCTCCAAGACTCAATTCAATTGTTAATTAAGCCCTTGCTCCTGTATCTTCCCACTGCTCCTTACACATGCCATCGTTATGACATACATCCCATTACCAACACGTTTAGTTCTGATGTCTGCATCTATGGCATCCATGGGAACGTGCCTCTCAAGAGCTCCTCCTCTGGGGTGCTTACCCAACAGCCCCCCGCTGCTGCTCAATGACCACCACAGCATCACACCAAGGCCACTTTCCCACGGGTGCTCCCAGTGAATGACAAGTATGGCAGGGATACTAGGCCCATTTCCGTGAGGCATACGACTGTGATAGGTAACTCTTGGCGGGAAGACTCTTTTTTGGCTTTGCCAAGACTTCCTCAACCTGCACTTCATTCTAAGACTCGTCCTACCCAGCCTTCCCTCCTTCCCTCTCTCGTCACAGGTGTCAGACCTGCATCATGCTCTGAACAGCAATCCCAGCCTCTTCCAGTCCCCTCCCTGCTTTCCTTCCCTGGAATCCTCCCCAATAAGTCTCCGACCTGGCTAATCGTATCTGGGCACCTGCTTCTCAAGGACCCAAACTAACAGTCTCCCCTGTTAAAATGAACATTCCAGGAAGGCAAGGTGGATATTCTAATCATCTTTCTATGTTAGCACCTAGCCCACCCAACATTTCCAAAATTCCTCCAAATGGTTTGGTAAAGCAACTACTTCAATTTCCTCCTCCACTTTTCACCAACTCACCTGGTCTGGAGCCTCTTGAGGCTTGTTTTTGCAGCAGCCGTGGTAGTCCAGCCCACTTTAGCTGGGAAATCAAATCTAACTTGGAAACTGGAAAGCCTGCTCATAGAGAAAAGAATAGAAAATGGCTGTTTTTGCCTAGAACAAAGACATTCCAACATTCACAGCTTCTGGTTCTCCAGGGAAGAAAAGATGCTGCCAAAGAGACTTCAATACTGGCATTTGAGGAGAACATCGGGGAAGGTATGGCCTTGGCAACAGCAAAATGATGCTCAACATTTTCAGCTCAATGAAGCAAAGACTCTTTCTTGGAGAAAACATTGTAGAAAAGTACATTTTTAGGACCCATTTTTAGGATTAGTCACATCACCCCTGTAAGCCCAGCCAAAACAGTTAATAGCACTTATCTTTCAATAAGAATGGACAAAAAGATACCCAGCTTAGATGCTAGATTATGAGATGTCTTTACCCAGAAATTCTAGGTTCCTATAGTTCTCCAGCAGCACTTCCTTATATATCTCCTTCTGAGAAGGCTCCAGTGCCCTCCACTCTCCTCTGGAAAAGGTCACAGCTACATCCTTGAGTGTCATGGATTCCTAGAACACCAAAGACAGCCTTTTTGCATTGGGTTATTCCCAAACAGATCCTACGAATTCAGAGAAGTAGTTAGGATATAAAGTACTAGTTTTGATGGTATTCAAGTTTTTGAGAATTCCAAAGCAAACTTCAAGATGGCTGTTATACATCTATTACAAGTGACACAAAACAAGATTATGAAACAATCCCTGCCTTTGCCATTTAGTTCCTGGTGTGAAATGCTGTACAAGGATTCTCTGGAATGTCTAACACTGATCAAATTCACCCTAACACACTGATTTCTAGGATTAACAGAAAATATTAAATGAACGATACAAATTACATTCCCAAACCCAGAATCTGCAGAATTAACGTAAGCTCTCCAAGCCATAATTAAACATGTAAGAGTAACATCAGTGACTATATTCTAAACTGTAATTTCTAGCTGGCTCTAAATAGCAATTATTTTCTATCACAATCAAACAAGGATCTGTGTTCAATGACAAACTCACGCTTACAATTACTCCAAATTACAAATGAGCACAATTAATCATTAAAACACACTTTCCATAGCATCCTCTACAGCATGACATTTTGAGAGGCAGTACAGCAGAGTGACTATTACCACTTGGAGAAGCTTCCTGTGGTTCCTATAACAAATTACCACAACTCTGGTGGCTTAAGACAACAGAAATTTATCCTCCCAAATTCTGGAGGCCAGAAGTCTGAAATCCAGGTGTTGCGGGAACTGCACGCCCTTCAGAGGCTCTGAGGGAGAATCCATTCCTTGCCTCTTCCAGCTTCCTTGGCTGTCAGCATTCCGTGGTGTTCCTTGGTTTGCGGCCTTATCACTCCAATCGCCATGTCCCTTTCTCCTGTTCCTGTGTTCAAGCTCTCTCTAAGTACACTTGTGATGGCATTTAGGGCCCACCCATATAATCCAGAGTTATTTCCTCATTTCAAATCCCTATTTTATCACATCTGCAAAGACCTTTCTTCCAAATAAAGTAACATTCTCAGGTTCCAGGGATTAGGAAGTGGACATATTTCAGGGGGCCATTATCAGCCTACCAGAGCACTATTATTTACCATTGTGAATAAGAATTTTTTTCCTGACTGATAATTATTGGTATACAGGAAACTTACTGATTTGTAACCAGCTACTTTTCTCAGCTATTGTATGAGTTTCAGTACATGTTCGGTTGATTCTCTGAGGTTTTCCAAAAAGAGTACATTATCTGTAAGTAATATACACTTGCTTCTTTCATATCTGTACTTACCTCATTTCCTTCTTCTAGCACTGTATTGGCTAGAATACTCAGAAAATACTCATTAATAGCAGTAAGGTAAGACATCCTTATCTTCTTACTTTTTATTGTGAGGACTGCTTTTAATTTTCCAACGTTATCCACCTGGAGAATTTTCTTATCGTGTTCAGGAAGTATAATTCTATTTCCACCTGACCAATTTTATCAGGAATAACTGTTGAATTTTAATAAATATTTTTGTTTTTATTAGAGTCAGACATGATCAATTCTGGTAACTGAAGTAAAATAGCATATGAAGAATGAGCTCTAAGAACGTGAAGACTGTGAGGAAAAGGAGACTGTCTTAATTATTCTAGCATCTTTATACCAGCCAGGAGGAACGCAGTGAGTATCTACTTAAGAATGAAAACCTGTAACCATATATGGTGACGTATGTTAACTAGACTTACTGTGGTGGTTATTTCACAATATATACAAATATCGAATCATTACATCGTACACCTGAAACTAATACAATGTTGCAAGTCAATCAGACCTCAATTAACAAATTAACTTAAAAAGAATGAAAATTTCCGGTTAAAAAAAAATGAATGAATGAAAACCAGTGAAAGGAAGCTTACCTGGGACTCAGTATTTGGAGGAGCAGGAACTGTTTTATCTTCTTCAGAGTTCTCCTCTTGGGAAATAACAGAATCTTGAGAGATCATATCTAGGAAGGGGGAAAAAAACAGTCCAACCTTTTAAATGAGCTCCTCAGACTAGAAATTATTATATATGTCACTCTGGAGAAAAAGGTCAGAAAAAACAGAAAAAAAGTTTTCCCTACGCTTTGAAGATACAGAGGACAGCCAAAGATACAGTTTCCTATTAAAATCCAAGCTTCCCCCCCACCTCATAAAATATCCTTTCAATTTATAAGCTCACAAAATCTGATTTCATTCATTCCATATACCCACTGTTTTAATGTATTTAGTTTTCATAATAATCTTTGAAATATTTATAAGGTATATTAAGATGAAATAACATCTGTTTTATGTAGTAATGTGTTTTCTTCATAGTCCTTGCACAGTGGCTTGAGCAAGAATCACTTATTAAATTAAAGTGCTCTTTTAGGGAGTTTAGTTTCATATCTTGAGGATATCTCTCCCACTTCCTCCCTCCATCTATTAATCTCACCTTCCTTTTCTTCAAGCACTTGGGTCAACTCCTCCACTAGGGTCACCACTTCCTCGCTACTCTCAGGATGTTGTGACCTGACCCAAATCTTAATCTCCCCTGGCAAAACGGTCAGGAATTGCTCAAACACCAAAAGCTCGAGAATCTGTTGTTTCGTGTGGATGTCTGGTCTCAGCCACTGAATGCAGAGCTCCCACAGTTGATTCAGGGCTTTTCTGGGTCCAGCCTCTTCGGAGTAACAAAACCACCTGAACCTCTGTCTGAAAAACTCTGGGTCAGCAGTGTCTCCTCTTAGGAGAGCTTCTTGATCCCCAGGGGTCTCCATTCTTAGCACCTTGTTTTGTTCACTTGAGACCAAAGTGTGAGGATCTGGGGAGATGGCTGTCATCTCGTTCAGGCTACTCCGGCTTCCAATGTGTATCACCAGGAGGAATTCAGTCCCCTTTAGACTTTGAGTGTCAACACAGGCCACCAAAAGGCACTCTCCAGCAAAATATCAAGTGTTCCAAGGATCCACTTTATGGTCTTGCAGAAACTGTCAAGAAATATAAGTTATGAAATAAATGAAACAAATTGTGACTCCTAAAAAACACTGTTCTTAGTTTGGTTCTGATACACACACACAAACACAAACACACACACAAACACATTCTCAGAGGCCTAGAACCACCCTACTGTATTAAAAGAATAATTTTCTCTGTAGGTGAAAAGCTGAGAAGTTACTTGAGGGTAATTAAAGGTACCCTCCAAGAAAACAGTTTCTTCCGACTAAATATTCCTCATCAGCAAAACATATCAGAAAAGGCTCACTGCTACAAGAGGATCCAAACCTATTCCACTCCTGCCCTCTCTCAATGAATGGCCACACAATTTCCCACCAGCTGCTCAACTGAGAAACCTGACTTCATATTTGACTCTCAAAGTTCTCACAAAATCAATAACCAAGTTCTGGTGGCTTTATTTCATAAGAACCTCTCCATTCTCTCCTACTGAAACTACCTAAGTACAGCCTTCTTCAATTCAGTCTCACCCCAAAGCCTAAGGATTCCTTCTAATATGCAAGATATGGTCCTATCACTCCCCAACTGCCTCAAGATAAAATTCAAACACTGAAGCTACAAGTGGTGGTCTAGAAACCCTGCCCTGATGACCTCACCTCCAGCTCTAGCTGCCCCTGATGGACACTGCAGCCGTAAGAAGGTATCTCTCCATTTCCAGAAACTCTAACTCCTTCCGCCTTTGCACTACAGCCATTCCCTCTACTTGGAATGCTGCCTTCTTTTCCTCTCCTACCAAGCTGACTCATTAAAACTTGACTCCTTTCCACTGTCACCTCTTGTATGAGGCTTTCTCTGATCCCCAAGTACTCTTCTACACAGAGCCTGTGTTGCACGCATTTTCTCATTCCACAAATAACTGACCATATACAATGACCTGAGAGCGGGACACAAAGGAGACAGGCATGGACGGTCAGACAGGGCCCCCACCCTCACAGAGCACCCAAGAAATGACAATACAGTCTGAGATGTGCTTCACTACAGCAAGTGAGGACACTGTCCTCCAACTGCAACTATCATACCAATAATTACCCACCTCCGAGCACAAAGGCCGCCACACAGTATGCATGACGTCATTTATTCCTCCGCCAAATATTAGGCGCCCACCACGTACCTGGCACCGCGCTGGACACCTGAGACTCTGCAGTGGCTAAGAAAGGCACCTGTCACGATCTCCAGGGAGCTTACAATAAAGGCTCTGCGAAAATGTGACGCAGGCAGAAAGAAGTTCTCAAACGACGGGGGTGCGGGGGGGAATTTGCCCCGCAGGGGACGTTTGGCAATGTCTGAAGACATTTTGGCTATCACGACTAAGGAGGAGGGATGCTACGGGTACCTAATGAGTGGAGCCAGAAAGGCTGCTTAACAACCCGTAATACACGGGACAGTCCCCTACCCCCATGCTCACATAATGAATTTTCCCGCCCAAAATACCAAAGTAGCGAAGTTGCAAGACCATGGGCACAGGGAAGCGATTGAAGAACGCTCCATCCAGGAGCGCGCCCACCTCCCGCAGAAGCTGCGCCACTGGGTGTGCACAGCGAGACTGCCCTCGGCCCCCACCCTGCCCAAGGTGCGCCCTCGGAGCCGGCGACCTGGCTGCAGCCCCCAAACTAAGGGCCCGGGGCTACCACTACCTGCGTCAGGACCCGCAGCCATGACCCACGCCACTGCAACAAGCTTCTAGAAACTGGTCCTGCAGGAGCTGCGCGCGCAAGCCCTACCGGCGGGGGGCTCACTGCGCCTGCGCAGGGGCGCAGAACTACGATTCCCGGGATGCGCCTGTCCCGCTTTGCGAAAGTCCCGTGCTTTCCATAGGCTCCCAGCCCGGCCTGTTGCGCATGGTCTTTGGGAAGCGCTGGTGGTCTCAGCTGCGGAATTATTGCTGCGCCAGAGGCCTAAAGGCCTAGAGACGTCTCAGGTTTTCAGATCTATGATGTTCTGTTACCTTGGTAACCTCAAACCGTTCCTCCCCTCTTCCTTACCCTTCTCCGAAATCCAGGCTGCAAAAACCCACCGCAGAAGCATATTAGTGATGCATTCACTGCAAGCCATAATTAATGCCGCAACTTGAATTAAACAAATATTAATTTTATGGCTTACACACCTGCCACCATAATGGTTCAAACCACCATCGTGTCTCGCCTGGATTATTGCAATAGCTTCTTGATTTCACTTTTCTTCTCTTGTCTCTTCACGTTGCAGCCAGAGAGATGATTAAAAAACGAAAAACACATTATGGACTTCCTCTACTGAAAACCCGCTAAAGCCTTCCCATTTCACCGAGGGTAGAAATTCTAATTTTTACAGTGGGCTACAAGGCCGATGGAATCTGGCCACTCAACCTTCCTGACTTCTACCCCCATTTCCCTGCTCTAGTCACAATGGCCTCCTCGCTCTCCCTCTCCCTCCAACCTGCCTGGCACGTATGGCTGACTTGCTGCCTGCCTAGGTATCCTGTATGGCTCACGTTCCCATCCTTTCATATCTTCTCAGTGAAGCTCTGTCACTTCTCTGCTTAAAGTGGAATCCCATCGCCACTCCTATTTCCCCTTTCATCATATCATTTTCTTACTTGATTACTGACTATCAATTCCACAAGGATAAGGATTTTTATCTGGTTTGTTCCATGGAAATACACTCTCCAGGCCCTAGAATACACTCTCCAGGCCCTGGCATGTAGTAGGTGCTCAACAGATATTTGTTGAATATGTGAATGGTACTTGCAGGGATTACTGGGGGAATAGCAAAAAGGGCTGACGAACTCCAGAAGGATTGTCGGGGAGTGTCCTATAATAAGTGACTTTTGGAGCGGTGCCCTTGGGAGAGAAAAGCATTCTAGACTGAAGGAGCAGGGTGAGTCAAGGCTCTGAGACTTTAAAGGAACAGAACAAGCTCAACTAAGTGAACCCCTGCACTCATCTCACAGACAGCAAGGCAAGCCGAGGAAACGGGGCTGCCCGAAGTCAAGAAGTTGTCCAGTCCCAGGTCTGAATGCGTATTCTTCTCCTCTACCACCTCCCCTTGACTGGCTGAAAATGGAGAGGACATCACGGAGAAGCTGGAGGGGGCTTCCCTGGTGGCGCTGTGGTTAAGAATCTGCCTGCCAATGCAGGTGACACGGGTTCGAACCCTGGTCCAGGAAGGTCCCAAATGCCGCGCGTGGAGCAACGAAGCCCGTGCACCACAACTACTGAGCCTGCACACTAGAGCCTGCGAGCCACGACTAAGCCCGTGTGCCACAACTACTGAAGCCTGCGCGCCTAGAGACCGCGCACCGCAACGAAGAGTAGCCCCTGCTCGCCACAACTAGAGAAAGCCCACGCAGAGCAATGAAGACCTGATGCAGCCAAAAAAAGAAAAAGAAAATTCAATTGCTTAAGACAGGAACCTCTTATTAAAGAACTATATCATAATAAAAAGAAATAGAGAATGTGTAGGTTGGAAATTTAAACATGACCTTTACCCCTTTAAGAGTTAATCTCTTATTCTTTGTGCTCCTCTAGTCATCAGAATGCAAATTTTTCTAATTATCTCTTCTATTGTTGAGATGCTAGACCAACAGAGTACTTTGGATTCCCAGAGAATTTATGTCAACAAGGTCATTTACCTCTTATCTATTATCATTTCAACCTAAGGTTGTTTTTTTTTTTTTTTTTTTTTTTTTTTGCGGTACGCGGGCCTCTCACCGCTGTGGCCCCTCCCGCTGCGGAGCGCAGGCTCCGGAAGCTCAGCCGCTCTGCGGCATGTGGGATCTTCCCGGACCGGGGCACGAGCCCGTGTCCCCTGCATCGGCAGGCGGACTCTCAACCACTGCGCCACCAAGGAAGCCTCCTAAGGTTTGTTTTAATTTCAACCAAGCTTGAATCAAAGTTTGGGACTTCGGATTCTCATTCTGCAACATCCAGAAATGAAAGGCTATGCTGTTGCTGGATCATTTGGTTGCAGTTCCTTGGGGGATGATCTTCAATTCTTGTTGCAGAGATCCTGGGAGCTGCCCAGTTCCTATCCTTCAGGATGTTTAGTTTTTCTTTGTTTCTGTGAACTACTCCAGTACTCTTCTTCAAATATTTTTGTACATACATGAGATTTTTCTGTGCCAGGAACCAGAGAAACCCCACCTGACAGTACTCAGTGACAATATGTAGATAGTGAATAAAAGTGAGGGAGAAGAAAGGATTATAGGCTACTCCAGGGTCTCTGGTTTGATCAACTGGATGCTGGTTCCACATATACTAAGGGACACAGGAAGAAGGTTTGAGAAAGAAGATTAAAATTCAGTTGGGGATACATTGAGTTTGAAGCACATGTGGGACATCTAGGTAGAGATGACTTAACTGGAGAAAAATTAGAGTCATTTAGTAATTGAAGATGAGGGAATGAGGATTGCAATGAAGAGCAAGTGGAATGAGAAGCGGTCTGTGGTTAAAACCCAAGGAAATGCTGACTTTGAGGGGGTGGCAGAGAGAGAAGGCAGTGAAGTTAACTGGTAAGTAGAAAAGAATCAGGAGAAACTGGTAAAGGAAAACCAACAGAGGAGAATTTTGAAAGGGACGATGGAGTCAATAGTTCTAATGAGATTGGAATGAAAAAGTGACCACAGGAGTTTGCAGTTAGTTGATCCTCAGGCAATTAATTTCAGGGAAGTCCAGGGGGTTGAGGAAAGAATAAAGATGCAGCCTGAATATGAGAATGGAAAGAGAAGGTATTGGGTAGGTTATTTTTTCAAAGAGAGACTAGGGACAGAATAGGATAAGAAGGAAGAACACTGAAGATGCATTGTTCTGGAACAAGGGTCCTCAGGAGTACATGAAGATTTTCTTAGGATATAGGGGCATGGATAGTACTAAGAAAATCAATCTCTAGATCATATATAGTGTTTCTTCAAATTGCTTTGCCTAAGAATGCCTTTAAACATCAGGATGTCCTATTTCACAGTGGCCCTTCTCTCACTTTACAAAAGCAAGCCATGCCTCTCAGCCATCTCCTGACTAAGAGGGTTGATTGTCTTCAGAGGAAGAACTTGACGACATCAAAGGGACAATTTGATATATTAAATTAGGTAATGAGGAAGTGAATAACAGCAACTGGGTATCTTTCTTTTTTTAAAAAAACAGCCCCTGTCCTTTTCATTGAGATACATTTCCAATAAAATGTTACTTTTCATGTTTAATAACTCTCAAAAGCTGTAACATAAAAAAAGCTGTAACATAAAAATATGCTAATCACTAATAGTTAAAACCTTAAAAAAGTTGTAATGTATTTATGTTGTTTTTGATAAGTTGTGCACTATTAATTATGATTATTCAGTCATAGTAATTTTTTAAATAACCATAGAAAATTTTTCAAATATTTAAATTTATATACATATTTTTGTTGAAGAAAAGGATGATAAAGTAAACAATAAGACTTTCAAGGTTAAAACTATATTGCCTGGGCTTCCCTGGTGGCGCAGTGGTTGAGAGTCCGCCTGCCGATGCAAGGGACACAGGTTCGTGCCCCGGTCCGGGAAGATCCCACATGCCGCGGAGCGGCTAGGCCCGTGAGCCATGGCCGCTGAGCCTGCGCGTCCGGAGCCTATGCTCCGCAACGGGAGAGGCCACGACAGTGAGAGGCCCGCGTACCTCAAAAACAACAACAACAACAACAACAAAAAAAACTATATTTCCTTAGTGTAAATTGTTGTGCACTACTCTTTGTTGCAGTGTGCAGGCTTCTCATTGCGGTGGCTTCTCTTGCTGTGGAGCATGGGCTCTAGAGCACAGGCTCAGTAGTTGTGGCACACGGACTTAGCTGCTCCATGGCATGTGGGATCTTCCCGAACCAGGGATCGAACTTGTGTCCCCTGCATTGGCAGGTGGATTCTTAACCACTGCGCCATCAGGGAAGTCCCAGGCCTTTATTTTATTTTAGTTTTTAAAAAATATTTATTTATTTATTTGGTTGTGTGGAATCTTAGTTGCGGCACGTGGGCTCTTCAGCTGCGGCATGCATGTGGGATCTAGTTCCCTGACCAGGGATGGAACACAGGCCCCCCGCATTGGGACTGTGGAGTTTATCCACTGTGTCACCAGGGAAGTCCCTGGGCCTTTATTTAAAATGCTACTATTTACAATAGAATTCATTGTCAAAATTTCTTCTTTTCAATTATTTAAGTAATAAGGGGAAATTTTAGATGCCACCCTAAAATTGTGCAAATGAGTTACATTGTTTTTCAAAAAAAATTTTTTGGGGGGAGACCTGAACAAAAACCTGTGAAGTCACTGTCCTAAGGAAATCAGAGGAGGTAGAATCTTTTGGTATAGGGATAAATCCTATCTCTAGAAGATAGGGGACAGGTTGCCTCATTCTCCAAAATGCAAGGTGTAGTATTATACTGGACCAGATCAGCTTTTTGCCTTTCTCCAGTGATATTTGGGAGGGGAAAAATAAAATGAATGATGGGGTTTGCCCAAGGTTGGGAATTGATTGGTACTGTATGTAAGAGAGAAATCAAGGAAAGAAAAACTTGAAGGTGCTAATAAGGATTCATTGCCATGAACATAAAGTGGTCAAAAACTTCGAGGTGATGATGAGGATCTAAAGTGTACTCTATGTTCCTAAAAATAAAGGCCTAAGCTAATCAGGATTTCGTTTTTCTCATTCAGTAATAAAATCGGAATCAGGCTGACCATAGCTTGTATGGCAGCTCTCACAATACATTCAGAGACCTGGCCTCGTGCTATGTTTCTGCTTAAATGGCCTGTAGGTATGTCATATTCACAACATGGTCACTGGAGCTCCAGCCTTGTCTAAATTCCAGGCAGAATTAACAGAAAAGGCAGGAAGCAAAAATGACATATCTGTTGACTCAGACCTTTCTAAACAAATTACAGCTATTGCGTTAGTTTCTAGATGCAGTCAGCCATTCCGCAATTGGAATTGCTTCAAAAATTGCTTTTCCACAATTTTCTATGTTCTTTCCACCCAGTCTTCTAATAGAGAAGTTTGAAGCTTCTATGTTTTCAAACTTATTTTTTGTATTTTCTCTCTCTTAATTCTTCTGAAAGACATACTTTTAGCATTCCTCTATCTCCCAATTTGCTAATTCTCTAGTTTGCTATGACAAGCCTACTGTTTTACTTGGTTATTAAAATTAAAAATAAAATGTTCAATTAAAAAAATGTACTCCAATCCACAGGAATTAGGAAAAGAGAGGAAATATTCTATATGGTGGTTAGAGACTGATGTTTCTGAGTTCAAGTTTTAGAAAGTGGAATGTTTTGAGTCATGACATGGTTTTATATGCCATGAAATATGTCTTCAGTCAATAACTGACCAAAAAGAGGAGAGAAGATCATTAGGGTTGTGCCTCTGTTGGCAGATTGGATCCAGTCCCTAACTGTTTCAGCAACCAAAACAATTAGACTTACTTATATAAAGTCTTATTTATATTAGACTTATTTATATAGAATTTTGGCTTGTCTGGGGCTCTTTGGGAATGGATAATTGAATCTTTTAGGATAGCTGGATTTTCTAGATAGCTTAGAATTAAACCTTTAAGCACCAGAAGTTGCTTACTTATTATAATCATTTTAGATGAAAAGCTTTGTAAAATATACTTCATACTTCCTTGATTTTTGTTGCTTGAAATTAGACATAATTTCACCATTTCTTTTTTTTTTTTTTTTGGCCACGCCACGCAGCTTGTGGGATCTTAGTTCCCCAACCAGGGGATTGACCCCAGGCCCTTGGCAGTGAAAGAACGGAGTCCTAACCACTGGACCACCAGGGAAGTCCCTATTTCACCATTTCTTGATGTCAGGATTAGCACCATAAACATCACTTATTCAAGTGAAATGATTTCAGGGCCTATGTGGTGGGTAGTGCTTTCAGTACTTTATAAATAACCCCAGCATGCTTTGCTTTTTGAGTTCTTACAGCTTCTTTTCATAGTTTTCCTACTTCTTCCCTTGTTTTCAGTGTGTCCGTTAGTACTTTTGTCATCCATGTACCTGCCCAGAAGAGTGCCCTCTAATATTCTGCTTCTACTCTGCTTTGACTGACTATGGAAGCAAGATTGTTCACCTTATCAGAATCATGCAGGTATTTAGTGTGAGTAGGACCTACAAGAGGGAGAGGGGACTTCTAAGGAGTAAAATACAAATTTTTAGTTCTTGGATTTTGTGATATATTATTTTGGTTTCTCATTGGCCTTTCTTGGCCCCCTCTTACCCTCCCCCAATTACTTCTTGTCTGTTTTTTGAAACTGAAAATTAGTTGATGTACAATATTACGTTAGTTTCAGGCGTACTACATAGTGATTTGACATTTGCATACATTACGAAATAAATGATCACCAAAATAGGTCTAGTAACCATCTGTCCCCATACAAAGTTATGATATTATTGACCATATTTCTTATGCTGTATATTTACATCCCTGTACTTATTTATTTTATAACGAGCTTTGTACCCCTTAATCCCCTTCAGCCATTTTACCGTACAGTCTCCTCCCCTCTGGCATCACCTGTTTGTACTCTGTATCTATGAGTCTGTTTTCTTTTTTTAAAATTAATTAATTAATTAATTAATCTTTGAATGGTTTGGGTCTTCGTTGCTGTGCTCGGTCTTTCTCTAGTTGTGGCCAGCAGGGGCTACTCTTTGTTGTGGTACGTGGGCTTCTCATTGAGGTGGCTTTTCTTGCTGCAGAGCATGGGCTCTAGGCGCATGGGCTTCAGCAGTTGTGGCTCACAAGCTCTAGAGCGCAGGCTCAGTAGTTGTGGCACACGGGATTATGCTCCGCAACATGTGAGATCTTCCCAGACCAGGGATCGAACCCATGTCCCCTGCACTGGCAGGCGGATTCCTAACCACTGCGCCACCAGGGAAATCCTTTTTGTTTTCTTTGTTTTGCCTTTTAGATTCCACATATAAGTGAGATCATATGGTATTTGTCTTTCTATGTCTGACTTATTTCACTTGGCATAATGTCCTCTAGATCCACCCATGTTGTCCCAAATGGCAAGATTTCTTTCTTTTAATGGCTGAATAATATTCTGTATACATGTATCCATTTCTTCTTTACCCATTCATCTACTGATGGATACTTAGGTTGCTTCCATATCTTGGCTATTGTAAATAATGCTGCTATGAACATTGGGGTGCATGTATCTTTTTGAATTAGTGTTGTTTTCTTCAGGTAAATAGCCAGGAGTGAAGTTGCTGCATCATATGGTAGTCCTATTTTCAATTTTTTTTCAAATTTTTCTTTTGGCCGCACTGCACATCTTGTGAGATTTTAGTTCCCCGATGAGGGATTGAACCCAGGCCCTCGTCTGTGAGAGCACGGAGTCCTAACCACTGGGCCGCCAGGGAATTCCCCTATTTTCAATTTTTTGAGGAACCTCCATACTATTTTCCATAGTGTCTGCACCAATTACCATTCCTACCAATGGTTCATGAGGGACTTTCTTGTGGATTTTTCTTATTCTTTTTTTTTTTGGTTGCTCTGGGTCTTCGTTGCAGTGCACAGACTTCTCATTGTGGTGGCTTTTCTTGTTGGGGAGCATGGACTCTAAGCACACAGGCTTCAGTAGTTGCGGCACATGGGCTCAGCAGTTGTGGCTCGCAGGCTCTAGAGTGCAGGCTCAGTAGTTGTGGCACATGGGCTTAGTTGCTCTGCAGAATGTGGGACCTTCCTGCACTAGGGCTTGAACCCGTGTCCCCTGCATTGGCAGGCGGATTCTTAACCACCGTGCCACCAGGTAAGTGTCCTGTCTGTTTTTTAAAGTTGAAATAAATTCTAGATAGGAAGTATCTCAAGGCTACTATTTAAAACCATAGTGCCTAGTAAGATGATGACGTTATTTAGTGGGAAAAATAAACTATAAGTAGTTTGAAGGAAGAAGCAACTATAAAAAAGCTTGAAGAGTAGTGATTAGAAGCAGCATTGGAAGCTGCTATAAACTACTATATATAATGAGACGTTAAAGCCATCTTTTTTTTTTGCCTAACAATTCCATGTCTACATATAGAAATATGTAACTTCATAAAGATATAAGAATGTTTTACAGTAGCATTGTTTGCAGTAGTAAAAAATTGTAAAAACTTAAATGCTCATCGATAGGAGAATGATTAAATTTTGTCATGTACTTATCATGAAAGGTTTTTTGCAAGTCTTTGGAAAAGACTATCATGCAGTTATTTAAAAGAATGAGGTAATTCTGCACATACAGATCAGAATGGTTAAGAATGTAGACTCTGGGGACTTCCCTGTGGCACAGTGGTTAAGAATCCACCTGCCAATGCAGGGGACACGGTTTCGAGCCCTGGTCCGCAAAGATCCCACATGCCACGGAGTCACTAAGCCAGTGCGCCACAACTACTGAGCCTGCACTCTAGAGACCACAAGCCACGACTACTGAAGCCCGCGCGCCTAGAGCCCATGCTCCACAAGAGAAGCCGCTGCAATCAGAAGCCCATGCACCGCAACGAAAAGTAGCCCCTGCTCGCCGCAAGTAGAGAAAGCCCCCGCGCAGCAACGAAGACGCAACACAGCCAAAAAGAAATAAATAAATAAAATAAATTCATTAAAAAAAAAAAAAAAGAATGTAGACTCTGGATCCACACTGTCTGGGTTCAAATTCCTGCTTCAGCACTTACTAGTTTGTGGCACTTTAGTTTTGTTCCTCAGTCATTCTGTATCATAAAAATCCCTACTTCATAAGATTGATGTAAGGATTAAATGAATTCATCCAAGTAAAATACTTTAAATAGTGCCTGGCACAATTAGTATTAGCTATTATTACTGATATAGAAGGATACTTGTGATATAGTTTGGTGAAAAGGTAAAGTTACACAGTAATATGTATAGTAGGATTCCATTTTTGTCAAACAAAATCTGCGTGTAAATACCCATATGTGATTTGCACACATGTGGGATTCTGGAATGTCTATATAGGAGGCATTTATGAGTTGCTAACTGGGCTTGTCTGGAAGTTAAAATTTCAAACGAACTTTTTTTTTTTAACTTAGATTCTATACTTTTGGCAGGGGTTGGGGGGTGGGTGGTGGTGGTGGCTTGGCTTTAGAAGGATCTATTGGAAATTACGGGAAGTCAGTTTCCCCATACTAGTCCTTGGTACAGTCACTCTATACATTCATAGAAATGGTCAGGAGAGGTTGTATGCACCCAACTGTTAACAGGGATTATTTCTAGGGAGTACGATGAGGGGATGGTGAGCAGGAAGGTGGCGGACAACCTTTACTTTATACACTTCAGTATTGTTTGCGGATACTTCATTGTGCATTGATTTTGTGTCACCATCCAGCAAAAAGAGCCAAAATGTGCTCAAAAGAAGGGACTGGTTAACGTAATACTATGAAGTCATTAATAAAAAGAGTGGTGGTGGTGTAGAGCTTTTTGAGTTAACGTGGAAGAATGTCTATGGAGGAAAAACACTGATACAGAACTTTATCATGAGTCTGAACCCCCTCCCCACTTCGTTATTTTGGGGGCCATATACACATGTGCACAGAAACAAGACCTTGGAGGGTGCATGCTCAACTGTACCTGTTAACCATAGTTTTCTTAGGGGAGTGGGATGCTGGGAGGGGAAGCAAGGCCTTTCACTTTCATTTTTAAATTCTGAACCATTTGCAATTTTTACAAAGATCATGTATAATCTCTATAATAAAAGCAATGAAGGACATAAATGTCTTTAATGTTGTGTTAAGTACCTTGTACTTGCCCAAGTTACATCTGGAATGACATATATTTATTTTGCAAGACATTAACTAGGGCTTTACAGATTTCTTTTAGGGATAAAGGCAATTTCAACTCAGTTAGGATCTTGATTTCTTCCTCTTATACCAAAAAAAAAAAAAAGTGTATCTGACCTTGTACCTAATTTATCACAGTACTGTCACTTAAAGTACAGCAATTATGCAACCCCTTAATTTGAATTCCATATTGCAAGTGTTTTTCACTAAGTGAACTCACGGACAAACTGAAGGCATAAAGTTAAAATCGCTATATTCAAAATAAATCACTCGGGTTACCGAAAAGAACGTAGGGATTAGAATTAAAATCTAAGAAAACAACCCCTATAAGCATATATACTTGAAATTCAACTTTAAAAATCTTGGCTTATTGAACTTTAGTGGGGCTTAGTGATCTTCCCTCACTCGGTAGTCCTAGTTCTAGTTTCGAAGAGCATCCGAAACCTACACTTTATCACCATCTTTAAGTAAAAAAAGGCGCCCTGGGCACCCGGGCTCGCCCGGGACTGACTCAGCGGCGGGGCCGAGAAGTTCAGCGGGAGGCGCAGGGCGGGGCTTCCTCCCGCCGACTCCGAACCCGGCTCAACTTTTCCGAGTCCACGTCTCTTCCTTCGGACAGGCGTGTTTCTCCAGGTCGGGACCAGCCAACGTGACAACCACAGACCTTTACAGAAAGAGCTCCCGTCCCGCCTCGAGGACCTCCCCCGGCCGGGGCAGCCCGGGCCAGCTCGACCAAGCCCCTCACGGACTGCGGCGCGCGGCTCCCCGAGGCCGAGCCCGCCTCTCGCCTCGCTTCTGGGCGCCCGCGTCGCGGCGCTGAGCGCAGCATCCCCGGCATGGAGACCGGCTCGGACTCAGGTCAGAGGCCTGCGCGTCCGTTCTGCGCCGGGGCCGCCGGAGGCTGCGCGGGCAAGGAGGGGCGGCGAGGAGCGGCTAGGCCGGGCCGCCGGTGAAGGCCGCCGCGTGCCGGGTCCGCGCAGGGAGCGCTCGCGGGCCGGCTCCCGCGCGCGGGGCGGGCGGCGGCAGGTGGGCAGGACGAGCCGCGAGCGAGCGAGCGAGGGCGGGCGGGCGCGCGAGGGGCCCGGCGGGGGGGCCGCTGGGAGGATGGCTCAGCTCTTTCTAAATATAAAACCGGCGTGAGTTGGGCGAGCGCGGCGCTGAGCCGCAGAGCCGCCGCGCGGGCCGGGCGTACCGGGCCTCGGCCGACGGACAGCGGCGGCTCCGCAGAGGCGCCGGACTGCGGGAGCGCCCGAGTCGCGAGCTCGCGGGGGACGGCGAGAACTACGCGTGCAGCGAGGAGGACGCAGGCGGCGACGGCGACGGCGGGCGGGCCTCGTGGGCGCAGCTCGGCCCGCGCCGAACTACCAGAGGCGGCTGCCGGCCTCTGCTGCACCGAGAGCGGCGAGCCCCCAGTGCCGCCCGTCCGTGCCCTCCCCCTCCGGCCCCTCCCTCCCTCCCCGGCGCAACATGGCTGCGGCCGCCGCCTCCGCCTCCCAGGACGAGCTGAGTAAGTGCCACGGCGAGCCTGCGGCAGCGAGCCGGAGCCGGCGCAGCGCCGGGCCGGGGGCGGCGGCCGGGGCCGGGCGGGAGGGCCGGGGAGCAGGGCCTGGCTGGCGGGCGGGCGGCGGCCGCGGCGTGCGGGGGGCTAGGGCGCTCGGGCCTGGCGGGCGGGCGGGCGGGGCGCCGGCCGCCGCCGGCATTTGTAGGCCTCAGGTTTGCACCGTCACGTTGCGAAATTGAAACCGGAGCCCCGGGCGGAGCCACCTCTGTGTGCGATCCGCCCCGGCCCGGGGGTGGGGGTAGCCTAGCCCCCTGCCCGTAGGGGCTGGGCTGGCTGGGCGGCCGGAGCCCCATGGGGGCGGGCTGTGTCTGCCGTCCCGTCAGACCCCTCCGTGGACCCCGGGCCCAACTGTTGGGCGAGTTCTAGAAGTGGAGCTTTCGGGGAGGAGGAGAAGGTGCCGTGTTGTGACACCAGAAATCAGCGGAAAGGTCAGGAACAGGCGGTGACCCTCAGGTGGAGCAGGAAGGACGGGCGGGCAGGGAGCGTCGCAGCGCTAGCCGCAGGGGAAACCTCGGGGTGACAGCGCTTTCAGAAAGGAGAGCCAGTGCACACTAGACCTTAAACGTTGCAGTTTTCCGGGGGACGGCGATCCACGCTCGGGGAGAGTGTTGGTCACCCTGAATCGCAGGCCACCTCGCCCGCCGCCCGGGTTCGCCTCGGTGCTTTGTGGGAAGTGTAGTCCCCGGGCGCCGCAGGCCCACGCTGGGGTCTTAAAAATTGAATTTTCCTAAGACATGCAAGACAATTTCTGATTGCCTTTGGGGTGGTTAGGTGAAAAGCTTTAGGCTGAGGTGTTTCCTCAACGCTGCCCTTCAGTTTATGAAGAACAAGAAAGGTGTTATTTAGGGGTGAGGTGGGTTTTAAATGGAATGAAGCCTGGGTGAGGTGTCTCAAGCCTTGTGAAGTTCCTGTTGTTACAGCCCCCTCTGAATTTTCATATGAAAGTAGCTATACGCACAATAATTTGTTTCTTTGGTGCTTGGCAGTTTAAAGATACTTTTATATACATGATCTCACTTTTGTCCTCCTAACAGCCTAGTAATGCAGGTAGGTAGTAATTATCCGTGTTTTAAAGAGGAGGCAGGCTTACAGAGATAAGTTCCTTGCTGCTTTGACACAAAACTGGTGTAGCAGCAGTGGTGTTTGCTCATTTTGAGGCTGAAATAAAGAATTGGTGTCACCCTGGGCGGGATGGAGAGTCTTGAGTAGACAAGGTCTCATGCGGTGGTTAGAGATAGACAGGGCCTGATAGCCACAGAGTTGATTGCTTGTGTGTCAGTTCCAAGCTGGAGCACCACCAGGCCTTTTGGGGAGATCAGCTCCCTGATCTTTTTTCTTCCATTTTTTGTTATGTGGTAAAATACACATAACATAAAATTTACCATCATAACCATTTCTAACTGTACAGGCCAGTGGTCTTAAGGACATTCATATTGTTGTGCAACCATCACCACCGTTTATCTCCAGAACTCTTTTCATCTTGCAAAACAGAAACTCTATGCCCACTAAACCCCCTCCTCCCAGCCCCTGGCAGCTACTGTTTTACTTTCTGTCTCTATGATTTTTTTAAAAATAAATTTATTTATTAATTTTTGGCTGCGTTGGGTCTTTGTCGCTGTGCGCGGGCTTTCTCTAGTTGCGGCGAGCGGGGCTACTCTTTGTTGCAGTGTGCGGGCTTCTCATTGTGGTGGCTTCTATTGTAGTGGAGCACTGGCTCTAGACGCACGGGCTTCAGTAGTTGTGGCACATGGGCTCTACAGCGCAGGCTCAGTGGTTGTGGCACACGGGCTCAGTAGTTGTGGCACATGGGCTCAGTAGCTCCACAGCATGTGGGATTTTCCTGGACAGGGATCGAACCCATGTCCCCTGCATTGGCAGGTGGATTCTTAACCACTGTGCCACCAGGGAACTCTCTGTCTCTATGATTTTGATATCTCTAGGTATCTCATGTAAGTGGACTCATACAGGATTTGTCTTTTTGTGGCTGGCTTATTTCACTTGGCATAATGTCCTCAGGGTTCAGCGGTGTTGTACCATGTGACAGGATTTTCTTTTTTAAGGCTGAGTAGTATTCTGTTGTATGCATGTGTCATATTTTCTCATCCATCTGTCGAGGGACACTTGGGCTGCTTGTATGTTTTTAGCTATTGTGAATAGTGCTGCTATGAATATGGATGTACACGTCTCTCTTTGAGACTGTGCTTCCAGTTCTTTTGGATATATACCCAGAAGTGGGATTGTTGGATTATATGGTAATTCTATTTTTAATTTTTTGAGGAACTGCCATACTGTATTCCACAGTGACTATACCATTTTATGTTCCCACCAGTGGTAAACAAGGGCTCCAGTTTTTCTAGGACCTCGCCAACACTTGTTATTTTCTATTTTTTTTTTTGCGGTACGTGGGCCTCTCACTGTTGTGGCCCCTCCTGTTGTGGAGCACAGGCTCCGGACGCGCAGGCTCAGTGGCCATGGCTCACGGGACCAGCTGCTCCGCGGCATGTGGGATATTCCCGGACCGGGGCGTGAACCCGTGTCCCCTGCATCCACAGGCGGACTCTCAACCACTGCGCCACCAGGGAAGCCCTATTTTCTATATTTTTGATAGTAGCTATCCCAGTGGGTGTGAGGTGGTCTGACGTTTTAAGTTGTTCCACAGCAAGATATCTGAGTTCATGTTGTAGCACTAAACACATTAAAATATAAATTACTATTTGGAATGGGGAACAAAACTAGAGGAAGAATTGGATATCATTCTTAAGTGGCTGATGTATTTGTATATATGCATTGTGCTCCTGTACATCAGGTACCTGTTAAAACGTTTTTAGTTCTTCTGGTTGAGGAATTTACTGGCTTTAGCAGCTACTGGAAAAGTTAGGAAGAAATAATTCCAGTGCTTGCTTTTTCATTGTTTTGTTTGGTAAAGTCACCAGTCTTTGGCCACAGATGTCTGTTAACTTGGTTTCTGCATTTCTTCAGGGGAGATTAAATACTTGGCAGTTGGTACCTTGGAATAATTTAACTTGAAATCACACTCATATATACTGAACATGTACATAAGGAACTTCAAATAAGCCATTTTCAGTTTCAGAAAGGTTATAGTAAAAGGAGAGATGGCTGGTAACAAGGTGCTTTTTAGAATTCTGCTATAAGAGAAAGGAGCTAAGTATCTGAATATTAGCTGGCTATTATTTCTGACTAATAGATGATAAAAAAGCAAACTACTAGATGCCAGCATTGTTTCTCCCCCTAATATTTTATCATAAAACTCTTCAAAAATATGGAAAAATTGAAAGTGAGCATTCATATATCCACTACCTAGATTCTACATGTGATATTTTACTACTAGCTTTATCACATATGTGTCCATTTTCAAGCCACGTTTAAAAATGTTATTTTAGTTATTATTTAAAAAAGATTGTGGTAAGATACACATACATAACATAAAATTTATCATTGTAACCATTTTTAAGTGTACAGTTCAGTGGCATTAAGTACTCAATCCATCTTTTTTTGATGCATTTCAGAGTGAATTGGAGACATCAGTACCCTTCCCCCTAAATATTTCAGCACTAGCATTTTTTTTAGCACTAGCATTGTTTTAAATGCTTTGTATATATTCTTTTATTTAAAGACTTTTTAATATTTATTTTATTATTTAGTTTTGGCTGTGTTGGGTCTTCGTTGCTGCATGTGGGCTTTCTGTAGTTGTGGTGAGCAGGGGCTACTCTTTGTTGCGGTACATGGGCTTCTGACTGTGGTGGCTTCTCTTGTTGCAGAGCACGGGCTCTAGGTGTGTGGGCTTCAGTAGTTGTGGCATGCAGGCTCAGTAGTTGTGGCTCGCGGGCTCAGTAGTTGTGGCTTGCAGGCTGTAGAGTGCAGGCTCAGTGTGGTGCACGGGCTTAGTTGCTCCACGGCTTGTGGGATCTTCCCGGACCAGGGCTCGAACCCGTGTCCCCTGCATTGGCAGGTGGATTCTTAACCACTGCGCCACCAGGGAAGCCCCTATATTCTTTTATTCATTAAAATAATCCTAAGAGGTAGGTAAAGTTCTTATTGCTGTTTTATGGAGTGGAAAACAGACATTTTAGGTTCCCAAGGTCCCTCAGCTAGTAAGTGGTGGAGTTGGAACTGGATTCCAGGTGGCTCACAGGCACTCATGACCAGTCTTTAGGCTGGGTTACCTCCATGTACCATAGAGTGTTCATGCTGATGAAGAGATCAAATCAGATACATTGCTAAATTCTCAGCTACTTGTTACTTTAATCCAATTATTTGACTGCTGTTTAACACTGCTGTGGTGTACAAAAGAAGCATGAAAACTCTACTGATGGAATTATAATACTACTGAGAAGAAAGAGGAAGAATACTTGTAAACAGATATGTAAGGACCAAAGTGTATGATTTGTTATAGTTAGTAATGCTAGAGTAATATTATCATTTTTGGTTCCCAGATCTGTTATTTTGAGATGTATAACTCGTATCACTGCCTTTCTCTAGATTTTAAATCAATGCATTTTACCTTTGCATTTGAAGTCATATACATGTCATAAATTTAAATGAAATCTGTAGCTGCTTTCGGTTGTATCTGATACTACACTCTGTAGGAGCTCCTGAGAAGCAGAATTGACAGGTTTGTCTTTTACTTATCTCTTTCCTTTTCTTTCTTTTTCTTCTTCTCTTTTTTTGTTTTCGAGTAGTATCATGTATGAAAGTTGTCAAAAGGTAAGCAGGATAATCTTGGGTTGGGGTTTGTTATCCTTTCAAAAATATCCTGTAATTGTCACTTTGAGTCAGGTGATTGTAATAGAATAATGGTAAAGCTAATGTTTTTGAGAGCTTACCATTGTGTTCTACACTTTGTACGAATTAATTGATTGAATCCTTACAACAACCCTGTGACTTTGGTACTATTGTTGTCTGGTGTTGCTTCCCTCATGTTACAGAGTTAGGGCTTGAACTCAGATTTTTTGATTCCAAAGTTTATGTTAATTCTGTGCTGCTACTGTACTAGTGTCTCTGAAAGGGAAAATATAGTTTATAAGAAGATCAACATGGCTTTTTTCCCCATGTCTTGCTAGCCTGCAGAAGAAACGTGCTATAGTGTATAAAATGTGGCAATATTCTGGTTCATCCAATAGGACATTAGATTTGGGGGTAAGATGTCAAAATAGAGAACAATTAGTTCTGACTGTTAAAGGCAGTTCTGAAATCTAGTTTGTAAATTACTTAAGGTCATAGTCTGTAGTTTTCTTTCTTTATATTTAGGGTAATATAACTGTTTGGAATGGAATGAAATTCAATGCAAGGCATGTGGGCTAGTTTTTCTTCTAATATTATCCTCTGCCAGTTCATGGAAAAGTTGACATTGTAGTTATATTTCAGCAATGGGTAGGGAGATTTCTGACAGAGGGAAGGAAGCATTTGAGACTTTTCACCTGGTCAGCTGTTCATTGGTTTCATGTTCTGGGCTTTATAATTCTAAGGCATCCTTAGAATCTGATCTTCATTGGGATAAAGACAGCTCATGAAGGAGCAATAGCCTATAATCTTAAAGCACATTGATGCTATTCAACTTGACCATTTGACACAGCCACTTCAGTTGCAAAGTTGACCAGGTAATCAACATGTTAGGTGTCTTCTGAGAGAGTCTCTGCCGGTGACAGGCATCCTAGTGGCTCTTTTAGAGGATGAGATGGGGAAGCTGTGTGTGTAGCTGTGTAGGTGAACGTGATTCTGTGAGCATACTGAAACAGCCCCAGAGACATGGCTGCTTTAGTGACAGCCAAATATGCAGCTGAGCTGAGCTATGTAGAAAGGCAACATCAAGGCTGTATTATTTTAATTTTGGGTACTTAGCCAGATCGGAAGGTTAAAATGGAAAATAGTGATGATATTTCTGTTTTTTTATAATTTCTAGTTTTCCGCTTCTACCCCATCTTGTTTTGAATTATGCCTTCAGTAAATTGTAATATTTAATAAAGGCCAGTGTTGGTGAGAATAGTTGGCACTGGGACGTTCGACCTTGTTCAGAAGATAGATGTTAAAATTGTAGGCACTGCCAGTGTGCTCAAATGGTCTGATCTAAGTTGTTGGTCTCTGTTTTCAAGCCTGGCCGGTCTCTGCCTTGGGCTTGCCATCTTATATGACTTGTTTTCCCCACACATTTTCCAGTTCAATAAGCAGTCTTTAAAAATGGAGTTACTGGGCTTCCCTGGTGGCGCAGTGGTTGAGAGTCCGCCTGCCGATGCAGGGGACGTGGGTTCGTGCCCCGGTCTGGGAAGATCCCACATGCCGCGGAGCGGCTAGGCCCGTGAGCCATGGCCGCTGAGCCTGCGCGTCAGGAGCCTGTACTCCGCAAAGGGAGAGGCCACAACAGTGAGAGGCCTGCGTGCCGCAGAGAAAGGAAAAAAAAAAAAAAAAAAATGGAGTTACTAACTTATGGTCCTGGCTTCACAGGGCTTATAATTCAGTGTAGAGGCAGATTTATATATAAATATAAATAGCTAATAGGAAGTATGATATGAAAAATGCCTAACACAGTTCTTTAGAAATGTCAAGGAGTGAGGATAGTATTCCAGGCTAAGGGAGCAATAGCTTGAGCTCTGTCATAGAATTTGAAAACTATTGTGCATTTTCAGGGAAGGTTGGAATGAGTCTGATATGCTAGAATGGGGGTACTATGGCTGCATGAAGTACTAAGAAAGGAGTTAAAATTTGGAGTCTGAGACTTGGCCTTTTCTGCCTTTTACAGTTTGGGATCTTGAGCAGATTATTTTACCTCACTAAGTTTAAGTTTCTCATAAAATTGGGATAATTAGAAATACTCATAGTGTTGTTAGGCTTAATGTACATGTTAATGCACTGTGTAAACAATTAAATTCTGTATAGATTATTATTTTTAGTGGAGTGGGTGGTAGGAGAGAAAGCTAAGGATAAGGTTGGGACCAGCTTGTCTAGGAATGCCAACACAACTGTTTTTATTTATTTTTTTGGCTGCGTTGGGTCTTTGTTGCTGTGCGCAGGCTTTCTCTAGTTGTGGCGAGCGGGGGCTACTCTTCGTTGCAGTGCGTGGGCTTCTCGTTGCAGAGAATGGGCTCTAGGCGTGTGGGCTTCAGTAGTTGTGGCACGCGGGCTCAGTAGTTGTGGCTCGTGGGCTCTAGAGTGCAGGCTCAGTAGTTGTGGTGCACCAGCTTAGTTGTTCCGCAGCATGTGGGATCTTCCTGGGCCAGGGCTCAAACTCGTGTCCCCTGCATTGGCAGGCGGATTCTTAACCACTGTGCCACCAGGGAAGCCCAACACAACTAGTTTGAACTTTGTTCTGTAGACAGTAGAGGACCATCAAAGGCTTTCAAGTAGGGGTGTAACCTGAGTAGACCCTTTTTATAAGGATAACAGGTGGCAGTGATATAACATTGATTGCAGGGGTCCAGAGACCAAGAGCAGCAAGACTAAAAGGAAGATATTACAGTAACCAAGTTAGAAGAAACCTAGGGTCTGAACTGGGATAGTGGAAGTGGATTTGACAGGTAATATAATCTAGAATCCCTAAAATATGCAGAAACTATTGGCTGAGTAGTGGAGAGTTATTCAACAGAAGGAGGAGTTAGAGAGGATTCCCAGAATCTACCTAGAGATTAAGGGGGTCGAGAGTACAGCCTCTAGACAGATTTGGGGAGGTAAGAATGGAGAGAAGAGAGAGCAGGTTTTGTTCAAGAAATAAATCATTTGTTGAATGAATGGGTTGAATTATTGAGGCATCCATATTGAGTTGTTTAGGGAGACAGTTTTGAATAGTGACTAAAACCTCTGGTGTTGAAGTCAGAACTGATTTTGAATCTTGACTCTGCCACCTTTTAGTTTTAATGTTAAGGGATCTAACTTTTAAGCCTTGGATTTCTCATCTGTAAAATGGGATAACAAAACTATTTTACGGGGTTGCTATAAGAATAGGAAGAGATAATGCATGTTAAGAACTTGGTATAGTGTTGGGCACATGGATTACAGGTGTGTGGGAGCTTTGGTTCTGAAACTTGGGCGAGTGTGGGGTGATGTGGACAGATTGTCCAGAGGACAGCTGTCTGGGGGCTATGAATATATAGGGATGAGAAGAAGACAGAAAAGAACCAGGGAAGGGGATCAGAAGTGCCTAGAGAGGGCAAACGTTTCCCAGGGTTATGACTACCAAATGTTTGCATTCTCAGTTGTTATAATGTGTTAATCAAGTGTGCCCATCCACTAATACTCTTCTTATAAAATTATTATGTAAATCAGACACTTTGTTCTAATTTTAATGTAAGGTTTTGTATGTTTATGATATATATGTACACACACACAATATATGTTGTATTGGAGTTTTTTAGCCTTCAGTGAATAACTATTAGTATATATGTATTTTAAGTATTAACATATTTGTTCTACACACTCAATTTCTTTAAATTGAGTATTGTTAATTTACAATGTTGCGTTAGTTTCTGGTGTACATCAAAGTGATTCAATTATACACACACACACACACACACATATACACATATATTCTTTTTCATATTATTTTCCATTATGGTTTATTACAGGATACTGAATATAGTCCCTGTGCTGTACAGTAGGACCTTGTTTCTACACACCGGATTTTATTTATGGACATATTCCTTACTATTTCTCCAATTTGGTAATCACTATGATTTGCCCCCCTCATTCTGAATTTGCAAAACAGGGCATCAAATTAGGAGCTCTTAGCATGGAAATGAAAAGTGTTTATTTTGTTTTTTTAAATGGTAGCTATGAGTATAAATCTTTTAATTGTTTTTCTTTCCCCTGGTGTTCCAAATAATAGATTCTTTATACAATTGCATATGTACGAGTGGATGAACACACCATTGGTGATCCAGAGGATTTTTGTCAAGACTGGATAAACCATGTATCACATTGATTGTAGAGGTTAGTAGATTTAGTTCCTTAGGATGTGTGCATTTTTTGTAGTAACATTTAAAAATGCATAGGTTATCAAGTAGCAATTTCCCCCCAAGATCTTCATGGGTTTTTCTCCTTTTTTAGCTATCCTGAGAGAATCAGTGAAGTTCATTTTAGTTTATATATGCTTGAAGCTTCTATTCTCTGTCATCACATAAACATTAATTAAAAAAATTAGCAAGCAAAAGATAAAACTTGAAGATGTTCTTTAGCAGTGTGTGCAAGGAAAAGGCTGTGGGTGTTAGTTTACAAGTAGTATTGTCTGCCATGACCATGAAGTGTGATGTTATGTGCTCCAGGAATGTCATCATGGATTTAATTGTTTTATTTGTGAAAAGAGGTAAGGAGAAAGGCAGCATCATGGTATTTGGATATTCCTGATTCTGCCATTTTGACATGCGCTGTGATGGAAAAGCCACTTAATTCTACTTTGTTCTGAGGCTGAACAAGAATATGGTGTCAGGGGCTTCCCTGGTGGCGCAGTCGTTGAGAGTCCGCCTGCCGATGCAGGGGACGCGGGTTCGTGCCCCGGTCCGGGAAGATCCCACGTGCCGCGGAGCGGCTGGGCCCATGCGCCACGGCCACCGAGCCTGCGAGTCCGGAGCCTGTGCTCCGCAACGGGAGAGGCCACAACAGTGAGAGGCCCACGTACCGCAAAAAAAAAAAAAAAAAAAAAAAAAAGAATATGGTGTCAGTTTCACTCTTGGATGATATTGGATGGTCCTTTGGCTGAAATTCTGTAAATTCAGATTATAATTCTCTGATATCATGAGCTCAATATCCAGGGAGTACCTGAGATTTTGTAGCTTCAATCCAAAGGTGCATTTTGTTGCCGTCTTTCAGTTTAACTACTGGATTCCCCTTCTCCCAGTGCATTCTATTGTTTTTTGGTGTGTATGTTGCTGCCAATAGTGTATGATGCCTTAATTCATTAGGTGGAATTTTGAGTGATGGAATGAATGGAATATTTTATAAACCAAAGTTCAACTTTAGAATAAACTTTGGCTTAGTTTTACTATTTCACATATCTTCATTCCATTATAGAGAAATGGAAAATTGGAAGGTTGGAGAAAGTGTTTAGAAGAGAAGTGACATTATTTACACCTAGATTCTTTTTTAGAGCTTTTGGACCTGTATAGATGTGTTAATTGCGATATACCGAAGGCAAGCAGGTCAAACCACAAATGCTGGGATTTAAATAGTGACTTAAATAAAAAACATTCTAGAGTTTACACATCCAGATAAGCATTGTTCTAGGTAATTAGCCGCTTTGGGTGGATCTTAGCTGTCATACATTTGACTTGTATGCAGTCTGAACCCTTGCATAGAATGTATCATCTCCTTTAAGCTGACTTTCATAAGCTGAACTAATCTTTCTTCTCATCAGTTTACTAACACTGATTTCTAATTGGGCTTCTGCCAGCTGCTGTATCTGGGGGAAAGGGCCTCCTTGGGAGTTGGAAGTGTTTGTGGACCTCAGTGCATCTGGAGTCTGGCACTTGTTCATTAAATCTAGGGTACAGATGAGCGCTGCTGTTTCCTCACTTGACCCAGCCCTGCCAGGCTAACGCTGTGATGTCTTCCGTCCCTCCCCCTTTGTGTGTGGTGTTGTGGGGGGTTGAGGAGTGATGGGCAGGGGCTGTGTGTGAACAGGGAGGCATCGCCTTACTTTGGGCTATACTGGGTTGGTAGGGGGCTTAAAGTAGCCTGACATCATATGCAAATGGCTAGGACTTCTGAAGTGGCAGAAGAAAGGCTTCTTTCCCCTTCCCTGGAAACAGTCTAGTCACTAGTGCATCCTGATGCAGGGGTTTCCACATTGGGGTATCTGCTTGGGCCCTGGGGGTAAGACTGGTGGGCTAGGGAACAGGAAGATGGCTCGTCTGATTGCCTTAGTTCTGGGGGAAAGGAGTATCAGCAGGGACTTTGTCAGCAGGAACCTCCTGCTCAGGACCTCATCGCCTGCAGAGGTTCTTATCTACTGACCCCTTGGTTCTTGGACTGCCCTGGGTGGAGGGAGGCAACTCCCGCAGGAACCATGATGGATTATCTCTTTCTGGGAATGAATCCTCCCCCAACCCCTGACTTAACTATATTTGTGTTTACTGCTGGACTTTTCAACATTTTCCTTTTAATACATTGGTGTTTAATGAGTTCTTTTTAAAAAAAGTGGGGAATGGGGGCAAGCCTGTATTTAAAAACACAGAAGTAGACATCACAGTTCTAAGCATTAATTCCTAAAGAAGTATCCTACTGGCCTCATTTAGATTTTGCCAAGTATTAGAGTGGCATTTAGTGAATTGAAATGGTATATAGGAGCCAATAGATGATGTGGACTTTAACTACCAGTTAGTATTTGGTTAGATTTTTAAAAAAATTAATCAATTTATTTTTGTCTGCGTTGGGTCTTCGTTGCTGCACGCGAGCTTTCTCTAGTTGGGGCGAGCGGGGGCTACTCTTCATTGCGGTACGTGGGCTTCTCATTGTGGTGGCTTCTCTTGTTGCGGACCACGGGCTCTAGGTGCGCCTGCTTCAGTAGTTGTGGTGTGCGGGCTCAGTGGTTGTGGTTCGTGGGCCCTGGAGCGCAGGCTCAGTAGTTGTGGCGCAAGGGCTTAGTTGCTCCGTGGCATGTGGGATCTTCCTGGACCAGGGAGTGAATGCATGTCCCCTGCATTGGCAGGCGGATTCTTAACCACTGCGCCAGCAGGGAAGTCCTAGATTTTTAATTCTGGTAGATTGATCTACCAGAAGAGATTGAGTATTACATAAAAAATCTAGATGCCAGCTAGGGCTTCCTTATTCATAGTTTTAGCCTCAGGTTCCTAATTGAAGATTGTCAAAGTCCAGAGGTACTCACCCACCTACCCCTGCAATCTATCACATCCAATTTTTGTGAATTTCCTAGTTTAGTTTAACTTACGCTTTTCTTAGCTTCTGGGCTCCCATTTCTGAAAATGGTGTTTTGGTTCCACCCATGTCAGTTTGGACATGAAACCCGCTTGTATCACTGGCACACACACACACACACACACACACACACACACACACACACACACACACACACACACACACACACACACACACACACACACACACACACACACACACACACACACACACACCCCTCTTTTCCCAAGCATTTCAAGAATTCACTTAGCTCTTCAAGAGCTCTTAGCTCTTAGATGTGGTGAGTCATGGGGAAAGGGCTTGACTTTCTGCCCTTTCCTGGTCTGTCTTCCCCTTCCATCTTTTTTTTTCTCCTATCCTTCTCTTTGCAGTAATTACTGCACCCTTCCTGATTTGGAGCAGAATAGTTCTGTCACACAGTCAGACCTTACGGAATTTATCTCCTCCTCTTCTTTTTTTTTTTTAAAAAAAACCTTAAGCACTTATCATGATTTTAAAAACATAGGGCTTCCCTGGTGGTGCAGTGGTTAAGAATCTGCCTGCCAATGCAGGGGACACGGGTTCGAGCCCTGGTCCGGGAAGATCCCACATGCTGCGGAGCAACTAAGCCCCTGTGCCACAACTACTGAGCCTGCGCTCTAGAGCCCGCGAGCCACAACTACGGAAGCCTGTGTGCCTAGAGCCCGTGCTGTGCAACAAGAGAAGCCACCGCAATGAGAAGCCCGCGCACCGCAATGAAGAGTAGACCCCGCTCACCGCAACTAGAGAAAGCCCACGCGCAGCAACAAAGACCCAATGCAGCCAAAAATAAAAATAAATTGAAAAATAAAAAATAAAAACATGTAGTCCAAGAGATTCTGATGTCAGGTGTTATGAATTGTAACTAATCCCCTCATTTCCTTTGCCACAGATGTTAGATGTATAAACTTCTAAATGGCTTTTCCAAATATGAGGAATTAACATTTCATACACTCAACAGATATTTGAGCAACTTCTTTCTGTAAGGCACTGAGTTAAATGCTGGGATACCAAGAGACTACGTCAATTTCTCAACCTGAGGAGCCCTGGAGATGGATGGAGCAAATGAGTAGGCACTCAGGTGGAGTCACACCTCAAAGAGCTGTTACGGTCTAGGGAAGGGATGATCGGGCAGTTAAATAATGTACAGCAAAAGATAACAAGTGCCAGGAGAGATGTAGAAAAGGTCTGTGGGAGTTTGTAGGGCCAGGGTGGGATGTGTAAGTGTGGAGCATGTAGTATTTGAGCTGGATCGTGAATGGAGAGGAGTTGGATATGTGGAGATGGAGAAATGGTCAGGAGAGGTTGGTAGAGTATTCCTGGATGAGGGACTTGGTTGATCAAAAGAATTGTGCAAGAAGAACGTATGGTGCACTTAAGAAGCTCTTGCAGTTTGGACACCTGTTGGGGAGCAGTGAGATGCATGGTCAAGAAGGTGCTTTGTGGCTAGATTGGTCTACTCTTAGGAAGGACTTCCTCTCTCATCTGATACTCACCTCCGGCATATGCTACATGTGCTAGCTGCTTATTTTTTTATGTACTTTTATGGAAGTAGATTTTTTTTCTCCCTTGGCAAAAACCTTCCATTTGCATTTGGACACAGTGCTAAGGTGGTATAAGCAAAAATGGGGCACTTACTGTAAGGAATCATGGAGTCTTATGGAAATAAGAGGGACCCTCAGGAGGGGTTTGGAACTAAGAACTAGATGTCCTCCAGTTCTTCCACCTTCTCTCTGCACCTCCTGCCATTCTTTCTTCAGCCCAGCTTCTTGTGATTTTGTGCTCCATGGCGTAGGCTGAAGATGCCCATGTCATATCTCCTGGCTTACTCTTAGAGGTCCAGGCACTCAAGGGAGGCTTGACTCTTTGGTCCCAATTCTGAGTTCCTGAGGAAAGGATAAATGAGTCAGGGACCATTCCTGTCACATTGGCTGTGGTCAGGGTACAAAGTCATGTTGTGCATAGTTATCTAGTAAGGCTTAGTGTCATCCCCGCCTACTTTCTCTGCCTCAGCTGTGCTGTAATTCAGCATACTAGAAGGAGCATTGGGTTTGCAGTTGACCGCCTGGAGTTTGAATCCTAGCCCTGCCACTTACTTACTACCTTTGTAATCTTCGTCAACATTCTCAGTGAATTCTAGGCTCTGTTTCCTCATCTGTAAGTTGAAGCTAATATTACCTACTTCAGTAAATAGTACTTTAGAGGGAGGTACTGTGTTCTGTTGTGCACTTGGAGGATAAAGACCTCTCTAGGTTCAACTTGTGATTCTTTGTGTCATTAGCTTGGTGACCTTTGGCAAGTCAGTCAGATCCTGAGCCCCAGTTTTTCATCTTCAAATGCAGATAATCTCTGCCCACCTCACAATGTTTTTCTGAGGCTCAGAAGGCCATGTGAAACTGCTTTGTGACTATAATGTATTTACATATGTGTGAAGCAGAAGAAGTTAAATACTATTAGGGAGACTGTTTTCCTTGTGAAATTATTCTGTTATAGTCGAGTGTATTTTGGTAGTAACTTGACAGATCTTTCTCAAAATACCCTGTAAGGGTAGATTCTTAATTGATTTATGATGCAATGGGCAGTGGTCCAAGTATTTTCAGCTTTCCCTTTCAATCTCAGCTTCCACTTAAGGCTTCTAACCTGATTTATAATTTAAAATTTACTTTCACATTCAGAAAAAAGTGATGTTCTTTGTAGAAAATTTAAACAAATGTAAAGAAATCTTAAACCTGTCACACTGAAATAACCATTTTCTCTTTTTAATTCACACAAGTAATTCACGCTCATGAAATAAGTTAGTAATGACATAGAATTAAACCAGTAAGCCAAAAAAGAATCCTCTGAAATTCCACCACATAAGGATAACCACTACCTTAAATATAGCCCTTTCCCTAGTCTTTTTGACAGTAATGTTTTTCTTGCACTTTCTAAGGAACGTTTTGATGTTCAAGTTGTCATGAAGAGGTGATTCATCTGAGGAAAGTGATTTATTTTTCTTTCCTTCTTTTTTTTTTTTTTTTGCGGTACGTGGGCCTCTCACTGCTGTGGCCTCTCCCGCTGCGGAGCACAGGCTCCGGACGCGCAGGCTCAGCGGCCATGGCTCACGGGCCCAGCTGCTCCACGGCATGTGGGATCTTCCCAGACTGGGGCTCGAACCCACGTCCCCTGCATCGGCAGGTGGACTCTCAACCACTTGCGCCACCAGGGAAGCCCCTCTTTCCTTCTTTCTTTTTTATTTTTTAAAATATTTTTTCCGTAAGTGATGATATGAGTGAAAAGCCAGTATTTGCCTTTTATAATCCTGTGAAAAAATAGCCTTTCTTCCTTGACTCAGAAGCCAATGTTGTATTTTTTTGGAGAGATATGAAGAATGAGTGATTTACGTGTACAGTTTTATTTCTCAGGAATAATTATATGTTTTCAGAATTATCAGTGGCCAATGGTAGATAACACTGAAGTGAAGTCCTTAAACCTTTACTGGTTATTTCTTCCTTGTGGGGTAGAAGGAAGGAAGGTCCCATCTTTCCCTTTAGATAGAGAAATTAAAGACAAGCGAATAATATGAATTAGAGAATTATTTAATGGAAAGTAAATGAATATATTTATTCTTTTTTTAAAATCTTTTTTCTTTCTTTTAATATTTATTTACTTATTTATTTTTGGCTGCATTGGGTCTTCGTTGCTGCGCATGGGCTTTCTCTAGTTGCAGCGAGCGGGGGCTACTCTTGGTTGGGGGGCGTGGGCTTCTCATTGAGTTGGCTTCACTTGTTGCAGAGCACGGGCCCTAAGCACACAGGCTTCAGTAGTTGTGGCATGCAGGCTCAGTAGTTGTGCCTTGTGGGCTCTAGAGTGCAGGCTTAGTAGTTGTGGCGCACGGGCTTAGCTGCTCCGTGGCATGTGGGATGCTCCTGGACCAGGGCATGAACCCGCGTCCCCCACATCGGCAGGCGGACTCCCAACCACCGCGCCACCAGGGAAGCCCTAAAGACTATTTTTTAAGAGCAGTTTTAGGTTTACAGCAAAATTGACAGGAAGGTACAGAGATTTCCCATACACCCCCTGCCCCCATATTTGTATAGCCACCCTCATTATCCACATCACTCACCGGAATGGTATATATTTTACGAAGGATGAACCTACACTGACATATCATAATTACTGCACATCCATAGTTTACATTATGGTTCACTCTTGGTGTTGTATATTCTGTGGGTTTGGACAGATGTATGATGATATATATCCATCATTGTAATATCACAGAGAGTATTTTCACTGCCCTACAAATCCCCTGTGCTCTTCATATTCATCCTTCCTTTCCTCTTCCTCCCTGGCAACTACTGATCTTTTTACTGTCTCCATAGTTACGCCTTTTCCAGAATGTCATATAGTTAGAATCATACAGTGTGTAGCCTTTTCAGATTGGCTTCTTTCACTTAGTAATATGCCTTTAAGGTTCCTCCATGTCTTTTCATGGTTTGACAGCTCATTTCTTTTTAGCGCTGAGTAATAGTCCGTTGTCTATATGTACCAGTTTATTTATCCATTCACCCACTGAAGGACGTCTTGGTTACTTCCAAGTGTTGGCAATTATGAATAAAGCTGCTGTAAACATCCATGTGCAGGTCTTTGTGTGGACATAAGTTTTCAACTCCTTGGGTAAATATCAAGGAGTATGATTGCTGGATTGTATGGTAGGAGTATGTTTAGTTTTCCTAAGTTGTTGTCTTCCAAAATGGCTATACCGTTTTGCATTTCTACCAGTAAACTTTCTTATTTTTGTTCTACCATATTCTTTTTTTTTAAATTTATTTATATATTTATTTTATTTATTTGGCTGCATTGGGTCTTCATTGCTGCACGTGGGCTTTCTCTAGTTGCGGGGAGCAGGGACTACTCTTTGTTGTGGTGCATGGGCTTCTCATTGTGGTGGCTTCTCTTGTTGCGGAACATGCGCTCTAGGTGCATGGGCTTCTCATTGTGGTGGCTTCTCTTGTTGCGGAACATGGGCTCTAGGTGCACGGGCTTTGGTAGTTGTGGCTCGTGGGCTCTAGAGCGCAGGCTCAGTAGTTGTGACGCACGGGCTCAGTTGCCACGGGGTATGTGGGATCTTCCCAGACCAGGGCTCGAACCCCAGTCCCCTGTGTTGATGGGCGGATCCTTAACCCCTGCGCCACCAGGAAAGTCCACTTCCATGTTCTTTAAGGTTCCTTTCAAGTTGTAAAATCCTGTGATTTAAATTTCTTTATCCTTGAAACACGGATTCATTTTAAAAATTTGTATGTTATTTCTTCTAAAAAGAAATGTATTTTTACTGGAGTATTTGAAAAGTACATGAAAATATAAAGAAGAACAATTACTGATGTATTTTCTTGTTTTTATATAGTATCATAAAACAATTATTATGGTGTATATATTCTTTTTAACTAATGAAATATTTCAAGTATGAAGAAAAGTATAGAGAATTATCTTAGGGACACTTAGGTATGTCCCACTCATATTTGTCAAATCTGTACATTTTTTGCTATTAGCTTCAGGTCTTTATTTAGCTATTATTATTATTTTTTAACTTAAAAAAATTTTAATTATTTTTTGGCTGCGTTGGGTCTTCGTTGCTACATGCAGGCTTTCTCTAGTTACAGCGAGCAGGGGCTACTCTTCGTTGCGGTGCACGGGCTTCTCACTGCAGTGGCTTCTTTTGGTGTGGAACATGGGCTCTAGGTGCACGGGCTTCAGTAATTGTGGCATGTGGGATCAGTAGTGGTGGCTCGTGGGCTCTAGAGCACGGGCTCAGTAGTTGTGGCGCACGGGCTTAGTTGCTCTGCAGCATGTGGGATCTTCCTGGACCAGGGATCGAACCCATGTCCCCTGCATTGGCAGGCGGATTCTTAACCACTGCGCCACCAGGGAAGCTCCAGGTCTTTTATTTTTTAAAGATATAAACATTACTGATACAATTCAAACCCCCTGTGCTACGCTACCCCTTACAAATTTTCCTTTTCTTTCTTTTTTCTTCTCTCCTCTCCCCTTCATTTTTTCTTCTCTTTTATCTCCTTGACCAAGGGTTGTCATTCCTGTGCTGTACATATCATAAGCAATGTATATATTGCATTTAAAACCTTGACATAAGTGGAACCATAATGTACATATCCTGCAACTTGCTTTCTCTGTTTGATCTTAGTTTTTAAGATATTGTCATGTTGGTCCATGTGACATGTGACTCTTGCTTATTTTCATTGTTGTATGACCCTGCCACATTTTCTTTATCCATTTTCCTGTTGACTGACATTTAGATTGTTTCCTTTTTTTTTTTTTTTTTTTTTTTGCATTTACTGACCCCGTGGCTATGAACAGTTTCTTACAGTGTCCTTGTGCTTGTCTTTCCCTGGGAGTTTTTCTCCAGGACAGTGATACACAAAGAAGTGTGGTCTGAGGACTGGGGAATTATGTCTTGCAAATAGGGAACTTGTGGCAGAATGTAAATCAACTCTCACTGTTAATTTATTTAATGTTTCTTATCCTGGTAAGACTTTCTCAGTGAAGCAAGAAGTGTTCCTTTTCTCTTAGAGGGCTGGTGACAAACAGTTTGCAGCTGTGCTACTTTGCAGCTGGGCACTGCTCTAGAGTATGTTCCCCTGGAGCAGGAGTGCTGGGTTGAAGGGGATGTGCCTCTTGAACCTCACTAGAGGCTACTGAACTAGAGCTTTGTTCCTCAGAGATTGTATCAGTGTACACCCCATCAGTGGTGAGCCTGAGTTCCTCTTGGTTGGTTTCCAGTCTTTGCCAACATTTGAAGAGTTTTTCTAATGTGTAGGGTGCAAAATTGTATCTCATTATTGTGTTAATTTTATGTGTTCCTGATCAGTGTGATTGAGCATCATTTTATGTGTTATTAAATATATGACTCTCATCTCTGAATTGCCTGCTTATATTCTTTGTCCATTTAAAATCTTTGGATTAATTTGCTTTTTCTTGATTTGTAGGAATTTTAAAAGTATATTCTGTACTCAATTTCTTTTCATTTAAAAACATTGTAGCTATTTATAGCTTATTCTTTTACTTTATAGTGTGTTTTATGATATTTTAAAATCTTAACCTGTTAGTCTTTAATGCCTTGTGCTTGCGTTTTAATTTTCCCTTCTCATTTTTCTTTTAAAAGCTTTAAAATCTTGCTTCTTACACTTGTGTCATTAATTTACCTGCAAGGATTATTTTAGGTTTTTTTTTTTTTAAATGGGCAAACGAACTTTTTCCAGTTCTTCCTGACTAGTTCATTTTTTTCTTTCCTGAGTTGTTATGACCCCATACTCAGTTTTCTTCCTATTTCTGTCTGTTGCCTATCCTTCCCTTTTTCAGACTCTCCTTCCTCCATCCTTAAATGCTCTTGTCTTGAGCAGTCTATCTCAGGCCTTCTGTTGTTTTCTTTCTACTGCAGTTACCATACACGTGTGCTAAACCTGGACACCAGCCTTGCCTCGTCCTTCTCTACTCTGTACCCCTGACCACCAAGCTCTGGCACACAGTAGGGCTTCAGTACATACTTGAATGAGTGTGTGAGTGAATGTGTGATCTAGATAGGGGAATTAGTGCTTCACAGGGTGAAGATAGCAGGGTGCTGGGCCTTGATGGAGGAGAGAATTTGGCAGAGCAGGGAGAAGGAGGAAGGGTAAATTTAGTTTGACATGTTTGGTCTTAGCTTCTTATTCATAGTAGTGAGCTTTCTCTGGTGTTGTTTTCTGACCTTTGAATTTGTACATTTTCCCGTTGTCATAAATACCACTTGAATGAGGCAAATTCTTATGACCTTTTGGTGATTCTCTCAAACAGGGCTCCCTGTAGAAGGTGCAGTATACAGGGATAGTATCACATAAAATACAGGGTCAGCGTTGTAGACAGTTGCATGGGTAGGTAAGGGTTTTTAGACTGAAGGTCAGAAGACCCTATTCTAGTTCTTGCTTGGCTGTAATTACCTCCGTGACCTTAAAACTCACTGTGCTTTTTTATATTCAACAGTCTTTCAGTCCTCTCCAACTCCAAGTGGAGTAGAAACCTTTCTTTGTACAAGTTTCATAATAAATTTTTTTTTCTTGACTTGGGCAATAGTTACATAGGTGTTTATAATAACTCATTAAGCTACACTTATGTTTTGTACGCATTTTTCTAAATGTTTTATTTCACAATGAAAAAGATTTAAAAAACCCACAAAAGACTAGGTTTCTTAACATCCCTCATGTGCCAAAAAAACTCCAGTGGGATTAAAGACTTGGATACAGAAAGGAAAATCTTAAGAGCTAGAAGAAAACATAGATAAATATGTGTGTCAGGGTTTCCAGAACCACCCCCAGGTTCCATGACTTGCTAGGAGGATTCACAGGACTCTGCAGATATTTGTACTCATGGCTAACATTTATTACCGTAAAAGGATAAAAAACAAAATGAGCAAAGGGAAAAGGCACATGTGGTGGAGTCTGGAGGAAACCAGGTGCAAGCTGCCGAGAGTCCTCTCCTAGTTGAGGCACATGGGACACGCGTAATTCCTTCAGCAGTGAGTTTTGACAACACATGTGAAATGTTGTCTACCGGGGATATTCTTTAGAGACTCATTACCAAGGGTTTTTATTTGGTGCTGGTCACGTTGGCACCTTCTGCCTAACACGTACTAGAATTCTAGGTTCTCAGGAGGAAAGCACGGTTGAGCATAAAGCATATTGTTTGCACAAACAGTTCAGGCACAGCGAGTAACTCTCATCAGTTCTGGGAACTGTGGGAACCCTCCTGAAATCCAAGTCTCCAGATGGCAGACAAGGACCAGCCTTGGCAAACAAAGCCTTGTAAGGATAGCAGTCTCAGGCCCGCTGTGTTAACTCTTCTCTGCAGAATATAATATTTTTTATAATCTTAGAGTTAAAAAGGCATGTCTAAGCATGACTAGAAACTCAGAAACCATAAAACAAAGGAATGGTAAATTTATGTTTAAAAAACTTAGATATGAAAAGAAAGAATGTGCTATAGAGTCACAAGGCATACTAGGAAAAAAGTATTTTAATGTATGAAAGAACAGGGGGTAGTTTTTTCAATATTGTATAAAAGCTTTTAGAAGTCAGCAACTCAAAAGAATAAAGTAATTTGCTGAAGAATATATTTCAAATGACCAATAAGGGACTTTCCTGGTGGTGCAGTGGTTAAGAATCCACCTGCCAGTGCAGGTGACACGAGTTCAAGCCCTGGTCCGGGAAGATCCCACATGCCACGGAGTAGCTAAGCCCATGCACTACAACTACTGAGCCTGCGCTCTAGAGCCCGCGAGCTACAACTGCTGAGCCCAAGTGGCACAACTACTGAAGCCCACGCGCCCTAGAGCCTGTGCTCTGCAACGAGAGAAGCCACTGCAGTGAGAAGCCCGTGCACTGCAACGAAGAGTAGCCCTCGCTCGCTGCAACTAGAGAAAGCCTGCGCACAGCAACGAGGACCCAACACAGCCATAAATAAATAAACAAACTTTGCCATAGTAATAAAAGATATAAAACAACAGTGAGATTTTTTTTAATTTATCATAGTCAGCTAAGGCTGATTACTTACAATCTTTGTAAGATTGATTACTCATTGTAGGAGTGAGTATAGGGAAAGTGGTACTTACATATACTGCTGGTGGTATAAATGAGCACAGCCTTTTTGAAGGACATTTTTCCAAAATCTCTTAAACTTGACACTCCTACCCTTTGACTCAGCAGTTTCATTTCTAGGGTTTTAGCTTACAGAAACGCATACAAGTGCACAGATACACATGGATAAGGATGTTCTTTGTTTTTTATTTTATTTTTTTAACATCTTTTCTTTTTAACATCTTTATTGGAGTATAGTTGTTTTACAGTGGTGTGTTAATTTCTGCTGTATAATAAGGTGAATCAGCTATACATATACATACACGTATATCCCCATATCTAAGGATGTTCTTTGGAGCATCGTTTGTGGTACTGTAAATCTGGTAATAGCACAAATAGTTAAATAAATCATACTACTTCTATAGGCATAGTTTTATCAATTAGATCTTTATTTAGTGCTATGCAAAGATATTTACGATTTTATACATATCCACACTTTTTCTTTTAGTGTAATTCTTTGGGTATTAAAACCTGACCTGAATGGATATGAGGTTCTTTAAAATCTTTGACTATCCCACTTAGTGTGAGCATCCGTATGTCTTATTGCAGTAATCTGAATGTATTTAATTATAGGAACTGCCCTAGAACACACAGGGTGGATAGGGTTATTTGAAATACACAGCATATACACTTTATTTTAATTCAAAAATCTGAAAAGTCCTGAGACATCTATTGCTCCAAGGGTTTTAGATAATGTGTTTGTGTTAACTAAAAGAAAAAAAAGGCAAATTGTAAAATAGTATGTGTCATATTCCAGTTTTTAGGTTAAAATAATGTTAGTGTATGAATAGGAAAAAATAGTTCAGGATATATTCCCCACATTTAACAGTGACTGTCTGAGGTTATAGTGATGTCTTTAATTTTCTTGTAAGTGAAATTAACTCAATATGAGTTTGAATAAGAGGAATAATATCAAAATTGTGGAGAGGGTAGAACTTGCCCCTGACTCTAAAGTAATGTTTGTCATACCTCAGATACTTTGGTGATGACCTGGGGGATCTCAGTTCCTACAACTGAACACTGAGTCCTTGTGAAAGGTGAACTTGAGTTTTAGATTCCTTTTGAATTTTCAGAACTTTTGGTTGCATCCCTTCTTGTTTCTGAATAGACACGTTTGGGGGCAGAGGCCTAATTTGGATGGTCACTTTCACGGGGCTCAGTTTCCAGGGTTGAGGGTAGAGGCACAGGGTTCACCCTTCAGTGCCGTTAACAGCAGGATTCAGGCACCATACTGTCGCTGAATCTTTGCCCATATTTTGCTAACTTTGGTAGGCTGAAAAAGTTAGTGGTTGATTATATCTGCACTTGTATTTACATTTCTTTTTGTAAAGTTTGAACATGTTTGATGATCGTTTATTTAAAGTATAGATGTTTGTCAGGATGACGCAGCAGTGTTACATCGATCCTCTTCCTTTGCCTCTTCCTTGGGTATGCTTGACCTCTTTGACAACGACCCCTGTGTGATGTTTGGTGCCCTTTCTTTCCATTCCCACATTCCCATCATAAACGGTTTTACTGCGTTGAGGATGTTATCTTTTCCTTTCTAGTGAGGGAGAGTAGAAAGTGTTAGGTGCTGTGCTTGGGATACATAGGAAGCACCCAAATGGTTGTATGAAAAATGAAAAGGACCAGATATCACTTGGTTTTTTTTTTTTAAGCCTTGGGCACAGATTTTGCAGGTCAGTTTGTTATGAAGAATTTAACTTTCGGCCTTCTTCCGCAGAACGGTTCTTCTAAGTTTCTGTAGCTGAAATCTGTAGGCAGTTTCCACTGCCTAAGATCTATAAGGCGCTGGGGCAGAGACTCCTTACCTGTAACTTCCATGGATGTTGTGGATTGAATCCACTGTTCCTAGGAGCTCCTTTTATAGTAGCATTCAACTATTAGCAAATAGAAGCATTTGGTCTGATAATCTCAGAGTCAGCCTGCCTGCCTTTCCTCCCTTCCTTCCCTTAGTATTAATTTTAAAAGCTAAACTCAAGACTTTATTTGGATTTCATCAGTTTTTCCGTTAATGTCCTCTTTCTGTTCTGGGATCCAGTCCAGGGCACCACACTGCATTTAGATGTCCTGTCTCCCCGGACTCCTCTAGTCTGTGACAATTTCTTAGTCTTTCTTTTTTTTTCTTCACAATCTTGAAAGTCTTGAGCAACACTGGCCAGGTAGCCTGTAGAATGTATTTTAACTTGGTGTTTCTGTTGGCTTTTTGTTTTACTCATGAGTAGATGAGGGTTATGAGTTTTTGGAAGGAATACCACAGAGTTGAAATGCCTTTCTTGTCATGTTAGTGATCCTGATACCACATGGCATCGCTTGGTTAAAACAGTATTTATCAGGTTTCACCACTGTAAAGTTAACATTTTCCTCTTTCCCTCTTCTGTTCTTTGGAAGCAAGTCGCTAAATCTAGTCTACCCTCAAGGGGTGGGCAGAGGCACGAATTAAGCTCTACCTCCTGTAGGGGGAGGCATCTACATAATTATTTGGAATTCTGTAAGAAAGACTTGTCTCTTTTCCCCAGTGCATTTAATCATTCAGTCATTTATTTATATCATGGAGGCATGTAAATTTATTTTATACTTTGGGTTAGAATCCAGTACTATGTTATTTATTTGGTTCCTCAAATTTATTCCAGCCTTGGCCATAATGGAGCTCTTTCAGGGTGGTTCCTGCATCCCTTTGACTTATCAGGCCCTGTTTCCCTTCTGGCCCTACAGGATGCTTCAGGTTCATCTTGTTTTTTCCCTGCCCCAGCCCTAGAATCAGCCATTTCCCCAAGAGTCTGGCTCCTTTTACTGGAGAAGGGTGTCTAAAAACCCAAGATCCAGGTGCTGGGTGCGCTTGTTGCTACTAGGTTGTGCCAGGTTGTGACTGCTTCTAGGCTCCCTCTGGAGACACATATCTATATCTATGTATCTATATCTATATGTGTATATATATCTCTTCCTGTAAAAAATTATTATGGAAATTTCCAGCATATACAGAAGTACAAATTCTAAGTATCTATCACATAGCTCTAACAGTTATCAGCTAGTGACCAATCTTGGTTTCACTTATATGGCCCCTCCCCATTTCTCACCCCAGCACCCCCAATTATTTATTTATTTTAAAATGAGGACCTGAATGAGGCCATGACTTTATTTTTAGTTTCTGAAATAATTATATATATTTAAGGTGTACAATGTGATAATTTGATACACATATACATAATGAAATTATTACTTCAGTCAGGCTGATTAAGATGTCTTTTTCTCACAGTTGCCTTTTTTTTTTTTGTGAGAATGTCTGAAATTTACTCTCAGCAGATTTCCAGCACACCCCTGATTATTTGACGTAAATCTAAGTAACTGTTATTTCACCTGTAGATATTTTAGTCTTTATCTCTGAAAAAAAGGACTCCTTTAAATAAATTTTTTTTGTTTTTTATTTTTAAATTTTAAAATTAAGGTATAATAGATACAGTAGAAAGTATGAAAGGATAGAGCTTGTGAATTTTTATAAATGTATATAGCTGTGTAATCATCATGCAGATTGAGATGTAGGACATTTCCAGTGCCTTAGAATGCTCCCTAATCACTTACGGATAATTTTTGTAAGAACCTCTAAAAAACAAACATAACCACAATACCATTGTAACACCTAAAAAATTAACAATAATTAAAAAAAATCAAGTATCCAGTCATTTGCCCTTGGTAGGTTCCCCTTTCACCTCAGCACTCTCCCCTCCCCTGCAATGTATTGATTGAAGAGACAGAAGCTCTGAGTGTGTTAGTTGCTTGTTCTGTAGTTGCCTGGGTTTTGCTGAGAGCATCCCTTTGGTGTTAATATGTTTCTCAGTGGCTTTCTTCGTGGAAATTTGTCTCTCACATTCTGGTTGGCTAATTCCAGCAGTAATGGGCAGTGATTCTGTCTTTGAAGAAATTTCATCAGTAAGATGGTTTCACCAAAGATATAATATTATCCCTGGTATCTGATTAAAGTTCTCCTGCATAGCTCTGCTAGTTAGGTCTAGACGATTTCTTCAAAACTTTTGTATCTTTTCTGGTATCCACATCCTTTAGAAAAACGGAATAACCTTGTAAATAGGAGAGAAATTTGTTGTTCTTGTCTTTGTTTTCCTCTCTTCTAGAGGTTAAATGACCAGGACAGTTGTAAGACAGTATAATTAGCTAGTAAACCTTTTTAGTGTTGTTTCATTGCTGTGTCAAAATCATCTGCATACAGGGCTAGCTATGGTTAAAGTTCTGGCTGAAGGATCTGCAGTATAGAAAAAAGGATTAAGCTATAAAAGTGATTAGTCTTAGTTCTGTTTGATGTGCTAAGTTATCCTTTTCTCTTTTTATATTGTAGATCAGCTTGAACGAGTCTTTTTACGACTTGGCCATGCTGAAACAGATGAACAATTACAGAATATTATATCTAAATTCCTTCCTCCTGTTTTGCTCAAGCTGTCCAGCACCCAAGAAGGAGTACGTAAAAAGGTAAGCATGCTGGGACAGTTGGGGGAATTAAATAGTGAATAAATGGATGTATTTTATGAAGTGAGTTTTCTGTTCCCATTATTGAAATCTAGCTTCATGATCCCAATTAGGTTTTTCAAAATGGACAGTAAGTCTAGGACCAGCTTCCACGATTTAAAAGTACCTTTTGTATGCTTAGCACAGCTGCATTTAGCTCCAGCTGTACACTTGGCATCAGTACTGGATGACATAATTGAGATATTTATTCTGGAATGTATGGAGGTCTGATTTAAAATCTATGCCCTTGAGTCCAATATGAAAGTCAGGTGGTAATGGGTCAAAAATATTCTTTAATCATTGGCTGATGGTGAATATGGCCTTAATTAAAAGTAAGCAAAAGAAATGTTTTTAAAAGCAAGATACTGTTGTACAGCTCCTGTTTTAGAATTTTTTGAAGAACTGTTAGAACTGTGGGTAACTGTCAGATCAAGAGTTTCTTTTTTAACCTAATGTTCTACATGGAACATTTGGATGCTTCACCTTTAAAATAATTCATTTGTCTTCTCGTGTATTTATACTAGACCTTGGGTTTTTGAGCTATCATCAGGTTTCAATCCTTGAGCCACTGTAATTGATTGGCAGTGACCTTCCCGGAGGTCTGCCCTGAGAGGGATTCTGAGGCCTGATTTGAGTTCAGTGGAGAAAGAGTATCTTTAAGAATGTCTGGGCTTCTTAGGGCTTCCTAAGGAAGCTTCTTGGGCTTCCCTGGTGGCGCAGTGGTTGGGAGTCCGCCTGCCGATGCAGGGGACGCGGGTTCGTGCCCCGGTCCGGGAGGATCCCACGTGCCGCGGAGCGGCTGGCCCCGTGAGCCATGGCCGCTGGGCCTGCGCGTCCGGAGCCTGTGCTCCGCAATGGGAGAGGCCACAACAGTGAGAGGCCCACATACCGCAAAAAAAAAAAAAAAAAAAAAAAGAATGTCTGTTATATTTACAGGAAGGAATAGGGCATTCTTGTCACGTATTTGACATGCCTGTTGTTAATACTGCTTTGCTAAGATAGATAACGTGTTTGATCACGTCATTCTCCTATTTAAAACTCTTCTATGGCCTTTTCTTACCCTAAGAATAACTAGGTATAAAAGGCCTTCATGTGTTGGTTTCTGTTTCCTTATTTAGCTTCATCAGTCTCATCATTTATTTGGCAAATATTTACTGGGTACCTTCTATATGCCAGGTGTTAGGAATACGTTGGTGAAGGAAAGAAACGTCTACTTGGGGAGATGAGTATTAAACAATAAGGCAAAGAGTATAGAGTTAAAATGGCAATAAATGCTAAGATGGCAAAGGATTGTACGAAAGAATATATTTGGGGACTTGATTTAAATTAAGTATAGGGTGTAAGGGAGGTGTGTAGGAAGTAGCCAGGCATAGAGATGGGGAGATCACTAAAGGCAGAGAAGGCCCTGTGTAGAGATTCTGAGCCCAAACTGAGTATAAAACCTTCAGGGAGCTGAACAAGGCCACAGAGATGCACCCTGTGCACCAGAGGAAGAGTGATAGGAGTTCAGGCATGGGGATTCCAGCGGCAGCCATTTGAAAGGGTATTGGTGGTAGTGACATAATCGTTCTGGCTGTGGGGTGGAGAAAGGCTTGCAGTGGCGAAGAGGAGAGTAAACAGAAGGCAGTTTTTGCATTCGTCCAGGCCTCTCGGCTGAGTATTTTCAGTAGGGTTTTTTTTTTTTTTAAATTTATTTACTTAGGAGTTTTATGTTTCCTTGTATTTTATCTTCTGTAGAAAATCATTCATCTCTAACCATCTACTTTATATGTTCAGTTGTATATTATTCACGTCTATCATACTGTTATTCTTAATATTCTGTTACCATTCAAGTGGAGAAATTCCATTCTTGTTTCTAATTTTTTTGTTCCTACCAAAGGTTTGCTTTTTTTAATGGGCCAATTTAAAAGGAAAAAGAGCTTTTATATTAATTTTTTCAAGTGTATTTTTCTGTTTTTATTCAAATTACTCCTTTTTTTGTTCTCCTTTGATATCTTTTTCTCACATAAGATTTCAGTTTGTAAAGTACGTAATGGTAAAGGTCATTATGTGCCAGGAAAAATGCTAATCACTTAAATACTCACAAGATTATGTGAGGTGTAGGTGTTATTTCCATTTTATAGATGGAGCTGAGGCTTGGAATGATTAAGTGAGTTCATTAAGGTCAGATAACAGAAAAACAGAACTGAACATGACCTCAGTTTCCGGATTTCTCTTTGATTACTATTTTGGTTATACCCCATAGTTACACTGGTGAGCAGTATTAGGTTATTTTATTTTTGACCTAATAATTAGTTTATAAGAACATTGTTTTTGCTTTTAAAATAGTGTAAAATTTGTCTGGTTTTACTGCATTCTGATTTGAAACCACAGTGAGCAAATGTTCTAGTCTTTTAAAGCATATTATTTCTGATGTTCATAAAAACTATTCATAAGATTAAAAAAATATTTCCTATTGGTGGAATATGGAGCTCAGTGTGTGGATAGGCCACTCAACACTGCTCTCATTTCTCAAGAAACCTAGCTTCCAGTCCTGTTGTAAATTAATAGTGAATTACAATCTCCTGCTGCTGTTGTAGTTTTTCTGATTTTCCTTTTAGTTTTAATAGTTTGACCTTGATGCGTTTTTTTTTTAAGTGTCCTTATTTATTTATTTATTTTTAACATCTTTCTTGGAGTATAATTGCTTTACAATGGTGTGTTAGCTGCTGCTGTATAACAAAGTGAATCAGCTATATGCATACATATATCTGCATATCCCCTCCCTCTTGCGCCTCCTTGATGTGTTTTGATGCACAAGTTTAAGGTCTTGTGTTTCTTAGTAATTTGTATTGTATTACTTACTTTTCTTTTTTTTAATTTAATTTTATTTATTTATTTTTTTACTTACTTTTCTTATCTTTCAAATCTCATTTAAGATTTCTTTCCCCAATACCTCTATCATCTAAGAATAGTATTGTAGCCAGTGTGTTCCTTTGGTGTAAGTTAGATTGAGGAATCTTTGCCCCAGCCAGCAATCTTAACCTTATTTACTTTAGCTGCATATCTTCATCAATGTAATTGAGATGTCACATTTTTTTTGAGGTTTGGATTGAGGGCATGTACATCAGTTCCAGTTATTAACCTTTCTCATCACTTGATCTGTTCTCATTCTTTCCATCTCTCCCTCTTCTCCCTTCTCTCCTCTTCCCGCCACACATTTTCTGTTTAAGAGTTTGATAACCTATATTCTGTTTTAATATAATGATTAATCAAGCAATTCTATCCACATTCTTAACATTTCAGTCATTAATTTGTATCTAAGTAAACAAGATGTTTTACTCAGTTACCATCAAGTAAATTATTTTATCTTGTTCAGATTTCTTCCTTCTCCCCCTTCCGTTATATTTCTTACTAGAAATAGTAACTACTTTCTTATTTCTTCTTTTTTTCATTTATATTTACTTTTATTTTTCATGTTGTCCTTTATTTATCTATTTATTTTTTAAACATCTTTATTGTAGTATAATTGCTTTACAATGGTGTGTTAGTTTCTGCTTTATAACAAAGTGAATTAGCTCTACATTTACGTATATCCCCATATTTCTTATTATTTCTTACTAGGTTGTTCCCTAGAAATTTCCCTTTGATTTTCTTCTCATATTCCAAATAATGCTGACTTTGATCTATTGGTGAATTTTTCTAAACTTTTTACAAAAAGCTTGAAGGAAATATACGAAAATGTGTTTACTGTGATGAGTCGTACAGATGATTTTTTAAAAACAACTTTGAATCCCATGGAATATTATGCAACTACTACAAAGAATGAGTTAGGTCTAAATTAATAAGCTTATATATTTTTAACTGGAAACAAAGCGGACTCTGTGCTAACGTGAATGACATATAGCTCATTTTTGTAAAAAGTAAACAAGTAAAATCTAAAGATATAGCTAGTGGGAATCAGCAGCATAGCACAGAGAGATCAGCTTGTGGTTTGCGATGACCTAGAGGGGTGGGATAGGGAGGATGGGAGGGAGGCTTAAGATGGAGGGGATATGGGGACATATGTATGCATGTGGCTGATTCACTTTGTTGTACAGCAGAAACTAACACAGTATTGTGAAGCAATTATACTCCAATAAAGATCTATTTAAAAGAAAAAGATATAAATATGTTTGTAGAAATTTTTGTGGATACAGAGAAAGATGGGAAGATGAACACCAAAGTATTAATACTGGTGTCTTCGAGTGGCTATGAATGGACTAAGGAAAAGGGATAATTACGATTTTTCACTTAATTTATTGTAATAAATGTGTTTTTCTATTAAAATTTGAAAAAGCAAGAAAATAGAATAAAGAGAGATATAATCATTGTGAACTTGTATATTTAATTTATATTGTAAAATACTAATTTTGTTTGCTTTTTTTACATATCAGATTTCTCTTGGTAAAGGGGTTTTGTTGTTAAGTAAGTTTGAAAACTTCTGGAGTAAGGGAAAAGAGATCTAACAGCTGAGACACCTGTTTACATTCTAAGCAGTATGCTAGACTCTGACATATCCTTCCATTTAATCCTCATAATAGCCTGTGAAATGTTATCATTTGATTTCTGCAAATGGGGGAAAGTGATTCAGAAAATGATAATAGTGCAAAACATTAAATGCCTATGTGGACATTGTCTCAGTTCATTACAACTCATCTAACAGCTCTGTGGGATATAGGTGCTCATGTTATTCCCATCTTATCTAGGAAGAAACTGAGGCTCAGAGAAGTTAAATAACTTGCTTTGTGTCACATGACTAACAAGCGACTTTACACATGAGAGATAATTCCAAGACTAAATGATTTCTGCCAGGCTTTGCCTTCACCTGATGGCAAACACGTTCATTCTTTAGCTTATGTGTGAAAGTGAATTCAGTACATGAGGGGTCAGTGAATGAAAGATGAGGATAAAAGAATGTCTGAAAGCAATAACATAATTTTGCCTGCATGTTATTTTGACTCCTGGTAGTAGAGGCTTGATGTGTGTTTCCCTTTTATTTGTTTTGAAGTATAGATACTCGGTCAGACTTTCATGATTTGTACAGTCCTGTACTCATACTAATACCTCTTGCAAATAGAACCAATATGATAATTGGGAGTTTTGGTTATTATATAATTGTTAATAAAACAAAGGATGTAGATATTGATCACAAATCTAGAATGCAGTTACAATTATTAGACCTTTTTTACCATATAAAATAAGACTGTCATGTGAAAGAGTATTTTTAAATAAAAGCTTACATATAAATAATTTCAGTATGTAAAATTTTGTAGTCAGTGGCACTAGGGATTAATCTAGTATTGACTTTCAGTTCTGTAATTTTAGGGGTCCTGACTGTCAGTTTCACAATGTTTGTTAGGCTTAAGCAGGATACCTGTAGAGTAGGAGCTGATAATTTGTGGATAAATTGGGTGAAAGAGAAATAAGTTTTATTTTTGATTTGTTTATTTTTTGGCTGCCCCACGTGGCTTGTGGGATCTTAGTTCTCCGACCAGGGATCGGCCACTGGCCCATGACAGTGACAGCGCCGAGTCTTAACCACTGGACTGCCAGGGAATTCCCAAGAGAAATAAGTTTTAGACTTCTACTGACATATCACTATTTTAAGGAAAATGAGATATGTTATGTAGAATTCTCTTTTACAGCAAACCTTGTATATTCTGACTTCTTAGAATAGGTAAAAATTAAAAACTGACCACTGCTGGTGGGAGTGTAAATTAGTATAACCACTTTGGGAAACTGTTTGGAAATATTCTAAGGCTTATCATATGTATACTTCATGACCAGGCATTTCCAGTCCTGGGTTTGTATACAACAGAAGTGTGTATATCTGTGCACCAGAAGACATAGCTAAGAATGTTCATAGCATTATTCATAATGGTCCAAACTGGAAATAATCTTATATCTATCACGATATAGGAGAATGGATAAATTCTGTTTTTTTCCTACTAGAGCAGTGAAAGTGAACAACAACATGGATTAATCTCAGATATAATATAGAATGAAAAACACATGAGTTCATCCTATTTGTTCCATTTATATAAATTTAAATATGGTGTTAGAAGTCAGGAAGAGGGGTTAGTCAGTGGGGTGCAGGGCCTTTGTACTTCTGGTGGTTACAAAGGTGTGTTTACTGTGTGAAAATTTATTAAGCCATACATTCTCAATTTTGCACTTCAGCTATATGTTATACTTCAATTAAAAAGTTTACTAATGAGTAAATGAATATAAATGAATGAGTAATAAGGGGAACTGATAGGGACAAAATACTATATGCCCGAGGCTGGTAATTCTGTAGGCTTACTGACAGAGGTTAACTGTTGTCAGTTTAGCTGGGGGAGGGACTGGTTCAGCGGATTTCTTAATTTTTATGGGTTTAAAGAGGATTGCAGGCAGTGGATAACCAAATATAGGAAATGAGTCAATATTTAAGGTGATAATATTGCTAGAAGAAAATTAAGTAGTTAATCTACTTAAAATTTAAAAAATTGTCATAAAAAAGAAAGTATGTAATTGTGGGCATGATTGTCTGCCACCATCAATAATGATTTTCCATAGGATCCTTCTAGGAAGCAGCCTAGCTTAGATCATCAGAAGAGGGCTGTTTCCTTTAGCCTGGCTCCTCCTGATTTTCTCCCCTGTCATCCAGCTGAATCACAGGCCTGGCCAGGCAGGAGGTTGGGTGAGGTGTGTGTGGCCATGCAAGTTTCTAGGTCTTTGTAATGTTTGAGGGCTCCCGAGGGCGTCTCACAGTGACAGACACTTTAGCTGAATTAAGCTCAACTGTCAGTGTCTGACAAGGTTAAAAATATGGATTCTGGAGTCAGATCTTGACTGTGCCACTTGCTGGCTCAGTAACTTGCTGGACAAGTTCACTTCGCTTCCTGACCCTCTGCTTCCTCACAGGGTAAAATGGGAATGACAATAGCACCTCTCCAGTTGTTGTGAGAATCAGATGAGATAAGGAATGCAAAGGGCTGTCTTGCGTGGAAACTGCTCAATAAATGTCAGCTATTTTACGATTATTCTTATCACTCATTTAACAAACATTGATTTTTAGATTTGTTGTTATTTTAAAAATTCACTTATTTCATGATTGCTGTAGATAACTCTGAACTTTTGCTGTTGCCGTGAACATCCCTACAGCTCTCCTTAATACTTGCTTTGAAGCTAGATCTCAAATTTCAGAAGTGATGGAGACTAGTGTAAGCCTGGCCCTCTGGAATAGTCACTTTAAATTCTTGAGTCTTTAGGTGAGGCTTTCTAAAAATCCTATATCTCAGTGCTCCTTTCTTAGCAAGATAATCCCACTTTCATTGTAAGCTTGGGGTCATTTGATGTAAACCTCTGTAGCTTCCTTTCCACCCATGGGTATTGTTGACTTATTCACCTCTATTTCTGTCTTTTCCCACTTAAAGGAGAGGAAGTTTGATATTACTTACTTAAAACTTCTTAGTAGAACCAGATGATCTTCAAAATAAAGTAAAAATTTCTCAGCATTTTACCCAAATCCTTCTGTAATCTAGGTCCTGCTTTTATCTCTTACCACTCTGTGTTTCAGTCAGATGCAGCGCACCATGTTCTTTTAGACCTCTTATACCTTCTTATAACTGATCTTCTGCTTGGAATTTCATCTGCTCTTTGGGACTTAGTTTCCTGTCAGTTCCTCCCGGAAGTCCTCCTTGATCTTAGTAGATAACTTTTTCTTCCTGAAACTCTCAGTACCCTGTATATTTTTCTTGCTGTAGTGTTCACGTTGTATTTTAGTTAGTTTGGGCTGCTATAACAGTATACCACAGACTGGATGACATAAACAGCATTTGTTTCTCACAGTGTTGGAGGCTGGAAGTCTGAGATCAGAGTGCCAGCATGGTCAGGCTCTTCATCGGGAACTTTTCATGGTGTACGGAGGGCTGTCTTCTTGCTTTATCCTCAGACGGCAGAGAGAGGAAGAACTCTAATACCTTCATCCCCTTAGAAGGGCACCCATCGCATCGTGGGCCCCCCCCTCGCGATCTCCTCCAAACCTGTTTACCTCCCAAAGCTGTCACAGTGGGGTTTAGGGCATTAAAGCGTGAATTTTGGGAGACACAGACATTCAGTCTGTAGCATAGTGTGTTGCTATCATTTGTTCACAGGTCTTCTGGGAGACTGTGCCTCAGTGTAGGCCCATCTGGAATCTCAAGTTTAATTAACTAAAGGACATTGTAAAAATAAATTCACTACTAAAAATCTGGTGCATGGATTCTTGGGGATAACATTTTGGAACAAGATTTTAATATTGTATACTCCCTTTCTGGGATGTCAAATTTACCTCCTTTAAGAGAACAAAGTAGCTACTATTCATTAAAATAAGTAATATCTGAGAAATGAATTCGTTTTTAAGATATGATCAGTAATTTCAGTTTATATCTTCCTGTATTTTAGGTAATGGAACTGTTGGTCCATCTGAATAAGCGTATAAAAAGCCGCCCCAAGATACAGCTCCCAGTAGAGACACTCTTGGTTCAGTACCAGGACCCTGCTGCAGTTTCCTTTGTCACAGTGAGTGTTAACTTGGAATATTTTCTGACTTACAGTAAGTTTTCTTTCATAACATTTATTAGATGTCATCAGTATATTGGCCAGCCTAGAATTTCACCTTAGACTAAATGAAACGTGAGGTGTTTTTCTTCAAAAGGACACACTGTTCTTCCACTGAGTATTGATCTGGAGGAAATGGTAGGAACAGGATAATGTATGGCCGTTTACACAGGGCAAAGGAATGTTGGTGTAATGACTTGTCAGGTATGTTGATTTACAAAAAGAATGATTGATTCTTAGTAAAAGATTATGAGAGGTCAGTCTGAATTAGAAAGAGAAGGTTATTTTAGTAATTGACCAGTTGGGAAATGGCAACCTAGGGTTTAACATGGGGTCTCCACTTAGCTTGAAAGGATTAATGTAACAAACTGGGAGAGCTGATACTGATGTGTAGTATGTAGGTTTAGGTAGGTCAAATGATTACTTTTTTCTTTTCAGTGAAAAGTAATTGCACATATGAGTACTTTATTTTCTCCCCAGCTTTATTGAGGCATAACTGACAAATAGAATTGTCTGTATTTAAAGTGTACAATGTGATGATTTGATATACGTATAAGTGCTTTAGGCTAGATCATGCTCTCTCATATGAAGCCCATCTTAAAAGTAAGCATTTTGAGTAATTGGGGCTGGAGTTCTTCCTGAGATATACTAGTTGGTCAAGCTGTAACAAACAGGTGATAAACATGAGGAAGGAGGATTCAATTTCTTTGTTATAACAAAGCTGCCTAGGTTATTAGTCATGTGTTTTTGTTGAAATCCTAGAGTATTTCTTTCATACTTACTTGACTTTCTCTTGTTGCATTAGAATTTTACTATAATTTATGTTAAGATGGGCTATCCTCGCCTACCAGTGGAAAAACAATGTGAGCTGGCTCCTACACTTCTTACTGCCATGGAAGGGAAGCCTCAGCCCCAGCAGGACAGGTATGCTTTCCTCAGTTACCTTATTGGCCACCTGTGAGAGTCAACAGCTGCCATTCAAAAATAGATCCACACATTTGGTTTCACTTGGGCAAATACAAAGGCTTGAGTTGAGCTCTTTGAGTTGACAGTTCTGTGTTACCTCAACATTACTGTTTTGTTAATTTTATAAATTATAAAATTTCTTGTGAGCATATCAAAAAATGTGTAGAACTAACTTTTTTCTCAATCTAAATGCATTTTTATTTCGGTTAGTTATTTTGAAGGAACTGATTTTCTGTGATTGCAAAAATTTGAGATCTAATATGCTTTTCATCAGACATTTCTTTCTTGGAGGATATAAAGTTTCAGAGCAGTTTTCTTAAGGAACTAATTACTCGTTTGTATTAATATGGGAATTGGAGAGGTGAAAAGGAATATCATCCTTAGTTTCTAGGCTTAGCTCAAAACTTCTGTATCCTAAGCCCTGTTGTGGTGACAACCATGAAAAGAAGTTGTGGAGGAAAGATGGATTTAAATCATGTTTCACTTCACTTTTTAGAGCATAAACATTTTTAAAAGATTGTAATACAGATATTTCCAAGTAAAATTAATAGACATTGTAAACACTGTTTGAAATTTTCATGTTTTAATAGCAACAGGTTTAGTGAAAGAAGAAAAGAATCTGTTACTTAAATTCACACAGTGGAAATTTAATATTGTATTCCAAATATTGACATGATTGATGTTTAATTTCTTTAGATTTAGAATGACTTTATTTTTAATTAAATGTGGAAAGGAAAAAAATGATTGACAGGACATGTTATAAGTTGAACTTTACCTAAGGTTTAATATTAAATCTCTTGTGGTAATAGATATTAACACTGAGCCCATATTATGTACATTTTTCTCAGGTGTTTTTGGTGATGAGCCAGATTGGCTAAATGTCACTTATTACTCAATATCCTGAGCTTTTAATAAGAAAGAAATAAGAATGAAGTCTAGGCCACTCCCTAGATTAGGACTTTGTAAATTAGTGGTATTGAAAATGAATGGCCCTTGCTACGATTGCTACTTTTTGTTATGTGATTTTTTTTTTTTTTTGGTTTTGTCTGTTATTTGCATGCATAAAAAACCTTATTTTTTAAATAGTTGCAATAAATGTAATTGTTTTTTCAGCTTAATGCATCTTTTAATACCAACCCTTTTTCACATGAAATACCCTGTTGAATCATCAAAATCAGCTTCTCCGTTTAACCTTGCTGAGAAACCAAAGACTGTGCAGCTGCTTTTGGACTTCATGCTAGATGTCCTTTTGATGCCTTATGGGTAAGTAAAAAAAAAATAAAAACAAAACAAAGCAACCTTGTTCTTGATTGCTGTTACTGTGTGCAGTCAAGTACTCTTTTCAGTGATTCAACTTTCACTTGAAAATGAATGTCTCAGATTTGTTTTGCTGCAGCCCTGACCTCTTCTAAACTGCAGCGCCGCTGCTTACTGACGTTATGGGTGTGGAGCTGCTGCTGTGCTTTCAGACTTGCCCCGTCCAAGCTGAAATCAGTCTTCCCAGTAAACATAGTTTCTCTTCTTTAACTACCATCAGTGCTGTGATGATTCTCTTAGCCTTGTAGGCGCTCCGTTATAAATTGCCTCTAGCTTTCTCTTCCTCGTTGCTGCAGTATCAGTTCCGTAAGACCTCCTTCCTCCTCCTCCATGTGTCCTGGAACCATTCCCACTGCTGCCGTTCTAGTTTCGGCTCTTTTCAACTCTTTTCATCTCTTTTCATGACTTTCTCACCAGCTGCTCTTCTTCAAAACTTCCTACACTGCCACAGAGTTTCCTGATTTTTAAAACACAGATTTTATCAGTGACCCCTTAAAATCCCTGGGCTGTTATTTTCCAGTCATTACATGCACTCATGCATTTCATGTACTCTATATCTCCTTACCTGTCTACATTTTAAGAGAAGACAGTTTTCTCTGCTTAGAATGCTTCCCCATCAAGAAAGAAAGAAGGAAAGAAAGAAAACAACAGAAAACGACAGCCAGGAAAACCACTTTGAAAAAGCCTCACAAACTAGCTTAGAGGCCAGTTCTGTTGTCTCTGACTAACTCCCTGCCCTACGCACAGGACTCTTCCTTGTCCTCATAAGGCTAAGCACCCATCTGAACCACTTTGTGCTTTTATTGCGTTGTTGGCTTATCCCATCCTAATAGATTGGGAGCTCTTTGAAGTCAAGAGCTGTTTACTCTAGCTCTGGTTCCTGGCGTAGCGCCCACGTTGTCATCTGCTTCCAGCCTGCTCCTTTTCTAGGTTGTCCTGCTGCCAGAGAGATTCTTCTAACGTATTGCTTTCATTACATTTCTTCCCTGACCAAAAATGCAGTATATACTATGAGTGTGGCATGGGGGGCTCCACATCACCTGTCCCTCCATCCAGCCACGAGAGTTCACGCTGTACGATTTCTTTCCTCTCCTTTTTGCTCTCCTCCCACTCCTCTAATTTGGCGGCTTTATTTTCTGGACCTTCCACTACCTCTGTCATATCATTTCTTACTTCCCTGCAGTTTCTTTGTCATCTGATAACATATCATATGCTGTTGCACTTGTTGTGTTGTTATTGTCTCAACTTGCTCCAGATGGCAGACACTCAGTCTTACACCTCCTGCTGTTCCTCTGTCTTGTGCTTAGGATGGTGTTTTGCACGATGTTAGCTGTTCAGTAGTTATTAATTGATTTACTTACTGCTGCCAGTCTTGCTATAACTGAGAAATAAATGAAAACCTCCTTTTATAGTTGTTGAATCAGGAGGCAGCCAGAACTGGCAGGTGATGATGGCTTTGGTAATTTAACTTTGAAATCCAAATTTAACTTAGGCACACAATGTACCCAAGCCAGTAGTTCCTCACATTTTTCTTACCAGTGAGAATTTGCCTTGTTTATATAAAAATATTAAAACGATTCTTTAACAGGTTTTTTAAAAAAAATTAGATGAATTTAGGAATGGAACAAATATAATGTGGAATAATTTACTGTGCCATTAGGCTTCAGGTGTTTTCTTTAATTTTTATTATAACAGGTATTTTATTTTAATATCCAGTCTGGTAATTTGTCAGCATAGAATTTTAGAGTTCAGAAGGACTTGAATTAATATTCATATCAGAATTTTCATTTTGTAGATGAGGAATGCTAGTTTAATGGTTCAAAATGAATTTATCAGAAATCTTATTTTTAATCTATAGAAGCTAAAAAAGAAATGGGATGATAAATTAATAACTAGCTGCAAAGCTGTATGCTTTGAACATATAATGGAAAAAGCTGGTCCTTATGATTTTTTTCCTCTTTGGATCCTTTTGAATTTTTTCATTTTTGGGGTGTATGTGCTTGTACGGTAAGTGGTTTGGAGGTTTCAGTGAGTTTTTCTATTTTTTAAAAATAAATTAATTTTATTTATTTATTTTTGGCTGCGTTGGGTCTTCGTTGCTGCGTACGGGCTTTCTCTAGTTGCAGTGAGCGGGGATTACTCTTCGTTGCGGTGTGCGGGCTTCTCATTGCTGTGGCTTCTCTTGTTGTGGAGCACAGGCTCTAGGTGCGTGGGCTTCAGTAGTTGTGGCACGCGGGCTCAGTACTTGTGGCTCGTGGGCTCTAGAGCGCAGGCTCAGTAGTTGTGATGCATGGGCTTAGTTGCTCCGTGGCATGTGGGATCCTCCCGGACCAGAGCTCGGACCCGTGTCCCCTGCATTGGCAGGTGTGTTCTTAACTACTGCGCCACCGGGGAAGCCCTCAGTGGGTTTTCTAATGCAGAAATATAAGGAGTTCAAGGAGAATTGAACAGAAATGGGAATGACTATAAATATTCTCTGCTTTGGGTATAAAACAGTAGTTCCCCCTCCACCCCGTTACAGTCAGTAAACCTTTGTATTTGTCAACTAAAAACTTAAAATGTAGTGGGTCCATAGTGGCTTTTAGAACAATTATTTATAGATTGAGAGTGAACAGAATATTTATATTCATTGTTGGTAACTGTTACAGTTCATTTGTAACCAGGTTGAGCAGATGTACTCTAATGGTTAATTTGCTGAAGATGTAGATACCTTTTTTAGATAGTTCTAAAATTTTTCTTTATGATAAAATTTTAATTTCAAGTGTTTATTCTTCTAACAACATTCTGTGGGAGGAAAGTATATAACTGAATGTGCTATATATATGCATGTGTTTGTATGTGTTTATAGAGAGGTTAAATTCCTATTTCCTTTCCAGATACGTGTTAAATGAATCCCAGAGTCGCCAAAATTCATCTTCAGCACAGGGTTCTTCTTCAAATAGTGGGGGAGGTTCTGGAATACCACAGCCTCCCCCAGGAATGAGCTTTTATGCAGCTAAACGAGTTATTGGAGATAACCCATGGACACCTGAACAGTTGGAACAGGTATCACACACTGCTTGTTCATACAAGCTTAACCCTGCACACTTGCCCCTTTGAAGTCCGTGGAGGTATGTGTTACATAATTCCAGCGTATTCAGGCTCTGTAATGAGATACGATTGATGTAATGTGTTCTGGTCATCATGTCATTTATTGGTTAAAGCCCCAGGGAAAGGGAGGAGTGGGAAATGCTGTTTAGTTTTTCTAATACTGCTTACATATTTCAAGTATAAAATACAGCCCATTTATAAATTGAGTAACTTTCATTTTAGTTTTTAATTACGGGTTTAATAATTAGCTGCTTTGGTGCAGTTGAAATACAATTTATCTTATATTATTCAGCTTTTTAGGGCTGTACATTTTGTGTAAAGTGAGGAACAAGTGACCATATGGGGGAAAAGCATGACCCCCTTTTATATTTCTTCCTGGGAATTGAAAAATTGGCATTAAGAATTTTATTCTGGATTTAAACAGGACACAGATGTTCTCTGAGCAGCTTTTAAAAAAGACTGGTGCTCTACAGAGAAGGTGCCTCACTGTGTCTGTGTCATCAGGCACCTCAGGGAAGAACAGATGAGATCAGTATGTAATTATTTTGGAATTCAAGCAACATGGGTTAGTCTTCCAATCCTTCCTTTATCTCTCCATGGCAGTCTAAATGATTTGATCCTTTTCTTTTTGGCAGTGTAAGTGATCACTGATCAAAACAGTGTTCCCAGGAAAGGGAAAAAGGCAAGTGGGCATTCTTGCCACTCAACAAATTTATAGAATGATTTGTTCAGCAAGGGCTCTATTTGATTAGATTAACATCTTCGTATTTTATAGATCTTTTTTCTTCTTAAACCATGATGTAAGTAAGAAAGAAGGGTAAATAGTAACAGAAGCTACTCTTTACTGAGTGTGATCTATGTGACAGGCACTATACTGAGTACTTTGAATACATTATCTCATTTAATCCTCACAGCAGCCTGAGAAGGTATAGAAATTTAGTTCCATTTTGTAAAAGGAATTGAGGTTTTGAGATTCACCACAGTCTCACTCCTAGTAGTAGGCTTATGAATCTAGCTCTGTCTGAGGGCTAAAGCTATAAGTGCTGGAGAATCATTGTTAACATTATAAATTGTAATCTTACGTTGGTCGTTATTTGCTGATTTCTAAGGGCTTCTGTATGCCTTTTGTCAATTTCATGATCTAGTGTTGAACAGTTTAGTTTCAAGGATGACAGCTGTTTTCTCTAATTTTTAAATATCTCTTTCGTTTTTTACATTTTTTTCTTTCAGATAAGACAGCTTTTATTTTTTTTTAATTTTTTTTTAGCTTTTATTTTTTTCAAATGATAAAGTTAGTGATAATGTAAATGTTCAAGTAATATAGAACATTATAACAAGAAATTAAAAATTACCTGGAATCCTGCCACCCTAGTTTGTCATTCACCTACAGCCTGCTCTGTGTACATGTGTGTGTACACAAATATAATTTTACACAATACATTTTTACGTATCACATAACACATTATTTGAACTTCATTTTTTTCATTTAATAGTATATCAGGTTTTTAAATAATGTCCTTTTTAATGTCTGTATTAAATGTAATTATGTGTAAACCACATATTTTTTAAACTAGTCTCCTATTGCTGGACATGAGTATTGTTCTCAGTTTCCTTTGCACACTTTTTTTTTTTTTTTTTGCGGTACGCGGGCCTCTCACTGTTGTGGCCTCTCCCGCTGCGGAGCACAGGCTCCGGACGCGCAGGCTCAGTAGCCATGGCTCACGGGCCCAGCTGCTCCGCGGCATGTGGGATCTTCCCAGACCGGGGCACGAACCTGTGTTCCCTGCATCGGCAGGCGGACTCTCAACCACTGCGCCACCAGGGAAGCCCCTCCTTTGCACACTTTTTTGTGTATATCTTTGTGTAGTTGACTTCCATAACTGTGGGTGCAGTAAATGCTTGCATCTTCTCTGTTGTAACCCTTGTTGCAGGTCAGTTGTGTTGAACATGGGGAGGGAAAGCAGGCATTTTTATGATCCTTTTTAATTGCATCCTTTGTCATTTAGTTATTGTAAACTTTATCAGTCCTAATTCATATACATGAGAACTATCATGTAACTGATTCTTAAAGGTAAAGTTTCATTTTTCAGGTATATTTATCCTAAATAGAGTTATTTGTATTGAAATTCATAGCTCCTTCACATTGCATGAAGTTCTGAGCAGAATCTCTCTTCAGTCTGTGTTTCATTTTAGCCAGTTAGATTGAATACTGTTTGATTAGAATTTCACTTGCATTTGCAATTCTTGCATATGTTTGAAATCATGTTTTTTTCAGTATGTAAGAATATTGAGGGCAGAGTTAGTATGTTAACAATAGATTAGAACTTCATGGAATGTGAGTTTAGTTCTTTTTGAACTGTCAGAAGAATCCATGGAGTACTTCTGATGTACCCCCACTTCTACCTGGAGGCTCCAGATTTGGACTTCAGTTCAAGGCTTCATCATTTTAGAGAGGCTGTTAACCTAAGTAGGAAGGCTTCGTATCATAATGGCCTTGGAGTCCAAGACTTGGGTTTGGATTGGGCCTTCATCGTTTACTAACTGTGTCTTAATCTCTTCAGCCTTGCCTCAGTTTTCCTTATCAGAAAAATAGGTATAATGGTACTCATCTCACCGATTGTGAGGGTTCAATGAAATCATGAATATATATGGTTTGGTATAGCCCCAGGCACATTTAAGCCTAAACAGGAGTGGCTACTATTGTTTCATTAATCTTTGCTTTAGGAGCATACTGATATGTGAAACAGATGTTATAGGTTGGTGGTCTTTGTTTCTCTGATAAGTGGTTTTCCTTCCCTTCATTTATCTACAGTGCAAATTGGGTATAGTGAAATTCATAGAAGCTGAGCAGGTGCCTGAGCTCGAAGCTGTTCTCCACCTGGTGATTGCTTCTAGTGACACACGCCACAGTGTAGCCACAGCGGCGGACCTGGAGTTGAAAAGCAAGCAAAGGTAAACTGCTTCCCTTTTAAACTTTCGAAATTAAAAAGAGGCTAGATTTCTAAAAGCTTGCCTAGCGTATATTGGTTCATGTTGGGTTTTGTGTAGTGAGACATTCAGTTGATGAGATTGTGAAATATACCTAATTTGTATGAAAGACAGTTTGCTAAAGAGCAGAATTCTGTATAAGACAAAGAAGAAAAGCTGTTTGGAGAAGTAGTTTAAAATTGGAATGGGTCAGGATTATAACCGTAAGAATTGAAACCTTTGTCTAGGTAAGTGAACTTAAAGAACTGATGTTAAGAAAAATGTCAAAACCCGGAAGTTATTCGTTTTTGATTCTTCCTCTATCTCAAATTATTTGAGATGGCTTTTAATAAAGGATATGTAGGTATTATGGTTAATATGATGAAAATCAGGTCCCGCGAAAAGAGGTGTTGAATAGATCTTAATTTACACAGGAGGAAATACATATAGTAAATAGGCTCATGGAAAATATTGTGTTTAAGAAATCAAATCATGCACAAAAAGGCAGTGGTATGCCAGTTTGTACCCATTGGTAAATAAAATTGTGCAACATTTGATTACTCCATTTAAGTTTCTGTTCAAACTGCTATTCTTATACCCTGTTGATAGACACTATAAGTTGAAATAATTTTTGGAAAGCAGTTTGTAGTAGGTAATGAATCATAAAAATATTTACAATCTTTTATCTGAATCTTCTGGGAAGTTATCCTAAGAGAATCATTCAAAGAAGAAAAATATTTAGAAAAATGTTACAGATTCATTCATTATACCATTTTCTGTAGTTGTTCAAAAGAAAGGAAACAAATTCAGATTTCCACAATAGGTAAATAAATAAATTATGTGACCTCTATGGAATATTATATATCTGCCCAAATAATTATAAAAATAATAAAGCAACATGTAAATTGCCTCCAAGTAATGGCAAATGAATAAAGCATAATACAAAATGATGTACGTACTGATTTTAATAAATGACGTGCAAAGACTGGAGAATACATGAAAAATTGAAGATACTTCGTTAAAAAAATCAGATTATGGAATAGTTCTTTTTTGAATTTAATGCTAAATGTAGTTAACAAAATGGGATATCTCTAGGTCCATCCACGTTGTTGCAAATGGCATTATTTCATTCTTTTTTTATGGCTGAGTAATATTCCATTGTATGTATGTACCACATCTTCTTTATCCATTCATCTGTTGATGGACATTTATTTAGGTTGTTTCCATATCTTGGCTATTGTGAATAGTGCTGTTGTGAACATAGGAGTGCATATATCTTTTTGTATTATTGTTTTGTTGGGATATATGCCCAGCAGTGGGATTGCTGGATCTCACTGGCAACTCTCTTTTTATTTTTTTGAGGAACCTCCATTCTGTTTTCCAAAAAATCTTCTTTTAAAACTTCTCATTGTGTTTGAACTGACTCCATTCTTTACACCATACAGTAGATTGGATTGTTGGAACTATAAATGTGGTGCTGAAGTATTCTAATTAGTTTTGGTTTTGTTTATTAAAACAATTGTATTTTCCCAAAAATAGCATAACATTGTTAAGAGGTAAAAAGTGAACTGAGAACAATATGTAGATATCCTATTTTGTTAAATAAAAGTATCTCTTCAAGTGATACGTCTGTTTCTTTATCTACCTGCCATGCCCATCCAACTATTTTACATGCATAGGAAAGAAGTGTAGAAAAATATACACCAAAGTTAGTTGTTACTGAAAAGGAATAGAGAGGGTTATGGTGCAGATTATAAGGAATTTTATTTTCTGTGTTATTCATTTCTGAATTTTCACAAGCATGTAATCAGGAAACTAAAACTAGAAAGGTAGCAAGAGGAAAAGTAGAAGAAACAGTGAAAATTATGCTTATTAGTTAATCACTATTAAGTTTTTAGTTTGTTTTACTAAAGTGTGTGTGTGTTTTGTCAAAAATCTCTAAACCTGAAGTATTTATAGGAAGGAAACAAAGATGGAGCTTGAGGATTAGTTAGTAGCAATCAGCTGAGGAAAGATATAGGTAAATAATAAGTAGAATTGTAGAATATCTTTGAGGCTAGTGGAATTGTGGATATCCAGACAAGAGGTAGATTGATAAGCTATGAAAGAAGAGATGGATTAGAAAAACAGTCAAAGCAGCATGATAAATTATGTTTGCACAAATATAACATAGTTTGAAAGCAGAATCAATGTCAAAAGAGAATAGAGTATGGTTAAATCTCACTAATCAAGTGAAATGCAGGATTGCATTATTGCTGGGTTTATAAGATGACTGGCAGGGGCTGCTGCAGAGCGTGGGTGCCCATCAATAGTAAGTCACCTTATTGTGGTCCCCAATTAGGAATAAGTCTTAGTGACTAATGGCAGCAGGACTGCTCTGTAGAATTAGGTGCTAAAATTGCAAGTGGGTGCTGGGAGATAAGAGGGGGGGATACTGGGGATCACAGTGACATGGTATTTAAGAAATGCCATGGGTTGAAAGCTTCCTAGGGTTGTGGCTTTAATGGGTAAAATGTTTTTTGTCACTTTCTGTATCACTTTTGAATTTCCAAGTGGCTGAACAGAAGAATCATGCCTCAGGGCTCTTTGAACAAGTGTAGTATGGCTCTGCTGTGTTGTAACTGCTCTGTGGCATTGGCCCTGAGAGTGGAAGACAGTCCAGATTTCTTGAGTAGTACCAAATTGGGCCACTGGATACACTATCTTATGTTGAATCATGGTGGGATAAGTGACTTTTTTTTCTGTTTGAAAACTAACTTTGATAGAAGTTAATCCCTTTCCTTCTCTTCTTTAATGGGCAGTGTCAATTGCCCATTTCATTTGTGTATTATAATATTTTTCTTTGGTAACACATATTGAGGCTATGATTTTTTGAAATTATTGGAGTGGGAGAAAAAAATAATATTTTAACAAGCTTTGTTGAAACCTTCTGTAGCTTGATAGACTGGAATAATCCTGCCATCATTAATAAGATGTACAAGGTATACCTTGGAGATATACCACTGAAGACAAAAGAGGTAGGTTTTTTTTGTTTACTCTCACATCATCATAAAAAGCATTTTATTGACATGGCTCTGTGTATTTGAACATTTTCTCCAGGTTATTTTGATTTAAGCTGAACCTATGCTGTGGGAAATACTGATACTAGTTTTAAGCCGTACTAGTCTAGGTGGATTAAAGTCTCCTGGTACCTTTGTTTGCCTGATCTGGTGTTTTCAATTCAGGTGCTTAAATAACGATTGTCCAGATTATGCCTCAATGAACGTTTTCTGTGAATATTTTAGGCTTTATTGGATATATCGCTCTGAGGCTGCAGCTGCTCAACTCTGCTGTAGCATGAAAGCAGCCATAGGCAGAACAGAACTGAATGAGCATGGCCGTGTGCCAGTCAGGCTTTATCATTACAGAAATTTGAATTTCATATTATTTTCATGAAACATACTTTTACAAAATATTGTTTTTATTTTTTTTTATTATTATTATTGTTTTGATTTTTAAAAAATCATTTGAAAATGTAAAAAACTACTCTTAACTCACAGACCTTACTAAGATAGATGGTAGGCCAGATTTGGCCCATGGGCTGTAGTTTGTTGACCGTGGTCTAGAATCTAGAACAATAGGTGGGTTCTTCTGAATTCTGGAAATAAGACGTTTGCTTAATAACATAGGTTCTGTTTAGTTAACTGTGTTTAAAAGTGTTCCAAGTAGAAACCTAGACTCTAATACAAGATTATTTGTTTGCTTTCTAAACCATTAACAGTTGTTTAAAAAACCATATTAGCTCCAGGGAAAACTGGGCAGCTACACGTAAAAGAATGAAATTAGAACACTTCCTAACACCATACACAAAAATGAACCCAAAATGGATCAAAGACCTAAATGTAAGGCAAGGCACTGTAAAGCTCTCAGAGGAAAACATAGGCAGAACACTCTATGACATAAATCACAGCAAGATCCTTTCTGACCCACCTCCTAGAGAAATGGAAATAAAATCAAAAATAAACGAATAGGACCTAATGAAACTTAAAAGCTTTTGCACAGCAAAGGAAACCATAAACAAGACAAAAAGACAACCCTCAGAATGAGAGAAAAAATTTGCAAATGAAGCAACTGACAAAGGATTAATCTCCAAAATGTACAAGCAGCTCATGCAGCTCAATATCAAAGAAACAAACAACCCAATCCACAAATGGGCAGAAGACCTAAATAGACATTTCTCCAAAGTAGACATACAGATTGCCAACAAACACATGAAAGGATGCTCAACATCACTAATCATTAGAGAAATACACATCAAAACCACAATGAGGTATCACCTCACACCGGTCAGAATGGCCATCATCAAAAAATCTACAAACAGTAAATGCTGGAGAGGGTGTGGAGAAAAGGGAACCCTCCTGCACTGTTGGTGGGAATGTAAACTGATACAGCCACTATGGAAAACAATATGGAGGTTCCTTAAAAAACTAAGAACTGGGCTTCCCTGGTGGCGCAGGGGTTAAGAATCCGCCTGCCAATGCAGGGGACACGGGTTCGAGCTCTGGTCCAGGAAGATCCTACATGCTGCGGAGCAGCTAAGCCCGTGCGCCACAACTACTGAGCCTGTGCTCTAGAGCCCGTGAGCCATAACTACTGAAGCCTGCATGCCTAGAGCCCATGCTCCACAACAAGAGAAGCCAGCACAATGAGAAGCCCTCGCACCGCAACGAAGAGTAGCCCCCCGCTCGCCGCAACTAGAGAAAGCCCACGCGCAGCACCGAAGACCCAACACAGCCAAAAATAAATGAATAAAAATAAATAAATTTATTTAAAAAGAGGAGTAGAGAGGCAAACTCTAGTTATTGAGATGGGTATTTGGCATGTATTTTCTCTTTTAAAATGAAAAAATGAGGCTTCAAGAAAGCAGTTAACATGCTTTATTGGCAAAGATGAAAGTTGAACTTTTAAGCAAAAGCTAGAATTTTGGGAAATTTGTATTCATCACGATGAGCTTGACAGCTTGTCAGTGCTTACAGACTTTTCTGATGAGATTGGTCATGATATTAATGTGATTTTTTTGTGTACGCGTTTATGTTTTGTAATGAAATATTTGCTTAACTCGGTGAGCCAGTATTTTCCAAATGACCAGTGATGTTACAGAAGCATACAGGGTAAGGGAGCCATTCAGTATGCAGATAGACTGGTGGAATTTAGTAGAACAGTATGCAGATGTTCCATTGATACGGTTTCAAATCCACATGGCAGTTAACCTTTAAGAACCTATTGCATATCAAGTTTGGGGGTGGCATCAAGTATCTGAAATTACCTGAAAAGGCTGAAACCATCCCCACTTTTCCGGTCACATATCTTTGTGAAGCTGTTTTTTTTTTAACATACTTAAAACAAAACAACATATTACAACAAATTAAATGCTGACAAAGATATAAGAATCCAGCTTTCTTTTATTAAGGTGGACAGTGAAGAGATTTACAGAAAATATAAAACAATGCCACTGTCTCAGTGCAGTTTTTTGTTTTGGAAAATATAGTTTTTTATTTTTCTTAAAAATACATTATTTATGAAAGTATATAATGGGTTTAATATTATTATTATTATTATTTTTTTTTTTTGCGGTACACGGGCCTCTCACTGTTGGGGCCTCTCCTGTTGCGGAGCACAGGCTCTGGACGCGCAGGCTCAGCGGCCATGGCTCACAGGCCCAGCCGCTCCGCGGCATGTGGGATCTTCCCGGACCGGGGCACGAACCCTTGGCCCCTGCATTGGCAGGCGGACTCTCAACCGCTGTGCCACCAGGGAAGCCCAATTTTTAAGTGAATAAGTACTTAAAATATTTTCAGTTTTAATTTCTAGTATATTAAATATTGATAGGTATTCAGTATAAACAAAAGCTCTTTGGAAGTTTCAGTAATTTTTAAGAGTATAAAGGGATCCTGAAACAAAAGTTTGAGCGACCATTGATTTAGATGATCTCTCATGATTTTTTTTTCAATTCACAATAATTTTGAAGTGCTGAGCTATAATCACACATATTTTCAACAGGGAGCAGTTCTGAAGCCAGAGCTGAAAAGGGACCCAGTCAGTACAAGGGTTAAGTTAAAGATTGTCCCCCACCTCCTTCGTTCTAGACAAGCTGCTGAAACGTTCCCGGCTAACATTCAGGTAACTCATTCTTTCCAGAGAAAAATGGCCTGTTTACAACTTTCATGTTTGTTTAACTAGACAAAGAACTGCGTTAATGGATATTCAAGAGGTAGGTTGATATGTATAACAAGATTAATGAGATTCTTGCTCAAGTTGAGCTGCAGAAAATACTTTTTAATTATAGCTATAATAAAATATATATTTTATCAATATATTAATATATATTATAAATTTTTATTATAGAATATATGCTGTATATGGTTACCATTCTCCCTAAATGTATGGTGATAATTCCTTTCAAACTAGTGCTTTTCTGAGTGGCTTTTTTCCAAAAATGGTAGCACCAGAAACTTGGTCACTTAGGTGGAAAAATGAGTCATCCTTGACTGGAATCCCTCGTGAAGGCAGCGGCCACAGCCTCTGCATGCTGCTGCCTCAGTGTCTTCACCCTCGTCTGCCGAATGCTGATGTTAATGGAGATTGTCACTTCTTGTTCTGCTTGCCACAGTCGTCTTCCTTGTTGCCCTGCCTCTAGTCTTCCCCACAGCCAGTCTGTTTTCTGTGTTGCCACCAGAGTTATTTTTGCAGTTGGAAATCCTTGTACTTTGTTGGTGTGGGATATGAGCCCCTCCGGAAAAGCTCTTGCCTTTTGGTCCAAGTAATGAAATGACCAGCTCAGTTCTGGAGACAGATTCATTTGAGCATAATTTTGTCATTAGTTACTTACTTTTGATCTTAAATAAGCCTCAGGGTTTTTCCTGTTTTTCTTTAAACATAAAAAAGTCTGTAAAATGGATGTAGTGATAGCAGCTACCTCATAGCAATGTTGTAAAGACTGAGTGGGTTAGCAGGTAGAAGCTTTAGAGCAGGGTGGCTAGTACTCATTCAGTTAGCAAGTTCTCAGTAAATGGTGGAAAGGCAGCAGTTATGTCCCTTCTGGTCTCGTATCTCACCATACCCTTGCCCTGTACCTTATGCTCCAACAGAGATTGTTGCTGTTTAAGTATGCTGTTTTCATGGCTCTGTGTCTCCACTCCTGGCATAGTGGCCCTCCCCCCTGTAGCCTGGTAAACATCTACTCCAGTTTCAGGATTTGCTCCGGTGTGCCCCTTGCTATCTGAAATGTTCCCATTGCCTGCCTCTCATCTCTTTCAGTCCCAAAGTAAGAACACTGTCCTCTTGCTCCCTGTATGTGTGTGGTGGACATTGGCTTCTGCCTTCGCATCTCTCCCTCTTAAGGCTTATTTGTTTAAGTGGCTGTTTCCTCCTTTTAGATGATACAACTTTTATTCCCAGTATCTGGCTCTCTAATATTTGACTGATTTCAAGTACTCTGTTCTGTGTTTCCATAAACATAAAATAATCACAGAGCTTCTTCTATTTCACTTTCCAGGCACTGTTTCCCTGACAGTGTTTTGATAATTTTGGTTCAGAAAATTTGGTTGTAGTAACACTACATTGTATAATAAGCAGCTAGAAGTTTGTGGCAGAATATTCATAGACATCCTGTAGGTGTACACTTTATTTATAGTTATTTATGTTTTCAAAATGAGTCCACATGTAATTAAGAAACCTAATACCCCCAAAATAATCTCTGCTCACATCCCCTGCATGAGAGTGGCAGCCCACTGCAGCGTGAACTCTGTGTTGCTTCCTAGTGGTAGCCCCACGAATTTTGCAGACTTGTAACATCTACCATTGTGTTTGTTGTTACTCCACAGAAGCTACTGATTGGCTTCCTAAGGCAGTCAGCTAAAATATTTGTATGAAAGAGAACTGCATTAATTTCGAAGAACAAGGCGTAGTGCAAAAGACCTACTGTTGAATACTTAATAATATTTGAAGATAGTAAATTGCTATTCTTGTTAATTGGTACTCTTGACGTTTGTTCCTTTTTCATAGGTGGTGTATGATGGGCTCTTTGGTACAAATACAAATTCAAAATTAAGAACATTATCCCTGCAATTTGTGCATCACATTTGTGTAACGTAAGTTTTTTGAACTATTTATAAAGTCTTCAAGCTGTTGGAGTGATGAAGTGATGCAAGTATATCTTACCTAGAAAGAAATCGTGTTTGTTTATCTTAAAATATTTCATATTTTAATAGATTATTTAAATTTACTTCAGTTATGTCTCTATTTTAAGTAATAATCTGAAAAGATATGTAATTATGAGATTCTTATATCTTGCTTTGTATGTGTTATTTTTTCAAAAAGCTGTCCAGAAATCAAGATTAAGCCATTAGGTCCAATGCTTTTGAATGGCCTCACCAAGCTAATCAATGAATATAAAGAAGTAAGTGACTTGTTTTTTTAAATTTTTGTTAACATTTTGTATTTTAAAGTATTTTCTGTTATAAACTTTGCTGGTCTATATGTTGATATAGTTAAAGTTTGCTGTTGCTCCATCATTTCTTAACATTTTCAATTGAAGTGGTGCAAATTTCAGAAATTACCACCATCTTTTGTCCTGTTTTTTTTTGAAATAAGTATTAAAAACTGATACGGATCTTGAGGTTGTCCTATCATTTCTTTAAATAACATTTTAAAAAGCTAGTACATTTTATTTTACTTTTAGGCACTGTGCAAAAATGGAATGAAAAGAATTAAATTTTACTTTATGATTTATTTCCATATAGGTCTATTTGGATTTGCTTGTTTTGAGAAACAGTGTTAATTCTTAGGGACTGAGATTTTATTCAAAACTCTGTCAGACTACCAAATACACTACCAAATGTAAAATAGATAGCTAGTGGGAAGCAGCCACATAGCACAAGGAGATGAGCTCGGTGCTTTTTATCCCCTAGAGGGGTGGGAAATGGAGGGTGGGAGGGAGACGCAAGAGGGAGGAGATATGGGGATATATGTAGACATATAGCTGATTCACTTTGTTATACAGTAGAAACTAACACACCATTGTAAAGCAGCTATACTCCAATAAAGATGATAAAACAAACAAACAAACTCTGTCAGAACATGCATTCAGTAAATTTTTGATTCCTTAAGCTAAGTGCAATGAGGATTCCTTGGATTGTAGATTTTCAAATCCTGATTTTCCTTGCTGTATTACTCGTACCATTTCTAGTATTTCAGGGGAATTTGCTAAAAAAGGTAAGGTTTCAAGAACTCTAGTTAGTATTTCTTCCTAAGTCTTAGCTAAACATGAATGCATGTTTGCAGTAGTATGGTGACCAGTATTTTGCCATTTGGATTTAGAATTGAGTTTGAATTCTAGTTTTGTTCCTTGGTGAGTTACTTAAATTCTTTGGACCTCTGTTCTTTATCAGAAAAATGAGGATAATAGTATCACTTCATTGGATTATTGTGAAGATTAAATGAAATAATTCATGTAAATTATTCAGCACAGTAAAGGCATATTAGTAGATATTATTAATGAAAAGCTATTCATTTGTTGTGCAGCTGTGCTTTGGGGCAGTGTTAGGCCTGACTCTCCTGTCTTCTTCTGTTGATTGAATAGAGCTTGCATGGTTCATAAGGCCTTGGGAAACTTTCAGATTATTTTTATGGCGTAGTCAGATTCTTTGGATGGTTGGTAGAAATAAAAATGCTTTGGGGCTTCTAGGGGAGGAACTGTATATTTGAAGATAGGCTAGAGAGGCCAGATAAACTACAGGGCTGTAATCCTTTTACCTCCAGATGACACTGCATGTCTTCCCAACAGATGAGTCTGTAAGAGTGGCCATGTAGGTGTGTGAATCCTATGTTAAATGTATAAACTTCAGCTCATAGAAGTGTTACTATGTTCTAAGTAATGTCAGACTATTGGTTTTCATAAAACCACGTAAAATTCTATCTGTATCTTGAGTGGGAACCTCGTTAACTCACCCGAATACTATGATCCCTTTAATTTTTTATGGTGGAAGATATGAGAAGAAGCTGTTTCTTATGGTGCAGATTTTTAGACAGTTGCTCCCCAGCTTACTGCAATTTTGGGTGAGAGAGAGTGGATCCTAGCCTGTTGGGCAGGTGAATTTTCTAATAAGTTAAGCTGTTTTCCTAGTACGTTGGTGGTGAATTTTGGTCTTTGTAGGTTATATAGTATTGAAACTATCCTGAACTTAGCACCAGCTAAGAGAACCTTTTCATATATGACCACTGCATTTTCCTTTTGGAGTAAGTTGGGGAGGTAAAGTTTTGTTTTGTTTTTCCTTTTAGTAGTGTGATGCATTCTGGGTTTGGACATTTTTGTTTTGTTCAGATGCTGATATCATATAGTTAGGCAGGGTGAGACCTAGGTTTAACAAGGAGTAAAATAATGCATTCAATTGCAGCAAAAAGGTTTTGCTGTTTACTGTTTTTTGTTCTGTCTGCTTTTTGTTCTTTTTTTTTTTTTCCCTTAATTTCAAGGACCCTAAGCTACTGTCAATGGCATATTCAGCTGTTGGAAAACTCTCCAGGTGAGTAAACTCTTTTTCAGTGAGAGATATCCTGTTGGTAAACTAAGAAAAATTGTGGCATTTAATAATGGATGGAGAATAAACTTATTATGATTCTGAAAGGGTCATAGGTTGTTTAGCAATGTCTTCCTTGTAGAAGGATAATGAATGTGAGACATTTTAACTTACATCTGAAGATGTGTTACCATATTAAATGGCAGTCTTGAAATGAGATTTTGAACTGGATTGTGTCATAATGTGTATGACATTATGTTTTCTTGTACCCTAGAGACATTTGATTGACCTTAAGTGTTCTTGTTGCTACTTACTACCAGTGTTTATAATCTCTATAATCAAGAGTTTTTCTAGCGATTGTCTTTTCTGATAGCATTATATTATGATTCTGAGCGGCCCTGTTTCCAAAGTTGGATTTTTTTTCTTCTGCTTAGTATGGTTTCCTGTACCCAGTTCCTCCTGGTTTCCTCTTCCTTCACTGTATTTCAGAGCAGGGAGATAGAGGAGCAGCATCCTCAGTGGTACTAGGTGCTGCTTACACCCTGGTACACACAGGCTCTGTGTTGGCCTGTGTAGACTAGGTCTTGCTCTTCTGCACTGTGTAGGGAAGGAGTTTGGGGGCTCAGAAGACAGCCACTTCAGATCAGCGGATACAGCATAGGGTTGTCAACAAACCTTGTCCCTTGTGTGTTGGCATGAAGTGACAAAGCTCCTTGTCACCAGAGTCATTAGTTTAAATAGCATTTAGCCTCGTCTGTTTTCTTTATTTTAAAATCAGAAATGTTAACTGAATGCATGGAATATTCTAGTGAGAATATCTGGGTAATAGGTATATTAATCTAGAATTACATTATTAGACAGTTGAAGAATTAAATATTTACTTTAAAAAGTGTTTGGTTCTTTGGGGGAGGTAATCCAGTGATGCTCACATGGTTCAGAAGTGAAAGTGCAAGTTTAGGAAAGCTTGTGTTCAGTTTCTTTTTTTTTTTCCATCTTATGGAAATTTTTGATAGTAATGATGACCTCATATTCTCTTACAGTCGAATGCCCCATTTATTTACTAAGGATATAGCTCTTGTGCAGCAGCTCTTTGAAGCCCTATGTAAGGTAGGGAAACACCTGGCAAGTGTATGCTTTCTGTTTGGATGCTCACTTGGAAACCCAGCAGGGAGGGAAACACTGTTTTTATCATCTTCATAGGAAGAGCCCGAGACGCGACTCGCTATTCAAGAAGCACTATCCATGATGGTTGGAGCTTATAGTACTTTGGAAGGAGCACAGCGGACTCTCATGGAGGCACTTGTGGCTTCGTACTTAATAAAGGTAGGTCCAACTATGGGAACTACAATGGCTGGTGGTATATGCATTTTACATTTTCTTTTTAAACATATTTTTTAAGCTCTCAGTTTTTTTTTTTTTAATTTATTTATTCATGGCTGCGTTGGGTCTTCGTTGCTGCGCGTGAGCTTTCTCTAGGTATAGCGAGTGGGGGCTACTCTTCATTGTGGTGTGTGGGCTTCTCATTGCGGTGACTACTCGTTGCGGAGCACAGGCTCTAGGTGCATGGGCTTCAGTTGTTGTGGCTCATGGGCTCAGTAGTTGTGGCTCACGGGCTCTAAAGTGCAGGCTCAGTAGTTGTGGCACGTGGGCTTAGCTGCTCCTTGGCATGTGGGATCTTCCCCGACCAGGGCTCGGACCCGTGTCCCCTGCGTTGGCAGGCGGATTCTTAACCACTGCGCCATCAGGGAAGTCCTACTTTTTTTTTTTTTTTGCGGTACGCGGGCCTCTCACTGTTGTGGCCTTTCCCGTTGCGGAGCACAGGCTCTGGACGCGCAGGCTCAGCGGCCATGGCTCACGGGCCCAGCCGATCCGTGGCATGTGGGATCTTCCCAGACCAGGGCACAAACCCGCGTCCCCTGCATCGACAGGCGGACTCTCAACCACTGCGCCACCAGGGAAGCCCGCCCCCTACATTTTTAAGATCAAAATTTGAATTGCTTTTTGCCTTAGCTCTCTATAATGAAGAGGAATATTTGCTTTCACTTGGACTGTGATTTATGATCTGCTTTTAATTCTTCGTTATTGGAATCTGATTTTAGGGAAGAAAGAGTAGTGATATTCACAGAGGCCTTATGTTTAAAGCCTTCCTTGTTGGAAAACTGTTCTTAATGTCATGCTCTCCCAGTTGCAAGTGTTTTGTTTTAAGTGGTAGCTGAGCACTACAGTCCACTGAGGTGGAGTTCTGTAGGTAACATTGGGGGAGAAAAGCAGAAGGAAAGAAAGACACAGTTTATGGATCAAAATGAGTCTGTAGGAAGTAAGCCAGTACCATCAAACATACTCTTCTTCCTTCTAGTCCTCTTCATTTGCCTGCCATGGGAGTTTGCAGGAGAATTTTTAATATCTGTGGTTATATACACATATGTATACATGCTATATAATATGCAATATAAAATAATACATTATGTATTTGCTTTAGTCAGTTCTTTGTCCTCCATTTCTAGGAGTAGAGAGGGAGATTAAAGAGGGAATGATGTCAAATATTGGTGAGATTAATATGAATTGCATCTTAACTGAAATTTGGCTGCATTGGGTCTTCGTTAGGTCTTCAGCCATGTTTATTAACACATTTATATCGAGGAATTATTAAAGGTTCAGAAAGGTATCTGGTTTCTGTTGAAATATGACAGGATAATTATGTACACTCAGAAGGCTTATTATATATAGTGTCCCACTGTCAAATGCTCTTGGTGTCCAGTGTACCTGGTTCATGATCGTAGAACATGGACAAAGAAGTATAGGCTTATTTGGAAGCTCATTAGAGTCAAATACTTAAAACTTTTTGTAGGTAACCTTACAAGGAAATGGAATGCTTGTATAATGCACATGGGTGCTGGTTTTACTTATGCAGAGCAAATCATGTAACAGTATTACGAAGCCAGAGGTAATTTATTTTCTTTTCTCAGACTACATGTAAGGCAGCCAGACCCTGGGCTAAATCATATAGACTGGTCCTTAATATCATTGCCCTTTACAGTAGCTCCAAAAATGCTAAAGAGCAAGAACACCTGAATAAACGAGGTAGTACATGTTTCTAAGCATCTCTCATCTCACTTATGTTGTGACTGGAGGAATGACCCAGGGGGAAGGTACATGAGAATAAAGCTTAAGCATCAGTAGACTCTACAACTGCTTTTCTGGTTGAACTTCCTATTCGTAGATTACAGTCTTAATCTATTTAAGTTAATTGGATATATTTATGTAGTTGAAGCTTTGCTTTGGAGTCAGTTTTAATTTAAGAGCTAATCTGAAAGCGTTGGCGGTATTTTGCTTTAAATTTGTAGGGATTCCAAGTAAGCTCTGTTTGTGTTCCCTGCAGAATATCTGAATTTCACTCATGTGACTGAGAGTTTAAGAGTTGGAGAAGCAGAGGTGGTGGCTAGAAACTGCCACAGTGACCTTGGTCTGATGGTTGGGCTGAGGATGTACATCTACAGAGAGATACTCTGGTTATGGTCTTGGTGGGGTTTCCTGCTCTACTTGGAGTGTCCTCTTAGATCATAATAGTATTCTTTAAATAATGTCATCGTCCAGAGACTTTTAAAACAACATGATTAAAGATCTTGACTAAATGATGTTTTATTTATTTAGATATATTTATTGAAATAGCAACTTAAATTTTGATTGTTTACAATTAAAATGACTCGACTGGAATGAGTTGTTGGTAATTGAATTCTTTTTTTTTTTAATCTCTGTGTGTGTGTGTGTGTGTGTGTGTGTGTGTGTGTGTGTGTGTGTGTGTTCGTGCGTTTATGTGTCAAATAGCCTGAAGTTCAAGTTCGACAAGTGGCTGTGAAATTTGCCAGCACGGTGTTTCCCTCAGACCATATACCGTCCAGATATTTGCTCTTATTAGCTGCAGGAGATCCGTAAGTTTCAAAGGTGTTAATTTGAATTTGGGTTCATTTAAAATTTAGTTGAAAATTGAGTAAAATTTGTGTTGTTTGCAGTGTTCGTCTGTGGAACTTAGGAGCAATTTGTTAGAGTTAAAAATATGGCTCCCTTGATACAATATATAGACCTGTAGTCATATCCTGTCTTGTTTTTTCCTGTGGGTAAAATTCAAAGATGAAAGCCACATGACTCTCCACATCTAATGAAATTTCCAAAAAGAAGCGATTGCTTATCATGTATTTTATGCCTCTTTGCATAGATAGCCAAAAATATATTTAAGACAGATGACAAATAAAATTGCTGTTCTTAGTCTTCATATGATCATTCTCCAGTTGGTGAAATTTATTTATGTTTCTTATTTATCTTTCTGAAAGACGGGAGGAAGTTCATGGAGAGGCACAACGAGTTTTAAGGTGTCTTCCTGGGAGAAACAGAAAAGAAAGTGCTTCTAAGCAGATGCCATCTTTCCCAGAAATGGTGTATTATATCCAGGAAAAGGTATGGTATTTAACTTCAAATAATAGTTTAAGTCATGTAATGAATGATGAAAATAAACTTACATTTTTTTAGGTGACACATTTAAAAATGCTAATCACTAAAATGTTGAATGGTTAGTAAAGTTTCTAACAATGTTAATACAATAAGAGGAAGGTACGAAGTGAGGAGAAAAATATAAATCTCAAATGTAATTAATCTGTTTTGCCCAAATCTAAATTACTTACAATTCCTTTTATGTTTTTCAACATTTTGGCTGTGTTTATTTTATTTTTTATTATTATTATTTAAACAATTTTTATTGGAGTATAGTTGATTTACACTGTTGTGTTAGTTTCTGCTGTACAGCAGAGTGAATCAGTTATACATAAACATACATCCACTCTTTTTTAGATTTTTTTTCCCATATAGATCATTACAGAGTATTGAGTAGAGTTTCCTGTGCTGTACAGTAGGTCCTTATTATTTATCTATATTATACATAGTAGTGTGTATATGTCAATCCCAATCTCCCAGTTTATCCCTTCCCCCCTTTTCCCTCCTGGTAACCATAAGTTTGATTTTTACAACTGTGACTCTATTTCTGTTTTGTAAATAAGTTCATTTGTACCATTATTTTTATTGGCTGTGTTTAAAATTTTTCCCCTTGGCATGACATGCTTAAAATATACCTTTTTAATTTTTAAGGGCGTTATTTAGGGCAGCATAAGTTTAAGAATGCTTCAGGGAGCAGTTCAGACTTTTTCCACCATGATCATAAGAGAGCATTGCATCTGCTTTTGCAAGTCTCCTGTTTTTGCTGGTAGATCAGAGTATTGACAGTCATGACCCCCCACCCTGACACTATCCTACTTTTTACATTGATGTTTCTCTTAGTGTGCTGGGGGGATACCTTACAGCCTTTCACTTCTACTGGTGGTCTTAGCTTTTGGCTTAGATAGACATCTTAAGGGTGCTGGAGGTCAGTATGTAGCAGCTATGATTCTCTTCTCCATAACACTGTCATATTTGTGGGCAGAAGATGCTTTTGTGCTAATATTTTCCTTCTACCTCTATTATTAATGAAAATAACTGGAATGCAGTGCCCTGGGGTGACTGTCAGTAGATGCCTGGAGTAGGTTTATTCTTTTTATTTTATTTTTTTTACTTGCTACTGTGTCATCTTTGCAGCTTTTTTCTTTCTTCCTTTCTTTTTAAAGTATAGTTGATTTATAGGTTTATTCTTTTTTTTTTGCGGTACACGGGCCTCTCACTATTGTGTCCTCTCCCGTTGCGGAGCACAGGCTCCGGACGTGCAGGCTCAGCGGCCATGGCTCACGGGCCCAGCCGCTCCACGGCATGTGGGATCTTCCCGGACCGGGGCATGAACCCATGTCCCCTGCATCGGCAGGCGGACTGTCAACCACTGCGCCACCAGGGAAGCCCAGGTTTATTCTTTTTAAACAAGCCAGTCAAAAGGCAACACATCTGTAACTTCGGGTTTGAGGTCCATGCACAATCAAGCATGATTAATGGAAAAATGTTTTGACTAGAAAAAAAACAGTAACAGACAATAATGTAGCTAGAAATACAGTTATTTTTGAGTTGAGAAAGGGTACACGTGCTTTGTTTTCCAGTAATTGATTTTTGGGGTTTATTTTTATTAGGCTTCCCATCGAATGAAAACGCCAGCCAAGTACATGACTGGGACCACTGTCCTTCCATTTAACCCAGCAGCCTTTGGAGAGGTAGGACTGACATATATTTCTATTTTGCTTTCGCTAAAGGTTCTTAACGATAATGTCACAGTCAAAGAGATGACCGTGAATTTTTTGTGTTCTAGGTAAACCCGTATAGTGACGTCATTGTTTTATACCAGGTTGTTTATTAGGAAAACAGTACTTAGTAATTGGTATTATTTTAAATCATAGTGGAGTCTAGAAATACATTTGTCTCAGTGAGATTCTCTTCGCGAAAGAAGTAGATGCTCTGCCTTGATTGCTATTGGGAATTTACAGCAAATTAGGTTTCAATTTTAAAGCCAACAATATATTGAGGTTATTTGGATTATCCAGTTTTGAAGGTTGGAGAATTAGATTAATTTATCTCATTTGCTAAGGGAAATTCTATTGTTTTAGTCACTGATTTGCACTAATTAAATGGCAAGAGATAATCTTGTTCAGAGTAAGAAGACTCACGATGAAATTACTGCCTGTCCTATTCTAGCTGCCAAGGAAAGAGCTTCCAGAGGACTCCTTAGTAGCTAATTTATGTCAGAGGTTTTTAATGACGTTGTAGCTACTCTTCTGTAGATGATTTGAACCCATTTTTTCAAATTCTCTTGTCAGTGGAGATTAAATGCAGCTCAAGTTCCACAGGAACAGATCATTGGTCCCGGGTTTCTGCCCAGTGTCTGTCTGTCTGTCTGTCTGTCTCTCTCACATACATACACACACATCTTTAAAAAAAAATAATGATTTTCCTTATTATATTTTAGACTTTAAAAGTGGAGTTTGTGTTTTAACTCCATTAAACTCTGTTAAAAAGCACTCTTTGGATTATAAAACTGGTTATATAAATTCTGCTCCCTTGTGATAATTTCAGTTCACACGTTGAGTCATGTTTTCCATCTTCTGTGAGGGTTGTTGAATAGCTTTTGAAGGAAAGTGGGGAATCAAAGCTGGGAACTGTCACTTTGAAGAACATCTCCTGCCTTGATTTTTTGAGACGCTTATCTGGTGTCCTTCTTCCTTCTGTCTGTAGATAGTCCTGTACTTGCGCATGTGCCTGGCTCACAGTGCGGGAGTGGTGCCCACCTCTCAGAGTTTGGCTGATATGCAAGATCACGCCCCAGCCATTGGACGCTATATACGGACTTTAATGTCGGGCAGCCAGGCAACACCCTCCTCGTCTTCTTCCAAGAGTGGGGAGACCAACCCTGTTCAGATCTACATCGGCCTGCTCCAGCAGCTGTTAGCAGGTGTTGGAGGTAGGAGGTCATGCCGCTGAGGATTATACTAAAGCACTTAAGCAAAAATCTAATTTTAAACTCAGCTGAGAATTTATAGCAAAATGATTTTCTGTCTTCTCTCCTGCAACTGAACATGAATCTCTGTTTCTTTTCTAAACTTGCCTGAGTTCATCTTTGATACACTATTTCTTTTTTCAGAAAGAAATGCTTAACAATAGGTAATATATTTTTACTTTGGAAGTGGGTGTGAAGAACAGGGCATCTTTTTATAGACAATAAGTCTGTAAATTTGTGTGTTGAATCACATACTGTATTTAGGTTAACTTTTGTTTTGTAGAACTGGGGAATGCCTCCTAAAGCTGTAGCCTTATGCTTTAAAGGAAGTTAGTGATCCCTGTACGTTTATTGCTTTTCTTGAAATCAGAATGGTTCTGAATTCCTTCTTATTTAGGTTTGCCAGTCATGTACTGTCTATTGGAAGCTGTCTCAGTGTATCCGGAAAAGCTGGCTACCAAATTTGTAGACAAAACCGAATGGATAAAGGTATATCCTGTGCATGTGTATTTCTTTTTGATTCTGTATATTTTAAACTTCGGTCTCATGATGTCGCCTTCCTACCAGTGTTTCTGTGGCCTTTTCTGCCTTTAGGTCATTTTGAAACTCTCATCATTAAACACTTACTGGGCAGCGAGTAGGTCCATGTATTGCAGTGATCCATTTAGGTGAGAGGGGGAGATGAATTGGGAGTCTTATAAGTAAGAAAGAATTATTTTTCAGTTTTAAAAGTTTAAAAAAGTAATAAATATATATAACTTAAGTAAACAATTATGTAAGACGTCTCCTTTGCATAGTCTCTCAGCTACCCAGATCCCTTCACCTTCCTGCCTCTTCCTCTCTCACCTGACAGACATGCATAGGTTATCACTTATTTGTATATGGTGTCCCTTCTAGAGTTTACTTATGCATATACACACAAGTGAAATTAGCATTTTTGAGTTTTCTTCCTTTTTTCACACAAAAGGGTATTATACTTCTCACACTGTTCTGTACCTTCTTTCGCTTAGCGTTAGAACAAGGAATTATTCCTATATAACTACAGAGAGAACATCCTCTTTGTTTTAACACCTTCATTGTTTCCCACTGCATGAATGTGCCATAATTTATTGTAGGTCCTTATTGATGGTCATTGGGACTTACAGCCTGCTGCCATGAACAGTCCATCATTTTGAATATGAGTGGGTATATTTTTAGGTAGATTCCCCAGAAGTGGAATTGAGGACACATGGATGCAATTTTAATAGATAATGCACATCCTCCATATGAGTAGTTCCAATTCACACTCCCACCGGCCATGTTGGAGTGTATTTTTGTCCTGTGGTCACACCAAAAGGGTTACCAGGTTTAGCAAATAAAAATGCAAGATACTCAGTTAAACTTGAATTTCAGATAAACAGTGAATAATCTTTTTTATTACAGGTCTGGCTCATATAGTTTTGTATACCTTTTGTGCTACATAATGTAGTTCTTTTTGGAAAATGCAGTTTGAATTATGGTAAAATGTACCAATTATTTAAGTGTGAAAGCATGAAGGTAATTTACCAAGAGGAGTGAGTTTTGTACTTTTCTGGAAAATCTAGTCTCAGGAAATTGCTTCTAGTTTAAAAAGGTTTTTTAATTCTTTGTGAATATTTGCTGATTTTAAAATGATCTTAGAGTTTTTGACCTTTGATCTTGTAGATCAGGAGTCATTAACTTGTGGCCCATGTACCAAATCTGGCCCGCCTCCTGTTTGTATGGGCTGCAAGCCAAGAATACTGTTTACATTTTTAAAGGGTTGGAAAAAAAATTAAAAGATGAATAAAATTTCCTGACATGTGAAAATTAGAGTGTCTGTGAAATTGTACTGGAATCCAGTCACACCCATTTGTGGTCTATGACTGCTTTTGCACTACAATAGCAGAGTGGAATTGTTGCGATAGATTTGGCTCTTTACAGAAAACGCATGCTGACCTCTGTTTCAGATCAGCTGTGTATTAATTCCACCTGTTTTATACTTTGTATCTTTGATGAAAATGCACGTAAGATTTTGGTCTATACCTCCGCTTTTATTTCGTTTTGAAATAATAGCTTGTTGCGTTCTTTTCTCATAGTTACCAGTAGATTGAACATTATAACGCTTTAAATGTTAGACATTGTCAGCAGGGACATGATCATATATTATGTGTGTATTTCTTTTTCTACACCACTCAGAGTCTGATGAATAGCAGTAAAGAAGAGATGCGTGAACTGGCAGCATTGTTTTATTCTGTGGTGGTATCTACAGTGTCAGGAAACGAGTTGAAGTCAATGATAGAACAGCTTGTAAAGACTACAAAAGACAATCATGTATGTTATCAGTTTTGTCTCTGTCCTTTTTTGTGGGAAATAGTTTTACAAAAGCATCTAATATATTTTTAGTTTTTGTAAAACGAGCTCATAAATTGTAAAACTTGTAAAACAAACTCATAAATTTCTTGCCTTTATGATTGTAAAGATTAAATGAGATAGATAATACATGGATTCAGTCAGTTCAGTCAACAAATTTGAGTGCCTTGTGTCTCATAGGCATTGTTTTAAGCTCTACGAATACGGCAGGGAGTGGATACATGAGAAGCTCTAGTAGTGCTTGGTGCTCAGAAATGTTAGTTCCTTTTTTCCTCCCCATATACTGCCACCTCTCATTGTACCTGTCCCATTAGGAAACACTGTTGAAACCATGTGCTTTCAAATATTTTATTTGCATTTGGAGGTTTTAGCAGTTAGAAATAGGATCCGTTCATTGTATTTTGTTGGCAGTAGAGGAAAATTATGCTTGAAAGTTATGACAGTGTATTTACCTAAGTGTTATTTATAAGCTAGAAGAAAGTGTGGGTGCTTATACGAGCGTGCAATGGAGTCACCTCACCCATAGTTGGAGTTGGGTATGGGATTAAGGAATCTAAATCCAAGTGAGTCAGGACTCAGCTTAACTTCTCAGAATTCTGTGTTTGAAACTCAAGTTTTCTCTTGTTCCCTAACCTATTTATTAACATCCAGTGGAACCTCACATGATCACTTTATTCTTTGGCCTTATATTTTGTTGGGGAGATGACTGTAGTAAACACACAGTTATTTCATTGCATTCACGCACATGTGAGAGAGACAGACATACGGTATTGTGTTGTTAAATCCAGAGCCCGGAGATACAGCACGGATCCTTGCTTGCATTGGGATTCACAGTAGGAAGATATTTGGCTAAGAAGAAAATGAAAATGGCAGAGCAGCAAGACGTGGAGACAAATGCTGATTTTCTGCCCGAACAAGAGGAACTCATTCAGAGTGCCACAGAAACTATCGGTAATTAATGTGTTTATGCTGATTTGGATGTCAGCATAAGTAGGTTACAGTTTTTTTGAATTAGGTTAAAATTTATTGTAACATTTTAATTTCTTTTTATAGCATTGCACTCTAAATACACGAGGTTTTTCCACAAAATCTTGATGCTGAATAAATTCTTTGTTTTTAATAACAATGCAAGTACTCTAGTTTTTGTATATATATATTTTTCTATATGTTTCTGTTTAACAGAGATGATTCCATTATGGGAAAAATTGTAAACATTAAGAAAGGACATGACTCTGGTGTTTTATTACTAAAGAAATGCTAACAAATTATCAACTGGAAAATATGTTGTAGACTTTGATTTTGGTTTGCTGTCTTTGAAAAAATCTTGACTACATTGCTGGTTGCTTTGGATTCCAGGGGTAATGATATAAAATTCTTTTGTGTCTAAATATGTTTACAGGCTCATTTTTGGACAGTACATCACCCCTCCTGGCAATTGCTGCCTGTACAGCCCTGGGTGAAATTGGCAGAAATGGTCCACTCCCAATCCCCAGTGAGGGATCTGGCTTTACTAAGTTGCATCTTGTGGAAAGCCTGCTAAATAGAATACCCTCCAGTAAAGAAACAAATAAGGCAAGTCTCTTCCTTTTATCCTTCTTCTCTGAAATTCTTTCTGTTCATAGATAAATAAACGAATAAAAACAGAATCATAGTCAGGATAGATGGCATTACAGCTGGAGGAAGGGCTGAATGTGAAAAAGAGTGGTAAAGAAGAAAGTCTAGGTGACTGTTTAATTTTGAGTTGGGGATGACTTGTGCACTGCTTTCGTGTGTGTACTGTTTGACCCAGTCACTCCAATTTAGGCCCATAACTGTTAAGATTTGGGTAAATATTAAATGCATCAGGTAATTCTTTTGTCATGCAAAAGGGGGGTAATAAAGTGTTAAATAGTTTAACGATTTTTGTAATTTCAGACCAAATCTAAATCTTAACTTCCTATACTTAGTTTGGTTTTAAGAAATCTGGGCATTCGTAAGCAGTGTGAGTAATCTCTGAGGAAAAGGACACTTATGTTTTTCTTAGTCTTAGATAAAAACTTTCATAGACTTTAAAAATTTTCTTTGGGATAAGAACACCTCAGTGTTGAAGTATAAGATGATTTAATGAACAGAAAAATCGGTTTACTACAAGTTTAATAAATATGTAATTTTATTCTTGATCTAGGGACTATTTAAAGCTTTCTGAGATCACAGTAGTTTTTATTAGATGTTAGCAACTACTCATTACCATCCATTGTTGAGCACTTGCAATCTGCCAAGCATATGCTGAGTGCTTCACATGCATTAATTAATTGAATCCCCAAAAGATCTAGTGAAGTAGGTACAGTTGTCATCTCTATTTTCAGAGATGAGGAAATAGCGTCACAGAGAGGCTAAGTAACTTGCCTGAGGTCACACAGTTGTAAAGGCTATTAAAATGGTCGAGCTGTGACTTGATCTTAGGTCCTCTGGGCCCAGAATCAACATTTATAACTGTTATAGCTTGTAGGATAATGAACTAGTTAAAGACTTTGTTATTCCTTCTTTTGCAGCTGTGGACCCCTAATGAACTCAGTTTTATGTCTTTCTACCTCCAATGTCTTATAGACATAATTCTGTAAAATTGGATACTTAAAAAAAAAAAAAAATTGTGCTGATGCATTAGTTAGACAGACTCCCCCTCCCTGCTTTCTCATTTTGGAAACATTTTTTCTGGGACCAAGCTGTTATATACTTCATTAAAAAAAAAAAAAAAATTCTGTGTTCTTCCAGATGAAAGAAAGAGCTATCCAAACACTGGGGTATTTTCCAGTTGGGGATGGAGATTTTCCTCACCAGAAACTCCTCTTGCAAGGTCTGATGGATTCTGTGGAGGTATTTATATTGCTATCTGGTTGTTAGTCATTCAAACAAAAGGCATTTTTCTTAACTTGGAATTTTGCATGCTGTGAGGTTTTAAATTAAAACTTTATTCATTTATTCACCAAGTACTTACTGAGTACCATCTGTGGGTCCATCACTGGTAATCGTAGCATTGACTAAATCACCTCTGTGGGGAAGTCCTTTTCTCATGATTTTTAAAAATAAATTTATTTATTTTTATTTATTATTTTTGGCTGTGTTGGGTCATTGTTGCTGTGCGCGGGCTTTCTCTAGTGCGGCGAGCGGGAGCTACTCTTCGTTGCGGTGCGCGGGCTTCTCATTGCGGTGGCTTCTCTTGTGGAGCACGGGCTCTAGAGTGCAGGCTCAGTAGTTGTGGCATGTGGGCTCAGTAGTTGTGGGTCATGGGCTCTAGAGCACAGGGTCAGTAGTTGTGGTGCACGGGCTTAGTTGCTCCACGGCACGTGGGATCTTCCCGTACCAGGGCTCGAACCCGTGTCTCCTGCATTGGCAGGCGGATTCTTAACCACTGCGCCACCAGGGAAGCCCTTCTCATCATTTTTGAGTAAAGCGTGGTGCAGTGTAGGTAGGAGGGGAAACGTACCTATTCAGCTAGATGTGGGGAGTGGGTGCCAGTGTTCTGGTTGCCCTTGAGTCTGATGACTTTGCTTCTGTCTTCTAGATAAATGTCCAGTGTGGTGGAGAAGACCTATAAGTAGACAACTGCTAGCCAATATGATGAGTGACCTAACACAGTCTGATGTGGCCCCTGTTCTGGTTGCCCTTGAGTCTGATGACTTTGCTTCTGTCTTCTAGATAAATGTCCAGTGTGGTGGAGAAGACCTATAAGTAGACAACTGCTAGCCAATATGATGAGTGACCTAACACAGTCTGATGTGGCCCCTGATTGGGCCTTGGTTCTTGTCACTTACTCACCAGCCGCTTTTGTTCACCAGCCTCTTAGTCCTTCTTTGCTCTGAGCTTTTGACAGACCCATGCTTCCTTCTTTCTCAGGTTGTTGCTATAGGTCTTTGAAAAGTTTCCTGACCCTTCAGACTAGAGTAGATTTCTTTATTTATTTGTGCTTTCATGCTGCTCCGTACTTTGCTTCACAACATTCATCACAGTTGCTAATTGCCCACTAGGCTGAAGGCAAAGGCTGTTTTGCATCCCCATCCTCACCCCCTTATAAAACAGGGGCCTGGCAGCGTAACTGGTAGTTGTAGGACCTCAAACATTTTTGGAAGCGTAACTGAATGAAGAGATGTTTGCGTGTAAGGCAGTGGACTCACGAAGGCGGGTGTGAGCACTTCTGTCTGGGGGAGCTGGTGCACGTGTTTTGGTGGCAAAGTCGCTGCTGGGCCTTGAAGGAAGAAAGAGAGGAGAGAGGAGAGCTGTGGTTGAGGAATAAGGCAGCTGAGTGGTAGAGCCGACATTAGGATGCAGGTCTCTGGATTCTTGATGGAGTATTTTTAAGGTGACATTTTTTGACAAATTATAACCATATCTCATTCTCCCTGGATGTCACTCACATTGTAACGTCTTGGGGAAAAGCTTGTGATGTCTCCTTTCTCATCTTTTTTCTTTTTATATATCTATGATAGAGATGGGTTTCTTCCAGTTTTGTTTAAATGAATGAAGGTTTGTCTCAGTTCTCAACTTGCTACTGAAGACATTATTTTAAGAGTTTAGAAGTACAGAACTATATGAAAAGCTTGAAACATGCTAGAGAGACTGAAGGAGGAGAATTTTAAAAAAGCAGGAATCAAGAGAAGCAAAATATCTTCACAGTCATCTAGGACAAAGTCCTAAAGGTTATTTTGTTGTTGTTTCTTTTAACTTTTTATTATGGAAAATTTCAAAAATGCACAGAAGTAGAGAGAATAATAATATAATGATCCCTATTTATCCACTCTTTATTTCTAGAATATTTAAAGCAAAATCTGGATATTATCTTCACAAATAGAGTTAGGGAGTTTTGTTTTTGTTTGTAATGCCAACTATGTTGTTATTAACATGTAAACAGGTAAAAACAGGCACATAAAATGACTCCCTAATACAGGATCCTCTGTGTTGAGATAACTGTTTCTCAGCTTAGAGTTGCCAAGAGAAACTTTGACCAGGAAAGCTGTAGGACTGAAGCCTTCAAATACTTTTTCTCAGAGTAGGAAGTGTGTGGTATCAGCACTTAACACCTCAGCAAGCCTAGAGCATTTAGTTGATTAAGCTTGGAAATGGCTAGACTGTTGTCTGTATGCTTTACAGTGTTCTCCCAAAAGTCCCATATTCCCATACCCCTCATATTCTCTGTTCTTCATTCTCTTCTTACTCTCCTATTCTTAGGTCTTTTCTGATTCCCAGCAAACATTAGAGAAAAATGCCAAAGGGAGCTGAGGCTGGCCCAATTCCATATGAGTCAGTGGTTCATAATTGTGAGATGTGTCAATTTCTAAATCTGATTTTTAAAATTTGAGTATGTAGGGCTTCCCTGGTGGCGCAGTGGTTGAGAGTCCGCCTGCCGATGCAGGGGACACAAGTTTGTGCTCCGGTCCGGGAAGATCCCACGTGCCGCGGAGCGGCTGGGCCCGTGAGCCATGGCCGCTAGGCCTGCGCGTCCGGAGCCTGTGCTCCGCAATGGGAGAGGCCACAGCAGGGAGAGGCCTTGCGTACCGCCAAAAAAAAAAAAAAAAATTTGAGTATGTATAGTTTCGAATTTTTTAAACTTTTGATTTTTGAAACAATTCCAAATTTACAGTGTGGTTGTCAGAATAGTGTAAAGAACTCCTTTATACCCTTTATCCAGACTTACCAAATTATAGTATTTTACCATGTTTGCTTTGTCATTCTCTGTTTTTTTTTCTGAACCATTTGAGAGGAACTTGCAGATATCATGTAATTTAAGCCGTGCAGAGAGGAGGAGGTGTTAGTAAATGATAAAGGCCGCTGTTAAGGGTGCAGTTACTACCAGTCAGATGTCTACTAGGTGCTTTATGTACGTTAACCTCGTTCAATCCCTACGGCCTGACGAGGTGGATGATGGTATTATTTATGCTCATGTTACAAATGACAAAGTTGAGTCTCAGAGTTTAAATAAGTGTATGTAGCTGGTGAGAAACAGAATTTCTACCAAGATCCATATGGCTCCACAGTCCATGCCCTTCTCCCCCAAGTAAATGGTTCCATTCTTCCAAAGATTAAAAATCCCTCTTAGTGGTTCTCTGCTGAGGGTGAAGAGTGCAACACAGACTTGGGAAAAGATCCTCAAGTCATTCTTGGGTTCTCTGTTCCCTCACCCTGCCTCACTTTCCAACCATCCTGTCAGCTGAGAGCATTGCAGGCAAAAGAGTGAAAACAAAGCGTGCTGAGAAACAGGACAGCGAGCAGGCTTTTTGCGGAAACGGATGTTTTGGGGCAATGTTCTCTCTGACTCCTCACTTTTGTCCCCTTCATTGCAGGCCAAGCAGATAGAGCTTCAGTTCACTATCGGCGAAGCCATCACCAGCGCTGCGATAGGAACTAGTTCTGTGGCCGCCCGGGATGCCTGGCTGGTGGCCGAAGAAGAATATACGCCCCCTGCCGGTACCATATAGTCAGCTAATCAGTTTATTACCACCAAGTAACCCTCTTCTGTTCTTGTTATCACCTTTGAGCAAAAGAAAAAAATGTATACATTCCATTTTAACTCTCTTTCCAATATTTATATATGTATTTATCAGTTTGGCTCAGTCGAGAAAGATAGTTGGTTAAAGGAGACTGAGCACAAAATGAATGAGAACTGTCTCTTTAGTCCTTTGGCAAAGCAGGCAGGGGAGTTAGCTGTCGATTACCTTCAGACTTGTGCTATATTCGTGAGGATCGGTGTGGTTAGCCAGTGTTAGAGGTTGAGGCCTAGCAGTTTCCAAGTTTTGTGTCCCCTAATCCTTTATCACACAGTGCAGGTCGTGCAGCAGGTGCCTCTTCACTAAGTCCCTCTGGCTTTTAGTGACCACATAGGTGAAGGAGCATGCGTTTTCTGATGACATGTTACAGGTACTGTGATTTCACATGTCTCGTATGCTGTGAACATCCTACAGGGCACAGGATGGCTCTCCACAGCAGAGTGTCCTGCCAACCTCAGTAATGCCAAGGTTGAGGAACTCTGAAGTGACAAAGGAAAGGAGAACAATGGCGTAGTAGCTGGAGGAGGAAAGTGAGGTTAATAGAGGTTGGTTTGCCTGTTAGTTTTTAGATGGAGATGGGAAAGATACGGTAGAGAAAGAAAAATTGCTGACACTAGAAAGAATGGGGATAATTTTAAAAAATTAAGACAAAACTCATACAACATTGTAAATTAACTATGCTCCAATAAAAATTTTAAAATTTAAAAACAAACAAAAGAAAAAATATTTATTTTAAAAACTCCATGTGCAATTAAGGTCTAAAAGGAAATATAAAGGAAGAGAAATACTTTCTTTTTCCTGCTGTCACTGTTTAAATGAGTAAAATTACATTAATCATATGAGTATTTAAAAAACTTAAGACAGATTTTTAAAAAGAGAAGTTTTAGGTTCAGAGCAACATTAAGAGGAAGGTGCAGAGGTTTCCCACACCCTCTACCCCTACACATGTCTAGCCTCCCCCATGATAGTGATAATTTTTCATTCTAGGGAACTAAAGTTATCTGAGTACCTTTGAAAGGTTATTTAGTTTATGCTAGGTTCTGAAATGAATGATTATCAGTTCCTTCAGCAATTTATTTAAACACCTTAGTCATTTAGATCTTAATATGTTGTAGGATTGTTGTATTGAGTAAATGTTGATTAAAATTTTATCTTTTTCAGGGAGCTCTATTCAGTTATGTTAATTGCTTCTTATCATCCTTTCCCTTTCCCTAGGAGCTAAAGTTAATGATGTGGTCCCCTGGGTGCTGGATGTGATTTTAAATAAACATATCATCAGCTCCAACCCACATGTGAGGCAAGCAGCCTGCATCTGGCTCCTTTCCCTTGTGAGGAAGCTAAGTACCCATCAAGAAGTGAAGGTAAGCCATTCTGTAAATGTGGTCCAGCTCTGTTGGAAACTGTTTATGAAGTATTTATAATAGAAAGGTGGTAGGAGGGGAAGTGTATGAGGGTGAGGGCCACTAACCAGTAACACATATTTTGAAATAAGCTATACGTGAAGGAATGAAGGATGGTACCTGATATATATGGGCTGGAAGATGATTCTTAAGTTGAAGGTACAATGTCAGAGGAAGTGGTGAGGATGGGGGAGGCTTAGACTGTGTGCGTTAGACCACCTGTAAGTGCCACAACCTTCAGGTAATTTGGCCACCTTCCAAGATGAGAGCACAGCAGGGTTTGTGACTGCCTCTGGTCGTGAGACTTCACAGGGGTTGTGTACCCTGAGAGCAAGATTTTTATTCTCCCAAGGAGGTAGAGTTTCAGTGTTCTGAATGCCTTTTTTCTTCTTTCAGTCTCATCTTAAAGAAATTCAGAGTGCATTTGTTTCTGTTTTGTCAGAAAATGATGGTAAGTAATTGGTAAATATTTGATTTCCAGACTTCTTTAAACTTGTATTTTTGTTTGTTTGTTTTTGCGGTACGCGGGCCTCTCACTATTGTGGCCTCTCCCGTTGCGGAGCACAGGGTCCAGACGCGCAGGCTCAGCGGCCATGGCTCACGGGCCCAGCCGCTCCGCGGCATGTGGGATCTTCCCAGACCGGGGCACGAACCCGTGTCCCCTGCATCGGCAGGCAGACTCTCAACCACTGCGCCACCAGGGAAGCCCTAAACTTGTATTTTAAATTTTGAAAAACCTGGATTAATGAACATAAAAGAAGGCTACAGGAAACTTGATTCTTAATGTATTTATTTATTCATTAGATCAGTTTTGCATTTAAAAGTGGAGCCGAGGCCTTCTTTAACTCATACTTGTACCAAATGATAGCTTTCTTCTCCTAATACTTAGAATTCCTTTTCTCTCTGTGATGTAAGCCAGGAGAGAGTGCAAATATTTGTGTTAGACATTTAAATAGTAGCTTTGTTTTATTAATTGTTTTAAACATGTGGTCTAATGTTGACTTTTCATTTAAAAAATTGCACGTGGGCATCCTTAAGTCCTGTGATTACCTCTCATGTGTGCGACGTGCCTCCACTGACCCTTTGTCACCATGCACTACACACTAAGGCCCAGCAGGGTTGACTTGGCTTGTGAGTTGGATGTTCTGTGAATGTAGTTCTCATTTACAGAGACTTGCTGGTGTCATGTCCACTCAGATGATTTAGTATGTTTTTAACAAAATAGGGAGGTTGATTATGTTTTCATATCTTTACTTTGATATCATTTTGGGTTAATGTTACAAGTTTAACTTTTTTTTAACTTGATGCCCAGAGGACAAATTTTTCTTAAAAGAATATTGTTTTGTCTGACTTCTGTGTAGAACTTAGCCAAGATGTTGCCTCAAAAGGCCTTGGGTTGGTGTATGAACTGGGCAATGAACAAGATCAACAGGAGTTGGTTTCTACTCTTGTAGAAACACTGATGACTGGCAAAAGGTACAGTGAACTTGAAAATTTCAGATTTGAACACTCAGGGCAAGTTTTGCACATACTGAGAATATGAAGTGGAGGAAGGAAAGTTCAGCTTGTGATTTTCCTGTTTATTAAGCCTTTTCTAAATTGCAAATCATCGATTGTTATGCTGTGGATAGCAGTTTAATTATCCAGTGTATACTGTTTAGAAACAGGCCAGTAATTCAGGCTTCGAAAATTGAATGATCTTGGGACAGGTAAAGCATTGGATTACAGAAGTACCGTAATTACCGTTGGCTAAATGGAATGAAGATGTGGAGAGGAAGTGTGTCATGCAGGTCCGATCTGTGAAGAGGAAGAGGCGGGCAGTCATTCTCGTAATTGGTTTCTGCTTTATGTTACTTTCCTTGTAGGAAGAATAGTTCTCAATGTGTGACCACATTTAACTCAGTGTAACTTTATGTGGGATGTCTTTTATATCTATTTGTTCTTCCTAGACTTCATTTTACAAAATTCTCTGGCTGATGGGAAGGGTTAGTTGACTTTTACATCTTGCACACTGTAGATGCTTGATAGGGAATTTGATTTTATCAGTTTACAGATGAAATGTATGCATTAGTCGAATGGTGGTATGAAAAATTCGAGGCTAATTTAAATTCTTGGTGTTGTTTTCGTTTAGAGCTAAGCATGAAGTTTCTGGAGAGACAGTGGTGTTTCAAGGAGGAGGCCTTGGCAAAACCCCTGATGGGTAAGTGTGCCGGATCCGTTGATCAGTCACTGTAGACATCTTCTCTCCGTTGGGAAGGGTGCTCACCAGGTTGATTTCCACCCTCGTGGGAGGTGTTGTGTGTTAGTGGAAGAAGAAAATGTCAGTGCAAAAGCCTAGTGTTTTAGATTGGGTTTCCTGGGGGAGCAGACTGAGACGGAGGTGTGTGTGCTGGAAGTTTATTGAAGGGTGCCTGGAGTCGTCACCCTGGGGGACTGAGGAGGCAGGACAGGTCCAGTGGCCGAGGAGGTGGTGACCTGCTGCCCCCGCTTACGAGACCGTGACCCATCACGGAGCTCTGGGACTGGGCTGGGAGGGCCTTCAGGGAGGTCCTGCTCTGTGTCCCCTCCTCAGGTCTTTTCACCCCCTCAGTGACTAGCCGTTGGTGGTGGGCTGCTCTCGGGGAGGACCTGACCTTGGACTGAGGGCAGTTCTGTCAGCTCCCAGCCAGCGGGTCCTCAGGGAGGAATCAGCACGCACTGCACCTGGTGTTTTGGGGGGGCATCTCTACTGGGTGCTTTGGAGTCCACCAGCTGGGCATTTCAAATTAATTCGTAGAGCCTGACCTCTTTTGTCTTATCACTATTCCATCATGGTTGTACTGTTGCTTTTCCTCTGAAAACCCTCAGGTCCAGCTGCAGCTTGCTGGGCCTTGCTGGGGAGTCCCCAGAGCCCTGCCTCAGGCTGTCTCTCCCGTAGCTCCATGTTTTCACACTGAAGTTGTTCCATTCCACTTACCCTCCCTCTAGACTCCCTCTGAGTTTTAAAAGAAGTGCTCACTTTTCACAAAATAATGAAAAAGATCAGGTAGTTGAGCAAATACAGAGGGAAGTTAACAGGACTTGAAGAAGTTGTTATCAGGATTGGGACGCTATAGCTTAGAAAAGGTGTAGGGAAGACAGAAGCTGTCTTCAGACGGCTCTCGGGATCCTGAGAGAGGCTGGTGCACAGTGCACTGAAGACTTATTGCTGTCTCCTGAGGTGATGAGGGCGCCACCCTCATGGGCATCACAGGTGCCTTAGGCCATTTACCAGCCATTGCTGAGAACTGAAGTAGGTGACTTTTTATATTCTCGTCACCCTGGTTCTCTGCCTCTGTGGTAATGAGATAACGCAATATTGGAAATTTAGCGAAAACATAATTTTAAAATGTCCTAGTAATATTGGTAATGTAACTTTTAATAGTCTGGAGGTGGAGAGGTACATTACAGCATACTTTTTCATCTTTGTGTTCAAGCCAGGGCCTCTCTACTTACAAGGAGCTTTGTTCTCTGGCAAGTGATCTTAGTCAGCCGGACCTGGTGTATAAATTTATGAATCTAGCCAACCATCACGCAATGTGGAACTCTAGGAAGGTAAGTGGCTATTGCTGGACATTTTATTTTTTTCTTCCCTCCAAACCAAACCTCCTGCATTGGCAGACGGGGACAACTGTTATGCAGTGTGTTTTGTAAAAGTCTGTGATTAGAGAGATCTAGATCACCACATAGCTGCTATTACTGATTGGTAAAGCCGGACACCCAGTAAATCAGGCTCTATTCAGGGACAAGGATAGGAGGAAGAAGTTTGTGATTTTTCATATGTGGATATTATATCTGAGCCACTTTGTTATTATTTTTTTAGGGTGCTGCTTTTGGTTTTAATGTAATTGCTACCAGAGCTGGAGAGCAGCTAGCTCCTTTCCTGCCTCAACTAGTTCCTCGTCTTTATCGTTACCAGTTTGATCCCAACCTTGGCATTCGACAGGCCATGACAAGTATTTGGAATGCGCTGGTCACTGACAAGTCAATGGCAAGTATCTGTGAACCCTTGTCCCAGGTTACACATGGCATATAAACTCATGCTCATCTTCCTTTCTACTTTGTGTACTTTTTTGTTTAAACAAACAGACTTTCTTTCATCCCTTGCTTTCTTCCTTCTTTCAAGGTATCAGAGATGCTCATGGCAACATTTATTGAAATCTCAAAAATGGAAACAATCTAAATGTCCATTGGGTGGATGGTTAAGGAAGTGGCAGTGTATCCACACAAATGGAAAACTGTATGTCGATAGTTAACCACTGATGTAGTGGAGAACAGGTCGTGGTTCTTGCCTTCAAGGAGTTCACGTAGTTGGGGAGGTAGATAAGGAATCAGGCAATTACCATATTTGGTTTTTTCTCATCTGGCTGCTTCTCATATTCTCCTTCACTGTTAGCTACTAGGATTTCTCAGGGCTTGCCTCTGAGGACCGTTGACTCTCTCCACTTTCCCTTTTAGATCAGCTCCTCAGTTCCAGGGCTTATGTGTCATCTTGATTGTGATGGTTCCCAATCTTTACTTCTGGCCCAGGCACGACTTGTGCTCCTGACTTGTCTGTCTCACTGCCTGCTTGACATTGTCACTTGGATGTTGTTTCAAGATACCTTAGACTTAACATGTCTAGAACGGGACTTAAAAAAACAAACTTCCCCCTCCCTTCTCCTCAGCGTTCATCCATTTGCCCCAGCGGGGAAACTGGGCATCATCCTTGATTGTTGCCTGTCTCACCCTCACCCTCAATTGAATCCAGTAGCAAATTCTGTTGATTCTGCTTCCAAAGTATTTCTCCCTCCCTCCCTTCCCTTCTTCCCTTCTTTCTGTTTCTTTTTCTCTGTTTCTCTCTCTCTCTTTCTCTCTTTTTCTCTTTCTTTCTTTCTTCCTCCCTTCCTTCCACTGTGTGGCTTGCGGGATCTCAGTTCCCTGACCAGGGATCAAACCCGGGCCCACAGCAGTGAAAGCGCTGCATCTTAACCACTGGATCTCCAGGGAATTCCCTCCAAAGTATTTCTTGAATCTATTCTCTTTTTTCCTTATTCCTCCCTGATGAACAGGTTGTCATCTTTCTCTTCTCTTTGCCTTCTTTCATTTAATTACCAATAGTAAAAGTGATTGTTAAAAATGCAAATTGGATTGCATTTTGGGTTAAAATCCTTTGTTGGCTTCCTAGTTCACTTTAGATAAACCCCATGACCCTTACCCTGTCTTTCCATGCCTGAGCATGATGCAGGCCTTTCCTGTCTCCAGTCTGATGCTGGTGGGCACTGGAGGGTTCCACCTTGAGGGTTCTGTGAGTTCTGTTTGCTCTAGGAGAGTACTTGGTACCACTGGGTCAACTTGAGATCTAATAGGTCGAGTTCAGGGCCCAGGCTTAGGCTCGCAGGATGTGAGTGTCACCTCTGTGTGAGTGGAAGGTGAAGCCACAGATGTGGATGAGATCACTGTGGAGACTGTCTAGAGACATGGACATAGAAAGACATCAGTTTCTTAAATCTTAGGTGAGTTATTTCCTCCCTGTCTTGGTTTTCTTAAATGTAAGTGAGGATAACAAAACCTCTCCTACCTACAAGAGTAATAGTGGAAAAGCCATAAGTTTTGAAGTTCTTTGGATTAGCATAAAAAGTGAATCTACTGTCGGTGTGTGTAGTTATTACCAAATGGATAAGCGTATATCAAAACTAAAGAGGCTTAAAAGATTAAATTCGTCTTCATTCTGAACAATCAAGTGCTACTTTATGTGCCAGACGTGGTGCAGGCTACCAGGGAGCGAAGGACAAGTGAGACACTGTCCCTGCCCTCGAGGTCTCAGTGTGAAGGGGCAGGACAGTTACTGTGCTGTCTGATACAATGTGCTTAAGAAGGTGCCGTGGGAACATAGGGCAGAGTAGGCCAGTCCTGTCTGCGAAGGTGATGCCTGATTTGAATCTTGAACAAGTAGGAGATGGAAGACGTAGAGGTAGTGTGTGCTAGGGAGTGGAGGTGAGGCAGGACATATAAGAACTCGGGAGCTAGATGGTCCCAGGAGGGCTTCGTATCCACGCCTGGGTGATTGGACTTTATTCTCATGCACTGAGGAAAATAAGAGGATCACGTTTGCATTTCAGGATGATCAGCTGGGCAGCTTTCAGCAACTAAAGTGGGGAGAGAGTTGTGGACAGAGAGGCCTAGGGAGACACTTAGGCTGTTACGTACAGAAACACAGTGTGGTAGAGATGAATCATTTGATTATTGATGGATTTTGCGTTCTCAGTTTTATCCTTTTGTTTTCATTAGGTGGATAAGTATTTGAAGGAAATTCTTCAAGATTTGGTTAAGAATCTAACCAGCAATATGTGGCGAGTTCGAGAATCCAGGTACCATTTTTGGAAATATAAGACTAGTCAAATAAAATTGAATTTTTTTTCCCTTCAAATTTCCAAGTTTTATACTTTGTGCAAAAGGAATAAGTTAAAACCACTAAAAAGCATATTTCTGGTTGGGTTAGACAGTTAATGATATTTAAGCTCTAGTCAGTGGTTTTCCTAAGTTGTCTTAGTTTTTGTAAGTATGAAATAACAGAAGTAGATCACTTGTTAAATTAGACATCAAGATACATTTATATACTCTCATGACTTTGTAGGGTAGCATTTATTTATACATATATAATTTATGTTTATTCAGTGCCTGCTATATGCTTGGCAGTGTGCTAGGCCCTGGAGGTATATTGGTAAGTAAAAAATGATGTATCATCTTAAAGAGATTATATTATAGTTGTGGGAAATAGACATTTGATGAGTGTACATGCCATATGCCTGTGGTATATTTGAGGCACCAAGAAGCGAGTAGTCATTGCCGTTTTGGGGTGAGGGGGTTAAGACTAGAAATATAGTCAGAATCCATATTCTTGTTTGATATGACTGTTTCATAGTAAAATATTGAGCTTTCTTGATCATATATTTGAAACCAAATTGTTTATTTTCAGCTGTTTAGCTCTGAACGATTTATTGAGAGGAAGACCCCTAGATGACATCATTGATAAACTTCCAGAAATTTGGGAAACTCTCTTTAGAGTACAAGATGATATAAAGGTACTATATACATAAATCTGCATTTATTTATAGAATAGCATAAATTGGAATTGTTAAAATATGTATGTTACATATTTCAAAATTCAATATCCAGACAATTTTTTTTAAAAGACCAGAATTTTCCTCCAAAGTTTCAGTTTTGTTTTTTTGTTTTTTTGGGGTTTTTTTGCGGTACGCGGGCCTCTCACTGCTGTGGCCTCTTCCGTTGCGGAGCACAGGCTCCGGACGCGCAGGCTCAGCAGCCATGGCTCAGGGGCCCAGCCACTCTGTGGCATGTGGGGTCTTCCCGGACCGGGGCACGAACCCGTGTCCCCTGCATCGGCAGGTGGACTCTCAACCACTGCGCCACCAGGGAAGCCCCAAAGTTTCAGTTTTGATGTGTCTGTGAAGTGGCAAGTTTAGGTATCTTTAGATCTAAATTTAATTAAAGTTTAAAAATAAAAAGAAAAAAGGGTAACTACTGCCTGATTTTCTTTTAGTAGAGATCTTGTGATGCTGTTGTGAGGAACAAATAACAGTTTAGAAATAATCCAAAATAACTCTACTTAGATCAGCTTCGTAAGTTGGATCAGTCATTCCCAAATAACGTGACCAGTTTCTCTTTTGCCTCGGCAGTCTAAATTTAAAATTTTTCCATCTTACCATTAAAATTAGGCACTTCAGTTTTTTGCTTTATTCGTCAGGGTTTTTTTAAGTCTTTCAGAATCTTCACATAGATCTCTCTATATTTGCTTTTATAATACATTTAGTTTCTAAACTGTTATACTTAATATCCATATTTTTGTAAGGTCAAAAATCTAATTTAAAAAACAGTAGTATGGAATGGTAGTATTATGTTCCTTGACGGGCAAAGAGCCTAGTGAAACACCATTTTTTACCTAGTAATGAAAGTAGGATTTTTCACCAATTTGTGTAGATTTGGAGGCAGTTTAAATACACATTTTGGGGTAGATGAGAAGGAAACTCTGACGTTGTATAATGTCATATTCTTCTCATTTTTAGGAATCTGTACGAAAAGCAGCAGAACTAGCTCTGAAAACGCTGAGCAAGGTGAAAACTCTAGTCTTATACTGGGGGGTGAAGTGGGGCAGGATTCTATGTGACAGTGAAAATTATGACTTATTTTTTTGTCATTTTAAGTGACATTTAGTTGCAGTGTAACTGGCTTCATGTTACAGCCCACTTCTTAACAATGAATGGGAAACTGGTTGCTATTACGTTAGAATGCTAGTATTTTTAACAAAGTGTGTCTCTGGGCTCTTTAAATGGAGAGCTTTCCTAGGCCTTTATATAAGATAGGACTTTCTCTTGACCCTGAAGTACACATTACATTTAGATCAAGCAACATCTATTCTCTTTATTATTGCTATGTTTATATGTTAATCTGCCTTTCATACTTATGAGGTTGGCAACCTTTTTTTTTCTTTTGCGGTACGCGGGCCTCTCACTGTCGTGGCCTCTCCCGTTGCGGAGCACAGGCTCTGGACGCGCAGGCTCAGCGGCAATGGCTCACGGGCCCAGCCGCTCCGCGGCATGTGGGATCTTCCCGGACCGGGGCACGAACCCGTGTCCCCTGCATTGGCAGGCGGACTCTCAACCACTGCGCCACCAGGGAAGCCCTGGCAGCCTTTTTGAAACTGGTTCCCCACTTGAACTTGATTTCGTGGTATATCAGGGCCTTATAATGTATTAGAAGGTTTTAAATCCAAGTGTTTCTTATTCCACATTTGTGTTCTTGACCTCTGTGTTATGCTGCCACCCAAAGTTATTGATAATAATACCTTAAGCCTTCTTCAGAGTGCTTTCTAAACATATTCTCGTTTCATCTTCAACTGTTTTCTGTTTCACAAATTAGAAGACCAAAGCTTAGAAAGTAAAATGCATTACCAAATTTTCTGTTTAGTTATTGGCAGACATAGGACTCAATCCCAGATCATGAGATCTTCTTTTTCTTCCTGTGATATCGTAGAAAGTAGAGTCACTTACCCTTTTCTATGGATATAGGAAGTAGGAAGTATTTTGTCAGATGAATGCGTTATTGGGTGAGAGGTCAGTTTCACTAATTTCCATGCTCTTCGTATGTGAGGTTTGTGTGAAAATGTGTGACCCTGCCAAAGGAGCCGCTGGCCAGAGAACCATTGCTGTCCTCCTGCCCTGCCTTCTGGACAAAGGAGTGATGAGTCCTGTGACAGAAGTTCGAGCCCTCAGGTTTGAATCAGCTGATGAAATTGAATGCATTGTATTTACTTAGTTCTTAGCCACCCAGTAGAAATTGGGTTTCTTTGAAGGTTAGATTCTTGAAAGAATGGAGAAATGAGTTGAGGAGAATCCAGTGGGGTGACCCAATAGCAAATGCGAGAAGTGGTGAGTCAGAACATTTTTGCAGAGACATTCTCATGGGAGCTTTGCTTCTGTCCAGCCTTCTGCCACTCTGCCTCAACCTTGAGTAAAGTGTGTTTGTTATTTTCTTGTCATTGGCCTCTGCCCCCAGCAGGCACATCGTCCTATTCTGCTATGCCTCAGGTCCTTGAGAGCTTGCTTGTTGGTTATACCACTTAGTAATGTTTCACAGATTATTATGTTTAAAATAAACTGTTTACCGCCTGTGAAATATTCAAGTAGTACACATTTAGATATATATGGCTCTTTTAAGTTAAAATCAGCAGTGAAGGATTTTTTTTTTTTTTTTTTTAACCAGAGTGCTATCTGGGAACTTCATCTGTTCCATTTTTTATTTCACTCTTGAAATTAGCTCAAATTAATAGTACCAACACTATTTCATGGTAACTAAATAGTTGCTATGGGAAAGCTCTTCTCAGAAGGATTCACCTAACAAATGCAAAGGAATGATAAAATTAGGGTATCACCATTTTGCTCTCCTCACTAAGATACTCCAGGTAGTGATCATAAGTGGCTCCTGAGTCCACTGGTAGAGGCTGACTGGAGGAGCATTATAATGGATGGTTGGTTCGTGCTGACCAAACTTGAACCTGCTGTTCATTCAACAGCACAAAAAAACATAAGCATCTTGATGTGATGAGACAGGACATGTGAAGACCACCCGTGAAAGATTCTTGTTTTAAAAAAAATTGAACTGAACTTGATTTTAGCCTGCAGATCTGTATAAGCTACAGAGGAACCTCTTAAGTGACACCATCAGAATACAAATCAATAGCTTAAAAAAAAGAGGACGGAGAGAGCACTGTTGAAAAAGATTCAAGAAATGCAGTAAATTGCAATGTGTAGATGGACTCTGGATTTGATTTCAGCAAACCAACTCTTACGGACACTTGTGAAGCAATCAGGAAATTTGGATATTAGATGATATGAAAGAAATTCTTAATATTTTTTAGGTGTGAAATGGTATTTTGATTATGATAAAAAATCTGGGTCTCTTCATGATACATGTAGAAATTTAGTTAGGGAATACGCTTCACACTACAGTGGCAGGGGGAAAAGTATATGAATGGTCTGTATGTATGGTGGATGCCTAAGTGAGACAAAACTGGCCAAAGGTTGCTGCTTGTTGAACTGGGTGGAGAGCATACGGAATTGCATTTATGATTCTCTTTACTTTCATATATGTGTGAACATTTCTGTAATAAAAAGTAAAAACAAAAACCAAAAAAAAACCCAACACAGAGCTAAGACCAGGCTCTGTACCCAAGGGAGTATGTTCCTTAATGCAATAAAGTGCAGAAACTCCTCATGATTAGACCTGTAGGGCTTCTTGCTTTGTTAAAAGGACTCAGGAGTTGTGTTTTGTGTGTCTGTAGCATTAACACCCTCGTGAAGATCAGCAAAAGTGCAGGAGCCATGTTGAAACCACATGCACCAAAACTCATCCCAGCTCTGCTAGAATCCTTAAGTGTCTTGGAGCCTCAAGTTCTCAATTATTTGAGTCTCCGGGCTACAGACCAAGAAAAGGTGAGTTGACAACACAGCCATATTGGTAATTATCATGAAGGGAGAGTCCTGTTAAGATACTCAACAGGCCTTCCAGGGTCCTTAGACAAACTCCATGACTCACATGATACTTTCACCACTCTTGAAACAGCTCAACTTCTATAACCACATGCAGTGTTTCTTTAGCGGGGCCGGAGAGGGCTCATACACTGTTATGTGAAGTGAATGAAAAATGACACTTCCGTCCAAAAAAATACATCAATACATTTATTTAACACGGTTTTTTGTACATGTTCGTTTATTTTCTAGGGGTTGGGTCTACAGCCTCAGAGTCCTCCTATGGACCATTCCTGCTTTGCAAATCAAGAGGATTTGTAGCTAGACTTTTGCATAGTCCAGAATTATTCTGCTTTTTAGGTATACTCTAGTTCCCTAGTCTCTGATTAGAGTTTTGTTTTGTTCTGTTTTTTTAATTACAGATGAAACATTTATTGTGAAAAGTTAAAACAACACAGAAGAGTAGAAAGTAATCCCCTAGGAGTCCCCTCTGCTGTATCATTTCCTGAGGAGTACTCACTGTCAGCAGTTCCTGGGTCTTTTTTCAAATTCTTTTGTAGTCATAGGCTTCAAAATCAAACAAACATACTAATTTTAAAATAGAATCAGACTGCGAATATTGTTCTGCAACTTGATTTTTGTTTTTAACAAAATACCACGTGTATATATGGATCTATTTCATTCTTTTTAGTGCATGCAGAGTATTCTACAGTGAGATTATTTTGAACTTTTGTGTGAGAGATTTTGTGGCATCAAAAGTTATGAATGTTCTGTTTTCTCCACATCTTTGCCAGCATTGAATAATACCAGTCTGATAAGCAAGAATCTCATTATTCTAATTTAGTTTCCTATTATTAGTGTTGTCCATTGTCTTTTCGTATTATGTTATCCATTTATAAATATTTCTTCTGTGAGTTGTATGTTTCTACTCTATGTCTGTTTTTCACTTGTTTATGTTTTTACACTTGTCTTTATTAGAACTGTCAAACTCCTGTTATATGATTGTAAAAGTTTTCTCTCAGTTCACTATTTGGTTTTTAACTTACCTAAACTATTATATTCTAATCACTTACTCTGTTTTCCCTTTGCCTCTGATATTGCTGTTTCTTCTCCAGTCATCATTCTTTCCTCTTTCAGCAGTAATCTTGCCTTTCCTAGGTTCTCACCTACTAGGTGTTGAGAATTAGGAAACATAAATTCTAGTCCAAACTTTGCAGCCCTAGGCAAGTCACTTCTGTATGCCTAATTTTTCTCACTTACTGTGTCTGGATAGTGTCAACCTCTCCTGTACCATAGTTATTTGATTAAAATGCTATTGTATCAATAGATAGGAGGGTCCTTTATAAAGTTAAAACAATACATGTATAAAATTAAAAATCGTGTATTAGATAGAAAATTATTTAGTCTGTTTCTTTATTTAATGGAGGGAGAACCTGAGGCTCAAGAAGGCTGGATAACTTGCTCAGAGCCATACTATGTTATTTTCTAACTGCAGTTAATTTCTAACTGTTGTCTGCATTTCTCACTTACGGTGAGATGCTGCCTCTACATATATATGGTTGAGCGTAGAACAAAAGAAATTATTTAGACTTGTGTTTGAATTTGTTGTATCTATATATTATTTTTTAAAATATTCCTTAATTTGTCAGTAAAGCCCAGTTTGAGTGTGTGGAGGTTCTTCTTTTATTTTGGCTGTGCCGTGTGCAGCTTGTGGGATCCTAGTTCCCTGACCAGGGATCAAACCCATGCCCTCAGCAGTGAAAACCCCAGAGTCCTAACCACTGGGCTGACAGGGAAGTCCCTGGAGGTTCTTCTTAATTGATTGAATGTGCTTGCATTTGTGTTCTCAGGCTGCGATGGATAGTGCCCGACTCAGTGCTGCCAAATCCTCTCCCATGATGGAAACAATCAACATGGTAAGTGCCTCACGTAATGAGAACATTTACGTTTGCTTACCTTAGAGTGTAATTGTTCAAAGTCTTCAGGTTACATTAAATGAAGTAGAGGTTTAAGGGATGAGTCAAGGCAGCTGTTGTGACTCTAGATTTTTCTTAGTAGAGTTCTTTTTTCTTTTCCTGTATTACTAAATGGAATACTTTCCCCAGTCCTAGATTGCATTAGTCCAGATTTGTGTTACACAGGAGAACAATATATTAAAAGGTCTGCCTATAAATCTATATCTATATCTTTTGGCCTGCCTATTTAGAAAGTTCGGATACTTGTGTCTGCCTGAGCATTGTTTCTGGGAGGACCTAGGAAGCTGTAAGCTGGAGGTGTTAGTGAAGTAGGAAGCATAAAAGGTAGGGAGAGAGAACTGAGCAATGTTGGTAGGTTGTTCAGTTAAAGGAAGGGGATTTGCAGAAAAGAGCTGCTTGGCACCAAGTTTCGAAATTCCAGTGTTTCTGGAATCATGGGTTAAAGAGTCTCTAAGGTCACAAAAGCTGACTCTGCTGTGCATGCCCTGGAGTGGTTAAATGAGAGCTTGTGAGCTACTGGAAATTGTTTTGATGGGCAGATCACAGGTCTAGACAAGAGAAGAAGGAATTTTTTTAGTGCTTACTGGGGAACTATTACCAAAATTTGGTCTAAGGATGTCTTCGTTGGATTATGAGGGCAAAAGAAAGCTTAAAGAAATAGGAATAGTTAGCAAGCACCTTATAGATATGCTCATCAGTAATAGAATATATGTCATTATATTTTCAAAAATATACAGTATAGCAAATTCAGCTACGAAGTCAACTTTTAATAAGGTGGCTTGATAGGGCAGGACCACGGAAGAAGGTCAGTTTTAATCTAGGTCTTTTACACTAAACATGGATTGTTAAAGAAGAAGTAGGCCCAGAGAGATCCTCTCTTCTTGGGTACTCATTATTTATTTTCTCCTTTATAAATCAATGTTTTTTATTATTTTTGTTTTGTTTTTAATGTTGATCCACTGATGAATGGTTTTCTTGTTTGTAGTATAATGATTTTAACATTGAAATTGGAGCAAAATCAAACCAGTGGTTTTTGCACTTCATGTCAAAACCAGTTGGGTACATAGTTGACGTGGGCAGTTATTAATTGAAGATGCGGTACTGACTTAATTATTTGCTAAGGTTAACTTTTTATATTTATTCTCTTCCAAAAGTGCCTGCAGTATCTTGATGTGTCGGTGCTGGGTGAGCTAGTTCCTAGGTTATGTGAACTGATCAGAAGTGGTGTAGGTCTTGGAACTAAGGTAAGCAAGTGTATTTTTCATAAGAGGAATTTGCATCTTCATTCGTTTGGGCCACAAAAATAGAACAGCCGTCATGTGTGAAATTCATTTTTTTTTCTTAAAACCTGACTTTATTTTATGTTAACTATTTTGTTTCTATGACTGCACTAATAACTTAAAACATGTAACTCATTCAGAATATAAAACATGTGACTTATATTCAGTAAACATTGTCTTACTTTTTTAGTGGAATCATTTCTGTCCCCTGGTTGCCAGGTACATGCCTTCTGGGTCCTCGTTCATAATCAGTTATTAGTGGAAATGCTCATCCAGTTACCAAGTCATGGTTGCTTAAGGTGGTGATTAGTATTTTTCACAGAGGAATCAGTAGGTATTTAGATGGAAAAATGTCTTCCTTTCCAAGACTTTTCAAGGATCAGATCCCACACCCTACACTTTGAAAACAAACAACTCACGTTTATTTCTCCTGACAAAATTAACATTTACTTGTATTTTAAAATTTTAGCATTTATAGATCAGGAGAAAGTTAGAAGTTGTCTGTAAGTTTACCACCCATAGGTTAATTGCTGTTGATATTTCAAAATGTTTCCTTCTGGTCTCTTTCTGTGCATGTGTCTTCTACGATGTCCTCTCTAATGGCCATATACTCTCTCATGTGGCTGAAATATCATTTATTTTAACCCATCAAGGAATACCTGATTTGTTTTCAGCTTTTTTGATACTAAACAAAGCGCTGTGATGAATGGTTTTGGACACATCTGAAGCTGCTTCCTTTGGTTAGATTCCTAGAACGGGAAATATTAGAACAAGGATGGACAGGATGACATGTTGCCCTCCCAAAAGATTGTACGAGTCTCCTTCTCACTTGCAATGTATGAGAGCAGTGTATACTTGCAGCAAGACCTCTGCAGGAAGTCTTGAAGGAAATCTTTGTGTTAATAATTTAAAATAAGAGTTTTACTCTTTCTAGATAGAATCTTGGAGGGGCTGTAAGGCTTTGTGTATTTCTTTAAATCTTTGACTCCTAAAACCAAGGGCTTGATAGAACATTGTGACCATCAAATTTAGACCTTTGCCTTTGTAACCCTGTAGGGAGGCTGTGCCAGTGTCATTGTGTCATTAACCACTCAGTGTCCCCAGGACCTAACACCTTACTCAGGTGAGTTTGTCAAAACCACTGGGGTGATGTTTTTGTATGGCCATGTCTTGTGTGACAAGGTTTTAAAAGGAAAAACAGCGATCATTCAGACATGCTTGTGATATCGTGTACTTTTTCTTCCCTCAAACTCTCCCACTTCTACCTTTATCTCTGTTTGCAAGAGGTACAGGATGATCAAGCTTAGCAAGTTTTTACTGTTTTATAAGTGTTTATTTCTTGGTGGTATAAGGAGGTGAGAGTATCTGCCATTCTGTACTGTATAAATGGTTTATTACCATTTATATTTAATTTTACATCAGCATTTTTCTTTGCTTGAATTGGCTTCGAGATGGGGCTGATGAACTTTATGTACCTAACTCTTGTTTTTTGCAACTGTCCCCATAATAGTCTAGATTAATTAATTAATAACAGGTTAATTTTTAATTTTATACCAGGCAAAGAAGAGCAAATGGATATACAAATGTAACATGCAAGGGTTCTAGACTACTATGGAATAAATCAGATATTAATTATAGGGTTAAGTTTGTTTTGGTCCTACGAACAGAGCAGAGCATTTGGTCAGCCAAGTATCAGATTTTTCTTCTTTGTTTCCACTAGGTAAACTCATGAGTGCTTTGCTTAGTGGCCTGACAGATCGGAACGGTGTAATTCAGAAATCCTGTGCATTTGCCATGGGCCATTTAGTTCGGGTGAGTTGAATTTCTTACTTAGTTAAGTAAGTATACTTTGATAATTATGAAGAACTGACCAGGATTGTTTCTCTTCCAGACGTCACGGGATAGCAGCACAGAGAAACTCCTGCAGAAACTCAATGGCTGGTATATGGAGAAAGAAGGTACCATTTTTCTTCCTACTTAAATTATTGTTAAGTTAGATGTAAACAACCTAATGAAACAATACAAATCAGATCTTACCCTTTCTGATTTTATGTGGTTTGCTAGGAACATTTCTGATTGATTTTACTGGTTTGTTTTGCTGTGGTACAAGTCGAGCAGTAGTCTGTTTTTCGTTTTGTTTTGTTTGTTTTTTTTGTGGTACACGGGCCTCTCACTGTTGTGGCCTCTCCCTTTGCGGAGCACAGGCTCCGGACGCGCAGGCTCAGCGGCCATGGCTCACGGGCCCAGCCGCTCCGCGGCATGTGGGACCTTCCCGGACTGGGGCACAAACCCGTGTCCCCTGCATCGGCAGGCGGACTCTCAACCACTGCGCCACCAGGGAAGCCCAGAGCAGTGGTCTGTTTTGATCAGTCACCCTAAACACAGTGAGTGTCATAAAGATTGTTTTTTTCTGCTTCTCTTTAGAACCCATCTACAAGACCTCTTGTGCTCTGACTGTTCATGCTATTGGACGGTACAGCCCTGATGTACTGAAGAACCATGCCAAAGAAGTTCTGCCTTTGGCATTCCTAGGCATGCATGAAATTGCTGATGAGGAGAAAGCAGAAAAAGAAGAATGTAATTTATGGACTGAAGTATGGCAGGAAAATGTACCTGGTTAGTAAACAGTGCCTGTGAATTAAACCTGTTTCTTAAGAACCACAGTTGAAAAGTTTAACTCATATTTTTTTATTCATAAACTTCTGTAGTTACTTTCCCGGACCTTAACAATGTGTGTCCCATTGGGTTCTCAGCCCATCCACATTTCCAAGTTCTCAGGTTGGCGCTCAGATCTCTTTTCTTTCCTCCCTCATTGCTGCCCATGTGAGAGAATAGAAACTGCCCAAGCGACGCAGGGCTTTGCTTATTTCAGTTGAGAGTGATTTTCGTGTTGCCTTGAGTATTATTTTAGAGTAGTGCTTCTCCACTCTGCTCTTCATCTTGACACACGTTAATGGACGAGAGCCCTCCCGTGGACATATCCAAGTTCATAACGTCCTGCTGTTGTCAAGATTTCTCACACCACCACCCACTTTCTCTCCCTTTCAGAGAGTGATGTGATGTAACCATTGAGAGTCACTGCTTTAGATTGATGGTCACTGACTTTTATTCCAGACTTAGAAAAGAAAAATCAGTTAGTTTACATATATATATATACACACATATACACACACACACATATATATATACACAGACACACACACACACACACACACACACACATATATATATATATATATTTTTTTTTTTGGTCACTTAAGAGTTGCTTTTAATTTTGCTTTAGGTTCCTTTGGTGGCATTCGGTTATACCTGCAGGAGTTGATTACTATCACCCAGAAGGCTTTACAGTCTCAGTCCTGGAAAATGAAAGCCCAGGGTGCAATTGCCATGGCATCAATTGCAAAACAAACCAGCTCCCTGGTACCTCCGTATCTGGGAATGATACTGACCGCATTACTGCAAGGCCTAGCTGGACGAACATGGGCAGGAAAGGTAAAGGAACCATTCATGCCCAGTTAAATTTAAGGTATCCTTAAAGGATTATGACTTCATCTTTCATTTTCTATAAAAATTAGAATGTTGTTTTGTGGGACATCAGATGGGTTGTTGTTGTAAACCAGATTTCCTAGGCAGTTGGGAAGCTTTGGGTAAACTTTGCCTGATTAAATGTGATATTTCATGAAAGTATAACCCACGTGTCCTTGAATACTGCACAGTAATGCTGGAGGTTGGTTTTTATTTATCATGTTCAGCTTTCCAAGAGAAGTCTTAAGCCAAGTGGTCACCCTTTTGTCCCTGTTGACCTCATGAACAGATCAGAATTTGGGCATATGTGAAATTGAGTAGCAAGGCAAGCTGTATCTAAACCCCGGGCTGAGGATGCCCATCTCTGGGGCCTCTGAATTAGTAAAAGTCATTTTTTATACAAGGGTGATGGTAGGTTATACACAGTGACTACTCAGTGGGGAGCGCGAGACTGTGGCATCATACACAGTCTGGTTGACGTGGTAGAAGCCAGTAGTGGCCAGTACAGAGCTGTAGATGAAGTACGCAGTAGTGGCCAGTACAGAGCTGTAGATGAAGTACGGGTCTAGGAGTCGACACAGTTCTGATTCCATTGTTGATGCTTCTGCCTCTGTGACCTTGGACAAGTTGGTTCTCTAGGCTTTATGAAATGGTGAGGAAGACAGTTATCCTGCTTCCGTGGTTTGGAGTAAAACTCTGTGGATGTGCTTGTTAAACAGTTAAGTGTGTCAAAGATATGGTGACTCTGGTTAATTTTTGTTGTCATAATTTTTAAAAATTTATGAGGTAATTATAGTCATGTACAGCGTATGTAAATGACACGTTTGCTTAATAGTATTTCCTCATCTTTCAACCCTTTAGGAAGAACTGTTGAAAGCCATTGCCTGTGTGGTGACAGCTTGCAGGTAAATGTTCCTTCAGTGAAGATGCCATTTCTTACACTGCACCTGAAAACTGCAGCCTTTATTAACTGTTGTGATGCTTTTGTATGGATCCTGCAGTGCAGAGCTGGAGAAGCCTGTGCCCAGTCAGCCTGGCACCAGTGAAATCCTCCAGGCTGTTCTGAAGGAGTGTTGTAAAGAGAATCCCAAATACAAGATTGCAGCAATCAGCTGTGCAGGGGATGTCTTAAAGGCCACCAAAGAAGACAGATTCCAGGAGTTTGCTGACATTGTCATACCTCTCATCAAGAAGGTAATGATCGCCATATCCTTTCAGGTCTGCTTTATACTTTAAAAAAATAAAAAAATTTAAAAAAAAGAAAGAAGGAAGAGATTTTCCTGTGTCCTGTTTGCATATTTTAGGAGGACTCATGTAGCTGCAAATAGCAGAAAAATCCCCAAATACCATGGCTTCACACAAGGTAGACATTAGTCTCTCACAGGAGAGTTTAGGGAGTCTGGCTCTTTGCAGCTCCCGGCTCTGCCTTCCCTGGGGTGTGGCCATTGTCTTCACGGTCCACCGTGTATCTGCATTCCAGGTGGGTGATGGCAGAGGAGATGAAGAAAGGATGAAGGATCAAAGTAGGTATGTCAGTTCTCTCTTAAGGAGAGTTCCTGGAAGCTGCTACAGGGCCCTTTCACTTCTATCCCACTGGCCAGTGCTTAGCTGGGTGGCCACACCTGGCTGCAGGTGAGGCTGGGAATAGTAGTCTTCATTCTAGGTATCCTTTTCCCCTCCATGGGAGAAGGGTGGCTGTTTTTTATTTTTTTTTAAAAAACAAAGCAGAATGATGAGTTTATTGCAAGGGTTTCATCCAGCGAGCCGGGAACCTCAAGGCCGTGGGAGCGGTGAGTTCCCGAGAGTGGTGTTGGAGTGGGCGAACAGTCCCTGTCTTGCTGCTGATATGCTCTGCCTTGAAAGGGTGTGCTGCAGCCACCCCGGGCACCCCAGAGTGGAGATAGACTCTGCCACATGCTGGGGGACTTTGATCAAAAGCAGACTTTGGTTTCATTTGGAAAATGAAGTGCTCGTTTTTAAAGGTTGGGCACTGGTTCAAAGAAAGAAGAGTATGGTTTACCTACTTACTTTTTTGTGAAACATGAAAATTTTTAAATAGCATTTTCATTCTGTTTCTTGTGTTGCTGCTAATTTGCTGTTGTAAAAAAGCTGTTTAAATAATTTCTGTTAAGAGGGAGGGGATCTGGGGATATGTGTATTCATATGGCTGATTCACTTTGTTGTACAACAGAAACTAACACAGTACTGTGAAGCAATTATACTCCAATAAAGATTTGTGAGAAAAATAAATTCAAAGTAAAATAATTAACTATCAAAAAAAAATTTCTGTTACATACATAATGATAGTGTATGACTTTGGCAGTCTGTATCATCAGCTTGCTGGACAAGTCACTTCTCTGCCTGTTTCCATATCTTATTAAGAAGGAGTTTCGATTTAGATTATTACCGGGTTCTTCCTCCTTTAATTCTGTGATTCTAATGCAAGTCTTTTTTATGTTGTGCTCAAAATACTACATATATGGTATATTTTTTTCACCTTTGCTTACAGATTCCTTTAGAGGATTTCCGAAATTTATTGGAGAGGTGTAGTACTCCTGTTACAAAATCTTTTTACAAATAGGAAAACTCATGGTAGAGACTGTAGCATTTAATTCTTGGTTAACATCTCCTACTCTGGTACCCTGATTGTTTTAATAGTATGCCTGTAACTTTGAAGGAAAAAAAAATTAAAATTTGCTTTCCTTTTTTTTGACATGTCCTAGAACTCACCTGAAAGCATTGGAGTCCAGACAACCAAAAATGAAGATGAGAATGAGAAGGAAAAGGAGCTCCAGCTGGAATCTCTGCTGGGAGCCTTTGAGGGCCTGGGCAAAGCCTGGCCCCGAAATGTGGAGACCCAACGTAAGCAGCAGAACCTGCCTTTGAAGAAGTGCTGTGGCCAGGGGTTACTTCATGACAGCGAAGGAGTTCCGTGTGACGAGTTATAGCTGCCGTGTCTTGTAGAGCCAGGCTGATTAACGGCGAGAATCATCCAGTATAAATTTTACTCCTACGTTGGCAGATAATCTCATTGACTGTTTGTTTGCTAGGGCTGCTGTAACATATAGTACAACAGACTGGGTGACTTCAACCAGGGAACTGTATTTTCTCACAATTCTGGAGACTAGAAGTCTGAGATCAAGGTGTCAACAGTGTTGGTTTCTTTTGAGCCCTGTCTCCTTGGCTTGTAAATGGCCGTCCGTGTCTCTGTGTCCAGTACGTTCTTACAAGGACACCTGTCGTCTTGGGTTAGGGCCCACACTAATGGTCTCTTTAAAACCCTGTCTCCCAACTCAGTCACATTCTGAGGTACTTGGGGGTTAGGATGTCAACATGTGAGTCTGTGGGACACAGCTCAGCCCATAACAACCATGATACATTTTATGTAGATAGTTTGACTACAAAAAGAATTCTTTCACTCTTCTTTATGGTGCTGTATTCAGAGGAATCCACGGAACTTATTAGTGGGGTCTCTTCATCTCAGAATTAATGGCCTTGTTGCCAAACCTTCAATAAGCAAATGAAATCTGTATTTCCCTGAGAAACTTGAAACTTTCTGAGAGTTTTTCAGAATTGAACATATCTTTCCGAAGGATTAAGTAAATAAACAGTAAGCCTTTACTGTTGGATTGGGTTGTAGTTAGTAGGAGTTTGCCTTGTGTTGGTTCCTGCAGGGCATCCTACATCTTAATATTCATGAATGTTATGAAAAGTATTGTTGGCTGTGATTGGAGGTTTCTAAAATCAGACTTAAAGGTTGTCTCTGAGCCTTGCCATCCTTTGTGTGAACTTCAGAAAGTATATTTGCTACGTATAGGGAGGGTTTTCCAAAAGATACAGATTTGTAAGAGGCCTTATTTCTTGGTATTATGTTATGGACTGCAGTGGAAGTCCACCTATTTGACATCATTAGGACTACTAACTTTTGCTTGATAGGTGGAAGAAGTTAAAGTAGGGAATTATATAAAAAGATGATACATACACAAAGCAGTTTTAGTATAAGGAGCAGAAATGTACCTTTGCTGGATTGGTTGTCATCTGGGGGAATGGCCAGGGCCTTTGAGGGTTTGTTCCACACTGGCTTCTCGTATACATCTTACTCATAATGTATCAGTTTCTGGTTTTGTTTCTTTATAGTGGAGAAGGAAATTACAGTCTCTTAGGAAGCAATTCAAGTGCAGAATTCTGGATTTTTTTACCCTCATCCATCTTTACATTTGTGAACCGTACTAAATTCTGCAGCATTTAAAAAATAACTACTTTGTTGAGTTTTATACTCCTGTTTCATCACTTAGCATAATATTAATTATATAATTATAATAACAAGTGCAGTTGGCATAACAGGTTTGGATAAAGCACCGTTGACTCTTGCTAAGCCTACAGCATGCAGAAGCTTGTGAGCCTCCAGAGTTCTGCTCTCTTTGGCTGTCATTCAGGGTGTTTTATGGGGAAAAGGCAGTGTGGTTTAGACTCTATGTCAGTTCCTTAGAAAAGGCTGTTGCCTTGACAAAGAACACTTATGAACAGATACATAGGATTTTGGGGGGGGGGGTGTTTCTGATCAGGGAAGTTTGTGGGAATTGGGCATAAAGTCATGCTGAAGTGTTTCCGAAATGTCATGGCTTTAATTAAAGGCATTTGTTGTTTTAATTTTTCCTCTCCCCTTCCCTCTCTCTCTCCGTCTATCCCTCTCTGTCCCTGTGTCTCTCTGTCTTCCCCTCACTTGCTCTGTCTCTTGCTTCTTCACATGCTCTGACCTGCTCTGCCCCATTCCTTTTTTCCAGGTTGTTATCGTCAAGAGCTTTGCAAACTGATGTGTGACCAGCTAAAACTCAGCACATGGAAAGTGCAGCTGGGAGTCCTACAGTCAATGAATGCCTTTTTTCAGGGGTAATTTGCTTCATAGTTCAGTCATTTATTTAACCTTCCCCTACCCCTTAGCATTTTATGTATAATCAGTGGAATTTTTCTCTTTTTTTTAAACATCTTTATTGGAGTATAATTGCTTTACAATGCTGTGTTAGTTTCTGCTGCAGTGGAATTCTTTTAAATTTTAAAACTAAAAGCTAAAGTGACATCATAAAGCAATATATACAGATAGAAATTGTTTGTGCCAGAAAGGTTTTGGAATGTTTCTTAATAACTAGTATTTGTATCTTGCTTTCTGATTTGTACAGATTAATGCTTTTAGAAGAAGAACATGCAGATCCTGAGGCTCTGGCTGAAATTCTCCTTGAAACTTGTAAATCAATCACATACTCTTTAGGTGAGTGGTAAATTGACATAGATAAGGAGTGTTCGTTCTAAAGCTCAAGGAGTTAAGCTTCAAACATTCCCTGCCTTGTGCTAGGAACTAAATTTATGGAACAACTACTGAACTCTCCTATTTAATATACTCAATATGTGCCCCCAAACGGGAATGTATTAATCTGGAACTGTAATTTAGGATTTCAACACCTAGATTAGAAAAACCTTTGTGACCAGTATTTTTTAAAAACCTGTACTTGGAAATAATTTCAAACTTACAGAAAAGTTACAATAATAATGCATGTAATACTCGTATGTCCTTTAGCCAAAGTCACCTGTTAACATTTTGCACCACTTACTTTATTACTTGCACTTCTGTATACATACTTTTTCCTCAACCATTTGAAAGTATATTGCTTACATCTTGCCCCTTTCCTCCTAAATTCTTCAGTGTGCCTTCTTTTACATACCAACTTTAGGTAGTATAACATTGATGCAATATTTTTTAACTATTCATATTCTAGGTTTTCAGTTGACTCAGTAATATTCTTTTTTTTTTTTTCGCGGTACGCGGGCCTCTCACTGCTGTGGCCTCTCCCGTTGCGGAGCACAGGCTCCGGACGCGCAGGCACAGCGGCCATGGCTCACGGGCCCAGCCGCTCTGCGGCATGTGGGATCTTCCCAGACCGGGGCACGAACCCGTGTCCCCTGCATCGGCAGGCGGACTCTCAACCACTGTGCCACCAGGGAAGCCCCAGTAATATTCTTTATATAATTTTTTCCTCTCCTCCGTTAAGGAATCCAGTCTGGAATCATTTAGTGAATTTAGTTGTCGTATCGTTGTAGTCTCCTTTAATCTGGAACACTTCCTCAGCCTTTCTTTGTCTTATGTGACATTGACAATTTTGAAGAAAAGCCTCCCCCTCCCCGCATTTAAAACTAGAATGTTTCTCATTTGGTGTTTGTCTGATGTTTCCTTGTGATGAGATCCAGGTTATGAATTCCCAGTAGGGCTGCTCTATAAGTGATGTTATGTCCTGTCACATCAAGAGGCACACAGTGTCCACCTGCCCTCGTTGGCAGTGTTAATTTTGATTACCTGGTCAAGGTACTACTCAATTTCCTCTGCTGTATGGTTACTATTTTTCCCCCTTCTGTCTGTTAAGCAGCCTGTGGAAACACACTTTAAGACCATTCAGATAACCTGCTCCTCATCAGAACTGTGTCTACTAAGCAGTCTGGGAGAAGACACTTTAAGCCCATGCACATATACTGCTCCTCTTCAAAGTGTCTCTTCTAGACTTAGCATGCATTGATGGGTTTTTCCTGAACCAGCTTTTACTAAGATGATTTTCCAACTCTAGCACTTCTTCCACATTTACCATTTGTGACAGTTGGCATCCTCTCATAAGCAAGGTCCCTCCCTCTCTTGAACTCTTTATTTATCTATTATCCATATTGATTCATGGATTCCTTTATTTTCCCCTTTGTTTATAATTATTTTCCTTAATTAATTTGTTGCTCAAATTATCCCAGATTTGGCCAGTGGAAGCCTCTTCGAGCTGTCTCCTGTGTCCTGTTGCTGTCTCGCCACCATTCTTTCAAGCATTTGCGTACTTCGTAGCATGACAGCCTGTTATAAGCTCATCTTTTGCTTCCTTTGTCTTGGGTCTGGTTGAGTGTTAGTTTTTTCAGTAAACAGTTTCACTGTGAACAAGATGCAGTGTCTAGAGTAGACACCAAGGAAGCGTATTTCAGTTGTGATTCTTGGAGGTAGCCACATGCCTTTGGATAAATAACTGGCAGCTGAGAAACTAGTCTTTACAGGGTCGGGTTGCAGCCGGGTGTCCCTGAGTTGGCCTTACCCCTGGGTGATGTAATGTTCTTGGGTAAAATGAAGAGGTCTTGCAAACCTAAAGACCTTTCTTAGGCAACTTCTAAAATGGGTCCTTTAAATATTGCCGTTTGTTACGGAGATTGGTATATTTGGCCGACAGCTTTTTTTTTTTAAAGTAAGGAATGTGGACATATAGCACATTTCAAGTATTTGATGATAAATTGGCTAAGGGAAGCTTACTTAGGAGCACATGTATCTTTCCCTGAATTTATAATTTCCAAACATCTTTCTTTCGGTAACACTAACTTAATCTTAGATGTTCTGTTTGTAAGGCTTATAAAACAAATAATGTGAACTATATGATTTTCTTCTTAGAAAATAAGACCTACTCATCTGTGAGAACAGAAGCTTTATCTGTGATAGAATTGCTGCTTAAAAAACTTGAAGGTGAGTTCTTGATACTTCTCATTGGAGGACAGGAAAGCCAGGAGACTTTATGGCATAGGTTTTAGGAACTTTTTTTATTTTCTGTTTTTGTTTTTAATAAGCATATACTCCAAAATGTAAATTAATATATTTGTACATGGAAGTGGAATATACATAGCTAAAACCTTCCAATTTTATGAAGTGTTAAATTTGGTACTCTTTTATTTTATATACTTTTAATGCATTATGAAGCTGTGGTTATCTCAGTGAAGTTTTGGTTTCCATCGTGAATCTTGAGTTAATCTTGGTTAATTACAGCAAGAGGCTGACAGTGGCAGAACAGAGCTCACTATACACATGTAAATAAACAGAATGACACACTGAAAAGCGGAGTTAGGAGAACATTTAACAATTATCTACCTGAGTTATCAAATTTGATAGCAGTTTTCTTAATCCTATTTTTTTTTTCTGTTTTCCTTTTTCTAAACCGTCTTACAAAGAAGCAGATTTCGTCTAATGGTCTGTTCTATCACTGGTAAAAGAAGACTGTTAGCATTTTCTCCAGTGGTGTATCTGTTACTGATTTCAAAAGGAGGCCTCTTTTCTTTTTTCATTTCCCTCTTTTTATTATTTTAACTACGTGGATGAAGAATGGGGAATATGGAACACTTTTCTCTAGAGCATTGTGTATCTGCTGTTTCTCCTTCTGTCTCTATCTTTGCTTAGCAATTAAAGCACCTCTCTCAGGGCTCCATAAAACAGGCCGTTTAGACTCAGCGACACTACATGTGTCATAATCCCTTTTTTCCTTGTTGAAGTAGAAGAGCTAGACACTTAGATATATCTCTGAATTCTCACAGTTTGCCAAATATGTATGAATATATTCTAGATGAGGAAAATGAAGCTAAACAGTGAGATGACTTGCTTGAAACCACATCACCAGGAAGTATCAGAACCTCATAAACAAGATTTAGGATCTGATGTACTTTATGAATTTCTAATATTTTGAGTATGCCTGTAGTTCTCTGATGCTTTTCTTAAAGGAGTAATAAAGTGTCATCTGTTCAAACTGGCTTTGCAATTATGAAATTGATTGAGGACTTTTTTTTTACTGAGCATATCTTACAAAGATATATTCAGCTCAACTGCTGAAATAGCTTTTTTGTTACTGTGTGCCCTGCCTCCATACTTCCTGCTTCCCAGTTGGCTTCAGGCTCCCTTCATTCTCTTTGTCCCACCAGCTCTGGGGACAGAGGATGAAACTCCCTGATTGGCCCTCAGGTTATTGTCAATAATTAGGCTTGGAGACAACTCTTAAACCTGTGATCATTATATACAGAACTGTTACCACAGGGTTGCTTTGCATTTATTTTGGGGATAGGATATGTGGAAGAAAAGCAGAAAGAATAGTTTTGGATTCTCTGCTTGCTTCTTCTGTAAGGATTCTTTTGTTGCTCTTTTTCTTTCCATTCAGAATCTAAACAGTGGGAAAGTTTGACATCTGAATGCAGAGTGCTCCTGATTGAGTCTTTAGCAACTATGGAGACAGACAGCAGACCTGAGCTGCAGGAGAAAGCATCGTTACTGAAGAAAACACTTGAAAATCTGGAATAAATTAGAAGGGGAAGAAACAAACAAGTGCCATGTTCATTGGGGGTTGAAATGGTGGTATTCTCTGTGGGGGAAAGTAAAGATTAATCTGTAGCATGCATCATTCCTTGGCTGAAATAAAAAAAAAATGCCTTAAATTTTGTTCCTTATTAGCTTTATTTTACTTGATGTTTTAAAAGTATCTGGGCTGAATTAAACTAAATGGAACCTTGGATATTTGAGAGGTGGTTGTAGGTGAAACTGACAGAAATAGCTGTTGAAAGAGCTAAAGGTGTTAATAAAGGAAGAGACAAAGTTGCAGAGGAAGCTGCATAAAAATCTTAGAACTGCATCCAAATTTTAAAAAGTTATTTCAGGAAGGGGCTGTATCGACTACTTAGTTTAACCCCCTTCTTTACATCTGAAGAAACAGGTTATGAGATGACGTAGCTTCCTTTCGGAGGCCTGTGCCGAGGCTGGAACCTGTGTGATGGATGACCTGCCCAGGACACTTTCTTTTACAACCTGCTGCTAATCAGTGCTAACCCTGGCCTACCTGAGAAACTCCCAAGATGAGATGGTACAGCAGTCCTGGCACCAGAACTGAACTGACCCATTATGTAAGCACCACTGGACTCTTGAAATTCAGAAGTTGAACATTGTCTTGTCATTTGTTTAGATGACTGGTTTTTAGAAAATGATTATCTACCAACCTTACAGGTTGAGAGGGAGGGAAAATTTGGTCTCCATGTAATCGTCCTCCTTTTATAAGCAGATGAAGGTAGATTGGGACAAGATTGTTCATTTTGTCTCTTACGTATTTTGCAAAACACAAACCAACAACGAAATCGTGACTGCTTGGTTTAGACCATTTATAATCTCAAAACTGTAAAGACAAATTAAAATTTTCTACCCACTTTTATGCTTACAGTCACGACTATGGGATAGAAAGGAAAGCATTTTAATTAGCCGTCTGGGAATAACCTGATACCATTCAAAGTAAATAACTGCAGCTATAGGGTTTCTTCCTTTCCTTATGCTGCTCAGGCCCCTGCCTGAGGATGTGGGGTAAGGGGAAAAAACAAATTTAACACAAGTGTTTATTCAAGTAAAAGGAGAACTCTCTAGCTCACCTTGGATTACAAGCACAAAATTGGCGTACACTCAATACTGACCCCTTACTGACATTAACACCAGGGTGGAAACTCCGTGTTATTATTTTTTGTGGTCTCTATTAACCGAAGTATTTAAAATTTTCTTGACTGTGACCCATAGTAAAACTAACTTTTTTTCATCATGACCCAGAGCAATGTGTGTGGGGTGGAGGGGAGGGAGGGAGGGAGAGAGAAAGAAAGAATGAATATAAAATCTTTAACTGAAATAAAATGTTTTGTGAAATGGTACATTACTATGTGTGACCTGCTTTGATCCCTCCCCGCCAACTCCCCACCACCGTTTTGAATGCTCTTTCAGACCCACTAAATTCATTTCCTGACTCATAAATGGGTTGTTATTCAGTTTGAAAAACACTGCCATAGATAGTACCTAAACCTAGCTGCATATGCTATGTTCTGGGGTTGCTTCTGTTTGGAAAAGGGGTTTACAAATGAAAATTTAAGTGTTTATTACCAAAACATCCTCTTAGCTGGTACTAAATATAATTGTGAGTTTTAGTAGCATCATGAATTTTAAGTAAACTATCGTGGACTTCCACTTGAGAGTGGTGTTTGCTTGGGGAAAAAAAAGCAACTCTGGGTGTTTTTCAGAAAGCTTGCGTCCTCATAGGACTTGGTGTTTTCCAGATCTGTATTTCCCCATCCATGAAGTGCTGTCTGACTTTCATTTACAGTACCTGGGATACTCTTCCTAGGCAAGAGTGCCACGTAGGTCAGGTATTGTTGGAAGGTAAGAGTGTAAGGGCAAGAATTGTGCTCTTGGCCTGTATCAAGTTTAAAACCTCATCAGATTTTATGCTTTTTAAACTTTTTGTTATTCAATATTGGGAATTTCCCATGGTGCTGAGAGAGGTGCTAAGATACTTGAACCTTAGTGCTTAGTGCTGTTGAATTTATTTGTTTTAGTTTTCTAAGCACATTTCTAAGTTTTACACTTAACTGCCTTCATCTTGACCAGCCAAGTCATTTGTACAACTAGTAACGTTAACTATGGTCTCCCAATGCAGCTTGTGTTGGTGTGCATGGGCACACGTATTTATTTAAAAGAGTTAATAACTGAGAGTTTGTCATTGTGGAATGTTGATATTAGTGAACAGATGGCAAAAGGACCCGTGAACATTTATATCTTTGGCCTTCATTTTCCAAAGCTATGTGGAACAGATTTTTATTATTTTTTTCCCTAGGAATATTCAGTGCTACTTGTCATATAGGCAGCTGATTTAGAGAGTCTACTGAATTCCTTATTCCTGGAATATATATCGTCACAAATTTATTGATATGTGAAAAGGAGGTACCTGAAATTTGGCAATTGGAAATCAAAACAAAGTATCAAATTGTCTTTTTGGTGATAAAGAGCAGCCATTTCTTTAATGAATGTTTGTGTCTAATTTACAATTGCCGGTGTGTCTGCCTGTAATACAGTGTACCTGCGCAATAAAACTGATTGCCACCAAATCCCCACTGCTTTACCCTTCCATCTTTTACTTGTGTATTCACTAATGAGAAGAGAAAAGAAAAAAAGATGTGACCTTGCTGGTCTGTGCTCTAGTAGCATTTGCACTGTATGAACACTGTCTGCCCGTTGGGGGAAGTTTCTATCTGCTGCTGCCACAATATATTCATGCTGCTTGTGAAGTACAGGGAGTTATTTTGACATTGGCACTCATTGTAATGTACAAACTGTTGTTAAATGGATGTATATGTAACAGATTTTTGTATTTTATATGCAAAGTCTTCATAGAATCCTCTGCAATATGTACTAAGCTAGCTAAGCATGTGGTAGTCTTGAAAGGAAAACTCCTTCCCATGCCCAAGAAGATATTAAGTGGTAAATAAAAGCTGCATGATCAGTTCTTTGAAGTGGTGCATTAATTGTTACTGGTTCTCTGGGAAAATAGTTAACTTCCAAGGCATTGCCTGGTTATACTTTAAAGACCAAAAAAAGCCCTACGGCATGCAGTATTCTGAGCTACTTCTACCAAACAGAAATTGTTGTCTTAAGTGTCTGGGAGTTCCAAGGCAAAACACAAACAGAGGCAAGGCACCTGAATAATTACTGTTAAATGCTTAGAGAGAAGCAATCATTGAAAGATTGGATTTTTTGATATAGGTAATCCCTGATGAACACATAGAAACAACAAGCAGTTCTGCTTTTGGTTAAGATTAACATACATGGCTATGCACATAAAACATCAGAGCTCTAGGTACATCCTATGTTGTAAATAGCCAAACAGATTTTAGGCTGTGGCTTTTTGTCCGACATCTCAGCGAGGCGCAGTGGTAGCAGCTGCTCTCCCGGCTTCGCTGTGTCGCCCAAGGACGACAAGAAGAAGAAGGATGCCGGAAAGTCAGCCAAGAAAGACAAAGACCCAGTGAACAAATCTGGGGGCAAGGCCAAAAAGAAGTGGTCCAAAGGCAAAGTTCGGGACAAGCTCAATAACCTAGTCTTGTTTGACAAAGCAACATAAGACAAACTCTAAAGAAGTATCCAAACTATAAGGTTATAACTCCAGCTGTTGTCCCTGAGATACTGAAGATTTGTGGTTCCCTGGCCGGGGCAGCCCTTCAGGAGCTCCTTAGTAAAGGACTTAGTAAACTGGTTTCAAAGCACAGAGCTCAAGTAATTTACACCAGAAATACCAAGGGTGGAGATGCTCCAGCAGCTGATGAAGACGCGTGAACAGGTCCCACCAACTGTATATTTTGAAAAATAAAACTTTATTAAATCAAAAAATTATTTTTAGTCTGTGGAAGATATGCTTGAAGGTGAGAGATACCTTGCTTTTTCTCTCATAGCAGCTAAAAAGCCTAAGCTGCTCCCTTCTATGCGTTTCCTCCTTTTTCCCTTCAAGCTAGTACCAGATTATTTGATTAGAATAACAACTGGTTTTTAAAAAGTGGAAAACCCACAACTAGAAATATGAAAATCACTAAAGGAAAAATCTTATTGGTAAAGGCAAATATACAGTGAAGATAGTAAATCAACCACATATAAAGCTAGTATGAGCATTGAAAGATAAAAGCCGTGAAATCATCTATATCCACAATAAGTTGAGGGATACACAAAACTGTAAAATGTGTCAAAAATAGTGAACGGGATAGCTCTGATAGTTCTCTCGTAGCATCTTTATTATAAAGCAGAATCTAACACCATTGTAAAGCAATTATACTCCAATAAAGATGTTAAAAAAATGTAAACGTGGAGGCGGGTAAAAATGCAAGGATGTTAAAATGCATTCAAACTTAAGGGACCTGCAACTTAATCACATATATATATATACACACAGATTGCTATATATAAACCTCATAATAACCACAAACCAAAAATCTGTAATAGATACACAGAAAAGAGAAAGAAATCCAGGCATAATATTAAAGATAGTCATCAAATCACAAGGGAAGAGAACAAAAGAAAAAGAAAGGAACAAGAAAGCTACAAAGACAACCCCCAAACAAAATGTCAAAAGTACATACCCATCAATAATTACTTTAAATGGACTAAATGCTCCAATTGGAAGACAGAGTGGCAGAATGGATACAAAAACAAGACCCACATATATGTTGCCTACAAGAGACGCCAGATCTAAAGATGCACACAGATTGAAAATGAGGGAATGGAATGAGGTATTCCTTGCATGTGGAAACGAAAAGAAAACTGGAGTAGCAATAGTTACATCAGAAAAATTGACTTTAAAACAAAGACTGTGACAAGAAACAAAGAAGGACATTACATAAGGATCAAGGGATCAATCCAAGAGGAGATACAACAATTGTAAATATATATGCACCCAACATAGGAGCACCTCAATACATCAAGGAACACCTAATACATAACGTACACCTAAAACACCTAACATAGGAACACCTAAATACATAAATCTTAATAGATATAAAGGGAGAAATCAAGAGTAACACAATAATAGCAGGGGATTTTAACACCCCGCTTAATAATTTTCATATATAACGTACAGCAGTGTTAATTATATGTTGTACTTTATATTCCCAGTACTTATTTAACTCATAACTGTCAGTTTTTACCTTCATTCAATTTTCCTACCTCCCAGCCCCCACCTCTGGTAACTACATATCTAATCTCTTTTTCTGTGAGTTTGTTTGTCTTTGAAGTAAAATTGACCTACAACACTATGTTAGTTCCTGGTGCACGGCATAATGATTTGGTATTTCTGTACATTACAAAATGATCACCAGGATAAGTCTAGTTACTATCTGTCACTGTACAAAGATGTTATATTGTTATTGACTTATTCCCCACACTGTACATTTTATCCCCATGACTCATTTATTTTGTAGCTGGAAGTCTGTACCTCTTAATCTCCCTTACCTGTTTCTCTCATGCATCCAACTCCCGTCCCCTCTGGTAACCACCTCTTTGTTCTCTATATCTGTGACTCTGTTTTTGCTCTGTTTGTTCAGTTGCTTTGTTTTTTAAATTCCACATGTAAGTGAAATCATACAGTGTTTGTCTTTTTCTTTCTGAATTATTTCACTTAGCATCATGCCCTCAAGGTCCATCCATGGTGTTGCAGATGGCAAGATTTCATTATTTTTTAAGGCTGAGTTATATTCCATTGTATTTATATGTATATATGTGTGTATATATATGTATATATATACATATACACACATATACATATATATACATATCACAACTTCTTTATCCATCTGTTGATGGGGACTTAGGTTGCTTCCATATCTTGGCTCTTGTAAATAATGTTGCAATGAACATGGAAGTGCATATATCTCTTTGAGATAGTCATTTAGTTTTCTTTGGATATGTTCCCAGGAGAGGGATTGCTGGATCATATGGTAGTTCTATTTTTAATTTCTTGAGGAAACTTCATACTGTTTTCCATAGTGACTGTACCAGTTTATATTCCCACCAACAGTGCACAGGGTTCTCCTTTCTCAGTATTGAATTTTTTTTAATAGATGGTGAAATGTTCTAGGATTGATTGTGCTGATATTTGCATGACTCTGTGAATACACTAAAAAAAAATCATTGAATTGTACAATTTAAATGGGGGCAATTGTATGGTATATGAATTATATCTTAGTAAAGTTGTTTTAAAAAAAAGACAATCCATTGTAACTGGGTCATTTTAGAGTATTTGTAAGTTATAGATAACGAAACATGTACTGATTATTTTTCCATACACACTATTTGTTAAAATATGTTAATAAATTGTGTTCCCTAACAAAATGAAGCACAAGATACCTCTGGATACCCATTGAAATGGCTAAAATCAAAAAGAGCTACAATACCAAGCATTGGCACAGATATAGAGTAACAGAATTGTCATATATTACTAATGCAGTTTCAAAATGGTACAGCATCTTTTTAAAAAAATAAATTTATTTTTGGCTGCAGTGGGTCCTCGTTGCTGCGTGTGGGCTTTCTCTAGTTGAGGCGAGCGGGGGCTACTCTTCATTGCAGTGTACGGGCTTCTCACTGCGGTGGCCTCCCCTGTTGTGGAGCACGGGCTCTAGGCGTGTGGGCTTCAGTGGTTGTGGCATGCGGGCTCAGGAGTTGTGGCTCACAGGCTCTGGAGCGCAGGCTCAGTAGTTGTGGCTCACGGGCTCAGTTACTCCGTGGCATGTGGGATCTTCCTGGACCAGGGCTCGAACCCGTGTCCCCTGCATTGACAGGCGGATTCTTAACCACTGTGCCACCAGGGAAGCCCCCTCGTACAGCATCTTTAAGAAACAGTTTGGTATATCATATGAAGTTAAGCATATACTTGCATTATGACCCAGAAATTTTACTCCAGAGTATTTACCCAGGAGTAATAAAATAAAAACCTATGTTTGCACAAAAACTTGTAAGTGAAGAGCAGAATTATTCATAATAGCTCAGAATTGAAAACAATTCAAATGTCTATCAACTAGTGAATAAACCATTGTGACAGATTTATACAGTGGAATACTACTCAGTAATGAAAAGAAATGACTAATACAAATATAAAACATTTTGCTAAGTGACAAGGCTGTATATTATATAATTCTATTTATAGGAAATTCTAGAAAAGGAAAACTATAGTGACAGAAATCAGATCAGTAGTTTCAGGCATGAGCTCAGGGGAGACTGACTGCAAATGGGCACAAGAGAACTTCTTAGTTGTTGGTAATATTCTATACCTTGATTATGGCCATAAAACAAATTATGGCTCTCACTTATTTAAAACAGCTCCCCTCCCCATTGTCCACAAAATTAAATTTAACCTACTTAGTCTGGCATAAAAACCATTTATGGGGCTTCCCTGGTGGCGCAGTGGTTGAGAGTCCACCTGCCGATGCAGGGGACACAGGTTCGTGCCCTGGTCCGGGAAAATCCCACATGCCGCGGAGCGGCTGGGCCCGTGAGCCATGGCCGCTGAGCCTGCACGTCTGGAGCCTGTGCTCTGCAACGGGAGAGGCCACAACAGTGAGAGGCCCGCATAACGCAAAAAAACCCCACAAAAAAACAAAAAAAAAACCCATTTATGATGTTATTACTGCCTAGTCTTAACAACTTGTAAGTTTATGCTTCTGCCCGACTTTTGTCAATCAAAACAACTTTCAGATGCAAGAGTGTGCTAATCTAGAAGTTCTGTGTTTAGAAAATAAGGCTTCTTGAGACCTCCTTGTTCACCAACAATTCCAGTGTGTGCTTGGAATCTTTTTTGAGTCATCTGGGGAGAAGCCTCCATGGGCCCTCTGTACATTTCTGCTCACATAATTCCGTCATGAAATGTATACAATCTGACTGCTTTTAGGTGTTCTTTTTTATATGTAGCTCCCAATATTACACTTTACATTTCTTGACAAAATAACTTTCTCTTTGAATCCCTAAAGAATATTTACTCACAGAATGTATCCTATCTTTTAATTGATTTTACGGAGGCTTTTTAGTCTGAGATCAGCTCACCAGTTCTGACCACAGCTTGAATAAACTGCCTAAAGGAAAAAAAGTCTCAAATCCAAAATCCTTACCAAGTTCACACTACACAGTCTCTCACAAATATTACCCTTAAATAGTCTGAATTCATGACCCAGACTCCATGGGATATGAGAAAATGGCTATTGTTTTACGGCAATAAGTTTTGGTTACTTTGTTATGTAACAACAGGAAACTGATACTTCTGATAGTAAATTTTCATACCATGTTGGGAAATCACTTAAAATCTACTACAGGTGGGCTTCCCTGGTGGTGCAGTGGTTAAGAATCAGCCTGCCAATGCAGGGGACATGGGTTTGAGCCCTGGTGCAGGAAGATCCCACATGCTGCGGAGCAACTAAGCCCGTGCGCCACAACTACTGAGCCTGTGCTCTAGAGCCCGTGAGCCACAGCTGCTGAGCCTGCATGCCACAACTACTGAAGCCCGTGCACCTAGAGCCTGTGCTCTGCAACAAGAGAAGCCACCTTAATGAGAGGCCTGCGCACTGCAACGAAGAGTAGCCCCCACTCGCTGCAATTAAAGCCTGTGCACAGCAACGAAGAGCCAATGCAGCCATAAATAAATAATTAATTAGATAAATATATAAAAGCTAGAGTAAATATTAAAAAAAAAATCTACTAAAGGTGACTTAAGCGTGTTCTATCACTTATTGCTTTCACTCCTAAGTATAAACTCATGCACAGACATGAACCAAAAGGTACACGTGCAGGTTTGTAACAACATTAGTTGAAGTAGCCAAAAGGTGGAGCGAGCCAATTAAAATGTCTAACAACAGAACAGTGGATAAAGTATGTTATGATCATAAAATGGACTATCATATAGTAATAAAAACTGGACAAACTGCAGCCACATCAACGTGGATCTTGCAAGCATACTGTGGAGGGAAGGAAGCCAAACATACCACAATGCATAATCTGATGGCATAAAATCAGCAGGTAATGTTCTGTGTGTCCTCGAGAAAAATGTGTATGTGTATTTGTATATTTTGTTGGGTGGGTGTTCTATAGATCGTGTGAAATCTGGTTGGTTTATAGTGTTGTTGTGCCAGCCTCCTATATCCTTGTTGGTATGCTATTTAGTTTTTTTTTTTTAACCAATTATTGAGAGTTCAGTATTAAAGTCTTCAACTATTACTGTTGAATTGTCTAGTTCTCCCTCTTATTCTGTCAGTTTCTGTTTTGAGTGTTTTGGGGCTCTTCGTTTCAGGTGCATATATATATTTTATTTAGGCTTTAAAAAAATTTATTTATTATTTTTTAAAATTTATTTACTTATTTGTTTTGGGTCTTCGTTGCTGTGTGCAGGCTTTCTCTACTTGCGGCCAGTGGGGGCTACTCTTCGTTGCGGTGCATGGGCTTCTCATTGCCGTGGCTTCTCTTGTGGAGCACGGGCTCTAGGCGTGCGGGCTTCAGTAGTTGTGGCTCGTGGGCTCTAGAGTGCAGGCTCAGTAGTTGTGGTGCACGGGCTTAGTTGCTCCGCGGCAAGTGGGATCTTCCTGGACCAGGGCTCGAACCCGTGTCCCCTGCATTGGCAGGTGGATTCTTAACCACTGCCACCAGGGAAGTCCCCATATATATATTTATAATTGTGTGTCTTCTTGATGGGTTGACCTTTCTATCATTACTAAATATGGGCCATATTTTCCTGTTTCTTTGCATTCATCATATTTTGTTGTTGAAAACTGGACATTAAAAATAATATTTGTGGCAAATCTGGAAATCAGATTCCCTTCCCATTCCAGAACTTGTTGCTGTTGGTGTGTTCTATTTTTAGTGATTTCCTGAACTAATTCTGTAAAGTCTCAATTCTTTATTGGACCTGACCAATGAAGTCTCTACTCAGTTAGCTGAATGGTCAGCTAATGACTGGACAGAGATTTCCTTGAATACACTGCACCAAGAAGCTCCCCATTCTGGCAGCTACTCCTGTTCCATTAGCCAAAGCTCAATTATCCAAGAATAATAATACAGAATAGCTAAGACCAGCCAACACCCTATAATTCAATTTGAGCTATCACTATTTTTTTTTTTTTTTTTTTTTGCGGTACGCGGGCCTCTCACTGTTGTGGTCTCTCCCGTTGCGGAGCACAGGCTCCGGACGCACAGGCTCAGCGGCCATGGCTCATGGGCCTAGCCGCTCCGCGGCATGTGGGATCTTCCCGGACCGGGGCAGGAACCCATGTCCCCTGCATCGGCAGGCGGACTCTCAACGACTGCGCCACCAGGGAAGTCCCTATCACTATTTTTATAGATCCTTAGTCTTCCCACCCAGACCCTCAGGGCTCAGTCTGTCTTCCACCCTTTGTTGAGCAGCTTCACTACCTCATCGTAGATGATGAACACGAGGGCCACGTCCAGGCAGGTTCGGCCCCGTAGGGGGACGATGTCACTGCAGAACGCTTTGAGCTCCTCATACGTCAGGACCTGCGAGCGGCCGTCCGTGTTCGGCGTTGCTCCGCCTCCCGGCCCTGTATCCGGTCTTGACCTAGTCCAGAGGCGTGTTCCCAAAGACGCTGGCTGCGCTCGCGATAGCTTGAAAACCCCGTGATCAGCAGTTTCCCGGGCTTGCCAGAGTTGGGCCCTGGGTAAAGTCGTGCAGGGAGCTTCTGACCAAGAAGCGGACGGCCCGGTGGGATCTGCCGGCTGGCGGCCCTGGTAAGTCCGCTTCAGCCCTTGTTCCCGAACAATCTCCCTGACCCCGTGGAGGAATCCTCTGTACTGTGGGTTTAGGGGAGATCTGGTCGTGTATGAACTTCACCTGGATGGTCTCCCTGGGCGCACAACCACCACGGCCTCGGCCTCGCGGGCGCCCAGGCCACACAGCGGCACACGTGCTGTCCAGCGGTCCCTGGGCATCCTGCGCGTGGGTGCTGAGGGATGCGACCATCTGGACGTGATGGCTGCGACCATCTGGACGTGATGGCTGCTTTGGGGCTGGAGCCGTAGAGTGGGGAGGAGGCCTCGGTGCGGCCCGGTGCACCAGGACGGCCGACCTCCTGCCATACTCAGTCCCAGTGCCCAGGGACCCGGCTGTGCGAACGCGCGTAGGGCTGCAGCTGTGTCATCATGTACCCGGTGGGGAAGGTGATGCAAACTGCGATCCGGCCGCTAGGGCGCCTGTGGGGACCAGGAACCCGCTCCTGAGAACCCCGCCGCCCCGCCTCTGCGGACTTTGCTGCGTCTGAGCCGCTGGGAGGCCTAGCCGGTCCCCACGCTCCACCTCCGTTTTCCTGGCGAGGCACAGGGGGGTGACACACAGGTCAAGCCCCTCCGGAGTGAACTTGTAAAAACATTTATGATTAGGCATTTAGGTGCCCCAAATATAAAAATATTGTGGAGATTCTTGCAGCCATTGATAATTCAGTGACTAAAAGAGTTTAATATTTCTGTAAGAAAAATAAAATACCTTAGTAAAAAAAATATTAAAAATTTTTTTATTTTATTGAAGTATAGTTGACTTACAATGTTGTGTTAATTTCTGCTGTACGGAAAAGTGATTCAGATATATATATATATATATATATATATATATATATATATATATTCTTTTTCGTATTTATTTCCATTTTGGTTTATTGCAGGATATTGAATATAGTTCCCTGTGCTCTACAGTAGGACCTTGTTGTTTATCCAGTTTATATAATAATAGTTTGCATCTGCTGATCTGAAACTCCCAATCCATCCCTCCCCCACCCTCCTTCCCCTTGGCAACCACAAGTTCGTTCTCTGTGTCTGTGAGTGTGTTTCTGTTTCATAGATAAGTTCATTTGTGTCATATTTTAGATTCCACATGTAAGTGATATATGGTATTTGTCTTTCTCTTTGTGACTTACTTCACTTAGTATGATAATTTCTAGGCCCATCCATGTTGCTGAAAATGGTATTATTTCCTTCTTTTTTATGGCTGAGTAGTATTCCATGGTATATATGTACCACATCTTCTTTATCCATTCATCTGTCAGTGGACATTTAGGTTGTTTACATGAATTGGCTATTGTGACTTGCGCTGCTATGAATATAGGGGTACATGTATCTTTCTGAATTACAGTTTTGTTGGGCTATATGCCCAGGAATGGGATTGCTGAATCATATGGCAACTCTATTTTTAGTTAGAAAACATATTTTTTAATGAACTATTTAAGGATAAGTTGGAGGGTAAGCCGCCCCTTTAATAACAAATACTTCAGTATTTACAACAAGAACATTCGCTTACATAACCACAGTGCAGTTATGAAGATCAAGAAATTTAACTTAGGGACTTCCCTGGTGGTCCAGTGGTAAACAATCCGCCTTACAATGCAGAGGATGCGGGTTCAATCCCTGGTCAGGGAACTAAGATCGCACATGCCGCGGGGCAGCTAAGCACACGTGCCACAACTACTGAGCTCGTGTGCCTCAAGGAGAGAGCCCACGTTCCACAAACTACAGAGCCCATGCGCTCTGGAGCCCACACGCCACAGCTGGAGAGAGAAAACCCGCATGCCACAACTAGAGAGAAGGCCGCACGCCACAACAAAAGATCCTGCATGCCTCAGTGAAGATCCTGCATGCCACAACTAAGACCCAACATAGCCAAAAATAAATTAAATAAATAAATAAATCTTAAAAAAAATTTTAACTCAAAAAAAATAAAAAGAAATTTAACTCTGATACCATACTGTTATCTAATTCACAGCCCATATACCAATTTTGTCCATTGTCCTAATAATGTCCTTTAGAGCTGAGTTTTTCCTGTTCTAATATTCAGTGCTGGATCATGCATTGCCTTTAGCTGTCATGTCTCTTCAGTCTCCTGGAATATTTCCTTAGCCCTTTTGTTTTTCTGTTTCTCGACCTTGACATTTTTGAAAAGTATAGGCTGGTTATTTTGCAGAGTATCCCTCAATTTAATTTTGTCTGGTTTTCCCTCATGATTAGATTCAGGTTATGTGTTTTTGAGAGGAATCCCACAGAAGTGATACTGTGTCCTCAGTGGAGGCATGTGGAGTCAATATGTCCCATTATTGGTGATGTTAAGGTGGCGCTCTGCTTTAAAGCTATTATCATCTTGTTTTTGAAATTAATAAGTAGTTTGTGGTGAGATACTTTGACATTATATAAATATCCTGTCTCTCATCCAGCTTTTACCTATGCAACTATGATATTTACATCTACCTACTGTAATATTTTACTTATGATAATCTATTACTATAACAACTTAAACCTTGATTGATGATTTTCTAACTATATCATTCTTCTATGTTTATATTTTGGCATCCTACTGTAAGGCAGACCCCTCCTTTCCCCTCCCCTCCCCTCCCTGTCTTCCTCCCTCCCTTCCTTCCTTCTAAAAGAATTCATGCATTCTTATTTCATTCTATGGACTCTAATCCATTTTTACCATTAATTATTTTGATGCTCGAAATAATCTGTCCCAGACCTGGCCAATGGGAGCCTCATCAAGTGGGCTCCTATCGCCTTTTGAAATATCCCAGTTGTTCTTTGCATACTTCCTTATGTTCTAGTGCAATAAGGTACTCCCAGCTAATCTTGTCCTGTTCCTGCTCTAGCCTTGGCATCAGCCATTTCTCTAAGGAGCTACGATATGTTTCCTATTAGTTGAGAATTGCATTCATTTAGAAACCAAGGTGTGGGTGGAGGTGTTCCGTTGCTTAAAGGCCCTCTCAATATGCGTAATTGAATAAAAGTTCTGATCACTTGTTGGGACAAGTGACTTAACGAGTAAACTTTCTTCCTTTAATCTCTGAAAACTAGAGAGTGGTTTCACAAATGAAAAAAAAAATACATGTAGTTTCACAAATGAAAAAAATACATGTCTTAGAATTCTAAGGATACCTTTTCTCTATATACTGTTAAGTATTCTACACTGTAATCTTTCAAGAAAAAAAAATCTTGATATAGCTAGCTTGGACAGGGAGGAGTAGAAGACTCTGTTTTTATGAGTTCTTTGAAATTATTTTGGGGGAACTGTGGTTCACTCTGTCTCAATTTTTAAAAGTTTGATATAATTGGATCTTTGGGACATTATCCCTGAAGGAGCTGAAGTTTCAAACCTGTGCGTATTATAGCTGCTGAACTGTTAATTGTTCAGGGAGAACAGGTGTTTCCCCCAAACAACAGATGATTTAAATTTACATAGTATTTCAGTTGTTATACTTTGGTATTTTTAGTAACTGAGGTAACAGTCAATACTTTTTTTTTTTTGGTGGTACGCAGGCCTCTCACTGCTGTGGCCTCTCCCGTTGCAGAGCACAGGCTCCGGACGCGCAGGCTCAGCGGCCATGTCTCACGGACCCAGCCACTCCGCGGCATGTGGGATCCTCCCGGACCGGGGCACAAACCCGTGTCCCCTGCATCGGCAGGTGGACTCCCAACCACTGCGCCACCAGGGAAGCCCAACAGTCAATATTTTTCAAAAAAATGAATTGCATTGTTGACTTTCACTTAATATGTTTAACATTTTTAACATGGATGCATTCATTCTTTCTTGCACATAGCTAACCTTATGAAATATATCATAAACAATATTTTAATTGGAATTTGTGACAGGGAATTGAATTTTTCTTGGCTACTATTTCTAAACAGTGGAAAATATCAAGGTGCAGGCAACGGGGCTGATTTTTCATTCTAAAAAAATTGTGGGAGTGTCCTGTGAAGAGCTTCAGCGCACGTCCCAAGCTAAGGTGTTGGCTCAGCCGTTTCACGAGGAACTCTGGTCTGAAGGGCAGGGGGCAAGGCTTCTGCACGGGGCCCGCTATGAGCAAGTGAAACAGACTAAGCACAAAGGGAAAAAAGGTGATGGGCTAGGCTTGAAGTCAGACTGCCAGATTTATGTCCTTTCCAGAAGAAGTGTGGATCCTCTAGCAACAAGAGGTGTGAAGAGAGAGGACCTTCAGGATGGAGGAGGAGTGAGACGTGGAGATCACCTTCCTCCCCACAAATACATCAAAAATGCATTTACATGTAGAACAACTCCTACAGAGCACCTAGTGAACACTGTCAGAAGACCTCAGACTTCCCAAAAGCTGTGTGGCTGACAGGATCTTGGTGCTCCGGCCGGCTGTCAGGCTTGAGCCTCTGAGGTGGGAGAGCTGAGTTCAGGACATTGGACCACCAGAGACCTCCCGGCCCCACGTAGTATCAATCAGTGAGAGCTCTCCCAGAGATCTCCATCTCATTGCTAAGACCCAGCTCCACTCAATGATCAGCAAGCTCCAGTGCTGGACACCCTATGCCAAACAACTAGCAAGACAGTAACACAATAATAGTAGGTGACTTTTTTTTTTTTTTTTTTTTTTTTTTTTGCGGTACACGGGCCTCTCACTGTTGTGGCCTCTCCCGTTGTGGAGCACAGGCTCCAGATGTGCAGGCTCAGCGGCCATGGCTCACGGGCCCAGTCGCTCTGTGGCATGTGGGATCTTCCCGGACCGGGGCACGAACCCGCGTCCCCTGCATTGGCAGGTGAACTCTCAACCACTGCGCCACCAGAGAAGCCCCAGTAGGTGACTTTTACACCCCACTTTCACCAATGAACAGATCAACCAAAATGAAAATAAATAAGGAAACACAAGCTTTAAATGACATTAAACAAGATGGATTTATTTGATATTTACAGGACATTCCATCCAAAAACAACAGAATACACTTTCTTCTCAAGTGCTCATGGAACATTCTCCAGGATAGATCATATCTTGTGTCACAAATCAAGCCTTGGTAAACTTAAGAAAATTGAAATTGTATCAAGTATCTTTTCCGACCACAACGCTATGAGACTAGGTATCAATTACAGGAAAACATCTGTAAAAAATACAAACACATGGAGGCTAAACAATATGCTACTAAATAACCAAAAGATCACTGAAGAAATCAAAGAGGAAATAAAAAAATACCTAGAAACAAATGACAATGAAAACACGATGACCCAAAACCTATGGGATGCAGCAAAAGCAGTTCTAAGAGGGAAATTTATAGCAATACAATCCTACCTTAAGAAACAAGAAAAATCTCAAATAAGCAAGCTAACCTTACACCTAAAGCAATTAGAGAAAGAAGAACAAAAACCCCCCAAAGTTAGCAGATGGAAAGAAATCATAAAGATCAGATCAGAAGTAATGAAAAAGAAGTGAAGGAAATGATAGCAAAGATCAATAAAACTAAAAGCTGGTTCTTTGAGAAGATAAACAAAATTGATAACTCATTAGCCAGACTCATCAAGAAAAAAAGGGAGAAGACTCAAATCAATAGAATTAGAAATGAAAAAGGAGAAGTAACAACTGACACTGCATAAATACAGAGGATCATGAGAGATTACTACAAGCAGCTATATGCCAATAAAATGGACAACCTGGAAGAAATGGACAAATTCTTAGAAAAACACAACCTTCCAAGACTGAACCAGGAAGAAACAGAAAATATAAAGAGACCAATCACAAGCACTGAAATTGAGACTGTGATTAAAAATCTTCCAACAAACAAAAGCCCAGGACCAGATGGCTTCACAGGCAAATTCTATCAAACATTTAGAGAAGAGCTAACACCTATCCTTCTCAAACTCTTCCAAAATATAGCAGAGAGAGGAACACTCCCAAACTCATTCTATGAGGCCACCATCACCCTGGTACCAAAACCAAAGATGTCACATAAAAGGAAAACTACAGGTCAATATCACTGATGAACATAGATGCAAAAATCCTCAACAAAATACTAGCAAACAGAATCCAACAGCATATTAAAAGGATCATACCCCATGATCAAGTGGGGTTTATCCCAGGAATGCAAGAATTCTTCAGTATACGCAAATCAGTCAATGTGATACACCATATTAACAAATTGAAGGAGAAAAACCATATGATCATCTCAATAGATGCAGAAAAAGCTTTCAACAAAATTCAACACCCATTTATGATAAGAACTCTCAGGAAATAGGCATAGAGGGAACTTACCTCAACATAATAAAGGCCATATATGACAAACCCACAGCCAACATCATTCTCAATGGTGAAAAACTGAAACCACTTCCGCTAAGATCAGGAACAAGACAAGGCTGCCCACTCTCACCACTCTTATTCAACTTAGTTTTGGAAGTTTAGCCACAGCAATCAGAGAAGAAAAAGAAACAGAAGGATCCCAAATCGAAAAAGAAGAAGTAAAACTGTCACTGTTTGCAGATGACATGATACTATACATAGAGAATCCTAAAGATGCTACCAGAAAACTACTAGAGCTAATCAATGAATTTGGTAAAGTAGCAGGATACAAAATTAATGCACAGAAATCTCTTGCATTCCTATACACTAATGATGAAAAATCTGAAAGAGAAATTAAGGAAGCACTCCCATTTACCATTGCAAAAGGAATAAAATACCTAGGAATAAACCTACCTAAGGAGACAGAAGACCTATGCAGTATGCAGAAAACTATAAGACACTGCTGAAAGTAATTAAAGATGATACAAACAGATGGAGAGATATACCATGTTCTTGGATTGGAAGAATCAACATTGTGAAAATGACTGTACTACCCAAAACAATCTACAGATTCAATGCAATCCCTATCAAACTACCAATGGCATTTTTCACAGAACTAGAACAAAAAATTTCACAATCTGTATGGAAACACAGAAGACCCCGAATAGCTAAAGCAATCTTGAGAAAAAAAAAAACGGAGCTGGAGGAATCAGGCTTCCTGAATTCAGACTATACTACAAAGCTGCAGTAATCAAGACAGTATGGTACTGGCACAAAAACAGAAATATATATCAATGGACCAGGATAGAAAGCACAGAGATAAACCCACACACATATAGTCACCTTATCTTTGATAAAGGAAGCAAGAATATACAGTGGAGAAAAGACAGCGTGTTCAGTAAGTGGTGCTGGGAAAGCTGGACAGCTACATGTAAAATAATGAAATTAGAGCAGTCACTAACATCATACACAAAAATAAACTCAAAATGGATTAAAGACCTAAATGTAAGGCCAGACACTATCAAACTCTTAGAGGAAAACATAGGCAGAACACTCTATGACATAAATCACAGCAAGATCCTTTTTGAACCACCTCCTAGAGAAATGGTAATAAAAACAAAATAAACAAATGGGACCTAATGAAACTTCAAAGCGTTTGCACAGCAAAGGAAACCATAAACAAGATGAAAAGACAACCCTCAGAATGGGAGAAAATATTTGCAAATGTAGCAACTGACAAAGGATTAATCTCCAAAATTTACAAGCAGCTCATGCAGCTCAATATCAAAAAAACAAAGAAACCAATCCAAAAACAAGCAGAAGACCTAAATAGACATTTCTCTAAATAAGATATACAGATTTCCAGCAAACACATGAAAGGATGCTCAACATCACTAATCATTAGAGAAATGCACATCGAAAATATAATGAGGTATCACATCACACCGGTCAGAATGGCCATCATCAAAATATCTACAAACAATAAATGCTGGAGAGAGTGTGGAGAAAAGGGAACCCTCCTACACTGTTGGTGGGAATATAAATTGATACAGCCACTATGGGGAACAGTGTGGAGGTTCCTTAAAAAACTAAAAATAGAACTACCATATTACCCAGCAATCCCACTACTGGGCATATACCCTGAGAAAACCATTATTCAAAAAGACACATGCACCCCAATGTTCATTGTAGCACTATTTACAATAGCCAGGACGTGGAAGCAACCTAAGTGTCCATCAACAGATGAATGGATAAAGAAGATGTGGCACATATATACAATGGAATATTACTCAGTCATAAAAAGAAACGAAATTGAGTTATTTATAGTGAGGTGGATGGACCTAGCGTCTGTCATACAGAGTGAAGTAAGTCAGAAAGAGAAAAACAAATACCATATGCTAATACATATATATGGAATCTAAAAAAAAAAATGGTTCTGAAGAACGTAGGGGCAGGACAGGAATAAAGACGCAGACATAGAGAATGGACTCGAGAACATGGGGAAGGGGAAGGGTAAGCTGGGACAAAGTGAGAGAGTGTCATGGACATATATACACTACCAAATGTAAAATAGATAGCTAGTGGGAAGCAGCCACATAGCACAGGGAGATCAGCTCTGTGCTTTGTGTCCACCTAGGGGGGTGGGTTAGGGAGGGTGGGAGGGAGACGCAATAGGGAGAGGTATGGGGATATAGGTATACATACAGCTGATTCACTTTGTTATACAGCAGAAACTAACACAACAATGTAAAGCAATTATACTCCAATAAAGATGTTTTTAAGAAGTTGTGTTTTCTTTACTAGTCTTAAGAATAGCACAGAAAAATTGTTTCTTTGAAATCATCTCTTACAATAATATAGTAAAGTTTTTGTAGGAAATTTGTTCAATATAAAATCTAGCAGAGAGGTCTCTAAGAAATCATCTCTTAGCTAACAAATGAGTAAGAACTAACTACTGGGATGTAGTAAAAATGGAGCTTTTAGGAAGAAAAGCAAAAACTGCATGCTCAGGTGCCGCAGAGGGCAGTAGTACTGACAAGTGTTCTCTAGAATACTCAAAGAATATTCAGGGTTACTGATAATGTTTGTACCTCACTGTAAGCTGCTGGAGGTCTGATGACTAAAACAGAAAAAAAAAAAAAAAAAAAAAGACAGGATTTGCTAATAGCCTGGATATGCAGTACAGTGGGGAAGAGGTCGAGATAATAATGTAATATAATGAAAAGTATTTGACAAATATCATGCCACTGTCATAGGGCCATGTATAAGGTATTGCTCACACCATTATTATTTTCACCATAACCATTTAGACCAGGTTTTTAAATATGAAGAACTGGGAGACAAATGATAATAATGACTGAATTAGTGATGAGAAAGTGAAGACTGGACTCTTGTAAGGTAAACCATATAACTAAGGAATTTACCTGTGAAAGAAAGAGCAAAAGTAGGATGGCCATTTACATATGTAGTGTGACAATGAAGGGAATTTTTAAGAACGGTATATTTGAAAATAGAAAATAATTAGTGGGGAAAGGAAGATTTATGGTGATAAAGAGCAATATCAGTGCGTAAGCAAGGTAAGTTTTTGTAATTTTTTTTTTGGTTAATAATGTGAAATGTAAAAAAAAGAAATAAAGCCTTAAGCGTCTTGTATATAATTAGATGATCTATAATTTTTTATTATATTCACTAGTTTTATTTTTTAGATTCCACAATTAGTGATATCATACAGTATTTGTCTTTGACTGATTTCACTAAGCATAATACCCTCCAAGTTCATCCATGTTGTTGCCAAGAGATTTTAAGATAATTTTTTTTTTTTTGCTGTACACGGGCCTCTCCCTGTCGTAGCCTCTCCCGTTGCGGAGCACAGGTTCCGGTCGCGCAGGCTCAGCAGCCATGGCTCACGGGCCCAGCCGCTCCGCGGCATGTGGGATCTTCCCGGACCGAGGCACGAATCCGTGTCCCCTGCATCGGCAGGCGGACTCTAAACCACTGCGCCACCAGGGAAGCCCTAAGATAATTTTTAAAGGGAGTTTAATATCTGCATTTTCTGGATCTTCATGAGTTTTAATGTATAATAAGAGTATTGCCTGGGTATAATTTTTAGAACTATTTACATACTCACAAAGGTATGGGTCCCAATAATGAATGAAACTGTACAGGGGATGTAATAGTGTTTAAATGAGGTGGGTTATTTGACATGACTTGTAAACTGGCTCTTACATAGAATCAGAATGGGTATCTACAATGCTTCAAACAATGTCATCATTTTTGAAACAAGTGTGTGGACCTCTAAGCTGTTAGCTGGAAAGGACAGAGTTCATTTAGACTCAGAACTTCATAGGTGTTAGTATAAAACTCATTTATTTGTTCCTTTCAACATTCCTCCTCTTCTTCCACTGAAGATCATTACTGGTTTTTATTTTTACAAATGTGCTTTCTTTTCCTCATTTATTTGACTTTTTCTAATTAGTGCTCAATAGCTTATTCAATGTTATTTCATATTTTTCATTACTTAGTACTTTCAAATCTTTACTGAAAACCTGCTGTGTGCCAAGCAAAGGATTACAAGCTGAGATTCAAATATTAAATTTGTTTATTCTTGTTTTCAAATTCACTCTTTTCTAAATTTTGTTTTGAAAGAAGGGCAAAGAAAACTGAAGAGACTTCTAATCTAGTGATTCTGCTTTTCAGACCCAACACCAAACTGGCTGAGCTCTAGTTGGTTCGTCTGTAAGTCGCTGACCCACCGCTGAGGGACACAGGCCAAACCTGTTTCCCCTCCTCTTAGATTGATAGATACATTGTCCTGTGATTTCTTATGGTAAAATTGTGCTTATAATAGCGAAAATAAGTTCGAAAGTGTTTTCTTAACTCAGTGAACATTATACTTTATCCCTCTCTTTGTGTCCTCAGATGAAATGAATAGAATAATATTAGAATAACTACAGGTAAAAGGAAGCAAATGCAAGGCGAAAATCTCACCAGTTGGAGTTTTTTTTTCCTGGAAGGTTTTTCTAGATACCCAAAGTTAGAGATTGTTCTCTTCGGCTTCAGCCTTGTAATGTGTCTGATAACCCTCTTGGGCAGCAGCACTCTTATTTTAATCACTGTCCTAGATTCATGCCTTCAAACTCCCATGTACTTGTTCCTTGGAAATCTCTCTTTCATGGATATTTGTTACACATCTGCTTCTGTTCCCACTTCGCTGGTGAACTTGCTGTCATCCCAGAAAACCATCATCTTTTCTGGGTGTGCTGTACAGATGTATCTGTCCCTTGCTCTGGGCTCCAGGAGCAATGCCTGCTCCTGGCTGTGATGGCGTATGACCATTACGTGGCCATTTGCAAGCCGCTGAGATACCCCATCATCATGAACAGGCAGGTCTGTGTGCAGATGGCCACTGTCTCCTGGGTGATGGGCTCTCTGATAGCCCTGCTGGAAACCAGCTTTGCCCTGCAGATACCCCTCTGGGAATTTCATCTATCACTTCAAGTGTGAAATTCTGGCAGTGCTGAAGCTAGCTTGCACAAGGTCATTGGTCATGGACACGATCATGCTGGTGGTCAGCGTGCTCCTTCTGCCCGTTCCAATGCTCTTAATTTGCATCTCTTATGTCGTCATCCTTTCCACTATTCTGAGAATCAGCTCAGCAGAGGGAAGAAACAAAGCTCTTTCTACCTGGGGTGCTCACTCAACTGTGGTGTTCCTGTATTATGGGGCTTCACTCTCCATGTACCTAAAGCCTTCTTCATCAGGCTCACAAGAAATAGATAAAATCATCTCGTTGCTTTATGGAGTTCTTACCCCTACGCTGAACCCCATAACTTACAGTTTATGTGCTGTGAAAAAGTGCTGGGCCTAATATACTTGCAGCAAATACAGGAAAATCTCTGACTGGGGCCTGCGGTTTCACCAGGGGTATGCTCCTGGCAGAACTCACCAGAGAGATTCAAGACAATACACTCACCCTTAGAACACTGACTTGAACTTGAGTTCTTTCATCTTACAGCTGTGAGATAGGTGTATACAGGGTGATTGTGTATGGGCGATAATAGGTTCCAATTTGCATTTAGTAGTAATTTCTGTCTTTTCTGTCTTATGCTTGTGAGAAGTTTGGGGCTATAGGGTCATCACACATTTGCTCCAGAAGGAAACTTGTATGAATTTAGAGTCAGTGAATGTTGGTGCAGAAGAAACTCGTCTATCATTTCTGCCTTAAATCCTTTCCAGAATGAGGTGAGAGCATAAAGAAACAATAGACATTGGCCTTGGTTACTTAAGCGAGAAAACAGAATCAGTGAAACAGAATCAATGAAAAATGAAAAGACTTGCTCAACATCACAGCTGTAGGACCAGAACTGCAACCCTTATCCTTTGGACTTCTTTGCCAGAGCTTGTTCTACACACTGAGTGGCTCCCTAATTACCCTTCCCCATTCAAAACTCCTCATTAAAACTCTTGACTCCCTGAATAAGGCAGCAATGCCTACTTGATTTGCTCAGCTGTCAACCTTGCTTTTCTAAGCACCTAGATACTTGCACAAATTGTATGCATTTCTATGCTAGGATACCACCCATACACTAATTAGGTCTTTTTTTTAATGTGTGTTTGTCTTTTTTTCTTCATTGGATGATTGACTTCACAAAGTCATGGGTTCCTGTTATTTTGTACCTTTTGTTTACAGCAGTCATCCGGTAAACTAATAAATTTATAGCTTTCAACCAATTTCTTTATTTGAAAAGTAAGTACCATTTGTGAAAATTATGAAGAAGAAACAGCGTGGGCAAGGAGGTCTATTGCTTTGTTAATATCCAACAATTACAGAGACTATATTTACATTTGTTGTTTTAAATCTTTTATTTGTATGAAAATATTGCTTCTTAAAAATGCAGATTCTGGGTCCCTACTCTCAGATGTTCTGATTCAGTAATAATCTAATAGTTTCAGATTATTCTGATAATCTGCACTTATAATAGATCCCCAAGAAACTCTGAAATAGGTTATAAGATGACCATACATTGGGAGACATAATTTCCAGTGAAAACCTATCATTCCAACAGAAAAGTGGGAATAGCTCTAATTTATCCGTTTTTCCTTTTCCTTTTGTTTTTCCCCCCATTCTTTCTGCCTCCATGTGTACCTTCTTACTTGCTTACCTCCACTTCTACAGTAGGGAAAGGGTTTTGAGTGGAGGGAGGTTAACCTACTTGAAAAATTTCAAAATACGAAAGACCTAAAAACTTTTAGTATTGGACGTTGAGTTCTGGGTTGTTTAACTCTTAGACCATTCCCTTGGATCTGCGGCTTCCATTACATGTTCCTGGATGTGTAGCCCACACAGAGAGACACTTGAAATAATCCCATGGCAAAATTCTGGTGATGGAGCAAGGGGGCAAATTTAGTGCCAGATGTTGTTGCCAAGAGATGTTTGATGGTGGGGGATGGAAACAAGCCCTGAGTAGATGGTTTTAGGATGGTAGGGGAGAGCTGACCAGGAAGCTTTCATCCTAGAAGTAATTCTTTTTCTCTTAAATACCTCAGCCTTTTCAACCCAGCTACCACACTCATTTCCTGGCAATTTCAAAATCATTTTGAAGTGACATTTGATAGTAGGCTTTTATTAGAGTAGCAGAGCTGGATTTTATAGTAGAGTAGAATGAATTGTCTGCCTCCTAGACTTAGTTATAATATGTGTGGTACCAAATATAAACAGGAAGAACCAGACTTACAGAAGTAGCTGAAATCTTTACTGCAAAGAATGAGCTATGAGAATTTGAAGACACAGAGACTGAACACCCTTAGTAATTAGTATATCAGCTTTGACACAGGGAACTGAGCATATTGATGGGTCACTGAAGTAGGTTATAAATGATCCTGATGTCAGAAGAGGACCCAGGATGGAACCCTGGCAGATACCTCCCTAGTAGCTCTTGGCTAAGAGATTAGGACTTACAGTAGTTACAGTGATATGTTACATAAAGTTACTGTGAAAAACAACAAGTGAATATAAATATAAATGTGTTTCATATATTACAGGCAATACTAAAGTTCATTATTGGCAAATGGTACATTCTGTCATCTGGGTTAGATTCCATCTCAACCAGTACTAATTACAGTCATTAGTTTTATAGATTGTCAGGTAAGGGATCCTTGTCAGGTATCATTAAAAAGAGGAATATATTTGACAGAGAAGGTAAAACCACCTCTGACAGAGTCAGTTCTTGAATGAATGATATGACCAGATTTATGCTTCAGAAAAATCAGATCCTGTCACTTCCCCGTTTAAATCCCTTAGTGGCTTCTTATTACCATAAGCTTGAAGTCCTTAAGATGATATGCATAGACTTTCATAATCTGATTACCCACCATTTACATCCTCTGCTCCGGAACCCCAAATTCCTTTTAGTTCTATTAAAGTGTTGTGCTCTGTCTTGCTTCTTTTATTAAAAGCACTTAGCACAATTTGAAATTTGATAATAATTTGTGGGTGTACTTGTTTAATATCTCTCTCACTAGTCTGTGGGTTCATTGAGGCAAGGACTGTATCAATTTCATTTTCCACTGTAGACCCAGAGCTTAGCGCAAGGTCTGGCGCAGGGAAGACATTCGGTGCATACTTTTTGTGAAGGACCCAGTGCTCAGTGAATATCTGTTGAATACAAATATGCATATAATAAACTTTTGACGGCTCTTCAAGTAGGTACTCGACCATTCCTGCGGTGAGAGAGATGAGGATGTCAAAGGTGACTTCCAGCTGTCAAAGAAGGCTGATAGGGCTTCCCTGGTGGCGCAGTGGTTGAGAGTCCGCCTGCCGACGCAGGGGACACGGGTTCGTGCCCCGGTCCGGGAGGACCCCATGTGCCGCGGAGCGGCTGGGCCCGTGAGCCATGGCCGCTGAGCCTGCGCGTCCGGAGCCTGTTGCTCCGCAACGGGAGGGGCCACTGCAGTGAGAGGCTCGCATACCGCAAAAAAAAAAAAAGAAGGCTGATATGTCATTAACTGCCACAGGGGATACTTGAAGAGGACCAAGTTTGGGGGTTGAAGGGTAAACCATGAGTTTTAATTTAGACATGTGGAATTTGTCATGATTTTGAGATATGTAAGAGATATCAAGGAGTCAGTTGGATATGCTAGTGTGGAATTAACAAGAGAGATCAGCCTGGAGATATAAACTTGTGACATATTTGCATATATGTAATAATTTAAGTATTGAACATGGTTAACTTAACTAGGGAGAGAGTATACAGTGAGAAAATTGCCTAAGTGAAACTAGAGGAACACTAATATTTAAAGCCCATCAAATAAGAAAAACCAACAAAGCGGCATTGAAAAGGAGCAACCTCTAAAGCAGGGAGAGGGCAGAAGCCAGAAGCCAGATTCCAGTTTTGATCAAGATGAAATAAGCCCACTCTACCCTGCTTTTCCCACGGACTGCAATTAAAAACTGTAGACAGAATGCATGGACCAGTCATTTGAGGGCTCTGAAAAATAAATGGTAGCACACAGACCTGGGAAGGAAACTAGAACACAAGGTACCAACAAACTGATGGTGAATTTTTTTTTTTTTTCTTTCTCTCCTCCACCCATCCAGCACCTCTTGGCCTAGACTCAAGGGCAGCCTGAAACCCAAACCTGCACACTGGGTTCAGAGAGAAAGATAGAAGGAGCTCCAAGAGAAGCTCCCTTTTTGTGGTCTGAAAAGGAGAAATGGGGAGCAAAGGAAATTTCCTGATATAAAAAAAATTATCTCTGGGCCAAACTCCCAGGCAATCCTGTGGTGACAGTGGCAGCTCCAGCAGTGGTGTCTGGGCAGGCACCTAAAATCCTTAGGAAAGAGAACCTTCTTCCTGCCTGGAGGAACTGTGGTCCCACGAGCTTGGGAAGAGTTCCCACTGCTTTTTTTCTCTCTATCCTCTCACTCTTTCGTACCTGAGGCAGGGACTTCCAGCCTCCAGAACTATGAGAAAATACATTTCTGTTATCTAAGCCACCCATTCTGTGGTACTCTATTATGGCAGCCTGAGCAGACTAATGCATGGCCCTTGCCTCCATCTCCAAGTCCAGCAAAGATGAGTCCAGTCTTCCTCATACTGCATCACTCTGACCCTGCTTGTGTCATCTCATCTCATTCTCTATCTCTTCCATCTCCTTCTTCCAGTTTTAAGGGCCTTTGTGATGACGTGGGACCAAGACAGATAATCTCTTTATTTTAAGGTTAGCTGATTACAACCTAATGCCATCTGCAACCTTTATCTTCTTTGCCATCTAATCTAACATATTCACTGATTCTGCATCCTGATTGGATGTGGACATCTTTGGGACCTTTATTTTTCCTGCTACATCTTGATTTCAAAAGGACTGTGCTGTGAAATGGGAGCACTTTTGGATTCTTGGACATTCATGCAGATCTTACTCCAATTCCTAAAGACCCAGAATGACACTGCAGTATATATGTCAGTGAGTCTGCCTATGAATTGCAGGTGATTGAGATTCACTTCAGAGTTCACACATGGAAACTCTGAAGACAGCCCCATGGTTATTTCCTCAGTTTGCATGTAATATTTGCAATAGATATTATCAGCAAGTGGCACATCCCCACGTTGGCCCTATGAATTATGGAATAAGGAACACTGTAGTCGGAAAATCCAAGCTGAGGCCCCTGGAACTTCTCTTTGCTACAAAATTATAACATTAAAGACCATATTGCAGAACTTACCTGGTGGCACAGTTGTTGGGAGTCCACCTGCCAATGCAGGGGACATGGGTTCAAGCTTTGGTCCAGGAAGATCCCACATGCCGTGGAGCAACAAAGCCCGTGTGCCACAACTACTGAGCCTGTGCTATAGAGCCCGCGAGCCACAACTACTGAGCCCACGTGCTGCAACTACTGAAGCCCGTGCGCCTAGAGCCCGTGCTCCACAACAAGAGAAGCCACTGCAATTAGAAGCCCACATGCCACAACAAAGAGTAGCCCCTGCTCGCCGCAACTGGAGAAAGCCAGCACACAGCAATGAAGACCCAATGCAGCCAAAAAAAAAAAAAGAGACCATATTGCATTCTTGGTGGAATCATAGAAATCAAAGGCTTGGCATAAAAAAGAACAAAATAATGCCATTTGCAGCAACATGGATGCATCTGGAGATTATCATGCTAAGTGAAGTAAGTCAGAAAGAGAAAAACAACTACCATATGATCTCACTTATATGTGGAATTGAAAATACGACACAAATGAACCTATTTATGAAACAGAAACAGAATCCCAGACATAGAGAATAAACTGGTGGTTGCCAAGGGGGAGAGAGGGGAGAGGGATGGACTGGGAGTTTGGGATTAGCAGATACAAACTGGTATATATAGAATGGCTAAACAACAAGGTTCTACTGTATAGCACAGGGAACTATATTCAATATCCTGTGATAAACCATAATGGAAAAGAATATGAAAAACAATGTGTGTGTGTATATATATATATATATATATATATATACATATGAAACTGAGCCACTTTGCTGAACAGCAGAAATTAACACAACTATATTTCAATTAAAGAAAAAAGGAAATCAAAGTCTTTGAAGATTCAAGGAGTGGTGATTTCTATCACATCCTCAACTTTCCAAATTGGTAGGTGCAAGAAGACTGACAGGTTTTGGGGAATGAAAATGAATTAAAATATACTTATTTTTATGGTGGTTCTAATTGCAGCTACTTTTCTAGACCTTATTAGAGTGGTGGATTCCTTCCTTCCTCCCTCCCTCCCTCTCTCAAAAATACGAAAACAAGAAACCATCTGTTTTCACTTGGCAGAGTTAGCAGTATGCCTTTACCTCCACCAGATTACTTCAGGCCTTTTCCTCAATTCTCTAGTTCTAGTTGACAAATAGATATTGGGATATTGGTCTGTAGTTTTCTTTTCAAGTGATTTAAAAAATACTAATACATTTTAATTTATTTATTCATTAATTTAATGATTCAGTAGATATTTACTCAATACTGAATGAGTGTGAGGTGCTTTTTTGGGTGTCATGGAGGACGCAGACATAAGCAAAACATGTTTTTTTGTCCTTAGGAGTCCAAAATCTAACAGGAAAGACATGTGTGAAAAAATCTAAAAACCAAGGCAGAACAATCACTTCACATTATAAATAATGTTTTTATATTACCATACATCATGATGATAACAAACCTTTAGGTGATTTCTTTGTCTTGCTTTGGTTTAAGGGTAATGCTGGTCTCATAGAATGACTTAGGAAGTGTTTCTTCCTCTTCTATTTTTTGGAAAAGTCTGAGAGCATTGGTGTTAATTCTTCTTTAAATGTTTAGAAGAATTCACCAGTAAAGTTTCTGGTCCTGAGATTATCTTTGTTGTGAGAATTTTGATTATTGATTCAATATTTTTTACGAGTTATAGGTGGGTCCATATTTTCTATTTCTTCATGAGTCAGATTTGGTAGTTTGTGTGTTTCCAAATTGGAAAGGAAGAAATAAATAATCCTTGTTTGTAGATGACATGATCTTATGTATAGAAAATTCTATACAATTGAAAACAAACTCAGTGGTTGAAGATACAAGATCAACACACAAAAATCAGTGATATTTCTATACAATATCAGTTGACAATGCAAATAAGTTAAGAAAACAATTCCATTTGTAGTATCAAGAAGAGTAAAACACTTAGGAATAAATTTAAGAATTACAAGACTTGTACACTAAAAACTACAAAATTGTTGAAAGAAAATAAAGAAGACCTAAATAAATGGAAAAATATTTCATGTTCATGGATTGGAAGACTTAATACTGTTATTAATTTTTAATTAAATTAAAAATTTAATTGTGGTTAAAAAACTCATACATAAAATTTACCATCTTAACCATTTTCAAGCATACAGTACCATAGTGTTAAGTATATTCACATTGTTGTGCAGCACATCTCCAAGACTTTTTCATCTTGCAAAACTGAAACTCTATACACACTGAAAAACAACTCGCCATTTCTCCTCCTCGTAGCTCATGGCAACCATGATTCTACTTTTTGTTTCTATGAATTTGACTAGATGCCTCATATAAGTGGAATCAGACAGGATTTGTATTTTTGTGACTGGCTTATTTCACATAGTATAATGTCCTTAAGTTTCATCAATGTTGTAGCATGTGACAGAATTTCTTTTTTTAATGAGGTTGAAAAATATTTCATTGTATGTATATACCACATTTTCTTTATCCATTCATCTGTTGATTGACAGTTGGGTGGCTTCCACTTCTTGGCTATTGTGAATAATGCTGCAGTGAACATGGGTGTGCAGATATCTCTCTGAGATCCTGCTTTCAGTTCTTTTGGATATATATGCACAAGTGAGATTGTTGGGTCATATAGTAGTTCTACTTTTAGTTTTTTGAGAAACCTCCATAGTAGTTGTTAAGTTTTCCATACATCTACACCATATAACATTCCCACCAACAGTGCACGAGGGTTCAATTTCCCCACATCCTTGCCAACACTTGTATTTTTTTTTTTGTTTTTCTTATATTAACCATCCTAATGGGAGTGAGGTGATATCTCATTGTGGCTTTGACTTTCATTTATCTAATGATTAGTGATGTTGAGCATCTTTTCATATACTTTTTGGACATTTGTATATCTTCTTTACAGAAATGTCTATTCAAGTCTTTTGCCCATTTTAATTATTTTATTGTCTCTGTTATGTCCTTAATTCTTCAATATGGGTAACTTGGCTCTTTTTTTTTTCATTAAGACTTTAGAGTAGTTTTAGGTTCACAGCAAAATTTAGGGGAAGGTACAGAGATTTCCCATATAATCCCTGCTCTTGCCCCCTTAGCCTCCACCATTATCGACATTCCCACCAGAATGATACGTTTGTTGATGAACCTACACTGACACATCCTAGTCACCCAAAATCCATAGTTTACATTAGGGTTCACACTTGATGTTGCACATTCTGTGGGTTTGTACAAATGTATAGTGACCTGTATCCATAATTATGTCATCAGTATGAAACTTTACAGTATTTGTAATTTATAAAATGGAGTAAATTTCTTAAACTTGAGAGTAATGCTTTCCTTGGACATTTTATGAGTACTCTGAACACCTCCACCTCTCAATACTGCGCTGTTACTCATAAACAGAATCATTTCACTTTGAAGGCACTTCAAATTCCCTTAGGAAACTTTCTGAGAAGAAGAGTTCCCCTACTAATAAGTCTCAATTGGATTTTCCCAAGTTCACTGCAAACCTATTGCCTACCCGTGGGGCTAAATCCCACGGTGTCTTATTTAACCTGTGAGCACCTCCAGGGCAGCAGGGCCACATGGGTTCTAAACTGTAATGGAGCCCAGGGAAACACAGCTCCCTCCAGGGCAGTCAGGACTGGCCTGTGACCTGTACTTGTGTAGTGGGAATGGTGCCATAATGAAGAACTGAGGTGCTATAGAGAAAGAAAAGCATTATGATTATCTTGGTTAGGTAAATTTTGTCAACAAAGGTATGTTCTAGTGCTATTTGGAGAGCTAAGTCAGGTAGCTGCTCCTCAGGGGCCATGGGAAGATCTTCTCAGAGGAGTTGTGGAGCATCTGGAATGAGAGAAGGACTAGGTAGAGCGGTGTGCGTGCATTTTACTGCTTCCTGAGCAAAGAAGTATCTTCCCAGTATGATTCTTTCTTCATCTTCTATTTCCTTTCCTCAAATGGGCCTTCAGATTAACCTATACAACATTTCCCTCTACAGGCAAACCTTGCTTTATTGTGCTTCACTTTATTGCATGTTGCAGGTAGTGGTTTTTTTGTTTTGTTTTGTTTTTTTACAAATTGAAGGTTTGTGGAAACCCTGTGTCGGGCAAGTCTATTAATGTCATTTTTTCCAACAGCATTTGCTCACTTCATGTCTCTGTGTCACAGTTTGATAATTCTTGAAATGAACTTTTTCATCACTATTATATTTGTTATGGTGATCTCTGATCTTTGATGTTACTGTTGTAATTGTTTTGGGGCACCATGAACTGTGCCCATATAAGATGGTGAACTTAATCCATAAATGTTGTATGTTGTCTGACTGGCCCACCAACCATTGTTCCCCCATCTTTTCCCCTCTTCTTGGGTTTCCCTAATCCCTGAGACACAATATTGAAATTAGACCAATTAAAACCCTACAGTGGCCTCTAAGTGTTCAAGTGAAAGGAAGATTCAAACATCTTTCACTTTAAATCAAAAGCTAGAAATGATCAAACTTACTGAGGAAGGCATGTCAAAAGCTGAGATAGGCTGAAAGCGAGGCCTCTTGTGCCAAACAGTTAGCCAAGTTGTGAATGCAAAGGATAAGTCCTTGGAGGAAGATTCACTACTGTAGTGAACGCATGAATCATAAGAAGGTGAAAACAGTCTTGTTGCTGAAATGGAGGAAGTTTTAGTGGTCTAGAGAGAAGATCGAACCAGCCACAACATTCCCTTAAGCCAAACCTAAGCCAGAGAAAAAACCTAACTCTCTGCAATTCTGTGAAGGCTAAGAGAAGTGAGGAAGCTACAGAAGAAAAGTTGGAAGCTAGCAGAGGTTGGTTCCTGAGGTTTAAGGAAAGAAGCTGTCTTTGTAGCATAAAAGTACAAGGTGAAGCAGCAAGTGCTGATGTAGAAGCTGCAACAAGTTATCCAGAAGATCTAGCTAAGATAATTAATGAAGATGACTAAACAACAGATTTTCAGTGTAGACAAAATAGCCTTCTATTGGAAGAAGATACTATCTAGGATTTTCATAGCTAGAGAGGAGAAGTCAATGCCTGGTTTCAAAGCTTCAGCACACAGGCTGGCTCTCTTGTTAGGGGCTAATGCAGCTGGTGACTTAAGGTTAAAGCCAATGCTCATTTACCATTTTGAAAATCCTAGGACCCTGAAGAATTGTGCTAATCTACTCTGCCTGTGCTCTAGAAATGGAACAACAAAGCCTGGATGATAGCACATCTGTTTACAGCATGGGTTACTGAATATTTGAAGCCCACTGTTGAGACCTACTGCTTAGGAAAAAAGATGCCTTTCACAATAAATATTATACTAATGCTCATTTGACACTGCACCCAGTCACCCAAGAGCTCTGATGGAGATATACAATAAGAGTCATGTTGTTTTCATGCCTGCTAACACAACATCCATTCTGCAGCCCATGGATCAAGGAGTAATTTCAACTTTCAAGTCTTATTATGTGAGAAATACACCTCATAAAGCCATAACTGATGGGTCTGGGCAAAGTCAGTTGAAAACCTTCTGGAAAGGATTCACTATTTTATTTTATTTATTTATTTATTTATTTTTGCTTTATGCGGGCCTCTCACCGTTGTGGCCTCTCCTGCTGCGGAGCACAGACTCCCGATGCGCAGGCTCAGCGGCCATGGCTCACGGACCTAGCCGCTCTGCGGCATGTGGGATCCTCCCGGACTGGGGCACACACCCGTGTCCCCTGCATCGGCAGGCAGACTCTCAACCACTGTGCCACCAGGGAAGCCCAGGATTCACTATTTTAGATGCCATTAAGAACATTCATGAACATTAAGAACATTCATGATTCATGGGAAGAGGTCAAAATATCAACATGAACAGGAGTTTGGAAAAAGTTGATTCCAGCCCTCATGGATGACTTTGAGGGGTTCAAGACTTCAGTGGAGGAAGAAACTGCAGAGTTGGTGGAAATCACAAGAGAGCTAGAATTAGAGGTGGACCCTGAAGACGTAACTGAATTGCTGCAGTTCCACTGTGGGTAAAATGCTATCTAACAGTATTGCATGCTACTGAGAAATTGTTTGTGAAAGAAAAAGTCAATTGATGTGGAAAATTTCATTGTTTTATTTTAAGAAATTGCCAAAGCCACCTCCACATTCAGGAACCACCACCCTGATCAGTCAGCAGCCATCAGCACTGAGGCAAGATCCTCCACCAGCAAAAAGATTATCACTCACAGAAGGCTCAGATGATGGTTAGCGTTTTTTTAGCGCTTAAGTATTTTTAAATTAAGGTATGTCGACTGAAGAAAAATGAACAACCTAAAAGCTGTGAGTTAAAATTTATTAGGAGAACTTACTGAGGACTAATAGCCCCAGGGACAGCCTCTCAGATGGCTCTGAGGAACTGTTCTGAAGAGGTAAGAAAGGAGCCAGGATACACAGGAGTTTTTGCTGAAAAAAAAAGGAACCGACAAACCCATGTAATCGAACATCAGAAGATTACTGCTAGTAACAAAAACAGACATCTCAAGTTAATGATTTAAGTGCTTTCTATGTATGGCATGATGGAAGAGTCTGGGCTCATTGAAATGATTCCTTAGATATGCATCTTATCTGTCTAGGGCCAGTGTCCTGAGCACAGAGTATTTCCTGTTTTTCTCCATCCTGAATTCCCCTCAGGGTGCACCGTGGTGTGGGGGAGGTTAGGGGGAGGGTCTGCAGTGGCTGATGGCTTGATGGTGCACAACATTCGGTATTTACTGGAATGGCAGGGACCATTCTGTTTCCACAGGTATGTACTTTCTTTTATTTATTTATTTATTTATTTTTGCGGTACGCGGGCCTCTCACTGTTGTGGCCTCTCCCGTTGCGGAGCACAGGCTCCGGACGCGCAGGCTCAGCGGCCATGGCTCACAGGCCCAGCCGCTCCGCGGCATGTGGGATCTTCCCGGACCGGGGCACAAACCCGCGTCCCCCGCATCGGCAGGCGGACCCTCAACCACTGCGCCACCAGGGAAGCCCTGTACTTTCTTTTAGACATAGTGCTATTGCACACTTAATAGACTACAGTATAGTGTAAATATAACTTCTATATTCACTGTGAAACAAAAAAATCGTGACTAGCTTTATTGCAATATTGACTTTTTTGTGTTGGCCTGGAACCTAACCTACAGTATCTCCAAGGTATGCCTGTATCCTTATCCTCTTGACCCATTGTAAGGGAAGAAAGTTCCTTTGACATTGTATTAATAGTAGCACACTGCCCAGAACAAACCAAGGGCTAGTCCCCTCCTACTGCATATGGGTCAGAACTATGTCCGCAATGCCTGTTAATTTTAGATGGAATGTACCACCTACTTCAGCAATTATTCTGAGCAGTCCTGGTCCAGGGGCGGCTACTTCCAGTATCAGGTTGCCTACCAGCTGTGCTTCAAGAAGAACTTTAGTAGCTCATCAAAATTCTTTAAAATTTTCCTTCTAGCATTTGTTGTTTTTCAGCCAAAAGGCAAAGGTTAGCACAGGATGGATGGAATTTACATCTGGAAAATGGCATTCCAACTTAAGAGAGACATTGATAAACAGGGGCTGAGTCATATTTTATGCAAATATTTTGTAAGCACATTATCCTTGAAAAAAAGTATTTTACCTTCTGTTGTATTTTTAAATTGCACAGTCAATGAATAAATATATTCTTGTAAAAACTATTAAAGTGAAATGCTTTAGCAGAATTCTCCTTTGAATACATTCACACTGGTCCCAGACCCCCACCCCAGAGTTAATTCCTCTAATCAGAACTTTATGCAATACTATAGTAGTTCTTGAACTTGACTGTGCTTGAGAATCACCTGGAGAGCAAGTGGCTTGATTCCACAGCCCCCAACTCAGAAATTCTGGTTCAGTAGTTTTGGGGTGGGAAGTAAGAATGTGCTTTTCTAATTAGATCTCAGATAATGCTGATACTGTTAGTACACAAATCACATTTTGAATAACGCTACTATTGGCATATAGTATAGAGATATTTAATACAACTTTGTGTATATGGTTTTATGCAAATGTTATACTGTTTGCATTGTTGTATAATTTGCTTTTAAAAATTAACAATGTGTCTCAGCAATAGCATCATGGCAATACATAAAGATTTGCTGTATTTTTCTAAGCTCCTGCAGAATATCATATATTTTCTTCTAATTTATTGCGTGCTTTTATTAGAATTACTTTTCCTTTCTCGCACAATTTGTGTTCCCTAGAGTTAATTCTTGCCTTTTTCATGCTTTTTTAATGTTATTTTTAATTAACTCAAACCCAGACACCAGCCAGAGTGTATATTTTCTTTCAATATGTTCACATACATTAATTATTGTATAAATTTCACCTTTTGAAGAAATCTTTCCTCGGATACTTCTAACTTGCTATGTCTTTACAGGCCACTCTTTAGACTTGGTATAGAACTATGATTTTTGGGTCTCTCTTTATATTAGCCCGAGGGTTGCTTTTGCCTCTGACTATGGCTGTGTTCCCTGATTCCTGATTTGATGTCTTCCTTCTTGGTTTACTGCCTTGTTTTTTTTTAACATCTTTATTGGAGTATAATTGCTTTACAATGGTGTGTTAGTTTCTGCTTTATAACAAAGTGAATCAGCTATAAATATATATATCCCCATATCTCCTTCCTACTGCCTTGTTGTTGTTTTTTTTAACAGAGGAGTATTTATTTATTTATTTTTAAATTTATTTATTTATTTTGGGCTGTGTTGGGTCTTCGTTTCTGTGTGAGGACTTTCTCTAGTTGTGGCAAGCGGGGGCCACTCTTCATCACGGTGCATGGGCCTCACTATCGCGGCCTGTCTTGTTGCGGAGCCCAGGCTCCAGACGCGTAGGCTCAGTAGTTGTGGCTCACGGGCCTAGTTGCTCGGCGGCATGTGGGATCTTCCCAGACCAGGGCTCGAACCCGTGTCCCCTGCATTAGCAGGCAGATTCTCAACCACTGTGCCACCAGGGAAACCCCCGTACTGCCTTGTTTTGATGACCATCCTTCAGTAGCTTCCCAGGAAAAGGTGCATAAGTGCTCATTTATTTGAGACTTTGAATGTCTGAAAATATCTGTTCTGTTGATGGTTTGTCTGGCTATAGAATTCTAAATGTTTTGAAATTTCTTGATGATATGCCTTTGTATGGAGATTTTTCACCCATTGTGAGTACTACCTGGAAACTTTCGATATTAAAACCCACATCCTGGGACATTAAACAAAATACTTTGATGATTTTCTTCCCTTTATTTTCTCTGTCTATTTTTCTGGAACTTTTATTATTATGTTGGAACTTCTGGATTGGTACTCTAATTTTCTAATCTTTTATCTCTCTTTGTGTTTTTGGTTTATCCTCTGGGAGATTTTCTTAATTCTGTCTTCCAAATTTTCTGTGTAATTTTTCCTGGTTTTGATCATATTTTTAGTTTCCAAGAGGTATTTTTATTCTTTGAATGTTCCTTATATACCACAACTTCTTTATCCATTCATCTGTCAATGGACACTTAGGTTGCTCCCATCTCTTGGTCATTATAAATAATACTCCTATGAACATGGGGGTGCAAATATCTCTTTGACATAGTGTTTTTGTTTCCTGTGGATATATTCCCAGAATTGGAATTGCTGGACCATATGGTAGTTATATTTTTATTTTTCTGAGGAACCCCTGTACTGGTTTCCATAGTGGCTGCACCGATTTACTCTCCTATCAACACTGTGCAATGGTTCCATTTTCTGTACATCCTCACCAGCACTTATCTCTTGTCTTTTTGATGATAGCCATTCTAACAGATGTGAGGTGATATCTCTGTGTGGTTTTGATTTGCATTTCCCTGATGATTAGTGATGTTGAGCACATTTTCACGTACCTGTTGGCCATCTGTATGCTTTCTTTGGAAAAATGTCTATTCAGATCCTCTGCCCATTTTTTAATTGAATTTTTTTTTTTTTTGCTATTGAGTTGTATGAATTCTTTATATATTTCGGAACTTAACCTCTTACCAGATGTATGATTTGCAAACATTTTCTCCCATTCCATAGGTTACCTTTTCGTTTTGTTAGTGATTTCCTTTGCTGTGCAGAAGCTTTTTATATTAGATTTTGATTTATATATTTCAAAGCTATTCAGTTAAATCCATAAAAAATCATGATTATTATATCTTCCTGATGTATTGAAATGTGCTTGCATAGTTATTAATATATAATAATCCTCTTGGGTCCCTCTAATAAATTTCATCTTGTATTCAATTTGCCATTAATATTGTTACAGTTTGTTTTCCATTAAGCATTTTAAATATCTTTTTTAAAATTGTAGTATAGTTGATCTACAACAGTGTGTTAGTTTCAGGTATGCAGCAAAGTGAGATATTCTTTTCTCATCCCTTTGTTTCAACATTGTGTTGTAATTTTGAGCCTGTTTTTTAAACATAGCAAGAGTTTATTTTTACGCTCCTTAGTCTGTGAGTCTGTCTTCTAATATAAATTTTACTTATTCATATTTATTGTTATTTATGATATACTTAGGCTTGTTTCTACTCTTATTTATTTACTCATTCTTGCTTCTCCCTTTTTTCATTTGTCTCCCCATTCCCCTCTATTCATTCTTGAATTGATTGTTTCTCTATTTTTTCCTGCTATTAGAAGAAATAATGCCATACACATAATTAAGCTTACATCCAGGCTCTCTGTCATGTAATTTTGCAGTGCCCTCTTAATATCCTGGAGCTAACAATGTCTATCAATTAATATCTACATCTGTATCATTTGGCTATTGCTATGAAGATGTTTCATAACAAATTAAATAACCTAAATAAACCCAAACAATAGCCATCTTTTTCACCATTCATGCAGCTATGCAACGGAATTGAGGTTCAGCTGATGTAGACTAGGCTTGGTGGCACAGCTCTGCTACTCACTGTAGGTCTGTGGGATGGTTGGAATAGCTTTGCTTCAGGCTGTGGCGGTTGGGTGGTTCTGCTCCATGTGTCTCTCATTCTTTTCTGGGAACAGCAGGGGAGCTGGGGCAGGTTCTTCTAATAGCAGTGGTGGAGACACAAAAGAGTAAGCTTAATCCTGAAAGCCCCTTTCAAGTCTCTCGTTGATTCATAGTGGCTACTAAGCACGGAGTCAAGGGGTGAAGAAATAGACTCCAGGATATTAAGAGGGCATTGCAAAATTACACGACAGAGCATGGGTGTATAATCCTATTACTAAGGAAAGGGAGAAATGTTAGAATAACGACCCAGTCTACCAGGACATTCTTCCCTTTAACAAGATGCATTTAAAAAAAAGTATACAGTTCCTCCGTTATTCCTACCTGTCATCTTCTGTGTTGATATTTGAGATTTTTGTTGTTCGATATTTAAAATTGCTATTATTTTTAATCTAAACACATATACTTATTGAGATAAGGACATATAGGGCACTGCATGGATCTGAGTTCTTGCAGTGGAAGCTATGATGTGCTGATCTGAATCTCCATCAGGAATGAAAGACTCTCAGCTGTAGAGAATGCTGCCAGCAGCCAGTTTTCAGCTCTCAGCCACCATAAAGGATTACCTTGACTGAAGAAGCTGCCTTGACAAGGTCATGCCCTCTTCCCAGGTGGTCACATTCAATGACTGTTCAATACAAGGGTATAAAAGTCCAGCCCTTTTGGGATGGGTCTGAAGGGTAATGCAACTGTTGGCACTCCTCAGAGAATCAGGTAAGGCTTCTTTCTGTGGATATTGTATGACTGCCCAGCTTCCGCCTCATCTTGCTCCCTTCTCTTCCCCAGGTGTTTATCCTCGGAGCACTCCCTAAAAACATTTTTACACACTAACCTCTGTCTCGGGAATAACTTGTGTTGGTCTGAAAACTGCTAAAAGTCTTTCAGTATTATGCCTTGTGGTTTTATGATCCAGAGCGTATACACACAAGTAAGAATTAATTCTGTTAAGATAGATGGGTCTGCTTACCTGTCCTCCCCGCCATTTTGGAAAATGGAATGTTGCATGTAATGGTCAAACGTGATTGACTTCATCAAAATGTATTTCCAAAGCAGTATGTGGAAGGAGTACTTCTGAAAAATCAAACCTTTTGAAAACACCAAAATGGGAAAAGAAGTACTTATCTGCTAAATAGTCATGGGGAATTATGTACAGTGAACCTACACATATACAGTGGGTCTTTTTTTTTTTTTTTTTTTTTGCGGTACGCAGGCCTCTCACTGTTGTGGCTTCTCCCGTTGCGGAGCACAGGCTCCGGACGCGCAGGCTCAGCGGCCATGGCTCACGGGCCCAGCCGCTCTGCGGCATGTGAGATCTTCCCGGACCGGGGCACGAACCCACGTCCCCTGCATCGGCAGGCGGACTCTCAACCACTGCGCCACCAGGGAAGCCCGACAGTGGGGTTTTGATATTAATTTACAACTGGTGTGTAACTATGAGAGTTTTCCTTACTCTATCAGGCCTAGATTTCTCTTCTCTAATTTAGGTTTTATTGGTGTTTTTCCATGTAGTGGACATGATGAAGCTTTATTTGCATAACATTTTTGAGGACACGGAGGTAGAGTATAGGCCAAGATTTCTTCCTTGAAAGAAAGTGAAGGGAGTGTTGAGGACAGTAAGATTCAAACAAAGAGGGGATAAGAACTCTACATAAATTCTTGGTGAAACAAGGAGAGAATGAAGTTCTGAGAGTGGAAATGCATAATGGATCTTGGGATGTCATTTGGGTCCAGCAGGGGGAATTCATTTGGGCGTGACATTCTAGGGTTCTTAGCCAGGTGCCTTTGGCTCAGCTGAATAGCTTTTTCTCAGTTATCATAGCATTACGTTTTTTCATGATCCAAAAATGTTGTAAACCCTCAGATATCAGAAACTTCTGGAAAGAGCTATGATCATTTAAGCAGAGAAAAGTAAGTTCCAACTTTGGGGCATTGGTGGAAAGCACCAATAATTGCATAGACGTGTGAAGAGCACTGGTGGTCAGAGGTTACTGATGCTAGCAGGTGGGCAAGAAGAACATTGATAATATGAACTCTTGTGAGAAACTAACAAAGCTGAGTATTGGCTCCGAACAAAACACCATATTATCATCACCCAAGTTCCTCATATTCCGTCTAGCTGGTACACTCTGGAGGCAATCAGGGTCTGTTTCTCCTCTTTCTCCTCCTCTCTCTCTCTCTATCCTCCTTTCAGAATGCATATTTGTATTTTGGATTATCTCTTTCCACGTGTTTTGATGCCATTTCCTTCTACCCGAATCTGATCTTTCTTAACGACCTATTGTTAGTTGAAAGTAATGTATGGATCTTGTTTAAGTAAATAGAAAAAAAAAAAGAAAGAAAGAAAGAAAAAAGAGAGGAAAAAATAAATAGATTTACCCCCAAAGACAAATCCCTTGATTGTTTAAAAGGATAAATTTATTAACGTCTTTTAATTGACTTTTTTCCAAACAGGATTATTTTGAATCTTGGGCTCATGCAAATTTTTATAGGCACACTAGGGAGCACTGTTGAGTTATAAATGTCCCAGTGCTGTTCGCCTGGTTTATATTAATGCTGAACTTGCAACTCCTTTCCTTGATGTCAGTATTTCACCTTCTGTGCTAGCAGTAGGATATGAAATAGACGTGGAGATTTGCTTCCAGTGCAGAAAAAAAATAATGATTACTTAAAACAGCACTTGTTGATGAAAATTAGGGAAGAAAAATGCGTATTTGTGAAGGAGTACTGATTTTTTTTCTTTTGGCACTTTTTGGATTATAAATTCACATTAGTGATACAGCCAATATACAAACCACAGTTGTAGCAACCAGAGAAAGAAACAGGATATGACCCCCTTTGTGAGATGTTCATAGTATTCTCTAGGAGGCAGGGGAAAACTTCATTCATCTGCAGTTTATTCAGAATGTTCTTTTCTTTTACTTGTCATTTTGGAATGGATTTCACTGTTGCTAAAAAGGTACAGGAACAACAGCCTCAGAGCTAGAAATCATCTGTTTCTTCACAAAACAAGTTCACCCCAGATCAGCCATGTGACCTGCCCCAGCAGTGCCCAGCCCTCTGACCCGAGTCTTGCTGGAATAGCATCTCTTTTGGGACTGAAAAAGAATTCATGTTCTAAGTCCTTCATACTATTTCTCTCAAGTTTGGTGCCGCTATAATGTTGAGTCCTTTTTCCTTTTAAACCAGGTAGTGAAAAGTAAAACTAAAAGCCCAAATCCATTCAACAGAGAATTCGATGTGCAGATTTGAGATAAAATAAGCCACGAATATTTGAGCAGTATCATGATACACATTGCACAATTTAAAAAAAGTTGGTTAGGGTGATTTGAGTTTTCTCATTGGTAGAGCTAGGTTAGTTATGGGACCATTTAAATTGTTTTAAACATTATTCAAGCCAACCTCAGAAGATTCTTAATTTTTAAAAATGTTTTGTGTTAATAGAATCATGTCTAAGTCTGTTTTTTTTCCATCTACACTTAATACAGTTATATCAGTTCAGAAATATTTTAGGAGTGATGTGCTCTCATTAATTTCCATTAAAAAGCATTTATTAAAAACATGCATTTGTTTATGTAGTTACTATGTGTAACTAGTTATGTGCGACTCCTAGTCACCTGATGTCCGCCCTGACCAAGGCACCAGATATACCTGGATTTGCATCCCAGCCCAGCGGGTTTTTCGTCCTGGGGCTCTCTTGGGCAACTTAGTTGATGCTCTGAGTCTCAGATTGATGAAGATATTAATACTTTTATCATAATGCCTTTATAAGGATGAAATGATGCACTGATGTAAAGTGGTCAAGTTGGCAAAGTATTCAATGGAATCCGGTGTGCTCCTTTCCACACCCACTTAAGATCAGCAATGATGCAATAGATAGAAACAGAGTCCAAACTGCCACATCACAGTGTGTCCTCACATCACTCTGAAAAAAATCTCACAAAGGAAAAGAAAATACTACAAATGGGGATGCACATTTCATGCACTGTGGATTTCAAAGGAAAAGCATATTTCCTGTCCAAAACCTAGAATAAATTTGAGCTATTTATAGTATATGCTGCACTCCAGAGTATTTTAATCAAAGTCTTGTGAATGACTTTGTTTTTTAATTAATTAATCAATTAATCAGTTATTTTCTGCGTTGGGTCTTCATTGCTGTGTGCGGGCGAAGCGTTCTCTAGTTACAGCGAGTGGGGGCTATTCTTCTTTGCAGTGCGTGGGCTTCTCCTTCTGTGGCTTCTCTTGTTGCAGAGCACAGGCTCTAGGCACATGGGTTTCAGTAGTTGTGGCTCATGGGCTCTAGAGCTCAGGCTCAGTAGTTGTGGTGCATGGGCTTAGTTGCTCTGCGGCATGTGGGATCTTCCCGGACCAGGGATCAAACCCGTGTCCCCTGCATTGGCAGGCAGATTCTTAACCACTGCACCACCAGGGGTGTCCCTTGTGAATGACTTTGGATCAAAGAAATGAATCAAACAGTCAACAGAAGTAGAGCCTCTGTTTCCTTAGTGCCCCATATTCATGCTTAGAATATGGTGCTTTAAAAAATTTATATTAAAAACAAATTTTGAAAAGACAATAGGGCTCAAACTCCAAGAAGTGCAAATGAAGATAGATGGATATAAAGGAAATAGTCTCCCTTGTACTCTTCTGGTCATTGCCCTTCCTGAAGGCAGTGTCTGTTATATTCTTGAGTATCTTTCTATTGAGAGCAGATAGGTAGATGGATGGATGGATGGATGGATGGATATGAATATGGACATAGATATAGATATAATCTTTTCAAACATGTGGGATATATCGTTAGGCTAAATTGCTAGAAAAAAATATCAGCAATGCCTATATTCTTCAGTAGCACCATTTATTACTTTTTTAAATCATAATTTGATGATATAAATGATATTCCAGTGCAGTGTCAAAGAGTAGTTTTATTATGAGTGGTATTAATTACCTTTTAGGAGCCATTTTCAGTTTTTTCCTGTGAACTGTCTTTTCATGTCCTCTGCCCGTTTTAAATTGGACTCAGTCTTATTAAGACATTTATCAATAAAAATGTATTAGGAAAATAAGACCTTTGTCTGTAATCTGAGTTATGAATATTTTCCCCAGTTTTCTATTTATCTTTTGGCTTTTCTTATGTGAGTCTTAATATGCAGGCATTTTACATTTTTCTGTGAACAAGTCACTCCAAGATTATAAAAACATAGAATTTGCCACATGCTGAATTTCTAAGTGTATTTTGCTATGTTTAGTGTTTAGAACATTGCATCTTAAGAGAATTTTTTAAAAATTTTCTGGAATTATTATCTTTCACTCTAAAGAAATATAATAAATGTATTTCTAAAAGAGTTGGCGGAGACCAACATGGATTATAGAAATGGATTGTATTAAAGACTGCACAACCTCTAAGACCAGAGTAAGACATCATAGCTCATTTGATACCCTTAGAGGCCTTGCTTGGCGAATACAGGCAAATGATTTTAATTAGCCTGTTGTACGCCTGTAAATGGATGCTTCTAAAGAGCCTGAAATGAGTCCTTTTCTTAATTTGTTCTTTTAAGACAACTTTAGTTTAGAGGAACCTCTGTGAGGTACCCTGACACTAGGAATATCTCGTTGGCATGGCCAACTACTTTTTACCATTTCTGGGCATGTCTGTCATAGATGACAGGCATATCTTGCCCTCTTCAACAGCGAAAGTTACACTCTTAATGTAAGTTCAGAGAACTGTTTTTATTAATGATCTTGTTTACATTATTGATATATGTATGTGTGTGTGTATTCTAAAAGACAGTGATGAACCTCAGCGGATAATTTCCAAAATGTCTCTCACAAACCAGCAGAGCCCAAGCTGATGAGGTTTCTCTACATTATTTGCAGAACATCAGACCATCATGTATTATATTTGTAAATATTTAAACAGTGTCATTGGGAGAAAGTTTGGTTTATAAAATTGTCTTAGAAGTAAAATTATTTTGGAATTAGAATTTACGTTATTGTAGAAACGTGTTTGAAAACCATTTATATAATTGAAAACAAAATCCTCAGTGATTGAAAATGGTTAAAGAAAGGCAACGGGTGGGTTTCTTTACTGGTTTCTTCTCAGTGTGCTCCCCCCCGCCAACCCCAGAAGTCTCTGGCTTGTGTTACTAAATGGCTACCTATGGCTTTATTCAACCGTTGTAACTTAAGACTCTCAGGGCTGGTTTCTTTGAGTGAAGGCTGCTGGATTGCTCTTTTTCCAATAAATATAGAGTCTGAGTTTTTTTATGGTAAGTAGACAAAGATTCCCTTTGAAACATGTAGTCTGAGCGCCAAACACTGGACTCATTGTCTCTGACACAATAAGTGCCACATTCAGTCTTTAGAAATGGTGAGCGATTTGCTTGTATTCAAGAACCAAAGAAGTTTTACACATCCAGAAAAGCGATGCACAGCTGAGTTTTCAATAATGCTAATACTGTGTGTGTGAGTGTGAGTTCACACTGTGATGTGTACAGTGCTGTCCCCTGACTGGTATATGCCACTCATGGCATATAACTCACGATGAGTTATTTACTGGGTTATACAAATAGAACCCAGTCACTTCAAATGAAAGTAGAAAGGATTCCTGCTCATGTTTCATTTTGCATATGAGAGTAGAGAATTAGATTATATTTGTCATACACATTTTGGATGTAATGTGGCATTCCAGATTAGGGGTGGCCTTGTGTCAGGTTCTCCAGAAGCTGACCCTGAATTGAGGATTTATGTGCAAATGATTCAGTAGGGAATTGCTCCTAGGTGAAACAAGTAAGGGAGTAAGAGAAACATATCAGTGAAAGGAAGGAATCCAAGCAAGGGAACAGTTTCTGACAAAGTTCGAGCCTCAGCTGGATCATACAGGAGAGCTTTGGAGAGCAAGTTATAGCTCAGATTTTGTCCCAAATTGAGGCAAGGGGAGCTGGGATTTCATAAGTCACTCGTAGGCTAAGAGCCACCCAAACTAAACTAAGGGGGACCCAAACTCTCCGATACTCTGAGATACTTCCAGCCCTTGGCACAGGTAGGCAGAGTGGCATCTGTGGCTGAGGGCAGTCTCCAAAGATAATCACAGATGTGGGCCCACAGAAACAAAAGCACAAAGAAGCTGGGGATGGCAGGCATGGGTACAAAGAAATGGCCAAAGGGCTTCAAGGGGGTCCAATACCAAAAGTTATTTGCTAGAGGGATTACTTCTAAATTCTAATTAAATGATTCCCAATCACTAAAAAAAAAATTCACTTAGTGATTCTGATACATTTTTTAAAAGAATTGTTACTAAGTAAATGATTCTGATCAGATATTAGCTTAGTCAGGGGCTGCACTATAGGAAATCTTACTCCTTAATATTTCTCAAATACGGCAGGCACACTGCTGTCTCAGGGGCTTTGTACTTGTTTCTTCTGCCCAGATCTCACCCCACAGATTGATTTTCTTTTTTTAAATTCTTTTTTAAAAAAATTATTTATTTTTGGATGTGTTGGGTCTTCATTGCTGCATGTGGGCTTTCTCTAGTTGCGGTGAGCAGGGGCTACTCTTTGTTGCGGTGCGTGGGCTTCTCGTTGCAGTGGTTTCTCTTGTTGCAGAGCTTGGGCTCTAGGTGTGCGGGCTCAGAGTTCTGGCATGTGGGCTCAATAGTTGTGGCTCGCAGGCTCTAGAGCACGGGCTTAGTAGTTGCGGTGCACGGACTTAGTTGCTCCACGACCTGTGGGATCTTCCTGGACCAGGGATCGAACCCGTATCCCCTGCATTGGCAGGCGGATTCTTAACCACTTCGCCACCAGGGAAGTCCACATAGATTGATTTTTGATAAAAAGTGAGAAAAATACGACTTTATGATAGAGGAATTTGGCTGTTTCACCCTGATCCAGCCTTGCCATCATTGACTAGATGTTGTATACTGCTTAATGTGAAGCAATATGAAATATACAACATCCCCATGCATATTCTTCCCCAAAACTATTTAAACAGAATCTGATCAGACCTCTCCCTAACTTCCGGTTTACAACATTAATATGATAGTTTTATACAGTCAACGTCCTTTGGATATTGGGTTTGCCCACATATTTACCATTGTTTCGTCATCCTTCTTTCATCTCAGTCGTTTTACCTGCAATCATTTTCCTTCTATCTGAAGTATATCTTTTAGCGCTTTGCTGACCAATATGATAACCACTAATCACGTGGATATTGTGCACTTGACATATAACTACTCTGAACTGAGATTTGCTGTTCATGTAAAGCATATGCTGGATTTCAAAAACCTAGTACAAAAATGTAAAATAGCCCATGAATGTTCTTTTATATTAATTACATGTTGAAATGATACTATTTTGGGTATATTGGATTAAATAGACCGTTATTCAAATTGACTGTACCTTTCTTTTTGCTTTTGAAAATGTGGCTACTAGAGCATTTAAATTTACATGTCCCTCCTGTTGTATTTCTATTGGACAACTCTGTTTTAGAAGTGTCTTTAATGATGGTCTAATGGTGGCAAGTTCTTAATTTTTGTTTTGTCTGAAAATGTCTTTATTTTACATTTGCTCTTGAAGTCTTTTTTACATATACTAGGCTAGATTGAGTTACTTTCTCTTGTATCGAGGATATTATTTCACTGTTTCTGGTTTCTGTTTTTGCTGATAAGACGTTAGTTAACATTGTCACTCCTTTGGCTCTAATTTGTCTTTTCTCTGGCTGCTGTTGGAAAAATCTGCTGGTTTTTAATATTCTGATGCTTCATCATGATGAATCTAGGTATGGGTTTCTTATTATTTATCCTGCTTGGGATTCACGGGGTTTTCTGAAACTGTGTATTCGTTTCTTCTTTCAGTTCTAGGAAATTACTAGTCATTATCTCTCAGATATCACTTCGTCCCCATTCTATTTCTTGCCAGCTTCTGAAACTCCACTTAGACCTATGTTAGACTTTTACTTTATCTTTCCTCTATTTTTCCCCTACCTTTTGTGTTTTCCTCATTTTTGTCTCTGTAAGGTGCATATTGAATTAATTCTTCATAACTACCTAACATTTTGCTAATACCTTTATCTGTGTCTAATATTCTGGTTCAACTCCTCCATGGAATTTAATTTCAATGATATTATTGTTATTTTAAGTACAATTTGATTCTTTTCAAATCTGCTTATTTTGACTTAGTCTGTTCAGACTGCTATAACAAAAATGCCATTGACTGGGTAGCTTAACAACAAACTTTTTTTTTTGTTTTTTTGGGGTACGCGGGCCTCTCACTGTTGTGGCCTCTCCCATTGCAGAGCACAGGCTCCAGACATGCAGGCTCAGCAGCCATGGCTCATGGGCCCAGCCGCTCCGTGGCATGTGGGATCCTCCCGGACCGGGGCACGAACCCGTGTCCCCTGCATCGGCAGGTGGACTCTCAACCACTGCACCACCAGGGAAGCCCTAATACTACCTTTTTACTCATCTCCAAGTAGGCAATTTTCTCTGCTGTCCCCTTGATGCATGAGGTGAGTTTCATTCTGCTCATCTTACATTGATGTACACGTAGCCCTTTGCAAGCCCATTTGTAATTCCCACAGTCTTCCATGAGATTGCCCATTTCAGGTGAGCTCTGTCTTCTTTCTGTATCGAAAGAATTCAGATTCCTTTAGCACAGTGTTTTCAAAATGTGATCTACAGATTTCTAGATTTCTGGAAACGTCCTTCTGGGCAGCCCCAGGGGTCAAGGATGAGCACAAGCCCATCTATCTGGATTCTCTCACCCCTGAAAACAGAGCCACTTCACTTTTACCTGTTTTATACACCAAGTTTCTGTGTTAGTATTCATTTGAAGGAAGGAGCGAGCTGTTAAGACACTTCTGAAGACTACCCTATTTTTTTTTTGGAGGAACTGGTCCTTTTTTTTTTTTTTTGCGGTACGCGGGCCTCTCACTGTTGTGGCCTCTCCCGTTGCGGAGCACAGGCTCTGGACGCGCAGGCTCAGCGGCCATGGCTCACGGGCCCAGCCGCTCCGTGGCATGTGGGATCTTCCCGGACCGGGGCACGAACCCGTGTCCCCTGCATCGGCAGGCGGACTCTCAACCACTGCGCCACCAGGGAAGCCCGGAACTGGTTCTTTATTTCAAAAAGACACTTATCAATTTTCAGTATCAAAACAGTTACACTATTGGTTTTTCTTTGTCGCAGTTGGCCCACAAAGAGACCACACCAAAGGAGAGTACATTTTAAGCCAATTAAGCTGCAGAATGCACACCTGACAGACCTCACTGAAACCTCACCAGAACCAGCACACTGCCAGCCCACAGAGTGTAGAGAGCTCTCACAGCTAGACGGGGTGACCAGTGTGCCCCAACCCCAAAGAAGCAAAGTTTCAAAATAATATAAAATTTAAAAACAGTGAAAACTACTCTTTTGATGTGTGAACAACATCTTACGTTAAGTTATTCACTTTTGGAAGCTTCACTAAATATTTCAGTATACCCAAAACTATGAATGCTGAAGGAAATTGATCCCAAGAGAAAACAATGGATTAAACTGCCTAAAAGGACTTATGGGAGGGGCAAATGACCTAATAAGAGGAAATGGATATAAATTATTTTAACAAAAAATTAGCCAGCTACCATGAAGAAGGGCTTAACTAAAATGAACTATGACTTGCATGTGAACTCAGGTCATGAGTGGGTCAGCTTAGGGGTTGATAAAGTGTCAGCTCCTTTTGTTTTTACTCACTCTTTTGTGACCGTGTCTAAGATACAGCTCTTCCTCCACTGAATGCACAAGGATAGGATGCTGGTAATTTCTGTTAAGGCCACACACGGGCACTGATAGGCTGTGAGGTGGGCAGATGACTTGAGAATGTCCGTGGTAGGGACATCAGTGGGCATCAGTGGGGTCGAAGTCTCAAGGTGGAAGACTAAACTTAAGGAACATCCAGACCACCACGAAAGGAAGTTTTCATAAAAGAGTATTTATTATATGATGGCGAGTGAGTGGATTAAAATACAAGGCTAAAATTTGAGGAGGGGCCTAGAATGAAGTGTAGGGTTTAGAAACATGGTTGAAGATGTAGATGGGAGTATGGTTTTGGGAGCTTGATCATTTCCTGTTTGGCACCTGTAACTGCCTTTTGCTGGGATCAGTTTTAGCGTGGGGGTAAAAAGCACATATTCCTTGCCTTCCCCTTTCTCTGTTATCTTCTTCCTTATCATCTCATATTTTATCTTGTAGGTATAATCACATGATTTTTTAAAAAAGCCTTCTCTTTCTGATTGATTTTTTAAAAGAATGAATAATTTAACATAAGATTATATATATATAAAATATACAATATTTTATATATATATATATATATATGGGAACACTATTTATCTGGAGAGATTATGTTGAGGCCAAGTGGCAGGAAATGATTGAGCTACTGAAGGGGTGGGAGTTACTGTGACTCAGGGTTGCCTTTGAGGCACAGAAAACCTTTTCCGAGAGGACCCTGGCTGATGTGCTGATGCATTCCAGTGTGCCCAGCCTGAAGCAGTTGAGTTGGGAGGGGGATCAGCAAAATGCCTGGAGATGTGAGCCTTCCTCTTTGAGAGATCTGACTTCTCTACTGAATGAGTGCTGGGGAGACTAGGAGGCCAGCCAGGCCCTCTGGCCCTCAGGCTGCAGCATTAGGAGGAAAGTAAGGATTTCCCATCTCGAGAAACCCCCTCTCTCAGGTGAGAATGCTGCCGCTGGCGCAGGGTGTCCAGAGGAACCTGTTGAGCTGGAGTGATTTATACCTTCGGTAGACACTCACCACAGGCTGTGATGGTTTCTGTGGCCTTTTCTGATATGGCATCACCTAGAACACGGTGCCGACACTGTGGCTGTGTGGCAAGATCTAGGAGTCTGTACTTCTAGTAAGTATTCTGGTAATTCTGATACAGAGAGACCAGCACTCTTTCAAAAGATGTAGTTTGGAACCACTGGTTTAATGCATAGACAGCTGTGATGTTGCATCTGCAGAAAGGGCAGGCCTAGAGGTTTTAAGGTAGCCCTATCCCATCCTGAAACATGAACTTCTCTGGGGCACCTTTACTCCTATTCCCATTTCCTGATCTTCATACTCCAGCTCTAGGGATTGGCTTCTGGCCATCCCCTGTCTTGCAGATACATTCAGACTCCTTTTCTCTGGTTTCCGGATCCCATTCTCCTGCTCATCCCTGCATCTGGATGCTTGACTCTAATTCCGGGTAAGGGATGTGCTGACCCAGACTTTGCCCCTTAGCATTTACACGGCTGAGCCTCCCTATCAGCAAATGGCACTTGGACATTGAAACTGCTTGAGGATGTCATGCATCCTCCTTATTACCGGTTTTCATAAGGAAGATTTTTTTCCCTAAATGCTCCTCCTATATTCTTTCCTTAGACCCGTCTCACACAGTCATGGGTGAACTACCTGATTTAAGATTTTGAGAAAGGAACTGGGCATGCTTAGCTCAGCCCCTTATTTCTTCCCTTTTCTTAGAAGCAGACTGCCTGAAGGAAGCACACGTACTGCTCAGCAACTCTGTGCTGTACACTCTGCAGGTACAAACCCCGAAGTAGAAAAGTCTGAGCTTGTCCAGTTGGCCTGTGGTAGGTAGACAAGTCTGCCTAATTCTGGGCGTACATATTATATTAGCGAGCCCACCCATCTGGCTAATAGATGGAAAGCCTTGTCCTTCCATCTGGCCTGTATAGAAATAAAGGAGATATTTTGGCCCTCATCTGCTTGTGTTTTGGTCTCTCTCAGTGGGTTCAGAATTCCAGTAGGAAAAGAGGAGTGCCATTCATTTGGGTTCCCTCAGTTGGTCCCAAATCCATAATATAAGAAGGAAGTTCTCTTAATTGCTTAAGGTAATTTGAATTCCTAATGTATTGTGCAGATGAAGTGCAAATCTACATCTTCCTCCCTACACCTCCTGAGCTTTTTCTAAAGCAAAAGAATAGAAGTCAAACCTAAGACATAAACTGTGTACATATTTGTACCTTGTGGCGCCTACAACTCATCTTGCTAATGACTTGTTATGAGAGAGTGAAAAGGTGACATGGTATAGTGGCACTGAGGAATAGTGAAAAAGCACAGGAGACGAATAATCAGAGGAATCGAAGTGTAAATTACACTCCATCACTTCATAGTTGAGTGACCTTAGACATTTTACTTAAGCTTTAGAACTTTACTTATTTCTTCTTAAAATGAGACTCGTAATACCTAGCTCTTAAGACTGTAGTGATAAAATTAAATAGAGCTTGAAGGACTTGCCATATAGAAGGAACTTAGAAATAATAACTTTCCACTTCCTGTGTGGATGCAAAAACCCAATCTCTTGATTTTCACTATAACAATATTGTGCTGAATTTGAATGCTTTCTAAATAATATTCTAGCATGTTTAGTAAGAAGCTTAGGATATTCTGTTTTGTTCCCATGATCTCCATTATCTTATGGAACTTATTCCTTTGAATGTGCTTTTTTTTTTTTAATGGTTTTCCAAGGTGAAGGAGTAAAATATATTCATCTGCCAAAGAAATTAGCTAAATACTATTGTTTTCCTTTGTGCATGGCGTATTTTATGAGTGGATTTGGAAGATAGATTAAAGTTATGAAATACAAACATATCACTTTAAATTGATCTAAAATTAAGCTGAGTTTAGCTGTGCTTTTTTTTCTCTCTTTTTTTTTAACATTTTTATTGGAGTATAATTGCTTTACAATGGTGTGTTAGTTTCTACTTTATAACAAAGTGAATCAGCTATATATCTCCATATCTCCTCCCCCTTGCATCTCCCTCCCACCCTCCCTATCCCACCCCTCTAGATGGTCACAAAGCACCGAGCTGAACTCCCTGTGCTATGCAGCTGCTTCCCACTAGCTATCTATTTTACATCTGGTAGTATATATAAGTTCATGACACTCTCTCACTTTGTCCCAGCTTACCCTTCCCCCTCCCCGTGTCCTCAAGTCCATTCTCTACGTCTGCATCTTTATTCCTGTCCTGCCCCTACTTTCTTCATAACCACTTTTTTTTTTTAGATTCCATATCTATGTGTTAGCATATGGTATTTGTTTGTCTCTTTCTGACTTACTTACTTCACTCTGTATGACAGTCTCTAGGTCCATCCACCTCACAACTCAATTTCGTTTCTTTTTATGGCTAATATTCCATTGTATATATGTGCCACATCTTCTTTATCCATTCATCTGTCCATGAACACTTAGGTTGCTTCCATGTCCTGGCTATTGTAAATAGAGCTGCAATGAATATTTTGGTACATGACTCTTTTTGAATTATGGTTTTCTCAGGGTATACGCCCAGTAGTGGGATTGCTGTGTCGTATGGTGGTTCTATTTTTAGTTTTTTAAGGAACCTCCATACTGTTCTCCATAGTGGCTGTATTAATTTACATTCCCACTGACAGTGCAAGAGGGTTCCCCTTTCTCCACACCATCTCCAGCATTTATTGTTTGCAGATTTTTTGATGATGGCCATTCTGACTGGTGTGAGGTGATACCTCATTGTAGTTTTGATTTGCATTTCTCTAATGGTGAGTAATGTTGAGCAAGGAAAGAAAGATTTCTGTGCCTTAATTTTGTATCCTGCTACTTTACCAAATTCATTGATTAGCTCTAGTAGATTTCTGGTAGCATGTTTAGGATTCTCTATGTATAATATCATGTCATCTGCAAACAGTGACAGCTTTACTTCTTCTTTTCCGATTTGGATTCCTTTTATTTCCTTTTCTTCACTGATTGCTGTGGCTAAAACTTTCAAAACTATGTTTAATAATAGTGATGAGAGTGAACAACCTTGCATTGTTCCTGATCTTAGAGGAAATGGTTTCAGTTTTTCACCATTGAGAATGATGTTGGCTGTGGGTTTGTCATATATGGCCTTTATTATGTTGAGGAAAGTTCCCTCTATGCCTACTTTCTGGAGAGTTTTTATCATAAATGGGTGTTGAATTTTTGTCGAAAGCTTTTTCTGCATCTATTGAGATGATCATATGGTTTTTCTCCTTCAGTTTGTTAATATGGTGTATCACATTGCTTGATTTGCGTATATTGAAGAATCCTTGCATTCCTGGGATAAACCCCACTTGATCATGGTGTATGATCCTTTTAATGTGCTTTTGGATTCTGTTTGCTAGTATTTTGTTCAGGATTTTTGCATCTGTGTTCATCAGTGATATTGGCCAGTAGTTTTCTTTTTTGTGACATCTTTGTCTGGTTTTGGTATCAGGATGATGGTGGCCTTGTAGAATGAGTTTGGGAGTGTTCCTCCCTCTGCTATATTTTGGAAGAGTTTGAGAGGATAGGTGTTAGCTCTTCTCTAAATGTTTGATAGAATTTGCCTGTGAAGCCATCTGGTCCTGGGCTTTTGTTTGTTGGAAGATTTTTAATCACAGTCTCAATTTCAGTGCTTGTGATTGGTCTCTTTATATTTTCTGTTTCTTCCTGGTTCAGTCTCGGAAGGTTGTACTTTTCTAAGAATTTGTCCATTTCTTCCAGGTTGTCCATTTTATTGGCATAGAGTTGCTTGTAGTAGTCTCTCATGATCCTTTGTATTTCTGCAGTGTCAATTTTTACTTCTCCTTGTTCATTTCTAATTCTGTTGATTTGAGTCTTCTCCCTTTTTTTCTTGATGAGTCTGGCTAATGGCTTATCAATTTTGTTTATCTTCTCAAAGAACCAGCTTTTAGTTTTATTGGTCTTTGCTATTGTTTCTTTCATTTCTTTTTCATTTATTTCTGATCTGATCTTTATGACTTCTTTCCTTCTGCTAACTTTGGGGATTTTTTATTCTTCTTTCTCTGATTGCTTTAGGTGTAAGGTTAAGTTGCTTATTTGGATGTTTCTAGTTTCTTGAGGTAGGCTTGTATTGCTATAAACTTCCCTCTTAGAACTGCTTTTGCTGCATCCCATAGATTTTGGGTTGTTGTGTTTTCATTGTCATTTGTTTCTAGGTATTTTTTTATTTCCTCTTTTATTTCTTCAGTGATCTCTTGGTTATTAAGTAGTGTATTGTTTAGCCTCTATGTGTTTGTACTTTTTACAGATTTTTTCCTGTAATTGATATCTAGTCTCATAGCTTTGTGCCCAGAAAAGATACTTGATAGGATTTCAATTTTCTTAAATTTACCAAGTCTTGATTTGTGACCCAAGATATGATCTATCCTGGAGAATGTTCCATGAGCACTTGAGAAGAAAGTGTATTCTGTTTTTGGATGGAGTGTCCTATAAATATCAATTAAGTCCATCTTGTTTAATGCATTATTTAAAGCTTGTGTTTCCTTATTTATTTTCATTTTGGATGATCTGTCCATTGGTGAAAGTGGGGTGTTAAAGTCCCCTACTATGATTGTGTTACTGTCGATTTCCCGTTTTATGGCTGTTAGCATTTGCCTTATGTATTGAGATGCTCCTATGTTGGGTGCATAAATATTTACAATTGTTATATCTTCTTGTTGGATTGATCCCTTGATAATTATGTAGTGTCCTTCTTTGTCTCTTGTAATAGTCTTTATTTTAAAGTCTATTTTGTCTGATATGAGAATTGCTACTCAAGCTTTCTTTTCATTTCCATTTGCGTGGAACATCTTTTTCCATCCCCTCACTTTCAGTCTGTATGTGTCCCTAGGTCTGAATTCCCAGTCTTAATTATGGCTGTGTAACATCTGCGGATGTGTGATAGAAGTCTATTTACTGGAATGAGAAAATTTCCCTTACCCATGAGTCATGAGAATCTTCTTGCCACTGGAGTTTTATTTTAATGAAGCCAGGGATTAAGCAATTGGTAAGTTATTTGGTTCATTATGTGCAGATTCTCACAATCTGCATACATGTGTTGCTTATTTTTTAGTCTTTGGTTCTCTACCCCTTGGGTGAACAATCCTCAGCTGAGGCAGATGGTCAACATTCTCTCCTTATAAAAGGCAATGTCGACCTGATGACCAAATGGTCACTAGGTAAGGAGCTGGTGCTCTCTAGACATCAGATTGACATGTGTTAGGAATGAAGTTAGCTGGTTTACTCTTCTTTTTTCTTGAGGTTTTTCCATTTAAATGTCACATGTATGTATTCTTAAAGCTTATTCTATTATCAAATGTACCATTTTTCCTCAGCAATTTCATCAAGGGAAGTTTCATTACCTCTTTCTTTGAAATGATACTTTCCATCTGTTTTTGTTGGCAACACAGGGAATAATTTCCAGTACCTAATTAAAGTTATGTGGGCTGACTTTCATTAATATGTCATTAAATGTTTCTGACTGTTGTGCATTGTTTACTTAGAGAATTAAAATCAAGGTCCCTTGATAGTCACTTTCTGAACTTTCTAGAATTTACATGTGTTCTGAGGCCCCTCTTTAGAGGTACTAATGCTTTTTTTGTTGTTGTAGAGAGAGCAGTGTTCAATATGAGAGAGAGTTCCTTGGAGAGCTCTGTGTTTAATAGGTGAGACTGATAAGCTCATTCAGATTCTTACCATGAGTATAAATAGATGGCTCTGGTCCAAGTGTGGAACTTTAATACACATTCACGGTTTAGACACTCTTCTTGTACAATTTGGAAATTCTCGTTTCTCAAAGCATATTTCATCTCATCACCTCTTAAACTCTTGAACCTATTCTCAAGATGGACTTAGGTACAATATGAATTCAGCTGCTCATTGCTAGATTCATAACTCAACACAATTAATTTTGTTTGAAACATAATGGACTCTGAAAGGAACCTTTCCAATGATAATATGGTTGGATTATTTCCTTAAAATATTGCCACTCACAAAGGAGATAGAAAAGGGGGACAGATCTTAAGAATGAGAAGAACTGACTTATTTTGCTGTAGGGCAGTAAGGGGTTTTGGGAAGAGAGAGTGAGAGAGAAAAGAGAGAGAGAAAAGAAAGAGAGGAAAGAGAAGCAGAGAGAGAGAAGCTGAGAGGGGGAGAGACAGGAAGAGAGAGAGAGAGGAAGGGAGGGAGGGGGGAGGGAGAGAGAGAAAGAGGGAGAGAGAATATAAATCTTAGATAGCAGGTGCTGAGATCTGAAATTCCCTTGGATCCCGTCATCCTGGTACTGGCTGTGTCTTGGGAAAAATGGCTGCTGGTGGGTATGTATAAGGCTGAAATAACTAAGGAGCAGAGTTGAATTTGGGCTATTGGTTGAGAGGTTCATAGAGGCCTATGAACCCAAGTGACATGGACCAAGCCAGTGCAGCATGTGTTTGTGTTTCCCCTTTTATCTTTTTGCCCCTGAAGTTTTATTTTAATGAAGATAGTGATTAAGCAACTAGTAATCTCTTTGGTTCATGATGTCCAAATTCTCACATCTCACCATCTCCCTATGTGTGTTGCTTATCTTTTAGTATTGGGTCCTCTTCTAGTTGGTTGAATAAACTTCAGATGAGTTGCATTCCCATTGGTAGAAAAGCCTGAACTGAGGGCACTATGCCTGGCAGTGGACACAGTTATCACAGAGATGATGGGCTGAAAGATTTTGGTGGAGGTCTGTGCCATTTTGCCTAAATCTGGCAAGAAAGAAGCTGATCTTGCCTACGTGATGAAACCATCTGGGCTTCAACAGCGACGCCATGTGGCAGCGTCAGCCCCAGTGGTGGTAGAGAATAGAGTTACCTGGTAAACACATTTTCTCTCTAAAAGGGACTTATAATCAGGAATGAAGCATTGAACTGGGTGGTCAGTTCCTGGGGTTGGTGGATTTACCCTGGGCGTGGTGGTAGTTTGTGGAGAGAGATGAGAGGTTCAAAAATGTGACTTTGTTTTCTGCTCTTAGCTGCTAAAGCAGGGAAATATCCATTGCACAATATTAATTCCATGGGATTTCTCTTAAAACTGGGAAATCAAGACATCAACTTCCAATTGAAGATAATGCTTATGTTTTCATTATTATATTTGATCTAGAATATAGAGAAATTCCATAAATGGTAAAATATCAAAATTCAGGTAACAGAGGTCATGCTATTATGCAAAAACTGGTGACTCCTAGAAGACTTTAGGGAGATCTTGTCTTTCCACCTTATGAGAAAGAGCTCATCCTAATAACCTCTGGTCAGTGTTCTTTACCTGAAAAAAGGAATTTTTACTTGTTTTGAACGCAGCAAATATATCTAGGACATTCTTCAGTAGGTAGAAACAAAATTTACAGTTCCAGGGTCTTAGTATTTACATGGTATTTGTCTAATTATAATATCATTTGACTGCATGTATTCCCAAACTAACATACACTTTTTTCAGTTTTATTTTATTTTTATTGAAGTATAGTTAATTTACAATGTTTCAGGTGTACAGTAAAGTGATTCAGCTATACATATATATTCTTTTCCAGATTCTTTTCCATTATAGGTTATTACAAAATATTGAATATAGTTTCCTGTGTTATATAGTAGGTCCTTGTTGTTTATCTATTTTATATATATTTGTGTATATCTATTAATCCCAAATTCTGAATTTATTCCTCACCCCCTTTCCTCTATGGTAACTATAAGTTTGTTTTCAATGTCTGTGAATCTATTTCTGTTTTGTAACGTACTTTTTTTTTTGACAACAAAGGAGTATCTTTTATTCATATTTATACCTTCTCACCCCCCCACAAAAAAATACAGGGCCTGGCAGGGCATCTGTTGCCCAGGAGGATGACAGTAAATGTTGTAAATACACTTTTAAAAAAGCCATAAAATTATACATCAGAGAACATAAATTATGAATATAAGGCGTGAGGAGGAAATATGAGCTTTATGACCTTTAACTCATCTGACTTCCCTGCAACCCAATGGTAAAGGAGAGCATTATGGAGAAGACTATGACTTTGAAATCATAATGGCCAAGATTTGAATTGTTTTTCAGTGTGACCTTGAGCTTCAAATTCCTATCCATAACATCAGCTTTGTTATGAGGATAGTCTTTTAAATAAAATTCCTGACAGTTAGTAGTTGCTCATTTAATGGTAACTTTTATTAATATCCCTGTTTGTGTTCATGAATTGTACTTTATGTATACATTCAGGTTCTTACATAATTTTTTAAAAAGATTCTTACATATTTTACCATGTTTTTCAGAAATAGCATGCATCATATTGGTACACCTTGGTAGCTGATTATATCAGTAACAAAAACCTCCTTGTCCAATTAAATAGTGTAAGATTATAAAAACTATAACATATACATTGTTTATATAGATATCATTTACATTCATTTATAATCTGTATCTATGATTCTCTTTTTACTTGGGCACAAGGTCTAAATATTGGATTCAGAGTTATCTAAAACCTGTGAAAAATTACTAGAGAGTGCAGTTAAATGGAATTTTACTGGGCAAAGGAAATGAAAAAAATAATTTAGAAAGATAATGACGTTAAATAAATGTGGAAAAATAATCTCCCTTGGAAATTAAAGAAAAGGAAACAGTGAGATACCACTTCCCATTAATTAGTGAAATAACAAGGAAAAGAAGGAAAATGGTCAACTAGAACTTGAAATTTTTTAAATGACAATACCCCATATTTGAAGAGGGCGTGATGAAATTGATGCTTTTTTTGTTTTTGTTTTTGGTGAGAGTACATTTTGCAGGAAAAGTCAAATTGAAAAGCTAATTTGACTATATATATATTTATCAAGAATCAAAATTGTTTATTCACTTTGACTCAATATCTTATCTCCTGAGAATTTAGAATGCTTTGGGTCAGGAAAAGACTAAACATGTTCCTTACAATATTAGAAACAGCTTAAGTGTTTAAATCTTGGGGATAGTTTAAAACATTTTATGTTCAACAAATACGAATTAGGAGTTTGGGATTAACATATACATACTATATGTATAAAACAGGTAAACAACAAGGACCTACTGTATAGCACAGAGAACTATACTCAATATTTTATAATAACCTATAAAGGAAAAGAATCTGAAAAAGAATAGATATAAATATATGTATAACTGAATCACTTTGCTGGCACATGAAGCTAACACAACATTGTAAATGAACTATAATTCAATAAAAAAAATAAATTAATTAAAAAAATGAAGCTAGTGAAAAATCATGAAGACCACAAGGCATATGAAAATGCCTAATGATAAACTTTTAAGGAGAAAGGAAAAACATAAAAATTAAATGCACGCTGTGATAACAAGTACAAAACTTTGAAAATGCCCTTTCTCTCCGTTCTAGGAGGAGGTGGGTCTGGCTTATTTCTCAAGTCACTGACATCCCCAGACCTAGTGAATGATGGCCTCCCTTGAGTCCTCATTCCCTACTCCTAAAGTCAACTTGCTGTTTACAGAAACTACTTGTTTCCCTCTCTTTCATTCCTTTGGACCACACTAAACTAAGTTTTTGTTTTTTTTTTCAGTAGTAGGGCCTCTCACTGTTGTGGCCTCTTCCGTTGCGGAGCACAGGCTCCGGATGCGCAGGCTCAGCGGCCATGGCTCACAGGCCCAGCCGCTCCACAGCATGTGGGATCTTCCCGGACCGGGGAACGAACCCGTGTCCTCTGCATCGGCAGGCGGACTCTCAACCACTGCGCCACCAGGGAAGCCCTAAACTCAGTTCTTTAAAGATCAACTCTACCTAGTATCTAAGTGTTCTAAGACATTTTTAGACTCCGCCCTCTTATGTTTACTATTTACTGTCCATGGGGCTAGGGCAAAGATCTGTAGGGGAAAGAGATGGTGCAGGAGAAAAATCTGAGTAGCATACACAGTGCTGTACTAAAGATGACCCCTTCCTTCTGGTCCTCACCCCAGTGTGTTTGGCCTAAGCAATTATGCTACATGTTCCCATTTCTTATGATTGGTTTTTTAACAAAGAAGCTTGTCACTTTTTGGAGTAAATAGCCCCACATGGGCCACTCCCCCAAACATCCAGTTTTGCCCAAACCCATCTAAATTTAGAATGAGCACATTTTAAATGCTATTATACCAATAATCACCTACACTCCCTCATCCCTCACACAAACTTGGTGGGGGGGTGTCTGTAGGGCATATGGTGAGCTTTGAATAGACTATATTATTACGTAAAATACTGCAATTTTTTTTTTCTTAGTTAGTTTGGTAGTTTACATGTTGGTTTTCATTGGTTACATATGTTTTTGTTTCTTATACAATATAGTTCTAGTTCTGCCACTGAATAATTGTATAAACACGGGAAACTTTAAATTTGAATTCTGGATTTATGAAAAGAGCAGGTAGAAGTTGATGTCTTTAAGACCCTCATCAGGAAACTCTGGGTGTCTTGGTTAAGTTCAAGGTGGCTTCTGTGGGCCGTTTATCTTCCTCTCAGATTCCCAGGACTCAGCCTGTATTTCTCCCTGTCACTACCTGCTTCCTCTGTTGGGTTTGTATAGCCCTCAGATTCCTTGGCTTTGGCTTCAGTATTTTCAGATCCTTTTTGCCTTTTTTGGTGTGTTTACGCTGAAAGGAAGCAATTATGGCCTTATGGCTTTGAGCTTTACTGTTGTGAGAAGACAGGGCACAACTGAAGTAACTGTCCAGAAAGTTAAAAAACTAATCAAAGTTATGTACCTAATCTATATTTGCCAAGTTTAATATGATAGCTGGAAATGTCTTTTAGATGGTTCTAAAAGTTGCTTTTAAGAGACGACAGTTTTAGTATAGCTAATTCACTTTGTTACAAAGCAGAAACTAACACACCATTGTAAAGCAGTTATACTCCAATAAAGATGTTAAAAAAAAAAAGAGATGACAGTTTTAGAGCAAGCTATTTAGAAGGGAGCCTGAGATACTGCTATTGCCAGGTCTGGTGAAATTTTCAATTTGTCTTCTAATCTTTTTTCATTTATTATTATTATTATTATCATCATCATCTACCCATCCATCAGTCCGTTTGTCTGTCCATCCATTTATTTATTTTTTTGTTTATTTAATTTTTTGGCTAGATTTTTTCCAGCTTTATTGAGGAATAATTTGAGGAATAAAATTGAAATGTATTTAAAGTGTACAATGTGATGACTTGATGTATGTATCCAGTGTGAAGGACTCACTATTGAGTTAATTAACACATTCACCGCCTCACATATTTATCTCTTTATTTTTTTTTTTTTGGTGTGACTTTTTTGGCATTTTTATTTTTATTGATTTATTTTTTTTATTGGGATATAGCTGTTTTATTGGGATAAAGTTGTGTTAGTTTCTACTGTACAGTGAAGTGAAGTTCACTGTGCTATATAGCAGGTTCTCATTAGTTATCTATTTTATACATATTAGTGTATATATGTTAATCCCAATCTCCCAATTCATTGCTCCTGCCTTTTTCCCCCTTGGTGTCCATACGTTTGTTCTCTACATCTGTGTCTCTATTTCTGCCTTGCAAACCAGTTCATCTGTACCATTTTTCTAGATTCCACGAATATGCGTTAGTATACGATACTTGTTTTTCTCTTTCTGACTTAATTCACTCTGTATGACAGTCTCTAGGTCCATCCACGTCTTTACAAATGATCCAGTTTCGTTCCTTGTTATGGCTGAGTAATATTTCATTGTGTGTATGTACCACATCTTTATCCATTCATCTGTCAGTGGACATTTAGGTTGCTTCCATGACCTGGCTATTGTAAATAGTGCTGCAATGAGCATTGGGGTGCATGTGTCTTTTTGAATTATGGTTTTCTCTGGGTATATGCCCAGTTGTGGGATTGCTGGGTCATATGGTAATTCTATTTTTAGTTTTTTAAGGAACTTCCATACTGTTCTCCATAGTGGCTGTATCAGTTTACATTCCCACCAACAGTGCAAGAGTGTTCGCTTTTTCCACACCCTCTCCAGCATTTATTGTTTGTAGATTTTCTGGTGGTGGCTATTCTAATGAGGTGATACCTCATTATAGTTTTGACTTGCATTTCTCTAATAATTAGTGATGTTGAGCATCTTTTCATGTGCCTCTTGGCCATCTGTATGTCTTCTTTGGAGAAATGTCTATTTAGGTCTTTTGCCCATTTTTTGATTGGGTTGTTTGTTTTTTTGATATTGAGCTGTGTGTGCTGTTTGTATATTTCAGAAATTAATCCTTTGTCCATTGATTTGTTTGCAAATATTTTCTCCCATTCTGAGAGTTGTCTTTTCATCTTGTTTATAGTTTCCTTTGCTGTGCAAAAGCTTTTAAGTTTCATTAGGTTCCACTTGTTTACTTTTGTTTTTATTTCCATTGCTCTAGTAAGTGGGTCAGAAAAGATCTTGCTGTGATTTATGTCCAGGAGTGTCCTTCCTGTGTTTTCCTCTAAGAGTTTTACAGTGTCTAGTCTTACATTTAGGTCTTTAATCCGTTTTGAGTTTATTTTTTTGTATGGTGTTGGGGAGGTGTGACATTTAAATTTTACTCTCTTAGCAAATTTCAGTTCTACAATACAGTATTGTCAACTATAGTCACCATCTTATACCTTAAATCCTCAGACCTGATTCATCTTGTACCTAAATGTTTTTACTCTTTTCCCAGCCTCTCCCTATTTCCCCCACCATTCTGCTCTCTGTTTCTGTGAGTTTGACTTTTGTTTTATTTCTTTTTAGATTCCACATGTAAGTGATACCATGCAGTATCTGTCTGGCTTTATTTCAGTTAGCATAAAGTCCTCCATGTGTGGCAAATGGCAGGATTTCCTTCTTTTTAAAGGCTGAATAATAAACAGCCTAAGTATGTGGTGTGTGTGTGTGTGTGTGTGTGTGTGTGTGTGTGTGTGTGTGTGTGTATCACATTTTCTTTACCCGTTCATCTGTTGACACATACTTAGGTTGTTTCCATGCCTTGGTTATTGTGAGTAATGCTACAATGAACATGGAAGTGTGGATATCTGTTTGAGATACTGATTTCATTTTCTTTGGATACGTATCCAGAAGTGGGATTGCAGGATCATATGGTAATTCTATGTTGAATTTCTTGAGAAATCTCCATACTGTTTTCCATAGTGTCTGTACCAGTTTGCATTCCCACCAAGTACACAAGGGATCCCTTTTCTCCACATCCTCACCAAAATTTTTCTTTTTTCTTTTTGATGATAGACATCTTAATAGGTATGAAGTGATACCTCATTGTAGTTTGTTTGTTTTTTTTTTGCGGTACGCGGGCCTCTCACTGTTGTGGCCTCTCCTGCTGCGGACCACAGGCTCCGGACACGCAGGCCCAGCGGCCATGGCTCACGGGCCCAGCCGCTCTGCGGCATGTGGGATCTTCCTGGACCGGGGCACGGACCCGTGTCCCCTGCATTGGCAGGCAGACCCCCAACCACTGCGCCACCAGGGAAGCCCTCATTGTAGTTTTGATTTGCATTTCCCTGATGATTAGTAATGTTGAGCACCTTTTCATGTACCTGTTGGCCATTTGTATATCGTCTTTGGAAAAATGTCTGTTCATGTCCTTTGCCCGTTTTTAAATTGAGTTGTTTGTTTTTTTTGCTACTGAATTGTGTTTCTTGTATATTCTAGATATTAACCTTTTGTTGGATATGTGATTTGCAATATTCTCTCCCATTCCATAGATTGCCTTTTCATTTTGTTGATGGTTTGCTTTGCTGTGCAGAAGCTATTTTTAAAATTAATTAATTAATTAATTAATTGACTATGTTGGGTCTTCGTTGCTGTGTGTGAGCTCTCTCTAGTTGCGGTGAGCGAGGGCTACTCTTCGTTGTGGTGCTTGGGCTTCTCATTGCAGTGGCTTCTCTTGTTGCAGAGCATGGGCTCTAGGTGTGCGGGCTTCAGTAGTTGTGGCATGCGGTCTCAATAGTTGTGGCTCATGGGCTTAGTTGCTCTGCAGCATGTGGGATCTTCCCAGACCAGGGCTTGAACCTGTGTCCCCTGCATTGGCAGGCAGATTCTTAACCACTACACCACCAGGGAAGTCCCAACTGTGCAGAAGCTTTTTAGTTTGATATAATCCCACTGTGTATTTTTGCTTTTGTTGCCTTTGCTTTTGGTGTCAAATCCAAAAATTTATTGCCAAGACCAATGTCAAAGATCTCACTCATCCCCTATGTTTCTTTTAGGAGATTTACAGTTTTAGGTCTTTGCTCAAATCTTTAATCCATTGATTTTTGTGTATGATATACAAGAGGCATCTAGTTTCATTTTTCTGCATGTGGTTATCTGGTTTTCCCACCACCATTTACTGAAGAGACTATCCTTTTCCTATTGTATATTCTTGACTTCTTTGGCATAAACTAATTGACCATATATGCATGGGTTTATTCCTGGAATCTCTATTCTGTTTTATTGATTTATGCATCTGTTTTTATTCTAGTTATGCCAGTACCATACTGTTGTAATTATTAATACTATAGCTTTGTAGTATACTTTGAAATCAGGAATTGTGATGCCTCCAGGTTTGCTGTTCTCTCTCAGGATTGCTTTGGCTATTTGGGGTCTTTTGTGTTTCCATATGAATTTTAGGATTGTCCTATTTCTGTGAAAAATTCCATTGGAATTTTGATATGGATTGCACTGCATCTGTAGATAACTTTGGGTAGTAAGAACATTTTAACAATATTAATTCCTATAATCTGTGAACATGGAATATCTTTCCACTTATTTGTGTGGTCTTCAGTTTCATTCATCAATGTTTTATAGTTTTCAGTGTGTAGATCTTTTACTTACTTGGTTAAACTTATTCCTAAGTATTTCATTCTTTTGGTGTTATTGTAAGACATTGTTTTCTTAATTTCTCTTTCTGATATTTGTTGTTAGTGTATAGAAATGCTACTGATTTCTCCCCCCTGATTTTGTGGATTGATTTTATATTCTGTAACTTTACTGAATTCATTACTTAGTAATTTAGTTCTAACAGTTTTTTGGTGGAGTCTTTAGGTTTTCTGTATAATATGTCATCTGCAAATAGAGAGACAGTTTTACTTATTCCTTTCTGATTTGGATGCCTTTTATTTCTTTCTCTTTAGTCATTGCTCTGGCTAGAACTTCCAGTACTATTTTGAATAAAAGTGGCAAGAGTGGGCACCCCTGCCTTGTTCCTAAAGCCATAAAAGTTGAGGCCCTAGATGTATGGTCCAAACCCACCGCTCCTCAGAGAGAAGCTGGGAGTTGGGGGTTCCCTCTTGATTGTATGGTACGGTGCTGGGGTGAGGTTTATGGTGAGAGTGTGTCTCAGCCTTTCCAGCCCATTTCTGTGTGAGTATTTTCTCACTTGCCCAGAGTATTTTCTCATTTGCCCAATGTATAGGAATCATTCAGGTACCTTCTGGATTTCTCTCAGAGAGAATTGCTCCATGTGTAGCCATGTATTCATGTGTCTGTGGGAGCAGGGAAATTTAGGAGCTTCCTGTGTTGCTCTCTTGGTCCAGAGTCTCTCTTACATTAATTTATTATTTAATGTGATAAATAAAACAATATAGTTATGTACAGAATGAAAAGCAGCACATTGGAGAGCTTGACTAATTCCAGGAAAGACTTTAGGGAGAAGATGATATCTGAGCCAAATTTTAAAGAAATAAAACAATTTTTTTCCAGGAAGACCAGGGAGTACAGAGAAATTCCAGGCAGAGGAAACAGTATATGCAAACGCACAGAGATATAAAAGAGTGTGGTATGGTAGGGCCATAAGGACAGATCAGTTGATTGAACAAGAGTCATGTCATAAAGAGCCTGAAGTGTCTTGCTAAGGAGCTTGGATTTGATATTTTTGAAAATGGGGAGCAATTTTTGAAAATGAAGCGTTCAAGCAAAGGAAAGTGTGATTCTTTTTGTTCCTTTAGAAGGATGGACTGACAGTAGACAAGGCTGGAGACACGAGAGCAGCTGTGAAGATGTCCAAGTAAGAGATGATGGGTACAGGCATTAATCAGTTGGGATGGAGAGCAAATACAAATTTTAAAATATGTAGGAGATAAACTTGATAGAGATTGATATTTTTGGTATTGGAGGTGAGGAAAGCAAAGGAGTCAAGGGTTACTTCCTGCCTCTGGCTTGGGAAACTTGGTGACTTTTGTTACCATATACATAGAGAGAGGCACTGGAGAGGTAAGGCTCTTACATTAGGATTCCAGGTTAGGCTGCTATGATAGAGACCTCAAAAACACAGTTCCTGAAAAAAAAGATAGTTTATTTTTCTCCCCTCTAAATGTCAGGACAGCGGGTCCAGTGAACTCAAAACCTTTTCCTTCTCTCCTTTTGTTCTGTCATTTTCCAACGTGGTTTCCATACCAAGATCTAAGATGTCTGGGCCAGCTCTGGCCGTCATGGACACATACTCTGCACACACCTTCCCTTCAAGGGCATGGTTTAGAAGCTGACCTCATCATTTCTGTTTATATCCATTCTGCTCACATACATGGACCAATCTTAATCACAAGGCTGTATCAGATGTGAAGGAGGCTAGGAAAAGTCTTAACTTGGGCAACTAGATGCCAGTTAAAATTCTGGTCTGTTATTAAAGGAAATAGGGGAGCATGGATAGTGGAGGACAGACAGCAGTGTTTGCCATATGTGTGTCAAGTTTCAAGTGGAAATGTTCAGTATGTATTTGGAATCTATAAGCCTAGATCAGAAATGGGGTCTGAGTTGAAGGGAGGGAATTTGCATTTAAGGAGCATGAACTCGTTTCATCCTTCCCCTGTGGCAGATACTGTCAGTTCTCCCCAAGTATCCATCCTCTTCATCTTCCTATCGGCAACAGAAGTTTTAGAAGGGCAAGTGGCTACTCAGTTTAGAAACTCTGCTTACCAGCCTCTCTTTCAGGTAGATGTTGTTACCATGTAATGAAAGAATGGACTTTTAAATTAAAACCATTTTTTTTTTAGTTAGACATGCTGGAGCAGTAGAGGAAGAAGAGAAAATGTTGGCAACTCGAGGCCTTACACCGTTTGGCCAGATGCCTCCAACTTTCACATTTAAATTACTTTTCGCCAACTTTCGTCGTTTTTTTTTTCCAACCACCAGATTGTGAAGGCCTTAAATTCACAGGGTCACATCATTCCCATTTGACCAAGAGCAGTGCCCCTTTGTATGAAAACAACTTTTTAAATGTAACTGTCACTTACATTGAATTGTTTTAGAAAAATCATTCTAGACTTCATTTCCTTCTACCTTCTTCTATATGTATGAATGTATGTATGACATATGTGACAGTTTCCACCACTAAACTGTGCCTCCTTAGACCCATGTATAATTTAGTCATCTTTGTAGCTTTATGTCTGTCATGCTGTAGGTTCTGTATAAATGTATCTTGAAGTGGATAAAACCAATAGGAGCAGCTCTCGTATCCCATCTTTTCCCTCTTTCCACCTCTATTGCTATCACATGTTCGTTTTTGGAAAAAAGGCAAAGTGGAGATTTTAAAAGCCCGACAGCAAAAAGCTGCTTAAGAAATTGCTTTGAGTCCTCAGGAGGGAAGCATGACAGGAGGTGAGATAATGGGTTTTATACACTGCATAGTAAGTGTAATAAACTCCAAGCTGGGAGGACAGCAAGGGTGCTCTGTGTGGGTTAATTGGTGCCCTGCCTACACTTGAGAGGAAAATAAATTTTCAACCACATCAAAGTCTCCTGAAGAAGAAAAAAAATGCTCATTAAAAATGCCATTTCCAGGAACCCTGGCAGCCAGACAGTAAGAAGACTGAGAAATCACCTCTGTCGAGCTTGCTGCTCCCTCAAACTTTGAACTGTTTGCCTTAGAAGAACAAAGAAAGTATGTAGATAATATATTTAAATTCAGCTTCTTAGAAAGTGGAATGATTTAGCTAGAGTTGGCCTCCATCAGTCTGAGGCCTCCTAAAGCCTCAAAATTTATTACTAGGAATGTGTAAAAATTCACTCTTGGATACGCCTCCTCCATCCCAGTCTCATAAACTGCTTACAGCATAGTACCTGGATGCATCCAAAATCATATTGCCACTACTCATGATGGGGGAAGATGCTGAGAAAGAGCAGATTGGCTACTATGTTTAATCCTGATGGAAGATTTTATGGTTCATAGATTTTTTCTACCATTTACCTCATTTATCCTAAGACCGAATCATTGTTAGATTGCTGAGGACAGGGAACGTATTTTTTTCTCTTTTAAATTTCAGAATAGTTTTATATTTATGGAAAGGTTGCAAAACTGTTACAGAGAATTCCCATATATCCTTTGCCCAGCTCCCCCAATGTTATAATTCTACCTAACTATGGTACATATTTCAAAACTAAGAAAATAACATTAGTACAATACTATAAACTAAACTACCAACTTTATCCAGATTTTGTCAGTTTTTCCACTAATGTCCTTAATTCCACAATTATTCCATAATTCAATCCAGGATACTGCATTGCATTTAGATCTTATTTACTTTTATTTTCTGGTACCCAGAACAGTGCTGGATAGGTGCTCAATATATGCTTGCTAAGAGAACAAACTGGAGAAAACAACCAGAATTTAACAGATACTTAGGAGGGGATTCAGAGTGGGAACCATGGAGGTATCTGCTGCACAGAATTCAAGTTGGAGGATGATTACACAGCAGACCCTGGATCTGGTAGCTGGCAGGTCATTGCAGACTTGTCTCCATAGCGTCAATGGAGGGATGGGGGCAGTGGACAGCTTCAGTGGCTGAAGAGTGAGTGGGAAGGGGAGACAGTGAGTGCAGAGAACTTTGAAAGCAGTTTGTCAATGAAAGCATGGAAAAGTTCAGTGATTGAAGGAGATATAGGTCCTGAGAACAGTATTAGGAAAAGGAATGGTGAACCTGATTTGTAGTCAGAGAAAAGGAAAACTTAAAGGTGGGGAGGAATTAAGGCCCAATAAAGATGAGATGATTGTTGAAGTCACAGCTGGGAGAAAGCAGGGGGAATAGGATTTGGAGTCGAGGTGCAAAAGCTAGCCTTTGGAAAGGAGGAGAAAAACTTATTTCTGCTGAAATAGAAGAAAGGGGTGAATATGTGAATGAATGTCTTGGATCTATTTGCCCAATTTCCCTCTTTTCTTTTTCATCTAGTTTTAATGGCTTCTAATTTTTAAAGAGAAGTAGAAAGATCAGCCTCTGAGAGTGAGGGAAGCAGGAATGAATTGTAATCAAGGCCCTCAGAGACTGATAAATATTGTTGGAGTATCTGCTCTGGGTTAAGGAAAATGAAATCAACTGAGAATGAAAGAAAAGAATGATAGAGCATCATTGAGGGCCCGGAGATCTGTTACATTTTGGGTCTGGAGCTAATGATACATTGGTGCCACTCTTAGGCTGCCAGACTCCCCCGAGGACATGCTAGCTTTTAAAAATTCACTTTTCCATTTCCTTTCATATTATTACATCATTGGTCAAATTATTTGCTTTGTTCTGGAATTCAATGAATCGGCTTTGTTGAACTAACAATGGATACCTTTGTTATGGAGTAGCCTGTCATATTAACAATGGAATTTTTCTCCTTTGTTTATAGTAGATAATTCTAGGAATATTTATCCTAATAAAAACAATAACTATAATCAGGATTTCTTGAGTACCTGTTATATTGTAGCACTGTACTAGACATTTTACATATACTAGACATATGTGTACAAGACATCTCAGTTTCAAATGTGGGAACTAAGTCTTGGAGAGAGTCATTCTTTCAACAAGTATTTATTGTGTCCTCCGTGTGTCAGGTTTCATTTGAGGCAATTGGGATACATCAATGAGAAACTAGACAAAGATCCCTGACCTGTGCAGTCACATTTTAGCAGAAAATCTAAGTGGGTAACTATCTTAGTTTGGGCTGCTATAATAGCATAGCGTAGACTGGGTGACTTATAAACAACAGAAATTTATCCTCATACTTCTGGAGGCTAGAAGGCACTGGCTGATTTGACATCTGGTGAGGGCCTGCTTCCTAGTTCACAGACAGCTGTCTCTTTGCTGTGTCCTTACATGGCAGAGGGGGTGAGGGGCTTCCTCTTTGGGTCTCCTTTATAAAGGCACTAATTCTATTCACGAGGCCTCCACCCTCATGACCTAATCACCTCCTAAAGACCCTACTTCCAAATAGCATCACATTGGGCATTAGGTTTCAACATATGAATTTTGGGCAGAACACAAATGTTCAGTAAATAGAAGAAAGTGATTTGCTTAAATTCACATAAGTAAGTAGGTACAGGGACCTACTAATATTTGGTTGCCTTGTGTCCATTTCACTTTCTTTTGGTAATCTTTTGGGGACAATTTGCCACTTTCCCTATTTGATACAGTTTTGTAAAACAGTTTATCAGGGTGTATGCTGTTTTCAAGAGTAGGTGTATGTATGTAGCACATTCTGCTTTCCATCAAGTAGGCATTTGATCACATCTTTGTCATTTTTATGGACATGGCTTATCTTTGAATAGTCCAGGCTGTGTCTGGGAGTTTTTATTTTGAAATAAACTTTATGAACAGAAAAAAAAAAAGAGTAGGAATATAACTAGTCTTTACTAGGTTAATTGACTAGGCCAATTGAATGATTTATTTATTTTTCATGAAATTTGAATCCTGTATAAAGAAAAACAGGACTGAGAATCATTGCAAGTCATCCATCCTTCTGTTTTCCTGAAGATTTATTTTGAAGTGAGATCCCCTGATGTGTCTGTGGTTTTTGTCTTTTCCAAGACTGGTTTGCCAGCCTTTCCTTGAATTCTGAGATCTCCCCCATAGTGTTGCATCATCATCATCATTTTTGCTTAAGTTAGCCTTCGTTTCTGTTGCTTACCATCAAGAAACCTAGATTTGTCTAATTCCAGAATCAATCCCTTAAGTGCATGAAGCTTCACTGGCGTACATGCCACAATACATGGGAGTTCCTGAGGGTTGTTCCAGGGACTTTTTGTTACTATACATATGCTGATTTGAAAAATTTCTGAATCTAGACAGCGTAGGAGATAGAATCATCTGTGTCTCTTGATATTGAGCATGACTTAGGATGAACCCTGCTTCATTTCCCTTGGGATGTGGAACAAGCTAGACAGAATATCAAATTAGCTTTTGCTCAGTTGGCCCTCCTACCATTGTGAAGTACTTTGAGGATTGGGCAATGGTCTTATGGCAATTTCGTGTACTTGTTGTGACATTATTCCAGCTCCATGGGCCCAGTCCACAGCTCCTGCTACCTCTGGAGACTTACACTGCTGGCCCTGGCTGTCAGTGTTCAGCTGACATTATGAGCACAGGCAGAATAGCCAGTGTTGCTGTCACTGGCAGGGATCATCTATATTTGTGGAAACATGGTAATGCTGTTCCTAGCCTCCTTGCAGGACTGCAGCATTGTACACACATTAGGTACCACTCAGGTCGTAAGCATCACAGATGGCACTCCCAGAGTCAAACAATGAAGTGTCCCTGATTCCTGGTGTGGAACTGGCTTCTTGCCTATTTCTTCCTGCTTGGTGTGATACCTCTGGATGCTGGCCCAGACTTCTTTCTTAGGATTCTCTTTGTGGTTGTTTCCTCATGCTTTCTCTAGGAGTTTCAGACTCAGAACTTAGCTCTATCCTCTGGATTTCTTTTTCTCATCTGTTTTATACAAGAGCTAATTCCAGGATATGCTCTGTATGTGCAGAGACTCTCACTACTCTTCACCCCTCGCCTGCCTGACTCCTGATCCTGCCTCTTCTCGCATTTTCTATTGAACGCCACTAAAGAACCGGCTTTACCACTTACCAGCTCTCTGCAGTGTTAAGGGCAGGACCATTCCTCAAATTGACAGAGCTCAGTGCAGAGATTCCAATGAGTGTTCACATATCATGATATCTCAGTATTTATGTTATACATCAGGCTAACACATTTTTACATAAAATATCTTCTGTCCACCTATCTTGACTAATATACCTTCATAATGACTTAGAATGTCAAGTTTCTTGGACTTCTCAGAGTTCTACTCCTGAACAAGGCAGCTTGAAGGAACCTGACCCCTAGTCCATACTTTGGCTCCCTCTTTTCTTCTCACTCTGGCTCTGTCCAGTACCATGAGTGGACTCATGTGCATATGTGTGGATACCCCAGCCTATAGGTAGGTACAAAGTGTCATCCACGTCCACATACACAGGTCTCTCTTGGCCACTCCTTGGGCCTAGGAGTATCCTATTCATTGGTGTGGCCTGGTCTGCTCTCAGGATGAAGGGCCCAGGGAAGTAGTCTGCTCTGGTTCTGGAAGTGGGCTCAGGGCCACTTTTGGCAGGGAATTCTGGGGTCCAGGTATGAGAAGAATGGTGTTGAGGGAGAGATGCAGGCTGTGGATAACCATGTACCTTTGGCTCCAGGAAAGCCTTGCTCCATGAGAAGGGACGTGGTCAGAAAAGTTCAGGGATCTTCTTCCCCAAGTTTAAAGGTATAATGGTAAATGGGCAAGCCAGTCTCATTCCCCTGTAATGCTGGCAGTTCAGCCATGCTTCTCATCTTCATAGGGAACATTGGGGGCAATACGGAGATAATGGTCATCTGTATGTTCAAGATGAGGAAAATGTAAAATACAATTTTTCTGACCTACTTCTCAGAAGGCAGTGAACATGAAGAGAGTCTCATTGTCTCTGGCTTTTCAGGAACTTATGTAAATGATATCAGTTGTTTCCGAATAGCATTATGGACTAAAATGGCAAGTATAAATGAGAAGCAATTCAAATATCACATATGTGAGAGAAAACTCCACATGGTCCCAACATCAGTGAATATTTCACTCTTAATTCTGTGCAAGAATTAATGACAGATTGCATTCTAGCTATTCTGCCTTTATTCCATAGAGCAAACATTTATTGACTATCTATTATGTTTTGAATTCTGACTGCGAGGCTAGGGAGGAAGGAGGTAGAATTTGAGGTGCATCTGGAGGGATAAGTAGGTTATTGGTGGATGATCAAATTGGGAGATGTCCTTAACAGGCACGTTTCCTTGTCTGTACATGGGGATAATGATAGTCCTTATCTTATAGGGATTTTATGAAGATTAAAAGAGTAACAAAGGACAGACACACAGATCATAGCTTGTACTCAATAAACATTAACTATTCCTGTGATTTCTTTCTGGGAAGAACGATAAGATAAAGATGTGGAATATGAACTTGTTTGAGGAACAGGGAGCAGATTTTTGCACAAAAACAGTTTGCACAAGAGAATTGACTGGAGATTAGTTTAAAGAGCTGATTGAAACCAGATCGTAGCATCTGAAAGAATTTAAATATTGTTCCATAGGAAAGGGGACTCACTGAGATCAAGGGGAAACTTGAGTGGACACATAATAAGATTTATCATTTTAGGGCTTCCCTGGTGGCGCAGTGGTTGAGAGTCCACCTGCCGATGCGGGGGACACGGCTTCGTGCCCTGGTCCGGGAAGATCCCACATGCCGCGGAGCGGCTGGGCCCGTGAGCCATGGCCACTGAGCCTGCGCGTCCGGAGCCTGTGCTCCGCAACGGGAGAGGCCACAGCAGTGAGAGGCCCGCGTACCGCAAAAAAAAAAAAAAAGATTCATCATTTTAGAAAATTCACTTATATGATGTCATAGAGGATGATTTAGAGATGGAAGAGAATAGAAACAAGATAATCTGCAATTATTAAGATAACAAATGAGAAGGAATTAAAGTAGGCTAAGGTTGTGGAATGCATAGGAGAGGGTGAATGTTGGAAGTAAATTTAATGGCACTTGTTTCAAAGGGTTAGGAAAGTCAAGTGACAGAGATACTTGAAAGTTTCTGGCTGTTGCAGTAGCTGAGGTCAAGGGCAATGAACAGATATTTCAGTGAGGTGATAGAGTGAGAGAGAAGAGGCCTAGAACATTCAGTAGAAAGGATATGTGAAAGAAGAAGGAACAACAAAGGAAAAATGGAAGGATAATGGTAATGAGAAGAGATGACGCCAGCAGAGAGTTAAAGGAGCTACAGGAAGAAGGTGGGGTTAAGGTTGGAAAGTGCCAAAGATGAGATGCTAGAATGAGATAGAGGTTGAAAAGTGGCCATTGGATTTGCCAGTCAGGAGGTCATTGGTTATCTTAGTGAGGCTGAGAATTAAGTGACAAGAAGAAACAGCTTGTTAGATCTAGTTATTGTGAATTTTGGGGGCATTTTTTCTTTTGCCATGTTTGAATATATATGATACTTTTATTAAAAAAGTAAAACCATATTTATATTTGTGCATGAATGTATTTGTATATTTGCTTCTCAGAGATATGGAAAAATAATGCTTTGTGGTTAATAGTGTTTACTTCAAGATAATGGGAATTAAAGAGTAGTGGAGAGATATTAGTAATATTTTCTTTGTAAACTTTTTATGGTTTCAGTGTTTAAGAGTATTTCTTTTATAATAAAAATATTCAAAATATGACATTTACTAATAGTGGGTAACTTGAAAAAGTAGATTTGTGCCTACCAAAAATTAGATGAATATTAGTAATAGTAATAATAATAAATAAAATAGAGTATAAATAAGCCACAGAAGAAAATAGAGTAAGTATCAAAGCTCTGAAGTGTAGATGACTTCCTAAGCTCAGAAAAAATACAGATATCACAAAGAAACATACTTATTTCTAGGTAAATATTATAAAAATTTTTAAGTTAATTATAAAAACCTCATAACTAAACATAGATGGGGCAAACAGTAGATTGGGGAAAGCTGCAGCAGATGTAGCAGAAAGTCTAGTATCTTTATTATACAGAGTCAGGAACATGTAAACTGTTAACAGATGGGTAAGGACTTCCAGCAAGTTCTGGTACATAATTTCTGCAAGCTCTCCATTTTCTCTTTCTTCTTTGAAAGTTGAGTGGGAGAAGTGACCTCTGAGTGTGCTTCCTGTGAGGCAGGTTTTAGTTCAAGAGAGCAACTGTCTTTTCTCCCTGGACTCATCCTCCTTCAGAACCAAGAGGTGTTTTTTGTTTTTTGGGTTTTGCCTTGCTGAATGCCAGGTTGGTCTCGCTTCCTCTCTGAATCGTGAAGCATTTAAAAATAAAATGACTGTACTCAGAATCTTCTCAACTTTCCAGACCCTCTTGACTGGAAAAAAATGGAAACAAAAGCCTTGTTGCACTGAACTACCTTAAGCCAACTTTGAGGAGCTCCTGACACAGAGGTTATGCTGTCCTGTGGCTCAGGATGAGCTTTTCTAGCCATTTTAGATAAAACCAGTATTTCATCCTGGTCTCTGAAATCATGCAAAAGAAGAACTTCCAAAACATTTTAAAAAGCAGAAAAACCACAGACTTGATCAAAGTCTTCAGCATTTGTGGACAGAACAAGACTCAGAGGGGCCTTCCGAGATACCCTCCCTGTGCATAATTTAACAGAGTGACATAGAAAGAGTAAAACTTTACTAAAATAGAGTTCTTGATTGCTTTGTTCATTTGAGCACCACAGCTTGATTCTAAGAGTCAAGCAGAATCTAAGTATCTATATTTAATAATTTTTATGGGACTTTTTGAGAATGGTGACATAATTTGTCAAGAATCCCCACTCTGAAATAAGAATTACATGCTCTAAGTTGGGCACATCTACACATTAACTACATGTGAAACATTATCAAGTGGGATCCTCATATCAGTTCAAACTCTCACTTGTTCAGTATGTGGTGATATCTGTTAGAAACTGAATAATTTTGGTTCTGATCCAGCCTACCCTTTCCCTTGCATTTTTGCATATCTGCATTAGAATGTCCCTTGCCTGTTTCACGTTTACCAGGATTTATACATTTCTTAGTTTTTGCATCTACAAATGTCCAATGTTCACTTTCTGTACAGAATTTTGATTCTCTATAATTTGTCCAGTAAAATGCTCACCAGATGCTTGAGGTTAACTTTGGGGGTATGTGTTAGTTTGTTTGCTGGATCTAAAGTTCTGGTGTTCCATCCTGTTTTTAATTCTCTGCTGGCTTTTTGCTCTCCAGCACTCTTCCAACAGTGTTTTAGAACCCTTTGCTGCCCATTAGAATCCCTGATGAGGGGGTAGATTTTAAAATGTGTAAGTGCTCAGGTCACACTCCAAACTCATCAGAATCTATTGGGGTGAGACTTGAACATCAATATTTTTTTAAAGCTCCCCAAGTGATTCTAATGTGCAGCTTGGTTTGACAAACATTACTCTAGGGTTAAAGGGGACATTTTTACGCTATTTCTTTTGGTACGAATTCACTTCCTTGTTGGGTGCCAAAAGTAAATTAATCATCTGATTCTATAGTGTAATGATACTTCCTGTGTAACTCTATTAAACATCGCTTTAGCAGCAGAAGCCTTTTTAGATAAAACCAGTATTTTATCCTGGTCTCTGAATCATGCAAAAGAAGAACTTTCAGAACATTTGAAAAAGCAGGGAAACCAAAGACTTGATGATTTCAGTCAGGGCTCCAAGTCTGAAGCATTCCTGGCCAGAATGAGACTCAGAGATCTTCTAAGATACCTTCTCTGTGTGTAATTTAACATAGAGACATAGGGCGAATAAAGCTTTACTAAAATAGAGTTCTTAGCTCATGAATATGGCTATTTAAGCATTTCACATTCAGTATTATGTAGGCTGGTAGCTAGCATTATGAGTATGGGAGAGCCTTCTTTAAGAATTGGGCTTCTGATTAGTTACTTGTAAGCTGATTTTCATGGGCTGAGTGGTTATCTGTCATCAATATTAAGTTGATGGAGGAGTGATAGACTTTTCTTTTTATTCTAGGTCTGGAATTTTTATGATGAGTTTAGACCTACAGGGTTTCTGAGAGATGGCAATTTCTCTGTTTCGTATTTCTCCAATCCCTACATGTAGGGATTTGAAGGTGACACATCACCTATTATCTTCATGCAGAGTGATAGTTTAAATCTTTCTAAATAATGTTTGATTCACACCACCCTGCGGGGGAGGCCAGTGTGCCTGTAGCATCTCTTTTTCCATGCTGTTGTGTATAGGGCCAGAGGCTGGATTCTGAGGGACAGTGCCTCGCTGGAGACTGGGAAGCAGGTCCAAGATTGGCCATAAAAGCAAGAAGCTGGCATGAGGCTAGATTTAGAAGCCTTAAGTTTAACTTTGAGCCCAACTCTGAGACCAGCAGAGTTCAATGAACTAGGAAAAATGAGAGGTGCACAGTGAGTGATTGTGAAGTAGTTTTGAAAAATTCTGGAGATGGAGATCAGTGATTCTAATTTTTGACAACATCATGCCAGGTATCTCTATAGTGAGTATTATTTACTAGTGGTTCAGATGGGATGGACACTGAAATAAACATCCCCAGGGCTATTTTGTTTGAATGGTTTGGTATATTCCAGAAGTATTGGTATTATTTATGCAAACATCAATTTTGTCTCTGCCTCACTTGTAACCAATTTCAAATTAATATAGTGAAAATGATGTTTTAGTGAGGTTTATTAAGGCAAACAGTTGGTGATGCTTGTGAATATAAGTCCATCAATTCCTTCATTCAGCAAACGTTTATTGGGTGCCTACCATGTGCTAGACCTATGATATAAAATTTATAGAATTCATTTTTGCCACTTTAAAAAACATCTTTATTGAGATATAATTCATATACCATAAAATTCACCCATTTAAAGTGTGCAAAATATATGATTTGTCTATTCTGGACATTTGCCTATAGATTCGTCTCTTCTGGACATTTGATATAAATGGAGTCACACAGTGAATGGTCTTTTGTGTCTGGCTTCTTTCACTTAGCATAATATTTTCAAGGTTCATTCATGTTGTAGTATGTATCGGTACTTCATGACTTTTTATTGCCAAATAATATTCCATTTTATGGATGTATCAGATTTTATTTATTTACTCTTTAGGTGATGGGCTTTTGGCTTGTTTCTACTTTTTGGCTATTGTGAATCATGCTGCTATGGACATTCGTGTACAGGTTTCTCTTGGGTATATACCTAGGAGTGGAATTGCTGCGTTATATGGTAACTAAGTTTAACCCTATGTTGAGAAACTACCAAACTATTTTCCAAAGTGGCTGCATCATTTTACATTTCCACCAGCACTGTATGAGGGTTCTAATTTTCTGTACATCCTTACCAGCACTTGTTATTATCTGTCTTTTTGATTGTAGGCATCCTCGATTTTGCTACTTTTAATGACAAATATATGGTGTTTACTACCCTTTAGGTTTTCGTAATTGAGTTTTATAAGTAACAGGACAGAAATTGTCTACGTTGAAATTATGCTGTTGCAATGGAAAGTTTTATCTTACGCTGGTTTAGTCTTTATAAAATAAGATGCAGTATGAGAATCTTTGCAGCAAAACAAGGTAGATGATGTAGCAACTCTGAATGAATTCTGTGAATGAAAATTAATTCATCCAAGTTCGAAAAACCTGTGGCACAGCGAGCTCTCAGCATTCTGAGAACGGGGGCTGTTTGGTAAAGCATGAGCCAGATCCTCACGGTTGTTCGCCTGAGGACACGAGAGGTCAGCACAGCTCTCAAAAGACTGCCTCTTGAAAGACGGAAAATATGATTGGCAGGAGTGCGGAAAAGCGCCAAGATTGAGAGCAGGACTGGTTCCTGATTCTAAGACCGAATCATGACCTCTGGATCAGGACATGAGAACAAGAGAGCTCTGTATTGCTAGTGTTGGATATGAGGGCCTGCTCTGTCCCAGGCTGACCATCTTGAGCTGCAGGTAACATCTGGCAGCAGGAATGAGAGACAAGCCTGCAGCTGCTGACTGTCAGCTTTCCCAGAATCACACGGACAGCAGAGTCCTAATCCTACCAGGCCTTGCATCCTTACCAAACGTGGCCACCCCTCAAATTTAAACCCTTCTTGTCTTAGTTGTTCCCATACTTGCTTGCTGTTAGTGTTGTGTAGTCCTCTTGCCTGACCCAAGCACACACTTCCTTCTCTCCCCTTCCCAAACGTTTCCTGGGTGCCCTCTGGAACATTCATTCCTTATTCGACAAACTCTGTTCTTTTCAGCTCTTTTTTTGGCTGCCTGCACGGCATGCAGGATCGCCAAGCAACATGGGCTTCCCCGACCAGGGATGGAACCCGCGCCCCTGCAATGGGAGTGAGGAGTCTTAACCACTGAACCATCAGGGAAGTCCCTTCAGTCTCTTTTCTGAAAGATCCTTCCACCTCCCGCCTTAACTGAAATGGGCTCTCACTTCAGGGCTCACCCCTCCCCCTGCGGCCCCCTCAAGTGGCAGCAGCTCATTCACTCAACTCTCAGCTGCTAGAGAGATCAACATCCCGCTGGCCCCACGGCACTCAACAGCCCATCCCTCTTCCAGTGCCACCGGAGATGTTCCCTCTGGTGAAGTTCACCCTGTCTAGCTAAGCTGTCCTCTATACGCCGGATCACTGATGTCATCCATGACTCTTGCTCCCACATCATGTTCATGGACCGTCCTTGGCTCAGTCCTTGCATCGTCTGAGTAAATGCCATGCCCATATGGACAATGTCCCCAGGACCCTATCCTCACAGTGCCCTGACACTTTATTTCATTTATTTTTTTAAATAAGGTTTTTCTTTTCTTTTCTTGGCCAGGACGCACAGCTTGCAGCTTGCAGGATCTTAGCTCCCCAACCATGGATTGAACCCGTTCCCTCGGCAGTGAAGGCACGCAGTCCTAACCACTGGAGCACCAGGGAATTCCCTCCCTGACATTTTAAACTCTAATGACTCTCAGCCACCCACTCCAGGCCCACACCTCAGCCTCATCAGCAAACCTAACATACCCATCTCTTAAATCTTATCTCCTAAGTACTCACGGTTTGCTATGATCCCTCATTCAGCTTGTTCTCTCTCTCACTTGTTTTATGCCTGTTTTTTGGCCTCATTTTGGACCTACTTTCTCTCAACCAAAAATGTATAACAGTGGGGAAAAAAGCAAGGCTTTGGTTACATTTTGCTGGGTTTAAACCTATGTTTATTGTTTGTTGGATGTCTATATTTTCTCATATGTTAGTTGTTTAGAGTTCTCCTTTGAGTAATTTATTTCAGGTAGGATCAGTTTGGGACCTTTGCATACCTGAGAATGCATTTCTGTTACTTTCACACATGTCATGTTGTCTATATGTGGATTTCTTTTTATTGTGTTTCCCCAAAATACTCAAATCACATTGCTGCATAGTGCTTATTGTTGTGTCATTCTGGGGCCAGACTGAGTATTCTTTCTTTCTTTCTATCTAGTAGACGGTGGTAGTTAGCGTTTTCCTCATCTAGTTCTTCTGGTTCCTTTGGGAAAATCCATGTGGTTCTGTTGAGCCTCATTCCGTGCCGGCCCTGACCCCCCTCCCCACGCCCCACATAACGCAAGCAGATCGGTCAGAGTGCCAGTCACTGGAGATAGTGGATTGCTTCTCACTGGGATCCTGACTCAACCAGGGCCAATCAGAACTTCCCTGGGATTGATATAAGGAGTTGACAGAAAGAATTGTTTCTGCTAGGTTTGGTTAGTAAGCAATGTGAGGCTGGGGTAACAGAGGGTACTGATAGCTGTCTCTCTCTCTGTCATTTGTCTGTCTGTCTATCTACCCATCTATAGATATATCTAGATAGATAGGTAGATAGATATAAAGGTAGAGGGAGAGAGACTGAGAGAGAATGAATGTGAAAATGAAGGTAAGCAGAGGCACACAGACTTGAGAAATGGAAAGAGGAAGATAGCTCTGAAGATACTACGTGGAGCCTACTTCAGCTGACTCTAAACCAAATTCATTCTGGACTTCCCACAACTTCCCAGATTACATGAATCCAAAGTTTGTTTTTTTTTTTTTTTTGCTTAAGTTAATTTTTTTCTTAAGCTAATTTGAGTTTCTTTTGCTTGTAGTTGAGGGACTTTTGACCAGCAGTAATGAATCCATTTTTCCCCTTTGAATATTTGTGGGGTTCTTTTTCCTATCCATGAAGTTCAAAAATGTCTGCAGAATATGGTTAAGTTGAGATATCTCTTTAGTAGATTTGCTTGAATCTGTAAAATCAATCACAAAAGCTTTATGATATCTCTTAATACTGCTTTTGTTCTATTTGTTCTTTTCTCCATATGTTGAATATATGACTGGTGATTTATATTTGTCATTTCTTGATATTTCAACTTGTTAATCTTTTTCTCTGTAGTCTGAGAAAACTTCCAATGTTTTCTTCCATGTCACGGATTTGATTTTCTATATATATATATATAGAAAGTATATATTTTTTCTAAATATATATATATTTTTAAATTGAAGTATAGTTGAGTTACAATGTTGTGTTAGTTTCTTGTGTACAGCAAAGTGATTCAGTTATATATATATATATATATATATATACACACACACACACATACTTTTCCATTATGGTTTCTTACAGAATACTGAATATAGTTCCCTGTGTTATACAGTAGGACCGTGTTGTTTATCTATTTTATATATAGTAGTTTGTACCTGCTAATCCCAAACTCCTAATTTATCCCCCACTCCACCCCCTTTCCCCTTTGGTAACCATAAACTGGTTTTCTATGTCTATGAGTCTTTCTGTTTTGTAAATAAGTTCATTTGTATCATATTCCAGATTCTACATGTAAGTGATATCATATGGTATTTGTCTTTCTCTTTCTGACTTCCTTCACATAGTATGATAATCTTTAGGTCCATCCATGTTGCTGCAAATGGCATTATTTCATTCTTTTTTATGGCTGAGTAGTATTTCATTGTGTGTGTGTGTGTGTGTGTGTGTGTATATATATATATATATATATATATATATATATATATATGCCACATCTTCTTTATCCATTCATCTGTTGATGGACATTCAAGTTGCTTCCATGTCTTGGCTATTGTAAATAATGCTGCTAGGAAAACTGGGGTGCATCTACATTGTATATTTTGGCCTTGATCACTTCCAATGAAAGTTTGCCTTCTAGTATATTATTTTCCCATGTTACGGCTGTATTAAATTCAGATGAAAAAAAAATTTCTGCCTATTTCTCAGCCTCTGCTTTTGAGGCTGTCAGCTTTAATTAGTCTATATTTTCTTAAATTTGTGGAAAGCACCAAGAAATTCATCTGAAGTTTTTCTTCCCATTACAAATCTTTTTCAAATGCATATGCTTCCTCTGCAGAATATTTTCATATTCATAGGCTCATACATTTCATAGCCTCCTTTTTTCTTCTATTTATATCTTCTTGAATAAAGAGAGGTCTATTTGCCTTTGGTGTTTACCTGTCTAACCATAAAAAGGGTGGCTGAATTGTACTTGGATCTCTTCCCTATGTATCTCATGATGATGTTAATAATAATAATAATATTTTAAGCTGGAGGACTGACTGGCATATGTTTACATTACCAGCAGATTAAGGTGAGCGGAGAAGGGGCGGGATCTTGGACTATCACATGGGCAAAAACTTAATATTTATTCATCTTCGTTCTTTGAAGCTGTTGTGCCGGATGCTAACTCTCTGTGCACAGCTCTCCACGTGGCATGGCTGTGTCTGTCCTCCATTCTTGCTCTGCTGACCAGTGCCTCAAAAAGAAGGCTTGCAGGCTTCCCTGGTGGCGCAGTGGTTGAGAGTCCGCCTGCCGAAGCAGGGGACACGGGTTCGAGCCCCGGTCAGGGAAGATCCCACATGCCGCGGAGCAGCTGAGCACATGAGCCATTGCCACTGAGCCTGCGCGTCCGGAGCCTGTGCTCCGCAACGGGAGAAGCCACAACAGTGAGAGGCCTGCGTAACGCAAAAAAAAAAACAAAGAAGGCTTGCCTCCCTGGGGAGAAGTGCTGCTGTTTCCGAGAAGTCTCACCACACTGCCTGCTCCTGCTTGGTGGAGCAGGAGGATGGTGCCTGGGATCTCCTTGAGTAGCTGCTTTTGCGTGGTGCTGACCCACAGCTACAGCTGTGACTCTAACAAGCGCTCCCCTTCTGTTCTCTGCTGCCCTCCTCCCAGCCCTTTCTCCTCCACAACTTAGGAGTGGTAGTAGGGCTTTGCCAGGATGTTGTTTACTTCTTTTCTCATTAGAGGAGCATAAGTGTTGTCTCTAGATGTTGTTGTCTTTCTGGATGGTTTTATCAGAATCATTTGGAAGCCGTACAAAAGGATCCTTCTCAATTTTTAGCACGAATGCAGGTTTTCTTTCATGTTTATGTTCCTTTTCTCATTTTGATGGGGTTTGGGAGGAAAAGAGGAAACTTGGGCTTGGTTTTTCCAAGTATGTCTTACATCTGTACCCTCTTTATTCCCTCTCCACTCTTCCTGCCTTACCTCATATCTGATCATGTCTCTTTCTTGATAGAGTCTCCCGCGGGATCTTCCTGCCTCTTTTTTGGCCCTGCTCTCCTGGCATTGGCACTTGGTAAGATAGTGGCTCGGCTCCAGGAGATATTTTGTTGTATTCAAATTATGTTCAATTTCAAGTACTCATAAGCAACTCTACTGTAGCTTAAGCAGAAAACAAGAAGTCCAGGCGTGGTCAGGACTGGTAGGGTGACTCAGTGATGCCATCGGGTGCAGGCTCCTGCTGCTTTCCCACCTGCCGCTTTCCTTGAGGTCTGTTGCACCTCCAGGGTGTGCAGGTCTCCCAAGAGGGAGAACGGGGAGAGGAAGAGGAAGCACCAAGAGACTTCTGCCTACATTTCTTTGGTAGCAGTGTGTCTCCTACCACGCTCCTAGTCGACAGGAGGCAGGGAAAGTGAGTTTTTACCTTTTACAGACTCTATGACAGAGGCAGGCAAGGAAGAAAAGGGTGGGGAAAGGAGGCGGGTCAGCTAAATTCTACTGCAGGTCACCTTCCTTGTTCCCACACCTGTTGGCCAGAGGAAACTCTCCTGCCCATTCATAATCACGGCCTCAGAATGTTGTTTTTATAGAGGGAAAAAAAAAATGTCGATTGGAAGGGGAGTGGCCCTAAGTGGGTGTTTATTCTTTGCCCCATCTACCACCTCCAGACCTCTGTCTTTCCAAATTAGAGGATATTAGGATTTTCCCCCAATTTTCTTCCACTTTATCCCACCACACTGTACAATTCTTTCAAGAACAGTGATATGTGGATGCAATAGTTGTGGAAGTTTGCACTGTGAGCTTGGAACTTTTCCATGGATTTTACATGGACTACTTTTGTTCAATAATTGTGCTTCCTTTTTTTTTTTTTTTTTTTTTTTGCGGTACGCGGGCCTCTCACTGCTATGGCCCCTCCCGCTGCGGAGCACAGGCTCCGGACGCGCAGGCTCAGCGGCCATGGCTCACGGGCCCAGCCGCTCTGCAGCATGTGGGATTCCACCCGGACCGGGGCATGAACCCGTGTCCCCCGCATCGGCAGGCGGACTCTCAACCACTGTGCCACCAGGAAAGCCCTGTGCTTCCTTTTTTATAAAAAAAATTTTTAGTCTGTCTCATGAGGGGAGATTTCTAAATATATATGTATGTCACCAGCTTTCCCAGAAGTACCCTTGGTGTTTTGTTTTGGGGTTTTTTTTCGGGTGAAGATGACGGTGTGGCCCCAGATCTTCAGGATCCTTGCTAATCTCATATCTGAGGCCCTACTTATTTCTTTTCCATCCTTTGCCCCACATGCTCTGGCAGCTCTTTGGCATTTTGGACCGCTCCAGACATTAAGTGGCTTTTTCCATTTCTTTTGTGTGCCTCAGCGACCACAACAAGTTCACAGTTGCAGCCCAACCATGGAGAAGGTCAGGAAATGCTAATGGGACATTTAGCAGCAAGTGTTCCTGCTTGACTTTCCAGGGAAAACAAAATTGAATTGATAGAAGGAGAAATGCAGTTCTATCTTAATGTCGAAACGGTCCCAAGTTAGGACTGCCTGTTATATTAGTCCTTTATAGATGTTATTAAAGATATTATTTCACAAGAAATGACAGGGAGTGGTAGGTCATTATCGTCTGTGTCACCAGACATATTCCCTACTGAATACTTCTTTTGTAACGTATTAGAATTCGAGTGTGCTTAAATGCAGTAAATTGTGTACATTAGAGTTATGGTGGAGGGACTTCCCTGGTGGTCCAGTGGCTAGGACTCCGCGCTTCCACTGCAGGGGGCATGGGTTTGACCCCTGGTTGGGGAACTAGGATCCCGCATGCCGCATGATGAGGCCCCCCCAAAAAAAAAGCAAAAAAAAGAATTATGGTGAAAATTTGAATTTTGAGAATAAATGTATAAATGTGTGATGTGTGCTACTACAATTGTAATTCAAAAGACTTTTAATCCACATACCTATGCAGAAACATCACTCCCTATACATATTATTAGATATTCTTGTTCTCCCCCTGTGAGGCTGTGTGATAAAGTGAAAACATCAGGTGTTTTGGGGATAGAAAAACTCTAAGTATGAGTCCTGGATCTCACATTTACCAACTACGAAATCAGAGAAATTCCTTGGTTCCTGATTCTCAGTTTTACCATCAACGGAATGGTGAAAGTGGCAATTTCAGAGTTGGAAGTATCACAATGCAGGATATAGTTTGTAAATTGCAAAGCATTATATATATGTAAGTACATACTGTTTTGTAAACTGCTTTTTCATGTAACAAACTACAACACACTTTCTAAGTGGATGGGTGATATTTCATTACATAGATGAACCAAACATTTAGGTTGTTATATATGTGTATCTATCTATCTATCTATCTATCTATGTATACGTATACTGTCTAAGAAGCTTTCAAATGTATAATAAGTATTGTTAACTATAGTCACCATGCTGTACCTTATATCCTCAGAATTTATCTTATAACTGAAAGTTTGTGCTTTTTGAACACCTTCACCCAGTTCCCCCATTCCCCACCCCGTGCCTCTGGCGAGCACTCATCTGTTCTCTGTATCTATGAGTTCACTTTTTGTTTGTTTGCTCTGGATTCCATAGGTAAGTGAGATCACATGGTATTTTTATGGATTGTTCCAATTCATTGTAATGATCACTTATTGTTTGTATAATCATGAGAAATTGTTTTTGTGGTAAAAGCTCACTCCCAACTTCTGCAATGCAAAAAAAATTCTATAAATAAGATAAAAAGGCAAAAGACTACTGGCAATATCTTTTTACAGCATACATGGCAAACAGGTTAATTTCTTTAAACACAAAGGGCTTTTAAATAAATCAACAAGAAAAGTTGAGAACCCTGATATAATTTAGGTGAAGAACATGAGTCAGCAGTTCATGGAAAAAAACCCCAAACAGATGGCAAATATGTCTATCTTCTCAAGCAGCTTTCTTTTAATTAAAGAAATGAAAATCAGAGTTCTTTTTTTTGACTTGATTGGTAAAGATTAAAAAGCTTTGAAAATATTAAGCATATTTGAGGATATAGGAAAATAGACACTCCATGGATATTTAAATTTGTGTGACTTTTTAGGAGTCAGTTTTGTATCTTAAAACATTTCAATGCAGATTTTGACCCATTATTCTCCTTTCCAGGTGTTTATCCTGTAAAAGTACTTGATGAATATGAAGAGATATCAGTATATGTCACTGTGACATTTGTGCATATGTATGTGTCAGCAAAACAAATAACCAATCTGTAAGCTACTTGTATAGCCTGTATATGGCTATACACGGTACTGCTCAAATTTATGAATATTCAGAAAATGGAATTTTATATAGCGACTGAAAACTGGACTGATTTCTGCATACTTATTGGAAAAGACATTCCTGATTATGGTGATAACTGAAAAAAGCAAGTTCAGACTTGTTTTTATGCTTTTGTGCACTTCTATCACATGATATATGCTCTTAAGTAGGAAAAGACATGATTGTATATTCATAGACAACTTCTGGAAGAATAAATAAGAACTTGTTAACAGTGATTAACTTCTGGGAATTAGATTGAGGCAAGTGAAGGAAGAGGGGAGGAATTTACTTTTTATTCTATTAGTTTCTGTACCTTTGGAATTCGCCCCCGTCCCAACAATATTTTCTTATGAAAAACTTCAAACATATGGAAAGTTTAAAAAAACTGAACAGTGAATACTAATAAATTCACCACCTAGCATAATGAATATTTGCTATAATTGCATTATCACTAAATTAAAAACAAGGATGATGAATTATTTTTACAATTTAGTAAGTAAGTAGAGTTAAGCAGGAAGAGTTCATTAATTAGATAGCAAAATCAAAAAGTACATAAATCTGCTGGAAGAGAAAACTAAATAGGATAATGTGATAAATATAAGGAGCTTTTAGGAGCACAAGGTTCAAGGTAACAGTTCTGTGCAACAGCAAAACAGAGGTTCTGAACCTTAGGAGGGCTTTCCTGCCTGCAGCTCTTCAGACCTGGGGCCAAGGGAGGATGGTCCCAGGGCAGAGAAACCTCTGGGCAGGTAGCTTTTTGGCTCACCTGGAAGACCTCTAAGCCTCTTCTCTGACTTGAGCATGTGGTAATCACCAGGGAAACTTGCTAAAAAGCATTTGACCCCCACAAGCTGTATCTTTGTGCGTGGAAATGAAAGATCTCACGAAAGTGTAAACCAGCTTGGATCTGAGTGAGGTCAGGAGAGGAGAGTTTTGTTTTGCTTTGTCTTGTTTTTTAAACAACTTCCTAGTTATTCAACACTGACCTACTGCTCTGTGGGTAAACCTTGATTCAGTAGAAAAGAGTTGGGGTCCAGAAATCTGATTTTTTTTTTTTTTTTTTGGTACAGGGGCCTCTCACTGCTGTGGCCTCTCCCGTTGCGGAGCACAGGCTCCGGACGCGCAGGCTCAGCGGCCATGGCTCACGGGCCCAGCCGCTCGGCGGCACATGGGATCTTCCCGGACCGGGGCACGAACCCGTGTCCCCTGCATCGGCAGGCGGACTCTCAACCACTGCGCCACCAGGGAAGCCCCAGAAATCTGAATTTTTAACAAGCACCCGGTGACTTCATTGCAGGTAAGTGTTGCAAAATATTGTCCTTTTGTAAGGATGGGGTTTATTTAGGCCCCATGAAGATCCAGCTTCTCGAAGAGTCTGCATGTTACTTTGCCAGGAGGGTCTATCTTCTCAAACAGCTCTCACTCATTTTCCAAATGAACTTAATCATGAAACTCCTAAGGAGCAAACCACAAAAGGCTTTATCTCTTGGTAAATGATTTCATCCAAGGTGTTGGAAACCAGCTTGGACCTGGGTGGGGGGTCTAGAAAGAGGAGATTATTATTTTTTAACTTCCTAGCTGTTTGATGTTTACGTTCTGCCTAAACCATCACAGGGGCATCTGATGCCATGTTCTCTAACCTTCGATTTACTGGCTCTTCCTGATACACGTGGTTTAATTCTTTAGTTTCCTAAGGGAGAAAATCTCCAAGTCCCTTTTCCCGGTTTTTTCTTTGGCAGCTTTATCCTACTGTTATCACAGAGTATTTGAATTCTCATCAATTTTCTTGTGACTTTTGTGGAATGCGTTTGGTAGGGCAGCAGCTGTTGTATCTTCTACTTAGAACAGGTTTTCTTCCCCTGAAGGATTAATAGGGAGGCAAAGTATTTGCAGTTGCTTCACTCCACCTCTGACAGTTCTTTAACCCCATGAGAAAGAAGAATCTCAGAGTTTCTCATTCTCTCTCAGCATGACAATTGTCATGTGTTCTTCCTTGTCCATTCTTCTTACCTTCTCTTTTTCTGTGTTGGCCAGTCAATGTAAGCTGAGGAATTTGTTTCTATGGTGACCCATCGGCCAAAAGAAAACATGCTGTACCAAGGAACGAGTAACTTATTTTTATTGGTTTTTTTTTAATACAATGAACATTTCTTGTTCTTCCTGTGCATTGTGCTAAATGCTGGAGACACGGGTGAAAAAGCAGGTAACGGCAGCCAAGTCTTCAAACCTTGATAGCTCCAGGTTGAGAGCATCCTGTATAATGAGGACCAGCATGAGTAACGGTCTGGAAGTGAATTTGTAGAATGGAGAATATTCAGATATGACTGGGATACAGGGTGCTTGGTGAGAAATAAAAGGTTCTTTGAAGACTCGGTGCTGCTGTCAAAAATCTAAACATTACTCAATAGGAAATTACTTCTGAATTAAAAAAATGAAGATATGGAGAACACATCATTCTGGTATAAAAACAATAAATAAAATAATACTGCCATTTTCTTTTGTATTCAGTTAGGTGAGGGAAGTGTGAGAGGAGATGATAAGGGTAGAGATGATGAAAGGAAAAGGCGAAGAAATTCAGATTGATAGATGGTCAGAAAACAAGAAGTTTCAGCAAAGAGAAAGCGACATAGAGAAAAAGGTTGACAAATACGTATCCTAAGGGCCCACAACAGCGTCTGGCACATTGTAGGTGCTTATGAAATAGCTATTAAGTGAAAGACAGAATGAATGTCACGGGGAGAAAGAAAAATAAAAGGAAATAGGGAGATGCACATGTCCAGAAAATATCACGATATTACAAGAAAAATATTGCATGACAACCAAGGCAGATAGAAATACATATATCCAAAGGAAGCAGATTGGAAAGGGAAATAGGGAAAGAAATAAAGGACTGGGACTCAAGGAGGCTCATAAACCTATGCAAATACTACTGACCAAATGATTCTTTGTGGGTACTGTGTCTTGGATGCTGTGCTGGGTATGTGATGTGGACATGAGGAAAGCCATTCAATGTTTTTGAGTTTCATCTGTTAAAACAAATTAAAGGTGGTAAAAGGAAATGGAATCAAATACTGTGTTGTAAAATGTTGTGATCTGATGAAGTTAGTGATGGGTACATAGGATTTTTGCAGTACTATATTTAAGGTTATGTTTGAAGCTTTTCGTAACAAAAAGATCTTAGGGCTTCCCTGGTGGCGCAGTGGTTGGGAATCCACCTGCCAATGCAGGGGACTCGGGTTTGATCCCTGGTCCGGGAAGATCCCACATGCCAAGGAGCAACTAAACCCGTGCGCCACAACTACTGAGCCTGTGCTCTAGAGCCTGCAAGCCACGACTACTGAGCCCGTGAGCCACAACTACTGAAGCCCACGTACCTAGAGCCCGTGCTCAGCAACAGGGGAGACCTCGGCGGTGGGAGGCCCGCGCACTGCAGGGAGGAGTGGCCCCCGCTCGCTGCAGCTAGAGAAAGCCCTCGCGCAGCAACGAAGATACAATGCAGCCAAAAATTAATTAAATAAATTAAAAAATAAAAAGATAAAAAGATCTTAAAAAATAATAGGATGGTTAATAGCTGAGCATGGGCCCATCTAGTTCTTCCCACTCCCACAGAGTCATAGTTAGAATTGTAAACATGGCCAAAGATTGGATAGATGGAGGCAGATGGGAGGAGGAGGTCATGTTCACTCCAAGGGTTGGTGTCTAGGTGACTTAGAGGGTGATCTAAGGTTGGTGCCTTAATGGGATGAGGTTTGGAAAGGAAGCTAGTAAGTTCATTTGTTAGTAATGTTGGGGGAATGCTCAAGGAAATATTTGAAGAGTTTCACAAGGCACAGTGGAGAGGCTCACAGATGGAAGGCGTGGAGGTGGGAAGAAGCAGGGGGCGGTGGGGGGATGGCTGGGGAAGGATGAGAAGAGAGGCTGGGGCCTTGCCTATAATTTTCAGTAGTGAAGAAGGAGGGGCTTGGGTACGAGCTTGGAGGGAGGGTGTGGAAGCTGAATTTGCTGAAATTTCCACTCACAGCGTTCCTGGTGGAATGTTGAGTTGCTGGCCTCTGCAGAGTTCTTTGCCTCCCAGGTGCTGGGCACAGTTGCTCAGAGCAGCTCCTGCAGGGAGGGTCAAAGGTCAGGAAGGAGGGCAGTCAGAGGAGAGAGCTGGAGATACCGGCCTCTGCAAAATGCTCTTATTTTTCTTGGCATTTGACAGGTGGTCTAGATGAAATCTAGCTGGGAGCCCAGCCAGTCAACAGATTCCCTTAATGCTTTTCACCACCCCCAGAAGGTCCTCCCTTGTTTAAAGAATCTCTTCTTCACATTTTTTTTCTTTTAATGGTCATTCTACTTCAGTGTTTATTTGCTAAATGACATTTTAAGGGAATAGGCTTAATAACCTAGTTCAACGAAAGTGGTTTCTGAAAATGCCATATCAGTTTAATTAATCAAAGAAAATTTAATGTTATTGTGAATTCCAGATATTTAACACTATTTTTTTTAGGAATTGCAGGTACCTAACTCATTAATTGAACTAGAGATTTTTTTTGATGTCTGCGATTAAGAAGTAATTTTCAAAAATTTTGTCTGCATGAAGGAAGATTCCTAATGCAATGATTATTGATTGGTTTAGAAAAATCATAAATCCACTTTATGACATGCTCATGACAATAAACAGTGTATCACCATGGATTCCAAGCAAAATCATTATCATGTCCCAAATAAGTACACCAGCTGTTTAGAAGATCAAGAGGGGGATGGGAGAATTCAAGCTTAATTAATTATTTCCTTGGTTAGAAAACAAAATCTTCAAACAAAGAGCACATTATATCTACAAGACACTAGCATTTCTAAGATTCCACCCACAGTGAGTCCAGTGAACATAAAGCCAAGTCTTTCACTGGATTTTGAATCACTTGTGCAAACTTGGAAAATTACAACAGAGTAACTGAGGTTGTGTCCAGATAGCTGAAGTCAAGACTGGTCTGCTTCCTTTTCTATGTCCTGTCCTCTGCAACGGCCCCCCAACCCCCAGCCCTGAGCATACCAGCTGCGGTTCTTCTCTTTAATTCCTTTGCATCCAGATTGTCATCAAATCCTATTTCTTAAAAATATCATCTATATGATTCTTCAATATCAGTTTCCATCAAACTTCAAAACATAATAGAGTAAGCAGCTTAATAAGAGTTGAAGTTATTGAATCCCAGGCACTGTCATGTACACTGTCATAGTTTATCTTTATAGCAACCTTCCAGTAAGGTATTATTATTATCGTTATCATCAGCGTTTCACAGATAAGGAAACTAGACCTTACGGCAGTGGGTCTCAGCAGTGGCTGCCCATCACCTGGGAACTTTGAAAACTATCAGTACTCAGGCTACCATCCATCTGGACCAATTAAATCAGAACCTCTGAAGGTGGGATCTGGTCTTCTGTATTTCTTTTAAAGCTCCTCAGGTGAATATGAAGTACAGTGAAGGTTAGGAGTACTGACTTCTAGAGCAATTAATTAACCAGCACAAGGTCACGGGGCTGATTGGTGGAGCTGGGGTTGAAATCCAGGTTTGTTAGACTTCAGAGCCTCATCTTAAACACCTCTACTGTATCACCTCTCAGAGTCTTTAAGGTGTGTTTTAAAATAAAAAACAAGTATTAACCTTTCTATTTTCATATTTTAGATACCTGTAGAAAAGTGCATACAACATGTAGAGCTAATGAATGATGATATAACACACAGCAGTATAAAAACCACGCAAATTTCAAAATAGGACACTGTCAGCATCTCAGGAACTCCATTATGTGCTCGACTCTGATCATAACTTGCGCCCTTCTCCCTAGAAGAATCCTACCTCCTGACTTTTTTGATAATCATTTTTGTTTTGTTTTTGGGCACGCTGAGAGGCTTGTGGGATCTTAGTTCCCCGACCACTGACTGAACCCAGGCCCTTGGCAGTGAGAGTGCAGAGTCCTAACCACTGCACCGCCAGGGAATTCCCCTATTTTTCGTTATGTTTTACCACTTATGGATGTTTTTCTAAACAATATTGTTAAGTTTGCCTGTTTTTGAACTTTATGTAGAAGGATTCATATGGTATGTATTATTATTTTGTCTCTGGCATTTTTTTTTGCGACTGGCTTTTTTTTTTTTTGCTTAATGTTATGCTTGTGAGATTCTTGCATGATGTTATGGCGATCTATTGTTGCTTCATGTTCACTGGGATATGGTGTTCAATTGTATGAATATACCATAATTTAAAAATCTATTTTACTGATGACTTTTGGGTTGATTCTAATTTGGGGCAGTTGGTAACATGTTTCTTGTATATGTACATGAGACTCTCTAGAAACAGACTTATCAGGTCATAGGGTATGTCTATTTTCAAATCAATAGGTAATGCTAATCAAATTTCCAAAATTGTTATGCTAATTTACCTTCTACCAGCAGTGTATGAAATTTCTTACTGCTCTGCTTCCTAACTAGCACATGGTAGTGTCAGACTTCAATGTTTGCCAAAGAGGTGGTTTTGAAATTATTATAACTTTTTGAAAAAAAGATTTATTTATTTTTTATTTATTTTTGGCTGCATTGGGTCTTAGTTGCGGCATGCGGGATCTTCGTTGAGGCATGTGGGATGTTCGTTGAGGCATGTGGGATCTTTCGTTGCGGCACGTGGACTTCTCTCTAGTTGTGGCATGCGGGTTTTCTCTTCTCTAGTTGTGGTGCACAGGCTCCAGGGTGCGTGGGCTCTGTAGTTGTGGTGCATGGGATCTAGTTGAGGTGTGCGGGCTTAGTAGTTGTGGCGCGTGGGCTTAGTTGCCCTGGCATGTGGGATCTTAGTTCCTCAACCAGGGATTGAACCTGCATCCCCTGCATTGTAAGGCAGATTCTTTACCGCTGGACCACCAGGGAAGTCCCTATTATAACTTTTGGTATTTTTAATTTATATTTTTCTGCCTACCAAGGAAATCTAAAATCTTTTCATACGTTTATTATCTATTTAGAGTTCCTCTTTCGTGAACTGTTTATTTGGAACTTTTGTCTATTTTTCTATGGGTTGTCTGTGTTTTTTCTTCTTGATTTATATAAGTCCTTTATATATTTAGGATTCTAAAATATTTTAAAAGCTTCATAGTTTTGCTTTTCATATTTAGGTTTCGATTCGCATGAAACTGATTTTTGTGTGCACGGGAGAGGAAGGCAAAGTTTCATTTTTCCCCGTCTAGATTCCCAGTGGTCTCAGTACCATTTTTGACAAGTCTGTCCTTTCTGATTTACAGTGCTGTTCTGTTGTATACCAAGTATCTATGCATGAGCCTCCTCTGGCTTTTCTGTTCTGTTGTGTTGGTTGATTTGTCTATCCTTGAGCTAATACCACATTATCTTGATAATTATATGTTTATAATAAGTCTTGATATCTGGTCAAGCAAGTCCTCCCAACTTTTTCAAGAATACCTTGGGCATTCTTAGATCTTTATTTCCATAAAATCAGCTTATCAAATCTCACAATGAAACCTGCTGGAATTTTTTTTTTTTTTTTTTTTTTTTTTTTTTGCGGTACGCAGGCCTCTCACTGTTGTGGCCCCTCCCGTTGCGGAGCGCAGGCTCCGGACGTGCAGGCCCAGCTGCCATGGCTCACGGGCCCAGCCGCTCCGCGGCATGTGGGATCCTCCCAGACCGGGGCACGAACCCGTGTTCCCCGCATCGGCAGGCGGACTCCCAACCACTGTGCCACCAGGGAAGCCCCTCTGCTGGATTTTGATTGAGTTTGCGATAAGTCTATCAATCTACTTGGGGGAATTTATATCTTTACAATTTTGAGTTTTCAAATCCATAACATGGTATATCTCTCCATTTAAAAAAAGATTTTCATTAATAGCTCTTTAAAAAGTTGTCAGGAATTCCTTGGTGGTCCAGTGGTTGGGACTCCACACTTTCACTGCCGAGGCTGAGGGTTGCATCCCTGGTTGCCGAACTAAGATCCCGCAAGCCATGCTACACGGCCAAAAGAAAGAAAAAAAAGAAAAACAAAGTTGTGTAATTTTTCTCTGTACATTTTTGTATGTATTTCGTTTAAGTTAATCCTGTGTCCTTCGTGTACATGAAATATTGTCTGTTTAAAGTGTTAACTGTATAAATTTAAGAATAAATTTAATTTCTAATGATATATGATTGATATGAGGCTAACAGTCATAATACCACCACCTGACAGGGATACTAAAAAACTGAAAAATTACAGACCATCTTACTCATGACTGTGATGGAAAAATCCTAAAAAAATTTAACTAATCAAATTCAACACTGTATAAAACAACTAATTTATCATCACCAAGTTGCATTAATTCCAGGAATGCCAGGTTAGTCTAATATTAGAAACTTCATTTACTGTAACTCACATACTTACAAAGAAAAGGAGGTAAAATATGATTATTTTGATAGTGTAGTTTTTTGTTTTTTTTTTAATCTAGGACCATGTGATTTTTTATTTTATTTTTTTTGGCGGTACACGGGCCCCTCACTGTTGTGGCCTCTCCCGTCACAGAGCACAGGCTCCGGATGCACAGGCCCAGCAGCCATGGCCCACGGGCCCAGCCGCTCTGCGGCACGTGGGATCCTCCCAGACCGGGGCACGAACCCATGTCCCCTGCATTGGCAGGCGGACTCCCAACCACTGCGCCACCAGGGAGGCCCGATAATGTAGATTTTTTAAATAAAATTAAGCATTCATTCATGATTTGAAAACTAATAATAGAAGAAGACTACCTTAGTCTAAAAAATGTTAGCTTCGAAAACCATAGGGCAAACATTATTTTTAATGGCTAAACATAGAAAACATCTCTTTTTAGATTAAGAAGATTCCAAGGATGACTTATGTTTAATATTAAAATGGAAATCCTTGCCAGATCAATTTGGTAACAAAAAGAAAGGCATAATGATTTGAAGAGAAGAAACAAAACTGTCACTATTAACAAATGATATTACCTTCATTGAGAATTCAAAAAAATTTATAGGTAAATTAGAATTAATAACAGAATTTAGTAAGCTTGCTTGGTACAAAAATCAGTATACACAAAGCAATTGTATTGCCTTATACCAGCAACCAAAAGTTAATGTAATTGTAGAAACACATACTATTTAAAATAGTGAAAAAATATACATTACCTGGAATGAAATGTACCAAATATTTGTGAACTTTTAAGGACAAAATTGGAATATTTTATTAAATTAACGTTAAAATCCATACCATGTTCATGGGTTGGAAGTTTCAAAATCATAAAAGTGGCAAATCCCATCAATTGATATGTAGATTTGATGTAATTTAAGTCAGAATACCAACTTGTTTTTGGTGAACCTGCCAATCTGAGTCTAAAATTTGTATGGAAAAGCAAAACTTAATAGCTTTAGTTTTAGCCAAACTAAAAGCAAAAGTCATTCCTGAAGAAGAACAATGGAGGTGGAATGCCTGACAAGGTATAAAGAATTATTATAAAGCTATAGTATAGTAAGTTGATATCTGCAAATGCAGAAACAAAGACAAATGCAACAGAGTAGAAAACTCAAAACCAAAACTAATATGTATAAACTCGGTTTATGAGAGCGCTTTCATTGAAGATGTACTTTACAATAAAAGGAGCTATGAAAACTGGTTATTCATATGTGAAAAAATGAAATTGGGACCCTATTCACACCATATTCTCCTTTCCAGTAAATCCACCTGTGTGAAAAAGATAAATAGGAAAGATAGAACTACACAATCTATATAGGCAGTTATCTATAAAAATTTGGAACAAGAATAGGTTTCTGGGACTTCCCCTGTGGTAAAGTGGTTAAGAATCTGCCTGCCAATGCAGGGGACATGGGTTCAAGTCCTGGTCTGGGAAGATCCCACATGCTGCGGAGCAACTAAACCTGTGTGCCACAACTACTGAGCCCACGTGCCACAACTACTGAGCCCACGTGCCACAAGTGCTGAGCCTGCATACCACAGCTACTGAGCCTGTGTGCCACAGCTACTGAAGCCCGCGTGCCTAGAACCTGTTCTCCACAACAAGAGAAGCCACGGCAATGAGAAGCCCACACACAGCAACGAAGAGTAGCCCCCACTCGCTGCGATGCAGCCAAAAATAAAAATAAATAAATAATTAAATTTATTAAAAAAAAAATTGGTTTCTTAGAGAAAACACACACACACACAAACCATAAGATAAATGATTGATAAATCTGACTATTCTACAATTAAGAATTCTGTTTAGCAAATGGAATCATAAAGAAAGTAAAAAGACAAGCCAAGAAGAAGAAATTTGCAACACATACAACCATTAAAAGAACAGTAATCAGAGCACAGAAAAAAATTCTACATATAAATAAGAAAAAACAATCCAATAGAAAAGTAGGCAGAAGTCTTGAATGGTACCACATAGAAGAGAATACTCAATGGCCAATAAACATATGAAAAGATCTTCACTTTTCTAGTAATTAGGTAAGTGAAAAGTAAGACACTATGAGATATCCTTTTACACTGTCCACAATGAAAAACAAATTAAATATCTGAAAATATCAAGTGTGATGAGGATATAGATCAATGGGTGCTGTTATACACTGCTGGTGGCAATATGAATTTATACCACAATATTAGGAAGCAATTTGGCATTGTCAAGTCAAATTGAATATATCCATACACTTCTGGGTATATGCCTTATATTCTTGCATTGGGGTACATGTATAAGAATATTCATAGCAGCCCTTTTTGTAATGGGAAGAATCTAGAAACAAACAGAAATGTTTAGCAACACTAGAATGGACAAATAAATTTCAGTGTGTTCTGTAGACTGAATGTTTGTGTCCCTCAGCAAATTCATATGTTGAAATCCTAACCCCCAATGTGAAGGTATTAGGAGGTGGGGCCTTTGGGAGGTGATTAACTCATGAGGGTGGAACTCTCATGAATAGGATTAGCACTCTTATAAAAGAGACTCAAGGGAGCTCCCTCACCCCTTCTGCCATGTGAGGACACCCTCACCAGACACCAAATCTGCTGGCACCTTGGTCTTGGAATTCCCAACCTCCAAAACTGTGAAAAATAAATTTCTATTGTTTATGAGCTACCCAGTCTATGGTATTCTGTTAAAGCAAGCTGAATGGACTAGGACAGTCAGTATGTTAATAAAATGGAATACAATACAGCAATAGAATTGTGATTCCATTTATTCACAACCATAAAACCATATAATTTGATATTTGGGTATATAATCATATTTGTGGAAATTTTCAAAGAAAAGCAAGGGGAGGATAAAGCAAAAATTTAGGTAAGGTATTGGGTCATGGGAGGAACATACAGAAAGCTTCAAATGTAATATAAAGTTCTATTTCTTAAATAACTATTGTTTTTATAAAATATATTTTTATTAATGCAATTCTAGCAATATAAAGTACTATGCAAAAAATTAAAACAAAACCCCAAACTCCCCACCAAAGATGTCACCACCTACACACATTGTGATCATCTAGTATTCTTTATGCGTATATACAGAAAGACTAGATACATAGAAAAAAAATTAGGATTGCTTCAGTTATCTAGTGGGTATAAGAAACCACCCCTACACTTAGTGACTTATACAACAAAAACCAATTATTTCCTCATGATTATGCAGCTGAGCAGAGCTTGGTGGGGTGGCTATCTTTACTTCATATGTTGGCTAGAGTTACTCATGTAGTTGTGTTCAGCTGGCAACTTAGGTGGGGTTGAATCATCTGAGATCACTTCCATGTTAGGAATCTCTGCTGGGATGGCTGGGATGGCCTAGGGCTCACTGGCCGGGCTTCTTTTCTTGCATGGAAAAAGCAGAGGCTACAAGTCTTTTAAGATCTGGGTGCCTAAGTCCCCGAACATCACTTCTGTGAATTCTTTTGGTCAAAGCAAGTCACAAGTCCAGCTCAGACTCAAGGGGAAAGGAAACAGAGTCTACCTCTTAATGTGCAGAGAGACATGCCTACAGGGATGGGAGGAATCTTTGGAGGCTCTTAGGAAATGATATACCACTGTGATTGTAATCTATACATTACTTTTCATAGTCTATTGGCAGAAAGCTGGTTTTGCATGGTTCTTTGAACAACTTCATTCAACAGTTATTATTGAATATCTACTAAGTACCAGGAACTGTTTTAACCACCATAAGAGCAGTGAACCGAGTCTAGATTTAAATTATTTAGGAAATCATTCCAGCCATATGCCATTTTATACCAGAAAGGAATAAAATTTGGCTAAGGAGAGAAAGTTTGGTTAATTTAAATAAAAGAATAAGCACAAGTGATAGTTGCTGACCTTACTCGGTGGTTCACTTTTGATCAGATAGAACTAATAGAAAAAAAAGTTGCCAGAAATAAAAATCTTCTTGAGATTCCATTCAAATGCATTCAGCAAAGACCTACTACGTACAAAGATCTTTGCTGGCCTACTGGAATGGGAGCCTATCTTGGAAGCATTTGATTTGATTAAACTTAATAAGGATGTGTTAAATATATGTGTGAGGCACCAAAGGCACCAAAGGAGATACAGAAGATTAAAAACACAGGATTCCTGCCCTCATGGCGGCACAATGTTGAATGCTCATGACTGTGTATCAGAGGTAAGATAAGTGCCATGAGTTGATATCAATGTAGTGCTAGGGGGCTAAGAGAAGCTAATATCTCATTCGTTTGTAGCGATCATTGAGTCTTCATGAAGGAAATCACATCTGAGTTGGTTCTTGAAGACTGACTACATTTTCATTTGGGGAGGTGCCGGCAGGTTTATAGAAGGACAGAACAACTTGATGTGTTCTGCTACCATCAGCTCAGATGGTGGGTGCACATTACCTCCTTATTTCCAGATGAAACAAGCTGGTGTGGTCATTAATGGTACTTCAATGGTTTCCATTTTCTACCTGAATTCCTTGTTTAAATGACCTATTTACATTACTACTCCGGGTGACACCTATGCCTAGAGATGTCTGCTAGTTGAAAATGAACAAACAGCAGCTAGGTATTTCTTATCTCTAATGGATGATCTGCAAATCCCTTAGCTTTAGCATTTTGTGTGCAATGAATTTTTTAAAAAAAAGAATAAAAGGAAGAGAAAGTGATGGACACACACATCTAGGTGCTTTGTGCAAACAGCATGTTATTCTTCTGTAAAGGTGACTCTAAGCTTAGGACAGGCAGTTTGGATGTGGCTGACACAGAACTGTGTGTGCCTACTCACTTACTCGGTCTCCTCTTTGTGAAAAATGGACTTGTGTTTGAGGTTAAACTTGTTAACCTCTGCTATACTAATAGTCTTAGAGTATCATTTTCATCAGGATAATCCTCTATACAAAAGGCTAAAATGAGTCTGAACTGCCTACTTTAGCCTTGTCTTCTTTTTCTGTGCTCTTCGTTCTTAGAATAATAACTGTACTGTATCACAAACAGCATTCCCTTTCTCCCCTTCCCTTTAAATATTCTTTCATTTATTTATACGTTCAACAAATAAACATTTATTAAGCAACTACTATATACTAGCCACTACTATGGACTTGGGATACATTTATCAAGAAAACAGACAAAATCTATATTCTGTTGGTGCTTATATTCTAGCAGGAAGAAACAAAAATAAATAATAAATTCATTTTTAACAAAGAAATTATATAGTATGTTTAAACGTGATATGTCCTATGAAAAAAATAGAAGGCAAGGGAGTTGGAGATGAGTGCACGAATTACAGCTGTAAATAGATTTGTCTGGACAGGCCTCATTTAGAACTGGGTTAGCCTCTGGTCATCTAGGTGTGAGAGCCTTCTGTCCAGAGGCAGCCACCAGTGCTCAGGCCCTAAGGTGGGAGTTTGCCCAGGATTCTCTAGGAACAGCCCAATAGGTTAGTGTGACTGGAGCACAGTGAGCAGGGGGTGAGAATAGTAGGAGAGGAAGTGACAGAGGTAATGGGGACAGTTGATATAGGGACTTGCAGGACTTTGTAAGAACTTTGGCTTTTATTCTTAGTGAAATGGGAAGGCACTAGAGGTTCTTCAGGAGAGAAGTGACCCTTTCCCTTTCTTTGTGCTATTGTTGACATATATTTTACTTCTGTAAATGTTATTATTATTTTGAGATTTTATTCAATAAAGAGTCGAGGTTTTAATTAAACCAAATTTAAAGTAGTATTTGAAACTAAAGTAATAATAAGCATATTTTGGTGGGTTCTTTAATCTGTTGCCTTTATAGTAACGTTATAGATGGTTAATATTTGCAACCATACTGCTTTCTTTGTACTCAAAAGAAACTGATTTCAACTTATTACACTTTATGTTCCTTTTTAAGAGTGGCAGTCATCGAGTCATTGTAATAAAATCAAATGATCATAAATTTCTTCCAGGAATTGTATTCCTGATACACTGTGGTTTACTTGGAAGCCGTTTTATTATATGGTACCAATCAGTACCCCACTGTATAAAGAATTAACTAAAGAACCCCAATTCCCAGGATGTAATTATTCAGTTCATATGTTGTTATTATTTTTGCTTTAAATATCAGTTGAATTTTGGGGGGGATAACTTTTGGATTAATGTTTGCATGACATATCTTTTTCCATTTGTTTACTTTCAGCATACCCATGCTCTTATACGTGAAGTGGGTTTTTTGTAGATAGCATATTAATAGATCATTTTTTTTACCTACTGTTCTAATTTTGGTCTTTTAATTGGTGTATTTAGATATTTATTTTGAGGGTAATTATTGATATGTTAGATCTTAAGTCTGCATTTTTGTTGTTTTCTGTTTGTTTCCTCTATTTCTCATTGCTCTGTTTCCCTTTTTTTTTACCGTCCTGTGGGTTACATGTACAGTTTTTAGGATTCTATCTTGATTTATCTATTATCAAGTTTTTATGCATATCACTTACATAGTTTTCCTAGTGGTTTTCATGGCTAACTTAATTTTGATATAATTTCAAAGTTAAAGAAAAGTTGCAAGAGTAGTATAAAGAACTCCTTTATCCTCTTTTTTCTTTCTTTTTTAAAAATTGAAGTACAGTTGATCTACAACATTATATTAGTGTCAGGTGTAAAACTTAGTGATTCAGTATTTTTACAGGTTATACTCCATTTAAAGTTTTTATAAAATAATGGTTATATTTCCCTTTGCTGTACAATATATCCTTTTTGCTTATTTATTTTATACCTAGTAGTTTGTATTCCATAGCCCTATCTTGCCCTTCCTTTCTTCCTTCTCCCCACTGGTAACCACTAGTTTGTTGTCTATATCTGTGAGTCAGTTTCTGTTTTGTAATAGTGATTAATTTGTTTTAATTTTTAGATTGCACATATAAGTGATAACATAGAGTATTTGTCTTTGTCTGACTTATTTCACTAAGCATAATACCCTCTAGATCCATCCACATTGTTGCAAATTGCAGAATTTCATTCTTTTATATGATTGAGTAATATTCCATTGTGTATATATACCACATCATCTTTATACACTCATTTGTTGTTGGACGCTTAGGTTGCTTCTATATCTTGGCTATTCTAAATAATGCTTCTTGGAACACTGGGGTGCATTTATCTTTTTGAATTCGTGTTTTCATTTTCTTCAGATATATGTCCAGGAGTGGAATTGCTGGATCATATGTTAGTTCTATTTTTAGTTTTTTAGTAACCTTTATACGGTTTTCCACAATGGCTGCACCAATTTACATTTCTACCAACAGTGTACAAGGGTTCCCTTTTCTGCATATCCTCGTCAACACTTGTAATTTCTTGTCTTTTTGATGATAGTCATTCTGACAAGTGTGAGATGTCTCATTGTGTTTTTTGATTTGGATTTCTCCGATGATTGGCAATGTTAAGCATCTTTTTATGTGCCTGTTGGCCATCTGTACGTCTTCTTTGGAAAAGTGTCTATTCAGGTCTTCTGCTCATTTTTTAATCAGGTTGTTTGTTTTTTTGGTATTGAGTTATATGAGCTGTTTATGTATTTTGTATATTAACTCCTTATTGGTCATATCATTTGAAAATATTTTCTCCCATTCAGTAGGCTGTCTTTTCTTTTTATCAGTGGTTTCCTTTGCTGTACAAAAGCTTTTAAGTTTAATTAGCTTCCATTTGTTTATTTTTGCTTTTGTTTCCTTTGTCTTAGGAGACAGATCCAAAATAACATATTGCTATGATTTATGTTAAAAAGTGTTCTGCGTATGTTCTCTTCTAGAAGTTTTATGGTTTCAAGTCTTACATTTAGGTCTTTAATCCACTTTGAGTTTATTTATGCATATGGTGTGAGAAAATGTTTAATTTCATTCTTTTACATGTAGCTCTCCAGTTTTCCCAGTACCACTTATTGAAGAGACTGTCTTTTCTCCATCGTATATTCTTGCCTCCTTCATTGTAGATTAATTGACCGTAAATGTGGGTGTTTGTTTCTGGGCTCTCTATTCTCTTCTGTTGATCTATGTGTCTGTTTTTATGCTGGTACAATACTGTTTTGATTACGGTAGCTCTGAAGTATAGTCTGAAATCAGGGAATGTGATACCTCCAGGTTTGTTCTTCTTTCCTCAGGATTGCTTTGGCAATTCAGGGTCTTTTGTGGTTCCAAATATTCTAGAATTAGTTGTTCTAGTTCTGTGAAAAAATGTCCTGGGTACTTTGATAGGGATTGCATTAAATCTGTAGAGTGCTTTGGGTAATATGGACATTTTAACAATAATCATTCTTCCAATCCATGAACGTGGAATATCTTTCCATTTCTTTGTATCATCTTCAATTTCCTTCATCAATTTTTTTTAATACTTTTCAGAGTATAGGTCTTTCACCTCCTTGATTAAATTTATTCCTAGGTATTTTATTCTTTTTAATGTGATCTTAAATGAGATTATTTTCTTCCTTTCTCTTTCTGATAGTTCACTATTAGTGTATAGAAAAGCAACAGATTTCTGTATATTAATCTTGTATCCTGCAACTTCACTGAATTCATGTATTAGTTCTAATAGATTTTTTGGTGGAGACTTTAGGGTTTTCTAAATATAGTATCATGTCATCTGCAAATATTGATAGTTTTGCTTCTTCCCTTCCAATTTGGATACCTTTTGTTTATTTTTCTTGTCTTCCTGTATGCTTTTTTCTGAGATTCACCAATATTTTACATATTTCCCTATTTGATTAGCATTCTCTCTGTGGAGCATATATTTATGTGTGTGTGTATGTTAGTAAATTTTTTGAGCCACTTGAGAGTAAGTTGAAGGTATCATGCCTCTTTACTTCTAAATATTTCAGTATATCTTTCCCAAGAATAAGGACATTCTTTTATAGAAGAATTATCAAAATCAGGAAATTCATATTGATACAATACTATTATCTAATTCACAGTCCATATTCAAATTTTGTTAGTTGTTTTAATTATTTTTTTTTATAAAACTCAGTCCCTTTAGTCTCCTTTAATCTGGGAGCAAATTTTCATTTTTTCCTTATATTCCTTGACCTCAAATTTTTTTTTTTTTTTTTTTTTTTTTGCGGTACGCGGGCCTCTCACTGTTGTGGCCTCTCCCGTTGCGGAGCACAGGCTCTGGACGCGCAGGCTCAGCGGCCATGGCTTACGGGCCCAGCCGCTCCACGGCATGTGGGATCTTCCCGGACCGGAGCACGAACCCGTGTCCCCTGTATCGGCAGGCGGACTCTCAACCACTGCGCCACTAGGGAAGCCCGACCTCAAATTTTATGAGGAGTAAAGGTGATTATTTTGCAGAATGTTCATTAATTTGGGTTTGTCTGATGTTTCTTAAGGAAATATTCACATTACTTATTTACAATAGAGGACATTTGGGAACACTCTAAATCTGGCATTTTAGGGGTTTGTTTAAATAAATTAAGATATACTATGAGATATTATGCAGTCATCAAAATGATGGCATTTTTTTAACATAAGTTCTAAATATATTAAGAAGAAAAGGCAAGGCACAAAGCAGTCTGTAAAAATGAAACAATTTTTGTAAGCAAATATATAGTTATTTACATGGGCAAATTTGCATAGGAAATGGTGTGGAAGGAAATACACCATGCTATTAATTCTAGGTGTTATTATCTCTGGGTGGTAACTCAGAGATTTTTTTCCCCTTTTTTTCCTTTTCAAGTTTTTCACCAATGAAGATCTATTATCCATGTGATTTTAAAAAGGAGAAAACATTTTTTCTATAAACCTAACAACCTTTTAAGGTTTTAAAACCGAAGTACCTTTATTTTTCTAGGAAAAAATAATAGAGTTAGATGAAGAGGCATTATGGTGTAATGGAAAATGCACTGAACTGAGATCAAGACCAAATATCACTATTTACTATTTATAAAGTCGTGCTCAGGGGCTTCATGACTTTTGAGCCTCAGTTTCCTCATCTTTAAAATGGGGATCACAGGGACTTCCCTGGTGGTGCAGTGGATGGGACTCCACGCTCCCAATGCAGGGGGTCCAGGTTCGGTGCCTGGTCAGGGAACCAGATCCCACATATATGCTGCAGCTAGGAGTTCACACACCACAACTAAGGAGCTGGAGAGCCGCAACTAAGGAGCCCGCCTGCTGAAGCTAAGACCTGGTGCAGCCAAATAAGTAAATCAATAAATAAATATTTAAAAAGTGGGGATCACAGTATCACTTTTCTGTCTGCTTCACAGAGTTGTTTTGAGGATGAAATGGAATACTGTGTTATGTTGCTTTTTGTAATTTTTAAAAACCAATACCAATATTAATAAAAGGCACTCTTATTTTATTTTATTTGTCATGGAAAACATTTCCAGATCATTATATACTAGAGGTGAATTTTTCCTAAAATTATTTACAGTAAAAAAAACCCCAAACTCCCAGGCATCTGAACTTCACTCTTGAAAGTTTCGTGTTACTAATCTTTTCATTTCGAATAGACAGAACAGTAAGAGGAATTAGCAGATCACCCACTTTAACATTTGTAGCTTATCCATGTCCTCAGCTAAAAAAGCTTTGTTTTTTCTATTTATTCATCAATTTTTCCCCCCCTTATTATGTGATCAGTTATTTCTTAGCTTTGAAAGATGGTGGAAAGTTCTTCTTTCCTCTTTAGAGACTTCTGTTATGCCACATCCTAGAAAATAGAAATATAAGAGAAAGCTGTTAATGAACATGCAGTTACACCTAGGTGCTTCTGGGCTCTCGATCTTTCTCATAATAGTACAGCCCATTTTGGGGATGGGGATGCCTCATTGCGTTTTGCTCCTCCTCCTGCCCAGGACTGCTGACCAGTAGGAGTAGCAGACCAGCTCAGGATGGAGACACAGGGAGCTACAGCATCACACAGCCTCAACCTGCACTGTACAGTGAATTTTGGAGGGAAGCAGAGTCTTCCATAAACACCAGACAAATTGCAGAGATAACTCACTAAGAATTAGCAATATATTCCATGAAGTAAGAAGTAAACATCCCAACATAGAACAAGTGGAACAATATCCAAAGTAGGACATAACAGGAAGAAAGGAACAGTTAGTCAAACTGGTTAAAAATTATTTAAAGAATCAGTTGCTTGGCATACCTCATTAAGAGGTGGGATCGGTATCCCCCCCCCTTAAATCTGACCTTACCTTAGTGACTCACTTGTTATTCAGAGAATGCAGCAGAAGTGACATTGTGTGATTTCTAAGGCAAGGTCAGAAAAGGCCATGTGCCTTCCACATTTCTCTCTTGGGATAAAGAAGCCATGTTCTATCATGGGATAGAAGAAGCTATGTAAGAAATTCAACTAACTAAGAGCGCCACACTGGAGAGGGTATGAGTAGTCAGTGGAGCTCCCAGCAGAAGTTTAGCAGCACTTGCCAGCTACATGATTGAGCCAGTTTGGATGTCCAGCCAGGCAAGCCTTCAGATGACTGCAGCCTCAGTGGACATCTGAATGCACCTGCACGAGAGACTCCAAGTGAGAGCGTTCCCCAAATTCCCCACCTTTGAAATTGTGAGCAAAACCAAACCATTGTAGTTTATACTACTAAATTGTGGAATAATTTTTATACAGCAAGAATGACTGGAACAATCATATGGCCTCATGCATTTTTTTTAACATCTTTATTGGAGTATAATTGCTTTACAATGGTGTGTTAGTTTCTGCTTTACAACAAAATGAATCCGTTATATATATATATATATACACATATGTTCCCATATCTCTTCCCTCTTGCGTCTCCCTCCCTCCCACCCTCCCTATCCCACCCCTCCAGGCGATCACAAAGCACCGAGCTGATCTCCCTGTGCTATGTGGCTGCTTCCCGCTAGCTATCTACCTTACGTTTGGTAGTGTATATATGTCCATGCGTCTCTCTCGCTTTGTCACAGCTTACCCTTCCCCCTCCCCATATCCTCAAGTCCACTCTCTAGTAGGTCTGTGTCTTTATTCCTGTCTTACCCCTAGGTTCTTCATGACATTTTTTTCCCTTAAATTCCATATATATGTGTTAGCATATGGTATTTGTCTCTCTCTTTCTGACTTACTTCACTCTGTATGACAGACTCTAGGTCTATTCACCTCATTACAAATAGCTCAATTTCGTGGCCTCATGCATTTTAAGGAAAAGTAAAAGCAAACGTTTCAAGTGTAATTATTTTGCTAGGAGAATCCCGGAGCAGGCACTCCCCTTGCCAGAACCCAATCTTCCATTTCACACATCACTCTCCCTCCCACGTTCTCCCTTGGTCACACCCTGCAGCCCTGCATCAGCCCCAAATCTTAGCAAGCCAGGGTCGTTCAGGTTTTTCCTAGACCTTTTCATTATTCTAGTAGTTTCCAGCTCTATAAAAATCTATGGTGTGAGGAATTACTGTTCAAAACTAGCAAGAGAATAGAATATGTTTTGCTCAAAGCCGCTGATTGGATTTTGAATTATTTTGATTCTCTCTGACGTTCCAAGAACAAGATGCTTGTTTTTCCAAGATTCTTTCCTGCTGAATAATGGACTGCAAATCATGGTGTAACAGACTTTTGTTATGAACCAGCCACAGGGACTCAACAGTCCTCTTCCCTTCTTCCTTTCTGATTTTGCTCAGACTACCTTCCTTACGTTACCTTCCATGGAGGCAGCAGGAGCATGTAAGAAGTACATTTTTCTTGACCAATGTATAGGCTTTTCCCATCTTGCCTCCATTACAGTGACTTACATTGCTCTGACTAAAATTTAAGGAAAATCTAATGCATGATTTAGTGAAAATTTCACAATTCATTGGCTATTTGAGGAGAGGCAGCAATACTTCCTCCCTCCCTCTCTTCCTTTCTTCATTCCTTCTTTCCTTCATTCCTTCATTTTTGCTATTTCTTTTTTGATATAAGAGACAACTTATTACCTCTGGTATTTTCTTCTTATTTTTCCCTTTTAATTTTTTTCCCTAGAAATAAGTCACTTTTATTTTGTATTTATTCATTCAACAAACATTTACTGAGAACCTACCATGTGCTTCCCACTGTTCTAGCTAGAGAATCCATGAGTAAACAATACAAAGTCCTTGGCCTAATGGAGATTGCATAAATTAGTGGGTGCAAAGTATTATGCAGAAGAATAAAGTAGAGTGAGAAGGGTAGGTGTAGAGATGGAGCAGAAGCTCTTCCTATTTTATTTAGGTGTGTCATAGTCTTTTTGATAAAGTAATGTTTGAGCAAAGATCTGAAGGAAATTCTGTAGGCAGAATAATGCCCCCCCCAAAGATTTCCATGTTCATATCTCTAAAACCATGCACGTGTTAGTTACCTTACATGTAAAAGGTACTTTGCAGATATGATTAAGTTAATGATTATGAGATGGGCAGATTATCCTGGATTACCCAGGGAGGTCCAATGTAATCACAAGGGTCCTTATAAGAGGGATGCAGGATAGTCCATTAGGAGATGTGTATCAGAAGCAGAGTCAGAGAGATTTGAAGAGGCTGTGTTGCTGGCTTGAAGTTGGAGGGAAGGGATCATGAACCAAAGAATGCAAACAGCCTGTAGGATCTGAAAAAGGCATGGAAACAGCTTCTCCCCTAGAGCCTCCAGAAAGGATACAGCCCTGCTGGAGCCTTGATTCTATGAATTTTGGCCTCCAGAACTGTAAGATAATAAAGTTGTGTTGTTTTTAAGTTTGTGGTCATTTGTTACAACAGCAATTGGAAACGAATACAGTAATGCAGAAGCAAGATTTGCAGGTAACCAGGGAAAGAGAAAACCCAGAGGAGAACATGGCAAGAACTAAGGTCTTGAGGTGGCAGCATGTAGGATGGGTTGAAGAGCTGAAAGGGGTCCATGTGGTCATGAGTCCAGTGAGTTGGGGGGAGGGTGTAAGAGTGGTAGAAAGCAATGAGGCTAGAGAACTGGAAGGTGTATGGACTCGGACCTTTTCTCTGAGTGAGCTGGGAACCCCCTGACATATAAAGCATTCATTACAGCTGAAAATATACAGCCCAGTTTGTTATTTGCTCTGTTTTCCCTAATTGCCAAAGTTTCTAATTTTCATCTTATCAGACCTGTTACATTTTTCCTTTAAGGATTTTTCCATTGCTTATATGCTTAGAAATTTCTTTCATACCTTAAGACTAATTAAATAACCAGCTGTAATTACTTCTGGTTTTTAATGATTTCATGTCTCCATTTAACTTTGTACTCTGGTTTGTTAAGTTTTATACATAGTATTAGGTGAGGCTTTCACTTTATTATTCTTGACTTTTTTTCCAGTGGAAGCCAATGTTCCCAATAATATTTGTTAGATAGTTTATTATGTTCCCATGGGTGTATGATAGCATTTTATAATATATTAAATTCTTATCCATACTAAAATCTGTCTCCTGAGTTCACATTCTGTTCCACTGATCTATTTGTTTGTTCTGGACCAGACCCTTTAGGTCTCTAGCAAAGTGTCAAAAATATAAATGAGTAAATATTTTTTGAACAACTTGCTAAAGGTTTGGAAGTAAGAGGGAATTTGAGTCATTTGGGAAACTGAAATCAATTGTTCATATTGTTGGGGCATAGGGGGAAGGAGAGGAGAAGGTAATGGAAGGGGGGGCAGTGTCTGGAAATGAGGCTGGAGGCATAGGCAGGACAGGTAATTCAAGCTGAGTAATATATACTATATTACAAGGGCAACGGAAAATTATTTATTAAAAGGTTCTAGGGCTTCCCTGGTGGTGCAGTGGTTGAGAGTCCGCCTGCCGATTCAGGGGACACGGGTTCGTGCCCCGGTCCGGGAAGATCCCACATGCCACGGGGTGGCTGGGCCCGTGAGCCATGGCCGCTGAGCCTGCGCGTCCGGAGCCTGTGCTCCGCAACGGGAGAGGCCACAACAGTGAGAGGCCCGCATACCGCAAAAAAAAAAAAAAGGTTCTAAGCAGAGACGTGACAGGATCAGATACAGCATGCTAAGGCAACCATAGTCCACATGAACTCAGCGGAGAGCTAGAGCTCAAAGCCAGAGGTAAGCATAGGAATTTAAATACTCTAGAAATTTGCATGATCTTGGAAGGGAGCATTGGACCTCACCAGTGCGTTTCCAAAGGTGAGCCCAAATTGACACTTGGGTCACGGGAATTGGTAAAAAAAAAAAATGGTGGCACATCCATAGTTTAAAATTTTTTTCTGTTTTGGAGTAAACTCTAACCCCCAACCTCAACATTACAAATGATGCCGTAGGAGAATTTTTAACGAGATGGACAACAATTTGTGACATATTGCTAAGTGAAACTGGAAGGTCATCTCTGAGTAGTAGATTTATGTGTGATTCTAACCTTTTCTATTGCTTATTTGAAAAAATTTAAAGAATAAACTTGTTATACATTTTATAATTAAAAAGGGAAAATTTACTCTCAGAAAAAAAGACACTTGGATTCTGTATTTTCTGGATTTTTTAATATCTGGAATGCCTGTTTTTTCTTTTACACAGGAATAACTACTCATGTGGAAATAGCATTTTTGTGCCACAACTTTACCCCCAGAAAATTCTATAGGCTTTTCTCTATTTTCTTTTGATATTTCTTATTGGAGAGAATTTTGAGGCCAGCAAGATGTTTTTTGTTGTTGTTTTTGTTGGTGGTGATTTTTAATTTTAAACATTTCCTTTGTGGGTAACATGTCTTTGTCCCTGAAAAGTTATAGGATGTTTATCCTTGTAATGGAGGAATTTTGACATTGGTCTGTTTTTGGTCATTTTACTTAGAACTTGTTAATTGCTTTTGATCTGAATAATTCTAATTCTTATGTTTCTAAGCTCAGAAAAGTTATGACTTCTAAAATTGTTCTGATTTTGTTGGTGTGACCATAACTTAATCCTTTGATTAGATTTTCATCTGAGTGCTCTATATGTATAATTTCTTGCATAGTTTTTAGTTCTTGTCCTTTGCACTACATTTTAGGAAAGCTCTTCAAGTTATTTTCCACATTTGCTTTATTTTCCATGTCATTCCTTCTCTTTAATATCTTCATTGCAGATTTTAATTCTGCTATTTCAGTGCTACTTTCCATTTTGTTCTTCCTTATCTCACTCAAGCCCTGTTTATCTCTAATTATAGCCCTTGTTCTCATTTTGTTGCATTCTTACTTGTCTCCATTCTCTCTCTTTTACACTCACTATGTCCTCTTGGGCCCTATTTAGGATTGCCAAGTTTTCTAAAATTCCCCTGTGATTCCTGCCAAATATCATTTTCAAAGATAGGTAGGTCTCTTTTAGGTTATCAGAGTGATATTATCTTTTCCTCATGATACATTATTTTTTTTCATAGGGCCTATTTACATTTTTCTTCTGTTTTTTTTTTTTTTTTTTTTTTTTTTTTTTTGGCGGTACACGGGCCTCTCACTGTTGTGGCCTCTCCCGTTGTGGAGTGCAGGCTCAGTGGCCATGGCTCACGGGCCCAGCCGTTCCATGGCACGTGGGATCTTCCTGGACCGGGGCATGAACCCGCATCCCTGGCATCGGCAGGCGGACTTTCAACCACTGCGCCACCAGGGAAGCCCTCTTCTTCTGTTTTTTTAAAAAATTGAAAATTAAAAATTTTACAAAAATTAAATTAAAAATTTTAAATTAAAAACATTAAAATGTTTAATTAAAAGATTTAAAATTTTCACTTAAAATTGAAATTAAAAATTTTTTCTTCTTTTTTTTTAAAGCATGATAAGACCTATTCAGACTTGGTATTTATATCATCAGCAAGGTAAGTGGCTTTCCCTTGAGTCTTTTTGTTTTTTTTTTAAATTGGGGTATAGTTGTTTTACAATGTTCTGTTAGTTTCTACTGTACAGTGGAGTTCCCTGTGCTATACAGCAGGTTCTCATTAGTTAACTACTTTATACATATTAGTGTATATATGTTAATCCCATTCTCCCAATTCATCCCATCCCCCTTTTCCCCTCTTGGTGTCCATACGTTTGTTCTCTACATCTGTGTCTCATTTCTGCCTTGCAAACTGGTTCATCTGTACCATTTTTCTAGATTCCACCTATATGCGTTAATATACGATATTTTTCTCTTACTTCACTCTGTATGACAGTCTCTAGGTCCATCCACATCTCTACAAATGACCCAATTTCATTCCTTTATATGGCTGAGTAATATTCCATTTTAAATACGTACCGCATCTTCTTTATCCATTCATCTGTCGATGGACATTTAGGTTGCTTCCGTGACCTGGCTCTTGTAAATAGTGCTTCAATGAACATTGGGGTGCATGCTTTTTGAATTATGGTTTTCTCTGGGTATATGCTCAGTAGTGGGATTGCCTGGTCGTATGGTAGTTCTATTTTTAGTTTTTTAGGAATCTCCATACTGTTCTTCATTGCGGCTGTATCAACTTACATTCCCACCAACAGTGCAAGAGGATTCCCTTTTCTCCACACTCTCTCCAGCATTTATTGTTTGTAGATTTTCTGATGATACCCTTTCTAACCAGTGTGAAGTGATACCTCATTGTAGTTTTGATTTGCATTTCTCTAATAATTAGTGATGTTGAGCATCTTTTCATGTGCCTCTTGGCCATCTGTATATCTTCTTTGGAGAAAGGTCTATTTAGGTCTTCTGCCCATTTTTTGATTGGGTTGTTTGTTGTTTTTTGATATTGAGCCACATGAGCTGTTTGTATATTTTGGAGATTAATCCTTTGTCTGTTGATTTGCTTGCAAATATTTTCTCCCATTCTGAGGGTTGTCTTTACGTCTTGTTTATGGTTTCCTTTGCTGTGCAAAAGCTTTTAAGTTTCATTAGGTCCCATTTGTTTATTTTTGTTTTTATTTCCAATACTCTAGTAGGTGGGTCAAAAAAGATCTTGCTGTGATTTATGTCCAAGAGTATTCTTCCTGTTTTCCTCTAAGAGTTTTACAGTGTCCGGTCTTACATTTAGGTCTTTAATCCATTTTGAGTTTATTTTTGTGTGTGGTGTTAGGGAGTGTTTTAATTTCATTCTTTTACATGTAGCTGTCCAGTTTTGCCAGCACCACTTATTGAAGAGACTGTCTTTTCTCCATTGTATGCCCTTGCCTCCTTTGTCATAGATTAGTTGACCATAGGTGCGTGGGTTTATCTCTTTGCTTTCTATCCTGTACCATTGATCTATATTTTTGTTTTTGTGCCAATACCATACTGTCTTGATTACTATAGCTTTGTAGTGTAGTCTGAAGTCAGGGAGACTGATTCCTCCAGCTCTGTTTTTTTTTCTCAAGATTGCTTTGGCTATTCGGGGTCTTTTGTGTCTCCATACAGATTTTAAGATTTTTTTGTTCTAGTTCTGTGAAAAATGTCTTTGGTAATTTGATAGGGATTGCATTGAATCTGTAGATTGCTTTGGGTAGTATAGTCATTTTCACAATATTGATTGTTCCCGTCCAAGAACATGGTATATATCTCCATCTGTTTGTGTCTTTTTTGTGCTATCTCATTGCGTACCTCAGCCAAAATATCATTATGTTCTGTACATTTGTAGAGTGCATTCTGCTGGAATGAATCATGCTTTTCTCTTAGTTCCTTTTTCTGAACCCAAGAGCATGTGAAATATCACAGCCTGTGTTGTATATTCTTACCAAGGTCCTTCCCATTTCTGCCTTTGCTATAGATGTCTCCTTGTATGGAGCCAGAGAAAGAGACTAGAAGAAGGATGAAGTGTCTCCACTGTCATCTTTCAACTCAGCAGAGCCCTTTCTTTCACATAATGAAGCTTGAGAATCCCTGAGTTATCTTTACTCAATCCAGCTCCATTGAAGTTTTAAGTTGGTGGAAATTCCTTTCCTTCCACACATTTCTATTATATTGTCTATTAATCCTATTGCTGGTTTCATAGTTTTCTGAATCTTCATCAGAATGTTAGTGTGTATTTAGGAAAAGTTGCTGCAGAAGTTGCTTAGCAGTACCATTTTATACCAAAGCCTTATATTTCCCTCTATTTGGCAAAATATTTAAGTCTTTTGTTCAATTGAAATATTTTTTTCTCAACATTGTTTTCTCATATAATTCCTTATTCTACTACATCCTTTCAATGTCTCAATTATTCTTTCTTTTCATTTCCTTTTAAGTCTCTTAAAATCCTTTTTGGAATTTGGAGGGACATAAATAATAAATGAATACATAAAATGAATTTTTATTTTTAAAAAAGTAGCCAAATCACTAATATTAAAATAATACATAACTTCAAAAATTAATAATACAATTTCCAAGCCAGATTGTGAACACTGAATGCTTCCTGTATATTATTAAGTTGATTGTCCACTCAGCGAGCTAGGTAAACACTATCATGTTTATCTCTGTGCCAAGAATAAAGAACTGCAACCCATAGAAGAATTATTATTTTGATGTTTATGCTGCACTGTTGTTTTGAAGCAGCTCCTGTTTGTTTACAGACTTTTCATTCGTTTTGAAATAGTCCCTGAAGGAGGAAGGAAGTGTTTCTATCTCTTTAGACCATGGGTTGTCTGGGGCTTATAGATGGAGAGATAGGCATTCTTGATTATATGTTTTCCAGCCCATATCCATCTCTAAATTCTCTGTTTTTTCTCTGTGTCATGCTGCCTCAGTATTACCAAATAGTTCTGTCCCGATAACGAGGATGGTCTCTCTACTACAATCTGCAGAGATACAGTATACTGTAATAGTTGTGCTCAGTTGCAAACATTTCGGGCACTGCCATAGTTTCCATGAAATTTTATTCTGCCCAAATTCTCAAAAGTATAATATATGACCAGAAAACATTTCGAGACTAAGGGAGAATTCCACTCAGTTTTCTAACTGTGTAAAATAATCTCATTTTCCCAGAGTTGTTCAAGAATGCAAAAGGATATAGATTATTTCTTAAGACATGCGTGCTCCATATACCATGAGGGACTCTCTATCCTCAAAAATAAACAAGGGTAGTGAATAATTTCTTCTACTTTTATAAATATTTAATCTGGCATCCCTAAATAACAGGTTAGACTGGTGAAAGTTGATGTGATTGTTACAACTCTCAGTGAAAATTGTTGAAGAAGTTGACGTTTAAAGTTCATATGTTGCTGGAGTATATGTAACACATGGAGTTAATCTTTGCTGTCAGACATATTTTGGGTTCTATCATGCTTAACAAGCGTGTACACACTGTTTAGCTTGGGTCTTCATGTTCCTGGTCTCTGTCTTTTGTAAAGAATGTTGTTAATGCTCAGCCAGAAAGCTTTGTCACTGAAAAAGATGGTAGACCACTGGAATTTCCCTCTAACAAGACAAAATTGAAGTTGTATTATTCTGTAGCTCCTTCCACAGAGCTGAGTTATCAAGGAACTGAAAACACCCCGTAGAGCCTAAGGACCCTATAGTTTACTTTCAAATAACGCTACTGAAGAAATATCTCTCTCTCCCTCCCTTCCTTCCTTCCTTTCCTCCTTCCCTCCCTCCCTCCCTCTCTCCCACTCTCCCTCCCTCCTTTCTTTCTTCCTTTCTTCCTTTCTTTCTTTCTTTCGAGAGAGTTTGCACAAAATACTACATAGAGAAGGATAATTTTAGAGTGTGGTTGATTTAAAACAGTAACTTATCTATTTGCCTAATTAAACTGATTATCAAGTCATTTAAAATTTTTGTGTCCTTCTTTTTGGTGACAAATATAGCCTTTTTCCCATGTTGTGCCCCAGACTTATCATCAATTTTTACTGCCAATGAATGTTGCTGCACGTGCATCCTCCCTCCCATTAGTGTATGATTATAGACATTATACAAGATGTGATAGGAGAATATTATTCTGGTCCGTGTCTTCACTGTGTCCTATAGGTGAGAAGAAACATGAAAAAACTAGTAGGTCAGAGAGAGAGCATTCAGAGTAAACATGGGAGGTCACAAAAAATGCCAGCAAAAGAATATGAAGCAATCATTCACGACCATAAACATTCCTTCCATACCTCTCGGTACAGTAGATTTTTATGGACTTCACTTGGCTGTATTGGTTAGTATACAGTAGTGGTGAAGAGTCTGGAATCAGACTGTCCAGGTTCTGATCCCAGCTCTACCACTTCATAGCTGTGTGATCTTGGGCAGGTTGCTTAACCTTTTTTTAGTGGTAGCAGCAAATGCTAGACTGATCCTCTGGTGGTACCTGGTCTGGGGTTATTCTGTTTAGCCTCCCTACTTCCTGCTATTCCTTGTGCCTGCTTCTCCAAACTTCTCAGCAATTTTAATAAAGCTCTTATCATGTAATTCAGCCATAATTTATTCTGTTGCTTACAGCTAATGACTCAATGTACACAGCCATCTAGAAGTCGTGTGACCATACATTTTAGTTCCCTTCTACCTAGTTTCCACTATATATATTGTTCAGAAGTGGACACCTGACACTCCAGGCCACTGCTACATGCCAGCCAGCAGTTCAGTGTTTGCAGTGTTATATGCTTTATCTGTAAAATAACAGTCTGGAATTCCTTGATAATTCTTTTACCCATTCTCCCAGCAAGTATTATTGAATAAGTAGTACTATTGAATAAATAATAGCTAGACCCAGTGCTAGGTCTATGCTAGGTGTTAAAGTTGCATTAATTTAAAATGAACTTTTATTGTACCCATAATATAGTAAAATATTCTTTTCATTAAAAATCAGAACGTTACCGATTAAAGTTCCTTTTGACCAACCCCATTCCTGTTCCTCTCCACACCTTCTTACATGTAAAATTATTTCACTTTTAGAGTAACTTTCTACAATAGATACCTTTTTCTACATGTAAAAAACAGTAAAACTATATGGAGAATAGATAACCACTCTATGTGTTCTGGGTATAAGGATTTAATATAGGTTGTAGTGACCTTCACAATCATTGGACCTTAAGAAGAACTGGAAGAATGAAGGGCAAAAGGGCTTTATCAGTTAGAGGGATTGGTTGTATGCCACAGAAATGGACTCTGGCTGATTGAAGCAGAAAAAGACTTTATTAAAATTGCTCAGAATGTTGAAGTAATAGGGGGATCTTCCAGGTATCATTTTCTGAGCAAAGGACGGTTCAGAAATGTACACTAACCAGTTCAGGATCTGGGAAGTCCATCTGCCTCAGAGAAACAGTATGTCTCTCTGCCTCAGACACAATACCAGGTGGAGATGTGCTGCCTGCGTGCCTGTGGCGTCATGGTGGGGTGGCTAATCCTGCCACCTTTGGATTCCAGGTGCCATTCTTCTTGCAAATCAACCCCATCTTTCACTACTCCTCATTCATTCATTCTACCAAAATCTCATTCTCCTTTTAGCAATCCTGTGGAAAAAGGACATGGGGGAAATCCTGGAATCGTGATGATGCACTGGGATGAATGCAGGGATTGACAGAACAGTCCAGAGACCTTAGCAATACCGTACAATTAATATTTCTTATGTAATGTACAGTCTCCACTGAAAGCATTGAGTCATCAGTAGACACTTTTGTACCATTGCTCTAGGGGAATTTCTTGTCTCTGTCCCATGAATCCCACTGGATCATTCTTGTTTTTTTTTTTAATGATATTGAAACATTGCTCTGACTTTAAGTACCATAATATTTAACAGTGAAAGTGAAACAGGATCAGAACAAGAACTATTGATACTACACTTAGCATACAATACTGTAGAGGAATTATTGCCAATGCAGTAATATCCAAGCAGTCTGGGAACCCTTAGGAACTCTTCACCTTCATATCTTCTAGATTGGCTATAAAAGATTTATAAATAAGGTAACTATTTGTCTCTGTTTCTGCAGGAATGCCCTGGTTTACAGTTGTCTCAGTGCAGTTATCAATAGTGTCCCTGTTTGAATGATAAATTATATAATCACCCTGTTTATAAAAATCTCCCTCCCTCTGGAAACCATTATTCCAGTAAATCTCTATAGATTTTAAAATCCCTAACTAGCTTAACCTATATTGCCTGGTGTTTGGGGCACATATTTTCTGATTTTTTTTCTTTGTTTTCCACTCATGCGTTTTAAAATAATACTTTGGCTTTCCTGTTTCCTCTTAAGCACACCCTTATCTGGGATGCTGACTTTGGTTACCTTTTCCTCTATGAACTAGCAAACAGGCTAGTAATTAGAATCCCTGATGGCCCATACCCCAAGTCACAATCTTGGCACATTGTGGAAATTTGTAATGGTTAGGGGAAAACTCATGATGTAATATGTTAAGGAAAAGAAGAAGGATATAAAACTATTTCCATGTGTGGTACTAATTATGATTTTTTAATAGCCATGACTGGAAACATAGTAATTTGAACTTGTAACAGTTCATATCACTTCATGGGAAGATTATGAATCAAATATTATTTTGTCTTTATTTGTACAAATTGTTTTTATTCCACATTTCATACAAGGTCATATCATATTTTATAATCAGAAAAAGAATGTAAAAATAATGCAGTAGTGTTAGTTGTCCCTTTTGCCTTAAGGAGTTCAATGTCCAGAAAGGTCTAGAGGTGTCCCATCAATCTTTTAGTAGATGGATTTTAGATTAGTGACAAACCCCTTCACCTTTCCGTATTTACATATGAAAAGAGGCTCTGAAAGACAGCTTTTCAGAGCTTCTCTATAGTGTTTCCTCCAGAGGAGGTAGTCAGGGTCTCTGTTTTAATTTGGAAAACCTCTCATTAGAGACTGTCAGGAACTCCTAAATTTGTCAAGCTTTGCATTAACCTGTTCACAGTGAACCCAAGGAATTTTGACTGGACTAGATGGCCAGTTCTAGGCCCATCTGATATTTCCTCTTCACATTCCAAACACAGGTTATATTGTCTAATCCAGACGTAAAACAATAAGTTAAGCATTGTGGATAATCTCTGAGGAACTTGATTTGCCCGTGTATCCTTGTGAGAATTCTCATCTTTTCAGAGGTGGCCAGCATGATGTTGTGAAAAGAACATGTCTTTCCAAGCCAGGTTGACCTGGGTTTGAATCTTTAATCCACCACTAATTTACTAGCTTTGTGTCTTTGGACAACTTTTTTTTTTTTCTTTTTAAACCATTATGACTCTTTTTTCTTAGAATAATCACAACTTCTCATTGATTGTTGGGAACTTAAAAAAAAAATTTTGGGCTTCCCTGGTGGCGCAGTGGTTGAGAGTCCGCCTGCTGATGCAGGGGACACGGGTTCGTGCCCCGGTCCGGGAAGATCCCACATGCCGCGGAGCGGCTGGGCCCATGAGCCATGGCCGCTGAGCCTGCGCGTCCAGAGCCTGTGCTCCACAACGGGAGAGGCCACAACAATGAGAGGCCCGCGTACTGGAAAAAAAAAAAATTTTTTTAATTGAAGTATACTTGATTTACAACATGGTGTTAGTTTCAGGTATACAGCATAGCGATTCAGTTATATATATACATATATATGTATATCTATATTATTTTTCAGGTTCTTTTCCTTTATAGGTTATAAAAAAATATTGAGTATAGTTCCCTGGGCTATACAGCAGGTCCTTGTTGGTTATCTATTTTATATGTAGTAGTGTGTATAGGTTAATCCCTAACTCCTAATTTATCCCTCCCCCCAACCCCCTTTCCCCTTTGGTAACCATAAGTTTGTCTTCTATGTCTGTGAGTCTCTTTGTTGAGAACTTTTTAAAGGTGTCTTCTGTGGTGCCAGGTTTACAAATAGTTTACTCAAGCGGCTGGGATGCAAAGATTGGCAAGTGTCCTAATTTTCAGTTAATTTTCCACGAATGCAGTGGCAGATCCTGCCCAGAGGGTGGCAGTCTTACTTCCAAACACCAGGTGGAGAGGAGGGACTGGCAAGTAGAGTCAGTCCATTGGTACTATTGCTTTGGCTTTTGTTGCGTGTCATTGCTGCTGTAAGGCTGGTCCTGCTCAGCAAGATGGATGCCTGTCTGCAGTTGAGGAAATGTTCTTGAAGGCCTGGATTCCTGCCAACACTGCAGTGGTTCCTGGCTGGACTGCCATGTTCTGAGCTTGGACACTGTTCTTCAAGAAGTTCAACATTAGGCCAGAGTGGCTGAGCCTGTGGGGCATCCTCTCTCAGCCACCCACTGTCTTTCTCCTTAAAACCTGGGCTTGTCTTGAGGCTGTACCACATACGCAAAAAAGGCCAGTCTTTTTTTACCCGCTCAGTGATTTCTCCTTTGGTGAACTCATTGTCACTTTCTTCCAGCATCTCTTGCTTAATGGCACCCTGGTTCATCCCAGATTTCCCTGGTCTTTGATTTTGGGGGAATAGGAGTTGCAGTCTCATCCTTTCCTCTTTGAAGATTCTGGGCTTCTTACGCAAGTTGATACACTCTCTATCTAGAACTTTCAGTGAGGGGGTGTGACCTTTCCCCAGGTGAAAGGTGGCTGCTGGCTTTATATTTGCTTAATCAAGGGCAGCCACAGAAGTGAACTTTCACAGAATACAGACCAGCTCCTAGGGGACTACTTTCTAGGTCTTTTCTTAAACCGAGAGATCACTCCAGAATAAAAACCAAACAAAGCAAAATCCAGGTGCCTCATCAGTTGTCCCTGTCAGTTATTATATTTTGTAAATTCTAAGACAACATGGACAGTGAATGCAGCATTATTTTATGTTCCACTAAACAACAAAAGCAAACAAACAAACAAAAACCTTTACCAATTAAACTATGAAGCATCATTGATTGTAAGACTCATGCCAGTTTGAGATGTTAAAATATGAAAACCAAACCAAACCATACCCAAAGAACAAAACCAAACCTGGGTCTTAGAGTTGATGAAAAAACAAGAGATGATTTTCCCATCAGTGGGAATTAAAGAACAACTCCCTCCCACCCCTCACCATCTTAGTGGTTAGGAGACTAATCAGGCCAGAGGGTATCCTGTAGATTCAGAGGGAGGTTAAAAGGTTTGGAATAAGCAGATGAGGAGGAAGGAGTAACAAGGTGGCTTTACTTGGTCTGCATTAAATGCAATCATGTTAAATTCATGAGTGAGAAACCCCCTGCTTTAAGCCTTTGTTTTAAACTTGGAATATATATACATTTCTCCCTTCTTTCCATCTGGACTTAGTTGAAGCCTCAGGTCAAGCCAGCTTGAAAAAAAATACAGCAGAGCTACCTTCTACAGTATGACATCATGTCTCCAGTGTTTCTCATTATAAAGTTGAGTTTCAGATGTTAAAATCATACTCTCCTCACCCCTCTTTGTTTTCTTCTTCCCCTCCCCTTCAACAATTTCATCCTGATGGAGCTCCATTGTTTTTATAGTTGAACTACAACTGTTTTGTGCCAGGCACACAAAGTTATTAACCTGACATTGGGAAAACACATCTTATGACTAAGAATTCAGCTTCTATAATTTTTAACTCTACAGAATTGTTATTTTTTCACCAGCTGCCGTTCTACATATTATTTTCAAGTTCCAGTTTTGAACTACATACAAGAGGTTATATTTTATAAAACGAACAACTTTGGATTCACTAATAAAAAGCATCACATAATTTTTTAGGGACTCATGTGAAGTTGTAACATAGATTATACAATTTTATTAAAAAATATAAAATGAATAGTGACATAGTTTTAAAAATTTAAAAATAGTGGAAACATGCTGCAATAATGGAATGATGTTCCACTGGAAAATATAGAAACGTTGCATAAAAATTTTGGCTACAATGTACAGTAGTTTCTAAAACCTTAATTTAAAACCAATCAAATTATATTATTATAAAATACATTGTTGTAAAAAAATTTTTAGGAATTTTTTTTAAGAATTTATAGTGAAACTATAACTTGAAATATAGCCCAGTTATTAATATTATTTGAGTAGTTATAGCCCCTAGTATTTTATTAAAGAGGCACCTTTGTGCAAGGTACTTATTAATGCCAGTGAAACATAGCAAACTAGCCATTTCTAAGATACGTTATATTTTACAGAATTATGGCAATGAGATACGTGAAGCTGTCATCTACCACCACTCTGCCATCTCTAAGCATCTATTCAGAGAGAAATTGTAGAAAACTGGAAAATGAGTAAAAGGAAACTAGCAGAGGTGTGGATCCTGGGAGGAATGTAACTGACAGGCAGTGTTTTATCTAAGAATAGACAGGAGGAAACAGGAGAGCTGATTTATAAATAGGTATAAAACTTTGTATCCTACAGAGAAAACACATTCTTTTTTAATATCTGTGGATATTTAAAAATTACAGAATCATGTATTAAGGTATAAAAATTGTCAATAAATTAGAAAACTAGAAATAATTCCAATCCCATTGTTTTACCCACTGCAAAAATATTAGAAATTTAAAATAAAAAATTTAAATAACAAATCAGCTCACTGGAAATATTTTTAAAACTCTCTGTGGGAGATACTGTGATATTGTTCCCTGTTTATCTGTTTTTTCATTTTACATGGTAATAGAATTTTTAATTGGGCATATGACCAACCGAGAAAAGACTACATTTCCCAGGACCCCTTGAGTCTAGATGCAGCCAATATGACTAAATTCTAATGTAGATGGTAGTGATAGGTGAAAATCCATTCCTTCTCCCTTCTTCTTCTTCTGTGGGTTGGAATGTGGATCTGAAATCATGATGTGGAAATGGCCTACTGTGGAAACTGGTAGGATATCAAGATTGGAAAAGACTGAGATGCCCTCCACCGTGGACCGCCTGCATGGACATTTACTTTATTTTAGCCACTCTCGCAGCAGCCAGACCTGATTTTTAAGTAATATGTCTCTTTTCTTGAGTTAAGTAGGAAAAACACCTGAAGCTGAGATTATTGAAAATGATGATGAGAACACTGAATATATAAGAACTTACATATTAAAGCTAAAAATATGACCAGAATGCATTCTTTCAGTGCAGTAAATCAGAAAGAATTAAAATTGGCTAATAACATTAAAGAGTTGTAAAATAATCAAATTAATCTAAGGGAAGCAAGAGAAAAGGATTAAAGGTAAAATCAGAAGTTAATCCAGACAGATAAAAAAGAGAAATTGGCAATAAAGTTCATCATATAGAGAATATAGTGTTATGAATTAAAATGGGATCTAACTCAAATAATGGAGTTATAAAAATCTAGAAGAGAATATGATATTTAATACTAATATTAAATATTAGTATGAAAACTGGCAGTTTTGGAGTAAAGTGTATTTTGTTCAAATTGAGTCAGGATACAGAAAAATTGAATAGACAAATAACCTTCAAATTAACTGAAACTGTTGCAAAAAGAACTATTTCCAAGATGGCTAAAGACCTGAGTCACTTTTATGTGTGAGTTCTTCAAACTTTCTGATAACTGGTGATTGCCACAATACATGACATATATGACATATTCTATAGTACTACATAAAAGTAAGGAAAGTGTCCCAGTTTATTGTACAGCACTAGCTAAACACTGATACCCAAATCTGACAAAACTTACAGACAAAATTAAAGCTCTACGTTTATGATCACTGAAACAAAAACTCCCTAAAATGCTTACCACAGGGGGAAAAGTTTTACATTTGCAATTGCAGAGGCCAAAAAAGCTACCTCAAATTCTTATAAAAGAAAAAAATAAGGGGAATTCCCTGGTGGTCCAGTGGTTAGGACTTGGGCTTTCACTGCTGAGGGCCCTGGTTCGATCCCTGGTGGGGGAAGTAAGATCTCACAACCTGCGGGGTGTGGCCAAAAAAAAAAAAAAGACAAAAATAAAACTATATTTATAACTATATTGGGACTTCCCTGGTGGCGCAGTGGTTAAGAATCTGCCTGCCAATGCAGGAGACACGGGTTCGAGCCCTGATCCGGGAAGATCCCACATGCCGCAGAGTAACTAAGCCTGCAAGTCACAGCTACTGAGCCTGCGCGCCTAGAGCCCATGCTCCCCAACAAGGGAAGCCACCGAAACGAGAAGCCCACACACCGAAATGAAGAGTAGCCCCTGCTCTCCCCAGGTAGAGAAAGCTGCCTGCAGCAACGAAGACCCAATGCAGCCAATAAATAAATGAATGAATGAATGAATGAATGAACAAATTTCTAAAACTATATTTACAACTATAGAGGGAAAAAAAAACCTACCTAAGTTCCTTACAAACCAAATGTAGAACTACATTAAAAGAAATAAGATTTCTAGGAATATGGAATAATTTAAAACTAGAAACTCAGCATAATGGCATGGCATCATTAGATCAAAGGAGGAAAACCATTCTTGAGATGAATTTTCTTTACTTGGAGATGCAAAATTTTATACCCATTCAAAACAAAATTCAAGGAAAACTAAGGATGGATGGATAATATCTTAATCTGATAGTAAATGTCTCTCTCAAACTAGCACCAACATCATACTTACTAGTAAATGCTAAAGGCATTTTATCAAGTCTACAAAGAGGATAGGAATAGTAACTTTCATCACTTTTTTTCCTCTCTGTTTTATTGAGATATAAATGATGTACAGCACTGAATAAGTTTTTTCATCACTTTAAAAAATAATATTTCAGCAGTTTGAGCTAAGAACAAGGCTATATTATCAATCTTTCTCAGTGATATTCTCAGTGAAAACAAACAAAAATGATAATAACAAAAAAAAATCCTAGAGAGAAAAAATAATGGAAATATAGAAGTCCAGTTAAAATAACTATACTGGGCTTCCCTGGTGGCACAGTGGTTGAGAGTCCGCCTGCCGATGCAGGGGACACGGGTTCGTGCCCTGGTCCGGGAAGATCCCACATGCTGTGGAGCGGCTGGGCCTGTGAGCTGTGGCCACTGAGCCTGCACGTCCGGAGCCTGTGCTCCGCAATGGGAGAGGCCACAACAGTGAGAGGCCCGCGTACCACCAAAAAAACAAAAAAACTATACTATTGTTTTCCTATACATATGGAAAAATGTATCATTAAAATTTCTACAACAAGGTATAATTAAAATTTCTACGAAAATATATAACTAAAATTTAACTTAAGGGAAAACAATACAGTAAGAGAGGATATTCAAATAAAAATTAATAAATGGAGATGTAACATGTTTTTGATAGGATGACCCAACATATCATCAGTTCTCCTCAGGTTAATTTATGTATTTAATGTGACTCTAAGCAAGACCCCAACGTGGGTATTCTGGGCTTATCAATTTTTTTTTTTTTTGGTGGAAGTATATAAAGCCAAGAATATTCAATATATATGCATTAAACATTCTTAAACATTATTTTTATTGAGGTGTAATTAATACAATAAAATATCCAGATCTTGGTTTTGCAGCTCAATGAAGTTTTACAATGTATATACCCTTTGTGACAGCCACACAAGATATAGAACATTTTCATATCCCTAGAAAGTTTCCTCATGCTCTCTCCCAGTCAACAGCCCCAGTACAAAGGTAATTACATTATTTCTATCATCATAGATTAGTTTTGCCTAGTAATGAATTGCATAAAAATGGGATCTTACAGTAGATGTTCTTTGGTGTCTCTTTTTGACATTTATCCATGTAGTTAAGTATATCAGTTTGTTCTTTCTTATTACTCTGTAATAGTCCATTGTATGGCTATAGCACAACTTGTTTCTTCATTCTCCTATTGATGGACATTTGGTTATTTCCAGTTTTGGGCTATTAAGAATAAAGCTGCTATAAACATTCTTGATCAAATCTTTTTTGTGGCTATATGCATTCATTTCTCTTGGGTATATACATAGGAAGAGAATTGCTGGATCACAGGGTAAATGAATGTTTAACTTGATTAGAAACTGATGTATATCCTTCCAATGTGATTTCCACCATTTTTTCACTTCCACTAGTGTTGTGTGTGAAGGCCAGTTGCTCTACTTTCTTATCAGCCCTTTATATTGTCAGTCTTCTAATTTTAGCCATTTTCATGGTGTGAAATGCTATCTCACTGTTGTTTTCATTTTCCTAACTGTCTTAGTCCACTGAGGCTACTATAACAAAAACACCATAAACTGCATGTCTTAAATAAAAGCATTTTTTTAATTTCTTTTTTTTTTCCTTAAAAATTTTATTGTATAATTCCGTTTATATGAAATGTCCAGAAGGGGCAAATCCATACTGATAGAAAGCAGATGGGTGGTTGCCAGGAACTGGGGGAAAAGGGGAATGGGCAGTGACTACTAACAGGCATAGGGTTTCTTTTTGGGGTGATAAAAATGGTTTAGAGTTAGACAGTGGTGATGCCTGCACATCCTCGTGAATATACTGAACTCCACAGAATTATACACTCTGTAAAATGGTGAATGTTAAGGTGAATATTTTCTCAACGAAGGAAATGAAAAAGACAAATATTGTATATTAATGCATATATGTGGAATCTAGAAAAATGGTATAGATGATCCTATTTACAAAACAGAAATAGAAACACAGATGTAGAGAACTAATGTATGGATACCAAGGGGGTAAAGGAGGGGGGGGAAGGATGAATTGGGAGATTGGGATTGACATATATACACTATTGATACTACGTATAAAGAACTAATGTATGGATACCAAAGGGGTAAAGGAGGAGGGGGAAGGATGAATTGGGAGATTGGGATTGACATATATACACTATTGATACTACGTATGAAATAGGTAACTAATGAGAACCTACTGTATAGCTCAGGGAACTCTACTGAGTGCTCTGTGGTGACCTAAATGGGAAGGAAATCCATAAAAAGTGGGGATATATGTATACATATAGCTGATTCACTTTGCTGTACAGTAGAGACTAATACAACATTGTAAAGCAACTATACTCCAATAAAAATTAATTAAAAAAAAGAAAATGAAAAAGAAAGAAGCAGAACCAAAAAGAACAGAACAAAAAACCAAGCCTCTTGATTCTTCTCCTTTTCCCTTTGCTTCCCTGTTCTTCAGAATTATTCTGAATACCATTGAATCTTGACTCTTGTAACTCTCTACTGACTGGGGCATGGGTGGGGACATCACAGTCCCAGTGTGTCAAGGGCCAGTTCAGAGACCCCCAGCCCCCTGACGGGAGTCTCATCCCCACATTTCCATTGAGTTGGAACATCAGGAACCACATTTAAATACAATGATGTGGATAAGACTTCATGGAGAAATTCTTGTACCAGACAGCTTTCAAACATGGGTAGGGGCTCTGAAGTATGGAGGATGTGAGGATCAAGAGTGGGAAAAAAAGAGATTTAGTGAATATGTACCCACGTAAGAGACAGGAGGCCTGGCTTCCAGTTCTGGCTCTGATGCTCCCTTCTTGAGTGATTTTTCTCAAATTGCTTTCACTCCTTTAGATTCATTTCCCCATCCCAACTCCCAGCATTTCTTATAGGACCCAGTCTCTCCAAGCCCCAGCTCTGCCAATGGTTTACTGTCTGACCTAGGACGAGTAGATATCACTCTTAGGTTCTCCATTGCATCATTTATACATGGAGAAGATTAGACCTGTCACCTGACCTTCTCCAGGCCAGAAGGTTTTATTTTCATGTCCTGACTCCGCTGTCAGCAGGCCTGTGTTTTGAACTGTTATGGAGTGTTTTTTGTTCATGTTATCTCAGCTTCCTTAGATTCCTCAAACTAGGTCTAAAGCAGTGGCTCTTAAGCTAGCCTGTATGTGTGTGAAATTATTAATTACAGATATTATCTCATATTTCCCTCATTCTCTACTTTTTAAAAAAGTTCTTTTTTGTGTTTTAATTTGTTTCTATTGATCTGTCCTCAGATTCACTGATTCTTTCTTCTGCTATGTCTAGTCTGATATTAAGCCCATCCAATGCCTGCCTAATTTAACTTTTAAAATAAATTTATTTATTTATTTATTTTTGGCTGCATTGGGTCTTCATTGCTGCACGTGGGCTTTCTCTAGTTGCGGCGAGTGGGGGCTACTCTTTGTTGCGGTGCACAGGTTTCTCATTGTGGTGGCTTCTCTTTGTTACGGAGCACAGGCTCTAGGCGCACGGGCTTCAGTAGTTGTGGCTCGTGGGCTCTAGAACGCAGGCTCAGTAGTTGTGGCGCACGGGCTTAGTTGCTCTGCGGTATGTGGGATCTTCCCGGACCAGGGCTTGAACCCGTGTCCCCTGCATTGGCAGGCAGATTCTTAACCACTGCACCACCAGGGAAGTCCTGCCTGCCTAATTTTAAATATTTTAGCGTCCAGATTTTACTGCTGCTAGTGCTTCCATTCCTCTGTTGAAATTCTCCATCTTTTCATAAATTAGGTCTAAATTTTGCTCTAATTTTTAGAACATTTCTAGTAGTGACTTTGTAGTCATTTTCAGTTAATCCCACATTTGGGTCATCTGTAGTTCTCTTTCTATAGATTTTATTTTTCCTTTGAATAAGTCTCATTTTCCTTCTTTCCATGACTTGTGTTTAAAAATTACAGAGACTGAAATAAATATTGCTTTCCCCCAGAGGGGGAATATCTTTTCTTCCTATCAGTCAGCTGAAGAGGAGTAAAGAGGAATTTTGCTTTGATCTTATTAGGAATTTAACAGAATTGAGGCTGGTTTGTAGCCTTAGTTAGTTTTAGGTTGCATTTGTTTTCAAACTTTTTGAGAATGCAATCTTATCTGTGTATATAACAGGCTCTTCCTTCTAGTGGACTTTGGGATCTATATTTGCTTTCTGCCTTGCCCCAGATTCCCAGATGCTTCTTCCAGACACTGAGCAGAAATCTAGAGGGGAGAATTGCTGGAAGGAAGGACTAGCTATGCATTTGGAGTTCCTAAGATTCTATTCCATTACACCACCTCACACGACATTTTCACCATGCCAGTTAAAAGTTTAACTGGTTTCTCCCTACCCCAGCAGATTCTTTCTGTGTAAACTCAGCTAGGGTTCCCAGGAGAAAAGCAGTCCAGGGTCTCTGCTCATCCAGGAAGGGTCTATTCATCTCTCGGAGTCTTTAGATTCTTTTCATTCATAGCTCTCCAGTATGTTAAAACATAGGAATTTTTATTTAATCCATATTTTTATAATTTTTCTGGTGAGAGCAATGATCTGTCACAAACTTCTGCATCTTAACCTGAAGTAAAATTCTGCAATAGAATTGTGAAAAAATAAAAAGAATTATGAAATGACATTTGCCTCATGGAAATTTAGAACGTATTATAATTTCACATTGTGGTATTGGCACAAGAGTAGACCAATGTAGTTAAATCAAACAGAATAGAAAGTCAAGAAGCAGAAAAGGTTTTAGCTTGTGATAAAGATGGTTTTCCCCCAAATTTTGCAGGGTAATGTATTATTCAATATAAGGGAAAAATTATCTATTTGTAAAAAAATAAAGTTAGAGCCTTTCCTCACCCAGTACTCAAAAAGAGATTACATAGGAGTCAATTTGAAAGATGAAACTACAAGATAAAAATTCTTAAAAATATGGAGGAACAGATTCTGCTTACAGGGTTAGTAAAATATTTCTAAGAATAAAATTAAAGAAAAATAATAGAAGAGAATAAGAAATAGATTTTTTCTACCTCAAAAATTATGAACAAATTTAAAAGTCCATCTCTAAAGCAGGTAAAATATATTTGTAAAATAAATGACACAGAGTGTTATCACCCTCAATATATAAAGAGCTCTTATAAATCAACAAGAAAAAGGCAATTAGGAATATGTCTTAACAGGTATTTCACAAAGACATACAACTGTCTTAAAATACTAAAAAAAATACATCATTAGTAGTCAAAAATCCCTCTTATACCATTTTTTGTTTCTTACTCCAGTGTGTGTGTGTGTGTGTGTGTGTGAGCGGGAGGAATAACCTTAATATTCTTCTAGGCTTTTAAATGATAATTTTATAGTGAATAAAAAATTTGTCAAAGAGTGAATTGCCTAAAACATAGTTAACCTGCAGTATTTCAGAAGCCTGCTTTGCTTCTATTCAGTCTACTTACGTAGCTGTTGTTTTCTGTGCCCATTTTGTGGTACTACTTTTAGTATGTTTCTTTGTGAAAGTTGTTTTTTTCCAGAACTCACTGGAACTTAGGTCTGGATAGGGTCAATATAATAACAAATTCCACTGGCATCTGCCCAAGGCTGAGAGAGAAAGCCCAGCCCTTTCATGTCTCACTGGATTATTTCTCTGGTGTCTTACTTTAGCTCATGCTCTTCTACCATGTGCACACTTTTGACTGTGTGATGTTCATGCAACTTCCTGAGAATTGTGACTCCGCATCATCACCACTACTGGTGTCCACCACGACAACATTGAGCACATTGCCAAAAGATGATTTCCCAGATCCTTACGCCCTTGAGTGTCTAAGTGTCACTGCAATTCCTTTAGTCCTCACTAAACCAAAGCTGTGTATGTGGGTGCAGAATGGGGGAGCCTGCATCCTTCCTGACCCCGTGTTACACTTTTTCACCCGGGTGACACTGTGCTCCTTTTTCTTCCTTGGGGTAGCAGCTCATTTACCTCACAATCCTTCTGTCTATTCCAAGGTACCAGACTAGGAACCACAACCAAGATATACCCTTTTATTCCATCCCAGTTAGAGAGTAGTCTCCCAGACAAAGTTCATCTGAACTTTCTTCACACACAAATTAGTGCAGACAAAAGAACACCTAAGATGCCTGGTCCACCCCTTGTCTGTCATGTCCAGATATGAATGAATGTCCTTTACGATCATCTACAACATGCAAGAACACATTCACAGGCTGAGTTAGAAATGAATGATGATGATTCCCCTACCTCTTTCTGAATTTTTCCTTCACAAATGTCAGGAAGGAGTGAGTGATGCTCCATTCCATGATGTTTTTTAATTTTCCTTCACATGTGGCGGAAATTCTACTCCAACATTGACGGTACTGTTAATACTTGTTTGACCTCAGCTAAACCATTTTGCTCTAGGGCCCTCATTTTCTTTCTCCATATGATATGCCAATATCTTTATCTATAGTCTAGGGACATGGTGACATAACACTGATTGACTAGAGGGAAGCAAGTGGCAGAGAAGCCCATGGCAAGCATACTAAAAATCTTAAGACTCTAAACCAATGAATCAACTAAAGAGGCAAAAACCTCCCTAAGAAAGAGAAGTGACCTTCTGAGCTTTTGTCCCTCAGGGGATATTAGTTTTACCTTTCCTGCTAAAATGATAGCAGCCAGGCTGGGAACTTTGGATAGATTATTTATTCAATGTGACAGCCCCTCCTCCTTTTTCCCTCCCTCTAACCCTTTACCCATGACCTTTCCAGACTCTTCAAGTTTTTTTAAACAAATCTCATCAAAGAATCAAAATTAGATGAATAGGCATTGATCACCTGAGTTATTTTTGTTTCTCTTTGTCTCAAAAAAAAAAAAAGTTTAAACATTTCCCAGGTGATCTTTACCTGTGAAAATTAATGGCAACAACAGCAGCCTTTAAAAAAATGTTAAATTATCACCGATGTTCAGAAAAAACAAAAGTTCTGTACTTCCAACCGCATGTGTGGTAGAAGGAAAAATGAATTCTTGAAAGAGGCCTGTTGATTACAGCTTTCTCTTGTTAAAAGAGAGATTGCTCAGTGGGAAATGAAAGATCACAAATCTTCTCCTTTTAGAAACAAAAGATAGATTATAATACTCTAACAGAAAGAAAACCTTTTCCCTCAATGAGCTACCCAAACACTGCACTGCTTGAATAATGCGCTGAGTTAAGTAGTGAGGCCTGAGATGCAGTAATTACTCCAAGGAGGCTGCAGGGAAAGGAAAGTACATTCCAGACACCTAATCATTTACAATTGAGTTTAATGAGGTAGTAATTTACAGCTTCGGGGTGGAAGTATGGAAAGGTCCCTGCCAGGAGCTGGGCAGACTCTTTAAAATCCTGGAGTTTAATGAAGGCATTGGAGGGTGGACGCACACAGCCGAACTTGTGTAATTCCATCTGCTCAGGGCTTGGACAGGAAGTAAATGACAGGGCACTTGGGACCTACATCTGGAAACAACATGTTTCAAAGGATTTCATAAATCCTGCAGTAAAAGAAGAAGAAGAAAGAAGGAAAAAAAAAAAAAAAAACAGAGGTGAAAGGGCATAATTATAGGGGGATGGGGAAGCACAACAGGGAAGGACCATGGCAGGTTGTTTTTAGTTTGAAGAAATAACATTTTCTAATGTCAAGGTCAGTCATGATAATAGTTGACAAAACACGATTGTGATTGTCAAGCCCAATATGAAAACAGAAGGGACTGAAGTTTCCTTTCTGGATAGGATTTCGGTGAAGACAGCAAAGGAGTTCAGCATCCAGTGAAGTTACCTGAATACCCCTTTTCAATCTTCCAGTAATGTTGCTGGTACCTTCTTTATTGTCATTATTTCTTGCTTCATAGTATAGTGGGTTAATTTTACTTTTTGTTTGCTGATACTTTTAAAATCCAGCTAGCACATGAAGGGAGCTTGTCTTAAAGAGATGGAAAAGGCTCAAGGTATAATTATATAGTGTGGGGATAAAATGTAGCTGCTAGACTGGGCTTTCATTATGTCATACCAGTGATTGACATATGCAGAGGTCAGTATTTGTTTTCTTCTCACTTAGGCCAAATGTCCTTCATCTTTCATTTTATGTAACCTCATTTCAAATCTCCCAAGTGTCAACCTCGTTCTACCCAATTTCCAAATCCTCAAAAACCAAAGTTTCCTCATTCTTTCCTTTTTTAGTTGTTTCTGCAAGTTGGGAAGAAAGTTGAAGGAACAATGAGGGTAGATCGAATGGAACAGAGAGGAGCCTTTGCATTTCTTGACTTTTAGGAACAAGGATCCAGGTTAAAACTCATCCCTTCATCAGGCTATTATAAAATATTTAGGAAGGAAACACTATGCAGCTGTGTGCCATGCAGGCAAGCGGTGCTAGGAAGGGAAACAGTGATCACAGTCACATTCACAACTGTAATTGCTCTAACAGGGCTGGAGCATTTACTCTGTGCTGGGTGGTTTACATATATTATTTCATTAATTCTTTCAGTAACGCTGAAAGTAGGAAACAGGCCATACATACTTTTATACCATTTTGCAGATGAGAAAACTGAGGCTCATAGAAGTTAATTTAATAGCTCAACATCACTAGGATAGTAGGTCAAATGGAGAATTCATACTCAAGTCTGTCTGATTTGAGAGCCTATAATCTTTTTAAAATTTAATTTAATTTATTTTTTATGCAGCAGATTCTTATTAGTTTTCTATTTTATACATATTAGTGTATATATGTCAATCCTAATCTCCCAATTCACCCCCCCCCCGCCCACTTTCCCCCGTTGGTGTCCATACGTTTGTTCTCTACATCTGTGTCTCTATTTCAGCCTTGCAAACAGGTTCATCTGTACCATTTTTCTAGATTCCACATAATATGTGTTAATATATGATATTTGTTTTTCTCTTTCTGACTTAATTAACTCTGTATGACAGTCTCTAGGTCCATCCACGTCTCTGCAAATGACCCAATTTCTTTACTTTTTATAGCTGAGTAATACTCCATTGTATATATGTACCACATCTTCTTTATCCATTCATCTGTTGATGGGCATTTAGGTTGCTTCCATGACCTGGCTATTGTAAATAGTGAGAGCGTATAATCTTTTAACTCCAATGTTATATTACCTTGAATTTTATATGCTTGCATATCAGATTGTAGGGACTTTAAAAAGGTTTGGCCAGAATGCAGAGTGATGGTCCTAATGACATCTAGGAAACCATTCCATTCCCCCGCAAAGGAAAAACTTTAAAGTATCTCATATGATGTTTGGACTACTGAATACAGAAAAAAAAGGAGTGTTTTTTTCTCATGTAATATCTTTTAAACCATAGATCTTAGAATCTGGCTCAAAGAAAAGGGAAAATTGGTTTTCAAAAGCTTTATTTTCCTATTTTCTGGAGAATGAGTTGTTTTCCATGTCTTGAACACAGTCTTTTGCTGATTAAAAATCAGAAACAAGTTTTTAAGTTTCTCAAGATCTATAGTCTACGTTTTGAAAGTCTGGCAAAATCTGTTCCCTGGAATAATAATTATTCTTTGGAAAGCTATGTATACCTGTCCACCACAAGAAACATGTGACAAGGTACTTAGTCATGGTTTCAATCCACATGAACTGGGAAAGACTTTCAAGTTAAATAAATCTTCACACGTGTGACAAAAACAAGCTTCTATACACTATGGGTAATGCCAGCAGTGAAATCTGAGACCGGAAGCACTTAATAAGGGTGGAAAAATTTTAATATTACGCTCTTGTTTCCTCTCTTTCTGGTCTGCAGAGTTAACAGCCTGATTATTGAAATTTCCCTTGGTACTATTAGTTTATTTCCAGTTTTGAGAATATTATACTGCTAATCCTAGAGAAACCAATCTCTTACTTGGAAAGTGTATGTGTAGTTACCCGCAAATAGGACCATTTTCTCTCTTTAGAAGATCACAGAACTACTAAAGTAAGTAATCTCCCATTCCCTGGACCAGTGAGTACCAACTTATGTTGTATTGTTAATATCAGATGTTAATTCCACGATGCCAAAGTTGTGATATAGAAATTACCTCTCACATACCTTTGGCATGAGTCAAACACAAATTAGAAGTAAAAATCAAGCCCGCTTGCTGATTCTCTTTTTTATTTTTCGGAGAAGTGCACTGATGTTCCATTTATCCAGCATGCTTAGGGGTTGAGCTCTCCCATTAAATAGATTTTTTTCCAGAAATTTTACCTCTTCAAATGCAGCCTTTAAAAACTTACCACCAGGTTCTATGGATATCTTTCTAAAGTATACGAGTTATCTGTCTGCCTCCTTAAGAAGAAGATACTGAATACAATTTAGTCTCATCCTCCTGAGCTCAGATCATTGTTGTAAACAATGACTGTCGTATGTTACCCTGTACTTGAGTGTGGTAGGAGAATCAGTGTTGAGGTGTGAAGGGCTATTGAGATGTGAAGGGCTGTGCTAGCGCTGGAAGAAAGCACACTAGGTCATTTAGGTTCTTGGAAAGGCTTTTGGAAATTGTTTGTATGTCTGTGTGTGGGTGTGCTCCCTCTAGTACCGTCCTCATAGTTGGTTACTTTTAAGCTTCTGTGGTTGGAATACCTAGACCTAAACTTGTGGCTCTGAGAGCCTGCTAATAAGCTCCTCGTGTGTAAGCTTGGGCTTTCAGACATCTGCTTAGGTCACTTAGAGGCTGTGGTTGTTCCATTTCTCATTCTGCATTGTTCAGTAGATATCCAAGACTGCCAGATTACTCGCCTCTGAGTAAGCAGGCAGTTTCTCTAACGTTATGCTTATTTTGCAAACTAGTAAATGGTTTCACACCGCTTCGTCTCAAATCGTCTTTCTCTCATAGACCCTAATTTACTAATGATTCCGCCAGCTATTCCAATCACGCCATCAGAGGCCCAGGTTGTAGCGTGAAGCTTTGGTTGTAGCATGTAGCATGATTTTAAAGTCAGGTACATCTGCCTTTGAATCTCTGCTCCCCAACTTAATAATTGCATAATCTTAGGCGGGATAATTTATCTCACCCGTTCATTTAACAAATATTTATTGAATACCTGTTATGTGCCAGGCAGTTTTCTGGGCTTCCGGGATAGAGTTCTTGGAGACTACAGCTCGTTGGGGGAGATAGGCAACAAACAAGCAAATAAATACAGGTGTGTGAGGTGGTGCTGTTGCAAGGGATATGGAAGATAAAGAGTGTGAGTGATGGAGGTAGGTGTGGGGATGTTTATGAAAGCTGTTTCAGCGGAGGGGTTGGGAGGAAAACCTGATAGAAATGCATTTGAATAAGACTTGAGACACCTTGTATAGTCAACCTTTTATAGAAATTTTGCAGTAGAGGAAGACAGAGATGTGTTATGGTAGCTGGTGGGAAGAATGTAGGGTCAGGTGAGGGTTTTATTTTAAGATCTGGCATTTCTGAATGCTGATGTGAATGACTCAGCAGAGAGAGGAAAACTGAAGATGCAGAGAAGAAAGGAAACAATTGCTGAAGGAGCGTTGTTGGGTTGGCCAGAGCAGTGAGATCTACCGCACAAGTGGTGGGCTTGGCCTCAGCTCCGAGGCTGAGAGTTTATCCAGGGCCACAGGAGGGATGGAGGAGAGTAAGGGCACACAGAGCAATATGTCAGTAGAAGTGGTCAAAATCTTTTTCAGTTGCTTCTGTTTTCTCAGTGAAAAGGAAAGCAGGCTCGTCATGTGAGAGCAGAGATGGGGAGGAAGTGTTGGTTTGAGGAGAGAGAAAAAGGTATCAGCTAGTCACCTTCGAGAACAGGCAAGTGAGTGAGCTACAGAAATATAGTTGAATTGCTGGGAAGCTCTAAGTGACCATTTGAGTTTAGTGATCATCCGTGTAAAGCTAGATCAGTTATTTTCTTTTTTATGTAACACACTTCCCTCTTTTTGTTTTTCTACCTTAAAAGAAAAGTTGTAATACAGTCATTGCCTCTGAGAAGTATTGGATATTTCTGTCTCCATTCCCCCCCTTCCCTCCCTTTCACAATTTCTTTCCCTTGTTCCTTAACTCCTAGGGAAGCCTGTTAGTGGTTTTCTCTTTTCAGTTTCCAAAACAGCTTACACACACCATTATTAGAGCACTCTTCAATAAGCCGCAATCAGTTCTTTACATTTATGCCTCCATTCTCATCCCTACTGTGCACATATTTCTACTCCCAGCCCCTAGTACAAGATCTTAATATTGTAGATTTTTAAGGTAAATGTTTACTGAATGGAGGACGGAAGGCAAAATAAAAGTTCTGCCTTTAATTTCCATATTTACAGTTCTGATAGATGTCCCATTTCTGGCACTCAAAGGTTAAAAAGCAAATCACCCTTCCCTTTGTGTCTCTAGAGACGGACTAACAGCGATTTTTGTTTTCCTTTGGATTTATTTTGGAGAGTCCATTTCTTTACCTAATATCTGTTATTTTTCTTCTGGTGTCTGAACAATGAAGAACATTTCTTGGCACCCATTTAACAAGACACAGTCAAAAAAGATTTATTTTCTAACAACTGTTTCCCTTTCAGATAATGGCAAATTACATAAAACATTTTTAGGTCAAACAAGGCAACTGAGAAATTTTGACTTTGACCACGGCTGAGGCAATTTGCTGTGGAGATGGCTGGAGGCCCACAGAGGTTCCTGAAGCCAGTTGGAGGCTGTAATGGGTTTCAGATGTGCTCTGAATAACGCTGAAGATAAATGTCCCAGAGGTAGATTATTGGAGGGCTCTTTAGCTGTTTCTAATAACATTTTCTTTAAAATTCCAAGATATTTTTTTCTACAGATGCATATAATAATTCCAGCATGAACTAGTGGGCCTGAATGAAAACTACATGTTTGTTAATAATGTTCCATTTCCCCCTAATTAGGAAAGGAATTCATGGTCTTGGTAGAAACATTGAAAGTTACAGACAACTATAAAAAACAAAATAGAATCACATACATATTTACATACATATATTTACATACATATATTTATCTAGTTGAGATCATGCAGAATGTAGTTTTGTATATGAGTTTTTATGTGATATTATATCCTGAGCTTTTGCTCTCATCTTTACAGATGTTTCAAAGTATGAATTCAATAGCCTTATAATATTGTACAGCAGTTTTTTCTTTCACGGTTTTCCATAAAGTCTTAGGAATTCTTAGAGGTGTCCCGGGGGCCACCACAGAACTTGGGGGAAGCAGGAGTTGGGACAGAGGCCATTGAGTCTAGGCTCCCCTTGTACTTTTCAAACAGAGCAGCTCCACATTGAACTAATTTATGTATATGGCTTCTGCACAGAATTCTCCTTGAAGAAGGATTCCCAAGCATATCAAATTTGAAATCAGTTACCCATGAGCCATAATTTATTTAACCATTTTGCATTTGTTGCATATCCAGTGTTTCTGTAGTTTTAAGTAATATCATGGACAACTTTTAAATTATATAATATAAATGTAATATATTCAACATAAATATGTAAATAAATATATAATGTATATTTAAATTTATAAACTATATAAATTTATAAGTATTCCTTTAGGATATATATGTATAAATAGATCCAAACTCAGATACTGGGTCAAGCATAGATGCTATTCTTTTGTGCTAGAGAAATATGGCCTGGAGGATGGTTGTGTAACTTCAACTCCTAACAGCAATGTACAAAAGAACCTGTCTCACAGCACATAACTGACCCTTTCTTGGTGTTATTTTCTGTTTGTTGGTTGAAAAGTAACACATCACTGTTATTTTAATAAGCAATTATTTTATTATGGTAAGGCTAAGAACTTTAATCTGCATGATTGTTAGTGATTTTTTTTTTTGCTGTACGCGGGCCTCTCACTGATGTGGCCTCTCCCATCGCCGGGCACAGGCTCCGGATGCGCAGACTCAGCGGCCATGGCTCACGTGCCCAGCCGCTCCGCGGCATGTGGGATCTTCCCGGACTGGGGCACGAACCCGTGTCCTCTGCATCGGCAGGCGGACTCTCAACCACTGCGCCACCAGGGAAGCCCTAGTGATATTTTCTTGCATGAATTTTCTTTGCTAAAATTTCTGTTGGCGGATTAGTGTTTTGCCAGTGGATTTTAAGATTTGTAAGTATGCTTTGTCTATTAAGGGTATTAACCTTTTTTCCTATTTGTGGCTATTTTTCGAGTTTGTCATTTAAGTATTATGATGATTTTCTTATATCGTTTGACGTATTTTATGGAGTCGAATTTATCAATTATTTGCTTTATGATTCTTTCCATGGCTTTTACATTAGGAATACCTCTTTCCATTTACTTAAGCCTTCACCTGTAATTTCTAATAGTCCAATAATTTCATTTTTAAAAATTAACATTAATTCACAAAAGTTTATTTGGTATTAAGATATGTTTTGTTTTAAATTTACAATAGCTAATTTTTATGTTGCTTTAAAAAATAATTCATACCAGCCTTATTGGATTATTAATGTGTGAGAATGCAATTGATTTTGTATATTGACCTTTCGTACAACAATTTAGCTAAACTGTATTATTTGCTTTGGTAGTTTGCTTGAAGAGTTTCTTGGAGTTTCTAAATGTCAAGAAATATTACCAGGAAATAATTATTGTTTTGTTTCTTCCTCTCCAACCTGTATGCCACTTATCTTTTCTTCTTTGCTTACCCATCTGGCTAGCGTATCTGGTGCAGTGTTGAATAGAAGTATTGATTGTAGGTATCCTTATCCTATTCCTATCTTCAGAAGGAATGCTCCAACTTCTCAACATTCGGGGTGATTGTTGTAGGCTTTCAGTAGATTATCTTTATCCGGTTAAGGAAGTTCACGTTTATTTTTATTTGCTAAGAGTTCTTTAAAATCATGAATTATTTTTGAATAATAGAAAATCATTTCCTTCATCCATTGGAATGTTCATTTCTTTCCTCTTTTATTTTGTTAAAGTGACTGAATTACATCAATTAGGTTTTCGGATGTGAACCCATATGAAATTAGACATGAATGAATTATTTATTTTAGACATTGTTGGATTCAATTTGATAATATTTTGTTTAGGTATTTTTTGATCTATACTTTTAAACAAGACTGGATTAATCTTTCTTACAGTACTTCCGTATGCTTTTGGAATCAAGGTTATGTAAACATTATAAAATGAGTTAGGGATGTGCCTTATCTTTTTATTCTCTGGAAGAATAAGTATGGTAGAATAAGTCTGCAAAACCAACTGGGCCTGGTTGTACAGACGTGTATCATAATAATAAAATTTATTCTGGTGGGTTGTCTTCAGAGGTAGACATGAGCAATGGGACAAGAGGATCCCATCCTTGTCTGTACATGAAACTCTATTTGCCTTTTCTGGAACCTGGGCTGATGTGACTTGCCTTTGCCAGTAGAATGCAGCTGTAGTCGTGCTGTGCCCGCTGTGGCCAGTGGGAGGCTGGGCACCTTCTGTTTTGCTTCTCTTGTGATCGGTCACCATGTAAGAAATTCAGGCTAGGTTACTGAATGATGAGAGGAGAGAGAATTGATTGAGAACAAGAGAAGTCAGTAACAATCTTGGAACCTCCAAGCCCCAGCTGAGGTAGAAATAAGCTGTCTATTCTGAGCCTTACCAAAATTTCAGAATCTTGAGAAGCAATGAATGATTTTTTTTTTTTTTTTTTTTTGCGGTACGCGGGCCTCTCTCTGCTGTGGCCTCTCCCGTTGCGGAGCACAGGCTCCGGACGCGCAGGCTCAGCGGCCATGGCTCACGGGCCCAGCCGCTCCGTGGCATGTGGGATCTTCCTGGACCGGGGCACAAACCCGTGTCCCCTACATCGGCAGGCGGACTCTCAACCACTGTGCCACCAGGGAAGCCCCGCAATGAATGATTTTTATTCTAAATTCTAATGTATACTTGGGTCTGTTTCAGTCTCTTATCATTTAGTGTAATTGGTATCATCTATTTTTTTTTTCCTACCCATCTCTCACATTGTTCTTAGTATTGTTTGATTGCATACATTAATCTGGTAATGCAATTCCCCCTTCTTATTCTTGTTTTTCAAAATATTGTAGCTATTGCCACCTGTTTTTTCTTTCAGGTGAACGTCAGAATATTTTTGTCAATTTCCTAAACCCCTTGGAACTTTCATTAGAATTGCATTAAATTTATGAATTATTTCGGGAAGAATATTTGCATGGTTATCTTTATACTCTAGATTATGATTTGTCATTTCATAGCTTCAAATATTTTTACATTCCTTAGTCATTTTTTGGTCTTTACATATTTTATTTGATCCTTCATTCATTCATTCAGTTAACTACTAATTCAGGGGCACATTTCTTCCTAAGCTCAAGCTTGCAGCCCACTGCTAGCCAGTGTACAGGACTTTATAGAAGGTGCTTTGTATAATAATCCTATCACCTGGTATTATTTTATTTTCTACTTCATAGTCTTTTCCTATTTATTTTTATTTTATTGTGATTCTGATGTATTAGGGCCACCTGGAGTTACACTGTGTACATTAATGCCCAGAGTTTTATATCTCCAGCTTGCTTGGTCATTGGATGCATGCTGCCTTGAGAAGGGTATAACCTTGGGGAAAGCAGTTCTAGGCAGATGAGGCTGACCCTTAAGTTGCTGTCAGCTGGAGGCTCACTCCTGACCACAGTCCTCTTAACTGAGCAACAAGTCCTATCTTTTTTTTTTAAAATAAATTAATTAATTTATGTATTTTTGGTTGTGTTGGGTCTTCGTTGCTGTGCGTGGGTTTTCTCCAGTTGCGGTGAGCGGGGGCTACTCTTTGTTGCTGCACGCAGGCTTTCTCTAGTCGCGGTGAGCGAGGGCTACTCTTCGTTGCTGTGCGTGGGCTTCTCATTGTGGTGGCTTCTCTTGTTGCAGAGCACGGGCTCTAGGTGTGCAGGCTTCAGTGGTTGTGGCATGCGGGCTCAGTGGTTGTAGCACGCGGGCTCAGTAGTTGTGGCTTGCGGGCTCTAGAACACAGGCTCAGTAGTTGTGGCGCACGGGCTTAGTAGCCCTGCGGCCTGTGGGATTTTCCGGACCAGGGCTCGAACCCATGTCTCCTGCATTGGCAGGTGGATTCTTAATTCCTGCGCCACCAGGGAAGTCCCAGCAAGTCCATTCTGGAAGGGGGACCTGGGTTAGTGTATTGCTGTATTCACCACAGCCCAGTTCTGGGAAACTTGGGAAAGTCATGTCCTTGGCCCTGCCAGTGGGGGTGGCGAGATGGTTCTCCATAATATCTACTGCTTCTGGCTGTTCTGAATTCTCTGTGTTTTTCTCCACCACAGCTTTTCCTCTCTTCCCTGATGAGTGTTTATTTAACTTGCTTTAAAGTCACTGGAGAAGCTTGACTTCCAGCTTTGATGTAAAGAGTGACGGTAAGACCCTCAGCATGTAGCTGTTCACACATCAGCCCCAGCAATGCACAGCCCCGACAGAGCAAGGGGCCTCATATCTGGCTCTGGAAGGAGATCCCAATTAAATTGCATTGATGGCTTTTCCCTTTAATTGAAACCTCTTGGTATGCTACCACCATTGTTTGCAATTTAATCAAATTCAGCTGATGCTATCATTGAGAAAATGTCCATAAGCAAAACAAAATTATTATTTTCTTTCTACATTACCTGTTTCTCTAATCATCTCAATTAAGTTCTCCTTAGGACTATTATCTAGGCAAAGTAAGACAAATTTAGAAATGGATATGAGAGTAGCAGAACCCCAAATAGGTTTTTATTAAAATAAAATTATATTTAACAGTTATATGCATTGAATTTCCAAAGAAATATAAAAATCTATTTACAATTAGATATTCTCAGCAAGTAATTTAGAAACAGTGATCTGTGATCAAGATGTTTTAAGCACTTTTAGGTTATGCAACTGTTTATTTGAACAATGCCTACTTAGATTTGGCACTACCAAATTTACTTTTTTTTTTTTTTTTGTGGTACGCGGGCCTCTCACTGTTGTGGCCTCTCCTGTTGTGGAGCACAGGCTCTGGATGCGCAGGCTCAGCGGCCATGGCTCACAGGCCCAGCCGCTCCGCGGCATGTGGGATCTTCCCGGACCGGGGCACGAACCCGTGTCCCCTGCATCGGCAGGCAGACTCTCAACCACTGCACCACCAGGGAAACCCCCAAGTTTACTTTTAAAACTCAGTGTATGATATGCCCTTTCCCCATATTCCATTAGGGTGTTACCAGTATATAAAACTAAATAAAAATACCTTAAAACCAAATAAGAAGAAATAAAGCCCCTAGAAACTGTGGATAATAGGAGACCACGTTCCAGAGAACAGAAGGCAATTCCACCAGCTGCAATGACACAGAAGTTGGGTTGAAATGAAAAGATCAGGACCTATATGCTCCCTTAGAAATGCCACTAGAGCATGGCAGGTAGGAAAATAAGGCAGAGATTTTGACTCACCTCCACTCTCTGACCTTAGCTCTGAGAGACAGAAGGTTCACAGGCCAGTAAAAGGTCAGCCGTCCCTCGACACCTCATATATATGCATTTTTTGGTAAAGGTGCCAAATATACTTCTATCTCTCTCTCAATTTCCTAGTCTCCATCAAGTATCTTCTTTTGTTACTCATGGCAGCAACCTGTCAGTTACACAATGCGGTGGGTACAAGGAGGGCTTTCGGGGGGTATCCGTGAGCAAAGTAAAATCTCAGGCAGCATGCAGTTTCCTATTATGGTCAGACTTGGAGCTACACTAGAAGGCTGTGAACATCAGTAAGTCTGAGATGGAGATCCAGTCAGGGTGCAAATGAATGGACGAAGAGTAAAGATAATCTACCTTGTTGTAGTGCCCAGCAGAGGTCTCCTTGTTTATGCATGAAAAACAAAACGAAATAACATGAAGCCTTTGAAATATTCTGAAATTTGCATTTTCATACCATTATAATGTAAGCATTTAAAAATGTTATTAGACACTTACTTCAAACCTATTTTAATGGCTGTATGTTACCCTGAATGGAGGTACTAATATTTTCGTAGTTATTCTCCAATTCTCAGATATTTGTATTATTTTTCACTACCACGGATGAAGACATAACAACCAAATCTGTGATAAAGATTCTACTGTAATCAACTTTTTTTGTTAGAAGAGAATCCTAGAACTGGGATTACGGGTCAATGGCTATTCATTTTTAAATCATCTTACTAGATACTGTTTGGCTACTTTCTAAAATACTGTAGCCCTTTTTATCACCACAACCAATGTATGAGCATGCTTATTTAGTGGACAGCTGCCCACAATGGGCTCTTGTGTTTGTTTTCCTTTAATAATGTAATGGATGAAAATTTATATATTATTTTTATAACCATTTCCTTAATTAATAGGAAGGCTGGACACTTATTGGTTGTTATGGTTGCAATGATTACTATACTTTCTCTTTTTGTGAAATCTCTGATCACTTATTTTCATTTACTCTGCTAATAACATGATACTAGGAAAGATTTTAATGGTCTAATTTTTTTTCCAGGTAAAGGCAAAAGACAATTTTGTGACAGTTGAATGATAGGTCATATCCTTAAATTAAACCATGAAAGCCGTATGCTTAGTATTTTTGAAGGCCTATTTTTATAACTTAAATATCTTATGATTGAATATTAATAATTGTAGCAATATTATTAAAGACAGTACTATTTATTATTTTTTCCTAAGTGTTTTAAGTATTAAAAAATTGTTTTAAGGTAAGAACTATATTTTGTTTTGCTAATGGACAGAAAAAGCAAGACTTAAAGGACAGAGCTAGAATTCAGATCCAATGTATATGACTCCAAAACCCAGGCTTCCATTCTTCTGGTGTAATACTTTCCCGTGTTCACATCTGCAAGTCCTTTTCAGAGACATTACCCTCTTTGTTTAGCTCTCAGCATTCTGTACATTTTAGCTAGTTTCTTTTAGAAACAATACTTTTTAAGAATGGAAATATAATATTAAAAGTAGTCATTATCCTAGCAAAACTAATAATTTTTGCTGGGTCAATAGTAAAAATAATTATTATAATGACAGTAATAGGGAATATTTGCAGGATATTTCATATTTTGCATTGCCAACTGCAGTGCATTGTGAAATAAAAATGTAAATACAAAACAGCCTGTATCTGTGATCCTGTTTTGTTATAAATATGTATGTCTTCACAAATATATGCATAGTCAAAAAATAAGTGTATATTCCAAAATGCACACTGGGTATGCATTTATGAGTAGTTTTAAATTTTTTTAGAGTGTCTCTTTAAAAAGTATAATATTTTTGTGTTCTTTTCATAATCGTTGTAGTTAGTCTTTTTTATAATTTTAAGGCAACCTAAAGAGAATTAAAGGCAAACACCAGATTAAGTATTTTAATGGTAATATATTTAATATATAAAGGACCTATGTAATTTTATCATAGACACATTGGAAACCTGTAGTGGAATGGGCAAAAATTATGACATTTGATTCTCATAATAATCTAAAGTAGATAGGACAGTTTTTTGCTGTTGTTTTTTTAAAAGTTTATTTATTTACTTTTGTCTGCGTCTGGTCTTTGTTGCTGCCCACGGGCTTTCTCTAGTTGCGGCGAGCGGGGGCTACTCTTCGTTGCGGTGCACGGGCTTCTCATTGCAGTGGCTTCTCTTGTTGCAGAGCACGGGCTCTAGGGCACACAGGCTTCAGTAGTTGCGGCACACGGGCTCAGTAGTTGTGGTTCACGGGCTTAGTTGCTCCTCAGCATGTGGGATCTTCCCAGACTAGGGCTCGAACCCGTGTCTCCTGCATTGGCAGGCGGATTCTTAACCACTGCGCCACCAGGGAAGCCCGTTTTTTTATTTTGTTTTTTTTTTTACAGAGGAAGAAACTACAATTTAGAGGAGCTTGAGTGATTTTCCCAAACTCAACCAATTAATGATTTTTTTTTTTTTTTGCGGTACGCGGGCCTCCCACTATTGTGGCCTCTCCCGTTGCGGACGCGCAGGCTCAGCGGCCATGGCTCACAGACCCAGCCGCTCCGTGGCACGTGGGATCTTCCCGGACCAGGGCACGAACCCGTGTCCCCTGCATCGGCAGGCGGACTCTCAACCACTGCGCCACCAGGGAAGCCCAATTAATGGTTTTTGAAGCTAGCAGTAGAATTAAAATTTTCTGGCTATGAATAGGCAGCTGTAGACTCTTAAACCAATTAATATTTCATTTTTAAGGACAAACATAGCCAAGTAAAGCAGCTGCAGTCCCTTGTAACCAGAAAAATGAGGAGAAAATGCCTTGGAGAAAATGAAGTCAGAAGTTGGACAATCAGGTGGTGATAGGCACCCCCCCAGGTTGCTATCTGCTGATGGGCATGCACTTTCACAAAGGAGCCAATGGTCTAGGGACACCCTAAAAATCCAGGGGTGTGGTACCCATGGAGAGAATAGTTCCAGCTGGCCTCCAGCCTCCCATGCTGGAGGGCCAATCCTTACTGGACGAGCTCCAAACTACCCTGAGAGGCACCGGCCACTACTGTGCTAGTGTGTCAGTTTCAGAGCCAGACTTTCTCCTGACTCACATAAACACAGCCCAAATGTGCAGCTCCAGCGCCAAGTCTCCACTCCCGACTCACAAAATTTCTGTTGAAATTGTTAGTTATTTCAAATCTGGTTGCTTAAAATGGCTTACTCTGCTTTACAGACTTTCATTACTCTCCTGTGGTTAGGTAGCAGTTCTCCTAAGAAGCAGTCATCCTTAGAGCCCTCCTGGTTTAGAGAGAGTGGCACTTGGATGGATCAGGTTAGCTCCTGGGGCTTATGTTCCGATACAGTGTGTTGGACAAGCAGTTGGACCTAGGTCCCATCCTCACCGACATGCAGAGAAGAACTTTCCAATCACAAGATAGATCCAAATATACATGGTGATCTAGGTTTTGATACATGAATGCGGGATCCTGAACGTAAACCAGGGGAGTCTTAAATCTTCAGCCAGCATTAGTAGTGGGTATAGGGAGATAATGACTCTTTCTGAAATTTTGGAATCTAGGCTGAGAAGGGGAGCAAAAATAGAACCTAGGAAATTCTGGTGGAGATTTTAAGAAAGTCAGAGTTAGAGTGACAAAATGGAGAGATAGACGGAAGTGAAAAAGAGAATGGTGGTTGAATAAATGATACAGCACCTAGCATCTTGTTAAGGGTGACAGGAAAATGTAAATATACTGTAGTGCTTGTTTTGCTGCTTTGTTTCGGGTTTTTATTTTGGGTGTTCAACCTTTCCATTTGCTTTTGATAATAGCACCTGAATTTCCATGTGGAAATGATCTTTCTCCCATTAAATACAGTCTAATGGTCAATGAAGTCCAGTTGGAAATTCCCTGCTTGAATTTGTAATTATGAGCAGAATGATGAAAGGCTGTTAATTATTGGAATTAATTCATTATGGCGTCAGTTCCTGGGGAAACACTATAGTTCCTGTTACCTAAGCTCTCTGGAGCAGTCTATTTTCTGTATGTTGCATGCCTGGTTTCCAAGCTTTTTTTCAATCCTGTGACTTCCTAATAGCCTTTCGATAAATTACCCATTTGTTTAAGTTAGTTAGTTTATGGTAATCACAGCCAAAGAACTAATACTCAAATAGTCCAGATTAGGTAAAGTAATTAAAGTTGAGTCTTGTGATGTTCACAGTACCAGCAGTATACTGAAACAATACAAGCAATCCTATTCTTGAGAGGAGAATGGAGCTGTAATTCCCCCAAATTAAAATGATCAGGAGTGGAGAAGGTCATTGGAGGGGGTGAAGAATGTGAGTTGATTTCTTTTTCCCTCCAGCATTTTATTATGAAAAATTGTAAGCATACAACAAAGCTGATAAATTTTACAGTGAACAGTCCTATGCCCACTATCTACATTCTATTATGAACATTTTGCTATACTTTCTTTTTGTTTTTAATTGGAGTATAGTTGATTTACAATGTTGTGTTAGTTTCTGCTGTAAGCGAAGTGAGTCCGTTATACGTATACTTATATCCACTTTTTTAGATTCTATTCCCATATAGGTCATTACAGAGTATTCAGTAGAGTTTCCTGTGCTATACAGTAGGTTCTTACTAGTTATCTATTTTATATATAGTAGTGGGTATATGTCAATCCCAATCTCCCAATTTATCCCTCCCCCCCTTTCCCCCTTGCTATACTTTCTTTGTGACATTTATCTATCCATCCCTCTAAGCATCTATTAATCCATCTTATTTTTGATGATGCAATTCAAAGTAGATTGCTGACCTCAATATACTGACATCAGTATGTTGTATCATGTATATATCATTAGCAAGAGTTGAATATTAATTTCTAGTTTTTTCTTTTGATGTAAAATTTACGTTCAATGAAATTCACAAGTCTTAGGTGTTAATTTCGAGTTTTAACAAATGCATACACTGGTATAGCCCAAACGCCTATTAAGGTACAGAACATTACCTTCATTTCAGAAAGTTCCCTTGTGCTTTGTCCTAGACAATCCTTGCCCCTGTTTCCTACTCCCCCTCCCCCTTCCAAAGTCAACCACTCTGATTTTTTATCATGGTGCTGATTTCCTATAATTGTGAAACAGGTGAGCCAAGAAGACAGATGCCTGGATCTCTGGTCATAGGGGTACTAAACCATTACTGGAAATGTAACTATGTGGAGATAATTATGTTTTGAACAGCTATTTTTTTTTTTTTTTTTTTTTTGCGGTACGCGGGCCTCTCACTGTTGTGGCCTCTCCCGCTGCGGAGCACAGGCTCCGGACGCGCAGGCTCAGCGGCCATGGCTCACGGGCCCAGCCGCTCCGTGGCACGTGGGATCTTCCTGGACCGGGGCACGAACCCGTGTCCCCCACATCGGCAGGCGGACTCTCAACCACTGTGCCACCAGGGAAGCCCTTGAACAGCTATTCTTAAGGAGAGTTCTGTAGGTGATTGAAGAGTGTTTTGCCTAGGTAAGCACTTCAGTTGGAAGGAGTTGGCTTCTAGGAAGCAAACTCTAGTCATAGTCACTGGGTTTCTGGTTCCAGGAGAATGCAGAGAGGCTGAGGTCCTCCTGACTCAGCATTCAGCAGGGTTGCATATGTACCTAAATAATACCTCTTTGAAGGCACACGAAAGATTAGCTACCTGTAGAGTCAAATTGTCTGTTGTCCCTGGGCATGAAGAGAAAGGAAAACATGTGCTGAATAATGTAAGGCAATTCTGTTTCTGCCACTTTAATTACTAACAAGGAGACATATGCTAGGTTTTACTATCATTCACTTGCTACAGAACACTTGACTGAGAAGACTGGAAAGAGAGTGTGGAGTTTAAATTCACAGATGGTAGGCTCTGGACAATGAAAGGAATGGACTGGAATCTGGTAAAGACAGAATATCCTCCCTTTTCTCTACTTTTTTTTTCCAGAGAAGACTTTGTGATGTTCTGTGGTTGTCATGAATTGGTGAAATTCCAGATTCTGATGTTTTCTGACTACTTCTCTACTACTATAATATTCCTTCACACTGACAGAGGGGTGATCTGACCACTTAGCATAATTCAATTTTAAGTTTCTGCCCACAGGTTCCTTAGTTGTTGCAAAAGGTTATTTTTACCTGGAAATTAAAATGTATGTGGTTCAATGAGATGTCACCTCTCGTGTGTTAGAATGGTTATTACAAAAAGGCAAGAGATAACAAATGTTGGCAAGGATGTGGAGGAAAGGGGACCCTTCAGTGACTGGAATGTAAATTGGTGCAGCCATTATGGAAAACAGTATGGAGGTTCCTCAAAAATTAAAAATAGAACTACCATTCTACCATTTGATCTACCATATGACCCAGGAATCCCACTCCTGGGTATATATCTGAAGGAGATGAAATCACAATCTTAAAGAGATATCTGCACTCCCATATTTATTACAGCATTATTCACAATAGCTGAGATATGTAAACAACCAAAATGTCCTGTGGCAGAGGAATGGATAAGGAAAATGTTGTATACATATGCAATGGAATATTATCCAGCCTTAAAAATGAAGGAAATTCTGCCATTTGTGACAATACAGGTGAACCTGGAGGGCATACGCTAAGTGAAATTAGTTGGATAGAGAAAGACAAATACTGTATGGTATCACTTATATGTGGAATCTTAAAAAAAAGAAAAAAAAAGCTGATTTCATAGAAACAGAATAGAATGGTGGTTGCCAGGGGCTGTGGATAGGGGGAAATAGGAAGATGTAGGTCAAAGGGTACAAACTTTCAGCTGTAAAATGAATAAGTTCTGAGGATCTGTTGTATACTTGAACATGCTGAGTAGATCTTAAGCACTCTCACCACACACATACACACACACACACACACACACACACACACACACACACGAGTTAACCATGTAAGAGATGTATTAATTACCGTGATTTTGGTAATCATTTCACAATGTCAAATCACAATATCAAATCATCATGTTGTACACTTTAAATAGTTACAATTATATTTTTCAGTTATTCTTCAATAAAGTTGGAAGAAAAAATAAAACGGAGATAATAGGGTTAAAAATATATGTGGTTGCGGAACAGGAATAAAGACGCAGATGTAGAGAATGGGCTTGGGGACACGGGGAGGGAGAAGGATAAGCTGGGATGAAGTGAGAGAGTAGCATTGACATATATACACTACCAAATGTAAAATAGATAGCTAGTGGGAAGCAGCCACATAGCACAGGGAGATCAGCTCGGTGCTTTGTGACCACCTAGAGGGGTGGGATAGGGAGGGTGGGAGGGAGGCACAAGACAGAGGGAATATGGGGATATATGTATATGTATAGCTGATTCACTTTGTTATACAGCAACAACTAATACAACATTGTAAAGGAATTATACTCCAATACAGATGTTAAAAAAATATATGTGGTTGCTCAATATTAGAGTACCATTTTTTTTTCTTCTTGAGGTTTATTATTTATCTATTCTACAAGAGCATCCTTTTTTTGGTGACCCTCCTTAAAAACTTGCAGTGTGGCTGAATCAAGATGAAAATGGGAATCTGTGGGTGACTGGCCATCACACACCCCTAATAATCACTTGAGGTTGGCTACTGTCCATTCTACCAGGAACTCTTAAGCCATGTGGAGCCGATTTTGTAGCAAATATACTGCTGTTCTTTTGTAACTTAATATTTTAAATATTTTAATCCTTTTAATTCCTTAAAATATTGTTTGCCATTTTGCACTCATGCTGCTGTCTATTTCACGTATCTCTCTAATTTCCTACCTGAGTCCAAAACTTTTATGCTAATGGTATAGATAATATATATTTTCCTTATCATTTTTAATCAGTATTATCTCTATCCATGAGTCAAAACGTTTTGCTTTTCACCTAGAGTTTTAAGGTGTTTTTGTGAAACTGAATTTATTTTTCTTTTTACCCTTTTTTGGCCCTTCCCTTATATTTCTGAATTATTATTTTTAACATATTTTCATTAAGTAGAATTTCTAGGTTTAATTACACAAGTTTTTTGTGGCTCTTTATTCACATTCCCATATATGAAGATGCCACATTTATTGTACCTTCATCTGTATTCAGTGTTTTTTAAAAAACAGAGTTATTAATATCATGTATTTTGAAATAGAGCTTTAGAACAGTAATCGTAGCTCTGCAGCAGGAAGACACAACAGCATCTGGAAAAGTAGTTTCTGTCTCATTGACTGCCTATTAAAAGAATTTATTGGTTTGTAACCCAGAGGTTGCTGACCTCTGCAGTGGTCAGAAGTAGCACTTCCCTTTAATTCTAAATGAAAGGATCTGAGACCTCATTATGTTTGACCACAGGAAAGTTAGACTTTTCCCATTTTCCTCTCCCTAAGGTCTCTGGGACTCCATATAGAATGCTCGAGTGTTTCCCAGATCAGTCCTGGATTTCACTGCATACTTGGGCCAGCGATCTCCCTCTGGTCTGCATCTCTAATCTTTGGATAACAATTTTTAATTTTTTCTTAACTGGTTCCTAAGGGCACTGCAGCTCACCTGTACACCTTCAACCTGAATATGCACATAAGACCATAGATGAATACCCAGAGCTCAGCTAAGATCAGGCTGTAACAGTGAACAAAACTCTACTAACAATACCAGATAACAAAAGGAGATTCAGTATAGAAAAGAAAATACTGGGTATTAGATATGAGTACTTCTGGGATTCATAAACCAAAACCTATTCCCCATTCCCAGGACCCTTCAGGGCATCTGTCTTGTTTCCCCTGCCCTATTACCAAGTTGTAGGAACTGGTTCACGTTCTCCAAATGGGGTGTCTTTGACCTTGTGCCGTATAAGAGTCTGTGGCTTTCAATTCCTTCACAACCCAGCAAAGGGAAAAATCTCACCCTCCGTCAATCACTTTTAGCCCAACACCCCAATTAAAAACAAACAAAAATCTGTGGGTGAACACCTTTATTTATAATTAAGCCTCCACAAATTCCAAAGAGCTGATACTAAAAGACATAGAGATTGATTTTTAAAAATCATTAATCAAACATTAAGCAAAACACCATCACCAAGGAAATTTAAAAAAAAAAAACCTGTGTAAATATTGATTCAAAGTTGAAATGTAACTGAGTGAATATGAGAATAATATATGATAAACTATAACAGTGTTACTGAAAGTATCATAAGTCATAGTCATTGTGATTTGGAGAAAACACCAAAGAATAAATCTAAAAATAACTAGAACTAATAAAATAGTTGAGAAAAAATTCTGAGTTAAAGATAAATGTATAGGGGAGACCTTCAAGATGGTGGAGGAGTAAGACGTGGAGATCACCTTCCTCCCCACAAATACATCAGAAATACATCTACATGTGGAACTGCTCCTATAGAACACCCACTGAACGCTGGCAGAAGGCCTCAGACTTCCCAAAAGGCAAGAAACTCCCCACATACCTGGGTAGGGCAAAAGAAAAAACAGACAAAAGAATAGGGATGGGACCTGCACCAGTGGGAGGGAGCTGTGAGGGAGGAAAGGTTTCCACACACTTAGAAGCCCCTTCGTGGGCGGAGACTGCGGGTGGCGGAGGGGGAAATCTTCGGAGCCGCGGAAGAGAGCGCAGCAACAGGGGTGTGGAGGGCAAAGCGGAGAGATTCCCGCACAGAGGATCGGTGCCGACCGGCACTCACCAGCCCGAGAGGCTTGTCTGCTCACCCGCCGGGGTGGGTGAGGGCTGGGAGTTGAGGCTCCGGCTTCGGTCGTATCCTAGGGAGAGATCTGGGCTTGGCGCGTGAACACAGCCTGGAGGGGTTAGTGCGCCACGGCTAGCCGGGAGGGAGTCCGGGAAAAAGTCTGGAGCTGACGAAGAGACAAGAGACTTTTTCTTGCCTCTTTGTCTCCTGGTGCGCGAGGAGAGGGGATTAAGAGCACTGCTTAAAGGAGCTCCAGAGACGGGCGCGAGCCGCGGCTAACAGCGCAGACCCCAGAGACGGGCATGAGACGCTAAGGCTCCTGCTGCGCCACCAAGAAGCCTGTGTGCGAGCACAGGTCACTGTCCACACCTCCCTTACGGGGAGCCTGTGCAGCCCGCCACTGCCAGGGTCCCGTGATCCAGGGACAACTTTCCCGGGAAATCACTCCCAGCAGCCTCAGGAGCAGTGGATTAAAGCTCCACAATCAACTTGATGTACCTGCATCTGTGGAATACCTGAATAGACAACGAATCATCCCAAATTGAGGAGGTGGACTTTGGGAGCAACTGTAGACGTGGGGTTTGCTTTCTGCATCTAATTTGTTTTTGGTTTTATGTTTATCTTAGTTTAGTATTCGGAGATTATTATCATTGGTAGATTTGTTTATTGATTTGGTTGCTTGCTTCCTTTTTCTATCTATATATAAATATAGTTTTTTTCCTTTTTCTCTTTTTGTGAGTGTGTATGTGTATGCTTCTTTGTGTGATTTTGTCTGTATAGCTTTGCTTTTACCATTTGTCCTAGGGTTCTGTCCATTTTTTTTTGGTATAGTTTTTAGCACTGGTTATCATTGGTGGATTTATTTTTGGTTTGGTTGCTCTCTTCTTTCTTTTTTTTTTTTTTACTTTTTTAATTTTGAATTATTTTTTATCTTAATAACTTTTCTTTCTTTCTTTCTTTCTTTCTTTCTTTCTTTCTTTCTTTCTTTCTTTCTTTCTTTCTTTCTCTCTCTCTTCCTTCCTTCCTCCCTCCCTCCCTTCCTCCCTCTCTCTGTCTCTGTCTCCATCTCTGTCTCTGTCTCTCTCTCTTTCTTTCTTTCTCCCTTTTCTTCTGAGCTGTGTGGCTGACAGGGTCTTGGTGCTACAGCCAGGTGTCAGGCCTGTGCCTCTGAGGTGGGAGAGCTGAGTTCAGGACACTGGTCCACCAGAGACCTCCCGACCCCATGTAATATCAAACAGCAAAAGCTCTCCCAGAGATCTCCATCTCAACACTAAGACCCAGCTCCGCTCAATGACCAGCAAGCTACAGTGCTGGACGTCCCATGCCAAACAACTAGCAAGACAGGAACACAACCCCACCCATTAGCAGAGAGGCTGCCTAAAATCATAATAAGGTCACAGACACCCCAAAACACACTACCGGATACGGTCTTGCCCACCAGAAAGACAAGATCCAGCCTCATCCACCAGAACACAGGCACCAGTCCCCTCCACCAGGAAGCCTACACAACCCACTGAACCAACCTTACCCACTGGGGGCAGACACCTAAAAAAGCAGGAACTACGAACCTGCAGCCTGTGAAAAGGAGACACCACACACAGTAAGTTAAGCAAAATGAGAAGACAGAGAAACACACAGCAGATGAAGGAGTAAGGTAAAAACCCACCAGACCAAACAAATGAAGAGGAAATAGGCAGTCTACCTGAAAAAGAATTCAGAGTAATGATAGTAAAGATGATCCAAAATCTTGGAAATAGAATGGAGAAAATACAAGAAACGTTTAACAAGGACCTAGAAGAACTAAAGAGCAAACAAACAATGAAGAACAACACAATAAATGAAATGAAAAATTCTCTAGAAGGAATCAATAGCAGAATAACTGAGGCAGAAGAACGGATAAGTGACCTGGAAGTTAAAATAGTGGAAATAACTATTGCAGAGCAGAATAAAGAAAAAAGAATGAAAAAAATTAAGGACAGTCTCAGAGACATCTGGGACAACATTAAACACACCAATATTTGAATTATAGGGGTCCTAGAAGAAGAAGAGAAAAAGAAAGGGAGTGAGAAAATATTTGAAGATATTATAGTTGAAAACTTCCCTAATATGGGAAAGGAAATAATCAAGTCCAGTAAGTGCAGAGAGTCCCATACAGGATAAACCCAAGGAGAAACATTCCAAGACACATATTAATCAAACTACCAAATATTAAATACAAAGAAAAAATATTAAAAGCAGCAAGGGAAAAACAACAAATAACATACAAGGGAATCCCCATAAGGTTAACAGCAGATCTTTCAGCAGAAACTCTGCAAACCAGAAGGGAGTGGCAGGACATATTTAAAGTGATGAAAGGGAAAAACCTACAACCAAGATTACTCTACCCAGCAAAGATCTCATTCATATTCGACGGAGAAATCAAAACCTTTATAGGCAAACAAAAGCTAAGAGAATTCAGCACCACAAAACCAGCTTTACAACAAATGCTAAAGGAACTTCTCTAGGGAGGAAACACAAGAGAAGGAAAAGTCCTACAATAACAAACCCAAAACAAGAAAATGGTAATAGGAACATACATATTGATAACTACCTTAAATGTAAACAGATTAAATGCTCCAACCAAAAGACATAGACTGGCTGAATGGATACAAAAACAACACTTGTATATATGCTGTCTACAAGAGACCCACTTCAGACCTAGGGACACATGTAGACTGAACATGAGAGAATGGAAAAAGATATTCCATGTAAATGGAAATCAAAAGAAAGCTGGAGCAGCAATTCTCGCAGCAGACAAAATAGACTTTAAAATAAAGACTATTACAAGAGACAAAGGAGGACACTACAGAATGATTAAGTGGTCAATCCAAGAAGAAGATATAACAATTGTAAATATTTATTCACCCAGCATAGGAGCACCTCAATACATAAGGCAAATGCTAACAGCCATAAAACGGGAAATCGACAGTAACACAATCATAGTAGGGGACTTTAACACCCCACTTTCACCAATGGACAGATCATCCAAAATGAAAATAAATAAGGAAACACAAGCTTTAAATAATGCATTAAACAAGATGGACTTAATTGATATTTATAGGACATTCCATCCAAAAACAGCAGAATACACTTTCTTCTCAAGTGCTCATGGAACATTCTCCAGGATAGATCATAACTTGGGTCACAAATCAAGCCTTGGTAAATTTAAGAAAATTGAAATCCTATCAAGTATCTTTTCTGGGCACAAAGCTATGAGACTAGATATCAATTACAGGAAGAAATCTGTAAAATATACAGACACGTGGAGGCTAAACAATACAGTACTAAATAACCAAGAGATCACTGAAGAAATCAAAGAGGAAATCAAAAAATACCTGGAAAGAAATGACAATGGAGACACGACGACCCAAAACCTATGGGATGCAGCAAAAACAGTTCTAAGAGGGAAGTTTATAGCAGTACAATCCTACCTCAAGAAACAAGAAACCTCTCAAATAAACAACCTAACCTTACACCTAAAGCAATTAGAGGAAGAAGAATTTAAAAAAAACCAAAGTTAGCAGAAGGAAAGAAATCATAAACATCAGATCAGAAGTAATGAAAAAGAAATGAAGGAAACGAAAGCAAAGATCAATAAAACTAAAAGCTGGTTCTTTGAGAAGATAAACAAAATTGATAAACCATTAGCCAGACTCATCGAGAAAAAAAGAGAGAAGACTCAAATCATTAGAATTAGAAATAAAAAAGGAGAAGTAACAACTGACCTTGCAGAAATCCAAAGGAATATGAGAGATTACTGCAAGCAACTCTATGCCAATAAAATGGACAACCTGGAAGAAATGGACAAATTCTTAGAAAAGCACAACCTTCCAAGACTGAACCAGGAAGAAACAGAAAATATAAACAGACCAATCACAAGCACTGAAATTGAAACTGTGATTAATAATCTTGCAACAAACAAAAGCCCAGGACCAGATGGCTTCACAGGCAAATTCTATCAAACAATTTGGGAAGCGCTAACACCTATCTTTCTCAAACTCTTCCAAAATATAGCAGAGGGAGGAATACTCCCAAACTCATTCTACGAGGCCACCATCACCCTGATACCAAAACCAGACAAAGATGTCACAAGAAAATAAAACTAATGGCCAATATCACTGATGAACATAGATGCAATAATCCTGAACAAAATACTAGCAAACAGAATCCAACAGAACATTAAAAGGATCATACACCATGATCAAGTGGGTTTATCCCAGGAATGCAAGGATTCTTCAATATACACGAATCAATCAATGTGATAAACCATATTAACAAATTGAAGGAGAAAAACCATATGATCATGTCAATAGATGCAGAAAAAGCTTTTGACAAAATTCAACACCCATTTATGATAAAAATGCTCCAGAAGGTAGGCATAGAGGGAACTTACCTCAACATCGTAAAGGCCATATATGAGAAACCCACAGCCAACATCATTCTCAATGGTGAAAAACTGAAACCATTTCCTCTAAGATCAGGAACAAGACAAGGTTGTCCGCTCTCACCACTATTATTCAACATAGTTTTGAAAGTTTCAGCCACAGCAATCAGAGAAGAAAAGGAAATAAAGGGAATCGAAATCAGAAAAGAAGAAGTAAAGCTGTCACTGTTTGCAGATGACATGATACTATACATAGAGAATCCTAAAGATGCTACCAGAAATCTACTAGAGCTAATCAATGAATTTGGTAAAGTAGCAGGATACAAAATTAATGCACAGAAATCTCTGGCATTCCTTCCTCAACATCACTCATCGTTAGAGAAATGCAAATCAAAACTACAATGAGGTATCACCTCACACCAGTCAGAATGGCTATCATCAAAAAATCTACAAACAATAAATGCTGGAGAGGGTGTGGAGAAAGGGGAACCCTCTTGCACTGTTGGTAGGAATGTAAATTGATACAGCCACTATGGAGAACAGTATGGAGGTTCCTTAAAAAACTAAAAATAGAACTACCGTATGACCCAGCAATCCCAGTACTGTGCATATACCCTAATTCAAAAAGAGTCATGTACCAAAATGTTCATTGCAGCTCAATTTACAATAGCCAGGACATGGAAGCAACCTAAGTGTCCATTGACAGATAAATGGATAAAGAAGATGTGGCACATATATAAAATGGAATATTACTCAGCCATAAAAAGAAATGAAATTGAGTTATTTGTAGTGAGATGGATGGACCTAGAGTCTGTCATACAGACTGAAGTAAGTCAGAAAGAGAAAAACAAATACTGTAAGCTAACACATGTATATGGAATCTTAAAAAAGAAATAAATGTTCTGAAAAACCTAGGGGCAGGACAGGAATAAAGACGCAGACGTGGAGAATGGACTTGAGGACACGGGGAGAGGGAAGGGTGAGCTGGGACAAAGTGAGAGAGTGGCATGGACTTATATACACTACCAAATGTAAAATAGATAGCTAGTGGGAAGCAACCGCACAGCACAGGGAGATCAGCTCGGTGCTTTGTGACCACCTAGAGGGGTGGGATAGGGAGGGTAGGAGGGAGACGCAAGAGGGAGGGGATATGGGGATATATGTATATGTATAGCTGATTCACTTTGTTATAAAGCAGAAACTAACACACCATGTAAGGTAATTATACTGCAATAAAGGCATTTTTAAAAGAAATGTATACAGAATTAAATGGATTTAACTATTTACTGTAATAGTTGAAGGGTTATAAAGGAAATGAAAGTTGTACAAGAAAAAAAATTTAATGATAGCTTAAGAAATGTGGGAATTCAGTGAATAAAGTTATGAAATATACTGATTTAACATTCTCATAAAGGTAGAATTCTATTATTTATGCATTTATTCTTTAATTTCACAATTATCTTTGCACATTTACATTCCAGGGGCAACATTTAGCACTGGGAACACATCCGTGAACAAGACAGAGATGCTCTCTCCCTTCATGGATTACTGCCTATTATGAGAGATGGACGTTTTAAAGATTTGTGTACTTGAATAATTACATGACTAAAACTGTGATAATTGCAGTATATAAGGTAGGAGCTACCTACACATTTGTAAAACATGAAGTGGGAAACAGTAGCACGTTTGAGGAATTCAAAGAAGGCCATGGTGACTGAGTGTAGAGGGTGAACGGGAAAGAGTGAGTTTGCAGAGGGAGGGAGGGAGGCCCTAGAGCAGGGGTCTCCAACCCCCGGACTGGTAGCAGTCTTCAGCCTGTTAGGAAGTGGCCACACAGCAGGAGGTGAGCAGCAGGCGGGTGAGCGAGCAAGGGAAGCTTTGTCTCCCGCCCCCCTTTGCCAGCATTACCGCCTGAACCGTTGCCTCCCTCCCCCCACCGAAAATTGGCTTCCGCGCAACGGGTCCCTGGTGCCAAAAAGGTTGGGGACCGCTGTCCTAGAACATCTGGGGCCTTGTGACCATATTAAAGATTTTGACCCTTATTCTAAGAGCAAAGGAAGCCATTGAAAGGTTTTATGAGGTTTAAAAAGAATATTAATGACAGGAAATCACCTATCTATCCAACAAAAGGGAGAGGCTTTGGAAATTATTTTATAACCAGAGATAAGATACTTTTCATTATGAAAAATGTTTATTGGAAATTTTTAGTGACATGAAAAATGAAGGTAACTAAAGTAAAATTTAATATTAAGTGTGGCATCAACTATGTTAATACATGAAAAAGTTAGCAGTGGTAATCTAGGATTGAGGGTTTCAGTGAATCTTCTTTAATATTTTTCTAGGTTTTCCATGTTGTCTAAAACAATTGTACATTTAGTTTTACAAAGGTAGGAAAATGTAGTATTTTAATTTCTGATCCCTTCCGAGTTGGTCACATCAATAATTTATTGGTGGGCCCAATAACAGTGAATTTTAGGGTAAACTTAATTCACTTATTTTCTTTGTTTAAATTTATTTGGGTGTGGATGAGCCTAACACATTCCTGTATACTTGGTAACTTGTACTTAAGAGTGAACATGTGTGTGCAGAAAAGGGTTAACATAGCAGGCCGCAGACTGCTGTCCTTGAAAATGCCTGCTTGCAAGGTGGCCCTTGACTAGCGTCTGGAAACTTGGATTTCTGGAAGGTTTCGACCATTCCCAGAACTGATAAGAGCGGCTCACTCTGCCTAGACAGTTTGTACAAACAATATGGTTTTTGCTGAATACCTGCTTTCCTTCTGGGAATCTGGAATTTTGGAACATGCTAGGCAGAGGGTGCCTATGTGACCAGCCCCCAATAAAAATCCTGGGTGCTGTGTTTCTAATGAGTTTCCTTGGTAGACAGCATTTTACACGTGTTGTCACAACTTGTTGCTGGTGATTTAACTGCTTCCTTTGTGACTCCACTGGGAGAGCACTCTTGGAAGCTTTGCATAATTTCCTCTGACCTTTGCTTCGAGTTTGCTTTGATATTTTTGCCGTAATAAATCATAGCCATGAGTATGGCTTTCTGCTGAGTCCTATGAGTCCTCCCAGCAAATCATCAAACCTGGGGGTGGCCTTGGGGACCCCTGACACAGTTTTCATGTTGTTGAAACTCTTATCCGAGAGTTGTTTTTAATTGACTATTAGAAATTCATTTAAATGTAAGAGTTTAACTGAAGAAGCATGCTGGCTGTCATTGCAGTAAAATGTGGTGTTATATTTATATTTGCATATGACAACATAGAAATAGTTAAACTTGTGCTCATTTGCAGTAAATGTTTTACTGACTTGGTCTGGACATTGATGATTCACAGGGACAGCACTGTTGTATTTGAAAACAAAAATTTCTAAACAACTTCCAAATAGTATGCAGGTCACCTAAAACCAAATAGTTTCTACTTTATACTATATCATATTTTCTTATTTTGCTCAAAGTTATTACAGCTCAGCACAGTGTATAGTTTTAGTTTCAAACTTGATGAATATGTATATATGTGTGTGTTTCTAGGTCTACTCCTACTTTGTTTCACTTAGCATTAAATTATGAATATTTTCAAGTCAGAATATATCTGCTTAGAGCAAAATCTCATTTGCCACAGCATTCTATCTTATGTATGCTCTACATAATTAACTAGTCTCATCTTATGATACATCCAGGCAGTCCCTCAATTTTTAGTATTTAAACAATAATGTTCTTAATATCCTTGATCCAGATTTTTGAAGGACTATATTTAAAGGAATTATGGAAATATATAACAGATTAAAAGATACAAAGATATCAAAAATTTAAATATATAAAAAATAGAAGATTCTGAAGGTAGTATAATTCAATATTTATATAATCTTGGAGGAAGACTTTTAAAACATGGTCTCACACAGTAGCAGAAACTACAATAAAATGATTAGCTTTGTCTGCATAACAAATAGAAACATACTTGCCATAAAAGGAAAAAGTCATAAAAAGGTTAAAAGAGGGACTTCCCTGGTGGCTCAGTGGTTAAGAATCCACCTACCGGGCTTCCCTGGTGGCGCAGTGGTTGAGAGTCCGCCTGCCGATGCAGGGAACACGGGTTCGTGCCCCAGTCCGGGAAGATCCCACATGTCGCGGAGCGGCTGGGCCCGTGAGCCATGGCTGCTAAGCCTGCGCGTCCGGAGCCTGTGCTCCGCAATGGGAGAGGCCACACAGTGAGAGGCCCACATAACGCAAACAAACAAACGAACAAACAAAAAAAAAGAATCCACCTACCAATGCAGGGGACATGGGTTGGATCCCTGGTCTGGGAAGATCCCACATGCTGTGCAGCATCTAAGCCCGTGTGCCACAACTACTGAGCCTGTACTCTAGAGCCTGCGAGCCACGACTGCTGAGCCTGCGTGCTGCAACTACTGAAGCCTGCGTGCCTAGAGCCCGTGCTCCGCAGCAAGTGAAGCCACCACAATGAGAAGCCTGCGCATTGCAATGCAGAGTAGTCCCCGCTCGCCTCAACTAGGGAACGCCTGCGCATAGCAACTAAGACCCAACACAGCCAAAAATAAATAAATAAATTTATATTAAAAAAAGGTTAAAAGAAAACAAACTGAGAACAAACAGAGAAACAAAACTCTTTGCAACCCACATAACAGATTAAAAATAACAGTGATAACTTACATGTTTATTAAGAAAAAAAATAAATGCAGCAATTGATAGGTGGGAATCAGTAGGGAATTTGCAATGGTCAAGAAAAATGTGGAGAAATTTTCAATTTCATTATGGAAGATAATCAAAATGCAAATTAAAATAACAAACTTTTATTCTATCTTGTCAAACTAAGTACAATGAAGAATTATAAGACCCATTGTGAACATGGGTACAATGAAAAACATACCACTGGGAGGAGTGTAGCTAGCATAATATTTAGCATATACTAGCCCCCCCCAATACTTGTTAATTGAATAAAAATGCGTAAAAGTAAGCTTCTAGGACTGATTATTAAAAAATGGTTTGTGAGCACATAGGCAACATTGTTTATAAGAAAATAACTTGGGTTGTGTTGCATATTAATTCCGTTCTCTTTGACAGGGAGCCAGGCTGGTGGGTGAAGTGACTGCAGTAGACATTGCATCTTGCCTTCAGCAAGGTGTATGACATGACCTCTTTAGTGTGCTTATCACCAAGAGAGAAAAATACAGTTTTAGGTAAATCTAAAAGTGAGTTCTGTGGATGTTAGGTTTAATTGCCAGTTGTTGGACCTCATTCTAAACCTATTGAATCAAAATCTCTAGAAGTGAGTCCAGGAAATTTACAAGCTACCCAGGTGACTCTTAAATATACTAAGATCTGAGCACCTTTGGGCTAAATGCCAGAAACATGATGGGAACTAATTAATGTATATGGAGATTTTCATATTTTCTGCAGTCTGTGTCCCCCAAGATACGCTGATAATCATTTTCATCAGTGACTTAGATAATAATCTAGGATTGTTCTTTACAAATTTTCAGATTTCACGGAGTTGGCTGAGTTCATGGATACCTTGAATGATTACATCAAACACAAAGGACTGGGACAATTAGATTAAAGTGAAATTTAATGGAAATAAAGGTAAGGTCACATACTCTATTCCAGATAGTACTGCACAAGGGACAGGATGATAAAGAGAGTTTGGGCTTAGCAGCACTGATTATGAACAGCTCATAGGGCTTCAGTCACTAGTCATTGACTCAATATCAGTCTACATTGTAAATTAGCTGCCCTAAAGGGCCAATATGATTTTAGGATGCATTAATGTTAATGAAGTAACCATACTAACCAACAAAATAAACCTTTATTTTGTGCCAATCATTCCATATCAAATATATTCAGGTTAGGTGCCAAACTCTAGGGAGGCTATTCATACATTAATCTATATTCAGAGAAAATCAACAAGGCTAAAAAAGTGACTTGAAATTATGCCTAGGAGGATATATTGATAGAAGAGGGATTTTCAGTTTGAAATAGAATAAACTAGCATTGGAGAAGCGGATGCATAATTTTAATTTATTTTTTATTTTGCTTTTTTGTTTGATTTAGTGTTATTGAAATGTAATATATTTGGATTATTTTAAAAATTAAAAATTGAACAATACCTCACTGAATATGCTTTTAAACATTGTAACATTTCAACACACACAACATAATATCCAGGAGAACTAATTCAACAACCTCAATGAACTTAAGTTTTATATTTTCCAGGTTTTTTCCTTATGATTCTTTCATTTCCCAAATGAAATTTACAATTATTTCATCAAGTGAAAAAAAAGTCCTGTTAAGATTTTGATTGGAGCTGCACAAAACTTATAGTTTAATTTTGGGATTTTTCCTGTCCCAAATAAGACAGCCATTGTTTTATGTCTTTCTACAGAGTTCTTCAAGTTTTAAAATTGAGATATAATTCAAATACCATTAAATTCACCCCTTTTAAAGTATATAATTTAGTGGATTTTAATAAATTCAGAGAATGTGCAAATGTCACCAATATCCACTTCCAGAACATTTTCATCTTCCTGAAAGAAACTCCCTAACCATTATCAGTCACTCCCCATTCTGCCTCCTCCAAGGCCCTGGCAATCACTAACCTGCTTTCTGTCTCTATAGATTTGCCTATTCTGGATCTTCCATATAAATGGAAGCCTATAATACATGGCTTTTTGTATCTGTCTTCTTTCACTTAGCATATTGTTTTCAAGGTTCATCCATGTTGAAGCATGTGTCAGTACTTCATTCTTTTTTATGGCTGAATAATATTCCATTGCATGGACAGACCACATTTTGTTTATCCATTCATCAGTTGATAGACTTTGGATGATTTCCACTTTTTGGCTATTATGACTAATTCTGCTATGAACGTTGTGTACAAGTTTTTGGGTGAACATATATTTTCGATTTTCTTGGTATATACCTAGCAGTGGAATTGCTGGGTCGTATGTTTATGGTTACTCTGTGTTTACATTTTTGAAGAACTGCCAAACTGTTTTCTAAAGTGGCTACACCATTTTACAGTTCCACCGGCAATATACAAGGGTCCTGATTTTTCCCCATCCTCACCAAGACTTGTTATTGTCTATTTTTTAGAAAAAATTATAGCCATCCTATTGGATGTGAGGTGGTAGCTCAGTGTGGTTTTCACTGGCATTTCCCTATGGCTAGTGATATTGAGCATGTTTCAGTGTGCTTATTGGCACATTTGTATGTTTTCTTTGGAGAAGTGTCTGTTCAAATCCTTTGCCCATATTTTAGTCAAGTTATTTGTTGAGTTGTAAGAGTGCTTTATATACTGTGGATACAAGTCCCTCATCGGGTATGTGATTTGCAAATATTTTCTCACATTCTGTGAATTTTTTCACTTTCTTCCTAGTGTCTTTTGAAGCACATATGTTTAAAGTTTTTATGAAATCCAATTTATCTATTTTGGTTTTGTTGTTTGAGGTTTTGGTGTCATATCAAAGAAAACAGCCTAATCCAAGTCATGAAGACTTGTGCTATGCTTTCTCCTAAGAGTTTACAGTTTTAGCTCTTTATACTTAGGTCTTTTTTGATCTGTTTTGAGTTGATTAGTGATGTGGCATGAAGTAGATTCATTGATTCCAAATTCATTCTTTTGCATGTATATACAATTGTAGTAGCAATATTTATTGAAAAGTCTATTTTTTCACATTGTATTGTCTTGGCACTCATCAGAACTCAATTGACCATAAATGTATGAGTTTATTTTTAGATTCTCAATTCTATTCTATTGATCTGCATGTCTATCCATATACAAGTACCATATAACCTTGATTACTATAGCTTTTTAGTAAGTTTTAAAATTGGGAAGTGTGGGTCCTCTAACTTTGTACTTCTTTTATAAAATTGTTTTGGCTCTTCTGGATTCTTAGAATTTTCATACAATCAGCTTTTTAATTTCTGCAAAAATAAAAGTCAGCTGGGCTTTTGTTAGGGATTTCATTGAATCTATAGATCAATTTGTTGATAATTTATACTTAATAATATTGTCTTCCAATCCATGAACACGGAATGTCTTTCCATTTATTTAGAGCTTTAATTTATTTCAGTGATTTGCTGTAGTTTCCAGTGGTCAAATCTTGAACTTCTTTTATAAAATGTATTCCTAAGTATTTTATGTATTTTTGGTAGAATTGAAAATGAGTTGCTTTTTTTACAAAATAATTCCATTTATCCCCATCCTTTGTGTGCTTGTTGTCTTATATTCTGCTTTTGCATATGATATAAACCTCACAACACAATGCCATTATTTTTGCTTTAAATTGTTAATTGTGTTTCACAGAAATTAAGGAAGAACAAAACTGCTAGCCTTTGTATTTATTCAGCGATTTACCACTTCCGGCGTTATTTATTCCTTTTGTGTCAATAAAGCTCTTCCTCTGATATGTCATTTCCTTCAGCCTAAAGAGCTTCCTGTAGCATTTCTTATAATGCAAGTCTGCTGGGTACAAATTCTCTTAACTTTCCTTTATCCGAAAATGTCTGTATTTCATTCTCATATTTAGAAGATATATTCACTGGTTAAAGAATTTTAGGTAAACCTTTTTTGTTTGTTGTTTTAAAGAACACATTCCCTTGTGTCCTATTCTCCACTGTTTGTGATAGACAATCAGACATCATTTTTATCCTTGTTTTTCTGTATTTAAGGTCCTTTTTTGTTTTATAGCTCCTTTAAAATTTTTCTCTTTAGTAGTTTGACTGTAATATACCTAGGCTTGATTTTGCTTTTCTTTTAGTTTATGCTACTTGGGGTTTGCTGTGCTTCCTGGATCTGTAGGTTTTTGTTTATAACCAGTTTCTGGAATTTTCAGCCATTATGTCTTCAAATATTTTTGAGTCTTTCCTCTCCTTATTTGTAGGATGTGGCTTTTACTTAAGGTCATGGTCCTCTTCCTAAGACATGACATTTATGGAGTTCTCTAGGAGGCTTAACAGTGGCTGGAGTAGAAATCCACCATCTCTCAGCTCCATTGATCTCTCTTGTCTCCTGTCAGCTCTCAGTCCTGCATCATCTACTCTTTGCTGGCCTTGTGTTACCTTATCCTGTGAATATAGCCCAGCCTTGTCCAGTAACCCACTGGGCACCCCATGCAGATTTTGGAACCTCTGCTCTGTGCATTACTTCTTCTCTTGAACGATGAAGCACAAATTCCAGCTGCTTCAGTAGCTCTGAACTCCGACTCCTGCTTCATTAGCTCAGTAAGACTTCGTGCTCTGTTTGGGCTTCACCTTCCTACTCAGTCATCTGGAAATTGTCCCCAGGCAGCAATCTATGGAGAATATTGTTCATCTCGTGCATTTTCCTTCTCTTGAGGATCGTGATCCTGTATTGCTTGTGGTTCAATACCTGAAAGTAGTTGCCTTGTATATTTTGTCCAATTTTAGAGTTGTTTAGGGTGGCTTACTCTGTCATGGCCAGAAATAGAAGCTGCTTTTCTTGTTAAATACTTTTTAAATACTTGACAAAATATGGAGTCAGATACATCTAGTCTAAATAAGGTTAGCAAATTTAGATGATCACAGGAGTAATCCGGTAACATTAAAAACAAGTAAGGTGATCTAGATAATCAACTCCTTTATAGCTATATGTATTTTTTTGGAAAACATGTGGGCCAAGTGAAACATTCAAAGTATGTTTTTGGCCTATTACAGTTCATGAGCCACTGGTGGCAACCCCTATTAAACTTTGGATTTTAGCTTTGCCACATTCGTCTAAGTCTCTGTTTCTTCATTTGTAAATTTAGAATAATGACACTTAACTCACAAGGCTATTGCCAGCTTTAAATGAAATAGATACAAGCAACACTTGGTGTATAATATTCATTCAATAAGTGGAAGCTCATCTTGTAACTGCTTTTGTCTGTAGGTTCTGGATCCACCATCATCTCTGTCAAGTGAGTTAAGTCTGGCTACCAGGTCCATTGACTACCTTTCTCAGAGAGACTACTGAGATCAGACCCCCCATGCTTCATCTTCCTTTTTAATCCGTTAAAGCATGAGTGAAGTTCCCATCATGCTTGCTGCTTCCTTCCTCTTCAACTAGCCACTCTACATCGCCTCACCTCCCAAACTCTTTTGCTCTTCTCTCTAGAACTGCTGCTCCATAGCCAGTGATACTTTTCCTCATATTTTCCACCTGTTGCCTGAATATTCTCTCAGCTTCCTTGCCTTTCATGAAATCTGGCTCTTTCCTGAGAATACCTGAAGCTCTCGTAAGTGGCTGTGGCTGTTTACTTTCACAAACCCTATATACCTTAGGACAAGAAGGTAGGGCTGGTGTCTTCCTAGCTTAGCACTGCCACCTCCATTTCGCCACTGTCTTGTAAAAACCCTCTCCACTGAGACTTAATCCATTTTATTACCCTCTATCCTATTGCTTGCTGTCATACACCAACTTTCCCAGTCATTTCCCCTGCCATTCATCTAAAATATTGGCACCTGCCTAATTTTCTCCATCTCAGTTCCTCCCATCTTTTCCTGTAACCTAGGATGATAATGGCATAGATGACCCATTCTGTGCTATTAACTCTGATTTCTTCCTCCTCTACACTTCTACCATGTGCTCTCACATTACTAGTACTTCTAATTGATCCATTTACAAAATCACTACTTCGTACATCATTACCTGTAACCAAAATCTCCTTCCCTGACAGTTGCTTATTCTCCTACTAGAATTTTCTTCCTCTTTTCAAAACATGTAATCCAACAACTCTTCTAGCTTCTTTTTTCTTCATTTCCCTCTTTATTTCAGGTTTAGAGTCTAAGGCTCATGATTTCAAAAACACCCCTTCCTGTAGCCAGAATTCTCTTTTACTTCTGTTTTGTTCATCACCTTGGTCTGGTAAATTCCTGATCCTAGATGAATCCAGTTACCTGTTCTTTCCATGTCTGCACCCAGTGCTGCAAGAGGTCACAGTGGTTCAGATATAAAATTGTAATTTACTTACCTACTCTCCGCAATGGCTATGTCACACCTCCTGCTTTCCTTCTTCCCACTCTGAAGTTTTGAACAACGAGAATAATGCAATATGGGCCCTGCATTATATGAGGTATAGATAGAGGCTTCTGGTCTAAGGCTATTGGCAAATGCCTAGCTTCTGTTCATCAACTTGGGCACATGTGTGGAGATCCTTCAGTCCCAGTTCATATATGAGCCACATATTCCCAGTGTTCAGTTTTACAGGGTGAACCCAGTTCTGGCTCAGCACAGCATTTGAGTCTAATGGTTTCAGCTTCCCTCACCACAGGGCACCAAAACCCCAGCCCCAAGGCCTGCATTTCATCTGGGTCCTCTATTGGCTTCCTGACTTATGTTCCTACCAAACACCATGGGTTCCTTCTCTGTTTTTCGTTCCTTAAGACCTCTCTCTCTCTCTCTCCTTCTCTGTGTAGTTTTAAATATTTTTATTTATAATTTTTATGTAGCATTTATCTTCATTTGGAATAGGAGGAAATGGGTTGTAGTTTGTGCATTTTCCTATCTTGACCTAGAAATCTCAACCTGTCTTTTGTGACAGATGTCCTTTTATTTGTAGCAGATGTAATTTTATATTTGTTTGTGTGATTATTTGATTAATGTCTGTGTCCCCCATTAGACTCAAAGCTTTGTTGGGGCAGACATAGTTTTGCTTACTATGTGTCCCCAGCCCAAGGCACAATTCTGGTATTTTATGGGCATTCACTAGTTGATCAAATGAATGTATTATTTTTATTATGAAATATGTAACAATGTCTTTTAGCATCCCAGACCATTGCTGTTCCTAGTCCATTCCTCTTACCTCATCAAGCCAAAAATTTCCCTCCCGTAAGACTCATGGGAGGTTTGTATAAAACCATTCTCATCTTCTGCTTGTCAGCTTCAGATTTCACTCCATGTTAGTCACTTACAATTACAAAAATATACTGTCATCTTCTGAAACCACCCCTGAATCACTTAGGATGCCCTTGGCTGCAATGAATGGAAAACTCTGTTTAATTTGCTTTAAAAGATAAGGGAATTTATAATTCACATAATAAAATTTAAGACATAAGGCAGCTTTAGGCATATTCATCAGAGTTGGTTTTATTATTCCACAATTCCCATGGTCTCTGTCCTCCTGTCTGTGCTGGCTTTGACCTTAAGCTAGTAGTAGGGGACCAAGACACTACAGCATCCAGAGGAGGAAGGGGGCTGAGTTTTTTCCATGTGCCTCTTTTCTATAGTGATGAAAAACATTCCCAGAAGCTCCGCGGCAGACTTTCCCTCATTCCACCAAGACTAGATTGGAGGCCTAGTCCTAAACCAATCCTTGATAGGGAGACTGGGATTACCATGTTTAGTTTAGTCTAATCATTGGGATGGATTGGAAGTTGATGGTGTCAACCATTTTGACCTCCCTAACTCTACTTTTAAAATCTAATTTGGGGGCTTCCCTGGTGGCACAGTGGTTAAGAATCCGCCTGCTAATGCCAGGGACACAGGTTCTAGCCCTGGTCCAGGAAGATCCCACATGCCGAGGAGCAACTAAGCCCATGCGCCACAACTACTGAGCCCGTGTGCCACAACTACTGAAGTCCGCGTGCCTAGAGCCTGTGCTCCGCAACAAGAGAAGCCACCGCAATGAGAAGCCCGTGCACCGCAACCAAGAGTAGCCCCCACTCGCCGCAACTAGTAAGCCCACGCACAGCAACAAAGACCCAAAGCAGCCTAAAATTAAAAATAAAAAACTAATTTGGAATTCCCATTCTGATTATACTTCCTATTCTTTCATTTTTCTCACTTCTTGACCTTCCGTCAGTCTCTTCTATGTCTTTATTGAATCCTGTAGTCTATCAATAAACTCAATTTTTCTAAAACATCAGCCCTCAACTGGCAGCACTAACGCCGCTTCCTAATCTAACATTCTTTCCCACAGGACTCTTCAGCGCACTCAGTTACTTCATCATGACCATACTTTAGCCACAACAACCAAATCAATCCTCAGTCAATCCTAGATGACTTCAGCAATTAGCTTTGCTGGAGAAAATGGCATTGTTCTACAAGCTTGTGTTACTGTGGATTCGTAGATGTTAAACTGAACATGGCCCTTACTGCTGTGCAGATAGGTGGGTTTTATCCTGATTCTACAGAGAGTGGGTTGTATCCTGATTCTACAATTCGCTAGGTTGTGTGACCTTGGGCAAGTCATTCAACCTCTCCGTTTCCCAGTTACTTCATCTCTAAAATGAGAACAATGGTACCTACATCAAGAGATTGTCTTAAGGATTAAAAGAGCAATATAAGTAAAGCAATTTGTCCGCTGGCTGGCATATAGTACTCAATTAATGCTAGCCCTTGTTTTAGTGGCAAATCTTAAACTTTGCCCCTCTCCTTGTGTCGTCTCCCTTGAACTTGCTTTTCCTCCCCACTGGCCTCTACTCTTAATGACTGTCTTGACTTTATGGAGAATAGAGGCCAATGTTTGTGGATCCTCTGGTTTCCTTTCATCTCCAAATATACGAAGAACTGTATTTATTTTTTTGCACCCTAAATGGCTAGTGCAGGCCTGGCAGTTGAAAATATCCAGTGCTTGTTTGTTCCCCTGAATTTAAAATGTCCTCATTTTTTTATGTTCATTCCATGAAATTAGGGCAAGATAAGAGGACAGGAATCACAATTGCAATCGTTTGGAAATTAGGCTAAATATTTGCTTGTGATGGTTGGTGAAAACTAAATCCTCTGGTATTTAAGATCGGCTTGAAGGAGACTTGGGAATCAGGAGATGTCTACACGAAAGGACTCATTTAGCTCTGATAATTAGCAAAATAAACAAAAAACAGATGAATAAGCTGGCTTTATTTGTAAATAACCATTTATGGTCCAAATAATTTCCCCTCTGTGACAGACTTCCTTGCTCAATATTGCAACATCTCTCAAATATAAACAGTAAAACCAAATGGCTACAGACAATGATCAATGTGTTTTATGATAGCAATACAGAGGGAGAACAAACATTCCCCTACTAACTAAGCACAGCCAACCAAGCAAAGTCATTTGAACCTCTCTTGTGTCAGGATCGGAATATAATAAATATGTTTTTTCAGTGTATACTGAAACTGAACTTCTGTGACCGATTCTGACAGTAACTTAAATTTCTTTTCCTGAAGTAAGTTTGGATTTAGGAAAGAACATTAGAATGATGTTATTTGCTTGAGGATATTTATTCTAGTATATAAGTGTTGTAAGCTAAGATCTTGGTCTAGAAATCTGAGATATGGAATTTTAGCCAAGGAAGGTTGTGGATTCAAACTCCTTTGAAAAGTCATTTTCTCAACAACATTTTTTCCCTCAAGACTATCCATTTTATTTGTGTTCAGTGTTGAGTATATAGACTTTCATAAGCCACTAGTCTTCATGGGGTTTTGAGAAGGGAATATGCCCCTGGTAATTTCTGAAATGTGAGGACATTGGTTAGGTGAAATTAAGCTGGTTGTGAGTCAAACACCCACTATTTAGGAGTTCAGATAATTTAGAGATTTTCTACCTTCCACACAAATTTCATGTGCAGTTACAATGATCCTTTCCTAGAACTGCCTATACAGATTTAATGGGGTTTTCTGTTTTTGTAGTAGAAAACTGTAACCCACTTGGCCCCCAGTTTCTTTTCTTTGGCTCTTTTTTATTCAGCCAATGTATGTAATGTTTCTTTTTCTTTTCATTAATTTCTCATGTTTTCCAAAAATAATCACTTGAAATTGAGAATGGAACATTGGTACAAATTCGAATTGACATCACATATCAACGAATTGAGTTGTGTTAACTCTGTGTGTTTGTAATGATGGTCTATTAGGATTCTAAGTCACAGGAACCAAACTCTAATTAAACTTGAGCAAAATCGATGGATTTGTTTGAATGATCCTAGGCACTCTCATGGGATTCAAAGGCAATACGATACCATGTTTCAGGAGTAGACTTAGAAGGAACTGCTCTGTAAGTCCTCTTTCTCCATTTTCCCCCATACTCTCACTGCACATCAGCTTTATTTTATTTTTATTTTATTTTATTTTTTTGCGTTACGCGGGCCTCTCACTGCTGTGGCCTCTCCCGTTGCGGAGCACAGGCTTCGGACGCACAGCCTCAGCGGCCATGGCTCACAGGCCCAGCCACTCCGCGGCACGAGGTATCCCCCCGGACCAGGGCACGAACCTGCGTCCCCGGCATTGGCAGGCAGGCTCTCAACCACTGCGCCACCAGGGAAGCCCGAGCTTTATTTTATTTTAAAAAAATTTTATTTTATATTGGAGCATAGTTGATTAACAAGGTTGTATTAATTTCAGGTGTACAACAAAGTGATTCAGTTATACATATACATGTACCTCTTCTTTTTCAAATGCTTTTCCCATTTAGGTTATTACAGAATATTGAGCAGCGTTCCCTGTGCTATACAGTAGGTCTTGTTGATTATCTATTTTAAATGTAGCAGTGTGTACATGTCAATCCCAAACTCCCAATCTATCCCTCCCTGCCACCCTTCCCCCTGGTAACCATAAGTTGGTTCTCTAAGGCTGTATGTTTTTGTAAATAAGTTCACTTGTATCATTTTGTTTTTTACATTCCACATATAAACGATGTTATGTGAGATTTGTCTTTCTCTATCTGATTTACTTCATTTAGTATGATAATCTCCAGGTCCATCCATGTTGCTACAAATGGTGAAAGAAGTATGTCAAAGGGTGTGTGCCCAAGAAATTCATTAGTCTTCCACTTCTAGAAGCAGTGAATGACCTATTGAAAGGAGGCATTTATTTGATTTAGTTTTGGTTCATGATCAGTTTTCATCTTTTTCCAGTGTCTTCATAGTCTTTTAAAAAAACTTTATTGAAGTATAGTTGATTTACCATGTTGCGTCTAATTTCTGCTGTACGGCAAAGTGACTGCATTCTTTTTCATATTCTTTTCCATTATTTCACAGTCTTTTTCATAAGAAGTGGATAAGCTAAATGGGGAACTGCTAGCCAGAAGTCATTGTAATCCAGAAGTGTTTTACAGAATTTCTTAAAAAACTAGGGCAAGTTTTAGTTATTTTGAACTCTATTAACTGTCCAAGATACAGCCATTACTCCTTGCAATTGGACGTTACTGACCAACAAATGACGTTGGCGCCCGGTGGCTTGTACTTGTTTCATTAAGAGATTCCAGGTTGAAATTAGAAGCTCAAGGCACTGAACACCAATTGGATGAGACTCAGACTCTATTTGCAACATCGAACAATCAGCTATAGACAAAGAGAATGGGGAAAAAATTTACTTTTTGTATACTTTCCCTAATTCTTGTGTGCCCTTGGATATAGTGGCCTGATTGGGTGTTAGGTATCTTGGTCCTCTCAAATCAAACTGTTCCATGGGATTTTATATTTAAGGCAGTTTGGTGTACAAGTCATTAGGTTGACGGTTTTAAGGGCTTAGTCTTCCTGGGGCCTGGGTACTGAGTATCTCATGGAATAGGCCTGTTCTTCTGAGCTTTGAAATGTTATTCATTGGATGGGAGCTGTGTCTGCTGACCAGGGGAGCCTGATTTGCAGGGATTCAGCTGCAGTAGTTGCTACCGATCATCAGGGGCTGGGAGAAGACAATCCCCTTCTAGCAAAAACAAGCAAACAAAAATGATCTCACCCCTCTGGGCTATCTCATCTCTGTGTGCATTTTAGCAAACAAGTTGTGCTAAGGGGCGTGGAGAGCATAATGTTGGTAGGTGGAGACCCACATTTTATCATCGCTTCCTACAAAGCTTTAATACTTGAAAATGCCTTGAAGTTTCAAAGAGTTTGATATAATCTGAGAGTGATGGACAAACCCTGCAGAGATGTTCCCTTTGGAAAGGAATCGTGGCTCAAAGGTACTAAGTTATAGAATGTACTCTTTCCGGGGACCCAGAGCTCCTGGGTCCAAATCCTGCCTCTAAATAGCTGCATGTCCTTACTCACTTCTCTTTTCTTTACCTCCGTTTCCTCATCTCTAAAACCAAATGGCTGATCTTTTTTAAAAAATTATTTTTAAGAATTTATTTATTTATTTACGCATAGCACAGGGAGATCAGCTCGGTGCTGTGTAACCACCTAGAGTGGTGGGATAGGGAGGGTGGGAGGGAGATGCAACAGGGAGGAGATATGGGGATATATGTATATGTATAGCTGATTCACTTTGTTATAAAGCAGAAACTAACGCACCATTGTAAAGCAATTATACTCCAATAAAGATGTTAAAAAATTATTTATTTAGCTACATGTGAAGCATACGGGATCTTATTTCCCCAACTAGTGATTGAACCCATGCCCCCTGCAGTAGAAGCGCGGAGTCTTAACCACGGGTAATTGCCAGGGAAGTACCCCAAATGGCTGATCTTGATTGACATAAAGATGCATGTTAAGGGCTAAAGCATAGACAGGGCTTAGGCTACCAGGTGCTCAAAAAATGTAGTTAGAACTCCCTCCTCAGTTCAACCTCAGGATAAACACCTGGGAGGAGGATGCTCTTAGCTAATTAGGGGAGCAATTAGGAAATTGCTTCCTGTGGATTAGACTTTACTATTTGTTTTATGGCAGTGAGTGTGGCGGCTCTCTATATGTGTTTGTAATGATTTAGCAGTTAATTGTTGGGCAATCTGAAGAGGAAAGAAGTTTGTAACTTATGTAGGTAAGGTGACCTCTAAGGGGAGCTGGGAAGCGAGCAGCTTTTGCTCACTTAGTCATGTCAAAACAAACGCAGAAGAAACTGTCTTGAATAAATGTGTAAGGTGACCGCTCTCAGGCCTGGTACCACTTCCAATACTGCTTAACAGATTTTCATTCAAGCAGTATTTATAGGACCCTTACTTTCTGCCAGGGACAGAGATAGAACAGAGCTCCTGCCAATAGGATGATTATAATGGGGAGTGAGACAAGCAAGTCAACAAACAGTTGCAAGTCAGTGGGACAGATGCTTAGTTAAATAAGTGCACAAGAAGCTTTGGTTGTATACAGGAGGGACTGCTTCGGGGAAGAGCATCAGGGAAGCCTTCCTGGAGGCAGAGACTCCTGAATCTTGAAGGATGAGCAAAGATGTTAACCAAAGAGGTAGATGGAGGCAACTCATTGAGTGGCACTCTTGGAAATATGTGAGCAGATCCTAGCAAGTGTGTTGTGTGGAGCATCATGGAATGGGCTATTTAAATATCAAGGTGGGCTTTGCAAAGTATAGTGTTGAATAATTGCTTACTGAGTGAATGAATTAGAGACTTTACAGGTGCCCTGATAAAGTTCAGGAAAGTATTTTCTATTGCCTTTCCCTGATCAGCCTATCTTAATGTATTAAAAGAGAAACGAAGTTAGTTTACCACAACCATTTTTCTATAACCATTATGGTTATAGTGATCTTTTTAAAAAATTTTATATAATTTTTAAAGGTTACACTCCATTTACAGTTATTAGAAAATATTGACTATATTCCCTGTGTTGTATAGTACATCCTTAAGCCTATCATATACCCAATAATTTGTATCTCCCACTCCTATATTGTCCCTCCCTCGGCCCACCACCAGTAACCACTAGTTTGTTCTCTGTATCTGTGAGTCTGCTTCTTTTATGTTATATTCACGAATTTGTTGTGTTTTTTAGATTCCACATATAAGTGATATCATACAATATTTATCTTTCTCTGTCTGACTTATTTCACTTAGCATAATGCCCTCCAAGTCCATCCATGTTGCTACAAATGGCAAAATTTCATTATTTTTCATGGCTGAGTAGTATTCCATTGTATACACGTATACCATCTCTTCTTTATCCCTTCATCTGTTGATGGATACTTAGGTTGTTTCCATGTCTTGGCAATTTTAATTAGTACTTCTATGAACATTGGGGTGCATGGATCTTTTCAAATTAGTGTTTTCATTTTTTTGGATATATACCCAGGAGTGGAATTACTGGGTCATATGGTAGCTCTATTTTTAATTTTTTGAGAAACCTCCATACTGTTTTCCACAGTGGCTGCACTCTGATTTGTTTTTCAGTGGTTACAGTTGCTTTTTAAATAAGGGTCGATACTAAAAAAATTCCTTAGTGAACAGTTTGCAGAATCTATCTTTTTCAATATTGGAAGTACATTTTTCTCACATTTACATTTTTAAAAATTCAAAGATGTAGTGGCTTAGAGATTTCATAAGCAGGTTTGCTCTATAAACTGGTATATAATTATCACCTCCGCTTAGTCAACTCTGTGTTGATCAGAATTAGATCCAGAAAGGAAATATTTTGTAGAATAATGGGAAAGTATGAATTTGAGAATGAAAGTAAACCTAGTTTTGAAGAATAGTTCTCTCACTTACTAGCTTGTGTAACCTCTGAGTTTTATTAAGAGTGTTAAATGTGATAACATCTGTGAAAGAAATAATTAATTTTCCTTTTCTCTTCCCTCTGGGTAGTCAGGTGGTTCAACTGACTTCCTCTTTTTTTTCCACAAAAATTAAAAAATAATTAAGGAGAGTTATCCCCAGTACCCCATTTTTATATATAGTTTGCTTCATTTTCCATATTCTATTTTAATTCTTCTCTCTATTCAGATCCCTTATTACATAATCCATTTTCACACTAGCATCTCATTGCTTGGATTACTTTATAAAGTGTTTCAGTGAGGAATATTGAAATTCGTTTGTCAGAAATTTTTAAAAAATTCAATAAATCTAGAAATCAGTTTAGAAGTGAATTTAAAACTTTATTGATAAAGTGATCATCACTCTATCTCTAAAGATTATGTAAGGGTCCGATAATAGTTTTGCATTCTACATGTATGGCAACACAGTACTCTTCATAACCCACAAAGTAAATATTATTGTACTCCTTTTACAAATAGAGAAGTTGTGACTTACAGGGGTTGGAAAGCTTGTCCTGGGTTGTATCTACAAAGTGACAGAGCTGGAATTCAAAGCCAGGTCTTTTCCTGTTGTATCACGATACCTTCTACCTATGATATTCATTGTTTTCATGTTTTATACCTTTACAATTCATGTGAATTTAGCATTGGCTTTATTCCTAAGGTTTCTGTGACTATTCTTGTGGCAGTTAATGGCCCTACACCCTACACCAGAGTTAATAATATGTCGTAGTTGCTTCAGATATTTTATTCTGTTAAAGAAATAAAATGTTGGTGATACAGCAGAAGCCCATCTTTTCTCTTCCCTCCCTCCTGGGAGCTAGCTTGTGTCCTGATGTTCTCATGCATGTCTTAAATCTTTTACTATAAATGTGTATATCCATAAACATAGTATTCTAAATATGAATAATATGGTCATTTCCTCATATATATTTTCATATTTCAAAGAATCAGACATCATTTCAAGACGAACCAATTCAAGATGAACCATTAAGCAGATGTATCACTTAACAAAAATGTGGGAGGGAACTCAAAACCAAAAGCATTATATTTAAAACAGATGCTCTAGTATCTGAAACAGAAAAGAAAATCTAAAATCACAGAATGAAAAAGAAAAATGGTCACTTCAAAAAAACCATTTGTGTTACTTTATATTTCAGGAGGGAGATATGTTAAAATATTTACTTTGGCTACAATTAATCAAGTATGGAAACATTGATGCTAAAGGAGGAAATGGAATAAAAAGAAACCCAATGAGGCTTTTATATACTTTGCATCCTAAGGACTATAAGATTTCCTGGCATATTAAAGACTATAATTGGAGAGATCAATGATGAAACAAATTAGTACAGGGCATTTTTCCTTCGTCTAATTAAACTCCCTGAATCATGGAATTTAAATTATACATGGAGATGCTCTGTCAAAACGCTCTCCTGCTTCTCCAGTAATTGAAAGCAACTGGATGTTTGCCCCTGGTCCACAACATCTGGGAAACTTTCATCCTTTTTTTTTTTTTTTTCCCCAAGTGTGTATACACATAAAAGCGAGTATCTCTAGTTTTCCAAATAGATTTCAACTTTGTCCTCATTCAGCATTCTGTTGAATTTTAATTTGTCATTAAAATTATGTCATAGACATAGCAAAAGAAAATCAAGGTGAAGGGAGACCTACTTTAAGCTTGTGTACAATTCTTGTTATGTTTACCTGGGCCATATGTTTATCCTGCCCTCAGGTGTGTGCTAGTGGCATGACATTTCAGGGTTATTTCACTTGGGTTTAGGATTCTTTTGTGGAATGCAGCCTCTGAATTATAGCCCCTGGGAGCTAAGACAGATAAGGATGGAACTCAGGTAAGTTCTGCCTCAGAAGTTGAGACGTCCCGGGGCTATTGGCCTTCTGAAGCTGACAGTGCTTCCCAAGTCCCTGGGACTGTTTCTCCAAGAGAGATCCCAGCTCTGACTTCACTCTTCCCTTTACCTGGGCGATCCCTTCTTTTGAAGTGAGATGGAAGCTATTACTACAATTGCAAGATACAAGGGATCTTAAAATATACAGGTCTGTAAATATTTTGACTCTTCATTCAAAACATCTCTAGGATTTGTACTAGAAATAACTCTTTATGTGCTGATTTTCAGTATCTCATTGTGTTTGGAATAATTGAGAGCAATCCTATAAACATCTTAAGAGTACTTAGGCAAAAAGGAAAGTCAATCAGTAGTTAAATTCTTCATTAATCAGTAGTTAACTTGGGATATATCTAAAAGGTATGTTTGAAATGACTATTGGTAAAATATGATTTTAGGAATTGTTTCTAAAAAGATTGATTTTTAAAAATGGCATTGAACAACATAAGAATAGTTTTTTCAAAAAACTCTCCCTGCACAATTGGTAGGCTTTTTAGCAATATAAGCAGGACTAAAGCTTTGAAATCAAACATGAAAACTGAAAATATATCAGAAAAGGAATTACTGATTTTCAAGCTCTAGATCAAGAGAGAGAAACAAAGAAAGGAAAGACATCATAAGACGAAGACATTTTAAACCCAAATTTTACAAATAATTTTTGTTTTTATTCTGAATATTGGTCCCTAGAAGAATGTGTGCATGGTAGGGGTAGGGGTCACCTACAGAGATGGAATTTTCATGTCTTTCTGCAAAAATCGTCTCCTTCACTGGTCTGCCACTGTCATCACCACCCTGCCCAACTCTGTTAAACTTCCTGCCTGAAATTGTCATCATTTCAAACCTCTGTGGTGAATTAGACAATTGATGAGAAAACGCTAGACAAAAAATACTTCATATTAGACTGAACTGTTTGTATTTCAAAACTTTTCCACTGTTATCTCTGAGGAATTCCTACCCCTTCATTCTTAAAATCCCAGATTGAAGAACTTCTCCTTCAGGAAACCTTTAATAACTTTCCTCACCTGTTTCCTGTGCATTCCTCTCCCTGACACATTGATGGCTTCTTCTTTTGTGCTGATTCTACACCTTGTATGGACTTTAACTGTATCATTTATAACCATTGAATCACACTTGATTACTGACACACTTGTAAAACATACTGCGAGAACTTTGAGAATAATGACATTTTTTTTTAGCTTCAAAGCATTGCTAAGAACCTGTCTTACGGTCAGCTCAACATAACATGTGTTCATGAGTAAATTATGGGAAGGTGAAGAAAAGTCCTGAGGCAGTGTGGCATATCAGCTTTAGCTGATCATGGCTCTGGAAGCTTGAGGGAAAGGATTACTTCAAACGAATTTTGAGGGGAATGAAGAGTTTAATTTAATGGGTAGTGTTTCATTTTGGCAAGATAAAAACGTTCTGGAGACTGGTTGTACAACAATATGTATATACTTAACACCACCAACTGTCCACTTAAAAATGGCTAAGATGGTAAATTTTGTGCTTTGTGTGTTTTACCACAATTAAACATAAAAATTAAGAAAACAAATTTGGATGACAAGGAAGAGGACATATGAACACAAGAAATCTAAGTGACCTAACGATCCCTCAGGTGTGTCAAGTGGAGGTAGTAGCCATGACAACTGGCTACTCAAACTTGGTCCTTTTCCTTTTTGGTGCATAGTGTTTCACAAATTATATCTTGTTTGATTTCCTTAGCAACCCTATGAATGGAACACATTTTTTATCCTCCATTTTAAAGACCAAGAAACTAAGATGAAAAGAAGTGATTTGTTTGTGTGAATTGAGCTGGGGATCTGTTGGGTCACTGCTGCGGTTGGCGGGTCAGCTGTCCAGTGTTAACCACATGGTCTGGGCTCGCAATCCCATGATGACTGGTCCCACCTGCAGTGCTTTAGGCTCAGAGGAAGTCACTCTGCACCCACTTTCCCCTGGAGCTCTGGTAGCTGGTCCAACATACTGCTATTAAGAGGTCATCCTGGAGTGAACAAGAGAGAAAGATTTTTCTCTCAAGGATGGCAACGGTCCTCTGAGGCAGCTAGTCTCCTATTTGGTGGAAGACACATTGAAATCTGTGGTGAGGGTCCCTTCTCCACCCACATTCCCTCGATGCTATTATTATTATCATTGTTACAATACATGAGCCCTGGTGGATCATGGGAGACTGAGTGGTTTTGACTGCATAGTATCAGTGTTTATATCGACTTGTTCTTGTCTGCTTGGCCAGCCCTCAGGTCCAGGTGTTATATACTCTTGTGCACACTATAAATGCCACATTCTGAGCCAGCCTTAGCTGAGCCAATTGAATCACAGGATTGCAAACTATTAGCTCCTGAATAGCCCAAACATTGTCCACATGAGCCTCTGCCGATGCAGTGCTGGCCACTGTAACACAACTACCTTTATTTTTATAAATTTATTTATTTTTGGCTGTGTTGGGTCTTCGTTGCTGTGCGCAGGCTTTCTCTAGTTGCGTCGAGCGGGTGCTGCTCTTCGTTGCGGTGTGTGGGCTTCTTGTTGCAGTGGCTTCTCTTGTTGCAGAGCATGGACTCTAGGCACACGGGCTTCAGTAGTTGTGGCTCTTGGGCTCTAGAGCGCAGGCTCAGTATTTGTGGCGCACTGGCTTAGTTGCTCTGCGGCATGTGGGATCTTCCCAGACCAGGGCTTTAACCTGTGTCCCCTGCATTGGCAGATGGATTCTTAACCACTGCGCCACCAGGGAAGTCCCTGTAACACGACTACCTTTAAACCAACTCAGAGAATTCTATTTTTTAATGCCAACAAAGTCCAGATTTAGGAGTAAGGCAGAGACCTCTAATTCTTCTCTTTCGGCTGCCCAGGTGGAGACTATGTTTCCCAGCCTCTCTGGCAGCTAGGCGTGCCCGTGAGACTGAGTGTTGACCAATAGGATGTGAGCAGGAATAGTAACTTCTAGACTGGCTTTGTTTAAGAAAGTCACTTTTACTGCTTCTCTGCCCTCTTCCATGAACCTGTCCAGTGCATAAGCCTCAACCACGCTGCCTTGGATCATACTCGAGGGCAGGGTTTCTCATATTTTTTGGTCTCAGGGCTTCTTCAGACTCTGAAATATGATTGAGGACCCCAACTAGCTTTTGTTTCTATGGGCAGATTTACCGTATTTAGAAAGTAGAAGTAAGAAAATTTTATTTAAGTCATTTAAAAATAACTGTAATAAACCTATTACATATTAACATAGTATTATATATTAACATACATAGTACCTTTTAATGAAAACTAGCCATATTTAAAATTTTTAATTATTTACTAATTCATTTAAAATAATAAAGCTGGTACATGTTGATAAGTAACATATTTTAATTAAAATAACTATATTTTCCAAGATAAAAAAATTAGTGAGAAGAGAGGAATTTTTTTTTTTTTTTTTTTGCGGTATGGGGGCCTCTCACTGTTGTGGCCTTTCCCGTTGCAGAGCACAGGCTCTGGACGCGCAGGCTCAGCAGCCATGGCTCACGGGCCCAGCCGCTCTGTGGCATGTGGGATCTTCCCGGACCGGGGCATGAACCCACGTCCCCTGCATCGGCAGGCGGACTCTCAACCACTGCGCCACCAGGGAAGCCCCGAGAGGAATTTTTTTACATTTTTGCAAATCTCCTAATGTCTGGCTTAATAGAAGCAGCTGCATTCTCACATATGCTCCTGCATGAACTCTGCTGTGATAGGCTCTTTTGCTTGAAGTATGTGAGGATGAACGAGCCTCACACAGATAAGTAGTTGGAAAAGGGAGGGGTGTTTTAGTAGTCATTTCAGACAATTTTATTCTTCTTTGATACTGCAACAAATATAAGTGGTAGTTTCTTAAAGGTTAGTTACAATGTGAAATCTGAAACCATATCAAATAACTTTCATACTCAGATACATGAAGAACATACTGGTCTGTTGCGCACTTTAAATGGATCTCTTACCATTCATGACTTTACTATATTGCTTCACCAAGTTGTATAGATCTTTCAAATGTTGACACATTTTATTATACAACATCAAAGCATCCCAAGTATTCACATCAACAGCAATCTCAGAAAAAGCAAATGTAAGTAACTTAAAGACAGTCAAGTCTTTAAGTACTGGGAAGCTGTCAAGTTCAAGGTACGGGTACAAATTTTCCAAAATTGTAAGTGCTGCTTCAAAGCTCAAATTTTGTAATTGGCAACAAGTACTGTCAGTTGTTTTTCGTGATTTGCTTTTTTAATTTTCACAAAGATGTCGGTCAAACACCCAAATCTGAATAAGAACATGTGTCTTTCTGCTAATTTTTCAAGTGAAAATCATGTTCTGTGGAGAAAAAAAAAAGTAGCTAGTTCTTGAAACACAAAATTGCACAAGTGCTTTTCTTGGAGACAAATACATTACCTTGGAATGCATCAAACTTGATGTATACTGCCAAATTCATCACCCAGAATATTAAAAAGAATCAAGAGTTAATGAAATTAATACTTTTTACTGCTTTATCAAAGACATTTTAAAGTGAAACTGGCTTTTCCCCTTGTGACTATGTGGCAGTAAAGAAATACTAGTCTACTTGGACCTTTTGGTGTCCCTGCCTTGATTTATACCAGCAGTTTTACCTACCATTGCTTCTGTACCATCAGTTTAAACGTCAATGCAGTGAAAAAGGCATGCTACCTTAGTATCATTACGAAAATAGTTTTGACCTATGATCTTCCTGAATGGGTCTCTGGGATTCCAATGCGCATTACTGGGGAAGGTCAAGGCCTTCAAGTTCTTGGAAATTTCCCCAGTGTCCTTGTGGAGCTGCAACAAGATGTTAAATGCAATGCCACAGTGGGGGCTGCCCACAGAACCTAGACTTATGACCTTCTGTTCTGGGTATTTTTTATTCCTAGCTGAGATAAACTGTCCAGAATGGGAAAGTGAGCTCCTTATAAAACCTTTTTTTCAGGGCCTGGGAAGATGGGGCAGGAACAGTAAGAGGCGTGGACTGGTGGTTTGCCAAAGTCCCTACAGCCACAAGCGTCCTCGGAAGCATAATGGAACATGTTCCACTGTTTCTGAAAACCAGGGTAACCAGGGTCACCAGACATTACTTTGCCTTGAAACTGTTCCACCCAAGACTTTGTAGCTTCTGCAGCCCCATCTGGGGATTACCAATCCATCCCTCTATCTGCTCTGCCAAAAACTTCTCCTCCATCCCACCCTTTCTCAAGGTATCCGAGGGAGCTATGGGTTTCCTGTGCCCTTGCAGTCAGCTCTGTAGGTACTGCTCCAGAAAGCTAGCAGGGTCCTTTCCAGGCTTCTGGTGGCCTCATCGGGAGAACAACACTCTTACGATCGTAAGTGAAGCTTGTTTCAAAGTAAAGGACATAATAGGGAATGGGGAGACTGGGTGGAATTCTGGTGGTGTCTTGGGAATTCTGTTTGTGGTGTAATTCTGATAACATCTTGGCTTTCCCTGTTGCTGGTTTATGATTCATCTTTCTTGGGTCTGATAAGTTGGTTATCATTCATCTCTGCATTTTTAGATTCCAAAAATTTATTATTTCACTCTGAGTCAGCTCTGGGATGGTGACAATAGACCTCTCTTTTCCTGGCATCACCATGCCCTATTGGTCACGGTCCATACCCTGACAAATGTGTCATATTTAATCTCTAAAAGAGGACCCAAGGCCACTTTACGTAACTATAAATTTGCCTATTTGACAAAGGCACCTGACCCCAGGGGTGAATGGGGACTGGCACCCAGCCCTGTTCTGCTCACCAAACGGTATTCCCACAGGGCTAGATCTGCCCAGAGGGGGCATCTTTTTCTTTGTCTCCATATAAGGGGTACCTTTCTTTAGCTCATACCAAGATCTTTCTATAGGGCCTTGCGGAGGCTCTATCAGGACTTACCTTGGCCTATCCTGGGTCCTTTGAAGGATGTTTTCCTCATGGCCTGCCCATTTGTGTCCTACTTAGAAGAGCCTTTAAGGCCTTCCAGATACAAGTCCCCTTGTCTATTTCTTTCTTTCTTTTTTTAAAAATATCCCAGAAATTTATTTAATGTTTGCTTGATACATTTTATATAGAAAGGTTAGGACCATTTGCTTTGGGTGCCCCTGGTAAAGCTCGTGGAGGCACTGAACTACAAAGGGGTGCCAATCTGGAGACATCAGAAATGGAAATCACATGCCCCATTTTATGACTGTTCTTAAAGATTTGTCTTTAGTGAAATTAGGCCACTCCCTGAAAAAATGCTCAAGATGTTAGAGCTACTGTGTGAAAACAGCTGACATTTAGGAGGGCATTTCACATTTTGGTCTGTCGGAACATTTAAATACTTAGAAATAAAAAATACTCAACTTTGAATCTTTCAATACTGGCAAACTTTCAAGTCTAGGGTTAACAGCCAGGAAGGCTGCTTTGTGTTCCTTAAACTGGACTCTGTTGCCCACAAAGTTAACCTTCGGCTTTAGCTTCCATTTCTTCCGCATTATAATCTCCATCCACTTCTGCGTTTTCTCTCTCTAGCCTTTCCAGCTGCCTTGCAAGTTCAGTCTCATCTGTATCTGTCACCACTTTGGGCTCCACTTGAACACTGAAGACGCCCCTCTTTTCCTCAGTCTTGTCTTTTATGACAGCCATAGCTTGGTTGAGGACAGAGAGGCATTCTGTTCCTTCCAGGGTGGCTGTAGTCATTACATACCAAGGAGGAACTATTAGATTAATCTTGAGGGCATGGTTTCTGTAGAACAATTCAGACCTGCTCTCAGGGCTGCTTTTACAGCATTGATGCCTTCATAACCATAACAAGCCACTTCACTGTCTGCTCGAATTTTGACAGCTTGTGGGGTTAAACACCTATTAATATTGTTAATGAGTACTTCCCGTTCATCTCCATTCAAATCTAAGCTATCCAAAATAGATGGGTCTGAGACTGCGTGCTTAAATGCATCATAGGCGCCGTATCCGGGTCTCTACTTGTCATCGAAGACTCAAGCAGTCCTCTGGAACAGGCTTTCCAGCTGTTCGTCCTTGGTGTATTCTAAGACCTCAGCAACATGACGAAGAATGCTGTAAACAGTTGTGGATTTGGTAAATTTATCTTCACATTTGATCATTTGATTGCTTCCTCGGAGAAACTCTTCTGTTTGAAAAATCAGTCCATCCTTTTTCTTTGTCCACTCTAATGACAACCACACATTCATTCCTGCCAATTCGGATGAGCTTGTTTATATAACGGATACGCCTTCTGGACAACTCACTCAGAAGAATCATGCTTTCGATGTTGTTGTATTCCAGCAAGCTGACATAAGCTCCCATTTCAGCAATGGACCTTACCTTCGCCATCACTACATCTTCCACCTCAGGAAATTTGTGCTGATAAAATCTACAAATTAGACCGGCATTGTGAGGTATGTGTGTTGAATTCCCCACTGGTGTCCCGCACCACGCTCTTCAATCAGAGAGATCACACTTGATCCGCCCACAGCAGCCGTGGACTCTCCTCAGCATCCCATTGTCTATTTCTTTCCTGCCCAAACTGGCCTTTGTGCAGGGCCCTGGGGGAGCGGGCCAAGAGCTGTACTTCATCCCTGCTGGACAGCTGGACTCTCCAACTAAATTGCAAGGACTAAGTTCTACCAACTGATCTCCTTCCTGTGTCCACAGCTAATGCACACCCTCTTCCTCAGCAAAAAGAAAACCTTTGTTATATATAAATATAGGAAGGAGTATCTGATAAACCAGAGGCCAGTATACAGCCAGCAAGCACCAAGCAGCCACTGGGGAGATTACGTGAGTGAGGACAAAAATGTGGTTTTTCTGTCATCACGACCAGATGACCCCAGCTATGACAAGATTATACATAGTCCTAAAAGTGGCTACTCTTGCTGTTGCTACAGTTCCCTTGGGCAATCCTTTGTCTAGAGCTGCTGCATGCGACAGAATCTGTTACAGATATTTCTTTCTTCTTTCCTGGCCCCTCACATCAAAGGGTGCTGAGAGCTTTCTGTACTTGCTGGTCCCAAAGTGTCTGCAAATCCCTGGTTCTTTTCATCATGGCCTATGTAACTAGTTCCTTTATTTAAAAGTCTTAAAAATGTCCATCTGGGAGTATGGTTGGTTTCCTGCTTCTGGCTGGTCCTTACATCCTCATGAAATGACAGAACCATGGGGACAAAGAGAACATCTTATAAGCTTGGAGGTAGAGGTGGGTGGTTGGGAGAAGATGTTGGCAGAGAATGATTGTGGATTTTTCAGTAGCAACTGAGAAAGTTAGAAATCAGTGGAGCAATTTCTTACAAATTCTGAAAGAATTATTTTTGACTTAGAATTTTATTCCCAGTCAGTACATCAATTAAATATGAAATAGACTGAAGATATTTTCAGAACTTCAGGGTCTCTAGGAATTGACATCCTTTCTTAGGAAGATACTGGAGGAAGTGCTCCATCACAACGAGGGTAAACAAATGAAAAGGAAGATGGGGGCCTGGGAAACAGGAGATCCCGTGGGAGACAGGGATGAAGGGAATCCTCCAGGTGAGGGCCAGGGGAGAGCCCAGGACGGCAGGTGTGTGGCAGGCACAGGAAACAACTGAACCGGTGAAAACAAGTCAGGGCGCCAAAAGAAGCATTAATAGAATATTGAGAGGAGATTTAGACAATGCAGAAAAATTTGAAAATGTACTAGTGATAAATATCTAGAAAACAAAGCAAAAAACAGCATACTTCTGGCCTCAACTGTGGATAATGTAAACACTGACTCTTGATCTAACTAAAATTAATATACAAGCATGTCAAAAGTACAAGGCAATAGGAAGTGTGTGATTGTGTGTGTATGTGTGCGTGGGTGAGTGTGTGCGTGGTGTGTGTGTGGTAGTGGTGGTGGTGATGGTGGAAGTGGGGGAGACATGAAGAGCCATCTAGGCCAAGGCACCAGCCGGCTGATAAACAACATCTGAAGCTGACAAAGCAAGAGCAATTACTATAAGCCTGGTACTGAATATATGGAAGTAGATGCTTAAAGAATCAGCTGGAAGATTTGAGAGTGGTTGTCTTTGACTAGCAGGAGATGGAAGGGAGCTATGAATTGCTAGTTTTGTTTTTGTTTTGTGATCTATTTTCCTTTTTATAACAAACCTTATAAACTCTAAGTTATGTGCAGGTTTAATTTTAAATTACCTATTATAAAATACCCAAACTAAAACCTAAATATGGGGAAAAAAGATGTGAGAATGTAGGGATTTATGTGATTTTTTTTCTTTCCTCTAATTTGCCTTATTAATAAATAGTCTTCCACAGTTCCAAAGCAAAAACCCATACCATTAACATGTGGATCTGAAACAAAACAGCTGGGCAGAAAGCATTGCTACCCTGGGCTGGTTCAGGAGATCTTGCCAGATGGCATACTTAGTACCCAGATAGCTTTGATCTCTGAACTGCAAATGAACATCCCCTTTCCTTCCTGAACATGGTCAGAGCTCTCTGTGTTCCAGTCACACCTCCCTCCTCGACCTCCCTAACCCTTGCAAGTTGTAGTGGGTTGAATCATGTTCCTCAAAAAGATATGTCCAACTCTTAACCCCAGGTACTTGCAAATGTGACTTTATTGGAACTAGGGGCCTTGCAGATATTATTGATATTATGTTCAGGAGCTCAAAATGATATTAGAGTGGGTCCTGGGTCCAATGACTAGTGTCCTTATAAGAGAAAGAGAGGGAAATTTGACACACAAACACAGAACAGACACAGGGAAGAAGGCCACGTGAAGATGGACGCAGAGATGAGAGTGATGCAGCCACAAGCCCAGGCGCACCAGGAGCCACCAGAAGCTGAAAGATGCAGGAAGGATCCTTCCATAGAATTTGTAGAGGGAGCATGGCTCTGCCAGCACCTTTATTTCAGACTTTTGGGCCTCAGATCTGTGAGCGAACCAATTTGTGGTCATTTGTTATGGCAGCCCCCGGAGGAAACGACACAACACACGGATGCAGATGGAGGAGAAGCAAGCCTTCGAGCCTGTGGTGTGAGCTTTTCAGGTTCTCTTCTCAGCAAACAAACATTTGCTGAGCTCCTGCCATTTGCCAGGCTGTGGGCTGGGCCTCGTGGCTGGAGATGAGAATTTGGAGGCTGAGGCATTTGACCAAGGTGCTGTGGGCCATGTCACAGGGTTTGGGCTTCATCTCCTGAACCAGAATAGACCACTGAAGGATTGTTAAGATGAGTTTGGTGCTTTGGAAAAAGAAGTTAGAGCAGAGGGTATTATGGAGAAGGGATTTTAGTGGGGACTTGGGAAATGTCAGTTAGGACCGGGATTTTCAAACAGGGAGCGTGGGGCCCTTCACTGAGGAGACTTGGGCAGGAGAAGCCTGTGCTGTCTGAAACAGAACATTCAACAGGCCTATTGTTTTCATATTATAGATGACAAGAAATCTCAGCGTGGGAAAATCTTGGAATTTCTGCATAAAGAAATTCTGCATAAGAGAGCATGACAAAACATTGTAGGGTGATGGATTCTAAAAGATTAATCATAGTACACCCCATATTTTCTGAGTATTTTACTATGTACTATGCCACATGCTTTCTACTTATTTCACTTAATTTTCTAACAGTGCTGTGAGGAGAGTACTGCTACTAATTACCTCTATTTTAATCATGAATAGTTGAGGCTTAGATTTGGGTCAGGTCACACATTTAGGTGGAGCTGGGACTCTAACTCAAGTTAGACTGTGCTCCTTAACCATTCCCCAACATTTCACTCCCTTAAAAAAAATTAATTAAAAATTTATTTTTAAAAATTTTATTGAAGTATAATTGATTTACAATGTGTTAATTTCTACTGTACAGCAAAGTGGCTCAGTTATACATATATATATTCTTTTTCATATATTTTTACATTATGGTTTATCACAGGCTATTGAATATAGTTCCCTGTGCTATACAATAGGACTTTGTTGTTTATCCATCCTATATATATTAGTTTGCCTCTTCTAATCCCAAACTTCCAATCCTTTCCTTCCCCACCCCCTCCCCCTTAGCAGCCACAAGTCTGTTCTCTCTGTGAGTCTGTTTCTGTTTCATAGATATGTTCATTTGTATTGTATTTTATTTTTATTTTATTATTTTTTAACATCTTTATTGGTAGAATTGCTTTACAATGTTGCGTTAGTTTCTGCTGTATAACAAAGTGAATCAGCTATATGTATAAATATATCCCCATATCCCCCTCCCTCTTGTGTCTCCCTCCCTATCCCATCCTCTAGATGGTCGCAAAGCACCAAGCTGATCTCCCCGTGCAATTCAGCTGCTTCCCATATATGTGATATCATATGGTATTTGTCTTTCTCTTTCTGACTTACTTTGCTTGGTATGATAATCTCTAGGTCCATCCGTGTTGCTGCAAATGGCATTATTTCATTCTTTTTTATGGCTGAGTAATATTCCATTGTATATGTATATGTATATAGATATAGATATAGATCTATCTCACATCTTCTTTATCCATTCATCTATCGACAAACATTTAGGTTGCTTCCATGACTTGGCTATTGGAAATAGTGCTGCTATGAACATAGGAGTACGTGTATCTTTTTGAATTGTAGTTTTGTCTGGGTATATGCCCAGGAGTGGGATTGCTGAATCATATGAAAACATTTTTTTTTAGCTTTTTGAGGAACCTCCATACCATTTTCCATAGTGGCTGCACCAATTTACATCCCCACCAACAGCATTTCATTCCCTTTGAAAGGTTTAGTTCAGTGGCTAATAGGATGTGCCAGAAATTATAAGGATTTGAATGAAGGCAGTGACAGTCAGTCTGGGTGGGAAGACAGATGTGAGGGCTATTTCAGAAGACTTGGTGACAAATCAAACAGGGAAAAGTGAGGGGAAAATATAACTTGGTACACAAGCAGAGATACTATCCACACTTTTTTCTTTCTGCTTTGGAAATATTATATGATATTTAGAGTTTTGTGTTTCAAATATTAAGAGTTTTGCAGAATCAACTCAATACAATCTGTCTAAAGCAGTTCACTGTATCTTGTGGTACAACATCTGAGCCATAGGATGGATGTAATTTCATGCAACCCTACTCATCAGTGAATTCTGTAGCAAAGATGATATAAAATTCAAGTAACCACACACTAGCTTCTCTCCTGGATGGTTAGACTTCTATAGAATGTGTAAATAGATGAACAGATTTTACAAAATACAGTTATGTGTCATCAATACCCTCAATTGCAAAACAAGCCTGATTTTTTTTCCATTTAACTTCATTTTGGGAAATCCCTGGCACATATTTTATGCCATGTTTAATAAGTGCCTGTATTGGTTTGCTAGGGCTGCATAATAAAGTACCACAGACTAGGTGGCTTAAACAACAGAAATATATTTTCTCACAGTTCTGAAGGCTGGAAGTCCAAGATCAAGGTAGCAGCAGGTTTGGTTTTCTGCTGAGGCCTCTCTACCTGGCTTGCAGATGGCTGCCTTCCTGCTGTGCCCTTACTTGGCCTTCTCTGTGCATCTGTGTCCAAATCTCCTCTTCTTATAAGGACACCAGTCATATTGCATTATGATCCACCCAAAAGACCTCATTAACTTAATCACCCTTTAAAGACCCTATCTCCAAATTTAATTATATTCTGAGGTTCTGGGGGTTAGGACTTCAACATATGAATTTAGGGTAGGGGACAATTCTGCCCACAGTATGATCCAAGGTCACAAAGGTCAGAGCCATAATCACACTGTAGGAAGCCGTTTCTTGAGATGATGGGATCCAGTTGCTCAGGCCGTTTGGACAATCAGAACGGAGCCAAAAGTGACTTCACTGTGGGACACTTAGCGAAGTTACCTCCCTCTTTCTTATTACATGGCCTGTTTCCCAGGACTAGAGAGAGATTTCAGTCATTCTTTGGCATTATTACTGGCCGTGGGGACCTCTACATCTGATATTTGAAAGGGATGAGAACATGGGTGGGTGGAGGTTGAAAGTATTTGTTTAGATACGAGTACGTGGAGAGGCTGAATGAAATGGTGCTGGAACTGGCAGAAACACTGGAGGTCAGTGCTCTGGGGCTTCTAGAACTATGTCCCCTTCTCCCTAGTGGAACTCCCTCTATGAAAGGTCACCACACATTCATCAATTTGACATCATGGAAGAAAAGCTTCCTTTAATCTTGTTTTTCAGTATATATGATTCAAAGTCCATTTAATAAGGGAAAAGACTGTGGAGGTACACGTATATTTCCTAATAAAACAAGGTGAGGGAGAATTTTTTTTTCTACATATTGTTTGATTAAAACACATATTTCCAACTAATTAGCTCTGTAATAAAACAAAACAGGATAACAGCCTTCTACTATTTAAAAATCCTTTCCCGTCTCCCCACCTGAAGTATTCTTCTGTTCCCCTGTCCAATAAATGGCCTTTTTTTTTTTTTTTTTTTTGCCTCACCTTTGGCCTCACACTAGAGTCTTAAATCTGTATCTACCACCTAGAGTTTTCCCCTGAGCTTCAGGAGTTGATTGCCAGTTCTCTCTAGGTCTTGCCACTTCACTGCTCTATAGGGTACTTATACGCAATATGTACAAAAGTGAATTTCTTTCTAAAAATTTATTTTATTGAAGTATAGTTGGCTTATACTGTTGTATTAAATTTCTGCTGTACAGCAAAGTGATTCAGTTATACATATATATACATTCTTTTTCATATTACTTTCCATTATGATTTATTACGGGATATTGAAGATAGTTCCCTGTACTATACAGTAGGAACTTGTTGTTTATCCATTCTATATATAATAGTTTGCATCTGCTAATCCCAAACTCCCAAAAAAGTGAGCTTACTGGGGTCCCTCAGAAATGCTGCTCATCTTCTATATGCCCCATCCTGGTTCATGAAACTTACTTAAAGAACTCAGAGTTACACTTGCTTTCTTCTCACCCCTCATCCTACTGACTCTACATGTTAAATACATTTCCTGGTTATGCTTTCCTCCTCCTCCTCTTAAATTTAGATCCCACCCATCTTTCCCCAAGCCTATTGCATTTGCTTCCCCAGGTGTCTCCCTGTCTCCTGTCTCACCTCTTTCTCCTTTCCTTGGCATCCTAAACCTATAGACTCATTTCAACTTCCTTAGCCTAGCATTCCAGGCTCTCATCCTGGGCCTGGCTACTTATCCAACATTCTATCCTGAAACACATCTTTTCCTACAACTGTTTACAGACAACTTGTGTTGCTTTAATATAGCCTGATGTTTCCCGACTTGAGGTCATGAGCTCATGTGCTTAAGCAAACTCCTACTTCTCTTGCAGGCATTACGCCAGTGGAATGCTTTCTTTGGTCCCCAGAACTTGGACTTGGTGCTCTTTTCTGTGGCTCATGGCATATTGTGCCCATCCTTCATTTCACTGAACTACTGAAGTGGACCAGTTTCCTTATCTGTCTTATACATTAGATGTCCAGTTCCTTATAACAAGGGAGAGTTTTATTCACCTCTATGCCTCTGGTATCTAGTCAGTGTGTGCGGCATAGTAGTCCCTTTAAGTATATTGAATAAACAAATGTGAAAGTGCTTTGAAAAGTTTCAAATCTGATGGAGGTATAAGGACTCTTTTTATAAACATTATCCCTTAAACTTCTCTAATGAGCTATTGTTTTATTGTAAGAAGATCAGTGGAATCTGAGTTAAAAGCTTCTAAGTGCCAGTCTGTGTCTATGTATAGTAGTTAATTTCCTTGACTGTAAAATGGGGCTAGGGATACTATCTAAGCCAATTGTTGTGAGAATCAACTGCGATAATGTGGGCAAAATTTATTTCTAAACTTTAAATGCTGTTCTATGAAAACATGAGTTAACACCAACTATGCTCGTCTTTCTAAAACTATATCCACCTACCTATCTATCTATACATATTTGTATTTACACACATATGTGTATTTTTTTGTACTTTGTCCTGCTTGACTATTTAAAATAGATCTTCACCATCTGTGTAATGTTCCCTTGAGTGGTGATTCAGTGATTTCCTCATTTTCGAAAGAGAACAATTTTTTTTTGCTAAGATTAGGTCTCAGGGACCTCTTCATCATGTATGAATGCAAATAAAAACAGAATTATCTATTCAAATTCAACCCTTTCTCAAAAATACAGGGAAGAACCTGGATCCTATTTGGTAGAGAGAATTGTTCCAAGCCAGAAGAAACAGTGGTTGGATGACCTGAGCACATATTTTTATTTTACTTGAAAGAACCAATAGGTTTCACCAAAATTTTCAGATATTTTGAGAGCAAGTGGGCGTTAGCACTGATTTTGGATTTAGGAATGAAAAACAGCTCCTCCACCACCCCCCCCCCCAGACATTTTCTGTTTTTACACAACGTATATAGAAAGTGCTCAATAATTAGGGTGATCTTACCTCCCATTTTATTCAGAACAGTCCTGGGATGTCCCTTTGTCTAGGTGGAATAATAAAGCAACCCTTCATTCTCTAAACTACAACCCCAGTACCTGTTGAATGAATGAACAAATGAATGAATTTTTTATCTTCATCCAACTAAAGGAAGCAAAGATAAACATTTCAACTGCAACATTTTGCATGACATTATCTAGCAGCATTTTACCTGGAAGCATAATTCAGCCATAGAAATAAAGATTCAGGTTTTCTAATACAGAAGTAGGACGATGTCCCTTCTCTCCCCAATTCTCTTCTCTCTCTTAACTTTCGCCACTTTCTTCTTTAAAAACGTAACATAGTAATCATGCTGGACAGACCCTATGGAGCCGTCAAGGTTCAGGAGAGGGAGCAGCTGTTGGCAGAATCAGACCCTCCAGGTCACCAGATGTCAGTGTCATTTTCACATGATGTGTGATTTTAACTAACCTAGTGATGAGATTTATAACATTTTATTGACGTATAGTTGATTTGCAATGTTGTGTTAATTTCTGCTATACAGCAAAGTAATTCAGTTATTTATATATATATATATATCCTTTTTTTTTTTTTGCGGTACGCGGGCGTCTCACTGCTATGGCCTCTCCCATTGCAGAGCACAGGCTCCGGACGCACAGGCTCAGCGGCCATGGCTCACGGGCCCAGCCGCTCTGTGGCATGTGGGATCCTCCCGGACCAGGACACAAACCCGTGTCCCCTGCATCGGCAGGCGGACTCTCAACCACTGCGCCACCAGGGAAGCCCTATATATTCTTTTTCATATTCTTTTCCATTATGGTTTATCACAGAGTATTGAATATAGCTCCCTATGCTATACAGTAGGACCATCTTATTTATCCATCCTATATATAATAGTTTGCACCTGCTAATCCCAAACTCCCAATCCATCCCTCCCCCACTCCCCTCCCCCTTGGCACCCACACGTCTGTTCTCTATATCTGTGAGTCTGTTTTGTTTCTAGATTTATAACATTTATCTGTAGAATTAACATTGGCTCCATTGGATCCATAATTTGAGTTGCTTCAATCTGTTTCAAATGGAATTAATGTTATTATAGTTATGGGTTTATTCTGTTTGTCCTTTGACCTCTCCATCTCAGAACACCTAGAGATACGGGAAAGCAAGTCCTTTAATGTGTATAAAATAAACACCTGCTGCCCCTTCGGGAGACTTGCCAGGAGTAAATGCACATGACAGGAGCTCTTCGCAGGAGACTCTAGGACTCCTGTGGCAGGAGGTCTAGGCAGGCTGAGCAGCACTGTTGAAATCCTCTCCTCTGGACTGAAAGTGTGATCCATGCACTCCAGTTAGCATTAGCAGAAGCTGTCAGGCCAGGGGGCCTGCTGTGGGCTGCAGAAAGTCCTCTAAAGCTGCTGGTAGTGGCTGCCAGGTATTTACTTAATACCCTTGAGCCGGGACAAAGGAAAGTTTATGGTGTAGGATCCCGCTAAGGGAATAAACGCCTAAGGGAATGGAGGAAGCTAATTAAGAGGAAAATCGGAAACCTGCTGAGATTTCATTTCCTTAAGTGCTCCGGACAATCGTGGGCTGGGTTACCTCGCCCTGCTGCTGTCATCTTGTGGTCCTACTCTGGATGTAGATCCCCACCAAATGTCGGCCCCTGGCATCTGAGAACACCCGCTGGTACAGCAAGTGTAATGGGGCCTCCAACCTGAAACCTGGGACTGCCAGACAGTACAGATGGAGCCCTTGGACTAAGAAGGAAGGGAGGGACCAGGTGATCTCACTCTTATGTGGAGTCTAAAAAAGTCTACTCCCAGAAGCAGAAGCAGAGACTAGAAGGGTGGTTGCCAGGGCCTTGGGGTGGGGGAAATGAGGAGAGGCTGGTCAAAGGGTATGAACTTCCAGTTATAAGGAGAATAAGTTCTGGAGATCTGTACCTCATGGTGACTGTAGTTAAAAATACTGTCTTGTTGGGACTTCCCTGATGGTACAGTGGTTAAGAATCCGCCTGCCAATGCAGGGGACATGGGTTCGGGCCCCTGGGCTGGGAAGATCCCACATGCCGCAGAGCAACTAAGCCCGTGCGCCACAACTACTGAGCCTGCGCTCTAGAGCCCGCGAGCCACAACTACTGAGCCTGCATGCAGGAACTACTGAAGCCTGCACACCTAGAACCCGTGCTCCGCAATGAAGATAAGCCATGGCAATGAGAAGGCCGCGCACCGCAGCGAAGAGTAGCCCCCGCTCGCCACAACTAGAGAAAGCCCGAGCACAGGAATAAAGACACACACACACACACACATACTCTAACATGCACGCACACAATGGTAACTATGTGAGGTGGTGGATGTGTTACTGAACTTGACGGTGGTGACCATTTTACAATGCAAACATATATCAGATCACATTGTAGCTGTGTACCCTTCATAGAGGACACACTGGGGCAAAGTCTGTGGAGCTGAGTCCACAACCAGGCACGCCGGGTGGCAGGGCTCAGGGGTGAGTTCAGCTGGTAGAGCAGGTGCTCAGACTCTTCATGGAGGCCTCCAGTGGGTAAATGACTGTCTTTTGGATCTGCCTGACATCCCGATTCGTCATTAAGAAAGTCACTTCACAAACAACGAGGTAAATTAGGCTCATGTGAATAGCCAGTATCTTTCCAACTTCTTATATGGAATCTGATTTTTAAGAGAGAGAGCTTACATTCTGTCATTTGGGATCATTTCCAGTGGTTGAGGTCTTATGTAGCATGACTGAGCATCATCTTACAAACAACTTGCCTTTGCTTATTTTGATAGTGTGACAAAGTGAACATTTATTGGGACAGTAGTTCCCGAGGGAGGTGAATGTGCAGAGTGGTTACAACCTGTGCTAGGGATACAGACAGACCCAGCTCTTAGTGGTTGCTTTGTCACTTTCTAGACCTTTTCGCATCAGTAAAGTGGAACTAATAACCATGAGGGATTAGAAGAGATTTAAACCTGTGTCTTTACATAGTAAACCTGCCCTGAATGAGACCAAATGGTTTATGAATGGATTTGTTAGGGAAAAAGAATCACAACTGCTCCTTACCAGTGGAGACTGTGGGCTGGATTTCCCTGTTCTGCTCACTCTGACCTTCTCTAGGGGGTTAGCATTTGGTCAGTCACTGACAGATTGTGAGTTTGCCTGAAGAATGTGTCCATCTGCCAGCTCTTGTATAATAGACGTAAATCTCATTAAGGCTCCCAGGACTGGTTATGACCCTGAGGTGGGAAGGGATAGATAGGTCTTCTGAGGTCTAGGTTATACAAATTCCATCATCATAGGAAAAATAATATCTAGCATTTTTTGAATATTACTATGTACCAGGGACTGTGCTAATGTTTTATTTTTAAATTTTTTTTGGCTACGCTGCACAGCGAGCAGGATCTTAGTTCTCTTGACTAGGGTTCAAACCTGCACCCCCTGCAGTGGTAGCTCAGAGTCTTAACCACTGGACCGCCAGGGAAGTGCCGGTCCTAATGTTTTAAGTGCATTTTCTTACTTAATCCACTAATGACTCTATCAACAGTCAATATGTCCTCCTTTATTAAGAAAGTCAGAAATGCAGAAATTATCAGGGGATTCGTTTAAATTGCAATCCCCTTTTCCCTGCTACAGTGTTTCTCCTCTAGCTTTATTAAGGTATAATTGATGAATAAAACATATATATTTAAGGTATACAAGGTGATACATTGTGAAAGGATTGCAGCAATCAAGCTAAGTAACACATCAACTCATGTAGTTATCTTTGTGTGTGTGTGTATGTGTGTGTGTGTGCATGGTGAGAACACTTAAGATTTGCTTTCAGCAACTTTTGAATACATGCTATTATTTACTATAGTCACCATGCTGTACATTAGATCCCCAGAACTTACCCATTTTATAACTGGAAGTTTATACCCTTGGACCAGCATCTCTCCATATCTCCCACCCTCCAGCCCCTGGTAATCTCCATTCTAACCTCTGCTTCTATGAGTTGACTTTTTTAGATTCCATGTAAAAGTGAGATCGTCGATCATACAGTATTCATCTTTCTGTGTCTGGCTTATATCACTTCGCCTGACGTCCTCCAGGTTTATCCATGTTGTCTCTCATGGTAGGATTTCCCATTTTTAAGGCTGAATAATATTCCGTTGTGGTGTGTGTATGCACATATATACCACATTTTCTTTCTTTATTCATCAGTGGACACAGGTTGTTTCCATATTTTAGTCATTGTGAATAATGCTGCAATGAACACGGGAATGCAGATACTTCTTCAAGGTACTGATTTCGTTTCCTTTGGATATATATATTCGGCAGTGGGATTGCTGGATCACATGATAGTTCTATTTCTAATTGTTTGAGGAACCTCCTTCCTATTTTCCATAGGAAAATGTACCAATTTACATTCCCACTAACTGTGTGTGAGGGTTCCCTTTTCCCCACATCCTCACCAATACTTGTTCCTTGTCTTTTTGATAATAGCTATCCTAAGACGTATGAGGTGGTAGCTCATTATGGTTTTGATTTGCATTTCCCTGATTATTAGTGATGTTGGATAGTGATTCAAAATATCAGTTGATTTACAAAGATTCCATGTATGGTTGTTCACACACTTCTGTAGGGCAAGGTACATTGATGGATTTGGGGTTTTGAACAGTGTTCTTTCAGGTTCCAGAGTAAATTCTGTTTCTTCTAATTCTTAATCTGGTGGGTCAGGAAGGGAAAGGGAAAACTTTGGGAACCCTCGGAAGCAGCAATGAAGAGCCTAACTGGTCTCCCTGTCCTGGGGCTTCCATGATGGCGCTCACTCAGGTCAGGCAAGCTGCTGCTCCTTGGGCAACTTGGAGTTGGTTGGACAGGAAGTAGCCTGGTACAGCAGAGCTTGATCTTTACTGCTTGTTCCTGAGGATGAAGGAGCTCCATATTGTGCTTTGCCTGCATCACTTCTTTCTGCTCCCTCCCCCTGTACTCTGGGCCCTTAACATGCCCTTCTTTCTCTCCCTATCCCTGTCAAAGTCTACACTCAGATTCCTCTGTCAAAAGCTAGCAGTGATTTCCAAAATGTGATACAAGGACCATACACACCAGAATTTCCAATGGGACTTATAAACAATGTAGATTCTGGGCCGCATTCCAGACTTACCAAAGGAAGCTCTCTGAAGGTGAGACACTGGGAATCTGCATTTTGATAAGATTTTTAAAAATTGAAGTATAGTTGCTGTACAATATTATATAAGTTACAGGTGTACAATATAGTGATTCACAATTTTTTAAAGTTATACTTCATTTATAGTTATTGTAAAATATTGGCTATATTTCCTGTGTTGTGCAATATATCCTTGTAGCTTATTTTATACCTAATAGTTTGTACCTTTTTTTTTTTTTATGGTACGCGGGCCTCTCACTGCTGTGGCCTCTCCCGTCGCGGAGCACAGGCTCCGGATGCGCAGGCTCAGCGGCCATGGCTCACGGGCCCAGCCGCTCCACGGCATGTGGGATCTTCCCAGACCGGGGCACGAACCCGCGTCCCCTGCATCGGCAGGCGGACTCTCAACCACTGCGCCACCAGGGAAGCCCTAGTTTGTACCTTTTAATCACCTACCCCTGTCTTGCTCTTCCCCACTTCCCTCCTCCTACTGGTAAACACTAGTTTGTTCTCTATATCTGTGAATCTGCTTCTTTTTTGCTATAGGTAATCTGCATTTTAATAAGCAACTCAATTGTTGCCTTTGCACATTAACATTTGACAACCAATGTAGAAAAACAGAACAAAGTGTTATTGCTCCCGGGGACCCTAAATTTTTAACAGAAATAAACAGCCTTTATACCAAAGGCTGTTAAATTAATAGAAGAAAACTTCTGAGAGCAGTGGCTCTCAGCCTTGAGTTTACATTTAAATTCCTTAGGGACATTTAAAAAAATAAAAATAAAAAACATGCCTGGACCACACTCTAACAGAATCTCTGGAGGGAGGACGAGGCATCAGTACTTTTTAAAGTCTCTCCAGATGATTCTAATGCATAGCCAGGACAAGAACTATTGCTCTGCGGAATAGAAGGAGGATACAGAGAACTGGAGCATCCTTTCTCAAACTGAATATGCGTACGCGTTAGCTGGGGGTTTTATTAAAGTGGAGATCCTGATTTTGTAGATCTGGATGGTGCCTAAGATTTGCCTTTTTAACGAGTTCCCAGGCCCTCAGCCCACACTTTCACTAACAAAGCAGTAGAGACCCTGTTCTCAAACTGCTGCCTGTTAGAATTAGCAGGGAGCTTCTACAATAAGTGGATGCCTGGGCAGCACTCTAGACCAATTAAATCGGAATTTCTGGGAATGGGACCCAGGCATGAGTAGTTGTTTAAGCTCCCCAGTAACTCCAGTGTACATCCAGGGCTGGGGGCCGGTGCTGGAGAGGTTTGTTGAATTAATCTAAATCCCAAAGAAGACAGGAGGTTGTAGCCATGCTGAAACACCAAAGAGCAGAAGAGATTAACCCCATTCACTGATGATGTCAAAATCTAGCATCACTGAATTTTTACATCTTAATTTGTTTCACTTGGAAGAAGGGGACATTGTTCTCCCTTGATAGTCCCACAATCCCCTTCACACACCTCCCTTGTTCCACGCTCATGGTGAGGATTCATGTACTTCTGCAATTTCCTGGTCTGAGCATGACTGGGGTGAACTACATGCCCAGTTATCCTGTCATAACATGTTACTTTGCTCAGACAGGGGCTGTGCTGACTTTTTTTTTTTTTTATTTAATTTTTATTTTTTTGCCCGCGTCGGGTCTTCGTTGCGGCATGCAGGATCTCTTGTGTGGGCTCTTTGTTGCAGTGTGCGCGCTCTCTAGTTGAGGCGCGTGGGATCAGTAGTTGTGGCACGCAGGTTTAGTTGCCCCGCGGCATGTGGGATCTTAGTTCCCCTACCAGGGATTGAACCTGCATCCCCTGCATTGGAAGGCAGATTCTTCACCACCGGACCACCAGGGAAGTCCCTGTGCTGACTTTCTAAATAAGACATGAAGTCCCCAAATTTAAAAACATGTGAGGTCATAGGAAATTTTTTTAAAACAAATAATTTGGTACTCATGGAAACAAGAAGCTTAATTACATTGTCTAAGAAAGCTGTCTGGAAGGACTTCTCACAGCTCTCAAATGGCTCTTGGTTATCAGGCGCTGGGAGCATCCCAACTGGCGGGAAGCACATCACTTGGATGCCACGTAAGCGCGGATAGATGGAGAATTTTAGAATTTTGCTCCATGTTTAACTCCATCGGGACAGATATTTCACTTTTTCCTTGGCAATCTAATAGAGAATTTTTATTTGCGAACAAGTCCTAAAAATAAATTCATATACCAGCACTGTTTGGTTTGAACTTCATTTTATTCCCCAGTGTATGCTAAGTTGGGTCTCATCTAAGTTTTTTACGTGAACCCTATTGCTTTTCTCCTGAGATTATTCAAGATTATGACATAACCAGGCAAGCCTTACCTAGTGATTTTTGTGTTTCCTGTAAGATGTGACACATAAGCTTTCTGTCTTTCTTGCCTGTCTGAGTCCACTGGGTTCTGTCTTAGGATAAAGGTCTCAGCACTATGTTCACATTTACGTTTCATAGTTGTTTCTGCAGAGGCGAGGGGACTTCGTCTGTCATAACCAGAGAATTCTTCCAATTATCTTCGAGAGAAATTAAAAAACCAGAAAAGATCTTTTATATTTACTGCCACGTTTGCCATTTTATTACTATACTTACCATGTTGGCTTTTACTGCCCTTTGTATTTTATTGTCTTTTATATATACTGCAAAATTTGTCATATTAAATGCTTAAGGAATTGTTAGGGTCTTAGCTAGAACCACGAGCTAATGTACTACTGAATTTCTCATTTTTGGAAAATGTGAGATAATACAATATATTTTTGCTATTTACATTGCTAAATTTTGGGTTAATTTGTTACACAGCAACAGATAAGTAATACAATAATTTAACATGGTTATAATCACTGTTTTAAAGTCCTTGTCTGCTTATCCCATCATCTCTTTTATTCCTGGGTTTATTTCTATTGTCTGATTTTTCTCCTTGTTTTATAACAAAAGTGCCAAACAAGAAAACACACCCACCCACCCACACGCACACACACACACAAGAGTTTTCCTACTTCTTAATAATAATTTTTTAAAATTGTGGTAAAATATACATGACATGAAATTTACAATTTAACCATTAAAAAATTTACAATTCAGTAGCATTAAGTATATTCACAGTGTTGTGCAACCATCACCTCTATCTAGTTCCAGAACATTTCTTTCACCCCAAAAGGGAACCTGTACCCATTAAGCAGTCATTCCTGATTCCTTCTTTCTACCACCCCCTAGTCACCACTAATCTGCTTTCTATCTCTATGGACTTACCTATTCTGAATATTTCATATAAATGAAATTGTGCAATATGTGATCTTTTGTATCTGTCTTCTTATACTTAGTACAGTGTTTTCAAGTTGTCATGTTGTAATTCATGTCAGTAATTCATTCCTTTTTTGGCTGAATAATATTCCATTGGATGGACATACCACAGTTTGTTTATCCATTTATGAGTTGATGGACATGTGGGTTGTTCCCACCTTTTGGCTATTTTGAGTAGTGTTGCTATGAACATTCATGTCAAGTTTTTGTTTGAACACATGTTTTCAATCCTTTTGTGTATATATCTAGGAATGGGATTGCAGGGTCATATAGTAATTCTAGGTTTAATTTATTGAAAAGCAATGTGAGAATTTCTTTACATCTTTACCAATACTTGTTTTTTTTCCATATTTTTTTTATTATGGCCATTCTAGTGGGTGTGGAGTGGTATCTCATTGCAGTTTTGATTTTCATTTATCTAGTGAATAATGGTATTGAGTATGTATAATCATTTCTAGTGGAGTCTAGACAATGTGATGACTACATTGTTGAGTGTCTGGGTTTTGTTGCCTTCCTTTAATCAGCATTGGATTTTATTCTGCAAAGCAATTACTTTAGTTCTAGATCTTGATCCTTTTAAGGCATTTTGACACTTCAGGTAGCCTTCACTCTATCTTTCCTAAAGTGTAGCCTTCTGTGGATTCTAATGAATGCCCTGAGTGTTCAGTGAGGTTTCTCCACTTTGATTGGTCAGACCGAAAGGTTTATTAACACTCTGAAAGTTCTGATAGTTGTTCAACTTATAGCTCCACATAAGTTTTTTTCCTATAGTGGTTGCTTTTGTATGTTCTCATCCTATAAATACACAGCTTATTATTTGACCGAATATTCAAGGTGATTCCCATGAAGATTTATGGAGCAATTGATCTAGGCACCTCATTCCTTTCTGGTGCTCCATACAAGTTCTAGCCACTTTGGCGCCCCTGAACGCTGACCTTTGTAACCTCAGCTTATGGAGACTGCTGTGCTCTGCTTGGATTCCTCCTCCTGGAGTCAATGTCTGGTAAATATCTCCAGGTAGAAAGCTGGGGTAATCATTGGATTCAACTCACTTGTTTTCCTTCTTTCAGGAGTCACAATTCTGTGCTGCCAGTTGTATGGTGTCTAGAAATAGTTGTTTTATAAATTTTGTCCAGTTTTCTAGTTGTTTACTGTAGGAAGGTTAGTCTGGTATCAGTTATTCTATCATGCCCAGAAGTGGAAATGTAAAGGGTTTTTAAGGCACTATCTCTCTCTTTTTTTTTTTCTGTATAATTAGTTGTTTTAATTTCCATTTCTTATCTTCAACTTGTTCTTTAAGTTAACTTTAGTTCTTATATTATATATTTTTAAATACATCTTTATTGGAGTATAATTGCTTCACAATGCTGTGTTAGTTTCTGTTGCACAACAAAGCAAATCAGCCATATGCATACATATATCCCCATATCCCCTCCCTCTTGAGCCTCCCTCCCACCCTCCCTATCCCACTCCTCTAGGTGGTCGCAAAACACTGAGCTAATCTCCCTGTGCTATGCAGCTGCTTCCCACTAGCTATCTGTTTTATATTTGGTAGTGTATATATGTTGATGCTATTCTCTCACATCGCCCCAGCTTCCCCCTCCCCTGCCATGTCCTCAAGTCCACTTTCTATGTCTACGTCTTTACTTCTGCCCTGCCACTAGGTTCATCAGTACCATTTTTTTTTTTTTTAGATTACATACATATGCGTTAGCATACAGTATTTGTTTTTCTCTTTCTGATTTACTTCACACTGTATGACAGACTCTAGATCCATCCACCTCACTGCAAATAACTCAATTTCGTTTCTTTTTATGTCTGAGTGATATTCCATTGTATATATGTACTACATCTTCTTTATCCATTCATCTGTCAATGGACATTTAGGTTACTTCCATGTCCCGGCTATTGTAAATAGTGCTGCAATGAATATTGTGGTACACGTGTCTTTTTTAATTATGGTTTTCTCAAGGTATATGCCCAGTAGTGGGATGGCTGGGTCATATGGTAATTGTATTTTTAGTCTTTTAAGGAACCTCCATACTGTTCTCCATAGTGGTTGTATCAGTTTACATTCCCACCAACAGTGCAGGAGGGTTCACCACACCCTCTCAGCATTTATTTTTTCTAGATTTTTTGATAATGGTCATTCTGACTGGTGTGAGGTGACACCTCATTGTAGTTTTGATTTGCATTTCTCTAATGATTAGTGACGTTGAGCATCTTTTCATGTGCCTCTTGGCCATCTGTATGTCTGCTTTGGTGAAATGTCTATTTAGGTCTTCCACCCATTTTTCAATTGGGTTGTTTATTGAGCTCCATGAGCTGTTTGTATATTATGGAGATAAATCCTTTTTCTGTTGTTTCATTTGCAAATATTTTCTCCCATTCTGAGGGTTGTCTTTTCATCTTGTTTATGGTTTCCTTTGCTGTGCAAAAGCTTTTAAGTTTCATTAGGTCCCATTTGTTTATTTTTGTTTTTATTTTCATTACTCTAGGAGGTGGGTAAAAAAGATCTTGCTGTGGCTTATGTCAAAGATTGTTTTTCCTATGTTTTCCTCTAAGAGTTTTATAGTGTCTGGTCTTACATTTAGGTCTTTAATCCGTTTGGAGTTTATTTTTATGTATGGTGTTAGATTTCATTCTTTTACATGTAGCTGTCCAGTTTTCCCAGCACCACTTATTGAAGAGGCTGTCTTTTCTCCATTGTATGTTCTTGCCTCCTTTGTTGTAAAGTAGGTGACTACATGTGCATGGGTTTATCTCTGGGCTTTCTATCCTGTACCATTGATCTATATTTCTGTGTTTGTGCCAGTACCATACTATCTTGATTACTGTAGCTTTGTAGTATAGTTTGAAGCTGGGGAGCGTGATTCCTCCAGTTCCATTTTCCTTTCTCAAGATTGCTTTGGTTATTCGGGGTCTTTTGTGTTTCCATACGAATTGTAAAATATTTTGTTCTAATTCTGTGAAGAATGCCATTGGTAGATTGTCAGGGATTGCATTGAATCTGTAGATTGCTTCGGGTAGTATAGTCATTTTCACAATATTGATTCTTCCAATCCAAGAACATGGGTATATTTCTCCATCTTTTTATGTCATCTTTGACATAAACACTTTCTTTCATCAGTCTTTTACAGTTTTCTGAGTACAAGTCTTTCTCCTCCTTATGTAGGTTTATTCCTAGGTATTTCATTCATTGTGTTGTGATGGTAAATAGGATTGTTTCCGTAATTTCTCTTTCTGATTTTTCGTTGTTAGTGTACAGGAATGCCAGAGATTTCTGTGCATTAATTTTGTATCCTGCAACCTTACCAAATTCATTGATTAGTTCTAGTAGTTTTCTGGTGGCATCTTTAGGGTGTAACTAGTATCATGTCATCTGCAAACAGTGACAGTTTTACTTCTTCTTTTCCAATTTGTATTCCTTTTATTTCTTTTTCTTCTCTGATTGCCATGGCTAGGAATTCCAAAACTATGTTGAATAAGAGTGGCCAGACTGGACATCCTTGTCTTGTTCCTGATCTTAGTGGAAATGCTTTCAGTTTTTCACCATTGAGTATGATGTTTGCTGTGGGTTTGTCACGTATGGCCTTTATTATGTTGAGGTAGTTTCCTTCTATGCCCATTTTCTGGAGAGCTTTTATCATAAATGGGTGTTGAATTTTGTCAACAGCTTTTTCTGCATCTGTTGAAATTATCATATGGTTTTTATTCCTTAATTTGTTAATATGGTGTATCACATTGATTGATTTGCGTATATTGAAGAATCCTTGCATCCCTGGGATAAATCCCACTTGATCATGGTGTATGATCCTTTTACTATCTTGTTGGATTCTGTTTGCTAGTATTTTGTTCAGGATTTTTTCATCTATGTTCATCAGTGATATTGGTCTATAATTTTCTTTTTTTTTGTGATATCTTTGTCTGGTTTTGGTATCAGGGTGATGGTGGCTTTGTAGAATGAATTTGGGAGTCTTCCTCCCTCTGCAATTTTTTGAAAGAGTTTGAGAAGGATCGATGTTAGCTCTTCTTTAAATGTTTGATCGAATTTGCCTTTGAAGCCATCTGATCCTGGACTTTTGTTTGTTGGAAGATTTTAAATTACAGTTTCAGTTTCATTACTTGTGATAGGTCTGTTTAAATTTTCTAATTCTTCCTGGTTTAGTCCTGGAAAATTGTACCTTTCCAAGAATTTGTCCATTTCTTCGTGGTTGTCCATTTTATTGGCATATAGTTGTTTGTAGTAGTCTCTTATAATCCTTTGTATTTCTGTGGTGTCAGTTGTGATTTCTCCTTTTTCATTTCTAATTTAATCGATTTGCATCCTCTCCCTTTTTTTCTTGATGAGTCTGGCTAAGGGTTTATCAGTTTTGTTTATCTTCTCAAAGAACCAGCCTTTAGTTTTATTGATCTTTGCTATTGTTTTCTTCGTTTCTATTTCATTTATTTCTGCTCTGATGTTTATGATTTCTTTCCTTCTACTGACTTTGGGTTTTCTTTGTTCTTCTTTCACTAGTTGCTTTAGGTGTAGGGTTAGATTGTTTATTTGAGATTTTTCTTGTTTCTTGAAGTGATACTGAATTGCTATAAACTTTCCTCTTAGAACTGCTTTTGCTGTGTTGTATAGGTTTTGGGTTGTCGTGTTTTCATTGTCATTTGTTTCTATGTATTTTTTTATTTCTTCTTTTATTTCTTCAGTGATCTCTTGGTTATTTAGTGGTGCACTGTTTAGCCTCCATGTATTTGTGTTTTTTACAGTTATTTTTCCTGTAACTGATTCCCAATCTCATAGTGTTGTGGTCAGAAAAGATGCTTGATATGATTTCAATTTTCTTAAATTTTCTGAAGCTTGATTTGTGACCGAAGATGTGATCTATCCTGGAGAATGTTCTATGTGTACCTGAGAAGAAAATGTATTCTGCCACTTTCAGGTAGAATGTTCTATAAATATCAGTTAAATCTATCTGGTCTTCTGTGTCATTTAAAGCTTCTGTTTCCTTATTTATTTTCTGTTTAGATGATCTGTCCATTGGTGTAAGTAGGGTGTTAAAGTCCCCTACTATTATTGTGTTACTGTTGATTTCCCCTTTCCGGTACGCGGGCCTCTCACTGTTGTGGCCTCTCCCGTTTCGGAGCACAGGCTCCGGACGCGCAGCCTCAGCAGCCATGGCTCACGGGCCCAGCCGCTCCGCGGCATGTGGGATCTTCCCAGACCAGGGCTCGAACCCGTGTCCCCTGCATTGGCAGGCAGATTCTTAACCACTGTGCCACAAGGGAAGCCCACGATTTCCCCTTTCATGGTTGTTAGCATTTGCCTTATGTATTGAGGTGCTCCTCTGTTGCATGCATACACATTTATAATTGTTATATCTTCCTCTTGGATTGATCCCTTGATCATTGTGTAGTGTCCTTCCTTATTTCTTGTAACAGTCTTTATTTTAAAGTCTATTTTGTCTGATATGAGAATTGCTATTCCAGCTTTCTTTTGATTTCCATTTGCATGGAATATCTTTTTCCATCCCTTCACTTTCAGTCTATATGTGTTCCTAGGTCTGAAGTAGGTCCCTTGTACACAGCATATATATGGGTCTTGTTTTTGTATCCATTTAGCTAGTCTGTGTCTTTTGGTTGGGGCATTTAATCCATTTATATTCAAGGTTATTATCGATATGTATGTTCCTATTACCATTTTCTTAATTGTTCTGGGTTTGTTTTTGTGGGTCTTTTTCTTCTCTTGTGTTTCCCGCCTAGAGAAGTTTCTTTAGCATTTGTTGTAAAGCTGGTTTGGTGGTGCTGAATTCTCTTAGCTTTTGCTTGTCTGAAAAGCTTTTGATTTCTCCATCAAATCTGAATGAGATCCTTGCTGGGTAAAGTAATCTTGGTTGTAGGTTTTTCTCTTTCATCACTTTAAGTATATCCAGCCATTGCCTTCTGGCTGCAGAGTTTCTGATGAAAAATCAGCTGATAACCTTATGGGGATTCCTTTGTATGTTTTTTCCATTGCTGCTTTTAATAACTTCTTTGACTTTAATTTTTGTTAGTTTGATTAATATGTGTCTTGGTGTGTTTCCCCTAGGGTTTATCCTGTATGGGACTCTCTGCACTTCCTGGACTTGGGTGACTATTTCCTTTCCCATGTTAGGGAAGTTTTCAGCTATAATCTCTTCAAATATTTTCTCAGATCCTTTCTTTTTCTCTTCTTCTGGGACCCCTATAATTCGAATGTTGGTGCGTTTAGTGCTGTCCCTGAGGTCTCTGAGACTGTGCTCAATTCTTTTCATTCCTTTTTCTTTATTCTGCTCCTTGGCAGTTATCTCTACCATTTTGTCTTCCAGCTCACTTATTCGTTCTTCTGCCTCAGTTATTCTGTTATTGATTCCTTCTAGTGTATTTTTCATATCAGTTATTGTGTTTTCCATCTCTGTTTGTGTGTTCTTTAGTTCTTCTAGATCTTTGTTAAATATTTCTTGTATTTTCTCAATCCATGCCTCCATTCTATTTGCATGATTCTGGATCATCTTTACTGTCATTACTCTGAATTCTTTTTCAGGTAGACTGCCTATTTCCTCTTCATTTATTTGGTCTTGTAGGTTTTAACCTTGCTCCTTCATCTGTGACATATATTTTTACTGTCTCTCTCTCTTTTTTTTTTTAATGGGTGGGATTGTGTTCCTGTTTTACTGGTTGTTTGGCCTAAGGAGTCTAACACTGGAGTTTGTAAGCTGTCGGTAGAGCTGCATCTTGATGCTGAGATGAGGACCTCCGTGAGACCTCACTCCAATGAATATTCCCTGGGGTCTGAGGTTCTCTATTAGTCCAGTGGTTCGGACTCAGAGCTCCCACTGCAGGAGTTTTGGCCTGACCCCTGGCTCGTGAACCAAGATCCCACAAGCTGCACAGGGTAGCAAAAAAAAAAAAAAAAAAAAAAAGAACAATAACAAAGAGTAAAAAATAAAATTAGTCTAGGAAAGTAACAGATATATTAGAAAGAATATAAAAATAAAAGTAGAGCTGAAACAACAAATGGAAGGTAAAAAAGAACCACAATAGAAGGAGAAGGAAAGAGCTTCCCTGGTGGCGCAGTGGTTGAGAGTCCGCCTGCCAATGCAGGGAACACGGGTTCGTGCCCCGGTCTGGGAAGATCCCACATGCTGCGGAGCGGCTGGGCCCATGAGCGTGGCTGCTGAGCCTGCGTGTCCGGAGCCTGTGCTCTGCAACGGGAGAGGCCACAGCAGTGAGAGGCCCGCGTGCCGCAAAAAAAAAAAAAAAAAAAAAGGAAAAAAAGAAAAGGGAAGAAAACAAAAATAAAGGAGGAAAAGGCCTTGGCTGTGGAGGGTGGGGCCTAGGCAGGGGTGGGGTCTGGGTGGTGGGTGGGGCCTATGCTTAGGACCCACAGGGCTGGAAAAGACCCTGGTGAGTGTGGGGCGTGGGGCTTAGGCTCAACAGAGTGGGGGACCCCGCTTGGGAGCCCAGCAGGTTTCCTTGCCCAAGTGGGCAGGGCAGACGCCCTCCACTCTTCTCCTGCTCCTGCATTCTGGAGGGCCCCTCCTGCCTGCCTCTCTTGTTCTCCCCCCACCCTCCTTCCTATGCCCCCAGGACCATTGTGGCCCAGACGGGGCCTCTGAGGGTGTAGGACCCGGCACACTTCCCCTGCCTATTTGGCAGGTGAAACACTCAGTGCATTCCCCCCAGTTTGAGCCCCCAAGGGTCCCTCCAGGCGTGGGAACCCCTCTTCCCTCTCTGCCACCCCTCAGGGGCACTGGTCCTGTCCGTCCTCCACTTCTCCTCCCCCCGTCAGTCCCCCCACGTCCTACCAGTTCACTTGGGGCTTCCTCCTGTCTCCTTGGGCATGGAGGGTCCCCCACCAGCATCCAGCAGGTGTCCTAGTTACGGGGAGACACGAACTCCACATCTTCCCATGCCGCCATCTTGACTCCACGCCTAAGGTACTATCTCTTAAGAACTAGAAAACTTCTTACCCAATGCTCCAATTCATCTGCAAACCTCCAGTGCCTTTCATTGGTCAGCGGGGGGTATTAAATTTGCTTATTTCTGAACCAATCTCTTTGGTTATCAGATGCTACTTATAAATCAATCCCTATGACAAGGTGGATTGTAGTCCCTGATTTTCTGAGTTCAATCAAGACTAATCTTTCAAACTGAAGGTGCAGTCAGGTGACCTAAAATTTCTAAACTCCATGGGGGAGAGGTGGCTTCCTGAATGAAAAGTATGGATAATGCTAGGATGACAGAGGGGCGATTAAATTCTGGTAACTAACCAGAATTAGGTAACATACATTCACTACATCCATTTTATAAATGAGAAGTGGAAGGACAGAGAGGTTAGGCGACCTGAGCAACATCCCAGATACAGTGAGTGACTGAATTAGGACTGATGCATCTAACTCCAAAGGCAATGATGATGGCAGAGCAATGTATTCAAATAGACTTCTAAAATTATAAAATACTTTCATACATCTTCATTCGTTTTAATTCTTCCATCAATTTAATGGGTTGAGCAAGGTAGATATTGGCCCCATTTTACAGATGAGGAAACTGTATCTCAGAGATATAAAAGTGACCGATTCAAGAATATATGATTTGTGCAGAACTGGGATTAGAACCCAAACCCTCACGCTCTTTCCATGGAATATGATCTTTCCAAAATTCCTTTAGTTATTTAGCCCAGTTCCTCCCTTCTCCCCCTTCTCTTACCTGTTAAAGAGAATAGATTCCAGAACTTCATTGTGAACCATTTGGTTTTTGTTTCTTAATTTTACAGCTGAGTTCCTTTCACTGGGAGTCGAAAACCACATAATGAAAGATAAAATAATGTGTTCGCTTTATTCCTTTTCTTGGTGAAAGGTCTTGGCTCATGGGATAAGTTCACTTTGTTTGGCAACTTGAGATAATCAGAAATTGATTACTTGAATCATTTAAATCTCTTTCTCATTTAAATCTTTTCATACAGAATTAAAGATGGTCATAGGTCAGAGACTACAGGACAAGATTTCAATGCATGCTTTTTCGAAAAGGAAAGAAAATAATTAGAAGACAGTATCTTGGAAAGAACAAGGGCTTTGGAGACTGGGAGACCTGAATTAAATCCCATCTCATCTACTTAGTTACTTAAGGATTTTTAAGCCTCAGTTTTCTCTTATAAAGTGAGGATAATAATAAGTACTTGGAAGGGTCATTTTAAGAACTAAATGAAATACGGAAGGTTCCTACTGTAGCACCATCACATAGTTAATACTCAATGACAGCTATTATTTTTATTACCTTAATGCTATGGAAAATTCTGGAGCTCTGAGAGCAGTGTACTAACATTTTTATCTTTGTCAGATCCTTTCTCCTAGGCTCATTAAAATGTATCAGTAGGATAATCAGGGTCCAAAGTCTTAGAAAAACTGGTTAGGCTAAGATAGTTACTTTCTCTTAGCCTGAAAACCATAGTAGCCTTGAATCCTTGAGTTTAGAGCAGTGGTTAAGGGGACAGGCCCTGGAGCCAGAATGTCTGAGTTACTCCCTGCCCATGGGACCCTGAATATCAGTGTAAGCTTCAATTTCAACATCTATAAAATGAGGATGATGATAATAAATGTGTCTACTTACAGGCTTAGTTTAAAATGAAATGAGACCATCTCTCTAAAATACTAAGAACTCAAACAGTGCTGCTCAAATTGGAGAAGGACCTGGAATGAAGTGGGGAGTGAAGACATTTCCTGGTTCTCCATGAACTCTGCATTTAACTCCCAGAATGTAGGTTTCCCAACCACACGGAACTGTTTATTAGCTTCCCCTGAATGCCTATATCATTGTTTTTTCCTGTTATTTTTAAAATCTCTCGAGAGCTGGACTATCTCTCTCTGGAGGCTGAACTACAGAGAAGGTCGCTGGAGTCGTCATAGCAGGCAGACTGATTGTGGATGGGGCTGTGGACCCCCAAAAAGAGGATGAGAAAAGTTATGGAGTTAGAAGATGCTGCCAGCACAGGAGGGCGAAGGGCATGGAATGGGGGCCAGAAGGAACTTGGGGGAAATAGTGTTCAGTGCAATGGTTTGAAGAAGCTGAGAAGGTAACTCTGGGTTTTTGGGGAGGAATTACACCATATTTCTAGGTCTGAGAATGGAGAAGTACATAAAGAGACTTGAGGAGGTCAGATAATATATTCAGCTAGTGGCTGCCTGACGTGATGCCAAGTAGGAAACAGAAGAGTCCCAGAAGGGTCCACCACCCAGACATCTCAGAGGGGAGCTCCACTCATTAGGCAGTTCTTATAGGCCAGTCAGTGTCACACATATGTCACCTCAGTTAATCCTCAAAGCAACTCTGTGGGGCAGACACTATTATCGAATCCATTTTGAATTAGATATCAGTAGCTTTCCCAAGGTCATGTGACTAGTCAATGTTAGAACTACTCATCTTCTGTCATTCAGTTTAACATAGTTACTTTGCCTTCTGAAAAACCTGGGGAATAAATCCACTGGAGATGGCAACAAATTTATGTAAGCAAAAGTTAGGTAGATTAGATGCAAACACCGGTTCACTAAGAGACTAAATGCGGCTGACCAAGAGAAATGGAGAAAGTAAATCTGGTACAATGAGAACAGCTATTGGTAAACTAGGAATTATATGCACTGTAAATGCCAGCTTGGAAACAATTTAAAATTATTTGATTGTTCAAATGAGAATTACATGCATTAAAATACGTTTTTTGTTTGTTTTTTTGTTTGTTTGTTTTTTTGTTTGTTTGTTTTGCGGTACGCGGGCCTCTCACCGCTGTGGCCTCTCCCGTTGCGGAGCACAGGCTCCAGACGCGCAGGCTCAGCGGCCATGGCGCACCAGCCCAGCCGCTTCGCGGCATGTGGAATCTTCCCGGACCGGGGCACGAACCCGTGTCCCTGCATCGGCAGGCGGACTCTCAACCACTGCACCACCAGGGAAGCCCTAAAATACTTCTGAATATAAAACTTATCCTTCCCTCCACCCTCTCCTCCCCACAATAAGAGAGTACTTCCTACTGTATCTGGATCCTTAGGAATCTAGGCTCAAGGAGTTTTCCTAGAACTCTTAGGGAAACCATATGGTTCGAGGAGCGCTTCTTGGAATTTTCCATCAAACCCCAAGAAGCTCCTGCTGATCACATATGGTGGCTTCTATGAGCTCAATCTCTTCCCTCCATTTTAATCAAGAGCACACCAATGCTATTTTTAAATCCATCCACATATCTGGATTGCCTAGGAATCAACTCCTACCTCAACAAATCCAGCCCAACGAGAGAGATCTGGGCCAAGGCCTTCAGATCCCCTGCCTCCATGTGCTCTAGGAAGTTGAGGGGCAATCCCCCTACCTCTAAGACTTTCCTTTTAACTGACTCCTTCTCTAAATGACTGCTGGCCTGACAAAGTGACCTCAGAATTGGCTTGAGGGCAGCAGAATGTCTTCCCAAGAGCAGGATTTAGTCCTCAAAGTCATCACCCTCTGTCATCACTCTCTAAACAAGAGGCTGCATAGGTCTTTCTGAAGATTTCTGGAGACCATTGGGATGGGCATTTTTCATCCGATCTCACAAAATTCTTATCAGTGAGGTCAATTTTGCCTCTTTACTTTCCTAGAAGCCATGGGCCATGTACTATCAGCTCTCTTTTGAAAGTTACCCTACCCCTTGGGAATTCCCCGGCAGTCCAGTGGTTAGGACTCTGCACTTTCACTGCCGAGGGTGTGGGTTCAATCCCTGGTCAGGGAACTAAGATCCCGCAAGCTGTGCGGTGTGGCAAAAAAAAAAGAAAAAAAAGAAAAAAAGAAAGTTACCATATTGCTTACCGCTCAACTAAGTTTGTATTTTCCATTTCTATAGCATCTGCCCTTTGCCTGGATCAGTTCCTAGAAACATCCTCTAATGAAATTATATGTTTCTTTAGCTTTTCCATGTCTCTGCATAAATGTTTAAACTAACAGGTAATTTACCTGCTCTCTTAGAGTAGAAAGTTCCCGCTGAGTTGGGTTCCAGAGCCACACCATTCATTTCGGGGTGCGCAGTACTCCTTTTTCAGTCACCCCTTTCTACCAGGCATTCCCAAATAGGGTTTTCCTGTTATTGATAGCTCTGGGCATTCTCTGGAGTTCTTCTCACTTCTTCCTTGGACAAGCGTGTTAATTATCATAATATTTCACCCTCTGCCAGGGTGTTAGTGCAAGGGGAAGAATGGGGTAGAAAGAGTGCTGTAGTTCCTGAGTAGTGGGATATTATTGGTCACATTCTTGAATAACTTTTTCCCTGATATCTAACTCATCTGAAGCTGGAAAATATCCAGACAGCTAGCTACCCCCCAAGTCTTCTACCAGTAGGATTTTGATCGTCCTGATTTGCCTTTGTGGAGCAGTATTTCACCAGTTTTTCTATTCTGAGAGAATAGAATTGGGAATGAGAAAGTTGGGACCTTATTCCCTGCAGCAAAAGAGTTTTGTGGAAGCACGTTGAAGAGATATTTAGGTCTGGGTTCATTCTCATGTGTGATTTAGCATTTCTTTTTTCCAGGAAATAGGATGCCCTTATACTAAGAAGAGTGGCTTGTATAACGCACTCTAAAAATTTGAGACTCTAGTATTGAGATTGAGTGTGCAGCATGCTGAGGTGGTTTCTTTTGCTCGCTGACCAGTCTCTGTGGGCAGGGTTTGGACTGCGATCCCTGGTAGGCAAGAAGAGGAAGTGAGTAAGAGAAAAAGCTGATGAGGAGAGAGAAATAGTGCCAGGTTCCAGATTTCCTTTGTTTTTCTTTCCTTTCTTCAGCTCAGGGTGGGAGGGAAATTATAATTTTTTAAAATTTATTTATTTATTTTTGGCTGTGTTGGGTCTTCGTTTCTGTGCGAGGGCTTTCTCTAGTTGCGGTGAGCAGGGGCCACTCTTCATCGCGGTGCACGGGCCTCTCACTATCGCGGCCTCTCTTGTTGCGGAGCACAGGCTCCAGATGCGCAGGCTCAGTAGCTGTGGCTCACGGGCCTAGTTGCTCCGTGGCATGTGGGATCTTCCCGGACCAGGGCTCGAACCCGTGTCCCCTGCACTGGCAGGCAGATTCTCAACCACTGCACCACCAGGGAAGCCCAAGGGAAATAATAATTTTAAAATTCTACAAATGTTATTCCCTTAGGGTAATAGAGATGGAATCTTTAATAGTAAGTAAAAATAACCTAAAATAGACATCTTTGGGGGAATTTCATTTGTCGAAAGTACAGAGATAGTTGCAGGACTTCTTTTCCATCCTACCTGGAGTATTCCTTTCCTGCCTTCTCCCCCACCTGCCAATTCTTTTAACCCACCTTCTAATAACCACTTATTAGAAGGTGGGTTTTGTATTTGAACAATTTGACTTCAAAGTAAAATTGTTCAAATACAAAACCAAAAATAGGACCAGCAGCAGCAGCATCACTAACGTCACATTTGAGAAAGATGCCTGTTTTCACACATTCTCTGAGTTTGGGGAAAAAAGAGAATATAAAATTGTGGAGAAATAGATGTCTTGGTATGAGAATAACTTTAACAGGGGAAAAAAGGTCACAACCTCCGGGATTTGCCACCCGAGGAGAAGGAAGTCTTCTGCTGTCTTCATCTCAGGGTCTGGCTCCCCTTCCCAGGCCAGGCTTGGCTAAAGTTATTTCCCTCTGAAAGGCTGCTGAGGGAAGGGGAGCCCACAGTTGGGGAGCTTGATTCCTAGCTCAAATGTCAGTTCAAAGCTCCCAGCAGTTCTTTGCTTTGTGTGTGCATGTGGGGGAACATTCCTTTGTTAGGGAAAGACCACCACAAATACCTCATTTGGGATTGGAGAGCTGGGAGACCATGTGGTTTCCAGGGACAAAAATCCTCTGCTGTTCCTATAAAAGGTTGACTTCATTGTGGGCAGAGTTGGATCTTTGCAGATTTTATTTCCTTTTGGAAAGTGCTGCTTTTCTAAATATGACTTAGACTGCACTGATATTAAAAATTATTTGTTTTTCTTATGAAGTGTGTGTGTGTGTATGTGTATGTTTTCACAGTTATCCACAGGCAATATATACATAGTATAATATAATATATGTTAGATATTTTATACATTGATTTGTATATAGTATATGTTATACATCACTATATATGGTAATTATATGTTGTATATATAAAATATACAATACACTATATGTTATACAACATTTTTATATATAACATGTTATATATGACATTATAAATATACACATTATAATATATAATGTATTACATATAACATAATATATATAACATTATATATAACATATATATAACATAATTATAATATAATATAATTATCTGTGACATTATGATATATATAACATAGTATATTGTATATTTTCACTTGAATACAAGTTGGTAATGAAAATCAATTGTCAATTATGTCATTGAGGGGTCAGGAAATTACTACACTTATTTTAACTTACTCTGAAAAGACCTTTAATGAAGGTTGAAATTTCAAGAGCTCTTAGCATACAAAAAAGCGTCAGAACTTGGCAAATGGTATTGGAGGGGAGGGCATAACCTGATAGGCATCAAAGATGGGAATGTGGGAACACTGGAATAAGAGGGTAGCAAGAAATTTTGCTTGAAAGAAGTGAAGATGTTAAAAGGGAGAGTCGTCTGGTGAGAACCAAAAGTGGGGAATTCAGCAGATAGTGCCTTGATATGTGTGCAGTGAGCTATGTGATTTGCATAAATGAATAGGTCTGAAGCTTGGAATTTACAATAGAATTTGTATTTTAAAGCTAGAAGGAAATTTGGAAGGAAAAAGAACCTTTCTCAAGTAGTATCGATGCACTGAGCATAATGCTTTCATGCATGTATTCTTAGGGGAGGCAATAACTTTGAAACTAGACAAAGATTCAAATCTCTGCTCTGCTACTTTTTTGCTTTGTGACCCTGGGCAAATTAACCTGTCCGAGCTCCAGTTTCTTCATGAGAAAACCTTTCTTTGCAAGGTTTTGTGTGAAATATAAAAAGTTTAAAAAGTGCATGGAATATTGTATCTACTCTGTGAATGTTAATTTTTGTATCCCTTCAATAATTTAGAACACTGAGTCTAGAGATTAGGTGCTATCTTTGAAAATGAGATTTGGCCAAATTTCGGTTTCCTTTCTCCTAGTCTGATTCCCCCCGACCCCCATTACACTTTGTCACCACTCGAGTTTGAATGACCTCTACTAGGCAACCTGGACATATCTGGTTATGCCAGGCCACTAGGCAGTTTCTAGGAAGGCAACTCTTCCTTTCTGTTTCCTGGAAAAGCCCTCAAAGTAGCACTATTGTAGAGACAGCAAGGCAAAAAGACAATAAGCTGTCCCCGAAGGTACAGAGTTTAGTTCAGTGGTTGAGTTAAAGAGAGAAATGTGAGATACTGTACAGTTGTAAATGGCAGGCACTGAGCAGATCTGAGTGGAACAGTGAAGGCATTTATTGAGGAAAAAGTATTTCTTGGTGAGCCCCTGGGATGGGGAGGCTAAGCCTTTGGGTTATTATGGATATGAGATGAAAGCTATGTTTCAACTTAGAGATAATATTTCCTCCATCATTTCCTGGCATAATTATCTGGACATTAACAAGACGCGTGATTGAACTTTGAACTCACCGATTGGAATTCACAGGGAGCAGAAGCTCCAAAAAGTCTGTGGGGTCGTTGTCCGCTCTTACCTAAGCACACTGAGGCTCCAGTTTCTCTTAGTCACTCTGGATAGATTTAAAAGGGCATTGGCCCAAGCTCCTTCTCTTTCCCCATTTGTTTTTTATGGCAAAATGTACAAGGGTGATCATGTCTGTATATTGTACAAGTTCAAGAACCATGTGACTTGTGGTTTTCTGAGCTTCACTGGTAGCTCTTTCCAATGTGTAATATCCACCCTGCTCCTCGGAGTAAACCCTTGGAGCAGATATGCAGATGTGTTGATGTGTAGACATGAGACATAGTACCCTCTACCGGGGCTGTGGTCCTGGTGGACAGACGGGAAACAGACACGCTGAGTGGTTTGTTCTCAGACAGTAACTGGAAAGATTGATGTCATTTTATAGTCCATATTTCACAATAAGGCACTAAGCCTGGCTTTCTATCCTCTCAGAACTGAACCATGTGCCTAAGCCTTAAAAAGGAAAACTAAAAGCAGAACATGAAGAATATGTTCCATTATAAGCTCAGGAGGGAGGTGAAAAGTTTAAACAAATGAAAAACAGAATAATTGTCAATGGTTGGCTATCGTGAGGCAACATATTGATGCACTCAACCATGAACCAACTGCGAACTGTCTTTTGGGGGCAGAAGAATATACTACATGTTAGAAGGTAGATGTTTAGTTATTTTTCCTTAGCATGATAAAATGCAGGCTTTCGACCTTCTGCCAGCTCCTGTGTGCTATGGGGAAAGAACCTTAATGAAGAGTGAAAGAACAGACCCCCACCACAGGGGCATGAGCTGGTATAATCAGAGGAGGGAAAAGACCATATTATTTAGGATAAACAAGAAGGGGAGAGCAATTTAATTGGTTCCTGATGTCCCACATAACACAGGCCAGAGCTCTTAAAACCTAGTGGCTTATTTTTATTTGTGAATAGATTTTTTTTTTTTAATGGGTTTTCCATCTGTGTTGGTGGAATTCCAGTCAAGAAACTTCCATCCTGGCTGCTTTGATCTTGTGCTCACCTTTGAAAGACATAAAAAGGTCTTCTTTTTCCTTTATGTAAAAGTACTTCCAGCCAATATTTAATATGAAAGTATGAAAGAGATGTTTATCAGACTTGGGACAGGCATATTGAAGCTATTCAGGGGTTGGGGCTTTCTTTCCCTGTTTCGTCTTTTTCCCATACACACAGGTTTTTTTTTTAATCTATCAGTCTAGGTCCCTGGCCTATACGTCCTCTTGTGAGTTTGCACAGCAGAGGGAGGTGGCAATTAATAAAGTTGTTATAAAAGTAAGTGAGAAGAATGGGAATTCAAGGCGGGAGTGTCGCTGTGTAAGGGAGAAATGTGCATTAATTCAATTGCAAAACCTCTGACTGACAGTGGGTGTGATTATTTCAGAGAGCTGACAATTTCAGTACTGTCTGTTTGCCAGATCTTGATGTGAAGTCCAGACTTACAGGCGGTACTTGGAAGATAATTCTCCGTGGGTGCCGCTGTTACTTTTTCCCCCTTCCTATCTCTAGGAAAGCTATCTGTCTATAAATTATTTAAATTCGGCAAATCAAATAGGTCTCTTTGTGAACTTTTGCAAATAAAACAGAATGTGTTATTTTAAAAACCAACTGATGATGATAAAATAGATCTTTTTTCAGGTGAAAGAAGTTATATAGTTTTTGGACATAAAGCCTGGTCATCTGAGACAATTCTAGAGCCAACTAACATTTTTCAGTCCACTTTCCACGTAATGTTTTTTATAAACGGTGATACTCACCAGTTAACTTACATATAATTACCCTTGTTTCTTATGCAAAGTAAACATGGTTATAGCATTTGTGTTTCTCCTAACATTTAAAGCAAAACACTCCATGAGACAGAAATGTCTCCACTTTAAGGAAAATGGGGGTTTGCAAAATAAGTCAGAGCAGAATAATTATTTGCACAATGAAAAAATTAATTATTAGAACCCCAGATTACTACAAAATTCCTTTAAATATAGTTTAAATATATTTTTATTAACCATAATTTAATTAAATGCACCTTTTCAATAACATTGATTGCAATAAAGAACAGTAAATCTCTAAACAGTTTTCTTTTAGCTTTTTGTTTTTAATAAAACAACCACCACAGACTTTGCCTGTGTTACCCACTTCTGCAGCCAACAGGCTTTGAAGAGATTGCTTCATTTTCTGCTCACACAGACCTCTAAAACCACGTGGAAGAATTAATAAGCCTTTTTACACAAGGGCTGTAGGATGGAAACTTTCTCAAAAATAAGCAGTGAAATTGTGGTGAAGGATAAAGGAGACAGGACAATGTCAGCTTTTAAATAGCCATTTATCACACATTCCAGATGATGGAGCAGAAATGCTGGAGCAACAGGTCAGCTGTTTTCATGCTTCTCCCTGAATCAGAGAGCGGGTACTTTATGGATCCCAGCTGTGCTTATTTTGGGGTTTCCTGGCTCTTTACCATTTTCTAGGTTGTAGTCTACGTGTCCAAAGCTCCAGGGAGATTTTGGTCCAGCAGCTCTTGCCAAAGTTAGTTTTCTTTTCTCTTCCTTTCTTTTCTTTTTTCTTTTCTTCTCTCTTTCCTTCTTTTCTTTTCTTTTTTAAAATTTTATAAAGAGTAGCAGATACTTGTAATGTTCCAGATACTGCCATGATGTCCTTAAATGCCAGGTCAAAGTCAGGACTGGGCAGGAGAGTCAGAGGAAAACAGAGAGAGAGAGAGAGAGAGAGAGAGAGAGAGAGAATGAATGAATGAATGAGAAGAAAAGGGAGGAAGAAAGACTAGAGACCAGAAAGTGAGGCTAGGGTGTTCCATTAATTTCCCAAGAAGGAAGAAAGGAACCAAAGAATCAGGAATTCAGAGGACTGAAGGCCTCATCTATTTTTTTACTTCTTAAGTTTTAGTGCATATCATAATCATCTGGGAAGCTCGTAAAATGAAGAATCCCAAGACTCGCTGACAGTTTCTGATTTATCTGGGGCTCAGGAATCTGCATTTTAACAAGAAACAACTTAATAGTCTTAATAATGTTGAAGGGCAGTAGCTCCCAGGTATTGGAGCCTGCGGAAGTTGCCTGAAGCGGCTCTGCAGGCATGTAATGAAGTCACAAAAGCAGAAAGAAGAATGAACATTTGAGAGGGAACTAGGGAAACACGGTCAGAGGAGTGTGTTAGGAGCAAAACAAAAGTGACCTCATGAGATGTGGGAGAAAGAGGGTTAAAAGAGGAAGTGAGTACCTATAGAGATTCTTTTTACCTTCTAACATCCAGATTTGCCTGATGAGATGAAATAGAAGACAGGAAAAGGAGAAGACATAGAAGATGGCCAAGTTGCTGTGAAGGCATTAATTAAATTAGCCAAAACTTAGGGCTGAATTCCTTGATCACTTGATAAGTCCTCTGTCCCAATACTTCTCTTTGAGATATTTATTACACAAGAGGGAAATCATAAGAAAGTACTATGAGAAATAAATGACTGATTGAATTCATTTCCCTTATTCCCAGAAGTTCTACTGAGGTGCCTGCCTTTTATTAGAGAGGAAGACGGAATTTCAAAATAGCTGAAGAAAATCGGATCCAGGAGAGATAGGATCAAAAGTTGCCAATGGAAAGATGGAAGGCTGTTATCCCCCACCTCAGAAAAGAAAACTTCAAAATGTCAAAGTTCAAGTGGCCATTTTAAGCGTATAGAGTTCAAAAATGGTATCTGGTTAGCCACTGATGATTACAAAATTTCTTTGTATGAGGGACTTGCAGGCAGTAAGAGGTTTGGAAGGGAGCCAGAGTTGGGTTTGTATAGCGCTTTACATAAGTTTGAGAAAGTCAACTGTTTACCTCAAAGAATAAGGGGTGATGGAGATTATTGGGGGTAGGGTAGGGGGGTGGCTGAAACCATTCCAGTCTCTTTTTTTTGGCGTACGGATAACGAGACTGCTGCTCCCTGAGGCAGACTCACATAAAATCTCACTAAAATAACTGTGGAACCACAGAGAAAATGAAAACATGGGTCTTAAATAGACTGATAAGCAGTTGCCTGCATTCTGGAGGGGACTTGGCTGACTACAAAGACCTTGAAATAACCTATGCACACCTTACCACCTGGGAGGAAGCAAGGTGGGCGTTTTCCCCCCACTGCAGCCGACACTCAGCGGCCTGCCCGTCCGCCCGACGCCCTTGGGCCACCCACGTGAAGGCACATGGGAATGTCTTGCTCCCCTGCAAGGCGCACACAGGGGTGGGGAGCCGTCTCTGCAAACACCTTCCTCTGCTGGTGCTGTGTTATAGCCCTCACACATCATACATCATTGACCCTCGCATTGAGCAAGACTAGATAGGGCTTCCCTAGACCCAGGGAAGCCGTCCACTAGCTCCACGGTCCTCAGTTTCCCTGATACGTTTTCTGGATGTTTTTTACTGACCCCTATATGCTAAGAGGAGGAAAGTGAGATCCCCAGGATACGACTTCATCCTTCTTTTTCTCCAAACTCCACTAGAAAAAGAAAGGATGGACTTCCATTCCTTCCTGCATAAGCAGGAAGCATGGCCTTTGTAACATGGCCTTCCAAAGCATGGCCTTTGTTTTCTGAGTTCTCCCGACTTAATACCTGTAGCGGAACTCTACAATCAAGTTAATGATTATGAAAGTGAGATCTCAAAGAACTGAGAAAATCCTTTTCTCTCTGGGCAAAGCCATTTGACAGAAGCTGAACACTGACCTTTCCATCTCCTGCATTCCTGCTGTTAAGAGTCCTAATTACCCCTGACCATCATCCAAGTCACAGGGCTACTCAAAAAGGACAAACTACATTAGATTATTTCAAAAATATTGTTCATCTAACACAACTATTTCTCCAGTTTATCATTTAAAAAGTGTTGTTTGTTTTTATTTAGAGGCGTTATAAATTGCTATAAAATTCCCTTATTGAGTAAACTGAGTGAACTGCCCTCTCAGGACTGTTGCATTTACCTTCCCTTTTACCTGGGAGGCTTACCTCCCCCCCTTCCTCCCCCCCTTATCTGCTTTCCTCAGGTCTCTGTTTACGTGCTGTCTTTACAAAAGGTCTTTCCTGACCATTGGATCTGAAGTAAGTGCTCCCCTAATTACTTTGCATTCACTTTTCTCTAATCCTCTTCGTAGCACTTATTGCTGCCCGACACATTACCTGCCTTTTGGTTGATTTTCTGTCTCCTCCCATTGGAATGTAAGCTCCTTGAGGGATAGCTATATTTTGTTCACTGTTGTGTCTCCACGGTCTAAAATGGGACTTTTCTGCATTTACTAAGATGTATTTTGTTTTCTCCTTTGACCTCATTTTGGGATGACTTATGAATGAAATTACAAGTCACTTTTAAATTCCTAGAAATAATTTTATGTGGTTATTTTGAACTTTTATAATACTGCCATCTATTTTAAAATGTTGCTTCTGGAATACTTTTATCTATAGTTGTTAGTCAAACTGATTTGTACTTCCTTTTACTATCTCAAAATCTTCTTGTGCTTCCAATAATTTTTGCTCTACATAGTGGACGTGATATTGTTTGACACGCCAAGTTTCGTTACTACAACTTTTTGAAAAATTATACCATCGGTTCTTCTGAACTGTCCATTTTTATCTCGTTTCATTTTTTTCATTGACTATTACTTATTCTGATCTTAATAATGCCAGTCTTGAGTTTTTAGACTAGCATTTGCCTAGTATTTTCCTATTCTGCTTATTTTCAAACTTATATTTTCTTTTAGGTCTGCTTCTTTTATTTATTTTAAATTTATTTATCTTATTTATTCTTTTTTTTTTTTTTGGCTGCATTGGGTCTTTGTTGCCTCACGTGGGCTTTCTCTAGTTGAGGCGAGTGGGGGCTACTCTTCATTGTGGTGTGAGTTTCTCATTGCGGTGGCTTCTCTTGTTGCAGTTGTGGAGCATGGGCTCTAGGCCCGTGGGCTTCGGTAGTTGTGGCACGCAGGCTCAGTAGTTGTGGCTTGCAGGCTCTAGAGCGCAGGCTCAGTAGTTGCGGTGCACGGGCTTAGTTGCTCCACGGCATGTGATATCTTCCCGGCCCAGGGCTCAAACCCGTCTCCCCTGCATTGGCAGGTGGATTCTTAACCACTGAGCCACCAGGGAAGCCCTAGGTCTGCTTCTTTTAAACAGCAGATAATTGTTATTTTATTCAAACACTGAACCTTTAAAAAAAACTTTTAAAACTTTTTTTCATCAATACCTGTACCCACATGTGTTCTTTGGTTATTTAGAAACAATTCTCAGATATCATATTTTATATTTAACACTTCAATATATATCTCTAAAAAGAAAATAACTTTAAAAACATAATCACAATACTATTATCACACCTAAACATTAATAATAGTTTCTTAATATCATCAAACACCCAGTCACAATCCAAATTTCCCAATTGTCTCATTTTTTCAAAACAAAATGTATTTGTTTGGATCAGGATCCAACAAATGTACATACATTGCTATTGGTCAATATGTCTCTTAAGCTCTGTTTAATCTGAAGTTCCACTTGTGCCTCTGTATTTTTTCCTTACTCCTCTACCCTTTGTCAAATCTCTCACGTAAAACTGTCCCAAGTTGAGCTGTCAGGAGGGAGCCGTTGGATGGGACTACTGTATATAAAATAGGTAAGCAACAAGGATATACTGTATCACACAGGGAATTATACTTACTATCTTATACTAACCTATAATGGAGTATAATCTGCAAAAATACTGAATCGCTATGCTGTGCACCTAAAACTAACATAATATTGTAACTCAACTATATTTCAATTAAAAAAAAGAAAAAGAAAGAAAGAGAGAGCCCCTGGACTTGACAATGAACAGTATTCTTCACTGCTACCCTCCCACTTATTTTACATTTCTCAGGATTCATCACTATGCCGGAACGAGTCTGGTGCAGGTCATTTTCCCTGCTGCTTCTGCTATGTCTATAGCTTCACAGTGGTTTCACTAGACAATATGTACAATCAGTGAGAATCATATACAGTCATTTATGTGAACTCTCTGAAAATACTCACCTTCCTCCTTTCTCCTGGTATAGACTGGGGCTGGGAAAAACGGTGCTATTAGTGGCTAGGGAGTGCTGTGTCATCTCTCATTGCACCACGTAAGTCTGTTCCTACTTGTTAGTGTTTCTCTTTAGAAAGCACACACTTGGAATCTCCTTATTTTCAGCTACCAGCCCTAGTAACCCATTTTTGTAAAACTGGAAAAGTTTTCTTCAACACCCTATTAGATACGTATAACGTTTGATTTTCCATATCTCTCTTTTACATTCTTTATCTTCTCTATTAAAAATTCCACTTCCTTGCTTTTTACTGGGTATTGATAATGATAGCTAACATTTGTTAAGTATTTTATGTATCAGACATTTAGATTTTGCATAAATTAATCATTTAATCCTTATGGCACTCCAGTGAAGGAGGCACTATTTAGCTCAATGTTATAGATGAGGACTTGAAACCTAGAATCAGTACTTAGAAAAGATAACTAAAGTAGCACAAGATGGAATACCTGAAAAGGAGTGGAGCTACAATTTGAGTACAGGTCGTCTAACTACAAAGTCTAGGATCCCACCACAACACTATACTGTGGTTACACTCTGTTCTAGGAGAAGTCTAGCAGTGGATCTAACCCATTAATTTGATTTCCATAAATGTCCATTCTGCCACTTGTCAGTTTTGCTTTTAGTTGTTTAGTTATTTATTTACTTGCAATCATATTTTTAAATCTATAAGAATTCATTCTTGCTTTCAATGACTACTTTCTAATACCATCTAATGGAAACCCGTTTTAATTTTATCTATGCATTATCCTTTAAATCTCATGGGGAGTATCAGTTACAATTCTTTTGAAGTTCTATTTAGTTTTCCCCCATGACTACTGTTCATGAAGGTCATTTTCTCTGACTCTTCAGAAGAGAACCTGTCTTCTGGTGGCAGATTCTCTTCTTTCATCTAGTTATTTTTTGCTGTCCACTCACGTATGAGTGAAGGGTTAGAACAGTCAGCACCAGTGGCCAACGTGGATTTCCTTAGCAATCTTGCTGGACTGTGTTGAGCATCCCTTGGTAGTCCTCTTCCCTTCCAGCCTTGTGGAGGGCAGGTAGGTGTAAGGATCTTGGATAAGCTGAGTCAGCTGGTCTGGGTTAGAAAACTTTCTTTTTTCCAGATGTGTCAGCTAGAAGCAGACCTGAGGAACGATCTCAGAACCACCCCTTTAGGGAGTTCTTGGGGGCCAAAGCCCTACTCAACTTCACTTGTCTCATATGAAGTTCAGGTTGAATGATATGGCAGCGGTCTGTACATGGGCCACTCAGGGTGGCTTTCAACATCCTGTGGTTTGCTCTCTGGTGGCTGACCTGATCCTCAACCTGCCACTCACACAGCCTTTGCTCATGGGATCCCAGGGACATTGATGGATGGTTCAAAATGTCGTTGCCAGTGGGAAGCAGGAGGGGTTACAATGACTAAGCATGAGTGAGGTTTTATTGATATACTGAGCTGTCCCCGCCACCTCCCACGTGGTTTTGTGGTGGAAACTTCCACTGAATAGAATTTTTGACTTCACTCTACTTCAGAAGCCTGCTACAAAGAATTGTCCATTTTATTTATTTGTGCCATCCTCACCAAACGAAGTCTGGAGATAAACACCAGAATTGGCCACTGTCTACAACTTCATATTCATTTATATTCATTACTGTGGTGTAATGGTTCATCACAGTATCGATTAACCATTATACCACAGTGTTATACCAGTTTACTCAGGGAGGGGAGAGGGCATCTAACCCAAAGGTAACCAGTCCTACAAGAAAGCCTGGAACGAAACAGTTTTGTCCAAACAGGGACAAGCTGGGCCAGTCAGATTCTCACTCTCAAGAATTCAAACGAGGAAATACGGTGAGATTCAGGCACTGGCAGGAAGAACAGAAGATAAAAGGGTGTAGAGAGAGATCTTGAGGTACTTTAGGGACCAGGATCAAGTTAAAGTTATGAAGAAGCAGAAAACATTTCATTTACATCAAAGACGTACAGTCAAGGGTGATGAATTCAGTTGATAGTATGAGAAGCAAAAAGACACAGAAAGAATACAGATTGAGATAGCAATGGAGTCACACTAAAGGCATGCTTTACAGTGAGTATCTATCAACCTGCTTCTCTCAGAGATCCAGTTACAGTCTCCATGAGATCACACAGAGCAGCAGAGTGCCCCTGGACAATGTATGACAATTACATCCTTTGACTTTTGGGGGAAGATGATTCAGTTCTTAATAATCAGACCATGCACATTTCAGAAATTGAGAAAATAGAAAAGTGTCAGATATTTTATGGGAAAAAATTTCTCAACTTTCATTTTTTCCCCTCTACTTTATACAGTTAAAATTCCAATGAGAGAGAGAGCATTTTGTTCTGGAACATTCAGTGAGAGTCACTAGCAGAGTAGGTGAAGTCTTCCTGATGACTAAGAATGACACATAACCCTTTACAAAATCCAAGCAGGCAAGTCTTTCAGAAATTGATCAAACTGAAGTTCTATATAATAGCTGAGGGGCTTCTCTCTTAACGTTTGAGCAGAGATGTTTTCTCAATATTGTTTGATAAAAGTTTCAGCATGGTTGTCAGAGGAGAAAGCAATAAGGTGATGGCTGCAATAGCCTATAGAACCTAAAGAGAGACAAAAAGACCCTGAGCAGATGGAGTGTAACTAAGGAGACATTGTGGAATGGAAACTATCTGTTATGAAAAAGTGGAGAAGGCTATGGTGAAAGATTCAGAAAATAGGAAAATTAGAATAGATGGTAAGGTGCTATAGGAAAAAAGAGCCCTAAAATACAGGGGCTTGACTAACATAGTAATGTATTTCTCGGTCAAGAAACAGTCTAGTGGTGAGTGGTCCAGATTGGTGGGAGAGCTTTCCAGTCTTCAGTTAATCATTCAGGAACATTGTTTCTTCCATCTTGCTGCTTCTGCAGTCCCTAGGGTGTTGTTCTCATTAATCATTTGAAATTAGATCAAGCTAGAAGGAGAAAGTACAGAGATGGAGGGCAGGCAATTTCCTTTTAAGCAAATGGTATAGAAGTCACATACATTTCTTCCACTCACACTCTTCCACTTCCATTGGTGAGAACAAATCACCTATCACTGATCATAACTAGTTGCAAAGGAGGCTGGGTAGTGGAGGCGCTAGCTGAACGTCCATGTGCCAGGTAAAATTCCACTATTAAGGAAGAAGAAAAGAAAGGATTTCTGGTAACCACTAGCAGCATGCCACACCAAGGTAATCCCTGCTAGGGATTAAATCTCTTGAAAAGCTTGGAAACCCAGGTCAATAATGTCTTTCTCTGAGAGCCCAAAGCCATCTGTGTGGGTTACGAGTCAAAAGGCATTCTGTGAAGTCTGACACAACAGTGCAAATGGAACCTTTTTGTTACCACCATAAAACTTCAACTATTGTTGAAATCGTTTTCTGTTTGCTTCATCCCCAAAGATTCTGTGTGAAAGTCCAGAATATTTTCTTTGCTTTTCTAAAAGGCACAATCTAGACCCTCTCTTTTAATGCCCTGAAAGATTAGCTCTGCTCGGGGATATCCTCAAATCTCAGCCTTCTGTTTTTTTCCAGAGCCTTCTTCAAGTGCTCCATTGTTTTTCCTCACAAAGGAACACAAGGCAAACTCTCTCCAAAGGGGCCAAAGACTCTTACTTCTCTCCTTCTGTCAGGACTTCTTAGGTAGCTCAAAAAGCTTAAATAAATACTGGAATTTATTGGTTTATGTAACTTAAAAGCTCAAGGGACAGACTATAGGTACACCTTGATCCAGGGGTTCAAATTATGTCATCAGGATATTATCTCATTCCCTCTATGTCTCTCAATGCTACTTTTCTGAGTGTTGGTTTCCTCCTTTGGCAAGTTCTCATTCATGTTGGCCTCCAACATTTCAGGCTTTAAGTTTCATAGCTCTGATTGTAGCAGGAAAAGAGAATATACTCCTTTCTCCTCAGCTGAAGCAAAAGTACCCAAGATTGTACATCAGTGGCTCTGATAGGATCACTGGCTCATGTTTGAATTAATCAATGTGACTGTGGAATTGAATGCTTTGAATGGTCAGCACCACATCATAGGAGAAAGCTAAGTCAACACAAATCAGTAGAAAGGAATATCAGGGTGCTGTTAGCAGAAGGGAGCATGGATCCTGGGCAACAAAACAACAACAGATGTCCACTGCCCATTCATTTGCCTATGAAGTTGACAAATCCAAACTGGTCTTAGGATGACTCTTAAATACTTGCCTTTGAATAAAGATGCTCTAAAGCCCTTTAAACTACTTAGTTTCCCAGAGTCTTCTTCTTGCAGTCATACTCCAAGTGTTTGTCATTATCATGTCCTCAGGTCTTTAACCCTGAGGGCAGGCATATGCCTTCCTACAAGGACCTACTGATCATGAGTTACATCACAGTAATTGCCATTTTGCAATTATAATTTCTTAAGGTTTTCATTTTGCAGCCCACTTCCATTTTCTGTAACTTCATGCTGTACTTTATTTCTTTTTAAAAAAAATTTATTTATTTTTGGCTGTGTTGGGTCTTTGTTGCTGTGTGCGGGCTTTCTCTAGTTGCAGTGAGCGGGGGCTACTCTTCGTTGTGGTGTGTGGGCTTCTCATTGCGGTGGCTTCTCTTTGTTGCAGAGCATGGGCCCTATGTGTGTGGGCTTCAGTAGTTGTGGCACACGGCTCAGTAGTTGTGGGTCACAGACTCTAGAGCGCAGGCTCAGTAGTTGTGGCACACGGGCTTAGTTGCTCCGCGGCATGTGGGATCTTCCTGGACCAGGGCTCGAACCCGTGTACCCTGCACTGACAGGCGGATTCTTAACTGCTGCGCCACAGGGAAGTCCCTGTACTTTTTTTCTAATGAAATGGATTACTTAAAAAAACTTCATGTCCCATTTAATATAATGAGGGACACCAAAACTAAAGCATCCATAGCAAGAGTAATTTGTAAAGGATTTCAGGAAAGAAAACCTCCTTTATTTCTTAAACAGAATAATAGATCTCTCCAAGATACAATGGAGACTGGTCCTACTGATAGTTGGTTATATACCCTGCCATAGTCTCTAAGGCTTGGAATAGATAAGACGTTTGCCACAGTAATATCAAGATCTTGTTCATATTAATGCGGACTAACCAGGGAGCAGGGAATCCAGTTTTACCATTGTTCTCTTGGAACAAGCTAGATTCGTTGGGACTTAAACAATGTAGTGTAGGGTGAGGTAGTTAAGACCATAGACTCTGAGACATTTTCCCCAGGATTGAAATTCTACATCTACTACTCACTGCCTGTTTGACCTTAGGTAAGTTACTTGACTTCACTATTCCTTACTTCCTTCAACTGCAAAGTAGAAATAATAATAGTATTGACCTCACAGAGTTGATGTGATGCTTCTATGAGTTAATATGTATAAAATGTTTAGAATAGTGTGAGAACTATGAAAATAAAGTAAGAGCCATATAAATGCATAGTAAGAACTTTATTAGCTATTATTAATTTTTCATGAATATTCATATATAAATATTTAAATAAACAAAGTGAGGGAAGTATTCAGTAGCAAGTTCCTTGAAGAACCAACTGAAGCACAAAACCCACATTTTCTTTTTATGAATCCCACTTAAATTATCCACATCTGAGGAAGAAAGTGGGAATGACATACTAATGGAAAAACAGGCTAACCTAGTTTCACATTTGAGAGGTGGAGTAATTTATGGGAAGGCTCTCAAGGCTTCTAAATGCTGCAATCAAATCACTAGATGGAGAAAACTACAAAATCAAATTCCAAACAATGAAAACATTAGTTTCTTAATGGAACAGTTCCAACCATCTGGCATTCATATGTTTGCAGGGAGGTTATTGTGCAGACATAAGGACCCAATCCCACCTCTAGGCAAGAAGCTTTCATGAAGGAAGTTTACCCTGGCCATTTGTGGCTGGTTAATATTACCAGAAGAGGTTTTATGGCGTTTTTTGTTTGTTTGTTTTTTTGTTTAAGTGTTCCACTGTTAATGTTTCAAATGCAAACTTTTTTTTCAAGAGAACACAGAAAGAAGGAACTTCAGATATATTTGTAGAGTGCAAAACAGTGGGTAGGAGATTTCAGCATCTCAGAAATAAGCTTTTTCTTGAAGGCAATTTTTAAAAAGAGGTGCCCTGTTGCATAGGTTGGATTCAGTCTTGATGATAATCTATTATCTCTTCTAAACAGATTTAAATTAAATGCTAGATAATCTTCTCATCATACTTTAACAACCGATTTTGAATGAAACTTGGAACACAGAAAATAATGACATTTCATTTTTCTTTGAATGAACTGCCAATTTTGTTAGCATATTATCTTTTCTCTCTACTATGGAACTTGACCTACTGTTGAAGGTTCATTCATTCACTTAAGATTAATAATCCAACAAGTATTAACTAAGCCTCTACTAAGTGCTAGGTACTGCATGAGACATACCTATTCAATAGAGTATAAAAAGATGAGTTTTTAAGAAATGAAAACAGGTGTGTTATGAAAAGGGCAGTTTGATATAAAATGTTAACAGCATGAGAGATTTTTAAAAAGATAAAAGGAAGAACTGGAAAACAATTTAACATTCAATGTAAATAAAAGCCACATTGGAGTGATTAGAAAGAAAAATATGCTATGGATAATAGAATCAATCATGTGGGTTTCACACTTTATAAGGTCTCCTAGGATGCAGGGCAAAAGATTAAAAAAAGGGCAAAGAGATAAAAATGACAAGAGAGGAACTGAATGGAGAACAGAGAACAAAGAGCCAGTATATTGACAAGGCTGATCCTGAAGGAGACAGAACAAATGAAGCAAAGCCACAATTACATATATAGTAGAAGAAAACTTTCCTGAGCTTATTGTATAAATTTATAAAACGAATTATAAATTTTTTATATAAAGACCTATTTCTGTAGATTTGTAGTTTCTAGGTTACTACATAATTTACTTTTTTTTTTTGAAGAGAATAGAAAACATTCAAAGATACACAAAGACTAAATATATACTACCCATAAAGCCTTGTTGAGAAATGTAAACATTAGTCCAAGTGCCTGAGGTGTATACCAAGTTGAGAACATTTGAAAATTATTATTAAAATTTTTTATTAAAAAGAAAGAATAAAACAAATTCATTAAGCATTCAGCACCAGAAACTAAGGAGATTTACAAAATAAACCCAAGGAAGTCAGTAGGAAGGATTTAACTATGAACAAAACAACTAATGAGATACACAGCAGAAAATGAATAGCGTTGATAAATCCATCCTAGATCTGTTTCTTTTTTTCATAAAGGTCAAAAAAAAATCCTTAGCAAAGCAAATCATTAAAACAAAGCAAAACAAAACAAAAAACACGTAACCTACAGTACTAGGTTAAACAAAGGGGTGAAGACCATAACAATTCCAGTTCAAGCAATTTGAAAATATCAACAAAAAGACTATTATATGATGATCATTGAAAGATAAATAGAAAGCTAAATAGGATAGAAACTGTGGAAGATACTTGTGCAGATTTGGTTCTATGTAGATGCCGAGGCTGAGGTAGGAGAACAAAGAAAGGGTTTATCGGGGAGTAACATCTATGAAAAGAAAAGGTGGAGAAGAAGGATAGGACAGGGGGAGCTACCAGACCATGATACAGACCCAATAAAGTCTTCACTAGCCCAATACTGACCTTGGGAGCAAAGATGGTTCATTAGAGAAGTCCCTCATTAGACAGAAATGGCTAGGTCCTTGTACGCCCCCCCCCCCCCCCCACCGCTCAGTCATTGGCCATGGTTGACCATGAGAAGAGTGTAATCTTGGCTATCACTTTGCTCATTCATTGGCTCAAGGGATGCCCTAAGAAGAATGTGGCATCACCTTAAATTGCTGAAGCCATGGACCATCTGCTAACCACACCCTTTGCAGCAGGTTTGTGAGTTCTTTCTTGGAATGGATTTGAATGGCACATATCCATGTCTGCTGAGCAGGTTCAGCCTTCCTGCTTGTGGAGATGATCAGGAATTCCACCTCTTCCCTCTCCTTTACCAGTTGGAAGAATTACGGAAGGGGGAGGATCGTGTGCATTCAAGTTCATCTTGGAATATATTACGATACTCAGTGTAATTTATACTTGCCAAAACCTGTCCTTAATGGATCAGATGCATGACCTGTTAGTCTAAATTTCTACAAGTCAGTTCAGATCTCTCTCTGGGAAAAAGTCCAGTTATTGTTATTGCTGTTTATCTTTTATCAACTTAAGGTCCCAGAAATGGCTTTTAGATAACTTTTCAGAGATATTTTTTTCTAGATATTTTCTCAGTAATTGGAGATTAATTAACCTCATCAGCAAATTCTGTCCAGGCTCAACTGCTATACTTCCTTCCTTCTGATCACTGTGCATCTTCCCAGGGGTTTTAGAGTATCCCGTGTTACTGTCTCAAACCCCCTATAGTCCCTCTGTACTCTGCAAATTAGCAGTGACTTCTGTGAGGTCACCTCTTGTCTGCAGAGCAATCCTCCGAAGGTTGTGGCCATATTTTATATCAAATTAGTTCCTGTTCTAGGGTTTGTGATCTTTGCATGGCACAGATAGAAGGTGGCCAGGGGTCCTTAGCAATCATGGATAAGAACTCCATATTTAGTGGGTGTTATAGGCTGAATTGTGTCTCCCCCAAACTCTTTTTGAAGAACTTAAACCTCAGCACCTCAGAATGTGACTGTATTTGGAGTCAGGGTCTTTAAAGGGGGTGATTGAGGTAAAATGAGGTCATAGGGGTGGACCCTAGTCCAACAGGACTATCCTCATAAGAACAGATTAGGGCACAGACGAACACAGACTGAGGGGAGGCCAAGTAAAGACATCTGGAGAAAACCACCATCTGCAGGACTAGGACAGAAGCCTCAGAAGAAAGAACCCTTGATCTTGGACTTCTAGCCTCTAGATCAGTGGGAAAATGAATTTCTGTTTTTTAAACCACCCAGTCTGTAGTACTTTGTTATTGGCAGCCCTGCCAAACTAATACAGTGGGTATCAATCTCAACCAATAAACTTAGATATTCAAGAAGGATTTTTCTATATTTCAGATTAAATTCTTTTCTGGATCTCCCATTCCTCATGGTTGGTGGGAAAACATGAGCTCAGTTCTTTTGCAGTTTTCTTCTTTTCTTGGGGAATTGGAGTTACACACCCCTATCTAGGTCAGTTACTCTTCCCGAGTTTTATATAATGGCAACGTGTTGGAGGGGCTTCTCTAGCATCGGTCTGCAGAGGTTGCCTCTGAGACTTCCTTTGTTCAAGTCCACTGCTGATATGTTACCTGTGAGACATGACCATCTGTGACTAAGCTATGCCATGTTCCATCTACCTAAACACATCTTGCAGTCTTTTCTTCTAAGGCAGCTTCCTTTCTCTCCAGCAGAATTGCTGGGAAGCAGGACAGAGGTGCCCTCTGTTCTTGGGATACACAGTCTTCTCTCTGTTGCTCTCACATTCCAAGTATACTTTTTTTCCTTCAGGTCTATGCATACTGTTTATGCCTGTAAGTCCCCTTCTCCTAAGAGCTTAGGTTTTCTATAAAGAGTTTTGGCTCTTCTGTTTTCTGTTTTGTCATATACTTTCCAGAGCAATGAGCACAGAACATATGGCTATTCAACAATGAGAGAAGGAAAGTAGAAATACAGGGAGAAGAAAACATGGGAAAAAATCTCAAAATATAGTTTGGTCATGTAATTATTATATCCCACTAAAGCCAGAAGACACATACTATTGATTATATAAATATATTTTATGGTTATATAGAATTAGAATCCTAGCCATGGAAAGTCACAGGCTTTTTACATAGGAATAATCTACTGACTTGCTTATTAATAAAAAACAGTTTTTATTGAAGTATGGTTGATTTACAATGTTGTGTTAGATTCTGGTGTACAGCAAAGTGATCCAGTTATGCATGTATATATATTCTTTTTCATTATAGGTTATTATAAGATATTGAATATAGCTCCCTGTGCTATGCAATAGGAACTTGTTGTTTATCCTGACTTGCTTATTATAGTTAATTTTTCTTAGGACATGTGTAGAGTGTATCTTGGTTTTATATAGGAGTACAGTCATTCTTTGCCCTTAAGTGTTGCAGTGTTTAATATGTTCAGTCACAACAGCAGCCCTCAGAGGATGTGATGGCTGAATATTATTCCATAATAGTTTGTCTTAGAAATATCATTGTATGGATAGATCCAGATAATGACACTTGTGTTTTGAAATATACTATTCAGGTGTAATTTACAAATAATAAGTTACACCAGTCTTAAATGTTCAGTTCACTGAGTTTGGACACATACATACACCCATGTTACCACAACACAAAGCAAGATATAGGATAGTTCCCTTACCCCAGGAAGTTCCCTTGTGTGCCTTTTCTATCAGTCCCCATTCCCTATGCAATCATTGTTCTAACGTCATAGATAAGTGTTGCCTGTTCTGGAACGTCACAGAAATGAAATCATATAGTATGCACTGTTTTGGATCTAATTCTGTTCAGCATATTTTTGAGGTTCATCCGTACTGCTGTGTATATCAGGAGTGTGTCCCCGGTATTGCTGACCAGTCTTCCATTCACGTCCATTATTGTTTTTTAACCTGTGGAATTTACTCTGCTTCTGGCAGAGTAAATGTTGTCAGAGAAATGAGGGGGGATTGGCAGAGGCATTCAGTTCAATGTGACCAGTAGAGTTTGTGCAAAGGTGTAACACGCCCACTTCTGGCGAATGCCCACTCTAGAGGGCAGGTCATCAGAATCTCTACTTTTCTCAGATCAATCCACAATCTAGGCTATAGGGTGTCATTGAACCCCTGAGATTACAGTCAAAGTGTGTATGAATATATATATATTAGTTAAGCCAAGGTAACTGAGAGATTCCCCAAGTTTAGTGGCTCAAAGAACAAAAAATTTCTTTTTCACATAAATGTCCAGAGAGATGCTCACGTCAGTAGAGAGGCTGTCCTTCATGTGGACAGGAGCGTCCTTCAAGCGTCAGGAGTCACGGCTGCCTGTCATCTTCCATCCGTGGCTTCCAAGGTTGGTGTGGGTATTGCCATCCCATCAACAGAAGGGACAAAGAACCTGAGGGAGCACACCTGAGAGGAGTTTTTGGTAGTCCTACAATCAGCAGAAGTCACTTATGCTCAAGTTATACTGGAGACAACTCAGTTACGTGGCCTCGATTAATCGCAGGAGAGGCTGGGAAATCTAATCTAGCTGGTGCCCCAAAAGGAGAGAATGGATATTGCAGTTGCTTCTGCTACAATATGTATACCTACGTTTACCTGTCTCATAGCTTTGATTCAGTTCTGAAGGGGGTCCACATCCAAAACTGTTTCAGAGCCTTCTGTTAAGGGACCACTACCCCACTGCTTCTTCCACCTTGCTCTAGGAGGTATAATAGGTATCAAGTCAAAACAACAGAAATGACATAAGATACACATGACTTGGGAAAACCCCTGTCCCACTTTTGCCCAGAGTGGCACAATACTGCGCATATTCCTTGGAACACTCATTGCAGGTCTTGAGGCAGACGTCACATCAACTACTAGAACTCACAAGAATCCAGCATATTAGAATCGGCCATATTTTATTTGAAAGAAAAGAGCAAACTCTTTTATGGTTTGTACTTTTTGCACCGTTTGTAAGAAATTCTTCTCTACCCTGAAAAGATGAAGATATTCTAAACATCTGGAAGTTTTACTTTAGGTCTTCACATCATTAGGAACTTATGTTTGTTTACAGTGTGAGGTAGGTATCCCATGTTGTTTTGGAAATATATTTAGAGAATGCTAAAGAGAACTACAGAGAACATCTTTGATGTACTATTTTACGTGGGCTTGTCTCATTTATGTGTGGTTCTGTTTCTGAACCTGCCATTCTCTTTCATGAGATTATTTACCAGTCTCTGCACCAATCCTACATTGTTTCAGTTGGTGAAGCTTTAGAGTATTTTGATACCTGGAGTGACAATTTTCCCTCCTTATGCTTCTTCAGAATTGTCTTAGTTATTCTTGGCCTCTTCCACTCCCACATGACTTGTAGAATCACTTTGTTAAGGTCTATGAAAAACCCTATTACAATTTGGAGTAGATTGCACTCTGTTTATGGAGTCCTCTCATCCATGAACATGATATTATCTCTCCATTTATTGAGGCCTCTTCATGTACTTCAATACATTTTTATAATTTTCTACATATAGTAAATACAGATACCATACCTTTCTTTTAATTTTTATTCAAGTTATAATAAAAATTTGTTGCTACATAAGTGAGACCTTCAAACATTTATTATTTATAATGGGCTGTGGCTTCATTGTACATTGATCTTTTATTCAAAAATGTTGCTAAACTCTCTTCTTTGTTCTAATATTTTATTAGATTTGCCTGAATTTTCTCAGAAGACAATTATATCATCTACAAATCACTTTTTCCTTCTTTTCCACACCTTATATCTTCCAATTTCTGTGTGTGTGTGTGCGTGTGTGTGTGTTGTTATCTTGGCAAGGTGCTTTATTACAATGTGGAATAGAAATGGTAAAGTGATCCTCGTTTTCTTTCTTACTTTAAAAGGAAAATGTTTAATGAATTAACATTAAGAATAATGCCTCTAGAATTAGGTTGTTGGTAGCAACTCTATCATGTTCAGGAAATTCCTCCCTTTTCTAGTTTGTTGAGATTAAGAAAAATGAGTGGCAAATTTCTTTACATTTTCTAATATGAAGCCATTCTTACATTATGGTATCGGCCTGATGTGCTTGTGATGTAGTTTTTAAAAACACATTGCTGAACTTGGTTTGATTATATGTAAGAATAAAATTTTTTATTCCTTTTGAGATTGGTCTAGAATTTTCCTTTCTATTTTGTTTTTGTTTGTTTTTTGTTTTGTTTTTTTTTGCGGTACGCGGGCCTCTCACTGTTGTGGCCTTTCCCGTTGCGGAGCACAGGCTCCGGACGCGCAGGCTCAGCGGCCATGGCTCACGGGCCCAGCCGCTCCGCGGCATGTGGGATCTTCCCGGACCGGGGCACAAACCCGTGTCTCCTGCATCGGCAGGCGGACTCCCAACCACTGCGCCACCAGGGAAGCCCTTCCTTTCTATTTTAATGTCTGATCTTGGCATCAAGATTTTATTAGCTCATAAAATAATTGGGGTGCTTTCCTTCTTTTTCTCTGAAATCATTTGAATAGAGATTACCTATGAAGATTTGGTAAATCTTTGCCACCAAAGTTTTGACCCTTTTTGTAGGTAGATTTAGAAATATGAATTTAATTTATTCAATAGTTACAAATATATTCATGTTTTTAATTTGTTTGACTCAATAAAGTTTTGTAATTTGCATCTTATTAAAAAGTATCTATTTCAGCTAAGTTTTAAAAATGTTCACAACATTCTGTTAGTATTAGAAAAAAAGTCTCGAAACTATAGTTATAATTTCATTCACAGTCTTGTTTCTTTTCTCTCTTTCCTCACTATCAGTCCTACTAGAAATTTACCAATTTTATTATTGTTTTATAGAACTTTTTGTTTTGTGACCCTTTCTATGAGTTTTTGGATATTTAGGTCTATTTTTAGCTCTAAAATTATACATGTAACACACATATGTGTTTTTTCTTCATTTTCTTCCCCCCTCCCCTTCTGTTTTAGATCAAAGGCTTTTTATTTGGGTGAGGGAAACTACAGGAAAAGGATTTGCTCACCCTTGATCTACTTCAGACACTACCCAGATTATTCATGCAGAAACAGGTGATAAGAAAAAGGTGAGCAAACAGTGTATTTAGGGCTTTCATTTCATTGTAGTCTGGTCCTCATACAGGGCTGCTGCACACACAATCCCATCTTCTACTCTCTGTTCCTAGAGTCTCTTTATGTCACTTCTACCCTGAAGAGTGTTATTTTATTTTATGCTATTTTAGTTTTACTACATTGGGCTGACCTCACCCACCTCTGCCGCTGGCCTTTTAAAATAGACACGTTTCCTAAGGAGAATGATTTCTTTCCAGTCAAGGGGAAAAACAGCAGCGAGGCATAAATACCCCATTTTAACAAGGAAGAAACCTCTGCCTGAGAGGCACCTGAAAAATTTTCCCAAGCAGGCTGAATTCTCTCAGGGTATTGTTTCACCGGAATACATTCTCTGCATCAGTCTCTACATTAACAGACTGGAGGGAAAGTTTCCAACAGATCTTTTTGCTGATAGGTTTGATTACTCTCTAGTAGAAAATTTCAAAGGCTTTTTGCCAGACGGAAGGGAATGTGGGAAGGCAGAGGGAACTGGCATGACCAGCAAACCCTTCTGAACAAATAACAGAGCCAAAAGTAGTAACAGCCAATGTTTCAATCCTAAATGCTCTGCAGATTATAGTCCTTGGACCACTAGATAACAGCAATAATCTGACAAAGTCTACAGTTATCAAGATATTAATGTAAACTGTACTTGAAATACTCCTCATTCAAATTCTCTTCATTTTGCTGAAAATATTTTTTCTCACGTTTGACAGCACCAGCTATCTTTGGGCCTCTGGCTCTGGTGAAGTCATTTGAAGAAACAGATCTAGAGAAACATTGCTTGGCAGAGGATAAGAGAGAAAGGTTAGGACAGAAAGTATTAAGATGACTATCCAAGAAATGGAATCAGTTTGATTGGCAAGAGGGCCACAGACAGATAAAAACATTAAAGAAAGTATATCAAGGTATCTTTCTGCATCTCTATTGAAATAACATCACCTACTGTTGGGTTTGAAGAAGCCTGCTCAAATATATTATCTTACTTTGTTAAAGGCAACCTGGAACCTGATAAAATAGACTTTATTAGTATTATTATCCCATTTTACAGATGAGAAAACTGGCTCGTTTGGAACACAATACTAGTTTTGATGGATTAATCTCTGTGCTGAACTGGATTCTGTACTGGATTTCATTTTCTCTCTCCTTTTACACTGGGCATACAACCTACAGTTGATTTTAAAGTTATTAAACAAAAACTGGGTGAAGAGCAGTCTCATTCAGACAGGTCCGCATGTGTCAGGGAGACAGGTCTGTCCAGGCTGACCTTGTACTTTGCTCTCCAATTCATTCTAGGCCATGGTAGGACAAATAAAGAGGAAAGAAAGTTTTTTTAAAGCAAATAACTTGGAACTCTTGAATACACGTCTTGTGTGGACAGAACTCCTCATTTGATGTTAGAAAGGATCACAGAGTAGTTAAGGCAGTTACTATATAGTCAAAGCAGAAGCCACCATATTCCTTAATATGGTAAGAGGTAAAATGAATATCCTGGGAAAACATTCAAGCTGAGTGGTAGGCAAGAAACTCATTTGCACTTTATCTTTGATTTATGAGGAAGGGTGAAAGATTGAAATAATTAATTTGTAAATTAATTATTTGATACTATTTATTGCTATAGTTAATATAACAATTTAATTATTTTAAATAAAATTTTAAAATATTCTTTTTACTAGATATAGAAGTTTTGGTATTGAGAAACCCAACAGTAAATACAAAGAGTGTGTAGTAGAAAGAAGACAGGAAAATGAGCTAAGTGATTTTTCTGAGGTGGGTAGAGCTATGGTGCAAAACAAAAGTCCCTTTCAGTATAGCCTTTCTTTTCTTACCAATATATGCTTTTTATTATATTTAGATTATATAGTGGACATTTTCCTATTTGTCCTGGTATCTTTCCTTAGAGTTTAAGATCAGCTCTCATTATTTTTGCGATAAGAGTTTTTATATGCATTTCTGCATGCTGTAAATGAACATATTAGCACCGTGCATGTATTAAAATTTCTATTTTTTCACATTTTAATGGATTATTATAAAAGAAATGATAAATTGGTAGGAAAGGAGAGGAAGCAGAGTTCTTTAAGGCTGATTTTTTAACAAAGGGGATTTGCTACATTGTTTGAAAAAGGAAACAGCTTGAGAGTAATGGATGAGCAGTCAGGGTTTAGCTTTGAGCGCCCTTTGAAAACCGCAAGACGAACTCAATCAAGGTTCGAAGCAGTCACTTGCGGGCGACGGTCACGTTCTCTTCGAGGCAGACCTCACTGTAAGCTTGAGACGTTTCCATCCCCACCAAGAATTCTTCCCCTCCCCGCCCTGTGCGGTTTCCGGTGACCTCCCATTTCTGCGAAGCCCAAGGTTACCGAGTGACTGCCACCAACGCAGCCCTCCCTCCTGGTTCTGCGTTTCTTTCTTATATGTACTTGTATCAGTCCTGCCAAGTTCCCTGACAAACTGCTGTCGTAGACCCCACGTGCCGTTTAGAGTTTGCCCAGTTTTTACTCGTAAGCTGCTTTTTGTTGTGTCGCGGCTTTAGCAGTGGAGCTAGAGGCAGAGAATTGCCAACACTCCAGGAAGCCAAGGGTGGGAGGTGGGGAGGGGGTGGCGCGGCTGGAGAGCCCCCGGTGGACCGGGTGTTGTTCCAGAACCTGGGCGAATCTCTGTGCCCGCCACTTTCCCGAGAACCATCCCCAGGCCTTAGTCCTGCGCCGCTCCCAACCACACCTCCAGGTGTGTATTCCCCGCCCTTAATTACTCTTCTAAAATTGATAGTTTGCACTTGCAAAGTTACACTGGGAAAGCGGAAGAGAAATTTATAATCATGGATATGGAGAACTAGGGGAGCACAGTCACACTTGCTTTGGTCTGCAGACCCAGGCAATCGAAAACTCAGAAATGGAAACGTGTGCACCTTTCCGGCAGCAAAATTGACTCTGCGTTCTTTGCAGCCTCGACTTGAAGGCTGCACTGGGAGAAACTCTGTGCCTCCGGGAAAGTTTGGAAACGGAACTACGAGAGAGGCCAGACATCGGGGATTTTGCGGGCCCTGCGATGTCTTCCAGAGCTTTTCAAGTGGGGAGAGAAGAGCGACGAAATGAAAATGCAACGTGTAGGAGAGGCCGCCCGAGTCCCGCAAGTTGCCGGTCGCAGAGGTGAGCGCGGGAGCGGGTGGGGATGGAGATCCGGAGCTGGAGGCCGTGGGTCTCCAGACGCGGGTGGGTCCGATCCGGGTGGGGGGCGGTGGGAAGATGATGAATGGGAGGCTTGGGCTACCCTCCGCCCCCGCCCCTGCAGACGGGGCGGGGAGTCCGGCAACTGGATGAGGGAGGAGGAGCACAGAGGGTAGGGGCTCTGGGGGCGTCGCGCCAGGTAAGGGAATGAGCCAGGGGGAGGGAGTCGGGGGTGTGGGAGTTGCTGACTTGTGCTACGTGGAGCCTGCAGAAAAGAAAGAAGGCGGAGGAAGAAGGGGGCAGGCGTCCGCCCTGCTCCCGCGGCCCTCCCTCGGCGCCCCCCTCCCCCGCCGCCCTGCCAGCGCGCCAAAGCCGGAGCAGTCGGGGCCGAGAGGCGGCTGACGCTCCCGGAGCCGCGACGCCCCTGTCCCACAGCGGAGCCTGCCGGGATCTCGGGCGGCCTGGGCCCCGGCGCCGCCGAGCCCTCCCCGGCCTCCCGGCCGCGCGCGCGGGACCCCGGCGGGGTGGGCGCAGGGGGCGGCCCCGCTCCGGGCGACGGCCGAGGGGCGGGCGGAGGGCCGGGCTCGGCGGGCCGCGGGGCGGGGGCTGCGGGGATTGACCGCGCAGCCTGAAGCCAGCCCGGGGGCGGCGGGAGCCGGACGCGCGGCGGCGACGGGCGCAGGTAAAAGGACTGGCGCGGCGCGGGGTGGCGCGAGGGGACGGTGCCTTCTGAGCGCGGAGCCAGCTTTCGCCGGGTCCCTTCCGCCGCCAAACGGCGCGCTGGGATCGCGCTGTCCTGCGGCAGACGGGCTTTGTGGCTGTGTGTGTGTGTGTGTCTCTGTGTGTGTGTCTGTGTGTGTGTACGCGCGCGCCTGTGCCGGGTGTGGGTGGGTGTGCATGCTCGCGGGCCGACCTGCAGGAGGCGAGGCGCTCCTGGCCTCCCCAGCCAACCAGTTGATCGAGCCCCGGGAGGGAAGTGGCCGCAGCCGCCCGGGCCGCCGCCCCTCCCGTCTCCCAACCGGGTCAGCGCTCCCCGGGGCCCACGCTGTGCCCCGTGCCAGCGGCCGGGACCCGCCCAAGTGACACGTAGGTGGTCCCCGGTTACCTGGGTCTGGGTGGGGGCCCGAGCTGGCAGGCGGGAGGCGCTCAACATTACCCCCAAGCCGCGTCCCGGTGGACGTGGACCGCCGGGAGTCCCCGCGACCCGCAGCGCCGAGCTTCCCCACCACTTGCTTCTCACCGGCCACGCAGCGGTCTCTCCCCGCCTGAGGACTTTAAACTTAAGTTTCTGTCCGGACGTCTAACAGACACGTTTATCAAGTAACTGGGGAATCTAAGGCAAGGGAGGGACCTGGCTTTGAGTTGGTGGTTTTGAAATAGACGGGCTCGTTGTGTGTGTGTGCGCGCGCGCGTGTGCGCAGGACTAGTTTGTTGTGAATGGATTTACCATTTATTCTTGTTTTTCTTTGCTGCCATTTGGACTTTGATGTGTAAGAATGACGGTATCCAGGACTTGTTGCTGCCTTCAGTCCGGGGCCTGAGATTGCTGCTTTCTGCTGCTACTTCTCTTTTTTTTGTTGTTGAAATCTATGGAGGTTTCCTAAATGTGCGTTTCCAGTGAGCGCTGGCTTGTTAAAGTTTCTCTGAACGCGTTGTTTCCCATTGGAATAGATACATATTTACAAACATGAATCTTGAAAACAGGTGACTGCAGTTATGAGAGCAAAATCCTCTATTCCTTCGGGCTTTAACAGTCCGTGATTTTCACCTATTTGCATTAAGTGTCGTTTGCCCAGCCTAAACATAACTGTGAAGCAGGAGGTCTGTTACTCAAAGCTTGCAATTCGGGTTAAGAGGGAGACCGTGCTGGTTTAAAACTAAGTTCATTTTCCTAAGAAACTATTTCCTTGTCAAATAAGAGTAGTAAGCCCCAAGGAAAAAGGGTGTGTACTGAAATTTGGACCGAATTAAATTGCATTAACACACACATGCATAATGTCATCCATTTGTTTCTGCCCTTGATTCTCCAATTCTGGGGAGGCCGGAGCATATTTGCCCCAAAAGCAAAATTGTGAATAACGATCAGCATTATTAAGGCTGCATTTTTCTTGATACCATTTAATTTGAGGATAAAGAAGCCAAGTAGCCAGAGAAAGAGGTAGTGTGTGGCGGGAAGGCCGGGCTGAGGGGCCAGGCAGGAGGACTGGGTTATCATAATCTGATCCCACAGACACACCACGTCCCCTAGTGGTGCGACTTTAGCCGGTTTAGGTCAGCTGGTCCTCCTTCTTGGTGTACTCATCTGGAAAATGGAGGGGTTTGATCATCTCTGCTGTTCCTTCTAGCTCCCCCCACAACACTACAAACTGGAGGGTGGTTATCCCATGTTAGAACAGTAGGGAGAGAGTAGAGGGAAGTGTCAACTGTTAGTCTGGGAGGTAAGGGAGAGGGCAGGAAGGCCAAGAGGGTTGAGGAAAAGCAGCAGTGGGAGATGCCTGGAGGGGGAAGAACCTGGAGCTGGGAGTCGGTTCTCCCCTGTTTTTTCTTTCCTCCTGCACAAGGACATCAATAATACCACCCTACCCCACCCCAGTCAGTCTTCCACTACCCGTATTATTTAAAGTGGGTGAGCTACTTAACCTTAAAATTGACTTTGAGTCTGTAGTCTGACCTGGCCAACTTACCATTTGCATCGTTGTCTCTCAAGAGATGAGCTGCAGCTCAGTGCTGAGCACACTCAGTGGATCTCAGAAATCTCTGCGAGTGATGGGAAAAGTTACCAGACGTGGGAATGTAAGTGGCAGCCCTTTCAACACCTGAGTTTGAAACGTCTGTTTTTATTTGAAGCTAATCTTTTCTGAAAAGTGATTTGATTTAAAAGAAGATTCTACCACAGACTTCTCAAGGTTTTACTGAATCTGTTCTGACTGTTAGACCTACTGGAAAATTCAAAGCAAGTAAAACTCTCACTTGCTAAGTCTTTTTGATACATAGTGACAGTCAGTCTGAAGTTCATGATTTTTAGGCAGGAGAATCTTATTTCAAATGCTTAGTAAGGAAAGTTGCAACCTGAGTGGAATAGACTGTGTCATTTTCACTGGGACGCTCAAAGTGTCCAAATAACAAGACCTGAGATTTAGTTTGAGGTCACGATTTTAATATCTGTGCTTGATGTGTGGCCTGTCTCCCTTTTCTTTAATTTTTTTTTTTTTGGTACCTATATGCATACACACTTGAGGAACATGGTGTATTTTAAAAGTGAAGTGTGATGTAATAAAACTTGGTTTAAAATTTGAAAGCTTGCTCTGGCCTTGCTAACTCAGCATCTTATTTGGTTTCTAATGTTTACATACCACGCTATGTTCCAAATCCCTGTAGTGTTATTTAGCTATCTCATGGAGAGCTATCATGGATGCCTTAGAAAGTTGGGAGAAAAGGAGGAAATTTTAATTGGATAAGCAGTTACTGCGTTCCTTCGACGGTGGCAGATACAAGGATGAGAAAAAGGAGGCTCTAGAAAGAGCTGCAGTACAGAGGGAAAAGATGCAGCTAACTTCAATATATAGCAGCTGGGTTGCATAACTAGGCGGCAGCTGTAGAATCTAAGAAACTTGGCATGCCAGGCAATGGAAAATTAAATTCTGTCTCTGGGGCAGACTTCACAAAAGGGACTTGAAGGATGAAAATGATGTGTCTCTTAAAAGATGAATGGTGGGGAGTGAACTATGTAGTTGGAGTCTGGAGTAATGGAGGCTGGAAAGATACAAGGCGATAAATTGTGGGGACCTTGGCTGTTATTTTAAGGAATTGTACTACCTAGGGACAGGGAGGGGGAAGTACGGTTTAACCCCACAACGCAGGAAGGCACTGAGTCACAAATACTGGGCATAGAGAGGGCTGAAATGATTGAGAGGTGCCTGGGCCCTGATTCCATCACATACCCTCGTAACTCATGCTGAGTGAGTTTCAGGGCGCTGCTGCCAGCTTATCCAGATTATAGAAAGGTTACAGAATAAAGAATATGCAGTTTCTTCTCCCGTATTGCCCCCAAATTGATAGTGGCCTTTTGAGAAATATAATTTAGTGAAAATTAATGATGTTATTGTGTTACATCTGGACCTTGCGAGGCCCTTGAAGCATGTGGGTTAAAATTGCTCTCCAGGCTCAGAGCTGACCAAGAAAGCATTCTGTTTTGTTTTTGTTTAGGGAAGGGCCTGCTAGTTAATGCTAATTGAAACGTGAATCTCATGGCAACCGACATTCTTGACTGTGTGTATGTTATACATAGTATTTCACAGCGGTTGAATATTTGCAGCACAGAAGAGAATTATTATTAGTTTAGAAATGGGGTTAACGCCCTTGTAAAAGGTAAGGGGGTGATGTTGGGGAGAAGGGAGAAGCACCCTTGGTGTTGCAGTGAGGGCTGACACACCACAAAGATCCTTTATTAAGTTTAACCTCCAATAGAAGTAGCTCGCCCAGTGCCGTAGATGAATACTTCTCTGGGAACCTCCTTTCTGGTCATCTGCCTCTTTTGTTGTTGTTGTTGTTCTTTCCCCTAACTGTCCAGAGCGAAGGTGTATAGCTCATTATCTCTCAGACAGGAAGAATCTCTGTGGGCTCCATTTGGGAGAGACTTCCAGCAACTCTGGAGGTTTCCTCTCACACCGCGATACCTCTGTGTCAAAGGTGGGAGTGGGTGGCCTTTCAGCTGCATGTCAAAGGTGCAGCTGATTTGAGTAAGTCTTCTAATTGCCTTCGAATCTGGAGGTGCTGGGCTAATAAGGAGACAGATGATGAAAGGAGATTAGGTCAGCTGCTTTTTACTGTCTTCTGAATACAATTTGAATGATCCTCCCAGCAGTTTGTTTTATCTTCTGCAAGGGAACTTGGGTTTGGCACGTTTAATCAATTAATTAAATTAGTTAAGTTGAAGTAACTCAAAGTTTTTTGGTTTTTTTAGGAGGGGGGAGGGAGAGTGCTGGTTTTGGTGATTTTATTTAAATTCCCTGGCTTTTTTTTTTCAGCAGGTTGGTATGATTTCAGAGTAATGTTGTTGTTACTATTATTGACCTGGGGGTGTGGGGCAAAGAAAATTGTCTCAATCCTTGGACGTTGGCTCCTGTCATCTGATCAGTACTGTAGAAACTTCAACTTTGAAGCTCATGTAACATTCAAATTTCTTTCAGAAATGAGAGGACTGTTTTACTACATGTGTGTATTTAGGCTATAATTTATTTGATTTTTGTGGTACTGTTTTTAAAAAAAGTGGTGTAAGGACAGGGCAGACTCTTAACTTTAGTCCAGTGCTAAAACAAATAACGTGTAAGCCTGAATGAGGTAGATCAGGTTGTGTTTGTTTTATTTAATATGGAGATAAAGGAAAGGGATTTCAGAACCAGCCTCTTTCTCTGAAAGAGAGAAAGTTGGACTAATAAAACCTGGTTATGGATCTCTTTGGGGTGGGATTTCCAAGGTTGAAACTGTTGTTAAAGGAACTCTTGTTCATTATGGCCATGGTGTGTGCCTTGGCTTCTTAAGGTTTAGGATTCACTGTACAGAGAGGGCTACTGTGAACCATTCCTTTTTAGCAAGTTTTCTTTTTTCCCATTTTCTTAAATCTCAGAACAATAGACTGGATTCGATTTCATGTAAGTCTGCTATACTCAACTTTCTTCCTCTATGTTTAAGCGGTTCTTCTTGACCAATCCCCAAGCTGCCTTCATTCTGAAACTTGGCCCTAACAGAAGGATACTCCTGGCTCTTTGGAAGGAGCAATGATTTGGTGGCAGAGGAAACAAGTTCTGTTCTACCCCTAGCAGCACTGAACTGACCGTCTGCTATAACCCAAGCATTGTGCTAGGTGCTAGATGGAGGCAGGGAGGGGGGATGAATAAGGCAGGATTCCTACCCTCCAGCAGGAGCTGAGCTTACAGACATATTAACAAATGATGATTGCAATTCAGTGTGACAAGGCGATAAGCTCAGGGCACTGTGGGAGCACCAAGCAGGGGCACCTGACCCTCAGGGGCATGGGGTGGGGGTGAGGGTGAGGGAAGGCTCCTAGGAGATTAAGATCTGGGAGGGACCTAGGAGATAAAACAAGAAACACAGAAGAGGAAAAGGTAATCAAGATAGAGGGAATCAAGGGGCTTTTAATTTCCAGTGTTGTTATTGCTGAATGAGTCGAAGTTCCATTCTTTTTTTTTTTTTGCGGTACGCGGGCCTCTCACTGTTGTGGCCTCTCCCGTTGCGGAGCACATGAACCCGTGTCCCCTGCATCGGCAGGCGGACTCTCAACCACTGCGCCACCAGGGAAGCCCAATTCTTTTTATATCTATAAAATAAGAATAGGCACTGATATTATCTGGTTGCTAATTCTAGTTTTCGTTTACTTGTTCCTTAATCTTTAATTTGTTCATTTATTCCAGATGCAGTAGATATTTGTTGCACACCTACAAGGTACTGGGGAACAGTAGGAAACAAGACACAGAAGGTCCCCTCTCTCGAGGAGCTTGCATTCTATCATATTATGTTCATGACTGAAGTTCTTCTGAAACATCTTCAGACATGGAGCATGTTTGTTGAGTTTCAACTTTAGGAATGTTTTCTTCAAACTAGGCCCAGTGTTTTCAGGTCAGTTAGCTTTTCTTAACAAGGTGAGAAGAGATGGATCCTGGTATTCTCGTTTTCGTTTTATAAACTTGAAACATTTTTGCCCAGATTTACCTCTTAGTTGTCAAGTCTAGAGATAGACGTAACTGTGTCTTATCTGTAGCCCTGGCTTGCTTCCTGCTCATTTCAGATATTCTAACTTTTGACGCAGTTTGTGTTTGAGGCTCTGTATTCAGTTGATAACTTGCTTCCTAGAATAATCCAAACCTAGCCTTACTGGGAAGTCAGACCTATTTTGAGGTCATGCCACAGTGAACTCTGCTTGGTTAATGCATTTTACTTATCCTGTTTAAGTCACTCGGCTATGAACCCAGTAGAAAGTGTTCTCACCAGAAGATAGCTGCATTCATTTATAGAAAGATGGGGGTTTTGTAATGATTCAAATGATACAGATGTGTCTAAAGTAAATGTAATATCCCTCTGCTCTTTCTAGCTTACCCATCTGATGTAACCAACCCCTCTGTCATGAATGTGTTACGTAGCCTTCCGTAATTGTACTTCTGCTTATACAAACCTAATGTTTGTGTTTATATGTATTGATGCATGTGGGGTATGTGTCTGTGCGTGCATGTGCTCTCTCTTGCCTCTTTTCGTTTTGGAGAGGCTGTGATTGAGATTGCCACCATGGGCCAGACGTTTGAGGTCCCAGGAGCCTGCATGGCTCTTCCTGAATCGGTGCAGCGTGCTGTGAGGAATTCCCTGGTGGTCCAGTGGTTAGGACTCCACGCTTTCATTGCAGGGGGCACGGGTTCAGTCCCTGGTCGGAGAACTAAGATCCCACAAGCCGTGTGGCCCAACCAAAAAAAAAAAAAAAAAAAAACCAAAAACAAACACAAAAAAGGGTTCTTGTCCCAGAGATGGGAAGGTTGGGCTATTATGAATGGGAAAGAAGAAAATGATTTCCAGCTGCGTGACAACCAAGACAACAAATATCATTGCCCCAGAATGTTATTTCCACCAGGACTCTGCTTCATCCGGGTGTCTGGCGAGGGAAGGCGGGGCATTTAGAAGCACGTGGTGGGTATCTGCGAACCTTTCGTTAGGTGCAAAGCAAGGCAGCTGGGGAGGGCCTATCAACTGCTTCTAGAGCAGAGCAGATAGGGGGAGTTACTCATTATAGGCAGGTTTCGTCACGGGAGCATTAAACGAGGCCCCCCTAGCAGTCGGCAATCAGCAGGTGATAAGGATGGAGAGTTTTTAACCCAGGGAGCAGCACAGCTGAAATAGAATTGCCTTTTGTTAAGGAGCTGCTTTGCCATCTTGGACTATGATTTGTTGGGAGAGGGATTATTGTCATGTCGAGAAAAGGAGGAATTCATTCTGTACCCGGTATTTATTATAATTCCACAGAGAACGGCTTGCTTTACTCTCTGAGTAGACACAGAGACCCAGAGGTTCAAAGGCTAGGGCAGGATGACTTGGCTTTTCCAAATTCAGTAGGATCTGTGCTCTCCTCCCTTTATCTGAGACCCCGTCAGTTCAGTTTCATGCAGCTAAAATCTCTGCACGCTTATGAGATTCAGTCCCTGTGCTTTGCTGAGGACACTACAGTACAAAAATTAAAAAAGGAAAAGCAACCACCAAGAAAGGATGGTTCCCTGCTCTCAACCAGCTTCTAGACATGGAGAGGCATGGATACAAATGCCTGAGATCACGCAGACAGTGATAAATATTGTAAACCGAGGTTTAGACAGAGTGCCATCTGAATATCTGAGGATGGAGAGAGTAACTCTACCTTGGAGTAGAGGAAACATTTGCAGGGGGTTTCTGGCCTCAATGGGCAAGTGGGCTGAGAAGCTCATTCCGTGCAGAGGAGTCATATTGAAGGCCCGGGAGCTGCATGTGAGTGATGGGTTACAATTTGTGGCTGAGTGGTGGTCTGCTTTGGGTCAGTCTTTTTTTTTTTTTTTTTAAATTAATTAATTAACTTTTGGCTGCGTTGGGTCTGTGCACGGGCTTTCTCTAGTAGCGGCAAGGAGGGGCTCCTTTTCATTGCAGTGCGCGGGCTTCTCACTGCGGTGGCTTCTCTTGTTGCAGAGCACGGGCTCTAGGCATGTGGGCTTCAGTAGTTGTGGCTCGCGGGCTCTAGAGCACAGGCTCAGTAGTTGTGGCGCATGGGCTTAGTTGCTCCACGGCATGTGGGATCTTCCTGGACCAGGGCTCGTACCCATGTCCCTTGCATTGGCAGGCGGATTCTTAACCACTGCGCCACCAGGGAAGCCCTTTGGGTTAGCCTTGAAGGGCCAACAGAAGGGTACAGGGAGCTTCTGGGGACAAAAAAGGGCACGTCGATGCCATTAGCAGAGAGCAGGGGCATGAGGCTATGAGGATTGTGTCAGTGAGGCATGCTGGTTTTAGACGTGTCTAGAGCTAAGGAGGCAGAGATTTTCAGCTGGTAGCTGGAAATTTGAGCTTGCAACTTAGCTGAGACGCTAAAGCGTGGCAGTATTCAGGAGTACTTGCTATATGTCAGAGTAAATACCAGTGAAATTGATGTGATAAGGTGGAGAGAAGTTTTAGAGTGAGAAAAATGATATATACTCAGTGGGTTTTTAAAAATTATTAAAAAAATTCCTCCCAGCTTTATTGAAGTGTAATTGACAAAACTAAGATATTTAAAGTGTACAGTGTGATGATTTGATATCCGAACACATTGTGAAAGGATCCTCTCCCATTGATATAAGTACTAGGTGTCTTAACAAGGACAGTAAGTCATTTTTTGATTCTTCAGGTACTTTTTCTATCCAGCAGGTGCTTAAAATAGTTTTGTAGGTTGTCAAACATTCAGTGAACATCCACTATGGCTTCTCTGATGAGGTGGTCCTCATATGATACAAAGGAGATGGAGTTTCAGTTTGATGTTCCTTTGAGATGAGTAAACGCTTCCAAAACAATCCATTCAGGCAAAGGAAAAAAACAACCTGAAAAGCATTGGAAGATTCTTGGTGATTTGGGGCCTGAGTGGAGTTGCAAATATAGTTTTACTTTACTGCTGTACTAACAGCATTGAGTATCATATTACTGTCATCACTGTAGTAAAAGACAAGCTGAAAAACTTCTCAGCCTAAGCCCAGACTTCGAGAAACCCCAGCAAGTTTGCCATGGGGGTGTATAAACTCTGGTCAAGTAAATTTAAGCTTTAATTGCTTGATGAAGGTTAAAAATAACATACAGTAGAACTTTGCTCTTTACCTGGTTACAAAAAGATCTTTTCCAATTAAAAATGTATTTTCATTTCAAGAAATTATATTGGCATGCCTTCTTGCAGTAAGATAGAGCAAAGATAATCTGTTCTCAGCCTTTTTCTCTCTAAGCCATTATGATTCTTTAAAATTATACTCATTTCCATTTGAAAGTTGTAAAAACAGTACGTGCTCATTTTGGAATTTGGCAAGTCCAGAAGACTCATCCATAGTTCCACTGCTCAGGGATAACTTCCTTATTCCATTTTGGGATAACTCTTGCAGTTTTTAAAGTATTTGATCTTACTGAATATTTATAGCATTTTGCTTTGTATCATAAGCACACATGGCATTAAAATCTTTTACGTTAATTTTCCATTGACCACATGATAGTCACAGTATTTAATATGTATCATATTTAATCATTTCCTATCTCTGTTTGCTTCTTTATTCTTTTAAGAGTTTTTGCTTCTCTGCCCATCTTTAGGTACTCATGTTCCCAGAGTTCTATCCTTACTTTAAACAAGAACCATGTATGGACTTACCTACAGAGTAGACTGTGGTTTCTAGCCCTTTGCCATCGACTGTACCCTCTTGCTGGAATGCTCTGTTTCCAGGCATCCATATGGTTGCTTTGTCATCATTTTCACATCTTAACTCAAATGTCACCTCTTAGTGTGGCCTTCTCTAATCACTACATTTAACATTGTATAACCCTTCTCATTTACCGAGCTTGCCTGTTATTTTCTTCTCCGTTGCATTTATATTGTTTTTACTTCTTTGATGAGGGAAAGTATTAATTAAAAAAAAATTCCTGTTTTATTTACTGCCGTTTTCCCAGTGTAATACCCTTAGGGTAATACCTTGCATGTAGAACTCAAATATTTTGAATTAAAAATTTGTTTGAACTGAAATTTTCTGAATAAAAGAATCAATATATTTACCATCTCCACATGTTATAGTAAATAAGACACAGTCTCGATTGCATGAGATTTACAATCTAGTGAAGGAGACAGCCTCTGAACAAGTAACTCCAAGTTACTTGGAATTAGGGAGGAAAGCAGGGTCTCCTGGAAGTGTCATGGGGATTGACCTTGTCTGCGAGGGTGAGGAAAGTGTCTCTGAGAAAGTGGCATTTATGTGGGGGCTTGAAAGGTGAGTTCAAATAGGTTAGTGAAACTGGGAGGTGAGAATAGAAGAGGCGGGAGACATTGATTAAAGAAAAAGATGGGCTGATTTGATGGGGAAAAAAATCAAGAAAATAGACAAAACTCTGGTTCTCACTTCTTGAGTTGATATTAGGTCATTTGTTTTCAATGAAGGAGTAGACATGGATCAACTTTGTTGTCATCTTTGACGTACATGACTTCATTTTCAATGATTTTGAAATGATGAGCAGTATTTTATTTTAAATTTTGAGTCAGTCATTATTGAGGGAGGAGGAATTTTCATATAGAAGTCTGAAGGTGGCAGTTAAAAAAATGAAGATAGCTTAACTTCTATGTTTTGTGCTAATAGAATCACTAAAAATGTAAAACAGTACAGGGAAAGTGAACATTTTTGTTAATACCTGACTATTGGGAATGCAGCTAGCGGCTCAGTAGGACTTGGCTGCATATTGCCTTATTGTTTACATAGAAACTTTTGCATAAATTATGGTTTTATTTATCATGGTAATTAAGTGAGGTTTGTACAATTTTTACTTATTGTGTATTAGGGATTTCTGTGTCCTGAGGACTGAAAAGAGCATGGTTTCTACAGGTGACAAGTGCAAATATGTTTATTAACTCAGCCACTATAGTAATATTATTCATATCCTCTATGTCCTGATTCTGTACTTGAGCTGTCACAGACTGATAAGAATGGTCCTTTAGTCTCTTTCTACAAATGGGCTTTTGTCAGTTTCTTGATAGCAATTTCTATGTGTTACCATAATATTAAATGCATAAAGATTACTGTTAGGCCTTTATTTTGTTTATCGATATAAAATAACCCTTTATGCGTTTGGAACTACGTGTTGCTATTTTCCTGATATTAATGTTCCCAGTGTTTTCTTCTTTTCTTTGTCTGAAATAATTTCACTCATCCTTCTGATTTTAAACTTTTGGTGTCTGTCATTTTGTTTCATATATTTTTGCTTATAAGCAACATTTAATTGGATTTTAACATACCTCTCAAAGGGAAACTTATGCCTTTAATATTTATTGTTATGGCCAATATGTTTGACCTTAATTCTTTAAGTTTTTTTTTTCTGAGAGGTACTGTGAAAAGCACTGGTTTACTTCTTCCCACCAGTATTTAGCTGCATGGCCTCAGATAAATTACATAATGTCTCTAGGACTACAGTTTTTATTTGTAAAGGAACATGCATACATAGATTTTCAATCAATCCTTTAAAAGTGCCTCGTACACTGAACAAATTAGCTGACGCTATTATTGTCGTCGTTGATGGATTGAGTCATATGAAATTGTTATTTGACTGCTTTTGACCTATAAAAATGGCAGTTTCCTACGGTTCAATCTAATATACTTTCTGGACTTTATTTTCTGTCTTTTTCTATGTATCATTTGTTTCATATATATAAACTATTTTTAAATGGCCAAATCTAGTTTCCACTTTACTAGTGATTATCTCTGTTTTCCAAATACATTCATGATTCTGTGTTTCTCTGGTTCCCAAAGTCAAAGAACTGAATAACTTTTGATCCCACTCCTCTGCACAACAGAGAATTTAGTATGCCTTTAATTTTTTTGCCTTCTTGCCACTTCTCAATTTCCATCATACTTATATATATATACACTATATATATATTTCAGCGTATAGCTTAAATTTTAAGTGTAGACTTTAGACTTTTGTATTCTAGTTTGTAATAAAATCAGCAGTATTTTGTGTGTGTCTCTAGTTAGTTTTGACCCTCATTTGCACTTGGGGTCCCCTTGCTTATGCTAGTTTGAAAGGTGCCTCCCATGTAGTTGGGGTATGTCCTCATCTTTATCAGGCCAGTTGTATCTTCTGCGTTCCTGAGTTCGACTCAGAATTTTTTCTGCATTCATCAGAGCATCTGACTTGTTGAATTTCCAAAGGTGCAGTGCGAGTCTTTCAGATTCATGTGGTTCAAGAATTTTCTTTTTACCTATCCTTCACAGAGTTAGTGGAAATAATGCCTAGATTTTGGCTTTTCCCTGCCTCTTGCTAGTACTGCTGCCAGTTTTGCCATTTTGTGCACATCTTTGAGCAGTTTGGTGGGAAGTTGGGAGGAGTTGTATTGGGACATTCAGTTCAGTGGCTTTCCAACGTTTTGGACCATGACCCATAGTTAGAAAGGGTCGTATATATATGAAGAAAATGACAGTTTCATGCAGCTTACTACATATAATAAGCATGATCCCCCCCCATTTCTGTTATAATCTGTTCGTTTTCATTTAAAAGAAGTGTTGGTCATAATTTAGAAGTTTTGAAAACACTGATCTGACTGTGAAGGGTGGTTTGAAAAACACTGATCTAGTTTGTTGCTGTTCTATGTGGAATTAGGGTTATTCATTATTCTACAGGTCTTTATTATATACACAGTACCAGTTCTTATGCTAATAGTTGGACTAGAGTGGGGAATAAAGCAGTGATCATCACTGGGGGCATGAAACAGAGTCCAGTGGGAAGGAGGATATTGACCAAATGAGCACCCAGATATATATGGACAAACGTGATGAGTGTTACAAGGGAAAAGCACAGGGAGTTTCAGAAGAAATTAAATGGGGAACCTCATCTGACTTTGGGGTGATTCAGGATTTCCCTAAGTGGCATTTGATTAGATCTGCAGAATGAGAAGGGGTTAACTCAGTGAAGGGTCGAGGTGGGGTGTGTGCGGGATTGTAGAGTCATGGAAGAACTGAGTAATGTAAGCAAAATAAAGTACTGGAAGTGAACGACAGATGGAAGGCAGACCTTTTTGTTAGATGAGTTGGCATTTTTGTGATACTTAGTGGGCCTTCTTGTTTGTGGCTTTTTTTTCAAAAGTCAAAGAGGAATAGAAAGAATATTTGGGGGGAGGTGGGTGCCAGTGTGTTTGAAGCAGTTTTGTATTATGGCAGTTTTGTGTATTGGTAAATAATAATAGCATTTGTTGCAGGTATGCTCTGCACTAGAAACTGTACAAAGCTCTGTGTGGATGTAGGGAAGTAGTTTTGGTTGGATTAAAAAAAAAATCCTACGTAGTGTAATTACCCATCTAGTAACTATGCATAATTTGTGAGAAAGTTGAGCACTGAAGTTAAGTTTTAGTAAGTGGAGATCTGATGACTGAATGAACATTTCATAGCTTCTTAGTGATTTTTTAAATAATGGTTTGGAATTATTGCTGTGTTAGGATTTTTATTTCCTTATTTTGTCATGACAGGGCTTTAGGGTTCATTCCCCTGCCCCCTTTTTAAAGCTGGGTGAAGACTTCTAAAATATTTTAAATTGGATATCCATACATTAAGTGGACTGATTGAGACTAAGTAAGACAGGCGACCATAATTCAAGTACCAGTTTCCCCACCGCTGTCCATGGGGCCTTTGACAGGACCCACCCTTTCCAGGCCTCAAGGTCCTTGTCTTGAAATAGAAGATTCAGAGTAATGTGCACAAATCATTCTCTCCATCGTGTTATGCAGTGACTTCATGCTTTTTATTTTCAACTTTGCTCTGGCTGTTTCACCTTCAAAGAATTGATGTTCTCGTGCCACTGAGTTAATTTAGTCTGACAAGCTCAAGCTAACCATGGGAGAACTCCAAGTATTTACATCCTTACTTGTATCGTAAAGGGAGGCTCAGGTGGTACAAACATCTTGACATTGGACACCAGCACTGATACTTCTGGAAACATGAGGAGTGGGCAAAGGTGAAGACTTTCCTGAGCAAATTCTTGAGACGTGAACATCATAGTTTGTAGTTTGCCCACACTTGAAATTACATTGGTTTTTAACCTTTCAGATTCAGTGAGGGTGAAAATAATCATTATCTTAGGTTTATATGCTGGATGCTTGCTTTAGGGGAAACGTGTAGTATCTAAATTGTTATACATAATCCACATTTTATAAAAACCCATTGAACAGTAGTGATGTTATATCAAAGAAATTTAAAGGGCTAAGGAATCCCATGGAAGACTGATTCAGTTATAATGACTATTCCAAGTTTAAGGAATATTGGACAAGGATTGGGTTTTCTGTGAAAGGGAATGAGAAGTACTTGGCAACTCAGCTTTTCTTACCAGTGTGTTAAATCAGTTGATTAAAATACATTAGTTTTGGTAATTTCAAAATAGTTTTCAGTCTTCCACTTTCACTTACAAGTACTTTATTTCACTTGTTCTTATTTTTGAGGAAAATGTATTTGAGGAAACAAAAGATAAGATTCATGCTTTTTCTTTTTGAGCACCACCTAATTCCTCATTCATAATAAATATTTATTCAGGAAGTCCAAGTAACTGTGGGTATTCTACTTAGTGTGTTTTGGTATTGCTTCATCAGCTTATATGCCTTTATTTGCTGTTGAATATCTTCTCCTTAAGCTGATACTATGTGGAAACCTGGCCAGGACCTCAGGCTCCCCGTCTGGGACAAGGCAGAGGCAGGTCACACAGGCGGTGTTTGGGAGCAGGTTGGGCGTAGGTCCAGGCACATAATAGGTATGGATGTTGCTCAAGGCTGGTTCTAAGAAGTAGGTTGGATTAGAAGGGGTTGGAGTCATGGGGTTAGGTTAGGTTCAAGGCTGACAGAGTCAGGAAGATGCACAGAGTGTTCTCATGCACCACCTAGTATTTTTTTTTTTCATTTTTGCAGTACGCGGGCCTCTCACTGTTGTGGCCTCTCGCGTTGCGGAGCACAGGCTCCGGACGCGCAGGCTCAGCGGCCATGGCTCACGGGCCCAAACGCTCCGCAGCATGTGGGATCTTCCCGGACCGGGGCACGGACCCGTGTCTCCTGCATCGGCAGGCGGACTCTCAACCACTGCGCCACCAGGGAAGCCCTGGGCTTATTTTAATACAGGAAGGATGCACAGAATTTTTTACCTACCCAAACCCCTTTCTTTTTCTGTTTTCATCACATTTTGATGGTGGAATAACTCAGCTGGTAGAAGAATTTTCAGCAAACACATGTTAAAGTATTTAAAGCTGTCGAACTCATCTAAAAATATTTGTTTTTATGTAAAATGCTGTTTAGAGTATTCTTAAAAAAGTTTTGAAAATTATTTTTGAAACCACATATGGCAATATTTAAATAACTCAAACCTGTTATATTTTTCATTTAATCATGTTAGTTTTATGGTCTATTCCCATTATGGTCTATTTTATGATGTAATTCTACCTAGAGGTAACAAATGTGTTTTTGTTTCTACTGACCAATTTCTACCTATTGTTATATGTGATAATATAGTCTGAATCATTATATTTTTAATAGCTTAATAGTAATCCATTAAGTTGTTAAACTATTTTTCATTCAACTATTGCCCTAGTTTTGGACATTTAGTTTATTTCTCATTTCTTTGCTATTTTATTTTATTTTTTGCTATTTTAAAAAAACACTGCACCCAACAACTATCTATGTAATTTTCTGAGACTAAGAGTGAGATCACTAATTTGAGAATAGTATCATTTGGTTTCCAAGTAGGTTTAGAATAAGAAAAACTTTTAAAATTACAAAGGTAGTATGTGTTCATTGTAGAAGACAAAAGAAAATATAAAGAAGAAAAAAAGTTGTTATAATCCCTGCCCAGAGATCGCCAGTATCAACTTTATGGGATATTTGCTTCTGATATTTCCTCTGCACGTTTTACTAGTTGGTTGAAATCCTGCTGAGTACAATGAGTATACTGTCTTTTGTCTTAATAGTATATCATAATTAGAGGTGACCTTAATTCCATTCAGAAGCTCTACTTCACTGCAGTGAACACCTTTTTTCTGTGTTTTGGATGATTTGTTCAGGGTAGATTCCCAGTTACAGAATGTACTATCTCAAAAGGTAGGGATGATTTTTTGACTAGTGGTGAAAAATGATTAAATCAATTTCCAAAACAATGATAACACGTTACACACCTACCAACCAAGTTTGAGAAAAATTTAAAGATAGAAATTTGCATGAATGAAATGTAGGTTTGTAGAACTTGGAAAATGAGTAGAGCAACGGGAAGCTTTGATAATAATTGGTCTTGGATGACACTGAGTGCAACTGACCAGACCTTACTGGTGGATGTACTTCTTTCCACTGCGGGGATATCCTTCATTCCTTTACAGTTCCGTGTTCTAACGAACAGCATCTTGCAGCTTTCTTTGGTCCTGTACCCTCTGAGTGGACAGATTTTAATGTGCCATAAAATATTTTGCTCTTAACTGCATTCACTCTCTTGACTGATTGTGGAAAATTCCTGGTTAATATGCTTCTGCAAAAGAACTGGTTAACTACTAGAAAATGGAACAATTACTGGAAAAATGGATAGCAAAGGATTAAAAGCTAAATAGTATTTATACCTGTACTTGTTTGGTGTATATTACTCATATTAGTCCCCATAAGTTTTATTTTCCTCCAGATGCCAATTGGTCTTGAGGCCAGGGACAACTTTTGCTCTTTTGGGGAAATTAAGTGAGCTTCCTTAAGAGATAGTTAATTTACCATTTCATCCATAACTAGGAGGAATCACATGTAATACAGTTCAATTTGATATTCAATTAATGGTCCCTTACTAGCCTTCACAGATACAAAGATGAGTAAGATGGAGGCCTTGTCTTCAAAAAACTCGCAAACGGGAGAGGTGGGAACTAAATGAAAATACTGTGTGGTGAATGAAGCGCTAGAAGTTAGTTACTTGAATATTTCCCTACTGAAGGTAAAGAAACTTACTTAGTAAGCGCAGGAAGGAAATGCAGGAAGAGAAAGTGAGAGTGTGAGTTTCGGGAGACACCAAGGCAGAGGGTTCCCCTCAGGGTCCTATCCATGTATTAGGAAAAGACCACACATTTCACTGTCCTTGCTAGTAGGTGACACGAAGAGGGGACACAAACAACTGTATGATCCAAAAAGCCTGCAAGTATAAGGGCTAAACAAAGGGCACAACTCTTCATGGTGCTGGGAGGAGAGAGGATTTTGTGAATGGTTCTTTAAACATTCAGTATGTTAATGTAATGAACAATGTCTCCAAACACAATCTTTACAATGACTATAACCGTGGGGTTAGAAAGACAACAGCAACGTTGCCCAGTAGGGGTCAATGGCATGATGCCAGAGTTTGTCTCAGAAAAGCAATTCTATGGGAGCTAAAGCAAGACAGTTCAGACAAGTAGCTCTTGGCTGGTGTAGCTCTGTACAAGGATAGACATTTCACATTCCTCGTGGAATAATGGGCTAGATGCCTTTCAGGATATTGCCTGGAAATGTTATTCCTTCAAAAATAATATTTTTGGTTAAGTATTGAGTAGCAGTGAGTTCGAGGTTATACAGCTCGACACTGCATCCTTTCCTTGTACTCAGGTGAGTGGGGAGCTGTGTGCTTTAAGTGTCACCCCTGCTGGGCAGCAGGAAGGAGGATCGGAATGTGGGAATGTGACCACATGCTATGGGAATACCTACAGGCATGTTCTGTAGTCTTTTCAGTTCAAGGAGTAGAAGGAATAGAAATGATGGCCCTGACGTTTTATGCCTTTGGCTGGAGTTTGCAAAACTGGCAGTCTGTGTGCTACATGAATTTGGCCCCATATGCATTTTCTTTGTTCAGTATAAGGTTTTAAAAGGTGACATAGCCGGGCAGGCATTATGACTGGTCCTAATCATGCAGAGTTGAGATCTGTTTTCGCTAGATACTTCATTTATTTATGATACCTGGTTGGTTCCTGGAGATGTTTGTATTCATGACACCTGCCAAAGTATGATCACAGCATAATGTGAAGTATGTGTAACTTTCTGAGGCAGCGTAGAACAGGTAGTGGTTACTCTGGGTGGGGAGGAGGGTCATAAAAGGTTTTGTTGAGAGGTGGTTCTGAGGCTGGGACTGGAAGGATGAAGTAGTTGTTTGCCAGGCACAGAGTTTGGGCAAGGGAAGGTGTTCCAGGAAGAGCCAAGCGCATATGTAAAGACAGTTGTGTGGATCAGTATTATGTGTTAGGGCAGTTTCGAGCAGGTCCAAAGTGCTGATGGTTCATGAGGATGGGAGGTTATGGCTGAAGTGTGAAGTAGCTGGAGGGCTCAGTAGGCTGCGCTCAAGGATCTTGGACTTGAGGCAATGGGAAAACATGGAAGGGTTTAAAACTGACCATTGGCATGCTAGGTATCTGTTCCAGGAAGATTAGTCTCCACACAGCTAACGGAAATGGTGGTAGGGGGAAGGGACTTGGAATATCCTAGGGGAGATGATTAGGACCTGAATTAAGGCAGTGATAGTGGGTTTGGAGGGAAGGAGTCAGATGTGAAAGATGTTCAGGAGGAAGAATTGACACAATTTAGTGAATGGGTAGATATGGTAGGCAAGGGAGAGTGGGGAGTAATAGTGAATGAATGGTGATTCCATTGGCTAAGATGGAGAAGTAGGAGAGAGCAAGGAGGGCATGGGAAGTCTATGCGTTTGCTAGGGCTGCCATGACAAAGTACCACAAACTGGGTAGCTTAAACAATGGAACATTTTCTCATAACTGGAGGCTAGAAGCCCAGGATCAAGGTGTCGGCAGGGTTGGGTTTTTTTTTGTTTTTTGTTTTGTTTTGTTTTGTTTTGCGGTACGTGGGCCTCTCACTGTTGTGGCCTCTCCCGTTGCGGAGCACAGGCTCCGGACGCGCAGGCTCAGCGGCCATGGCTCACGGGCGCAAACGCTCCGCAGCATGTGGGATCTTCCCGGACCGGGGCACGGACCTGTGTCCCCTGCATCGGCAGGCGGACTCTCAACCACTGCGCCACCAGGGGAGCCCAGGGTTGGTTTTTTTTGAGGCATCTCTTGGCTTGTAGATGGCCCCCTCCCTGTGTATCTTCATATGATCTTTCCTCTGTGTGCATATGTCTGTATCCCAATTTCCTCTTCTTCTAAGGACACCAGCCATATTGGATTAGCGTCCACGCTAAAGACCTCATTTTAACTTGATTACCTCATTAAAGACCCTATATCGAAATAAGGTCAGATTTTGAGGTACTAGGTGTTCCGACTTCAACATATGAATCTTTGGGGACACAGTTCAGCCCCTAACAGGAAGGATGAGGAGTGTAGTTGGTACATGTTGAGTTTGAGATGCCTGTGGATGTGCAGTGGTGGTTCTGGAATGCGTTGAGAGATGTGAGAACACAGCTCAGAAAAGTGCTCCAGATTTGGTAGTTGAAACCATGGGAGTAGTTAGTGATCTTGGACCATGGTACCCAACCTTGTCTTATTTTAAGAATCACCTTGTTGGGGGAGCTTTTAAAATAAATCACATGCAGGGGTTCCACTTGAGACCCTCTGACCCCATCTTTGGGACAGACACTGGGGCAGCCACCTCGTGATTCTAATGTGCATGCAAGTTTGAGAGGAGTGTCTAGGGCATGTGATGGGTGAGCCAGAGAAGATGCATGAAAGAATGGCCCAGATCACTCAAGTGATGGCTGGAAGGGGAGAGCAGGAGGGGAAGGGCAGAATTTCAAGAGGCTTCTTGCCTGATGTCCACTGATTTCTCCACGATGGTTGTGAATGTTATGGAGCTTATCTGAGAGGATTAAAGGCTTAGAAGAGCTACCAGGAGAAATGGAAGACAGCAAAGAGCAGTGACACCATTAATGGCTGCTGTCATGAGCTCTGCTGAGATGAGAAGAACTGATGAGCAGTGACATCTTCATCTTATCCATACATTTGCTCCATGGGGCCTCTGGAGGCTGTGAGTGGGGGCAGAACTAATCAGAATTGAGGTGTTAAAAGGCAGAAAGGACTGTGTGAGGTAGCAGGCTGGTGGGAGGGGGGTGGCCTGTGACATTTAGGCTGGATATTGTGGGAACTGAGGCTGCACAGAGCTGATGAACAGGGGAAAATGGAGGGGGCAGGAAGCTGGATATTTTGACATCCAAGGGCAGATAGAGCGTATGTGAGTGCTAACAGCTGTAGGGATGTACAGTTCCAGTTAGAAAGGGGATTTTGAAGTGCCCTGGGGCAGTTCTGGGTAATGAGGGGCTAAGCAGAGAGGTCAGATTTGGGGGTATGTTGAAATTACTCTTGCTAATGACTTGCTTGATGACTGAGTTGTTTGAGGGTAGGAGGGATTTACTAAATAACCTTTAAGGTCCTTCCAGCCCTATGATTTAGCAAAATGTCATTTTTTTTGAGCCACTGCTATCCTTTTTTTCCTCCCTTTTGTTGTTTTGGAATCCGAATACAGCAATCTGGAAAGTAACCATTTAACACTTCTCTTTTTATTGATCCCCTTGTAACTGTAAATGTTTGACAGGTTATGGCCTCTTTACATGCCGTTGGAATCTATTAGGGCACGTTTCGTAGGGTTCATACAGGGTGAAGTAGTACATTGGTCAGAAATGTCTCCACCAAACAGCTGGCTTGTGAGGCCTGTAAGGAGTAATTATGACAGGAAGGAGCGGTGTTACTGAAGTTCTTTTTAAAGGTGACGTTAGCTGGATTCATCTTTTACCGCATGGCAAAGGTCATTGTTACTACATTTACCATTTCGGGTTAGGAGTTTAACCTCTTTATTGTGGATTTGTTGGTCCTGGGCATTTTAGTTTTGCGGTAAGATGTTTTGTCTGCAGTTTGCATCTGTATTTGGAATGAGAACGAAGTATCGTTTTTAAAGCTAGGACCCAAAACAATGGAAAGAACTGTGAGGGCACATGCTGTGTTCAGTGGTAGAATTTCTTGTGGTTGTTGGAGGAGATAAATTTGACCCTCATCCTAGCATAGAAAGATGACTCTTGAGTTCTTGTTGCAGCAAATGCAGACATCAACTACTGGGATTTTGAGTTTGCTTATTTGGGGAAAAGCATTTTCTAAATCACATCAAGCTTAGTATTAATACAAGAAAGTTTGAAAATTGTAAGAGTGAAACTCCAGAGCGTTCACAAAGCTACGGGCTGAAATCCAACTGGTGTGTCTTGTATGGTCACAGAAATCCACCTCCTCTGTTGCTTGGGGTTTTACTTTTCTTCTCCTCTCATTCCTTGCCTTCCTTTTCTTCTTTCTTCTGGCAAGTCCTCCACATTGAGCAGTTTCTCAGCTTTTTACCACCCACCTCCAAGGATCAAGTGTCAGTGAATAATTGCTTTAGGATATTTATTTCCCTAAGTTCAGCCCCGTCTCATACGCTGCCCTTCCCTCATTCTCCTACTACATCCCAGATACTGTTCTCCCTGTAGGGACAAGTTTGGACTGGAACTAAAAGAAGGGATTACCAGTACTGGCTTCTAATACCAGTTTAACCATCAGTTGAAACCAGCCCAGATTGTACTGGTCACTTGGATTCTGCCTTTGTGGACCTACAGGAGATAGAGGCGGAGGGAGAATGAGAGGATGAGAGAGAATGGATGGGTTTGTGTGTGGTTAAGCGATAATCATTTAGCAACCGTGAAGGTAGGGCATGGGTTCTTGCCTTTTACTTTGTGTCAGAATCAACAGAGAGTATGTTTAAAATGCGAAGTCCTGGACCCTCTCACAGAGATTCTGTTTCAGGCAATCTGGGAAGGGTTCAGGACTGCATTTTTAACAAACTCTACTGGTAGACCACATTTTCTTTTTTTTTTAAACATCTTTATTGGAGTATAATTGCTTTACAATGGTGTGTTAGTTTCTGCTTTATAACAAAGTGAATCAGCTATACATATACATATATCCCCATATCCCCTTCCTCTTGCGACTCCCTCCCACCCTCCCTATCCCACCCCTCTAGGTGGTCACAAAGCCCCGAGCTGATCTCCCTGTGCTATGCGGCTGCTTCCCGCTAGCTATCTATTTTACATTTGGTAGTGTATATATGTCCATGCCACTCTCTCACTTCGTCCCAGCTTACCCTTCCCCCTCCCCGTGTCCTCAAGTCCATTCTCTACGTCTGCGTCTTTATTCCTGTTCTGCCCCTAGGTTCTTCATAGCCATTTATTTTTTTTTTTAGATTCCATATATATGTGTTAGCATGCTGTATTTGTTTTTCTCTTTCTGAGTTACTTCACTCTGTATGACAGACTCTAGGTCCATCCACCTCACTACAAATAACTCAAATTCGTTTCTTTTTATGGTTGAGTAATATTCCATTGTATATATGTGCCACATCTTCTTTATCCATTCGTCTGTCGCTGGACACTTAGGTTGCTTCCATGTCCTGGCTATTGTAAATAGAGCTGCAATGAACATTGTGGTACATGACTCCTTTTTTTTTTTTTTAAACATTTTTATTGGAGTATAATTGCTTTACAATGGTGTGTTAGTTTCTGCTTTATAACAAAATGAATCAGTTATACATATACATATATCCCCATATCTCTTCTTTCTTGCGTCTCCCTCCCTCCCACCCTCCCTATCCCACCCCTCTAGCTGGTCACACAACACCGAGCTGATCTCCCTGTGCTATGCGACTGCTTCCCACTAGCTATCTATTTTATATTTGGTAGTGTATATATGTCCATATATACACTACCACTCTCTCACTTTGTCCCAGCTTACCCTTCCCCCTTCCCGTGTCCTCAAGTCCATTCTCTAGTAGGTCTGCATCTCTATTCCTGCATGACTCTTCTTGAATTATGGTTTTCTCAGGGTATATGCCCAGAAGTGGGATTGCTGGGTCGTATGGTAGTTCTATTTTTAGTTTTTTAAGGAACGTCCGTACTGTTCTCCATAGTGGCTGTATCAGATTACATTCCCACCAACAGTGCACGAGGGTTCCCTTTTCTCCACACCCTCTCCAGCATTTATTGTTTCTAGATTTTTTGATGATGGCCATTCTGACCTGTGTGAGATGATATCTCATTGTAGTTTTGATTTGCATTTCTCTAATGATTAGTAATGTTGAGCATTCTTTCATGTGTTTGTTGGCAATCTGTATATCTTCTTCGGAGAAATGTCTATTTAGGTCTTCTGCCCATTTTTGGATTGGGTTGTTTGTTTTTTTAATATTGAGGGGCATGAGCTGCTTGTAAATTTTGGAGATTAATCCTTTGTCAGTTGCTTCATTAGCAAATATTTTCTCCCCCACATTTTCTTTGAGAAACTTTTAGGGACTTTAATTTTTATAATTCTCAGTTTCACAGTAATAGCATATTTCAAGGCTGGACCCATTTGAACTGGTTGTTATCTCAAACTATAGACTTTATTTCATGATAGTGTGTTCTTTAAATACCTCATATCTGAAAATTAAAATGAAAGCAAGTGAGATGTAGGTTTCACCGTGTTCTGGATTGGTCAGAAGCACTCAGCAAGGGTACTGTATTGTGTTTTAGGTTGTAAAAGGGGTTGTAAAGGATCTATGAGATAGGAATTTTGAGAAAGGAAAGGAGTAAATGGGTGACTCAACCTCTACCTTTGTCTGCCTGATCCACCTTCAGGTGTTGGAAGGATGAGATTCAGTTTGATTACAGAAGAGCAGCTGAGCCCCCTGGATGGGCTTTTCAGCCGGGATGATGTGAACTATATTTAAGAGAATTTCTAGCGAGCAACCTGCCCAAGGACTTCATGGCTGGCCTTGGAAGGGAGTGAGCTTCCTGTCATTGGAAGTGTTCCAGCAGATAATGGAGAATGTAGACGAGATGAAAGCATTGGGGAAGAGGAAGAACTAGATGACCTCAGCAGTTTCCTTCCAATTGTGAGATACTACTTATTTCATGAACAGCACACTTAAAAGTTTTAGGATTCTATACAAGAATCCAAGGTGAAAATAAGACTAGGTAAACTATAGTTGGTCAATGGATTACACACCACACTCCCTCCCTCCCTCCCTCCCTCCCTCCCTCTCTCCCTCTCTCTCTCCCTCCCTCCCTCCCTCTCTCTCCCTCCCTCCCTCTCCCTCCCTCCCTCCCTCCCTCTCTCTCTCCCTCTCTCTCTCTCTCTCTCTCTCTCTCAGGCTCACAAATGATAAATGCCAGGCTGGTTTTGGGTTGCCTTTGAAGTTTATTATTTGCAGGTGTAGAAGCTCTTAGTTTTAGCTTGTAATGTTTCGAGACATGAAGTGCTCTCTTGAACTGTCTTTGATGATTTGATGTTTATACATCGGTTCTGCTGTGAATTTGGAAGGCACTGCAGAATCACTCTTTTAGAGATCAGACGACAGCTGGATAGAATAAATTAAAAGTTTTCTCCTGATATTTTGTAGATTCTTGTTCTTTGCCTAGGGATCTGCCTTCGGAGATCTGCTTATGGAAACGGAGTCATGGCAATTTATGTGAACTCATGAGCCAATGTGAGGTTTTCCTATCATTAGCTAGTAACATATATTTAAAGTCACATAAAAGTATGCTGCCTATGGTCTGAATTTTTATTCCTGAATAAATTAGAGATTGAAATCTGTGGTTTCTAGTTCAAGGATATTGTACATAAACACACAAATCATGTATCTGATGTGGATTTTGATGTCATGAAAGAGAAGTGGCAGCAGCCAGACATTATTAGCTTTTCCCCCTTTTTCTTCGTTGCATCGGTCTTCTGCCGTTATGTTGAAAGGCCGTAGGAAATGTGGACTTTTTCTCTAAATGCCAATAATTGTAAATTTTGAAGTGTTTTTTAGGTAGGTGGTTTTAGCCCCTACCTATCTTTTTTCCTGGTTCTCTTGCTTTCACTGCTCTTGTTCCCAAGACTCAAAATTGAGGCCAGATGTGTGTCAACATTGAGAAACCCTGACTGGCTCTCTTGTTCTCTCCCTTCCTGATATAAACGCACGAAGGAAACTGCGACACCAGGGACGGCCACCATTAGCATTCTTCTATTATTTCTGCCCGTGATTCCCCTGCACTTTCTGTATGAGATCAGCACATACTTTCGTTCTGTGCTTTAAAATTTTAACATTTAAAGGCAACACTTTCCCATAACATCATAAGTCTCTGAAAACATTATATATAAATATATGGATATGCAGCAGATTTTAAATTTTGATTATTTTATTTTTGGGGGAGAGTTGAGTATTTTATTTATTTATTGGCACATGATTTATAAAATTTTGATTATTTGATTAAAATTATTTGTTTTTGGCTGCCTTGGGTCTTCATTGCTGGACGCGGGCTTTCTCTAGTTGCAGTGAGTGGGGGCTATTCTTAGTTGTGGTGCGTAGGCTTCTCATTGCGGTGGCTTCTCTTGTTGCAGAGCATGGGCTGTAGGTGCACGGGCTTCAGTAGTTGTGGCACACGGGCTTAGTAGTTGTGGCTCGCGGGCTCTAGAGTACAGGCGTAGTAGTTGCGGCACACGGGCTTAGTTGCTGCACGGCATGTGGGATCTTACTGGACTGGACTTGAACCCATGTCCCCTGCATTGGCAGGTGGATTCTTAACCACTGTGCCACCAGGGAAGTCCAAAAATTTTGATTATTATTATTATTTTTCCCTAATAAACCAGAACAATGTCTTTTTTATTAAGTATATATAATATCATATCTAAATGTTTTCCTGTAAGAAAAGAAAAAGAAAGATGCAGTTTTTGAAGAAACACCCATGTGTTTGTGAAAAACCGCAATGTCCCTATTTTGCGGCCTGTGATATTTATTTATTTATTTACATCTTTATTGGAGTATAATTGCTTTACAATGGTGTGTTAGTTTCTGCTTTATAACAAAGTGAATCAGTTGTACATATACATATGGCCCCATATCTCTTCCCTCTTGCCTCTCCCTCCCTCCAACCCTCCCTATCCCACCCCTCTAGGTGGTCAAAAAGCACCGAGCTGATCTCCCTATGCTATGTGGCTGCTTCCCACTAGCTATATATTTTACATTTGGTAGTGTATATATGTCCATGCCACGCTCTCACTTCGTCCCAGCTTACCCTTCCCCCTCCCCGTATCCTCAAGTCCATTCTCTAGTAGGTCTGCATCTTTATTCCCATCTTGCCCCTAGGTTCTTCATGACGTTCTTTTTTTTTTTGATTCCATATATATGTGTTAGCATACGGTATTTGTTTTTCTCTTTCTGACTTACTTCACTCTGTGTGACAGTCTCTAGGTCCATCCACCTCGCTACAAATAACTCAGTTTCGTTCCCTTTTATGGTTGAGTAATATTCCATTGTATATATGTGCCACATCTTCTTTATCCATTCATCTGTTGATGGACACTTTGGTTGCTTCCATGTCCTAGCTATTGTAAATAGAGCTGCAATCAACATTTTGGTACATGACTCTTTTTGAGTTATGGTTTTCTCAGGGTATATGCCCAGTAGTGGGATTGCTGGGTCGTATGGTAGTTCTATTTTTAGTTTTTTAAGGAACGTCCGTACTGTCCTCCATAGTGGCTGTATCAGTTTACATTCCCACTAACAGTGCACGAGGATTCCCTTTTCTCCACACCCTCTCCAGCATTTGTTGTTTCTAGATTTTTTGATGATGGCCATTCTGACTGGTGTGAGATGATATCTCATTGTAGTTTTGATTTGCATTTCTCTAATGATTAATGATGTTGAGCATTCTTTCATGTGTCTGTTGGCAATCTGTATATCTTCTTTGGAGAAATGTCTATTTAGGTCTTCTGCCCATTTTTGGATTGGGTTGTTTGTTTTTTTAATATTGAGGGGCATGAGCTGCTTGTAAATTTTGGAAATTAATCCTTTGTCAGTTGGTTGATTTGCAAATATTTTCTCCCATTCTGAGGGTTGTCTTTTCGTCATGTTTATGGTTTCCTTTGCTGTGCAAAAGCTTTGAAGTTTCATTAGGTCCTATTTGTTTATTTTTGTTTTTATTTCCATTTCTCTAGGAGGTGGGTCTAAAAGGATCTTGCTGTGATTTATGTCACAGAGTGTTCTGCCTATGTTTTCCTCTAAGAGTTTGATGGTGTCTGGCCTTACATTTCGGTCTTTAATCCATTTTGAGTTTATTTTTGTGTATGGTGTTAGGTAGTGTTCTAATTTCACTCCTTTACATGTAGCTGTCCAGTTTTCCCAGCACCACTTACTGAAGAGGATTTCTTTTCTCCATTGTATATTCTTGCCTCCTTTATCAAAGATAAGGTGACCATATGTGCGTGGGTTTATCTCTGGGCTTTCTATCCTGTTCCATTGATCTATATTTCTGTTTCTGTGCCAGTACCATAGTGTCTTGATGACTGTAGCTTTGTAGTATAGTCTGAAGTTAGGGAGCCTGATTACTCTAGCTCTGTTTTTCTTTCTCAAGATTGCATTGGCTATTCGGGGTCTTTTGTGTTTCCATACAAATTGTGAAATTTTTTGTTCTAGTTCTGTGAAAAATGCCATTGGTAGTTTGATAGGAATTGCATTGATTCTGTAGATTGCTTTGGGTAGTATAGTCATTTTCACAATGTTGATTCTTCCAATCCAAGAACATGGTATGTCTCTCCATCTATTTGTATCATCTTCAATTTCTTTCATCAGTGTCTTATAATATTCTGCATACAGGTCTTTTGTCTCCTTAGGTAGGTTTATTCCTAGATATTGTATTCTTTTTGTTGCAATGGTAAATGGGAGTGTTTTCTTAATTTCACTTTCAGATTTTTTAACATTAGTGTATAGGAATGCAAGAGATACCTGTGCATTAATTTTGTATCCTGCTACTTTACCAAATTCATTATTGGCTCTAGTAGTTTTTTGGTAGCATCTTTAGGATTCTCTATGTATAGTATCATGTCATCTGCAAACAGCGACAGCTTTACTTCTTCTTTTCCTATTTGGATTCCTTTTATTTCTTTTTCTTCTCTGTTTGCTGTGGCTAAAACTTCCAAAACTATGTTGAATAATAGTGGCGAGAGTGGGCAACCTTGTCTTGTTCCTGATCTTAGTGGACATGGTTTCAGTTTTTCACCATTGAGGACGATGTTGGCTGTGGGTTTGTCATATATGGTCTTTATTATTTTGACGAAAGTTCCCTCTATGCCTACTTTCTGGAGGATTTTTATCATAATAGGGTGTTGAATTTTGTTGAAAGCTTACTCTGCATCTATTGAGATGATCATATGGTTATTCTCCTTCACTTTGTTAATATGGTGTATCACATTGATTGATTTGTGTATATTGAAGAATCCTTGCATTCCTGGGATAAACCCCACTTGATCATAGTGTATGATCCTTTTAATGTGCTGTTGGATTCTGTTTGCTAGTATTTTGTTCAGGATTTTTGCACCTATATTCATCAGTGATATTGACCTGTAGTTTTCTTTCTTTGTGACATGTTTGTCTGGTTTTGGTATCAGAGTGATGGTGGCCTCATAGAATGAGTTTGGGAGTGTTCCTCCCTCTGCTATATTTTGGAAGAGTTTGAGAAGGATAGGTGTTAGCTCTTCTCTAAATGTTTGATAAAATTCACCTGAGAAGCCCTCTGGTCCTGGCCTTTTGTTTGTTGGAAGATTTTTAATCACAGTTTCAATTTCAGTGCTTGTAATTGGCTGTTCATATTTTCTATTTCTTCCTGGTTCAGTCTCGGAAGTATGTGCATTTTTAAGAATTTGTCCATTTCTTCCAGGTTGTCCATTTTATTGGCATATAGTTGCTTGTAGTAGCCTCTCATGATCCTTTGTATTTCTGCAGTGTCAGTTGTTACTTCTCCTATTTCATTTCTAATTCTGTTGATTTGAGTCTTCTCCCTTTTTTTCTTGATGAGTCTGGCTAATGGTTTATCAATTTTGTTTATCTTCTCAAAGAACCAGATTCTAGTTTTATTGATATTTGCTATCATTTCCTTCATTTCTTTTTCATTTATTTCTGATGTGATCTTTATGAGTTCTTTCCTTCTGCTAACATTGCGGGTTTTTTTGTTCTTCTTTCTCTAATTGTTTTAGGTGTAAGATTAGGTTGTTTATTGAGATGTTTCTTGTTTATTTATTTATTTTTTTTTGCCGTACGCGAGCCTCTCACTGTTGTGGCCTCTCCCGTTGCGGAGCACAGGCTCTGGACGCGCAAGTTCAGCGGCCATGGCTCATGGGCTCAGCTGCTCCTTGGTATGTGGGATCTTCCCAGACCGGGGCACGAACCCGTGTCCCCTGCATCGGCAGGTGGACTTTCAACCGCTGCACCACCAGGAAAGCCCTCTTGTTTCTTAAGGTAGGATTGTATTGCTATAAACTTCCCTCTTAGAACTGCTTTTGCTGCATCCCATAGGTTTTGTGTCATCATGTTTTTATTGTCATTTGTTTCTAGGTATTTTTTTATTTCCTCTTTGATTTCTTCAGTGATCTCTTGGTTATTAAGTAGTGTGGTGTTTAGCCTCCTTGTGTTTGTATTTCTTACAGATTTTTTCCTGTAATTGATATCTAGTCTCATAGCATTGTGGTCGGAAAATATACTTGATATGATTTCAGTTTTCTTAAATTTACCAGCACTTGTTTTGTGACCCAAGATATGGTCTATCCTGGAGAATGTTCCATGAGCACTTGAGAAGAATGTGTATTCTGTTGTTTTTGGAAGGAACATCCTATAAATATCAATTAAGTCCATCTTGTTTAATGTATGATTTAAAGCTTGTGTTTCCTTATTTATTTTCATTTTGGATGATCTGTCCATTAGTGAAAGTGGGGTGTTAAAGTCCCCTACTATGATTGTGTTACTGTTGATTTCCCCTTTTATGGCTGTTAGTATTTGCCTTATGTATTGAAGTGCTCCTATGTTGGGTGCATAAATATTTACAATTGTTATATCTTCTTCTTGGATTGATCCCTTGATCATTTTGTAGTGTCCTTCTTTGTCTCTTGTAATAGTCTTTGTCTTAAAGTCTATTTTGTGTGATATGAGAATTGATACTCCAGCTTTCTTTTGATTTCTATTTGCCTGGAATATCTTTTTCCATCCCCTCACTTTCAGTCTGTATGTGTCCCTAGGTCTGAAGTGGGTCTCTTGTAGACAGCATATATACAAGTCTTGTTTTTGTATCCATTCAACCAGTCTATGTCTTTTGGTTGGAGCATTTAATCCATTTACATTTAAGGTAGTTATTGATATGTATGTTCCTATTACCATTTTCTTAATTGTTTTGCGTTTATTATTGTAGGTCTTTTTCCTTTTCTTGTGTTTCCTGCCTTGAGAAGTTCCTTTAGCATTTGTTGTAAAGCTGGTTTTGTGGTGCTGAATCTCCATCAAATCTGAATGAGATCCTTGCCGGGTAGGGTAATCTTGGTTGTTGGTTTTTCTCCTTCATCACTTTAGGTATGTCCTGCTACTCACTTCTGGCTTGCAGAGTTTCTGCTGAAAGAGCAGCTGTTAACCTTATGGGGATTCCCTTATGTGTTATTTGTTGTTTTCCCCTTGCTGCTTTTAATATGTTTTCTTTGTATTTAATTTTTGATAATTTGATTAATATGTGTCTTGGCATGCTTCTCCTTGGATTTATCCTGTATAGGACTCTCTATGCTTCCTGGACTTGATTAACTATTTCCTTTCCCGTATTAGGGAAGTTTTCAACTATAATCTCTTCAAATATTTTCTCAGTCCCTTTTCTGTTCTTCTGGGACCCCTATATTTCGAATGTTGGTGCCTTTGTTGTTGTCCCAGAGGTCTCTGAGACTGTCCTCAAATCTTTTCATTCTCTTACCTTTATTCTGCTCTGCAGTAGTTATTTCCACTATTTTATCTACCAGGTCACTTATCTGTTGTTCTGCCTCAGTTATTCTGCTATTGATCCCTTCTAGAGAATTTTTAATTTCATGTATTGTGTTGTTCATCACTTTTTGTTTGCTCTTTAGTTCTTCTAGGTCCTTGTTAAACGTTCCTTGTATTTTCTCCATTCTGTTTCCAAGATTTTGGATCATCTTTACTATCATTATTCTGAATTCTTTTTCAGGTAGACTGCTTATTTCCTCTTCAGTTGTTAGGTCTGGTGGGTTTTTGCCTTGCTCCCTCCTCTGCTGTGTGTTTCTCTGTCTTCTGATTTTGCTTAACTTACTGTGTTTGGGGTCTCCTTTTCGCATGGTGCAGGTTCGTAGTTTCCTTTGTTTTTGGTGTCTGTCCCCAGTGGCTAAGGTTGGTTTAGTGGGTTGTGTAGGCTTCCTGGTGGAGGGGACTAGTGCCTGTGTTCTGGTGGATGAGGCTGGATCTTGTCTTTCTGTTGGGCAGGTTCATGTCTGGTGGTGTGTTTTGGGGTGTCTGTGGCCTTATTATGATTTTAGGCAGCCTCTGTGCTAATGGATGGGGTTGTGTTTCTGTTTTGCTACTTGTGTGGCATGGGATGTCCAGCACTGTAGCTTGCTGGTCGTTGAGTGGAGCTGGGTCTTGGTGTTGAGATGGAGATTGCTGGGAGGTTTTCGCCATTTGATATTGTGTGGAGCTGGGAGGTCTCTTGTGGACCAGAGTCCTGAAGTTGTCTCTCCCACCTCTGTGGCACAGCACTGACACCTGGAAGGAACACTGAAAGCCTGTCCTCCACATGGCTCAGAACGAAAGGGAGGAAGAAAAGAAAGAAGGAAGATAAAATAAAGTAAAATAAAATAATTAAAATAAAAAATAAAAATTATTAAGAAAAATTTTTAAGCAATAAAAAAAAAAAGAAAAAAATGGACAGAACCCTAGTACAAATGGTAAAAGCAAAGCTATACAGACAAAATCACACACAGAAGCATACACATACACAGTCACAAAAAGAGAAAAAGGGAAGAAAATATATATATTGTTGCTCCCAAAGTCCACCTTCTCATTTTGGGATGATTCGTTGTCTATTCAGGTATTCCACAGATACAGGGTACATCAAGTCGATTGTGGAGATTTAATCTGCTGAGGCTGCTGGGAGAGATTTCCCTTTCTCTTCGTTGTTCGCCCAGCTCCTGGGATTCAGCTTTGGATTTGGCCCTGCCTCTGCGTTTAGGTCACCTGAGGGCATCTGTTCTTCGCTCAGACAGGATGAGGTTAAAGGTGCAGCTGATTCGGGGGCTCTGGCTCACTCAGGCTGGGGGTAGGGAGGGGTTCGGATGCGGGGTGAGCCTGCGGCAGCAGAGGCCAACATGACGTTGCACCAGCCTGAGGCGCGCCGTGCGTTCTCCCGGGGAAGTTGTCCCTGCATCACGGGACCCTGGCAGTGGCGGGCTGGACAGGCTCCCGGGAGGGGGGTGTGGATAGTGACCTGTGCTGCACACAGGCTTCTTGGTGGTGGCAGCAGCAGCCTTAGAGTCTCATGTCCATCTCTGGGGTCTGCGCTGATAGCCGCGGCTCACGCGCATCTCTGGAGCTCCTTTAAGCGGCGCTCTGAATCCCCTCTACTCGTGCACCAGGAAACAAAGAGGGAAGAAAAAGTCTTGCCTCTTCGGCAGCTCCAGGCTTTTTTCTGGACTCCCTCCCAGCTAGCCGTGGCGCACTAACTCTCTGCAGGCTGTGTTCACTTGCCAACCCCAGTCCTCTCCCTGGGATCTAAGCTCCGAAGCCGGAGCCTCAGCTCCCAGCCCCCGCCCGCCGCGGCGGGTGAGCAGACAAGCCTCTCAGTCTGGTGAGTGCTGGTCGGCACCGATCCTCTGTGTGGGAATCTCTCCATTTTGCCCTCCGCACCCCTGTTGCTGCGCTCTCCTCCGTGGCTCTGAGGCTTCCCCCTCCACCACCCGCAGTCTCTGCCCGTGAAGGGGCTTCCTAGTGTGTGGAAACCTTTCCTCCTTCACGGCTCCCTCCCAGTGGTGCAGGTCCTGTCCCTATTCTTTTGTCTGTTTTTCTTTTTTCTTTTGCCCTACCCAGGTACGTGGGGAGTTTATTGCCTTTTGGGAGGTCTGAGGTCTTCTGCCAGCATTCAGTAGGTGTTCTGTAGGAGTTGTTCCACGTGTAGATGTATTTCTGAGGTATTTGTGGGGAGGAAGGTGATCTCCGCGTTTTACTCTTCCGCCATCTTCAAGCTCTCCTGTCTTGATTATTTTAAAATGAGGTTTTCTTGCACAAAATTTTACCTGCAATCTATGGCCAGATGACCCACCTGTGTATCCACATGCATATGTTAAAAATTGTTTTCTTAATTGTGAAACAACAATTGTGTAAAATATAAGCAATAGAAACAATATAACAAATGAAAATTTGTAAAATACACAAAAATTATAAACCATGTAAGTAAGCATCCAAAATAAAAGCACTTTTAATGTTTTCAAATACCAACTCTTTCCCCCTCTGCATTTGTGCTTATAATTTGTTTGGTCATTGATTAGAAACTGTAGGGAAAAATCCAAATTCTTACGAACTAGGAATATTAGCTGTTAATATTTTTGGTATATGTCTCTTCATATATTAAAAGACATTGATGCATTTCATATTGTTAAAATTTTAATATTTAGTAATTTCTCTTATTTTAAAAATCATACATGTACAGTTCAGAACCTCTGGAAAAGATAAAAAGCATAAAGCAAATGCTGACAGAAGTCTTTCCACTTAAAAATAAACATTAACCATTTTTAAACCATTATTTTCAAGTATGTACATGTCTATAAATACATATTTTTTAAATAGATCTTTATTGGAGTATAAGTGCTTCACAGTACTGTGTCAGTTTCTGTTGTACAGCAAAGTGAATCAGCCATATGCATACATATGTCCCCATATCCCCTCCCTCTTGAACCTCCCTCGCATCCTCCCTATCCCACCCCTCTAGGTCATCGCAAAGCACGGAACTGATCTCCCTGGGCTATGCTGCTGCTTCCCACTAGCTAACTATTTTACATTTGGTAGTATATATATGTCAGTGTTAGTCTCACTTTGCCCCAGCTTCCCCCTTCCACCTCATGTTCTCAAGTCCATTCTGTATGTCTACATCTTTATTCCTGCCTTGCAACTAGGTTCATCAGTATCATTTTGTTTTTTGGGTTTTTTTTACATTCCATATATACGCATTAGCATACAGTATTTGTTTTTCTCTTTCTGACTTAATTCACTCTGTACGACAGACTCTAGGTCCATCCACCTCACTACAAAGAAGTCAATTTTGTTCCTTTTTATGGCTGTGTAATATTGCATTGTATATATGTGCCACATCTTCTTTATCCATTCATCTGTCGATGGACACTAGGTTGCTTCCATGTCCTGGCTATTGTAGGTAGGGCTGCAATGAACATTGTGGTAAATGTGTTGTTTTGAATTATGGTTTTCTCAGGGTATATGCCCAGTACTGGGATTGCTGGGTCATATGGTAGTTCTAATTTTAGTTTTTTAAGCAACCTCCATACTGCTTTCCATAGTGGTTGTATCAATTTACATTCCCACCAACAGTGCATGACGGTTCCCTTTATAACACACCCTTTCCAGCGTTTATTATTTTTAGATTTTTTGATAATGGTCATTCTGACTGGTATGAGGTGATACCTCATTGTAGTTTTGATTTGCATTTTTCTAATAAATAATGATGTTGATCATCTTTTCATGTGCCTCTTGGCCATCTGTATGTCTTCCTTGGTGAAATGTCTATTTAGATCTTTTGCCTATTTTTTAAGTGGATTGTTTGTTTTTTTGATATTGAGCTCCATGAGCTGTTTGTATATTTTGGAGATTAATGCTTTGTCTGTTGCTTCATTTGCAAATGTTTTCTCCCATTCTGAGTGTTGTCTTTTCGTCTTGTTTATGGTTTCCTTTGTTGTGCAAAAGCTTTTAAGTTTAATTAAGTCCCATTTAAAAATTTTTTTTATTTTTGTCACCCTAGGAGGTGGGTCAAAAAAGATCTTGTCAAAGGGTGTTTTTCCTATGTTTTCCTCTAAGAGTTTTATAGTGTCTGGTCTTACATTTAAGTCTTCAATCCATTTTGAGTTTATTTTTGTGTATGGTGTTAGGTAGTGTTCTAATTTCATTCTTTTACATGTAGCTGTCCAGTTTTCCCAGCACCACTTATTGAAGAGGCTGTCTTTTCTCCATTGTGTGTTCTTGCCTCCTCTGTCATAAGTTAGGTGCCCATATGTGTGTGGGTTTATCTCTGGGCCTTCTATTCCTGTACCATTGATCTATATTTCTGTGTTTGTGCCAGTACCATACTGTCTTGATTACTGTAGCTTTGTGGTATAGTTTGAAGTCAGGGAGCCTGATTCCTCCAGCTCTATTTTTCTTTCTCAAGATTGCTTTGGCTGTTTGTGGTCTTTTGTGTTTCCATACAAATTATAAAATTTTTTGTTCTAATTCTGTGAAGAATGCCATTGGTAGTTTGATAGGGATTGCATTGAATCTGTAGATTGCTTTGGGTAGTATAGTCATTTTCACAATATTGATTCTTCCAATCCAAGAACATGGTATATTTCTCCATCTGTTTATGTCATCTTTGATTTCTTTCATCAGTGTTTTATCATTTTCTGAGTACAAGTCTTTCACCTCCTTAGGCAGGTTTTTTCCTAGGTATTTTATTCCTTTTGTTACTGTGGTAAATGGGAGTGTTTCCTTAATTTCTCTTTCTGATTTTTCATTGTTGATGTATAGGAATGCCAGAGATTTCTATGCATTAATTTTGTATCCTGCAACCTTACCAGATTCATTGATTAGTTCTAGTAGTTTTCTGTTGGCATCTTTAGGATTTTCTATGTATAGTGTCATGTCATCTGCAAACAATGACAGTTTTACTTTTTTTCCAATTTGTATTCCTTTTATTTTTCCTCTCTGATTGCTGTGGCTAGGACTTCCAAAACTATGTTGAATAAGAGTGGCCAGAGTGGCTACCCTTGTCTTATTCCTAATCTTAGTGGAAATGCTTTCAGTGTTTGACCATTGAGTATGATGTTTGCTGTGGGTTTGTCATATATGGCCTTTATTACGTTGAGGTAGTTTCCCTCTATGCCCATTTTCTGGAGAGTTTTTATCATAAATGGTGTTGAATTTTGTCAAAAGCTTTTTCTGCTTCTATTGAGATGATCATATGGTTTTTATTCCTTAATTTGTTAATGTGGTGTATTGTGTTGATTGATTTGTGTATATTGAAGAATCCTTGCATCCCTTGGATAAATCCCACTTGATCATGGTGTATGATCCTTTTAATGTGTTGTTGGATTCTGTTTGCTAGTGTTGTGTTCAGGATTTTTGCATCTGTGATATTGGTCTATAATTTTTTTGTGACATGTTTTTCTGGTTTTACTATCAGGGTGATGGTGGCTTCTTAGAATGAATTTGAGAGTGTTTCTCCCTTTGCAATTTTTTGGAAGAGCTTGAGAAGGATGGTTGTTAGCTCTTCTCTAAATGTTTGATAGAATCCATGTGTGAAGCCAATTGGTCCTGGACTTTTGTTTGTTGGAAGATTTTTAATTATGGTTTCAAAATCATTACTTGGGATAGTAAATGCATACTTAAAAAAAAATAAAAGTACTAGAGTATATATTGCTTTGTAGGGTTTTTTGTGGTTTCGCTTTTTTTTTAACTTAGAAATGTATCAAATATTTTTTGTCAGTAAATGCACTATTAAGTTTGTTTTGGTGTGAATTTCTTTTTATTGATCTTGCTGTTTCCTGTATCTGAGGATTCATGTCTACCACCAGTTCTGGTTCATTTTTGTCCATTATTTCTTTGAGTAACACTTCTGTTCTGGCAGTTCTGTGGTTCTGGATCCCCACTTAGATGATTATGAGACCTTTTCAATATCATTCCTGCCTCTGAACCTCACTTTCAAATTCTCATCTCTGTGCCTCTGTCCTCCATTCTGTGTAATTTTTTTTTTTTTTTTGTAGTAAGTCTCATTTACTGATTTTCTCATTGGTTGCACTTAATCAGGTAGTTATCTCACACAGTGAGTTATGGTTTTCATTTCTAGAAACTCTGAATCTTTTTCAAATTCGTGTCTTGTAAAATGTACCATTCCTTTACTGTATCCTCTTTTATTGTTAAACATATTAAGCATTTTACTTTTACGGTCTGTATCTGATAATTCCATTTTCTGTAAACTTTGTAGGTCTGATTCTGCTATTTGTTGTTTTTGATGACTCTGGTATGTGCTGACCTGCTTCCTCATGTGTTCTGTGATTTTTTTTTTTTTTTTTTTGATGTGAGCTCATGTTTCTAAGAAGTTTTCCTCTAGTAATTCTTTGAGAACTTAAAGTGAAATACAGAGAACTTGTATTTGCTTCTACCGATGCCTTAAGGGCACTATCAACTCATGTCCACATCAGTTTAAATATCCCAGTTGAGGTTTTTGGGTGGCCACAGCAGTAGTATGAATTTAGACTCCCAGTGTATTAGGGGCAAATGTCTGGATAGAAATTCTCAGAGGAGGCACCTTCCTGCTTAGATCCAAATCTGAGACAGTCATGTTTCTTTATCCTCTCCCTATGTGACATGGGTCAGTACTTTTCCCCCTTGTTCACTTGTTGAGGGTGGGATGTCCCAGCTTTTTGATCTGACTTCGACTTCCCACTTGATTTCTGCTTGTAAAAGTCACAACCAGAGGTCACGTGGGATTGGGATATAACTGGTTGCTAAGTTATGTGTTCTTTTACCTTGACATAATTTGGCTTCTCAGGGGGTTCATTACTTTTTTAGCCAACTTGGCTAAGCATTTAAAAAGGTAGGTAGGGATGTGTGCACGTATGTGCGCGTGCACGTACGTGCGCGCGCACGTGTGTGTGTGTGTATGTTACATATGTGTTCATACACCCAGCAGTTTTAGGTGCTTTTGTAGTAGGAGGGTTTTCAGGGTATTTTGTCCTCAGTATTCCTGGAAAGGAAGTCTACAGTATGACTTTTTTTTTTTCTTTTTGCTGTACGTACGTGGGCCTCTCACTGTTGTGGCTTCTGCCGTTGCGGAGCACAGGCTCTGGATGCGCAGGCTCAGTGGCCATGGCTCACGGGCCTAGCCGCTCCGCAGCATGTGGGATCTTCCCAGACCGGGGCATAAACCCGTGTCCCCTGCATCGGCAGGCGGACTCTCAACCACTGCGCCACCAGGGAATCCCTGATTACATTTTTATTTACTTAAATAATCCTCTTCCTTGGGACCTTAAGGTTGCTTTCAATTTTTGTTGCAAAGGATATCCTTATATAGATATCTTAGCATAGATGGCTGATTATTTCCTCAAGATAAATAGCTTGAAGCAAAATTGCTAGGTCAAAGGGTATGCTTGTTTGGTTTTTGATAGATATTGCCATAGTCATCCTGAAGTATGAGGAGCATTGCTCCACATTGAAACTCCTGAACACAGCACTTGAAAGTACCATACTTCACTAACCCCTGAGTGTTATAAGTTTAAACAAATCATCAGTGTATCGGGGGAGATGACATTTTATTTTTAAAACTCAGATTTCTTTGATCATTGGAGAGGTTAAGCACAACTTTTTCTTAGCATTGAATGTTTGTATTTCTCATAAATTTCCAGTTCATCTTTACAATCATTTTTCTACTGGGATGCTCATGAGTAAGTTTTTTTTATTCATTTAAATTATATACTTAATATATATGTACTACTTCTTTTTAAAACTTTTGAGATTTTAATAGCTTTTCATATAATGTAAGACATCTTTCCAGTGTGCATCTCTTTATTCTTAAATATAAAGAGGCTTTAAATGTTTAGATAGTCACCTTTATCAGTCGTTTAGGCTTTTTGCTTTGGCATTATGCTAAAATAGCCTCCCCTGCTCTAGGATTATAAAAATGTTTATTATGTTTTCCCTTAGGTCTGTTAAGGCTTTGTTTTTCATAGAAAATGTGTTTGTTTATGTAATGTGAAGATCTGTCTCTCACTTTATACCATCGTGGATTTCTTATTCAAGCCGGTTTGCCTGTGTTCCTGTTTGGAGGTATGATTTAGATAAAGCCAAATCATTTGGGAATTTCTTCATGTTGAAGCTGTAACTTTTGAAAATGGAATTGGCAAGATATAGAATTGGTATGATACTGAATTGGGAATGTAGATGTTTATGCAGGCAATGGTGAACTCCAAATCCATGATGAAAAAAGCAGGTGAGTGTGTTAAGGAAGAAAGAACGAGTTAAGGGATGTGATAAAGAAGGTTAACTATAGGGCTTAACCATCACAGGGTCATCTTCCTACCCATCTGTGTGTGTTTTCTGTTGTTCTGATTGCTATTGGAAAAAGAATGGGTGGGATGGACCAGAAAGGCTCTTGAATTGAAAAAGCTGGGAAGACTTTTATTACCCACACTTTGTTTCTTGTGTGAAATGGCTTTTTGTATACAGTGGGTGCTCAATCAGTATTTGTTGCATGAATGAATGAATGAATGGAGATTCCCTGGTTAGCAAACAGAGCTGTTAAATACTGTGTATTTTGGGGTGAACCAAGTTTTTGGTTCACTTTTCATTTCTAGTGGTTCCTTGTCTGCCTTCATTTCTCTTTTTGTCCAACAAGCCTTTTATGAGGACTGTCTCTATGCCAGACACACTGAACATTAGGATAAAAAGATAATTATGGTGCTGACTTTGTCCTCAAGGAGCTCAGAGTCCAGTAATTGTCTCACAAGTGAATAGAGTTTAGTGTGATGAATGCTGTCTCTCATGTGCAAGGTGCAGAGGGGATGGCATATAGGAAGGCACGAGCAACGCACTGCTGCTGCTGATGTGTGTGTTAGGGGGTGACTTAGGAAGGAGACTTCTGAGACTTTATAATGAAAGACTGAAGAATAAAGGAGAGTTCACTTTGTGGATAGGCGGTGGAAGAGGGCATTCCGATCATGAAAATAGAATATGAGAAGACATGAAATAATGTGTTTTCCAGGAACTCCAGGTGGTTTGGTTGGTAAGTAATGGAAGACTTGCTCAGGCATGAGGTAGAGGCCAGACCTCTTGTGGGGTGTTCCAAGGAGTCTGAAGTTTGCCTCTTCTCTGTTTCAATTGTTGTTAACAGTTGAAAGGATTTCCACAGTTTTTTATTTTTTGTTTTTTGTTTTGTTTCCAGTTAGATCATTATGGGAGGTTAAAATGGAGAGAGACAGAGAAGTGAATTTAGATTAGAGATGGAGACCCTTGCAGTTGTCCCAGGGAGATGACCTGAACTAAGTGACAGTGGGAGCTGGAGGAGAAAGAATGGATTTGAATTTATTGAAAAGTGTAGTCAACAGGATTTAGTGACATGCTCAGCGTAGGAAAATAAGTTGGGTCTGGGATAGTTTTGAATTGGGGGTTTTTAAATTTTAGACAGGTCAATTGGAGTGTGGGAGAATGTTCTGGAATGGGGCTGCATATTTAAGAACCAAGAGCCTGCAAGTGTCTTTGGGATCCATTGGTATGAATAAGATGGCCTAGCGAAAGTGAGCAGAAGTAGAAAAGGGCTAAGCAAAGGACTCGGGGGGTGCACCAACATTTCCGGATCCTTAGAGGAAGAAGATGCTGCAAAGAGGCCTGAGAGAACCAGCACGAAGTTGGATAAGAATCAAAGGATCGTGCTGTCATGAGTAGGGCAAGTTTTAAAAGACTCTGATTAACAATTTAAAATGCCACTAAAGAGTCCAGTAGTCAAGGACAGAGAAATGTGCTTATTTAGAAGAAAAGGATCTTTTCTCAAAATTTTGAGCAGTGAGGGCAGAAACCATGGTACATCGTACAAGGATGCAAAGGCAGTGAGCACAGACTGTTCATTCAGTATTCTTGGCCTTGAAAAGAGAGCGTGGGTGGGGGAGGGGCAAGGAGCTGGGGAAGAGGAGGAAGGGCAGTAGTTGGGGTCAAGGAGTATTTCTTTCTGTATTCTTTTTAAAATGGGAATCATAGCATGTTTTCATTCTGAGGGCTGGGAACTGAGGAGAGAACAAAGCTGAAGGTACAGAGAGGGAATAATTGAATGAAGCCAACTTCAGTTCTAAACTATTCATGGCCAACTGGGGACAAGAATGGGTGGGGGAAATGTCTTACAAAGTCAGTGTTGGCCAGAATTGGTGACTGTTATTATCTTTGGAAGATACAGGTTTTCCAGGCAAGCATTTCACAAATGTTTATGGTCCCCAAAACTCTGGTAGCTGTCTCTTGGGTGTATGCTACAGCCTTAATTATGTCTTTATGGAAAAATTAGCTGGGTGTTTTCCCCTAAGTCTGAATAGCTGGGATAACCTTTATTGGATCATTAATATGTCTTTGACACTACTAACAGTATAAGAATATTACGTGTCCCTTGGAACAGTGTTCAAAGGTATATGTAAGTAAATTCAGTTACTTCTGGATTATTGCTGCCCAGCCTAATTCTGGTTTCCCTTACATTCTTGTTTCTGTGAGCCCCAAGAACCTGAAGTACAGTCAGGTTTGGGGGGATGATCGCTATGATATGTGGCTCCAGCGTCTTGCCTTCACTTCTATAAAGACTGGTTTATTTTTCATGCTCCAGCTCTGTGGGGTGGTGCTCTTGGGAAGGAAGGAAGCTCCTAACCCCACCAAGTTGCATGGGTACCTGGATGATGCTGCCCATTCTATGATCGTTGCCACTACTTTTTAGTTACTGCACCCCAAATAATTGTTCACCTTACTCCAACCCCCCAAAACAGAAGGAAGTTTCCTTTTCAAGTAGGAAAACTTTTTAAGGCATTTTCAGAGATGCCTGCGTGTTTATAACTCTTTAAGTGCCAAAGATAGCCTTTCTTTTTCAATTTGTGGTACCTTCCATTAAGCAAATTACATTAGGTTTCCCCACAGGATATGCTCTGGGATGATTTGTGTGCCACCATGCTGGTCTCACTCTTGCCAGCCTTTTTCTTAACAAGCACTTGTGTGCACCTATAACCTCTCTCCTACCTTGGAGCGTTCTGGGTTGCCTACTAAAATCCAGGGATTGAGGCAGTCATAGTCTGTCCTCTGTTTGAGAATGGATGTCTGTGGTTTAAATACTTTCCTATAGAACCACAGGATTTAGGGATTTCCATTCTAAATGACCTGGATTTCTAGAGTTCCTGATCTGGGTATGCAAATGAGCCTTCTTATAACCAGCACTTCTTTATTTTAAAGAGATGTTGCACACCCCTCATACTTTAGAGTTTGGATGGACCACATATTTCTAGAGCCTGGCCTTTGTATTCCTCTTTTACTGATGGTTTTAATTTCTTTGTTCTTTTAGCCTTGGCAAGAAAAATCCTATCTCTATTTGTGGCTTTAGATCCTCTGGTTTATCTAACTTGGATTAGTGATGAGAATGCCCTCCTATCTAGCTCTCAGAAGACAATGGATATTGCTTTGCAATCAGCCTCACTATACCCCACCCATTTTTTTTTTTTACAGTTTAATTTTTTAAATTGAGAGAGAATTGACATATATTAGTTTCAGGTGTACAACATAATGGTTCAATATATGTATAATGATATAGTTTACATTTTGTTGCCTTTTTTTGCTTTTCAGCCAGCCTAAAAATTTTTTTTAAATAACATGTCCTTTTATTTATTTATTTAATTTTTATTTTATATTGGAGTGTAGTTGATTTACAATGTGTTAGTTTCAGGTGTACAGCAAAGTGATTCAGTTATGCATATACATGTATGCATTCTTTTTCAGATTCTTTTCCCGTATAGTTTATTACAGAATATTGAGTAGAGTTCCTTGTGTCCTTGTTGATTATCTATTTTATATATAGTAGTGTGTATATGTTAATCCCAAACTCCTAATTTATCCCTCCCCCATACTTTTACCCTTTGGTAATCGTAAGTTTGTTTTTGAAGTCTGTGAGTCTGTTTCTGTTTGGCAAATAAGTTCATTTGTATCATTGTTTTAGATTCTGTCCCCACCCATTGTTAGTTTACACCATGTGGCACTTTTCCTGATTTTAAAAGATAAATTCTGGGCTTCCCTGGTGGCGCAGTGGTTGGGAGTCCGCCTGCCGATGCAGGGGACGCGGGTTCGTGCCCCCGTCTGGGAGGATCCCACGTGCCGCGGGGCGGCTGGGCCCGTGAGCCATGGCCGCTGAGCCTGCGCGTCTGGAGCCTGTGCTCCGCAACGGGAGAGGCCACAACAGTGAGAGGCCCGCGTACCGCAAAAAAAAAAAAAAAAAAAAAAAAAAAGATAAATTCCTTCTGAAATATGTTCTTACTTGTTTCTGGTTTTGTGTGGTTAACTTTGACACACAATGAGTATTGACTGGTAAAATTAACTGCTTATTTTACCTTGCGTTAACTACAGCACATATACATATTACCCTGATTTACTGTTTAGTGTGCAGAATGATGTGGCTTAGAAATAAGTTTAAAAATTTATTTCTCGGGCTTCCCTGGTGGCGCAGTGGTTGGGAGTCCGCCTGCCGATGCAGGGGACACGGCTTCGTGCCCCGGTCCGGGAAGATCCCACGTGCCGCGGAGCGGCTGGGCCCGTGAGCCATGGCCGCTGAGCCTGCGCGTCCGGAGCCTGTGCTCCGCAATGGGAGAGGCCGCAACAGTGAGAGGCCCGCGTACCGGAAAAAAAAAAAATTTATTTCTCAAGGGAATTTTCTGTGCAAAACATAATAGATGAATATGTAATTAGAACTCTATTCCTTTTAAAGGAACATAGGACAGCTTAGCACTTCCATGTGTTTGATTTTAACGTATTAAAAGTTAGAAAACATGATGAACAAGAAGGGTTAATTATGAGCTTATTATAACTACTTGTCTTAATGTTTACATTGTTCTAGATACATTTAGTTAGATTTCATGCTGACTCCAAAATGACAGAACTCTCTGGAGACCCCATTTTGTAGAATGATGCTTCTTCCATTTTCATTGAAAAGTGACAAAACTTTTTTCCACTTCACAGTTTTTGTGGACAGTATGCCAGCACTGCCCAATAGAAACTTTTAGAGATGGAAATGTTCTAGTTTTGCACTGTCCACATATGGCAAGTGACTATCATATTGGACAGTGCAGGCCTTGACTTTGGGGTTAAAACCATCCCTCATTTGCTAGCCGTGTAGCTCCTAACTTGTCTCAGAGAGCTTATTCTTCTGGGCAGACACAGCTGCACAATGAGGCACACAACTGGGCAAGTGGTCCAGCGCTTGCTGGATTCCAGCCCTGCCTCTCCCACTTAGTCACATGCCCTTGTACAGTGACAAGGACCATCCCCCTGACCACTCCTAGGCTCTGCACCTTGACTGCTAAAACAGGAGAAAACCCTGGTCCCGTTTCGCCAAGAAATCTCCCCAGTCACAGTGGGGCCCATTCTTTCCTGAGTTACAAATCAATGCTGAGAGGCTTGGCTGTTGACAAGGAAAATTGTCGTGTTAGAATTCTTCCTCTACCCAGATCTTTTAGAACTGGATTTCTGTTTTCCCGTATTCAGGAGGCCACGAACCAGCCAATGGATTATTTATTGTACCTACTGACTTATGAAAAAACTTCTCAGCACAGAACTTCTGAAAGTGATGGGAGAAAGGGATAATAGTGGATCGCTTTCTGGTCGAAAGCAGAGCTGCGTGGTATGGAGCTGGTCCATGCTGTTCTCTTTGGTCCCCACCCCTTCTTCTGGAAAATGAGATAGAGTGGGAGAGGTCTGACCCTTCTAACTTACTTCTCCCTGTTCGTTTTCAGCAAGCAAATCATTCACTGGACGCTGATTGTTTTTAATTCAGCTCCATCTTCACCGCACTTAATAGATACTACACTGCACTTAGTGTATATTATTCCCAGGTTCTTATAAATGGCTGGCTGCTCTTCTTGGTTTCAGAGCCAATTTTGAGTTTTTGCCTCTTTGTCTTTATGTGTATTTTAACTGGAAATTAGGTGGGGACAGTCAGGGAATTTGGGCTAATGTCATCTTTATTCAGAAGTCAGTTTATGACCATTTACAGTATGAGTTATTTAATCATAGCTTTTGCTTGTAAGGAAATGCCTCTGGTTGAACTGGCTGATCTCAAAGGTTTTGGACGTTAATGTTTCTTAAGAGGATTGACACAGCCGCACTGAGAGTCACGCGGTGTATAGGAATTACCTTTTGACAGATCAAATTCCATTTCCAAATGATGTAAAACCTGTGTCCTCATCCCTCTGCCTTCTTTCAAATTTATAATTTAAGAGCTTAAAAAAAACCTCTGTATGAGTTAGATATTGCCTTTCCAGTAGAGCTATAATATGATCTTGTGCTCATGAACAGGAAGTGAATTTAAGAAACCTCAGATGTGTTGTCCAGTCCTTTTTTTTTTTTTTTCCGTCCAGTCCTTTTTTAAAGGAGAGCTTGCTGTGGACTTCGTCAGAACTAAAGCTGTTGCGTTTGCCAGACACCCTTCACCATTCAGATGGAGACATTAAATAGCTCCACTCCACAGGCCACTTCATATGATGTGGTGGGTACATCGCAGCTCTTTTATTCTTATGGACACACAGTGGGATCAAGTCCTGCTCAAAAACAACTTGTTCTTAGCAGCTTCGCTAAGTGTGTTTTTAAAAAAGTGTCCAAGGTTTATGAATGGTTCTACCTGCCCTGCATTTTTCTGTGGTGTTTCAGTTAGTCTTTATTGAATAATCCAAAAGCTCCTTCCTGAGAAAATTCCTGGCTATCCTCATCATTGAATAGGTGAAATGACCCTCAATTTGGATTATAATCTAATTTGTTTTGTTTGTTAAAGAAAATTCCAAATGCCTGGTATCAAAAGCACATGAGGGGGCTTCCCTGGTGGCGCAGTGGTTGAGAGTCCGCCTGCCGATGCAGGGGACACGGGTTCGTGCCCCGGTCCGGGAAGATCCCACATGCTGCGGAGCCGGCTGGGCCCGTGAGCCATGGCCGCTGAACCTGCGCATCCGGAGCCTGTGCTCCTCAACGGGAGAGGCCACGGCAGTGAGAGGCCCGCGTACCGCAAAAAAAAAAAAAAAAAAAAAAGTATGTTTCAGGGGGTTTTTAGTATATTTACAGAGATGTGCAGCCATCATCATCATCTAATTTTAGACCATTTTCATTATCACAAAAGAAACTGCGTGCCCAATAGCAGTCAACTCCCATTTTCCCCTCCCACCAGCCCCTGACGACTGCTAATCTGTATCTGTGGATTTGCCTATTCTGGGTGAGTTCGCGTTTTTAGATTTCATACATGAGTGAGATATTATAGTATTTCGTCTTTTTCTTTCTGACTTATTTCACTTTGCATAATGCATTCTGGGTTCATCTATGTTGTGGCAAATGGCAGGATTTCTTTCTCTTTTATTGTTGAATATTCCATTGTGTATATGTTATACATATACACCATATTTTCTTTATCCATTTATCCAATGATACACACTTAGGTTGTTTCCATGTCTTATTGTAAATAATGCTGCAGGGAACATGGGGGTACGGTTATCTCTTTGAGATAGTGATTTTCTTTCCTTTGGATATATACCCAGAAGTAGGATTGGTAGATCATATGGTAATTCTATTTTTGATTTTTTGAGGAAACTTCATACTGTTTTCTGTAGTGGCTGAACCAATTTACATTCCCACCAACAGTGCACAAGGGTTCTTTTTTCTCCACAGTGTTGCCAACACTTGTCTCTTTTTGATAATAGCTTTTCTAAGGGGTGTGAGTTGATATATCATAGTGGTTTTGATTTGCATTTTTCTGATGATTAGTGGCGAACATTTTTCATATATGTGTTGGCCATTTGCATGCCTTCTGTGGAAAATGTCTATTCAAGGCCTTTGCCCATTGTTAATTGAATTGTTTGTTGTTTTGCTATTGTTGTATGGGTTCCTTATATATTTTGAATATTAACCCCTGACCCAGATAGATGGTTTGCAACTTTTTCTCCCATTCCATGGATTGCCTTTTCATTTTGTTGATGGTTTCATTCGATGTGCAAAAGTTTTTAGTTTGATGTAGTCCCACTTGTTTTTGCTTTTATTGTTTGTGCTTTTGGTGCTATATCTAAACTATCATTGCCAAGACCAATGTCTAGGAACTTCTTCCGTATGTTTTTTTCTAGTAGTTTTATAGTTTTGGGTCTTTGCTTGTTTGTACATACAATGTCATATCATTTGCAAATATTTTTCTTTATCCATTCATCTGTTGATGGATACTTGGTTTGCTTCCACATCTTAGCTATTGTAAATAGTGCTGCTTTGGACAGTGGGGTGCATGTATCTTTTCAAATTAGTGTTTTCATTTTTGCTACAAATATATCCAGGAGTGGAATTGCTAGATCATACGGTAGTTCTATTGTTAGCTTTCTGAGGAACCTACATACTGTTTTCTACAGTGGCTGCACCAGTTTACATTCCCACCAGCAGTTGTACAAGAGTTCCCTTTTCTCCGCATCCTCACCAACATGTTATTTGTATTTTGATGATAGCCATTCTGACAAGTGTGAGATGATATCTCATTTTGATTTGTATTTCTCTAATAATTAATGATGTTGAGCATCTTTTCATGTGCCTATTCACCATCTGTATGTCTTCTTTGGAAAAATGTTTCTTCAGGTCTTTTGCCCATTTTTTGATTGGGTTGTTTGTTTTTTGATATTGAGCTCTATGAACTGTTTATATTTATGTATTTTGGACATTAACCCCTTATTGGTAGTTTCATTTACAAATATTTTCTCCTATTCTGTAGGTTGTCTTTTTTTTTGTCAGTGATTTCCTTTGCTGTACAAAAGCATTTAAGTTTAATTAGGTCCCATAGAGAATAGATTGGTGGTTGCCAAGGAGTGGGGGCGGTTGGGAGAGGGTTGGATTGGGAGTTTGGGATTAGCAGATGCAAACTGGTATATGTAGAATGGGTAAACAACAAGGTACTACTGTATAACACAGGGAACTATATTCAATATCCTGTGATAAACCATAATGGAAAAGAATATGAAAAAAATGTATATATATGTATAACTGAGTCACTTTGCTGTACAGCAGTAATTAACACAACATTGTAATTCACCTATACTTCAATAAAAATAAATTAAAAAAAGAAAAGTTTAATTAGGTCCCATTTGTTTATTCTTGCTTTTATTTCTTTTGCCTTAGGAAATGGATCCAAAAATTATTGCTACAATTTATGTCAAACAGTGTTCTATGTTCTCCTTTAGGCATTTTATGGTTTCAGGGCTTACATTTAGGTCTTTAATCCATTTTGAGTTTATTTTTATATATGATGTGAGGAAATGTTCTAATTTCATTGTTTTACATGTAGCTATTCAGTTTTCCTAGCACCACTTATTGAAGAGACTGTCTTTTCTTCATTGTGTACTCTTGCCTCCTATGTCTTAGATTAATTGACCATAGGTACATGGGTTCATTTGTGGGCTCTTTCTTCAGTTCCATTGATCTATGTGTCTGTTTTTGTGCCAGTACCATGCCATTTTGAGTACTGTAGCTTTGTAATATAATCTGAAGTCTGGGAGCCTGACACCTCCAGCGTTGTTCTTTTTTCTTTTTTCTCAAGATTGCTTTGGCAATTTGGGGTCTTTTGTGGTTCTGTATGAATTTTAGGATTATTCTAGTTCTGTGAAAAATGTCCTGGGCATTTTGATAGGGATTGCATTAAATCTGTAGATTGCTTTGGGTAGCATAGCCATTTAACAATATTAATTCTTCCAATCCAAGAGCTTTCCATTTCTTTGTGTCATCTTCAGTTTCCTTTGTCAGTATTTTATAGTTTTCAGAGCATAGGTCTTTCACCTTCTAGGTTAAGTTTATTCCTAGATATTTTATTCTTTTGATGTGATTTTGAACAAGATTGTTTTTTAACTTTCTCTTCCTGAGAGTTAATAGTGTATAGAAAAGCAACAGATTTGTGCACACTAATCTTGTATCCTGCTACTTTGCTGAATTCATTTATTTTTTTAAATTTATTTATTTTTTTGCGGTACACGGGCCTCTTACTGTTGTGGCCTCTCCCGTTGTGGAGCACAGGCTCCAGATACACAGGCTCAGCGGCCATGGCTCACGGGCCCAGCCACTCTGCAGCATGTGGGATCCTTCTGGACCGGGGCACGAACCTGCGTCCCCTGCAATGGCAGGCGGACTCTCAACCATTGCGCCACGAGGGAAGCCCTGAATTCATTTATTAGTTATAATTTTTCAGTGGAGACTTTAGGATTTTCTATATAAGTTATCATGTCATCTACAAATAGTTACAGTTTCACTTCTTCCCTTCCAATTTGGATGCCTTTTATTTCTTTTTCTTGTCTGATTGCTGTGGCTAGGACTTACAATACTATGTTAAATAGAAGTGATAAGAGTGGGCATCTTGTCTTGTTCCTGAATTTAGAGGAAATGCTTTCAACTTTTCACTGTTGAATATGATGTTAGCTATGGGCTTATCATAAATGGCCTTCATTATGTTGAGATATGTTTCCTCTGTACCCACTTTGATGAGAGTTTGTGCCATGAATGGATGTTGTATTTTGTCAGATGCTTTTTTGGCATCTATTGAAATGATCATATGATTTTTATCATTACTTTTGTTAGTGTGGTGTATCACACTGACTGATTTGCAAATGTTGAACCATCCTGTGTCCCTTTAATAAATTCAACTTGATCATGGTGTATGATCCTTTTTATATATTGTTGGATTTGGTTTGCTAATATTTTGTTGAAGATTTTTGCATCTATATTCATGAAAGATATTGGCCTGTAATTTTCTTTTTTTTGTAGTGCCTTTGCCTGATTTTGATATAAGGGTAATGGTATGGCCCGGTAGAATAATTTGAGAGTGTTCTATCCTCTTCAGTTTCTTGGAATCATTTGAGAAGGATAAGTATTAGTTCTTCTTTATATGTTTGATAAAATTCCCCTGTGAAGCCATCTGGTCCTGGATTTTGTTTGCTGGGAGGTTTTTTTTTCCTTTTTATTAAAAGTTCAATTCCACTTTTAGTGATAGGTCTGTTCAGGTTGTTCATTCCTTCTTGATTCAGTCTTGGCAGGTTGTATTGAGTATGTTTCTAGGAATTTGTCCATTGCTTCTAGGTTGCCCAATTGGTTGGCATATCACTGTTGTAGTGTTCTCTTATGATTGTTGTACCTCTGTGGTATTGGTTCTTATTTTTTCTCTTTCGTTTCTTATTTTGCTTATTTGGGTCCTCGCTCTTTTCTTCTTGGTGAGCCTGGCTAGAGGTTTGTTGATTTTGTTTTTCCTTTCAAAAAAACAGCTCTTGGTTTTATTGATCTTTTGTATTGTTTTTTGATATCTATTTTATTTATTTCCTCTCTGATCTTTATTATTTTCTTCTGTCTGCTGAATTTGGGCTTTATTTGTCGTTTTTCTAATTCCTTTATGTGGTAGGTTAGGTTGTTTATTTGAGATTTTTCTTGTTTCTTGAGAAAGGTCTATCACTGTAAACTTTCCTCTTAGGGCTGCTTTTGCTGCATCCCATAGATTTTGGAGTGTTGTGTTTCCATTTTCATTTGTCTTGAGGTATTTTCTGATTTCCTCTTTGATTTCTACATTGACCCATTGTTTTTGTTTTTTTAATTATTTTTTTTTTTTCTGTGTTGGGTGTTCGTTTCTGTGTGTGGGCTTTTTCTAGTTGCAGCGAGCGGGGGCCACTCTTCATCGCAGTGCACGGGCCTCCCACTGTCGCAGCCTCTCTTGTTGCGTAGCACAAGCTCCAGATGTGCAGGCTCAGTAGTTGTGGCTCATGGGCCTAGTTGCTCTGTGGCCTGTGGGATCTTCCCAGACCAGGGCTCGAACCCGTCTCCCCTGCATTGGCAGGCAGATTCTCAACCACTGCGTCACCAGGGAAGCCCAACCCATTGGTTTTTTAGTAGCACTTTGTTTAGTCTCCACATGTTTGTTCTTTCTCCATTTTTCCTTCTGTAGTTGCTTTCTAGTTTCATTCTGTTGTGGTTGGAAAAAATGATTGATATTTCTATTCTCTTAAATTTGTTGAGACTTGTTTTGTGGCCTAGCATGTGATCTATCCTGGAGAATGATTAATGTGCACTTGAAAAGAATGTGTATTCTGTTGTTTTTGGATGTAATGTCCTGCAGATATCTATTAAGTCCAACTGGACTTGTTGTCTCTTTTAAGACCACTGTTGCCTTATTAATTTTCTGTCTGGATGGTCTCTCCATTGATGTGAGTGGGGTGTTCTCACCTACTATTATTGTACTGTTGTCAATTTATCCCTTTATGTTTGTTAGTATTTGCTTTATATGTGTAGGTGCTTTTGCATTGGGTGCATATATTGTTAATGCGTGTAACATCCTGTTCCTGTACTGATCTCTTATATAATCACCTTCTTTGTCTTTTGTTATAGCCTTTGTTTTAAAGTCTGTTTTATCTGATATGAGTTTTGTTGTCCTTGCTTTCTTGTCATTTATGTTTGCATGCAACTTTTTTTTCCATTACTGCACTTTCAGTCCATATATGTCTTTAGCCCAGAAGTGAGTCTCTTGTAGGCAGCATGTAGAAGGGTCTTGTTTTTTTTTTTTAATAAATTTATTTATTTATTTTTGGCTGTGTTGAGTCCCCATTGCTGCATGTGGGCTTTTCTCTAGTTGTGGCGAGTGGGGGCTACTCTTTGTTGCAGTGTGCGGGCTTCTCATTGCGGTGGCTTCTCTTGTTGCGGAGCACGGGCTCTAGGCGCGTGGGCTTCAGTAGTTGTGGCACACAGGCTCAGTAGCTGTGGCTTGCAGGCTCTAGAGCACAGGCTTAGTAGTTGTGGCACATGGGCTTAGTTTCTCTGCGGCGTATGGGATCTTCCTGGACCAGGGCTTGAACCCGTGTCTCCCGCATTGACAGGCAGATTCTTAACCACTGTGCCACCAGGGAAACCGGCTCTTGTTTTTTTATTCAGTTAGTTGCCCTATGTCTTTTGATTGGCGTATTTATTAGTCATTGACATTTAAAGTAATTATTGATAGGTATGTACTTATTGCCATTTTAGTACTTGTTTTCCAGTTGTTTTTGTAGTTCTTCTCTGTTCATTTTAAATTCTTTTTGTTTTTTTTTCTCTTGCAGTTTGATGGTTTGCTTTACTAGTATGTTTGTGTTCCTTCCTTTTTGGTTTTTATATATCTGTTGTAGATTTTTGATTTGTGGTTACCATGACGTTCATATATGTTGACCTGTAACTGTATCTACTTGCTTTAAACTGGTAGTCATTTAAGTTCAAGCATATTCTAAGAGATGTACATTTTTTTTTACTCCGCTCACCCCAATTTTGTGTTTTTGATGTCCTATTTTACATCTTCGTGTTTGTCCTTTTACTGCTTATTGCAGTTATAGTTGCTTTTACAATATTTTTGTCTTTTAATCCATGTACTGGCTTATTTATGTGGTTGATCCTTAATCCTTATCATATATTTGCCTCTTCTAGTGGGGTTTTCCCTTTCCTGTGGATTCTTTCTTTTCCATTTAGAGAAGACACATCAACATTTCTTTTAGGGGAGGTTTAGTATTAATGAACTCTTCTAGTTTTTGCTTCTCTGAGAAGTTCTTTATTCCTCCTTCTATTCTAAATGATAATCTTGTTGGGTACAGTGTTCCAGGTTTCAAGTTTTTCCCTTTCAGCGCTTTGAATATGTTATGCTGCTTCCATCTGGCCTGCAAATTTTCTGCAGAGAAATCAGCTGATAGCCTTATGGGGATTCCCTTGTATCTGACTTTTTTTTTTTTTTTTTCTCTTGCTGCCTTTAGAATTCTCTCTTTAACTTTTGCCATTTTAATTATGATATGTCCTGGTGTGGGTCTGTTTCAGTTCATCTTGTTTTGGACCCTCTGTGCTTCCCATACCTGGATATCATTTTCCTTCTTCAGGTTTGGGAAGTTTTCAGCCATAATTGCCTCAAATACATTTTTTGATCCCCTTCTCTCTCTTCTTTTTCTGGAACCCCTATAATGTGAATGTTGGAACACTTAATGTTATCCCAGAGATCTCTTAAATTGCTTTCATTTTTAAAAATTTGTTTTTCTTTCTGACTTTCTGATTGGGTGGTTCCCATTATTCCATCTTCCAGATCACTTATGGATTCTTCTGTATCACTTAGTCTGCTATTCATTCCTTCTAGTGTGTGTTTTATTTCAGCTATTGAATCATTAATTTCTGATCGGGTCTTTTTTATATATTCTAGTTCCTTGTTCAGTGTTTAAGTCAATTCTTTTTCCTAATTCAGTTAACGTTTTTGTTAGCAGTGTTTTGAATTATTTATCTGGTAAATTGTTTATTTCTATTTCATTATTTTTTCAGGGGTTTTCTTTTCCTCTTTCAATTGAGTAGTTCCTCTACCTTTTCATTTTGCTAAACTTTCTCTGCCTCTGTGAACTTAGATAAAACAGTTACCTATTGTGGTCTTGAAGGGGTGTTCTTATGTGGGAGCATCCCTATACAGACTGCTTTTAGCCAGTGCCTTTGGTGGGAGTGCTGGGTTTGACATGGATGCCATTCCCATCTTTCCTTAGGGTGTGCTGGCAGCTTTCACCTTGGTGGGGGTGGGGGTGCTAGAGATGGAGGGGCAAGAGCTGGAGGCAGGTGTGAGGTGGGACTTCCTTTCTGCTGCTCAGTGGCTGTCACTGCCCTGTCAGGGGTGGGGGGGTCTGATCCCAAGTTGCTGGGGCAGAAGCCCTGGGGGTGGAGCTCATGTTGGCTCTGTTCCCTTTAAGTGTGTGTTTTCCCTTCTCCCTTCACTGGGACTTTGCCCCAGAAGAGGGAAGTGCTGCAGCAAGTGGGGCCTGTGCATAGACAGAGGTCTAATGTGTTGCCTCCGTAGGTGGCTGTGGCTCTGCTCAGACACAGCCTCAGGTGTGAGCCCCCTTTGTCTCTCATAGCCGATCATTCTCCCCTTCCTTTACCACCCCTGCCCTGTTGTGGAACTACTCCACAGGGCTGGTGGGTACCCGCATGGATTCTCAAGGAGTGTTGGAGAGTTAGCTGTGGTAGGGGGACGCCATCAGAGATCTGGGCAGCTCCTGGGGCACTACCTAGGTAAGCACATTGCTCACGCATGCTCCTTATGAGTGGAGTCCAGTCTTCTCCAGCCTTTCTGTCTGACTCAGTGGTCTTCCAAATAGCCAAGGGGGCTTGTCTCCACTGTGTCGGACCCCAGGACTAGGATGCCCAGTCTCTGGCTTGACCTGCTGACTCCCCGGGGCAGGTGTCCACTTGTGTAATCTCCCTTTTTCTCTGGGTCCCTTCCCAGGGGCACAGGTCCCAAGCTGACTGCTTTTCTTCCCTTCCTACTTGACTACTTTTGTATCTTTCTTACAGCCTTGGATGTATAGGCGTCCTTCTGCCAGTTTCCAGGTTTCAGTGAGAATTTTTCCACATGTAGATGTATTTTTGATGTGTTTGTGGGAGATGATGAGCTCTACGTCCTTTTACTCGGCCATCTTGATCTTGTTCCCCATACTGTTTTGATTACTGTAGCTTTGTAATGAAGCTTGAAATCAGGAATTGTGATGCTTCCAGCTTTATTCTTCTTTCCCAGGATTGCTTTGGCTATGTGGGATCTTTTATGGTTCCATATCAATTTAGGATTGTTTGTTCTATTTCTGTGAAAAATGCCTTTGGAATTTTGATTTGGATTGCATTGAGTCTATAGATAGCTTTGGGTAGTATGGATATGGTAACAATATTCTTCTGATCCATGAGCACAAGATATCTTTCGATTTATTTGTGTCTTCAGTTTTTCTCATCAGTCTCTTGTAATTTTCAGTGTACAGATCTTTCACTTCCTTTGTTAAATGTATTCCTAAGAATTTTATTGTTTTAGATGCTATTATAATTGGGGTTGTCTTTCTTTATTTTTCAGGTATTCATCATTAGAGTATAAAAACACAACGGATTTTTGTATGTTTATTTTTATATCTTGCAACTTTACTGAATTAGTTTATTACAGCTAACAGTTTTTTGATGGAATCTGTAGGATTTTATATAGTTAAGATTGCATCATCTGCAAACAACTTTACTGCTTCCTTTTGATTTGGATACCTTTTATTTTTATTGTCTAATTGCTCTGGTTAGGACTTCCAGGTCTATATTGAATAGGAGTGGTAAGAGTGGACATCCTTGTCTTGTTCCTGATCTTGGTGGGAAAAATTTCAGTTTGTCATAATAGCCTTTATTATGTTGAGGTACATTCCTGCTATACCCAGTTTGTTTTGAGTTTTTATCATGAACGTATGTTGAATTTGTCAAATACTTCTTCTGCACCTATTAAGAGGATCATATGACCTTTATCCTTTATTCTGTTAATGTGGTGTATTACATTAATGGATTTTTATTATGTTGACCCATTCTTATATCCTAGAGATAAATCCCACTTGATCATGGTGTCTCATCCTTTTAACATGGTGTTGAATTTGGTTTGCTAGAATTTTGTTGAGAATTTTTGCATCTGTATTCATCAGGGATACTGGCCTGTAGTTTTCTTTTCTTGTAGTATCCTTATTTGGCTTTGGTATCAGGGTATGCTGGTCTTGTAAAATGAGTTTGGGAGTGTTCCCTCCTCTTCAGTTTTTTTGGGAGAGTTTGAGAAAGATTGGTATTAATTCTTCTTTAAGTGTTTGATAGAATTCACCAGTGAAACCTTCTGGTCCTAGTCTTTCCCTTTTGGGAGGTTTTGCTTTTTCAGTCTCCTTATTATTGGTCTGTTCAGTTTTTCTATTTCTTTATGATTCTGTCATGGCGGATTGTATGTTTCTAGGAATTTATCCATTTCTTCTAGATCATCCAATTTGTTGGCTTATAATTGTTCATAGTCATGACTCTTGTTCTTTTATAACCTCTTGGAACCTGGCTGAAACTTGTTTGGAGATAAATGGGATCCAGAAAGTAAGTAAATGATGGAATATCTGCCTCTGCTTTGAAACGAGCTTCTTGTTTGGAGAAACTTTCCCAGCTCTTGGTCAGTATTTCTTTATGTCTCCTCCATTTGATGGATGCACTACAGTTATTGCCTGGCTGTGAAAGAGTTAATGTTTCCCATTACCAGGCACTGACATAGGCAGTAGGGGAAGTCTGGCTCATTTTGTTTCAAAATACACCATACCTCAAATAAGTACAAACAGCTGCAATGTGGGATTGGGGCCAAAAGAAATCCATGTGATGCTCTGAGCTCCAACTGAGAGGAGTTCATGTAACATGGACCTGAGATCAGGCTCCAAAACAAAACCATCAGGTCCCAACAGGAGGAGAGTCCTTGCTTGTCATCCTGGTCACCTCCACAGCCACCGCCCAAAGAAACTGGTGTGGTTCGAGGTGACCTTTTCCTTTTCCCTCTGGAACCACTTCTCTGTAGTGGGTTTAACACTACATTCAGTTTCTTGGAGCCCAGAACTACAGTAGTGTAAATTGGAGACATCTTGGAACACAAAGCATTTATAGATATGTTGCCTGCTTATTTTATTTCCATGACTTGGCTTAAAATAGCAATCACACTGAGTCCGACCCTCCAGCACACTCCTCCTTTTCAAGCCCCCGTTTCAAGCCCCAGTTCTTGGTCAGGTAGAAACTGCTGCAGCTGAGTCTGTTTGGTTGTTTCTTCATCTTCCAGATTTTTTAGGTAATATCGGTTTAGCAAAACCTTTTTTTTTTTTCTGATCCCTTTTATAACCAGAATTTCATTTTTCATGTTATAATGCCTTATCTTCTCTTTGGAGTGGCCATATAATCCCTTTCACACTAGTGAGAAATATTCTGCATGACACTCTTCATTCTCCACATGTTTGGATTTCCCCCTGTGATCTTCTGGACATTCAGGATAGCATCTTTCAGGCTGATGGTTGGATGGTTAGAAGTCTTTAAAGTGGCACCTCACAGCTGTTTTTAGGTCTCCACTTGGTTTTTAGGTCACATCTCAGGCAGAGGGACTTGTGGCTACTTTGTGGCTTTATTATCGCCTCACAGTTTAAAAAAGGCTTCTTTTCCTGTCTATATTCTGCTTTTGTGATAAACAGCTTCAACAACAATCGAAAAAGATGCCAGATATCCACTGTTACATTGAAAACCCTTTCATAAAAGGAAAACAGGAGTTTGAATACCATTCACTTGAGAGTTAGGGAGGAGCCCTTTTTTGGTTTATTTGTTATCATGGTTACTGAGTTATTGTGAACAGAGAGGAGTCATTTGATTCCCTTTGCTTTTCACATTCCTGATTTCTTCCACAGGGTGATATGTTTGAAATGTTGCTCACAGAATTGTTACATTAATGAATGAGGCCATCCTTTCCTTGTTGACCTCTCAAGTGGGCAAAAGCATGTATGTGAATTCTCAGGAAAACGACAGTCTTCACGTATCTTCAACCCAGCTGGGAATAACTCATTCTCCAACACAATACTAGTTTTCTTTAGATTTCCCTCTATTACCTACTGTTTTAAAGAGGTATTTCCAAGAAGGACTTCACTAAAGAAAAGTGATATCTATTGTAGCAGGAAAGGAAATGAAATTTCATTTTTTTCCCCCATGGTGAATTAGATACTAGGGTTGTATTCAACAGGTTTGATTTTTTTTTTTTTCCCCTTAAAACTTTGGGCAGGATCTATAAGTCTAGATTTAGGATATACACTGATTTTCTTTTTTTTAAAAGCTGTTATCTCCGACTTAATTAGAAGTTAGTGAAGGAAACAAAGTTTCTTATTTGGTTCTTGAACTCTGAAAATAAACAAAAATTTCATATTTTTGAATAGCACACTGTGGACCAAACAACATCTGGAAGAGATTATTCTCACTAGTTGGCAGAAGAAATTTCATAATCCACCGCCTCAAAGAACATGGTACCTTGTCACATTTTCCCTATATATGGGAAACAAGACATTCTTAGGACCACATTTGTGGGGTATCTGCCCTTTTCTTTGTTCTGCATTGAATATAAATGTGTCTCTCTACTACTGTAGTGTTTCTTTAGCTTTTGGAAATACAGCAAAACTTGGTGGGATGTTGCTGCCTGCACTGTTTACTGTGGTCCAGATTTCTCCTTTTTCAAAAGACCTATTTGCCTTTCGGCAGCATGCCTCCTCTACTCTGCCATTTGTCTGACGTCTTTTCCTGTCTTCCCTAAAATAAGGCACATGTGTGTCTGGGATAGTCATGTAATTTGTAACAGTAACTTCTAACTAGATTAAAATGTTTTTTCTTTAAATTCAGTTTCTTCTTGTGCACATCTATTCTTATGGTTAGTAGTGACACAGGAACACTCTCTTCCAATTAAACACATTTTATTGTAGATCATGGGGCTTCTCCTCCTCCCCCACTCCTCCTTTCTCAAACTTACAGAAAAGTTGCAAGTGCAGTACAAAAATGCAAAGAACCTTTTATCTTGCCAAGTCAATTAGGAATGAATTACTGACATGATGTCCTAACACTCTCAAGTACTTTATAATGTATTTCCTAAAAACAAGAACATTCTTCCACATAGTCACAAAACAATCATCAGAGTTCAGAAATTAACATCATTATTATACTATCCTCTAATATTCAAATCCATTTAAGTTTTCCCCAATTGTCTCAATAATAACCTTTATAGCAAAGGATTCATTTCAGAATCTTGCATTGTGTTAGTTGGTCATGTCTCTTGTTAGTCTCTTTTAATATGGGGACAGTTTCTCAGTTTTTTTTCTTTTATGACCTTGATCTTTTAAAGATTATAGGATGGTTATTTTGTAGAATGTTTCGCAATTTGAGTTTGACCCTGTTTTTTTTTTGTTAATTAAACTCAGATTTTGAAACTTTGACAGGAATATCACAAAAGTGATGCCATAGTCTTCTCATTGCATCCTATCAGGTGGCACACAATGTGTATTTGTCCCAGTTTCTGGTGATGTTTACTTTGATCACTTGATGAAGGTAGTGTCTTCCAGACTTGTCCACTGTAAAGTTACTGTTTTTCCTTTGTAAGTAGTAAGAATTTTGTGGGCAAGTATTTGAGTCTATGTAAATATCCTATTTCTTGTCAAACTTTTATTAATTAATTTATGTTATAATGAACTCAAAGATTCCTGTTTTATTCAAAGTGTTATAAATCTGTTCTGTCATTTATTTTGAATCTCAAAAATGTCCATTTGAGGCCAGGGAGGGGCCCTTTAAGCTAATTTCCTTGTGTTTTTAACCTCTTCATAATTCTTTGAGTGCTTTCTTTCTTTCGGGCACAAGAAGATGTTCCAAGTCATTGTATACTTCCCTGGCCACAGCTCTGGACTCAGGCGTTTCTCCAAAGAGCCTGGTTCCTTTCAGTAGAGAATGGTATTTAGAGACCAAGATCGAAGTGCTAGGATACTCATAGTTTTTGGGGTGCCACTACCCCCAGACCTCTGACTTGCATACACACACATGTACACCCCACCACACACTCTTAAACCTCTATTTTTATTTCTATAGCTCTTGAAAACCATGAGTCTGTATCTCTCTCTCCTCCTCTGCTGGATGCCCCTTTACCTTTTATGCTCTGACAAGTGCTGTCAGCTGCCTTCCCATGGGGACATCCTCCTTACCTCACTTAACCTCTGACACTCGGCATTGGGCTGCCCTTGCATTGTTACAAATATATGTATATATTATAGTTGGTTCTCAGATTTTCTTATAAGCCAGTGTTTTCCTTTCAAGGAAAATATTCTTTAAATATTGTATTTTAAAAATCTGTATCATAGCATTTTTCTTTATTATAAGACATGCTTCGTATTAATACTTTTTATCGGGGACGTACATGAAGTGCATATATTTAAAATGTGCAATTTGATTTGTTTTGACGTGTGTATATACTCTTGAAACCATCGCCACCATCAAGATAATGAACATATCTACCACCCCTCAAATTTTCTCCTGTCCCTTTGAAGTCCTTCCTTCTGTTACCTTACCCTCCCCTCATATTTCCTGGCAATTACTGATCTGCTTTTGGTCACTATAAATTAGTTTGCTTTTTCTATAGTTTTATATAAATGGAATCATACAGCCATGCTGTGTTTTGTTTGGCTTCTTTCACTCAGTGTAATTATTCTGAGATTGGTACATGCTTTTGTGTCTCTAACTAGTTCATGTCTTTTTATTGCTGAGTAGTAATTCCACTGTATGGACGTTAGAGCAATTTGTTTATCTGTTTGTTTGTGAATTGACATTTGAGCTGTTTCCAGTTTTGGGCTATTAAAGATAAAGCTACTATAAACATTTGTGCTCAGGTCTTTGTGCTGACATACTTTCTTTACTCTTGAGTAAATACCTAGGAGTGAAATGGCTTGATTGGATAGTAAGTGCATATTTAATTTTAAAAAAACCTGCCCAATTGTTTTCCAAATTGATCCTATCTTCCATTCCCATAGCAGTGTGTGAGAGTTGCAGTTGATTCATATTCTCACCAACACTTGGTATGGTCAGTCTTTTAAATTTTGGTTATTCTATTGATATGTAGTGGTATTTCATTGTGGTTTTAATTTGTTTCTTCCGAATTGCTCTTCTGTGCTTATTTGCTGCCTGTATATTATCTTTGGTGAAGTGTCTAAATCTTTTGCCCAGTTTAAAAAGTGAGTTTGGTTTTTTACTGAATATTGAGATTTTTTAAAAATACATGTTGGATACAAGTCCTTTATTAGACATGATTTGAAAGTATTTTCACCCAGTTTGTGGCTTGTTTTTTAAATTTACTTAGTGTCTTTTTTGTTTGTTTGTTTTTTTTGCGGTACGCGGGCCTCTCACTGTTGTGGCCTTTCCCGTTGCGGAGCACAGGCTCCGGACGCGCAGGCTCAGCGGCCATGGCTCACGGGCCCAGCCGCTCAGCGGCATATGGGATCCTCCCAGACCGGGGCACGAACCCGCGTCCCCTGCATCGGAAGGCAGACTCTCAACCACTGCGCCACCAGGGAAGCCCCTTACTTAGTGTCTTTTGAAGAACAGAAGAACTTTTGATGAAGACTAGTGTTTCAGTTTGTTTTTTTATGGATCATGCTTTTGATATCTTTCCTAAGAAAAATTTGCCTGACCCAACTCCGCAGAGATTTTCTCTTATGTTTTCTTCTAGCAGTTTTATATCAATAGTCCTAGGTTTTACGTTTAGGTCTAATGAGCTAATTTAAGATTACTTTAAGTTAATTTTTGTGATTTGAATTATGAAGCAAAGTTGTTTTTTGTTTTGTATTCAAATAAACAGTAGTTCAGCACAATTTGTTGGAAAGGCTCTTCTTTCTCCACTGCATGGCCTATTTACCTTTGTCCAAAATTAGTTGTTTATTTAAGTATAGGGCTACTCAACTTTCTATTATGTTCCATTAATCTGTTTGTCTTTCTTTAGGCCCATACCACACTATCTTTATTCTTTATATCCTTTAATGTCTGTTGGGTCAGTAGTGACCATCCCTCTTTTGTTTCTGCCATTAAAAATTTGTGTCATCTTTTTTTCCTCTAACCAGTTTGGTTAGAGGGTTAGCAATTGTATTGATTTTCTCAAAGAAACAGCTTTTGGGTTTATTGCTTTTATTTTCTGCTATTATAATATTATTGTTATCTGCTGTTATTCACTGTTTCCTTTCTGCTTACTTTGGGTTATGAGATCATCTTTTTCTGGTTTCTGATGGTCATTTATTTGAGACTTCTTTTCTACTATAAATGTTTAATGCTATCATTTTCCTCTTCGACACTGCTTTAGTGGCACCCCATAAATACTGATGCTTTGTTTTTTTCTTCATTCAAAACACTCAAAATATTCAACTCAAAATACTTTCTAATTCCTCCTTCAATTTCTTCTTTATTGCATAAGGTATTTAGAGAGATGATAGTTTTCCAGCATTTAGTGATCTTCCAAAGATCTTTCTGTTATTGATTTCTAGTTTAATTCAGTTGTGGTCAGAGACCATACTTTATATGACTTGAATCCTTTTAAATTTATTGAGACTTGTTTTATGGCCCAGAATATGGTCTATCTTGGTACCAGTTCTTTTTGCACTTGAGGAGAATGTGTATTCTGCTGGCACTCAGTTAAGTGTTCTAAAAATGTCAGTCAGATCAAGTTGATTGATTATGTTGTTCAAGTTCTTGTTATCCATATTGATTTTCTGTTCTATCCGTTAATTACAGAGGGGTATTGCAATTTTGGCTGTAATTGCGGATTTATGTGTTGCTCCTCTCATCAGTTTTTACTTCATATCATTGGAAGTTCCCTTATTAGATGTATAAACTTTTATTATTGCTGTGTCATCTTGATGAATTGACCCCTTTATCATTATTAAATGACTTTCTTTATCCTTGGTAATGTATTCTGCTCTAAAATCTACTCTGCCAGATATTAATATAGGCACTCCAGTTTTATTTTTAGTGTCAGCTTGGCAGATCTTTTTCCTTTTCCTTTTAAACTATTTGTGTCTTCATATTTAAAGTATGGTTCTTGTAGGGAGTTGGGTCTTGCTTTTTTATCCAGTGTGACAATATCTGCCTTTTAATTGGGTTGTGTAGACCACTTCTTGTGTGTGTGTATTTTGTTATGGTTTTATTTAAGTCCATCATCTTGCTCATCTTGCTGTTTGCTTATTTGTCCTGTCCATTCTTTGTTTCTCATTTTTTTTTTTTGCATTTGGTATATTTTATGATTTTTATCTCCTCCTAAGCATATTAGCTATAATTCCTTGTTTTGTTTTTAGTGGTTGATTCAGCATTTATAGTAGGCTTAACTTTATTTTAAGGTATATTTATTTAATTAAATTAATTATATTAAGTGATATTTTCTTAAGTGATACTTTTAAGTGATATTATAATCCTTTATAGTATACAACAGTATATTTACTTTTCTCCCTCCTAACTTTTCTAAAACTTTTATTTCTGTAATAAATCCCATCATTATTATTTTTGTCAGTTCTCTTTTTAGCAGCTTTATTGGGATGTAATTCAACTATTTAAGGAATACAGTTCAGTGGTTTTTGATATATTCAGAGCTGTGCAACTATCACCACGGTGTTAGAAAATTTTCTCCATCCCCAAAGGAAACCCCACATCTGTTATCAGTCATTCCCTATTTATTGTTTCCAATCCCCTGGCAAACAACTAATCTACGTTTTTGTCTCAGAGATTTGCCTAGACTGGGCATTTCATATAAATGGAATCACAGTATTTGGCCTTGTACGACTGGCTTTTTTCACACAGAATAATGCTTTTAAGGTTCATGCATGCTACAGTAGCATTTATTATCATTTTTTTTTCTTGCCCAGTAATATTCTATTGGTAAGTCCCCTACATACGAACCCTCAAGTTGCAAACTTTCAAAGATGCGAAAGTGCATTTGCATGTCCAATTGTGTTAGTTAATGTGTCTGGTGTGAACTACTGTACTTTTCAAGGTACTGTACTGTAAGATTTAAAATGTTTTCTTTATTTTTCGTGTTTCTTTACTTTTCTGTCTTTCTGGTTCTCTCTTTTGTGGTACTGTGTTCTGTGAACTCTCGCTGCCTTGAGCTTCTTGGGTTCTCATATCTGCCTCTTTAACTCAGTAGGTTCTGTGGATCCCACCTGGATTTCCCCCGTACTGTGGCTGGACACTCTTGAGGCAGGAAGCTGGGGCAATCATAGGGCTCACCTTGTTCTTTTCCCGCTTCTTAGATGTCCAGTATTTTATAGTTTCTTTTTTTTTTTTAGACACACAGTCATCAGGTCCCTGTTGCTCTATCTTAGCCCTGTACATTACTTTTCTGTAGAAACTTAAAATACTCATACCACCTCAGGGCACAATAGATATATATGTATAATCTTGTTGTGTGTATGTGTTTCCCAAATGGGAGTGATATATAGATACCTAATTTCAGTACAATTTAATTTTTATTGTCTGTATAAAATTGAATTGCATGTGAACATAGTTTTAATAACTCAGTTGGCAAGCACTATATTATTAGATAGTTTCTACAATTTTCTAGTAATATATTGCATTAAGCCCTCTTGTAGCAAAATCTTTGTCCTTTATTAACACTTTGCACAGTATAAACTCCTAGTTGTAGAGTTACATACCCTCTGATTCAACGTACTTTTTAGGATCTTGATGCAAACCATACACACACATCCATATTGTATTCCAGGAAGATTATAACAGTTTATCTATACCAGAAATAAATTTGAGTGCCGATTCTCTTACGTTGTGGCAAACACATCAGAAAGCTGTCTTCCAGGCATAACCTTTTTATGTTGAGGTACGGTCTTATTTTTATTTTTAAAAATTTATTTTTTTATATTGAAGTATAGTTGATTTACAATGTGTTAATTTCTGCCTTATGGCAAGGTGATTCATATATATATATATTCTTTTTCATATTCATTTCTATTATGGTTTATCACAGGATATTGAATACAGTTCCGTGTGCTATACAATGGGACCTTGTTGTGTACCCATTCTATATGTAATAGTTTGCATCTGCTAATCCCAAACTCCCACTCCATCCTTCCCCCCATGCCCCCCAACTTGGCAACCACAAGTCTGAGGTACAGTTTTAAACGGCTCTTCTTCAATTCAGGCCCTCAGAATGGATTTTCATTTACTCTCTGAAAAGAACTTGAAATTTAAGCTACTGGAAACCTTAAGTCATGGAAGATGCCTCTGTCCACAGACTCCTTTGCTGTTAGTTTTTTTTCTTTTTTTAATATATTTATTTACTTTTGGCTGCATTGGGTCCTCGTTGCTGCACATGGGCTTTCTCTAGTTGCAGCGAGCGGGGGCTACTCTTCGTTGCGGTGCGTGGGCTTCTCATTGCGGTGGCTCCTCGTGGAGCACGGGCTCTAGGCACACGGGCTTCAGGAGTTGTGGCTCACGGGCTCAGTAGTTGTGGCTCACGGGCTCTAGAACGCAGGCTCAGTAGTTGTGGCACACGGGCTTAGTTGCTCCATGGCATGTGGGATCTTCCTGGACCAGGGCTCAAACCCATGTCACCTGCATAGGCAGGTGGATTCTTAACGACTGCGCCACCAGGGAAACCCTCCTTTGCTGTTGTTTACTGTTATTCTGGGCTGAATACTTTTCTTATCACAGCTGTAGACTTCTGCATTCTGGCCAGCTATTTTGACACTCTGCCCCCACCCGCATTTGCTTTCCCTTTTTCCCTCTTTCCCTTCCCCTTACACCCTTCTATTCTAAGTAATCTGGGAATTACTTCTGATTTTAAAACATGCGCTTCTCTTAGAAGGAACTATCCCCCAAGACTCCTCCATTGGCTCTGGTTGGAAGAGTCTAGCTCAGCCTGAGGGTTGGTTATAAAGTTGTAATCTCCTTGTCCTGAAACGTGTGGACTGCAGCCGCTCCAGCATGGCTCAGAGGCTCGCTCCATGAACACTCCTCAGTAGAAACGTATCAACCCTATCTATGCTTCCACTTTCTTGCGTGGAGCTCTTGATTACCGTTAGTCTTTTCAGGACTCTGGCTCTGGGTCCCTGTACAGCTGGCTGAGTCAAGGCATGCAGATACTAAAGAGATCAGGAGTTTAGACACTGTGGGCCTTGGGTAATGGAAAGAAACAGGGTGGTAGTAAGTAAAGAGTAATTCTTATTCAAAGAGTAATTCTTTTAATTGTCCTGTCTTTCAAGAGGATTTTCTCAGTCTTTTGAGTTGACTTCTCTTCCTTTGTTCTCATCACCTAGTTCTTCTTGCTCTCTCCCTTATGATTGAGCACCATTCTTTTATTTTTTTTTTGAACTTAGAGGGTGTGTTTCTCTTTTGGCCAATTTCTGACCCATTATTCCTAAACTTCAGCTTTCCCCCATTTTCTAAATAATATAGCACAAAGTAGCTTGAGCTTGAAACTGTAAATAGAGTATGGCCAATACATCCTTGGACCTAGTAGTGACAATGTTCTGAGATTTTTCTGAAAATTGTGTTTTTACCATTCCTGGTTATTTTGACAAGTTTCAGGATAGCATCGCTCCCCAGCAGGAACACTTTCCAAAAGGGAAAACTGTATGTCTGTCAATACAGGCTTTAAAATCCAAACAGTGAGTTTATTTAAATACTTTTTGGCCAGTTCCTTCCATCTGTAGAATCCTGAACTCTGAACTGTTAAAATACGTGTAAAACAGTGCGACTGTGGTGCTTGTGTTTCTTTTGTGCAGACAGCACAAGCAGGATGGGCTAGCTGTATTCCTGCCCTTGAATGCATTAGCTGAGTGCCACGTGGAAAGAACGGTAGACTTTTAGGCCAAATGTAGGTCTGATTGAAAAGCTGGAGAAGCAAATGGAAAAACTGATCCTATATGTGGAAAAGGAAAGATTTTTAAGAGCATGAAATATACTGTCTTCAGTGAGTATATTGAAGCAAGATCTTGGGTCTGATCCTTTGAAGAAGAAATCTGCTGCTGCCGTAGGTAGAAGGTGGTATTTTAAAACAAAACATGAGGAAATTATTTGGTCTCTCAAGTGCTTTTCTGACTTCCTTGTTCTAAATCTGCATGTGAAGCAAATGGACTCTGAAAGTGATCACAGCTTTCTTCATCCCAGCTGGACCATTTGCCTCCCTGGTTTTACGGGAAGCAGTGGTAAGGATAGGAAGCTCAGATAAAAAAGTGTAGCACTGCCATCCCTTTGTCACCCATTTCCCCTTTCGCTCTTTAAATTTGGCCTGAAATTCCTCTTTTAGCAACTTTAGAAATAAAACAGTATTGATTGACTCTCAAAAGGTGAAGAATGTTTTCTTTCTTCTTGCGATTTCCTGGAGTTTTTATCTTCGTTTATTACAGTGACATGCATTTCAGTCATATAGCTTTTCTTTCAGTAGTTATAATAGCTACATTTTTTGGTCACCGTTATTATCACAGATATCCTTGGTTTACATGGATTGAGAAGAAGCTCATGCCGAGGCTCTCCTGAGCACATTAATTTGATTTGACACATGGTTACCTGCATTATGTCGTCAAGTGGAGATTTCAGGGTGAAATAAATCCTGATTATATTTAATACACGTGCCTTGTTCTAGCTATTGCATGTAAATGACACCTTGGCCGAATGTATACTTTTTGAGTCATTCTATATTTCTGACAAAATAATGAAAATTGCTTCTGTGTCTTGTCATCTGTTGTGGCCAAGCTGATGACTGTGTCCAGCCTAAGTTTCTCCCTTTGTGATTTGATTTTCCCCCACTTTGTTTTTTAATGGGAATTCTTTTAGCTCTTGAAGTTTAGTTATTTAACAAACCTGCCTTTTAACTTTGGTAACATATAAATGACATGTAATTTACCATCTTAACCGTTTTCAAGTTCAGTAGTGCTAAGTATATTTACATTGTTGTGAAACAGATCTTCAGAATTCTCTTCATCTTGCAAAACGGAATCTCTCTACCTATTAAACAATTCCCTGTTCCCTCCTCCCCCAGCCCCTGGCAACTACCATTCTACGTACTGTCTTCTATGAATTTGATTGCGATAGGCACCTCATTAATAAGTGGAATCACAAAGTATTTGTCTTTTTGTCACTGGCTTATTTCACTTAGCATAATGTCCTCATGGTTCACCCATGTTGTAGTATGTGCCAGAATTTCCTTCTTCTTTAAGACTGAATAATATTCAATTGCATGCATATACTACGTTTTGTTTATCCATTCCATCTGTCCATGGGTTGCTTCCACCTTTTTGTCTATCATGAATAATGTTGCTATGAACATGGTGTACAAATCTCTCTTTGAGACCTTGCTTTCAATTCTTTTGGGTATATATGCCCAGCAATGGAATTGCTGGATAATATGATACTTCTATTTTTATTTTATTTATTTATTTTTTCAATTTAATTTTATTTTTAACATCTTTATTGGAGTATAATTGCTTTACAAGGGTGTTAGTTTCTGTTTTATAACAAAGTGAATCAGTTATACATATACATATGTCCCCATATCTCTTCCCTCTTGCATCTCCCTCCCTCCCACCCTCCCTATCCCACCCCTCTAGGTGGTCACAAAGCACCGAGCTGATCTCCCTGTGCTATGCGGCTGCTTCCCACTAGCTATCTGTTTTACGTTTGGTAGTGTATATGTCCATGCCACTCTCTCACTTCATCCCAGCTTACCCTTCCCCCTCCCTGTGTCCTCAAGTCCATTTTCTAGTAGGTCTGCTTCTTTATTCCCGTCTTGCCCCTAGGTTCTTCTGATAATTTTTTTTTTCTTTTTTTTTTTTTTAGATGCTATATATATGTGTTAGCATACAGTATTTGTTTTTCTCTTTCTGACTTACTTCACTCTGTATGAGAGTCTCTAGGTCCATCCACCTTACTACAGATAACTCAGTTTCATTCCCTTTAATGGCTGAGTAGTATTCTGTTGTATATATGTGCCACATCTTCTTTATCCATTCATCTGTTGATGGACACCGGTTGATTCCATGTCCTGGCTATTGTAAAAAGAGCTGCAATGAACATTTTGGTACATGACTCTTTTTGAATTATGGTTTTCTCAGGGTATATGCCCAGTAGTGGGATTGCTGGGTCGTATGGTAGTTCTATTTTTAGTTTTTTAAGGAACCTCCATACTGTTCTCCATAGTGGCTGTATCAATTTACATTCCCACCAACAGTGCAAGAGGGTTCCCTTTTCTCCACACCCTCTCCATCATTTATTGTTTGTAGATTTTTTGATGATGGCCATTCTGGATAATTCTATTTTTAAGTTTTTGAGGAACTGCCATTCTGATTTGCGTAGGAGCTGAACCATTTTACATTCCCACTGGCAGTACATAGAGATTCCAGTTTCTTCACATCCTTGTTTATTTTGTTAGCAACCATTCTAATGGATGTGAGGTGTTATCTCATTGTGGTTTTGATATGTATTTCCCTAACTATTAGTGATGTTGACTATCTTTTCAGGTGCTTTTTGGCCATTTGAATATCTTTGGAGAAATATTTATTCAAGTCTTTTAATTTTTAGTTCGCTTATTTGATTTTGTTGAATTTTCTTTATATGTTCTGGATATCAATTCCTTTTTAGATCTATAACTTGCAAATATTTTCTCCCATTCCATGGATTATCTTTTCACTCTTTTTTTTTTTTTTTTTTTTTTTTTGCGGTACGCGGGCCTCTCACTGTTGCGGCCTCTCCGGTTGCTGAGCACAGGCTCCGGACGCGCAGGCTCAGCGGCCATGGCTCACGGGCCCAGCCGCTCCGCGGCATGTGGGATCTTCCCGGACCGGGGCACAAACCCGTGTCCCCTGCATCAGCAGGCGGACTGTCAACCACTGCGCCACCAGGGAAGCCCCTTTTCACTCTTGATTGTGTTTTTGTGCACAGAAGTTTTAAGTTTTGATTTAGTGCATTTTATCTATTTTTTCTTTGATTGTGTTCTTTAAGCCTAAGAACTTATAATCTTTTAAGAAAAGTTTACTTTTATTGTTAAATAACTTCTGTTCCATTTGTTCTTCCAGTGGTACCAATTATTCTTATATTGAATCTCTATTTTCTGTGCTCCACAGCCATAATTTCTAATCAGTCTAGTAACTATGTTTAGTATAAGCACGTGTGACTCTTCTTAAGCTTGTCTTCCGTGGCGTTAGCTTGGTTTTCTGTAGTGGCACTTCTGCCTGTTGTAGTTTTAAATACATTTTTAGTTTCGGCAGTGATATTTTTTTGCTTTATTTTTAAATCAGTGTTAAAATGATTTAAATATTCAAATGTTTGAAATTTAAAGTGTCAAATAGCTATATGAGGCTTTCTAAGGGAAAGGAATTCTTTTCTCTCTCCCTGCCATTTACCTTCCCCATAGCTACCATTTTCAGTTGGTTTAGCTGCTTCATTGGGTATTTGCATTGCATCACTAAGACTTGTACTTTTTGATATATCAGTTTCAAGTATTGATAGACATCCTTCATGGAGGATGTGCTGCATGCATACTCCCCTCCTGTACCTCTTCATCCTGATATAGTTAGGTCGTGATTTTGATCAGACCATATTCAGTGTTAGTGTTATTATGACCTTGTTAATATCATTCACGGTGGAGCCACTTAGAATTCATGTAGAATTCTATGGATCCTTTTCTTTTTCTGTAAATTCTTCTCCTTTAAATTTTAATTATTCTTCTTATGTTTTCTTCTTCTTCTTCTTATGTTTGCTTATTATTTTTCTGTGTGCTTATTATTTTATTCTATGTGCTTAGGATTCTACGTGCTCATTCAGTCGCAAACTCTGTCAGTTTTAGAAATATCTCAACATACCCAGACAGATGGTTATTCTGCAAACCTACTTTGTGAGTCCACTTACCTGTCATCCAGCAATGTCCTTTCACAAGTAGGCCAGGTATTCCCTTTATTTTTCTCCTGAATCGAGCTCCTGTTCCTGTATCCCATGCCTTCATTTTGATTAGTTTCCTCCCTGTTTTGCAAAGGACATACTGCAATAAGACTGTAGACTGTAAATCACTTTCTTCATTGTCCATTGTCTTCTAGCTTCTAGATTGCTGTTGAGAAATGCAGGGACTTTCTGGTGCCTAATCCTTTGTTTATGAGCCCCCCCATCACTTTCTGATCAGTTACAGGAATTAAAAAAAAAATCTTGTGTTTAAAAAAGTTATGATGATGTGCTTAACGTGGGCATATTAAAATCGATGCAGGTGGGCAGGTATGCATCAGTGGACCCTTACAGTCAACAAACTTAGGACCTGTCACTTTAGGAAATGTTTTGAGTTTGTTGTTTGATCCTCCCCCCGCCCCCGTTCCATTTCCTTTATTTTTTTTTTTATTCTGGAATTGCTTTTATTTGGCGATTAGATCTCCTGGATTAGTCCTCTAGCTTTCTCATTCTTACTGTTCTATTTTCCTTCACTTTGTTTTTTGGCTGTACATTTTGGGCAAGTTTCTTAACTTTATATTCCAATCCTTCTCCTGCATTTCCAGTGATTGGTTTTTAAGTCTCCTGTTTGTTGTTTGAATGGGTGCAATATCTTCTTCCTGATGTTACTGTCGTTAAGGTCTTTTCATCTACTCAGATTCAAGAGAAGAATCTTCCAGTCTCAGGCTTTAGATGTAAGGCTGGCTTCAGATACTTAAGATAAATAAATAGATAAATAGAAATAGATAAATACTGAGAAAGACAGGCTATAGCTCTGACCTTCCTCTATCACGTCATCTTGTCCGTCCAGGCTTGAGGTTGAGAGTTTCTTCTGTTTGGTTTCTGCTGAACTCTATAGAGTAGAGAGCTCTCTGAAGAAGGATACACACATTTCAAGTCTGAAGTTTTTTCCTATCTGATCTAAATGGCTCTATTTATGTGTAACACTTTTCTAAAATTTTGAGGATATATGTATCCATTCCTGGTTTCAGCATTGATGACTGCTTTCCTCCTTTAGTACTTTGTGTTCATCTGTTCTGTTTTGAGAATGGAAGCTTTGAAATCTTTAGTCATGTAGGCCCCACCCAAAGCTCTGGTTTATCTTCTGCTTCAGCAATACCATTTTCTGCTTTTTTATTCTGTTTTCTACTTGATCGACTGCCTTCATTCCAGTTCATAATTCATAATTTTTTTGTTAATGCCGACTCATTTCTGATCTCACGTTTTTCTAAAGTTCTCTTTTATGTAGTATACCTATTTCTTAAGTAAATATTTGCTCTGATTCTATAGTCTTCCTTCTCTTGAGCCCCATGATATTTTTCATTTGCCTGGTGGATTTGGATTTTTCTCTTATCCTTAGAGAATGAAGTCTATGCATATTCAGTATCAGGTATTACCCTGCATTCTTTCTAGAGACTGAAATGAGTCACTGTTTGACTCAAGTCCAGATGAAGGAAAAAGGTTAGCTTTATAGTAGATAAATTTGCCGGTTAGAAATTCATCTTCCTATGAGGCCTAGGAAAAGAGCCAGCATCAGCTCCAGAAGTAATCGAAGGGAACATTTGCCTCAGAACCAGAGACTTTTTTTTAAGGTATTTGGTGTGGCACTCAGTAATTAGCAAGATCATTGTCACTTGGCATGGCTGCCCATATCAGAAAGCCAGCTGGTAGTGCTTTCTTCCCACATATTTTCTGGGCCAGTCATTATGGCCACATGTAAATTAGAAGTAAATACAGCCAGAGATTACTTGCTCAGTTGGAGCCATGAACCCCTTTTAAGGAGCTGAGTGTATTTTAAATGTACTCCAACACTCCCTGGCTTAGTTCACTCCAGCCGTCATCCCTCTGAACAGGGAGCATCATTGTGAGTCTATTGGGGTCTCATTTACTTATTTTCTGTCCACCTAATTACAGTTTCACATGAAGGGAATGTTGAGCCTTAAATGTTCTCCAACCTTCCATATTGATTCTTTCCAGTTTATTTCTGGAAGTTTAAGCAATAGCTGGGATCCATCTGTGGCTTGATTCAGGGTTGATTGATCAATGTAGAGTTGATTCAGGATATTTCATTTTCTTATATTCAATTGGTTATTTTCCGTTAATCTAGCACAGAACCATGAGCCTATGTAGCTTTCTTACTTGTAAATGGTATTTTATCTATCCATTTTTAAAAATATTATTTTTTTAAATTGAAGTATAGTTGATTTACAATGTTGTGTTAGTTTCAGGTGTACAACAAAGTGATTCAGTTATATATACATGCATAACTATTTCTTTCAGATTCTTTTCCCTTATGGGTTATTAAAAATATTGAGTAGAGTTCCCTGTGCTGTACAGTAGGCCCTTGTTGGTTACCTATTTTATGTGTGTGTGTGTGTATATATATATATATAGATATATATATATATATATATATATATATACATTTCGAACTATAGGGAGGGATTTTGAGGTAATTCATACCCAAAGACTGTAAGATGGATGAATGGGCAAGTCAACAGGTGACAAAGCTCATATTCTGCAAGTGAGTGGCATTAGATGTAGTTTTGCAGTTTTGAGAAGAATGATATAGATTAGAAGGCATGCCTAGAATGGAAAGTGGGGACAACTAGGGAAGAAGGGAAGGGGCAATAGTGACGGCCAAGGGCACCTGCGGTTAATGGAGTTGACTCACACTGCTTTGTGGTTTCCTGTACCTGGAGCTCAAGCAAAGGAAGTAGAGAGTTACGGTGAGGGCAGGCTATAAGAATTGCAGGGCAGGTATCTAAATACTTGGAAGAGTTCAAATAGGGATGAATTTCTTTAAAAATTCCGTGCAACTCTGTAGTTAGCAGTCTGGGGCTCTGGGAAAGCAGGACACAAGATGTCAAAGTAATCCAGCTTACTTGGCCAGAGACTGAATGGCATCATTATTTAGGATATTGTCTTTTTTGTCATCACATCTCTTCCCCCATGATTTGTACAGTTTTGTAAATAGGCTGGGAAGTAAATAGGTTTCATGAATGTAATTTTAAGACATTGCTCCCTGAGAGAGCTATTTTATACCCTTTGAGGTAGTATTACTTAGCTCTTATATTTTAAGAGTTAAGTAACCATATCCCATCTTACAAAAGGCTCTTATAATGTAAGAATAAGTTCAACATACACTTTTATGAATCTTCTAGTGTTATACACTATTATCTCAGAAATAAAGATCTCTTCGTCTGAAAAAAAAAGGTTTAACAAAAGCATCAAAACTCGGTATGTCTTAGATGCTTTAGGGGAAGACAGTTAATGTTCTTCTTCAAAATATGAAACTAACAATCTGTACTATCTACTATGTAGCTCAGGCATGTGTCACATAAATCAAAACTAGGGGCACATCATGAAAGTTTTATATGGATGAGAGCAGCCCAAGGTGCTCTCTTTCAGGGTTTGGGGAAATAGTTACTCTGCAGAACGTCTGACTTGCATCCTGCTTCCTGAAGGACTTTATGAAATTTTTGCTTAAAAAATCTCCAAGCACTTTCTCACTGTTAATTTTTGTACACTTGGAGGGTTCGTCTATGGAAAGGCCCTGGGGTGGGTCCTTGTTCAGGTCTCTGCTCCATCATTTCCTGACCACATGACTGGGAACAATGCATTGGGTTTCTCACCTATGAAATGAGTTAACAATATCTGCCTTAAACTGTATGTGAAATGATTGTGCCAGTGCTCAGCATCTAGTAGGTGTTCATTAAATCTCAGTCTCCTGCCCCTCCCCCTTTTGCTGTCAGCAGTGATGCCATATGGCATATTTGTCACATCCATTTCGATATCCCTTTCCCGACTGCAGGCTGGGTGCCTAGCATTCACCTTTTGGGCAGCTCTGTGTACTCTGATTATTGAAAATATTTTATGATTTTATCGCTTAATGATTTAGCTCGGCAGAAGTGATATTGGGCCAGCACACAGAGCATGAGTCTTTTAGAATAGAATCTCACTTGCCTGCTTGTTTTGCTTTTTGGTTATCATTGTTTATATATTTATATATTATATAATATATTTATATATTCATCTGTCCACTCCACATATAATAGAGCAAGAAGATGTGAATTGTCAATATGTGAGAAGGAAAAAGGAAAAATACAAAAGTAGAGGTGGCACAAAATGGTACCAGAAATAAGTTCAGTAGGAAAGAGTGCACCATAGGGCCCTGTAATTTTCCCAGGGTAGGCTCGGCTCTCTGGCACCCCTCATGAAAGAGGAAATACACTCTGTGGATGTGTGCCTTTCTCCTGGGCTGTTACTTAAAATCACAGTGTGATAAACAGCAGGTATTTTTCCCTCTAAAACTGGGACTGAGGAGAACATCACTGTTGTCTTAGGGCAGCTATGGAATTTTGTGTGGAATGTTAGACCAAAATGTGGCTTGACAGCTTTACTTCTTATCTATTAATAAAAATAGTCACTCTGGGGCTTCCCTGGTGGCGCAGTGGTTGAGAGTCCGCCTGCCGATGCAGGGGACACGGGTTCGTGCCCCGGTGCGGGGAGATCCCACATGCCGCGGAGTGGCTGGGCCCGTGAGCCATGGCCGCTGAGCCTGCGCGTCCGGAGCCTGTGCTCTGCAACGGGAGAGGCCGCAACAGTGAGAGGCCCGCGTACCGCAAAAAAAAAAAAAAAAAAAAGTCACTCTAACAGAAAGGTAGAGGAAGAAAATAGGAAGGTGCCACAGTTCTAAACAACTAAAACCTAAAGTGATTAAAACTACAGTATGAAGGCTAATACACAGAGACAGGATAAAAATCAGAATGTAAGGCTCAGAAATCAGAATGTAAGTTGCTGCCAAACCGTGATTGTTTCTTAGGAAACAGTTCTTCTGAGGTTATGTGACTTGCTCAGCGTAATCCAGCTCATAGAAAATAGTGCCAGAGGATTTGGCAAAGACTTGGGTTAAATATCCAACTCTGCCATTACTTAACTGCTCAAGACTTGGATCTTGTGATCCTGGTTCATAACTTTTACTATTATGAAGAGTATCCTTTGCCGATAGTTTGGAAGTATTCCAGTGTTATCTTGCATGCTGCTGAAACCAGAAAGTATATTTACAGACAAAAGCTCCCTGCGGGCAGGGGCAGGCTCCATTTTATTCATTGTGCCCTTAGTTCACTGTAGATGCTTCATAAATATCTTTTGAATAAAAGAAAGAACATTGTAAGATGGTATGAAACCAACCTAAAAATGAAAATTTTTCAATGCATGTATTTTCTTAAATTCTTAACCTGGAAAAAGGTCCCCTTCTGGACTAAATTGCAATGTGGAAATTATCGCATAGGTCTAGCATCCTCTCTCTAAGGGTGTCGAGAGGAATTGAGAAATGTACTCTTCCTCATACGTGTGGAAGTCTGGTTTACAAAGCCCCCCCCTCCCCCAATCCAAGTACTTCACTTTTTCTTGTGACCGACTCATGTCTATCACTTTGGGGCGTCTTGCCTTTCTTTAATCCTGAAAGTGGTAACAAGTTCCCTAAAGAAATGTAAACATGGAACACATTCACTTATGTCTCATCTGGGACTTGCTCGCTGCTCTAGGGCTGGTTCTGCCGTTAATGAAGAGTAAGGTTCCAGTCATCTCTCTTCTCCAGCCCACAGGGTTTTTCATCTGCTAATGGGCAGGGTTGAACTGGGTGTCTCTAAGACCCTTGATACTATTATTCTTTTTGCCCTTTGTCTATAAACTGTCAGCTCTTAATTGTGAGTCACTCAATTCCTTTGTTATTTAATGACAGGATGGCTCTTCCCTCTGCCCACTCTCCCTGTCTTCACAACTTGAAATCACCTGCCCAAAACATCTAGCTATCATACCAAGTTGGATTCAGACTTATGAAAATACATCAACTGATTTGGATGAGTGGTACAGAAGTCCTCCCGTGAGATGTTAGATGCTCCCTCCCGGGTTCCTCTTTTCATTAAGCTGGTAGTTGGCATTTGGTATAGGGGATTTTTCACTTCCCGTGGCCAAAGGTACTTCACTCGCATATGCTAGTCCTCTGAGGCTGACGGTGGGTTTTCCTATCCTTTTCCAGGTACACAGTTGCTCCTAGCATGACCGTGATCTGATCAGCAACCACGAGAATCTGACTCCCGTGTGGGGTGCCTTAGTGCTGGGGCCTGGTCACCGCCCACAACTCCAGAGCTGCCATGGCTGCTGCCTCTACGTCCACCCCTGTCATTTCACAGCCCCAGGTACGTGATTCAAACCTGCATAGGTTTGGGCTAATCATAGTTTTGTTGAGTATTTCAATTGAATTTCAGAAAGTGTGTTTGACTTTGGAGATCATGTGTCTCCTTTGAAGTATCATTTGGTGGGGAATTTTTTGAAGAGTATTTTTGTGAGGGAGGTGCTTATGGTTTTCAGTGCCTAGGGTGTCTGGCTGTTACCGTAGGCATCAAACTCCAAATCAAGACAGTCAGTAGTAAATCCTGCTGTTGGCTTTTTTAGGGTTTATTTTGGAACAGATCTAATCTTTTTTTTTGGCTGCGTTGGGTCTTCATTGCTGTACGTGGGCGTTCTCTAGTTGCGGCGAGTGGGGGCTAGTCTTCCTTGCAGTGCGTGGGCTTCTCATTGCAGTGACTTCTCTTGTTACGGAGCACGTGCTCTAGATGTGTGGGCTTCGGTAGTTGCAGCACGCGGGCTCAGTAGTTGTGGCACGTGGGCTCAGTAGTTGTGGCTCATGGGCTCTAGAGTTGTGGTGCACAGGGCTTAGTTGCTCCACAGCATGTGGGATCTTCCCAGACCAGGGATGGAACCCATGTCCCCTGCATTGGCAGGCGGATTCTTAACCACTGCGCCACCAGGGAAGTCCAGAACAGATCTAATCTTACAACAAGTTTTCTGAATGTTGTCTTGATGTCCTCCTCCTATAATGATGATTATTTTGTCTTGACCTGTTCTAGTAACTTTGAGAAGAAAATGCAATTCCAGAAACTTCTGAACCACAGTAATATGAGTTACTTTTTCTGTCCAGTGAAGAACAGTCACATGGCAAGAACATTGTTCTCACTGTTTTACAGTCTGATCTATTCAAGTATTAACTGGACTCTTTCAGTTTCAGCAGGCAGCATGGTATAGTGGGGAAACAGACTTTGGAGTCATTAGGCCTGTGCTCACATCTCAATTGCTGGATAAGGTGCCTTAGTCATGCTAACCTCCCACAGCTTCCATTTCTTCTCATGTAATCATCTTTCACAGCATGGTTATGGGGATTAAAGGAGAGAAGCTATGCAAAGCATGTATACTCAACAAGTGTGGTTTCCCACTTGCTCTTCCTTTGTCTTCGTCTCTTCCTTTTGGACTGTGACCTCTGATCGCATTCATGAGAATCACTTCTAGGTCAAGGTTGAAGAAAAAAGTACACCTTTGAGAAAAAGCCATATTGATTGAAATTTGAATCATTATGATACAAAATATTGTTCCATACTTTTTTTTCTTTGTATCATTTTGCAGGCTAAATTTTATATATATTTCTTTTTTTTAATTGAATACAAGTTTTATATGATATGGGAGCCTTCGTAAGGAAATGAAGATCTGAAGAAACAGACCTATGTATTTTTATGCTGGGTGGGGTTTTATTGTTTTTTTTTTTAATTTTTTTTTTTTTAAGTACAGTTGATTTACAGTATTATGTTAGCTTCAGGTGTACAACAAAGTGATTCAGTTATACATATATATAGAGAGAGCGTGTCTGTGTGTATATATATATATTTTTTTTCAGATTCTTTTCCCTTATAGGTTATTACAAAATATTGAGTAGAGTTCCCTGTGCTATACAGTAGGTCCTTGCTGTATATATTTCAGGTAGGCGTGTGTGTGTGTAAAGAAGGGGACGGAGGGAAAGGAAGGAGAGGGAGAAAGGAGGAAGGAGCATTTCCACTTTATTTACTATAAATGCTTTTCTTCTCTGAAAGACCTTGGAATTTTATCACATGGATAGTCGTTGCTGTTCCTTAACATTATAAAGTTTGTATATCATTTTCCAGGATGTTTAGTGTTATCACCATCATGTGTATTTCTGTTTTCTGGTAAATGGATCATTGTCTTTTCAACACCTCATTTACTTTGGGTGTTTGGTTTCCATTCCCCTTAGTAGTGTTCTTGGTGCCCGAGAGAGACATGGTAAATGGGTAAAAAGATTTACTGCCTGTTACCGGAGGTCACCATTTCAAAGTCCACTGCACCTGTTCCCTTGCAATGACTATTCTTAGCCTTTTGTGGAGTGAGTTAGGCCCTAGTACAGGTTTTCTGGACAGGTCGTTTCAGTATCCCAGTCTCACCGCTCCCTTTTGTCAGCATTTCCAACAGCATCATCTTATCTACACGTCTTCCCTCTTACACAAGCTACTATCAGCCGGTGAGTAATATAAATATTTTTAAATGACTCATTTAATGAAAACGTTTAGCACTGCCCTAGGTAGAAAGAGGTCATATTTAGTATAAACACTTGGGGAAATATATACTCTTGTAAAGTCTCTGTGGGAAAGTAAATTGGTCCAGTCACTCTGGAAAGTAATTTGACAGTATCTGTTAAAATTATAGACCTTTGCACATGCCCTGTTCCCATCTTGGTACCTATGTTAGAAACATGTGAGTCCAAGGAGATGTGCAGGAAGGTATTCATTGACACATTCGTTGAAGGCCAAGAAGTACAAAACTTTCTAATATTCAATAGTAGAAGGACTTAATCAAGTTGGTCACGTTGATATGATTTTAATACTGCAGTTAAATGATGGATATCTGTCTATCTCAGCACAACTCTGTCTCTTCAAGATATCTCGTGGAGGGAAAAGAAAGCAAGATGCAGAATGATACTTACAGGAAGATATCATTAAAACTGTGAAACAAAACCATATGTTTTTAGGGATAAACATATGGTACATTAATGTAAATGTGTATAGTGAAAAGTCTGTAACACACATTGCCAACGGGAAAGAGATTGTCCCCAAGAGGGCAAAAATTGGATATTGGGAGATGAAAAATCCCTCCAGAGCTTAACCTTGCCTGATGAAATCCTATTCCTTAATTTCTCCTTAGGGAGAATTTGAATTTAATTAAAATTTCCTCCTTGAGCATCACCAATAGAAAAAAAAAAAAGTTAAGAAACACTGGTCTAGAAGGATACACAAGGCTCTTCAGTCACATTGCCTAGGTTCAAATCCTGGCTCCAGTATTTCGTAACTGAGCCTGTTGGGGGAGAGGAGAAAAGGTATCCACTCTCTCAGTGCCTTGGTTTCCTCATCTGCAAAATGAACATCATCATGAAAAAGCCGACTTCATAGGGTGGTTTTAGGGTTGAAATGAGATCATGTGTGTAGAGCTTAGAACAGTATCTGACATATTGCTCAATACATCTCAGTATTGTTCAGCAAGCACTGTGGCAGGCCTAGGGATGCAAGAATAAATAAGATAAAGAAGGCTTTTGCCCTGTCAGAGTTTATAAATGTAGTGGGAAATACACAGATAGGGAAACAAAAAATTAGAATGCTGTGTCACAAATGCTATGATACAGGAAGAATGGGTGCTCTGTGGATAAAGTGGAACACCAGAAAAGACGTGTAGAATCAGGGGAGGGGCTTCTCGAAGGAAGACTGCCAGGCTGGGAGCTTGTGAATGAGGATGAGTTATTCTGGTAAGGGAGAGGAGACAGCCCGTGTGAATGTCAGGCGTCCCAAGGTGAGAGCTCACAGCATTTGCATGTGAGTTCAGGGGTGGTTGCCGTATACTGGGGTATGAGGTTGTGAGCAGTGATGTCTAGAGCCAGCTCTGCCCGCTTACAAGATCTGATTGTTCAACTTCAAAAGGAATTTCGTGAGCCAGTTGACTTCATGCTTATAGCCTGAAATCAGCCAGGGTGGAGTATTTACACCACAGAAATTGGCAAACACAGGCCCTCATTCCTGAGCACCCATTGTTAAATACTTATCGGCATACTTAAGGTTGTAGAAAAGGTAGATGTTTTAGGTTACAAAGTTGGAGAAGGTTTTGCAGGGTCTCGGAAGCCAAATGAAGGTATTTAACATTAACCTCAAACAAGCCTGGGTGGCTCGTGTGTCTTAGAGCTGGGTTCAGACCTTGACTATTAACAACTGTGTTGAAGCAATTAATTAAAGAATCTCAACCAGAGAAGTGAGTCCCATGATTCTCACCATGTGTTGGGAGCAGTAGTAGCTTCTGATAGTTGGGGGAACTCAAGCCCTCTCGGAAGGAGTCGGCTGTAAGCTGGGGTGTTAGGTCACAGAGAGAGGCAGCTTACCCTTCCGGAGAGATGCAGCTCATTGGGTCACTTGGTTCCCAGGATCCTTTCGCCCATGATGAGCATCTTGATTATATGTCAACTCTTCACATGTAATTTGTGCAGTCAGATTTTAATCCGAGGCTGATTTGCCCTTGCCCCCAAGCCTGTATTCATTGTAGTCTCTCCTATTATCAAGTTTTCCCCAGGTTCAGAGAAGGTAAAAGTAATTTAAATACAGCATCTCCTTAGGCAAGGCGTAATAAGCTGTTCACTCAATCAGCTTCACCCGGTATTGTCTGGCACATCAACTTGCATTCTTTTAGAGTGAATTCAGGGACCTGTGCAAAGTTAAACCCACATTCAAGTGTGAAAGGCCTGACAATCCTTTCCTAAGACAAAAACAACAATTTTAAAAAAAAGCTTTTGGTTTTGTTTGGTACTCTATTCATTTGGTAACAAAGCATTTTTCTAATCAAGGCTGCCTATTACTAGATATAAACTAATTAATATGAACAAAATAGCTGGTGATTGTTTCCAACAATAATAGGGAAGAAAGGTTCATTGTCACTCTTGCTGGAATTGCTGTTTAGTCAGTGAAAGATACGCCTGGTGCTTTGAAGTGGGACAAGTTTGTATTCCCTGCTTGACTCCTGCCTAGACTGTAAGATGGATTTTTGTTTGCTCATGCTGAGAGAGACAGCACTTGTTCTGAAGCTAGATGAATACTGAGGCGAAACTGGGCTAGCAGCAGCAGGAAGACTGTTTGTCGCTGCTTTGTTGTTCTGCTAGTCCAGATAAAGAGCACCCAAAGGAAGCTCTGGAGATGTTTGCAGACAGGAACATGCTCATCCTTTGGTTAAACGAATGCGCTCTTACCCTGCGGGGATGGGAGAATGTAGGGGATGGAGGTAGAATAGGTAACCAATGACCATTTTCTGTTTCTAGAATGCTGTTTAGCAGGACTTTAACGGTGGTTCATCCAGTTACTGTGGGTGGAGTATGGATTAAAAGTTTTATTTTCTTTTTGAATGGAGGGGTCAATAGTTCAATCCATGAATGGGTGGTTTGGGCTCTCTCAAACCGACCGGTATTAGAGATCAGAAGAGGTGTTTAAGAACTTCAAAGGCGTTCGGATCTCACACCTGTGATTCCAGTAAGGAAGGAATCTTTGCCATCAGTATTTTACAAGGTATTTCATTCTTTCTCATTTGCTAAGTGGCTGTCTTGGTTTCAAGCCAAGGAAACGAAGATATTTTGATCCCTTCAAGTGATGTCCCGTAGCTTTCATTAAAGATGTGAATTTGGATAGATGCTTAATGTCTTCATCTTCATCAACAGATTTGTTCCCCTAGTTCTTACCCAGTTCTCTGATATAACTAACAAGTAGGTCTCTACTTGGTGTCTGCTGGAAGACAGGTGTTTTTGAACATCATTACTGATAGGTTTTTAGAGGTTTTATTTCTGACATTAGAGAGTGGATACATTTGGATTAAAGCAGTTGAATTCCTTGTTCAGTGGGTTGTGTTTTTTGAGATTGAAAGACTTCTGTTTTGTTTTTTGGTTCTTTTTTGGAACTTTGTATTATGCAGTTTTCAAACATTCACAGAAATCAAAAGAATAATATAATGAATCCCAATATAGCCATCACTGAGATTCAACAGTTATTAACATTTGGCCAGACTTGCTTCACCTTCTCCCATTTTGGGGGGATGAAATATTTTAAAGCAAATCCTTGGCATCCTGTTATTTTATCTCAGTCCTCATACATCAATATGCATCTCTAAGAAAGAATTCACTTATATAACCACAGTCCCATTCTTACACATAGCAAATGATAAACAACATTTTAATGTCATTTTCTACTTGTCCATATTCAGAATTTCCCAATTGCTTTTCTCAAAAGTGTTTTTGCAGTTGGTATATAAAGTGTTATCTTTTAAAAACACTGATTAGATCAGTTTACTCTTCTGCCTGAAACTATTCAATGACTTTTTAAGGTTTAAAAATGGAATTGTTGCATTTGTTAAATTATCAGTCCCTAAAGTAAGGGATCATGGCTATCTTGGTAGTAACTTTCTTTTGGACTAAAGTGTGAGCAATTACTTGTAGTATGACGTATGTTTCCAGTGCCACATAATGAAGACATAGTGTGGTCTGGCTTCACCTACCCAGAGAAAAGAGAATGCGTGGGCTTAGATCCAGGTGAATTTTGGTTCAAATATAGGTTTAAATCCCTTTCAATATAGATCTCTCTTCAGCTAATTTTTTTTTAAATCTCTAGAATTCAAATAATATATACTGTGCTCACAGATTTAAATGGCAAAATGTCTGCTAGGTGCTTTGTACAGTATTAGCCTCTTAATAGATCCCTGACATATGTTAGTTCCTTCCTTTTCCCCCATAATTATTCCCCATAGTTTTTTGCAGGGAGTGAGTGGGTACCTCTACATATGGTCTGTGTGTATGACGCGCTTATGTGTAGTATGCCAGAAGATCCATCAGAGGAAAGCCAAGTTGGATAAACACTAAGGAAAACTCCAGTGTATTGCCAGGAATAAATGCGTGTGGAGATAAACACTGAGATTTCTGACTTACTCCACCTTGAACCATGTTTCTATTAGAAGTTAAATTTGTTCTCATATTGCAATTTGAATTCATCTCTGCCCCCTTTTGTGTTTATAAACACAGATAAAGTTTGAGAGGATATCTTATTTCAGAATCCAAGGGCACATTTGGAGTTTTCTATTCATAAGACAAAATTTTACTGGGATACCTAGGGCAAACCACAAATGAGACCTTTCATGTTTGTTTCTTTTTCTTTCTAATTGGTTTAGTCTTTAATGATTAATGGAGCCAATTCCTTATCCTTCAGAGTGATGTGGCTTCTTCCCTCTTACTGCCCATGATGGGGCTCTTGGCCTATTTTCCTTTTTACACTCCTAGCTTCTCCAGTTGTTTTGCTTTGAACGCTATTCCATGAATAAAAGCTAAGGTGGGAAAATGCCCTGCTGTTTTTACCAGCTGAGGAGATGGTAATCAGAGGGTGCAGGGGAGTTTTGTCTTTTGAGAACTGTACCTTGCTGTAATAAGACTGTCATTTAAAAATTCCACCTTGGGTGATACTACCAAGTGATGATACTGAGTGATGATACTACCATTTGGTAATCACATAGCATCCCTTAAAGAACTGCCTGTAAGCTAGACTTATTCCATTTCGTAAATGATTATCCTGGGCAGGCTCAGGCTGGGAGAGAAGCGATAGTGGGTTGTTAGCTGCTCCTTAGCATCCGATAAAATGTTTCTGAAAGGGATGAATTCCTGAAAGGCAAGGTTAGGTATTAAGCAACTTTCAAAGATTCAGACAACCTTTGGTAGCAAGAGCACCTGTCCTGTAGGAAGAGAGATAGGGTATGGTTGTTGGTGAACAAGATAGCTGCCCCATTTAAAAGTATTTGCACTGAGATGAACTTCCACCAGCCAGCAGAGGGAGGTTTGAAGCCTTAGTTCAAGCCTGGGAGAAAAAGTTATTCACCTGGATTCAGGTTTGGGCCCCAACTCCAAGGGCTTTGCATATTCTAGAACTCTGTTTAGCATTACCTTAACTGTGGTTGATCAAGTTACTGAAGTCACCTGGCAAAAACCTGGCAAAAACAAAGGGCCCAGGAAGAAGCCCAGCCCTGTGGCCTGTGCTCTGGGCTTACCTCTGACATGCTGGTTTGTATATGGATACACAGTGGGAACTCAGGACTCAGAGGTTGTGGTCAGGCATAGATGTGACAAGTCAGATGGAGACACTCAGCTGCTGGTCAGCTCACTGTCTCATTCAAGACCAGCTTGGAAAAGCAGAGCAACACAGCCTGCAGCTGGGAATTCAACTCTATATCAGCGGAGAAAAAAGGTAGAAAGAACAAGGTGGCGAATGACAGGGAATCTGAGAGGTTGTAGTCCTGTTGTGCCACGATGTTTAACTCAAATGATGTATCCGGAATATACATTTATTCTTATGAGAACTTTTCTGCATGATTTTTTTCTCAAACATATTAAAAAATTGCATTAAGTATTTAAAATATTAAAAACTGCCTCTTTTCAGTTGCACATCTTATTGCTTTCCTCTAAGCTAGTCACAGAAAAAGCATCGAGAAGCTGTTTGTAAGAATAAGAGAATACAGTAAGTATGGGTAGGAGAATACAACAAGAACTTAAAGAATAGGTATACAACCCTATTTTTTAAAAATTGAGAGGCGGGGCGCGGTAACGGACGCCTGGACCCCGTGGCGGCAGCGGCGAGTTTTAGTGAGGCCTGGCAGGGCTTAGAGGCCCGGCCGGCCCGTGGCCGCAGCCGCGGAGCCTGAGGCCGGGGCGTCGTGCGCAGGCGCTGCCCGGCTGGGCCGCGAGCCGCCCGCGGCCTCGGCGGCGAGGCCTTCCTGATGCCGGTTGGGGCTCTGCAGAGCAGAGCGGAGGATGCGCCCGGGCCGCGGGCGTGGTAGACGGCCGGCGGCCCGCTCCCCCGCGGGCGGTGGATGCGGCGGCGGCGGCGGCAATGGACGCCCTAGAGGAAGAGGGCTTCCCGCTGCCCATCTCTTCGCCTCTGATGCACAGTTTGATGCTGTACAGGGTTGGATATTAAGAGGACATTATCATGGATGGTGAGTTCCAGCTATTACAGAGGAATTGCATGGACAAGTACTACCAGGAGTTTGAAGACGCAGAAGAGAGTAAGCTCACCTACACACCTACTTTTAACGAATATATTTCTTTGGTAGAAAAGTATATAGAAGAACAGCTGTTGGAGCGGATTCCTGGATTTAACATGGGGGCTTTCACTACAACTTTACAGCACCATAAAGATGAAGTGGCCGGTGACATTTTCGACGTGCTTCTCACGTTTACAGATTTTCTAGCTTTTAAAGAAAGCTTTCTGGACTACCGAGCAGAAGGAGAAGGCTGGGGACTGGACTTAAGCAGCGGTTAAGTGGTGACTTCATTGTGCAAATCATCTTCTATGCCAACTTCCCAGAACAGTCTGCGGCGCTAGGTCCCACCTACAGGTAATGGGATCTTTCTAGACATCACCAGGCCAATACACTGGGAGAGGCTTTGGCTAATGATGTCAGAAGAATATGTCTTGGAAAGACTGACTCTGTTCTACAACTCTTCACTAATGCTGAGTATTGATGGGTCAGAAGAAAATTACCTGACTTCCTGGACACGTTCTTGTCTTCGGTAACCCTAGTACTCCTCCCTGAGTAGACACCTCTCGCAGGAGCTTCTGAGTCTGGCTCCTGCATCAAGCCCAAGACCAGCATTCCACCTGGGGGCTCTTCCCCAGCATACATGTTGGTGTGCCCATGTTGGAAGAACCCTATCATCAACTCTCTTGGCCCAGCAGGCCTTGCATGTCCCACCAGGCTTTTTGTGCACTCACAGCTTTTTATATGGGTCAGAGTTTCAGTCCTGCAGCCTCAGTGGGGTTTTTGACTGGGAGTATTTATCTAGGGGTTAACTCAAGCTAGCTGCCCATCTCAAGATTTCTGAAAATCCTATCACAACTAGTCTTGGCTGTAGGAATCAACTTAGATTCCCTTTACCTAAAAGGTGCATGTGAAAATTCCTAGTCTTACATGTACAGTCCTTGTATCACTGTCTTCTGCTGCTCCTGATGTAGTCCCATTGTTTCTATAACTCTCGTTTACGTGCTTTTTAAAAAATATTTTTATAGATGAATACTCAGGCTAAGCTAGTGGATATAATCTTGGAACTTCCATGATTACCCACTTCAAGATCAAAATATTATATGCTGTGTGCTTTTTAGCTGTTAGTGCTATGAAAGCAAACATGCTTGCTACGTTGGTGTTCCCATTTTACTGGGCACCAATGAATGTATGCTGGAAGTAGTCTGAAGGTTTCCTTTCTTAGAGCATGTTAGTGTTTGTGCAGGTTTGCTTAAAACCCTTCCTGTGTAAAACAGCTCCTTAGGTTTTCTGTTGGGGTAAGGGCTCTGCACTTACTTCTTACTGTCAAGATAATCCTACCAAGATAGTGTTCCACTGGTCTAGCTCAGTAGGAGGTAGCAAACAGCTTTACTGGTCATCTGTCTGCTTGGGTTTAGTACACTGGTTTAGTACAATGTTTGATAGAACATGACTGACAAGAAAACATGGATGTCACATCTCTAGAAAGAAAAACTGCTGTAGTTCAATTCCCAATGTGTACCTTAGTTGTTATTTTGTTTTCATTTTTCAAGTAAAAATAAGAATCTCTGCTGACTTTTCACTTGGCTGTTCTGGTTTTAAAGGATGAGCTATATAGGCTGTGTGTTTTTCTGTACCGATGTGGCACTTATTAAATACTTTTTACCATGAGTAAAAATAAAATAACAAAAAATTGAACACCTACAACTAATACAATGATCTATGTCAGTTATATCTCAATTTAAAAACTGTTCAATGAGAAAACTACCCCAAAATCCTGTATACAAATGCCTTGAAAGTATCAAGTATTTAAGAGTAACTCTAATAATAAATTTGGTATAAGGACTCTGAGATTATTTATAAAACCTTATTAATAGACATTAAAGAAGACTTAGAGAGATACCATGTCAATGCATTGTGAGATTCATTGATTTCATGTCAGTTCTCTTTAAATGCGTCTGGAGATCGAATGCAGTCACAGTAAAAATTCCAAAAAATTGTCTTGAAACCTCACGAGCTGATTCTAACATTCATATCAAAATACAAAAGGTCAAAAGTAGCCAATATCATCTTGAAGAAGATGACCGAGGTGGGGAAAAAGTGATCTTCCAGATATCAGAATTTATTATAACATTATAATAAATAAGTCAGTGTGGTATTTGTATAGGGATAGATAAACCATTGGAAGAAATAGAGCCTAGACACCAATCCACACGTATTATTGTAAGACAAATGGATTTGAAACAAGATAATAAAGAAAGATATTCTGTTCTTAGCCTATAGAAATAAAAAGGGCCACGAGAAAATAATTTTCTTCATCGGATGAATTATTTAATTATCTTGTTTTGATCTGTGAGTTCAAGAAGGCTGCATTTTAGAGGTGGTGTTTGATTTATGAAGGTTTAAACCCTCTGGGTTACTTGATTTAAAAGTTTCAGGAGAAATGGATATTACAGAAACTGAATAATAACTCAGTCCTTAAAACGTGGTGTGTTTCTCTCTATTTTACAGATGAGGAAACTAACTTCTAAGAGGAGAGTGTTAAATAATTTATTCAAGTCATATTATTAAACAAAACAACTGGAATTTGAACCCAGATCTCACCAATTCTGGGGTCTAAACTCTAAGCTACTAGAAATCTGTAATGTTATCTCCCAGGCCCTTTGCTGTCTCCCAGGAAATAGGAATGTTAAGTGAAGCATGATCATGTATTTCAGTTTAAGGTGTTTGTTTGTTATTTTAAAAATATGTCGGGATATATGTATAGCTGATTCACTTTGTTATACAGCAGAAACTAACACACCATTGTAAAGCAATTATACTCCAATAAAGATGTTAAAAAAGAAAATATGTCAAGCATACAGAAGAGTGTAGAGAGTGTTATAATACAATAGGATGTCTATTACCCAGCTTTTAAAATGTTAACATTTTGATGTAATTGCTTCAAAATCTTTTGGGTGAAGATGGTCAAAAGGTACAGACCTCCAGTTGTAAAATAAAGAAGTCCTGGGGATGGAATGTACAGCATGGTGACTATAGTTAATAATACTTATATTGCATTATTGAAAGTTGCTGAGAGTAGATCTTAAAAGTTCTCATCACAAGGAAAATTTTGTAACCATGGATACGGTGATGCTTCTTAACGAGGCTTATTATGGTGATCATCTCACAATATATACAAATATCGAATCATTATGTTGTACACCTGAAACTAGTGCTATATGTCAATTATACCTTAATAAGAAAGGTATATTTTGGTTATTTTACCCATTCTCCAGTTGACAGATATTTACATTGCTTCTAATATTTTGATATTATAGAAGAGTGGCAATGAAAATTCTTGTATATGTCTCCTTATGCACATGTGTGAGTTTTTCTGGCGTTAGAATCTCTCAATCACGTGTATGAACGTGTCCAATTTAAGTGGTTTTTGCCAAACTGTTTTGCAAAGCAGTTGCACTGAAATTTTATTCCCACCGTAACTGTATGACAGTCTTCGCCAACTCTTGATATTTTCAGACTTGTTAAATTTTGCCCACCTGATGGAATGATTAATTGGGTCTGACGGCAGTTTGTATTTAACTTTCTCTGATTCCCCGGAAGGGTAATTATCTTTTCATGTGACGACTGGCCATTTAGTTTTCCTCTTCTATGAATTGCCTGTCCCCATCTTTGCCTATTTTGCTATTGGATTGTTTGGCTTTTCTATTTTGATTTGTAAACTAAGCCTTTTTTATGTGCATTGCCAGACTTTTTACTATTCTTCAGCTTTTCTTTTCACTGATTAGGAAGTCTTTTGCTGCACGGAAGTCTTGAATTTTGTCAATGTTTTGGTCTTGTTTAGAAAAATCCCCCTATTCACAAATTATAAATATATTCTTTATTTGCTTTTTACATATGTCTTTATATCACCTGAAATTGATTTCTGGGTATGATATGACATAGACAGTCAATTTGTTTTATTTTTTCATATAGATGAACAGTTACACTGTTTTCCCCATTGGTGGGTAAAGCCATGTCTCTTATATCGAGTTACCATAGAAATGTGTGTTTCTGGTTCTTTATTCTATTCCATTGGCTGTTCATGTTTTTCTGTGCCAATATCATGTCTTATTTTATCACTTTAAAATAACATATTCTTTTCCATAGGGCATCGAGTTCTTTGTTTTCCAAGTTATCTTGGATACTCTGGTTCTTCTGTACTTCTGTAGCAGTGTTTAGGGAGCCTGTCAAACTTCGTGAAAAACCCTTTTGGGATTTTCATTTTATTGCATTGAATTTATATATTAATTTTGGGAAAATTGACATCTTAACACTTTTTTCTTCCCATGAAATATTCTCTCTTCAATTATTTAGGTTTCGCTGTAAGCTTTTGAATATTTAGACTTATTCCTAGATACATTAGACCTTTTGTTATTGTAAGTGGGTTGTCCTTGAAATAATAATTAAAAATTTTTTTTCTGGTGTTTCTGTAGGAACACAGTTGATTCATGTGGCTTGATAGTTAATCCGGCAAGTTTACTAAACTCTGTTAGTACAGTTTGTTTATATATTATCTTGCATTTTATATGTAACTGATTAATCATTTGTGAAAAAGAGTAAGTTTTTCTTTTCCAATTCTTTGTTTTTTTTCCTTATTGTTTTGGCTATAATCACCAATACATGCTAAAAGCAATTGGTGATTGAATCACCTTTGTTTTGTTTCTGCCTTAAAAGGGAATATTTCCATCGAATATGACAATTGCCATACATAAACCTTTTACCAAGTTAAGGAAGTTTCCTTCTAACCCTAGATTGCCAAATTATCATGAAAGGCTATTTAAATTTACCAAACGCGTATTTCCATTTCTAGTGAGATGATCATTGGCCTTTCTTCTTTCCTTGAATTTGTTCGTGTGATGAATTCTATTACCAGATTTTTAAATGTTAAATCATCTTTGCATTCTGGAATAAACTCTATTTAGTCACACCTCTCTCTCTTTCCCTATATAGATCTAGATCTAGATCTACAGATACAGAAACTATATTTTATTTAGGAACTCTTCATTTATGTTCTTAAATAATACTGGCCAGTAATTTATTTCACTCTTAATCTCCTTTTTGTTCTTGTACCATGGGTGTGCTGGCTTCATACAAATATAACCAAATAAACTGAGAATGGAAAATCAAAACAGTAATATGAGGTAATTTTAGGTAGGTTTCAAAACAAATGGAAGTAAAATGCTGAACCACAGTAACATGGGAGCCAGAGGTGTTGGAGTGAAAGCTCATCGAGGGAAGAGGATTACCTTTAGAATTCAAGTCAAGTATGCATGTTCAAATATTAAAGATAAGCATGAAAGAGTAGAAATGGAAATGTAACTGGAACCAGTTGAAGTGGAGAATGGAGAATGCAAAACCTCAATCGGTTCAGTCTTCTCTTTAGTCTGATATTCTTGGGTCCTATCCTACTGTGTACTGTTCTGCTGATTCTCATACATGGTATCCTTCCTGTGTGTTTGTAGTCTTTGGGATGATGAATTCATCATCAGTGGGGCTGATTTGAGAGAATCCTGTGTGGCTGTATTGAGGTCTGGCCCTCTGGAGAGGTTTGATGCTTGCTAGTACCAGCACGTGGATGGGAGGGGGGGCGGAGATATCACAGGCTAAGGACTGTGGTTTGTGTTAATTTCTCCTCCTGTGGGTTCTCAGATTTGGCAAAGGTCTAACTTCATTCTCAGACTTGGCAGAAGGTCTAACTTGAAATCCCATCTTGATTGGGAAGGGAGGGGTTTTGATTTCTGAAGGGAGTCTTTTAATTTATTTATTTCCCAACCTGGAGCCTAAGCTAAGACAAACTTCCTTGTTCTCCCCAGTGCACCTGGGTAGATTATTTTTTCTGTTCCACTCTTTTACTGATAGGGAGATCTTCAAGACTCCTAGCTTAACTACTGGGTCTCAGTTCTAAGTCACTTCCTCAGTCAAGGCCAAGGGCTCATTTTCTTTTTCCCAGTTATATTTAATGCCCTGTCTCCATGATCCTGACAGTGTGCTGCCAGGGCAGCCTATCACCTCAGTTTGCTGTTCCCTTTTAGCTCAGCAGTGTATCTAAAACACTATATTTTTTCTCCAGCATGTCTTAGTGTTTTTAGGCTTGTTTGTTTGTTTTCCATTTCTTCCTCTTGGGCCCAGACTCAAAATTCTCTCTGGAAATTCAACTAATATGATGTCACTCACTCAGCCTGTTACAAGGGGCCATAACAGATACAGAGTATTTTTATTGATTTACACTTGTTTTCCATAGTTTTCTTTTTTACATGTGTGTACATCATATTCACGTACATTGTTACTGTATAAGAAGTAGCATTTTATGTACGTTTTCAGATAAAGTTTAAAAACATCTAGTAGTTGCGCATTCTTCAGCTACTGTGAGGCTAACTTTCTAACTTCAGAACATTTTTAGTTTGCATCAGCATTGTTTTGTGTCCTATTTTCTGATTATAGTGGTAGATCATTCCTTTTTTTCTTTTTATTGTTTCTAATTTGAGACTCTAAAAAGTGTGCGAACTATTTTTCTTGTTAATAGAGACGTAATTGCATTTAATTAAATTCTGTGCTGTCTCTTTTCAGTCTTTTTTTGGTGGGGGGGGGAGAGGGAGGAAATGTGTGGAAGGTCTGATTATTTTAGATTTAAAAACTAGAATTGAAGAGCCCTTAGAGATATCTTATTTTACAAATGAGAAATTGACACTCAGAGCAGTTATGAGACTTACTGAAGCTGGTGGGCATCAGAATCAGGAAGAAGTCCTCACCCACTCCATTGTTGTACTTTAACAGAAGTGGGAAACCAAATAGGCTTGATTTACATCTTCTTACTGGTCCTTTATTCAGTATAAATTAAAATCTCCCTTTAGGATGTCAGTAGAGTACATATTTACATTCTTATCTAAATGCTTACTAAATCATAAAGGTTTAGTTACCAGTTCGTGAGCTTGTGCGAAGTGCTCCCTTCTCCGCTTGGCTAATGAAGATGTAGTTGTCTTTCAGGAGATTAAATACCACACTGGATGGACCGTGAGTGACCCCACACCAGGCGCCCAGGTGTTTCATGTTGGTACCCCTGGAAGGCATAGCGTAGTGTAGTGCCATGCCCCATACCTGGCATTCCAGAAACGTTTGTGAATGTGCCAATGAAGAAATGAAGTGCATAGCGAAGATGAAGACCCTCTGTGTCTCTTTAGAGTTCAGGCTTGGCAGAGTTGTTATGACTTTTGAGATCACACGATGGGTGAGGTAAATTTTTGAGATTTGGAACATCTGTTCTGTAGAGCAGCGAACGAGGCCTCCTCCCTCCACCCCATCATCCTGAAATGTAATTGGTGGATGTGCAAAAGGCGTGAGTATGGGCTTCTCTTTTTAGCTTTGAGGACAGTTTATTTTTGGAATCATTCTATTTTGTTTACATCTTTGTTTCTTGGGCAGGGCGGAATTCTGTAACTTATTACAGAGAAATTTCTAATTATAGTCATCGGGATTTTGGAATAATGAACTTTAAAAAAGTATTTGAGTTTTGTCTGATTATATTCTTGTTTCCCCCTAAATTTATTGCAACAGATACTACTTTTCTAAAGAAGAAAAGAAAATCATTTATAGTCTTACCTATATAAATTTCACAGAATTGTCATTCAATACATCGTTTTTTTACTCTATTTTCTCCAGTAATATGAAAAGTAATCATCTTTTAGTATATTAACTACTCAATTTGGTGGCTTTTGAATCGATTATATTTAAACTTATTTTTGAAAATTATTGTTACAACTTAAATAGTATGTTTTGATTCATACCTGAGTAATAAGAGAAAATGAACAGATATTTCCATACTTCTCTTCCCCTATTTTTAAGTTCTTATTGATACAGTGATTTTAGTTCCAGATTATTATTAATTTATTGTCTTTATAATAAGTACACCCTCAAGAGTTATTTTTGATATTTGTTTTATAACCATTTGGAGAGCAGTTACTTAGACTCGATTTTGTTTTGTGTATTTTTGATGCTTACTGCCAGTCTTTATTCTATTGTGGTTTTTATTTTTACTTTTTTCATGGCTTACTTGCATTTGTATTTTCTTTAGGAAGGAAATGTAGATGATGATCTTTTGGAGCTCCCACATCTCTGGGACTGTTCTTTATTATCCCCTATGAGAACATCGGTATAGCTGGCTGTGGAATTTATGGATCTCAAACATTTTCTCCATAGAATGGAGATTTTTTCCAAATTGAAGTATAATCGAAATAATGGAGATTTTGATTGGTTGTGTTCTATCTTTTGGAATTCTACAGCAGAAGCTTAGCAATGCCATATTTTCTCTCTTTCTCTCAATATTTGATTTGTTTGCTTTTTGTTTTTTTTTTATATTTTTAGAATTTCGAATGTTAACCTTGAGATTCCAAAATCTAACCTAGCTATATCTGAATTTTAGTGATTTTTTAAAAATTTTTATTTATTTATTTATTTTTGGCTGTGTTGGGTCTTCGTTTCTGTGCGAGGGCTTTCTCTAGTTGTGGCGAGCAGGGGCCACTCTTCATCGCGGTGTGCAGGCCTCTCACTGTCGCGGCCTCTCCTGTTGCGGAGCACAAGCTCCAGATGTGCAGGCTCAGTAGTTGTGGCTCACGGGCCTAGTTGCTCTGCGGCATGTGGGATCTTCCCAGACCAGGGCTCGAACCTGTGTCACCTGCATTGGCAGGCAGACTCTCAACCACTGCGCCACCAGGGAAGCCCAATTTTAGTGATTTTAATCGACTCTTTTGTAATTTATGTAAACTTAAACCAGTAATCTGAGGTCTTTCTCCTTAAGCAATAACTTTTCTTATGCTTCAAGCTGTGTTACTTAAGCTTTGTCCTAGGCTTACTTGGAAAGCTAGTTATGTTTGGAATGTTTTTCCTATACGTGCCTTCTTTCCTTTTATTCTTATCTCTGACCATCTTCTCTGAGCACTGAGTAAACTTCCTAAGTTTGTTTTCTATTTGCCATTTCAGTTTTCTGGAATTTTTTTTTTTTTTTTTTTTTGCGGTACACGGGCCTCTCACTGTTGTGGCCTCTCCCGTTGCGGAGCACAGGCTCCGGACGCACAGGCTCAGCGGCCATGGCTCACGGGCCCAGCGGCTCCATGGCATGTGGGATCTTCCCGGACCGGGGCACGAACCTGTGTCCCCTGCATTGGCAGGCGGACTCTCAACCACTGCGCCACCAGGGAAGCCCAGTTTTCTGGAATTTTTACACATCATTTCATTGCCTGAATTATTGTTTTTAATTGAAAAATAGTTTTTCATCTCTTTGGTGGGCTCAGTGATAAGTTCTAATGATGTCCGTTGCATATTTAATCCTGGAACCACTGAATAGGCTAATTTACATGGCAGAAGGGGCTTTTCAGGTGTGATGAAGTTCAGGATTTTGTGATGGGGAGATTATCCTAGGTTATCTGGGAAGGTAATCACAAGGGTCCCTAAATGTGGGAGATGGAGGAAGAAGAGTCAGTGTTAGAATGATGTCAGTGTGAGAAGGACTTGGCTGGCCATTGCTGGCTTTGAAGCTGGAATGGGGCCAGGAGACAAAGAATGTGGGCCGTCTCTGCAAGTGGGAAAAGACAGAAAAATTCTCTTCTAGAGCCTCTGGAAAGGAACACAGTCCTGCCAGCACCTTGATTTAGCCCAGTGAGCCCCACTTCGGACTTCTGACCTCCAGAACTGTAAGATAATAAATTTGTCTTTTTAAGCTACTAAATTTGTGGCAATCTGTTACAGTAGCAATGGGAAGCTAATATAATCTCTATGTAGTTTTTTCTGAAAAAAAAAAAATTTTTTTTTTTGTCTTCGTAATGGCTGGCTCTCTTTTCAGTGCTTGTACCCTAACAAAGCATTTTGAGGATCAAATCAGAAATATCCTAGTATTTAATCTTTTCCATTCCCCCCCTTTTTCTTTTTTAATAAATCTGCTTCAAGGGGAGGTATTTTCTGTTATTCTTTAGGATGGCCATCTCCTCCTCTGAGATTGTTTTCTCCCCATTGTGTTGGCTGATTTTTTCTGTTTGCCGTATCATTATAACCATGACTACCTGAATGTCTTGTAGTCCAAGCACAGTTGAATTGCATTCTCTCAGAGCTCGATGTGGGCTTCTGCCTAAATCCCTCAGGTCCTGAAAAAGGAAAGAAGCACTTTCACACTACCCTTGTGACTACCATTGAAGGTGCTGCCAGGGTATCCTTCACTTATTCTCCAGATCTGCTGCTTTTTGCAGATGATAGGAGAAAAGTTTTAATTCTTCTTTCAATTCAGTCCTGTTGTACTAAATCTAGCTGAAATTCCTGAAGTTTTTCTCAGGTATATTCTACCCTTACTATTTTTAATTCCTGGTGTATTTTCTACTGCTTTAATATTTAGTTGGCAATTTGATTAACTATAGAGTTCTAACCCACAATATTCTTAGTATAGACTTTTAAATCTGAAATAGACCTTATGTATAATTTAGTCCAATTTCCTCATTTAACAGATGGTAAAACTGAGAGGTTCAAAAAATCATGTAAGTTATGTCATTAAATACGGTATGATTTTTATGGTATCACTACTCAATTTTTGAGAGATAAGAGATGGAATAGAACCAGGTCACATGCCATTTGCTGAGTAAACACTGGATACCTTCAGAGAAAATTTTTCAGTTTTATTCATCTTAGCATATTGTGGCTTAAAAAGCCAATTTATACTTTATTTTGTCATTCTTAATTATATGGTTTTTCTATGTGGGAAAAGCAAAGAAGCTGTTCATATCACTGCTTGACTTTGTTGGCAGTTGGTGTTTAGAAGTTGGAATGCTGTGAAATACTACATGCTTCCTGTTTGATTAAGAAATTTCTTTCTCTGGAGAAAGTAAATGGTTACAGGGGCTAAAGGAAAGAACAGAATTTTCATTTATATAATATTTATGATTTTTTTAATATCCTTTGCAGAAAGAAAACTTGTGAAGTATAAACGTTTTTTGAATTATCTTTAATTTATTAAAGCAATCAGTATATAGTTAGAATCTAATCTAATAGTTGGATGCTATACAACAGTGAACAAGAAAGCTAGAATCTCTGCCGTCATAATGCTTACAGCCTAGTGTGGGGAGGTGTCAATAGATAGTGAAGCAATTATTATACAGTGTGGTAAGTGTTGTTATAGGAGTAATGCAGGGAACTGTGGTAGGAGGCACCTTGCCCAGACATGGGAAGATCTGGGGAGAATGACTGGAAATAATAATATTTCAACTGGTACATGAAGAATGAGTATAAGGTGAAAATGGGGGGAAGATTGTTCTAGGCCAGTGGTATTCAAAGTGTGGTCCTTAGCCCAGGAGCATCAGCGTCATGTGGGGCCCCACCTCAGATCTGCTAAATCAGACAGATGTGGTCATCAAGCTGTGTTTTACAAACCCTCTGGGTGCTGATGCAGAAAACCTCTGTTCTCAGCGATGCTGAGAACCAGAGGTGAGAGAGAGCACAGTATATTAAATAGAGCTGAAGCAGAGAGTTTAAAATCATTAATAGCTTGAGTTGAGGCTGGAGAGGCCTGATAAGGAGGCCTGATAAGGTGGCTGAAGAGTATGGATTTTTAGCTTAAGTGCACTTGTTAGCCATTGAAGCGTTTTTAGTAGAGGAACAGTTTGGGCAACTTTGTCTTTTAGAAAGATCACTAGAGAAGAGATTGGTGCTAGGTAGAAAGAACACCTAGGAAGCCAGTGTAGTAGTAATGCTGGTGGCCATGAGGATGGAATAGTAAAAGGTTGAACAGATACTTAGGAAGGAGAAGTTACAGGGTATGGTTATTGGTTAAATGATGAAGATGAGGGGAAAAGGAATTCCCACGTTTAGCATTCAGGCCACTAGAAAGATAGTGGTTCTCTAGCCTCTGAAATAGTGACCGCGGGAGGAACAAGTTGGGGAAGGATATAAGTTTGAGCTTGGTTTTGAGCACAGAGACAGAAGTAATTATGAGGTTGTCAGAAATAACAGTGGGCAATTTGGTATTTGCTTAGAGTTAAGGGAAGAAATAAGGGTCAAATATGTAGATGTGGGAGTATTTGAGATATATAAGATAATTAAAATCTTGGAAGACATATTAGAAAACTCAATGAAAGTGTGTTGAATGAGAATATAGGGTAGAAACAGTAATGTTGCACAGAGGATGGGGAACCTCAGAAATGACTGAGAAGGACCAACCAGGGAGAGAGAGAGATCAAGAGCCAGGATAGTATGATGTCATGATAGCTAAAGAAAGAGAATTTTCTAAAAAAGAGGCTCCCAGTCATGTATCTGATGCTTTGAGGGGTTAGTAAGGTGAGAACTGAAAAATTTCCATTGGAACAGCCACCAGATTGGTGTGATTTGGGGAAGTTAATGTGAAACTCAAGAATTGACTAGAGTGGATTTGATGGAGGGGAAGGGGGAGAAGCTGTACCATAGGTAATTGAGAAATTTGTGTGTGTCCAGTGAGACACTGGAGGGCAATTGGCTATGAAGGGGAAAAATCATCAGAGCTGGAAGCCAAACATGAAGTTATATGGGGATTTCTTTCTTTCTCCCTCCCTCTCTCCCTCTCTCCCTCTCTCCCTCTCTCCCTCTCTCCCTCTCTCCCTCTCTCCCTCTCTCCCTCTCTCCCTCTCTCCCTCTCTCCCTCTCCCTCTCTCTCTCTCTGTCTCTTTCCCCCCCTCCCTCCCTCCCTCCTTCCTTCCTGTCTTTGGTAGAGATTAAACTTACTTGAATATGGATAGGAAAGATTCAAGAGAGAGGAGAAGGAGTGAGGAGGGACTTGAAGAAAAAAAGCAATTTATAGAACAAGGTTCTGGAAATAGTAAGAATGGATGGGATTCAGAACACTGGGATGGCAAAGGGTACACCTTTTCCATTGTAACAGAAGGGGAAGAAAAAAATGGGTTTTTGAATAGGTAATTTTAAAGGAAAAAGAGTTTCAGTCTGATGATTTCTAAGTTTCCTCTTTTGGCAACTGCTGCTGGAGAGAGGGAAGGTGAGACTCGAGACAGAATAATAAATTTAGAGTATTTACTGTGAAGAAGATACAGAATAATAATTAGGGGAAATCAGATTTCTTGTGGCATTAAATTCTCAGTTGGGGCAAGACATCATGTGAATTTATAGCAGAATCAATCTGCCAGATATGTTGATTTTTCTCTAACATTTCTCAGAAGCCTTGGTGTAGGTGTGGAAGTGGGAAGCAATTGCATTCATCCAAGACTGGTGTTATTCTAAGAAATTGTTACAGAAGTGCAGTGGAGCAAGTAGATTAAAAGATAAAGTCTCTACTTCCTTATCTGAAACGATAACATTTAAGAAGATCTGAAAACTGATGATTTTTTCTTAACGCAGTGGCAAAAGTTGCTCTGAATGAATAGATATGAGGCTACTTATAACCTTTATTTATCAAACTTAGTGTATATATTCATATGTTTTACTTTAGAGATTAACGTGTATCATTATGGAGTGCTGTCTCAGATTTTGGTGGGGCTGTTACGTCAAACATAGATTATGTCCTCTATAACTGTATTTTTGAATTCTGAAGGACATCTGACCTCAAAGTCTTCAAGAAGAGACTGTGTTCTTGCGTTAGCAAAAAAAAAAAAAAAAAAGAGGTTGAAACGATATCCTATGGAACCTAAGCCAGATAGGGAAAAGGGGGAAGATAGGGAGGTAATCCATTGGGAAAAAGTAGGATGCTTAAGGAAATAGATGGCTTCAAAGAACTGATGTAGGGGGATCAATTGAGAAATTTGGAAGAATGGGAAGGGAGTACTTAGAATGTATAAATTTGGAAGAATGGGAAGAGTAATTAGAATGGAAAGAGTATTAGAATGTATCAATCGATTATTTCCAAAGGGAGACAGTTCTGAGTGGTTACAGAGTCCAGGGTGTGACCTTGGAAGTGGGCAGCTGAGTTGTAATGGAATAGAAAGTCATGAAAGATGAGATCAAGAAACTGAGAGGCTAGAAAATTAGATGAGATACCCAGAGTGATGGCAAGATTTGGAGTGGAATGGAACATCACAAGTTCTCAGATCGCCAATGAGTGGGGCTCTGTGGAAGGTACATTAGATACCAAGATGTGTAAGACAAGGTCTTCACTCTTCCCCTGGACTATCATCTTTTTAAGAAACAAGGTGATACATAATTATACAACATGGTAAGAGTGATTATTATAGAAGCATAATCTAAAAGCTGTTTAGTCTAAATGAGGAAAGAGACCCTAGATGTCTGGACAGGTCAGGAGACTAACCATTCAAGAAGAGTTTCACACACTGTTTTGGAACTTTCTGTGTTTGGTAAACATTAAGGCACAACTCACGGATATTCGGTAGAATATTCAATCAAAAATAGTGGTTAAAACTGTCATATTTGCTAGGTAATTTACTAAATGCAGTGCAAGATATGAAGAAAAAGGTTGGATGTGAGCTATCTTCAAGAAATATTCTCTAATTTTAGGAGTCACAGACAAACCTAAGGCTTTAGGAAGGGTGATTTATTCTATTTGATGTGTAATTTTCTAGTTTCTCCGTGTTACTTTTTTTTTTTTTTTTTTTTTTGCGGTACACGGGCCTCTCACTGTGTGGTCTCTCCCGTTGCGGAGCGCAGGCTCAGCGGCCATGGCTCACGGGCCCAGCCGCTCCGCGGCATGTGGGATCTTCCCGGACTGGGGCATGAACCCGCGTCCCCTGCATCGGCAGGCGGACTCTCAACCACTGCGCCGCCAGGGAAGCCCTCCGTGTTACTTTTTCCTTTCTAATTTTGTTTTAATAGTTTTATTGACACCTATATCATTCTATTAGAAACTTCCTCAATCCTTTAGAATTTAAGTGAGAGTATAAGTAGTTCATAAGCAAATATATTCTGATTGATGATGTTAAAAATAAGAAAACACATAATGAAACATTATCGCTCAACATTTTAGAAGGTGTACTTTTAGAGCAGTGTCAAAGTATGAACTGCTCTCTGAAGGTTACATTAGTTACATATTTCTTATGTCCTCCAAGAAGAAAAACGTTCTCAAACGTCATAGATTGTTTGATGAATGCTATTCTGGGGTAAGGAGTTGTGGGGGAAGACAGTGCTGACCACAGGAATGTTGAACAGCAAATGCTGGCTTTGGGCATAGTAGCTTTGATGCATAGTGACCTCTTTGAAATGTTGGGACTGATGGTCCTTGTGGGGACTTGCGTTACAAGATATCTGACACAGATTGAACATACTATGTGAGAACAGAAATGCAGAATAATAGGGCAATAATACCCTATCTATAAACCATCTGTGTTTACAGATTCCCTAAATAACGGGCCAAAATAGATTTCACTATGGTAAATATTCCAGTTGCAACGCTCTGCAAAATTCTCATCTGTCTCATGTATTTTAGGCACGATTTCTGGGTCGTGTGGCTTTTCTAGTAGACTTCAATGATGTGCAGCCACCAAGAACAGACCTTGTCATTTATTTAACTCCAACTGTCTTTAATCTCGAGAACAGTAAAACAGTAAGAAACCTTGGGGTTTCAACATAATCATAGAACATTACACAGGATCAGATTTTCAAATTCTTTGCTTTTGCTCTTTTTTGGCCACGTTTACCGTAGAAGACTTGCGTTATCTACACATCTTTAAATTTGGGTCCATGGTTTTTCTCTTTTTTAACCTCTCTTCCTTTCTCTTTTAGTTCACAGCCATGAATGAACCACAGTGCTTCTACAATGAGTCCATCGCCTTCTTTTATAACCGGAGTGGAAAGTACCTTGCCACAGAATGGAACACAGTTAGCAAGCTGGTGATGGGACTTGGAATCACCGTCTGTATCTTCATCATGTTGGCCAACCTGCTGGTCATGGTGGCGATCTATGTCAACCGCCGCTTCCATTTTCCTATTTATTACTTAATGGCGAATCTGGCTGCTGCGGACTTCTTTGCTGGGTTGGCCTACTTCTACCTAATGTTCAACACAGGACCCAATACTCGGAGACTGACTGTTAGCACGTGGCTCCTGCGTCAGGGCCTCATTGACACCAGCCTGACAGCCTCTGTGGCCAACCTACTGGCCATTGCAATCGAGAGGCATATTACGGTTTTCCGCATGCAGCTCCACACGCGGATGAGCAACCGGCGGGTGGTGGTGGTGATTGTGGTCATCTGGACCATGGCCATTGTTATGGGGGCCATACCCAGTGTGGGCTGGAACTGCATCTGTGATATTGAAAACTGTTCCAACATGGCACCCCTCTACAGTGACTCTTACTTGGTCTTCTGGGCCATTTTCAACTTGGTGACCTTTGTCGTCATGGTGGTTCTCTATGCTCATATCTTTGGCTACGTTCGCCAGAGGACTATGAGGATGTCTCGGCATAGTTCTGGGCCGCGGCGCAATCGGGATACCATGATGAGTCTTCTGAAGACTGTGGTCATCGTGCTCGGTGAGTTGTGTCTTGACTGTAACTTACTTTACGGATTCTTGATGTCTTAATACAAACCAGGGTAGTTTATGATAGTGGTAAGCAACAGTGTGAACATCAGCGGGTATATATGCAGGAATTACAAGGGGACAAGGCACCTTTATAGCAAATGTTTATCATGAAGTCAGCATCCCAGTCTTTCTATAATTACAGAACTGGTTTCAGGGATGAAGTCAGCATCCCAGTCTTTCTATAATTACAGAACTGGTTTCAGGGAAATAATGTCTCAGTGATGTGTTATAAATCATGGTGATGTGGAAGATGTCATTGACGAGTTTGGCTATCAAGTATTGAAAGATATCAGCTTTTGAAAGGTTTTATTACAGCCCAAATTGTGGAACTTTTGCCTATAGTCTCTTTATTACAGATTCTCAGAAAGTGTTCTTACTGTCCCATTAATATGCTTTCACACAGCTATTTTTATGAGTCTGTTTCCAAATAAGGAGTCTTTCACTTTCTGTCATTGTTACTGCACACACGTAGGTAAGTATATCAAGTTCTTGTATAGATTTATTGCGCAAAATGGGTTGGAATTAATACCATCTCTGACAGTCACCTTTATGAAAACTTACTTTTTTTCCATTAATTTTCAGTTTTTAATGGTGGAAGTTAATTCATATTTCAAGGTGAAAAGCAGGATTTTATTCTTTTATGTAATGTATACTCGAATAACTTTTGCCTTTAAATAACTGTTGTTTTTCCTGGGTGAAAAATTCATGGTTAATGATCACAAGGAATATATTTATTCATTTATGTATTCAGAAAATAGTTAAAGAGAACCTCATACGTTCCAGGCCCTGTGCTAACTCCCGGAAATGTGTCCATGAAGACAGCATACACAGAACATTTCTTTTGGAGCTTAGAGGGCCTATTTTTAAAGTTCACCCAGTGAGAATTTTAAATAATTACCCTATTGAACTATATTTTCTCCATGGGCTATATTTGGGTTAATGTCTGATCACATTTTAAAAGTATCTTTAAAAAATCTTTAGTAGTTCATCTTTCTCCATTGAAATTCAGTGGAAAGTTCCTCTAATGCTCTTTGTTCCAGTTTGTAAAGCAGGGTTGAGTGGATGGAACCTGGGATGGTGTGGCTCCTCTGAAACTCTGGGAGCTACTTTAACCTTAGCCCCAGGAAAGAGAGCCCTAATTATGGCTCTAAGAATAAAGACCAGGCCTTGGGATTGCCGACACAACTAAAGCCCTGTCTGTAACTAACTGGCACGTGTAGGTAGTATCCCCACTGAGGCCCCCACCACCTCAGATGTGAAATTTTCTTATTCCATCCAACAAAGTTCAGTAGAAGTATAAAAATGATTTCCCTCTATGTTTAATTATCAACAAAAGCCTTGAACATACCTGTGCCCCAAGTATACATTCTCCATGATGGGGATGAAGCACATCTTTGTTTACCGTGGATGCTATTTTTTGTATTAAATTAAAAAACATGAGAGATTTCACTTCTGTATTGACTCAAGTATTTGTTTGTTTACTGCTGATCTCAATGTTGGTTGAAACTTTTCATACGGGTGCACTTTTTCTAGTATCATCTCAAGTACTGCTTGTAGTTCATAGAACCACCAGCAGAAAATGACTACTGAACCTGGACTATGAACCTGCTAAGTTCTTGTTTGAATTTTGACCTTTGTATAATGCCTAGCATTTTCCGGTGTGTAGTATGCTTAACGATTCATATAAAATTAACTTTTGTGCCTCATTGGGTGGTTTTGCAGGTTAAATGAGAATTATTATTATTATTTGTGTGTGTGTGTGTGCGGTATGCGGGCCGCTCACTGTGGTGGCCTCTCCCGTTGCGGAGCACAGGCTCCGGACGCACAGGCTCAGCGGCCATGGCTCACGGGCCCAGCCGCTCCGCGGCATGTGGGATCTTCCCAGACTGGGGCATGAACCCGTGTCGCCTGCATTGTCAGGCAGACTCTCAACCACTGCGCCACCAGGAAAGCCCGAGAATTATTTTGAGGGTTTATGGGGCCACAATTTCAGTGCACGTTGACCCTAAATGCCCCTTCTGCCCTACCACACCAACCCCAGACTTGAAAATAACAGAATATAACGCTGGTTTCTGAGGTTAAACTAGTGGGCTCCACAAAGATTGAATACATGTAGCTGCCTCTGGAATAAATGGCATTATCTCTATAGATGTGTGATGGAAGAAGTTTAGAACATGGAGAACTCCCATCAGGGTGATAGGCAGAGAAATTTGGTGAGGCAAGATGTGTATGGGATTGTAGTATACGAAGGAGAAATTAAATAAATGGACTGTCACCTTGCAGAGAAAAGCAGCAAGAATGGGAGAATGGGCAGGGCTCGGAATAGGTAATTCACCACACTAAACAGCCAGGTGTTTGTCAAGTCGGTGCCTGTTACCATTTGTACAACGTACTCCCCTGCTTGAATTCTATGTAGTCGTGCTTGCATGCGAAAGATGGGTTGGTCTTGTAGGAACAAGTTTACTGACCATCAGGTTTTTTGTGGTGCACGTTCGGTTTTTTAATGTCTTCTCTGCCAGCTTGTCAGCTCTGCGGCAGTGAGCAGGAAGTGTGATGATGTGTTGTCCAGTTTCTCTACATTACCTGTTGTGGGATGTGGCACAAAGTAGGTACTTGTAAAATAACTGTTGAATGAATGAATGTGGTGACAAAACAAGGTTTTTGAGCCTTCAGAACTGAGGACCAGAGAAAGCCATAGTGAATTCACTAAGTTGATGCCACTTGGTTCAGTCGTGTGGCAGAAACCAAACCTAGCTGCACCGCTATTACGTTTTGTGCCTTCCAGTCAAATACAACAGCTTGGAAAGTGACCACAAGGGCTGCTCAATAAATAATGTGTATTTTGTTCATTTATTCTGGGGATGATTACAGTTTGATGAAGTGTCAAACCTTCGGTTTCCATTTCACCATGTCAAAATGACCTCTGGGGTTTAGACCTATTCGGTTCAATAAACCAGTGTTTATTGGTTATTTATCCTTCAATAAAAGGATTTGTTAGTCAACAAGTTGAATTTCTAGGACTCAACATAAAATAAAGGGGTCTTTGAGATTTATGATGGCAATACCAGCAGCAGTTTTGAAGCACAAGGTTGTGTGTAAGCTGCTCCTGAGTGAGTACTGGATCTTAATAGTTTTATTTGTAAAACACATACAGCATCAATCATGTGCCTAGCACTACTCTGCCTTAGAAATGAGTTTTTGTAAAGAGCATCCCTGTGGAGTCTTGGTTTGTTAGCTTCATTTTTCAGAGGTGAAAACTGAGGCACAGAGAGGTTAAGTAACTTTCCCAAGATCACACAGCTAGTTAAGTACAGGAGCTGGGATATGTTTCAGGCAGTCTGGTTCCAGAGCCCATGTGTTTTTCACCTCCATGCTATCCTGCCTCTCTATAATACAAACAGCTACCAGCACATGCTGGATTGTTTTATAAAGTTTGAACAGCACTGTGCTATTAAATTGAAACATTGTGATCCCATTTGTTTCTCTTGATACTGCCTAGCTGCCTGTGCTTCATTTCCTGGGTAGAAGAAAGCTTTCAGGGAGCATTCCTTTCCTCCTTTTGCTTCTGATCATGATCGTTATGACTCTCATCTCATTGGCCCTTTTCCACTCTTTGGTGTTGGAGCACCAGTAACTGACTGCTTCTGATTGAAGGAGTGTTTAGTTCAAGGTGTAGTTAACTTGAGGGTTCATTGTCCTAGTGCGAAGTCATGTAATCCTTCCCCAGGCTTGAATTCTCCCCACTTGACATTTTACCAAGAATTCCTTTTGAGTCTGTTCCACGGTTGAATCAGAGTGGTAGTCAAGTTCTTCCTTATTTGACCACAGTCTATCTTGAGTTGTAAGTCCTTGCCTTTCTTGCGCTGTTCCTTCTGATGACACTTCTGTTGGGGATAATTAGAGAAGAGGGAAACCAGGATTTGGAAAGAGAAAATAATGGTTATGGTGTAGAGGTTTTTGCATCTTAATTGTGGGAGAGAGTGAGGAAAATAAAGCAAAATAAATCCAGGTGGAGCCTATGTCTTTGGGGAAGAAGAGAGAGACACTTTTTCTAGTTGGATCTGTTCTGGCTGGAAATGATCACCACTGAAGCTAAATTACTGCTTTTTACCTACGTACCCTGTGCCAGGGTCAATACTCGGCATTACTCTTCATGCACTGTTTATAACCTTACACCAAGGAAAGTTGTGTTTCTCCCATTTTATACTGAGGGAACTGAGTTAAGATAGGGTAAGTAACTTGCTCAAGAGTGCTTATTTTGTAAGTAGCAGAACTGGAATCCAGCTGTAAGAATGTTGTGGACCATGACCTTCTATCATAGGACACTGGTCACGTGCCATATAAGAGACTGTCACTGGTATTAATAATAGTAGTTGGGGCCAGATGAGTTTAAGCCCATTGTTTTCTCGTTACTCTGATGAAGGATAATTTGGCGAATATCCTGTAAGCAAATCTTTATGTACTTCTCTGTTCAGTTTAATTCAACAAACATATTGTTGAGGGCTAATTATGTACTAAAGGATAAAAAGATGAATAAGGTAAATACCATTTATTTAAATTGAGGCAACATTGTTTTATAACATGATATAAGTTTCGAGTGTACGACATTATATTTCTACAGCATCCTCGTCACCAGAAATATAGTTTCCATCCATCACCATACTGTTGATCTCCTTTATCTGTTTCACCCTCCTCCCCACCCCCTCCCCTCTGGTAACCATTACTCTGTTCTCTGTATCTACGTGTTTGTTTTTATTTGATTTATTCTTTTTTTTTAATTCCACAGTGAGAGAAATCATATATTTGTCTTTCTCTGGCTTATTTCACATAGCATAATACCCTCAAGGTCCATCCATGTTGTTGCAAATGACAAGATTTCATCTTTTTTATGGCTGAGTAGTATTCCAGTGTGTGTGTGTGTGTGTGTGTGTGTGTGTGTATGTACACACATATATACTACAATCTTCTTTATCCATTCATCTGTTGATGGACACTTAGATTGTTTCCATCTCTTGGCTATTGTAAATAATGCCGTGATGAACATGGGATGCATATATCTTTTCAAATTAGTGTTTTCGTAGTCTTTGGATAAATAGCCAGGAGTGGGATAGCTGGATCATATGGTAGTTCTACTCTTAATGTTTGAGGACTCTCCGTACTGTTTTTCATAGTGACTGTACCAATTTCCCACCAACAGTGTAGGAGGGTTGCCTTTTCTCCACATCCTCGCCAACACTTGTTACTTTTTGCCTTTTTTTTTTTTTTTTTTTTGCAGTACGCGGGCCTCTCACTGTTGTGGCCTCTCTCGTTGTGGAGCGCCGGCTCAGCAGCCATGGCTCACGGGCCCAGCCGCTCTGCGGCATGTGGGATCTTCCTGGACCAGGGCGCGAACCCGTGTCCCCTGCATCGGCAGGCGGACTCTCAACCACTGCGCCACCAGGGAAGCCCTATTTTTTGCCTTTTTGATAACAGTCCCTCTAACAGGCGTGAGGTGATATCTCATTTTGGTTTTGATTTGCATTTCCTAATAATTGGTGATCTGAATATTTTTTCATGTACCTGTTGGCTATCTGTATGTCTTCTTTGGAAAAAATGTATGTTCAGCTCCTCTGCCCATTTTTTAATCAGATTTTTGTTGTTGTAGTTGAGTTGTGTGAGTTTTTTATATGTTTTGGGTATTCACTCCTTACCAGATATATCATTTGTAAGTATCTTCTCCCATTTAGTAGGTTATCTTTTTGTCTTGTTGATGGTTTCCTTTGCTGTGCAGAAGCTTCTTCATTTGATGTAGTCCCATTTGTTTATTTTTGCTTTTTAAACTTCATCCTTTGCTGAGCTTACAGCGTGTTAGAGGAGACTGAGAAGGAGTTGCAAAGCAGTCGGGTCCATGTGCTAGTTGATGTCTGGGCAGAGTGGAGGGAAGGGAGGCCTCACACAGGAGGAAATATTGAGTTGGGTCTTGATGCATGTGGAGGAGCTTGTCCTCCTGTAGGGTGGGGGTAGAGGAGAAGCTAAGCAACAGCTCACCTTTGGGGGACTGAAGGTAGTCAGGTGTGATTACCATGTGATGGGTATGCTGGATAGAGTTTTGGCTTAGAGCCTTTATAACGTATTAAGGAGTTTGAGTTTCTGCCTTTAGGTGATCAGAGATGCTAAAGGATTCCCTAAGATAAAGAACACCAGTTCCTTATAGGGATAACCATATAATTTATCATCCAAACTGAGACACTTCTGGTAGTGAAAACAGGCACTAACTGGGACAGTGGGACAACAGGCCTAAACCAAGACTAGTCTGGCCAACCCAGGGTGTACAGTCACTCTCCTTCTAGGCTCTGCTTTCTGTTTGTTTCTATTTTTTCTACATTTTCTTTTGGCTTTGTAAATGTAGAGCTCAACACTGGACTTGTTCCACTGTGTAAACATAGTAAAGAACAACTTCTTCTTCGTTTTTTTTTTTTTTTTTTTTTTTAAAGCAAGGATCTGTCCAGATTTAGAATTTTAGAGCTGAAAGGTCCTTTAAAAATCACGCTGTCCAACTTCCTAATCCTACAAATAAAGGGACCGAAGCTCCCAAGTTAATTGAGAAATTCAGGTCTGAGTTAGCTGGTGGCTCAAACCGAGAACTAGGTTTGTTAACTTCCAGTCAGGTGCTGTTCCTACTGCCTAGGCCTCCAGCTTGTTCATTTCCATCCACACCTTCCATCATTTTCTTCCTTGTGAACATCAGCATGTATTTCTGTGGCTACCCAGGTTTAGGTGTAAACATTGTGGCTATAAAGGTACCCGGAACCCACAGAAAGGGTTCCCTTGAATTTGGCCTTATTATAAACAGCTGGTGATCTCTGAAATGAAGCTTTGATAAAAGTCATTGGAAACTGAATTACTGGCACATTATGTAGTTTTTACACATTTTTTTTAAACTAATGCGCTTTATTTTTTTTAATTTTATTTTTTTAATTTTTACTATTTATTTGGTTGCGCCGGGTCTTAGCTGCGGCAGGCGGGCTCCGTAGTTGCAACTCACTCTCCTTAGTTGCAGCATGCATGTGGGATCTAGTTCCCTGAACAGGGATCGAACCCGGGCCCCCTGCATTGGGAGTGCGGAGTCTTATCCACTGCGCCACCAGGGAAGTCCCAACACCTTCTTATCATCCTGTTTGCTTTCTTCATAACAGCATTGTATTAGTTTCTTATTTATCTTGGTTTTTTATTGTTTCTATTTTACTGTGTGTGTGTGTGTGTGTGTGTGTGTGTGTGTGTATGTATAGTTTTCCCACTTACATTCATTGAGGCAGGATGCCTCTGGGATCTACTCCTAACTCTTGTCATTAACTGTCTGGGTGATTCTGGGCAAGTCACTTTCTCTGTGCAGCAATTTCTCTGTACTTTCATTTCTAGGATGGAGTTGGCCAATTTGATTTCCAAGGTTATTTGGAGTTCTACTTATAACTCTATAAATAAAACGATAAGGACATAACTACGGTGGATCAGCCACGTAGAGTTTCTAGTGGAAAACGTAGAAATAGAATTGGAGTAAAAGCAAGGGACTATGATTTTTCTCCATATCAGCTTTTGAATAACTAGGTTTAGGTGTACTCTCCCCCATTAAAGGGAGCGGCACATTGATAGAGGAGAGTCTCAAAGAAACGATTTAAAAAAAAATGACTCTGCAGTAGAGAGCTGTGTGGCAAGAAGGGAGGGTTTCCCAGTTGGTCTTGTTGCTAAGGGAAGGGACTAGACACAAGAGTCTCTTATTCCCTGAACACAGGTGACCAACTGCACATCCTGTTGCTCTGAAGAGGAACCAGAGCTACCCCGAGTCTCCTCAGGTCCCCGTGGCGTCCCTGTTAAGGCCTCTTTGAGGAAGGACCTGTGAGACCATTCATGAGAGCCTCTGTTGGATGAACCACGGGGCTGGCTGGCACTGCGGGTGTGGTCAGGAGAGAGTCTCTGCGGAAGCCCCACAGTGCTGCCCAGACCCCAGATCCTGGGCCTGGTCAAATGAGAAAACAACTTGCAAATACCAGCTCTTTGTACCCTTTTGTTGCCCAACTCCATTCAAATATTTTTACTCAGAAGAAACTTTCAAACAGAAACAGAAAACAAAAATACCACATGAACCTAACAGGGTTTCTTCTGAGGTGTGGACAGAGCAGGCAGAACATGAAGCTCTTTCTTACTTTAGGTCTGATGAGAGTGATTCAGACCGCGTCTCGCTGAGATGCCTGTCAGTCCCAGAATGAACCTTACACAGTCATTTGTCCTCGTCCTTAAAGGTCATAGAAGATGCAAAGGTTTCCTGAAGGAATTGTGGCAGCTGCTGGAAATCACTGTTGCTTAGGGCTTGAGAGCTTCGATTCGGAATAAAACAGGCCAGAGTTTAGAATTGGAATCCTGACCCCTCACTTATTAGTTTCATAGCCTTGAGGAAATGACTGAACGTCTCTGAGCCTCAGTTTCAGGATTAATAGCATAGGGATAGTAGGACCTTCCTATAATAAAGTGATCACGAGCATTAGACGAGGTAATTCATGTAAAGCACACTTAGCACAGGATCTGGCTAATGTAAAACACTTACTGAATGGTAGCAAAGTACTGTCATTACCATGAGGTCTTGTCTGCATGTGCCTTTTCTCCCCCTGCGCCCCGCCCGCCCTTTCTGTCTTCTCTCTGACATACCTCCACTCATCCACACAACAGCATACATACAATGGTGGGTTTGGTGGCTGTGATGGTGCTTCATTTCTATGACATGGTATTAAAGTACTGTTGTGGTTTAGCAGCTCTTGGCTCCAAAACAGGCTGTAAATTTTATTCTGAGTGGCCTTTGCGTTCCCAAAGATACATCTGCACTGCAGAGTTGCCTGCGTCTTATTTGTTGAGCCTCAGCCATATGTACGAAAAGTCCTGTTACCCCATAAGAAGTGACAGTTTTGACCTGGTAACTCTCTGGACGTCTCCAGATTAAACAGTTAAATAGTGTTGGCCATTAAAATGAGTTTTGAAATGGAACAGGCCACTGTGTCAATATCTGTTAGAAAGGGTCATTAGCTCCTTTTGGTGGACCTGCCATGCTTAGGGCACAGCTGGCAACCCAGCCATCATTCAGGGCACCATTCTGGTTCCTTTTGATCTGAAGTGAAAGACTGTGTCTGGCATAAATGAAAGAAATGGCAAATGGATAGGGTCATGAGACCTTATTGCTGTTCCCTAGCGAGTCCCAGCTTTATTGTGAGACCACTTGCGATTCCTTTAGTCTGGGTCCCATCACTATCCACCTAGAAAGGAAAAGATATTTCACTCCCCTTCTAATCTCTCACTGCTACTTTACATACCTCTTTGGAGTACTGTTTTGGGAATTCAGTGATGGCGAGGTTTTATCTTATTTCCCAGCCCCTAGAACAGGGCCTAGCACTTGGAAAACTCTGGATTTTTTTTTTTTGCAGTACTCGGGCCTCTCACTGCTGCGGCCTCTCCCGTTGTGGAGCACAGGCTCCGGACATGCAGGCTCAGCGGCCATGGCTCACGGGCCCAGCCGCTCTGCGGCATGTGGGATCTTCCTAGACCGGGACACAAACCCGTGTCCCCTGCATCGGCAGGTGGACTCCCAACCACTGCGCCACCAGGGAAGCCCTCTAGATATTTTTTGAATGAATAAATGAACTACACCTTTTATTCTGGATGGAATTTTACAGATTCCCTAGTAACAATAGAGATATACCTGTGTAGCTTGAAATTCAATGGGATTTAATAATGAGTCTCATTCGAAGGAATATTTGTTTAAAGGTAGTTGTAATAAGGCAGTTCCGCATCCTGCCTGTCAAGGGCATTTCTTTAGGCTAAGTTCCAGTGTGAGCTTGTTAATAATAGTTTGTTTTGTTAACAAACATGTATTGAATGTGTACTAGGCCCTCTGTTAAGGAGTAGGGAAGCGGAGATCAGTGAAAATATGGACCCTGTTCTCAAGCGGCTCTCATTTTAGGAGATCATAATGGATAATTTAAGTAAATAAAAACAATGTAATTTGGTAAATAAAATATGGAAGGTGCTGTGGAAGTGCTGTCTTCTGATTGGGCAATGTCAGGATATTTCGTGATGAAGGAGATTTAGGAATAACATCTTAGATGTTGTAAAGGAGTTTGCCATGTGAACCCAGGCAAAGAAATTACTACTATTAGCTATTGTTTGCACTCTGAATTAAGTATTCAGTTACTTCCTTATATTGCAATTAATACGTTACTTAGATATGGAAATAACCCATTTGGCATTTTTAGGGGGGTGGGAGGGGAAGCTTGCATGATTTTAAGACAACATTGTGCTTAATAATTTTTTTCCCTGCATTTTGCACTGTATAATTCATTTTTTGAATCGACTGTAGTTAATCAGATTCACATTAAATTGGTTATGAAGTAAATGAGTTTGCATGGTTACTGACCTACAAGGAAAGGGATGATTTTTCTGCGTGTGCAAATTAACATCTTGTAGCAAGTAAGAAGTGCTCTGTAGTGACAGGTATGTTTTCAGGACTTGAAAGATCATTGCCTGGAGCTGTGGACACTTACACTTCTGATGAACACACATATAGGCATGCAAATTGCCATATTTAGCAAATATAAGTAATTGCATGAGACATACTCATACTAACAAAAGTATTCATTGTTTATCTGAAATTCAGATTTAACTGGCTTTATGTATTTTATGAGGCAACTCCAACACACACAGCATTGGATGGGAAATAAAGCATTTTAGATGGCAATCAACTCTCTATACATAGATTTTTTTTTCTATGTATTACAGGTTTCTGTATTATCCTGGAGATCAATTTAAGTACACAGGGTTTTCACTTATTTAATATTTCTGATTTTTATTTTGGGTTGTCTAGAAATAAAGGGACATATCTGCTTTAGAGAATCTTATATTTATCAGCAATTATATATGTTTACAAACAGGTAATGTATACCTTCAATTCAAAACTGAATTTTTCTCTCCTTTTACATATACTTTGTCATGCCCTTTGAAAAAAAGTATCTTAACAATTTGTTTTTCCATAGAAATCATCTTTTTTCCTGTGTTTGTACCTTTGCTATTTTTTTCTTTGAGGTCTAAACTAGAGTCTTATACTCTGAGAAGCTACTTTTTATTCATGTATTTCAGTGAAGATGATACTGTCTAGACTGAGTGTGGTCATGGCTTTACTTAAACCCTGGCTGGTCTCTTCCACCAATAGAGGAGTTATTATAATGATCCAAAGCAAATATGAAGTTCTAATAGGGTTACACAGCAATAACAGGGTCTTTTTGAAGAAGTGGGATTTAGTCTGGCATTGGGAGACTGGAATTTCACGGCTTCACCTATTTATCCTGCCCAAGTAGACTTTTGTTGACACAGAGAACACTGCACTTTAAGTAGGGTTTTCCATGAGTTCATTCTAAATGGGTATTTCTACACTTCAGAAAGCTTCTCTTCATGTGGCAGGCAGGAATTCATTTGCTCGAGTTATTTTCCTTTCTTGGGGGGAGAGGGAAGATAGCCACTCAGGAGCCCAGCCTTACAGGACCCGCACAGGAAACTGATGAGGTGCAAGGCTGACAAGCGTTTGCTGTGGCCAACAAGTGATTCACCACGTTATTCTGGAGGGATTTGCTTTGCTAACCTTGCTAAGCACATGATGCCCGGGAATGCTCCTTTGTATATTGCCCCAGCCCCAGAGGAGAAGCCCAGCTATAAATCGAGGCTCTGGAATCTGAGTTTCTGAACGAAATAGGGGAAGCCTGTATTTGGACATCCTGCAAAGTCCATGTGTAATCATCAAATAAACAAAAGTCGTAGAGATTAGAGCACTAGCTTTATTTAATTAGGCAAATTCTTATGTCTTGGGAAAAATGAAGACGTTTTCATTGAAAAACACTATTTCTAAGGCACCATGCATGTACTCTAGCATATCTACAAGTACTAATACATAAGATCAGCTTATTTAAAATAGAAGAGAATACTGTAGAAATCAAATTGGAATAGCAAGTCTAACTGTAGTATAGATGATTACATTGCTATGCTAAATTCCATAACGGAATTTCTTAATATTTTAGTTCAATCTGAATTGGTTCTACCACTTTTAAGGCCAGAAATCTGTCACTAAAGCATGCATATATTCAAAAGACATGAGAATCAGGAACAGAAAGAATTTGAAACAGAATTAGAAAATACATTCATTTATATACATTGATTTGTCTATAAGATATCAAATAGTAAATGATTTGCTGTGTTACATTATAATACATTGTATGTTCAATGTGCTGTCCCTTCGCAACTATTGAATTATAACATTAATAATGTTGTATGTAGCTTTATTACTAGGTAGCCTATAGAAGTGATGGAATATTTTGACCCATTGTTTTAATTTGACTTCAAGGACATTTTTGTACTATCTTTGTGAATATAGATATTTAAATCAAAATTACAGTAACATTCGATTTTGGTTGAGAAGATATTTTCTAGAGCGTATATTAGTCTACTTTAATCCCTTCAACAATTTAATATACTTAAAACATTTCTAATTCGCTATACTTTTCCAGATTTAGTTTAACTGAAATTTTCATGAACATCAAGTGTTTTTGTATAGATTGTAAAATGAAAACTTAATTTATCCATTAGTTTGTTGGGAACAAACCAGATTGTAACAATTAAAGTGTCTACCATTGTGAGTTTTCATTCTTCCTCTCACATTTACTTTCCTTTGGCTTTATTTTACAACTAAGTTTTATCAAAGATATTTGATTTTTTTTTTTTTTTTGTGGTACGTGGGCCTCTCACTGCTGTGGCCTCTCCCGTTGCGGAGCACAGGCTCCGGACGCGCAGGCTCAGCGGCCATGGCTCACGGGCCCAGCCGCCCCGCGGCATGTGGGATCTTCCCGGACCGGGGCACGAACCCGTGTCCCCTCCATCAGCAGGAGGACTCTCAACCACTGCGCCACCAGGGAAGCCCAGATATTTGATTTTTTAAGGTTTTAATACGTAATAGATTTTGTGTAGTTTGGATGTTAATTTTATTTTTAATTAATTTTTATACCTATTTTAACTTTACCTAGGTCAATATTTATAGTTTTGAGAGTTTCTGAAAAAAAAAATGAGGATAATAATAATGGTTAACATTTGAGTGCTTAGTAGTCATCAAGACTCATTAAATTCACTACTTTGCCTCAAATATATATTATATAAAAATTTAAGCAAGAATCTTAAACTCTCTGAATTTCAGTTCTCTCATAAGTCAGATATAGATAATATATTTTTGTGACGATCATATGTGATAGTGATTGTGAAAGCTCTTTTTATAGGAAGTGTCACATAAATGTAAGCTATGAATGTTTTCGCAGCTGCTGCTTATAGAGCAGTGACAAAAAAAAAAAGGTTGGAATTCTAAGCATGAAATGTGATGTAGTTTGGTTGCAAAGGCATTGACTATGTTCTGACTCCAGATTTGCTACTTACTGGTTGGTGTGACTTTGGGCAATCCTATTAACCTTTATGGCAATTTCTTCATCTGTCATGAAGGGCTCCGCTACATCAGTGTTCCTCCAGGTGTGGTCCAAGGACCACCTGCATCTGAATCCCCTGGGATGCTTGTTTAATAAGCTGATTCCTGGGCCCCAGCCCAGACCTACTGAAGCAGAATCTTTGTGTTGGTTTCCAGGCATCCATAGTTCAGTCACACAAACCTGGCATTAAATCTGCCCTTGCTCATTTCTAAAGTCTGTTTTTCACCTTTCCTGCCAAAATGTATTGGTATCATTTAAACAGTGAGTGAGGACCTGTGATCACCCCTACACACATGTGTTTGTACACCTGCTTTACAAGAGGATGAGAAGAAAAGGTAAAGGAAAAGGTAAAGGTAAAGGAAGGTGGAGGTAGGAGAAAACACAGAACTACTAAGATGAAATTCTTGGCTCCTGAAGAGCTTACTATTAAAGAAAATTGATACTTTTACACTTAATAGACTTTCCTCAAAGTATTTGAAGTAGCCACACTGATTGTTATTATCATCCAAGAAAAATGTCACCTTTAAATTTAGTGACCGAAAATGTGACTGACCTATCATTAAGATACCTTGAGAAATCATGGCGTAGAATCCAAGATTTTTTCAGGTAGGCATGTGATTTTATATTATTCTAAGGAGGAACCTTTTCTCTCCCACAAGAGAGGAGATAAAACAACAGTGTTCGTTTGTTTTTGCATTAACCTAATACAGTTAGTTGTATTTATCTACAGGGAGACCTTCACAGAATAGGATAAATCAATCATTTAGTTCATAGGCTACATAAAGGATATCCTGTCTCCCCTTTCCTTTTCTTCCAGAGGTAGCACGGGGTAATCTAAAGAGCATGGGATTAAGATTTACATTACATGTACATGGGTTAAAAACCCCAAGTCAGCTGACATGCAGACTTTATGACCTTGGACAGTATATTTGACCTTTCTGAGCTCTGTTTCCTATTGGGAACAGCATTACTTATCACTCTCCCCCCAAATGGGGAGGTGGTGGGAATTCAATAGATGTTAAAGTACTTAGAATGCTATCTGGCACATGTTACAGTGAACATGAAGTTCTCATGCCTTACCTGTTGTTCTGCATTCATAAAAGTGCCACCTTTGGCCAGTAGCAATTAGTCTTTGGAACTGTTTTCCCAGGGTGGTCATTCCTTGGAGCCATTTACCCTCTTTTATAGACCTATATAATCACTAGTGGCATTTCCCCACTGTCTGCCCATAGAAACGGAATTGAGTGTCCTATATGGGAACTCAACCCATTACTGTGGTTTGTTTATTCATCTATGCATTCATCTCTTAATTACTTGTTTAACCAATGAATGTAGAATCCTGGTGTGGAATGAGACTGCAAGGATTATGGCATTCACAGCGTCTTCCAAAGCCAGGCTTGGCTTGTCTGTACAGTAGTAATACGTTGTCTCTCAGCCTTTCCTCAAACATCTTGGATGCAGGAAACATTCTTATCTCCCTAGAGGCCAGACTGACTTCATATAGCTCGGACTATTATATATATTGAGGCAAAATCTGGGAGAGAGCTATATTTTAGGGTGCCACCCACTAGATCTAGTCCTTTCCCCTTTGGTGCCATAAAGAATGCTGCAACTATTTACAAACCAATTCAATTCAAGTGACATCTGTTGCCTCTTGTGTGTTGGGATAACAAATACCAAAATGTGTAACCCCTACTCATTTACAGATATGACTAAACTACAAGGCAGAATGGGAGTAAGGCCTAAGGCAGATACAGTTACAAAGCAAATATGGCCCTGCCATCCTAAAACCTGCAGTCTGGTAGGAAAGATGCCACATGTACATAGATGATTATTATAAAACAGAAAAGAAGTCTGGATAAAGCTGTATGGGAATTTAGAGGAGAGAGGGAATCCCATCAATAGTATAATCAGGAAAGCTTTATGTCAATGAGTTTTTTGAGTTGAGTGTTGAATCATAGGTGATGTTCAAGGAATGAGGTAATCTGTTAGACTGCATTTACCCCCTTAAGGACTGAATCCTATTTTAATGATCATCTTGATTACCAAAGTAACACATATTTATTGAGGGGGGAAAGGCAAAATTAAGAACTTAAAAATTAAGAAGTAAAAATTAAGAAAATTTAGAATTCTGAAACCATTCAGAGAAGAACCAAAATATTAAAATGAATATGCTGTTTCTTTCCAATCCTTTGTTCTGATTAATACTTTACAACTGAAATCATATGGTACATACAATGTTGTTGTATGATTTTTAAAAGTATCCTGTGCATGTGACCATGCCATTAAGTAATGTTTGAAAGCATGAGTTTTCTACACAAAGTTCAGTACATCCAAATGATGGAATATTATATAATCACTGGGTATTTAGGTGTTATCTCTTACTCTCTTTTTTTACTATTATAAATAATATTGAGATAAATATTATCTAATATGAATCTCTGCTTTCTTCACTGAGACTTTGTGAATCTTGACTAACTATGGTTTAATGTTCTGTAGAAAGTCTGCACCAATTTACACTCTTACCACAAGGGGATGAGAATATTTTGTTACATTCATGCCAATATTGGGTGGCTCTTTTTTCTCTCTTAGTGGTGTCATGTTGTAACCGTTAACATTATTTCTATTTGTGAGGATGGATATTAGCAAAACTAGAAAAGAGATGGAAACTTTTTCTGGGATTTAGAAACTAAGACTAAACAAAAATAGAAATGCATTTAGCCCCATTTAAATGTATGTACTACTTTGAAGTACTTCGTTCCGTGTAAAAGTCTGAAGTATATTTATTTCTTAAGAAACTAAAGGCCTAACAGCTGAACAGTATAACACAGGGGACAACAGTTATCTCTCAAGTGCCAACTGCCTCAGTTCTAATCCTGGCCCTCCTACATACCAGCAGAGTCAACTTGGGCAACATATTCAACGGCTCCAAGCTTCCGTTTTCTTGTCTGTACGATGAGAGGCAGGGCAGAAACAGTAAAACCTCAAAAAATTAAGTAAGATTATTATATAAGATACCAGGCATGTAAGGACTTGGTAGATACTATTATGAAATACAAAACGTGGTGTTTTCATTGAATGATCATATAGCTGTGTTGAAACCTAAAGTCCCAGGATTAATCCTTACTGTTGTGAATCTTCATTATGCTGTGAGAAGAAGAGGCAGTCCAGAAGGATTAGGACCCATCGTGCTTCTGGGATTCAGTGGGACAGGTTTTCCTTGGACTGGGTGGTACCACCATGTCAGGTGATCCTGAATGACCCCGAAAACAGATAACACAACTTTCTTCTGAGATCTGCCGTGTTTCTGTCTTCCCTAGACAACTTGAATCCCTAATGCAGATGTTCCTATCATCCCTCAGTGCCCTTTATTGTCTCAGTAATTTTTTCACAGTGCTTTTTAGGCCAGAAGAAGTACCTGACAGTTTCACTTATTAAGCGGTTAAATCAACCTAATAAGTAGATAGGTCCTGATAAATTAGTAGCCATTTCATAAAACAAAGCAAAAACACATACACTGAAAGGAAGAAAATAATTTTTAACTAATTCTTAACAGCAGTGACTAAGGAATGTGAGTGCCTTGTTTGGCACTGCACGGCTTCTCAAAACCTGACTTGGATGGGCCACCGCCATCCTCATTTCCTGTTCCACACTGAGTTTTAGGCAATACTTGCTTCTTTTCATAGCAGACAAACTGCAGAGACATGATGTCACAGAAAGGAATGTAATGCCACCTAATGTTGAAACTGTGAACTACTTCAAGCTAGCAGTTCACATGGTTTCTGAACATATATGTATATACACACACACACACACACACACACACACACATAAAGGGGAGGGAGACAGTGACATTCCACGTATATCTATATCTAATCTATATCTATATTTATTTATCTATCTGTTTATCTGGCTGTGTTCTTTTAAATCAACTGGAACTCTAAGGTGCCTCGGGGCACAGTTTGGGAACCAGAGCCCTGCTGTATTCCTGCTTTCTGGATTTACTTCAGTTTTGTTTTCTTCCAGTTACTCGACTTCTCTTGTTCTCTGGTTCCTGTTTCTATTTAGCTCTTAGTTCTAGCTGTCCAGTTTCCTTCCCCTTTGCCCCGAGCCTGGCTCCGCTTCTTCCGCATCAAGCAGCAGCCGTCTCTGGAGCTACTCCTTGACTTTTGCAGACCTAGAGGCAGCCCCGGAGGGACTCGTATGGTTTGGTAGTTGGCTGTGGACCAATCACTGGGCACAAGATCTTACAGGACTTCGTCAGTTCACAACTCTAGGGAGCTTCATTTCCTCTGCAGGCTGCCCAAGTGGTCTGCCAGTGATGTGCAGTCTCTTTAGGTATCGGTTGGTGGCCATCTCCCTGTGGTGTGGACGGGCACGTGCTCCACACCAGATGTCCCAATCCACCAGGGCCGCTCGTGGCCTTATGGCAACAGAGGCCTGCCCAGGACACATTTCACTGTCCCTGTTCTTGGCATGTCAATCCAGAAAATGTATTTGAAGTAGTCGAGTGGTTAATTGTGGGCTCTGGATTAGACTGCTTGCTTTTGTATCCTAGGTTACCACTTATTGCTTAATTTCCTGAAACTTCAGATTCCTCATCTGTAAAATGGAGATTAACAATAGGACTTACTTTGTATGAAAAATGAGAAAATAAAACGAAATAAAATAAAATCTGGTGCCTAAATGTTAACCGTTACTAATTTTATTTTTCTGAAAGCACCCATAAAATTTATTTTCAATTATGTTGATTTTTGTTAGGAATAAAGTAACAATGGCACTCATTTAAAAAATTTAGTATCTGTCTTTTTACCAGTTTATGAGAGAGAACATCAATATTAAAATGAAAAAACACCTTACACTCATAACATTTGATTTATATAATTAAAGTATTCTTTTTTTAAAAAATAAATTTATTTATTTTTGGCCGCGTTGGATATTCGTTGCTGCGTGCGGGCTTTCTCTAGTTGCGGCGGGGGGGGGGGGCTACTCTTCGTTGTGGTGCGTGGGCTTCTTATTGCGGTGGCTTCTCTTGTTGCGGAGCACGGGCTCTAGGTGCACAGGCTTCAGTAGTCATGGCACGCAGGCTCAGTAGTTGTGGCTCGCGGGCTCTAGGCGCGCAGGCCCAGTAGTTGTGGTGCACGGGTTTAGTTGCTCCGCGGCATGTGGGATCTTCCCAGACCAGGGCTCGAACCTGTGTCCGCTGCATTGGCAGGTGGATTCTTAACCACTGCGCCACCAGGGAAGTCCAAAAGTATTCTTAATAGACACGTAATCTCAAGATTTTCATGACATAATAGGTATATACTTTACGCACATGACATTATGCTCATTTTAGAGATGATAAAACTGAGGCTCAAGAGATTATGTGAATTGCTCAAGATAATTCAACATTTGATGAAAGCCACACCCTCACTCCAGATTTGCAATTTCAGTGCCCCTGCTCCTTACTTTGTTGCTTCCTTTAATATTTAAAACGTTAAAAACGAGAGAGGAAGGAAGGAAGGAAAGGAAAGAAAAAGATGATTGTTACTCTCTTCGATTTTTCTAAGCAATGAAAATTTGCTGTTTCTGCTGTGTCTAGTACATTTAAGTGTTACAGTAGTTTTAATTTAGTGTAGAAGAACCACAGCAGTTTGAAAAAAATATCGCCAATGCTTCATTAGAAATAATGCCAAGAGAGAAAATGCCGTGTGGCCTTGTCGAACTGCATGTCACAACATTGTATTCATCTATCAAAAAATATAATACAAGCATTTTTAAGTTCAGTTTCCAATGGACAGAAAAGTGCTTCAGAAAGAGACAAACGTTCCCTTCCCCCATTCTCCTTTTTTCCAAATGTTCACATGCCTAACCCTTTCACCCATGCTAGAGCCATTGCTGCCTGACCACTTTCTGGGCACAGAGGCATGGAAATACATCATCAGTGTATAATTTTGCACACAGCAGAGAGAACATGCTATTATGGAACCGAGTCTCAGCTGAATAGCCTGGTCTTAGACTGTGTTTTCATCTCAGTGTAAAAATGGAAGTGAAACCTCGGCTCTCCTTTCAGGTCTGTAGGGAGTTTGCTGGTCCCATAGTTAATGTAGTTTTCATGCCCAAATAGAAGCTGAGGGGAGAACCAGTGGTCTTGTAGCTTCGAGGTAGAAGGCGTTGACTCTCGAGTGCTGAGTCACTGTAACAATGTAAAGATGTAGCTCGGTTCTCTCTTGGCTTACTAGAAAATTGTGAAAGTCACAGGCTAGCAAGCTAAACATTTCCTGGCCTACTGGAGGTGAGTTTTTTTGGGCAGGCAAACACTGAACCCCTACAGTGATACAGTGTGGTGGTCCTCCAGTCAAGCATCATGGACATGGTGGCAGAAGCTTTAAGTATCTGGAACATTTAATGTGGGAGAGCTTGGCTAAGTAGGATGTGAGCAGTTAAGAGTCAGTTGTACCTCAAAAAGAGGTTTAAAAAATAAACATTAAGGGGGCTTCCCTGGTGGCGCAGTGGTTGAGTGTCCGCCTGCCGATGCAGGGGACGCGGGTTCGTGCCCCAGTCCGGGAAGATCCCACATGCCGCGGAGCAGCTGGGCCTGTGAGCCATGGCCGCTGAGCCTGCACGTCTGGAGCCTGTGCTCCGCAACGGGAGAGGCCACAACAGTGAGAGGGCCGTGTACCGCAAAAAAATAAAAAATAAACATTAAGGCTACCAAAAAAAAAAAAAAAAGAATATAAATGATAGATACCTAGAAACTCACAAAAAGAGTCTGAAACTTCCATTCCATTTTTTTCTGTTAGTATTTTAAGGCAATTCTCATGCAAATTGACTTTCTTTAGATGTTGTATTAGTTTTCTGTGCTGCATAACAGATCACACGCTTGGTGGTAAAAAAAACATCTACTTGCTATCACACAGGTTCTGTAGGTCAGAATTCCAAGCGCACCATAGTGGGTTCTCTGCTGAGGGTTTCACCAGGCTGAAATCAGCGTGTTGACTGGGCTGCCTCCTCATCTGGAGGCCAGACCAGGAAAGGATCTGCTTCCAAGTTCTCTCAGGTGGTTGGTGGAGTTCATTTTCTTGTGGCTGCGGAATCATGGCATCTTGCTTCTTCAGAGTAAATAACCAACAAGGACCTACTGTATAGCACAGGGAACCATTCTCAATATTTTGTAATAACCTATAAGGGAAAAGAATCTTAAAAACAATATGTGTGTGTGTGTGTGTGTGTGTGTGTGTGTGTATAAAACTGAATCACTTTGCTATACACCTGAAACTAACACAGCATTGTAAATCAACTATACTTCAATAAAAAGAATAATAAATTGGAAAAAAAAGTCAGCAACAGAGAGAAAGAGTCTTCACAGTTTCCAATGTCTGACTTCTTTTTAAAAGAGCTTACTTGATTAGGTCCAGCTGACCCAGGGTAATTTTCATTTTGATACATTTAAAGTCAGTTTAATTACATATACAAAATCCTTTCACCTTTGCCATGTAACAAACCATCAAGGGAATGATGCATAACCTTTGCCATATTCTGTTTCTTAGGAGCAAGTTACAGGTTCTTCCCACACATGAGGGGAGGGGACCGTACAAGGCTGTGACTCATGGGGGGTTGTGTAGAGTGCGCCCACCATAGATGTGCCATGTGTTTTAATATGAGCACAGTTGGAAGAAAAATTGGCTTTTGAAAAGCACCATTTTAAAAGGAATTAATGTTATTCGATGGAAGACTAAAGGATGGAATATTATATATTTAAATGTACATTAAAAAATATTTGCTTCATAAATATTTGCCCTTCCTTAAAGAATGTATCATTGGACACAACCTTCTTGAATTTTTCTCTTCTGTTGGCTGCTGAGACATTACTCTTTCCTGATTCTCCTGTCTCTTGCCCCATCCCTTCACTTGCACTTCCTCCGTCCACTGTTTGTTTTTCAGATGTCACATCTCCAACCTGACAATTCCCTTGGTCCACTCACCTCAAGGATAGCAGAAGTCTTACATCCCTGACCACTTAGTTCCTGAGCACAGTGGCTCAGAAACACAAAATCAGGATGTAATTGTGACCCTGCAGATAAGCCAGCAACTCTGTTGGGGTCAGTTGTCATCTGAGTGTCTGCTGAATGGCCTGTGACAGACCTTAGACTGGACCTCACTGTTAAAATAGAAGTGAAAATGTATTTTCTCCACTTTGGTTTATAGGAGACATGCTGATTCCATTCATGTTGGGTAATTGTTATGTCCAAATAGCAGTATGACATAAACAGTCTTACAGACGTGTGCAGAGTATCTGCCTATGTTTGTTTATACTTAACCTTGTATAAAAAAAAAGGACTTAAGGCAGCTTAAAAAGATGCATACAGTTCAGAAGACAAAGTTTAAAATAAGCAAGAGAAAGGAGGGGAAGGGAAAAATAAATGTAAGGAAGTGCCATGTAAAGATATACTTTCTAGCAGTTAAGGCAGATAGAATCATGAGTTGGTGGCCATAAGGTATCAGGAGAAACAGCACTTTTGAATACTGAGCCCAAAGAGACATTTCTGTTACGGGTCTTCGTCTGTGATGGACACATCGGTTACGGTGTGAGGTACTGGACAGCTAACCATGGTCAGCACGTGCAGTAGTACCACACATCATAGGGCCATTTTTTATAATATTCCTTCATGAAGGCAGGGGTTCTGCTGCCAGAGTGCAGTTCAGTGAAAACATTTCTGTGCAGCTTGACTTTCTAATATATTGGCTGATTCAATCTAGAGTGAGGTTTATTAGAATATTTCTTAGACTTTTAAAATCTTATTGTCCTGCACCTCAAAAGTTTAAGAAAATTTTAAAATTTCATTTTCCATACCTTGGGTTATGTTTTGAAAAGATGCTGTTGGTAATCTTCTAGCTATAAAGTTGTTATAGCATTAAAAATGAATATGCCCACCACTCGGAATTTTGCTATATTTTCTCTCAACAGCCTTTAAGAATCTTTATTTTACCTTATTCAGAAGAATGAATTATGCAGTTTGCCAAGCATATTATACTTCCTTTTTCAAGGTTTTGTTTTTCAGATGGTATTTCCTGATAATATCTGGACCACTGTTATCTTAACATTTCAAGTTAAGTATAAAATGTTTGGAGTCAGTGCAGTATTTTCGGTGGGGGGGGAGGGGCAGGAGGTCAGGGGCAGTAATTAACATTCTCTAAAGAAAACCTGAGGGGCTTAAGGAGACACCTGCCTCTTTAGAAGACTGTACCACCTCAGTCGCAAGGAAAGGAGGAAGAGAACCGGGGCCAAGTGAAGGATTGCCTCATAATAATAATGATGTCCTGGAGACCTTCAAGATGGCGGAGAAGTAAGACGTGGCGATCACCTTCCTCCCCACAGGTACATCAGAAATACATCTACATGTGGAACAACGCCTACAGAACACCTACTGAATGCTGGCAGAAGACCTCAGACTTCCCAAAAGATATATATATTTTTTTCCTTCTTCTCTTTTTGTGAGTGTGTATGTGTATGCTTGTTTGTGTGATTTTTCTCTGTATAGCTTTGCTTTTACCATTTGTCCTAGGGTTCTGTCTGTCTGTTTTTTGTTTTTCTTTATTTGTATTACTTAAATTTTTTTTAATAATTTTTTTATTTTAATAACTTTATTTTATTTTTTTCTTTCTTTCTTTTTTCTCCCATTTCTTCTGAGACATGTAGCCGACAGGGTCTTGGTGTTCAGTCCGGGTGTGAGGTCTGTGCCTCTGAGGTGGCAGAGCCAAGTTTAGGACATTAGTCCACCGGAGACCTCCCGGCTCCATGTAATATCAAACGGTGAAAGCTCTCCCAGAGATCTCCATCTCAACACTAAGACCCAGCTCCACTCAGTGACCAGCAAGCTACAGTGCCGGACACCCTATGCCAAGCAACTAGCAAGACAGGAACACAACCCCACCCATTAGCAGAGAGGCTACCTAAAATCATAATAAGTTCACAGATACCCCAAAACACACCACCGGACGTGGTCCTGCCTACCAGAAAGACAAGATCCAGCCTCATCCACCAGAACACAGGCACGAGTCCCCTGCACCAGGAAGCCTACACAACCCACTGAACCAACCGTAGCCACTGGGGTCAGACACCAAAAACAACAGTAACTACAAACCTGCAGCCTGCGAAAAGGAGACCCCAAACACAGTAAGTTAAGCAAAATGAGAAGACAGAGAAACACACAGCAGATGAAGGAGCAAGTTAAAAACCCACCAGACCAAACAAATGAAGAGGAAATACCTGAAAAAGTCTACCTGAAGCAGTCTACCTGAAAAAGAATTCAGAGTAATGATAGTAAAGATGATCCAAAATCTTGAAAATAGAATGGAGAAAATACAAGAAACGTTTAACAAGGGCCTAGAAGAACTAAAGAGCAAACAAACAATGATGAACAACATAACAAATGAAATTAAAAATTCTCTAGAAGGAATCAATAGCAGAATAACTGAGGAAGAAGGATGGATAAGTGACCAAGAAGGTAAAATAGTGGAAATAACCACCACAGAGCAGAATAAAGAAAAAAGAATGAAAAGAATTGAGGACAGTTTTAGAGACCTCTGGGACAACATTAAATGCACCAACATTTGAATTATAGGGGTCCCAGAAGAATAAGAGAAAAAGAAAGGAACTGAGAAAATATTTGAAGAGATTATAGTTGAAAACTTCCCTAATATGGGAAAGGAAATAATCAAGTCTAGGAAACACAGAGAGTCCCATACAGGAAAAATCCAAGGAGAAACAACGCCAAGACACATACTAATTAAACTATCAAAAATTAAATACAAAGAAAAAATATTAAAAGCAGCAAGGGAAAAGCAACAAATAACATACAAGGGAATCCCCATAAGGTTAGCAGCTGACCTTTCAGCAGAAACTCTGCAAGCCAGAAAGGACTGGCAGGACATATTTCAAGTGATGAAACAGAAAAACCTACAACCAAGATTACCCAGCAAGGATCTCATTCAGATTCGATGGAGAAATTAAAACCTTTACAGACAAGCAAAAGCTAAGAGAATTCAGCACCATGAAACCAGCTTTACAACAAATGCTAAAGGAATTTCTTTAGGCAGGAAACACAAGAAAAGGAAAAGACCTACAATAACAAACCCAAAACAATTAAGAAAATGGTAATAGGAACATACATATTGATAATTACCTTAATTGTAAATGGATTAAATGCTCCAACCAAAGAACATAGACTGGCTGAATGGATACAAAAACAAGACCTGTATATATGCTGTCTACAAGAGACCCACTTCAGACCTAGGGACACATACAGACTGAAAGTGAGGGGATGGAAAAAGATATTCCATGCAAATGGAAATCAAAAGAAAGCTGGAGCAGCAATTCTCATATCAGACAAATAGACTTTGAAATAAAGACTATTACAAGAGACAAAGAAGGACACTACAGAATGATCAAGGGATCAATCCAAGAAGAAGATATAACAATGGTAAATATTTATGCACCCAACACAGGAGCACCTCAATACATATGGCAAATGCTAACAGCCATAAAAGGGGAAATCAACAATAACACAATCATAGTAGGGGACTTTAACACCCGACTTTCACCAATGGACAGATCATCCAAAATGAAAATAAATAAGGAAACACAAGCTTTAAATGATACATTAAACAAGATGGACTTCATTGATATTTATAGGACATTCCATCCAAAAACAACAGAATACACTTTCTTCTCAAGTGCTCATGGAACATTCTCCAGGATTGCTCATGTCTTGGGTCACAAATCAAGCCTTGGTAAATTTAAGAAAAATGAAATCATATCAAGTATCTTTTCCAACCACAACACTATGACACTAGATATCAGTTACAGGAAAAAAATCTGTAAAAAGTACAAACACATGGAGGCTAAACAATATGCTACTAAATAATCAAGAGATCACTGAAGAAATCAAAGAGGAAATCAAAAAATACCTAGACTTCAGTGGGTCTTGGGCCGCGGCTGCAGGCGGACCAGCCCACGCAGTTTCGGTTCCCTGCGTCTGCGCTCCCCGACAGCGAGGCGGTCCATGGAGCGGAGTGCTGCGGAGCAGGAGGCAGTGCCCGTCGGTGGGCTGGGGCAGCGCGAGAGCCCACCAGGAGGCTCGGGCGTGGCAGGCCGCAGGACCTGAGTCCTACCCCACGGGCAGCAACCTGGTGGTGGGCGATGGGGACACAGCGGGGCTGCCGCCGCGCTGAGCCATGAGCGCCGCACTTCCGCTACCACCGCCTCTTCGTTGCCACCTTGGCCCCTCGTGAAGCGCCAGGCAGCTTGGGAACATGGCCCTGGAGCAGCTCTGCTCGGTCCTCCAAGTGTTGTTAATAACAGTACTTGTAGTGGAAGGGATTGCTGTGGCCCAGAAGACCCAAGATGGACAAAATATTGGAATCAAGCACATTCCTGCAACCCAGTGTGGCATTTGGGTTCGAACCAGCAATGGAGGTCATTTTGCTTCACCAAATTATCCTGACTCATATCCACCAAACAAGGAATGTATCTACATTTTGGAAGCTGCTCTATGTCAAAGAACAGAGTTGACATTTGACGAACATTATTATAGAGAACCATCATTTGAATGTTGGTCTGATCACTTGGAAGTTCGAGATGGGCCGTTTGGTTTGTCTCCACTTGTAGATCGTTACTGTGGTGTGAAAAGCCCTCCATGAATTAGATCAACAGGGAGATTCATGTGGATTAAGTTCAGTTCTGATGAAGAACTTGAAGGACTGGGATTTCGAGCAAAATGTTCGTTTATTCCAGGTAAAGAAGTTACTGTTTCAGTGGCTAGGGCTCACTCTGGTTTTAGAATCTTAAGGCTAGAAAAGAGATAATTCAGTCAGGGTAATCAAATCAAGGCTTTAAAGAAGTTAGCAAGGTCAAAGGGAAATCAGTCCATGAATAAATAAAAACTTAACAAAAAATTAGAAATAAAACTGTCACTAGAATTTTGAAGCATATCACAGATGGTATCACATTATTTCTTAGATTTCTATATGTTTTATAGCATATATCAAATGCCAAAGACATCACAACAAATACATTAAAAAAAAAACACCTAGAAACAAAAGACAACGAAAACATGACGACCTAAAACCTATGGGATGCAGCAAAAGCAGTTCTAAGAGGGAAGTTTATAGCAATACAATCCTACCTCAAGAAGAAACATCTCAAATAAACAACCTAAACTTAACACCTAAAGCAATTAGAGAAAGAAGAACAAAAACCCCCCAAAGTTAACAGAAGGAAAGAAATCATAAAGATCAGATCAGAAATAAATGAAAAAGAAATGAAGGAAACAGTAGCAAAGATCAATAAAACTAAAATCTGGTTCTTTGAGAAGGTAAACAAAATTAATAAACAATTAGCCAGACTCATCAAGAAAAAAAGGGAGAAGGCTCAAATCAATAGAATTAGAAATGAATAAGGAGAAGTAACAACTGACACTGCAGAAATACAAAGGACCATGAGAGATTACTACAGGCAACTCTAGGACAATAAAATGCACAACCTGGAAGAAACTGACAAATTCTTACAAAAGCACAACCTTCTGAGACTGAACCAGGAAGAAATAGAAAATATAAACAGACCAATCACAAGCATTGAAACTGGGACTGTGATTAAAAATCTTCCAACAAACAAAAGCCCAGGACCAGATGGCTTCACAGGTGAATTCTATCAAACATTTAGAGAAGAGCTAACACCTGTCCTTCTCAAACTCTTCCAAAATACAGCAGAGGGAGGACACTCCCAAACTCATTCTACAAGGCCACCATCACCCTGATACCAAAACCAGACAAAGATGTCATGAAGAAAGAAAACTATAGGCCAATATCACTGATGAACATAGATGCAAAAATCCTCAACAAAATACTAGCAAAGAGAATCCAACAGCACATTAAAAGGAACATACCCCATGATCAAGTGGGGTTTATCCCAGGAATGAGGGATTCTTCAATATACGCAAATCAGTCAGTGTGATAAACGATATTAACAAATTGAAGGAGAAAAACCATATGATCATCTCAATAGATACAGAAAAAGCTTTCGACAAAATTCAACACCTATTTATAAAAACCCTCCAGAAAGTTGGCATAGAGGGAACTTACCTCAACATAATAAAGACTGTATATGACAGACCCACAGCCAACATCGTTCTCAGTGCTGAAAAACTGAAACGTTTTCCTCTAAGATCAGGAACAACACAAGGTTGTCCACTCTCACCACTATTATTCAACATAGTTTTGGAACTTTTAGCCACAGCAATCAGAGAAGGAAAAGAAGTAAAAGGAATCCAAATGAGAGGGGAAGAAGTAAAGCTGTCACTGTTTGCAGATGACATGATGCTATACATAGAGAATCCTAAAGATGCTACCAGAAAACTACTAGAGCCAATCAATGAATTTGGTAAAGTAGCGGGATACAAAATTAATGCACAGAAATCTCTGGCATTCCTATACACTAATGATGAAAAATCTGAAAGAGAAATTAAGGGAACACTCCCATTTACCACTGCAACAAAAAGAATAAAATTCTTAGGAATAAATCTGCCTAAGGAGGTGAAAGACTTTTACTCAGAAAACTGTAAAACACTGATGAAAGCAATCAAAGATGACAAACAGATGGAGAAACATACCATGTTCTTGGATTGGAAGAATCAGTATTGTGAAAATGACTATACTACCCAAAGCAACCTACAGATTCAGTGCAATCCCTATCATACTACCAGTGGCATTCTTCACAGAATTAGAACAAAAAATTTTATAATTCGTATGGAAACACAAAAGACCCCAAATAGCCAAAGAAATCTTGAGAAAGAAAAATGGAGCTGGAGGAATGAGGCTCCTGGACTTCAGACTCTACTTCAAAGCTACAGTAATGAAGACAGTATGGTACTGGCAGAAAAACAGAAATTTAGATCAATGGAACAGGATAGAAAGCCCAGAGATAAACCCACGCGCATATAGTAACCTTATTTTTGATAAAGGAGGCAAGAATATACAATGGAGAAAAGACAGTCTCTTCAATAAGTGGTGCTGGGAAAACTGGACAGCTACATGTAAAAGAATGAAATTAGAACAATCCCTAACACCACACACAAAAATAAACTCAAAATGGATTAAAGACCTAAATGTAAGGCCAGACACTATCAAACTCTTAGAGGAAAACATAGGCAGAACACTCTGTGACATAAATCACAGCAAGATCCTTTTTGACCCACCTCCTAGAGAAATGGAAATAAAAACAAAAATAAACAAATGGGACTTAATGAAACTTAAAAGTTTTGCACAGCGAAGGAAACCATAAACAAGACGAGAAGCCAACCCTCAGAATAGGAGAAAATATTTACAAAGGAAGCAACTGACAAAGGATTAATCTCCAAAATTTACAAGCAGCTCATGCAGCTCAATATCAAAAAAACAAGCAACCCAATCCAAAAATGGGCAGAAGACCTAAACAGACATTTCTCCAAAGAAGATATACAGATTGCCAACAAACACGTGAAAGGATGCTCAACATCACTAATCATTAGAGAAATGCAAATCAAAACTACAATGAGGTATCACTTCAAACCGGTCAAAATGGCCATCATCAAAAAATCTACAAACAATAAGTGCTGGAGAGGGTGTGGAGAAAAGGGAACCCTCTTGCACTGTTGGTGGGAATGTAAACTGATACAGCCACTATGGAGAACAGTATGGAGGTTCCTTAAAAAACTAAAAATAGAACTACCATACAACCCAGCAATCCCACTACTGGGCATATACTCTGAGAAAACCGTAATTCAAAAAGAGTCATGTACCACAATGTTCACTGCAGCTCTACTGACAATAGCCAGGACGTGGAAGCAACCTAAGTGTCCATCGACAGATGAATGGATAAAGATGTGGTGCATATATACAATGGAATATTACTCAGCCATAAAAAGAAACGAAATTGAGTTATTTGTAGTTAGGTGGATGGACTTAGAGTCTGTCATACAGAGTGAAGTAAGTCAGAAAGAGAAAAACAGATACCATATGCTAACACCTATATATGGAATCTAAAAAATAAAAATAAAAAAGGTTCTGAAGAACCTAGGAGCAGGACAGGAATAAAGACGCAGACGTAGAGAATGGACTTGAGGACACGGGGAGGGGGAAGGGTAAGCTGGGACGAAGTGAGAGAGTGGCATGGACATATATACACTACCAAATGTAAAATAGATAGCTAGTGGGAAGGAGCCACATAGCACAGGGAGATCAGCTCAGTGCTTTGTGTCCACCTAGAGGGGTGGGATAGGGAGGGTGGGAGGGGGACACAAGAGGTAGGAGATGTGGGTATATATGTATATGTATAGCTGATTCACTTTGTTATAAAGCAGAAACTAACACACCATTGTAAAGCAGTTATACTCCAATAAATATGTTTAAAATAAATTAAAAATTTTTTTTAAATGTCCTGGGATCATCAGTAATGGTGGCCTGGAGTCACAAGGGCTACATGTAATATTTATTCACTCTTCACAGATTTATGCCTGCCTAGAAAAGTACATCACATCTAACGTCAATGTTTTATAAAGGGCAAACATTTAAATACAAGTAAAGCCACCCTGCCTTTGACCACCACCATTGGGACATATTTCTACCCAGTGTGTTTTTTCCCATTGCAGTGTAGCCTTGTCGCTCGGAACAAAGGCTTCCGGAGGGATTCGGATCTGGACTCAGATCCCAGCTCCACCATTTCTTAGTTGTGTAGCCCACAAAAGCCTCTTGAGCTCTCTGAACCTGAGTTTCCTCATTTGTGAGATAGAGACAGTAGGAGTGTCTGTCTCCTGAGGTTAAAGAACTACGTGAGCAAGTACGTGGGATGAGCTTAGCACAGGGCAGGGCATGGCGGGCGCCTTCAGCAGGTATTGTGTGTGTGTATACATGCACATAAATATATCCAGTCGTGTTACAAAATTGATATCATACTTGATACTTCTTCCTTTATCTTTAATATTTAAAGTCTGCCTAATATTTACCATAGGGTTATTTTATTTCTATACTTACCTGTTTGCTTTATTTTGGTCGTTCATGCTGTTACTATGGTTTGATAATTGATTAAATTGTTATGTTGACAGATACTCGAAGTAAGCAGGAAGAGGTAACAGAAGGCAAACTTGTTCAATTTCTCTTCTTAGGGAAGTCACTGTTTCATTCTCCATGATAATAAGTATAGAAAATTAGCTAAAAGCTCCATTTAGAGACTTTATTCATATCCTTTTATGTCTTTGTACTTCTAGGAATTTATTCTGTGGAAAAAAATGTGTACAAAGATATGTATATGGTTGTATGTATGTGTACACACGTATATGTCTGCGTGTACATAGGTGTACACATATATATGCTGTTCACAGACTTGTTCTCAAAGACGGTATTATGAATTTTGTTGTGTATTGCATTTTAAAGGGTTCTACATTGTGTAGAACTCTCATGATCACAAAATAGCAGTAAAATTTTTTTTAATGAAAGAAGATAAAGAAAAGCTATAAAAAGCTAAACACAGTAGTTTTAAGAGTACAGTTAAACAGAGTTTAGAAACAGTCTAAAGTATTCTTGAGGACAGTGTCTGTGTCTTAGACACGTGACTCACATGCTGCACATCAATGTGGTTGGCACAAAGGGGCCCTTATCATCATTACAATCGCTGAATTCAGACTTTTATTTTTAACTTGTGAAGTCTGTTTCATCCAAGGTTGCTATGCAAGCCAGGTGGTTAGAACTAAGGACAGTTTCCGTTTTCAAGGATTAGCACCTGACCTAGCGGAAGAGGTAAAAACATCCTTTTTTAAGGAGGAGGAGTAAAACGCAGAAGCAGCACCTCAGCAAGCAAAATAAAGCAAGCTTCTTTTTGAGTCTTTAATGAGGAAAGAAGTGGAAAGAGAGGGAGAAGACTTTTGTATTCATACTGTGTTAGGCATCTTCCATGTAAGTATCTGGGAATATCCATGTAAGCCTCTGTGATGCTTACATGGATACAATCTGGGAAGGAAGGTGTTTCTGACAAACATCTAGAACAATCCTGGTTGAGAGAATAACTCATGGGTTATTCTCTCAACCAGAGTAACCCATGAGTTATTCTCTCAACCAGGATTGTTCTAGATGTTTGTTAGAAACATGTTTATTAAAGACATTTGCATATTCAGTGATAAAACAGTTTAAAAGTTAGGAAGCTACATAAGAAGACAAAGGGAAGTATGGTTAGAATCCAGTGGGAGTTTGTAAGTTCTTGGGTGTGGAGGTTGCTTTTCCCCTCGGGAGAGACACCTTTTAAGATGATGGCATCCTTTGTGGGCAGGAACCACAGGAAAAATGCAGTGGAGAACTTTTTGTTCCTCATCTCCTGCCAAAGATAAAGGGCAGTGATGATACTTGTCAAGCTTGGACATGTCCTGTTAATACAATCTAACAACAACCAGCCTTCCTATGCAGGAGTGTGACCACTTGAACTTCTTAGCCATTCTCTCCACTTTCAGCATCTCACCCTTCCACATCCTGCAAAATAGTCCCTTTGATCTTCCTAATCAGTAATTCAAATGGATCCATCCGCTTTGCCTAAGAAGGAAAGCTGAAATCTCTTACCCTAATAATCTCATCCTTCCAAAATCATATTGCAGCCTGTTCTTCAGACTTATTTCCCATAATTCCCCTTCACTTACTTTGTTCCCTACAAAATGGGCTATTGTTTCTTGGGTGTATCATGCACTTATCTGCTGTTCTAGTCTCGTTATTACGTGGGTTTGTAATATCTAACGCTAAAAATGGATATGCTTTAAATATATATAAAACCTCTTATCAATACTTCCGTAAAACTTTGGCTTAGGGACTTTTAGAATTGTGTGTGAGTGTGTGTGTGTGTGTGTGTGTGTGTGTGTAATGACAAGTTCGTGCTAATTTTCATTTCTCTCAGGAAGATGAACCTTTCTGATTTGGCTGTAAGACTGACTTGTAATATGGTAAATTGGCTTTTACCATAAATACGACTTTTGCAAACCTGTACCTAATGTAATGGTTGCTCTAGAAGTCTGTACTTTTCATGTGGCATGGTCTGGTGGAAAATTATCTTGGAATAAGATAGTTCAACACTTTATTTCCATAAAGGTAGGTAGATAGGTAGTATGTTACATGCCAAATGAGTTTCAGGGTCTGGGAATACAATGGAATATCTGGATTTGAACACAGATTTAATTTGAATGGTAGCTTGACAAGTCAATTGAATCCAACTTTAGGTTCCTCATCAGAAATAAGACAGCTGACCCTACTTTATACACTGTGTTGAAGAGTAAATGAAAAATGTTCTGCCATGGAGTCCTTGTTCCTGTGCCAGACCTTCTTATGGCTGAAAATCTGACCCTCGTAAGGTTGACCATTTGCTCAGTCCAGTTGAGGTCAACCCTTTCACCAGTTGGGGCAGTCCCAAGAGAGGCAAGATTAGCAAGCACCTTGTGAACTAAAAGGGCCCAGTCTCATCGGGAGGTTGAAGAAGGAAGGACAGTGTCCTGGTGACATTTAGAGTGGAATCTCTGGCCCTTCCCTCGGGGCAGAGTTACTGAGTAATGAAAAACTGTGATGTTGAGACACTGTCTCCAGCAAGAGCCATAGGGCTATAATAGTTCAAATTTAGAGATTGCCAATTCCTATAGTTGGTGAAAGCCTGAACATCCAAACACTAGCTCCATTAACAGCATTTCAGTGCTGTCGGAATGACGAATGTCTGAAAAGGGGTTTTATTATGAATGGTGAAGCTCATTTAATCTTGCCTCTTCTCTCTTTGCTTTTAGAAGTAAAAACAGTTGAATGAGAACTCTTTAGTCAACAAAAGGTCTTTGACCTCTCAATTCTCTTCCTTTGTAAACTGTCATTAAAAGACAAGGTTTTCCCTTTTTCAAAGTTTTATATTCTGTCTCTGGGTCTGGGATCAGACATTTGCATCTGTAAAGAGGTCAGCATTGGTTTTGAGGGAGGTAGATTCTTGGCAGTGTCCAAGTTTCCAAGTTCCAAGTTTCTGTGATACACAGTTCTACAGAGGCAGAGGATCGCAGCAAAGAGGTCTGGGCTTACGGGTGGTCAAAAGTGGGTGTGTTTGGAAAGATGTTATGTTTGTCTTTCCATTTTCTATTATTAAGTATTGAAAACCTGTGATTTAGCTGTTTTGTTTCTGCATTGCTTTTTGCTTTCCTCTCTCCCTTCCCCAGTCCTGGGTGACCCAGATGGCTTTGGATCTATCTGTCCACTTCCTCTCTCACTTGGGGTTTTCTGCCTCTGAGGTTTACTCTGAGGGAGACTGAGATAGTGTCTCCCTGGCCTGTCTGCTTTCTTGCTGACCCTTAAACAAACACCCAGACCTTTTGTATATTGCTGAGTGTTGGATTCCAATCTCAGCTGAGAAACAGAAGGTAATAGGAATATGGGGAAGGTACAAAAAATGGTTCAGACCATCCTGATCTTTACCACTCTGGTGTCTGGTCTCTAGTTCTCTCATCCCTTCTGAAATGGAAACTAAAAATCCCATTGAGCTTTTCCTGTTTTGTTTTTTAATTTTTATTGGAGTATAGTTGATTTAAAATGTTATGTTAGTTTCTGCTGTACAGCAAAGTGAATCAGTTATACATATATCCACTCTTTTTAAAATTCTTTTCCCATATAGGTCATTACACAGTATTGAGAAGAGTTCCCTGTGCGATACAGTAGGTCCTTATTAGTTACCTATTTTATATATAGTAGTGTGTCTATGTGCATGGAGCACACCAACTGTCCTAAAGGGATGCTGGGCATGCCTGTCCTTTTTCTTCAACAAGGGTCTTGCCAGCACCATGGGCTTCCCAGCACCCTTAGGAGCTGTGTCTGAATTTATAAGGCTTTCTGGGAAGTTGTGCCCACGTCAGAGAGTTTTTGGTCCGCAGAGGAAAAGGCATTGCTTTACAATATGTAGTTAACCCCACTACCTAATGAGTTTCTCTCTCATAGACTAGAATGTTTTATTCAATCCAGTTACTAAAATGTGTTTATCCTCTTAGGTTATTATTTTATTTTACATTCCCCTCTGGGTTTCTTTCAAAGATATTATGTGATCAGGCATTCATTTACATAGGAGTTTCCTATTTTAAGACTTTAATCATTAAAATTAAACTATTTAAGATATTTTAATAGTAAAAACACCCATCTAAATAATAATTTATTAATGTTTTAGTATTAATAAATCATAAAATCATTTAAAATTGTCTTAAGTATTTTAAAATAATAAAAATAAAGATATTTTAAAATAGCTGAGTATTTCTAAATATTTAAATAAAATAGTTAATATTAATAGTACTTTAATTCCTAGTTTAAATGGAAAATGTTCTTAAAATAAACTTAAGGGAAAAAAAAAAAAAAGAAAAACACTGAATAGTTATTTCCGAAGGACAAATAAACAAAGAGCAGTAGATGGGAGGCTGAACTCTTTGGATTGAAAAAAAGCTTAACCTTTTTCTATTATAATCTTTTAATGAATCCATTCTGAAATCATAAAAGGGATATGTGAATGTGGGGTGTGTGTGTGTGTGTGTGTGTTTTAAGGATGTCTGTCTTTTTTGGTAGGAAAATTTTAGAATGATTAAACTGATATAAATCAGAAATCTCAAATGTCCTTTGGTTATAGCAAGCCATCTTCTACTCTCTTCTTATTCTGCTTTAATAGCTAAGTTTTTATTAATGGTGTTTATTTTCTTCCATTGTGAGGTAATATATGATCAATACAGATAAATTGGGAAATATTGAAAAAGAAGAAAATAGTCACCTATATAGTCCCATCACACAGACAGTAACATAATCTGAGAGGGTCTTTCTGTTATCCTGACATGTGAATGAGGGAGAGAATGTAGAATTAATGGATAGAGATGTTTCCTGCAAACCCTTATAGATGTTGCTTTACTGGATCCTGATTTAGAAGAGTCTGAGGTCAGTCTGATTATTCTCACTTTACGGGTAACCTTTTTATTTCCATGTAGGTGGTTGTATGGTTCTTTCACTGTCTTTCTACTTCTATCTCTGCACTTTCTTCCACCAAAGAGCAACCTGGAAACTTTACCCCTTGCCGTTTTACAGCACTAAGGGGATTAGAGCCCTCAGTGCCTGGGGGCCTGCCAGGTCTCTAATGAATCCTTCTAGGTTGTCCTCCACCCATGTCTGTTAGTCTTAGTTTCTCTCTACCCATCCCTTGATGGTTCCATGATGCTATTCACTGAACAGTGCATTATTAAGAACATTGATTGTCTGTGACATCATTTCCATCAAATTCTTAAATAAGATTTTATCTCATATGGTGTTATGCTTTTGTCCTCTTTGTTAAAGTGATATGATGAATACATTTTTAATATTTTCAAACACGTGTTAGCTTTTGTGGTTAGGTGTCTACACTGTAATAACAGTAACTGTAAAGACATCTGTTGAAGTTATTTTATTCTTAATTTTAAGGTTTCTTTAAATTACAAAATTAAAATATTGTTCCAAATCCATCTTGCATCAATGAAGGATTTCCTCATATCATAACTTTCCGAAACTTCCTTTATCCATAAGTTGGCCTCTTAAAGTGTATCCAATATCACTATAGAAATTTTGGTCTTACTTATATTTTATCTGATCTATCCCTTATATTTTATACTTTCTAAATATATTTTTATTTTTTAAATAGAAATCATTTTAATTTAAAGAGTCTTGTCCCAGAAGAGGCCTAGAAGAAAACTAGCTGGTTATCAACGCTAATGCTTGTGAGAGTCAAATCCAAGGAAAATATTTAAATATGACAAAAGTTCTACCACAGAATCATTGGAATGTGTGCTTTTATTAGATCATTTTTTTAGGTAACCATTTGGCATCTTTTTGGTATTAAAAAAGAGAAGAGAAGCTTACATTTCTAGTACACGTTAAAATTATGGAGGTACTGTTTTTAATGATTACATGTCTTTACTCAGTTTTCCCTCAAAGAAAAGGACACATGGCTTGAAATAAGCTTTTAAAAAAAATCACCAGTGTCAGAGTTACATCATACAAATGAAGTAGAATTTTACCCTATTTTATGGAACATGTTACACCAAGTTTGGGAGGAGTTAACGACTGTACGACTGTACTAACATAGGAGACAGAGGGTAGCCCAGCATTGTAGTCATGTGCTAAATGATCTGAGAGTCCCAAATGTGAACACAGGAGAATTTTGGCTTCAGAAGTAACATCTCTAAGAACTTGTATTTTTGTGCCATAACCCATAACCCAAGAGGCCATCTGACCTCTTGAAATGCTTCACTTTGTTTCCAAAATTACGTTTTTGCTGTAGAATGCTTCGTATATCCCAAGCACTTGATGTTTGTAACTTCATTTTGTTCTTACAGCAGTCTTGTAAAGTAGGTATTACCATATCTTTTTTACAAATGAATAAACTGAGACCCAGGATGTTAAACTAGGACACTCAGCCAGCAAGTACACAGACCAGGGCATTTTCTAGTCCAGGTACATCTGAAATCAAAGCCTGAGCTCTTAACCACCAAGCTAGACTGTCTTGTTGAGTGGTTCCATCTAATTCTGTTTAGGAAAAATAATTAATTCTGGTCACATAACATGAGAGATTGAAGGAAGTTCATAGTCTATTTATATATATATATATATATTTTTTTTTTTTGGCCACACTGCGCGGCTTGCAGGACCTTAGTTCTCTGACCAGGGATTGAACTCTCGCCCTCATTAGTGAAAGTGCAGAGTCCTAACAACTGGACTGCCATGGGAATTCCCTAGAGTCTTTTTAATCCTTACACATTACTGATAAGAAAACAGAAGGCTTTTAACCTTTATGATAAAGTTAAGGTGTTTATACTTATTTATAAAGCATAGTGAAGGCTATTTTTGTATTAAATGTATTTCTTTGTCTAATGTACCAAACAGTCCATATATGACCTAGCACTTCCCAAAGGTAAATTATTTTTGGACCACTGATGCAGACTTGGATTGGGGTAGCATGGCCAGCTGAAGAAGAAGTGAAAGCATGTTGAATCGGTGTACTGTGATGGGAATCAGCCAGTTTTCCTCTAATCCCTTTAGTTTCAGAGATTTGATATAGGTTGATCTAAGAAGAATGCTAAGTGAACAGGAATAAATACTTTGCTTACTTTCATTTCCTACCAATGGCGGGAAAGGAATGAATAATTCCTCTAAGTGGACATGGTCCATACTCCAATGGGTATATGTTATATTTAAAGTCTCTTCCTCCTCTTACTTCTTCTCTTTACTGGAATCTGTGAGAGCCTTGAATGTGCATACAAATAAATATGCACAGTTTTCAGAGCACTTTTAGAGACACCTGAATCATAAGGAATAACACAGGGTGGATGAGAAGAATGGAGATCCATAATTTATGGAACAATCACATTTTAGCCCTAAAAATGGCCCAGGTTGTCTTACAGACCTATTTCTCTAGCCAGTTCTATTTCAAAGATGTGGAAACTGATGCCCAGTAAGTTCTGGTGATCTACATTCTCAGGTAGGTTCAGATCATGCTGTATTCTAGATCTGTCCCAGAGTGAGGTAGCTCCCAGTCCAGGACTTTTCCCTGAATGACTTTATGCTTTTGTATACATTTAGCCACCTAATATACAGAATCCCAAGTAGATATGCAGGGCTTTTAGGATTGCACCTTGATTTACAGTGTTATTGAGTATCTCTTTGTATTGTTTTCTTAATGGTTGCTCTGGGTATTATGACCATCGACTGATATCAGTATTTTACCACTTTGAAGTGTGGAAGCCTTATTTCCTTCTAGGCCCCTGTACTTTCCCCACTTTTAAATATAATTATCTTGAGTATCAGGCAATATTTAGTGTTTGTTTCAGTGATCTAATATGTTTTATAAAACCCATGAGGAGAATCGTCTATTGTATGTAGCCATATTTCTGTTCCTTTTGTTGTTTTTCCTTTTTTCTTTTTTCTGATGTTCCAAGATTCCTTCCTTTACCATTTCTTTCTGTTTGAAAAACTGCTTTTAGCCATATTTGAAAGGAAGGTCTGCTAGCAACAAATTCTTTTTTTTCCTTCCTCTGAGTTATGTCTCTGTTTTCGTTTCATTCCTGAAGGATAGTTTTGCGGGATATAGAATTTGAAGATGACCAATTCTTTTTTTTTTCCCCCAGCACTTGGAAAATGTACCACTTCCTTCTGGCCATCATGGTTTTAGATGGGAAATTTGCTCTTATTTGAATCGGTGTTCCCTTATGGGTAATGTGTCATTTCTCTCTGAATGCTGTCAAGATTTTTTTTTTTTTGCTTCATTTCTCAAAATTTAATTTTGAAATGTCATGTCTTGGTGTGGATTTCTTTGTATTTATCCTCTTTGGGTTTCATACTGTTTCTTGAATCTGTAAGCTTTATATATATTTTTGCCAAATCTGGACATTTTAAACCATCGTTTTCTCTAATATTCTTTTAAGTTTACTTCCTTTTTCCTGTCCTTCTGGGACTTTGATAATGTATATAAATGTTGGATCTTTTGTTATCATCCCAGTCCCTGCCACTGTGGATTTTTTTTCCTTTTTTTAAGTCTATTTTATTTCTCTTGTTCAGATTGAGTAGATTCTATTGATGTGTTTGTCAGGTTCATTAATATCTGTCCTCTGTCATCTCCACTCTACTGTTCAACCCATTGTTTATTCTTGTTATTGCATATTTTAGTTTTAAACTTCCATTTAGTTATTTTTTATAACTTCTAGTTCTTTGCTGAAATATTTGTTTTTACATTCTAAGGAATTTGCAATCGTGTGTTGAAGCTTTTTTATGATGGCTGCTTTAAAATCCTTATCAATAATTCTAACATCTGACTCATCTCAGTGTTAGCGTCAGCTGATTCTTTTCTCAATCAGGTAGTGATTTTCTTAGTTTTTGATGTGATGGGTGATTTTTCATTGTATTCTAGACATTTTGGCTATTATATTTGGAGACTCAAGGTCCTATTTAAATCTTTTATCAGGCAGTCGTCCCATTTGGGCTTAGCATTTTCAGAGACTTTGTGATGCTGTTTTGATCAGCTTGGTTTATTTGGGGCTGCTCAGGGTCCCACGGTCCCTGCTGGTTCCACCTGAGGGGCTGGAGGAGTTTCCCTGGGTATGGCCTCCCAGTGTCTCTGGTGGGGGTGGGGAGAGGAATTCTTTTGCCAGTGAGAACAAACGTACTTCCTGGCGCTTGCTGTGCTGTGATCCTCTTTTCCTCACTCCTTCCCCTACGTTGCAGGGAAGGAGAACACTTTCCAGGTGGGGCGTTTTTGTGTCAGGACCCTCTTTGCTGGTGCTGCTAACTGCTTGCTGCCTCTCACTGGGCGAAGGGAGTCTTAGGCCTGGTGAGAAAGGAGAGTGCTTTCCCTGGCTGTTTACTGTCAGTGGTGCTCCCAGTCTATCCCTTTTGCCAGCTGCTTGCTAGCCTGGTGGTGGTGGTGGTACCCCATTGGATCTGAGGGGGGAATGAGCCTACCTGGGCTGCCTTCTGTTGCTAGCCTGGGGGTCTGGAAGGTCTGGGCTTGGCTGACCTTCTTATGTTAGGTCTGGGATTGCAAGAGCATTTAGTCCTAGGGTCTCTAATCCGTTCACCTTCCTTTTCTGCATTTCAGAGTTCTCTTTGGTTGCCTCTTTTATTTTTTCCAGGGTTTATGTTTATATCAATACTTAGCTGGGAGGTGCAGGAAGAAAGTTGTTTGTGCCATTCACGGACTTTTCCATGAATGGAAATCTCATTCATGGACTTTTGGGGAAGGGAAACCCCTAAGACTACCCATAATAGAAAAATATGAATTTGGTCAGTGGCTTTATTTCAGCAGAAAGTACTCTATTCTGGTACATTTCTACCTCTCATAGGTCCCTATAAATGAAACCAGAACACAATCTACCTGCTCCTTCTTCCCCCTCCTTCCTCCACTTCTCTAATCATGCTACCACTATAGACTTCCATGAATGGAAGTTCTTGTATCTTTGAAAGTGCAGAAAAAGAGTTAAATTAAAGCCTGGTTTCAGTTTGCCACCCTTTGTGGTGGGAAAGTGAGTCAGCAAATGCTCTATCCTTGGGCCACCACTTCTTCCTCCACCATGACCTCTTGTCAACCTCACCAAGCTTAACTTCCCAAGACTGGGAAAATGGGCTTTTAAAGACAATTTGTCACATCTTGAACATCAAACTCAAAAAGAGAAAGAAACCTTAAGTGTAGATGCCATCTGCCTTTATTTACTCTTCATCACCCTTCTCTTTCAGAAACAGCTGGACAGATGCAAACGTTTACTCTAAAGAGCAGTTTATAGGAACAGATTAAAGAAAGGATTTGTTTTTAAATTTTTGAACACTAACTTGATTTAATTAACATAGTCACTAATTGTATTATAACTGAAAATGCCCCAGCCCTTGGGCAAAAATCTGAAAGATGCAGGGAAGTTGCTGATGAAGATTTTGCATGAGGGTTCAGAAAATCAAATACTCATTTCATTTCTAAGGGAAATAATAAAAAAAAAAATCTAAAGGAAATTTAAAGAATTAGTAAATATAACAGCTGTAATCTGTTGTGTCCCTCTCAAATTCATTTGTTGAAACCTAACCCCCAAGGTGATGGTCTTAGGAGGTGGGGTCTTTGGGAGGTGCTGAAGGTGGAGCCCCTATGAATGGATTAGTGCCTTTATAAAAGAGACCCCACAGACCTCCCTAGCCCCTTCCACAGTGTGAGGATACAATGAAAAACTGACAGTCTGCAACCCAGAAGAGGGCTCTCCCCGAAACCTGACCATGCCGGCACCCTGATCTTGTACTTCCAGCCTTCAGAACAATGAGAAGTAAATTTGTGTTGTTTACAAGCTACCTAGTCTGTGGTATTTTGTTATAGCAGTGTGAATGGACTAGAACAATAACTATATACATATATAAATGGAATTCTCAAATTCTAGGAAAAATCCAAAGATCTAGAAATAAGTGGTATTTTCTCATTTGTTGAGTGTTAGAAATATAAACAATATAATTTTATACTAGTGATCTCAACAGGGTTGGGGAGGCATGGGGCAGTGCATGAGAACTGTAATAGTAAAAGTAGAAAAACTTGATTCTCCCTTAGATGAATTTATGTATGAATGGAAAACGCTATAAAATGTTTTCAGGTAGGAAAGTACTTGCAGCACAGAATAAAATCACAGTTTTGCAGGACTTCGGGGGAAAACTTTATTTACTGTTTTAAGTTTTCATTTTAATACAATGAGAGTGAGAAAAATAGCCTATCAAGGATATCTGTATTCTTCTCCCTGGAACCTGTAAGTCCCCTTACACAGCAGAAGGGACTTTGTAGATGTGATGAAATTAAGGACCTTGAGGTGGAGATTATGTTGGATTGTAGGCTCGGGAGATGGAGGAAGGGTCCATGAGCCATGGAACACAGGTGGCCTCTGAAAGGTGGAGAAGTCAAGGAAATGGGTTCTCCCTAAAGCCTCCAGAAAGAATGTCCAGCCCTGCCAACTCTTTGATTTTAGCCCATCTCAGAATTCTGACCTTTAGAACTATAAGATAATAAATTTGTTGTTTTGAGCTCCTAAGTTTGGGATAATTTGTTATGGAAGCAGTAGAAAACTAATTCAAATACTTAGGTTATATTTAAGGATGTTGCTGTTCACCTCATATGCTTTTCTATATAAAAGCATTACTCCACCACTGACTTTGCCCTCCCCCCTCCCCCCATTTGGCAATGTCTGGAGACATTTTTTATTTTCATGAGTAGGGTGGGTGCCATTGTCATCTAGTGGATAGAGGCCAGGGATGCTGCTAAACATTCTACACTGGAAAGACCAGCCCCTCAACAAGAAAGTATTATCCAGTCCAAAATGTCATTAGTGCCCAGGTTGAGAAATCCTAAATTAGATTGATTTTCATAAGTATGCAGGAAGTTGAGGCCTACCATGCAGTTTGCTCTAAATTAACTGCATAGTCTATCTAGACCTGCACTCTCCAACAGGATGGCTGTTAGACATATGGCTATTTAAATTCATTAAAATTAAATAATTTTACAATGAAGTTTCTCAGTCACACTTGTCATATTTCAAGTGCTCACAGGTCACGGTGCCTAGTGACTACCGTATTGGATAACTGATATAGAACATTTCTATTATTGCAGAAAGTTCTGTTGGGTTGTACTGGTCTTTCAGACCCTTGCTACCTGGAGTGTTATGTATGGACAAGTAAAATCAGCATTAGCTAGGAGCATGTCAGCAATGCAGACTCTCAGACCCCATCCCAGATCTATTAAACCAGAATCTGTATTTTAATAAGATCCCTAGATGATTCATGTTCACATTCAAGTTTGAAAAGTCTCAGTGACTTTCTCTTGCCTTGTTTCCTTTCTCCTTCCCTCTGGTGCTCCTTCTGTTTCCCTTTTGGCTGCACAAAATGCCTTTCTTCTCAACTTTAGTTTCTAGGCTTTTCAAGCCAGAGCTATGTCTTATTTCATCCCCTCCCCCCTCCCCCCTCCCCCAAAGACATTTCACACACTGTCTTGCACAACATAGTCGCTTGGTGTTATTGTTTCTGGACTGAATTGTATTGAAATAACTTCTGAGCAATCTTAGTATAGGTCCTTTTTCTTTTAACCAAAAGGATGGCTATTTTCATCTTCTACTTTATAATATGAGCATTTCCTAGAGTTTTGATTATAAAAAAAATAAAACCTTTTCAAATATTGTGAATTAAAGATTCATTGTGAATTAAAATTCCTAGTGATTCCACGATGTGAAGCAGAGAATGCATCATAGTATGCTGTCTCTGGGTAACAAAATGAAGCAGCACTTTTTACTATTAATATTAATTACAGACATCTCCAGAATCATCATGTGTTCTATTGGAATAATTTGTATCGCGTTAAAAACTAAATGCCTCATGTTTGAGTCATCTAAGAGGATTATCAGGTTTTTTTTTTTTGTATCAATCAGAATCTGTTACTTTATGTGGTAGCTACCACTGCAAGGAATTAACTTATTCTTTCTTTGCACCAGTGCAATGAAAACATTCATCAGATGTTTTGAAGGTAAGGTGACGTAGACTCCATGAATGGCTTGATTTTATGAGTGTTGCAGCTTGTAGCATACATAAGAATTAACTCCTGTAGCAAAGGGACAAATTAAAAATTGTAGTTTAATTAGCCATAGACTATTCAGACTGTAAGGGATCTCTTTCATTTTGCAAATAAGGAAACTGAGACCCAGAGAAGTCAGTGTGGGGCAAAAGATGGTCCCATTGCTTGTGTTTTGTGGAAAGGGCAACATGGAAGACCTTTCTTTTAGACCTCTTGTCTTCATTTCATAAATGCACGCAGTGAGTGAACCAGAAGATCCTCGCATGCCCCTCGCAACTTTGAAAACATTTTTAATCCAGTTCTCCTTATTTTAAAAGTAATGTTCTTTTTATAGTTTCACACTGCCTCTCTGTAGACTATTTCCATCTGGGTGGAAACCCTCACTACAGTACTGGTATTGAAGTTGGATTTAAATTCATGCTTCTTTGTGCATATTAATCTGAATTTTAAAAGTTTTAATTTCATACATAGGTGAATAAAAGTGCCAAATTATGTAAATTCTCTGTTAGAGTTCTGCAATTCCAAACTTATTAGACAAAGCCAAACAGACTTAAAATTCCTAAAAGCACAACTAGCACTGCAAAAAAATAATTTGGTCCAGAGACTTTGGTGTGGATTGCCTAGAATTGTAAGCAAAAAGTTGTTTTAGGACACTTTTTTTTCCCCTGAGGATAGAGCATTGCCTTTCATTGGACTCTGAGAGGGGCTGATGTCATAGAAATGATTAAGAACCACCAGTCTTTTCAACTCCTGAAATACATATATGCAATCTGAGGGCTGGTGAGAACATGACTTTTGCAAGATTGCAAGTTTTATTAGTAGGATTTCTTGAAACCCCCATTTTTCTATTAAACATTTTCTTCCTTCCTCTAAAATTTCTATGATTGTGAACTTTATGTAACTTCTATGAAATAATCCCCAAATGATGAAAATTCGACAACAGTGCTGTAGAGATGACGGTCATTGACAACAGTAGTGTGGGTATCTGCTTAGTTAAAAAAAACTTTAAAGAGCTCATTTTAGTCAAAACCCAATTCTTTTTCTTGCTGCCTATCCTGCCTTTCTCCCTGTCTTTCTAGTTGTCTTTTTTTTTTCTTCTACCATAGGTCTTATGCTCATCAAGGAAAGTATGATGAGAATACTCTCGTTTGGAGAACACAGGTGTCTATAACTTACACAAGAGATAGCACTGATACAAAGGTTTCTTCCTGTATGATCTGTGTGCAATTCTGATCTGTTGGAGCTTTGTGAATATGCTAAGGGGGTTGGAGGGTGGTAAGGCAGGATGCAGGAAAAAATTTCTGCCTGAATAAAACGTTGCACATCCATATACAAGTTACTCACCCTCAGCCCCAACTTTTAAGCCATGCTTACATGTATTATTTATTTGATAAATGTTCATGTGTAGTACACTCTTCAGAAGTCTTTAATCAAGCAACCTCACTTGTATTATAATAATAATAGTTCCATCTTATTGGAACTTTCTAATCTTATACTATTCCATCTAATAAGATGGAATGGTCCTATTTTTGCTGATCCTTTGCTTTGTTTTTCTTACCAATTTAAGCGTTGGGTTACTTTCCATGTTGTACCCTGGAGCACAATGGGGAATTTTTAAAAAATCAAATACTTAAGTGCAAACTGCAGAATAAACTGTCAGCAGTCAGACTAAGCAACTACATTTCACACTTTGAGATGTCTTGTGTATGTTTCATATGTGGGTTGCCCCTGAGTTCAACTGGGCATTATAAAAGATACCTTGTAGAAATGCATTTAAAAAGTGTAATTGCACTTTATAACTTTACATCGTTAAAATCAAAAGCCACAAAAGACTGGAAGAAATAGGAGGTGTCTGAAAAATAAAGGTTTATTAAAAGGAAACCATCAGTAGTAATTTTGAAAATTTAGAGCACTGAAAAATATCAGCAGAGTTTAAAATCTTAAGAGGTAACAAGACTCTACAAATTGGACTTGAAGGTCTACGTCGGCATCATAGCCCTAGATGAAATCAGGGAAGTCCATTTCTCTCTCCAGTCTAAACTGGAAGCAGATATTTTAGTGACAGCTTGGAGCAAAAAGTAGGCAGATGAATCGCCACAGCTTATATCTTCCCTAACAGGATTTTTCTCTCTGTAAGCCCGAACTGATTAAGGTCTTTTATTAAGAAATGTATATGAAGTAGGTGGGTGAATGTAACGAGAAAAGCAAGAGAAATGTCTGGGGTGGTCCAAAGCGTCCCTTCCCTTTCCTTACAAAAGCAAACATGCAACCCCTCTCGACTTCATTTGTTCTTAGGAAAATTTTTTGTTTTATCTGTTTTCTTTTCCCCTTTTGCCAAAACTAGAGTGTGGTGGAATTCTCTCAGCACTGGCCCTTTCCCAGCAGCCCAGCTGTTTCAGGAGGGTGGGGTCCAATCCTACTGAGGTGGCCGGAGGGCATCGAATGCTGACCACCCACCCTCAGTGCTTTCATGGTCTGATCCGTCCCCACCATCCCCTCCTCAGCCATAACCTATGGGCAACAGAAATGTAAGGGCCGCGTCCGCTCCCTGAAGAAGTTCCTTCCCTGCCTGTTTTTTTCGAACATCTCAGCTGGCTCAGACCCTGTCGTTAAAAACAAGACAGCCTCACCCAGCTTCACAGTTAGGAGGAAGATCTGGCCTCCGCCTTGGGCCTTGACCGGGGGACTCAGTCCTGCCTCTCCTCATGGAGGGGCCCACGCTGTCGCGTGGCCAGGCAGCAGCATCCACCCCAGAGAAACTTGGAGCAAGCTGCCCAGAGACCCCCCCACTGGCTGGCCAGCTCTGAACAGGCTCGGAGTACAGCGTCTCCGATTCCTGTGTTCCCAGGCTCTCCGAAGCCAGAAGGATTTCATTGTTTCCAGAACTCGAGAGCAGCAGAACAGGCTAAGGGGGCCCATTACTCTTTAGAAATTGTTCCCCTCTGCCTGAAGCATAGGAAAATCAAGGATCACTTAAACTTTGTATTAATTTGTCTCTTACCTCAAATCCTTTTTCATATGAGGTAGGCTCTAAAAGTAAGAAATGAAAAGAAAATACTCCTTTTATTTCCAACTAAAAGAAGAAAGGGGATGACCTGGAATTTGAGAGCTCATCAAGAAATGCTTGTGGGGACTTTCAGAAGGCTCTTGAACTGAAGGAAAGCAGGCTGAGGGTCCCTTTGTGGCTGAGGTGGCAGTGTACCAGAGAACACAGCCCCGCAGTTTGCTCTCTCTAGGCTGGGAGAACCAATACCGGTTTGCCCCGGATATCCATATTTCTTATAGATTTATTCCTTGAGTTTTCCCTGAAGGAGAACAAAAGGGGAAAAAATGGAGGGAGCCTACTAGGTGGCCTCATGCTTTATATTCTACCTGCAGGGTGTCTCATTCTGTCCTCGCAGCAGTGTTGAAAGTACATAGTATCCCCACTTGATAGATAAGGAAACTGAGGCTCAGTGACATTGAATAACTTGTCCATTGTCACACAACTAGTAAGGGAAAGAAACAGTATGTGACCTCAGGCCTGTCTCTTTTCTCCTATAACATATGAATACTGACCCTTAAAATCCTCCTGTTGTGGGAGCCTTAATCCATCCTCTTCCTCACCAAGTAGCTTCTTTTTTTTTTTTTTTTTTTTTTTTTGTGGTATGCGGGCCTCTCACTGTTGCGGCCTCTCCCGTTGCAGAGCACGGGCTCCGGAAATGCAGGTTCAGCGGCCATGGCTCACGGGCCCAGCTGCTCCGTGGCGTGTGGGATCCTCCCGGACCAGGGCACAAACCCGTGTCCCCTGCATCGGCAGGCGGACTCTCAACCACTGCGCCACTAGGGAAGCCCCCAACTAGCTTCTTGAGTGCCTGTGGGAATAATGCCTGAATATTGACAACTGTTTCCTTAATTATTAAAGAGAAACATGCTCTTTGTAAAAAACCCAAAATTACAAAAATATTTACATTAAAATTTAAAGTCCATACTGCCACCCTGCCTCCTTGTGGTAACTCCTGTCAACAATCTGGTGTGTATTCTTCTAGACTTTTTTTGTAATACATGTAAGGTATATATGCATATCTATAGAAGTTTTATAACAAATGGAATATTGTAACCTTACAGACTTAATACAATTTGTGTATCTTCTGACGTGGGTCAGTACAGTAGAGCAATGTCAGTCTGTGTGATGGTTTCTTACTACTCCACTTATATATAATGTCAGCGAATGTTTAGATTTACAGTTTTCCCCCAGTACAAATATTGCTTCATCAAGCATTCTGTATTCATAGTATATGCTGCTTCAAGTATTTCTGGATGGGATGCATTTCTACAGGTGGAATTGTTAGATAGGACATTTTAAATTTAGACATTGCCAAATTGCCTCCAAAAAGATTGTCAGATGACTCTTCTGTCAACAGTATATCAGTGTGTCCATGGATTTACTACTCATGCCGTCATTAATAGGATTATAAATCCTCCCCAGTCTGTTAGCTGTACTTTTAAGATAAGAATATAATATTTAATGCAGATGAGCTTTAGTTCTGAAGCCAAAAGAGCTTTCTAGCATTTCATTCTTGGATTGAAAGACTCAACCACCCAGCCATGGACATTGCTGGACAACCATGCCCCCGCCCCCTCTCCCTGCCCACACACACAGTCTGAGCCACTAAGCTCCCTGCATGCTTCTGAGAGGGCCAGACAGATGCTTCTTACCAACAGATGGGAAAAACAAACTAAAGATGATTTGGTGCTAATTCAATCTTTCTTATCTCAGTTTCTCTCTCTCTCCCCGCCTCCCTCTCCCCCTCTTTTTATATCAATTAAAGTATAATTGACATATAACAAGCTACATATATTTAAAGTATACAGTTTAGATATAATTGATAATAATCAATTTCTGATATAGCAATCTAAAAATCTGTACGTGGGGCTTCCCTGGTGGCGCAGTGATTGAGGGTCCGCCTGCCGATGCAGGGGACGTGGGTTCGTGCCCCGGTCCGGGAGGATCCCGCATGCCGCGGAGCGGCTGGGCCCGTGAGCCATGGCTGCTGGGCCTGCGCGTCCGGAGCCTGTGCTCCACAGCGGGAGAGGCCACAGCGGTGAGAGGCCCACGTGCCGCAAAAAAAAAAAAAAAAAATAATAAAGAAATAAAAAATAAAAATCTGTACGTATATGAACATATATGTGAGGGATATGTGATGCACACACACACGCATACAGAGTATATACCTATTCTTAGCTTTCCCTTAACCAACTTGATTATTAACAAAAACTTTGTAAAACATAGTAATTCATGCCCATAGCCACTTTTCTCTTATTCCTTTCACAGCACAACTGCTAAAAGATTTGTCTGTACTTGGAGGGTCCAGTTTCTCTCCTGTTCACTCTTGAATCTACTGCAATGAGGCTTACATTCTCAAGACCCACTGAACTGTCCTCAGTGACCTCCTTATCGCTAAATCCTTTCCTTCAGTTGCTTACAGGTTTCCTCCCCTCCTCTCCCTCTTCCTAGCACTCAGTCTATCAGCGAATCATATCAGCTTTACCATCAAGCTTCTCATGTTCAGAACCACCCTTAGCTCTTGTCTGGATCACTGTGTGAGCCTCTAGCTGCCCTGCTTCTTCCTCACTTGCTCTCCCATAGTCTCCAAATACTGTCCTCCTCTGAAAGATATTTTACTGATTTATTTTGTTAGTAAAGGTCCCTAGAACCTAAGCTCCATGAGGGGAGATAGTTTTTTCTGTTTGGTTCACTGTGGCATCCCCAGTACCTAGAATAGTACCTGACATATAGTATACACTCATATATTTAGATGAATTTTTAAAAAAGGGTTAGTTGACTATAGCCTTAAGACCAAGTCATTCAGCTCTGACAGTTACCAAGAATCAATTGTTTTTGCTCCTAAAGTGCCAGGTTATTCTAACAATAATGTAACTAGGTAAGTATCACGTTATCTAATAAAAATGAGGGCAATGAGAAAACGTTTCTGGGAAAGCTAAGGGGAAGGCTTTGTTAATATTCAATGAAGACAAGTTGCAAAAAGAAACTGCTTTAAGTTTGCTGGGGAGAACAACTGGAAGTGTGGGGAAAACCATAAAAAATCAGCAAGGTTTTTGTACTCAAATTGCTTTGCAAGAATTTTAAGTTCTGACTCCACTTTGAAGAAGCCAATTTGGAGGGAGTTAGTATGTGATGCTTTATTGGTGTGGCTTTGCTTGGAAGGTGATGCAGAACTCCAGTTAACAGACCCATATTCAAATATAAAGCCTTGGTTCTAGGTTAAAGGATTGGCAAATGAATACAAATCGGTATTTTAAATTCAAATAAAATATTGAAGGTATCATTTTTATAATTTTGTGTTCTAAACATTTTTTAAATTAATTGACTGTTAGCCTCAACTGAAGCTTATTATAGGGTATCTGTGTTTGCGTGTGCACACACTTTTTTTGTCTCTGTTGTTAAAGCATAATTGATACCATTTTATGTGTATGTTTTAACACCTTGTTCTTCTTATTTAGCAGTGTATCTTGGAGATCATTTGGTAAGGATAGAATTTCTTGAGAACTTTAGAAAGTTGAATAGAATCCCACTTTATGAATCAACTTAATTTATTTTACTTCTCTACTTGTGGTTGCCTAGATTATTTCCAATTTTTAAAAATAAACAGTGCTGCAAAGAATTCCTGGCACATACATAATTTTATTATGTGTAAATATATCTGTAGGATAAATTCTGAGAAGTGATCTTGATGCAGTTTATTTTGATGGCTTTAGAACTGATTGATTTTTATTCAGGATTTATGTGTTAGAACTTGCTTTGTGATATTTTGTCTTAGTTTTGAGCAACCGATATTTCCCTCTGAACGTGTAGTTAAACTGATTGAAACTCATGTACAAAAATATGTTTATGATTTGAATTTGGAAGTCTTTAGCCTAAATGCCCACTTCCCAATTGAATAATCATTTTTATCACTTAAAAAGAACTTTTTAATACAAGTTTCTGATAACAAGAGATATCTTAGGCACACAGCTATCTCACTGTAGAACAGACTGTGCCTCCCTCCTACTCTGCCAGGAGTCTGTACTTCATAAGCATCAATTCAGAGCATTTAGCAACTGTAAGAGACATAGCCAGTCTCCAAATGCACTATCATATTTACAGTTTCTGCTCTTCTTCTTTCTGTGTCTTTCAGCCATTAAGTGTGTGTGTGTATATATATATATATATATATATATATATATATATATATATAACCATTTATATATATATAAAACCATTTATATGTATATATATATACACATAAACACATACATAATTTTTAAATAAACATTTTTAGATTACAAGAATATTTCTGAATATGCTTTTGGATTAAATTTTAATTTTTCCCCTCATTTTGTTAGTAAAATAATGAATTATAAATTAAATTCCCATTATGTTTTTTCGTCCTCGAATTTTGTCTTCTGGGTAACACATATCTTGTCGATCCATGAACTACTACATCCAGTAGTTCATGAACTGCGAAGAATAAAATCCACAGGATTCTGTCATCAGCTATCTTCTGTGCGTATTTTCAGCCAGATTTCAGTGGTCGTTTAGACTTGTACCATTTGGGGAGAATCCTAATTCATAGCTGAAAAATTAAATATGTTGTAAAACCAATTACAAATTCCCTGTTTATGTTGAACTTTTTCTAAGGAAAGATTCTGGGCAGGGGGAGTTTCATTTATCCTTTAAGGGATAAGTATTATTCAAATCACTTTGGTAACAGCTAGACCACAGTCATGCAATAAGTTTAGTATCATTTTCTCAGTTAGACGGTGTTGAACTGTGGCTGACAACACTGATTTTCTGTGAGATTTAAGATTGATCATTTTTAAAATAAGGGAGGGAAATCTGTGTTTGAGAAATTTTGTAATCACTATGTTTAGGAGGCAAAACAGACTTAATTGTTCTGAGAATGGTGAATTATCTCCTATGTGAAGAATATGCAAGTGACATTATCCCTTTTTCATTGGGTCTCGTGTGAAAGAAAATAAATCTCATTGTCTTTTTTTGTTGTTGTCTTTTTTAAGACACTAAGACGCAGTGACTGTTTTGAATGTGTATGGGTATGTAACACACATACATATTTGTTATATAGACATTTATATAGTATATGTATGTGTATATATGTATGTATGCATATATATAAATTATATATTATTTTAAGTTTAAAATATATCTGTTACTTAAAAATGATAAGGGCTTATAAGAAAAACCTTTGTTAGGCATTTAGAGTAGCATTGTTTTTTAGATATTAGTGGGTAATAATGCTCTGGTGAGCCAGTCTTATTCTAGTTAGTTCACTCCAAGACAGAGCTGGGTGGAAATCCGAAAACATGTTTAGGGGGGGCAGAGGAGAGGCGGGGACCCATCTTAACATGGTTTAACACGCATGGATTTCGTAGGGAGGACTGAGATCCTCATTTGAGAAGCAAGAAGAGCGAGGCCAAGGAGAGGTTAACTCGGACACAGCAGCGGTGTAGCGTGGATTTACCTTGACTCGTTTTAGATCTGTGAGATGTCTGATTTTTTTGTCAAAACACAAATTTGCCAACCAGGCTGGAAGTGCTTTCTGTTTTTTTCATCAAAAACCTTGGACTCCCTCCCTTGAGGTCTTCTCTGTCAGACATTTTTTTCTTTTTAACTTTGGTTCTTATGTTCCAAATATAAGCAAAGTTCAACTGGTTAGGAAAAAGTCCCTCTAGAAAAAAGCCTCTAATTGTGAGACCAGATGGTAAGCATTATTCAGCTGATGGGGGTGTGTAGATTTCAGGGAAGGTGTGGTAATCTGATCTTGCTCTGCAGCTGTGACCCCTTCTTCCAAAACAGCCTCCTTCCTCACTGCTTTTTGCGTCCACATTCCAGCATCTCTCCTTCCATCTTCGTGGACACCGGGGCCCTCACAGACTGGTTTGACAGATGTAGAAGAAAGGACTGAAGCTCGCTCGAGGAAGAGCGACTTCTGCTATTTATTCCAAACGACAGATATATTTTGATTATTCTCCTCCCCATGTTACTTGCAATATTGGCAGATCATGCCAAATGTAACCACTCTTGTTCAGCCCACTGAGAAACAGTCTTAAAGGACTCAAATTGCCATGAGCCCATCAGGGTGTCTTTAAGGCCTCTCCATCTGAAGTCATGCAGGTACCTCAAGCTGAAGATAAATAAAACCTAGAGGGCACCATCTGTGTTCTCCTCACCTACCCTGAGAAAACACCAACTGACACTTTCTCCTGTATTTCTTCCTTCAGTGGAAGGTAGCACCATCCTTCTGTCACCCAAATGGAACATCTGGGAATCCTTCTAGACTCATATCTTTCTCATCCATTCCATGCAGTCCATCTTCTAAATACTTTTCCAGTCCTTTCACACCTCTCTTCTCCCATTGCCACTGCTTGTGTTCAGGCTCTTCTTTCACTTCTGGAATTTGGAAATATCTGATGGTTTTGCCTTTATTTTTATCCACATCATTTTCTTCTTCCCTTCTCTTACAGTGTTGTATATTAAATGAGACTCCGGCCAATGAAGCCAATGAAATTAAAATCTCATGGGAGGAAGGATAGATGAAGATCATTATTTCTTATATGTTCTGCAGGCCATTGTAGTATGTGGCTGGGGCTGAGAATAAATGCTAGACTGGAAAAATTTCAAATATCTTTGCCAGGCTATGTACAAGGTCTTCACGGTCTTGAACATCTTATCTTCTGCTACTTCTGCTTCTGACTTTACCATAAGCAACCACAAACTAGTTGTGCTTCCTCTTTCTTTCATGCTATTGCATACCATCCTTGGTTTTATGCCTTGATCTGTGGGGATTCGTCCATCAGAAATGTTCCAGAAATATACAAACTACCTAAAGGACTGTCCCTACTGAGTACCACATTATCTTATTCATCATCTTGGTAGGTACTGAGCTGACCCATGAGAAACTCCAAAATGATTTCGGGCTTCCATGCTTCTGTGTTCCTCTCTTTTCCTTCTTGTTATTCTTGTCACAAGTCCTAGGAATCTCTTATCATTAGGATGGTGTCATCTCAGAACTTTTTGAAATGCCAGGTCTTCATGGTCCAAAACATGCTTCCACATTTTGCCCTGGAAGAAATCTGCCCTGGAACTGTGCTACACCAGCCTACACACATTATGCTTCCCATGATGGCAATAGGTACTGTAGTCAGGTAGACGTGCAGTGTGTAGAGGGCTTTTATGTGTCATATCTATCTCAATTTGATCCTCGCCACACCCTATGGAGTAGGCAGAGAGCTATTATTTCTCCACTTTACAGATGTGGAGATGGAGGTTCTTTTCATTCTTATCAACCTGCCTTATAGGTGTGCACTTGAGTCTCTACAGATTATGTGTTGGTAATCTGTCCACAGGTTACAGATCAAGGGTCCCCAATGCACATCTCAAGTTCTATGACCCAACTGGATTATGGTTGGCTCCTTTTTACTAAAGGGGCTTGGTTGTAGTTTTTGTTTTTAGAAACTTGGTGGTAAATCCGTGATTTGAGCAAAGTTGATCTCATAATGTTCAATCACGATTGTTTAGAAGCCTAATCACCTTGGAATTTTCCAGGGCCCATTTTCCACTGAGGTAGTCCACCTTCAGCTTTTGGTCAGTTTGATCCTCGGCACCTCTGTGAAAGAGAGGGGAAGGGAGAAGGAAAAGCTCTGTATGATTGATTTTAGATGTTGATTTTTGAGGCCTGTACTATGAGTCTCTTAAATTACTCAATCAGGTCTCGAAGATCCAAACACAGAGTGTTGGGACGGTGTGGTTGGGCCTAATTATAGTACTACTGAAAACAGTTCCTTTTAATGAAGAAGAAGGGAGGGGAGTTCCTCAGTGAAGCACCCATGTGTATTAGCTCCTGGTCAGGCTATGGTGTCCCCACTTCCTGTCTCTAATCTAGGCTCCTGGCAGGGTTGATAAGGCCCATTGGGCTAGTTCCTGAGACCATCATGGGTTTTATCGCAAAAATCTTGCTCTTTTTGAATTTAAAAATTAGAAGAAGTTATAAACAACAAATGACTGTATTTGAATTCTGCCACTTTTGAAGAAAGTCAGACAGCTTGAGCAAATCCATGAGAATAAGGGTCTTCCCTTCTGCTGCCTGGAAGGAGAAAAAGATCGTGTTATTTAAAATAAATCTATTGAGATACACGTTGCTGGTATCTAATCAAGCTCTGAATTTGAGCTCAACTAGGGCTTTGATAAAAGAAAGGGGAAAGGAGACTTGAAAGAATGCTGTCCCATTCATGAAGGGCCTGCATGTTTTTAGTTTCCAAGTAAATGGAATAATGGGACCATGTATTTTCCATCCAAGCATTTTCCATCCTGAGAATAATTCCCTTCCCAGCTTCTCAATGAATAATGCATTATTTCTGAAACTCAAGAGGCATTCCTTTGATTTTCCTTTATGTTTAGCTTTCTGAGTGATTTTCAAGCAAGGAAATTCAAGGACTTGGAATGAATGCTTTATTAACATTTTTACTTGAAGTTCAAATAGCTCCTTGGCTATTATCTCCTGATTTTTGAAATATTTTTTTTTTCTCCCTAAGCAAAGTCTAAGGTATTGTATTTATTAGAAAATGAAGCACCTTGGCCAGTCTTCAAAGCGAACAGCAGTTTAAAACCAATACACATTTGTGTTTAGAACAAAGAGCTTTATGGGGATACTCTGCTCCTTGCTTTATTTTCATTTCCCCGCTGAAAAGTTTCAAAAAAAGAAAGCTCACATTCAAAACTGGGCTGTTTGGAGACTAAATCTCGTTTGTTTACATTTTGTGAAACTCATGCCTTGAGGCTAGTCCAATTCACGACCCCAATCCAAGCCCGCCTTCACCTAGGCCAGTGCCATTTAAATCAAAAGCTTCAAATGCACTTCTGGGATCATCCCTACTCCCTGTCTGCTCATTGTGTAGCCTAATTACACATAAGGGACCCATCAAGTAAGATGTAATGGGACATGATGGTGCCCACCAGTTCACGTTCTCTTAGCCGAGGATCCCCAGCTCATTCCTGGGGTAATACGGTGGTAGATTTTAATGCTATTTCACAACCTCCATTTCCCCTGAGAGCCAAGTGAGTGGTTTCAGGAGCTAAATAAGTTGGAACTAAGAACGTAATTTGCATTTCCATCCCTTTAGAGTTATAGTAAAATATTCATGATTTAGAAGAGTTGGAAAAGCAAGAGAATTTAAATAGGAAACATCTAGAGCATAAAATTTTGGTTTAAAAGATTTAATTTTATTAATTTAAGAAGTGGGAATATAACATAGTGTTTTCTGGAGCATGGACTCTGGAGCCAGCCTTTAAGAGCAGAACAGAAACTCTGGGATTTGCCTCGGGTCTGCCACTTTCCAGGACCGTGACGTTGAGCAAGTTATTTTACTTTTCTGTTTCTCAGTTTCTTCCTCTGGGTGATGAGATAATAGTTTCTATCTCCTACAGCTTTGGTACAGATTAAGTGAGTTAATGTTTGTAAAGCACATAGAAAAGTACCATTTAAGTGATAGTTGACTTAAAGTAAAAGTAAATGTGCATCTTACTGTTGGAAATTGCTATTTCCAAACAGGCCCGTGCCACTGAGCAGATAATAACAGTATTATTGCTACTGCTGTTTCTGGTAAGATTTACTGGGTGATTATTTTCTGGGCACTCATTTACTCCTGCCACACCCCAAGTGAGGCAAATGGAATCATTTCTGTTTCTCAGATGAGAAAACTGAGGTAAAAAACTCATTTGCCAACACAAGGACCTATGGCGTAGCATAGGGTACTGTGTTCAGGATCTCGTAATAACCTATAATGGAAAAGGATCTGAAAAAGAGTACATATATATGTGTATCTACACACATACACACACACACACACACACACACACATATACACAAAACCGGATCACTGTGCTGTAAACCTGAAACTAACATAACGTTGTAAATCAACTCTACATCAACTAAAAAAGGAAAGTAATTTGCGTAACTTCGCCCAGTTTGTTAAATAGCAGAGCAAGGATTTGAGCCCAGTCAAACCGAATCCAGAAACTGTGCCTCAACTAAACGTTAAAGGGTGTTTGTCACAGTGCTTTTGCCTGAAAACAGTCTTATACTATTAAAAACTGTATTTTTGGGCTTCCCTGGTGGCACAGTGGTTGAGAGTCTGCCTGCTGATGCGGGGGACACGGGTTCGTGCCCCAGTCTGGGAAGATCCCACATGCCGCGGAGCGGCTGGGCCCGTGAGCCATGGCCGCTGAGCCTGCGCGTCCAGAGCCTGTGCTCCGCAACGGGAGAGGCCACAACAGTGAGAGGCCCGCGTACCGCAAAAAACAAACCAAAAAAAGACCTGTATTTTTATAAGTATCAAAGTGTGTATCCTGACTGCAGGATGTCTCGATTTCATACCGCAGTTGCTTAGCAAACTCTGTTTTGCTCAAAATAATCATCATCAGTGTCTCAGAAATACTCAATTTTAGTAAGGTCTGAATTAATGAGATTTTATTCAATTGCTCATTTTATCATCAAAACCTTTCCTGATTATTTCAGAAAATGAACATTTTATTGCAAATGATGATCCTGTGGCTTTGAAGCTCAGTATTTTTACCTTGAACTGAAATCGTGTCACCCCATGGCTGTTTGCCTCATCATTCTATTTTTCTGTTCTCTCTTTTTTTCAACCTCCCGATCCCGCTCCCCGTCCTCGCAGGTGCCTTTATCATCTGCTGGACTCCTGGACTGGTCTTGTTACTTCTTGACGTGTGCTGCCCACAGTGTGACGTTCTGGCCTATGAGAAGTTTTTCCTTCTGCTTGCCGAGTTCAACTCTGCCATGAACCCCATCATCTACTCCTACCGCGACAAGGAGATGAGCGCCACCTTCAGGCAGATCCTCTGCTGCCAGCGCAGTGAGAACACCAGCGGCCCCACGGAAGGCTCCGACCGCTCAGCGTCCTCCGTCAACCACACCATTCTGGCTGGAGTTCACAGCAACGACCACTCCGTGGTTTAGAAAGGAAACTAACTAAGATGAGACGCGGCCACCATCTACTGAGGGATGATCATCCTCCCCCTTCCCAAAGGCACGGGCAGGGTGAGGTGTGAGAGAGAGGAAAAACACACTCGTGTGCTTAAACACTAACCCATGGCAGTATTTGTTCCTAGACCCACCAAGACTTGATGTATATTGAAAAATTAGCTTATGGGACATCCCTCATCCTACTCCCCGTTCCTTTTGAAAGTAGAAAGTGGAGACCTTGCAATAGAATTCATAAACAGACTCTGGAGTGTCCATTTACACTACACTAACTAGTCTTCAAAAGATTTTGTGTGGTTTGGTGCAAGTCAGAATCCATTCTGACTAATTGAATCCACAACTTCATTTACATGCAGGCTTCCCTGTTTTTCTTTTTAAAGGATACATTTCATTTAATAAACATGTTTATGCCTATCAGCATGCTTGTGATGGATAAGACTATAGACTGTTTTTAAACGATCATAACTCCATTTTTTTCCTTATGTAGGAAAACTGTAAATTAGAATTACTTTTCTAGAAAGCATGCATGTAATGTATGTATGCAGTATGCTGTACTTAAAAAGATAAAAGGGTATTAATTTTAAATCTTCTAGGAAATAGAAAAACCTAGATGTCAAAGCCAGTATTTGTTTAGGTTATGAAACAAACAATGATCTAATCACAATATTACCTTTTTTATTAAAGTGTTGTAACATGTATAAAACAAACAGGGAATGTAAGTTTATTATCAGAAGAATATGTTGTACTCTATAAAAGTTATAGAGATGAGCACAGTGGTATTGTTCCCACATATTTATAATATCCAAGTACATTCTAATTATTAGTTCATCAGAGGAATTTTTTAATGACCTGTGTTTTTCTGTATTATAATACATAGTCATTGTAGAAAACTTGAAAAATACAGAAATGTATAAAACATTCAGAAAAAATACTGATAATATCACAACCCAGAAGTAACCACCATTAACAGCTTTTCCCCTGTGTATGCCTATATGTATATTATATACCTTTTTATATAATTGGGATCATACTGTAAACAGTTTTATAACCAGTTTGTTTTTTCCACTGCATAATTGCCACATTTTCCTATGGCATTAAAAATTTTACAAAAACATAATTTTAATGGCTATATAATATTCCATTTAATGGATGCAACTCAGTTTATTTAACCATTCCTGTATTGTTGACTACTTAGGTTATGTCTGATTTTCACTATTATAAATAATGTTGCAAAAATTTTATGTACATAAAACTTTGTCCATGTAATTGATTATTTACTTAGGACACATTCCCATGAAGGATTTTTTTCTTTTAATGTGAAATGTCTTTTTATGCTCTTACCTTTTATAAAAGGGGATTTCCTGCTTTTGCCCTATGTAGGTGGCAATTGTGAGGAAAGCCAGTTAAATTACCTTTTTACAAAGGAAATGCAGTGGTTACTTTAGTTGAGAGTGACTTTTTTATATAACAAGATGGACTAGAAACAGTCAACTGCCACAAATAGCCAGGATACCCTACTTAATATGTCTAGCAATTCCAAATTTCATTTGAGCAATGGATGATCCAACTCTCGGTAGCCACAACTCTAGTGTAGAATTGAAGACAATGCAAAGAAATCAAACATGCCGAGTGAATAAAGGATCATCTTCATATTAAATAGCTTCTGTAGCAAATGGGTTGAGCGTGTTGGTATGTGACTGGATACTGTGTATTCTCTAAGGTCACCCCTACAGATGCCGCCATATTAGGTGATACCTGTTCAACTGTCCGGGTAAACTAATTATTGCACCAGTTTGTCGTAATAAGTAACCAGTAAAGTCACAGTCACGAAGCAGGTGTGGGAAAGTCAGGAGTATGTTTGAGAGAGAGATGTCCAGAAGAAGAATGGTTATTTAGGAAGGAGGAGGTCAGTGCATGGTCACCATTTGAGCAGAGGGCAGACCCAACAAGTGCCCAAACTGGAAAGAATATGGGGAACCGGTTAGCAGAAAGGTGTTTGCACAGACTTTACACAAAATACAGAGCATTTTATAGTGGAAGGGAACCAAATGAACTTGGACTTTTACTCACGCGCATTTATTCTGAAGGAGATGTGGACTATTTGAAATTTAAAAACATACTAATTGGACTTTAATAAATCATTCTCAATCAGTGTTTGCTAATGTGTGGTTCTGGTCAGTGCTGTTTCTTTTGTTGGAGAGTCATCCTTGCACTGCATGGTGCCTGCATTCTTTGACCTCTTTTCTGTTCCTGCCACAAGGGCTTCTGAACTCACAGGTGAAGCCACCATATGCTTCCCCAGCTCAGAACTGCTTTTTTTTTTCAACCTGAGTCATAAGTCTTTCCAGTGTACAAGAGGTGGTGGTTTGTGTTGCATGAAAGGAGAGGTAACATCTTAGGACAATACTTCACTTGTCAGCAGTATAACTATTAGAGTGAGTTTCTTTTGGAAAAACTGATTTTATAAAAACTTTACAATGACTTTATAGAAAACTCTCACTAGGAGTTTATAAAGTTACAGTGGTCTTTATGTTTTTAGATTTAATGACTAACAGGATAAAAGTGGTAGGTATCTTCCAGTTATATGCTAATTGTATTTTCAATATATTGCTAAGACGGGAAAAATAACAATGGTTATTCAAATGAATGTCTCAATGAGTATTTGGAATAGAATACTGAACCTTTAAATTTAGGTGGTTGTAAGATTGTTAGAAATCAAATGTCTCAGGAGTCTTCTTCACAAATTAACCATGCTTTTTTTTTTTTTTTAGTGAAACCGTAATTTCCTAGACTCAAAACCTCAGCTAACGTTATACAATTAGTGAGTCTTAATCAGTTTTCCCATCCTCTTTCCCAGTTAGCTATTGCTTTAGGTTCCATTGTTCATCATCTTTCTCATTTATTCCATTAGTCTCTCAGCTTCTGAAATGGAATTTTGATACTGTTTCCAGCCCTTCTTCTTAAACCCAGAGTGTGACTTGTGCTAGATAAAAACCGTAGAAATGCTCCTCGATCAGGTCCCTTCATTATACCAAGGTAAGCAGAACATTTTTACATTAAGACCGTTTGAAACAAATTGCTTATTTTTTAACACCGAGTTTACCTGATCCCAAACCCTAGGAAGGCTTGGGGTCAGTTTGTGTGTTGGGATGGACTTGGATTCAGGCACCATCTGACAGAAGAAATGTGTGTAACGAGGAGCCAGAATGGCTCATCAGTCTTCCAAAGCAGGGACCATTCAGTCTGTGACATTCATCTGTACTTTGTATAGTCTGCATATAAAATTCTCGAATTCTTACATTGATGTTGCTCATATTCACAGATTACTTACTGCTCATCTGTTCAGTGATATGGCAGATAAAGACCCATTTGCAAATCTAAAGCAGAGGTTGGCAAACTAAGACCCACTGGCCAAATCTTCCTGTTTTATATGACCTATGAGCTAAAGATGGGTTTTACATTTTAGTGATTGGGGAAAAAAGTATTTTGTGAAACATGAAAATTATATGAAATTCAAATTTCAGTGTCCATAAACTAAAGTTTTATTGGAGCACAGTCACACTCACTAGGGCTATGTATTGTTTATGGCTGTTTTTGTACTGCAACAGCAGTATCGAATACTTGCAGCTGAGACTGTCGCTTGAAGTCTAAAATATTTATTCTCTGACCCTTTACAGAAAAAGTGTGCCAACCCCTGATTTAGGGAATTGCATTTTCAGTCATTGCTATCCTCATTTAACTGTATGTTCATTGGAAGAGTTAGCAGAAATTGGGCACACCACGATCTCTTGAGCTCTAGACTGCAGAGAAAATTGTCAATTGCATTCTTTATAATAAACAATTTTTATTTTGAAACAATCTCAAACTCACAGAAGAGTTTGCTGAATCTATGGAACATTTTCCCTGAGCCATTTGTAAGTTGCCAGCGTGATGCCCCATCATCCTTGAATACTGTGTAATTCCTACAGACAAGGACATTCTCTTTCATAACTTCAATACAACCATCAAAATCAGGAAATTAACACTGAGACATAAACTACCACTTAATTCACAGACTGCATTCAAGTTTAACTAGTTTTTCCAATAATGTTCCTCGTAGCAAAGGAATCCAATCGAGGGTCACTGGTTGTGTTTAGTTGTCATACCTCTTGAATCATCTTCAATCTTGAACAGTCCCTCAGTCTTTTCTTGACCTACATGACCTTGTCATTGAAAGATCACAGGCTATGCATTTTACAGAATGTCCCTCACTCTGGGTTCATCTGATATTTCTTCATAATTAGATTCGTATTATTTATCTTTGACAAAATAACATAGAAATGCTGCTGTGGTGCTGCTCACTGCATCCTGTCAAGGAGCACATGATGTTGATTTGTTCCATTACTGGTGATGTTAACTTTTATTACTTTTGAAGTCTGCCAGGTTTCTCCACTGTGAAAAAAACTATTTTTTCCCTTTTTGTAGGAAATATTCTGTTCTCATCAAATTTTAACATCTAGTTTTAGCATCCATTGATATTTCTTGGATGAATGAATCATTACTCTGATGATTGCCAAATGATGAATTTCTAATTCTTTTCTTTTTAAAATGTATTAGTTAGCTGTCTACTGTGAAAAAAAGCTTTGTCCTCTCCTGCTTGTTTATTCATTTATTTATACCAGTATGGGCTCATGGATTCTGATTTTATTCAATTGGTTATAATGTTGCTATTATTTTTAAATTAAACTTTTGAGATAATTTTAGATTCATATGCAGTTGTAAGAAATAATATGGCGAGATCCTTATACCCGTAACCCAGTTTCCCCCAGTGGTGATGTCTTACAAAACCAGAGTATGACATCACAGTTGGGATATTGACATGGATACAGGCAAGGTACAGAATAGTTCCACCACCACAGGAATCCCTCCTGTTACACTTTTATAGCCACACTCATCTCCCTTACACCCATCCTGACCCCTAGCAACCACTAATCTGTTCTCATTTTGTCAGTCACATTTTAACTATTTTTTTCATATTCCTAAAAACTTCTATACAACAACAGTTTCAGGGTGGGGGGCTGATACTTCCCAGAGTACTGAAGTGGTGTTGTTGTGTGTGTCTGTGTATGCAATTTCCAGAGAGAGAGAGAGAGAGAGAGAGTTTTGTGATTATAAAAGCTACACAAACTTAATATTTCAAGGAATACAGAAATGAATAAAGTAAAAAGTAAGAATCTCTCCTGTAGGATGGAAGCTAGACCACAGATATTTGTTGAGCACATTACCTGTCAAACAGACTTTCACAAAGTGATTTTACGTCTTGTTTTGTGCAACTCCCATGTCTTCCCATTGGCATCAGGGGAGCCAGGCTTCAGGTTTGTTACTTGTTTTGCATCTTATCTCTTAACTTGCATCTTTCTTTCTGGAAAGGAATCTTATTTCACTTTGTATTCTCCACCTCACATCACACAGTGCTAAATAGTATTTAGTACTTGCTTGTTTAAATGAAAGAAAATGTGTGACCCACAAGGAAAGGTATTCTTGACCAAGAAATGCTCCTTAGTTCCACAAGCCTGATAAAGGTTTCCCTTCATGTTTAAGAATATTGCAGTTAAAATTAAGTAAGAACAATGAAAAACCAAGGGCAACGCCTTTGAATAATACAACGTTTGTGCTTTCTGAGTGTCATGTTTAACTTATTTTGATTTTTAATATTACCGTATGTTGAATCTGTAATGTTATCTACAGCTTACAGAAGACATTCGTATAATTTGTATTTTGATCTTTGCGATAACCTTGTTACACATGAGGAAACTGTGTCTCGGGGGGAAAATTGGAAGCCTAATATTTGTTGTCTAGAGGACTTTTTGAATCTAATTACCTATTCTTTATATTGTCATTCATAATTCCTCATATGTACTTATCTATCTTGATCCTCCAAATTATGAGTTCCTTGATCAGTGTGATGCATTACATTTAAAAATTCCTTTAAAGAACCCAGAACAGTAAAAGTTATAGGTAAAATGAGGTCCTGAGCAGGCACATGGATTGTTCTGTGTCGAGTTTATGTTGTTGCAAGTATGCCTATATCGCAAGCTAGGTTATAAATTCTTTGAGAATGAGATAATCTTATATTTTCCACCTCCTTTTAATGATTCATATCACTCGAACAAAACTAAAAATGGGGTGCCATTTACTAAATGGTTCTTGACTGAGGACTGTAAGACCATAATCAGGTGTTGTCATTGTTATTACTATCACTTGTTCTTCAATTTATTCATCCAGAAGGACTTTTTTGAGGCCCTCTGTATACCCTTAGGATACTGCTGTGAAGGAGATACGCAAGATCTTTACTGGAGCTTGAAATTTAGTAAGAGTGAGGGAGCTAAGGGAGAGAAATAAGTAAGTTAAAAGTAAATTACAAGTTGTATTAAGAGCTATGAAGGAAATTATCACGACACAGAAATTGAAGATAAAAGAGATAGAGAAGGCGGGGAGAGGAACTACCTTTGAAAAGAGAGTCTAGGAAGGCTCCCTATTAGGACAGGAATTGTCCTCTCAAAGCCCTCACCTTGAGCCTGAATTGCACAAAGGTGTGGCTCTGTCAAGCTCTTGAACATGAACCCACTTTGGTAACCAGGACACATCAAAACAACCCATTAGAGAAATGGACATGAATCCAGCATAGGTAGATAGGAATTCCAGGCAAGACATGTAAATGCTTGGTGAGAGAATGCATGCATTTTGGAAAGAAGGGCAGTAGAGACTGTGAGAATGAGGCTTGTAAGGCAGTAAGTATGGTGTCTTGAGTGATTTTGAAAGTCATTTTATGATGAGAAATATGGAGAATGAGTTAAAGGACTTACATAAGGGAGTGACACAGTCTGATTTATGCTTCTGAATAAATTGAAGAGGAGGAACCCTGGAGGCAAAAGACAAGATCAGAGGTTGTCACTTTAATGAAAGATGAAGATGGTCATGGAGGTGTAGAGAAGGAGGTGGAAGGATTTGAGAGGTGTGCGGGACCTAGTGATTGTGTAATGAGGTCATACCTCAGGTTATGACCTTGGCCTCCAGACAGATGGTGATGTGATATGGTGAGATTAAGGAACATGGGATGAGGAGCAAGTTTACAGAAAGAAGATATTGAGTACGTTTTGAAATATCTGAGCCACCCGAGGAGAACTTTGAAGTAGGGAAGTGCCTTTGTGATACATGAAGCTCAGGATGCATCTCTGGACTAAAGATCTAGATTTTGGAGTCCGTAGTCTTCTGCTGTCATCCTGCCACATTGTCCTCAAGATAGGAAGCACAGAGCCTTTGATCTGTTTGAATAGGAAGAAAGAAAAGGAAGGAAGTGGGGAGGAATAAAAGAGCAGAACTTAATATCTGAAAATATTATCTAGAAACGTGGAGATGTTTCTTTTTCACAAAATAAGGTTAACTATATATAGTATATTTGGTGGGTGTTCTTTTTACTTGATAGTACATTACAGAGATAGATACAAGGTTGATAAATATGTATCTGCCTCACTGTGTAGTTGAGGTAGAGTTGTTTAGAGCCTATTAATATCTTATTTTCTCCTCCTTCCTGGGCTCTGGGAAAACTAAAGTTCTGTTAGGCAGGTCCAATGTGACTAATTTTGGCCAGTAGACTGTGAGTGGATGTGACAAGTGTCATTTCTGGGCTGAGGAAGTAAAAAACCCCTGTGCTACTCTCCAGATCTTTTTTCTCCCTGAAAGCCAAGCACAGAGATGTGAACATGAAGAGAGTGAAGTCCCCATCAGCTTGGGACCTTGAGTGACTCTGTAGAGCAAAATCCCTGCCAACTCATAATGAATGTATAGCATGATCAAGAAATAAACATTTTTGGTGTTTATGGTGAGATTTTGTGGTTCATTCGTTACTGCAACATAACCTAGCTTTAATACTAATAAATAGTATTAAATTTTGATGAATGTTAGGTTTCTAATTTTTTGTTTTTCTGGACCATAGGGAATGTACATTTAAATTTTAACTTTTGTAGACAATACAAAAATACATTTCAAAAAATCATACCAGTTTATAGTCCTGCATATATGAGAACATTTTTTAATCTGTATTTTACCAATACTGGATGCTACCAATCTTTGAAGTTTCTTTAGTTAAAAGAAGTTTGGATGAAAAATCCCCAAATACTTGGATATAAAGAATTCCTATATAACGTGAGTAAAAGAAGAAATCTCAAGAGAAATTTTAAAATATTTTGAACTAAATAAAAATGAATATACAACTTATCAAAATTTGTGGGATGCAGTGAAAGCAGTGCTTAGAGGGAAATTTATAGCAGTGAATGTGTATATTAGGAAAGATGAAAGATCTGAAATCAATCATCTAAGCTTCTACCTTAGGAAACTAGAAAAAGAAGGGCAAATTTAAACCAAAGTAAGTAGAAGAGAAGAAATAATAAAATTGGGACAATGAAAAAAAATCAGAAGAGAAAATCAATGAAACCAAAAGCTGATTCTTTGAAAAGATCAATAAATTGATAAGCCTATAAATCAGACTAAGAAAAAAAAGAGGAAACAAGTTACAGATATCAAAATGAAAAAGGGGATATCACTATAGATCTCATTGACTTAAAAAGGATAATAGAGAAATACAATGAACAACTCTTATGCTCGTAAATTTGATAATCTATATGAAACGGGTCAATTCCTTGAAAGACAATATGCCAAAACTCACACAAGAAGAAATAGACAATCTGAGTAGGTCTGTATCTATTAAAGAAATTGAGCAAAGGGAGTACTACTTAACTCATTCTATGAGGCCAGCATTGCCCTAATAAAACCAAGTAAGACATTACAAGAAAACTAGAGACCAATGTCTTTCATGAACATAGATGCAAAAATTCTCAATAAAATATTCAATAAATATAGTAAATGGAATCTAATGATGTATAAAAAGAATTATACACCACAACCAAGTAGAATTTATCCCAGGTATGTAAGGCTTGTTAAACATTAAAAAAACAAAAAATGTAATGCATCACACCAACAGGCAAAAAAAGAAATATCACAATCATGTGAACGGATGCAGAAAAAGAACAAAATCCAGCACCCAGTCATCATAAATAACTCTCAGTAAACTAGAAATAGAGGGAACTTCCTCAACGTGGTAAAGAATATCTACAAAAAAAGGTAAAACTAACATTATACTTAATGGTGAGAAACTCAAAGCTTTCCCACTAAGATCAGGTACAAGGCAAGGATATCCTCTCTCACCAATCCTTTTCAGTATGATACTGGAAGTTCTAGCTAATGTACTAAGACAAGAAAAATAAAGGATATACAGGTGAGGGAGGAAGAAATATAAAGGTCTTTGTTTGCAGATGGTATGATTGTCTTCATAGAAAATCTGAACAAATCAACAAAACACTGAAACTAATAAGCAATTATAGAAAGGGTATAAGATGTAAGATTAATGTGCAAAAGTCAATCACTTTCCTGTATATCAGCAACAAACAAGTGGAATTTGAAGTTAAAAACAACACCATTTACATTAGCACCAAAGAAAATGAAATACTTAGATATAAATCTAACAAAACATGGGCAAGATCTATACAAGAAAAACTACAAAACTCTGATAAAAAGTCAAAAAGAACTAAATAAATGGAAAGATATTCCATGTTTGTGTATAGTAACTCAGTATTGTTGGGTGTCAGTTTTTCACAAGTTGAATGCAATCCCAACCAAAATTCCAGCAAGATATTTTGTAGATATTAACAAACAGATTCTAAAGTTTTTATGGAGAGGAAAGAGACCCTGAATAACCAATGCAATAATGAAGTACAAAGTTGGAGAACTGACACTATCCAACTTCAAGATTTACTGTGGAGCTATGGTCATCAAGACAGTCTGGTATTTGTGAAAGACTAGGCAAGTAGATCAGTGGAACAGAATAGAGAGCCTAGAAATAGACCCACACAAATAGAGTCCACTGATCTTTGACAAAGATTTCTTCCAATACAATGGAACAAAGGTAGTCTTTCTAACAAATGATGCTGGAACAACTGGATATCCACATGCAAAAACATGAATCTAGGCACAGACCTTGCACTCTTCACAAGAATTAACTCAAAATGGATCAAAGACATAAATGTATGTAAAAAGCAAAACTGTAAATCTCCTGGAAGTTAACAAAGGAAAAAAATTTAATGACCTTGAATTTGGCAGTGATTTTTAAGATACAACACCAAAGGCATGATCCATGAAAGAAATAATTGATAAGCTAGACTTCATTAAAATTAAAAGCATCTGCTCTGTGAAAGATACTGTCCAGAGAATGAGAAGACAAGCTGCAGATTGGGTGGAAATACTTGCAAAAGACACATCTGATAAAGGACTGTTACCCGAAATAAACAAAAGAACTCTTAACATTCAATATAAACAATGCAATTAAAAAATATGGGCAAAAAACCTGAACTGGTGGCTCACCAAAGAAGATACATAGATGGCAAACATAGGAAAAGATGCTCAACATCATTAAGGAATTACAAAGTAAAAGAACAAGATACCACTATAAACCTATTAGAATGGCAAAATTTAAAACACTGACAACATCAAATGCTGGCAAGGATATGGAGCAGTAGGAACCCTCATTCACTGCTGGTGGGGATGCAATGTGGTACAGCCACTTTAGAAGACAGTTTGGTGGTTTCTTACAAAACTAAACATATTGTTACCTTCCAGCATCCAGCAATTGAGATCCTTGGTATTTACCCAAAGGAGTTGAAAATTCATGTCCACACGAAAATGCTGCACATGGATTTTTATAGCAAGGACAACACTTTTTCTTTAGAAGGCATGTTGTTTGGATGGTTCTTGGAGGTACCAACTTAGAGCTTTCTGAAATCTGAAGAAAATATTTTATGGTCACAAACTTAGCTTCATCTTTAGACCATGTTTTCCTGACAGTGCCCTCAATTTGTTCTTTGCCCAAAGCCATTTTTACTTAGCATTCTTTACCATTTTTAGAAATTGACAGTTTTCAAACCAAACAATTCCTGGATCCTTTATATTTAACAGTCCTTTCTTTAGCTCATCTCTCTCTCGTTGCATTTTACTATAAATGTCACAAAAAAAAAAAAAGGCACAAGCAAAACCTCCAATACTATATCTGGAAATCTCCTTAGTTAAACCACCCAGCCTTATAGGTACATTTTTTAGTTTTCCACGTTACTTTAGGTATTAGTGTTACTAAACTTTCTGCCACTGTTTAAAAAGGATCCCTTTTTTCCAGTTTCCAATACCATTTTTCTCACTTTCTCTTAAGTCTTCACCAGCAGCAGCCTTGAAGACCATATTTATGATGCTAGCTTTGGAAATCTCACATTGTTACTTCTTTGGTGTTATTAGAGTATATTATCGAATCATTTCTTCTGCTGGGGTCCCCTAAGTTCAATCCTGTGCCTATCCTCACAGGGCTTACAGTTAGAAAGGAGGACAGCCATGGGAAGAGTAATTAATATGAATGAGATGAATAGGGGACTCAACTTTGTCTGAGAATGGGGGTGAGGCAGCAAACAAGGCTTCTCTGAAAAAGTAACTTTCAAGTTTACAGCTGAAAGGAGTGTGTAGAGGTTATCTAGGTGAAAGGGGGACATGGAAAGGTTAATGGAAGGTCATGTATAGAAGTTTTAAAGCATGCTCTTAAGTACTTGAAAGATTGTATATATGGAGCATGAAAAAAAAGGGGGCTAGAATTGGGATGATAATTAAGAGCTATATTATCTGATCGGCAGAACCCTATCATTCATGCTAAGGAGTTTTTCCTTTAATCTAAGGGCAATGAGCCACTCAATGGTTTCAAGGCAGGGAGGGAAACCATGAGCTCTCCTGGTTCCAAAGCTTGCTAATTGGATAATAGTTTAGATGGGGGCATGAGTGGATGAAAGGAGACCAGTAGGACACTACTAATGTATCTGAGGTGAAAACTGATGTTACCTTAGACTAGGATGTTGGTGGTGGAGATGGAAAGAAGAGGGACAATTTGAGATATATGTAAGAGATAAAAACAACCAAGATTTAGTAATTTGATGGGATGTATTTTGTAAGGGGAAACAAAATAATAAAGAAAATTCTCTTGCCTCTGGATTAAGCCTGATATTGGTGCCATTTACTAAGATAGGAAAACTTAGATAAGGAGCAGATTTGGAGTGAGGGTAGGGAGAAGAATATGAGTTCACTTATAGATGTGTTTGGTAGTTGCTGCCTCTGATATCTTCAAGGAGATCTGTTTACCCCTGAATGCAGGGCTGAGTGTGTGTCAATAAGTTTTCCTTATTAAAACATATCAATTTTGTATTGGTTATAGTCCCTTCTCACTATTAATGTATTGACATTTCCTCTATTTCTTGATTAGCTTTGGTAGAGGCTGTCAAATATATTAGTATTTTCCAAGCAACAGCTGTTGAGTTTTGTTATTCCTCCTACTGTATTCTTATACGTGAATTCAGTAATTCTTGATCCTATTTTTGTTCATTCTTTTCTTCTCATATCCTTGCCTTATTTTAGGACACATGAGTTGAATGCTTCATTCATGTAAAAATTTGTACATTTTAAAGATGTGAATTTACCCTGAATCCTGAATTCAGATTTGGAAGAATCTATTAGATTTTGTTTAATTTAAAATTAATTTACTGTGTAAAATTTAAATGACCGTTTCACAGAGAATAATAGAAAAAAGAATGATATATTCAGAATAATCATATCCATATATATGGAGAAATTGAGCATATTTTAGTTTTGGAAGTGCTATGGGAAATAGAAGAATACTAATTTTTCACTGCATTCAATTATACAAGTATATCGAGCAGAAACAGCATGATAGACTTCAAGTATCACCTATACTAATGAGGCATTGGCCCCACCCAGGCCATTAAATAGGAAGAGTTCCAGGACTCACCACTATGACAAGGCAAACCTAAGTAAAGCCCAATGTCATTGTCTCTACTGGAGATGTTTTCTCTCCTTGATGACCAGAGCACAGGTCCCTAGAGGAAGCAGACTGGTGCAATGCAGTGGCTCTCAACTTTATCAGAGCCAGTGCCTACCTTTGTTAACAATTTTTTGTTTAAAAAATTATTGGGACTTCCCTGGTGGCACAGTGGTTAAGAATCTGCCTGCCAATTTAGGGGACACGGGTTCGAGCCCTGGTCCGGGAAGATCCCATGTACCGCAGAGCAACTAAGCCCGTGCACCACAACTACTGAGCCTGCACTCTAGAGCCCGTGAGCCACAACTACTGAGCCCGCGTGCCACAACTACTGAAGCCCACACGCCTAGAGCCCATGCTCTGCAACTGCAACAAGAGGAGCCACCGCAATGAGAAGCCCGTGCACCGCAACAAAGAGTAGCCCCTGCTCGCCACAACTAGAGAAAGCCTGCGCACAGCAACAAAGATGCAATGCAGCCAAAAATAAATATATTTTTTAAAAAATTATTATTATCCTGAAATGAGAGTCTTAGGTAATGCAATCTACCTAATTCATAATTTTTTAAAAAGTCAATATTCTTAATTCTCTAATATAATGGAAAACATATGAAAGGAAACTAATTTACAATAAAGTGATGCTTCATATGTAAATGCTCAGAAAGGCACTACAGTAGAGGAAATAAGGAGGTAGTCAGATGTTTGCATTACTTAGGTTGAGTAAGTTCAGATTTAAGAGAGATAAGACACTACTCAACCAAATATCGTAAATCCCAACAGTAATGCAATCAGTGAAGTCCATTTAATTTAATTGCTTTAAATGCAGTATCACATTATTTAAAGGTCAATGAAATGATTAAATTGCAGTGAGCCTTCTGAGATTTCCTGGGGTTTGCTACATGGGCCAAAACTATCCCCTCCCTTTTATAGTTTGGAGCCTCCTGGTGGCAGTTGCTCTGCTCCAGCTTAATACTAATGGGAAGAATTCCAGATCCTATACTTTCAATTCTCCTTTTTACTGAATTGTAACATCTTATTGGTTCCCTCGTTAATGAGCTTAGTAAAATCTTTGCCATGTATTATTTTATTTTTGTATGAGAGTCGTGATTTTATCTCCTAAAAAATAACCACTTAGCACTATCATCCCCTCAAAAAACCATGTTGTATTGCACAGATTGCTGAGAGACCTGGTGGGTGGGAAAAGTCTGAGGATCTGGGTTGGAGGAGGTACGTCAGAACCACAGACAGCAGCAGGGCACGCTGCAAACACACAAAAGAGCAAAGCAGGACTTGTTACTTAACATCTAGGCAGAAGCCACTGTCTAATCCTCAGACACCAGGTAGGATAAGCCTGGAATCAATGCAAGTTTCAGAGATAGACCCACTTCCTTTTTCCAATGCCATGATATCCATGAGCTCCCCCCACCCCCAATACCTAGATGCCTCAGGCAAGAAGTTTCCAAGATAAAATAAAGAAAATGGAGTGCGGAGCAAAGTTTTCCAGAGGAAACTGAGTTAAGCTTCAATAAACTAAATTTTCAAGTAATTTTCAAAGTTACTCTGCATGAGTGGGATTGATTTTTTTTTTTCCTACCACTGAATGGAAATAGGACCTCAGAAGATCGAATTCAGTTATAAAGAAATAAAAGTTACATTTTTGCACCTCCAAGATGTAACTATAAATTTTAATCTCATCAGGCAAAAATTGGATCATGGCATACCTATTGCCTCATAATCTGTTTTTCTCCCTTATTCAGGGCAACATTCATGCATATGCATACACACGTATCTCAACTTTTAAATTGCTGCATAATATTCCATTGTGTGCATGAACTGTAATTAATGCTTGGTGAACATTTAAGTTTTTATCATTTTTCTTTCATAAAAAGTGCTGGAATCTTTTGTATCTTTGCACGCTTGTCTAATTATTTCCCTAAGATAAATTTCTAGAAGTGAAATTGCTGATACAACAATTGAGTATGTGCACTCAATTTTTGATTCTGCTTACTGGATGTCCTTGAAGATTTCCAGTCATTAGAGAGCCCATTCCCCATGCCTTCACTAAGAATGGTCCTAAGCAGTCTCTTGATTCTTAACCAAATTGACATGTGTTTAACAGTTTCTCACTTTAATTTTAGTTTATTTGTTTACTGGTGAGATTGACCTTTTTTTCATAAGTTTCTTATTTTTCTTTGCATACCCTTTTTCTATTTTTTTATGAGTTATTGGTCATTTTAATTTGGAAGTTGTTACACTAACCCTTTGTCTTTCTTATATATGGTGAATGTTTTTCCTACCTTTGAGTGTAATGTCTTTGGCTACATTCATTTTTCCCTTAATAAATTCCATATTATTTTCATTTATGGTTTCTGCATTTTGTGACAAGATTAGAAATGCTTTGTCCTCCCCCCATTTTATAAATATATCTGATCTTTTGTTTCATTTATTTTGTGCTTCTATTATTTTTAGTGGTTAAATATTAACAATCTTACTGCAATTTTTAAGTATATGGTAAGAAGTGAAGATATACCTTTATTTTTCCCAAGAAGAAAGTCAATTTTTCTAACATCAGTTGCGGAGTTGTTCATATTTGTGTGTGTGTGTATATATATATATGCTTTATAAATATATGTGCATATGGAGAAAGAGAAAGGATGAGAAAGAAAAAGTAGCCTGTTGATCTCAACTCTTTTAGTTAAATAATTTATATATAATAATTTAATATTTTAATTATTACAGTGTTAAATGTTTTAATATAAGACATGGAAACTTACTTTTCCCATTCCTTTGTGTCAATATTTTTGTAAGTATTCTTACACATTTGTTCTATTTACAATTTAGAATTAATGTGTCAAATCCCAAAGTAACTTGAAAAGCATGTGAGTTCTTTGCTAGATACACAGATCTATATTTTCTTTCTAATAAAATTTGTGACTGGTATATTTAATTTAATATATCATAAACTATTCTCTTTTACATTAGGTATCCCATTAGGATGGTTTGCCATACTGTCCCATTATGATTGTGAATTTGGACAGATTTAATGCGTATGGCTTAGATGGACATTGTTGGGCTTTTTTTTTTTTTATCAACTTGATAACAGTATTTTTTGTTTGTTTGAATTTAGATTTCTCCAAATGTTAGTGTTTCCAAGCCTGCTGTTTTTTTCTTTATTCATTTTCCAGCTCTATGTTATTTTGTCTTGGGCATACAGTTTATAAACAACAAAAAGCTTGGTTTTGCTTTACTATTCATTCCATGAGGTTTTGTATAATAGAGTTATTTCGTTGATTCTCTTTATTTTTCTTTACTATGCTTTTGTATATCCTTATTTTTCTTTTTCTAATTTGCCATCTTTAAATTACTTTTTTAATCTCTTTGAAGTTATATATTTCAAAATATTTTTCAAAACATTTTAACTTCTATCAGTGAAAAGAATATGTGTATTTCTCTTCTTCAAGTTCAGAAATTTAGCAGTTTTACTTCCTACCCTTTTCTCCAAAATTCCTCATATACTAAAAAAAACTGCATATTTATTTCCAGATCCTCTTTCTCATAATGCAGTTTCTCTTTGAAGGATCTTTGCTAACATAGGCCAACAAGTCCTTAGAAAATGGTACTTTGCTGGTTATATAGCCCATTAGTTTTTTTTTGTACTATGTCTTCCTCTTTCTGTAAATTTTTATGCTGAATCATTTTTCTTTTTGCTCCCATGAATGATTTTTTTCTTCCAAGAGGCGTACCTTGCGATTGCTTGTATGTGTTAAAACATGTTTCATTTTCCCTCTCACGTGAACATTTTTTGTCCAAGTTTACAGTTCTTGGGTAATAATCTTTTTTCTTAAGAAAATGTTAAACATTGCTCAGCTGTCTCTACAATTGATTGTTACAGGAGTGATAACTGATGCCAATCTGGAACATTATTATAGTGTAGGATTTAATGTTTATTTTGGAATTCAGAAATCAGGAATCTCTATCTTAGTATCTATCATTTTTCTAAATGTCTCTTGTAGGCTTGAGAAGAAATAATGTTCTCTAATGGTTGAATGCAAAATTTAATGTTTTCTTTAGATCAAGCATATTCATTATATTTTAATGTCTTTGATATTTTGCTGTTTTCTGCTTTTCCTGTCAATAATCAAGAAAGCAGTATGGAGGTCTACTTTGATAGTGCATTTGTCACTTTTTCCTTGGGGGTTCTATCCATTTCTTCTTTATGTATTTTGAGGCTATTTTATTAGTGTTTATATTTAAAAAGATCTTCCTAGTGAATTAAATCTATCATTATGTAGTGGTTTCTGTTATCTCTAATAATGCTTTTTAACTTGTGTTTTTAAATTTGATATTGAATGCTTCTTTACCATTTCTCCTCAGGATTCAGTGAGATTTTCTGATGTAAACCTCAATCAACTCAGAGAAAATTTCTTCTATTATTTCTTTCCTGTGCTCTCTAGTCTCCTGAAAGACCTAATCATATAGATGTTGGACCATCTTCCTCTATTATTCATGTTAGTGAGTATTCCTCTTATCATTTACATAATGTCTGTTTTTGTTCTAAATTCTGTAATAATTCCCACTAGAATGGAAGCTCCATAGGAGCAGGGGTTTGTTTGCTCCTTGTATACCCAGTGTCTGGATGTGAGCCAGAACAGAGAGCAGAGGAGGTGCTTAAATAATATTTATTGAATAGATGAGTGAATTCTTGGTGTGCTTGTTCTAATTTGTTTTCAGCAGTCTAGTGTCCATTCTGCTATTTCTGGCCTCTATTATTTATTTTTTAATTTGATAAATCATCTTTTTTCCCCTACAGGAACTCATTCTTGTTCTCTGATTACTCCTTTTCCCATAGCCCCCATGTTAGTTCTATGCATCCCTATAGTCTATTAAATTGCTCTGAAAATACACATTGTGATTTTCTTTTAAGTTTTTCCTGGTTTTGCTAACTCTGTGTCTCCGAGAGGGTGAGCTTAGGCACTAAGCTAGTGATCCTCTTTATTGCAGGGTACTTTGATGAATATATATATATTTTTTCTTTTTTTCTTTTTTTTTTTTTTTCGGTACGCGGGCCTCTCACTGTTGTGGCCTCTCCCGCTGCGGAGCACAGGCTCCGGACGCGCAGGCTCAGCGGCCATGGCTCACGGGCCTAGCCGCTCCGCAGCATGTGGGATCCTCCCGGACCGGGGCACGAACCCGTGTCCCCTGCATCGGCAGGCGGACCCCCAACCACTGTGCCACCAGGGAAGCCCTGATGAGTATATTTTTTATCAGTGAAGGGTAAGCTTGATCTGAGCCCTTTCAGTGACTGTACATGTCATTTTTTTGGCCTCCCCAGTATGGCTCAATCTGATTGGCTACTTACTGGAGGAGTCTGAGAACAAGTTTTTCTCTGGGTATGGTTAATGGATGGAGATTCTAGAATTCACGCAGTGTCAATTTCCAATCAGGAATTATTGAACTTCACTGCCACTCTGAAGACCCTCTAAGCCGTACTATTAAGAAGAATAGAGTTGAGGAGGAAAAGAAGGCAACATTTAAAGCTTTGAAGGCACAAGATTTCTTAATGAGGATAACTTAATGCTGGGATAGAGTGTGCAGATGCAACTCCACTCTTTAAAGACACAGTACCTGAAAGAGAGGTGCCAGTGGACCTCTCCAAGGCAGCCAAGTTCTGACTCTGAATTGCATTTCTAAGTATTCACTGACAGGCTCTGCCCACACAGATATTCTTTCCCCCTTTTGGTTACATACCCTGAGGTGGAGTGTACACACTCCTTGATGTAGATTGAGGAGAAGAGAGACATCTAGTGGTAACCTGCAACTAGGAGGACTGTTACCAGAGACAAAACTTTGGTACCAAAAATCTGAGACAGAACTCCTGGAGTGACATTCCATTAAATATTGAGTTGACTGTGTTTGCCTCTCAGGAATTTGCCCATCTGCCAGCATCAAGTTCAGTAAGGAGAGTGGAGGGGGCTGTGGTTGTCCACCTGGAAGATATCCAGAAGCATATGACAAGGGTGATTTCCAATGTCCCCAACAGAAGAGAGAGGGACAGCTAGGTTGTAAATAAAAAGAACTTCTGGGATCCCCACTTAGTAGAAGAATTTTCTTGTCTGTGTGTGTATATGTGAGTGTTGGGGGTGTAATTTTGAAAAGAGGGGCAGGGAGACATAGTCAGAAATTATTAGTCTATGTAAATCATTTTAGCATCCCACCTTACCCAGGAGAAACCTCTTGTCTCACTTGGCTATTCCCCTTCTACTTCTCTCTGAGGAGCATTTTTCTCTGCCTCACTAGGTCCTGGAAAGAGTGAAAGGGGCCAGAAAACCCTAACTGGAGATGGGAGATGAAGAGGGGAGAAGACCTCAGGGGAAAAGATATGAAGTTGATCTCCATAATAAGAGAAAAGGCACGGGTTTTGAATTGGGTACAATTTATTTCTTTTTTGTTTTGAGTTGTGTGTTTAAGATTGACATTTTAAAAAATTATTATTTTTGGCTGTTTTGAGCGTGCTGCCTTGAAGGTGACATCATCCAGGAACGAAGTCCACTTGTGTCCAAGATTCATAATAGTCACAGCTTCCGTTCATGCTGCCATATCCCCATTGCTGCTTATACCTAACTTGAGTTCAGAATTCTGGCTCTTTCCAGAAATGGTTCTCTAAGCCTCGGCACATGAACCTCTGACTCTGACTTCTCTGCCTCTATCAATCATAAGAAGAACCTGACTGTTGACTCCCCAGCTTATCAGTTTGGCCCATCTCCAAACTGTTCCTGGCAAATCCAGTCCCAATCCTCTCTTTCCTATATTCTGCTCTAAGTGTTTTTGTTCAAACAGTTCTGTCAGCTCTGCGAGGCAAGAGGCATATTCCCATCCCATTGTTTTGTAAAGCTTTATATTCCCTTTTATTAGTCCCCAAAGTGAATCTTTTCTAAAAAGCTCTCTTGGTATTTTGTTATTCCTACAGGAATCTCATACTAATTTCTTTGTTATTACAATCTGGTTGTTCCATAAATAGATTACTTCTAATCTGTTATTTGAAACAGATTCCTATTAGCACAAAGATTGTATTTATTGCATAACATCGTGCCTATGTGTGATATCCTATAAAAGAAATCTACATTGGTAGAGAAAGATATCTTTGTTTGCTTCCTTTCCCCACGCCACCCTACACTCTGCTTTACAGTAAGGCGATGCTGGGGATATTTGCACCAATACTGAGTATTCCTTTTCGATATCTTCAATTTAATACCAGTGGGGAGATAGCCACAGGTATTCAGAAAAAAATTCACTTCTCTCCTGGCAAACAAATCCTCAGTGGGAAAGCCAAACATAGCAGGTGAATTCATTTGAATAAAAAGCTGATGGACCATTTTAACATCAAGCCTGTGAAGGGTTACACGGGATTGGGACCAGCTGCTTTCACTCACCCTTGTTAAAAGCAGGAACAGGCTGCAGATAGCGCATGGAGCTACCAAACAGAGGACGCCTTGGCTTTGGAGATGAAGTCTGAAAATTCATCCTCTGAAAATGAAATAAAAATGAAGCTTCTAGTTTCTGTGTACAAGCGCTCAATAAAAAAGCAGAGTACTTTCGCTGCTGAGATATTTCAAGACCTTCGGCTAAACATCCAGGTATGTCCCATGTTTAATCAAGAAAACCAGTCCTGAATCTGGAACTGGCGTATAATCGAAGTAATTGTAATGTGTTGGAAGGATGGTAGTCTATGTGGAGTCTAGAAATCGAGAGCCAAAGAGTGAGTCATTTATCTCCAACCCAGTTTGGAGATGGGACCACACCGACTGGAATGAGAGGAGTGGAGTCTTGATATGAGTATCTCTATGGGGAGACGCCAGGGAGTTTTTCATACTGCTTTGTTCTGGTTCAACGCTCACTGAGAAACCTTTCTTTTAAAATTTTCGGCGTTTACTTGTATGCTGTTTTATGTGAGTTATGTTTTTACGTTGACTGTTTTGAAAACTAGAAACACTTGGAGACTGACTCTTCATTTCACTTACCTAACAACTATTTTGGGCATGTATTTTCTTCCAGTCTGTTTTCTACGAATATGTATTATAATAATGGTGTGCAAGCCATTTTGTTTTCTGTTTTTTCATTTAACATTCTATAAGAAGCCTGCCCCATACAGCTAAATTATATTCATAATCACCATTTTAAATATCGCCACACACGTATCATAGACTTGTTTGTATATACAGCACAAAAGAATTAAATACAAAATTTTTGCACCATGGGCTTCCCTGGTGGCGCAGTGGTTGGGAGTCCGCCTGCTGATGCAGGGGATACGGGTTTGTGCCCCGGTCTGGGAGGATCCCACGTGCCACGGAGCGGCTGGGCCCGTGAGCCATGGCCGCTGAGCCTGCGCGTCCGGAGCCTGTGCTCCGCAGCGGGAGAGGCCACAACAGTGAGAGGCCCGCGTACCGCAAAAAAAAAAAAAAAAATTTTTGCACCAGCATGTGAAGAGCTTGACATTAGAGGTTGTCCATGCCAGCATGACTCTCGCCTGTGCCTGAGGCTGCACTCCCTAAAGCAGTACAGCAATACCTTTTCATCAGTGTAAGGATGGGTACCCAAGGTCTGTCTCCAGACTCATTCTGGGGTTCTCTGCCCACCTATTCATCTGGGTTTGGTGATGAGTTTGGAGTAGGGGCTGGTCTTTTTGATTTAGCATCTCCCCAAGACAGTGCCTTTCAGATTTCTGCTCTCACTGACAAATGTCCAAGCTACCATGACCCTTGCAAGATACAGGCTTTGGGAATACTGAGCCCAGTGGAGCCCAGTGCGCAACACCTTACCTTGTGGCAAAGAAAAGCTCAGACAAGAGAGAGCACTTGGAAAATAAAAGTATTTTTACTTGTGAAGTTTTTCGAGTTACTTCACACTTTAACAGAGCTGGGCTCCCCAAATAACCGAGGTTAAATTAGCTTTTTCATGGCAGAAAAACATGTTTCTTCACTTGTTTGTCATCTATAAATAAAGGTTTACATACATGTGTCGGCATCAGTCTTGTAAAAGTCAAGGGTAACATTGTTTTGATTGGAGAGTTAACCTAAAGGAAAGGGCTCAAGGCTTCCTGTATTTGGAGGAGCAGTGCCAGGCAGGGTGTTCTTGCTTTTAAAAAAAAAAAAAAAAAAAAAAAACTTAATCAGAATGCACAGAGGAGTTTTTTCTCCTCTGGCTGAAGTTTGTGATGTGCTTAGTGGTAATACTGGCAGCTGGGCCAGTTTTGCTTTCTTATCTGTCTCAGAAAGAAACTGGACAGAAGCGTGCAAGGATGCTGTTGGAGGACAAAGAAGAGACAAACCACATTGGCTTCTTGGTTAATCTGTTGCTAGAACATACTGCCAAACAAGCGATCACAAAATCTCAGTTCCATGTAACTGTGAGCATTTATCTCACATTCTGTGGGTCCTCTGAGGGTCAGCTGATCAAAGCCAGACTCAGGTCAGCTCGCTGGAGAAGTTCTGCTCCGTGAGTTTCTCTTGCTCCTACTGGGACAGGCTCAGACATGGTCTTCTCATAGCGATGTCAGAAGTTTGTTTAAAAGGACATGGAACTGGCAGGTTATCATCTCTGCTTCTGTGTTATTGGCCAAAGGAAGGCACAAAGCTGACCTCAAAGTTAAAGTGTGAGAAAGTATACTTTGTACGTGATGAGGCCATGGCAAAATGTAAATGCAGAAAATGGTGAAGCGTTGTGAGCACAAATGCAACCTATCACACTGAGGATAAGGGAAGACTTCTTGTGAACGGGGCAAATGAATTGATCCCAGGAGGATGAGAGAAGAGTAAGCTTAGGGTTTTGGAATGACATTGCAACAGAAGGAAGGGAGACAAGTATAGTGGACGAGCATGATGTTGGGAAAATAGAAGTAATTAACTGAGGTGCAGGGAATGTGGGAAGGTGATTGCAGATGAAATTCTAGAGATAGGATGAGGGCAGACCATGAAGGGCCTTGTGTACAAAATAAGGGAGCTTAAATAATTATAGAGCCACGGAGAGCCATTGAAGAGTCTCAGGTTTGTCTTGGATAAAGGTCCTTATGGCAGAAGTATGTAGGAAAAATTAGCCTGGTCCAGAAAGGTGTTAGGGAGACTGTTGAAGGAGATGTCATAAGATCTTGAATTAAGGCAGTGGAGGTGGGGATGATGGGGAGGAAAAGGATATCAACAAGGTGGACGTTACAAGACGTGATGATCTAGTTGTTGGGATTATAAAAAGAGGCCTTGCTTCTCAAACCTTGCTACTCAGGGGTCATCCACAGACCAGCAGCATCATCCTCACCTGAGGAACTCATTTTCTGATTTGGACAGTGTAGGAGGCATGGGGGTAGATGTTTAGTTCAGCCTGGGGCCTGTTGTGTTCGAGTCTCCATGGTTTGTTTCAGTGGAGATGTCCAGTCTACAGTTCTGGGTCTCAGGAAAGAGGTCTGGGACTTGAATCTGTGAATTTGGATGAGGCTACCCAGAGAAAGGGTTTTCAACCCAAATAACTGAGCGCTGAAGTCAGATCCTCGATGCAAGGAGTGAGTTAAGAATAAGAAGAATCATCTGACGGATAGGAAGAAAACCAGAAAGGTGGTATGATGAAACCCGGGGAGGAAAGGCGATCTGCAGAGTCTAAAGCCATAGAGAGATTACGTGAGATTTTTAAATAAAAGGATCTATTGGGCTTAGAAACCAGCAGGTTATTGGTAACATTGATGAGGATAATTTTAGGTGAATGTGGGGTTAAGTGGCTCAGCTAAGATTACCCTCGATATTTAAATGGAAAATCTGAGACTCAGACCAGGGTTTGGACTCCAATTCAGTTTTCATCCTGTGCACCTCAGCTGTTGATCTACTTCTGAAGATAAATTAATATATTGACAACTTACCCACAGAAGCCTTTGTGGGAGGGAGGAGAGAGAGCAAAGATGCATAAATGACAGTTTATCAAAAAAATATCTGGTAAGTTTGTTAGGTCAAAGCTCTTGGAAGTCCTGATAGCCTCTAGTTGAACAGATATGTTTGGGCTCCAGGATAGGCAAAGCCATAGATTCCCTTCAGCCTGGATCCCTGGTGACACCAGCCGTCTGTGAGATGTGCCAAGACGTTGTCACTCTAATTTCCTCAGAGTTACACGGACATCAAAGGAGAGGTCCTTTCTTTTTACCCTACGCACCTGGAGGTTTTGACTAGTACGTCAGGGAAGAAGGGAATATGCAATGTTGGCCCTTACCTTTTCCACTCTTCCTTTGCAAAAGTTCTTCCTTTTTCCATGTGGGTGATAAATCCTGTAACTAATAAAATGTCAAATCACTGTAACCAAAAGAGCCATGAAAAATCCTCTCCTCTTCCAGTTAAAATACTGACACACAAAAATAAACAGCACATCTAACATTGTGGTTTCAAGTATTTTTCCAGGCAAAATAGGCAAGGGAAAAGAATGTAAAGAATCTTAACTGGGATGCATTCTTGCGAGGTGAAGCAGGACTTAATGATTTCCAGTTTACGGGGACCATACAGCCTGAAAGACAGATTTGAGCTCTGAGCTGACTCCCATGGGCCAATCCCACGCACATTTATCTCGTTTTATTTTTCACAGTCTTCTATTCAATTTCTTAGATTACTGGAATGTTGTATTACCAAAAATGACTTAGAAGTTGATTTTCTAGTATTTTTCTATTTATATATTCTCTAGAAATAATTTTTTGCATTTTCTTTTTCAAGAGAAACGTCATTTTTTTTCTTTTTACTGACTTATTGCATTGGATGAAACTTCTAGAATAAATTCGTTAGGGTAATGATAATGGACGTGTTTTATTCTTTATTACTTATGGATGGCTTCATTGTGTCACTATGAGGTATTATATCTATTTGAGATGGTGTATAAGCATTCTTCTATTCTTGTTTAGGGTTTTTTCAATCTTTTTCTTTTGTTTTTTCCTAGAAATAGACATTGAATTTTATCAAATGCTTTTTGGCATATGATTTTTAAAATTGCAATTATTGATGTATTTTATTACTAGGTTTATTCAAGTCAAACCATTCTTATATTATTGGAATAATTCCTACTTGTTCATAAATTTTAACTTTTGTAATGTAATATAGTGATGGTAGCATAACATCATAGTTAAGAGAAGTGTTCTTAAGGCAGACTGCCTAAATTTAAGTCCCAGTTCCACTGCTGGCTGGTTGCGTAAACTTGGGCAAGTTTCTTAACCACTCTGTGCCTCAGTTTCCTTACCTGTATGGGGAGGTGGGTATTAGTCCCAACCATACAGGGCTGTTGCAAGGATACAGTAGATTAGGCATCAAACATATATTTTGCTTAGGTTGATTGGTGGAGGTGGCTGGCGACAACTTAATGGTGTGGATTTTCTTTTTGGGGTAATGAAAATGTTCCAAAGTTAATTGTGGTGAAGGATGCACAAGTCTGTGAATATACGAAAAGCCATTGAATTGTATACCTTAAATAGCTGAATTGAATTGCATGTTGGTGCCCAGTAAATGTTAGCTAACAATGTTAATAACACTATTTAATGCTAGAATTGAGAGCAGGGTTCTATAACCGGTTTGCCTTGCCCAGCTCAACCACTTATAAGTTGTGTGACCTCAGGCAACTTGCTTAACCTTTTTTGGGGGTTAGGTTCCCTCAGTGTAAAATAATAGTATCTACCTTTTCACTTGTTATAAAGAGTAAATATATCAATACATTTAAAGCACTAAGAATAGTGTCTGTCAAATAGTAAGTTCCCAGTAAATGTTAACTTTTATTAAAAATAGTTCTCAGCTAATATTTTACTTAGGATTTTAAAAATCTTTACTCCAAATTATATTGATTTATTCTCCTTTTCTTTATAAAAAAGCAACCTTCTTTCGTAATAGAGGAGTTACTATGTTGTTATGTATCCATTTTAAAATTATAAGCAAGAAAAAAGAAATAAAATTAACCCACAATCCCACTGTCCTGAGATAGTCAGTGTTATCATTTTGGAGTATAACGTTTTTTCTCCTTACTCTCATTCTTTTTCCCCAAATAAATATGTGTGTGTGTTTGTGTTGTCCTAGAGCATAAATTAAATATGTATATTACATGTAATATATCTATTAATGAGTATAACACAATTTACAGGAATAATTCACAAAATAGGATTATACTCCTCACAGTGTTTTATCTGATTTTAAAATTCAGTGATCCACTGTGAACATCTTTTCATACCATTAATTATCCTCAAAATGGTTCTGAAGAACCTAGGGGCAGGACAGGAATAAAGACGCAGAGGTAGAGAATGGACTTGAGGACACGGGGAGGGGGAAGGGTAAGCTGGGATGAAGTGAGAGAGTGGCATGGACATATATACACTACCAAATGTAAAAGAGATAGCTAGTGGGAAGCAGCCGCATAGCACAGGGAGATCAGCTCGGTGCTTTGTGACCACCTAGTGGGGTGAGATAGGGAGGGTGGGAGGGAGACACAAAAGGGAGGGGATATGGGGATATATGTATGCATATAGCTGATTCACTCTGTTATACAGCAGAAACTAACACAATATTGTAAAGCAATTATACTCCAATAAAGATGTAAAAAAAAAAAAAAGAAAACTGTAAGGGAAACCAGAGTGGTAATAATCTGTGATTAATCTGTAATTAGTGGGCTTCCCTGGTGGCGCAGTGGTTGAGAGTCCACCTGCCGATGCAGGGGACACGGGTTCGTGCCCCGGTCCGGAAGGATCCCACCTGCGGCGGAGCGGCTGGGCCCGTCAGCCATGGCCGCTGAGCCTGCGCGTCCGGAGCCTGTGCTCCGCAACGGGAGAGGCCACAACAGTGAGAGGCCCGCGTACTGCAAAAAAAAAAATCTGTGATTAGTAATAGTTGAAGGTTTTTAAGAAGGTACCTGAATACACTTAAGTATTTATATTTCTTTACAGTTTTCTCTGAAATAATTATTATTGGTAAAGCAAAATTTCTGTGAAAAAAATAATTCTTTTAATAGATGCATGACAGTCCACACATGTACCATAGTTAACTTAAGCTATTTCATACTGATAACTTTAGGATTTTTCCAATTTCTATTATATATCACATTACAAGATACAGCATATTTAAATATATCTGTATTTTGTTCTACTCTCTGACTTGGTTCTTTATATGTAAATTATCTGAGGGTTATCTTGGTCTGTGTGAATTGGTCTGCTCACCATCTATATTCCTCCTCTAATGCATCTCTTGCACTGCACATGCGGGAAAGCTAAAAGTCCCATACATCTGAGTAGCTAGTGTTTCCGACGTGATTTAGGTTTTGTGAATGGGAAGTACTTGTGTGAGACTTGACTTTGCAAGTGAATTGAGTGGGGAGTAAGGTAAGGTATATGACATCCATTTTACTGATACAGAAACTAGCAGAGGTAATATGGTTTCAGAGCTGGCAATAGTAGAGGCAACTTAGCCATTCGGCACCAACTCTCCTAGCCTAGACCTGCCATGTGGCTTTAGGAGTCATTCCTGGAAATACAGCCTGCAGCCTTTTTTTTTTTTTTCAGTCCTCTTAATGATTCTGTAAGCCATTTAGTACTATGCACTAAACCCATTTCTGCTTAAACTAGCTAGAGAAGATACTGGGTTTTTGCAACCGAGTATAACAAATACATAATGGCTCTAACTGTATTTATCTCAAATATAATATATTAATAATTCATTCTCTTCCCACTGGTTTGTAATCTAACCTTTATCATATGCATGGCATATATATATATATATATATATATATATATATATATATATATATATGCATGGGTTTTTTTGAATCTGTTCTTTTTTTTCTAACTGAATTTTTTTCCGTTTATTCTACTGCCAGTACCAGCCTTCTTTGATTACTGTAGCTTTATGGTAATCTTTAATATGTGTTTGGATAAGTGCCCCCTATTAAACCAACATTTTATAAACCTCATGGGCTTTTCTTCCAGATGAATATTTTTGTCAAGTTCTAAATAGATCTTTGAATTTTAATTGACTTCAGGAGATAACCTACATCTTATAATACTAAGTAGTCCCATCTCAAGACATATGTCTCTCTATTTAAGCAGTCTTTATTTATATAAAGAGAAGTCTCTTTTTTTGTGCTTGTTACTCTGTATATAGATCTAACAGATTTATTTTCATGCCAGTTCCCAGATATTTAAATTTTTTATGTGATGGAGAGTGACATAATCTGTATTGTTTATTTTAATCAGTTTTATCCAGAATATATTGATTTGCACATGTTTATTTTTCACTGTTTTCTTCTCTGAACTTGTTCATAAGTTCTCATAATTTTCAGTTGTTCATAGGCTATCAGAGTAGTCAGTCTTAGAGCTAGTAAAATGATAGTGTGCCTTCCTTTCTAATTCTTACACTTCCTCTTGTCTTTTTGTGTAAAGTTATAATTAATATATCAGTAGTATGGTGGATTATGCCTTCTTTTGATGGATCAGCTCTGGACATCAGTGGGATCATAAGAAGAGGAAATCCTCGAGACCCAAGATGTGTCTACTATGCTCTATTCCTCTTAGACTATATGACACAGAGCACATTCATCCACTGTTCTGTCCATTCATTGCAAGATTCCCTTGCTTAGCATGATCTTACCATTCCATATTTAGCCACAGATGATCTCATCATTTTCCCATTGGAAGATAATACACGTTTATGTCAATAGGAGTGCCTGTTCCCTGAGTCCAAAATCTCTCCCTGCTCTCCATTCCTTCTGTATTTCTGTGGTAAAGCCATGGCGTGCAAAAGCTATTTCTGTGAATGCCAGTCAATAGAATATAAAAGAGAATTTGTAAAGATTTGAAAGAATGGAAATATCCAGAGTTAGTGAGAGTGGAGAAAAACAGACCGTGTTGTCAGGTAAATGAATCCCGATGAACTTTCTGGAGAGCGACTTGGCAGTATGCTTCAAGATCTTTATAACGAGCATGTGCTATGTCAATTAAAATTCTTTGGTTGCAAGTAACAGGAAGCAACTGGAGTTGACTTAAAGAAAAGAGGTCAGGGAGTTTATTATAAGAATACAGAAGTCTCACAGGCGATTCAAGGGCAGTGTTGCAGTTGGGCCTTAAAACAGTATGAGAACAAGGATTAAAGACGTGTTAAGATCTCAGCTCCTGAGTCTCATGTCTCCCCACTCTGTGCATCCGTCTCTTTTATCTGTACTTGTCTGTAATTGATGTTTGTTCTTTCTGTGGAGCTTGGCTCTCAGATATACTATGCATGGCTTCTGCACCTAGCATACACTCCTCCAAATTCTATGGCCATAGTCTTAATCTTCTTTTTTATTTTTTTAAATTGAAGTATAGTTAATTTAAAATGTTGTGTTAGTTTCTGGTGTACAGCAAAGTGATTCAGTTATATATATACATATTTACACACACACACATATATACTTTTTCAGATTCTTTTCCATTATAGGTTATTACATGATATTGAATATAGTTCCCTGTGCTATACAGAAGGACCTTGTTGTTTATTTTATATATAGTAGTTTGTATCTGCTAATCCCAAACTCCTAATTTATCCTTCCCCACCCCCTTTCACCTTTGGTAATCACAAATTTGTTTTCTGTGTCTGTATGTTTCTGGTTTGTAAAGAGGTTCATTTGTTTCATTTTATTTTTAGATTCTCCATATAAGTGATATCATATGATATCTGTCTTTTTCTGTCTGGCTTCACTTAGTATGATAATTTGTAGGTCCATCCATGTTGCTGCAGATGGCATTATTTCATTCTTTTTCATGGGTGAGTAGTATTCTCTATGGCCTTCATCTTGAATGTGCCTTTCTGACCGTGGTGTTTAGGCTTCCCTCTATGACCACTTGGTGTTCTGAGCTCTTCATTTTTGACTTCAGTCTGTCTTCAGCTTTTACTCAATATTTACGTGTTGCCATTCTGTCTGTCTATCTTCTCCCAGGTGTCTGACCCAGGTTGCAAGCATTGTTCCAACTGGCTTAGCAATTAGCTATATCTGACGTTTTATCACTAGGTAAAGTGCCTAAAACTACTACTTCAACATGGAGATAAGTGATTTTTATAACTTTTTTTTTTCTCTTACACATTGATGCTCAGAATAAATTACTGGCCCCCTCTGTAATTAGGGGAAGCGTTAGAACAGAGATTTTGTACCCGTTTTGATGTGGGGTCTACTTGAAAGGGAAATGGAACCCGTTCAGCATGGTTCTGGTTTGGGGCTGCCAGGCTCTGCCCCAGGATAGTAAGGATGCAAGCCAGCTCAGTCTCTCATTTCATCTTTCTTGGCTTATAATAATGAAGTGACTCAGCCTGGGATTCTATAAAACAGTGAGTCATCCCAAACTATGAAATAAAGTATAGCACTTCTGTTATATAACCATAGTCATCACAGCCTACTCCCCCTGCCCCTTTCTCTCCATGTGCGTATCTATGATATGTCCATATTATTAGTTACCAATTCTTGTCATTAGGTTTATTGGTTAAACCCTGAGCCTGGTGTAGTCACTACTAGGCTGGTCTGCCCTGGACACCATATCACATGGGACACTATGTTAGTTACCGCTTGATTTCAGATAAGACAAAATGATTTCACAGACCAAACTTTGTAAGAGACCAAAGTTTACTCTTTAAGGAAATTTCCACTGTGGCTACATGATTTCATCGACTTTTCCCATTACTTTGGCTCTTTGTGAGTTCTTTTTGCTATCTATGAAATGTAGGGATGCTGGAATTCTGTCTGTTCCATAATGTTAATGGTTCTGGAAAAAAAAAAAAGCCATCTAAAAAATTCCTGAAGTTGTGGTGGGAGAGGGTTTAGTGTCTTCTCTGGCTTTTGGCAGGGAAAAGAGTATCTTTCAAGTTGGGTCTTTCCTGAAAGACTTGCCCCCATTAATCAGAAAGCTTTTCTTCTATGGTTGCTTTCTGTTTACAAATATTTAACAGCCCCTTGGCAGCAGGAGGTAGGGTTAAAAGCTCTGTACTTGCAGCTCTTTTATCCCTTTCTCCGATAATGCTGCTGGTTTTCTAAAAATGGAAACGTTCATTAGTTAACGTCCAACCTATTTATGGTTTTAATCATCATATCATTGTGTGGGCTGATGTCTTAAATGTTCACATGTATGGGGAAAGATATTTCTAAGAAACAAGACAGGGTACTTAATATGGTGATAATAATCTATTTTTATGCATGCTGGAAGCAACTGGATATAACAATTTGAAGTCATTAAAAATGTTTCTCATTCATTCCTGATAGGTTTTCCAGGAGGCTGTTAGTAGTTATCCTTGTCTGTTCAGTAAAAGAGCATTTAGAGAAATAAACCATCCCTCTCTTTAAAAATTGGCTCGCACAGGCTTTCTTCTTATTTCAACCAAGCAAGTGAAGTTTTATAATGTTGATTATTTTGGTTAGTAGTTAACCTGCCATTTGCATTTAACAGATATTTTGTATGGAAAATTAATTGATGTATTCTTTCAATGAGACTTCTTCTCCATGACCTGAAAAATTAAATTTTTATTTTTTGGTTTTGGTGAACTATCCAGTACACATTCTCTCCTAAGCTTCTCATATGTGTGTCAGCTGCTGGTTCCTATCCAAATGTGGAATTCATTTAACTAAGCACTGCCAGGGCCTTTTCTGTGGGATTCCCCCCCTCCCTCCCATTTCTGGAGACTTCTATTCCTCCTGAATGCCCCGTCTGGGAAAGATTATCTTGGCAAAGAAGGAGGACGTTGGGAAATAAGAGAGGGCAGCTCTTTGTTGCCAAGCAGAAGTAGTGGCTCACTGACTTCAGAGAAATGTGAGTGGGTGAAGTGGGAAACAGTTTTTAAGAAGTGTAAGTGATCTCATTCTTTTCCTTAAATGACTTCAATGCCATAAAGCAAGAGCGATGCCTGAGAGCTTGATGTTCAAGCTTAGCAATCCTCTTTTTATGTAGCCACTGATATAAGATCCAACAGTAGCAATGTAAGATTCGGGGCCACCGAGATGATACTACTGACCACTTAAAAATGAGTCGCATGATGTATTTGTCCAGTTTATGGGACTTCGTTACTGTCTCATTTCATGGCCTTCCTAATCACCAGAGTCGTCTTCAAACTGTATGTACCAGGAGCCAACCCAGTTGTTAAGATATTGAAGTACAGTAGCTCCCCCTTATCCACAAGGGGATATGTTCCATGACCCACAGTAGATGCTTAAAACAGTGGATAGTACCAAACCCTGTATGCGCTATGTTTTTTCCTATACAAACACACCTATGATAAAGTTTAATTTATAAATTAGGCACAGTAAGAGATTAACAATAACTAATAATAAAATAGAACAATTATAACAATATACTGTAATAAAAGATATGTGAATGCGGTCTCTCTCTCTCAAAATATCCTATCGTACACATTTAATGCCTTTCCATCTTAACTAAACACTTATCATGCACCGTGGCCATAACTTTTGCAGTTTGAGGTGCGACAGCAAAAGGAGCACAAACTTTTTCTTCTCTGCAGTTTCACAGATGGAAGATTTGTTCTTACCGTAGATGTTAGCAACTTCAGCGTACGATTTTTTTCTTTCCTTATCAAGTTGAGAACTTTTGTCTTTTTACTTAATGGAAGTACCTTCAAGCTTCTCTTTGGCATATTTGAATTGCCAGCATCATTACTTTTATGCTTTGGGGCCATTGTTAAGTAAAATAAGGTTTACTTGAACACAAGCTCTGCCAAGACAGTTGATCTGGTAACCAAGACAAGCTAGTAGGCGAGATTTGCTGGACAAAGGGTTGAATCATGTCCTGGGCAGACAGAGCAGAGTGGTGTGATTTCATTACTCGGAACGTCTTAAAATTTAAAAGTCATGAATTGCTTATTTCTGGAATTTTCCATTTAATATTTTCAGACCATGGTTGACTGGGGGGGTAATTGAAACCAAGGAAAGTGAAACCACGGAATGCGGAGGCGGGGGTGGGGGACACACTACTGTACTTCAGAGATCCTCTGGCTCTTCCCTAGATCAACTAAGTAAAGTGTTGCTCAGTTGGTAAGAGGGTGACCTCCAAGCCGCCTACGGATGGCGACCTTTCTAATTTGTCTAATATGGGCCATATCAGTTGGTAAATATTTTGACTATCACTGCTAATAACCCATCTTCTTTTTAGTTTTTCCTTCTGCCAACCCATTCATTCATTTTCAAATTCATTTATTTAAGAAATCCTTACTGATGACCTGCTAAATGCAAGACATTGTTGTAGATGCTAGAGAAACATTAGTGAGGAAGATGGACAGGGTCCTTGATAGGGTGGTGTTTTCATTCAAGTAGAGAGAACAAACAGTCAACATGAACACAGAGGTAGAAACAAGGTCATTTAGGAATGATGGGTGCTATGTGGGCAGTATAACAGTAATGAGACAATTGCCAAGGAGGGATTCGTTAGGTGGAGGGGTCAGGGAAAGCCCTTCTGAGGGGGAGTGTTAGCTGATACTTAAATGGGCAATTCTTCTGATGTCTCTTGGGCTCCATAGTGTGACCAAGAGTAGGCAGGCTGCCAGCTGAAGGATGCCAGCTCCGTGCATCTCTCACACACATCCAGAATCCTAGCTTAGGCCTTTCCATGGCATAAGTGGAAGAAAGGGAACACATGTTTCTGGGTTCTTTCTGTGTCACTTGCTAACATCCTTGGTTAAAGGAATTCACCTGGACAAACCCAGAGACAAATAGGGAAGTTACCCGTGATGTTAAGTAGCAAACGATGTGGACAAAGTGAGGGCTGAAGAAATGGGATCATTAATGAAATCAGTCAACTATATATTCTTCTGTTAACTTTTCTCTTTTAGCTAAAATGTTTTTTAAAAACACATTGTTTTTTCTCCTTTTCTATAGCAACCTGTTCTTGTGGTTGTGGATACATTATCTCAGTAACTTCTCAAACTTTTCGGAGAAAACGAATTAGAATTTTTTTTTCTTAGATTTTCTTAGTTCTGTGAAAAATTGCTTTTTCCTCAAGGGTCAATATTATTTTTTGGCAATTTACTCCTCTTGGTCTCTCACTGATCCTGTAGTTTGTCTCAGATGTTTGCTGATGTCTGGATCTCAGTTCCCTTTTGTGGAGGACTGGATTGATTAACATTAGGCACAGCTGTGAGCTTTTCCTATCGATTTTTCCTCCAGTGGACCTCTCCCCTGAATGGGAGGGCTTGGTATACTTGGCAGGCTTTAATTTAGGGAATAAAAGTGATGAGCAAGCAGGCAAATACCAAAATAAGGATCATTTCACTCTGAGGTGCCAGTACCCACACGAGCAACCTTGATTCTCTCCATATTTAGATATGGATATTTTAGAGAAGAGCCTCTAGCTTTTGTTGGGGATTAAATGCTGCCGCCACCCATCACTCTGCTTGGTCAGGGGCCTGGGAAAGGAGTGAATGGCTGAGAGGAGACATTTCTAGTTTTCTTTCCTCCTTCTACTCTCTACACCTGCCTCTGCCTCGCCAGAAGCCTCTCAAAGTTTTAGCAGAGAAGAATGGATTCTGCATTCACTGCCTCTTTATCTTGTTTCCTGTGCTCTGTTATTGGTCAGCATGACCCCATCTGCTTTCCGTCTTCCGGACATTGATCAAATCTGTAGTCCACCCAGGCCCGGGATGGTGAGACAAACCCATGTGTTTCCTCTTCTGTCTTGAACTGGAAAGTCATGGAAACCTTGAAAATCCCACAATAAACCCCTCCCAAATTAAGATTGCCAAACATTAAATTTTCAAGTGGAGGAATTTAAGTAAATCGATTTATACAGTCATCCCTCTTTATCCACGGGGGATTGGTTCCAGGACCCCCACGGATACCAAAATCCGAGGATACTCAAGTCCCGTATGTAAAATGGCCAGTCCAGTCAGCCCTGTGTGTCTGCGGATGTGAAACCCACAGATACGGAGGGCTGACTGTACTAACATTGTCCATTTCCTGTCGCTTATAGCACCTTGTTGTTCAATTTCTCCTTACAACAACAACGGATATTAAATTTAAAGATTTCTTTTCAAAAGGCACATACTCATAAAATACACTCTTAGTTTCCTTTTGGTGCTAGCTATTGCAGGAGCAAATGGCCCGTAGCAATCGCAGGTTTCACTTTAACTGATGAGTCTTTCCCTTAAAACTGTTCTACAGCCCCTAGAAGCTTCTTTAATCTAGCTGCGAAAGACCCATTTAGACATGAATGAGGATTGTTTTGAAATCTCTCTGCTGAAAAAAAAAAAAAATCTCAAGTAAAGTAGACCCTTCAGTCCTCCCCCGCCTCCCCGCCCCCCCGCACCTGCCCCCACCAAAGACATTTCCTGGAGATAAACTGTTCTCAAGCCAAGTGTTCTGCTAAAGAGATTCCAGGCTCACAAGTGCTTCAGGCAGATTGCCCATCCTGCAGGGCTGGTCTGCAGCCAGGGGCTGTCCAACGGCACAAAGCTCTGGTTTAGTTGTGCCCATCTTGGAGGTTTCAGATTTAGGGAGGGTGAGCAATTCTTTCATCCCTATGCCTTGAAGTTTTGGTGGGAGGCTTCTCACTTTGCCCTGGCTTGAAGAAATGAAAGGAAAATCTTGACTATGTGTATATATATATATACATATATATATATATATATATACACACACACACACACACACACACACACACAATGTCATTGTCAATGGTTCTAAACACATGCAAAATAGCATGCCCTTTTTCCAGAATATTGGAAAACTTATTCCTGGCTGGAATTTTGTTTGACCATTGAATCATGAAAGGCATATAATTATAATTCCTAGAACGTAAGCAGAACATGTTTAGGCTTGTTTTGGAATCTGTTAATTTCAATGAACTAGTCCATACTGACGGAAGAAAAGAACATACATTAAACCAGTTAGGTCTTCCATGAGTGTTGTCACTGTAATACTCTGAGGACACTCTTGTACCGTAAATTTCTCCCAGCACCATTTGTTCATTTGCACTATTTCCAATTAAACTATTTTATTTCGATTGAACTTTTTTTTTTGGTCTACAATGGGTACGAGGTAGAGTCTTTGGTGGGGGGGGGGTCAAATGGCTTGGACCATGGTCTCTGGTTGTATACACTAGTATGTAACCAGTTGTGCATAACTCAGTGGTCACCGGTGCAGTAGACACACAGACAGGCTTTCTTTTGGGGGGACCAGCAAGTATCCAGGGGCACTGCATGCAATCCTGGACCCCCTTTTTCTTGCTTTCATAAGGTGAGGAAATCTCTTTGCCATTTGCCCCAATACCATCCTGAAGAGGGATGGAGGATGGGTAAACTCATCTGAGAGTGATGGCATCGGCCTCTGTGCACCGGTGCTGAATTGCATCTTAGAGACAGAATTTTGGGTGAAGTAGAAAAGAACAGCTTTATTGCTTTGCCAGGCAAAGGGGGACACAGCAGGCTAATGCCCTCAAAATTGTGTGTCCCAACGCGGGTGGGGGGGGGCGGGGATTTGGTGAGGAGTTTTAGAGCAGTGGTTCAAGGGCAGGTTTGCTGATAAGGATCAGGGTGTGTACAAGGCCTGCATTCCTTTAGTCTGGCCTCAGATGGTCTCCTGAAGAGCTCCTATGGTTCTCGTGGTTATCAAACTGTGACCTTCTCTCTGGAATGAGGAATGCTTCATCAAGTAGTTAACATCTTCCATTTGTTGGGGTTTTAGTTCTGCAGAGAAGCTCGAAGGTATTGTTATGTGTATTCATTGAGGCAGAACCAGAACGCTGTCCCAAGGCTGCACTATTGTTCCTCCCTTGTTTCTGCATCCCCTCTCTTCCCTGATTAGCAACTGGTTAGAACCTGCCCTTTAGAACTCAGGGAGGGTCATGGAAGCTGAACCCTCATCCCTACAAGCAAGAAATGGGGGACACAGAAAGGCTTCCATGCCCAGGAGCTCCACAGGGTCCTGCTTGGTTTCTTTCTTTCTTTCTTTCTTTCTTTTTAAGGTTTATTTATTACTTATTTATTTTAGGCTGTGTCAGGTCTTAGTTGCGGCATGCAGGATCTTCGTTGAGGCGTGTGGGATCTTGCGTTGCGGCAGGCGAGTTTCTCTCTGGTTGTGGCGTGTGTGTTTTCTCTTGTTGTGCGTGGCTCTGTAGTTGTGGCACGTGGGTTCCAGAGCGCATGGGCTCTATAGTTTATGGCACGCAGGCTGTCTCCTTGAGGCGTGCGAGCTCAGTAGTTGCAACACATGTGCTTAGTGGCCCCACGGCACGTGGGATCTTAGTTCCCTGACCAGGGATCGAACCCATGTCCCCTGCATTGTAAGGCGGATTCTTTACCACTGGACCACCAGGGAAGTCCCCCCGCTTGGTTTCAAGAGCTAAAGAATTTCATATGAGGTGCCTACATTCCTCAAGGACTATCTAAATAATGTTATCGGACCAGGTTTACTATGGTAAACTAAACCATCCGTTTCCCCTCTATGCAGCAGGTGGGAATACTCAAGGAATCAGCAAAGAATCTATATTTTCTTTGCACTGTGGTGTGAATAAATCTGTGATTCTGATAGTGTGTTTTTCATGACCTATTTCTCCAGCTTGGGATACAAATATATTCCCATTTCTTATTTTTCCAATTATTAATTCAGGCAACCCCAGATTCTTCCTCTGGAGTTCTCTCCTACATCCTCAGTGGTCAAGGACAACAGGCAAAAGTGACCAGCTCTGCCTTAACACTCCAGAGGAGACAGGGCCCGGAAGGATGAATCAGTTCTGCTGCAGTTGCTGCTGCTGGAGATCTGTCCTGCTTGCCCACTGGGGCAGGGATGTCTCTGCTAGTCCAAACCCATCTCTGTGCTTGGGCAAGAGTTTGGATTAGCAAACTTTTGTGTGAGTCACTGATGCAAAACTGCTTCCCTCTTCAGCCTCACACTGTATAGGACCAGCCTCCCCTACCAAATTTCCTAAGCCTGTGAGGAGGTCCAGTACCATCCCAAACTTCCCTTCCTTCCTGGTGAGTGTCCTAGGAGGGCTTTGCTATTCTTTTTTTTTTTAATAAATAAATTTATTCATTTATTTATCTATTTATTTATTTTTGGCTGTGCTGGGTCTTCGTTGCTGTGCACGGGCTTTCTCTAGTTGTGGCGAGAGGGGGGCAGAGCTACTCTTTGTCGCGGTGCATGGGCTTATGCAGTGGCTTCTCTTGTTGCAGAGCACAGACTCTAGGCACACAGGCTCAGTAGTTGTGGCTCAGAGGCTCTAGAGCACAGGCTCAGTATTTGTGGCGCACAGACTTAGTTGCTCTGTGGCATGTGGGATCTTCCCGGACCAGGGCTCGAACCCGTGTCCCCTGCATTGGCAGGCAGATTCTTAACCACTGCGCCACCAGGGAAGTCCTGCTATTCTTTCTTGATGGCAGAACTTGGTCAGACCATCACAATCCATCCTGGTAAGTTCTCCTAACTTTGAATGTCAGGCATAAGGAGTTGAGTTTCCTCCAGGAAACTACTGGCTTTCAGAAAAGTAGTTCATCTCGCCTACGGGTACGTTAAGGTATCTTCTTGGAAAAGCAAACTCGGTTAAATGACGAAAAGGTTCTCCTTTCCCCTTCAACCATGAAATTAAGGACCTCATTCTCTATTTGTTTAACTAAGTAGGGCCCCTTGAATGATACCTTGTGTTTCTGCTATTTGAAATCCATGCCAAGAATATAGGCACATATACAAAAGATTTTTTATAGTGTTATTTAAAATGATGGAAGATACATAACAATTCGAATATCCTACGTGACTGTTTGTTGAGGTACTATTTTGTATTTTCTTTTTACTGCTGGAAAACTTAGATATTTGAGATGGCTTTTCCCTCTGGAATTTGTACCTAGTTTTAGGGCCTGTGTTTCCTTTGCCCCAGATGTTTTTGCAGTGCCTAAAGCCTGAGTTGCTTGAGCACAGTCTTTCTTCTTGGCACTTGGGTAAGCCTAAAACAATTGGAGAGATTAGGTATAAGAAAGCAGCAAGAGAAGGGAGGAGATTCTCCAAGGCTGAGAAGGGGGCCAAAGTCTCTGGTTTCTGGTGGTGGTGGAGACCCACTCTGTAGGTGTCCTGGTGAGACGGCAGGAGCCCCAGGGTGAATGGTTGCTTAAAGCAACTAAGAACATTGGGCTGTAGGCACAGAGTTCCTGGACTGACTCTATGATGATTGGAATATATATATAATATACTAATAATACTAATCTTAGTATTATATATTAACACTATTATACACATGTAAACACACACACAAAATTAGAATTCTACGACTCTTCCGAGTTCTCTGCTGGAATGTGATGGTGTGGGAAGAGCCGGCGCCTAGACCATTCTCCTCCTTTTCTTTTCCCAACCTGGGGTTTGCCCAACACATGAAGGACCTCGTACACACATTTGTGTTCAATATTCTCAGAACACCTGCCCCTTGGTGTGCACACTGGAACTATTCAGTCTGGAGTAGAGGGACTGAGAAAAAGGGTTGTGCCAGTGCCAAAATTCTAGGGTCTCTGATACCTGGAACATGGTTTAAAAGGAGGAATATAGGCTCTATCTAGGTAGGCATGTCTCCTTGGCAACTTGGACCCCTTAGCCTATGAGGAGGGTTATGGCCAGAGAAGGGCCAGAGTGAGACCCTCTTAATTGGGGGCCTAAAGTCAGGGCCCCCTCTTGCCCAGGTCTAAGGTTGGTACTGGTCTGTCCTGTGGATTATTCATATCAAGTGAGACTTGCTGGTGCCGCTTGATAGATTACATTGTTTAGTGCCAAGCTTGGAATGTTCCTTGCTGGGCAAGTTCTTTTGTGGTATTTGTGAAATATTGTCAGATCTGCTCTGAGAACTTTCCCAAGTGTGAGCAAAGCTGTGAAATCCTTGACAACAGGAAGAGTTATGGTTTACTAAACTTGAACTGGTATTCTTCCCCTTTTGCATTTCCAGTACATAGCATCATAGACCTCCAGAAATATTTTTTTTTATCATAGCTACAGAAAAATTTCTCAATTTCTTCTTAAAATGCTGAGAACCCAGATTGCATCCCGGACAGAAATCAGGGACATACGATGGTTTGTAAATAGTAAACAGGGCAGAAGATTGTCTCCTTGCTTCTTCTCCTTCCTCTTTCCCTGTTTCTTCTCGGCATTTGTGACACTTTGAGGACTCCAAAAGCCTGGGAGAATGCGCATCTCCCAAGACTAGTAATCAGTGGAAGCTTTCTCGTAGGGAGGAAGACCAACTAATGGGCTAGATATGTGCTGTTAGTATGGGGTAGGAAGTTTCCATCTCATTCACTTGGTAGCCAGCTAAGGTTGAATCTGGAGTGTTCCTTCTTTCCTCTGAAGTTCAGCTGCTGCTTCAACAAGAAAGGAAGGCTGGATCCTGGACCAACCTAAAAGACTGATTGTGTTACCAGGATTTATGTCATATCTACTAGCAGCATGCGAGGAGGTGTTCAACATAAAAGGCTATGATGTGTCATGATTCATTAACAAGGTTACATCCATAAAAATAAACCTGATGATAAGAATATTTCCAAACTGAAAGTTCAGGAAGTCAAGAAACTCAGACTTTGAATTCAAGATAGTGATTTCAGCCCACCATTTAATCTTTTTTTTTTTAATTGAAGAACAGTTGATTTACAATGTTGTGTTAGTTTCAGGTATACAACAAAGTGATTCAGTTATACATATGTATATATCACTTCCCGTTCAGATTCTTTTCCCTTATAGGTTATTACAAAATGTTGAAGAGAGTTCCCTGTGCTATACGGTAGGTCTTTGTTGGTTATCCATTTTATATGTAGTAGTGTGTTTATGTTAATCCCAAACTCCTAATTTATCCCCCCTCCCCTTTCCCATTTGGTAACCATAGGTTTGTTTTCTATGTCTGTGGGTCTATTTCTGTTTTGTGTATAAGTTCATTTGTATCATTTTTTAACGCTTTCTCCTCTTCCAGATTTCGACAGAGTCAATCAAAAAATGTCCAGTGAGAGGATTTATGCACTGTATTAGCAATGCAAGCCAGGGAAGGGTATCATTTATAAGTCAGAAACTCTGAGGATTATTTTGCAAGGTAGAAGTAGGTGAATCTGGATTAGTGGTCCATGAGAGAAGACTGTCTGGGAAGCACATGGAAAAGAACTTCATGTAGCAGAGTTCTCAGAATGGCAGAAGACCACAGTGGTGTAGCAGAGGCTTTAAAACTCCACACAAATTTCCCTTCCTAGGCTCTAAAACCCATGCCTCAGCTGTTACACCAACACGTTTCTCTAGAGGACTCCCCTGCAATGACCGGAGCATGTGTCTCAAGTGGTGATGCCTGACAGGTTACCTGCCACCACTCCCCTGCCTACCCTGGGGCAGATTCTAGCCCAAGGCTGACCAAAGCACAGGCATAATAAATAGTACAGTTGCCTTTGCCACTGGGTAGACAACCTCTGGGGTATGATTCATGCTCCAGAGCTCCCAGTGAGGCCAAGCTGAGTCACACTTCAGCTGAAACTACCCCTTTGCCCAGCTTCTTTGCTGCCCAATTCTGCTTCCCTCCCTCCCTAAGGATTTTTCCCTGAGAACACTTCCTCAGTAAATCACTGGCATAGGAATCCTCATCTTTGGCGTGACCCTTAGGGAACCTGACCTAAAACAGTGACCTAGGAGTGGTACCAGGAAGCACACTCTAAGAATGGGAATCTAGAGTTGCATCACTCGCGGATGGCGATGAGGGCCCCATCACTTGGGGTAGGTGTCGTATAGACAGCCCTTGGAATGCTGTAGCAGTTCAATCGTTAATACGTTTATTTGTAGTGAGCAGGTGGAAGGAAATAGACTACTTTGTGCAAAGTCTCTGCCTTCATACTCACTGCTGTTTAAAATGATCTTCTTTTATCTTTGTTTTCATGTGTATTGTTTGTTTTCCACTAGGACGGAAACTACCACATCCAAGATCGTGTGCATTGTGTTCACTCCTGTTTCCCCAGCACTTACAACAGTGCCTAGCATTTAATAGCTAATCAGTAACTCTTGGTCGAATAAATAATAAAAAATTAATGGATGGGTTGGAGGAAGGAATGACTGAAGATTTGTTATTAGGTGTGGTGGTCAAAATACTTAACGATAGGGCCCAGGCACTGCCAACAGAATGATCACCATACACAGGGCCTGAATTCCCCCTTTTGCCAGGTGATAATATTTTAGTTAGTAGATCTAGGGAAACAGTCTCAAGGCTTTAGTCAAGAAGAATGGTTTCCACTTCTACTGCATCCTTCTTTTGTTTCCTGTGTTCTGTTTTCTGTCAGCATGACTCCATCTGCTTTCTATCTTCCAGAAATGTATCAAAATCTATAGTCCACTGAGACCCCACATCGTGAGGCAAACACATGTGCTCCGTCTCCCATTTTGAACAGGGAGCCCATCCAAACATTGAAGATCCCCCAATAATTTCACTTAATATAATTATTAATATGCTAGGGCTTAAGTCTGCCATTTTATTTGTTACTTTCTCTTTGTTCTCTCCATTTTTTTCTTTCTGTTTTCCTTTTCCTCACTTCCTGTGGGTTACTTGAACACTGTTTAGAATTCCATTTTGATTTACCAGTAGTGTTGTAAAGTGTATCTGTTTGTATAGTTTGTTAGCTGTTGCTCCAGATATTCCATTATGTGTTTGTATGTAACCCATCATAGTCGATTGGTGTTGACATTCTACCAGTTTAAACAAAGTGTGGAAACTTTGCTTCCTTTTCCACCCTTCTAGCCTCCCTGTTCATAATATACTTACCTTAAATACTTCCTCTACACATATTTAGAACCCAGCAGGGATGAAAGTCTTAGCTCCTGACTTCACTCAGACTTTTCTGAGGCCACTCCTGCAGGGTTTGAGCCCCTCATTATGGATGGGTGAGGGTGGAAATCTAGGCCCCCATTCAACCTTTGCTGGCCTGGATGGAAATGAACTCTGATTTTTCTGTGGTGTTTGGCTGGAATAGAGCAATTATTGTTTGGAAGTTTTCTGTCTTAATAGGCTGTCCTTTTTCCTGGCTAAAGAGAACAGGCTTGAGGTAGAGCATTTAGGGGTGTATGTCCATTGGTGTTTCTGGGTTTCCAGCTTCTTCAGCTCCAAATCTGAGATATTTGAGGACACAGGAAAACCTAGGGAACTCACCACTGTGTCATTCCTTCTTCTGAGCCCATCTGCCTACTTCTCTCCGCCTTTCATAGTCTTATGTTTCATAAGACTTATGTTTTCATAGTCTTATGTTTAGTTCATATGTGATGTTCAAGGTTTTTAGTTGTATTTAGTGGGCGGGATAGGGAAAAGTACATCTCCTCCATCTTTCCGGAAGCAGAAGTCTGCTGTATAGGTTTTTATAACCTGTAGAGTCTGACTCATGTGAATACATTATTATTAAAAATCATTCAATAAAAATAATTAAATAATGCAATGGAAACAGTTAAAAGCAGATTGGATCATTAGATAAGAGAGATAATGAATTAGAAAATCAGATTGAGACATTTCTCCTATCCCAGAGGAAAATGATATGAAATTAATACTAGAGTAAAGATAATGAATGTAAAAGGCAGTTCCGAGTCATGCATTCTAATAAGGATTCCAAAAAACTAGAACTAAACAGATGAAGGACAATCAGTACGAAAGAAACAGTAACATGTCCTTGACAATTTACAAAATGACCAAAAGAAAGTTGATAAAAATATGTGAAAAAAAATCCACGATGTCTCTAGGAATTAAAAAAAAAAAAAAAAAAAATCATAGGGGCTTCCCTGGTAGCGCAGTGGTTGAGAGTCCGCCTGCCGATGCAGGGGACACGGGTTCGTGCCCCGGTCCGGGAAGATCCCACATGCCGTGGAGCGGCTGGGCCCGTGAGCCATGGCCGCTGAGCCTGCGCGTCCGGTTCCTGTGCTCCGCAACGGGAGAGACCACAACAGTGAGAGGCCCGCTTACCGCAAAAAAACAAACAAACAAAAAGCTAGGAGATAAAAGTTCTCTCTTGTGAAAATGGATAAATATTAAAATTTGATGACATTCTAAGGTAGCCAGTATAAGAAATGGTTACTTTCATATGTTGCTGTTGGTTGTATAAATTGTTGCAGGATTTCTGGAAGGTAATTTCACAACATACCTTAACATTCCTAAAAATGTGTATTGAGTCTGACCCAATTACTTCAGTTCTATTGTATTCTTAGGAAATAGTAAAAAGATATGTGCAATGAGTTACCTATAGTTCATGGCAGCTATAGATTTAGCTATGGTTCATGGCAGCTACCTATATAATAGTAAAAATTAGACACAGTTATATTAGCAAAACTCTTGGTAGTGTTTGCTATGTTTCAGACACTTTCCTAAGTATTGTCCACATATTAACCCATTTAATTCTTCCATCATCCTATGAACTAGGTCTTATTATTCTTATTTTATGAATGAGGAAAATTGAGGCATAGAGGGATTAAGTCAATTGCTGGGATGTGAGTCAGTGCTTGAGTCCATGTCTTTCACTGCTTTATCTGCCATCTGTCTAGATACAACTAGGCAACATGTATATAATGGTTTATTATACAGCCCTTAAAGTAATTGTTCATATTTAAAATATAAAAAATATGTTCGAAGTTTATTGCTAATGGAAAACTGGCAGGCTACTAAATAATACAAGGCAATCTTAAGGGAAAAAAATCTAAGTGTAGATTTCTAAAGTGGAGAATCTAAGTGTAATAGATTCGTGTTAAAGGATTAATGGTTTTTCCTTCAGAGCTGTGGTATCTTGAAGTCATCATTTTGATCGTGCTGTAGATATAATGATTTACCTAGTCATGATAAATTCTGGGCAAGTGCTAGAGAAATTCACATGTACTGCAATGAGAAAAGAGGCCTTTGAGAGGAAAAATTGAATTTTCTTCAAACTTTTTAGAAAATTGGATGAGCAGAGGCATGCTTCCTTCCAAAATTATCTTGTGTTTGAAAATTAAAAACTGATTTCATCAAGCTTTGCAAAACTGATCTCACAATTGGAAACTGGATTTGTCAGCCATAGAAACTGAGATAAAGAAGTTTCCCCTAAAATTAGACGCTTACTATTAAAACTTAAAACTTATGACTCCTCAGGCATTTCCTGGTCTTTTTTACCTTCTTAGACATCGCATTTACCTGTGGTTCTTTGCTCACTCAGTGTCACCCCTCTGTAGGCCTGTCTCCCTTCCTCAGTTATTTTTATCCCTCGTTGCCTGTCACTGCTGAGAATAGTTTGGGGGATAGGCTGAAATCAGTGGTTCTTTTTTCAGGTTATCATAAGCAAAATGACCTGAGCAGAGTGATGTGGACAGTGACCCTAGGATCATTATTCTCTCCTGAGAAAAGCTGACTTAAATGAGTGAAGATAAAATGAATGAATACATGATACTTGATAGACTTCCCTAAGATCCTTAAATATAATACATCCCAACAATTGAAAAACCAAGATAGCAAAAGTGATGTTGACAGTAAATCATATGTTTAGTCCTTCCTTGAGTAAAGCATCAATTGAAATAAGAAACAGCATCATGCAAACCACTATAGTGCTAACATGGCTAAAAAAGAAGTTCAGAAAGCAGTGTCATGTCAACACTTCTAATTTTAATCGCAGCTCTAAATAGTTAAGAGCACACCCAGAAAATGACAGTGTGTATATCTCAGTCTGGTGTGTTTTGTGGTTAGCATCTCTCTGACATAACTTTAGATAGTACAGGTGGCTTCTCTTCTTAGGGGCACAATTCTAAATGTGGCATTTACTTTCCAGAGGCTGTGGTTTGAAAGGAGAGGAATGACGGCTACTTGCATAATTACAGGTATGATGACGAAGCTTATAAGAATAAGTATCCCTTTTGGATCTCTTAGAAGTTTTCAATTAAGAGGGATCCAGTAAGGAAGACATGTAAAGGTTGAGAAGTCGTAGTTATTTCTCCACTTTTATTTTGCTTTATACTCAGATGACATAATCTTTTAGAAGGCAAGGTGAACATCTAGACACACATATATCTTTGTTTGTAAGAAATGCACTGGCAAAGACTTTAAAAACATTTTTTAAACTTTTTATAATTTTTAATCTTAATATTAAATTATTTTTTATTGAAGTATAGTTGATTTACAACGTTGTGTTAGTTTCAGGTGTATAGTGACGTGATTCAGTTACACACACACACACACACACACACACATACACATATATACATATTCAGATTCTTTTCTCTTGTAGATTATTACAAAATATTGAGTATAGCTTCCTGTGCTATACAGTGGGTCCTTGTTTGCTATCTATTTTATATATAGTAGTGTCTATATGTTAATCCCAAACTCCTAATTTATCCCTCCCCACCTTTCCCCTTTGATAACCATAAATTTGTTTTTTATGTGGGTCTATTTCTGTTTTGTAAATAAGTTCATTTGTATCTTTTTTTGTTTTTAGATTCCACATATAAGCAACATCATGTATTTGTCTTTCTCTGTCTGATTTACTTCACTAAATATGATAATCTCTAGGACCATCCATGTTGGTGCAAATGGCGTTCACTCTTTTTCTGTAGCTGAGTGGCAAAGACTTTTTTAAAAATCAGACCGTCACGCCTATGAGTCTTCCCTGCTGTTGTAATTTCCCACCACATCATGATGATGTGGTGACTCACAGGACCAAAAGCCACTGAGTGAGTGGTGCCGTCGTTTCCATGGTGATCAGGACCCAAGTAAAGGTCTATACGTGCATATATCTTGGTGTCTGTGCTACTTAAGTAGATCTACAACAAGTAAAAGAATGGTGACCTGAAATACATGTTCTGTGACGATTTGAATCCACAAGCACAGGGTAAATCCTCCCCACAATAAGGAAGATTTTGGTTAAAGCGGTGAAATGAGCACAGCATCAAGTTCTCCCCTCCCCAATTCTCCTAAAGTGGCACGTAGACCGTGTTTAAAAGGAAACATGCGTATCAGGGTTGTAAAACAGGAATGGGTAACAGCTCCATGCAAGAAACTGGTGAATTTCTGCCAGCTGTAATAGAAATGGGAGAGGGTATTGGAAGCTATTAAAATGGACACAATCTGCCCTCTTGAGAAAAAGTGCAGCACCCGGACACCAAGTGTGCTTTCATTTTGGAGAGGCTCTAAGCCTCCTCCCTGACATGAGGGGCATTACCAAGCTGTGAAGCACTTTTCAGCTTTGAATGTGGATCAAGCATAGAAATAGAGCAGAGAGCCTGGCTCTGGGGTGTGTGTGGTGGTGGGGGGGAGAGAATTTGAAGCTCTCATCTATAATAGGTTCTTAGAAATACGAGTATGAAACTGGGGAGAGAGGTTTGAGCTAAAGATTAAAATGTTGGCATGTAGCTGGTATTTACAGCCACAATTGAGATGGCCGGATGCAATCACTGAGGGAGACCTTACATAAAAGAGAGATGAAGCCCAAGGATTGAGCTGTGGCGTGTTCCAATCTTAAGAGGCTAGGGGAAGGAGGGAGGAAAGAAAGAATCAGCAAAGAAGATTGAGGAGGAGGGAGCAGGTAATTCCTGAACTACCAACTATTCCAGAGAGGCTTCTCAATCAAAATGGTAGGCTGACTGAACCCCTTCTTTTCCTTTCCTCCCAAGATTTCATTGATGTGAAAGTAAATGTATGTGAATAAGAATAAATCTATGTACATGTCGAAACCAATCTAAGTGCCACCATGTTGACAAATGTTTGCAAAGCAGAAGGTATCTAATGTTCTTATTCATGAATAACACAGCAAACAGTAAACTACAGCCTGCAGCACACAGGAGCCAGCTCTCAGGGGAGGTGGGAAGTGATCTCACATGAATAAAGACTCCAGGCTCTGAGTCAGCAGATGCAGAGGGCAGGGATGGGCTCTGGGTTGTCAATCAGGGTGAGCAACGCGAGGCTTATATATAGAATAGGAGGACTGAGAGGCTTTCCCACCAGCTGGAGCCCCACGAAATGCTCTCTGAATAGACTGGAAGATTTGCCTGGGAAGGGTACTTGTTGTGTGTGTTGAATCTAGGTAGGGAGGAAGAGGAGAATAGGGGGAGAAGCTTAGACTCTCACAGGGGATGGAAGGGGCGAAGGAATAAAAGCTCTCTCCGGGAGTGAAATATGCCAAAGCGTTATATCCTCAGAGTAGAGTCTTTTGATCACTTTGGCAACTGTGGGATTTCTAACTCAGCCTGCCTAAGTCCTCCCCACAAAGCACATATGCAGAGCCCACGGGGAGCCATCCCGTTAAAGAGAGGCCGTGCTGCATAAACATTCCAACAAAATTGCAGAGGAACTACACTCCTGCCACCTATATGAATCAAAACAACTCTTAATTTGCAATGATGTATGTTAAATCAACCATCACCGGACATTTGTGGAAAACAAAAGCATGAGAAGGAGGCAGAAGAAAGAGGAAGAAAAAAAGGAATGTTAAGAACAGAAGAGAACATAAAATTCTGTGATATTTTAAATGACACTTCACCCATAAAATAGAGGAAATAAAATGGAGTTTTAATGGATATTAAAATAGATTATCAAATTAAAATAATTAAATACCACTATTGGTGTAGCAATGCACGAGTATTACATAATCACACTGTTGTAGGCATTGTTTCTTTTTTTTCAAGCTTAGAATCAACCTAGAGTAAACACTCAAATCTTAATTTGTTGCAGAAAACAAAATGCAAACATTATAGATCCTGACGGCATAGAAACAGCTGGACAGTATAGAAAAAGCTGTACAGCATAGAAACAGGTGATAGAACATAGGGTGGACGGAAAAAGTGATAGAAGGAAGTGTGTGAGCTTCAGTTGTATCTAACATAGTCCAGAATCAATGGGTAGCCTTTGTTTAAGTGTATTTTTTTTAATGTTTATTTTGTTGAATACAATATTGTGTTAATTTCTACTGTACGGCAAAGTGATTCAGTTTTACGTATATATATATATATATATATACACACATTCTTTCTCATATTCATGTGGTTTATCACAGAATATTGAATATAGTTCCCTGTGCTATACAGTAGGACCTTGTTTTTTACCCATCCTCTATATATTAGTTTGCATCTGCTAACCCCAAACTCCCAGTCCATCCCTCTCCCACCTCCCTCCTCCTTGGCAACAACAGGTCTGTTTTCTATGTCTATGAGTCTGGTTCTGTTTTGTAGATATGTTCATTTGTGTCATATTTTAGATTCAACATATAGGTGATATCATATGGTATTTGTCTTTCTCTGACTTACTTCGCTTAGTATGATAATCTCTAGGTCCATCCATGTTGCTACAAATGGCATTATTTCATTCTTTTTTATGGCTGAGTAGTATTCCATTATATATATATATATATATATACACGTATATACCACATCTTCTTTATCTACCCATCTGTTGATGGACATTTAGGTTTTTTCCATGTCTTGCTATTGTAAATAGTGCTGCAATGAACATTGGGGGTGCATGTATCTTTCCGAATTATAGTTTTCTCAGGATATACGACCAGGAGTGGGATTGCTAGATCATATGGCAACTCTATTTCTAGCTTTTTTTAAGGAACCTCCATACTGTTTTCCATAGTGGCTGTACCAATTTACATTCCCACCAACAGTGTAGGAGGGTTCCCTTTTCTCCACACCCTCTCTAACATTTGTTAATTGTGGACTTTTTAATGATTGCCGTTCTGACCAGTGTGAGGTGGTACCCTCGTAGTTTTGATTTGCATTTCTCTAATAATTATCGATGTTGAACATCTTTTCATGTGCCTGTTGGCCATCTGTATGTCTTCTTTGGAAAAATGTCTATTTAGGTCTTCTGCCCATTTTTTGATTGGGTTGTTTGTTTTTTTTGTTATGGAGTTGTATATTTTGGAAATTAAGCCCTTGTCAGTCACATTTTCTCCCCATCTGTAGGTTGTCTTTTTGTTTTGTTTATGGTTTCCTTTGCTGTACAAAAGCTTATAAGTTCGATTAGGTCCCATTTGTTTATTTTTGCTTTCATGTCTGTTGCCTTGGGAGACTGATGTTTAAGTGTATTTTTAATACACTGATGTTTAAGTGTATTTTTTAAAGTTATAAGGATAAATAACATGATTGATAATGAGAAGTTAACTAAAATAACTCAAAATTGAGAGAGGTTTGAGTAAAAGTGCTCTAACCTGCCCATCTTTTGTGAAGAGAGATATTACACACCTTTTTTAATTGATCAATTCAGAAAGAGATTAAGTATATTTGTTAGAATTGCATTGGTCATTGCCAGCAGAACTGAAACTAGAAATGGGTAAAGTGGTTTGTACTTAGGCTGGAACTAGAGATGATTTGGAAGAGGGGACTTTTTATTTTTTATTTGTACACTTCTTAGGAGTGTTTAAAAGATCATGTCTATGTATTGCTTTTATTAATAAGTAACAGTTATTTTTAAAAAACTAACCAAGATCCAAAGGAAGAAACTCCTAAGTTTTGGAAACTATCATAATACTGATACCAAACTCTAACAGAGAAGAAAACGATAAACTTTTAATTTCATGAATTTATAAATATTGATGCAAATAAATGTTAATAAAACAGATTTGGTAGTAAATTAAAAGACTGATGTGCCCCCCAAAGAGCATTTATTCTCAGAACATAACAACATTTCAACATTAGGAAATCAATTCTTACATTTCTACATGTTGACAGATTAAGGAAAAAGCCATAATCATCTCAGTAGACTGAAAATTCAACATTCTTTCCTGATTAATAAAATCTGATAGTAAAAGACAAATAGAAGTATACATTTTTAGCATTATAAAAGTGGTTGAAACATGTATGACAAACTTTAACTCAATATATAAAGCATTTTTATAAAGCAATAAGAAAGAGATATACCCAATAGAAAAATAACAATAGGAGGCAAATCACAGAGTAAATCAACTGTCCTCAAGACATTGAAAAAGTGTTCAGCCTTATCTTATTTAAAGAAATGTGAGCATAAGCTACGAAATAAAAACTTAAACTGTTACATTGGCAATTATTAAAATGCTCATGCTCAGTATTGGTGAGGTTGAAAGAAAAAGGCTCTCATCTAGCTGGAAGATTACAGATTGACAAAATAATTCAGGAAGTAATTTGTCAATGTATTAAAAGCATTAAAAGTATATATACCCTTTGATCTACAAATTCTATCAATATTTCTAGGAATTATACATTAAGAAATCACTCGAGATAGATGCTCACAAAATTTAGCAACAGGATTATCAAAATACTGTATTTTATAACAAAAAAATAGAAATAAACCAAATGTCCAACAATGGAATAATAGTTAAGTAAATTGTAATTTCATATAATAGAATATCATTCAATCATCAAAAGTGATGTTGCACATGAATACTTGTTGATATTGAAGATGTCTGATACACTCAGTGATTAAAAACAAAGCTTTAAACAATAAAACAGTATGATCTTGTTTTCATTTTAAAGGATTATCTATCTGTTTCTCTCTATAGCTCTATCTCTCATCTCCCTATTTACCTACCTACCTACATGAAAAAGACTGGAACGATATTTATCATGAGTTAATGTTAGTTACCACTGGTTGGTCTTTTTTCATTTTCTTTATTATTTGTATATTGTTGCTTATTATTTTTTCTTTTCAAAAAAAATAAATATTGCTTTTGCAATGATAAAGCAAATGCTATTTTAAAATAAAAGTATATATGTATTTTCTCTTCTGTGCAACGTATGACAAAGGTTTACTATTTATTAAATAAAATGACTTACAAATCAATTAGAAAATGAACTATGCAATAGAAAAATGAGTTATAGATAATTCCCCACACGAGAACTATAAATGACCTGGGAACAAGAAAAATTCAACCTCACTAGTAATTTAAAAATAAAATCAAAATGAGATCATCTTTTTCTATAACCAAGTAGAAAAAAGCCTTCTAAAAAACAGAGAATTAATTCTCTATGTATGACAGCAACTGTTTAGGGCTATGAGATCCGTTGTACAACTCAGAGATGGGAACAGTGTTTCTAGAGAATATGACGAACAAAAGCCTTAATTTTGTTCATGCCATTTGGCTTGGATGTTCCCTTTTTTCAGAATTTCCATAGGAGAATTTATGGGCTTGTGCAAATGAGGATGACCAATAGAGTATTGTTTGTAATAGTGAAAACTGGAAAAAACTCAAACGTTTCACTTATAAAACTCAAATATTTTAAAAATAAGAAATTAATTAAATTATGGTATATCCATAAAATGGAATATTATTCAGAAATTAAACTGAACTTTTAGAAAAATAGTTAATGATATAGAACAGGTTTATAATATCCTGCAAAGTGGAAGGAGTGCTCCTTTTCTGCTCTATCACGATACCAGGGAATGTGTTCTTTTGGTGCCCTGGAACTCTTGTCTTGTTTGATATTCAACCATTTAACATCACTTGTGGGTGCTTCACCAGTGCCTGTCCTGACACTTGGTAACAATGACCCTGTGAGTCTCTCTCCTGATCTTTTTGAACTTATACAATGATTTTACAATGGGAAAAAAAAAATCTGTATTTAAAAAGGAAAACAATACTGGTAAATACTGGGCCCATGTCCCTGAGATACAGAACCTTGGGATGACCACTAAGGCAATAGAACAGTGATCTTGACAAAACTTGAAAGTGCATTTAGAGCTAACAAAAAAAAATACACATGCCATCAATTGGATTTTTTGATTAAATTGACAATGCTAAAATATACTTTTTTGCTATTCAATGAAAAGACTGGGATAGGAAATCAGGAGTATAAGGGGTATGGTGTATGCTTTGAAACTACATGCAAATTATAACTCACCTCCACAGAGTCATTGTGATTCAGTTGTTCCCTCTGTAATCATCGGAAGCACCTCAGCATGATGATTGAGAGTTCAGCGTCTTTTGGTCACAACCTAGGCTCTGCTGCTCTGTGTGCTTAAGGCCAGTTACACAATCTCTCTGTGCCTGTTTCCTCACCTAAAAAATGGGCATAATGATAGTACTGACATCACAGGGATATTGTATATTTTAAGTTAATATATTTACTTCAATTTAAAAATATACAACTCTCTCACTTGTATGCTTTATAGAGAAGTTCGATGTAATTCTTATACTCGTAGCTTGTCTCATTCCCTCCTGGCCCCCTTCAGGCTACTTTCAAAATTCTATCTTTGTCTTCAGTATTCTTCAGTTTAATATGATATGCCTAGGTACAGAAATTTTGGTGTTTGTTCTGCATGAACTTCCTGCATTTGTGGTTTTGTGTTTGTCAAATTTTGAAATATTCTTTGCAAATATTACTTCAAATATTTCTTTTGTTCTATCTTATTCTTTTCCTTCTGGTATTCCAATTGTGCATGTTACACCTTTTGAAATTGTCCCACAGTTGTTGGATGTTCAGGGCTCTTTCTTTTTCTTGTTACATTTCAGTTGTGGGCATTTCCACTGACGTATCTTCAAGCTCCCTGATTCTTTTCTCAGCTATGTCCATTCTACTGATGAGTCCATGAAAAATATCCTTCATTTTCGTTACAGTATTTTTATTTCTAGCATTTCTTTTTGTTTTTTTTTAGACTTTCAATATCTCTGCTTATATTACCCATCTGTTCTTACATGTTGTCTACTTTTTTTTTCATCAGAGCCTTTAACCTTCAGAAGTGTTTCTCCTGTATATAGCTTTCTCCCCACTGCCACTTACTTGCTTCCCTAGCTATATCATCCCCAATCTCTGTCCTTGAAGTCCTCACCCTTTTTAACTGAAATGTTTCTCCTTAGGTGAGACATAAAAGCTGGAAGAATCTGGACTAAGCAGTAATTATCTTCCACTAGCTGAGACAACACTGTCAAATTCTTTCCCATGAAATGTAGGACTTTGTTACATGATACCTGGTTAAGTTCTTGGAGGTAAATCTCACAAAAGTTATGGGATTTCCTTAAATCTGTACCCTCCAGGATTTTTTCACTCGTATGCTAGTCCACAGCCAGCAGACTCTGCCAGTTCATCAAAATGCCAATTCAATATTCCTACCAGCTTAAAAAAAAAAAAAAAAATATATATATATATATATATATATATAGGCCTTAGAGTAAGCATTCCGTAAATGCTAGCTGATGGTATTACTCTTATTACTATTGTTACTATAATGGATTTCTAGTTGTTATTTTAGTTTTCAGTTCCTTTAAATATTTAGTAAAATTGGATGGTCTATATAACAGTCCCTTGCTTGCCCACGAACTCATTCACTGACTGTAGTTACCTATGTGTCTCTGACTTTTTTGCTTTGAAATCTTAAATAGCAGAGCCTAAAAGACACACAGAGAATCTATGAGGCTGTGGAAGGCATGCGGAAGAGACAGGAAAGTAAGGGCAGTTATCCAGCAATGGGGACGGAAACAGAGCACAGCTCAAAGCAGCAGACAGCAGAACAGGGCAATGGAAACCGTTCTGAGGGGCAACACGTTCCCAGCAGCACTAGCCCCACGGCAGGTCCTCCAAGTAACTCTAACTGTCCTGACCCTGCTTTTCTATGGAGTAGTTTTTCTGATTGGCCTGACTTCCATGTCTTTCTTTTATAATAAAACTCTGTCAGCTGAGGAAAACTGAAGACGTCTTTGACATTTGCAGAGCATATATGACACACGCATGAGTTTTCATGGGTGAAGGAGAGGGACAAGTCTGTGTTTTTGTCTTGGTTGCCTGGAATGACTATGAACAAGAAAATGGCAGGTTTTCCAGCAAAGGTGAAAAAGGTTTTGCATGCAGGTGCCTTTGGAGATTTTAGGTAGCGTCTTCCAGAAGCAGTTGAAAATCTACTTTCAAGAATTCAGACCATTTCTCCATTGCCCTAACTACCAATTAGGTTGAATGAATGTAAGCTGATATAGGGTAGACTGCTATTTTCGCTTCCCTGTTTATTTACTTTTTGGGAGAATTTGGGTTCATACTGTATCAGGAGAGACTCACATCATCCGTGTTGGCCTCAGATAAAGCTATATTGTGTGGGCACCACTGAGAAATCTTGTGCACCAAGAACCTGACTCCCAGAGGGTTCTTTTTTTGTCTTTGTAAGAATCATAAGATGTAACAAGATAGGTGAACAGTCATGCAGAAAGTTGATAAGCAGCCCTACATTAATGCTACTGCCTATCAAATTGGTTTCTAGAAGGAAAAAAATGTCAGAATGCACAAACATCAGGTTTGAAATAACTCAGAGCCACAAGAGCATCTTGCAAAGTCCCATATTATAAACTATGCTTTATAAAGAGATTTAATAGACTGTGGCAATAGAATTAATGGATGACAACTTTAAAATGTGTGGCTTCAAAAGCAAGTGCAGAAGAAAATGGTAATACTTTGCAAAAGGTATATACGTAATAGTCCACAATGTTATTTAGAAAGTTATTATTTCTTCCAGGGTGTTCGTTGTATGGATGAAATAAAAAGAAAAAATAGCTAAATAACCAAAAAAGAACCGAGTTCTGAAAAAAGGAAGAAATAAGAGCAAAGAAAAAGTACCAAAAAAACTTTCAAAGAAAAAGGTAAATTAATTAGCCACAAAAGATTTTTTTCAGAAAAGAAAATGTAGGAATAAAATAAGCAGAGTAAATTCATGACAAGTGCACACAAAGGAGAAACTTCTAAAGAAGAAACACAAAGACAGAAAAAGGGAACTTATTTCTTATCACAATAAGAATATAGCCTTGCTGATTTATCATTTTATTCCTTGGAAACCTTCTATCGATAAAGTAAGCCACAACTCTGTAGAATACGAACAAATATAAAAGTGTGCGTTAAACTCAAGAAATATTGAATAAAAAACCAACACCCGTCTTTGGCTGAGGAGACGATAAATGGTTTTCCCTTCTTTGTAGTTTTCTGTGCTTGAGCTAAACTTCTTACAGGAAGATACGCTACTTTCCTAATGGAGGAGAATGAACTCCATTAAAAATGGAGTTCTCAGCTGCGTTTTGTATCAAAATTTAATACAGCAGAGTCTTACTCTGCTGCCAGCTAATTCAGGAACTGAACAGGATGACATGCTTTCCTGTACAGTCTATAATACAAACTTTCCCCATGAGGAAGAGTAGTTATCTCCAATTATCTGACATTTTTCCTCCCCTGCCTTTCCCATCACCCACTTTCCACCCACCCCAGGAGTTCTGCCCTGTCTTTTTTTTTTTTTTTCTGAGAAACAAACAGCATGGTACCCATGCCTGCTACTATTATTTCCTATCTGGGTCTCCTTGGGCCTCTGGTGTTGGACTCCGCAGGCTCCTAGAGTCCGAGAGGAGACTGGAGAGTTCTACCTGCCCATCTTCGACCTCAGACACCCACACTCCCCTCTGCCCGCTCGCACATGCGTTCCAGGATTCGGTGGATGCTGGTGAAACTGGGCCTGTCTGCAGGCAGCTCGCTCCAACACAGACGCATCAGATTGTACAGTTCCAGGGGGCAGTTCTCTGGGCAGGAGAGGATGTTGCCGTCCCGCACGTAGCAGATGACCTCCTCGTGGGCCATCCCGTAGTAGGGCTGCAGGCCGTAGGAGAAGATCTCCCACAGGAGCACCCCGTAGGCCCACACATCAGACTCCGTGGTATAGCGGTTGTAGAAGATGGACTCCGGGGGCATCCAACGGATGGGGATGGCGTCGTTTTCGTTGGCTTTGTAGTAGTCAGCCGAGTAGATGTTTCTAGAGAGGCCAAAGTCGGCGATTTTCACCACCATATTCTCACCCACAAGGCAGTTCCTGGTGGCCAAATCCCGGTGGACAAACTTGCGTTCGGAGAGGTAAGCCATGCCGGCGGCCACCTGCCTGGCGATGCACAGCTGCTCGGCACAGGAAAGGGGCGGCGGGCCGGGGCTGGAGGCCTGCGCCCCGCGGGTCAGGTCGCTGGGACTGAGGCTGCGTCCGGGGTGAGGGGACATGCTGCGGAGGAACTCATTGAGGTCCCCGTAGGCCATGTATTCAAAGAGCAGGCACATGGGCTTCCCCACCGCACACACGCCTAGAACCAAAACAAGGCCTCCTGTTAGAGGTTGCGTTTCTAAAGTGACACGTGGGAAAAAATTGTACGAAAGCAAATGACCAGATCAGAAAATGTGGTGGCTTGGTTTTCTGTTGAGGGCATCATAGTCGAACTCTGACCCCCTTTCTTTGTGTAAACATCTCCTATTTATCTTTTAAGATTCAACTGATTTATCACTCCTCATGGGGTGCTTCAGCTCCTGACCTTTCCAGGATCAGATTTTCCTTCCGTCATTCTTTATCCTTAATCCTGCATCCTATCTACCTGCCTGTTATGATCATCCATTTAGCTGAGGTTTCTTCCCAACATTTTAGCCCTTTAAACTAGAGATTATATCTTAAGCCTTCTTTAAATTCCACACACCTACCGTGTGTCTGGCGACCAAGTACTCCATAAATATTGGGTGAATGAATTTATGAGTGGATGTTTGCTTTGAGTATGTAATGCAATTGCTCTGTCTTTCTGCTTCCTTTCTGAAGAAGGATGATAAGGAAGCTGTTGTATGAAATTTGGAAAGGAGCACAGAAACAATCCAAGATCTTAGATGAAGTATTCAGGTTACTGCAGTAAAACATGTAGGTAAATTTACAATGTTCATTCCAGAAAGAAACAGAATGTTAACGTAAAGAGTCTTAGATTTAGTGCCAGGAAGACATTTGCTCATTTTAAAATCCTGCTGTATTTGAGAGGGAAATGGACAACTTGAAATATGAGATCAGATGGTCACAATTTCATATCAGCATAAAAATAGATCATTAACTATTTTTTTTTTCAGGCAAAAGTTAGAAGTCTGTTCAGAAAGGAAGAGAAATGAGAATACTATTATCTTGGCTTGTTTATTTTGGTGTTAGTTTTTAATTCCAGGGACTTCAGCAATCTGTATATTTATATGTACTATATAAATTAAATTAAAAATTTAAATACAAAATTGGTAAAAGAATTAATGAAATGACAAAATATTTCTCTGAGAAGTTTTTTAAAACTTCAGTTTTTTGAATTTAGGTGATTTAATGACATAGTCTACTCCCTAGTACAGAATATATTCTATGGGGAGGAACAGAGACATCTCTCTGATCAAGGAATGAAAGAAAAAACGTAAGTGAAGTATGAAGGAGAAAAAACTTGGCAAGCCTCTGTTTTCTGATGCGATACATTTCTTCACTTATATTTTCATACCTAAGAGTTTCACAATGTTAGGATTATCAAATTCTGCCATGAGGGCTGCCTCCCTCTGAAAGTCTGCTTGCATATCTGCTGAGGCTTCTTCTTTGAGCATCTTCACTGCCACCATTGTGAAAGGTTCATAGGGAAGTAAGCCTGGAGCCCTGAGAGATACATTTATTTAGCAAGAAATCAAAGATCAGGAAGATTACACAGAGTCACATGATAACTACCCATGTATACACAACCCCACACTCATGCAGCCTTTCCCAGAGCCACAGAACCAAAGTAAGATGCCAATGGCAGGTCACGCTTAAAGCTCATTGACTCCAATGAATAAAAATCACTGGGGTTATTTTCAACATAGATTGTTTGAAAAATGCATTATTTATTAATAACAGAAAACCAAAAGTGCCCAGATCCAATGGGATTAGCATTACCATCCTAACCCCTTAATCTCTGGCCAGAACATAAATTCCTGGAAGGCAGGGACCATGACTTATTCATCTTTATATCCCCAAAGAGCCTAAAAGAGTGCCTTGCGTATTTTTTGGTTCCCAATAAGTATTTGTGTGAGATTTTCATTAATCATGTAACCTCCATACCAGGGCCACTATGAGTAGAAGTAAGGTTGTATCCTGCCCAAGAGCAACAGGCCAAAGTAACAGTTGGTGATTAAAACCAAGTCCACACTCTGTGGCCCAGCTGTGTGTCTGTGGAGGTACATCCATGCAGAGAGGATATTTTATTCCAACTCACACAAAGACATTAACTGGGCTAGCATTGGCCCTAATACATACTCGTTTTTTTGAGCTCATTGTTGGCTGACATTTTTGCGTAATTTTTTTTTTCCTTTTTCTGTCTTGCCATTCTGTGAACATCTATTTAATATCCATACATGTCAAGGCTTTGAGTTCTTAAACTGAAACACTATTTCAAAGTAAACATTAAGTGAAGTGGAGACTATAGCAATGGAAAATGGAAGAGATTTTAGAAGGATTTACTAAAAGCAATGTGAGAAATGGTTATTTAAAATGTACAACGAAATTCTCTTCCGAAAAGAAAATATGATTAAACCTTGCTAATTGCTTATCATCGGAACACTTTATAAAGATTCTCTCCATATACACAACCCTATTTTCCAGCAGAGGGGGAAAAGTATCAAGATTCAAAGTACAGTACTCAATAAAAATAAGGTGAATGATGTGAAGAATGAACTAATTTGATAATAACTATTATACACATTACATAGAATCAAGTTAATATCTGGTAATTTTTCAGACACAACGTATTTCAGTTGGTAGGTTTTTTTTTTTTTTTAACGTGGGCAACTTTACCTTGCTTGAAAGACCCTTCCAAATGCTCCCTCTCCAATATCTCTCACATATTCAATGTTATTCCTGGGATACTCCAGGCTGAGCAATTTGGGATTCAAAAGAAGTGGCATCCTCTGGTACATGGGGTTGGGATGAAGTCTGTCTAGCAGGAGCTCAGAAGGAAGAGTAGTGAGGGTTACAGCCGCTGATTCTCTGCAGGTAAGACAGGTAAGATCAATAATGAGCTGAGGACCAGGTGAGAGCTTTGTACTCAGACTTAGGTTCTAAAGAGACATGGTGTTTAGGAGGAAACAAATTATGCTAAGTTCACCAAAGATCCTTCCATTTTAGAGCCACGAAGAATTTGGTTTGGAGCCTAAAGTTACATTCTTTTTTTCAGGAATTGTGTCACTATCCAATCTGATAGTGGCAGTGGGGCTGAGGGGGCTGACAGTGAGCAGGAACGGCCATATTCTTCCAAACCGTGGTTTAGATTCCATCTGCTGTGAAAAACTAACCTTAGGACATGTGATCCTGTGCAACAAGTCACTGACATTTTTAAAGATCATGGTGGGGCTGCTTACCGTTAAAGCAAGGCAATGGCTGTCATAAAGGAAGTGGCAGTGTTATATATACCCCTCCTCCCGTCTCCAGCTTCAATACCAAATACGTAAAGGTTTTAAAAATGTTACTACACGTGGTTCACTTAAACTAGAATCTCACCTTTTCTTATTTTTCCATTGTTTTCGTCTTCGGCAGCAATAAAGAGTGGTTACGGTAAGAAGCACGAATATGGCAAAGCTGGACATGATGGAGATTATTACAGTCATGGAGTATGTAGGTGAGACAGAGGAGGAAGACAGGGAAGAGGGAGGCACGTTTGGAATGTCCACACTCGGCTTTGAGGACGTCATTGGCGGGAATGCTGTAAGTCAACAACAGATTTTCACTCATTCTTAAACTTTTAAGCAGCAACTTTCGTATTCAGGCAATCAGGAAACTAAATTTAAGATTATGTTCTAATGTATCAGGTTCTCCCTGGTTATATATCTATAAAGCGCAATTGTAAGAATCCAGTGAAGTCTAGTTGTAAGTAAATCCAGCTTACAGAATTATAGAACTTTAAAGATGAGACTCAGAGAAAGGAAATACTTTTTCCAAGACAAATGCAAATCCTGGGCTAGTGTCTTTACACTCATCATAGTTTTTATGACCTGACAACAATCATGGACATTGTTAAGTTACTAAATAAAATATTTTTATGAAATTGAAGTCAGGATTATCTAAAGCTGAGGTCTGTTGATTTACAAACAGAATTAAATGGAAGAACATGGAAAATGGAAATAGTAGGACAGAAATGAGGAAGTTAGTTCATCTAACAATTGAACTCCTGTCAAATTCCTATTAAAAAGGTCAATGCAATATACAAATAAGTTAAAATCTGTATTACCGCTGGAAACCAAAAGATGTCATACTAATGTCCCTCTGTTTGTAGGGTGCAACGTCCATTGTATATCTATTAAAACAACATTATGAATTATATTTTAAATCCTTTTAGTTGACTGAGTAAAGACAAAAACATGGATACAGAATGTTTTAATAATATAATCAACAAGAATGTCTTAATAGTGAAGAATGAACTTTGTACCCTAAAAAGACAGAATAAACCTTATTTTCAAATATTTGTGGGATACTGACAGACACGGTCTTTTGTGTCAGGTCACAAAGATGAATCTCAGTAATTTTCAAAAGAAGAAATGATGCAGATCTATTCTTTGATCAAAATGCAATTAATAATAGATTAAATAAAATCCAATAAGACATTCAAAAAAGAAACATTTTAATAACCTTTCAATCAAAGAGTAGAAAGTAGCCATAGTTCCAGATGACAAAGTAACTTCCTAGCAGTGTTGATGAGATTTGGCCAAAGATGTGTTCAGTGATAAACTCATAGCATTATCTTCTTCCATTAGATAAAATGAATGAAGTGAATGAACTAGATATTTAATTCAAGACTTTGGAAAAGAAACAAAATCTACAGAAAACAAAGGAAAACAGGTGATATAGTAACAGCCATGTACAAGCAGAAATTAATACGTTAGAATACACATAACACAAATGATAGAATTTAAAAATAGGTCAATAGTTTTTCTGATAAATATTTACAAGGTAGTCTAATCAGTGACATTTTAATTTTAAAATGAAAAGAAAGGCACAAACATACAAAATTAGGAATGATAGAGTCATTTTAACAATAGACTCAAAGGTCAATAAAAATGAAATGATATATAACTATGGAGTTACATTTTTAAAATCTTAAGGAAAATGGTAGGAGCACGTTAATTACCAAATTTGAAGAATCAGAAAGTCTGCAACTAGCCATAACCAGGAAGTTTAAGTCATTATAGAATTATGGTTATATTCTTTCAGTATTGGAAGAGATACAATTTTCACAGTTTTATAATATATTCCAGTAAGAGAAAAATCTTTCAGATTGTTTTAGCAAGCTATTATAATACTAATATCACAACCTGACAGTGTTAGCACAAAAGTGCAGATTATAGAGCATAGATTTAAAAGATGCTAAATGAAATATTAGAAATTGACTGCAATATAGTCAAAGATTTCATAGAAGGAGCTATATTATTATAACACATCACAGAGTCAAAGGAAAACTTTCACTGCAGGGATACCTGAAGCCATTTGAAATAGGACACGTAAAAGCAGAGATTATAAGGGGTGCCTACGTATGACTTCTTAGTCTAGGCATGGAAGCAGCGATTATGCCCTGAGCACCAGTGGCTAAGCAAGTGGTTTTGAAGCCTGTGGAGACCAAGTTTGGTTACCCCTGTGACTCAAGCAGGCACCTGGAACTAGAAGAATATTAGCACAGCAGTAAAACATTTGTGCAGGACCAATGACAGCATTTCTCATCAAGCATCACAGCAGTGGTGGATGTAACAGACTTCCCGGGCTCCGCTGTGATGGTTTGAAAGCTGCTCTGACTTTCTGTGGACTGAGTCATTCGAAGATTTAAAAAAATCAATCCAAGATGAGTGGGGAGGGGGGCTTAAATTGGAGAGCTAAACTTAATGCTAATATGAAAGTAGGAGCAATCATTAAAAGACAGGGAGAAGGGAAGCAAGAAGGAAATACCCAAAAGATAAACTAATGATTAAAAGAAATCTTCCATCACCCTTCAAAGTGAACTGGTAATATCCTTTAGAGTTTACTCAGAATTCAAGAGACTGTCCAAGAAATATTTGAGGGCTTTACACACTCCCACAGAATATGAGACAGTCTACCTAATAAGGTTGACTTCTCTGTTCAACGATCGACCTACCTGAAGAGCTAAAGCCAATTTCTTTGATAATTGTATTTAACTCAGGGAACATATTTTTAGACATTCCTCACCGTATAGTCAGATGAAATGATCAGTTTATGACATCTGGAGTTCATTTTCTTACATATAGCAAAGATTTCATAAAATGATTTAGCTAATCTATGCTGCTCGCAATTTCTTATAATCAGTGTAGAAGGCAGAAATCTGGATGCTTTTGTGTGTCTTATTTCTGTCTAATCTAGGATTGAAGGTCAGCACCTTTCATACAGTAAACCCTCAATGAATGCGTGAATGGATGAATGAGTAAACAATCAAAGGATAACAAACATCACAGTCATCAATTAAGAGTCCAATCAAAGTTAACTTTGGTTGCTTCTGTGACAAAGAATTGAAACATTTCTTTTTCATTCTTTCAGGTTGGGAATGACAATTTGACAGGCTTCCAGAATAATAGGTTTTTAGGGTTTTCCAAAGCTGTTCTCGTTTCCTAGCTCTGAGTGATTCAGTTGTGACCAGTAGCATTCTTTCTTTCAATGTTCTAAGTCTTAGTCCTTTAAGTAAGCTGGGAAAATCAAGTCCTGGCACTTAGCCAAGTGCAGAAACCATTAGGCCTGGAATATCTAGCCCAAGAAATGAATATGATTTGAGCCTTGAACATGAAAATCAGAGGAGGTTAGTCGACATGAAAAAAATTTCTAATTTCATTCTGAAGATTTCTGCATTCTGATAGGCTTAACATACCATCTGATACACATTAGTTTCTAGGACACCCCTTTTCAAGCAACCTTCTTGAATTCTTTCCTAGAGATTTTGAGATCACCCTTTTAAAACCATTTGATTTGACCCTGTAAACTTTATACTATTGGATGATACAAAAATCATGAATGCAAAATCAAAAGGTGATATTTTAAATTGGCTTACTTTATAGCCATAGAAGGGATAAAGCAACTTAGTAACCTTGAGGTAGGAGATGGGATTTGCATCATTCACTAAATATGGTGCTCTCCATGGCCTAATTAGAAGCTATAAACTGGGATCTCTGATGATCTTCCTTCATATTCTACCCTGGGTGAGTATAGTGAAAAGACTTTGAGAGGGACCGTACATCCCGTTCTGGACATCATGAAATATGGGTGTAAATACGCATGCATGAATCCAGTTACATACACATAACGTTTCAAGGGCACAAACAAAATTACTTACTTGTTAGGTTTTCTTTTTTATAATCTGAAGGGGAAAGGATAAAAATTTGTTTTAAGTGAACATCCAGATAGCTCCTGTGTTCTGTGAGAGAGTGCTAAGAAATGCAAGTTCTCTTTCAGCTTTTTAATATACAATGGGAAAACTTTCTTCGCATTCGAATGCGAAAGGATTGCATCTTTGAAATTAAAACAGCTGTTAGGGCTCACCACATAGTTCCTTACAGATGAAGTTCATTAAAGCAACATGCAGCCATTCAGCTTTGTTTTGTGAGATCAGTATTTGCAAACATATGGCTTATTTTTGCATGCTGAAAAATCTGCTTCCTTGGGTAAGAAAGAGGACTTTTATGCTTTTATTCCACTCCTCTGACAAAATATGAACTGTTTCTTAGCCATTTCTCTGCACATTCAATAAAATGTTATGAGCTCTCATAAGATCTGCTTATGAAGTAAGGTAAGATCTCAAGCAGCAGCGAAAAGTGCTCTTTAATTTCTTTTAGAACAAATGGAATAAATCCTTATGTTAACCGGTGCAATTAGGATAGCAATAGGATTCTGTTATTGGGTATGGAAGGAAGGCAGAACTCAAAAAATATTGGAAATGCCTAGAAATATTAGGAGATTTAAATTCACACCTTAGTTTCCTCAAAATAGTAAATTTCTCTGAACCTCCAAAGTCTCGAGAGAACTCTGTTACCTAAATATGGCAGTCTGGTACAGGCCATGGGGTCCCAGTGCATGCTGGGGAGTTTGTTGCAGTCCGGCATGGAGAGCAGATGTATCCCAGATCTGTAGAGTCCCCTGTGGGTCTTTTCTTCCACCGCTAGCCATTCTTTTGCACAGAAGAGCTCCTTTACTGCCAGGCAGTATTCTCTAAAATAATTTAGGGAGAACAAAATTTGATGAATCATAGCACGTTGAAGCCAAATTGGTGGTGGAGCCTAAATCCCATATTTTCAAAACATCATCATAGTACACTGTTTGTTCTTGCAAAAGTGTTTTTGTAAAGATCCTTTTATTGTAAATAATGTGAGAAGCTATGAAATATATAGTATATTATCCCATGAGATGACATGCTGTCTTGTTTTGTTTTAAAAACATCACTAATGCTACTGGGGAAAAGAACGTTCAAGTTCCAAAGGTGATGGATTAGTAATCCCAGATATGTTTTCTCTTAACTTCATATTAAAGTAACTACAAAGGTACAGAAATAAGGTACGCAGAACTTTAAAAGATCATTGTCAAGCAGTTTCCAGCCTGGGAGGTTTTTCTGTAATCTCAGGGCTAATGGGCAGGGCCTGAGGAACACAGTCCGTGTCTCTGTGTGCTTTGTTCCCTAAAACAGAATAGTATCACCTTCCTGAAAGGTTATAGGAGGGCTCGGGAGTCCTTACCCAGCCCTACCCTTGGAGAAGCTGAGTCCTATCTCATTGCTGTGTGTGCTTTCATCTGAGAAAGCTAGAGTAAGGTCTGTGTGAATATGAAGCTGCAATGTTCATCTCTGTGTTGTACTGAGTGAAAAGGCTGAAGAAAGATTAGGTAGACTAGTTGGACTAATTAGAATTTTGTGGATTAATAATTGTTCAAGCTTATCTTATAGGAAATAGGATAGACTACATAGGAAAAATCAAGTTAGTTCCAAATTAAGATATTTGGGAATCATAATAAGAGGAAATTAAAGACAATTAAAGAAATTAAGGATAATAATAGCAATGTCATTCATTCAATATATGAAGTATAAAAGAGGAGGAAATTTTGTGTGAGTGTGTACATTCGTGTGTATGTGTAGTTATATATACATGTATATATATTTTTTACTACTGATGCCTACACTCCTGCTTTCCCAGGCAACCACTTGCCAATATGGACCAACTGAGCATGTGCAGAATGAAAGGGCTGTGCATACTAATGTGATGGGATATAATGGGAGTCATGAGTACAACGATGGGATGTAGATTCTTAATATGTCTGCAAAGGAAGAGGGAACAATGGGGCTTTCAGGCTTCTGAGACTCTGAAGAACTGGAGAAACATTGCTTGGCTTGCTTCTTCTTATGCCTGGTCCCATCCTTGGGTCATATAAGCAAATCTTTCTGCATTCAGATGTTACAGTTAAACTGTGCAAAAGCAATATGGGACATATGAAAGAACTTTTTAGCCCACATTATGTGGAGAAAGCAAATACCTGGGAAAATTATTTTTTATTATACATGGAAAAGACACGTTAGAGAATTTAAAAAATTGTTTTGTTTTCATTGACATGCACTGAAGCATGGCCTCTACAGAAGAGTTTTTCACGGGGAAAAAAAATCAAGATGAAATGGAAAATAGGGTGAAAACTAGGTTAAGTTAAACATGGTAGTGACTGAAGAAAATAAAGACCACAAAGAAGTGAAAACAACTGTTTCACTGAAACAAGTGAAATCTTCATTGAGAAAGAAATGGCACAGCAAGATATTGAACAAATAATAGGGGAAAACTTTAGAAGTTCTAACTGAATGCAGAAAGAAAGATGAAAATAGCGAGTAAGGAGATAACTGAGAGGGAGAAGCAAGCAAGAAATTCAAAGTACAAATAACAGTGTTTCCCAACAAGAAACTAGAGCACATAAAAAAATAGAAAAATACTCAGAGATATACTATAAGAAAAATTCTTAAAAAGGACATAAGTCTGGGGACTTCCCTGGTGGTCCAGTGGTGGGGAATCCGCCTTACAGTGCGGGGGACGTGGGTTCGATCCTTGGTCAGGGAACTAAGATCCCACATGCCGCGGGGCGACTGGGCCCACGTGCCACAACTACTGAGTTTGCATGCCTCTACTAGAGAGCCTGCATGCTGCAAACTGCAGAGCCCACGTGCTCTGGAGCCTGCATGCCACAACTACGGAGCCTTCGCTCCCTGGAGCCTGCGTGCCACAACTAGAGAAGAGAAAACCCGCACACCACAACTAGAGAGAAGCCCGCGCGCCACAACAAAGAGCCCACGCACCTCAATGAAGGTCCTGCGTGCCGCGGCTGAGACCCAACGCAGCCAAAAATAAAATAAATAAATGAATAATAAATAAATCTTTAAGAAAAAAAAAAAAGGACATAAGTCTGATGATGAAATCATATTATCCATTCTTTTTATATTACTTATAGGAAAGAAAATAATGAAAAGAAATCTATTCCCAAGTCTTTCTAAATGTCTAATTTTTTAAACAATTATTGATTATATATAAGAGAAAAGAAAACCTTAATGAAGTATAAAAATGTGAAAATTTCTAGAATATTTTTCAACCCCAATGTGAATAAATTGTTTACAAGGATTAAAAAAATAGAAACAATTTTCAGATTAAAAAAATACTCAGGGACTTCCCTGGTGGCACAGTGGTGAAGAATCTGTCTGCAAATGCAGGGGACACAGGTTCGAGCCCTGGTCGAGCAAGATCCCACATGCTGCGGAGCAACTAAGCCTGTGCGCCACAACTACTGAGCCTGCATGCCACAACTACTGAAGCCTGCATGCCTAGAGCCCATGCTCCACAACAAGAGAAGCCACCGCAATGAGAAGCCCACGCACCACAACAAAGAGTAGCCCCCTCTCGCCACAACTAGAGAAAGCCTGCACACAGCAACGAAGACCCAATGCAGCCAAAAATAAATAAATAAATAAATTTTAAAAAATACTTGTTTAAATAACAGCTGGAATTAAGAAAAAAATTTATACTACAAATGGCTCACAGATTTAAGAGTTAATTAACTATGCTATTCTAATAAATTTGAAATCTCAGTGAATGGAATTTTTTTCTAAAAAAACAAAAAAGTTAAATTATTTTCAATCTTGAGAAAGAACATCTGTGGCCTATGCATTTAAACTGGTCTAGGGCATAAATGTTGGGAAATTACTCAGTAAATTTATTTTGTGCTAGCATATGAAGATACAATTCAATTTTAATTCTCATTGTTCCTCAAAAGATAATTAGATGTCATCTCTGATGAAAATATAATCTTAAGAAACAACAAATTATGTCTTAAGTAATTTTTTTTTAAGATTTTTTTTGATGTGGACCATTTTTAAAATTTTTATTGGATTTGTTACAATGTTGCTTGTGTTTTATGTTTTGGTTTTTGGGCTGTGAGGCATGTGGGATCTTAGCTCTCTGACCAGGGATCGAACCCACACCCCCTGCATTGGAAGGTGAAGTCTTAACCACTGGACCGCCAGGGAAGTCCCTACATTAGTCTTAAAATGTCTCCAAACCCTCAAAATTTGCAGTAAGTTGAAGAATGGAGCACTCTATTTTAATGACCTCTGTAGTCCTTTTATACTAAATAGAATGCCTTAAAACTATTTCAATATTTAAATAGTTCCTGGTTTTATCAAAACAGTTGGAAATGTGCTGTGTTGGTAGTCTTCATGTGTTTTCTTGAAAAGCAAACAGTATCCATCCAGTTTCTAATATATACCCTGGGTACAATTTATCCTTTAATCCTCTCAGCTCTATTGCAGACGAGGAAACTGAAGTTTAGCTGAGGTCATATGTCAGTGCATCTAGAAAGCAGTACAAAACAGTATTTGAACTTTGTTCCATTTAGCTCAAAAGCTACATTGATTCCTGTCTTTTCTACACAAGAAGTAAATAAAGGCAAAGATAATTCTATTGAAAGTGGGTTTATAAATTTCAGTGTTTAAAGAGTAGGGGGTTTTCAAGAAATATCTGTTTTATAACTGTTTCTACTCCTTCCACCCCCCATGACACAAGAGTGTCAGTACGTAAATTAGAATATTGGGTGGAATGTATTTTAATGTTCTGACATGCTCACCAAGATCTCATATTTATTGGCTAATAATGCTGAAATACTGGATATGTAGTCTTTATTTTCTCTATCTTGGCTTACTAATGAGGTCCATATTAGTTTGGGATTTTGTTTTTCACTTCCTAGAAAGCAGGGATGTTTATGAATATGATAATAATGTGAACAATAACAAATGTAATAGAATATTATACCTTTTATGACATTTTCTAACTTAGAGCCCTTGTATAATAGGGTATCACCAGTGATTCACATGGTAGGAATTTTGTCCAATTAATTACCTTATATTTTGGACAAAAGCCAGCTTTTGCCTTTACTCTTACACCTAACAACTTCCTCTTTTGAAAACTTTCCGTGTTGGCAGACAGACAAACAGAATTTCCCCATTTATTTATTTTGTAAATTTTACCTGCAAATGGGTGTAGGAGTAGGTGCCACCCCAGGGTTACATTCTTGGAAGATGTGGTTACACAGTAAAGCTTCAGCAGCCGGCCGGCAGAATGGGCTCACGGCTTTCAGTTCAATCCAGGCAGTGTGGACCAGTAGTTCTTGGGCCTCCTCAGGGTCTGCGTAGGAGTTGTTGAAGAAAACAAGAGCATCTTTTGCCAGGACAGCATTACACACCTCCCCTCTGTACTCGGCGCAGTAGCCTTTGTCATCTTTCTGTGGTTTACTGAAAGAAGCAGTGAAAAACATTCCTGATCACATGCTATTTCTTAGCATTCCATCTGCCTTTTTGTTTGTTTTCCATTTCCACATCTGCATCACAGAAATAGAAGACTGCACCAGCAAATTGGTTGAAACGTTCCATCTGAATATTGTCTTCATTTCCAGCAGCAATTATATTACCTCTAGCTACTCCAGAGGGCTATGAAGAGGATCAAATGTGATAACGGATGTGGAAAGCTTTGGAAACGCTCAAGGCCAGAATGGATGGGAGAATTTTTATTGTTTCCATCATAAATAAAATTTAACTCCACATTTGTTACATATAAGCGTACATAGCAAGTAAATACATCTAAAAAATATATTCATCATCATGATTAATAAGTGACTGAACGTAGTAATTGCTCTGATCCAAAGAGCTTGCAGCTTGATGAACATAGTTTATTTAAACGTTATGATAATTAATGATTTGAATTTTGTGGCACATCTTCCAAAAATCAGATCCTCTCACTTCCCAGCATTCCATTAAAGAATAAGAAGAAAGCCACACAGGAAGGAGAAAGCATTGGCTATGGCTCTCAGAGGAGCTAAGTAGCATCTTCACTTTTGCTATTTTCTTACCACATGTCTTGGGGAGAGTCATCTGGTCTCTGACAGTGTTCTAATCTGTAAAGTGATGTAAGTAATTATCCTGAACCCAGGTTATTGTGTGTTCATGGGTAATATAAGTGTTAGCACAGCAATAAGATTAAAAGCTAATCTGCTATAACAACTGAAGAGGACAATAAGAAAAATGGAAAACGCAGCTGGTACTCCCTCCACGTATCCACTGCTTCCTTAATGCAATGCTGGGAATTATGATAACTCCTATACTCACCTGACAGATGTTTACTGAGCACTTATTATGTGCAGGCACTGTAATGGTCTCAATATATCCTTATGCCTTCCATCAGATATCTCATTAACAATGACAGCAAATTCAAGTTGCACTCTCATTTAGATTTGTACATCTGTTGGAATTTAGCATTTTATTATCTTTATATAAAGGATTTCAAGGAAAGAAAATTAAACAAATTGGAATTTGTGGGGGTTGTTTAAGTTGCTAACAGACCCCATTTGAATTTGAAAAGGTGATTAGAAACATCATTGACTGGTCTTTGAAGGAAATCTATTAAATGAGATACAACTCATTCAGGTAAAACAATGAACTTCCGTGAAATACTATATTTTAAAATGATGTTTTGTAACATAGAATCATTCTCTAATTCATACTAGCATTCTACTAATTAGTCAACATGAATTTTATTGCATTACCTGTAATTCATTGGGGATTTTTTAAATGAACGCCTTGAATAAGAAAACGCAAAACTCCCATGAAAACTTGGGCCCTATAGGGTTGAGAAAACACCCAGAGAAATAGCTCATGACTCAACCTCTGAGGGAACTCAGGGTATGCTGACACTACGAAAGTTCTAGAGAAGCAAGGATACTATGCTTTAAGAAACTGAATAATAATACCTAACAATTAGAAATACCCCAAACTGGCTCACAAAATGGTCACACATATTGATAATCCTTCCATAAAAAGAGAGGATGGATAAGAGCAGGTGTGACTCTTTTCACTTAGAAAAAAACTATGGGGACTTCCCTGGTGGCGCAGTGGTTAAGAATCCATCTGCCAGTGCAGGGGACACGGGTTCAAGCCCTGGTCCGGGAAGATCCCACATGCCGCGGAGCAACTAAGCCCGTGCACCACAGTTACTGAGCCTGTGCTCTAGAACCCGTGAGCCACAACTACTGAAGCCCGTGTGCCTAGAGCCCATGCTCTGCAACGAGAGAAGCCGCGGCAATGAGAAGCCCGCGTACCGCAACGAAGAGTAGCCCCCGCTCGCCGCAACTAGAGAAAGCCCGCGCAGCAACGAAGACCCAACACAGCCAAATATAAATGATAAATACATAAATTTATAAAAAACTATATCTTGTAAAAGTTGAATACTTCTCCTAGTGTCTCTGAGCTGAGAATGATTCATCCATGTTGCACGGTCACGTGCTAACTATTGAATGCCACTTCTTTATTTTTCCATGAATTTTTTTTTTTTAATAAATTTATTTATTTATTTTTGGCTGCTTTGGGTCTTCGTTGCTGCACACTGGCCTTCTCTGGTTGCAGCGAGCGGGGCTACTCTTCGTCGTGGTGCGCGGGCTTCTCATGGCGGTGGCTTCTCTTGTTGCGGAGCACGGGCTCCAGGCGCACAGGCTTCAGTAGTTGTGGCACGCAGGCTCTAGAGCGCAGGCTCAGTAGTTGTGGCACACGGGCTTAGTTGCTCCGTGGCATGTGGGATCTTCCCGGACCAGGGCTCGAACCCGTGTCCCCTGCATTGGCAGGCGGATTCTTAACCACTGCGCCACCAGGGAAGCCCTCCATGAATATTTTTAATTTAAAAAACTCATGTTTTTTTCTTTAATTACATAAGCAAAAAACATTTAAAAGAAAACATTGGAAACTAAGAAAAATTACACAAAAGAAAAAATGAAAATGGCCTCAGAGATAAGGATTGTTAATAATTAAGAACCAATTCTTAAAAAAAAAAAAAATTCTTTTTTTCTGAGTTTCTGCTGCTTCTCTTTTAAAAAGCCCTGGGAAAATCTTTAGAACAACCTCAATGTGAATTAATAGTACAGAGTCCTCACTGATTTTTGAACATTAGCTATATAATGCAAAAGAAAAGAAAAAGCAGAATAGGTTTTGAATAGAAATGAGAAGATCTTGGTTTTAACTTTGATTTGTCTTCCTACCAGCTTGAAGATAACTAGCCTGTGAAAACCCTTTGCATGCTGAGAAAAACCATACAGATACAAAGTATATGGTTCTTATTAATTTTCTCTGTCTCTGTGATGTTCTGGGAGCATTAAAGACTTAGCTTTGGTAGTATATCTTTGCTTGGATTAGCCCCACAAGGTAAGGGATATATAGTTCCAAATATATATATATACAGGAATAGAGTGAGTGTTTTAAAATACATAGGGAGGACACATGTGCTGAACAGTGTGCGAATGAAAGATGGCATGTCTTCTGCGGGTGGCCTGTATTTTAATTTCCCTACACACACATACATAATACATATATAAAGAGACTGCCCAGTCACAGTTTCAGTCAGAGTTGGAACAATTTCCTCCCCTGTTTTGCTGACTTATAAACCTCAAATTTTAGGCAGTGATCAAATTTCAGAGGCAAGATATGGAGGCCAATGGGGCCATTTTTTCCCCTCATCCTTCTAACCCTATCACTTAAAAAATTTAAGGAGGTCACAGCAAAACCCAGGGAACAAGATGAATGCAAAAAATTTCCATTGGTGTCTCCTGTCTTTTGCAAGTGATGAGTGCCCTTTCTGTCCAGCTGAAGTCGTATTTCTCCACATGCGGATCTTGGGACTGTGGATGGAGCAAGAGCAGAGGCAGCTGGTCCTGTTCCTCGTTTGAACAGTGGGGCAGAGGTCACAGGGATCTGTTCACAGAATGCTGGTTGTTTTGGAATGATCTGCTGGACTACCTCCAAAAGTTCTAGTTAATATTGCACACGGAGCCAGTCCCTCTCTTGTCCCCTGACAGACTGAACCTGGCTGACCTCTCTTTCTGAACAGTTTCTCTTTTTGGAGGCAACAACTGATATCTGATCCCACGTCCCCCTTCTAACTTATTTTATAGCAGGCAGCTCTCCTTGGTCAGATGGAATATTTAAAGGATTCTCACTACACCTTTTGCTTTTATTTTCTCTTTGCTTTAACATGTATGAATCCCATTCAGTAGAATACAGTTGACCCTTGAACAACGTGGGTTTGAATTGCACGGGTCCACTTATGCCCAGTTTTGTTTTCAATAAATACTACAGTCCTACACGATCCCATCCGTAGTTGGTTGAATCCAAGGATGCAGAACGTGGATATGGAGGAACCACATAGACAGAGAGCCAACTCTACAGTTATAGGGCGTGCTGGTTGGTGCCCCTAACCCCTGAATTGTTCAAGGGTCCACTGTTTTAAAATGTGATCTTCCAGTTTCTATGAGGGCAACATCTCTTCCCTTTGAACACGTTGTCCAAGGGCACATCCAGATGACCAGCCATGGTTGGTTGGGACAACCCCACTACCCCAGCGGAAACTCCACACCTTCTTTTCCTGCCCTCCCTAGGGCTGGCACACGTGAGAACGGGACCTCTCCCCTGATAGCGACACATCTTCTTCCTTATACAGCAACTGCCAGGTTCCCATTGTACTTCCCCAACAAATGTGATGGCCAGGGCCCTACGCCACTCTAAACTTCCAAAGCAAACTGGAATTCTTTTTATCCTTTCATGCCTAGTGTCTTTATATATGATTCATTCTCTATGACAGGGATCGGCAAATAGAACCCGCAAGTCAAATCCGGCCTACTGCCTATGTTTATACCACCTGTGAGCTAAGAATGGTGTTTACATTTTTAGATGGTTGAAAAAACCCAAAAGGAGAAGTGAAAATGATATGAAATTCAAATTTCAGTGGCCAGAAGTACAATTTTATTGGAACAGAGCCAAGTTCATCCATTTACAAACTGTCTGTGGCTCCTTTTGTGCTGCAATAGCAGAGCTGAGCACTTGCAACAGAGACCGTACGGCCCAGAAAGCCATATACTTGCTATCTAGCCCTTTGCAGAAAACCAAGAGCGCTTGTGTTATCACAAGTGAAAGATGGTATGGAATTTTCATTAGTTAGCATTTATTTGACTATAATCAGTTTAAATTATTTTCATTTGCATCTAGTTGCATGTGAATGATTTATTCCTGTTCTTGAGCCCTTAGAATTTGTGCGTGATTCCATTATTATGTTACCTTGTAACATATGTAACTAGTGTGTGTGTGAGTCCCCTAGTAAAATGTAAATTCCTTGGGTGCAGGGAATATGTACAATTTGTTTTGTTTTATCACTTTCCAATGTAGTGCCAGGAATAGAGTGTTTTAAAGATGCACAGGGAAGACAGGTGTGCTGAATGAAAGAGGTGTACGAATGAGAGATGGCATCTCTTCTGTGGTTGGCCTGCATTTTAATTTACCTTTTCCCGTGTTTATGTTGTATATCCCTTCAGTAGATATTCAGCTTCTCTGTAGAATCCTTCAGGTCAGGACTCTTTCTCAATACCTATTTATTAGGTAAACAAATGCATCAAAGCTATATGAATTGGGAAAAAGATTGAGAACAAACTAAATCTTCTTATGCAATGAATTATTTCATTCCATGGAATTAGAATCAATGGCTTGAGTTGCAGGTCCTGCTCAGTTGCTGTGCTACCTGGATTAGCAACATAGGTATGAATCTGTGTTCTTGAGTCTGTCTGTCTGAGCTCAGATTGAGGCTTTGTAGTTAGCTATGTGGTCTGGACAACTCTTGTGCCTCAGGTTCCTCATGTAAAGAAAGAGGGATGATAGCTTTTGCCCCATAAAGTTGCTGAAACATTAATATGAGAACAGTGGTACTCAAAAATGTCCTGCAAAACTTAACTGCTGTTATTAGTAGTAATGAACCATTCTAAATCTCAGTTTCATCATTTGTAAAATTAGATGAAATTTTACACATCATAGAGTTTTTATGAAAGGCAATTTTATGCAAATAAAATGCTGTAAGTTTCACAGTGTTATATTACATGGTGTTACTTTCTTATCTGCAGGATAAAGCTATGAGGGAGGGTTTGGGAGTCAGTTCTGTGTCTCTTTTCCAAGCCTATCATATACTAACTGTGTAAGCCATGTGTACTCTCCAGTTCAAAGTATGTCTCTTTGTTTCTTTTCTGTACAGTAGGGATAATACTAGCATCTATTTCATGTCCAGAGGATAAATTTTTAAAATGCATGTAAAGCTCTTAGCACAGTGCCTGATACATAGTAAGTATTCAACAGATGTTGCCTATCTTCATCATCATTTTGTGAGAGTATTAAAAGGATTAGAAATTAGAAAGTTTTCTGAAAGATTACAGTACTCAACGAATAATAGGTACTCAATAAATGGCATGTCAAACAAAGCGAAACAAAACATTGGTATAACAATAATATCTCACCTCCATTCTAGTAACAGGAAAGGAAGTTTCCACAGGAAATCAAATTAAAGGGGAAAAGAAACAAAAGTTAGTACATTTTCATCTCAAGATTCGTAACAGATAATTTTCATTCTTCTAATCTCTAAGTTTCTGAAAAGTTCCCTGCTTCTGCTAGGAGGCCAGATCCTGCATTAACAGGCAGATTTGGAGAAGGAGAGTAAGAAAATATGCAATGTCTCCAGGAACTGAATTCTTCCTTTCAAGCTGAGTCAACCGTGGCCTCGTTAGCCCAGGCAGTATCATAGGTCAGAATTTCCCTCTGTTGGCCACCCAAGGACTTTGCATCAAGAAAGCAAGAAGTGGAGGTTGAACAGGAAGAGGGTGGCGGAGCTGCGATTCTTACAGACCCACTGGCTTCACGTGGTCACACAGCGTCCCACACTCAGAAGGGCCCCATGCTTAATTTAATGTTCTGCGGTTATCATCTTGAAACACTTAATAATTTTTTAACAAGGGGCCCCACATCTTCTGGAGAGAACAGATGGAAGAAACAGGAGGAAATTCTTACAGAGAAAAAGGTATATAATTTGGAATGGGTAAAGGCAGAATCTAATAGCAGCTGAGCAGGGAAACCTGTTGAAACGGGAAAAGTCCAAGGTTATGTATATGAAAGAGCCCTCAATTTAAGATGTAAAAGAGAGGATTCAATACCGTGGAGGTCAACCAGAGCCAAAGGATCCAGCCGTAGAACTTGGGAAGAGATGCTCAGCTTAGCTAGGCTTCGATTTCAAGGACAAGTGAGGAAAAAAAAAATCAAGGTCGTTTAAGGGTGCTCAGTCTTTTCAAGAATAGTAAGAGAATCAAAGGATGATTCACTAGGCTTCCATGTGTTTCGTACAGAAATTTCTCCAGTCACATTTTCATTTTTGCGGGGGCGGGGAGAGTGGGGAGCAGGGAAGGGGTCCAAGAGCCTCCGATTATAAACAAGTGCTTTTATCTCCAAACGAGATTTTTAAAAATTTCAAAAGCTTCCAACAGCCATCAATATTTGTAGTATCTTTTCCATTATCTGGAAAAGCCAATAAAATGTTGTCTCTCTTCTAAAACAGGCAGCCAATCTAATATAAAAAAGCTGCCTGATTGTAGAAAGAATGCTTACCTCTTGAGCCTAGCTGCAGAACAGCTGGTAGCAATTTAGTGTGGCTACTGGCTGTTAGTCATTTATTCCTTTCCCTTTTATTAAAAACAAAAACAAACACCTTTAATCCATTGGAAACCAGATGAAGCCACCATGAAATGCCAAGGGACGGGGCCTGTTTTGTTGGTAAGAACACTTCTACCTATCATGGCTGAAACACTGGGTGATAGAGGGAGTCGTGTGCCCCTGCTACATCACCCCATGTCTCACAACTGGGGGGAACATTGCGGGGGACACGGGAGTGTGACTATGAGACATGAGAGAGAGTGTGAAACATGGTAGTACGTTCAATCAGCTGTATCGATTACAAAATAAGAGTCCAAAGTTCTAATTTTTTTCTGTAATAATGTGAAACATCAACACAAAATATAGAAAATAAAAATATGAGATGAATGAATAAAGATGTGGTATGTATACACAATGGAATATTACTCAGCCATTAAAAAAATGAAATAATGCCATTTTGCAGCAACATGGATGGACCTAGAGATTATCATACTAAGTGAAGTAAGTCAGACAAAGACAAATATCATATGATATCACTTATAGGTGGAATCTAAACTATGATGCCAATGAACTTACTTACAAAGCAGAAATAGACTCACAGACATAGAAAACAAACTTATGGTTACCAAAGGGGAAAGGAGGGGAGGGATAATTTAGGAGTTTGGGATTAAAATATACACACTACTATATATAAAATAGATGACCAACAAGGACCTACTGTATAGCACAGGGAACAATACTCAATATCTTGTAATAACCTATAATAGAAAATAATATGAAAAAGAATATATATAACTGAATCACTTTGCTCTACAGTGGAAGCTAATACAACAGTGTAAATCAATGATATTTCAATAAAAATTAAAAAAATAAAAATACGTGGCCAATTTTGGGAGGGTGGGGAACTCCAATACTAACATATCGGATTTCTCCCTACTGCCCAGCTTTGGTTATGCTACATATTTTCACTTGAGCTTTAAATTTAGTGACCAGAATCCCCAGACTCTGAGGTCAATCCAAAGAAGGGGCATTGCAGACAGTGGGGGTGTTGGTAAAATGAGGAGTGGCTTATGTTAGAGGAGGGATGTGACCACAGATTCATTCCTGTACCCTCAGACTGAGTAAGCAGAAAAGAACTCTGGACCTCAGTATTTCGTGAAGGACCTATTAATGCCATTGAGAATGGGAAATACAAACATGGATTTTCCTCTACTGGATCCCTGTGTCTATTTTTCCTAGCTTTATTAAGATATAAGTGACATTCAACATTGTGTAAGTTTAAGGTGGACAAGGTGTTGATTTGCTACAGTTACATAATGCAACTCTCTTAGCAACTTTCAAGTATATAATACAGTATTAACTATAATCACCAATGATGCACATTAGATTTCCAGAACTTATTCATCTTATAACTGGAAGTTTGTACCATTTGACCAATGTCTCCCCTTTTCCCCGACCCCACTGCCCCTGGTATCCACTACTGTACTCTGTTTCTATGAGTTAGACTTTTTCAGATTCCGCATATAAGTGATATCATACAGTATTTGTCTTTCTCTGACTGACTTATTTCACTTAGCACAATGCCCTCAAGTTTCATCCATGTTGTCGCAAATGACCAAATCTCTTTCTTTATCATGGCTGAATAATATTCCATTATATGTATATACCACATCTTCTTTATCTATTTTTCTGTTGACAGACACTTAAGTTGTTTCCGTATCTTGGCTACTGTGAATAATGCTGCAATGAACATGAAAGTGCAGATACCTCTTTGATATCCTGTTTTCATTTCCTTTGGATATATATCCAGAAGTGGGTTTGCTGGATCATATGGTAGTTCTATTTTTAATTTTTTTCAGAAGCTCCATACTGTTTTCTGTAGTGGCTGAACCAATTTACAATTCCTCCAACAGTGGGTCAGGGTTCCTTTCTCGCCAATACTTGCTAACTCTTACTTTGTTGATGATAACCATCTTAGTAGGTAAGAAGTGATAGTTCATTGTGGTTTTGATTTGCACTTCCCTGATGAATAGTGATGTTGAACACCTTTTCATGTACCTGTTTGCCATCTGTATGTCCTCTTTGGAAAAATGTCTATTCATATACTTTGTCCATTTTTAAATTAGATTGTTTGGTTTTTTTTGCTGTTGTATGTGCTCTTTATATACTTTGGATATTAACCCCTTATATATAATTAGCAAATATTTTCTCCCATTCTATAAGTTGCTTTTTAGTTTTGTTGATGGTTTCCTTTGCTGTACAGAAGCTTTTTAGTTTGGCGTAGTCCCACTTGTTTATTTTTACTTTTGTTGCTTATGCTTTTGGTATCATATCCAAAAAAATCATCACCAAGACTGATGTCAAGGAACTTACTGTCTATTTTTTCTTCTAGGAGTTTTATGGTTTCAGGTCATGTGTTTAAGTCTTTAATTCATTTCAGGTTAATTTTTGTGAGTGTTGTAAGATAGAGGTCCAGTTTCATTCTTTTGCATGTGGTTATTCAGTTTTCCCAACACCATTTATGGAAAAGACTGTCTTTTCCCCGTTGTATATTCTTGGCTCCCTTGTCATAAATTAACTGACCATATATGTGTGGGTTTACTTCTGGGCTCTTGATTCAGTTCCATTTGTCTAGGCATCTGTTTTTATGCCAGTCCCATACTGATTTGATTACTATAGCTTTGTAATATAGCTTGAAATCAGGAGGTGTGATGCCTCCAGCTTTGTTCTTCTTTCTCAGGGTTGCTTGGCTATCGGGACTCTTTTGTGCTTCCATATAAGTTTTTGAATTGTTTGTTCTATTTCTGTGAAAAATGCCATAGGAGTTTTAATAGGAGTATATGAAATCCACAAATAGCTTTGGGTGCTGTGGACATTTTAACAATATTAATTCTTCTGATCCAGGAACACAGGATATCTTCCATTTATCTGTGTCTTCAATTTCTCTTATCAATGTCTTGTAATTTTCAGCGTACAGATCTTTCTCTTCCTAGGTTAAACCTATTCCTAAGTATTTTGTTGTTTTTGGTGCTATTGTAAATGGGATAGTTTTCTTCTTTTTCAGATGTTTTGTTGTTAAAAAAAAAACTGTTGTTTTAAAAAAACTGATTTCTGTATGTCAATTTTGTATGTGGAACTTAATTCATTGATTAGTTCTAACAGATTTTGGTGGAGTCTTTAGGATTTTCTATATATAAGATTGTATCATCTGCAAACAAGGAGAATTTTACTTCTTCCTTTCCAATTTGGATACCTTTTATTTCTTTTTATTGCCTGATTGCTTGGGCCAGGACTTCCAGTACTATGTTGAATAGAAATGGTGAGAATGGGCACTCTTGTCATTTGCCTGATCTTAGAGGAAAAGTGTTTAACCTCTCGCCATTGAGTATGATGTTGGCTGTGGGTTTGTCATATGTGGCCCTTATTGTGAGGTATGTTCCTTATATCCAATTTGCTGAGAGTTTTTATTATGAATGTATGTTGAATTTTGTCAAATGCTTTTTCTGCATCTATTGAGAGGATCATGTAATTTTTATCCTTCATTCTATTAATGTGGTGTATGACACTAATTGACTTGTATATGTTGAACCATCCTTACATCTCAGAGATAAATCCCACTTGATCATGGTGTGTGATTCTTTTAATGTGCTGTTGAATTTGGTTTGCTAGAATTTTGTTGAGAATTTTTGCATTTATGTTCATCAGGGAAATTGGCCTTTAGTTTTCTTGTAGTGCCCTCACCTGGCATTGGTATCAGGGTAATAAAAATTGGTGTTAATTCTTCTTTAAATGTTTGGTAGATTTAATACCTGTGTCTATTTTGATGGCCTTTGGCTCTTCCAGGACTATGCTCATTACAGGGATCATGAGGTGTCTTGCTGGTCTCTGTCACAAGGCTGATGACAAAGAGAAGGCATCTTGCCAATAACCCAGCATCCTGCTGAGTTTAAATTGCAACTTGAGCCTTTTGAGGTTGTGACTGGAGGGGAAATGGAACTTCCTGGTTCATAGGGAGAGGTTCCAAAAGTTTTTCTGGCTCCTTTTGATGACTAACAGCAAATGTAAATGAGTCAGAAAGAAGTATATCACATTTCTCAAATAATACATATGAATCTGGGCATACACGTGGAAGAGTTTTGGGAAAATGAAGGCTGATCTTTATTTTTTGTTGTTGTTGTCTTTCAGACACTAGCAATATCAATAGACATAATCCTAAGCACTAGACCAGATTTTTCTATTTCCAGTTTTCCTGCTGGGTTGAGTAAATAAACAGATGGAGTGAAATCTTCAAAGTGAAACACAGAGAATGTGACAAAGGGGACTGTTGACTACAGAACACTAGGGGAGGATGGGGATGGCTGAAATGAGAGAAAGGAGAATTTGGGGTAAGGAAGCATTGCCAAAATGTCCAGGGGAGGCACCGGGCTCTGGACCTCTGGCCAGCCCCATCAGAGGCCAATGGAGAGAGATGCCTATAGCAGAAGTGGAGAGAGCGACTGTCACAACCAAGCTCTGAGAGATCTGGAGAGCATAAGACCGTGCTTTGAAATGATTCTGAATTAAAGTGGTTCCATGAATCCCTTTTTCACCAGAGTGGCCTCACTTCCATGGAATATTGGTTCAGGGAGCACCCCAGAGTTGGGAAGTACGACAGTTTCCTCAGTGATGGCAGGGAGACTTTTATGAGGCATCTAGCAGCTTTGACTGAAAAGAACGGCTTAAGGAGAGGAAGAAAAATGGCAGGTGTCTCATGGGGTTCAGAGGTCTTATTCCAATGCACTCATGAGACACCCTCATTAAATCTGCCTGAGGAAATTTTAGGAAAAGTAGGGGAGCTTCAGGTCTCATAGTAAATGGGATCCAACAGGAAAAACAGACCAGGGGATGAACAAAAGGGCCTTGCAGCCTTTTATGAATTAGCTACGTGAGGGAGTCCCTCTACTCATTTTAGTAACTTTGTTTCTATGTGCAGATGGATTCACATTTATTATTCAGATACATTACCTACAGGCCCATTGGCTAAAGTCAAGTCATTACTGGTTTCAGTCTACATGACTATTGCCCCTACTGGGGTCACTGCTCCCTATCTGCGTTCACCTCTGCTGCGGCAAGCTTCCAGTCCTCTCTGCTGCTACGTGCCAACTCACGCATTGCTCCCACCATTCCTTTCCCCATGCAAATTCTCCTGCTATTTTCCCCCAGGCTGCCTTTGCTCTTTGCCCTCATTCTCACTCTGGTCTATTCTCAACATTAATGACTTCTCCCTGCATTCTGGGACATTACCTTTCTATGCTGCCTGTCCACACTTTAAGGCTCTTTTTACCACCAGAAGATACCTTCATTTTCTTTAGGATTACAGCTTCCTCTGTTGGTATATTCTGTTTCTTAACGGTGTTGGATCAGGTTCTCATTTGGACTAGGACTGGGATGAAAGGGGTGATGTTGCCATATACACTATGGTGGTAATTATGCTCTATAGTCCTTTCAGCATCTTGGAGATCATGTCATGTGACGGATCTGTCTTTGTGGGGGGGGGGGGAGATAAACCCATTTTATCAGGTTCTTCTTTTTATTGATCATAGCACTGCCTTCACACCTGTCTTTGTACTTATGATGGGTGGGCTGTGAAGGTTACCGCACTAAAGAGGGAGTCCCTGACCAGTTCCTTCAGCTTGGTATGTTGCAGAAAGGTGGAAGGTAAGGGAATTAAGAATTCAGATTCACATTTTATAGATTCCTTTCTCTGGACCAAAATCCTAGAAGAGAGGTATATTGATAAATTAAGGAAAAAGCCAAAGCAGAGGGAGTTTTTCCTACTTCTTATTTGGGACTCTAAAAGCAGAGAACCTTTTAGGGACCTCTTACCCTGACATAGGATGGCCATATTAGTGTAAAAATGGTAGCATGACATGGTTGGGTAGACAGCAGAACTGAGTTGGTAGGTGTGAATCTCTTTTGGATTTTGTGTAACATGAAAGTGATCCAGAAGTTGCTTCAGGCTGCATGAGGGATAAGGAAGGAGCTGACTTGGATTTTTAGTATATCTGGTATTGTAGGGAGAGCCAGGGTGACCTATGTGCAGACGTTGCAGAGTAGACTCTAGAGAGGGGCTCGATGAAGGATTTGACTGAGATGTAGAGGGTTGTGCTGCTACAGGAAGAGCCTCAGTGGGGCTGAGCCAGACAGGGAGGTCCTCTGGGTCCCAACCAAGCCAAGAGATGAGATCACTAGTTCTCTAGCTGTAGACTTTACCAAATACCAGGGCGGATCCAGAGGACACCACTGCATAAATCCAAGACTCCTTCTCTCTTTCCACGTAGGGAAGAGATACAAGGAGAAAGGGGAGGAAGAAACGTGGCAGGAAATTGATCTTTGAATGACTGAATAATTACCTGAAATGAGACTCTCTTCAGATTAGCAACATTAATTTTTCTCTTCTAGCCAGTGGAGGTGATTCTAATCTAAGCTAGATTAGATCAATCTATTTTCTTGGATTTGAGAATTCATACGTAAATGTTTCTCCTTCTCTCTGCACACACAAACACACATACACACACTTTGTAAATATATAGATATAGGTTATATAAATATATATTTATGTATTTAACACTGGGTCTTGATCAAATATCAAATAAAACATAAGATAGTGAGAATCATTCCAAGTAATTAAAAAGCATCAAAAATTTAATTGTTTTATTATCTCTTGAACCTCCTCATGTTCTTTTATCTGTTATTATTTGTCCTAGACGCTTTCCTCAAAATCTCAGACACATCTGAACTCCTTCTACCACATTCAAACACTTTCAAATCCTATCGTTTCTCTCCTGGTAGGTTTCACACATCTCCCCTGTTCTCTCTTTACCAATTGTCACTGTTGTTGTTCAGACCTTCATGACTTTCCCAGACTCCTGGAATAGTCTCCTATCTGCATGCCATGCCTCCCCATCTTTTGACACCTGACATCTGTCGATTTGATAAAGAATATATCTGATCATATTGCTTGCCTTCTCTAAAAAAATTAAATGACTTCCCATTGATTGAAGAATAGTCAACCTACTGAGGCTCTTCATAACCCAGCTAGAGCTCACATTTCAAACCTTTCTTCCCATCCTCCACCTCATTCTCAGTCTCCATCATGACTTGCTATTTTCTGAACTCATTTCGACCTTGTCATCTCTACCTCAAATGGCATCTCTTTCCCAAGGATTCCCTTAAACTCTGTCTTGTGTCTGCTGTTGTACTTTGTGCTGCTGCATAAAACATAGTCTGTGCCATAATGTCTGTGACCGATGGACTTCCTTTTTAGGTTGAGAGTCCCTATAAAACTGGGACTCCATTGCTAATGATCCCATTCGTTAATTAAGTTTGCATCCTCTACCTAACGCAATGGACTGAGCCCAGTGTATTTAATAAATGCATGTAAGGGTGCTTCGTAAACAACAAAGTGCTATGTGAATAGTAATCATTTTATTATTATTTGTTAAACTGAGTTGAATTTACTTTTAAGAATCTCACTCTTCTCTGGGAAAATGACTTCCCATCAGTGGAAATTCTCAAATAACTGATATGATGTCTCAAGATACTGTAGGCAGATGTATCCTTGGAGGAGAAGGCAGAAGGGATCCTTGGTTTTGAAATCTCTTTCCTTCATGGGCATGCCTCAGAGGGCCAGCCTTGTCCAGTGCTCCCTTTGTATCTCTCTGTGTCATTATTCACCTCATGCTAAAAAATCGCAAACATTACTGGAAATTTCCCCATCAGGGAAGATCTAAGAAGTGGCACTGTAATAAGAAATAGTAGGCTCTGCGGAGCTGGCCCTGGGCACAGGTTCTACCAGTGCTTGCCTTACATGTGAGGCCAAGCATCTCTCTGCTGACCCTTGGACAGTAGACATGCTATGAATATTATCATGCCAGGCATTTCCTGATACAGGGATTATTTCCATCTCTAGGAATTCCACAAATGTTCTCAGAAGCCTTTGGGACATTTAAGTTTTAAAAATAAACCTTTATAACTCAACACAAGTATCCTAGAAATCCATGTGTCAGCCCTTTTCCTTGAAAATACCTGTAGGTCCTGCTATCACTTGCATGAAACAGGAAGGGGAAAGACCATAAGGTAGATCACATATTCATAAGTAAAAATGCCCTCAAAATGTAGCCATGCAGAAACTGGCACAACCATGTTAAATATCTGCCAACTTCCTCTTTAGAGCCTTGGAAAGTTTGATTAACCCCAAGAAACAAAGAAGAGGAAGGGAAAAAAGAGGGGAGGAAAAGGAATGAAAAAGAATGGGAGGGAGGGAGGGAGGAAGAAAGGAACGAAGGATGAAAGGAGGGAAGGAAGGAAGGAGGGAGGGAGGGAGGAAGGGAAGAATAAAAGAAGAAGAAAGGGAAGAAAAGAAAATGAAAGAAAAAGAAATGAACTCCTGGAAGCTGTTACCCATCACTTGGGCAGGTATTTGTGGATCTAGTTTTTGAAGCAACAAATTAGCCAAAATCAATTATCTAGGTCAACCTCTGGAGTCCCTATGGAGGAAGAAATATCCCAAATGGGACTGGAGTAAGAGATTAAAAAAAAAAAAAAGATTTTCCCCAGTGAAAGATATTGTGGAATAGTGCCAACTCTCTCCTCTCCTGGAGCAATGCAATTGTGAAAATCCATCCTACCTGCTAGACTGATGGTGGCCGCAGCCTTTGCAGTACTGAATTTCTCTCCATGCTTATTAGTAGCTATGCATGTGTAGAGTCCTGGCTTGGTGATAAACAGCTGCAGTCTTGAGTCAATTACTCGGTCTTTCACACTTTCTTGAATGGATCCAGAAGAAACCTGGTGGAGTCGGGGGAAAAAGAAGATAGAATTAGGTCAAGGATTTCTAATATGCTGTATCAGTTGCCTGGAAAGAAAAAGGATAAGGATTACGATCAAAAGGCATGTGGTAGATTGCAAAACTTGCCAACAACTTTTCTCTCCATATGCCCATGACCTTGCAATGTGACTTTGTTGCTCTTCCCTCAAGAGGTGGCATCTTTCTCCATGCTTTGAATCTTGATTGGCTTGTGACATGTTTTAGAAAGACACAGAGACTTACAAAGTTCTTGCACATTGTGGCTTGCTTTCTTGTTGCTCTTAGACCTCCTGTGAACAAGCCAAAGCTAGCCTGCTGGAGGATGAGGCACATATAGCTCAGTCATCCTCACTGATCCAGCTGGGAGCCAATAATATCACCCAGATATATGAGTAAGGCCATTCTAGACCAATCAGCTCCCAGTCAACCTGCCAATCACAGGAGCTAGATCAGCAAGAGCAGGCAGTCCTAGCCCAAATCAGGAAAACCATCTGGTTGACCCACAGACTTGATCATTAACAAATGGTTATTGTTTTAAGCCATTAGGCTTTGGGATGTCTGTGATACAACAATAGATAACTAATGCAAAGTAGGAAAGGATATACTGTGTGGATCCTCCAAGATATGTCTCTCTGTCTTGAAGATAGAGTCAATTATGAGAGGTTATAGAGTTTTGGGCTTATTTTCATAATTCCTGTTCAGTTCCCCATAAATGCACATCAAATAGTGAATGGTTATCAGGAGAAAATGGTTGTAAAGCCAATTCTGTTTCTGCCTCATTACTTAAATCAGAAAGTCAAATGTCCTCAAAGAGCCGGGCTATCAATGCCATATTAGCACATAATTGACAGGTTAATTTATGTAAATGCTTATTAGCTGTCAGCATTCAACTCTGTGAGAAAGACAGCTGTCTAGCACATTCTACTGGGTTGCAGAGTTCCAATTTACACCCTAGTTTGTCTGATCCCAAAGCCTGTGCTTTTCATCATTATGCTTTAGTGCCTTCCCTAGTCCTAGAAAACAGAATAGACTTACTAGAAAACAAGAACAGTAGTAAGAACCTCAAATCAACCATGAGCAAAACAAATGTCTGACTTAAATGTCATTGTTAAAGTGGTGGCACTTGTTAAACTGGTGGTTGTTTCTTCACTGTTTTCGTAAGCACTCTACCATCTTTCCAATAATTATTGTTTAATTATCGTTGCTTATATGAGGGGAAAATGCTGGTTTGAGGGAAGTGTGAATGGAATGACAATCAAGGAATTAGCTGATGGTTTTACCTTAACCTTATCTTGGAGGAGTAGGGATGAGTACCATGGTGGCCTTGAAAGAGATCTTTCTGTCTAGAAGAGAATGAAAAACTTGGAGCCAGTTATTTTACTGTTTCACATGAGGGAAGATTTCACAGTTAGACCAGCAAGGGGGAGGGAAGCCCTGAGGTGAGACCAACTTTCCATCCTTCTGCTGCCAGGTGGCTGGCTGGCCGCAGATCCCAGCACTCTCTGTAGCGACTAGGCAGTGAAAGTTTGTTCACTTAGCTTCTTTGTCTTTTTATTCTTTACCTGCGCTATTAGTCTCCTTATGAGGAACACTGGTTTACGTGAGCATCACTTTACCTTAACTGGGGAAACATCCCAGGTCAGATCAAGTATTGTGGCATTTTCCCCAGATAAGCAGGCTGGACTCTATGAGAAATTGACAAGGCAGAGAGAAAAATATCTTTAAGAGACATACATGCAGTTGGGAATTCAAACCGAATTCATCATTGTCATATTTATCAGAGGTGCACGTTCTCATGGATTTGAGTGTCCAAGTTAGATGGAAAGGATTGAACAGTTTGAAATGTAATTTTTAAAAAAATTTATTGGAGTATAGTTGATTTACAATGTTCTGTTAGTTTCCGGTGTATAGCAAAGTGATTCAGTTATACATATACATATATTCATTCTTTTTCAGATTCTTTTCCCATATTATTACAGAATATTGATTAGAGTTCCCTGTGCTATGTGGTAGGTGCTTGTTGGTGAAATACAATTTTGGACTCTCCCTGAATTTTAATACAAAGCAACAATGAGAAAAAAAGCTAAAGACCTCCAACCTCTGTCAGTCAGTATGCCTTACGCTCTCAGCATATTTTGTTTATAAATATAATCCCTTTCCAGTTTATATATGTGAAATCCGTAGAACCTTCCTCCTTTGCAAAGTTCATTCCCTCTTTCAAGAAGTAGATCTGTACCGTCAGTGCCTGGGAGACAACTCAGAAACGAGTAATCCCCCAAATGCTGACTAAACTCCCACAATTTTCATGTTCACACCTAAGAAAGTCACTCCTCAAGGTCACTGAAAACAGTCTTGGGAGGAAAGAGAAGTGAGTTTTAAACCGCCTGACCTCTCTTCTCCTGGACATCATCCAGGTGCTGACATAGTTCAACGAGTAGACCAGCAAGTCCTGAGGCTCATTGCCTGATTATGATGTGATTCCTAAGAGCTTTTCCTCCTGTTTCCAGAGGCCTGGCTTGATTCAGTTTGTGACTCACGCACAGCAGGCCTTGTTAGTCATCGTTTGAATTTGTTTTTCTTTCTTCATGGAGCAGCCTGACCAACAGTTTAGTATTTTTGATGACCTAAAATTCAAAACAGCCCTTTGCCCTGCGTTTTGATCGTTTTGTTCTTCAGGTTTAAAAGCTCAAAATGGTGAGTTCAGCTTATTCCTGGGAGCTTTGACCAAGGTATGCTGAGGCAAAGCTGAGGACTTAATTGAGGTGACTCTATCTGGTATTACAGTAAATATGGTATTTCTCCAAGTCACCCAGGCATACTGATCTGAAAGAGCTGGATAAACAGCTCTCTGCTCTGTGTGTGGTATTGAGACAGTGACCTCAAATGAGGGCATCGAACAGGAACTCTATTAAATAGGCATATTAGTTCCCACCTGATTGAACGTATGTAAAAGCCTTCTGAGCGAGGCAATATAGGTGGAATATTTTTTACATATCGTTAATATATTAATAATGCTGTTTGGAGAGAATCTATCCCGAGTTATGGATAATCCCACAACTTCATCATGATTTGACCTCAACATAGAGAAACCTCTGAATGGCATTCTGGCTTCTATGACCTTGTCTTGCAAATAGTCCCAGCTGGCTAGGATTGTCTCAGGGACCTTTAGGATGTGGCCCAATACGGTCCATGTTTAGGGAGTTGTAATAATGTCTGTCTATGCATCATAGAAAAAGGAACAATTGAGAAAATTTCCCATGCTGTTTTTGATCAACATAGCTATGAATATTGACCTCTTTCGATCTAGCTGCTGAAATAGTCCACTTAATATATTCCACTTGATATATGTAATTATCTTGGTTTACCCAGTTAGTGAGAGATGTTTCCAAAGCTCATGTCCTTTAAACCAAAAAATTGCCTCTTAAAAATATGTATAGGGACATCCCTGGTAGTGCGGTGGTTGGGAGTCTGCCTGCTAATGCAGGGGACATGGGTTCGAGCCCTGGTCTGGGAAGATCCCACGTGCCGTGGAGCAACTAAGCCCGTGTGCCACAACTACTGATCCTGCTCTCTAGAGCCCACGAGCCACAACTACTGAGCCCTCGTGCCACAACTACTGAAGCCCACGCGCCTAGAGCCCGTGCTCTGCAACAAGAGAAGCCACTGCAATGAGCAGCCTGCGCACCACAACGAAGAGTAGCCCCTGCTCGCCGCAACTAGAGAAAGCCTGCACGCAGCAAGGAAGACCCAACGTAGCCCAAAATAAATAAACATATAAATTTAAAAAAATACATATAATGTATAGGTGAGTCTCCCTTTAAGGAAATTCAAAAACCACAATCTTCAACACAGATGATTTGGCTATTTATTTTATAAAATTCTTCTAATAAGTTAAAATGATTCAGCTTTTAACATATTTTAGGAACTATATGGATTGGACAAAGCAAGAGAGATGTGCAAATTTTCTACGTTTTTTATTTGAATGCCAAAATAATAAATAGATGGGTATAACTTTAAATAAATCTGTTTATCAAAATATAAGGATATTTTCTTTTAGAAAAGTAACCTCTGCTATAGCCCCACCAAACTATTATTTCCAACGTTGTAAAACAAAAGTGATATTACTGCTCACTCTGAGTTCATCTAAGACTACAAATTTTCATGAAAAATGAATGATATTTCCATAGGAAGAAAGCAAAAGAATTCTTGATGGCTTTGGGGTAAGTTGCTTGCTCTTCTCTTGTTCTTTGGCTGTACTCATTCAGGGTTTTCGTTTTTGGCATGTTCATGGAGGGGGAGAAAAGGAGCATTCACATCTTTTAAAGTACTCGTTTGTACTTGGTAGTGTGTTATGAAGTTAGTTCACTGGCTTATAGTTAGTGAAAAGCCACAGTTCAAATTCTGTTTTATTCTGTGTCAAATATCTCCCAACTCTGCATTTGTCTTAATCCTGCCCACCCAGAATGATACCAGGTCTGTGGCCCTTCCCTGTTCTCCTCAATAGACTTTTCTGGTTGGCTACTTGTCCAACATTTACTAAATGCCTGCAGTTGCCTCCAGTTCCTGTGATTTGCATCAGCACGGGGCAGTCATCTCGATTTCTATTTGGACTTGGATAGTAGCACCAAGAACAAAACTTGGCTGTGACAAAGCGAGAGAGAGGCATGGACATATATACACTACCAAATGTAAGGTAGATAGCTAGTGGGAAGCAGCCACGTAGCACAGGGAGATCAGCTCGGTGCTTTGTGACCACCTAGAGGGGTGGGATAGGGAGGGTGGGAGGGAGGGAGACGCAGGAGGGAAGAGATAAGGGAACATATATATATGTATAACTGATTCACTTTGTTATAAAGCAGAAACTAACACACCATTGTAAAGCAATTATACTCTAATAAAGATGTAAAAAAAAAAAAAAACTTGGCTGTAAGAATAACACTCTCTCTGACCAAGAGAACTGCAGATGTCCTTTTGCTTTCTTCCTGGAAGAAAGTTACCATTCATTTATTTTATTCCTGTTTTAGAATCTCTGCCGAAGAATCCATTTTGCTTTCTGTTTTTTGTGAATCACATCTTGAAAGATGAAGTTGGAGTCTCAATAAGACCAAAACTAACTCTAACCATTGGCTTTTTTTTTTATTACTCCTCAACTCCAACAGAGAATAATCATATATGTTCCAGTTCTAAACTCAAAGGAGCCTTTTGAAAACACTGACTTTTTTAAAAGCCTATGTCTTTCCATTTTCTGTATTAACTGTTTTCACAGAGTTTAAGACAAATTAATAAAGTCATATTGTCAGTTACCCAGTTTTCTTAGGGCATCTCTTTACACTACTTGGAGAGGCTTAAGACAACTCCTACAGCTTCACAGAAAAGCCACAAAACATACTGCCAAATAAGATGTGAATTTTAAATGGCATCTAAAATTTAATTCGAGAGCTGAAGAAGAACAAGACTACAAGTTACTTTACTATAACAAGTTTAAGGCAGTCTAAGATTAGTAGTAGCCCCTGGTCCCTAGCAGAAACAAACAAAAATTCTCTGGAGAAAAGAACCTTTGTCTAGACCTCAAATTAATCCCTGACATTTTTTTTTCCTCAAAACAATGAACAGCAGGTAGTCAAAGATAACTAGGCACACAAGGAAACAAAACACAATGAAAGAGTCAGCAGGAAAACAGACGACAGAAACAGACCTACAATGGCATCCCGTCTCACTCAAATAAAGCCAAATTGTATCAATTGACCTATATAAGCCTGTAGGATCTACAACCCCTATGCACACCCCTTACCTCTTTCCTCTTTGCTCACTCACCTCTAGCCACACTGACCTACTTGCTGTTGCTCTGACATACCAGGTGCACCTTTATCTCAGTGACTTTGCCCGGTTATCATCCCCGCATTATCTACATAGCCTCCTCCTTCAGCTCTTTCAGATCTTTGCTCAAGTATCTCCATCTTAATAAGGCTTCTCTGACCACTTTATTGAAAATGGAATCTTTCTCCTGAGATTGTATTTTCTCACTTTCCTGCTTTATTTTTCTCCATGGCATTTGACACTGTGCACATAGACTATAGATTCTCCCATCTGCTTATTTTATTGTTTGTTTTTCCCCATCACAATGTAAGCAAGTTGAGGGCAGGAAACTTTACCTGTTTTGTTTGTGCCTGTATCCACAATGTCTAGAATAATGCCTGATGCCCAGGAGATGCTCAATAATATTTGTAGAATGAATAAATGAATGTTTCTATGTAAAGTGCTTAGAACAGGGCCTGGTCATAGCAACCACATACTATATGTTAGTTATTATTACCAGTATTAGAAATGAAAAGAAAATTCTGTTGCACTAACAGACATGGGTTCTAATTCTGGATTACTTTTCATCAAAGTAGGCTCCAACAGTGGACTAATTCTTAAATTGATGAGTTTTGTGTGGGAAGGAATTAATACCACTTCCCTTTTACACAAAAGCATAAAGAATGAATTTGACTTTCTACTATCCCCATGATACAAGGAAAGAAGTAAACCTATGGAGTTCAGTCTCTAAGTCAGTGACTTCTAGGATGAAAATATTGGAAGGCTTTGAAAAATGGAGGTGCAGGTGGGACCAATGACAGAGGTCAAGGTAACTCTACAAATAAGTGTTCTGCCCTGAAATTCACCACCAGTGCGTCTTCCCCAGACAAGTTTCCATACAGTTGGCACTCACAGCGTTTCCATTTTCAATCCAGGTGATGGTGGGGACAGGGATGCCTGTTGCTGTACAGCGCAGGGTCACAAAGGAACCAAAGGTGACATTGTGGGATTCAGGAGGCCGCAGGATTCTGGCAAAAACTGTTAGGAAAACAGAAGTGGTGAGTGACTCTCCTACAGGGAATAGTCAAGCTGGAGTGGTCTTTAAGAAATGCAAATCAGATCATGTTCTCCTGTGAAGGATCTTCCATGTTCCCTCTGTCTTAAGGGTAATATCAAATACTGTGCCCTGGCTTCTAAGCCATTTATGCTATGACCCTATGCTTTTCACCACTCCGGAATACACCAAGCTTGTTCCCAACTTAAGAGATGTCCATGCCATCCTTCAGCCTAGAGCACTCATCCCATAGATCTTCATGTCGTGGTTTCCTTGTATCATCTAAGTCTCTGTTTAAGTGACACTTTCTCAGAAAGGGCCTCCTTGACCACCCAACGTAAAGTCTAACCTTCCCCCCATTTGCTTTTTCATCATCCTGTTTCATTGTCTTTATAGACCTTACCCCTATCTGAAGTTATTTATTTTTTTGTCTATTGTCTGTATCCCCGCAGTAGACCGAGAGTCCTCAGCAACGAAAACCCTTGCCTGTTTTGCTCAGTACCTAGGAGAGTGCCTACCAAAGTAATAATATTTAATTGAATTAATGAAATAATTAATTAATGCTTTACATCTTCAACTGTATCATAGTGGGAGGACAGATAAAATCTGTCAAACTTTTCAGAGAGTTAGATGAGCATACAGGGTCAAAAAGAAAAGGAATATTTTAGACAAAAGTGGGCAGGAGAATGGGTGATTTATATTCTTTTCTGAGCCTGAATCCCCACTAACTAGGTAAGAGGAAGTTCTTTTGGTGTGAAAAGAAATTTTACCTTTAATTGAAGAGTGGAGATGAGGTTTAGAATGTACAATAAATTGAAGGGTACTTAGAATCGCAAAATCACTAATCTTGGAAGAGACTTCAGAGATCAACTAGATTTCTCCTCTTATTAAATAGATGTAGGAACCAAATCCCAGGTCATTTAAGTTTCTTCCCCAAAGTAATAAAACTGATGGGTGAGAAACCTGAGTTCAACTCCTCTGACTTCAAATCCAGTGTTCTTTAAACCATTATGGAATCCTTTTAATTGCCCATTTACTGCAAACATGATTTTTTTTTTTTTTTTTTGCTTTTGCCTTTTGTTTTCTGGGACTTAAAGACAGAACATAATATTAGACTATGAAATTCCAATTAACACCAGGCTTTGATGCTTAGTTCTTCTAAAACTGCGAAATCTGTGGAGTCTGTATTCGAAAGGAAAGTACAGAAGAGATAGTATATACTAGATAGGAGATGTACAGGCCAGGGCTAGATCAAATTCAGCTGTATTAGAAGTTACTCTGATTTTTGAATACCTGTTTAAAAGGGTTACATAATTCAAGGAGATATAGGAGGATATGATTTGTTTGACAGTTGTCAAACTCACCTTTCTTTTTTTTTTAGAGAGAGATGGCAATTGGACCTTGTATTTTCTGATCATATTTTAGAACATAATAAATTTGAGGAAAATATAAATTTTGTCCTTAACCACAAGAATCGAACACCCACAATCTATTGATCATCTTCTTTTTTTTAAACATCTTTATTGGAGTATAATTGCTTTACACTGTTGTGTTAGTTTCTGCTGTATAACAAAGTGAATCAGCTATATGTATACATATATCCCAATATCCCCTCCCTCTTGAGCCTCCCTCCCACCCTCCCTATCCCACCCCTCTAGGTGGTCACGGAGCACCAAGCTGATCTCCCCGTGCTATGCAGCTGCTTCCCAATAGCTATCTATTTTACATTTGGTAGTGTATATATGTCCATGCCACTCTCTCACTTTGTCTCAGCTTACCCTTTCCCCTCCCCCTGTCCTCAAGTCCATTTTCTACATCTGTGTCTTTATTCCTGTCCTGCCCCTAGGTTCATCAGAATCATTTGTTTTTTTAGATTCCATATATATGTGTTAGCATACGGTATTTGTTTTTCTCTTTCTGACTTACTTCACTGTGTATGACAGTCTCTAGGTCCATCCACCTCACTACAAATAACTCAATTTCATTTCTTTTTATGGCTGAGTAATATTCCACTGTATATATGTGCCACATCTTCTTTATCCATTCGTCTGTCGATGGACACTTAGGCAGCTTCCATGTCCTGGCTATTGTAAATAGAGCTGCAGTGAACATTGGGGTGCACGTGCCCTTTTGAATTATGGTTTTCTCAGGGTATAGGCCCAGTAGTGGTATTGCTGGGTCATATGGTAGTTCTATTTTTAGTTTTTTAAGGAACCTCCATACGGTTCCCATAGTGGCTGTATCAATTCACATTCCCACCAACAGTGCAAGAGGGTTCCCTTTTCTCCACACCCTCTCCAGCATTTATTGTTTGTAGATTTTTTGATGATGGCCATTCTGACCAGTGTGAGGTGATACCTCATTGTGGTTTTCCTTTGCATTTCTGACCTAAATAGACACTTCTCCAAAGATATACAGATTGCCAACAAACACATGAAGAATGCTCAACATCACTGAACTCACCTTTCTATCTTTTGATATTGAGGACTCTAAGAGGTGGAATCTAGAAGAGCATGCTAGAAATACACATGTTGGACCCTAAAGCCAGGAGAAAGAGAAAGGAAGGAAGATGCCAACTTCAAGGCAAAAATGTTAAAGAAAAAAAAGAAGTGGATTTAATGTTTAAAAGGAAGCTGAATTTTCCCCCTTGCCCCAAATAAACACAAAATTGAGCCTGATTTTAAGTAAGTCCTGGGGTCGAATTACCAATATACGAAAGAATAGAGGATTGAGGAACATGTTAAACAACATTATAAGGATACAATTCTATCATATCCCAAATATAGACAACTGAACAAGGCAAGTTATGTTGTTTCCTCACCAAATAAATAACATTGGGGAAAAAAAGAAAAAGAGGGAACTATTATAGATTGAGAAGGGCTTAAGAGGCATAGCCCTAAATGTAATGTGTGAATTCTCATGCAACAAATCAGATGTAAAAAGAAGTTTTTTGAGACAATCAAATAACAATTGCACTGTCCTGGTAGTAAATGGTATTAAGAAATTAGTGCTAGCTGGGATGGATGGGGTAATGAAAATGGTAATGTGACTGCGTTAAAAAGCCTTAAAGTACATACGGACTGATTGAATCCATGTCTGGGATTTGCTTTAAAATAAGCCAGCAGCAATAAACTGGTACTGGGTTAGATAAAACAAAAATGGTAGACTATTGATCACTGTTGCTGTTGGGTGATGGGAACACGGGAGTTTACTATTAATATATTACTGTATCTACTTTTTTGTAAGATTGAAATGTTTTAACATTAAAAAGTTTAAAAATTGCAGTAGAGCTTACTCTACAGCTCCAGAGAAACATGCAATGGGACACATACCTCTTTTGCCATTGAAATAGCATAAGGTACTGGAAAACCTAAAACCTGAAGAAGGGTAAGGTTCTGAGGAAAAACGTTTGTCAGAGGTGTCAGTCCTAAGAGTTCAGAAATAACCACAACAGTTTTAGATCAGAGCTCTGTGGGGGATGATTCCAAACTGAAACAAAATGTGGGACTCAGGGAAAATTTTCCCTAGCAGGCAATAGTTATAACCTGAAAAATTCCATAGCAAGAGGAATAGCAGTCATTATGGTGGTCAGCAGGGTCAGCTCCAAGAGCGAGTGACCTGTGTAGTCCCCCAGGGCACCATGCTTAGAGGGGCCCATGCTTCGTTTACTTTTCTGCTGCCTGTGTCTTGAAATTATAAGTGATTTTTGAACTAGGGGCCCTCAATGTCATTGGCACCTGGTCCACAAATTATGGAGCCAGTCCTGAGAGCCTGGCGGTGAGAGCTAAAACTGCCTTCTTAAAGTAGGGGTGAAGGCTGCACCTCTGTTGGAGTTCCAGAAAAACAAGGCTCCAAGGTGAAATGGAAAATTAAAAAGTTGCAAAATGCTGGATGGGTCAGAAGGAAGTGTCAAGAAAGACTAGAAGACAGAGGCTGTCCGCACTGGAAAGTCTAAACTTCTCAAGACGACAAGCCAGCTAGGAGGCAGTGTACATTTCTTCCAGAGCGACAAACATGGTACCCCATCTGAACACCTGATAGGAGATTTCTCCCAACTCAGTCTTAAGTTCACAGATTGTGGACCCTGGACAACTAACACAGAGTGACTGGCATCTGAGCGAGGGTACACCCAGGGATTCTTTTCCTTCTGATGTTTTCTGGCAACAATAATGGAGACCTAGATTGCACAACATAATTGAGTCCATATTCATCATTTGGCTGAAATAACTCTTGTAGGGGGTTGGGGCTATACTTGTGTGTCCAGAAGTTTTTGAGTTTGAGTCTACTGCAATGATCATTTTACGGGTCCCACTGCCTTCGAGAATGTGGGAAAAAAAGCAGGATCCTTGAAAGATTGAGAGTGGGTTTAATTCAATTCCATAAATGCTGGAAAAGTGTAGACAGCAGCTGCTGAAGATGACAATAGTCAGTGTGCCCTTAAAACTGAATGAGAGCCTTCTGGCTGAAGATGAGAAGCGTAAGAAACTGGAGAACTATGAAATCTAGATTGTTTTCTTTCTGCTTTAATTTACAAAGGCAAGAATTTTCATTTGGGGACTTTAAATTCTTCCTGGAAATTTAATAATAAGGGAGGGTTTATTTATTTATTTATTCTGTAATTTATGGATTTTTCTCTTCTTTTGGCTGGCGTTACATTATTTGGAATATCATTTGGGCTCATTGCAAAACCTCTGATGATCCATATTGCACAACACAGTTAAGAATTACGTGCGATGGTAACTAAAACAGAGTCCGTCATCGTTCTAGAGGTCAACGTAGCCTTGGAGTTAATTTAATTAATGTGCTGCTCTGTCCCACATCAGAACCTTCTGGGAGGTCCAGTGGGGCACAGGAGGGTACAGAAAGGAGCACCATTGGCATTGCAGGTGGCTTCATGAATGTAGGGTTGTGCTGACAACCTGCTGGTCTCCTGCTCCGAGGGGGCAGATATACCCTTGGCTGATCATGGGTTTCACTGTTAAGTCTGATAGGTTAAGAGAAAAAAAAAAAAAAAGGCCAGGAAATAAAGGGAAGCCGGTCTCTCCTGCCCTCCCACATTCTTGCCAAAAGATAAAATAGAAACTTGACTCTTTCAGTATTGAAAGATAGCTTACACCTTTCCTGCCAGTTTCCCTCCCTCAAAGAAGGTTGCAAATGTCTTTTAGGTTTTGACTCAGATGTCTTCTCATAATGCTTTCTCGACACATCCCCCTCACACCATGTCATACGTATTGATGTGTTTGTTTTTTGGCTGTCTCTTCTCCTGGAATGTAAGCATCAGAAGGGCAAAGCTTGCTTTGTTCATTAACACAAGCTGATTGATAGACAGATCATTGGTCGGTTCATTGATCAATTGATCCAGAACCCTGCATGATACATGGTAGGCACTCAATAGATATTTGTTGAATGAGTGAATTAGTGACTCCTCTGATTGGTGAGATTGGGGAAAAGTGCTTGTATATATGATGAGTATCTCAATCCTCTCTGGGCCATCTTTCTGCCAGCTACCCAGCAAACAAGAAGGGTATGGGTTAATATGCAGTAGGTAAGTTCTCCAGGTCAGGACTTCTCCATCCTATGACTCCAGGTGAAAGGTGGAGTTGTGGGGAGGAATCAGTAGATCACTTGACTCCAATTCTTGGATGAAGGAAGAGAAAGCTTTATTTTTCAATTCAGCTTTATCAGCAATGAAGCTAATATTCTTATACCCATCAGTATTTGTTACCAGTTCCAAGCATAAAAGGTGAAGGGATGGAGAAGGAAATTTCACCACATTTATCAAACATTCAAAACAATAAAGGCAGTTGCCATTAAAAATAAATGCCAGACTGCTCCATGGATAACAGTATACCTGTAATAATAAACTTAAACATAGTTCAGTAATAAACTCCCATTGTTTTAGCGGCAGCCACAAACTGAAAATTCGTTCTGAGTCATCCATTTTAAAAGTAATGTGATAGGTTTCATATCAAATAAATGTCCCTTGAATATCCCTATTTTACCTATATTTGCATGAAAGACAATATAGAAGTGTTTTTGTTGCATAAACGAGCTGTTTGATAGAAGGGGCATGACATTACTGAGTAATTTGGAAAATGTTTACAGTTGTTTCGATGTGGATTTTTAAAGAAAAAAAATTATCCAACTCTGCTTTCTACAAATAGTTTTATCCATCATTCTCTAATTCACTGTGAGCTGTTTCTGACTTGCTTTCCTATGGCCAAGCACGTTATTCTTCATCTGCAACATGTAAAATAGACACGGGCAATCTGTTTATCCCTGGGTTTTCTCTCATGGTATCTAGTTCTGAGTTTGGGGCTCTACTTTCTCTGGGGTAAGTTTACAATACTAACTGCAGGTTGAGAATCCTGTATTCAAAATTGGGCTTAAGCAGCCAGTGATTCCAAAGTTCTGTATAATATAACCATATCGTATTCCCATTTCCTTTCTCTCTCTGTTTCTTTCCTTTTCCTTCCTTCCCTCGCTTCTTCCCCCCACCCCGCCGCATCTTTCAGATATATAATAAAGTTTATTATTGGTTGCCATTTTAAGGGGTAATCTGAATTTGTAATAAGGAAGTAGGGCCATTATACACTCTGAAATTTGCCTGGTGGGGTAATGGAAAGCCTAACAGGTGGGGGACCCAAGTTAAATCCTGAAATTAATAAGCAGTTTGGCTTGAGATGAATTGCCTCTCTTTTCTTGGTAAGCGAGTAGGACCAGAAGAATACTGAAGTCCCTTATAAGTTCTATTTCTGAGCAATTATTTCAAAGGACACGATAAGTTTGCATGAATTTTTTCTTTCGTTCTCTTCCTTCTTTCTAATTTTCTAGCTTCTCTTATAGAGGTCTTTGAGGCTACTTGATTCAAACCAGCACTGACAGGAGTAAATTGAAAACAAGCAAAACAAAAACTAAAATACAAACAAAACCCCCCAAAACCACACAGGAGCAGGTGAAATAATTTTATCTAAATTTAGTTATAAGCAGCGTGATATTTAGAAATAGGAAAACATTGCGGATACCTTATTTGAAATACTAAGATGAGGAGGTGCTATTTCAGCGAATACCACCCTAGGGTTTATTCCTAGAGCCAAACCGTATTATATGAGAACTTGTGAATTTCATCCAAAATACACAAAAGTTAGATTAGAACAGTATGATTGATTTGGTTTGGTTTGGAGCAGTTGCACAATACTTGTCCACTTCAAGTAATGACAGTAAAAACCTAAGCTGGCACCTTGACATTTTTACAAGTCTCCGAAGATTGTAACACCCTCACCTCCTGTCCCCCCAAGGCTTTTGGTCAGAGGATCTTTCTATTCCAATCTGTGTGAGATTTATATTGTCATGCTGATTTACGTCATTTCATTTTGTTTGCATTTTCAGAGTTTGGGGTACAAAGTTTAAACATTTCTGTCGATTCAAACTTTTCTTTAATAAAAGTAAGTGCTCAATAACTATATTATGTAATAAGGCAGCCCATCTAATGACACTGTTAAATGCTGAATTAATATTCCCCGTACATCGTTTGCTATTTCCTTACAAAATCGTGGCACTCAGAGTTTACAAAGTCAGAGAAATAAACAGTTGAATCGAACCATACATTTAAAAAGAAGCAGTGCAGAAAGCAAAAAAAATACCTTTAGTATCTTGCTCAGGTTCACTCTCTTCTATTAATAGAAACAAGACAAACAAACAAACACAAACAAAAACAACGCATCATGAAAAGGGAAACCTTTGAGCACTGAAACAGCGCTGTAAAGATGAATTAGAATCTGCTTGTTTCTTAATGAGAGGCAAATGCAATCAAGTGAAACTGCTGGCCTTTTAAAAGCAAACTATTAAATGACATAAAATTTCAAATCATTACTTTTAGTCAGGCAGTATTACACAGAAAATGAACTACAACATATCCCAGCAACGCAGCTCATTCATGCGTTTTTATTGCGATGTTGACAATTACCCTTTCTTTCAAGGCCACGGACTGTCTACTCTTCTGATAATAGTAGTAGTGATTGTGCTTCTCCTTGTCAGCGTGGCTTCTCCACTTACAAGGCCCTGCTGTGAAGTCAGTGATGTTGAATCTGGGATCTCAGCTATCATTTCTATGGTAATAGACTCATGTTGTGGTAAACAGAGGATTAGGGGGTGTCTGCAGAACGGAGCCTACAACCAACAGAGATTCTCTCCTCTGTATCAATTCCCAGAGGCTGCTCAGAGAGCAGAGAGGAGCAAGTCATTCTCTTTCAGGAAAAAAGCAGTAAAGCAAGCTACAAAGAAAAATATCAAAATATCTAAATTGGGTATACGGAATTGAGAATTTTTAGAATTTTAAAAATCCTAGAAAAGAGACAACCACCAAATTAATTGTTCCAAAATGTTTAATACAACCGTATCAGATGTAGAGCCCACATGAAGCTCTATTATTCTATCATGAAGATTTATTTTCTCATGTCAATTTAGACCTTTCTTTGTGGTTTAAAAAATATTTTAATTTTATTGGAGTATAGTTAGAATAGACCTTTCTTTGAATTAGTGATAAGCCAAGTACAATATTTGTTTTTAGCATAAAATGGCAATGCTATTGTTAACTACTTTTAATGATAAGAATACATTGGTATAATTCTTTTCAGATTATGGAGACTTTCACACACATTGTACATTATCTCACTTAATCCTCACCATATCTCTGTGATTGTACATGATTGATATTATTCAGCCCATTTTCCAGACAAGGAATCTGAGACTCACAGATTTGCTGCAGATGCAGACCCAGAAATGCCACTCCAACTTTCAGACACCAAATCTTCTGTTCTAACCTAGCATCGCAGTGAGAAGGCCTCATTTTGGTACTTAATACCCAATACTCTTAAATTTAAGTGAACTTATAATTTCCCAGTTAGATTTTACTCTGAGCTTTCCCTCCCTCCACCAATCAAGTCCGTGGCACATTCTTATTTTATGTTTTTAAGTATCAAGGTCATGTTGGCTAAAAATGAGTTTTTTTCCATGCTAAAAACTGGTCATCTGGACACTTGAGAACTGCAGAGATTCCCTGTTTGCCACACAGATCTTAATCAGAATAAATAAATAAAGGTCCATAGTTGGACCAGATTGGACCTGAAAAATTATATTTGAATGCCTTTGGGCTGCACATATCTTTCTAGTTCGTCAGCACAATTGTGCCTATTTCTAAGCTTAGAAATAAGCTTAGAAATAAGCCCCCCCCCCTTTTTTTTTTCCACCAGCCAAATAACTATTTATGAGTGCCTGAGATGGGCAAGGGACTTCTCTGGGAATATTGAGTGTCTTTATTATCTGGCTGCTATATCTCCAAACTTTTGTTCCACTAAAGTTGAAGGGCCTTCAGTAAGTTTTGAGAACTTTATTCACTCATCTCTTACACTACTCTCACTAGGATTCTAGGGCAAGCACAGGTAAATCCTCAGTCTCCTTTTAATTTGACACCGTGATCATCTACTGGGCTGTATTTTAAAGTAGACTCCGAGGGCAATGCTGATTTTCCTTTGCCATCTTTCACCTTGTTGTTACTATTGTTATTATTGTTCATTTTACTTGATCTGTTTGGAATCGGAAGCAGTTTTGAACTAATGCACCCATTTCCTCCACTCCAGACATGTAGAACCAACTCGGAAGATGAAAGAATGTCTAAGATTTGCCATTTTCCTAGGAGGAGGTCTGGAAGTTCCACCAGAAATTATACTTTCGTATATAGACTCTCAAAGTTTTTTTCTACACACAAATGCAAATATACATCTTTATAGATACATATTTACATATGCTTAGGTATTAATATACACATTCACATTCACACACATGCGCACACAATTGAGGTTACTTTACATTAGAGGCAAATATGCAAGAATACCTGCAAACTATTTAAGGTTGAGTACGAGCATTCAGTGTATGAGATTGTTATTTCAAGGTCAAACTGTAGCCCTAGTTTTTCCGTGTATCCTGCTTGCCTAGCCTACCACGATCCCTCTTGTCTTCTAAACTGATTGCTTTACCTCTTATCAATTTTTACATATTCTGTTTCATGGTGTTTATTCTCACTTGATTGTTAAATTTTCGTTTAATTGCCTTATGTGTACTGCATCGGTCTTGTCTTCCAATGTGATTTGTAATCTTCTTTGGGGGTGGAGGAGGGAGCAGAATAGCATACTTTGCTTTTGCCGTCTTTTTTTCCCCTAAAGTCCAGCACAGTCTCTTGTAGAGAAAGGAAATTCTTTAAAAAAGAGTTGGATAGTGATTCATTTTCCATCTCTGCTTTCTTGGGATTGTTCAGTAGGACATTTAGAACAGAGAATCTGAGACTTCTCATATTGGACTAATCTGAGATAAAATCAACATCCAAGTGAAAGAGGATATCCATCATTTTCTTGAATACTTTGGTTTATGAGGAACTCAGCATTGTCATATCAACCCATTTTGAACAACTGTGTTTTAAAAATATATACATATATATTCTAAATCAAACTAAAATCAGTCTCCTTATAATCACCGCCCCCCCGCCAAGACCTAGTTCCTACTTCTATCCACTGGACAAAAATGAAAAAAAAAAATCCATCAAATATTTTCATTTTTCCAAGCTTGCTAGCCCCAGTTTACCATCCTGACTGCTCACTTTTGAACCACCTCTTATCTTTCCCTCTTTTCGTAATTTATCCTCTTATCTTGTGGTACCAGGAACTAAAACTAACATACACCTAGAGTCTCACAAGTTCAAAGAATAGCAAGACTCTTTCTAAATACTCTACCTCTATGAATCTAAACTTGCGTAAGTTTTTATTCGCGTTCATATAATAAAACAGGTCATTGGTTCCACTGAAAGTTCTGAATACCCAATACTCATTTCTAATTTGCTTTTATTAAGGTCTGTCTCCCCAATTTTGAATATGTGTGTGTGTGTGAGAGTGAGTAAATATGACTTGATTCTAAGGTCAATTAACTTTTTCCTACTCAGTTCTCCGTATTAGTTGATGGGAGAAGAAGTTTGGAGGGGAAATGTATTTTATACAGAAGGAGGGAAAGTCATCAAGGTTCTCTGGCGGAAATAAAAGGAATATATTTGGTTAAATAATACAGGTCATGTAGATCTTGTAGAAAGAAAGAAATGAAACCAGAAGAGAAAACAGGCAGACCTGTGTGACGGTTTCCATTCTTTTGACTGTAAGAGTGAGGAAAGCGAAGAAGATAATAGGAATTTGGCTATCTAGAGTTGAAGTCTCAATGGAGGCTGAAATAGCACATTCTTTGCTCTTTGTAGGATGGCATCATTTATCATTTTCTTCTTAGGCAATATCTTAAGGAAATCTCTGGTACTGTAAGAATACCATTCTAGGGCTTTTTCTAAGGACATACTCAGAAATTGGGAAATCAAAATCGTATTACTAGAATTGTTTCCTTACAGTTATATATAATACGCTTAAAACAAACCAGGCAAGTGGCTCTGGGTTTGAGTCCTCATTCTACTGCTTATTAGCTGTTTGAACTGTGATGTTGCTCAACTTCTTTGAACTTCAGCTTCTTCATGCAGAAAATGTAGGTATCGACTCCCAACTCATAGAATTATGAAGAAGATTAAGTGAAATGATTTGTACAAACAAGTTAATACAGCAACTAAGACACAGCTAGAAGGTACTGAGGGCTAATTTTGAAGCCATGTCTTCTAGTTCTTTCTTGCTTGCTTTCTTGCTTGCTATTTCTATCTCTATGGTATCTTCCTGACTGATGAAAGCTGTTCTTCCAACTGACTTCAGAGGTAGAAGGTTATTTTATTTTATCTTGTCTTTAAATTTCAGTCTGCCTTAGCTGGCTGCATCCCAGATATTGATCATGTTGAACAGCCTTTCTGTAGGTGTTAAAAGCCTGTGCTTAAGTCCATTCCTCAATTATCCGAGAAGAATCACTCTAGAAAGAGAAGTCCATTCTTCAGGCCCTATTATTAAAACATAGATGCTAATCAATATTAGATTATTTGAATCCATTCTTAAATAGGCTACATTTGTCTCATACAGCATTGTATTTTAAGAATTATTGAGTCAGAGATGCCTGTTAGTAGACAACCATCACAAAGAACAAAAAAGGTCATTTCAATTTTTAATTTTATACTTAAAAAAAATGGCTCAGGGGTGGTTGAAAAGAAATCACAGTGAGGCTCTGTGGTACTTTGTTTCTGAACAGATTCTTCTTTTGTTTTCCAATCATTAAAAGAAAACCTGACAATAGTAATGATAAACCTAAGTAAATACCTGGTTTTCCTTTCCTGACTTCTCCGTGGCTAAAGCAAAGAAACCCGATCCTGGTGTGCTGCCACTGTTTACATTTCTGTCCCCTTTGAAGCAGAGCAATGCATAAAGAGGTTTATCCACTGTGGCTCCATCTCTGAAGGGATGGGAGCGCAAGTTCCTTTAGAAAAACATACATGGTACCCTCACAAACTGTGACTCTCTCCTCCAAGTCAGGCTGGCCTGCCTCTGTGACATTTCAATTCTCTAAAGTGGCTTGGGCTGGGAACATTTCTGTGGCCTTGGAGATAATAACATTTTCCTAGCTTGTAAATATGGATGGTGAATAATGACTGTGAGTAAGACATGTTTACCAAGGAAATCAGACAAGAGCCACACAGAGTTAACTTGTTTTGATTTCAGTCCTCGACGTAGCTAGAGCAACTATTAGGAATATTTTTGTTAAAATGGTTCTGAAAGTACATTACAAGTTTAACTGTAAGTCAAAAGTTGAATTTCGGTTCTGATTCACTTTTTTCATTCTAAAAAAATTATCTTCTGGTTTTAAGGGGAAGAGATGCTAAACAGCTTGATGAGGAGGACAGAAGTCGTTATTAGTTTACCCTTTCAAAAGGTTTTTATTTGGGACTAATTTTAGATTTACAGAAGAGCTGTAAAGGAAGCATACGAAAGTTCCCAGGTACTCTTCACTCAATTTCCTCCAATGTTAACACTGTATATAACTACAGTATATTTATCAAAATCTTCGTTTACTTTTAAATGACATTTTGACCTAATCGCATGAAAAGGAAGATACCTGAGCTCTGACAGTAGTCAAAGAAACTGAAGTTTAATAAGAACCAGCATTTTCAAATTATTTATTTATTTTTTAGCTGACCAGAAATTTTATCTGGGAAAAGAAACAGGAGTCACAACCTTAATCTTAAGTGACACAGTAATATCCCGGTTGTCTAAAGTGGCTTGGCTTGGGAACATGTCTGTAGCCTTTGAGATGGGATTCTGGATGTTCCAATAGGACCATATATAGGCCTCCAAACTGTAGGGTCCCATGCTGATGAGATGGTAGATATACACCCATTTTAAAATGATGTCCAAGAAAGATAGCATAGACTGTAAACTCAAATAGCTTGTGAGTCAAATTGCAGCTCCTTCCGGTCTTCATAGCGCCTCCAATAGATACTAACTCAACAAATGAATAAATTTGAAGTTATCCTAATACTAATGGTGAATAAGCTAAGTTTCTTCTTAAATTTTTAAGCTTCATCTGGAATGAAGACATTCCAGGTAGAAATCTTTAAATCAATGTTTCTCAAAGTGTAGTTCATAGACTACCTATGTAAGGATCATTTGGGAGATTGTTAAAAGGCCTTAACAGAGACGCATCAGATCTGAATCCCTGGGGAATGCAACCTGGAGCTATGCCTTTAAATAAGATCTGATGTGCACTGATGCTTGGAAACCACTACCTTGGAGGAAGAGTTCCATTAGTCCATCAGCTTTGTTATTTCCATCTCTTTTCATAGAGAATTTTGAAGTGAGTCTAATCAATGGTGTGACAGTAAATTAAATGAAATAACAACACATTAGTTTCAAGAAAAGGAGACCTCTTGTTGGTTTAGTGTAACGGATACTATGACGAAGCTTCAAACTGAATTCTGAGATACATGCAAGCTAGAGCAAAAAAGAAAGTAAAGTACATAGCTCTCGCTACAGGAAGGAGTGCAAAATGGTCTCAAGAGAGACCATTGTTTTCTTCCCACGCACTAATTTTTTTTTTTTTTTTTTTTTTTTTTTTTTTTTTTGCAGTACGCGGGCCTCTCACTGCCGTGGCCTCTCCCGTTGCGGAGCACAGGCTCCGGACGCGCGGGCTCAGCGGCCATGGCTCACGGGCCCAGCCGCTCCGCGGCATGTGGGATCTTCCCGGACGGGGACACGAAGCCGTGTCCCCTGCATCGGCCGGTGGACTCTCAACCACTGCGCCACCAGGGAAGCCCGGCACTAAATTTTTAAAGTAACTTCTCACTTAAGATGTTTTGCAGAGCAGTGAGTGATGGAATGATCAATATTTTCAACAAGATTTTTGGCAAACAGCCATTTCTGTAGTGAATAAAATATGATGTAAGCTTGGGGTATGCACTAAGGTTACCTCGACTTTCCTGATTTTATACTTTTTTGTGGGGGACAGTTTGATTCTAAACAGCCCATTTCTAGTTTGCCGGTAAAGTCACATCTTCATACAGCTCCTTAGATAGGCATCCTTATATCACTTGTCACAATGGGGCCAAACCAAAGTTATAATCTCTAACAATTACCAAGAATGCAGGGACAAAGCATTGCTGGTTGAGGGTAGATTTATGTTCTTTGGAAGCAAGAGAAGCAGTTGGTAATGTTGACATTCTATTTATGAAATTTGAGAAGCCTAACCAGCAATATTCTCTGGATATAAGTCATCCAGCTTCGTAACAATGTAAAAAACAGACAACAATACCAACAACAGCCAGTATTAATCGAAGAGCTACCATGTAGACACTGTATATATGCTATCTCAGCCCCTTTTAAGAACTTTATGTTCCAAGTCACATTGCCCCCATTTCACAAAGGGGAAATAGACTTGCAGAGGTTAAGTAAATTATCCAATCTCACGTAACTAGTAAGTGGCAGAGTACTGATCTATGTAACATAAACATAGAAAAAGAAAAGACTCAAGAATGGGGTAATGAAAGATGTCCTGGTCTAGGGGTTAAGACATCCAAGCTCCTGGATAACTGAGGCAAAGTAATCATTTTTCTGGTCTCAAGTTTCCTTATCTGAAGACTAAGGGATTGAGCTGTAACTTCTAGGGCTCATTTCAGATTTTAAAGTCGATGGTTACTCTTCTGATAGAACCAAAGTTAATAAAACATCAACTCTATTCTAAATAAAAATTTAGTTTTTGCATTGAACTTTATTGCTTCTACCTCAAGGATAAAGATGACACGTGGAGTAAAGAGCTGTAAACGTCTTTCCAGTTGCTTAAGTCGTTGCTTTCGTTGTACTGAAGTTACTTTAGTTCTAGAACTAATATTGATAACTATTGTTTGAGTGATTTCTCTGTTCCAAGCACTCTTCTAGGAGCTTTAAACATGGTATTGAGGTTTATTCTTTATCAACTTATGAGATAGGAAGTATTATTCACCTTATTTTACAGGTAGGGAAACTGAGGCACTAAGAAACGAAGTAACCCACCTGAAGTTAACATAAGTAGTAAGTGGTGGAGCCACGGTTTGAACTTAAGCGGTTGACTCTAGTCTCTGGAGCCCAGGCAGTTTTCTCAAAAATCTAGAGCCCATGTTATTAGCCAGTACATTAAGTTCCTTCCAAAAATCATGCCTTGTATAGTTTATCATTGGTGGAAATAAATATACTAATTAAAATTTGAAAGTCACATATTGGATCTCTGAAGGAAACAGGTGAACGTATTATTTGAATTCCATATTGCCATAAGTCCTGACAGCTTTCTGTGATACCTTTGCATAATTCAAAATAGCTACATTTTGAAATTAAGCCCACTGATGGCATGGTCTTCTCTGTCTCATACAGCACCTGGTGTATTGCTCAAGGAATCTTTGTTGGACGAATTAATGCATTGAAGAGAAAGAAGTTTTCCTTTTTTTTGGTGAATGTATGTTTGAACTTGTACATCTCATTTTAATACCTAAACAATGAAAATAAAAGCTTACTCCAATTAGAGGATGCATATTTTAGGTCCCAAGAACTTTTCATTTCAAACGATATAATGTCAACATTGTATCAATTTGATTATCTTAAATAATTGAAGACAAATCTTTGAAGCACATTTTCTTTTCTTTTTTTTTTTTTTTTTTTTGCGGTACGCGGGCCTCTCACTGTTGTGGCCTCTCCCGTTGCGGAGCACAGGCTCCGGACGCGCAGGCTCAGCGGCCATGGCTCACGGGCCCAGCCGCTCCTGCGGCATGTGGGATCCTCCCGGACTGGGGCACAAACCCGTGTCCCCTGCATCGGCAGGTGGACTCTCAACCACTGCGCCACCAGGGAAGCCCACATTTTCTTTTCTTAAAAGCGATTAAAGAGGGCCTAACTGTTCTTCACCTTGAAGTATTATATGTTCAGTGCATAATCATTATATAACACTTTTTTGTCCTTAGAGAACTTTACTGACAACTCTTCAACTAAAGGACCACTTTACCATTGTTTCTCAAAAGCACTACAGAACTTTCTAGGTGAGAATGCAGCATAATCTCCCCTAAAGTTGAAATCAATGGGTCAAACCCTTCTTTTAGAGCATGCACCCTATTAATCATGCAGATTTAATTTTCCCCATGATAGCCCCCCGGGTTATCGAAGGTTTATGCCTGTTTCTTTTCTTTGGTTTTTAAATGCACAGTGTACTCATGACAGCAAATCAAAGCTGTTAGTGGCATCAGGCAGGTAGAATTGATGCCGGGAACAGGGCCACTGCAAATTTTATTAAGACTGCAATCACTGAGAGCACAGCACACGTTGGGGGTTTAAATACCTCTCTCTGTGGCATTTGTCATATTAAGAGCTGCAGCATAAACAAAGGAAAAAGCAAATCAAATGTATGTAAACATTTCTAGATGCAGTAAGGAAGTCTGATCTCTAGGAAAGAAGACAGCCAGAAGTCTAACATTTTTGAAAACAGTCCCGATCTCTTAGAGTTAGATCTCTTGCCATTTGCCTCTGGGACATCCTATGTGTGTATTTGTTTGCGTCTTTTAGAGTTCTACTTATCTTATATACTGCCAAAAGTCTTCAACAACAACAACAACAAAAGCCTCCAATAGACCAGGTCATCCCTAAGGATACATGGTGAAGCTTTTCAGATTGCAGAGAAAGGGGCTGACAGCAATAAAGTGCCCTGTTCAGTGTTGGGAAACTCTTGCCCTGGAGCCGATCAAGTTTGCCAAATGGCTCACCTTCCCTCCTCCTCACTCCCCAAAATGCCTCTCCCAAGTGTGGCGACATGGGTCTCTTTTTGAGGCCCCCTGCAAATAAGGAGTTGTTTAAACGTTAGAGGAGCCTCTATGTAACCCTCTATAGCCCTCTGTGTAGAAGGGTTCTGTTCTCTTCTTGATCTGCTTCTAGGGCTCTTATTTGCAACTTTATACTATGCCGAGCCACCTCTTTCCACTGGTGATCACTGACTGAGAACCCTTGGTTCTAGCCTCCCTTCTGCCTAACCTTTTCCTTAATGGCTTAAAGCTCCAAGAGGAAACAAGGCAATAATAGAAAATTCAATTAGCAGGGAGCCCGATCCATTCCAACATCCATCTGTTTTAATTTGGGTCTCAAGTATTCTACACTCAACCAGTTTCTATACACAAAGCAGGATTCGTCTGAATGTGATATTCACAGAATATATAAGATCCGCCCTCAGCTCCAAATAAATAAATCACTTCATTAATAATTAAGGCAAAGGATATAAGGGAAGTTTAAGGGAAATATGTAAGAATAGAAGAGAAATATAAGAAAATTAGATATTTGTAGTTTTTTTTAATGGATCCTTTCCAATGATTAAAAAACTCAGAACCATGTTCTTTCTGGCTATAAAAAGAATAATTACATTATCGTATTAGAAGTGTTTAATTTCTGTGGTGTAGTGTTTATGAAACACTTTTTAAGGGAGAATATCCCTCTCGTCAAAATTGGAAAAGTAAAATAAGAATCTGGTACTTCAGAGGTCATTCAAAGCCTCCCCTGACGGCAGCCTCTCCTTGAAAACTTCAGCTCTACCACTCAGATCATCACACTCCATGGTGGTATCGCCCTGCCACTGAGTACTCTGGAGTACTGAGTACTTCGGAGTACTCAGGAGAAAACTTTTTCAATTAAAGACACATAAGAGAAACAGTAGGGATCGTTCTTTGGATGCGCACATGCCTAAGGTAGAACATGAAGTAGATTGGAGAAAGAGACAACGCTGTCCTTGACTTAGAAGAGAATTCCTTCCATAGGTCCCTGAGAAGTCACTTTGTCTCTTTTCAACCAAAACTAATGCAGCAAGTGTCATTGTTCAGGGCCGGCGGGGGAAGGGGAGACTACATAGAATTATGCTGCTGAAAATGAGGTTTTTACCTCTGTGAGGAACTAATTAAAAGAAATGATCTCAAACAGAAGGAACATTTCTAGTTAAATATAAAGAAATCTTTCTGAGCCAATATGATTGATTTATCTTTGTTTTATAACTGTATATTCATTCTCATATCTGGAGACAGCTAAGGAACCATCTTAGCTAGGGGGCAGAAGCCACAAACAAGGTATGATTGCCATTAAGCTGGGTAAGACAAATCTCAATTTCAGATATATTAAAATGCATAATAAAGAAACAAAAAGTTAGCCAATGCTTGTTGTAAGAAACCAATGACTGTGAGATTCACTCCAAATATGGTAAAATATTTAAAAATGAACATTTAGAAAATGAAATTTTCTATGCAATATGACGTACAGATTTCTCTGGCCCTCATTTATCCTGCCATGAGGCCTATCCTGAAGCCCACTGTCACAGAGGTACCCGAGAGAGGGGTTAACATTTCCAGAGGGAGAGCCTCCATCGTTGTGAGACTGACAGCTCTTTTCTGCATCCCAGGTGACTATGGAATTTGGGAAACCAGAGACTTCCCTGCCAATGGCAAATCAGTATAGCTATCTAGTTCTCACCCAGGAGTGCTTCACTTTTCTATGTGAACTTTCTGTTAATTTACTTTATGAGTCAATAACACCTAACCAAGTGTAGAAAATATTCATTGAGAAATCAGAACCCGTATGGAATTTTACTTTGGATCCTCCAAGCTACTACAGAATCATAAATTCCAGGTTTCTGCCCATAATCAAGAAAGAAGAGTCAAACGAGGAGAGAATTCACCAGTAGCTGCCACTCTCTGAACCTTTTCACTTCCCACTCCCTTACTTCCTCAACTTACTGTCTTTACGGGTTAATTCCCTCCCTAAGGAAATGGCAGCTTCCGTGTTCTGTTTATCATGATCCCACCGCAGACGTTCTTCAGCCAATAGGCAAGAGTTGTGAATATCTAATCAACGTAGGGATCGATTGCCTTTGACAAAACTTTTCCCATCCCTGAGTTTGTTCTAGAGCAGAATGGAGCAACAGAGCTACAAAAATATGGAAAACCAATGAACAGAAAGGTTGATGTCACTTGATTAAAATAGTATAATATTTGGAAGAAGTCATTTTTTCCAAAGCATAAATACAAGCATTAATTCTTCCTCATTATAAAGGTCTCTTTATAAAAGTTCAGAAAGTATAAAGCTATATAAAGTATATGATAGAAGGTTACCAACCCCCCCATGTAATTCTATATGCAGAGATGATGACTATTAACAATTTGGCATTTATACTCCAGTGTATAATATATAACATACTGTTCTTTAACTTACTTTTTCACTTATGAACACATTAATATTTCTAATGGGTTAATATTTCTAAAGAAATAGGATATTGCCTTGCACATGGTAAGCACTATGTAAGTATTAATTAAATTACTACTAATAAAAACAGCAAATATATCGTGCTTACTGTGTGCCAGTATTAATTCATGTAATCATTGCAAAAACCTAAGAGGTAGGTTCTATTTTTACCCCTGTTTTAGAGATGAGGAAAATGAGATTCAGAGACAGGAAACAGACCCAAGTCACATATATGGTGGAAAGTCTTAGAAATTAATACATATAGATCGATCTCATCCTTTTTAATGGTCACACAGAATTTCATCACATATTATGTCAGTCTCCTATTGATGCAAATTTAAATTATTTAAAGAACTTTACTATTATAAACAACTTTGTGATAATCTTGAGTATATACTTCTGTAAAGAATTCCCTTAGATAAATTTTTAGAAGTTAAATTATTGAGACAAATCTATACACATTTTAAAGTTTGATGGTTATTAAAAACAAAAAACATATCTACTAGGCTACACCAAATTATAAGAATAATTGCAAGTGCTGGTTTCCCACACCCTGTCAATTGTTGTTATTCTAATTGATGTTCTTTGTAAGCAATCTGTCTTTTCTTTAATAATTAACATCACCTTTTTGTCTTTGGTTCATTATGTGTTTGGTTCATTATAATGTGTCTGGGTGTGCAAATATTTCTGTATCTGCTCTTTATTTTTACTATTGGGACTTGGTGTACATCTCATACTTGAAGATTTAAGTTTTCATCAATTTTGGCAAGTTCTCAGGCATCATGCTTTTGAGTATAGCTTCTCTTATATTTCTCTATTCTCTCTTTCTATAATTTATATCCTTAATTATTTCTTTTTGTATCCTTAATTATTTCTTAAATTCAATTTCATCTTTCCCATCTCTCTGCACTGAATTCTTAATTCTGAAGAGCTGACTTCTAATATGTGAATTATCTCTTTATCTCTAATATGCCATTATTCAACCACTGAATTTTAATTTTAACCATCATCTTTTTCATTTGTTAAAATTATATTTAATTCTTTATCGGAACTGTCTTTCTTCTTCCTAATGTATCTTACTTTTTTGTTGTTCCTCCTTTTGTGTCTTTAGTTTAAACATATTTATTTTAGAGTATCTATTACATTGTGCTGTTAATCGAATTTCCTGGGGTTTAAATCCCTTTGTATATTGTGTCAGCTAATTCTCACTCAAGGCGGGTTGTTCCCTAGGGATGTGATAATTTTGTATTGTGAACTCATCCTCAGTGTGGCTTTACCTATGAAAACCCTATGTAACCTGCGTAAGGTGTTTCTTTTTTCAGCGTTTTTGTTGTTAAATTTTTGACCAGGGACTAATTAAAAAAATTTTTCTTTTAAAGAATGGTTTATTTACAATATTGTATTAGTTTAAGGTGTACAGCAAAGTGATTCAGGTTTTTTTCAGATTATATTTCATTACAGATTATTACAAGATATTGAATATAATTCCCTGTGCTATACAGTGAATCCTTGTTGCTTATCTATTTTATGTATTTTTTTGTATCTGTTAATCCCATATTCCTAATTTGTCCCTCCCTCTCTCCCTCTCCTTTTTGGTAACCATAAGTTTGTTTTCTGTGTCTGTGAATCTGTTTCTGTTGTGTATGTAGATTGATTTGTATTATTTTTTAGATTCCACATATGTCTTTGCACATATTTGTCTTTCTCTGAATGATTTACTTCACTAAGTATAATACCATCTAGGCCCATGCATGTTGCTACAAATGACAATATTTCACTTTTTTTACAGCCAGGTAATGTTCCGTTCTCTATATACCACATCTTCTTAAGCCAGTCATTTGTTTGTGGGCACTTGGGTTGTTTCCATGTCTTGGCTATTGTAAATAGTGCTGCATTGGGGTGCATGCATCTTTTTGAATTAGAGTTTTCATTTTTTCTGGATATATGCCCAGGAATGGGATTGCTGGATCATATGGTAGCTCTATTTTTAGTTTTTTAAGGAACCTTCATACTGTCTTCCATAGTGGCTGTATCAATTTACATTCCCACCAACAGTGTAGGAGGGCTCCCTTTTCTCCACACCCTCTCTAATTTATTATTTGTAGACTTTCTGATAATAGACATTCTGACCAGTATGAAGTGATACCTCATTTTGGTTTTGATTTGCATTTCTCTATTAATTAGCAATATTAAGCATCTTTTCATGTGCCTGTTGGCCATCTCTATGTCTTTTTTGGAAGACCTGGGACTAACTTTTATGTTAATTTCTCCAGTTGGGGATTCCCAGACTGGCCGTGCTGGCAGCATGAATTCAAAAGCACATCTAATTGAGATACAGTCCTGAGTGTTGGCTATTCATTCTTATGAAGAATGAATATTGGCTATTCTTATGAAGAGAAAGACAAGCCTCTGTGTTTCTATGCCAACGGGTAGCATTTTTCTGGCCTATCTTTTCACTTCAGTGGTTCTCAGCTTTATACAAGGGTATCAGCGCTAACTTCCACTTCACAGGGACCCAAGACCTTGACTTTTTCCCTTTAATAGCCTTAAAACCAATCTTCTACATTATAGAAGTGGGCACTTGTCTCATTACGTGGAGGACAGTGCCCAACCAGCTCATGATCTCACTGCTCTGCTTTTCCAATTCCTATTCATTCCTGACTTCTGAATATTTCCATTTTTTCCGTATGAGTTGTACAACTAACCCGGCATTTCTGGCTGTTTGTAGTAGGAAGATTTTCATATTATCTTGTTGGCCATGTTGCTGGAGTTCTAAGTGTGTAATCCCGGGTTTGTGTATTTAGTACCTAAAGATTCCATGAGTCATCATTTCAAGCATTCTCTTCCAATATTCACAAATCCTTTGCCCTCTTTTCTTTCCTGGCAAAACTCCCATGCTTATATCTGGCCTTTGGATTTGGCTTTCTACTTATTCCAACTTATACCTGTACCGCTGAGCAACCCTGCAGGAAAACCTGCAATGAAGCAAATTGATGCCACTCTGTATTCATAGTCCTGTTCTCTGCTGAAATCTGAATGTTCCCCAGCAAGCCTGGTTTCCCTGTGACTCATCTCCCCCATTCCCCACAGCTATTTTAAAACCTTTCCGCTCTCCTCATCCCGCTGCCCCCTTTACAGAAGTATTTTCAGAAGATAACCTTACTTCCTACTTCCGAGAGGAAATAGAGCCCATCAGAACAGAGCTTTCTCAAATTCCATCTGCCCAACTTATGAACTCATTTACACTGGCATACACCTCTTTTCTCCTTCTTCCTATTACGAGGAAGGAAGTTTCTTCTTCCTGTCTGAGTCATCATATAATTGACCACTGAAGCTGGGATATTTTTGAAAGTAAAAGAAGGACTCTATTAATAATTATTCCAGGACAACAGGTGTAAACCAGAACTGTCCTGGGCAAACTGGGACATGCGGTCACCCCCTATATAAAGTTTATTGCTGAATACATCTGTTTTGCCTTCCCAAGCACCACAGTCCCTTGAACATTCCACCTCTTTCCTGTATATTCAAATTTTCCTTCTCTCTGGGTTCCTTCTCGTTAATATTTTAACACTGTCCATGTTTTTTCTTAAACATTTCAATCTTTTAAAAAGAGAAATCATGCAAAACCACGCTTCCTATGTGCCAAAGATGCCTCCAACTACTGCTAACTTTTTTGACTCATCCCTTTTCTCTGCCAAATTTATCGAAAAAAATTGTCTGCATACACTGTCTCTCTTTTTTTCAGTTCCTGTTCTCCTTCATTCACAGAATTCTGGCTTCTTCCCCATCCCCATTCTGACATCACTCTTGACAATGTCACACATGATTCTCTCGTTTTTTAATAGAACAGACAGTATTCAGTGTTACCCCATTTCTTAGGTGCCTCTATCTGTGCAGCCTTGAGTGAATTAGTTATCCTCTGTGTTCCTCGGTTTCCTAAAATGGTACAATTATAGGCCGTTCCTCAGTGACTGTTCGTGAAAATTAAAATAAAATAATATGTGTAAAGCATTTAGGATTTTAAAATGTTAGCCATCCCGTTGCTCATCCTTTTCGAAAAACATCCATGTTTGGTCATGGTTGAGTTAGACGGTTCCATCAGTAATTTCGCATGCCACTGTCTGAATCTTTTAAGGCAAGGCGTCAGGGTAGAATATCTTTACATTGCCATTCCAGAGACCCGGCGGCCTGAGGATGGCAATCTAGAAAGGGAGCTAGCTTTACTTCTGTGTCCAAGGGTGTTTCTTTCATGTTTGTTATGGCTGCTAGGATTTAGCAAACACACTGTACTAAATCCATAACCTGGCATGCTTAACCTCATTAGAAGCTCACAATGGCAGACAAACCATATCTTTCCCTGACATATCTATTTGCCCTCAATGTAGCCCCACATCAACTAGCACTTACAGGGCTCTCATTCTGATATGCTCAAACTAATTTGCAGAGTTACCGATATAATACATAGCAAATGCGCATCTGTCCTAACTGACCGTGGCCAGCTTCATCTTTAGCCCTCACCATTGCCAAGACAGCAGGCATTTGAAGGCACGTTGGGATTCTTCCAGTGACTTCTTAGTTGCTTTTTCACCTGCTCTGAGTTGCTGGTTGAATTGGCCCTTCCTTTAAAATAGGTCGTGTTTGCATTATATCTTGTAGACATGCCTCCACTATTTCTTTAGGTGGAAGCCAATTTTTCAGAGCTTCAATAGCCAAAGCAGATTTTCTGCAAAATTTATCTTCTAATAGTAATAATTATAGTTGATACCATTTACTAAATGCATATTATATACCAGCAGCTGTGCTAAGCATGTCACATATTTTCGTGTCTATTGACTAATAAGGATTAGAATGGAGTAGAAATAGACATGTGTGCTAAAATGAGCGTCTTACCTACTGGTAGAGTAACTTTAAATGATATTATGAGCTCTCAGTACTAGCAAGTTTAATAAAATCTCTAGCATATATTAATTACTAACACAATGTACATGATCTTTTCAGTGTTTGGAAGAAGGAGAGTGTTCAGTTTTACTGATAGGCATGATACAAAACTAAATGGCAAGGCAAGACCAAACTGTGTAATTGAACTCCAACTAATGAGATCTGTGATAATTTTCTCTAGGCCAAAGCTAAACCAAATGGTTTCAATATCTTTGAAGACAGTAACCTAAACAATCAGTATTTGATGTTATAATTCAGTGGGCTCATATTTCATACCTTGAAGAGGGAAATATTTATGATATTGTACACAAATGGATAACATTGGTTCTGTATCCCTCCACATATAGTTCAAGGAAACACTGGATCTAGGCAGACATTCACTGTGTCTGAAAGTGAGACTGAGTGTGTTTGTATGTTTATTTAATTTTCACTCAATAAGTTACATCAGCTGGTTGTTGCATCTAAGCTTTTAATAGCACTGATAATTTAAAAGATATTAAATTCTAGCAGCTGTGTGAAAAATACATTCTTTTTACATCTGACAACCACTATTCCCTCCAACCTCATTCCTTTCCATGAACAGTTAATTGAAATGAGATCATTAAAGCTGTGAGAAGAAGGTCTAGCTAGGAAATAAAGATAATCTTAAAGGAGCTAATAGAAAACTGTATGATTGAGAAGGAAGAAATGTAGGAAAGGCTCGATTTTGGCCTAAGAGAAGGGTGACATCAAAGTAAGCTATGGGGAAGCTGTGAAGTCTTCCCCAGCTGAACTATAATTTGTGCCAGTGTGTGATAATCACTTTATCAATCAGATAACAGAAAAGGAAGTGATAACTCTTAGAGTCAACATTTACTGAGTTTTACAAAGCGTCAGACACTCTGCTAAATACTGCCAGTAACTTATCTCATTGAATACTCACAACAAACCCCACTTTGCAGATAAGAAAACTGAGAGCCAGAGAGGTTAAGTCTAAGGCCTGTAACAGGAGGAGCTGGGAAGAGTTTTGTACTCAGTTTACTCGCCTCGTATAGGCATGCTGGTAGTTTCTATTTTTAAGCAAAATATGTTATAATTTTAGGTCAAGAAGGAGCTGAGGACCAAATGGATAGAATCCCTAGCTCGACCTGGATTCTGATTTCTCAGTGAAGATATTTCACAACCAGTTGTTGGATTAATTGACTTAAAGGAACACTTTAAAAAACGGAAAATATTTTGACAATGTAACTCATAGAAGTAGGACCGTTTGGGGTTATACATTTTGAGCCAGTATTATATTTTTCTCAACGCTTTGTGACAATACAATTGGAAAGAAGTTACTTTTTTTCTTTTCTTGTTGATACATTTTTAAAACACGTCTTTTATGCTGAAAAACGATAAAATGAATATCTTCAAATTTATAAACAAGGGAGAATTGTCCAAGCCAAGAAGACGTTCTAAAATGATATCCTATTGTTTTAGTATTATAGTGACTTTAGTCGGTTTTGGTTAATTGATGGGCTATAGATGGAATATGACCTGTTATACAAAAGAACGTTTTTTTTCTCCTTTCAAATTTTTGAGCGTTGACCTAACGGTCTAATATCTGGAATGAATGAGGGAAATGAACTACCTACTGCCTCTCTGTTTTGCAAGCTGAAATGCTTCACAGTAGAGCGTGAGGCCCTCAGCTAGCACTGTAATGGGAAGGAACGCAGCTCCTTACCCTCAACTTCCAGCTTCGCCAACTTGGAATATGCCGTCCCGAGGCTGTTTTTTGCCACACATCGATAATGTCCTGCATCTTCCTTTTGCACATTATGAATCCTTAAACTCCCGGATTCAAGAACCGCAGTGCGGGAGTTTTCCTGCCAGGGACAGGGACATGAATTAAAAATGGCCATAGGTCTGTCAAGGACACATTTGCTATATTTCATCTAGTCATCACTATCATTCTTATCAAAAATATTATTTTAACATTTATTTGGCATTTATTATGGGTAACATACAATAATAAATGAGATAGTATAAGATTACCAAAATTAATTTTAATAACAATGCCATAAGATATAGTTATTTTTATTTTCTTTCATTATATGAGGACCCCAAGGCTTATTGGATGTCCTACATCAACAAGCCTTATTTTAGGAGTTTCTTTGATATCTAAAAATGTCACATCCAGGTCTGTTTGATTAAAAGCATTGCTTTTAACAGCCATGCTTACTGCCTATATGGTATCCTTAGGGGAATATATGTCCTTTGAAAAGTTCGAAAATTCTACAGATAATACAAAAATTGGTCTTTATAGTTAAAATGTTACATCTATCTTCTCTCTGGGGACTCTAAATTCATATAGAGCCACCCCCTGCTTTTATTGTAGAAAATATAACAAAAGGAAAGCCAGAGAATTATATAGATTACCATAAAAAATGAAAATTATTTGTTTTATTTTAAATAAAACAAAGCTAATTGATATTATGTTTTATTTCAATTAATTGACATATATCAACACCTATGTATTCCCCATGGAATACTCTGAGTAAAGTAATATGAAAAACATAATGTCTTTGACCTCACTGAGTTCACAGTTGGTAGGTTATACAAGGATGGAAAGAGACGGTGGTGATGCAGTATAGTAATTTATCAATAAATGTAGGTATAAGATACAAAGCAGTACAAAATAAGCGTGTGAATACTGCATTTCAAGTTTGACTACTGTATGTGATTGAGGTTGTTGTCAAGGTGGTTTGTTCACCAGTCTTGATGCTCTAACTTCACTCCAGAATGTTCTCATTCCTTTTCTTCCAAACCTTATTTCTCTCTCTCCTCCCAGAAACGATTTGTCAGGTCTAAAGATTGGAGCTTAGTTCCATTTTTTAAATCTCATGAGTCTCAAAGGTTCAGTGTTGAAAAATAAATGATTCAAATACCAACCAACAAAAAAGACTGTAGCTTTGCTCTGCTTTGCCTCCTTTATCATCCTTAACACTACTGGTTCCTATCTCTTTTTTCCCCTACTCAGCCCCAACTGGAATGCCTTACAATTTGCATATATGGGAACAGAAATATTAAAGTTTGGTTAAATGTTGTACATGGAAAAAAGTTTATACTAAGTTTATAAGTGTGCGACTGAGCTTGCAAAGGATTGTTGTATTTGACAATGTGTTGTATATACATGTTTTAACATAACAATCACTTACCCTGAGAGCACTGTCCCCCTTGATCCACGACACTGATGGTTTGGGATTGCCCATTGTAGTACATGGTAGAACTGCCTTTAATCCTTCTATTATTTTTATGTTTATGGGAGGACGAGTTATTTTAGGTTCTAAAGGGAAATGAAGGTTAAAAATTAAAAAGCAATATGGCTTTATTAAACTTAGAGTTTCTAAGTTTATGTTTAATTATAAATATACATTAAAAATATTCTTAGGCTTATTATAATACAGAATTCACCAAATGCTAAGACATGTTTTTAGTGGCTATCAAACAGAAATCATTTTTGAAAATTTAGGTTATCTCTGTTTTATCTTATTTGAAAAATCAGTTCATAAAACATATTAGGAGTTTATAATTATCATAGTATTCTGCACTTTTAAAATAGTTAATAAAAAGTTGATTAAAATAAACTGATAGGGGCTTCCCTGGTGGTGCAGTGGTTGAGAGTCTGCTTGCTGATGCAGGGGACACGGGTTCGTGCCCCGGTCCAGGAGAATCCCACATGCCGCGGAGCGTCTGGGCCCATGAGCCATGGCCGCTGAGCCTGCGTGTCCGGAGCCTCTGCTCCGCAGCGGGAGAGGCCACAACGGTGAGAGGCCCGCATACGGCAAAAAAAATAATAATAATAAATAAATAAAAATAAACTGATAACAATTCAACATCACGTAATTCATAGCAACAGACATGAAAACATATGAAAGTAAAGTTTTGATATAAGTTTTATTTGTATAATTCTGAGTTATGTCTACTTTCCCTTTGGTTTCCATCTTAATTTGACTATTAAGTTTGATGATTAAAAATTAGATACATTTATCCTCTAGAAAATAAATCAAATGTTACTATACTTGTAATCAGAGAAATTCTGTAATACAATTCAGAGTAACTCTACTCTGCAAAGCCAACTTGTGTATACTCTTCTGTGAAACACTCCTAAATTAATTTTTTCAGAAGAAATAGTTTATGTCAGTTAATTTTTATTCTCCAACATTGAGCTTTCAGAGGAAGACGTTATTAAATCTATCGCATAGAAGTACTGACAAGTTCAGGATGCCAGTGATTTTACTATTTGAAACATTCATAAAATAATGAAAACTACATTTATTTCCTAAGGAATCTTATGTTACAGTTACAAAGCAGAAGACTGTCTTTGCAGGAGAGACTACTGAGAAATAGATGCATTTTATTTTTTTCAGGTCATGTGCCATGATCAATTTGTTACTTTGACATAGAAGAGCAGGAAATAAGGACTTTTGCCCTTCTACTTCAATTGTGTGTGTGTGTGTGTGTGTGTGTGTGTGTGTTGGAGGGACATGGTTCGGTGGTGGTTATAAGTGATATTTGCAAAGACTGCATGGTCTATTGATTTTTTTTTTTTTTTTTTTTTTTTTTTTTTGCGGTACGCGGGCCTCTCACCACTGCGGCCTCTCCCGTTGCGGAGCACAGGCTCCGGACGCGCAGGCTCAGCGGCCATGGCTCACGGGCCCAGCCGCTCCGCGGCATGTGCAATCTTCCCGGACCGGGGCACGAACCCGTGTCCCCCACATCGGCAGGCGGACTCTCAACCACTGCGCCACCAGGGAAGCCCTGTCTATTGATTTTTAATCTAGCTATTTATTGCCATTTAGAGGTGGTATGACCCTGCAGTGTGGCAAAGATACAAGATAGGCTTTAAACATGTTACAGAAAAATATCAACGTTGTCACTTTGTCTGCGATCTAAAGCATACAGTGCTCATTCTCATCAATGACAGTGAATACCTATGCTTAGACAATGACCAGGCGCCCCAATTGTGAGTTGAGTTGTCATACAGCTATTGGCAAAAGCTTAGCTTAGGAGTTGATACATCTGTGATATAGTCAAAGAGAGTATTATTCATTCCTTCCATTGGGCTCCCTGAACTGATCCCTATGGCAAACCTGAGTCGCAGATAATGTCTTAGGCAGAAAACCTTTGCTTAAAGCAAATAACTCTTGTCTTCTCAATGAAATAGATGTCTTTGTCATCTGTTGGTGAGAGCTCAGGAGAACCTTTGCGGGCAATTGAACATTAAGAAAACTAGGAATGAACTGAGTATTGATGTGGAGTCATGGATTCCCCACCCTAAGGGAGCATGATTCAGGGGGAGCCATGAGCACTGACTAATCAGAACTGGTCATCTTGCTGAAGTGGGATGCTGGAAGTGTCCTGCTACGCCAAGACTGAACCCTTAGTTGTTGGACCATAAGGAATCTGGGGGAGGGAACTCCCGAAGGAGGTCTGAGGGTAGTTGGAGTAGCCATGGGGGTGGGGACCTCGAGGGTCTCAGGAAACAGCTCTTTAGCAAGCAGTGTGGAAGCATTGCAAAATTTTAACAGTTGGGACGGCCACACCAGTGTATAGCCACCTGAATGGGTAAGCTTTCCTAAGGAGAGAGTGGAGAGAAGAAGAGGAGAGAAGAAAAAAAGAGGATTTAGGATAGAACCAAAATCAAGAACATTTAGTGTCAGAAAAATATAAGCAGTATTCAGAGGAAAAGTAGTACCACAAAGTAGTGAAGTACTTAAATGTACTCTTTGGAATCACCCCTTCATCCTTCAGCAAAAGAGAACATCCCAACTTCCTTACTTGGTGTTCTTACTGCCCCACATGCTGAAAGAAAGCCTGCTTGTGGGTACATCCCAACCTCTTTACCCTCAGAACCCCCAGATCAGCTTCCCCACGATGTCCCACTAGCCCCACTACATACCTATTATTGTTAATCTCGGACAGCATTTATAGGTGTGACCAAACATAAAAGATTAACAGACATGTGAGAACAACCATGAACATGAAGAAAGAGAATCAAAATAAAATCAAAACTTAGCCTGAAGAAAACAGAAATAAAGCAGGTGAAAGAAGAAAATGCTTTAAAAAAGTGCATTAATAGTATCCTTAGTTGAGTGAATGTTGCATCATACACATAAAGTTGGCTATGGAGAAAAGGAGCAGTCAGGGAAAAAATAATACCTAGAAATTAAAAATACGGGTTTTTAAGATCAAAGTACAGAATATAAGGTCAGAATAGCAGAATGGTCATACTGAAGACCAAATCCATGGTATAGGAGGAAAAGCCAAATAAATCTCCTAGAAAGTAGAATATCAAGATAGATATGTAGGAAATATGAGGAGAAACAATTGGAGTGCAAAATAAAGACTTTCAGCCACACAAACATTCAGAAAATGCATCTCACGTGCTCACACTGAAAAGAAGCAGCAAAACACTTCCTCCAGCAAAACAATAACAATAAAACCGAAAGATAAAAGATGTAAGAAATAGTGATAAAGTCAACAACAAAACCTCATAATAAACTTTCCGGGTGGAACTGGATTCCACCGTGCTTTGTATGGTGCCAATATGCATGTTTCTGTGATTTTTCTCATCAGTACTGTGACATCAGAGAGGAGAAAATAAAGGTTACTTCATTACAAGGTTGAGAGTTTGCAAGCAGCAGGTGCTATAGCACAGGGGGTCATGAGATTTGAGGATGCTGGTAAGGGCTGCGAGATGATGCCACACTAGGTAGGACAGAGAGCAAAGTGAAGAGAGAATTGGATGAAGTGCCCATTGGTGGAACAGAGACCCCCCCCCCAATGGAGTTAAGGGCAGGAGAACATGACCATGATTGTGATCGTATGGAATGGGAGGAAGGGTGTGAGAAAGCTAGACTCTGTTCTTAGCTGAGAAGGAGACAGATGGAGTTTGTGCCTTCAGTTTGGAGGCAAATCCTGAGTGTGGGAAACTAGTTTCCTCATCGGACAGAGCTGGAAATAGAAATGTCCATGTTCAGGATGTGACCTACTGGGGTTTAAGATTTGAAATACAGTCCATTTCTTGGGGGTGACAAGGTCATAGATTGGGTAGACTGATAAAGAGTTAAGGCAAACATCACTGGACTTGTGAAGGTCAAGGAGCTATAGGATGAAGTGGACAGTGGCTCTGAATCATGGCTGTTGAAATCGCTTAGGATAATGGCAGGAGTAGGAATGGATAGAAATTTAGTAAATCTGGAATCAAAATCTTTGAGAAATATGGGAGAGGACCTAGAAGTGAGTAGCTGACTTGATGAATAGAGTTAGAGAGAATGTGAAAATGGCAAAAACCCTCATCAGAGGAAAGGTTTTGCACAGGAATACAAAATATAATGGCTTAAAAGCCACAATGAAACATCAGTACATGCTAGCCTTGTTGACATGAAGTGGGGAAGAAATAGCCTCCCTTTAAGCAGAAAAGTCACTCAAGTTTGAAAAGTCGCTCAAGAAAATCAAGTTTGAAACAAGGCAAAAGGGTAGGAGAAGTGTCTGCAAAGAGGTTTTAGATTAAAAGGGTGTTTGGTTGTCATGAAACTGCTTTGAAGGTATGGGGTAAAGATTCTAAAGGGAAGCTCCTGGTGAAAGATGTCAGGGTGGCGCAAATAAAGAGACATATAAAGGCATGAAAATGGGAGACGGTAGAGAACAATGAGGCTTGCCTGTAGGATGGTGGTTGATGGCAGGAATAAGAGGTGTGGGACTGTCTCAAGGTTGTGATTTGAACTTGAACTTGTCTGGCTGCCTGAACATACAGGTATGCGGGAGGCTCTATTTACTGCCTGCTTCAAAATGTTACAAGTCAGTTTTGGAATCAATGGATGATTCTCTTTCCTACTCACTCATCTTCACTTGCAGAGCTCCACAGCTCTCGGCAGCTCCTCCCACGCCATTGTTGGCTATGCAGCAGTAAATGCCGTCATCGCTGTCTTCCACGCTCAGGATGGTGAAGAGCTGACCGTTCTCCCGAATGCTGTACCGGGTGTCAAAGAGCCTGTGGGTCGCAGAGGATTATGGCAGGTTAGGGCCCCATCTGTGATGTTTTGGCTATGATTAAATGATCACACAGATGGCTTACCAATGGAGGAAGTAGACTAAAGGTAAGAGGAAATTCGATTGAGTTCTGAATAACAATAAGCTTATTTGGGAATTGAAATAAGCTTGGGAATAACAATAAGCTTATTTGGGAATTGAAAGCTGACATTATATTCTAATCTTTCCTAGGCTCCAATAATCAGAGCAGTGTTGAGTCCTTCAAAAATAACTTCAGAAGGTGATGTCTGTTGATGAGACCAAACATAAAGTTATTTATTTAGGAAAGTATATATCATTACCCAAGATATGAGTTCTGCCCCATATTTACTGGGAAGTAGCAGCTAGATAATGAAAACACACACACACACACACACACACACACACATAAGTGCGATTAGCAGAAAGGGATAAACAGATACTCACTACTGTATATAAAACAGATAAACAACAAGGACCTGCTGTATAGCACAGGGAAATATATTCAATATCTTGTAATAACCTATAAGGGAAAAGAATCTGAAAAAGAGCATGTGTGTGTGTATGTATATATGAACCGAATCTCTTTGCTGTACACCTGAAACTAATACATTGTAAATCAACTATACCTCAATTTTAAAAAATGGAAAAAAAAAGAAAGAGTTAAATATTTATAGAAGTAACTACCACTTAACTATTTGTTCATTCATTAATCAAATGTTTGTTGAGTGCCTAACAAGTGCCAGGTACAGTGCTAGTTCCTTGGGACACATAAGGAAGCAAAAAAGGTTCAAACTGTAAAAATACAGGTTTTACACATATATTATCTCACTAAATGACATGCAGTGTGAATGTTGAGAAGGAAATTAGAACAAAAGAAAGAAATTTGAGAGGAAGCATCAACCTAAAAGTGAGTTTTATGACCAAATATCCTTTACGCTAAATCCGTGTATTAGGCAGAGTAGAGCACCCCACCCCCAGCAAAGATCCATGTCTGAATCCCCAGAACCTGTGAATATGTTACCTTACAGGGCAAAAGGGATTTTGCAGATGTCAGGGATCTTAAAATAGAGTATCCTGGATTATCCAGAGGGACCCAATGTCATCATTAGGGTCCTTAAAAGATGGAAGAGGGAAGCAGGAGGATCAGAGGATGAGCTGTGACGGTGGAGGCAGAGTATGGAGTGACACAGCTGCTGGCTTTGAAAATGCAGGAAGGGGCCAAGAAGCGCAGGCAGCTCCGAGAAGCTAGGGAAGGCAAGAAATCAGACTTTCCTCTGGAGCCTCCAGAAAGCATGCAGCCCCGCCAACACCTGGATTTTCGCCCAAAGAGCCCTATTTCAGACTTCTGAACTCCGAAACTGGGAGATAGTAAATTTGTGTTTCAAGCCATGAAATGTGCGGTAATTTGTTACAGTAGAAATGGGAAAAACTAACACGACATGAAAACAAAAACTGTAAAGGGAATGGAATTTTGATTTTTCTAATTCAATGGGTGGCTCCCATCACACACTGATCTTAAAGAGGAAAAAAGGGATGGAGTAATTTTTGGTCTAATGTGACTAAGGATAATATAATCACTGGGTAGTTCATTAAATCACATCAAATAACTGAGGATAGCCATGATATTCACTCTCATGTAGTTTTTGCTTTGTATAAGTTTTCATGGAAAATATGAATATTGGAATATCTTACAGATGTGCTTGTGAACCAAGAGTCCAGCCACTCTGAAATATAAACTTCCAAGATTTATAATCTGTTGTATCACTGCTGCTTAATTCAAGTACATAAATTGCTTTTAGATTGTGAGGGACACAAGTATTTATAATTTTCAAAATGTAAATTGTTCTTCTTTTTTATTGAAGTATACTTGATTTACAATATTATATTAGTTTCAGGTGTACATAGCATAGTGATTCAGTATTTTTACAGATTATACTCCATTAAAAGTTATTACAAGATAATGGCTATGATTCCCTGTGCTATACAATATATCCTTGCTGCTCATCTATTTTCTACATAATAGTATGTATCTCTTAATCCCATATGCCTAATTTGCCCCTCCCCCATCCCTCTCCCCTTTGGTAACCACTAGTTTGTTTTCTATGTGAATCTGTTTCTGTTCTGCATATACATTCATTTGTATTACTTTTTAGATTTCATATGTAGGTGGTATCATACAGTATTTGTTGTTCCCCATCTGACTTATTTCACTAAGCATAATATTCTCTAAGTCCATGCATGTTGCTGCAAATGGCAGAATTTCATTCTTTTTTATGGCTAAGATTCCATTCTAAATATATACCACATCTTCTTTACCCATTCATCTGTTACGGACACATGGGTTGCTTCCATGTCTTGGCTATTGTAAATACTACTGCTATGAATTTGGGGTGCATATATCTTTTCAAATTAGTGTTGTCATTTTTTCTGGATATATACCCCAGAGTGGAATTGCTGGATCATATAATACTTTATTTTTAGCTTTTTAAGGAACCTCCATACTGTTTTACATAGAGGCCACACCACTTACTTTCCCATCAGTAGTGTACAAGGGTTTCATTTTCTGCACACCCCCTCCAACATTTGTTATTTGTAGACTTATGATAGCTGACTGGTGAGAGGTGATATCTTATTGTTGTTTTTTCTAATAATTAGTGATGTTGAGCATCTTTTTGTGTGCCTGTTTGCCATCTGTATGTCTTCTTTGGAAGGATGTCTATTCAGGCCTTTTGCCCATTTTTTGATTGGATTGTTTGGTTTTCTTTTTGATACTGAGTTGTATGAGCTGTTTATATATTTTGGATATTAACCCCTTACTGGTCATATCATTCGCAAATATTTTCTCCCATTCTGCAGCTTGTCTTTTTGTTTTGTTGTTATTTTCCCTTGCTGTGCAAAAGCTTTCAAGTTTAATTAGGTCCTATTTGTTTATTTTTGCTTTTATTTCTTTTGCCTTAGGAGACAGATTCAAAAACATATTGCTATGATTTATGTCAAAGAGAAATTTTTCAGAACTGTTTTAGATTTATAGAAAAATTGGAAAGGTAGTATAGAGAATTCACATATACCCCCTACATCCAGTTTCCCACATCTTAGGTAAGTATGGTACATTTGTTACAGGTAATGAATCACTATTGATACATTATTAACTAAAGTCATAGTTTATTCAGATTTGTTTTGTTTTTACCTAATGTCTTTTTCTGTCGCATAATCTCTTCCAGGCTACTACATTTAATTTATTTGTCCCATTTCCTTAGGCTCCTTCTAGCTTTGACATTTTCTATGACTTTCCTTGCTTTTGATGACTTGACAGTTTTGAAGAGTACTGGTCAAATATTTTGTAGGATGCTCCTCTATTGGAATTTGTCATATGCTTTTATCATGATTAAATTGGGTTTATAGCTTTGGGGAGGAAGACCACAGGTAGAGTGCCATTTCGTCACATCATAACAAGGGTACTACTATCAATATAATTTCTCACTATTGATATTGACCTTTATCACCTGGCTGAGGTAATGCTTGTCGAGTATCTCCTGTGTAAAGTTATTCATTATTCCTCAAGAAGCACTCAATTGTATTTTCAAAACATAATTTCTTCCTATTTCACATATCCTTTGACTAACAACTATCTGAACCTCTTGCTCCATTTATTTCTTATTTATTTGTAACATATTTTTGCCATACAATAAAGGGAAGGTTTAAATTTATTAAAAGTAATTTTATTCATAGTATTATAAGCCAAGTTAGAATATTTATGGTTTCCTGAACCAGACTTATAATGTTGATTTTCTTTGCATGATTTGTCATTGGTTGTCCATTTCTTCATCTACTTACAATATTGGGAGATAAACACATGAGAGGATTATAGGGCAATATTTTTCAAAGTTATTTGACAACGTAGGCAACAAACTTCCTTCTTGGACAAGTTAAAAGATGATGATGGGGAGAGTAGTCTTTGAATATGGACTTTTGAATACTGAATGCTATCTAACAACTATTATAATTTCAAAGTAGAGAAGAATATAAATAATATCCCAATATATAAGCAACAGTAATATATTACATCATGTTGTAATATAAAACTATTTATAACTTCTACCATAATAGTGTCACAGGTACTTTATTACCACTGTTATTCATGATGTATATTAAATGAGGTTTTCCTGTATTGTTTAGGAATAGTCAACTTTATTATAGAAGACAAAAACATAAGATGGATAAAACTCATAAAAAGTGTTAAGCATATAAATTGTAAAGCTAATAACTTATGAGATACTGGTAAAATGACTTGTAAGTAGAGATAAAAAGTAAGCTACTGACTTATGAAATATAGGCAGAATTGATAAATTGTGTTGAATATAGGTAGTAAATAAAATTGCCACCTACTAAACGTAGATGGAATAAATTAAAAATATGATGGAACAAAGAAGAGCATTATTTATGGTAGGAAGAGATGGAAAGACAAGTTCATAATTCTGCCACCTCTAGACTGACAACTTTGTCACCTTGAAAACAACCACCCACTGGTGATATGCAGTATGGCCCCATTATGGTCCCATGAGCTGTATCCAGGAAACACAGTTAAAATCCATGGCTGTTGAGCAGGCTAATTGACAAGCTCCGGCCAGGTATATTTATCCCTGCATCCCTCCAACAGGGCAAATATATATCATTGGCTTCAGGAACCCTCCACCTGTGGGCCCTTGCTCAACCTCAACTCTGTTTCTTGTAAGAACACCACAGTGGGGACATCTGAGGCACAGGGAAGAGAGACTGGACATATAAACATTAAGTAAACCAAGATTCCTAAGTATATTAACTTGCCCTATTTCTTTCCCCCTGTTTCTATCTATGTATTTTATTAACATTGCTATTGGGGTAAAATTGCTTTCCAATGTTTTGTTAGTTTCTGCTGTATAACAAAGTGAATCAGCTATATGTATACATATATCCCCATATCCCCTCCCTCTTGCATCTCCCTCCCACCCTCCCTATCCCACCCCTCTAGGTGGTCACAAAGCAGCGAGCTGATCTCCCCGTGTGATGCAGTTGCTTCCCACTAGCTACCTATTTAACATTTGGTGGTGTATATAGGTCAATACTACTCTCTCACTTCGTCCCAGCTTACCCTTCCCCCTCCCCATGTCCTCATGTCCATTCTCTACATCTGTGTCTTTATTCCTGTCCTTTCCTTAGGTTCATAAAAACCATTTTTCTTTTTTTTTTTTTAGATTCCGTATATATATGTTAGCATATGGTATTTGTTTTTCTCTTTCTGACTTACTTCACTCTGTATGAGAGACGCTAGGTCCATCCACCTCACTACAAATAACTCAATTTCATTTCTTTTTATGGCTGAGTAATATTCCATTGTATATATGTGCCACATCTTCTTCATCCATTCATCTGTCGATGGACACCTAGGTTGCTTCCATGTCCTGGCTGTTGTAAATAGTGCTGCAATGAACATTGTGGTACATGACTCTTTTTGAATTATGGTTTTCTCAGGGTATATACCCAGAAGTGGGATTGCTGGGTCATATGGTAGTTCTATTTTTAGTTTTATAAGGAACCTCCATACTGTTCTCCATAGTGTCTGTATCAATTTACATTCCCACCAACAGTGCAAGAGGGTTGCCTTTTTTCCACACCCTCCCCAGCATTTATTGTTTGTAGATTTTTTGATGATGGCCATTCTGACTAGTGTGAGGTGATACCTCACTGTAGTTTTTTTTTTTTTTTTTTTTTTTTTTTGCGGTACGCGGGCCTCTCACTGTTGTGGCCTCTCCCGTTGCTGAGCACAGGCTCTGGACGCGCAGGCTCAGCGGCCATGGCTCACAGGCCTAGCCACTCCGCGGCATGTGGGATCTTCCCAGACTGGGGCACGAACCCGCGTCCCCTGCATCGGCAGGCGGACTCTCAACCACTGTGCTACCAGGGAAGCTCCTCACTGTAGTTTTGGTTTGCATTTCTCTAATGATTAGTGATGTTGAGCATCCTTTCATGTGTTTGTTGGAAATCTGTATATCTTCTTTGGAGAAATGTCTGTTTAGGTCTTCTGCCCATTTTTGGATAGGGTTGTTTGTTTTATTGATACTGAATTGCATGAGCTACTTGTATATTTTGGAGATTAATCCTTTGTCAGTTGCTTCGTTTGCAAATATTTTCTATCATTCTGAAGGTTGTCTTTTCATCTTGTTTATGGTTTCCTTTGCTGTGCAAAAGCTTTTAAGTTTATTAGGTCCCATTTGTTTATTTTTGTTTTTATTTCCATTTCTCAAGGAGGTGGGTAAAAATGTTCTTGCTGTGATTTATGTCAAAGAGTGTTCTTCCTATGTTTTCCTCTAAGAGTTTGATAGTGTCTGGCCTTACATTTAGGTCTTCAATCCATTTTGGGTTTATTTTTGTGCATGGTGTTAGGGAGTGTTCTAATTTCATTCTTTTACATGTAGCTGTCCAGTTTTCCCAGCACCACTTATTGAAGAGCCTGTCTTTTCTCCACTGTATATTCTTGCCTCCTTTATCAAAGATAAGGTGACCATATGTGCGTGGGTTTATCTCTGGGCTTTCTATCCTGTTCCATTGATCTATATTTCTGTTTTTGTTCCAGTACCATACTGTCTTGATTACTGTAGCTCTGTAGTATAGTCTGAAGTCAGGGAGCCTGATTCCTCCAGCTCCATTTTTCTTTCTCAAGATTGCTTTGGCTATTCGGGGTCTTTTGTGTTTCCATACAAATTGTGAAAGTTTTTGTTCTAGTTCTGTGAAAAATGCCATTGGTAGTTTGATAGAGATTGCATTGGATCTGTAGATTGCTTTGGGTACCATAGCCATTTTCACAATGCTGATTCCTCCAATCCAAGAACATGGTATATCTCTCCATCTGTTTGTATCATCTTTAATTTCTTTCATCAGTGTTTTATAGTTTTCTGCATACAGGTCTTTTGTTTCCTTAGATAGGTTTATTCTCTTTCATATTTTCATCATTAGTGTATAGGAATGCAAGGGATTTCTGTGCATTAATTTTGTATCCTGCTACTTTACCAAATTCATTGATTAGCTCTAGTAGTTTTCTGGTAGCATCTTTAGGATTCTCTCTGTATAGTATCATGTCATCTGTAAACAGTGACAGCCCTACTTCTTTTCTGATGTGGATTCCTTTTATTTCTTTTTCTTCTGATTGCTGTGGCTAAAACTTCCAAAACTATGTTGAATAACAGTGGTGAGAGTGGGCAACCTTGTCTTGTTCCTGATCTTAGAAGAAATGGTTTCAGTTTTTCACCACTGAGAACAATGTTGGCTGTGGGCTTGTCATATATGGCCTTTATTAGGTTGAGGTAAGTTCCCTCTCTGCCTATGTTCTGGAGGGTTTTTTATCATAAATCTGTGTTGCGTTTTGTCAAAAGCTTCTTCTGCATCTATTGAGATGATCATATGGTTTTTATCCTTCAGTTTGTTAATATGGTGTATCACATTGCTTGATTTGCGTATATTGAAGAATCCTTGCATTCCTGGGATAAACCCCACTTGATCATGGTGTATGATCCTTTTAATGTGCTGTTGGATTCTGTTTGCTAGTATTTTGTTGAGGATTTTTTGCATCTATATTCATCAGTGATATTGGCCTGTAGTTTTCTTTTTATGTGACATCTTTGTCTGGTTTTGGTATTAGGGTGAGGGTGGCCTCTTAGAATGAGTTTGGGAGTGTTCCTCCCTCTGCTATATTTTGGAATAGTTTGAGAAGGATAGGTGTTAGCTCTTCTCTAAATGTTTGATAGAATTCGCCTCTGAAGCCATCTGGTCCTGGGCTTTTGTGTGTTGGAAGATTTGTAATCACAGTTTCAATTTCAGTGCTTGTGATTGGTCTGTTTATATTTTCTGTTTCTTCCTGGTTCAGTATTGGAAGGTTGTGCTTTGCTAAGAATTTGTCCATTTCTTCTAGGTTTTCCATTTTATTGGCATACAGTTGCTTGTAGTAATCTCTCATGATCCTTTGTATTTCTGCAGTGTCAGTTGTTACTTCTCCTTTTTCATTTCTAATTGTGTTGATTTGAGTCTTCTCCCTTTTTTTTCCTTGATGAATCTGGCTAGTGGTTTATCAATTTTGTTTATCTTTTCAAAGAACCAGCTTTTAGTTTTATTGATCTTTGCTGTTGTTTCCTTCATTTCTTTTTCATTTATTTCTGATCTTATCTTTATGATTTCTTTCCTTCTGTTAACTTTGGGGATTTTTTGTTCTTCTTTCTCTAATTGCTTTAGGTGTAAGGTGAGGTTGTTTATTTGATATGTTTCTAGTTTCTTTAGGTCAGATTGTATTGCTATAAACTTCCCTCTTAGAACTGCTTTTGCTGCATCCCATAGGTTTTGGATTGTCATGTTTTCATTGTCATCTGTTTCTAGGTATTTTTTGATTTCCTCTTTGATTTCTTCAGTGATCACTTCGTTATTAAGTAGTGTATTGTTTAGCCTCCATGTGTTTGTATTTTTTACAGTTTTTTTCCTGTGAATGATATCTAGTCTCATAGCATTGTGGTCAGAAAAGATACTTGATACGATTTCAATTTTCTTAAATTTACCAAGGCTTGATTTGTGACCCAAAATATGGTCTATCCTGGAGAATGTTCCATAAGCACTTGAGAAGAAAGTCTTTTCTGTTGTTTTTGGATGGAATGTCCTATAAAAATCAATTAAGTCCCTCTTATTTAATGTGTCATTTAAAGCTTGTGTTTCCTTATTCATTTTCATTTTGGATGATCTGTCCATTGGTGAAAGTGGGGTGTTAAAGTCCCCTACTATGATTGTGTTACTGTTGATTTCCCCTTTTATGGCTGTTAGCATTAGCCTTATGTATTGAGGTGCTCCTATGTTGGGTGCATAAGTATTTACCATTGTTATATCTTCTTCTTGGATTGATGCCTTGATCATTCTGTAGTGTCCTTCTTTTCTCTTGTAAAAGTCTTTGTTTTAAAGTCTATATTGTCTGATATGAGAATTGCTACTCCAGCTTTCTTTTGATTGGCATTTGCATGGAATATCTTTTTCCATCCCCTCACTTTCAGTCTGTATGTGCCCCTAGGTATGAAGTGGGTCTCTTGTAGATAGCACATAATGGGTCTTGTTTCTGTATCCATTCAGCCAGTCTTCATCTTTTGGTTGGAGCATTTAATCCATTTATATTTAAGGTAATTATCAATGTATATGTTCCTATTACCATTTTCTTAACTGTTTTGGGTTTGTTTTTCTAGGCCTTTTCCTTCTCTGGTGTTTCCTGCCTAGAGAAGTTTCTTTAGCATGTGCTGTAAAGCTGGTTTGCTGGTGCTGAATTCTCTTAGCTTTTACTTGTCTGTAAAGGTTTTAATTTCTCCATCGAATCTGAATGAGATCCTTGCTGGGTAGAGTAATCTTGGTTGTAGGTTTTTCCCTGTCATCACTTTAAATATGTCCTGCCACTCCCTTCTGGCTTGCAGAGTTTCTGCTGAAAGGTCAGCTGTTAATGTTATGCATATTCCCTTTATGTTATTTGTTGCTTTTCCCTTGCTGCTTTTAATATTTTTTCTTTGTATTTAATTTTTGATAGTTTGATTAATATGTGTCTTGGCGTGTGTCTCCTTGGATTTACCCTGTATGGGACTCTCTGTGCTTCCTGGACTTGATTGACTATTTCCTTTCCCATGTTAGGGAAGTTCTCAACTATAATCTCTTAAAATATTTTCTCAGACACTTTCTTTTTCTCTTCTTCTTCTGGGACCCTATCATTTGAATGTTGGAGCATTTAATGTTGTCCCAGAGGTCTCTGAGACTGTCCTCAGTTCTTTTTATTTGTTTTTTCTTACTTTGCTCTGCAGTAGTTATTTCCACTATTTTATCTTCCAGGTCACTTATCCATTCTTCTGCCTCAGTTATTCTGCTATTGATTCCTTCTAGAGAATTTTTAATTTCATTTATTGTGTTGTTCATCAGTGTTTGTTTGCTCTTTAGTACTTCTAGTTCCTTGTTAAATGTTTCTTGTATTTTCTCTGTTCTATTTCCAAGATTTTGGATCATCTTTACTATCATTACTCTGAATTCTTTTTCAGGCAGACTGCCTATTTCCTCTTCATTTGTTTGGTCTGGTGGGTTTCTACCTTGCTCCTTCATCTGCTGCATATTTCTCTGTCTTCTCACTTTGCTTAACTTACTGTGTTTGGGGTTTCCTTTCCACAGGCTGCAGTTTTGTAGCTCCCATTGCTTTTGGTGTCTGCCCCCAGTCGGTAAGGTTGGTTCAGTGACTTGTGTAGGCTTCCTGGTGGAGGGGACTGGTGCCTGTGTTCTGATGGATGGGGCTCGATCTTGTCTTTCTGTTGGGCAGGGCTGCATCCAGCGGTGAGTTTTGGGGTGTCGTTAACTTAGTGTGATTTTAGGCAGCCTCCCTGCTAATGGGTGTGCTTGTGTTCCTGTCTTGCTAGTTGTTTGGCATGGGGTATCCAGACTGGAGCTTGCTGGCCATTGGGTGGAGCTGGGTCTTAGCATTGAGACAGAGATCTCTGGGAGACCTCTCACCAATTGATATTACATGGGGCCTGGAGGTCTCTGGTGGTCCAGTGTCCTGAACTCAGCACAACAGGCCAGAGCACCAAGACCCTGTCAGCCACACGGCTTAGGGAAGCCTTCAGCCAAACAGAAACATCGTGAACAGAGCGCACACCTATGGAAACCCTCTGGTAGTTTCCATTCCTTTCTCTATCCATGTCTTTTAAATTTATTTAATAAACTGTATTTCAGGCATCTTAATTTGGTCTGTGAGCTTTCCTATTCCAGGACTTCTGGGATAGCGTGCCTGGTAGAGTACTTGAAGGCTTCTGCAGCCCAGGGTAGTTTTCCACATTACAACATATATAGTAGAAGGAAATGATAAATTTCAATTGGAGCTTAGTGAAAACAAAGATGTAATTTTTCCCCATCCAAGTTCATGGATGTGGAGTTCAAGTTCCAGTTTGTGGAGGAGTTAAATGCTCTAGTCCTAAGGCAAGCTCTGTGGCCTGCTAGAAAGCCAGTGGTTACATTTGTTACAGATTTTTAGAGTATTTTTGATCAGATAGCTATTGTAATGGGGAAAGGATAGCCTAACCTTTATGTGCCAAGTAGAAATTTTATCTGTTTGAGAGGCTACCTCACTATATACATCAGGAGTCCTTTCTGACTTTCAAAAGAAAAAGTCATGGTCACCTAGAGGTCAGATTCCTAGACCACATGCATCACTTGATTGGGATATTAGAAGTACAAGAAATGAGGCTGGTCCCTATTAACTCCCCAGAGTGTCCTGGAACATGTACCCCCAGAATTAGGATATCATGATGTTTCCTAATTACTGTGAAACTTCTTCTAGGTCCTAACCTGGGATCCATGAAATAACCCTGACTTCCCCATATCAGTTAAATCACTTTATGTTGGGCAATTCTCTCAACCTCACTGAAGTTCAGATCTTACATTTATAAAATGAGGAAATTTGCATTTTACGTATTCTAGAAGGTGAACTTTAGTACTGCCAGAGCTGTGATTACATTTATGACAAAGATGAATCTCAAGGCAGCCTTGGGGATCCTTGCTGGAAAAAGGCAGAATACTTACTTAATGAGAATTTTATTTCTGGTCCAGGAAATTTCAGGCTGAGGATAGGATTCCACTGCACACATGAAAGTAGCCACTTCTTCAACTAAGGCATCCACTGTTTCAAGAGGAGTGGTGATGACAGGGGCTGAAAGGAGAGGAGAAATCAAATGAGAGCATTCTACAGTACTGCTTACTAACTCTTCTGTAAGTAGTCAGAGGCCACCACATACCTGAATGAGAATGACATTTCCCCATAGTAGAAATTTGCCAAAAGGAAGGAAAAATTTTGTGCAGAGGATTTTGTTGCTACTTCTAAAGTAGGCATTTGAGAATCAAAAGAGAAGGCTTTCAGGAGAGTCGGACTTAGATTTATTATATATGGGTAGAGGCAGATCCAGGTTTTGTGAAGTTCAAAGTTATATAATTTAGGTGTTCTTTTTAAGAAAAAATATATAAAATTATTAATACAAAATGTCTGTTGCCTCTCTAACACCAATCAACTTGAAGGGAAGTGTCACTGAAGGGAAGTCAAAGTGAAAAGAGAAAGCAATCTTAACAATTTCTGTTTAAAAACAATTTTTCCCAAATTTTGTTAAAATGTATGTTTATATGAACACATTGCTAGAAACCACCAGAGGTCTTAGAAGGGGGCTCCTGTAAATGAGAGGCTTTGAAGGTGAAGGTTCATCAGATTTATAAAGAATTCACATCTGAATTATGAGAAGATTAGAAAAAGACTCAATAATAAAAAGACAACCCAAACAACAAATGAGCAAAGGATATGAACTGACCTGTCTCCAAAGAATGTATACAGATGGACAACAAGCATGTAAAAAGATGCTCAACATCATTAGCTATTAAGGAAATGCAAACCAAAACCTCAGTAAGATACTAGTTTACACACACTGGAATGGTTATAATAAAAAAGAAATATAACAACAAATACTGGCAAGGATGTGGAAAAATTAGAACCTTTGTGCATTGTTGGTGGGAATGTAAAATGGCAGAGCCACTGTGGAAAACAGGATGGTCGTTCCTCAGATAAGCATAGAATTAATATATGATCCAGCAATTCCACTTCTGGATATATGCCCAAAAGAACTGAAAGCAGAGACTCAGATATTTGTCCATCCACGTTCAAAGCAACATTACTCATAGTAGCCAAAAGGTGGAGCAACCCAAGTGTCTGCCAACAGATTAATGGATAAACAAAATGTGGTATATCCATTCAACGAAATAGTATTTGACAATAAGAAGAAACAAAGTATTGATACGTGCTACAACATGGGTGAAACTTGGAAACAATAAACTAAGTGAAAGAAGCCAGTCACAAGAACGACATACTGTACAATTTCATTTATATAAAATATCCAGAATAGTCATTATCTGTAGAGACAGAAAATACATGAGTGATTGTCTAGGAATTGGGAAGAGGATGGAGGGCTTAGGGAGTAATCTATGGCTAAGGAATGCAGGATTTCAAATAGGTGTAATAAGAATGTTCTAAAATTGATTATGATGATGAATGCACAGCTCTGTGAACCGTATACTTTACCCAAAGAGACTGGTATGTGAATTATATCTCAATAAAGCTGGGGGTTTTGTTTGTTTGTTTTTGCTTGGTGTGTGTGTGTGTGTGTGTGTGTGTGTGTGTGTGTTACAAAAAGAAAGACAAAAGGAAGAGAGGCCATAAACATGGTCCCTCTCTCCTCCCACCTCCATGAAATGAGGGTCACCTGGCTTAGAAGAATTGGGGAGGAAAGAGAAGTTAAGAAGGATGAGAATGTGTTGGTAAAGGGATGCACCCCACTTCAATTTACAAATCTGAGAATCCCACCAAAACAAAGGGGTGAGGTCCTGGTCACCTCAAGGGTTTGATGGTGTGAGAAAGTGCCGGCCCCTGTATTTGGGTGAGTCTGAAAATCTACCCCATTGTATAATCTGATTTAAAATAATTATCATCACTGCTTTGTTATTATTTATCAAAGATTTATTTACGATTTTTCATGGAGCAGGCACTGGGTTGACTGGAAGCAAAAAGATGTGTAAAGCACATCTCTGCCTGGTAAGAGTCCACAATATAGATGATAAGGTAGGATAGATACATAAAATGATCAGCTATAATAATCAGTTATGCCTGCTATCCTGGCATAATTATTAATAGTACCCCCATACTCCAAAAATACCTGAGTTTGGACAGTAAATTATATGGTCATTTTAGTTAAAATGCAAGGTGCCTAGGAAAGCCAAGTAAGTAGTGTGAGCAATATTTTAGATGCAGGGTAGGGGGTGACAGCCCCATAAAACAAGAAAAAACTGGCACATTGGCCATTTAAAAATGCATCCAGGGCTTCCCTGGTGGCGCAGTGGTTGAGGGTCCGCCTGCCGATGCAGGGGATGCGGGTTCGTGCCCGGGTCCGGGAAGATCCCACATGCCGCAGAGCGGCTAGGCCCGTGAGCCATGGCCACTGAGCCTGTGCGTCCGGAGCCTGTGCTCCGCAACGGGAGAGGCCACAACAGAGAAAGGCCCGCGTACCGCAAAAAAAAAAAAAAATTTTAAAAAAAATGCATACAGTGTCTAAATGAAACTTATTTTTTTCAGTAAACTCAGAGGCAAACTCATTGGCTGAGAGTAAGGGAAATGGTGGTTGGGAGTGTCCACTTAGCCCATATCTCTTTCGTAAGTGTTATTCTTTTCTTAAGGTCCAGTTTCAGCATCATCTCCTCCCAATCTCCCTGACTTCCTAGATAGAACCAAATGCCCTTTTCTTTAACCTTGGGTCATCCTATATATGTCACTCATAGCACTTGCCACACAGATGCTATTAGAATGATTTATGTCTTTGTCCCACACTCAGTTATAAAAAACCTTAAGCTTTGGGTCAGGGACCATGTCTCAGACCTCTCTCTATCTGGAGGGCTAGCACACTGACTAATGTATTGTTTAAATGAACCAAACTCTATTACTGAGGCCTTTATAAAAGGCATAAATTTTTTAAAAGGTTGAGAGAAAGTAGGTGAAAGAAGAGGGCAGAATTTCTAGGTGAAATGACATCTTTTATATCTAGGCAGCAAGGCACCCCTTTTCCCAACTTTGCACTAAAATGGCCATTAATATATACAGAATGCTGTACAAAGAAATAAAGAAATTAAAAGTATTAAAGAATAGTTAGGAGACATAAAAACAGACAGGCGCTAATAAACTTCTATCAGAAGTTCCAAAAAAAAATAAAATAGAAGAAATGGCACAGAAGTAATATGTAAAGGGATAAATCACTGATCATTTTTCAAAAGTGAAAAAAAAAGCAGAAATATTCACATTGAAAGTTTCCACTAAGCATCAAGCCAGATAAAGAAAAATAAATTTATCCTTAGATACACTGGATTGAAACTGTAGAAAATTTAAGATAAAGAAAATCTTAAACCTTACTAGAAAGAAAAGATCAGTCACCTTAAGAAGAATGCCAATTAGGCTCACCTGATATTACTTGGCAACAGTTGATACCAAAAGGCAATGGACCAGTATTTTTAAAAGGGTGAGAAAAAAATAACTGTTAGTCTGGAATTCTATAGCCAGCTTAGATAATCATTTTTTTTTTAAATGAAGACAAAGTAAATACACAGACAAATGCTGAGAGTATTTACCACTGAGACCTTCTCTGAAACAGTTACTGAAAGTATATAAACTCCATAAGAAATAACTTGTACCCCAAAGAAAGGGGCCAGTGATGAGAAACTGTAGTTAGCATAGATGGTGGTAAAAAATAATTGCAATTTTCGACACTGTGGAATATATATTTTTTAAACTCAATAATTTTTGTGTTTAATAAAAGAGTGGAACTAGAATTCTAGACAAACAATTATAAGAAGAAAGTTTAGGGAAGAAGTTCAGCAGATTGTTAAAACATTCTAAGTTCTTTACGGTAAGCAGGAAGATGACAGAAACACTGAATAACTCTAAACACGGGGAGAAAATATATGGTTAGAGACATATTGTTAAAATTTCATTAATGCTTACCACTAAAATAATAGATTAAAACCCCAAACTTCCAGAGTAGCGGAAGAAAAAAGAGACTAGAACTGTATCAATTAAAAAAAAATGATGAAGAAGCAGAAAAGGATAAATAAGCCAAGAAAAGGTATAGTTAACAGAAGACACAAATTAATGTGGAAGAAACATGGCCAAATATATCAGAAATCACAGTAAACACCCATGGTATAAACTGATCTATGGAAAGGCAGACACTATCATACAGGATTAAAAAACACAAAAGACATGCCTAAATAAATTAAAACAGAAACATTGGATATAAAGAGAATGGAAAATATATACGAAGTAAACAAAACAAAGTGATAAAGCAATAAAGTAGTACTAATATAAGAAAAAATGGAATATGAGGTGATAAGTAAGCCTTTAAAGAGTGAAGAGAAATACTACTTAATGATAAAAGGAGCACTCCATCAGGAAGATACAACAATCATGAAGCTTAATTATTTAAAAATATAGACTCAAACGAAGCCCAAACTAAAATTAATATTACCAGAAGATATTACAGTGAAGTAATAGGCTACGAAATTTTTAAAGAAGATTACACACACACACACACACCACACACACAGACACACACGAGTGGAAAAATGAATGAGGAGCAAAATGTTATAATCATTTACCTCTGAGTTGTGGGCATTATGTGTAACTTTGTATTTTTGTTTTGCCATACCTTACAGCAAAGTATTACAGGAAAATACTATATAATATTTAAAAATATATAAAATTAATATATATTATCTTTGTAATAAAAAATTATAGGACATAAATCAGAAGGCCACAGAAATGTTAATTTTCCAATGCAGTGGAAGCAAATTTGTAATGGATAACACAGTTTGAGAAAGTCAGTCTCTTAAGAAAGAAAGCAGATTTTTCTAAACAACTAATGAATGAAATAAGCAATCAGTTGCATAATCACATAGATATTGAGAGATTAAAAAACAAAAAATATTATAGTAAGGTCATGGGATGCAAGTAATGATGGTTAACTGATGGTATTGAATGCTTTCATTGTTTTAAAAGAAAGCCTGTTGAGGAACTAGACGGTAAGAGGTTCTAGCACAGGACTTGAATTCAAATCCCTGCTCCGTCACTTACTTCCCACTCACTTAACTAGCTGCCTTGGCATCTTCAGCTGTAGATGGAGATAATAAAACCACCGCATAGGCTTGTCGTGAGGATTAAGTAAGTGAATATACATAATGCATTTAACATTGTCCTTGGTCCATATGGAACACTCTGTGTTATTTGATTCCTATAATTTAGAGACAGAAACCTGAACTATTCAGTTGTTCTCCTGGTTGCTGTATTACCTGCAAATTACCAATAATACTTCTAGGAGTCTATCCCAAGGAAATAATCCCCAAATGGAAAGGCATATAGATGAATTTCACTGCACAAAAATAGATTAATTGTACTAAATTGTACTAATTGTGTGAAAGTGGAAGAAGAGTTAGGCACACAGCTTTGTCTTCTAGCTGTGGTCTACTGGAGCTGGCTTGTACTGGCTTGCAAGAGTCACGTGTTAATTTCTCAGAAATTTAACAAGATAACGGAATAGAGCCATTATTAGAAACTAAACTATATAAATTTGATTAGATAAATTGTGTTAAAAACAAAGTAATAATACTCAACATTTATCACTTTCTAATTATTTTTCTATATTTTACTATTATCTATGTTCTTGTGGTTATTTACATCTAATGTCTGTAGAAATTGTAGGTGTGCTACTATACATCTCCTCCCAACTCAGTGTTTGTTGGTACCTGGAAATTGGCTGTGACTGGAGCATTTATACAGCAGTCAACAAATGTAACATATCAGGGCCTTTTTTTCCTCAGAGAGGCAAATGTTCAACATATATTAGCAACTGTTATCTAAACAGGATACTATTTACACAGTCACTGCAAATGGTACTTTGAAGATATTGATGATATAAAATATGCTCATGCTTTAGTGGCAGGGAGCAGAATTGCATAAACAATCTTATTATGATATCTTTTTTTAGGATATGTAGAAAAAAATGGAAGAAAATATATCAATATCTTTACAGTCCTGGAAGTGTAGGTGATTTTCTCTTTTAAACTTTTGTATATTTTGTGTTTTCAATATCATTCTTAATGGCCATGAATTATTTTTACCCAAAGCTCCAAACTTTATTCATTAGTTTCTTCTCATTCAACATGCAGATGCAGAAGTGACAGAGTTAACAGACATATTATCTTTCCAACGAGGCAACACAAACTCTGTTGAGATCAGTTAAGATCAAAGAAGTAAATCTTAGAATGTCTTGATAAACTTAGACATGGAGAAATACATGAGCTCTTACTAAGAACAGCTTCCCTTAATGTTCAGTGGCATGACAGTTTCATGTGAGATTTGATTCTGTTTTTAATAATTTTAGCATCTAAAACTGATTAAAAACCTGCTATCAGCCATGCATTATACTTTTCATTCATGATCTCATTTATGTATCACAACAAACATAAAGGCAGATACTTTTATTATTCCCATTGGCAGATGAGGAATGAGGGCGACGAATTGTTCAACAACTTGTCTAAACAAAACAAAAGCAGGAAGTGATAGAACTGAACTTCAAAGTTAAGTTTGATTTAAAGTACCTATCTTTTAACTCTAAGCTATACCATGTCTTCAGTGTGGTACTAGTTACAGAAAGGGGAAAAACATGATTGACACCAATATCAATATCAATACCTATAGGCAGAGTATAGTCAGTTAAGTCCACTTTGCCCATATTCCAAAATTACCCAAACAAATCTGCTTTCAGATTTTTACTGGCACAATCACATAGTTGTATTTAATGACATTTGTTGACTCAGCAGACCGTCTCCTGTTTGTTTTCATTCTACAATCCAGCTTTCATCTCAGCCAGGGCCTGTTTAAACTAGGACACTATTTCTTCCCTCAATCCAAGGACCACATGAACAACAAATACATGAAAATAAACACAATGCTTTTCTGTACCCAAAGAGTAACTTAACTTGGATACTAGCTGCTGAGAAGGATATGATATTACCCTTTTATGGGCTCTAGCACATGGCCATTGACATACCAACTTCTGATTGACCAGCTGCTGACTGACATAACCAAATGACTGAATAAACAAAGAAGTCAGGTGTATTTGCTCCTTTCTGTTCTGGTATAATTAGGGCTCAGACTTGGAACATATTCATGCTTTTCTAACATCATGAATACAGTATTGTTTTTGCGGTATGACAAAACACTTTGGTGTCGGAAATTTTTCAAATCCCCCAAAGAAAGAGGATGTTCAGTATTGCTCATCATTTGGCATATCTTAGAAACTGACACATTTATTCTGCTGGTGATGTAATCAAACATAAGCTATTTTTTATTATGATGTCTTTGGAACTTGTAAGGTTCATTGATCACCTCAATAATTATTGTTATCTCACTTATTAATACCATATCATTAATTCTTTGTCACAGAACACACTGTTGGTCCTTGCCTTCAGGAATGACACTGGGGACAGGCAGGTAGGAATTCTGGGTCAGCCTGTTAGAATTTCTGAAATGACCTCTCCTGGGGGGCATTCCTTTGGGATTAAGAGATGATTTCATAGGGACTCATCTAAAATGTGCTTGTTCCCCAGAAGTGATCACGCCACCAATCATTGACAATCCTTAGCATAGTACATAACATTGTAAGTTGAGCACTGGTAGGTCCTTCATTTTAGGAGAAAACTGAGGCTTACAGTGACTACATGCTTTCCCTAAAGACACACAGAAAGGCATTGGGGACAAGAAAAGGAACTCGATTGTAACATTCTCTTCCAGACCTGCAATATCCTTGTTTCATTTTCTTCATTATTTGACCTAGACGACATGGTATGTTGCCAGATAATCTCAGCTCCCTTACTCTCTAGTCCTTTAGCTGCACTGACCCTGGAAAGTACCAATCTTGAACTAATCCAACCAGCTGTCTTCACTGCTCATATGTTCATAAAGTATTGTTGGATAAAGTGAAACAACAGTGCAGATCAGGACCATGAAGGGCATGCAGTCTCCAGTCCCAGCGGGTCCTCAGCATGGACATATGGTCCTTCTACATTATCGATACACTTCTCTCATCTTCCTGAATGGGACCATTTCCTTGAGGTCCTCTAGGCATCCCTTACTTGCCACTTTCCCCCAATAATCTCACGTCCTATTTCACTGAGAAGGTGCCTACTTCACCTTTTGAAATATGGTAGAAATCTTGCCATTTCTTCTCTTTTTCTGTTCTTTAAGGTCAATAATATTTAAAGCAACTGTGTTTCCGCAAACGTGGAATGAGTCGCTCTTTCAATATACGTTAGTATAAAACATTCATCCAGGACTTGGTATCCTGGATTTCAATGACAGCTGTGCCTGATCTGACTTGGTCGTGTGTCGAATTTGTGAATTCTATCCCTGTAGACACATGATTTAGAAGAAGAAGTTACTAAAATATACCTCAGGTTAAATCACTTGAGACTCAAGAGCTTCTAGGTATGGTAGTTATGGGGTAATTTTAAAACTGGAATTTGGACGGGAGTTCTTTGTGCATAGCATGTTAACAAATTCAGGGCTGCTTACATGAACTACTATACTCCTACAGAAAATCCTACTATACACTTCATACTCCCTGATAAAGCGTTAAATATTATTGAAGAATGTGGTTAAGGCGAATGTTCAGTGAAATGTTGACTATTTTCATACATGACAGTTTATAAAATTTTCCTCCTTATGGTTTGATGCTGAGCTCATGATTGAAAGTATTACTAGTTGAAATGATTCAGAAAGATAGTGACTTTTCCCTTTGTCTTTGAATATTAGGAATATCAATTAAATTAAAACTATAACGATACACTATTAATTCTACAAAGTGGGTTATTAATTTTATTGAGGAAATCCTATGCCGATGGTTGGAAAAGAACCCATGGAATACTCTTGCAGTATTTTAATTGTGTCGGTTTATTTTGTGATATATTATGCTGCAGACACCTTGACTCATTCATGCTAAAGGACTTAGGAAAAAGGTGTACCATCTAAAAAGCCTCTTCCCATTATTGCCTTCTGCCAAGAATAGAGAAAACAACTAGAGATATTTTGTGTAGAACAATTTCATTACTTTCAATAGTATTAAAATAATCACATATTAATGTGGTTTTTTGTACCAATATATCCCATGTACTTCAACATTTAAAATTTGAAGGATTGTGTTTTCATGATAATGTTTATTCTCAGAACTGGTAAGTGTAGTTAATGAATGTTTGCTCTTCCAGGCCTGGTGTTTTGGCTAAGGCTGATGTTAAATCCATATTAATTTACATTTTTTAATAATACTCAAATACTCTCTTTGAGTAGGTAGGCAAAAATAGTTTTTTGATTTTACAGTCTAATTAAAGCAGTAAATAAATTATGAACAAATAAACAAGGTTGGGGTAACAATCTGGCTATTTTATTTAGAAGTCAGGGTTTTGGCTTTGTGACATTTATGCCACCATTTTTGAAGTTTTCAAAATAAACAGTGTGCTTCATCTGTAAAGTCTGGAAGCTACAAATCTTCTCTTTCTAGAATATAAATTAGGAGGTTGGGTTTGGTTTTTCTTTGTGCAAGAGATTCTAATTTGGACCAGAAAATCAATTGTCCTGCTCCTTGTAAGACTGGATTTCAGTAAATTTTAGTATTTAACCATGTCATTTTAATGTAACTTCATGGTTTAGAATAGCACAAATAAATTTATAACAATCCATAAGTCCAGACGTCCAGGTGCTGCCTTTCCGGACATCCGTTGTATGATCAGGAAGTATTAAAATAATCTGAAGCCAATGTTAAGTCTTTCTGGCTATTATTAGCTATTTGGAAAGATCTAGATTCTCTTTTATCTGGAGCTACCTTAAAGTATTAGTTGACAATTAGACATTTAAATACATTTGAAGATACTGTTCTACTCATGTAAAATAGAAAAAGAAAGCAACAAAACAACATAAGTCTATGAAATCCGACTGTTTGTGAAGAAAGCTGTATCTTGTTAGCATGTGAATTTTGACCTTGTGGTTCCAGAAATTCTAATGAACCACAAAATCTAAGCTATGTTTCCCATCTACATACAATATATTTTAGTACCTTCACTTATCTATACAATACAAACCTGTTCAGTTCTTTGGTAAAGTAATATGAAGGGAAAATAATGCATTTGAGTGTGTCATAAATCACAGAACCTTTTTTACTCTACTGTAATACATTTAATTTGAAAACTCTGTAGTATCATTCAATCTGCTTTCTCGTGTCTTTGTAAAAAGATTTCAATGAAGCCCCCAGTCACTTCACAAGTCACCTATTTTCCTATCTTTCTTCCTGATTTGAAATACCCTAGTCTCAGTTTCATAATACGCTGGCCAGAAACTGTGGACATTCTTGCTACTGCAACAGGTGTTTGTCAGTTTCTTAAGTTGCTTTCCTTTCCCCTGAGGTGGTGTTATTTCCGGTACATTCCAAAGGCTCTGAAAAAAACTTTTCACAGTCTCTTGCCAAACCAAATCATGGCTCCAGCCTCTAAGTTATTGAGAACCCATTGTTCTTCAGGCTTTTATCTTATAGGCACTTGTGTGCGTCTTTCTCTAATTCCAGTGTGGGAGGAACTAAAATATTGATTAAGAGTTTTGCAAAGCTGAAGCTGAAAATGGAAATGATTTTTGTCCAGAAGCAAACACTCTGGATGTCTGGGAGTGCGGTTGATTATATTCCCGGCAAACCTGATGTGAAAAGGTTTTCATCATCCATTTAGACCACCCTGAAGTTTGACATACACATAAACAAACTGACCTCGATAACTTGCAGTCTACCTGCTAATGTTTCCCCTATAAGTGAGGGCTCCACATTCACTGAATGGCTGAACTTTTTATTGCAGAACCTAAGCAGAGGAGGGATAGCAGTAGAATGGAGACCATCAATCAATTGCTTATTTATACAGTTTTCTCCCTCTCCATATACTGCACCCCTACTTCACCAAGTGAAACCCAAGCATGCCATAATATGAATCAGTCATGATCGGAACACACGCATGCACCTCAGAACTATGATAAGGCAAGAGAAGACAAGATTGCTCAAACCAACCTTTTGGAAGTTTCTCAGTCCCGCTGAAGGCAACCAAAGTAAGAATATGTACCAGTGGAATGTTGACAAGCTCTCTCATGATTAATCCAGGCTCAGGCAGCAGAAAGTTCTTTCTGGACAACACAAGGAAAATGCCCCCCCCCTCAGTTTACATTTTAAAGCATAGTTTGTTCCAAAAGGGTCGTCTGCTAATGACTGTTTGTGTCAGCAGCTCCACTGACTCTAAGTATAATCAGGAATTCTCAGACTTGGCTGTAATGATGGACACGGCCAGCTGGTGAGTATCCACTTAGGCCAGTAATGCAAGTGTAGGGCTGGAGGAACAAGGGAAAGAAAATCCCTTTAGAATCCCTTTTAAGACAGTGGTAGAAGGACAATACCAGATGCCTTTCGCAACCATCACTGGATTCCCCGAGGTATAGTTTTCCTGGTCTTCTGAGTCAGCTCACCATCCCTCCCGCACTCACCCCAGAGCCCTGGGCATATCTAATCATGACTCCTCCCCATTTCTCACTTCCCCCTCCCACATCCATCCCGTTAACAATTCCTACAGATTGCACCAACTCGATATTCCTTGATTTCCTCCCCTCCTTTGATTCCAGCTAGTCTCACCCTATCCCAACCTCCCTTTCAGACATTCATCTTCTTGGAATGACAGTGGTAACCTCCTGTCTGTTCTCTCTGCCTCGTGTCCTACTGTCCTCTAGTCTCTTTTCAGATCGCCTGCCCTACTCAAAAGTCTTCAGTGGCTCTTCATCATAGAAAAAAATATTCAAACCTAATATGACGTAGGAAGGCTTGCTGGACTCTGCCTACCTGTTTAGCCCCATCTGCTACAATCCGTGCCTCTAGTTTAGTATTTAGCAACCTGGTTCCCTGTATACAGCCTTCCTGCCTCCATGAATTGTTCCTACTGTTCTCCCGTCTTGGAATGCTTTCCCCTCCTCTCCACCCAGTTAATATCTATCTCAGCTTGATCATCATCTCCTCCTGGGAGCCATCCTGGACCAAAACTCCCGCATCTTCCCAAAGTTGCATTAGGTTTACCTCCTTTGGGCTTCTCTGTCATTGCACTTACCACATGGTTTTAAGATTTTTTTCCGCTTGTGTTGGTGTCTCCCTCATTCTTTGGCTTCATGAGTCCACAGGGTCAGCAGCCATGGACTGTCAATTGCAGCAGATTCTTCCAAAATATTCTCTTATGCGAATTGCCTTTTCCCACTGGAACAATGTGTCTTGGAGACTTTTCCATGTTAATGTACAGCACTACCTCATTATTTCTATTGGCTACACCGATTTCTTAATCGTGGATGTATGATGGTATATTTAACCATGCCCCAACAATGTATGAGAGAATCCATTTCCCCATACTCTCGTCGACACTTACCTTTGAATTTTTACATTTAAGTAGAATAAAAAGGGTATGTCGTTGTTTTCATTTACATGTATTCCACTCTTACTATTGGTAATGAGAATTTTTCAGGTGTTTCTTATTCATTTTCCTCTTCTGTGGCTTTTGTCTATTTTCCTCTAAGGTCATTTTTCTTTTTCTTATTAATTTATAGGAGTTTTAAAAACTACTCTGGTTGTAAATAATTTATATCATTGGTCCATTGTATATTTTGCAAATATTTTCTGTGTAGAACAGCTCTACTACCTAGCCATAGTGATTGCTTCAGAAATGGGCTTAGGGCTCAAGCTGGTTTATGGCTCAAGGTCTCCATGGTATTTTACTGGACCTAATACAAAATAAGCTCCTCTTTCTTAGATCACCGCCTGTGAGGACCAGGAAAGCCAAGGTTGTTGGAGGTTTCATGCTTCATTAACAAGAAATAGTGTGCAAAGCCAGAACGATCCATTGGATTTCCTTGTTTTTGAAATTAATAAATTCCTTTTTATTTTTTTTGCTTGGCTAATAGGAATTTGATTCCTTAAATTGCAATCAAAATAATCCTGATGTAATTTTAATAGAAGAGATATAAATTTGGTGTGGTTTCTGCTGTGAGAATACCCTGAGAATGCTACGTACTTCGTGGGAAACTTTGACATTAGCAGGATGAGCACTTTTTTTTTTTTATGTGAAATTTAGGAATCAGCAGGATGAACAGAGTGGCTGTGGTTCCCATAAGCAACACTAGGGAAAGCACAGGGTTTCAGAGATTTGGGTGACTATAGATTTATGAGCTGAAGTTAAGCTCAGGATCACCACCAGTTGTTAATAAAGGGAAGTCCAAGGTGAGTGCTTCAAGGGGCCTCTATTCAAATGTCCAGGAGGAGGATTTGGGAGTGACCACTCTCCATCCTCTTCCCCTTTCCCCTAAAGTATAGAACAAGCACTGATGGTGCCCATTTTGAAGCCAACAGGAATTGTACCCTCTAGACCAGTGACCCCAGGAAATGATCCCCTACTTCAAATTCTACCACAACCTGAGCCTGAAGGTGACAACAGTACTGTGCGAAGCTAAGGGGAAACAAAACTCTGTTGAGGGAAATCCAGAATGTGTGGCTGAGGGCTGGTTTAAAATGAATCACTCTATTTCTGTTTTGCATATAAGTTCATGTGTATCATTTTTTTTTTAGATTCCACATATAAGCAATATGCTACGATATTTTTCTTTGTCTGCCTTACTTAGTATGATCATCTCTAGGTCCATCCATGTTGCTGCAAATGGCATTATTTCATTCTTTTTGACGGCTGAGTAATATTCCATTGTACAAATAAACCACATTTTAAAAATGATACACATGAACTTACATGCAAAACAGAAATAGACTAACAGACACAGAAAGCAAACTTATGGTTACCAAAGGGGAAGTGGGGGGAGGAATAAATATAGGAGTTTGGGATTAACAGATGCAAACTATTATATATACAATGGATAAACAACAAGGACCTACTGTATAGCACAGGGAAATATACTCAATATTTTGAAATAACCTATAAGGAAAAAGAATCTGAAAATATATATATCTATATATGTATGTATGTATAACTGAATCACTTTTCTATATATCTGAAACTAACACAACATTGTAAATCAATTATACTTCAATTGAAATAAATAAATAAATAAATAAAATGAATCAACTGTTGGCTAAGAGAAGCCCCTGGAGAGTGTGGCTTAGGCATGGACGCTGCAGCAGCTCCCAAAGTGTAGCAGCTGGAGGTTGTCAGCCAATCATGGTCCTTGCAGCAGTTTCTTGGAACCTGGATAGAAAATGACCTTCCATCCTACAATACAAGCAAACCTATTCCTGGTAAAGCAGGCTCATTCAGCCACAGAGAGTGGAGACTGCGTGCCAGCCAGTTATTTGGCTTCTTTCTTGGGCATGTGGGGAGTGAATGGGGCTGATGGCCAGTCTTCCCTTCAGTAAAATGCACTCAGTCACCAGGTAAGCTTGTCTTGCCACCTCTGGTATCTCTGCTTCTTCATCTCAAGAGCTGGCCACGAGAGCAACTAGCACCATGCTGAGCCATATCTTGGACTTGATGCCAGAATTCAACCATACAGCGGCTGATGAGACCGGCCCCATTCCTGCTGGAGTCAGCACATCCCCCAGTTAGTGCCGCTGGTCTGCACCCTGCTCTCATACATCTGCTGGGGCTTGGCAAGGAGCCCCTTCTAATTATCACAAAGGGCAATGACCTGGTTCTCTGCCTCACTGGTCGGCAGACAGTGGTTCAGAAGTGCCACATGGAGTGCCCTCTCCAGAAAATTCCTGGGAAGTCAAAGGGATATTCTAGAGTTCTATTTTTTACAAATGGATTTAATGTCTGATTAAATATTAGGGTGGCAATTAGAGATACATCAATATTCTGGGAACATATACCTTGTAAAATTTGGAGGGACTCAAAATGTTTATTCAATGAGTGAATGAATTATATTAACTACCTACTGTATGCTGAACATTCAGCAGGAATCAATGGAGCAGGAAACAATGTCTGGTGATAGAGTGAATATTATACAATAACATTAATAATTAAGTTATAATCTGGAGAGATACATTGTACTGTGAAATTATATAAGAACTGAGCCTGACCTAGTCTGAGGGCTCAAGAAATGCTTCTCTGAGAAGATGCTAGTGAGGCTTAAACCCTGCAGGATAAGTAAAAGTCAGACAACTAAACTAGGGACGTCTGGGAGTGGACCATAACAGGTAGTGGGAGAAGACTGTGGAAATGACCCAGAACGTGAAGGATGTGATGTGATGGAAAGAAAAAGGGTCAGTGTGCTTGGAGTATAGAAAGTGAGGGTAAAACCTACAGAGGCAGGTAGAGGAGGTCATTCAGGATCTTGTATATTTCAGTAAGAACTTCATTCTAAGAGCAGGAATAACTCATGGGAATGTAGATCACAAATAAAGCTATAAAAGTGAATCAGCTATGCTAAGGGGAGAGTGTAGAAGGACAGGAAGCCCTAGAACTGAGCCATGAAACATCCCACCCTTTAAAATTCAGTAGAACATAAAGAGCTAGAGAAAGAGACTGGTAAGGAACAGCTAGCGAGATAGAAAAAAACTGATAGAGTGTCACAAAAGGGAAGGGAAGGGAAGAGAGCGTTTCCAGGAGAGCCTACTTTCCAGGACTGTTCTGAATGCTACTGAGAGGTCAAGTAAGAAGGAACGGAAAGGTTTCCATTGAGTTTAGCAACATAGAAGTAATTAATGACATTGATAAAGGGCAGTCTCAGGAAACAGTGGAGAATGAGGTGAGAAATCAGAGTGGTATAGAGAGATGGAAGAGTGAATAAGAGGTGTGAAAATGGAGACAGTATGGAAATATGATTCTCTCAAGAAGAGTGACTTTGAAGGGAGAGAGAAAGTTAAGCAGCTGGAGGGAGAGGCTGGATGAAGACAGAATTGATTTTTCATTTATTTTGAAGGTGTGCTGTGAAGGATCCTGTAGAAAGAAAAGAGGTTAAAGACACAGGAGAGAAAAGAGATAATAGACAATTCACGGTCTCAGGGAAACCAGGTGGATAGGATCTTGTAATAGACGATGATGAGGATAAGTAGGGGAATTTTTGGCAGGAACGGCAAAGAGTTTACTGAGCCCTCATCTGATGACTTCTATCATCTCTATCAAGTAGAAGATGAGGTCGGAGAAGATTTAAAACAGTTACTCTGGAGAAGAAGAGAACACACTGCTGAGATTGTTCAGTATAGAGTCATACTGATTCTCATATACCCTGGTGTAATTTTTTTTCTCTACCAATTCTCAGCTTTCCACATAACAGATGTTGAATTGTTAGGTTTATTTGGGGGAGGGGGGAAGGAAAGGGTATTTGTCAGTGATATATTAACCCAAGGAAGCAGCATTCCAGAAGAGACAATGAAGTGTAATGATAGGAAGCAAAGTGGGTGTATTGCGTTAGAGATAGTCAATAAACCAGGGATGATACTGGCAGGACAAAGAAGGGAGGAAATGGACAATGGGAGGAAGCAATGAGAAGCGTGGATTCAGGGATGGGGGTAGGTTTAAACCAGTTTAGGAGTTCATATTGGGAACACAGCCCACGACCCGGGGCCATTTTGCTTATGTGTAGTTAAGCCCATTTCTCAGAGTGGAGACCAGCTCTGTAGCTGTTGCCATTCACACGAGGGGCAATGAGGTTGTAACAGTGTAGATGGAGAGAAAAGGATAGATTTAGACAAGTATGGACAGGTGAATCAGAAGGATTTGTTCATAAAGACAGATTTCCAACTGGAAAAATTGAGTGAATATAGAAAATGGAGTATTGTATGCTAGCAGGAATTTCCAACAGGTAAATGTATATCTTATATATCTCAGGATGCTGTTTGGGTCCCAAAACAAAATAGATGGCCCCGGTCCAAAATAGATGGTTCGTGCCCCGGTCCGGGAAGATCCCACATGCCGTGGAGCAGCTGGGCCCGTGAGCCATGGCTGCTGAACCTGCGCGTCCAGAGCCTGTGCTCCGCAGCGGGAGGGGCCCCAACAGTGAGAGGCCCGCGTACCACCAAAAAAAAAAAAAAAAAAAAAAACTAAACATACTCATAACAGATTACCATCTGATCCAGCAATTGCACTCCTTGGTATTTACCCAAAGGAGTTGAAAACTTACGTCCACACAAAAATTTGCACACAGATGTTTATAGCAGCTCTATTCATAATTGTCAAAACTTGGAAGCAACCAAGTTGTTCTTCAGTAGGTGAGTGGATAAATAAACTGTGGTACATCCAAACGATGAAATATTATTCAGTGCTAAAAAGAAATGAGCTATCAAGCCATGAAAAGACATGGAGGAAACATAAATGCATATTACTAAGAGAAAGAAGTCAATCTGAAAAGGCTACCTACTGTATGATCCAACTATATGACATTCTAGAAAACGCCCAGCTATAGAGATGGTAAAAAGATCAGTGGTTTTGAGGGGCAGGGAAAGAAGGGAAAAGATGAGTAGGCAGAGCACAGAGGAATTTCAGGGCAGTGAAAATACTCTGTATGATAGAATCATGATGGATATATGTCATTATACATCTGTCCAAGCCCATATAATGTATGACACCAAGATTGAACCCTAAGGTAAACTATGAACTATGATCATTATGATGTGTCAATGTAGGCATCCTTGCTAAAAAACATACCATTCTGGTGAGTGATGTTGATATTGAGACAGGTATGCATGTGTGGGGCAGGAGGTGTATGGGAAATCTCTGTACCTCCTTCTCAATTTTGTTGTAAACCTAAAACTGCTCTAAAAATATAAAGTCTTTTTTTAAAGAGTTTATGTAAAGAGTCAATACAATGATAGTATTCATGTTTTTATAAAAGTTTTATTCTACATATTGAAAAATTATGACCACTACAGATGTCCTTTTATGACCAAGAACTAGTCCTAAAAACATCTTTGCAAGGAAGGCATTATACTCTATAGTGAAGTTGTTTTGTTTTGTTTTAATTCAGTATTTGAAATTCTTCCTATGTTTCTGTGAGTTTTGGTAGGAGGAAAGTCTATGCTGTCCCTACAAAAGCTAAGAAAAGTGAATACTTACTCTTGTGAACCTGCTAGCTGGGTATGGTAAGTGACCTAAGCTCAGACAATCAGACGCCTTTGCTGGGACTGTGAATCTGGAGCAAGTGTCACAAAGAAAGAGGTAGTTAGAATTCACGCCAGTGGTGTGGCATCAAGTGTTCAGTGGCAGTGGTGCCAAGGGCAGCCTGCGGCCATGGCAGTGCCTTAGCAGTATCCAGTGTCTAGCGATGGCAGTGCCAGTGCCCAGCGTTCAGCTGCAGAGCTGTGTCATCCTGACCAGGCTGTTCCTCTGCTGAGATCGTCGTCCAAGTGCTTGCCACCTGACTGCCTTAGGTACCTGCCTTGCTCTTCAGTGTTCCCCAGGATTCCACAAGCTACCCAATATCCTTCCCCCAAGTTCCCTTTCTCCTAAATAAACCAGTCATTTGTTGTTGATTGCAACAATAAATGTCTATTTTGCAGAAAAGAAAATTAAAGCTTTGAAAGGTTGAAAATGTGTCCAAAGTTTTGTAACTAGTAAGTGGAGGCAGAATTCTAACACAGGTCTGTCTGGCTTCTAAATTTGATTCCCGCCCATCCCAGCCCCCAAACCACTGCATCTACAATGTGGATACAGTATACGCTTCGTATGACAGGTGGGTGTTTTAATGGCCAAACAAGCGTAGAGGTTGAACTAGTCAAGGTAAGTGGTGATTTTATCTTCTCTGATGAATACAAACTGAGAAATCAGGGGAACGGCAAACATGGTTATACAGTGACTCTGGAAGAAGGATGGGGATGGGACGTGCTGTCCCAAGATCACATTGGACATGTCCTGCCGTATGAAGGTGAGTCATCTGGGGTTCTTTACAAATTGGTGTGAACAGTCATAGTAAGCAGGCTGGCTTAGAAGGTGACCCAAGATGTATACATGACTGCAGATGAGATCAGTCAGGTTTTTGGTGGGACTTAGCCAATAAACTTGGGAGGCAGGGAAGTACATGCCTCCTCCCCTCTGGGACCAAAACTAACTTCCTCAGCAGGCAAAACTTAAATATTCCTGAACTTCTAGGAGACTAGACAGTTCATGCAGGGCTTTCCTCCAAGTCACTGTTTCCCTTCTACTTCCTGGTGCCTATGCAAACCAGACCAAACCAACCAACCAACAAACCCCAAAACCTCAGTACTTACTGCCTTCAAACTTAATCTCATCCTGCAAAGTATTCCAGTTTTCTATGGATATGCAGGAGGTAATGACTTACCTGTAAGAGCCGGAGATGATAGCATCAGGAATTACTGGCCCTAGAAACCTAGAGTTTCTCCACCGAATTACTGTCATTTGTGTTCACCCATTGCTTTTGGCACTCACAGGATTGTGAATGGGAGACTTAATTATTGGATTTTAACTACTTAGCCTACTGTCATCAATATTGACTATGAATTTCTTGCGCGTCTGCCTATCTTGGTGTATGAAAGAAACCAAGGGCAATTATCAGTTAGTTAGCCATTAATAAATAATAAACTGTGACCTGCCTTCACTGGATCAAGCTTGCTTTAATTTGGTTTTTTATAAAAACTCAGATTTCCTCCAAGCGTCACGTAGCCTAAACGAGATGTTTGCCCAAGTTGTTTTTCTGGAAACTTGGAGTCAGCTGTGTCCCGTTTGCGCTTAATCCTGAAAAGACTGGTCGGGACCGCTGACCCTCCAACTGGGCATGCGCGAGTGTCCGCTCAGTGACCTTTTGACGTCAGAGGGCTAGGAGCTCCACCCTCAGAACATGCTGGTACCACTCTTCTGGAGGTGCGGCCGGTGAAGAAGCTGGTAGCGTAGTTGCACCTGTGCAGAACTAGGAGTGCCTCAGCTGTTTATTATCTCCAATCACCTTTCCCCACTTTCCCCACGCCCCAGCTTTATCCCATAAATATCCCGAGCCCTTCAACCTTGCCAACGCGGATTTGAGATTCGTTCACCCATTTCCTCGTTTGGCTGCCTCGTGGATAAACCCGTTCTCTGCTTCAAACTTCGGCGTCTCAGGGTCTGGCTTGCTGCACCCCCGGTGAGTGAACCTGGTTCGGTGATATTAACACCTAAGATGTCAGGCAAGTATACAAACGGTGGAGAGGTTTGGGGGGTTTGTTTTCTTCTCAGTGTATAGAAGCCTGTACTTCCTCCTCCACCGGGACCTCAGTTTTACATCAGTCCTATGTATGTACCCTTAGTTCAGGTAATCTTGCTTAGAGCTAGAGATCTAGACCCTAAAGGAGAACTACTTGTAATAGTGTTTCATTTACTCCTAACGGCAGTTTGTGAAGAAGAAAAAGAGCAAGGCACAGCTTTAGCAGAACTATTGCCCCCCGAGATAATGTGTGGCCTCTACATTTAAGGAAAACCCAATGAAATTCCAGTAGTATTTTTGGAAGTAGGAGAACTGATTTTTAGGATGCATATGTGGAAACTAAATAAGCAAAAATGATCAAGGAAAGTTATTGAAAAAATAGACTAACAAGGGGGTAATTTGCCTAGCAAATGTTGAAACACATTGTAAAAGCTATAATAATTAAAATAGTGTAGTACTAGGCTATAAATAGATCGATGGAAATTGAATAAATGATAGATGACATTTTAAATCAGTGGGAAAAGATAACTTCTATCAACTGGGTAGCCATCTAAAAAATTAATTATCTATATACCTCATAGATTACACCAAAGTAAAAAATTATGTATGTTCCTCATGTATTACACCAAAGTAAAATTCTAAAACAATTGAAAGTAGTAGAAGAACGCATGAAAAAAATACATGTGTATATTCTTGTGGGAAAAGTCATATGATACAAAACCTACAAGTCGTATAAGGATGAATACATTTGACTACATAAAGTTTTCACATCTACCTTGGAAAACGTATTGCCAAAAGGCAACTATCAAAAAGGAAAAAAAAACCTTCCTAAGATAATAGATATCTCAGTATGTATCTTACTTGAATTTTCCTCAGCATATGACAATATTGGCCAGTTGTTTTTACTCGAAGTTCTTTTTCACTTGGCTTTTCTGCATGGTGCTCTTTCTTGTTATTTTTTGTTGTCACCCTCATAAAACCGTTTCTTTCCCATGTAGAATTAAAATTATTTTTTCCCAACATTAAGTCCCTGGCATTCCTCTTTGGCACACATATTCTAAGAGTGGCTTTAGCCATTTTACAGTATTAGACAACATCTATACATGTATGACTCCTACACCTGTATCTTTGAATTAAATCTCTCTTTTGGAGACACCTGCATATGTGGTCACCTACCTGGCTGCCCCACGGCAACTGAAACTTGACAGTTGAGATACAGTATTTTAAATCTTAAAACCATTTAATATTCAACTAGAATTAACAGTGAGATCAGAGAGGACAGAAAACCTTCAAACTTTGCTTTTTCTCCACATCACTGCAAGGGGCTCTTTAAGACGAAAATGTCATGTACAGACCATATCTCCATAATGGCTCTCTACGGTTCTCATCTGAGCTAAAATAGTTCTGGAAACCCACATATCTCCAGAAACTAGACCTAGTTCCAAACTCATAAATGAAGGTGCCGGTGGGAAAGTTGGAGGATACATGTTTCCTGTTATTGGTGAGTTCTATGAAGGCAAGTACTTTAGAATAATGACTGGCGTATGGAATGTGTTTAAGAAATAAGAGTTGAACATAAATTAATAACTTTTTCAAGTTGATGTGGCTCTAAATTGCCTGTAAAACGTGATTTTCAATGTTAAAGTTTCCTTAGAGTAAGTTAGTAACAGACCAAGAGCTAGTCCTGTACAGCTGTCTGTATCTTTAAGTAAGACAGTCTCGGTTGTTTGTCCCCTATATGCCCCAATCCCTGTATGGTAGTGGGAAGTTATTTTGGGGAGTTGTGGGAGACAGCTTGGGAAGGTGTTATGATTTCAGAGCTGATTAAATCTGATATAAAACCTTTTCACAAAGCTCTCAAGACCTGGAGTCTAAATTTCTACCGACCAAAAGATCTGTCTTCATTTAAATGAATCCAAGATCCTAGTAAATTGGTCCTAAGGCCCTACAGCATCAGTATGTCCAATACTAAACTCATCATCTTCCCTGAAATGTGGGAATTCCTTTATCTCTTGTTTCAGTCAATATCACCATCTTCTACTCAGCTTCTCAAGCTATTAAGCTGTGAATCATCCCTGACATCCTTTTTTCCCCCGAACCTTAAATTGAATGTGAATCTTATCAGATTTACATTCTGAAGGCCTTTCTAGTTTGTCCCTTTCTCAGTGCCCTCACTGCCTCACTTTAAGCCCTCTTTAATTGATTGTCTGTTCACTGCAGCAGCCCCCTAATGGGTCTGCCAATCATTTCACTCCACCAATGTCAGAGTTCCTTCTAGTATACAAATTTGGCCGCTTTGTTCTCCTGCCCAGAATGCTGTATGGCTTCCCACTGTTTTGGGGGTTAAACTCCACACTCCCTAGCATGGCAAACCTCTGTTCACCTCTCCCCCCTCTTCTCTCATCCTCCCTTCCTCACACTCTTTGAGGAGTAACTGTAGTGCCTTGAAATCACCACATTCTTTCTGGCCTCTCTGCCTTTTTTTTTTTTTTTTTTTTTTTTTTTGCGGTACGCGGGCCTCTCACTGCTGTGGCCTCTCCCGTTGCGGAGCACAGGCTCCGGACGCGCAGGCTCAGTGGCCATGGCTCACGGGCCCAGCCGCTCCGCAGCACGTGGGATCCTCCTGGACCGGGGCATGAACCCGCGTCCCCCGCATCGGCAGGCGACTCCCAACCACTGCGCCACCAGGGAAGCCCCCCTCTCTGCCTTTTAACATGGCTTCCTTTCCGCTGAAATGTAACTTTTCTGCTATTTTTTCTAGCCAGTCACGGCTTGTCCATCAAGATTCCACCCGGTTCTTACCTCCCTAAGAAGTCTCGTTTGATGACTCGACCCAGGTAGGATGCCCTCTTCTCTGTTCTCATCAGTGCTCCGACGCTGTGCGCCCCACTCTCTGTATATCACAACACACTGTACAATAGATTCTTACCTGCTCTTGAATGTGAGCTTATCGATGGCTGAGTTTTGTATCTTTTATCTTTGTGATGCCTGTGCCTAGCAGAGTTCCTGACGTATTGTACCCCTGGTACCTATTTTATGATGAGAGAGGAATCAATGAAACAATATCCTCCTTTCCCCCTAGGAATTTTAGGCCTTGATGGTGGATTCTTTTGACCCGGGAGTGAAGCATTAAAAGGGGTTTCCTTGGCTTACTTTCATAGGCTGTATTTTTTTTTCCTTTCCTCCAGAGGAGCATTTGGAGTGTTAGGTCATGCAGAATTGCATTTTGCAGCTTGGGGAAATGATGGTTTGAAGGCATACTCAACACTGGAGAGAAAACAGGACTGGAGTCATAGGGCTGTATGCTTGAAGTCTATGCTTTTGGTAGAGAAGAAAGATAATCTATGTTACTGTATTTACCCAGATCATTAGGGGAAAAAATGGCAGGCAGGAATTCTGGGCATATCCTGTGTACAGGAGAAGAGTGAATTTGATTTGGGCGTTCTCTGGCCCTTATCATTTGGGAACCTGAGGGTAGTGGTAAGCAAATGTCCTCCTTCAGTTCCTCTTATAATAAAACTAGTACCTGAGTGCCCTGTAAGCTGCCCCTCTGTATTGTCATCTCTTCTGCTTTCCTCAATCTTAAACTTCATCCAGAGTTTCCCGAGACAGAGAGGCACAGAGACGACCATAAACCATCATTTAAGCCCCTTACAAGGATGACAGAGTCATCCCTGTTTCTCACCACCTGTCTGCTTCCTTCTTCCTCATCATCATAACTGGTGTGTTCCAGATTCCTACCACATATTCCTCAAAAACATTAGGTCTATTTTCAGGGGACTGTGGAAAAGATTGGAGAACACTGAACTAGACCACCTCCAAAGGAAACATCCCATTTTAAAAGCTTTATTTCTCAATTTAGTTCCAACCATCAGCACTGTTTACATATTCTGACCATGCCTTAGAGACGTACAATTCTGTTCAGTTCAACACGTCATTGTGAGGCCTCATCCCAGGCACTGGAATCCAAAAGAAACATCGACAACTGCTTCCACTAGGCCATGTGGCAATGTAAGGAAAGAAGCTCTTGGCAGGGCTGGGAGCGCTGCCCGAACAGTGGGGGAGTGTTTTGACAGCCTCTTAGATAGTCCCCAAACGTGGAGTGCCCTTTTGTAATCCCCTTTCCTTGAGTGTGGTCTGGATTTAATGACTCACTTCTAATGAATAAAACACAGCAGAAGCAATGGTATGTCACCTCCGATATTAGGTTATAAAAAGACTGCCCCTTCATCTGGGATATTAGAACAACAGGCCTCGGTGAGGTAGAAGGAGGAACAAAAATGATGTTCAGGGTTTTAGATTGAATACCTGGATGGACGGGGTGTCATTTACTAAGATGCTGAAGACTGGATTTTTTTAGAAAGGGAAAAAAACAGCTTAAGAAGGAAGATGTTCTTAACCATGATTTTGGTTCTGGACGTGACGTTTGAGAAGTCTGTGTGACACACAAATAAAAATGTCTGCTAAACAGGTTAGATTTAGGGCTTGTAGCTCAGAAGAAAAGTTTGGGCTTCCATGTAAATTTGGGAGTTTTCAGCATGTTGATGTTGTTTAATCATAAGACAGCAGAGATTGTCATGGAAAAGTGTAGCTGGAGCAAATTTGAGACCCCAGGACTGAGCTCTTAGGAATACCAACTTTTAGAGGCTGTACTGAGAAGAGGAAGTTAATAAGGCAGAAGAGAGTGAGACACAATTGCCAGACAAGTTGGAAAAGCAGGTGTGTGCATTCTTGTGGGAAGAAGGAAGCTCCTAAGCAGGAGGAAGTGGTTAATTCAGTCAAATGCTGCTGAGGGGTGAGGGAGTTTAGGGATGCGAAGTGTCCATCTGATTTCGCCACATGGTGGTTGGTGGTGACCTTGTCAGGAGTATTTCAAACATGCACGGTTAAGGGCTAACATGAGCACGGAAGAAAATCGCAGACAACAATTCACATGCTGAATTCTTAGATCTCTGTGTTGATTAAATTTCAGTTTGATTTAATTTGATTTATGAAATCCTCATTTCCAAAAACGAAAGCAGAAGATATTTGAACTGTTGACACCATATTGAAAGTAGCTTTGGCATTTGCTTGCCCAAATTGCTAGCTTTCATTTTTGCCAGGTGACTAAACAATGAGAAAACGAATCTAGTCAGCACCCCCTTCTCCTTGCCTGGCAATAGTTGCTAGATGCACACACAGACTATGACAGTGCTTCTTTATATGGTTGAATTCAGTCATTGTAAACAAATTGGACAAGGCGCTAGATACATCTTCTAGCATTTTCTATAAACAGCACAGTACCCTTATAGTGACGTGCTGGATAAATAATGGCTCAGGAAGTGTGTACTAATGTCCAAATGGCCTGGAAAGAATTTTCCAGTTTTGAAAGACATACCATCTCAGGGACAGAGAAGGCTTCATTTAGCTCCTCAACAGCTTAGCACCAAGTAACGCTCAGAAGATTACGCTGCACACTGAATCAGTATGACGTGGTCGGTGTATTCACAGTCTGATTTTGCAGTGGTCTCTTTGAGCTGTTGCAAGGATTAGTAAATGCGGTTTTTGCATAACCCTGACAGCCTCAGGAGATTTAATTTAATAAAAACATAAATCCACAGATAAGTCTTATTTTGTAACATCCTGGTAATCACTAGGATTAGGGTTGCCAGACCAGCCATACCTCTGGCCCTTTTGCAAAGCCTGGATGTGTGTGGCCTGTGGGCCAGAGCACAGGTTGCTTTTGGTTAGCCCAGGGCAAGGGCCAGACTGAACTGTGCAGACTAGGGAAAGTTCTGGAGATTTTGAGTAGCGGTTTACATAGGGCTTTAGAAATGATTACAGTACATACTCAAGGAGACATTTTCTGTGATTTTCTAGCTTTGCGAGTGAAGTAATATTTTTGAGATGTTTCTTTGTCAGTGGTCTAATAAAACCGTTGTTAGTTGTACTTCTCTGGATTAGGAAATATTTGAAGACTGCAATAGTCTGATGTGATTTTTAGGCACTCTTTGTTTGCTGACTTTTTCTTTTTAAAAATCTTTTTCTGTCTTTAGCCATTCATAGTAAAAAATAAATAAATAAGAAAAAGAAAACAATCATAAAACATTAAGAACAATAAAAACAATAGTCAGTCATTTAATAGTAGTGCCCAGACTTAGCAAACCAACATTATTGCCATGTTTGCCATGTTATTGCCATACACATAGAATATATGTTAAAGTTTGAAGAACACTGCACATTGTTTTGTGTACGTTTCTACCAACATTGATTATTACGGATTTTATTCTAACATACAGATATACTATTAATACCATCTGTGCAATCGTTCACGCATTTTAGTTATTTCCAGTTCCTAACCTTAGAAGTAAAATGTCAGCATCTCATCCATCCTTGTTCATGTGATCCTCTGACCTTCAGATAAATATAGGAACGGAATTACTGAGTCTAAGTATGTGAATGTTTATGAAGCCCTTGATATATGTTTCCAAATTTCCTTCCAGATATTTTTACCAGTGTCACCAATTTTCACTCTATCATGATATCAGTTTTGAACTTATCTATGATAATTTTTTTCTTCCATTTTTGTTGAGATATAGTTTACTTACAGCACTGTGTAAGTTTAAGGTTTACAGCATAATGCTTTGACTTACGTACACCATGAAATGATTATCACAGTAAGTTTAGTGAGCATTCATCATCTCATACAAAAGGAAAGGAAATTTTTTTTTCCTTATGATGAGAACTCTTAAGATTTACTGTCTTAACAACATGCGTATAGAACATACAGCAGTATTAATTATATTAATCATGCTGTACATTTCATCCCTAGTACTTATTTATGTTATAACTGGAAGTTTGTACCTTTTGACCACCTTGATCCAATTCCCTCTCCCCACCCCTGCATCTGGTAAGCACAAATCTGTTCTTCTTTTCTATAAGTTTTTTTTGTTTGCTTGTTTGTTTTTGAAGAATAATTGACCTACAACACTACATTAGTTCCTGGTGCACAGCAAAGTGATTCGCTATTTCTATACATTGCAAGATGATCATGAAGCTAATTCTAGTTAGCATCTGTCACCGTACAAAGATATTACATTATTGTTGACTGTATTCCCCACACTGTACATTTCATACCCATGACTCATGTATTTTGTAAGTGGAAGTTTGTACCTCTTAATCTCCCTCACCTATTTTTCTCATCCCCCCACTCCCCTCCCCTCTGGCAACCATCTGTTTGTTCTCTGTATCTATGACTCTGTTTCCGTTTTGTTATGTTTGTTCATTTGTTTTTTAGATTCCACATGTAAGTGAAATCATATAATCTTTGGCTTTCTGTCTATGATAAGTTGACGGGTAAAATAGGTATCTTGTGCTGTTTTATGTGTGAAATGTAACCTTCTGTAATATGTGTATTGGCTGTTAATACTTCTTCTATTGTAAATTATGTGAGCTTGTTCTTAGTCTGTTTTTCCTCTAAGGTGTTTGTCTTTTTCTTGTTTAATTTATAAGATCTGTATATATTAAGAACCTAAAGTATTATATGCATTGTCGATCTATTCCTCATTTATTCAGTTTGCCTTTTATGACTGAAAAAAATGTTTTTAATTTTTATAAAACTTAATCTATCAGACTTTTTCCTTGTGCCCGCTACCCAGGCCCTGCTTTTATGTTCATAAAAGCTCTCTGGATTCCAAGAAAAGATAATAACAACGTACATTCTTTTCTAGACCAACTAAGAGTTTATTATCTTTATATTAAATTTTTCAATCAATCCAGAATTTTCCTTAGCATCATGGAAAGTAGAAATATGACATTTTTTAAAGTATCAATTATTAAATAATCTCTTTATTAACTAATCCATTTATTAAATAATCTCCATTTATTAAATTAAATTTAATAATTGATTAAATAATAATCTCCATTTATTAAAAAGTAATCTCTTATTTATCCCATTTACCTGAGATCTCATCTTTTTAGTGTATTAAATTCTTGAGGACAATAAGATGGTAAGGAAGGGAAAGGCAAAAAGGAATTACCTTGAAGGGTGATGAAGATGATTGCACGGAGCACTACGTTAAACATATTCTGGAACAATTTTAGGATCAGAATGGAGTGCCGTGATTGATTACTAAGGACTCCCATGAGCACATATGTGAGAGGGTAACAGGAAAGATGCTTTATATTTGTACATTGTGTTTCATTGATGTCTATCTATTCTTCACCCACTATCATATATGTAGCTTCATGTACCTAATATATATAGCAAAAAATTATAGAATTATAATTTATATAAAATTATAGAAATATAATTATAATTTATAATAAAAATTATAGAATTACTATGAGAAATTGGCAAATCCACAGCTATTATAGAACCATTTCAACCACTGTGGAAGATTTTAACACACCTCTTTGTCATTGATAATTCAAGTGGAAAAATTGTAGGTTTTTTCCAGTTTTATTGAGATACAATTGACATTGTAATATATTTAAAGTGTATAATGTGATGATTTGATATGTGTATACATTGTGAAATGATTTCCACTACCAAGGTAATTAACGTATCCATCACTTCTCATAGTTAACCTTTTTTTTTTTTCCCAATGAGAAAGCATAAGACTTACTCTGTTAGTACATTTCAAGTATGCAGTACAGCATTGTTAACTATGGTCATCATGCTGTACATTAGATCCTCAGAACTTACTCATCTTATAACTAAAAGTTTGTACTGTTTTACCAACCTCTCCCCATTTTTTCCACCCCCACAAATACAGGGTTTGTCTTTCTCTGTCTCACTTACTTTGCTTACCGGAATGTCCTCCAGGTTCATCCAGGTTGTCAAAAATGGCTGTATTTCCTTCTTTTTTTTTTTTTTTTAATTGACAAGCTGGAATTTATTAAAATTAAAGCCTGCTCTGCAAAAGACTATGTTTTTTAGGGCAGTGAAAGTATTATGTATTATATTATAATGATGGATACATGTCATTATACATTTGTCCAATTCCTTGGTCCACAGCACCAAGAGTGAACCCTAAGGTAAACTGCGGACTTTGGGTGATTGTGATTCATCAATATCAATTCATCCTTGTTAAAGAATGTATCATTCTGGTGAGTCATGTTGATAATGGGGGAAGTTCTGCACATGTAGGGACAGAAGGTATTTGGAAAATCTCTTTACCTTCTTCTCAATTTTGATGTAAACCACAAACTGCTCTAAAAAATAGTCTTAAAAAAAAGATGGTAATAAAACTTTCTCATGGAGTGATGAAGTTAAAAGGGGATGATGTATTTTGTGAACAAGGGCAATATCTAGCTCATAATAAACTAGCATTCATAATTGTTAATTCCTTTCCCCAGCTTTATTCTCCAAATAGGATGAACAAGCATTGTACCAGTTCTCTTTTCTAGTTTACTAATTCTATATTCCAGGTATAATGAAATGTATAAATGATGAACATTAATGTTCACGTATTTCAAAAAATGAGTGCAAATTATTTTACAATTAGCATGGTATAAAATAGATTAATGGAAGAATACTATAAATAATAAAGCTTCCTCTAATTTCACTACCTAAAAAAAAAAAGACAATTGTCAAGATAATGAGAAGACAAGCCACAAAGTGTTAGAAAATATTTGCGAAGGACATATCTGACGAAGGACTGCTACCCAAAATACACAAAGAGCTCCTAAAACTCAATGACAAGAAAACAAACAACCCAATCCAAAAGTGGGCCAAAGACCCTAACAGACACCTCAGCAAAGAGGATACACAGATGGCAAATTAAGCATATGAAAAATCTGTTTTACATAATATGTTTTCAGAGAAATGCAACTTAAAACAACAGTGAGATGCCACTACACACCTATTAAAATGTCCAAAGTCCTGGACATTGACAGCACCAAATGCTGGCAAGGATTCCTTCTTTTAAGGCTGAATAATGTTCCATTGTATGTGTATACCACATTTTCTTTATCGATTCATCCGTTGATGGATATTTAAATTGTTTCCATATGTTGACTATTTTGAATGATGCTGTGATGAACATGGGAGTACAGATATCTCTCTGAGATTATGATTTCATTTCTTTTGGATAAATACCCAGAGGTGGGACTGCTGGATCATAAGGTAGTTCTATTTTGCATTTTTGAGGAACCTCCACAGTGGCTGCACCAATTTATATTCTTACCAGTGGTGAAAAATGGTTCTGTTTTCTCCACATCCTTGTCAGAACTTGCTATTGCTTGGTTTTGGCTGATAGCCATTTTAATAGGTGTGAGGTGGTATCTCATTGTGGTTTTGATTTGCATTTCCCAGATGACTAGTGATGTTGAGCACATTTTTATGTACCTGTTAGCCATTTGTATGTCTTCTTTGGAAAAGTGTCTACTCAGTTCCTCCTCCAATTTTTCAATTTGTTGTTGTTGTTTTTTTAATTTATTTTATTTTATTTATCTTTGGCTGCGTTGGGTCTTTGTTGCCGCGCACGGGCTTTCTCTAGTTGCGGTGAGCGGGGGCTACTCTTTGTTGGGGTGCATGGGCTTCTCATTGCGGTGGCTTCTCTTGTTGCAGAGCATGGGCTCTAGGCGCATGGGCTTCAGTCGTTGTGGCATGCGGCCTCAGTAGTTGTGGCGCATGAGCTCTAGAGCGCAGGCTCAGTAGTTGTGGCGCATGGGCTTAGTTGCTCCGCGGCATGTGGGATCTTCCCAGACCAGGACTCGAACCCGTGTCCCCTACGCTGGCAGGCAGATTCTTAACCACTGCGCCACCAGGGAAGCCCCATTTGTTTGTTTTTACTGAGTTGTATGAGTTCTTGATATATTTTGGATATTAACCCCTTATCAGATATATGATTTGCAAATATTTTCTCCCATTCAGTAGGTTGCCTTCTCATTTTGTTATTGGTTTCCTTTGCTGTGCAGAAGCTTTTTAGTTTGATGTAGTCCCACTTATTTATTTTTGCTTTTATTGCCTTTACTTTTGGTGTCAAATCTAAAAAATCATCGTCAAGATGGATGTCAAGGAGATTTCCCCCCATGTTTTCCTCAGAGTTTTACCGTTTCGGGTCATTCATTTAAGTCTTAGTCTACTTTGGGTTGATTTTTGTGTATGTTGTAAGACAGATGTCTAATTTCATTCTTTTGCATGGGAATATCCAGTTTTCCCAACACCATTTATTGAAGAAACTATCCTTCCCTCATTGTGTTTTCATGTCTCCTTTCTCAAAAATTATAGTTGACTATATGTGTATGGACTTATTTCTTATCTGTCACCAGTGGATCGGCCATTCCTCAGTTCTTGCACTCTTGAGGGAAAGAATTCAGTTGAGAGGCATAGAGCATTTTTTAAGCAGCCAGAGTTTTATTAAGCAGAGAAAAGTACAGTCCCGAGAAAGCATGAGAGCGGGCTGTTTGGAAACCAGAAGCAGCCCTGCAGTGGGGTAGGGTTGGGGTTTTTTTTTTTTTTAGAGTGGTGGCCCCTCCCTGTGTCCTGTGTCATTTGACTGACAAGTTGATTGACAGCTTGAGGTTATGTAACTTTTCTCCTCGTGTCCAGGCGCTTACCCATAAGCACCCAAGTGAAACCCACGGGGGGTGGCAGGGGGGCAAAAACTGCAATGCTAATTTATTACAAATATGGTGCATGCCCCATAGTGTTTGTCAGTAAAGCGTTTAAAACAAATGGATACTGGGCTTCCCTGGTGGCGCAGTGGTTGAGGGTCCGCCTGCCGATGCAGGGGACGTGGGTTCGTGCCCCAGTCCGGGAAGATCCCACATGCCGCGGGGCGGCTGGGCCCGTGAGCCATGGCCGCTGAGCCTGCGCATCCGGAGCCTGTGCTCCGCAACGGGAGAGGCCACAACAGTGAGAGGCCTGCGTACCGCAAAAAAAACAAAAACAAACGCAAAAAAAAAATGAATACAATAGTGATTACCTCTGTTCTTACAGAATTTTGTGTATTTATTATGTTCTTCTTCTTTCCTTACTAAATTTTATAAAATATCCGCCTTGAGTATTGTCCGTAACTCATTGTTACAGAGGTGGCCCTCCCAAAAACTCAGAAATGAGGATGATACAGCTGCCATTAGAGTTAAGCTCTGTCACCCATGCACAGTGGATCAGTACATAGACACAAAACATCATAAGATAAAGTGAATTCCAGGCTGGAAGGGCTTGAGGATGACTTGTTTCAATATATCCACATATTTAATAATAAAAGATTTTTTAATCAAAAAGATGGTCTGCTAAACCATGGGAACATAAATAAATATCTTCAGAGATTAGTATTGATGGTACTCATCCTAATAATTCCCAGGGAAACTGAGTTTTAGCAGTCAGGCTTTCAATTTTTCTTAGAATTATGCTTTGAAAGAAACTATTAAGAGCTAACTCTGCTTGAGTGCTTACTGTGCTAGTCAGTGTTTCAAGTATTTTACATCTATTATCTTATTTTTTTATTTTTTGTGGTACGCGGGCCTCTCACCGCTGCAGCCTCTCCCGTTGTGGACAACAGGCTCCGGACGCGCAGGCTCAGCGGCCATGGCTCACGGGCCCAGCTGCTCCGCGGCATGCGGGATCCTCCCGGACCGGGGCACGAACCCTCGTCCCCTGCATCGGCAGGCGGACTCCCAACCACTGCGCCACCCGGGAAGCCCTATTATCTTATTTAATCCTCATTAGAATGCTATGAGGCAGGCACTCTCAGTGTCCTCCCTTATCGTAAGATAGGGGATCTTATTCTGTAATTTGCTCAGGCTCCCATAGTTCTTAAGAGGCAGAGCCAGAATTTCAATCTGGGGAGCCTGAATCCAGCACCTGTGCTCTTAGCCACGACTCCAGGCAGCTTCTGGATGAACATTCATTTCACAAATATCTACTGAATGCTTGCAGAGGTGCCAGGCACTGTGGTTGGTACTGAAAACCTGGTGGGACTCAAACATGATGCCCGCTCTCCTGGAACTTACAGTCTGCAGGTAGACAGGACTTGGAGCAACAAATAAGTCTATAAGTACAAATCGAGGCAAGTGCTCTAAAGAAAAATTACAGGGTGCTCTGGAGTGTGCAGTGGGGACCCTTTCATAGATAAGGAGACCAGAAAAGGTCTCTCTAAGAAAGTGGTAATTAAGCTAAGATTAGATGGATTAGTAAAAGTTAGTGAAGAAGGGGGAAGAATGTACCAGGCTTTGGGAAGAGCGTGGCAAAGTGTTTCTAATCCCCTTAACAAGACCTCACAGGGATATGGACACATCAGGCTCTCAGTGCCATTAAAAATCAACTTCTCCCTGTCCCTTTGTTCTGACTTTATGTTCACTAAACAATCTTGTTATAATTTTGCTTCACGTAGAGTTTAATGATAAGAGAGTGCACTGATAGGCAGACTTATAGTATTTTGGTTATTATGAGAGTCCTTTCTCCTTGTAAATTAATAAATTCACATTTATGTCAGTCTTCAGTACATTCTCCTCTTGTTGCCTAATTTGTCAGCCTCAGACCCTGAGCCTTCACAGCAAAAGCCCAAAACCTCAAATGGAATGATCTAGAGTCCACGTTGAGTTCCTGCCCAGCTTCCTGCCTCTCCTTTGACAATTCAAATGTATACATCTTGTCTCTCTCATTGTGAAGTTTTATTAATATTCAATATTTGGTAAAGTAAAAGAAAGATGAATGCTTTAAGAAAAAAACAGACGAAAGTGGGTCCATGATCCATGATTATCCTGATTAGTTTTACTGAAAAGAAAATCCATCTGGGAAATGGTCTGAATGAAATCATGTTTTGAATATTTAGGGAATAAAACAAACACCATCTTGTCTTAGCAGTCATGTGCTGAGTGAGTAATGCTGGTATTCTTTTACGAGATTGTTTGAGTATAAAGCTGTAGTAAACCGTGCTAGTAAGTGTTTCTCCACTATAAGCCTGGAAACGAGACTTACTCATAATATTTATTTCTTCTCCAGAGTGCTTTTACAGACCTGAAACATCTGAACTAACAAAAGGCCTCCAACTTATAATATAACACAGCTGCTCTGAGGATTGCGTGCGCGCATATGTGTGTGCACGATGTATTTATTCATTTATGTGCCCTCTGGAGCAAGGGCAAGTTCAGCCCAACTGGAATTCGAAGTGTCTTTTACTGGGCATTTGTTAGACGTCAAAAGTTGGCTCACGTCTAAAGCATCTTCCAGGCAGCGTGCAGCTGAGAGCCATAAACGACGAGATTGTATATTGTTTAGGAGCTTTGAGGCTGCTGGGTAGCTCTTCCACAGTGGACAATTCGTTTTTCTAATAATAAATGCAGAATAGGGCATTTATTGTAAAGAAGTGGGAATTGTATAGAAACTATTATCCAAAGCTTTGTTTATATACTTTATTTGCTGTTAGTAATTATTTACAATGTTAGTCTCTAACACAAGCACTATGCTTTTAGCAGAATAAACAGAAATGGTTATCAGCCCCATAATCTAGCTCTTTCTTCACATTTGTCCTCCCAAATTGGTTGAATAAAGTGTGAGAGATCTTAGATGCTACCAATTTAGGAACAATCTAGAGGTTCTAAGAAAACTTTTCGTCTTGTCTTTTCTATCTCTTTCCCAAACCTGTTCATTCATTTCACAAACTCCACTTGACCTTGGGGATTCAGTGACAGTTAACTCTATCTGGGAGTTCACAGTCTGGCTAGGGAGATGCTGTGAGTGCATGGACAATGCTGGGAGAGTACAATAGGTGTGAGAGAGGCATGTTTAGAGCCCTGTGGTGGTGGGGGGCACTCTGGGTGCTGATGTGGGTCCCGCAATGGTGAGGCTGGTCTGAGATGACCGCCAGAGAGGAGAGCATTTGAGCTGAGCAGTTGTTAACTAGGTAAAATGTGAGAGCAGGGAGAGGAGTAGAGCTCATGGGAAACCACCTGTCCACGATGTGTGGGGTATGAGAGAAATGTGCTACTTCTTTTCTCGCCTAATTCATCTTTGCCTCATACCTTTTTATGAATGCCAAGAGAAAGCAATGAGACAGGAACTCAAAGGAAGAGGTGAAATAAAATATAAAAAGAACAAACACAGATCTCTTTGCCATCTGTGGGAAGGTAGCTACTTGACAACAGGTGTTTAATATTTCTCTTCCCAGTGGCTAGTGAAATCAGCCAAGAAATGGAGAAACAGCTCCATTCATATAGGAAACCAGGGAAGGGTACCATCCAAATGCTAGAATTTCTTTTAGTTACAGGGCACATGGGATCTGCTTAAAGAAGGTTAATCAGGATTGACTTGCAAACTCTTGCCTTAGCAATTAGAGGCTTTCAAAAATTAAGAAGAAATTCTGAATGCCATAAATATACATTAGTTTATATGGTCTAGGGCTTGAGTTGGAAATGAACCATCAGATCATAAGAAAACCCTCCTCCTCGAGGGTCTTGGGCAGCAGCTCGTCCCCAGATTCACTGGTATGAGTGCCTTGGGGGAATCCAGCCAGATTTGAGAGCAGTTAACCTGAGAGGTCTGAGCCCTGGATGGCTTTGTCAAGCCACCGGCTCCTGGCAAAAGTGATATTGGAAGACTTTTGCCTAAGCCCGCCAACTGTTCAGAGTGCTAAAATGAGGGCAGGTGGAGGTGGGGAACAGTCCTCTGTAGGTGGCACGGTTACATCAGGTTTCCATAGCTTATGCTGCGCCAGGAAGGATGTGGTATCTGGCATGTAAGTTTTGAGAGAGAGAGATGAGATTTACTTCAGAAATGAGACTTACCTGCCAAGGCTGCCCAGTGCCCTAGGTCCCTCTGTTTGGGCTACTGGATCAAGGAGCTGGAGACCAGCCTTCCTTATGAAGACCCAAGTGATGTTTAGGGAAATCCAGGGGGCGCTGTAAGCACCCTATTACTGGGGAGGTATACCAGGACCCGATCAAAAGAAAGAATAAAGAAAAAATATTCCTTTCACAAAAAGTGGGAGAAAAACAGACCTTAAGCATTAGACCTTTTTTTTTTTTTTTTTTTTTTGCGGTACCGGACGCGCAGGCTCAGCGGCCATGGCTCACGGGCCCAGCCGCTCGGCGGCATGTGGGATCTTCCCAGACCGGGGCACGAACCCGTGTCCCCTGCATCGGCAGGCGGACTCTCAACCACTGCGCCACCAGGGAAGCCCAAGCATTAGACTTTTAAAAACAAATTATTGCAGAAAACAGAAACAGATTTTTGTAAGTAACAAATATTCAAAATGTTGAAATTTCAAGTATAGAAATCCATTGCTGATATATTTGTGTTTGTGGGGTTTTTTTTTTGTTGTTTTGTTTCACTACCCAACACCCAGACTCCCTCCCCTCCCACTCTCAACAGTCTTGCTAAGGAGTCAAGGCCCAGCCTTACATAAAGAAGCCCAAGTTTCCAGATCCTCCCCCCGCTTGCCTCCAGACCCGGGTGGGCACAGGACCAGGATCAGCCAATCAGATGTTCCTGACCACTACTTCCAGTCTTGAGTCAGCAAAAGCCAAAGTCATGTGAGAATTCATTCACTGACATGGCGCAGGGCAGCCACGGTAGAGAGTAGAGGTGCTGGTGCCAAGACGTCACCAGAGCCCAACTGCTCCTGGGGCATGGCCTTGACGTAGTGCCTCCTGCCTAACTTTCCTTGGTTTTTACCCATTTCTCAAGTTCGATTCACTAGCCTTTCCGTTGATTCTGTGAGCTTCACAATATTCTTCCAGTAATTTCTTTTCTGCCTAAATTAGGCTGAGCTGGTGTTAACTGATGGCATCTAATACAACAGTTAGGAAATTTTTTTTTTTTAAAAAAAAGCTTTGCCTGAAGAAGAGGTCCATTTGCACCCTCACGTGGCCTTTAGGGTTTTCACAAATATAAAAATGTGAAAACTTTCTTTTTTTTTATTGAAGTATAGTTGATTTACGATGTTGTGTTAGTTTCTGGTGTACAGTGAGGTGATTCAGTTATATATTTATATTCTTTTTCATATTCTTTTGTATTATGGTTTATTACAGCATACTGAATATAATTCCTTGTGCTATACAGTAGGACCTTGTTGTTTATCCATTCTATATATAATATTTTGCATCTGCTAGTCCCAAACTCCCAATCCATCCCTCCCCTCCCTGCCCCCACCTTGGCAACTGCAAGTCTGTTCTTTACATCTGTGATTCTGTTTGTTTCGTAGATAAGTTCATTTGTGTCATATTTTAGATTCCACATATAAGTGATATCATATGGTATTTGCCTTTCTCTTTCTGACTTACTTTACTTAATATGATAATCTCTCGGTCCAACCATGTAACTGCAAATGGCATTATGTCAGTTCTTTTTTGTGGCTGAGTAGTATTCCGTTGTAGTATTCCATTGTATGCTATGGCTGAGTAGTATTCCATAGTATTCCATCTTCTTTATCCATTCATCTGTTGATGGGCATCCAGGTTGTTTCCACGTCTCAACTATTGTAAGTAGTGCTGCTATGAACATAGGGGTGCACGTATCTTTTCGAATTATAGTTTTGTCTGGATATGTGCCCAGGAGTAGGATTGCTGGATCATATGGCGACTCTATTTTTAGTTTTTTGAGGGACCACCTTACTGTTTTCCATAGTGGCTGTGCCAGTTTATATTCCGGACAACAGTGTAGGAGGGTTCCCTTGAAAACTTCTTGTTATAACCCACAGAGTTCAGTACTGGGATCTCCCCCAAGGTGATGTCCTACTGGTTTTTTGCTCAGCTACCTTGTATTGTTCATGCCCATCCTGATCGATGTCTCACTACCCACAAACACATCTCCTGGATCATAGCTGCTCTCCCGGCATATTCTTTGGTATCAACCACCTTCTGCATTCTTAGTAGGTGCTATATTCCTCTTATCTGGCTGAAATCCTAGTTCCAGTGGTTTTCCTCACCATGACTTAAATGCTAGGCCCTGTGCTACACCCCACAGCTCAATCAGGTTAAAAATGTGACCTAATTAATTGTGTAGAACAAGCAGATCTAAATTCTGTCTTTGAATGCAAGCCAGTCTCTCACAAATGGGTGTCATAAAAGCTTTAGCAAGATCTTCTCATGGCTCAAAGGGAGACATGCCTGATTTATGATTTCTTGATAGCACTTAACATTTTATTTGGATTTAGAGATAACTCTAGACACATCAGTCAAGCAAGCTGTTTTCAAATCTTTCCTCTCAGCTGTTCCTGGTGCCAGATTGTCTAACAAATAGAGGCACAAACAGATGTAATTTGTGACTGGTGGAGACCATTCTCGGTCGTGCAGCAGGCCAGCTGGGAGCCCAAGCCACAGTCCAGTCCGTGCCTGACTCAGAGGCATGAACAATGTGTAGAGATCACACTTACAAAATAACAAAAGTTTAGTGCAGAAAATTAATTAATGTTTGCTTGCAAAACTTGATAGCTAAAAATGGTATTTTATTATAACATGTATTCATATGATGGACTGTGCAAGGTAGAACTTCCCTTACCTGATTAAAAAAAAAAGAAGCTATCATAATTGAAAAATAGAACTTTGGCAAAAGAATCAGTGGTATAGAATTGACAGTCCAGAGACATGATTGTGTGTATATGTAATATGTATGTAAACACACAGATACATGTATATATGCATATATATGTAATATCTCTATGTGGTGGTGGTGGGGGTATTGTTTCCCTCAGTTGCTTTACTGCATGTGGCAAAGATCACCGGTCCAGTCTTGTAATGACAAAGAAACTCAGCATCCCCACACCACACATCACCACTACCACCTGTCCCCCATCCCTGGGGGGAAAAAAAAGACCAAAGAAAAGGATCCGGAGTTGGGACAACAGGGGCAAGCCCCTCAGTATGTGATCTGGTACCTCAGGAGCAGCCCCTGGACCCCAGTAACCATCAGGCAGCTGTGGGGGACACATCCCAGCACACAATGGAGGAGGTCTCGGGTGCCTGTGACACCTTGGTCACCATGGGCATGCAGTAGATGCGAACGAGGTGGTCCATCCCAACACTCACCCACCCCTGGCAGAGGGAAGAGAAGTTGAGACAGAGGATGGTGCTATCCTTACACCCCACCGTGTACTTCGGGCTCCCACAGATGTGCTGCAGCTACTGCTGGCTATTGGCTGTGCCCACCAGTACCCGGTCCTCTTGGAGGCGGGGGTACAGGCTCATTATCTGAGACATGAATTGGTATTCCTGGGGCTCCCCGGCTGTCCCTGGGTCTCAGCACCGCTGGCAGGAGTCCAGACTGTCAGGTCTGGATGTTCTGGTCTTTGACAATCATGGTCTTGGTTCCGTTAGGGTGACCCGGCAGGGCCCTGAGCACACCCTGGTCCTGCAGGTCCCAGATCCTGACGGTGCTGTCGGTGAAGCCACGTGTACATATTTGGTAGTGAATGAGAAGGTTATTACAATTTTGTGCATAATAAGGATTATTCAAAAAAGGTGTGCCAAGGTGTTTTCTTAATTATTTGGAAAAGAAATCTTCACTTTACATCATGTTCATAAGCTAATTTCAAATAGATTTAAATAACAAAAAACCAAAGTACATAAGAGCTGGATGAAAATATAGATAAATCTGAATGATCTTATTAGCATGGGGATAGATTTTCTAAGAATAAAAGCAATGTAAGGAATAAAGGAAAGCAGCAATAAATTTGACTTTACAAAAATTAAACTAGTTTGTATTATTTAAAAAACCACATCATTAAGAAACAAATGACTGGAATTCAAAGATTCAATAAATAGTATCTGTCTCCCCCATCCAACTTCTGAACCAATTGAAATATAAAAGAGATAAGTCAATAGACAGAGGCCAGAATATCACCTTTATTATTATCAAGCTCATGTTGGAGAATGTTGCCGAACAGTGACAAACGGGTGAGTTTGCTACCATAGAGCCCCTGAGTTAGGCTTATGTACCCGTCAACTCACAGGCAGCCTTGGAGCAACCCAAGCGTTCACATTAGGGGTCTGCGCCTGTTGAACTTACGACATGAGAAAACAGAATAGAACTTGTCCCTTTTGTCTCACTAGGGGGAAGTTTGCTCTCAAATTAGAAAACACTTGAAAAGGGTACTGAGCTGTGTATGCACAGATTTTGCTCCCAAACTCATCAATTGGGTCATGATGCTGCTTCTCCCTCGAAAAGAAGTGGTAACAAGGTCAGAATATGTCCAGGGATCTCATGCACATAGAATTCAAACATAGACATCAGGGAAGAGGTAGGACCATTCTCTACGTAAGACAAATTAAGGGTAAATATTTGTTACAGGAATCGCATTGATTACTAACTATAGTGGGCAAAGAGCTCATATAAACTAATAAGAAAAAAATTCCAACCTAAAATTCAACAAAGGACAAGTCAGAGGATTACAAAAACCTAACAGCATAAAAATTCTCAAACTAATCAGTATTCAACGAAATAACAAATAGTAAACGTTAATGTGTAAGTGAGATTTCTTAGAGTTGTCATTCCACCTTGGAGAGAAAAGCAGGGTCCATTAGCTTCTGTGCAACTGGTATCGTGATAATGAAGTACAAGCAACGGCCTTGTACCAATCAGCCACTGGTGACTGCAAGAATGATTTAATTCCTGATGTTATTAAGGTCTATCTTATCAAAGAGTTAAATCAAATGCACCAGTAAGAATTGGTTCCCCATTTCTAAATAGCAAGTTGTAGGAGAATGTTGTTCAATGGGCAGCATGTAATACACCATGCTCCTACCTCCAGCCCTAACTTGCTTTGCTTCCATCTGTAGGATGGATGGTGCAATGATAGGACATTAGCTCAGGGCTAGAAGGACAGACAGTGTAGTGGGAGAGGGGTGGATGGGATGGTAGTAAGTGGGGCTGGTGTGGCTGAGGGGTGTGTGCAGTCAGGATATAGACACAGTTTGTTAAGATAACGTATCAGACAGAACATGATTCCTTGACTCCTTGGCCAGTCGCATTTACCCAGGGAAAATACCCTGATTTGAATGTCTGCGAAAAACATTAGGACCTAAATAGAATAAAATACGTCATTGCTTGCCTTTCAAATTGGGAAGTTATACTTTCTAAGGATGATCGTTGCTATTGATGACATAGACCAATATTCTCCTACACAGATGGTGGTTGTATAAATTAATGGGAAATTTTTATCAAGAGCTTTATAAAGATAATACATTTTGACTCAGTAATTTCATGTTCAGGACTCTATCCAATGCAGAGATTAAAAGACATTTACATCTATGTTATACACAATAGCCCCAAAAAGTAGAAATGATCTAATGGCCCCCAAAAGGAAATCTTTTGAAATTATAGGATTTTTGTAGAATATAATATTATGCAAAAATATTAAAAATCATGTTTTCAGAAATTCAGGCTATTAGATTTTGTCCGTTATTAAGTTTTAAAATGTAAGAATAAAATTTGCCATTTATAGTTGGCTTGCAACATGCATATATGTAGCAGGAGGAAATACACTGAAATGCTAAGATTTTCTTTTTCATAGGCAGAATTACAAATGATTATTTCTCCATACTTTTTTGACTCCTTAAATTACCCACCATAATTCTGTATTACCTTTTTTAAAATTTATTTTATTGAAGTATAGTTTATTTACAATGCTGTATTACTTTTAAATATACATATGTATGACAAATTCATAAACACAATTTTCATATTTGTACCCATTTTTGTAGCTATACTTACAACACTCTTTAGATAATTCTATATATTATTCATGAGCTTATCAGTTCTATGTGTCTCAGAATCATCTTGTGAATTTTGATTCATTTTTCGATTGAGTAAAATATTTTTCTTCTTTTCGAGAAGGGTACATAGGAGGTGTGTTTGCTGAGGCCTTGTATAATCAAAGAATATCTGCTGAAGGCTCTCCTGGTAAAAGGCAATGGATTTCACTGTAGACTTTTCTTCAGTGTTGTCTGACATCCAGTATCACATAGAAGTTTGAGGTAAATCTAATTTTTATGTCATTCGAAGTTACCTGTTTTGTTTTATTTTGTTTTTGCCTAGTTAGTCTAACAGAATTTCATTTAAGTATCATCAAAATTCAAAAGCCTTTGGGTCCATTGGTCACTAATTTTACCCCTAAGAGAGAGGCTTGTTTTAATTTGAGGGTCAGTGTCACTTGGAATATGAGAAGTTTGGTACATCCTTGGTGGATGTACCAAGGCTCTCAGAGGTATGCTTTCCCCAAGATCACACAAATCTCAGGGCAGTTGACAGAACCAGGGCTTCAACTCTGCAGCTGAAATGGTAGATGTTCACTCTGACTTGTTTAATAATCATTCATAAAAAACTACCATGTGTAAACCATGGGTGCTTCTTTTTAAATCCTATGTTAGCTGCTCTTAATCATACGCAGATGCTTTAGTGAAAAGACTTCTAGACTCAGGATCAGGATAATAGGATCTAAGGCATCACAAAGCATTGTGGGCCAGGTGTGAACCATGGCTGTGCAAACCAGTCTTTTGATTTTGCAAATGTAATTCCTGCCAAGTGGGTTACACTGCCTTTGCTCTGTCAATATTGCTGCCCCTCCCACCCCCAGCCCATAGAAGGATCCTGTATTTCCTAGGCCATACTAGCAGACAGGTAGAAGCACGGCAATTTGTCAAGAAATAAGCAAAATTTTCTGCTTTCAACTTCGTCCCCTCCTGTAGAATCAGGTCTTTTCTGGACTCTGTCATATTCATTGCAAGTCCCTAGGGGGTGGGGGGGTGCACTTGAATTCACAACTGAGTCTTGACCTGCACCATCTCTGCTTCGGTCTTGCTCTTTTGCGCCAGCCCCTTCCATTGGCATCTTGTCAAGCCTGTTGTAAGTGCGCTTCATCACTGTCTTTCTATTGCTCACCATAATACTGTCGCCAGGCCTGCCAAAGGGACTGTCTTCTAATACTCCTTAAGCTGTCGAAACAACCTCCACTGTGGTTGCCGAGGTGCTGCCACCAGGCACCAGTAGTATTGTGCCGTACACCATCATCCTACAAAGTCGTAAATAAAATCATCACTTTCAGGTTTTGCTTGCAGGCCTTTCTCTCTCTGGCTTGGTTGTGGAAATAAAACCACAAACTCAGATGTTTTTGTTGTGTGGGTTTGGATCCTGGTTATCTTACCTTGGGCAAATAACAATCTCTCTGTTCCTCATTTCTAAAAAGTTACAGTAATAATACAATAACGATAATAAAAATATCTACTTCATGTAGATGTTTTTATTTATTTATGTCTGTGTTGGGTTTCGTTTCTGTGTGAGGGCTTTCTCTAGTTGTGGCAAGTGGGGGCCACTCTTCATCACGGTGTGCGGGCCTCTCACTATCGTGGCCTGTCTTGTTGTGGAGCACAAGCTCCAGACGCGCAGGCTCGGTAGTTGTGGCTCACGGGCCCAGTTGCTCCGCGGCATGTGGGATCTTCCCAGACCAGGGCTCGAACCCGTGTTGCCTGCATTAGCAGGCAGATTCTCAGCCACTGCACCACCAGGGAAGCCCACCATGTAGATGTTTTGTTGAGTAAATACACCTATCCTGAAAACCCTGTCAGAGTGAATGCCATTATTTTTAAAAATCCATTGATTTACATGAGAAATACTCTATTCCAGTTAGGCAGCTCCCTAAACATTAAGTGCATAAGAGACAGTCACATCCTCTTTTATAGCATTTATATTATGGAATTCAAATTCTATTAATTTATAATATGGAATGACATAGACCTGTGGGACAGTTTGAAGGAAGCCATTGAAAAAACAGGAAACATTATGAGTAAAATGTTTAAAGCTACTGAAAAGATCAAACTTTTCAACCACTTTAGAAGCATCTCTTAACTGATATAATATACAATTGATATATTAATTAGGGAGTATACCAAGTATAATTTGATTTTTTTTAAAGAGACAACTGAAATAGGGTAGAGGGCTTTCTTGAAGCTAAAATGCAAAATCCACACTAAAAATATGAGTTATAAGCTTTAATGCATCAAATAATATAATGATAAAACATAAAAAGAAAAAACAAATGTGAGTAAAGAGAAACATAATTGTTGAAAATTTTAGCATCTCTTCTCCATGAGAAATCAAGTGGTCAAAGATAAATAACATATAGAGAATTAGAGAAATATAACAGGATTGTAAAATTTGAATTCTAGAGCATACAAATATAGACTAACCCTTTCATAACCCCTGGGGACGTTTATTAAAATTAATTATAAAATAATACTCAAAAAAAGTTAATAAACTTTACAAAGAAGAAATATTCTTTCTAAAATAAAATAATGCTCTCTTAAATAACTCTTGGGTTAATGGTATTGGGCTATTTAGTGGCAATGATAACCTTAATGTATAGAGTGCTTACAGAATAAGCAGAGAAATTATGACTTGCTCTATTTTTAAAAAGGGGTAAAAGACCTGAATACGAATTTCATAAAAATCAAGCAGATCATAAACCTATTAAAAGTTAAAAATATTTAATAAAAGACAACGTTTGCTTTAAAGTTAACTTTTGTTCCTATTTTGAAGCAAATGCTTTTTAATATAATATTCAGTGTATGTAAATCAAAGCAAAAAGGAGTGTGTAAATTAGTATAGCCTTTCTTGTGACCAATTTGAAAACAGTACTTTGAAAATATAGATATATTTTGAAACAGAAGTTGTACTTCTAAAAATTTATCCTGTTGGAAGACAATTAAGTATGTGATGCTTATAATTAAAGAATTAGGCACAAGGATGTTCACGACAGTGTTATTTATGAGAATAAGAAATTGGAAATAACCTAGATTTCAGACAACATGTTATTAGTTAACCAAATTATGATATAGTTTTATAGGCATAAAAAATCATGGTGCTGAGAAAGATGACATAGCAATTTGTTTATAATACATTATTCATTTAAAAAACCTAGGCACTAAGCTCTTGTGGGATATATTCCATTTTTGTTTCCATGTGACCATAAAAACTGGCGATGCATTAAAATATTCATAGTGAATTTACCTGTTATTTATCTGATTTTAAAATTTCTTCCATCTGCTTAACTTTATTTTCTCATTATTCTTCAATACCGTTGTGTAATGAAAAAATAGTCACTGTTAATAGTTTTAAAAAGTCACATCTCCAAATTTTAGTTCATCTGGAATTGGTTCCTCAAGTTAGCAGTGCCATCTGCTGATCGTCTTGGGAGTGTTTCTTCAGAACAACACCACCAGCAAAATGTTTAGAACTTAGGGAAGGTGGTAGTTATCAAAATTAAACATTATAAACTTTTAAGAAAAAGAGGGATATATAAGGAAAAATCTTGTGGAATTTCCTTAGTGTAGTATATATATGGTACCGTTAAGACAGTTTTCAGAATCTGAATTATGAACTTTATCATTCTTTTATCCCTTCATTTTATTTATAGTTTTATCATCTTTAATTTATAGTCATCCCTTTTCATAGAAGTAATCAAAGAGAGAATATGAATTCCAGCCAGGCGTAACTGCTAGCCAGCAACTTGTAATGAGCAATAGTTCCAAGGTTCAAGTTAAAGTCGTAAATGGGAAAATGAATCAGGTCAGAAGCTGGGGTAAAATAAACATGAAACAAGCAAGGGAAAATTGTTTACAATATGGTAGTAAAACGAATGTGTTCTTGGACCTCTTTTATATGGTGGAGTGAGCACCTGACACAAAGATAGGTCTAATAGCTTAGAGGAAGCAAGAAAAAGATGATATTATAATACAGCTTATATTTTTCCATTTTGCCCAAAAGGATATAATAAAAGATTTGTCAAATGTCTTCTTAATTCCAGATACCTTATATTCGCATAATTCCCAAATCTACCCATACTTTCAAAAAAAAAGGAGTCTAGCTAACCTGATAGTACTTCTTCACAAGGAACCCATGTTCAACCTGAGCTTCATCTGAGTAACCCCAAACGACCTCTTAAATAACCATCCTAGAACACTATTTGGGCTCAAAGTCAAAATTGCTATAGTTATCTTACATAATTCATCTTTCACATTGTGAAAATTTCAACAGGATTCACCCATTTGCAATATCCTCGCAACTGTTCTATGTCTCTTTGGTATCTCAAAGATCATTAGTAGTGATTTCAGTATCTCAATAGCAATTCTTTTTGGAGCACAGGCTTGAAGAGTTAGATGTGTCTTTCCTGTGAAACGTCTCATGCAACTTTGTAGGATTTTTTTTTTTTTGCTTTAAAAAATACTCATTTTCGAAGTTACTTTTAATTGACAATAATATATTAAAATCTACCACTTAAAATAAAATTGGGGGAACTTAGGGAAGCTAAAGCAATGGCAGGGAAGCTAAAGCAAAGGAAGCTATCACACAGTGTTCCAAACTGAATTAAGTATTCTCAAACAAGCATTTGGGAATTTTGTTTTTAAGATTTATTTATTTATTTTTGTCTGCGTCAGGTCTTAGTTGCGGCACACGGGATTTTCGTTGAGGCATTCAGTAAATTCAAATCTCCCAACATATCCTCTTAAAAAAAGTCAGAACAACAAGAACAAATAAAAGTATGCAAAATTCTAGTAGTAGAGAACATCCAGACTTCCAATTACTTGTAAAACTGGAAAAATAAAAACAAAATACCAGTGAACTACTCACATTCCTGACAGAAGTGTCCATGGAGAGCAAAAGCAGTCTATTAAAAGCTGTATGAAAGAAGAGGGAAACTGGCAGTGGGCCTAAGGTTAATCTAGAAATTACTTCCAGAGAAAGAAAACCAAACATAAGTGTAAAAATATTGGAAAAGAGTACTGATCTCATGGAAGGGACTGAGAAATGTACAGCAGATGCAAGGAGGCAATTAGAAAAGAGTAAGTTTGCGGGGATGTAGGGGTTAAACAGATGGGAGAGACACAACTTGGAAAATTCAGAGTGAATGAGAAAAAGAAGCAAACACAACTTGGAAAATTCAGAGTGAATGAGAAAAAGAAGCAAGAGAGGGAAATTTGAGATCCTAGAAAACAAAAGGAAATTAAAATATCAAAGAGCACATAATCATTCTCCTTATCCCCTACAGAAAAATGAAAGCCGTCTAGAGAGAAGTTATATTTTGCTATACAGACTGAAGAAGATACTTTTGAACTAAGAATCTGGTAATCTACCCCAAGCAGGGTACAGTCTTTGTCTGTATAGATTACTATTAAAATAAAACAAATGAAAATCAAAACAGTTTTCTAATGAACTTTCCCTTAAACAGAAGAAAAGCAAAGGAAAAGGAAACTAGCACACAACGTTCCAAACTGAATTAAGTATTGTCAAACAAGTATTTGGGATTATTTTTTTTTAAGATTTACTTACTATTTATTTATTTATTTTTGGCTGCGTCAGGTCTTAGTTGCAGCACGTGGGATCTTCGTTGAGGCATGCAGGATCTTCATTGTGGTGCCCAGGCTTCTCTCTGGTGTGGCATGAAGGCTCCAGGGTGCATGAGCTCTGTAGTTTGCAGCACGCAGGCTCTCTAGTTGAGGCATGCAAGCTCAGAAGTTATGGCACGTGGGCTTAGTTGCCCCGCAGCATGTGGAATCCTAGTTCCCCAACCAGGGACCGAACCCACATCCCCTGCATTGTAAGGCAGATTCTTTACCACTGGGCCACCAGGGAAGTCCCTTGGGAATTTTTAAAACAGCACTTTGCGTCAAAAATTCAAAAGTTGGGGCTTCCCTGGTGGTGCAGTGGTTGAGAGTCCGCCTGCCGATGCAGGAGACACGTGTTTGTGCCCTGGTCCGGGAAGATCCCACATGCCGCGGAGCGGCTGGGTCCGTAGGCCGCTGAGCCTGCGCGTCCGGAGCCTGTGCTCTGCAACGGGAGAGGCCACAGCAGTGAGAGGCCCGCGTACCGAAAAAAAAACAATTCAAAAGTCAAGAATAATAAGAAATGAAATAGGAGTTGATTGAATTCAGTGGGGGAGGAGGGAATCATGGAAGAAAAGATACGAGTGAAAAATTAATAAAGTGCAATGAATAAAAGTAAGACAACAACCATGGGAATGAAAAAATAGTTTTTAAATAGTTTTTTCTTTAGTCACCAAAGAAAAGTGATTTAGATGGTATTCAAGCAAAAAAGAACTAATTTATGTATTATTGGAGTTTCAGAAGGAGAAAAATTAAACAGAACTAATACTAAAATGTATAATCTAAGTAAAGTTTCTAGAAATAAACAAAGCCCATATTTACATATTGAAATGATCTACCAGGTACCAGGGAAAATTGACCTACAATGATCAATGCTGTGACATATTACTTTAAAGATGAAGAAAAAAATTCTCAGGGCCATCAGGTTAAAAAAAAAAAGTTACAAGGACAAAATTAGACTAGCATCAAATTTCTTAGAAAAACATACATAAAGCAAGGCATCAATGAAGCAGAATTTTCAAATCCTTTCAGGAAAGGATGTGCAAACCAAGAATTTTATAAAGCCAAGTTGTCTTTGATAGCAATGCTTTAAATATGCAAGAGATCAGGACATTCTGTACTCAGTAGGTAGCCTTTCTTGAGGAATCCACTAGAGAATGAGCATCTTCTAACCAAGATCTGACTGCTGAAACCAGAAAGAAAGACTATTGGTATACATTTCATACATTCAGTTGTATATAGATCTAAGTAAGACTATATAGTACTATAAAAATGAGGACAATGGTGGTAAAATAATGTTATACACAATGTCAGTTATGTGTTGTATCTTTTACAAGTATAAATAACACAACCGACATATCAGAGGAGAATGGAGAACAAAAGAGGAAAGTAGAATAATTTTACTAATTTTTTTATACATATAGTGAACAGGTGAGAATTAGTGATACCAGAATAAAACAGCAGAGTACTGAGTAGAAGTTTAAATAAGGAAACGGGACTAAGGGCGTTAAAATATACATAAGGATAAAGTTAATCACTTTGTAAATAGCAAAGTTTAAAAGGTAGAAGAGTAAAACATATCTATAGTGTGCAGAAAAAACTCAGCAAATATAACAATAATAATTATAAAATAAAATAATATGATAGACTTGAGACCACAAATATCAGACTTATAGTAAGACAGATCTTAAGGATATATAAAGCTTCAGACTCTGATAATAGAGCGTACCTACTTAAGGGCACATGGAAGTCATGAGAATTGATCATATATAATGTCACAAAGAAAAGATCAATAAGTACCATGAATAAGAAATATTATACATTTATCACAAGGCCAAAAAATGAAAAATTATTAACAATAAATAAATGTATGTCCAACTGGCAATTTAAAAGCCTTCCATTAAACAATTTCTGCTTCTTGGGTGAAAGGGGAAATACAAATTACAGAATTATTGAAAACCAGTGACAAAACACTATATTTCAGAATCTTTTGAAGATATTTAAAGTACTGGTGAGAGGAAAACTCAAAGCCTTAAACACTTTCATGAATAAAAATGAAAGAATGAAGATAAATGAATTAAATGCCCAGCTCAAAAATGCAAAAACAAACCAAAAATAAAAACAAAGAAAAAAATAAAGGTAAACAACAAAATAAACCAAAGAAATAAATAATCAAAGATATCGTAAGGGTAAAAGCAGGAATTGTTGAGGTTCAGAATAGAAAACAATAAATCTAATTCACAAATAAAGTGCTTATTTTGAGGTGAAATAAAACAATAGACAAAGTACCCCTAACTTAAGAGAGAAAGTAAAAAATGAAGAACTGAGTGAAAACAAAATGAAGCAGAAGCAATTACAAATCCTAAGAGACTGCTTTATAGACTTCTATACAAATAAAAATTTAAAACCTTGATAAAATGGATAATTTCCTAAGGAAATTGTATTAGTTTCCTAGGACTGCCATAACAAAGTACCACAAACCTGTCTTGAAACAATTTCTCACTATGTTCTTGGTTTGCTTTTCTTGTAACAAGAATGGAAAGCATCCCAGTTTGGCTGTTTTCTTTTGTTTTTGTGCCTGTATCTCCATAAAATTTTTGGAAGTGTTTAGAAAATTGTATTAAAGTATATGTTGAAGTTTAAGGCACATTAGGTTAAAGGCCTCATGAAGAATAATGAGAGTTGGGACATTTTTGGTTATAGATTCTTATGATAACAACCACACCACAGATAAAATCACTGTTAGTAGCTTAGAGTATATTCTTTCAGACATGTGTGCATATAACACATAAACACACACACACACGCATCCATGCACATCCATTTCTAAAAATGGAAAAAAATACTTTTTTATATTTTAACTCACAAAATGTCCTGTAATTTTAACTTGCTATTTTATGGACTTGCAACAAATAAATATTTAAAGAAAACATAATTTTAATTAGTGAATATTATTGCATTTTATGATGTCACTGAATTTATATAAAACATCTCCTCTTAATGGACATTTACTTCAGTTTACTTATTCTTTTTAAACGCTTCACTGTTATAAAAATGCTTTGGTGAGAAAATATTCTTAGGATTAGTTCTAAAAATAATTTTTCTTTTATAATATTCCCAATATATTAACTGAAAACAAGTTGCAAAGATACAGTGAAGTAAAAAGTAGAAAAATTACACAATTGTTAAATAAACCCGAGCTTATGAAAGCATCAATAAAATACACAAAATTCTAATCTAATTGATAATAAGAAAAACACAAGTAGTATTATGACAGATAAATGGGACATACATATTACAGAAAAGGAGGAAATAACGTTTAAGTAAGAGACATAAAGTAAGAGACTATGATTCAAGACGATAGATCGTAGGTGAGCAAAAAATGGAAACAATCACACCACCTAGAGGTATGGTGGCAGACTAGGAAGGAATTTAGAGACTTCCTTGGCTATGACTGAAAGGAAATTCCGGAAGAACTATAATAACAAGGGAAGGTAAACATTTAGAGAAGTCATCTAGGAGATAAATCAGTTGGAGATCATTATCTAAAGCCCCAGGACGAGGCCTGAAGCACAGGAGATCTGGCAGTTAGCTCCTAGCCAATGTCAAAAACTCCATATTTTTGGAAACGAGAGTTTTCTCCTGCATCTACTCTAGTAACCGGTTGAATTCAGGATATCACTCTCACAGACCAGGGCAATACAAAAATACAGTTCTGTAGTTCACCCGATGGCAGAACTGATATTTGTAATGGTATTTGCTGCAAAGTTAACATTTTTCTATCGTACTACTTTTAGATTACATGTAAATTTAGAGTCCCAGGCTGCTCATAGGGTATGTCATTTATGTGAACCCTCATGCCTAATAGCACATGGCAAGACTATCACCTACTTTTTATAGTAACAAGAGGCCAGAGCTATTTCTAATAAAACAGTTGCAGTTGGTGTCGTCATTGACACCACCGTTTCTTACAAGAAGTTTTATGTGATGACACAAATGAAGAATCTCTGTAAACTGTGAGCATACAAATGTTAGTGTTTATTGACACCACCTATTACTACTGCTGAAGTTTAGCCTGCAAATGGGAAGAGATGGATAATGCATTTGATCTTGGGGATTTAGTCTGGATCCGCCAAGGTAATACTTCAGAGAACAAATACAAAACTGTCCACGAAAAATACCAAGCCCCCAAACCTGGACATTCATACTCCTCTCAAATAAGGATCTGAAAATGAAATGCAGAATATGAAGTCTTTCAGAGTTTAACCTTTGAGCCACTGGAGGGCAGCAGAGACAGGATTTTAACACACAAACTTCATTTAACGTTCATTGACCAATTCATAGATTTATTCGTTTAACAGTTAATGAGTGCTCACTATGTGCAAGGCATTTACCGTTTATTATGACTAAAGTCATATGTAAACTTTTTCATTAATTATTTCTATCGTGATAGAACATTTCACAGACATTTCTAGTTGAATCCCTACTGTATCTAGTATGGATTAAAATCTACATGTTTTTGCATAGTACAATTGAGAAGCCATAAAATTATAGAATTTTAAAGGTAGCAAGAAAGTCACAGATCACCCATATTACTAATCTGTCTTTGGTACAATGTAATTATCTTTCCTGTTCTTTCCTGTGTGTAAAATATTTATTGGTTTCCTTTTTTGACCTGCTCATTGTCAACATGGGAGAGTAAAAAATGAAAGTAAAAGTCAACCAGAAATAACTATTGTTAGTGCAACTCCTGCTTTAAAAAAAAAAGAAAAGAAAAGCAAAGAAATTTAAGTTGATTTTGGAGTTGCCTTGTATTTTGACTCATCATAATACATCAAAGCAAGACTAAGCCACTTAATCTTCTCAGTAGGAAAGACGGGAGCATTACTGATTTCAGTACAAAACATTTAATAATAAATTAAAATTAAAACGTGTGAAAAAGGAGAGTGTGCTTAAGTGTGTGCATTTACCATCAAATATTTCAATCCACGTAGTCAAGTAGTGGGACCAAGGATAATTTCCCTTACTTCACACACATGCCACTGTAAAATGGCCTCACCAAAATAAATGGAAAAAATGTATTTCAATTTTCCGTTTACTCATTCAGCCAATTATCACCAAGGCCCTATTTCACGTAACGAGATTTCCAGAGCAAACAATTGTCCTTGAGGGGTAGCCAGTCCAGTAGAAGAGGCAGACAAGTGAATAACTTGCTGGGTTAGGTGCTAAGAGGTGGAAGGCATGGCATGTTAAACGTGGTTCATAAGAGACACACCTGATGGAGAGAGCTCAGGTGTAGAGTATTTGACTGCATAAGAGGCTCACCCAACCAGGCTTTATTCCTTAGAGAAGTTTTAGCCAAGGAGATATTTAGGCCAGAAACTAAAAAGCAAGGAAAAAGAGTCAGAAAAGGAGAGGAAGAAAATTATCTGGGCAGTGGAAATGCATGCAAAGGCCTGACTTCTGTGAATGCTTAGTCGTTCAGTGTGGCTGGAGGGCAAGGGCGAGCGCCAGGCCAAAGAGGTAGCAAGCGTCAAACCATCAGGTTTCTGTAAACCCCATTAAGGAGTTTGAACTTTATTATATAATTTTAACTTCACAAAGTTAGTTCTGGTTAGTATGGAAAATGGACCAGAGAAGAAAATACAGGAGGAAGGGAGTCCAGTTCTATCTATAAGATGATGAATCAATTTCATTTAAAATTATTTAGAAAATTATTGATTCATTACAGAAACTTGTAGAGAATCTAGACACAGCAGGTGTTTGATGTATATTGAATAACGGTTGAAAGGTTGAATATATTTGTAAACAATTGAACATCCATATTTAGACTTCTCCGAGGAGACTGTTGGCCTATTGCTATTTCTTCTACCACAATTTCAGCATCACTATTTTAATACCACTTATTTCTGTTTCTAAATCAATATCAGACTTGAGTTGTACACAGTGCAAAAGTGAGCCACTTAATCTTCCATTACTGCTGTCCCAAACTGGAAAAGTCTGATTTTTATCTAAACGTGTGCTTTAAGTTCATCGAGGAAGAGTCTATTTACTTTATCGGATTTCTTTCACTGGTATTATTGCTTGAGTCCATCAATGTCCCTTGGAGAATTTATTTTGGTAATCTAGTCATCTGTTAAATGTTTATCTATAAAATGAATGAGACTATATGGAAATTCATCATATTTAATGGTACAGATTATAAAACCAGATCTGCATATTTTAAAGAAAAATTATTGCACAAGTTGTGTACATAGCACATAAAATACTGTTTCCTCAGGCACAGCATGGTCATAAGGTCAGAGGGAAAATCAGAAGGGAAGTGTCTGATTGTGACAAAAATTATGCAGCTCTATGTTTCTTGAGTAATTTGTCTTCTGTTTGTTAAGAAACAAGCTAGGAGGAATGGAAATTCTTTTTCCGATTTATTTCCTTTACGAAACTTTCATGGAGGTATTTCAAGACTGCAGAGTCTGGGAATGAAATTTTTAAAGCATGACAAAGTATTATAGAAGCAGACGGCGCTAAAGGATTTTTTTTTTAATGTGGAGGAAAAATTACATAAAACAAGACAGTTAAGTCAAAGAAACATTTGAGTCATCTACAGCTATTAATGTTTTAGTTTGATCATTTGATATCTGTGATGTTCACTTGAAATTGCTTAAATATAAGCCTTTCCAAATTTTTCTTTTGAATTGCAAATTAGTTGTAATACACTCAGAAAAACAGAAAGGAAAATAAATTTAGCAAATAGCATTCCTAAAGTAATTTTTAAAGATCAAAATCAGTTTCCACATATAATTATCAAAAACACACGACATCTCCAAGACCCAGATGGCTTGAGTAAAAATATTAATGCTTTCTAAGCCAAAAGTTACAAACTTACAAAGGTGAAACATTTTGCATTGTATATGTAAATACATTAAAAAATAGTCCATCATTTTAAATTCACAAAAATATATTTGAAAAGGCCTTAAAATAATTACAAAACCACTGCTGGGATAAGTAGATGTTATTCTTCCTACTCATATATGCAGAAGATGGTGATTAATGAGTAAAAAGACCACATGGATCAAAGAATGTAGGCGCTTCTGAATTTCACATGGATAAATTAATACCAGTGATTATTATGGGGTGGTGAGAAACATCGGAAGGTAATGTTTTGGGGAGGTGAATGATGGGAGAGAAATGGATAGGATGAGAGATCGAAGGATTGTCAAGGATGATAACTTCATCTGGACATGTTGAGTTTGAAATGCCCATGGAAACCTGGATGGATGGATCCAGGTTGTACGTGACTGAACAAGTTGAGTTTGGAGGGAGGTCTGGACTGGAAATGGAGATTCACATGGCATGAATACTTGAGAGTGGGTGCGGTCACCAAGGGGAACGTGTAGAGATGACAGTGTGTGGCCAAAACCAGGAATATGCATAAAAGAAGCTTTTAAAAAATGATGGAAGGAGAAGGCAGAAGCCTAGAAAACTAAAAAGAGAAAGCAGATGATCACAGTGTGAGCAGTTTCCACGACCTATTGACATTAATTTTTCGTTACCCATTGACATTCATGACAAACATTTACCAAATAAGTTTGGACGTGTCGGTCTTTACCAAAATGGTGTTCTTTTCTTCACAACCTTGCAATGAACATTTTGAAGTGGTAATTTTCTAGCTAGTTTCATATTCAGCATGAAACCAGGATGAATGGAAAAGAAAACAAAGTACGCAAGTCTAGAACATAAAATAAGGTTCAGTTCATAAGCCACGTAGCAGGTTCTTGGCAAAACCCAAAGATAAGAAGGAAGCCAAATGGCAATGTTGGAGCTATGTCAGGGAGATGACAGTTCTGGTCAGAATGGCTGGTAGAAGGCTAACGTGGCCTCTGGCTAGCCGCCCCTAGCTTACCCTGTCCAGAGTTCCCATTAAAATATTGACAAAATCCAGACAATAGTGACAATCCAAAATAACAAACAGTAAAAATTAATATTAACAGAATGTTGCTAGAATCTGGAAGAAATTTCTAGTAATTATTGGGCCAACGAAGGTAAATTTGTTTTTAAAAAATGGTTTGTGTTCTACATGTTCTTCACTGCATGAACCAAGTCTTTTCCTTGTTGGGAACAGCCTTTGGGGCTCTTGGGAGCTACCTGAAGTCTCAGCTTCTTCATTAGTAAAATCTTTTTATTGGGATTTGTTAGGATGAAATGAGCGAATGCAGACTAATTGCTTATCAGGGTGCTTGGTACAAAACAATTCATAAATAGTAGTTCCAAAATGGCTCCTCTCCCAAGTTGGCAAAAAATACTGATTAAAACAAAAAAGAATGAACATTCCAGATAACAAAAACTGATAATGAATATTGACAGACAGCCTGTTGCCAGAATCTGGGAGGAATTTTCACTAGTCACTAACCTGAATGAAAGTCCAGTTTTTTAAACATTTATGTATTTTTGTTTATGATTTTTGGCTGTGTTGGGTCTTCGTTGCTGCACGCGGGCTTTCCCTGGTTGCGGCGAGCGGGGGCTACTCTTCGTTTGTGGTGTGTGGGCTTCTCTTTGCTGTGGCTTCTCTTGTTGCAGAGCACGGGCTCTAGAGTGCATGGGCTTCAGTAGATGCGGCGCGTGGGCTCAGTAGTTGTGGCTTGCGAGCTCTAGAGCGCAGGCTCAGTAGTTGTGGCGCACGGGCTTAGTTGTTCCGCAGCATGTGGGATCTTCCTGGACCAGGGCTCGAACCTGTGTCCCGTGCATTGGCAGGCGGATTCTTAACCACTGTGCCACCAGGGAAGCCCTGAAACTCCATTTTTAAAGTGTCTTTTTTTCCTCATTCTTCAACTCATGACACAAAGCTATTATCATCATCACCATCATTTATAACTTATGACATGCCAAGTACTGTGTGGGCTCTAGGGATCCTTACCCATGAGTCATCCTCAAGGATCTGGAATCTATGGAAATTGTATGCAAAATTCTGAATTTTTCTGGAGAGAGGATCCATAGCTTTCATAAGCTTCTCAAAGCATTTTGTGCTCCCCCCTCACCCCAAACAGACTAAGAAACAGTCTAGTAAAAACTCTCGTTTTAAAGAGCCCAAATGGGCTGTCACCACATCATGTCATGTTCACTTGTGTTAGTCACCACCCATAGCTTCTTATGCCTTCAGATATGAGCTCTCAGATTGGCGAGAATAATTCTAATTTGGAAGAAACAAATGTACATATTACTGATTTTATTATTTTTTACTAAAATCTGCTAAATAGCTTATTCCTAATTTTGAAAGATGACCTTATCAAATTCTTTAATATTTTCTGATATTTCCTCTCTCTTGTCACTTTTCATATCTGTCACTTCCTTTAAAACCTGGCATCTTAAATCTAGGATTTAGCTCTCACACTAAAATGCCATTTTGTTTGGGTATTTGCATGTTGTCTTAGAATTTGGAAATGTCACATTCTGATGTTTCAAAAAATTCAGGAGTTCCTGAAACTGAAGCCATTGCTTTAATGTGTGTATGAGTACTTGATGGGAACCAAATGTTCTCTCTCCACCTTATCATTAAGACCCTCATCACCCAAGGCATAGAAAGAAAGTACTAAACAAACTTCAGAAACTGATTTGTCATTTGTGTAAAAATGGATAAGCACTTGCAGAGTAAAAAGAGTATAAAAATTTTTAAGCCTAGAAGTTAAAAAATATAAGGTGGTGAGCAGAAACAAAATTGTTATATTAGAACTCTTTTGTGGAAATTACCCCCAAAACAATTATTCATGACCCTGGTGTTTCCAATTCTTACTCTAACAGGCAATTTTCAGACACTGATTGTTTTTTTTTTTTACAAACTGCCATAAAAGTTATATTATTATTTCAAGATTCTTGGCATTTGGTTTTCCCTTCCAAATGACCTCACTTAATAGTGGATCATCAGAAAACCGTCAGGCCTTAATAGAGATCGCGTTGTATTTTAGAGGGGCTGGTTGTACATTTTCGAGTTCAACAAAAGGCACTTACAGTCACGTAACCCTGTCACCCCAGGTAAGAAAATTGGGAAGCTCCACCGGTATGGTAGCAAACCAGTTCCATCACAAACAGAATCTTTTTTTTTTTTTTTTGCGGTACGCGGGCCTCTCACTGTTGTGGCCTCTCCCGTTGCGGACGCGCAGGCTCAGCAGCCATGGCTCACGGTCCCAGCCGCTCCGCGGCATGTGGGATCTTCCCGGACCGGGGCACGAACCCGTGTCCCCTGCATCGGCAGGCGGACTCTCAACCACTGCGCCACCAGGGAAGCCCCAGAAGCTTTATGTGTTCTTCTTACTTTTCAGAACAGAGTCAAATCTGAGACTGTTTATTATATACTGAAAAGCAGAAATGTGAGTTACTAGTTTACTTTTACATTCTTGGTTAGGACTGATCGTTTGCACTTGCAAAAAAAAAAAAAAGACGTAAAAGCTGAACATTAATTTTTAAATATCACCAGCAAAATAACTATATATGTATTGATATAATGCTGATAGGATTCTATAATAGAGGACAGACATGATGCTAAATGAAGGAAGCCAAGCACAAAAGACCGCGTATTGCGTGATCCCATTTGTCTGAAATGTTCAGAGTAGGCAAGTTATAGAGATAGAAAGTCAATGAGTGATTGCTTAGAGCTGGGAGAGTAAGGGAGATGGGGAGAGACTACCCATGGGTATGGGGTTTGTATTTGGAATGATGAAAATGTACTAAAATTAGATTAGGATGATGGTTCCACAACTCTGTAAATATACTAAAAACCATTGAATTGTACACTTTAAATAGATGAGCTTTATGGTGAGAAAATTATATCTCAATGAAGCTGTTAGAAACAAATATTCATTCAATACTGTTTTTTCTGGAGGGGGCATTCTTGAACATTAGACACTTTTGCCTTAAAAATACTCAGGGTAATTTTGAATTTCTCATTATATGACATTATCCGTTTCGGGGGTAATTTCTCAAAGATCATGAAATTTTTATCATGTATCTGTATAATGATATTGAAATTACTATTGAAAACTTCCTTCAAATCGGTGCTTTGGTACTAAATTTTGTCCTCTTTTCACAGCATCATATTTATTTAATGAATACTCTTAATAGTTGACTTCCTGTACTCTAATCTTTTGCTGTAAAAGTATGGTCCAGGGATCAGCAACATTGGTATCATCTGAGAGCATATTAGAAATGCAGAATCTTAGGTCCAATCCCACACCTACTAAAGCAGGCCTGCCTTTTCACAGAATCCCAGGCACAGAAAAGTGACTCTGATGCAAAGGAAAGTGCTCCGAAGCAGCGGTTCTCAAAGTAAGGCCTCCAGGACCACAGCATCAGCTTCAGCTGGGAATTCATTAGACATGGAAATTCTCAGGCCCGCATCCAATCCAACTGAATCAGAAACACTAGCCATCGATATTTTATCAAACTCTCCTGGTGATTCTGATCCTGCGGAAATTTCCTACACGATAGAGTCCCTTTGGTGCACAGTACAGTCACCTGGGGAAATTTTAAAAATCTTGATGCCCAGGCTGCAACTCATACAAGTTAAATCAGAGTCTTTGTGGATGGGATCTATGTATCAGTAGTTTAAAAAATTTCTCAGGTGATTCCAATGGGTGCTCAAATTTGAAAATCAGTGTTCCAAAGGAGAAGAACTAAGCACATTCGTGTTATTGGTTACTCCAACTGGCTGCAGTTCTCAGAGTTACTTTAAGCTATGGGATGACATTACGTTTTATCTGAAAATAATTGATCTGTCACAGGAGAGTTTTTTTCATTCTTCATTCCTCTCACACTCCATTTTTTTTCTTCACTTAATCTAATATAAATCCTCTAGTGACAGTCACGCTACAAGTGTGGGAAACATTTCAAAGTGAAAATCAAGCCCTAGCTTTTATACTCCTAGCTACTTAAGGGAAACAAGAGAACAAAAAGAAAACTACTTGTTTAGAGAAGGGGCAGAGCATAAAGAAAGAGGTAATTATGTGAAAGAGGGGATGGTAAGCAGGGCCTGCTGCTGCCAAAAGGGATGAGGTGAGTAGGAGTTATATATTTGCTTAGAAAGCAAGATGAGTCCTTGCCGATTCTGGTTCTGAAAAACAAACAGAAACAAAGATGGGGCAAGGGCTCAGCTCAGAGAGGCGTTGGTGGCAGCATTCAGGTGTTTCTGCAAAGGTGGGGAATCACTTCAATGAGAAATTGGTCAACATGTAACTAGGAGGAAAAGTCCAGTTTTGTTGAGACCATAAACACCATGACCTGCTGGTCTTAAGGGAAGGTCTTGGATGAGAGTTAATGTTCCCAGGGAGTGTGCGAGAGGAACGAGGCCCAGCTCTGGTGGTTTAAAGAAATCCATATTAATTTTGGGGGGTGGCTCTTGGGAAGTTCAAACATTATAACTTTTGGGCTTAACTGTTGAATCTATTGCACACTCCATTGCTTTTGTATTCTCTCAAAATGTTGCCAGGAATGCACCTTGTCACGCCTGTCAAGATGCTGGCAGACGCTGCCTGGAAGTATATATTTGTCCCTCACAGGCAATGTTAGTTTGGGAACACCAGCTCCAAAACTGTAAGAAATGGGTAAAAACGACTTCATCACTTTCAAACAGAGTTGAGAACTATGCTTTGGATGTGTGTGTTTTCCATTTTATAAACGAACAAAAACTAACTGGAAAGCTGACAAGAGAGGAAGGGCCCTAGATGTTAATTCATAAACCATAAATCTACAGACATAAGCTATACAGAAACACATTGAGTTCTCCCTTAAATTACAGTGAGGAGCTGGAGCAGATGTACTTTTAGGGTCCTAACCTTGCAACAGTTATTGGAACAAATAGCAGTTAGTTCCTCCGAGGACTCTGTTGGTCCTTAAAAGAAATAAAGCTCATGAGAAAAGCCACATACTACTGAAAACTAGTTGATTTGAGGAGTGTTGCTGGATGAAGACAGCCCCTTGACAGAGGGCTTGGCCATGTAGAGAGTAGCAGGCAAGTGCTTTGAACCTTCCTGAATGTGCACTAATACAGAGTCCACACATGCTGCTGAGAAAGTTTTGGCAGACGGCAGTGGGGACAGGGGCTCCTAAGAGAGGCTGATCAGATTCTTCAAATTTTTCTGCAAAACCTAAGCTATCCAAGGTTCCTAAAGATTGTATTAATTCTCCTCTCAATATAGATATTCTGGGAAGGGGAGAGGGATGGAATTAGAGGTTTATAGCAAAAAGGATGGACTAATGAAACAATGATCAAGATTCAGGACTAAGCTTTGATGGTAGCTGGAGTTATGGAGATGAGAACTCAGCCTGAGGCTGGAGAAACAGCATACTGGGAGCAGGCAGTGGTCCTGAATAAAGCCTGGAGAGTCTCCTGAGGTAGATACCCTCTATTCCCCCCAAATTTAGTTTGGGTGACTTTTGGTAGTTTGTAGTTTTCAAGGAATTGGTCCATCTCATAAAAGTTGTTGAATTTGTGTGATAGAGTTGTTTGTAGTATTCCTTTGTTGTCCTTGTAATGTGTGTGCGGTTTGTAGTGATATCTCCCCTTTTAGTCCTGATATTGGTAATTTGCATCTTTTTTCCCCCATGGTCTGTCTGGCTAGTTTTAATCAGAGAACCATTCCTTGGTTTCATTGATTTTCCCTACTGTTTTTCTGTTTTCCACTTCATTTATTTCTGCTCCTTTATTTAGGGAGTATACTCCCCTAATAATGCGTTCGTTATTTCCTTCCTTCTACTTGTTTTGGGTTTAATTTGTTCTTTACTAGTTTCTTAAAATGAGGTTAGAAAATCAACTTGAGACCATCCTTCTTTTAAAATACAAGCATTTGATGCTACAAATTTCTCTCTAAATACTGCTTTAGCCGCATTCCATAAATTTATGATATGGTGTATTTTCATTTTCATTCAGTTAAGAATATTTTCTAATTTCCCTTGAGATTTTTTTCTTTGGTCCATGGGTTGTTTCATTTCCAAATGTTTGGGGGTTTTCCAGATGTTTCTCTGTTTAATTTCTGATTTCTAGTTTAATTCCATTATAGTGAGCACATACTTCATATGGTTTCAATTCTTGTAAATTGATTAAGGCTCATTTTATGGCTCAGGATAGCATCTATCTTGGTGAGTGTTCTATGAACACTTGAAAAGAAGATATATTCTGCTATAATTGTACAAAGTGTTCTATTAATGGCAATTACTGTTGCTGAAGTCTTCTGTGTCCTTGCTGATTTTCTATCAAGTTCTTCTATTAATTACTGACTAGAGAGATCTCCCACTATATTTGTTAATTTCTCTATTTCTTCTTTCAGTTCCGTCAGTTTTTGCTTCATGTAGTTTGATGTCTGTTGTTAGGAGCATACACATTTAGGATTATTATAGCTTCTTCTAGAATTCACCCCTTTGTCAGTATTTAATGTCCTTTGCTGTCCCTGATAATATTTCCCTGTTCTAAAGTCTACTCTGACTGCGATAATATAGCCACTGAGGTATCCTTTTGATTGGTGATTGATTTCACAGTGTATCTCTTACCTTCCTTTTACTTTTATCAATCTACTATATTTACATTTAAAATGGGTTAACATATAATTGAGGCCTTTTGAAAATCTTACCTAAAAGTCTCTGTCTTCTTATTGAAACGTGGAAATTTAGAAGCCTTACATCCACATAGGTTCCTTACATCACTTTCTTTATGTTATAGTTGTAATACATATTCATATACTCACATTAAAAATACCATCAGACAGTGTTGTAAATTTTGCATTTGATAGTTACACTGATTTGAAGAGAATGTGTAAAAGGGGAAAAATAGTCTATTTACCTTGTTATTTACCATTTCTGTTGCGCTTCCTTTATTTCTGTAGTTACATTTTACCCCTTGTATCATTTTTCTCCATCTTTTAAGAGCTTCCTTCAGCAGTTTTTTAGAGCAGGTCTGGTGGTTTCTAATTCTTCTAATTTTCCATCAGCTGAAAATGTCTTTATTTTGCTATTATTCCTGAAGGACATTTCGTTGGCTATTGAATTTGAGGTTGACAATTCCTTTCCTTCAGTGCTTGAATGTTATTTAACTACTTTGGCCTCCATGATTTTTGATGAGAAATCCTTAGTTACTCAAACTGTTGTTTCCCTGTATGTAATATGTCATTTGTCTCTGACTACTATATGTATAATTTATATATGTGTGTATATATATAGATAGATAGATATAGATTTAAAAATACATATAATTTAATCTTTGGTTTTTGATAGTTTGATTATGATGTGTCTAGGCATTTTTTTTTTTAGCTTGTCCTGTGATGGGTCTCAGAACTTCTTGAATCTGTACATTTATGTCTTTCACTATATTTAAGGAGTGTTCACCTGTTATTTCTTAAATATATATATATATATATATGTGTGTATATATATATATATATATATATTTGTACCAATCTATTTTTTCTCTCTTCTGGGACTCTAATGACACAAAGTTAGAACTTTGATACTGTCCCACAGGTATCAGAGATTTTGTTCTTTTTTCCCCCCTAATCTTTTTTTGACTCTTTGTTCTTCAGATTGGCTAATTTCTATTTATCTATTTTCAAGTTCACTGAATATTTCCTTTGTCATCGTCATCCCCTTCTGCCATTGAGCCCATCCAGTAATTTTTTAAAAAATTTCAGATATTGCATTTTTCAGTTTTTAAATTTCTATTTGGTTCATTTTTAGTTTCTCTGCTCAAAACTTTTTTTTTTTTATACATTTTTAGAGTGTTCACCTTTACCTTATGGGACATGTTTATAATAGCTGTTTTAATATCTTTGATAATTCAAATATCTAAACAGTCTGGGGGTTTGCATTTGTTGATTGTCTCTTCCTGATAAAAAGTGATCAGATTCTTCTTTTTTCCTTTTTTGTTTTTTGAAGTAATTTTGAGACGTATCCTGGACATTTTGAATATTATATTGTGAGATTCTAGGTCCTCTAAAATCCAGAGGATTTTAACAGGACACCGATTTCTTGTCTTCTGTTTTGTTTTAACAGTGAATAAACCCAGTTAGGTTTAGACCACACATTCTGTCTCTCCTTCTGTGGCAAGTCTAAGGTAAGTTCAATTTTCAAAGCCCTTTCTGTGCTGTTTAGGTCTGCTCCACACACACACCTCATATGGGTGAGTCTAGAATAATGGATACAGGTTTATATTGTAGTCTAGTTCTCAAAGCTATGGTTCTTTGTGTCTGTCCCTGAATCTGCAGCTCATGACTGAGGACTTGTCTCAGTTCATACACAGAATTGGAGGATCTCTTTCTCCAGATCTCTTCTCCCTAGAATTTCCCCTACACACTCTGTCCCTTATGGTTCCTTTCCCTGGTTTTTGGACCAGAAAGCCAGAGTTTCTTTCAAGTTGTACAGTCCATGCTACTGAGAAGGCCATCAGGATGAAGTAGCAAGAGAAAACATGGAGGGAAAATAATGGTGATTCCCTCCAAACTCTTTGAACCACAGGGGCCCTTTTATTTGTTCCTCTAGTCAGAGACATGAGTTTTCTTTATGGGCTTTAGGTGCCCACATTGCTGCTGCCATGGTAAATTACCCTAAAATGCAGTGGCTTAACACAACAAACATTTCATATCTGACATTTTTTATTCATATCTGACATTTCGTATCTGACATTTCATATCTGACATTTCCAGGTGTTGCTAAGCTGGGTTATCTGGCTCAAAGTGTCTTGCAAAAAACTACAGCCACGATGTTGCCCAGGGCTACGGTCATCTTAGGGCTTGACAGTGGCGGCTCTGCTTCCACGCTCACTCATACGGCTGTTGAAAGGCTTCAGAAGCCCCACTTCGAAGCTTACTACCTGGCTGTTGACAGACTGCAGGCCCTTGTTGGCTCTTGGCCAGAGACATCAGTTCCCTGCCCTGTGGGCCTCTCCATCAGGCATCTCACGACGTGGCAACTGGCTTTCCTCAGAGCAAGAGAGGGGGAGAGTGAGCAAAATGGAAAACAGAGTCTTTTGTAACTTAATCTTGAAGGTGACATCCCAACACTTTTGCCATATTTTATTCTTGGAAGTCAGTCATTAAGGACAACCCACATTCAAGGGGAAAGAATTACAAAGACACGCATATCAGGAGGCAGGTGTCATTAGAGGCCGTTTCAAAGGTTGTCTACCACACTTTCTTAAATGCCCGGTGTGCATGATATTTTTAAATTGCAGTATAATTGACTTACACCATTAGTTTCAGGTGTATAGCATAGTGACTCAATATTTTTATAGATTATACTCCATGTAAAGTTATTATAAAATATTGGCTATATTCCCATGTGTATATTATATCCTTATAACTTATTTATTTTATATCTATTTGTCTATATCTCTTAATCCCCTTCACCTATCTTGCTTCTCCCCGACCCCTCTCCCCTCTAGTTTGTTTTCTATATCTGTGAATCTGTTTCTGTTTTATTATATTCATTCATTTTATTTTTTAGATTCTGCATATAAGTGAAAACATACAGTATTTGTCTTTTTCTGTCTGACTTATTTCACGAAGCATAATACCCTCCAGGTCCATCCATGTTATTGCAAGTGGCAGAAATTCATTCTTTTGTATGGCTGAGTAGTATTCCATTGTGTGTGTGTGTGTGTGTGTGTGTGTGTGTGTGTATTACATCCATTCATCTGTTGATAGATACTTAGGTTGCTTCCATATCTTGTCTATTGTAAATAATGTTGCTGTGAACATTGGGGCACATATATCTTTCTGTATTAGTGTTTTCATTTTCTTCAGATACATACCTAGGTGTGGAATTGCTGGGTCATCTGGTAGTTCTATCTTTAACATTTTGAGGAACCTCCATACTGTTTTCCATAGTTGCTGTAACAGTTTACATTCCCACCAACAGTGTATGAGGGTTCCCTCCCTTTTCCCCACATCATAACCACCACTTGTTATTTCTGGACTTTTTGATGATAGCCATTCTGACAGGTGTGAGATGATATCTCATTGTAGTTTTAATTTGCATCTCCCTGATGATTAGTGATGTTGGGCATCTTTTCATATGCCTGTTGGCCATCTGTATATGTCTTTGGGAAAATGCCTATTCAGCTCTTCTGCCCATTTTTTAATTGGGTTGTTAGTTTTTTTTATATGGAGTTATATGAGTTCTTTATACATTTTGGATATTAACCCCTTATCAGATATGTCGTTTGCAAATGTCTTCTCTTATTCAGTAGGTTGCCTTTTTGTTTTGTTGATGGTTTCCTTCACTGTGCAAAAGTTTTTAAGTTTGCGGAGGTCCCATTTGCTTATTTTTGCTTTTGTTTCTCTTCCCTAAGGAGACATACCCAAAAATATGTTTCTAAGACCTACGTCACTGAGTGTACTTCCTATGTTTTCTTCTAGGAGTATTATGGTTTCAAGTCTGAAGATACAATATACTCTTAAAAGTCATGCACACCAGCATGATTTTTAAGACTATATTATGTCTTTGAGCTTTTTCCATATGGCATGGAAAAATATAAAGTGCTGTCACATGTTTTGTTTTCTTTCTTTCCTGGCAAACATAGATTCCATCTGAGTTCAATAGAAATTAAGGATGTTGAAAAATGCAAGGCAGATCTAGAAAGAGCCAAGGATATGGAAAATTAATGTGGGTATGTTCGGTGCATCCTTTTAATGCTAGAATGGTTTTCTAGTCTGAATATTGTTAGGCAAATTAAGTATAAGAAACATCTGGCTGGAGGAAAACAATGCACAAATTAACAGGATAAACAGAAATTAGTGGAGTATGTTGCTTCATTTTAAACTGTATCAGTTTGCAAACATTGTAAGTCTGAGATCAAATCACATTCCACAAGGGATAAATTATGCCACTGCAAATTGTTTCTTTATAAAGTAGTGAAACAAGAGAGAAGTTCCTATTTTTTAGACCTACATCAGCTGAAGACCCACTGACTATATTAAAGCTCTCTGAAGAGTTAGAATTCTCAAGTATGAGACTGGCAAGTTGAAGAGCAGGTAGGAGATTCCCAAAAGTGACAGATTTGCTTCTAATATTGAGTGGTAGAATGTATTTTCCAAAGAGGTCCACAATAATATTTTTCTTCCACATGATCTTCTGCCACGTGATCTCGCTACTCCCCTATCAAGAGGTAGAGTCTGTTTCTCTACCCTCTCAACATATAATGAATGAAATAAGAATTGATAGTTATTGTTCTACCTAAGATAAATATTATTACATATTTGTATGTTTCCTTTTATCATGGTTTTCTATGTGCATAATTTTTAAAACAATTCACATGACACCAGTGGGTTTTTTGCCTCCCCCATCCCAATTTAACAGGATGTACTGAGTATTTTTATAGCATTAAATTTTTTTGAAACTATAAGCATAATGACTAAATTTTCTTTTTATGTATTTAATATGCTTCATCTAACCATTCTCTTATTTTTTTTAATTAATTAATTTATTTATTTATTTTTGGCCACGTTGGGTCTTCATTGCTGCAGGCAGGCTTTCTCTAGTTGCGGTGAGCAGAGGCTACTCTTCGTTGCGGGCTTCTCGTTGCGGTGGCTTCTCTTGTTGCAAAGCATGGGCTCTAGGTGCGTGGGCTTCAGTAGTTGTGGCATGCGGGCTCAGTAGTTGTGGCTCGCGGGCTCTAGAGCACAGGCTCAGTAGTTGTGGCGCAGGGGCTTAGTTGCTCTGCAGCATGTGGGATCTTCCCGGATCAGGGCTCGAACCCTTGTTCCCTGCATTGGCAGGTGGATTCTTAACCATTGCGCCAGGAGGGAAGTCCCCGTTCTCTTATTATTATACGTTAAGATTATTTCCAATGTTCCTAGCATTTTACTTTTATAATTAGTACCGTAAATTCCAGCCTTGTACATAAATGTGTGTACTCGTCTCTGATTTTCTCCTTAGAAAGGATTCCTAGCTAAAGGATATGATCATTATCATACCTTAAAAAAAATCATATTATTGAATTAGGCTGCCAAGGGCTAGCCATGTAGAATAGCTCCACTTTCATTAAACTTTAGGAATGGCAAATACATTCCATTGGAGTACTAGCATCAGTTAGTTAGTAGTGGTGACTTGGTACTCCTTGATGGGAAGGACTGCAAGACCACATCTGGGTCCAGCAGCAGAGAATGCTGAGATAAATTGGTGGTGTTTAACCTCAACAAGGGATTGGAGAATGAAAGCACATGTGCTTTGTTTCTGCCAACCCAGGCTTAGCCACTTCCAGGGTTGAATATATATTCATTAATTTTTGCCAACATGAAATGCAGAAAAAAAAAGTTTCTTTCTGTTATAATGCATATTTCCATAATTATAAATGTGGTTCAGTAGTTATTCATATGCTTGGTGTCCATCTGAATTTATTCTTCTCAGAATCGCCTTTCCATTACCCTTTGTCTATATTTTCAGTTGTCTTGCTAATGTAGACTTAAAAAGAATGCTTTTTATACATAAGGATGATAAAATTTTTTCGGCCATTTTCCAGTTTGTCATTGTCCTTTTAATTTGTTTATGATATTTTATGATGATAAGAGTGTTCATTGCTACGTGGTCAAATTAATGTTTCGCTTTGTGATTTCTTCCTTCGTTTACATGATTAAAACCTTCCACACGCTACAATCTTATAAATGTTCATCTGTGTATTCTTCTGGTTTCTTTATGATTTAATTCATATTTGTCTCTTTAATCCATCAGAAATCTAATATCCTCCTCCTAAGACATTTCAAAGAGAGACGGAGAAGGAGATAAAAAAGACTGAGTAAGGAAATATCAAGCGAATTGAAAACAGTGATATTGATAATGATCATGATCATATAGTTGTAGTAAAGCTGAGGTGCCATCCAGACATAGTAAAATTCAAGGTAAATATGTTAAATGAATAAAGCTGATTTTATGTTGTTGAAGTTACGAAGTTAGCTTGTTAATGAGTATTTATTCACAGAATATAACTATTACAAACATTATGCATAAAATTTAATATATCACAAAAATATAAAGCAAACCCCAAAAACATAAGTAAAAAGTGTCAAAAAATGACTGTACCAGATTTTAACGTGCTTACAGTCTTGAACAGATGGAACAGATTAAAGTGAATGCGGATATGGAGTATTTGAGTAATGTATACAATAAAGTTGATTTATAAGATAGACGAATTTATATCTTACAACCAAAAATGCTTATTTTTTCCCCAAAATCTAATGGTATGTTTTACTGTATCCTAAGAAATTTCAGTAAGAACAAAAAATGTGCAGTCCTGTTCTCAGACCTCATGAAATAAACCTGAAAATTAACTTAAAAATAGTTTAACAAAACGTAAAAACACTGAGTTAAAATAATAACATAAAAATAAAATAAATTCCCCACTTCAATAATTTATGGGCCAAAGAGGCAATAAAAGTCTAATTACATGTTGTTTAGAGAACAATAATGACACTACACATGAGATTGAGCTAAAGTTATACTCAGTGGAAATGATATCTGCAAGAGCTCTATTTAAAAAACAGAATAGGGCTTCCCTGGTGGCGCCTGCCGATGCAGGGGACACGGGTTTGTGCCCCGGTCCGGGAGGATCCCACATGACGCGGAGCGGCTGGGCCCGTGAGCCATGGCTGCTGAGCCTGCGCGTCCGGAGCCTATGCTCCGCAACGGGAGAGGCCACACAGTGAGAGGCCCATGTACCGCAAAAAACAAACAAACAAACAAAAAAACAGAATAAATGAAAACAAATAAAGAAAGGACTCAAGTTTTGGAACTACAAAAAAAATTATTCAAGATAAAAGCATAAATTGATGTGTCAAAAAGCAAAGAGTCCAAGTGTTCTGTAAAAGGCACCACAAAATAGATTAAATGTTTGTGAGAGTAATCAAGAGAAAAAAAAGTCAAATTACCAATATATAACATTGGAAAGAAACTAATACCATACATACGGAGGAGAATATAATAATTGACAATGTATGCTACTTAAATCTTTACGTTGATAAATTTTAAGTCTACTTTTAAATTAAGGACAATTTCCTAACAGAATTTAAATTACTAAGACTTTCTTAAGAAGTATAAAAATTTAAATGAACAGATAACCTTGGAAGAGTAATGAAGGAAAATAAAATCGCTATTCAAATATAAAGTGATGGTACTAGTTCTAAGTAAGAAGGTGTAAATACATTCCACCCTGTCTAATGACAACTATAAAATCTATAGGGTGCGTGGAGCCACTATTTGAGGACTCAGAAAGTTCACAGTAGCAGGTAGCTTGGGGAAGAAGACCAGAATTTAAAGTGCCACTGAACCAGCAGTGAGTTTACCATTTTCTTCCCCTTCTAGGATCCTCTGGGACTCCGTGCAAGAGTCTGAAGCCCATAGGTAGGCATAGGTGCAGAAGAGTGGGAAAGAGAGAGTGTATGTGTTTGTTTTTCCTCTCCCTGTTTTTGTACAATATTTCCCAAATCTCAGGCAATGTCTTGGCAGCAGCAGTGATGGCAGAGGCTGCAAAGCAACATCAGGACCCAAAACTTGGAGGAAGAAGCTTCCTCTCTTATCAGTGGATTTGTAAACTCAGGAGGATGGGGCAGAACCTCACTGTCCTCCTACCATTTGGCCCCAATGCAAAACATAGTCACAGAAGTAAGCAGGAGAGTGAGGCAACTAAAGTCTCAGTTTTTCGGGGCAAAGGACTGAAAAGGGGAACCCCCAGAAAAGTGGCGTGTAATGGGGGAGATCAGGAGGAACAGATGGCTTTGGAGCTTCTGAGCTGCCCATGCAGGCATCTGAGCTCAGTTAGCCGCTGAACTATAAAAGAGAACACCCCCCAGATCCCAGATTGACCGCTGGGGCCTCACACACAGGAAAAATCTTAATAGCATTGCAAAAACTTTGAAATCTGAACTAACACTGGAGCCAGATTCCACAGACCTGCCAGCTCAAAAAAAAAAAAAAAAAATCAATTCTTTCTATAGGACTTAAATAAGACTCAGAATTTCATAACATGATATTCAAAATACTCTGGAAACAATTCAATTTGCCATCCAAAAAAAAAAGAAATCACAACTTTTATGGAAAAGACAATGCCAGCTGACAGATATTGGAATTATATCACAAAGCAGCTATCATACAAATGCTTCAACAAGCAATTATAAACTCCCTTGAACAAATGGAAAAATAGAAATGTTCTTCCAACAAATAGAAGATATAAAGAAGAATCAAATTAAAATTGTAGAACTGAAAAATATAACTGAAATTTAAAATTTGCTGGATGGGCTCAATAGTGGACTCAAGATGACAGAGAAAGAGGACTATCAATCTAGAATTATATATATTATATATATATTATATATATGTACCCATACAATTATATGTGTACACACACACACACACACGCAGTACCGGGTGCTGGATGGGATGCGGAACCACTAGAACTGATACATTTCTATTGTGAATGAGCAATGGTACATGCACCACTCTGAAAAACATTTGTGCAGTTTCTTAAAACATTAAACATACTTTACCATATGATTTAGTAATCCTATCCCTGGGTATTTATTCTAAGTCAGTAAAAATTTAACTTCATATAAACACCTGTACACAAACTTAGATGAATTTCAAAGTTCTTTTGCTGAGTGAAAAAAGCTAGTCTCAGAAAATTACATACTGTATGATTCCGTTTATATGATTCTTGAAAAGACAAAACTATAGTGATGGAGAACAGATCAGTGGGTTGCCAGGGATTAGGAGTGAGGGGAGGGTGTAACTGCAAAGGGAGTTTTTTGGAGTGATGGAACTGTTCTGTCGCCTGATTGTGGGTGTGGTTACATGAATCTGTATATGTGTTTGAATTCATGGAGCTGTACACCCACAAAAAGTTAATTTTACTGCATGATAATTTAAAAATAAACTTTATAAAGTAACTATAGTTATAGCTGCCTCCAGATGGGAGTGGTGGTGTCATAATTTGTCAACAGGAAATTATCTTTACTGATCTCTTTGTATTCCACACACTGGTGGGAGAAAGAAAAGAGAAAGATAAAAAGAATATGCCTTTTAAAAACTTTTATCATTATTATTATTTGTTTTTAGCAGAGCAACCTCAAGAATTACGGTGAAAATCACAAATGGAGTTTGGTTCAAGCCTTGACCTTGCGTATAATATCTAGAAACATAAATGATGCTATTTTATTTTTTACAGGTTGAAGATGATGAAAGATGAACACACTATGCTGTACTTCTAAGTGGACATGAGGGCTGGTCCTGTCAGTGAATCTAAGAGTCCTTCAATGCGTGTCCTGGAAGAGAGCACCTTTGGAAGGCTGGTTCATAAATTCAAGAACACAGGCAATGTTTTGGGCACACTGTTTTGTGGATGACTGTTTCTGAAGAGGTAAAGGAAATGGTCACTGCGGACATAATAGGCAGCTCAAAGAGCATTCTAGAAACTGGGGGTACTTCTCAGTACCACATGAAAAATTCTCAATCCACGTGCCTTTCACCAGTTCAAGATGTTAAATCCTACAAACTTTAGCTGAGGATAATCCCAATTGTTGTTTGGAAATGTGCTCAAGGAGCTCAGATCTCCTGGATAAGAACGCCAAAGACTGAGACCAAGCTACTTTTTATGTAAAAGGGGAGGCAAACAGTAGATGAAATGCTGGGTCAGGAGACAATCAGGACAACCCACACTGAACTTCAGCCACCCAAACACAAGGCAAAGGTGATGGTGTGGTGTGACCTGTGGAAAGCACGTGTCTCGGGACCATTTTTCTTTCAAGTAACGTGTCTGAAAAGATGTATTTTATCATGTAACCAGTTAATGCCAGCATATGACAGGCTAGGGGAAGGGTACCAGGAGTGGTTCCAACAGGCTGGCACACTCACCACCCATGAAGCCAGAAGGTGAGGGACTGGTTGGATAATTTCCAAAACTGGTTTGGCTGACATGGTTGTGTGAAGGAAGCTGCCAGCTCTGAACTCCCTTGATTCCTTCCTCTGGGGCTTGTTAAAGGCTCAGGTTTTGTCCACAGAAATCAGAGACCAAAATTATCTGAGGCAGTGCACTGTACATACAAATGCAGGGATGGACACACATGATGTGTTAATTGCCACCTTCACTGCAAGCTTGCGCTGCTAGCAAGGGACAACACGTCAAACACACCATGCATTGAAATGTAATAGCAATAAACCATTTTTATTTCCAGACTTTATGGCTACCTCATATAGCTTTATTTCTTCACCCATAAAAATGGAGTACCCACTATATTTCAGGATTTATGGCAGGATTAAATGAAAGACACATAAAATGATATGTATTTAAAATTTTTTATCTGTATCTAGCGTTATAACATTTTCTTATGTTTACTGCTTTTTAATTGTTTACAGTGTCCACTGCTAAGACTTTTCCATCATGAACTCCATCTTCAGATACTTCTACTTAAAGAAACAATCTGTGCAGGGGAGAATGTCTTTGTTAAATTCACAACTGATAGTCTTATAAAATACAGTCACAAGGTGGCATCTTCCTACTGTCCCTACTGCCTGTCGCTGTGATTCACTAACACTGTGTGATAGATTTTAAAACAAAACAAGATACTGTGCCCAACACGCATGGAAACTGAAACTCTTCCTGCCTCTGCTTCCATTTACGGGACTTGATTCTTGACATCTCAGAAGGACCTTTGCCGGCACCACTCTCTTCTTTCTTCCTCACTTCCCCTTCTAGCTCTCCCCCCTACAATCTGTCCTGTCTTTTTACAGCACCTGCTTTAATGTAGGAAGGTGGCTGCAGTGAAGGGTGGGGTGGAGGTGAGTGTCCTTTACACAAGTCCCATTGGATAGACAGGGGATTGAGGTTCACTTTCTTGTTGATCAGGGTGCAGGTGGTGAGAAAAATATAAGGCATGCCCCATCCCTTACACCACCAACACACGTTTTTTTTTTTTTTTTTTTTTTTTCCACTTAAGTCTTTATGTCATGAGATGAATCCCAGGTAGTTTTTTCTCAGTCTGGCTCCATGGTGTCATTTCAGTACCTTTAGGTTGCTTCTGGAACATTTTTCATGGGATGAAAAATGTAGAAAAGAAGAATTTAATCAAATGTTCATAGCTTCTCAATTACAAACTCCTGCTAGAGTCAACCACTGCTACGTAATTCATCACGGTTATATGGAATACAGCAGGCATCAGGTGAATTTACTATCCCAAACTAAAGATCAGAAAGTCCTTGCAGAAATTGATTTATAACTTTCCTATAGGAACCTCCTCAATTTTAGGGCAGACTAAGCTTCCCAGGGTTTTGTCTCCACTTTGCTTTTTGAACTCAACTGTCTTCCCAATTCAGGTGACTCAATATGGTCTTTATTTGCTCTGTTCACTAAATATTTCTACTTTCTGCTTTCTAGGACTATGGTAGGATTGTACTTCCCAACCTTTGGAATTGGACATGGCCATGCATCTTTTTTTGGACAATGAAATGAAGCAGAAGTGATGTGTGTCACCTTTGGGGGTAGTGAGTAACTCACTATGTATGTCCTCTTTTCTCTGCCATAGCATTTATGAAAGCATATATTGAGAGGATAGCTTCCATGGCTACAGGTTTGAGTTTATTATACAGAATCAAGTTCAGCTGAATGTAACAGGAAAACTCAATTAAAAGGGGTAGATAGGCAATCTGAGATGACTGTGGTGGTTTTCCTCTGTGAAGTCTGCAGGAACCCAGGCTCGTTCTAGATTACTACTCAGCTGTTGCTATAATGTGACCATTATTCTCATGATCCAAGATGGCTGCTAGAGGTCTGACACCATATTCATGTTCCAGGCAGAAAATGGAATAAGGGAAGAAAGGAGACAACCAACAAAAGAAGCAGCTGTCTTTTAAAGAGGTTTTCTTGAAGCTGCCACACAGAACCAGGATTTATATGTCATTACCCAGATTCCAGTATCACGGCCGCATTCATCTGTAAGGGAGGCTGGGATATGTAATCTTTATTTTGGGTACCTTTGTGCCCAGCGAAAACTCAAGAGCTCTATTGCTATTCAAGAAAGGGAGACCAGATATGGTAGGTAGGTGACTAGGAGTCTCTGCCACAGTGAGCATATGACCTAAGTTAGGACAATTAGAATGGCCCATCCCCTTCATCACAGTGCTAGGCTAAGGAATGGGCATATAACCCATGCTTGCTTTAGTGGAGTCTTTCTTTAGGGTCATGGGGGTGGTGGTTTTTCTTGATTTTTTTTTTTAACTTGAGCTTAGGGGGAAGAGTCTTTCCTTCTCAGGTCATAAATCCAAAGACAGAAACTTAATCCAACATGCAAAGAGAAGCAGAAGAGAGAGAAAAATGGAAGACTTATGTAGTTCTTGATTTCCTTTTCCAAGGCTTTTTGAGACCAGTCCACCACTACCTTTTGTCCAGTTTAGTTACTGAGCAAAGCAATCCCTTCTTGTTTACAGCAAGGAGAAGTTGGGTGCCTATTGCTTGCAACCAGAAAGTCCTAAAGCAATCGTCTACATCCCTGGGTCTCTTTGGGAGCATATGAGCAAATACACATAGTGGCTGCCACAGTGCCTGGCACATAAAGGTCCTAAAATGTTAGCCCTTAATGATGTGTTCGAAATAACACCGAGTAGATGAAATGTGGACAGACTTTCTCTTTTTTTAAAGTCTCAGCTCAAATGAGGTCTTGCTTATTCCCGGGGAAGATCGAGAACTTTCTCTTCTTGCTCTCTCCATCCTTGCAATCATCCTACTGCTCTGTAAGTGTTTGCAAGTCTGTGTTCTCTTCTGATATCCTTTGAACTTCTGGAAGACTGGAGCTGAGTCTTATTCAGCTTTAAATCCTCAGTATCTAATATTCTAGCACGGTAGATGGTCAAATGGAAAAATCCTAGAAAAATGAGGATTTGAAGAGTATTTATGGTTAAATGTGGCAATAATAGCAACCAGCATTTGTAGAGTACATGCTATAGTCTAAGCACTAGCCTAAGAACTTTGCTTTTATGATTCTATCCTCACAATAACCTTTAATATGCTATTATTATTACTCCATTTTACAGATGAGCAAACTAATGTCAAGGTCATACCACTACTGAATGGCAGAGCCAAGACTTCATTCTGGGCAAACAGACTCCAAGAGCCCTAACATTTCAACCAATATACTGTGAAGGTATTTCATTAAATATAGATGGAATTAAATCATCTAATATTAGAGACAAAGGAAACTCTGAGATCATTGAATTCCATCACGAAACAGATGTGGAAATTGAAGCCAAGCGTTGGAAGTGTCTTGGTTCAGAGGATTTATATAATTGCAGAGGCTTATCTACACCGGGCTCCTGACTCCTAGCTAGAATCATTTTTACAAAGTTTACTCCACCTCTTATGCAAAGTTTACTCCTTCTTTGCACCATCCCTTTCGGGGTTTTGTTTTGGAAAAACTACCCCCAGGTGGCAACTTGTGTTTCAAAGTAGCTATGTGCCAGGTACCATTCAAAGCCAAGGAAATAGCCCTCTATGGGTCTCACCTGTTGAAACAGACCACCGGGCACATGAAAGAGGACTGGGGAAAAGGGACCCTTGCTCATCATCAGATTTCAGCTCAAACTTTATGTCCTCCGCAAATGCTTCCCTGGTCTTCTAAGGTCAAATCTATCTGCCTAAGATCTCCTTCATAGCCTTAGCATGGTCAGCTGTAATTATATACATTATTTGTGAAATATCTGGTTAATGGTCACGTCACTTGTTACCCTATAAGTTCCTCGGGGACAAGATCTATGTCAATTTGTGTTCCTCCTTATATTCCAGGTGTCCTGGCACACAATAGGTGCTCAAAACTATTTGTTGACTGAATGAAGGAGTGACCAAATGGATGAATAAATAAATGCATGAATGCAGCACCATGACGAATCATCCCTATGGGCTGCATAGGGGTAGATGCAACCCTTATATGGTGTGATCTGAGGCGACCCTCAAGAGGACACACTCACACAACCAGAAAGCCCCACCAGGAAAGTCAAATAAACATCCACTTGGTGAGGGCTTTGAGGAACCGGAGAGGGAAAAAGAGACACAAAAGGTGAGCAAGCAATTTTCAAAGGATGCTTTCAACTCCCTGGCCAGTCCGTGTGTGTTTCCTCTACGAAGTGTTTCCAATTACTGTGGCACTCTCGGTATCTGGATCCATCTCCAGTGAATTCCTCTGCAGCTCCTGCCAGACATATGGGATCAATCAGGGCTTCGGCGCTAGTGCGCTTGCTGCGGGAATGTTGACAGCCTGACAGACGCGGGGTTCTGGTGTCATGGAATCTCCGAGAGTCTTTGGCTTGAACTCGGGAGGAGAATGAGAAAGGGGAGGAGAGAGATAGAGGCAGAGATAGAGGAAGGAGAGGGGAGAGGGAGAGACAGAGATAGGAGGGAGAGAAGGAGGGAAGCGGGAGATTTTTCTTGACTGCCCCCTTTCCTTCAAACATTTTATAGGCTTCAGGGGGAGCGAGGAGGAGGAGAGAGGGGAGAGAAAAGACGAGAGCGAGAGGGGTAGCGAGCGCGCGCCGTTCCATCCCTTGTCCCCGGGCGGCCGGAGGAGGTTGGACTGTGTCCCCAGTGTCAGATGAGAGGGCGCTGAGGCTCGCGGCCGCCGTCCCGTGCCCCGAGCCGCGCACGCCCCTCAGCGAGCCGGGCGGCTGAGCATCTCTCCGCGCCGGGCCGACGCCTGCGCCCCGGGCGGCCGCTCCGTCTCCAGCGCAATGTGGGCACGCCTGGCCTTTTGTTGCTGGGGTCTGGCGCTCGTTTCGGGCTGGGCGACCTTTCAGCAGCTGTCCCCGTCGCGCAATTTCAGCTTCCGCCTCTTCCCCGAGGCCGCGCCCGAGACCCCGGGGCGGCTGCCCGCTCCGCCCGCGCCCGGCGAGGACGCGGCGGCGGAGGAGAGCAAAGTGGAGCGGCTGGGCCAGGCTTTCCGGCGACGCGTGCGGCGGCTGCGGGAGCTCAGCGAGCGCCTGGAGCTCGTCTTCCTGGTGGACGAGTCGTCCAGCGTGGGCCAAGCCAACTTCCTCAGCGAGCTCAAGTTCGTCCGTAAGCTGCTGTCCGACTTCCCCGTGGTGCCCACGGCCACGCGCGTGGCCATCGTGACCTTCTCGTCCAAGAACAACGTGGTGCCGCGCGTCGATTACATCTCCTCCCGCCGCGCGCACCAGCACAAGTGCGCGCTGCTCAGCCGCGAGATCCCGGCCATCACCTACCGCGGTGGCGGCACCTACACCAAGGGCGCCTTCCAGCAAGCCGCGGTAAGGTGCCCGCCCCTCCCGGCCCCGGCCCCAGCCCGCACCCCGGCCCTACCCACCCACCGCTGCCTCTCCGGCTCAAGCCGGGCTCAGCCTAGGGCAAGCCACAGCACCCTGAGTCAAGCGTCCCCATCCCCAAAGTCAGAATCATACCTACCCTTCTATTGTTGGTGGGTGGGGTCCCTTGGGATGATGGATTTTAAAGGCTTAGGAAGATGTCAGGCTCCTTATTAAGTGGTCTTTGAGGACCCTCTTAGGAAGAGGTCCTTGAGATGCCCTTCACAATTCACGCTCGTAGGGACAAACCGTGGCCAAACTGGAACAGGTGAGTACGTTTTATGAAGTGTGTCTAAAGGTAAGAGGTGAAGTGACCTGAACATTTCGCCGATTCTCTGGTACGTGATTTTATGCTTTCAATATGAATTTCGTTGCTCTGAGTCTTTTACAAGATTTTTAGCACCTGGTAGAGGAAGTCAGTTTAAGATGCTGGACTTTTACTTTTCCAAAATTTAACTTTTTCTAATTACAACGTGACACATATTCAGTTGAAGAAAATTTGGAGCATATAGAAATGTCAGACACATGATAGCAAGCCAATTTTTGTGAAATGAATGAAATCAGAGGAGGAAAAGGGGGTGGGGGAACGAAGCCTCTAATCCCATCACCCTTATAAAGCCACTGTTTACATGTTGTTGAACATTTGCCCAGTATGCACATCTGCACATACTTTAAACCAAACTGGTGTCTTGCTCTTTTGTAGTCTACATTTTTCATTTGTTATATCATGAAATGATCTACATCATTATATATGTAATATAATATAGTTATTATATACCTACCTAAGTTGCATACTAGTCTAATGGGTGCATATACTATGATCTATTTTACCTGTTGCCAGTTGTTGGACACTTAGGTTTTTATTGTCATGGTAAACACAAATATTTATGGACCCCTTTGATTACTTCTGTAGGAAGAATTTCTGTAAAGTTGCTGAATTAAAGATACGGACATTTGTAAACTACTTGATACGTATTTCCAGTTCTCCCTTGGAGGCTTGTATAGATTAACATTCCCACCAGCAGAGTTATCACAGCAGTAAGTTTGCCACATGGTCACCAATAACATGTGCTCATATTTTTAATGTCTTTGCCAATTTGGTAGGTGAATAGAGGTATCATTTTAGCAAATTCAATTGTTTTAGTTTTACTGGGGAATGAACATTTTCTGATACATTTACTGGGCATTTGTATTTTTCCTTTGATAATTACCTGGTCATAATTTTTGCCCATTTTGCAATTATGGTACGTGTTTGTTAGTTTATTTTAATGATTTGTAAAAGCTCTTTACATAGTAAGACTGGTAACTCTTTTTTATACATGCTGCAAATGTTTCTCCCGTTCACTGCCTTTTACTTTTCTTTATCACAGTGTTGTTAGATGGATGATTTAAATTTGTATATAGCCAAATCCATCAAACTTTGTCTTTAAGATCCTACATTTGCTTATGTTCTTAGAATGGCTTTGTCATTTCCCAAATCAGAGAAATATTTTCCCATCTAACAGTTTAATCTGTCAGGAGCTTGTTTTAGTGTATGGTATGACAAAGATGTCTAACTTTATTTTTTAATAAATAGTTAACCAATCGTCCCAGCATCATTTGTTTACTAGCCATTCATCCTTTTCCAATTTAATTGAATGCCACTTTTATCATACACTAAAAGCTTATGGGTATTTGATCTCCTCCTGGCTTTCTATGAATTTTTTATTATCCTGGATGATAGGGTAGTCTATCCTATTATCTATCTATTATTTTTAAGCTTTCAAAAAGTGATTTAATTATTATAACCTTACAATATATTTAAATATCTGGTAGTGCAAATTCTCCTTTTTCTTATCTTTTATCTTTAAATCAGTTCTTTTATATTTATTACTTAATATGAATTTTTAATTCACTTTCACATATTCCAAATGAAACCAGCCAGCATTTTGATTTCAATATAGAAAACATAGAATTAAATTGGGGATTATTTACATTTTATAATAATAGTCCTTCCAAGTCAAAAATATGGTATGTCCATTTATAACCAGTTCTTTTTGTATCCTTCAGTAAAGTCATAGATTTCTAGTAATTAAGTCCTGCATATATTTTTCAAATTTAGACCTAAATGTATTCTATTCAATACTGCTATCATGAATAGCATCTTTTCAAATTAAATTTCAAACAATTATTCCTCTTTTACTTTTTAAAAATTTTAAAAATTTTATTGAAGTATAGTCAATTTACAGTGTTGTATTACTTTCTGCTGTACAGCAAAGTGACTTAGTTATACATATATATCCTTTTTCATAATTTTTGCATTATGGTTTATCACAAGATATTGAATATAGTTCCCTGTGCTATACAGTAGGACCTTGTTGTTTATCCATCCTGTATATACTAGTTTGCATTTGCTAATTGCAAACTCCCAATCCTTCCCTTCCCCACTCCCCCTCCCCCTTGGCAACCGCAGTCTGTTCTCTATGTCTGTGAGACTGTTTCTGTTTCATAGATATGTTCATTTGTGTTGTATTTTAGATTCCACGTATAAGTGATGTCACACGGTATTTGTCTTTCTCTTTCTGACTTACTTCGCTTAGCATGATAATCTCTAGGTCCATCCATGTTGCTCCAAATGGCATTATTTCATTCTTTTTTATGGCTGAGTAATAGTCCATGTATTTAGGTCTTATTCCCATTTTTCGATTGGGTTGTTTGTTTTTTTGTTATTGAGTAGTATGAGCTGTTAGACAATTATTCTTGATGTAGAGAAACGTTGGTTTTTTTAAACAAGACTTCTGTATCTGAATTCTTGTCCAAGTCTCTTTGATTCGTTTTTTAAGAATACATTTTATTTTACTGATAGTGTTTATTGTAGAAGATAAAATAATCAGAAAAAATTTCTGTAAATACACTGTAATATTTTGGTACATATCCTCCTTTTTGCAGTTGTCAAGGTAGTAGGTGTGTTTTCATATGTGTACATATGTCATGCATAAATAATGTTTATTCAAAAAAGGATTGTATTGTATGTTCTCTTTTTTAATTTGACTTTTCCATCATATTTTGCAGTCTTCTTTTCATAATAAGAAACACACTTCTACTTTGTCATTTTTCATGGTCACACAGTATTCCATTACAGGACGTGCTTTTATTTTTATCATGTAATTACCTCTTATTGTATATTTAGGCTGTTACAAACAATACTATCATATTTCTAATAATTTCCCTAATACAAATTTCTGAAGTGGTAGGTATTATTCCTTGAAAGAGGATGCCTATTTTTTAAGGCCTTTGATATGTGTGCCAAGTGGCTCTGTAGAAAATGGGTACCAAATTGCACTCCTACATGTAATGCCTGGGTCCGTATATAGGACACAGCCAACACAGGTTAGTATCATTTGAACATGACACCCCTAATTTATATGTGAAAAGTAGAATCCCTTTTTTTTTTTTTTTTGCTGCCTTGGGTCTTCGTTGCTGCGTGTGAGCTTTTCTGTAGTTGCGGTGAGCAGGGGCTACTCTTCATTGCTGTGCGCGGGCTTCTTGTTGCAGTGGCTTCTCTTGTTGCAGAGCATGGGCTCTAGGCACGCGGGCTTCAGTAGTTGTGTCACACAGGCTCAGTAGTTGTGGCTCGTGGGCTCTAGAGTGCAGGCTCAGTAGTTGTGGCGCAGGGGCTTAGTTGCTCTGCAGCATGTGGGATCTTCCTAGACCAGGATCGAACCTGTGTCCCCTGCATTGGCAGGAGGATTCTTAACCACTGTGCCACCAGGGAAGTCCCTAGAATCCCATTTTATATTGTTTTTCCTCATTAGTGAGGCTGAACACTTTTTTCATGTACTGTTGGCCATATATAGCTCTTTTTTTGAATACCTCTTAAAATATTTTGGGATCATTATCCATCTTCCATTTGAAGGTGCTTCTTTTTCTTAGTGATTTGTAAATGCATTTTAAATCTTAATGATATTAACCCTCCTGCTGCCAAGTCTGCGGCAAGTATTTTTTCTCTGTGTTTCACTTGCCTTTGAATTTTGTTTATGATGCTAGCATCTACCATTTTATCAATCTGTTGAATCTACTTTTAATTTGTGCTTTTTTTCCCCTTTCCTATGAAGTTTGAAAGGCTTTTGCCTTTAAGACACAAAAGAACTCCCTAAAGATGTCCTCTCTTGATTGAAGTAGTTACGCCAGGCAGGGTTCAGTTTTGTAGACTCAGTCCTCTGTTGGCCTCCACTCCGAGTTCTCATGAGGTCCCAAAGGCTGGCCTTATTCCTCATGTCACTGCCCACTCCATCAGGGAAGAACCCCTCTGCATCAGGGAAAAACTTGCCATAGACCAGCTCCTCTGTTTGGCTTGGCCAGGTCTGCCCAGGGCCTCTCCGTACTGTTGATCCAAATCAGTTCAATGGGTAATGAGTTGAGTATGAACTGCTTTCCTCAAGACCTGCTCTGTCTTCAGCTTTCTCCTTCCAAATACTACATCCTGTCTTGGAAAGTGGAATTGCCAATAGGGGTCCCAGTGCCTTTCTTCAGTCTGGATCCGTTTGTAATCTAACAAGCAGAAATTTCTCAAAAGTTTGTTTTAACTGAACTTTCCCTTGACTTTATTTTCCTTTTCTCATTTTGGTTGGGTTACGAGAAGGTACAGCAGAGGGTCAGCTGGACTCAGTTCCTGTCTAACCTGGAAACCTACATGTCTTTATTGTAACATTGCCAAGCCTCTGATGAGTATGCTTAGGTATAATTAGAATATGATATTTATGGAGAAAATTGATAGAAGTTGACTGGTGTTTAGAAATGGTATTAGTAGAAGTTTGAATGTGAATTTTGGCAAAGAGATCAAGCAAGCCTGTTTTATCACAGGATTAGTTTGAAAATGATAAACTGTGTGGTTCTGTTTGGAAATTTAGACATTTCTTCAGGGAGATGAAACAGTTCATCAGACTCCCATGTGTGCATAGAATGGTAATATTGGAACTGATTGTGATCTGGCCTTTACGTGAAATTGAAAATCATGGGGACATTTTTGAGGTTATTCATTATTTTCCCCAGAAAAATGAGTTTTTCAAACCTTTTCCACTTGACACTGAATGACCTCACAGCTGTCCGCAGCCACAAACACAGGCAGACAAATATGCAAACACATAGATACACACTTGCAAGTACATGGCTACCCCTCCCAATTCAGACATCTTCTCCTCTTATGTAAAATTTCAAGATAGAGAATTTCCTTTACCAACATGAAATTTGCTGTTATCTACTCAGCACATATGATTGACTAAACAAAAAGGGTAACAGTATTGCTTCATTTTTTATAGGGTGTCAGAATTGTACCACTTGATGGGGGGAGTGTATGCACAGACACACTTTATTTGAATGGATGAACTTCAATGTAGATGTTTTCTTTTGGGGCACCATCCCCGACTGTCATCAAAGAGTATAGGGCAAAAGCAGGGAAATCTGTAGTTAGTACAGTTCCCTCCAGAGACACACAATCAATGGATTGGGGGAAAGATTTAGCACCTTGAACTTAATTACATGAAAGCCTTTGACAAAACAAACGAAAAGCTCTTCAGCTTTTCCTTTCCAAGAGATGACTGTTTCACAGTGACCTTTCTTTTGGTTTTTCTCCCTGACATGTATTTATAAATTGCCTTTCCTAAAGTGCATATTTTGGACTGGCCCCTCTATGAATGCAAAACTCTTCAATTCCTAAGCATTTCACATCATAATAAAATCAGAGCCCCTCATCCCACTTCACTTTTGCTAAATAGCTCTTACACAAACATAGCATGGAGCTTCCGTTGGAAAAAACTGCTGCTTTCTTTATTGTTCCAGAGTTCCAGAAATATGATCTGATGGTGGGGAACGTGCTGCCTTGCCAAAAATCTGAGCTTTAGGTGTGGCCCGAAGACTGGGAATAGACAGGCGGAGACTCTTCCTAGCTTCCAGGGAAGGGCATCGTCATTATGTGTCCACGCTGCTACACGTTCACACCTTTACCTTTTAAGTGGTCTGATAAAACCTGGAGTTGTGTGAGATGCCACCAGATTAAAACCCTGATGAATAAAATTAAGGCTATTTTATTTCTATACAATGAGCCAATAATAGCCTATGAAGCAGTCTTTCTGATGGCCCAGATGCTGAAGGAATAAGCAAAGTTTGGGTTCTCCTTCCCTATTGGAAGAGGTAGAGGGGAGTCATACAGTCTGCAGTGGATTCAGCTGTTCCAAACTCCGAGCGTGATTTAGATGTCAAGAATTACTCACCGTTGAAGGAGCTAAGTTCTTTTTTGATGCTGGAAAGATGATCTTGCTAAATACAGCTCTGGAAGTGTTCTCTCTTTTGTGCTTCTTAAGTTTTAAAACAATTCTCCTGTTGCCTTGGTCTTCTGTAGGAACTTCTTTTGTAATCCCAGCTGTACTTTAGAAGTGTGAATGAGGAATGAAGGAATGAATGAATCCTCAGTGCATAAAATAGATCCAGACCTCTCGTATATTTCCCAGGCAAAGATGGTACTGAAATTTATTTGAAGAGAGAGCAAATAATTGTCAAATATTGAATTCTAATTTCTTCTTAGTCTGGTATCTGTGTATTTTATTTATTAGTTTTGTTATGCCCAGCATACAGGACACTGTGATATGTATTAAGAGGGTGCACATATGCTACTGTTAAAGACACTTATCACTATCAGCTGCCAGTATTATATGGTGTTTGGTTGGAATGCATCATGAGGGTACTTGGTCAAAGACTGAATGCTTAAACACAGAGGAAGGGCAGACTGCTCCGTCCTACTTCACTTCTGTGGTCAGAGGATAGGAAAGCCTTCCCCAGTGTCCTCTTGGTACAATGTGCTAGAGAGGATTTCTCTTAACAATGACCATGAAGTAGAATTATTAAATGTATTCATTCTTGACCAGATACACCTTTAACTTGTAAAGTGATCTGTAATTTATGAAGCGCTTTCCTGTTATGATTTTACAGAATCAGTTTTACAGAAAAGGCCTGGATACTAGGAGAGGTTAGGTAACTAAATGGTACTCACAGGGCTGAATGAATGCCGAAGGTAGAGTCAATCCAGTGTCCGTTTTGTCATCTGGTCTTTCTCCTCCCCACCACCCCTCACCCCACCCACATCTTACGTATTACCTCCATTTGTTGAGTTGTATCAAAAGCCAGGGAGAAGAAGGAAATCCCATCTCCAGAGCTTCTAAAGTGTTACATAAGTTATAATGCCAATTTAACCCGGAAGACAAAAACCATGGCTTTAAGGCCATAGTCATTCTAGGGGTGCTTTTCAATTGGCCCTTAATGTGTGTGATATATATATGGCCTATGTGTGTGTGTGCAGGTGCATATATATGTGTGTGTGTGTGTGTGTGTATGTATTTGTATATTTTAAAATACACATGTATATTTAATGTATGTTTTAATTTTGGCAAGCATTTTAAAATCAGGAGATAGCATTTTTTAAAAATCTGAGTTTGGGGCTTACTCTTTTTTTTTTTTTAACATCTTTATTGGAGTGTAATTGCTTTACAGTGGTGTGCCAGTTTCTACCCTACAACAAAGTGGATCAGCTATACATATACATATATCCCCATATCCCCTCCCTCTTGCATCTTCCTCCCACCCTCCCTATCCCACCCCTCTAGGTGGTCTAGAGAGACCGAGCTGATCTCTCTGTGCTTTGTGGCTGCTTCCCACTAGCTATCTATGTTACCATTTGGTAGTGTGTATATGTCCATGTGGGGCTTACTCTTGACAGATTGGGGTGTGTAACAATTCTGGGTGTGATTTCTCTCCTCAGCATCCCCACCTGGCACTTAGAATTCCATTTTGTGATCCTTGATTGTGTTCCACACTCTAACAGGGACCAATCACTGGCAGAGCCTGAGACGGTTATAATCCCTTCTAGTTTGTCCTCTGAGCTTCCTTTTTAACCCAATATTAGCTGAGATTAAATTTAGCTGGATGTAGTAGCAAAATCTAAAGTACCACTAGCTTAAACATGATAAACAGTTGTGTCTCTCTCAAATTAAGTCTTGAGTAGAAAAGTCAGAGCTAATATGGCAGCTGTCTGATGTCTTCAGGGACCCAGAGTCCTCTCTTTCAGACCTCTGTTCTATCATCTTCAGGTCACCTCATGGTCCAAGATAGCTGTTGGAGCTCCTACCATCAGGGGCTCATTCCAGGAGGCAAGAAAGGATAAAGACAGTCATATTGCTACTTAAGAAGACTCTGTAGCAATTCACACAATACTTCCACGTAGATCTCACTGAGGGGGACTTGGTCTCAATCCCATCCTTAGCTTTACAGAGTTTTGTTACTGAAGAGGAAGGAGAGTGTGGATACTGAGGAAGTGATGAGTGGTCTTTACCAAACCAGTGTGTCAAGAAGAGTGTATGTCTAACCAGAGAAATATCTGGAAATCCCATTTCGTTTCTTCCTCAAATAGCCCAGCTCAAGATGGAAGAGTCAGGCCTTGCCTAACTAAAAAATACCTTTGTCCTTGTGCCTGATCATGCTTTTTGTTTTAGAAAAACTATCAAAGTTCCTGAGCAATCTATTTAAATTTTGGCAACAGAAACTTCCTATGTTAGTTTCCTAGAAGCTTCTAAATAATATGGCATTCACTCCCAAATAAAAGATTATACTGAGAGAGATGGGGGGAAAATGCATCCCGCAAAATATAATCAATATTTTGTTGTCAGTTAGTAAACCCAAATGAACCTTTTTCAGGAAAACATGGTTCTTCTTTGGCTTTTCAGAGGAAGCTGTCAGGTTAAGAGACTCCTACATTAAAAGGAATTTCCTGTTCTGTATTATCTCTGCCTTTCCCGTAGGTTTTTAACACTATTCTCTAAATCTCCCCCGGTCATATGAAGAATGTATTTCTGGCATAGAATCTGCTTACATACAGTAACCTGCTTTGGTTTGGAGGCCAATTGTGGATAGGAAACATTCTGGGAGATGTTGTAGCCCATGAATGTTGTTACAGCACTTCATTTGAAATGAATGATAGTGAGAAGGAACTGAAATACGCAGTGCATTAGTAGGTGCATTTTCTTATCCATCTTGATGAAAAGATTTTTTAAATATTCATCTTCTTTGCTGTCTGCCTTTGTCATTAGGTCATTCAACCAGTTGCGTTTTATTTGTGTAAAGTGTCAAGCAATAACAATGTTTCAAATTCAGAGCATTCTTTCTTTCCTAGTTGCAGTGAACCCGAAAACTATAAACTTGAGGAGCTGAGTCTAGTTGCTACATATGTTGAAATAGTGATGGCTACCTTGTTTTGTGTGAATAGATGTCATTCAAAATTAAGGACAAAACTTCCTACAAGAGTAATAGAGAAAAACATTTTTAAGTTCTTAGCGGGGCTTATTACAAGATTGAATCATTGACAGAGTAAAATTCGTTTACTTAGTAAATTTACTTAGTCATTTACTAAGTAGAGTCCAAGTTGGATATTTTTCCAGTTGTAAGTTATCGCTAGAGTGTATAAAATATATTTTGAGGTACGTGAGTTCGATGCACTCTTTTCGTAATTCCCTCTGAAACGCTCCTGGTAGCCGTCGTCGTTTAATGCCCATCCTACTGCACCTAGTTATAGGATATACTGGTTGCTAATGTAAAGTAGAGTTTTATAAAATTTCAAAGGTGATATTTAAAATGTATATATGTGTATATGGTTAAAATACATACACTTCTAATTTTCTCAGATATGAACTCTCTCAAATTTCCACTAGTTCCACCTCTAAACTTGTATGCATCTCTGTTTAACCATACTTCCTCACCTTTATTAGAGTAATGGTCTCTTCCCTCAGCCCAGGAATACCTTCTACTGAATATTTCTCCTTCTTTCTTCTATCTTCAAGGTCTTCCTCTTAATAGCCTCCTTTCTCGTAATGTTAGAGCATTCACAATACATCTGTATATTTAAAATTGGTAGCATGTTTCCAGAGCAATGTGGTAAATTGTCAGTATGTTTGCAGTCTTAAAAGTATAAGTCGTAAAACTAAATTACCCACCAAGGAGCTTCTCATAAGAAATAATTCAAGAAACACACAAAGATTCCTGTAAAAGGATGTTCATCCCAGCATTCCTTGGAATAGGACTTTAGAAACAATTGGCTATGGTTTGGGAGGGCTTAATAAATGACACCTTTCTTCACCTCTCCCGAGTTCTAAGTCAGTTGAATTATAATACAACAGAGAAGTCAGGTGGAGAATCAAGCATGCCCGCATCTCCTGCTTAATGCAGGCTTAGGTGCACAGCAACCTAATATTGAATCTCTGAATTAGATTGACTTGCATCCCCTGGAACAGGCAGTGCTGGGCACATGGAGCCTACCTCTGTAAACTACAGACTGGCAGCCCAAGGCCAAAGAAAAGGGGAGAGGGGGGAGATGAGGAAGCATTCCTCCCCAGGGGCAGGGTGAGAATGGAGGTGTCAGGGGACCAGAGGGTAACTCTGATGGCTGACACTCCACCCAGAAACTAGAGGCAGCAACAACCAACTTCCAAGATTAACAGAATAAAAACACATCCACAGTGAAATATATTCAGTAAAATCATGTCTTTAAAGATTATTTAATGACATCGTAGATTGGCCAAATATCATATGAAATGAGCCAAAACTGTCTGTGTGTTTACCATCACTGTATAAAACTGTATGTATAAAAGTCCAATTTCATAAAATTATGCACTCAGGAAAACAACTGAGAAGAAAAATGTCAAAATATTAACAGTAGTTATCTATAGGCAGTATATTTACCTGTTTAAATAAATCCATTTCTTCTGCTTTTGAAAAACTATTTATAACAAACACGTATTACTTACTAGGAAGTGAAATATCATTGCTCACCTGGGTACAGATGATTGAAGACATGCCTTTGGGGCATCTGGAGGCATAGCCTGAAGCGGTCGGTCTCAAGTATAAAATCCTTTTGAATCTCAGCTTTTATCTAAATTGTCATGCGAACTTTGTATACTATCCCACGAAACAGCTCTGCTTTAAGAAATAAAATAATGCTTTAGCTGATCATCAGGAAATCGAAGTGAAACAATTCCAATCTTTTTTTTTTTTTTCCCAAATGCCAAATGCTGTTGTACGGAGTCCATCAGGACTGGAGAATTGTCCTGGGTTGAAAGCACCGACCCTACAGATCCTGTTATGCCCTCCAGCTGTCCCTTTCCTCCCTCCTAGTGTCACCTTGCGTCTTCAGGATCCAAACTCACATAAAAATCTGCACGCAGATGACAGTGGTTGTCTCACCACTTGGCAAGCTCCCTGTGGGTATTCACTCGGGAGAGGAGCCCTGATGGCTGGCCACAGTGTGACACAGAGTAGAGCGTTGAGGCTGCAGATGGTGGAAACAACTGACTCCGTCACCTTGCTGAGAGGCTAGGGAACGTGGCCTTCCTTTGGCTTGTCGCACCTGGAGGAGGGATGCTGACCCACTGCCCTGTCAATCCCTCTTACTCTCACTGATCAAAGACATTCTCATAGCAGAAAGGTATTCTCTAACCCATTAATATCATCACATGTAAATGAAAAAATTGCCTCAAAGGACCCATTTTCCACAGTCCATTCTTCTCTAGCTCTCAGGGTTCACTTTGTTTTGTGTGTGTGGTTTTTGTCCTGGGCGGAAACAGGCAGCCTATTTGCCTGCTGTTGTTGGTGGAGAGGGTTCAGGCACAGTCAGCTGTGTTGTTTGATAGTGTATTTTGGTAATGGTACCTCTGTCAACTTGGCTCACTCATTTTGACCTACACCAATCAAGTTGTATCTGCAAATAAGGCCTCATTGTCTTGATCCTATTTTATAGGTGTTACCTTTCCAGATGAATCTGCAGTGGACTTAGAAAGAAGTCAAGCAATTTTTATTTGCTTGTTGATGTTTTTCACAGTACTGTTTCTAGCCAAGACTTCTCTCTTTTTAGTCACAATTTCCTTCAAAATATGCATGCTTGGCTTTTAAATGTTGCTCCCAAAGTGGTGATTTCAGGCAGTTATTGCTGGAAGTTTCTAGCAATAAAGATACCAAAGTTTAGGCTATTTCTAGCTAATCGGTAGTAAAAATCTGCATTTTAAGTACTCATCGGCAGCAGGGCGTGATGTAGGACTTTCACTGTGGTCTCAGATTTGGCACTGGGACCTGTGGCTTAAACTAATGAGCGCTGAATATTCCACATTTTAAAGAGCGCCACCAACAACTTTGATGCGTTCCCTCAGAGGAAATGGTTGGATGCTGCGCAGAGCAGGCCCTACACGATCAGCCATTTCCCTCAGCCTCCGCCTAGCACCCTGGTCTCGTTTATCCCGTCAGAGGGCGGAGAAGCGAGGGAAAAACTGAGACCCAGAAACAGAGCAGGCATTGGGGATCTTTGCCTTTGGGGAGAGCAGAGTTCCTACTGGAAGGCTGATCTCTCCTGGCCCTCCTAGAGGACTTTCCCCTTCCAGCAGCTAAGTGAAGGGGAGACCAGCATTCTCTGTACTGGTTGGAAATTTACTCGGGCAGAAGCCTTGATTTGCTCCTGTGCCGATTGCATGGAGACAATGCAAGCCAGAGACAGAGCCAGTGTCTCCGTTTGGGTTCTGCCTGAAGCGGAACTGAGATGAGGATTCGAGTGCAAGTAGCTTGTTTGGGAGGTAAACAGACCTAGTAAACATTGCTAGGAGAGTCAGGATGTGAGACAGGAAGGGAACCAGCAGTTACAGGAAAGGTAATTTGTGCTTAATCCCAGTAGGAGCCGGGGTGGAATTCAAGCCTTTGAGTGAACACAGCAGAGAGGGATCTGGGGGCATTTATAGACCTACTCTCATCAGTCACTGTTGAGGGCCTCTCTCTGGAGAGCATTAATTCTCTGCCGCTCTCACCTCCCCTGCCAGTGAATAGAGTGGTCTCCAAAGGAAGCCCTCAGACAAAGAGATACAGATGCTGGGGTATGGGACGGGGGCGTTATTGACAGGGTCGGGTGTTGCAGGCAGAAAGAGGCCTCAGAGGAACAGCCTGCCCTGCCAACGTTTGGCAAAGCAAGGGTGCGTGACTTTTCCATAGGGGAAGGAGAACAAGGAAAATAACTGGGCTTGCGTCACTTTATTGCCTGCTAAGCAGACAGCTGGCATAGGGAGAAGTTACTGGGTGTACTACCGGAAGTGGGATCTAAACACGGGCCAGAGATGGTTAGTCCACAAACACAGGAAGTACCAATGACTTTTTCTCTATCACCTTTCACTTTTTCCTCTTTTGAAATTTCCTGTTTCTCCTGTGGTTTCAAGGTATGAGGCCCAGTATCGGAACCTAGGAGGCAGAGGTAGCTGAAGTCCCGGCAGTACAGTTCTGTTCAGAAATTTTGCAGAGTCATCTGTGTTCACCTATTTGATATTTTCCCAAATGTGGGGAAATACTGGAGGGAGTTATCTAATTAGATTGGGAAATTACAGGGAAACATGGTACATACTCTTTTGTAGCACTTGTTGTCTGGGTGATGTCTGTCTACCCTCTGCTTGTTAAGGACAGAGACCACATCTTATTTGACTTTATATCTCCTGAAGGACCTCGAAAATGATATTCATTATAACCTTAGTATTCAGTATTTTTAACTTTAGTATATCAGAGATAGTATTGTGCTTCTATGATTTCTAACTAAAACAAGGATGGCTATGACGTCTTCTTAAAGGAATATCCAGTGAATGCTTGGTTTCTTAAATGATAGGTTATAATAATTTTAGCAAATTCACCCTTTAGACCACTTTCCCAGGGGAGAAATAGAAAGTGCTGAGTAGCATCTTAGGCGTGAATTCTTACCTTTTTTCCCTAAATCTGGTCCAGGAGGCAAACCCCACAGCACCTCTAGAAGAGAACATCCAATGAGTTCAAAAGAGAACGTGCAGGCATCTGAGGTTTTAAATTCATGTCTTCTCTCCATATCACTGTCAGCACTGCCCTTTAACTGCTTCTGTAATGGCATCCTCATAACAGGACAGGTTCAAGTGGTTCTTTTTTTTCCCTCTACCTGGGGCATCATCACCCCCTTCTCGGCTCAGGTGGAGTTGTACAGGTTTTGGTTATAGAGTCATAATTTTCCCTAATCCCCTGATGTATCTTGTCAGGCTTCACAAATATGATGACTTATTTTCATTCACCGCTTCAAATGAAATAGTGGTTTCACTGTCATTGGTTTACCTACTTGATGGATGTATCCTAGCAACACGTTAAAAGTTTCTTTTGCGAATAATGGTAGTGAGTAATTGCTACTTGTCAGGTCCCACACTAAGCACTCCCCCTATATGAATTCATTAAACCCTTGCAACAGAAAAGTGTCCTCAGGTTGTTATTATTATTTCCCGAGTACAGATGAGGAAACTGAGGCACAGAGAATGTAAGTAACTTGACCAGAGTGACACTGCTGATAGGTCAAGGTGTACTGGATTTCAGATCCAGGCAGTCTGGGCCAAAGTCTAAACTTTTAACCACCATGTAATACTGCCTCTATTAGAGGATCCAGTTAGTGCAAGACCCACTGATACATACTCAGCAATGAAGTTCATTGCAGAGACTTGAGGCAGAGAGGGCAGCCGTGAGGAGGACTTGAGTATGTGGATGCCCACGCAGAAGACCAAGTAGAACAGGCACAGGGCTAAGAGGAGTAAACTTTTGCGGAATGTCATTTGAGTGGACACTCTCTGAAGCATCTGATAATCCCAAGTGATGATCTTTAGCCCCCATCCCCTTCACCGCCACTCAGTACAGGGAATTGCCTCTCAGATGCCATTTTTTAAAAATTTATTTTATTGAAGTGTAGTTGATTTACAATGTTGTATTAATTTCTGCTGTACAGCGAAGTGATTCAGTTATAGATATATATACCTTCTTTTCATATTCTTTTCCATTATGGTTTATTACAGGACATGGAATACAGTTCCCTGTGCTATACAGTAGGACCTTGTTGTTTATGCCATTTTTATACAATATAATTACACTGGCCAGCGTCTTCCACCTCGTGTATCTTAACAGATGTCTCCACCAATCCTTGCAGAGACCGAGCCACTGAAGCAGTGGGAGATTGTATCTCCTGTTTGCAACACATCTGCCTCTGTCCTCTTTATTTATCTACTTTTCTGAGCTTTTCAGTTCCTCTAATCCAAGGTCAGCACTCAGCCTCACATCTTTTGTTGAAATGAAAATGTGACTCAAGCAAAGTTACTATTTTTTAGTCCTAGGTACTTCTTGTCCATGTCTCAAAATGTCATACAGTGTAAACTTAAGTTTATAAATGTACATGCCAAACCTCAGTATAAAACTTGGTCTTCCAACGAAATTCAGTTTATCCTGATCTGGGATACTCAGTGTTCCCCTGCATCATAACACTCCCATTTTTTTATATGCCATTCCATTTCACAAAAGAAAAATATCTCCATTATGACTATTTTAGTATTTTCTTCAGATAAGAAAATCTCACTTTAGCAATCGGCTCCGTGATCCCCAATGCTTAGAAACATCTTTCTTCAAGTACCTTAGGTAATGAACTAGATTCATTTATATATCCAGTGCATATTTAAGGAACACTGTCACTGTTCTAGGTGTAAGCATGTATTTAAATGATAAGAATTGTTTAATTCACTAGAGACTGTATTATAGTAATTTTAAAAGTCAGCATGTTTGAATAATGATGGATGTAAATATTACTACAGTCATTGATTGATAATTTAAGTATATACATATAATAAGTCTTCTAATCTATGCAAACTCAACCCTAAATTGTTTGGGGTCTAATTTCAGTTTTTTTAAAAAACATGATACACAGAATCTGTTGCCCTATAATGGAATTAATATAGTCATTCATAGAAACTAAAATACAAAACAAAACAAAGGAAACAAAAGGAAAACAAAATGAACTTCCAAATGTCATTCATTTGGAATGCTAATAAATGTCACAATTAAATGTGGTTTTTGATAAATTTAGGATAATTATAACATACGCAAGAAGTTCATGAACTGAGAACCTCCACTCAACCTCCACCCTCTTTGAATCTCCCATGTATCAGTACACTTGATTTGAAATACATCTGGCTTTTTGAAAAATTGTGTTGTTCCTGAATCCCAAATATTTACAATATAATGGTTAGATTCTCTGTGTTTTGTATATTCTAAACTCCAGCTAAACTTTTCCTTCATAGTTACTATTGAAATACCTGGTAAGAAGACATAGTTTCTTTCCGGACAGCTTTGAATCATCAATAATGTGTTTCTCTACCAAATGTCAAACAGATAGCTAGTGGGAAGCAGCCGCATAGCACAGGGAGATCAGCTCGGTGCTTTGTGACCGCCTAGAGGGGTGGGATAGGGAGGGTGGAAGGGAGGGAGACGCAAGAGGGAAGAGATATGGGAACATATGTATATGTATAACTGATTCACTTTGTTATAAAGCGGAAACTAACACACCATTGTAAAGCAATTATACTCCAATAAAGATGTTAAAAAATAATAATAAATACAAAGGAAAAAAATAATGTGTTTCTACTTTCTCAGTTATATTTTTACACTTGAATTCTTCTAGTCTATACACCATGTTTCCTAACATTTGGTGCCTTTTTGGAAGAACAGGTTGACCTGATAAGTGTCCAAAGCAGTTTTTCTGCTGGATAAGTCTAGGCATAGCATTAAATTCTTCCTTTCTGTTGTAGCTCATTTCTTCTGTGGTCCATGTCAATCAACAACCATTTTCCCCAAGAACCATACCCATCGTCCTCCTCAATCCTTTGCCCACCTATAGAGGTTGTCCCATTCTGGATGGACTGAGGGTGGTGATCCAGTAGTTGAGATGGATCATTTATATTCTGTCTCCTGGAAATTTGGACTCAGGCACAAAGAGCTCTGAGAGAGTAGAATTTTTTTCCCAGTGTGTAGAGAATAGAGGTAGGACTATACACAGGTAACCAGAGGAATCCCATCAGTGTGAGGAGGGATTTGCATGCGTTTCTCTAAAAATAATTTTTGCTTCTTTTCCTTGTTATGTAAATAAGAGACCAATTAATAGTTTTAGGTGAAACAGAAAAATATAACTATTTTAGTTTTTGTTTTGTACTCTTTTTTCTATGTGTGAGTACATATATAATTATGTATAAATATGTAGTAAAAGTATGTTTTTAAGTTTTATTTTTAAAGCTTCATATTGAGAATTTCCCCATACAATAAAATTCTGAAATTACCCTTCAAGTTTATCCAATTGAATTTTTAAATATTACCAGTCAGTTGTCGCTACAGAACTTTGCAATTAAAACATTTACCCTTGTGCACACCTCTTTCTCAACATCTCTCAATATTTCCTTTTTATTTAATTCTGTTTCATCTGAAATTTTTGGATTATTCATTTCCATTCCTTGCCTCATCATATTAGCTAGACTTTCCACATAGAAGTGATGGGACAGTCTAGCTTTGTTATTAAATTTAATGAGACTGTTTCAAGCATGTTTTTGCCCATTGGTTTACAGTAGCTCTTTCTGTCATATTAAGTAAGTGCCCCTGTATTCTTTGCCTAAGTCATTTGTAAAACCATAAACTGATACCCAAGTATCGTTTGAGGTTACTTTCTCCTTTGACCACTTGATGTGAAGCACATGAACAGACTCCCTAATACCTTTGACTTTATGGGCTGCTGCTCGGTCATACTGTGTAGACATTTAACATGTTAGCTGAAATCATTTTATAAATTGATTGATAACAATATTAATCATAAGTTTGAATTTTTATTTTGTTGTCAATTAGCAGTTTGAGTGACATGTCATTTAGCCCTCTTTCATTGTCATTTGGATTCCCATGACTTCACTTTTTGCTCTCCAGATTTTCTTTATTCCTGGCATGTTTCTAGAATGGATGGTGGAATTTGGCATTATTGGAAGACTGTTTGGTCTTTTGCATGTTTATTCTGTTGTTTTTTTTACAGTCTGGATTAAGTCTGCTACTCATCAACTCCCGTGCACACCATTTCCCAATTTGATGTACTGTTCCAGTGGGTCCACTTCAGAATGTTTTGTGTCTGTGTTTAATAACTAAAGCATGTACGTGGGTGGAGAAATTCTGTGACCATAAATCTGAGATTAAGTTCTTTTCTGACCCTCTGGTTCTTTTCTGATTTGGCTAGACTGTAAAAAATAGCCCAAATGTTACTCAAGCCAACATTGTTTTTTCATTCTAGAATTTCAGTCTAGAAAGCCTGAGTAAATGCTTAAATAAGACATATTAAATGTAATTGATTTGATATCACAATATAAATAGGAAAGCTCAGTTACTGCAGAATACTCTTTCCAGCTGTACTTTTGTCATTGTTTTACTTTTTGCTTGTTTGTTTTTAGTGAATGTTTCTGTTGTATCATCAAGTAGTACGATTAAAAATTCCTAGCATATATGCTTGGTATATAATAGAAGCTCGATATAGGTTTGGTGAAATAAGTTTAAATATAGCATTTATAAGATTTTTTTCATTTCACAATTGCATAACGAGACTACTGCCACAAAAGTTTTGGCCTAGAATTTATTAGTTTATTCTGCATGTTGGACACATATCTAACGAAAATTAAGGCATTTACTTGTTTATTCTTTCATCCACTTATTTCATAGTTATTTTTTGATCTTCACTGGAATAAAAATATGAGTCAACCTTGCCATTGAGTATCTTGCTAGCCTGGGATATGGCCAGATATATAAGTGTCAACTCTGATGGGGTTGGTGTGTAGTGGGAGGCATTGAGGTGGATTTCATACTTGGGAAAGTTTCAGTGAGGAGATGAACTTTGATCTGGATTTTGAAGAACTGGTAAAAGTGGAGGTAGACATAGTGGGAGATAAGAAAGAGTTGTTAATTTCCAGGTGGAGCAAACAGAAGGAAAGCATGGTGTGTTTCAAAACCTCTGAATAGAATGGTGTAGGGAGCATATGGTGTAAGAAGTAGGTTGGGGAAGTAGGAGATAGGGATGGGATAAGGGATGTGACTGGAAGCGTTACTTAGGACAAGGTGATAAAAGGGCTTGTAAAGAAATTTATGCTTTATTTTGTAGATGGAGGGAAAATCGTGGAAATTTTAAACATGATTAGATCAGTATTTCAGAAAGGTAAGTTGGATGGCAGGCCAGACAATGGATTTGAAAGAAGAGCAGCTTCAGCTAGAGATGCTTGAAACAACTGGTGTTTTTCAATAATCCAGACAGAACCAATATCCTGTACCTAAACCAAGGCTGGGGCAATACAATCGTGAGACTCCTAGATAGTTCAGAGGTGAAATGTATAGGTCTGGATCGGTTACTGAAGGTGATAGATTAGAAAGGAGGCATCATAGATTACTCCGAGATTGCAGATTTATAAAGTGGGATAGATTATGGTGCCGTCGTTGACCTATTTTAAGAACAGAAGGAAGGAAACCTTATTTGTGCATCGTGAGGATAAATGGAGTTTGAGGGGCATGTGGCACATTCAGGCAGAGGTGTCCACTGGACTGCTGGAACTTCATATTGGGAGTTTGAGTTTATATGGCATGCATTTAGCAGTCATTAGTCTATAGGTGAGACTCAAAGTTCTGAGTTCACGTGACGTTTCGTAGGGGAAGAATAGAGGAAGGAGAAAGAGAAAATTCGGAAATGATATAAAAGGACAAAATAGAGGTAAATAAAACCCTGTAAATATACTACCAAGAGACAGTCAACATTTTGAGGTACATGCTGTTAGTCATACTCATACATGCATGCACATACATGTAGTATTGAATACATTTACACACACATGCACACTAATGTAAAAAATATCATTGTTTTTGGTTACCTACTTTTTACATTTAATATTATTCAGTATTATTATTCTAAGGATCTTTCATGATTGCCCTGTAATTTATTTAACCAGTAACCTATTGTTGCAATTTTATATTGTTTCCATTTTCTATTTTGCAAATTATTCTAGGATATTCATCCTTTTGATCACTTTTTATGTGTATCCATGGTTACTTCCTTAAGATATTCTTAGATGTAGAATTGTAGTTCAAATCACATGAAATTTTGGGGGCTATGATCACTTTGTCTCACTGTACTCCCCAATATTAACAGTCTAGGTGGCGTTTCCAGTAGAAGTAACTGTTTCCCCACGTATTTTACAACTTTTACCTTAAAAAAAAAAAAAAACTTTGACCATTTGAGAAGTGAAAACATAGTATTTCTATTATTGAACTTTCATTATTTTGGTTGTTAGTGAAGTTAAATGTTTTTCATATTTTCTGACAAATAGAATTCCTTTTTTTTTGTCTTTGTTTTGCTCAAACATCTATGTTTCTGTTATTTTTCTCATTCTTTTCCTTTAGAGATATATGAAAGTTCTTTATATTTTAAGGACCTTAATACTCTATTTGACAAGCATGATGAATATATTTTCCAGTTTATCCCTTGCTTTCTAATTTTGATTTTTTGAGACAGAGCAGAAACTTTAAGGAATGCAGTACTAATTATGGTTTTGTCTTACTGCCTTGGCTAGAAGTTGCAAAAGGATTTTAAGTAAGAGTGAAAATACTTAGAATTGCTGATTTGCTCCTTATCTAATTGGGAAATATGCTGAGTCTTCACAGTTAAGCACAATTTTACAGTGTTGCTTTGAGTTAGATACTCTGTCATATTACTGAGTATCTTTTTATTTCTAATTTTCATTCATAAAAATAAAAAACTTAATTTTATTGAATGCCTTTTTAGTATCTTGTATTATTATTTTCTTTTAATTGGCACGATTATGTTGTGTTATAGCAAAAGACAATTTTAATCTACTTTTGCATTTGAGGAATGAACCTTATTGAATAAAGGAGAAAGATCTTTTGAATCTTATTTTTTTATTTAGATTCACTTTATTTTTATTTTTTATTGAAATATGGTTGATTTACAATGTTTCAGGTGTACAGCAAAGTGATTCAGTTATATATATATATATATATATATATATATTCTTTTTCAGATTCTTTTCCATTATAGTTTATTACACGATATTGAATATAGTTCCCTGTGCTATACAGTAGGACCTTGTTGTTCACCGATTTTGTACATAGTCGTTTGTATCTGCTAGTCCCAAACTCGTAATTTATTCTTCTCCCCTTTCCACTTTGGTAACCATAAGTTTGTTTTCTATGTCTGTGAGTCTACTTCTGTTTTGTAAATAAGTTCATTTGTATCATTTTTTTAGATTTCATATATAAGTGATATCGTATGATATTTGTCTTTCTCTGTTTTGAATATCATTTGAATTCAGTTTGGGAGTGTTTATTTGGAATTGTGCATTTATGTTTATAAATGAGGTTAGTCAGCAGCTTTTTACTCTAAATTTGTACTAATAAACTTTTTTAGTTTGGATTTCTGACATTTTATCTCACTACCACCAAGGTGTATTTCTGTCTTTCGTTGCCTTTTTGGTTTCCCGGCATTTTTTTTTCTTTTCCAGTCCCTCGCCTCCTGCACATCTCTGTTTTCTTCTTAGCCTGCTCTCTTTCTGTGGCTTTCAGTTCCTGTTTTCATAGACGCTATGGGTTTCTAAATCCTAGTGATGCAAGTACCATTCTATTGCATTGCTTTCTTCTTATTTCAGTAATAAATTCTGTATTCTTCCAAATCTTCAAGTTGATTTTGCAGTTCTTGAGTTGACAGAATATTTTTATGGGCCTGCTTAGACTTTCTGTGTTTTTCCCTCCAGGGACAAGGCTATATATCTAGTTTGGCCTGCATGGTCCAGTATGGTGGACACTAGCTAGATGTGGCTATTTAAATTTAAATTAATTAAAATTACACACAGTTATGAATTCACTTCCTTAGTTGCGGTAGCTTCCTTTCAAGTGGTCAGTAGCCACATGTGCCTAGAGGCTACTCTATTGAACAGAGCAAATAACATGTCAATTATCACAGAAAGTTCTATTGGACAGTGCTTATTTAGACCCTCTGTTTCCAGATGCAGTGTGTGGCTTATTTTTAACCCTCTTCACTGATCACTTGGGTAGGTTTTCGATTTGTTTTATCAATAATAATAATAGCAGATGTTATAGCCATGTATTCCAACACTGATTTTACGCACTTGTTGATTGTTTGCTGCAAACACTTTCGCTGGATATACCATTTCATTCATGGATGAGGAAGAAGGAGGACACAAAACTCCTATCTGGCTGCTTTGATATTTTTTTGCTAAATAAAGATAGAATGTAAGGTACAGATAAAGTTTAGGAATTCACTGTGAAAAACAGAACTAAATCCTAGAAAGCATTTATTATGTGCACTTACCGTAGGTAAATAAAACACTGAAATGGTGATGAGAAATGAAGTAAACAAAGGACTGAAAGGAAAACAAAACTGGCTGAGAAGCTAAAGGGAATAAAGAGAAAACTGTGTGAGACAAAGAAGTATTGTAAAAAGAAAAATAAATGCGATGCCAGGATTAATTCTTTTTTTTCTTAAGGTGACAATTTTTAGGCGATTTTTAAGGTACTTTTTTTAAATAGGAAGTATAGTCGATTTACAATGTTGTGTTAGTTTCTGGTATACAACAAAGTGATTCTGGTATATATATCTCTATTCTTTTTCAGATTCTCTTCCATTATAGGTCATTACAAGTTGTTGAATATAGTTCCCTGTGCTATACAGTAGGTCCTTGTTGTTTGTCTGTTTTATATATAGTAGTGTGTATATTTTAATCCCAAACTCCTAATTTATCCCTTCCCCCCTCCCCTTTGGTAACCATAAGTTTGTTTTCTATGTCTGTGAGTCTGTTTCTGTTTTGTAAATAAATATATTTGTATCATGTTTTTAGATTCCACATATAACTGATATCATATGGTATTTGTCTTTCTCTGTCTCCTTACTTCACTTAGTATCATAATCTCTAGGTCCAGGATTAATTCTTTTTTTTTTTTTTTTTTTGCGGTATGTGGGCCTCTCACTGTTGTGGCCTCTCCCGTTGCAGAGCACAGGCTCAGCGGCCATGGCTCACGGGCCCAGCTGCTCTGCGGCATATGACATCCTCCTGGACCGGGCATGAACCTGCATCCCCTGCAACGGCAGGCGGACTCTCAACCACTGCGCCACCAGGGAAGCCCCCAGGATTAATTCTTAATTGGAAGTAGAAGGGAAGAGAAACACTGTGTAAAACCAGTGATATGGAAGAAAAGCTTGAGACATTTCCACCCAATTCGGAAGGAAGTAGAATGAGATAAAAATGAAAAAAGAATAGAATATGTCCAGAAAATGATGAACCAACAGATGAAAATGAATATATAAGAATATGAATATATCCTTTTCCCAGATATACTATTCACAGATGTAAAGCAATAAACATTCCTTGAACTGAAGAATATTTGAGTATTCAAATTAAAAGTATTAACTAAATAACAGATGAAGCTTGATGAAATTTTGGAATTTGAAGAATGAGGAAAATATTACAAGTAGCTTATGGTGTCTTTTTTTAAATTGAAGTATAGTTGATTTACAATGTTGTATTAATTTCTGCTGTGCAGCAAAGTTATTCAGTTATACATATATATATACATATTCTATTAAAAAATTCTTTTCCGTTATGGTTTATCACAGGATATTGAATATACTTCCCTGTGCTATTCAGTAGGACCTTGTTGTTTATCCATTCTGTATGTAAAGGCTTGCATCTGCTAACCCCAAACTTCCAATCCATCCGTCCCCCACCCCTCATCCCCCTTGGCGACCACAAGTCTGTTCTCTATGTCTGTGAGTCTGTTTCTGTTTCATAGATAAGTTCACTTGTGTTGTATTTTAGATTCCACATATACGTGATATCCTGTGGTATTTGTCTTTCTCTTTCTGACTTACTTTGCTTAGTATGATAATCTCTAGGTCCATCCATGTTGCTACAAATGGCATTATTTAATTCTTTTTTATGGCTGAGTAGTATTCCATTGTATGTGTGTATATATACACACCACATCTTCTTTGTCCATTCATCTATCGATGGACATTTAGATTGTTTCCATGTCTTGGCTATTGTAGATAGTGCTGCTATGAAGATACAGACGCATGCATCTTTTTGAATTATAGTTTTGTCTGGAAATATGCCCAGGAGTGGGATTGCTTAATCATATGGCAACTCTATTTTTAGTTTGTTGAGGAATATCCATACTGTTTTCCATAGTGGCTGTACCAACTTACATTCCCTGTGGTGTATTCTTTGTACTTAATGTTCCCTAACATGGAAAAAAACATATGTGGAAAACAAGTTGAAACACTGGCATAATTCACTAGTTTTCTGCCTCCTGGAGGAAAGTGGCTCTGATAGAGTCACAATAGGTATCAGTTCACAAAATCATATTTTTTTAAAGATGACTTATGAGTTTCTCTAGTTACTATCCTCAGTCAAAGTTGACCACAGTGGGTAATTGCAGCTAAGGTTGTGCTGAGGTTGGTATTATATCTACATGTAGTTTAATTAATGGAGCCCAAGGGCAAATATTGTCCCCATGTCAGCTTTCTTGTAACCTCTGTTTTTCTTTCAAGATCGTTTTTCAAAACAGTTCCCTTGTGGCCTGACTTGGAGGGTGTGGGGAGGGGGATTGCAGTCTTGTGTAATGGTGATGGATCTCGGGTGTTAGAACAATGTTACACAACCCTGCATTTTTATCATTCTAATGACTCTTACTGGACAAGGGGAGCTTACTTCTCTGCCAGATATTTATACAAGCTAATCAGAGGCTTGATACAATACAGATGGTGATAACCTTTTGCTATACAAAGTTCATGTCAAGTTTTTTGTTGGCCACAAAGGGTTTGCCTCATTCAGTATTCTGGACCAAAAAACTCTATTTCTTAAATACCTTTCAAAGGATTGCAGATGATGTAAACTATTTCAGGAACTCTAAGAGGAGAATCAAGAGTTGGTCCTCTACCACATTCCACCAACATTACCACAGCTCTATTTACTTCTTAGATCTGTGGGATGGATGAAAAAATTGTTTTTATTGAATTATGTTCTTATTCAAGTATGATGAAGCACAGAGATTGGGGGAGGGGGGTAGGTTATTTTCAGTAAATCATCCATTCCCCGCTCTATCCTTAAAGTGCATTCCAAACCCAGATCTTGTGTAATTCTTTGCTTGGACTACTAGTCCTGCTATTCTTCTTACTATTTTAAGCTTAATATATTGTCTTGCCAACAGATATAATGGTTCCTGTAAATACTCAGTAGTTCTCTGCAAGAAGAGAAGAAAAATAGAATCACAGCTTAAAGTGTTTTGTACCTAATGAGTACAACCAGAAATCTCTGCAAATCCTAACCTGGATGTCAAGGAATGTTATTGACAGGAGTGAAGATTAATATTCCAAGATGGTATTTGTTTATGTCTAAAGGACAATAAAGGCACAAAAAGAAAACTTTATCTTTTTTTGTGCAAAACTCTACAACATACAGCACACACACACACACATTCTGTATATTCCCACTGCTCACTTAAGACCAATGTACTCAAGCAACTCTCTTCAGTGTATCCTAGAGTTTATCCACTCTAGATTTCTAGATGTAGAATTGCTGGATCAAATGGTTGGATAGAAAAAAAATTAATGAAGAATTTGATAAGCTGACTCTCAAGCTCAATTGGAAAGGAGAATGTTCAAGGTTAACTACAAACATTTTAAAAGAGAAAATAAAAGGATGTTAGAGTTTCCCTACCAGATATGAAAAAAAAAATCCTATGACAGTATAGTAACCAAACTGTGTGGCATTGGCCATGAATCAGCAAGTAAGTCAATAAAACAGAATGCAGAGACTTTAACCAGGGAAGAAAATTGCTTATGAAGTTGGATAAAAGTAAAGGGAGTATCTATTTCACATCAAAGGAAAATGTATGGATTTAATAATTTTTAAAAAACAGAAGTGTTAGAGAAAAGACTATGAGAATATTTTAATAGACTTGGGGAGGGGAAACTTTCTAAAGCAGTATACAAGGAGAGAGAGATAAGGGTGACTCCAAGGTTTTTGGCCTGAGCATTGGCTGCATTATGGGCTGCTGTTTATTGACTAATATTTATTGAGTGTGTACTATTTCCCCAATGCTGTGCTAAACTTTGAGAATTAAGAATTGAAGAACTAGACAAAAACATCTGCCTTCAAGGAAGTTACATGTGGGGAGGAGACTAGGTTTTTGTCTGAAGTTGTCCTTGCCTTTGTCACCTCGGAATATCTTTGAGCTGTGCTGCAAAGAGGTTGAATCAAGTGACCTCCTTCTCTCTCCCCCTGCCCTTCATCTCTAGCCTTTGCCTCTCCCTCTAAATAAGGTGGGGTTGTCGGAGTTCCAAAAGACTTTATTCTACCTGTTTTCCAAGATATCACAAGGTTCCATCAGTAAGAGAAGCTGTGTTTGTAAAAAAGAACATATTTCACTCTCTGCCGATTAAGATTTTTTAAAAATTCTTTATTTTTCTAATATATTTTTCTAGTTGTCATTTCTATTTTGAGACTCCAATCCACCTGATGAGAGAAAACTCCATCCAGGTACTTCCAAGCAAATTCAAAATCAGAACTTTCTCAAGTGCTTCACTTTTGAAAACGGAGCCACATTCAGGAATGTTTCCCTCTTCCGTTTCTCCTTCTAGTTGAGTCTAAACTTTGGAGCTTCTGCAAAGCTGCAGCAAAGGAGTGGATGTCCACCTCTCAGCTCTGACACTCCCTGCATGTCCGTCGTCTGGAATTGTCTCAGTTCTCTCATCAGTGGTCATGATGATCATCCTTGGTCATCTGCATATGGGTTTGTCAGCTTTGCCACCCTTGGTGCAGTAATCTCCTGGGGATTCCAGGATTTCTTCATGTTGCTATTGCCTGAGAGAGACATAGCTCTCATGGTCCATGCTGTCAGCCACTCCCACATCCTTAATATTGCCAAACTCCCTAGGAGTCTTGATATTGCACCAACTCTCTCTCCTAAGCCTCTCCAGGAATACACAAGACTCATCAGGTCTTCTCCCCTTCAACATCCCACATAGTTGTATTCTATTGCCCCATGTCACTGTGACCAGCAGCACTTCTGTGGGACTTACCATTATCCCAAATATCCACATGGAAAGAGGACTCATGGATCCCTATACCCATCCCTATAAAGGAATGTCAGTCATCGCTCCTACGGTGACTGAGTTGGGGTGTGTGGAGGGATTGGTATAGAGCACAGCGCCTCACAGCAACATCTAAATCTCCTCCCCTAACTCCTCTTTCTCTCCCTCTCCTCAGAGGTTCTTTTTTTAAATTATTTTTTATACAATTTTTAAAGGTTACACTCCATCTACAGTTATTACAAAATATTGGCTATATTCCCCACGTTGTACAATACATGCTTGTAGCCTATTCTTATGCCCAGTAGTTTGTACTTCCCACTCCCTCACCCGTATATTGTCCCTCCCCTCTCTCTCCCCACTGGTAACCACTGGTTTGTTCTCTATATTTATGAGTCTGCTTGTTTTTTGTTATATTCACTAATTTGTTGTACATTTTAGATTCCGCCTAATAAGTGATACCATACAGTATTTGTCTTTCTCTGTCTGACTTATTTCACTTAGCATAATGCCGTCCAAATCCACCCATGTTACTGCAAATGGCAAAATTTCGTTCTTTTTTATGGACGAGGAGTATTCCATTGTGTATATATACCACATCCTCTTTATCCATTCATCTTTTGATGGACACTTAGGTTGCTTCCGTATCTTGGCATTTGTAAATAATGCGCTGTGAACGTTGGGGTTCAGGTATCTTTTCAAATTAGTGTTCTTGTTTTCTTCAGATATATACCCAGGAGTGGGATTGCTGGGTCATATGGTAATGCTGTTTTTAGATTTTTGAGCAACCTCCATACTGTTCTCCACAGTGGCTGCACCAATTTATATTCCCACCAACAGTGTACAAAGGGTTCCCTTTTCTCCACATCATCACCAGCATTAGTTACTTCTGTTCTTTTTGACGATAGCCATTCAGAGGTTCTTTTCTTGTCTGGAGTGAGGAAATATCTTACACGTACCAAGTATTCACCCCAGATCTTCTTGTCATTCATCAAGAGGGCGGCTTTTTAAGCTTTAAGAGCCATTAGTATCTCACGTTATTCTGCCACATACACCTGCCCTCTTCCTGTCTTCAGTACGGTCCTTCCACACTGTTTGTTTTCCTTTATTTCACTTGGTTTTCGAGAAGAAGTGGAATGAAGTGTTTGAATACCTTTTCTCAAATTGCTGGCTTTCCAGATGTTTTCCAGAGTAAATTTTAGTTTAATTTAATTGTCTTTAAATTCGGATTTAACAGCTTTATCTTTAGCTCACAAACTCTGAAACTAATTGGCAGGAATTATTGAATTAGAATAAATACCTATTAATTATATACTAATGAAATATGCTTTCTACAGACATGAATCTTATGAGAGAATCTGGGTCTTATAGCTGAGCCTGTCCCCTAACATGAATTGAGGCAAAGTTATTTTTAAAATCATAATATCTCCTTTTAACTTTAACAGAATGTAGGTTATAATGTTGCTCTTCTTCTGAATGTAGTATTTCTTGAATCATTGCTTAAGAAACATTGGATTCCTTCTAAGAACTTGCCAGAAAATATACCCTGGTGCCTCTTTACCTTTCCTAACCATTTCTAATGAAAAGCAACAACGGCAAATTTATTTATAAGCCAGACTCACCATTGGATCTCTTGTGCCTTTACAGTATGACGTTACAAAGCATCAGTGGCAATGAATATACACTTTTTAAAAAAAAAAAGGTTTCACCTTTTTCCTTTTATCTATAGAGAAGGAACAGCATATAACATTGTAAAGGATAACTCGCTTGTCCTAAAACAGTAAAGCCCAGTTGTCACATTGAATGAATCAGTATTTTCTCATGAAGATAGGACACCACCAAAGAAACAGCTGATTTGGTGCTAATACTGGGTGGTCCAAAAAAGATGAAGTGTTGAATCAATTCTCCAATTTTGGAGGAGCAGTGGAAAAACAAATAGAGGAGGCAAGTGAGTCATTATTAACTCTGGAAAAGACATGTTCTGTTAAATTTTCTTCCCGTCCAGCTTTTAGTGTATGATCATGAAGTGGTTCAGCTAGGTAGGTAAGTGGGTAGCTAGCTAAATGCGATAGGAAGTAGGTACATAAGACTCAGATTTGGTCCATATTTTGAGCCTGAAAATCAATAGAAATAGTTTAACAATAATTGATAATATGAATACAAATTCATTCCATAAACTTTTGTGTGTGTGTGGCTGTGCTGGGTCTTCGTTGCGGCGCGTGGGCTCTTCACTGCGGTGCGCAGGCTTCTCTAGTTGTGGTGTGCGGGCTTAGTTGCCTCGCAGCATGTGAGATCTTCGTTCCCTGACCAGGGATTGAACCTGCATCCCCTGCATTGGAAGGTGGATTCTTTACACTAGACCGCCAGGGAAGTCCCCATAAACATTTGTTCCTCTCAGTTAGCAAGCTCTATGGCAATGATGATGATGATGATGGTGACGATGATGATACATTTTAAATGCTTTTCAGGTTTATTGTGGTTCTTTGAGAAGACCATTGTAGGCTCTCATCTGTGCCTGTTTGTGTTTTCCCTTCACTGATCAGTGTTCCATTCCTCGCTCTTGTGAAATGTTAATGATCTTCACCAGCACTCCCTTACCTAATAAGGGAGGCTCAGAGTAGGCCAACACAATACGTACTCATACTAACTTGCCCTATTTCATTACAGCAAATTCTTCGTCATTCTAGAGAAAACTCAACAAAAGTTATATTTCTCATTACGGATGGATATTCCAACGGGGGAGATCCAAGACCCATTGCAGCATCACTGCGAGATTTTGGAGTGGAAATCTTCACTTTTGGCATATGGCAAGGAAACATTCGAGAACTGAATGACATGGCTTCCACCCCAAAGGAGGAGCACTGCTACCTGCTCCACAGTTTTGAAGAATTTGAGGCTTTAGCCCGCCGAGCGTTGCATGAAGGTAATGGAAACCTACTGGCATCACGCAGTGCCTTTAAACAGGGTTTGCTTCTTGCTTATTTCTTGAAACCCACTGTGGGGATAATACCAAGCCCTATGAGGTCTTTGCTGAGCATGATGCCCATGTGTTCTTCGTGTATTATGAGCTGCATTGAACTTCATGAGTAGAGATGACATTCTGGCCTTGCAACAGGAGTATTTGTTTTGTTTTGTTTTTTAATAACTGTGATACATTTTCACTAAAATGTCCATATGCTCCCACCTGGAACCATTAGAATCAGTGGAATGAACGAGGTGTGTTTTGAGGCCACACACGGAGTCGGAAGCCTTGACTTACATCTCATCTTCAGTTATCTGGAAGGATGAAGTAAACATTCAGAGACATGCTTAGTGAATCTAACCAGAGTGTTTCCAGAAATATACATGAAGATTATAGGGACAATAAATACTCAACACATACTTCTTGACCTGACAGTTTGAATATAGATATGCTTATGGATAAACTGAGGAGCAGTGACAGCGACAGGGAGTAGCATCAGTAAATCCATTCATTAGAGTTCTTTGTACACCATTTATAAGGATGTTTAGTTGGGTGACTTAAGTCAGATGAACTTCCAAGTGTAGTATGGGCATGTATCTTGCAGTGTTCCAGGAGAGAAAGTGCAGATTGGGAGGAGGAGATGGGAATCTAGCCTCAGACCAACGCCATGGAGCAAATTAGGCTTGATCTTTGCAGGTGTCCACATGAAAGATTCAGTTTGATGGGCAAATCATGGCAACATGAGGTTTCCTCACAATTAGTGATGTTCAAAATAAGTGGGTCAGCCTGACTGTAGTTCCAACAGAAGAGTTTAGAGCAGCGTCTCAGGCTACCTATGGATACAGCAAAAATTCCCAATTGGTCACCTACTAACTGGGTGGCTTTGGGAAAATTATTTAACTTTTGCACTCCCTAGATTTCTTGTTAATAGAGTAGGGTACAAGAATAGTACCTACTTCATAGGCTTATTCCAGGGATTAAATGGATTAATACATATAAAGTGATTAGAAAAGTCACTGAGGGCTTATTATACTAAGCTCTCAATAACTGTCCATTGGCTATTACCTTAGCCAATTTATCTAACATCTATGAGCTTCAGTTTCCTCTACTTTTAAAATAGAGATATTATAACATGTACCGAATAGCTTTGTCAGGAGGATTAAATAAAATATTTAAATTTCACCAGCACAGTGTTTGGCGTATGACAGAAGTTCAGTAACTGGGGCTTTTTTTGTTTCTCCTTTTCTCTGGGAAAAGTGATATATATGCTGAGTAGGAAGACAGAGTGGCTGTTGCACTAGATGGGATTATGAAATTGTGGGTGTTATTAGCTGTGTCATAGAGGACTCATTTCCAGTCCTACCAACCTTCTGTTTTGTAGGATGGGGGCCTTCTGCCCAATGCAAGTTGAGTCAGAAACTGGATGGGACAGAGTCTTCAAGGAAAGGATTTTGGTTACCCTATCACAACAGAGTTTTGAAAGGCATCACTTTTATTACAAAATACTAAAATCTAAAATGTGTAATACTCTAATCAAGTTTCCAGTTTCCGTAAGAAAAAATTCTGTTTTTACTGAAAAGAAACGATGGGGGCAAAGGAAGTGAACCTCATTTCTCCTGCCTCCATGTTCTCTGAAGCAACTTTCTTTTTTATATATATAGTTTTTAAATTTTTATACAATTTTTAAAGTTACTTCCAATTTACAGTTATTACAAAATATTGCCTATGTTCCCTGTGTTGTACAATACATCCTTGAGCCCATCTTATACCCAAGAGTTTGTACCTTCCACTCCCCCACCCCCACACTGCCCCTCCCCTCACTGGTAACCACTAGTTTGTTCTCTCTATCTGTGGTCTGCTGAAACTACTTTCAATTTGGATGGATCCACTTTGGGTCTCAAGGCTGTCCATGTTTGTGGCCAGTCTCAATAGATGTAGGTTCCAGAATAATAGCTTTCCACATATGCAGCTTGTTCACTTATCTCTCTCCCCGACCTAAATGCCAGTGCACCAGTCTTAAAGCTACGTTTTTCTTGCTCCCTCGACTGCCAAATAAACCTGTGTCTCAGAGCTAAGTCCAAGATGCCCATGTTGCAGACCTTGTACCCACACCATAGTCTGTTAGATGGGGCTTTAGGGTACTTGGTTGTACAAGTCTCTTTCTCTTAGGGCAGGGGTCTTCCCTTTACGTTGTCCCTGTCTATTTTCAGGGTCTTAATGCATAGAGACAGATGTTCCATAACTGAGGCCATCACCAATCTCCTTTCTGGGTATTCAATGGCAGTTCATGTGTCTTGCTGAAACTCACTCGTTTGAGTTTCTACTGTGGACCTATCACTGTATCTGGGCCTAGCACTGTGGACCTAGTGCTGGAATTTAGGCTAAGACTTTGGAACTTTCTCAGCAGGTAAATGGAACTTACTGTGTGCCTGATTCTAGACCATCCATTCCTGATAAGTCATAGTCAACCTTACCCTGCCCCGTCAGAACAGGACGGCTCTGCCTGTGTTGTTGAATTCCCAGCATGGCTCACGTCAGAGCATGGCTCAAATAATCCGTATGGTCTCCTTTTACACAACAAGTGAACATTTATTTAAAATTGAGAGAGAAACCAGATCCTGGTTCTATTCTTCAACTTGTGTGGTACCATTGTTTCAGTTTTTAATCGAATAATTATAGAAGTAATGGTATTTATTCTTAAATCAGTAATCACCATCAGCACCCTTTGACAGCAGTCAGGATTGCAGCTTTATTTATTTATCTGAACAAGGATTCTGGAAATCTGGTTACTGCTGCCTGACCTCATGCTGGTGTGGAAGCCTGGGGACTGACCTGGAGAACCGACTGCATTACTTCCTGCTGCATCTGGAGATTCCTCGCTGAAACTACTTAATTTCTGCCTGACCCTGCGTGGCCTTGAGAACTTAGGATGAGGTCCAAGACTGAAATAGCTTAACCAGCTGAATCAAATTCCCAGTCTGTGGTCCTGCAAATCACACACCTTCATATTTGGATGGGAGTGGGGGAGCAGTTGGGAATTTGATGGAAATGAAAAGATATTTTCTCTGTCTTGAGCTTCAGTTGTGGTAACGAGAGAATGTAACATGCAACTGCTCATTCTTTTTTTTTTATGACCGCCCTGTCATATGTGCTTGGTAGATCTGCCTTCTGGGAGTTTTATTCAAGAGGATATGTCCCATTGCTCATATCTGTGTGAAGCCGGCAAAGACTGCTGTGACCAGATGGCAAGCTGCAAGTGTGGGACACACACGGGTCATTTTGAGTGCATCTGTGAGAAGGGATATTACGGGAAGGGTCTACAGTACGAATGCACAGGTGAGTGCCCAGTCTGTGTGTAGCTGTGTCAGTTGTCTTTTCCTGTGTAGGAATCTGTCCACATACTCCATGGGTAAACACTAAGTACTTTGGTACTGCTCATGAGTCTGTGGATCGGTTGGGCAGCACTTTTGGTCTCAGCTGTGTTGGCTCAAGCATTTGTCGTTGGCTGTGAGTAGGGTTGGCTGCCCCGCTGATCTTACTTGAGTTCTCTCACCTGTTTGGGGATCAGCTAGCTGGAGGCTGGTCTAAAAGGGCTTGTCTAGGACTACTAGGCTGTCCTTTATATGGCCTCTCAGACCCCATGAAGTCAACCCAGGCTTGTTTACATGGTAGGGGCAGAGCTCCAAGAGGAAGAATGGCCTCTTGAAGCCTAGGTTCAGATCCGGAAAGGGAGAAGATTTGGAAACTTTTATTTGTAATCCGTCAATAGCCAAATCGCCAAAATCTACCTCAGCCTCTGTGGGAGATTGCAGCCCGTGGGATTCTGGTCCTCAGGCCACATGTAACTTGTAGGATTGTCACCAAAAAATGTAACTGATGGTCTTTTAGCTCTTCATAAGTCTCCACGAAGGGACATTAGAAAGCTCTAAAAGGGACATCACTTCAAAATGGAATTCACTTCTTCGACACTTATAATTTTATCTCCTCTAGGTTTTCTTACCACAGGATCTTCATGTTTTTAATACTATATTAGAAAGACAAGAAGAACAACTTGGGATTCTTGGGTTCTAAATTATATTTTAGCTGTGATACAAAAATAAATTATGTTTTAGGAAATATCAGATATACAGAAGTACTGTATGGTTTTGCTGTGATAGCATTTGGTTTGCTCTGTTTTACTTAAAAGGTAACACGGTTTTTAGAACTTACAACTCTTCCATGGTTTGCTGTTTGGGAAAAATGTATTCCCATGGAAATTAATACCCACCAGGAGGATTTGGGGGCAGTAGGTTTACTTTATACTGGCCGGTGTGGTCTTTCACTGCTCGTTTCACGTGAACATTATCTCATTCTGCTGTTGGGAAGGTAGGTGGGTCTGCTCTATAACACAGAAACGTGGTTCTCCCAGGGGTGAACCTTCCAGGTCTTTGACCTGACCTGCTTTCTCTCTTTTCTTCTCCTAGTGGGACATTTCTTCTCAGGTTCTTCTTTTACTCACTTTTACTTTGTTTTTTAAATTGAAGTATAGTTGATTTATGGTGTTGAGTTAGTTTCTGCTGTACAGCAGAGTGGTTCGGTTATAATATATATACATTCTTTTTTTTATGTTCTTTTCCACTGTGGTTTATCCCAGGATATTGACTATAGTTTCCTGTGCTCTACGGTAGGACCTTGTTGGTCCATGCTGTATATAATCGTTGGCGTCTGCTAGTCCCAGCCTCTGACACTTGCTTTCATTCGTGTTGCTCCCTCATCTCCCTTCCCTCGATTTCTCCTCCCCCCACCACTGGCCCTGATCCCAGCTGGCGGACATCCTTCCCGGGTCCGAGCGTCCATGCTCGCCCAGCAGAATCATTCCTTTCTTGGCCCTGCTCCCACTCCATCAAGCAGGATTTCTCATTTAAGCAGAAAAAAGGGAGGGTGGGATCTGCCCAACTGCCTCTGAGTTGGCAAGATGCCTCCCCTTGAATCTTCCCACACTTTCATGAACAGCCCAGCTTGGCACTCTCCCCGACGCCCCCTCCTTCCCTCTCCCGTCCAAGCCCACCGAACACAGGCAGAAGCTCTCGTTTTCTTTGCTGCATGCTGTAGTCAGCATGTCTGCTTTCCGTGTGGTCCTAGACTGAGCTCGCTGCCAGCAAGCCACTGCCGTGTGGCTGCCCAACAGCTCAGCCATGCTGTACCCGGCCTCCGCCGCTCCCGGGCACTGTAGTCTTGCATCCCTGGGGATAAGCTGCAGGAAGAGAGGGGGGCAGTTCGCAAACCCACTGCCCCCAGTTACCCAAGTCGCTGTGGCTGCTGCCAGTCGTGCATTGCAGGCAGAGAGGCACAGCCATCCATCTGTAAAATGTACACAGTTGGGTGGGCCTGTCAGTGGAGCTGCAGTAGAGGGGACAACAGCACTTTGGCTGCTGGTTCCAGTCAAGAACACCAAGCACAAAAGGAATCGTTTTTCCATCCCTTCTCTTAAATTAGTAAGCCTTCCTTACGTGCAGGATTGCAGTTAGATCCAGTTCATTTATATAACTGTTCTTTGGTTTTTTTTTTTTTTTTGGCTGTGCCACGCAGCTTGTGGGATCTTAGTTCCCCGAGCAGGGATCCAACCCGCACTCCCTGCAGTGGAAGCACAGAGTCTTAACCACTGGACTGCCAGAAAGTCCCTGATATAAATGTTGATATCGTCATCTTCAGTATTTGTTTCTCAGGGGTTAGAGAAAGTGGTATTGGAACTCTGAGCTGTGATTTTCACACTTTCGGGAGGCAGTGTTCATCACTGGCTTCTCCTTCATGGTACCAGCTAAGAGAAAATAAATAAATTATAGCCTTCTGATGACATGAAAGACTCATTACTAGACTCTTATCTTTTGGAAAGGCAGAAAGAAATATTTGCTCTAAATCATCCAATACTGAAAACCTAGCAGCTGTGAGCCCCTTTTCAAATCCGTTTAGCTGACAAATGTTCCTGAGCACTTTCTCTGTGCCAGTGGTTCAGTAGTTCAATGTGCAGGTAGGTGTTCAGTGGTGAACAGACAGACATGGTGCCTACCTTCTTAGAACTTACAATCTAACTACACAAATCAATTTGTAATCACAAACTGTGAAGTGCAGTATGAAGAAGGGACTGCCGAGAAGTTTAGACTAATATTGTACTCTCTAAACCGAGATCTGCAGGATGACTAGAAGATAGTTATTTTATTGCTTCAGGAGAGGATGTTACCTTTCATTAAGAAGAGTTGGCATTCTGGGTATTTATCCTCATTGTAGAAACAATGCCTTTCCGAAGCAAATCATTTCTCTTTAGAGCCAGAAGAAACCTTAGGGAGTATCTCCTCTAAACCCTTCATTCTACAAGAGGAAATTGAGGTCTCAGGGAAAGACGAGTATTTTGCTCAAGATGGCATATCCCGCCATCAATCAGCAGGACCGGGAAGGGACCCGGGACACTTTTCTCTAAATCCTGTTTCCAAGTTATCTAACTGCTTATTTTGCACTTTTGAAAAAAGCTTCTTGGGTACATTGCTTTTTGGAGACCATAAACACTGAACTGAAAGTGGTTAAAAATGCAGAAGGATCGAGCTCCAATTCAGCCTCTGACATAAACTATGTGGCTTTGGGTGATGCTTTCTGATTCTCAGTTTCTTCTGTAAAGTGGGCTTAATAATGGTATAGTTTTATGTGTATATATGTATGTATAGTTTTATGTATATATATATATTTTTTGGTATAGTTTTATGTATATATATACACATACATATATGTATATAGAAGTATACCTATAGATATGTGTGTGTGTATACAGTCATGTATGTATGTGTGGATAGATGGTTGGGTAATTGAGAGAATATACTTAGAATGCTTAGGACAGTATCTGGCACATCAATTCTTGATCAATGGTAGCTTTTATTATTAATCATTGTGAGATAATATAAATGTTATGAGAAAGCTAATGAAAGAACATTAAAATAATTATCTCAAGAATGAGATATTGAAGACAGGGGATCCCATCTATTTTGTAAATTCTGCTCTTCTGGGCTAGACTAGTGGCCCTAACCTGAGGAATTGTGCTATGGGGAGGATGAGGAAGGTTCCTGCATGCAGGTGAGTACCATCGGGAAGCTTTGCTGCTACTAAAGATGACCATATTGACATGACGAGTATCCAGTGAAAATCAAGAATCCTGTGTGAGAAAAGGCAGTGGGATAATGTGCCATTGGATTTTGAAGTAGAGGTTGTTTGCTTGATTAGGGAAGAGTTATATGCTGAGGCAAATTGTATTTGTTAGTTTCGTAGAAAAGTAGAATAGAGCTAGCTGTAAGGGTTTTTCTCACAATTCACTTGCGAGATGACGAAACTGCATCCCATATAGGAAGTTGTGTTTTTTTTTTTTTTTGGTTGTAAATCAATGCTTTATGAAAGGCTGTTGATATTTTGTTTTTGTTTTTTAAAAAAACCTACATAACTCGCTTTCATTTACTGCAGATATTTTGTATAATTCAGAAATTCAGGTATGGGACTTTAATACTACATGAGCAGGTTTCAAGGGCTGAGAAAACATCCTTCTAGGATTAGTTACTGAACTTAAGGGAGGAGGACTAAAAAACTGTCGAACCTAATGAAAGGGAGTCGCTTCCAATTTCTAGCTCTAGGATTACTTTCCTCATTCTTCACATTTAACGTAGACATTTGGAAGTGGTGATGCTACTGATGACAGCAGTAAGTGACTGATGATGGTGATAATAATAATGATAGCTAAGATTTGAGTAGCACTTACTACATCCCAGACACCATTTCAATCCTCGATATATATAAACTCATGTAATGGTCACAGTAACTCTCTGGAGTATTGTGAGACAAGGAAACAAAGTCTGAGAAGTAAAGTAACCGGTCCAGGGTCACACAGCTAATAGAGCTGATTTATGAACCCAGGTTGTCTGGCTCTGGAGTCTACCAGCTAGCCATAGAGATAGACATTCAACAAATAAACACAATTGAAAATATAATTTCAAATTCTGTTAAGTAGCAGTTTGATCCTTATGAGATCGTCAATATTGGATCACTTTCAACCCACAAGGTAGCAGCTTCACGCAGCTCAACGTGATATTAGGCAGGAAGAGAAGAGAATGAGTTATATAAAGACAAACCCAATCATGCCACACACCTGCTTACTGTTTTTTAATTATGACTCATTTGTTCAATAAACTTCAAGCTCTTTAGCAGAGCATTAAGGTTGTATTATTTGACCTCTTTACCCTTTGACCTAAAAGCTGGAGCTAGTTATAGTTTCCCCCAAATACCACTCTATTTCATTTCTCAGACATTTCTTCCTGCTTCTGCAGGTTCCCTTTCCCAACACACCCAACTATTCGCTTTTTTTTTAAACATCTTTATTGGAGTATAATTGCTTTACAATGATGTGTTAGTTTCTGCTGTATAACAAAGTGAATCAGCTATACATATACATATGTCCCCATACCTCTTCCCTCTTGCATCTCCCTCCCTCCCACCCTCCCTATCCCACCCCTCCAGGTGGACACAAAGCACAGAGCTGATCTCCCTGTGCTATGCGGCTGCTTCCCACTAGCTATCTATTTAACATTTGGTCCAACCATTTGCTTTGTTCCTGCCTCATCAGACTAGTGATTTAATGGGCAGTGATTTTCTAGTTCGTTCTGTATCCTCACTGCCTGCCTTCAGAGCCCACCAAGGAAAAGGATATGGGCTTCCCTGGTGGCGCAGTGGTTGAGAATCCACCTGCCAATGCAGGGGACACGGGTTCGAGCCCTGGTCCAGGAAGATCCCACATGCCACGGAGCAACTAAGCCCGTGCGCCACGACGACTGAGCCTGCGCTCTGGAGCCCTCAAGCCACAACTACTGAAGCCCGCACATCTAGAGCCCGTGCTCCGCAACAAGAGAAACCACCACAGTGAGAAGCCCACGCACCACAACGAAGAGTAGCCCCCCTCGCCGCAACTAGAGAAAGCAGCAACGAAGACCCAACGCAGCCATAAACAAACAAACAAATAAATTTATTTTAAAAAAAGGATAAGAAAATGGATGTAGGTAAGAGGCCAGGTTTAATACCAGAATCTTAAATGGACAAGAACTCATTATTGAAATCTTAAGCAATTGCCTGGTTTCCACCTCTGCCTTGGGCACCACAGGGTCCTTAGCACAAAGGCATGGGCTAAGACATTTTTAAGAATGTGCTGAATTTGTTTGAATGCAAAATATTTACATTTGGTTAAATTTTGTCAGCAATAAATCAAATACAGAGTATGGTTAATTCACTAGATGAGTCACTTTTACATGGCTAGATCATCATAATCAGTTGTGAATAGCTAGTGAACTCCTGTTGTAAATCCAGGCAGCTGCAGCTGTTCTGAACTTCGCCAGAAGGGATTTGAGAGACACAGAGACCATAGACATCTTGAGACACTGCTTTGCAGGCATCGACTCCATTTCAGTGAGTTTGGAATGATTAGCAGATTTAAAATTATAGCTGGATGGGGGTCAAGGCTGAGGACCAGATAATGAGCCAGAGCCCCGGTTATATTATTTTTCATAAAAGGAGGCTACACAATAGAAATGGTAACAATGGAATATTTATGTGGGAATATCTTATTACACATGTAAATATATACACACAATTCCCCACCCCCACCCGGCACACACCTGCACACACACACACACACACACACACACATACACACACACACACACACATTTTCCTAACATTTCTTTGGAAAGAGAAAGGACAGAGAGCTCTAGAAATTCTTGAATAGAAACCAGAACATTTGGAAATCTTGTTCTCTGAGCAGAGCGTAGCTGGATTTTTTTCTCCAAAAAACATCCCCAGTGGTGCCTAATAATGGATTTGTAAGGTGTAAGGAATTTGTACAATGTATCCCTCTTCACTTTTTTATGAGGGAATATTGCTGGCATGTTGACAGTGGTTCCCATCAGCTTGAGGAGGATGGGTCACTGCTGCCTGCACTGGGCTAGTTTGTTCAGTTTGCCACTGAATGTGGTAGGTATTCAGTCCTGATGGTGCATTTTCCAGTCTATCATAATTTTTTTTTTTTTTTCGGTACAGAGGCCTCTCACTGTTGTGGCCTCTCCCATTGCGGAGCACAGGCTCCGGACGCACAGGCTCAGCGGCCATGGCTTACTGGCCCAGCCGCTCCGCAGCATGTGGGATCTTCCCAGACCGGGGCACGAACCCGTGTCCCCTGCATCGGCAGGCGGACTCTCAACCACTGCGCCACCAGGGAAGCCCTATCATAATTTTTATAATAGGAAAATGCATATCATTAGACCATAGGTGTGAAACATCACCAAACTCCAAAGTCAGAATATTGTATTTCAGTTCAGTTATTGTATTCTTCAGTTCTATACCTTCTGTTTGGTACTTGACTATATTTTCTGTTTCTTTGTTGAAGTTCTCACTGTATTCAGTCTTCTCCCAAGTTCGGTGAGCGTCTTTATGACCAGGACTTTGAACTCTTTATCAGGTGAATTACTTATCTCTATTTAATTAAGGTTTTTTCCTGAGGTTTTGTCTTGTTCTTTTGTTTGGAACAGCCGTTTCTTCATTTTCCTTGACTCTCTGCGTTGCTTTCTGTGCATTAGATAAAACAGACACCTCTCTCAGTCTTGAACGAGCGGCCCCGTGTAGGAGATGGCCCTTATCGTCCACCCCTCCCCTAGCTCTTGGTTGTCTCTTGAACCTTTGTGACTGTCCACGCAGCCTATTTTACTTCTAATTTATTTTAGTTGAGGCTGTGCCAGGACCTGTCAGTGTCCCAAAGCGGAGGATCTCAGTCAGCACCTAGATTCAGGCTGTTTGGAATTCACACCTTCGGGCAGCAGCTTCTAAAGTATGCAGATATTTCAAGTATGCGATATATGCAGTCCTCTGGGACCCCAAGTGTAAAAGACCTGTTGGCCGCCAGAGCCGGGTGATCTGGAGGTGTCCCCTGGGTGGCAGTCACAAAAACTGGGGCTCCAGACGGGTGTATAAACTTTCCAGGAGGTATCAGGAAGGTGCGGCGTGGCAGAGCATGCATGCCACGGCCTGGGTTCCCTGAGAGCACCTCTGCAGGCCTCTGTTTGCTTGGCAAAGCTGAAGCCACCCCTCCAGAAGCCTCCAGAAGAAGAAGATAGGCCTCTTTCACAGAAGCAGAGGGGCGGTGGTTGGTTTCAGTCTATCGTCTGTGCAGTGCCCCGGTGGGGAGTAGCCTGCCTGGAACTGTCTCTCCGATCGTTCCAGGGGACCCAAGAACACTGGCCGCCCCCCAGCCCCGGCCTCCAGAGACAGGAAATCCAGGGACATCTCCTGGGAGGCAGTCGCAAAAACCAGGGCACCAGACATGTGTGAAAGCCCCCCTCTGGGAGATATTGGCATTTTGGAGCGCGGCCAGGGAGAGCGTGAAGATAGCACCTCCTCTTGGAGATCTCTGGAACGGGTCACGGTTAACACTTAGGCGTGTGTTTCATTAGAAACCTGCCCCACCTAGGGCTGCAGCTGTGATGATTTGCTAATAGGCCACTTTCACAGAAAGTCTGAGCTCCTGTGTCTTTTGCCTCTTCCTGTCTCTTGGGGGCGGAAGCTGTTTAAGAGCTCTTTCTCCATTGGTTACAGTCCTGTGGGACCCACAAGCATAAGCCCTGCCGGCCTCCAGAGTCAGGCAATCAAGGGGTATCCCCTACTCAGCAGCCGCAAAAGCCAGGGCACCAGCCATGTGTGAAAGCTCCCCTTCGGGAGATACTATGGCTCTAGAGCACAGCGGAGGGAGAGAGTATAGATGGCATCTGCTGGAAAAAGAAGAAGAAAAAAAGATGCTACCCACTGGCTAGAGTGAAGAAGAGGAAGGGGGTGAAGATGGTGTCCGCCAGTCAGCAGGCCCCTAGGTGTGTGCTAATCTCAGATGCTTTAAGATGAGCAAATGAGCTTTAATCACAGCAAGTCCAGATGCCCCTGGACCCACTGCCTCTGCGCTGAACCCTGGGGCAGGTGAGTCATGAAAGAGCCCATTAAGAGGCGTTTCTCAGTTCATTATGGTCTATGGGTCTCGTGGACTCGAGCCCTGTTGATTTTCAAAGCTAGAGGTTTTGGGGTCTCTTCTCTCAGATGCAGGTCTTACAAGTTGGGTACTCACGTGGGGTTCAAACTCCTTCCGCCTCAAGGAGCAGCTTCGGGCTTTGAGTTTTCTCTGGATCGTGGGTGGCCACGCTGTTATGGGGTTTATGGCTAGGGTGTGTCCCAGCCCCTCCTACCTGTTTTGATGTGGGCCTTCTGTCATTTGCCCAATGTTTAGGGGTCACTCAGACAGCTTTTAGTTTTTTTTCAGAGGAAGTTGTCCCATATGTAGCTGCAGATTCAGTGTGTCAGGGGAGGTGGTGAGCCCAGGATCCTCCATCACCATCTTGAACAGAACCTCTCAAAGTCAGAATGTTGTTTCCTTTAGAGCTACTCATAAATATACCCAATATTGAAAAATTGTCAAAAGAAGGATTATGACCAATTTCTGCTTCTCACTGTAAAATCTTCCTCTCTCCCTTCTTCTTTTCCCCAGCCCCATTGTAAGTAACTCTTTCCAATAACAATGAAAAGGAGACAAAGGGAAAACAATTAACATCTGCGAAATCAGTAATCTTCAAATGTGTTTGCTCACGTAACCCCTAAAGAAAGACTGAAAACCCACGTGCCCCTCATTGATTTTTAAGAGGCCCCCTAAACTTTTCAGTGGGGTTTGTAAAGATGGCATTTCTATAGTACTGTATTGATGTTTTAAAATAAAACTGTTGCAGCACTATTAAATGTACCCACCGAAATCTAAGTACTACAGCAAATTTGATTCCTTCTAGTAGTATCCATTGATGAACAAGCACCTTTTTAAAAAATGTTTTATTGAAGTATAGTTGATACAATGTTTTGTTAGTTTCAGGTGTACAGCAAAGTGATTCAGTTTATATATATATATATTTTTTTTTCTTTTTCAGATTCTGTTTCCCTTATAGGTTATCACAAAATATTGAGTGTAGTTCCCTGTGCTATAGAGTAGGTCCTTGTTGGTTACCTATTTTATATATAGTACTGTGTATATGTTAATCCCAAACTCCTAATTTATCCCTCCTCCCCCCCTTTCCCCTTTGGTAAACATAAGTTTGTTTTCTATGTCTGCAAGCACCTTTTTTTAATGCCGAAATTTTGCATGTTTTCTTAGATCTCTTTACTCCACTTCTACCACATAATTCTATTCTTTTTTTTATAGTTCTTTTATAAAAAATATTTATTTATTTGGTTGCACTGGGTCTTAGTTGCAGCAGGCAGGCTCCCTAGTTGTGACTTACAGGCTCTGTAGTTGTGGCTCGCCGGCTCCTTAGTTGTGGCATGCAAACTTTTAGTTGCGGCATGCATGTGGGATCTAGTTCCTTGACCAGGGATCGAACCCAGGCCCCCTGCATTGGGAGAGTGGAGTCTTAACCACTGTACCACCAGGGGGAAGTCCCCACGTAATTCTCTTCTAATGCAACATATTTTTATTTCCTAAAGGCTTTTATTGATTGCAGAATTCTACTTCTCTGCTACAAAAATTGTTGATATCTATTGAAATTTTTACGTTTTCTGTGACCAAAATTGCTAACAGTTTGAGTTATTATTGCAGTTGTTACTTGTATATAATTTGTCAAACATTATTACACATTTTGATACTTGTTACATATAAAAAATAAGATACTATTGGAGATTCATCTCTTAATCAGACGGGTTGTTCATTAATTCATGGACCCATGGATTTCTGTTGTTCACTATTAGAAAAAGAGCATACAGCATTCATTTCAATGCTGTTTTTCATTTTTATAGGTTTTAGTGCTGAAAACCTTCTTCATACAAATATGTAGATGGCATTTGAAAGAGTTGTGTTAAATTGATGTCACTCAGTTCTTGGAGTTCCTCCTGAGTTACATGCCAAAAATAACATGAGTTATCTATTGTCAAAAAAGGATTGTAAATGATCTCTCAGCTGACAATTCCCTTAGGTCCTCTTTCAATTTTATTGAAACTAAGGAACTGGAAAACTTTTCACCAGCAAAAAGGGTTAAAAACCCATCATTCCAATCATTCATTTTCTCAAATTTCTGGGAAGCCCCCCGCAAAGACTAGAACTTTACCAGGACTTATTAAAAGACTACCTGTTACTATTTCATTTGGAAGCATTTTGTTTAACGTTGATCTTGGGAAGAACAAAATAGTATGAATTTTAATAAACTTTAAAAAAAATAAATTTATTTTTTTAATTTATATATTTTTGGCTGCATTGGGCCTTTGTTGCTGCACGCGGGCTTTCTCTAGTTACGGTTTGCGGGGGCTACTCTTCGTTGCAGTGCACAGGCTTTCTCTAGTTGTGGTTTGTGGGGGCTACTCTTCGTTGCAGTGTTCGGGCTTCTCATTACGGTGGCTTCTCTTGTTGCGGAGCACAGGCTCTAGGCATGCAGTCTTCAGTAGTTGTGGCACACAAGCTCAGTAGTTGTGGCTCGTGGGCTGTAGAGCGCAGGCTCAGTAGTTGTGGCACACAGGCTTAGTTGCTCCGCGGTATGTGGGATCTTCCCGGACCAGGGCTCAAACCTGTGTCCCCTGCGTTGGCAGGCGGATTCTTAACCACTGCACCACCAGGGAAGTCCCTGAATTTTAATAAACTTTTAACAATTCAATAGTCTTTGATAAAATTATTTTACCCTAAAATGTGCATTAATATCTTCTTATTAAATCTTGGAGCCATAGATTTAGCTTATTTAGTTTCTGGACAAACATCTACCATATCACCTATCTGTGAAAATGTTTCTCACAGTCAAACCTATCCTCCAAATCAGATTTATTTTCTGAGAGAAAAAGGCTTAAATAAGCCAGTGCACATTCCAGTGGCAATCACATTACTTTAGAATTCTACAGTTGATAAACGAGGCAGAGAGCCTGCCCTGAACTTGTCATCTGGGCGAAATAAGCTGCTGCCACCTTCAGTATTTCTTATGGACATTTTCTTCCTTGCTTTGCCCTCATGCGACTCTTCTAAAGAAGTGGCGTGTGCTTCGACGGTAGTCAGGGGGTTGAAAAGGAAAGGGGGTAAATGAACGATGCCTTCCCTCCCCCGTCCCCACGCCACCATGCATCTGAATTCAAAACATCCCAGAAATGAGCCAAAACACTCCATTTCCAATGTCAAGAAATATTGAAAGATACTTAACTGAAATATGTGAAAGACTAGAAGAGTTTCTTAGAGGACCTGCTTATTGTGCCTTGATCTGAAGGGTCTCCAGATACCGGAGATTTATTGCCTTGGGGCAATGCATCAAGATTTAGAAGGGATGAAAAGTACACATTTCTTTTGAAAAATGAACAAAGGGCAGTTGTGTAAAGGTGCCGTAGATGCTTTCTCTGGCACATCACTTTAGCTAAGAGGACAAAGGAATGTCGAGGTCCTGGAAATTGGCTCTCTAAAATGATTCATGCCACATCCACATGCCTCTTGCAAAGTCTTTGCCCGCTTATATGCCTCTTTGGCAGAAGAGGAAACAGTGTGAAAGAATTTTAAGTTTTCCTAATGGCATTCATCTCTAAAGAAGTTAGTGAGCAGACCCAGCTCTCTCGGAGCCCAGAATCCACGCTGTCTCTGTGCCATTTTATTGCCTACAGTGATTCCATAGCACTCATTGCACCGTCCTTATCCATCAAGGAAATGATCCAGAAATATTTTGCTGCTCTTTCCGGACTACATTTAAAATAAACAGTTGCTTCTCAGCTGTAGCTTAGCATCTCAAGTGTTTGGTTCCATGGGCTCTGCATGGAGATGGTGCTTACTAAATATGAGATGATTGGCCAAGTTTGGATGGTAGCCAAGGTTAGCAATTTGAAAATGATAGCCCAAGCTAGAAAAAAATCAGGCTCAGCAAAATGATGGGCGCTGTGAGTGTACTAAATGCTGGTAATGCCGAGATACATGATTCGATCCTTATACAACCTTGTCAATCCATAAATAAATCTATAAATAAATAGTTATGGATTACCAGTTAGTGGCATGAATGCTAGTGACGAATCCTAGTTCTGTCACTTCCTCACTGTGTTTTTCTGGGCAAGTTCTTTGACCTCTGTGGGCCTTAGTTTCTTAGTCTATGAAATGGGGTTAATACCAGTAGGATTGTTATAAAAAGGCAGTGAGATAATACGTGTGAAAAACTTGCTCTGGTGCTTGGCATATAGTTAAGTCCTTGATTAATTTAAATTGTTACACTCTAGCAGTGGTGGTTCTTAACAAGGAGAGATTTTGCCCCCTTGGGGACATTTAGCAATGTCTGAAGATGTTATTGGTTGTCACAGTGGAAGGAGCTATTGTCATCTAGTGGCTCAAGGCCAGGGGTGCTGCTAAATAGCCTACGGTACACCAAACAGCTGTGACAAGTTCCAAATGTCACCCTCTACTGAGGTTGAGACACCTGCTCTATATTGACAAACTGAATTAATGCTGTACCGTAAGATTCAGAAAACATTACTGTGTCTCTTTTTAAAGTTTGAGAATAAACATCAAAGCCGTGAGATCCTGCTAGACTTAAATGATCTCTTGGGTATGAACATTGCAGCATCTTATGCTCCGGCCACCCAGGGCGCTGGTGGCCGCTCAGGCACTGCAGGCTCTTTCACGGCTCCACACTTGTGCATTTTTTTCCCTCCTTTGCTTAGAATATCCCACATTTTGTCTGTCTGTTCAGTTCTTACCTATCCATCAGGATTCATAACAAACTCACTTCTCTTATGAAACTTCCCCTTTCATTCCTTCTTGCCCTGGCACAGACAGATCTAGATTTTTTGGTTCTCATAAATATCTTCTTTTTCTGTTAACATTTACCACACAGCATCATCATTTTTGTTAGGTTTTGTCCTCCTCTGGTATCCTATGAATCCCTTTAGGGCAGGATTATGTCTCTGTCTCTCTCTCTCTCCCTTTCTCTTCTTTCATCGCCTCTGCGACGTGGCCATGAACTTGGAGTAAGCATTAATAAACTTTGAGTGAATGAATGAACGAGTAAATAAATAAAGCAAATTCCATGTTTAGATGTTAGAATACAGCATATGGAAGCTCTGCTTGGTTCCCAACTTCCTGAGAATTTTCCATTCCTTTTTTAGAGAAATGAAGGTGAACAAGTCTACTGACCCTTAGAAGCACTGGCTTAGAATCAAAGTCAGCCATCTGGAAGGCCGAGATCAACAGTAGGAAGTGGCTAATCACACATTTATCTCTTTCATGTTATCTAGTTACTGAGATTAGTTTCCAAATTTTGTTCTAAAACCATGGTATTTTGTGTGTGTGTATGTATGTATGTGTTTGTATGTATGTGTAAAGCTATTTACATGTATTGATGATTGATGGTTTGGGGCAGTGTTTTAATTCATATCACAGTCAAGACAGCATTCCAGGATATTGTGGGTTTTTACCATTTAAACAATCATTTAACAAATATAAAACAAACCATTATCACTATATGCAGCATAGTGTTAGTGGTTGGGAAATTTTTCATAAAATCTTGAAATGTATAGATTTTGTCAAAATATGGAAGCAGTTGTATTAAAATAAGTCATGAACTATAGAATAAGTTATGAGAAAAAAGTAATCAAATACACATTATATATGAAACGTGAAATATGTAAAGATACAACCATAAAGATTAATAGGGCAAGGTTACACTTTTTCACCATCAATATTTAATATGTTAAACAAAAAAAAGAGCCGTTTTACTATTTTCATATGATGTTATTGTTAACCTAGAAAATCCAAAGAAATCCATGGAAAATGAGAAGAATTAATAGACTTGTAAGGTAGCAAGATAAAGACTTCAAATCAATGAAACATTAAGTTTTAAAAATGTGATGAAATCCCATTTACAATAATAAGGAAACAATGTGTTTCCTAAGATTAATTTGAAAGAGAAATGTGTGACCCTCATTAGGAACCGTAAAATTTCAAAGAAACTGATATATGAATAAGAGGGTCAGTTTGTGAATTTCTGCAGGAGGAATACCCTCTCTGGTCTTGCTAATACTCACGCATACTCTTCATCATATTCTGTTCCACGTATAAAGCAGTGGTTAGGTATGAAGAAATATCCCTGACCTCCAACCAACTGTACCTCTGTAGTGATGTGGATACCCCAGGCTCCAAGATACAGTTTCTCTACATTGCATGTTTCTGGATGCACCTTGAAATTTTGCTTCTCTGCCTTTTGCTTTTTTAATTTTTATTACATGTTTTCTTTTGAGATAATATTGTCACGTGCAGTTTTAAGAACTAATACAGAGAGATCCCCTATGTCATTTTCCTAGTTTTTCTCAATGATATCATTTTGCAAAACTACAGTTTAATATCACAATCAGGATATTGACATTGATACAGACAAGATATAGAACAGCTCTACCACCACGAGATTCTATAACATGCTTTTTTAGAACAACAAAAACTTCCCTCCTACCCTTGGCTGCCCCTACTTTAACCTCTTGAAACCTCTAATCTGTCCTCCATTTCTACAATGTTGTCATTTCACGAGTGTTAGGTAAACATTCCTCCATCAGAGGAAGAGGGTTGAGGGGCACTGCTAGGTGAACATAGAAACCCAGGTTCCTCATTTTGCTCTGTTGATTGACACTGATAAGTATGTGTGTGGTGAGGGGATCCTCATTACTGCTGCATGTGGATGGAAGTCCATGCCCTTTGTTAAGCCTTCACTGACACCACCCTGGATGGAAAGGGTAGGGATGCCTGATGATTGCTCCCCATGTGGCCTCCACTGACACTGCAAGGAAGGAACCTCTTTACTGCTTGGTGGTGGTGCAAGTCCTCACTCTCCACTGAACCTACCCTGAGACACCACTCCAGTGGGGTGGGGAGGGACCCCTTGGTACTTCTGGGTGAGTATGGAAGAGAGACACCATCCTCACCTCTGTGTTCTTCATTGGCATGAAAGACCCATCTCTCTGCTTGGCCTTCTCCCATACCAACTCTGGCAGAGATGTGGGAGTGCTTTTCTAGAGCTTTGCAGGAGTGGAAGTCTAGGCTCTCCACTTGGCCTCTGCCTGGTATGGCTGGGCTTGGGTCACAGGTCTTTTTCTGTGGAGTTTGGCTAGAAGAGAGGAGTCAGTTGTTTACTGTCCACAAGTGTTCCATCTTGCTAGGCTGCCCTTTTCTTCATCCTTCGGCTGACAGAACTGTATTTTGTTGTTTTGGGGGTTTTTGTCCATCCCCATTGGTGTTTTGGGGGATGCCAGCTTCTTCAGCTCTATGTCTAGGATATGTGAGGAAAAAGGAAGCCCAAGGAACTGACTACCATGTTGTTCTTTGAATCTCAAGGTCCATAATTGGTCTGCCTTCTTATCAGTGTCATTTCTTGTTTATTTTATATATAACGTCTGGGGGTTTTAGTTGTACTTTAGCAGAAGGACTAAGAAAAAATACATGTACTCCATCTTCCCCGAAAAATGTTCCTCTGCTTTTTGTGTGCATCATTTCTTCTCTGTTGACAGGTTTTTCCATGATGGTTGTATCAGTCCAACAGTGATATTGTTCTTTATGTGTTACGTCTTTAGGGTCACTCTTTGTAGAAGTGGTGATGTCAGTTTTTCTCATATCTTATGCCTGATGATGACTTTTATTTCTGGAAAACCAAAAAGACAATGGAAAAAAATGGTTAATGGCCAATCAATAAAGGATAACAATTTTAGCAAGAATTATGGAGAAAAAGACATTAAAGCAATTAAACAAACAAAAAAAAGCATTAATTAACTATAGCTCAAAGTTCTTAAATCATCCTTATGTATAGAAGTAGGTGGGGGTGAGTGAATCTTTCCATGTGTTTGAGTATGAAGTGTTATTTACATTCAAAATCCTTCTCCAAAAGGCATCCAAAGTGATCTTTTCACACACCCTAACTTAACATGTTGTCATTGTTCTCATTATCTTAAGAATAAACTCCTAGCTTTTGAAAGTGACCTATCCAGCCCCAATGGGTCTGGCACTCACCTTTCTAAACCTCACCCCTCTGTCCTTCAGCCAGTGTGAACTCTTATATTTTCAGAATTGCCCTCTCTTACCTCTGGGTCTGCACATGTTGTTCCCTCTGTCCGGAATGCTATCACCCTGTTTCTACACCCCTCTCCTCGCTTCTATGCTTGGTCTTGGTCCCACCTCTGAAATCACTTTGACCAACAGAGCTTTCCTGACCACCCCACCCCTGCCTCAAGTCTGGATAACATCTCTCTCATGTGTTGTCACGTAGCATGGTACTTTGCCCCTTTTTAATCCTCTGTTGAAGACCACAGGCAAAGTTCTGTCTTATCCTTCTGTCTATCCCAAGTATCCCATCACCTGTCATATCCTTTTCATCCCTACAGAGGGTGATGACATTTTAGTTTCACAGCTACTTGGCTATAAACTTGATCACCCATGCATTGTGATGGAAAAAACAGTTATCCAATTGGTTACATCAAGTAGAGAAGGTCAGACAGTGTCACAGCCCGTAGTAATTAGTAGAATTCTCATCCGAGGATTCTCCCTTGATGCTTTGCACCACACCCTCCTTTAAGGGATGAGCTGGGAGGAAGGTGGTGAGGTGGTGAAATTTCACGTGTTGAAAGCGTTGTAATTGCCAAAGTAAAATACTTGCAATTTTATTTACACACAGATTATTCAGAAAATAATCCAAACATTTGAATATGGGAATATGGAAGGGGAAAATTGACTAGATGGGTGGAGTATTTCAAGGTGCAGTAGAATGCACCTTGAATGCACCTCAGAATGAATGAATGCCAGGCAGAATGGGTCACTCTGAATCGGGTTTTATGGAAACTACAGAAGGAAATCATTTAAATCTGTCCATTGACTCCTTTAAATATTTATCGAATTATCTTTTAGGTACTTCAGAAGATATGATTCTTGCACAGTACTTGCCTTAAAGTAGCTTAATATGAAGTAGAGCCATAATTACTGCAAACAAGTCAGAATGTGTGCCATGAACCAAGAATTACGGTTAATCCAGTTCTAAGCAACTGAGATTGAATAAAAATAAAAATGATGTGACATATGTCATATGCAAAATGCTATGGCTGTTCAAAAAATATTTACTGTTAGTTATGGAGATGATGGGATTTGAAATGGGTTTGAAAGATAGAATGAGGACAGTTAGAAATAGGGGTACTGTTGTGGACAACGAAAAGTACAGGCTTGTGATGGGGACTGAAGTTAGCTTGTATGGGTGGGTAAGTAGCCTAAATCTATGGGGAAAAGTGGGATTCATGGAAAGAATGGTAAGGAGCAGTGTACTAGATTGTACTGGGACTTGAATTCCAGGCCCTGGAGATGGCCTTTGGTCAATTGGCAGCTGTAAGCCATTGAAGATTGTTGAGCAGGAAAGTGGCATGATGAAAGGCATGTTACAGGAATATGAATTCAGCATCTGTGGCAGAAATCACGGAATCTGAAGTAACCTAGAACAAGAGATGTATGTATAGAGGTTACAGATCGATCAAGTCATAAAATAATAAGGTCCTAAATTAGCACAGCAACCAATGGGCCTAGAAACTGATACTATCCATATTTCTAAGCCCTCAAAGACCTTAAAGTCTTATTGAACTGAGGTAGAAGAGATGAGGAAAGAAAAATATCAAAGGCAACCGTGGCCTGAGACCTTACTCAAAACTTACCACTCTTTATATGACCCAAAGGGAAACAAATTTGACAACAAACACCAAACTATACTCAGAATCTTTCTCCTTTCTGACTGCTAAAGTCAAGTGTTACCAGATCCAGCATGTGCCATTTCTCTTGTTCCTTAGGCCAGGCTAATTCATCAGATATGCATCAGTACAGTTGTGAAAGTTGTTAAAATTTTGAAATACAAATGTATTGGTTGGTAAACAGCTGCTGCCCCCAAGTCCCTAAATGTCCCCTTACTGATCTCACCCTCTCTCCAGCCTCACTGGTCTGTCCCACAATCCAGCACCTACAGAGGTAACATCTGGCAGATTAGTGGGCATGCAGAACTCTGCTTGATGCTACAGCTCATGTCTGCTCTTATGGATCAGTGATCATGCCATTGTGGCAACATTTTATTTATTTACTTATTTTTAGTACTCTTTATTTATTTATTTTTATTTACCTTTGGCTGTGTCGGGTCTTAGTTGCAACACGCGGGATCTTCATTGAGGCACGCAGGATCTTTTGTTGCAGCGTGCAGGCTCTGGTTGCAGCGCGCAGGCTTCTCTCTAGTCGTGGCATGTGGGTTTTCTCTAGTTGTGGCGCGCAGGCTCCAGGGCTCTGTAGTTTGTGGCATGCAGGCTCTCTAGTTGAGGCATGCGAGCTCAGTAGTTGCGGCACACAGGCTTAGTTGCCCCGCGGCATGGGGGATCTTAGTTCCCTGACCAGGGATCGAACCCGTGACCCCTGCATTATAAGGCTGATTCTTTACCACTGGACCACCAGGGAAGTCCCTCTGGTAACATTTTAAATATTACCCCTACCAGGGATAGAGTTTTCTCCCAGAAGGGTCTCAAGTTCCGTAAGAAAATAGACTTCTGTTGGGCCTACACATGTCTGAATCTCAGAGATAGATTCACCCTAGATTCAAGTTGAAAACCTGCTGCATTGGAATTCATGGGACTTCACATTTAAATAATGATTAATTGGTAATTTAAAAAACTCATGAGAGTACAGTAAGATATGTACTTTTATTCCTGATAATGGGAATATACAATAACTTGACAGTAGACTAATGAAAAGTTAATATTATTTTGCCTAAGGAAAAAAAATGTTAATGGGTGAATGATATAAGGGAAAAAGATGATTATAGGAGCGTTGTTTTTAATTGTAAAACATTGGAATCAACCTAAATATTAAACATTAGAAGAATAGTTAAACCAGAGTAGTCAAGCTTATGGTAAATTTTATTTTCTTCTTTATACAATTCTTAGCTATTAGCTATTTTAGAAGGAATAAATAAGTTGAAGATAATTCTAAAATCTCCAGAGGCCTTTCCTAAAAGTGCTTGCCCGTGAAGTTTTAATTGTAAAACTCAGGATGATCTCACATTTCTCACCCAGAGAGTAAAGACCTTAAGACAATTAAGAGTTTTCAGGGAATTCCCTGGGGGTCCAGGGACCCGGGTTTGATCCCTGGTCGGGGAACTAAGATCCCACAAGCCGCGTGGCACAGCCAAAAAGAAAAAAAAGAGAGAGAGAACACAGAGTTTTCAACTACAAAGACTTTGCCTAAGTGTTCTATACTCAGCCAGGTTATATTTGTGTGTAATATATGTGTTTATGTGTGATATATGTATTTATGTCTCTATGTGTACGTATGTGTGTACACATATATTCTTAACACATGACGCTTACTTCGCTGATGCATCTTCTTTCGGACACAGTCTTTTGAGAGTTTTGTCTTTTCTTTTTTGATAGACTCGCCGTAATCCATCAGTAATTTCCTTTCTAGCTGGAGCAGATGTTTACATTTGCAACATGGTGTCCTGCAGCTTGGGTGCCATTTGCTGCTCTGGCACCACACAGTTGCCTACATTCACAATTTTGCCCAAATAGTATTCCAGCCAGACGAGCTAACCAATCCCAGGGAGGTTGGCAGGATGCTAATTCATTTTACACAGATTCAGATGTGCAGAATCCAGGTCAGTTAAAAAAGTCTCCTCTTCTAATTCCTTGAAAATAGAAAGGATCTTGGCTGTCTACTAAAAAGAAAGTCCCTCATATGTATACCTAGGTCCTTGTCCTGTACTTGTGACAAGGATTGACTTAGCCTTGGGGAAAGCTGGTTCTTTTCTAGTGCAGTGGACCCCTGTGCTCAAAATCCTAACACAACTGTTTGTAGGAACAGATTCCTTATTCAGAATGAATCCATAAAGTTGAGGAGAAGCATGATATTGTAATAATGAAGAGCCTTTTTTGGGGGGGTGGGCCAGATAACTTGCTTGATGTCCTACCTAGATACAGCAGCAACGAGGGCTTTTGATTTGCACAACTCCTGGGTCCCATTATCATCTACATGAATGGGCACACTTGGAGTTGTGTACTTCACAGCCTGAATGCAGCTGATGCAACTTCCCTAAAACTATATTCTTTAAAGAGTTTCATTAACCCTTAAAGGTGAATTGTGCAAAGAACAGAGGCTCTTAGTATTTATAGAGATTTTTAAAACATTAATCTTAGATTATGTATAAGAAGGAATTTTGTAAAGTATAAGTTACTGTATAATAAATATTATTAACTAAAATAGTCATCTAAAAGATTGATATTTAGAGAACAGAGAGTTCTTTATATTCTACAAATTCCAAACTGGTTGATATTTTTATTTACTTGAGTCAAAAAATTGTGTTGACAGTTGAAGAAAAATCTAATGTTAGCACATGATAATTTCAAAAATCACAGTTCCAATAATAGTAGCTGGTAACTGCTAAGATGTTTCTGAAAAGAGAAAGTGCTTATTTTAACAACAACAAGAAGAGCAATTAAGAAACATTATTTGGTACATTTCCAGGAAGGGAATCATTTCATATGATAAAGAAAAAAATTGTACCCTAGCCCTTTACCATCACTTGTGGAACTTTTTCAAACCACAGTTAATTTCATCTTTTCAACTTTTGCTTGGTTTTAGATGAGGAATTTCCCCCCTTGGGAATCAAAGAAGTTGATTACACCTCTCCCACTAGAGTTGCGCAATGCCTTTAAATAGTTCTCCTAAAATCTGTTTTCCATTACCATTATGAATTTCACAATAGGTTTCCAAATGTATTTTTGGATATTTTTATCCAAAGCACTGTTCTCCAGTGTTGTAAAATTCTTGATTACTCAAAAGGTTTTGGAGAGTAATGGTGTAAAATTAGCTCCTTTTTATGTAATATTATTTTTTAAATAAATTATAAAATCTGTAGGTAAAATGTGACTGTTCATATGAAAAGTTTATTTAACTTTTTAGTATTATTCTATTTATAGAATCATCAAATGTTAGCATTGGAAAGGTCATAGCCATCATTAAATGTAACCTCTGTATTTTGTAGGAAAACTTTTTAAAAACTCACTTGCCAGTGACCCTGTAGCTTGTTAGTGGAGCAGCCAGGATAGCAACTCAGTTGTCTTGACTCCTAGTCTAACGTCCTTTCACTCCGCCCTGTTGTTACTCCCTCTGACTTTGGTCCTTCCTCCACACTAACCCATCCTCCACTTCCAATAGAGCTTGTTTTCTCCTGCCCTCCTTTGACTGAGTGACTGCTGGTTCGGGCAATGGGATGGGCAATGGCTGGGTCAGATGACTGGAAGACTCCCTGAACTTACAAGAGTGTGTTCCCCATGGAGAGAAAGAGACAAGTGCGTATGTTACCCACAGTGTGATATGTGCCAGAACAGAGGTGGGGGTAATGTGCTCTGAGGCACAGAAATGAAGGTAACAATATCTGTCTGAAAAAGTTAGAGAAGCTTTGAAGAACAAGTTAGTCTTGAAGGATACTGGAGGTTCATTTAGAGAAAGGAAAGCATATGCCAAGGCAGAAGCTAAGTGGAAGATAGGAAAGGGAAAGAGAGGGAGATAATATTTACCAAGCACCAGAGCATCTACTGGGCACAGCAAGCCATAAAAAAAGTATAACTGTCTCTTTTATAGTTGAGAAAATTAAGAGTTGGGGACATTATTCTAACATTTACTGAATGCCAACTACGTGCCTGGCATTGTTGCTTTACTCACATTATTTCAATTAATCCTAACAACAGATTTATAAGGCAAGTACTACTAATATTACACGCGAAGAAACAAAGTCTCAGAAAAATTAAGTAAATTGGTCAAACTCCCAAGTCCAGTAAACTGAGGTCGGGGAGGTGTGCTGCAAAACTAGTCTCTGCTTGATTCTGAAGCAGCTTCTGATCAGGATATGGAGTTCACTGGTTCATTGTAGCAGACAGGGGAAAGTTATAGATGGATCAAAGAATTACAGAAAAACCCCAAAGAACTTTTTGGCCAACCCAATTGATCAGAGTAAAGAGAGAGGGCCTCATCCTGTTGGTGCAGTTTTTGATAGAAAATGCTTTGATCACATTTGTATTTTAGAAAGATGTTCAGGCAGCAACATCTAAGATGGATTAAAGAGTAGAGATGAAGGTTGAGGGAACCAGTGAAAGGACTTTGTAAAAACCTGGAAGAGAGGTAATGAGTTCCTGTCTAAGATAGGAGCGATGCAGATGGAGGGATAGGCGAAATGCTGAGGGTTTTTAAGGAGTAAAACCCAAACAACATGATTTCAATTTGGATATTGAAGGAGATGGAGGGAGAAGTAGGAATCAAAGTGATCTCTGAGGTCAGAGAAACAATAACTGTGAAATGAAATACAGCATTTGAGACAATGACTTTCTTTTATGCATAATTTTTATTTACTTTTAATGTTTTTGCACAGTACCTATTCAGTATAACAAAACAAGAAAATGTAAATCAGCAAAAATAAACAAACTGGGAAGGCTCATAATTCTACCATGAATATATGTCATGTATTCATAACATTATAGAATTTTATGCATTCATTAGCCAGAAGATCATACAATACATATGGTGTTTGAAACATGCGTTTTTTTACACTCAGCTACACAATTTGATTGACCTTCCATGTCAAGAATTCTGTTTTTATGGCTAATATACCATTTGATGGATTTGTCCTAAGAATTTAACAAACCCCCCATCTCTTGACATTTGTCTTGGTTTCCAGTGCTGTGTAATGACAGACAATACTTATACATACTTACATGTGTAGGTAAAAAATGTTTACTTTCACTTGGACAAATTATTAGAAATGAAATGCTATATCAAAGGGAAAGCTCCACTTGAGGCTTTTGGTGTCTACCCTCAGGTTGCCCTGCAGAGTTGGAGAGAGCCTGTTTGCCCACATGCCTACCAGCAGTGGGTACTAACGTCCATTAAAAATTTTTCCAAATTAAAAAATAGTCATCAATTTGCATTTTTCATTATAAGTGAGGTTAGCCAGTGTATCCTACTATTATAGGTCATTTTCATTTCTTCTTTAGTAAATTTCCAGCCTTTGTTCTTTGTCAACTTTTCTATTGAAGTATTCCTATCTTTTTCATATATTAGAAAAAGCTCTTTATGTGTTAAGCTTTTATTTCTCCTTAAGGTACTAATTTGTTTGCTTCCTGAAAATTTTTTGAAATATTTAACGTATATTTTAACATCCAACTATTTTTAACCTGTATCTCTGGCCTGTTTTTAAGTTTATATCTTATCAGCAGGGTTAAATTAACCCATTACTATTATTGATGATAACTGATATATTTGGTTTTACTTCCATTACCTTAGTTAATGACATTTTGTTATAAATTCTTTCTGCTATTTATCTTCTTGTTCTGTTTTTCTTTTTTTTAATTTTTAAAAATTTTTTAACTTTTTTTTTTTTTACGGTAGGTCCTTGTTGGTTATCTGTTTTAAATACAGCAGTGTGTACATGACAGTCCCAAACTCCCAGTCTATCCCTTCCCCGTACCTTTCCCCCCTGGTAACCATAAGTTTATTCTCTGAGTCTGTGAGTCTGTTATGTAAATAAGTTCATTTGTATCATTTTTTTAGATTCTGCATATAAACGATATCATACGATATTTGTCTTTCTCTGTCTGACTTATTTCACTTAGTATGGTAATCTCCAGGTCCATCCATGTTGCTATAAATGGCATTATTTCATTCTTTTAAATGGCTGAGTAATATTCCATTGTACATATGTACCACGTCTTCTTTATCCATTCATCTGTCGATGGGCATTGAGGTTGCATCCATGTCTTGGCTATTGTAAACAGTGCTGCAATGAACACTGGGGTGCATGTATCCTTTTGAACCATATTTTTTTCTTTCTTTTTTTTTTTTTTTGCGGTACGTGGGCCTCTCACCATTGTGGCTTCTCCCATTGCGGAGCACAGGCTCCGGATGCGCAGGCTCAGCGGCCATGGCTCACGGGCCCAGCCACTCCGTGGCATGTGGGATCTTCCCGGACCGGGGCACAAACCCGTGTTCCCTACATCGGCAGGCGGACTCTCAACCACTGCACCACCAGGGAAGCCCCGAACCATGTTTTTCTCCAGATAAATGCCAGGAGTGGGATTGCTGGATCATATGGTAACTCTATTTTTAGTTTTTTAAGAAACCGCCATACTGTTCTCCATAGCGGCTGTACCAATTTATATTCCCACCAACAGTGTAGGACGGTTCCCTTTTCTCCACACCCTCTCCAGCATTTACTGTCCATTTGATGATGGCCATTCTGACTGGTGTGAGGTAATCTCATTGTAGTTTTGATTTGCATTTCTCTAATAATTAGTGATGTTGAACATCTTTTCTTGTCCCTCTTGGCCATCTATATGTCTTCTTAGGAGAAATGTCTATTTAGGTCTTCTGCCCATTTTTTGATTGGGTTGTTTGTTTTTTGGATATTGAGCCACTTGAGCTGTTTGTAAATTTTGGAGACTAATCCCTTGTCAGTCACATCATTTGCGAATATTTTCTCCCATTCTGTGGGTTGTCTTTTTATTTTGTTGTGGTTTCCTTTGCTGTGCAAAAGCTTTCAAGTTTAATTTGGTCCCATTTGTTTATTTTTGTTTTTACTTCCATTACTCTGGGAGACAGATCAAAAAAGATATTGCTGTGATTTATGTCAAATAATGTTCTGCCTATGTTTTTCTCTAAGAGTTTTATACTATCTGGTCTTACATTTAGGGCTTTCGAGTTTATTTTTATGTATAGTGTTAAAGAATGTTCTAGTTTGGTTTTTTTACATGTAGTTGTTCAGTTTTCCCAGCACCGTTTATTGAAGAGTCTTTTCTCCATTGTACTCTTGCCTCCTTTGTCATAGATTAAATGACCATGGGTGTGTGGGTTTATTTCTGGCTTTCTGTCCTGTTCCATTGGTCTATATTTCTGTTTTTGTGCCAGTACCATGCTGTTTTGATGACTGTGGCTTTGTAGTATAATCTGAAGTCAGGGAGCCTGATTCCTCCAGCTCTGTTTTTCTTTGTCAAGATTGCTTTGGCTATTTGGGGTCTTTTGTGTCTCTATACAAATTTTAAGATTTTTTGATCTAGTTCTGTGAAAAATGCCACTGGTAATTTGATAGGGATTGCATTGAATCTGTAGATTGCCTTGGGTAGTATAGTCATTTTAACAATATTGATTCTTCCAATCCAAGAACATGGTATATGTTTCCATCTGTTTGTGTCGTCTGCAGTTTCTTTCATCAGCATCATATAGCTTTCAGAGTACAGGTCTTTTGTCTCCTTAGGTAGGTTTATCTAGGTATTTTATTCTTTTTGATGCAATGGTAAATAGGATTTTTAAAAAAATTTCTCTTTCTGATCTTTTGTTGTTAGTGTGTAGAAATGCAACAGATTTCTGTATATTAATTGTGTATCGTGCAGCTTTACCAAATTCATTGATGAGCTCTAGTAATTTTCTGGTAGCATTTTTAGGATTTTCTATGTATAGTATCATGTCATCTGCAAACAGTGACAGTTTTATGTCTTCTCTTCCGATTTGGATTCCTTTTATTTCTTTTTCTTCTCTGATTGCCGTGGCTAGGACTTCCAAAACTATGTTGCATAAAAGTGGTGAGAGTGGACATCCTTGTTTTGTTCCTGATCTTACAGGAAATGCTTTCAGCTTTTCACCACTGAGTATGATGTTAGCTGTAGGTTTGTCATATATGGCCTTTATTATGTTGAGGTATGTTCCCTCTGTGCCCATTTTCTGGAGAGTTTTTATCACAAATTGCTGTTGAATTTTGTTAAAAGCTTTTTCTGCATCTGTTGAGATGATCATATGGTTTTTATTCTTCAATTTGTTGATGTGGTATAGCACATTGTTTGACTTGCGGATATCGAAAAATCCTTGCATATCTGGGATAAATCCTTCTCGCTCATGGTGTATGATCCTTTTAATGTATTGTTGGATTTGGATTGCTGGTATTTTGTTGAGGATTTTGGCATCTATGTTCATCAGTGATATTGGCCTATAATTTTCTTTTTTTGTGGTATCTTTGTCTAGTTTTGGTATCAGGGTGATGGTGGCCTCATAGAATGAGTTCAGGAGTGTTCCTTCCTCTGCAATTTTTTGGAATAGTTTCAGAAGGAGAGGTGTTAACTCTTCTCTAAATGTTTGATAGAATTCGCCTGTGAAGCCATCTGGTCCTAGACTTTTGCTTGTTGAGAGTTTTTTAATCATGGTTTCAATTTCAGTACTTGTGGTTGGTCTGTTCATATTTTCTGTTGCTACCTCGTTCAGTCTTGGGAGACTGTACGTTTCTAAGAATTTGTCCATTTCTTCTAAGTTGTCCATTTTATTGGCATACAGTTGCTTGTAGTAGTCTCTTATGATCCTTTGTATTTCTGTGTTGTCCATTGTAACTTCTCCTTTTTCATTCCTAATTTTATTGATTTGAGCCCTCTCCTTTTTTTTTCTTGATGAGTCTTGCTAAAGGTTTATCCATTTTGTTTATCTTTTCAAAGAACCAGCTTTTAGTTTCATTGATCATTTCTACTGTTTTCTTGTTCTCTAATCCATTTATTTCTGCTCTGATCTTTATAATTTCTTTCCCTCTGCTAACTTTGGGTTTTGTTTGCTCTTCTTTCTCTAGTTGCTTTAGGTGTAAGGTTAGGTTGTTTATTTGTGATTTTTCTTGTTTCCTGAGGTAAGATTGTATTGCTATGGACTTGCCTCTTTGAACTGCTTTTGCTGCATCCCATAGGTTTTGGATCATTGTGATTTTGTTTTCATTTGTCTCTAGGTATATTTTGATTTCCTCTTGGATTTCTTCAGTAATCCATTGGTTGTTTAGTAGCTATGTTTTTCTACCTTTGTTATTTGGGTTTTTTTCTCTTCCACTGATTTGGAGGTTATGCCTTCTTTTTCTATTCATAGTTATGTGAATTTTTTGTGTACAAATTGAACCTGTGTTTTTCTTTCAATTTTTTCATATTGATATATATGAAAGGAAATGAGAACTTTATCTTTTCCTCTTCCCAACCATCCCCCATTTCCCTCAGACTTCAAATGTTTTTTCTTTATAATATATAAAGATTATTATTTTTTTCCCTTAGATAGTATGTCTTTCTTTTTAAGGGGCTTTATTTGCTATTTCATAATTTTTACAATTATTTTAGCAAGATATTTAGCAATATATGGTATGTCCCACTACTTTCTTAATCTCAAGTGATTTATTGAATACCATTTTTTCCTCATACTTGAGTTCTTTATGTTGATTTCTTTTCAATCAGTGAAATACATCTTGATTTCCAGAAGTCATGCACATTCTCAAATGTCTTTCTCTTCCCTCATATTTACCAGTAGCTTGCCCAGATATAGAGTTTTGGGTTCATAATATTTTTTCCACATAGCTGTATATCTTATTTCATTCTTTTTTCATGGCATTCGTTTTTGCACAGGAGAAATGAAATGTCAGTTTGATTTTCCCATTTATTTTGTTTTTCTTTCCTAAACACTTGCCATACTTTCCCTTTGTTTTGGGTGTTAATCACTTTTTATTAATTTTGCTGGGAACTTGATGCGTTTTTATTGCCCTGAAACTTCAAGTAAGGAATATTTTCTTGCATTAATATCAAAGCTTTTACTTGTGTTGTTCTGGAATTTTCTGGCTTCTTTTTACTGCCTCCAACAACAGTTTTAATCTTGCTGTTACAGTTTATGTTTTCTTTTCCATTTGTATGTTTATCTTAATCATTTTCTCCTATAGCTGCTGCCTTCTGTTCAAAGGATACAGTGTTGTCCTGCATCTTCTTGAAGATCTGTGCCAATATTTACTGAACTTTTTATAAAAAGGAATATTCAGAAATATGAATAATTCAATAATAATTCAGTATTTAATGCTATGATGCTTTAAAGTAATGTTCCCTTTTTTTCTGCTGAAGTATTTTTTGTAAGTCACACATCATTATAACTTTCCTACAAATGTTTCTCTCATTCTTGAATAGCTACAGCTTTATCAGTTCTGGAATTTTCTACTATATACATGGGAAAATGTTCTCTTCTGTTTTTAAATATAATCAAGAATGTTAGAAGCATGATTTTTTTCTAAAAATTACATTATATTACGAGTCTTCTCTCTCAATAATGATTTATTCTGTTTTTAGCATATTTTAGTTGTTAAGACAAGGACTTTTGCATCCAGGAGACCTGGGTTTGAGACATAGAACATGTAGTAGTAAAGAACATGGCCACTGGATCCCAATTCTCTTGGTTTAAACCCCAGCTTTGTCACTTACTGTGTAACTTTGGCAAGTTAGAACACTTCTTAGTGCCTTAGTTTTCTCATCTGTAAAATGAGGTTAATAATATTTATTACTTCATAGGTTCTTAAATGGATAAACAGATAATATTTATAAAATATATAGAACAGTCCCTGGGACATAGTGAATGCTATGTAAATATCTGCTTTAAAATTCTAGCTCTAATCTTTATCTCAATTTTGTTGTAAACCTAAAAAAAAGTCTTTGAAAAAGATAAACAAGCCAGAGCTTGTCTACCTGGAAACAGGCCTTAAACAAATGACAGTAGGAAGAAGAAAGGAGTGTACTACCATTTAAAAATATTTGACTTACTAATTACAAACAAGATAAATGTGATTTTGAATTTCAGCATAAAAATGTAATAAACCAATGTTAAATGCTAAAAAAATCTCCTAGCGCTATCACCTGTTAACTGAGTAACTTCAGTCAAATCATCAAATTACTCTAAGCCTCCATTCTCTCTTTAAAATAGACACAATCCTAATAAAAGTAATGTACTTGTTAATAAAAATATTAGTAATTATTAATACTACTTATTAATACTGTGAGGATTAAAGGAGATAATTTATATCAAGTATCACCACATAAGTGCACATTCCTTGGTTGCTACTATTTTTTTAAATAATGCATACTGGACTACACTACATTTGTTTGGCTTTATTAAGTATTGCAAGTCTCTTTATTCCACAGTTTCTCTGTTGTTGAATTCTTAATTGTGAGTTACTTTACAGATGTGTAACTCCAGGGAGAGTAAGTACAGATTCAAAGCCGCATTGTCAGTGCAGAGGGCAGATATGAAGCAAGGTCAATCAGGTCCTGCTTTTCATCTTTTTTTTTTTTTTTTTTCTTGAGCCTGGGAAAAGCAGGGTCTGTGATTCTTTTTTCTTCAAAAGGTTTATTTCCCATCAGTAGGATCATTTCCCTCAAGCCCTTTACTTTCTCCTTACCCTTTGTCCAGTGCTTTGAATGGAAACAAGGGGCCCAGTGCTTTTTGCATATCTACAACTATTCTGTTCTGCTGGGAGTGAGTGTTGGGCGACACAATGGGGGAGGTGCAGCTGCACAGATTGGAGGGGGTTGATGGAATATGGGGTATATACTCTTTAGCACGATGTTTTTACGCGTTGAGTATCATTGATGCCTTTTAGTCCATTTACGTACATTGCTGTTTTGAATTTTCCCACCAATAAGCCCAGCCATAGCATGCCATGATGTGTTGTGATTGTAACTAATTGTGGGACATCAAAGAGGCCACTTCATTACCTGCAAATAGCCAACTATATCAATCTTTTAAAAAAATCTTGGTTTCTCTCCTTGCTTGAATTATACGGTTATTTCTATGAAAAGCTATTGTTTGGGACTTTACCCCCCTAATCAGTTTCCAGAATGTTGTTAACTGTCCATTGATGTACCCCACATAAAATGGGTTTCCCTGGCTTACCCACAGCTTGCCCATCCGGGACATACAAACCAGAAGGTTCACCAGGAGGAATCAGCACGTGCCTTCCATGTCCTGATGAAAATCACACTTCTCCACCTGGAAGTACTTCCCCTGAAGACTGTGTCTGCAAGGAGGGGTACCGGGCATCTGGCCAGACCTGCAAAGGTACGGATCCCACCACTGGCAGATAGGAAATATAAAAGCTGATCTCTTTTAGGGAAGTAATGCCGGTGTTTTCATCCAATTAATTGGGCATGATCTTTAATATTCCTTCCTCTAATCTTATTTGGGGGGAATTCTTTGTCTTTATCATCTAGCATTCCTTATCACTGAACATATCCACATCTTGCTCCAGAGAAAGGAGATCTGAGACTCCACAAATAATGGGACTATGAAAACAGATTTAGTATCGGAAAAGATCTAAAATGAATCTAAGAGAGAGAAGTCACAAATTTAACAGCAAATTTGAATAACAAATGAGCTAGTTTGGGCTCTGGTGATGGTTAAATCCATTTAAAGAAAATATTTTTATAAGTAAAGTACTTTGATATTATTCATATCAAAAATTAAAAGTATTTAATTAGTCAAAGCTGTGGCTCTTGGGATTTGTGGCAGACATGCTTTGCCGGACTTATTTGTTCTTTACTTTATGCCCCTCTAACTGAGAAGGAAAATAGCTAATGACATATGAGGGTCAAGAACTAGAAAATTTCGTATCCACATAGATATCAAGATTTTAAAATTTCTAAGCTTAAACCATAATATTTAGTCTGTTTTTAAACTTAACTGGAAGCAAGTACCTAGTAAGCATGAGCCGTAAGTGTTCTTCTTCCAAATGCGCTCTTAGGAATTCATATGCAGTAGATGGGAATGCTGTTGATAATTTAGCTCTGTGCATACAATGTCCTCTTGACCGGAAAAGAAAAAGCGGGGGTGGGGGGGAGGATGCTTTATAGACAGAGACTCACTTTGCTTTTTACTCTTCTCCCTGTAAATGTTAGTTGTCCGCTGCCCTGCCCTGAAGCCTCCTGAAAATGGTTACTTTATCCAGAACACTTGCAACAGCCACTTCAATGCAGCCTGTGGGGTCCGATGTCACCCCGGGTTCGACCTCGTGGGAAGCAGCATCTTCTTGTGTCTGCCCGATGGTTTGTGGTCCGGCTCCGAGAGCTCCTGCAGAGGTATGCAGACTGCCGATTCACGTTGTTTATTGATTGTCTTGCTCGACATCCTCAACTTAAACTCTAATGGACTACTAGATTCTTTGTTTCTTTTGATTTCATAGACCATAGACCACAGAAAGAGAAAAAATTACAGGAGGTTTGAAGTCAGAACTACTAAGTTCAGTTGACCACATCATCATAAACTATGCCCTTTGTGTTTCTTTTATGAACAAGCAAAGGAAAGGCCTGCCTGGGAAAGAAATGGACAGGTTACCTTAAACCTCAGATTTCAAGCAGCCAAGACAGGGTCCAGGGAGAGTTTGGGGATGGTCAGTGTGCGGCTTTGATGTCTACTTTGATTTTAGGCCTCCAAGGACCACACCAGTATCCTGTGACAAGAGTAGTTAGCCAATGTATACATCCCCAGCCTTCACTTTGAATAGACAGCATGCCACAGAAAGTGGGAGTTTGCTAAAGTGACATCCCAAAGAGCCTCATCGGGCCAACAGAAAAGGGGGCAGTACCATAGATAGAACCTGAGGCTCCCACATCAGATACAGAGGAACAACAAGCAAAATTGAGAGTACCTTAATTCACTTCCACTCTTGCCGTCTCCAAGACCTACTTTCCTACTTCTTACGACCACTGCATGGCCAGCTTCCTAGGGTTTCACAAATTGGGTTGAAAGAGAAGGCTCTGTAAGAAGAGAGGGGGACAAGCCAAAGGACTTGAGAATCCCTGCCCATGAAGCTTCTGAATACAGTATTCCCCCCGTCACCTCGGGTTGCCAGGTGAAATACAGGACACCCGTTTAGATTCAAATTTTAGATAAACAACAAATAACTTTTTAGTATAAGTAAGTCCCATGCAAGACTGGAGACCTTCTTATACAAAGAATTATTTGTTGCTTTTCTGAAATTCAAATTTAACTGGATATCCTCATTTGTTTGTTTTTATGCTAAATCTGGCAACATGACCCCCAACACATCCGCTAGGCATCCTTTGGCAATATAGTTTGCTGAGGCTTTGACTGTTCCAAGACCCTGTATCACCCAGCTCACTGGAGTAGGGTAAGAAGTTCTGTCTTCTAGTCTTCTCTTAGCTCCCACACCCATAAGGGAAGCCAACCTACTCACAACTTCACAGTCATTTGTGAACCCCAGGAGACATTTCACTGTTTGTATTAATCGGCTACCAATACTGAACTCATCTATGAATATGAATTTGCTTAAATCAGGTCCCAGTCCAGACCCTTATCTCTACTTAACAAAAAGAGAAGGAATCAGCAAATTGAACAAGGGAGACCTGAAAGAAGAGGGGAGAAAAATGGAATCACAGAGATTCAAAGGCAATTACATTGGTAAAATAAGATTAGGATTCCAAGAAATGGGAGAAATCTGAGAGGAGAAAGGTATCTTAGGGAGAAGAAAAAGGTTGCTGGCACAATAAACAGACATAGTCAAAAGCCAAATTAATAAGTTAGAAAATCAACGCAAGAAATCCTTCTGAAAGTAGAGCAACATTTGAAAGATTAGAAAAAAGATGAAAGAATAAAATGACACAAGAATAGTCACAGGAAATAGACTCTTCACAGATTAGGAATCCAGAGAGAGAATGGAGGGGAGGAGAAGCACTAATAGAAGATCAAAGAATATAACCGCAAGCTGAAATCTTGAAAATACACATGACTGAAATCTTTGATAGTCAACTTAAAGTCACTTACTGGGTGCCAGAAAACAAATTACAGAAAACAGATCCATGTCTGGAAACAATCTTATTGAAACTTCTGAAAGCCCTGGAAAAATTAGAAAATTGGGCCTGTTTCACAGTTAGAAATAATATTACCTATAAAGGAAAGGGAATCAGACTTGCCTTGAGCCCGTTATTAGCCATTCTAAATGTTAGAAGATAAGAGTATGTTTCCTGAATTCTGAAAGAAAAGAATTAGACCCTAGATTTCTAAACTCCGACAAGCTATTGTTTATGTGGGAAAGCAAAGCAAAGACATTCTTAGTCGTACAGTCTCAAAGGGTAAAAAGCCTATTACTGAAAAGGTTGATCATAGGAACCTCTTAGAAATATTCCTGTAAAGTTACATAGTTATTAAGTTCTTTGTAAAACCTCTACCCCTTCTTCCAAATACCTCACGGCAGAAGGTAGAAAACATGACATTTTAACTTTCCACTTACTGACCTTCCAAAGAAGAGTGAGAAAATCAGGCAGACAACCCCTTTAGGATAAGGTCTGGCCCTTGCCTCTTTAACCCTCTACAGTCTCCATCCTGAGCCTCGAATCCTACACTAAAGCCTTAAGAAATGGCCATGCCCTCTCAGGAAGCCATCCGTTTGCAAGTTGTTTCAACAGCCTTGATTGTCCAGTCATTCCTTTGGTCCCTGTATATAAGCCCTCCCTGTCGCTGACCTTCTCATCTGGGATGGGATGACCCCTAACCTCTGTATGTGCATCCACAAACCTGTCCTACCCGCATTCTAGCCCTTGCGCTTTGTGTGTGAGGATCAGTCAGGGAAGCCCAGGAAATACACCATCTGTGCTATGGGATAAGGAACTTATTTTAAGAATCAGACCTTACACGATTTTGGAAGGAGCTGGGAAGTGGAAGGTCCAGAAGAGAAATTGGAGGATCAGAGGAGTTACTACCAGTTCAGTCTGAGAATCCAAGCCCACCCAGCTGCTGAAGTGGAACCACAAGGGAGAAGTGCGTTGGGAAGTCTAAGAGAAGCTTTATCTCTCTGTAACCATGCCCTGATGCTCTACATCCAAGAACCCAGCAGTGAGCTTGGGGCCGCCTTGTGTCAACAGGGTCAGCAATTGGGATGTGGAGTGGAGGTGACCAAAGACAAGCTGGAACCTACTGTGCATGTGTGCATTTGTCCATCACTGATTCTGCCTGCAGTGATCACTGCCTCTCTTCCGCCTTCCAAGATCAAGTGCAGGTTCTTCTTTTCATCAACCCTAAACTGGCCCACGATAAGGGGATTCTGACAGTGTTTCCCAGCTTAACCAACTTGTTACAATACAAACCACCCTACTTACTTTAATTAATTAACTCGTCGATCACCTCTGCTGGTCTGTGAGCTCATTATGAGCACAGAACGTATCTTCCCCCACCCCAGCTAATCCTTGGTTATACTTCTGGTAAATGATATGGATAAGTACATTGACAAATAGATACACTGACAGTCTGCTTGTGTCACTTCCCATTATGCAGTCCCATTTTTAAAAAGCAGGCTTGTTGTCTTTTATGCAATTTGCATTGATGTCCCCGTATAAGTAAAATAACTTTAATCAAAATAAGAGTGATGCTCCAGGATGTGAACTTTTCTGAGCTCCCTTTAATTTCACCTCCAAAAAACTACTCCCTAACTTACCAGTGAACAAAGTTGTCCTGAATGAAGGTACTAAGTCAGGCTCTTCTCTGGCTCCTCATTAAAGGATTTAGTTATAGACATACTTCGTTTTACTGAGCTTTGCTTTATTTTGCTTTGCTGATGTTGCAGTTTTTACAAATTGAAGGTTTGTACTGATAACAACCCCACGTTGTCAGATAATGGTTAGCATTTTTTAGCAATAAGCTGTTTTTAAGTAATGGGCGTATATTGGTTTTTAGAATAATGCTAATTTGCACACTTAATAGACTACAGTATAGTGTAAACATAACTTTTATATGCACTGGGAAACCAAAAAAATCGTGGGACTTGCTTTACTGCAATAGTCACTGTATTTGGTGGTCTGGAACTGAGCCTGCAATATCTCTGAGGTCTGCCTGTACTTGAGGTATTGTTCTGTGAAACATATACCATAATTCATTAATTCAAAAACACTTTTCCCCCCACATCTTAACATCCTAAACCTGAGATGTACCTCAACAACCGTGGCGTTAAATCCTTTCACAGACCTTACTGTTTCTTTATTGGCAGCTTATAAAATAATGTTGTGCCTTACAATTGGGGCGTCTGGGATTCGGTGAAATATGGCAGTTATGTGGGAATTCACTTCTGTTTCAGGAGGGGTAGTGTGGAGAAAGAAGCATTTTACAGGTCTAATTTAAATCTAATTATAAAGACAGAGGATAAGTTTATTTTTTTTCTTGAATATCTTTCTAAAAGCGAGGCAGAAATGAAAGACCAGTGTAAAATGTAAAGCCTTTTACAAATTTCATGTTACATCCTAAATGTTTTGTAGGGTTAAATAATAACTAATAGTCTTGATGCTTATTCCTCCTATACATTCTTCATTAAAACACTTACGCTCTGAATTTTATCTGAATTACACATTCCTTTCTAAACTAGTAAGGATTCCTTTGTGGTTTCTCAGTGATAACTAGCTAAACCACAACATGAAAGTAAAGTAAATTTTGTGATAGTATTTTTCCTGAGAAAAACGTTCAGGCAACAGTGAGAACCCTGCATTTCACATCAGATTTATTTTATTTTCAGTATAGAAGCTGTCAAAATTGGGAGAGTGACAGGAAGTGTAAATCTGAGAAAAAAATCTAACGAGTCTTTCCACTGAGAACCAGATCAAGTTCTCACATTGTCTGCTACCTAGTAGACCATTCTCTTGAAAGACTAAATTGCTGTTTTCTAAAAAGACTAAATAAATATTTAAGGATTGCTTTAACATGAATGTCAGTCAAATGTTTTTTGCAGAAGTTTTCAGCTTATGGAAATAAAAATAGTTTTGAAGTTGAAACTCATAAATAAGCATGTTCCTATCAAAAATGATAAAAATGGTCATTCTTGGTTGAAAAGGAGTATAAAATGTTTAAGAACTAAATAGGAATTATTACATATGCTTTGTTTTCCCTGAGGAGCAGTGCAAGTTTATTAAAACCAACACTTGAGAAGCAATGTAATTTGCATATGTATGAAACACCAGCTCTAATTTACTATCAGTTCTCTTGAGAGATGTTGCAAGTTCATTTCCTCTCAAGTTGGAAAGCTGGAGTCATTTCAGCAGTTTATTGGATCAAAAGCAGTTGTTTAATATGGTTTTCTAGATTTTCTATATCTTGATCATAGTAATTTGTCTCATTCACTTTTAATCCTACCTGGCTCTTGGTATTGTGCTACGCCTGATGAGTGCCCTCAAGAAAAGTCAAAATATGGGGGGCAAAATATTTCTACACCTTTGATGGATACACTCAATAAAGATTCTACTTACATGGTGGACACACTCAATAAAAATCAAAACGTGGAAGGCAAAATAATTCTGCTCATTTGTCATTAATAGTTGGCTTTGGTCCAAACCATCCCAGTGATTGAAAGGCGAGGGCTTATGGTTTAACTTCTAATCTAATTCTTGAATTTTCTCTAAGGAGTAATCAATCCTAAATGAATATTTCATGCACCCAATATTTATGTTCTGCCAACTAATATAATTTGAATGGGTTCCTTCAGAGGAGATTCTGTGAAACCGCGACTTCAGTTGAATATGCACTGAATATTTTACCCCAACTTCCTTTCCTATTATTTTAAAGTTAAGCTTTCATCATAAGTAACTGCATGCTTCATATGAAAAATTGGCAAATGCATAAAAGCAGGAAAAAGACATCTTACCCAGAGTCTCAACAAAGTTCTTGAGCCCCAAGTGATTTTGTTCAAAAATATTTAGAGATCTCTCTGTTGTCTTGTGGTCTTTAGTATTGCAGGAGTGTTATCTGAGAGAAAAGTGAGATTTGTTCTTTGCAGGGGTTTTTGCTTTTCGTACAATGCCTGATGCTTATTGGATTATATCTGTAAGCTATTAAAATGAGTATCCGCGCCCATCTGTTGGCATATTCAACAAGAATCCACCGTCTTGTGCTCTCCGTATCTCTGTTTATGACCAGGATGTACATGCCATCTGACTGAAAGGGTGCACGGCCGTGGGTCTCTCTGCAGCCCCCCACCTCTCCCTCTCCCTTCCCTGCACTCTCCTTTCCCCATCCTCTTCCATGTCTCCCCCTTCCCTCCTCTTCCTCTCTGCCACCTGCCTTTCTCCTCCCCTTCTCTTCCCTTTCTTCTCCCCTCTCCTTATTCTCCCCCTTTCTTTCCTCCTTTACTGCCCTTCCTCCTTCCTCCTTCTCCTGATTTGAAATCCTGATTTGAGTGGGTCTAAGCTAGAACTGGAGGAAAAGAAGTGTAGAAAGAGCATAAACTCTTTAGAGATAATTTTACCTAAAGAAGAACACATAATACATTGGAGGCTCCAGTAGGGTATAGAATTTGATGGAGTTGAAGCTCTTGAGGGAATAATCTAGGAAGATAGGAGGTCGTTGTCAGAGGAGGGTGCGTGGATTGGTGCTGGCAAGGTCTAGAGGATAAGGCAGTGGAGGGGAGGCTGAAATAAGGTGAAGGATGTGGTTATTGGTGAAGAAGAGGTAAGGAATATGACTCTGGGGTATTGGAATGATCATCTACATAGATCATGAAATCACCAGCTTGTGTGTGTGTGTGTGTGCACACGTGTGTGCCAGAGAGAGAGAGAGAGAGAGAGAGAGAGAGAGAAATATAAAATCATGAAAGAATGAGAAGTGGCCAAAAGGTCAACAGGCAACTGGGGAGCGGGGGTGGGGGTGGGGGGGAAGGGATGTTTTTCCTCCCTCCAGGGAGCTGGAGGTGTTTAGGAAGAAGGAAGAGAATGATCTGGGAAGGCATTAAAGAGCAGGTCCTGTCTATAAGAGACAATAAGATTTTTTACTAGGATGAGAAAGGAAGGAAAAGTTCATAAGAGAAGTTTAGGATAGGACGGGATTTATTGAGGACTGATGATGTATTCCAGAGGGCAGGTGCATGAGTGTGTGAGTTAGAGTTGGATCAGAGCTGTGTGGGGATGACCCTGGTAGATGAAGCGATTGTCCTGAACAAGAATATAGGGCCTGCTGGAATTGACTGAGATGTGCTCTAAGGCGCTCTATGGGATTTGTGTGGGCTAGGCGGTGGTAGACTCTTGGCGGAACTCAGAGCACAGATGTCACTTGGGAACCTGCAGGAGCAGTCCGAGTACCTTCTTGTAGCTTCTCTGATGCAGCGTTGAGGCAGGAGTGGCAGCGCTGGGGAAACGCACAGTTCTCTGGACAGCCCATGGCACTTCTGCTGCTGGTGGTACAGAGGCACAGGGCCCTCTCCAGCCTCCAGAGCTTAGTAAATACTTTTCTAGCTCCTTTTTCATGGTGGTTTCAAAGTCAATAGAGAAAGGAAGTGTATCACCAGTTGCAACCTGGTCACTTCTCAGACCAGGGGAACATGATCTGGGCTCACAGGCTCTACCCCTGAGCAAGGTTGGAACACATACAAATCCCATGAGCTGAAAGAGGCGAAAGAGCTTCCCTTGGAAAATTAACAAAGGGAAAATGAATGGATGCTGGGCAGAGGGAATTAGGGTTTGCATATACCTACTGGTATCAGTGACCCAAATAACTAGGTCATAAGACAATTAAGGGTTTGTTTTTCTCTCACCTGAAAGGACAGAAGTAGGTAATCCAAAACTGCTATGATAGCTCATTGTCATCAGAGACCCAGGCTTCTTTTATTTTTTTTGCTGTACCATCTTAGTGCATGAGACTTACCCTGTAATATGCTGGGGCCCTATCCTTCATGTCTGTATTTCAGGACAAAAGGAGGAAGAGGGGAAGGCGAAAAAGGTACTCTCTCAACTGAGACAGTCCCCACTCAAAAGCTTTTCCAGAAGTCCCATACAACCTTAGCGTATATGTCACTGGCTCTCATTTGTTGCGATGGAGGTGGAGAATTGTTATCTTCTAGCTGTGCCTGTTACTATGCTGAATAAAACTGGGAGGAGTGGTTATTGGGTGGGCAACTAGCAGTCTCTGCCGCAGCAGCAAAAACAAACAAAACAATGGTAATGCATAAGTCAATATTATCATCATGAGCTAGGATTTGCAGGAAGCGTCTGGGAAGAAAGGGGTGAAAAAGCTAAAAGGACCAGAATTGTGGCTAGAGTAGAATGCTGGAGTTCAAGATTGCAGAGGCTGAGCAGCTGTCAAAAGTCTGGGATCATTAAAAATCCCAGGATATGCCCATGAGGTCTGAAAACGGAAGTGAACCTGATCTCTGTCCTGGGAAAGACCCCTTCCTTTTGTTAGAACGTAGCCTGGAGAATCACAGCAAAGGCCCAGCTGAGGGCTGCAGGGACCTCCCTTTGTAAACCATCCCCAGTCTCCAGCCATCATTGTCCATTTAGGGCCAGACTCCTTAAACAGCTTAAGTTTCCCATCTGTAGACAGAGGTGGAACACAGTGATGTTGTTTAGGCCATGCATTTGATAAAACATAGGCTTTTAATTATCCCATACTAACTCAAAATATAATGGTGTGTTATTTACTGTTTGTAATGTGTAGGCCTTATTAAATTTATAATTATTATCTTTGTCCTCATTGAGTAGAATATGATCTAATTGTTTTCATTTCACGTAGTGAGAACATGCCCTCGTCTCCGCCAACCCAAACATGGCCGCCTCAGCTGTTCTACTGGAGAACTGTCCTATAGGACAGTGTGTTTGGTCACCTGTGATGAAGGGTACAGACTAGAAGGAAGTGCTAGGCTTACCTGCCAAGTAAACGCCCAGTGGGATGGTCTAGAACCCCGGTGTGTGGGTAAGTTCTTAGAAGGCATGGTGCCTTGGATGGGTCATTTCTCTTGCTCTCTGGTTTCTCCTCTTTTCTGTGAAGACCTAGAACTAAAAACTGACTCGTTATGGGTATAAATACACATCCATATGTATAGGTATATGGCGCTGTAGACACATGAACAAATATGTAGTTTTATTCCCCTCCACTGGTAAAAAGACTTCTCACCACAATCCAGTTTTCCAAATCCCTGAAGTTTACAGCTTCAAATGGTAATGATTTTTGTTTTAGTTGGGGCAAATTTGGATGGATTTTTTAACAGCAAATGCTGTGTAATTCCCTCAATTTTTAAAACACAATTTACCTTTACCTTGTTGATGAAAGGACAAAATTATGAACCAGTGAATGTTAAGATGGGCCGTAAAATCCTCTTTCATCAGAAGATTTTCTGCCTTGTCCTTCACTAAGAGTTGTGACATCTCATACCTGAAACTGGGTCCAGAATGAATAAACTCAGTAGCTCTTCCAGTTTGCTGCATCTTATACACTGTTGAAACATTAACGATGGTAATAATGATGATGATGAAATGATAATAACTACCATTAGTGAACCCTTACGCTGTGTCAGATACAGTATACCTGGGAGTGCTAACAGGTATGTCATTAAATAACCAACTTCCAAAATAGGAAGAAGAACTATATGTAGGGAGTAAATTGAGGTATTCCAGGATCCTAGATGGGAAAACTAGGTACTCTAACGATCTCTATTCTTTATAAATTGATTTACAGGTTTATTCTAGTATAATCTAATATTGGATCCAGGGCTGATAATAAGGGAAGGTGTCACCAGAAAGGATATTGGGCTTTACTGAGGGGTTCAGTAACAGTCCTAGAGTTGACCCTCATGGTGCAGGCTCAGAAAACTTATAGGGGGGTATTATATATTTAAATAATAATTTAATAATAAAAATAACAAGTAAAGTTTATTAACAACGAGATACTTGTCATGACTACTGAAAGACATAGGCCTGACAGGCATAATATTTCCCTGGAGGCAGAAGCTACAAGGATTCCCAAACCACAAACAGACTTAGTTGGCATAAAACCAAGACAAAGGGAGTTAGCTTCTCCAGATAGTTCACAGAATTAAATGAAGATGATGGATCTATCCACCATAAAAAGGCTGCTTTGGCAATGGAACAAAAAATCTCAATAAATCCCTTTAGTTGGAACGTTGTCTCCCAAGATTAGAATTTGTATCTAGATATTAATGTTTACTCCTGAGAATCATCTATTTCACTGGCTCCATGGATGAGTAGCTTTTCTTGTGAGGGACCCAGTCTTTTATTAAAAATGTAATACATTTAATAAGGTTACTCTGGAGTTATTCTTTAAAGAATTTAAATTTAATTATTAAGTTTAACTTAAAATTTTAAAATTCTCTAAACTTTAAGAATTCTCTTTAAAATTATTGCGTACATCCCTGTAATGATTTAAGTGTATGTCAATCTTGGTAGATTTGAAGTCTAACCATCAAAAGGAAATTATATCCTTATTTACAATTTATTGGGGCACAACTCACCGTAGCCCCCAAATTCTGACAATAACGATAATTACTATGAAATTTTCCACTTAAAAAATTGATAGACACGAATAGAAAGCGTATTGAAGAATAGATAGTTGCAAAACTGGAAAATTTTGAACATGAGGTACAATGAGGGAGAACTTATTCTCACCATCATAAGACAGATTATGAACCCACAGTGATTAAAATCGTACATTAATGGTACAAGGATGCACAGAACAATGGAAGCAAACATGGCTCAGAAACAAACGTTATTTTTTGTAGAAGAATATAATATCCAGTAAGGGAGGTTTTAGATATCCATGGGGGAAAGAAGCTTATCTAAAAATTAGTCAGTTTTGACTCACCTCATTTTTAAAAATCACTAAGTTAATTTAACTGATTAATTAAATGAGGCAAATTAAGGAGTGAACTATAAGAAATAATATGGAGAAAATATGGATTTTAATGGAGAAGAACTTCATATAAACAAAAAGGACACTAGATTTGAATACATAAAGATGTAAATTTCTGTACTTCAAATGAATTCTCTGCATTATTAAAATGCAAACAAGAAAAAGTTATTTGAAACACATAAAAAAAAAGTCAATGTCCTTAACATTTTCTGACGTATGAAACTAGACCAAAACACAAAAATGTGAAGACTCCAATACAAAAAGAGATAAAGGAAATGAATTAAATGAACAAAGGAGACGTTTTAAAAATACAATTAAAAAATAAACAATGAAATTGAGAAAATTCTAGAACCAAAGTTATGAGATATGGGTTAAATTATACACTGATAAAATTTCTTAGATATAAATATGTTCATTATTAAACAGGAAGAATGAAACTAACATTAAATTCAAAAGCTAGGAAAATAATGATTGCAAGAGAAGTTGAAAGAAGTACGTAATAATAATAAAGGAAGATGAATTATAAAAGGAGATGGAATGCAGTAGAGTGGATAAGAGGAAAATCTTTGAATAAAGTAATCAAATAAATTTTAAAAAGAAAGAAAAATGCAAAACTAGAATTTTTCCAGGAAGCTATCACAAAGGAATACATGAGGTCTGAGGTTTTTATTTTTTTTAAATATATTTATTATTTTTGGCTGCATTGGGTCTTCGTTCGTGCGCATGGGCTTTCTCTAGTTGTGGTGAGCGGGGGCTACTCTATTTTTTTAAAATTTTTATTTTTAACATCTTTATTGGAGTATAATTGCTTTACAATGGTGTGTTAGTTTCTGCTTTATAACAAAGTGAATCAGTTATACATATACATATGTACCCATATCTCTTCCCTCTTGCGCCTCACTCCCTCCCACCCTCCCTATCCCACCCCTCTATGTGGTCACAAAGCACTGAGCTGATCTCCCTGTGCTATGCGGCTGCTTCCCACTAGCTATCTATTTTACATTTGGTAGTGTATATATGTCCATGCCACTCTCTCACTTTGTCACAGCTTAGGGGGCTACTCTTCATTGCGGTGCACGGGCTTCTCATTGCTGTGGCTTCTCTCGTTGCGGAGCACGGGCTCTAGGCGCGCGTGTTTCAGTAGCTGTGGCACGTGGGCTCAGTATTGTGGCTCACAGGCTCTAGAGCACAGGCTCAATAATTGTGGCGCATGGGCTTAGCTGCTCCACAGCATGTGGGGTCTTCCTGGACCAGGGATCGAACCCGTGTCCCCTGCATTGGCAGGCGGATTCTTAACCACTGCGTCACCAGGGAAGTCCCAGAGGTCTGAGGTTTTTAAAAGAATAATAAACTACCGTACAATACATTTATTATGCATGATTTTCTAAGAAAATGAAAATGATTAAATGAATCAAGAAAAAAAATAGAAAAGCAAGTATATAGTTACCTATGGGTAATTTACAAAAAAATGGAAATGTTATCAGAGTTTAATTACTCCTCCCAAAATGACTGAGGGATCAGTGAAACTCTTTCAAACTTTTAAAAAGCAGTAATTCTCATACCATGTAATTTGGCCCAGTTAGTAGAAAGTTAATCAGTTCATACTATCAAACTATTATTTTTCTATTGCCAACCTGACAACTTTTACCAAGAAAGAAATACATATATATAGAAAGCTACGGCAGCAAATATACTAGCAATCCACATTCAAAAGAATGGTCTGCCAAAACGAGTAGAGGTTTATCCTAGGAATGTAAGGAGGGTTTAAAATTAGGTACTCTATCAACATAATAAATTACTTCATTATAAAAACTAGGAAAAATTCATATGGTTGCTCAGTATAAGATAAAAATGTATTATTATCATTTAAAACACATTTTTAATAGAACTCAAAGAAACTCATATTGATTACTGACATAATAAAAAAGTCCATCTTAAATCTGCATCCACTTATGGAAACAATGTAGACAGTCTTATTAAATCTGGAAAAAGAAAAGGATTCCAGAATCATCCGTATTATTTAGCATTGTCCTCTAAGCTTTAGCTCTTGTAATAGATCATAAGGTTAGAGCTTAGAGGATTCAGAATCATCATTTGTAAACTACGTGTCTACCTCCAAAAAAGAATGAACCTACTTAAAGACTGAGAGTTCATTAAAGTCATAAGAATATCAAATAAACAACTCTTCTATATAAATGATAAACAGAATATATAGAGAAAAATCACATTCAAAAGATCTATAGAAAATATAAAATATGAAAGAATAACCTTAAACAGAAATGTGTGGAACCTGTGTTACACAAACTACAAAATATTACTGAAAGACAAAAAGAACACCTTAATGTTTTTATAAAATTTTATCAAAATGTAAGTTCTCTCCAAATATATGTATACGTAAAATGCAATATCATCCAATAGCCCAAAAGGGCTTTTCTTTTTTGCCCCCTTTTTGGAATTGGGGATTGACTCCAGGATTCATCTGGAAGAATGTGTAGGCAGAACTCACTGAAGTAAGATTGAAAGGGAAGAGTAATAAAGAGTAGTAAAAAGAAAGTAGCTCTACTGGGTTTTAAAATATATACTAAAACTGCAAAAATGAAGAGTATGCAAGAATTGCATCAGATCAATGGGACTGAATAGATTCCAAAACTTACGAGTTTCACGTATCATTAGGGAAGCATCATAGCTCAGTTGAGAAGATAAGATTTATTCAACTGATAATATAGGAAAATTGGCTAGCTCCTTGGGAAAAACAAAATGAAATTTTCATTTGTTTTTAATACACACCAGACACATAAATTCTTCATAGTTTTAAAAATATAAATTAGGGCTTCCCTGGTGGCACGGTGGTTGGGATTCCGCCTGCCGATGCGGGGGACGTGGGTTCGTGCCCCGGTCCGGGAGGATCCCGCGTGCTGCGGAGCGGCTGGGCCCATGAGCCGTGGCCGCTAGGCCTGCGCGTCCGGGGCCTGTGCTCCGCGGTGGGAGGGGCCGCGGCGGTGAGAGGCCCGCTTACCGCAAGTAAATAAATAAATAAATAAATAAATAAATAAAAACTAAAACCATTAAAAGCTAGAAGAGAGTATAGTTAATATATGTAAGTGAATATTAACCCATGTATTAGGCATAAAAGCAATGGGAAAAGATTTTCCATTAGATTAGAAAAGATTAGATTAGACTATATAAAAACTAAAGACATTCATTCAAAAGGTCATAAATAGTAAGAAAGAGAATATTAACAGGGAATAAAATCTTCAACAATTATGACAGCTAAAAGAATAATTTTCTTAATTTATAAATAACATACCTGAATAAATGATTTAGAGTCCCATATAGTTGTTATATTTGAACCACAAATTTGGCCCTGATTTTCCTCTTGGTCAAAGCAAAATAGGAAGTCTGGGCAACCACGTGGTACATACTGTGCAAAAACAAAGAAACATATCAATTTCTCGGGAAAATTTGCTTTTGCTGACCGAGAGGTTTGAAAGCAGTCATTTCAGGGAGGAGGCATGGTTGTGGAATATTTTAGGAGCACACAGGTTCTGCTACTTACCAGTTGGGTAGCCTCAGGAACGTTAACTATGAGAGTTACTATCATGTTCCAGCACTCTTGTTTGTAAGTGGGAATAATAACAACAGCCCTTACTGCATATGTTTAAATGGGTCTATCCTTGTAAAGCCCTTAGAATAATGCCTGGCATATCACATGGGAAATACAGACTAAAGACGCCAGCAGTGCTCCCAGTAGAATCACTACTACAACAACAAACAAATGTGTATATGGGGTCGTGTGTGTGTGTGTGTGACACACACAGAGACACATGCCCTGCATTAAGTCCTAGTCTGATTTTCCATTCTATCCCCAGTCTACCTAATTCTACCTAATTCATCTGCTGTTCTTCATCTGTGCTGAAAATAACATCATTAAGAGTCAAGGCCCTAATGATGACATAGTGATTCTAGGGAGAGTATAAAAGATAGAACCTAATTCACTATTTTATACTTTGTAGCCATAACGTAACATTCCGCAAACTGAATGAAGGTGCTCTAAGCAAATGATAAAAGTCACAGTCGGCATTGATTTAAGTGCTCGTTAGAAATCTCTCAAGATTTTGATGCACCGGCAACATAGCATGAGGTAACTAAAGAGAGATGGTTGAGCATTATTTACAATACAGCATTTGTTTAGTGTCACATACAGACCTCATTTAGTGACTTACGTCAGTCCCACAGCAGACCAATTGTATTTTTCTCGAGTAAAGCGAATCTGTGACATTTGCAATCTGTGGGAACGCAAATAACATTTTCTTGCTCTCCTACAATAGAGCGCCACTGCTCCACCTTTCAGAAGCCCAGAGGTGTCATCGTGTCACCCCCCAACTGTGGCAAGCATCCAGCCAAACCTGGGACGATTTGTCAGCTAAGTTGCCACCACGGATTCATTTTATCAGGAGGCAGAGAAGAAGTGAGGTGCACCACCTCCGGAAAATGGAGTGCCAAAGTTCAGACAGCTGCTTGTGAAGGTAGGTCCATACAATGGTCAAGTTAAAAACCAAATTCTATATAATGACACATTGGTACAGTGTGGGACTGTCCCTCTTTGCTACTTTTGCTGCAAATCTATGGTAAAAGGATAGATGTAACCCCAGAAAATGCTATGAAGATGTCTGTTACAAAATCATGGACTCACAAAATCCAATTACAATGTACCAGGCAACAATAGAAGAAATAGAAAACTAAGGATGATATTAGAGCTGGAAATCAGGTTAAGTGTTCCATTGGGAGTTGAAGATCTTCGGGGAATTTCTGGCTCCTATAAAGCAGGTGAGATTAAGTTAATTTTTTTTAAGAAAAGCAAGTCATCAGCCCTTTGAAACCTGCACCTCAGTACATTCACAAGAGAACATTGCCATCTTCCTAGCAACAAGAGCCGACTGCAGTGAAAAGGAGCTGTTGAGAGCAAGAAAGAGTTCTTAGAAGTAAAAATATAAATGTCTCTAAGAGAAGGGTCGAAAAGTGGAGTGGGTGTTGTTGAAAACAATATTAGTGATTTGACAAAGCAAACTGAGAATTCCTTCAGAATGGAGAACTGATAAACAGGGAACTTGAATATCCCAATGGATCAAGCCCAAAAGATGGAAGTTAAGAGATACCTGTGATAAATCGAGAAACCCCAATAAAGAGTTCCAGAAGCAGAGAGAGGATAAGGGATGGAGGAGAAGAATTTCCTCCCAGTAGAAGAAAGTTCCCCTGAGCTTCAGAAAGGCTTGAATTTTTTGATCAAAGTAGCCTCAGACCTTGTTTATCTCTTTTATATAAAGTAGTATATATCTGTTAACCCCAAGCTCTTAATTTGTCCCTTCTCCCCAACAACAAGGTCGTACCAAGTAGCTCAGGGAACTATATTCAATATCTTGTAATAACCTATAATGGAAAAGAATCTGAAAAAATATATATGTGTGTATATATGTATGTATGTATGTATAACTGAATCACTTTGCTGTACACCTGAAATTAACACAACATTGTAAATCAACTATACTTCAATAAAAAATAAAGTACCATTACCAGAGAAATAGAGTTTATTGATCCATGTTCAAGAAAACAGTGAGTAATGTGACTCCAAAAAAGAATAGGGGCTTCCCTGGTGGCTCAGGTGTTGGGAGTCCTCCTGCCAATGCAGGGGACACGGGTTCAAGCTCTGGCCCAGGAAGATCCCACATGCCGCTGAGCAGCTAGGCCAGTGCGCCACAACTACTGAGCCTGTGCTCTGGAGCCCGTGTACTGCAATACTGAAGCCTGCGTGCCTAGAGCCTGTGCTCCACAACAGGAGAGGCCACCGCAATGAAAGGTCCGTGCACCGCAACGAAGAGTAGCCCCCGCTTGCGAGAACTAGAGAAAGCCCATGCGCAGCAACAAAGACCCAACTCAGTCAAAAATAAATTAATTAATTAAAAAAAAATAGCCTCTGAATGTTGGGCAGGCATACTTTCACTACTCCCTGTGAAATTTCCAAGGTCCAAAGTTAAGGAGAAAATCTGAAGTTTCCAGAGAGAAAAGGGAAATAAGGATCAGACTCACACTACACTTCTCATTTATAACTCTAAATGCCAGAAGGAAATGTAGCAGTGTTCTAAGAATACAGAGGGAAAATAGATATAAACTTTAAATTCCAAATCTATTCAAGCTAATATTCAAGTGTTCAAGGAAAAATAAAATACTGCTTTAGATTTTAGGAGTTAATATGCTAATGCATCTTTGTGGGGGAAAATTGTCTAAGTATTAGCCCCTCTGAGAAAAGGAAAATATAAATTGAATAAAATTTTGAAGGAACAAGAATGTGAGACACAAATTAGATCAATTCGGATATATTCAGCTGCAAGTTACAGAAGACCTAATTTAACGTAACTTAAGAGGATTTATTATACCATGTAATGAGAACTTAGCTGTACAGTGACTGATGTGGCTATGTGGAATGTTACCACATCTAATTCAGTATCTGTACTGCAAAGTTTCACACTGCAAAAAATATCATTGGCTTTAATTTGTTGTTTGTTTTGCCAGTACATTTTAGCACACTAATTAATTCCATTTGACAGCATTTCCAGTGCAGTTCCTTCCTGCCACAGTCAACATTCATTTTTTCTGTCTCTTTATTTCATTCCAAAAATATTTATCAAACTCCTGTTATATGCCAGGAACTATATAATACAATGGGACAAGAGATATCCTGGCATTCAAGGAACTTAAATTCTTTGGGAGGAGAAAATTTAATTTCAAAATGGCAAAACGAGTTATGGTCAGGAAGGACAGAGGGCCATGGGAACTTGTGGAGTGAGCACCTAAAATGGACCAGTGGGGTCAGAGAAGCTTCCTGAGGAGCTTGTGTCTAAGCTGAGAATTAAAGGACAAGTAGGCGTTTCCTGGGTAAAGGGGGAAGAGAGCATTGATTCAGGCAAATAAAAGGACATGGGCAAAGACCCAGGTATAAGAAGAACCATGGTGCTCTCGTGGGACTGAGAGTGTTCGATGTGGAGACTGAGTTCTGGTAGGGGATTTGTCAGAGAGGAGGGGATTTGTCCCCTCTTAGGGGAGCAGGTACCAGTTCAGGAAGGGCTTCATAAGTCATCCTGAGATACATTATCCTGAAGGCAGTTGTAAGTTCCAAATCAGTCAGGAATTGGGATGTAAAAAGCGAGTCACAGAGTATTAATGTCTTTTTACCTCTCTCTTAAAACGACTTAGAATTACACAGTGATATGTTAACTGATTTGTGTGTTTTCTGAATCAGATGTGGAAGCTCCTCAAATCAACTGTCCTGCGGACATAGAGGCTGAGACTCAGGAACAGCAAGACTCTGCTAATATCACTTGGCAAATCCCAACAGCTAAGGACAACTCTGGGGAAAAGGTAAGGTTTGAGCAAATATTTGCATCCTTTTTCAGATGGATTCTAAATACACTGCAAATATGTGTGCTATTGAAAACTTACTAATTAATGATAGTGCCCTCTCTAGCTGTACTCATAAATGTTAATGCCCCATCTGATAGAAGGATGATCAGCCTTGAATTTTTCATTAGAAATTTCAGATGAAAATCTCAAAACGGAAACCCTTCATTCTGCGGATTCGTTGGCTGAGAATTCTTTGCCCCTTCCTAGGCTCTGAAGATCTTTTAAGAAAAAGAAAGATGGGGAATCAATCTTAGTTTCTATTTTTAAGCATATGTTTTAAAATATGATCCTGAAATGATCGCATATTGGCCAGTCTGAAGAAGATAACATCAGTGTTTCTTACTCAGCTTTTTTAAAACCAGCATTATTCAGAACACAGTATTTTAGTCTAGTATATACAGTAGCTTGAGGTAATTATCCATCAGATGCTAGGAAAGGAATTAGGAATTTAACACCCTCTTAAATCTATACTTTTACCGTTCACATACATGAAGATGCCCTTAAATAGTATATAGTTTTTACACCTGCATGTAAATATGTAAGTTGTGTCATTCAAGGACATGTGCCATTCAAGGACACACACACAGTATGTTCTGATAATTGTGTTGAATAAACACAATATACTTTAAAAAATCAAGATAACTTTTTTAAAGTGTATTATTAAATATAGTCATCACTCTGTATATTACATCTCCAGGACTTACTTATCTTATAAGTGGAAGTTTGTACCTTTTGTCCACCTTCACCCCTTTTGAGCACCCCCATACCCCTCTTCTGGCAACCACCAAACTGTTCTCCGTATCTGTGATCTTTTTTATTTTTCCTGCCACTTATTAGCGAGATCATATGGTATTTATCTTTAGGTAACCAAAGACAAGGTAACTTTTAAATCTGATTTTAAAAGTGTAAATGTAAATTGTAGTACTTACTATACTGTCGGTGATGTGTGCGTTGAGTGCTCCCTCGTGTGTAGTTTCCACATTCTATTAAGAGGCCCGTGAAAACATGCTTTGTCATCATCATCCTAGTCATTGTCATCAAATACTAAGAAGGGTGCAGGGACGTACTTCAGGATCCATGAGAATTTAGACAAAATGTAGCACCTGTGTCTTGAAATATTTTTTCAGAATACAGTGGAAAAAACCAATGGATTTGACCTCAAAAGTATTTCTCAATTTTTTTAAATAAATTTATTTTCTTAATTATTTATTTTTGGCTGCGTTGGGTCTTCATTGCTGTGCGTGGGCTTTCTCTAGTTGCAGCGAGTGGGGGCTACTCTCCGTTGCTGGCAGGCTTCTCCTTATGGTGGCTCCTCTTTTTGCGGAGCATGGGTTCTAGGTGCACGGGCTTCAGTAGTTGTGGTGCCTGGGCTCAGTCGTTGTGGCTCATGGGCTCTAGAGCGCAACCTCAGTAGTTGTGGCACATGGGCTTAGTTGCTCCACAGCATGTGGGATCTTCCCACACCAGGGATCGAACCCATATCCCCTGCATTGGCAGGTGGATTCTTAACTACTGCGCCACCAGGGAAGTGCCTCAATTTGTATTTTTAATAGTTCTCTAGCAAACTAGAGAAAAATGCTTCAAATATGTCAAATGTTAGAATGTTTATTACATCACATATTAATATAAATTTATCTTTATCACATTATAATTTTCAAACGGACTAAGAAGGCAAACATATGGTTCAAAAAGGGAAGAATAATCTATATCGTGCAATCATATGAGAATTTAATCTTACCGTAAGACATTAAGAAACTGCAAATTAAAACAATGACCTCATGCCATATTTTTGATTTACCAAAAGGTAATGATATTTAATATAGATCAGAGAACTTTGAATGGGAACTTTGACAATGATACTATCAATGGGAATGCAAATACTAACTAATACTAACAATGGGAATACTAACAATGGGAATGCAAATACTAACAATGGGAATGCAAATACTAACAATGGGAATGCAGATTTTTACCGTGATCTGGGAAATAAATTTTGTATTATCTATCAATAAAATGCTAATGACTTTGAGGTTAATAATTCTGTTGCTGGAAATTTATTATAAGGACATAATAAAAATATTTTAAAATTATCTGTACAAAACTGTTATCGTAGTGCTGCTTACAACATTAAAATTCAACATTTCACATGTATCCCGACTCTATAAACTATATAGATAAATAGTCTAGAAAGAAGTATACCAAAGGCTATGTCTGATTTTTTTTTTCCTTTTTGCTATACATAAAATATTGTGTCTTTTTTACTTCTTTGCTAATACTATATAAACCAAAAAATAATAAAAGTACTATTAATATTAACTTTAACTTTCCTGATATTTCTCTCCAATAGGTGTCAATCCACGTTCATCCAGCTTTTACCCCACCTTATCTTTTCCCAATTGGAGATGTTGCTATCACGTACACAGCAACTGACCTATCCAGCAACCAAGCCAGTTGCACTTTCCATATCAAGGTTATTGGTAAGTCTTCAAATTACTTGGGTAGGTTTGTGAAAATAATCCAGTGCCCCCAAAGACTTTCCTTCTCCTTTATCTTCAACAAGTCCTTTCTCACTGATTCTTCCTTCTGTCATTGAAGCCACTTCCTCTTTGAAACCTACGTACCCTTTAATTATCACTCTGTCTCTTGGACCCCTTCCTATATGAGCCTTTTGAAAAGTTCCCAATGGTTGCCATGATCTTTTGACTTAACTGCCATTTATTCTCAAAATCACTCAAGTCTGGCTTCTGTCTCCTTCACTCATAGAAACTACTTTCATCAAGGTTACGGTGATCTCTAGAGCTACTCCTACTGCACACTTTTTAGTCCTTATTTGACATGTTTCCATAGATTTTACATTATTAACCATGCTCTCTTTATCAAAACTGCCTCCTAGCTTCTCTGACGCCAGTCTTTCTGGGTTTTTTCCCCCCATTATTCTCATTTTTCCTCCTTGATTGCTTTTTCAGGCTTCTCTTCCTCAGACCAACTCTCAAATGTGGATCGTCCCCAGGATTCCGGCCTTGGCCTTCTTCTCTTTCTCTCTCTCTGGTTTTCCTGGTAATTTTGTTAACTGACAGCTCCCAGATTTCTATCTCCAGCTCAGATTTCTCTTCTGAAATTCAGAGCAGTGTATAATACTGCCTACCGACTTTCCCACGTGGATGCCCCACAGGTACTTCAAACTCACCCAAACCTAAAATATTTCTTAGCTCAGAAAATGGAGTGAAGACCTAGCTACCATGCAGAAATCTGGAAGTCATTCTTGATTCCTCTCCCTCCGTCACCAACATCTAATACCTCATCAGGTTCTACTGGTTTCATCTCCTTAGTATCTCTGAAATCTGTCCCAGTCTCTCCATCCTCACATCCCACTGCTATACATCACTCCTTCTTTTTAATTTTACTTTATTGGTTTGGTTTGGTTTACTCCATCATCTCCCAATTGGTGTTTGTGCTTTCAGTCAATTCAGTAGATACCAGATACCCACCAGCAAGACTTAATACGTGGAGAATATATGAAGTGGTCTGTAGCACTCAAGAGCACAGACTCTGAACCCAAACTGCTTGACTCCATAGCCAGCTCTCCCACTTAAGGCAGCGTAACCAGTCACCTCTCTGTGCCTCAGTTTCTTCATCCAGAAATAGAATTAATAAATATATTACCTTATAGGGTTATTGTGAGAGTTTTGATTAGTTAAGATATACAAACTGCTCAAGGTAGTGCCTGACACATTAAGCTCTGTGTAAATATACTAACATTTTTGTATTTTGGTCTCAGATGTATTTTTAATGTTTATTTTAAAATTCAGTACATTAAATTCATTTCATTTTAAGACTTTTACATAACCTCTTGAAATAACCAATGTGTATCAAACTGGCTTCTTACCCTTTCACCTTTGGTGAAAGTAGATAAAAAGACTCATATGAAAGTCAGTCTAGTTCATGTCATAGTGCTTAGTTGTTTTTAATTGCTTTTTCAAGGTTGTTTTAAGCATGAACTTTATCAGTCACATGAAAAATATGTTGGGTGTGTTTTTATGGCGCTGTGATTTTAAACATGAAAATGTGATTCAAGAGTTTGCCAAGTTTTCGTTTTTCACAATGAAGAGTCAGCATGATGAAATGTCAAAAGTGTACTCGAGTGTCTAGCTAGACACTAGCTGAATTTTCAAATTATGAAAGAGAGGAAATGGGAGGGAGGAGGGGACAGGAGAAAGAGGGGGAAAGAGAGAGTGGGGGAGAAAGGGAGGGGGAGAGAGAGACACAGAAAATATTCCAAAGCCTACATTTTCTTGTTTTCCTCAGATGAGGGGGGTTGTTGGTGTCTTGATGATAAATGAGAGGAAATAGGAACGCTTTTGCTTAACATTCCGCAGAGTGCTGCCTCACTTGCTTTGAATGGACTTTCTCTCCCTTGTGGAGACAATGCATCTGGCTGGTCCCTCCAATTCTTTGACAGTCGTTGGCCTCGTCTTACTGCTCTCCTGTCCCTGAACTTCAACTTTAAACTGTTTGGCTAAAATCAGATAAATTTAGAAAATCTTGGAACTATTTCATCTGCAGTTTCTTTTGGGAAAATAGTAAATACTGTCGGATTTGTAAATTTAACTGTGAATTGGCTTGATTCCGCATTCTCAAAGTGCACTGACCTCCTACGAGCATTCCTTCATTCTTTTCTTTATTCAGCAACTTTTTCTGAGCATCTGTTATGGGCCAGGTGCCCTGCTAGGCCATGGAGACCTAACTGTGAGCAAAGGAGGCTGCACTGCTGATTGACAGAGTTTACAGCCTAGGAAAGTAGTAAACCAAAGATCCTGTACTAAGGAAATGACAAACATGAGGAAAAGAGAAAAACTGAACATTTATTCATAAGACTTAGCTTAAAACAAAAATCTATATATTCTCCAGAGGTAGAGCTCGTTTAATTTCAGAATTGTATGTTTCCGTATGTCATTGATAGTATATCATCCTAGTCTTGAGGTCTATGACTACAATTTACCAGCTTAATGACCTAAGGCAAGTCTCTTAAATTTGCCTGGTTTCAGATTCCTTACCTATATAATTAGAAAAGTAGTATTCGTCCCTCAAAGGCATGTTGTTACAAATAGAAGGACATTTCAAAAGTGTAAACATTAATAGTTATGTTAAAATTTCCTCCTTTACACCTTCGTTGTTGTCCTTTACTGACATCCTAAAAATTCCACCACATTCCCTCAGAGCTTTGAAACCTGGCTTATCCGTGCCGCCACCTCAAACCCCTCCTTCAGTGTAGATTACAGTGCCCAGCAACAGACTCACAGTTCTTTCATTTCTACCATGGCTTTCACCCCCTCTCCACTGTAGCCCCCCATTCCCATGTCCCCACCCTGTTCTTTGTCTTTACCTGGAATTTATCAGCCTTAGGAATCTTAGACTCCAGTGTCCCATCTATGGACATAACCTCCTGGCCTTCCAACAATACAACATCCTCACTTACATCTTACGTATTCTACAGCATGACTCGGATCTCTGCCCATTGGTCCTTCCATTTAGCATCTATCAGCCCTTCCGTTAAGAGGAGGACCGTGGGAATGATCCCAGTGAAATGACTGCTTTGGTCATTTCACGCCTTCCAATTATCTGGGAAGGTTTTCTACACTTCTAGGTGGGTCGGCTCAACTACCAGTGGCGAAACTCACAAATTAAATGCTCACCGTATCCTGAATTTGCCTTTCATACTGCTATGCTCATGGTGATTTTAGCAATCTGGTATTCCTTCTTCAACAGGCAGAGGGAAGTATAGCAAGAATCAGCTTTTTCTTTTGATGTTGAGGTCAGGGATGAAGCATACCTCATCATCAAAGGGACCCCAGGGCCAGCCTTACGTCTAACAAGGTCAGGGTTCTCTGCCAGCACAAGTAGACTTTGGTTCTCTCTTGCAACCTTCCTCATCAGTTTTGAACATCAGTTGTGACTTCATTCTCTGATTTCATGTTCTTTAGATGTAGAACCGCCTAGCATAGACTGGTGCAGATCCCCATCTCCAGTCCAGGTCTCCGAGAAGGAACATGCCGCCACCTGGGATGAGCCTCAGTTCTCGGACAACTCAGGTGAGAACGCAGAGATCGTGTGGTCAGTATGTTACCACCAAATGATACTTTATTTTAAAAACCTTTTAAAAAGGTAAAAGAGAAATGAAAAGCAAATTACATCTAAATAGAATGAATAATTATATAAGGTAATACGTTTTGATGCTAGGATAAGTATATATAATTTAACATTATTAATCTTACCTATTCATGGCGTTTCCTTTCATTCAGTATTCAGTGGACATTATTAAACGTGTACAAGGTGTTTTATTTGAAAGTGTTCTAATAAATTCATTGAGTCTCTAAGCTTCCATTGTCCTAAAGACATAAACTATGCATCCTATTGGTAAATCTAACGCAGTTCTGTGTTTTCATACTCAGTTCTTAAACATTTGTCAAAAACGTTATAAAAATTCATGGGAAAACAGAAAAAAATGGGCTAATATAGCTGAAATTCACTTTAAAGCTTTGACCAAAACCCCAAAAGCAATAAGAATGCAAGTTAAATAGATTTCTTAATTAAATTTCCAGTATTCACAGTGACTGACCTATTCAAGGAAAATACTTTATTTAGTAAGAATGCCTTAATTTAATAGGTTTTTGAGTCAACAATTTCTGTGTTATAGCGTAAAATTATATCTTTTATTTTCTACTAGCGGCCAAATCAGTACAAATAGAGTGCCCAGCTGGTTTGTATAAACAGAAAATGAAAATTCAAATCAAATAAAGTGACTGCACACAATAACCCTCAAATTGGATTCCTTCTTTCCGCTTCTTTCCTTTCTAGGGGCTGTGTTGGCCATCACCAGAAGTCATACACCAGGAGACCTTTTCCCTCACGGGGAGACGGTAGTGCGGTACACAGCCACTGACCCCTCAGGCAATAACAGAACATGTGACATCCACATTATCATAAAAGGTATACTCCGCATAAGCCTCCAAAAATCTAGTTGAACTTGATATATGTAATCGCTGTTGCGCTCTATTTTGTGAAAGAAAATAGTCCATGAGCAGTAGATGTTTAAAGTTAGAATACTGACAGATTTTACTGAGATTTCTGATCATTATTCCTTCACTTCATGGTAAATAGAAATATTTTCTTCTGGGGTAGTCTTTAATTAACGACTTATTAACATTTTCTCCAAAGTTGTAAAGTATTGTTGTCATGATCCTATTTTGAATGCTTGAGGAGACAGATTCAGAAAATGTATTTCCTATGTAATGTTATCTGGTTTTCATTTTTCTTAAAGGAATGCCAAAAATAACTTGCAAATCAGAAGTACTTTATCTTTTCATAAAATATGCACAGTTACACATAGGTAATTAATTACCCATAATTACACATAGGTACGGTTTTTTAACTGTACCCACCTAGGAATCAAAAAGCAGACTTTGCAACAATCCCACACTAAGGATTTACTGTGAGAGTTTTTCTAGGAGTAGTGGGGGACAGGAGGAATCCTTTTCAAAATTCAGCTTAGACTCCTGGATTTTAATTTGTATTTCTTATACCACTGTATATGAGTAATACAATATTTTTTACACAGGTTCCCCCTGTGAAGTTCCATTTACACCTGTACATGGGGATTTTCTATGTACTCAAGATAGTGCTGGAGTTAACTGCACATTAAGTTGCTTAGAGGGCTATGATTTCACAGAAGGGTCTACTGACAAGTATTATTGTGCTTATGAAGATGGTATCTGGAAGCCACCATATTCCACTGAATGGCCAGACTGTGCTAGTAAGTTCTAATTCTTTTCTGGACTCCTTTCATATGTGTGAATATGTATTTGTCTGCCTATGTGTATAAATTTCTAAACATTAAAGGGAAAAATTGCTTTAATATAGGGATGAGGTTTGGTGAGTGGAAAACGGTGCCGTGAATTTGAAGTGTTTGCAGATAAGAGAAATGCTTGTCCCTTGACTTAAGGTATCAGCCCCCCAGAGTCTTGCTACTTACCGGATTGCTATCGGATAAGATTCAGTTTATGGCAACACCATCTTGGCGCTCTCATTTTCATTTACCAGAATTATCCGAAGAGACTTGTCAGCATGTCATTCTGGACTTGTAAACTTCAACTTATAAAGTATAGTCTTACAGTCTTTAGAACTTATGTTTAAAGTAAGAGCCGATATACGTGATGCAGTGAGAGATCAGTCACATTCTCTTTAGAAGTGATTTAGATTTAGAGCTATGCTGTAATCTTATATATTATTATAAAAATAACCCAGTATCTTTGTCTAGTGTAAATAATATTTTCTGGAGTGAATCTTTGATCTAGTACTGTAGATGAAGTTTAAATGCCAATGTCTTAGAAAAAGAGTAAAGCCCACTTACTTGAGCTATTTTTTTCCCCAAATTTGGGAAGCAAATAAAAGTGATATCACTCACCTCTATCAAAGATTTAGACAGTAGGATTTGTTTTTTGGTTTTTTTTGGGTTTTTTTTTGCGGTACGCGGGCCTCTCATTGTTGTGGCCTCTCCCGTTGCGGAGCACAGGCTCCGGACGCGCAGGCTCAGCGGCCATGGCTCACGGGCCCAGCCGCTCCGCGGCATGTGGGATCTTCCCGGACCAGGGCACGAACCCGTGTCCCCTGCACTGGCAGGCGGACTCTCAACCACTGCGCCACCAAGGAGACCCTAGACAATAGGATTTTAATGCTGATGCTATTAGGAGACATCGTCTCTGAATATTCCGAGACATCTTGCTGAGTCTAAATTCTAAGCTTCTGATGCAAGGAAAAATTTATCTTTGTGAAATTACACTTTCAAGAAATAGAATTTCACATAATATTCAGAGATTTTTCAATGTCTATTGGTTGCAAATATAATATAAACATATAAATTATAAGTTTACATAAATATAAATTATAATATCTTTGATGCAGCTAGTATTTTTCAAAGATTCCCAGGAATATAATGAGGAGAATTTTTATATCTCTTTTTCTCTTAAATACTCATTTTTTAATATGATTGGAAGGCAAAGAATAATATATCAAAGCAAACTTATCACCGGGTAACTGGGTACAGAGCTGCTTGGCTCATGGTTTATTATGATCAATTAATGCCTGGAAACGTTCCTTAACTGTCATCTTTTGTTTTTATAACAATCCCCAAAATCACGTCAGGATTAAAATACCAAGTTACAGTTATTCCACAGAAAATTAAATCGTTGTTTTGAAAACACTAACCAACTGGAGCTGTTTTTTCCAACATTTTCCAGTAAAACGTTTTGCAAATCATGGGTTCAAGTCCTTTGAGATGCTGTACAAAGCAACTCGTTGTGATGACACGGATCTGTTGAAGAAGTTTTCTGAAGCATTTGAGACCACCTTGGGGAAAATGGTATGTCAGTAGCATTCCTGTGTTGTTTGCCATATTTGAAAGGACGCTCGCTGTTGAGTTTTTTGTAACCTCTCTGGGTCACCTGCAACAAAAATTCTTTGTCCCGATGATTCCCTTCTTCTTTGTGACCCAAACTTGCTCCTCGTATTTAGAATTATTCATAGGATTTTGGACTTCTGGAGTGAATTATATGTAAATCTGTGTTAAAGCACTTTGAATTTTTTAAAACACTCCAAGTCAGAAAGGGAAGCTTAGGGTCCATGTGGTTTGAGAATGTCTGCTTTGTTATTTAAAGTATGACAAAAATGCCATTGTAGACTGTATTTCTTTTATGATGAGGAGATCATTGAACATTTAAAGGATTTTCTTTTTCATGTGTTTTCGTTTAGGACTCTTTCAGTGATTCCAAGAAAGCAAAACGATGTATTTAACTGTATTGAATGTCTTGAAGGCAGGAAATGATGACATATATATATATATATATTTGTATCCGTAACAGAGTTGAGTGGCTTAGATTTTGGATAGATTCTGAAAGTAGATGTAGTAGTAGTAGTAGATTTGATACAGAGTGTGAGAGAAAGCAAGGCATCAAGGAGGCCGAGTGTACAGGAGCACAGATACAGGAGTGAGTCCACATGGTGATATAAGTGTGTGAAGGAAGGATCTTTTGTGACTATTTGATCTGTGAAAAAAGATGCAGAATGATCAGCCTGGAGTGTGGATGGGGAGGAGTTGCTGGAGGTTTGAGAACACAGAACATGGTATAAAATAACTTTCTAGGAGAGCATAAATGAATATTCTAGGGAAATGTAGTAGGCTTGGCAGTAAGCAGCATTGTGTTTTCTCCTAAGCTATGGTTGAGCATGTGGGCGCGAATGTGGAGAAAGCAGAGCAATGAATTTAACCAGGGTTAAAGGTCCTCCAGGCAAACATATTGAGGAGGGTGCATGCATGGGAGTAATTCATGGTGGTAGACCATGGGATCCAAGATGGGCAAATAAGGAAGTGAAGACATCAGGAGCTGAGAGACAGTGAGGAGGTGGGTAGCATCAGTGGATTATAGATTCTGATGAAGTCAAAGAATTGTTGGATTCTTGGGAGTAGGAGAAGGTGCAGTTACTGGTAACAACGAGGTCTGAGGGTATGATCATGAGACGTACCCTCAAGTGTATGTCAAGTGACAAAGTAGAGCTGGGGGCTTCCCTGGTGGTGCAGTGGTTGAGAATCTGCCTGCTAATGCAGGGGACACAGGTTCGAGCCCTGGTCTGGGAGGATCCCACATGCCGTGGAGCAACTAGGCCCGTGAGCCACAACTACTGAGCCTGCGCTCCGCAACAAGAGAGGCCGCAATAGTGAGAGGCCCGCACACCGCAATGAAGAGTGGCCCCCGCTTGCCACAACTAGAGATAGCCCTCGCACAGAAACGAAGACCCAACACAGCAAAAATAAATTAATTAATTAATAAACTCCTACCCCCAACATCTTCTTTAAAAAAAAAAAAAGTAGAGCTGGAAGACAGAAGAGGAAGAGGAAGTGAGACTCCAAGGTGATAGAAGGATCAGCTGGGTGGATGCAGAAATCACCGAGGGCTGTAACAAGGACGGTTACCAAGCGCTCTCGGAATGAGAGGGTGACTCAGAGCGGGGGAGGGCTGTAGGTGATGGCCACAAGGAGGGTCAGTGTGTGCTATAGTTGACTGCAGGAGCTTCAAAACTGTGAGGCTTCAAGGAGGTTCATGGGAGCATGATCTGGAAACAGCAATAAAGGGTGAGGAGGACACTTCCTCCATGCCCACCACCTAAGAAAACTAGGAAGTCGGGTTTCATTGAGAGCAAAAATGAAGAGAACATAAAGAGAGGAGGTTAAAAATAATAGTAATAATAGGAGATTGGCTGATTACTGACTGTGTGTTTCAGAGGGCATCGAGGAAGATTTTGAGGACTTGGAGAAGGGTGGGAGATAGGGTCAGAGAAAAGGGAGCTAAAGAGCCATTAATAAAATGTTGTAAATCAACTGCACTTCAATTTTTAAAAAGCCAAATGGGGTGAAAGTTAAGAGACAAGAGATATCCCAAGAGTCCTGGTTTTCTTGTGGTAAGTGATATAAACCGAAAGAAAAGGCATGAGGCTAATCCTGGTGGTCCACAGGCACTTAGAGGAGGTAGGGGAGGGCATGGAGGAGGGTCAGGAGCCTTTTTAAGGGCAGACAGAGCTCTAGGGCCCTCCCTTCCCTCCTGCTGATGGAGAGGTGAAGGCCAGAGGAGCAAAGGGCTTATCCAAGGCACACCCAGATGTGAAGTACCTTTTGTCCTCTTCATTTTTTATTTGCAGGTCCCATCATTTTGTAGTGACGCTGATGACATTGACTGCAGACTGGAGGACCTGACCAAAAAATACTGCCTCGAATATAATTATGAGTATGAAAATGGCTTTGCAATTGGTAATGAAATTATTTAGTGTGGGTAGTTGGCAAAACTGATCTGCAGACTAAGAAAATCATTCCAGAAGAGTGGGGCAAACTGGAAAAATGATCTTTCATTCATTTATTCATCAAGTATTTTAAGATGACTGGATGACTTGATACTGTGCTTAATGATCTTTATAAATATATTACATTTGGGGTATCAAATAAATTCTTTCAAAATATTAGCCAAAATGCCTCACGATAATAAAAACTAAGAAAACTAAGTCACATTATGATTGTAAAATTCAGATATTCATGTGAGATCTTAGAAGAGAATAGTAATAACTATAAAGTACTAACAACAATTTTTATATGGCATTTAACTTAAATTGCAAGTAAGCCATTTACTCAAGTCTAATACACCTTCAAGTGGAATTCTGATGTTTTCTTCATGTAGAGTCTGAACACTTTTTTCTTGTTTTTTTTTTTTTTTTTGAGATATAATTGACATATAACTTTTATTAAAGCTACTCCAAAGTGTGCTATGTGAGTTTTTTGGCTGGTCCAACTGACCATTTAGCTTACTGTCTTCAGATTTCTAGATTTCAATTGTGTCTCTCAATTAGCAAAATTGTCCTTTCCAGTAATTATTTTTATTTCATTCTTATAAAACTGTCCAGAACTTGCAGAGTAATGCTTTAAAATATAATAGTGATAACAAAATAGTGTCGTGTTTAAAGCACATGAACTCTACAAGCAACTAGTAAGGTCTGAATCCTGGCTTCCCCACCAACTAGGTGTGTGGTCTTGAGCCCAAGTTCTCAAACCACTCTGTGCTTCCATTTTCTCACGTATAAATTGGGTATATTAAGAGTACTGAACTCACAGAGCCATTGTAAGGATTAAAGGAGGAAGTACAAGTATAAATAAAGTGCTTAGAAGGTTATTTGAGACAGTATTAATTCACATGACAGCAGACATCCTTTTTGTTTCTGACACTAGTCGTGTTTTTAGTGATTCAGCACTGAGTGATGTTGAATGTTGCTTTAGATTTTTAAATTTAAAAATATTATTTGTGCATATGTGTTTACTGCAAAAATGCTAAAGAACGATATTGAGATAACCTGCAATCCCAGAAATAATTCTGTTAATATATTAATGAATATGTAACTGTACATGCATATGTATGCTGACCCATACTGTTTTGTAAACGTGAGTTTTTAGGTAAGATTTTATTCAGGACATTTTTATGTCATAAATATTATACTTCAATACAATTTTAATATCTACATATTATTTTATGAGTCAGTTTGCCATAATTTATATAAACAATTTCCTATTGGTAGGCTTAAGTTGTTTTCCAGTTTTAACTATTATGTACCACTTCTCAGTGAACATATTTGACGTTAAAAGTTTTAGATAGAAAAACACAAGGTGGCATTGGCAGGGGAGCTGGCAGTGGCACATCTAGAATAACAATGCCTCTTCTGTCACACATGACCCAGGTTTCCCTCAACCCCCAGATTGTTGAGGTAGGTTGCAGGGGTGCAGGGATACACACAGAGGGAGTCAGTTGTCGTCATGAGGCTTTGAGATGGGTGATGTTTGTCATTCTAGAAGGATCCAGATGGCATGTGGTACAAGTGATCCTAAGAGACAACCCTTCGTTCTTGAGTGTCCTCACAACAGAGTCACGAGATCAGCGTAATGGTTATAACACCTTGGCAAGTCATAATGTATGGAAAATAAAGGGCCAATAAATATATTAAAATTGTTTGATCTTATAATAATCATGTAATTCAAATGAAAACTAAAATGAGATGCCATTTTTGACCTGTCAGATTAACAAATTTGGATAAGAATCATAACACCCAGAGTTGGCAAGGGTGTCAGGGGAAAAAAATCGTATTCATATATTGTGTGTAGAGGAGACATTGAAGGGCATTTGACGATATGTATCTAAAGGATTAAAAATGCTCAGACCCAGAAATTCCACTTCTAAGGATATTTCTCAAGATAAAAGTCATGCTAATGTACAAACATGTACCACTTTTTATAAATTCTAAGATGTACACTTTTCATTTGGGCATCTCTGAAGTTGGGATGTGTCTTCTCATTGATGGTGTCTTATACTTTATGAAATAGTGTATGTACAAGGATGTTCTAAAATTTTGAAATAACCTAAAAGTTTGAAGATAGAAACCTGCTTAGTTTGTAGTATAGCTGTAGAAGAGAATATTATGAAACCATTTGACACAGAAATATTATACTTTTGAAAAAATTTGAAAAGCTATTACCAAATAATATACATATAGTATGATCTCATTTTGTTAAAAGTGCAGTATGTTTATTTTTATTCTAGCTATATATATATATGTATCTATGCATAAATGTGTATGTGTGTATTTATATATTCATAGAAAAAATTCTTGCCTAAAATGTTATGGTCGTTATTTCCATGTGATGGAATTATAAGTAATCTTTTATATTTTTCTCTTTGCTAATCTGTTTTTTTTTTCTATCAACATAATGGCTACATGACACTTGTGGGACAAATGTTTAAGTGAAAAACAAAAATATTGATCCCAGTTCTTTTTAATGGCCCAAAACATGAATTAAGCTAAAAAAAAAAAAAAAAAAAAAAACCTCAAAAACCAACTTACTTAAGTGGACAAGTCTGTATAAATAGAATTTGATGTTTAACGCACCTAACTAAGCAACAACAGCAGTATGGCTAGACCAATATTAATATCATTTACTATCACTGAGGTTTTAGAATGAGTCAAATATGAGCCAGTTTGCATAAATTCGCTCAATTATTCCACAGACAAACCTATGAGGTAAGCACAGTTATCTCAGTTTAGACACAAAGAAACTGAGATTCAGAGAGATGAAAGGAGCCTGACTAAGATTGTGCAGCCCTACACCATATATGAGAAGCCACAGTCTGAATCCTTGATCACAGTGATATGGAGGGCATCCAAAGAAGCACGTGCAGCCGTGCTGCCTCCAGCATAGTTTCCTAACTACGTAATCACGTAACTTACATGCTGCCCTCAGAAACTACCCCCACCTTTGAAATATAATGCAGATATGCAGATACTTGAACAATCTTCACAAAAGGAAATCTGTTTACATGCGTTAAGTTTATAACGCTGATATAAAAAAGCGAGAATGGAGCAAACCCTGAAGGGAAATAGGAATTGATTAAAATCTGTACCTCCTCCCATTTCCTCTAAAGTTAAGGTAATTTATTATTAGGTCAAGGATAGAATGTTTTAAATGCCTGTATAGCTCTACAGAGACTTTGCTTTATACTTTTAATGGAATTCATTGGTAATCTAAACTTCATATGAAGCGCCTAAAGCTACAGTATGATATTACAGACGAAACCTTGTATATTATATTATTATGGGCAGTTTAAGCAGTGATCAAGGACAGTTTGATTTGTGGACTCACATTAGAACCTAAACACTGATAAAGGTGCAACTGTAACATCTTTTGTCTCTCTGCCCCAATTGTCCAGGACCTGTCGGCTGGGGTGCAGCTAACAGGCTGGATTACTCTTATGATGACTTCCTGGACACTGAGCGAGAAACACCCACGGGCGCTGGCAAAGCCAGATCTTCACGGATTAAAAGAAGTGCCCCGTTATCTGACCACAAAATTAAGTTAATTTTTAACATCACAGGTAAGGATAGACTATCTATTTGAAAAGGTTAATACAGAGAGAAATTCTTGATTGGAGACCTGTTTTTCAAATTTTCTGTTTGTTACCATTATTAGGAAATGACCCTGGAACTGAAAATTAGGGCAAGCACGATCAACCAAGTTTTGTCATTTTTTTCTTACTATCACAGATGTATTTTATAGTTGCCGTAGCAACAAGCCCCCTGCTTTGTGCTCATCTTGACGTGATGAACTACGGCGTGTTTTTAAAAAGCGGGAGTTTGCAGGAATTTAATATGTAATCATGAAGAACTCCACAAAAGGGTGATGTAGATCCAGCATAGGAGAGAAAGGTTAAAACAAATCGTGTTGTTTTTAATATTCTCCAGGTACTCGCTGCTCAGTAAGCGGTGTTTAAGTTTCAGTTTATTTTTCCTGGAAGATTTTTAATATGCTATTTCTCTTTGGTAAAAACTCAGTACAGATGCCTTCCTGCAACACCACGTGTGTGTGTTATGTTTTCTCTTGTTTCGTTTTTATCTCAGCTAGTGTGCCCTTACCTGATGAAAGAAATGATACCCTTGAATTGGAAAATCAGCAACGACTCATTAAGACATTGGAAACTATCACAAATCGACTGAAAAGGACCCTTACTAAGGAGCCCATGTATTCCTTTCATCTTGCATCTGAAATGCTTGTAGCTGACAGCAATTCCTTAGAAACCGAAAAGGCTTTCCTCTTCTGCAGACCAGGCTCCATGCTGAGAGGGCGTATGTGTGGTAAGACTTCTCCCTGTAATCAAAAATATTTGGTGCCTATTGGGTCAAATGACATGGATAGAGTCGTTTTACAACTCTAAAGGGATATTGTGATGAAAGCTACATTTTCTTATTGTTATATGCTTAGTGTCTCAAAAATCTAGATAACTGCTATTGGTCACAACAAGAAAATTATTTTAGGTGAGCGACTCAAATCTTCGTTTTATTTATAGATCTTTAGACCTCACAGCTTTCAGCAGCAACTCCAATAACAGAAACTCATACTTTCTGACCACTCATGTGTGCTGGCTGAGCCCGTCTCATGTGTTTAATCCTGTTTAGCTACTGTATGCGGTACCATTCTTATTAAGTACATTTTATACATGAGAAAACTGAAGCCAGGGAGGCTAAGAACTTACCCAGTAAGTCTTACCATTTAAGACAGTAAGTGGTGTAGCCGAGATTCCCACCCAGGCAGCCAACATGAAATTCACATAGCATAAAGTGAACCATTTTAAAGTATACAATTCAGGGACTTCCCTGGTGGTGCAATGGTTAAGAATCCGCCTGCCAATGCAGGGGACACGGGTTCGATCCCTGGTCTGGGAAGATCCCACATGCCGCGGATCAACTAAGCCCATGTGCCACAACTACTGAGCCTGTGCTCTAGACCCCGCAAGCCACCACTACTGAACCCACGTGCCACAACTACTGAAGCCTGCGCGCCTAAAGCCTGTGCTCCGCAACAAGAGAAGCCACCGCCTTGAGAAGCCCGCGCACCGCAAAGAAGAGTAGCCCCCGCTCGCCGCAACTAGAGGAAGCCCGTGCACAGCAACGAAGACCCAGCACAGCCAAAAATAAATAAATTTATTTTAAAAAGTATACAATTCAGTGGTATTCAGTACAATCGCAATGTCATTCAACCGTCACCTCTATCACAATTCCAGAACATTTTCATCACCCCCAAAGGAGACCCCAGACCCATTGAACTTCCCTTCCCCATTCTCCCTCCCCCGAGTCCCTTAGCTTTTACCCCTAATTTAGACTGTCACAATCTGGATCAGTTCCAGTCTCTTTTCCTAACAAGTCATCATTTGTAGATGGCGGGATCTCCTCTGACTAAACTCTGTACACTCGGTGGAACCAACTGACGTGAGTCTTCTGTTAACCCCCCTGTAGGTTGGCGCTCTTGTGTCCTGGTCGGAAAACCTTCCTCAACCGTTCTTATTGCTATTCCCAGAGCTCAGTTGAGTGTTTCACAGTGTGATAAACACAGTCCATCCAAAGCACATTAACGTCGTCTTTCCGAGCCTCCTCTTGTTTCTTTCTCAACCTGTGAGTGAAAATCAGGAATTGCCTTGGCCAGCAGTTTGCATTTCTCCGTGTGGTCTTCAGGCTACCTGTGTCAGCATACCCTGAAGTGCTTTCAAACTGCAGCGTGATTAAGGCCCCATCCCAAAACGGATGCATCTGACCCCTTGGGGTTAGGGCATTGGAATCTGAAATGTAATAAGTTGCCAGGTAATTCTTACATACCTTAACACCTCAGAATCACCCAAGTGATTCTTTCAAGTGTCCTCTCTATAAAAATACTAACTTCGATAGCAGCCTTTCAGTGAATTTAACATCCCACTTTGGTCTCAGAAACTCTGCACTCCAGGCGTCCAAATAGTAGAGCAAATCTTCAAGGAAGGAAGGTTCTAAAATTGGCCTGTTTCCTCGGAGGCTTTGGGTCTGAGGATGCCTCAGACTTGCCTTCAGTGGGCAGTAATTCCTGCAATCAGAGACAAGGGTCGACTTAACTCACTTTTTTAAGGCTCGCCACCTTTGCCTGTTTTTATTTCTAGAAATAATGCTATAATGGACACTCAATTTCATAAGGGAAACCATTCAGAAGAACAGCTATGAAATCATTTTTCATATCTCGAAGCCCCAAATTAACCTAAACATTCATTGTTTTATCCTCTTCTTCCATGAACTGTGTGTTTCCAGAATAATCTGGTTTATTAGAACTTTAACCCACACTTCAAAGCCGCCATCATATAAACACTAAGCTTGGTCAACAAGAATTTGCATTTTCTCAAAAAAAAAAAAAAAAGAATCTACCGTTGGTTTAGAGGAATACATTTCTGGAAGGTTTATCATGTGAGTAAGCCTCTGGCAGTAAAATTTAACCCATAAACAATAGTATCTGGAAGCAGGCTTTTTTACTCTCATGCCTTAGGGAAAAAGCACATTCCATACTATATTCAGTGTTTCCTGCTTGTTTTCTCTTCAGTCAATTGCCCTTTGGGAACCTACTATTCTCTGGAGAATTCTGTCTGTGAAAGCTGCTTGATGGGCTCCTATCAAGATGAAGAAGGGCAGCTTGAGTGCAAACCCTGTCCAACTGGAACTTACACTGAATATCTCCATTCAAGAAGTAGCTCGGAATGTAAAGGTAGGGGCTTAGTGCTCATTTTGACCAGAAGCCTAAATTTTGTTTCCAGTTATAAAATCTCAATGGCAAATAGGATGAAATATGAGCATTACCAAAAGCAATTTCATTAATTGATTTTTTTCTTTCTTTTAATTGCAAACTGTTAACCTGAATGTTTCCCTCACTTTAGAGAAGTCCATTTATCTTTCCTTTTGCAACAGTCCGTTGCTCTAAGTCAAACTCCACTGTCAAGAACTCTAATCCACATTCATCAATGAACCTGGGTGTTTTAGTGAATCTCACTTTAATTGGTGGAAAGGACTTTCTTGGCTCTTAGCAAGCATTAGGCTGCTTTTTGTTAGAATAATATTTGATGTGATGAGATTCACTCTCCATTTACTTGGAAATGAATAACTACAGGCCCATATGCGCCTATTCTTGCTACTGAAATATCCAGTCCTTTCAAAATATTGTTACTGTTATTCTCAATGAACATTCCTGATGGAAACATTTTCTTTCACATTTAAAGTTACAGTAAGACACACCTAAAAGAAGGAATTGCAGAATTGTGCCTCCTTGCCTATTGTTGCCAATGCAGGTGTGGGTATCTCATGACACGTAAACTTGAGAGCATTGCTAGGTGATTGCAAATGCACTAAAAATGTTAGCAGCGCTGAAAATGAGAGTCATCCGGAGGAGAAGGGCAGGAGGAAAGGACAGTGCACCGGGAGCTGGGGAATCTGGCCCTAAGCCTGCTCTACTACAAAACCATTGCTATGAGTTTGGGAAAGTTGCTTAGTTAACCTCTCTGGGCCTGATGCTAAGACTACTTTTACTTCCTCTCTGCCGACCCTCAAATGAAATGGTGTCTGCAGGCAGGAGGAGGTAAGAGGGCCAGTTCTTATTTAGAGTGAAGAAAGGTGCCGGTATAGTCATGAGACTCTAGCTCATGGGGGTTTTGTTTCAGTCACTCAAGAGAACAGTGTACAAGCTGAGAACTTGTACAAAAACAAGCTTCCCTGTGACAGCTTGATCTTATGAGTGTGCCTTTCTGCGGTGCAGATTTCTAACTTCACCCAAAAACTCTTTGTCGACATTTTCTATGTGTCAAACACCATGCTAGGTCATAATACAAGTAACTGGAAATGAGCCTAAGACTTAGTATACGGAAGTACGGGGAGTCTAAAATATGACATGTATGCTTGGAGTTCTTCGTGACCCTCATTCTATCCTAAGTAAATTAAAATGTGGAAAATCCTATTGTACACAGTGCTAATTTTGTATAGCTGATGTCATCGTTATTAACCATGTTACATTTTTCGTTTTAGCTCAGTGTAAGCAAGGCACCTACTCATCAAATGGGCTTGAGACCTGCGAATCTTGTCCACTGGGCAGCTATCAGCCAGCGTTTGGTTCCCGGGGTTGCCTCGTATGTCCAGAAAATACTTCAACAGTGAAGAGAGGAGCCGTGGACATTTCTGCTTGTGGAGGTTAAGTCTTAGACATCGCTTTTTTTTCCCAAGCCTCCTAGGTTCTACGCATGGAGGAGTGGAATCTTTTTAGCAAAACCATATGTCTACTGCATGCAAAGAATGTAAATAACTGTCTCTTCATAGAGAGTTTCCTTCTATTCGGCCAGTCAATACTTAAGTGTAAACACCCATAATATAAACACCGTGCTGGTACCGTTAGGAACACACAAGAAGCACAAGACTTGGTCCCAGCCCTCAACATTTGTAACCATGTGGCCACATGATATGATAGAAATACATCTCAACTAGGAACTTAGATTCCTCGGGTTAAAATGAGGTTTTATCTAATGTTCCTTGAAACTCTAAAAATACAACCTCTGAATTGTAACGTTCATTCCCTACAGTTTGAAGATCTTCATGAGTGATTATCCACTCTGGCTGCATACTAGAATCATTGCACATTTACATCAGTATTTTTAAAATACTGAAACCCAGTCTCTGCCCCCCCCCCCCCCCCCGGATATTCTGATTTAAGTTTTCTGGTTTTCTTCTGAAGTTCCCCCAGGTGATTCTAAAGTATGACTAATTTTGGTTCTCAAATGTCACCATGGAGGGTTTGTTGACACATAGATTGCTGGGCCCCAGCCCCAGAGTTTTTAATTCAGCAGGTCAGGTGTGGGGCCTGAGAATTTGCATTTCTAACTAGTTCTCAAGTGATGCTGATTCTGCTTGGTCCAGGGACCACACATTGAGAACCACTGGTTTAAATAGAAATATAAAGATTAGAGTTCTGTTTTTCCAATAGTTCTAACATCCCTACCAAGTACAGTTTTCCAGCAGTGAAAAAACTGGAAGCCATAAACAAAAGCAAAAGATGAAAACTTAGAATGACAGTGAAACTAGGTCTGACAGTCAAGGTCAGCCTATTGCCAGAAACTCCCATAAACTGCAATGACTTTGCAATTTCAGTGGAACTTTGCAAAAAATAAAAATTTGTTGGCCTCTCTCTGCTACATCACTGGGAACAGAACAAGCATGCCTGGCTAAAAGATGACTTTTTAAAAAATTGTGAGTCCTCCCCATTCTTTATACCCTTACTGAAAAACCTAAGGTCTATGGCAATCTGAAAGTTTAAACTCTTCCCTTACTGAGTGATGTTTTTAAGAAGCCAGTCTGCTGGTTCCCCATTCCCTCAAGCTACACACACACATCCCATCCTCATTGCACCCCAATCATATATACATCTGCATCCACTTAGAGGCTGAGAGTCCTAGAAAACAGATGCTTAGGATGTTTGAGTGTGGTGGTAGGGAGGGGATGGAGCGTGTCCAGCATTGCTTCCTGGGAGTCGTAGTCCTCATAACTTAAGTGCTACAGGAAATACATACTGTGAGTTATAGGTTTTATATGCTCCATCGGGTCGACTCTCAGAATTTCACAGTAGATGAAAGCCTCTTAGACCAGAGGAATTGGGAGAGCAGTGTTCATCAACCTAATGTTTCACTGATGAGAAGAGAATTTAACTAGGACCTATTTGAAACTCAGAAACCATGTGTGTTGTGTAATACCAGCTGTGGATTTTTTTTTTAATTAAAAGTCAAACAAAACCTCACATTATGGTTGAAAGAGATCTGCCAAAGACTCTATTATTTTGTCAGTATACAAGCTAACTATGGAAGAAAGTCTGCAGGAAAAAATCCTCTCTCTCTCTCTGTCTCCCTCTCTCCCTCCCTCCCTCTCTCCTTCCTTCCTTCCTTCCTTCCAACCACAAAAGCAACTAGGATTTTTACAGTGAAACAAGTTCATAGTTGACAAATTTTTATCCTTTAACTTTCCAAATAATCCTTGAGGTTTTCTAATAGCAAATTACTGCAATTAAGTAATTATAATTCCCAGGAAATCTCTAAATTTCTGCTAACTGTTCCATTTCTCCTAATATTTCTAGCATATGTTTAACCACAGTCCTGAGTAGGAACTGGTAATATTTGGTAATGACACTTTCCCCTACGGTGCTGGGTAAACACCATTTGACTTTTACTTTAAATTTAAATGTGTTTGAGTTCTAAAACAGTCCCTCGTATATTTTCCTTAGTTTTCCCTTTTCTGTCCCTCTCTCCCCCTCCCCTTCTTTCTTTCTCTCCTTCTCCTCTTTTCTCTTTCTGTACTGATTTACATTTATGGGCATGTTGTACAGTTTATCTTGTTTTTTGCTGACATATCACTTTTTGCCTCCTTTGGCCTGTTGAACTGAAAATATCATTAATAAATATAGCAGTTATCTTTAAGTATATTGCTATGTTAGCATAATGTAACATTCTTTATACATTTCACCGATTGTCACGTATTAGGATATTAGATAGTCTTGAGTCCTTGGTTACAAAAGAGCCTGAAATTTTCCATTTTTTAAAAATGATTTTTATCAAAATAATTAATCCCACAAATGAGTTTTTGGTGATGGTGTTGTTTACATATGGTCCCAATAGAAGGAAAAGTTATTTGCGGCACAGGAGGATAACACTTCTTAGCCCAACCCTGTAGGATGAAGTTAAAAGGAGGCTCAGAACAAGAGGCTTTGACTTTTGGCTTTGTCATAGGAAACCAGTGGCTCCAAGGCTGTATTTATTCCTTTACACTATCAGGGGACAGACATGTGAGGTTACATTTTTCCCTGGTCATTTCAGTGCTTTATTTTTAATTCTATTTTGATATCACTTTGGCATATTTGAATACTTTTTTTCTCTTTCTCTACAGTAGAAGAGGTGAGAAGAGTTTTGTTCCATTTGTCTTGATTTAGAAACCACAGTTTCTCTGGCCAAGGTTCAAAAGGAAACTTTCTCACATCTTTTCTTATGACATTAGTCCATTAGGAACTGTGTCATGTGTGTATGCATGTGTATTTAATACTGCACTGTGTACTAGATAGTGCTATTATTATGTATATGTTTATACATTCATATATTATATGTGTGTGTATGTATATGTGTGTGTGTGTGTATATATATATATAGGGTACTGCATATATAAATTATATATTAAATGCTGATTATTCACTCTTGGAAAGTATATTTGTGATGACAACTGTCTGCCCTTGGAATGTAATTTAAACTAATTTCCACATGAAAGTTTATTTTACACTTTCTAGGTCAAAAAGCAAAGTACAGACATCACAACACCATGTTTGCTATTTTGAGATGCTAATTGGCTTATTTTTAATCTTAAGATTTTATTATTATTATGTCTTAGTATAATTTTTAACAATTATAGTATAATTATGTGCTACAACTGACAGTATAATTCTGTCAGTTTTTAGGGGCACAGTCTTTTTTTCTTTTTAAGATTTCTTTTTCTTCTTTTTAAGATTGTACTGAAAAAAGTTATATGGAAAAATACAGTTTAATTCATTATAGCATCTTGGGTTTAAGTGGCAGCATTTATATTTCTAGCATATGATGCACACTCATAGATATCCTCTCAAACAGAAAATTTATACTTTTATCAGTGGAAGATTTATGCTTCCAATTAACTAGCTATTTGGAAGGTACCTTTTCCAAATAGACAATCATTTTTGGAAACTTGGGAATCAGAAAACCCATTTTAAACTCCTATAGGTTTATAATATGTTTGTGCAAAGCCCTGTCTACATCTAGTAACAGAGTAGATTATTTTATTCTTGGTGAAACAAAGATACTTGTAGTTTAAAACTCTTCTTGAATATAGCAAATGTAGCCACCAGAAATTTTTTTTTCTAAATATGCATTAATATCTATGTTATCTTCTGCCATCTCTTGATTCAACTCTCTACTTTTTGTCAGTTGGGTACGTAAAAGAGCTCTTCTACAAGAGATTTGCCCGGCTCTTTTTGCTTAAGAAATTTGATCAAAGCGTCTTGAGATTACGACAGATGTGTTGTCATTTACTTCATGTTTATTGTCATACCAATAAAAAAGAGATGCCATCCCTTGGAGTATCATGCTCCCTTGAGCCTCAAGTGTATCTCTGAATTTTTCAACCATATTGGTAATTATTTCTGCTATACTAATTTTTACTATCAAGAATCCAAAACCTAAATGATAAGTATGCTGATATCCTGAGTAGCTGTTTCCCTGTGTCCTATCTTCTATACTTAATTTTATGCAGACAAGTCTTAATAGTTTTAGTAGTTTTCTCAGTTTATAATGGTTTCAGGGCTCACCCAAATGACTTCAGTTCACACACTCCACCTGAATTTGTCTATGGGTCACAGTCTAAAACCCCAACCCAAGGATTTAATCATGGGTACTCTACCCCACTATCCCTCTGCCAAATGTAACCAAAATTTATGTTTGGGGCTGTTTTCTTATATTCCACCAAATCTTGGCAAGAGAATTTCCAATTTGGTTAAAAGATAATATTCAACTGCATGTTGTTTACAAAAAGCATGTCTAACCCAAAATGACATTAAAAGTTTTAAAAATAAAAGACCCCCAATAAATGATAGACAGCTCTAGAGGGGAAATAAAAATTTCTGGTAAACGTAAAAAATGCAACTTCATTTATCATCAAAATGCAAATTAAAATAACAGCGTGATTCCATTTTTACCTTCAAGTAGGAAAAAATTAAATAATCATTTTGAAGGCTGAGCATGCAGTGAGAAGGGCAATTTCATACGCTGCCAATGGGACTGTAAAGTACATTATTTAAACATTTGGGCATGACACATTTATGGCTTTAAATTGTCATATCTTTAGCTCTAACTACTCAGCTACTCAAAGTCAAGTGTTATCCCAAGGAAATAATCAGAGCTATATTAAAAAATTTATAGAGGAAATTTCATGTCAGCATTATTTATAATAGCAAACTAGTAGAAACGAGCTAAGTGTTCAACAGGAGAGGAAATGTGAGATCAGTTATGGTCTGCCAATGAGATGTAACATTTTTCATTTGTTAAGCACCATGTTACTTAATGATTTGGGGAATGATTTGCTTATGATATAAAGTTAAGTGGAAAAATCATAACACAATATTATATGGCCAGTTCTGATTTTTCCTGAGTTGCTGTGTGTTGTTAAAGATGGGAAGGAAACAACAATACATTTATCTAGGTGATAAAATTGTCTGGGTGTTAAGTACGTGCAAGGGAAAATATTAGCAATGCGATGGCTTTCTTATAACCAAAGCTTCTTTTAGAGGTAGGGTATACTACTAGGAAGCACAAATGATTTGTTCTTACTTTTGCAGTGCCTTGTCCAGTAGGAGAGTTCTCTCGTTCTGGGTTAATGCCCTGTTATCCATGTCCTCGAGACTACTACCAGCCCAATCCAGGGAAGTCCTTCTGCTTATCTTGTCCCTTTTATGGAACTACAACCATCACTGGTGCCAGATCCATCACAGATTGTTCCAGTAAGATGATATCCTTCATTTCTCATGTAACCCTGTGTTGGAGACTTTTGTTTATCTCTGCGGTAGCTTCAATTCTGAATATTACTATTTTCAGTGCCTTTGGGTGTCTGGATGTGTTAAACTATCCTTCTGGAGGTCTTTTTGATGACAGTGACTCAGAGATTCTTATTTTGGGAATGTCGAACTTGATAAATTCCAAATTTCTGAAAGTCTAGAATTTAATGACATAATTCCATCCATCTCTGTGCTCTCTTTATATTACTGAAACAAAATATATGTGGCTTTGCCCACTCTGAGAATCAGAATCTTGACTATGGGATTTAAATAGAGTCTGCTCCTAGAGAACAGACTTGTGGTTGCCAAGGGGGAGGGGCTTTTGGAGGAGGGGTGGAGTGGGAGGCTGGGATTAACAGATGTAAGCTGTTATATATAGAATGGATAAACAAGGCCCTACTGTATAGCACAGGGAACTGTATTCAATATCCTATGATAAACCATAATGGAAAAGAATTTTTAAAAAGAATGTATGTATTTGTATAACTGAATCACTTTGCTGTACAGCAGAAATTAGCAGTAAAACAACTATACTTCAATTTTTAAAAAAGAAAAAAAAATAGAGTCTATTTATTGGTAATATCTACTACACACAAATATGTTTTTCAGTTGTTTTCCCATAATTTTATTAGGTTTTAGTTCAACTTTCTCAGCAGCAGAGGAAAGTATAGTGCCCGTTGCTTCTCCTGGACATATCAAAAAGAAGTATGAAGTCAGCAGTCAGGCAAGTCCATTTTATATTTATAAAATTTTCTCTAATGGAATTCTTGGAAAACAACTTGTCATTATACGTGTCCCACAGAGGAAAACTACCAGAGGTGAAACTTCAAGTAATCAAGACTCATGAATATTATCAATGAATAATTACATTTGCTTATGACTTATAAAATGAACTTTCCAAAAATGCAGCATTAGAGGTTCTAAGTACCAGAAATGGGAATTTTTCCCAGCAATGTCTGGCACAGAGAATTGTAGATGTGGGGAGTCTTTTGATTTGCTAATAATTTACATGTACCATGTACCATGAGCATAACCCATCATTTGAGTAAGGGCGTTTGGATTAACCAAAGGCCTTTTCCGATTAGCAGGAAGAGTTACTCAACTTTCATGAAAGTTATGTAAATTTTTTGCCAGCAAAAATAAAAATCATTTATTGGAGTAAGTTGTGGGTTTTTTAAAAAATAAGAAACATAACTCCTAAAACTTTTCCATTTATTTTTTTGAAGACTAGTTAAGAATAATTATTTTGGGTGATTCAGCCATTACTCTGAATGCACCTTGCCCAATGTCATAATAAATTCCTTGGCTTTAAGTATTTTTAAGGAGGATAATGAAGTTATATTTCTTATTTTAACTTCCTACATCCAAACATACTCACTTATAACGGCTTCATAAGTCATATTTGAAACTGCACGTAATGGACACAGACACATTAGAATCCACTGGCTTACTTTTAAAAACGATGCACAGATACCACTTCCACAGATTCCTGATTTAGCTGGTCTGGGTTGGGGCCTGTCCTTAGTATACTTTTTAAAATGCCTTAAATGGAGCCAGCATTTAGCGACACTGCCTGGGTTTATCAGAACATCACTCAAGAATAATATATAGCATTTGTGCCCATATATGGCAGGTACCAGCATTATGCAGGCAGCCGTCCAGCTGGACTCACCTGGAAACCGAAACCTGATGTAAACCTTCTAACTCCCTACTCAGAATTGCTTTGAAACAAATAGTGTTTTGTCTCTGATAAATTTCTTTTCTGCCACTGGTAGGTTTTCCATGAATGTTTCTTAAACCCCTGCCACAATGGTGGAACCTGCCAACAACTTGGGCGTGGTTATGTGTGTCTCTGTCCAACTGGATATACAGGTAACACAGAGGAGTGCAAATTTTCATGTGTTTTTCATACAATATCATTGTGACTTGCAGTATCAAACTTTGAAACATTAAAAATAAACGCCATAAGATACATTAGACTGTATAATTGCACAAAAGTTTGGTTGAACAAGACAAACCAATAAGTGAAAAAAGCATACATATCTTACGAATGACAGTTTTCTTTGCACGTTTTGGGGGAAGAATAAAGAATCATCTTCTCTATGAAAAGTCACATCATAACTCACGATTTAAATTGGGATACGGTTCCAGAGGCCGTGTCCAAGGTTGCATTCTAACACAAATTAAATGCATGACACTCAACATAGAACAGATTGTCCAGCATAAACATTTTTAAACAAACTCCAGTTTCTCTCATTTGCTTCACATGAATGGAAGTTCTCATGAATGGCCATGATTTGTTGCTTTCTTTCTTTCTGGAAGCTGTGCTTAGAAAAACAGCATGGCTTTGAACTTGATTACGTAGGAATTATGTAAGAATTATGTTTTCTTGCAGTTTGGTTCAAATTCCAGCTCAGTCCAGAAATATAATTTTTGAGGAGAAATGAACTATATCTTAAAAATTGCAGTTTATTTAAAATAATTTCCTGTTTTCTTCCAGAAATGCAGTTTTTACATTTTTTTTCGAGTTTTATGCCGCCAACATGAAGTGTTTTTAATGAGAAAGTGGTATTTAAATAATTCACCACAAGATAAGCAAAAGAGAAGTTGGAAAACAAAATACAGAATGTTGTCATTCCACTTATTTCAACATGTGCATATGTGCATGTGTGTGTGTTTCAATTCTTATAAAAATTTCTGTCGCAACATTCCACAAGAAATAATGAACTTGTCCTAGAATTTTATAAGTGAGAGGTGGTTGAGAAAAGCATAATATAGGACAATGATTCTCAAATTTTGACGTGCGTCAGAACCATCTGGAGGACTTCTTAAAACACAGATTGCTGGAGCCCAATCCCAGAATTTCTGATTCAGTAGGTCTAGGGAAGTTGTGAGAATTTGCATTTCTGTCACATTCCCAGGGGATTACTGATATTGTTGGTCCAGGGACCACACTTTGAGACCCCCTGGTGCAGAAGAGCCTGGGTTTCGGCAGAGCTAGCCAATAGAAAGCCTGTGTGCACCCTATGGGAAGATGCACCCCTTTCTAGGATACCTGACATATGAGCTGAGATCTGGCAGGATTTAGTCCCGCCACCCCTCCTCCGCCAAGTGGCCTTGGTAGCAAGTATATATGACTCTGTATTTTTCACTTTGGAATTAAACTAATTCCTGGCTCTATTTTATGCTTCCAGATTTCCCTTTTTCCCCCTCTACTTCTCACTTAGGATCTTTTGCTAGCTTTTATGTATCCTTATAAGGATATCTTAAAGCTGTTTAGAGAGAGGTAATACCTTCATTAAATACTTAACTAGATGGCAGCTCTTAACAAATATTGCCCTTTCCTTCACCACCACCACTCCGTATAAATTCAGATTATCGGGATAATTATCTTTAAATGATCATGGTTCTGTTTCTGTTAATCCACTCTTTGATTGACCTTCAGTGTCTGGTTTGCATTTTAGGCTTAAAATGTGAAACAGACATTGATGAATGCAGCTCACTGCCATGCTACAACAATGGAATTTGTAAAGACCAAGTTGGGGGGTTCATTTGTGAATGCCCATCTGGTTACACAGGTAAGGGGAAAGTTTCTCGTTCTTAGAATATTAACCCTGGAATCCTTAAAATAATGAGTTACCACCTCACACCTGTTAGAATGACTATTATCAAAAGATAAATGTCCATCGACGGAGGAATGGATAAAGAAGATGTGTGTGTGGGGGGGGTGTGTACACACACACACACACACACACACACACACACACACACACACACAATGGAATATTACTCAGCCATGAAAAAGAATGAAGTAATGTTATTTGCAGCGACATGGATAGACCTGGAGATTATTGTACTAAGTGAAGTAAGTCAGAAAGAGAAAGACAGATATCATAGGATATTGCTTATATGTGGGATCTAAAAAATACGGTACAAATGAACCTATTTACAAAACGGAAATAGAGTCACAGATGTAGAAAACAAACGGTTACCAAAGGGAAAAGGAGGGGGAGGGATAAATTGGGAGATTGGGATTGACATATAAACACTACTATATTTAAAATAGATAACTAATGAGGACCTACTGTATAGCACAGGGAACTCTACTCAATACTCTGTAATGATCTATATGGGAATAGAATCTAAAAAGAGTGGATATATGTGTAACTGATTCACTTTGCTGTACAGTAGAAACTCACACAACATTGTAAATCGACTATACTCCAATAAAAATTAATTAAAAATTAAGAGAGATGAGAGATAACAGTGCTGGCAAGGACATGGAGAAAAGGGGACCATTGTGAACTGTTGGTGGGAATGTAAATTGGTGCAGCCATTATGGAAAACAGCATGGAGGTTCCTCAAAAAATTAAAAGTAGAATTACCATACAATCCAGCAAGCCCCCATCTGGGTATGCATCCAAAGGAAATGAAATCACTATCTCAAAGAGATATCTGTATTTTCACGTTCATGGCAACAGTATTCACAGTAGCCAATGGCCAAGATATGGAAACAAGCTAAGTATAAATCAAGGGATGAATGGATAAAGAAAATGTGTGATAGGTAGGTAGGTAGGTAGATACATACATACATACATATAGATACATAGAGAGATAGATAGATATCATATATATAACATATATTGGAATATTATTCAGCAAATAATTGTATTTGGCAAAGAGCAAAATTTTTCACAAACATGTTAGCCATGGTTTCCAATCGTTTTGCTCTTACGCCTGAACAACTTGCTTGAAAACCGATTAGTCTTAAATTCCTTTCAGTTTTCTCCAGCTCAGATATTCTATGATTCTTTGCAGGTCAACTCTGTGAAGAAAACATAAATGAGTGTAGCTCCAGTCCTTGTTCAAATAAAGGAACTTGCGTTGATGGCTTAGCTGGTTATCGCTGCACGTGTGTGAAAGGATACACAGGTAAGATGTTTCCATTCTTCCTAGTTGTCACAGAGTTCTGTAAAGCCCCAGAAATCATTACATTTACGAACATTCCATATATATATATATATATATGTAATATTATATAAGTTAATATTAATTTTCTGATTTTACAACTGTGCTGTGATTTCATAAGAGAGAGTCCTTATTTTTGAGGAAATTCACACTGAAGTATTTAGGGGTAAAAGGGCATCATTTCTACAATTTACTCTCAAACAGTTCAGAAAAATAATATGTTTCTGTACATGTGTGTATATATATATATATATGTGTATACAGAGACAGAAAGAGAGAAAGAAGACATGAGTTTATATGCTAAGACAAGCACTCAAGAAGGAACTGGAGTTAAATTGTATAAAATCATATTGTGAATGGATGCTAAATAACAGAGTTAAAATATCTATCTATCTACACTTAACTGATAAAGAAGAAGTCCAAAACAGAAAATGATCAGTGAAGGAAAGAGGCAAGGTCAAAGAAACAGAGGAACATTTTGAACTAAATTTGCTAGTTCCATTTTTTAACATTATCTCAATTAGATATTCATTGCTAATGTTCGTTTCAGAAAGAGGTAAGATTGAAAGAGCAGATTTTCAAAAACGCGGTCCTAAAATGATGTAGAAAAGCCAGAGCTTGTTGAAGAATGGCTGTGAAACCAGTTTGGTAGCCCAGTGGCTCTGCAGCCTCCATTCCTGTCCTTTAGAAGCAGCATGCCCTATGGAGTCAGCACCTTGACCCCAGTTTTCCCAAGGGGTTAACATGCGGGCTCCTTCTCGTCCTCATCCATCCCCAGGCCTACACTGTGAAACGGAAGTCAATGAATGCCAGTCAAGCCCATGCTTAAATAATGCAGTCTGTGAAGATCAGCTTGGGGGCTTCTTGTGCAAGTGCCCACCTGGATTTTTGGGCAACCGGTGTGAAATCAACATGGATGAGTGTTTCAGCCAACCGTGCAAAAATGGAGCTACCTGCAAGGATGGTGCCAATAGCTTCAGGTAAAAGACTAAGTCTGGCTCCTTTCACTATTTTTATTATCTTAACTGTTCAGTCATTCTGCAGTCTTTCCAGAGTATTACTTTGAATTCCAAGTCAGCCCTTCCCAAATCCTAGCCCAAGGATGAGCTATGGTAGAATCAGCCTACCCCCTGATGTTCTGATTTCCTAAGTCTTGGGTAAAGTCTATAATTTTAGAATAGACAACCTGTATGTGTTAAGTTCCCCAGTGATTCTGATGCACAGCCAGACTTGGAAACCACTGTTCTATACTTGGGAAGTCATAAAAGATGAAAGGAAGCACATTTATTCAGAAGCAAATGCAGAGGCACTGTACAAAACCCAGTTTTAAATGTTTTATATTTTAGCTGGAGTTTTCCCACTAGCTAAAATAGGAATTGTGCAATTCTACTGTCACAGCGCCATTCTACATTCTGTAACCATGGTTTTCAAACTTTTTTTTTTTAGTTTAGTAACCCTTGTTTCAGGAGAAATCTGAGTGTAAACAAATAAAACAATAAGCTAAGCTTTTGGGGTTGAAAATAGTAGTGTTTGTGGCGAGAAAGACTCTGTCTTCCTGAGGCAGCTCTTAGGGTGCCAGTAGAAAACAGTTTGAAAACCAACACTTTTTTTTTTTATTACTATCAAGTCTGCCCTATTCCATCCCCTTCCTCTTGCAGGATCTGTGGCTTCTGCAGTGCAAAAGACAGACTGGTATTACTTGCAAAATTTTAGGAAACGTTATTGCCCTCAACAAGCAACTGGTTCTGTAAGTTTTCAAAAGTTAAAAGCAAAAAAAAAAAAAAAAAAAAGAATTCTACCCCAGTTGCAACATTTCCCAGTACTTTTCCGGTTCAGCCCCCTTCCATTACCGTCCCCTAACAGAGCTAGGATACTATCTGGAAGAAATAGGAAGCCAGTTCTGCCAGTGAGACTTTCACTCTTAATATGGAAATGAGGTCTTAGCAGGGTAGCATCATCTTTTCGTGGGCTTTTTTATATCTTCTGGCATACAGCCCCTAACCATAGGCAATGAGAATTTCCAAATGAACAGCAAGAGTTCCAAACTCTCCCCAGGGTCCAAAACAATTGATGAATACCAAATTTGTCTAAATCCTAACTAGAGGAAAAGTGAAGGTAAACCCTCCTAATTCAAAAGGAATGTTAGTTGCCACCAAAGTGAATCTGTTTCATAGACAAAGATATTGAACTGCCATAATGATATCACACATGTACATATAAAGATGAGTGAAATTCTAGCCAAAATAGATTTACCCTCAACTACACAGAACTCCATAAAGATGCACGCCAATTCCAACGGAGATTTTCTTTTAAACCCCCAAATACCATTTATTCATATTATTGCCAATATCAAAGAGGCCCCCATATAAACATGCTGGTTAACAATAGTCACTACATTTATTGGGCAGTTCCTTTTTAATTAAAAATATTTCAGACATACAGAAAATTACAAAGAATAACAAAAGTCATACACTCATCACAGTAATTATCAAACCTTAGCCTTTTGCCTTATTTGATTTATATCTTTCGTGTTTAAAAAAGCAAATTCTAAAGATAGATTTGGAGTCCCCCCAAATATGCATACATACACGCACACATGCACATCACCCACACACAGTTCTCTTCTTCCCCAATAGTAATCACTGTCCTGAAGTTGGTTTATATCTTTCTCATTCAGACTTTATGTTTTACTATGTATATGACTTCATAAACAGCATATAGTATAGTTTGACATGTTACATTAAGTGGTATCATGTTATATGTATATATATATATCCCTTTGTATTTTGGGTTTTGTTTTTTCACTCAATACTATGTATTTTCAAGACTGATACATTTGGCTCTAGTCTGCTCATTTCAACTGCTGATTAGGATTCCACTGAATGATTATACCATGGTTTATTTTCCCATTCACTTCTCCATGAACGTGTAGAATGCTGCTGTTGTGAACACTTGTTATATGTGTCCTTGTGCACCTGGGCAGTAATCTCCTAGAGTTCATACTAGAAATGGACATACAGGGCTCTGGGAATACAAACTCTCCACTTCCCTTGACATTGCCCAGTGGTAGTTGTACTCACTGACATTTCCCATTTCATGACACCTTTGTCAACATTTGACATCATTAGATGTGTTCTCCATTCTGAGGGGTTTAAAGCGTTTGTTGCATACCACAGAGACTGTATGGCATACTGATTAAGAATAAGCCACTAGACTGAGATCAAAGTCCTCCTCCAGCACTTAGTAAAAAGAGGGCTCAGGCAAATTAACCTCTGAGCCACGGTTTACTCATCTGTAAAGTACCTCATTGTTACAGAGATTGGATTAACATATGTGAATTTTTGTTTTTTCTAGCACTTCTGTGGGGAGAGAAATTCCCAATGTATGAATAATACTTCACCTTGACCAGAACTGCTTTATACTCTATTTTTGCTACTACAATATCTCAAATATACGTTGTCTTAAATAGGTTTCTTTGAATGAATTAAAAAAATAACAGTTAAAGCACTGTTTTAATGGGGAAAATATGTTTCAGCATTTCAGCGTTTTTTTTTTTTAAATTCAATTTAGTTAAATTGAAAAAAAAGAAAAAAGGATTCACCTATTTTTCCCACCTCCCACTCCCTGTCTCTGGCTTATGTTCTATAAGCTTGGTGTGTGTGTGTGTGTGTGTGTGTGTGTGTGTGTACCTATATTTAGATTCCACATATAAGAGAGATCATAGTAGCACTTCAGCTTTTCAGAGTCTTTTGAGACAATGTTGTCATTGGGGACTGCTTCTAATGCCCTTTCTGCAACTATTCTGTTACAATAGTTTGTTTTCTTTCAGGTGCCAGTGTGCAGTGGGCTTCACAGGGCCACACTGTGATTTGAACATCAACGAATGTCAGTCTAACCCCTGTAGAAATCAGGCCACCTGTGTGGATGAATTAAACTCATACAGTTGTAAATGTCAGCCAGGATTTTCAGGCAGCAGGTGTGAAACAGGTATATATGAACTTAATGTTATTAATAACGATACTAACCATAATGATATAATAACAGTGTCAATTTTTACCTGCACTGAGCACCACCTATATACCAAAAACTATGCGAAGCATTTTGTACTCATTCTTCACAGCCACCCACTAGACTGGTTCACGTTATCTCCAGTAGCACAGGAGGCTGAAGCTTAGAGATGTAAGGGAGAAATGGAGGAAATCTAATTTAGCAGAACTCTTCACATTCTGCATGTTTAGAAAGGCTGCTTTGAAAGGTCACTTGATTTAGAAGGTCAGAATCCATGGATATGTTTGAGAGTCAATGCTAAACTGCTTTCTCAGAGCACTGGAGTCTTTTAGCTGTAGGACTTTTGTTCTGTTGAGTGGGATATGCAGGATTGGGGCTCATAAAATGGAGAGGAGCCAGAGCCCTGAGCAGGGCTGGAGAGTTGCCCTTGCAGCGACCCCCTCTTTCTCTCCTGCAGTATCAATCGCTCCACACATGTGCTTAGAGTCTCTCATCTTTAATGACTCCCCAACCCCACCTGTCCTTCCAGCTATTCCCTGTTTCTCAGCTTCCTTTCACTGCTGAGTGCATTTCCTGTCTTAGATACTCATGGATGATTTTATTTAAAAGAATTTGTTAGGGACTGGCTGTCCGGTGGTTAAGACTTCGTCCTCCAACGCAGGGGGTGTGGGTTCGACCCCTGGTTGGGGAGCTAAGATCCCACATGCCTGGTGGCCAAAACAAAACAGAAAACAGAAACAATATTGTAACAGATTCAATAAAGACTTTAAAAATGGTCCACATTTTAAAGTGGTCCATATATATGTATACATGCCACATCTTCTTCATCCATTCATCTGCTGATGCATATTGAGGCTGCTTCCATGTCTTGGCTATTGTAAATAGTGCTGCTGTGAACATCGGGGTGCATCTATCTTTTAGAATTAGAGTTTTCTCCAGGAGTGAGATTGCTGGATCATATGGTAGCTCTATTTTTACTTTTTTGAGGAACCTCCGTACTGTTTTCCATAGTAACCGCACCAATTTACATTCCCAACAGTACAGGAGGGTTCCCTTTTCTCCACACCCTCTCCAACATTTATTATTTGTAGACTTTTTAATGATGGCTCTTCTAACTGGTGTGAGGTGATACCACATGGTAGTTTTGATTAACATTTCTCTAATAGTCAGCGATGTTGAATATCCTTTCACGTGTCTGTTGACCATCTGTATGTGTGCTCATACTTTCTTATTTGTTGCAGAACAGTCTGCAGGTTTTAACCTGGATTTTGAAGTTTCCGGCATCTATGGTTACGTCCTGCTGGATGGTGTGCTTCCATCCCTCCGTGCTGTAACCTGCACATTCTGGATGAAATCCTCTGACACCACCAACTACGGGACGCCAATCTCCTATGCACTCGAGAATGGCAGTGACAATACCTTCCTTCTAACCGATTATAATGGGTAAGCAGAGGTGTCAGGAAGGCTGTGCTAGGACTTATCCTGGCACCAAGTTAGAACTGACAAGGGGGTTGGAGTGGTGGTGGTGGGGGGGCGGGGCGGGGTCAGGTGTGCCGGCAGAACAGCAGGGTGACAGTAATCAGAGCATCTGGGCAAGTCCTATAAGGAGGCAGAGTTTCAGTGGTAACGCCTTATACGTGTGTTGTCTTTTGCTATTTGCTAAGTGTTTTCGTATGTATTATTTCATTTGAGCTTCACAATGACTTGAGGAACTGATGCCCCTTAAAAGGCAAAATGAAGTTTCAGAGAAACTAAACGCTTTGCCCCCAGATCTCACACCCTGGGAGTGGCAGAGTTAAGTGTCAAACTGACTTTTCAGACCAGTGCTCCTTTATTTACATATCAGAGCGGCCAAGAGTCAAGAGATTTCAGTGGCACTGTTGACCCCTGGGAGACACTTGCATTGAATACGAATCCGTCTGTAATCTCAGGTGTGCAAGATGACGTTCCTCTGTGTCTTTTTGGATCAGTTCATTCCAAATGCAGAACCCCATCCCTCTGGGCAAGTCAGCCCCGGTTGTTTCTCTGATTTCTTTCTACTGACTGCTTCTCCTGTCTTAGATGCTCACAGATCATCTAAAACCCACAGAGTTTTGCTAAGGAGTCACAGACTCAGGCAGGGCTCCCGTCATTGGTCATCTGTCGACCCTGCTGATCAGTGAGCCATCCACTGCCTCAGCCTCCGTGGTCCTTCCAGAACTACTGCTCTTCGCCGCACGTGGAGTCCTTGTCATGGCTGAGAGTTTACGCCTTCGTCTAGAGAGATTCTGTGATGCACCACATGGCCTTTTCCTCCCAGATCCTCCCAAACGTGTGGCCTTTTGCTCATGAACAGGTTGCAGGCTTCAGGGACCCACTGAGCTCTCTTTCCTCTCATCAATCCGTGAGAGTCTCACTATTCTGGTGGGAATCTTCCTATCCTCAAACCCCATTCTTCTTAATGGACTTGAACGTTCAGAAACAAAATCCCAAGAAATTTGCAAAATCCTCCCCTGAGGCAGAATGTATAGAAAGAGAAAACCTGTCGCCTGCTTGAATTGGGGGAGGAAAATGGGAAAACACAGAGGGGAGACAATTCATGTTTTATCAATAAAAATATTTTTTCATACACATCTTTGAATAGGGGCTCAGAAGAGGCTGGGAGAGTCTGTCAATGAATTCTTACCTTCTTTATCAGTTTTCCCTAGTCTCTTCTTTTTCTCCATGTGCTTTTGAAAATATTTTACTTTTAACTGCTGGTTAACTTTGGCATTCCTCTAAGCGACATGGTTGTTGGAACCCTCTTGTGTTTGGTCACCTCTGTTTAGTTCCAATTATTCTTTTCTTTGGATCGATATACTTCGTCTGCCATGTGACTGTTTTGGCAACAGAGAGGTAGGATTGACTTCCTGTGAGATCTCTGAAGTCTGTTCTGAGGTGTAGGAACGTACATCCTAGAGGAAGGAAGCCAGACTGACATTTACATAGCTCTCATTCCTTCCGTTCTTGACTCAGTCTCTCCAGGATAGACAGTTGGTGAATTATCTCAAGTTGGACTGACTTCTTTCAGCTCATCCTGAGACTTTTTCCTACCCCTCAGTGTTTCAGAAACACAAACCAGTTTTTCCGTGAGCTACAATAAAGAGTAATTAGTAATCAAATCTGCTTCTATGAAACGTGGCTGAAATGGCGAAAAAGAAGTAGCGGTTTTACCCGAAGTGCTTTACCCACAAAAAAGGAAAAGAAGGAAAAAAGGAAAGATAGTAACATGCCCCACAGATGGGATTACGACATATGACTGATGACTGTATCCCCTGGAATCTTTCTGCAGCTGGGTTCTTTATGTGAATGGCAAGGAAAAAATAACAGACTGTCCCTCGGTGAATGACGGCAGTTGGCATCATATTGCAATCACTTGGACGAGTGCTGATGGAGCCTGGAAAGTCTATATCGATGGGAAATTATCTGACGGTGGTGTGGGCCTCTCTGTTGGTTCGCCCATCCCTGGTATGTCTTAGCAAAAGGAATATAATTCCATCTGATGCTAGAGGCGGTGGTGCTTTGATGAACATCAAGTTTGCTAAGTTCTCTCTCCCATGTACCACCCCCTGATTATCCTGACTGTGAATTATTAGAAGCTTTTCCTAGGTGAGCTGTGTGACTCTGTAAGAAATGCCTTTGGGTTGTATATTAAGACTACCAAGATGCGTGCTGAAGTAACAGTGGGTGGTTACTAAACTGTCTTCCAACGAGGAGATTAATTGCTGGTGTTTTTTGTTGGTTGGTTTTGATTGTTGTTTTTATTTTAGGTTTGGTTCGTGATCAGTATACACGTAGATCCAGAATTCAAGCTGGGGCACTGCTAATAGCTATCCATCTTTTAGGCCCTTTCTCTGATAGAACTCAAACTCTCTTCTAAAAATACTTTTAAACAAATATTTAGAGAGTTTTGTTTGAAGGAATGCAAAAGTATTCAGTGTTCCAGTGTTCTCAGCATTGTACCTGGCAATAAGCCTGCACTATCTAGGTCCTTCTGTGACACATGTCATATGAGGAGGAATGGCTAGAGGTTCTCTGTAGTAAATAAGGAAACATTCAGAGCGCTTCTGCAGGAAGTGGCATCGTCCTGGGAAGTGGGGTGGTGTGTTTAATTTAGAGTATGCTTGTTTCTAACCCTCCCTTCTCTGGGTGGTGGGATTGCAGGTGGCTTTTATTTTTCTTCCTTATTCTTTCCTGATATTTTCATAATGAGCATTTATTTCACTGATGGTAAAAAAAAAAGAATATTTGTATCTCAAAAAAAAGAGGAATATTTCTATCTCAAAAGAAAATTACATCCTAATAGAAGAGTGAAAGTAAGTTAAAGGCATAGGAAAATAAAACAAGGGAACTATAATAGTAGCCAACCAAGGAAATGATTGTCTGACCATAGCAATAAGAATGAATTACTGTCCGTAAATACTGCAGAGCTCCACTGACAGACCCTAGTGAATGACTGACTGCAGTTTGGGTGACCAGATTTATTGGAGGGTCTGTTAGCTGAGATAGGAATTCTCTCGGGAAAGGACAATTATCGGAGCAGGAATCAGGGGTGGGGGAAGATTCTGTATTTGGTTTTAGGCATATTGAGTTTGAATTTAATCCCAGGAATACGTGCAGCTACAAACATAGGTTGATACCACTTTATATCAAATTGAGAGTTGCTTTTTAGTGGTAAGATATGCTTGGCAAGGATTCAGCATGGTGAATGTCCTTACAGAGCCCTGGAGGGTGTGAAAACTGATCCCGACTTTCTGGGAAACAATTCAGAAACTTTCATCAACAGCCTTAGAGAAACCCTTTGCGCGCAACCAACAATTCACTACCAGGAATCAATCGAAAAGAAAGAATCAATGATCTGGACAAATATCTACATATCAATATATTTATCTCAGTGTTATCTTAGTACCAAACCTGGAAACAACCCCAATATCCACTAAGGAGTGGTTGTTAAGTTAGTTAATGAAGAAAATTATGGATCGTTGTGCATTCACATGATAAAATAGCTATTAAAACTCATGAAATGAGAACGTGTTCAAGAAGAAAAGCAAGCTTCCAACGTCATATGTAGTAGGCTCCTGTGTTGTGTGTTTCAAAATCTCTCTCACACACACATACTAAAAAAAATAATTAAAAGAATATAGAACCTAGAAAGAAATACACAAAACTGTTAAAAGATTGTTTCTGGGTAGAAGGAATTCTTTATACTTTTTTTTTCAAATTTCCTTCTATGTGTATGTATTAATTTTAATGATTAATTTTGTAAGAAAGAGGCATAGGTTGGGAAATCATGAATGCGGGCTCTATAGACATGGATTGGCAGGAGTGAGGTCAGATAGGGGGAATAGCTGAAGGAAGAAGAAAGGAGGCTAGGGTGGAATGCTGGGTGCATCAGAGTCTAAGAGGCAGGCAGGGAAGGGAGACTGGGAATGAGCAGGAGAGGATGCTGTCATGGAAACCAAGTAGAATCAGTCGGGCTCCTGGCAGGAAACACACAAGGAGGGTAACTGAAGAGTTTCATGAAGAGATTGTTTTCAAAGGTGTGGGCATGCTTGAGAACCAAGATGTGGTAGTAAAACACACCATGACTGGCAACAATGGAAAATCACAAGGGATGGACGTGAATTGACAAGGATGGGGAGTTGTCGCCAGAAAGCAGGCAAACCTGCAGTGATGGGGAGAAATCACCCAGCGGGAGCGATGATGTGAGAGCGAGGAAAGCAACCCCTACCATCTGTTGCCTGGGAGAAAGGTATCCAGGAAGTTAAACTTCTCTCTCATCCCCCTTTCTTACCTCTAATTGGTCTTTCCATTGGCCAAACGGAAGCCAGAGGGCCGAGGAAACCAGGTGGTGTAGTCCATAGGTGTCAACCTTGGGGACACAAAGCAGAGTGGAGAAGGGGGAAGGGTCGTTCTGGAGGGGCAAACACAGACCATCAAGTATGCCAGGAAGGGCAGTTTAATAGAATGACATGGTTAATAGGTGAATATTGAAGAGTTTCCATTGGATTTTGCAATTAGGTGGCCACTGGAATGTTCCTTGGAATTGATGATAGAACTTTAATCATTGTAAGCTGAAGAATAAAAAGATGAAGAGCAGCTCCTGGTAATCTGTCATGGAGGGTAATTTCCTAGAACAAAGGAGGTGAAATAGGACTTAGCTATTTTGTTGACATAAAATATTATATGCTTATATATGTATATATCTAGTTTTATAGTTAAGTATATATAAATCCAATATAATACTCAAAATCCTCTTTGACCATTTCTTAAGTTGGTATATAAAATATTGAATTCATCTTACTGATAAATCATGCAGCAAATGTAGATAATTTAGCTTGTCATTTATATAGGCTGTGCCTTCATTAAGTTAGCATTTTAGAAATAACGATCAGGCCAGTTTTCCTCCTTTTTTCTCTCCTTTCTCTTTAGGTGGTGGTGCATTAGTTCTTGGGCAAGAACAAGACAAAAAAGGAGAGGGATTCAACCCAGCTGAGTCTTTTGTGGGTTCCATAAGCCAGCTCAACCTCTGGGACTATGTCCTGTCTCCACAGCAGGTCAATTCCATTTTCAGTGTATGACAGTAATGAGATGCAAAGGTACAAACCTAGTACAAATGTGCACAGCCTAACGATGCCATATCTTATTGACACCTCTGGGTTTCCGGAACTTACCACTGATATCATTTGATGTTATGGTCGTAGACTAAGCCAGGCAGAGATTATCTACAGTAACTTTCAGTGAATCTCCTTTTCAATCTCTTGGTGATGTTTTACAATTTTATTGGACATGATTGTTTCATAAAATCTTGTGGTTTCAGAGCTAGAAAGAATCATAGAGAAGACTACTTCCAATCCCTCTGACTAAAGAAGGAGAAATTTAGGGCTGGCACAAGATTACACACAGAGAGTAACAGCTGGGCTAATGGTTAAAACCAGTCTGCAGTCCAATGGCCTGGGTTCAAATCCGAGTTTTACCACGAACTCACTCCGATGATTTTGAACGTGTTACCCCATCTCTGTGAGCTTCAGTTTTCTAATCTATGAAAGATAAATAGAACTGCCTAGTGGAGTTTTGGCAGGATGGAACAAAATCCTGCATGTAAGATTGAGACACTGTTTGGCACATGTCTGCTCTTACCATTATAGTGGCAGAACTTGCCTAAACCTCAGCTTTCTCAACTCCGGATGAGAGATAGAAGACAGGAGACCGGAAAGGGAGAGCCCCTATAACACCTGAATACACTGCAAAGTTTTAGACAAGAAATTCTATAGGTAGAATTTGAGAATTCCAGTTACAATGAAATATTTGGGAAAAGGAATGATGGGGGTGGAGGAGAGAGAGGGAAGGAAGAGAATTTTCCTTTGCCCCTGAAATCACACTCTACATCCAAAAGTCTGCTTCCCACCACTGCCCTCCACACTTCTGTGAAGGTTTTCAGTAGGAGATATAATAACTCTGTCTTCCTGAAAAAAAGTGAGGTTTATCTAAAGATGTGTTTTTAAACTTTCAGGTGAAATCGCTGGCTTCCTCATGCCCAGAGGAACTCAGAAAAGGAAATGTGCTCGCCTGGCCTGATTTCCTGTCAGGAATTGTGGGGAGAGTGAAGATCGATTCCAAGAGCTTATTCTGTTCTGGTTAGTTTCCTTCTTCCATAGACTCTGCTGTCTCTTGACTACTCTGGGATTTTCTAGCAAAAGGAGATGTTTGATTCTCTATTGGTCAAGTAGTATATGTCTGCCAGTTTATTCTTTACCTAGTAATTCATTTTCCCTACCTTCATCCGAAGGATCTATTATTTTTTAATAGTTAAATACATTCTGAGTAACAGGGTACAAAATAATTGTGCAGGAAAGTTAAACAAAGGTAAAATAAGATAGGGAAAATAGGATGAGAGGAGGGATATAGTTAATTTTTTAAATGCCCCCCCCCCGAAGTCCCATCCTCCTGTTTGAGATGGGGTGCTCTCTCGGCTCTGTACTTCCTAGCTGTCATCTAGGGGCAGGTGGCACAGAGAGAAAAGAAATGGATGTTAGGATCCACATACTGAATAGTCAAACTCTGAATGATCAAAAATGCCTCCTAAAATTCCGTGTGTTTAAACAAGTTTCTGAAGGTATCCTAGAATTCATGTTTTTGGATAACTCATAAGAACATTTTATTAACTCTAAAATACTATTTTTTCCTTAAAAAATATTCAGCAGACTTCTGCTGGAAGAGGGAAAGTTGTTTGTTGACTCCAATAGTTTTTTTTCCAGAAATTTTGCCTGCCAGTGATCTGGTTACATGTTATCTTGTTTTAATGTCAAAAGAGTGGCGCTCGAACGCTGGTACAACATATGATTTGAAACCCTTAACCTGGTGATGCTGCCACTGTGTTACTGACAAGCTCTGAACCTGCATTCTCTGCCCTCAGATTGCCCACCTTTAGAAGGATCGGTGCCTCATCTGCGAACTGCATCAGGAGACGTAAAGCCAGGCTCCAGAATCAGTCTGTTCTGTGATCCGGGCTTCCAGATGGTCGGAAACCCCGTGCAGTATTGCCTGAATCAAGGACAGTGGACACAGCCACTGCCTCTCTGTGAACGTGAGCTGCCTTCATTGAAGGCGTTTCAGTAGCTCTTGAAAAATGCTGGAACCCTAAGAACACTTTTCAGGAATGCTAGATAAAAGTGAAATACTGCATATGCATAGTAGCCAGTATAGCAGATATTCATTGAATACTTCCCTTGTATAATGAAGTGTGCTGGGCACCATGAGGGAGATGGGAGATGAGGATCCAAAGAGCCCACCACCTGTGAAGGCCCCCGGGTGACCCAAGGAACTGGATGGAGGGAAAGACAGGTGTGAGGGCTGGAGCCCAAAGGGAGATGGGTCACTGCTGGGTGGGAAAACAGGAATAGATCTCTTAAGTTGGCTACACCCAGTTATTCATTTATTCAACAGTTTTGAAAGTACCTGGTGTGAGTGTGTGCTGGACACTGAGCTGAGTTCTGGAGATGCAGCAGTTGGGGAAAAAAGTCTCTCTTCTTTTGGAGTTTACATTGTAGTAGGAGAGACAGAAAGTAACAAGTAAATATAATATTATTTAGTTATAGTAAATAAGAACAGCAAGGGCCAAAAGTAAAGGCTCTGAAGAAAACTGAAGCAGGGTAGGGAGATATAAAGTGAGAGGGTTGAGTGGAAGCAGGACTGCTGTAGTAGATAGGGTGATCAGAGAAGTTCCTCCAGTGCATCTTTTTCCACCTGATATATCATATATTTATCTGTTTCTTGTGTCTCTTCTCTGACTAGATAGTACACTTTATAAGGCAGGGATTTTGTCTGTTTGGTTCATTCCTGCAACCTCAGCATCAGGACAGTGTGTAGCAGGTAGCAGGCTCTCCATAAATATATTTTTAAATGAATGAATTGCATGCCTACTGTGAGCCAGACTCTGGGCACAGGTATGGCTGTAGCCTGTCACCACTCCTAAGCGTTCTCAGTCTAATGTTTGTGTGCAATGAAAAGTGCATGCTTAACTCAACTACGAGTTCAATATAAGTAAAATGGGACTTCCCTCGGGGCGCAGTGGTTGAGAATCCGCCTGCCAGTGCAGGGGACACGGGTTTGAGCCCTGGTCCGGGAAGATCCCACATGCCGCAGAGCAACTAAGCCCTTGCGCCACAACTACTGAGCCTGCGCTCTAGAGCCCACGAGCCACAACTACTGAGGCCACATGCCACAACTACTGAGCCCGCGTGCCTAGAGCCCGTGCTCCGCAACAAGAGAAGCCACCTCAACGAGAAGCCCGCGCACCACAACGAAGAGTAACCCCCGCTCGCCTCAACTAGAGAAAGCCCGCACGCAGCAATGAAGAGCCAGTGCAGCCAAAAATAAAATAAATAAATAAATTTATAAATAAATAAATATAAGTAAAATGTTCACTGAGTATGTTGCTCCTAATGTAGTTGTCACATTATAGGCATTAGCTGTGGGGTGCCACCCCCTTTGGAGAATGGCTTTTATTCAGCCGAGGACTTCCACGCTGGCAGCACAGTGACCTACCAGTGCAACAATGGCTACTATTTGTTGGGTGATTCAAGGATGTTCTGTACGGATAATGGGAGCTGGAATGGCATTTCACCATCGTGTCTTGGTGAGATGAATCTTGGCAATTACTGTGTGCATTTAATTACTGCATGCATTTAATTACTGTGTGCATTTACTCTAACTCTGTGGGAGACAATTATCCCAAATTCCTGAGGCTTTTATGGCATGCCTTTGTTAATTTCATCTCCTCCTAGTGAGCTCTGGGCAAGCCATAGTGACAAAGCAGCTATCCATAGACATGCCAAACATGTTTTAAATTTTTACCAGGCTCAATATTAAGAATATTTATTTCTGTTCTTCTACTTATTCACCTATACACTGGGGAAATAATAGCTTTTGTTGTAGATCTGCAGTGTGATTATGACTATCATATCTAAATTTCATAACAATATATATCAATATCTAGTGTGATGCATTAAATGATACGTAATTATTTAAAAGTAAAAACAAATGTTTGCTACATAAGACAAATCCATCAACTGTACTATCTGTAAACTGTCTTCATTTTAGATGTTGATGAATGTGCAGTTGGGTCAGATTGTAGTGAGCACGCTTCCTGCCTGAATACAAATGGATCCTACGTCTGCTCGTGTATCCCACCCTACACAGGAGATGGTAAACACTGTGCAGGTAACTAGGCTATGTGTAATTGGGAAGTCTAGTTCAATTTTTTAATTCAAGTATATATTGTAAATGTACAGTAAGACAAATTTTTAACTTCAAAGGGGAGATGGAAAAGTAAAACCACCTTTAAAAGGATACATAAGCAGAGAAAGACAAATATTATATGACATTACTTATATGTGGAATCTAAAAAAATGTTACAAATGAACTTATTTACAAAACAGAAATAGACTCACAGACATAGAAAACAAAGTTATGGTTACCAAAGGGGAAAACAGGGGGAGGGATAAATTGGGAGTTTGGGATTAACAGATACTGCTGTATATAAAATAGATAAGTAACAAGGACCTACTGTACAGCACAGGAAACTATATTCAATATCTTGTAATAACCTATAATGGAAAAAAATCTGAAAAAGAATGGATATATATATGTATAAGTGAATCACTTTGCTGTACGTCTAAAACTAACACAGCATTGTAAATCAACTGTACTTCAATAAAAAAAAGTTTTTAATGGTACATAAGCAACGGTTAAAGGTGCTTTAAACTAGCATTGTGCTTTTGCTGACTTCCCAATTTCTGAAAAACAAAACTGAGAGCCAACTTTATCACCAGACTGTTGAAGAAATACCTACATGATAGAAGAATAATAGAGTGGATTTAGACATGTAAGCAATGGCCTCTACTGCCTCAATCAGAGCAAATAGGATGCTTCATCCCCTCTTCACCTTCAGTATCTTTCCTCTGCCTCAGGCACACAGAATTATATCATTGAAAAAACACAGACAATCCTGCCTTACACATCTCTATGTTTTGTGATAACCCATGTATATCTTTCTACATGAGTTATGAGAAAGCAACTACCAGAAAACAATTAGACGGAAATTAAAGAGGAATTCTCAAAATCAATCTTATAATTGCTTTTACTTTTTGCAAGGGTTTCAGTTAAGGTCCTTGGCTTATAAGCCAAAAGGATCTTCAGAAAGATTAAATCAGTATATCTTCCCTTTTTGAGAATTTAAGTATTTATTCACTCCTATTGTTCAGCCCTAAATCTCCCTTTAACTTTTTTCCTTTCCTAGAAGTAGTGACTCACCCCAGATCTACACATAGGAGGCTTAGGATCTGTAGGCTGTTTGGAAGGGGCGGCTGGGAACTTCTCCTAAATGTGCTTTGGGACAGCCTTCACATCAGCTTGAGAGAAGGTCCATTGCTCTTAAAAAGTGGGTATGACGTTGGGAGAAGGAAGAAGAGCTGAAGCCCTTATGAGCCATGCCCAGGCACCACCACTACTTCCTCGATAAACAGCTTCCTTTTGGGGCTGATAAATTTCGTTTCTTTTTCTTATACATTGCTGTTTCAAAATACCGTTTTTAAAATGCCCATTGAATGTATGTTCTGGTCTAATCAGCTAGTGTGTCCCTGGACTTCATGCCTTTCCCTTCAGGAGCTTTTTTTTCTCCTCAGGATTTAACTGGTACCTTAACTGTAGTGGAATTCTTTTGCTATGAGACCTTGCATGGTTGTGTGAAAGCCACCTATTGACCCACAAAAACCGTTTCTCTCTTTCAAGAACCTATAAAATGCAAGGCTCCAGGGAATCCAGAAAATGGCCGCTCTTCCGGGGAGATTTATACTGTGGGTTCTGAAGTTACATTTTCGTGTGATGAAGGGCACCAGCTGATGGGAGTGGCCAAGATAACGTGTTTGGAGTCTGGAGAATGGAGTCATCTAATACCATATTGTGAACGTATGTTGAGTAAATTCCCCCATGTTTATGGTGTTTGGCCATATCTAGAAAGTCAAGGTGGAGAAATGCCAAGTGTTACGTTGTCTCAGTATTCTTTGTATTTAAAGCCCAGTATTGGGCTTTTATTTAAACGTGAGCAAAAACCTAGAGCTGCCCTTGAGCTTTTAGAGATTTTTACACACAGTGGCTAAGAAAAGCAATGCCTTTTGGTTTTCCTCCCTTAAGCCGTTTCCTGCGGTGCACCAGCTATCCCGGAGAATGGCGGCATTGACGGATCAGCATTTACCTATGGCAGTAAAGTAATATATAGGTGAGTGTCTAAGATTAACACTACATTGTAGAGTTTGTTGATGACATGCTGGTAGTGATAGAATACTGGAAGAAAAGACGAAGAGTAATCCCAGAGGATGTTTTCAAATTAATATGGAATTAATTGAATGACATGTTTGGGTTTGGATCCAGAGCGCCAGCTTATAGCCAGAAATATTCATAACTTGCAGGGTCTTCTTCCATGGCATCCTAGGGACTCATTCTAGACAGCACCGCTCTCAAACCAAGAATTTTCTGTTTGTCAGACACAGACTCACAGACATAGAAAACAGACTTGTGGTTGCCAAGGGGAAGGCGGGTGGGGGAGGGATGGATTGGGAGTTTGGGATAGTAGATGCAAACTATTATATAGAGAATGGATAAACAACAAGGTCCTACTGTATAGCACAGAGATCTATAGTCAATATCCTATGATAAACCATGATGGAAAAGAATAGGAAAAAGTGTATGTATACACATATGTATAACTAAATCACTGTGCTGTACAGCAGAAATTGACACAACATTGTAAATCAACTACAATAAAATAAATTCTAAAAAAAGAATTTTCTGTTTGCAGCTTCTAATCCATGACAGAAACTGGAGACAAGCCAAACCCTAAATCCGTCCTTCTATTTATCACCCAGCAGGATCCCTGAGAGCAAGATGCATAGTATTCAACCTTGAAAAAATTTTTTCAAAGCATTATTTCAGTAGGAAAAAAAAGTGCTCTAACAATATGTGTAAATTCTTGGTCTTTTTGGAAGTTTTGGCACAGATAAACTTACGCAAAATAAGGCATTCTGTTCTGTCATTTTCTTTTATCTTCATCAGGTGTAATAAAGGATATACTCTGGAGGGTGAAAAAGAATCATCCTGTCTTGCTAGCAGTTCTTGGAGTCATTCTCCTCCCTTGTGTGAACTGGTCAAGTGTTCCAGCCCCGAAGACATAAATAATGGGAAATATATTTTGAGTGGGCTTACCTATCTTTCTACTGCATCGTATTCGTGTGACAATGGATACAGGTACAGTCCTAGACACCAGCCAAGCTTCCTACAATACCCTGTTCCTCATTATTTACTCAGTGGGTTTCACTTGCATGTGACTGGCCAGCTTGAAATACAAGTTTTTAAATGTAAAAGATATTCTCAAATGTGTGTACTTCTTGAGGCTCAGCCTATAGTAAATGCCCAGGGAAATATTCCATCTAATTTTGTCTCTGGGACCTCTAATTCAATGTTATAAACATTCAGACATTAAACAGGAAAGCAAAAAATGTTTATGAAGCGGAACACAACACCTAATAAAATGCTTTAGTGATGGATATTTTGGCAAACGAAATATTGCATAGGATGTCGTAAAAATCATGTCAAGATAAGGACCAGGGTCCTTAATACTGTTAAGAGGTTAATTTGATTAATGGGGTGTGTGTGTGTGTTCAAAAAGAAGGGACAGTATCTCTGGTGGTCCTGTAGTTAAGACTTCACCTTCCAATGCCGCGGGTGCGGGTTCAATCCCTGGTCAAGGAACTAAGGAATTTGTTAATATTGTAACAAATTCAATAAAGATTTTAAAAATGGTCCACATCAAAAAAATCTTTAAAAAAAGGCGGGGGGGGGCCTTCCCTGGTGGCACAGTGATGAAGAATCCACCTACCAATGCAGGGGACACAGGTTCAAGCCCTAGTCCGGGAAGATCCCACATGGCGCAGGGCAACTAAGCCTGTGCGCCACAACTACTGAGCCTGCGAGCCACAACTACAGAAGCCCACGCACCTAGAGCCCGTGCTCTGCAACAAGAGAAGCCACCGCAATGAGAAGCCCACACAGCGCAACGTAGAGTAGCCCCCGCTCACCGCAGCTAGAGAAAGCCCACACACAGCAACAAAGACCCAACACAGCCAAAAATAAAATAAATCAAAACAAATCAAAACAAAAAGAAGGGACAATAGAGAGTCGGGCTGTGATCAGAAACTTGGCCAACAGGATCTGACATGAAACAGATCAAATGAACAGAAAATGGAGTAAGTTGTACAATCAAAAGCTGATTGGCAAGTGAAGGTGGATAAGCCATGCCGTAGGCCTGCGAGGTTTTTAAATTCAAAGGAAGACCAGAGGTCAGAGTGATGAGCAACACTGTTCAGATGCCCAGGCTAATGGCAAGGGCAGTTCCCTCTGACCTCAGTTACTTGACTTCCTGGGTGTCTGTCTTCCTTATCGTTGAATCCTAACCAGCATGTTACTTCTCATCCAAGTAATCTGCTAATCACAGCACCACCAATGAGCACATTGGACCATTTTATTTTGCACCCCAGTTATGTTGTTTTAGCCTACTCATAGTTTTAAATGAATCTATAGCCAGCTGAGATTTCCATTTAAAAAAAAAAAAGTGATTGATTGACATTGATTGCCACACGCCATGTGGGATCTTAGTTCCCCAACCAGGGATTGAACCTGTGCCCCCTGCAGTGGAAGCACAGGATCTTAACCACTGGACCGCCAGGGAAGTCCCAGATTTCCCTTGTTTTTATATAAAGCAATAAAATGGGAAGAAACTTTATTTTTATGTATTAAAATTCCTCAAGTGTCCCCTATTCTCTCCTAAGTCCTTCCTTGTTCACCTCCAGAGCAGTAAGTAAATAGCCAACAAAAGAGGTGGCACCATTCTTTCCTGTAGCTTGCAGGGCCCTTTGGTCATCGAATGCTCGGCCTCAGGCAGCTGGGATAGAGCGCCACCTACCTGCCATCTCGTCTTCTGTGGAGAGCCACCGGCCATCAAAGATGCTGTCACCACCGGGAGTAACTTCACTTTTGGGAACACTGTCACTTACACTTGCAAAGAAGGGTGAGTAAACCCGTTGAAGGAAAGGAATTTTGGGAGAGGATGGGCCCAACCGCAGATGGGCTCCATTGAATACTAAATTAAATTTCCTGGCGGCCAAAGCCAAAGAGAGCTTTATGTTCTTTTCTTACAACAGAAAGGGAGTATATTCCCCTGTGGGAACAATGTTTTCCTGGAATTAGAGTAATTTATCAAATTAGGCCTTGAATAACGGACATTGGGCAATGCAGTGGAAAATATCTCTATACTTTAATTAAAGATGAAAAAAGCGTATTTAAATAGGCATTTGTGTATTTATCCTCTGCCAAATCAAACGCAAGACGTAGGTCACAACATAAAGATGCCACATCTGCATGAAAAAAATATTAAAAAGTTCAGATTTAAAAATTTTTAATGATCTCATTTAATTCAGAGATAAAATGTAAAAAAACAGGAACAGATTACCAAGTGCTTTCATACTCGTCTCATTTTATCCTCACAAAAACCGTGTAAGACACAGAGAAAGGAGAGGCTCCCTCTGGGATGGTGATCTGCTTAGGGTCTCAGGCAGGCAGTAAAGAATTGAGGGGTGATTAAATCCCAGATCATCTGACTGGCATTTCATTGCTCATTTTTTTCCGTGCTTCCTCAATAAATGTTTTCACCAGTAATAGTTTATAGCTTTCACACTCCAGATTTACCACAGATGCTTTTCATGCAGTTGGAACGAGTGACAGCAGAGGGGCTGCCATTTTCTGCATTTGTGTCTCAGCTCTATCTTTCACTCACTGTGCAGCCCGGGGAAAATGGTATAACCTCTCTCTGCTTCTATGAGTCATTAAAGGTTGATACTCCTTATGGATATTGTGAGCAGTAAAATGATATACTGCTTGGACTAGCCAGAAAATAATAACTCAACAAGCTGTGCCACTACTATGATGTTAGGACAGAAGAGAGGACACAGTTTCATGAAAGTAACATGAAAGTTGAAGTTGTTTTCACCTAGATAGAAGACCGTTCCACTAATACAGGCCACCAGCAGGTGGCAACCATATTTTCTTGCAAAAAGCTCTTGAGAGTCAAATACTCACGTAAATAACTGACAGAAATCCCGGATCTTAACACCTTCTTAAGTGAGAAAAGAAATCTTGAATATTAAAATGTCACTGTAAGAATTGGCTTTTTAAAATTTATTTTGTTGAAGTATAGTTGCTTTACAATGTTGTATCAATTTGTGGGAATTAGCTTTTGATGGCCCCATCTCTCCCCTGTGGATTGACTCATTTAAAAATTGCTTCCTAGCGAACTACACAGTACTATTTAAGATTAGTCATTTAAACGTTTGTGAAACCTTATCGATATAAATGTTCCAAATAATAGCTACATATTGACAACTTCTGGGTTTTTTTCTGATTAAGAAGTAATGTATTATCACCATATAAAACTAGAAAATAAACATATATTTTTTAAATTGCCCGAAGATAAATGATACTTTACTATATCTCCTACTAGAATTTTGTCTTTGCATATACTTTTAAAGATCATGCTCTTATAAAAATTCCCATTTTTCTTTTTTTCACTATAAATCATTCACTTATAAGAAGAGTTCTATATCTGCCTAATGTTAAGTCTACGTAGCATACAAAAAGGGTTTGTTAAAAGAAGCAATAAAGACAATAATGAAAATCACAACAAATCCCTGCATTCGTAGAGGGTTTTACATTCTTCAAAGGACATTCCTGTGAATTATCTCATGTGCTCCCTTCAACAAAGAGGGGGATTTTGAAGAAGATATATTATTCCCACTTTATAGTTAAAACATAAAGGTGTTGGGCCACGTTATCGTACAAATCCCTTCTGCTCTAAGCAAATAGACACTCTGTGGGAGTTTTCTTCTCATTGAAAAGATGGAAACCAAATCTGTCATCTCAGTCATATAGCTGTTAAAGGGTATGAGGCCATTTTTATAAAAGTGCTTTATATGTGCGTGAAGGTACTATATAAATATGGCTTTATTAGTATTTTCTGTGTCATCATTATTGTTATGTAAAGTGATGACATTTTAATAATATAGGGGAAACTATCTTAAGTAGTTAATCAAATTAATGGAAAGTACACGTGGTCACAAATCACTACCACTCATGTTTTTTTCCTAAAAGAAAAATATCAATAGCTATTAGGAGATAGTTTCATTTTTCTGAAAGTAACAATTTTGGTGAGAGGAAGAACACTTTGCCCCTTTACACACACTTACTCTTAGAGAGTTATGAGGGTGGCCAGACCGGAGAGCTCTGTCTTATTCCTTTTTTCTGGACAAATGCCTAATGAAACATTTAAATATACAAAAGAGCACAAAACCAAATTAATCTCTATTTAAAATTACCTGTGTATCCACTGCTGAGATAAAAGTACATGTTAAATTTTTGCCATAGTTATTGTAGATCTCTCTTTATAAAAGAAATACAATATTACAAAAATAACTAGAAGCCATTCTCATCACTTTCTCACTCTTCTCAAAGTAAGTGTGCATTTTTTTCTGTGTTACATATGTACTCATAAACAAATATGCTGTTGATTTAAATGTTTTAATTTTCATGTACGTTGTTCATACTCTGAGATCCTTTTGAAGCTTGATTTTCGTTTAACGTCGTGTTTTTTGCCTTTGTTGATAAAGGTAAATCAACAGAATTCATTTTAACTGCTGTATAGTGCTTCCTTATCAGAATGAGCAATCTCTAAGTTACCCATTTCCCTGCTGGTAGAGGGTTAATTGCTTTCCACTTTATTTGATGATACAGCAGTGCTGAAGTAAGCATCCTTGCACATCTCCCAGTCCATAGAAGGAAGAATACCTCTGGCCTAGACACCAAAAGTGAGAATTGTTGGGTCATGAGGCATGCATATTTTTAACTTTATACTAGATAGTCCTTAATATTTATCAATTGTTTCCTTTAGAGTTTGTTTTTTGTATGTGTCAAATTTAAGAAGTTTTTCCTACTCTGAGATCATACTCAATTTCTTTGCCTTTCTGCTGAACAACTCAAAGATCTTAGAAAATATTTGTGTCTGTCACCCCTCTCATCTTAAATGTCTTATCACTATCTACATTTTACTTCCCTCTTATTTTACAACTTTCCAAATTAGTCATTTTTTTAATATACTCAATGCTTATTTAGATTTACTAACATTTTTATGAATCTTTCATAAAAAGCATTCATTTTTATGAATTGCTTTTTCCATCCCACTCCTTCCTTTGGGTTTAATGCTTCTGCTTCCTAAAGTACATCCTTTATATCTTTCTTTTGGCAAGAGTCAGTATGTTACACAATCTTTGTCTGAAAATAATAGTATTTTACCCTTGCTCTTGAATTATAGTTTAGCTGGGTATACAAGTCTACATTAATAGTTTGCTTCCATAAACATTTTTGAAAGATATTTCCATTGCCCTATGACTTCTAGTGTTTCTATTGAGGATTCCATCAGTCTAATTTAGTAGCCCTCAACCAGGAGCAATATTGCCCTCCAGGAACATTTGACAATGTCTGGAGACGTTTTTGGTTGTCCCCGTTGAGGGAAGGTGCTATAGGAACTAGTGAACAGAGTCTGGGGATGCTGCTGAAACATCCTACAATGCATAGGACAGACCCCCGCAACAAAGAATTGTCTGGTCCAATATGTCAGTAGTGCTGAGGTTGAGAAACTGGTTGAATTGTTGTTCCTTTATAAGTAATGTGTTTTCCCTTTATTTATTTTTTTAATTTGTCTTCGTTGTTTTGGTGTTTCTCTGTGGTATGACTGAAGTTGTACTAATTGCCATTCATCTTGTTCAGGGCTCATTGTACTTCTTACATCTGAGAATTTGTATCTTTCACCAATTTTAGAATAAGCTATTTTCACTTTAAATATTCTTCTTAACTTTCACTTTTCTCTATTTCTGTAAGTTTTATTAGATAAATATTGGAGCTTTTATTTCTACTTTACATGTTTATTAACCTGTCACATTTCCCATCTCTTTAAAAACTTGGGTTGCATTTGGATAATTTCCTCACATATATCTTCCAGTTCACTAATTTTCATTTCTACTATCTGTAATCTGCTTTTGAAACGTGTCCCCTTTTTATGAATTTTTATTTTCTATATTTTTATTTTTAGAATTTCTCTTTATTTTTCAACTATTTCTTTTTACAGTCTCTTCTTTTTAAATAGGATTTTAAGGGTTTTTGTCCTTAATTATTTGAACATATTTATTTCATTTTTTGTTTTAGATTTTAGACCACTTTTTCTATCATCTCAATTTATTGGTGCCCTCATCTTGCTGTTTGTTCTGTCTACTGACCCATTCATGATGGAAAGCGTGCATGTGTGTTTTGTAATTTCAGATTCTGTCCTTGTAGTGTTTGGGACTTGTTTGATCTGTGACAGTCCTTTAATGGTCTGAGTATAAGGATTATATTTTCTTCTAGGTGCCCCAGGAGTATCACCATCCAAAAACCTACTTTCAGATTTATTTATCAGTTCAAAGGCTTTCCATACAAAATGAGTGGTATAAACCCTACCCTCAAGTCCACATGACGTGCAGTCCTGGGTTCTGCTACCTTAGCCAGGACTTTGTTTTTCCAGCCAGATTCCCAGCAAATACAGAGATCTCACTTGTCATCTCACTAGGCCTCTAGGTGGAATTTTTCTGGTGAATATCCTTTCAGTGTATGTCCTTCTAGGACATAGATTCTTGCCAGAGACTCAGCTATTACTCTCTATTTCCCCTTTCCTGTCCAATCCAAGGGCAGCCATAGCATTCATTCACAGGCTTACTTTTCTGTTTTTAATTTCCTCTTCATTTCTGGCACATGGAGATTTCCTTTCTGGTCAGCTAAGCTATGCATTTAAAATAATTTCTGTTGTATTTCATCAAGTGTTATATAGCGAGGGTGTTCAGACAATATTATAGCCAGAACTAGAAGTCAGTGCTTGTCCTCTCTCTCTTCACTCCTTTTCTCTCTCTCCCCACCAAGGGATTGATTAGCATAGGTCAACATGCATTAATGTCTGTTCTATTCCAGGATGGAATCACTGTGTTCATGTCATGACTTTTGTGTAATGGCTTTGGCATCCTGCTGTCTCCTTCCACTTCCTAAAATGCTGTTGGCCTGATAAGAATGTTAGGGCCTATTTCCCTCCCTAGCCCTTTCAATTCCCTCTTCTCCCTTGGGGCTGCCTAACACAGACCACTGACCTACACACCATTTAAGCTACCCACTCCTGTTTATTGGGTGCACATACACACATTATTGTTTTGGTCTCAGTATTTTTGTCTTCTCTTATTGGTGGTGTGCTTTGCATGGGCCTTTCCTTGGGTTAAGAAAAGAAGACACTCTCTCAAGATTAGGATAGAAGAGTAGAGACTTTAGGAGACTGGAGTAGTAAGATGAATGCCAGAGAAGAAAAGGAATAAGTCTGATTTCTGTCTCCTGCCCTGAAATTGGCCTTCCAAATTCACCTTTTTTCAAAACATTACACTGGTTTTCAGCTTTTTGCCTCAATTAATAAAATGTTCACTTGTTTCCCGTTTTCCTTTTCATCCTCATGTATACTCTCTTGGTGAGAAACTCAGTAGGAAGGAAGGGTCATTGACATCCGAACATCCTGATAGAATGTTTCCCTTTTGAGTCTTTTCAAATATAGACTTTTAAATGCAATTAGTGAATACACTACGATAACATTTTTGTAATCTTTTTCAATTGAAAACAGAACTAATTACTGATACAGATTTATACTTTCTATTGCTCTTATTCAATTGCAGCCCTTTAAATATCTAGTATGCTGCTCTTTTAAGACTCTTTTAAGGTTCTTTTTCGCAGAAGAGAAGAGCTAATAACCCACTGGGGAGCCTTCTCACAAAGCTTCCCAGGCCCATGCCTCTTAGTAGGCGTTCGCTCCATGAATCAAATCACTGAAAATTGCATCTGGAGATTACTCTGCCCATTTTCAAAGGATTTTTGTTATCATTCCAGAAGTATGATAATGTATTTACAGCCAGTGTATCCTAAAATGTGTCATTCTATGACATCACTGTAATATCGATGGGACAATTTTCCTTGGAATTATGGAGGAAAACAACTTGTTTTATAATACATATGGCCTGATTTTTTTTTCTTTCTTTTTTTTTTTTTTTGCGGTACGCGGGCCTCTCACTGTTGTGGCCTCTCCCGTTGCGGAGCACAGGCTCCGGACGCGCAGGCTCAGCGGCCATGGCTCACGGGCCCAGCCACTCCACGGCATGTGGGATCTTCCCGGACCGGGGCACGAACCCGCGTCCCCTGCATCGGCAGGCAGACTCCCAACCACTGCACCACCAGGGAAGCCCCATATGGCCTGATTTTTAATAACAGACTGCAAGGGTGTCCCCAGTGTCTCTTGAATGAGAATACAACAGGTCACACAGAGTAAAATTAAATATTTCAATGTTTTAGATTTGTACCAATTCCAATTTTTCCTGTTTTAGTAGCCAATGTATATAGGATGTATCTTATCACCTGTACAAAACTTTATCATTTTTAAGTGATTCTTTTACATAAGCAGGTGGAATATGTCTTCCAAAAATCTTAACACTCATTTAGATTTCTAACATAATGAAATGGTGTGGCTGTTCGATCAGAGACCAGTTATAGTTCTATCTAGGCAATAACTACAAATTAATTCCTCTTTTTTTTGCCATTCAGAGAATATATCCTTCTTTAGCATCTTAAAAGACTAACTGATATATATATATGTTTCAGGAGACAGTTATTTTTGATAGCCTCTGTCCCCATCTTCACTGAATATGCTGTCTAGTCTAAAGCACTGGCTTTATTTATTTATTTTTGAAGCCACTCAGTGTAAATTCCTCTGCTCCTCTGAAATGCCAGCCATTCAAGTAGTGATAGCTTGGCCCCAAGGTTCTACAAATAGATCATTAGAGCTAATTGAGAGGTTTCAGTAAGGGATCCCAGCCCCTTCATAACATTTCCATGACTAAAAAATGATCCTACATTCTGGTTAACATGCCAGGCTTGCAGCTTTGGAAGTGAAGGTGTAGGGAGACAGACGTTTAGACAGACGTTTCAGCCAGCTCAACCTCAAATCTGCCTTTCTCTTTCTCATCAATGGACATGATTCCAAGTCTGTTCACTCTCAGAGTCACTGTCCTCTGAGCCTATTCCAATAGGTCTATAGCCCTTTTTGAATTGTGATACCCAGAGCTGAATGTGCAAATTAGAATGTAACTGCAAGAGAGATAAAAACACCAAGCCTAGGGACTGACACGTGGTACTTAAAACATGACAATTTATTTCATTTCTCTTCTTCTCTTTCCGGATAAATGAGTTTCTAAAGATGCAGTAACCCTTTTAAGGATGTCACCATTGACTCATTCAAGGAAACTAAAGTCTTTCACATTGGCTGCCACTAAGCCAGGTTTCCCTTTGTGCAGTTTTTCTTTATTATCTATATACGGGACCTCCCATTTTATCTTTGTTAAATATTACCTAGTAAGATTAGAAACATTGAACTGCCCTGTTAAAACCCTTATCCTTCACCCTACAGTTATGTTTTGCTTACAAACTGATGGGCTAAGGACAGAGTTTTGTGACATTAGAAGATACGAAACGCCCAACTAGCTTACTTCTATTAACCAATAATACTCTTTGGGTCATCCAGTTAATAAACCACTTAAATATCTTTCTGTTCTAGCAGCATTTCTTCTGCTAAAATCCTATGAGAATCCTTGTCAAAGGAACTGTCAAAAACCATTTTCCAGTTAATCTGTGCCTGCCGCATCTTCACCCATTAACCACCACAACTGTCAAAAACACACAAGATCCTAGTGACCACTGCTTCCTTTTCCAGATGTTCATAGGCCATTCCTAACTACTTGTAAGTCCCCACAAGCCCCCAGCTATGTCACACTCCCATTTCTTTGCTCCTGTTACTTTTCTTCCTTTCCTGCTTCTTTCACGACTCCCCTCAAAAGCTATTTCATCTGGGACACAAAGTACATGCACTGCCATTGCCTTGTACACTAGGGAAGGGATTCTTGCACACAGCATGGCCCAATTGCCTAATGAAGAACTAAATGTTGATTGAGAATCATAAAGAAAAGTCAAGTTCTTAAGTCAGAGAAAGGGATGGTGTCAATTCTAGGAAAGTATGGATAGTATTGAAAACGCAGTCTTTAAATTCATTTATTCAAGATACATGTATTTAGTGGTAATCTTCCATTATATTACAGAAGAGCTTTTTGCTGTGATTTTCCGTTAGGGAAGAGTCATTGGTGGAGATTGTCCAGCAGATCAGGGGTCAGAGGCCTAACGAAGTGCTGCCAGATTACAAAACTCTGTTCTTGTGTCCTCAAGAGGCTTTGAGGAATCAGGAAGGTTCTGGAAGCAGAGGCTTCTGCCTCAAAGCAGTCAGTCCCATTACCTAAAGGAAGCACTGTATAGATGGCACAGTGGATCCTAATAAATCAGGGATGTCTCGGGTGATGTCTATAAACTTCAGCCAATGAAATACGGTAGCAACATCAAAGGACCCCATGAAAATAATGATGCATGGTTCAAAGTGTGCAAAGGATGTAAACTGTGCTATAAAAATATAAAACATTCAAGAGCCTCTATAGGAAGCATCCTAAATGCCCATCGACAGACGAATGGATAAAGAAGATGTGGTACATATATGCAATGGAATATTACTCGGCCATAAAAAGGAACGAAACTGAGTTATTTGCAGTGAGGTGGATGGACCTAGAATCTGTCATACAGAGTGAAGTAAGTCAGAAAGGGAAAAACAAATATCGTATGTTAACGCATATATGTGCAATCTAGGAAAATGGTACAGATGAACCGGTTTGCGGGGCAGAAATAGAGACACAGATGTAGAGAACAAACGTATGGACACCAAGGGGAGAAAGCTGGCGGGGGAGGATGAATTGGGGATTGGGATTGACATATATACACTAATATGTATAAAATAGATAACTCATAAAACCTGCTGTATTAAAAAAAGATTAAACCAAGGATGTGAAAAATCTGTACACTGAAACTACAAAACATTGATAAAATAAATTGAAGGGGACCCAGAAAAAAGAGCCTCTATAAATGGAGCCCATTCTACACAGGAATAGCAGAGTCTAGGCACTCAGACCTAGGGCAATGTATTTTTAATAATACATTATTATTTTTAATAATAAAACTATGCTTGTAACATACTGTCTTTGTATATCTTCCTGGATCCTTTAAGACAGAAGCCATCCAAAAATTTATTATATATTCTTATACAAAGAACTGAGCTTTTCCACAACAATGAACTGCAGCAGACCCTAACTGGAGACTGTGCTCAGCTATTGGGGAAGGCTATGAGTATTCGCTTTGAGACCACTTCTATCCATAGCACGATATATGACTGTAGATAGGGTAGGAACACATATCTCTGATGATGCCCTATCATTTTTTCCTTGATCTTTCTGTTTCCTGTAGATTTCCTAAATCTTGCCAGAGTGGGTGAAGGAATTCTAATCTCTCTATAAGAGCCGATTCCTTATAAAACGAAAAGGGACCTCAGTAGAAATTTTTGCTAGCTAATGACTTAAGAATCTTTGCTGAAGGGCAGGTCAGATAAGTTGTACTAATGACACTGCCATACAGTTTCCACAGAACACCCACCGATTGCGATCTAACCGACCTCCTTTTAAAAAGAGAGAGGACATTGCAGCACTATTTACAGTAGCCAGAACATGGAAGCAGCTTAAGTGTCCATTGACAGATGAATGGATAAAGAAGATGTGGCACATATATACAATGGAATATTACTTAGCCACGAAAAGAAACAAAATTGAGTTATTTGTAATGAGGTGGATGGACCTAGAGTCTGTCATACAGAGTGAAGTAAGTCAGAAAAAGAAAAACAAATACCGTATGCTAACACATATATATGGAATCTAAAAAAAAAAAATGGTTCTGATGAACCTAGGGGCAGGACAGGAATAAAGATGCAGACGTAGAGAATGGACTTGAGGACACGGGGCGGGGGGAGAGTAAGCTGGGACGAAGTGAGAGTAGCATTGACATGTATACACTACCAAATGTAAGATAGATAGTGGGAAGCAGTTGCATGGCACAGGGAGATCAGCTCGGTGCTTTGTGACCACCTAGATGGGTGGGATAGGGAGGGTGGGAGGGAGATGCAAGAGGGAGTGGATATGGGGATATATGTATACATATAGCTGATTCACTTTGTCGTATAGCAGAAACTAACACACCATTGTAAAGCAATTATACTCCAATAAAGATGTTAAAAATAAATAAATACATACATACATACATACAAAGGGAGAGTCATCTCCTAAAAAAAAAAAAGGAAGAGAGTTAGAGCAACATCATGGGAAAGATAGAAGGGTTGGAATCCAGTAAACCAAATTCCGATCCTACCTCTGCTGCTTGCATCCGTGTGACTCTCAGCAGATTTCCTAGCCTGTCTGAACAACCATTCACTCATCTGCAAAATGAAGAGATTAATATTTCTAAACAGGGTTCGGTTGGTGCCAAATTATTTTAGTCCCCTTACGCTTCATTATTAAGACGATGGACCGATCGGATGTTAGACAGTCCTTTCAAACTCCCTGTCCTCTTTCGCTTCTGTACAAAAGTGAGAATGAAAATCAGAATGACTCAAATGTAATTATTCTAATACTGCGTATCCTAATGTTTTGTTCTGCTTCATTGAGAGAGCACTTGAGCATAATTAAGATTTTTGTAAGTCATCAATCTATCATCATATATGGGGAAATAACCTGTGCATAAACAAAGCAAAATTTATTCGTGCTGGTTGAATAGCAGAGCCATATGCAGACACAGCTTTTAATGCTAACCACATGGTTAAGGGTTTAGGAAACAATGGAGACTGAAATTATAATCCCTCCTTTAAAGTTCATTGATTATAAGCAAGTGGATAGCTAGGAGTTATATGCAGGCTACCTGTGGTTCATCAGAGCTTTTGTTTCAAAGACTAGCGATCAAATTAAGCAACGGAAATCATCTATAGCTAGATGAAGTTCCAACTTTGAATTGAGTCAGACAGGACCGTAGCTTAGTCCTCATTTTTATTTTTAAAGAAATGTGTAACAATTTTTAGAGGTTTTTTTTAACCTCTTTATTGGAGTATAATTGCTTTACAATGGTGTGTTAGTTTCTGCTTTATAACAAAGTGAGTCAGCTATACATATACATATATCCCCATATCCCCTCCCTCTTGCGTCTCCATCCCACCCCTCTAGGTGGTCACAAAGCACCGAGCTGATCTCCCTGTGCTATGCGGCTGCTTCCCACTAGCTGTCTATTTTACATTTGGTAGTATAAATAGCAAAATCCACTTCCCTTTCTGAACAAGCCCTAATATTAATAACAAGATGTATATCTTAAACGAAGGTCATTTGATCAATAAGCTCAAATTCAAATAGTAAATATTGTTTTAAAGGATAAAGGATAAAAGTAAAGTTATTGGTGGAAAGATTTAAAAAATAAAAGCAGAATAAGAGGATGCAAACACCTTTTCTCAAATAATGTGCTTAGTTACTGTTCCTTTCTCCCTAATCTCATAGCTACACCCTTGCCGGTCCTGACACCATTGAGTGCCTGGCCAATGGCAAGTGGAGCAGAAGTGATCAGCAGTGTCTGGCTGTCTCCTGTGATGAGCCCCCCAGTGTGGAACATGCCTCTCCAGAGACTGCCCATCGGTTATTTGGAGACATTGCATTCTACTATTGTTCAGATGGTTACAGCCTGGCAGACAACTCCCAGCTCCTCTGCAATGCCCAGGGCAAGTGGGTTCCCCCAGAAGGTCAGGCCGTGCCCCGTTGTATAGCTCATTTTTGTGAAAAACCCCCTGCTGTTTCCTACAGCATCTTGGAATCTGTGAGCAAAGCAAAATTTGCCGCAGGCTCAGTTGTGAGCTTCAAATGCACGGAGGGTTTCGTACTGAACACCTCAGCAAAGATTGAATGTCTGAGAGGTGGGCAGTGGAACCCTTCCCCCATGTCCATCCAGTGCATCCCCGTGCGCTGCGGAGAGCCACCCCGCATCATGAACGGCTATGCGATTGGATCAAACTACAGTTTTGGAGCCGTGGTGGCTTATAGCTGCAACAGGGGCTTCTACATCAAAGGGGAGAAGAAGAGCGCCTGCGAAGCCACGGGACAGTGGAGTAGCCCCATACCCACATGCCACCCTGTATCTTGCAGTGAACCACCAAAGGTTGAGAATGGCTTTCTGGAGGTAAGAGACTGATTCACAAGTGTCCATGGCTTTCATCGTTTACAGGGCCAGCCCATTGTAGCTTATTCAGAAGCAGGGACATGAATAGACTAATAGGTGAATAACAGAAGCAGCTAAATCTGTTGGTGGTAAATATTGGAGAGAATTTGATAGAGGTCATGAATCCTTTTAATCTATAGCTTTCTACCTTCTACTAGCATATAGGCACTTGAAACACTTTATAGCAATATTTTAGCCCAGCTATGACGTTAGAATAAAATAGTTTTAAGAGATACTATTTTGATTTATAAAAAGTTACTCCAAGATGGATGTATTGTTTATTTTTATAGAAATCAAGGTCTAAATGGAACCTAGAGAAATCTGTTATCATTTCTTATTTTTAGACAAAAGATGGGGGTAAGCCATCCATTCACCATAAGGTGGTTTTTGCAGTTTTCTTTTAGGGAACCTAAAGGTAATTTCATCAGGACAAAGGGTTTTGTCAGATCCACACATATCCTCCTTTCTCGTTACTATGTGTCTTCTCATTATATCTATCAAGAAAACAGGAATAACAGTCTATTCCCCCAAATCAAGGGTCACTTTAAAGAGACAGTATTCTAATTAAACACTTTTTTAAAACCCACGCCTACATAGTACCTTTTCTCCTTTATATTCTAAAACAACAGTGAATGCCTTTTATTTAAGACCTTTGCTCAGGTGTATTAGCTTTCCATTGGAAGAAGGTGTCTAGGATATGTAAGGGGACTTTCTTCATTTATTCATTTAACAGATATTTCTGGAGCTCCTACTAGGTGCCAGGTAAGTACTGGAGATCTAGTATTTAATAACACGGATTAGGTCTGTGATGCCATGGCGTTTACATGCATGTGGGGTGCCCAAGGAATAGATAAATAAACAAAACAAATAATCATGTCCAAATACCAAGAAGTTCACTGCACCACAGAAGCTAGACGTACCGTTAACAAAAGAACCATTGCAATCTTTTTTAAAGTTTTCATAAGTAATTCATCTTGGTACTGCCTAAAAATGACCTCTTATTATGTTATTCCCTTATATAGTTGAATGTTGAGAGTATGAATATTAAATTTTTTGTTTAAAAGGTAAAATGTTACTTTTTATTTTCCACCCTTACGTCATGGCAGCAATTTTTTAAAATTATATTAAGGATGAACACAAAACTCTGACAGTAGGTCCATATCCATAAAAAAATTTGTTTTTCTTATTATCTAACAGCGTAAACAAATGTACGTTTGTGTGTGTTTCCTTTTCTGTGAGTAAAACAACACACTCTAGCACTGCTTTGGTCGGTGAGATTTTTTTAATTTACCAAGTAATTTATAATTTTTGGTGTTGCTCCATCAACTCATCAATCGTTTTAGAGAGTATTGATCTTTAGTTATTATGGGCTGACCGCTGTGGCCAACATTTCTGCTGTAGGGATTACCTAATTTGACCTTCTGCCATCCTTTTTGTTTATTTAAATAAAAAAAATAGAGTGGACCTATTGGAAAAATACAAGTCCTCATTTGCTTATGTCTTAATTGATACATTTTAACATAGGCATTTTAGTTTAGTTCTTCTTTACTGTGATTTGCTGTATTTTGTCAGTTATATTGCGTGTTATACAAATTGTACTTCATTGTTTTCTCCCTGTTATGCAGCATACAGCTGGCAGGACCTTTGAGAGTGAAGTGAGATACCGGTGTAACCCAGGCTATAAGTCAGTCGGAAGTCCTGTATTTGTCTGCCAAGCCAATCGCCACTGGCACAGTGAATCCCCTCTGTCGTGCATCCCTCTCAACTGTGGAAAACCTCCCCCGATCCAGAATGGCTACAGGAAAGGAGAAAATTTTGAAGTAGGGTCCAAGGTTCAGTTTTTCTGCAATGAGGGTTACGAGCTTATTGGTGATCATTCTTGGACGTGCCTGAAATCCGGCAAATGGAATAAGAAGCCAAACCAAAAGTGTGTGCCCGCCAAGTGCCCAGAGCCACCCCTCTTGGAGAACCAACTGGTTTTGAAGGAGTTGCCCACCGAGGTGGGAGTGGTGACATTTTCCTGTAAAGAAGGGAACGCCCTCCAGGGCCCCTCTGTCCTGAAGTGCTTGCCATCCCAGCAGTGGAATGATTCTTTTCCTGTTTGTAAGATGGTTCTTTGCCTCCCTCCTCCGCTGATTCCCTTCGGTGTCCCTGCTCCTTCTTCTGCTCTTCATTTTGGAAGTGCTGTCAAGTATTCTTGTGTGGATGGGTTTTTCTTAAGAGGAGATGCTACCACCTTCTGCCAGGCTGATGGCACCTGGAGCTCTCCACTGCCAGAATGTGTGCCAGTAGAGTGCCCCCAACCTGAGGAGATCCTCAATGGCATCATTGACGTGCAAGGTCTTGCCTATCTGAGCACAGCTCTCTATACCTGCAAGCCAGGCTTTGAGTTGGTGGGCAATTCTACCACTCTTTGTGGGGAAAATGGTCACTGGCTTGGAAGAAAACCAACCTGTAAGCCCATTGAGTGCCCCAAGCCCAAGGAGATTTCGAATGGCAAATTCTCTTACACAAACCTACACTATGGACAGACCATTACCTACTCTTGTGACCGGGGCTTCAGGCTCAAAGGTCCCAAAGCCTTGACTTGTTTAGAGACAGGTGATTGGGATGTGGATGTCCCATCTTGCAGTGCCATCCACTGTGATCCCCCACATCCCATTGAGAACGGTTTCGTAGAAGGTGCAGATTACAGCTATGGTGCCATGATCATCTACAGCTGCTTCCCTGGGTTCCAGGTAGCTGGTCACGCCATGCAGACCTGTGAAGAGTCGGGATGGTCAAGCTCCATCCCAACATGTGTACTCATAGACTGCGGTCTCCCCCCTCACATTGATTTTGGAGACTGTACTAAGGTCAGAGACGGTCAGGAATATTTTAACCAAGAAGAAGACATGATGGAAGTTCCATATCTGACTCCTCACCCGCCTCATCATCTGGGAACAGTGGCTAAAACCTGGGGAAACACAAAGGGATCTCCTGCTACACATTCAGCAAAATTCCGATACAACACCCTGGTTTCGTACACCTGTAATCCAGGATATGAACTCTTGGGGAACCCTGTGCTGATCTGCCAGGAGGATGGAACCTGGAATGGCAGTGCGCCATCGTGCATTTCAGTGGAATGTGACCTGCCTGTTGCTCCTGAAAACGGCTTTTTGCATTTTACAGAGACTACCATGGGCAGTGCCATACAGTATAGCTGCAAACCTGGGCACACTCTGGTGGGCTCCGACGTAAGACTTTGTCTACAGAATAGAGAATGGAGTGGTACTTCCCCACTCTGTGAGGCCATCTCATGCCCCAAACCGAATCTAGTTATGAATGGCTCCATCAAAGGAAGCAACTACACGTACCTGAGCATATTGTACTATGAGTGTAATCCTGGGTACGTGTTGAATGGCACTGACAGGAGAACGTGTCAAGAAAATAAAAATTGGGATAGGAATGAGCCAATTTGTATTCCTGTGGACTGTGGTTCACCTCCAGTCTCAGCAAATGGTCAGGTAAAGGGAGAGGAGTATACATTCCAAAAAGAGGTTGAGTACACTTGCGATGAAGGGTTCTTGATGGAGGGGGCCAGCAGTCGTGTTTGTCTTGCTGATGGAAGTTGGAGTGGGACGACTCCCATCTGTGTGCCTGTCAGGTGTTCTCCCCCACTCCAGGTGGCAAATGGGGTGATGGATGGCCTGGACTATGGCTTCGGGAAGAAAGTGGTGTTCCGTTGTCAAGACGGCTACGTGTTGCACGGTGCCCCCAAACTCATCTGTCAATCAGATGGTAACTGGGATGCCCAGGTTCCTCTCTGTAAACCAGTCAGCTGTGGCCCTCCTGAAGATCTTGCCCATGGCTTCCCTAATGGCTTCTCCTTTTATCATGGAGGGCATATACAGTATCAGTGCTTTCCCGGTTATAAGCTCCATGGAAGTCCTTCAAGAAAGTGTCTCTCCAATAGTTCCTGGAGTGGCAGCCCACCTTCCTGCCTGCCTTGCACGTGTTCCCCACCAGTCATTCAGAATGGAGCCGTCAACAGGACAGATTTTGGTTGCGGGCAGGCAGCTCGGATTCAGTGCTTCAAAGGCTTCCAGCTCCTGGGACTTTCTGAAATCACCTGCGAAGCCAATGGCCAATGGAGCTCTGGCTTCCCACGCTGTGAACATACTTCTTGCGGTTCTCCCCCAACGATACCAAATGCATTCACCAGTGAGAGTGGCTCTTTGGAGGAAAATGTGATAACTTACAACTGCAGATCTGGGTATGTCATCCGAGGCAGTTCAGATCTGATTTGTACAGAGAAAGGGACGTGGAGCCAGCCTTATCCTGTCTGCGAGCCCCTGTCCTGTGGACCCCCACCACCTGTCTCCAGTGCAGTGGCAACTGGAGAGGTACACACCTATGGAAGTAAAGTGAAACTCAGGTAAGACCTGGCTCTAGAGTCTCCAAGGGGCACAGGCAGGAGGGTTGTAAAATGAAAAGTGATAGGTCAAAAGTGTAGCTAACTGGGAAGAAAACACCCTCTCTGGGCTGCTGTCCAAAAGCTGAAGCTTTGGCTTCAGCTTGGCTTTATTCTGTCCACAATTATGCAGAAATCCATTGACTTGTAAGAATAAATTTCTACACTTTCAGACTGTAGTTCCTAATATAATTATCATATTCTGTTGCACTTCATGGAACAGCAAGATCCTCTAGCTAGCTTTAATATCTCTTAAATCACAGGCTCTTTTTTAAACATTATGCTGATAAATTTCTTGTTATAACCTAATGATTATATTCATATATGCAGATGTTGGAGAAATAAGGCAAAAGCTGAAGAATTCAGGTCAAAAGTCACATACTTTTTTTTTTTTTTTTTTTTGTGGTACACGGGCCTTTCACTGCTGTGGCCTCTCCCGCTGCGGAGAACAGGCTCCGGACGCGCAGGCTCAGCAGCCATGGCCCACGGGCCCAGCCACTCCGCGGCATGTGGGATCCTCCCGGACCGGGGCACGAACCCGTGTCCCCTGCATCGGCAGGTGGACCCTCAACCACTGCGCCACCAGGGAAGCCCCCAAAATCACATACTTTAATTGGTCAACATTAATAGGGAGATAGTCTTGAGGGGACATCCAACCTATGCTGTCTGGGCAAACTAAGCATTTAATGCACAGATAGTGATTTTTGCTGAAAAGTTCTCCATTTAAAATGTAGTATTAAAAAAAAGATGAGAAAATATGGAATGAATTTGTAAATTAGACTTTTATTGGAATAAATGCCTGTAATGTGTAAATATATCTCAACCCTCTAAATCAATTTAGATTTTATTGATATCTCTGAAGGAATTGTGGATTAGCCTTCACATATTGGCTTCTTAGATTTTATTAACAATTTAATAACTCTTCTTAAGCTTGTCTGTTGTAGACATTTTAGCTCTACCTTCATTTTCTCTTAATTACAGTAAGAAATAGACCCAAGGGAGGATTGTCACTGTAATGAAACCTAAAGAATAGTGGATTATGCACCAAGAAGAAAAACAGAAAGTATTCCTCGCTTTTGACATGCTTTTTCAATTTTCTGTTTGGACGTTGGTGTCTCAGATAGCTTGAGAAATCACAATAAGACCTGCTTCCCAAGACCCTCCTGTTTGTTTTTCCTTGTGTGTTGATTGTCTTCAGAGCTTCACTTATTAGTAAACAGATCATTCCAAGTTTGCAAAACCTGTGACTGCTACCTAGCCTGGTAATTTGCGAAATTTAAACAATATATCCACCCAATAAATGTTAGTTAATTAAAAAAGCAGCATAGTATAGTGGTAAAGGCATGGACTCTAGAGCCAGATTCCATAGGTAGGAATCTCAGCTCTGTCGCTTCCTGGGAAAGTTATTTAATCTCTCTGGTGTCAGTTTCATCATCTGAAAAATGGGCATAAAGAAAATAATCACACCTATTCATAGGGTTGACATGAGAATGGGTTCATATTTGTAGAGCAATTAGAACAGTGACTAGAATTTAACAAATGCTCCGTAAACATTTGCTGAATGAAAAAATGCAAATTTAAAAAATCATAGAGGGTTTTAGAGCCAGCTTGACTTGAGTTTGAACACCAATACTACTGTTACATGATACCTACCTACTAAACAGGGTTAAAAGACACACCCTATGTAGAGGACTTCATTTGGCACAAAGTAGATTCCCCAAAAATGTTAATTGTGTTATATTCTTACTAGGATCTGAGTCTATTTTGGACTTCGTCTAGAGTTTCTTGAACTGTTAGATATTTTCATAATAAAAATAAATTTAATAATGATATTATCCAGAACAAAGGTAAATCATGTCAACAACATTTAAAGCAACTTTAGACTTGGCTAATCCTTAATGTGGATAACTAAGGATTCATCTGGTTGTCATTGTTTTCTTGGTGTTTTTGCAAGGCAGCTCCATCCGCCTGACATTTGAGTCATTTTTAATACATCACATAAAATGTCTACTAAGCTTTATAACAGCTTCTTGAATCCAAGAATAAGTCACCAACTATATTGCACTCCCTTTAAGGCACTCATTTTTACTTTTGCATTGCAGGTGTCTAGAAGGTTATATGATGGATACAGAGATAGACACATTCACCTGTCAGAAAGATGGTCGTTGGTTCCCTGAGAGAATCTCTTGCAGTCCTAAGAAATGTCCTTTGCCAGCAAGCATAACACACATACTTGTTCATGGGGATGATTTCAGTGTGAATAAGCAAGTTTCTGTGTCATGTGCAAAAGGGTATACCTATGAGGGGGTTAATATATCAACATGTCAGGTAAGATTATCTGTCTTAATTAGAACATGTAGGGTATAACTCATTTATATATTATACTATGTGTGTGTGTGTGTGTGTGTGTGTGTGTGTGTGTGTGTGGTTATATATGTAAGTGTATATTATACTATATGTGTGTGTGTGTATAGATATATGTATATGTAAGTGTGTGGATATAGATATACATATACATATATCCACACAGGCAGTATCTTGCTGTCCTGAAAAGAGAAAGTGTCTCGTTTCCAACCAAAGAATTTGAGAAGTTTTTTGGTAGAAATATAATAAAATATATCTTTCTTTCCAATGGTCCCAGTTTTAAAAATAAGAAAGTTCCAAGGGCAGGTGAAAAGTCCCAAAGGTAAATAAAACGTTAAACATCTATAACAAGAGATTCATGACAGATGAACTATGTGTATGGTCTACACATAGACTCTCTATGTGTAGAAATGAGGCCTAATTGTTACCAAATATGTTTCCAGTTTTAGGAGAAGAGCAAAGGTAGCAGAAACAGAAATTGGAGTCAAATTCTGCCTCTGCTTACTACTTGTGTCACTTTAATAAAGCTACTTGGAATTGCCAGGCTCCTATCAGTGTGGTATTAGTGTAAAATTCGGTAGAAAGGGAAATGAATGGAATGGAAGAAATAAGTCAAAAGTAGATCCTGATAAAGGAATCGTCACAAGTCAGTGAAGAAAGGAATCATTAATAAACAAATCATTCTGATACAATGAAGGAACCACTAGGGAAAAAATCAGTATATACCAAAATAAACTCCAGATATATCAAAAGAAAACAATACTATGTAGCTTTTAAAAGTTAATAGTAATACCCAGAATCATTTGTGCAAAAAATATATTTATTGAAGCATTATTTACAGTATTGAAAAATTAGATACAATTTATATTTCTGACATTAGGGGAATGGTTAATTATGAGGCAGGCATATATATATATATATACATGTATATATATATGTATAAAATTATTTCTGGCTCATCTGTAGAATAAAGGGCTTAGCCTCAAGTCTTGTTTTAGACAGCTATTCAACTCATATGCTATTTCCTCAAAGAAAACAAAACAACATTAGCAAGAGAATAACAGTCTTCAAGGGAAACATCTGTGTACACCTCACTATACCTGAAAAGAAGGCTGGAAAATGTTAATTCTAACGGTGGTGGTGAGGAAATAAAGTAAATGTATGTGTGTCTTTTTTTTTTCTTTAACTATGTGACTTGCTCACAATATATGATAGAGTGTTTTCAAGTATTCATGTTGGGAAGGGAGAAAAGGAAGCCATCTTTTTAAACTTTGGATCGTATGCCTGAAAGGTGCTGTTTCTCATCAACTTTAGATGAAAACGCAGAATTATGTCAAATATAAGGGTGCATTACTATAAGTCATGGAATATTTGTATCTACCATCCAGTCCTCATGCATCATAATGAAAACATACTTCCTGGTGTTCTTGATTTTTTAAAGGATTCTATGAGGAAGAAAATGCTTGTTTTGTGAGTTTCAGAAATGTCTAAAATTGTTTAGTGATGACTGTTAAAGCCATCTGATAATTAATGTGCGTTTTTTAAGGCCAAAGAAAATAAGTGGCAGAAGTAGGACCAAGTTCTAGGTCCTCTGACTATCATTTGCGGATTGTTCTGTTTTACAACCAATATTTGCAGACTTCTTCATTCATGTGTACTAATTTCTAAATGTAACTTATAACTTGTTATTTAGATTGACGGGACCTGGGAGCCACCGTTTTCTGATGAATCCTGCAGTCCAGTTTCTTGTGGGAAACCTGAAAGTCCAGAACATGGGTTTGTGTTTGGCAGTGAATACAGCTTTGAAAGCATGATTAGTTATCACTGTGAAACTGGTTATGAATTAGAGGTAAGCGAACAAATTGTTTAACTAGCATTAATTTGTTTTTCCAGTATACTTAGGAATATTTTTAGTCTTATGCCATTTTGTTTCACTGATTTGGGTCCTAAAAGGCTTTTCTGTACTTTGTTGCCTTATATTTTAGCACTCTCTGAGAAGTATTTAAAGTGACTTACAATTTTAAAAAGCAAAGTAAGTCTCAAATTAAAGAATCAAAGCCATGAAAAAAAGAGGAACTTTGTATACCAGCCACAAGACTTTAGTCGGTCATTTAAACCTGTGTTTTCGCCTCCTGTTAATTGTATTCTACACAGTCCATCCGTCACTGTGGGGAGGCAACCATAAGAATTTAGTTATACAAAGCTAGGGTTTCCTCAAGCAATGGGCCCAAATACCTTGGAAGGTTTTTGATTGAGATTCCAGGTTCCCACAAGGCAGGTGTGGCCTGAAAAAGTCCCCAGAGCAGTTCTAACCAAATACCATGATAGGTCTCAAGACCATGCTTGCCTGGTTTGTAATATTAAAATCCCATCAGCAGCACCTATTTACTTTGGTGTGAATGCTGCAGTCAGTTTTGCTAAAAGCATGATCACATCATCAAACTTGAACTTTAAGAGACCTGTTTTATATTACATAATGTTGTCCTTTGGTTTTTCGGGAAACTTCTTTCCTGTTTTGCTGTTACAATGGTATTAAATGTAGGTTTTGCAGAAATATGCATTGCCAGTGATTTGTTAAATGTGTATAGCATGTTCCATTTTTTTTCTACTGACCATAGAACCAGAGAATTTCCATAAGATGGGTCCATGAAAGCGGGAACTAGGCTTAGGTGGATCTTGTTTTATTTCCTCATCCAAGGATTTTCTTTTTTTAAAAGGTGGGGGTGGGGAGCTTCCCTGGTGGCACAGTGGTTGAGAGTCTGCCTGCCAATGCAGGGGACACAGGTTCGTGCCCCGGTCCGGGAAGATCCCACATGCCGCGGAGCGGCTGGGCCCGTGAGCCATGGCCGCTGAGCCTGCATGTCCGGAGCCTGTGCTCTGCAACGGGAGAGGCCACAGCAGTCAGGGGCCCGCGTACCGCAAAAAAAAAAAAAAAAGGTGGGGGGAAAGAAGGATGGTAATGTAATGGTTATTGCAGTTGAAGAGTTTTTCTGTTTTTGAAACTCAGTTGCTCTTCATGTGAGGGTAGTAATCTTGCAATTTGTTAAGAAGGAAAGTGGTATAAAATCTAAACAAATATATAGCAAACTGATGGGTCATTAAATTTGAGGAAGTAGATAATTTACCTTAAAAATTTTGGAAATATCCCAGTGTTAACCACAAAATTGAGAGAGATGCTATAACAATTGTTCTTATTCCAAGCTACGTATTTGAATCACCTGACAAAGTTTTTCTAAATATTAATGTCCAGTTACTTACAGAAATAACCAAGTCCAGGTCTGGAACATGAAATGTAAAAGATTAGCCTAGAAAAACTTATCATATGAGTTAGGAAGGAACCTATCAAAGGTGACATGTTAAAAAAAAAAAAACTCAGGAGCCAATTGGATGAGGCTTCCACAGGCCAAGATGAGACCGTTTTAGCATCAATAAGGGGTAATAACTTTAATGGACTGAAACACATCAAATACGTCATGAATGGCAGTAGACTCACAATGATACTAGAAGAAAATTAGTTGGTAACTTTTAGGGGATGCCCATGAGCAAATTCATTAGTTTGAAAACACAACGAAAGGAGGAAGAGTATCTTTTCAATGCTAACTGGATGACTAAATAACCAAATAGTAGATGAAATCAGTCAATAATGATAGAATTCAAATCTCAGAATTTGCAACTTTTATGAATTAATGGATTTAGGTTATCATCATCATGGCTACTGATGTCAGAAAAAAAAAATAGAGGCACCCAGACATTATAATGCCTCTGGATGGAAAAACACACCATTAGGGAAAAGTCTTACCAAAAACAGAACTGTTGAATTTGAATTTTTGCATTTTTAACAAGTGCCCCAGATACCAAAGGTCAATGGCTGGAAAAGTGGTTAAGAATAGGGACTTGGTCCCAGCAGACCTCTGTTACAGGCTCTCTGCTCTTGCTGGATGAAAGATGTTGGGGAACTGACTGAACCTCTCTGAGCCTCTGTTTCATCCCATCTGTAGTAGAAATGCCATAACCACCTTTGCAAAGTTACTGCAAGGACTGGAGATAAAAGAAAGTGGCAAGCACCACCCTTTATGCATTGTCTGAGTTCAGTAGAGGGTAGTTATTATCATTATTCCTAGTATGCATATTATTACCAAAATCAGACAAAGCAATTAATACAGCTAATGTAAATGATGTTAAAATTTTCTAATAGGTAAATAAATTATCATTTTTATGTAAGGTAAACAACTTCTTTGAGTCATCTAAATCTCAAAAATTTTACTACACATGCAGTCTTCTCGAAGCAAAAATCACTACAGGTGGGCTTCCCTGGTGGCGCAGTGGTTGAGAGTCCACCTGCCGATGCAGGGGACACAGGTTCGTGCCCCGGTCCGGGAAGATCCCACATGCCGTGGAGCGGCTGGGCCCATGAGCCATGGCCGCTGAGCCTGCGCGTCCGGAGCCTGTGCTCCGCAACGGGAGAGGCCACAACAGTGAGAGGCCCACGTACCGCAAAAAAAAAAAAAAAAAAAAAAAAACTTAAAAATCACTACAGGCAACTGAGGAAGAAATCAAAATAACTCAAAAATGAGATAGTCATGTTCTAAAATCGCTGGTAGTGAGCAATAAAGTGGTATCTATAATTCTAAAACTTACTATAACTATCTAACTTAATTGTTGATTAAAGATACATTATGTCAAAAATAGTAACTTGATGCTAATCTGGATCTAAAACTCCGGATAAAAAACAAAACAAAAGCAAGATAAGTAAAGGGATAGAGAGAGAAAAAGAAAGAAGGAAAAGCATGATAAAATTTGCAGCTTACTAGGGAGGGAACCAACAGATGGTGTTTGATTTTTTTTTTTACAGCAATAATTACAGAAAATAGAGTTGAGTTTTTATTGGAACAAAAATTGACATAATTGAAACAGAATATTATGTGAATTATTGGAAGAAAAAGGAAAATATCTTAGTGGGAAAAATGCTAACCTATTGACTAAAATTAGCTACTTGAGTGTAGTCCACTCTGGAAGTACCCAAATAGGGAGCTGGCTTTGATGGCTTGTCATATACTTCCTCAAAAGTAATAAAGAGGGCTTCCCTGGTGGCACAGTGGTTGAGAGTCCACCTGCCGATGCAGGGGACACAGGTTCGTGCCCCGGTCCGGGAAGATCCCACATGCCGCGGAGCGGCTGGGCCCGTGAGCCATGGCCGCTGAGCCTGCGCGTCCGGAGCCTGTGCTCCGCAATGGGAGAGGCCACAGCAGTGAGAGGCCCGCATACCGCAAAAAAAAAAAAAAAAGTAATAAAGAATAATTCACAAACTAGAATAGTATATTTTCCTGTGCATACATAAGTATATAAGCACAACAAAAGTACAGCAAATGTTAACAGGGTTTATCTCTGAATGAAGAATCCTTTGTACTTTTCTTTCATGTTTTCCAACCTTTCTGTAGTCAAAACATATTATTTTTTCAATAAGAAGAAAATAATGAATATATATTTTTTAAAAATTTAATTTTATTGGTTCAATTATTTTCTTGGAAAGTCAGGAGAGTATCCTTCCATCAGTCAATGGATTTTTTATACGTAAAGATTTGTCAGTAATTAAACCGATAGCTCAAAGTAAATGCCTTTGAATAGAAGATTAAGGATAAAAGACATCAGTCAATCAGATAAAAACCAAAGTAGAGGCAATTGCTCCTTTTCAGACATCTTGCTAATTTAGAACACAGCTTCAAGAGGATATGTATCCAAAGAGCTCTGAGGATTGAAAAGCCATGAGACAAAATCCATGTGCTAAGGTTCATATACTTGACTTAGGGTCGAGCCCCTTAATACATTACTTGGAACCTAACCTTTTTTTTTTTTAACATATTATGTTAGAGAATTTTATTTATCTTATTATTCCATAGTAAATTAGGAATTTAAAACATGGGAAAAGGTTATCATTAGGAACACTGATGATTACAGTAAAAGATAAACAACAAAGAAAGAGGCAGCAAGGTCGCATAAAAATTATATCCAGAAATAAAAACCCAGTAATCTTAGCCTAGCTCAGCCCATAATAACTCTAGGGGGCGCAGACAGCCTGTATAGCCCCCAAGGGCTATGGGATATTGGAAAATATACCAAAGGTGCATTGAATAACAACTATAAATATTTTTTTAAGTAAATTACATTATTTTTACTTTATTTCTGAAGGCAGGGAAATAAATTTTAGAAAGATTTTTACTCAAAATATATAAAATTTTACTTGCTCGGGACCTTAATAGGGTAAGTTTATCTTTAATGGATACGTTACATTGTCAAAAAGTCAATCCTGATACCAGTAAGATATCTTGACATGTTTCATGTCCAAGGGTATAAATAAACTAATTCACCTTCTTTGCTGTACCTCTCAGGTATTAAAAAATAAATTTAAGTCAAAATATTTTTAAGTGTCCTAAGCAAATATACCTCTCTGACATTTCAGACACATTCTTCATCAGTCTTTGCTATTGGTTATAAGTAGTTATCATTTAAACAAAAAGTGAAACCAAGTCTGCACCTTAATTACACTCATCAGCCAGAATACGAATTTTGAGGTAATTTGATGAAAACATTTTTGAAAGTTTAAACCTCCCTCTTAAACTCTATTTATTTAATGAATTTATTTAGCATTCCAGTGCCAAGAGTTTCAAGTTCACATCTGAGGTGACTTTGCATTCCCTTAGTTTTTCCTTATAGAGGTACCATCTTGTCAATGACCTGTTTTCATTGATTCACAGGGGAACAGGGAACGGGTCTGTCAGGAGAACGGACAGTGGAGTGGAGGGGTGGCAACGTGCAAAAGTAAGTCAAATGACACTTAGTCCCCAAAACGATACTAAGGACACAAAATAACCATGTGACCACATTTTCTTTATAAGTCATTTTTGTAATTAAAAAAAAAAAAATTGACTCCGTGAACTGCATGCGAACCTTTTACGGGCTTTTGCTCAAGGGCACCAAAGCAATAGAAGGGTGAAACACTGTGGTAGAGATTAATGATTAAACTGCAATAGAGCACAAGATTGCTGACCCTGGAATGGCAAACATTTTGTTTAGAAACTAGTTAATTATTGAGTTTACCTGACTTTTTATGGGTTTTTCCCCAAAATAATGATAAATTAGAAGGCTTAGAGCTGTTGCCTTGGTAACAGTCCTGGGCAATACTAACATCTTCTTAAAATGATGTTGGTGCCACTGTCCAATAAATGAATATTCACACTGTCTGTGGAACTTTCATTAACTCATTGTATGAGAACAGTCAAGTGTGTTTAGCAGGATGTGGGTGAATACAGGTGACTCTGTTCCTACGATATGGCTCATATTACTCCTCTGCCGAAAGACAATGTATGTAAATACAATAGTTACAAACCAATCAAAACGGCAGGCTTAAAAATGTTTTTCTCTTAATAATTCTGGAGGAGTCATCAAATTTTCAAACTAGAAGGGGCCTCTTGAATAATATAGTCCAGACCCTTGAGTTGACCAATGAGTGAAAACGGGCTGGGAGAGGGCGATGTGACCCACCCAGTATCAGAAATGGAGTTAGTGGCAGAGCTAACACTAGGACTTGGGGTACCTGAACCTTTGTTCACTGTTGTTTCAACCATACTGTCTAGTATAGATTAATCAGTTGATTTTGTATGCAATAGGAATCTTAAGTCTTTTAAGCAATATTATATGGCTGAAATTCAATGGAGAATATGACTTTTTAGTTCTAAAAAAGAACCGTGTGTGCGTGTGTGTGTGTACATAAACACATACATAAACATTGAGTAACATCTCAAGTCACAGAAAGGCATCATTGGGCATTCCCAGTAATAGCATTTTTTTATCTCAGTTGTTCATTATCAAAAAGTGTGTGAATGTACATGCAGGGTGAAAGGAGAGGAGAATGAAAAGGAAACATCTATGTCTGGAATAGGAAACTGCTATGGTGTCGGTGAGGGGATTGTTTCCGTTTTGCAGCAGGTTTAATTCAAACTACAATGATAATGGTTTGAATAGTTTCTATCTCTGAAATGCAAGATAGTAAGAAAATGTTCTGTATGGAACGTGTTACTCTGTGGTTTTCTTTTCTTTTTCTTTCTAAATTATTAAATGAGTGATAAAGTTCTTTGCAGAAGGAAAGAGGACTGGGAAAATCACTTAAGATGAAGCTTTTCTTTTTCTTTTTAGAGACCAAGTGTGAAGCTCCACTTGGGTTTCTGAACGGGAAAGCTGAATTTGAAAACAGTACTGCTGGACCCAGCGTGGTGTATTCCTGCAACAGAGGCTACAGCCTTGAAGGGGCACCCGAGGCCTCCTGCACGGAAAATGGGACTTGGAGCCACCCAGTTCCTCTCTGCAAACGTGTGTGTTGACCTTAGGAGGGGATTAACTCAGATTCAGTTTTCTAATTAATTTCCCAAATGTCTAAACCATGGTGGAAAATTCACGTATAGGTGAGATTGGCCCAGAGAAAGAAATCTGTGCATATCCAAACCAAATATTATGGGGTATTTTTTTTAACATCTTTATTGGAATGTAATTGCTTTATAATGTTGTGTTAGTTTCTGCTGTATAACAAAGTGAATCAGCTATATGCATACATATATCCCCGTATCCCCTCCCTCTTGTGTCTCCCTCCCACCCTCCCTGTCCCACCCCTCTAGGTGGTCGAGACTGAGCTGATCTCCCTGTGCTATGCAGCTGCTTCCCACTAGCTATCTATTTTATATTTGGTAGTGTATATATGTCAATATTACTCTCTCACTTCGTCCCAGCCTACCCTTCTCCCTCCCCATGTCCTCAAGTCCATTCTCTACATCTGTGTCTTTTTTTTTTTTTTTAGATTCCATGTACTTGTGTTAGCATACGGTATTTGTTTTTCTCTTTCTGACTTACTTCATTCTGTGTGACCAACTCTAGGTCCATCCACCTCAATACAAATAACTCAATTTTGTTTCTTTTTATGGCTGAGTAATATTCCATTGTATGTATGTGCCACTTCTTCTTTATCCAGTCATCTGTCGATGGACACTTAGGTTGCTTCCATGTCCTAGCTACTGTAAATAGTGCTGCAGTGAACATTGTGGTATATGACTCTTTTTGAATTATGGTTTTCTCAGGGTATATGCCCACTAGTGGGATTGCTGGGTCATATGATAGTTCTATTTTTAGTTTTTTAAGGAACCTCCATACTGTTCTCCATAGTGGCTTTATCAATTTACATTCCCACCAATAGTGCAGGAGGGTTCCCTTTTCTCCACACCCTCTCCAGCATTTATTGTTTGTAGATTTTTGACGATGGCCATTCTGACTGGTGTGAGGTGATACCTCATTTTTGTTTTGATTTGCATTTCTCTAGTGATTAGTGATGTTGAGCATTCTTTCATGTGTTTGTTGGCAATCTGTATATCTTCTTTGGAGAAATGTCTGTTTAGGTCTTCTGCCCATTTTTGGATTGGGTTGTTTGATTTTTGATGTTGAGCTGCATGAACTGCTTGTATATTTTAGAGATTAATCCTTTGTCAGCTGCTTCATTTGCAAATATTTTCTCCCATTCTGAGGGTTGAATTTTCATCTTGTATATGGTTTCCTTTGCTGTGCAAAAGCTTTTACGTTTCATTAGGTCCCATTTGTTTGTTTTTGTTTTTATTTCCATTTCTCTAGGAGGTGGATCAAAAAGACTCTTTCTATGATTTATGTCATAGAGTGTTCTGCCTATGTTTTCCTCTAAGAGTTTTATAGTGTCTGGCCTTACATTTAGGTCTTCAATCCGTTTTGAGTTTACTTTTGTGTATGGTGTTAGAAAGTGTTCTAATTTCATTCTTTTACATGTAGCTGTCCAGTTTTCCCAGCACCACTTATTGATGAGCCTGTCTTTCCTCCATTGTATACTCTTGCCTCCTTTATCAAAGATAAGGTGACCATATGTGCATGGGTTTATCTCTGGGCTTTCTATCCTGTTCCATTGATCTGTCTTTCTGTTTTTGTGCCAGTACCATACTGTCTTGATTACTGTAGTTTTGTAGTATAGTCTGAAGTCTGGGAGCCTGATTCCTCCAGCTCTGTTTTTCTTTCTCAAGATTGCTTTGGCTATTCGGGGTCTTTTGTGTTTCCATACAAATTGTGAAATTTTTTGTTCTAGTTCTGTGAAAATGGCCCTTGGTAGTTTGAGAGGGATTGCATTGAATCTGTAGATTGCTTTGGGTCATTTTTCATTTTCACAATGTTGATTCTTCCAATCCAAGAACATGGTATATCTCTCTGTCTGTTTGTATCATCTTTAATTTCTTTCATCAGTGTCTTGTAGTTTTCTGCATACAGGTCTTTTGTCTCCTTAGCTAGGTTTATTCCTAGGTATTTTATTCTTTTTGTTGCATTGGTAAATGGGAGTGTTTCCTTAATTTCTCTTTCAGATTTTTCGTTGTTAGTGTATAGGAATGCAAGAGATTTCTGTGCATTAATTTTGTACCCTGCTACTCTACCAAATGCATTGATTAGCTCTAGTAGTTTCCTGGTAGCATCTTTAGGATTCTCTGTATAGTATCATGTCATCTGCAAACAGTGACAGCTTTACTTCTTCTTTTCCGATTTGGATTCCTTTTATTTCTTTTTCTTCTCAGATTGCTGTGGCTAAAACTTCCAAAACTATGTTGAATAATAGTGGCGAGAGTGGGCAACCTTGTCTTGTTCCTGATCTTAGTGGACATGGTTTCAGTTTTTCACCATTGAGGATGGTGTTGGCTGTGGGTTTGTCATATATGGTCTTTATTATTTTGAGGAAAGTTCCCTCTATGCCTACTTTCTGGAGGATTTTTATCATAAAAGGGTGTTGAATTTTGTTGAAAGCTTACTCTGCATCTATTGAGATGATCATATGGTTTTTCTCCTTCACTTTGTTAATATGGTTTATCACATTGATTGATTTGTGTATATTGAAGAATCCTTGCATTCCTGGGATAAACCCCACTTGATCATAGTGTATGATCCTTTTAATGTGCTGTTGGATTCTGTTTGCTAGTATTTTGTTGAGGATTTTGGCATCTATGTTCATCAGTGATATTGGCCTGTAGTTTTCTTTTTTTGTGACATCTTTGTCCGGTTTTGATATCAGGGTGATGGTGTGAAGTTCTATATTTTTAAGCCTTATATTATCATTACTGAGAACCCAGCTCCAGCAGGGCTAATGCTCTGCCTTCAAAGATACAAACTCAGAAAAGAGGGAAAATACCAGTACACATTTTCTTTTATTTTTAACAGCAAATCCATGCCCTGTCCCTTTTGTGATCCCTGAGAATGCTGTGCTTTCTGAAAAGGAGTTTTATGTCGATCAGAACGTATCTATCAAGTGTAGGGAAGGATTCCTGCTCCAGGGCCACAGCATCATCACCTGCAACCCTGATGAGACGTGGACACAAACAAGTGCCAGATGTGAAAGTAAGTCAACACGTGGGATCCAGTGAATTTCATTAGTGGGAAGTGTTTTCTCATCTTTGGGAGATTATTTTCAATCAGGCAACTTACATGTAGATATTTAGAACTCTATCTTATCATGGTCATCAACTTCTGTCTTGCTACTTAAAAAAATTTTTTTTTTAATTTAAAATCCAAACATAAAAACACAGTCCAGAACTAGACTAAAACCTGCCTGACCAGAATTTACTGAACAGGTTTTCAAAACGTGCTCTTCTAAGAGTGAGCAGGGTATTAAATCTAAAATACCTTTTTTTCTCCACACTGTCAGAGTCCCTAAACTCTCCTTTAATGGGCTATGCATGATTTGCAATACAAAAATTATTTCACCGTGGTTCTCCAGCTTGAGCGGATATCAGAACCACCTAGAGGGCTTGTTAAAAACAGATTGCTGGGAGACTTCCCTGGTGGTCCAGCGATTAAGACTCCATGCTTCCAATGCAGGGGGCCCAGGTTCAATCCCTGGTCAGGGAACTAGATTCCACATGCTGCAACTAAGACCCGGTGCAGCAGGCATGCATGCATATGTATGTAAATAAATAAATTTTTTTTTTTTTTTTTTTTTTTTTTTGTGGTACGCGGGCCTCTCACTGTTGTGGCCTCTCCCGTTGCGGAGCACAGGCTCCGGATGCGCAGGCTCAGTGGCCATGGCTCACGGGCCCAGCCGCTCCGCGGCATGTGGGATCCTCCCGGACCGGGGCACGAACCCGTGTCCCCTGCATCGGCAGGCGGACTCTCAACCACTGCGCCACCAGGGAAGCCCATAAATAAATATTTTTAAAAAATTTTTAAAAAGCAGATTGCTGGGCCCATCCTAGAGTGTCTGATTCAATAGGTCTGGAGTGAGGCCTGAGAATTTGCATCTCTAACAGTTTCCCAGGTGTTGCTGATGGCAATACTGCTGGTGCTGGAACCACAACTGGAAAGCCTCTGGGCTAGCACCATGCTGATACCTAACACACAGTCTGGCAGCATCTCTTGCTGCCTTGTGATAACTCTTGACATTATTCTGCTTTTTTAAATATTTTAATTTACATAAGCATTTGCTACTTTTTTCTTTTATTGAAGTCTAGTAGATATACAATATTGTGTTAGTTTTGGGTGGACAGCAAAGTGATTCAGTTACAAATATCTATATATATATATATTCTTTTTCAGATTCTTTTCCAGTATAGGTTATTACAAGATATTGAATACAGTACCCTGTGCTACTTTATATATAGTAGTGTGTATCTGTTAATCCCAAATTCCTAAGTTATCCCTCCCCCTCCTTTCCCTTTAGTAACCATAAGATTGTTTTATATGTCTGTGGGTCTGTTTCTGTTTTGTAAATAAGATCACTTGTATTATTTCTTAGATTCCACATATAAGTGATATTATATGATATTTGTCTTTCTCTGTCTGACTTAACTTCACTTAGGGTGATAATCTCTAGTGCTGCAAATGGCATTATTTCATTCCTTTTTATAGAACTCTTGACATTTCTTAACACACATAAAGCATCTTTCCTGCCCAATATCCTGCCCTCCTTTGTGGTCCAGGCTACTCCCTCTACAGCAGTCAACTAACAAATATTCATTGAGTCTAACCAGATGCGGGGTAATGGGCTACATAGTATAAAACTATGTTATGCCTACAGTGGTCTTCATCTTCGGAACACTTGCACTTTAATTAATGAGATTAAAAATGTGCATATGGGGGCTTCCCTGGTGGCGCAGTGGTTGAGAGTCCGCCTGCCGATGCAGGAGACATGGGTTCGTGCCCCGGTCCGGGAAGATCCCACAAGCCGCAGAGCAGCTATGCCCGTGAGCCATGGCCGCTGAGCCTGCGCGTCTGGAGCCTGTGCTCCGCAACGGGAGAGGCCACAACAGTGAGAGGCCCGCATACCGCAAAAAAAAAAAAAAAAAAAAAAAAATGTGCATATGAAGGCAATGGGGATTCTGAAATCAGAGAAAACCTGGGTTTGAGTTCTGTCCTCAAAACTTTCTAATTCTAAACTTATGCTAGTGCCCTAACTTCTCTGAACTTTGGAGTTCTCATTTGTAAATAGCACCAATAATTCCTATCTTATAGGTTTGTTTTGAAAAATGAATTGGTATATATTTGTGATATGTCCTGATAGGAAGAGCTGAAAAATAGCCCCAAATCCTTGAATTTTCAGCTAGCAGCCTACTGCAGCATTAGAATTTTGATTTTACTCCAGAAAAGTGTGTATCATACTTTTAGCTGGGATTTGGGTCCCAACTCCTTATGAAATCTACCCCTTGTGAAGTGGGAAGAACTAAGTATGTATAAGCCTTGACTGTCTAGGCTCCTTTAAAGCCATCAGCCTGAACTAAAGCAGGCCAAGTGGCCCGATTCTGCCCACATATCCTCACGTTGGCCTTAGCTCCCGGAGACTTACCACTCAGGGCACTGGAAGCGAGAGCCAGGAGAGACATGCATTTATTACAAATGTCCCTTCAGTGCATGCTTAATTATTCCTCAGTATTCTTGAGAAGATCCGGGGTTGCCTAGGAGAGGAGACAGTTTCCACAGTTGTTGTCCTCAATCCCTCTTTTGCATTTTCTGTTAGACAGGAAGTCTTTGGCTTAGAACAAATATCCTTCCTGAGGGACCAAAGCAGCCACCTTCCTCATCCTTTTCACCTCATCCTGCTATTTATCACTACAAACCAGTGATTAAAATTTAGTGTGTATGAGAATCCTCTGGGGAGAGTATGTAAGATGCAGACTCAAAAGCTAGAAAGCCCAGAAGTTTGCATTTTTAATAAGAACCCAAGCTGATTCCCACATAGGTGGCCTGAAATCCGTGCTTTGACAACCACGTCTGTAAACCGTCAAGCTCACTGGTATCTTTTTACATGCTGTTCCCCCAGCCTGGAAGCAACAGTCCTCTGATCCACTCAGACTTTATGGCCTGGTCCAAAGGCCACTGTCGTTGTGATTCGTACCCTGACAATCGTAAGCATAATTAGTTACATTCACCTCAATTTTTCTGCAGTATGGCATCCGGACCTCTAATATAGCTCTTTTTAAGTTGTACGACAGTATTTCTTTGTCTATCTTCACCCATTTGTCTGAGCAAAGGTACAGCATTTTCCCCATTTATTTCTTTCCAGTTTCTGGTACACCGTATGCATTGATACATATTGGATATCTGACTGATTGAATTAATGTTTTTAACTACCTTAGAAGGAAAAGAAAATTTAGAAGAATCAGACAAATTGATCATCCCCTCTGGCAAGATTTTAATAGCATTATGACCACAAAGTGACCTTTCAGAAGCCAGTTCATGAAGACTCATCTAAAAGTTAGCCTCATACAAACTGGATACTAATGAGAGTCCTGACTCCAATCGAGTCCTTGTCTTGTGAGACACCACAGAAAAACTCTGGTTATCTAGTTTATTCTCTTGTAAAGTTCTCAAAGCAAAATGAGTTATAAACATTTTTATTTAAATATTCAGTACATTTGCTTTTAAAAGAGAGGATTCTCCTTCAATCTTACACTTTCCAAAAGAGGAGAGTCACTGCTTTACCGTCTTGGAAAGAGGGAAACTGATGGGAAAGCTTGAATTTCATAAACCTCATCAAGCTGTGTAAATGGAGTATCTTTGGGCTAGAGACAGTATTCATTCATTTACTCATTTTTCAAACATGTATCGAGAGCCCATTGTACGCCAGGCACTGTTCTAGGCACTAATAAAACAGCCATGATGGAATCTGCAGTACTACAATTCATGATCTTTACTCTAAAGTGATAGACTATAAATAATCCCCATGCTTCTTCTCTTCTTATTTGATAAGCATGCTGCATTGAAGTTCTTATACCTCTTCGACGAGGTATAAGAAGGCAAGACTTACTGCCTTGAGTATAAAATAGCTCAGCTTCAACATATGAATCAGAAGACAAAACCTTTGATTGTACATCTAATTTTTCTAGAGAGCAGCAGGTGATGCTTTTAGTTTCTGGTGTCTTTTAGATATTATGTAAGTGAAAAGGTTACCTTTGTGTATTTTGTCTTTCCTCTTTAAGTCTTAGAGGTGAGACTGTGTCCTCTCCCAACCACTGGCTGGGTTAGTAGCACAAGCTGAATTATATTTTTGTTTTCCTATAGAAATCTCATGTGGTCCACCAACTCATGTAGAAAATGCCATTGCCCGAGGTGTACATTATCAGTATGGGGACATGATCACCTACTCGTGTTACAGTGGATACGTGTTGGAGGGTTCCCTGAGGAGTGTTTGCCTAGAGAATGGAACCTGGACATCACCTCCTGTCTGCAGAGGTAAGGAAATATTTGAATGGTTAGTTCTTACTGAAGCTGTAGGAAAATGTATATGGCAGTCTGATATGGCCGACAACTGGTATGCACGCTATTTTATCTTTCCTTGGCTTTCAGTCTTCTTTTAACATGTGTGTCATTTTCCTTAACTTTATGAGTTTGATTTTTGAAGGCTTGCACACAGACCTCTGGCCCAGCACATGGCCCCTTTCTGAGTCAATCATGGCTCCTTACGCAAGTCTTCTCTCCAAATCTTGGAAGTGTTCTCCAGCTACTAAGGGGAGCTGTGTCATGTCTGGGCAATGAGGGCACCTCCTGGACACTCAGGTGTTTCAACACAGATTCCAGTTCTACTCGTCCATCCTGAGCAGACCCCTGAGCCCCATAAGGGATGAGGCAGCCCACCCAGAGGGCAGAGTATGAGACAAGAGGTACTGGGTGGCCCCAAGGAAGCAGAGCCCACCACTTGGTCTCCGTGGACATGCTGGGGGCTGGTGGTGAGCATTCCATGTTTACACGAGCTGTCTCTTTACTTGCTGGATTGAATTTGCAAACCTAAGGATGAATTTTGTGAGTGCATTCAATAGTATCTTCTCGGGGACTTCCCTGGTGGTGCAGTGGTTAAGAATCTGCCTGCCAATGCAGGGGACACGGGTTCGAGCCCTGGTCCAGGAAGATCCCACATGCCGTGGAGCAACTAAGCCCATGAGCCACAACTACTGAGCCCGCAAGCCACAACTACTGAGCCTGCACGCGCCTAGACCCCAGGCCCCACAACAAGAGAAGCCACCGCAATGAGAAGCCCGCGCACCGCAACGAAGAGTAGCCCCCGCTCGCCACAACTAGAGAAAGCCTGTGTGCAGCAACGAAGACCCAACGCAGCCAAAAATAAATAAATAAATAAAACTAAAAAAAAATAATAATAATATCTTCTCGGTGGGGGGAGGTTTCTATGTTGAAAATTCTGCAAAATGGAATGAGGTAGATAATGAGACATCCTAGTATGTCCTTCTAAAACTTACATTTCTCTAATAAGATAGGCTACTTTTTTTACAAATCATAATAATTATTCCATTCATTCTACAAATACTAAAAGTGAGGAATTCTGCTACTGAACAGGACAGACATTACCAAGGAACTAAAAGAATAATCAGGTTGTTAGATGGGCTGTCCACATGGCCATGAGGACAGTGGTCAGATTTGGATTTGGGGTGAAAAAAGGCCAAAGTCTTTTTTTATTATTTTATTGTTGATTTTTCAATTTTATAGTTGATTTACAATACTGTGTTAGTTTCAGGTGTATAGCAAAGTGATTCGGATATATATTCTTTTCCAGATTCTTTTCCATTATAGGTTATTACAAGATATTGAGGGAATTCCCTGCCGATCCAGTGGTTAGGACTCCGCACTTTCACTGCCGAGGGCCTGGGTTCAATATCTGGTTGGCAAACTAAGATCCCACAAGCCCGCATGGTGCGGCCCCCTGCCAAAAAAAAAAAAAAAAAAGATATTGTATATAGTTCCCTATGCTATACAATAAATCCTTTTTATTTATTTTATATATAGTATTGTTTATCTGTTAGTCCCATACTCCTCCTCCTTTCCCCTTTGGTAACCATAATTTTGTTTTCTTTATCTGTGAGTCTTTTTCTGTTTTGTAAATAAGTTCATTTGTATTATTTTTTAGTTTCCACATATAAGTGATATCATATAATATTTGTCTTTCTCTGACGTACTTCACTTAGTATGATAATCTCTAGGTCCATCCATGTTGCTGCAAATGGCAATATTTCATTCTTCTTTATGGCTGGGTAATATTCCATTGTGTGTGTGTGTGTGTGTGTGTGTGTGTGTGTGTGTGTGTGTGCGCGCGCGTGCATATATATATGGACACTTAGGTTGATGGACACTTAGGTTGCTTCTTGGCTATTGTCTGTTGTCTGCTATTAGCTATTGGCTATTAGCAGCTATTGTCTGCTAATAGCTATTGGCCATTGTCTGCTAAGAACACTGGGGTGCGTGTATCTTTTCGTATTACAGTTTTTGTCTTTTTTGGATGTATGCCCAGGAGTAGGAATGCTGGATCATACGGTAACTAATATGGTAACTTTTTAAAATTTTTTAAGGGACCTCCATACTCTTCTCCTTAGTGGCTGCACCAATTTACATTCCCACCAACAGTGTAGGAGGGTTTTCTCCACACCCTGTCCAGCGTTTATTATTTGTAGACTTTTTGATGATGGCCATTCTGACCAGTGTGAGGTGATAACTCATTGTAGTTTTGGTTTGCATTTCTCTAATAACTAGTGATGTTGAGCATCTTTTCATGTGCCTGTTGGCCATCTGTGTGTCTTCTTTGGAGAAATGTCTATTTAGGTCTTCTGCCCATTTTTAAATTAGGTTGTTGGTTTTTTTGATATTGAATTGTATGGGCTGTTTGTATATTTTGGAAATTAAGCCCTTGTCGGTAGCATCATTTGCAAATATTTTCTCCCATCCCGTAGGTTGTCTTTTCATTTTGCTTATGGTTTCCTTTGCTATGCAAAAGCTTATAGGTTTGATTAGGTACCATTTGTTTAGTTTTGCTTTTATTTCTTTTGCCTTGGGAAACTGACCTGAGAAAATAGTGCTACAATTTATGTCAGAGAATGTTTTGCTAATGTTCTCTTCTAGGAGTTTTATGGTGTCATGTCTTAAGTCAAAAATGCCAAAGTCTTCAGTGACTTTGGGGGCAGGGAGAATTGAGGAAATCAGTGAGTGAAAGGCATGAGCCTCAAAAGAGGCAAGGGTTATTGCAAGAGAAAGGAGATTAATTGTCTGGAAGCAGCAGTGAGAAATGAGATCACCAGCACATGGGTTGTAAGAGTGTGTGCAAACTCCTCTTCAGAGGGAAGCTGAGGAGGTGGTATCCTCAAGGAATAGCCCAGGTGTCACTTAAAGTCAGAAGTCAAATGAAAGTTGTGTGTTTGTTTACTTGTTTGTTTGTTTCTTCACTTGTTTAAGATAGTGTGGGACAGTGGTATCACCAAAGAGCTACCGGCCATCAAAGGCCTCCTTTGGAAGAGAATTTTCGCATCTTCTAGAAGGGCACTTCCCCTGGTCCAGATCAAAAGAGACTATCTTTTTATATAAACCGCCTTGTTCCCTCCTGCCCTGAATCCTCAAATTATGAAAACGTTGATAGTTACAGTCTCAGAACTACCCAAGCTTGTTTATGCCCCTCCTGAGCCCCTCATGCTCACCCCCAACCGAATCTTGAGATTGGGTTTTGTTTCTCTTCCTTAAAACTCGATTCAAGGAAATACCATGAAATGTAAATAATCAGTGCTATTTTCTGACAACCACCCTTCCATAATTCCCTAGATTTATGACTCATTCTGCTTGTTTTCCAGCTGTGTGTCGGTTCCCATGTCAGAATGGAGGTATCTGCCAACGCCCAAATGCTTGTTCCTGTCCGGACGGCTGGATGGGGCGTCTCTGTGAAGAGCGTGAGTCTGCCCTCAAATCTTACTTTGAGTCCCAGTGGTTAGTCTAGAAGTTGCCAACTCAGGGGAGTTACCAGGAGCTGGCTTTACTAGTGGCAGAAATTCACTGGCTTAAATCCCATAGCAGACCAGACAGAGGGCCAAGGGCTGACTTACATATGTCATTTAGTTGCAGAACATCTAGAATATCAGTGATCTTGAAAAATACAGTTATCAAGATCCATCCAAAGCTGTCTTCATCTGCCTCCTGGCACAGATTTCCAAGAATCTTCTTGGGAAGGAGCTTATAATAGAGGGTTCCACAACCTTGGTCTTCCTTTATCTCACTTCTGTTTATGTTCTGTGCCACTCATTGCTACAGCTGGTATAAATTCATGGCATTGCATAACATTGTACTTTTCAGGTAAGATCTGGAGCCCACCATTAATTAAGTGTAGCTCTTCCCAATTAAGAAAGTAAGGAAAGTTGGTACTCTCATATCTATGCAGTGCTTGATAAATTAACATAGAATTTCGATCCTCATGGAAATGCATTTAAATTTGAATTTCCAAAAGCATGTAAATGAATAGTTTTAATTTCTTTTAATGTCTAAACTACACTTTGTTTCAATCTCTTAAAAAATATATATGTATGGATAAAATGATTTCATGTTTCACTGGGAATGTGTGAATCACATTGAGTCACTAACATGGTGGCCATTGGTCTATATCAGTTCTTTTTAAGGCCAGACATTTGATAAGAGATTCTAAAGTATAACTATTTCAACTCATCTAGAAAGGAAAATATAGGATGGAAATCAATTTAGGCTGCTAACAGCTCACCAAAGCAAGTGTTCTCACAGTGCTTCAGAAAGAAGAGAATTGCATCTTTCCTTCTCCTTCTCTCCAATCCTGCCTTCCCACTTAGGGCTCCCGCACATGGCCTGCTATAATGCTAAGGATCCAGAGACTCGGGAAGCATTTACCCTGGGGTAACAACAGGCTGGGCTTAGTTCACTGAGCATGCGCTGGTAATGCCTTAGAGCAGGCCTTCCCAAGCTTTACTGTGCATACAAAACACCTGGGAGAAGTTCAGTGCAGATTCTGATTTGGTAGATCTGGGTTGGGACCTGAGATTCTGCATTTCTAGCCAAGTCCTACGTAATACCAACGTTTTGGGTTTGAGAACCGTGCTTTGAGTACCAGGCCAGTAGACAGTCTCACTCCTTTGAAACAGACTACACCTCTTTACAGAGCTCAGTAATTTCTAGTAGGAGAAGTGATTGCCATGGAGGGTGTAGGGGAGGCCTCATTTAGTCACCATCGGGCCTCAGCTCCAAGAAAATAAAGGCTGAGCTGTCCCATCACTACTAATGTGTTGCCAACACCAGCCCACGGAAGAGCTTATCTGACTCCCATTCTCACATTTAATTAAAGGCAAGAAGAGAATCTCGAGGTAGCCAAACCCTCTTAGAGCATTTTATGTAATTTGTAATGGAAATTTGAAACGATAACAAATGGAGAACATTCTGCTTAGTTTGTGAAGAGAAAGCAAAGCACTTAGCAGGCATCGATTACGGTGTGTCCTCTCGGAAAGAGTGCATTTGGCATTAGAGTCATTACATCAGGTAGAGGGTCCAGACTGACTTTCTGGATTGTGTCTTCCCAGTGATACTGATTAATAAACAGAGCACATACGGAAGATTATCTAGTGGGTCATCCAAGGTTTTACTCCTCCTGGAAAATGTTTTTTGAACACTTGAACATATCTGAGTGTGTGTGTTTTGATCAAATCCTTTTTGATCTCCTTTCTAGCAATCTGCATTCTTCCCTGTCTGAACGGCGGTCGCTGTGTGGCACCTTATCAGTGTGACTGTCCATCTGGCTGGACAGGGTCCCGCTGTCACACAGGTAGGCCTCCTCTCATGGTTTGTTTTCTTGGTGACTTGACTCCGTGAAGCCCTAGAGGACACTGATGAGTGTGACTTAGATTCAGAGGTGGCAGCAAAACAAAAGGGTATCAGAATTTCTCAAGAATTCCTCAAGGGACTTCCGTGGTGGTCCAGTGGTTAAGATTCCACGCTTCCAATGCAGGGGTCATGGGTTCAATCCCTGGTCGGGGAACTAAGATCCCGCATGCCGCATGGGATCTTGGTTGAAAAGATCCTATATATATATATATATAAAATTCCTCAAGGTGGTCCCTTGAATGGTGGTCTCAATGCTGAACCTATGGCTGCCTCAGAGACACCTCTTGGGGTCGTGTGACAAAAAAGAGCATCTGAGTCGACTCAGTTGTCGGCCTTCTTCATGTCATTTGCTCTATTTTGCAGAATGTAGAGGAAACATAATGCGGAAGTTTGGAAGAATATTTATTTTAATCTCTATGAAGCTAAATCACTAAATTCGCAGTACCTATCTAGAAAGAACAAGGCTCTAAATAAATACAATTTAAGTTAAAGTGAAAAAACTCAACAAGAGATGGTTCCTTATCATGGAAGACAGTAACAAACTGTTGTTGATTTGTTGGTGACAAACATGTCCCCTTAGTAACCCTTGTCTATCTCAAATACGGGCATTTATCCCACTGTACTTTGATATCTGTTTAATTGCTCGGTTATTGATCTTTCCCTGCCCTCACTAGATTATATGCCACCTGAGGGCAGGGATATTCCTTTGTGATCTTTATATCTTCAGTACCTAGCGTAGTGCCTGCATATGATAGGATTTTCAGTAATTGTCTAATAAATCAATCAGTTTAAAATGATAGATTTTTTTACCTTTTTAATGTCCTAATTTTCAGGCAACTATTAAAAGCAAAGAACTTGCTATATTTATTTAACACTCCACTATTCCTCCTGGAAATAATATGTATACCACCTCCTAGTGAGGTTAATTGTAAAGTAGAAGAGGCTAGCTGACACCAGAGCTTGTCATGAGCTCTGAGGCTGGGGTGACCATATAATTTAGCCTCCAGACTGGGACGTTTTTGAGAATGAAAGGGGCACTATTAATAAGTAAGCCAGGGAAATGGTAGTGAAAGGCAAAATCAGATGTTTATCCACCCCACATAAAGCCAAAAGTGAGGCATCCATGAGTGTAGAAAAGGAAAAATGTGATACCGGAGGCTAAATTTGAAGCTTTTATTTGAAACTCTTACAGCAATCTATTTGGTATTTCTTTATTACAAATCAACCTTGGTATTTATCTATATTTCTCATGCATACAAAATTGAACCTACCTGCAAACCAGCCTTGCCCTTTCCCAGGCATCTTCTCTCTGCAGGTGGTGGCGTTCATGCTTCCAGATGGAGACATCCTCCACTCTCCCTCCCCTTCATCTGAGATTACCAGTGTCAGCACTCCTTCTGTTCCTTCCTGCACAGTATCTCTTGCATCTTACTCTATCCCCACTATCACCAGCTAGTAAAAGACCTCTCCTTTGGATCACCGCCAGAGTCTGCTACTTGACCTTCCCATCTCCTTTTCCAAAACAACACCATTACACACTACCTTGGGCATGAATTGCCCTTTTTAAGAACCTAAGATGGTTGCCTGTTGTCTTCACATCCAGCCCAAATTCTTCTGACTCTCAGACTGGCGTCAGCACACCTGATACACCTTACTTCCCATCCTGCCAGTCACATCCTGTCCCCTGCAGGTGTGGCTTCCTTTACCTACTGGAACTTGACCCAACCTCCAAAGCCCTGCCTAAGTTTCCTCTTGTCCCAAAACTTGCTCTCTACCACGATAATCTATCTTCTAACATCCCATGTCTATAGATATTACACAATTAGCTAGAACCATGCCATTTAAAGCTCAGTTGATCTGATTTATTTGTATTTCTTTTAGCTCCTTAGCTCCCTAACTGACATTAAGCACCTTAATGACATGAGCTGTATAGTCTTTTTTTTCAATCTTGCTGCAGCTACCTCAGCCCATATCCCACTTATACCCACTAAGTATTGATATTAAATATACAAAAGTATATAAAACAGGAGCTCCTGCCCTCCAGAATCCAATGTAGAAAATAAGAAGGGATACAGAGTGGCCTATAAGTAGGTGACTAGAGGACAACAGTGAAGATGGGTAAACTACCCAAGTGCAGACATTCAGAAAAGGCTTTCCAAGCACAGAATCAAAGGAAGAGGAGTCACCAGGAGGAGCTCGTTCTAGCCAAAGGCGTAGAAGTGCAGCACAAATGTGATCAGCAAAATAGAGCTGAAGCCACCGAGGCAGTGGAGGGGTGTGGCTGGAAATGAAGCTGTAAAGATGGGCAGAGCCAGACTAGGAAGCGCGTCGCATGCCAAGTTCAAGATGCTGGATTATGTCTTCTGAGCCACTAAAGGGTCTTAAGCAGGAAAATCATGTGATCAGATTTTCTTTTTGAAAAATGATTTTGGCATCAGTATGGAGAAGGGCAGAAAGCAAGACTTAAATTAGGGAGACTTGTTAGGGAGTTATCAAAGCAGAATTGGCAAGAGGTTATGAAGTCTAGAGAAATGAGGACGACCAAAAAGGATGGATTGGAGAGAAGTTAGGGAGATGAGTCAACACTACTTGTATTATTATAGATGTATTGTAGGAGGAAAGGTCTGAAGGGAGTCAAGACTGATATTTCCAGTTTGGGCCCCTGAGAGGAAGGCGGTGCCACTTCTACCCTTGAGATAGAGAACCCAAGAGGAACAGGTTTGAAGGTACAGAAAAGGAGTTAAGTAAGTAAGGACATGCTGAGTTTGAGAGGCCAGTGGAACATAAAAGGGAGAGGTCTGACAGGCAATTAGATGATGGTTTAGGGTCCCAGAAGACTCATCTACATTGAAGATAGAAATATGTCAGTCATCATTGGAAAACATTTATGGGGGAGAAAAAATAAGTCTTTGCAGAAGACACGTAGTGTGAGAAGGTGGCCCAGAATAGAACGTTGGGGGCACCCATGTTATAGGGAAGGAGGAAAGTGTTAGGCTTTTAGACAGAGAAGTGAAAATAATAAAAAAAAATTGTTAGTACAGTCAGGTACCACTAAATCATCATGCTCTTGAAAAAGAGTAATTTTTTTATATACATTAGCAAGCAGTTATGGAGAATTAGTTGTGGATGATTGGGTTTTATTTTTGCTATTTTTAATCCTGCTTTATTTCATAATTTCCTTTTTGTTATATTGCAAATACGCTCATTCTGTTAGCTCGCTCGTCAAGAAAGCTAAGGGCAAAGATTGGTGTTTTCCCTCTTGTCCTCTCTCTGTGCTTATCCAGTGCCTGGATTGCTGACGTTTTCCCCATATTTTATGAATGAGTGATTAGAGAAGTGACATTTCTTTATCTCTCACCGAAGACGAGTTTTTCCTCTGGGGAAACCTGCCCTTTCCAAGCTATAATGAGGCTGAAATCATGAGACTTAAATGTGTCTCGTTTCCAGCTTCCTCCCAACAGACATTTTATTTTTTCTTTGATAAGTTAAACTGACTGGTCTTCATCAGTTTTTAGTGTCCTTAGGTTTTTTAACAGATAGATTCATGCAGATGAAGTGTTTGACTCTGAGACTAAGGACTTGTGAGAAAGTTGTCTGCGTAGTAAATCTCTGGGTGTTCACTCAGGGTTTCACCTGTGGCTAATTTTTAACTCTACCCCAGGTTCTGTAATTCCAATGGTAAAAGCCATGAAATACATTTCCTAGCAAACACAAAGGGCTTTTGAATCATCTGTCATGTTAGACAATCTGCGTGCCTGATCTGTTGTCGTAAGAGTTGATGTCTGATGTAATGACTTCCTCGGTCATAGAGTTCAGTGCTGGCTCCCTCCAGAGACTTACAGTCTCATCGAGTATTTGAATAATTTACAGTTCAAAACAGTATGTGTCAAACTGGTTGAACAAATAAAAAGATTAAAGAGAAAAATCAGTCGACTGAGTTATCAGCAAAGGTTTCAGTATGTAGGTAGAACTTAACCTGGGGCTGAAATATGAAAATGGACTCGGTTGGAAGGAAAAAGGGAGGGGGTACCACATAATGACATGAGGTTGAGCAAAGTAGCAGGATGCAGTCCATGAGGAATGGTGGCGGCTGGAGCAAAAAGAGTCAAATCTTATTCTGCCTGCCTTCATGGGCATCTTCAGAATTGCTCAGTATTCATTAAATAAATACATGAATTTCTCATCCCAGCTGTTTGCCAGTCTCCCTGCTTAAATGGTGGAAAATGCGTAAGACCAAACCGATGCCATTGTCTCTCGGCTTGGACAGGACATGACTGTTCCAGGTAAGACAACCAAAAACTACTATTTATCTGTAACTTAATTAAGGAGACTGAAATTCAAGTTAGTTAAATTGTCTCAAGAGCCAGAAGGTACCTCTAGTTTGAATGTAAGCATTTTGTATCCAAAACTATCCATTTTGAGATATTCCCTAAATTTGAACTAAAACCAAACAAAGAAGTATTAGTTAAGGATTGACAAATAAAACAATGATTTCTCAAAAACACATATGTGTTACAGCACATATACTAAAATTGGAACAACACAGAGAAGATTAGCATAGCCCCTGCATAAGGAGGACTTGCAAATTTGTGAAGTGTTCCATATTCCCCCCCACCCCGCAAAAAAAGGAAAAAGCGTTAATTAAACAAATAAATTAACTGCCTTCTTGAACAGAAGATTTCACCCTTCATATGCAAGGATGCAAATAAATAACAAACTCAATATGTTTTATTGATGTTCATTTCTACTCCTGTTTATAATAAAAAATAGAATTGAAATTGATGATAAGGAATGTTTATTTTTAAAGTCAAAATTTTTGTTTCATATTTTTTATGGTATATATAGTCAGTATTTAATGGACTACAAGAAAATTTATGTAAAAATATGTTCTAGCAATTGGTTTCTCATTGCTAACCAGATAAATATAGTTGAGAAAAGATTATCACAAAAATAAATCAAAGGAGAAATAGTTTGAAATAATTTTTAAAAAATAATAATTTAAACTTTTTTATTGAGGTGTAATGGACATACAACATTATATTAGTTTAGTATATTAGTACAACATAGTGATTCAATATTTGTATGTATATATTGCACAGTGATCACCGCAATAAATCTAGTTATCTATGTAAGTCCATGTACATAGTTATAAAATTTTTTTCTTGTCATGAGAACCTTTAAGATCTACTGTCTTAGCAACATCAAATGTGCTATACAGCATTATTAATTATAATTGCCATGTTATACATTACATCCCCATGACATTTATTTTATAACTGGAAGTTTGTACCTTTTGACTCCTTTCACCCATTTTGCTCACCCGCTACCCCCACCGCTACCTCTGGCGACCACCCACCTGTTCTGTGTATCTATAAGTTTGGTTTGGATTTTGGTTTTAAATTCTACATACAAGCAAGATCATACGGTATTTGTCTTTCTTTGACTCATTTCACTTAGTATAATGCCCTCGAGGTCCATCCATGTTGTCAGAGTTGGCAAGATTTCATTCTTTTTATGGCTTAATAATATTCCATTGTGGTGTGTAGGTGTGTGTGTACACACACACATATTTTCTTTATCCATTTATCCATTGATGGACACTTAGGTTGTTTCCATGTCTTGACTATTGTAAATAATGCTGAAATGAACACGGGGGTGCAGATATCTTTTAGAGTTAGTGTTTTTGTTTTCTTCAGTTAAATACCCAGAAGTGGAATTGCAGGATCATATGGTAGTTTTATTCTAAATTTTTTGAGGACCCTCCATACTGTTTTCTACAGTGGCTGTACCAATTTACATTCCCACCAGTAGTGCACAAGGGTTTCCTTTTCTCTACATCCTCAACAATGCTTGTTATTTCTTGTCTTTTTGATAATAGCCATTCTAATAGGTGTGAGATGATGTCTAATTGTAGTTTTAATTTGTGTTTCCCGATGATTGGGGATGTTGAGCATCTTTTCATGTACCTACCTGTTGGCCTTCTGTGTGTCTTCTATGGAAAAATGTCTGTTTGGGTCCTCTGCCCATTCTTTAATCAGATGGAGATTTTTTTGCTCTTGAGTTGTATGACTTCTTTATATTTTTTGGATGTTAACCCCTTACAAGACATATGGTTGGCAAATATTTTCTCCCGTTCAGTAGATTGCCTTTTCATTTTGCTGATGCTTTTCTGTGCTGTGCAAAATCTTTTTAGTTGGATGTAGTCCCACTTGTTTATTTTTGCTTCTGTTGCCTTTGTTTTTGGTGTCAAATCCAAAAAAAATCATACCAAGGCTGACGTCAAGGAGCCTACCACCTATGTTTTCTTCTAGGAGTTTTAAGGTTTCAAGTCTTACATTCAAATCTTTAATTCATTTTGAGTTGACTTTTGTGTATGGTGTAAGATAATGGTCTACTTTCATCCTTTTGCACGTGGCTGTCCAGTTTTCCCAGTACCATTTATCGAAGAGACTGTCCTTTCCCCGTTGTATATTCTTCGCTCTTTTGTTGTAAGTTAACTGACCATATACGTGTGGATTTATTTCTGGGTTCTCTATTCTGTTTCATTGATCTATGCATCTGTTTTTATGCCAGTAAATACCATTCTGATTACATATTGCATCATACCATTGACAAAATATTTTCAATATTAAAACATTGTCCTCACAAATATTGCAATGTTGGAACATCACCAGCTCTATTTTAAAACTTTTAATATACATCATTGTTTTACATCACTTAGATTTGTATTTTGTATATTTACTTCCATCTTATAGGTATCATTAAAAACAAATGGATATTTCCATATTGATTTTTAAAAGTTAACTGAAAAGAGTTTTTATTTTTCCATGTCCTTTTATTTCATTTCAATTGGAATATCAAAGTCAACTTGCAAAGACAAAAATCTATCTAAATACAAACTTAGTTAACAAAAAAATCTGTCTCATGCCCATGAATTTCTTCATATCACCTCAAACATATGCCATCTCTGCAGAGAAAAAAAAAAAACTGAACCCAAAAGGACAGATTTGGATTGTACAAGTATATTTAGAAGTTTCCAAGATAAAGATGATCTTTTTACCTGAGAGCAGAGTCGAAAGAGCTTGAAGTCAAACTGGAGAGAATTGCTGGGGAAAAAGAGAGCAAAGAATAGAAGAGAGAGAGAGAGAAAATAAAAGGAGTAAGAATGACAGTGACTCAAAAAGGAACAGGAAGTATTTGTAACATTCTTATAATTTTAGACTTTATGTTTCAACTACTTCATTTTACAGATAAGAAAAGGAAACTTTTCTGTTTGCATGATTCCCTAATATCAAAATACAGTTGACCCTTGAACAACATGGATTTGTTTACCTGTATGCAGACTTTTTGCAGTAAATCCACAGTACAGTGCACACGATCTGGTTGACTCTGTGGATACAGAGCCACAACAGCAGAGGACTGACCAAATGTAAAGTTGTACACCAATTTTTGACTGCTGAGAGAGTCAGCGCCCCTAACCCCGACATTGTTCAAGGGTCAAAGGAGCTTTTTCTTGACCAGGGGAAGGGTAGTTATCAGCTTATGTTAAAATACTGTCTATTAATAAAGATAACACAATCTTCTAGATTTTTTTATGCAAAAGGTTGATAAAGGAATCCAAAAAAATGATGGCAAATTCACCTCAGAGGCATTTCCCACATTCAAGGAAAGGTCAACCCAGAGGCTTCAGTAGCCCCCCTGCCCCTCCTTATGCTGTGATGGGTTTTTCTAGGAGACCTGAATTAGCTAGGACTCTCTTACTGCAACTCTAACTGGCTTAAGCAAAGAAAGGAATCTGTTATCACAATAATGGGATCGTGTATGGAACCCAAAGACGTGGGTTGGCTCAGCATCAGGACGACCAGACTGAGTTCTTGAAAGCCATCTGAAGTCTCTCACCTCCCGTCTCACCTCCTCTCTCCAGCATCTTCTCCATGACTCTCTTGCTGCAGAGTGCTTTCCTCTGCTGTTCAGTTCGCATGGAAGGACAGAACTGCTTATATAGCCCACATTTTACCTGTCACACTCCAGCATCTACAGAAATAGTGTGCTGACCCAGTTTAAAAATCCAGGAGAAGAACTCATGAGTCCAGATTGATTCAAGGGCCCACCATAGATCGATCAGTCAATGGTGATCCTAGGTTAGGTCATGTTATACTAACGTGAAAAGTCATTTTGCTAAAACTTTTACCATACCTTTGGGTAAAGGGCAGAAGAGACTGGCAATTCACTGAAGAAAGAAAAGTGGAGTATAATTCCCTGAAATGGGATGGGGAGAAAGCTTTTCTGAGAAATCAAAATAATAAATGTTTACAAATAATATTTATTTCCTTCTCTCCCACGAGATTGAGTGCCTTAAAGATTGTCTCCCTCATACTTAGTATAGGAACAAAAATTGATGGTCAATCAGTGCTGGTTGACAGAGCAGTTTCTGGGCATCTGTGACAGCTGGTGGAGAAACACCCTGTGGCATTCATTAAATCCCTCAACCTGCATCCTTCTCTGATGATGAATAAGACTGACCCAGTATTCTTCCTAGATAGCTCAATCCTTAAGGAAGAGACTGTTTCCTCTGATCTCTGTATGCAGAAAATGAATCCTAAACAGATGCCATAAATAAAAACCATAGACGGGGGCTTCCCTGGTTGCGCAGTGGTTAAGAATCCACCTGCCAATTCAGGAGACACGGGTTCGAGCCCTGGTCCGGGAAGATCCCACATGCCGCGGAGCAACTAAGCCCGTGCGCCGCAACTACTGAGCCTGCGCTCTAGAGCCCACGAGCCACAACTACTGAGCCCGCGTGCCACAACTACTGAAGCCCGCACACCACAACAACTGAAGCCCGCGCACCTAGAGCCCATGTTCTGCAACAAGAGAAGCCACCACAATGAGAAGCCCGCGCACCACAACAAAGAGTAGACCCCGCTCGCCACAACTAGAGAAAGCCCACACACAGCAATGAAGACCCAACGCAACCAAAAATAAATTTAAAATTTTATGAAAAAAAAAAATAACACCCACAGACGGTTCACGCTGTAAGAGACCTTCAGATTCACCAAGTCCAAACCCCTCATTGTACAGATGAGCAGATTATCAAACAGGAAACTAGTGACAGAGCCAGGACTAAAACTCCAGTGTGCTGATTCTCACATCTTTTCATATGTTAGCGCTTTTCCTCCGTGTCCCTTTGTTTTCTCAAGGAATGGCCCCCATCCATCCAAACAACATCACAGATGATGCCCAGGTATCTGAGACTTTCATTTGCGTTTTAATCAGCCCCCAAATAGCTGTTCCCCCTTCAATTCAGTCTTTTCTGTTGAATCTCTTTTTGTTGTTGTTGTTCCAGGAAAAGGAGGACTGGCTTTTAACCACTGCACAACCAACCAGCTCTCCTAAAATGCAGGATCATCTCTTCCTGGCAGTCCTGGACATCCCAGAACTTACACAAAGACATTCCAACACGGTGCTGGGTCTTGTCTTGTTTTAATCAACTTGTTACTTTTGGTTTACCTTTTTATTTTGTGTTATATTTTGTTATTTCTTGTGACATACTTTCTTTTTTTAAATATGCCTGTATTTTCTATATAAAAATATATTAAATAGATGCTGCTCCACTCTCACAAAATGTACATATTCTCCTGTCTATGGGGAAAGTTCCTGGTACACATTTTTATTCAGTTACTTAAAATGATTTTTCAATTAAAATATATTTTGCTACTAAATAATGTTTTGCTGGATAGTGCCATTTTGTGAGGTGGCCCGGGAATAATGAAGAGGATTCATGATCTATGCCACTAGCATATTATGGGATTCCACGCAGTGTACTGAGAAATTACAATAAAGGAGACCCCTTCATGCTATTTCCATCTTCTCTACCATATGTGTAACAGTAAAGGTTTCCTTTTATTTAATCGGAAAGTAACTATTGGACCTACTACCCTCCACACAAAACGCTGTCCTGGTGCTCAGGGCAGCCTGGCTAATTCCTTCACCAACATTTGGAAAGCTATAGGCATCAACTTAGTGGATGGGGGAAAAAAGCATAATGACCATGGTTCACAAGATAAAGTGCTCCCCTTCCTTCTCACAGCTGGAATAAGAAATGCAAGTACTGGAAGATCACTGCCTTGGGAGAAAGGAGATTGGAATAAAAGAACAGGGAAAGGGAAGGAAAAAGGCAAATGAGGAAAATTCCCAGACCTGTGCTCCTGGCTCCACCTGCAAAGAAAGAATTGAGTTTGCCCAAGGCAGAGCTGAGCTGCTTCTCAGACTCCGCTGCTTCCCCTAACTCCATCACTATCCTTCTACCAGGATAAAGACCTCCTCAGGCTTCTGGGGGGAAAAAAAAGCCAGAACACTAGATTTTGTTTCAAGTAGGAAAATCCCAATCAACTCACCTCCATCCTCTGGGAGAACTGCTTCCACATAGGGCACGGGGGCACACTGTAGCACTCTGAAGAAACACAGGAACAATGAAAAAGATCTTGATTGTCCGAGTGGTTCTCTTCACCGCCTTCACTTCCCTCAGCCATTGAGTCCGCTTCCTTCTTTCTTCTGGCATTCACTCTTTTGACCAATCTTCCATGCTTATGAGTATTCCTTTTATTTAATTTATACCCCATCAACTTCCAAATTATATTGATTTTTGTCATTTATAATCATAAAACTATAAAATAAAGCTCAAAATCTAAATAATAAAAAGAAAGATGGTACCAGAAATTTTTAGCTAGGAAAAGCTACTGCAGTTGAAAACAAAACACAGTTCTGAAAGTGTACCTACTACGTAGAATTTGTATTGGGTTACTCTGAATAGATTAAAAGATCTATACTGCACAGTAAGTCAAATTAGTTGCATTATGCAGACAGAATAAGGAAGTAAAGCACCATACGAGTGAGGTTTGCAAATGATATGAGGTTCTACATATCTAGAAATGTGATTCACAGGGAAATAATACTAAAAGTAGTTGAAGAATTTTTTTAATTTTATTGAAGTATAGTTGATTTACAATCTTGTGCAAATTTCTGCTGCACAGCAAAGTGATTCAGTTTTATATATATATACATATATATGTATATATTCTTTTTCATATTCTTTTCCATTATGGGTTATTACAGGATATTGAATATAGTTCCCTGTGCTATACAGTAGGACCTTGTCGTTTATCCATTCTATATATAATAGTTTGCATCTGTTACCCCAAACTCCCAATCCATCCCTCCCCCACACCCCCTCCCCTTTGGCAACCACAAGTCTGTTCGCTATGTCAGTGAGTCTGTTTCTGTTCATTTGTGTCATATTTTAGATTTTGCATATAAGTGATATGTGATATTTGTCTTTCTTTGTCTGACTTCAGTTAGTATGATAAGTATGATAATCTCTAGGTTCATCCATGTTGCTGCAAGGGCATTATCTCATTTTTATGGCTGAGTAGTATTCCATTGTACATATACCACATCTTCTTTACCCATTCATCTGTCGATGGACACTTAGGTTGTTCCCAGGTCTTGGCTATTGTAAATAGGCTGCTATGAGCATAGAGGTGCATGTATCTTTTCGAATTGTAGTTTTTTCCAGATAGATGCCCAGGAATGGGATTGCTGGATCAGACGGCAACTCTGTTTTTAGTTTTTTGAGGAACCTCCGTACTGTTTTCCATAGTGGCTGTACTAATTTACAGAACGATATTATTTTTTAAATCTCCAGTACTAAATATATTCATAGTGAATTCTTAAATTTCTTAAAGAAGAAATAAGGGTGTTTGTCCAGCATTACTTAAAGCATATCTGTTTCAAACCAACTATAACCAGTTCTGTAGTGAACCATTAAATGCTTCCCTTTAAACCAGAAACAAAGCAGAAAGGCTATCCCCACTGATCTGGAGCATTATTCTGTGAGTTCTAGCCAAAGTAATAATACATCAATTTATAAATGAAGGGTATAAAAATGAGAAAATTAAGAGTCACAATTTTCATTTTGGCAGAAAACACGAAGATATACCTTCTAAGATAAAAACCAAAGGCATGAAAATCTATTAGAAACACTCAGTCCTGTAAACTGGATGGTTACAAGATAGAAAAATAGTTTTCCTGCTTGTCATTTATAAATAGAAAGTACAGTGAGAAAGATCCTATTCACAATATATATACATATATAAGTAAGAAATCTATGTGACCTCAAGGAAGAATATTATAAAATTGTATCTGTAAACATTTATAAATACTAAAATAATGAGAAGCATGCCATCTCCTGGATGAGAGAACAACATGTCTTAAAGATGTTGATTTTTCCCAAATAAAATTATAGTCGTAATGTAATTCCAATCACGCTTAATATATTAGATTTGGTGGGGGGGAACATGACCAAATTATTTACTCTAATGTTCATTAAGAAGAAAAAAAATGGAAAATTAAAATATTTTAAAGAAAAATAATGAAAAGGACCATCTTTACTAAAAATCAAAGCATAATAAAAAGCTGCAGTAATTAAAATAGTGCATGCTGGATCAAGAAACAGGAAAGCATCAATATGAAAATCTGTACCTACTAATTTAAATATTCTATTTAAAAACTCGGAAGTCATGAAGAAAACATCAACAACCAGTGGAATTTTTGTTGTAAAATATTAGAAAGTAAGAGGGTGACTGGCATTAGACAATTGGTAAAAATTTGAAAATCTTTTAATTTGTATTCTCACCACATAAAAATAAATTCAAGGTGGACTGGGGAGTTAAATATTGATATTAAAACCATAAGATAGTTTTTAGAATTAATTTTTCTCAAAAATTTAAAGGCTTAAAAGAACCTTCTAAGGACTTCCCTGGTGGTGCAGTGGTTGGGAATCTGCCTGCCAATGCAGGGGACACGGGTTTGAGCCCTGGTCTGGGAGGATCCCACATGCCACAGAACAACTAAGCCTGTGCACCACAACTACTGAGCCTGCACTCTAGAGCCCGTGAGCCACAACTGCTGAGCCCACGTGCCACAACTGCTGAAGCCCGCCCGCCTAGAGCCCATGCTCCACAACAAGAGAGGCCACTGCAATGAGAGGCCCGCGCACCTCAACGAAGAGTAGCACATGCTTGCCGCAACCAGGGAAAGCCCGCACGCAGCAACAAAGACCCCAATGCAACCATAAATAAATAAATAAATAAATGTATCAAAAAATTAAAAAAAGAACCTTCGAAACCTAGAAGTTACAGAAAAATTACAGTAGGAATAATAAACAGATTTGATAGCATAAATAGAAAGTTTGGGCTGTCATTCAGAGGATGATAATCAAAATGGAAAGATGGAATTCCCTGGTGGTCCAGTGGTTAGGACTCTGCACTTTCACTGTCAAGAGTGTGGGTTTGATCAATGAGGAGCTAAGATCCCACAAGCCATGCAACCAAAAAAAATAAATAAATAAACAAAATGGAAAGAAAATTTTTTATGACAGACCAAGTACGAACATTTTATTATAATGTCTTTATTATATAAATTGAAAAAACAACTTACAGAACTCCAGAACACAGACAACTCACCAAAGAAATGCCATATATTCATATTTGTGTGAGAAAAAGTACAACCTCACAAATATGGAGAAAACATTTTGTTTACCAGATTAGCAGTGACTTTTTTTAATGTTAATAAACAATGCTGGCAAGTGTGCAGTAAAATAGGAAATTTTATATATCGTCAGTGAGAGTGTAAATTGGTATAATTTAGAAAGCACTATGATGATCTATATCCCTAAAAGTATTTTTATATGCTTTGAGCTAATATACACGAGTTTTAGACATTTCATCGCAACGTTATTATTGCTGAAAATGTGGACATGGATGAAAGGCCCAACAATAAAGAACTCTGAACTATGCCACCTCAAGCACATTTCTAAGTCATATATTATACCAGCCTTCAAAAAGATAATGCAGTAACATGGAAAATGTATGTGGTATAAAGTTAAGTGAGGAAAAAAGCAGGATATAAAATCTTCCGTACTCCTACGATTGAAAATCTACAAAAATAATACAAAGTGAGGATGAGAAGGAAAATGCCCAAGGTCACAGGATTCTGAGTATTGGAACTTAAATTAAAACTCAGATATGCTGGCCCCAAATATCTGTGTTTTCACTGTATTCAAACACTTATTCTCAACTTTGGAATATCCACGTGGCAAACATAAAATAGTTAATGATAACAGATACAAACAAATTCCACAATCCATGACAATCCATGTTTTACCACAAAAATCAAAAAACTGTCCAACTGTAGTAAAGTCACTCCTTCTGTGTATCATAGGAATGTCAAGTACTAGAAGCCATTTGATCATTTCAGTAGATGTAGGAAAAGCTTTCAGAAAAATGTAATATCTATGCTTAATAAAATCTCTAAAACTCAGACTAGAAGGATACTTCTCTACTGTAGTAAAGCTTTTCCTTTTCAAACAAATACCCAGCATGCTTAATGCTCTGATGTAAGAAGCAGCAGAAGCTGAATGGCAAATTAACTAAAGCCAGTGGGTTAAGGTGTACTATGGCCAAATAGATTTTAAGTTCCTGTGGTTCCCCAAAAAAGACAAAGGATGTAGCAAAACCAAACAGGGTCAAAAGGAGACCAAAAAAACAAAGACTGACATGAAGCTTGGGAACCTTGAAAACATTATGCTCAGTGAAAGAAGCCAGACACAAAAAGCCATGTATTATATGCTTCCATCTATATGAAATGCCCAGAATAGGCTATAGAGACAGAAGATGAGGGAGGAGAGAATGAAGAGTAATTGCTAATAGGTACAGGACTGATGAAGTATTCTACAATTTGTTAGTGGTGATAGTTGCACAACTTTATAAATAGTATGCTAAAAACCACTGACGTATACACTTTAAATTTTTTTAATAAAATTTTAAAGGACCCACAAAAGAAATACATTTAACTACAAAAATCTGGAAGCTTCTCTCACAAGTTGAAATTTAACACAGGGCTTCCGTAGTGACGCAGTGTTAAGAATCTGCCTGCCAACGCAGGGGACACGGATTCGAGCCCTGGTCCGGGAAGATCCCACATACCGCAGAGCAACTAAGCCCGTGTGCCACAAATACTGAGCCTGTGCTCTAGAGCCTGCAGGCCACAACTACTGAGCCCGAGTGCCACAACTACTGAAGCCCGCGCGCCTAGAGCCCATGCTCCACAACAAGAAAGCCACCCAATGAGAAGCCCGCGCACCGCAACGAAGAGTAGCCCCCACTCGCAGCAACTAGAGAAAGCCCGCGTGCAGCAACAAAGACCCATAAATAAATAAATTTATTTAAAAAAAAATTTAAAGCCCGCGTGCAGCAACAAAGACCCATAAATAAATAAATTTATTAAAAGAAATTTAACAGGGCTTCCCTGGTGGCGCAGTGGTTGGGAGTCCGCCTGCCGATGCAGGGGACATGGGTTCGTGCCCCGGTCCGGGAGGATCCCGCGTGCCGTGGAGCGGCTGGGTCCGTGAGCCGTGGCCGCTGGGCCTGCGCGTCCGGAGCCTGTGCTCCGCGGCGGGAGAGGCCGCAGCAGTGGGAGGCCCGCATACCACAAAAAAAAAAAAAAAAAGAAAAAGAAATTTAACACAAACTGCATTGTAAAACCAAGCAGAAACATGCATGACAAAATAGTAATATTCTAAAATATCATGATTTAACAGATAGCCATAAGAAAACATTTTGTTTTGGGCAGAGATACGAACAGGCAACTCACTAGAGAAGAAATATGCGTAGAAAATGAGCAGTTTCACTAATGATAAAAGAAATGATGAAAATTTTTCACCTACCCACTTGGCAGGGGTTTTGGTAGTGGTGGTAGCAGTGATGGTAGTGTTTGTTTTAATGACTATATGCAGCTGGCTACTAGAGAAAACCATTTTCTTGAACATTTGTAGGGAGTACAAACTAGTACAACCTTTCTTCCAAACAACTGGCAACCTGAATCGAAAAATTTTTAAATGTGAACGCATGCCTTTTACTTCAGTAATTCCTTGCCCGAAACACAATCTCATTAAAAAAAAAAAAAAAATCTAACCTAGGGACAAATATTTATGCACAAAGATAATTATCACAGCATTTTTTGTTTTTGTTTATTTGCGGTACGCGGGCCTCTCACTGTTGCAGCCTCTCCCGTCGCGGAGCACAGGCTGCGGACGCGCAGGCTCAGCGGCCACGGCTCACGGGCCCAGCCGCTCGGCGGCACGTGGGATCCTCCCGGACCGGGGCACGAACCCATGTCCCCTGCATCGGCAGGCGGACCCCCAACCACTGTGCCACCAGGGAAGCCCATCACAGCATTTTTAATATTAAAAATCAGCAACAAATTTTATGATGAAAAATCCTGGAATTCGTTATGGAATTCATGGTATTGGTTATGGAATTCATAGGGTTAAATATTACGAAGCCATTAAATATTACATTTACAGAGTTTTAATAACAGACAAAATCATGGCGTAATGTTCAGTGGAAAACAGTATATAAAATGTATTTATAATGTGCTCTTAATTGCCTAGAAATGCATACGCAATATGCGTAGAAAGAGATTTACCTAACTTTGTTAATAATGATTTTCCCTAAGACATGGAACTATGGGTGATTTTTATCTCATCCAAATTTTCCCTTTATTTCTGACAATTTTCAATGAAAATATATTAGTTTTACATTCATAAACATACTTTCATATTCATACAAAATAATCTTAAATTTGTAAAAATGAGTTGAAGTGAAAGCCCCACGTGAATGAGTATATCATCTTTCCGTTTACCCCAATTAATCTGGCGTAGGCATTGGCATGTATAAGTTTAAAGATTGTGCCTCCACATAATTTTGTTTAAACACTCCTTCAGGAATCTTTAGAGAAGAGTTCAGATCAAGATGATTAATAGTTTAACATAAAAGTGGAAACTGTTACCAGGAGGAGATATGAATCATGAGCTACTTGTATACACCAAAGGAAAATATTTGCTGATGATCAAATTAAGGAACCGAAATTAATTATTGAAACTCTCAGTGTATTTATACAGTATATCCTTGTGATTTATGCTCCAGTGAACATAAGAGCCGGACACTTACAATACCTGAAATTTACCAGCCAGATTACATCAGAATTACTTTGTTATGCTTCCTTAACAACCAACCTAGCAGCAGCAGTATTTTTTGTTTGAAGGGATTATACCTAATTACTCATGATTCTCTCCTAACTCTGACCTAAAAGCAGTGACAGTAACTTCAGACCTTTTTCCCCTAATTATCTTACCAACCAGCCATCAAAGGTCACCTGGGCTCAAAGTGTCGCGTTGGATGGAGCCTGAAAGAAACACACTGTTTTGAAAATAATAAAAAAGCCGCAAACATATTGTAAGGTCCACATGTCTTCAGCTGGTCTACAGCTACATATTCCAGCCACAGTAATCAGCAGGCAAAATCACTTAAAATATATGATCCTTGGTGGAATACTTCTGGGCTGTTAAATTTTATGCACGCAGCCAAGCTGCTTTAAAGAGACACACATAGGGCTTCCCTGGTGGCGCAGTGGTTGAGAGTCCGCCTGCCGATGCAGGGGACACGAGTTCGTGCCCCGGTCCGGGAGGATCCCGCATGCCGTGGAGCGGCTGGGCCCGTGAGCCATGGCCGCTGAGCCTGCGCGTCCGGAGCCTGTGCTCTGCAACGGGAGGGGCCGCGGCGGTGAGAGGCCCGACCGCAAAAAAAAAAAAAAAAAAAGACACACACATAGACCAAGGCTGTTGGGATGTCTGTAAGCGTTGCGGTACAGACTGCTGTCCCCTTCTCTTCAGAGGAAATGCTGATCACACCCACTCCTCATAGAAACCACTTTCTAGTGTGTTCGCTCCACCGGCATGATTCCTGACCGGGTCTAATTACACACCTGATCCTTGCCCTCCTAAATCATTAAGATTCTTCCTTTCATTATGTCCACTGAATCTTTTACTTTCCCAGCAGTGTTCAAGATTGTTTATACTTCTCTAAGTTAAAGTGTATTCAGTCAGCAAGGGTAATAAAGACTAACTGACAAACTAGAAAAACCTGAAAGAACGGAGCAAAGTGAGGACCACAAAAAAAGTAGCAAAAACCACCCATATGCATTTCTCAGTTACACCACATTCTTCAAAAGAATCTGGATCCTTTATTGAGAATCTATGAAATATACAGTCAAAGGGGAAATATTTCCAAACTGTTTTTGCACACCTTATAGTTTGTATTGTGATTTGTCATTTAAAATGTATTTTCTCCTACGTTGTCTCATAAAGTTGTGAGAACTGAAAGTCATGTGGGTGCCTAGTATTTAGCAATGGCTGGATAAATAAATATCAGGTCCCTCCTCTTCTCAGCCCCTCCGCAGCCCATCTCAGCTGATTCTGCAAAGCTCCCTCTTTACACTTAAGAAAACTGAGGTAGGGAAGCAATGCCTACAAGATCTAGAAATTACTGCCTAACACCTAGGCTAAGGTTCAGAGTAACCAACCACAGCACACTTTCTAGAAAACAAACCTTAGCTAGAATATGGCTGGCATTCTCAACCCTCAGTAAGCTTTATTGACTATGGTCCTTTATTATTACAGCCTACGTTTCTGAGGTTTGCAAAAGGAAGTGTTCCTAATCACAAAGCAGCCTTGGTTTTTGTAAGTGTCCCATCAAGTAACTCCAGGCTGTGTTCGTGTTCCATAAGTCATAGTTGCAACATTGAGAGGACCTCATGACGAATGGCTTTCAGCTCTCTGAATATCCACGGGCTCATCCTGAAGCCTTTGCACAAGCCATTTCCTTTATCTGAGTCACTTTCCTCTACTCCTTGTTCTCCCCTCACCCCACCATCATCATCACCACTTGTTCTGAGCCCTCAGATGCTGTTGACTTTGTTCTAAACCCCTCTGCCTCCACCCCAAGGTCAACTTAAATAGGACATGAGGAGAATGAGCTCTGCCCTTGCTCATTCCAAGATTCCTTCTAGTCAGCAATGCCAATGAGTAGAACAGACAGGGTGTTTGTGGGTGTGGGTGTGAAAGAAGTGTTAAGATTCAGAAGGAGAAGCAACAGGTGAGCTATATCTGGAAGCTGTATTACACACACACATACACACACCCCACAGACCTTTTTATCCCTATCAAAATAGTTCATGATCTTGGTCTTAAGTCACTGCCCAGCTTGCTACACTTGAACCTTGAGTAGACCCCAAAATTCAGAAATGGACCCCAGAAGCCTGTAAGCATGGTGTCACAGGAACATGCATACACTTTAACAGTGTAGACTCTTGCCTGCTAAGGTGTCGCCTATCAAACTAAAAATAGAACAGGCACTGAGCTCCAGTTGATTCCTCACTGCACAGGCTGCCGAGATGATCAAACTCTGATAGCCGCAACAAGTGGATTGAGGGGGGCAACTGGAAGGCCCACTCACTCATCTGTATTCTTGGTCTCATGTACATCATTATATGAATATTTGGCTAGTTTTACAGTAAACTGAAGGAAAACAAATCTAGCCAGCTCACAGTCACAATCATCCTGGTCCCTAAGAAACAGAACCAGTCCTTGTGTGTTCTCTCCTCATTTCACCTCTGATATAGAGCACACTTTAATCTACTAACTCAGCTCCTTTTCTGTATACTGCTAAACCTGACGCTTTTTCTCCCTCCTGTGGAGTAGATTCCCCTTCTTATTTTTCCCATGACCAATAGTTGCCCCCCACTGCGGTTCTGAGGTTAGCCCGTAGCGCTTAGTTATCATTTGTCTGCCTCCCTCCCTCTGTGAAGACAGAAGTTATATCTTATTTATCAATATATCCTTGGTGATATTTGCCATATAGTAGGTGCTCAATAAATACTAAGGAAAAAATGCAATAGTAAGTACTCGTGGGGAAGAAACAAAGTATTTAGGGGGATATAATATTTTAGATAATGTGTGTGTATGTGTCTGTGTGTGTATATATATGTATCTACATATATACACACACATATATAATTTTTCCTCAGAGGCAAACAACCAAATTTCTCAATCCTGTTTTCATAATCTGCCTTTCCAAAGTCAAAGACAAAAGAAATCTAAAAGGTGAAAATGATGATAGTTACCTTGAATGCTGGACTGATTCAGAGCATGCCGAGAGGGACCCAGCATCCTGAACAGTTGGTGTCCTGATGAGGTTTCGGAAGACATTTGATAGTGACAAAAGTTCTTCCATTAAAAGCATGTTTATTAATCAGGAAAAAATTAGACATAAACTAGGTATTAGGTGAATATTTGGAATTATTAATTTCATTGGTTGGCATAATGACGTTTTAATTATTTTTTAAGGCTTGGTAGTTTATATAGCCCCACCAAAGTATTTACCAATAAATTATATGCATGCTTGGATTTGCTTTCAAGTACTCCAGAAAACAAAAAAAAAGTGGGGAGGGGGAGGAGAGGTAGGTATAGCTAAGGCAAGAACAGCAGAATGTTGCTAATAGCTGAAGCTGAGTTAGGGGTACTTGGGAGTTCATTATACTCATTATACTCTCCTCTCTACTTTTGTGTGTGTTTAAAATTTTCCACAGTCAAAAAATGTGTTTATATCACATTTATTGGCTATTCTCTGACGAATCTTGTGTTTGATATTCAGGAGTCTTGTAGTAAATGCATTGCTGTTCGATCCACAAACAAACAAATGCATGGTATTTTAGAAACCCATGATCTGAAATTATAGAGTAAGATGTGTCCCTTCTTTAAAAAAAAAAATGTAGCTGACTAATTCTCAGGCTCAGTTTCCTTATTAATATGTAAGATGCATGAACTTAATTGCTTCATCCTCTGGGCTGTGTAGCACTTTGTAAACATGTCTATTAAAGCACTTTTATCTTTATATCATGGCTAATTTATGTCTGACTCTCCTTAATGGCAAGATTTAGTTCTTATTTATGGGTGCAGTGATGAAAAGCACAAGCTCTGGAATTCAACTGCCCACGTTCAAATGCTCTCCCTTCCCTTATGAGCCACGTGAGTTGGACAAGGTGCCTCCTGTCCTCATCTGCATGATGAAAAGGATAAGACCTACTCCAGTTGTTGTGAAGACTGAGTCTCACAAACAAATAGGTACTCACACAATTTACTGAGTCCATTTTTCTCAATCAAGTACATTTCCTTGTGAGTTTCATTACTACGCTTATAGTCCGTGAGACTGTAATCCCATATTCTCTCCAGGCAACTGGGCTAGACTAGAGGAAACCTCACAACAATACTGAAAGCCGGGCCCTTCAGAGGAAAGTGCAGGCAACGTTAACCCCAATGCAACATTGCTGATGCTTTAGACAGGTGCATGAGACATGCTGTGGACCTTATGGATTTGATGCCTAGATGGCCCCAAATCTCTCCCATTAAAGACAGGACAATATTAGGACGTATATATATGTAGACGTGTGTATATATATGTGTGTGTGTAACTGAATCACTTTGCTGTACAGCGGAAATTAATACAACGTAAATCAACTATACTTCAGTGAAATAATTTTTTTTAAAAAAAGAAGGGACAATACTAAGATAAGGGCACTGTCAGCACTTGGAAGTGGAGTTGAAAAGCTTATAAATAAAATAAAATTTAAAACTTAAAAAAAAAAAGCACTGTTATCCTTGGTCTCTTGTGCTATGCTATCAATTTGCCAAGAGAATCAGTTTTCCTATTACCACCCGGCACCGCTGCTACCAACATACCACCAGTGACCCTCCCCACTTAATTCTACCAGCTTGGTGTTCAGGATTCTGAGCCAGGTATCATAACAAGGCCCTGAGAATTAATAAACTCTTGGCCAGAGTTGCCTTACCACATCCCCGGATAGTATAACAGTGTTTGGGTAGCAGTTAAAGTTAGACTTACATAGAAACCACAGTATTCAACAGTTAGGATATTAAACATGCTTCATTCATTCAAAATATATATTTTTTAATATCTCCAGAATAGGCATGCCTCTTAACAATGGCATTGCATGATACAGTTGGCAGTTTAGTAGTATACCTTGCCATCATCGTATCTTAGATTCATGATCAAATGAAATCTTCAGCTCCTGGTATTGTATCAATATAACGTTTGACATATGGAAACTTACAGGCTTAGGTGAATTACTGCCCGAAGCTCTAGAGGTGTTTTCTGAGTCTATGAAATTTCTTATTGAGTCTCTGTGTTCTCTAAACCCTGGTATTTCTAACAAAAAATAAACATCAGGATAGACGGAACACATGTGAGCTCTTTGAAACCCTGAACTTTGATTTGAGAGAGGCTCTTTCCTAAGCACCGTTGTTTGTATGAGTCATCGTGGAAGGTCTCTCTAGGTCCTGACTGCTCCCCGCCCTGGCACCCTCCCCCAACAATTTCTGTCGGTTTTCCTAACAGCTGAGTGGAGTCTATGGGGAAAACTAGTTGGCTAAATCCACCATCTTTCCCCCTAAGATGCCACTTACAAAGTCATTCCCTTTCACATACTTGGAGTACCTTCTCCGCCCAGTACCAGCCTTGTCACCAAGTTCCTGGGTGATTCACATAAGCATGCACGGGAGGGCTTGTCTGTTAGGCAACAGTACCTGGACTACACCCCTCTACCCTGAATAGGAACACTTGGTCTTCCTATTGCTGATACGATCATTTTCCCCTTTTCTCTTGGTGTGCTGACCTTCGACTTCATATTCCTCTTTCCCAGAAAAAGTGCCTTTCCTTAAATCAGCTTCTGCAGTAACAATCACAACCAATCTGTCCTCTTAACAGCACAACTCCCCACAAGGTTGTTGTCACTGGAAGGGATAAGGACCTTAGTGAAGTTCTTAAGGTCCTTAGGGGATCTCTTTATCTTTAGATTTTAAAAATGAAGCTCAGGACTTCCCTGGTGGTGCAGTGGTTGGGAGTCCGCCTGCCGTTGCAGGAGACACGGGTTCGTGCCCCGGTCCGGGAAGATCCCACATGCCGCAGAGCGGCTGGGCCCGTGAGCCATGGCCGCTGAGCCTGCGCGTCCGGAGCCTGTGCTCCGCAACGGGAGAAGCCACAACAGTGAGAGGCCCGCGTACCGCAAAAAAAAAAAAAAAAAGAGGAAGCTCAGGGCTGAGGGACTTACCCAGAGTGACGTCATCATTGGCAATAGAGTGAAGAATAGAATCTTGGCCACTGCCACTAGGGAGTATGTACTTCTGCCCTCTGTTTAGATTCTCTACAACTGCAGTCTTTTTTTTTTTTTTTTTTTTTTTTTTTGAAGTTTTTTTGGCTGTGCCATGCAGCTTGAGGGATCTTACTTCCCCGACCTGGGATTGAACCCTGGCCCTCAGCAGTGAAAACACAGAGTCCTAACCACTGGACAGCCAGGGAATTCCCTCTCCAACTGCAGTCTTTTTGTGTATGTGTGTGTGAAATTAGAAAAATATTTATAGTAATATGGTAAAGGATTCATACACTTGATATATAAAAATGTTCACACTAATCAATAAGAAAACCCTAAAACTCTAGTGAATGCAGTGAGAAATTCACTGAAGAGTAAATACAACTGGCCAATTAACAAATTAGCCGTACTAAAGTTAATTAAAACAACAAGGTGAGTATTTGTTTAACCTGTTAAATAAACAGAGATTGAAGATAAAAATATTAGCGGGAGCTATGAGGCTCCAACTGCAGTCTTAAGAAGAGCCAGGTAGATTGCAGAACTGGAGAGCTGTCATCCTCTTCATAATCTTCCTGGATTACGGTAAAAGGGTGTGAGAATGCAGTGGACATCACTGTTATCACCCAGACTGTGGTGACTTAATAGATACAGCAATGTGATTGGAAAATGGAGCTTGGCTTGCATTTGACTTTATGTTAGATCAAGAACGAATCGATTGTCCACATCAAAGAGTGGAGGGTGTGTGGAAAGGGTTAAAGCAAGTCCCACACTATCACCTCGGCACCCCTACCTCAACCAGGCAATAGGTCCCTAATCTTTGGCCCCTTAAATGCCTTTGCCATTTGAGGATCTTCCCTGGCTGGATTCGTTCATCAACATTCTTTCATTACAGTCAAATTATATAACATGAACTTGGGAATGTATTCTCCTCCCCGTGCTGTTGAAGATCTTGGATACATTCCTTCCTGAGCAAAAATACACAAGAACACACACACACACACACACACACACACACACGCGCGCGCGTGCACGCGCGCGATCCAAGAAGATTCAGTACTTTTGTCTCAAATACAGGTGATAAAATCAAAACGTAACAGACTTAGTGATAGGAGATAGGGGTAAAAAGAATCAGGTATTTGTGTCTCTTAGTCTAACTATCTGGTCCCCTTATCTAGAGAAGTGTAAGGCCTCCCCGCCCAGACCTTCATGAGCTCCCCTCTTAGATGTTCCCTCACGTGGTGGAGAGAGGCCCAATCTAAACCTTCCCTTCTCTCCTTTTATCATTTTTTTCCTCCAGAAGTCCCACCTCTCTGTCCCCATTGCCAGACACTGTCCCTTCTCCAGAAGGTGTAAAGTCCTAAGACTCTTCATGTGTACTGTGAACATTCACAATCGCCAGCTAAGCTGTTTTCTCCTTCATCTTTTGAAAGTGCTGGCTATAGCAGTAGGAGCAGTTTTCAGCTTCCAAGTAGGGAAGGAGGACATCTTGACTAAAAGCCTAATTTCTCCAAGCACTGACTTGGAGAAAAGGTGATAAATCTGATCTCACTCTATCCAGCCAACATAAAAGAACTAATTTAACCTGGTGGCATTCAGCAAGAAAGCCTCCTCTGAGGGTGTGCTGGGTCCAGCTTTTGTTTTTTGGAAGCTCATGAAAACACTCTACTTGTATATTGTAGATGTTTTTTCTACTGAGCATCTATTGCTGTTGTAAAACCTCTAGCTCACCCCTCCCTAATGTGTTCTCAACCATTTCTGGGGGTCCTGAAACTACCTTACAGTTTTTCCAAATTAGTAACATCTGTCATTCTTTTTCTCTTGGGCTCTGATTCCTTAAAATGAGACATCTCTGGAATGTACATTGTGAAATTCCTTTGGAAAGTTGCTGCCTTTTTCCTTCCCATCACCAGGTATCCATGGCCCCCAAGGCTGACCTGCGCCCATCACACTGGCTTATAATACTCTACTAAAGAGGAAAAATTCCTTTTCCCACACACCCATTGTTGCAATAATCTAACATGATGATTGCCAGAGAGCACTGCTCACATTGCCAACGTCTTATGAAAATTCTGTGTGAAATCCCGTTCTTTTGTGACGAAATTCCCCAGGGTAGGTCAGAGGACCATTCTCTGAGACTCTGCCCCCCAAATCCTCCTGTCTCTCTACTCCCAGTTACTCCTAACCTGCTCCCAAGCCTTCCTCCGATTAGCCCAATTACATAAAGCCTTGTGTTCTATTTTGAAACCTTCAATTTATCTAGTTTCAAATTTTTGAAACTGGTACTATAATCTCCTAGGCCTGGCTGCATTGGCTTTTCTCTGTGTCTTGTCTTTATCTCTCAGGGGAGGAGGATGGAGGGAAGAAAGGAAGGCATCCAGGGATAGGGCAATCGGTATGGCTCCAGCACCAAACTGTTTTCACGTGACAAGGCTGGGTGGCTGACTAAATTTAGTAGCAATGGAAGCCTCTGACAAGGTGTTTTTGTCCCAGAATTGTTCATATTGGGCAAGCTAGAAATTGCAGACCATGTGCCTTTCCTAAGTCCTGTAGACCGTGTAGCACATTGTGGTAGAGTTCTCAAATTAGATCATGGGCATATGTCGAATAAGCATCAACGAAAAGAATGACAGTGGGAACGGTCTAAGGAGTCACAGGTGATTGAACTATATACCTGATCATCCAATAGCTTCTAGAAAAATGGACTCACGTACACTGAAATCTACCTCTTCTAGGCCTCCCACATACTCCTTTTACTCCCTGTACAAAAGCATGGTTTGAAAGCCAAAACAAACATGCTTTTTGCCCCAGTATAGGTGCCCAGTAATGTTTGCTCAGTGTTAAATGAATGGCAATTACAATCTCATGGATTTGTGGAGCAATTCATAGCTTTCAAAGCCAGATTCCACATATAATCTCATTGGATCCTCACAACAACTCAGTAAGGCAGGCAGACCAAGTTGTCTTAGCCTCATTTTATAGATCGGCAGTTCTCACACTTGTGTAGGTTTGGAGCAATCAGAGGTCATGGTGCTCTCTGAGGAATCATGTGAGCTACTGACATTTTAAATTACATAGTAACTAATTGTAGATTCTGGGCAGCAATGTCCGACTATAGGCCAGGCAGAAGCCATGTGGGCTGTTGGTGGAGTAGGTGCGGGGGTGGGGGGAAGCAGAATGGTTCTGGAAGGCAAAAGCAGGGACTTTTCTACTAAGGTGATCTGAAGGCTTTTTAGGGATAAATTCAAGGAGAAAGATGAGGAACCTAAGCTAAGCAATGCAAGAGGTTCAGAGTTACAGGCATGAAAACATGGGTTCCTGTTGGTTTCGTGATGTTCAAACAGAGAACCAAAATTAGCCAAAGTCACCTTATACTCTGATGAGATGGGCTGAATCACGCTGAAGGGCTCTTCTCTGAGACCTAGATGAAGAGAAAGGGAGGTTTGACCCTTTTCCTCCTTTTACATAAACTGATCTTAGGGACCTCCCATGTGAAGAGCCCCTATTAGAGTTTGTCCTGCACGGAACTCGGGGAGAGTGGAAGGAAGCTAAGACCACCTGTAAGTCAGAGCGCGTGAACGATAGTCACAACTGGACTCCCCACCCAAGGACTGATGGACTGAAAACAACAACAATGCTTGGATTCCCCTTGGGAGTTATCATAGAGAAAAATGATGAGGACAGAGTCTCTTGGGGGTTAGTGATGGTGAGTTGAGTGGGAAAAGGTTATCCTACAGTCCACACAGTATGAGAAAATGTTCCCATTTTGATCAGTGGTATTACTATTTCTTTTGGTATAAGGCTCACAACGGTAGCATTCTCTTACTCTTTCTTGTCCCTTATAGACCTAGAGTATATAGAAATGACAAATATCTATTGGGCCAGTGCCGTCTTGTCGATTTTACATATGGAGAAACTGTTGCCTTCTGCTCTGTTGCCACTCTTGTAAAACTCCTCATTCTATCATGGATGATTTTCTGCAATTCCCAACATGCTTCTCTGAATCAGTGTCTGCCACTAGCCTGTACAGCGTTTGTTACCAATCCATCCTAAAGCATGTCTTTCCCCCATCACTGTCCCTGCTCAAGAGCCCTTAATGTTTCTTCTAAGTTGCTTATTGACCTCAAACTCCTCTCTTTAAAGTCCCTCCATAATCTGACCACAGTCTACTTATCCAATCTTAGTTTTCTTACACCTCATCTCCAACCTGCTCTACATAGGGGGGGGGTTCAATGTTCAACATTCAACTTTCATACAACTCACATTTCCACATGTCATATATTAACACTCTATTGTCCTCCATGTGCAACGGCTATTTTTTTTTGCTTTTTTTTTAAATTGAAGTAAAATTGATTTACAATATTGTGTTACTTTCAGGTATACAACAAAGTGATTCAGTTATATTTTTTTTCACATTCTTTTCCATTATAGGTTATTATAAGATATTGAGTATAGTTCCCTGTGCTATACACTTGTTGGTTATCTTTTTTTGTTTCCATTAACTCTTTCATTTTTTTTTTGACATCTTTATTGGAGTATAATTGCTTTACAATGTTCTGTTGGTTTCTGCTGTATAACAAAGTGAATCAGCTATACGTATACATATATCCCATATCCCCTCCCTCTTGCATCTCCCTCCCACCCTCCCTATCCCACCCTCTAGGTGGTCACAAAGCACCGAGCTGATCTCGCTGTGCTATGCGGCTACTTCCCACTAGCTATTTTACATTTGGTAGTGTATATATGTCCATGCCACTCTCTTTGTCCCAGCTTACCCTTCCCCCTCCCCGTGTCCTCAAGTCCATTCTCTATGTCTGCATCTTTATTCCTGTCCTGGCCCTAGGTTCGTCAGAAACTTTTTTTTTTTTTAGATTCCATATATATGTGTTAGCATAGGGTATTTGTTTTTCTCTTTCTGACTTATTTCACTCTGTATGACAGACTCTAGGTCCATCCACCTCGCTACAAATAACTCAATTTCCTTTCTTTTTAATGGCTGGGTAATATTCCATTGTATATATGTGCCACATCTTCTTTATCCATTCATCGGTCGATGGACACTTAGGTTGCTTCCATGTCCTGGCTATTGTAAATAGTGCTGCAATGAACATTGTGGTACATGATTCTTTTTGAATTATGGTTTTCTCAGGGTATATGCCCAGTAGTGGGATTGCTGCGTCATATGGTGGTTCTATTTTTGGTTTTTAAGAAACCTCCATACTGTTCTCCATAGTGTCTGTATCAATTTACACTCTCGCCAACAGTGCAAGAGGGTTCCCTTTTGTCCACACCCGCTCCAGCATTTATCGTTTGTAGATATTTTGATGATGGCCATTTTGACCGGTGTGAGGTGATACCTCACTGTAGTTTTGATTTGCATTTCTCTAATGATTAGTGATGTTGAGCATCCTTTCATGTGTTTGTTGGCAATCTGTATATCTACTTTGGAGAAATGTCTATTTAGGTCTTCCGCCCATTTGTGGATTGGGTTGTTTGTTTTTTTGTTATTGAGCTGCATGAGCTGCTTATAAATTTTGGAGATTAATCCTTTGTCAGTTGCTTCATTTGCAAATATTTTCTCCCATTCTGAGGGTTGTCTTTTGGTCTTGTTTAAGGTTTCCTTTGCTGTGCAAAATCTTTGAAGTTTCATTAGGTCCCATTTGTTTATTTTTGTTTTTATTTCCATTTCTCTAGGAGGTGGGTCTAAAAGGATCCTGCTGTGATTTATGTCCTTATTGTAGGTCTTTTCCTTCTCTTCTGTTTCCTGCCTAGAGAAGTTCCTTTAGCATTTGTTGTAAAGCTAGTTTGGTGGTACTGAATTCTCTTAGCTTTTGCTTGTCTGTAAAGGTGTTAATTTCTCCGCCAAATCTGAATGAGATCCTTGCTGTGTAGAGTAATCTTGGTTGTAGGTTTTTCTCCTTCATCACTTTAAATATGTCCTGCCACTCCCTTCTGGCGTGCAGAGTTTCTGCTGAAAGATCAGCTGTTAACCTTATGGGGATTCCCTTGTATGTTATTTGTTGTTTTTCCCTTGCTGCTTTTGATATTTTTTCTTTGTAGTTAATTTTTGAGAGTTTGATTAATATGTGTCTTGGCGTGCTTCTCCCTGGATTTATCCTGTATGTGACTCTGTGCTTCCTGGACTTGATTAACTATTTCCTTTCCCATATTAGGGAAGTTTTCAACTATAATCTCTTCAAATATTTTCTCAATCCCTTTCTTTTTCTCTTCTTCTTCTGGGACCCCTGTAATTCGAATGTTGGTGCATTTAATGTTGTCCCAGAGGTCTCTGACCCTGTCCTCAATTCTTTTCATTCTTTTTTCTTTATTCTGCTCCCTAGCAGTTATTTCCACCATTTTATCTTCCAGCTCACTTCATTCTTCTGCCTCAGTTATTCTGTTATTGATTCCTTCTATAGTATTTTTAATTTCAGTTATTGTGTTGTTCATCACTGTTTGTTTGCTCTTTAGTTCTTCTAGATCCTTGTTAAATGTTTCTTGGGTTTTCTCCATTCTTTTTTCGAGATTTTGGGTCATCTTTACTCTCATTACTCTGAATTCTTTTTCAGGTAGGTTGCCTATTTCGTCTCCATTTATTTTGGTCTGTTAGGTTTGTACCTTGCTTCTTCGTCTATAACATTTTTTTTGTCGTTTCATTTTTTTTTTTTTTTTTGATGTGTTGGGCTGTATTCCTGTCTTACTAGTTGTTGGCCTTTGACATCCAGCACTGGAGTTTGCAAGCAGTTGGATAGAGCCGGGTCTTGATGCTGAGATTAGGACCTCCAGGAAGCCTCACTCTGATTAATATTCCCTGGGGTCCGAGGTTCTCTGTTACCTATTTTATATATAGTACTGTGTTTATGTTAATCCCGAACTCCTAATTTATCTCTCCCCCACCCCTTTCCCCTTTGGTAACCAAAATTTGTTATGTTTGTGGGTCTATTTCTCTTTCGTATATGAGTTCATTTGTATCATTTTTGGTTTAGAGTTCACATATAAGTGATATCATATTGTAACAGGGAAGAGCCAAATCTGACTACATGTTGGACCTGTTTCTTTTACTTTAACGTTTGCTTTCCACTGCTTTTGTTCACTCAGAGGATACTGTCTATACATAATGGCCTACCTTGGGGAACCCTGCCCCTCTGCCTGAATGTTAAACCAGAGTGCCTTTGTTCAGGGAAACATCCAGACGCTGTCCACCTGTGGATGGCTACAAGAAAGAAGAAATTAACCCATCCCCTCCCCGAGGCTGGCCATTCCAGGTGATATTTGCCAAACTTATGGCCTTTTTACTTCACTTCCTCATCTCCTCCCCATCTCTGTGCTATAAAAGAAACTGGCAGCCAAACCCCGATAAGATGGTTATTTTGAGACTTTAGTGTGCCTTCTTCTCAGTCTGCTGGCTTTCCAAATACAGTCGTATTCCTTGCTCGACACCTCGTCTCCAATTTATTGGCCTGTCGTGCAGCAAGCTGAGTGAGCTAGTACTCCATAACAATATGATATTTCTCTTTCTCTGTCTGGGTAACTTCTCTAAGTATGATAATCGTGGACTTCCCTGGGGGCACAGTGGTTAAGAATCTGCCTGCCAGTGCAGGGGACACAGGTTCAACCCCTGGTCTGGAAAGATCCCACATGCCACGGAGCAACAAAGCCCGTGCACCACAACTACTGAGCCTGCACTCTAGAGCCCATGAGCCACAAGTACTGAGCCCGCGTGCCACAACTACTGAAGACCACGTGCCTAGAGCCCATGCTCTGCAGCAAGAGAAGCCACCGAATGAGAAGCCTGCACACCATAACAAAGAGTAGCACCCACTCACTGCAACTAGAGAAAGCCCGCATGCAGCAACGAAGACCCAATGCAGCCAAAAATAAATTTATAAATTTATTTTTTAAAAGTCTTAAAAAATGAGTATGATAATCTCTAGATCCATCCATGTTGCTACAGATGGCATTATTTCATTCTTTTTATGGCTGAGTAATATTCCGTCGTATATATATGTACCACATCTTCTTTATCCATTCATCTGTTGATGGACATTTAGGTTGCTTCCATGTCTTGGCTGTGGTAAATAGTGCTGCAGTGAATATTGGGATGGATGTATCCTTTCAAATTATGGTTTTCTCTGGATATATGCCCAGGAGTGGGATTGCTGGGTCATATGGTAGCTCTATTTTTAGTTTTTTAAGGAGCTGTTTTTTATATAACTTAACAGCAATGATTTTTTCCAGACTTTTTTTTTCTTTTTCTTATTGAAGTATAGTTGATTTACAATGTTGTGTTAGTTTCAAGTGAACAGCAAAGTGATTCATTGATATATATGTGTATATATGTATGTATATATATATTCTTTTTCAGATTCTTTTCCATTATAGGTTATTATAAGATATTGAATATAGTTCCCTGTTCTATACAGTAAGTCCTTTATCTATTTCATATATAGTAGTATGTATCTGTTAATCCCAAATTCCTAATCTATCCCTGCCCCCCCTTTTTTTCATACCTAAGAAAAGTTTCCAGTGGACAAGTAATATTAGCTTTTATATTTTAATTAAATGTGTAATAAACAAAAGTGGGTCTGGTGCAAGAATAAAAACACAAATCACTGGGTGAAAAACAGAAATGCTTAAACATTGCCATGTCAGATATTATCTCAACAGGTTGTATAGGAAACATCACAAAGCAACAGAGATAGATTGATGTCCCATAAACTGAATCGAGGAAACTGTACGTATATCCTCATCTCTTCCCTCAACAACAAAATAAATAGTGAAAATATTAAAGAGTAAAATGTTCATGGATACAATGGGGGAGGAATACATATAATATTTTATTTGTTGGGGGGGTACATCCTTTATCCTTTCTGTATTTTGATTGTCCTAGGTTTTTATAATGTGTTTTGATCATTACAGAAAAGGTTTAAAAAGTAAAGTTACTTTTTGTTATTAGGAAAAATATGACTATACACTAATAACCATAAAAGGAGAGGATATTTTCAAGTATGCAATCAATGGAAAAATGACAAAAGACATGATCAACAGATTTGACTAAAAAATTAATTTCTGTGCCTAAAAAACTATTAATTACCAAAAAACTTAAAGTATAAAGAGGCTCTCACAAATTGAAAATCAGACCTCCTGGGCTTCCCTGGTGGCGCAGTGGTTGAGAGTCCGCCTGACGATGCAGGGGACGCAGGTTCGTGCCCCGGTCCGGGAGGATCCCACATGCCGCGTAGCGGCTGGGCCCGTGGGCTATGGCTGCTGGGCCTGCGTGACCGGAGCCTGTGCTCCGCCGCGACGGGAGAGGCCACAGCAGTGAGAGGCCCGCGTACCGCAAAAAAAAAAAAAAATCAGACCTCCTAATAAAACATTAAATACTAATTTTATAAAAAATAGAAATATGTTCAACCATATTAGTAATCAAGGAAATACAAATTAAAACTATAATAATATAACAGCTTTCCTATCAATTTAACAAAGAATAATTAAAGTCATAAAAATCAGTGCTAACGCTGGTGATGGTATGGCAAGGTGAGCAAGTTCAAGGATGTGCTGGTGTCTGTAAATTGGCACAAGCACTCAAGAAGGAAGTTTGCATCAAGATCACTAAAAATAGTAAATTCCTAGGAAGTTACTCTCAGAAAATAAGAGTTTCCACAATTACTTATTGGAGAGACGCGCATCACAGTTTTCTGCGATGTTGTTTTGTGACTACGTTTGTAAAGAGCATGAGAAAAAAGCCAGTTAAAACACAATGCACCCAAATGATAGAATGGTATGCAACAATTACAAATCACGTGGGTCTGAGTTCATTAGATAATGGGAAAATGCCCCTGGCATAACATTAAGGGAGGGAGCAAAATGCAAAATCGTGTAGTAATAAAATGGTGATTTGCTTAAACTAAATTACATCTGTGTGTGTATAACATCAACATATAAACAGTGGTGATAATACAGTCTTGGAAATAGTATCTCAGTTAATTATTTTTCTACGTTCCTGTTCTCAGTATTTTGAAATGTTTTTATAATAAAAGCAATCAGGAAGACACAATTAACTATAGATTTTTTACAAGAAGCCTTGGAGGCTTGGGGGGACTGTAAGCCACCTGTGGCCATGAGAGAAGTAAATGAAGACTCAAGTGCTTTCTAATATAAAGAAAACAAAGGGACCTTTCAGTAGGAAAGAAGCAATGACGCGGCTTTAGTCAATTCTCTTAGTGCTTCCCTGAGCCTCAGTTTATCAGAGGGCGTGCTGAGGTCCTTTTTCTGTGTTTACAGAATGTTTGCTGATTCAAGCAGATCGTTTTCTAAACTGACTCACATGTAACATCTCCCTCACTCCAAGTGACAGGCATTTCCCTGACCTCAGTCTGTGTTCCAGCTCTTTCCATGCCTGAAGGAAAATCCAAGGACTTTTAGAATCCGAACCTAAGAAGTTTGGGGTAACGATGTACGTACTTTTCCTTACTATTACCACAGTGCATAGGTATCTCACTGCAGCCACAGCCCACAAAAGCCAGAGGCATGAGTTTGCCCCAGGCTGGCAGAAATTGCCCCATGATGGTTATAATTGCCGTAATACTAGATAATTTACCTTTTGTAAACACTTTGCCCTTGGCACAGTTTTGGATACCTACAGTTTCATTCACTTCCCTTGAAGGCGCGTTGTAGGGATTGGGTGATGCTTGAGGATGGCCCTTTTCTCTTTTGGTCTTTCTGTGAGTCCTTGGCCTCTTGCCTTTCTTTTTCTCCCCACTATCTGAGCTGTGTACTATTCATACTACACGCCATTGTGACTCCTCCCCCATAACCTTGAGCCAGTGCCAAGTGCCTTTCAAATAATAGAGCTCCTTCCTGCTCTGTCCCATAGACTAGCCCTCGACCCAGGGACCTAGCAGAGTTTTGCTTCCTACTAGTAAAGGGATCACTGAAGGTTATATTCCCATCTCAATGCTGAAACGCCAAGCAGATGTGCTTGTTTATTTTGAATAAGCATTTTTCCTGGGAAATGACTCACTTCTGAATGTTGCAGTTGCCCTTGATGTCTGGGAAGAGCAGTTTTTGCATTTTTCATCAATATCACAGGCTGATCTTCAGCCGATACGTGCAGGTATGGCCAGTTGAACCAGCTGTTAAATTATGGGAATATATAATGGCTGATACGTAGCCTCTGCCCTCATGTCCCACCTCACTGAGGCTGTCCCGGTCCTTCCCCTTGGACACCCTGGATCTCCCCCAATCTAGCAACTGAAAGGGTTAATGCCGGGCCAGGCACCCAGCTGAGCTGAGGCACAGCTGCTGTCCGTTTGGACTGATCAGTGCCCAAGTCACTCAGGGTGTGAGTTGGTTTGGGGTTTTTTGTTTTTTTGTTTTTGGCCACACCACACGGCTTGTGGGATGTTAGTTCCCCGACCAGGGATTGAACCAGGGCCCTCAGCAGTGAAAGCGCAGAGTCCTAACTACTGGACCGCCAGGGAATTCCCAGTGTGGGAGATATTTTGATTGATCCTCCTGCATCATTATGGTGTTGAAGGCGTGATACACCAGACTGACATAAATCAATCCGACATCAATCAGTCCGGTTGTTAGCAAAAAACTTCTTGCCTTGCGGTTCTCTAACGTGAACGCCCAGCAGAATCACCTGGAGGGCTAGTTTAAACGCGCACCTCTGGGCCCCGCCCTCAGAGATTCTGATTCAGTAGGTCCAGGATGGGGCCTGAGAATTTGCGTTTCTCACAATTCCCAGGCGAGGCTGAAGCTGAAGCTCCCAGTCCCCTGTTCCACAGGCAGCTCCCTGATAGGAACGATCTCTAGAGCAGCACTTCTCAAACACCCGTATGCATAAGAATCACCTGGGGAATCTTGTAATACAGATTCTTATTCAGTGCATCTGGGATAGAGCCTGAAATTCTGGGATAAAGCCTGAAATTCTGCTTTTCTCTCAAGCGCCCAGGTGATTCCACTATCTATGACCTTGAATAACAAGGTCTTCTAAAGGGAATTCATGCTTCTCATCCACATAATGAAAGTCTTCCTTATAAATCCTTTATTCTCTCTGTATACAGTTCCCTTCTCGACCTCCTTCTTTCATTTCTTATTCTTTGCTGCTGTTGTAGTTCCTGTAGCTTCTTTCATTTTTTTCTTTTAACAGATTCGCAGGTGATGCTGATACTGTTAGTCTGTGAGCATACTAAGTAGTAACACCTCGTAGTGGCTGTAATTCTAGACCTCGGTTGCAGAGCACTTCAGAACAGCCCCTTCTTCCTCTCATGCGAATCCTCGAACTTCCCCCTCTCACCACTCAACTAAAGCCTAAACTGACACGAAGAGGAAGATATCACCCGCCGGAGTCTGTGGTAAGAGAGAACAAACTGGCTTTTCTTCTTTAGGATAAGACTAATGATGATCTGCGTTTTGTACTAAATAGTTCTCTAGCTGCTTCTATGGTCCTTCACATTTTGGCGTGTCTCTGTAAGTTCTGAAGTGGATTACAAGTCATGTGTGTGAATGATTTCTCTCTTTATTCTTATTTTTTAGTTATTCTTTTAAAAATGGTTTTCGGGCTTCCCTGGTGGCGCAGTGGTTGAGAGTCCGCCTGCCGATGCAGGGGACACGGGTTCGTGCCCCGGTCCGGGAAGATCCCACCTGCCACGGAGCGGCTGGGTCCGTGAGCCATGGCCGCTGAGCCTGTGCGTCCGGAGCCTGTGCTCCGCAACGGGAGAGGCCACAACAGTGAGAGGCCCGCGTACTGAAAAAAAAAAAAAAAAAAAAATGGTTTTCACTTGGCCTCTTTTGCTCGTCCTCTCTCCCGCTTTGTTTTCTCCCTTTCTCTCTTTACTTTTCTTCCCACTCTCTGTTTTTTTCTTGCCAATGTCTTCAAGATTTCAAATTCCCAACCCACTCTCCGGGTTCCACCCCTGAATAATTTTTTTTTTTAATGCAACCCTGACTTCTCAAAAAGAGACTCCACCCGGACTGTTTTGGAGCTTCATGATTCCAACAATGAGATCAGAAATGAGTCTAGGAAAATTACGTGTGAGTGCGTGTCGGGGAAACAAAGAAAGCAGTCAAGTGTAAAAGGAAAGGCTCGAGTGCGCTTTTCTAGAAAATACTTGACTAGGAGCTTTTATCCAGGACTAGAAATTGCCCTGCTTACCAACTAAGCACTTTCTCTGCAAAACATAAAAAAGATGTCTGTTTTTATGAACTTGGTCATTTCCTGGACTTTAATAACGCTTTTCCTGGACTTTAATAGCGCTTGATTCCAGTTGGATATAAACAGACTTCTGTGATCCATCGGCTTGTACCCTCCCTGCCCGTGGGCTGGGCAAGCTGCTTAGCAGCTAATTCTGTGGAAAAGTCTACAAGCCCTAGTGCCGGAAGGCAGAAATCCTGGCCCAGGCTTGCTCCACTTCTGGGAACCCAGGGACATGGCAGGAGTTTGTTGGTTAAGTACCTGTGCCTGAGAGTTAATTCTGTACCATCTCCTTTCCAAATGCAGTGGAGAGAAGTTCAAGAAGATCTATATTCCATAAGGAAAAGAATAGTAGAGATGATGGATAGCTTGTGATGCAGAGGAAAAAAAGGAATGCACGGCATTCAGTTCATCCAGTACTAAGTAGCTTTCTAAGGGACCTGCAGATTCCAGCTGACCCTGTGTTCCTCCCTTTGTGACAGGTGACCCAGACTTGAATTCTAAATTGATTCCAGCTAGGATAAGTTATCTAAGCTGGCTGCACCTCGATTATCTCATCTGTAGAGTGAACACAATCACCTTAACTAACAGGGTATTTGCAAAATGACGTAAATGACATTGATGCCAAGAATGGAGCCCACACTTCAAAACTGGTTCTCAACCTAGGGCTTGGAAGATGTTCAATATGCATCAACATCTGCCTTTCCTTCTTGAATGAAAAAGACAGAAAAGAAGAAGGAGAGGCAATGATAGGATCTTCAGTGGATAACCATGAATAAAATTCCTGGCTGTGATGGTAGACGCATCAAAATCAGCAGTCTCAAACTCAAATGCCAGTAGAAGCCGGGCAAGTAATATTAATAAGCAAAGCACCCCAGGGACAAAGAAAAAAGAATACAACAGACAGTGGCAAGACAATAGAAATGCTTCAAATATCTATTATCGTGGTAGAAGACACATAGCTGCACACCCACAAGAAAAATGGCTTCTTGCCACTCCACCTTGGGTTCTTGAAGCAATGGAAGATGATGGGGACGGGACTCAGCTGGAAAGGGCAATGCCCCCTCCAGAGGGGCAGCCACTGCTCTCCACCTGACAGTCATCATGTGACACAAAATGAAAGGCCCAGCATTGCCAGATCTCAGGACTCTTTGCAAGATAAGTAAGAGGCTCTGTTGATTCCTAAAATATTCCATTTTACCAATGTTGGCCAACCCTATGGTATGATAAACATAGTGGGCCATCAGAGGCTTGTGGACATTAGGTTACAACCTATGTTGCTTCTCCTTTTTAGAGCTCTGTCAGCTCAGAAGGGAGCACATTGGGTTGCGGTTTGCTTTCTGTTCGCTAAGAGGTAAGAAAACCCTTTCAGAAGTAGAAACTTGGGGCTTCCCCGGTGGCGCAGTGGTTGAGAGTCCACCTGCCGATGCAGGGGACACGGGTTCGTGCCCCGGTCCGGGAAGATCCCACATGCCGCGGAGCGGTTGGGCCCGTGAGCCATGGCCGCTGAGCCTGCGCATCCGGAGCCTGTGCTCTGCAACGGGAGAGGCCACAACAGTGAGAGGCCCGTGTACCGCAAAAAAAAAAAAAAAAAAAAGAAGTAGAAACTTGGAAAGCCAGAATGGTGCATGCCTTTACTGGCTTCAGCTAGGAGCTGTACACACTTCACTAGACTTCTTTATATCTGTTAATTATCATCATATCCCTAAGAGGTGAGCGCTATCTCCATTTCACAGATGAGGAAATAGAAGATTAGATAAGCAGTCATTTGCTCAAGAGCTCACAGTAGCAGCACTCAGGTTTGACACCAAGTTGTTTTATCCAAGTTTAGTGCCTCTCATGTACCGTAAAGTGGCATAATAACATTTGTCTGAGTCTAAAGCTCATTTTCCTTCCACCTTCTCCCTTGATAAATATGAAGCAGTTAGGGAGGCTCAGAAAGGAACTTAGATGACTGGAATGCCGGTTGGTAAATAGTTATTTCAGAGCATTAATGACTATTTTGAGTCTGGACACATTGCAGGCCAGAAATTAGATTCCTCAATCCTGAAGTTAGATTTTGCTCTGCTATATTGTGTGCCTTGTTTGAGAGATTTTTAAACACCGGTGACCATGTTGAAGTCATAGTTCTTGCGGTTTGACCCAAGTGGAGAAATTTCTGTAATACTGTATCTGAGTGTTTACCAGGCAAGTATTAGAAATTCCAGCTTAATTCAGTTTCAATTGTAAAGGAATTTGCTGTCTGTGGAAACAAATGTCAGGCTTAGATAGCACTTCCAGCAACATTTCATCCAGTGGACCAAACCAAAAACCCAGGTTTCCTCTCTGTCGCCTCACTGCTTTCTGAAACATTGGTCTTAAAGACTGGGTTCCTGTGTGTTTTATAACAGCTGCCAGCCAGCATCTTGTTTACATTCAGATGAAGAAAGAGGAAATTTCAGTAACTGTCACAAGGGCTAGGAATTGCTTTCTCTTGCTTTCTTGTTCTCTCGTGCTTAACCCTTGGCCTAAAGATAGGATTGTTGGTTGGATTAAGATCATCAGGGTGGAGCCCTGGACTTAGATGAATCCCATACAAACCGCAGAGCTGCTGTAAAATGGAGGAGGGATAAATTCACCCACAGAAAAATCCGTGTATTTTTGGTAGAAAGTGGAAGAAATGGGTGCTGGGAAGCAACAAAAAAACAACTTGGCCGAGGCTGTACAAGAAATATTCATAGCTCTTCATCTAACACACACTGAAAAGAAAGGCAGATAATTCGTTCCTGAGAGACCTGAATGGAGGAGTGGAGAAAACCGAAAGAATGATTTTGCTGGTTTTGTTTTATTGTAGAATTCTGCAGTTTCTCACTTTGTGGTGACGGCTGGTGGTGTTGCTCTGAGGAAGGTCTGAGGAACATTGGTCCTGGCCACGTTTGGGTTTTCTTCTGACATTAAATTCTGAAAAATAACAAATCATCCTGTGCAGAGTTTGGCAAGCTGCTGCTATCTTTGTAAGGCCCAGCAGCTAAAAATGTTTACTTTTTTAAAAGATTTAAAAACAAAGAATATGAACCAAAGACTGCATGTGGTCCATAAAGCCCCCAATATGATCTGGTTCTTGACAGAAAAAGTTGGCCAAACCCTGGTCCAGTCCATGAAAGTGAAGTTTCATTACTTCCTAAATAAGTAGAGCAAAAATAACAAAGTTTAGGGAATCTGTGACTCATAAAACCAAATGTACAAGAAACATTATTATAGGATTAGGCTTTAGTATCTTTCTCAACTGCAAACTAATCCCTTCAAAATCCTGAATGAAAATAACTTTCATCTATTTAATATTACTTTGCTTATTTCTCATTTGGTGGTTGCCAGGGCTGGGGAAGGGAGGGGGTGCATGGAAATAGGTAGCAGAAGGTTAACAAGAGACAGACACGTTTTTGACTCTGCCCACAAGGCCAGCAGTTGGCTGATTTTTGGCTGACCACACACTGACTAACTAGTCATAGCATCCAAATGAAATTAGCTCCATGTCTGCCAAAGTTCCAGATTCTAAGATGTCATGTTCAACGATGTCGTAGAGAAGGTACCCTTATATTCCAGCTAGGATCCTATAGTTGATAGGAGACAGCTACAGTCAGCCAACTGAACCAACAGGAGAGCTTTGTCCACAATTCCCAGGTGTAAGTCATGGTGCAGAATATTAGAGACATGGCAAGTATTTATGTGGCTTCAAGGAGTATTTCAAAAGAGACACCTTGAGAGCAGATTTGATCAACTTTAAGGAATATTTCCTCCATCCAGTACTCCTTCATTGCTCTGTAGCAAGAGGAGATTTTTCTTTTTTAATGCTTGTTCTTCATGTTGTTTCTTGAGGGATGGCACTCTCTAGAGAGTAGCCAAGAGAAAAATTGATCAAAAAGAGTTTTATCCCTTCCTCCATCTCATTTCTTGCTCTGACTCTAGCTGGATCCAGGCCAGCTCCTAACATAGCCCATCCTGTACCTGATCCCACCAATTTTACCTTAGTTGTACCTGGAAAATTTTATGGAAGTAAAATAGTCCACATATTTCTTTTATCCCAGGAAAGAGAACAGAACCCCTAGACATGCCTACAGAATGGACCAGGGGCATTAACAAGTGTTTAGGTGGTATTTCAAAATCACTTTCTATCCATTGTCCAATGGTACTGCCACAACAAATCTCAGTACATATATGGGCCAGGGATAATTCTTTATGTAAAGAAAATTACCTCTAAAAGAGTGGTTAAGGGCCTACATCAGTTAGAGGTAGAGCAGGCATTTAGCATCCAGACATTCTGATGTGACCACATTACAGGAGGACCAGGAGCTGGAGGGAAGAGGGACACATAGGGACTGGGCCTTCCCTCCACTAGCACCCTCAGAATTAGACTTTTGACACTTTCCCCAAATGTGCCTGCATGTAAGATCACAAACATGAGAGCGACCAGATTGAAATAAGGCATTGCCATGTACCTCTGACATAAAAAAATGTTTTAAAAATAGCACACACTTGCTAATGATTTTGGTAATTCTTCTTTTTTTGGTTTTCTGGGACTCTCATAGAGTAGCTTGGAGTCTCACTCATCCTCTGAGAAGCCCTCTCCATCTCCTCCTCAAAGACCTACTCTGAGGACCTACTGTCTCCTTTATGTCTTTATTCAAATGTCACATCGAGGTGGACCTTGGCCACCCCAACTGTGATTGTAATCCAGTGCCCATCCTTCCCTCCTGTTTTATTCTTCTCCTTTTTTCTTTATTAGCAATGATCACAAATTTACTATATATTTTACTTATTAATCTTACCATTGGCTTCCCCACCAAATGTAAGCTCCATAAAGGCCGTGGGTGGAATGTTTTGTTTTTTGTCAATGCTATATCCTAGCAGCGTGTCCAGTAGCTGGCATAGAGTCGGCCTCAGTAGGTACATGTGGGATCACTATGCATACCATGGGAGTATTACCTTCAGAGAACTTAGCCAAGTCAAATTCATTGGACCAGGTAGTCCATTTTACACCCTAACAACTACTGAGAAGAGAAGACATGTATGCTTTTGAGGATGGCATCTACCTTATAACTTCAGAAGCAACTGAGAAGTGGAGGCTTGGCATGGCTTTTTGAAAAGTTAGTCACCCCTCTCTTGGAGGAATATTGGTAAAGGAAGAGCATGTCTTCTTTGAGTCATCCGTTTCACTTCTTGAAAGTAAATCAAATGGCAATGTAATTGTCAAGACTCCCCTATTATGAAGTATATGCCATCTGTATGGAATAAACCCCATCCCTATTTCCAGTGATAGGCCCTGATTGATTTAACTCAGTTAGTGATCCCATCCCTTCGTATTAATTAGTGGTCCAGGTATAAGCACATGATGGCATTTGGGCCAGAGAGAGGAAGAGTGAGTCCCGTTACTATAAAGAACTCAGGAGACGATTTTGTCTAGTGGTTAAGGAAATGGACTCTGGGGTCAAGCTTACTAGGTTAGCAATCCCAACTACACCACTCACCAGCTGGTTGACTATGAGAAAGTTAATACATGTTAGTTTTTTCATCTGTGAAAGTGGGATAATAATAATAATATCCACCGCATAGGGTGGTTGTAGAGATTAAGGAAGAGAATACCAAGCGCAGAGTAAATTAGATACTCTTGGTAGAATTCCAGTGAGAAAAGGAAAAGTAAATCTTGAACAGAGCACTGTGTATTAGCAGATCATTCATTCATCAACTAAATGCTCCATGAGCACTTACCATGTGCCAGTTAGGGGCCATGGAGGCGCAGAAGTGAGTCAGGATTGAGTTCTGTAGGGACTTGTTGGAAAGACAAGCCGTGCATGAAATAACTAGTGTAGGACATTGTTCACAAAGCAATCAAGCATAGATACCATGATCTGAGGTCCCAGGAGGGAAAATCTTACTTTACTTAGATGATACAGACAGTTGGTAGAAAAAATTCACTTAAGACATGCAGCAAGAAGCATGTCTAATCCTTAAATACATGGTTTTAACTATATCTTTAATAATGATCAGCCCACCCCCCCCAAAACCAAACAAAACAAAATCAAAAATGATTCGAGGTATTAGGTTAGCTCTCCTTTAGATTTCTCTGTTAATGCATGTTTAGGTCCTTGTTTAAAAAATCAAATATAGATGTCCACCTTGAACCCCCATTCATCCCCACCTTCCACCCCTCATCTCTCACTATCCAATCTCAGTCTCTCCCCAGAGGTATCCAACCATTACCAACCACCATTACCAACCCATCTGGTAAATAGAATCCTAACCTTTTTGTGTGGGTTTATCATCACTTATGTATACTTAGAAAGATAAATATATATATATGCCCTCAGGGACATTTAGGAAAGGGTGGATCCCCTGGAGAACAATGGGATGGGGCACCATAGCTAAGCTGTCATTTTATTCCCTGCAAGACATTATGAGATTCAGTGATTGTGCACATTTCCTCATTTATGCTCTGGTCTCAGGATGAATTAAAAGCACTTTTGAAATCTGCCGAAAACAAACTTGTAGTAATTGAATTTTCAGCAAAATGGTGTGGTCCTTGCAAAAGAATTTATCCTCTTTTTCATGTAAGTATCATCAGTGTCTATTTCACAATTTTAGAAGGAATTTAAAGTTCTTAAATAGTTTTCCCAATAAATCTTAAAAGTTTTGCCTTTATGAGCCATTATGGAATCACAGCTTCCCCCCCACTTGGTGCCTACTTCTTTTTTTATTATTATTTAAAAAATTTTTCAGTTTTATTTAAGTATAGTTGATTTACAATGTTGTGTTAGTTTCAGGCATACAGCACAATGATTTGGACGGATAGATAGATTGATAGGGATAGAGATATTCTTTTTCAGATTCTTTTCCCTTACAAGTTACAAAATATTGAGTATAGTTCCCTATGCTACACAGTAGGTCCTTGTTGGTTAACTGTTTTATGTATAGCAGTGTGTATGTGTTAATAGCAACCTCCTAATTTATCCCTACCCCCCTTTCCCCTCTAGTAACCATAAGTTTGTTTTAAAATGACTGTACTATCCAAGGCAATCTATAGATTCAGTGCAATCCTCATCAAATTACTAATGGCTTTTTTCACAGAACCAGAACAAAATTTTTTTTTAATTTGTATGGAAACACAACTAACCAATAGCAATCTTGAGAAAGAAAAACAGAGTTGGAGGAATCAGGCTCCCTGACTTCAGACCTCACTAACAAAGCCACAGTAATCCAAGCAGTATGGTACTGGCACAAAAACAGACATATGTAGATCAATCGAACAAGATAGAAAGCCCAGAAATAAACCCACGCCCCTATGGTCAATTAATCTATGACAAAGGAGGCAAGAATATACAATGGAGAAAAGACCGTCCTTTTAGTAAATGGTGCTGGGAAAACTGGACAGCCACATTTAAAAGAATGAAATTAGAACATTCACTAGCACCATATACAAAAATAAACTCAGAATGGATTAAAGACCTAAATGTAAGACCAGATATTATAAAACTTCTAGAGGAAAACATAGGCAGAACACTCTTTGACATAAATCACAGCAGTATCTTTTTAGATCCGTCTCCTAAAGTAATGGAAATAAAAACAAAAATAAACAAATGGGACCTAATTAAACTTAAAATATTTTGCACAGAATCATAGTTTTTTGAAGCATCCTGGTTAACCTGAATATAATATAGTGAGATCTAATTAGATCATTAGTATACACACCAGAAAATTAATGTTACTTGTCTATGGATAATTCTGCAAGGATCATCAAAAGGTGCGAAAGAGTACAATTGTACAAAGCAATGGATTATTCATAATAATGACATTTTACCCAAGTTCCAGAATTCAGAACTTCCAAATATTGGAATAGATTACAGATGAACATGATACTTGTTTTTAACTATAATATAAAAGAATAAACTCCCAATCCTTCCACCCTATTATCAGAACTAATCCTATGTCTCACATATTCCTTTCATATCTGAACTCCTTTATAAAATATCTTAGTAAAATATTCCACTTAGTTGTAATCATATACTTATATTCAGATCTTTTTCCATATACACATTTGTTCATGTTTTTATCAAGTTTCCAGATTATAATTTTCATGTCTATACAATGTTTCATCTAGTTAATTTTCCTATTACCCCTTTAAGAGTTTTCACCATTGAGGGTTGGGATGGGAGGTGTATAACGTGCAGCAGAAAGAAACTCAGGGCATTTTCTTTTCATTTCTCCTTATTGCACAGATGTTTCACATTTATGGACCATTTTATGAAATCTATTCCTTCAAATATAAAATTTGGATTTCTCTACACAACTGAAAATACTCTGGTTTATTTTCAGCAAAATTTCTAACATTTCAACTTTTTTGACTTAAACTCTTCAATCTACCTGAATTCATTCTAACCACAATCACAACCTTTGATATTTAATTTTAAAAGAAACATATTCAAATAGAGAAATTGGCTACATGACATCTCAACATCTATTCTCTGCCTAAAATTCTTAGAATATCCACAGGGAACATTTTCATATCTGGCAGGCCCCTCTATTCAGACACTTAAACTTAGAGTCTCCAAAGTTTAGCTTCAGGAGTATAACTACCTCACCTGCCACAAAGTCAAAGCTGATCAAATTTCAATGGCCCATGAGGCATTTTAATCTCAGTCTTGGTAACCCCTTTCTCCCTTCATACCTTCGGGCCCTGAGGGCGGTAAGGGCTCTGCTACTGTTGTGTGCAGACTCTCACAGCTCCTCAACACCCATCCCTAACTTTACAGTTATCTATAGTTAGCCCTTTGGTGATAAATGTCCCTAAGTTATCCTAATTTGAATGTGCCATCTGTTTTCTGTTGGGATCCAGACTAATGCACACACCGTTTTTAAATTTGGGTGTATCCACACTGTGAAATACTATTCAGATGATAAAAAGAATCCAGTAGACGCACACATAATGAAGGAATTGCCTCCAAGACAACAATAGAATTAAGAAAAAAAGAGAACAATGTAGGAAAATGTATACAGTACGGTCCCATTTATGTAAAACAGAGATACATACACGTATGTGTGTATGTATATATCAACATATATACATATATATGTGTGTATGTATATATCAACATATATACATATATATTATATGTTGACAAAGGGGAGCAGAAGATGCATATCAAACAAGTTTTTTTTTTTTTTCTGTGAGAGGGAGTGAAAATTGGGGGAGGATTGAGAATGGGAAAAGTCCATGCTTTGCTTTATGTTTCTTGTAATGTTTGAACTTTTTCAAGAGAAGGTATTCATCATGTGTCATTTATTAAAAACTCATTGTACATAATGGAGTTGGAGGAAACGCTTTTCTTACTCTAGGGCACTTTGTCGGAGATCAAAGTAGAAACAGAAACCAAATTAGACTGAAAAGGATTTTAATACGAGGAGTTAAATGCTCATAAAATCATTACAAGACTGGATGAATGGGCTCCAGACGGGAACCCCATGAATGACTCAAAAGCACAACAGACCCACTTGAGGGGATCCTAACTTTACCAATATCAGATGTGAGAAGAGATGGGAAGCCACTACTGGGAGAAAACAAACAAACAGAAAAACAGCAGTCGGGGAGTTAGAATCAGAATCCGGAAGCTGATGTCGGGGCACTGGATCCCTCAGCATAGCTGCTGCCTCCAGCACAATTACCCTCCCACACCCCAGTCGTGCTTTCCAGCAGGACATCCAAAGATGAAAAGAAAGTAGCCCTGTCTCACTTCTGCCTTCCAAGTCTTGCCTTCATGCATCTCACTGGTGAAACCAATTTGCATCCAGAACTCTAGCTGCAAGGGAATTCAAGGAAACTTTACCTTTTCCCTTTTCCAGGTTCTGCAGGAAGGTGGAATGGAAGTGAGCCGGCTATACCATTACTCTAGGTGGGGAAGAGTTCAAGACATTTTCAGGGGCTTCCCTGGTGGCACAGTGGTTAAGAATCTGCCTGCCAATGCAGGGGACAGGGGTTCGAGCCGTGGTCTGGGAAGATCCCACATGCTGCAGAGCAACTAAGCCAGTGCACCACAACTACTGAGCCTGTGCTCTAGAGCCCGTGAGCCACAGCTACTGAGCCTGTGCCACAACTACTGAAGCCTGTGTGCCTAGAGCCTGTGCTCCGCAACAAGAGAAGCCACCACAATGAGAAGCCAGCGCACCGCAACGAAGACCCAACACAGCCATAAATAAATAAAATTGAATTAATTAATTTTTTTAAAAAAAGACCTTTTCAGACACACAAAAACTAAAAGTTGACAACCCAGAGTCTCTGCTAAAGGATGTATGGCAAGAAGAAAAGAAGTAAATCATAAGCAAATGTGGATTTTAAGAAGTGATTTAAAACTTTAAGTCTTGAGTAAATTCCACAGTCCCATTTGATCTGGGCCTTGGTGATTAAGAGCAGGGGTCAGGAACCTTTTCTGTAAAGGTTAAAGACAGTCAGTATTTTCAGGTTTGCAGGTTATATGGTCTATGTCATATATACTCAGCTTTGATCTTGTAGCACAAAAGCAGGCAATGGCAATACACGAATGGGCAAACATGTTCCCATAAAACTTTATTTATGAGACCATGTGGAGATCTGGATTTGGTCTATAGGGCAAAGTTTGATGACTCTGGGCTAAGAGGATTACCTGGCATAGAACCCCAAAAAGGACATTTCTGGAAAAGGGGAGGTTATAAATTTGTTGAGAAATTGCATGGTGTGATCGTGGGAAGGCAAGTACTCTGTGAGGCTAACTTACAGTGTGTACAGTGGAAGTAGCAACACACGAGCCTTGAAAAGGAAGCTGAGCCCAGATGGAGAAGGCCCTTGTGTTATAACTTAACGAGCTGCTGTAGAGTCAAAATAGAAGAATGTTTAAAAAGGTTTTGCCATGATCAAATGTGGGTTTTTGGAAAATACTTTTGGCAGTGTTGTATAAGAATGGGTTGGAAAGACTGAGGCAGGTAACCCAAGGTTAACAACAATATCAATGATGAGTTTACCAAAACTAGGGCAGTGATTTGGGGAGAAAAAAAGAAAGGTCAAATTCAGGAGACAGTTTAGAGTTAAGAGCAAACAGAACAGGTGACCAGATGGTAACAGATTATATAGGAGGAAGAACAGAGCAGAAGGAAGAAGTTTTGTTGAGGGCAGAGGAGGGTCCTAGGTAGATGGAGTGGGATAGTGAGGGAAGGCAGTGTTCACAAGGGAACCCCAGTCTAGCAAGGAACCTGTACCATCTGTACCATGTCTTCTGACTACTACTCAATACAAAACTACTATAACCCTGTGCATTTCCTGTCAGACTTGGGAGACTCTGACAACTTCCTAGATAGAACCTGACCCTGAAATCAGATGTCCACATAAGTCAAACCCATTGCCCCGCCTGACTGCTACTGGAGAACACCCATGTATCTTGAAACTTGAAAAGTGCAAGTCAATTTCCCCAGAATTCTTGGGCAACACCATCTTCCTGCCAGGCGTGGAGATGCTGCCAGTCAAAATCAGCATCTTTTTTTTATCTGCAAAGTACTCTAAGCTACCAAAGACCTTCGTGTTTATTATCCAAGAGTTTTCCCCCAATTTCATCATCTTGATGAGCCACTGAAGAAAGAACTCCCACTTGGGGCACATTTCATGGACAAACAACCGGAGAGAATCCCTACAACAGAACTCTGCACCTAATGTCCACCTAATCAGTCCATGTCATGCTGCTTCCTGCTTGTCCACGGGAGCAGCCACCAGTGACAGCTCCATCCGTTGTTGTCTCCACTTGGCCAAACTCTGGGCACTTCACACCACCACTGAAGAGAGGTTTCATTTGAAACAGGTCAATGGAAATGCTTGAGATATGATGTTAATGCAAACAGATCAGTATGCTATTAAGTGCCCTTAAAGAATGAACATAGCTGTTGGGAAAAAAGAAAATCCCAGGAGCTGACATTTACAGGCTGCTTCTACATCTACTACCCCATACCCATTACCAACACCACTGTCACCACCACTGTCAAAGATGCTTCCAGAACATCTGGAACAGAAGCAGGAGAGTTGTTTTTCCCTCCTCCCATTTTCCATTTTCCTGCAAATGCTTCCCACTGGCAGAACCTAACAGGAAGACAGCTGGCAGAGGATTCTGGAAAATCTAGTTTTGATACATAACAGGACACAGACTTTAGACTCTGGTTCTGCCAGAGTTGATCTTTGCTTGACCTTGGCAGCATCCAACTTTGACTTTCGTGCTTGAGGTTCTAGGCAGTAGTGAAATGCCAGAATGATGCTTAGCTCTCTTGATCAACCTTTTTGTTCGGTTTTGTTTTTGCTAAAAGACATTGCTAGTGTGTGATTTAATATTAACATTAAGCTAATGAGGAATTTTTTACTCTTTTACTTTGAAGGAAATGTCTGTGCAATACCGAAACGTCCTGTTTGCTAGTGTGGATGTGGACAATGCTCGGGTAAGAATCTTAAATCCTTCCTTGTAGATATGTAAAATCCAACGCAATGTCATTGAGCGTGCTGTCTCAGTGATTATATAAGCAATTTAAAGTGTGATGAACAGGCTTCCCTGGTGGTGCAGTGGTTGAGAGTCTGCCTGCCGGTGCAGGGGACACGGGTTCTTGTCCCGGTCCGGGAGGATCCCACATGCCGCGGAGCGGCTGGGCCTGTGAGCCATGGCCGCTGAGCCTGCGCGTCCGGAGCCTGTGCTCCGCAACGGGAGAGGCCACAACAGTGAGAGGCCCGCGTACCGCAAAAACAAACAAACAAAAATGTATATATATAAGTGTGATGAACTGTAGTAAACTCCCTCATAACGTTCTTGTATATTTTGTATTTTTTTAAAAAAGACAATAGATATGTGGCTCTCCTGCTGCCCCCTGCCTTCCCATACTATGGCAGAATTCACTAATCAAGCCTAATATTCTTCACCACTTGCTCTGGACTCTGCCCCACAATCCTGCTCAGTAGAGTTGCTCTAGACAGACAATACCAGTTGGTTGAAGTTGAGCTCAAAGTAAAAACTGATTTTCACTCCTATAATAGATTATTATTCAATTTCTAAAACCTAACTCAATGCATTACAGACATTTTAACATAACTTGCTTTCCCCTTGCTATAGCTTATGCTTTTTGTGGGGTTTTTTAAACACCACAAGGAATTCCAGGAAATCCTTCCCTTACCTCCCTAGAGCCTTTCTTCCTCACCCCCCCACAAATATAATCAGCCCATGTCCTCAATCAAAATGTGCTTACTGATACACACAATGTGTCTACAAAATTTTTCTTCCTAACATTTGTTCACTTATAATGAGGAAAAGTACCGATAACAAGTGGCCTATGCATACATTGGATTGAATTTGAGCTTTAGAATTTAAAAAATCTACTATTCACCCATCCTGCCCTTTAATAGTTTTGTGACCTCTTATCAGTTAACCTCTATAAACTTCACTTTCTCTGTATGTAAAACAAGGTAATAATTAACGGAGTATGGTAAGATAAAAGGCACAAAATACATGACATACTACCCAGAACATAAAAAAAGTTCCATTTTTCCATTTCCTTCAACTTTCATTAAAGTTTGACAGTGTGTGATTGTCCTTTAAGATGAATCATATACTATGCATTCAGAATACACAGCTAGGGTTATTATCTCTTTGTCTTTTTCATATTCACAGAGTTGTGCACCTGTCACTACAATTTTAGAAAGTGTTCACAACTCCAGAAAGAAGCACTGTTCCCTTTAGCAGTCACCTCCCTGCCCCGATCCCTCCATCCACCACCTCAACCCTAAGCAACCATAAGTCTACATTGTCTCTAGATTTGCTTATTCTAGCCATTTCATATACATGGAATTATAGAATAGGTGTTCTTTTGTGATGGGCTTCTTTCACTTAACATAAGCTTGCAGGGTTCATCCATGATGGGGCATGTATCAGTACTCCATTCCCTTTTATTGCTGAATAATATATTACCTTTTTTTATCCATTCATCCTACGATGGACATTCGGGTTGTTTGCAACTTTTCGCTATTATGTCTAATACTGGCATAAACATTTATGTATACATTTTCATTTCTTTTGGCTATGTATGTAGACATGGAATTGTTGGGTCATATGGTAACTCTTTATTTAACTTATTGAGGAACTGACAAATTGTCTTCGAAACAGCTGCACTATTTTACATTCCCACCAGCAATGTATGAGGGTTCTGATTTCTCCATACCCTCAGCAACATGTGTTATTTTCTTTTTTGATTACAGCTCTTTGTCTCTTAAGGTGAAACAAAATGCACAATTTTCTTTTCTAATAGTAATGTATTCATTGTTGTCATTGCTGTGGTCATGAAAATGATAATGTAGTGGGGGTGGCAGGGGAGAGGTTTTTTGTTTTTTTTTTTTTCTTTTGCGGTACGCGGGCCTCTCACTGTTGTGGCCTCTCCCATTGCGGAGCACAGGCTCCAGACGCGCGGGCTCAGCGTCCACGGCTCGCGGGCCCAGCCGCTCCGCGGCATGTGGGATCTTCCCGGACCGGGGCACGAACCCACGTCCCCTGCATCGGCAGGCGGACTCTCAACAACTGCGCCACCAGGGAAGCCCAGGGGAGAGGTTTTGATCCTGTGGGTGGCTAATTTTCTTTTGACTCAAACAAAATAAACGGAAAGTGGTATTTGAAATCAGATTGTAATGGATTAGAGCAATTGGAGTGCTAACATATTTTCTTGTCTCTTGGCTCCAAATCTTTCACAAAGATGGGCAGTGAAGAGGCATAAGGCTTAAAAGAAAGAAATATGCAAGCCTTACTTAAAATGCAAGACATTATATCACCCCATGTCTCAAGTGTGAGTTATAAAGAGACCTTTTCCCGTTCTTATTTTTTACAATATGCTCTTTCCATATTAGATTCCACTGGCTCCCTTCTGCCGTCTTTCACAAGCTCTTTTAAATAGAGCTCATTTTGTCCTTCAGTCCATTCTGTTTTGGCCCCCATCTCTCACCCGTCTCCTAGAGCTCTTGAATGAGAACGCTCAGGAATGCTGGAAACAGTCATTTTTTCTACTGTAACATTCCTGGAAGCTTTGAGGATATATTAGAAAAGTTCTTGGCAAGAGAATCTGTAATGTATCAGCTGTCCCTGGGCTCTCAGACATGCCTCCTGAGACGTCACCAAGTACCACTGTTGGTCCAGAGAGAGGATACCAAAACTGTGACTTCATGCTACTTCTTTCATTTTCCAGGAGTTGGCCCAAATTTATCACATCAAAGCAATGCCCACATTTCAGATGTTCAAGCAAGCCCAGAAGGTATGTTTCTATGGTAACTGGCAGATTGAAATAGATTTTAGAGCCATCAGAGTCTTAAAAAAAAAAGGCCTGGGGTGTCCTGGATGGACGAAACAACTGTATTTATTTTCAGTCTTGGCAATGTAATTCTTAGTTTCTGAACTTTACATATTGGCAAGGGGTAAAAAAAAAAGCATGAATCGTGATAAATCTCCCCATTCAAACCATTTGAGGTGTCCCAATCCATATGACATACCCCACTATTATCCCTCTCTGGGGCAGAACCATCAAAAAAGAACCTTATAACAAGGGGCATGATGAAATTCTCTCACAAATATATACACGTTTTTCACACTTGGGCAAACATTAATCAAAAGCTATTACAAGGTTAAATAGCCTAGTGGTTGACCAGGCAGGTTCTGGGCTCAGATGTCTTTGGTGCAAAAACCAGTTCTTCCACTTCCCAGCAGTTTACTTAATAACCTCTTGGTATCTTAGTTTGCCTATCTGTAAAAACATGGATCGTAAAAAGTTTCCCCCTCCTTAGTGAAAATGAAATGAATTAACATGACTAAACTTTTTAGACCCATCCTGACACACATGAGTATGTTATGTTAATTACCTCGAAGATATTAATGGAATGGAATGCCTCAAATACTTGGTGTGTGATGAAACTAGTAATTACATATATGGCTGGGAGCACGGACACTTGTGTGTACCTTTTGAAAGGTGATTTTGCAACACACTTAAGACAAACAAACTGTTCATTCCCTTTCACACATTATCCCATTCTTGGGAATTTTTGCTAATGAAATACCTCATGGAAAAATAAATGGCTAAGTGCATAGTAATTGTAGCATTATTTCTAACAAAATATGGAAGCAAGGTAAATGCTTTTTTTTAGTAGAGTGGCTAAGTGATTTATGATACATCTAGTCTATGAAACAGTATGCAGTTAAAAAGGTTATGGACAGAAAAGAAGCAGATTCACAGATACAGAAAACAAACTACTGGTGGTGGGGGAAGCAGTATAGGGGTGGGGGAGTGGGAGGTACAAACTATTGGTTGTGACAGGCTCAAGGATGTATTGTACAACATGGGGAATATAGCCAATATTGTGTAATAATTATAAATGGAAAGTAACCTTTCAAAATTGTAAAAAATGTTTTTAATTGTTTTAAATGATTGAGCTAAAAGATTAAATAAATAAATAAAAAGAGTTATGAAGAATATATGTAAAGTAAAAAAAATTCATACTTAAACTTTGTAAAGATTACGTCTGCATTACAGAGAATGAGAGCATTTGATATGCTAGCTGTAAAATTTTATCTTCGTTTTCTATTTGTGTGTATTTGCTGTAACATAATAGAAGCAATAGTTGTTTTTTTTTTTTTTTTTTTTTTTTGGGCTGCGTTGGGTCTTTGTTGCTGCACGCGGGCTTTCTCTAGTTGCCTGAACGGGGGCTACTCTGTTGCGTTGCGTGGCCTCTCATCGCGGTGGTTTCTCTTGTTGCGGAGCACGGGCTCTAGGCACGCGGACTTCAGTAGTTGTGGCATGTGGGCTCAGTAGTTGTGGCTTGTGGGCTCTAGAGCGCAGTCTCAGTAGTTGTGGCGCACGGGCTTAGTTGCTCCGTGGCTGTGGCATCTTCCCGGACCAGGAATCAAACCCGTGTCCCCTGCATTGGCAGGTGGATTCCTAACCACTGTGCCACCATGGAAGTCCAAAAGCAATAGATTTAAATAATTTTTCCCCAAAAAAATGACACTACCTATTTCCTCTCTTGAGGTTTTACTTGAAAATTGAAACCGTTTAATGTGTGCATTCTTTTTTTTTTAACAACTTTATTGCAGTATAATTGCTTTACAATGCTGTGTTATTTTCTGCTTTATAACAAAGTGAATCAGCTATACATATACATATATCCCCATATCTCCACCCTCTTACATCTCCCTCCCACCCTCCCTATCCCACCCCTCTAGGTGGTCACAAAGCACCCAGCTGATCGCCCTGTGCTATGCAGCTGCTTCCCACTAGCTATCTATTTTACATTTGATAGTATATATAAGTCCACGCCACTCTCTCACTTTGTCCCAGCATACCCTTTCTCGTCCCTGTATCCTCAAGTCCATTATCTCTCTTTTTTTTTTTTTTTGATTCCATGTATATGTGTTAGCATACGGTATTTGTTATTCTCTTTCTGACTTACTTCACTCTGTATGACAGACTCTAGATCCATCCACCTCACTGCAAATAACTCAACTTCGTTTCTTTTTATGGCTGAGTAATATTCCATTGTATATATGTGCCACATCTTCTTTATCCATTCATCTGTCGACGGACACTTAGGCTGTTTCCATGTGCTGATTATTGTAAATAGAGCTGCAGTGAACATTGTGGTACATGACTCTTTTTGAATTATGGTTTTCTCAGGGTATATGCCCAGTAGTGGGATTGCTGGGTCGTATGGTAGTTCTATTTTTCGTTTTTTAAGGAACCTCCGTACTGTTCTCCATAGTGGCTCTATCAATTTACTTTCCCACCAACAGTGCAAGAGGCTTCTCTTTTCTCCATACCCTCTCCAGCATTTATTGTTTGTAGATTTTTTGATGATGGCCATTCTGACTGGTGTGAGGTGATACCTCATTTTTGTTTTGATTTGCATTTCTCTAGTGATTAGTGATGTTGAGCATTCTTTCATGTGTTTGTTGGCAATCTGTATATCTTCTTTGGAGAAATGTCTGTTTAGATCTTCTGCCCATTTTTGGATTGGGTTGTTTGTTTTTTTGAATATCGAGCTGCATGACCTGCTTATGAATTTTGGAGATTAATCCTTTGTCAGTTGCTTCATTTGCAAATATTTTCTCCCATTCTGAGCATTGTCCTTTCATCTTGTGTATGGTTTCCTTTGCTGTGCAAAAGCTTTTAAGTTTCATTAGGTCCCATTTGTTTATTTTTGTTTTTATTTCCATTTCTCTAGGAGGTGGATCAAAAAGGATCATGCTGTGTTTTATGTCATAGAGTGTTCTGCGTATGTTTTCCTCTAAGAGTTTTATAGTGTCTGGCCCTACACTTAGGTCTTTAATCTATTTTGAGTTGACTTTTGTGTATGGTGTTAGGGAGTGTTCTAATTTCATTCTTTTACATGTAGCTGTCCAGTTTTCCCAGCACCACTTATTGAAGAGGCTGTCATATTTCCATTGTATATTCTTGCCTCCTTTATCAAAGATAAGGTGACGATATGTACGTGGGTTATCTCTGTGCTATCTATCCTGTTCCATTGATCTATATTTCTGGTTTTGTGCCAGTACCATACTGTCTTGATTACTGTAGCTTTGTAGTACAGTCTGAAGTCAGGAGCCTGTTTCCTCCAGCTCCATTTTTCTTGCTCAAGATTACTTTGGCTATTTGGGGTCTTTTGTGTTTCCATACAAATTGTGAAATTTTTTGTTCTTGTTCTGTGAAAAATGCCATTGGTAGTTTGAGAGGGGTCGCATTGAATCTGTAGATTGCTTTGGGTAGTATAGTCATTTTCACAATGTTGATTCTTCCAATCCAAGAACATGGTATATCTCTCCATCTGTTGGTATCATCTTTAATTTCTTTCATCAGTGTCTTAGAGATTTTTGCATACAGGTCTTTTGTCTCCTTAGGTAGGTTTATTCCTGGGTCTTTTATTCTTTTTGTTGCAATGGTAAATGGGAGTGTTTCCTTAATTTCTCTTTCAGATTTTTTATCATTAATGTATAGGAATATAAGAGGTTTCTGTGCATTCATTTTGTATCCTGCTACTTTACCGAATTCATTGATTAGGTCTAGTAGTTTTCTGGTAACGTCTTTAGGATTCTCTATGTATAGTATCATGTCATCTGCAAACAGTGACAGCTTTACTTCTTCTTTTCCGATTTGGATTCCTTTTATTTCTTTTTCTTCTCTGATTGCTGTGGCTAAAACTTCCAAAACTATGTTGAATAATAATGGTGAAAGCGGGCAACCTTGTCTTGTTGCTGATCTTAGTGGAAGTGGTTTCAGTTTTTCACTGTTGAGAATGATGTTGGCTGTGGGTTTGTCATATATGGCCTTTATTATGTTGAGGTAATTTCCCTCTATGCCTACTTTCTAGAGGATTTTATCATAAATGGGTGTTGAATTTTGTCAAAAGCTTTTTCTGCATCTATTGAGATGATCATATGGCTTTTATCCTTCAGTTTCTTAATATGGTGTATCACGTTGATTGATATGCATTTATTGAAGAATCCTTGCATTCCTGGGACAAACCCCACTTGATCATGGTGTATGATCCTTTTAATGTGCTGTTGGATTCTGTTGGCTAGTATTTTGTTGAGGATTTTTGCGTCTATGTTCATCAGTGATATTGGCCTATAGTTTTCTTTCTTTGTGACATGTTTGTCTGGTTTTGGTATCAGGGTGATGGTGGCCTCATAGAATGAGTTTGGGAGTGTTCCTCCTTCTGCTATATTTTGGAAGAGTTTGAGAAGTATAGGTGTTAGCTCCTCTCTGAATGTTTGATAGAAATCTTCAGTGAAGCCATCTGGCCCTGGGCTTTTGTTTGTTGGAAGATTTTTAATCACAGTCTCAATTTCAGTGCGTGTGATTGGTCTGTTTATATTTTCTGTTTCTTCCTGGTTCAGTCTCGGAAGGTTGTGCTTTGCAGAGAATTTGTGCATTTCTTCCAGGTTGTCCGTTTTATTGGCATGCAGTTGCTTCTAGTAATCACTCATGATCCTTTGTATTTCTGCAGTGTCAGTTGTTACTTTTCCTTTTTCATTTCTAATTCTGTTGATTTGAGTCTTCTCCCTTTTTTTCTTGATGAGTCTGGCTAATCGTTTATTAATTTTGTTTATCTTCTCAAACAACCAGATTTTACTTTTATTGATCTTTGTTATCATTTCCTTCATTTCATTTTCATTTATTTCTGATCTGATCTTTATGATTTCTTTCCTTCTGCTAACTTTGGGTTTTTTTTGTTCTTTCTCTAATTGTTAGGTGTAAGGTTAGGTTGTTTATTAGAGATGTTTCTTGTTTCTTAAGGTAGGATTGTATTGCTGTAAACTTCCCCCTTAGAACTGCTTTTGCTTCAACCCATAGGTTTTGGGTCATTGTGTTTTCATTGTCATTTGTTTCTAGGAACTTTTTGATTTCTTCAGTGATCTCTTGGTTATTCAGTAGGATATTGTTTAGCCTCCATGTGCTTGTAATTTTTACAGATTTTTTTCCCTGTAATTTATATCTAGTCTCATAGCATTGTGGTCAGAAAGGATACTTGATATGATTTCAATTCTTGTAAACTTCCCAAGGCTTGATTTGTGACCCAAGATATGATCTATCCTGGAGAATGTACCATGAGCACTTGAGAAGAAAGTGTATTCTGTTGTTTTTAGGTGGAATGTCCTATAAATATCAATTAAGTCCATCTTATTGTCATTTAAAGCTTGTGTTTCCTTATTTATTTTCATTATGGATGATCTGTCCATTGGTGAAAGTGGGGTGTTAAAGTCCCCTACTATGATTGTGTCACTGTAGATTTCCCCCTTTATGGCTGTTAGCATTTGCCTTATGTATTGAGGTGCTCCTTTTTTGGGTGCATAAATGTTTACCATTGTTATATCTTCTTCTTGGATTGATCCCTTGATTATTATGTAGTGTCCTTTACCTCTTGTAATAGTCTTTATTTAAAATCTATTTTCTCTGGTATGAGAATTGCTACTCCAGCTTTCTTTTGATTTCCATTTGCATGGAATATCTTTTTCCATCCCCTCAGTTTCAGTCTGTATGTGTCCCTAGGTCTGAAATGGGTCTCTGGTTGACAGCATATATACGGGTCTTGTTTCTGCATCCATTCAGCCAGTCTGTGTCTCTTGGTTGGAGCATTTAAGCCATTTACATTTAAGGTAGTTATCGATATGTATGTTCCTATTACCATTTTCTTAATTGTTTGGGTTTGTTATTGTAGGTCTTTTCCTTCTCTTGTGTTTCCTGCCTAGTAAAGTTCCTTTAGCATTTGTTGTAAAGCTGGTTTGCTGGTGCTGAATTCTCTTAGCTTTTGCTTGTCTGTAAAGGTTTTAATTTCTCTGTCAAATCTGAATGAGATCCTTGCTGAGTAGAGTAATCTTGGTTGTAGGGTTTTCCCTTTCATCACTTTAAATATGTCCTGCCACTCCTTTCTGGCTTGCAGAGTTTCTGCTGAAAGATCAGCTGTTAACCTTATGGGGATTCCCTTGTGTGTTATTTGTTGTTTTTCCCTTGCTGCTTTTAATATTTTCTCTTTGTATTTAATTTTTGATAGTTTGATTAATACGTGTCTTGGCATGCTTCTCCTTGGGTTTATCCTGTATCGGACTCTCTGCACTTCCTGGACTTGATTAACTATTTCCTTTCCCATATTAGGGAAGTTTTGAACTGAAATGTCTTCAAATATTTTCTCAGTCCCTTTTTTTTCTCTTCTTCTTCTGGGACCCCTATAATTTGCATGTTGGTGCATTTAATGTTGTCCCAGAGGTCTCTGAGACTGTCCTCAATTCTTTTCATTCTTTTTTCTTTATTCTCCTCTGCAGTAGTTATTTCCACAATTTTATCTTCTGGGTCACTTGTCTGTTCTCTGCCTCAGTTATTCCGCTATCGATTCCTTCTAGAGGATTTTTGATATCCTTTATTGTGTTGTTCATCATTGTTTGCTCTTTAGTTCTTCTAGGTCCTTTTTAAACGTTTCTTGTATTGTCTCCATCTATTTCAAAGATTGTGGATCATCTTTACTGTCATTCCTCTGAATTCTTTTTCAGGTAGGCTGCCTATTTCCTCTTCATTTGTTTGGTCTAGTGGGTTTTTACCTTGCTCCTTCATCTGCTGTGTGTTTCTCTGTCTTCTCATTTTGCTTACCTTACTGTGTTTGGAGTCTCCTTTTCGTAGGCTGCACGTTCATATTTCCTTTGCTTTTGGTGTCTGCCCCCAGTGGCTAAGGTTGTTTCAGTGGGTTATGTAGGCTTCCTGGTAGAGGGGACTAGTGCCTGTGTTCTGGTGGATGAGGCTGGATCTTGTCTTTCTGGTTGGCAGGTCCATGTCTGGTGGTGTGTTTTGGGGTGCCTGTGACCTTATTATGATTTTAGGCAGCCTCTCTGCTAATGGGTGGGGTTGTGTTCCTATCTTGCTAGTTGTTTGGCATGGGGTGTCCAACACTGTAGCTTGCTGGTCATTGAGTGGAGCTGGGTCTTAGCATTGAGATGGAGGTCTCTGGGAGAGCTTTCGCCACTTGATATTACGTGGAACTGGGAGGTCTCTGGTGCATCAGTGTCCTGAACTCGGCTCTCCCACCTCAGAGGCACAGGCCTGATACCCGGCTGGAGCACCAAGACCCTGTCAGCCACAGGGTTCAGAAGAAAGGGGAAAAAAAAGAAAGAAAGAAAATAATAAAATAAAATAAAGTTATTAAAATAATTATTAAAAATAAACAGTTAAAAAGTAATAAAAAAAGAAGAAAAAAAAGGAAAGAGAGAGCAACCAAACCAAAAACAAATCCACCAATGATAACAAGCGCTAAAAACTATACTAAAGAAAAACAAAAAACTGACAGAACCCTAGGACAAATGGTAAAAGCAAAGCTATACAGGCAAAATCACACAAAGAAGCATACACATACACCCTCACAAAAAGAGAAAAAAGAAAAATATATCTATATCATTGCTCCCAAAGTCCACTGCATCAATTTGGGATGATTCGTTGTCTATTCAGAGATTCCAGAGATGCAGGTACATCACGTTGGTTGTGGAGATTTAATCCGCTGCTCCTGAGGCTGCTGGGAGAGATTTCCCTTTCTCTTCTGTTTGCACAGCTCCTGGGGTCCAGCACTGGATTTGACCCCGCCTCTGCGTGTAGGTCCCCTGAGTGCGTCTGTTCTTTGCTCAGACAAGACGGGGTTAAAGGAGCAGCTGATTCAGGGGCTCTGGCTCACTCAGGCTGGGGGGAGGGAGGGGTACGGAGTGTGGGGCGAGCCTGTGGCGGCAGAGACCAGCATGACGTTGCAGCAGCCTGAGGCGCCGTGTGTTGTCCCAGGGAAGTTGTCCCTGGATCACGGGACCCTGGCCAGTGGCGGGCTGCACAGGCTCCTGGGAGGGGAGGTGTGGATAGTGACTTGTGCTGCACACAGGCTTCTTGATGGCGGCAGCAGCCTTAGTATTTCATGCCCCTCTCTGGGGTCTGTGCTGATAGCCGTGGCTCACACCCGTCTCTGGAGCTCCTTTAAGCGGTGCTCTGAATCCCCTCTCCTCAGGCACACTGAAACAATGGTCTCTTGCCTCTTAGGCAGCTCCAGACTTTTTCCTGTACTCCCTCCCGTATAGCTGTTGTGCACTAGCCCTTTCAGGCTGTGTTCACACAGCCAACCCCAGTCCTCTCCCTGGGGTCTGACCTCCGAAGCCCGAGCCTCAGCTCCCAGCCCCCGCCCACCCCAGCGGGTGAGCAGACAAGCCCCTCGGGCTGGTGAGTGCTGGTCGGCACTGATCGTCTGTACGGGAATCTCTCCTCTTTGCCCTCCGCACCCCTGTTGCTGCGCCGTCCTCCATGGCTCCGAAGCTTCCCCCCCTGCCGCCACCACCCCCCCCACCCCCCCCACCCCCGTCTCCACCAGTGAAGGGGCTTCCTAGTGTATGGAAACTTTTCCTCCTTCACAGCTCCCTCCCCGAGGTGCAGGTCCCATCCCTATTCTTTTGTCTCTGTTTTTTCTTTTGCCCTACCCAGGTACGTGGGGAGTTTCTTGCATTTGGGGAAGTCTGAGGTCTTCTGCCAGCATTCAGTAGGTGTTCTGTAGGAGTCGTTCCACATGTAGATGTATTTCTGATATATTTGTGGGGAGGAAGGCGCTCTCCACATCTTACTCTTCCACCATATTGAAGGTCTCCAACATATGCATTTTTAACTACCTCCACCTACACGGTCAAACGGTTTGTGTGTCATCTTTTATTATCTTCTCCTTCTCTTCCATCAGAGAAATGAAGATGCTTCCTCGTTTGAAGTCAATTCCATCCATCTCTTGACTGCATCCCTCCCTTCTGTGCCAGGCCTTTATTCTTCACTGATCCTTTTTCAAACCTGGTGTTTGGACCCTTGTTGTTTTTGCCACCCAGCTACCATTCCCTATTAGTAGTTCTCTGATTTTCCTCTAGGGAACCAAGCCCTTTCTAGTTCTTAGTCCATGTACTTCCTAGGGCTCTATCTCTAGGTCTAGACAAATCAGTGAACTCCATCCCCATCAAGAATGGGCCCTTCATTCCATTCAAGCCAATCCAAGCCCAACCAGAGCTAATTCCAGGGCTTTGCTTAAGCAGCTAGTACAATCTTTTGATTGTACTAAACTTGAACTTGGAAAGATATGATGCTCAAGCTATTACATAGCTGGCTTGCCACCATAGGGAACCTAAAAATGAAAGCCCCATATAGAGGAAAGCAGAGTCAGGCCAACTGGTGCCCATGGCATTGATTGAACCCTGAATCTATCCATGCCTGAAGTCTGAACTACCCCCATAAATTCTGCAGTTATGTAAACTTTGGGTTGCTTTTTCTGTCTTTTGCTACCAAAACATTTCTTTTTTTTTCCTTAAAATCAGAAAGATGATTTTAATCTTATTTCTCAATAAAATAACATACATTTGTAAAGCAAACAATTTTAAGAATATTTCTCTAAAGGCTTTCTGGAATTCCTAAAGGAAATTCATCTATTTTAGAAAGAAAATTCCAAAGAATTATGGAAAACAACATAAAATTATCAAGTAGCCTCCTCCCCCTACAACACACAGTAATCATTCTGGTACAAAGCACTTTTTTTTTTTTTTTAATACAGCAGTTTCTTATTAGTCATCAATTTTATACACATCAGTGTATACATGTCGACCCCAATCGCCCAATTCATCACACCACCACCACAACCCCCCCACAGCTTTCCCCCCTTGGTGTCCACACGTTTGTTCTCTACATCTGTGTCTCAATTTCTACCCTGAAATCCGGTTCATTTGTACCATTTTTCTAGGTTCCACATATATGCATTAATATACGATATTTGTTTTTCTCTTTCTGACTTACTTCACTCTGTATGACAGTCTCTAGATCCATCCACGTCTCTACAAATGACCCAATTTCGTTCCTTTTTATGGCTGAGTAATATTCAATTGTAATATGAGCCACATCTTCTTTATCCACTCGTCTGTTGCTTCCATGACATGCCTACTGCAAATAGAGCTGCAGTGAACACTGGAGTGCATGTGTCTTTTTGAATTGTGGTTTTCTCTGGGTATATGCCCAGTAGTGGGATTGCTGGATCTTATGGTAATTCTATTTTTAGTTTTTTAAGGAACCTCCATACTGTTCTCCATAGTGGTTGTATCAGTTTACATTCCCACCAACAGTGTAAGAGGGTTCCCTTTTCTCCACACCCTCTCCAGCATTTGTTGTTTGTAGATTTTCTGATGAAGCCCATTCTAACCGGTGTGAGGTGATACCTCATTGTAGTTTTGATTTGCATTTCTCTAACAATTAATGATGTTGAGCAGCTTTTCATGTGCTTCTTGGCCATCTGTATGTCTTCTTTGGAGAAATGTTTATTTAGGTCTTCTGCCCGTTTTTGGATTGGGTTGTTTGCTCTTTGAATATCGAGCTGCATGAGCTGTTTATAAATTTTGGAGATTAATCCTTTGTCCGTTGATTCGTTTGCAAATATTTTCGCCCATTCTGAGGGTTGTCTTTTCGTCTTGTTTATGGTTTCCTTTGCTGTGCAAAAGCTTTTAAGTTTCACTAGGTCCCATTTGTTGATTTTTGTTTTTATTTCCATTACTCTAGGAGGTGGATCAAAAAACATCTTGCTGTGATTTATGTCAAAGAGTGTTCTTCCTATGTTTTCTTCTAAGAGTTTTATAGTGCCCAGTCTTACATTTACGTCTCGAATCCATTTTGATTTTATTTTAGTGTATGGTGTTAGGGAGTGTTCTAATTTCATTCTTTTATATGTAGCTGTCCAGATTTCCCAGGACCACTTATTGAAGAGGCTGTCTTTTCTCCATTGTATATCCTTGCCTCCTTTGTCAAGATTAGTTTACCGTAGGTGCGTGGGTTTACCTCTGGGCTTTCTATCTTGTTCCATTGACCGATATTTCTGTTTTTGTGCCAGTACCATATTATCTTGATTACTGTAGCTTTGTAGTATAGTCTGAAGTCAGGGAGTCTGATTCCTCCTGCTCCGTTTTTTTCCCTCAAGACTGCTTTGGCTATCTGGGGTCTTCTGTGTCTCCATACAAATTTTAAGATTTTTTGTCCTAGTTCCATAAAAAATACCATTGGTAATTTGATAGGGATTGCATTCAGTCTGTAGATTGCTTTGGGTAGTATAGTCATTTTCACAGTATTGATTTTTCCAATCCAAGAACATGGAATATCTCTCCATCTGTTGGTATCATCTTTAATTTCTTTCATCAGTGTCTTATAGTTTTCTGCATACAGGTCTTTTGTCTCCCTAGGTAGGTTTATTCCTAGGTATTTTATTCTTTTTGTTGCAATGGTAATTGGGAGTGTTTCCTTAATTTCTCTTTCAGATATTTCATCATTAGTGTATAGAAGTGCCAGAGATTTCTGTGCATTAATTTTGTATCCTGCAACTTTACCAAGTTCATTGATTAGCTCTAGTAGTTTTCTGATGGCATCTTTAGGATTCTCTATGTCATGTCATCTGCAAACAGTGACAGTTTTACTTCTTTTACAATTTGTATTCCTTTTATTTCTTTTTCTTCTCTGATTGCCGAGGCTAGGACTTCCAAAACTATGTTGAATAACAGTGGTGAGAGTGGACATTCTTGTCTTTTTCCTGATCTTAGAGGAAATGCTTTCAGTTTTTCACCATTGAGAATGATGTTTGCTGTGGGTTTGTCGTATATGGCCTTTATTATGTTGAGGTAGGTTCCCTCTATGCCCACTTTCTGGAGAGTTTTTTATCATAAATGGGTGTTGAATTTTGTCAAAAGCTTTTTCTGCATCTATTGAGATGATCATATGGTTTTTCTTCTTCAATTTGTTAATATGGTGTATCAAATTGATTGATTTACATATATTGAAGAATCCTTGCATCCCTGGGATAAATCCCACTTGATCATGGTGTATGATCCTTTTAATGTGTTGTTGGATTCTGTTTGCCAGTATTTTGTTGAAGATTTTTGCATCTACATTCATCAGTGATATTGGTCTGTAATTTTATTTTTTTGTAGTATCTTTGTCTGGTTTTGGTATCAGGATGATGATGGCCTCATAGAATGAGTTTGGGAGTGTTCCTTCCTCCGCAATTTTTTGGAAGAGTTTGAGAAGGATGGGTGTTAGCTCTTCTCTAAATATTTGATAGAATTCACCTGTGAAGCCATCTGGTCCTGGACTTCTGTTTGTTGGAAGATTTTTATTCATAGTTTCAATTTCATTACTTGTGATTGGTTTGTTCATATTTTCTGTATCTTCCTGGTTCAGTCTTGGAAGGTTATACCTTTCTAAGAATTCCTCCATTTCTTCCAGGTTGGCCATTTTATTGGCATAGAGTTGCTTGTAGTAGTCTCTTAGGATGCTTTGTATATCTGTGGTGTCTGTTGTAACTTCTCCTTTTTCATTTCTAATTTTATTGATTTGAGTCTTCTCCCTCTTTTTCTTGATGAGTCTGGCTAATTGTTTATCTTCTAAGAATAAAATTCTAAGAATTTTGTTTATCTTCTCAAAGAACCAGCTTTTAGTTTTATTGATCTTTGCTATTGTTTTCTTTGTTTCTATTTCATTTATTTCTGCTCTGATCTTTATGTTTTCTTTCCTTCTGCTAACTTTGGGTTTTGTTTGTTCTTCTTTCTCTAGTTCCTTTAGGTGTAAGGTTAGATTATTTATTTGAGATTTTTCTTGTTTCTTGATGTAGGCTTGTATAGCTATAAACTTCCCTCTTAGAACTGCTTTTGCTGCATCCCACAGGTTTTGGATCGTCATGTTTTCATTGTCATTTGCCTCTAGGTATTTTTTTATTTCCTCTTTGATTTCTTCAGTGGTCTGTTGGTTATTTAGTAACGTAGTGTTTAGCCTCCATGTGTTTGTGTTTTTTACTTTTTTTTCCCCTGTAATTCATTTCTAATCTCATAGTGTTGTGGTCAGCAAAGATGCTTGATATGATTTCAGTTTTCTTAAATTTACTGAGGCTTGATTTGTGACCCAAGATGTGATCTGTCCTGGAGAATGTTCCATGCGCACTTGAGAAGAAAGTGTAATCTGCTGTTTTTGGATGAAATGTCCTATAAATATAATTAAATCTATCTGGTCTACTGTGTCATTTAAAGCTTCTGTTTCCTTATTTATTTTCATTTTGGGTGATCAGTCCATTGGTGTATATGAGGTGTTAAAGTCCCCCACTATTATCGTGTTACTGTCGATTTCCTCTTTTACAGCTGTTAGCAGTTGCCTTATGTATTGAGGTGCTCCTATGTTGGGTGCATATATATTTATAATTGTTGTATCTTCTTCTCAGTTTGATCCCTTGATCATTATGTAGTGTCCTTGTCTCTTGTAACATTCTTTATTTTAAAGTCTATTTTATGTGATACGAGTATTGCTACTCCAGCTTTCTTTTGATTTCCATTTGCCTGGAATATCTTTTTCTATCCCCTCACTTTCAGTCTCTGTATGTGTCCCTAGGTCTGAAATGGGTCTCTTGTAGACAGCATATATATGGGTCTTGTTTTCGTATCCATTCAGCAGGCCTGTGTCTTTTGGTTGGAGCATTTCATCCGTTCACGTTTAAGGTAGTTCTCGATATGTATGTTCCTAAGACCATTTTCTTAATTGTTTTGGGTTGGTTTTTGTAGGTCCTTTTCTTCTCTTGTGTTTCCTACTTAGAGAAGTGCCTTTAGCATTTGTTGTAGAGCTGGTATGGTGGTGCTGAATTCTCTTAGCTTTTGCCTGTCTGTAAAGCTTTTGATTTCTCCATAGAATCTGAATGAGATCCTTGCTGGGTTGAGTAATCTTGGTTGTAGGTTATTCCCTTTCATCTCTTTAAGTATATCATGCCACTCCCTTCTGGCTTGTAGAGTTTCTGCTGAGAAATCAACTGTTAACCTTATGGGAGTTCCCTTGTATGTTATTTGTCATTTTCCCCTTGCTGCTTTCAATAATTTTTCTTTGTCTTTAATCGTTGCCAATTTGATTACTGTGTGTCTCGGCGTGTTTTCCTTGGGTTTATCCTGTATGGGACTCGCTGTGCTTCCTCGACTTGGGTGGCTATTTCTTTTCCCGTGTTAGGGAAGTTTTCTACTATAATCTCTTCAAATATTTTCTCTGGTCCTCTCTCTCTCTCATCTCCTTCTGGGACCGCTATAATGTGAATGTTGTTGCGTTTAATGTTGTCCCAGAGGTCTTTCAGGCTGTCTTCATTTCTTTTCATTCTTTTTTCTTTATTCTGTTCTGCAGCAGTGAATTCCACCATTCTGTCTTCCAGATCACTTATTCGTTCTTCTGCCTCAGTTATTCTGCTATTGATTCCTTCTAGTGTAGTTTTCATTTCAGTTACTGTATTGTTCATCTCTGTTTGTTCTTTAATTCGTCTAGGTCTTTGTTAAACATTTCTTGCATCTTCTCCATCTTTGCCTCCATTCTTTTTCCGAGGTCCTGGATCATCTTCACTATCATTATTCTGAATTCTTTTTCTGGAAGGTTGCCTATCTCCACTTCATTTTGTTGTTTTTCTGGGGGTTTATCTTGTTCCTTCATATGGTACATAGCCCTCTGCCTTTTCATCTTGTCTGTTTTTCTGTGAATGTGGTTTTTGTTCCACAGGCTGCAGGACTGTAGTTCTTCTTGCTTCTGCTGTCTGTCCTCTGGTGGATGAGGCTGTCTAAGAGGCTTGTTGCAACCAAAACATTTCTAATGAATATATCTGATGTTCTCTCAGACTGCTCTCTTTTATTTATTTTATTTTATTTTATTTTACTTTTTTTCGGTACACGGGCCTGCCACTGTTGTGGCCTCTCCCGTTGCGGAGCACTGGCTCCGGACACACAGGCTCAGCGGCCATGGCTCATGGGCCCAGCCGCTCCATGGCATGTGGGATCTTCCCGGACTGGGGCACGAACCCGTGTCCCCTGCATCGGCAGGCGGACTCTCAACCACTGCGCCACCAGGGAAGCCCTGCTCTCTTTTATTTTGTGGTCTAATTTGTGAAATTGGATATATTTACTGCTTCCAATTCTCATTTTCTACTCATTCCCTCACCCACTCTTGAAAGTCACTAAGAACCTTCCAGCACCTAGTTTAAAAAGCCATTTCTCAATCCTGCTCTTCCTTGATTATACAAGTGTCCTTAACTAATCAACTTCTGTATTCTGGAAACTTCCTCCTTTTTTGGCTTCTATTGCTGATTCATCCCCAAGTTCTTCTGGCTTCTTTGTCTCCTGCCGTTCTCGAATATAAGTGTTTCCCAAGGCTCTGTCTTTTTTCCATTTTACCTCTCTCCCTTAGTAATTTCACCCCCACTTCTAGTTCTAGCTGTGAATACCTTTAACTTAAACAATAGCCCTCCTCACCCCCAAGTTCACGCCAAAGCTTTGTTCTCTTTTCCAAATAAATCCTTGCTCCATGTATGTCATTCCCTTTTTTAAAAGTTGATACCTGTCCCCCTCCATTGCCTTCAGAATCAAGACTAGAGCCTTGTATTCAAGTCTGACTTTAAAATTTCTCCCTAATTTTGATCCAATCTACCTTTCCAAGCCCATTTTTGTTTGACTCAGATCTTAACTTCATGTAGTTTTCTCATATTCTTCTAAGCACTTGGAGTAGTTCATGTCTGATTTGAAACCCCAGGGCCTAGGAGAATCCCCCGTCAATAGAAAATATTTATTTTGTGTTTGACTAATGAGGGAGTGAACAAATGAATGAATGAGCAAACAAGTGAAGCCTTCTGTCTTTCCCCTGCATCCCCCCGCAGCTTTGCCTCCCCTTCCGATTTTGTCCTCGTATTAATCTGACTCAGAGGAAGTTTCTGTCCAGCTCAGAATAGCTTTCTGGTTTCATCCTTTCTGCAGAAGATACTGCTTAATGGCTCAAAGGTTGTTCTCTGTTTTAGGAAACAAAACTTTGTGTTCTCAGTTGATTACGTGTCTAGGCTCTCGAGCAAATCCATAGCTATGCTTTTGATACAAGGCTTGGCCCTGCTTAGTCTCGGTTCTCTCTGGAGGTGTAAGAGCCCTCACTTGTAGGTGGAGAGACCTCCTATAATCAAGTATTTCTGAACTTGTGTCTACAGGGTATGGATCCTTTTGAATTAATGGAATACAATGCCTGTATTCTAGGGATCATTAAGGATCTCAAATTGGAATTTTATGCCAACTAGCTAATGGAAAATAAAATCAACTGAATTGATGACAATGTCCATTAAACTGATCTACCTCCCTGTAGTCTAATTCCAGAGTCATCCAGCAAGCCTCTAACTATAACATGGATATCCATGTCCCAAGAAATTTTCTTGAGAATGGAATTTTTCGTTGAATAGCGTTAACTTAGCATGGCGGTTATAGAGTTATTTTTTTAAAAAAAAAAGAAAACTTGAGATTATTTATGTCATAATATCAAATGAGTCTACTTCTAAATTTCATTTGTAGTTATATGTAATCATATCTCCAGAAGGATTCATCCCTGGATCAATTTAGATATCATTTGAAAACCTGTGGAAAAGATTTGTAATGGTTGTTCCATTTGACAAAGAATATCAATCTTCAGTGCAAAAGACAAAGGCACAAAAAAAGGAGGTGGGAGAGGTAATAAAGACACAGTATTACAAATCTTTTACCTCTTTGGACTCCACCCCCAGAATTGGGTAACTGAACAGCCCTGTAGGGCTTCTGCAAGGTCCCCATTTCTAACCATTACCTCCAGAGCTGCAGGCGAACTATGAGACCTCTGAAATTCCCCTCAGGCTCTACCTGTTAGTGGTCTGCACTGGAAAATCACTGGAACCAGAGGAAGTTTGGGGTGGCCAGGCCAAAAGACTAGTCCCTGTGAATTTCCCTCCTCTCTCAATAGAATTGACTATGAAGGCTGCCAGTGACGTTCACTGTTTCCCTGGGAATAGAGAAAAATTAAATATACTTCTTTGAGGGCACTTCTATAAATGTGCTCCTCTCTTTCTTCTGGGATGGCACAACTGAAAATTGGCTTATTGAAGCAGTTAAATACTGTTTATCTAGTATTAAAACAAACCCTAGAATCTAGCTTCGATGGAGTAATGTTATAAAAAATGTCTTTACATTTATGGTAAAACATCTGGCAACAAGCCACTGTCCGTTAATGCCTTTTAAAATGTACACTGTCTAAAAAGCCTTATGATAATTCCTTATAGGACATAGAGTTAGGAGAATGTAGAGTTAGGAGAATGTTTGCCTCCCTTGAAAATATGATCAGCTTCCCCTCATTAGATCAGAAGACTTAGGGAATCCCTTGGGTTTCTGTTTCCATCGTTGCCCAAAATCTCAGGATTACCTCCTCTACTCAAATGCAATAGCCCCCTTACGTGCAGTTTCCTGGCATTTCCTAACTGCCGTCTCCACACTGGATCATCCTTTAATGGTTCTGTTATTTTATCTTGGCCTTGAGTCTAGCTCATTTCAAATATTCGCAAAATACATAGACTATAAACAAAATAAAACATTAAAAACCTAAAACAAATGAAGCGACATAATCATGACCTAGGGTCGTGGTGGATGATGGGCCTTCCCTGGTGCTGGAAGTTTTCATGCAGGGGTTAGATGAACATCTGGCTGGGATGCGCTATAAACAACAGCTATAATTATTTCACAGTTTTAGGGCAAAGGACAGCCAAAACAAATTCTAGGTAATAAATAAGGTGGGTTTGTTCTTTCCTGCTGTATTCCTTAGTGTTTTCATCTAGGACATCACAGCATGTTCTAGTAAGATTCATTGTGGTTAAAAAAAGAAAACAAAAGAAAAAGAAAACAAAATGTGCATTCCTGTGGTGTCTGTCAGATGGGGCATCCAAAACCTTGGCTGATTTTTGTAACCAGAATAATACACTATATGCTATTATGAGTAGTTCATAAATTTGGTTTACAGGCCCTCTTAAAATCTGTAGACCCTCTTAAAATCCAGTGGAGACTATAAACTCTCTCTCTCTCCAGAAAAATATACGTATAAACTGAAACGTGCATGTAATGCCTAGGGTATTCAATGAGCCTCTGAAGCCCATCAGTAGATCCTCTATGTGCATTACGCTGCTTCTAGCTAAAGTTGGTATGTCTATGTAGAGGAAAGGAAGACTAAAAAAGATTTAGCAAGTCTTGGCCAACTGCTTAAATATGGGCCAACTCTCAAAAGTTGCCTCCCTCTTTTCATTTTTTGATATGAGCGTAAGATGGTTTCCTAAAGCAGTTAGGAAAGATGGCAGTGATGGGATATGAGTACATAGATGCTAATACATGAGTTATTCAAAAATGAATAATTCAGAAGAACTGAGCTCTCATATGGAGTGAGAAGAAGCTCTTGCCCTTTTATGTGTATGAATCGCAGGGCTCCAGCTGAGGTCATGGAAGTCATTTCCAGCAAGCACCCTCCTTGAAGTTGGTACAGAGACAAAAGGAATCCAAAGTAGGTGACACCATCTAGCGCTAGAAAGAGGACAGGCTTGGAAGCAGAGGTCCCGTACGCAGTGTCTTCAAGGGCCAGGCAGGGACAATAGGTGACACAGTAGGAAGTGAGGAGGAGGTGGTCCCTGGAGAATCACCCTCCCAAATGCTCATTGTTCAAGTGCATAAAAAACAAGGTTTGACACACAGACACACAGACACACACACACACACACACACACACACACACCCGCAAAAGAGTGTCTGCGGCTGGCTTTTGCCATCTCTGGAGTCAGATGATTGTAGGTTGAACTCCAGGTCTGCTTCTTATTAGTGGGGGACCTTGGGAATGTGTCTTAACCACCTTAAGGCTCAGTTTCATTCTTTGTGAAATACAGACAGTATCATGTGTCTTTGAACTACTGTCATAAAAATTTGTGATAATGTAAGTAAAGTGCCCAGCACTAGTCTTTGTACATACTATAAAATGTAGCTATTATTAGAGCCCCAGGATCTAACTGTGCACCTATCTTCCTGAAAATGTATGGGTAAATAGAAATTTAGAAATGAAGGTTACCAGCGACCTGTAAAGCTCTTTTGAGTAACCATAGTATGCATTTAAGCTAAGTTATCTTAGCATTCAGGAGTCACCTACCAATGGTATTCGACCTGAATGGATTGTTTTAGTTACAGAGGGCTTCTGCATGAGGAGGAAAAGAAAAGAATTCTCATATAGTCTTCGGGGCTCTGAGGGGTGCAGATCCCCAAAAGGGGTTATATATCAGCCCCATAAGCAGCTGATACATTATCAGAGATTAATTGACTGGAGGAGGCAAGAACTAAGTGACATGAAGGGAAAGGCAGAGAAGTACAGCAACTATTTATCACCATTTAGCAACCTTTAGCACCATAGCTAAAGATGCAGCGCTCAGCTTTAGCAACGTACAGGCGGTAATTACTTGTGTACCTCTTTTCTCCAGGGCAGGGATTTGGGTGAGGCAAGTGAGGCAAGATATTGCAGGTGTAGGGTGGAAACCTGTCTTTATTTGAATTTTTTTTTTTTTTTCTGTACACGGGCCTCTCACCGCTGTGGCCTCTCCCGCCGCGGAGCACAGGCTCCGGACGCACAGGCCCAGTGGCCATGGCTCATGGGCCCAGCCGCTCCGCAGCATGTGGGATCTTCCCGGACCAGGGCACGAACCCGCGTCTGCCGCATCGGCAGGCGGACTCCCAACCACTGCGCCACCAGGGAAGCCCTATTTGAATTTTTGATGTTTCGTTTATCATGGGTTTTTTGCATTAAATGTTAATACTTTAAAAAATATTTATTAAGATATTATTTATCGTAATTACTAAGTTTTTGGCATCCCTTAAATTTTCCACCCTAGTCCCAGCCCTGTTCTTCTCTGAACTTTAAATTGTTGAACTAAAGGAGTGTTTCATTCAGTGATTCACAGAAGGATTAACAAGACTCAACAGCATGTTATATTCATAGCTAAGATTTATTACAGCAATAAACACAGAGGTAAAGCAGCAGGGAAGAAAGAAGGGTGTTGTTGGAGTCTAGAAAGGTCCAGCACAGAATTCTGATGCCCTTCCTTGTCCAGAGATACTTAGGAGAGTGTTCTCCCTGGCAGTGAACTTCAGGGACATGTGTGGAATGTCTCTGCCTAGGGATGCCTTTTTGATTCTCTGGGTCTGAGTTTTTTTATGTGGGGACTGGTCACATAGATATATCTTGCTGAGCAACCATAGCTACACAACCAGCCATGACAATGGAAACTCAGGACCCCAACAATAAAACTAGGTGCACATCATCATTATTGACGTTTATGCAAAACAACTTGGCAAGCCAGCAATGGCATAGTCCATTGCTCCAGATACATGTAACCAAATCATCCATCACTAACACGAGGAACACTTGGAGGACCACATTACCCAGGGGTTGGTGATGGATCAATCATGCTTCTCTTGGAGACACGCCAGGAGTAAGCAACCACACCTGCTACATTAACTTTTTTCTCACATGGATTCATGTGGAAAATCAAAATGTCACCTTTATTAAAAGTAGCAGTAGGGCTTCCCTGGTGGCACAGTGGTTGAGAGTCCGCCTGCCGATGCAGGGGATGCAGGTTCGTGCCCCGGTCCGGGAAGATCCCACATGCCGCAGAGCGGCTGGGCCCGCGAGCCATGACCACTGAGCCTGCGCATCTGGAGCCTGTGCTCCGCAACGGGAGAGGCCACAACAGTGAGAGGCCCGTGAACCGCAAAAAAAAAAAAAAAGTAGCAGTAGTGCTAAATTGTAGTAATTGAAGAACATGGCTTGGATCCATGTCAAAAGATTTCCCACTTGTAGCCTAGATCTTGAGATGACCACCCCCTCTACGGTAGAATCTGGGGCTGCAGAGGACAAACTTCCCCACCCAGGTGGAGGAGATACTGCTGCTTTTCATAACTATTTAGCCCCAAAAAGGGAGGACAGAGGGTCATAGCTTTCCAGAGCTATCTTTAGAAGGCAGATGTTAGGCTCACTTCAAATATGCTTTGCAGAAGGACAGACCTGTCCCTCGAGCAAACACTCTCAAAAAGGGAGAGGAGGATAGGCATGAGCTCATGCCTTTGTCAGGCTCAGCTGACAAGCTCGCCTTTGAACTTGGGGAGAAGTGAAGGGATATAGGAAACAGGTATATTTTCCCAATAATAGACAGTTAAGCAGATGGTCTAATGGAGGCATGAGAACTAGAGTATATGCCATTGAAAGGAATGGCTCCAAAAGTATTTTTATCCTGAAGAACAAAATTCCATCCCACACTTGCAGTAATGGGCAGGATGACATCTAACCTGGCCAGAGTCCAAAATCACTTGTCCTATTCTCAGTGTAGCTTGAGATGAATTCCCACAACATTAGACTCATGCCTCTTATTCCCTTCAACAGAAAGCCACATCGTCCTGAGTGACTAACTCTCAGGCAGCTTCAGTTGATGGCATAGAATAAGGGTTGGCAAACTATGGCCCCGGGGCCAAATCTGACTCTCAGTTTTACTGGGACACAGCCATGCCCATTTGTTTAACTAATTACCTGCAGCTGCCTTCGCACTACAATAGCTGATTTTGTCGCAGGAAGGGGGACCCCTTCCAGGGCCCGAGAGTGGGCTCTTGTCTAATGCTCGGAAATGAATTGTCCAAGGAGACACACGCGCTGACAAAGCAAGAGACTTTATTGGGAAGGGGAGCCCGGGTGGAGAGTGGCAGGGTAAGGGTACCCAGGAGAACTGCTCTGCCACGTGGCTCACAGTCTCAGGCTTTATGGTAATGCGGTTAGTTTCCGGGTTTTCTCTGGCCAATCATTCTGACTCAGGGTCCTTCCTGGTGATGTGCACATCACTCAGCCACGATGGATTCCAGTGAGAAGGATTCTGGAAGGTTGGTAGCTCATATGGACTGGCGTCTCCTCTCTCCTTTCGACCTTTCCCGAATTCTTCCAGTTGGTGGTAGCTTGTTAGTTCCACGTTCCTTACCAGGACCTCCTGTTGTAAGATAACTCATGCAAGTGGTTACTGTCGTGCCTGGCCAGGACGGACGGTTTTGGTCAGTGGTTCCCCTAACAACTTGGGTAGACTTTTTTTTTTTTTATAAAAGGAAGTTTATGGCTGCATTATCATTATAAAAAATGGACTATATTTTTAATGTTATTATATAATTTATAGACTTATATAGAAAAAACTTAGATTTACGTAAAAGTTGCAGATAGTACAGAGAGTTGATTTGAGTAGTTTTGACAGAAACGATATGGCCTACAAAACCTAAAGTGGGTATTATCAGGCCCCTTACAAAAAAAGTTTGTCAACTCCTAACACAGAAGAAAAAAGCACTTTAGTCCTTATTTATGCTACCAGTGTGCCAAGAAACAGATACATAGGCAGTTTCTAAATCTGCTACAGGAAAATGAAAGTGAATTAGTATGTTACTGAAGTCTCACAACTGCAACAAGTTGAGAAAAAGGCCAGCATAGATTAGGGAAAAGTGAGTGAACAGATTGCTTTATATGCTCTTTTCTTAAATGCAAGTACATACAAATTCAAGCTGTTTGAAACAGACTATTTCGAAGGGACTGTGTCATCTTGGTTGGATTTTGCTCAACTCCAAAAACCTTAACTGACCTCCTTGCGTTTGCAGAGTCTGCCCTGGGTGTTGTGAAAGTCCAAGAGGAGGTGTACAAATACCTGCAATGTGATGCAGATGGTTCTAGGGAAGGAATGGTTGTGGATGGAGTCAGAGAAGGAAGCCAAGATAGGAACAAACGGTGATTAACACTGTCCACCTCTCAACAGAAGGTTGAGGTACTTTTAAACGTTCTCTTGTTGGACATATCCTTTTCATCTTATTCATCAGTTTTAATGTCTTAATAAACCCTTCCTAAAGAAATGGAACATCATACTATTTCACATTATAAACTTGTACATACATATACTTCCACAGCCATCCTCCAAGAAGTATCTTGTGTGGGTTGGTTGCTGGGTTTTTTGGTTCGTATTGTGATGGTTGCTATTGCTTGGAGAATTTTGTTGCTGTTGTTGTTGTTTTTAACTCACTACAGAGGTCTGAAAATTGTTGAGCTCTCATACAGCTGGTCCAAACATAACTTCAGTGTTGACTCAACTAAATTGCACATCAACTGGCCAACACACTTTATAGTTATTCTATGAGGACATCACTAGCCAGACTCCTTAATTTATGTTCTCAGAAGTCACTGTCTCTCCAGCCCCTTTGCATTTTCCCAGCGGCAGGAATAAACTCTTTGTAGGTGATTGAATGTCTTTGGCATACAGAACTGCCTCTGGTTGCCCCTGGGTGGTGGGTAATCAGAGGATGGGGTTCACTGTATTATTCTGTTTTTGTTTGAAAATGTCCATGATAAAACTTCAGGGTTGTTTGTTTTTTTTTTAACTGATTGTTGGCTATAGTTGGTTCTCTGATGCTGGAACAGCCACTCCATATTCCACTGGTCTTTGCAAACTGGAGCTTGTAATTTTCATTAGCAGTCATTGCTAGGGTGGCCGCCATACGTGAAAAATGAAGGCATTGAGAAGAACAAGGTAAACGCTGCTTCCTAATGCTTCAGAGTGGAGCATGCGCTTGAGAGGTACAGCCAAACATTCAGGTTAAAATGAGAAAATATTTTGAGCAGAAATTGTATGTTAATGGCCTTGCATATATATCCTTTCCAAAGAAAGTTACTTATAAAATAAGCTCTTATCCGTAAGCTGCTCCTTATTTATTAACTACTTCTATTAAACTCCTATATGCAAAGGCCCATGCTAGACAGGGAGACACAAATATAAAATTTGTCTTTGGCAAATTGGACAAAGAAAGAATAAAATAGGTAACACCTAATCCCCGAAACTTAACACAGAATCTTGGACCCGGACCTCAGTGACCAGAAATCAGCATAGTTCAACTCATTTCAGGCCTAACACCATTAATAGAGCACCTACTCTGGGTAAGGTTCTGGGCTAGATACTAAAACTATGGGCGGGAAAATAAAGTACAGTCCCCATCCTTGGTCTAGTGGGGAAGACAGATAACAAAATCAACTCTTTAATCGTGGAATGCACTAGAATAGTGGATACTATGAGATGACAGAGAAGGACTTCAGGGAAGTCTTCATGAGTTCAATCTTAAAGGATGCTTAAGATTAGCAAGTGGTTTAAAGCTGGGAAGAAGCAGAGAGTTAAAAAATGTCACAAGTACGGGTCAGGAATTATTTGATAATCATATACACCAGTAGTATAAAATTGTAAAATTATCACTAGAATGTGAGCTCCGTGAGGGGCTTTCGTCTTGTTTTGTTCACCGTATGTCTGGCTTATGGTAGGCACTCACTAAGTATTTATTAAATGAATAAATAAATCCAACTATAAAGTGTTGCTAGAGTCCAGAGTTTACGGTAGATAGTGACAGTGGAGCTAGAAAGGACAAGGTCGAGGAATTCTGGTAAAAAGCTTGGATTTTGGGCTTCCCTGGTGGCGCCGTGGTTGAGAGTCTGCCTGCCGATGCAGGGGACGTGGGTTCGTGCCCCGGTCCGGGAGGATCCCACATGCCGCGGAGCGGCTGGGCCCGTGAGCCATGGCCGCTGAGCCTGCGCGTCCGGAGCCTGTGGAGCTCCGCAACGGGAGAGGCCACAACGGTGAGAGGCCTGCGTACTGCAAAAAAAAAAAGCTTGGATTTTATGATAATGGAGAAACACTCAAGAATTTCACAAAGAATGCATGATGGGATGTGTGTTTTTGAGCTTCAAGGGGGAGAAGAGACCTCAGGGGCACAGACTGGAGAAAGAGAAACCAATTTGTAAGCTGTTACTAAAACCCAGAGGGAAGTTGATGGGGTAAAAATCCATGGAATTCAGAGACAAATTTAATGTCACCTAAAGCCACCCGAATGCCTAGCATGAAAAAGACTGGCAATACCAAGTGTTGTCAAGCGTGTGGAACAACCAGAACCCTCATCCCCTGCTGGTGGAGTGTACATTGATGCAATCACTTCGAAAAGCTGTTGGGTATCTCCTACTAAAGCTGAACTCAGTAGTCCCCCTTTCGGGTAGACAACAGAACCCAACAAGAATGGGTGCTCATTTGCCCCCTGAGATGTCCCCACAAAGTTGTGGAAAAGGATTTTCCTAGCAGCACTCTTGGTCACAGCCAAAATGGATAAACTGTGTTATAGTCGTGCAACAGAGTACTAAAAGTCGACACTGAAAAATGAATGTATGGCCGTTACACAGGTGAATCTCAGAAACATCACGTTGAGTGAAAGAAGCCAGACACAGAAGAATACGCACAACATACTGTAGAATTCCATTTATAAAAGTTCAAAAACAGACTAAGTTCAGTTATGGTGAAAAATCCAGAACAGTGTTTGGCTTGGGGCACAGGGTGATGACTGGGAGCGAGGGACTAAAGCTCTATCTGCATCTTGATCTGGACATGGTTACACAAGTGGGCTCTCTTTTGTAATAACTCCCCAAACTGTATGCTGACATGTGTGCAATGTTCTGAATATATATGAATGTTTTAAGTGACCTCAGTTTCCTGGCTCAGGTACGAGGGTGGGTGATGGTGCCCTGTACTAGGCTCAATGTATCTAAAAGGAAGAGGAGTCACATTCAACAGTAGCCAAGGCTCTTAGTGCACTTGTGGCTTCTGGCTGCCCAAGTCCCAGCACAGGCATGCCACAACCCCGTGGTCATGGAAATCACCCCTCCCTGGAAATCTCCCTTCAGGCCTGTGCCTTCCTATGTCTAATACACTCATAGATTGTGCCAGCCCTCTGTGCAGGGCAGTGTCCTCCAAGGAGAGATGCCCATCTTTAGGGGCCCCCAATCTCTCTTTGGTTCCACAATGCTTTTTGGCAGTGGGGGAGATCCTAAGATAAGGAGGCATAATCAGATCCACTAGAGTTATTGCCATAAGAATGACAAAAATATCATCTTCTAGACCACTGCGGGGGGGGGGACTGTCTAGAATTACATGGCGGTGGTCGTGGGGAACAGACACACCTTGGGAACTTCTCATCCCTTCTTTGCCAGTGCCTTTCTTCTGCTCACCTAGTACGTGTGCCCTTCACTGGAGTCAAGCCACTCCTGAAGCAGAGGAGTAGAGGATAGAGGCTCAGGAGGAATCTTGGACAGAGGGCACAAGGAAGGATAAACGGGAACCACTGCAAACATAGTACCTTTCCGGCTCCCATGGAGAAGGACAGACTGAGACTGGGGTGAACCCCAAGCCTCTCCCACCCTGCATTCCACCCCAACATTGGTTAGAGACAAGGGACAAAGTTCCCTTCCAACCAGACCGAGCTGTCTAGAAAGTCCTAATACCCCCAAGCGAAAAAAGTATGCCCAAGCTCCCAACCTCCAGCCTCATGGAGGATGCCAAGTCTTCCTTTGCCTCTCCTTGGTCAGGAGTTTCCTGGCAGTGGGTTCAGTACTTTGGTCAGTTGGCTAAGCTTAGCATCCTTTTCCTGTCCCCAGCCAAGTCTGGTCATTCAGGTGGCCAAGCCCTGCCTATGTTATTGCCAGGACTTCTTGTCTTGGTACCTGCTCTAGCCTGAGAGGAGTATGAAACTCCCTTCATGCCCTAGAGGCACCGTCCCGCTGCCACTGACTCCTAAGAAAGAGCCTTTTGCAGATCCTTTCTGACACCTTCCTCCCCTGGTGGCCAAGGCCAAGAGAACTATTTATAGAGGAGATGGCTACAAACCAGACAACCCAGATAAATCATGAAATTCTCCACCCACTTAGGTAACCCTATCCTCAAGAATCAAAAGAGCAATTTGCTGTTATAGAAGTGGATCCCTGAGCGAGCCGGTAAGTGAAACGGGATCAAGACAGACGCACAAGTGTGGGGTTTACTTTCAAGGAACAGAACGAACCATGATGCCCACAGGCACCATGCTGCTATAAGGGGAAGCAGAATCGTTAGATGTGGGCATAGTTTCTTCTCTGCTGCACACTGAGCACTGAAGTGAGTTCTAGACTTTTCTAACCCCTGCCCCCAATGTCCTAACACCATTTCTGGCTGCTGAAACCTCCCTCACTGGAAACTCAAGTCTTCACCCAATCTCAGCCTCATCTTACCCACACTCTTCCTTCTCTCCACCCACCTCATACAACTGGTACTAAACTGATCATGAATAGTTAAGGGTCTCTAACTTCCATATTTCATCAAACATAAGATGTGCATTGACAGAGGCACCCTTATTTTATCTCCTACTGAAAAGTGTTCCAAATAAAATATACCATCCCCTGTGAAATGCATCCTGATTCAGAGATGTGAGAATTTGAAAAGAAAATGTGCTTCTATGAATCAATTAATTAAACTACTATTACCTGGGCTAAAGTCAGGGCATGGGAAATCACAAGCCATTTGATTTCAGGGGATCATGTATATGAATTAACGAGCCCTCAAGATCAGTGTATAAACGCTCTGAGAAGTTTCAGTGATTGGGTTTCCTCATTTCCAACAACATGATATGTTTTAGATCTTAATTTAGAGGAACATCGTGGAGAATTATATAAATCTGGCAAAATATTAGCATAAACAATTTTGAAAAGCTGCCAAATAATTAAAACATCAGGAATTTAATGTGTTTAATGTATGTTTAAAGTATCTTGCAGATGATGGAAATGAGTAGAGGATAAGTTTATAACCAGGAACAAAATTCCTCAAAGCTTCATCTTTGCCATGTTTGAACCAATAACTATTTCACCTTTGTGTATCTGTGAACAGATTTTTGAACTTTGTGGAACTGATGCTGAAAAACTGGAAGAAAAGATTCGAGAACTAATGTAAGCTGATCTCCAAGACAAAACATACTTGCAACGTTTTAAAACGCCACCGTGAATGTGTTTGTGTTTTTATTTCCAGCAAACATTGTAGTGTTCTATTGATCTCTCTCCTAATGCTTTACAGGTTGAATTCCATATTGCCATCTCACTGCAAAAATTATTGGAACTCTTGTGCTATCAGAGATTGTGTCATTTGCATTCTCTCACTTGGCCTTTCCACTTCCTCTGAGCACATTCCTTACGCAGCGTCCTTCACAGCAGAGGCCCTGCACAGCTAAGTAATACCAGCTCAGTGAGAAAGTTTTCCAGAGATTGTGGAAGATGGGATCCACCTCAGCAATGAAGAAACAAATAAATGTCTTATTGGCCTGGTGCACTCCAAATACATGGAGGCCTCTTCCCCATTGAGTCATTGTTTGTAGTACAAAATTCTCCAGTACATCACCTTGTATTAGAAATGTGTCATTGGATAAAAGCACATATAAACAGCTATGCTTACATATATAAAAACTTATTACATGCTAGGCAATATGCCAAGCCTGTAGCCGAAATTCAGCCTCTGTACACTGATACTGAATGGAATCTTGGAGACAGTTTTGGATGAAGTAGAAAAGAATTGCTTTACTGCTTTGCTGGGCAAAGGGGGGCCACAGTGGGCTAATGCCCTCAAAACTGTGTGTCCTGACCTGGAGGGGGTAGTGAGGAGTTTTATAGTAAATGGTTCAAAGAGGAGGGCGCGATCAGCTCGTGGACAGGACATTCTTCTGACTGGTTGGTGGTGAGGTAACTGGGAGCCAGTATCATCAACCTTCCGATTCCAGCTGCTCTGGGGTCTGCATGCTTGTGGGCAGCATACAGTAAACTTCTTCCACCTGGTGGCGGTTTCGGTACAGTAAGTCCCTTACATACGAACCTTCAAGTTGTGAACTTTCAAAGATGCAAACGTGAGTTCGCATGTGCAATCACGTAAGTTCACGTGTCTGGCGTACATTGTCACATGCGTGCCTCCTCTACAAGTGGTTGTGTTTTTGTGTACTTTACAGTACTGTATAGAGTACAGTAGTACAGTATCTTTATTTCAAGCCCAGGATGTCCAGAAGCAAGCATAAAAGCAGTGGTGATGTAGCTGGTACTACTTTAATTTTCAAGGTACTGTACTGTAAGATTAAACGTTTTCTTTATTTTTGTGTTTGTTATGTATTATTTGTGTGAAAAGTATTATAAACCTATTACAGTACAGTATTCTAAAGCCAGTTGTGTTAGTTGGGTACCAAGGCTAACTTTGTTGGACTTATGAACAAAAGTGGACTTAGGAACACACTTTCGGAATGGAACTCATTCGTATGTAAGGGACTTACTGTATCTGCAAAACAGCTCATAGATATTGTTATATATATATCCCTTGAGCGGGAACCGGGAACTCGTCCCAAGGCCACACTATTGTTTTTCTTGTTTGTTTGTTTTTGTTTTTTGCGGTACGCGGGCCTCTCACTGTTGTGGCCTCTCCCGTTGCGGAGCACAGACGCGCAGGCTCAGCGGCCATGGCTCACGGGCCCAACCGCTCCGCAGCATGTGGGAGCTGCACGGATGGGGGCATGAACCCGCGTCCCCTGCATCGGCAGCCGGACTCTCAACCACTGCACCACCAGGGAAGCCTCGAACTATTGTTTCTTGACTCCTCCTCCCTTGTCTCCGCATCCCCTCCCTTCCCTGATTAGCAACTATTTGAACCTGCCCGTTGGAACTCAGGGAAGGTCATGGAGGCTGAATGAAGCTATTTCCTACAAACAAGAAACGGAACACAGAAAGGCTTTTGTGCCCAGGAGGCTCACAGGATCCTGCTCAGTTTCAAGCCTTTTGCATCCATCACCCTGTTTAACCTTTGCAACAATCCTGTAAGTAGCCATGTACTAATAAATGTTTAATTGGCTCTCTGGGAAGAAAAAAGTTCCAGTTTGTAGTGATTGCCAATTTCGTTGGTGTAAATACTTGGTAGATTTCAAGCTACCAAATGATGTCACTAAACATGGAGCTGGGAAAAGATGGGCCTAATAGGCTCTTGTGAGCTGCTTAAGATTTAGATCCAGGACACCAGTACCTACAAATGAGGTACTACTTTTATCCCTCTCTTCTTACAGAGAATAGAAGACACAATCTAGTTAAATTGAAACCATGCAACTCAGATTGGGAATTGAACCCACGGGCCAGGACTCAAACCCAGCCAAAACCCAGATTGGGACTTAAACCCATGTTAACTGAGATCACACACCTGGCCTCAGAACTTAATCAATTTCAGGTTCTTGATGTCTCGTTGCAGAAATAATTCAGTGAGAGACAAAGTGATAGGTAAGAAGTGGATTTATTTAGAGAGAAATACACTCCCCAGACAGAGCGTGGGCCATCTCAGAAGGCGAGAGTGGCACCAGGGTATGGGGTTGTCAGTTTTTATAGGGGTGGATCATTTCGTAGACTAATGAGTGGGAGGAGTATTCCAACTATTTGGGGGAAGGGATTGGGATTTTCAGGAATTGGGCCACTGCCCACTTTTTGACCCCTACCGTTGGCCTTGGAACTGTCATGGCGCCTGTGGGTACGTCATTTAGCTTGCTGATGTGTTACAATGTGCATATACTGAGGCTGAAGGTCTAGTGGAAATCGACTCGTCTGCCATCTTGGACCCATTTGGTTCTAATCAGTTTATGTCATGTCCTCGGGCTACGTCATTCTTTTAAAGGTTGTGCCCTGCCCCCTTCCATCCTGTTTCAAAATGACTTACCCAGATTTTCCCAGAAGAATCCAGTGCTTTGAAATTTCTTTCATCTCTTCTAGGGGATTGATAGGAATTTCTTCTCCCTTCAGGAGCACTGCCCTGGCATGTGGTGAAATGTCTCATTTACATACATCTCAGTAACACAATGTAATCCAACTTCCTTTCCTGGGTCCTGTAAAGCACTGGGTTGCTGCATTCTGAGAAAACAGGGATTTGCAGTCTTGCCTCCAACAATGACTAGTCCCTTTACCGGTCCCAAATGTATATCCTCCTGCTGTGTGTTCAGGCCTTTCTGCATCCACAGTAACTTTTCATTTCAATACTGACAGTGTATTCTTTTAAAAGACATTTTAAACTCAACCTATAGGGCATCAACAAGGCTCCTAAATTGATTCAGGTGACCACACATGAATAGCTTCGGCTGACAACCAAGTCAGACCTGCCACCTGGTCCACTGTGATTGTGAGATGCCACTCCTTGTCAGGGGCATCTCAATTTCAAAGATGTTAAAATGTGAAATAATGTGCACCTGGAGTATTCAAGCTCCTTGATCTCACAATTAAATGTTAGCTCAAGAGCAAAAGGTTGGGGGCTTCCCTGGTGGCGCAGTGGCTGAGAGTCCGCCTGCCGATGCAGGGGACACGGGTTCGTGCCCGGGTGCAGGAGGATCCCACATGCCGTGGAGCGGCTGGGCCCGTGAGCCATGGCCGCTGAGCCTGCGCGTCCTCCGGAGCGGGAGAGGCCCGCGTACCAAAAAAAAAAAAAAAAAAAAAAAAACCAGCAAAAGGTTAAAAGCAAACTGTCATAAAAAGGCTGTTGTACTCCTTCTGAATGATAAATTGATCTCAGTCCCTTGAAATGCAAGTATCAGTTAATCAATGTTTGTCTCACTAAGGAAAGGACAAGCAGAGGAGGACTCCCGCAGGGAGCAGGGAGGGGTACAGCTCTCTTGACCTTTCTTTAACCTTGAGTTGCTTATCTTGACCCTTAGGATGTTTAAGCTGAAACACTCATAGGATGGGAGCATGTTCTCTTTCTCATCTCTGATTTGCTGGTATTCAGCCCAATGCACAGACCAGAGGAGATCCAGAAGACACGAAACTAAATTCAATATGGAATCCTGAATGGGAGCCTAGAGCAGAAAGGGGCATAAGTGGGAAAAAATGGTGAAGTGCAAGTAAAATCTGGTGTTTAGTCCTCAGTAACATACCAGTGTTGGTTTCTTAGTTTTGACATATACTATGATAATTTATTAACATCAGGGGACTGGGTGCGAGGTATATGGGAACTCTCTTTACTCTCTCTGCAGCTTTTCTGTAAATCCAAAATTATTCCAAAATATAAAATTTATTTTTTAAGATGCCTCCGTAACGTGGCTATAGGGGAGAAGCACTAGTGTTTTGTGAGCGCGTGTTATCCCTACTTGACCATGATGTGACCTGGGAGTGCTTTCCCATGAAATGACTGTTGACCTGATGTCTTAAAAATGAGGAAGTGTTTTATGAAAATCACAGGTCACAAGGTTAAAAAGCCTGGGACTTGGAGATTAGAAGATCGTTTTGATTCCAAGAAAGTTTTTTTTTTCTTTTTTACTAAAAATTCTTAATTATTTTTAGTGATGCCTTAGGCAGAGTAGGGCGTCCCCAAAGGAAAAGAACCAGATATAGCTTTTTTTAAATTTATTTTATTGAAGTATAGCTCATTTACAATGTTGTGTAATTTCTGCTGTACAAGCAAAGTGATTCCGTTGTATGTATATATACATTCTTTTTCATGTTCTTTTCCATTATGGTTTGTCCCAGGATATTGGATCTAGTTCCCTGTGCAATACAGTAGGGAGATACAGTATACAGATACAGCTTTTTGACATAAGAGAAGCCATTTTAGGCCTAAACCATTTTGTGATCTAAGCCTGGCCATAATGCTTGCCCTTGACTAGATCTCAGTAATTAATGATCTTAAGGGAACAAAGGAATGAAAAGTAGTCAAGAAACAATAGTTCAGAGATAAAATAGAGTCCTAGTTCCTCCTCAAGGGATATACATCACAATCTGATACAGATCTTTGAGTTCTGCAGGAATTAAGTCCCCTACCCAGGTGGAGGATGTAACTATGCTGAGACCCCAGATTGGTTGGGGCCTAAGGAAAGAGGATGGTGACCTCTGCTGACCCTCCTGACTTCACTCAGCTAAAGCTTGGACTCTGTCAACCTTTGCCCCAATTCTGTGTTGAATTCTCTTCAGCTCAAGCCCCTTCATAAATATGCATGTACCCTTAGCTTAAAACTCTCCCAATTTTGCAGCTGGGGAGACACTGCTTTGGGAAAGATCCCCAGTGTTCTCCTGACTTGCTGCGAGCAAGAAATCCTTCCTTCTCCTGCTCTTCCGTTTGGTTGTGTCTCTTGGCAGCTAACCCAGTTGTTTTGGTAACAATGCTGCCACTTTCCAGCCCAGACCCCGCCTCAGTGGGGCAGATGGAAGCCTTCATGAAGGCTTGAAGGCTTGTTTGAGTTTGCAGGCAGGTCTCACTGCTTGTCTGCCTGAACAAAATCAAGCCTGGCATTTCTGTTTCCCACTAGCCTGACCTCACCACCGGGGTGAGGATGGAAGGTTTTATGGCTCCTAAACTTTAAATCTTTGGGCCCAGATATACCAGGACAAAGGAAGAAGAGTTCCTCTCTCCACCAAAGCAAGAGCCTGGTGGGGCCTGAAGCTGTCACTCTCCGGCATTCCCCAGACATGCCATTCTATGGAGCCCAGGTGATATGTGAGTAAGGCTTAGACAGAGGCTGGGCCGGATGGGATTTCCATGCCAGGGATCTCAGCTTGGAGCTAGCCCGCTCTAAAGGGCCAGACTGCTGGAACGTCAACGAGTGTGGCCAGGGAGCTGTGGGCCAGACTGAGGCCCTTGGGCCTAGACCAGCACTGGCATTAGTACAGGAGAGTGAATATTCCTGTTACCGACCTGGGTCCTTGGACTCTTTAATCAATAGAAATTGATGAGGCCAGATGAGAAATTCAGGCAAGGTTTTACTGGGACTCATGCTGCAGCACGAGCGAGCAAAAATAAGAAACAGGTGCCCTTGGGAGTGGGTAGCAAACGAAGCTGGTTCCTTAAATGGAGTGAGGGTAGGGGCAGAAAGGTGGGTTGGGCAGGAGGGGTAGCTTGGGCGGTCTGCCTGCCTCCGTGGTGGTGCTGTGTGCAGGCATGATGCGAAGTGCCCTGCTTTTGTTCTCCGCACCTCAGAAATGGCAGTTGGTTTGTGGCCTTTCTGTAGCTTATTGTTCATAATTACCCCAACTGCACATGCGTGCAGTTATTTACAGTTTCTTTGTATTTTGTTGCTCAAGGAGAGATTTATCCAGGTGCAAGCACTCCAGTAAAAGGTCCCAGGTCCCAGCCTATCTCATTCCCATCACCTTGGCTAAGGCCTCCACCCATCCCCAGAGCACCGGCTACTCTAGGAAAGATGGCTGGGAAATCATTCTATGGCTGGTGGCAGTGGAAAGATGGAGTTCTGTGCATGAACGTGGAATGTGTGCACGTTGGAGCAATGGAAGTCAAGGACCACCTGTAACCAGTCAACTTGTGCAAGTCACTGGCCTCTGGAAAGGGCCCCCCCAAAATTGTCTTTGGAGAAGAGAAGCAGGATGGAGGATGAATTCCATGCCCTGATGTGCCATGGATGGAATCACCCAGACAGCCTCCAGCGCTTTACTTTCTGTAGCATCTCTGTACCTGATGGAGCAAGAAGATGTTTCATTTTCTTCATTGTTATTTGAGTCGTGCCTTCCATGTCAGCAGTAAAAGAGGATACGTGTCGGAGTCCCAGAGAATTCCCTGGAAACCAAAGTCTTCTCCATCTCACTTTCAGCAGCCAAGGTCTCAACATAATTTCTCTGGCTTAAGAGTAGAAGAAAGGGGCTTCCCTGGTGGCACAGTGGTTGAGAGTCCGCCTGCCGATGCAGGGGACACGGGTTCGTGCCCCGGTCCGGGAAGATCCCACATGCCGTGGAGCGGCTGGGCCCGTGAGCCATGGCCGCTGAGCCCGCGCATCCGGAGCCTGTGCTCCGCAACGGGAGAGGCCACAACAGTGAGAGGCCCGCGTACCGCAAAAAAAAAAAAGAAAAAATGTAGAAGAAGGGTCCATACTTTGATAATGGCCTTTCTATTTTGAGAGGAATAGAGAATGGGACATCACTTAATTTCTGCCATGTTGTCTAATGGCTGCATTGTGCATTTTTACCAGTGCCATATTTATTTATCAAGCACTAACAGTGTTTTATAGCTGAGATAGGACCCAATGATGGTTCATAAAATGCAGTGTAGTAGGCATTTTCTTAAAACCAAACAAAACATATCGGAGTACATTTACGGCAGTAATGGTGAGTATTATTTCATGAAACACGTTTAGTTATATGTATGTTTATACTGGGGTCACAATGTAAAATATATTTCTCACCGTGGGTTCTGGCGAGGCATGACTGAAAGCCATTGCTATAAGGGTTTCGTCTTTGTCAGGGATGGCTAGGTATAGGGGTTCTCAAAGTGAGGTTCTGGGACCAGGAGCATCACCTGGGAACTTGGTAGAAATGCACATTCTCAGACACCCCCCACCCGCCTCTAGGTACCCTGAATCAAAAGCTGGGTGAGGTTGGGGGGCGGTCATGGGAGGAACCCAGATTATTCTTTTTTTTTTTTTTTTTTTGCGGTACGCGGGCCTTTCCCTGTTGTGGCCTCTCCCGTTGCGGAGCACAGGCTCCAGATGCGCAGGCTCAGCGGCCACGGCTCATGGGCCCAGCCGCTCCGCGGCATGTGGGATCTTCCCAGACCGGGGCACGAACCCACGTCCCCTGCATCGGCAGGCGGACTCTCAACCACTGCGCCACCAGGGAAGCCCCAGATTATTCTTTTTATTTTCTACTTTGTATTTAATTAAGTAGCTGTTGCAAGAAGGTGTACACATACTAAATACATCACATTTAGCTAACCTCATTGACCATGGAGACCAGCACTAATCTGCAGTCTTGTTCTTAGCCCAGAAGGCACATCCCCACCTGGAAGGGGCACCCTTGAAATGACACTGAGTTACTTATGTTGACTCCTCTGCATCTTGCCTAGGCCTTCCCACCTTGTTGGTAGACTGAGGAATCCAGTCAACTGGACGCACACTCACATTTGAGCACCACTGATAAAGTCCATCAAAGGATTGTTTTACAAACATGAGTGAGGCCCAACTCTACAGTGAGGGTAGTAATCAAACTTTGTACGGCACAGCAATGTTTTTGTGCAGCCGTTCACAGCATTACTTCATTTCTTTCCAAAAATAACCTTGTGAGGCAGAGAAGGCTGATGTTTTTATCCTCATTTTTCTCTCTGAAAAACCTAGGATTGTCCCTGCTTGGATAATAATTTGGTTTTAATTGATTCTTAATATTAAGCTAAGCAAAACCATGGAGTGCCAAGTGGGCAACAATATCTTGTTAACTAGAATTCTTATCACTTCACAAACATTCATGGGAAGCTTTAAAACTTCTTTTATAAATGCAAATTAAGCCTTAAAGCAAGCTTGTAAGATAACTGAAATTCTGTTTTAACCTGATGGACACCAAAATGACTTTGCTAAATTTAAACTGCATTTCAGTGGAAACCCATGGTCACTGGAGAACCAAAGGGGATTGAGCCTGTTGTTTGTTTGCTGTGATGGTTTTTTGGTTTTTTTTTTTAATATTTATTTATTTGGCTGTGTCAGATCTTAGTTGCAGTGCGTGGGCTTCTCTCTAGTCGTGGTGTGTGGGCTCTCTAGTTGTGGTGTGTGGGCTCTCTAGTTGTGGAGCGCAAGCATGCAGTTATCCCATGGCATGTGGGATCTTAGTTCCCCGACCAGGGATCAAACCTGCGTCTCTTGCATTGGAAGGTAGATTTTTAACCACTGGACCACAAGAGAAGTTCCTGCTGTGATGGTTTTTAAATAAAGCAAGGAAACACTGAAAACAAACAAACCATCAGTGAGGCATTAGAACCAAAGAGGACAAAAACAATTTGCAACTCTTATGATCAGTAATGAGGCTTATTCATTTCACACACTATCTTATTTAATCCTCAAGCAAACCTATGATATCAGTAACAGCCCCCTTGGTACCCATGGAAGATTAATTCCAGCACCTCCCTCAGATACCAAAATCCCTGGATGCTCAAGTCCCTTATATAAAATGGCATGGACTTTGTATATGACCTGCAGACATTCTACTGATACTTTAGATCATGTCTAGATTACTTATATTACCTAAAACAATGTAAATTATATACATAGATGTAAATACAACATAAATGCTGTGTAAATAGTTGCTTTCATGCAGCAAATGCAAGTTTTGCTGTCCGGAACTTTCTGGAATTTTTTTTTTAATATTTTCTATATGTATCTGGTTTTATCTGTGGATGCAGAACCCATGAATATGAAGGGCGGACTGTACTGGATTTCTATAAAGCCACTGCTCCCCCAGATGAGCCTTATTCATTCTCCTAAAAACAATGGGGCTTTTCTCCAGAAAACTCCTCCATCAATATTGAAAAGGCTGGGTGGGAACTTGTCACCAGGTAAGAACGCAACCTCAGCCAGGATTCCTTAGCCCTAAATTTTCCAAGCTTTTGTCATTTGCCTGCCAATTTAATTATCATTTACTTCTCCTGTTCACTACTTGTATATGAATACATTTATTTTGCAACAAATCTTTTTATCAACACACCGTTTTCTAAAATTATTATTGAAAAATAGTTGATTTATATTAGTTTCAGGTACACAGCACAGTGATTCAGATACACACACACACACACACACACACACACACACACATATTCGTTTTTAGATTCTCTTCCATTATACGTTATTTATTACAAGATATTGAGTATAGCTCCCTGTGCTATACAGTAGGTCCTTGTTGGTTATCTATTATATGTCTGTATATATATATATGTGTGTGTGTGTATATTTTAATCCCAAACTCCTAATTTATCCCTCCCCCACCCTTTTCCCTTTGGTAACCATAAGTTGGTTTTCTATGTCTGTGAGTCTATTTCCATTTTGTAAATAACTTTGTTCGTATCATTTTTTTAGATTCCACATGTAAGTGATATCATATGGTATTTGTCTTTCTCTGTCTGATTTACTTCACTTAATATGATAATCTCTAGGTCCATCCATGTTGCTGCAAATGGCAATATTTCCTTCTTTTTTATGGCTGAGTAGTATTCCATTGTGTACTACATACCACATCTTCTTTATCTATTATCCATTTTTTATCCATCTGTCAATGTCAGCATACCTTAAATAGAAGACCAGTATTGTTCTCAGAAGAAAAAATAAAAACTTAATAAGCAAATACATTGAAACAAAATCATTCAATGATGAAATTTGGTATGTGGCCAGTCAAAGACTCAAAGGCTGAGTGCTTACTCTCCCCTCCCCTCCCCTCTCCTCCTCTCTTTTCTTTCTCTCTTCCAACAGGATGAACAACTATTAGAGAGGTGTTAAATAGAATAGCACCAAATTAAGACTTTCTTCTTGAGTGATCAGTATTGAAAGAGAATAAAAAAGGTATCAAGAGGGGGTATATGGAAACTCCCTGTACTTTCTGCTCAGTATCTCTTAAACCTAAAACTCTTAAGAAAAAAAGCCTATTAATTTTTTTAAGTGTACTCATAAAAATAAAATTAGGAGTTTTAAATTGAACAACAACAAAAAGGACCAACATTCTCCCTGAATGAGTCAAGGCTATTTAATGCTGCATTCCCCATACTACCCCAAATCATCAGAAATTCCTACCTGAAATTACCTCTCATGGTCACATGGGTCCATGGCTTCCATTTTGTGAAAACGTAGCCAACGTCTGATTATATGAAAAAATAAGAGGAAAAAGCAGAGATGGGATGGTTTCCTATTGATGGCAGAATGAAGTTGTGAATCACTCATCTTTCTGCCAAAGCCGTTCGTGATCTGGTCCTCATGTTCACGTTTGCCCTCCTGCCATTGCCCACAGACCCCAGGCATTATCATTATGTCAAACTCTTCCCTGCATCTGGAATTTCCTCCCCACATCTCTGCCTGTCAAATCTTCTTCAGGATCACCCAGCACACACACCATTCCTTCAAATGGGCCCACACAGTCACGTGAAGCCTCCCTCGGCTATCCCAGATGGGGAGAGCGTTCTTTCTCTTGGGTGTCTGTGGAGCTGTGTGTGCACAACCATTAGAGCCACCATCTTTTGTGGGGTGTGATGGAGTTTTACATCTGCCTAGGGTACCAGATAAAATACATGGTGCCTAGTAAACTTTGACTTTCGGGTAAACAAAGGATAATTTTTAGTGTAAGTATGTCCCATGTAGTATTTAACTGGGTGTCCTGTATTTTTTATTTGCTAAACCTAGCAACCCTGTGTTTGTCTCCTGTGAGACTTAGCTTCCTAGGAAAAGGGTGGTAGCTTTCCATCCCTGTGCATTGCAGTACCAAGGACATTACCAAGCACTTAGTAGAAGCTTGGTAACTATTAGATGGAGAAATGGCGGCATGAATGACTTCTGCCCAAACTCACACAGGAAACCCTAAGATTGCAAATAATGCCAGGAATACATTTCTATTCCTGCCTAGAAATGCAGGTTTGGAAGAGGGAAAGATAATGTGCTCAAATCTAATACATTCATAATCTACAACTAGAAGGAGCGAAGCTGTCTACATGGTTCTCTAGCTTGTCTTCAACACATATAAAAACAAGTCACAGACGGCTTGGTTTCTGTAGACGTTACAGGTCTATAGTTGGCTCCCACACAGATCACATTATGAGGGTGAGAACTTGGTCTACTGAATCCAAAGCCAGGCATGATGAATAGTAGCCACAGCTAAGAACGAATCTACTCCATGTTAGGGCCAGTTCTGTCCCTGTTATTCAGGTAGGCAATGAATCACCATGTTTTGCTTTCAAGCCTTCCTGTGAGGGCGGTGTGTGGTGATGGAAGAAATCACAGGCTCTAAAGTCAGATAAACCTGGATTTGCAGTTATGACTCAGCCACTGCCAGGCCAGAGGCCTCGCTGGGGCTCAGTTTTCTCATCTGTAAACTGGGCTATCATGGATACCTCCCAAAGGTCGAGGTGAGTATTAAATGGAATAGTGTACATGAAGCGGTTGTATGGGACCTGTTCACAGCAAGTGTTCCAGTGAGGATGGGGATAACGATGATGATTTTTTTTGGTTTTTTTTTTTGTTTTTTTTGTTTTCTCCTTCAGTACGCGGGCCTCTCACTGTTGTGGCCTCTCCCGTTGCGGAGCACAGGCTCCGGACGCACAGGCTCAGCAGCCATGGCTCACGGCCCCAGCCGCTCCACGGCATGTGGGATCTTCCCGGACCAGGGCACGAACCCGTGTTCCCTGCATCGGCAGGCGGACTCTCAACCACTGCGCCACCAGGGAAGCCCTGTGGAATTCTTTTTAATTTAATTTTTATTTTATATTGGAGTATAGTTGACTTACAATGTTGTGTTAGTTTCAGGTGTACAGCTAAGTGATTCAGTTATGCATATACATATATCCATTCTTTTTCAGATTCTTTCCCATATAGGTTATTACAGAATATTGAATAGAGTTCCCTGTGCTATACAGTTGGTCCTTGTTGATTACCTATTTTATCTAGAGTAGTGTGTATATGTTATTCCCAAACTCCTAATTTATCCCTCTTCCCCCACCATGTTTCCCCTTTGGTAAGCACAAGTTTGTTTTCAAAGTCTATGTGTCTGTTTCTGTTTTGTAAATAAGTTCATTTGTATCATGTTCCTTTAGAGTCCACATATAAGTGATATCATATTGATATTTGTCTTTCTCTGTCTGACTTACTTCACTTAGTATGATAATCTCTAGGTCCATCCATGTTGCTGCAAATGGCATTATTTCATTCTTTTCTATGGCTGAGTGACATTCCATCACCCTTTAGAGCCAGTTTCTTCCTCTAGCTCCCGAAGAGCAGCTGCTTCTGGGCTCTCATTACCATCTGCGACACCTGCAGAGAATTCTAGGCATTAGCCTCCCATTGGTGGTCGGAACTGCTTCCTCCGCCAGGACGATGCACTTATAATGAAGACTTCTTTGCAGCTCGGGGAAAACTGCCACTGTCCTCTCCTGGTTGTCTGCTTCACAGTCTCCCAAGTGCCTATTTTACCAGTAGGATCCATGTAAGTTTTTTCAAGCTTGATCTGTTGTCCTTCTGAAATTAACTCCTCTGAAATAACAGACTGTTTTGGTATTTGGGAAGAATCTGTTGGTTCTTGGTTTTCTGTTTTCAAACGAGTTAGTCTTCACAGTCCTCAGGCAGGAAGTTCCCGTCCAAGATGTGGGGTGAAGGGAAGGGGGCCAAAAGAAGAGAGCGTGAGGCCAAGGCAGCGGCCTAAATGCTGCTGCGTTCAGATCTTAGGTTGTTGTGAGAATAGTGTTCAAAAATTCAAAGTACATGGTTTATTCAGCTAAAATCCTGGGCTCACAATAATGAAGCATCATCATCTCCTGGCAGGAATGACCGCCTCTGCCAGGCAGCCTTTAGCCTCAGTGTCCTTCCCTGGACACCTCTGGAAGGACGAGGCCAGCTGACGTCGCACAGACTAGGCACAGCCCTCAGGTGAACTCATTCTTTCATTCATTATAGTAATGGAAACAATCAGGAGCTGGGAGAAATTCAGGCTTTTTCAACTGTGCAGCTGGGAAATTACAACTCCCACTACAACACCAGTACCATGCGGGCAAGGGTTTTCATCCGCTTGCCCACCACCATCATCCCAGCGCCTGGGACAGTGCTGGGCACCTAGCAGGTACTCAACACAGCTAGTTGAATGATTGTGGGAATAACGCCACAGATATTTACAAGAGTTAATAATAGTGAGATGAGAGAATTCACACTGGGGAGGAGATGACTCACAGCTGAGTCAAATGTGAACCAGGCTTTAATCCTATAGTCTCCCCTTTTCTATAACAGCCTTTAAAATATCCCAGTTTTATGGGGCATTTTAATGGAGATAAACTTAATAAGTTAAAGTTATGTAATTAGTTATACTCAGCTTCTGTTATAATTACTTATTGATCCAAGGCTGCTTAGGGAGCACCTGGCAACAATGAAAGAAAAACAGTGGCAGGTGTTTGGACTTAGTTTGTGCTTGCTAACTAATTAGATGAGGATTTTTTCCCCTGGAAACCCTAAGCAGTTCTCGTTTGGCTCCAAAATTGAGAGTCGGAACCCAGGGGCTTCAGCCAACTCTGTTTCTCTCTCTTGCTTCTGGACTGGAAGACATTCTAGCATTAAGATGCTTTTGCATATTACTAATGTTACTCATTAGAGGTTGATTTTCTAGTTAAAGTCTCAGCATTCTATTGATGCCAGAGTTTGCACAGTGGAGGGACTGGAGTCAGACTACTAGAGTTTGAATTGCAGTTCTACATTTACTAGCTGTGTGACCTTTAGCACATTACTTAAATTTTCTGTGCTCCAGTTTCAAAATCTATAAAATGGGGATAATGATGGTATTTACATCACTCGATTATAATGATGATTAAACAAATAAACAACGCCTTGGACACAGTAAGTGCTATAAATATCCCTTTAATCATAAAACTACTTGAATTTCTAACACTTTAGTTCCCAGTAAAGATTTTGTTAATAATTGATTATCTGATAATTTAGGCATATGATCGAGGTTGTTATAAACAGGCTTATATTTACACATGCCTAGTAAAAATTAAAAGTGTAACTCCTAAACGAAGGCTGGGTTGTGTTCAAGGATTGATTGGGTGGAGAGGGTCAGCCTGCCAGAGAGATTCACACTGGCTACCTTAAGCAAATGGGGAGGCCTCCAGAATCAAGCCTCAAGAAGGACAGGAATCAGGCATTTCCAGGGATCTCAGGAGGAGGGACCCAAGGGGAATCCCTTTAGGGATGACTCCAATGATTTTCCCTCTTGCATCACTCCCCTTGAGAGCTGAGCTCTTCTAAGAGAGTTTGATTGGCCTGAAGTCAGCTGCCCACCCTTGGGCCTAGTGGTGGGGCAGGTCCTAACAGGATTACAGGGAATGGAGGAGAGAGAGTTACCCAGAGGAAGAGCAGGGTGTCATTACCCAAAGGAATGGGGAGGGTTGCTAGACAGGCCAAAGCAGCAGCTGTGTCCTCCATGAAGAAAGGAGAAGGAGGCAGGGTAATGTTTTCTAAAATACTATTTATGTTTGTCCCGGAGGCCTTTCCAGGAATTTAAATGTATCTCTCTCCCTGAGGGGCTGGCTCATCCTCTCGGGGCATTCATGCAAAAAGAGCAAGAGTCTGGTGATAATGATAAACTACTTCTTTCCCTGGCCTGATGAAGCAGATCTCTAGTTGTTTATGTTGCATTCATTTAAATCTCATCTTTGCCTCACAATTTCATAAGAGCAACAATTCCTAGTTCAATCAAAACACATTATACTAAAAAAAAAAAACCACATTACACTAAACTCTCAGAATTGAGCAGATGATAAGCTTACAAAAATGGCTCACATATTCATGAATCTTTTCCCCAGTCAGGTTGTTTTTGGCTATAAGTGCTAGAACATCCAACTTGAAGTTGCTTAAGCCAGACAAAAATGTATTGATGCACGTGACTGAGTGTCCAGATGCAGGAGAGGTGTCGGTGGTGGGGAGGGATTTCATCCAGTGGTTCTAGCCCTCTCCTCTGCAGTTACCATGATGCTTTCTGCCCCGTTTTCTCCCCGTGTTCTTCATCTCAGGCTGGAAGCAAGATGGCTCAGAATTTCCAGGCCTCAAGACTACAAAAAGCAGTATCTGGAGGGAAAATGAGATCATTGCTTAACGCAAATCTCAGGAATAATGTAACTTTCCCCAGAATCTTCTAGCAAACTTTCCTCTCATCTCCTTAGCCCAGATTGGGTCACATTCCCAATCCTGAAACGACCCTGGTGGTCAAGCAGATTCCATCTGCTAACTGACTTAGAGCTGGGTTCTTGAACCAGTCAAACTGGCAAAGAGAATTATATTATCATGCCTGGTTCCCAACTCACAGACCACTAGATGAGAAAAAGAAGGAACGTATGTTAAAAAGAAAATAGGGTAGGCATTTATGTTTTTTTTTCCTCCCCCAATATCTGAGCCTCACTGCTGCCCCACCCCTATGTCTGAGAAATTTAAGATTTAATGGAGGGCTTCCCTGGTGGCCCAGTGGTTGAGAGTCTGCCTGCCAATGCAGGGGACACGGGTTCGAGCCCTGGTCCAGGAAGATCCCACATGCCACGGTGCAACTGAGCCTGCATGCCACAACTACTGAGCCCACGTGCCACAACTACTGAGCCCATGAGCCACAATTACTGAAGCCCACGCACCTAAAGCCCATCCTCCACCACAAGAGAAGCCACCGCAATGAGAAGCCTGCACACCGCAACGAAGTGTAGCCCCCGCTCGCTGCAACTAGAGAAAACCTGCACGCAGCAACGAAGACCCAACACAGCCAAAAATAAATATAAATAAAATGACACCTTCTTCTAAAAAAAGAAAAACAAGATTTAACAGAAGACAGAGGCCACTTCGTGTTAATGTTGGAGACACCATCAGCTTTCTGACTTTCTCTCGGCAAGAGCAGGGACATGTAACTGAGGCTCCACTGATCACACAGAACTATCTCAGGTTCTTTTCAGAACCTTGAGGCAGAGAGCCAGGCACCTCCTAGAAAATCCATTTGAATGGCAGGTGGTAGCGGACTTCCAGGGACATCAGTGGCCCCAGCAATGGTACATCCAGTGTAGGGTTGCCAGGTTTAGCAAATGAAAATACAAGAGACCCAGTTAAATTCAAATTTCAGATTTTAGTGTAGATCAGTTTTTAGTATAATTTTTTTTTAGTGTGTGTCCCAAATATTGCATAGGACATACTTATACATAAAAAATTGTGCACTGTTTAAAATTCAACTTTAAGTAGGCATCCTACGTTTATCCCACAGCCCTAATCCAATGGCATCCAGTTTCCAGGGGCAACCACGTGTTCAGTGGCAATGGCGGAAGGGTCCTCACCAGACTGGTTTTGTGGCTTCTTTGGGGTTGTGGTCCAGCCTGCTTATCTCCCTCCCTGGCTCCTGCTCAGTTTCCAAGCCTAGTTCTGCATCATGACCAGAAATTCTGTGCAAATAAATCATACCGTGTAAGCTTTGATTGCTCGCAACTCTGAACCCTGGTAATACAAACCTCGACATCCACTACAAAAATGTGAACCTGTCCTTTGGCATTGATGTCAGTACGAAACTCAAAGGGAGAATGGAACATTTTTAAAGCAGAAGTAGCATGATACTGCCTTTTTTTTTTTTAACTTCTTTATTGGCGTATAATTGCTTTACAATGGTGTGTTAGTTTCTGCTTTATAACAAAGTGAATCAGCTATACGTATACATATGTTCCCATATCTCTTCCCTCTTGCGTCTCCCTCCTGCCCACCCTCCCTATCCCACCCCTCTAGGTGGTCACAAAGGACGGAGCTGATCTCCTTGTGCTATGCGGCTACTTCCCACTAGCTTATCTATTTTACGTTTGGTAGTGTATATATGTCCATGCCACTCTCTCACTTTGTCACAGCTTACCCTTCCCCCTCCCCATATCCTCAAGTCCATTCTGCCTTTTGAAGTCTGGGTCTTAGAACACGATGCTTGGCAAGCTTCTTCTTTGTCAGTGGCTTAAGGAATTTCCCAACAATGCCTCCTGCTTCAACTAACCTAAGGGTAAAATAGAAACAATTCTGGAATGTTCGATGACTTTAAAATTAAGATAACAAAATTCTGGCATGAACAGACAAAAGTCCCTTACTAGGACTTTTCCAGTCTTTTAGCCTATCCTGACTAATAAAACGAAACTATTTTCATATATCATAATCTCACTACTACTACGTTTAGCAATAAGAATACAATGAAAACCTGTAGCATGAAAAACGTTATTAATACTTTCTGGCTCCTAAGTTAAACTGTATTCCTATTAACCTTCTTATGTCCCCAGAATAAGACATATTCATGGTCTGGATTCTGTTTGGATTGGGGGCTGATGCTAATTTACCAGTTGTCATTGGGTAGTATAATAAAGCAATTTAATTACACTAATAGTTATAGACTGGAAACACTGCCCTCCTTCCTTCTCTAGATCATGAAAGAAGCATCTCGGTTCTAGGTGGTGACATATCTACCCTGCATACATGCCAGGGGACACTGGGGTGCTTGGGCTACTGGCTTATTAAGTGATGATATAGGTCGTTTGCTGAGGTTGGACATGGTGCTTATAAGCTGGGCACAGCCTCTCTAGCCTTTTTCAGCTTCACTCCCTCACAACTGGGACAGCTGGCAAGGCTCTGGAAGCCAAATATGAAGCAAACATTCTCTTAACAATTGACAATTCCAAACATGAACAGGCTCCCAAAACATAGGGGTGGTGGATTTTTTTTCACATCCAGCAGCCATTCCTTTTTTCTGACATCCCCTGATTCATACATAGAAAAGTATTGCTCCCACATGATGTGAAATCCAAGAGATACAGTGAAACCAAAGGCTGCCATTCTACTGAAGAAGCTGAGGGGGTCCCTGAAGACTCCTTCTATAGGATTCTACTCCTTCCTGTCCCAGCCTAGCCAAAGGGGTAGAGGATGTGACCTCATCCTGGCCCACTACGTGGCCATGTTGACTGGTCCACTCAGTCAGAGCCAACCGGACACAACAAAACCTGGACTGGGACTCCTGAGAAAAAACATTTTCGCTCTTTTTCACTGAATTTGAAGTGCTGGAAAGTTAGGTTTAGAACTGTAGCAACCAAACTGCTACCACAGTGAAGAGGCTTTTCTGAAAATAGGGCCAATCAGAGGCCAGAAGATCAAAGAGAAACTAGGTCCTGGTAACATCACTTAACCTTCAGCGAGTCATAACTGAAGCCAGACCTACCCCTGGAATTGCCAAATTCCCTTTTCTAAGGTCAGAGTGTTCCTGTCACTCGGGACAGAGCTGAAGTGGTACAATTGGTTTTCCCTCCACATGCAAGTGTGAGACTGTCCAGCACGAAGAATAGTCACAGCCAGGCCTCGGACCAAGGCCTTGGATCTCTGGATCACCGTTGGGTGAAGTCTCATCCAGGGTCTCCTGCTGTAACTTCAGGCAAATCACCTCACCTGTCTCTGTCTCCTCCCCATCAAAGGAATGTTCCTACTTGCCCTAGAGACTCATGTGGCCATTGTGGGAAGAGCAATATGGAAGCAACCAATATGGAAAGGCTACAATATTATTTTGTTCTAATATTATAATATTGTGTTTGCTTTCCAAGCAATCTGGGAAGCTTTACCAAAAGAAGCAACTCTAGAACCACACTTCTTTGTGTTTTTGTTTTTCCTGAGGGGCATAATTTCTTCCAAAATCATAGAATTTACAAGACCAACTGCCTTTTATTTTTTAATTTTTTTAGTTTTGGCTGCACTGCACAGCTTGTGGGATCTTAGTTCCCTGATCAGGGATTGAACCCGTACCCCTGCAGTGGAAGTGGGGAGTCCCAACCACTGGAGCGGCAGGGAAGTCCCTCAAGTGCCTTTTAATTCAGTCATCTTGCAGTTCATTTTTTGCTTCATATTTAAGTGTTTGGTGGTCAGACCACATTTCCGCTAAGAGTTCATGACTTGTTTTCAGGTGGGAATGATTAAAAGGTAAATATAATTGTTATCTGTTTGAGATCTATGAATAATTTTGAGAAAATGTTCAGAAAGTGTTATTTCACAAAACCCTGCCCTGAACTCAAGATCAAATGGTATTGAATTATGGTTTTCTCAGGGTATATGCTGAGTAGTGGGGTTGCTGGGTCATATGGTAGTTCTATTTTCATTGCAGCACTGTTTACAATAGCCAGGACGTGGAAGCAACCTAAATGTCCATCAACAGATGAATGGATAAAGAAGATGTGGCACATGTATACAATGGAATATTACTCAACCATAAAAAGGAATGAAATTGAGTTATTTGTAGTGATGTGGATGGACCTAGAAGCTGTCATACAGAGTGAAGTAAGTCAGAAAGAGAAAAACAAATACCGTATGCTAACACATATATGTGGGATTTTAAAAAGCAGTACTGATGAACCTAGTGGCAGGGCAGGAATAAAGGTGCAGACGTATAGAACGGACTTGAGGGCACAGGGAGGGAAGGGGAAGCTGGGATGAAGTGAGAGAGTAGCATTGACATATATACACTACCAAGTATAAAATAGATAGCTAGTGGGAAGCAGCTGCATCACACAGGGAGATCAGCTCAGTGCTTTGTGACCACCTAGAGGGATGGGATAGGAAGGGTGGGAGGGAGGCTCAAGAGGGAGGGGATATGGGGATATATGTATATACGTAGCTGATTCACTTTGTTGTATAGCAGAAGCTAACGAAACATTTATTCTCCAATAAAGGTGTGAAAAAAAAGATTAAATGGTATTGAAACACTGATTTGTTTGGTTTGGGGTCAGCAGATGGGGCTGTGCTAGATTATATGTTTAAGTTATCAGATTTCACTAGAAAAACGAATGATTTTCTAAATGTGTTTCCAGAAAAAATGACTAAGTGTGAGTAACACTAACATAAACTTCCTGTAAATTGCGAGAGGGATACATTGAAGGGGAGAAAAGGCTCAGTGTTTCTACCACTGTTTCTGAATTGTGTTACCATGGAAACTGGTACCATAAAACAGGTCACTTTGTTATTCGACAAAGTATTTATTAGTTTCTGCAATCAAAAAAGAAAACAAAAGGGGGTTTGAAGTAAGTACAGATAAAACCCCTATTCCTCAGTCCTTGTATTTCTACAAGGAATTTTGGCTCCTGACAAGGTCTGATCAGAGCTGCACGTCTAAGTCTGTTTTCCATTCTTGTGACTGTAGGCAGTATTTGCGTTCTATTCAGGGAGCAATGAAAAGATCATTGAAGGGTTGGTTTCAAGCAGAGGTGTGACGTGTACATCAGATGTACATACTGATGTGTAAAGAATGGATCATAGTGGAGCAAGCATGGTAGAAGGGGGATGAGTCACGAGGGTATGGCTGTGGTCCAGGTAAGAGATGAAGTGGTCTGAACCAGGACAGTAGCAGTGAAGTAGAATTGAGGAAATGCCAAGTGCTTTATTGGAGTAAAGATATCCTTTATGAGCAAAACAAAGGTGACCTCACGTGAATCCAGTAAAAGTTACTACAATGATTCTTTGGGGTTTTTCGTAAGTTTATTTTTTTATTTTTGGCTGTGTTGGGTCTTCATTGCTGCACGTGGCATTTTCTCTGGTTGTGGCGAGCGGGGTCTACTCTGCTGCAGTGCGCAAGCTTCTCATTGCGGTGGCTTCTCTTATTGTGGAGCACAGGCTCTAGGCGCGGGGGCTTCAGTAGTTGTGGCACAGGGGCTCAGTAGTTGTGGCCCACGGGCTTAATCACTCTGCGGCATGTGGGATCTTCCCGGACCAGGGCTTGAACCTGTGTCCCCTGCATTGGCAGGAGGATTCTTAACCACTGCGTCACCAGGGAAGCCCTGATTCATTTTTAAATATTGTTGTCTCTTCAATTCCCTTTGCTGATAAAGATTCTAATTAAAGACTAACACTATTTTTCTAAGAGGAGAATCATGAGAGAACACAGGCCTCACAAACATAGGCCAAGTGACAAAGATAAACAAAAGGTAAAGGCCAATATAACAGAAAAATCCAACCAATAATGTGTTTACATCTTTGCTTGGGACACCTTGACTGTACCCTCAAAGTTGCCAACATCGGGAATAATCTTGAATGCACATGTTGGACCACTGAATTACTTCTTTGTAAAGTGATTTCTAAATAGTTCTAGGATTAGACATCCTAGACAATCATGTATTTCAAATGAAGTCTTACTTCTTTTACGTCTTAAGGCTCCAGCCAAGTAAAATTCTTTTATGGCATCAGCCTCTTTCCCTTAAAGGTTATCTGCTGGTAAGGATACTTGTGCATAGTTAGATTGTTAATAGAGTTCCAATGAACGGTGTAGCACACCAGCAGCCATGTAGGTAAGGAGCAGATAATCGAAAATATGTACTCCTGATTGACTGGGGGTTATAGATAAGCAAGTTGTCCTCCCCAGAAGAGTCAGGGTCACTTTTACCTCTAGACCAGTTGTTAATGGCACCGGGCAAAGATAATCTACCCACATTTTATCTCTCTACCTTCTGGAGAAATAAAATTTCCAAAGTACAATTAGAGGAACTGGACTCAGCCAGCTTCTGTAGGAAGGGTTTTCATTTCTTTTTCTATAATCTGAAGAGCATATTTATTTATATTAGATGATTTGGTGAAGGCACAATAGATATCTTTATCCCATTTTTGTTTTATAGTTAAATGGTTTTTAACATATTCACAAAGTTATATAATCATCACCATTATCTAACTTCAGAACATTTTCAAGACCTCAGAAAGGAACTCCAGGACTTTCCTGGTGACACAGTGGTTGGGAGTCCTCCTGCCAGTGCGGGGGACACGGGTTAGAGCCCCATTCCAGGAGGATCCCACATGCCGCAGAGCAACTAAGCCTGCGAGCCACAACTACTGAGCCCGCGTGCTGCAGCTGCTGAGGCCCGCACGCCTGGAGCCAGTGCTCCTCAGCGGGAGAGGCCACTGCAGTGACAGGCCTGCACACCGTGGTGAAGAGTGGCCCCTGCTCGCCACAGCTGGGGAGGGCCCGCACGCAGCAACAAAGACCCAACGCAGCAAAAAATAAATTAATTAAATAAATTTTAAAAAAGAAATGAACTCCATATCCATTAGTAGTCACTCCCCATCTCCTACTCCCCCCACTCCCTGGAACCACTAATGGACTCTATGGATTTGCCTGTTCTGGTCATTTTAGATAAATGGAATCATATACTACATGGTCTTTTCTGTCTGGCTTCTTTCACTTAGCATGTTTTCAAGGTTCATTTTTATTGTGGCATGTATCATAACTTCATTCCATTTTATGGCCAAAAAATATTCTGTTGTGTGGCTATCCCACATTTTGTTATTCATTCATTAATTGATGGATATTTGGGTTATTGCTACATGTTTGCTATTAAGAATAATGCTGCTATGAACATTCATGTGCAAGATTTTTTGTGTGTATGTATATATTATCAACTTTTTTGGGCATATACCTAGGAGCAGAATTGCTAGATTATATAGTAACTCTATGTTTAATTTATTCAGGAACTGCCAAACTGTTTTTCACAGCAGCTGCACCATTCTTCATTTCTACCAGCAGTGTATCAGCATTCCAATTTCTCCACATCCTCACCAACACTTGTTTTAATCTTATTATAGCCATCTTAGTGGGTGTGAAGTAGTATCTCATTGTAGTTTTGATTTGCATTTCTGTAATGATTAACGATGTTGAACATATTTTCATGTGCTTCTTGACCATTTGTCTATCTTCTTTGGAGAAATGTCTATTCAAATCCTTTGCCAATTTTTTTTTTAATGAGTTGTCTTTTTACTGTTGAGTTGTAAGAGTCCTTTATGTATTCTAGATACAAGTCTCATATCAAATACATAATTTACAAATATTTTCTCCCACTGTATGTCTTTTCACTTTCTTGATGGTGTGCTTTGGAGAAAAAAATTTTAATTTTGAAGAAGTCCAATTTGTCTATTTTTTACTTGGTTGCTTGTTCTTTTGGTGTCATCTCTAAGAAATCATTGCCTAATCCAAGGTCACAGAAATGTATACCTATGTTTTCCTCTAAGAGTTTAATAGTTTTAGCTCTTACATTTAGGTCTTTGATCCATTTTGAGTTCATTTTTGTCAATGGTATAAGGTATGGGTCCAATCTCATTCTTTTGCATGTGGATATCCAATTGTCCCAGCACCATTTGCTGAAGATACTGTCCTTTCCCCATAATGGTCTTGCACCCTTGTTGAAAGTCAGTTGACCATAGATTTATGGGTTTATTTCTGGACTCTCAATTTTGTCCTACTGATCTATATGTCTGTCCTTATGCTAGTACCACACTGTTTTGAATACTGTAGCTTTTGTAGTAAGTTCTGAACTTAGAAAGTGTGAGTCCTCCAACTTTGCTCTTGTTTTTCAAGATTCTTTTAGCTATTCTGTGTTTCCTTTGCATTTCCATATCAATTTTAGGATCAGCTTGTCAACTTCAGCCAAAAAGCACAGTTGGGATTTTGATAGGGATTGTACTGAATCTATAGATCAATTGGGAAGTATTGACATCTTAATAATATTGTCTTCCAATCCATGAACATGGGATGTCTTTTCATTTGTTTAATTCTTTAATTTCTTTCAATGAAGTTTTGCAGTTTTCACCGTACAAGTGTCACACTTATTATTGAATTATGGTCAAGTAATTCATTCTTTTTGAATTTTATATACTGAGCCTATATCCTGAATTCTTGCTGAACTTGCTTATTCTAATAGTTTTTAGGATCTTTAGGATTTTCTGTATACAAGATCATGTCATTTGCAAATAGAGATAGATTTAGTTCTTCCTTTCCAATCTGGATGCTTTTTTTTTTCTTGCCTAATTGCTCTGGCTAGAACCTGCAGTACAATGGTGAGTAGACGTGGTGAGAGTGGACATCCTTGTTTATAACCTCATTTGGGGGTGTGAGGAGTTTTACCCTACCTTTCTTAACTATGTGCTTTCTTCACTGTGGATGGCTCAGACTCTCCCAAGGTGGCCCTTTATAAAAAGTCCACCAGGTTTTACTTGTATTTTTCCCTCAGTGGTTCTCCATGTCTCTGGATTTAGAGTAAGTAGGGTATGTCACACCAATTAGATTGTATATGTTTAACATCTTATATCCTATATGAAGGCTACTTCATATAAAAGGATATCTACTTTTGCATGCACTGTCTTGGTTAGCCATGCTTACAACTTATGTGGTCCAAATTAGAGCACTGCCTAAATGCTTCAATTTATCCCATCTCTGTTGCTTTGTATTTTAATGTCTTAAGGATGGCTTCTGTGACCAGAAAGGATTATTCAGAGACTACAGTTTAGCTGTTTAAATCAACTTTATGTGGATAGAGTTTGCACCCATAATAAATAAAATGTACCCATCTTTAGTGCATGGTTCCATGAATTGTAAAAACTGTGTAGATCTATATAATCACCAAACAATTTCCCTATGCCTCTCGGCAGTCCCCCCACCCCAGCATCATGAAACTGCTAATTTGCTTTCTGTCGCTATAGATTAGTCTTACCTGTTCTAGAACTTCATATGAATAGATTTTTGCAGTATGTAGTCTTTTCTGTCTGGTTTCTTCCAATTCAGCATAGTATTTTTGATATTCCTCCGTTTTACTGTATATATAGTAGTTCTCTTTGCTGCTTAGAAGTATTCTATCATCTGGATATATCACTTCCAGTAGTGGTATTAGTAATAGTTTTCACCTGTTGATGAACATTTGGGTTTAGTTTGGGGCTACTGTGAATAAAGTTGCTATGAACATTCATATGCAAGTCTTTGTGTGGATTTGTGTTTTAATTTCCTTTGGGTAAATATCTAGAAGTGGAATTACTGGACCATATGTTAAATGTATGTTTACCAAACTGTTTTCCAGTTTTACACTCCTATCAATAATGTATCAAAATTACTTCCAGTTAATCTACAATCTCACCATTTGGTGTTACCAGTCTTTTTAATTTTACCAGTCTAGTGGGTACAAAGTGGTATCTCACTGTGGTTTTGAAATTCCCTGATGCCTAATGATGTCGAGCATTTTTCTGTTTGCATACTTATTGGTCACTCAGATACCTTCTTTTGAGAAGTGTGTGTTCCAGTTATTGCCATGTTTTTACCAGCTGTTTAACATGGTTTTTCAAAGAGGAGAGGTTTCAAATTTTAATGAAGTGAAATTTATTAGGTTTTTCTTTTATAGTTAGCGATTTCAGCGTCCTGCCTAAGAAATATTTGCCCCAAGCTTGCAAAGATTTATTTCCAACATCTTCTAGAAGTTGTATAGTAAATTTTGAGTTATTTTGTTGTATGGTGTGAGGTGAGGGTCAAGTTTCTTCCTTCTTTCCTTTTTTTTTTTTTTTCAATAGAGCCATCCATGGGCTTCTTGGAAAAGGAGAAGGAATCTGGAAGCAGCAAGAGGAGGGGTTTTCCTGACTTCCTGGACCCTGGTGCACGTGGAGCCCACACTTGAGAAGAGCAGAAGTTTCAGATAAGGTAAAAGAAACATCTGAGAAGAGGCTAACAATATATCAGTGCTGCTGAATCCAGCTAGTTTCAGCAAGGTACACAGTGAAAGGGTTTGAGAGGGCAGGGAGCGGGGGCGATTGTACCAGATGAAGGGATGTAAAGAGCAGTGGTGTGCAGGCTACTCACAGGGGTTATTATACTGAAGTTTACATTAAAATACTTAGCATTGAAATTGTGGAATGTATTTATATGTATATTAGTTTTTAAAATCTAAACAGTTAACAGTTTAAGTACCTAATCAGGAGTCTACTCCTGGGGTGTTTAAATCAGTATCTGAAAATACCCAAATAGGAACTGATGTTCTAGGGGGAGTTTCTGCAAGCTATTCCAACATCCTTAGAGTTCATAAATTAGTATAAGGAATGTTAGATATTTGTCACTGGTGGCATGAGGAAATTCAAGACATGTAGATGGGCTGGCTAGCAAACTGTGCTGGTACGTTCTCGCCTTCATTCTGTCTGTGGAATGGGAAGAATTAAATCTATCTCCTAGGGGATGTTGAGAAGAATGATGCAATATACCCAGCTCCAGGCCTGGCACTGAATGACTGTTCGACACTTGTATTTGTTCCTTTTCCTTCTTTACCATTGTATTTTGAGCTCCCAATTTCATATCACTTACATGTTCACTTTTGTGTCTTCATCTCAACTCTCTTGCTAGACAAGCTTTAAGCTTCACTAATTGTTGGCCTCCCTTTGGAGATCCCAAGGCCAAGTTTATCAAATCTTAGTGTACCTAATCACCTGGGACGCTGCTTTAAAATGTAGAGTCCAGGGATATACCTCAAAAGACTGTGATCCTGGGTGTGGTCCAGGAGTCTGTGGTATCATCACATACCTTCAGCTATGCTGAATGAGGCGGTCAGGGTTCCTACTTAGAGAAATGGGTGATCTGAGAGAAGCTTGCTCAGAAGCCCTAGAGCTGCATCTTCTTCAAATTCGAGCCTGAACAAAGACAGCAAACCTAGTTTTCCGGTCCCTCAGGGAGCCTCAGACTGAGCTGACCCAGAAACTTGAAGCAAGCTCACCACCCAAGCTCCTCATTTCTGCTTTTCTTGACAACATAGAAATACCGTTTAGTCCGTCCAAAATGCATTTCCCCTTTCTCTGGTAACCCCCTGGAATTTGCTCACTCCTAATTGAAAAAATGGTTCAAGCAAGGCTGATTCCCTCCTCTACCCCCAACTCAAGTCAATGAAGGTCAGCCTCCAGGACACTTACTAGAGCAGGGGAGAAGAGTGCCCTTTCTTTGGGGATACTAAAATGGTAGGGACCTCAGCCTGGAGGGGCTAGTCTTGCATTAGGTGGAGAACCCACTGAGAATGAAACAATAACTATGGTGCTCCTGTGACAGCTTTAGGCCCCTGGAGTTCCTACTTGTATGAGTTACTAATTCTTTTTGGTTTAAGTCCGTTTGAGCTGGAATTTCTCCTTACAACTGAGAGTTCTGACTAATACACAGAACCAACCCCCCAAAGAAAGGCCTTTATATCACCCCCTCTCTCTCGCTCTTCTCACCCCTACCTTTCTGCACAAACAGATCCTCCCTCCCCTGGGCTGTCCCAGCGATTCCCCTGCATCTCACTCTCCCCACAGGATGTTACCTCCTTGCCCCAACTGAAATCCTAAGGACTTGAGTTTCCCATGTCCCTGTAAGCAGGGGACTGTCCTCTTTGGGTAGGGCCAAGTCTAGCCCACTTTTCTTTCACCCTCTGAGGGGGAAAAAAATCCTTTTCCTTTGAGATTCATGTAACCGAGCTCACTGTTCATCACGAATTTCCTGATAACTTAATTCACTTAGGACCTTGACACCTGTTTTACAGTCTCCCCTTCCACCTCTGCCCTCATTCCAGAGGAATGTCACCATCCTATTAATAGCCTGTAAACATAGTTTATGTAGCACTTACTGTGTGGTTCTAAGCACTTTACATATATTTTAGCTCACTTGACCCTTCTAGTAGCACAGGGTATTATTATCCCCATTTTATAGGTGAGGAAACTGAGGCATAGGAAGGCTGTTTAGATTTGTCTAGAGCTACGCAGACACTAAGTGGTAGAGTGGGTATGAGGACAGGGAATCTAATTGCAGAGTCCAGGCTCTTAAAACACATGCTCGCCTGCCAGTTCCCTGTTCCCTGTAATTGTAGCATCCCCCATAATCCCCTCTCTACATTGGTCCTGGACATTTGGAAGGTCCTTGAAGAGGAGATGTCAGCTGAGGGTGGTTTGGATGGCCAATGGAGATCTGTACCTCCACTTCCTACAGCTCAAATATTTATTGTTATCTCCCATGTAAATGTACCAACTAATAGGCCCAGAAGCTGGGATGTAAGTTGGGCTGAAGACACAGCAGAAGCAAAGCAAATTTTGTATTGTGCTCCTGGTACCCCGTCAGGCCTCTTCTCTGCCCCACTATTCTTATTCTCTACGGGAAGGTTGCTGCATTCAAGCCAGCCCATCCTCCCTTTGTCTAGGACTGTCTTTAGAATGTGTCCCTTGTCTATATCCTTACCCATGGACTGTGTTCCTCAACCTTGTAGAAACTTTGCACAAGAGGTTCAAAACCTGTTTTCCTTCCCTCCTCTCTGTTTGAAAAGAGCAGACAGAAGGAAGCCAGGGAGGAGTTTCACCATCCCAGCCAATCACACCTAGATGAGCTGCATCCAGAGTGCCTCCACCTGAAAAATCGTGCTCCGCCCTCCTACCCCAACAGCATTCCACTACTTTCCAGCCTCCTGGCTCTCATTCCAGCTCAACAACTTGCCCATTTTCACTCCCAGCTTCCCTCCTGGCTTCACAATGCCAGCTAACAATCCCCAATCGCCTTCCACAATCCCCAGTCCTGCCAACACATGACACCAAGCACGACTAATTAGTGCTCACAACAGCTTTAATTATAACTACTTTTTGAGTGCCTACCATGTGCCAAGCACTCTCCTAAGCACTTTACTTAATCCTCAAAACACCACCGCCAGGAGTTAGGGACCATCATGATTCTCATTTTACAGAAAGGAAAACTGAGGCACCGGGAGGTCAACGCCTGCTCAGGGTCACAACTGCGTCACTCTGGCGGGACTTTCAACCCGCATTAGCTGTCTGCTTCGCAGGATCCCAGCCACCTCCCGGCCGTCACTACCGCACTAAAATGCTGTGTCACGCTGGAGCAGCAGGTTCCCCGTTAAAGTGAAAAAAACAGGAAGGAGGGAAGAGAAGAGAACCTTCGCGATAAACTCCGGTAAGGAGGCGGAGGTGCACAAGCAGAAACACTTCCTGGTGATCGTTACTCAGCATTTTGTGGGGTTCGCGGGGCTGGCGGGCAGGGGTGCGACGGGCCTTTCCGAGAAATCGTAGGTGGCCTCTTCTCGAGCCTGGGCGCGTCCGATTAAGGCCTGGCTGGCCCCTTCCCAGGTGACCCTGTAGCTCATTGGGTGGCCTCCGCCCGCCATGCATAGTGCAGGCGCCCTGTACGTCACGCATCCCCACTCCCAGGTGGGGTACAGGTGGGAGGCGCCGAAGGTCTCCAGCCCAGAGGACTCCCAGGAGCTCCGCCCCGCGCCCGCCCCCGCCCCAGCCCTGCCCCTCCGGCCCCGACCCTGCCGGCGGTCCCGCCCCCGTCCGGCCGCATCCGGGAGGCGGGGCGTAGCCCAGACGCCTAGGCGGGCCCGGGAGGCCCCAGCGGGCGCGCCCCCGCCACACTTACGCCGCGCGCGCCCGCCCGCCCCGCCCACCGTTGCTATAAAGGGAAAGCGGGCTGCGCGCTCTCCAAGCTTCGTCCGGTGCCCTGGATCCGCTTCCGTGTATTCCGGTGTAAGGTCGCTAGTCAGACAGCAGCAGCCAAGATGGTGAAGCAGATTGAGAGCAAGGTAAGCGTTCCGGGGCCGGCCAGGGCGCGGCGCGCAGCCCCGGCAGGTGGGGTAGGCGGTGGGCCGGAGGTGGGCAGGCCGCCCCTTCGCATCCCCGGAGGAAGGGGACGCGGCGACTCGGCCGGGGACTGCGAGGAGCCCGGGCCTGGGCGCTCCCGGGGCGGTGGAGCGTGCCCTGGAGGGCTAGGTCCGGGTAGCCTATGCGCCCGGGGGATGCACGCGCGTGGGGAGCGCCCTGGAGTCCTCCATTGCGCCTCCGCCCCCTCCCCACCCCAGCCGGGAAACCGCGATTGGGTGAAGGATGGAGGGAGTCTGCCTTTGGCCCCCATTTGTATCCGGACACGGGCCCGGGTAAGGAGGTGGAGGGCTCCTTGGAGAAAGCCGGGGCTTGCTGGCTGCCACTCTCCCCGGAGAGCGGCGTGATCCACCCGCGCTGGGTGCAGTGAGCTCCCTGGGGAGTGGATTTAGGCCGGACACCCCCGGCTGCTTCCAGCACTGCTCGGCCGCAGAGCTGACGCGTGTTGCATCCGCGCGAAGGGAGCGGTTCCGGGCTGGAGACACCCCCCGAACCCTTTCGCTTGTACAAGTCCGGCCCTAGGGGCCCAGGTGGCGTCAATGAGGTGAAGTCCGGGCCGCGCCCTCGGGACTCCTCCTCCTGCGGCGCAGGGCGTGTTTCCGGCAGCTCTGGCTTTGGGATGACTCAGTCCGCAAGGCTGGGCCCAGGGACCTTCACTGCCCTACCCATCTGTGATTCACCCACGGTGAATTTCGTGGTCGGTGGGTTTCGCTAGAGCCAGGAGTGCCCCTGAGAGCGGCCGCGCCCCGTTGTGTGCTCGTCGGCTTTCTGGTACCCAGACGGCGGTTCTGTCCTTTTAGGAATGACCAAGACAAAAAGTGTTCCATGTCGAGAGTTATTGCAAACTTAATACCCTCCTGCTTGGAAAACTCAGAGCCTAACAGTGTCCGGTGTACTGTGGCCCCTCAAGGAGTGGATGTTAAATGCTGAGGCACAAAACTGAGTGGGAGAAAACTGAAGTTGCTCAAACAGTGGGACGAAACCGTTTACCCTGCGATACCGCCCACCCCAGTAAAGCAGGGGAAAGGCGGGTCGAGTGCCCCGACCTGGTTTAGGTGCTGGGGTTAGCTTTGGAAATGGAAGTTTGTCTGTTAATGGTTCCTTATCTTTTTGTTCCTTTTACAACCAGAAAACATAAAGATCGTTGTAGAAAGTTTGGGAAGAGAGATCTTCTATTTCCTAGACGCAACCACAAAATAGTTGAGGTTGTTTTTATTTCCGAGCTGTGTGTTTGTCGTCTAATTTAGCCTGAACACTTTCCGTGTAATTAGAAGCTTTTTGCGATCATTTCAATATCTGAAGACATTGCTGGACATTTGGGCAGTTTTCCACGCTTCAGTGAATGTTTCTGTTCATAAGGCTTTATACAGAGTTCAGGCTGTTTCCTCAGGTTAGGGTCTTGAGTGCAGGGTCAAGGGATGTGAACCTTTTATGACTTATTAACAACCTTTTCATTGGTTGAAAAGAGAGTGCCTTGGGCTTCCCTGGTGGGGCAGTGGTTGAGAATCCGCCTGCCAGTGCAGGAGACATGGGTTCGAGCCCTGGTCCGAGAAGATCCCACATGCCACAGAGCAACTAAGCCTGTGCGCCACAACTACTGAGCCCGCATGCCACAACTACTGAAGCCAGCACGCCTAGAGCCCATGCTCTGCAACGAGAAGCCACCGCAGTGAGAAGCCTGTGCACCACAACGAAGAGGAGCCCCCGCTCGCTGCAACTAGAGAGAAGCCCATGTGCAGCAACGAAGACCCAATGCAGCCAAAAATAAATAAATTTATTTAAAAAAAGGAGAAAAGAGAGAGCCTTAATATTGAGTTTTTTCCACATATTTTTATTCAGTGTCTACTGAGTGACAAACAACAGTCTATGAGGGGAGGAGCGGATGGTCTTCTGCAGAGTCTGGTGACCTCATCAGTAGAACATCTGAAAACCTATGAAAGGGGTGAGAAATCTTTGGTCTATATGAACTGTTTCAGAATCCAAACACTACAAGCAGAAAATTGGTTCCTGGAGCACATTTCGGTCTTTCCCTATTTTAGTTCTCGTAATTGTGGCACCCTCCTCCCCTCATCAATACCAAGAGGTACAAGGGTGACAGTAAATTCATTACCCAGAAAAGCACTATGGCCTGGGGCCCAAAGTCCCTGATAATTAGTTGATGTTCAAAACTATGATCCAGAGTCAATCAAAAGCTAAGCTAATGTTTCTTGTAAATTTTGAGTACACTTTAGCTTTTCATCCTGATGGACTTTGTGCCGTGGGCCATCCAAGACAACTCTGAGGTTTTGGTAGTTTAGAGCCACTGGGATCCATTTCCGCTCCAAGTGTGTTAATGGACTATAAAAGTGAGGAGGAAGAAATCAAGTTTTTTGAAGAATGGCCACTGCCATTTCTTTTCTTCTTTTTTTCTAATAGTATTTTATTCATTTTTTAAAATTTTTTAGATTTAATTTTATTTTTTTTATACAGCAGGTTCTTTTTTTTTTTTTTTTTTTTTTTTTGCGGTATGCGGGCCTCTCACTGCCGTGGACTCTCCCATTGCAGAGCACGGACTCCGGACACACAGGCCCAGCGGCCATGGCTCACGGGCCCAGCCGCTCTGCGGCACGTGAGATCCTCCCGGACTGGGGCACAAACCTGTGTCCCCTGCATCAGCAGGCGGACGCTCAACCACTGCGCCACCCGGGAAGCCCCAACAGGTTCTTATTAGTCATCAGTTTTATACACAACAGTGTGTACATGTCAATCCCAATCGCCCAATTCAGCACACCACAATCCCCATCCCCCTGCGGTTTCCCCCCCTTGGTGTCCATACATTTGTTCCCTACATCTGTGTCTCAACTTCTGCCCTGCAGACCGGTTCATCTGTACCATTTTTCTAGGTTCCACATACATGCGTTAATGTTTTTGTTTTTCTCTTTCTGACTTACTTCACTCTGTATGACAGTCTCTAGATCCATCCATGTCTCAGCAAATGACTCAATTTCGATGGGCATTTAGGTCGCTTCCATGACCTGGCTGTTGTAAATAGTGCTGCAATGAACATTGGGGTGCATGTGTCTTTTTGAATTATGGTTTTCTCTGGGTATATGCCCAGTAGTGGGATTGCTGGATCCTATGGTAATTCTATTTTTAGTTTCTTAGGAACCTCCATACTGTTCTCCATAGTGGCTGTGTCAGTTTACATTCCCACCAACTGTGCAAGGGGTTCCCTTTTCTCCACACCCTCTCCAGCATTTGTTGTTTGTAGATTTTCTGATGATGCCCATTCTAACTGGTGTGAGGTGATACCTCATTGTAGTTTTGATTTGCATTTCTCTAATAATTAGTGATGTTGAGCAGCTTTTTATGTGCTTCTTGGCCATCTGTGTATCTTCTTTGGAGAAATGTCTGTTTACGTCTTTTGCCCATTTTTGGATTGGGTTGTTTGTTTCTTTAATATTGAGCTGCATGAGCTGTTTATATATTTTGGAGATTAATCCTTTGTCCATTGATTCGTTTGCAAATACTTTCTCCCATTCTGAGGGTTGTCTTTTCGTCTTGTTTATGGTTTCCTTTGCTGTGCAAAAGCTTTTAAGTTTCATTAGGTCCCATTTGTTGATTTTTGTTTTTATTCCCATTACTCTAGGAGGTGGATCAAAAAACATCTTGCTGTGATTTATGTCAAAGAGTGTTCTTCCTATGTTTTCCTCTTAAGAGTTTTATAGTATCCAGTCTTAGATTTAGGTCTCGAATCCATTTTGAGTTTATTTTTGTGTATGGTGTAGGGAGTGTTCTAATTTCTTTCTTTTACATGTAGCTGTCCAGTTTTCCCAGCACCACTTATTGAAGAGACTGTCTTTTCTCCATTGTATATCCTTGCCTCCTTTGTCATAGATTAGTTGACCATAGGTGCATGGGTTTATCTCTGAGCTTTCTGTCTTGTTCCATTGATCTATGTTCCTGTTTTTATGTCAGTACCATATTGTCTTGATTACTGTAGCTTTGTAGTATAGTCTGAAGTCAGGAGTCTGATTCCTTCAGCTCCGTTCTTTTCCCTCAAGACTGCTTTGGCTATTCGGGGTCTTCTGTGTCTCCATACAAATTTTAAGATTTTTTGTTCTAGTTCCGTAAAAAATGCCATTGGTAATTTGATAGGGATTGCATTCAATCTGTAGATTGCTCTGGGCAGTATCGTCATTTTCACAATGTTGATTCGTCCAATCCAAGAACATGGTATATCTCTCCATCTCTTGGTATCATCTTTAATTTCTTTCATCAGTGTCTTATAGTTTTCTGCATACAGGTCTTTTGTCTCCTTAGATAGGTTTATTCCTAGGTATTTTATTCTTTTTGTTGCTATGGTAAATGGGAGTGTTTCCTTAATTTCTCTTTTAGATTTTTCATCATTAGTGTATAGGAATGCAAGGGATTTCTGTGCATTAATTTTGTATCCTGCAACTTTACCAAATTCATTGATTAGCTCTAGTAGTTTTCTGGTGGCATTTTTAGAATTCTCTCTCTATATAGTACCATGTCATCTGCAAATAGTGACAGTTTTACTTCTTCTTTTCCAATTTGTATTCCTTTTATTTCTTTTTCTTCTCTGACTGCTGTGGCTAAAACTTCCAAAACTATGTTGAATAATAGTGGTGAGAGTGGACATCCTTGTGTTGTTCCTGATCTTAGAGGAAATGTCTTCAGTTTTACACCATTGAGAATAATGTTTTGCTGTGGGTTTGTCGTATATGGCCTTTATTATGTTGAGGTAGGTTCCCTCTATGCCCACTTTCTGGAGAGTTTTTATCATAAATGGGTGTTGAATTTTGTCAAAAGCTTTTTCTGCATCTATTGAGATGATCATATGGTTTTTCTTCTTCAATTTGTTAATATGGTGTATCGAATTGATTGATTTACATATATTGAAGAATCCTTGCATCCCTGGGATAAATCTCACTTGATCATGGTGTATGATCCTTTTAATGTGTTGTTGGATTCTGTTTGCTAGTATTTTGTTGAGGATTTTTGCATCTATATTCATCAGTGATATTGGTCTGTAATTTTCTTTTTTGGTAGTATCTTTGTCTGGTTTCGGTATCAGGGTGATGATGGCCTCATAGAATGAGTTTGGGAGTGTTTGTTCCTTCCTCTGCAATTTTTGGAAGAGTTTGAGAAGGATGGGTGTTAGCTCTTCTCTAAATGTTTGATAGAATTCACCCGTGAAGCCATCTGGTCTTGGACTTTTGTTTGTTGGAAGATTTTTAATCACAGTTTCAATTTCATTACTTGTGATTGGTTTGTTCATATTTTCTGTATCTTCCTGGTTCAGTCTTGGAAGGTTATACCTTTCTAAGAATTTGTCCATTTCTTGCAGGTTGGCCATTTTATTGGCATAGAGTTGCTTGTGGTAGTCTCTTAGGATGCTTTGTATTTCTGCGGTGTCTGTTGTAACTTCTCCTTTTCCGTTTCTAATTTTATTGATTTGAGTCCTCTCCCTCTTTTTCTTGATGAGTCTGGCTAATGGTTTGTCAATTTTGCTTATCTTCTCAAAGAACCAGCTTTTAGTTTTATTGATCCTTGCTATTGTTTTCTTTGTTTCTATTTCATTTATTTCTGCTCTGATCTTTATGATTTCTTTCCTTCTGCTGACTTTGGGTTTTGTTTGTTCTTCTTTCTCTAGTTCCTTCAGGTGTAAGGTTAGATTGTTTGAGATTTTTCTTGTTTCTTTAGGTAGGCTTGTATAGCTATAAACTTCCCTCTTAGAACTGCTGTTGCTGCATCCCATAGGTTGGATCGTGTTTTCATTGTCATTTGTCTCTAGGTATTTTTTAATTTCCTCTTTGATTTCTTCAGTGATCTCTTGGTTATTTAGTAACGTGTTTAGCCTCCATGTGTTTGTGTTTTTATCCCCTGTAATTCATTTCTAATCTCATAGTGTTGTGGTCAGCAAAGATGCTTGATATGATTTCAGTTTTCTTAAATTTACTGAGGCTTGATTTGTGACCCAAGGTGTGATCTATCCTGGAGAATGTTCCATGCGCACTTGAGAAAAAAGTGTAATCTGTTTTTGGATGGAATGTCCTATAAATATCAGTTAAATCTATCTGGTCTATTGTGTCATTTAAAGCTTCTGTTTCCTTATTTATTTTCGTTTTGGATGATGAGTCCATTGGTGTAAGTGAGGTGTTAAAGTCCCCTACTATTACTGTGTTAATGTTGATTTCCCCTTTTATGGCTGTTAGCAGTTGCCTTATGTATTGAGGTGCCCCTATGTTGGGTGCATATATATTTGTAATTTTTATATCTTCTTTTTGGATTGATCCCTTGATCATTATGTAGTGTCCTTCCTTGTCTCTTGTAACATTCCTTACTTTAAAGTCTATTTTATCTGATATGAGTATAGCTACTCCAGCTTTCTTTTGATTTCCATTTGCATGGAATATCTTTTTCCATCCCCTCACTTTCAGTCTCTGTATGTGTCCCTAGGTCTGAAGTGGGTCTCTTGTAGACAGCATATATATGGGTCTTGTTTTTGTATCCATTCAGCAAGCCTATGTCTTTTGGTTGGAGCATTTAATCCATTCACGTTTAAGGTAATTATTGATGTATATGTTCCTGTGACCATTTTCTTAATTGTTTTGGGTTTGTTTTTGTAGGTCCTTTTCTTCTCCTGTGTTTCCCACTTAGAGAAGTTCCTTTAGCATTTGTTGTAGAGCTGGTTTGGTGGTGCTGAATTCTCTTAGCTTTTGCTTGTCTGTAAAGCTTTTGATTTCTCCATAGAATCTGAATGAGATCCTTGCTGGGTAGAGTAATCTTGGTTGTAGGTTCTTCCCTTTCATCTAAGTATATCATGCCACTCCCTTCTGGCTTGTAGAGTTTCTGCTGAGAAATCAGCTGTTAACCTTATGGGAGTGCCCTTGTATGTTATTTATCGTTTTTCCCTTGCTGCTTTCAATAAGTTTTCTTTGTCTTTAATTTTTGCCCATTTGATTACTATGTGTCTCGGCATGTTTCTCCTTGGGTTTATCCTGTATGGGACTTGCTGCGCTTCCTGGGCTTGGGTGGCTATTTCCTTTCCCATGTTAGGGAAGTTTTTGACTATAATCTCTTCAAATATTTTCTCTGCTCCTTTCTCTCTCTCATCTCCTTCTGGGACCCCTATAATGTGAATGTTGTTGCGATTAATGTTGTCCCAGAGGTCTCTTAGGCTGTCTTCATTTCTTTTCATTCTTTTTTTCTTTATTCTGTTCTGCAGCAGTGAATTCCACCATTCTCTCTTTCAGATCACTTATTCGTTTTTCCGCCTCAGTTATTCTGCTGTTGACTCCTTCTAGTGTAGTTTTCTTTTCAGTTATTGTCTTGTTCATCTCTGTTTGTTTGTTCTTTAATTTGTGTAGATCTTTGTTAAACATTTCTTGCATCTTCTCAATCTTTGCCTCCATTCTTTTTCCAAGGTCCTGGATCATCTTCACTATCATCATTCTGAATTCTTTTTCTGGAAGGTTGCCTATCTCCACTTCATTTAGTTGTTTTTCTGGGGTGTTATCTTGTTCCTTCATATGGTGCATAGCCCTCTGCCTTTTCATTTTGTCTGTCTTTCTGTGAATGTGGTTTTTGTTCCACAGGCTGCAGGATTGTTACTCATTTTATATATACATATTTTTAATTTATTTATTAGTTTTGTCTCTTGGGTCTTTGTTGCTGTGCGCAGGCTTTCTCTAGTTGTGTTGAGCAGTGGCTACTCTTCGTTGCAGTGCATGGGCTTCTCATTGCAGTGGCTTCTCTTGTTGCGGAGCACGGGCTCTAGGCGCGCAGGCTTCAGTAGTTGTGGCACTCGGGCTCTGTAGTTGTGGCTCACGGGCTCTAGAGTGCAAGCTCAGTAGTTGTGGCGCGCGGGCTTATTTGCTCCTCGGCACGTGGGATTTTCCCGGACCAGGGCTTGAACCCATGTACCCTACATGGGCAGGCAGATTCGTAACCACTGCGCCACCAGGGACATCCCTGCTGCCTTTTCTTGAACTCCCAACTTCAACACACAGGCACTTTGCTGAATGCTTTTTTACAAACCACTCTTATGCCTGTTGATCACCTTTGGAATGGTGTGTTTAGGAAAAGAGATGCTAGGTGCTGCTCTTATTTATCTGCCCCAAATACATTGTTTTGTTTTCAGAATGTTTGTGTTAGTGATGGGGACCTTTATCAATCCTCACTGGTAGTTTCTGGGAGCTAGAAATTATGGTTTGCTTCTTAGTCAGATAGTATTGAATCATTTTCACACTGATGTCTGTTTTAGGCAAACTTTAGTATCCAGAGAATAGAACTTGTCATGAAGTCCTACATGTACCTGGCTCTGTGACTCATGTTCAGTGAAGCCAAAAGTTATTGCTGAAAAATATTCTAGGTTGAGAGTAACCTCGCCTGTATTTACTGAGGGCCAACCGTGTTTACAAAACCATGGATTCATCTGACCAGACGTTGTCAATCTTTATTTCCCTGTCTTACCTGGATCTTGCAGTAAAGAATGGCTGGTTTGACCTAAAAAAATCACATTAGGGAAGGCTTTGAAGGAAATTCATCTGGAAAAAATCGGTGATGGTTTGGGAAAACAATTTCTGTACTTCTTACTCTCTGTGTGCCACCTCCACTACACACACACACACACACACGCGTGCGCACACACACACACACACACACACACACACGCACGCACGCACGCACGCACCTCCCCACGCCCAAAGGTGTGGTGTGTTTATTTGTATGCAGGTTTGTACCTGCATAACTGAACTGGGTACAGAAGTCATGACCTACCCATTCCAGGAAACACCATTTGTGAATTGTTTTCCCCAATAAACATGAGGCAGAAATTAGAAATCTAGAGCAGTAACTTCAGAGGAATTCACTTTAGTTTTTTTTGGTTAACGGTGCATTATTTACTTTCTTCTTTACTTGGACCAAATCTGATGTGATTCTTAGCTTTCAGAGGAGGGGGGGGGGCGTGGTGTTGGTTTTTAATTAAACCAATGTGACTGGCATTTCCCCCCCCCCCCCGCCCCCGTGAAGAAAACCGAGACTTCAGATATAGATGTTTGTGTTTTGATTTCTCTTCATGGCCTTGGTTTTGGTCAGCACCAGCTGACTGTGGTTAAAAAAGAGTCGTCCCTTGTTAACTAGAAGGTTAGGTTGCTAGGGTTACAGTATCAAAACCATTGGTAAATTATTCAGGGAGGCTGGTGGTAAGGGATTTCTTGATCATTTCTACTGGTGGAATTTTATTCAACAAGCATGGCTTACGAAAAATAACAAAGACAATTCCCTTCACAAGGGACTAAAACTTTCATTTGGTCAACAATGAAGGCAGAAATCAACGATAGTATGTATGATCTCAATTCTGGAAACTCCACTAAAAAGAGTATAAGGACATATGCTTAATGTCAACAGTGGGTGTAAGGGTGTGGAGAAGGTTCTTTTCCTTGATATTTATTTTTTTTACCTTTTGGATGTTCTACCATAGACAATATTAGCTTAATCAAAAAGTTTTAGTTTTTAAAATAACTTGTGGTGTTTTAGTTGCAAGAGTCTATGCCTTTGTGACTTATTCAATTGAAGTGTGATTCCTTGGATCAATGAGCATTTAGTGAATGTCTACCATATATTATCCCTAGATTTGATGTGGAAACTTTTTTTTATAAATTTATTTTATGTATTTATATTTTTTTGGCTGCGTTGTGTCTTTGTTGCTGCTCGCCGGCTTTCTCTAGTTGTGGCGAGCGGGGGCCACTCTTCATTGCGGTGTGCGGGCTTCTCATTGCGGTGGCTTCTCTTGTTGCAGAGCATGGGCTCTGGGCACATGGGCTTCAGTAGTTGTGGCATGCAGGCTCAGTAGTTGTGGTGCACAGGCTTAGTTGCTCCACAGCATGTGGGATCTTCCCAGACCAGGGCTCGAAACCGTGTCCCCTGCATTGGCAGGTGGATTCTTAACCACTGCGCCACCAGGGAAGTCCAGATGGGGAAACATTTGTAATACAATGTCTTTATTTTCCTTTTATTTACTTAGTTTGGATGTGGATTAACCAATTCTTTATATTTATGAAGACATGAATATTGATACACTGTATACATCCTACTTGTTTCATCTTATCAAATAACATTACACCACAGTAGGATTTCCTCAAACAGTTTATTTGCTTTGTTTTCCTTTTTTTATTAAAAAAAATAGGCCCTGAAAGCAGGACCTCCAAATTGTGTTTTGTGTCGCATTTTATCAGGGCTTTTGGAAATAAACGTAACTTAACATCTGCTTTTCTCTTTCCCTTAGTATGCTTTTCAGGAAGCCTTGAACAGTGCGGGAGAGAAACTCGTAGTAGTCGACTTCTCAGCCACGTGGTGTGGGCCTTGCAAAATGATCAAGCCTTTCTTTCATGTAAGTATTTATTAGCCCACTTCTGCTTTTGTAAACTATTTGTGTGTCTGGGGTTGGTGGTCACAAAGCTAGGAAAGAAGGACAGTTAGAGGTTTTGTTGTTGTCGGGTCTTTGGTCTAAAAATCATAGCATAACAGTTTAGGTTTGACACATCCAGCCTATTGAAGACTACTTTCAGAAGTTAATTTGGTTGGCTTAAGTGGTTTTGTTTTTCTTCACAGTGAAACATGGGCCCTATTTGAAGTTCAGGAATCAGAGTTGATGTTTCAAATTATTTTATACCAAGGAGAATTTGATTCAGGGAAAATGTCTTTTATGCTTACCTGTCCCTAAATATTGGGATCTTTAGTCCCTACTTTTAAGTTTCCATTTAAGAAGCTTCAGTGTGTTGGCTGCCATTACCCACTGCTAAATCTTTGTGGATTTTTTTTCTAATTTTCTAGTCTCTCTCGGAAAAGTATTCCAACGTAGTGTTCCTCGAAGTAGACGTGGATGACTGTCAGGTATGTGGCTGGAAATTTGGAATAATGTTGAGCTTTTTGCATTGGTTGTTCTCATAAATAAGTAAAACACTAGAATTACAACCCTAGTTAAAAAGTTTATTTCAGAAGAACAGGTAATTGTGCCAATTATGAGCTTAATCCTAGATGTCAGGAGCTAAGTACATCACATCCTAAAATAAAATGGTTAAGGCATCTGTTACCCATCTTTACTAGTCACCTGTCATTCTAAAAGCCCAAGTAATCTACCTAACATTCTGAGATGCTCGACAAACAGAAATTGAAGAGACCAGACACCAAGATGCCTGATTAGAGAGCTGAGAGAAGAATTGGGGGGAACATTTCAAGATTGGTTTAAGTTAACAAATGCTCGTTTAGCACTTGGGACCAGGCGCACTGTTCTTTGTGCGTAACAAGTATGGATTCATTTAATCCTTTGTCCTGTCATCATGCCCAGGTTGACCGTGGAGTTACAGTTAGTAAGTAGCAGAGCAGGGATTTAAACGTGTGTGGGCAGGTTTGCTTAGCCCCAGCAGGGCAGGAGTGGGTTAGGGTATGAAGTGGCAACAAAGGTGCTCGACCTGGCTTCCAGTCCTGGCCCAGTGACGTCTGCTTCAGGCTCATTCTCGTATCCCTTGAACCTTGGTTCTTCCCTGACCAGATCTTAATACCTGCCCCCACCAGCCCTGTAAGGTTGATTATTCATTGAGCAAACATGGAACTCCTGCAAGAGGTCCAGAAGGGTCTATAAGAAGGGTGGGGCCGGGGTGGGGAAACGCATGGCAGTGTTTCCTAAGCCTGTGGGCACCTCCCAGTACCACATCGCTTATTCCCAGCACACTTCTCATCTTTCTTTCTTGCCGGACAAGCTCCTTGACTTAAGCTTCACATGCTCTCCAGGAATTCTCCTCTATAGTTACTCCCGTTTCTGCCCAGCCTAGGTTGGTTCCCTTCCTCCGTGTCCCCCTGGTGTCCTCTGCCCCTCCTTCTCGTGGATTGATGGTTGTCCAGTGGGAGGATTGTGTCCCTTCTTAGCGCCGTGGGCTGGGTGAAGTTACCTGTTCTGCGCCGCAGGTTGCGCCTCTGTTAAATGGCAGCGTTACTCCAGCGTCGGAAGGCACTTGTCAGGATCGTGTGAGATAAGACCTGTGAAGTGCTTAGAGCAGTGCCTGGCGCGTGATAAGCATTCAGTAAGCTTAGCTATTACTATAATGATCTTTGTGTCTGTCCTTCATTAGTCTGTCAGTTTCTTGGGATCAGGGACCCTGCCTTATTCGCCTTTGTTTCCTCTTTATCAGCACACCTGTCTGACCTGTGGTAGGTGAAGAATGAATGAATTGGTATGGTTGTCAAGTAAAGTTATTCTGATGCGTCCTGGGTTTTTGTTTTCGTTTTTTGCGGTACGCGGGCCTCTCGCTGTTGCGGCCCCTCCCGTTGCGGAGCACAGGCTCCGGACGCGCAGGCTCAGCGGCCACGGCTCACGGGCCCAGCCGCTCCGCGGCACGTGGGATCTTCCCGGACCGGGGCACGAACCTGCATTCCCTGCATCGGCAGGCGGACTCCCAACCACCGCGCCACCAGGGAAGCCCTGGGTTTTTGTTTTAAGTAAGAGTAGACAGCATGTGTGTGTTTGTGAAAAAACTCTTGCTCCCTATTTTAACCTAACTTATTTTTTTAAATCTCGTCACCTTAGCCAGGTGAAAATGGCACCTGGAAGGGACTAAAGAAACTGGTACTGACCCTATCAGACAGCAAGTGAATACATTTTTATTTGGAAATACTAACATATGCTAGAGGCTGCACTAAGCCCTCTGCCTACATTGTATCATTTCATCCAGGCAGTGACCATGAGAACTATTTTTATCAGCATCCCCCCTGAACAGATAATGGGACTGCAACACAGAAGGGTAAAAGGTCGATTGAGGGCTTCCCTGATGGCGCAGTGGTTGCGAGTCCGCCTGCCGATGTAGGGGACGCGGGTTCGTGCCCCGGTCCGGGAAGATCCCACATGCCGCGGAGCGGCTGGGCCCGTGAGCCATGGCCGCTGAGCCTGCGCGTCCGGAGCCTGTGCTCCGCAACGGGAGAGGCCACAACAGTGAGAGGCCCACGTACCGCAAAAAAACAAAACAAAACAAAAAGGTCGATTGAGGCGGAGCCTGTGGATTTGGCCCCTGTATGGTGCTGGGGCCAGGACCAATCCAAAACCTTTGGGAAGTAGGTGTGCAGAGCAGGCCCAGACTTCAATATGACAGCCCCTCCTTCAGACGTGGTTGTCATCCTCATCACCACTCTAAAAGTATGTAGACCTCGAGACCTTGAAGTGACCTTCTCATAAGTTGGGGACCTTTCACTTTGAGCAACATATGATTCTGTGTGTGTGTGTGGTTTTTTTAATACTCTTAATGACAACTATTACACCATCTAAATAGCCTTCTCAACTTTCTGCGGCATTAAAAATTGAATTCCAGAACCCTTTGGTCACCCCATACGCATAGCAATAGTCTGTCAGTTCCTACTTACCTGGCCATTCAGCAGAGATAGCAAGGCAGGTGATTCAAACAAAAGAGTTCATTATCAATCCATGAGTTGTTTTTCCCCCATGGAATTTATGGATTACATGAGCGGATCTTCTTTTTGTTGCTTTGGAACGCTGTAGATAAAACCATCCCCTGATTTTGGCTCGAAAAGAATCAGATGAGGGATAAAAATGACATCGATTCATTATTTTGAGTATTAGGTCATATCATTAAAATAGATGGAATATTTTAGGACTGAATTTATTTTTATATTTTTTATGCAGATAATTCCTGTCCATGCAGACTCAGAACAGATAATGTTTATAGTATCTTTGGGGCAAACAACACCTAGTTTTACTAGAAAAATCTCTGAACACTTGGGCTGGAAGAGATGAGCTTTTAGGTGTAATAGATTCAAATGGACAGTTAGGAGGCATGGACATATAATGTGGTACACACACAAAACAACTCTGTATGCATAGCAAAGTGTGAATACTACTTTTGAAATTGATAGACTGATCTTATTTCCTTAACAGCAGACTCTACTCCCAACTCTACAGAGCATGATACTTATAAGCTCAAAAGAAACAAAGTAACTTAGGCCTGATAGTTTTGCAACCTTTTAGGATGCCACGTGTTTCTGTTATGAGAACAGCCAGCAATGAGTTAATAACAGGTGACAGCAGCAGATTTAAAGTTATTTTGGCTATACAGAGTGCTGAGCTAGAAACCAATGAAACAAAAGTTAATAAGGTAAAATGTAGCCTCGTTACACTTACTAATAAAAACTAATAAAAATCTGAGATGGGCTAAAACTATAGGGATGGAGAACAGAGTGGGGGTGGGGGCTAAGGGGGAGTATTTGACCACAGAGAAGCTACTGAGGAAGTTTTATGGGAGTGAGGGAAGAGTTCTGTATCCTGATTATGGCAGTGTTTATAGGACTACACAAGTTCCAGATTGTTTATTTTTTAAAAAATGGCAGGACCTGGGTCTGTCATTAGAGAGTGGCTAGCTTTCTGTTTTTAAATGAGGGAAGTGATAAACTTGAGATCAAGAATGTTTTTAAAACCTCAAAGGTAACTACTTAATTTTTAAGTGTGCATGCCTTTCAAATCACTACAGGAGTGGGCCAATTGGTCCATAGAACAAGTAATAGAAAACAAAAGAAAAAAAGTAACAGAGGCAGTAGAGATCAAATATTAGTTATAGAACTACTAACCTTTACTGAGGTCCCTAAAAGATTTTAGTACATGGGTATATACTGTCTTCCAGGATGTTGACTCAGTATTATTAAAATAATAGTTAGTACTCTTAGATTCATCCAACATTTTTGGGAAATTGATCATGACATTCTGAAATAATGTAGTCAGGAAAATCCTGGAAAGTATTTTAAAAAACTAATTAGGAGGGAAGTCATAGAGGATGGGAAGGGGCAGGCCCCATAAAGTACATTAGCAGCAATAATTAAAACCGTGTGGTCTTGTAACCAGAGTAGGTATGTAGATCCATGGACAAGACTAAAAAGTCCAAAAAAGTAGAATCGAATCCATTAAACCATGTATTAACAGTTAACCATTTGGGGTTAAGATATTGCATCTCTACCTCATTCTTCACCCCCAGATACAATCTAGAAGAAAGCCAAACATAAATTCTAGAAAATACTGAACACATAGAAGTGATACACTGTCAAGCACATTAACTGCCCCAGTTCTTATATTCTTAAGAATTTGATTAACTGTTTTTCTCTGTGGCCATTGCAGAAATGGGCCTGAACAGTTCACTCACAGAACTGGAGTCTCCTAAATCCAACAGAGCACATGCTTTCAGTGACTGGCGTAGGGAAGGGCAGATGGATCCTGTTACATGAAAAGTCTTAAACTGGATGTCAGAAATCATGATACATACTGATAAACTGACACATTCAAATTGGGAGGTGGTTTAATCATGTGTATCTAGAGCCTTTAAAGTGAATATTTTCATTCCCTTAGCAATGCTTACTTTCATGGGTGGGGATTGAACCATAGTGTAGAGATGCTTAGGCAAAATCGGAGCCTTTTACATTATCGACCAGCAGGTGAGTTAAAATGATCCATCCGTACAGTGACAGCTTTCGGACCATAAAAAGGTGAGATTATACTTATCTAAATAATTAAAATTGAAAATGATCGTCTTAAACTGAGCACCTTTAAGGTTTTTTGCCCTGGGACGCATCTGAATTTATTCACAAGAATGTGCGTAACCTAAAAGCCCAGTGTGGTGGAGTCAATTATGGTACAGAATCCTGCATCACCTTTAAAAAAAAAATCACTTTCTTACCCAATGAGAGAGAATTCTTAATGCTTTAAAAATTTACCATGTAAAGACTTGATTGCAATTTTTTTTTTTTTTTTTTGGGGGCTGTGCTGGGTCTTTGTTGCTGCGCGTGGGCTTTCTCTAGTCACAGCGAGCGGGGGCTACTCTTCGTTGTGGTGCGCGGGCTTCTCGTTGCAGTGGCTTCTCTTGTTGCGGAGCACGGGCTCTAGGTGTGCGGGATCTAGAGCACAGGCTCAGTAGTTGTGGTGCACGGGCTTAATTGCTCCATGGCATGTGGGATCTTCCCGGACCAGGGCTCGAACCCATGTCCCCTGCATTGGCAGGTGGATTCTTAACCACTGCACCACCAGGGAAGCCCTTGACTGCAATTTTAAGACGTAAAACGTTATGAACATGACTTACAATACACTTCAAGTCTTTCTCAAAGCATTGACACCACTTCTGAGCATTTATCTTGTTTCTAGTTTTTTGTCTTATTTTATTGTAAGTTAGGCAGTTGTACCAATGCGGGAATGCTAAGCTCTGGCTAGGAGAGGTATAAGGCATCCAGAATCTGAGAACGGCAATTAGACTATCATTTCCATTGATTGGGCCCCTGTATTTTCTGCTGATAAGGCTTTGGGATTAGCGTTTTCATCTGAGGTTGTGATCAGTATCCAGGTCCTATTGTCTTTGGATGTGGAGTATCTTTTTTGATAGGTTCCAGTCTTTGTCAATGGTTGTCTAACAATGAGTTGTGATGTTGGTGTGCTCGAGAGAGGAGGTGAGCTCAAGGTCCTTGTACTCCTTCTTCCTTACTTATCTCCAGGTCCTGTTTTGCATGCTTTTATATGTGATGCAGGTCAGTTGCACCCCCTGTACGTTTCTATGATTAGAAGTGGCGGAAAGGGTGGCTCACACTTTCCAGACCACAGCCCTTCCACTGTGGGTACTATAAAAACAAAACTAACACCCACCTCTTTTGAGGCTTCCGCCAGCTGCTTGCATGAAAGATGGTATCCAACTGGTGGCTTCCAAGTGTCAGGAAGAGACAGGGAAGGGACTGCAGTAAACTGCTGCTCTCCGAGTGCTGGGAGGGGCCAGCCCAGTGTTTCCAAATCTTCAAGCAATTCAGAGATTTTTTTTTTTAAGCATTTACATGAACCAAGTAACATATCTAGACCAGCTTCAGCCCCCTAGACAACCAGTTTCCAACCTTTTAGCTAAACCAGTCCTTCTACCCTTCTAACTTGTCATCTTCTGGTTTCCCAGTTACTCATCCTCAAGGTCCAGAACCTTGACATGTGCAGCTCATCGTCTTCCTGTCAGCTCTCCACCCCATTTTCCATCCTGGATTCTCAGACTACAAGGGAATTTCTGGAATTGTAAATTGGTACAATTAAAATGTTATGATCTTCATTTGGATGGTCTTATCACAGGTTCTTGGGAATTTCCTTATGACTGTTGCTTTCAGTGAGTACTTAGTGCCTGGAATATAGTAGACATTCAGTACATACTAGCCGTTTTATTGCCGCCATTACTGCCCTTGTGCTTCTTGTTGCCCAGCATTTAAAGAAAAAGTAAAGGTTATCTGGAAACAGCAGCGTCCACCACCCTTCCTGCCCAAACTGGCAACAGGACACGTGCAATTTCATAAAGACGTAAAACCACACTTTTCTGCCCGTCAGAGGAACAGGTGAAGTTAGGCTGGTGTGCTACCATTGACTGGTGGCTCAATCTAGGAACCGCTCCTTTTTTTTGAGGGGGGGGTGCATGCAGCCTGGCATATGGGATCTTAGTTCCCCAACCAGGGATCGAACCCACGCTCCCTGCAGTGGAAGCTCGAAGTCTTAACCACTGGACTGCCAGGGAAGTCCTAGGACCACTCCGTTTTTAATTCCCATGCCCCTTACTCCTGAATCCCCAACTGGAAGTCACCACGGTGTTTTTAGCTGACCTTCCTTCCTTTCCTGTGAAAGTTCTTTGGTCTCCGTGGTCTGCTTCTCAGAGTTCTGCCTCCGTGGTTGGTGTCCTCCACAGCTTAGGGCTGTGTGGTTCTTTCTTCACTTCTCTCCTGATCCTCTTTGCACTGCCAAGCTGATGTATTTGATCCCTAATGTACCTGTTCCCTTGAAACTCTTGTCCAAACCAAACCCTTTTCGTGGCATTCCCCCCGCCAAACCTGGTGTGAACAAGGTGTTGAGAGGTAGGGGTTATAAAACAATAACAGAAAAACCAGTGTGGAGCTGTCCACCAATAAAGTCACCATGACTTTATTCTTGAACAAGTCCTTTGTAAATAAGTTGTTCCTCTCCCTAACTCTAAACTTTCGCCTTTATGATCATCATCTATGTACCTCACTCCAGTACAACTGGGAATAATTCGATTAAACAATTTGAGTCACTGTATAGTATCTGATTCTGGTATCTCTCAAAGATGAGAGTACGTATTAATTAGAATTTTAATTGAGAATATAACCAATTTGGCTTTTGTGCTGCCATTGTAGTCCTTGTTTAAGCATATAAAAATTGGCGCTGAGTTCTGGGTACATAACAGGAAAAAGAATCTGGTTTTAGATCACAGGTACCAGAGCTCAGCACTCCTCATGGTCTTATTTTTATCTTCTTTCTACACCTCCCTTCCCCCCCCCAGGATGTTGCTTCAGAGTGTGAAGTCAAATGCATGCCAACCTTCCAGTTTTTTAAAAAGGGACAGAAGGTAGGTACATCTGACCTTGAAGAAAACCAGCTGGGTAATAGGAAAGCATGATATATAAAAGAAGAAACTGAAGTGACTTACCCTTTACATTGGGAAGCACATCCCTGTTTTTTCCTTTTAAGAATATTTAAATATGTCATTCTTCATTAAGTACCTAATGTGACATCTCATTGATAATTGATCTTTGCTAAAACTAAAATCACAGGGATTTGGTGATTAATCCCTGGGATTGGCGCTTCATATTTATATCCCAGTGCATTTATCTTTGTTCAGAGGTATTTGTGTAAAAAAACTGAGTCTTGACTTTTGAGGGGTTTTTGTTTTTGTTTGTTTTTAACTTTAAAGAACTGGGTGTTATCCATGGATGTAAATTTTAAATAAGCTTATACTTAACTTCCTCTCCTCCCCAGGCCCATTCTGTGGTCATATCTGATATACAAAATAGGGATGCAATGCTACATCTAATGGCAATTCAATATTCTCTCAACAGGTGGGTGAATTTTCTGGAGCTAATAAGGAAAAACTTGAAGCCACCATTAATGAATTAATCTAATCATGTTTTCTGAAGACATGACCAGCCTTTGGCTGTTTAAAACTTGTAATTTTTTTTATTTACAAAAAGGAAGGATCAAGTATGAAGACTATATACCTAACTGCCATCTGATAAGTGACAATAAAATATTAACTGTACCCTTTTTAAAACTGTCTGGTGTCTTTGCATAGTTTTCAAAATAAATGAAAACTGGCCATTTGATATTTAATGTCCTAGTTATTTTCATATGTTCTTGATCACTTTTTTTTTTTTTTTAACCTTGTAGGCCACTGATGATTGATTGAAGATTTTTCATGTACTTCTAGGAAAATCTTGTTGGAGGCAATGCACAGATAATAGAGTAATATGTTAAAATTCTGTTATTATTTTTGACCTTATGCACAGAGAAAGTATTATTTTTTGTTCTAGCAAGCAGATCTCCTATGCTCTCTGAATGGTCCTCATGACCAAAATTGATGTCTGCCCATGAAGGAATTGTTTAGCCCATGAAGGAATTGTTTATCTCTGGTTTCAGATTCCTGTCCCAAAGGTTACAGTGAGGTGCCAATTTTACTAATGGTAAAGGAGTTCTATTATCTGTTAGGAATTCTTCATAGGTGGCTCACAAGGGAGTTCCCGCAAACATTACTGTGGGAATTTGATTGTCTCAAGTATCTAATAAACTGGTTTTATATGCTAGAAGTTCCAACCTAAGCAGTAAAGAGCGTGGACGTTACTGTTAATTTCATTCAAAGAACATTGTTTCTTGTGTTCTAGACCCAAAGGGCTGGAGGAATGCTTGCAGAAATAGTTTTTAAATTTGTACAGTAAAAAATCAGAATTAAATCATATGCTCCTCACCATCCTTCTATTAATTTAATCTTTGCAACAATCCTATGAAGTAGGCACTGCAATCCCCACTTCCCAGTGAGGAAACAGGCAAAAAGGTTAAGTAATATCCCCAGTATCACACTAGTCAGTGGAGGATACGAGATTCAAACCAAGTGAGTCTGGAGCCTGAGTGCATGCTCAACTATTACACTGCTGCTCAGTGTAACAATGTAATAACTAGGTAAAATGATGGGGCCCTTAGCTGGGTTCCTTTCCTCATCTGAAAATCAGGATACTGAACTTAGATGAACGTTCAAAATATTAATTGAATGCTTATTATGTGCCAGGCACTGTGCTAGGCTAAGGATATAGCTGTGAATAGGACACCCTTCTGATAGAGCTTACATTCTAGAAAGGGAGGCAAACTAATGAATAACAGCCTGTGGAATATACTATGAGGCCAAAACAAATAGGCACAGTAATTGAGACTAATAGGGGGACCTGCTTGGGATGGAATGGTTCTGACAGGAGACTAAGCTGAGACCTGATGGTGAAGAAAGACTGGCCAGCAAAGAGCCAGGCACTCTACTTCCCAGCAGAGAGAACAGCATGCAGCAAGACCCTGAGTCAGAGAACTTGGTACATTATAGACCCAGCAGAGATGCATGAAATAGAGGCAGATGGTGGCAGCACCCAGTCATCCAAGGCTTGTTCTAGGTGCAAAGGGAAGAAAGACATTGAAAGGTAAGCCTGAAGTAACATGCTTGGATATTAAGAGTTCATTTTGGCAGCTGTATTGAAAATGGGTTGGAGAAGGAGGCAAAGAACTAGAAAATCATTTAAGCTTTGGCATTTACCTAGGCCAGAGATGATGATGCCTGTGATTGGTTGATGGTGGGAGAGAGGGAACAAAGTGAGTATGGACTCAACATTTAGGAAAGACAATCCGAGGGACGTCTAGGAGTAGGATTCTAGAGTAAGTACCAGGTTTTTGACTTGAGCAAATGGGTGGTTGGGGTGCCATGTAAAGAGTAAGCTAAGGAATTGGGGGGGAGGGGGCAGGTTCTCTTGGGACATGTTAAGACATGCTTTGGCGGTGTACATTTAAGATGATGTTATGCAGGCTGTTGGGTACTAGCCTGGACTGGAATAGGAATTTGAAAGATGTAATGTAGATGGCTCTTAAATGTGTGAGATCACCCAGGAAGAGAGTCCAGAGTAAAGAGGGCTCAAGACAGCTTGATGAGCTCCCAACATTTAGAGACCAAGTAGAGTGGGAACCAACAAAAGAGACATAATGGAAGCCAGAGGGGAAGGAGGAAAACCAAGAGGGTTTTATCCCAAAAGCAAAAAAAAAAACGTTTCAAAAAGGAAGGTGTGTCAACTATCAAATGCTGTTTTGAGACCAAGAAAGATGACAGGAAAACAAAATGGAGAGTGATTGTGACAAAATTCTTATGGAAGGATAGGGATGGAAGCCAGGTTGGTGAGAACTGAAGAGTCAGTGATCAGAAATGACCCAGAAATCACACTTTTCATATCCATCCTAAACAAAGTATCATTTGGAAAGAAAAATGTCCAAGGATGATTGTTGCAGCATTGTTTATAGCAGCACGAAATTGGATCCCCATCAATAGAGAAATAGTTGAATCCAATATGATAAATCCTTTCTAGGTAATATAGAATTTGAAATAAAATTCATATTTATGGCAAGACAAGAAAAATCTAAACATAAAAGTTCTTCTCTGCCCTTTGGCCTCCCCTCTCTCCTCACTGTGCATTGTATATCCACATGATGCATTGACCAAACCTCCCCCATCACCAGGAATACCTGCTCAACCGTAAACAGCAACATTCACCTAGCATGAATAAGACAACTTCTTAAAAGATAATATTTCTTCTTGATCTTGTAAAGGGTCACATGACCTACCACAATGGCACTTAAATCTGGATTATGTAAACTGTCATTAATGCACCATTTAATGTACAGCCCTCTGTCTCAAAAAACATATATAAACTGTCTTGACTTGTAACAGGTGGAAGAGTTCTCAGAGTTTTCTGAGATGCTCTTCCTGGGTTATAATCCTCAAATTTAGCTGGAATAAAATTTTCTAATTTTTCTTAATTTTTCATCAACAAGAATAAAGAGTTATTAATACTGAAATAGGAAAATTTCAAAGTCACTGAGTGAAAAAAGTTACAGAATGTGAACAATACAGAACAGTACAATTTTATTTGTGTAAAACACAAGACATGCTAGATACCTCAGTAGGTAAATCTGTGTGTAAATTAACATGAGAAGATCTTGAAACATTTCTAACCAGAGCAGTGACTTCTGGAGAGGAGGGTAGGTAGAGATTGATGAGTTTTAGTTTTATCCATAAATGTTTGGATTTTTCATAACAAGAATGTACTCATGCATTACTACAAGTTAAAAAAAATTAATAGATTGTAAAGACGGGGAAGCAGGGTCTGTAAAACTCGTGCAAAATTTTTTCTAAAGTAGAGCTGAGAGATAATAGACATTTTCTGTATAAGACAGTGGGTTTGCTAGCATGCAAATGGAAATGATACAGAAATAGAAATCAATTTTGTGGGAAAAAGGATTCCTGAAAAGAAATTCTTTGTGTAGTCAAGAAGGAATGGGTGGGGGGAGCTTCCAGGAGACAAGATGGAGGAATAGGAGGACCTTGCGCTCACCTCCTCTCATGGGCACACCAAAATCACAACTGTTGGACAACCATTGATTAAAAAGACTGGGATCGGGGCTTCCGTGGTGGCGCAGTGGTTGAGAATCTGCCTGCTAATTCAGGGGACACGCGGTCGAGCCCTGGTCTGGGAGGATCCCACATGCCGCAGAGCAGCTAGGCCCGTGAGCCACAACTACTGAGCCTGTGCTCCGCAACAAGAGAGGCCACGATAGTGAGAGGCCCACACACCGCAATGAAGAGTAGCGCCCGCTTGCCACAACTAGAGAAAGCCCTCACACAGAAACGAAGACCCAACACAGCCAAAAATTAGTTAATTAATTAATAAACTACCCCCAACATCTTCTTAAAAAAAAAAAAAAAGACTGGAATCTACCCATAAAAGATATTCTACATCTGAAGACATGAAGAAACCATGAGACAGTAGGAGGGGCGCACTTGCAATATAATCAAATCCCTTACCACCTGGGTGGGCAACCCATGAACTGGAGAATAATTATATCACAGAAGTTCTCCCACAGAAGTGAGAGCTCTGAGTCCCATGCCAGGCACCCCAGCCTAGGAGTCTGGCAGCAGGAGAAGGAGCTCCTAGAGCATTTGACTTTGAAGGCCAGTGGGGCTTAATTGCAGGAGCTCCACAGGACTGGGGGAAACAGAGATTCCACTCTTGGAGGGTGCACACGGAGTCTCGCACACACTGGGTCCCGGGGCAAAAGCAGTGCTTCCATATGAGCCTGGGCCAGACCTACTTGCTGGTCTTGGAGGGTCTCCTGGGGAGGCAGGGGGCAGCTGTGGCTTCCCTGGGGTCATAAAGGCTGGTGGCAGACATACCAGGGACCTATGTGAACTCTGGCTGGAGGCACATTTTGGGTCCTTGGCACCGAGACTTGGCCCCACCTAACAGCCTGTAAACTCCAGTGCTGGGACGCCTCAGGCCAAACAACCAACTGGGCAGGAATACAGCCCCAGCCATCAGCAGACAGGCTGCCTAAAGACTTCCTGAGCCCACAGCCACCTCTAGACATGCCCCTTGACACAGCCCTGCCCACCAGAGGGTCAAAACCCAGATCTACCCATCAGTGGGCAGGCACCAGAAGCAAGGAAACTACTATCCAGTAGCCTGCAGAACTGAGTCTGCAAACAGGTCAGAACCTACCCTGGGACCAACTGGTCCCTGCCCCTTGGGTGACCAGAGGGGATTGTACTGCTGGGACACATAGGACATCGCCTATGGAGGGCCACTTCTCCAAGGTTGAGAAATGTAACTAAGCTACTACATACATAAGAATCCAAATAGAAATTTATACAAAATGAGAGAGGGCTTCCCTGGTGGCACAGTGGTTGAGAGTCCTCCTGCCGATGCAGGGGACGTGGGTTCGTGCCCCAGTCCAGGAAGATCCCACATGCCACGGAGCGGCTAGGCCCGTGAGCCATGGCCACTGAGCCTGCACATCGGGAGCCTGTGTTCTGCAGCAGGAGAGGCCACAACGGTGAGAGGCCCACGTACCACAAAAAAAAAAAAAAAAAAAAAAAGCAAAGGAATACATTCTAGATGAAAGAACAAGATAAAACCCCAGAAGAACAACTAAGTGAAGTGGAGATAGCCAATCTTCCCGAGAAAGAGTTCAGAGTAATGATTGTAAAGATGATCCAAGAACTTGGGAAAAGAATGGATGCAGAGAGCGAGAAGTAGCAAGAAGTTTTTAGCAAAGAGTTAGAAAATGTAAAGAACCACCAGAGTTGAAAATATAATAACTGAAATAAAAAATACACTAGAAGGAATCAATAGCAGAGTAACTGAGGCAGAAGAACAAATCAGTGAGCTGGAAGAGAGTGTTGGAAATCACTATCACAGAACAGAATAAAGAAAAAAAGAAAAGGAATGAGAACAGTTTAAGAGACTTATGGGACAATGTCAGACACACAAACATTCGCGTTATAGGGGTCCCAGAAGGAGAAGAGGGAGAGAAAGGGTCTGAGAAAATATTTAAAGAGATAACAGCTGAAAACTGCCCTAACACAGGAAAGGAAACAGTCACTTCCACTCAAGTCCAGGAAGCACAGAGAGTCCCATACAGGATAAACCCAAGGAGGAACATGCCAGTATACATACTAATCAAACTGACAAAAATTAAAGACAAAAGAAATACTAAAAGCAACAAAGGAAAAGCAATAACATACAAGGGAATCCCCATAAGAATATCAGCTGATTTTTCAGCAGAAACTCTGCAGGCCAGAAGGGAGTGGCATGATATATTTAAAGTGATAAAAGGGAAAAACCTACAACCAAGAATACTCTACCTTGCAAGGCTCTCATTCAAATTTGACAGAAAATAAAAAGCTTTACAGACAAGCAAAAGCAAAAAGCATTCGGCACCACCAAACCAGCTTCACAACAAATGCTAAAGGAACTTCTCTAAGTGGAAAAGGCCACAACTAGAAAGGAAATTACAAAATGGGAAAGCTCACCAGTAAAGGCAAACGTACAGTAAAGGTAGGAAATCATCCACACACAAATATGATATCAAAACTAGTAATCATGAGAGGAGGAGAGTACAAGTACAGGATATTTGAAATGCATTTCAAATTAAGACATCCGCAACTTAAAACAATCATGTATTATATATAGACTGCTATTTCAAAACCTCATGGTAACTGCAAACAAAAAGTCTATAATAGACATACACATGAAAAAGAAAAAAGAATCCAAACGCAACACTAAAAATAGTCATCAAATCACAAAAGAACAAAAGAGAAAAGACCTACAAAAACAAATGCAAAACAATTAACAAAATAGCAGTAAGAACATACATATCGATAATTACCTTAAATGTAAATGGATTAAATGCTCCAACCAAAATACATAGACTGGCTGAATGGATACAAAAACAAGACCAGTATATATCAATATGTTGTCTACAAGAGACCCACTTCAGATCTAGAGACACATACAGACTGAAAGTGAGGAGATGGAAAGAGATATTCCAAGCAAAGGGAAATCAAAAGAAAGCTGGAGTAGCAATACTCATATCCAAAAAAATAGACTTTAAAATGAAGAGAGTGGGGTTTCCCTGGTGGCGCAGTGGTTGAGAGTCCGCCTGCTGATGCAGGGGACACGGGTTTGTGCCCCGGTCCGGGAAGATCCCACATGCTGCAGAGCAGCTGGGCCCGTGAGCCATGGCCGCTGAGCCTGCACGTCCAGAGCCTGTGTTCCACAACGGGAGAGGCCACAACAGTGAGAGGCCCGCGTACCGCAAAAAAAAAAAAAAAAAAAAGAAGAGTGTTACAAGAGACAAAGACACTACATAATGATCAAGGGATCAATCCGAGAAGAAGATATAACAATTGTAAATATACATGCACTCAACACAGGAGCACCTCAATATATAAGGCAAATGTTAACAGATGTAAAAGGAGAAATTGACAGTCACACAATAATAGTGGGGGACATTAACACCCCAATTATCAATGGAAAGATCATCCAGACAGAAAATCAATAAGGAAACACAGACTTTAAATGACAAATTAGACCAGATGGACTTAATTGACATTTATACATTACATCTGAAAGCAGAATACACATTCTTTTCAACTGCACATGGAACATTCTCCAGGATAGATCACATGCTGGGCGACAAAGTAAGCCTCAGTAAATTTAAGAAAATTGAAATCAGATCAAGCATCTTTTCTGACCACAAAGCTATGAGATTAGAAATCAACTAGAAGAAAAAAACTGCAAAAAACAAAAACATGGAGCCTAAACAACATGTTATGAAACAACCAATGGTTCACTAAAGAAATCAAAAGAGGAAATAAAAAAATACCTAGAGACAAATGAAAATGAAAACATGATGATCCAAAACCTATGGGACACAGCGAAAGCAGTTCTAAGAGGGAAGTTTATAGTGGCAGAAGCTTACCTCAGGAAGCAAGAAAAATCTCAAACAACCTAACCTTCACCTAAAACAACTAGAGAAAGAAGAACAAACAAAACCCAAAGTTAGCAGAAGGAAAGAAATCATAAAGATAAGAGCAGAAATAAATGGCATAGAGACCAAGAAAACAATAGAAAAGATCAATGAAACTAAAAGCTGGTTCTTTGAAAAGATAAACAAAATTGATAAAACTTTAGCCAGACTCATCAAGAAAAAAAGGGAGAGGGCTTAAATAAATAAAATTAGAAATGAAGGAGAAGTTACAACTGACACAACAGAAATAAAAGGACCATAAGAGACTACTACAAGCAAAGATATGCCAGTAAAATGGACAACCTAGAAGAAATGGGCAAATTCTTAGAAAGGTACAATCTTCCAAGACTGAACCAGGAAGAAATAGAAAATATGAACAGACTAATTACAAGTTCTGAAATTGAATCTGTGATTAAAAAACTCCCAAACAAAAGTCCAGGATCAGATGGCTTTCACAGGCAAATTCTAACATTTAGAGAGGAGTTATTCCAGAAAAATTGCAGAGGCAAAAACACTTCTGAACTCATTCTTTGAGGCCACCATAACCATACTGAAACCAGACAAAGATACCATAAAAAAAAAAAAAAAGAAAATTACAGGCCAATATCACTGATGAACATGGATGTAAAAGTCCTCAACAAAATACTAGCAAACTGAATCCAACAATACATTAAAAGGATGTTACACCACGATCGAGTGGGATTTATCCCAGGGATGCAAGGATTTTTCAATATCCCCAAATCAATCAGTGTGATACACCACATTAACAAACTGAAGAATAAAAACCGTATGGTCCTCTCCACAGATGCAGAAAAAGCATTTGACAAAATTCCACACCCATTTATGATAAAAGCTCTCCAGAAAGTGGGCATAGAGGGAACTTACCCCAACATAATAAAGGCCATATATGACAAACCCACAACTAACATCATACTCAGCAGTGAAAAGCTGAAAGCATTTCCTCTAAGATCAAGACAAGGATGTCCACTCTTGCCCCTTTTATTCAAAATAGTTTTGGAAGTCCTAGCCACGGCAATCAGAGAAGAAAAAGAAATAAAAGTCATCCAAATTAGATAAGTACTAGTAAAACTGTCACTGTTTGCAGATGACATGATACTACACATAGAAAATCCTAAAGATGCCACCAGAAAACTACTAATGTTCATCAATGAATTTGGTAAAGTTGTAGGTTACAAAATTAATATACAGAAATCTGTTGCATTGCTATACACTAACAACCAAAGATCAGAAAGAGAAATTAAGGAAACAATCCCATTTACCATAGCATCAAAAAGAACAGAATACCTAGGAATAAACCTATGCAAGAAAGCAAAAGACTTTTCTCTGTAAACTATAAGACACTGATGAAAGAAACTGAAGACAACACAAACAGATGGAAAGATATACTGTGTTCTTGGATTGGATGAATCAATATTGTCAAAATGATGATATTACCCAAGGCAATCTACAGATTCAATGCAATTCCCATCAAATTACCAATGGCATTTTTCACAGAAATGAACAAAAAAAAATTAAATTTGTATGGAAACACAAATAGCCAATAGCAATCTTGAGAAAGAAAAATGGAGCTGGAGGAATCAGGCTCCCTGACTTCAGACTATACTACAAGGCTACAGTCATCAAAACAGTATGATACTGGTGCAAAAACAGAAATATAGATCAATGGAACAGGATAGAAAGACCAGAAATAAACCCACACACTTATGGTCAATTAATCTATGACAAAGGAGGCATCTATACAATGGAGGAAAGACAGTCTCTTGAATAAACTGTGCTGGGAAAATTGGACAGCTACATGTAAAAAAATGAAATTAGAACACTCTTTAACACCACACACAAAAATAAACTCAAAATGGACTAAAGACCTAAATATAAGACAGCTACTACAAAACTCTTAGAGGAAAACATAGGCAGAACACTCTCTGATATAAATCGCAGCAATATCTTTTTTGATCCATCTCCCAGAATAATGGAAATAAAAACAAACAAATGGGACCTAATTAAACTCAAAAGATTTGCACAGCAAAGGAAACCATAAACAAAATGAAAAGACAACCTACAGAATGGGAGAAAATACTTGCAAATGATGCAACCGACAAAGGATTAGTCTCCAAAATTTACAAACAGCTCATGCAGCTCAATATCAAAAAAACAAAAACAACCCAATCAAAAAAATGGGCAGGGCTTCTCCGGTGGCGCAGTGGTTGAGAGTCCGCCTGCCGATGCAGGGGACATGGGTTCGTGCCCCGAAGATCCCGTGAGCCATGGCCGCTGAGCCTGCGCGTCCGGAGCCTGTGCTCCGCAATGGGAGAGGCCACAGCAGTGAGAGGCCCGCCTACCGCAAAAAAAAAAAGAAAAATGGGCAGAAGACCTAAATAGACATTTCTCCAAAGAAGACATACAGATGGCCAAGAGGCACATGAAGATATTCAACATCACCAATTATTAGAGAAATGCAAATCAAAACTACAGTGAGTTATCACTTCACACCAGTCAGAATGGCCATCAACAAAAAATCTATAAACAATAAATGCTGGAGAGGGTGTGGAGAAAAGGGAACTCTCCTACACTGTTGGTGGGAATGTAAGTTGGTGCAGCCACTATGGAAAACTGTATGGAGGTTCCTCAGAAAACTAAAAATAGAATTAACATATGACCCAGCAGTCCCACTCTTGGGCATATATCCAGAGAAAAATTTGGTCAAAAGTACACATGCACCCCAATGTTCATTGCAGCACTGTTTACAATAGCTAAGACATGGAAGTAACCTAAATGTCCATCGACAGATGAATGGATAAAGAAGATGTGATATATATACAATGGAATGTTACTCAGCCATAAAAAAGAATGAAATAATGCCATTTGCAGCAACATGGATGGACCTGGAGATTATCATACTAAGTAAAGTAAGTCAGACAGAGAAAGACAAATATCATATGATATCACTTATATGCGGAATCTAAAAAAAAAATGATACAAATGAATTTTATCTACAAAACAGAAACAGACTCACAGACTTAGAGAATGAACTTATGGTTACCAGGGGGGAAAGCAGGGGGAGGGGTAGACTGGGAGTTTGTGATTGACATGAACACACTGCTATATTTAAAACAGATAACCAACAAGGACCTACTGTAAAAAAAAAAAAAAAAGTGCCATCACACGTACTCTTATGAGAAAAAGGCAGAGAGATATGGCACATACACAGAGGAGGAGGCCAGGTGAAGGTAGAGTCAGAAGGAGGAGTGATATGACCAGAGGCAAAAGAATGCTGGCAGCACTGGAAGTTAGCAAGGAACTGAATCTCTCCTGGAACCTTTGTGGGGAGCATGGTGGCCATGCTGATGCCTTGATTTCAGCCCAGTGTGGACTCCTGGCCTCCAGAACCATGTGAGAATAAATTTCTGTTGTTTTAATCCAGAAAAATAAACAAACTTAAAAGCTTTTGGACAGCAAAGGAAACCATAAATAAAACAAAAAGACAACCCACAGAATTGGAGTAGATATTTGCAAACGAAGCAACCAACAACGGATTAATCTCTAAAATATACAAACAGTTCATGCAGCTGTATGTCAAAAAAACAAACAACCCAATCAGAAAATTGGCAGAAGATCTAAGAAGACATTTCTCCAAAGAAGACATACAGATGGCCAAGAAGCACATGAAAAGATACTCAACATCACTAATTATCAGAGAAATGCAAATCAAAACTACTATGAGGTATCACCTCATGCTGGTCAGAATGGCCATCATCAGAAAGTCTGCAAACAATAAATGCTGAAGAGGATGGGAAGAAAAGGGAACCCTCCTACACTGTTGGTGCATATGTTAATTGGTACAACCACTATGGAGAACAGTATGAAGGTTCCTTAAAAAACTAAAAATAGAGCTACCATATGTTCCAGGAATCCCACTCCTGGGCATATATCCATAGAAAACCATAATTTGAACATATACATGCCTCACAATGTTCACCACAGCACTATTTACAATAGCCAAGACATGGAAGAAACCTAAATGTCCATCGAAAGATGAATGGATAAAAAGATGTGGTACATATATACAATGGAATATTATTCAGCCATTAAAAATATGAAATAATGCCATTCGCAGCAACATGGATGGACCTAGAGATTATCATACTAAGTGAAGGCAGACAGGGAAAGACAAATATCATATCACTCATGTGTGGAATCTAATTTTTAAAAATGATATAAATGAACTTATTTACAAAACAGAAACAGACTCACAGATTTTGAAAACAAACTTATCGTTACTAAAGGGGAAATGTGGGGGTTGGGGAGGGATAAATTAGGAGCTTGGGATTAACATATACACACTACTATATATACAATAGATAACCAGCAAGACCTACTGCATAGCACAGGGAACTCTACTCAATGTTCTGTAATAACCTTTATGGAAAAAGAATCTGAAAAAGAAGGAATATATGTATATGTATAACTGAATCACTTTTCTGTACACCTGAAACTAACACAACATTGTAAACCAACTATACTCCAATAAAATTTTTAAAAAAGAAAGTCATGAGGACCTAAATATATGAAGCAAATATAATATATATTTGGGAGAAATACACAGTAATGCAATAATAGTAGGGAACTATAATGCCCCACTTATGTCAATGGGTAGAACAGACAGAAAATAAGTTAACGTTGACTTTTAATGACATGTTAGACCAGACAGACCTGACATATAGTAACATTCTATCCACAACAGAATACACATTCTTTTTTTTTTTTTTTTTTGCGGTACGCGGGCCTCTCACCGTTGTGGCCTCTCCCGTTGCGGAGCACATGCTCCGGATGCGCAGGCTCAGTGGCCATGGCTCACAGGCCCAGCCGCTCTGCGGCATGTGGGATCTTCCCGGACCGGGGCACAAACCCGTGTCCCCTGCATTGGCAGGCGGACTCCCAACCACTGTGCCACCAGGGAAGCCCAGAATACACATTCTTAAAGGGCACATGGAACATTCTCCAGGATAGATATCATGCTAGGCCACAAACCAAACCTTGCTAAGTTTAAGACTGAAATTATATCAAGCGGGCTTCCCTGGTGGCGCAGTGGTTGAGAGTCCGCCTGCCAATACAGGGGACACGGGTTCGTGCCCTGGTCCGGGAAGATCCCACATGCCGCGGAGCGGCTGGGCCCGTGAGCCATGGCCACTGAGCCTGCGCATCCAGAGCCTGTGCTCCGCAACGGGAGAGGCCACAACGGTGAGAGGCCCGTGTACCGCAAAAAACAAACAAACAAATATACTTGGTTGAAATTATATCAAGCATCTTTTCTGACCACAATGGTATGAATCCAGAAATCAATTAGCAGAAGAAAACTGGAAAATTTACAAATACATAGAGATTAAATGACATGCTACTGAACACCAATGGAACAAAGAAAGAGAAATCAAAAGCTATCATGAGACAAATGAAAATGGAAATACAACATACCAAAACTTATGGGATGCAGCAAAAGTAGTTCTAAGATGGAAGTTCATAGTGATAAGTGCTTACCTCAAGAAACAAGAAAAATCGCAAATAACTACACCTCAAATAAAGAATAAGTGAAGCCCAGCACTAGTAGAGGGAAGGAAATAAAGAGCAGAAATAAATGAAATAGAGACTGAAATGAAAAAAGACAATAAGGAAAAAAGAAAAGGAAGCCAAGAGCTGGTTCTTTGAAAAGATAAATTGACAAAACTTTAGGTAGACTCACCAAGAAAAAGAGAACTCAAAATCAGAAATGAAAGAAGAGACATAAAAACTATGCCACATAAATATAGAGGATAAGAGAGTACTTTGAACAATTATACATAAATTGGACAACCTAAGGGAAATGGATAAATTCTCAGAAACAAAAAACTTTCCAAGACTGAATCATGAAGAAATAGAAAATCTGACCAGACTAATCACTGATAAGGAGATTGAATTATAAATCAAAAACCCCTAACAAGAGTCCAGGACCAGATGGCTTCCCTAGTGAAATCTATGAAACATTCAAAAAAGAAATAATACCAATCCTCTCAAATGCTTCCAAAAAAGTAGACGAAAACTAATTTTACCCTGATTAGGCCAGCATTACCCTGATACCAAAACCAGAAAAAGACACTGCAAGAAAATTACAGACCAACATCCCTGATGAATGCAAAAATCCTTAATGAAATATTTGCAAACCAAATGCAACAGTGCATAAAAGGATTATACACCATGATCAAGTGGGATTTATTCCAGGGATGCAAGAATGGTTCAACATATGCAAAATCAATGTGATATACCACGTTAACAAAATGAAGGATAAAAACACATGATCATCAACAGATGAAGAAAAAGCATTTGACAATATTCAAGATCCATTTATGATAAAAAAATTTCCAAAAAGTGGGTGCAAAGGGAACGTACCTCAATATAATAAAGGCCATATATGACAAGCCCACAGCTAACATTATACTCAGTAGTGAAAAGCTGATCAGGAACAAAACAGGATGCCCACTCTCACCACTTTTATTCAACAGAGTACTGGAAGACCTAGCCAGAGCAATTAGGGGAAAAAAAAAAAAAAAAAAACAGTAAAGGGCATCCAAATTGGAAAGGAAGAGGTAAAACTGTCACTATTTGCAGATGACATATTATATATAGAACACCCTAAAGACTCAACTAAAAAAAACTGTTAGAATAAGTGAATTTAGTAAATTTACAGGATACTAAAACATATGGATCTGTTGCATTTCTGTACACTAAAAAATTATAAGAGAAATGAACAATCCCATTTACATCAAATAGAATGGAATACATAGGAATAAATTTCACCAAGGAAGTAAAACACCTGTACACTGAGAACTATAAGACACTGATGAAGAAAACTGAAGGCACAAATCAATGAAAAGATATTCTGTGCTAATGGACTGGAAAAATATTGTTAAATGGAATATTGTACATTTTAACACTACCCAAAGCAATCTACAGATTCAAAGCAATCCCTATCAAAATTCCAATGGCATTTTTCACAGAAATAGAACAGACAATTCTAAAATTTATATGGAAGTACAAAAGACCCCAAAGAGCCAAAAAAATCTTGAGAAAGAAGAACAAATCTGGAGGCATCACACTCCCTGATTTCAAACTGTATTACAAAACTATATTAATCAAAACAGTACGGTATTGGCATAAAAATAGACATATAGTGCTTCCCTGGTGGCACAGTGGTTAAGAATCCTCCTGCCAATGCAGGGGACACGGGTTCGAGCCCTGGTCCAGGAAGATCCCACATGCTGTGGAGCAACTAAGCCCATGTGTCACAACTACTGAGCCTGCACTCTAGAGCCCATGAGCCACAACTACTGAAGCCCACGCACCTGGAGCCTGTGCTCCACAACAAGAGAAGCCACCGCAATGAGAATCCTGCGCATTGCAACAAAGAGTAGCCCGCGATTGCCACAACAAGAGAAAGCCCGTGTGCAGCAACGAAAACCCAACGCAGCCAAATTAATTAATTAGTTAATTTTTTAAAATCGACATATAGATCAACAGACCATAATAGAAAACCCAGAAATAAACCCATGCGTAAAGATGCATGCAAATTTAAACCAGATTGTGGGTTTGGGACTAGGAGGGTGGAATTTCCATCAGATAGTTTCTATTTTCTAAGATGGAAATGGGATGAGAGCAAGTAGGCAATTTTAAGGAAAATGTATGAATTAGTAGTCTTCAAAATGAGGAAGCAGAGCGCAGTTTCTGGGCAGGGTTGAGTGCCCTATGAGAAGTTTGTGAGCATTTCAAAGCCCTGCTCTGTGCCTCTCCAGTCACATTCAGCTGCTTCAGTGCAGGCAATCAAAGGTGGAGAGTCAAGGTACAAGCAGGAATGCGTCTTAGGTGAGTCCAATAGAGGGAGGATACAAAGGAGTTGGTAGCATTTTCAAAGCATTGATCATACTGGTACAGTACAGAATCAAGCTTAGATGAGTAGAGAAGAGAAACCAGAAAGAAGAGGGTGAAGATGGTGAAAAAGTGATGGGTTTGGGGATGGAAAGGTGGCAGTGGGAGTGACCAAGTAAGCAAACTAAAAAGATAGAAGATGGTGGGCAGAGTGGGATTTAAAAAACAGATTTTAGAGGTAATACATTTTCTAAGGAAGACAAGGGTTAAGGTGACCATCAGAGGGTAGTGAGACGAGAGTAGAGGAAGATGGTCAGAGCTCAGTGGGTTAAGGATCTGAGACCAGGAGATTAGATAGGTTGCTGAGAAGAATATGGGAATAGGAACAGAAAGCATCTTTGTGGTAAACCATCTTCAGTGAATGAAGGGGTGTGATAAGGAGGGTAAGAATGGCATGAATAAGTCTCAAAGGAGTGGGATATTTTGCAAGAAAAAGTGGTTTGCATGGGGGTATTGGGGACAAGTGAAATCCCCAGTCACCTCCTTATCTGAGGTATGTGGGGTATAAAAGGCTGGGAAGGGAGAACCTTTAGGTGATTCCTGTTAAGGAAGGAGGTGATGTTCCAAGAACACACTGAAGTACTGAGAGGGGTCTTGGTGTAGATTCCAGGAGATACCATGAAAGGGACTGGGAGGCAAGGAGAAAGGTTGGGGCAGTCTTTGGTCAGATAGGGGCATGGCTCTCAATCTAGACAGCACATTGGAATCAACTAGAGAGCTTTAAAGAAAATACACTGGGTTCAACACCCAGAGATTTTAACTGGTCTTGGGTGTTGCCTGGACACCAGATGATCGGATATGCAGCCAAGGTTGAGAATCACCAGTTGAGGAGATGTACAATACAGCCAGGGGATGAAGGGGGACTGGCTGAAGCTCGGACTTCTGACAGTGATTGTGGTCAATGGGTTTCATTCTGATAGTCTCTTAGAGTGAGACGGGCAAACACCCAAATTGTTGCAGAAGATCATTAACAGATAACCTTTTAACTTCAGAAGCATTTTAGGAGATGAACATAAATATCGTGGTCTTTCTTCCTCCCCTTCGTAGAGTTTTATAGCTCTTTCCTGCCAACCTCCAGACAAAATCTCATAGTTGCTAAGCTTCATTGCTTTACTGCGGACCAAGTGGTTAGGATGCTTCATAACTGGATGTATACATTGTTAGCTATTTAAAATATTAAAGATGTTAGTACTCACTAAAGATTCTATAAAAATCTCAGTAATTGGACAGTACAATTGTCACATGTTTTCTCCAAAGTGGATAACTAATAAATCTAGAGATAATAGTAAGCACTTTACATTTGCTACCAAACTCACGTAATAATGAAGGTGAATACAAGATTTACACTTCCACAGGATATAGAGTAACTAGGGTCATGAAAAGATGGCAAATATAGTATTCCATTATGTGGATATCCCGTAACTTATAGTATAGCACAGTGGTCTAGAGTTGTTCATGGTCTAGCAGGGGAAAAAGATCAAAACAACGAACCATCTGACTTATCAGGTCATGAAGGGCTCTGGAAAAGAAAGAGTTATTCTGTCTAGGAATTGAGAAAACCCTTAACAAAGGTGGTGGTGTTTGACTAAAGCCCAAGGGAAAGAAAAAGGGCACCCAGGGCATCCCAGAAGTAGCATGGGCTTAGTGGCATGGTGGTAGCTTTGGAGAAGGGCAAGGAATCCAGCCTGAATTTGGAGCAAAGCAACAGATGAAGCCACAAGGGAAGGCTGGGACCTTAAAGGCTTTTGAAATAATTTGGCTTCAAGGTCCTTGCTTCCCAATGTATTTTATGTCACAGTACACACAAAAACAATACTTGAACAGCCCACTGGGTTAAAGAACAAAGGTTTTGGGGACATCTACATGGGTCTTAGTTAAATACTAATATTTTTATTTTAAATAATTTTAATACAAAAACCAAATACAAACTATTAGGAAGGATATTAAATATTGAATTTGTATAAAACTTCCACAAAAACCATCCTAGTTTAATGTGGAACTTCAAGCTTGTTTTCATGAACTTTTTAAAGGTTCACAGGTGAAATATAAGACACATGTGCAAAAATAAATAGAATTATTCTAAATGTATTATTCTGAGATCTGCTCCTTGCACTCAGTTTAATGCTTCTGAGTGTCACCCATGTTAATATGCAAAACTGTAGATCATTTGTTTTCCTGACTGTATAGGATTCCATTATATGGCTACACCATAATCTGTCCATTTCACTGTTATGGAACTAGGCTTCGTCTCAGTTTTTATTTATACACAATGCTGCCATGAACGAAGTTCTTTAAGGTATATGTGAGAAGTGGAATCGCTGGGACATGGAGCGGTGCTTCTTAAACATTTGTGTGCACATGAAATCACCTGGAAATCTTAAGATGCTAATTGCTTCAAGTAGGTCTGAGGCAGGGTCTGGAATTCTGCAGTTCTAACAAGCTCTCAGGTGATGCCAATGCTGTTGACCCATGGACCACACTTTGAGCATGAATTTGCTCAATCTTATTAGATAATGCCAGTTTTACCGGGTACTTACAGGAATAAGAGTTCTTGTTACCCCACATACTCACCAATACTTAGTATTCTCAGATTTTTAAATTTAAATGAGAGTAAATCCAATTTAGTGGCTGTGCGATCACATTTTCTGGTTTTCTTTTGCATTTCTGTGATTTCTAATAATGTTGAGCTTTTTTATTATTATTATTTATGTTTGCCTGCGTTGGTTCTTTGTTGCTGCGTAAAGGCTTCCTCTAGTTGCAGCAAGAGGGGGCTACTCTTCCCTGCTGTGCATGGCCTTCTCATTGCAGTGGCTTCTCGTTGCAGAACACGGAATTTAGGTGGGCAGGCTTCAGTAGTTGTGGCTTGCAGGCTCTAGAGCGCAGGCTCAGTAGTTGTGGCACACGGGCTTAGTTGCTCCGCGGCATGTGGGATCTTCCCGGACCAGGGCTCGAACCCATGTCCCCTGCATTGGCAGGCAGACTCTTAACCACTGCACCACCAGGAAAGTCCCATGTTGAGCGTTTTTAATATGCTTAATGGCTACTCAGATTCTCTCTTTTGTGAAGCACCTGTTAAAGTCTTTCCCCTCTTTTTCTACTGTTTATTCTTTTTATTGATTTTTCAGCATTCTTTTTCCATTCTAGATACCAGCTGTTTATTGATTTTATATTGCAAATATGTTCTCAGCTTGTGAATTTTCACCTACTTTGTAGACTTTTTGAGTAAACAGAAGTTCCTAACTGTAATATTGTTGAAAACTTGAGGTCAAGTAGATAATTGCCTTTAATATTTGGGAACCTTTTTTTTGATAGGAATTGTTATGTGTAGTATAACCTATCACGCTTTTTAAAGTTTTCTCTTATTATAGCTAGTAACCATCAACCAGAAACCAAACAAAAAACACTAATCACACAAGTAGGCGATAAAACTTTAAACAATGGAACAACCAACATCTGAAATATTATTTAAAAGAAACACGTCTTCTTCCTCTTTCATTGCACAACACAGTGTTAAAATTTACCGGGATACGCCAAGAGATTTCAAATCCATTTTCATGTCTTCAAGTCATATCTTTCAAAATGGCAGTGCAACTTATTTCTAGAACACACATGCACAGTAGTCACCCTGTAGCCATGTGGAGGGCATATCAACCACTATCGTGCAAAAGCATCAAACGCATGTGAAGACAGAGATCTGGGGGCTACTGCTGGCAGCTGGTCCTTCCACCTGCCCCACCCCCACCCCAAGCCTGCATCACACCCCCTTCCCAACTAGCCATACCTTGGGGTTGAGCTTCCTGGGCACCTGGGCCATGTTCTCCTTCTGCATCTCAATGGCTACCTCTCTGCAGTGGGCAGTGGCGAACACAGAGTGGAGGAGAAGACAAACGTGACTCAGCTCGGGCTACCATCCAAGGAGCCACGCAGACACTACTTATACTGGAGCTCATGGGCCCTCGAGCAGCCTGATTACTGGTGGATCAATGTTTTGTGCCACACCTGTAGCCTGTTTGCCTTCTCTGGGATACAGGCTGGGAAGCTCTGCTTGAGGAAAGAACTCTTAGAAGACTTTAAGGCAGGGCAAAATGGCCATGGGAGGTAGTGGATGGACTGGAACAGTCATTCTCAACTCCGGCTGCACAGTCAGATTTACTGGGTTGGTTTCCTGTTATTCTGGAATCTGAGGCCCCACTCCCAGAGAGTCTGATATAATTGCTATGGGGGAGGCACAGGCATCAGTAAATTTTTAAAAGTTCTCCAGGTGGTTTAAATGTGTAGCTGCTAATGAGGATCACATTACTATGCCTCAGGGTGGGGATGTTAGTGGGGAATCTACGCTGTAAGAAGCTGGAAGACCCGAAATGCTCCCGTGCATGGAGTTGAGGAGGAGATGCTGGTGTAGACCAGTATTTTCTTAGAGTGTAGTCCTGGGAACTTCTAACACACACAGATTCCTGGGCTTTACTGATAGAATTTCTGGGGGTGGGACCCAGTGATTCTGCATTTTAAATAAGCTCTTTCTAGGCGATTCTTAGAACACTGAAGTTTGAGAAGTGATAGATATTCTGGAGGTAGAACCTACAGGATTCTATCCTTACCTACAGTTATGAATATAAAGATGAAAAAACTGACTTTAAGAATTCACCAGAGGGACTTGCCTGGCGGACCAGTGGTTAAGACTTTGCCTTCCAGTGCAGAGGCTGTGGGTTCGATCCCTGGTCAGGAAGCTAAGATCCCACATGCCTCGTGGCCAAAAAATGAAAACATAAAACAGAAGCAATATTGTAACAAATTCAATAAAGACTTTTAAAATGGCCCACATCAAAAAATCTTAAAAAAAAGACTTCACCAGAGAGTTAAACACCCCCAAAGAGATACGTGCATGTATTCACCAAAAGGCATGCATTGGAATGAGCCTCAGTGAAACCAGTGAAGAATGTATCTGGTCCCCTTCGGAGAATTAATATACCACTGCTCTTGTAAGCCTCAGATCTCAGTTTGTTTGTGTTGCCACAATCTAAGTGGAGCTGTGACATATTCGGGTCACTGCTCATGGAGGAACTGGGTGTTATTTTAGAGTGCAGGAAGGAGTTGGGTGGAAAAAGCAATAGGTAAGAAAAAAGAATAACACGTATCAACTCTTTTTTTTTTAACTTGAAGTATAGTTCATTTATAATGTGCTAGTTTCAGGTGTACAGTACAGTTTTATATATTTTTTATATATATACATATTTTTTCAGATTCTTTTCCATTATAGGTTATTACAAGATACTGAATATAGTACCCTGTGCTATACAGTAGGTCCTTGTTGTTTATCTATTTTATATATAGTAGTGTGTATCTCTTATTAACCCATCAACCCTTCTCAGCCTTGAGGTGGTTGATTCTTCCATTACAAAGTATCATTTACCTGTAAAGCTGGAGATTTCTTCTTCTTGCTCCCCTTTATGTTTCAATTCTCAGTTCCTGAGGTACTCACAAAATAGTGTAGTGTTTGCCACAGTCGCACACTGTACCCCAGGAACATCTGCAGTATTACAGAATTCATATTGCTCTTGAATGTGTATATAAATATATAGGCCTACAGGTAACATAAGAACTGTGACATTAATGATTAAATCTTTACATTGGCAAGTAGATGGACATTGACTACTAGGATTGAGCAGTTTTACTTTTTACAAAAATATTTGACAAGATTTAATTTCACAAATTCAGTAAAAATTTTGCCTTTATTGGATATATTTTTGTCTCTCACTTTTCGGGGCAATTGTGAATATTTAAAGAAAAAAATAATTTTTGAAAACATGAGACCATTCTAATGTTTTAAATTTTTTCTCACTCTTAATTTACACTTTTAGATTAAAATATATTCAAATTTTGAATATTTGAGAACTACACATCATTTTAAAATACTTTAGATCATTGAAATCAATACAAGTCAAGGTCATACTAAGGACTTCCCTGGTGGTCCAGAGGTTAAGACTCTGAGCTCCCAATGCAGGGGGCCCGGGTTTGATCCCTGGTCAGGGAACTAGATCCCGCATGCCGCAACTAAGAGCCCGCATGCCGCAACTAAGAGCCCGCATGCCGCAACTAAGACCTGGAGCAGCCAAATAAATAAATAAATATATTTTTAAAAAGATCATACTAGAAATAGATAATAAAACAAAAGAAAATACTGAAAGGGATAAATAGAAAATTTCTAAATGAGAAGGCTGCTTACATTAAAAACAAACTGGCAACAATAAAGACTAGCAGATTTTATTGAGTATAATCCATGTAAAATTTAGAAATAAGGCATTATAAATTATTTATTAATAAAGATTTAATTATTCATGATAATGAAAATGAATAAGATAATTATTCTTATCAAATCTACACCTTGAACTTCAAGTCAGATTAAATCCTTACAACTTCATGTTATTTGCTAAATGATTCTTTGGCTACTAATTAAAACATTGAGATGGAAAAGAGAATTATTCATGTCAAATGCGTAATTCAGAAGTAGCAAATGTAACCCTGGGCTGCTCCTTACAAGATAAAGAAAATATATCCATGAAACAAGCAAATTGATCAAAAAAGGACAAAACATCAGGAATGTTACTATGTTTGTTGGATAATGATGCTGGAAAGTAACTCCAATGCTTTTGATAGCATAAGATTATTTCTAGCAAAACACAAATGTGCTTCAAATTAATGGTATTGATTTTCCACTGGATAAATATGGTAGAAAATATAGTATTTCATTTAACACCAAGTCTTTCAAACAGAGTGTATTAAGCATGTCTTTTTATTCTGATGTTTTAACATCTGAGGGCTTACTCACCCTGGAGGGATTGCCCCTTCCAAGGCTAGCCAATTCCTAGAGCTAGTACAGGATTTACATCTGAGCATGTAGGACTCACCAGAGCCCACACAACCCGCAGCTTCCTCTATCAGGCTCTCACACTCAGAGTCACTATCCACCTGCCCTCATTATCCCAGCACGCACGCACGCACGCACGCACGCACACACACACACACAGAAAACGATCATATTAAAAATCTGTAGTGTGTATTCTCACCATGTGTCGCAAGCATGGAAGATTAAGTTTTCCCTGCAACTTCCCCAGCTATGTCTCCCATCAGTACGATATTTGCTCCCACTGGCTGAGAACTGAATACAGGTGTCTTTCTAAAAGTTGGAACAAAGGGGCCTTGCTACCCAGCTGAACCGAGCCCAGAGCTAGGATTCTGGAAAATCCAAACCAAAAGCCTGCCTGTGATGCCAGGTACCAGGCAGTGAGGGACAGCTCCTTTGCCCCAGAACCCACTGAAATTATTCAAACTAGCCACCCCTAAGCCTATTTACCCTGCCTCTCCTGCTCTTTTCTGTGGAAGCCACAATAATGGCTCTCATCTACATTTTCCTCTCACTCTTTACGCCTCCTGACCCTGGTGCTTCCCTGTGTGGCCCTTACATGGCATGGTATGTTCCCTTTTCTTGCAAACTGTGAGTAACAAACTAGCTTTCCAATGGTAGACATCTGATATTTTGGCCTCACCATATCCCACTGTAGGAATAATAAAACCTACATTTTTTTTTGGCCACACAGCATGTGGGATCTCAGTTCCCTGAACAGGGATCGAACTGCACTCCCTGCAGTGGAAGCACAGAGTCTTAACCACTGGACCTCCAGGGAAGTCCCAAAACCTACATTTTAAAACACAGAAAGAAACTGTGGAAATTGGCTTTTATACAAAGCTCAAGGAAAAGTATTTTATTACTCCTGTTAACGTGTTTTACAACCAGTCTTCAGGATTATCTCTGGTCAAGGTTGGTATTTATGACTGTAAACTAGATTCTTGTTTAACGGGGTATGAGACATCACTTGTACACAAAAAGAAGCACATATGCGATTACTAGAACTGGGGGGGAAAGGTAAGTAAACAATTGATGATGCTGAACAAGGACAAGTTCATGCTGACAGAGTATTCGCTCGAAGTTCTTAAAAAACAAACCAGTGTTAACCAAGAATTTTATGTCCTGTTTAAGAAATCTTTGCTCAATTACTGCATAATATCTACAGAAAACAATGGAAAGTAGTGTGAATGATTTTAAAACTTGGTGCTAGAATGGACAAATAAAAAACAATAAGACAAATGATTACTAGCCAAGATGGAGAATTCAAAATGGAATTTGTAGACAGAAGAAATGATCATACTTTCAAACAAGAAATTCATATTCAGTTCAATCAGATTATGGCAGGGACAAATGTCATTTCAACTAACAGTTATTAAACGTATTGTTGAACTACTGGAAGAAAACAAGAAAGTTGAGGTGAATATCTCATTCATTTTACACCTATTGTGAAAAGCACAGCTGTTGACTACAGTGATGTGGAGACTGAACATTTTCTAGGTGCTTATTGGCCCCTTTTTTGAAGTACCTGTTTAAGTCTTTTGACTATTTCTGTATTGGATCTCTTTTTCTTACTGATTTATAGTTCTTTATATTTTCTAGATATGTACTTACTGACTGACATTTGTATATCCACTCTATGCCTTGCATTTTTACTTTTAACAGTATCTCCAAGAAATCAAGAATTTCTAGATTTTCATACAGTCCATTTTATCAATAATATCCTTTATTAACAGTAGTTTTCCTGTCCTGATTAAACAATCTTTGTCTTCACCAAGTAAATAAATATTATTTTATGATGTCTTCTAGAAAATTGATTTTGTTTGTTTTTTTACAGTTGGACCTACAGTTCTTCTAGAATTGAGTTTTTGCTATAATCTGAGGCAGAGGTCAAGATTTATTTGTTTCCCATAGGATATCCATTTGACCAGACATTGTTTATTAAAAGAATCAACTCTTCTGCCCCCACTGCTCTGCAGTGCCACCTCTGTCATAAACATCTTAAGCTGTTTTATTTCAAGGGAGTTTTCTGTTTCCATATGCTTGTAGGTGGCTTGAAATCTCTTTAATTTAGGTCTACCTTCTGCTTGGACCCCTAAGTGAATTCATATAGGAACTTTTGGGGGGATGTAATTGTTGTCAATAAGCAATCATGGGGTGTCTTCAAGGAGTATGTCAATTAGCCTTCAAGCAAAGTACATATTCCAGATTCTGGATGGACCAAAACTTTTCTCCAGTTTCTTACTCCATGGCTTTTTGCTTCTACAGACGGCAGGTAGGGAGAAGTCAGAGCTACAGATACCTGGTTCTCTCTCTTTCATGGTCACAAACTTCCTAAAGGCCCAAAGGATCTACATTTTAAATCAGAGACCATTTCATTGCTACTCTCATTATCCTTTGACCATTCAATGGAATGTCCACTCTCCCAAGAGATCTGGGCTAAATCTGGGGGCACAGAAGCTAAGTTGAGACTCGTAAAAGGCTTATTCCTTCATGATTCAACAGTGAAGAAGTAAGGAGTCTGCCCAGGCCCATCTCCACCCAGAGCTTCTGAGGAAAAAGAACTAAGCAGCCCAGGACGAACGGAAAAAGAACTTCCCAGGAGGTTGAAGGTTCAGCCAATGTTTAACCTGACTCCAATCCTCAAATGCCCTTGTGTTCTTGGACTCATCCCATTTCCAAATCCACCAAAACACAAAAAGAGCCCATTAGAATATCAAAAAATCAAATTAAATATTAAAGAAACAGGAAAATTATGCCAAATTGAGCTACTCTCACCTGGCCAGTTCATGTTGGGTGATTTCTGTAAGCCCAGGGGCTGTTAACAAAACCTCCTGGGATTCAAAAAACAAAACAAAACAAAAAACAGATGCAGTTGAACTCTTTGGTAAAAACAGAGGCAGAGAATGGTAGGACTTTTCAGTGACCTTCCTTGGTGTTTAGTGCACACATCTGGATCTGTGCACAAATTAACATGCTATTCAGACATCCACAGTGTGGGTGAACAACAGAGCAGAGGCCTGCAACTTGGATAACACAGCCTAAACAGAAACTCATAGTCGGGGTAACAAGAAAGGGCAAAATTTACAGGTGGGACAGCTGTGGGTAAAGTCCCGACTGTAAGTCTGTGAAATTAGATTTGCTATTTTTCCCTGAATGTGTAACAGATCAAGAGTCCAGTCAGCAGTGCAGAGGGCCCAGGCCACACCTGTGTTAAGATCGGGCCAAGGGTGGGATAGGGAGGGTGGGAGGGAGGGAGACGCAAGAGGGAAGCGATATGGGAACATATGTATATGTATAACTGATTCACTTTGTTATAAAGCAGAAACTAACACACCATTGTAAAGCAATTATACCCCAATAAAGATGTTAAAAAAAAAAAAAAGATCGGGTCAAGAGCTCAGGCCTACAGTGGATCCCTTCTTTCATGCCCCGCCTCCCCACTCCCCCCTCGCTCCCATAGAAATGCACCTCTGCAAACAGACGTGCCAGGAGTGTGAACAATAAAAAGTTTCTCCAAAACTAGGTAGCTTGACAAACAGCCATTTAAATAGTTCCGTCTCATAACTACTGTTGTTTTGAATAGAAAGCAGCACAATCTCTACATGGCCTTTTGTTAAAATGCAGCAAAGATTAACTGCATACACCTTTTAAAGTAACAATTCTACTTCTAGGTACACGGCCTAGTTATTTTTGCACACATGTGAAATTGTATGCTTTGGGTGTGTGTGTGTGTGCATATTAGCACAAATGTCAATAGAGGATTGTTTTTTAAAGAAATGTACTACATTTTATAAAATAGAATGTCAAGCAGCTGAGAACACCCTTTATGTCCTAACATGGAATGAGATCCATGCAATATTGTTAACTGAAATAAGCAAGGTCTTGAGAGAGAGAAGAGAATTTTTTACGTATATGATACCAAAGTCCTAGTCATGAGAAGTACCAGTTGCCTCTGGGGAGGAGGATGCCTGGAGGATAAGGGTGGGAGGGAAATTTCACTGTTTAAAAGTTTTTTGGATATTGCGTTATGCACCGTATTACTTATTAAATAAATACAATTTAAATTTAAATGTAAAAAAAGTAGTTTATCGGTTCTTGGCCTCGGCTGTACCCCAGCAAGTTGTTTTAGTTTTTTTAAAAAATATTTATTTATTTATTTATTTTTGGCTGCATTGGGTCTTCGTTGCTGTGCGTGGGTTTTCTCTAGTTGTGGCGAGCGGGGGCTACTCATCATTGCGGTGCACGGGCTTCTCAATGCGGTGGCTTCTCTTGTTGTGGAGCACGGGCTCTAGGCACACAGGCTTCAGTAGCTGTGGCACGCAGGCTCAGTAGTTGTGGCTTGCAGGCTCTAGAGCACAGGCTCAGTAGTTGTGGTGCACAGGCTTAGTTGCTCTGCAGCATGTGGGATCTTCCTGGACCAGGGCTCAAACCCGTGTCCCCTGCATTGGCAGGAGAATTCTTAACCACTGAGCCACCAGGGAAGCCCTAACCTAGTTATTTTTAAAAGAGACTTTTGCTAAAATAAAATGTGGGAGAACATCTAATCTCATATCTCCATTTAAGTCAGGTTTCAATAACATGGATATGGATTATGGAGTAGTGGAATGAACATGAACTTTGATAGCAAGGTGTGAATTCTGTGCTGCTAGTTATTAGCTATGCGACTTTGGGTAAGTAACTCAACTTCTCTGAGCCCCTGGGAGATGATAATACTGGTTTCTCAAGAGGTTGCAAAGATGAATGGGATGGATATTTAAAGCTTCTTTGGGACTTCCCTAGTGGTCCAGTGGTTAAAGACTCTGTGCTCCTAATGCAGGGGGCCCGGGTTCGATCCCTGGTCAGGGAACTAGATCCCACATGCCACAACTAAAGATCCCCTGTGCCCCAACTTGGACCCGGTGCAGCCAAATAAATAATTTTTTAATTTTAAGCACCTTTGTTAGGTTCTTTAACACTGGAACTACCTGGGTTAACTCAGGGTTACAGTAAAGATGTTCAGGGAAGATAGGAGAAAGGCAACAGTCACAGCCTCACCTGGACTTGCCTGGGGCTACTGCAATATCTTTGGGATGGGAGGCAGCCCTGGCTGGTCAATAGCAGGAATTCTTCTCTCTGATACTGTCATCCTCAGGGTTCAAATACTTTCCATCTCTTTTCTTTGACTGCAGATTAATTGGCTCTGTCTTGATCCGCTTTGAGGCTGATTCGCTGGACCTATCGCCCTCCTATATGGGGAGGCTTATTCAGTAGAGCTTTTACCCCAGGCCACTTCACAGGCCGCTGACTAGTTATAGATGGTGCCCAGGGAGGATGGTGAGGTCACATGGCACCAAGCATGCACAAGGAGGCCCTCTGAAGGAAGTTATGGGCATGCGGGGCCCTGTGGCTGGCACGCGTCTTGCATGGCTTATCGAGCACAGTGCTGGGCATCCCAACCAGCAGGAGAGCTCATTAAACAGCTGCTGAAACATCAAAAACACTTAACCTGAGATTCTCAGTTGCTTGTGTGGCTATGACTCAAAGTCCCCACTAGAGGGCAGGAAACTTCAATTTAAGATGATGGATTTTTTTTAAACAGGTGAATAAACTGGATAAATTATAATTATTAGAATAATCAATAATCATAGATAACTTTTATTGTATGCATTCTAAGGACCAGAAACTCCCCTAAACACTTTATACGCATTATGTAATTTATTTGTAGTATTCTCTTCACCTAGTTCTTCTCAGAAATTGTAATAACACAATTGTTAGTTAACTTGTTTTTCATTTCTGTCTCTACCACTGGATTGGAAATTCCATGAAGATAAGGTGTCCTTAGTTTACTATTCTATACTGATTAGTGAGTCTGAAACATTGTAGTTGATAAGTACTTTTTTTTTTTTTTTTTTTTTTTTTTTGCGGTATGCGGGCCTCTCACTGTTGTGGCCTCCCCCGTTGCGGAGCACAGGCTCCGGACGCGCAGGCTCAGCGGCCATGGCTCATGGGCCCAGCCGCTCCGCGGCATGTGGGATCTTCCCGGACAGGGGCACGAACCCGTGTCCCCTGCATCGGCAGGCAGACTCTCAACCACTGCGCCACCAGGGAAGCCCGATAAGTACTTTTTGAAGGAACAAATATTGAATGAATTGAATCTTGCCCTCAAAAGCAAAGGCTGTTATTATTATAGTACATGGTGTTTTGTCAGTAAAAATTTTTAATTTTATAATATCTCTTTTAAGGTATTTAAAGTTAATTATTAAGTAATTGTCCCACAGTGTTCCTTCAATAGCCTTTGTATGTTATATTTTGGGGGAATAATGTTCTTTTATAGGGAGTGATAGGTATTGTCAAAATTAAAATCCATAACATCCTCCTTTAGAAGAACTTGTACTATTTATTTATTATCTTGATTAAACGTGTTGTAATTATCTGGACCAATTTGTGAAACTGCATTCAACAAGCTTTTATAGTGCAGACTTCATGCCAGGTACTGGTCCAAGGACTTTACATCTTTACAGAGGTGCTGTTATTAGCCCCATGTACAGATGGGAAAACTGAGCACAGAAAGATTAAGAAATGAGATTTTACAACTATTAAGTGGCAGAGTCAGGATTCAAACCCAGGTACTCTGGCTGTAGACTCCAGGCACATAATCACTACACTGTATCTACAATTCACTTAATGATTTTATACAATCATTACATTAAGTGGTAATTGCATAGGTAATGTTGGGGCCCAGAGTGGACCACCCCAAAATATGCTACAGTGGCATAATGATTATTTTTAATTAAAGTTATTTAAGAAATGGCCAATGCAGGAGGGACACTCTGACCCTCCTCTGTCACCCTGAAAGCAGGAAATAAATCTCTCATGTGAAAGGTATACTCCCTGCAGCTGGAGGTAGAAAGATACCTTTATCACCAGAGACAGGAATTCAGGCCAAGAAGCCTGTATAAACAAACCCTGTTACTTCCTTAATTGAGTACCTGAAGCCCAAACTCTGTTTAGTTTATTCACTAGTTGAGCACCCCAAACCTAAATTTCTTTGTCCTGTCAATTCCTCACAAATTTATTGTTTCTTTGTCTAAAAAGTAGAAAAGGTGCCTGCTTTGCCACTTCTTAGGTCCCATTTCTATGAGACCTCTGTCCACACTAACTTCTTCCTTTTTCTCCTGGTAATCTGTCTTGTGTCAGTTTTATTATTAATTCAGCCACAAGAGCTCAAGAGGTGTAGCGGGAGGAATGCACCCCCAGCAACAGTAATAATCCTGACAGGCCACATCAGAACAAATTTAGGAAAACTTTTGTGCATTTTTCACAATGAACTTTAATCCATTTGAAATAACAGTGTTGGGAAAAGAAGGACAAAGACATCAGAAAATGTCCTTGCCTCCCAAAATCATTTTCTAGACAGGTAGTTATTTTGTCATTACGTGATGAAGAATTATAAACTATAGTCTGCTTTCCAAAAAACCAAACACACAAACCAACTAACATGCAAAGATCAGTCTGCTGTAGGGCAGAGCTCCTAACATATCAACAGAAAAGCCAAATGCAGCACAGGCAGGTGAGGTGCAAACCTTGACTTGTGAACGCGCATGGCCGGCCTTTCCCGGTGTTCCCCAGACCCCCAGGAGCAGAAGGCCCGCCCCAAACGCCGGCACATGCCCGCGCCCCCCTCGGCCACGCGCCTGTGGGGCGAGGCAGGGATTCCAGTGCCGGGAGCCCAGTTAGAAGAAGTGACACATTTCCTCACGGCCCTCCTGTTCTCTTTGTGAACAACAAAATGCATTTTCTAAGAAGTTAAATGAAACTAAGGATCCAGTTGGTGGCCACTGAACAGAGAAAAGAGGGAACAGCAAGTGCACAGTCTCTAAAGTGGAAAAGAATTAAATGTGGTTGAGGACCTGAAAGATGTCAGGTGTAGCTGAAGTACAGTGAACTGGAGGGACTAAGGGGTCAGCAGAGGCCATGCCACGTGGCTGACAGGGTCTAGGTGCTCCAGCCTGAGCCTCTGAGGTGGGAGAGCCGAGTTCAGGACATTGGACCACCAGAGACCTCCTGGCCCCATGTAATATCAATCGGCAAGAGCTCTCCCAGAGAGCTCCATCTCAATGCTAAGACCCAGCTCCACCCAACGGCCAGCAAGCTCCAGTGTTGGACGCCCCATGCCAAACAACTAGCAAGACAGGAACACAGCCCCATCCACGAGCAGAGAGGCTGCCTAAAATCATACTGAGTTCACAGACACCCCAAAACACACCACCAGCTGTGGCCCTGTCCACCAGAAAGACAAGATCCAGCCCCACAAATCAGAACACAGGCACCAGACCCCTCCATCAGGAAGCCTACACAACCCACTGAACCAACCTCACCCGCTGAGAGCAGACACAAAAAACAACGGGAACTATGAACCTGCAGCCTGCGAAAAGGAGACTCCAAACACAGTAAGTAAAACAAAATGAGAAGACAGAGAAATATGCAGCAGATAAAGGAGCAAAGTAAAAACCCACCAGCCCTAACAAATGAAGAGGAAATAGGCAGTCTACCTGAAAAAGAATTCAGAGTAATGAGAGTAAAGATGATCCAAAATCTTGGAAATAGAATGGAGAAAATAAAAGAAACGTTTAATAAGGACCTAGAAGGACTAAAGAGCAAACAATGATGAACAACACAATAAATGAAATTAAAAATTCTCTAGGGCTTCCCTGGTGGCACAGTGGTTGAGAGTCCGCCTGCCGATGCAGGGGACACGGGTTCGTGCCCCGGTCCGGGAGGATCCCACGTGCCGTGGAGCGGCTGGACCCCTGAGCCATGGCCACTGAGCCTGCGCATCCAGAGCCTGTGCTCCACAACAGGAGAGGTCACAACAGTGAGAGGCCCGCATACTGCAAAAAAAAAAAAAAAAAAAAAAAAAAATTCTCTAGAAGAAATCAATACCAGAATAACTGAGGCAGAAGAATGGATAAGTGACCTGGAAGATAAAATAGTGGAAATAACTACTGCAGAGCAGAAAAGAAAAAAGAGTGAAAAGAATTGAGGACACTCTCAGAGACTTCTGGGACAAGATTAAATGCACCAGCATTTGAATAATAGGGGTCCCAGAAGAAGAAGAGAAAAAGAAAGGTTCTGAGAAAATATATGAAGAGATTATAGTTGAAAACTTCCCTAACATGGGAAAGGAAATAGTCAATCAAGTCCAGAAAGTGCAGAGAGTCCCATACAGGATAAATCCAAGGAGAAATGCACCAAGACACACATTAATCAAACTATTAAAAATTAAATACAAAGAAAAAATATTAAAAGCAGCAAGGGAAAAACAACAAATAACATGCAAGGGAATTCCCATACAGTTAACAGCTGATCTTTCAGCAGAAACTCTGCAAGCCAGCAGGGAGTGGCAGGACATATTTAAAGTGATGAGAGGGAAAACCCTACAACCAAGATTACTCTACCCAGCAAGGATCACATTCAGATTCAATGGAAAAATTAAAACCTTTACAGACAAGCAAAAGTTAAGAGAATTCAGCACTACCAAACCAGCTTTACAACAAACGCTAAAGGAACTTCTCTAGGCAGGAAACACAAGAGAAGGAAAAAACCTATAAAAACAACCCAAAACAATTAAGAAAATGGTAATAGGAACATACATATCAATAATTACCTTAAATGTAAATGGATTAAATGCTCCAACCAAGACACATAGATTGGCTGAATGGATGCAAAAACAAGACCCATATATATGCTGTCTACAAGAGACCCACTTCAGATCTAGGGACATACAGACTGAAGGTGAGGGGATGGAAAAAGATATTCCATGCAAATGGAAATCAAAAGAAAGCTGGAGTATCAATTCTCACATCAGACAAAATAGACTTTAAAATAAAGACTATTACAAGAGACAAAGAAGGACACTACAGAATGATCAAGGGATCAATCCAAGAAGAAGATATAACAATTGTAAATATTTATACACCCAACATAAGAGCACCTCAATACATAAGGCAAATGTTAACAGCCATAAAAGGGGAAATTGACAGTAATGCAATAATAGGAGGGGACTTTAACACCCCACTTTCACCAATGGACAGGCCATCAAAAATAAAAATAAATAAGGGAACACAAGCTTTAAATGACACATTAAATAAGATGGACTTAATTGATTTTTATAGGGCATTCCATCCAAAAACAACAGAATACACTTTCTTCTCAAGTGCTCATGGAACATTCTCCAGAATAGACCATATCTTGGGTCACAAATCAAGCCTTGGTAAATTTAAGAAAATTGAAATCATATCAAGTATGTTTTCTGACCACAACACTATGGGACTAGATATCAACTGCAGGAAAAAAAACTGTAAAAAATACAAACACATGGAGGCTAAACAATACGCTACTAAATAACCAAGAGATCACTGAAGAAATCAAAGAGGAAATCGAAAAATACCTAGAAACAAATGACAATGAAAACACGATGACACAAAACCTATAGGATGCAGCAAAAGCAGTTCTAAGAGGGAAGTTTATGGCAATACACTCTTACCTCAAGAAACAAGAAAAATCTCAAATAAACAACCTAACCTTACACCTAAAGCAACTAGAGAAAGAAGAACCAAAAAACTCAAAGTTAGCAGAAGGAAAGAAATCATAAAGATCAGATCAGAAATAAGTGAAAAAGAAATGAAGGAAACGATAGCAAAGATCAATAAAACTAAAAGCTGGTTCTTTGAGAAGATAAACAAAATTGATAAACCATTAGCCAGACTCATCAAGAAAAAAAGGGAGAAGACTCAAATCAATAGAATTAGAAATGATAAAGAAGTAACAACTGACACTGCAGAAATACAAAGGATCATGAGTGATTAAGAGAAGCAACTACATGCCAATAAAATGTACAACCTGGAAGAAATGGACAAATTCTTAGAAAAGCACAACCTTCCAAGACTGAACCAGGAAGAAATAGAAAATATAAACAGACCAATCACAAGCACTGAAATTGAGACTGTGATTAAAAATCTTCCAACAAACAGAAGCCGAGGACCAGATGGCTTCATAGGTGAATTCTGTCAAACATTTAGAGAAGATCTAACACCTATCCTTCTCAAACTCTTCCAAAATATAGCAGAGGGAGGAACACTCCCAAACTCATTCTGATACCAAAACCAGACAAAGATGTCACAAAAAAAGAAAACTACAAGCCAATATCACTGATGAACATAGATGCAAAAATCCTCAACAAAATACTAGCCAACATAATCCAATAGCACATTAAAAGGATCATACACCATGATCAAGTAGGGTTTATCCCAGGAATGCAAGGATTCTTCAATATACGCAAATCAATCAATGTGATACACCATATTAACAAATTGAAGGATAAAAACCGTATGATAATCTCAGTAGATGTAGAAAGAGCTTTCGACAAAATTCAACACCCATTTATGATAAAAATCCTCCAGAAAGTAGGCATAGAGGGAACCTACCTCAACATAATAATGGCCATATATGACAAAGCCACAGCCAACATCGTTCTCAGTGGTGAAAAACTGAAACCATTTCCTCTAACAAGGTTGACCACTCTCACCACTATTATTCAACATAGTTTTGGAAGTTTTAGCCACAGCAATCAGAGGAGAAAAGGAAATAAAAGGAATCCAAATCGGAAAAGAAGAAGTAAAACTGTCACTGTTTGCACATGACATGATACTATATGTAGAGAATCCTAAAGATGCTACCAGATAACTACTAGAGCTCATCAATGAATTTGGTAGAGTAGCAGGATACAAAATTAATGCACAGAAATCTCTTGCATTCCTATACACTGACAACGAAAAATCTGAAAGAGAAATTAAGGAAACACTCCCATTTACCATTGCAACAAAAAGAATAAAATATCTAGGAATAAACCTACCTAAGGAGACAAAAGACCTGTATGCAGAAAACTATAAGACACTGATGAAGGAAATTAAAGACGATACAAACAGGTGGAGAGATATACCATGTTCTTGGATTGGAACAATCAACATTGTGAAAATGACTATACGACCCCAAAACAATCTACAGATTCAATGCAATCCCTATCAAACTACCAATGGCATTTTTCACAGAACTATAACAAAAAAATTCACAGTATGTATGGAAACACAAAAGACCCCGAATAGCCAAAGCAGTCTTGAGAAAGAAAAACGGAGCTGGAGGAATCAGGCTCCTGACTTCAGACTATACTACAAAGCTACAGTAATCAAGACAGTATGGTACTGGCACAAAAACAGAAATAGATAACAATGGAACAGGATAGAAAGCCCAAAGATAAACCCACACACATTTTGTCATCTTATCTTTGATAAAGGAGGCAAGAGTATACAATGGAGAAAAGATAGCCTCTTCAATAAGTGGTGCTGGGAAAACTGGACAGCTACATGTAAAAGAATGAAATTAGAACACTTCCAACACCATACACAAAAATAAACTGAAAATAGATATAAGATTTAAATGTAAGGGCAGACACTATAAAACTCTTAGAGGAAAACATAGGCAGAACATGCTATGACATAAATCACAGCCAGCCCAGGGATAGCTTGCGTTGTTTTAAAAGTTCACCTTAAAATGCTTCCTGCAGAGCCTGTACTTCTAGAAGAAATGACAAAGTTGTCATCACAGCTGGAAGAAAACTGGATCCATTCACAGTCACTCTTCAATCAAAGCATGTGTGTTGTAAATTACATTAAAAGTGCTTTGTTGTAAAAATAAACTTAGGTGACTAAATAAAGACTTTTATAATAAAGAGGTTGAGTTTAACTTATACCTTGTTTTCCAAGTTTCAATGTGAAAAGAAAATAAATACCAGCACTACCAATTAGTCATTCTCCACTTTAAATGCTAAATACTTTCTTGAAATAAAATTATACTTATTTTTTGTTTTAAAGGCATAAAGAATATTCTAAAATGATTTATTTTCTGAGTCTCTTCACATCAGTTACTTGGATATGACTTCTTTTGAATTGTCATCACCAAGCTCATGTTTTTTGAATATTTGTAACATATGAGGTGCACTGGGTGTTTCACGTAGAATACTGCTGAACTAAACTGAAGATCAAACCAATACATAAAATAGTTATAAAAATGCCTTCATGTTATGAGGTAAAAAGGCATGTTTCCTTCCTTGGTGGCCTTTGATGAAAACACAGAGCCGGAAGTTGTGTCAGACGGTGCAGACCTCTTGCATTTCAGAAGAGGAAGCTGCTGAGGTCTGCTCAGGATCTCGGGGACAGATGCAGATTTTCTAACACTGGCCTAGTTAGTCCTCTCTCCATTGTAGCCTTTCTAAAGGAACTTATTCTTTTATATGAAAGGCGCTTTCACAAGGCAACTTGCTATAAGAGGCAGTTGCTAAGATAGGTGAGGGAGTTCCAAATTCCACTGAAGATACCCTTCAAAGGTTTTTCTTCCCCACTGATGACCTTTTCATTTGGGAAGAAACTGCTGACTATACTTTTCTGTCATAACCATTGTGAAGCCAGATAGCTCTGGCACGTTTTTTTCCTCATCATCATTGTTTTTGTGGTTCAAGATTTCAATATGTGAATTAAAAATAAGTAATCCTCAAAAGCACACTGTTCTAAACACTTGTTAGTACACTCAAAAGTAGTGTCGGGGGACTTCCCTGGTGGCACAGTGGTAAGAATCCACCTGCCAATGCAGGGGACAGGGGTTCGAGCCCTGGTCAGGCAAGATCCCACATGCACGGAGCAACTAAGCCTGTGCGCCACAACTACTGAGCCTGCGCTCTTGCGCCCGCGAGCCACAACTACTGAAGCCTGCACGCCTAGAGCCTGTGCTACGCAACAAGAGAAGCCACTGCAATGAGAAGCCCGCGCACTGCAACAAGGAGTAGCCCCCACTTGCTGTAATTAGAGAAAGCCCACACGCAGGAACGAAGACCCAACGCAGCAACGAAGACCCAACGCAGGGAAAAAAAAAAAAAGTAGTGTCGGGCTTCCCTGGTGGTGCAGTGGTTGGGAGTCCACCTGCTAATGCAGGGGACGCAGGTTCGAGCCCTGGTCTGGGAGGATCCCACATGCCACAGAGCACTGGGCACGTGCACCACGGCTGCCGAGCCTGTGTGCCACAACTACTGAAGCCCGCACACCCGGAGCCCATGCTCTGCAACAAGAGAAGCCCGCACGCAGCAGCGAAGACCCAACGCAGCCAAAAATAAATAAATTTATTTTAAAAAAGAGGTGCTCAATATTTTTTTAAAAAGTAGTGTCATTCATAAAATTCAGCTGGTTGTATTTGAACGCCAATACCATTCTAATTAGGATGTAGTTTTACAGAATAATCTTCAGAAGGAATAGTCCTCACAAGCAGTTGATCAACGATAACTTTAACTATCAAAGTGTTTCTGTTTAACGGTGAAAGGTAGAATTAGTAAACTGCTGAAGAAATAAGCCAATCTGGTTTTGTACTTTGTTCTTTTAGAAATGTATATAAACTTAATAAAGCCATTGACTTAAATGTTAACAATGACTTAGGTTCTAACTTTAAAAACTGTATTTCCCCTTGCCCCAAATACTATATTCTAAAGATATGGCAAAATTTCAGTATACAATTATGTACTTTGTGAAGGTTGTAAATATCTAAAACAATAAGAGTTCTAAACTGAAAGTGTATCGCTGTGACAAATCTTGAACTGCGCTTTCTCTTTCAGGAGAGAATACAGGAATTGAGTGTATTGCTTTTATTGGAGATAGTTTTAGACAGTATTAAAGCATCCTTTCAACAGGTTTAAAAAAAAATGCAACAGTTTCAGCCAAGGAAGTTTTGCGATGAAAACAACACGCTACAACCATATGACTCAGCGATTCTACTCCTAGGTAGAGTACCCAAAGGGACTGAAAAGAGCTATTCAAAGAAAACCCTGTTCACCGATATTCATAGCAATACTATTCAAAATAGTGCTATTCGCAGTAGCCAAAATGTCCATCAGCAGACGAATGGATAAACAAAAGTGATGTATTCATACAATGGAATATTGTTCAACCATGAAAGGAATGAAGTGCTGATACAGGCTACACCATGGATGAACTTTGAAAACGTTATGCAGGCGCCATACATATTGTATGGTTCCATTTTCATGAAATATCCAGAAGAGGAGAATCCTTAGAGACAGAAAGCCGTTTAGTGATCGGGAGGAAATAGGGATATAGGGGAAGGGAGAGTAACTCAGTGGGTATGGGGTTTCTGTTTGGGGTGATGAAATGGTTTGTAAGTAGATAAGAGGTAATGGTTGTACAACATTGTGAATATACTAAATGCCATTAGATTGTTCATTTTTAAAAAGTTTAAAACATGAGTTTTATGCTATGTGAGTTTTACCTCAATAAAAAATACAAATTAAAAAATAAATTTTACCAGTACTTGAAGACTGTAAAATATTCCAGTGACTATTTTGGCGAACCCTACCAAGACGTCTACATTCTTTTGGTTAAAATATAACCTAGCATCAAAGCACTATCATTTGTTTCAACTGCTCTTTGTATTTACTAAAAAGACAGCAAAGATTTAAAAAAAACTCCGAGAGGGATATAAATACTCAGATACCGATAAGATTTCTTTGAACACTGTAATAATCTAGTGTGATGAACTGTGCCCCAGTGGTCTATGGAATAATGAATGCAAAAGATATCTCGGGTGAAAAGAGAGTCTGAATTATGCAACATACATTTAAAAAGCATTCTTTTTACTTTCTTGAGTCTTGAAATTGCTTAGTCATTTAGGAATAACGATGGGTGCCTCATACTGTGGATTGCTTTTCTCAACATCCATGTCAGTCCTCTGTTATCTTACAAAGCCTGGGAAGCTTTGAAACAACTACATTTCCCAGACTTCCTTGCAGCTAGGATTCTCTTTACCTAGTATAGGTGCTTTGGGTTCCACCCATCAGATGCATTTTCAAGAATTTTTATTGGCAGAGAGGCAGAATGCATGCATCCATTTTGTAAGTGTGGTTCATGGAAGAGATGGTGTGACTTGAAGTCTAGAAGTTGTCCTGGCAGCTTCCTAATTTAGCAGGTGTTTTCCCAGTTCCGTAGTTTGAGCAACAGTGATAACATATTCAGAGTCAGGATTGTTCTGCTTATCTACTGCTGTGTAATGAACCACCCCCAAAGTTAGTGAATTAAAACAACTACTTAATATTATTACTCATGCATTTACTGGGCTCAGGTAAGCAAGTCTCCATTGGGGTCTCTCATGAAATTACATTTAGATGTTGGCTGGGCTGCAGTTACCTGAAGGCTCGACTCGGCTGGATGTCCAGGGGGCTCACTCACATGGCCGGCAGTTGATACTGGCTATTGGCTGGGAGTTCACCTGGCAATGTTGACTGAAGCACCCACATGCAGCTTATGCAGCTTCTCCATGTTGCTCGGGATGCTCACAGCATGGTCTTTGGGCTTAAAGAAGGAGCACCCAAGGGCAAGCATTCCAAAAAGCAGGAAGCCAAAGTCACCAGAAGCTACGGGTTATGACAAGAACAGGCATAGCATCACTTCTACCACGCTCTGTTGGTCAAATGATGTCACACAACCAATCCAGGTTCATGAGGGTGAAGATACAGTCTCCATCTCTTGATGAGGGAGTGGCAAACTCAATTGCAAAAGAGCATGTAGGATGGAAGATATTGTTTATGCCGTCCTTGGAAAACATAATTTGTTACAAGGGTAGAGTGGCTTGGAGGGCTAAAATTACTATTTCTGCTTTTCTAGCCATTTTATAAGCACCCAATTCCTCATGTGAAATCTCCTTCTGCTTGACTTAGCCAGAGTGGGATCTGTTGTCTACAACTGGATCCTGACAATACTGGAGGGCAGGACTTCACTGTTCCCAGGCAAATGACATTCCAATATATTACTCTGTACACAACTGAAATACAGCAATGATGCTGTACCATTGTTTGAGTATCTGGAATTGGAAAGTCTTGATCTTGCCTAAGCCACTTACCAGTAAGTCATCTACCCTCACCAAGCCTCAAGTTCCCCATCTGGAAAATGGAAATGATGATGATAATAACATGGCATCTAACCACATATAATTACTGTGCAGATTAAATGAATCCAGGTGCAATACTGCCACAAAGCCTAGTCTGTGGAGATGATGCTAGGCGAAGTTTGTTTTGGTTGTTTACTCAGCTCATACTGCCTCCCTGTCTTTGGGAATTGGTTTACCTGCAAACACAGTGAAGTTAAGTAGCTGGCCCAAAGGCACACTGCCAAGAGTAGGGAAGATAGGATACAAACCCACATAGTCTGGCTCCATAGTCTATGCTCCTAACCCTTAAGCCTTCTCTTAAACTGAAAATTGAAGTTGATTGCAAGTTATCTAGGTGAGAAGCAGGTGCTGCAAATGGTGATCATGCCATGAAAATGGGGACGGAGATGAGGGTAAGCAAAGGAGTATTTTAGAAGATGGAGAGAACAGCACACAGCAAAGCTCCAAGGAGGAACAGACGTGGGGGGCATTCAAGAAAATGAGAGAAGGCTAACGTGGCAAGAGAACTTTCCCCCCTTGTTCACACTGTGGCCCACCTAGAAGATGATACTCTTTGTGTGGGCCATTGGAGTAAGTGGATGAGCTCTTTGTGGTTGGAGGCAACTGCCCTGGGGTCTGTGGGGCTCAATCTTGGGCACACCTGTAATGTATTTGTAGGAAATCTGGTCTAGAATGTAGGGAGCAAGAGGAAAGTCAACCAGGAGACTGGTGTAGAGAGACAGACCCAGGACATGCACAACCTCATAGGCCATGAGAAAGACTTGAATGTTAGTTCGAGGGCGTTGGGAAGCCACTGAAGGATTTTAACTGGGGGGGAAGGCGTAAGTCAATTTGCTTTGGGCCTTCAGGAGAACACCGATCACTGAGAAGAGAATAGATGGGAGAGCACGGTATAGAAGCACAGAGCCAGTTAGGAGGCTGTTGCAGGGGTCGTGGCGAAAGAAACGAGGACAACTGAGAATAAGATGGTGCTGGGGGAGGTGCAGACAAGAGTACGGGTTTGGGATATATTTCAGAGTTGGAACTACCTGGGCTAGAGATGAATTCAATATAAAAGGTGAAGGAGAAAGGATAATAATGTTGCCTCTCTCACACTGTTCTCAAGGGGAATTAAATTTGATTACATACAAGTTCTTCAAAAAGTTAAACATAGATTTACCATATGATCTAGCAATTCCTCTCCTAGATATATATCCAAAAGAAGTGAAAGCAAGGATTCACACAAATACTTGTGTACCCATTTTCATAGCAGTATTATTCACAATAGCCAAATATGGAAACAAGCCAAATGTCTATCCATGGACAAATGGATAAACAAAATGTGTTATATTCACACCACAGAATATTATTCGTCCATAAAAAGGAATGACGTACTGATACATGCTCCAACACGGATGAACCTTGAAAACATCATGCTAAGAGAAATAATCCAGACACAAAGGGAAACATATTGTGTGATTCCACTTACATGAAGTACCCAAAGTAGGCAAATCCGTACAGACAAAGTAGAATAGAGGTTACCAGGAACTGGGGGTTGGGGGTGAAAAGGAATGAAGGGTTATGACTGTTTAACGGGTGCGGAGTTTCTGTTTGGGACAATGAAGGGTTCTGAAAATACAGAGCGGTGATGGTTGTACTGTGACTCTCCTCAATGCCACTGAATTGTACTCTTAAAATGGTTCAAATGGTAAATTTCATGTTATGTACATTTTACCCCACAAAAAAATTGATTATGTACATGGAGTGATTAGCACATACATGGCCCACAGTTGTCTGGGCTCAGTGAATGAAACTATCGTTTTCACAGGTCTGGCACACACTTGCCTTTTTCAGAGAGGACTCTCTCTCCTTCCATAAGGCCGAGAACCTTCAACTTAGGAGTCTGTCTGCCCTGGAGCACTCTTCGACATCCTGAGTTCTTTCCCATCACACCTGGGTCTCCTGTGGACACTGTCCACATGGAACCCCAATTCACAGTCTACTTAACAGGATGAGGCCCCTCCTCACTGGAACCAGCAAGAAGACATCCCAGGAAGGCCTCCCATCCCTCACCATCTTGCCCTTTGGGTCTTTCTAAGGCTACATCACTAAGCGGTAGAGGGGGGATAATTTCAGAGTGAAATCATTATAGAGAAGAGGAAAAGGTAAAGATCAGTGTATCTTAAGCCTTCCCTGGAGTCTCCAGTGGAAAGAACTCAAAACTTAAGTCCTTCATCAGGACAGGATCCACTCCTGTTGCTCACACACCCCCACATACACCTGGCTCTCCTGGCCTTTGGCTCGCCAACCATCTCCCGTATGGGCTTCTTCAAGTGTCTGAATCTCCACCCACCAATGATTGGCCTTTATAGTGCTTCCGGTCTGAGTGATTCTCTCTGGAATAGTGCCCTAGTGATTAAGTGACACCTTTGTCACGCAAGTCTTATAGAAGAGCTGGGTCCCTTGAACAGGAGTGGACTTGGATCCTCTAGGTCTAATTTCCTTTACTATAAGCTCCCATGAGAGCTGCAGGAAAAGTGGTTCCTTTCTTTACTGACCCTGTTAGATTAAACACATGCTTACCTCTCAACACAGACTTTCATTTTCAGGTTCAGTACAGTTTAAACCATACGGAAAAAAGAAAATATTTCTTCTAATAACAGGGCATCTCATCTCTTTCTGGTGTCTGGAACCCTGAGCAAGCTTATTCCTTGCTCCCCTGGTGAGTCCTCCCGAATAATAAAGCATGTCCTTTCAGTGGTAGCCGTCATCATTTTTCAGGAAGGGCTCCAGCTCAATAACATTTTTCATTTATTTCAGAAGACTCTCTGGAATGGGATACCATTGCCAATGTTTTCTTACACTATTATTACTGTAATTGCAACATAAGGAAAGGGAAGTTTATTCAATAAGTGCTACTGTGCAACTGGACAATTATTTGGAGGAAAAATAGCTAGATTCATGCTTTATCTGAAACTCTCACATTAAAATCAATTCCAAATAGATTAAAGATTTGGGTATTAAAAGAGAAAGAGGAACCATATGAATTAAAGAAGGAATTTAAGCTTCCAAAAGTCAGGCAACCAGCAGTTGGTAGCCTCTCCTGATTCTCATCGGAATACCTACAAAGATACAACCATAGAGCGGGATAACTATCAATATTAAAAGATGAAGACTGATAAAGAAATGCCAAATATAGTAGAAATTAAGTCCAATTTGATGGCAGATGCAACTGGACTAGAATGGAGGGGTCCCTATTGTCTTCAGCTCATGCTAGAGAGGCTCCCTGATTAAAAAAAAAAGGATGAAGAAGCTCGGGCTATTTCCCACAATTTATCTCTCAACCAGAGACCCAGGGACTCAGAAATCTGGGCAGCTGGCTCTCTAGAGCAGTGGAGAACATTAGACACATACCAATCTCCAGATACCACCCCAGACTACGTGACTCAGAATATTTAGGGGAGGTACTCAAGCATGGGTGTTTCTTTTAAAACTCCCAAGGTGGGACTTCCCTGGTGGTGCAGTGGTTAAGAATCCACGTGCCAATGCAGGGGACACGGGTGCGAGCTCTGGTCCGGGAAGATCCCACAGGTCACAGAGCAACTAAGCCTGTGCACCACAACTACTGAGCCTGCGCTCTTGAGCCCGCGAGCCACAACTACTGAGCCTGCATGCCACAACTACTGAAGCCTACGCGCCCAGAGCCTATGTGCTACAACAAGAGAAGCCACCGCAATGAGAAGCCCACGCACTGCAATGAAGAGTAGCCCCCACTTGCTGCAAGTAGAGAAAGCCCACACCGAGCAACGAAAACCCAACACAGCCCAAAAATTAATTAATTAATTAAAAAATAATAAATAAAACTCCCAAGGTGGTCTGAATGTGTGGCCAGATTGAGAACCAGTCTTTTGTGTATATTTCTCAGATACCATTCTATAGGGCAGGAAGGTAATCAAGAGATTCTGTCTCCCCCTTTTGGCCAGTCTGGCTCTTTTGTGACATTTCTTTCCTTCCTTACAGTCTGAGATGCCGCTCTTCACTGTTTCTCCTCCTATCATTTTGATTTCACTTCTCTGTTTTCAACATTACCTTCTTACTTCTGCCTGCCCCTTAAATATTGGTCTTCCTAGAGCTTGGTATCTTGAAATATCCTCCTAAATTGGAAATTTCATTCAATTCTAAGACTTCAGCTGACACATATGGACTGAAGACTTCAATTCTTATACAGTAGGGTGAACATTTTCACCTTCATAACCCTCTTCCTGGAGTATATACTCTCCCACTGATGGAGCCCTACCCAACCCAAGCCAGGATAACTGCAGAGGTCTTGAGGAGGTGGGGGAAAGAGAGTCTTTTTTTTTTTTTAAATAGTGGCACAGAAGTTATGTTAAAAAGTAGTCTTGTAGAATCCCCACTAGCCTAGACAATTCATCCCCTCTCTCAGTAGTTAGAACATAATGATGGACCAGATGCCAAGAGGAAGAAGTTAGATGCTGGGACAAGAAAGGAGAAAGAAGAAAGTAGAAGTGCATGGAGGAGACCACTCTTCTGCCCATTAAACATGAACTTGAACAAGCTAGTGGGGACTGAAAAGGGAAAAGAAAGCAACTTTGGACCATCTCTCAATTCTCTATATGCGTGACTATCTAATGATAAAACTTTTCCAGTAATGAACTGTATCATTTTCACAAACAATGACATCTGCCTCTCTCTACCAAGCTTCTAACTCCCTCCTGATGACCCAACAATCATAGGTACCTCAAACATAACATCTAAAATAAATCCCTCCTCCTCTCCCTTGCCCCAATCTTCTCCTCTCCTGTGCCATCTCTGTGACTGGAACTACCATTTCTCTACCTGATATGGGTTAAATTGTGTCCCCCCCCCCCGCCAAATCCATATGTTGAAGTCCTAAACCTAGTACCTCATATGTGACCTTGTTTGGAAATAGGATCATTGCAGATATAAATAGTTGACTTAAGATGAGGTCATTAGAGTGGATCCTAATCCAATATGACTAGTGTCCTTATAAAAAGGGGAAATTTGGGCACAGAGACATGCACACAGGGGGAACACCATGTGAATATAAAGACAAAGATCAGGTGATGCTTTCACAAACCAGGGAAAACCAAAGGTTACTAGCAAACCACAAGAAACAAAGTGAGAGGCACGGAACAGATTCCCTCTGCAATGCCCAGAAGGAACCAACCTTGCTGACACCTTGACCTTGGACTTGCAGCCTTCAGAACTCTAAGACAATGAATTTCTGTTGTTTAAGCCAACCAATTTGCGGTACCTTATTACAGCAGTACATACCACCCAACAAAGTATATAGCATATATGTATACGGCGTATAACATCCAACAGACTTTCACCCTCCATCTCTCATCCAATGTCCTATGGCTAAATACCATCCAGTTATTCTCCAAGATGTCTCCTAAATTCAGCTACTACTGTTTCCACTGTCTCTGTAGATATTTTGGGTAATTATGTTAGGAGAAGATAGAAAACTTAATCCACCAAATGGAGCCAGGATAGGCTGAAGCTGGTGTAAGAGAGAGGGTTTAGGATTCAAAGCGGTTATAGACATGGTGGGGCTAGCAAGCAGAGGGGGAGAGTGCACGTAGCTGTGGGTAAGATAAACACCAACTTAACTGGTTGGGAAATGCTGAGACCACAGAGCCTACGTCAAATGTCAAAGAGGTGGGGCTGGCTAGAGGCCAGGGCTCCCCTGGCTCTGTCCCCGCAGTGACTTTGGGGCTGGGCTTTCTCCTGAGTTGCACACTGGGTGGTGAGTGGAGGTCTCAGGGGTACCTTTGCTACTGGGTCTCCCTCTGCCCGGATGCTGGTGCATATTCCTGAGGCTCCAGCTCCTTTTCCAACTGCCAGCCGAACAGGCAGGTTTGCTGACAAACATCCTGTTCCAGTTCCAAGGGGTGTGAACCAAGGCGGGCACTTGGCATCCCCCAGCACTAGCTCCAAGGGCTGTGAACCAAGGCGGGCACTTGGCATCCCCCAGCACTAGCTCCGAGGGGTGTGAACCAAGGCGGGCACTTGGCATCCCCCAGCACTAGCTCCGAGGGGTGTGAACCAAGGCGGGCACTTGGCATCCCCCAGCACTAGCTCCAGCTCTGCCAGGAAACAGGAGGCTTCACTGTAGCTCCTGGAATCGTATTCTACACTTTCGGATCAAGCAGTGAAGGACCTGGAATAGGATACTCCTTGGACCCCAAAAGGCTCCGAGCAGCTCTGCTTGTCCTTCTCTGTCCCCGGCTCCTCCCCTCACTCCCTGCCCATCAATTTCTCACTTTCACTCCCTCCCTGCCCCCTCCCTCCTCCTGCTGCCCCCGACCCCGTGCTCACTCTTCTCTCCCCCCATTCATCCCCCGCGGCTATCACCTCCTTCCTCCATTCTTAATCCCCTCTTTGCACCCCTTCCTTCCCTCCTCCCCCTCCAACTTTTCCTTCTCCTTCCCGCCCGCTCCCACCCTTCTCCTTCCCCCAATTTCTGGCTCTCCCTCCCTTGCTCTTCTCCAGATCTTTCCACCTTTCTCCTCACTTCCCTCTCCCCCCTCCTCTCCCTGAGCCCTACCACCTCCCCCGCCAGCCCTGCCCATCAGTGTTTGCTTTGCTCCCGGAACCGGATGAAGGGATTGCCCTGCCCATGCCCTACCCTGCCCCACTTCTGGCAGCTGGGGTCTCCCTTCATGGCCGACGGCTCTGGGACTCAGGCCCCAGGGAAAGGGCCCCTGCTCAGCATGCAGCTCCTGCGAGCGCAGTATGCAGGCCTGAGACGGCAACAGAAGGCCCAGGCCCACGTGGTGGTGCTCCCGAAAGGTAAGGCTGGGCAGGTGTTGGGGGCAGAAGGGAAGGGCACGAGGGCCTGGCTGTGGGCAGAATGGGTGGCTGAGACGTGGCCAGCGCAGGGCCAGGGCTCTGCTGGCCTCCTGGTGGGGAAGGGCAGGGAGGCGGGCTGGCCTGTGCAGGGCTGTTCCGCTGGGGCCTCAAGCTGGCAGCCGGCAGGCAGCGCGCTGCCGGGGAGAGAGGACACGTGATGCTCCCAACAACTTGAGCGCTGGCCAGAGGAAGCGCAGGGCTCAGGGACCCAGGAGGCACCCAGGCTCCCGGAGCGAGCTCTGCACCCCCTCAAACAGCAGCTGGGGTGGGGGTGGGGTTAAGACACAGAAGCCCCGCCTCCAGGGGAGCAGCCTCCTCCCTCTGGGAACTCAGACTTATTCCAGGAGGAAGTTAGGAGCACAGGGCTCAGAGAGCAAGCGATGGTCAAATCCCCGCCCTTCATCCTCTAACCGAGAGGGCAAGTCGAGAGAGGTAGGAAGACCCCCTGAAAGGTCAGGGCTGTGCTCTGGGAACTTCTGTGGCTGTTTATACAGTTCAGGACTCACTGAGCAGCCCACCCCACTCTCGGCAAGTCTGGGAAGGAACCAGGGGCCAGAGGGTCCTCACTGTCTGGGACAGGAAGGGCACTGCCTTGGGCTAAGGGCACCCACCTCTCACAACTTGGGCTGTTGCCAGTGAGTGGGGTCCATTGGAACTGAACTGGTTCAGCCGAATAGCCCCCTCTCTCTGCAGGGCAGAAGCTGGGAGTTTCCTAAAGCCCTATTCCATCCTCAAGGGTATTCACTCATTCAGTTATTCAGCGAGCATTAATTAAACTTGTATCGAATGAACACAGATTTAACACACCTGTGGTTCAGACTCACCCATACATGTGATGGGTATGCCCCCAAAGACATCTCAAACTCAGCACGCCCCGTAGAATTGACCACCCCTGCCCCACCCCTCCCCGCTGCCCCTTTCTCCTGCATCCTAGAACTCAAACCTCCCTCCTCCGTGGTCACCACTTGATGAGTTGCGTCATGGACATTAGTTGCATCATGAGTTACAACAGGGTAATGCGAGGGGGAGTGCTCAGGCTCTGCTTCCCCAGGCAAGACTGCTCACCCGCAGGCTCAGTCAGAGTCTTTCAGGGCATGTCTAGCAGTTTGCAAGCCCACATTGTTGCTCTAACTGTGAGAAGTAGTGTGCTGTCTGATGGAGTGTTCCTGTACTTGGTCTCTGGAGAAGGGCCTGAACCTGAGTCCCAGCTCTGCTGCTGAGTTGCTCTGTGCAGATTTGAACGAGTCATGTACGTTACTCTGTCACTCAGCTTCTTTGCCTTTCAGCTGGGAATGGGAACTAAATAAATTCATACGTATAAAGCTCCTTAGGGCTTTCTGTGCTAATTGGCTGAGGACCAGATCGTTACGTCACATGAATCTGAGTTAGAAGGACACTTGAAGCACTTGGACTGGGCGTGAGGAATAAGGTGGTTCTCCAGGGAGAAATCAGAGTAAGATTACAAAATTGAGGTGAAAATGATGCTGGGGGAGGGGGCAAAAAAGCAATTTTGCCTGCACATTAGCAACAGGCTGGATGGTGGTACCATTCACTGAGATAGAGAATATAGGAGAAAAAGATTTCTGATTAGGAAGAGATGAATTTGTTTGTGAATATGCTGCATTTGAGGGAGTTGTCTGTAAAACTTCCAACCAGCCTGGATCTCAGGAGAGAAATGTGGGCTGGAGATATAGATTGGGGGTCATCAACATATTGGTAGTAGTTGAAGCCATGGGCACGGATGAAATTGTGGAGGACCAATGTGTAAATTGATAAGAGGCTGGGATGACAATTAGAGTTCTACAATACTCAAATACTGAAGGGACAAGCAGAGGAAAAGTCAGGGAAGATAGCAGTCAAAATGGTAGCAGACGAATATTAGCCCGAAAAAGGGAATTCACACATGCTGAATCTTGGATGAACCTACATGAACCTTGAGGACATATGCTAAGTGGAATAAGCCAGTTACAAAAAGACAAGTGCTGTAATGATCTCCTCATATGAGGTACCCGGAGTAGTCAGATTCACAGAGACAGAAAGTAGAACAGTGCTTGCTAGGGTGGGGGAGATGAAGAGTTGTTGTTTAACGGGTATAGTGTCAGTTTGAAAAAGATGAAAAAGTTCTGGAGATCGGTTGCGCGACAATGTGAATGGACTTAACACTATTGAACTGTACACTTCAAAATGGCTAAGACGGTAAGTTGTATGTTGTGTGTCTTACCACAGTTCATTTTTCTTAAATGATAGGAGAAAACCAGGAGATATTAATGCCATGAAACCAAGCAAGTAGAGGGAGGTTAGGGATCCTCCGTGTCCAGCATAGCAGAGACTCAGGAAGACAGAGTGGCCATTGAGATTGGCTCCCACTAAAACTAGATCTCAGTGTCTTAAGACACTGGGTTGTATCTGGAAGGGCACGTGCTCTGGGAGCTGATTAATGGAAGGAAGCCCTCTGGAATTAGCTTTCTTCATCCTTTGTGTTATGGAATGAATTTAGGTTCTAGAGATGCAGTGGCAGGTGTTCTGGATTCCTAGCACGAGAGTTCAAGGGCTTCCTTCTGGCTTTATTCCTTCAACACCATCTCTCCATTCACACCATGTACTCTGTCACCTAGGGGCCTCCAGCAGGGACAAACGTCAGAATGCTCAAGGGAGCTTCACTGCATTTCAGAGGGAATTCCAGGCTGGCCACAGGTCTCCTTTCTATAGGAAAATGCCTTTCAGTCATTTCTCTAACCCTCAATGCCACCAAGAGTTGACAAGAAACTATCATGTTCCACAAGGTGGCAAAAAGATGTCCCTGAGAAGGAAGACAGACATCGGTCTGCCTTCTCATCCCTGAAGCCAGTTCAGAGAAGCAGTAGGTGCTGCAAACATGTTCCCAGAACAGTGGCTATGGTTCAGAAAGATAAAGACCAGTCCTCCAAAAGGAACTGCCTCAAAACACAGTTCCCCTCTCCTCTGCTTTGGGTGCTAAACCCGTTATCAGAATCCCACAACACAAAACCCTGTAAGTTAAGAATAACCCTTTCCACTGGCCAGTATATGTGACTCACAATGTGGGTGAACACATGTTGTGGCCTTGGTCCCCGTTATTCTTTTAGTCTGAAATGCGAGCTCCCTAGTTCTTCCTAGGGTTCACTCCCTCGCTGCAGTCAAAATCTGAAGTCTCCTATCACACTCGAATGGTTTTCCATAGCATTGATTGCCACCAGCAACTTTATTATAGTATGTTTCTTTGCTTACTCTGTTTCTACTCCACTAGACCACATCATGAAGAGGTAGACTCCCTCACTGCAGTCAAAATCTGAAGTCTCCTATCACACTCGAATGGTTTTCCATAGCATTGATTGCCACCAGCAACTTTATTATAGTATGTTTCTTTGCTTACTCTGTTTCTACTCCACTAGACCACATCATGAAGAGGTAGATTTTGTCTGTGTTCATTACTGTATTCCCAAGACCTAGAATAAATAATGCCTGGCACATTATAAGGGCCTAATAAATATTTGTTGAATAAATGAATAATTGTGCATGAATGTGTGTGTGTGTGTGTATGTGTGTGTGTTAGAGATAATGCAGTGTGTTGGGTACCTGGCCTCCTGATGTATTTGGCATGTCCTTCCTTCAGCTTGAAAGCTCTGAGACCCCCAAAATGAGAGCCACCCATGTACTTTGCAGTGGTGACCCTGCTGGTGCCTTGCTTTCTCAGGAGGGAACATGCCTGCTCCTGCTGAGGCCATGGTCAGTGCTGTTTGGATTAACAAGGAGAGAAGGCATTCACTGTCCCTAGAAGAGGCGGATCCTGAGGCAGAGGAGATGCTGGAGGAGGCTGACAGAGGCTGTTTCCAGGCCCCCGAGTCTCCATGGCACACGCACCTAGAGATGCACCGCTCGGTCCAAACCTTCCACCAGGAAACCAGTCATCAAGTAAAGCACAAGGACAAGTTCATGGGGGCTGAGCAAAGGCTCCCAGGCTTGTTTGAAGACACTCAGATGACTCAGCAAGGAAGCACGATCCCAGAGGCAGCCCAGGATGAGTGTCAGGTGGGCGATACCCAAACAAAGGCAGTGGGATCTGGCTTAAACATTGGCGCTCAGGGCCCTCCCCCCATAAAGAAGCCACACAGGTCTGGAAGACCAGCTCACTATCCATTTCCCCAGAGGAAAACTCCCAGGATCTCCCAGGCGGCCCGGAACCTGGGCTTATATGGCCCAGCCTGAAGGTTTCCACCCAAAGGCCTCAACCTTGAGGCCACCTATGGCCTCACCTAAGAACTTAGGAGGCAGAGGCACAGCTAGGGCCTCTAGCTGGGAGCAGAACTGGACTACATCAATCATCGGGATGGTGGGACATGAACTTTGCAGTGGGCACGTAGACTTGTCCTTCAAAAAAAAAAAAAAGAGAGGTTGCCCAGACCAGACTGCTCACAGCTCAGGATGAAAGAGTGCTGTCTGATCAGTGCAGCCCCATTCTGCTTATATAAGAAGACATTGCTATGGACATCGACTCAGTCCTTAGAACTAGAGAATTTTGAAACGTAAGACAGAGACCCTAGCCAGGGGATGCCTTTGCAGTGCCCTAGAGTCGACAGGCGTGGGCCATCTTGTTTTCAGTAACTTCTGAGGATTTCTCACATGTTCTGGAGAAGAGAGGGGCTCTGAGAATTTCCTTTTTCTGGTCGCTATGCCTGGAGACCAGCTCACAAGTCTCTACATTCATTGGTAGTGACCACACCATTTTAGCTTGGGCCTCCCAAAGTATGGTCACCCTGGGTAAAAAGGGTCAAAACAAGGACACCTACTGTTCTGTGTGTTTAAGTGTCTTTAGGAAGGGTTGGTCATCTCTCCCCTCTCAGAGACTGCACATTCCAGTCTCATTATAGATTTATTTCCTTTCATCCTTCTCTCTGTCCTTTCCTTCCTTCCTTCCTTCCTCCCTCCCTTTTTTCCTATTTGCTCTCTTCTTCCCTTCTTCAATCTCTCTCTCTCTCTCTCCAAATTAAACACTGCCCATCATTGAAGATATATAGTAATAGAAGCCTGAAAGAAGAAGATAAAGAAATGTTCCTGCTTGGAAAGTATGTATTCCTCAAAAGTTGCTCCCTTTTCAGCCAAATTTGAATCATTCAGATCCTTCCTGGTATATTTTAAACCAAAGACAAAGTGAAGCAGGTATTACTTGGGTGGTGGGGAAGAAATTATCTTACCTGGTTAATGTTTAACTTTAATAAACACACCTAAAGTGACTTTTCCTCATGCCAGATTCTCTCTCTGTAAAGTTTTACCCACATCTTCCTTTTGTTCCCATGGTGATCCAGTCTTGCCCACCCACATCGAGAGATGTTACCTAGGAGTGTCATTTCCTGTCAAAATATGTATGTGCCTTCTCCTTGGGCCATCCCCGAAATTCCCTCCAATTTGGGGATTCACTGTGATTCCTTTTGTGAATAATTAATAAGAGCCAGTTGTTAATTTTTTTAATAGTCTAATGAAAAACAAGGAAATTTTCTGAAAAAACTTTTCCTTTGCTTTTGTTTTAAAGAGGCTTCCCAGAAGTAACTCCTCTTTCTACAGTGTATCAATCAGGATAGGCTATGTTTTGCTGAGTAACAAACAACTCCCAAACCTCACACAGCAGCTTTTTTTTTTCCCACTCGTGAAAATTCCACTGTGGATTTGGGCAAACTTCCAGGGCAGCTCTCCTACATTGTTACTAACAATTCAAGCTGCTTCAGTCTTGTGGCACCACCATATCAATACTGGTTTCCCTAATCACTGTAGCAGAAGAAAGTGCATTAAAAGTCACATACTGGCTCTCAAATCACTTTGCTTATGTTTCATTGTCCAAAGCAAGCAACACGGGCATATCTCCACTTCAAGGGTATGAGGAAGTGCATTCATTTCATGTGCCCACAAGGAGAGAAGGAATGGAAATATGGATGAGCAGAACTGATGGCTAACACAGGTAGAGAGGGGCCAGGTCATAGTACAATATTAGATTTTATTTTGAATACAATAAGTAGCCATTAAGGGATTTACATATGAGACCAAAATGATTGGATTTGCAGTTCAACCAGATGACTCTGGTCGTTCTATGGAGAATGAGTGGATGGTCATGTTAAGAGGCAATGTCAGGGGAAATTACGGCCAGGGGAAGTTCAGTGGGAAAGATGTTGTTAGCTCAAGCAAGAGTGGGAGCAGAATGGTGCTTTGTGAACACCTAGAGGGGTGGGATAGGGAGGGTGGGAGGGAGACGCAAGAGGGAGGAGATATGGGGATATATGTATATGTATAGCTGATTCACTTTGTTATAAAACAGAAACTAACACACCATTGCAAAGCAATTATACTCCAATAAAGACGTTTAAAAAAAAAAAGAGTGGGAACAGAAGAAGGGGAAAAAAGTAGATACATTTGATATACATATACTTTGGAGATAGAAACAATAGGATTTACTGAAGGAAAATTACAAGTTCAGTTTGAAGGATACTGAGTTTGAGGTGCTCAGAGACACACCAATAAAGATATCAAATAGGCAAGTGGATAAATGAGACTAGAGTTCTGGGCTAGACATAAGAATTGAAGTGTCCTGAGTATGCAGAGGTACTTAGAATAAGAAAGGATGGATTCACCTATGCAGAGAATAGAGAGAAGACCGGGTCCAGAATGAGTCCTGAAAACTCCCAATTTACATAGTTGAAAAATCTCTAAGGATTCTTCCAATTCTTACTGAGAAGAGGTGGGGTCGGGGAGGAGGAGACAGTGAGGGACACTGAAGAGGAGTGACCAGGAGAGAAGGGGAGCCCAGGATGTGGGGTCTCAGACCTCAGAGGCAAGAGACAGTGCAAGACTTTGCCCAGGTCACTCCCCGAACTGCAAACCTTCTACAAATCCCCATTTTCTAGAGTCCACATTCTTCTGTCTGGAGTTGCTTTTCCTGAAGCACCGGTTCAAGAGGCCAGAGTCCAAGAGGCAATGCCGGATATGGGAAAACTTTTCAGCCAAGGGCAGGCCCGTTCAAGTCAGAGCCAGCTGACAGCTACCAAGGCTGAGGGTGTGTTTGCCCCAGAGACATGGCCTACTCCTGGGATGGGGTCATTCTCGTGCCTGGGGTGGAGCTGAGGATTAAGTGTTCCCTGTGGTAGAGCTTGAAGGGAGAGGGGCAAGAGGAAGCCTGCTTTTGAATCCTCCCACTCCCTTCCCACAAGCCTGCTTCTGCCAGGAGCATTAGACCAGAGCAATCTCTGTTTCTCAACCACACTCACATGCTTCTCCCAACCCATGGGTGGTCAAACCTGTGGGGCAAAGAGCTCAGATTATGTCTGGGCTGTCACGCCACCCACTCTGATCGTCTCCCCCGACAGGACTGGAGCTAATCTTCTTTTCCCACACTCTCCCCAGGGTTGGCAGAAGAAGGTTTTCCTAAACTAGAGAATAACCAGATCACATTGTAAATCCTGCCTGTGGCAGCTTACCTCAGGGTCACCCAGCCCACAGTGAGGACCTGCCCACAGGGCTGCTGTCTTGCTGGGCTTGGAGATAGGTGCACCTGGGCTACAATCTCAGCACTGCCATTGGTAAACCTGACCTGAGCTGAGTCACTTAACTCTCAGAGCCACAGATTCCCCAGCTGTAAAATGAGGCGATAATAGCCCCTCGGGTGTGGGGCTGAGGAAGGGAGGATCCTTCTCATTATTTGTCCTTTATTTTTTTTTTCTTTTTGTGTTACCCGGGCCTCTCACTGCCGTGGCCTCTCCCGTTGCGGACGCGCAGGCTCAGCAGCCATGGCTCACGGGCCCAGCCACTCCGCGGCATGTGGGATCTTCCCAGACCGGGGCACGAACCCGTGTCCCCTGCATCGGCAGGTGGACTCTCAACCACTGCGCCACCAGGGAAGCCCGACAAATGCTATTTTGACGGAATGGGCATGACCCTTTTTCTTTAGGGATATGAGGCTGGCAGGAGGCTGCCCTTGGGACTGATATTCTCTCCTTGACCAAACTCTAGCTAGGCGCCTCTGAGTCCTTTCTCTCTGACTAGCCCTCAACCTAGAAGACTAGAGCCAACATGAACTTGGTTTCTAATAGGTCAAGGCAGCATCCCCAGGATGACCCAAGCCCCCCCTTAAAGAAATCACAACAATGCCAAGAATTTGCTATTTTGTTCCAGGCAGCACCTGAAGGAAGATAGGCTCCCTGTCTCCTAGTCTCTGCGGGAGGGTAGGAACCTAATTTTGATAGGTACCAGTTAGCAAACCGGGATGGGTTTCACATGGACCAATCCCACCTTTCCTAGTTTCTGTAATTTTCATCTCCCTGACTTCTGAGTTCCTACTTGCCTCCCTCCCTACTCCCCCATTCTCCCTTTAAAACACACAGCCACCTCTGTACCAATGGAAGTTTTCAGCTCCCTGTTGCAGTAGTATGCTACTGATGAAAATCTGTGCTCACCACTTTAAGTAGTGTCCCGCTTTGTTGACCTTTGACAGGACATTCAATACTTGTATAGAGGCCATTCCCTCTTCCCCCATCCACGGAGTGAACACAAGGAGAGGCAGGAAGGTCAAAGAGGTTTTTTTTTTTTTAAAGTTGGTAGTATTTGCAAGAAAGGGGGCGGGGCAACACATCATCCCCCAAGTTGGATGACTGTTTGGCAAGTAGGCTTGCCCCAAGAGATGAAGAGAGACCTCAGTGGGAAATGTCAGTATAGAACCACCAGGAAGATAAGGTGTTAAGGGTAATCACGGCACATAGGTGCAGAAAATACCCCTGTCCCTGTCCACAGGCCTAAGTTGGGCCAGCAGAGGGCAGATAAGACGGTGGCCACAGACGAAGAGATGGACCTCCATGGCAGAGTTTCTCGTCCGCAGGAGCCCGTGGGGGGGCGCCACCTGTCCACACCGAGCCTGCAGACCCTCAGCGAGGTCGGTGTACACGGTCAAGGCCAAAGAGACCAAAACTACGCCACAGCCAGTCCACACAAGCTCTCTGTGTCCTTCTAGCCTAAAGCCAAAAAGGTGTGGCGCACAGGAGGGGGAGGGTTGTGTGAGCGAGAAGACCACGCCCCTCCCTCTAATCTTAAAGGTATAAATCAAGGCTGTGCTTGGGGGTGGGGAGGTTGGTGGGATCTGACTTGAATATGCGTGACACTTTTAAATTCGAGTCGTTTCAAGTCTTAAGAACTGGGATGAAAGAGCTTTAATGATGGGGAGTACCTGATAAGTTAGGGAATCAGGCTGAGCTGGCATGAGGGGAGCCTGCCCCCTAGCGGGGATGGATTAGAATTGACAGCCAGGGACTTCCCTGGTGGTCCAGTGGTTAAGACTCCTCGCTCCCAACGCAGGAGGCCCCGGTTCCAAACCTGGTCAGGGAACTAAATTCACATGATGCAGCTAAGAGCCCCCATGCGCAATTAAAGGGCCCGCGTGCCACAGCTAAGACCCGGTGCAGCCAAATAAATAAATATTAAAAAAAGGATCCCACGTGCCGCGGAGCGGCTGGGCCTGTGAGCCATGGCCGCTGAGCCTGCGCGTCCGGAGCCTGTGCTCCGCAACGGCAGAGTCCACAGCAGTGGGAGGCCTGCGTGCCGCAAAAAAAAAAAAAAAAAAAAAAAAAAAAGCATTTGTCTCCCAGCCATCTCCAGCTTCTCAAATGTGGGCGGACATCAGAATCACCTGGAGGGCTTGTTAAACCACTGATGGCTGACCCCCATCCCCTCAGCTTCCCACTCAGCAGCTGTGAAGGGGCGGGGCAAGAATTTGCATTTCTAACAGGGTCCCGGGTGATGCCGATGCTGCTGGTCTGGGGAACACACTTTGAGAACCACTGCTCTTGGGACTATGGCTGACCTACAGACCTGGCAGTTCTTAAAATGTGGGGTTCTTTGTGCCTTTGGTTTTCAGCTGTGGATTATTGATTACCATTTGGGGGAAAAGAAGGATTCCATGGGCACCACACCTCTCCTATTGTAGTAGCTATTCAATAATCTACACCCCCCGTCCCTACCTCACCTCCAGGCTGTACTAGACTGAGGGGGGCTGTAGGCAGAGACAGGAGACTATCACCATCCTCACTGGGTCTCAGCTAAGTGAGAGGACTCTGCTTCTGCTTTTCAGTAGGAAATTAATCTTACAGTAGACCCGCAGTGGGAAGGGAGAATTCCCCTCCAGAAGCTGAGCTGTTGATTGGGTGCAAATACCAAAATCCCCAGCCACTTTTTAATCCAGAACTTCCCAACATCTGGATTCCAGACAAACGCAGGAAATGCGGCATCCTGCCCGAGGGTCCCTCCGGCCCCCTCCGTATGCATTCAGGCTTCTCCGAAGGCGCCTCCAACACGCCTGCTGCACCAGCTGACCCCAATTTAAGCCACTGGCTAGGAAGAGGGCTTCTTCCATGCTCCCTTGCTCTCCAATAAATTAGGGCTTTGTGAGCACCTCTGTGTGTATATGGAGAGGGGCTCCGCCACCGTGCCCGATGGAGGAGGTTGGTGGAGGGAAGGGCGCTAAGAGTCTAGTTCCTCCCCTCCTTGGGGAGCTAGAGTCAAGTTCTGCCTCTGAATATCACACCGATCCACCGTGTGAGAAACAGTGCCTCACAGGGGCATTGCCATGACCACTACCTAAGATGTCTGGTCTCTTTTTTGACCTTATATATTATTTTGAAAAAAAAATTTTTTTAACTGGGTTTTCTTGGGTTTTGAGAGAGGCGTCGGGAAATTCTTTCAGCTTCTGGACAAATTTGAAATATTTTCTGGTGGTACCTCTAGGATTAGGTCCTTCCTGAGGGGATCCTTCTTCTTTGGGGTGACTGTCCTATTTAAGAACTCTGCATCTCAACTTGTGGGTGGGGTACCCCAGATTGAAGGCCAATAGTTCTAACACGGTTATATAACTTGCTCAAGGTGACGCAGCTAGCAAATTGCAAAAGGAGAAGCAAACTCAGGCAGCCACACTCCAGAGCCACACTCTGAACTCTTAACTCCTATTCAACTAAACAGGGAAGCCATTAGTCGGAGCTGGCTCTAATGCCTGGTTGGCCTGCGGTAGCAAACCAAAATCTATGCCCATCAATGCCTCAAGGCTACAGAATGAAAGCTAAGGGCAACCAATCACAAGCAGCCGACTAGGCTTTAAGCTACAGCCAATTTCCTCGCTTTGCTTTGGAGTCTCCCCTATAAAAGTCTCCCCCCAGCTCCTGTGGATGGAGTGTTCCTAACCATTTCCGGTTTGGTACAGCTCGATTGGAATCGATTTTTGCTCAAATAAACGAAGGCACATTTTAAGAGTTTATCTTTTAACACTACTATGTTAAACCACCTCCTTCTGACTCCTTCCCCTTCACTTATTTCTGTAAGCATCATAGCTGGGAAATCCCCTTCCAGCGCTGATGGTGAAACTGGTGCTTCCATCTGGAGGCCAGGGAGAACTGTTTGACTTTTTCTAAATACTCTTCCTAAAACTAACCTTTCCCCAGCCTTTGAGGCATTGGTTATCCCTACTCTGCAAAAACAGCCCTTTAGGTCACTTCCTTATTGTCGAGAAAGACCCAGTTCACCACCTTCAATTTTTTCCATCTGCATATAAATTCCTGAAGTCTTTCACCGGCTGCAATTGTGTTTCTCCCACAGCTAATGAATAATAACGCTTCCTAGAAACAGTGTTCAAGGGACTGAACTTTTAATAGTATGTCTTGGCCTTGGATTTGCGGCAATTACATTGTTTTCCCCTCAACTTCCATCCAGAAAGATGATGCACCCACTATGTCTTAGTAATCCTTTTGTCTCTCCTTTGTCTGTTCACTGATGAATCCACCCCCTGAATTCCCGAGTCCAGGACGATAATCAAGACTTGACAGCATGTCAACCCCTTTGTCCTGGCCGAGAAATATTGGGTTGGCCAAAAAGATTCGTTTGGGTTTTTCTATAAGATGTTACAGAAAACCCAAACTTTTTTTGGCCAACCCAATAGATGCAGGAAAAAGCTGGTGGTGGCAAAACTGCATCTTCTGCCAACCCAAACTCCAAGTGTTTGTAAGATGAGCCTAAGCCAGCCCTCAAAATCAATATCAAGTCCAGATCCAGGTTAGCAAATCTCCCAGGGCAGGAGCTGCTCCCCTTCCTAAGAAATGCAGGTACTTTTGTGGTTGGTGGGTCCTGAGTGTCAACCAAAAAAAAATTAATAATTATAAGAATAATGCAGGAGCCTGCAAATAAGAAAAGGGTTTATATGGGGTCTTAAGAATTGCAGTTTGGGGGCTTCCCTGGTGGCACAGTGGTTGAGAGTCCACCTGCCGATGCAGGGGACACGGGTTTGTGCCCCGGTCCGGGAAGATCCCACATGCCGCGGAGTGGCTGGGCCCGTGAGCCATGGCTGCTGAGCCTGCGCGTCCGGAGCCTGTGCTCCGCAACGGGAGAGGCCACAACAGTGAGAGGCCCGCGTACCACCAAAAAAAAAAAAAAAAAAAGCAGTTTGGGAGACTGATTCGGGTAACCCCAAAAGAGTGTTCCAAGGTAGAGAAAGAGGCAGGGGCTTATAACGACCAAAAGCCACAAGGTTGTTAAAAGTTGCCTGGCAACACGTGAAAAGATGCTCAACGTTGCTAATTATTAGAAAAATGCAAATCTAAACTACAATGAGGTACCACCTCACACCGTTCAGAATGGCCATCATTTAAACGTCTACAAATAACAAATGCTGGAGAGGGTGTGGAGAAAACGGAACCCTCCTACACTGTTGGTGGGAGTGTAAATTTGTGCAGCCACTATGGAAAACAGTATGGAGGTTCCTCAGAAAACTAAAAATAGAATTGCCAATATGACCCAGCAATCCCACTCCTGGGCATATATCTGGAGAAAACTATAATTCGAAAAGATACATGCAATCCAATGTTCACAGCAGCAGTATTCACAATAGACAAGACATGTAAACAACCTAAATGTCCATCGACAGGTGAATGGATAAAGATGTGGTACATATATACAATGGAATACTACTCAGCCATAAAAAAAGAATGAAATAATGCCATTTGCAGTAACATGGATGGACTTAGAGATTATCATACCAAGTGAAATAAGTCAAAGACAAATACCATATGATATCACTTATATGTGGTATCTAAAACATGACACAAATGAACCTATCTATGAAACAGAAACTCACAGATATAGAGAACAGATGTGTGGGTGCTAATGGGTGTGGGTGTGGGAGGGATAGACCGGGAGTTTGGGATTAGCAGATGCAAACTATTACATATAGAATGGATAAACAACAAGGTCCTACTGTAGCATAGGGAACTATATTCAATATCCTGTGATAAGCCATAATGGAAAAGAATATAGAACTAATTTATACATATGTATAACAGTCACTTTGCTGTACAGCAGAAACTAACACAACATTGTAAATCAACTATACATCCCCCCCCGCAAAAAAAAGTTGCCTGGTGAGAATTGTGATTGACTCTGATACAAGTCAGAAAATATTTGTCCTTAAGGAATCACAAGTTGTTTTAGGGTAGGAGTCCTATAACTAGATAGACTGCCAGGAGTTATTTTAGGGTAAGGGTCTGATATGTACTCTGAGTTTCTAGCAGGTGTTTTGGATAACTTCATCAGGTCAAAAGGTCAGATTCCATACAAGCTGAGCCATGCCACAGTTGCACACCTTTCATGGCCTCCCAGCTCCATTTTACAGAGCTCTCTTAGCAATACCGACCCCCTTTTGATTTTCTTTTTGCATGAGAGAGCCCGACCTCACTCCCTTCCCAGCCACGGGTTCCTGCCTCAGACTCCACCTGCCCGATTCTCCAGAGGCTTGCTCTCCTCTTAAGGGGCTGCCCACAACATGTGTGGCCACACTCACAACCTGAGGTCTGAGGGAGACTGCCCACCAAATCCCAGACTCCTCTCTGCTGACCCCTACCACAGCCTGGCAAGATCCATGGGAGGACCCCTGACCAGCCACCTGCCAAGGAGGTGCATGCCAAGGGCGTGCCCAGTCCCCAAAGGGTGTGTGTACCATGGAGCCTCGAGTGCCAAACCCCAGTGAGCTGGACCTTCCATGAGCTGCGAGGCCCCTTTGGCCTCTCTAGCGTGAGGCACATGTCAAGGTCGGCCCCGTTCCCCAAGACAGTCTTCTCAACCCTGACTGCACAAGAGAATCATCAGGAACCTTGGAGAACATTCCATTAAATTACAATCTCTGGAGTAGGGCCTGAGCATTGGTATTCTATATTTTGCTTTTTGATCAAGGCATAAAATATGAAAAGTATGGGAAGTGCACTAATCTTGTATTTATTTTCATGTAGATATATGCTTATTTTCACAAATACAGATACACACACACTTATATAATGTAGACCGATATACATTTCCAGCATTCTAGAAAGTTCACTTTAGCCTCTTCCCAGTAATTACAATTTACTTTTTCTTAGCCCTATTTCTTTCCATTTTTTGCCATTGTGAATAAAGCTACTCTCATTATTTTTACAGGTCCTTTGGTGGACATTTGTTTTCATTTCTTTGTTCATTTCCTGCCCTCTTCTTTTTACATTTGCCTGTCTAGGTGGGCTTGTCTTGAGGATGACCACGAAAGCTTCCTCTGGATATGTGAGGTCAGCATTCAGACCCACTGCCTTAGCACCACTCAGACTGCAGATGGGAGGCACTGACTAAGTTGCTCAAGGGGCAGAGTCTCTCGCCGCCGAGCACAAGCGGCGCCCATCAGAATCTTCACGGCCTTTCTCCTTTGGGTCCCACTGTTATTCTACCTGACTTTCCAGGGACAGGGAGCAGGGCCGGGGCACAGTCCCATGTAAGAGGCAGCCGATGCCTATTTGAATCTCACCAGCTCTGCGGGTGGAAAGATGAGGAATGATCTGGTCTCTCAGAAAAAGAAAGTTGACCAGAAGGGCCGTGGTTTCTCTTAACAACACGCAGGCTCAACTGTATCCTCTTGTGGGGCAGAGTTATGGGGAAAGAGAAACCCTTGAACTTCCTCACTAGGAGCTAGCTGTCTGCCTTTCATTGTACCTGAACCAGAAACACTGGTCACCTCCTGTTGGAAGGCTCTCTACTCAGGATTCTTCTAGAGAAGAACTAGATACCATAGCGGATGAGGGCGTGCTCAGGCATTACAATGAGGAACGCTTGCAAGGCAAGGGGCTGTAATAGTTTGGGCAAGAAGTTCCTATATTACTCAGCCATCAAAAAGAATGAAATAATGCCACTTGCGGCAACATGGATGGACCTAGAGATGATTATACTAAGTGAAGTAAGTCAAAGAGAAAGACAAATATTATATAATATCACTTATATGTGGAATCTAGAAAATGATACAAACGAACTTATTTACAAGACATAAACAGACTTGCAGACATAGAAAACAAACTTATGGTTACCAAAGGGGAAAGGGGGAAGGAATAAATTAGGAGTCCACGATTAACAGATACACACCACTGTATATAGAATAAACAACAGGGACCTACTGTATAGCACAGGGAACTATATTCAATACCTTGTAATAACCTATAATGGAAAAGAATCTGAAAAAGAATATATAGATAGGAATCACTTCGCTGTACACCTGAAAATAACACAAAACTGTAAATCAACTATACTTCAAGAAAAAAAGATTTTTTTAAGCAGTAAAAAAAAAAGAAAGAAGTTCCTGAAAACCCTCACCTTGGTATTTAGCCAGAGGTGAGGAGGGAGGGCAAAAAGTTATTTTCAGAGTGTTTTTCAAGACACTTAAAACAAATTTCAAAATGATTAATTTCAGAGTGGTCTGCGGTCGCCAGTGGCAACCCAGCCAGTCTCCTGTAATCTAGCTCAGCGGTTCCAGAGTGTTCTGTGGATCAGCGGTATCAGTGTCACCTGGGGATGTGTCAGAAATGCAACTTCTCCGGCCCCGCCCTTAACCGCTGACTCAGGAAGCCTGCGGGCCAGGCCAGCAGTCTGTTTCAATGAGCCCTCCAGGTGATTCTGATGCAGGCTCAAGTGGGAGACCCACTAGTCATGATACAGGTTGTCCCCTGCCTCCATGTGTGATCAGTATGGATGGGTCACGCTTGGTAAATTTCCTCTTGTAGATTTTTTTTAAGCAAAAATCATCCCTATTCGTGTCCTAAGTATGTGCACAGAGATGTGGAGAATTGCTCACTGGTTCTGGAGAGACTATGCCATTTTGACAAGTTCACTTAGGAACTTTCAGCCCCACTTTCCTATTCTGGTCTAAAGAATGGCAGTCCTATTAGCCTCTGCTGAAGAGGGCAAGGGGTGATGGGGAAGAACAGTTGCCCCCGACAAGCCCCCCAGGAAGAGCCTAGAGCCCCCCACCCTGCGTTACAAGAGCCCCCGGGCTGATGGCTGTGAGATGCTGCAGCGTGTTCCCTTGCTGAGTCCAGGCTGGTGTGGTGTGATTAGCAAGCAAGCAGTTACAGAGAGAGCACACCTTTTCCAGGCTCTGAATGCCTCCCGCAAGCGAGACTTACAGGAAAGTCACATGCTCTGTTCTTAAGGAACGTTAAGTAACAACACTGAAACACATTGAACCGCACAACTCATGGGAAATTGTCACACACAACTTTGTTTGCCTTCTGCAGTCATGGGTGAAATTTATGGCTGGGCCTGTTTCTGTTCTGACCCCTCAGAGAAATGGAAAGCGCTCCTGGCCATTCTATGTCACAAAACACGGAATACACCCGCTCAGGTGTAATTTACAAAACAAACAAACAAAAAGTCTGACTTTGTTCAACAGTAACACGTCTTCCTCAGCAGCCCTGGGCTGGATGTACACAGTGGGAGCCGGTGGGAAGCTCCTTGAGTTGCTCTCCCACCTGGGGCTCTAGCTCCTGTCCCAAAATTCCTTCGAAAGTGTCTGTCCTCTCCAGGGTTGGCAGTGGGTAGGGGCTGGGAGGGAGGGAGGGAGGTGAGGAAGGACCTTACTTGATTAATACTGTCATGAGACAGGCAGGGACGGAATTAACTGCCGACACTTTCTCTTCCCTGGTTTTGGAGACTCACCTTCTCATCGCCGGGATCTTCCTTTGACCTGGAGGATGCATCTCTGCTCCAATGGTTGCTTAGGACCGGTCTTCAGCTCCTCGGCAGGCACGGGTAAACCTCCAGCTTCTTTCTGCCGTTTTTCCCTCCCCGCTCCAGGCAGCCCTTGTGTACGGGATCCAAGAAAACCTCACGCCATCCCTCTTGAATGGGAGGCCCATCTCTGCTCCTGGGGAAACAGGCACCATGCTTTGTGCCCACAGTTCAGGAGGGAGACCAAACTCACACTGCAACCTCTCTTTGCTGTGCTCTTGGGGAAGCTGCCTCCTATAACCTGGAGCTCTTCATAGTTCTCAGGTGTGCTGCATCCCAGTTCCCGTTTCCCCCGCTCTCCAGAGAATGTTTAACAAGCTGTTTGAGGGCTTCTTTAAATCCCTTTTCCCTCAGCTTAAGGAGAAGCAGCCTCCCCTACTCTCTCCTCTTCTAATTGCCAACTCTGGATGTGGGTACCGTTAAAAGTTAGGTATGAATACAATGGAATACTACTCAGTAATAAAAAAGAATGAAATAATGCCATTTGCAGCAACATGGATGGACCTAGAGATTATACGAAGTGCAGTAAGTCAAAGACAAATATCATATGATACAGTTTATATTTGGAATCTAAAAAAAATGATACAAATGAACTTATCTACAAAACAGAAATAGACCCACATAGAAAACAAACTTACAGTTACCAAAGGGGAAAGAGGGGGGAGGAATAAATTAGGAGTTTGGGGTTAACATATACACAGTAAAATGTATAAAATATATAATCAAAAAGGACCTACCATATAGCACAGGGAACTATACTCAATATTTTGTAATAACCTATAAGGGATGGGACTTGAAAAGTTCTGATATTAGATGACTTGTACTTGCCTCCACCTGCCCAGTCCTCACTTTCCTCTGTCTGCCTGGAGCGGACTTTGTGCTCTTACCTCTCACTTGCAAGTAAAGAAGATCACCTGAATCCTTTTTGGTAACATTTACAAAACCCAGAGCATTACTGTTGAGAGCCCTCCTCATTTCCCTTATAATAAGCCTTTGCCTTTCCAAGTCCCGGGACTGATTGCCAAGGACCAAGTGCACCTGGCAAGCAGGTGGTTTAGGTGCCATTAAGATTAGGAGCATGAAGGTGCATCAAGAAGATATGTGTTAATTACACATTAATTACCTTAAATGTTCTATTGCTGAAAGGACTCACAGTTCAATTTATACTCAGACCACCTTGTTAAAGGTCAAGGGCGCAATACAGCCACTACAGGAGAGAGAGAGATGCATCGGAAGGGGTCTGGCGCTCCCAGGCACAGGCTTCTTTGTCCTCCCAGCGCTGAGTGGTACAGGTCTCATGTCACCACCATCAGCATACAGAAAAAGCGCCTGAGAACCAGAAGCCCCAAGTCTACTTGTGGTGGGGGATTTTTACAGTGAGAGCTGGTCCTCTAAGCATATTCCAGATACGTTGCCAGCCTTAAATGTCAAAAGTCCCCAGATTCCACCAATACCAGGTGCATATCATAAACCCAAGTATTATTACTAAGCACTGCTGGCAGGCTAGGCTGGCCCATCCCTCCCTGAAACAACTCGTGAACCTATGGGAAAAGAACATCACTTATCTTGAGTTAATGCATTCTACAGTGTCAGCTAAGGGTCACTGGCATGCTCCAGCAGCTCTGGAGATAAGCATGAGGTCATTCCAGACTCGCTGAGATTAACCCAGACTAAGCAACATGGCAGCCAGCAGAATCTTCTTCAGGTCAATCCGTATGGCTTGCAACCAAAGTCAGAGAAACCAGTACAAGTAGAAGCAGCTGCATGACCCCGAGAGGCTCCGAAAAGCCCTCCTCAGCTGCCCTTGAGTGAGATGCAGGTCATGTGACTGAGGGATGTCTGAACACTGTCAGCTTATTTGTATCCGTGAGCGACCGTCCTTGTGGCTTCATAGCCCAGGATAAACTCCCCGTTAGTCCCCATTAAGCATGCCAACTCTGCTCCCGTGATGTGCAGGATTTGTGGAACGTGGGTATTCAAGTGATATTTGGGTAGCAAGAGAAGACATGCGTTATCCTTTATGCTAAGATACAGGGGATATCTCGATCCATCCAGAGGACTTTTCAGGACTAATGGACAGTTATTCTATGTTCATCTGTCCTGATAACTATTCCTCTTCCCCCAGTTTGTGCAATTGTAAATATGGGAAGAGATAAACCAGACGTGGACTGTGTCATGAGGGAAGACGTGCACACTTAGTCAAGTTTTAACAGCTTATTCCTTTGGACTTATTGGGTGTGGTCACAGTGGAATCGCTAAACTTACTGGGGTTTTTAGAATTATTTTTATTTATTTATTTTGGGGCTGTGTTGGGTTTTCATTGCTGGGTGCAGGCTTTCTCTAGTTGCAGCAAGCAGGGGCTACTCTTTGTTGCTGTGTGCGAGCTTCTCATTGCGGGGGGCTTCTCTTGTTGCAGAGCACACGCTCTAGGCGCACGGGCTCAGTAGTTGTGGCGCATGGGCTTAGTTGCTCCACGGCATGTGGGATCCTCCCGGACCAGGGCTCAAACCCATGTCTCCTGCGTTGGCAGGCAGATTCCCAACCACTGCGCCACCAGGGAAGCCCCTAGAATTACTATTAATTAATCTCTAGAAGCTGGTCAGCTGTCTGTCCTAATTGATGCAGGGAAGCCACAGCTACTGAGGATCCAGGGAATGGGCACACCTGGGTTTTCAGTAAATGGCTTTACTGCATCTTACCATTTCCTAAGGCTGGACCATGCCCATGACATCAGGTCCTGAGGGTGACAGGAACAGGATGGAAAGAGTTTGACTCTAAAAGGCTTAAAACAAACTGCCCCCGGATTTCAAATGCTTCCCCCTCGGACTGTACTGTGAGAGAGGAATAAACTTCTGTCTTTTCAGCCGGTGAATGAATTATTGGCTCACTTCGTTGACATCTACCTGTACCCTACCCGATACAGAAACAGACACCTGGAATTGGGGTGATTCCATAAAATGTGTGAACAGTGAGAGCCAAGGAAAGCAGATGCTTCAGGCTGGAGATTATTTCTATGATGCTCCAGAGCGTTTCCATAACTCAGTAGGTATTTGGGAAAACTCAGAGGGCAGACCCCATGCCTATGCGCTCAGGGAAGCAGTTGGGAAGAGCCAAAATTGTAGGGTGTGTTGGCTCTTAGTGACAGTGGCTACTTTTAACAGAGACTGTCCACATCCCACTCATATCCCCACATCTTTGCCACTTCAGCATACAAGCCCAATTTTCAGCTGCCATAGTACCATCTCCCTCTTGATGCTGGTCTGTGCTAAAGATGGGCTCTACTGAGAGAACGCAGAGCTGGCCCAGGACAACGACTGGAGGTTTGTTTGCTATTGAATCAAGTTGATGAGAAGGAAAGTTTGGGAGGTCAGAGTACAGGCTTCGGCGCAGAATCCTGCCTGGCTTTGAATCCTCCCCTCACCCCTGATCATATCACCCAGAGCCAGTTATTCAAACACCCTGAGTGCGAGTTTCCCCATTTGTAAAATGGAGCAGATACTAATAGAGGTGCCTCAAAGGAGTGTTGTAAAAACTGAAAGAAAGGGCATCCCTGGTGGCGCAGTGGTTGAGTCCACCTGCCGATGCAGGGGACACGGGTTCGTGCCCCGGTCCGGGGAGATCCCACATGCCGCGGAGCGGCTGGGCCCGTGAGCCATGGCCGCTGGGCCTGCGTGTCCGGAGCCTGTGCTCCGCGGCGGGAGGCGCCACAGCAGTGAGGGGCCCGCATACCGCAAAACAAACAAACAAAAAAAACTGAAGGAAATAATCCATGTCAAGTGCTCAGCACAGTGCCTGGTGCAGAGCTAGCCCTTAAGAACTATGGGCCATGCAGTTCCCTGAAAGGTTAAACAGAGTTACCACATGACCCAGAAATTCCACTCCTAGGTTTAAAGAGAATTGACAACATATGTCAACACAAAAGCTTGCCCATTCAAAGGTCAACTGATGAATGGATAAACAAAATATGGTATATCCCTAAAATTGGATATCTTTCGGCAAAAATAAAGGAATGAAACACTAATACATCCTACAAATGGAGGAATCTCAAAAATCTTATGCTAAGTACAAGAGAAGACATATTGTATAATATTATTTATTTGAAATGTCCAGAACCGGCAAATCCATAGAGGCAGAAAGCAGAGCCGTCACTGCCTAGTACTGGGGCGAGGAGGAGTGGGGGAGGGCGAGGCATTGGCAGTGATGGCTAAAAGGGTACAATATTTATTTTGAGGGTGATGAAAGTATTCTAAAATTGGTTGTGGTGATGGTTGCCCAACTCTTCAAATATAGTAAGAACCTTTGAATTGTACACTTTAAATGGGAGAACTTTATGGTCTATAAATTACATCGTAATAAAACTGTTTAAAAACAAAAAACTATGGGCCATGAATGGAGGAAGCGTGCAGGTGTATGCTGCCATCTGGTGGCAACCATCAGTTTTCCACTGAAGTGTAAACGTAAACGAAGAGCCACATTTGACCTCCACGTCTAATTGTGCAAGTGGTGTTTTCATCGTGGGTTTTTTGGAGTAGCTATATGTAGGTCTCAACAGATTCCTGGCTTGTGTGAAGAGTGGGAAACCTCCTCCTGACGCCCTAGGAAGGTTCTTGGCTGGGGAAGCTGCTTTTACTTTAGAACCACTGCCACCTAGTGGCCACATTCCATACTTGCAGGCAAACGTGAGCTTCTTGAAGTCAACGGAAAACATTGAAAACAGTGAGATGAACTCCACCTTCCCCGTGATCAATGAGGTGATTCTGTACCCTTCGTGTTCAGCTTGGGAAGTTCCTTGCTAAATGTCTCCTCGCAAGCTTCTAGCACCCTCTGACTCTCCACTGGTGCGAGTCAGTCTTTCTGGCATTTACTAAACATTTAATCACTTGGATATTTTCTCTTGCCCAAAAGAATACAAGTATATGGGTTCCCCAGTGAGAAGGACAGTTAAAAGCATCTAAGACAGTACAGGTGACCACTGGATGGCCCTATTTACTAGGCAGATATGGAAACATTACGTGACCTTGGAAGAGGTTTGTCCCCACAAGCCCAATGTTAAGGAAGAGCTCCCCCAATTCCAGCTGAAACCATCCTAACAAACCCCATTTTAATTTGTTCTCATATACACAGAGCTTGACACATAGTCGGCACTCAGTAAGTGTTTGCTGACTGAATGCAGGGCTTTAGAGGAAGTGAAGTGTGGAGGTGTGCAGAAGAGGAGTAAATAAGTACTAGGGATGTAACGTACAAATGATGCGTGGAATTAACAAGCTAGGGACGTAACATACAAATGATACGCGGAATTAACAAGCTAGGGATGTAACGGACAAATGATACATGAAATCAACAAGCTAAGAGTAGCTCCTGAGTTCTCATCACAAGGAAAAAATAGATTTTCTCTTTTATCTTGTATCTATAGGAGATGATGGATGTTCAGTAAACTTACTCTGATAATCATTTCACGATGTATGTAAGTCAAATCATTACGCTGTACACCTTAAACTTACACAGTGCTATATGTCAGTTATATCTCAGTAACACTAGAAGAAAATAAATAAAATTAAAAAATAAAGGGAGGAAACTCTGAGCACATCTATACCAACCATTCACCAAGCACTTTACACCCAACATTTAATTCTCATAGCAACTCCGTAAGTCAGTAATCTGATCTAGAGAATGCAAATAATCAAATGTCACTGAAAGAGTGGTGCGCCCAAGCCTGAATCCCCTGCCTGATCCCAATGGCTGAACGCTTGTCAGACCCTCACACTAAAAATGGAATTGCTCAGAGATACTGGGAAATTGTCTGCAACACAAACTGTACTGTATCACACATTTGGTCATCCCAGCATCTCTTCTTCCCCTTCCTCTGTCGCATACCTTGGCAACATGGGTGGGCACATGACTTAGGTTGGGTTTTTGTTTTGTTTTTTCTATCTAGGACTAATCATGATCATCAGAAGAGATGGTCAGAATCCTGTTATCTCTGATGCCTACCTGCTGTGACAGGTTCATAAGAGTCATTCCAAGCTAAGAAGTCTCTTATTAATTAGGCTCTAGCTCCACACTTCTAGGTCCTGTGCATCTTCTAGTCACAGTAGTTTTGTTCTCCACCAATTATTAAATATTCAGGAATTCTGAGAATCGGTTGTTAAACTGTTGGTATCTTGAAAGCAGCCATCACAGGAATATTTACACCACGGAAATTGACAAACACTCATCAGGACAAATGGGGGAAATGGTCATGGCTTCACCTGCCAGAAATAATTTTGTGGCGTGTTTGGCCTTTTGTCCATTCCGGCTCTTACTCCGTGTGCACCTGTTACAGGTTAAAGCACGCCTCTGGCGCCCCCTTGTGGCTTTTCGTCCCTCACTTAACCTAAAAGGTTTACCGCCTGGACACGCCATCAGCCTGAGCGTGCAGGCTTCCTCTAGGGCAGAGAGCTAGAGTTCCACAGAAGTAACAACAAAGCCCCTTTGCAAAGCCCCTCCCTCAGTCACCAACACTGTGCTCTGTCTCCTGAGACCAATGAGATGGGTCAGTTCATCCCCTCAAGGACCTTTACTCATTTCACTTTGATGTTACCCCTAAGAGTTTTCTGAAGGGGGTCAGGTCGTGAAGCAAGCACATTCCTCCCCTAGTCTACCCCCTATTCTCAACCCTGGCTACACATGAGAAACACCTGAGGAGCTTCTAAAACCAACCCATGTTCTGACCCCCTTTTAGGTAAAATGGCCAGAATATCTAGGGGTGAGGTCCAAGCACCAATATCTTTTTAAAAACCCACCCTGGATGATCCTGATGTGCAGTGCAGCCAGGGTTCGGAACCACTGGACAGCGGATGCTCAAACCTTGCTCTGTATTAGAGTCCTCTGGGGTGCTTTTAATTTCTATTAATGCCTGGGCTCCAGCCCAGACGAATTGAATCCAAAACGTAAAGCTCCCCAGGTAATGCAGATGGAGTCAGAATTGAGAAGTGCTGCTCTAGTCCCAAATCAGAATGACCTCTCGCTTTGCATCTCATCTTAAATTATGCAACCACATTATTCAAACATTTGCCATTGAGTCCTGACACTGTTATCAGCCTACACGATAAGACCTTCTTCCAATACTCTAAAGAATCCTTTGATCTCACCCTGAAATTAAAGTCTGAACATACATACTTTCTTCCTTATTTGCTCAGCCCTGGTCAGAGGGTCCTCACTCAAGAGTCTGAGTGAAATCCTGGTCCTGCTTCACCAAGACCCACAAAGTAGTGAGTTGCTGTGCTGGGCAAACACTGCCCCCAAGAAATATTCAAAACCAGCCCCAAACCACATGTGATCGTACCTGCAGCTTATAAATCCTGCATCAATTCCCCAAGTTTTCAAACATAAATGGTATGCTCAGACCCTATTCATTACTTACACTCCAGACCAGTGAGTCTCAAAGCAAGGGACCAGAAGCAGCATCTCCAGGAAACTAGTTAGAAAATTCTTGGGCTGCACCCCAGCCCTTCTGAATCAGAAACTCGGTATGGGTCCAATTCTGTGTTTAACAAGCCCTCCAAGTGATGCAGGGGTCCTCTCAAATGTTTGACAACAGCTCTCCTCAGAGGCAAATCACTGTTACTAGCCGAAGACCACAGCAGAGGCCGAGGCCGAGGTTGTCTAAATGAGAGGGCAGAGAAAACCCGAAGAAGGGGAAGAAAGATTTGTGATTGTGCGTCTCTAGGGGACCAACAGATCCACTCCACTTGTTGCAAGCCCCCCACCTGTGGACTTGGAGCAAGTCATCTGGGTAAGTCTACCATCAAGATGAACTGACAGTGGGATTCCTGTATCCTGGTGGAATTTTTAAAAAAAGTCTTTATCAGGCAAATGTTCTCTGAGAGAAGGCATCTGAACGCTTGGGTAACGCTTAAAAATTGCTGGTGTGGTACCTCTAGGTATTTCCTGAGGCCCCATTCTTTGCCTTAATGTCATCTTGTACATTTCAAACCTTTTGAATTCTTCCTTTTAATTCCCCATTTGTTTTCTGTCCCCCTAGCAGCCCAGTTCTGAATTTTGTGTAGGTTGTGTGCAGGGAGGGCTACAGTCACCACCCTCTTGTGACCCAAGGAGCCCATGATTAAAAGGAGCAACATTCCAAAGGAACCTCATTATTAGTCTCTTTGCCACCAATAAGACCAGGGCAGTTGATGTGGAATCTAAAAAAGAAAGAATGCTACAAATGTATTCATATACAAAACAGAAACAGACATAGAAAACATGGATGTGGTTACCAAAGGGGAAAGGGGGGAGGGATAAATTAGGAGTTTGGGATTAATATATACACACCACTATATAAAAAATAAACAACAAGGACCTACTGTATAGCACAGGGAATGCTACTCAATATTTTGTAATAACCTATGAGGGAAAAGAATCTGAAAAAAATAGAAATTATGTATAACTAAATCACTCTACTGTATACCTGAAACTAACACAACACTGTAAATCAACTATACTTCAATTTAAAAAAAAAAAGGAAAAAAACCACAGGGGAGTTGAACTAGGGGGTAGTGGCCACAGGCCCCCTCCAGCGCCCCACTGATACTTGACATCGCAGAGCAAAAGGCCTGCATACCTGTCCTCTGCTCAGAGGTTAAGGCCTCACATTGGTGGGTTTTCGGGGAGAGCCTCCTCAGTGAGAACCACCCCTAAATTCTTTCTACTCTGACCGTATCAGACTCTGCGTACCGCTCTCTTGCGTTTCCAAAGCCTGAGTGCCCACCAAATCTCGGTCCTTTGTATCCTGACTCACCTAGCGTTGCCTGATGTCCCCCAGGTGTTAGCAGTGACTGATGGAAAGAGGACCAGGACGCTGAATCCACAGCCAATCACAGCTCTACTGCTCCTGGTTCCTGGGGGGCACCCCTGGGACAGCAAGATTTCTTCCTGATTAGCTGGAGAGCTGGTGGCCGAATATTGGACTGAATGACTCCTCTCACTCCTTTCAGCCTGAGGCTGCGTGGCCTCCTTGACTCCTTTCCCCAGACTCCGCTTCTGGTTCCTTGACTCCCTCATCCCTTTGTTTTTTGCTACAGCTTTCATTGTGGTGTGATTTACATACCATAAAATGTACTCATTTCCAAGTGTACAATTCAGTGATTTTCAGTAAATGTAAAGCTGTGCAACTGTCATCATAATTCAACTTCAGCACATTTTCATCACCCCATTTGCAGTCGCTTCTGGTTCCTTTTTGGCAACAGGGATGCCTCGGTCATCTTCTCCCACCATCTCCTGGGAGAACTGATCCCAAAGGAAAGAGCCCAGAGGGAGTTCATTCAAATAAAGACACTTCTTTGCTGCTGCCACCAAAACCCAGCTCTCCCCCAAGATTTGAGCCCCTATCACGACCTCGGCCTCGGTCCATGAGAGCCCCTCGTCCTGGAGAGCATAGTGGGAGGAGGTCACCCAGACCCACACACATCATCAGATCTACTGGACCTTGTATGTGAAGTTGCCGATGTGCATTTTTACAGGAAGAGTGGGTAAGAGTAACAGTTGAATCAGAGTGCCCAGGTTCAACTTCAAGCGCTACTGTTTACCAGCCCCATGGCAACCGTTCCCTGACATGTCAAATGGAAATCAACATAGTACACCCCAGGGAATTCCCCGGCAGTCCAGCGGTTAGGACTCAGCGCTCTCACTGCCAGGGGCCCGGGTTCCATCCCTGGTGGCTGGACTAAGGTCCCGCAAGCCTCGTGGTGCAGCAAAAATATCCCAACCCCCCCAAAAAGCCAGAAGAGTACATCCCATGGAGTCGTAAGAAATAGATTACATTTGCGGAAATCACGGCAAGTGCCTGTCACATTCTCAGTGCTTCATAAGTGTTACCCGTTATTGTTAGAGTTTGATCCAGTTTTCAAAGGGGCCTGTCACCCAACCTAACCCCTTCCCATCAAAATTCAGAACTCTCACCAGAGAGACTGCAAGATGATGCCACACGGAAGAACAGGAGAATACAGTTGGGAAGACTGGGAGGTTTGGGGTGAGGGAAGATTGGAAGAAGTCCTGTAAGTGGGGAGAGACAGAGAAAGAGGCAGCTGGAAAGGAGACCCTAGGAAGAGAGATGGGCCAGCGGGTGGTAAGGTAGGGCAGGAGACTGAAGGTCTGGGTGCAAGTTAGCTCCGGGATGGAGCGGCTGGAGACTGTGGGGTTGGGGGGAGGAAGCTTCCTGATTCACCTGTGGTCTCAGATGCTCTGTGAAGTCTGAAATTCTCTATTCCTCAGAGGAGAGCCAAATACAGGTGCTGGGAATGGAATGAATAATAAAAATTAGAGCCTAAGAGCCACGTGCAAAGCTTGACCTTTACTGTTTGTCCTAACGTTTGCCCCACCGTTTGCCCCACCATCTCTTTGACCTTGGAGTCTACCTACCTCAAGAGGCATGTGTATCACTTCTGTGGGTCCTGTCGGAGTTTCCAGGTCTAGCCACGGCAGCTGGAGACAACATGGCCAAAGGAGGCACTGGGAGCAGCCTGTCAAAGGTCGGCCCCGCCAGCTAGTACTGCTTTCTTGGTTCCAAATATGCAAGGAGCAGATGTGGCCCCATGGAATTAGAGGCGAGAGCGCTGGCATGCTACCCTCGGGCTGCTCGGTCCTCCAACCTCCCCCGACAGTCAAACAAGTGGCCCTCGTTTATAAAAGCACAACACACACTGGATTTTAATGAGAAAATAATTGTATACTTGCATTGAATGCCTCACAATCACTATAAAACCGAAGCAGGATAGTAACATTGAAGTGGTTAACATACACAGGAGAGCCAGATACAGAGAGTATCATTTTCAAACACAGTATTGCTGCTTTGTGCCCCCTCCTCCAAAAAAGAAAAAAAAAAGTCATTTGGGTAAAGAAGAACACAAAATCAAAATTGGCAGCTCACTCACTGAATGCTTAAAATTCAGGAAATTGGTTCTGTTACTACAACTGGATATAGTCACCATCTCTAAACACTTAGGCTATTTTTTTTTCAATACATAGTTTAATTACATCCATTCTTTAGTTGGAAAAAATGTTTAATTATTTGTCTTCTGAGACGAGTCAACACTTAGTGTTCCTTGTTATGCCTTGTGTGTGTGTGTGTGTGTGTGTGTGTGTGTGTGTGTGTGTTGTGTATATATGTGGGCACTGATCTATATACTGCTTATATGTCACTGTCTAGGGTGGGCAGCATGCATGGGTGTAAAGAGGCAAGGAAACTGCATGTGTCATGCACGTAGGACACAGCCCAGCCTCCTGCCACTGACAGACCCTGTTTCCATAATTTCTGGATGAGAAAGCCAAGGAATGTCAGTCATCAGTTCCAGAGGAAAGTGAACACCTATCAACACTGCGGAATGGAATACTTTCAGGAAAGCTTTTAACATCTACAGAATCTAAACGTCTGTTCGAGCTGAGATTAACAAGCTCATGTGCTATCTGGGGGCAGGGATGGGCATCGGAGGCCAGGTTTTGGACAAGCCTCTTCTTCTCGACGGATTAGGCACGGATGACGTTCCGCCAGGGGTCTGCTGCAATCTTCACAAAGTTAAAGGGGTTCATTTGGGATCCCAGAGCCTAGCACAGCGCTATGTACAAAGCCATGGCCCAATGTTTCTTAAATGAGTAAAAAACTCAAGAGCACAGAGAAAATCTGGCTCTGCTAAGGGAACTTTAATTTACATTTTAACAGGACGATACGTGAGTGGAACAAGGAAATGGACAGCAGTCATCAGAAGGCAGCAGAAGGGAACAAGCAAAGGATGGAGATGTAGGGGCCACAGTTAAACGGTTTTGTGACTGTGAGAGAGTCACGGAAACGCTGCATTTGTTGCCTATCCAAAGTGCGAACCAAAGGATGCCGGCTCTATAACTCTACATAATAAGTGTGTCTGGGTCAATCAACTGCAGTCAAAGACCAACTCATCTGCCTCTAAAGCGATTCCAGGAATTGTGTGGCCTCCTAAGCTTTCTTTTCAGCTGCCCATTCTCTTCTCAAATGTAGTTTTAAGGTGGGTACACAGTTTCCTTCAAAACAGAACCAAAAACTTCAGGGAAGTCCTGAGCACTGTTTCCTCTTGCAAAAGATGGGGAGTTCATCTGTATCAAGTCTATGGTCACTACCAGATCCAGAGTTAGTCCAGAAATCATGAAGCATGTTTCACTTTTTGTGCAACCCACAGAACCATTCTGTTCTCCAGGCATCCCAGCAGCTCCTGCATCCCTGGGCCACACGATGCTGCTGCCCCAACTGTTTTCATTCCCGTGCCTGTCTTGGGAACGAACGCTGGAAATCCTCAGACAAAGCAGCCTTCTTTCCTGGGTGCCCCCATTTCACCTGTCAGGACTCCTCAGCTCATTTTCCTGGGAATGTCTGTCTCCATGCCAGCCTCTCCCACCTGAAAATAAATCCCTAACGGCAGGGATCTTATCTGTTTCCTATCCCCAGCGTCTAGCACGTTTTGTTGACTATTCGTTCAGAATGTTCAGGAGCATGAACCATATAAAGATGACGCCAATTATCCATCTGTAGAATTTGGCTTCAAATTGCAAGTTCCCTTGGCCGTTCCAAAGGATCCTTGTAGGTTATCAGAGTTCCGTTTTTTACTGTGTGTCCACCACTCGCGTATGAATAAACTTTCCCCTAACGTTGACACTAGTCTAATAAAAGAAGATAACGTTTATGAATCTACGTACAAATTTGGTGGGACTGTTACTTGTCAGGACAACACATTAGTGCTTATGACATAAAGACATAAAAACAAAAATGCATTTTAGTGAGGTCTGACTTACTTATTGCTTTTTTAAAAACCACAGTTTTAAAACAAAGGGGACGGAAAAAAAGGCGGCTGGTCAGTTTTTGTCTCATGGTCAGAACTGAAAAATTTCTCATCCAGAAATTGACGGCATTCAATGACTGAACACCCTTATCATATTGCTTTAAATGACAGAAAGAGTAAAGCTGGTGTCCTTTAGCGTATACTAAGCATGGATACAAAGCATGAGAATAAATATGGTACTTTCCTAAATGTCAAATTACAAAACTGCTCAAAACTTTGCCATTGTGACCCATGCAAATACCATGTTAGGTCAACTTAATATTACAAATACTGCATCAGCTCGGAGCCTCTATATCCTTTTCATAAAAAAGAAATTCTCACTCACTCCTGACGCTGGCAAACAGCTTTGGAGGAAATAAGTGAACACCCTTGTCCCATGATCATCCTGGAATTTTAATCCTCACACACACACATACACCCTTACTCATGAGCACACATGCGCTTTGCACGCATACACAAAGGCATGTGTACACACACACACACACACACACACACACACACACACACGCACGCACGCACGCACACCACCTTTAGGATTTGTAGCTGAACCTAAGCCTGCACTTAAGTTTCTATTCTATATTTTTCTCTGTATCATCCTGAAAAATACTGGTTGCTCAGAAAAAATAATCTCTCTAACTTCCTTACCTGCCCACTCTTTCCCCCTCCCTTCTTCTCTGTCTACCTTTCGTGAGCTTTCTTTACTGTCTCTTTCTGATTGATCCAACGTATCATTCTTCCTACTCCCCTGAAGGTCCACTTTACATATAAAATATAGTTATAAACACCTCTTTATTTCTCATCGTCTACCTCTCTAAGGCAGAGTTCGCCCTTTTTTCAATTATTACCACTCTAAAAATACCCCTCCCCTCTTGAACCAAGCTGTTCAATGTGTATAGGTTTTATACATGGATATATTCCCCCATCCCATCATAAAAATAGTTGTTGCCCACTAAATATAGTTTTCATATAAAGAAACAGAATTGTGAAAATGTGTTCTCATAAACTGCAGCTCAGTCAATATCATAAGCAGACAAGATCCTAAAGCTAAAATAATCCATTTGGTTTGGCTTTCTCCCCCCCTTCCTAAACCTCCTAATGCAGAACAGGTTGTGTTTGCAACATGAAGAAATCTTGTCTTCAAAATTTGGATTGCGATCCTCAATTGCTCCCAATTCAAAACAATTAAACGGAATAGACATGGAACCATAGTTGCCTCTTCTGGGCAAATAGAGAGAGAAGCATTATTTTATAGCTGCTGGAGTAAATGGGGTTAGTCCAACACCTCTGATGCTATGATGGGTGGAAACTGGTGCAGGCACAGGGAAATATCCTCTGCTGGGTGGATGGCATCAGCTCTGTGGCTTCTCCAAATGGCCACATTACCAATGTTTTCCTCATCACCCAGAGAGGCTAGTCTTGGTTCTGCCTGTAGCAACCATGTCAATTTGCTTGTAACTTCTTTGTCCTTTTGGATCAACTGTGGTCCAAACCCAGGGGATTCTTTGAGTTACAAAAAAAAAAATCCTTTCTCTTCTGACTCCCGGGAGTTCGTGTTTGATGGGTGGACTTCTTTTTTCACTTGATTTTTCATCATTGTACATTGCAACTTCTTCTGGTCTGCATAAGGATTGCCGAGTTTGTTTGCACTTTAATAAATATTCTATTAAAATGCTTTGATGTGTTGATTTCTTGGTTTCTTGGGAACCCAAGCACCAAAGAAGCTTCCTGGGTGGAAGGATGTTGACTATTCATTGTCCTCTTCCTCTTGGTTGGCATAGATCCCCGCCTCCCAGCGCAAGGCCAATGCGCTCTTTCTTCGATTAACCCGTGTGGCCTCAAGGACCTGAAGAGAGAGGGAAAAAAATTACGCAGAATTCATGATTGTTCATTATGAACACAAACCAACTTCTCTGTTTCCTTCCTCCTTTCCCTCTCTCAACAGCATCTAATGAGGGGGAAAGTGGTAAAGCGTCTGGTACAGCTCGGAGGTAGGAGAGACATGAAAGTAAAGGTGGCGGGGTGGGAGGTTCTGGGTAGCATTCACCTCAGAGCCAAAGTTCACTTTTGACCCATCATTTTCAGTATAGAGAGACAATTTTCCTGAAATGTTCTGCAAGTTTCGTTGAACTAGACCTGACTCTGCATCAAGTTTTTAGATAACGAAGCGGATTGCTACATGCTACAGATCAGTGCAGTCTGATGGCAGTGATCTGTATCTGCGCTATCCAATATGGCAGCCATGAGCCACACGTGGCTACTGAGCATTTGCAATATGGCTAGTGTGGCTGAGAAACTAAATATCTGATTTTAACGAATTTTAATTTCAATAGCCTCATGGAAATAGTGACTACCATACTGGACAGCACAGCTATGGACAGTCTTGGTCTCTTCATAAACAAGCAGACGGGAAAGTAATTCCAAACAACTGAACCAGTGTGAATTCATTCCACCAAGCTTTGTGGACCTACATAAGCTGTGATCATATTTATACCACAAAAATCTACTTTGGTATAATTACGCTTGAAAGAGAAATTAAGTGAAAAGAAAAAGAGCTTCTCAGGCCACTAAAACATGGAATCTGAGCATTTTGATGTAACTTCAGGGCCACAGGTGCTGGTAAAGGAAGTGAAAGGTGACAACATCAAGGACAAATAGGCTCACCACCATTGGGGTGAGGCCACCCTCCCTCCGGCTCCCCAGGAGAGTCTGTGGACCCCAGGGGGGATCCTTCGCCCGTCTGCTCCAGCTTGAGTTTGGTCCAGATGAATGACATTTAGGTTGCCAACGCAGGAGAAACGGCTCAATTTCATGATACTGCACAGAAAGCAAGCCCCTGCATGCCAACCAGTTCAATGACTGGGGCATTAGCTTAGGATGTGCAGTTTCTGAATTTAAAGTCTAGCAGAGCCAACACTAGTTGGTTATCCAACCAACAGGCGATGAAGTCTTTGCTTATTCTGAGAACAATCATTCTGGCAAGGGACAGATATGCTGGCAACTCCAGAGAAGCAAGGAGAGGCAGGTTTACCGGCAGTGATGGGAGCCCAGACGTAGTAAGCAAATTCTGGTCAGATTAAAGGTCTGGGCAGGGAGCGGGCATCTCAACTTGCTTCTCTGCACCTCTGACAAATGCATGGACTTCCCAGAGCAGCAGTGTCTTTCCTCCAGGAAGGCTTCCCCAGTCCTCCTAGCAGGGACGGCTTTGACCGGATGTATAGGACACAACTCAATCATGTCTCCTGAAGGAATGTTCACCAGGAAGCACGTAAGCCATGCCCTAAAGTGTTGGTGTGTAAACATATCAAGGTCGCCTAGTCAACATCTAAGAATAACAAATCAGTAGGAGGAAAGCATGTTTCCAAGTCTGGTAGAGTTAAACAGTAGAATCTTCTGGTCAAGGCCTGGTAACATGGTACTGGAAGGCAGTGAGGAACTGGAATTGCAAGTCCTGAGCTTTGTTTCCAGCCCTGTGCCTGTCGTTCATGGCATCTTGAGTCTCAACTTCCTTTATCTGTAAAACGGACACAACACCTGCCCTATTTCACAGGCTCTCTCAGGAAGCAATGCAGCCTCTGAAGTCCAGGCAGGTCTAAGTTTAAATCCTAGTAACTATGTGACCTTGGGAAAGTTTATTACCCTGTGCCTCAGTTTCCTTATATGTAAAAAGAGAATAGTAAAAACCATAGTACCGAGGTGGTCTGAGGAATAAATGAGGCAAATAAATGAGGCAAAGAATGTACCAAAGTTTCCAGGGCATAGCAAATTCTTAAACAATAACTACGTATTTCTCTCATCATGTGAAAGGGCTTTATAAGCAATCACGTGGTATTCAAACATAAGGTGTTTTGACAAGGAGCTCTACATTGTGTAAAGCAGTCATATGTTTGCCTTGCAGACTGTACATACAAACTGAAAGGTTTACATAAGAGCTAAAAATAAATCTAAGGTTCTGAAAAAAATAGTCCCCATCAATTTCAGATGTCCCTTGTCTTGTATTTGGGCCCTATTTTAATTCTCAATCATCTTGAAAATTTTAATTTACTCTGTTCTTTGGGAACCCATTTCAATCCATCTATCCATCCATCTTATAGCTATTTATTGGGTTCCTACCAAGTGTCGGGCACAGGACTTCATGTTCAGGATAGAACAGTCTCTTCCCTCCTCCAACAGGCCTTTTGAAGATTCAAAAAGCCAAGCCCTGGGCTTCCCTGGTGGCGCAGTGGTTGAGAGTCCGCCTGCAGATGCAGGGGACACGGGTTCGTGCCCCGGTCCGGGAAGATCCCACATGCCGCGGAGCGGCTGGGCCCGTGAGCCATGGCTGCTGAGCCTGGGCATCCGGAGCCTGTGCTCTGCAACGGGAGAGGCCGCAGCAGTGAGAGGCCCGCGTACTGCAAAAAAAAAAAAGCCAAGCCCTTGGGGAAGGTATGTGAATGAGCATTTATTCCACAATTAATTCAGAGTACTGTGTGTGTGTGAGAGTGTGTGTGTGTGTGTGTGTGTGTGTGTGTGTGTGTGTGTGTGTGTGTGTGTGTGTGTGAATAAAGCTCTAGCAAATCTAGAACTTTTGTTCTAGATGTCTACATATTAACTTTATTTCCTAAAGTCCATTCCTTTCCTTTCTGGGTTAAAAAAAGGTCTTGCCTCTGGGGCTCTGGTAATAGTAAACACTTACATCACAGGTATCATGAACCAGCTACGGGTTTTAATCCTCGCCTCTGTTCTATGGGATTCACACTATGCATTTCACATATGAAGAAGCTGAAGCACAGAGAGGTTTAAGATAATCTAACATCAGTTAGTAGGAGGAAGAGCTAACATGTGCACCCAGAGCTCTGGGTGCAGAGTCGACGCTCTGGGCCGGCGTTCCACGGCTGCTCAGTGGCGGGGGGGCGTATGGAGGAAGAAGCATCAGAAAGGGCAATAAATACACTCCACAGGAATGGAGAGAGAAAAACATAAAAGATAATAATAATACGAAGACCCGATTTAAGGTTTTATCGTTTTCACAAATTAAATCAGATTTAGGTCTGGTGGGAGGAAAAGAAAATCAATTCTCTTTGAACAATCCTCTAGTATTAATTTTTCTCTCCAGTGCTTAGGGAATTCAAGTGAATCACTTCAGTTTGAGCAGCAATCAACCTAGATAATTTTATTCTGGGATATAAAACAAGAGACAGATACGTTAAATAACATTTATATTAATAGTTTGTCCCTCATATCTTCCACTGAAGGCAGACAGGGCCCAGTCTTATCTTCCTTGGATGTATTTGACCAGATTTTCATCAATCTTACGTTGACTCCAAGGGGATGTGGGCTCCTAGGGTCTAATTCTTAAACCAGCATTTCCTCACTGAGACCCACAATTAGACACTGAAGAAGGTCCATGTAATGATATTTTCAATATTCATTTTACAGTTTGTGAAAAGAACCTACTGATAAGCATCAGCTCACGTCTACAGTGAACCATAATTATTTTGCTAAATATGGAGATGTGAAATATACATTGTGCTATAGGTTAGCACAGCCAGTTTGAAGAGTAGTTTGCAATAGGTGGTGAACGGGAGGATGGGTAAGCCCTATAACCAGTACTTCTACCCCTAGATATATTTAGAGACTTTCTTCCATAGGTCGCACAAAGAGCTGTGTAAAATAACATTCATTGACTCATTGTTTGTAATGGCAAAGAAAAGGTACAACCTACATTTCCATCACTAGAAGAATGAATAAACAGATATGTATTCACTCAATGGAATACTATATACGGCAATTATAATGAGTGAACTAGAGCCATAAGTATCAACATGGACACATCTAAAAATGATGCAGACAGGATAAAGAGTACAGGATACTACAATATGATCTATTTATAGAAAGTTCTAAAACATGCAAAACCATTAGATATAATTTATGTACATAGACATACGTAGTACAAGGATAAAAACATGCATGGAAACAATCAACACCAAACTCCAGAAAAATTCCCTCTCAAGAGGGAGAGAAATGGGAGCTGGGAGAGGTAACAAGAGGGCTTGAATGGTATTTGCAATATTAATTTCTTTTTAAAATATTAAGCAAATATTATGAAATGATAAGAATGCACAAAGCTGGCTGGGGGCTTTATTATTTTACTTTGCCATATCCTTGACACATTGGCATGCCAGCTCCATGGCATCAGGGACATTGTTCAGGCGACTGCTGTCTTCTCAGAACCCAGAAAGTGCCTGATGTGTAGTAGGATCTCAATAAGTTGTCAACCAGGTTAATGAATAAATGATTCTCTACAATTCTGTATATTTACAATAATTCTTTTAAAATAAAAATACAATGCTCTAGAAATAAAAAATATAAAAGCCAGTATGCTTTCTCATAGCATATAAATAAGTCAATATATATGTGGAAAAAATAAAAATATTGTGCTTTTTCATAGCACAGGTTTGTGAAATCTGTGTAAAGGGAAGTTGTAGGGGAAAGGAGGCGGCTTGGGGGAAATTCAATGCTTAAAAAAGCTTCCAAACCAAAAGTACAGGTTTAAAGATGGAGGCGGGGGGGGGGGGTACTGCGTTGGTTCGCAGTAGGAATAAGTTATCCTAAAGCGATGGCATGGAGCTCTCTGGGTTTGTGTTAAGGTAAACAAAGGACTGATCCCAACCGACAGCCCAGTCCTCTTGAGCTGCATGGTTTTCTAACCAGACCAGAGTAGATTTGCTGTCAGCGCCTGAAGAAACAAACAAACAAAAATCCAAACAGCCCATTGGTCGTACCCTCTAGTGCAAACATCTTCCAGATCCATGAGCAAGACAGAATCTTCTCCAACCCAGAGCACAGCACAGCAAAGCACAGCCGCGTGTACCACTGTTGCATGGACGCTAACATTTCAAGGCAATCACCCCATTCAGAAAAGGCAGGGAGAAAACCCCATGAGGAAATGGCAAACCACGACAGCATGCACCTGGGTCAGGCATGCAAGAAGACCAAGACAAACAAGTGGAAAAGTACCTCGGAAGTCACCTTGCAAGACAGTAACTTAGAGGTGTACTGGCAGAGAGGGAAAAACCAGGGTTAGTACATGGCAGAGACACACTCACAGAACGCCCCCCAGCTGGGAACTGGCACCACGCCGGTGAGGGGGGAGGGGACACAAGAGGGGAGATAACATCAGGAGACCAGGACACACCCACACCAAGACTTGCTTCATCTGATATTCGTTTATTTAAAAGTCTGTATCTTTTGCAGCAAGTAGATACCCTATTATTCCTCCATAAAAATATCAGATAAGCCATACTTCGTTAATTCAAGATTTGTTGCTTCCATCTTCTGTGCTTTGAATTAACAAGATTCTTCCCCCCCCGGGGTTATATGCAACCAGCTGCCCACCAGCAAGATCCTTAAGGACGTTTTGGATTTGTTAGAATCTATTGCCATCTGTGGACAAACAGCCCTTCCCCTACCTGTAGGCATCTCTGAACGCCAAAGTAGTCTTGTAGTCTGTTGTCCCACGAAAAGAAGACCCTAACCACAGACAGGGGATGGTCTGAATGCGAGGTTTGCAGAGGCAGATTCTCTGGAGCTGATCTAAGGATGGCACTGCCAAGGGAGACCAAGCAGCCTCCCTCATCACGACCCTGCGGGTCCTAAATAAGTTCCTGAAAGTGGAGTGATTAAGTAGGAACTAAAATGATCCTTTAGTTCCTATAAAGGAAACTAAAAGTCACTATAAGAAAAGCTCAGAGAAAAAATGTCCCGGCTGTGGGTAATGAGTTAGAAGGACTGACTCTGGACAGCCTCCTCCAGAATAGTGGTCATGACCTTGCATTTACACTCACGACCTTAGAGGCACTGATTGGTTTCTGGCATGGTGACCATGCCAAAGAGCCCATTGGACTGGATAGGAGGGATCGTATGTCTGTGATCACTGACTGCTTCTTAGGTACTGCACTTAAAAATCACAGCTCTGGGGCTTCCCTGGTGGCGCAGTGGTTGAGAGTCCGCCTGCCGATGCAGGGGACACGGGTTCGTGCCCCGGTCCGGGAGGATCCCACATGCTGCGGGGCGGCTGGGCCCGTGAGCCGTGGCCGCTGAGCCTGTGCGTCCGGAGCCTGTGCTCCGCAACGGGAGAGGCCACAGCAGTGAGAGGCCCGCGTACCGCAAAAAAAAAAAAAAAAAAAAAAAAATCACAGCTCTGTAATGATCAGACTGATGACCGGGGGCTGATGATAAACGTGGAGTGCTCGTCTCCTCTGCGCCTTCCCAGGGCATGTGTGAGAACCCGAGAGAGCTGGGGGCACAAAGCATCACTGATGTCGGCTGGGCTTCCCATACAGCCTGCGGTGGCGGGGGTGGGCACTGGAGCCAGACGGCCTTCCTCCATCCACCCAGTGAGAGTTTGGCTAGAACTCCCAAAGGGTGTCCTGGTCTAGAAGGAAGTGTGTGCCAGGAATTCTTGGAAAAGCAGTGACTGCCAGCCCCCAGCTTGGACTTAGCCCAGGAATCAAAGAGGTCTTCTTTTATTCCAAGACAGGCAGGGAAGGCTGAAAGCCCTCTCAGTAACTATTCTGGGGGCAAAAGAGGAAGAAAGAGAACACAGGAAAAACCCACCTAGATTGTGTGCTAGGAGGAAGGATGGGGCTCAATGTCCAGGAGGCTGTAATCTGGACTCAGCCCAGCACCCCCTCAACTGAGAAAGGGAAAGCAAATCTACCAAACAAGTTCAAGAGCACCCCTGACTCAAGAACTCATTGTCTTCTGAGGCTCAGGTCAGACTGCGGGGGGAAAACTGGCCAGAAAAACAGTGTTGCCTCAGTATCCTTCCTTTGCAAGGTACCAAGAAACCCTACAGGAAACTATGATTCATCAGGCCATTATAAGTTGCATGACTGACCAGAGATGGCATCAGGCCCAGATAAGGGGACATTTCCACTTAAGATAACATTTCCAGATAAAAGAAACCTCCACTGAGAGCAGGACGGTTGCATCTGGGTGGGCAGCGTGTGTGTTGCACAAAAACACCAGGCTGGGGGGATGGATGGGGTTGAAGCTCAGACCCCCGACTCCCCTCACCACCCATGTAGCTGGTGCAGGACTGCATCCACACAGAGTTTTGAAAAAGGGTGCCTTTTGCTAATTCTCACAAAGGCCCTGTATAGGCTGGGAAACAGCCCAGGGTAAGGCGTGTCGGTGGAGGTTAGCAATCCTCCTACCCCCAGGTTAGCCAAGGGGTCCCTTAAGAGGTGGAGCCTGGCTCAGCCTTGAGCATGGAGACACTCATCAGGGACCACACCATGCAGAACAAGGAAGCCAGCCCCGGCGGATGAAGACTGTTGCTACTCAAGGGTTATCTCAAGGCCTGAGCTGGGAACGAGGATGGCCATTTGGGGGTAACCTTTTCAGAAAAGCGGCTTTTTCTGGTTCCTTGTCATTGACTTTGTCACCAACTGCAAAAGGAAGCGAAACATCCACAGGTGACTTCATATGACAGGTGACTTCATACGACTACTATAGTGACTCCTGGGCAGACATTCCCAGAGAGAGATTCATGATTTAATGTTCCATCTTCCATCATTCTCTGAGCCCTCACTGGGCTTCCAGCAGGAGAGAGGCCAGCTAAGAACATGAAAAAGACCACTAAACACTGCACGATTGTCCCCACCCCACCCCCTGGCAGGGATCCCATGAGCCAGAGGCCTCCCTCCTGTCCTGCAGGTGATATTTTATCAAATGGGAGAGTGGAAGGGTCCTGAACTGGGGACAGGACTCCAGACACCATCGCTGCTCTGGGGCGGAGGGATGCTGTACCTGTTCTGCTGGTGAGGATGAGGTCTTTCTCCCCAGGTAGGTTGGTGAAAGCTACTCATGGAAACGCGGGCACAGCTTCATTTGCCTTTCCTCTTTCTCTTTCTCTCCTTCACGCTCACTGACATCACTGTACCCAGCTCATCATTATGCATACATCTCAATTACCCCACTTTGTTTTTAAGTCTACCTTCTCCTTGGGAAGTACAGCAGATAAGAATGCTTCTCATTCAATTCAGAAAGAGCCTGCTGCTTCCTATGCGTGAACACGTGGTTAGGTCCTGATCACGCGTGAGGGACTCATAAATGCTGCCAACTGACTTTCTGGAAGGAATATTGGCAGGTGGGAGTGCCGGGTGACACTGGACCCAGGTGAGCCAAGTGAGGTTCATAGCGGGTGGAGGATCGAAGAAGCCACAGCTTGTCCTGGGGACAGTGTATGTGGACGAAGCCAGGAGAGCAGAACTACCAACCTCTGGAGCAGGGAAGCCAGTTACAACACAACTCAAGCTTCAAGCCATCCAGCTGCCCCCTATGACTATCCTTCTGGTATGAGAGACCATTAAAGAAGGGGCCACAGATCAACTAGGAAAAGAGATGAACTTCAACATATTCTCCAGTGATGGATGACGACACAACAGAAAGATCCCCTGACTCAAAAGAACTAAGACAGGTTAACAGGCGGCTCTGAAATGAAGTCTCACTGATGAGCATATATTTGCTTTAGAAGCAATTGAAGTATGTTTTTTTTTTGGGGGGGGGTGTTTTTTCCAGATTTGGGTCTCTTAAAAGAGGATATAGTGGGTTGGATAGATTATTTTTTCTGTTCCTAAGAATTTTCAGCAGCAACAAACTTGGTTCTCTTGTAATATCAACAACAGTGCAAAACACTTGGCCTTGAATTTGAGATCTGGGGATATTAACAGCTTGATTAGTTAGCAGGTTTCTTTCTTACCCAAAATGTTAATTTACTTGAGAAAAATAGAGACAGGAGGCTATCACTTCACTGTGTAAGTGAAGGGCAATCAGTATGTTAAAAGGCTGATTCTAGGGCTTCCCTGGTGGCGCAGTGGTTGAGAGTCCGCCTGCCAATGCAGGGGACACAGGTTCGTGCCCTGGTCCGGGAGGATCCCACATGCCGCGGAGCGGCTGGGCCCCTGAGCCATGGCCGCTGAGCCTGCGCGTCTGGAGCCTGTGCTCCGCAACGGGAAAGGCCACAACAGTGAGAGGCCTGCGTACCGCCAAAAAAAAAAAAAAAAAAAAGGCTGATTCTAAGCAGCTTCCTTCATGAAAAGGGAAAATCCAACCTGGTTGACATTCACCAGGTGGCTGCCTGAGTGTTAGTGTGTCAGCCTCTGCCTATGAAATGAGTAACTTCACTTCTGGGTATGGTGTTTTCCCCTAACACCTGCACTTCAACACAAAAGGCATGCACAAGAGATACAGAGAGTGTGCTTCCAAATCACTCAGCTGGGTCACAGGCAAGTGGTCCATCGGTTCTTCCCCATCTACACATCCCAGCTAACTTCCACCAAAGCTGCTGATGTATGGTGTGGAATCATTGAAGAAAAGCCCCATATAGCCCTAAGCTTCAAGGTGGTCACAGACTCCAGAAAATACCTAAAAAGGGCTGAAAAGAAGAGCCAGATAAAGTGACTTCGTGGACAGAAAAGGTCCTACAGGCTCAGAGAAGGAGCCCCGGCAGTTGAAACCTCAGCAGCAGCCATTAAGGGCCAGGCCCATCCCACTGTACAATACAGGGAACAGCCCAGAAATATTCCAGCCCAACAGAGGAGCTGGGCCAGTATTCCAAGCAATTTAGGCCTCAAACCCAAGTGAGAGGAGACTGAGACACACCAAGTGGGTCATTCAGCTGCCATAGGCGTGTTTGCTTGCTTTCTTTACCACTAAGTGTTCAGTATCTGGCTTCAACTCCAGAAAACCTTTAACTCAGCCAGCTTGGATATGAGAGGCAGTGAATCAGCACGGAATTCCTACTGTGCGCCCCATCGCATTCAAGTTTAAGGCGACCAAATAATTTAGCATCCAAACTGGGGCGCTTTTCAGAGGGAAAGGAGATGATGCTATTAATAATTACTCCAGGACAACAGGCATAAGCCAGGACTGTCCTGGGTCAACTGGGGAGTATCCTCAACCGAACCAAGCTATTTGGGGGGAGGAGGTAGTTACCTCAATAAATGCTAATGGATTCCAAGGAGGTTGGCACGGACCCCTGAGGCTGATCCCCAGGCTCCTGGCTGTGCAGGCTGTGGACAGCACTGGCTCTTAAGCCGCTTACTGGAGAAAGAAACCACAGAGTAGACGACTTCCTTTGTGGTTGGTGGGAATGTCACGTGCAAAGTTCTCGGGGTTGAGGGTAGCAGGGTAACTATGCGGTTTTTAACTGTCATTTTAAGTGGCTCTCTCCTGCCAGACTGTACACACCGGCTTGGTAACAGCCCAAAACATACTGTCTTCCGAGCACTGTGTACCATTTATAGGGATCGCCCAGAGCAGACACTGAAGGAATAGCATCGTCACAGTTCTCTAGAGAAATAACATCTCTACAGAACAGGCGAGCGATGGCTGAGATCAGCTCCCCGGTGCCTGCGGCTGATTTCAGGGAGCTCGTGTCCTTCCTCCCGCATTGCCCCTGCGCGGTGTCTTTCTACACACACACCCCACACCTCACGCACTAGCCGTACCCGTAGACTCAAACTCGAACTTGGCAGCCAGAAGACCCACTCTTTGCATGATCAAAGTTTTTGAGAACAAGGCAAAACCCCCAACCCAACCGCAGGCATGTTAAACCACACGTGTGAAAACTGGTGCCGGAACCCCAGTGCCGGCCAGACAACCGCACACACATCCATGCCTGAACCGGAGTACCGTACGCCGTACTGAAATTCACCCTTGGACACGCGAAAGAGGAAAGGAGGAGAAACTTACACTACTATCATCCATTCTCTCGCGCCTTTTAGATTTGTGTGTCTCATAGTCTTCCATGAGGGTCTGCATCAGATTCTTGGGCCGCTGTGATCCGGCAGCCTCTTCGGGGGCTAAGTCAGGCTGCAAGCTGGGACCTTCAGGTGTGGGGGATGGAGGAGGTTGGACTTTCTCTATTTTCCCTGAAACAACACGAAGAGAACACCCTTTCTAAGCTTGTCTGGTCACGACTGCTTTCGAAAAGAAGAGAAGAACACTGGCAAAAAAAAAGCAACCTCTGACATACCGAGTGGTACCAGAATGATGGTTAAGTGCAGGTCATTTTATTACAGGGATCAATGTGCTTAAGGATTAATGTCACAAACCCGTCCAACAAAGACCTCAAGGAAACCGGTTTTAAAGTCAGTCAGACCAAAGAGGGCTCTCAGGCACTCTGCAGATATATGCCAGACAGACAGACAGACAGACAGACAGATGCTGCCTCCAGTTGTTTTGGGGACAAGTATTCTATCACAGATCATACAATCAGACGGTCAGAGGTGGCGGTGCCTTTGAACCTTAAAGACCCATTTCTTACAGATAAGGAAAACTTAGGCTCGACAAAGGGAAGGCTGTGCTGGGCCACCAGGAGCTGGCGATGGTATCCAGGTCTCCTGGTTCCCTTCCCTCTTTCTTCTCTTTCAGAGGTCACCAATGGTCAGATGACCAGCCTGGGTTTTTTGTATGGACAACACATGTTGTAAAAGCTCTGAACGAGAACTAAGCTGTTCTTCCCAGGTCACTCCAGTCTTACACTGGCCAGCTTCATTCTTCACCTTACCTGCCACGGTCCTGAAAGCACTTAGGTTTGAGATCCCGGATCTTAAGGAATGAATGCCAACAACAGCAGCTTCAATGTTGTAGAAAAGGGGTGCGTCAGACTTGGGAAAGGTGAGGTTTTAGTTTTTGAGATGCCATACAGGTATTCTCAGCATGAGAAGACTGGGTCCACAGTCATCCACAGTGGTGTGGTGATGCCAGGCACTGTCACTAAGACCGCCTGCATCCCACCCTCTTGGGAAATGCCTTCTGGCCAATGAAGGAGTGGGTTATATTGCCAGAGCCCCAAATGCACCTCTGAGAAGTACCTTCAGGTGCAACAGTCATGATTTTTCCAACTATGCCCCTTATGGGAGACACAGCTAGGGTCTGCGAACAAGGAATGTGGAGAAAACACACAAAATAAATGGATATTTCAAGCACAAAAGTTCAGAAACCACCAGGGGAAGGTAAAGACCCATTTGACCTCCTCCAGACCCAAGATGAAGACAGTTCATCTTTCTTTGCCTCACTCCCCCCAAGACTGCCTGATGGAGCTGGAATCACAAGTGAAGCCTGGGGTCCATGTCTCTGTGTGGGTGGCTATAGGACTTTACTGGGCATAGGTCCTTTGATGGGAGTTGGGAAGCCCCCCGGAGTTCAGGAAGCCCGAGTTTTAATTTCTGCTCTTCCATGGACCAGCCATGAGGTTGGCTGTAGACAATCATGTAATGTCCCCCCTTTAATCTTGAGCTGATCACTTAAGTTCTCCAAGTTTCAACTTCCCTAGCTAGAAAATGAGAATTTGGGGAGAAGCTGTCTTGGAAGTCCATTCTAACTCAAACATTTTGCTATTCTATCAAATACATTTGGCAAGAAGATCAACCTTTATTGATTAAAAAAAAAAAAGTATATGGCCAGCACATTTGGCAGTGAGGTGGGGAAGTGGTTTTTAATACACAGACACTCCATCTGTAAACCCACCATTACATTAGTGAACTTAGTGAAACTCATTGCTTTGACCTCAATTACCCAGATCATCGATAAAAAGTCTTTTGATATTAACAGTAAGGTTACAAATATTTTAAGGTCTTCAATCTTCAAATTCTCTAGAAACGGTTTCTATTTTTTATTATGGGAATCGGGGAATGCTACCAGGACACTATGGACCCATCAACTATATTAAACATTTATCAAGATTTTATCACCCTTGCTCCATCTGTCCTGCCTGCCTGCCTTCCTCCCACCCACCCTCCTGTACTAAAATATTTAAAGCAATCTCAGACCTCAGGCAATATTACCCCTGAATACGTAGTGTGTATCTCTAAAAATTCTGATTGACTTTTATTTTATTTTTAACTTTTATTTATTGGTTGCGTTGGGTCTTCATTGCTGCACATGGGCTTTCTCTAGTTGCGGTGAGCGGGGGTTACTCTTCGCTGAGGTGTGCTTGGGCTTCTCGTTGCGGAGCAGGGGCTCTAGAGCGCAGGCTCAGTAGTTGTGGCGCACAGGCTGCGTTGCTCTGCGGCATGTGGGGTCTTCCCAGACCAGGGCTCGAACCTGTGTCCCCTGCATTGGCAGGTGGATTCTTAACCGCTGCGCCACCAGGGAAGTCCCTGATTGACTTTTAAAATGAAGCTTTGAGGAAACAATACAGCCCGGTGGTGAGCATGCAGTTCTAGAGCCAGCCTGCTTGGGTTTGATTGAGCTCATTAGTTAGCAGCCAAATACCCTTAGGGCAAGTTACTTGCCTTTTTTTTGAAGTTTTTCTATCTCAGTTTCCTAATCTGTAAAACTGGTATGTTGATAGAAGTACCTACCTCATACGGTTGGTACAAGAACTAAATTAATATTTATAAAGTTAATATTTAGAATGGCAAGCATCCAATGAGTCTAGTTAGTATTTATTTGGAATCTCAAAGAATAATATGTCTATGGAGTAAGAATGAGCAATTTCATGGGAAATTCTGCATAAAAATTTCACAACTCTTCTAAAACTAGAAATAGATACCACATGACCAGGTTGGTCACTTTCTAATTGACCTCTCAAGTGTCCAAATCATCTCCCACCAGCCAATCCTCCAGCATTAAACTTCTAGAAAGCATAGTACATATTCAGTGCCTCTAACTTCACCCTTTCACATATACCACCCCTGCCTCATAATACTTTGTTTATACTTCTGGGAAAGTCTTTTTCACATACTGACTGTATCAATCGGGTTGTTTAAGCTTTTCTTCTCAATAAAGCTGTAAAGTCACCTGAAGATAGGGACCATTTCAATCGGCTATGAATCCCGCTAACTCATTTGAATGTAAACTCCATTAGAGGAGGACCTTGTCTGTCCTGGTCAATGCTGAATCCCACAAGGCAGGAGTTCAGGCTGTTGAATGAATCAGCAAGTCCATTATGAAATATACAAAGCAGCCACTTATTAAATGCTTGTGGATTGGGACAGAATTCCCAAAACAGAATCTGAGCAAAGTGTTTAAACGTCTTCACCAAAGCACATGAAATAAAACCATCTTGGTCTACAGAACCACAGACGCGATGGCTCTGGAGTAATAACAAACACGTTTATATGGCATTTCATTGATAGGCTTCATGTCATGTGATCCTTACAACCACCCTGGGATGTAGTCAGGGTGAATGTCATGACATCTCTGAACAATTTAGACCATGGAGGCTCAGATGCTTAACATCAATCCAAATTACATTAGTTAGTAACAATCAGAGTCAGGTCTGGAACCCAAATTGTGTTGACTGTTGCTAAATTATATAATTGGCTGTGTGCTGAAAGAGAATCGTAAAGAGGGTGAAAAGTTACTATAAAGAAGTAGACATTTCCTGCTCATTTCTTAGTATGCCAGCAAAATGAAACCCATCCCCGGAGCAAGTTTTGCCGGTTACAGCCACTAGAGGTCACATGAGTAACAGGAACCAAAGACCAGCTTAGCGGGTCTGGAGCAGTGTCTTCCAAAGGGAAGGTGGCTGAGAGGTCCTGGAGAGAACAGAAGAGTTCAGATAACCAAGGCCACATCAGAGCCTCAGGAGAAGCTGTCACAGGTCTCCAGAGAAAGGGAGCCCCAACCCCGGACTTCTGGGCTGGTTGACATCTGGGGAAGTCGGCTTGGCTGGCCTTCTCTACCGTGATCTCCAATCACCCTGCCTCCAGTACGGTTCCAACCAGGACTGGAATTCTCACGCAATCTTAGGAACCACACAGGCCATCAAAAAGCTGGAGAGGGACGTAGCTTGCAGCTTAATCAAGTTTTCTCTTTGATTAGGATGGTGAAAAAACTTCTCGTGCTCTTCCACCAGTAACAGACACTGCAGACACCACCACTGTTCGGGCCAGGGGGATCATGACATAAATGTGATGCAAAGCTTGGGAAGTCTGTCTCATCTTTTATGGCCTTGGAAAGCACTTTGAAGTTCCTTGGCCCCGAGGACAAATCTCATTAGAACCCCCAAACAATGATGGTTATCTTTGGTGTTCCTTGGCGTGCATCCAGCACTTCCCCAGTACCCCCAGGTCCCATCCCCACTTGTCCCATCAAAACTTGTTCTCATATAAGTCTATTCACCTGGTGAATGACTGCATAGCTGACGGCAGCTGAAAGTGGCCTCTATTTTCAATGATAAACATCCTGCTATCTAGTTTCTCACCTGGGCTGAACACTCTACAAAATAGCTCTCTTGAAGGATCCCAGAAACAACATGAACAGTAAGTGTCACGCAGACCTCAAGGCAGACCTGTGGTGGTCCTGGCCAAGGCCTGGTCCCTGACATTTACAGAGCAGGGAGCAGGGACAACGTGAGCTTAACTGACATAGGAACCAACAGAAGAAAGCTAGACTGGAATTCAAAGTGGACGGCAGAAAACGTACTCGAGTTTACTTCATACACATGATCTTGTCCAAACTGTTCCATCTAGAGTCATTTTAGACTTAAGCATTTAAAGATGTTTGAGGATAAGCAGCTTCACTTGGCTGGGATGATTCCAAAGCCATGTTTCTAAAATCACATCCTATTACCTTAGCTTTGTAAGGATACTACTCAACACTGCAAACGGTCAAAAGGTCATTGGTCAAATAAGTTTGAGAAACACTCGACTAAAGAAAGCTTTAATGATAAAACAAGATAGATTTCCTTACCAGGGGACTTCTCTAAGGTTTTAGTGCTAATATGATTGTGGATCTCTAGTTTAGGAATGGGGGTGCAGCGTTTCTCAAATTTATTTAACCACAGAACCTCATTTCATAGAATCCCTATTAATATCTTGAGGAAAACAATTTGGAAAATACTATTCTCTAGTGTATACTAGTTAACCACTAACTACTAACTTATGGGCACAAGTTCAACTAATAAGTATGGGCACAAAGCTTACGTACAAGAACTTTCACCATTGTTCGTTTGTTTGCTTATAATTTACATATGTGGAAACAACAAAGGCATCTGACTATAAGAGAATGGTTAAATTAGTTGTGGCTTATTCAGATGATGGAGTATTATTTAGCCATTATAAGTCATGTTTTAGTCTCTCAAATTTAGAGGAATAGTTATGGACATGGGAAAATATTCAAAATACATTAAGAGAAAAAGCAGGTTACAAAAGCAGAAATACTGCAGGGGTTTAGGAGAGCAGGCTCCGGAGTTGGACTGCTTGGGTTCAAATCCTAACTCACTACTTATTAGCTGTGTAAAAGAAAACAAAAGTGCACACATGACACATGGTAAAACCTAGTCAGGATAAGATGAACAGTCTTGTGGTTGGCAGAATAATGGCTTCCACAAAGATGTCCAAACCCTAATCCCCCAAACCTGTGAATATTTACCTTACATGGCAAAAGGACTTTGCGGGTATGATTAAGTTAAAGACTGTGAGATGGGAACACTATCCAAGATTATCCAGTTGGGCTTGGTGTAATCACAAGGGTCCTCATAAAAGAGATGCAGGAGGGTCAGAGAGAGAGAGAGAGAGAGAGAGAGAGAGATTTGAAGATACTATACTGTTGGCTTTGGATATGGAGGAAGGGGCCACAAGCCAAGGAACGTAGATGGCCTCTAGAACTGGAAAAGGGAGGGAAATGGATTCTCCCCAAGAGCCTCCAGAAGAAACACAGCCCTGCCAAGATCTTGATTTTAGCACAGAAGGACACTATTTTAGTGTGTTTGAACTGTCATAACAAAATACCATGGATTGGGTGGCTTCAAAAACAGAAATTATTTTCTCACAGTTCTGGAGGCTGGAAGTGTCAGATCAGCATGGGTACCAGCATGGTCAGATTCTGGTGAGAGCTTTCTTCCTATCATGCAGATGGCTACCTTCCTGCTGTGTCCACACATCACAGAGAGAGAACGAGGTCTCTGGTGCCTTTTCTTATAAGGGCACTAATCCCATCATGAGGGCCCCACTCTCATGACCTCATCTAACCCTTACTATCTCCCAAAGGCCTCATCTCCAAATACCATCACATTGGGGGTTAGGCGTTCAACAACATACTGAATTTGGGAGGGGACACAATTCAGTCCATAGCTGACACATTTCAGATTTCTGACCTCAAGAACTATAAGATAATAAATTTGTGTTGCTTTAAGCCACTATATTTGTGGTGATTTGTTACAGCAGCAATATGAAACTAATACACATGTAGACCCAATGTTATCTTCCAGGCACATGTGTGCATGAGAAAAACTAGGCAGGGAGTAGTTAGGATTATGAATCACTTTGCCTTTTATCTTTATTCTTTACTTTCCAAGTTTTTTTCTACAATAAGCATGAATTAATTTTAAATTATAAAACAAACCAGAATTTTTTTCTTTTAAGTATTACCACACATGCTAATAAAAGCAGATAAAGCTGGGGCTTTCACCTTCATGGACCAGGCAGATCCGGAAGCCTTTCTGTCTCACCAGGCAGCACACACAGGCCCAGCGGAGCTACTGAGCTGACACCTCCTGGGGCCTTAAAGAAGCACTGGTCACATTCACTGGTGACTCCCACAGGCAGACTAAGGAGAAGAGTGGGGGAAGCAGAATTTCACTCCAAATTAGTAACTGCTGTCTCCCATGATTAGTGGAAGAAAAAACTAGGAAACATGAATTTGTGTTTCCTGTTTGTTTATTTTAAGTAGTTAAGCCACGCCTTGTCCAGAGAGAAAAAGCCACGCCTTGACTGCGTTTCTGGATCCTCCAAACAAGATGGATTTCCCTGTGCTGATGGGGGCAGAGAGAAAAACCCGCAATTCTTCCCACCCAAGGGAAACTAGAGCTAGGGCTGCAAGTCCTCAGTACACAGCTGCTGCCATCCATGACAGCCCACACCCTCCCTCTATAAGAAGAGGAGTAACTTCTAAAAAGTCAAGAGGGTGGATTCCCAAAGTTAAGAAAATTATTTTGGTCAAACATTAGGATTTTGGTGATTATTATATTCTATACACATGGCATCTAACGTCTTAAAAATCAAAGATCCTTTGTTTCTACATTTCTCAAAAGAAAGGAAAAAGCCATCACTCACTCTTATTTAAAAACCAAACCGAACAAAGACGCCCACCAGATAACATGCTTTGGCCCAAGGCCCCTCAATGATCTCCTTTCTTCACGGAGCCTTGGGGTGAGCTTGCAAACATCTAAACGACTCGCAGATCACCAGAAAGAAAGGGGCTCAGACTTGCATTTTAAATTCCATTTCCTCCCAATACAAGGGAATATCCTGCCTGCCAGATCCGGAGTCCATGGGCTTGTATGGTTCCAGCTATGACCCACACACCAAGAGCTAGTCCCTGGTCCTTTTATCTCCTCCTTTGAAGGCCCCAGGGGTGGGAGAATGCAATGATACGAATCTTCAGATTATAAGCCTAGCTCAGAAATGAGAAACACCCCTGCCTGGCGACACAAGTCTGAGAAACTTCCAAATATTATTACTTCAAGGTACGGTGGGATGTTGGATGAGTTGTCGATATTGGATCATTCCTCTGAACAGAACTGGAAAATGAAAACTGGAGAAGGAAAGAGTTTTGCATCTGCAGGGGAAGCATAGTTTAAGACCAAAAAAAGAAAAATATTTAATTAAAACAGTAAGGATAAAAATCCTGGTAAGTAGCAATTGCCCCACCATGATCTTTTGGTTAAACACATTTCTACCAACACAGTGAGCTTAGCTCTATGAACATTATCACCCCCCTCCCCAAAAGAGAAAATATTTTCACGGTAATTTGTAATTTCACTGTCACCCAACATGCTTAATAATGGCCTTTGTTTTTTGAAATCACAGCTGACTACTGAAAGCTAATTCTTGAACTCTGATTTTATATGAGAAACTTTAATTCTAAAGAAGTAACTATGAATAAATCTCAGCTAGGACTAGAAAGCAATTTTATAAAAGCATGTTGTATCATTTACATCAGGGCTCCAGTAGCTGCAGAAGAATAACTCATAAGTAACTCTGCTAAGGTTTTCTAGGTCTTTTCTTAGAACAAAACTGCAGTAATGGGACTTCCCTGGTGGCGCAGTGGTTAAGAATCTGCCTGCCAATGCAAGGGACATAGGTTCTAGCCCTGGTCCGGGAAGATCCCACATGCTGCGGAGCAACTAAGCCTGTGTACCACCACTACTAAGCCTGCGCTCTACAGCCTGTGAGGCACAACTACTGAGCCCTCGTGCCACAACTACTGAAGCCCGCGCGCCTAGAGCCCGTGCTCCACAACAAAGAGACGCCACCGCAATGAGAAGCCCGCACACCGCAAGGAAGAGCAGGCCCCACTCGCCGCAACTTAGAGAAAGCCCGTGCACAGCAACAAAGACCCAATGCAGCCAAAAATAAATTAATTAATTTTTAAAAAAACCTGCAATAAAAACAACTCTTATTGGAAGCCTTTTGTGCACCAGGCACTGACTCTACTAACTTACTGATGAGGTTGGTACTATTTTATTCCCGTTTTACTGATGAAGAAACTGAGGTTTAGAGAGGTGAAGTAAGTTAGTTACACAGCTAACAAGCAGTGGAATCAGGATTCGAACTTCAGATATGAATCCAGAAAAATGACTGTCACATTTAAGCATATGTTTAATTCTCCTTGACCAGCTTTGGTATGAATTTATATTTGAGTAATGAGAAATAAAGACAGAGAGACTGAGAATACCTGTGATGTCAGATGCATACAACTTTTGGGGAAACCTTTGACCTTTACATTCAAGGTCATGAGAAATAAAATACCATTACATGTAACATGAATGTGTTCTTTGGTGCTCTAATGGCCTGTCCTGCACCCTCTTCCCACTACCACCCCTAGTCCTCCCCCCGTAAGTAGCAAGTAGCTTATTTACAAAGATGAAATGGCTCTGAAACATCAATCTCCCTGGGGAAGCTCACGGCAAGTTGCCATGGTTAGTAAGAGACTGTCATATCCTGCCCTGAACTCCAGCAGTCACGGGGGCCATCCTGCTCCCAGGCCTGGTTTAGATTAGCTCGCATTTCTTACCGGGCGCAGAGCAGGGATCTTACAAGAATTAGGTCCTTTGATCACCTTTTCGTTCTCAGCTCAAGACTGCATGTTTCTTTGTATGTAGGTTCACACAGTTGTGCAGTTGAGTCTGAATTTTTGGAAGCAGCTCTCCTAACTTGGAGCATGGGGTAACCAGGCATCGGTAAAGGGCAAGTAACCAGGCCACCATGTGATGTCCCCAGCAAAGCAAGGGACAACCCAGACGCTGTGTGTACCAGAAGACCCAGCACAATCAGCAGTGACAGCAGAAGCTGTTACAAAACGGAAAGGTAGGAAGTGTTGTTCTTCTCCAAAGTTCTACGTCCCAGAAGCCATGACCACAGGCTTGTCACAGAAGAAAGACCACAGTCTGTATCTTGTCAGGAGTGAAGGTGATGGGTTTAACCATGACAGTTACCCTTTTCAAACCACTGAAGGCAATGTCCAAAAAGAACTTTGAATTCTGTAACTTGAGAAGTTCTGACCTCACTGAACACCTTCAACCTTCACCCCTTGCCGAACCCTACTTCGACCTAACCTTTTCTTACCAATTCCTTCCCAAATGGCACGTGTTTTTAAAAATGAACATATTCGCTGGGTTCAGATAAATAAAAATACAGGGAGTTTCTGATCCAAGGCAGAAGGAACAATCTTAAAGAGCAAAGGAGAACAGCAGAGAGCAGACGTGGTGTTCAATGACCACCAGTAAATGAATTTGGCCAGCGTTGGCCCTACTCCGCCAAACCTAGTCAGGTAGTGGAGTGAACGCTTATCCCTGCGCCTCCTCAAATTAAGAAATGGATTCCTGGGCTTCCCTGGTGGCGCAGTGGTTGAGAGTCCGCCTGCCGATGCGGGGGACACGGGTTCGTGCCCTGGTCCGGGAAGATCCCACATGCCGCAGAGCAGCTGGGCCCGTGAGCCATGGTCGCTGAGCCTGCGCTCCGCAACGGGAGAGGCCCGCGTACCTCAAAAAAAAAAAAAAAAAAAAAAGAAATGGATTCCTTGCTTGAGCTCCCAGTCCTTTCAACGTTTTCAGGCAATGAGCCTGTCTCGAGAGTGAATGACTGAGCTTCCTCCTGGGGCATGAACTTTCAGAAAGAATTCACAAAAGCAGCCGGGCTAGATGGCTAACATGGACGACGCTAGTCCCTCGCCATCTGCCCAGATCTTTGGACAGCACCAGCAATTTGACTGTTGTAGTTTGGAGCACTGAAATTAAGTTCTGAAAGCACAGAGGAACCATTAAAACGAAGTTTCATCATAACTTATTTGGCAGCAAAACCCGAGGTGAACCAGCATGAGGTTCTTCTTGGTCTTTATTGATCCCACTTAATAGAACAAACTCTAAGTTTCACAGCAGAAATCGAATTTGATGACAGGTGCAGCCCCAGCCTCCACTGGGTGTGTTCAACAATAGTACATGCGTTGCATTGCTTTTCTAAATAATGGTATGGACACTTCACGGCCTTTCTAAAATCAGAAAAATGTGGAATATATCTGGTCTCAAGAGTTTGGGTAATTTGGATTCTATCCTAGATAGCTGTTGGGAGGGTTACCTGAGAAAATGAGAAATAACTGTGTGTGAATTACAGTACTGGGCTTTAAGGTCTTGGTGAGTTGCAGCTACTGTGATTATACTTCGGTCACCAGAGAATGTTCAAGGAACTTGGCGGTATACATAATCATCTGTAGGATACTCCACGTTCAGCTTTAGAACCTTCACACAGCCAGCTGTGCCCCTACAAGATACGCAATTTGTACCTGCCTGCAGCAAAGGGAAACACTGTACACTCCTGAAGAAGCGCTCTCTCTCACCTGGGCCTGGGAGGGAATCCTTCTGTCAGTCACCCACACCAAGGTCTTCTACTGTGGAGGACTGAGGCTATCTCAAGTGAGACTTGGCCTCATTCAGCTCTAATTCAGCATGGAACAAAGGCACCAAGCTCTGAATATTGTGCTGATATAAACATTTTTTTTCTATCTAGGAGTTTTCTTTGTGATATTGGGAGATAATGAAGGGAAAATGACCCAGTCAATAAGCTTTATAATAATGTAATGAACATCACATGTGCATTCAATTCAAACTGACAACAGAAGTCAAAACACCTTGGAAATCTTATTTTTATAAGAGGTATAACTAACGTATCTTTCCACATATTAAAAGACCTAAACAGACAGGTTATGGGACTCAATACCCACATCTTTTCCTTGACAGCTCTCCAGAATGTCCCACTGGGCAAACTGTCTGACTTGGTAAATCAACTTGACACCTGGCATGAAAATGCAAACTAGTTCCAAAACCTAAGCTAATCATCACCTAACTAACTGGGTTTCTCCGGCCTGCCTAGAACTTGGAAAGTGAAACCAGGATATCTAATAATAGACACAGGCACTAAAGAGAGAACTGTCTGCTGCTACCCCTCCTATGAAAAGACATTTTAACAGGTCTAAAGTGTAACTTCGGTGAAATGTTTGGGTTTTCCTCCCAAACTCATTCCTCAAGGGTGTTTTACAAAAGTGCGTGGGTTACACCTTCAAATCGGGCTTGTGCACCTGCCTAAGTGCTTCCTTTATTCTCTACTTCTAAGTACCATCAAGAGGAGGCCCACATGTGTTCATTCTTGGGAGCATGGCCTCCCCCATAACCCAGGGCACTCGTCAAGATGGCGGCCGGCCTTTAGACGTACGTAGAAAAAAAGCCGGTGGAATGGACTCAGGAAAGCAGGAAGACTTTTAATTCATCAATTCATGGCTGAAGGCAGGACAGCTTGGAGATTTGTGGAGATAATTACCCCTTGGAAAATCCTCACTGGCTTCCCACCGACCGCAGGATAAAGTCTAAAATCTAAAACCTTTGACATGACTTACACAGCTCTTCACTGGCTCCAAATCAACTGTCTTTTGTTTTGTTTTAAATCTCTTCCTTTAACCCACCCTAACTTTATTTAGGCACCTCAAACATGCCAAGTTCTCTTCCTCTGTAGGTGCCCTTCCTTCTAACCGGAACGATCTCCCCCACCCCCTGAACCCAACCCAACTCCTTCAATTCAAAACTTAGATGATAGTTTCCCAAGAAAGGAAGACTTTCCTTATCCCCCCAGTGAGGCGGTCTTCCTTGCTCTGATCTTCCACAGGTCTCCACGCTTCTCTGTTATGAAACTGCCACCTTTCTTTGATGTTTCTGTTACTGAACTATAAGTTCCCTGAGGGCGGGGACTTTATCTGCCTTGTTCACTTCTGTATGAACAAATGCCACACAAGCCCTATTTAAGTGGACCTTCTTCTGTTAAAAGTCATGCAAGAACCAACAAGATTCAATTTCCAGATAATTTTTCCTAATAAACGGTCTTTGAAAATGATTACATCCTTTCAAAAATAGAAATCTCATCATCTTCCATCTCGAAAGGTAAGGGAACCAAAAGCAAAAAACAAGTGTCTTTTCAACACCTGGGAAATGGTTGGAAAGCACTTCTCTTTCCTTATCACATCTTGGCTCTCAGTGGCTTTTACTTGCCTTAAGATTTCAGGATTCCATCATGTCACCAGCATAATTTCTACCAGAGGAGATGTTAAAAATTATATTTTTCATCACCTAGTATCAAATTGTCACTCTGTGTCATGCAGTGACCCAGCTGAGTCACCTCTACCGGCATGAAGTGGGGTAGGAACTCAGCAACATCTCCATTCACAAAACCAGAGTTGGAGCCAGCAGTTCTGACCCTGGCCATGAAAGGTCCGGTTTGGCTGCTAAGAGTGATATGTCGGCCTCCTTCCTGATCACGAACTTGGAAGCTGGCTGGCTAAGCATTACTCTAAACGTTTCCAGGCATGGATAGAAAAAAATTACCTTTTGCATTCAGCTTCTTTCAATCCAGGTTGTTAATTCTGGGAAGCCCTGCCACCTACTTTCAATGTTCTAGAGGTAAATGTGAAGAAGTGAGCTGCACACACGTTATCTATCATGACTGTGGTCAGTGTGACGACCAGACCCAAGCAGGGTGCAGACTTGCATGGATGAGCTACCATCTTACTAAAGGAGCAGAAACCAAGCCTATGCGGATGGGCTATGGGGGAGGAGATCAGCATTAGCATAGGAGGAAGTACGGGAGCAATCGGTATGGGGCTACTGGGATGCTGAAAGCAGACATTAGGACTCTGTCCTGTTTTAAGCCTGGCGGGAAGCATGATGGACCACAGCAGGTCAGGGAACTAGCGGAAACTGTGGAGATGTCTTAATTTTTGTTTGTGTGCTATAAGTAAAGTATGGAGCCATAAGGTAAGGGGTTTAATTAGAGATGGAGTGAAGAAAACTGAAAATACCACTGAGCATATGCAGTGTAGAGAAGGTTTTATAATGAAATCATATAAAGGGAGGGCTAGGTAAGTGAAGCCAGCTGTAACTGATAAGAGCCATGGAATCTGCCTGCCATGTGAGCAGAAGTTGCTGAGATGCCTGCAGAAACTTCCTCCACCAGTGAGGCTGCAGGTTCTTATGCAGGCCCTTTACAATCACTTACTTGTGAAGCAGGCTTCCCAGACTGGGCTGAATTCAAGTGGTACCAAAACTTTTTTTAGGATACCATATGGAAAGCCCAGCTGGCATCTCTGTGCCAAGCCATCCCACAACAAGACTTTAAAGTGAACTCAACAAGTAAGGATCTTTGGGAAAAGCCAACCAGTCACTGTTAAGCATAGACAAAGAGCCTCTTCTGAAAGTTTTCTTTGCCTCAAACACTCAGCTGGCCATTGCTCCATGACCTGAAGGCATTAAAAAACATATCAAGAGGGGCTTCCCTGGTGGCGCAGTGGTTGAGAGTCTGCCTGCCGATGCAGGGGACACGGGTTCGTGCCCCGGTCCGGGAAGATCCCACATGCCGCGGAGCGGCTGGGCCCGTGAGCCATGGCCGCTGAGCCTGCGCGTCCAGAGGCTGTGCTCCGCGACGGGAGAGGCCACAACAGCGAGAGGCCCGCGTACCGCAAAACAAAAAAAACCCAACATATCAAGAAAGTCACCATGCTCTCTCTCTTCCTGCTCCCTTCCCTTTCCTTCCTGAATAATTTAGTCCAAAAGCTATTAGGTGGGGCTGAACAAGATGAGTGTCTGCAGGGAGGGTGGGAGGAACCCCAGTGGCCCAGAGTGGTGTGCTGGAGCCAGAGCAGGGTGGGAAGGGACACGGGTGACCCAGCACAGGATGTTGGAGCACAAGCTGGGTGAAGAGGGTGTTGGTGACAGGAAACAGCAGTTGCCACCCAGAAAGTGACACTTGAACCCATGTTTGGTGAGGAAAATAGTAGATTGGTTCCATAAGGGGGGAGGGGTTTGATCAAATAATAAATATATTGAGGATAATAGGAACCAGGTACCTTGTTGTCAAGGAGGAGGTTACAAATATGGAAAGAGAGAAAATGAACCCAGTGGTATTAGAGTAGAATTAAAGGTATCAGGGTGAGCTCATGGTTTTCAAGATAGGTAGGTAGATAGATTGATTAATCAATCAATCAACTGACAGATAGATAGAGTGTGTATATATTCTCTAATTCTGACCACTGAGAGTGCCTGAGAGCAGTGCCTATCCAACAGCAACGAGCACATCAAACACTCTGACTTTGGTTTCTAAATACCACTTCTCCACTGAAAGGAACTAGTGCTCTTTGTTGAAAAGGCTGATTTCAGGGTTAGGAAAGTATAAGATGAGATTGGAACATCTTGTGGCACCAGAAAGTAAAGATGTGCCCAAAGAAAAATGGGGACATGTCAAAAGACACTGAAGTTAGCCTGAAAGGGCTCCTGTGAACTATATTTGAACAATTCAGGATAAAAATAACAATAGAAATGGATTATAACCCACTAAATATAATAGGAATCCATGAGACCATCTGTCATAGATAGATAGATAGATAGATAGATAGATAGACAGATAGATTTAAAGTCTGAAGAGGAGTGAGATAAAGATTACGTGGTACCAAAGCATCTCACCACAAAATATTTGTTAATTACAAAGGGAAAAAGTAACTATTGTACAGAAACCCTCAATCAAGCGATCAAAATTAGCATCATGTGAAAAAAGTTAACATCTGTCCCTGTAATGGGACAAACTGACACCATGTACTACCTGACTGGATGCTGTAAGAAGAATAAGCATCAGTTCTGTGGTATTCCTACCAAACATGCATAACCTGAACATAATCATGTGAAAACATCAGGCAAACCCAAACTGAGGGACCTTCTACAAAACTGGGGGTGATCAAGCAGCATGCTGGCAATTTACTCTTAATTCAGAATAAAAAAGATATTTGTATTTACCTAGGGAACTTTCCTTTGGCTTTGAGATTATTTCAAATTTAAAAGTTTATAATGGGAAGAGTTAACTTGTGTTATTATAGATTTGATGGAAGCCAAGTGTCAATGCGCTTAAGATCTGGATGGACCAAGAGAAATGCCAGTAATTATATGTTAAGGCAAGACTTCTTAAATTACCTCTCGTGAAGGAACAGTTTTTCTGCCCAATCTATTATGGACCATCCATTAAAAAAATACAAAATCCCACACTTTCATTTGAGGACGCTATCAAATTGCTCCAAGAGTTTTCAAATGCTCACTCCCTGTGTCTGTACTTAGCTTGGATCAGGAAGAGTCATGAACTAGCTTGGACCACACCTTGAGCAGCTCTTCTCTTTGGTAGGATGTGTGGTTCCCCAAGTGCCGTCATGTCCAAATGAGAAATAAAAATTACTCGTCACAGTGTTATCCATAATAGTAGCAACAATAATTCCCACTGTAATTAACGTCAACCATCTATACAAAGTATTCAAGATAGGGACTGTCCAGGCAATGGGAGAAGATTAGAGGACTGCCTTTACATACAGTAACTCAACTTCTCCAAAAGGGTCACAGGACACAAATAGAGGAGACCACCCTGATTCCAAAGTAATTGTTTTATGGTGACTTAAAGAAAGATGTAAAGAAAGACAAATCCATAAAGATCAATTATACAGAAGATGGACCAAAACATCTTCTATGGGTCGATCTGCAACACCAACCCATAACTGTCATTGCTGGGAAGACACTCAGCATTCAGAAGGGATTAGGAGAAGACATCCCCAAATCAGACAGGTTCGATTTAACTGCAGATACTGACATCAATACAGTCCACCCAAGGGCCGACTCTGGGTCTGTGCCACACACAGCCTCTCCCTCAGACAAGAGAGAACAATTCTCCACAGTAAACCAAGACCACAGCAGAAGGACAAGAAAGGAGCTATTACATCCTTTGGGAAACGGCAAACACCATCTAGGCTCAGGGTTCTTCCAGAGGACACTCTGACACTCCCAATGTGTGTCTCCGAACACTGAAATCCCCGTTCCAGTGTCCCCCTGACACCGATTCCAGCCACACACAGAGGAGGGTCCACATATATACAACCCTGAAAGCTGCAATCAGCAACACCGATTTCTGCAGCATCTGTCGCTGGTCCGCGGCACTCCACTTACCTGGAGCAGTTTTGTAGCACGATGTTCGGGAGGGCAGTGATGGGGCATTCTTTGCCTTGGGGCTCTGGGTACTCTGCAAGACTTGTCTCTGCCTCTTCAGCTCCTCTTCCCTTTCTTGGGCTGCTCGGATCTCTTCTTCGATCATGGACAAAGTCCGCTGCTTCCTGGACCTCAGCTTGAAGGGCCCAACCATCACATCGGACTCTTGAGTGGCCAGGAGTGAGGCTGTGCTTCTCAACTCAGCTGCCTCTGAGTACTTGCTGAAGTAGCTCCCTTCCAGTCTGGTCTCCTCCATGTTTATGGGGCCACTGGTCTGCACTGCCGGCAGTGGCTGGGAGGGCCCCCTTTCCCTGAGCGCCCTGTCTTCAGTAGGCAGAATCTTTGGCAATACATCCCTTTTCTCTTGAACAGGGGAGGACACCTGAGGTGGTTCAAACATGCTCTGAGGCTTCTCCGAGCTGGAAGCCCCAGTTCCAGCTTCCTCCAGACTTGCTTGAGGTCCCTGCTGTTCGGCTCCACCCTTGTTGGTTTCAGACACAGCTCTGTCCACTTGCTCGGCTATGGCTTGTTGAATGGCATTCTGCACCAGGAGACCAGCCTGATATTCCAAGGGGTCATCAACCGATGGAGAGTCTCCCAGCGTGGACGAAGGGGAATAGAAACCATGATCACTGAATGACTTGGAGACACCTTCTCCTCGGCCCTCCGAGGGGTTGTCAGTTTGGGGAGTCTGGGGCAGAGAAAAATCAGCCAGCAAATTTTCCTGGAGGGCATTGGTTGTCTCGTTGGAGGCCCCACTGTCACTGATGTTGTCCATGCTGAAGTCATTGGACAGGGTCTCCAGGACGGCGGTATCCTGGGACCTCACCGACAGCTCATCCAAGCCGGAGTCAAGTTCCTCTGGAGTCAAAGAGACATTGACTGACCTTGAAAACTGATCCAAAATCCCAGGTTCGTCATCCTTGACCACGGTGAGGACAGCCCGGGCACTTGTAAACTCGCCGTCCTCTGCCCACAGTTTGGATAAGGGCCCGCGTTTGGACGGCTCACTGTACGGCCCTTCCTTCCCCTGAGCAGCTGTGCTGCCCTGGCCCCCTCCTCCGGAAGACTGGCTCTCCAGGGCACAGTGGGCTTTCTGTCCCTTGGCTGCTGAAGAGTCTTCGGGAGGTCCCCCGACAGAAGCTGGTCTCGAGATGGTCAGTGTCTTGTCGGAGTTGACTGGCCCCAGAGGTCTGTAGAAGGGCTTGATGGAGAAGAGCCTGGGTGTACTCTGGCCCTTGGCCACTGTTTGCCTGGAATTCTCCATCAGCTGGAACTGTTTGCGAGCCGCGGAGAAGTCTATCTGCTCCGTGACGATGTCCTCCTTTGCGCTGTCAGTCACGCTGGACCGTTCTCGAGAGGACGCAGGGGCCGGGCCGAGCTGCGGCGCGGCCGGCTGCCGCCGTATCAGCAGCTGCTCTTGCTGCGCCCTCCTCTCCTTGCGCTCCTTGTACTTCTTGTGCGACTCCAGATGTTCCTCGTTCAGCTGCTCCTCGATGGTCTTTTCCTGCGGAGGGTTCCACCATTTGGCGGCGATGCCAGGATTCTTTTTCACGGCCTGACTCCGGATGAGTTCTCGCCTCTCCTTTTCCAGCTCCAGCATCTCTTCTGAAGGCCTCACTTTCCTGACGCAGTACTGTTCTTTTTCACTCTCGTCGTCCTCAAAGAGCTTGGAGGGCTTCTTGTCCTCGTGGAAGGCACGCAGCTCGAACTTGGCTTCCTTCTTCAGCGTGGTGAGCGTGAACTCTCCGTCTCGGGAGGAACACCGCGAGCTGGTGGAGGAGCTGGGGCTCACGGGCACCTGCAGGCTGTTCCCCAGCAGGTCTCTGGGCTGGTCGGGGGGTCGGCCGTTGGCTCTTTCATCCTCTGCCATGGTGTCAGAGGTGCTCTGATGGAGCTCCAGGGGAGGGGGAGCCTGCCTGCCAGCCACTCTCTCGGTGGGTTCCGGCTGGACGGCCGTGTGGGCAGGTGGGCTTGGGCTGCCCACCAAGATGGCTGCTCCAGGCTCTGGGGAAGACGTGCCGTTGTAGGTTCCGTCCACAGCAGAATCACAGCAGCTGGCCTCCAGCACCTCGTCTAGATATCGGATCTCTCTGGCCACATCATTATCCAGAGATTCATGGTGATCAGCGAGGAGGCCATTGTGGGGGGGTGAGTAGAAGGGGGAGGGGTGGTCCATGGAATGTGGAGTCGAGGTGATTCCGGGAACACTCTTACATTCTGCAACAGAGACCTCAATTTCCATGTTTTTGTGATCTGCGGGAAGAGGGCTGGTGGCAGGCTCCAGGGGATTGCCACTACAGTTGTCTCTCTCGTTTTTTAGCCGGATATCATCCTCGGAAAGCTCGGGAGCCTTCTGGGAAAAAGAGAAAAAACAGAAGTCAGGGTTAGAGACCACATCGCTTATGGATATGAACTTCAGACATTAGCTGATAACTAACTGGAAGGAAAATTGAAACCACAATGACAGGATCTTTTGAATACAAGTTTCTCTTCTAAAAAATCCTTTATATATTCATTTTGTTGCAGTAATGGGTACCTAAACCTTCTCAATTTTACAGATTCCATTTTGCTTACCTGGTGTCCAGAGAACTTTCAATAAATGCTAGTCCCGTTTTTACATTTAAAATTAAATTAGGGGGACTTCCCTGGTGGTCCAGTGGGGAAGACTCTGCGCTCCCAATGCAGGGGGCCTGGGTTCTATCCCTGGTTGGGGAACTATATCACACATGCATGCCGCAACTAAGAAGCCTGCATGCCGCAACTAAAAATCCCACATGCTGCAACTAAACATGCCGCAACAAAGATCCCGAGTGCCGCGACTAAGACCCAGTGCAGCCTAAATAAATAATAAATAAAATAAATAAATATTTGTTAAAGTAAATTAGGATTTGGATCATCTGATGATATTGCTCAAATGATTTCTAAAGTGGGGCTTCCCTGGTGGCACAGTGGTTGAGAGTCCGCCTGCCAATGCAGGGGACACGAGTTCGTGCCCCGGCCCGGGAAGATCCCACACGCCGCAGAGCAGCTAGGCCCGTGAGCCATGGCCGCTGAGCCTGCGCGTCCAGAGCCTGTGCTCCGCAACAGGAGAGGCCACAACAGTGAGAGGCCCACATACTGCCAAAAAAATAATAATAATAATTTCTAAAGTGGAAGAGATTATATAGCAATTGTATCCGAATTTTTCAAAAAATTTCATAGCAAATTCCTGCAGAAATGTAAGAGAACTATTTGTATGTCCCCAGCTATAAAAAGAAGGTCGTTTGGCAGGAACAAATCTTGAAAACATGATTCTCAGCCAGATGTAATGCAATTATTCTGTAGACAGGAAACTTTTTGAAAATTTTTTCCAAAATAAAATATTGGAAAACAGTAGATCTCTTCATCGGCCCCTTAAGAGCTTCAGTGCCACACTGCCATGGCTGTAACTGACCACGTGCATTATAAACACAGAACCAAAGCCACTGACCACACAGTTCTGTTCTCAAAACAATGCTCCTTGGTTAAGGAGTGAAGAGCTAGTGGATGGTGGCCCCTCCCATCTAGTTCCTAAAATGCTCTGTATGTGACAGCTCCAATTTTGTGTTTAAATAAAAAAACTGTATTTTCTTAATGTTTTTAAATGCATCATATTTTTCATCAGTTATCGATCCCATGTCACTTTATTTGGCATTAGTTAAGATTAATTTTCAAACTCCAGGATATATTTTTTTCTCAGACCAAAGGACTCCGGTTTGTCTCAGATAATTCAGCGGTAGGTTGTGAGCTTCATTTGAGTTCCCCTCAAGGATTTCACTAACACTTTTATCAGCTCTGTTTCAAGTCTCAGGTCTAGAGGGTGCCTGGTATTACTGACTTAACACAATGCAAAACTGCAATACGGTATAATTTTCCTTTATTTAAATTTAAACATTGTTAAAGGCTTAGAATATAATATTAAAACACCACCTTAGGATGATTCTCAGGGGATTCATTTAAAAATCCTTTCAAGGAAAGTGAACAGTTATGGATTCGTTCATAATATCTAGAAAAATGTGGAAGTTCATGCTATGTGCTCTGCATGGCTGTCAGAATGTTGAAGAACTCTCATGGTCATCCGTGAACTGGAAGGTTACCCATGAACTGGGGGTTTCCTTCACTGTGTTTCCCACCTTCCTCTTTAGACTTAAAATCAATCAAATAATATAAATTCCTTCCTTAGAAATAGGCAACAGTAATGAATATTACTTCTTTGTCAGCACCTTCTGGTCTCAAAGGATCTTCCAGCCTTGATCTGGCCTTTGTCAAAGTCTGGTACTTAATATTTATAACTTCCACTCTCTTTATTTTGTTTTTACCTCATTTTTGACCAGTGTTAACTAGTGGCTCTTTTGTCTTTAGAATGAACTGAAGAGGCATGGCAAAAATGTTGCTACTGTCCTTTAAAAAAAGTTAACTAAACTTTCTTTTCGTAAGGAGATTCAGTAACTTCTATGTCATTCAAGAATTACAGGAGGGCTTCCTTGGTGGCGCAGTGGTTGAGAGTCCGCCTGCCGATGCAGGGGACACGGGTTCGTGCCCCGGTCTGGGAAGATCCCACATGCCGTGGAGTGGCTGGGCCCGTGAGCCATGGCCGCTGAGCCTGCGCGTCCGGAGCCTGTGCTCCACGGCGGGAGAGGCCACAACAGTGAGAGGCCCGCGTACCGCAAAAAAAAATTACAGGAAATTTGAATGCCTAAAACTTACTGGCTGTCATTCAGTCTTCAAGAAAACCTAGGTCCAAATTAGCCTACTCCATGGAAAGTTATTAATGGAATAAGCTGACCAACAAAAAGAGACACGGTATTGCTATGGTGAAGTCAGACTACTGAACCACTCCCCAATCCCCGGCCTCATTTGGCCAATGATTCTCTGCTAATATTCTTCATGGGGATAATAGAGCTTTCCTTCTATCTCTTTTGGCTTTTTTTTGGGGGGGTGGGGGTGGAACAGGAAAACAGTAGGAAGCTGCTGAGATTGAAATATGGTTAAAAATCATTGCTCTACTGAAATGGAGAACACTTTTCAATAGTTGACATCAGAGAAAAGAGCGCAATGTAACGTTAAAAGAAGCTAAAAGGCAAATAATTAATTCTATAGATCGTTTAGTCATTGATTCATTCATTAAAAATGCAGGAGGCTTGTTCTGTAGGGCATGGCGCAATTAACGGCAACAATAAATTCCAGGAGACAACACCCTTTTTCTTAACAAACACTGGATTTCCCATACTTCCTAGGAAGCTGTAAGTCTATTTTGGGGTTTACTTAGTCTGGTCAGGTGAAGCGAAAAACTTGCCTATGTTCATGTCTTGTTGCTGATCACAGAGATTGGAGTAACTGAGCCTATCGCCACAGCATCCCGGAGAACACTTTGTCAGCATTGTCCCTTTCTCCTGGATGCTTCACAGTCCCAGTGTTGGACGCTGGAGGAGCTGATGCCCTACGGCTTTTTTTTTAAGAACTGAAAAAACGGTATCAACTTTTTCCAAGGATACTTTCTGAACTAGCAACAACTGTCCTAATTCAAAAGTTTAAATATCTGAGAACAGCATTTGATGGTGCATTTTTGCAGTGTCAAGAAAACTAACTTTATCCCTGAGTCATAAATGATGAGTTGTGTGTGCGATGTGTCAAATATTTTAAAAATGCTAATTACAGGCAAAGTTTGGAGTCCCAGTGTAATCTGAGGCGATTCCTTTCCAATACCTTAAAAAAAAAAATCTAGACACTGGAGGGTATAAACAGGAAAGAGGCTCTCCTTCCTGTTAGTTACGTGGGGCCCCAGCTCCTTTCCACTAATTCAGAAAATTCTTACTGACTCTCGGTTCCATCCACCTCAGGAAGCAGCAGCTCTGAACCCTCATCAGGGTAGAAGTCCTTACAGAGGCAAACAACTCCGCATTGCTGACTTACAGTCCTGCCTCAGAGTTCCTGAGTTTTTGTAAAGTTAGGGAACAATTATAACCAACGAGCAAATTCCTGAGTTCTGTCTCAGCAGGAAGAATTTACCTTCGTGCAGGATGACCTGATGTGATCAAAGCCGCTGTAACTATACCAGGCGAATGAAAGTGGGCTGGGATCCCCACCGTGCGAGGATCTGGCAAGAGTCTGCGTTTGACGTCATTAAATGATGTCACGTTTAAACCAACAAATACTTATTGCTCCCTTTGAAGAGAAGAAAGACCAGAATTTTCTCTGTGTTTCAGATAAGGTAAGCTTGATTCCAGATTCAGACAAAATGCATTCATTAAATGGATTTTTAAGTCTTTTCTGAAATAGACTAGGCCCCAATGCAAAAAGCAGGAAGATAATGAAAGAACCAGCAAACTGGGTTTTCGAAGGTCAGAGAAAAACCAGGGTGCTAAGGGGCGGGTGGGAGATCCTTGGATGGCCCCAGCTAACCCCCCAGGTGGAGCCCTAACAATCTGGCACGTGATACCTGCCGGCCTCCTGGCTTCCCAGAATAGCTAACAGCTGGTCAGGATGTCTACCATTTACTTTAAAATACTCAAGCAGACACAATGTAAGATAGCTGTGTGTGTCTGAAATTAGTTTAAATTACATTCCAGGAGCAGACAGCCATCCTAATCCGGAGTATATACGCTAAGAGTGTTCATCCAGGATCTAATCAGAAATCCCACCTTCCACAGGAGCCCGCCTTCCTCCCGGAGTTTAGCTCTAACTCCCAAGGGCCCCTGAGGCTTTTGCTAATGGGCATAATTAAGGTGAGAATAAAAGGTTCAGAGAACTCAAGAGACTTCCCAGGGTCCCCTGGCTACTAAGTGGCACAGCCAGGACTTGAAGGCCAGTTCTTCCTAATTCTATCCCAGTATCTCAAAAGGTATTCTCAATGACTGGAAGCTTCCAGAACGACAAGGGAAGTCTTAAGAAGGTGGATGGATCTGAAGAGCATTTACTCGGCTTTCTGGCTGATGGTTTGCACACTTCAATCTCTAGAAGGCACGTACGATTCACAATTTGGCTTCAGAAGTCGAGGACCCCTTTCCCTCCTTATTCAGAATGGACACGAGACAGATTCCCTGGAGACGTAGCTTCAGTTCCTACCTTCTGCTCCACCTGCAGGACCCTCCGGCTAGAAATGGAGGTGCTGGCCTCTTGCTCATTCTGGGAATTTGGCCTCTGAAGGGGGGGCCTCTTCTTCCTCTGATGACACCCCAGAAGCAAAATACTAAATCTCACATCCCAGTCATGGCAACGGACAAGGCTGCAACTCCTCCCCAGCACCAGAGTCAGCAGCACAGGTGGGATTCTAGAAGCCTGTTTGATTTGCCCAGAAAACACATCAGGGCCCTGACGCCTGCCCGGCTTAGGTCATGGACGGCAGTGTGCGGTACCTGGGCCTGCAGCTAGGTGCATCACGCATGGAAAGAACTGGAAGGAAATGCATTTTCCTTAGCAGGTCTGGCTGGGCCCAGGGAGACTCCAGAAAGGTGTCCTTCGCTACAAGGTCAAGCGAGAAGCAGAAGCTTCTGCTCACTTCACGTGTCTGCCGTTTGCCTCTTCTCAACCTCCCTACCCTGCTCTTGACAATGTCTGTCACCAACTTCCCAGTCTCCTAGCCTAAATGCACCGTGTGACCCAAATGATTCAAACGTCAGGCGCCTGCTGCACGAGCAGGTTTCTCTGCTCTGAATAACCCAGATTACTTCCTACTAAAGCCACAATATTTAAATTAGAAATGCATCTCCCTAGGTAACAGGTGACCTGACCCTTTAATCCAGTTATTTTTAAGTTCCACCAAAAATACAAACTCATCCTTGGCCTACGAACAGGGGCACGGCTAGGAAAGAAAACGTCCTTGTAGCTGTCAAACCAGAGGGTATCTCTGTTTTTCTTTCTTGTTCTCCCTCTCTTTCCTAACTCGAGTTTTTAGGGCGCAACTGCTGTGTTCCACAGGCCACGCATGGCTGTCTCTAGGAAGGTTCGTGCAGGACTCTACTTTCTGGCTGAAGTTTCCATCATGAAGGCAGATGGGAGGAGAAGGTGCAACCTGGCAGGGCGATGATGCTTAGACACCTGCAAGATGCCCGCACGGGTCTGCTGAACTTCACCAGCCTTGGAGGGACGGGGTAAAGCCACAGTCGGGAGGTCTGGGTGAGACGGACTCCCCAGACCAAGGGAACCCGAGGAGTGTGGAAAGGGAGCACAGAGGCTGAAAAGGTCAAAGTGCATTCCTGCGAGGAGAGGCGTGTCCTGAGAACCTGTAGAGTGACAAGCCCTGTGCCGGGGCCATGGGAGGTCCCTAGGACTCTGGGGTGGTCCCCACACTGCAGCAAGGGACTTACAGCCTTTGAAGGAGCGAAGACAGATTCACATAAAGATAGTATACAGCACAGGCAGACGAACTAATACAACATAACTGGAAAGAAATTTCCCACCCTGTTCAGGGTGGCAGATGGTGTAGACTGAAAAGACTGTATGAAGGAGGCTGGGAGCGCCAGCGTTCCTCAGCAGCTGGCCTGTGGCTCCCCCCCCCCACCCCTACTAGAGAAGCCGCTGGGACTCTGAGTGGTCCCTGCCACCCACCCCTGTGAAGGCACAGAGAGTGGGAATGTCTGAGGATGGCTTGCTTCCTTTGTTGGGCTTTGGGCCTCTGGGCCAGGAAGTGGAGGGGAGTGACCCCAGTGATAACCTGGGCCACATTCCAGCCCCAGGCAGAACTTCCTTCCCACCCCCCAGCAGAGCTTCTTCCGGCCTGTAGAACCAAAGGCTGGTGTTGATCGTGGGAAGCAGGGAGGTGGGCCACTCCCCAAGGAGGCCAGAGACCCCTCCTGGCTGATGAGAGGCAGACCTAAAACCCCCAGCACTCTGGGGTAGTTAAAGCTAAAATTAGACCAGACGGGCTCAGGGATAATGACATGACCCTCAATAAAGGGGGATAACAGTAACAACATCTCTGGGGTTTCCTTCCTCCTGCCATGAAGCCATTACCACTAAATGTGACTCAGACGGTTCTAAAAAGAGCTTCCTGGGCTTCCCTGGTGGTGCAGTGGCTGGGAGTCCGCCTGCCAATGCAGGGGACACAGGTTCGCGCCCTGGTCCGGGAAGATCCCACATGCCACGGAGCAACTAAGCCCGTGCGCCATGGCCGCTGAGCCTGCGCTCGAGAGCCGGCGAGCCACAACTACTGAGCCCGTGAGCCACGACTCCTGAAGCCCACACACCTAAAGCCCGTGGTTCACAACAAGAGAAGCCACTGCAATGAGAAGCCCGCGCACCGCAGTGAAGAGTAGCCCCCGCTCGCCTCAACTAGAGACACCCCGCGAGCAGCAACAAAGACCCAACACAGCCAAAAATAAAATAAACAAATTTTTAAAAAAGATTATTAAAAAAGTTTAAAAAGACCTTCCTGTTCTTCTTACAGGCCCAGCCCTTCTTTCTGAGAGCTTCTATGGTATTGGTCAACACAGCAATCACCCTCCTGCCATTCTCTCTGGCTTAGGCCTCAGGTACAGGCTTGCTGACGATGGGGTGAAAACACTTCTGGAAACCCCTTCCACTGGAAACAAGGCTGGCCTATGTCTTGACGCACTCACGATCCTGGTGAAGAAGTGGTCCCTTTGTAACATAAGGGAGACTCCCCAGCACCACAGCCTGCCCTATTAAAAGCATCCACTGAAAAGTCAGTGGCTCAGACGGGAGGCTGCACATGTGGAAACTGTTACGGTGTGGTCTGATGAACACGTTTACAGCTTAGGCTCTCTCTGAAAGAAACTAAAGAGGGTGTGTGTGATGGAGGTGTGATGGGAGGAGGTGAGGAAGGAAGCTGCTGCCTTTTCTGCAGCCGCTGGTGAAAAGCTTGTTTCTTTCGGTCACTTGGAGATCCGTTCCCTACCAAAGGGACTGAGAACCACTGGGAGATTTCAGGGTTTCCCCTAGATGAGGAGAGATGCCTCATTTCAGCTCCAAGAAAGGCAAGTTTCGCTTCTTCCTCGATGCAGTACACCCCAGGCTCTGTCAAGGAGTCCTAAGATGCTCTTCCCACCAAAGGCCCTTTTCACTGTGAAGCTATTTTACGGGACAGTCCCCACCTCCAGAATAAACCAAGGTCAAGGCCACAGAGGGAACTCTGGCTCCCGCAGCCTGAAATTTCTGGGGTAACTGATTCTGCTGAAAGAAAAGCAAGCCTGGCTTCAGTTCTTTATAACTTTGCTGTGTCCTTCTTGGTTTTAAAATAGTTCAGGATCTTGGATTTATGCCCGGACAACCAGTAATGGCAGAGAGCAAAAGCTGAGCTCCACCGTGGACCCGGGAAAACTCCACTATGTGGAGGCAGAGCCAGGAGAAAAGAGAAAACTGTGCCAGAGGCTTTTGAGATTAACTCTTCGTCCACAGATGAGTCTGTACTTAGGAACAGAGCTGACGAGCTTCTCTTCCTACGGCCCTGGGTCCCACAGGAGACAGGCACACACGTTCCCCCAGAAGCCCCAGGCCACTCCATGAACGTGGCAAGTTCTACAACAAGGGCTTGTAGATTAACTACATACAAGGTGATAACAAGAAAACCCGTCACCAGAACAGCTACGTCATTTGGTTCTGCTGCGGAAAAGGACACACACACACACACACACACACACACACACACACACACACACACACACACTCATGCACCATCTTCAAAGCATTATCTGGCAAAGATGATGTGTGCGGGCTTCCCTGGTGGCGCAGTGGTTGAGAGTCCACCTGCCGATGCAGGGGACATGGGTTCATGCCCTGGTCCGGGAAGATCCCACATGCCGCAGAGCGGCTGGGCCCGTGAGTCATGGCCGCTGGGCCTGCGCGTCCGAAGCCTGCATCTTTGCCTGCACTGTATGTGTGGTGGGGAGCTCCCACTCTGCCCTTTAGCATGAAAGCTGGGAGTCTGACAAGATTAGCAAGAAGAGAAGCAAGTCTCCAGTCTGAGCCCAGCTGCCCACACTCTCCAGCAGGAAAGGCATCCACAGCGTAGCCCCGAAGTCCCCACTCTGAGTCCCTCCTCCACAAAGACTCTGGCCTCACAAGGGAACCCTCTCCTTCCAGATTAGAAAGCAAAGGACCATAAGCTAGGTCAGCAGACTCGGCTTACCCTGCCCGGGGTGCCCACTTCACATGTCCCCGGTCAGAATCGCCTCTTTTTCCAGGCAGTATCCTGCGCCCCGGCTCAAGCTGGACAAACTCCTTCTGAGCCTCCTGACAGAAGACTGTGGAGTCACAGCTGGCCCTCCTTCTGCTCCCTCAAAGGCCATTCACACAGACAAGGACTTTAACCCCCTTCAAAGAGACCTGGCCCCTCCCTAGCTGGCCCGAGCCTGGAGGGCAGCAGCCGGCCAGCCAGAAACAGCTCTCGTTCACGCCTGGCGCCCAGGGCTGCGTGGGCAGGTGGGAGCTTAGTGGTGCTGAGATGAACCAGTTAGGGCTGTCTTCTTGGAAAGTCAGAGGTGGGCCTTGGGCAGGTAGGGAATTAATATCCTGGTGATGCTAAAAGCAGCAAGAAAAACCTGACAGATCCCGAAGATCCAGTTAAATGGACTTCATCCAGTTCAATGAACTTTTTAGGACAGCTTCTGTATGTGTGTGTAAAATAATAAATGCTCACTGTAGAAAATTTGGAAAATAAAAGTTACTCATCCTCACTCCACACAGAGGAAAGCAGTTAATGGTTTACTGCATTCATGCAGTCTCCTTTTTGGAAACATGTATTTAATAGAGTTGAGACCACACTATATGCAATTTGTAGCCAACTTTTTTTCACTTCACATTATCTCACAAGCACTTTTTATGTCCTTTGATGGTGGTGGTCAGATATATTTTAAACGGTTACATTGTGTCCCACGCTGAAGTGGGACAGAATTTGAAGACAGGGATGAGTGCTCTAATTTCAAGGAATCTCTGGGGGAAGTGGTTTTTCCTTTCTCAGGGCTAACTAGTATCTTCTGCCACAAAGAAAACAGACCCCCATGTGCCCTGGGGAGACATAAATGCCACAAGTATATCCCTCACTCTTTCGTCATAGAATCAGACCCCCAGCACCACACACTAAGGGTCACGGCGTGTTAATGACTGGTTCCCAGAGCTGTCCCAGGGTGGACGAGGCTCCACCCACCTGATCCCCCGGAACTCTGGGTTGACCTGGAAAGTCTTGGGCATAATTTAGGATTTTGGCTGAATGGAAAGCCAATCAGAATTCCAAGGCCATGCAGAACTCATTTTCTTCAGTAAGATTTTGGAAAGGACAAAGAGAACTGAGATTCACAGTAAACTGAATAGAAAGAGGAGGACAAATGCCAACCATGGTCCTGTGGGCCAATCTATTTGGGGTCAGTTTGGGACCAGTTTATCCTGGTGAAGCAGGCGAGCAGCTCAAAGACGGTGGCAGCCCAGCGTCGCAGACCCCCTGTGACTCTCCCGGAAACACAAGTCTGGGAAGGAGTCATCAGAGTGGATGGAGCCCAGGCAGGCTCTTTTGAAAAGGAAGTTAAATGTATACTATACTTTACAACTATTTACAACATCCAAGCGACATTGTTAACGAGCTGAAATTTACTTAGAAATATCCAGGAGTTTCTCAGTGACTGGGTGATACCAAGTCACCAGGGAGCGTTACACTACGGAAACTCTTAAGTTACGCCGCCCTTTGGAATAATCGGAATGTTCTGCTGTAGCGCCAGAGGCATTTCAAGATACTACTTAACGGTCTAAAGTAAAATGAGGAGGGGAAATCACACACCCAGGGTGGCACTGCTCTGCTCAGGAATGATAAAGCGAGCAGGGCCCTCCCTGAAAAGGTGCTTTCAAGCCGAGAAGCAAGAGTGGTACCCAGGACCTGCTACATGATCACACCTGCCCCTCTGCCCCCATGAGGAGGTGTGTAAAAACTTGTCTTAAATCTGCCCTGTTCGCAAAAGAGGAAACTGTAGGTGCTCTTAAAGTACTATTATCTAAGCAATAGGCACACTTCTGACCGGAGTCTGAGGTGTCACGGTTTACTACACATACACGCACACACACACCTATACATACGTGCACATGGTTATGAGGTGAGTTGGGTCTCCCCCACCCCAACTTTATAAGTTGAAGTCCTAACACACAGTACCTCAAAAGGTGACCTTGTTTGGAGATAAGGTCTCTACAGAGGAGAGTCATCAAGTCAAGTGATGTCATTCAGGTGGGTCCTAATCCAATGTGACTAATGTCCTTATAAAAAGAGGAGATTTAGACACAGAGGCGTACCTAGAAGGAATGTGAAAAGGCCGAGAGAGAAGTCAGAGAACCCTAGAGAATGGGGGAACTCAATGCTGAAGGCAGAATGAAAAGCTGACGTGGAACGTATCACTTTTATTTTACAAAGGTATGTATTATTGAGCATGTATTACTTTTATCAGCCAAGAAGAGGGGCTGGAATGTCCCTTCCTACGGCCCTCGGACGGAGCCAACTCCACCGACGACACCTTGGTTTGACACGTCTTGCTTCCAAACCGTGCGACAATAAAGTTGTGTTGCTTAAGCCACCCAATTTGTGGGACGCTGCCACGGCAGGCCTAGCAAACCAATACACATGCTCACACATACACACGGACACACACGTGCACACACACACATGCATACTCATCACTCATATTCGTACGCACACGCCCCCCTCCCTCCGGCTGCAAAAATATGATGGAATTAGGAAAAACGCTCCGTGGCAAAGTCACAGTGACTTGCCCCAGAACAGTGGTTTATCCTCAGAGGCAGAGGGAGAAATTCAACTGGTCAGCTAGACGGAGGCTGCAAAAAAGCATGAACTGAGCCACCCGCATTGGCTGGCGGTGGGGGGTCTCCCTACGGTCAGGAGCAGAGCGGAATGCAGCAGCACCTATACATCGAGGCTGTGCATCCTTCCTCCTCCCACTTGGCTCTGAGCTTGGGGTGTTTTTCGGAGTTTACGAAAACAACTGTGTACTGCCTGTTTAATTCTCGGGCTGCTGTAGCCTGATCTGCTTTGGTTTCTGAGGGTGCCTTGCACTGGGAGAAAGGAAGTCATTGGGAAACTTGCTTGGCTGGGAAGCAAAGTGCAGTTTGTGAGGACCTAGCAGCTGGGGTGGGAAGGTCATCAGTGCTACTATGATCATCCCTCAGTGAAGGTCCACTGCCCGCCTCCTGGGAGCCAGTCTGGGTCACACACCCTCACATACCTTCTCTCTGTGCTCCCTTCACCAGCTGCAAGGTGGGGATTCTCACCCATGCCACCGAGGGGCGGGCCCCAGCCTAAGGAGCCTCTTCAGGGTCACACAGCTGGTCAGGAACAGAGGTCTGGCTGGAAGCCAGGAATCCCACCCACAGGGCAGGGCTCTGCCCCTGGAAGGCATCCTGGGCAGTTTAGGACAGAGCAGATCCAGGAAGTATGCGAAGGATCAAAAGGGAAAAATTAAAAAGCAAATGCCAGGCAGCGACAGACTGTCTGTGAAACCACGTGCCTGTTTCTCCCTGACCCTGGGAAGGCCAGGCTTTTTTGGGGGGTCTTAGTTTTCTGGTCTGTAAAATAAGAGAGCCAAACTAGGTGAACCCCCCAAATGCACCTGCTTTCTGCTCCTGACCTCTGTCTTTCCGTGATGTTAGCATGAACCTTGGGCAGAGGGGAAGCCCAGGGTAGTTCTGAGTCTGGTAACGATGCAGGCAGAGTTGAGAAAAAGCCAGCCAGCAAATGGGGACAGCTGCTTCCTTTGAAACTGCTTGATGTTTCTGCCAAGAGACATTTCAAGGGTTCCGGGAAGGAACTCCACTCCGTCTTAGACATTCCCCTTGTCAGAACTTTATCTCTTTAGTGGAAGGAGTTTATTGTGCTAAATGGAGCCATCCCATTTATGTACCATTAGCGTGATAGAACGTTCCAAAATGGATCTGCTGAGATCACAAGGAACTAAATGCAAGCAGGCACGGTGGAGGGACTGCCTTCTAAAATGGTCCTACCCAGGGCTTCCCTGGTGGCGCAGTGGTTGAGAGTCCGCCTGCCGATGCAGGGGACGCGGGTTCGTGTCCCGGTCCGGGAAGATCCCACATGCCGCTGAGCGGCTGGGCCCGTGAGCCATGACCGCTGAGCCTGCGCATCCGGAGCCTGTGCTCCACGGCAGGAGAGGCCACAACAGTGAGAGGCCCGCGTACCGCAAAAAAAAAAAAAAAAAGATAAAATAAAATAAGAGCTTGTTTACCTGAAAGAATCTCCAATTGGAGTGAAGTGTGGGAAACTAAGACATAACCAGCCCTTAATTTATTGAGGGAAAATGGATGAGAAGGGAAGAGAATAGTGACTTCCCTTAAAAGGCTGCAGGAAATCTAGACTCAGCAGCACCTCCCAGGTGCTCAGGACCCTGAAAGCCAAAGAGCAGGGATGGGAAGAACACACGAGGATGTTTGGACCCCCCAGCTATGTCACACACCACGATCGCATTTATTCCTGTAAGAAACATTATTCTACAGAGAAAGAAATTGTTCACCAACTTCCAAGCCCTTCCCTTCCCACTGTACCCTGCAGTCTCCCAGTGTACCCTCTGCCTCTGATACTGCTCAAAAAGAAGGCTTTAGAAGGGAGGAGAATCTGGAATCGTAATATATGGTATGCTTCATTCCAGAACCAGATGAAGCTGGTGGTGACCTTGTAAGGGACAGGGTCTGATTGCCAATACAGGGCCCCGAGGCAGGGCCTGACACGCACCCCATTTCCACTCTGAGTCTGTTGTGGGTCCCTCCATCGAGGATCATAGACTCAAAAGGTCCCTCTGCTTGCTGCCTCAGACACTATACCCTTATCTTCTGCAGGAATACTGGTGCCATTATGGTGCTTCACGGACACAAAGCTTTAAGAAATGCACTGATTGCAATCTTGTCTAGAACAGTAAAAACCTGCAGCCAATGAAAATGTGTAGTCATAAAAATCAGCACCTGAAAACTGCAACTGGCTGAACTGATGGAATGCTATGGAACCTTTAGAAAGCGTATTTTCAAAATTGCATGGCAACCTGGAATGATGCTATATTAATATATTGTGTATACAGGGGTACAGAGTTCTGGTTAAGAAGGGGCTTTGGTATCCAACAGACCTGGACCTCTCCCCTCTCTGTAAAAAGGATATAAAACTACTACTGCCTTAGGGGAGCTGACGTGAAGTACAATGACCAGTAGGGGGATTTGTCCTACAGTAAAAGGACTCAGTGAATGGTGGCTAAAATAGAAATAAACAGAATATATTTGTAACTCATATCACAAAGGTTAATATTCATGGTATATATAGAACTCTTACAAACCAGTAGGAAAAAGACCAACAAACCAAACACAAAAATGGACAAAAGACATGGAAAACAGTTGACACACACAAAATATATAAATTATTCTTAGACATACAAAAAGATTCCCAATCCCACTCATATAAAAGAAAAGCAAAACTAAATTATGAGATAAGTTTTCCACCAAGAAAATTAGTTATCAGAATGGGAGGAAAGAGGTACCCTTATCCAACTCCATGAAGTTGCATGCCAATTAGGCATATGTATCCAACTTTAAAATATGCAATGTCTTTGACCCAGTAATTCTACTTCCAAGAATTTATTCTCAGGTATAGTGGCATGTGTATAAAATGACCTATATAGAAAGGTCTCTAATGCCACACTGCTTGCAATAATAAAAGACTACAAATAACCTATTAGTGGACTGGACTATTCATAAAATGCAATAGTATATGCAACCTTTAAGAGGATAGTACAGCTCCCAGCTCTATGAGAACTGGTATAGGACAATCTCAAAGATCTACTGTTAAGTGACAAGTGGTACAGGACAGTATATACACCATGCTACTTTAGTTGTTAACAAAAAAAGAATGTGAATATCTAGTCTTATATACATAATTTTTTATTAGTTTCTAGGTGTGTATAATGTGTATGTAATATATATTGTATATATGTGTGTGTATATGTGTGTATATATATACACACATATACACACACATATATACAATATATATTACACACACACACACACACACAATATCCATAGACTACGCCTGAAAGGATAAATGTGAAACTGACAACAATGGTTTTCTCTGGAATGGGGTGGACTGGACATATGAGGTACTAAACTTCTCTCCACTGTGTTCCTTTCTACACCTTTTGAATTTTCAACCATGTGCATGTATTAACTTGTGAAAAAAAATTAAGTACATAAAAATATGAAAAGTGAGATGGGCAAGAACTAAAAGGAAATATGGCATCACGAGAGATTAGATAAGATTAAATCACTGTCTCAAAGCCAAGGATCACATTAATATATTAACGGGTTAACCCTAGAGAATGGGGGAACTCAATGCTGAAGGCAGAATGAAAAGCTGACGTGGAACGTATCACTTTTATTTTACAAAGGTATGTATTATTGAGCATGTATTACTTTTATAATTGGAAAAGTAATCCTTGAAAGTAATCACGCATCAATAAATGTTACAAATTTGAGCTTTAAATACACAGACTTAAAAAAGACCATCTTGTCTACTTGTTAGGTATTGCAACACCTCTCAATCTCCAATTTCCGTCTCCATGGTGAGTAGGGAATCCTTTACTCAGCCATGATGAACAAGTGTTTCAAATATGACCTTCCCTCAAGGAAGTTGTGCTTTCTTGCTGTAATATCATACTTTTAGGAGCCGACCATACTACACAATTGTGAGATGACACAATCTTCCTTTTTCATCAAAGATATGTAATTGACTCACTGTTACAGATGAATATTTTCCTTCCATGAGCTGCCTATTCCCAGAAATGTTGTGAAACACTCTGTGAGTAACCAAATTCCTCTTTGGGAGTCAAATGTCACAGAATTTCATGAACTATGTCACAGACAGGATATGTCATAGGAAAACCCCATTAAAACGTTTTCCAAGCTCTGATTAGTCAAGCAGAGAACAAGAATTGGAGGCTGACTTGATTTATTATTCTAAACAAGTCTTTTTTTTTTTTTTTTTTTTTGCTCCATTCAATTTAATTGTGCAGTGGAGTCAACCTAGATGCCTCCCCATCCACCTGTAAGACAGACAGACAGGTGGACACATACACAAACAGGAACTCAGTGAATTTTAATCAATTTTTTATTCTAGTAGTTATTTTAAAGCTTTGAGTCGAGTTGTAAAGACAGTATTTTGGGTTTGCTAAATCTAGTCCTCTGTAAGCAAAAGCACACATCTCATTAATGTTTCAATTGAGCCCTGGGAGGGTGGGGACGCATGATAACTCTGGGAGGCAATCCTAAACCCTGGGCCCAAGTGCCATTTCTGCCTTGGGATCCCCCCTACCTCACTCCCCGTCACCCAGTTCCCAGTCCTCAGGCCGGGCCTGAGCATCTGAGATCAGCACGAGGACTTAGCATGGAGCCAGGTCCTCTTACAGTTCACCCACCAAGCTCTTCTCTGCTCAAAGGCAAGAGGTGTTATACAGGCAGGCTTCGCTTCCCCAAGACAACACTCACAATTCTGAAGAAGAAAGGAAAACCCAACAATCAAAGGTTCTCTTTCCATGAAATACCTGGTGAGCTCTAAGAAAACTCAACAAAAGGATCTACCACTTACCAACAGGAAAGAGGTCTGATCCTATTCAATCAGTACCTACGGATTGCAGGGGAACCAGTGGAAGGCTCGAGAAGGTTTAGACTTCCATCCACACAACAGGTCTCATCATATCATGCATATCAGCATCACTGTGAACTGCCGGTCACTCTGAAAACTCACGAACAGCCTTTCTTAAATTTCTTCAAAAGCACAAAGTCCTATGTGAAGGCAGACTGTGCAGCAAACAGACCTCTGATCCAATTCACTCTGACCTGCACGGGCAGGAAGAGAGGACCCCAGGTAAGTCCAGATGATTGACCTGAGTGTCCTGCTCTGCCAGGACTAAGGGATCAGGACATGGGCTGGGGACACTGGCCTGATGAAGAGCAGGGTGCAGCGGGCAGCTAAGGAGCACTTTGAAAAGCTCAAGCCAGACCCACTCAAATCTTCTGACCCCACCTCATGCAGCAAACTGATGCCACTGACTACATGGGATTCTGAGCCTGGTTGCAGACAGCGTCGCGTTTGAGGTTTAAATCAAGAGAAGCTTGCCCTTGACACGGAGGACCTGACCCTGACCTGGTTCTGATTCTGCTCTAGTCCTGTGCTTTAGCCAGAAACAGGGAGAGCATGTGATATGACCCCTCTTTTGCCCACAGCTCTGTGCTTTCCCAGTCTGGCCCCGGGCCAGCTCTGCTGGACCACAACTTTGGGCGGCCTGGATATGAGGGCAGCTAAGGGCCGGTCACCTGCTCCTGGCCACTGCTTTTGTGGCTCTGAATGCCAGGAAGGAACCTCTGCAAGGGGATGCATGATAAACAGCCAGCAGTAAGACAGGCCACGGGGAGTCACGGAGGGCACTTGGCTTTGCACAAAGAAATGTGCTCCTTCGTTTTGCTTAATGCCCAGGGAACCCGACCACCACTTCAGATCTCATTTCTGAGGAATCTCTCTGCTGGGTTGTGGAATCCCAGGAGCAAGCACTGTGGCTGAAAACCAACAAGTTATACTGATTATGGAAACAGGATAAAGTCTGAGAACCAGCAACAAAAGAAGAAGCGGGGGGGGGGGGGGGGGGGTACCATTCACTTGCATAGCCTCTGTTCATCCTGTTTACCCTCCCGAGGCCCCCTTTGATCTGGTGGCTGACTGCTGCTCACCAGTTTGCTGCCATGGTTTTTAGACCCTTCTTTTATTCTCCATTTATTTATGAGTGGTAAGGTGATCCAATGGGAAGAACTCGAGTCTAGAGAAAAGAAGGTCAGGGTTTGAATCCTCTGGTGTCACAAAGTGACCGTGTGATGCTACGTAAGGGATTTTCTCCTCTCTGAAACTCAGGTCACTCATATGTTAAAGGGGTATAATAATTATCGTAGTGGGCTGAAGAGTCTCGCCTCCAGAATCCACATCCACCGGGAACCTCAGAAGATGACCTTATCTGGAAATCGGGTCTTTGTAGATGTAATTGTTAAGATGAGATCATATCGGATGAGGGTGAGCCCTCAGTCCAATGACAGGTGTGGTGTCCTGATAAGAAGAAAGGTCACACAGAGATGCATACAAAGGAGAACTCCGCCGTGAAGACAGAGACGGAAATTGGAATGATTCATCTACAGGCCAAGAGGTGCCAAGGATTGCTGGCGACCCCAGAAGCCAGGTGGAGACATGAACCAGATTGTCGCTCAGAGCCTCCAGAAGGAATCAACCCTGCCATCCCTGACTTTGGATTTCTGGCCTCCTGAACTGTGAGAGAATAAATTTCTACTGTTTTAAGCCATTAAATTCATGGTAATTTGTGACGGCAGCAAAGGGAAACAAACACACCTCCCTTCTAAGGCTGTTATGAAGATTCCCTAAGAGACAACACGTGAAAGCAGCTAGTTTCCTGCCCGGGGCAGGGGAGACCCTCAACAGAAGGCAGGTCATTCTTGCTCTGTCCTCTGGCAAAAGGCTAATAATAGGATTTTCAAGCTTTATCAAGTAGGTGGCCACATGGTATTTGCGCTTTTGGGCAAACCGGGGAGAACAAAGGGATACGTGTGGAATCAGGGCATCCCCAGGCAGCACGGCTGCAAGGCAGAAGCACACGTGGATGCTGGTGACCAGTGAAGCCAGTTTGCAAGGACTGAAGCTGCAGAGTCCTGGAGCTGGCAATGCGTATGCACCTGTCAAACAGGGGAAGGCACGTGGGGGCCCAGAGACCTCAGGTGTCAGCTGAGGTTGATGATCAAATGACCATAGCCCTATACTGAGCATTTATGATATGCCAGGCACGGGACTAAGCAATTTGAATGCATACAGATTTATTCCTCAAAACCCACCTAAGAGGCCAGGGCTCTTGACAGCTCTATTATACTGCTCAGAAAACTGAGACTCAGAGACTTTTAAGTGACTTGCCCCAAGACATCCAGCAGTAAATGGTGAAGCTGCCTGTCTCAGGGCCTTTAACTACCATCTTGCCTCTTGTAGAAGCTGGAACAATTGGACTTATCGAACAAGAAATATTAGCCCCTTGGGGCTTACCTGGTGGCGCAGTGGTTAAGAATCCGCCTGCCAATGCGGGAGACATGGGTTCGAGCCCTGGTCCGGGAAGATCCTACATGCCATGGAGCAACTAAGCCCATGCGCCACAACTACTGAGCCTGAGCTCTAGAGCCCGCAAGCCACAACTACTGAGCCTGCGAGCCACAACTACTGAAGCCCGTGGTCCTAGAGCCTGTGCTCTGCAACAAGAGAAGCCACCGCAGTGAGAAGCCCGCGCACCACAATGAAGAGTAGCCCCCGCTCACCACAACTAGAGAAAGCCCACGGGCAGCAACGAAGACCCAACGCAGCCAAAAATAAATAAATTAATAAATAGTGTTTTTTTTAATCTTAAAAAAAAAGAGAAAGATTAGCCCCGAGATTCTTTTTCTACCTTACCACTCTAAATGAATCCTAGAACCTTCCCATGAGCTCTCTGCCTTAGCTGTGTGTCAGTTTCCTTTACAGGAAATAGAGATGATATGGATGACAATGTCACAATTATTCATTGAACATTACAATGTCTAGGCATTCCACTATGCCCTCTATATACGTTATCTCAATAGATCCACGCAACAATACCCTGAAGTAGGGTATAATCCCTATTTTGCAGATAAAGACATTGAGGCTCAGAGCTTAAATAATTTGCCCAAGGACACAAAGCAAGTAAGTAACAGAGCTGAGGTCTAAGCCCTGGCTTGTCAGCCTCTCCTAAGTCCACTATAAAGAAGCAAATATTGACATCCTTTTTGCTTTCCCAAGATACAGGATGTGCCACAGCTCACTGAATCTAAGAATTCACTTTGGGTTCTTAGGTATGTCTCAGATATAGCCTTTTTTTAAAATAATTTTTTATAAATGTATTTATTTATAAATGTATTTATTTATTTATTTTTGGCTGCGTTGGGTCTTCATTGCTGCACGTGGGCTCTCTCTAGTTGCAGAGAGCGGGGGCTATTCTTCGTTGCCGTGCGCGGGCTTCTCATTACGGTGGCTTCTCTTGTTGTGGAGCATGGGCTCTAAGCACGTGGACTTCAGTAGTTGTGGCTCGCAGGCTCAGTAGTTGTGGCACACGGGCTTAGTTGCTCCGCGGCATGTGGGATCTTCCCAGACCAGGACTTGAACCCGTGTCCCCTGCATTGGCAGGTGGATTCTTAACCACGGGGCCACCAGGGAAGCCCCTCAGATATAGTCTTAACAAGCTGTAACTGCCCTCTGCCCCTACTTCAGATGCCTGGGTTTCTCCTCTAAAGGCTCAAGGTGAGTGACTTTCTCTTCAGCAGAGTGGTTGGAATTCTCTAGATAATGTCTGGCTACTCCCAAGAATGTCTCTTTGTCTTGTACACAGTTTGGACAACAATAGCAGGGTCTGAGAGCAGCCAGTCCACTCCGGACATGGACCCCTCCCCAAGCAAGCAGGGCAGAAGGTGGGGATCCCAGAACAGGAAATAACAGGGGCTGGGTTTGGGGTCGGGGGGAGGTTCAATGCGGAGGGAACACAACCAACAAACATCTCAAGCCGTGAGGCGCTAGAAAGCTCCTGGAACAAAAAGGTTGCCTTGAGCCAAGATGTTGCTTTGTTGTATTCTAAAACACTCAATCTCCCATTTTTTCCCGTTAGGTTTTCTGAGCACATCCTATGCAAAGTGAAAAAATGTAACGCCAAGCCATGCTCCCGTGTTGGTGATTTCAAGCTGAACCTCAGAATCGGTGCAGGGGTTAAAACTCCTGTATCTCATCTCGGCAAGGCACGTGGCCATTAAGGGGATTGGGAAAGGAGAGGGGGCAAGGTTTTACTTGCAAAAACTGCAGGGGCACCAAGGGTTCCCCACCAAGTCAGCCTCCCTCAGTGTCACCATGTAATGCTGAAATCACTAAGTGAGCATATATTCCTTTCAGGAACCTGGTTGAGCCTGTGTTATGAAAAGCATTCTTTAAAATCACTTCTTGGGGCTTCCCTGGTGGCACAGTGGTTAAGAATCCACCTGTCAATGCAGGGGACATGGGTTCGAGCCCTGGTCTGGGAAGATCCCACATGCCACAGAGCAACTTAAGCCTGTGCGCCACAACTACTGAGCCTGCGCTCTAGAGCCCGCAAGCCACAACTACTGAAGCCCAGGTGCCACAACTACTGACGCCTGCACGCCTAGAGCCCGTGCTCCGCAAGAAGAGAGGCCACCGCAATGAGAAGCCTGTGCACCGCGACGAAGAGTAGCCCCTGCTCGCCACAACTAGAGAAAGCCCACACACAGCAATGAAGACCCAACACAGCCAAAAATAAATAAAATGAAATAAATTAATTTTAAAAATTAACGCTTTAAAATAAAATAAATAAAATAAAATCACTTCTCGATTTCACTCTCTAATTCATGTTTCACAAATCATGTATTAGGCCAATTAATTTCAGAGGTGGGATATGAACACAAAAGAATAAGCTGAGAGAATATGAGATGTTTAAAACATTGAGCCCGGTTAGGTTCACACATCTAGCTTGCCTTCCTCTTTGTAAGCCTGGATCTATCTTTGCAATATTTAAGGATTCAGGAATATAAATGCATCACAACAACCACTGCTGGGAACGTAGGTCCCAGGGGCAGAGGAAGTCAGGTGTGTGGTCCAGAAAGATGTCCCCAGTCTGTGATCTGAACCCCACCCAATGGGTGCTCCAGATCATGGGTGCCCCTATGGTTTGCTCTGGGTCTCCCTTCCTCCACCAAAGCTCAGCACAACTAGGCCTTCAATAAATGTCGCTTGGACGATTTTCTAATAGACACTCATGAATCCGGAATTAAGGATCTGCCGCCCTGCCCAAGCTTGACCTACTTTCCTAAGTCTATCCCCTCGCTGGCCTCTCCTCCCTGGCCCTTCCCTCCCTCCCTCAGCTTCCCCCAAAGCCCAGGTCCAACCTGCTCCCCACTCCATCCCAAGTCTCCGGGTGAGAGAAACAGCCCAGCAGAATGAACTGCTCTGTCACATCTCCACATCCTTCTAGAGGACTTGCCCTGTCATCGCTGGAGCTCCCTGAGGGCAGGGCTCCCCTCACCTGAGTCTGTGAACCTCACAGTCCGTGTCAATCAAGGGCTGTCAGCACTGCCCTCAGAGGCTTTGTGTCCCTGGGAGGGCTTTAACTACCTCAGCCTGAAACAAGACCTCTCAACCTCCAAGATTTCTGGTGTTATAATAACGTGCCACCTCACTGCTGAAAATTTTCCTCCAAATTACAGGCTTATGGCAAACCCTAAGTAGTACTGAAAAGTTGTAGTTTTTGACGTCTGTGAAAAATAAACTCCACGCTAAAATTTTCTCCCAGCATTATAAACTCTGAAATCTGTCAATGCTTTAGTTCTCAAAAAGGAAAAAAAAAAGCAATCCGGGGCATATCTTTCAAATACTTTTTTTTTATTGTGGTAAAATATATATAACATAAAAGTTGCCATTTTTTACCATTTTAAGGGTACAAGGTAGTGGCCGTTAATTACATTCACAATGTTGTGCAAACATCACCACAATCTATTTCTAAAATTTTTTCATCACCTCAAACAGAAACTCTGTACCCACTAAGCAGGAGGGGGTATAATTTTTGCAACGTTCTGTGAGGCTAATGAAGTTGAAAGCAGATTCTAGGTAGATGGATTATATCTTTGTAGCAAACATACGGGAAAAAAGACTAGAAGAGAATAAAATAATTATTGATTGTATCAGGATAGTGGCCGTGACTGCCCTATTTTACTTTCTAAATGTTTGATAATTAATTTTTTATAGCCCCTTTTTGGTCTCATAAGCATGCTAGAAAACAAAAGCCACAATGAAAAATAACAGTGAAATAGATTAATTTTATTCAATTGATACTTTCCTGAAAAGCTCCATGTAAATTAACACCAGAGTTTGTCAGAATTTGAAAGTATCTGGGAGAGAAAAGAAAAAAAAGCCTTGTTTTGACTTGCAAATCCCAACCACAATGACAGATATGCTTCATCTGCATTATGTTTAAATTCACAATATTGCTAATATTATTATAAAAATAGATGGTTCTGCTTCTATTTTGTAAAAAAGAAAACAAACAAACAAAAAAAAAGAAAAAGCCCTAGCAATTTAATGGTATCAGGACCAATATCTGAAGGAATTAAAATGGTAACTTGTTTGGAAAGGAAAATATGGTCACCTCTACCCCCCCCAGCCTCAGTGATCTAAGACCCAATTTCTAGAGTGACTTTAAAAACAAACCGAATAACTAGAACACTTTTGCACCTTTGTTATATAGGTGGAGATTAAGCCTTGGTATAAGAATATATCCCAGACAGATAACGTCAATCAGTGGTTAACAACTCAGAGATAATCCCCTCTTTGAAAAGTCTGTTTTCAGTTGAACCTTCTGGATGGGTTAATTGATGACTTATCTTCCATTAGGAGCACCATGCACATCAAAGCATTGTTTGGGGACAGAGCAAAGCAGACAGGAAGGAGGGGGCCTCTTTAACCCTCAGGGCTAATAGCTGGAATTGAATATTTCCTAACAGAGATAGCAGTTTTCAGCTTAATAAACTAGCCATTTGTTTGAGAACTGAGTGGCAACCAATTTCTGGGCTGTTGATGGATGTCTAAGAGCACACATGCTTGTGCTCACATACAAAGCAACACAAGCCTTTGTCCTCCCAACCTCTCAAATCCACTCCCGGCCAGCATTCTCCCCCTTCCCTAGCCTCCTATCTTGCCACACCTATGACCAGCACAGTGGTCCTTGGCACACCTGAGCTGGGACAGAAAAATCACTGAGCACCCATCACCTCTCTCTTCACAGTAACACCCTTCTTCAGCACATGCCCACCAAGGGAGGCTTCTCTTCTCCCCACCTAAGAGAGGCTGCAGCCTTACATGTCCCCCAGCAATGATGCTAGCAGGAGCCTTGGGGCAGTTAGATGTGTGGTCCCTCCCCTTTACGCCAGTACCTCACTTCGCACTCCCAGAAGCTGCTTTTCTGGGTTAGAATCTTCTTCCTGCCAGCCACCTCTGGACCCAGCTCTCAGGTCTTCTGGCCTCCTTTGTGGTCAACTCTCTCAGACCTTAGTCACGAAGTCTCATCATCTGGGGGTCAGAGCTGTGAGCCTGCTGAGACCCAGAAGATTCCACCCGCATCTCCACCACAGAAAAAAACAACCTGATGGACCTGAGGTTTTCCTCTTCAAAAAATCTCAACCATGTTTGCCAAAGAAGCACACTCATCAATGCAAAAATATGCAATGTAGCCACACGATCATTTCTAAAATCACTAAGGCTGTTGGTGACAAGTAATAATTTGCGTATTTACATTGTGCATAAGAAGGGGAGGGAGTTTGAAAGAATATGGAGAGGAAAATAAAAGCATTAGACTAGAGGGGGATATACATAAATAAAACAACCTGGACTACTTTGCTTCATCAAGCAGAGCCTTCTCACAGCATTACGCGAAAAGCTTTGGAATGAAAACCACATATACGATGTGCAAAGTTAATTAACTAGCTGAGGGATCTTTCAAGTCTAAAAGGATACTTGTAATAAAGTTAGTTCCTCGCGGATTTGCCTGCTGATAAATTTTATGTCCACCCACGTTTTGAAAAAAAAAAAAAAGTGAGACCAACTCCCCTAGAGTAACGAGCTGTGAAACACAGCAGTACTTAGGCATCTCATTCGCTCTGCTGGTCACCACCAATGAACAGCAGGATAAGATGAACAGGGGTCAAATCACAGGGGCTTTAAAACATGTTAATTTGCAGCCACCAAACGGACATTATTAAAAATTAACTCTTAATTATTTTTTTAATGACCTATACAGTATGTGTGGCTAAGAGTCCTTTAAAACAACTACCACCGGGGCTTCCCTGGTGGCGCAGAGGTTGAGAGTCCGCCTGCCGATGCAGCGGACGCGGGTTCGTGCCCCGGTCCGGGAAGATCCCACATGCCGCGGAGAGGCTGGGCCCATGAGCCATGGCCGCTGAGCCTGCGTGTCCGGAGACTGTGCTCCGCAGCGGGAGAGGCCACGACAGTGAGAGGCCCGCGTACCGCAAAGAAAAGAAAAAAAAAAAAAACCAACTACCACCTACGTGGTTAATGTTAATAACAAAACCTCCCAAAAACTTTAGAAAAAGAAGCAGCTTTGGTCAAGTGCGTTGTAGTTAATTCAACTCCCAAGTAGCAACCAAAGGAGCTACGAAGCAACCAAATTTTAAGTTGCAATCGTATAAACATTTAGATGCTATAATGGAACCACAAGCATAGACTTTTGCTATTGCATGGGAACTACAATGTGAGCATTTACATCACACATCCATTCTCTGTGCCTTTTTCTGGTATAAGTAACCCAAGGGCTTTACTGCAAGCCAATCTCAAAAGAAGCCACAGGATACATGCATATTTAAGCTTCTGATTTATTATCCTTCAAGGTGAAGCTCTTCAGAAAACTAACCATTAAGAGGTATACAGACCCTTGCCTGAATTTACAGTGTAGAAGGAAGGGGGTTCTAGCCTTGCTCCTTCTGCCGTCTTTACTTCTCCTCCTGTAAAATGGGGATGCTGTGTAGGATGACACAGTACACTACCGAAGAGATAATATCACTAACTTGAGCAAGTTGATCAATCTGTCAACTAAGATCTCAACAGATATTAGAGAAATGCAAATCAAACCTACAATGAGGCACCACCTCACACTGGTCAGAAAGGCCATCATTAAAAGTCTACAAATAACAAAGGTTGGAGACGGTGTAGAGAAAAGGGAACCCTCCTACATTGTTGGTGGGAATATAAGTTGGTACAGCCACTATGGAAAACAGTATGGAGGTTCCTCAGAAAACTAAAAATAGAATTGCCATATGATCCAGCAATCCCACTCCTGGGAATATATCAGACAAAACTATAATTCAAAAAGATACATGCACCCCTACGTTCATAGCAGCACTGTTCACAATAGTCAAAACATGGAAACAACCTAAATGTCCATTAACAGATGAATGGATTAAGTAGATGTGGTACATATATACAATGGAATACTACTCAGCCATAAAAAAGAACAAAATAATGCCATTTGCAGCAACAAGGTTGCAACTTGAGATTATCATACTAAGTGAAGTAAGTCAGAAAGAGAAAGACAAATACCTTATGATAGCACTTATATGTGGAATCTAAAATATGGCACAAATGAACCTATCTACAAAACAGAAACAGACTCATAGGCATAGAGAACAGACTTGTAGTTGCCAAGGGGACAGAGGGGAGGGAGAGGGATGGATTGGGAGTTTGGGGTTGGTAGATGCAAACTATTACATTTAGAATGGATAAACAACAAGGTCCTAATGGATAGCACAGGGAACTATACTCAATATCCTGTGATAAACCATAATGGAAAAGAATATAAAAAAAGAATGTATATATGTGTATAACTGAGTCACTGCTGTACAGCAGAAACTAATACAACATTGTAAATCAACTATAGTTGAATAAAAAATAAACAAAAAAACAAATCTCAGTAGAGAGAAAGGGCCCAGATAGTCTCAGGACACATACCACACGCCTGCTACCATTTCACACTTCTGAGGCACCAGGAAGATAGAATCAACACTCTGAAGATCTCAACAGCAGCCTTATGAGATAGCTTGGAACTATGATTGCCATGTTGCACAGATAAATCCACAAAGAAGCATCATTCCAAGGTTTAAAACATTCTAAGCAGGTACAAAAATCTCAAGGGAGTCCAAGTTATAAACATTACAACTGAGCAGAAGAATCAGGTTTAGAAACTGGGTTTGTTCCACACCTGGGAGCCTCAGCCACTCTCTATCTCGATTCTGCCTTCTTGGAATTCCTAAGCTGAGTCCACTCTGCTCATCCCAAATATTCAGGTCTAAGGCGTTTCCAGGCCATTGGAGCTGATAAACGAAGGCCTAACAACAGCTACGAAAACCAGCCTTCAGAACTTGATAAAATGAGGCCTCGGAAGAGTTGGTGCTTATTTTTCAAGTCACTGGAACACAGGCAGATTGTTAACAGTTTCTTCCGTGAGTGTTTACTAGGAACGGAGAGATTGAAGATTCAAGAACTGCACTTAGGGGAGCTTCAAGTAAGGGACCGTTTGTGCTCTGGGAAGAATCTCAAACATTACCAGATCTGGACCTGTTTCAATTTAAATCTCAATTTGTTTGGGGCTAAACATATGAAACCCAAACAAAAGGTCTGGACAGAATACAGTTTGAGACTGAGCGGAACTCAAGACATGACACCTTGCTCTTAAAAAAAAAAAAAGAAAAAAAGGTAGAACTCTTGTAAATTTCCTAGGGTGCATTTAGATTACAGGCAAGGAGGAAAAAGGAGAGCTGTGTCCAAGTGACAAACACACAGTAACATGGGAGCTTCTGGGGCGGGGGGGGGGGGGCAATTCAAGAGGTTCTACTGATTCAGGATGGAGACCCTTGAGTAATCCTACAAGATGGCACCCCTTCAGATGTTTGAGGGATCACGACACAGCCAGAAAGGAGAGGGGAACAGATGGATCTAAGTTCATGAGGCCAAAAGCGAAATCTGAGCAAGAAAGAAAGAAAAATTAAAAGTGCATCTTTTGCCAAAAAGGCAAATAATTTCTCTCAGTTCAAAGGGGGTCTGGGAACAAGGGCCCAGCTGTAACCCCAGAGGTCTCGGTTCCAGTGCCTCTATAGCTAGCAGACCAAATTTCAAATAAAAATAAACCGGTTAGGGCAACTTACGTACACCACATGAATTCGTAAGGGACATCTGCCCTCAAGATAAAAATTCAAGCAAAAGTGGAGCAATAAGCTAGAGGGAAAACTGCAAAGAAGATTCTCTGCAGCAGCCGCACTCCAGGTTCTAATTCTTAAGCAGAATTTGCAAGAGGTCAAAGATCAAGGCTTTATCAAAAGCTGCATCTTTGGAATTCCGTCCTCCCCTCGAAGAGATATTTAAACTAAGAATGGTTTAGAAGTGTGGAAACTTGAAGTGAGAAGTGGCTAGCTCTCCTTTCACATTCTTTTCCATTATGATTTATCACAGGATATTGAATACAGTTCCTTGCGCTATACAGTAGGACCTTGTCGTTTATCTATTTTATACATAATAGTTTTGTATCTGCTAATCTTCAACTCCTAATTTGTCCCTCCGCTGCCCCCTTTCCTCTTTGGAAACCATAAGTTTGTTTTCCACGTCTGTGAGTCTGTTTCTGTTTTGTAAATTACTTCATTTGTATCATTTTTTTAAGATATCATATAATTGATATCATATGGTATTTGTCTTTCTCTGTCTCACTGACTTCATTTAGTTGGATAATCTCTAGGTCCATCCATCTTGCTGCAAATGGGATTATTTCATTCTTTTTTATGGCTGAAGCTCTCTTTCTAAATTTAACACCACCATTAAGACATGAGAGCTGTTCACTTGCTTCGTGTCTCCCTGGTTGCAACTTGAGCACAGACTATCCAGTGGCTGTGAGCAGGAGATCTGGATACTGGGCTGGGCTTAGCTGCATCCATTCATTTGCTTTGGCAAGTGGGTACCTCCTGCGTCTCAGGCACTGGGCTGGGCACTGTGACACATGGGGAGAACCAGGCATGGAGCTGCCCTCTGGAAATTTATGGGAGTGGGAAAACAAGACGTTTTTCAATCACAAACACATGTGAAGTTGCACCTGTAATAAGTGCTTGGGAAGAAAGGCACTAGGTCCGTTGACACCCTCTAACAGGGGAATGTGAGCTAGTCAGGGAGGTCAGGGGAGGCTTCTGTGAGGAAGTGACAGTTGGGCTGCCATCTGAAAGCTGAGGAGTTAAATAAGCCATGGTGGGGACAGAAGACTGTTCCAGGCTGGTGTGAAAGGCCCTGGGGTACGGGTGAGAGAAACAAGGGGACAAGAAATGGCAGATAGCTTCGGTAGCTGGTGAAAGGTATCAGGACTGCCACCCCTAAGTATGCCCCTTTGGCATAGGATTATTTTGAGCTGAATGCAACTGCGAAGAAGTAGATGCAAGAAAAGATCTCTGCCTTCCCCTTATTTGTCTAGAAGCATGACACAGATTCATAAAGGTGTCCCCCCTTCCTCTCTCTACCAGAAAGCACAGAAGGTAATCACCAGTGACAACTCCAGGCCCTCATCAGCCCCAGGCGTCTATGTGACAATCCTCACTAAAAGTAGCCTTATCTATCCTTATCTATCATTAGTCTCCCCATATATTTGCATTCCCACAATTTGCCAACCCTAGAAGCTCAAAGTCCTTTTCCTTTGTCTTGTCACTTCTCTACAAAATTTTTGTTCTTTGCTAAGATGCTACAGAAATTCAAGTTCTAACCACCCCTTTGAGGTACTCATAACTGAGTACTCCCGTGTGTATGCACATGGAATGCATGCATTAAAAAACTCGTTTTGGGGGCTTCCCTGGTGGCACGGTGGTTGGGAGTCCGCCTGCCGATGCAGGGGATGCGGGTTCGTGCCCTGGTCCGGGAGGATCCCACGTGCTGCAGAGCGGCTGGGGCCGTGAGCCGTGGCCGCTGGGCCTGCGCGTCCGGAGCCTGTGCTCCGCAACGGGAGAGGCCACGGCGGTGAGAGGCCCGCGTACCGCAAAAAAACAAAACAAAAAAAACTTGTTTGCTTTTCTCTTGTTACTCTGTCTTTTCTCAGTCTAATTTGCAAGGCCCCAGCCAAGGAACCTAAGTTGGGTAGAGGAAAATGGGCTGTTTTTCCCCTTCCCAACGTTGGGATGGAATAAAGGGATCATGATGGAAAAGATGTCTGGAGAGGTGGATTGGCCAGACCATACAGGATTTGGGTCTTAATTTCAGGTGCCATTGAAAGGATAAATGCACGAAGGGTAGGAGTGGGGAATGACATACCATTTGCTTTGCCAGTCTCAGTTTTCTGTCCTGATAATGGCCTGCTTTCTGGCTAATGCCCAACAAAGCTAGGAGTCTGGTCAGGGAATGGAATCCCAGCACTGGCCATGCTGCTCTGGGCTTCCTAGAGGCTGTGGTCCAAGGACTTTGGGATTTCAATTCAATAGCTCCATAAACCCAGTGAATTTGAAGCCAGGCCTGAAGTAATGCATTTACTGTTGAATGTCTGATCTTTTTTTCTTAACTTAATCTTTCTGATCCAGCCCTGGAGATAACACAAACAAAAAATATGTGATGCCAGTAACACCGGATGGCAAATTTACTCTCCGTTTGATAAAGTTTATACTCTAATACATAATAATAAATGTCTGTATTATTTCCAAACACACTGCGTGTTCCTAACAGTTCAGTAAACATTGGCTAGATTATAGAAGTAAGCCTGATCCCTTTAGGCACCACCCTGCTAATAAGGATATTCCTGCTCTCAGATGGTGCTAGTTAGCAGTTGAGGCTGAAAGTGCCGATATGAAGCAAACTGCACTGCAGAGGTAGAAAGAGTGTGGGGTTCAGCACCAAACAAAGTCTTTTGGATCCTGGCTCTATACCAGCTTGCTGGAGGACAAGCCAGTGGACCTCTCTGAGCCTTGGTTTCCTTATCTGAAAATGGGATGTGGTCCTTAGAGTGCTGTTGTATCAAAGGAGATCCTATATCTAACATGCAGAGGGGGCGCCCCGCGCTCAGAGACTGTCACGGTGGTAGGAAGGGTGGTCGCAGTAGGAGTAAACTGGAGAAGACAGCCACAGCTCCCTGTGGGCCAGTGGCTCACCGGGCTGCCTAGTAAGTGGCTTGTACATTACATCCCAAAGGGAACCGTGAAAGGAAAATATTTCATACAGAGGACTTCCCAGCTTAACCTCAGCCTAAACCCCTTCATTCTCATCTTGAAATCATGCAAGCAGCTGCAGATGATTTCAGGCAGGCCTGCAAAGCCAGCCATGTTCCCTCTCTGGGGAGGCCAGTGGGAATGATCACAGCAGCTGCCCGGGGTTTCGTCTGGAGAGAGGCAGTAGCCCTTCACATCTAAAAGCGGCCAAGTGCAAGCGTGGCTGCCTCAGTCTGCCTTGCCCTGGCCCATAACCTTGAAAGGCACTGGTAGATTTTTCTACACCCCCCACCCCCCGATTTATCTTTCAATCAGATCCAGAAAATGACAGTGAGAGAGGATTCGCTCCAGCAAATATTCGAGATGCAGTGAGATGGGGAGAAGACTCCATTTCTGCATATAGAGCCTTGTCCCTTGGGGTGCTTAGGGAGTGGGGCGTCGGGTGCAGGACTGTGAACTTGCTGGTAAGACTCCCAGGGGCAACCCTGCAACCTGCGTGCCTGGTTTTTAAGATCTCTGCTTTAGCAAGGTGTGATCCCTAATTTGATAGAAAAGCCTGGAAAGCCACCCAGTCTACATTAAGGACCTCAGCTGCATGACAAGAGTCTTGTAGGCTTTCAAAAGCTTCAACTCCTTTAAGATGTTCTTCATAACATCTACTTCTATTTTTTCTATTCTAGATTTCGGGAAAAGGTCTGGTAGAGCATCACTTTGACGTCAGGAGGCTTCATGACCTGGTTTCCGGGCACAGTCTCCAGGCACTCGCCTCCCCAGAAGCTACCCTGGGCTCACTCAGCAGAGGCCTCCAGCCTCGTGGAAAATCCTCAGACCAGAATCTTCAAGTCACCTGTGAGAATCCACTCCTTTTCTAGGCTGAGGAGGGCCTGGGCCAGCCTCACATATTTTGGTTGAGTGTCCAGTATAAGAACATTGCAGGAATCCTTAGTTATTCAGAAGGATTTCTGAAAAAGCTCCTTGAGACAAATCCTAAGAACCATACCTCTTTTGCAAGAGTGTCAGGTGGCCTTCGAGGGGCCAGGGAGCAACGTGGGCTGTCTACATATCAGGGGCTAGGGGACATGGTCTTCTGCCTGTCTTTGGCACAAGGAGCTTCATATGTGGGACACAGTAAAAGAGTGACAATTAAGGCCACCCATTTCCGATGGCCTTTCTCAGGCCGCCACCCCCACCCATGTAAACAGAGGTCTTGAGGGGAATCACCCTAGTATCTGAACCAAGACGTCAATCCATTTCTTATTTAATGATTCTGCAGAATCTTATGATAAGCTGCCTCAGTTTCCTCCTTGTGACTGAGAAGAGACAGATCCAGAGACAAACACAGGAGCAAGCGGACAATTATCAGCTTCCTTCTGGATGGGCAGTGGGGTGCTGCCGGGCCTTGTCCACCACCGTCTCATCTTTCCAAAATAGGAGGAAGGCAACCTCTGCTTCCCTCTGGGCCCAATGATACGGAGCCTGCTCTTTCAAACTTCAGCTTGCGTCAAGGTCAAATGTCTAACCCTTCGAAAGTCAGATTTGTAAAAGGCCTGAGGTTGTTGGCCGAGGAAACTCAGTTCTTAGTACCTTTCTTGATAAAGTGCTTAAGATTAAAAAAAAAAAAAAGCGTGCTTTGTGTGTTATTTGTATGATTCTCAGCTACCATCCCCTCCCCCTCCACTCTTTTCCTCCAGCTGTCTGCTTTCAGAGCGAAATTATATGCCTCAGAGGCTACAGTCCTAGAAAAAAAAAGAGAAGGGAAAGGGGAAGGTGAAAGGTGTTTACAACTGTTTTTGCTCCTTCCCACAAGAAATGGAATTCAATTAAAAGCCCTCTCCATCACAAAAGTGCAAAATTACTATGCTTATCACTTGCCAAGTCAGAGCGGTTTCAGGGCAAACCTGATTTAGACGGGTAGCTCTAAGTGACGGGCCTCTTTTCCCATTTTTCATTTTTCAGATTTTGTTTTCTCGGGACTCCTGAACTGATTCATGCAAAGCAAATGAGATTTCATAATAGACTCTGGGACAATTCCACCCCCTGGGGGCAAACCTATTCATTAAATGTGGGGTGAGGTAATGCCGCCCATCTGCTAGGGAGAGCTGGGTGCCCTCTAAGCCACTGAAGGAAAAAGTGCTTCAAGACCATCCTGGGGAAATGGAGGGGCTGAAGGCTCGTACCTTCTTAGGTTTCCTTCCTCAAGATAGTTGCTTGCTCGGGACTCTCAGAAAAACATCTCATTCACAGCTGCCTGGAAACTTGAGCCATTTTTCCCTGGAAGTCATTTCATTAGTTCAGGGGAAGTGGCTTTCCCTTATCCTGAAAACCACATGTCAGGAGAAGGAAGAAATCCCAGAACAAAGCATATGGCAGAAAAAGCAGGAGGCTGATGGGAGCCAAAGCTGTGAGGCAATTCTGGATCTAAAATGGTTTCTATTACTATATAAATGGATTCTGCAGGAAAAAACAAAACCATTTTATTTCTAAAACACTCTTTTTCTTCTTATACATTAGTGGGGAAATCTCAAGAATGAGTAAAATTTTCTTCACCACGGGGACAAAATTTGTTATTAGTTTTTGGTAGTGGTGATAAGGGGGTTGATTTTTAAATGCTGTCCTTGTCTTGCAATAGGAAACATTCTCTTTTCTTTCTTCCTTCCTCCCTCCCTCCCTTCCTTCCTTCCTCTCTTTTTTCTCTTTCTTCCTTTCCTTCTTTTTTTTTTAAAGAAGGTCTAATTCTTAAATGTCAAAAATTGGTTATGAAAGCAATAGCTCACTGAAAAACCTAACTGAAAAGTCTCCATTCTATGTCCAGAGCTGGGGTGGGGAGAACTGTTGACACCTTTTCCGTAGTGTATTTATATAGGAATTTATATTTGGCTTAAGTCTTGGAAAGCACAGAGGTGTGCAGCAGGTGAGGGGAATTGCTGGAAAGAGCTAGTGACTGTAGAGGGTCTAAGGTCACACTACTCTTCTTTCTTCTTTTTTAATGAAAGTACAGTTGATTTACGATGTGTTAATTTCTGCTGTACAGCAAAGTGATTCAGATAGACATATATATATATATATATATATACACACACACACACACACACATTTTTCAAAATATTTTTTCTTTCTTAACTGAAGGTCTGGTTCTGCATCTGGACAGAAATTCAGCTTCCAATCTGAATTGTGATCTTCATTTCATCCCTGACAGTTTGCAAAAGAGCTTGGCTTGTGTGCTGGGAACTTGAGCTCTAGAACCATCTCTGCTGCTCACCTTCAGCAAGTCACTGACCTGCTCAGTTTTAAAAGGCAGTGCCTGCACATAATAGGTACTCAATTAATTTTCTTTTTATAGCAGCTTCGTTGAGATGCAATTCACATACCATAAAATTCACTCTTTTAAAGTCTACAATTCAGGGGGCTTTAGTATATTCACAGACTTATGCAACCATCACTACTACTCATTTTTTGATCAATGAATGAATCCGAAGTTTAAAGGTAACATGGCTTTAAGTGCCAGGCTGTATTCTGAGCACATTTTGTAAAATAATTTACCTAATCTCCCCACCCAATCTATGAAACTCGTCCTACTATGACCCCCACTTTATAGTAAAGTCAACTGAGATCTGTGCCCAGGCAGTCCAGCTGCAGAGCCAGCATTCTTAACCAGTTTGAAAATTCTGTGATTCTACTAAAAGAGTCTGACATAGTGAAGTTCTTCATTTATTACATCATTAATGCTATAAATAAAAATAACAGCCTTTCTTTTCATGTCCATGACAAATCTGCTGTCCTGAACCAAAAAATGTCTGTTTCCCAGGAAGCAGCAGGAAGATGGCTAGACTGTACACCCCTTGACACAGGGATGCATCTGACTCATTTTGAGGTCCCTAGCACCTGGCACTTAGTGGAATCTCAGTAAATGACTGACAGATAGGTAAAGAACTGTGCCTGCCATGCATTATACATGGACCACCTAGAAATCTCCATTTAGACTAGCCTGAAGGACGGGCCAGGTGCCTACGGCAGGCTTAATAACCAGATGCAAATCACATCAGCCATCACCAGCTGGTGCCAGAGTCCCTTGGTCCTGAAATTTGCATTAATGCTGCAGGGATTTTTTGCTTTGTTTCTGTGGGTTTTTGGGAGCAGTAAGGATGAATTGGTCTGGATAAACCAAGGAGAAAACTCATCACCCTTCATACACAGAAGCAGCAGCATGAAACTGCCCGGCCCTCTCCACTCTAATTGAAAATCAGATTTGAGCATGTGATTTCGGACTCACAGGCTCACTGATTTGTGGGGCTTGTTTGAATAATCTTGTACATTTAAGCTGGCTGGGGGGAGGGGAAGACTCAGAGATGTGCTAGTTCAATGCCATGCCCAGCCCATGGTGGTCCTACTCCAGGAGCTCAATTCTCCTTCCTTCTAAGACTCTAACCGCCATCACTTTGCCATCGCTATGGCCAAATGTTGTGATTCAGCCTTAGGAAAAAAGCAAAAGCCCTGATGCCAGTGAACAGCACAAAATGGGGAGGGGGCAATGGAGGGGAGGAATTTCAGTAATGTATTTCCATGCTTAAAAAAAGGTTTTCTTCCCCCTCTCCCACTTGGTTTGCGAAGCTCCCCAAGAACAAAAGGCTATTCTTGTGGGGGACGGCTGGCCGTATGTGATCTGCTTTCAGAGCTCAGGGTCCGTAAGAAATCCCAGAGTTAAAAGGAAACTCAGCCGGAAGCCTGGGTGGCTGACGGGAGAGCTGACCCCTTTCTGTTTCTAAGGCAAGCCACCAACCCAAACACAGCAGCTGGAGTTAAAAGCAGCCCTCCCCGCAGGATTCTCCCCAATGACGGAACTCACAGCTAGCAAGATTGTGCAAAGAAAGACAGTCAGCGTCCTCTAGGTCTGCAGTCTTTAATAACTAGGTTTCCGTCTGCATCATCTATTCAGGATGACCCACTCAGACAATGTCCCCCATTTACATGGTTTTCAGTGAGGGCTCCAGGAAAATTTTCTGAGGCTTCCTGACAGTCCTTGCCCCCAGGCATAAGTTCCAGGGAAAAGGGGAGCTGCTACCTTCCAATGATGCTTGGCACAAGAAGAAAAAAGCCAGCAGCCAGAACACAGAAGATTCACTATTTCTGTTCTCGGAATTGTTACTTTCTGGTTTCTCTTCTTTCCCGTTGATTTTCACCAATCCAGATCCCCACACATATGGTAGCGAAAAGTGTAATGGTCAGAAGTGAGGGTGACAATCAGTAGAAATCTTGGTCAGAAGCAGCTAAAGGATTTGGCCAGGCAAGATGTAAAGCCGGTTACTCAAAAGGATTGAAAGGGAAGACCCAGACAGATATGTGTACATGAATGTTCATAGCAGCACTATTCAGAGTAGCCAAAAGGCAGAAAAATCCCAAGTGTCCATCAATGGGTGAATGGATAAACAAAATGTGGTATACACACACACGAATATTACTCAGCCATGAAAAGTTATGAAATTCCAATACCTGTTACAATATGGCAAATCTGAAAACATTATGCTACATGGAAGAAGCCAGGCAGAAAAGAACAAATATTGTTTGATTCTGTTTGGGATGATGAAAAAGGTTTGGAAATAGATAGTGGCAATGGCTGCATAACATTGTGAGTGGTTTAAAATGATAAAATTTTATGTTTATATATTTTGCCACAATTTAAAAAAAAAATTAGACAGTAAGACTCTCAGAAGCCGAGATTCTGTCTTAGCCATCTTTGTATCTCCAGCACCTAGTACACTCCAGCTCAGAGGTGGCAACTTCACAGGTATCTGCCAAACTAACCACTTATGCAGTGGAATGGTTGTTAAGTTAATGCCATATCAGTTTACAACACACACCCCACCAGGCATCTGATGCCTCAGGAGCCAAACCACATCTGAGTTATCACTCCAAGAATTCACAAAATGATCTCATCTGCAGAAGTAAAAATTCACCCAGTTTTATTTCTCCAAAACGTTTATGTCCATGTAGATTTTATATAGAGTCACATAGATTTTATTTCTTGTGCTACAGGAGCTGAACACTGGCATTATAACCTAGGTCATTAACACAACATTAAAATGGCCCCAGACACACATCTAGTTGGCACAAGAAGATAGAGACATCTCTCGATAAGACTTCAAAGTCAGTATTACTTTATAGAAAATGTACAGATTTGGAAGGGGTCTTTGGAGTAATTTTCTACAACCCTCAACTAAAGCATAAGGATTAAATTTATTCAACACATTTAGTGAGCATCTAATCTATGCTGGGTGCCCACCATTCCGGGCTGTGGTGTTCTGTGGATTTCTCAGATTCTAAATCGGTGAAAATCTATCTGAACAGCTTGTTCATTTCTAAATCATTCCTAACCAGAAGACATATTACTTTAATAAAAAGTTCTGCTCACCAATTCCAATGTGTGTGTGTGTTTGGTGGGAGTAGGGAGGTCCCTCCACCCACCACCCCGCCCGGCCACACACACCAACAAGCAATTCTCAGACACCAGCTGGAAATCCTGCAATTCAACTCAGTTCTGACACTATCTACCTGGAGACAGCATCAGATCCCACAGGCTAAAGACTCAGTCCTACGAGACTGCCCTTGCCCCATTTCAGATGCCAATTGCAAGCCCAGGTTGTTATATGTGTTTTTTACCAATCAGCTACAGATCGGTGGTTCCCATGACCCCTGCCTTGGGCTCCATTAACTTGCCAAAGCAGCTCACAGAACTCAGGAAACCTGTTTACTCAGTAGGTTACTGGTTTATTATAAAAGGATATAACTCAGGAACAGGCAGATGAAAGGGATGCAGAGGGCAAGGTACGGGGAGAAAGCATGGCGCTTCCATGCGCTCTCCCAGTGAGTTATTCCCCCTAAATCGCCACGCGTTCACCAACCCAGAAACTCTGTGAACCCTGTCTTTTTGGTTTTTTATGGAGGCTTCATTACATATAAGTGTTGTCTTGATTTGTTTGCCCCTGGATTCTCCTTAAAGAACTATTCCTTCTGCCACTACCTCCTTCTGCCCTATGGTCCAGGGCAGCTGATACCCCTTCAGTTCCAAGAGTGAGCATGTGACCCAAGCCTGGCCAATCAGAACACTGCACCTTCCCCACCACGTTTTCTCTCTCTCTCTCTCTCTCTCTCTGGAGCCATGATGGGTAAGAGAACCAATCACAGCCAATGAGACTCCATTCTGAGACTCTGGTTGGAACTGAGAGGAACTGAGAAAATGGGATAAAAGCCTAGAGCTGCTGTCATCTTGATACCGTAAGGAAAAGAGCCTACCAGGAATAGAGCCAGTGCAGAGGAAAGCACAGCTGAATGGGGATGGAGGGACATTGATGATGTCATCTGAACCCGTGGATTCCACCATGCCCGAAACCCATCCTTGTACTTTTCAGTGATCTGAGCTTTTAATCCTCTTCTGTTTAAGTTATGCAGTCCTTTGCTTCTAGCAGCATTTCCCTTCCCTTAAAAATCGCACAGAACTCAATTTACATTAAAACAACCTAAACTGCAAAAACATCAACTTTTTTCATTTTTAGTGTATTACTTTTACTAATTACAGTACTGATTATAAATTTCTTCAGTTATTTTTAATATATTGTACAATACCTTATGCCAGTCTAATCCGCTCATGATAATAGGAAGAAACAACTAATCGGATAGTGCAATTTTCCTACTTGAGGAAAGAATCAGCAAATGAGACCTTGCCTCTAACATCTCACTCAATCCTAAGCCTGGAAAGCGTCAGACACCTGCTGTGTTATTTGTTACAAAATGGTTTGGCTCCATCTTCAGAAGTTAAGAGTAAACTCAATACCAAAACATGCAAATAGAAATTCGAAACAAAATATACTGAGATAATTGAACCGTTCTGTCCCTTGTCTGCAACTGTATGCATTTGTCCAAGTTCACAGAATTATATAGCAAAAAGAGTGAGTTTTACTGTGCGTAAATAAAAAGTGAATAAATCTTAAACGATATATATCAGTATATCTCAACAACACAAAACTGTCTGGGATCAGAAAAGCAACAAAGATCACACACATTACTTTATAAATCAGCACACACAAATTTCAAAGAGTTCTGAAAGTGAAGTCACCTCTCTTGAGCTAAGAGGATGTTTTTTCACAGTCTGTATTGATCACGGACAATACCCGATCTTTGTGAACTTGAAAAAGTTCACGTGTGTAATCCACACTTCTTTTCTTTACTTCACTCTCACTAGAGGTAATATAGACTATCTCCCTCCACTCTTTGACTTGGGCTAGGAGAAGCACACAAATACGAAAACTGCCCCCCAAGCCCTGCTGGGGACAGGATGCCTGGCCAGAAGTGGGTCTGAAAAGGAGTTCCCATAATAGTTTTCAAACCCTAAGAAGGATATTCTTTAGCTCGACCCCCACGTTGACCTACTTTGCCAACAGGTTCAAGGTCAGTGGCAAACAATTTGATCAGATTTGAAATCAGGGCCTGTATAGCTTTCATGTATTTGCAGTTCATGGGCTGTATGCCTAGCTTTCCGACAATGCATCCACAATCATTACTAACTAGTTTAGAAATAATTATAGCATTAAATCACCAGGTAAAAAGCCCAGAGAACATTCCCACTTAAGCTGTGCCTCCCTGAGAAGAAAAGTGCTATATAAATGGAAGGTCCTAAGGTATTACAGTAATTACTAGGGAAAGAGAAATAATTTACAGCAAAATCGGAACGTGACCCCGAAGAGCATTTTTGCAGACTCAGAGCTGTTCTGCTTTGGCTTCCTTACAGAAGAGTCACCCAGAGAAACACACCTTTAGCTATTTAGAACTTTCCAGTGTCTGAAACGTCAGGGATGTGATCTTTCTTTCTGGACGACTACAGTACCTTGAGTTCAGAAAGGTAAGTTCCCTAAAGAATAACAGGAAAAGTCCATTCACGAGTTTGAGGCACTAAAGGTGCACTAAAGTTCCCTGGGCGGCACCCGGCAGAACTCCAGAGTAAAAGGAAGAAACCCAGGAGACCTACCGTAAAGAGAGAGAAGAACATCCAGGCGGCAATCATGACCTTGACTCTCCCTCAGTCACAACCTGATCTTGGGAAGCAGCTGCTCCTAAAGCTTCGCCCGGGTCTCCCTGTCCTCGGTCAGATGTCCGACGTAAGGACACAGCCCTCTGCCAGGTCACCACGTTTCAGGTGAAGCGGGACGGAGCTGGCATCCTGTGCACACACGTACCTGGTGGACACTGCCCCAGACGAAGCACACACACTGCAATGTGAACCGGCCCGACTTCTCCGATTCAAAGGTACAGTTTGGAACCATGTTAGAGCCTTCAAGGGCAAATGAAACAGGAGTCGAGTGTATTTATTTGTACACAGCTACTAATTATCGGATTACATTTTATCAGATCAATTATGATTCGACAAATGCTAGCTGTGAGTTGAATTCAAAGGTAATGGGATAACAGAGCCCTGGGGAGGCAGTGGGCAGTTCCTGTTTTGTTTTTTAAAGTTCGGATGATTTACTTTATAATAAACACCAGAAAGTGACCTTCAAGACGCTTTCCCTCCTGCAAAACCACTGGCTCTCCACAGTAAGGAGAGTCACTGGACACTGTGTTTACAGTAAAGACAAGTAACTCTATTGGTTGAGACAAAGGCACCTTTACAAAGAGAGGAAGAAAACCTGTTTAGCAAAGAGGCAGGTGCAAAAAGGGACAAGCCCTTCATGAAAAGTGATACGAAATGAAGTCACAGACGCTCCTGTTAATGGAACAGGATTATAATTCTAGCCTCCTAAGGCACAGAGTCCAAATCCTACTTTTACCGAGAACTGTTATTGGGTTGGCCAAAAAGTTCGTTCGGTTCTAAGTAAAAATAAAAGACACATTTTTCATTTTCACCAAGAATTTTTATTGAACAATGTATTCGCTAACTGAACAAACTTTCTGGCCAACCCAGTATTAAGGAGAATTAAAACAAACAAAACAAACAAAAACTGTTGTCCTGTTTTTAAGAGATTTGGGGGAAAGATACAGGAAGCTATGCTCTTGGCCTCAGTTAGGATGGCTGGCTCCCACCTTCTAAGGCCGAGGGGCAGCGCCATGACCTCACCCACTGGCCACTGGAATCAACCAGTATTATCTCTCCAAGTCATGACTTACCGGATCCATGCTGTATTCTTCAATACTGTAGAGTATTGACGGTATTCTTCAATACTTTCTTTTCTCAATTGGTTTTTACATGCATTATATCATCTCTGGAGATCATTTTCATTCTATTTTTAAAAATTCTATCAGACAAATCTAGTCTTGACTTCAGCCCCAATTTCTGCATATGAAATTAAAAGAGGCAGTTCTTTGAAGTAGATACACCTGCTCTTCTGCATGCTCATTTTCCTTCCTCCCCCGCTTTTCCCATCAACCTAACCAATGCCCTCTCTCTGCCACTGCTCACGACACTCTGACCACAGTGGCCCCTCCAACCCCAATCTGTTCCTGCCCCATGGCCTTTGTTCTTGCTGTTCCCTCTCCCCTGAACGTTTTTTCTCTAGCTCAGCTCTGCCCAATAGAATGTTTCTGCGGTGACAGAAATGTGCTATATCCGCACTGTCCAATATGGTAGCCACCAGCCATACGCTGGCTACTAACTACTTGAAATGTGGCCGGTGTGACTGAGGAACTGATTTTTAAATGTCATTTCATTCATTTAAATGAAAATTTAAATAGCTACAGGTGGCCAGTGGCAACCAGATAAGACAGTGCCGCTACAGCTCTTCATTTGAGTGGCTTCTTTTCCGGGTTCAGACCTCAGCCCAAAGGCTGAGGGACCCTCCCCTGATCACCACATCTAAGTAGCCTCCTTACCCCACACTCCCTTTTCTTCTCTTCTCAGCACTTAGCACCACCTGAAATGACCCTGCCTGTGTTTGCTTTGTATTGTTCGCGTCCCTCCTTTAGAATGTAAGGTCGCTGAGGACAGAAACCTTGCCTCTCTAATTCACTGCTGCCTCTCCAGAACTACCCAGAACAGTGCCTGGCATAGAGCAGACACTCTAAATATTTGCTGAGTCGATCAATGAGTCAATCAATGCACCTGGCCCAAGTGTTTCCTTGCTGGAATGGAAAAAAAAGGAAGTCCACCCAAGCTGGCGAGTGAAGTGTGAATTGCTTTATCAGAACTCTGACCCATGGAACCACATTCCACAGCCCATCCAGAGCATGCAGCTGGGCATTCGAGTGGTAAGGAGGTACAGAAGCCTCCAACCAGGATCACAAGGTTGGAGACTTGAAGACCATGGTCTTGGGATCCCCCAAGAACAGACATGAAGCTCCTCTCATGGAGGGTAAGAGTCACTTCTGAAGAAACGGCTGCAACCCTGAGGACCCACACAATTAGTGCCAGTCCTCGTGGGAATGAGCTGTGTCAGGTACTGGACACAGGGCAGTGATCAAGACAGACAGGACACCCCACCCTGTGGGTGCTCACCTCCTCTGGAAGAGATGGACACATTAGCACTACTAAGATGATGCATTACTTCTGAGACTCTGTGAGGGGGGTTGTACCAGTGCTATGAGAGCACAAAAGGGGACACTTCACTTAGCATGGAGTAGTCAGGGAAAGCTTCCTGGAGGAAGAGCTGATTAGCCTACATCTTGAAGGGGGATAGAGTTAGGGCTGTCATAGTGGTACGCGTTGGGGGTTAGAAGTGACAAGGTGCCAGGGAATGGCTATTCCTAGCAGGAAGGATAGCAAGAGCAAAGATACTTAGGCATGAAATGGCAAACTATTCACAGAGAACTGCCAGTACTTTGGTTTCACTGGTGTGTAAAGGGTGAGGTCTGGAGTGGCAAGAAATAAGCCTAGAGAAATGGGTGCAGGGTGAAATCATAGCTCATACAGGCCCTGAATGCCAAGGATTGGGGATTTTATTCTTAGGGCAATGGGCAAGAGGCTTTAAGAAGAAGGATGACATGACTATTGGCTCTTTAATGATCTTCACGATCCTAGAGATGTATTGGTGGTGAAGGAATTGGAAAGGAGCGTAACACTTGAGACAATTATACTATGTAGGACAGGGATGGAAAATACTGCCAGTGTGTCCAGAAGCCTGATGGTGTCAAGTGGGCTAGAAGCGATATGGCTGCCAAGACAGGCTGATGCAGTCACATCCTTTGGACTGATTTTACAATCTAATGCATGTGCGCGTGCGCACACACACACACACACATACACACACAAACACACACACCTGTGGGGTCATGAGCCCAATGCCCATGGTCCAACAGTGATAATCTACCGCAGCAAGAAACGCCATCTTGGAAGGTCAGGAAATGGTGGCCAAGTCACTCTCTGCAGCTTTTCAAGGGACTGTCTCTAAGTGGGACTGGTCAAGCATGCTTGCTTCAGATGCAAATCCATCTATTTAGATAAATAAATCCATTTAGGTTTACGGATTTATCTTATTTAGAGCCAACCGGTAGGCTAGGTGCTCTTACAAACATGATCTCCTTCAATAACCACAATAATAAACCATCTCTTAACAAGATTAAAGAGCCTTTCTACTGCCCACACAGCTGTAGTTTTCCTTTTTGATATTTTAAATTACTTTTAATCTTCATTAGATAAAAATGCACAGAGCATGCACATGGTTTTTAAAATCAAATGGCAATAGAAGGGTTAAAGTGTCAAAACTGTTGTCCCACTTCTTCCCATCCCTTAGCCTCACACCACTTTCAACTCTTTATAGTTATTTCTTACGTTACCCGCCAAACTTTTTTTTTTTTTAAGTCAGACTTTTAAATAAGATGTTTATGGGCTTCCCTGGTGGTGCAGTGGTTGAGAATCTGCCTGCTAATGCAGGGGACACGGGTTCGAGCCTTGGTCTGGGAGGATCCCACATGCCGTAGAGCAACTAGGCCCGTGAGCCACAACTACTGAGCCTGTGCGTCTGGAGCCTCTGCTCCGCAACAAGAGAGGCTGCGACAGTGAGAGGCCCGCGCACTGCGATGAAGAGTGGCCCCCGCTTGCCACAACTAGAGATAGCCCTCGCACAGAAACGAAGACCCAACACAGCAAAAATAAATAAATTAATAAATAAGATGTTTATGTCATGTTGCTTTTTATTTTTCAGTTTTAAACATTATCCATTGACTCCCCCTGTGCTTGTTATCCCGATATTTTTATGTATTTCACAAATTTTGTTTTTATATTTATTTATTTATTTATTTTTGGCTGCATCGGGTCTTAGTTGTGGCACACAGGATCTTTTCGTTGTAGCACGCAGGCTCTTTGTTGCGGTGCGCGGGCTCCAGAGTGCGTGGGCTCAGTAGTTGCAGCGCTTGGGCTTAGTTGCCCTGCAGCATGTGGGATCTTAGTTCCGTGACCGGGGATCGAACCCGAGTCCTCTGCATTGGAAAGTGGATTCTTAACCACTGGATCACCAGGGAAGTCTCTGTACTTCACACAAATTTTGGTTAATTCTTCAGTTTTCACATTATTAGGATCATGTAAATTTTGTATACTGCTGACCTAAGAAGTACATTATAATTACATTTTCTTGTCTAATTTTATGGGTTTTTTCTCTAGAGTTTAAAAGTACCTCATTTTCCCCAATTCTTAGTTTTCTATGTTTATTACTAACTCTTCCCACAATTCTAGAAGGTCTGTAAAACCTCCTGATAGCATTTTCTGAATAGTTGATTTGATCAGAAAATTTATTAGCTCCGCTCTGTCCCACAGCCCTTTGTCCTCCTGCTCCTGTCTTGCCTGGTTGATCACTAGACTTCACTTTGTGGGATCCCTTGTTTTCTGCATGCTGCCCACTTTTTTTATTTGCTCTTTCATTTTGCTGGAGCATATCCTCCAGTACCTTTCTTTTTCCTTTCCTCACATCTACTTTAATTTTAATTACTATTTTATGAAGGTTATATAGGCACATAATTTAAAGTGCCTAAGAGTTCTATGGCTTTTGTAGAACACAATCCCGTAACTCCATCCCCTCACTCCCCTCCCCATCAATTCTTCCTCCCAAGAAGAAAGTACTTTAACCTCTTTTAGATAATTTTTAGTAACAATTTTATATTGTTTCTTTGCGATTTCTCAGTTGTTGGCACTATTTTTTGACTTCCCAGTATGGAAAATGAGGATTTCATGATTTTTTCTATGTCCTCACTACACAATTGCCCCTATCCTCACAATATAATTATATTAAAACTTTTAAAGATCAGTATTATTATGATTACATAACACTACTTTCAGGTGAGCCATGAGCCATGTGGTAAACTATGATAACTTTTCTGAATATCTTACTGTTTTCTCCAGTACTTTGCCCCCTTTACTCAGTATTTTATATATTTCTCACTAATTCAAGCCCTAAATTTTAACCATATCTTTAAATCTCTTCTCATGACACTGAAATGCATCAAATATCCTATTAATTCCACCTTGGGAAAGAAATCACTTCCTGAGCCTTCTGACACACTGTGGGAGCAGAGCTGGGATTTCCCACTGTCAGCACCTGGAAACTTCCTTTGCTTCTTCCATGCTGGATCTCCTGTTTCCTGTATCACTTGTAGTTTTCTCTCCTGGTTTACTCTCTCATTTCAGTGAACAACCTCCCTCCAGTTGCTTCCTGAAAAGCTTGTATGTCTGAAAATGTCATTGTTCTACCCTCATACTTTATTAAGAGTTTGGCTGGATAGAAAGTTCTAGCTTTAAAATCATTTTCCTCCAGACTATTGAGGGCACTGCTCTACTGCCTTCTTTTTATTTTTATTTTTATTTTTTTTTGTAGTACGCGGGCTTCTCACTGCTGTGGCCTCTCCCGTTGCGGAGCAGAGGCTCCGGATGCGCAGGCTCAGTGGCCATGGCTCACGGGCCCAGCCGCTCCACGGCATGTGGGATCCTCCCGGACCGGGGCATGAACCCGTGTCCCCTGCATCGGCAGGTGGACTCTCAACCACTGCGCCACCAGGGAAGTCCTGCTCGACTGCCTTCTAACTGCCAGTGTTGCTATTGAGATGTCAAGACCCATTTTGATTCCTGATCTTTGCCTGTGATAAACTTTTTTTTGTTTTTAAACCCTGGAAGCTTATAGGATCTTCTCTTTGCCACCAATGAATTATTTTTAAAATAACATCTTTATTGGGATACAAATTTTTTTAATTTATTTATTTTTGGCTGCGTTGGGTCTTTGTTGCTGTGCGCGGACTTTCTCTAGTTGTGGCGAGTGAGAGCTACTCTTCCTTGCGGTGCGCGGGCTTCTCATTGTCATGGCTTCTCTTGTTGCAGAGCACAGGCTCTGGGCGCGAGGGCTTCAGTAGTTGTGGCTCTTGGGCTCTAGAGCGCAGGCTCAGTAGTTGTGGCGCACGGGCTTAGTTGCTCCGCGGCATGTGGGATCCTCCCAGGCCGGGGCTCGAACCCGTGTCCCCTGCATTGGCAGGCGGAGTCTTAACCACTGCGCCACCAGGGAAGCCCTACTGGGAGACAATTTGCATACCATACAATTCAGCCATTTACAGAGCTGGACAACCACCAGCATAATCAGTTTCAGAATATTCTCATCACCCCCAAAACAAATGCATACCCATTAGCAGTCACTTTCCATTCCTCCCTTCTCTCTTCCTCCCCTCCCCTCCCGTCCAGACCTAGACAACCAGTATGCCACCAATGAAATTTTAAAATAAAACTGGAAGACAGAAAGCAGACACATAAGTAGTAAAAAAACCAAACAAGGGCTTCCCTGGTGGAGCAGTGGTTGAGAGTTCGCCTGCCGATGCAGGGGACACGGGTTCGTGCCCCGGTCCGGGAAGATCCCACATGCCGCGGAGCAGCTGGGCCCATGAGCCATGGCCGCTGAGCCTCCGCGTCCAGAGCCTGTGCTCCGCCATGGGAGAGGCCACAACAGTGAGAGGCCCGCGTACCGCAAAACAAACAAACAAACACAAAACTCTTAGGACCTGAAAAAACAGGATCCTAAGCTGTCACTGGGGAAGGCTGAGAGCCAACTGATTCATATGAAAGACTGCAAAGGACTCAGGAATGTTTAGACATTCTTGAAACAGATCAGTCCTCCTTACTTCAACCATACATCTCCTTCAACTTGGTGCCAAAAATTTTATTCCTATCGTCTCCTTTCCTGTTGCCCTTGTGTTTGCAGGTTTATGCCTTTAAGAAAACTCCCTTAAGCGAAAGAAGCCAGCCACAAAAGGACAAATACCTATGATTCCACTTACACGAGGGACCTGGAGGAGTCAAATCCATAGACAGAAAGGAGATGGTGGTTGCCAGGGGCTGGAGGAAGGGAGGAGTGGGGAATCGGTATTTAATGGGTAGAGCGCTTCACTTTGAAGAGATGAAAAAGTTCTAGAGAAGGACGGTAGTGATAGTTGTATAACAATGAGAACGTACTTACTACTAAACTGTACACTTCAAAATGGTTAAATGGTAAATTTGATGTTACACACATTTTACCACAAAAAAGCAAAAGCCCAATAAAACCTCCCTTTAAACCTCACTTTAATGAGGTTTTGTTTGGCTGGGAGCAAAAGAAGGTGCACGTGTTCAATCCACTCTCTTTACACAGAAGTCTCTTGCAGATAAGATTTTTTTTTTCTCTAATTCCATTCTTTAGGCCAGATCAGTAGTTCTAAATCTTAGGATAACAGGACTTATTGTAAGGGCTACAGACACAAAACCATGTGTTTTTTCTATAGATTGTACTTCATGGGTGATTCCAGGGGTGACGTTTATTTGCCACACCAAGCCTTACCCTTTAGAGCCTGACCCTCCCATATTACCTTGGGCTGTATTAACAAAAGTGTAAAACTAAGAGCCAGAGAAGTGATATTCTGGACTAGAACACAGGTTCCTTTCTTGACTCCACATATTAAGAAGGTTGAGGTTAGCGGTAAAGGGCTTTAACTATCAAATGAGATACAGGTGGAGGAATGGGGGCGTGATGGGGAAGGCTGGGTGGGGTGGGGGTATGGTGTGAGTGTGAAAACATTTCCTCAAATCTGTAATATCTAACTGCACAGTCTTGATGAAACTCCCAACAATGAGGAAGCACAGGAAGAGAAGCCAACGTGAGATTCCAGTTCATATACGGGAGAATTTTCTGTCACCTGGGCACTGTCCAAATACAGGCTGGGCTGCCACTGGAAAATCAGGTTCTAGTTGTTGGCAGAAAGACCACTTGGGACGGGGATGCTGGGGCTGGACTAGCTGACCTTTAAGAGCCCTTTCAGTCCTGGGATTGTCTGTGAAAATGCTCATGTCCACAGAACATAAGCCCAAAAAGTAAACAAAATGCTGTGTCCCACCAAGCCAGGTGGTAAGTGTGGCGTGCTCTATTTTCAGAACATAATCCCCTAAGAAAAACAGGTTCCTAAGAAAAGGAATACAGGATTACAGGCAACATACAAGCCACAATTCTAGTCCACCCCTGCCTTTCCAAAATTCCTCTTTTTTTTTTTAATTTTTTTATTTTTATTTTTTTTATTATTTTTTTTTATTTTTTGCAGTACGCGGGCCTCTCACTGTTGTGGCCTCTCCCGTTGCGGAGCACAGGCTCCGGACGCGCAGGCTCAGAGGCCATGGCTCATGGACCCAGCCTCTCCGCGGCATGTGGGATCTTCCCGGACCGGGGCGCGAACCCGTGTCCCCTGCATCGGCAGGCGGACTCTCAACCACTGCGCCACCAGGGAAGCCCCCAAAATTCCTCTTTTTAACGATGTGAATTTCCAAACCCAAACGACAGTAATTCTCTACGAAATGCTCTCGTGCAAGTTGTAAATTTTTCCCCCTGGAAAAAAAATATCATTGGCTTCATTACTTTTCATCAAGAGGAAAACCTTCAACTTGAGCTAGTTTGGTTGACATTCCAAAATAGACATCTTCTAGAAGGCTTTGGAAAATTAAGCAAATAGAGTGTCAGAAGAATCACCTTCTCTTATTTATTAAAAGGTACATAGTCTTTCTGCAGCACTCCCAAAGCAATTTCTGCAATGTTACCAGGTTGAAGCGTACTTCTTTCTACTTACTGCATTCACTTTATTTTTTATATATTTTTAAAGTTTTGTCCTTTTTTAAAATTGAAGTATAGTTGATTTACAATGTGGTGTTAGGGGAATTCCCTGGCAGTCCAGTGGTTAGGACCCCGCACTTTCACTACAATGTCGTGTTAGTTTCAGGTATACAGCAGAGTGATTCATATAAATATAAAACTTTTCAGATTCTTTTCCCTTATAGGTTATTATAAAATATTGAGTATAGTTCCTTGTGCTATACAGTAGGTTGCATTCACTTTATTTATTTTTTTAAATATTTATTTATTTATTTATTTGGCTGTGCCCACCAGGAAAGTCCCGGTTGCATTCACTTTAAATATGTACCTTTCATTCCATCTCTGGAAAGATACAAAATACTTTAACACAAACCACAGATTCTTCAACTTTCTGTTTATTGGTTTCCTGAGCTCAGAACACTTTAAATATTCAGTTTATCCAATTCTTTCTAAATTACCAGTGGGCACAGCTTTTATAGACAGAGGGATCAGAAAAATGACCAGGGATGACGGTGCTCTAAGTACACGCTTCCCACGTCTAATCATAACCACTATGTGTGCTAAGCAGACAGGCTGCACTGTGCTTCCCCCATCTCTTACCCTAGCTGACATCACACCTCAACGGTTTTGACTATCTAGAGCTGTCAATATTCTTGGCAACGTCTATTGAATCTTTCCTAGTGACATAAAACACAGGGTTGAAAACTGATGGAACATATGACTTTTTTTTCCCTCCCAAGTTTTTTTTCTTTTAGAAAAACAGAAGACACTGAAGACCTTGCCTGCCAGTTTGCCAGTGACTACCATTGGTCTCCCTTCTGGGATGCAGCCTTCAAATTGCCTTCAAATCCCTTCTGGGATACAGCAGGTTAACAGTAGCGATGAATTACATGCTTATATCCCCATGGTTACCTAGCACAGTGCCTTGCACTTGGTAGCTGCCAAATGTTAGGTTCACAAAACTGAATGATGAAGAGACAGAGAAGAAAGATACTTTTTGAGGCAGGGAACCTCAAGCGTCCAACCCAAGTCTCTATCTCTCCCAGCTGGCAACAAGTACCTAGAGACAAATGCACAGTGCAATGCTGTGCAACCCCTAGAATGGAACTGGACGGTACTGCTCCATTCACTGGCTGGATCACAATGATTGTATCGAAGTCTTTTCCATACGATTCTTGGTGGAAAAACCAAGGCAAACCGATGATTAACCTAATATCTCAGCTTGAAGATTAAAATAAGCTACATACGGGAATTCCCTGGCAGTCCAGTGGTTAAGACTCCGTGCTTCCACTGCAGGGGGCACGGGTTCCAACCCTGGTCGGGGAACTAAGATCCCGCAAGTTGCGCGGCGCAGCCCAAAAGAAAAAGCTACCTGTTTTCACTCCCTGCTGTACAACAGAAAGGTATATTTGCCGCCTTTCAGATGAAATGTTGACCACAGCCAGGAGATTCTGAGGGACCTCATCAGATTCTACAAATGGGAAATAATAGTTCCTGGCAGATTGATACAGAATAATCACTGAAGGCAACAAAGTACTGATTTTAAAAGAAAACATCTTTATTCAGCCAAGGATGGACTGCCCGGGGCAATATTTCAAATTAACTACACAAATCTCCTAAAATTAGTTGTCATATGGGATTGCTCTCATGGTCGAAGTACAACTAAATGTATTTTGGCCTGAGGGTCAAGAGGCCACCACTGCCATTTCCCACACCACGAGAAATATTCTTGGAGCAAAACCCCATGCATGCATATCCACAGGCTGGCTTTTATCTAGGTTACAAAGGGTAGTTGTTTAATTTGAAAGAACAAATGTGTCCTCAGGCCTTATTTTTTAAATTATTTGAGTCAACAGTAGTCTAAGAGTACAAAATGAGATATCTTTCTAATTAAAACAAACACTGTCTAAATCCCCAAAGAGAGTTTTTATTAAAAATTACCCTCACTGCAGGAGAATGAAAATCAAATAAACTGATATATAATAAAAACTAAAAATATTTGAAAAAAATTTTTTCATATACATTTGGGGATAAGAGCTCTTTTCCCAATGTGCTTTTTAATGTCATTTCAGAATGACATGCTACAAAAATAAAACAAAGTTGAAAATTCATAAATGCTAAATAAACCACGATCTTTTTTAAAATCTAGGAATACGTAACTTTAGAAAAATTCTCCATAGGAAAATACAGACTGATAGAAGAAATTCTCATGTATTTGGCAAGCAGTGACCAAGTACCTACTAAGTGCCAGGCCTAAGCTACTGGCTCATTTATCACTATGTCTAAGGATTCAAAAGAAGGTTCTTGAGTGGCCGACATAATGAAATGTACATGCTCCCCCCACCAGAAGTGCACCAACTGTCTAAATCAGGGTTTGATAAAACACAGCCCATGCAGGAACCAAATCTGGTTGCCACAGGTTCTTGTAAATATGGTTTTATTGGAACACACCCATGCCCACTTATTTACATATTGTCTAAGGCAGTTTTCAAGTTCCAAAGGCAGAGCAGAGTAATTCCAACACGCACCACACCGCCGGCAGAACCTGAAATATTTACTGCCTGCTCTTTACAGAAATGTTTGCTGATGCCTGGTCTATATCAACACATATCCCGGTGCTTATTTAACATTTGCCCAGATAGCTTTGGACTTCCAGGTACAGAGTTATGAAAGAGGCAGCGGATCTCAGGAACAAGAGCCCTGACCTATGAGTCACAGAACAGGGATGGACGCCTGGCCTTGCCGTGTACTAGCCCCACAGCCTTGGCCGCTGACAGCTCCTCTCTGAACCTGGGTTTCCCACCTGTCAAAGGGAAGAACTAACACCTGCCTTACCCACCTCACAAGATGCAAAAGTGATTTTGCCACTGTAAAGCACAACCTCAAAAGCACAACCTCAAAGTGAATGGACAGTCACTATAAGCATGAAAGCTCACGCTGAATGTGGGTTTAGAATGTGCCACGTTAGGACTTTCTATGTGTCATCTCACCTAGTCCTCACAACTACCTTATTAGATGGGTACCGTTATGATCCCCCTTTTACAGATAAAGGAACCAAGGCTCAGAGAGGTTAAGGGATTTGCCCATTGTCACACAGCAAGTAAGTGGTAAGCTGAGACTCAAAGCCAAGAGTCAGACTCCAGAGCTTATGCTGTTAACTACCAAGAGCACTGATTCCCCAAACTCTGACTCACTGAGAGCTCTCCACCAAATCTATCCACTTCATTGAACAAAGGCCTACCAGTATCATTTCTGAGACAAGTGCTGTGCTTGGGCCTGGCACTGGAGGGGTACAATCTGTGTGACAGCCTCACTCATGTGCTAGATGTTAAAAATTGCCCATAAAATAAATATTAAAGCTTTATCTATATGGGTAGTGAAAACAAGCCCCAAGCAAAGATACAGTAATCTTACCTCGATGGGTGCCAGGATCAATTTCAAATGAAGAAACAACCCAGAACAACTGGCATGCCTACACAACTCAGAGGCCGCTTTGGCAACTCTGTCTTCTCTACACTTCTAAACATGAAGTGTGCATAATTTTGGACCCTGCATTTTTACTTAACACAGCACATCTAACAAAAATATGAGAGAAAACTTAAAAACAGTAACAACATAAAACATATTCCATAGGTGTTTCTTTTAGATTCCTGGCTTTCAAAAATGAAGGTTCATTTGGCAACCTGTGAGATTTTATCACTGCCCTTTTCGCCCTTCTGAAAAGCAATTTGGAAATATGTTGTCATACCCAGGCTAATTTACCCAGCATTTTCATTTCCAGGATTTTTTTAGACAAAAATAATCAGGGATGCTTACAAAAACGTAAGTATAAGGCTGTTCACTGAAATATTATTTATAAAGGCAAACATCTGGAAGCCACCTAACTGCCCAACATAAACCATTATCTAAATATATTTCAATGAATGTTTAATAGCTATTACCACCGTGTGTAGAAAACCGAGTAATCTACATGGAGGGACATTTCCTGTACTCTTCATAAACGTCAACATCAAGAAAAGGGCTGGGACTTCCCTGGTGGTGCAGCGGTTAAGCTGGGATAAAGTGAGACAGTGGCACGGATATATATACACTACCAAATGTAAAATAGATAGCAAGTGGGAAGCAGCCGCATAGCACAGGGAGATCAGCTAGGTGGTTTGTGACCACCTAGAGGGGTGGGATAGGGAGGGTGGGAGGGAGGTGCAAGAGGGAGGGGATATGGGGATATATGTATACATATAGCTGATTCACTTTGTTATAAAGCAGAAACTAACACACCATTGTAAAGCAATTATACTCCAATAAAGATGTAAAAAAAATTAATTAATTAAAAAAAAAGAATCCTCCTGCCAATGCAGGGGACACAGGTTCAATCCCTGGTCTGGGAAGATCCCACATGCCGCAAAGCAACTAAGTCCGTGTGCCACAACAACTGAGCTCGCGAGCCACAACTACTGAGCCTGCGTGCCACAACTACTGAAGCCCACATGCCTAGAGCCCGTGCTCTGCAACGAGAAGCCACTGCAATGAGAAGCCCATGCACCGCAACGAAGAGTAGCCCCCACTCACCACAACCAGAGAAAGCCTGCGCACAGCAACGAAAACCCAAAGCAGCCAAAAAAAGAAAAGAAAAATTAAAAGAAAAAAAAAAAGAAAAGGGCTGAAGAATTTTTCCAGAAGAAAAGAGGCTAAGGAGACATGACATCTAAATGATCCTGAATTGGATCCTGGTTTGGGGGTTAAAAAAATATTGCTATAAAGAGCATTTTGGAGAAAACTGGCAATATATGAAAATGCAGTTTATATTAGATATTAGTACTGTATCAATATCAAATTTCCTGAATTTTCAAACTTTATTATGACTATAAAATAACATAAAAGGGCATGATATCTGCAACTTATTTTTAAATGGTTCAGAAAAAAGCTGCATTAAAAATAATATCTAAATATATGTAATACATGTACATTATATACGTAAATTCACATATACATGAATATGAAGAGAGAGGGAAAGCAACTATGAGAAATGTTAGCAGTTGGTTAAAGCAACACAAAAATTCTTTGTACTATTCCTGTAACTCTTTTCTAAGTTGAAAATTATGTGCAAATGAAAAGCTTAAAAAATATCTGAAATTTCTTTACTGGGAAAATGCTTATGCTAAAATGAATAAAAACATTAGGATACAAAACAAATGTTTTTTGATATTTAATATTTTTTGAGTTTATAGGAAAAACTATATATTCAGCATGCTGTCTCAAGAATGGGGACAGTTTATGGGCTTCCCTGGTGGCAGTGGTTGAGAGTCCGCCTGCCGATGCGGGGGACGCGGGTTTGTGCCCCGGTCCGGGAAGATCCCACGTGCCGCGGAGCGGCTGGGCCCGTGAGCCATGGCCGCTGAGCCTGCGCGTCCACAGCCTGTGCTCCGAAACGGGAGAGGCCACAACAGTGAGAGGCCCACACACCGCAAAAAAAGGAATGGGGACAGTTTAAAAAATATATATTAGAAAGAAGCCTAAATATTACCAGTGGCCTGTGGTTTCTGAGTGGTGAGATTCTATTTGAACTTTATTTTCTTTTTATTGTTTTTATACTTTGTGTATCTACAGTTTTTATAGTAGTATTTTCATAACCAGGAAAAATAAATATTATAGGTAAATTATACACTTATATGAATCACACACACATCTGATTCAGTCTTCAAACACTTTTCTGTAGTGCTAGCTCAATACTTCATGTCAGAGGAATTTGAAGATAAGGTGTCTAAGCCCTAAACAGATTAAATCCTGCTCACAGCAGCAATTTTACACTGGTAAATTTCACAACATATTTGAAATTACTTTCCACTCAAATCTCAGAAGAGCAGGGGCAGACTACAGGACTGGTGTATGAAAACACTGGCACTCCAAGCATCAGCTAGAATTTTCTCAAGATTGTCAAACTGACAGCAAAAATAACTGTCCCCGCATGAAAGAGCATATCCTTCTAATTCGTCTCTTATAATAACGTCTTTTACCTTAAAACCTTATTAGAATATGTGTGTATATAATTCTTTTCTAAACCATTGGAGTCAGTTGCAAATGTAAGGCTCATTATTCCTAATACTTCAATGTACATTTCCTAAAAATAAGGACCTTTTTTTACCTAGCCACAGTACAGCCTCCAATCACGCAATTAACATTGACAGAATCCCACCATCTAAACTACAGACCCCATTCAAATTTCAACGGTTATCCCAATGATGTTCTTATCAAAAAATGGTTCAATCCAGGGTCCCATGTGGCATTTATTCTCATGTCTCTTTAGTTTCCTTCAATTTGGGGCACTTTCTTGGTCTTTCATAATCTCGATGCTTTAAAAAATTACAAACCAGTTATTTTGCTGAATGCTCTTCCATTTGGGGCTATCTGATATTTTCTCATGATTAGATCCAAATTACAAGTTTTTATAGGAATATCACAGAAGTGATGCTGTGTTTTTCTCTTGCTCATCTCATCAGATGGTGATCAATGTCAATTTGTCCAATTACTGATGGTGGTAGTTTTTAATTTCAGACTAGGGTGGTGTCTGCCAGGTTCCTCCACTGCAAATCTACTCTGTTCCCTCGGCAATTAATATGTATTTTGTGGAGAGATACGTGAAGCTATATAAACATCCTGACGGAACAAAAGAACAGTTAAAAGTTTATGCCAAGTAGCGATCAAGTCAGCCTTTAGAAAATAACTAACACATCTTCATAATATATTTGCTAGTTACATTTAAGAAATATAGTACACCCCAAATTTTTTTCAGAACCTGCACAGAGAAAAGACTTTTGGGTAGAATCTTCCATATAGAAGTGATGACGTTGGATGTAAACCCGAGTCCCTGGAGAAACTGAAAACTTAATATCATTTGCCCTCTAGTTACATCCCTAGAGCTGGCATCTAAAATACATTCTTTTCTTTTTATAATTTTATTGAAGTATAGTTGATTTACAATGTTGTGTTAATTTCTGCTGTACCGCAAAGTAACTCAGTTATACAGCCAGTTATATCAGCCCAGGCAAATACATTCTTTTTCATATTCTTTTCCATTATGGTTTATCACAGGATATTGAATATCGTTCCCTGTGCTATACAGTAGGACTTTGTTGTTTATCCATCCTATACATACTAGTTTTCATCTGCTAACCCCAAACTCCCAATCCTTCCCTCCCCCACCTGCCTCCCCCTTGGCAACCACAAGTCTGTTCTCAAACATCTGTGAGTCTCTTTCTGTTTCGTAGATACGTTCATTTGTGTCGTATTTTAGATTCCACACTAAGTGATATCACATGGTATTTGTCTTTCTGACTTAGTTTGCTTGGATTCCACATGTAAGTGATATCATATGATATTTTTCTCTTTCTGACTTACTTCACTTAGTATGATAATCTCTAGGTCCATCCATGTAGCTGCAAATGGCATTATTTCATTCTTTTTTATGGCTGAGTAATATTCCATTGTATATCTCTACCACATCTTCTTTATTAAAATACATTCTTGACTCATCTGAACTTTCTTGTTTATTCTTTTAATAAAAGTCTTTTAACTGAGATAGAACAACAAGCTAGGCTAACCATGGCCCAAGTCTGTGGATCACAAAAACAGGTCCTTGTAGAACATCCTATAAAAAGCATGTCAGCTGTGGCAATTCTCAGGTCAGGTCATGAGGCTTGCTTCAAATGTCCCAGTTGAGAAGTTTCCAGGAACTCCCATGGAAGAACAACCCTGAGTCTTTTTACTAAAGCATTTTTTCCCCCAAAGCTCTGTGTCAATCTGAAAACACAAGGCCAGCGATGACACATTCTTGCTTAGGACAGGGAATCTGTCCTTCAGATGGACTTGCAGATAGAAGCTTCAGGGCTTTACAAAAAGGCAGTCTGTGCTTGAAAATCTATGATGAGGTTATTCCAAGAGTAATGCAGAAATCAATTATAATTTTCCTTTCTTGTACCTGGCAAGCACAGTCGTAGAAACCTTTCCTAAGGCAATAATTAACAGTCTGGGTTTGTTGCTGTGTGAATTCTTGGGCCTAAAAATAAACAGTGATGTATTTCTCCTCTTCCTCATTGTCTCAGATTTCCATTTTTCTAATAACATGTTCTCTTTAGAGAATCACATTGAAGTTGACATATAAAGTTAAGGAAGGAAGAAAAGAGGAACGCCAGCTGGGTGAGCCCAAAAAATAGGGTCATTTGGGGTGTCGACCAAGGTGGAACTGGGGCCGAACTCAAGAGAGGGGAAATGAATTGAGTAGCCCACAAAGTGAGAGCAAGGTACGGGGAAGAAAGTCATTTAATTAGAGAGTAGTCTGAAAGCTGGCTGCTCTCTGCAGTGGGTTATCTGGGCAGGCTGACTGCCTTTGTAGGGGCAGGCATCATATGGATAGATTATGCCTCCTGGTGGTCCATATACTTCCAGAGCGTTTATGCTATATAAACACTGCTTCCCCAAACACGACATGACTCCTGCACGTAAGGATGCCTGTGTCCTAACTACCAATCTCTCACAACCAATGTCTTCCCCATCCCTTCCTTCAAACCCTTAGTGCCATTCTCAGAACAGGGAGGACCCAGGACAAATCATTTCTCCCAGGTCCACCTTCAGTTTTTCTTCCTTTTCCACAACTGACACCACAGGCAAATTCTATCATCTACATGATTCTAGAAAGATCCAAGGTTAGCAGCAGGCAGTTTTTGGAGACCTCTGATCAATCAGGGACCGCCCCATTCTGCTTGGCCACCTGCCAGGCAAGCCGTGGAGCTGGTCCAGAGTGAGTCCCTCATCCCATCCATCCCAGCATGGCTGCAGGGTATTCTGAGAGGCTACTTTTACCCTCAATGATTCAAGCTCAGCATTCCTCCATCCTTCACACACAGGCAGAAAGCGCTATGTTGCAATGAGCCCCGCGTTAGCGCTGGCAACCTGGTCCATGGCTGGACATCCCATCCTGTTTCTCCTACATGCTACCCAGGCTGGTGGGTTCCTATTTACGAGAAGCAAGAATTCACTTGGTAAATTCTCAGAGTGTAAGCTAAGTGCCAGATCTTCAAAGGCTGCCGTGGAATCCTGCCCTTACAGAGGAGAAAAAGACAAAAGGAGGAAGCCTGGGAAGGGAGCCAAGGAGGGGTCACAGGAAAGGTCAGGTCTTCCTTGTTATCCCCGCCACTGCCCTCAAAAGCCCTCACTGGCCTTGGACCACTGCAAGCTCCTCCAATTCCATTCGCTAGTGGCCACCCAGGAAATCTAACTCAATGATAAAACTTTGTAAAAAGTTTGAACGTTACCACCTTAGATCTGCTTTCTTCATAGGCATCTAAATGCACAGTACCTGATTCTTTCATATTTCATTACTAACAATCGCTGCCACACTGGAGGTGGTGGAATTTATTCTTCCAACTTTCCCATTTCTTCTCTTTCTTGTTTTTACCTAGACTGCAAGACTACTAAGTTGCCTGGTCATAAAACTATGTAGACAAGTGAAACAGATGACATAACACCTGCAGTTTTAATGAAACAAGATAAATCTTGAAAAGGGGTGCAGAGTGATGTTACCACCAGGCATCTGAAGTTGTTGAATGAGTTAAGTTTTACATGAATGTCAGCTTCCTTTTTCTTAATCGTTCAAAAGACAACAAATAAAAAGGCTTAGCCTGTCACTTTGGGGAGTAGAAAACTGGGTTGAAGCCTATGGAAAATGATGAAGATTTAGGATTTTCTCATTATTTTCTTCTATTTCTTTCTCCCCTCTCCCCCCACCTCTGCCCATGTCAGTGGTTTGTTTTATAGCGAAACATGGTTAAATTTCTTTTACCAACAAGCTTAAGTAGCACATTTCCCTGGATGTAGTGTTATACGGGTTCAGAGAAAATCTGAGAAGAAAAAATTCAAAAATCCAATAAAATGAAATAATAATATGAACTAATAATAACTCACCCCTCACTGTTTCCTTAATGCTCAATGTCTGCACTATCTATGAATATATAATGCCGAGAAAAACCATAAATAACCAAATTTTTTACTTAGAATGACCTTATAAATCTTGTATATTTATAAACTAGTCATATGAAGCCCAAGACAAAACATTTAGGTAATTACACAGTGACGTCCAGAACACAGGAATCCCCAAAATCATCCTCAGGTTCTTATAACTCAATACTATTACTTCAGTCTAGGTGAATTTTATAGAGTTTTAGCCAAAATTTATCTGAAGAGAAACTATAACAGTGCTAAAAATCCTGAAAGGATATCCATTTTCTATGCGTTAGTGAGGCAGGGCAGTTACTGTGCAGAAAAGTTTCTAACCTAAAAATAACTGATCTTCGGGGGCTTCCCTGGTGGCGCAGCGGTTGAGAATCTGCCTGCCAATGCAGGGGACACGGGTTCGAGCCCTGGTCTGGGAAGATCCCACATGCCGTGGGGCAACTAGGCCCGTGAGCCACAACTACTGAGCCTGCACGTCTGGAGCCTGTGCTCCGCAACAAGAGAGGCCGCGACAGTGAGAGGCCCGCGCACCGCGATGCAGAGTGGCCCCCGCTTGCCACAGCTAGAGAAAGCCCTCGCACAGAAACGAAGACCCAACACAGCCAAAAATAAATAAAATAAAAAATAAAAATTTTAAAAAATAAATAAAAGAAAAATGACTGATTTTCAATGAAAGAAAACCGGAAGGAGGGGTTACAGAGGACCGGTCCCCAAGAGCAATGGAAGAAAGTTAACTGAGCCATGAACCGTCAAAGACATCAAAAGAATGATCACGTCCTGAAGGGCCATGGGGGGAGGGCGGGCACTCAAGTAAGAAGCTTTCCAAAGTCAGAGATCACCTGTAAAATTTAAGAAAACGCAGAGCCATTTTGGTCTTCCCCGTTTCCTTGAAAAAAGAAAACAGACATTTGGGACCTCACTATAATATTCATAAAAATTCTATTGTATCCCCTATTATGATGTGAACAGTTACTATTTACTGAGCATCTATCAGACTCTTTATACTTTAGGTTAAACTATACAACATTCCCAATACTTGACCATCTTAATCTATAAATACGGCGATTTCAGATGGATTCTCCCTAATTCATTACCTCTAATTTCTAATTCTAACTTTGCAAGATGGGAATTATTATTCCCATTTGCAGATGAAGAAATAGATATAAGTAAGAAGCGTCACATGCCCCGAGGTCATGCAAGTACCAGGAAGCACCAAGTTCTCACCCCAAGTCTCACAGACCCCAAAGCCAAGGGTCAGGAGCCTTTCTTTCAAGAGTACAGCTCAGGGCTTCCCTGGTGGCGCAGTGGTTGAGAGTCCACCTGCCGATGCAGGGGACACGGGTTCGTGCCCCAGTCCGGGAAGATCCCACATGCCGCGGGGCGGCTGGGCCCGTGAGCCATGGCCGCTGAGCCTGCGCTCCGCAACGGGAGAGGCCACAGCAGTGAGAGGCCCGCGTATCGCAAAAAAAAAAACAAAAAAAAACCCAGTACAGCTCAGAGTCATCTGGGGTAGGTGTATTTAGTGGAACACAGAGCTTTAATGATCACAGGTAGTCTGTAAAGTTTTTGAAATATATTTTACACCACTTGCCAGCTTATGTATCACCTTGACCAAATTACTTAACGGCACTTGTCTTAGTCTTCTGATATGTAAAAGTGAGAGGACTGAACTAGAGGATTGATGAGCTCCTTTTTCATTTCTTTGAATTTGAATAATAATCACAAATATAATACATTTTTAGTTTTTTAAAAAATGATTTTTAAAAAAATTATCATCACTCTTTGGAAGCTAACCAACCACTACAGGAAAGTTTAAAGTAGGAGAAAGTCTTTCCAGACTTTCCTTTCTCCTCTAACTTTGGTGGTCTGTATCCACCTGGAATTTTACCAGATCTAAGGGTGGGGCTCTAAGCCATTCCCTTAGCCTCTCTGAGACTCAGTTTCTTGGTGTGCAATATGGGATAGGGTGATGTCAGCTCAGCCTCCTTTCAGGAGATGAATGTATTAGCGTCGATGAAAGGGTTTCCACAATGGGTTGTGTTGCAAGGTTTGAGTAAGGCTTTGCTGGGAGTCATGATCACATGCTTCCCTCCCTGGAATTTGCCAGGATACCCACCAGGGGGGAATGCCTGCCAACCCTCTTCCTCCCCAGCGTCTCCCCATTCATGACCAAGCAGCGTCCCTCAGTGAGTCAGGACAATAAAGGTTGGGCACCCCTGAGCTAATCAGATAACATTAGAAAAATGGAGATAGCCACCAGATATGATTCAACCAGAATAAAAATACTTATACGACCATCTCTGAATCATGTTCCCATCACTCCTGATAAATCAGACCCGGCGGAAACCAGTGAGTGTGAGGGGCCTCTGGGAGTCACTTAACTGCAGTTCTAGCTCTGCCTCACTTGTCTCCCCAAAGACACAGGTTCTGGAAAGCCGATGGACTATCTGGAAGCTGTCATTTCCTCAGTGCCTCCCAGTCATCCTATGGTTTTTGAGTTAAGTCAGTAAGAAAACTCACACGTGTCATTTAATTTTGGAGCCGACAGAGACCCACCCACAGGATCATCTGGTAACTTACAACCCAAGAACATACTTGATGCAAACAGCTGAAGATTCTGTGCCAGGCATACTGAAGGGTTGAAATCGACCATGTTAATGAGCAAGAAAGATAAGCAGTGGAGAGCGCCATACAGAGTGAAGTAAGTCAGACAGAGAAATGCAAATATTGTACAATAACACATATATGTGGAATCTAGAAAAATGGTACAGATGGTCTTACTTGCAAAGCAGAAATGAAGACCCAGATGTAGAGAACAAATATATGGATACCAAGGGGGAGAGGGGTAGGGTGGGAGGAATGGACAACTGATGGGAACACACTGGGAATATACAACAGGGAGCTCTACCTAATGCACTGTGGTAACCTAAACGGGAAGGAAGTCCAAAAGGGAAGAGATATCTGTATGTGTGTGGCTGATTCATTTTGTTGTGCAGTGGAGGCCAACACAACATTGTAAAGCAACCATACTCCAATAAAAATTAATAAATAAATACATTTAAAAAAAAAAAAAGAAAGATAGGCAGTGGACTTAACATACTAAAAATGCACCTGTCTCACAATCAAGGGATATTTTTCTTCTGTTCCTGGGACAAACAAATGTTTTAAAGTCAACTAAGAGGCAAACACAAAGAATAATTAATATCCGTAGTTTTCAAAACACTTTTACATGGCAACTTACTTGATCCTGAATGGTCGAGGAAGGGAAATTTACATTTATTAAAAATATATTATTGAGGGCTTCCCTGGTGATACAGTGGTTAAGAATCCACCTGCAATGCAGGGGACATGGGTTCGAGCCCTGGTCCGGGAAGGTCCCACATGCCACGGAGCAACTAAGCCCATGCGCCACAACTACTAAGCCTGCGTTCTAGAGCCCGCAAGCCACAGCTACTGAACCTACGTGCCACAACTACTGAAGCCCACGCGCCTAGAGCCCGTGCTCCGCAACAAGAGAAGCCACTACAATGAGAAGCCCGCACACCGCACCGAAGAGTAGCCCCCGCTGGCTGCAACTAGAAAAAGCCCATGTGCAGCAACGAAGACCCAATGCAGCCAAAAATAAATTAATTATTTTTAAAAATATATACATTATTGAAAATACACCAGCCACTCTGGATTGGTTACTGCACGGCAACAACTAATCATAGGTATTATTAGCCCATTTTGCAGTTTACAAAACCAAGGCTTTGGGAGGTAGAATAACTTGATCAAATCGTTCTGAACTCTCCAATTCTACAGGATTCTTTCCCTACAACCTAGCCCTTTGACTTGATGAGTCTGTGGATTACTTGATGGCTTTCGAAAATACAACATTTTGCAAATTAGGTAGAGCTGACCCTGAAAAATGTCAACTTCCTTCCTACATTATGCTCTTGCTTCCATACTGTAAGATCCCTCGTTGGTGGGCAGTTCTACACTCTGCCAACCAAGGGCTAATTATTTCTGGTACCCAGAAGTGAGAAAACCAAGAGAGGAGTTCTCTCCATCACTGGAGAGCTCCCCAGACCCACCACTGGAGCAGATGGAGTGGGGGGTTCCCATATCGCTTCACTATTAGTGTCAAGTGAGACCAAACCCACAACACCCCTCAGTAACTTAACTGCACCACCACCTAAAACCCTTATTTTCACGCTACTCAGCTGCCCTCTTTAAAGGGGGCTGGACAGAAGTCTGATCAGGAAAACAGGAAAAGAACAAAAAGAGTCAAGTGAAGTCTGCTGGAGACTTTGTCCTATTTAACCAACCCGTCATGAAAGTTATTTGAGTAAAATGTACAGCCCCAAAGGATTACACACATTCCATGAAATACCATCTGCCCCAAGTTCTGCTGATACTCAAAACTGTGGTATTATAGAAAAAAAAAAAAAAGTTTGGAACATAAACAAATATGAATCTAAACCCAATCTGGGAAACTCTCACTTGCTAAATCCTCCCTTGCTAAAAGCCGCAGAAGTATGTCAACCACCGCTACCTTATCATTCTCCAGAGATTTTGGCAAAAAGAAAAGTCTCCAAATTTAAATAGAGAAAAGAAATCTCCAAGTTTGGTTTTCACTTTTGATGACAAATAGACAAATATATTTAAAGGCACCACAACATTCCTTTACCCACCCCAGCAGACTGAGTAATCGTCACCATAAATACTTGATCAGAAAAGCTGATTGAAAGATACCACCAGAATAATAGGGAAGGTGTAAAAAGAACTCCAAGAGGAGTGGAAGAAGCCTGGGCACCTTGAGTTAATCTAAGCAAAGCTCCCTAGTCTACAAACTAAAGGACAAACCATTCAGCTTTAACCAGCATTTGGGGGAAAACCTTCGTTAATGCTAGTAAAAAATACAAAGCAGTATGGCAAAGAAAGTTGAGAACTTGATATTTTTTCTCTCTCACAATATTAGCTTACAGCTTAGCAACAGCTAGGGTGGAGGAGGAGGTTCCTGTGTTTGTACCCGCTCCTCTCAAATGCCTTTATTTTTTTTTTTTAATTTTTATTTTTTTAGAGAGAAATCTACTGTTGGGGCAAGGGAGACTCAGACTTTTTTTTCTCCTGGGTAATAATGGATTCAATTGCCTTGAAGTCGGTGGACTCCTGGGTTGGAAATACCAAGCAGACAAACAGGAATAGAATAAAGTAATGCACCAGCCAGATGACGTGCCTTAGACCTACATTCTAGAATGCCTTAGGGCACCCTTGAAGAGAAAAATATTTCATTCAGCAAAACTATCAATTTAATTTTTTAAAGTTTTCTTAAGCATTACTAGAAAAAATGAGAGTATTTCCATCTTTGAGATTAAAATAATCTAAATATGAAATTTTTAACTGAGAGAACAGCCACTTAGGCAATGTTATCAGACCTACGTTACCAAGAGATGGAACCCGGCCTCCCCCTCTCCCTAAGGGGCCCAGAGTTAGGGAAAGCTAACTCCCTCGCCAGTTAGATAAAGGTTATCTACTAACGGTCATTCCCTTCCTCATTTTATATCCTCCCATGGATAAGAAAGCCAGGCCATATTCACTTTTATTATCAATTATCTGATAAAAACAGCTTATTCTTACTGAATAATCTGAGAATCTCCAAAATCGATTACCACGCCAACGACCATAATCTTAAAGGGAGACGAAGAGGAAAGAAAGAATAGGAACCACAAATATTTGCGAAATTGTGGCAAATGCAGATACTAATGTTTACAGTCAGATTAAGAGAACAAGAACAATATATTAAAAAGAACTGACTGGCATTTAGTGGCTAATAGGTTGCTTCCTCTATATGTTAGTCTTGAATGCTAACCACATGCCAGGCTCTCTGTTAAACTCTTTATCAATGTTTTCTCATTTAAACCTCCCAACAACTCTATGGGGAAAGTACTATTATCCCCATTCTACAGACTGAAAGAAACTGAAGCTTAGAAAAGATTCAATAATTCCCCCAAAGTGACATGGATACTAAAGACAAAGCCAGGATTGGGGCTTGGGCTACCTACCTCTGGAATCCACACTACAGAGTGTACTCTCTCTAAGCCATGCATTTTGCAAATCCACATCCTCTTGTGACATGTCCTGACAGATGTCTCATAATATACGATGATTTACTGTGATTTAGTTTTTCCTGTATTAGCACTTTGGCACTTGCTAGAGAAGCGAACTCCTTGAAAGTAGGGACTGGGGAATTCTTCTGATCTCCGGAGGACTTCACAGATGGCTCATGCCTCTCAACAACAAGGGTGGGACAAATGGTGGAAGCAGCCCAAGTGTCCATCGATGGATGACGGATAAACAAAATATGGTATAGACATACTCTGGAATATAATTCACCAATATTAAAAAGGATGGAAATTCTAACAGCTGCTAAAACATGGGGGAACCTTGAGGACATTACGCCAGTCACAAAAGGAGAGATACTATGTAATTCCACTTAGATGAGTTACCTCGAGTAGCCAAACTAAGAGAGACCAGAAGTAGACGGTGGTTACCAGGGGCTAGAAGGGGAGAGGGGAAGGGGGAGTTGGTATTTAATGGGTACAGGGTTTCAGTTTTACAAGATGAAAAGTTCTGTGGACCAATGGATGGTGATGGTATCACAACAATGTGAATGTACTTAATGTGACTGAAAATGGTCCAGATGGTCAATTTTATGTTATGTGTATTTCACCACAATTAAAATGACAAACAAGCAAGCAAGGGGAAGAACTAGCAGTGCCATCACAGAAATGCCCCAGCATGCTTCTCAGGGCCGGCAGGCAGAAGGGACCCTGCTGTCATGGGTGTCGGGGAGCTGGCCCTCCGCCTGGAAGTCACCCTACTGGGGTGACACCAAAGCCCACAGAGGGGAAGAGCCATCCAAGGCTGCCCCCACTGTGTTTCCACAGCCTCGCAACCCCCAGGTCACTCTCATGCCCTTTCTGACAGCCGGGGAAGCATGAGAAGACAGCAAACTCTAAGAAAGTGTGTCTTTGAGACCTCGACAGGCACCTCTTCCTGTTTCAGAGCTTGGGCCCCTGCAGGGCCCAGATATGCAGTGCCCTGGATGCTGGAAGACAAGTCCAGGCATCCATCATTTCCCTTATCATGGAGCTACAGTGGGGGAAAAAAAAAGCAAGGAGAGGTAGTTTCCACCTTGGAAATATGACAAACCAGAATTAATTTGCAAAGGAAACAATATTGAGAAATGTGACAACTCGGGATTCCTTTGATGACAGAGGTGTGGTAATTATGAAGCTGCCCTCATCCCAGGGCCAGAGAGCAGCCTAGACAGTAGGAAAACACAGCTCACCACATGTTCTCCTCTTCGAATCAGTCCTGTGGGCTCCAAAGAGGGTACCATGAACCACACAGGCCCATCTTGCTGAGTGTTCTTCAAGGGAATGGACCAGCTGGACCTCAAACACTTTCTGAGGCCACTTTACCATTGGGTGTTCGGGGCCCACTGTCTTCAAGACCAAGGCTGGGCTCAGAGGTCAGACAAGACCAGCGCTTCCCTTGAAGGAAGTGAACACACCCACCACTGGAGGATTCAAATCTACTGCTCTCCTTTAGCTTTCCAAAGATAGTTTTTCATGAACTTTTTTTTTTTTTTTGATGGTGATGTTTATTTTCTATTTCTGTCATTTGGATTTATCTTTTGACTGTTTTTAATAAAAGTCAAAATTGGTACCAATGAAATAAAATTTCTGTGTGGATGACTATGCTTTATCGTGGTAAAATATACAAACATAAAATTCAGCATTTTAACCATCTTCAAGTGTACAGTTCAGGGGCATCAAGTATACTCACATTGTTCTGCTACCGTCACCACCACCCATCCAGAGAACTCTTTTCATTTTGCAAAACTGAAACTGTACCCATTTAACACTAACTCCCCATTCCTCCCTCCCCCCAGCCCCTGGCAACCACCACTCTAGTCCATGAATATTTCTGAGATCTTAATGAATGCCTTCTCCTTTTACGTGCTCTCCTCCTTCCTCCCCCTTAGGCAGGCAGGCAGCCAGCAGGATGCTTGCTTTGGAGATCTGGTGTCAAGGAGTCAAGGTTCTTCCTAGCTTTTGTAAAAATCTAAGCTATAGACAAGATTATGCAAGGCATTCTAGAAAGCACCCTTCCATCCTCTACCTCTGGGTGTTTTGCTCTGTTCCCTGGAAGCTCCCAGTAGAGCTGGCAAGACTTCAGAGAGGAAAGACTCCAGGCTCCAGGTTCCCAGATTTGCCAAGGATTCCCAGGCTCCATCCCATGCCTGTGTGGAACAGCCGAGAGCCTCAAACTTGCCCATGGGGACAGAAACAGTCAAAGCAATATAGACACGTGACTGGAAATCACAACTAAAACCGGTGTCGGGAGGTGTCTAGATGGCCCTTTTCCTAAAACCTTAGACCTTGGATGCAATCATAAGGTGGGCGTCTTCCCAAGATAACTGAGGTTAAATTTTCTATTAGCCGGACAGACTGAAGCCTTGGAGACAAAATAGTTAATTTACAAAAGTTATAAAATGCTACGTTTTTTGCAAGCCTTTGCTTGTGGACTGAGACCCATACCCTCAACTGCAGTAGGAGACGGCAAGTTTAGTTTGTCTTAAGTACAAAGAAGGCAGAATAAGTTTGGTAAAGATTAAGAGACTGTGTATAAAAGCCAGACTACAAGGATTCAAATTCTGACTGTGCTACTAGATACACGCCCTTGTCTTAAACCGCTGTGCTCAGTTTCTTCATCGGTAACAAAAATTTCTAATACTGGTATCTTCCCAACAGGAGGACGTTACGAGGGTTAAAGATGGCAATATAGGGCTTCCCTGGTGGCGCAGTGGTTGAGAGCCCGCCTGCCAATGCAGGGGACACGGGTTCGTGCCCCGGTCCGGGAAGATCCTACATGCCGCGGAGCAGCTGGGCCCCGTGAGCCATGGCCACTGAGCCTGCGCGTCCGGAGCCTGTGCTCCACGGCGGGAGAGGCCACAACAGTGAGAGGCCCGCGTACCGCAAAAAAAAAAAAAAAAAAAAAAGAAAGAAAGAAAGATGGCGATTCATATGTGGCACTTGGAAGAGGGTCTGATTTTCAATGAATATTCATTATCAGAAGCATCTTAAATCCCCTTTAATCTCCCAGTATCTGCACTTATGGAAGATTCAACTCACTGAAGAAATATGAAAATCTGAGCTTTTTCAAAGTTACGCTCTTTTGAAAGAAGCTTCATCCCAATTTGTGTATGAAAATGGGCCCATGTTAAAGGTTCAAGGTTTTATTCAATTGTACACATATTGAATTATGTTTTCCTCTGTTCATGTAAACTGTGCCCTTGGTTTGGACCCATTCTTCATAAAGCCCCAGTAATTGTTACTCTGTATGTGTCCAAGGATTTGCAGTAGTCAGTTGTGTAATGATTCTTACTAGCATTCTTCCAGGACAATTTTGAAAGGCATAATTTGTGGCCCAAAGAATTTAGTGGATCTTTCAAAAGATGGCATACATTATCAAGCCCAAGAGGACCCTTGAGGCGTTCATGAGATGTGACAACACACTTAGAGGGTGTGGGCTGAAGACAGGAGGGGTACCTCGGGGGACAAAGTCCTCTAAGGTTTTCTTCCTCTCATTTATTTATTTATTTATTTATTTATTTATTTATTTTGGCCGCAATGCACAGCATGTGGGATCTTAGTTCCCCCACCAGGGATTGAACCTGCGCCCCCTGCAGTGGAAGTGCAGAGTTTTAACCACTGGACCACCAGGCAAGTCCTCTTCCTCTCATTTATACACCTTTAGGACTCATATTAAAGACAAAATTGTTTCTAATACTGATTTCCCAATTATTTTCTCAAAACAATTACTAGGAATCAGTTACCAGATGTCAAATCTCCCCCTTTTTGTGACATAACCAATAATCCTCCATAATCTCCTGTTCTCTGATTTCCACTGTTCCCCAGAACTCCACATTTCCCAATTTAAAGCCCTCTGGAGCCGATCAGCTGGTCTGCTGGAAAAACACAGGCTTCCCAGTGCTGGGAAGATTCATTCCACTCTGGCCAGAAGCCCAGCACTCCAGCTTCATCTGCCCCGGCCTCTGGCTCCAAATGCTGGAGCTGGACGTCTGTGTAGCCTGCCTTCACTCCCCAAGGCGTCCCCTTTCATTTGCAAAGGATCATGAGAGTTATGAAAAGAAGGTACACAGAAGTTGCGAAGAGATTTTCTTCTCCTTGGGATGCCTCGGTGATAAATCTAAAACTTGTTGAGAACAATCTACTTCAATGACAATGTTCATTTAAAAGTATAGGAAAATGATCGTTATAATATCGACAGTGAAAGAAAGCTGGAAAACACACTAGAACCAAGAAAGAATTCTGTTTTCCAACTCTAGAGCTCGAGAAAAAGCAAGTTTTAATCAGAGTAGAACAAGAAAGTAGGTAGAGGTGTTTGTAGCCATTCTGACGGAGATAAATGCCAAGGGTTCTTTATCGGATAGAATTTCAGTTCAAAACTTTTCCCTCCCTTAATATACACTGGGCATCCTGGTTTCACTTCCCAGTCGTGATTCAGGTTGATTTTCAGCTCACAAACGGAAGACAGAGAGAAAAGGAGGGAGGGAGGCAGAGGGGATGGAGGGGAGAGAGTTCCAGATGTTCTGGACCAGAATCTAGAGAGAAAGAGAAGGGGCAGGGAGAGAGGAGAGGAGAGGTGTTTGTCAGTGGAGGTGCTGGAATTAGAGGAGCTGAGTGAGAAAAGGGGGAGATGAGTAGATCCCAGGGGCAGGCAGGGAGGCAAGGTGGTAGGAAAGAGGCTTTGCTTCCCTTCACCAGTCTTGCGTTTATTCCCTTTCCTCCCCCAGCCTCCAGGTATCACAGCTGACCCAACACAGCTTGCTTGGAGGCTGAGAAATAGAACAGAGGCCTGGGCAAGTTTGGGGGGTAAAACAAACAAAAGGTACTGTTGCCAGGCAGGACTGGAGGGGGCGGAGTGACCCCCACGCTCAGAAACATTTCTGCAACATCCTGGGTACCAGAGCCAGACACTCTCATAACCCTAACAGAAATCTATCATGCTGCAATTTCAGCTCTTTTACTCTTTCCAAGTCCCAGTAAAGAGAATCACATTTGCATAGCAAAATGCAATCAGTATCATCTAAGTTACACTTGCTAGAGAGCTGCAGGCATCCGAAGCTATGGAAACATATCTACAGGATGTGAATTCCAGATATGGACGACTAGATCTGGGTTTCTCAGCATCAGCACTGTGGACATTCGGGGCAAGATAATTCGTTGTTGTGAGGGGAGGGGGGCATCCTGCGCATTTTAAGATGCTTAGCTGCATCCTGCTAGATTCTATTCATAGTTGCACCCATCCCCGCTCCCAGATACACCAATCCCTCAAGTCAGTCTGCTGATCGCAGTCCTGAGGTTTGGCTAGTTTTCTCGGTGGTATCTGCCAGACCTTCGCCCTCCAAGTCCGGGGTAGTGGAGCTTCTCACACCACACTGTGCATACAAGTCCCTAGGGATTTTGTTACAAATGCAGATTCCAACTCCGCAGGTCTGGAATGGGGCTCAGGATTCTCTAGTTTCAACAAAGCCCCTGGGTAATGGTGATGCTAATGCCGCAGGTCCTCAGACCACACTCTGAGCACCAGGGCCCTTTAGCGCTGGTTTAGTAACAAGAGGGAAAACTGCGTAAGAAAACTGGCTGGCGTCTGCACAGCTCGGCTGGTTACCTGATAACCTCCCAGTGCCTCAGCATCCTCATTTGAAAAATGGTGGTGATTGCTAGCATTAGGTAAGACATTGAAGATAAAGCAACCAGTTTGGTGTCTGGCGCTCAGAAAATGTTAATTCCCTCCCCATTTCCTCTTAGCTCCTCCCAGCACCAAGCCTAGAAACCTCAAGGTCAACCCATCCCTGGGGATTACAGGGAATTCCCTAGAAGAAAAAAACTCAATTCCATTCTGAGTGGTGATTGGAGAAGGAGGGATTTCTTCCCTTTCCTTTCTTCTAGTTTATACTCTCTCTGTTGCTTACACCATAACATCTGTCGTCCTCTGGAGGCTGTGAATGGTTTTGGTAATGAAGCATACAATGAAAAGAATATTTTTCAACAATGTACACATTGTGATTTCATGCGAAAGCAATGCCTCCCACTCTCTGGGTCCACCTCCATGCTGCATTTAACACTGATTTAAACTTTTCTCAAAAGGAAAAATTATCTCAAACAGGAATAATCGCAAGTGCTGTGGGTTGGATCTCAATTTCCAAAACAGTTTCTTCATATTCCTCCCCAAATGAATGAATTATACTCATCTAGAATTGTGTACGGGGAGAATCCTTGCTATCCTTTGCGAGGATAAAATGTTCTAATGCAAAAATACTAATTTGCCAGGCTAAATACAGCCTTGGGATCACACAGCACATGACACATAGACCTTGATTTTAACATACATACAGAGAGAGCTTTTGAATTCAGGGTTGTGTAGTACTTGATTTTTCTAGAATATTAAGTAAGATGTATTCCTTTGGGAAAATCACTCTCTCACCATCCCCACCCCCCCCCCCCACGAAAAGTGCTCAACAATGGTGTCTTTCTCCATTTGTAGGCTGTATCAGAAAAAATGTATGTGGGGCATTGCTCCAAACAAAGTAAGTTTCTGCATGATTCCACTGTGCAAATGTCGTCATGAGAACAGAAGCCGCGACAGTCAGCTGCGCTGGGAGAGGGGCAGCAAGCCGGCAGTTAATCGCCTACTGGAAAGTGTGGTTTGGCCTTCCTCCACCTACACCCAGGTGCGGGGCTCAGGCGGCCCTGGCAGACCTCTGCATTTGAGGCTGGTCAGGCTGGGTGGGAAGAAAGGCATCTGAGGGTCGGGGCTTCCCCCAGAGTCTGCAGGGCTGGTCTCTGCTGCAGGAAGCGCTAGCTCAGCCCGAGGCCCACAGGATCATCACAAACACCCTGGGAAAAGCCATGGCGATGGACAGGATGGCCACCTAAGGAAACGCTCTCTCTTCACAGAACTTGGAGTGGTGTGGGTACCAGTTCCACGCACACACTCTTCCTTCTAACCAACAAAACACAATAACCCTGGAAGGTCTGGCAAAGTTCTCCTCTAAACCTCACCAACCCAGGGCGCGCTAAGGCCTGTGGGGTAACGTCCAGTCCAGCACCCTCTGACAACCCAGGAAAAACTGCTCTAGCATCACTGTTTATCCTTGCTCTGCACAGTAATAATCCTTTTCAAGGCTTCCTCGCTAAAGCATAGGCAGAGCAAGAAGAAACATCCTTATGTAGTTCAAAGAGAGGTTAATAGTTCTGGACCACCATTGATATACACTGACTCGACTGCTCGCCAATCATACGTAGCAGATAAGGACTCTGGGTGCTCCACAGGGCAGAACGTGCAAGTAGAATTCACAGACCTGTTGACAGAGCACCAGGATTGCCACCATCCCCTGGTCTTGGCATCACCAGCAAAACCAGTTTAAAAGGCAGTATCCAGGCTCCTCCCACACGGGTGATGCCGACAGTCTGTACCATATGGACACTCTATGGACACTGGGGTGATGCAACACATGTCCAGATATGCTGCTCAAGTGAACAGGCAAGTTCCCAGGAAACTGGGTCTTCATGCAGGGCTGAGGCCCTTAAACAGAGTACATACACTGGAGAGTCACTGGCCCTGAGCTGGACAGTTTCCCCTGCGGAGACATTCTGAGGGGGACTTCCCTCCAGCAGACAGTGATTAAAAATAAAACTTCACAGGGGCATCACAAACTGGGTTAGGTGCTACAGTGTTCTGCTTTTTCAGTCATGCTGTTTGTGAATCCCCAACTGCTTTTCCTAACCGACTCACTTCCTTAAACGCACAGCCTCATCCTAACACAGGCGTGGCACCATGAAATTGGGGCGAGGTTTGGACCAAGGGTGGAGGTTACCTTTTATATGTGTCTGTTAAGAAGAATGATGTGTAGCACTTAAGAATTAACTCGAAATAATGTTTCTGGTGTGCCCACCTCATCTGGCTGCTACATCATCATCCAAGCAGCCAACTCTACTGCAAATCTGTGAGAAGTTCAATGATGAGACACAAAGGACTGAATTCACTACACTTCTCAGGCTCTTCTGAAAACCTTTTTTATTTTAAACCTCGTGGCAAATCTTTACTTAATACATTCATCTACGTTCCTGCCTTATGACAGAGTAAACTCATGAAAGCTGGCAAAGAAGCTTGCAGTAGTTCGTGAAGGGGAATCCCAGTGACCGCCATCCTACTGCCGGTCACTGAGTGAGCTTAAAGCCCAGGATTAGGGTCCTGAAAATTTGGGTCCATTTTCCCATTGAGAAGCAATTTCTGACCTCCTCGAAGCATCAAGAGAGAGCAGGTAAAGAAGACTGGAAGAAGCCTCGATACAATAGTGCAAGTGTTCAGGGGTAAGGGGAGGAGAAGGATGTCAGCCAGGTTCCCCAAGTCAAAAGGGGGCTGTGGGGTGGGCGTGGAGGTCAGGCCTGGAGAACCTCTGTGCCCAAAGCTTCTGGATCTGATCAGTGTAAAGCATGAACAACTGATGTGCTACACAATTGCTGGAATTTTTTTAAATTAACTTTAGGGCTTCCCTGGTGGCGCAGTGGTTGAGAGTCCGCCTGCCGATGCAGGGGACGCGGGTTCGTGCCCCGGTCCAGGAAGATCCCACATGCCGCGGAGCGGCTAGGCCCGAGAGCCATGGCCGCTGAGCCTGCGCCTCTGGAGCCTGTGCTCCGCGACGGGAGAGGCCACAACAGCGAGAGTCCCGCGTACCACAAAAAAAAAATTAAATTAACTTTAAAAACTGTTTACTTATTTGCATCTGCCATAAAGATGAAAGAAGATGTTGGTTAATTAAAGAAAACAACCAATTTGGGGAAGAATACATGTTCAAGGTGCTTCCATACCTATCTCACTTAAGTTCTGAAGTAGGTAAGTTTTGGTATCCCCATTTTTTATTTTTATTTATTTATTTATTATTTTTTAAAAGTTTTTATTGGCGTATAGTTGATTTAAAGTGCTGCGTTAGTTTCCGCTGTACAGCAAAGTGAATCAGCTATACATATACATATATCCACTTGTTTAGATTCTTTTCCCATATAGGTCATTGCAGAGTATCGAGTCGAGTTCCCTGTGATATACAGTAGGTCCCTATTAGTTATCTATTTTATATATAGTAGTATGTATAAAAAATATGGAACACTTCATGAATTTGCATGTCATCCTTGCGCAGGGGCCACGCTAATCTTCTCCGTATCCCATTTTTTATAGATGAAGGAACTAAGACTCAGTTTATGTAACATGCTGTAGATCTTATAGAGAATTTGGCCAACGCACTAATGAGTTTGGGCCCTGCCGTGGCTCTGGATAACTGGGGCGTTAGATATAGTATCTGTGTATTTGGCTGTGCTCACCCCATCTGCTCCAATCAAGCATCCAACCGACCACAAAGTCCCTGAAAAGGGGGCTTCAGAGGACAGTGTCACCCCCACCAAGTTCTACGGCTCTCTCCCCTTCCTTGGCGTCCACACCATGACTCCCCCAACTCGGACATGTATCCTCCAAGACAAACAGACAAACAAACCCACTTGAGGGAAGCTCCATCATTTCATCCCCATCCCTATCCTCTTCCTGAATAAGGAAACCTTCAGCATTCTACCTCCAAAGGGTACCTTTTCCAGTTGCAGGGCCCATGCAGTCTTTCTGAGACTCCAACCAAGAAAGGAACAAATGCCACTTACATGTTCCTTGATTCTACTCAAACGTGTCCCCCCCAAGGCCTGACAGCACTGGTGCTCCTAGATTTGAGAGAGAAGTACCAAAGGGTGGGCTTCCCTGATGGCGCAGTGGTTGAGAGTCCACCTGCCGATGCAGGGGATACGGGTTCGTGCCCCGGTCTGGGAAGATCCCACATGCCACGGAGCGGCTGGGCCCGTGAGCCATGGCCCCTGAGCCTGCGCGTCCGGAGCCTGTGCTCCGCAGTGGGAGAGGCCATGGCAGTGAGAGGCCCGCGTACCGCAAAAAAAAAAGTACCAAAGGGAAAAAGAGGTCAATGGGCCCAAGGATGCTCTCAGTCCCTCCGCCCATGCTGTCTGTCCTCTTCTGCACCTCCTCAATCTCTGAATTCACTTCAAAAGGAATAAAGAACCTCTGGCTGAACCCTGGAGAAAGCGCATCCTGTTTTACTGTAGGAAGAAGGCAAGGTCTTGATTAACTCGTTTTTCTGGCGCTCATCTTTCAGAGACTGGGGCAAAGAACAGAAATAACATTTATATTGGGATTTTAGTTTTCTCAAAAGCCAGCCTCCGGAGTCCGTACTGGACTAGGTTTGGCGATTACACTTCTACACTTCTAAAAATTATAATTTGTATCTAAACTAACATCACGCTGAGACTACAAAATCCTGAACGGTCAAGGGAAGGACAACAGTACGTTCACCACGGTAAACTCACTAAGGCAATAAGTAGTCGAGGCGGGGTAGTCATTTATTACATCTTAGAAACATCTTCATCAACAACAGTTGAAATAAATGTTTAAGACAAGTTTAAATTCCAGTTACTGAAATTATTAGAGCACTCTAGTTCTTAAGTATTCTAATTAATCAAGTCCTACTTAAATCACACAAACATACTCTATAGTTTTCCTTTTTGAGCAAAATACCTGTTTGTCCCACTATCTGAAAGTAGACCACTCCTATGAAACCTTTGGTAAGCTGAACTGGCATGAAGCAAAGAGTATTCCCACTTCATGTTACAGTAGACACTTCGATTTTACCAAAGACGACACTAGTTCGGTAACAGCTTCTTCATAGAAGGGAAAATCTTCTTTGGATTTCTTTTGGTTAGCGAAATGTAGATCCTGAGTAAAAAAAGCTAAGTGGCACTAATGCGAACTTTCAGAAAGTGGGGGAAACCTGTAGTGGATTTTCCTGTTACAACAGAGATAATTTCAACTTTTCTATAATAATATCTTCCTGGAAAATGTGTTTGAAGGGCCTATGTCCAAAACTTAACAGCAGTCATATATCCTTAGAAGGTGATTATCTAACAAAGATATTTCTCTCTCCCTCTCTCTCTCCCTCTCTCCCTCTCTCTCTCTCTCTCTCTCTCTCTCTCTCCCCCTCCCTCCCTCCCTCCCTCCCTCCCTATCTATCTATCTCCCCTGATGGCTGATGGACGCACTGCCTCCCTCAGGCCCAAGCCACCCAAGGTGCTCCTGGATGTGGCTGGTGCTAGTGCAAGGCTCTGAAGCTTAAGTTTTTTTAGCATCACAGCAAATCTGCCTCCGGGTGTCAAGTTTGCACAGTACCAAAAAAATGATGCAATCTTCTAGCAAGACTTACTAACATTGTTGAACCTGATAAGTATATTAATCAATCTGAAACTTCCAATAGCTTACACAGGATGCCTGACCAATCAACTAAGCAAATGGTGACTCCCATGTCTCTCAGGATCAAAGGACAGCCATTCCAGAGGCTAATTCATGACAGATCATAGCAGTGCTGAGAAATGTATAAAATTTAAAAATGAAACTGGTTTTCAGAGTCAATTTTCAACATGCTCCTGTTTTAATCATTAAAATCCCTCAACACAACCCCTGTCCAAATTCAATTGCATTTTTATTTGAAACATTTCTCATTTTCCTAATATGTAGAGACTTGTGATGACAACCTTGATAGAAATCTAGGACATGGGTGTTTTAAGAGTCCACCAAATCTATAAAGACAGCAGAATCTAGCCCATAATTATCATAATTAATTAGAAAGTCCAGGGTGTTAACATTTTAGAAGCAACAGTTAACATGTAATTTCTATATTGAAATGCTGAAAGGTTTAGAAATAAAACAACCAGTGGATCATTTTCCCCTCACTTGATAACTAAATTAAGACAACCTCTTCCACTTTATCAGCCAGAGACCCTGAGGCTAGTGAGGCAGAAGGAGCCACTTATGAAAGTGAAATAAATTCTGACAACACTGCCCTGAACTCCGCAGGCAGGAAACTGTTTCAACTGTCATGCCAGAACTATGAGATAATGGGTATTTCAAAATGTTTGTCCCATCTCAAAGCCCAGCCTCACACTAGCATCTTGGCATCCCAGAAAGAAGTTAAAAATGAACTCCACTGCCAGAGAAGCATCTCAACACTTAATTGCCCAGTGTATTAGGTAAGGTATCTGGAGACCCAAGGTATATTACTTTCATTTCTTCTGGCTCATGACTAATTTTATTAGTGCAGCTCAAAATAACTGCAGGGCCTACAAGACCCATGGTGTGGCCACTCAAAGGAGAAGATGCCCTTTAAGCAAAGAGCCTATATCAAAACTGGAGAGGAGAGCGCAGGCATCGGACAGCCATTTAGAGGTGCTTTAGGGCAAGTTTCAATTCTTAAAAGGAAGCAGTGAACTCCTTACTAAATATGCCTCATTTCTAGACCTGTTACTCTGAAATTTTATTGATCAAAGTTGAGGAGGCTGCCAGCAGAAAGAGAGTGTTTAATTAAATTGCGAACATTTCCAGGAAGAAAAGTGTGATGCTTAAATTAACTCTCTTCAATTAGAACAAAGCCAAAGCCAAGGAAGCAAGTCCCCTGGGGTTACACTGGTGAGTGGTGGGTTTGTCCTAATTCAGCCTCCAGGTGCCTGTGACGCGTGATAAGACGGAAGACGGCTTCCTCTGAGAAGTTGTCTGCAGACTGAGGGATATGCTATATAGAGAGGGTGTGTGTGTGTGTGTGTGTGTGTGTGTGTGTGTGTGTGTGTGTGTGTGTGTGTGTGTGTGTGTGTGTGTGTGTGTGTGTGTGTGTGTGTGTGTGTGTGTGTGTGTGTTGTGTGTAGACTGAGGGATATACTATAGAGGGTGTGTGTGTGTGTGTGTGTGTTGTGTGTGTGTGTAGACTGAGGGATATATTATATAGAGGATGTGTGTGTGTGTGTGTGTTCTTTTCAAAGGTAAATACGTGGGGGGGGGGGGGTGTTAGGTGCTGCGCAGACATCTGCCAAACCACTACTGCCCCACGCGGGAAACCGGGTCTAAAGAAATAAGCCACCATCTCTCTACACGAGTCACTTCCCTCCCAGACGCCCCCTTCTGCGGATCAGGGAGAGATCCCCAATGCTGGCCGTCTCGTATCCGTCCAGGGAAACTCAGAAACCAGCTCCCGCGGGCCCACGCTCCGCCTCGTTCCCCACCGCCTGCAGCCGCCGCTTCGCCTTCCGCCCTCACCGCCCACTAACCCCACCGCTCCCCAGCCCGCCTCGCCTCCCTCCGCGGGCTCCCGGACAGCCCGCTCTCCCGGACGTCCGTTCAGTCCCCTGTTCTCCGCTACGATTCTCTAGAATTTCTCAGGGCCGCCAGTATCTCCCAGCTCCTATCCCGGGAGGCGCGTCGCCTCCACCGCGATTTCAGAACACTTGCCCCAGCGCTCACCACCACGATCCGCGCCCTCGACTCCCCACAGTGTCCCCACGAAGGGGGCCAAAGAGACCTTCCCTCCGGCTTTATCCAGGATAAAACACCAGAGCCTAATAGCTGGGGTCCCAGCCTCGGGCCAAACTTCCAGGCTCAGCTCGGACCCGGTTCCCCCTCCCTCCGCGCGCAGAAGGGCTGCTCCCTCCTCCTGCAGCAGCTCCCCGGACCCCATTCCAAAAGGTTCCAGCTGGCTGAGAACCCAGCCCTCCTCGGCCTCAGTCTCCCTGCAAAGCTCCTGATTTCTGAAAACGCCCCCAGCGCTACCATCAAAGGAGTCAGGACGCGCGCCTTCTTCTCCAGCTGGAACCGCTGGCTCCATCTACCGCGGCTCCCAGGCCTGGAGAGGCGGTTACCGACCTTTGATTTTTCTCTGCTTTTCCTGTACAGCCCGACTCTGTGTGTGTTTGGCGGAGGGGGTGGGAGGGAGGTGGTATTCCTAAGTTTAGTTTTTAAAGCATATATAAGTAAGTATTAAATAAAGCAGCCAAAAGCTGGCCCTCCCCCAAACCTAGGAATTCAAAGCCACAGGGTCACAGCCCTTTCCAGCCAGGACCCCGCCCCGCACACGCTCCACTAGGCAAGGACCATAAAAGCCCTTTAAAGTCCGCGGTGCATCAGAGGGCCTCCCAAGAGACCAATCCCTCGCAAGCCACCCTCTCCCCGCGCGCCCGAGGCCCCAACACCAGGAGGGGGCCCCAGGGACTTGGTTTCCTGGGTCGCCGCGCCTGAGCTTGGACACCCACCTCTGGGCGCCGGACGGAGGCGCTGTCCTCGGCCTCCGATCTAGCGCGGCGCGGCCGCTACCTCCTCCTCGGGGCGTCGGGGAGACTCCGCGGAAAGCCGTTCGGCAGGCCCCGGCTGGGGCGAGCGCATCTGCCGAGAGCCGCGGCCGCTCTGCGCGCTGGAGGGCCGGGAGCGCCGCCCGCCTGCTCCCGGAGCCCGCCCCTTCCCCGCCCCCTTCCCAGCGCTTGGGGCAGAGGTCTGGCCCTCCGCTTCCATATCCCCTCCCCAACCACTCGCACCTTCTGTCTGTGGCTTTGGCGAAATCTTGGCACACACTGAGAAACCAAGAAATGAGTGAATGGATAGACTGGAGGGATGGAGGGATGGGGCAAGTGAAGACGAGTATTTCCTAACTGGGGAGAGGGCACTGTGTCTGGGTACGTGGACCTGTGTTAGCGCACGTGTGGCCGTGTCGGCGTGCGTGCATCTGGACGTGTGCGTTGGTGTATACATACGTGCGTATGAGTGTATATGGAAGTGTGTGGCTGCGTGTGCGCCCTCACGAGGCCGGCACCGCTGAGTTCCTATCCGAGGGGTCGAGCTCCCCATCCCTTACCAGCACCAAGGCTGTGTCCGGGTAAGCAGGACCGCTGGGAGCCGGTGGGAGACGCGTCTTTGTGTGTTTTGGGCCTCTCCGTGACGTGGTCCTGAGGCTGAGAGACAGGGATGCTTCTGGTTCACTGGCTCTCCAGAGCCTTCATGCTGCCCTCCCTGTTGTGGCAGCTGGTGGCTTGGTGTCAGAGCTCGTGTGTTAACAAAGCCAGCGGTGGGGAAGGAGGCAGCTGATACACCGCGTGGGGCTGGATCCGGCGGGTGGCCAGCCATCCCCCACTCCCAAGCTGTCTGAAATTTCAGCTGGTAATCCCCTCCCCCACCATGAATATTTAAATAATGTTAATGACCCTCTGAAGATGGACCTTCTAGAAATCCTGGGAGGACACACACAGAAACACCTCACACAGAAAAGAGTATTTTTAAAACCAAGGTGTTCTATGCGGAGGAAATATAACCATGATATGTAGTCAGATTTCTTGAATTCAACTTTCACTAGGCATGATCAAGGTTTTCATTTCCCAGTGGTTCTCCCTCTCCACCTCTGCAAGTCAGAGCCCCTTACTCCCCTAGTTTCCATCCTCTGTTGGCCGCTTTTTTTCTGAACCGCTGGCCAAAATCCCGGGGTCCTCTTCTGAGAATCAATTCTGCCTGCCACACACAGCAGGGAAGGACAACTGCCGGGGACCTTGATTTCCCATACAAGAAACGGTAACATGGGGACCTGTCCAGAAAGCCTGTCCAGCTAAAGACATTAAAAATAGCATCAACCCCGGAAAAGGCTTCTTTACTGTCTGAAGGCTTATTCACACCTTCACCAAAGGGGAGGTGGGGATGCAGTGAAGGCTACAATGGAGACCTCAGCGGTTCTCCTCAGGGTTCCTGAAAATCTATAGGCTTCTTTTTCTTGGCATTTAGGAATTGTTTCACCAGCCTTTTTGCATGTTTGTCTCTTACACTATTGAATTTCAACAGAATTTACTGACCAGTGGTTGGAGATTACAGAGTTTTAGCCTCAGTCAATCCCTTTCTTTCCTTTTCTTTTCTTTCTTCCTCTCCTCCTTCCTTCCTTACTTTCTCTCTTTCTTTCAGCTCTTCATGGCACTAACCTGAGTTAAATATTTGGGTGCCCTACATTGTGATCTATTTTTAACATTTTAATAGTATGTGAAAACTCACATTGAAATGAGCATGTCTGGGGACACTTATTTATTTATATGGACCATAGACTCTTCAAGGAAAAATTCTAAACTTACAGCAGAAGTGAGATTTTTATAAACAGTATTAGGGCAAGTGCATCATCACTTTCTTCCTATATTCCTAAATTAGAATGTATCATTTACCAGTCAAGTTTGTTTCCTTATTAGAAATATTACAGCAATTCTGAATTCTTTCCGAAAGCAATGTCAGTGTTAATATTACTGTAATATTATTTTTAAATATGAATTAATTAATGCTAATTTTCTGTTAATTTTAAAGTTCTGGCATATTCTACAGAAAACTACTGGGAATATTAATTTAGGAAAAGTACATGTTCAATAGATATTAATTTACAAGAACATTTCCTTTTCTTTAATATAATATCATAAGATATTAAAGAGGAAGCCATGATTAAGCTACACTTTTTTAAAATGAAAGCCTTGGTACATACCAGGGATCAGAAATATTTGTTTAATTTGTTCAATGAAATCAATGCAAGGGTATGAACATCTGCATGTGAAAGTAAAAACTGTTTTCAATTAACATTTATTTCCCCCTAGGTCAGCGGTTCTCAACCAAGGGTGACTTGATGCTTCCCCCCCACCGCCCCCGCCACCCACCCAGACATTTTGGAAATGTCTGAAGACATTTTTGATTGTCATATTGTCATAATGGGGGTGGGGTGCTACTGACATCTAACGGTTAGAGGCCAGGGATGTTGCTAAATATACTGAAGGGTATGGTACAGTCCCACAACAACAAAGGATCGTTGTATCCCAAATGTCAAGAGTGCCGATGTTGAGCTATCTTGCCCTGGACCCAAAGCCAGGACTAAGGACCACAGATATCAGGACCATGTCTGCATTTATTAAAAATGCAAATTCCTGGGCTCCACCTTTACGTACTAAGTCAGAATCTCTGGGGGCAGGACCAGGGAAACTGTTTTAACAGCTCCTAGGTGATTCTTAAGAACATGAAAGTATAAGAAACACTGGAGGGCTTCCCTGGTGGCACAGTGGTTAAGAATCCGCCTGCCAATGCAGGGGACACGGGTTCGAGCCCTGGACCGGGAAGATCCCACATGCCGCGGAGCAACTAAGCCCGTGTGCCGCAACTACTGAGCCTGCACTCCAGAACCTGAGAGCCACAACTCCTGAAGCCTGGGCGCCTAGAGCCCGTGCTCTGCAACAAGAGAAGCCACCACAGTGAGAAGCCCGCGAACCACAACAAAGAGTAGCCCCCTGCTCACCGCAACTAGAGAAAGCCCGCGCACAGCAACAAAGACCCAATAAATAATAAAATAAATTTTAAAAATTAAAAAAAAAAAAGAAACACTGGCGATGGGAAAGGCTGGCTTCTTACCCAGTGCATGCTTATGGGCTCATCACACTGTATGTGTCTTAACATGATAATGGTTATTAGAGCTGAGAATATTTTATGAAATACATAGGCTCCTTGATCCATGTAAGAAGCACTTATGAAGCAAATAAAGGGCTACTGATTCTGTGAAGACAAACAAACAGAGCTGGGATATGAAAATGTTAAACACTCCCTACACCATTTAGGACACAACGCCTTCTATGGAAATGTTGCTCGGCAAGAGGGGAGGTCATGATTTTTTTTTCCCCTATGGCCTAAGTGTACAGTTTTGCTTATGTTGCCTGCCCATTTTAAATGGTGCCCCTGAGCAAGAGTGGCCTCCAGGGGACACAAGAAATAGAATGTGCTTACTAGAGAAACACCAAAAGTAAAGGTTGGGTTTCTGGGAAAGAAGTCAGCCTAGACACAGATTGACAGAGCCTCTTCTTCCTCCCCAAGCTTAGAGAAGAATAGAAGCTGAAAGAAAGACCCATGAGTTGCTCAGAGAGCTGATCTGAAAACCCAAAGAAGGGGCCAAGACTGGTCAATCATAAAGGATTTGCCATTTCTTCCTTCTGGCAAGGAGAGAGACCAAAAAGCATCAGCTGGGTATACTCCTCAAGTACTAAATGTGTCCTACAGAAAACAAAGGCTTGCTAGAAAAAAAAGAGTAAGAATAAGATGGAAAAACAAAGAAAACCAGCACCAAGAAGGCTGGCCCCCATCAAACCAATAGCCTTAGATCTGTTGGGCTTTCCCACCAAGTACCAGGTAAAGTCATTGGAAAGTTAGGAACAATCCCAATCCCAAGGGCATCCCCATGGGACCAGATGCACCACTGCAAATCTAAGAGAAGAAACAAACAGGGGGAAATATTTGCAACACACATAACAACGGGTTACTATCTCTAATATGGAAAGAGTTCTTACAAATCAATATGAAAATTGAAGAAAATTACCAACTATCTGATTGAAAAAAACAAACCAGTCATTTATAGATAAGTAATTATAACTGGCCATTGAACTTAGGAAAAGATGCCGAAACTCTTTCTCATTAAAAAAAAAAAATGCAGGGCTTCCCTGGTGGCACAGTGGTTGAGAGTCCACCTGCCGATGCAGGGGACACGGGTTCGTGCCCTGGTCCGGGAAGATCCCACATGCCGCTCCTGGCCGCTGAGCCTGCGCGTCCGGAGCCTGTGCTCCGCAACGGGAGAGGCCACCACAGTGAGAGGCCTGCGTACCGCAAAAAAAAAAACAACATAAAAAAATCCATAAAAATAGTGGGATGGGCACTGGACCACCTCTAACACTTTGTGGGTAAGGGTCCAAGTAATTTTAATTTAAATATAAAAGGAATAATTTTCTTCTGAAGGCTGTGGGACTTGGGACAGCCAGCCCACAAACTCCTAGGATGCACACTGATCTTTGGCTTATTTTCTGATTCTGGTCGTGGTTTACCCTATTCATCTGGATGTCTTGTTTGTTTATGGATTTCCCACTTAAGACATTTCTCCATTGATCTCTGATTTTTATAAAAGGGCAAAAACGTCATCTCTAGATAATTGTAAGGAATGATGCTTAATCCTTGGCTTTTCCATAGAAGAGATATTTCATCCATAGACTGTTTTAACCATCAACTTTCTGAATGAATGCACAACATATAAGACAGGATATGGACTGTTTGTTCTGACTTATAGTTGTTTTATCAAATTAAAAACACTCTTCTCAAAACCATCTCTTCTCTAGTATCAAGTCTGGTTTCTGAGTGATGGTCAGCTCTTAAAATTTTGAATATCAGTGTTTCCCAAGCTAGCCCACGTTGAGAGTAGCTGGAAAACTGGGGGAAAAAAAAAAAAAAGCCTGGGTTAATTTCCCTAGAAGATCTGGGGCTCAGGAATCTATATTTGTTTAAGCCTCTCACATGATTCTATGACATAGCCTGGTCTGGGACCCACTTGGGGTGGACACAATTATCTTTAGGCAGGGGAAGGAGAGAGCAAGTGAACACAGAGACAGGGATGGCTGTCACATGAGAACACTTGGCTCTGGGACCATGTTTACTCCCGTTCTTGGCCTAGTTTGTGGCTGCCTGCCTTTCCTTCATTTCCTCTCCAGGATCTCCAGCTTCCTGTGCCCGAGTAAGTTCCTTTCCAGCCTGTTCCACATATATTTCCTTTCCCTGCATCCTCACACTTGGCCTCTCCTTTGCCAAATCCTCTAACACAAGGAAATGGTGACCTGATGACATTCACCCCAATGCTTGAGACTCTTTTTTCAAAAGACTTTTAAAAACACTCCAAAGAAACACCCCCAAACCCAAGCAACTTTTGCCCATCTAACTGCTTTCATTTCGTCCCACATTATAGCTGGACTGTGCCTTCTCTACATTGACAAAGGGACATTGTGCATCCAGATTGCCCCTTGTAATATACATTTAAAGGGTACCATTATAAAGTGCAAGTCATACAGTGTTCCAGACTAAAATCATCAATGAAATGCAGCAACATGGAAGCTGCTTGTTGGAAAGGATGCAGGAAAAAAGCTACATGTGCAGGGGAAAGGCAGGGTGGGGAAGGGAGAGAGAGCACAGAGGACAGAGTCCCCCTGTGAGGGAAGCAAGAAGGCACAGGAAGGCCACGTGGGACCACTGTGGGCTCCACCTTCCTCTTTACAGAGGCCTCAAAGCTTAAGTGTTAATGAGAAGAATGTACTCGTGTAATACTTTGGTAATTAACAACAAAGCCCGGAGGCTCAAGTTCTTTGTTTCCTGGCTGGGAATTTTATCTCATTTAACAACTGAAGCATTTAAAAAATCTAGTAAACACTCTGGAGTTCATGCCCTAATGGAGACACAGCATGGAACAAGGTGCTTTTAAGGCACTGCATCACAAACACAAAGTCTGCTAAATATACTTGGAATGTACGGGAAGGGACCCAGCCTGTTCAGATACAACCATGGGAGCAGCGCCCCCAGTGTGGAAGGCAGTTTCTGTTGAGTAAATCCAGTGAATTTGCTTCTCATTAGCGATCCGTGTTTTATTTTATTTATTTATTTATTTTTGGCTGCACCACGAGGCTAGCGGGATCTTAGTTCCCCAGACCAGGGATGGAACCCGGGACCTCAGCAGTGAAAGCGCTGAGTTCTAACCACTGGACAGCCAGGGAATTCCCAGCGATCTGAGTTCTAAATACAAAACTACCTTTCTTTCTGGTGGTACTTAATTCCTTTTCAGTTTAGGTAACATGAGAATGATTTTTTAGTTTTTTAAAAATGGGACCGTAACATTTTCCCAGTCATGCTCAAGTGTTTTCCTCAGAACTCTTAATTACAGGCTGTTAATTTATGGAAAGAACCATAAGGATATTCAGTACTATTCGGGGAAACTTGACATTTTAAACTTTAATAATTCTGATCATCGGAGAGGGGTGGCCTTTGCAGTAAGCAGTCTCTGACTTACTGGTCAAGTATTTTAATATTGAGAACAACCCAACAAGACAGTAGGCTTTTTCCTTGTACGATACTGAATATATTAAATTACTTATCCAGGCGTGAAGGTGAGTTCACTGAATATGATGGGGGAATACTCCGAAGGCAGTCTGAGTTTATCTACACAGAGTAAGTTAATTACTTACCTAAGTAACAATGAAGATTATAAAATGTTAAAGACCATTTAGATACGGAGAATAATAATGGCTTCTTCTACAGCATATTAAAAGCTTCTGTTGGGAGGGGACCATGACCTACGTAAAATCACTTTAGAAACCATAACAGCTTATGATAAAGTCAACTAAAGCATAAAAACCCACATAATCTGTGAAGAGCCTCCGACGCCTCAAGTAAAGGCCTTTGCCTTCTCTCCTGCTTCTTTTCCTTCTCCCTCTCCTTTCTCTCTTCTTTTTCTTTTTTTTAAATTGTTTTTTTGGCGTATAGTTGATTTACAATGTTGTGTTAGTTTCTGCTGTACAACGAAGTGAATCAGCCATACGTATACATACATCCACTCTCTTCTAGACTCCATTCCAATATAGGTCATTACAGAGCACCGAACAGAGTTCCCTGTATACAGTAGGTTCTTATTAGTTATCTTTTATATGTCGTAATTTGTATATGTCAATCCCAATCTCCCTCCTTTGTCTTCTTTTCCCCTTCCTTCCTTCCTTCCTTCCTTCCTTCCCTCCCTCCCTCCCTCCCTCCCTGCTTTCCTTCCTCCCTTCCTTCCTAGTTCCTTTTCTTTTTAGACCACAGCCTAGTAAATTTTAGGAGCAGGCACTGCAAACTCAAATACCTTCCAAAGCCAGACTATAGAAATAGTTTGTGACTCCTGTGAAGGACTGCTAATTAATTTATAGACTGACCGAGATAAGATAGGCCAGCACGAACAGAGAACTGTGCGTTTAGACAGATGGCTGCCACCGCTTCTGTTTTATATCAGGCATTTTCTTAACTTGCTTGGGATGAGTGAGGGCATATCCAAATGTCAGACAAATGAGAATTAGAGCTAGGAGGCACATTACGTCACCCCAGCCACGTTCCTCATTTTACAGTATAGCGAAGTGTCAGTGAAATCCAGGGTCTCTGGAGCTAAAGACCAGGGTTCGAATCCTGGTCTGTCATTTATCAGCTGTGTGACCTTGGGAAAGTTGCTCAGCATCTCCATCTCTCCGAATCCTCACCTAGAAAAGGCAGATCATGAGAACATCTACCTGCAGTGTCACATCTACAATATGACTGTTGTGAGCGTAAAATGAGACCATCCATGTAAAGCTGTAAGCCCGAGGCCAGCTACAATGTTAGTTGTTATCAGTGAAAGCAACTGAATCCTAGAAGGGGGATGGGACTTACACAAAACCACCAGGCAAAATTGGGTCAAGGTCAGGACTCAGACTCAGACCTGCTCACTCTTAGGTCAGGGCTAGTTTCTTTGCTATAAGCTTGCTTTCTTTGGTATTTTTGTCATTTCTAAAGAAAACAATAAACAACAATTACATGGCATGATGAGTGAAAGCTCTGGTTAATTTGGTTTTAAGGCCAGAGTCATATCTATGACCCACCTCTGGCCAGACAAGTGCAGAAGCAGTGGTTACCATCTGTATAGGCAGGATGGTTGTGCTGTCAGTATGGTTACGTGCCCACCATCTCTATCACAATATCCTAGAAATATTTCTCTCTCAGCCTTTTGCCTTGGAGTTTTACTTTGAGTTCTGTTAAAGTCTCCAGCCTGTTCTCAATATTCTGGAATATTCTGCAGGCAGAGGGTGCTGCCACAGACCTGAATATCAGAGAGGGGAAGTAAAGCCTTCATGCCGACATGCGTGTGTGCTGTGGTTTGCGGCTACTCTCTGGAGGGGGTCCCTGCCAGGCACTGTATCCAGAGTGCTTGGTTCCTACAAGATGGGGGGACCATCTTACCCCAGGGCAGGGCCCTGCCAGGGAGAAATGAGCCCTCACTGCTCCCCTCCCCTTCCAGCCTTAGCTCTACCTTCTGCTTTCATTTACTCTGGGTCGGTATCACTCAGTCGGCCCTGGATCCACCAGTTATTTCGCCCATTCTAGTCACATTCTGCTCTTTACCTAGAAAGCCCTTCTTACCAGTCAAGGCCTATTTGACTCCCCAGCTTCAAGCCTGCCCCCAAGGCTGCTGTTTCCAGGGGCTCCATCCACAACCTTCTTCCCCACTGCCATTATCCTGACCCTCCCCTTGACAGAGGCACTCTATCCAGGGCAGCCTAGAGTCTTACCTTGGGTTCAGCATCTTCCCTTGAACACCCATCAAACACACACACTCCAACCCAACTGCTTACTAACCTCCCCTCACTCATCTGCCCTGTATTTCCTGACTCAAGGGTCCCACAGTCCCTGTGGTCACTCGCCCTCTTCCTCACTGTGGTCAAGCTACTCTGGCCCCTGTTACTGCCCCCACTGCCCCTTCACAGGTCACTCCTCCTTTCCCACCTGGACTATTCAATGGCCTCTTAGCAGATCTCCCTGCCCTTGGCCTCTCCCCCTTCCTGACCACCCTTCACAATGCATCTGAGTTAGCTTCCCAAACCAGTCTCCAATGACTCCTCTTGCTAAAATGGAGATTCCCTATCACTCAATCACTCATCCGCTCAACAGATATTTATTAAGATTCTCCCATGTGTGAGGCCATTGCAGGTGCCAGGGATACGGCAGTGAACAGTCAAGTGCTTTCTCTCATCCTCAAGCCACTGGGCCTGGAGGTGGGATGGGTGTTCTCGTTCTTTACTGCTTCTTCCAGACTACTGTCCTCCTTTCTCAATATACAATCCCCCTCCCTTATTACCTGAAGACTTTAGCATCTGTCACTCTCTCCAACATTCTCATTATAAGTCTTAATGATTATAACACCCATGTGGATAAGTCTTTGAATATCCTGGCCTCTTAGTTTTTTAATTTTTAAAAAATAACTATTATTGGGACTTCCCTGGTGGTCCAGTGGTTAAGACTCTGAGCTTCCACTGCTGGGGCACGGGTTCGATCCCTGGTGGGGGAACTAAGATCCTGCATGCCGCGAGGTGCAGCCCAAAAAATCCATAAATAAATAATAAATTAAAAAAAATAACATTGTCTTCCTACTTCAGCCATCCAGTTCCATGGTCCCATCCTAGACCTTGTAATTACCAATAACCGTGCACCCTTCATAATCTCAGTTTCAAACATCCTATTCTCTAACCACCACTCTTTCTTTTTTTTTTTTAAATTAATTAATTAATTTATTTATTTTTGGCTGCACTGGGTCTTCGTTGCTGCGTGGGGGCTTTCTGTAGTTGCGGCAAGCAGGGGCCACTCTTCCTTGCAGTGTGTGGGCTTCTCATTGTGGTGGCTTCTCTTGTTGCGGAGCATGGGATCTAGGCATGTGGGCTTCAGTAGTTGTGGCTCGCAGGATCAGTAGTTGTGGTGTATGGGCTTCGTTGCTCTGAGGCATGTGATATCTTCCCAGGCCAGGGCTCAAACCCATGTCCCTTGCATTGGCAGGCGGATTCTCAACCACTGTGCCACCAGGGAAGTCCCACACTCTTTCTACTACTATGCCAACTCCAATAATTCTCCAACCCCATGACCAAGGCTAATCCAATGATTCCATTATGCATCATTGTTCCTCATCCCTCCTGGTCTCATTCGTTCTGTAGCTTAGATTCCACGGTCCATCCCTTGTGTACGCTCTCAACTCCTTTGTCTGTCTCTCCCTTTGCCATATTCACCCTGTAATCAGTAACCCCAGATCAATCCAACTCTTTGCCCGTTCCACATCTGCATTCAACACTGACATGATTAGACAAATACATACAACCACCTGGCCAGTCTCACTTGAAACTGATGACTGCTTCCTTTACGTGGTGCCTGGAGATGCTATTTACATTTCCCCAGTCCATTCACTCCCCTACTCTGGCGATGACTAGGTACACCTTCTCCTTTTCCCTTATACGCTTCTTGCTCCATGTCACTCTCATCTGATGTCCTGGCTTCCCATCTCACTGAGTAAGAAGGGGCAATGAGAAGATGGCCTTCCCTCTTGTGACTATGAGCACATGCCCCTGACCCTAGCTAAGGCCATCTCCTCCATTTGCACTGGATCCCGTCCCTTCTTACCCCTTCCAGGACATCACTCCCCCAACTGTATCCTCTCCTGCAACATAAATTTTCTCTCACCTCACAAGGTCTACTGTGATCTCTCCCACTTTAGAAACAAACAAACAAACAAGAAAACCAAAAAAAAACTTCTCTTAACCCTACAGCCTTCTGCAGCTACCGCCTCAATTTTCTATTCCCCCTTAGATCAAGCATATTTAAAAGAGAGAGTTCTACTTATTGTCTCCATTTCCTGCCCCCATCACCCCCATTCTTTCTTTTGTCCTCGTTGCCCCACCGACAGAGCATTGGTCACAGACAACATGACCTCTCCAGGCTGCCAAACCCAATGATCATTTCTCAGAACTCATCTTACTCGACCTTTCAGCAGGATTTGACACAGATGTTCGGTCACTCCTTTTTGAACTACTTCCTTCATTTGGCTTCCCAAATACTCCTCTCTCCTGGTTCCTCACAGACCTCACTAGCCATTCTTTCTTGGTCTCCTTTTTTTCCTCATCTTCCAAATCTTTAATATAGGCTGATCCAGGACTAGGGCCTCCACTCCTTCTTTCCTTCTATCCCTCTGTGATCTCATCCTGTCTTGTGGCTATGTACTGATGAGTCCCAGATTTCTATCTCAGCCTGCCCTCTGCCTGAACTCCAGACTCACACCTGACCTCTCCACTTGGATGACTAGAAGGCATCTTAAACTTAACAAGTGCCCAGAAAATTCTTAATTTCCTCCCCAAATCTGCTCCTCCCATAGTCTTGCCCACCTGATTAAAGACAGACTCCATTCTTCCAGCCACAACCGTGTCACTCCCATCTGACACTATTCCGATTTATTTTTCTCCAAAGCACTTATCATTGTCTTTCATGTAATATACCTGCCTGTTTCTTTGTTTCTTGTCTATCTCCCCTTACTAAAAAGTAACCTATATGCATACAGGATTATAGTCTCTTTAGTTAATTTCTAGATGCCCACAGCTTGGCATAGAGTAGGTGCTAATTAAAATTTGTTGAATAAACGAAAAAAATGTGTTCATGGAGCTTACATCCTAATACAGTGTGAAGAATGGGGAAAGATAAAAAAAACCAACAAGGGAGAAGAATGCCAGATAATATGAAATAAGATAACAGGATAGAAAATCAAAGGTCAGTTGAATTAACCCATGTAGCTATTAGAAATACATTATTGTCAGGAGGTGGTAATTGTTATAAAGAAAAATAAGGCAGGGGAAAGGGATGACATTGATGGCCCACTGGGAGTGGGTACTATTTTATACAGTATGGTCAAGAAGAGACTCCTTAATGAGGTGACATTTGAGCAGAGAACTGGAAAAAGGAGTGAGCCATGAGATATTGAAGGGAAAAGCATTTCAGCACAGGAAACAGCAGCTGCGGCAACACTGACCAACCATGTGTAGAGCAGCCAGGAGGCCTTCACAGCTGAGGAGGGGTAGATGAGGGGAGGGTGGCAGTGAGTGAGCTCAGAAAGAAAACAGGCCAGGCCAGATCATGAGGACCCCACAAGCCTTGATAAGGATTTGGGATTATTTTTTTCTTGAATAAGATGTAAAGCCACTCATTTATTTTAAGCAGATAAATGACAAGTTGTTTTAAAGATCACTGTGGCTGCTACTATATAAGGTCTGTACTACAGGCGGGAAAAGGAGTAGCCAGGAGACCACTTAGAAGCTATTGTAGTAATCTTGGCAAGAGGTGACAATAGCTTAAACTAGGATGGTCATGGTACAGTGGTGATAGTAATGGTGGAATCGGATTCTAGACATAATTGGGAGAAGAAGATGCACCAGGCACATGGCAGGAAGCATCGCACTTAGAAGACATTCAATAGCTATTTATCAGCTGCATGCGCATATACTTCTTATTCTCATTACAATAAAATGTTCTTTTTAAATTCAAAAAATCCCCATTTGATTATTTTTCTAAGAAATTTCTTTTCAACAAAATACCAACTCACCGAAACAGACTTCTGAAGTACATTGGGTAAAGTACCTGAACTTTAGGTTAAAAAATTGCACTTTTGAAACACTAAACAAACTAGATTGTCCCATAAGATGATTTCCAAGAAGAGTTTAGTGTTTCATATGCAAGGACCACACTGACCCTTAAATTTCTAACATTTATCATGGGTGAGTTCAACTGGCCTTTCTTTTTTTTCTGCTATTATCTGTAAAAATAGCTCTTTTCAGATACGTCACTTGCACAAAGAATGTGTGGCTTGAAAGTTATTGATTGGGAAAGCAGCCTCATGCCTTTTCTTTGCTATGGATCTGAACTCCAAGGAAATGGCTGGTTGTGAAGTTAACTGGCTCAGCATCACCTGAGAAAAGGACAAGCATGTGTGGATGACAGGCAAGAGGTGGTCCGGTGTCATGGGTAGGAGGATGTGCTCTGGGGGCCAAACCCTTATTCCCCCACTGATTCTGGGTGGGACCTTTCACAGGTGACTTTACCTCCCTGTATCTCAGTTTCAGCTTCCTAGCCTTTAAAATGGAGACAATTACATAATATCTATATCATGGGTTTGTGGTGAGCACTGGTTGAGTTAATGCTTACAGAGACCAAAGAACCCACCATTTAGATTCTCAGTAGATGGTAGCTATTTGTTATTATTCATCTATGCTGGTCTGCTGCTCTGTAACTGCCCTGGGGCCAGTCCAAAGAGCCAGATCAGTCTTAGCTCAGAAGGGTTCTTGACTAATGCCTTCTCCTGGGGGATTATAGCTATTTAGCTATTTTCCTATCATTATTTTTTTTTATTGAAGTAGAGTTGATTTACAATGATTCAGGTATATAACAAAGTGATTCAGTTATATATATATATATATATATATATATATATATATATATATATATATATATATATAATTTTTTAAGAGTTTTTTCCATTATAGGCTATTATGAGACATTGAGGGCTTCCCTGGTGGCTCAGTGGTTAAGAATCCACCTGCCAAAAAAAAAAAAAAAAAAAAAAAGAATCCACCTGCCAATGCAGGGGACATGGGTTCGAGCCCTGGTCCGGGAAGATCCCACATGCCACAGAGCAACTAAGCCCGTGCTCCATGACTACTGAGCCTGCACTCTAGAGCTCGCGAGCCACAATTACTGAAGCCCATGCGCCTAGAGCCCGTGCTCCGCAACGATAAGACACCACAATGAGAAGCCCACGCGCTGCAACGAAGAGTAGCCCCTGCTCGCCGCAACTACAGAAAAGCCCGAGTGCAGCAACAAAGACCCAACGCAGCCAAAAATAAAATAAATAAAATTTTTAAAAAGGTATTGAATATAGTTCCCTGTGCTATACAGTAGGTCCTTGTTGTTTATCTATTTTATATACAGTAGTGTGTATCTGTTAATCTCAGATTCCCAATTTATCCCTCCCCCCTTTCCACTTTGGTAACCATAAGTTTGTTTTCTGTGTCTGTGAATTTATTTCTGTTTTGTAAATAAGTTCATTTGTATTATTTTTTTAGGTTCCACATATAAGCAATATCATATGTCTTTGTCAGTCCTGTCATTAAATTTTAATTAAAATAATCTCCCATTTATTAAAGAAATACTCATTGTATGGAAAGCAATAAACTGTGGGCTGTGGAATATTACAGACTTAGGACTGATTCCTGTCTCCACTCCTACAGATTTTGTGACCTTGGGAAAATCACCTTTTCAGAGCGTGGAGCTCTTCAAATAAACAAAACAAGGGTCCCTCTTTTATGGTGCAGTTGCGAGTGTTAAGTGAAATAACATAGTGTCTGACCCTTAGTGAATGCTGGGAAAAAGAAAGGGAGTGAATGGGGAGGGAAGGAATGAGGAAGGAAGTAAGGAAGGAAGGGAAGGAGGAAGGAAAAAGAGAAGAAGAGAGGGAAGAAGAGAAGAAACAAGGGTGAGAAAGAAGAAAATAGGAAAGGTGGGTCAAAGACTATTATAGGATAAGAAAGTTTGATAAAATCCATATGGAGGAAAAAGGTTTATTTTAATAAACTGTCAAATACTATGAAAAATGCTTAGAAACAGGATGCATATTTTTGTTTGAAAAAGGAAAATATTCTTTGCCTCTTTTGCAATGCCTTTTCTCTTAAGAGGGATTTTCCTATGTCATTCATGGGATAAACTTGGAAATTTTTTTCATATTTGGGTTTTCTTCATATTTTCTTTGTAGGAACCAACATATATAAAACACATTAAGAATAATAAAAATAATAATTCTTACTGGATGAATGTTTGTCTATTTCTCAACTTAAGCTTTTCATTTTCAAAATTTCCAAAGGATTTATTGCCATAAATTTGAAAAATCACCCTCAGAATTTGAACGTGTTTAAATATAGTAAACCACATGTAAGAACATGCAACATAACACTCAATAAGTTTTTTTTTTAACCTAAAAGTTAAGAAATGCTGTATAACAGAAATACACATATCTTAGGAAAAACTAAAAGAAGAAACTGCTCCACGCTCAGGCATGGTGGGTATAGTGGTCTCCTAATAAATATTGCAGGACATCCGTAGGCTGAATTTCTCCAGATTCAAAGAAAGGTCTATTTATTCACTGTCAGCCCAGCTTCCCTTATTTATTGAAGAGCCAGTCTGTTTTTATCATATTCATGAATCACTGCAGTCGAATGATAATGAAATGTAATCAGAATGTTGATAGGACGTAAACCCAAGGGCAAGCCTGAAAAACAACCACATCTCTGGGCTGAAAATCTAATCTTATCCCACCAGTTAAACTCCAGTTTTGCATTTGAAGAACGAATACAAACAGAACTACATAAAAGCTCTCTTATTGATCAGGGGCTGTGAGACCTACTTTATCTGTTTGCGTAAGAGCATCACCATTTTGTTCTACCAGGGGAAGCAGTACGACATAGTTAAGAACAAGGGCTGGGAAAAAAAAAAAAAAAGATCAAGGGCTGCCTGGTTAGATCTAGGCTCTGAGATTCTGCTGTGTGTTTTTGGATAAGTTACTTTGTGTCTCTGTACCTTTTCTTCCTCTGTAAGTTGGAGATACTCATGGTACCCATCTCATACGGTTGTGTAAGAATTAAATAATACCCTAAGCAGTGGGCAATGCCTGACACATGGAAAGTTCTCGATAAATGTTAGCTATTATTCTCATTCATTTTTCTAAACTGAAATTCACTAGAAAATTCATCACATTAGAGATCAAAACTCACAGTCTCTGAGCATATGGAGACTATGATGACTGATCCATTACCTTACCTTGTAGCCCAGATCCCTTTGGAGAGGGAGTGGGGATTGTGGCTACCGGTCCCTTTTTCTTTTTAGGAATATACATGATAATGTTGAGCTATGATAAATGTCACATTTCCACTGTCTCATTTCTGAGGAAGAAGCAATTGTTGCAACAGTAATAAGCTCAAGTAACATCAAAACAGCCCAACTCCTGGTGTGTAAATCTCTCAGCACTTTGAAGCCTGTTCTCCTAGCCAGTGGAGCAATCACCTTGCCTGAGCACGTATTCTCCTTTAACAACCTACATGTGTGTCAGATTTTCTCTGTTAACTACTAGTTTTCACTGCTACAGAAAAAAGCAAGGAGGAAGGTCATTGAGGATGGGTAGAAGAAAGACACAGAAAAGGAAGGCATTGATAATTTATGAAGAGGAGTGCTAGATGCTCACTTAAACTATCTTAAGTGCTTGTATAATGAAGCAAGATCTTTCTGTGGATGAATCCAACAGATACTTCCGGAGAATGATGCTGAAGATTTATGAGACCTCTGTGATACTGGACTTGTTTCAGGGCAAAGCCTTTTGGAAACAGCCACGTGAATAATTTGTTTTTCAGGAATAACCTGTGACCATTCCAAACCCTCCCAGACATTAAGGATAATTTATTCATAAATAGACTAGATAGGCAAACTCTCGCCTAATGGGAACCAGTTGGCAACCTTTCAAGAGCACCGAAGACCGATGGTTCCCGCCGGTGGGTTCTGCATTTGGATTGCTTGCCTTAGTTTTATGAGAAGTCAGACTTTGGTAACTGCAGATACGCCCTGCTTCAAAGCTCATTAGATTGGGCAGATCATTCATAAGAAGACAGGCTTATCTGCAAAATGGCTCTGACATACAGGACAGAGACTATTCTAGAGCTTTGTCATCATTAGTCGCTCCCACCCCTGGAATGCTAGAAATACGCATTGGAGGAAATGCACTGATGTACTCAGGAAATATTCGTGAATGTGTCAGAACTCTTGCTGGGAATAGGCAGGTCACTGTCATCTGTTTCAGGAGGTGACCACCCAGAGAGAGGGGAAGTTTACTAAGCCATAGACTAGGTGAAAGCACAAGCATATTTCATCGACGTTTTAAAACCTGGGATGATGACGCTCTCTGCAGGAAATGAAATCACTGATTGATAGCCCAGCTAAAAATGAAACCCCTAGAACAGGCTTCAGAAAAATTATAACGTGCCCAGATTGAGGAAAAGTCGTGTTTTTTGTTTTGTTTTAAGTCCAGAGAAACAAACAAAGTGGGGGCAGAATTTCCCATGGTTTCACTTCATAGGGAAACCAGTGAGGTACGTATCTTGGCATGGGTCAGGTTTGGAAGGCTTTATTTCTAGGAAAAAAAAAAAAAAGTGGATCAGGAGAGATTCATTGATAGGTTATTAGTTTACTGTATAAACTGAACCTGTATATCTGTCTGATTTAAAGCTTAAGATAATGAACTTAATATGTGGTCATCCTGAAATGAATAAAGTCATAGTCATGAAAGAAATACAAAACCACAAATAATCTCAGAGCACAGCAATCAGATGCATTAAGCTGTTTCCTTTACCTCCTTTGCAATACCCCTCCCTGCCTGGGACTGCCAGACTTAGCAAATTAAAATATAGGATGGCCAGTTAAATTTAAATTTTGGTAACGAATACACAATTTCTTAGTATGTCCCATGCAATATTTGGCACATACTCATACTAAAAAATTACTTGTTGCTTCTGTAAAGTTCAAATGTAACTGGGTGTCCAGTGTGTCATCTGGCAAAACTACTTTTGCCCCATCCTAGGAGCTACTCTGCTTTAGCTGATAGTAAAATCAATTTGCATTCATCAACCCCTACGTAGACAGGTTATAAAGTGTCTTTTCACCTGAGTTCCAACACTCACTCTGAGATCTTGGATAATTCATTTCACTTCGCTGAGCCCCAGTCACCACATCTGTAAAATGGGGGTGAATAAGAGTTCCTCCTTTGCAGGGCCATTTCGGGGACTATATGAAATGGTACATGTAAGGGCGGAGCACAGTACCCAGCTCATAGCAAATGCTCAGTCAATATTAGCTATTATTGTCAGCAGGAGGACATGATGAATAAATAAAACAGCAGAGAAGAAGGTACCTGAGATCTTTCATTTGCCAGAATATTCCTTATCTATACATATATAATGAGAGTTATCAATTGTGACTGCATTTATTTGACCTTCACTTTATTTGACACATAGGGAGCAACACACAGGACTAACGATAACCAATACTGATGCACCGTATTATAGTGTCCACCAGGGCATTTCACATCGGATTCCTTGTAATAATACAAAATGCATATTAAAGAAAATCGAGACAGTGATTCTCCAAGAGGGTATGGTGAACATTTAGCCAACAGCTAGTCCTGGAGTGCCTCTTAACCCCCACTGTCATCCCCCTTTGAGATCCACCACTCTAAATAGTTTCAAGGACTAAAAAAGTCTGCCATAAAAGAGTTCCTTCGGCAAGGAAGCAAATTTAGAACAATCTTTATGTATGTACCCAACGTAGAAGGGACTTCTGGTCCCAAATGTGTCTTTTTGTCCAGAACCCCTGCACAAACAATCCTCTATGTCGTCATCGGCAAACACAAAGGCCAACTGGTCAGCGCCGCTGGCAACAGGAGGTCCTCGGCTGAACGGCTGTTTAAAGGCAGCTCGCAAAGAAAGCTGTAACCTGTGGCCTCTATTCACCACCGGAAGAGTCTGAATGCTTTTCCCCTTTTGTAACAGAGAACATCTGCCATTCCAGGAGAACAATCCCCCTCCCAGCAGTAAGTTTTACATACAGAGGCAACGTCCTCCTTTTATGTGGCTCTCTCATGTCCTTGGTTAGGAAATGCGCCCCTTTCAAACGGTTTTACAGCCAGAACCCCCAACTTGCCTAACTGGTACCCATCCTGCCTCTTGCCTAAGCACGACTGAAAAATATTGTATATGTGGTTAAATTAATTAAACAAGGAGGTCATTAGACAGAGGTGGCTCTACTGCCATGGAGACCCCCAACAGCAAACCAAACTTTAAGCTGTTATTGTCTCAAGGTTACAAAATCAAAACATTAAGGAGAAACAATACAAACGGCCAGTGAGGCTTTAAGTTACAGCCAATTGCTTACTTTCCTTTCATTGCTTCCACCTTTTCTCTATAAAAGTCTCTGCCCAGCTCCTGTGGGCAGAGTGCTGCTAACCACTTCCGGTTTGGTGCTGCCTAATTTGAATGAGTTTTTGTTCAAATACACTCTTAAAATTCTTACTATGGCTCAGTTACCTTTTTTTTTCGGTACGCGGGCCTCTCACTGTTGCGGCCTCTCCCGTTGCGGAGCACAGGCTCCGGACGCGCAGGCTCAGCGGCCATGGCTCACGGGCCCAGCCGCTCCGTGGCATGTGGGATCTTCCCGGACCGGGGCACGAACCCTCGTACCCTGCATCGGCAGGTGGACTCTCAACCGCTGCGCCACCAGGGAAGCCCCTCAGTTTATCTTTTAACAATGTAAATAAGTACAAGACTTCTTTCTGAGAAAAAAAATCCAAGGCGTGTACTAGAATGTTCTGTGCTCTTTTTGCAAATACTTAGTTTTTAGTCTCTGTATATAAAACAAGAGGGTAAGGTAAAGACAGCATTTGGGACTTAGCTGGTATATTTGATTAAGATGGCAGCCAAATCACATTATTTCAGCCCAAGAGATATTTCTGTTAACATGGATCTTTGTACTTTTAACACGGATTGATGTAGTTCTGTACAGTCATGAAATAAACACAATTCAAGAAAACAATGCAGATCCAAACAGGTGCAGTTGGTCGCTCCAGCTGAGTAAAGGCAAGACACTTCCAGGATGTCAGCCCTGGGCAGTTTACTCCTCAGGAGAAAGCACGCTCTGTGACCAGCAAACTCCTTTAAGATCTAGTATGTAGCAACTTCCTAGGAACTTTATTTTGGAAATATAAAGTTCTTAAACGCATGTAAAATGACTGCCTTTCTAGCTTGCCCTGTCCAGAGGTTATTAAAATTCTAGGCTGAGGTTTAGCCATCTTACTTGCTTTTTACTCTTAATAGGATATATTTAAAATCCCCTTGAGAAGACAGCTAGATATTATTACATATAAACTGTGACACTGAAGTGGTTGCCAGGAGCTGAAGGGAGGAGGGGAATGGAGAGTTAGTATTTCATCGGGACAGAGTTACAGTTTGGGATAATGAAAAAGTCCTGGAGATGGATGGTGGTAATGGCTGCAGAACAATACGAATGACATAATGCTGCTTAAAAATGGTTAAAAGTGTGGTTTTTGTTATGTATATTTTACCACAGTAAAAAATATAACACTGATAGGTTAATAACAATGATGAAAACAAAAAAGCTGAGATGTGAGGGGAAAATAATCAGACAGAAAAGAGAGAGAGAAAGAAAAGAAAGGGAAAGAAATGGAAAGAAAAGAGATTGATGAGACACTCCTACCCCCTCCCAGGGCAGTGGTGGGAGAATGGCAGTGATCCTAAAAGGGAAAAGTGAACTGAGCCCCTTTCCCCCATCATCAAGAAGAGGGCCCCTCACTCAGAAAACATTGACTACACATCTGCAATAAGAGAATAACAGAATGTACCCTGTACCCGCTTGCACATAAAGGAAACCAAGCCATTGAAAAATTAACTGCATACAAATGGCCAATAAGCAGATGAAAAGATACTCAGCATCACTAGCTAACAGGGAAACGCACATCTAAAGCACAATGAAATGCCACTTGACACCCACTAGGATGGTTATAATCAAAACACAGACAATAGCAAGCATTGATAAGATGTGGAAAAATCAGAACCCCCATCCACGGCTGGTGGGAGTGTAACATGGTACAGCTACTCTGGAAAACAATCTGACAGTTCTTCAAACGGTTAAACACAGATTTACCACATGACCCAGCAATTCCACTCCTAGGTTCATATCCACGACAAAAGAAAACATGCGTCCACACAAAGACTTGTGCATGAATATTCGTAACAGAATTATTCATAATAGCCCAAACGGGGAAACAACCTAAAAGTCCATCAACTTGTGAATGGACTAGAAAACAAAGCAAAACTCTGGTATATCCATGAAATGAAATACTACTCGGCATTAAAAGAAATGAAATACTAATAGAGGCTACAACATGGATGAATCTCGAAAACACCATGCTAAGCAAAAGAAGCCAGACACAAAAGACCACACGTTGTATGATTCCATTTACATTAAACGTCCATAACAGGCAAACCTATAGAGACAGAAAGTAGTGCTTGGGATTGGGGGTGAAGTGGAGACAAACTAATAGGACATAATAGGGATCTTATTGGAGGATCTTTGTGGATTCTGGTGATGGTTGGTAAATTTACTAGAAATTATTGTACACTTAAATGTGTGAACTTTATGTTATGTAAATTATATACCTCAATTATGTTTACAAAAAAAAGGAATGGTGAAAAAAAGAACCGTGATTTAGAGGTACTAACAAGTGAAAAACGAAACACGGAGGAAAGTAGCATAAGAATAGATAAACAGATACATGTATATGTACAGCTATAGCTGATTCACTTTGTTTCAGGGGGATGTAGGGGATGGATTCTCTCGCTGTGATGCAAACATGTAAACTAAAGATTCTATGACAGAGAAAGAAAAGAATAGATAAACAACAGGATCTACTCTATAGCACAGGGAACTATACTCAATATCTTGTAATAACCTATAATGGAAGAGAATCTGAAAAAGAACATATAGATATAGGTACCCGAATCACTTTGCTGCACACGTGAAACTAACACAACACTGTAAATCAACTACATTTCAAAAAATAGAAAGAAAAAAGAAAAGAAAGCATAAAGAGAGTCACAAGAGACAGACCCCTCCAGTGAGAACACAGGAAGTAGGTTTGAGGAAAGGCCAGTGGTCCCCCTTAACTGCAGTCTAGACAGACACTGTCTTCATTTCTTCCTTCATGTATTTGTTCATGCAACAACAATTGACAATTGCACATGACAGGCTACACACTCGGTCAGGAGCTGGGATGCAGGTCCTCACAGAGACGACATTCCCGCAGGGGAGACCGGATCTCATGCAAGGACGCTGATGGTTATTCATGTGCCTGGCTTTGCAGGAGAAGCACTAGGGCCTTCGAAAGCACGTGACGATACTGGTCATAAAGCCCTAATATTTGAGCCAAAGACTTGAATATAAATAGGGGTTGGCTGGGCTGGGAGAGAGAGGGAGGAAGAGGAAGAGGAAGGAAGCCTTGAATAAAAGCCATGGGGTTTTAAAAGACATAGCACCTGCCTAAGACAATCTCTGTCTAGACTGCAGTTAATGGGGAACACTGGCCTTTCCTCACACCTACTTACTCCCTGTGTTCTCACATGAGGGTCTGTCTCTTGTGCTTCTCTCTTATGCTACTTTCTTTTCTTTTTTTTAATATATATATATTTATTTATTTATTTTTGGCTGTGTTGGGTCTTTGTTGCTTTGTGGCGAGCAGGGGCTACTCCTTGTTACGGTGCACAGACTTCTCATTGCAGTGGCTTCTCTTGTGGAGCACGGGCTCTAGGTGCGCGGGCTTCAGTAGTTGTGGCTCGCGGGCTCTAGAGCGCAGGCTCAGTAGTTGTGGCGCACGGGCTTAGGTGCCCCGCAGCATGTGGGATCTTCCCGGACTAGGGATCGAACCCGTGTCCCCCACATTGTCAGACGGATTCTTAACCACTGCGCCACCAGGGAAGCCCTGACTTGCCCTTTTTAAAAGATCATTCTGGTTACAAGTAGGCTGGGTGCAGAGGGCAAAAATAGGTCCAGAGACAGACATGATGGAAGATGGGGCTAGAAATGAAATTGCAGTTCTGAGGCTTAGTTGGTGTGCAAAAGAAACGGAACCAAAGGGTTTTGAACAGGGAGTCCCCAAGTCCCTTCTCAGACCAGATGGACAACCAGAGAGCCAAGGGCAGCGGTAGGGCTCCTGTGGCCACACCCCTTACTGCTTTAGTGGTATGCTAGACAACATTTTCCCAAACTGACCCCCAAAATCACCAGCACTTGTTAAAAATGCTAATTCTCAAACCTAGATCTTCTGGATCTGAATTTTGAAAGGAGAAGCCTGGGAAGCTATATTTTTTTAAAATACTGCTCATGATTCTCATGGTCAGGCAAGTTTTAGAAAATATTGATCCATACTTAAAAAAAATCAATATCTAGACAAGCAGCAAAACAGATTAAAATATAATATAGAAGCTATCCCCAAATATGACTACCCTTTTCTTCTAGTGAATCGTGATTCAGGCTGAAAAAGGTTAATGGTTCTTTCAAAACAAGAAAAGGTAAAAACAACTTGTAACGGCTGAGCATAGTATAATAAGAAAACAGTGATGAATGTGTGTAATATTGGCTTTCAGCCTCTCTGGTATTGGCACTGTAGGTATAATTCTTGGGTAGATCCGAGTATATTGGTTTCCTAGGGCTACTGTAACAAATTACCACAAACTCAGTGGCTTACAACAACAAAAACTTATTCTCTCACAATTCTAGAGGCCAGAAATCCAAAATCAAGGTACTGGCAGGGCACTGCTTCCTCTGAAGTCTCTAGGGAAGAATACTTCCTTGCCTCTTCCAGCTTCTGGTGTTCTTTGGCTTGGGCTATATGGAACTCCAACCTCTGCCCGTGTCTCCTCTTGTGGCCTTCATCTCTGTGTTACCTCTTCTTCTGTCTCTTATAAGGATATGTGTCATTGGACTTAGGTTCTACCTGGTTAGTCCAGGATGATCTCACCTCAAGATTCTTAATTACATCTGCAAAGACCTCTTTTCCAAATAAGGTCACAGTCACAGGTGCCAGGGTTTAGGACTTGGACATATGGTTTTGTGGGGAAGGAAAGGAGTCACAATTCAACCTACTACATAGTGATTTTAAATTGTTCAGCAGGCCTACATGATACTCTTACCTGTATCAGTAGTTAGAGGGTGTTTTTAACATAAATGCTCTTAGTTCAACATTCCTCAGAATGACAGAAGTCCGTTTATAAATGAATTCATTCATCTGAGTCATGTATATTTTTAGAAGCATGACTCTATCATTTCAAAATAAGACACGGTATTAAAAAGCCTCATATAGTAGACAAAACCATATTCAGACAACTGACATCACAAAAAAAGTGTCTTTTTCAGAAAGAGAATTTCTAAGCACGAAGAAAGGTACATCTATCTCAAGAAGAGTAACAGGGAGGAAGCCAAAGTATTTTAGTGGTCTCTGCTGACATTCCCCTTAGGAAATGTCAGTGAATCAAGTTTTATTGTAATTAATGTTTTAACAGAACATTTTGCTTTCCCAGGGCAAAAAACAGGAGTAGCTGATATTACAAGGATGTATGAAGTAGCTATTAGAAACAGGAATAGCTGTAGAGGCATGAATATATGATGAGGAATCTGTAGTTAATTTATGAACATCAGGCACTTATAGACACAGAAAAAAATAATACTTTAAGATAGACACAGGGGGCTTCCCTGGTGGCGCAGTGCTTGAGAGTCTGCCTGCCGATGCAGGGGACGCGGGTTCTTGCCCCGGTCCGGGAAGATCCCACATGCTGCGGAGCGGCTGGGCCCGTGAGCCGTGGCCGCTGAGCCATGGCCGCTGAGCCTGTGCGTCCGGAGCCTGTGCTCCGCAACAGGAGAGGCCACAACGGTGAGAGGCCGGCATACCGCAAAAAAAAAAAAAAAAAAAAGATAGACACAGGGCAGGATGGATACATAAAGTAGTGTGGGGTGGGAAACAGCATGGTACCAAAGGAAAAAAAATTGATAATTGCTGCATAATTGGGAAACCTAACAGAAAAGATCTAAACAGAAGCGTTTCCCTAAATTACATCCACCTAGAGGTTTCAAAAATCATTTATTGAGAAGAGACTGGTGTTAATAGAGTAACTTAATAATATTTGTAGATGTTTATTGGAGTAGTAAATATATTTGTATTTTGCTTAACTTTTTAAAGTATATAGTGTTCTTTCTTCTGAGTGGGTTCAGTTCTTATGAACTAAAAATCCTCTGTTCTTATAAAAACATTCCCAGGTATTCAATAAAAGAAGACAGAAAGAGAGGTTGAGAATGACATCGAAATTGAATAGACCCAAATAAAACTTTAGTCGAGATCCTGGTGCCAAAGAGGTGCACACTGATTAAACAGTAACCTTATAAAATGGGACTTAAGCAAAACTTGTGTGTATCAGAATACACCATTTGCTTTTATATAACAAACTCTGCAGGTACACTAGCAACACATCTCAGAAACTAATTCTTAAAATGATGACAGATTACAAAATAGCACATCAAAATCCATCAAATTCTATCAGCATCCACCCCTCTCTATCCAACATGGCCAAAGATTTCTCAAACTTTGCACGAGTAGCCAGCAACACACCAATACATCATTGCAATATATATCATTGTCTTGCAAATTCTGCTAACATAATTACAAGCAAACTTGCAGCATGTGATAATTATTATTTAGATTAGTTGACTCTTTTAACCAATCAAGCTACTTTCCCACCTCATAATACATCTCACTGTGGTATGTTTCTTTGCTTTCTCTAACATCTTTAATACAGATAACACAAGTTCAGCCATCCCATTACAAAGGAAAGCTTGAATAAATTCATCCTGTATATTCTTTTGTACAACCTCTAATTAAAAACCCAGGAGGGAAATCACTCTAGTGATATCTCAATACAAAAAAGGACACTACTTTTTGTTTTTCCAAGAAAACTTCATAAGTGGCATTTATTTAAATTCTAATCATTCAAGCAAAAATGTTAGAATGCCCTCCCACCCCCAGCCTTTGTTAAGTGAAACATAAACAGAATTCCAAGAGAGGAGGACCATTCCCTTGTGTCTATTCCAGTAGTATAAGGGAAGTAGTTATGTCTGATATATTTTGCTACAGATTCCTTAATCTAGACAATGATTACTAATTCATGCATTTAATTTGAACAATGATAATCAGGTTGATTTCCAGATGACTCATTTTGTAAACCTTTGGCCATTAGCATTCCAGGCAGAGTGGGCCATGTGCTGCCTTCCTGCTGACATCAGTGGAAATCTTGAGTCAAGATCAAAGCTACTTTATGCCTCTCTGACCTTTCTTCACAATGCACAGTGGGGCCTGGGTTTCTCAGCTCAGAATGTTCATATTTGCTTCACTGTCCCCACAGGGTTACCATTTACAATCTACATGTAGATATTCACTGAAGATCCTACAACCGGTCCCTTGGAAATCACAAGTCTTAGATTCTAGTTTTCAGGTGGCTTCCTAGTCTGGATCCAAACTTCAGCAGATCTTATTCTGGTTGGCTCACTGAGGCTTCAGCGAACAGAGAGAGAACCCAGTGGGGTGAGGGGCAGTGCTCATTTTGCCCCCAGAAATCTGCCATACACTTACTTTCCTCTAGAGATGCACTTTGAGAATCACACTGGAGAAAGGATGCCTTACCTGGACAGTCATGTCTGCGCTGGATGTGTCTGTGGCTTTCGAGGTTAGCTCATCTCCTGTTAGCAGCACACTCTCCCACCCAACTCCTGAAAAAGAAAAATCAAAATGGTACCATTTGAGCCAAGTGCGTTCAGCTGGTGTAGAGAGATCACTGTTTGGCACCTTCCAAGCCTGTGTGACTTGAAAGGAAACCAAGGATTACCCATAGTTTAACTGCCTGGCAGTTACCAGGACAGCTTCCTTTCAGAAGTGTGGTCAGTCAGCACCTCCTGTTTTTATCTAATCTCCAAGTCTGGAGTCATTATCTAAATCCTGTATTTTCTAAATAGTATTATTCCTAGTCCAGAGTGGAGAAGAGGTTAAAATGAACTCCAGAATCCAGGCCTCATACTGAGGTCTTATTTGGAGCTTAAAGTGACCCCCCATAACACAGAAATCTGCACATCTGAATCTAATTCAACATCCAATCGCAGTGACCTCAGATTATTCACTGTCCTAGATTCTACACAGCTGCTGGAAATAACTGAGACTTTACACTCACTTTTAAAATCTATATATATTTCTCCCCAAGTCTTAATGCATGTTAGCTCCTTTTCTCTTAAGCTGTCAGACAGGCTCCAAGTGTGGACATCTGGCAAGATACAAGGTTTTGCTCTCCCCAACCTCAACAAAAGAGATCAGCGGCTGGTGTTTGGAAATACCCATGATCACAGTACAGTAAAACTACACTAATTTAGATGCAATTATGTGTGTGAATGGAGGTGGAATGGTCTATAATAGTGAAAAGTTTGAAGTAATGACAAGTATATTTTTAAAAAACAATATTGCAAGTAAAGTCATCTTCTTAAAAGCTAAGAAGGCAATACTTAGAGTTTCTCAGGGTCCACTTTAATAGGCAGATAGAAATTTTATAATTGGTATAATAACTGCCTACTGGGATATGAGCGCTCATAGCTTAAAGTATTGAAAAGATTGTTTCCTTAAGCAGACTAAAACTGTGTAATATTAATTTACATTATTGATTTTCTTGAATAATTTTCTCTAAGGGTAACTTGAGGGCACTATTCATGCCGGATCTGTGTGTATCACCCAAATTCCAAATTTCAACTGTCTAGCATTATGTTAAATGAGGACTGGCACATTTTCCTGTTTGCCACATAGTAAATATTTTAGGCTCTGAGGTCAGACCACTTCTGTTGCAGCTTCTCAAGCTGCCATTATAGAGGAAAGCAGCCAAGATAACATAAAAACAAATGGACACAGCTGGGTTCCAATAAAACTTTACTTACAAAAACAGGCGCTGGGCTGTTTTGGCTCATGAGACGTGCTTTACCAGCCTCTGTGCTAAATCAAGAAACCAGAGATGTGTCCAGGAAAGATTGTGATACTTCAGCATTTTTCTAAGGATCAACTGGACAAATCAGACGGTGAAACTATAACAATTGTCTGCAATTACATGACACTTTAAATAAACTAATAGGAGATTAATTAAATGTTAATACATTAGCACTGGTTGCATTGCCTTGTTTTATATTCTGAATCCTTGAGAGCCTCATTTCACAGGAAATACGCACAATGGATTACTCAGGATCCATGGGCTATAATTTATTGCAAAGTACAAATAATTGTCTCTCACTGGGTTGTAAAAATTGGGTCAGAGAAGTTTGATGACTTGCCCTACAATTTCCTTTCAGGGAGGTTGTGGGCTTTGTCTTAAATGCACGTTTCTGGGAAAGAAATCTTTGCTCCCACACGAACAGATTATTTCCCAGATACATCTCGCATTTAACTAAAGCCCCTCCTGGTTTAAGCCACTGTTGGTGCCTGTTGGATCTGGCTGGCAGAGACATACAGATGTTGGGCATGATGGACAAATATATGATATTTAATTATGGAATCATTTGAATTATTGTTCAGCAAATATTCGGTCCCCTTCTCTCCCACTGTGGGAGAAACTGTCTTCCCTGTCCTACTGATGTTTGCTTTGACCAATGGGATTTTAGTGGATATCATGCAAGCAAAGGTTTGAAATGGGTTTGAGTGGTGATGTTTGCCCTCTTGCACTTCTGCTCTAGCATGAGAAGGACATGTCCCAGTTGGCCTGCAAGGAAATGAGAGTCATGGGGACCAGACCTGGACCCAATCCACACCTTGCAGCTAAGCCAAGTGTAGAACAGCCAACCCCTAGCCCAACTGCATATGCATGACAATAAAAGCGACTGAGTTTGGGGATGATTTGTCAAGCAACATTATTGTAACAATAGCTAATGGATGCAATCTACAACGAAAATCATAGATGAAAATCATTTTGGATAAAGTATTTCATTTTTAACTATGCAAATATAATTCCCTTTGTTGCATAAAATTCATTTACAAGTATTAATTCCCATCTCTCTATATACATTATATCCCACTTTGGGAAGAATCTTTTCTCTGCTATAACCATTCCTTTCATAAGCAATACTATCTTTATGAAAGGATATATGGCCACAAGAAAGAGCTATGAGACATAAATATATGTGTATTCTCAGAATTTAGCCTGCAGTCAAGAAACCACTTCAGAATTCATGGAAAGAGTGAGAGAAAATAGATATAACATTTCAACTTAAAAATGTTATTAATCCTGATAATAAGTTGTGAGGACAGAAAAATGTTATTTTAAAAGAGAGAAGCAAAATTCCTTCCAGGTAGAAAGCTGTTTTTGGAGAACAAAGCAACTTTACGAGCCATTTGAGTATGAAAAGGTGGAAGGAAAAGAAAAATGGAAGAGGTCCATTTAGAAGAAGGAGAGTAGCTGAAAAATGTTGGAACAAGAGCTGGCAGTAAGAAATTCCCAGGGGGTGATAAAAAGGACTTTTGAGAACAGTGATGTTTTAAAAATCAATCTTAAATTATTCATCGTGCTGTGTCAGGATGTAATTCTCCCCTTACTCTCATACCTTCAGAGAAGATCTGTCTTACACCATTGTGTTCTATTGGTGTTGTTGACTGGAAATTAATAAGGTCCCACATTTGGACCTCAGGGCAGAGAGAAGAGAGCAGCCATCTGTACATGGGAGCTCCCTGCAAAAGTGGAGTTTGAGAAGGACATGATAATAAGACTCTTGGAGAGGGTACTAGACCCGCACACTACGCCTGATAGGGCTACGGGTCAATTTTCTTTCATAACCAATGTACAAGAGATCCTCCCATTTTGCAGACTTGAAGATGCAAGATGACTGACATGTCTTTATTGAATGATGCTTAAACATGTAAAAAAGCCACTTCCATTTCCGAAATAGTGATTGTACCACACATGGGTAGGGGTGTAGCTTAGATTGCTTGTTTGAGATTCCTTCAGTGCTAGGATTTTATCAACAACTTTCAATGTTGATTTTTATCAACATATATATATATATAAAATTTGATACAAAATATAGAATATATATATTTCACATATATTTCTACCTACTGTACTTTCAAATAACCACTTTTATATCCCCCCTTCTCCCTTTGCTCGACCTCTTATTTATAACATTTTTGAGAAACTATATTTTATATTATTTCTACAATCCCTAGCAATACTACTACTATTTTAATTACATTTTTAAAAGACTGGATCAAACCTTCAGGAAAAAATAACTTCTCTCTCCCAGAAGAAAATAAGTTTGCATTTCCCTGTAGTGGAAAAATTGAGACCCGTCTACTTGTAGCTGAGGGATGCTTATGAATACTCCATCAGGGACAGTTTTATGAAGATCTTGCAGGAATAAATCAAATCCACCATGAATTTGTCTCTGTTCCTTTTTATACACCTCCTTACTTAGCTACACAGTCAGATAAATACATCCCTTTGCCCAAGCTTCCAGTTCCCTGGCGTCCACATCCCTGGGTCTCTGTTCCCAGGGCACACTCTGCTGATTGGCTTGGCCACTCTCTCTATCGATTTCTGTTGGGAATAATATGTGTGCGGTTGCCAGGGCAGTGCAAGCAAAAGGAAGGAGGCTGGGCTCAACCCTGGCTGGAGAAGCCAGGGGCATACCTGAGGACCAGCAAGGAGAGGGTTTGAGCTGGTAGCAGGTAGCCACAAGGTCTTGAGCAGGGTAAACTATAGACAAGATGATTCTGTGTGTTTGAACAAAGGGAGACAGGACTAGACTGAACAGTGGAGAGGGCGAGCAAACTAAGGAGGCAGGCTTGTTGGGGAAGCAACTGATGGTATCCCAGGAAACACTGGGTCACTTCCTTAGTTCTGATCCTGGCTGGTACTAAAAATAAATAAAAATTAAGGGTCCAAGGCTTAGAGGGAGAGGGTAGAACTGCACGGGAGGATGCTAATTGTACCCAGAGCCCCTGGAATCACCATGTGTCACGAGGTGAAAGCAGAAAGGGAGGAAGACAGGTCAGCATGGACTCTTATGTGCAAGAGAATGGACCTTTGCTCTAGCCCATCTGTCCACACAGATTCTAGACAGATCGTTGGACAAAGTGGGTGGCCAAGGTGGCCATTAGTGCTGTTCACCAAATGCTCCTGGTTCCTTCCTCTCATGGACACGTAACAGGATTTCACTTCCTGGCCCCCTTAGGGTTGGGGAGGTCATGAGACTAGCTCTGGCTGATAAGTGTGGGCAGCAGTAGCATGGATCACTTCCGGCCGGAGCATTTAAGTGCTGATGGAGGACGCTCCGGAGTACCCTTCCCCTCCACCACGGTGAATGGCGATGTTCTAGGCAGTGGCGATTCTACTGGCCTAAGGCCCAGCCGAGAGGGTAACACAAAGCACAGACACAGCCAGCCCACAGTGGCCACGTAACACGAATGAGAACTAAACCTTTATTATTTTAAGCCAAAGGATTGGGGCTGTTTATTACGGTAGCATCACATAGCCCAGCCTTAGGAAAGGAAGGAGCCCTTCCAGACCCGCCTTCCCCATCAACCTCCACTTCCCATTACAGAGAGTTCTTCGGACAAATCTGTATCTATCCTCTAAATACATTCTACCATTTAAATATCGTCTCCTCAACCAGGTTCTAATCGCCCATACTTTCTACTTCCTTGGGGGTCACTCTCTGATTCCACTGTGCCCCCATGCTTATTGCACAGGTCGGTTGCATCTCATGAAGGATGTAGGTTCTAAAGACAAAAGGCACAAACCTGCATGATCAAAACTGCCCTTGAGATATTCCAGCTCTGTCATATCATGTGCTTACGGGAATCAAGATTCTCAGTGTAGAAAAAGATACAGATGTAATATAGAAAAAGTTCAGTAAAGCCATGTATTTGAATTGGAAATACCAGAATAAACACATGAGATGAGTTACATTTAAAAATTAGGGCCTTCCCTGGTGGCGCAGTGGTTACGAATCTGTCGGCCAATACAGGGGACACGGGTTCGAGCCCTGGTCCGGGAAGATCCCACATGCTGCGGAGCAACTAAGCCCATGCGCCACAACTACTGAGCCTGTGCTCTACAGCCCACGAGCCACAACCACTGAAGCCTGTGTGCCGCAACTACTGAAGTCCATGCTCCTAGAGCCCGTGCTCCACAACAAGAGAAGCTACCACAATGAGAAGCCCACATGCAGCAACAAAGACCCAACACAGCCACAAATAAATAAATAAATAATAAAAATTAAAATTAGGGCTTCCTTGGTGGCACAGTGGTTGAGAGTCCACCTGCCGATGCAGGGGACACGGGTTCGTGCCCTGGTCCGGGAGGATCCCACATGCCGCGGAGCGCCTGGGCCCGTAAGCCATGGCCGCTGAGCCTGCACATCCGGAGCCTGTGCTCCGCAACGGGAGAGGCCCGCGTACAGGAAAAAAAAAAAAAAAAAAGGAAAAAAAAATTAAAATTAAATGTGTGTATGGATACATGTAAAAAAGAATAATAATAACTGCCCTTGAAAATTCCTCAAATCTCCCAAGCTGTCCAATTAGCACCGTACTTCAGAAAGCCCAACAGAGCCACTTTTGCTCCAGCTTTGGAACAGACCATTTCTCCTGTTAAGTACCAGATGATGCTGTTGGCTTGTACTAAGGATCATGTTGTACAAAACAATACAGATCTTGAAACTAGGATTTCTCTGTGTTTGAAGATGCTCAGAATATGAGAGATAGAAGGAGCTGAGACTGACAGCAGGAACAGCAGAAGAATACCTCCCTTGTCATCCTCCTACTGGGGTGTATGATTGACAGTGCTTTTAGCCAAAGGTAATCAAAAGCCTATTTAATAAAGGCTTAAACAACAGAGGATAGACTGGCTCATGTCACAAGAAGTCCCAAGGTAGTTTGGTTGCAGAGGTGGTTAATTCAGTGGCTCCACAGCCTCACGGCCTTACTTTGACCTCTGCTCTTGACTCTCCTCTGGGGTCCCAAGATGGACACAGCAGTTCCACGTGCCACAAAAACATCCAGTAGCACAAGAAGGGAGGAGTTAATACGCCTTCCACAAAAGCACCCTCCTCACACACCCAAGCCGACGCCCAAAGTCTCACTGGTCTGAAACAGAGCATAAGTCTATTCCTAACCCAATTGTGGAAAAGGGAATGGAATTATCAAAATTGGCTTGGAGCTAATAAATCAAGATTTACCCTCTGGGTCGGTGAGGGTCTCAGCCTTCTCTGAGCACATGGCCACCTGGAGGATAAACAGAGGGACAAAACAAGATCTCAGCAGGCAAAAGAGAAGGGGACAGGTCGATGGCTGTCAGACAAGCACCACTAGGGTCTGTCACAAGAGGACGTGCACACAGATTGGAATAGCAGGCAGGATCCCTGACAGTTTTGAAATTTCTATTTCTCTTCTTCGTCTCCTTACTTTAGTTAGAAATACACAGTCGAATTCGTATAAGTACAGTACACAGATGATGCCGGGACTCAGCCCTGCCTTCCAGCGCCAGCTCCTCAGGGGGACGGTATCTTAGCCCTCGAGTGACGTTTCCACCTGCTCCCTCCGCTGTGAACTCAGCCCTGAGCATTAGCCCCGCCTATTGGGCCTGAGCAGGGAAAGCCTTTCAGTGTGTCTGTCTGACGGCATTTGCTCGTCCATGCTGCCTTAGAGGGCCCTTATCAACTAGCTTGTAAGCACCTGTGGGCAGGGAGTGGGCCTGATACCCAGTTAGTCTCCCCCAGTGGCTGTTAAATGAGCAGCGTTTAGTTCGAGGCAGCCAGGTTCCAGGGGTAGGAGCTTCAGAGTGGGGCCTGGGTAAGAGCAGAGAGTGCACAAAGGAGAAAAGAGAAACACAAAGGCGCTGGTAATGAGATAGGCTGGGACCTGGGACCCTAACCAGAGTGCTCGCACCTGGAGAAACATCTCCTCCAGCAACAGGATACACAGAAACGATAAGCAACGAAAAATAACTGCACGCATGTGCAGTTGGGGCAATTACGAACAATAAGATACAGAAAGGCCACAAAGCAACAGCCATTTCTGAGGTGCCTGGAGCAAACACAGGGTACTGTACATGACCCCTGCACACAGCACCACCAAGGGGAGGCAGGCCACCTAAGCCTTGCCTCCTGCCCAGCCCACGGACCTGCCCCTGTTGTTACCCTATTTAAGGACCCAAGCACCTCCTCTCAGGGAGCGAGCAAAGGCACCTGTTTCTTGTTTTCACTTCCTCGTGCAGCATGAGCCCCGATAAAGCCTTGCCTGAGATTCTCATCCGGCCTCTAATCAATTTCTATCGATGAAAGAGTCCAAGGGCCTGGGTTGATAACAGTAACAGTCCCACTTTGGAGCTGATTCACTCTAGATGCTGAAGAAACAGACTGTGATTGGTCCTTTCCCCCAGAGCCAGGCAAGACCTGGTGGCTCTGGACACTTGCCATCAAACCACTGGAGGTGCAGTCACCGGACATAAAACATCTGGGTGGTGAGACCCTGTGCACCTTGAAGACGGGGCTGTCCCTTCACCAGCCATACCCCCATGCCCACCTCAGTCCTCAGTCAGCACAGTGAGGGCTGGCACGTCATGGGGGGTCCTTAAATATTTCCCTAACTGAATTGGAGCTGGAAGGGGCCTTGAGGCCACCTGTGCTTCTCTCATATCAGGACAGAAGGCTCTGTCATCTGATGAGTACTCCTCAGCCTTCACATGGCCATTTCCTGGTCACCTTCCTCACCGCTTCACAAGGTCATGCTGCTGGGGCAGCTGGAATGGACCATCTTAAGAAGAGCCGAGCCACAAACAGGTTGGGGAGAAAAGATCCCAGATGATGCCCTACAGAGCCCGGCTAAAGGCAAGAAAGGAGGACACAGTGGAGGGGCCGTGGCTGGGAGTGGACCTTTTGTTTACTGGCACCTTGGTGGAGGTTCTCAGGTGCTTCCAACCTTCTTGCCTATCGTGGTTATTCTCTTCTTCATCACATCTCTGCCTCAGCCTTCATCGGTGCATTGACCTAGAAACAGCCACAGAACTACAAAGAAGTCTGGAGCCCAGGCTTTCATGTTTCAGTGAGAAAACAAAGGCCTGAGATGCAAAAGCATGAGTCAAGGGCCCACAGAGAGTAGCTGCTAAGCTGGGTCTGACGGAGACAAGACTGCCTGATTTCCTAGACGAGGGTTCTTCCTGGGGCCCAAATGATATCAACCCCATTTTACAGACAAAAGATAGACCCATTGTGAAAATTTCATTGATCACAACGAAAAGAAAGGGGTTAGGGCCTGGGTCCCCCTGCGTCTAAACTCTCTTCCTCATCCAAGTCTTGGAATGGAGACTTGGCTAGATACTTCTCTTCCTTTTAATCGCCTTTCGCTCCCTTTGGGTTTGAACAATCTCACTTTGTTCTTGGAGGAGTTCTCAGCATGGTGGTCATTAAAACCTAGCGGAATTTCAGAACAATGATTTGCCTCTCAACACTTGGCTTTGGGAAACCCCACCCAAGGACTAGCTGATGGGACTTGCTTCCTCTGGATGGGAAGCCCCACCCAGGCGCTTGGAGGCGTAGGGCAGGATGTGACCCCACCCCGCTCACCCCACTCCAGGTGGTGGCTCATCCTTGCCTCCGAGCCCCAGCTTTGTCTTCCCTGGGATGGATGTAAAGACCAGGCCTTGGGGCCTCGAGAAGCAATGGTGGCAGGGGCACTTCTCCCTCTCTTGACTCCTGTTCCTGAGGAGAGCTCATCGGGGAAAAAGAAAAGTCCACCATTTGGACGAGTTATTGGAAATAACTTGAAATAATCCATTATTTCCATAACTGGAGATAATCCATTTCCTCAACCCTGAGGCCGTTGGACCCCCTTCCCCACCTACACTTCCTTGAATAAGGGAAGTTTGTCTGGGTGCCTCTCAGGGCAGATGTTTAGGGAGCTCAAAGATGCACAAAAATAAAACCTCAATGTCTTGCCCAGTGTGCCCATGTCCTCTCCACTCCATTGCTCTCTCCACCAACATGGCCACGACAACACCAATCATGACAGCTAAACTGTACTGAGGATGTGCTACGGATCAAGGACTAGGTCTTCATGGGTATCATCTCATTCAATCCTCACACAATACAGGTACATGAGGCAGGTACAATATTACCCCCACTTTACAGAGGAGAAAACTGAGGCTTAGAAAACTTAAAACTGAACTAGCAAGTGATGGAACCAAGGTTTAGTCCAAGCACTCTGACTTCAGAGGCTATCTGCCTAACCAATACAATTTACTGCCACCCAAAAGAGCTTACTACCATCCCAAAGATTGTATTTCTTTTGTTTTCAGAGATAGGGGGACAGGAAGCTTGAGGACATATTGAAAAAAACAAGATTTGCTGAGGGGAAGTTTTCTTCCTGGAGGTTCCCATTCAAGATGGTTTCTGAGCTCACAAAGAGCAGATCAAATAAAGGCTTTGTGGTGGGGTCCCCGGAGAGATATAGAGCCACGGCTGGGCTGAACCCAACCCAGTGCAATTCAGCAAACATTTACGAGGGGTTTATAGGGCCTCTCTGTGGCAGCGAGGATGGGGCAGCTGTCCTTTCACACAGGAAGAGCTCCAAGGCACAGCCCTGTGGAATCCCACGACAATCTAGTTCTGCAGAGGCTGACCTGTGCAGCAGAACCTTAGAAAGATGGATGAGGATTAAGACTAGGAAAGCACCTAGTACCTGTGAGCTCCACCTTGGGTTTAGACACCCCACAAAAACCCCGCAAGAAACTTTGGGTGCTCTCAGAGGCAAGCATGCAGAGACGTGGAAACTTACAGCACCCTGGGCTGGAAAATAGTTTGCTGACTTTCTCCCTGTAAGCATGGGGTAGGAAGGTGTAACAACAACAATAACAACAATAATAATAGCAGCTATTATTTCTTAAGTTCTTGTTGTGTGCTCTTTGTTGTGCTATATTTAACATATATTATCCCAACACTCAAAAACCCCACATGAAGTAGGCCCTATTTCTTTTTGTATGTATACATACATTTATCTTTACTTACAAATATCCATAATATAAATACACATGTACATACATACATATACATTTTTTTGGAGTATAATTGCTTTAAAATGGTGTGTTAGTTTCTGCTTTATAACAAAGTGAATCAGTTATACATACACATATGTTCCCATATCTCTTCCCTCTTGCGTCTCCCGCCCTCCCACCCTCCCTATCCCACCCCTCAAGTAGGCCCTAATTTTTTTTTTTTTTGCGTTACACAGGCCTCTCACCGTTGTGGCCTCTCCCGTTGCAGAGCACAGGCTCCGGACGCGCAGGCTCAGCGGCCATGGCTCACGGGCCCAGCCGCTCCGCGGCATGTGGGATCTCCCGGACCAGGGCACGAACCCGTGTCCCCTGCATCGGCAGGCGGACTCTCAACCACTGCGCCACCAGGGAAGCCCCCAAGCCAATTTTGAAAATGGTTTGTTTTGGCCTGCCTGAGCCAGTCCTCAGAAATTAAAGCCTTTTTAGGCAACCATGCCCCTTGCAGCAAACTCAAGGGCCCCTACTCAGAGGTTAGAGAACTAACAGCTTAAAGCCTGGTTTACTCTCAAGTTAATCTGCAGATATTACCATTCGGGGGGCTCCCCCTCCATGTCCAATAAAGGATTCTGTTACAGTCTCCACAGCACCCCAGTTATTAGACTTGCCAGCCTGATGTTACTAGGCTGGAAAGATATTTGATATTTAGTCCCTAACCATGTGATCTAAAATTAAATAATTAAATAACACAACATTGTAAATCAACTATACTTCAATAAAATTTAAAAAATAAATAAATAAAACTGGCAAGAGAGTGAAAAAAATTAAATAAAAATCCAAGCCACCATCTTGGATCCACTTCCCATGCAAGGGAGATGCATTGACCTATTAATGATTAAAACGGCAGGTAGTGACATGGACATATTTAGGGTCGTTGGGCTCTTTGGAGGGTCAAGCACACAGCTGGCATGCTGTGACTTTCCCTCTCTTGGCTGTGAAAAGGGTGCCGTGGACCGAAGGCACAGTGGAGAGCGTGGCCCTTGGGGACAGGAAGAAGCTGGGCTCTGCCGAGCTTTCCCACCTGACGCCCCCTCCCCAGCCTCACGGCCACTGCACCAGTTCAGGCTTCCGGAGGTCTCCCAACTCAGATGTGTCTTCTGTATCATCACCACTATTATTTTTCAGAAATGTAACTGTGGTTCCATCGCTCCCAACCTTGACCTCCTTCCTTGCATTTCCGCTCTGTGCCAGGCACTGTGCTTGGGCTGGGGAGACCCAGTGCAGGCCCTCAGGAAGCTGGTCGTCTGGGAGGAGGTTTTCTCTGGGCAATCTGATTTCCAGCATCACTCTGTTCCCTCACTGTATGGGGCCTCCTCTGGCTGTGAGGCCAGGATGTTGTATTTCCGCCCTGAGTTCTAGGCGTCCTGCCAGTGCCTCCTCTCCTTCCCTTGGGGCGGGGGTGGGGAGCTGTGGTGGTGTCAGGTGACCCCTGGGAGCTCACTCAGCCATTCAGAAAACCCACCTGAATCAAGTAGAAGTATATGGGGGAGAATATTTTTAGAAAAGCCTCTGGAAAGTTCAGAAGGGTTCTTAGGGTCATCATCAGTCCAGAAGTTACAAACGGTGGCCCTTCTAGCTCGTAGCCATGCTTTGTCGAGTCTGCAAGGCTCTGTTGTTGCTTTAAATGATTTAGTTGCCAAGATTTAAAATTCATGAGAATTTACGTGAACATCCAAACGAATATCTAGTTTCTCTTGAAAAAAATGAGAAGATTTGGCAAAACTAGGCCCAGTAGCCACCACGCTACACGGTAGCAACTGTCAAGATCTATGTATTGATAACTACCCTTATACATGAGATTTACCTGCTCTGAGGCCTCAGTCTCCACCACTCTCTATTGTTTTATTTGTGGGTTGACATCACTCACTAATGTTACCTGTCTGGCCCTTAATGGCATCTGAGTTTGCCATCCAGTCTGGTTTAATTCCCACAGTGTCCCTCATGAGGAGGCTGAGTAAAGTTGTGAACTAATCCCATTTCAAATTCTTTTCTTTTTAAATTGATGTCTAGTTGATTTACAATGTTGTGTTAGTTTCAGGTATACAGCAAAGTGATTCAGTTACGCTCGGGAGTGCACACACACACACACACACACACACACACACACACAGTTATTCTTTTTCAGATTATTTTCCATTACAGGTTATTACAAGATTTTGAATATAGTTCCCTGTGCTACACAGTGGGTCCTTCAGATTTTTTTCGAAGAAGATTTTTTTTTTTTTTTTTGCGGTACGCGGGCCTCTTACTGTTGTGGCCTCTCCCGTTGCGGAGCACAGGCTCCGGACGCGCAGACTCAGCGGCCATGGCTCACGGGCCCAGCTGCTCCGCAGCACGTGGGATCTTCCCAGACCGGGGCACGAACCCATGTCCCCTGCATCTGCAGGCGGACTCTCAACCACTGCGCCACAAGGGGAGCCCCTCGAAAAAGATTTTTTTGAAGTAGATTGAATTTAAACCATCAGTTGAAAAAACTGACTTGGCCAAAGCTGGTTAGTAACTTATTACTGAACTGTCAGGAGAACCACAGGACCATGGCAAGTTATTGCACCACTCTAAGCCTTAGTTCTCTTTACCTCACAGGGTTGTGTTTTTTTTGTTGTTGTTATATATTTTTTTGTTGTTGTTTTTTGGCTGCACAGCATGTGGGATCTTAGTTCCCCGACCAGGGATCAAACCCATGCTCCTTGTGTTGGAATTGCAGAGTCCTAACCACTGGACCGCCAGGGAATTCCCGAAACCTCATAGGGTTTTGCTGTGGATTAAATGAGCTAATACATGGAACTCCTCAGCTCACCGCCAGGAAGAGAGCAAGCACTCAATATAGGTTAGCTATTACTATCATTGTTTTTATTCTGTGATGCCATAATGGCTGCCCTTTTACATAAATGGCTTCTAGGAATATACAGCAGTGCAGATTGTGGCTAAGAAAAGTGTTGCCAGGAGAAACAGCAGATACCCAGATCTAAATCAAGGCTTCCAAAGTCTTTATATGGCTGGGGTCATAATTATCACTCCTGCTGGCTTGCTCAGTTAACTTTATTTTTTCTACAAATACCAGTGATGATTTGGTCCCTTCCTTGCCCCCCAGATTATCATAGCTCTTAACTAGAAATTACTTTACCTACATGGGAATTTCTGTAGAAATGGGATTTTAGCAGATCTGTGGGCCCGCAGGTGGGGAGTCAGCTAGTCTGGTGTTATGGGCTGAACTGTGTTCCCCCAAATTCACTATTTTGAAGCCCTAAGCCCTAGTTCCTTAGAATGTGATTGTATTTGGAGTTAGGGTCTTTAAAGAGATTAAGTGACAGTGAGGCTGTCTGAGTGGGCCCTAATCCAATCTGACTGGTGTTCTTCTAAGAAGAGGGTATTTGGACACACAGAGAGACACCATGGGCGCACACAGAGAAGACAGTCCCTGCAAGCCAAGCAGAGAGGTCTCAGAAGAAACCCAACCTGCTGACACCTTGATCTTGGACTTCTAGCTTCCGGAACTGTGAGAGAATACATTTCTGCTGTTTAGGCAGCCCTGGCAAATGAACCCACTTGGGTAACAGAGGGTCAGGGCACGAACCAGGAGAGCCCCTGATTTGCAGCTGATGGGTGTGGAGCAGCGGGCAACTCCCAGAACTGGGTCCACGGCAGGGCTTGGGATCAGAGAGGAGGAACAAGACCTGTGACGAAGGATGGGAAGCAGGAGGCGGTCAGGATGGATCCCCGAGACACGGCCAGAGCCCTTGGCTAGGACGTTAAACGCTCTCAGCAGGCTGTTTGTGCGCGTGTGTGTGCTTTTTGCGGTACGCGGGCCTCTCACAGTTGTGGCCTCTCCCGTTGGGGAGCACAGGCTCCGGACGCGCAGGCCCAGTGGCCATGGCTCATGGGGCCAGCCGCTCCGCGGCATGTGGGATCTTCCCAGACCGGGGCACGAACCCGTGTCCCCTGCATCGGCAGACGGACTCTCAACCACTGCACCACCAGGGAAGCCCTCAATTAATTTTTATATTGTTTTTTATAAGCCTGTGTTGTTTTCAATTCAAGAGTGCTTGTGTGGCTGGAAACAAACACGCCTGATGTTTCTCAAGTTTAAAAACCCATTTGGGAGTTTGGCTTGACCCACTACAGAAGTCTGGAAGCTAAAACTCAGGTAACTGTTTGACCAGACTTTTGGGAGGCCTCCATAACGCCGCATCAGAGTATTTACAGCCCGAAGTCTCCTTTCACTATCATGGGCAAATTTACCTACTGCTTTCCTGGACACAGATGAACATTTCTAAAGTATCCACAACTCAAAATGACACAGGCTCACTCTGGTGATTTGATATACGGTGGGGACAAAATTATTAGTGTGAGTTCCTCCCTTCTCCCCTCCCCTCCGCTGCTACAAGGAATCCAGTGTTGGCTGGCTCCATTTCTCTTCCTTTCTTGCCCTTAAAGGAGAGATCAGTATTTGCCAGCTCAGTAGCTGGGCATTTATAATCCGGAATTGGGGCAATAAGTAGGAAGAGACAAGCTAGAGAGGCATGAGGAAAAGGGAAAGGAAAACCAAAAGACAGATGTTAAGCTGCCTAGATTTTAGATAGGTAGGTAGATAGATAGATAGATTAATAGATAGATGGAGGGATGAACAGATTGATAGGTAGATAGATAGATAGAATAGAAAAATGGATGGATGGATGGATGATGGATGGATAGATAGATATATAGATGAAAAGATAGATAGATGGATGGATGGATAGATGGATGGATAGATGGATGGACAGGTAAAATCTAGGCAGTTTAGCATGTCTTTTGGTTTTAGCTTCCCTTTTTTTCCTGCCTCTCCAGCCTGTCTCTTCCTACTTATTTTCCCAATATCTATCTACCTATCTATCATCTAGCAAAAGATACCAGTGGTTTGAGGGAGGGAATGAAGGAATCATAGTGGACATTGCTGTTTTGTCCTCTCCAACACTGATTCCCTCTTATTATGCCAATAGCACCCCATTTTCCCTTTGGGGATGCTATCATCCTCTATTCCTAGGCGGTGTGACTCCAATGGGGCTACCTCCATTCCTCAGCTTCCTTCTTCAGGAGGTGAGCAGAGTCCTGATGATGAGTTTAGGATGAGCATGTGACAAATGCAAGGGGACAGGGTCGGCCCAATGAGAGACAGCCCCGGGATTCCCCTTAGAATGCTGGAAAGGAGGACCTTTCCCAATGAGTTTGCTAAACTGCTAAGATTCAGCTTGGGGGTATGGGTGGCCGTATACGGAAAAAGCTTTCCAGAAAACGAAGCCAGCAGAGAGGAAAGCAAAGCTGAGAAATGGAGTCCAATTCAAAAGAACAACTCCTGGGTCTCCCCTGGTGGCGCAGTGGTTGAGAGTCCGCCTGCCGATGCAGGGGACACGGGTTTGTGTCCCGGTCTGGGAAGATCCCACATGCTGGAGAGCGGCTGGGCCCGTGAGCCATGGCCGCTGAGCCTGCGCATCCAGAGCCTGTGCTCTGCAACGGGAGAGGCCACAACAGTGAGGGGCCCGCGTACCGCAAAAAAAAAAAAAAAAAAGAACGACTCCTGGACTTTGTGATTTTTGAGAAAATAGAATCTTTTCTTGGAAACTACTTTGAAGTAGGATTCTGTCATGTACGACTCAGAGTGCTGACTAAAACAGAGACTCAGAGAGAAGCAGCTGCAGGGGATGGAAAAAGGGATCGCTACTGATGTTCTTCGAGAATTAAAAGTAAAGACTGGAATCCTTTTGAATGATGTTTGGAAGCTGGACTGGGTCTCTGTACATGTGACCTTTCACCAAGACCAGACCAAGGTGGTTCCCAGACTTAGTACAGCCCTTTATGACAGGACTGGTAGAATTAGAAAATGCCAGGGTTGGAAGAAGATACTAGAAGCCATCTAGTCCTGTTCTCTATTCAGTGCAGAAATCTCCCTAAGCATCTTGAAAAACAACTTGCTCTGATTCTATTTGCACACTTCCAGGGATAAAGAACTTACTCCCACCAAGCTGGCTTGTTATGGGTTGTATTGTGCTCTCTCCAAAATATGTTGAAGTCTTAACCCCCAGCATGTCCCAATATGACCTTATATATGAAATAGGGCCTTTGAAGACATAACCAAGCTAGGATGAGTCATTGGGCTGGGCCCTAATCCAATGTGACTGATGTCCTTACAAGAAAAGAGACGTGGGCTTCCCTGGTGGCGCGGTGGTTAAGAATCCGCCTGCCAGTGCAGGGGACACGGGTTCGAGCCCTGGTCCGGGAAGATCCCACATGCTGCAGAGCAACTAAGCCCGTGTGCCACAACTGCTGAGCCTGAGCTCTAGAGCCCGCAAGCCAGAACTACTGAGCCTGTCTGCCACAACTACTGAAGCCCTTGTGCCTAGAGCCTGTGCTCTGCAACAAGAGAAGTCACCGCAATGAGAAGCCCACGCACCACAATGAAGAGTAGCTGAAGCTTGCTGCAACTAGACAAAAGCCCGTGCGTAGTGACGAAGACCCAACACAGCCAAAATAAATAAATTAATTAATTAAATTTTAAAAAAAGATAGAAAGAAAAAAGACAGAGACACAGAGAAGAAGGGCACGTGAAGATGGAGACAGAGACTAGAGTGATGCAGCCACAAACTGAGGAATGCCTGGGGCCACCAGAAGCTGGGAGAGGCTGGGAAGGATCTACCCCTAAAGACATCAGGGAGAGCAAAGCCTTGACAACACCTTGAGTTTGGACTTCTAGCCTCCAGCACCATGAGAGAATACATTGCAACCCAGGAAAAAAACAGGGTTGTTTTAAACCACACAGTTTGTGGTATTTTGTTAGAGCAGCCTTAGGAAACGAATACACAGCTCATTCCATTTTTAGCAAGTTTCATGTCAGAATGTACTTCTTGATATTGAGCTAAAATTTAACTCTACGCAACTACTGGCCACAGTTCAGCTTTCTGGAGTCAAACACGTGTCTGTTTTTTCCTCTACGAAACAAGGTGTATTCTAGGCTGCGATTAGGTCCCGACTGAGACGTCTCTTCATTTATGTTTCTAGGCCATTCACAACCTGGTGCCTCTCAGAACCTGGTATGGGTAAAGCTTCCAGTCACTTGCTGCTTTTCAGTGGTCACCACCTATATGATTCAAGCCAACCTTAGTGTCTTCTTCGAGATGTGAGCTAAAAAGGCTTTGGGTTGGACTACAAACCACTACTAGGGGTGGTAGTGGCTACTTCTGAGAATCCTACAAAGTGACACCTTTTCATTCATAATTTTAAATAAATATGGTGATGGTTAGCACTATAATGAAAATCTGTTAGAGGAGAAAGCAAAATCATGAAACATAGAGAGAAGGTTATCAAAAGGCAGCATTGCAAATACATCCTGGCTTACAAAAACAAAGAATGAAATAATGCCATCTGCAGCAACATGGATGGACCTGGAGATTATCATACTAAGTGAAGCCAGTCAGACAGAGAAAGATGAGTATCATATGATATCACTGAATATAAAAAAATATACAAATAAACTTATTTACAAAACAGAAATAGACTCACAGACACAGAGAACAAACTTACAGCTACTGAAAGAAAAAGGGCGGGGAGGGGAGAGAAGAATAAATTTGAAGTTTGGGACTAACATGTATACAGTACTATGTATAAAATAGGTAAAGAACAAGGACCTACTCTATAGCACAGGGAACTCTACTCAATATCTTGTAATAACCGATAATGGAAAAGAATATGAAAAATAATAGCTATATACATGTATAACTGAATCACTGCTGTACACTTGAAACTAATACATTATAAATTAACTATACTTCATCAAAAAGAGTCATGTACCAAAATGTTCATTGCAGCTCTATTTACAATAGCCAGGACATGGAAGCAATGTAAGTGTCCATCGACAGATGAATGGATAAAGAAGATGTGGCACATATATACAATGGAATATTACTCAGACATAAAAAGAAACGAAACTGAGTTATTTGTAGTGAGGTGGATGGACCCAGAGTCTGTCATACAGAGTGAAGTAAGTCAGAAAGAGAAAAACAAATACCGTATGCTAACACATATATATGGAATCTAAGGGAAAAAAAAAAAGGTCATGAAGAACCTAGGGGTAAGATGAGAATAAAGGCCTACTAGAGAATGGACTTGAGGATATGGGGAGAGGGAAGGGTAAGCTGGGACAAAGTGAGAGAGTGGCATGGGCATATATACACTACCAAACGTAAAATAGGTAGCTAGTGGGAAGCAGCCGCATAGCACAGGGAGATCAGCTCGGTGCTTTGTGACCACCTAGAGGGGTGGGATAGGGAGGGTGGGAGGGAGGGAGACGCAAGAGGGAAGAGATATGGGAACATATGTATATGTATAACTGATTCACTTTGTTATAAAGCAGAAACTAACACACCATTGTAAAGCAATTATACTCCAATAAAGATGTTAAAAAAAACCCAAAAAACAAAAAACTATTTTGCAATTAAAAAACAGAAGAAAAAAAATTAACTATACTTCAATTTAAAACAATTTTTTTTAAATGCTGGCTTTTTTCTCAACCAGGGATGCAGGGATGTTTCCCTCCGAGCCCGGTACTCCCCCCTCCCCCACTGCAGTTAGAACGGTACAGAAGGAGGAACTGCCCTCAGGTAGCCCGTACCCCTGGGCCTTAATCTAGAGGAAGTTCCCACTAGACAAGATAAAGGCCTACATTCATGGAAAACAGGTTACTCAGCCCTGAGAAGAAATTTGGAAAACAGAAAGCCTCTCAACATCATCTTCTCATTTTTTCTCCAAGAGTAAAAATATTACCGCAGAATTACAGGATTCTAGGCTCCTGATCACACGTGAACAAAAAGGCAAGGTGTTCCGACACATGGGCCAGTTTCTGGCAGTGTCACTGGCTCTGTGTCTCTGACATAGTTCCGGCAATGTCCCGCACCCAAATGACGTGTAGCCGTGCTGACGCCTCTTGGGGTAAAGGGAAGCTGCCTTTGTCCTAAGTCACCAGCTTTCTTTACTTTTGCTTCGATGGAGGGTTACATTTGGAGGGCCATTTTAAAGGTAGCTCTTGCAGCTTGGACGACTAAAGATCTCAAGAGCTGGTTCTGGACTTTCCCCGCGGCCCATCTTTAGATCGGGGTCACCGTGGGGTCGCTTATGAGAAGTGCTTTAACAACACCACATAGAAATAAGTCTGTGCACCGGGCCATCCACTGGTGGCCACACACAGAGGGGCAACCTGCTGCATCTCTGAAAGAACTTCTTTCAGCCAGACCATAAGGAAACCAGTTCAGCAGCAGTGAGCATGAGAAGTTTGTTTCTCCCTACATTCTTATACCATCCTGGAATAAGAAGAATTTAGGAAGTAACCAAATTTCCCCCCTTCGGTGGATGTGTAGGCAAACAATTCTTAACGGAAGTGGCCGTTCAGCATTTAGATTAGGATGGGGATCTTTGGAGACAGATTAAAATATGATCTATGCTGGGGCTTCCCTGGTGGCGCAGTGGTTGAGAGTCTGCCCGCCGATGTAGGGGACAGGGGTTCGTGGCCTGGTCTGGGAGGGTCCCACATGCCACGGAGCGGCTGGGCCCGTGAGCCATGGCCGCTGGGCCTGCGCGTCCGGAGCCTGTACTCCGCAACGGGAGAGGCCACAACAGCGAGAGGCCCGCGTACCGTAAAAAAAAAAAAAAAAAAGATCTATGCACCCACATGGCCAGGGGTGAAGGAGGCAGCCGGCTCTGGCAACTTACAACTTAGATGGAACAAGAAAGGATGCACCGAATCCAGCTAGGAGACGCTTGCAGGGTTTCTCTGGGCGAACGTCCATACGGCAGCTGAGATTGGGGCAGGATAGAGCTCTCTGTCTTCTCATCTGTCATCTCTGATAGGAGTAAACACCCCTGCGAAGGGTCTCTCACTTGAATAACGTATTGAAAATAACCTATTTGGAGTGGTAAATACTAGAGAAAAAGCTGTTGTTGTTTTGGTTAGGGCCCTCTGCTCTGAAGGATGTGAGTATTCCAGGCAAATGCAACTGCGGGGGCAGAATTACAAAGAGTAATGACGTGAAACAAGACTTACTTACCAGCTGGCCCACAAGGGAGAGGGACTTCTGAGTAGCACTGAGTGCAACTAGAGAGGAAAAGCGAGAAACTGACTGCAGCAGCCCTCTGGGGTTGGAGAATATTTATGACAAGCTGCAGTAGATGGTCCCTGCTGCTTGCCTTTCCATCACTGTGGGCCAGGATGACAGGATGGCACGACTTGAGGTTTGGATAAAGGGAGAGTCCGCTAAGAGAGAGCCACCTGGCACTTTGCAAAGAGATGTCCTTTTCGCTCCAGACTCATCTATCCTTCAATCCCAAAGTACCTAGCTTTGGCAATGAAACGCCCCTCAACACACTTTTTCATCCTTTTCTTTTTCCTACTTTTTTCTTTTTCCTTTTTTTAAACTTTAACACCTTACAAGGAAGACTTCAGCAATATAGGGTTACTTAGTAGATATGGTCTCTGACTCAAAAATCATACAGGGATCATGAGTGGGGGCAAATGCCCTTGAGCAATTACTATATAAAATGATTGGTACCTTTTTTTTTTTAGATTCCATATATATGTGTTTGCATATGGTATTTGTTTTTCTCTTTCTGACTTACTTCACTCTGTATGACAGACTCTAGGTCTATCCACTTCCCTACAAATAACTCAATTTTGTTCCTTTTTATGGCTGAGTAATATTCCATTGTATATATGTGTCACATCTTCTTTATCCATTCATCTGGCTGATTCACTTTGGAGTATAACAGAAACTAACACAGTATTGTGAAGCAATTATACTCCAATAAATATCTATTTTAGGGCTTCCCTGCTGGCACAGTGGTTGAGAGTCTGCCTGCCGATGCAGGGGACATGGGTTCGTGCCCCAGTCTGGGAGGATCCCATGTGCCGCGGAGCGGCTGGGCCCGTGAGCCGTGGCCGCTGAGCCTGCGCGTCCGGAGCCTGTGCTCCGCAATGGGAGAGGCCACGACAGTGAGAGGCCCGCATACTGCAAAAAAAAAAAAAAAAAAAAAAAATCTATTTTACAAAAAAGGAAAAGAAAAAGAACGCTTAGAAATAAAAATACATAAAAAGAAAAAAAATTGATTGGGTTGGGGTTTTCAAATTCAATCGACATGAAACACTGAAGAAAATAAAAACAGACCAACTCATCCTGGAGACTGCATATCCCTTGGTTATCATTCAAGAAACAGACATTAAAACTATATTTATTATATAACTACCTTTCAGATCTATGATAATAAGTGAAAGTGATAGAAACTTAGCTTTATCCAGGAATGAGCACACTTAGACTTCGCAGGTTGCTGTTGTAAAGTGGTATTCTAATCTAAAATACGCATAAGGGAAGTATAACAGAAACTATCCTTCCCCTGTAGAACAGAGCACATCCAGTCCAGGTAAACTGCTGTCCTCCCCGTGCCCCTGTGTTTCACTAAATCAATCACAGACATCCTATGCTCCTTGCCAGTGACTGGTGTAGGAAAGGCACTTGCCAAAAAAATATGGAATGAACAATGAAACAGAAGCCTGATAGGGATCTTTGGGAAATATTTCCTTGCTCTTTAAAAGAGACACAGTTGAAAGAAACTTCCTTCTCTTCTTCCATTGAATACTGTCAGATGTATGAGGGCTGGTGATGCCTAGACTGTGGCAGCCATTTTGTGACCATGAGAACAGCAGGTAGATGACAGAGATGACCCCCTCAGGATGGAAGAACAGAAACATGGAAGTAAGCTGAGCCCTTGAGGATGTCACCGTGCTGTGAAATTAAATCACTCCAGGCAGGCCCACAACAGGAGTTCTTATTGTGGGCAATTATATTGTTTCCCTATTATTTAAGCCAACTGAGATAAAATTTTCTGTTACTTGTAGCAAAAGCACTCCAGGAAGCTATTAGATTGTTTGTATTCTTTGACATAATAATTCATTTTGGAGAAGATATATCAAAGTTCTGACCAAAAGATTAAATATTTTTTATCCCAAGCTAGAAAATGCAGTGACACATGTACATGAAAAATCACATTATGAAAAAGAAAAGCAGATATAAAAGGATACACGCACAATCCTAACAGTGTGAATATGCACATGGCTTCTATCAAAGATCAGAAGAAAATCCAACTTCACAGTGATAGCTTATCAGTAAATGTTCACTAGATTCTGTTTCTATAAATTAGTACTCCAGTTGAAATCTTTATTTTAAAGTCTGTGAGAAAGGAGACTGCATCAGATCCCAAATAGGAACTTTTGCACAAAGTAAATGGCAAAGAAAGGTCTATTAAAGAGGAGTGGCATGTGTTCTAGGAAATGTTTCTACAACAAGTCATTCCATGTCAGTGATTTGGAGCTTTCCCCCTTGATGTAATTATACATTAAAATAACCCAAATGTATGAAAGATCTTTTCAAAAAATGTCAAACACACAGACTTCAAAGAAGAGAAAGGGTAGGATTATAAAGCAGTGAGGAAAGAAGACAGGAAAAACAGTGTGGGAGACGGTCACCGTCTCTTACACAATGAATTTCTGAAAATATGTCATAAGCACAGCCTGAGGCATGCTTTAATTGGCACAAACACAAGGGAAATAGAAAATCTAAGTCGAAGAGGCTGTCGCAGTGAGAAAACTGCATCTCCCTGAACAACAGAGAAAACGTTGGGTAGGGAAAAACCGGACATAAAGGAAACCTATCAAATTCATATCAGATGGAAAGGCTATTGGAATATTTTTGTAGTGGGCAGTTACAGAGCTTTATTTTTGGAATTCCTCCTCTTAGGAACCACCACTGAAACTGAGTTCGGTTATTCATAGTACTGACAACTAAATTAAGACAGATCAGAAAATCAAGGCCAAGCAAATTACTGTCATTGGGAAGTTCGCCATGAACTGCAGAAAAATAATTCAAGAAAACACAAGTACATTTCATCGAATGCACTTCCCTCCCCCGCAGCCCCCCACACGCTTTCACACAGCATCCTGTCATTCAGTTTCTCAAACATTGACTCAAGGAACACATTATGTCAAGGCCTTATTAAACATTAGCTTTCTTTATATTTTGAACTGTACCTTAAGATTAATTGTTTTCAGATCTGGGTTTTGGTGCGGGGATCAGATTTCTTTTGAATTTGATGAGGTATTACCAGTTGAAGCCAGTTTAATGGGTAAAAGAAATGTCAGGTTGTGCAGTTAGAATAATAATAATAACAAACCCTCAGAGTTTAAAAGACAATTAAGCATATTTTACATAGAGGAGAAAAAGCATACATACATTTCACCTCATTATAGATAGCAAATGTTAAGTGTAGGAATAGTCTACCATTGTGCCGTTTTCTAAAAAGTTAATACACTACATATCCAAAGTTGCAAAGCATGCATTTTTTTAATTCTAAAAGGGGCCATCTTGTATTGTCTTTAAAAGCTCAGTTTTCTATGGAAATAGACCTTTGATTTGCCATAATTACACATATAAAGAGATTTTCATGAATATATTTGTGACTTAAAGACCCATTTAAGAGACCAACGTACTTCATTACACTAATTTCTTTTAGCCACCCCAAAGAGTATGATTAAAAATAGAGGATTAGGGGCTTCCCTGGTGGCGCAGTGGTTGAGAGTCCGCCTGCCGATGCAGGGGACGTGGGTTCGTGCCCCGGTCCGGGAAGATCCCACATGCCGCGGAGCGGCTGGGCCCGTGAGCCATGGCCGCTGAGCCTGCGCATTCGGAGCCTGTGCTCCGCAACAGGAGAGGCCACAACAGTGAGAGGCCCGCGTACCGCAAAAAAAAAAAAAAAAGAGGATTAAGGATCTCAGAGTGAACAGAGAATTTAGCTCCAAAAAATGGTCAAGACTGACAAGAAGGATGAAGTCTTATAAATACTAGATGAGCTTTTAGTGTCCCATCAGGACTATTTCTTCTTAAAAGATTCTTCACCTTGACATTGAAAAAAGATATAAATTAGGGTGATTTATGCAATAAATTCATATCTCAATACTCGTTTTCTGAATAAACCATTTCCTAGATGCCACCAACCACTCTGACTCACAGTTTTAAACTGAAATACCTTGTGGAAGATACATCCAGAGAGCCCGGCCTCAGACCAAACCGTGAGTCTCCCAGTAACGAGGGTGTTTCCTGGTCTCTGACGTCACACCACAGGGTTCTGATTGGTCCCTAGATGCATTGTAAGGCACAGGTGAGACCCATAAGATCAGAGCCCACAGTATGCTCTCAGCAAAATGCGCAGAGTTGGAAGTTGAAATAAAGGTATCCATACAATGGAATACTATGCAGGTAGGGGTGTGTGTGTGTGTGTGTAAGTTCACATGTACTGACATGGAAAACTCTCCAGAATATGTTAAGTGAAAGAAAAAAAGGTGCAAAATACTGTATGTAGTATCACACTTTTGCTGTAAAAAAGGGAAGGGAGTAGAAATATAGTTTTGAATTTTATTATATTTGCATATAGGAACACGTTGATAAAAATCTACTAAAAGTGGTTCCTTTTTGGGGGTGACAGAGGAAGGAATAGGAAACAGGCATTTAAAATAAGACATCCCAAGGGGTACCTTTGTATAATATTTTGATTTTGAATCACGTGAATTTTTCAGGTAGTAAAGAACAATTCATTCGATAAGAAACAAACTCAGCAACACTCTTCCCATATTGCAGTCTGCGGTGATAAATCGTTAAAATATTCTAAGCCTGACTTTCTTAGTTTGTAAGCTATTTCAAATGCTGTTTTATACACGGGTTACTTTGAGGGCCACTGAATTAGACTCGAGAATGTTCTCAGAATCAAAATGGCTGTTCCCTACTCACGCTGGCGCTGGCCTTGGGCATTTTAACAGCCGCTTGCTTACATGCCGCTCTAACAGAATTGACTCTTAATAGATAATCAGTGAAGGCAAAAGGACCTCACTGAAGCACAGCGAGCCAGCTGTGAATATCTGCCACTGAGTGTAAAAAACAAATGCAGGCAGCCATGGAAGAACCTTCTAAGCTGCATTTACATCACGTGGATCTTGTATTTCGCCACCTTACTTACATGTTGCGATGTTGGTTTCCATTTCTGCAAGTCACCCGAAATTTTTTGTGGAATTCGGGCATTAAGAAAACAAGAACAGACAGACGGAGCGAAGAGGAAGGGAGAGAAGGAAGGAGGGAGAAAAAGATGAGAAAACATGAATAGCGAGAACGGTGAAAGAGGGGAGAGACGGCACAGAAAAAGAAGGGTCAGTAGAGGAGAATCGAGAGGGAAAGGGCTTCTATTCTGCATTATGTATTAACAAAAGCCAGTTCATGAACCAGGTGTTCGAACCATGAACATACTTCGTCAAAGAAACAACTTTAGGTTTCCAGGCTAGCCCACAAAAGCCTGTTGAACGTGAACGTGGCTGGCCTGAGAACAGGGGTTTCGTAGAAGAGCGCCCAGTCTCATCCATAGCAGAGATACCGTTTTCTCGTGCATTCCTGCGGGCTTGAAGGGCTGTAGGGAAACTTTTGAAGTAGACAAGCCCATTTCTAGTTCTGTGCCTTTCTTCCATGTCTTGCCTCCCCTTCCCTCGAACGAATGGGGCCTGGTTTCATTTGGCTTGAAAACGCTCATGGGGCCCATAGCCGACTGCTTCTCCTTGTATAAAACCAAACCGAACCAAACAAATCCCCTCCTCCATTCACCTTCCTTGTCTCAGTTAGACGTTAGGGAGAAGTTTGCTAAGTTATATTCGTGTATTAATGATGGATTAACCTGTTCAGAAGCATTTCTCCGACGGAACATCTTTATGAAAGCTTTGTGGCTGGTGGAGCCAGGCGGGCAGTTCAGCCAGGCCTCGGCTGGTCCCATCTGCCCAGACCAGCTCCTACCGTTCGAGGCTGCTCTCCCTCTGCCGCTCCTCTGCCCTCTGCACCCTTCAAGCTCATCCCAGCAGCTTAGAGGCAAGTTCAGCTGTGGTTAGTAACATCTGTTTGCAACCTCCCACGACACCCTGCACTCACCAGTAAACAGTCAATAAATACTTGCTCTTTGACTGGGTTGCAGGTACTTTTACTGCTTTACATTCAAAGTGGCTTTGAAAAGTAAGCAAAGGTTAAATGCGTGACAGTTTGGAAGTGAAGGCAGAAAACCTGCGTTAGGATTGTGTTCTGGCCATTGACTGTGAGACCCTGCACAAGTCTACCTTCAGTTTCCTCGTTTGCAAATAAATAAAGATTTACTAAGCACCTACGCCACGCCTGGCACCCTTCTACGTACTTGATGTATACTGAAGTCTTCACTCTTTATAACAAAGCTATGGGGTGGGATACGACGCTTATATTCCTTCTAGCTTCAGATCTAGGTTCTTAAAGGCTATCAGGCCCTGCCTGTCAGGTAAATGAAATAATGCTTGGGAAAGTGCCTTATGCATTATAGAAATGGGTACAGATGCTACTGAAATGGCAGAGATGAAAGTAACGGACATGGGAGTCAGAAGCAGGTGCGACGGGGACATGAGCATGCGTGGTGAGGCCTTTCCACACTTTTAGGAGCAACCCATGGATACCTGTTTCTCATCTCTGTCTTTCAAAGAGCATCCTGCTCCCAGGGGAGGCCTTTGGTTGTCCAGACCTGTCTGAGACCCAGTAGGAGAGTTGAATTCAGGTGAGGAATGTATTCAGCGCACAGATCTAAACCATATTCCCTAATCAGCTTCACCAGGAAAAGCTCACTGTGCCTTATCTTTCAATCAATTCTGAATTTAAAGGGGATTTATGTCCTTAATTACCATTCCCCAAATGCAGCAGTTACCACGGAAAACTGGCAAAATAAATGTTGTTCCTCTTGTACACCTTTCCTTTACGTGAAGAATTGAGTTGGTTTGCCCATTAGTTCCATTTGTGGGGATAGTTCATGTACTGCACCCTTGTTGTGTCCAAGCACATGCTGGGTATTGAGGAAACATAACAAAAGCGGTGACCAAAAGGAAGCTCCTGGGAAGACAGACACAGAGAATGGTAATGCCAGTGTGGAAAGCACAAAGGCGCTAGACAACTTGAAACCTGTTTTGCTATATTTCTGCAAAGGTTGGCTGCGGGAGGGCTTCCCTGGTGGTACAGTGGTTAAGAATCTGCCTGCCAGTGCAGGAGACACAGGTTTGAGCCCTGGTCCGCGAAGATCCCAGAGGCCACGGAGCAACTAAGCCTGTGCGCCACAACTACTGAGCCTGTGCTCTAGAGCCTGCGAGCCACAACTACTGAAGCCTGCACGCCTAGAGCCCGTGGTCCGCAACAAGAGAAGCCACTGCAATGAGAAGCCCGCACACCGCAATGAAGAGTGGCCCCTGCTCGCCACAACTAGAGAAAGCCCGCGTGCAGAAAAGAAGACCCAACGCAGCCAAAAGAAAAAAAAGCTGGCTGCGGGAGCACTATTGGCATTCCTACTGCAAGACAAGAAATGGGTGGTGTGTATCCCCACACTGACACACAAAGTTCCTGAAGCCACAATGCCCCGCAGATTCTTCCTTTGCCCTCATGGCCAGACTCTTAAAATAGGAGACCTGGGGCAGAGAGGCACGTGGAGAAGATAGAAAGGGAAACAAGGAACCCGATGACACCTGCCTCCCGTCTTCAGTTTCACCATCCACCACTCAGGGGAACGGAGTCAAGTGTGTTCACAGCGACATAGTCAAATAAATGGCTCGGAGGATTTGCAATGATTGCATTCTTTCTTTAAAGAGCTCTAGAAGCCACAGCTCAGGATAGCAAGGAGTCCCAGGGAGAATGCCAAGGAAGTCAAAGGGAAGGATGTGAAGGGATGGAAAAGGAATCTCTGCTCCAGGATCCAGAGTGAGCAAACAGAAGGCCACAGGGCGGATTAATCGTTTTCCCTGAGATTCCCCTGCATGGATGATGAAAGACTTGGACCACAAAAGCCTGAGGTACTAGAGGACGAAAGTCCTCACGTGGCATCGTAAGGAGGATGGCGACAGCCAGTAGCCAAGATGCAGATGCTTCTTCTCAGGGAGTTTTACAAACAGCTTTTCTTTCTTTCTTTTTTTTTCTTTCCTTTTGGCTGTGCCCCATCGGCTTGTGGGATCTTAGTTCCCCAACCAGGGATTGAACCTGGGCCACGGCAGTGAAAAATGTCAAGTCCTAACCACTGGACCACCAGGGAACTCCCCACAAACAGCTTTCCGAGTGACTGGCTGAGGGGGGATAAGGCTGAATGCCACCATAAGTCATTCCAGTAAGTTCATTGTGTGCAGGCATGTTATTCAACACATGGTGGATGCTCAAAATTGGCTGGTGGCTGAAGAAATAAGCCCAGCCAGAAGATCCCAGGTTTTCTCAATGCATTTGTGATACCCCCTGCAATGCCTCCTGCTGTGACCCACAGAACTTCCCACCCAGCTTCACCGACTTCCACGGCACGTCTGGGCCTGCTTTCTAGACTGTGAGCTCTGGGAAGGCTGGGGCTTTCCTTATTTTCCTCTCTCAGTCTGCTACAGCCGCCAACTCAGTGCCTGATATTGAGAAGGTGTGCACCCTTCCATCCACCCACTCACTTACCTGTGTGGTTTTATTTTTTTCCCAGTATCTCCTCCACTGATTTCTGGGAAATGCTCCTTCACTCATTCCAACATTACAGTTTGAGGGGGAATCTAACCTCCTCTAGAACACCTGTTCCATCTCATCCCAGACTGGACATGGGTAGACATTCCAAAATGGTCCAGGGATGGACAACTATCCAAGCTGGGGCCTCTGAGTGCCCTTCCCAGAAGCCAGGAGCTATGTCTCCTTGTCCTCGAGGTGGGACTGAAAACAGAGGGCCGGAGAGTGAATGGCCGCCAGCTATGCCTGAAACGATGCTGCTGACACTCAGAAAGAAGCAGAGGCAGGGAATGCAGCGCAGAGGCCAGTGGCATTTGGAGCCCTCGATGGGCACGGCTGCAGCCCAGCTGCACCCTCCCCCTTCCTGTGACCAGGCTCTGTGAGTGTGTACGTGCCCAATTTTCCCAGACCATCTGTGCAGATTGGGTTTTGCCACTTGCCACCCCGAGACTCCTGACTAACACATGGAAGGAATTACTGTTCGGTATAATTAGGCCCCTGTGGAGCCTCAAGAACCACCGGTAAGCACGTGATCGTTGTGTTCCTCCCCCCTCACGTTGATGGTTGGCATCTGCATCAATCCAAGAAACACATCAGACTTGCAACAGAGGTGGAGGGACACAGGGCTGCCTAATTCTGCAGAAGCACCAGCATGTGGGTAGAGGATTAAAGTTCACAGGAACAGGTCTTCCCTGGTGGCGCAGTGGTTGAGAGTCTGCCTGCCGATGCAGGGGACACGGGTTCGTGCCCCGGTCTGGGAAGATCCCACATGCCGCGGAGCGGCTGGGCCCGTGAGCCGTGGCCGCTGAGCCTGCGCGTCCGGAGCCTGTGCTCCACGAGGCCACAACAGTGAGAGGCCCGCGTACCGCAAAAAAAAAAAAAAAAAAGTTCATAGGAACAGAAAGCAATACTAAGAGCCTGGATAATTAAGAAGTTCCGTGCAAGTACCAAAGAAAAGAAAGGTAAATGGAATAAAAAAAAAAGAGAGAGAGGATGAAAGCTCATCAGACGGTTGCTTCTGACCTAGGTACCAAGAGGGAAGAAACATTTTCTCCCAACTACCTAAGTGTCCGTGTTTCCCAGGGCAGCCTAGGACAGCAGCACTATTTTATTGTTGCTAAAAGTCAATGTGGTGCAGCGGTTCTCAACGTCTGGTTCCAGGACCAGAGCAGCAGCAGCACCAGGAACTCGTTAGAAATGCAGATGATCAGCTCAGCCTCAGACCTGGCAAATTAGATTCCCGGGGGGGAAGCCCAGCCGTTTGTTTTAACGAGCTCTCCATGTGACTCTGATGCACAGTGAAGGTTGAGGAACACAGGCCAGTGTTTTGGCTAAGTGTGCAGCTCTGGTGCCAGGTTCTTAGGTTTCACAGGGCCCTGCAGCTGTGCATTGTGGTGTTCCCTGGGTTTATGGTCTGGCTCAGCCACGTATTACCCATGCAGCCTCGGGCAAACTGCTTAACCTCTTTGAGTCCCAGACGCTACATGTGTAAAACAGAAATAAGAGTAGTAGCCACTAAATAGTTGATTTGAGGATTTCATGAGATAATATTCATAAAGTACTTAGTTCAGTACCTAGCACATAGGATAAGCCATCCATAAATGTTGGTTATTTGTATTATTTTGCTGCTATTCTGATTGCAGGGCAGGGCCTGGGTGCAGGAAAGCCAGAGAGGACCCCTCCAGAGGGTTTGCTCTTCTAAAACACTCATTACCACCTGTATTTATTTTTTCTGTCTAGCAAACTCCTACTTATCCTTCAACACCCTGCTCAAGATCACCTCCTCTGTGATGGCTTCCCAGAGCTCATACTTTCTTCCTCAGGGCATCCTTCCTCAAAGCCCTCAGGCTGCCTGGAGATGACCCCTGGCTCTTCCCCTTTCTAGCTGTTTGATCTTGGGAAAGCTTCTTTGCCTTTCTAAGCCTCAGTTTACTCATCTGGGGAATGGGATGAATTAATTGTATTTACCTATAGGATTGCCAGAGGGGATTAAATGAAGCAAAAGGTGTAATGGTACAATAGTACCGGGCATACAGTAAATGCTCAATAACTGTTAGCTGTGTCTCCTGGTGCCTGTCCCTCTGTATGTACAGGATGGATGAGGGAATGATGAGTGAGTGGATATGGGGCATGGCCAGGTCTAGGGTGTGGTGAGGGAGGGCTTGCCTCAGGTATAAAACTTCAGGGGACACAAGACGCTCAGTTCCAATAAAAGTTGGAATCGTTCCAATAAAAAAAAGGTTTCAGTAAAACTTTATCTACAAACACTGACAGATGGTCCATGGCCATACTTTGCTAATTTTATTTTTTTCAAATATTGCATTAAAATATGATTTGTCTTGAGTACTGAGGCATAGGGCATGGGACACCAGGGTTGACTCTGCTCTTTCTCCCCTGGCGGACCCTGAAAACACAGGCCGTGCTAGAGAACTGCATCCAGCAACCAGCAACGTGGAGCTCTTCCTGCTTCCCCATCAGTCTTAAGATCAGCGAAGAGGCCGGAGTGCACTTTCTGCTCCCTGCCCGTGGCCTGGGGCTGAGTCAGTCTGCTCAGAATGGGCTCCCTCCTAAACTCAAGACAGAGTTTTTAAAGCGAGTATAAACTCAAAGCACACTGGCGTTCAGCTGCAGTTTTTAGATCAAATCAGAAGAGTATTTATACATATTCAAACACATATCCACATCCATCCATATATCTATATAGGTTTGGCATCGGTATGTTCTAAAAGTTTCAAGGATGTACATGTCCATAACAAAGCTGAAAACAGAGTCACCTCTTTCCAAAACACAAGTGCTCCCACTTCCGATGCCTTTCTCATCCCTAGCGGGACAGTCCGAGGCCGTGCCAGCTTTTTGCGGGGGGTTTCGCCTCATTAAGAAGCAGCCTGTTTCCTAGCACACATGCCATCTGTGCTGGATGGGCAACCGCTTACTACCTGATTGCTTGTGCTGACAGAGACAGGCCTAATTCTGGGGTCCATGTTTCTGTACAGCGGCAGCTGTGAGAAGAAAGGGGTTTTTTTCTGACAGTGATGGTACACTTTGCAAACCGTGGCAGGGGATTTCTTTCCTTCTCCTTTTCATTAACGCACCTTGAAAATGGAAGCCATTTACGGAAGTGAGAGCTGTGTGCTTTGGTTGCTTGGGCCAGGTGAACAACATGTGTCACTGTGCTGATTCAAAATCAGACCAAATCTGGGTTTCCCTTTCTGTCTCTGGCTGACTTTGAAGTCACCGGGTCTTTGTTCTTTGTGGCAAGCATGGTTCTGAGTGTGTCCAAGGCGAGACAAAGCCCCCAGGAGAGGCTGATAGGGTTTGGATCAGACACGATCGCAGCATCCCGCCACACAGCCATTGCCTTGGCCAGGCCTGTTAACAACACGTCGGGCACATTTCCATCGCTATGGAGCTCCTGGGCGTGCCCTTCAGGGTTCTGAACCCGAAACTGTCCTTGGCACTCCTCCTGCCAGGCATGGCCTTGGCGAGAGCCATGTCCCACAGTGCTCTAGCTCTAAGCTTCCGAACTGTCATCAGAGACGTGCCTCCACCCTGGGTTCTCACTGTGCCCTGATCTCTCTCTTGGTTGCTTGGACCACTCATGCCTTACAACCTTCTTGTTTGCCTCTCTGGAATCTAGACTCCAGGAGGGCAGAAATAGCCTCTGTCTTGCACATCACCATCACAGTGCCAGGCACATAGCAGGTGTTTATTGAATGACAACATCTATATGAAAATGAGTCTTCAAGAAGCTTGCCCAGGCCAAGGCTGGTTACACACCACTGGAACCAGCTTCAGGTCAGGCAACCCTGTTCATTGCTGGCTTCATCCTGGGCAAGTTAGTTAGCCATACCAAGCCTTAATTTTCCACTTTGTAAAATGGGGATAATAATAACTACCTCATAGAGTTATTGTGAGACTAAAATTAGATACACAGACCATATTTTACTTTGACAGACTATTATTATTCCCAATTATTTTCTGCTTTCCCAATAAGAGGATGATATGTCCCCACCCAGACTTGGCAGTACTGCCCTATGGGAGGAATATACTTCCCTACCCTTTTGATGCAAAGCTTGGTCACATGATTTGCCTTGGCCACACATGCCACATCCAAGCATGAACTTTAAGAGCTATTGATGGTTCTGTTATTTCTTTTTCCTTCTGTCATGAGAATAGCATGTGCTGTACAGAGGCGGATCCTTCTCCCTGGGTCCTGGCATGAAGATGAAGAGCTGCAGCCACCCCACATCCAATATGAAGCATAAGCAAGAAAGAAACCTTTGCTGGGGCTGTTTGTTACAGCAGAATGACCTAGAGAAGAAGCTGACTGATACACAGTGCCTGGCACAAAGCAGGGGGTTAGTAAACCTCTGTGGTATAAACGAACACACTGGGATACCTCTAACCAGATCAACTGCTCCAGCACTTTGGGTTTGTTTGGGTGTGACAATCACTAGAATAAATTCAAGGTGGCATTTTGTGGCATAAAAGGAAAGTAGACTTTTTTTTTTAAAGGGATGCAAAGCTGAACCATTCTATTAGGGCACAGCAGTGCCTGCAGCCTAGAAACCTCATCCAGGGTCTCCTTCGTGGACTCTTCATTCCAACTAACAGTAGTTTACATTTATTAAGTCTTTTTGCTGAAGTTTATCAAGCCGTTCTTGGAGAGCAGTGTGCCAAGTCTGGTCTTACACCCTGTAAACATGTTAACCTTGTTTAATCCTCACCCCTGTGCTGTGAGACACAGGAGTATAGGAAGGGCACGTGGTGCCTGCGGTGATGTAGTGTCTGAGACCCTCCCCACAACACCTTTCGCCAGAATTTGCAACAATTAGCATCTTTGTGGCACTCCCTAGACCAGCAGTGGTCACATGTCCCCTCTCAGCTTCCTCTTCACTATGCCCCTAGCAGGGGAGGTACCAACATTACCTACATTATACAGATGAGAAAACTGAGGCTTTGGAAAGTGAAAAACATGCCAAAGGTCATCCAGCCACGCAGCAACGGAGCTCGGAAAGCAGAAGAACCTGCCTTCCGAGTACTAAGCCCTGGGCTGGGCCATCTCCTCTGTTTACCTGCAAACCACGGTCCCTGCTCCTAAGCTGGCACAGTCCTTCAGGTGGGGGCCACTGTTGCTCCTACACCATCAGCTTGTTCAAAAACTACCCAGAACCAAGAAGGAAAGAGAAACGTGGTGTTGGGACACTTGGCACGGGTTTTGTTCCCTCTTCTGATCTACAACCTACATTTGGCTGAAATGAAGCCTGCTGACCTCATGCTTGCAGGTGGGAACCCACCAACGACTTCGACCCTGTGAAGATTTATTTATATGCCAGGCCATCCATTAAGCACTGATGCTATTCGGAGGTGCCCCAGACGTGGCCCTTTGTCCTTAGAAAAGGAACAGTGTGCAAACAATTTGCCAGCTCACAGGGCTTTCTGAAGAAGTACAGCAGAGAGAATGATCAGATGCAGAGGAGAGATGAACGCTGGCTGAATATCAGGGGCGGCTTCAAGGAGTAGGGCGCGTGGAAGCCTGGCTTGGTAGAATAAGTGATCTTTCAACAGGCAGGCTGAGAAGGGCCTCTGGGAGGACCACCACGCTCAGGGTAGCACTGCTGGGGCAGGAAAGCACATAGTGGATCCTTTGCCTAGAAACACAGGTTGGAACTAGATTTGGACTCTAAACCCCAGGCCAAGAAGATCTGATTTTACAATCTTTAAAAATGTATCTTGAGTCCAGTCTTAAACACCTTGCCCAGGAAGGGCTCACAATTCAAGTGTTTCTTGAATGTGTGGGGCTTTCAAGACAAAAGCCTCCAATGGCCTGAGGCTTGAAAACGCTATGGGGGCAAATCAGCACAGAGGACAAACAGACGTCCCCTTTCTGTGAAGAGTTAAGGGTGGATACGCGTGACTGTCAGAAGCTCAGCAGGGGTTAGAGGATTGATTCATTCACTGGACACATGTTTATTGACCACCTACTGTGTGTGTGCCAGGCAGGGTTCTAGGCATTTGGGAAATGTCAGAGAATAAAAATCCCTGCCCCCCTGAAGCTTTCATTTAAAGGGAGCTTAAAAACAAATTATTTTTGAAGTATAGTTGATTTACAATGATTTACAATGTTGTGTTAGTTTCAGGTATGTAGCAAAATGATTCAGTTATATATATACAGGTATGTATATATATATTCTTTTTCATATTCTTTTCATTATAATACATTGAATATACTTATTACAAGATATTGAATATACTTCCCTGTGGTATACAGTAGGTCCTTGTTTATGGAGGGAACTGGTTTTTTTAATTTATTTTTTACATCTTTATTGGAGTATAATTGCTTTACAATGGTATGTTAGTTTCTGCTTTATAACAAAGTGAATCAGTTATACATATACATATGTTCCCATATCTCTTCCCTCTTGCGTCTCCCTCCCTCCCACCCTCCCTATCCCATCCCTCTAGGTGGTCACAAAGCACCGAGCTGATCTCCCTGTGCTATGCGGCTGCTTCCCACTAGCTACCTATTTTACGTTTGGTAGTGTATATATGTCCGTGCCACTCTCTCACTTCATCCCAGCTTACCCTTCCCCCTCCCCATGACCTCAAGTCCATTCTCTAGTAGGTCTGTGTCTTTATTCCTGTCTTACCTCTAGGTTCTTCATGACATTTTTTTTGTTCTTAAATTCCATATATATGTGTTAGCATACGGTATTTGTCTTTCTCTTTCTGACTTACTTCACTCTGTATGACAGACTCTAGGTCCATCCACCTCATTACAAATAGCTCAATTTCGTTTCTTTTTATGGCTGAGTAATATTCCATTGTATATATGTGCCACATCTTCTTTATCCATTCATCCGATGATGGACACTTAGGTTGTTTCCATGTCCTGGCTATTGTAAACAGAGCTGCAATGACCATTGTGGTACATGACTCTTTTTGAATTATGGTTTTCTGAGGGTATATGCCCAGTAGTGGGATTGCTGGGTCGTATGGTAGTTCTATTTGTAGTTTTTTAAGGAACCTCCATACTGTTCTCCATAGTGGCTGTACCAATTCACGTTCCTACCAGCAGCGCAAGAGGGTTCCCTTTTCTCCACACCCTCTCCAGCATTTATTGTTTGTAGATTTTTTGATGACGGCCATTCTGACCGGTGTGAGATGATATCTCACTGTGGTTTTGATTTGCATTTCTCTAATGATTAATGATGTTGAGCATTCTTTCCTGTGTTTGTTGGCAGTCTGTATATCTTTTTTAATAATAGCAGGCATTACTATTTGCCAGGCATGACTCTATGTGATCACCCACTTATTAACCCATCCAACAACCGTATGAGACAGTACTGTTATCTGAATTGTCCAGATAGGTAACTGAGGCTCAGAGCTGCTAACTCCTCCTGGGTCAAGGTAGTCAGTGGCAGGGCCTGAGCACATGACCCGGCAGGGTGAGCCAGAGGCTGGCCCCAGACCCCTGCACTGCCTGCCCATCTGCAGTATAGGCAGTTGTAAAGGAGGCTGGATTTTAGTTTCTTGGCTCACTGGTGAATGGCTGTCCCTGCTTCCAGCTTCTACTTTCACCCCTTAAAGAGTCTACATTTGACAAAGCTCCACATTTTCCGGGGTGAGGAGATCCTATTCCCCCTCCTAACCCCTCTAAGCCAGTGTTCCTCAAAGTGTGTGTGACCCACTAATTTCTGCCCGTCCACAGGTGGTTATCCCTCTGTGATGAGGTCAGTCTAGAAATGAAGAGAAGATATTTAGAAACTTCTAGCAGTTTGTTGAATCTAAGAAGAAAAAAATTGGTACCTGTATTCTCACTAATATTTTTTCCCATTTCATTTTTCTAATAAAAATAATTTACAAAAGTATTGTTCTGGGGTGAATTGGAACTTTAAAAAGAAGAAAATACAATCTGATCCATCACCACAGATGTTAGAGAAGCATTGTTCTCGGGAGTTCAAGTAGTCAGGGCTGGGTGGATGGCCTCCTCGAGAACAGAGAGACTCTATTGGTCCAGGAAACATCTGGGTGGGCGTTTCCTATGTGTCACCCTCCTTTCCAGTTCTAGCAGCTGGGTGGGTTTTGGGTTCTTGCTGGTACAAAGGAGGGATTGTGGGAGAAGATGCTTTTTGGTCAGTGGTCCTTCAGGTCTTTTGCAAAAGCCAAAATTCATGAAGGAAATTATACCAGGCCTGAGCTGGAGCCAGAGGAGAGGTCAGTTTGGCTGCAGCTGGGGAGGGAGGAGAGATACAGGACAGGATACTGATGCTACGTGGATGCAGGGAAGCTGGATGCCGAGTCCAAGGGCTCCCAGCCTCTGCCACGGCTCTTGTCCCCAAGCATGGCTCAGGAGCCGTGCACTTTAGCCCTAAAGGCATTGTGAGGGCCAGAGTACCACACAGAAGTGAGGACCAGGGATGGTGGGCCTATCCCCCGGTGAGTGTGGCACCTTGGCAGGAGTCTGGGTCCAAGAGACTCCCAAGAATGCCTGGGATGGAATGCCTGCCAGGCTAGCAGCACTGGGACTCAGAGTTCACCATAATTTGATTAAAAGAAAATAAGTGTTATTTCTTTTTTTTGTGTGTGTGTGTGGTACGCGGGCCTCTCACCGTTGCAGCCTCTCCCGTTGCGGAGCACAGGCTCCGGACGCGCAGGCTCAGCGGCCATGGCTCACGTGTGTATGGTGGGGTGCGTGCAGGGAAGAACTGTCAGATCACAGGACCTTTCAACTTGCCATCCTACCACTGTTCAGTTGCTTCTCTGTCCCTGTTTTCTCTTAGCCCCTAATTCCGCAAGTGTCCTTCAGGCTCTGTCAAGCTCCAGAGTTTTGTAGCCAGGACAGGAATCGGGTCTAGAACCACTTTCTGAAAACCTGGGCATCTTGTTCCGTCTCCGGAGGAAATCCTGAGATTCCTCCCGTGAAGACAGATGGCTGGCCACAGACAGCCTTTCCTCCTGGGCATTTGAAAGTGAAACACAGCTCCCCGGCAGCCCGGAGAATCACATCTGCACTCCCTGGGGCCTCCCTCCCCAATGGCTTTGCACTGGCTGACATCACACACAATCCCAGGGTTCAGGGGATGGGGATCTGGGTAGCAGCAGGAGATGCTGAAGGCTGGATGCAGAACTGGAGGGTCCTCTTTCTGAGACCTGCATCGCCCACCGCAGCCAGGGCACTACCGCACCTGCCAGGTTGGCTGAAAGACAGACATCTGTCTTGGCGGAGTCCTGATCGTTTCCTGTTGCCGATCTGGCTAGAAATCCCCAGAGAAAACCTTCCCCTCAGAGGTTTGGTCCCTTTGGCTCTGTTGAGGCTATAAACAGGAAGTGGAGAGAGCGGCTTAGAAAGGAGATAGCATGAGAATCATAATAGCCACTGCTGATCTTCATTTTCTCCTGAAATTCCTGTTTCAGTTTCCCTTTAGTGTAAGTCAAGAGGGAGGTTTCCCAGTGAATCCAGGCCTCCCACAGTCCCCTGGCTCCCAAGCTTCAGCACAGACCACACCCCCAGGGCCACAGGGGTCCCTGAGTAGACAGAGGAGTCCCTCCCTCCTTGGGATAGGTGCCTGAAAGGCCAATCCTGGGAAAGTTTTCCAGAATCCCAGACCTCAGAGCCTAGGTCCTAACCCTTTTCCCGTTCCTTCCTTCCTTCATTCATTTGTTCATCCAGTAAATATCTATCGGGTCCTTTCTGGGTGCCAAGCGCTGTGCTCAACCATTGCACTAGGACTATTACAGAGAAAGGGGACAAGTCCCTGCTTTCAGGAAACTTACAGTCAAGTGATGGAGATAGATACCCACATATCCACACGCCCTCCTGCCTGTTGCAGGAAGGGCCCCATTTGACCCACACATCACCTCAAACCCATGGATTTAAACACAACCATGTCAGCTTTCCGTGGGACACTCGTCCTCAGCTTTCTGTTCCTGCCAGAACTTCCTTAAGCAAGTCCCTGGGGAGATTTCAAGACATATCTGCAAATCCTTTGATATTTCTCCCTCCAAGACACAGAGCCTAACTGCCCTCCCCTATATATGGGCTAGCCTTTTGTTTCTTTTTGATCCTTGTATATACCATATTTTAATGTTTAGGCATCCAGTCATTTGGCCTAATCACTCAAGACAGTTATTGGTCGCCTGCACTATGTTCTGGGTCGGTGATGACTACGTGCTCCTCTCTCTGATGTGAAATGTGCCTATCCCTTCCCTGGATTTCCTGTTCAACCACAAATAACCAACAATCATTGAGTTGCAGGCATTTTGCTGGGCGCATTCACGTACTCGATCACATTTACCTTTCAGATCTCCAAAGAAGAAAAACCTTTTACAAGATGTAGAAACGGAGGCTCAAAGTAAAATGATATGCATGGGAGTTCCTGTCCAGTAAATGGCAGGGTTGTGATTGCAATCCTGGCATTTTAAATCTAAGACCAGCGCGGCCCTCAGGCACACAGCTTCTTTTCATTTAAAAGTACATATTGGGTCACTTTTTCTCTCATTTCTGTTTTGTGAGAACATTTAAGATCTAGTCTCTGAGCAACTTTCAGGCATATCACTCTTCTTGGATTGTGTACTATATATATTGATATGTAATATTTAAGTGTCATTTACTATAATCACCATGCTGTGCGTTAGAGCCCAACCTGCTTCTAATGAATAGAAAATGGCGGAAATGATGCTGGGTGACTTTGGAGGCTGGGCTAGGAAAGGTGACACAGCTTCTGCCTGGCTCCCTCTCTGGGGACACTTGTTCTTGGAACCCAGCTGCTGGACTCTGAAGAGCCCCTTGTCACCTGGAGAGGCCACAGGTAGTGTTCTGGCTGACAGCCCCAGCGGAGGTCCCAGGGCACAGCAGAACCAACTTTCAGACACGAGCGTGAGGGAGCTTCGAGGTGACTCAAGCCCCAGCTACCATCTGACGACCGCTCCGTGAGATCCTGGGCAAGAACTGCACAGCTGAACTGTGCGGGACAATAACAACGATGAGAATAACAGTAATGATAACTACTTGTTTTAGTTCTAAGCTACTAGCTTTGGGTGGTTTGTAATGCAGCAATGGGTAACCAGAACAGTACTCTGTCCTGGAAACACTGCTGGACCTTGATTCCTCTACAGCCTTGCTGCTCGCAGAGTGGCCAGTAGACCAGCAACATTGGACCACCTGGGAGCTTGTTAGAAATGCAGACCCCTGGGCCCCACCCCCTACCTCCTGAACCCAAGATGGCCAAATGTTTCACAGCCATGGGGAAGTTTAAGAAGCACGGCTCTGCAATATCTTTTTGTAAAAGACATTATTTTAAAGCAATGCTTTAAAAAATTCAAATACAAAAAATAATGTAACCAACCCCGACATACCTACCACCCAGATTTAACAGATAATAATAGTAAACATATATTTTGTACTGAACACTATTTTAATTACTTTAACTTAACCTTCATGACAGCCTTGTGAGAGAGGTGCTACTAGATCATTCATCCCTGTGTTATAGATGAGGAAACCAAGGACAGAAAGATTAGGTGATTTACCCAGGGTCATACAACTCATAAGCAACAGAGCTGGTATCTGAAGACAGGGGGCCTGGCTCCAGGGCTAAGCTATGTTTTCTAGACATTGAACACTTTGTCACCTCCTCCCTAACCCCCTGTATCTTAAGTCTATCAAGTCTCCTTTGAAATGTGTCTCTAATTCATCCCTTCCTTTTTTGCATGGATGCCATCCTACTTTATGTAGGACTCCTGCAACACCACCCCATCCATTTTATACTTTGCCCCAGATTAATCTTTCTGTAAATACTGCTCCTGCCATCCTTCCTGCCCAAACATCTTCAGTGCCTTGGCTCTGCCTGGTGTCTAACCAGGCTGACTTGGACTCCAAGGCCCTTGAAACCCGGTCCCACCTCTAGTCACCAACAGAAAACAGAACAGAACACAACAGCATCACCCGGCCTCCATCACAACAGACCGACCTTCCAGGTCTGCTGAACCGTCTCCTCCTGCCTGGCTTTGTCTTTGCCTCCCTCCTCGCCTGGTTTCCTCGTCCTACAAACCCCGTTTCAAATCCCACCTCCTGGGCAAATTCTTCCTTGACTGCTTTTATACTATGAACTCCCACCCCTTAAGTCAATCAACACTAAGTATCATCTTAATGTTTCCTTCTAGCTCTTTCTCTCTCTCTCTCTTCTTTTGGAGTATCTTCAGTGACCAGGTACTGCATGAGGCAGTTACTTTTTATTTGGCTACAACAGACACAACATAAAATGTATTATTTTAACCCTTTTAAGTATACAGTTCAGGGGCATTAAGAACATCCACAGTGGGGTGCAACCCTCTACACCCTATTCCTGTCTTCCCCACAGCCCCTGGTAACCTCTTTTCTACTTTCTGTCTCTGTGAATTTGACCAGTCTAGGTACCTCATATAAGTCGAATCATACAGTATTTGTCCTTCTCTGACTGGTTTATTTAACTTAGCATAATGTTTTCTATGTCCATCCACGTTGTAGCATGTGTCAGAATTTCATTTTTTATGCCTGAATAATATTCCATTGTATGAATATATCACACTTTGTTTATCCATTCACCTGTGGATGGACACTTGGGTTCTTTCCACCCTTGTCTAGGGATGGCTATTGGGAATAATGCTGCTCTGAACATTGGTGCACAAATATCTGTTCAAGTCTCTGCTTTCAATTCTTTTGTGCAGGAGCATTTACAGTTTTATTCTCAAAACAAATCTGTGGTAGGGATTGTTCATTTCACTTCACAGATGAAGTAAATGAGGGTTCAGAGAAGTTAAGTCACTTGTTGAAGGCCACGTGTCTGGGGCTTAAATATGATTTTCCCAAGGATTCTGATTTCAATACGATTTTCCTGAGGATTCTGATTTCACTAACAAACACTTTTCCTAGAAGAGATGAGGATCTAACTTAGTAAGGATTCTATAAGTCAAGGTTCAATGTGTGATCTCTGTTAATGCTGATGGTAGTGACAGTGGCCAGAAACAGGTAGAGAAATGACATCCCACGTCCATCAAAGGTGGGCTGGTAACTTCTCTTCCAACATGAATCTGGACTCTAAGCCTCTTGACGCATTAATTAGGCCGGAACACACTCTTGCCTTGAAGAACTAAATCTGCAGCACCTGGGGAGACCTCTGTGGCCTGAGAGTTACCTGCCTAATTAGGAGGAGTTTGGCGTATAGGGTTAAGGAGTAGAAATAGCTACACAGTTTGCTTCCAGAACACAGTGGTGCTCAGACCCACAACCCCTGGATCTGAGCCAGCTCAGGTGCAGTAAGATCTCAGTATGAGGGGGGCAGATGTTTAGGTGATAGACAGGGGGACTAACCTTCTTCTCAGTGTCACCAGGAATGAGGGGTTTCCTGGGATGCGAGGTTTCAGAACTAAAACCAAGAAAGTTCCAGGCAAACGAGGATAAGTTGGCCACCCTAACCTAAAGATCACAGGGGGGAAAAATTACTCTTGTATCTGTCCCTTCCTTTCTTATTTCCGTTGGTTTAGACCTATAACCTCCTAGCTGGACCCTCCTCCTAGCAGTAACCCCTAACTGGCCTTCCAGCCTCACTCTCTGTCTACATTTGTCCCTTTGGAAAACTGTGGCTCTGATTAAAAATCTTCAACGTTTTTCCCCATGAATTATTCAGAGCAAGGGCCATGACAACCAGATAGGTCAGGTCAATGAGGGACACAACCATAGTGTAAGACATTAGGAACTGGTGGGGATTGCAGCCAGGCTCACCCCAGACATTTCTGAGCCTGGGAGCAAGTGTACAAATGGAGGACCACACACAGTATGTCTCAATATTTAAAAGTTGGAAATCAAGCTCAAATTAAAGAAACTGCATTCTCTCCTCCTAAGTTGGCAAATACACTTCATACTGACTCTGAAGGCCAAGTTCAAATTGTGTTCTTGGATTCCTAGGAGTCTTGAGACTTGGTGGTTTCCAGCGAGGTCCTCTGGCCTGTTACCCATATCTGTTCTCTTCTCTCTCCTGCCTCTGTCCTGCAACTCCAGGGGCCTTGCAGCCAATGCTGGATACCCCAGCCTGAACTTCAAAGCTCCATCCACACACACCGTACTCCCAACACAATCTGCTTTCCCTTGGTACACCCCTCAGCCATATTGAAGAGGTCCATGGAAGTGAGCTTGGCCCATTTGGGCAGAGAATTCTGAGTCCTGACATCTGCAGCACGGCCTGGATCAGGGGAGTGGTACAGGCAATTCCCCTTGTTCCAGAGATGCCTCACCCCATGGGAAAGGGTGTGACCAGACCAAGACCATATTAAAGCCCAGGGCCCAGGACAGGGGCTCCTCTTCCTTGGGTCTAAGGTGGTACTGATCACGCCTCATCTAAAGGGGGCAGCTGACCTCAACTCCAGCTGATTCCTGCGTCCTGGGAATGCCCAGTGTTGGCTAGACCTTCTGCTTTTTCAAGAGAAGATAAAATTGTGGAATTTCTTGGTTATAAATTCAAATTAAAACCAAACCAAACCAAATACCCTTGTATGAGTCAATACAATAAAGGCCAAACACAATACAGCCACAGGCCTGCCCTTGAACTCTCAGTTGCAACTTCTTCCTTGAGGAACACCCCGTCCCTCCACACACTGGCCTCAAGCCACTTCTTCTACTGCCTGTCCTCCCACCCTTTGGGTTCCTGTGTTCTACCAAATCAGAGGAGCAGACAGCTCCTGCTTCCCACCTCAGTCCTTTTGATCAAGGAGTTCCTTCTGCCTCGAATACCCTCCTTGGCTCTCACACTTGTGTACTGACAACCACACTCACCCTTCAAGGGCAAGTGCAAACCCAACTCCTTCAAGACGCCTGCCCTGATGACTCCTGAAATTCTGGACCAGGACACCAGAGTGTGAATCCTGGCTCTGCAATTTTATGCAAGTCACAAGTGCTCTGAACCTCCTGTGTAAAATGGGGGGACATTTCTATCGACCTTGAAGAGCTACTTCTTGTGAAAGCTAAATAAGATAATATGTAGTAAATTCCTGGCAGTCCAGTGGTTAGGACTCGGCGCTTTCACTGCAGGGGCCCGGGTTCAGCCCCTGGTTGGGGGACTAGGATCCCACAAGCCACACGGCACAGCCAAAAAAAAGGAAAAAGATAGCATGTGTTAAAACATTTAGTATAGTTCAGGGCATTTTATCAGTGCTCAGTAAATGCTAGGAGAATAGGAAAGCAAATTTGAGCATCTGCAAACCTTTTTGTAAAGTACTAGAAAATTTTTTAGGCTTCATGGGCCATATGGCTTCCTTCCCTAGACAATATGTAAACATGTGGGCATAGCTGTGTTCCAATAAAACTTTATTTACAGAAAGGGGCAGAGGGCCGGATTTGCCCCAAGGGTCATAGTTCCTGACCCTGTTTCATACCATTCTTAGGGCTTGTTCTCTGCCTCTCAAAGCTGTGGTTACTACTCATACTAACAGTTAATACTTTAATTCTGCCCGTGATTACCAGGCAGCGTCGAAAACACTCTACAAGAGATTTAACGTTCATCACCATTTTGTGTATAAAGAAACAGAGGCACAAAGAAGTGGCAGGTGGACTTGAGAATCAGAACTTGGAGCTGCTGTTCAGCATGGGTTCAGGCCTTGGGCAGCACCTATACCATCTTGTGTGAGTTCTTTTTTTTTTAATTAATTAATTAATTTAATTTTTGGCTGCATTGGGTCTTTGTTGCTGTGCGTGGGTTTTTTCTCTAGTTGCTGAGAGTGGGGGCTACTCTTTTTGTTGTGGAGCACAGGCTCTAGGCGTGCGGGCTTCAGTAGTTGTGGCACATGGGTTCAGTAGTTGTAGCTCACAGGCTCTAGAGCACAGGCTCAGTAGTTGTGGCGCACGGGATTAGTTGCTCCGCTTCATGTGGGATCTTCCCGGACCAGGGCTCGAACCCATGTCCCCTGCATTGGCAGGCGGATTCTTAACCACCGCACCACCAGGGAAGTCCTTGTGTGAGTTTCTTGATTGTTGGTGGATGAACGTGCATCTGCAAAGGACTTTAAGCCACCCTCCTCCCTCTCGTGTGCTGTCAGTTGTAATTATAACTACTGAACACACCCAACGGTGAATCTCCTCCAGCGACAGCTGTGAGCAGCAGGCAAATGGCACAAGCCAGCGACCAACGTCCTCTGCTGAGTCTCTAGTGGCTGATAAGTACTGGGTCTGAGAGTGTTCTGCTTTCTGTCTTTAATTCCTCCTCTTCATTGAGTGCCCACAGGAATATGGAACTAATTATAAATGGCAAAGAAAAAAAGGAAATGATTTTATGTGATGGCTGACTGTCCCACAGCGCTCTGACTGATCCTTCATATTGGTCTATCTGGGTAAAGGGCTCTTGTTGTGCTCTGAGCGCCATGTCTACAACACTGTGTCTACATCACTGCCAAAGGATCAATGCAAGGAAAGCCCAGTCTCAGGTGTGGGGATGGCTGACCAAGCAGAGACGCCCGACTACATGCTGGAGGTATCACGGCCATATGCTTTACCATCCAAACTGGAACACTACCAAGAATTAGGCTGGGAAAACATGTGCAAAGTGGGATGCATTGTCACTCTGGTCAGAGAAACCTTTCTAAGTGGCCACTGGTGAATGTTTCACACCTGGGGAGCACTTCCCTGTCCTAGAAAGAAAAGCAACTGGCCCTCCCCTTTTCGTTCTGGTCCATGATCTCAGCTATGACACCATGAAACATTCAACCATACCATGTAATTTTATACTGTGCTATATGTAACTGGAGAAAATCAAGGAAGAATAGGCCTGGTTCCTGGGAGTATGTCTTGGTTACTGGTTCTAAAGAGTTAGTCTATAGTCCTTAGAGTTAAAATTGACTCTTGTAATTTGACATACTACAGCAAGTTTACTATGGGTTTAATGCTTTGTTTGTGATGTAAGTTTCTGGTTGATTTTCACCTATGTGTTTCAAGGAATCTCCATACTACCTAAGCATGTCCATGTCTGAGCATGGACAGTGGGCATGTTGTGCACTGCACAACTCTAAGGGCACCATTTACACCATACTCCATGTGAATGGAGCCCTCTAGGATTATGCAGTGAGCAACCTGAACAACAGGACACTGGCCCTGCTGGGCAACTCTAGTCCCATCTCCCATCAGCCAGAACTGGTGTACTTCAGCAGTTTAATCCTTTTTTTTTTTTTTCTACATCTTTATTGGAGTATAATTGCTTTACAATGGTGTGTTAGTTTCTGCTTTATAACAAAGTGAATCAGTTATACATATACATATGTTCCCATATCTTTTCCCTCTTGCGTCTCCCTCCCTCCCACCCTCCCTATCCCATCCCTCTAGGTGGTCACACACCACCTAGCTGATCTCCCTGTGCTATGTGGCTGCTTCCCACTAGCTATCTGTTTTACGTTTGGTAGTGTATATATGTCCATGCCACTCTCTCACTTTGTCACAGCTTACCCTTCCCCCTCCCCATATCCTCAAGTCCATGCTCTAGTAGGTCTGTGTCTTTATTCCCGTCTTACCCCTAGGTTCTTCATGACCTTTTCTTTTTTTTTTTAGATTCCATATATATGTGTTAGCATACGGTATTTGTTTTTCTCTTTCTGACTTACTTCACTCTGTATGACAGACTCTAGGTCCATCCACCTCACTACACAAATAATTCAATTTCATTTCTTTTTATGGCTGAGTAATATTCCATTGTATATATGTGCCACATCTTCTTTATCCATTCATCTGTCGATCGACACTTAGGTTGCTTCCATGTCCTGGCTATTGTAAATAGTGCTGCAATGAACATTCTGGTACATAACTCTTTTTGAATTATGGTTTTCTCAGGGTATATGCCCAGTAGTGGGATTGCTGGGTTGTATGGTAGTTCTATTTGTAGTTTTTTAAGGAACCTCCATACTGTTCTCCATAGTGGCTGTACCAATTCACATTCCCACCAACAGTGCAGGAGGGTTCCCTTTTGTCCACACCCTCTCCAGCATTTATTGTTTCTAGATTTTTTGATGATGAGCAGCCTAATCCTTACACAGCTGGACACCCTCAGGGTGATCTGGCTGTCTGCTGTCTGTTTGCCTAGTCACTGCTAAAAAGTACTAAGCCTCCACCCACCTAAATACCCTTGTCCTGTGAGGCACAGGACAACTATTTTGTCTGTGCTCTGCTGTTAAACTTGCCTGGAATCTGCTGATAGAAGTTCAGTCTCTCCTCTTGCCTGACAAGAGAAGACCCATGGCTGTCAGCACAATACCAAGCCCCTTTTTTTCTGACAAGGGGGGAGAAACTAAAACGTAACCCCGTCTCCCCCCCCCCCTTTTTTTTTTTTTTTTTTTTGCGGTACGCGGGCCTCTCACGGTTGTGGCCTCTCCCGTTGCGGAGCACAGGCTCCCGACGCGCAGGCTGAGCGTACATGGCTCACGGGCCCAGCCGCTCCACGGCATGTGGGATCTCCCCGGACCGGGGCACCAACCCGTGTCCCCCGCATCGGCAGGCGGACTCTCAACCACTGCGCCACCAGCGAAGCCCCTCCCCCATTTTTTAAACAAGGACTCCTGCCCCATCCTTCCCACTGAGTCTCAGGAGCCAAGAGCTGGCATTAAATCTTGATTGTGTTTTCAACACATAGTCTGTAAGTCTGTGTCTCAGGATGAAATCAACGAATTGAGAGAGAAAAGATGCTGCTTCTGATCCATTTCTGGAACGAGAAAGTGAGTCTTTTGCTATATGAATGCAGAAGTCCCAAGTAAAGGCTCAGCCACACATGAGGACAGTAGGAGTTCAGAGGACAGCGGAAGGCTGATAACAATGGGTCAGAGGCAGGTGCAGGGGGCAGAGAGAGACAAAGGCACTCAGCTGGGCTGAGTTGATGACTAAGACTTGCCAAAATGTGGGGAGGAAAGGGCCTATGCTAGGTGTGTCCAAAACAGCATGAGTAAAGCTGGGTGAATGTGGCCAGGGGAGGGGGGGCGTGGGCTCCTTAATTAAAAATGCGCATTTATGTCAGGAATCAGGGGGACCTGAAGTATGGTGAAGAAGGGAGATGGAGGAGGAGATGTTCCATTTTAGCAAACTTTGAATTTCAGAGAGAAGGGTTTGATCTTGATTCTGGAAGGAAAGAATACAAAAGCAATTCTCTGTTTTATTAAGCCGGGAGGGGGCTGGTCTTGGTGATGATGAATGCTTCTACACTTGCAATGAAGGATTTCATCACCCAAGCCCTGGCTTCAGAAAATCATCTGAGAATTCTCACTTCTTCCAACATTCAGAGAGAGGAATTTTCTCCTGAGACGTGAAAAGACCTGAAACCAAACTACCCTCAGTCAAGCCTCAGACAACTAACCCCATTCAGCTGGGACGTCCACGACTAGCTTTTTATGAACTGCTTCTGACGTTCTCTGCATCAATGTCAATACGCCCATGCTTAGTTAACTGTCCGTGGCATTCTGCAGAGCACAAACGCTAAGTGCCTGGCCCAAAGACACAGCTATCAAGGAGCAGAACTGGTTTGTTGATTTCAAATCCTGTTACATTGGACACTCAGCTTTGGGGCAGAAGAGGAGGACTTAGGGAAGAGAAGCACCGTCTTTCTGTTGCTCCATTCCTCAAGGTTCCTTTGGAGAAACCATCTAGAATAGATGGGCGGTGGTGTGTGTCTGCTACACTCACCTCCCAGGAGACTCTAGGTGCGTATTTACCAACCCTCCAGGATTCTCTGGGTCAGGAGAAAGTGGGGCACACAGATGTCAGGCATTAGCCCCTAATAAGGCCGGTCTGTTTATATTTTTTAAAGGGAATCCAAATTCTGATTTTTAAGTCTTGGTGAGTCACTTGTTCGCCCACTGAATATCATACACAGGAAAATGGCCACTGGTTTTCCATCGGGCTTGGAAAGACCCCAGAGCAAAGGCAGTGATGGGGGATTTGCCCAGGGGCTCCTCAGGGCCAGGCCAGGGCCACGGTGGATTGCTTATGTGTTGGCTTTTAAAGGCCAGGGATTTCAGGATCTTTTAGGAAAAACACTCCTCAGCTTGATGTATTTCTTTTCTTTTTTAACTATAGAGAAATACCTTTGATATTGACATCCATGTAGTATGTCGCTCAGAATCATCTTAATGGTCATCTAGTAAAATTACTCATTTTATAGATGAGAAAGTTGGGGCCAGAAGAGGAAAAAGGACTTCAAGTCACACATGAATGACATACCTGGGACAGAGCCCAGGCCTGGGTCCCCTCACACTCCGAACGCCAATTCTATCATCTCATGTTTTTGTTGTTTTCAAAACAGATCCAAGAACTTAGAATTCAGTGGTTTGGTTGATAATGTAGTATTGTGTTGTACATTTTACAACAAGCTGAACTGCTCAAACAAATGGGAGAAAGAGAAATAAACATTCGAAATCTATGCTAGATGGAGTCCTCTAGTTTCATCTCATTTTTCTCGACTTACTTCTCTACTTCTTTTGGCTGCATGTTTTCCTACAAACGTCCTCCAATACTTTTCTTTTGTAACGGAAGAGAAAGGAGAAAGGAAAAGCAGAAAGAAAAGTCTTTAAAACATTCCTAATAGAAGCCCTACAAGGTAGGTATTATTCTCATTTTACAAAAGAGGAAACCGAGGCTTGTTGAATTGAAATAAGTTGCCAAAGATTACCAAGCTGACCAAGGACAGACTTGGGACTAGACTTCGATTCAGACACCAAAGCCTACATTTTTTTCTTGGTTTGCAGAGTTGAGACAAGGATTCCGGCCTGGACCCCTCCTGCCTGCTCTGGGTCCTTCTGTGCTGCGGTTTCCAGCCCTAACTGCTCATGAGAATCACTTGGAGCCGTTTAATAAATGCTCCAGGCCTCACCCATACCAATCAGATCAGGATCTCTGGGGTGGAGCCCTAGGATAATTATATTTTTAAGAAGATGGTCCAGATTCTAATGTGCAGCAAGTAAGAAATGAGAACCAGAGAGCATGGTGCTTCCTGGGAGAATTAATGAACTTTTTGAGAAGATCAACGCATCCTACAGGTGAGAGTGCACCTTGTGTCAAAAACAGGCTCGTTCAGTAAAGAAAAGAGAAGAAAGAAGGGAAAAGGGAAGGGAAGGGTAGGGAAGGGATGCGAAAGGAAGGGAAAAGAAAAGTTGAGATTCCCTGAGTGGTTCTTTTTCCATTAAGTTCTGCTTATTCTCTAGTGCTGAGCCAGTTTTACAGCCTGCATTGACTAAATCCCCGACTCTACAAGAGCTAACCAAGGGCTCTGCTGAGCAGGGGTCAGCTTACTGGAGCTCAGAAGAGGTGCTGAAGCTGAGGGCTGGAGTGCCTTACAGTAGGGGCAGCCATTGGGCCCCTGTGCTTGTCTACTGCGTCACTTGTCTACTGCGTCACTTGTCTACTGCGTCACTTGTCTACTGCGTCACTTTCCCGCTCTATTTGGAAACTCACATCTGATTGTATAACTTTGCTCATGTAGAGCAGATGGAGCCCAGTTAGATCTGATCCCCATCAGTGAAAATCTGCTTATGCCAAAGACAGCTCTAGCGGGAACAGATGTTACTTTTGTTTGCTTAAATGATGGAGATCTTTACTGGAGAGTTCTAAGTTTGCTGCTGATGTATTCAATTCATTCCTTATAAAAGGAATGGCTTGTTGGGTACCTTGTATAACAGAAGAAATCTGAAGTCACCCTGACCTGGGTTTGAATCCTAGCACTGTGTTTCTGCTCTTACTTCCTGTTGCTTTGAGCAACTTTGCATTTCTCATCCTAACTTCAAAATGAGGAGCTGGGATTTGTTAAGGGAATGCAATGAAGTAAGGCAGTGCTTCCAAAATTTCTGGGGTAGATGAACATGGCATTAAATAACACAGAACCACACAGTCAGAAAATTATTACTGTTTTGATTTTCTTTCATGCCATCTGATTATATCAAAGAGATGGAGGTAAATTTTTGATATGTCTCTAACCTGGCTATTCCTACCTTTAACAATGAAAGAGTTGGTCTCAGGTAACTGTATGTATTACTAGGCAACTGTATGCAGCTGAAAATTAATAATGCTGATTTACATTTATTTCAACAGTTACTTCTATGGCATGTGCTGCCTGCTTAAGGTAGGGCAATAAAGTTACCTTTTAGGTCAAAGAAGTGGTTAAAAGAGTAAATGAGGGTCCACAGGTGGTACACACACAGGACAAGAATAATTAAGGTGATACCAAAAGTCTAAGTTTATGTAAAACTGAGTTAGAGTATGAGCCAGAATCTCACATCAAGCCTCTGAGTAGAGTGAGGATTTAGTCAGTCTCCCGGAGAAAAAAGAAATGACTGAATCGGTCCTTGCACTCTGATTTGAAATAAGTTCTTTAAGAGACAGAATATGGAGACTCATATGAGTCTGCATATTCTGATGGATGGACGATTCACACTGACTGTAGGATTTATGTCACCTCCAGGTTGTCCTCAGGTTGACCTAAGAACCCTGGCCTTAAAAGGGTAGGTCTGCTGCTCGTATTTTCTATACTCAGTGACTTGGAAATAGAAAAAAAGAAAGTTGGAAAATATAATTATCATCTTAAATTTTTTTAGCCTTTAGTTAAAATTTTTTAAAAAGGAAAGAAAATACTAGGTCACAGTGAATTTTGATGACAAGCCATGGGAGGAAAGATCCCTATTTCATCGGTTCTTTGAAATGTCAAACTTCCTGCTGATTATTATTCTTAGCAAGATAAGGAAGTGAGCGTTAGAGAATATTACTATTCTGTGACCACATGACCTCAGGAGCACGATAAGAGACTAAGGATTAGGAGGGAAAAGAAAATCACATTTAAATTTAAATACATACAGCCTTTGCCTCTTGTTATTTTTCCTAAGAAGGGATATGAAGCACCAGAACTAGTCAACAGTTGACTACGAAAGTTTTTGTTTATTTTTCCAGGAATGCAACTTTCAACCATGAAACATGATGCCACAAAGTTCTTAAAACATGACATGGTTCATTTAACCTAAGAAATAGAGAGTAGCTGAATCTAAATACTCTAAGTTGTTGTAGGAAATGAATTTATTTCTCTTGAGTTGTAAATGAGCTCACCAGCCTTAGGATAATCTATCATTATAAAGTCATGTGAGTCTTTCTGCTAAAAAGCTCAAGTATCAAATTCTGATATTGGCTTTCTGCTTATGGGCTGTTCAGAATTTTTAAATGCTTCCATCAGATTTAAGTCCAAACCCAGTGCAAAGCCTTATTATTCCAAAGGAGTTCAGGAGACTTCATTTCTGGTTCCGGCTCTGCCACTATCTCGCTATGGGTAAGTCTCATCTTGGACCCAGCCATATAATGAGTAGATTATGGTAGATTAGGGGTAACCCACAAATGCCAACAGGTGCGAGGCAGGTAATATAAACAAAGGGAGCTGGCCAAGAGTAAGGTAATAGGAAGTGGGGGTGAAGGCAGTGAGTAAGAGAGTATGATTCCCCCAAAGGGGGGCAGCCACCATCAGCTCTAGGCACCTGTCAGCCAGGAAAACAGGCCCATTGTTGACAAAGCCTCTGAAATGTCAAGAGAAGCTGGAAATCCGTCTTTTAAATGGCAGTGAATTAAAAATGATTTTAAAACATGATGCAGGCAAAACCAACATAACCACAGGCCAGATGCAGCCGGTGGATAACCATTTTGTGACTTCCGCATTAGATGATCTCTTTGAGTTCCTATAGCCCTAACTTCTAAATGGCAAATTTTGGCTTTTGTGTGATGCCCATAGAGTGGAGGATTTGCCACTGTTTGAGAAAAGCAGGAGAGGAGCTGGGTTGTTGGAGACACAGTGTGTTCTACTGGTGGTTGCAGAAGGGTGACAGAGCCTAGATCAAGAGGCACTGACACAGTGCCATAGAACACTGTTCCTCTTAGCTCTTATGATGGGGCAAAATAATAATGATAACAATAGTAACAACAACACCTCCTGTGCTTATTCCGGGATGGACACGCCACTCCTATACGAATGGGGAAGGAAAGCCTGCCAGGCAGAACAACAGGACTCCAATGAACAGATACGAGAACAGATGTGGGTGATGAGCCCTCTGCTTCCCCTTTGGGAAGGAAGTGCTGCAGAGACACCTCCCATCCTCCAGAGGGCAGTGTTATTACAGAGCGGTTGCTTGGGTAGATAAAGGTACAAGATAAGAACTGGTACCATTTTGTCTTTTTTGGGCACAGATGGCTCTGTTATCCAAATCTTTCTGTATCCAGTCTCAGCTGCATCCCCATACCACTTTCATAACAAGAGCTTCGGTGTGGAAGAAAGTAAAGAGAGCTGAGCTTGAAACTTGTTCCCCAAGCCCCATCCCAATTTTTAGCTCTGCTGTATTGAGCAAGGTACTTACTGTCTCCCTAACTCAGTTTCTTCATGTATGAAGGAGAATATTAGCAATGTCTACCTCATAGGGTTGATGTAATATGAAAGGAAATCCTACCTATCCAGGGGAAGTGCCTAGTTTTAAGTATGGAACTATGTTCCCTTCCAAAGTTACTTTCTCATCTAAATTCCTCTTGTTATAATTAGGGTTTATCTGCTAATCTTTTGCCCTCCATGATGGGAAATTACCCCTGGAATAGAATCATTAGATTGAACTATAGGGAACTGTCAATATTTAACATTACTGATTTACTAAATGGCGATTTCATATGGTTCAACATAATACAAAAGCAGTCACAAACCCAATGCAGGAGAAAGCAGCTTCCCTTTGACACTGGTTCTGAAACACATCTGAACAGCTTATTATGATTACATTTGGGAAAGGCAAGACCTTTAGTAGAGGAACAAACACTTTTTCGTCACAAGTAAACTAACATTTGTTATCTACTTCCAGCTTACAGAGTGCTTTGTGTAAATATAATTTCCCTTAACTCACAACAACACTGGGGATGGATGTCAGCACACAGCTTTTCACACACTATTCGGAGTGTCACTGCGGGTATGCCCTAGAGTTGGGGGGTGTATAATGGTCTACCATGGTTCCAGTCTGCATGTCCACACACTAAAGAGTATTTCAATTAACAAAAAGAATAATGTCAAGAAAGCCCTGCCACTCACTGTGTAGGATGGATCAGATAAGACGTAGTTCCACAAACACTAGGATGAAGTGCATAGATGCCCAGGGACAACCCAGGTTTCAAGTGTCCAGCACTTTTGACAAGGACAAGAGGTCCTTGCACTCCCTCAGCTTTCTATTGGTTGAAACTATTGTTAATTTCAGCGTGGCAATCTGAGGCACCATTCAAGTTTCAGTCTTGAGTTATCTTCCATGCATAAAGACACCAGAAAAAAAAAAAATCTACTACAGAACCCAAACAGATGAGAACTCCCCAACTGATTTATTTCATATCCTCAAAGAAAACAACTGTGACAGTTCTGCAGGTGTCATCATACCTGCCCTTTGTTCATTCTCTCTTGCAGTAACTTTTTTTTTTTTTTTTTTTTTTTGCGGTACGCGGGCCTCTCACTTTTGTGGCCTCTCCCGTTGCGGAGCACAGGCTCAGCGGCCATGGCTCACGGGCCCAGCCGCTCCGCAGCCTGTGGGATCTTCCCGGACCGGGGCACGAACCCGTGTCCCCTGCATCGGCAGGTGGACTCTCAACCACTGCGCCACCTGGGAAGCCTCGCAATAACTTTTTTACGTTTCACTGAGTACCTACTATGTGCCAGGCTCTGTTTGAGGACAAGGGTCAGCAAACTACAAGCCCGAGGGCCAACTCTGGCCCCACTCTGTTTCAGTAACTAAAGTTTATGGAACCCAGCCGCACTCATGCATTTACATGTTGTGTATGGCTGCTTTCTGGCAGAGCTGAGTAGCTGTGACAGAAATCATGTGACCCACAGAGCCCAAAATATTTACTCTCCGGCCATTGAGAGGAAAAGTTTGCTGACTCTATTTTAGAGGAAGAGGATACAGCATCAGAAAAGAGAAACAAAGTCCCCATGTGTCTTGAGAGGCTCCTGTTTAGAAGATCGCACTGGACGAACTCTTATTACTTAAACTAAGGGGCAGACCGAGTTTGACCCGTGGGATCAAAGTCAATGCCACTGCTGAGGGCTTATAAGGAACAAGAAAAGGGATGACAGGTGTGGAGACAGATGTGCAAGAGGGGGTTAGAGAAAGGATTAGTTAATGTGGAAACCAGCTGGAACAGGCAGGCCACAGGGATTCCCACCAAGGGGCACCCAAACCTTTGGCTGGGTTAGGTGGCATACGTATCAGAATCACCTGGAGATATCAGTAAACGTGCAGGCTACTGGGCCCCACTCAGGAATCTGAATTTGAGTTCCAGAGGTGTGGTCGAGCTTCCACATTCTTAGCGGGTGCCCCCAGGTGATGCTGAAGCAGGCTCAGGTTTGAAAAGCGCTGGATTAGCGTTGAGTTTTAGTGAGCAGTCGGAGGTGCTCCCCACGAGGTCTGGCCTGAGGTCCACTCATGGCAGGTGAGAAGGGGAAAGAACCGGGGCACAGACACACAGAGGTAGATGCAGTGAAAAGGCAGTTTATTGTCTATTAATACTGTACAGAGGAACAGAGAGAAGCCACAAGTACAGCATCGGCTGTCGCTGGCAGTGTTATTTCTGAAGTCGGTTTTTGTTTTGTTTTTCATCTGAAGGAGACAGAACAGTCAAAGTACACTTCAGGTTACAAAGTACAGCAGCTATAGCCCAGCAAGTCTAATTCAGAGTAAGCACAACAGGCTCCCAACCCACCCGCAATCAACCACCAAATGGATATATTTACAGTGATGTCACTCACCCCGAGTGAGCTGCTAAAGCCAAACATTCCAATCAACAACCTACATTCACTGAAAGCTGCATCAGACACAACATTTTCTGGAACCCCTGTATGATGTTGACTCTTTTAAGTCAGGAGTTTGAGAGGAGGAAAGAATGTTCCAGAACCCCACAAAGGACAGGACTCTTTTCACTTGCCAGAATGGGATATGACAGAATTGGAGTTGGAGCCACACACAGACCAGTTGAGATCAGGCATTGCCCGGTGGTCTCTTTGTACATAAAGACTTGTTGCAAAACCAAGTGACTGGATGTCTGCCTGACCACCTCATCTTGAAACCGAGAGGTTCCGATAGTAACAAGGGGCTAGGGCACACGGCCTCTCCCTACCACCCTCAGGCAATTGCATAGTTCTTTCATTTCTGGAGCTGTTGCCATGACAGTACGGTTGACAGTTGGGCCTGAACTGGGCCTGTTGGAGGGATTCTGATGATGAAAAAACTAAAATGATTGGCCTGGGAACCAGAGAGGTTATTTTTCTTGAAATGGAGAGTGTGTTTAAGACCTTGCCTTGTTGGAAAAAGGCTCTTGGTCTTTTAGGGTAGTAGAAAAAGATCCCATCCTAGGAAAAGATGCTGCTTGGAAGGAGAGTCCAACAGGAAGAGGGAGCAGATTCTTAGGCTTGACCTCTGACCTCTGGTGTCAGCCAGACAGATGAACAGGTGTGGGTGAAGATCTTCACGAACCTGAGTGTGACTGTGATGGGAACTCAAGAATTTGGCAGAAAATTGAGGAAAAAAATCCAAGAACTCTTAAAAATTCAGTATCTCCTTTATGGATGGATAAGGATAATTCTTTCCAGTCTCTACTTAACTCTGAAAATAGGATGCAGCCTCACTGATATTTACAAGGTCAAGAACTCCTGGTAGCTTTTATATGGTTGGTTTATACATTTATGCATATTGTGTACATTATGTAGATGGTCAGATGCTTCTGACTCACCATTTTGCATGTGTTACTCAAATGTACCATAGTGAGTGGTCCCTTAACTTCAAATGTAGCAATTACTCCTTGAATATGTGAAAGAGTTGAACTTAGATAACTGCTGGGCTTAGCTTTCATTTAAAACAGCTCCTTTAAAACAGCTATCTCCTTCCAAAAGATCGTTCTGTATTATTAAAGGTGTGGCTCAGAGAGCTATCAAGCCATATAACAGGTTGTCTAATGACAAGTATAGAAAGCTGGATCGTACAACCTAGGACTATTGGGAAACACTGGATTTCATGCAGTGCTGGTGCCAGGGCAGGTCATGGGACCTTTGTTCGTGCCCCCAAGGTCTGGGCTAGTGCTATAGAACTCGCCAGAAAGTTACCTTAATGGAATGGAGAAATAATCAATCAAGGGTGCTCTCAAACTCAAGCTTCATAATGCATCTAAATTTCATTATAAAAATATTTTTCCTTAAAAAAATACATAAATGTAAACTATTCCATTTCTATAATCACTCCCTACTCCCATGTATATCATGCCACTCGTCTTACACTAGAATGAATGGGCACACCCCTCAGGTAAGGCTCCATCACACCACTTGAGTCCATCTCTCTCGCTTTTTCAAGCTATGCCAATTGTGCTTAAAAATATGCTCCCAGACCCAGGTAGGGGGGTCCACAAGTTCACCTCCCTTACAGTGGGAAGGACTGCAGGAGGTCACACATTGCATGAAGCCCACCCCAGGAATGTCAGAGTGGGATAGTGCAGGCTCAGAAGGGAATACAAGGAAGTATTTGGTTGGTAAACATGCAGAGGCAATGCCCAAGCTCTGCCTACTTTATTCCACCTGGGCCAGACCTGCAAGGTTCTGCCTCAGGCTCCTGGGATGAAATTCACAGCTCTGAAGAGGGCTGGGTAGGGGTGGGGAAGAGAATGTTGTGTTCATACAGCTTTGGAATACAAACTGTGATTCTGAAAGGATAGAAAAGAACATAAACAGCGATGCTAAGGCAAACTTTCAAATGGCACATCAGAACTCTTTTTTTTTTTTTTTCATTTGTTTTGTTAACATCACAAGGCAGATACATTCTGTAAACATATATACCATACAGTACGTTAACCATAGGGGGGGAAAGAAAAAGCCACCCTGTCATTCTTTTCCGTCTGTATTTTCTGTTCTTTTACTCCAGAAGGACTGCCTGAAGTCTAGAGGGAATTTTGTGGTTCATAAGATGTACTTTTCTTTTAATAAAAATGCAATGACTTGCAAAAAAATAGCCCCAGGTGACTAGTAAGAGGCAATATGGGGAGAAGGTGAACCTGTAGAAACTTAGAAAATAGTCACAAAATATTAAAAAGTCATTAATTTCAGGAAACATTTTGTTTCCCTGCTTAGTAAAAGAGAGCACTGAAAAAGTTTTACAAAAGTTAAGGCTGTCCAGATCTTTGATGCAGAAAGTTTGTGGTTCCCCAAAGATATATATTATATTTTCACATTGAAAGCAAGTTTTTCTGTGCTACAGTTCCGACCTTTTTATTTTAGACTGGAGAGGAGAGGGGACACAGAGGCCTATTTAAGTCATATAAAAATTAAGGGGTAGGGGATGAGGTTGGTCTAAGGATCCCCAGGGAGACTGCTCTTTGAAACGTTCAGGATGTAATCTTTATTCTAGCCTTTCTACATTCAAATAATAAGTATTTTGGTTTTAAAATGGAGATTTTTATCATGTGGTTTGCTGAAGCTATGAAAATAGAGACACATTAACAGCATCGTGCTCCTCATACGAGATGGATTTTTCTTTTTCCCTAGAAAATGCGGGGTAGTTTTCCTGATTAGACCAGAAGAGGTCTACACAATGAAGGCGAACTGGCAGCAGGAATCCCAGATGCCATCTTGTGCATTACTTGGAGATGTTTTGCGATATGTACCATCACTCCGTGTACCTGCTGGGTTGTACTATCCAATAGGACAAAAGATACCTTCTGGCTCTATCCTAATCGGTGGAGCGACATATACCTTGATTAATAAACTGAGGAGCTTCTAAAAGACTGCATATTTACACAGTTTCTGAAACTTTTAACTATGCTGAGAACTCATGGTTTCAATAATGAAGGTACATGTCACGAAAGTACAACATAAAACTGCTCCCGCCTTGGAATGGTTTTTGTTGTAAACAAAATAACATTGCAGGAGATGAGAATATTCCCACAAGGAATGGGCCCTTTGGTGGGTTAAACTCCACAAGTGGGTCTGGTGACAAACAGAGATGGCTGAGCTTCTAGATTTTAAGTAAGAACAAAAGAAATCCTCCGTGCATATTCTGTCTATGTTCATCTGTGTTTTACATTGACAGGGTTAGTTTCTTAAAAAGGAAGAACTTGTTTAGTGGTTCAGTTTTTGCCTCTATCGCCATATTCCCGCCACCTCTTTTGCTACCCACTGGTTCACTGGCATTAAATAAATGGTGTTTGTCAAGGATGTTCTGTGGTCCCTTGAAATGATGTTCTGCAGGAAGTGAAAAGAAATAAGCTGTTTTCAGACTTGGCCTCAACATTTTGCTCCAGAGACGATATCGTAACTCTAGGAAATTATATAGAGATGGTTTCCCCCTTTTATAAAAACTCGCCCCTAACCAAAATAAAAAGCCTCCTTGCATGTAGGAAAAACATTTATCACCAGAAAGTAAAATGGACTAGGTGGGAATCTGAAGCAGATAACGCGTCATTAACATTTCAGAAAGAGTCAAAGCAAATGAACTCTAGAATTTGAGTTTTCTGAAAGCCTTTGAATAATTTTAGGAAACCATGTTTGGGGTTTACCCAGAAAAGAATTCCCTAGCCCCTCGTCCTCTCTACTGCCAATATTGAGTGATGTCGCTGGACACTGTCAAATCACTTTTAGAGGCAAATGATTTTGCTTACATAAGGAACATAATATAATTGTGGATAAACGAGGCACAAGGTAAAAAAAGAAAACCCCTTAATTTTGTCCTACTGCACATCGAAGAGGAAAAAAAAAGTCAAGGGTATACAAGTCATCAAGATTTTTCAGGATATCTAAGGTTTATCATTTTAACTCTTAAAGGATCTTTAACTCCATGCCATTGAGAACCTGTTTTAAGCAAATGCAATGACCCTCTTTTCCCTCTTTCTCCTCTTTCCATTTAAAGGGTTCTGAGTATATGATTTGAAAAGAAAGTCCAACTAACCATGAGCTCAAAAATGATCATGGTTTTGCAGCTGTATTACTGATTCTCTGATTAGTCTGGTGATGTAAGTCAATACCCTGTATTTCTGAAGGGCGTGATACCATACATAATAAAGTGTTTACAGAGACAATGCCAGTACCAGCAGGGAAGGCAGAATCTTCACAATCACAACTCTGTTTGTATTTTCACTATGAAGGGTAGTTCCTTTTCTCTGTAGATGGGATTATAGGTCTCAGCCCGTAAAAGCACTGGCTGAAGCTGAACCTCCCACTGCAATAGGAAAATGAGGCAAGCTATACAAATACATACGCCACATTCAAACACACCTTCGTTTACTGTGGCCACACATCATTTTAATAAACGTAACACATCTTACTTGAAAAACCATTTAAATGATAAGCTTTACCAGTAAAAGTAGAGAGAGAACTCTCACAAAATTTGCTAATCCCTATACTAATTATTGATAAATGAGAGCGCATATTATCATTGGTCTTTTAAATCTCACGTGTGGTTTTGTAGTGAGAGGTAAAGACCATTTTATTCATGAGAAACTAACTCACTGATGGAAGTGTAAGTCAGGGAATGATCTGTCCTGAAAGACTCTGCTTCTGTTTATCAAAAGTACGCCCAAGGCTAAATTCTATCATTCCACTCACTAACTGTGCTTTTAAAAACAAACTGAATAGTCTTTTCATCCCCAAATGAGTAAAAATAGGATAAGCTATGGGAAACTTTTAGATTGTTTCTTTCTAAATAAATTATTAAAATCAGAGATTGTCCAAAACATTGAAGCTGCTTTCTTTTTCGCTGTAAATAGGTTTCTCTGGAATGTCGTCTTCTTTTTTTTTTTAACCTTTAAATGATGCTAAAATGACCATTTGCTGAGGAGCATGAAGCTGAAAGTTTATAGGCAGCAAAACCAGATATTAGTTCTAGATAATAGAACAGTTTTATTCAAAAAAAGCTTCTTTGCTGAACCTGAGATTTAGAGATAATTCCCTCAGCTGTTCAAAACCAAGCCATGGATGGAATCATCTTAGAAAGTAGAACTTAGCTCGTTATTTTTTTCCTTCTTTAACTTTTTTTGGTTTATATATTGGTGATAAAACGACTTACTTTGTGCTCGTTAAAAATGTAATTATTTGGGAAAGATTAACTTTGAAAATTAAAAAATATTGGTTTTCCCCCTTTTAATTGGAATAAATATAAGTTCAAGCTAAAAAATTAAAAATAATAATAGATTTAGCACTAAGATAGCTATTTAGGACAAATTGAGTTGGTTCTGTAATAAAATTCTCTTAAGGTCGCCTTACTTTTCCCTCATCTACTTTCCACAGAAGTTAAACTTGATGTAGTACATCTTACCATATGTTTTTTGAAAGTAGGTTCTATGGAACGTAGATAATTTTGTGAATTATCTGCAATAATGCTATGAACATTTGGGCAAAAAACTTAAAAGATAGCTCTGTTTTAAAATCAATTCAGGGCTTCCCTGGTGGCGCAGTGGTTGAGAGTCCGCCTGCTGATGTAAGGGACACGGGTTCGTGCCCCCGTAGGGAAGATCCCACATGCCGCGGAGCGGCTGGGCCCGTGAGCCATGGCCGCTGAGCCTGTGCGTCCGGAGCCTGTGCTCCGCAACGGGAGAGGCCACAACAGTGAGAAGCCCGTGTACCGCAAAAAATAAAAAAAGTCAATTCAAATGTTACAGCTTTATTTCATTACTCTATTATTATTTTACTATATTGCTTCCCTTTGGTTTTATTATACCTGTGGCTCTTTGCTTTGGGGCAATGCTAAGAATTGTTCATTGTGTTCTAGATAAAAACCATCCTTTGATGTTCTGGAATCTTCAGAAGTTGAAGAAACAATGCTTGAAGAAGCTCAGCTATGTGCCACTCACTTAATCAGTATTTATGGAACGAATTAAAATACTTAAGGTGAGAAGATAGGGCTTTCTTCATTTTTTAAACATTTTTTACATTTTAAAGTTTAATTCTGTGGGGTGGGTAAACCTACATGGTGATGATACGCGAAATATTCTTTTTCTCATGGGGACACAAAGAAAAGAGTCCAGATGGAAGGCTCTGGAATCAATGGGGCAGGTGAGATGAAGAGTTAATTCAGGAACAGCACCGTCCACAATGGAGCGGAAGCATCACAGCAACCACTGTAGGTCAGAAGGACTGTTTTAGAAATATGGTCACTATAGAGAAACTCCTCAAAATGACCCCTTCGTTGAAAACAGATGAACATGATCAGAAAAATCCGTGAAAAAGAAAACAATATAAAAATTTACACTCTTTTTTTTTAGAGAATAGAAGCAAGGCTCATGGGTTCGCCTAACTTTGGAGATCACAGCTGATGCTCAAAACAATGCTTGTTTCATGTCCTTAGAAAGTTAAAAATGGTGCTTCTTATATAAAGGGTCCATCAGTTAAGTCATAGAAAGAGAGACAGCTGCTGATGGGCAGGTTATGGAATCAGTCCCTACAATTCAGTTATGACAAGCACTGGGTTCTTTTCTTTTACATCAATTTCATTTGTTTTAACAGAAAGCCAGAGATGCACAATACTGTAACCTGGAAGCTTATATAAGGCAGCAGAAAGCATCACCCTAGACTGGACAGACTAAGTAAGGTCTACTTTTGGCTACACTAGCAACTGGCTAGAGCCCATAGCATTTTGCCACATGAGATATAAAAGCAAGGATCCACAGCGAGGGAGGCAAGTGAGAAATCAGTGACGTGGTGATGTGTGACTACATGATAGGAACACACGACAAAATGAAACCCCCGATGCCCATGGATTCAATTCCAGTCAAGTGAATTAAGGCTACTAGATCACTGGCTGCTAGGAAGAGTCCATTCCAATCGAGCAGTAAGGAACCGATTCCCTCTTGAAGACACAAGGAAAGGTTTAGAGGAAAAGCAAGTTCTTGGAAAGAGTGAAGCACACACATGCACGTTGTCTCTGAGCTGAGGAAACTGGAGAAAAAAAAACGAAAGTGAAAAAAATAAGAGGGATCAAAGCAATCCAACTGCAAGGCAAGGCAGGTGTTTGCTTCCAGTTCACAGTATCGCAGTTAGTGGTACAGGGAGGTCTACGTAAGTGGTGGAGAGCACAAAGGCTGCCCAGAAGAAAAGGGAAGAAAGAAGTGGTCACATGACAACACAGCATTGACAGCGCTTTTTCTTTTGGGTACCTGGGGCTGGCTCCGTGGCCAGGCTTTCTTCCTTCCCTTCGGGGGATGAGGGCTCTGTGGTGTCTGAGACGGGTCTCCCGGACACCAGCTCAGCTGCGTTCCCATCAATAGTGGACACATCTGTCACCGTCTTCTCCCTCAATGACTTCTCATCGTCTTCATCAATGAGGACCAACTCAGCCTTGATGGTTTCATCATAGCCTAGCACCTTCTTCGTCTCTTCTTCATCCTCGATATTTTGGTAGCCCATGAAAATCATGGTGACGGGCTGATCCAAGTTTGCCTCCGGCCCTTCAGTGCTGGGGGCTGGAGCCTGCTGCCCTGGGTTCCCAGAAGTATGATCTTTCCTAGACTTATGGACCATTTCTAACTTGGCTTCTTTGCACAGCATATGTTCCTTAGGGTGGCTGAGGCTCCCATCTGCAACCACAGTCCTTTCTGACACGTACCCTCCTCTTAAGCTTGATTGTCCAGCCTTCTGAATAAGCTCTTCTACATCCTTTGAGCTTAATTTGTGCACTCCGTTTTCTACTATGGTGCCTCCTGAGTGCACCTCATACACTACTTTGGTACCATCATCAAAGACTTTGACTCCTCTCTGATGGACCCCCTCTGGGCCAATGGTGGATGTAGAGAGAATCTTGGTCTCTCCTGTTTGTTTGTCTTTCTCCACATTAATTTCCATGGCGTACACAGCTTGAATGAAAACAAGAGAAAGGAAGTGCATGTTACAACAAAAAAAGCCAGTGAATGGTTAATTGCCAAACAGACAAAAAAAAGGTGCTGTGCCCTTTCTAGTCTAACTGCCAAGCATCTTGAGTGTTAGAGTGAGTGCATTGTGGACAGAGGTGGTTATATATGTGTTTTAACACAGCAGCTAAATGCACTGGGAAGACACATGTACAGAGTTACCATATCTCAATGGCACTCACACTTCCCAGGAAGATGAGCTAAAATAAGGCCACGAGCGACTGCTGAGATCCAGTGTGACACATTACAGGGAGGATGTAACATGCAAGTTTACCTTGATCGTGAGCATACCTTAGGCTTACAGACAATTTTAAAGCCCTTGGTTAAGATGTAACCTAGTTCCAAAGTCTTAAATCTCTTTTAAAAATTCTTTTACAGAGTGTTCTACTGCTCTTTAGACATTTCCCTTTTCTGTAATGAAGATTACACAAAGGGTTTTGCAGGTGGTACACGGCCATCCTCTACTGTACTCTAAAAGGGGATATTTATAAAAATTGAAAGCTATGAAAGGAGTCAGATTATATGCTCTGTAAGCTTCAGTCACTTTGTTAGGTTTCTAAGATAAGAACTAGAAAAAGAACAGACTAGAGGTGGCGTCAACCCACGACACTGCAATTTGAGGACTATACTCACAGAAAGCCTCTTTCTTCCCCCATGCACGCACTGCCAAGTCCTCGAGATTCTGCCCCATACTTCCTTCCCGCCTGCCGCCTTCTTTCTGTTCTACTGCCACCACTCAATCTGAGACACTACTTCCTCTTCCCTAGATATCACGAGAGCTTCCTACATGGAAGCTTCCTACGTTGGACCTTCCCAGGTCCAATCTTGGCCTCTCCAACTCATCTCAAATCCTGCTGCTGGTCTGAGCTTCCTAAGAACCAGCTCTTTCCTGTCCTGTAGACTTACATGACACTCCATAATTTCAAATCTATTACCTCAGAGACTCCCTGTGAGGCACATGGCCTGGATGGCAGGGAACTGGGCCTCAGACCCACTGAACCAACTGTCCCCAGACACCCTTTCCCTGAATGACCCACAGATACATCAAACTCTGCAGCTGCAAAACTGAACCCATCTTCTCTCAAACCCCCCCCCCCCCCGTAGTCTTGGTATGAAGTAACACCAGCTCCACTACCTAGTCTTTCAAGCGAGAAGCCTCAGAGTCATACCTGATTTTTCCTTTTCTTCCTAATTACCCAGAGTCAAACAACTGCTGAGACTAATTCTATTTCAGATCCATCCCCATGCATCTCCTCACCACTATCTCTATCACTACTGCCTTAGACCAGGCCCTCTTCGGCACAATTACCTGTGTTCCATTTTTAACTGCTACTTCTGTCTTTTCATCGCCAGTGGGCCAAAGACAGCTGAGGCCCCGTTTTGCATGGCCAGAGGAGCAAAGAATGGTCTTGACATTAAAAAAAAAAAAAAAAAAAAAAGTTAAAAAAAAAGGAAGGAGGGAAAGAACTTAAGAAAGAGAAAAGGAAAGAAAGAATTTAAGAGAAAAGGAAAAAAAAAGATATGCAACAGAGACCATACGTGGTCCACAAAGTCTAAAATATTTATGATCTGGCCCTTTACAGAAAAAGTCAGCTGATCCCTGCTAGCCTAGGCTCCACCCTGCCCACAGAGCTACCTTACTTACAAACCTTGGCTCCTGTGTCTGCAGAGGGTAAACACCAAACTCCTTAGCTTGGCATGTGATCACCTTTGGCATTTATCTGCAATCTTCCTTTCTTGTCTTGTCTTGCGGCCCCTCTCATTCCACATACACTCCGGCCATAACAAAGTTCTCACTATTCCCAAGACATCCCCCCATGACTCATCCCTGTGCCTGCTGTCCCTCTGCCTAGACTGCCTTTTGTCCCTCCTCCACTGGCAGACCCTAGAGTCCCATGTCACACCTCTGCTCATCATGGCCGTTGAGTCCCTACCTCTTTCTGAAGAACTACAAGTTCCCCAACTGTGTTAAAAAGATCCAAACTATCTTTCCAATCACATATTTCATTGCTTCCTTTCCCTCTAGAGCAACCAAAAAACACCATCTCACACCTAACATTTCCTGCTTTTAAGATTCCCTTCTCTTGAAAAGTCCTTCTTTTGAGTTTCTTTATATTCAAATATGACTCATCCATCGATGCCCAGGTCAACAGCGCCCTCTTCCATGAGCTTTCTTTGATCGTCCCATCTCTAAGTCATCCCTCTCTTCTCAAGATTCGCTGAACACTTCTTCTAAACCTCTCTGAAGGCACTTAACACTTTCCACGCAGTAATATAATTATCTGTGGGAATGTTTTATTAGCTCCATAGATTCTTAGGATCCTTGAAGGCTAGTTTTTTGCCTGACATCTTTCTATGATTCCCCCTCCCTCCCAACACCTACCTTAGAACCTTTTGTAGAAAAGGTGCCTGCTATACATACCTGTGAAACAGTTGCTACTAACTGAAAAGTCTAACTTGTTGTTTTAATCTAGTCACAAATACTTTATATAATTTGACACCAATGAAAAGGTACACACAGTGATTAATGTTTGTACTGGTTAAAAAAAATAGCCAACAGTATTATTCCATCTGCTTGTGTAATAAGATATAATCTGATCACGGTTAACACTTAACTAAAAAGATTTGAAGGAAAATCCAATGCTCGATTTTTCATTGTGTCTGTTTTGAAAGTTTCACTTTCTCAGCACAAAGATGTTGAGTTTCCTTAAGTGACACAATGGGAGGCCAACCAATATTTGTCATAGAGGTACATGAGATCACACAATGACGGTGATATCAAGAGAAATATCTGTTTCTGTTATTTCCTGATTTTCCACAAAATGTGTTAGCAAACAAATAGAATAGGTATTTAAAATTTTGCATGGGCTCCAAAAGCCCGTTCTTTAAATATTACATTTATATTAAAAAGCACAATTTGGGGTTAAAATCTTATGTCCTATCACTATTAACACACTCATGGGACATATTTATAAATAAGAAAGGTAATAATGATTGTCAGTTATAGATACAACACCGCAAACATCCAGTAATATATGAACCAAATGATACATTGAGCTGCCATCAATACAGAGTATGGAATAAAATATTTCTATTTTTATGTCCATATCTGATAGGATACAAATTATGAACATAGGAATCTTTAGGGATGTCCCTCTCTCACTCTGCCCACCAATGAGAAGGCTGTCATTTTTGGTCCAATTTTCCCTTTTCTGCCATTATAATCCCCAACCTCATCTGGTCCTTGCCTGTTCCTAGAATCAGAGACTGGATTGAAAGGAGGGATGACGAGAAGGTCTTTGCTAGAACGGTTAAGTAGATCCATACAATAAAGAGTTGAGAAAGAAGGAGCTGGATGGAAGAGACAGTGAAAGCTGTGTGGGAGAAAGACAGGGAAGGAACATTCTGTGGCCGTGAATGATGCTTTGGAGAATTTTATGTGGATGGAAGTAAAGGGAACATAAGTGCTTCTGGGTGGAGATGTGAATTGGATCCCTTTTAATATCCTTCAGGAAATATAGGTAAAGAACAGAGTTTCTTTTTAGTGGGTTTTCTTTTTTTTGTCTGTGATTTTAAGCTGTATTTTGTTAAGTGTGACATGGCTCTGGAACTGAACCACAAGTGACATGGATTCATTAGGGTTACAGATTAATAGTTATATTTATATGTTATACACTGTTCTTTCAGTATTTCTAGAATCTGAGAGCAGAACACTTTAAGACATTTTTATAATAAAAGAAACCGAGATATGTTATGCCATAAAAGACAACATCCATATGTATTTTTTCCCCAGATAAGATGTTGGGCTTCAAAGGAACCACATATTTTTAGCAGGTTTCTTCAGGTTTGGTCTCACATACCTTGTCTGCCTTCACTCTCTTCTCTAGTAAGGGGGAGCCAGGCAAACACTTCGAGAAGCTCTGGTTCACACAAAGGCAATATTTTTGTTTGTTTGTTTGTTTCCAGATTTATTGAGATATTGTTGACATATAACATATGTAAGTTTAAGATGTACAATGTGATGATTCAATATACATATATACTGCAAAATGATTACCAAAATAAGGTTAGTTAACCCCTTCACCCCCTCACATAATTGCCATTTTTAGGGCTGATAACTTTAAACTTCTACTCTCTTAAGACAATACTTAAACTTTATGGATACATATATGAGAATGTTATTAGACATTCAGAAAACCACACAGGAAGTGTGAACATTTATCTTAAATGTGTTGTTTATGAATAAGTATTTCTATTTTGCTCCAGTTCTCAGCCAATAATATCCCAAATGTGAACGAGGGTGGATATGAACCAGCAGGAAAATAAGACTTACATTTTAAATTCAACATTTTGTTTACGAGGCATGCACACAATTTTTAAAACTCTGCTGCTTTTTACTCCTGCCAAGTAGCGTATACCAAAGACCTCTCCTCTCCCTTACATCATGCCCTCATCTCTAACCACAAAGAACACTCTGGAATCTGCCCTTCTCTTTCCTCAAGGCTCCCCATGCCACAGGTACACAGTGATGAGGATCGTTAAGGGCTTGTTATCTAAGCTCATCTTACTGAAAAAAAATGAGGAGGGTGGTACTGCTCAGGGGAGGAAACTTTCTGGGGAGTCCTTGAAAGAGATTTTGAAAGAGTCCCATGAACAAAAAGAAAAGTATTTGAGGAAGGACCAGGAGACAGAGAAAAAAGAAAGAAGACAGTCCAATGGACATTGCAATGATGGGATGACTGAAATTTGGAAGTACGTCTTTATAAAATGATATATTTAATTATCGCACCTGACACAAGTAAGGAGAGGGGGGCACCAACTGGCATGATTCCATTTCAGGATCGAGACAAGTGCACACAAGAGAGGACTCTGCGCTCTGTAAGGACAGTCACTTCCTTTGACTCACTGTGACCAGTGGGCAGAAGAATAAGGCTGAGGGTCCACGTGTAAAGTATAAAAAGACACGCCCCACTGTCATCAGTCAGTAAGATGGGAGGTGTCGGGGGAAGGAGAAAGATAGTAACTCTGAATTCCTATTCAAGTCACATCCCAATTTGGGGCCTCATTTTTCCCATTTGTACAATGAAGGGTATTTTTTTTTTTAATTGAAGTATAGTTGATTTACAATGTTGTGTTAGTTTCGGGTGAACAGCAAAGTGATTCAGTTATACAAATACATATATATACATATATACACATATATGTGTGTGTGTGTGTATAAATATATATATATATATATGGTATCCAGCTTTGATATTCCATGGTGCCATGAACAGCCTGTGTGGCTTGTGAGTCAGTGATATGTCAAGTACTAGACGAGGGTGACTGACAGCCAGACCAGGACCACCACCCAGTGGTGAGATCACCCCAATATAATGATCGTCAAGTAGCTGGCATTACACATGGAATGTGGAAGAGAAACAATACACATGCTTGGCTTATTGAATGAACATACACATGTACAGTCTTACCCCTCTGAGTATATGATTATACATATACATGTATGTTCACTCCTTCTCTTGAGGTTGGAGATATAAAATTGGCATTGTGATGTCAATAACAATGAAAATGAGGACATTCATTCAGAGTGGACCCTCCCTCTCATCCCAGAGGGCAATCTCTAACTTCAAAAACCAGTAATCAAACATTTCTTCGAATCAACTGTTTTCCCAAGACACTGTGGTTTCAACAAAAATAAGTCAGCAAGGGCATGATGCTGAAGGACAACAAAGGCCAAAGCCGATTCTCATATCGATTTTGCTTCAGTCTTTTTGGTCAAGAAGGGCAGTGTTCAGCCTGAAAAGTGCCAGAAAGAAACTGCTAAGAGGTCATTGAAACCCAGATGAGTAGAGAAGATTGGAAAATGATAAAGCACCCAGGGATACAAATGCTGTCAGTGCTTTCGGCCCTGGGCCCCAGTTCCCGTATCAATGAATTTGTCTCAAGGATTTTATATACCAGGAAAGGCGCTGGAGGCAGTGACTCAAAGTTCTGATTTTCAAACATGAGAAGGAAGGAATTCCATAAACTACATAGAAACAGCTTGACATCAGGGCTGGCTGAATTCTAGAGTTAATTTTCAAAGAGCAGAAGCTAGGCACATGAATCTCATTTTCTTTTTTCTTCAAGGTCTCTAGGCAGATTAGGCAAATGCCAGAGATACAGCATATCTGGATCATCAGAAAGTCCCTATGTCCTTAAGCTGTCAAGGCAGAAACACGTGCCTTGAATATCAGGACGATTGCCAGAACTTGTCACTGGTTGAAGGGCCATGCCCCATAGGTGCCGCGTGAGGATTCCCAAGGGCCAGGAGATCCCTAACGGCGAGCTGCAGGCCTCTGACTTTGGTTCCAACTGTTCAACGTCTTTATCAGGGAAATGATGATAAATAATGCAAGTGTGCTTTTCAGATCTGAGACGATAATTAACTGAGAGGAAAAGTTAGTGCCTTCGGAGCCACAATCGCAAGCTGTAAAAACCCGGACAACAGAGAAGACAGTTTTCTCCTTTCAGAACTGTTAAACCCTTTATTCAAATGAAATCTAATGCAGAAATACAATATGGAAACACAAGCGCCGGGGAGCTGCTGTGCTTGAAATGGGAGAGAACACCGGGGACCTGACTGCCAAGTCCCCTCACCTCAAGCCCTCCCCACCTTCCGGAGGCTCCTCAGTGACCCCAGGCCCCCTGACACTCCCGAGGGACACTTTAACAAGAAGAAATTTAGTAGTCATATGAAATCTCCCAAGGCCGACAGATGCATAGCTCATCCTTACTTTTGCTTCTTGAGATTAGAAATAAAGGATTTTGTGGGTTCTTCTGCACGTGATAAGGTGAAGCGGTATGTGTGCAGTTGTGGGGAACAGACCGCTCGTCGCCACTGAAATGATTCTGGAGTGATGAGTCCACTGGACAAAGGAAAGGAGGCCCAGTGGTGGCGCATGTCACATACCTCTGAGGCTTTACCTCAGAGCCCGAAGCTGGAAGGCTATGATGGCAACCAAGTGAGTCACACGGTCTGTGGCATCAAGCCCCGCTCTGTGGGGTGACAGGCTCAGCCCAGAGTGCACACGCTCGGCAGCTCTGAGCCTCGCACTTCAGAGAAAAAGCGGGGAGCGTTCAGAGGGGGACACGCATGGCAGAGGGTGTCAAAGCAACCTTATCATCTCAGGACCAGCTGAAGAAACCGGGGCTGTGGGTGTTAAGGAGATGGCAAGTGAGGGCCTGGGAAAGACAGGACCTGACTGCCATTTTCAACTACTTACAGGGAAATCAGAACTTAGGTTTGTTCTGAGGGGCTCCAGAGGGCAGGATAAGGACCAATGGGTAGAAGATGAAGGCAGCAGACTAATGAGAGTTCCACCAGAGGAAGCACTTCCCAATTGTCAGAACCAATTATAGACAGGATGGGCCACCTGGAGGGAGACCCAGTCTCATGGTGGGTGACTGTGGTTTTTGAGGGCCTCTTTGCAGGGCTTCTATCCCCCGGATTCCATGTTTGAATGAGGGATTGGAATAGATGCTTCCTGAATCTGCAAAGCAATGATTCTAAATAAATTCCCATTTACACAGAATCTAAAACCTCCCAAACTCCAAACAATCGGATATTTGTCATAATACTGAGTAATGACCGGTGACATTTATTAAAATGGCCCTAAGATTGCACAAATTTCCAAAAGGACGTTCCTAAAGCAAGATGGATTATATCTAGGAGAAAGAATTCCATTAATGGTGAGCGCCATTGATTTGCATGCCATTCACGCTCTGAGTAGTCACTGTTAGCCATAACTGACAATTAGTCTGGATGTTCTACTTCAAAAACAGCCTGGGCAAAGCAGTTAACCACATCAAAGGCAATTCCTTTCAAGACTCTGCGTCTGTGTATTTCCACAGGAGATACATTTATGCAAATTAGTTCTTAACTAATAAACAAAAGTACACGTAAGCTTATTTTTTAGAAGATTTTGAGCACATAATACTTCTTAAAAAATGCCTTTGCTACTTGGATCTTTATATTTTTACAGTATCTCTGAAGACGAAGGATGCTAGCTTGTAACAGTATGTGTATTCTTAGGCACACAGCACTACAATCCCAGCAACAGAACACTCTTGAACTTTACATTGCTTGTCTACCAATCCTTTTCATATCTCTTAAAAATCAGTCCCCACACACTGCCTCTACCCCACCTCCATGAGCCGATCCATTAGTTGGGTCATACTGCATGTCCTGTGAGGTGCAGAAACATGTGGAAAGGGGCTGCAAAGCTGTTTACGCACAGCTATTGGGAACTACCAACACTAATAACAAGCAGGGAGGTATGTGACTTTTGAAGAATTATTATCCCCAGCTGGTCTCAGAAGTGCATTCTGGAGCATTTAAAAGAATCCACAGCTTAAGTCACTGCCAATGGTTCCTTTGTAGCATGACTGTAGGCTGCAAGTCTGGCTTATCCTTTAACTATCCGGGGATCTGCTGGCCTGGCCTGGGTTTGATCAGACACAATTTACAGTCCTCCCCGCTCCCCCCACCCCCCAACTCTAGAACCCCGTGAGTCTGTATGTAAAAGTAACATGATGCTAGGATGTTTACAGAGACACTCGGTAGATACTGAAATTTAGCCAGTGCGCGTGACAATTATGTCAATACTTGCTTGCCCTTTTATTTTATTTTATATTAAAATAAGGAGGGACTATTTGCTTCATAAAATATTCAGGTTGGCCTGTATAAAGGATTTCCTCTGACTCAACGGTCCACGATTATTTTGTCTTATAAAAGGTGTCCTTAGGTGACTTATTTTAAACATAAATTTACCTAGATTATGTAAAGCATAATCTGATGTTCAGATTCAAGTTCACCTACATTGTCACGAACTGTACAACCTTGGCAGTTCATTTTTCCATTCAACCCCGGCCCTCAGTGCAATTCTGTGAAGAGCAAAAAGATCAGTATAGAGATTTATTGTTCACGGCTGTCCAGTTCTGATTTCCGAGGCACGTTCGCATTGAACAGAGGAAAGCAGAGCTCTCTATATGCTTTACACTCACAAGTGTATTATTTTCTAAAATCCACAATTGTGAGAAACATTAGCAAGAAACATATATTCTTTAAGTTGCTCCTTTTATTTCCCAAACATACCATAGTAGTTAAATAACTCCAGAAATGGGAAGACTTTGAGAATATATATGTTCACAATATACACACAGCTCGATTCCCAAAGGATTCCAGCAACATACTCATACGCTTTGAAAATACTTTCCCTCCAGCTTCCCGGCATAGCTCATTTGATCTCGTGCTATTCCAATATGGAAAATAAAATTCCCTGGAGGCAGAGTGCAAATGAACTTTAAGAATGAGGACAGCTATAAAGACCACAAACACAAGACAGACTCCTCTGAAGTGGGAAGAAAAATGCTTTCTGATTTTCTCAATACTCCCTCCCCTTTGGTCCTCAGACACCCAGCAGGGCCCAGTGCCTGCCCTGTGTGGCCACTCTACATCTGAAGCTGTGCTGAGGACAGGGTCCCCCCTATGTAAGGATATCTGGGCGGCCCTCATTATTAAAGCTCGGAGAAACGCAAGCCCCATGGTCAGTCCTGGCATCACAACCAAAGAGCTCCCCAGGACTTACCAGCTGCCCTGCTGGTTCCGTCCTGCCCAGGTGACGGTTGTGCTGTTCGTGAACAGAGGATTGGCAGGTCGGGGAGCTGGGAGGAAATGTAATTTACTGCATCTGGTAGCAGAGAACAGGGAATACAATTAGGCACAGTGTTGGGAGGCCCAATGGGTTCACTGCCGAGACAGCAGCTTGTTTGCCCTACATAATGGACCACAGAGGCGGCCACTGCAAGAGAGGATCAGGGTAAACAAAGACCAGCATTTGCCCAGTGACTGGTATTCAGTAGAGTAGCTGAGGTAGGAGAGATCCTGGCCAGAGAGCTCAAGCCCCAGGACAGCTCTATGTATTAAAAGATTCATCAGAAAGCTCTAGATTCTAAGAGTACAATGAGTTCGGGGGGGGGGGGGAAAGAGAGACAAAGAGATGGACTAGTGAGAGCCATTATAAATTTGGTGGAATTGGCCAAATGTGGGACCTCAAACTAGAAACGTGCCTTAAGCAGAACTGGAAAATAGATTTGGGGCTCTTTCCTTAAACTGGAAATATAGCTTTGTGTGCCTGATTCATGCAGAAGACTAATTTTGTAGGCATTTAAAAAAAATTCCAGAATTTATCCCACAATTTCAGTACTTCTGGCTGGTGTTTCAGCTAGAAAATCCTGAGATTTCAAATAATAGCACCCAGTGAACTCACCATGAGCTCAGTTGCAAGAAATGAGGCCGTGCAACAGAGGGAGACCAGCTCTGCTTGGGAAAATACCTTGAAAGCCCACTTAGGGAGATGGAGGACACAGAAGTCAACAGGCATGCCAAAGTATTAGAGGAGAGGAGGAAACCACTGATGTGAAACAAGAAGAATCTGTGTATCCCCCAAAGAGAAGTGGGAAAGCGAAGGAACATTCTAGAAAGCTGGGCTCTAGGTGATGTGATTCCTTCCTTGTGTCATGGCCACATCCCAAAATCCTGGAATGTCAATCACTCGTCAATGATCACATGTATCTGCTTACCGCATACTTCCACTGAATGGCCCATAGTCACCTCACGCTCAACATGTCCAAAATGAAACTCTCATCTCCGCTCATCTGCTCCTTCTCCTGTACAATGTACCTCAGCTCACTGGCACCATAATTCACCCAGGATCCTGGGTGGTGTCCTTAACTTCCCCTCCCAGTGGCCAGTTAGTCCCTAGCCTCTACCCACTTCCCACATCTGTCCCATCCTGTGTATCCCCATCGATACCGCCTTAGTTCTGGCAGGTTTCTTTTTTCTCTTTTAAATTTCATGCAGAAGAGGACTGCAAACAGACACCAGATTAGGATGAGTTCAGTTATATGCCGATTAGACCACCGCTGACTCACGTGTGTCTGAATAACCCAGAATATACTGACATTGGACCATCATGTTCTGTGGGAGTGGATGGGGTGGAGTTTCTCTAAGAGAATGGGTTTGTCTATCAACCTTTTGGGGAGACGGAACAGGAAGTCAGGAGTCAGCAGGCAGGCAGGCCCTGGGTTGGAGTGAGGCTCTGGTTACTGTCTCTCCCTGGGGCCTCATGTGTGCTGGAGTTGGGCCCTGGGTCGGGCAGACATGGTTGAAGGTCCTTCACTGCAAGGAAGGAAGATGGCCCTTTGAGATGATGGTGGGCTGGGAGATGGCCATGAAGCAGCCTGTAGGGACCCTCTGAAAGGGGCCTGGATTGGAGCTAGAGCCTCTGAGTGTGGCCACATGTCCAAAGTTGCCCATTATTCTCCATGTTGAGCTGCCCTGCCAGCATTCCTCAAGTTAGGTTGCAGCCTCTGCTCTCACTCTGGGGAGCTGTGGGAAGGGTCTGGGCCCCAAGGTAGCACAAGGCAGGACCAGAGATAGCAGCAGCTGAGGGTAAGTGGGGCTTGAGCGGGTAGAGGGAGATTGCTAACAGTGGCCCATGGGAAGGAGGGAGCAGCAATGTGGGGTTAGAGAGACAGTTTAGGGGACAAGAGATGACCAGAGCAAATGTGCAGAACTTCTGAGCTTCCCTGAGGATTTCCAGAAATCCGTGGAATGGCAATCACAGTAAATCTGACTTCCTGCATTCAAATGAGATGGAGACTCAAGCCGTTAAGACCAGGTAAGACTCTGTGGACTGGTCACACGTGTCTGGTACATCCTATGCTACATATAGAATTTCCAGGACATCTTTGCATTCTGAAAGTTTTAGCAGCTAGAAATAAAAGCCACTCACAGGTGGGGAATTCTGCATGTGATTCCTATTGCTTATGTTTCAGGCTCCCCGAGAGGCTGCTCTCTGCCAGATGTGAGTGGGTGATGGAGTTACCTTTGCCCAGTGGTCACTGGCTACAGGCTTGAGGGCAGTAGCTCTTGTGGGGCTGGGGAGCCATGGCTTCTAAGAGATAAGGGGGTGGCGAGGAGTGGGGCATGAGGAAAAGGACAGGGCAGCCCCTCAATATATCATTAAGTAGTAAACCCTAAGGTTCTGCAGCAGGGAGGGTGTCTGATAGACCAACACCAGGAATAAGAAACAGGGCCTCCGAAGCTTCCACAGGGAGGTGTCTTCATGTGGCCTCAGTCAGTAAACTGCCCTCTTCCTGCCAAAGTCAGGCTGGTCTATCATGCTCCTTCCCACCACCGAGAAGGCAGAGAACAGTCACTTACGGAGCAGAGATGTAACATGAGTGCTTCTCATTAGTTCTGGCACTGCTGAAATCTTTATGAAGAACGTAGATAGCTAAAGCTAGAGGAACAAAACTGATGAAAACTCTCCTGAAATCGTGACTTCTGGGCAACTGAAGACACACTGAGCTGTCCCAACAATTGGTATGAAGGTGTTTTTTGGTTTTTTGGGGTTTTTTTTGACCACACCCTGTGGCACATGGGATCTTAGTTCCCCAACCAGGGACCGAATCCGTGCCCCCTGCAAAGGAATTGCAGAGTCTTAATCACTGGACTGCCAGGGAAGTCCCTGGTATGAGGGTTTTGATGTGGGAAAGGTCCCAGGCCACCCCAGACTGGGATGAGATGGAAATCTACAAAGATCAGTCTCAAACAGCAAGGATGAGATGGGCCCAGGACAGACATTTTCCTTTGCCAGTTCTGGCCAAGGGTTTCACACCAGCTCCTCGGTGGGTAAAGAACAGAGGTAGCTCTAGGTACATACCACATGCAATTTATCCTTACACAAAACACCGTGCCTATTTAGGGCAGTAAAAACAACCCACCCAATCGATGAGGATTCTGCCATGTAACAAGTGTGTGTGTGGGGTGGAGAGGAAGTGAGGGGGGATCAGCATGTATGTTGCCAAGACATTCTACTCCAGGTTGGAATACGTTGCTCTTGATTGCCAAGGCTACCATGTAGTCAAAAACCATTGGTGATCCAGCAGTCCGATACCTTTGTTTTCTCTGAAAAGCACAGGGAGACATGCACAGGGTACCTGAACAGTGGTCGTTACACATGCACACGCCAGCTGCCGGCTCCTTGCCAACTCATTAAACTGGAGACGCTTCTGCTGATTATCTGCAGCATCTTGTACAGTTATGTAATTTCAGTTGGGCCTGGATTCTGTAATCATCGTGCTTCGGAAGTTGGGTATTTGTCCTAAGCATCATTATTCTACAATCATTTTTTTGTTAGGTCTTAGTAACAACAATTGGTTGATTCTAAGAGGGTCTTGGCACTTTGAAATCAAAGAAAGAGAAAAGATTTAGACATCCCAAAGTCCCTCAACTGGATGTGCTTCATGATGAGTTTCTACCCTCAGATCACAGAGTGGCCTATAAACACTGACTGCATTCTTGGAAGGACGTGCTCCCTCCTTCAAACTTTTCTTTGCCAGCAGATGTGGTGTAATGGAAAGGTCTCCCCAGACTTAGTTATAACCAGACACGGTAGGAATCATCATCCAGGGCGACAAGGCCATGGAAACTTTTCCCTGGCCACTTCTTGGGATCCCTGAGACTTCTGCATCCTTTTAAGCCTGAGCTCACCCATCCTGTCAAAAAGTGATGAAGGATGGAATCATGAAGGTGATTTTTCTCTGTAGGTTCCCTTCTCAGTCTCAATCGTGTTTCTTACCATCTTTATGAACTACTTAGGTGAACAGATGAAAATAGTGGGAAGTACACAGTACAGGCGAAAATGAGAGAAGTTCAGGGTGAAAGCGAAAAAGAGAGCAGTGAGAGTTTATAACATGGCTTCACGGATGCTTGTTAACAAGTCATAGACTACATGTGTCTCCATGGCCCACACAGCTTTCCCTGGGACATGACATGCAGGCTCCATCCTTTCCCTAATTAGAGAGAGAAGTCTAGGAAAGGCCCTGGTTTGAGAAAAAAAGAAGTGAAAGCATAAAAAGTTGATGTGGGGCTTCCCTGGTGGCGCAGTGGTTGGGAGCTGCCTGCCGATGCAGGGGACGTGGGTTCGTGCCTCGGTCTGGGAGGATCCCACATGCCGCGGAGCGGCTGGGCCCATGAGCCATGGCCGCTGAGCCTGCGCGTCCGGAGCCTGTGCTCCACAACGGGAGAGGCCACGACAGTGAGAGGCCCGCGTACCGCAAAAAAAAAAAAAAGTTAATGTGGACGCTTCCGATATGTGGGTATCTGTGGGTCGATGTCTGATACTGTGTTACTGCTGATAACGTACACGGCCTCTGGGCAGCCATAGCACGAGGGAAGCCCGCTATCCTTCCCATGCTGCCACCCTCAACTCCCCAAAGTAGGCAAGGCCACCTCTTCAGTCCATGCTCCACCCCCAAAGCACAGAACAGATGTCCTGATTTGGCCACACCCTAGAAAAGGTTCCAGAACTATCGAAAGTCCTCCTCCTGGAGTCCCTGCTTGCTCGACCCTGACTTGCCTCTGAGCATATGCGCTGGACACATGAATTTAATTTAATACCTTCCCAAAGATCACCCAAGGAACCAAAATCCAGATCCCCTGCCTTTTACTTGCTGGAGGGTGGCGGGGAGAACCCAGACAAACCAGTTTTTTTGTTTGTTTTCTTTTTTGCTGAAGTTACAATTATCGTGATTGCAAGGATCTCTGCTAATCCAGAAAAATGCATTCTCCATCTCTGCATTTTAAAATCTTTAACCATATATTTCCAAAAGACATTGGGAAAACACTGATGTCAACACTTATTCTGGCTCCTGGTCATCTTCCTAATTTAGAGGTTGACCTCGTAAGAATCAGGTGAGCAGATGGTATCTGATCTTCTGACAAGTCCCGGCATTTTAAGACAGGTCTAGCTGAGGGCCAGAGGGAAAGAGGGAATCAAGTGGTTTTCATGAGTTTGTAGCTAACAGAAGAGCAAGGTGAAGGCTGAGAAGCACACAATCCCAAGTTCATCACATGGCCCCAGTGAAGGAGAGCGGAGGGGAGGGGACGGGAGGGGAGAGCAGAAGAAGACCCACTCCTGCCAGGGTGGGGTTCAGGAAGCCGGGGCCCTGCTCCCACCCTTCACGTGCTCCTGGCCAACCATGCCTCACAGGGAGGGAGGTTCTGCCCAGCCCTGTTTCCCTGGAAGGCTGGAGAAACTGCAGTTTTCTGATTCAAAGTAAAACCAGAGGCCTTAGGAAGGTTTCCTAAACATCAGACGATGGGCTCCTGCCGCATACTGTAACCTGGAGACCTAACCACCAGCACCAGTGGCCTCATCCCTACCAGGGAACTGGTCCTGAGGCTGGCACTCTTGGCGGAACATATTTCAAGAGAGATCAAAGCAGTGAACCTTGGGGACCAAGTGGGAAGGAGAAGAGCCAGGCCAACTGTGTAAGCCTGGAAAGAGTTGGTCAAGAAGCAGTCCTTAAAGAGGAGAGGCAGAGGAGACGGGGGGCGTGGCCCTCCTGAGCACCCGCAAACAGCGCTTCCCTTCTTTCTGATGCCCTTACAAACCAACACATCGCGTCTCCTGGTGAGCCTGTGTTAACGAAACCCACTAAGCTGATGGATGAAAATATTCAGGTACAGATGGGGAGAGAGCGCTTACACTTACCTCCATCCGTACTGGAGAAGCTCTGTGGAAACAAAAGCAGGGCAGAGCGTCACTACACACGTGGGGAGATGACCCCTCACTCATTTAACCCATCTTTCTCCCCCAGAACTTGACTGTGGTGGGCAAACCCCATGCTTTCTTTCCTTCTGGGAAATTTGTTTGGGATCCTGAAATTTAAGGGAAAGGTTTACCCTTCCCACCTCACACCGAATTTCTCCTACAAGAGATATATTTCAATTATTCAGCAAATACCCTGGGTTGTGTTGGAGAAGTGACATCAGAAAATCCCGCCTTAAAATGAATGTGATTAGACTGCTTTCCTATCAACTGTTGGGTACCTGGGGAAACACGTGTTATAAAATGGAGGGAGGGTCCTGAGTTATTCACAGCCTGCTGGCTTTATGGATCCTCCCTTTGCTACACAGTACCGTCTGTTTTCACAGACAGTCATATCTCATTTTACTGGGCCTCAATATTGCATTTTTTACAAACTGAAGGTTTTTGACAACCCCCAGTTAAGCAGATCTGTCAGCACCATTGTTCCAACAGCATTATTTGTAATTAAGGCATGCACATTTTTTTTTACACATAATGCTATTGCTTACTTAATAGACTACAGTATAGTATAAACATAATTTTTATATGCACTGGGAAACCAAAAAATTCATGACATGCACTTTATTGCAATATTTGATTAATTTCAGTGGTCTGGAACCAAACCTGCAATACCTCCGAGGCATGCCTGTACGGTAAAATTTCATGTTTCACTGACGCTTTGTTTTTGGAGTTCGTGCCCATTTGATATGGTTTTGCCTTTGGCCTTTTTATAAAGGAAAGACTTCAAGCCAGGGAGTCTGTTTAATCTGCTTCATAAGAATTGGTTTTAGAATTCTAGGGTCTAATGGGAGATGACTTTTCAGGCATTAGGCATATAAAGGGTTTGGACCATAGGGAGATGGGGTTAATTTCATGACTCTTCTCTGTGCTTCTGGTGGGCCAGGTGGACCCACCCCTGAAGACAGGCCACTCTCAGCTTCAGAGATGGTACCGGTCCTCACGCATCTGCCCCTCAGAGTGTGTGGCTTAGTCTTCTCATCAGTACCAACCGGCCTTTTCTCCAATTGGCACCATTCTACGAGCGCTTACTTCCTCAGGGATATAACTGAGAAATCACATTTGTTTCCTTCACCTTCTGAAAGTCCTTGAAGGATTTTTCTGTCTCCTTTAGTTTCTCTAGGATGATTTGCTCTTTGGCAGATATCTGGGACTCTTCACTTTCCAGTGCTTGTATTTCCTGTTCCAGCCTGGAAAACACACAAACAGAGGACAGGTTACTCTACTGTCCTGCCACCCCTGGACCAGAGAGCAGCTTCTTCCTGCTGGGTGACTTCCTGGCGGTCTGCATTTTACATGATGCTGTGGTACCCGGCCAAGGCTTTACCTCACAGAGCATCCTGTGTTTCTAGCTTTGCCACTAAGCAGACACTGATCAAAGGAAACCAACCCAGAGGTGCTGCCCCCAGGTCACTGCCGCCACTTTGCAGTTTGCTTTGGTGCCTCCCCTTCTCTTCATGTGTACATTCTTAACTTGGAGGTAGATGGCTTTACATAGCATAGGACACACTCTCTGCCCGAGAATCTCAGAATAACTGCTCTTCTGTCAGCTTGGCCAAGGGTGGAGAGCCAGTCTTGCTCAAAGGGAATATGTTGCCGAGAAATGGCTGATGGCCAGTACCCTTGGGAACCTGCTGTCACCTTCCTCAGTGGCCTAACCTCTACTACCAAGAAGACAGGAGATGGAAGGGACTGATATGACTGCCCCACTCTTCTGAAACTTTCCTCCGTTTTTACAACCCACTTATCTATTTCCTGGAAAGGAAATTTCAGCACAGCCAGGAGACTCTGGGAATATTCCAGAACAGCAGCTACAGTGATGACTTGGGGGAAGTCTTGGCAGCTCTATTCTTGCAATGAAATGATAGTAACAACCATTTAACTTTTCTTGAGCACTAAATCTGTGCCAAGAGCTGAGCTAAGAACTCATATGGATTATTATATTTCACCTTCCCAATGACCCTATGACCCTAGGAGCCAGGAATTCTCATTTTACAGATGAGATCATGAAGGCTTGGCTTGGTTAAGGAACTAGTTTACTGGTGCAGAGTCTTGAGGCTAGGGTTCAAGCCAGGAAGTGTAACTCTAGACCCTGTTCCTAACCGGTGCTAAACTCTAGCCACATGGGCTCTACAGTACTTCACATATGCCCTGCCTTGCTACACACTGAGTGTGCTGGTATACTAGGGTGGTGCTGGAATGCACCAATGTCTTTGGAGGTTATGAAGGGATGGATGTTCCCCTGCCTACAGGACTCCAGATTATTATGCTTCCAAATCATTTGCTCTGAATTTATTCATTCATTCATTCAGTTCTGCTTTTGGTCTCCTTCCCTCTGTTGGGCTGGAAGCTTTTCTGCAGAGTCTATGCCTGCCTCCCCCTGCTCCTCTTCCATCTTCTAATCTGCTGTTGGGAACTGGCTAGTGAGATCTTCTGAGGGGTAAGGAACACCAAGATACAGCCATGGGATTTTTGCACTGTATCCCTCAGAGGCCTTTTCTGTTTCCTTACTAGACATCAGAAAAATGACCTCTGGATGGATAAGACTTTGCAGCAATTACTTTGGGTTATGAAGACAAACACTACATGTAATGGTGTCCCCTCCAAATGAACACAGCTTCAGATATACTGATCATCTCCCTCACAGTAAAAGTGGCAGTCCTTCTGATGACAGCATCTAGCCTCCTAATACCTATAGAGCCTCCACTCTTACCAATAAGTCTACTTCATTTTATGCTTTAGACAGAGCTACTCCTTATTTGTCCATTTGTGCCCCATGATTCTCCCTCCTTCAAGAAACTCATTTCTAAACCCTAACCATTTTTGAAGTCTTAACGCAGATATCATCCACCCCATGAGGCTTTCAGATTCACCACCAGGAAATAATAAGACCAGAGGTCTTATCAAGTCTACTATATGTTAGTGCAATGGTTCTCAACCAAGGTGCTTTTGTCCCCCAGGGCATATGTGGCAATGTCTGGGGATATTGTGGCTATCCATCACTCAAGGAGAGTAGAGTTGGTGCTACTGGCATCTAGTGGGTAGCAATTGATAAACATCCTACAAAGCACAGGACACCCCCCACAATAAGGAATGATTTGCGCCCCCCGCAAATCAACATTGCCAAGGTTTGATAGTTCTAAACCCTGTGTTAGAGTATACACACATTGTTAATTTCCCCTACTAGAGTATAAATTCATCATGGTGAGGGCACAAATGCTCAATACAAGTATGTTGAATGAATGAAAAAGCTGAACCAAGTTGCAAAAAAGTCATAGCTCAGCCAAGATGAGATCTTCAGGATTTCTGAGACCCAGGTAATTCTTCAGCAAGCTTTGACTTGAGAGGCTGTGTGTGGGCTGAAACGCAAACAGAATCTAGAGGAGAGGGGCCAAGCAACACCAATATATAAACAAAGAGATATCAACCTTGGCTGTTCCAAATGTTCAGCAAACCTTTTATACACATCTGTGTAAATTACTTTGGGAGGAATCAAGGAAAGGAATATGAGGCCGGAATAGGGACAACTCAAATGATCTATAAATGGAACTAATTCACTGGGTAGAGGAGCTGTGGGCTAGAGGGTTCCTGGAGAGACTGGATGATAGCACTGGCCAGGTGAATTCTGAGCAGATTTCATCTGAATCTCAAAAAACCGAGTCCCTCAGCAGATATCTAGGATGTGGGTAGATTCCATTATTCTAAAACAAATTCCCTCCCTCCCCTCTTCCCCTCCATGGGAAGAGTATATACGTCCCCGACCCACTGATGTTGGGTCACATGATTCGCTTTGGCCTCATGGTGGGTGGGATGTACTTCCCTGCCCCTTTGGGTGCAGCCATGTGACCTGATTTAGCCAATGGGATGTTAGCAGACATGACACAAACAGAGGTTTGCAATGTGTCTGCCCCGTTGGACTTGTCCTCTTGTGCCTCTGCTGGCACCAAGAGAACAGCTTCTCTGGGCAGCTGCTGTCCCTTCAGCCTGCACCCCAGAAAGAACACATGGGGAGGGGACAGGAGCCCAAACCAGAATCAGAAGCCTTGCCCAGTCAGACCTGCATCTTCAATTAGAGCCACTCGGCTAAGCCCAGCCTAGATCAGCCAGCACCCAGCCTACTCCTCACAGAAGTGTGAGCAAGTACAAATGATTGTTGTTTTAAACCACTGAGTTTGAGAGCAGTTTGTCAAAGAGCACTATTGTGACAACAGCTAACTGACACAGTTCAAACATGTACCGTAATGTTCACTGTAGCACTATTTACAATAGCCAGAACATGGAAGCAACCTAAGTGTCCATCAACAGATGAATGGATAAAGAAGATGTGACACATATATGCAGTGGAATATTAGCCATAAAAAGAAATGAAATTGAGTTATTTGTAGTGAGGTGGATGGACCCAGAATCTGTCATACAGAGTGAAGTCAGAAAGAGAAAAACAAATACCATATGCTAACACATACATATGGAATTTAAAAAAAAAAAAGGTTCTGAAGAACCTAGGGGCAGGACAGGAATAAAGACACAGATGTAGAGAATGGACTTGAGGACACGGGGAGGGCGAAGGGTAAGCTGGGATGAAGTGAGAGAGTGGCATTAACATATATACACTACCAAATGTAAAACAGACAGCTAGTGGGAAGCAGCCGCATAGCACAGGGAGATCAGCTCGGTGCTTTGTGACTACCTAGAGGGGTGGGAGGGAGACACAAGACGGAAGGGATATGGGGATATATGTATACGTATAGCTGATTCACTTTGCTATACAGCAGAACCTAAAACAACACTGTAAAGCAATTATATTCCAATAAAGATGTTAATAAAATACACACATGTGTATGTTAGAGAGATATATATCATATATGTGTGTATTATATATATTATATCCTAATGATATATTTCCTAATAATATATATTTATATAAATATAGGTATATATGTATGTGTACGTATATCCCAATAATACCTGAAGCTAAAAGATTAGAAAGACTACAATCTACCCTCTCCCCATTTCCCGCAATCCTTAGAGAAATCAGGAGGGATACAGAGCACCCCTTCATGAGCGTTAAGCTCGAGAAAACAGGAAAATATCCATGGTAGTTGTCTCTGGGTAATGAGCTATTGGGTGATTTTAATTTTCTTCTTTATAATTTTCAATATTTCCCCAATTAAAAAAAACCTCATGTATTCCTTATCTAATCAGAATAAAAACAGTAAATCACTTAAAAAAAAATGCCTCCTCTGGCCTAGCGCTGAGAAGGCTGCCTTTCACAGGCTGTGGCACTGGAAAGGAGCCGGGGTCCCAGCTTCTCCTGGGTCGAGTGAGGGGTTAAAATGGGCACAGTATCGATTTACATTCAATTCAACCAACACTGACGGAGCTTGTCTGGCTGGACTCAGAGTCAGGCACTACAAGGGATTCTGGAAAAAGGTTGGGTTAAAAATATCTGATTTGGGGGCTTCCCTGGTGGCACAGTGGTTGAGAATCTGCCTGCCAATGCAGGGGACACGGGGTCGAGCCCTGGTCTGGGAAGATCCCACATGCTGCGGAGCAACTAGGCACGTGAGCCACAGCTACTGAGCCTGCGCGTCTGGAGCCTGTGCTCCGCAACAAGAGAGGCCGCGATAGTGAGAGGCCCGCGCACCGCGATGAAGAGTGGCCCCCACTTGCCGCAATTAGAGAAAGCCCTCACACAGAAATGAAGACTCAACACAGCCAAAAATAAATAAACAAATAAAAAATATCTGACTTAAAAAAAAAAAAGGCTGACTATAAGTAACTCACTTCTTCCGATGAAGCAGGCTCAAGTGATTAAGAATTCTCTGTGACCTGATGCCCACTGGCTGGCCCAATTGTGTCCACTGCCCGGGCCCTATGGGTTTCAGGGCTCTTGGCTATATAGATCAAGTGCTAAAGATTTGGGTCGTGATACTGTGTGTAACTGAGAAGGAACGGAGAGAGAGAGAGGAAAAAAAAGCAACAAAACTAGACTTTCACGATAACACCACCTGAGTTTCATCCAAAGGGAATGAACTCAGGATATCGACAGCTTATATAAGTCTGAGTGAGTCAGATCCAAGCAGCAGCTTTCTCTACACATGCACATGTGGGCACTGGATGGCCCAGACTGACATCTTTTCGTGGAAAACCTGAGTCCCAGGGCTGAGGAGCTTCCCAAGAAACCGAGTGTCATGGGGTTAATAAGAGTCATCCCAGTTGGGCTAGAAATGTCAATGTTTTGTAGTTTCATGACCGAAATCTAATGCAGTCTTCCCTGGAGGAGCCAAGCTAAAAATAAAGAATTGGCAGGAAGTGTAATTTACACTCAAGGTTAACCAAGGCTCCTTAGGCCGAGACAGGTGCATGTAACAGCCTCTGACTGGCTTGCTCAGTTTCTCCTGAGCAAGCAGCAGACTGTAATAGACAGTAAAGAAAGGTGACACACTGCAGCTGTGCACGTTCAATCTACTGGCAATGAGGTTGCAATCCTGGCCAAATGGTCTCATAAAATCGACCTAACCCCAACAGACCTTCCTAATGGGAAAATACAAAGGACCTATGGCGCTATAAGGTGCATCGATCATTCTCTCATTTCAAAGTCCATGTATATATCCATCCATCCAACTTAATGCAAGCACCTTCCTTCCATCAGGCGCTGCGCTGAACATCAGGGACAGAGAGCTAAATCAGCCACGGTGTCTGCTCGGGCGAGCTCTTGGTAAAGTAATGAGAATAGCCAAGTAAACACATAAATTTCAAGAGAGCCCAAAAAGAGCTGGAGGAAAGAACAACGATTTGGAAAAGTGTCAGTTCCTCGGGGGACTCCAAGTTGCCTGCCCAAGATCTGTTCTCCCCTACTCCCATGCTAAGAGAATATTTATTTTGTGGGGGATATGTGGCAATGTACCCAGCTGAAAATTTACACATCCAGCTTCCTATGCATAGAACGGTGGCCACAGGACCGTTCTGGCCAATGAGATGTATGTAAACATTGTTGGGTGAGACTTCTGGGAAAGCTGGCATATGCCCTCAACCTTTCCCTTCTTCCTGCCTGGTACAGGGACCTGGTGCTAGAGAGATGTATTAGCTTCCAACTGCTGCTGTAACAAATGACCACAAACATAGCAGCTTACAACAATATCAACTTACTATAGTACACTTCTGTGGGTCAGAAGTTTGACATGGGTATCAACAGGCTATAATCAAGAGGTGGCTGAGTTGTGTTCCCTTCTGGAGGCTTTAGGGAGGAATCGTCTCCTTGCTTTTTCCAGCTCCCTGAGGCCACCCACAGTCCTCGCCTCATGGCTCCCTCCTCCATCGTCAAAGTCAGCAATGCTGTAGCTCTCTGACCATCCTTCCCCAGTCACATCTCCCTCCGACTCTCTTCTTCTGCCTCCTCTCCACTTTTAGGGATCCCTATGATTAGATTGAGCCCACCCAGATAATCCAGGGTAATCTCCCTACGTTAAAGTCAGCTGTTTGGAGAACTTAATTCCGTCTATAACTTTAATTCCCCTTTGCCATGTAACCTAACATACTCACAGGTTCTGAAGGTTAGGATGGAGACATCTTTGGGGGGGGGGTCCATTACTCTGCCTACCATAAGGCATATGATGCTGTAGGTGGAATAGTCATCTTGTGTCCGGAAGGGCAAGAGTCTGCTAAGGATGGTTGAGTGTGCAGAAAGAGAGAAATTGCCCGGGTTCTAGTTAGCACCCTGGAGTGACTACACCAACTCTGGACAGTTCACTCCAGATTTCTTGCTGTGAGTTTAAGCCACTATTGTGATTACAGCTGAACGCAATTTCCAACAGATACAAAGTGGTGAGAAAAACTTGACTTGAGTAGGTGTTACGTTAGCCGGGCCTTGAAGGATGCCTTCATCGGGTGGAAAAGAGAAGAAAACATGCCAGGCAGAGGAGACAGCACAGACCGAGGCCCAGAATATAATACGTCCCTCCCTCACCCAGGAACATGTGTCCTTGCATGGACTTTTCAATCATTGCACACTCTGCCCTCCAACAGACACAGCTCAGCAAGATGCCTCAGAGAGGTCCCCAATATTCCCTGTCCCTCGTCCCCGTTGCTCACTTTGTGCTCTCATTCTGCTGGGCCTGGACTAGGCCAGAAATACCTGGCCTTCCAAGCCCTGCTGGGACCCTACCTTCCCTCATCTGCAGTGGGAGAAAACAAGGCTCAAGCAAAGAGAGACGAGAACAAGAGAGGCTGAGTGAGAGGGACCCTGGCCCATTGATTCTCTAGCTCCTGTTTCCCATGATTCTCTGCGGCACCTCTGCCCTTCTTAGTTATAGGAGCCAATCAATGTTCCCTTTGCATGGCATTTCTCAGTGGAATCCAAAAGAGTACAGACTAATACAAACTGGGTTTCCAACAGTCTTACTGTTTGGAAAAGGCTTTGCCTATAAACTCAGGTGTATTTCATTTTTTTCTTTCTCCATCAGTGATGGTTAGAATAATTGTTATGATACTAACAATTCTAACATTGTTTTTGTTATGTATATACTGCTTATATGTAACAACAGTAATAATGAGGAGGATTTTTGAGTGCTTACTATGTGCTAGGCACTGTTCTAAGTGCTTTACATGCATTATGATACTTAACCTTCACAATATCCTATGAAATAGGAATTCTTTCACTCCCATTACACAGATGAAAGACTGAGATACAGAAAGCTACTGACTTGCCCAGGGTCACAAAGATAATGGGGCCAGGATTTGGACCCTGGTACTGGAGAACCAGGACTCTTTGCCACTGCTTTCGACTATCTCCCTAGGACCAATTTCTCCTTTTCCCTCACTTCCTCAAGAATGCACAGGGCAACACAATGGATTTTTCACGCTCACAGAACCACAGAAGGTCAGGCTGTAAGTGGAAGCCATTTAATCGCATTGATTTCCAGAAACATGAAGCCCCTGAACTGTTCTCCAACCAGCAGTTATCCTACCTCTGCTTGAAATCCTCTGCAGACAGGGAATTCACCACCTCCCAAGGCAGCCCTTCCCTCTTGGAACACGCTCACCCTCAGCACTGGTCAGCGACAGCTAACCAGCTTTCACTCATGGTCTGAGTTCCATCCCTTGGAAGTGCAGAGGTCAAGTTTAGTTAACACCCTGACTTGTAGGCACTCCATTTGGGAAACGGGAAGACTCAAGGCAAATGGAACTCACTACTCAGTGGGGAGCATGCGTGATACGAACTGGGGCCCAGAAGTGGGTGGGGGGCGGTGGAAAGAGTAGAAGAGGAAAGGGGAGAGTGACCAAGAGGAAGGGGGACTTCTGGGCTTCTTCACGGAGCCAACTCAGCACCAACGAAAAGCTGAGGCAAGGGGAGCGGTAAAGGAACTTCACAAAATCCTGGGGACCCTAAGGACATTTCTGAACAAGCCCTGAGCAAGACCAGTCTATTCCTCACAGTGGACCCACTACAGCTTTCCTCACTGTCGAGGGACATGGGCCCAGGTCACACACATAAACTGAACAGGTCAACCATGGCCGCTCAGGAGACATGCATTAGAGTCTTAGTAAATACTTCCAGAATGAAAAGGAGATGCTGACAGACCGGCCCAAGGTGCTGAATTCAGTCCTGTTCTCTCCCCTAGAACTGCAATTTCATAGTTGAGCAGTCAGGTGGTGTGCCTGTCTGACCAACCTGCCAAAACAAGAACCTCAGGGAGAATGTTTGCTCCTCAGAGGATAGGAAAGCTGCCCGCCTCTTTATGCATCCAGCACAAGCCTGTAAAAGAGGCTGTGAGTTGGTCACCAATTCCCATCCTCCCCTTCTTTCAGTGCGACGTAACCCCTACAGTTAAGCTGGGCACAGGGCACACAGAATAATGTGCACACTCCCTAGCATCTTTTGTAACCATGGGTAGCATATTCTGGCCAAAGGGATGTAAGTCAAAGTGTTGTAGGGCAGCTTCTAGAACCTTCTTTAGCCCTTTTTTCTTTCAGCCCTTCCTTTATCCTTCTGCCTGACATGCACAGGTGTGCAGGTGAAGCTCTCACTGCCATCTTGGACTCTGAGAACAAAGACAGGAGAGGGCTAAGCTGGAAGAAGGCTGGGGCCCTGCGGGATTCCCGGCACACAGCCACCAGACAGCTGATTGCCTACCTGTGGATTTCTCCTGGAGGGAGAAATAAACATCTTGTTTAAAGCCACTGTTACTATGGGTCTCTGTTACTCGCATCCACCTTTAATCCTAAGTGATGCAAGACATTTACCACGTATCGTTGACTTTTGAAGGAATGCTCCTTGAAGCACGCTGCGGATGTGGGGCCATAGATAATCAGAGCCTAGAGCCTCATTAATGTCTCAGCAGCAAAAGAAGGGGGAAATGAGCAATCGTGAGGTATGCGATTCATTCATGCTAATCAACCCTTATAAAATGGGGCTCAGCTGGGTCTGTGCTTCATCCCACCCCACCCCACATCCCCGCCCCATCCAAAGTCTCAGCAGGGAAGTGCCTACTCTTTGCACGATAATCATCACCCATGTCTTAGCATCTCTGGTATGTTGGTACTGTGACGTTTGTGTCAGTCTGATGCTCACAGCTTTTGCCAGCTGAATCATACCAGGAAGAGAGCCAAGACTAGGCTGTCCATACACTTGAAAGACCTTCCCAGCTTTGCAGTACAGTGAGCTAATCACCACTACACATAAGGCTCAACAACGTGGAGCTCACCCGTGACCCTGGAGTTCTGGTTGCAGAGTGGGAGCAGAATACACGTTATTCATAGTCCAGAAGTGAGTCTGGTGACAGATGCTAAGGTGGTGGGCATTATTAATTTTGCCTGCCCAGGATCCCTGCTCTTTTCCTTTGGGGAACAGCATCTAGTTCCTCCACTGGGAAACAATCTCCCTGGAGTACCTTGTGGATTTGGTGAAACTATTGACCAGACAGCCTCATATCCCTGGCGAAGGAGTGGAAATATTAACTAGGTCAACTGGACTCTAGGTCAACTGGACTCTTGCCCAGAAATCTGCATCTTAGAAGGAGTAGCCCAAGAACGGAGAAAAATTGGGAGGGGGGTGGTCAATCATTCCTACAGCAGGATTCTGAAGGCTGTCCCATTAGTTCCTGCTGCCTGGATCCTCAATTCTGCCCGGGACCTGATTATCTAACCCTTCCATTCTAAGACTATCTATGTATCTATCTATCTATGTATCTATCTATCTATGTATCTATGTATCTATCTATCTTAATAGCTTTCTGTTTCCATATTCCAGGTAGGACACTGTACAGAATACTGTTTCCTTTCACACACACAGATGCTACAAAATTCATTTTCCATATTTCAGGAAAACAGTGCATTTGTTTCTATGGCACTCCCCAAATATTTTTCATTTGTGACTCAATTTGTAAGGAAACAGTTTCCTTTTACTTAGATGAGTATATCTGGAATCACCATAGATCATTTGCTATTTTACTGTGAAAAAGGTTAATGGCCTTTAAATAAACAGAGGATTTCCACTTCTCCTTGTGAAAGAACAGGACCTTCCTTGACTGCAAGGTGTCAGTGCAAACTCAAGCCCATTTCATTTTTTCCCCCCTACGTCATCACCGAGACAGAAATATGGCCGAGAAGAGAATGGTGCCTTTAAGAATTCCTGAAGTATAGCTCATATCCTTTCCCTTGTTGAAAAGTTGACTTGATGGTTCTCCATCATCTCCTTCCCGAATCGGATTGACCTTCTTAGGTGGAATTCCTGTCACACCCTCCACCCTCTGCTCTCACGCCTTCCCAGCCTCACACCTTCCCCTGTGTCCCAGCCAGAACCAAGAGCAGGCTGCTCTGTGAAAAAGCCCAGAATGACTCTCCTCTCCCAACTCTATCTACTGGACACACCTAATAATCGAAGCCCAAAGTGTTTCTGTAGTAACGTTTCCCTTCAATCCCCTCAACCTAACGTGTTCACTCCTTCCAAACCCCCATAGCATCCTTAGACCTCTTAGGTACTTGGTACGCCCCACCTGGTAGAGGAGCATTAAAGATGTATTTATCCTCCCCAGCCCTACCTGTATCATCCCTCTCCTGAGTACAGGCTTATTGAGAAATAGGACGATATTTTATTATTTTTATTATCATATTCTATTATTTTCTTTTATTACTGTACCTTATACTCTTTCCTGTATATACAGACGCTCAATAAATATTCGTTGAGTGAACAAAAAGCAAAGCAAAGCAAGAACACACTTTTAAAGGATTCTACAGTGAAACTAACTTGGAAATGGTGCTATTCAATATAATTTAAAAATCTCGGCTGGGTTTTGTTACCTTCCCCACCCCCCCAAATGTATTAAAATTTGTATATTCATTGAAAAAAATCAATATTGGATTACTTTCTATTTTTATCTGAGTGAACAGCTGGGACATATTAGCACTTTTCATTACTGATGTTGGTGCGATCAAATTTAATCCCAAGTAAATATGAATGAAAATCTCTCTCTCCATCAGTTTTCCTAAGCCCCTGGAAACCAGCCTGTTCTTTTCTTGTATATTTATCTTATCTGGAATCACATGGCTCATACTGTCAGAATCTGTGCAAGTTGATTTCTTCTATAGAAAATCATTTCCAAGCCAGCGCTGAGCATTGATTTCTCGGGTGTGATTCTTGTTTGAGTCTGTTTCATCAGAAATAAAGAGTTTTGATTACATGAAAGTGAAATGATCTCCTTTCCAAGCAATACACTTCTCAGTAGCTTAAGTCCTCTCTTCCCAAGAAATATCCCTTTCTGCAGGAAGAGAAAAAGTCTCATCCAGCCTTTCACCTCCAGCCTCTGACTCAGAGACTCTCCTGCTGAAGGCCAAGGCCTCCACCTGTGCACCTGACCTTGTGTCGATTCCTCTGGGATGGCATTTATCCATGACCCCCTCTCCGCCATAGCTTCAACTGCTCTCCAAGATGCCTCCTTCCGTTTAGCCCCTTTAGAATAAATTCGCTCACACCAAAAATAGGTGAACTTCTCTTGACCCTGCGTTCTGATCCAGTTACCGCTGAATCTCTCTTCCAGATTTCCCCAATAGCACTCGCCTCTTGCTGCCTCAACTTCCTCACATCCCGTCACCCCTCGACTTACTCCACTCTGCTATGGCACCCGCCACGCTGTTGTATCTGATCTTGTTAAAGTCCGTGACATCCTAACTGCCACGTCTAGTGGATACTCTTCAGTGTGAATCTATTGACTTCTTCCCTTTATAAAACGCTGTGGACCACTCCTTCTCCCCTTCAGAGGCCAGGATACCACATTCTCAATATGCCTCTTCCACTTCTCTGTTAACTGTTCACTTGGCTCTACATTTTATCCCTCACTAAACATGTCCACCCTCGTACACACTGACTTATACGTACCCAACCTATATCTTCAGCCTCTCTCGTAACTCCAGTCTCTACATACAATTGCATTTTCGGTGTCTCCACCTGGATGGTCCATAAGTATCTCAAACCCAACATATGCAAGACCAAACTCATCTTCTCCATAAAGCTGTCCCTCCTTCCGGCATTCTTTAGCTCAGCTGCTGGTGCCACCACTAATCCATTCTATTTAAGATGGAGACCTGGATGTTATCTTTTGTTGTTGTTTTTTGTTTGTTTGATTTATTGATTTTATTTTTTCTTAATTTTATTGAAGTATAGAATTACAATGTTAATTTCTGCTGTACAGCAAAGTGATTCAGTTATATATATACATATATTCTTTTTCATATTCTTTTCCATTATGGTTTATCACAGCATACTGAATATAGTTCTCTGTGCTATACAGTAGGACCTTACTGTTTATCCATCTTGTATATAACAGTTTGTGTCTGCTAACCTCCAACTCCAATCCATCCCTCCCTCCCCCTTGGCAACCACAAGTCTATTTTCTATGTCTGTGAGCCTCTGGATGTTACCTTGACCTCTGACTTGCCCCTCTCTGGTAAACACCACACACGTATATTAGGTACTAAGTTCTGTCAGTTTGCTCCGTGGGTAATTCTACTTATTAATCTGCTCAGGTACCATCTCCTTCTGGAAGTCTTCCCTGATACATTTCCCATGCTTTCTCGCTGCCATACCTTACAGACATATTTCCACCACCAATTTTATGCCACTTGTATTTTAAACACTTTTTTATGGATTTGGGGTTCTGTCCCCAACTCCCATTTGCAAACCTCTTGAGGATAATAACCATCTCTCCTTTATCTTTCTTTGCACACGGCTCCTAGCATCTCGCTAGCTTGTGTCTAACGAGGAACCTGGCTTAGTGAAAGTTCTCAAGAAATGCTGGTTGAGTAAATGAACGCATAAATTGTTTTTCAATTGAAAGTAGCCTCAAGACACACCCTTTGGCTCAACTCCTTCGGTCATAAAATGATTCTTAAAAAAATTAAAAATAATGGCAACTCTGGACTTAGTACAAGGAGCTGATTAAAAAGAAACTTGTCTTATTTGCTTTCTCCTAAGATAATGTAGAAGGTAGCTGCGGTGTCTTCTAGTCTTTTCACTCTTCCCAAATATATAATTTTGCTTGACTCTGTGTGTGTGTGTGTGTGTGTGTGTGTGTGTACACGCACGTGTGGTGTAAGTGTAACATACTGCTCTTATTTACTCTGGGGCTCATCTAAGTAAAACCACAGGCGGAGGACACATAGATGTGCAGAAATTGGGTGAGAACGATGGACTGTCTCTGCGTTTACTTCATTTCCCCGTGATTCTCTTTGAATTCACCCCTTCATGCAGGAAGCATATGGTCTTTCACATCTGGTTGTGAAAATGGTTTATGTGGTGCATTCCTCTCTTCCAAATCCCTGTTTATTCACTGTTTATGCCTAAATCCAGCACTCTGTGACAGCTTTCCTGCTAAGAGCTTCCTGTCAGCCTCTGTGTGTATGTGTCTGTGCATCCACGGGGCCTCGGCCACAGCTTTTATAAATGCCCACACTGCGGACGATCGACACATTTCTGCCTGCTGTCTTCTACGGGAGGTTACTCTGGGGCGACTGAGAGTGCTTTCAAGATACCTGAGTTAGTATGTTAATGAGTCATTCATGGATAAAAATGATTTAATGTCCAAGAGGAGTAGTGGTAAAAACAGCTAACGTTGGGTGAGCATTCACCATGGGCCAGGCGACGTGCTGCATGGTTTGTAAGCATTACTCAATTCTCTGCGATCTGCATAGTAACTACTGCTATAATCCACACTTGGCAGATGACAGGCCAGAGGTTGAGAGAGGATCGGTAACTTGCGATCTGCCACCAGTCAGTGGTAAAGCTGGGATCCAAACCTAGGTCGGCCCGCTGCTGGAGCCTAGGATCTCTTTTTTCTTTTCTTTTTTTTTAATTGAAGTATAGTTGATTTACTATATTGTGTTAGTTTCAGGTGTATAGCAAAGCAATTCGGTTATATATATATATACACACACACACATATATATATATATTCCTTTTTTTCAGTTCTTTTCCATTATTGTTTATTACAATATACTGTGGAGCCTAGGCCATTAACTACTGCCCTGTGCCGCCTCCTTCCAAGAGCAAATGAAACCGCTCCCACACCAAAGGTTTCCAGGGTTTCCTCTTTTTGCTGTAGAATTTTCTTTTCCAACATCTTGATCAGGGAGAGCTACCCTGGCTGAGGCTTGAGCTGATGGGGAGCCCCTCCCCCTCCTCCTACCTCCTCCTTGCCTGGGGTGGACCTTTCCACAGAACAGAACGTGGCTTGGCAATCAATGTGCTGTGAGAGTGGAAACAGCTGCTGGTGTATTGCTATGCTCCCCACAGTGCCTACACTGCTTTGTACACAGCCAGCGCTCAATCAGTGTCTCCTGCAGGACTGTGGTTCTGAAAGGGGGCATTGCTGCCTGCGGCCACTGACACCCTGGGCTTCCATGAGCTGCCCAACAGGGCACCTAAGGACAAATAGGGCCTCTGGCCTTTGAGCCCTAGAGAGGAGAATGGTCTCCATCTGGAAGGCACAGGTGATGGCTCAACTGTGCCCAAAGAGGAGACTCTGAAGGAGGCTGCCCTGGGATGCCGTGGCAGGAGCTGGGGACTCTGCAAAATCCAAATGGATCTTCCTAAAGGAGTCTTTCTCTCAGGCTTTGTTTTTTTTTCCTAATTGTGTTTTCCATGCTTGACATTACCAGGTGACAGCTCCTCCTCTGCGGAGAAACGTGTCATCCCACGGGGATAATTGCAAAGTTATTCTAAGAGTTCCTGCTCTGAAGAAATCAAGCCAATCAGGAAGCTCCTCCGCTTGGGCTGTGCCTGGCTGATTGTTTCCCACTGGGACACTTCCTGCCATTGTTCCCTGGCCTGTTCTCAGAGGCGCAGCTACAGAACCCTGCCCCTTCCTCTCTGGAGCCCAGGGCCGCGCTGGTGGCTTTGGGTCGAGGTATAAACGAGGCTCAGAGATCAGGTACTTGGCTGGAGGAAAACGCCTAAAAGGAAAACAGGAGCAGTTCCTGGCCCGAGTGGTTAAAGCAGACACCAGTGTTTGGGTCTCTCTGGCTTATTACCAAGAGATGTTGAAATATGCTGGGTCTTTCATTAGTTGTTTATCAAGCATGTGTTGAGCTAGTACAGTGATAGTTACCCAGTGTCTACTTTTAAGAAGTTCCTCATCTCATGGGGAAGACAGGTGTATAAACATTTACAAAATAATGCTTTGTAGAGCTCTAACGGGAAGTGCCCAATGCCACGGGAATGCAAAGAAGAGAGCTTGACTAACTCTGCTTAGGGAGTGGGCAGGGCAGGATATCAGGAGTTTGGGACATTTCAGTAGGATCTCGAAGGATGAGAAAAAATGATCAAGGCAGAGAGGCGTTTAGAGGGCATTACGGGCCAAGGCGACAGCGTGGACACAGATGCTCTGGGGCAGAAATGTGCAAGGAGGTTCAAGCATCTCTGTAGGACTGGCCTCTTCCGAGTGTGCTCATGATGGGAAGAGAGTGCTGGGGAGGGGAGGGTCCAGGACGTGATGGGTCTTGAATGCCACACTCAGGAGTTTAGATTTGGTCCTGAAGGCAAAAGGAAACCATTTAAGTTTCTTGTCTGTCTGTCTGTTTTAAGGGCGTGATCGGATCAGCCACGTTCCAGAAAGACCACACTGGCAGCTATGTGGAGAATGGGGGTGGATGTAGGGGAGAGAAGCAGAAGGAAAGCATAAAGATCAATTAAGATTTACCCAGGGGCTTCCCTGGTGGCGCAGTGGTTGGGAGTCTGCCTGCCGATGCAGGGGACACGGGTTTGTGTCTGGGAGGATCCCACATGCCGCGGAGCGGCTGGGCCCGTGAGCCATGGCCGCTGGGCCTGCGCGTCTGGAGAGGAGAGGCCACAACAGTGAGAGGCCCGCGTACCGCAAAAAAAAAAAGATTTACCCAGGCAAGAGATGAGGAGGCCGTGCTTGACAGGGACTATTATGGGAAGCAAACAAGGCTTCCACTGATTGACACTGATGCTATAATGACACTGAGGATATCCTAAGTCAACCTTTTTGCATGAATGTGGCATCACAGGCTGGGCTGAAAAAACTGAGTGACATGTAATTGTGAAACTATGAGCAAAAGTAGCTGAGGCTAGAGTCTGCGAGGGGCTAGATAGACCCTCGGCTTTCCATTCTTGCCCAACTCTCTTTTGGTCACTTCCCTGCAACTGCCTGACTGTTAGAGGCACCAGAGGGCCCCTCCTCTCGGGGCAAGGGAGGCAACACAGCTGCAGCCATCTGTGCCCCCTTTGATGGTCTATGGTAAAGAGTTGGCCAAGACATGAGTGTGAACCTCATGTCTTGAGGCCGTAATTGAAAATGTTCCAAGGACTGAAATGGTCTCGAGTTCTAAAGGAAAACCAGCCCTTGGCCTGATGAGCTGCATCACTGCCCTCCCATGGCTGCAGCAGGAGAGGGCTTGGAGTTGTAGACTAACCGTCATCACGGAATCTCGGCAGATGCCGAGGCTCCCCTCTCCCCTGCGGCAGAGAGGCTGGGTCAACACCAAACACCACGTCCTCCCCGAGTGTCCTGCGTGGGTTGTAGGCACATCGTGGCCCTGCACTATTGGTTCTTCCTTGGCACGTTCAGAGCCCTTCTGGCAGCTCCCTGTTATTTTTCCATATTACAGATACAATAGAGACATTTTGTCCTTTAAGTTGCCAGCGAGAAGGCCCGGCGGGGCCCTTTTCCAGTGGCACATCTGGTTTTGAGAAGCATCTACATCCCCCCTGGCCCTGGCTCATGGGTGCCCTCTGGCAGTCTGGAGGCTGGGTTGGTAGAGAGAGAATGGCCTTGGTGGGTGAGCCCGCCTGGTCTGAGCTCTGGGAAACCCTGCTTAATGCAGTTGAGTGGACCAATGTCCCACAGAGGAGCTGCAGAAGTTAAAGAACGCCACACACACCACATTTATTATGGGGTTTTGAGACAAAAACCTTCAGAACTAAAATAAACTTGTAAGTATTTTCTCTGATAAACTTTATCCTGATACCACTTATCAGCCCTGATTCTGTTTTATAACATCTAGTGTCTTGAGAAGTCAAATGAGAAGGATGTCTATTTCTGGGTTTTCAAATCCCAAAGGAAAACAGAATCTTCCTTATATCAAGAGCCTGCCAACGAGAACCTCCAGATACAAAATGACCCCATGTAGGAATCAAAGCCTGGGTCACAAAGCATTATGTAAGCCAAAACAGAGAAACTCTTAGAAGCAAGACCTGCATCAGGTCCAAAGAAGGAGAATGCACTTTAAAACCCATCCAGAGACTTGGGCTTTTAATTGAAGCCTTCTGTCAAAGGGATAATCTGATTTGCCATTTGAAATGGAAACTCTTGGATACAGAAAGAGTATTTTGTGTTCCAAAATAATAATTAAAAAAAAAAATGATCTGCCTTTTCTTGGTGGTTTGGCTTGTACAGAACTGGCACTGCCTAACTCTCTAGTCAGCTGGGTCCCACCCCTGGAGTTGTCTTCCCATTGTCTATTATTTCTGGATCCTGAGGCTAAGGCAGAATCACCTGCTGAAAGCACAGGAAATCTCACTGCAACATTCAGCTGTAAGAGAGAGCTCAGGGCAGACCAGATTTAGTATTGAAATAGTACAGGCACCTCAGTGTGGGAGATCTTACTCAGTTGCAAGGAATGTTTTTTGTGTGAATGAGTGAAGGATCACAAGCTTCACATGTGAGAGTTCTCATATTCCCACAAAAACCCAAATTATCCCCCCAAATAATAATAGCAGACAGCTAACGAAGTTCTTTCACAGCAATTAGGGATTGTTTTGTTCCTATGTTATAGATAAGAAAATTGAGACAAAGGAAAAGAGAGAAAGCAGAATCCAAATACCCTTCACGCCACCATCTGATTTCTGCAAAGCCTCTCCCGATTGTTTCGACCAGTAGGAGGCAGCAGGATGTACTGCAAAGGAGCCCAGGTCAGGAGTTCCATTAGTCTGCCATTTACTGGCTGAAACAATGGAGAATCTCCCACTTCTCTTAGTGTCTATTTCCTTGTCTATTAGATGTTATCAGATGGTTATAATGATGTATATGGAAGAGCTCTTTCTAAGCTCTGAAGATTCAATGTGTTAACACTTAAGCACATTTAAGCCATCTCAGAATACTGCCTGCCATGGAGTAAGTATTATTTAATGTTTGTTCTCCCTTTCTCTTCTGGTGTCTTTTAAAAAAATTGAATTTCAAGACTATTTTTTAGTGAGAGAGTGGTAGTGTATATATGGACATATATACACTACCAGATGTAAAACAGATAGCTAGTGGGAAGCAGCTGCACAGCACAGGGAGATCAGCTTGGTGCTTTGTGTCCACCTAGAGGGGTGGGATAGGGAGGGTGGGAGGGAGGGAGACTCAAGAGGGAGGAGATATGGGGATATATGTGTATGTATAACTGATTCACTTTGTTATAAAGCAGAAACTAACACGCCATCGTAAAGCAATTATACTCCAATAAAAATGTTAAAAAAAAAAGAAGACAAGGTAGGATTTGAAAAATAATTGAATACGAAGAAAGACATCATTATATTAGTCAAAAATATGTATTATATGTTTGCTAGTTAAACTACTGTGTTAAATTTTTGTGATATAAATATATTCATCATTTACACTTTAAAATTATAAACTTTTTTCAGAAAAAAAATAAAGACTATTTTTAAAATACCGTATGCACTACTTTACAAGACAAACCAAAACATACTATTTAATGGAATAAATTCAAATTCAGCCTCTGAATCACACGGTTTGTGGTCCATAAGATTTAAGAACACCCATAGACGCCTATGTTAAGCCAATCTTCCAGAGAATGTGATTAAGCCCATAATTTGAATGCTAAAAGGAAAATTAAAGAATTGATGATTGTCTTCAAGGATGGTGAAAGTCAGGGTGTGTGTGTGTACCTTTAAAAAAATCCAGAAAATCGAATTCAAGTTCTCAATGTGGAAGAGGCTTATGTGCACATGGGGCGCCATCTAGTGGCAGATAAAGTCATATTCCACCAACTGAGGTAGTGTGCTTGGAAATTTACATAAAGTACTGATATCTGGGAGGAAATTGCCGTTGTTTGGATTTGGTATCATGTGGTTACTTGGGAAGAGGAAGCTCAACATATCAACATTAAAATGTCCACTGCCCTCAATGCTTTGTTCACTTGCTCTCCAAGGAACAGTGCGCTTGCCCCTAGTGGTGTGTGCGGAAATCTCCAGCCAAAACCTGTGAACCTAACTTGTTACCTGCTCTGTAACAGGGAGAGAAACTGGTTGAGAAGATGCAGATGTGACAATAAGACACCATCAATGGGCTACAGCAGGTGTCCCCAAAGGCCAGTGATGAACAACCCAATCAGTGACCCTGCGGTCCAGTATGGCCAACACATGTCCTCCCTACCACTGAAGGCCAGTCACTGTGTTGACACAGACCCCAAGGCCTCTGGCTCTTCCCACATCTGGAAAGCGGCAGGCAGTGAGGCTCTGCGGGGTGCGTTCCTGCAAAGCCCCCTCCCTTCCTGAGGCTGGCTCAGCACATTCTCCAGCACGTGGGTGTCCCTGACCCTCTGCTCAAGGAGCAGCTCTTTCACCCGTACATCTAATAACTCAGCACCCAGGGCCAGGAGCGATATCTGGCTCATGAGTTCAAGCACGAGAGGATCGTGAAGCCTGTGAGGTTCCAAGTGCAGAGGCCACTGTCATGTCAGGAACCCCAGCACCTATCCTAAGGACTTGCACAAAGGAGATGCTGGGTGCCTGTGGCATTGAGTAGCGGCCTGTGACCAAGTGCACACCTCCCCCACCCCCATGTCCTCCTCTCATCTGGGCCAGGGTAAGGGTTTAGCTGTGTTGCCTCCGGACAGGGAGTTCCTCCCAGGGCAAATCAGTCACGTGCAACCTTGGATCTGCAAGTCAGACAGGGCCACGTGTGTCTGGAGAGAGACAGGCAGGCTCTGTGATAAGGCCTTGGGGCCCTCTACTCTAAGTGCTAGCTGAGGCATGGCTAAGTAGCTAAATAAGTTCATAGGTGCGCTCCACCTTTAAACGAATTGAACTCAACAGAATCAGCATATAAAAGAATTCAATGATGACACATCTCACTTGACAAAGGACCACAAGCAGGGCTTCTTAGTATATCCAGGTACTCTACTGCAGGGGTCCCCAATCCCCCCCCCCCCACGGTGTTAGGAACCAGGCCAAATAGCAGGAGGTGAGCGCGGCAAGCAGGCGAGTGAACCTTCATCCCCCGCTCCCCATGGCTCCCTCATTGCTCGCATTACTGCCTGAACCATCAGCCCCCATCCGTGGAAAAACTCTTCCACAAAACTGGTCCCTGGTGCCAAAAAGGTTGGGGACCGCGGCTCTACTGCATTAACATGATGGCTTACTGTACAGCTTTTTAGGGAACCAGTGCAATGTAAAATAGGGGGATGGCTGAATTGACTTCATAATGAACAAATGCTATTGTTCTGATCACATCCCTCCCATCAAGGTTCTGCCGCTGGCTAGAGAGAAACAAGATCCACAGAGGACAAGCTCTGTGCTATAAGAAGAGCAAGACAAGAGGATACTAACAGGAGCTGGGAATATACATTCATTCTGTGCTAGGCATAGACTAGACGTTTCACATACATTGACTAAGTGAAGCCTCACGAGAGCCAAAGGAGATGCCAATTACCCATCCCCCTTTACATATGGGGTAAGCAGCTTGCCCCAAATCCCATGCCATTAATGAGGTGCAGAGCTTAAGTTCGGAGCAAGGTCAGTGAATGCCAAAGAGCATACTCTTTTTTTTTTTTTTGCAGTATGTGGGCCTCTCACTGTTGTGGCCATTCCCGTTGCGGAGCACAGGCTCCGGACGCGCAGGCTCAGCGGCCATGGCTCACGGGCCCAGCCGCTCCGCGGCATGTGGGATCCTCCCGGACCAGGGCACGAACCCGCGTCCCCCGCATCGGCAGGCGGACTCTCAACCACTGCGCCACCAGGGAAGCCCCAAAGAGCATACTCTTTTCACTGCATCTTGTAATAAGCCCCTGCTCAGTCTTTCAAAAGCACAGGGGAAGAGGAACTCCTAATTCATGGGAGAACTCTATTCAGGTTCAAGATATTGATGAGATCAATAATAATAATAATGACGAGGGGGAAGGGGGAGAGGAAAGGAGGGGAGGAGGAGAAGGAAGAGGAAGAAGAAGGGGGGAGGAAGAGGGCAATGACAAGGATGATGACTATGATGACACAAGTGAGCAGCTCTAGAACTGGTTCTGAGGTTGGAAGCGTTCCTTCGTGGCGCACCAATGCCTCTGCCTGGGAACTCTCCAGAGCCCTGGGCCACCTCTTCCTGATGCTTTCTCTGGCTCCAGCATGAGGATCTCGGGATTATTGAGTGACCTGTTTGATCTGCCCTCTGGTGTCCTGGTCCATCCTTTGTTGGTAGACTGTCTTCCTCGACCCTGCCCAACCTAAACGAGGCACCTGCCCAGCTGGTTCCCAGCCTACCCTGACTTCTCTGCCTCGCTCCTTCTCTAACTGCAGCACTGAACCAGCATACTAGTTTCACTCCTGGGCTTATTACAACTCCCCTGCTCTGAAATGTTTATCACGCTCCATGGGCTCGAGGATAAATTTCAAGTCCCTCAGGTCAGCACTCAAAGCCTTCTAGGATCTGGTTCCAACCTGTTTTTCCAGTCTTTTCTCCACAGTTGCTTCTATAGTTAGGTCTGTGATTCTCCTGTCTTCAAAGAGATGACAGACCCTGTGTAGAAGGAAGACCTCATGCTAGCCACGGCTGGACCACTGCTCCCCATGAAGAGGGTGACGCCGTGAGAACAGCAACCGCCAGGCAGACAACGTGCCAGAGATATAAAAGCCTCCAAGTGGAGCCAGGCCCCCTTCAGCTGTTTACAACAGGTGGCTGAGCTGTCACAAGCCAAATGAGCTCAGTCAGCACGGAGCGTCCACGACAACCAGCTGACCTTGCCAGTTAAGCTCCGATCCAACACACACGTGGTCAAGTGTCCTCATGACTGCATCATCCAGTAAATCAAGTTCAGCTCCAGATCTGGGATCCGACTTGGGGCTAAAAGGGGCCAAGGCCTCACTGAGGTCAAGGAAGGGCCCCCGCTTTTCTCTCTGGTTATCTGTGATGATGTCCATGTGTGTTTGCTCCATCTCAGTGACAGCCGTTCAGCTCACGTCCCAACTCAGCCTTCATGGTTCATTTCCTACGAGCCTGGAATTTCCTTCCAATGAAGTGAGGCATCTTAAACTTGACTTAGCATCTTTTATTTTTTAGAAGTAAAAACGAAGGAAGTGATGCTATGAACCATCACTGTTTTCAAAGATTCACGTATTGGGCTTCCCTGGTGGCGCAGTGGTTGCGAGTCTGCCTGCCGATGCAGGGGACACGGGTTCATGCCCCGGTCCAGGAAGATCCCACATGCCGCGGAGTGGCTGGGCCCGTGAGCCATGGCTGCTGAGCCTGCGCGTCCGGAGCCTGTGCTCCGCAACGGGAGAGGCCACAACAGTGAGAGGCCCACGTACAGCAAAAAAAAAAAAAAAAAAAAAAAAAAGATTCACGTATTAAAAGTTCTGGGTTGGGACCATCATGTGCTGTCTAGGGTCAAAGTTAACTCTTTTGGTGGTACGAAGTATTTCCTGGAGGGGGACCTTCTAACATCAAATGATGGGGATCATGAGCAATAGAAACGTAAGTCCAGAAGGTTCAGGAGATCTCTGAATACCCACACTTAAGGAACGTAGAAGAGTGGTCTTCCATTATAATTGAGTGGATTATAGGTCTCTTGAGGGTAGCAATTATACCATTTTCATCTTTATCTCTAACCTAGCTTGGTCTCTATCATAAGCATTTTTTTTTTTTTCGGTACACGGGCCTCTCACTGCTGTGGCCTCTCCTGTTGCAGAGCACAGGCTCCGGACACGCAGGCCCAGCGGCCACGGCTCACGGTCCCAACCGCTCCGCGGCATGTGAGATCCTCCTGGACTGGGTCATGAACCCGCGTCCCCTGCATCGGCAGGCGGACTCTCAACCACTGCGCCACCAGGGAAGCCCTCTATCATAAGCATTTTGATAAATGTTTATTGAATGAATGAATACGTCTTAGAAAGATTGATCTCAGCCATATCCCACCACGGTAAAAGCCCCAATACTAAGGCCCTCAAGGATCATTCCTTTTTCTGAACTTCTACTACACTGAGTAGCAGAAGATATGTTCCTGGAACCCGTCATGTGTATATTCCATCCAACGGACGTTAGAGCCTAAGAGCAGGGGAGAACACTTTGACCTCTTTTGTACAATTCCAACACCTTTCCCACTGCTATGTGTGATGCTCAATGAATATCTATTTAATAATCTTGCTCCAAATGAATATTATATCAACCACATCAGAGCAATTAGTTGCGAGCATGGCCATTCGCTCATCGCAGTACTTGTCCATACTTCTAGATAAATGAGAGCCCTGCCAAGAAAACAATCTCCTTCTTTTAGCTCATGTCATGATTAAATGTCAATCACAGTAACGGAGACAAAGGCCCAATATTCAGTAGGAAATGCCTGTCAGGGAGAAATCTCACAAGCGTTTATACTTAAAGCAACTGTGGGTGTGTCACCTGTGCTACCTTCATTCTGGTCTTCCTCCTTCCAGTAACTGTATACGAAAGCCTCTGTGCCAAGCAGTACGCTAGGATCTGGGAATACGAAAGTGAACACGACACTCTCTTACTCTGCAGGAAGCTGATGCTGGAGGGAGAGAGAGAGACAGGGACAGAAAACAGCTTCATATGTGCTATGATACAGTAAGTTCTAGGCTAAAAATGCTCTTGGTGGACAGCAAACCAGTGTTCAGGGCTTAGGGAAAGTGGTATCTTAACTGAGGCCTGGAGGATCCATACGAGTTAGCCAAGTGAAGAGGGACTGAAGAGTGTTCCTGGCTGAAGGAATAGCAGGGACAAAGACCTTGACCCAGGGAGAGCTTGGTCTCACCAGGAAACAGCAGAGAGTGACTGGGGTGGCCGGTGATTGGAGAAGGAGGAAGAGATAAGGCTCGAGAGGCAAGCAGAGGTCATATCATAAATACGAAGGGGTTTGGATTTTATCTTACAGTCCAAAGGGAATGGGGGAAAGGTCTTTAAGCTGGAAAGCGACATCATCAGACAGAAATTTTGAAAGATACTTCTGGTGGCTGGATAGGGTTTGGGCTAGAAGTCTACAATACTAGAGGAAGGGAGACTGGGTGTTGAAGCAACCCACATGAAAGGTAATGATGGCCTGGACTAGCGTCATGGCAATGGGGATGGAAAAGAGTGGAAGCATTCTAGAAATATTTGTGATGTAAAATGAGTGAATGGACACGGGGTTGAGAGGGGGAGAGGAATCAAGGATGATGCCCTGGTTTCAGACTTGGGCAACTGGTGCACAGTGGTGCTTTTCAAGAAATTAAGAACCAAAGAGATGGAACCAATTAGAGAGAGTAATGAGTTCAATTTTTAACATGTTGAGGTTTAGGTGTTTAGGTGAGATCCAAACTGAGATGTCCAGAAGAAGGCTGGCTGAATGGGTAGCTCTGGAGAAAAAATTGGAATGAGACAATGTTTGTATTTCAGAAGCCATGGGAGCAAATGATACGACTTAGAATACGAGGCGTAAGAGGAGCACCAGGATAAGAACCCAAAAGAACCAACATCTCAAGGATGGGCAGAGGAAGAGGAGACAGAAAATCAAGGATACTGTCATGGCAAGTAAATCAAGGAGGGAGGATGGTTCAAGGAATAGGGAGCACTCAGGAGTCTCACCTGATGTTGAACAGTCAACTAAGGTGAGGATTAAAAAGTCTCCATCGCACTGAGCCACTGGTGGCGTGGCAAGTACAGGGTCAGAAGACATGGAGGAGAGCGGATGGGAGGTGAAGGGGTGGGTGCTGAGCATGGTTGATGCTCCAAGAAGTTTGGGGCTGAAGGGGAGGAGAGAGAGGATAGTTAGTGAAGGCGGGGTAGGGAGTCAGTGGAGTTTGAGGATGGGGAGAATGTTTTACAACAAATGGCTGTTCCAAAGTCAGCGACGCATTCCTAGAATCTTCACAAGTATTATTTTTATCAAGATTACAAATTTTTACTTTCTAGATTGACTTTTAAAAGCGGCGATCCTTCAACAAGCAATGTTGAGCATGTCCTAATAAAGGAAACACCTGTCGGCTTATATGAATGTGAACATAAGCTAGTCCAGGCAGGAGGTATTTCTAACATATGTAAAAGCGGAACCATGAATTCAGCACTCTGCAAAATGGCTTCAAATGGCTGAGAAAGACAGGACTTTGGAGATCTGTTTCCTCTTCTGTAAAACATTATGGAAAGAAAATTTTGGAGAATGGGAGTGTGTATGCATGTGTATGTGCAAAGGTGAAGGACATCTGTACTTGAAGTACTGGGAGCTTGACCTTGGTGTTGCTGTGACCTGGGGCAGGTGTGAAGGGTGCAATTGTGGCAAAGGAAGTAGGGTACCACTGCTTATGTGCCCTTTTCGTTCAAAATCTTTTTTAAAGGTGTATCCAACATTACTTCTCCTTGGAGAACAGAGACAGCCACAAATAGATTTCAAAGGACACTTCAGTAAATTATGTTTTGCCCCAATAAATCATAAATCTTTCTGGTTTGTTAGTGTGATTAACTACAATTTATTTTAATGCAAATTCCCATACTCCAGTGACTAAAGAACATTTAATCTAAACAGTAAGTGAGCCCCTCAATACCCCCTGTCTTACTGAATGAGCTGGAAGCAAACACAGTGTAATTTCAGAGAGACGAGGTGAGCAGAAGAAAGAGCATCTCTCAAACGGTGATGTGGAGTCACTCCCAATCCCCCCTTCCAAAGAAAAAGCAACCGTATAACCATACTTATTTATACGGAACAAAGTGAATATGATTTGGAACATAATTCAGAAATAAACTCCCTTCTAATAAATGGAGAGTGAAAAAACTTGGTCTGAGATTGATTCCATTCGCTTGAGGCAAACCTAGGCTTTGGGTCAAGGTAGAAAAATAGCATCTAGCATCTTAGTCAGATACTATTTTGAGCACTTGTATGTGTTAACTCGTTTCATTCTCTCAACAATCCTCAAAGTATATACTATCAATATTTCCATTTTACAGATGAGGAAACTGAGGCACGACATATGAAGTAAGCAGTCCAAGGCCATGAGAAGTAGTGAAGTGAAGATTCGAGTTGAGAGAGAATGCTTACTCTTGATCTTAAACCACTCCGCCTTCCACAGAGGATGGCAGGTTGGCCTCAGAGCTCTCTGATAAAAGGTCGAGTGGCAAATATTTAAACCTGTGGAAAATCCACATTTCTTGCTACTAGAATTCTGTGTGTAGCCTGGGATTCACACCTAAGGAGAGGCAAAAGAGAACCTGGGGTTAATTACTAAATGAAGCAAAAGATGGCTGGAGAAAATTCCATGTAGGACATGTGAAAGCCAGTGACATTATACCATCTAAAGAGGAGCCCAAGGAGCATCTTAATAATGTTCTTTATCAGAGCTGCATCGGACTCCACAAGACACAGGACACACTTGTGTGCCACCGTCTTCGGGATATGAGGATGTCCCTTCTGACTCTCCCACAGTAGGACTGTGCCCTGAAGATGGCTTCCTCCCTGCCTGGCTCCATTTATATTGTCAAGGCCATGACAGCACTGGCCAAAGGAATAGCCACCCAATTGTAGAATCTCCCTTCCCTTCTTTAAAAATAGGAGACATGTGCATCACTTTGAAATGGTGGAAGTTGTAGTCCTATAGCTGAAGGCAGGGGCTGAACACACCAGTTGCCAAGGGTCTCTTCCAGCCCTCAGATGATTTTTTTTAACCATGGAGAGAGTCTTACAGATGATTTCCCCGGCCAAGTCATCTCTCTGGGCCACCTCTTACAGCCTGACCAAAATTTTTAGGATGTCCCCAGGGACAGCAAATCTTATTCTTATTCCTATTTACAGATTCAGCTGGGACATGAACTAATCACACAGCAAGACATCTGTGTGGCTAATATTAAAAGGTCAGTGTCTTTGAGTCCTGTCCTTTGCTTCACAGAGCAGACCCCAGCAGCAGCACATTACCCGGTACGGAAGGCCTGAGATGCCCCCAAATCCTGTTTATAAAACAGCTGCTCCCAAGAAAACCATATCATCGTTCTGGGGCTTTAATCTGGAATTTGTGATTCCTTGTCAGGGGCTGAGATTTTCTTCTGCATTAGCTACAGGCAAGGATGGCAGCTCTAAAAGAGCACTGGGGACCTGGGTTTAGTTGCAGGAAGATCACTGGTTGGCTGGGTCATTCTGAGAGTCCTGGCGTCTGTCCTGGCCTCAGGTGTGGGGAGGTGCTCAGTCTAAAGACTCTGTAAGGTTTTTTTCTAGATCTAAAGATAAATTGGTGCAAAGAGATGGCGATGACAGTATTTAAACATTTAGGCAAAAACCATGATCTTGGGGCATATATTCTTCTCTCTGGTGTTTGCCTTGCAGCAGTGTGGTCAAGGACTAGGGTTTATCCCAACCCATCGCAGACACTCAGCTCATGACACGTGCAACTTGCCAAGAAATGCAACAACCTGCAAATTGGTCTATTCAGTGAGACAGAGCCACTGAGTACCCACTTGGTTGTCATGACAATGCCAGATTGCCATTAAGGTTTCCAAACACCTTTCTGGCAACTCCTGTCCTTGTCTTGTCATAGACTGGTAATGACTGGTAATAAACAGTTGGTAATAAACAGTTGCCTGGTCAGAAGCAGTCCATGGACATAGTTTATTTTTTTTATTTTTATTTTTTTGTGGTACGCGGGCCTCTCACCGCTGCGGCCTCTCCCGTTGCGGAGCACAGGCTCCGGACACGCAGGCTCAGCGGCCATGGCTCACGGGCCCAGCTGCTCTGCGGCATGTGGGACCTTCCCGGACCGGGGCACGAACCCGTGTCCCCTGCATCGGCAGGTGGACTCTCAACCACTGCACCACCAGGGAAGCCCCATGGACACAGTTTAAATAGCACTGGGTTTAGCCATTTTTCTCTAACAAAGCAAGTCTCCTAAGGACCTGAGCAGGGCATCAGTCTAACAACCTAGACAATTTTTAAAAAAATAAGCAACTGGAAAGCACAAGGTTACATTTTTTAAAAAAAAATAACCTGCTGAGATAACTCTAGCTTCTCACCCTATTCAACTGGGTCTGCCCCACAACTGGTCTGAGTTCTTCTCAAATCTATCATATTGTCCTACTTCTTTTGTCCTTGGAGTTGTTCTCTTTCATCCTCCACTTTAGCTGACAGGTCCTGGGAGCCTCAGAATTCCTGCCGAGGGCCTCAGGGTAACAGATAGGAGCTGTGAGGAGCTCCCTCACAGTGCCGGCGGGAACCAGAGAGGGAGCAGCTGCCCTGGGGACAAAAGCTGCTTCCCACCCCTGCAAGGCAGCAGTTTTCAGCGCTGTGCTCCCAGCCTCCTTTCTTCCTCTGCCCTGGATGTCCGAGGGGTGAGGGCTGGTGCTTCCAAGTCACCACTGGACTTGTATGTCCAGCTGCAGCTGACTTCTAAACAGTGTGCTAAGCTTAGGGTGGTGGCGTCCCTCTCAGCTGTTTCTGAGAGTGGAGAGGGAGTCTGAGAAAATCAAATAATTTGGGGTTATTTATATACTGTACATGGTCACATCACTCTTTTATTTTTATAATAAAAGCTAAAACCGATTGGGCGCCAAGTCCTAGGCCGTTCTAAGTACTTTCTAAGCATTCCGTATATATTAATTTAATCAGCGCCGCTACCCAATAGTTTGTTTATTATATTATCTTTTTTTTTTGTAGTAGAGGAAAGTGAAGCTAAAGAAACTTGCCTAAGGTTACACAGACAGCAAGTGGAGACCCTGGAACTGAACCAGCAAGTGGGACGCTGATACTCTTTGCTGTAATCTCAGCCTTATACCATCTCTAGACATAAATGTTTGTTTTCAACCTCATGACAATCCTATAGATGACCTAAAGCTGATACAGATCAATTAAATTAAAAAATATTTATTGAGAGCAACCTAGTAGGCACCATACAGTATTGTAGGCACTCGCACACACATATATAGTGGGTGTAGTAGGTTGAATGGTGGTCCCCCAAAAGATATGTCCACATCTTAACCCCGGAACATGTGAGTATGACCTTATTTGGAAAAAAAGGGTCTTTGTAGATGTAACGAAAGGATTTTGAGATGTGATCCTCTGGGATTACCTGAATAGTCTTTAAATCCAATGGTAAGTGTCCTTATAAGAGACAGAAGAGGAGAAGACACAGGGAGATAAGAAGGCCATATGAAGATGGAGGCAGAGAGGAGAGTGATGCAGCCACAAGCCCAGGGATGCCGGAGGCCACGAGAAGCTAGAAGAGGCAAGGAAGGATCCTCCCCTAGAGTCTCTGGAGTAAGCACAGCCCTGCTGACACCTTGATTTTGGACTTCTGGTCTCTAGAAGTGTGAGAGAATACATTTCTGTTGTTTAAAACCACCTAGTTTTTGGTAATTTGTTACAGTAGCCTCAGGAAACTAATACAGTGAGTAATCCATGAAGTCCTTGTGCTCAGGGAACTTACATCCTAGTCAAGAATGTACATAATGTAATACAATGTAATGTAATGCAAGGTAAGGTAATGTAAAAAGATAAAATAATTTGCTGAAAATCAACAGCAGATAAAATCAAGAGCTAAAAAACACATTCTGCTCACACATCACACTAGGAAGTCTTACCTGCACTCCCTCATCTGAGTGTTAAGTACCCCTCCCCTGCATATGTTCCCATAGACTCTTTTTGAACTTCCATGATAGAAGCTTTCCCACCAGCTTATAATTGATGGCTTACTTGTTTGTGTTCCCCAGTGGCCTGTAAAAAGCTTCCTCTCCATCTCCTCTGGCCTTATCTGAGACTATTTAAGAATGGGAGATAGGGACTTCCCTGGTGGCGCAGTGGTTGAGAGTCTGCCTGCCGATGCAGGGGACACGGGTTCGTGCCCCGGTCCGGGAAGATCCCACATGCCGCGTAGCGGCTTGGCCCGTGAGCCACGGCCGCTGAGCCTGCGCGTCCGGAGCCTGTGCTCCGCAACGGGAGAGGCCACAACAGTGAGGGGCCCGCGTACCGCAAAAAAAAAAAAAAAAAAAAAAGAATGGGAGGTAACTGGGAATACCTTAATGACCGATAGGAAGGAGGCCAGCAGAGACTGAGTAGTGAGCAGGACCAATGCCCGTGCTTATACAGCTTGTTTCTGCCCGCAGACACCTGCCGAAGGAGTAGAGGAGGCTAGAATCCAGCCAGTGGTTTTTCCAAATGGTGGCCTCATGTGGAGCTGCATTTTCTAATTTGCACTAAAGAGCCATGTGGTCCAGCAATGGCTGTGAACACCACTGGTGTTGAGATGTCTAGTCCTTCTAGGCAGAATCTGGCTAAGGTGGCAACCCTCACACCACATACCATGGCAGTGCTTAAAATCCTTCCTCCAGGCACCCAGATTGGGGTGACAGTCTGTGCTGGCAGAAATGTCCCTAACCTTACAGATATGCTCTGTGCACTGGCAATATTCAAACATTACTCACTTTTTTCCTCTGCCTTTTCACATGGGAGGGAAAAACGTGAGACTCCGAGATCCCTGGAGTGTGTATTATTCCAACAGAGATGGAGATTCAAAAGGCTTAGCAGTGGGGGGCTGGGGTGGAGGGAGGTTGCTGTCAGACAGAAGGGGGAACTGTGGTCTTGTCACTTCACATGTGGCTTTAGGGCCTCTATTCCTCAATCCTTTTTTGTTTTTTAACTGCATCAAAAAGGATTTTAAGGGACTTCCCTGGTGGTGCGGTGGTTAGGGCTCTGTGCTTCCACTGCAGGGGGCAGGGGTTCCATCCCTGGTTGGGGAACTCAGATCCTGCGTGCCATGTGGTGCAGTCAAAAAGGAAAAAAAAGAATTTTAAGATTCATAAAAATAAAGAGGAACACAACATAATAATCAATGGAACATTCAAACAAAAACTACATAATAGTGAAGACTAGGCTTCAAATCTGCACCAAACAACATAGGCTCTGAGGCGGATCGTATTTTCCAAACAGGTCACAAAAATCTCTCTCATCCCACATGCTCTTCTGCAATGTGACCCTGCCACTCCCATCAAGAGGTAAAGATCCTTCTGTTTGAATCTGAGTTGGCTTTAGTGGCTCTGCTGAAACCAGCAGGACACAGTGGAAGTGATGCTACCAGAGTTCCAAGGGGGGCAGGGACAGAAGAAGTCTTACAGCTTCCACTGGCTCCCTTGGAATGTCTGCTCTCTAGACATTCCCCGTGGGGTGCTCCTTCGCAGAACCCAGCTGCCATGCAGGGAGAAGGCCAGCCTGTGGAAGGGCCATGTGGAGGTGCCGAGGATATTAGTCCCACCCAGCCCTTGAGTCATCCCAGCTGAGGCTCTAGACATGCCGTGAAGGTGATTCCAGCACACAGCCTCTTGAGTCACCCCCAGCCATTTGTGTCTTCCCAGCTGAGGTCCCACATAGTGAGAAGCACAGACAAGCCACTACCACTGTTCTCTGCTCAAATTCCTGACTGAGAATCTGTGAGCACAATAAACCTTAATTCTTCATGTTGCAAGTGTAATTGCGCATGTGCACCAAATGTGCTCAAAAATAGTTTCTCCCAAAAGGGATGGGAATGAGGATGTAGGCAAATCCCTCCTAATAAACATGGCCTAAACCTAACTCATCTATTGCTGCGTACCCTTTTCCTCTCATGTGGCCTGAAATTCCCACTGTTAAGGTTTACATCTTGGGTGAGAGATCTAAAGAACGCCTGATGGCAGAAGTTGCTTTTGGGGTAACAGTAAGAAGAGGGGCATTCCTTCTACTGTTTTTGCACGTCAGCTAGGGAACTGGAATCTTAGAACGGGAGAGGGATTGTGAGCTTATCTCCCACTTGCTGCCTCGGAGGGCTCAAGGCTTCGACCTGACGGGAGGAGAAACTGGAAAGTCCAGGAGAGGCAGGCCTTGCAGTGACAGGTCTTAAGCAGGTCCCACAGGACTCTTCTCTGGGCCTAAGTAGTGAAAAGAGAGCATACAAAGTGGGGCTGTGCTCAGGAGACCGACTTGGCTGCAGACTGTGGTGATGGAGGCGTTGGGTCAGCCTGCCTGCAAGTCTGCTCCCCATCAAAGCCTGCCTGGGTCCCCAAGGCCGCTGGACCTCAGCCATCAGACTTGACTGTAAGGCCCCCATGTTGTAAGATCATAGACTGTCCTTGATGGAAAGGACCCGAGAGACCATCCATTGCCTTCAGAATGCACAACTGGTATACAGTTGGTAAAGACCATGGAAGAAAATATCGAAAGGACCCCTGACGTTTTTGATCCATCAAGAATATAGAGGGGGGCTTCCCTGGTGGTGCAATGGTTGAGAATCTGCCTGTACTCCGCAACGGGAGAGGCCACAACAGTGGCCACAACTGGGCCCGTGAGCCACAACTACTGAGCCTGCGCATCTGGAGCCTGTGCTCCGCAATGGGAGAGGCCCGTGCACCGCGATGAAGAGTGGCCCCCGCTTGCCGCAACTAGAGAAAGCCCTCGCACAGAAACGAAGACCCAACACAGCCAAAAATAAATAAATAAATTTATTTAAAAAAAAAAAAAAGAATATAGAGGGGTTAGAAGTGACCACATTATAAGCTATAGGGGCAGAAAAATACTATTTTCAAAGCATTTGTAGAGAGGAAACTTGAGGCACGGCAATCATAGGCCAGAAAGCCTGGGACCAGCTGCCAAGAAAGTTGACTTTGCATAATTCCTTCACTTACGGCAACTGTTCTAAGGGCCGCAAAATGCAAACTTTCCCCAAGTGTGGCTCTTAGGTGGTCTCAGTGTATGGATGGAATTCTCCCACTCTTTTCATCATTCCGGGTACTTTAAACCCAATCTACCTAACCAACAATGAGGCAATTATAATGGAGCCTACAAAACCCGAGTAAGGCAAGATGCTTGGGAAACGTTGGGCGGCAGGCTCTTCCACTATCGGCAACTGGGAAACGCACGTGCGACGCAGATGTGCTTGAATGCAATTTCAGAGTGCTTCTTCCCTTGTCTGACCCAACTTCCTAAGCTGACCACAACCCAGAAGCATCCAGATTTCAGTCTATAAAGAGGGACTTTTCTGTGCGGTCCCTAGGGGGCAGGGTAGGGACCAGAGAGCCGGGAAAAATTGCAGAGAACATAACTTTCATCCCAAGGGAGGATTCTTTGTGATAATGAGATTTGTTCCAATGTGGACTTGGGTGTTACTCTGTGAGGAAGTAAGCTTCCTGTCAATTTTTAACCTCTGGGGAGAGCCTGTCTACTGCCTCGCACTCTCTGGGTTCATTGCAAATTGGAGTATCAGATAAAAGTTGATCCAGATAACAGCACCTCAGTTATGCATACGCTAAGATTCCACAGTTTTATGAACTGTAGAACTGTCATAAACTCACTGCCTTTGCAAAATCAGCACAGCATTGGATGCCAAAAAAAAAAAAAAGGCAACCATTTCTTTTCAACACAGAACTGACTTTCGTGGCTCCGTGCTTGAGCGAAGACTCCTATTTTCAACTAACGGAAAGACTTTATGTCATTCTGCCCCAAGAATCATTAATGTTATCTTCATAAATCTTTTAAGGGCTCTGTATTCTGAAGCTACTTGAGGCGGTGATTTTTACCTTAGTATCAATACCTGTAACTCCAGGCTTTGGAGAAGTGGTTCTCAGCGGGGGGATTTTTAGCCCACAGGAAACATTTAGCCATGCTTGAAGACACTTTTGACGGTCATGCCTGGGGGTGGGGGTAGCGCTCCTGGCATCTACTAGGTAAAGGGCAGGGACGCTGTGCAATATCCTGCAAAGCCCAGGACAGTCGCCCACAACAAAGAATTACCTGGCCCCGAATGTCAAGAGTGTTACTGTTGGAAACCCTCTCCAGAAGGATAGAGAAAACAGTAACAGTAGCACTACTCTTACTTCATGACAGCCTACTGTACTTGGCACTTGCACGTGCACGTGATCTCTACATGTTGCAACCACTCTTCATGATGGGCATTGTTATCCCCAGTGTACGGGTGAGGAAACTCAAGTCCAGAGAGGTTACAGGGCTTGTCCAAGATCAAACAACTCATAAATGCAGAAGTAGAGCTCAAACCAAGGTCAATCAAACTCTAAGGTCTAGGTTCCTAACCAGTGTGCTATGCTGGGGGCCCTTTACATAACCATACACTGTTTCCAGCAGATATGAAGCTGTAGACAACCAAGAAAGTGTACTCGGGAGCAAAGGGCTTCAGAGAGAAAAGGAAGGGAACCAAACCTAAAATGGAACCTGTACCTCCTGAAAGAACCTGAAGGGGGCAGCCTCCCCAGTCATGACGATCATGCGCAATGGAGCACATTCAAGGTCCCTGAGGAGGGAGGAGCACGTTACTTATCCATCCACTTATACCATGAGGGAAATTTTGGTGTGATCTCACTGGATATCACAAGTCTCAGAGATTTTTAGCTTAAAATAACCACTTTTGTTGAGATTTTTAAGAATGTGCTTTGGAGTCAGGCAGAGCTGAGTTCAAATACTGTCTCTTTCACTTCTTAAAGGGGTCATTCTGGGCAGCAAGTTACTTTATCTCCTAAGCCTTGGTTCTCCCAGCTGTATAATGGGTATCATCAACATCACAACTACTTTGTGGGAATGTTCTGGGGATGAAATGAGAATATTAATGAATTCATGGAGGCCCCAAAGCTAAGTCAGTACCCAGAACAGAGTAAGAGACCAATGAATATTGGACAATATAGTGCTACCATTATATCACCATATGGTTTACACTATATAAAGATTTATTTTAGTGAAAGAAAAAGAATGGGAATTTGGCAGGACTAGATTGCCAAATGTGGCCAGGAGTGCACAGATGTGGAGAGCCAATGTGGCATGCTCTGTGCCCTGCCAAGAAACAACAGCACATCACAGACTTAAAAATAGCAAGTAGAAAGAACACGCTGAATCCCAAGCAAGTGTCCTTTGTGATTCCAATGAACATTTCTGTGGTTGCCTTTTCTAGAACAGTTATTTGTGGGTCACTGTCATCTTCTTGGTTGCCAAAGTCCCATAATATAACACACACATGCTTATGCCTGATGTTGCCAGTCTTCTGCTTCGAGTGTCTTAAGAATGTGGAAAATTAAGTGAATTCTGGTGTCCATCAGAGACCAACAGAGGCACTCAAAGAATCTTGAGTCAGAAGCAGAATTGAACCAGACCACTTGCATCTTGAATTTTCTTTCTAAAAAGTTGCATGGCCCTCTCTGGGTTAGCAACTGAGGCATCAATATTTTATTCAATGAATATTTCGATGTGACATACTTTAGAATTGACAGCTGTTCAGATGAATTATTCACCTCTGGGATGAGTCAGTTACACACGGAGCTTTTGTTTCCTGAGAACTTAACCTCTTTCCCCGATTCTGGCCTGTCTCCAAAACGACTTCCTTCCACAATATAGTGATATTTCTCTGCACAGATCTCTTTGTTCAGAAGAGGGATCTCTAGCCAACCTCCCAAATTAGAGGATCTCAGAATATCACATCTGGAAGACCCTGAGAGACCTCTTACTGAAGAGATGAGGAAACTGAGACCAGAGAGGATGAGAGATTTGCCCAAAGTCACACAGCAAATTAGCAGCAGAGCTAGAATCAGCATGCTGGCTTTGCCACAGTTTGTTCCCTTTTCATTTACCACTTCATGAGGTTTCTCATCTTCTCTGGAGTAATTCCAAGGTGGGGGGACAAATTTCCCTCATATTTCTCACTAATCAAAGAAAGTTAAGAGCACTATATTTCAAACACTTAAATAAAACCTGGTTAAATAAGAAAGAGAATCTTAGGTGAGAAAACCACAAGGCAAGTGACAAGACTTGTTGATTGGAGCAGATGTGAAATAGATACAGCTAGTGTGAATCTAACTGCCTAAAATCTCCAAAAGCATCAATGGGAAACCCACTTGTGGCCCCCAGGGATGCATCACATCCAGTGATGGCATGGACAACGGTGGATGACGGGCCCAGGCCAGAAACAATCCTTTGGGCTTTCTCAATATAGCACTCCAATGGGAAATAAAGCAGACAGATGTGATATCCAATTTTTTTAAAAAAGAAAAAGAAAAAAGAAATCTGTGTACAGATTTTGCTTTCAACAATTCCAACTTTTTTTCTTTTTTTTTAGCTTATTTTGCTCCTGGTTTCTCGTGAGCCAAGAATATAATCAACAGACGGGGCCAACCTGAAATTGCCCTGTGAAAAGTTGTGCAAAAGAATTTGACAATTGATATATCATTTGTCATCACTGAAGCCATCATTTCAAGGCTATCGTGCTCTTAATTTCAGCCAGAAACCTTTGAAAAATGGTAGCATTTTCTGGCCTTTGGGAAAGCAGCCATCTTTCCTGACGGGTATCAATTTTAGTTTGGTAAACCAAGGCTGTTTCCAATCAAGTTCAAATGAAAAGCTTGGTTCCACGGCGGGACCTATGGTAGAGAGACCTCAGCCCAATGCCAGAGAGACAGCTTTATTCCCACTTACAGGAGTCCCAAAGCAGGGTTCAAATTTCCTTGAGTCAAAATACTAAGGCTTTGAATCAGTCTGAAATCAAGGGTCGGGGTTGTCCTTCTTTATCTGTTTGGGTGAAATCAATTTTCTTCCAAACACTATTTACTTCTCACTTCCCTTGAGGGTTTACAGGTATTATAATGGGATTTCACTTATGATCTATGCTTTTTTCCATTTATAGCAATTGTTCTTGAACCTGACCATGCAAAAGAATTACCTGGAGCACTGTTTGAAAAACATAAATTACAGGGCTCCTCACCTCGGTCACTGAATCCAAATTTCCTGGAATGAGGCCTGGGAATTCATATTTTTATTCCCAAGTGATTCTAATGCCCAGATTTAATAGTCTAGTTACATTTTTCCCTCCCTCCCTCCCTTCCTTCCCATCCTCCTTGTGGGCTGCCCTAAAAACCTAAGCACCACATATAATAGTTTTAAAAACAGACAACATTCTCAGTTCCAAATCACCGCCAATTTACAAATAACATTTTGGAAGAAAACATGTCTGTAAACCTGGAACTTCTTATATGGCTACTGGCACCCTAAAGAATTTTGGAATCAGAATTAGAAAGGTGGTTATGTTCTTTCTCCTTGAAGATATCTAGGGAAACAGACATATGTCTAAGCACAAATTCTCATGCTTTATTTTAAGTCTTTATCATATTCAGAATGGCCAACACATGAAGAATTCAGATGTGGCCTAAATCCTACATACACTTGAAGTTCTGAGTTAAGCTGCTATCATTATCTTCTCTTGTTCTAAACTAACTGACCCTGATTTCCCTTAATCTTTCCTTGCAGGCATTCTCTCTGCTCTTGGATTGCTATTCTGTACTGCTCCATCAGGTTCTTCAAGCTAGGTACTCCTGATTCACCAAAAGGGACTAATATACCTTCAGGGCCTAAATGTTCTAATATAGTTTAGGACATTTATATTATATACTAATATAGTTTGAAAAGAGTTCATATGTCTCTTCAGGAAAATCTGATTTGTTGCTGGGGGAGGACTTAGACGGGTGGACCCAAATCTTAAGATCTACAAATTAATGTTCCAATTCAAACTCCTTTAGAATTCCTTAATTTAGTGGTTCTGCTGCATCTGACTTGCAGGCAGTTTCCAGGATCCCTATTACATAAAGATCAGGTCTTATTTCAAAGCCACTCATATTTTCCTTTATTCTTTTCTTCCTTTTCCTCTGAATTCTTGAGTTGTTTTAGTTCATCCTCTTTCTCATTCATTGGGCTATTCTGTACTTTCCCTCCTGCTGGTCAGTCTTCCCTAATGCTTGCAGTTTTTAACTGAACAATCATGCTTCTGGAAGATTGAAGGATTAGTACCCATTTTCACCCTTTCCTGTATCTGTACCCTTTGCCCCATAACTCTGAGTTCCTGTCTCTAAAAGGTTGACTGTCTACCTCCTCCCCTGGGTTTTGGGATTCGCCATTGACTTGCTTTGGCTAATGGCTCACGGGCAGTTCTGAGCCTACGCCTTGTGCCTGTTCAGCCCCCTTGCACCTCTGCCATTGCCGTAAAAGGAAATGGTCATGATTAGTTCATTAGCAGGGAAAATGAGAGCAGCCTCATCCAACCTACAGCTTAGAGTCCCTTAGCCGAGCTCGGCCAAAATTAGCAGACCCAGGCCAGCCCATCCACAAAGACCTTGTAAGACTGGAGGATGCTTATGTTTACAATGAACCTTTAAAGCAGTTCAAGTGACTAAGAGTATGAGAGAGAACCAATGCTTGACTTCAGAAAAGTGTCTTAGGTGACTGAGTATCCTTTAAGGAAGGAGCGGGGAGAGCTCCTTTCTTCCCTTGGGACTGAAGCTTAAAGATGCTGAATACTGTAGAAGAGAAGTTGTGGGTAAGATGAAGGGAAGCAGAAACTGACATCTAAGGTAGGAAGAAACTCCTCCCTCAAGAGGCCCTAAGGAGGAAATGATGCCCATTGGCAGCCCTGCTCCTACAGAAAATCAGCTCCAGGGAACACAGCTCCTTCTCCAACAAATGGCCAATGCCCATTTGGCTGATGTCCAGCAAAGCCGTGGTTATGGCAGAAGGAAATGCCCCCTGAATCCAGGCCTAAGCATCCCACCCCCACCCCTTTAGGCTGTTATGATTTCTTTCCTTCTGGCTTGGGAATCTCTCTCTTAAATGGCCTCCAAGAGATTGCCTGTATGCATTGAATGAGCTCTTTCTTCTGTTGACTCAAAGGATAAAAAGAGATTCTCTTTATTTTTCGGAGTATGGTCATGCCCACCTGAACCACAAACCAGCTCCTAACTCTTATATCTCGCTCCAATGATTAATTTAGCCAAAACTGAGTCTTGATTTAAGACTCCTCTCCCACGTGTAATAGCTCATCACAGGTGAGAGTTACCACCTATGGGGCTAGAACAACAATATATTTGTATTCAAGCCAAAGTGAAACTGCCAATGTGGCTGAAGACCACGTTTTCTGATGCCATTTAAGAAAACCAGAAAAGGTCACAGAACTGGTTTTATCCTACTTTCCAAATCCTGTCTGCCTTCCATCTGTAATAATACCTACTACATGAAATGAATGCACATGTCAGGCTCAGTGAGAAAAGATATCCAGGTTTTAAAAAAACAATTTTAAATCAAATTTTCTGCCCATCCATGTGCATAGGGGGCCTGCAATTGCAGAGGTGGCCTGCAATTCTCATCCCTGTTTCTTCCTCCTGCCTAGAACTCCTCGGCAGTATAATGCTGCCTCATGTGAACCTGGATCATGGTTCCTGCTGTGAACAGACAGTGCCCAGGCCACTTGGTTCCTAGAATTTTGCCAACTTGGACTGGAGAGTAATTCCCCAGCCTCCCTCTGCCAGGGAGGGGTCCCAGCCCCAATCCTTTCATTCAACAAACAGCTATGGAGCACCTGCGTGGTGCCAGACCCATCTGGAGTGTAGTGTAGTAAGAAAGAGAGAGGAAATGGACTGGAACTTTTAACAAGAGTGAAGATAAAGAGATGCTATACGGCATCAACTGTCACTGCAGCTGAAAGCACCATGGACTTGCCACTTTGAGACTTAAAAACAAACCTATAAAACCATGTCTCAGAGCTACCTTTTCCTCTCCAGTTTACTGTCAATATTTCCCATTATCCTTGGCTCCCTCATCTTGTCTAAGATGCAGCAAGCCGAGCCACTTCTGAGGAGAAGCATCCCCGAGGCTCAGGACTCCGGGCTACTTCATCCCACCCCCTCCCCTTTCTATCTTCTGGGCTTCTAACATGAAGTCCTTTCTTTTCCTGGGGTTCTGGAGGTACTTGTCCTCACAAGCTTGATGTCAGTATTTACAGGATTAAAATTTCTTCTTCTAATGGTATATATATACACATACACACACACACTAATATATAATTTAGCCTTTCCAATGTTATATATATATGCATATACATATTATTTAGCCTTTATCCTTTGTATTTTAAGAAAAAGTGTGTGTACGTATATGTGTGTGTATGTATATGTACATGTACACACACACGCACACACACACCCCATATAAACTTTTTCTTAGCCAGTTTCCCCCATAAGCAAAGCTTGGGCAAGCTGCTCTGAGAACTCTTTAAGGGGCATAAGGGCTCAAGCAAAGTAGGGACACAGGCCTTTGGGGCTTACAGTCGGTCTGCTTTTCCCTTTGGTGATGCTGTTGGGGTCCCCTAGGTACCCTCACCAGCTTCATTCACTCTTGGGTACAAATGACTGGTAGCAAGTTAGCTATTACTCTTTGTATTTTAAAAGAGCTCAAAACCTCAGGAGAAAGAGATGACCCTCTCCAAGGTGATATTTCCAGCAGAATTTGGTGGGATAAGGTGGCGGGGGAGATTTCGTTCTAAGGCATCTCCACACACCATCTTCCCCCACCATCTCACATCTCTGGCTGGGTGCCCTGGGACCTGGCGTGGCTACAGTTCCCAGGTGGAAAACTACATTTATTTTGCTTCTGTCTGAGCTTGGCCAGCCACTGACCATAGAGAGGTCACTTATCTCCCAGACTGAAATGTTCAGAACCTGGTTGAGGACCATAAAGGAAGCAACTCACCCTCTGAGCATTGAAACTAGACAATACAAAGTTACTTTTTAGAGCCCAGGCACACAGCTCACAGGGGTGCCCTCAGTTTCAATTACAAGACCCTTGGCTACAGTTTTCCCATTTCAAATTGATCAAATGTAGCAAATTTGACAACAGACCCACTAACAGCTAACAGCCTGAGCTCAAGAAGGAAAAAGACAAAAGCTGACAGAAGAACTCAAAAAGGGGACATTTAGTGAAGGGGCAAGCTGCTTACCACACCTAGTTGGTCCATGAAGACATCACTGTACTGTGTGAATCCCAATACAATACTTAGTACTCAGAGTCAAAATTCTGGGTTATATGGAAAAGTTTCAGTGGCAACAACGTACCTACTCTGTTTAGGAAGATAATTCTAAAGCCCTGGGAATGAGAAGCGCCCCCTAGAGGAGAGATGTGGTTACTGCACTGTAAAGTCACAGTTCGGGGGCCTGGGCTGGAAACCACCTACCTCTGAATGTTACCTTCAAGTTGTTTGACTCTTAACTCATCCTCCTCAGACTGCCGCCGCCTGGCTTCCTCCTCTTCCGCAGTTCCAGCAGGTACACCCTGCAGCAGCCATTTTTCCCGAAGCACTTTGGACTGTGGGAATGAGCGAAGAGAACAGACTAGATGATACCTTTCGGTCCACACCCTCCTCTCCCTCCGCGGTGTCTCCATCTTAGCTCCGCCCCTCATCAGCGTCCACCTGAATCGCTTCTCACTACTTGGCCCCCTACTTGCCTCTCTCGCCTAAGGCCCAGAGAGCCGCCAAAAGGATTGATTCCCACTTTTCTATTATTAAAAAATTTGAAAACATACAGAAAAACAGAGGAAACTATATGATGCATGCCTGTGTAATCTCATCTGGATTTCACACCTATAAACATTTTGCCATATTTTCCCACATATTCTTTCCACCAAAGCATTTTAAAGTAAATAACAAACATCATGACATGGCACCCATAAATATTTTAGTACGAGTCTCTAAAAAGTAAGGACATTTTTCTATGCAACTACAGTTCCATTATGACATTTCCTAAGATCACTGTAATATCCAGTCCATCTTAACGTGCTCTTTTTAAAAGATTAATCCATGTCACGCCTCTTCTTAAAAACTCATTTTTAATGACTCCCAACCATCCTCAGCAGGTGTCTCTTAATGGTACTAAAATTATGCACCCCACCTGTATCGGTGTCCCAATATAATCACGGAGTAAAATGAAGTTTTCGTGTTTTGGGTCAGTGGTTAGGAGGGAGTGACTGATTAGTGCTTTAAGAAGGGAAATGAAAACAGCTCAAGAGAAAGGCATGTTGAAACTCCCTAAAATGAAGAGCAAAGCATGTAAGGCACAGGAGAGGATTTCTGATTTGGGTTACCTAGTTGGCATTTGGTGGTTACTGGATGTTTGCCAGAGGCTGGACATCACGGCTGAGCATCCCTGTGGGCAGGTCGGTGGTCATGGGAATGGACCACTGTGAGGATGCATCACCAATTCTGCCAGAAGAAGGGCAGGCGACAAGTTCTTCCCAGCAAGGACTGGAATAATGGCCTTGAAGCCAGTCAACATAGAGTAAGTGCTAGGTTCTCTGGCTCCCTGGCATCCCCTCTATCTGAATCTCATTTGATCTCATTAGTTAGGGTGAGGAAGTGAAAGAAAGGGAGCTCTCATGATAACTAAGAGCCAGGTCATGCATGGCTTGGAACCAATTAAATATGATTTACGGAAGTAAGAGAAAGTGGACCATGTCTCTAACATTGTGGACACACAATTCAGACTACTGGTTTCCTTTCGATAGCTCTTACAAGCAAAAGATACACAAGTCCATAGACTCTCATTTTACATGGGATTAAGGGCTATTTATTATGAACCTATAAAATGAGTCACTAAAAATTACAAACATTTAGTAATAGTAAATTAGAATTCATTAATGGTTCTGATCTGCCATTCTACTGAGAAGTCAGGCAACCATTCAGCAGCATGAAGCAAGATGTACAGGAGCAAGTTCTGGTGGCTGGAATGCCTGCACTTCTGGTTGGACCTTTTGTTAGCAACGCATCGTCAGGGTGGTGTCCAGGTGGCCATAGTTTTCACTGGTGTTATTCTTCCTTTTCAATTACAAGTGGTTGGTGGAGATTTGTTTGGTCACTCTTAGAGTGCACAGAGAGGCATAATTATAGCTCTTGACCTGCAGCTTTCCGTTCATTAAAGACACCAGTTTGTTCACATATGATTCTTAACTGTATTGCTAAAGTGACTGCAGACAGGAGCCACCCTCTCACCCCAATGTGCTTCAACAGTTGCACAGCATTGCTAACATGTTGCCAGTAAACGTGTTATAAATAGTTTGCAAGCAGCAGAAACTAACACACCATTGTAAAGCAATTATACTCCAGTAAAGACATAAAAATAAATAAATTTTAAAAAAAGTTTTCAAGGACTACTCAGGAAAGTGTAAAAAAATACTTAAAAATTTATAGGGCATTGTTTAATAATATAAAATCATGTGTGAAAGCTCACGGTGCAATCTGTGTATGTTGGTGGCTCTCCTGTGGGCTGAATTGTGTCCCCGTCCCCAAATTCATACGTTGAAGTCTTAAGCCCCACTACTGCAGAATGTGACTATTTTGGAAATAGGGCTTTTAAAGAGGAAATTAACGTTAAATGAGGTCATTGGGATGGGCTCTAATCCAATATGACTGGTGTGCTTATAAAAAGAGATTAGGACACAGTCAAGCACAGAAAGATCGTGTAAAGACACCTGAGGAAGACAGCCATCAACAAGCCAAAGAGAGGGCATTAGAAGAAACTAACCCTGCTGATACCTTCATCTTGTACTTCTAGCCTCTAGAATTGTGGCAAAATACATTTCTGTTGTTTAGGACACCCAGTCTGTGGAATTTGTTATGGCAGCCCTAGCAAACTACTACGTTCTCCAAAGCTTTATTACAGAGATTCCCCCCACCCCTCACTGGAAAGTGGGAATGGGTGGGGTAAATTGGTTTCTCTTCCTAAGTGGGCTACAGAAGGAAAAAACAAACAAACAAACAAAACCCTCAGAACCACCATTCTCCACTCAAGCCACTCAAAATTCTCCAGGGAGCTCACACTCGCATATGCCAAGAGACCAGGTTGAACAATGGTTAACAGTCTGGATTCTGGAGCCAGTCTGCCCTTTACTAGCTGTGTGACCTAGGACAGGCCCTTAGCCTCACTGAGCCGCAGTCTCCTCATCCGTAAAATGGACACAACAACTGTGCTCATCTCGGAGGTGTGTTATGAGGATTTAAGTGAGTTCATACGTTAAAAGTGCTGGGTCTATACTTAGTACTATAGGAATGTTTATTCTTGTCGTTCGTCCTGCTCCCTTGGTCTCTCCTCTTTTCACCTGAGAAAGACCAGGTAAAATGCCACCTGAGAAGCCTTCCTCCACTTTTGCTGGCAGGATTAGTGTCTCCTATAGTGGAGAACATATTCTAGAGCATTCTTTATTTTTTAAATTCTATTTATTTATTTATTTGGCTGCACCACACAGCTTGTGGGATCTTAGTTTCATGACCAGGGATTGAACCCGGCCCATAGTGAAACGCCAAGTCCCAACCACTGGACCACCAGGAGACTCCTAGAGCATTCTTTAGATTACCCTCAAATTACTTCTTTTTATATCTGCCCCCCCTGTAGACTCCCAGCTCCTCAATGGCTAAGGCCATTCCTTATTCAGTTTTGCATCTCATTGTCTCACCCGGCTCAGTTCCAGCCAATGAATGAGTGAATGGGTGAATTGGAAAATTCTCGATTGTCTTTCACTCTGATTACTTGGGAGGAAGGGGTCACCCTTTCAGAGAGCTTCCTGTGCTAAAACGTTTGACATTAACCTAGTTCCACCCGTGGAAGGTAAAAACCTCAGGATTTTGGGAGACTGACATGCTGGCAACCTCAGACTTGGTGTGTGGACCCTTCTGGAAAAGCAGCCATGGAGAGTCCCAGTTTTCTGTGCCCCAGCAAGAGATGCTCTACAAGCCAGGGCTTCTTGAAATGCGAGGAAGTGGCTGATTTTGGGAATGTTCTGTCTGCTCTTCTTCAACCAGTGCCTCCGGCCACCAAGGGAAGGGTTGAATTACCCCACCCCACCCCATCTTCTGGCTGATTTAGCCCCAGCCATTGGTCAGCACCTCTGACAAAAGCAGCCTGGTGACCATGAACACCAAAAGCATATGTGCCCCCAGATCTGTCTCTTCGCTGGATACAGCAGTGACATCACCAAAACATCCGCAACAGCTGGAGCTAGGAAGAGAGGATCTAACAGAACAAGACAGTGGGCCTGGTCTCAGGGAAGGTGTTTCACAAAGGTGTTTTGACATTACAAAAACGAAAAAGCTTAGTTGTGTTTTCACTTGGCCCCAAAGTAATTGCTGTCAGGGAAAACCACCAATTCAAATCCATTTGCCTCCAGAGACTTCCTTAACCTACTCCAGATCCCCTCGTCTTGTACCCTAGAGCTGACTGTGTTAGGGCCTCGGATGTAAGGCACCTGTGCGTACTGATCACGCACGTCCGCCAAAAGCACCACCTTTCCTGTATCGCTCTGGCTCTCATTGGCCGCCTGAGTGTTTCAGAATTTAGTGACGAGCTCAGCAGAAGTGAAAACTAAAACCAAAAAGTTTTCTTTTCTTATGCCCTTATTGTCCAAGTAACAAACATCAAAGAAAAAAAAAAGTCTATCAAAGCGTGCAGGTACTACGAACTGTCAAAACTTCGCATTTGTCAAGCGGAGGCAACTGTGAAGAGTCAAGACAAAGAAGCAGCAGACGGGGAGCTGCCAGTTGACACACGGAGTCTTGACAGGGTTCCTGGAAGGCTGATGGAGAGACCTCCTGAAGTAAATCTGGTTCTTGCTCTGTGGGCCGGTCCAGCCTCGGAAAACAAAATTAGAACAGAGCCTCTCAAACTTACAGTCTGTATGAGGATTCCCAGGAGGGCCTGCTATAACACAGATTCCAGGGCCCTGTCCCCAGAGATGTTGACTCTGTGAATTGGGGATAGGGCCTGGGAGTCTGAATTTTAACAAGCTCCCAGGTGATGCTGTCACTGATGTCGCCAGACCGAGGACCACAGTCTGAGCAGCACTGCATAAGGACTACCCAAATGGCTGAGGAATGCAATAAGCTTTCCTGCTGGCTAGCCAAAAGGCACTACTCATCCTCTTGCAAACCTGTCTCTCCTGCATTCTCCATCTCAGGAACAGCAGGGTCCCCATCCATCCCTACATGCCAGGCACTCTGACAGGTCTGAAGACACCTCTCAGGAAGACAGGCAAGTCCCCACTCTCACCAAGTCTTCATTCCAATAAACATGGATGCAAGATCATTTCAGACTATGATACATGCATGGCAGGAGGCAGGCAGGATGATGTGACAAACAGGGACCGAGATAGGACACTTTAGGTGGGAAAGATCTGAGTACTTAAACGTTTGAGCTGAGATCTGAGATGCCAGGAAGGGCATTCAAGGTGGAGGGATGACAAATGTCATAGCTGGGAAGTGGGACAGAGTTTGGTGACCTTCAAGATTGTCTAATCAAATCTTTTTAATCTACAGATAAGGTAACTAAGCTAAAGCAACTTTTCAAGGTGATCCAGCTAAGCAGTGAGGAGTGTCTGGTGTGAGTGGGGGACAGTGGAAAGTGGGAGATGAATCAGTAAGTTTCAAAATCATTTTCTGTTCATTTGTCATTTTTATAAAGTCATTATCTAGCAATCTTTTTTTTTTTTTTTTTTGCGGTACGCGGGCCTCTCACTGTTGTGGCCTCTCCCGTTGCGGAGCACAGGCTGCGACGCGCAGGCTCAGCGGCCACGGCTCACGGGCCCAGCCGCTCCGCGGCATGTGGGATCTTCCCGGACGGGGGCACGGACCCATGTCCCCTGCATCGGCAGGCGGACTCTCAGCCACTGCGCCACCAGGGAAGCCCTCTAGCAATTCTTTTTACCTTATAGATCTGGCTTTGGTGTAAAAATTAGCCAAGACTTTCTCATTCTAAGACTTTTATCTGTGATTTCTTCTTATATTGCTGTGATTTTACTTTTTACTCCAAATCATTCATCCACCTGTAATCGGGCTAAAGCAGACATTGGCTGCGTTAGTGGGTGATGTTGGGAATCTGGCTAAATTCCATCTCCTAATAAAAAATGCCTTAAACATAGGGTGGCACAATGGTTGTGATGTGTTCTCATGCACTTGTGTCCCCTTCTCTATTCTCCTTCCCCTCCCCCTGATCACATCCCTTCCCCCGCATTGACTCCCAATAAGATCTTTGGTTTTTTTACATGATTCAGGCCACACAAAAGCCGATCCAAGACTTCCGACAGAAGAAACCAAGTTTTAACTTCCACTCAAGCTCTGTTTACGGGGTCTGGGGGAGATGTGATGGGGAGAAGGATGAGATGTGTACCCTGCCTGCCTGGTCAATATTTTCAAATTTGAACTTGGCCTTTTGCACAGACTACCAACCAAGGAAAGTCTAAAATTAGTTTGAACGGTTCACAATAGTGAGAAACACTGTAATGTCTTTGCAAGCAAGGCTCCTGATACCTTCGGGCTATTCAGCAAATGACCTTGGTGGGTTGACAATAAATATCTCGCAGGGTCACAATTCATTCTTTGATTTTTTTTTTTCCATTCAGTCTTCTGGAGAGGAAGGGCTGTGGTTTTTAAAATATAATGACAATTTTCATGGCTTGGATTAGAAAAAAACTCTAGTCAGGGTTCCTGCTCATGAATAAATAATTCAAAGACAGCTTATGTATTGAAGATGTGGTTATTAGCAATTGGATTCTGACCATGCTGACTATGTTATACAAACCTTTATAAATGTGACAGTCCCAAAGGGATGCATGTGGCAATATGTACTGAGTGCCTTTTCTTGCTGGGACCTTGAAATGACCAATGAAAGAGACAGATCTCTGGCAATTCAACCAAGGGGCAAAAGGGAATATTAAATTCAGTCTGTCTGGTATAATCCAATAGTTGATTTATTGTTTTAAACTCACATGATCACAAGTCACATAATAAAAACAATAAAAATAAGTAATTGTTTCCATGGAATTAAAAGCCAAGACAATTTTTCAGAAGAAGAATAATGATGGCTCTTGCTTTATGAAATATTATAATATATTAAAAGGCTAGAGGGATTAAAGAGAATGGAGTTGGCCCAGGAATGGCAGATTAATGGAATAAAAAGAACCCACAAATAGCAGACTCGAGTATAAGTGAGAAATATGTATATAATAAAGAAGACATCTAAATCAGTGGGGAAAAGGATGAATTAATCAACAAATCATGTTGAAGCAACTGTCTCACCATCAGTAAAAAGTAAAGTTATTCCTATCTTATTCCTTACAGGAAAATAAATTCTAGATTTTAATCCTAAAACTACTGAAGTATAAGAAACATCATAGATAAGTGTTTGAGATGAAGGTGTTCTTTCCAAGGACGACATCAAGGTCAGAAATTATAAAGTAAATGAATGTTAGATGTGATTTCATAAAAATTATAAAATTTTGTATGAGAATTTAAAAGAACCCATATACAAAAATCAAAAAAGAGATAAAGGCTAATGCATTTTGGAGACTAATGTTAATATGATTTCATTTTACTCACAAGCTGATGAGGCCTGTGGTAAGGGTTCCGTGTCTTAATCCATAAAAATATACTGGGTTCTATCTGGGTGCTGAGCAGACAACTGATATGTTTTTCTTTATATTTTGCTGTACTTTTGGATTTCACTCTTGCAATGATCATACATTCCTTCCTTTTATTATCAGCAAAAGTAATATAGCTATTAAAATTGCCTACTGGTCCCATATGTGAGCATTTCTTGGAAATTCTCGCATCACAAATGTCAGATACTCAATACAGCTAAGGATCTTATAAAAAGAAACCTGAGTTTAATTTGGCTAGGACGTCGAAGTACCTGGAGGTTTCCTAATCACTGGGGTGTAGCAGCTAATATTTCAATATTTTCTTCATCGCCTTACAGAATTTGCTTATCATTCATATAAAAAGTAATGATATTCCATTTTGTGGAGTTACTATATAGCCCTAACTATTGCAATTAGGAAATATATTAGTCAAATATACAAGTATCAAGATGATTGCACTGCAAAATTTATTTGTTTTGACAAGAGACCAGTCAATCTGTCTAAATAATTCATATCTCATTGCATGAGAATACGCATTCAAAGACTATTTGATAATGAGAATTATATCTTAATAAATATGAAATCAAATTCTAATGCTTTTCCATTTAACTTTGCACTGAGAATAATTTTTCTGAGAGCACATCTGGAATTTTGAAAAATGCTAAAATAAATAGCAATTCCTGACATATTTCTTAATATTTTCTACTTCAAGGAACTACGAATCATCACTGTGGCACATCTCCACATGGTCCAAACTTTCCAGAGCCCATGAGAATATACTTAGAGTAAAAGAGGCAGTGATGATAGTAACTGACATCTTTCTAGACTAATTATGTCATTTGGAGGAAACAGTGTCCTGGAGAAAGCATGGTTATGGTGACAGTGCTGGGGTTCAGTCGGGCTCCCCCACTCAGAGTCTCCCTGTTCTTGGGCAGATTACTTGTTCTCACCAGTTTGTTTCCTCACCTGTAGGATGGGGAGAGTAGTATCGACTGTGTGGTCATTATTGAGGGGATGTATCTAAAGGCACATATTGGGCACTGAAAGAAAATGATGACCACTACTGAGAATGGACACGGGGATGACATGGCTGCTATGCTGCCATCAGGAAGCTGGCTGAGTCTCTACCAAGAGCTCACGGGGGAACTACAACCTCAATGAACTTACTACCATCCGGGGGTGAGGCTGCTAAGCTCCAAACAGTGATCACAGGGAAGATGACTCACATTATTTAAGGTCAGTCAACAGTTAACTGATTGAAGGTAGAACATATTCATTTCTCGTGCCTGAAGTGATCATCTCTCTCAATCAGGCACCACCCTCCTTATTATTAAAATAACTCTATTTTGGGGAGGATGGACTCAGAACAAAGAGAGGCAGACTCATGAGGGAAGTGTCACCTGCATCATGGTGAGGCCAGTCACTGTCCTCACCTTACCGCAGACGTCAGTTCACCAGAGCAGAGACACTCGGGGCCTCCCAGAGCTGGGGTCTCTCTCCAGGGTAGCACCCAATAAACCACCTTTGCAACCTCTGAGCTTCCCTTTTTCGTTGTTCAAGGCTAGTGGTCCACCCTTACTACAGAGGTCTTCCCTAGCAAGAGAAATTATAATGCACTGGTCTCCACTTATTAAATTTCCATCATTTCCAATCCTTTCTCCCCAGGTATAGCAAGGTAACCTTGGTGAAAGTCCTGGGTGTTCCCTTAAATAATCAGTCTCATCAACTGTGTGAGAATTTTAGCAGGATAACCAAAGAGAACTATCTTATTCCCCTGTTTCTAAGTCTTTGAAGGAATCTCACTGCTTCCCCATGCAATACTAAGTCATCTGTACTGTTGTTTCTGTTGATTGGATGGATGGATGGATGAAAAATGGACAGATGGAATATGAAAAGAATATTGTAACACTGGACTGGATCAGCAATGAATGAATCCTCGGTATCTTATCTGACACCCAGAAAGATAAAAGGTAGGACAAAAGAAACTTGATCTTCTGACATACATTTATTGCCAGACTTTTGATTCAAGGAATGCAGAAGCAAAGAACCACATTGAGCTGAAAGAGGAGAGAGTCTGTCTAGTCAAAAACAGCCTCTCATTCTTTCACTCTTCTTGTTCAAAAGTTCACCTTTTAAGCAAGAATATGATGAGGTTTAATACATTTTGGTCTCTAATAAGGAGTGAGTTGACTATACTCTGAGCCAGAGATCCAGCTCTGTCCAGATTGACCTTGAACAATTCACTCGGTTCTATTAAGTGTGTTTAAGCCCCCCCTCTCTGTAAGAAGAGGATGCTAACTTTAGCCCTCAATCCTCCCTCAGGAATGTGGTAAGGAAAGAGTAGTGGCATACAGGGTAGATGCAAGCTTCCTACAAAGAAAGGTCCATAAATGGATTTACACGATGAGCAGAAAGAAACAGGCAATATTCTCGGTATCGTGCTGCCATTCTTCCTTTAAAACACCTTTCTCTAGTTCAAGCTAATGGTGAACTGATAAATATGTGAAGCAGATTTAGGTCATGCTGCTATTTATTTTTTTTATTTTAATAGATCTTTATTAGAGTATAATTGCTTCACAGTACTGTGTTAATTTCTGTTGCACAACAAAGCGAATCAGCCCTATGCATACACATGTCCCTACATCCCCTCATGCTGCTATTTAAAATCAGGAACTCGCTTGCTGATAATTTTATTCTGAGGATTCATTCAGCACAACCCCGTCTTCTAGAAAAGAATGGGAAACGCAACCATGAAGGTTCATCTTGTTAAAAAATAATCCACACCTAGCATCACCTGGAGAGTCAGCCCCACCTTCCCAACTAGCCCTCTGAGCGATGCAATTTCTGTACATGTAATGTCACGGCAACTTGGTGTGAGCACGAGAGGGTTTTTCTAAAAAAGCCCAGGAGCGGCAGAAAGCAAGCAGCGACTCCCAGCTGGCCACTGGTCACACTATTCTCTGAGCCTGCAGAAAGCAACATTCTGCAACCAGTGGAGTCCTTGTGACAGTAACAGAGCTTTCTCCTGGGTTGTCATCAATTATGATGCTTAAGTGCATTATGTTTTAAAGAAAAATAAATAAGCATCTCTCTCTCTCTCTCTCTCTCTCATGGTGCAATGGAAACCAATCAAGTCAAATCATTTCAATACTGTCTTTGACAGTGTTCTAACAGGATACTTTCAAAATTGTTAAAGTAGAAAGAAAACACGTGAATAACCTGAAGTGCCCAGCACTGCTCATTTATCAGACCATATACTGCTCTTATCTCCCTTTTCTCCAGATCAAGAAAGAAAAGATTAATATTTTTAATTTAGTAAAGAGCATGTTAAATGTATCTTTGGGAACCTCTGTACACACACACACACACACACACACACACACACACACACACACACACACACACACACACACACACACACACACACACACACACACACACACACACCATCTATGTTTTGGAGACACAGCCCTGGAACACTGCCTCACCCACCATGTGGAAATTCTCCAATTTCTATATATAACCACCGCAGTTCACAGGCACACACACCCCCAACCCATCCACAGGCACCTATCAGCTCATCATGCTTGCAGAAATTGTAATGCTGTAACAATGCCCTGAATTTGAGAAATTCACAAGCCCAGAGATGGTTTCCTGACAATGAAAAAGGGCTGGTGCAGCCCGCGGCGGCACCTTCACACCAGGGCAGGCTCTGCCCAGCTCTCTGGCGTGTGATCTGCATGTCTAATAATGGAACAGGTTTGTGGGATCAGCCGCTTACCTTGGAATGCTGCAGCAGAAGTATCTGCTCGTCCAGCTCTTGGCGCTTGCCTTCTATTTCCGTCTGCCTCTTTCTTTTTTCCTTGAAAATAAAAAGAGAGAGAGAGAGGCTGTAAGAGTGGGTGGGTGTTGGCTCCAGGAATTTGAAGGTAGGAAGCAGCAGCAGCTGTACACATCTGCAGAGACCCTTCCAGAGATGCTGGGCACACACACTGTTGTCACCTGCCCCTTCGTGTCTGGGTGTGTTGTAAGCAGCAGCCTTCTCTTAACATGTCTGCTGTGGGCTCGGTGAGTGGGAGAAATTCTCTTCACTCAGCCAAGCTGCAACAATTTAATCCAGAAGAAAAGGCAGCTTCTACACACACATACACACACACACACACACACACACACACACACGCACGCACACACACACAGAGTCATGTTCTGTGCAGTGTTAATTCAGAGACAAAGAATAAAAATGTCTCAATTGTGAAGACAGAGGTTGTTTCCAACTGCAAAGATGATAGAATAAACAGTGGGAAATTCTGGGGTTAGATTCCTGTTATCAAAATACAACATATAAATAATGCAATGCAATTTCAAATTTTATAGGACAAATCATCCAGTTGGACCTACCAAACAATGCAAATTAGATGGGTGATCTTTGTTTAAGTTCATCTTGGAGGGAGCACTTCATGTTGGGAGGGCTTGCTGAGGTTATGGTAAACGTGAAGTCTAGACTTGGTCTGCCTGGGTCCACCTCCCAGCTTTTCTGTTTGCTACTTGTGTGACCTCTGATGAATCCTTTTACCTCCCTGGGTCTAAGTCTTCTCTCGCATAAAGAGGAGGTAAGAATTGTACCTAAACCATATGGCTGGGGCATGGATTAAATGAGATGATATATGTAAAGGACCTAGAACAATGACCTGGCACACAGTAAATGCTCAATAAATATTATTTGCCATTACACTTACTGTCACATGTTTACTTCTAGGCAATGCCTAGAAACTGGTTTTAAAGGGATGTATTTCCCTTGTATTCAGAGCATAACTGTTCCATTCGAGTGTATGCTTATTATTTTTCTTCTCTATACATCTCCAATATAGACAATAAACATCACATAAAAGTGATTAATTGAAGAATAGAAAGGATTGCCCTTATGATAGCTTACTTGTTCAATGTTTCGTTTCCAAAGTGCATAAGGGGGTGGTTTTTTGAGACATTTACTGCAATGGATTATTTCCCTTTACTCACATATGCAGGGAAACTTGTTGGACAAGACATAATGGCATTTTACACTACAACAGCCAAATCCTGGAGAAGACAATAATGTAAAAGCCTGGTTGTTCTGCTCTGTGTTAAGGGAAGCTTTTATTTTATGTAGTTGCTATGTTTCTGGGGATGTGCTTGTACCACTGCTATACAAATCAACATAGTAATAATTTATGTTATAACCAAGTTTTTCTGTGTAATGCACAGACTTTTAAGAAATAGTAGCTTATAATCTCAAGCCACTGGGACATAATATCTAAGTCAGGGACATAACCTCTCTGGCAAAGTGAGGCCTGAGGACATTTTAGGAACTTACTATTTACCAAAGAACTCCAATCCATGGGGCATCACTGATGCTGCTAATCCCAGAGGATGTCCAAGAACACACAATATATGGCAGCAGATGGGAAAAGTGAGGACCACTGAGGAGAGCCCACCTATCCAGCAACTCAAAGGAACGTAAGTAAGTGCAGCCACTATGGAAAACAGTCTGGAGGTTCCTCAGAAAACTAAAAATAGAATTATCACATGAATCCTACTCCTGGGCATGTACCCAGACAAAACTATAATTCAAAAAGATACACACACCCCTAAGTTCATAGCCACACTATTCACAATAGCCAAAACGTGGAAACAACCTAAATGTCCATCAACAGATGAATGGATAAAGAAGATATGGTACATATATACGATGGAATACTACTCAGCCGTAAAAAAGAATGAAATGATGCCATTTGCAGCAACATGGGTAGACCCTAGAGATTATCATACTAAGTGAAGTAAGTCAGAAGGAGAAAGACAAACACCATATGATATCACATATATGTAGAATCTAAAATATGGCACAAGTGAACTTATCTGCAAAACAGAAACAGACTCACAGACATAGAGAACAGACTTGTGGTTGCCAAGGGGGAGGGAGGTGGGGGAGGGAAGTATTGGGAGTTTGGGATTAGCAGATGCAAACTATTATATATAGAATGCATAAACAACAAGGTCCTACTGTATGGCACAGAGAACTATATTCAATATCCTGTGATAAACCATGATGGAAAAGAATATTAAAAAAATGAATGTCTATATGCATATAATTGAGTCACTCTGCTATACAGCAGAGATTGTAACAACATTGTAAATCAACTATACTTCAATAAAAAAATAAATAAAAATTTTAAAAGGTACCAATGACAAAGCAAGGACCTCCAGAACCAGCCACTATCTCTTTATTCTAGAATTTCTCAACAGTAGGTTTACTGGACTTTATCTTTCATTCCCACAGTCTATCAAGGTACGGAGTTGTCCTATATTTAAATCCAGAATCAAGACATGGTATGTCGGGGACTTCCCTGGTGGCACAGTGGTTAAGAATCTGCCTGCCAATGCAGGGGACACGGGTTTGAGCCCTGGTCCAGGAAGATCCCACATGCTGAGAAGCAACTAAGCCCGTGTGCCACAACTACTGAGCCTGTGCCCTAGATCCCAGGAGCCACAACTACTGGGCCTGCGTGCCACAACTACTGAAGCCTGCACGCCTAGAGCCCATGCTCTGCAACAAGAGAAGCCACTGCAATGAGAAGCCCACACACCACAACGAAGAGTAGCCCCCGCTCGCTGCAACTAGAGAAAGCTCGCGTGCAGCAACGAAGACCCAACGCAGCAATTAATTAATTTTTTAAAAAAGAATCAAAGAAAAACATAGTATATCACGAGTACAAGATGCTGATGACTCAATAATTCCATCCATATGAATTGAGTGCTGTGTGTGCTACAGACTGAATGTTTGTGTTCTCCCCAAAATTCGTATTTTGAAACTTAATCCCCAAGGTGATAATGGTATTAGGAGGTGGGACTTTTGGGAGGTGATTAGGTCATGAGGGTGGAGCTCATGAATGAGATCAGTGCTCTCATAAAGAGACCCCAGCGAGCTCTTTCACCCCTTCCACAATGTGAGGACACAACAGCAAGACAGCTGCCTGTGAACCAGGTGCAGGCCCCCACTAGACACCAACTCGGTGGGTGCCTTGATCTTAGACTTCTAAGACTTCTTAGAACTGTGAGAAAAAAATTTCGGTTGTTTATAAGCCAGCCAGTCTATGGTATTTCATTAGAGAAGACTGAATGTACAAAGACAATGTTCTACTTACAGATCTGGTCATTTGCAAATCCTTCCTAGGCTTTCCCACCTCTGAGCCTTTGTTCATATAAAGTTCTCACTCTGCACATTGCCCTCCATCATATTGGTGAACCATGCTTTGAACAGAAGAAATATCACCAGATGGTACAAGCGGGGAATCTTTATATGAGTAGACTCATTGGTGGTCACTGTGAACAGATATGATCATGAAAGATGCAGGTTTTAAGTCAGTTCTTTAAGGAACTAACTAAGGTAGGAATTAGGTCAATACAGATTAATGGGCAGCACATTCCAAGGAATGTGTGAGTAAGGGCAGAAATACACTGCATATTCCAGGGACAACGAGGAGAGAAATAAAACTCAGGTGCAGGGCTTGCCTTTAGGAATAGAGATCGATGATTCAAAAGACTGGCTAGGACTAGACCTCTGAGGGCCTTGGATGCCAGGCTAAGAAGCTTGGATTTTATTACACGGACAATGTAACCTCATTGTAGGGTGCTAAGCAAGAGAGTAATACGGTGCAATGGCATTTTAGGAACATTATCTGGCACTGGTATATAGGATGGATTAATAGGAATTGGGATACATTTCCTGAAAATGGCCAGATAGTAAACATTCTAGGTTTTGTGGGACATACAGTCTCTGTTGCAACTACTCAATGCTGCCATTGCAGTACAAAAACAGCTGTAGACAATCTATAAATAAAAGAGCGTGTCTGTGTTCTAATGAGCCTTCATTGACAAACACAGGTGGGGGCCAGATTTAGCCCATCTTCATAGTTTGCTGACCTCTGGATGAAAAGATCATTACATGTCTTAGAAAGAAGCCCTACACTGTTCGCGGGAATGTAAATTGGTGCAGCCACTACGGAAAACAGTCTGGAGGTTTCTCAAAAAACTAAAAATAGAGTCACCATATGATCCAGCAATCCCACTCCTGGGCATGTATCCAGACAAAACTATAATTTGAAAAGATACATGCACCCCAGTGTTCACAGCACCACTACTTACAATAGCCAAGACATGGAAACAATCTAAATGTCTACTGACAGATGAATGGATAAAGAAGATGTGCTGTGTCTGTATATATACAATGGAATATATATATATATATATATATACACACACACACAATAGAATACTACTCAGCCATAAAAAAGAATGAAATAATGCCATTTGCAGAAACATGGATGGACCTAGAGATTATCGTACTAAGTGGTCAGAAAGAGAAAGACAAATACGATATGGTATCATTTATGTGTGGAATCTAAAATATGACACAAATGCACTTATTTACCAAGCAGAAACAGATGCACAGACATAGAGCAAAGACTTGTGGTTGCCGGGGGGAGGGGTAATGGGGGAGGGATGGATTGCCACGATGGGGGGTGGGGGAGTTTGGGGTTAGCAGATGCAAACTATTCTACATAGAATGGATAGACAACAATGTCCTACTGTATAGCACAGGGAAATATACTTAATATCCTGTGATAAACCATCATGGAAAAGAATATGAAAAAGAATATATATATATATATATCTGAATCACTTTGCTGTACACCAGAAATTAACATTACATTGTAAATCAACTATATCTCAGTAAAAAATACATTCTAAAAATGTCTTAGGAGGATGCAACATTCACCCTGGGGTATGGTGGGGATGGATGAACTAACAAGCCCATCCTAGCTCAGAGCTGTTCCACTCAGATTGGGAAGAAAAGGACAAATACAAATAGAGTTGATGAGGCTCAGGTCTAATAAGATCTAGAGGGTGGGGGCAATATGGTATCTTGGCTCTGAGCCACACAGAGAGCTCTGGTGCAGGAACGGGCAACAGGGGGAAAGTGGTGCTTTCCCACTTATTCTGTATTCACATCTTCCCTGAGGAAACTTCATATTGGGTTGAAGGTAGAAATCAAAGAGTTGTTAACATATGCAACCAGGGGCTTCCCTGGTGGCGCAGTGGTTGAGAGTCCGCCTGCCGATGCAGGGGACGCGGGTTCGTGCCCCGGTCCGGGAGGATCCCGCGTGTCGCGGAGCAGCTGGGCTGGTGGTCCGTGGCCGCTGAGCCTGCGCGTCCGGAGCCTGTGCTCCGCAACGGGAGAGGCCACAACAGTGAGAGGCCCGCGTACCGCAAAAAACAAAAACAAAAACAAAAACAAAAACATATGCAACCAGGCATCAGTATCAGCATGTTCTCATCTGTGTTCTATCTGATGAAGACTCTGGGCTTAGCCCTGTCACAAGGCTAAGGCTATGGCTATTGTGGGATCCTTTATGTCCCCTTCCACAGTGATGGAGTTAGGTCTTGAAATCACTCCTGACTGGACAAGAGGTAAGATGTGCAATCAGCCTGTGTACAGAGTTAGATATGAGCCATAGTACAGCACGTTCGAGGCGGCCACCATTGGCTTCCTGACGCTTGCTTGCTTGGTCCAGGCCATGCTCCTCACCTGGCGAGCTTGCTGCTTCCCAGACTTCTCCTTCCCTTAATCAAGGCAAAACCACTAGCTCTTGGGTTCTCTTCTCACTCCTTCTCAAATGTCTAAATGTAGACATTCAGCCTACATGATTTTCTTTACTCTCATCAACTATACAACCTATACAATATCAGTATAGATAACTAGCAGATCTATATTTTCAGCCTAGATCTCTCCTTTGAGCTCCAGGTTCCCCTATCCAACTGCCAAACGTTCATGTCCAGTGCCTCAAACCTAACCCTTGAGTCATCCTCTCGGCCATCCCTCCTCCCCTACTCTCACACCTGTTCCTTCTGTATTCCTCATCTCAGAAAATGACATGACCTAAGTTGGAAATCTGATTTATTCTAGACTCCACTGTCTTAAAAGACCAAGTCCTGATGATACTGCTCGTCATTTTCCACGCCTTCTACGTCCCCACTAGAACCTTTATTACAACCTTAACATTCCCTCCTTTATCTTCCCACCCCCCCACGTAGACTACTCTACATGAGTATATTTCTCATGCTATAGCGCTGAACTGTTCATACTCTCTTTCCACCTGGATTACTGCAGTGGTTTCCTCACTATCCTTCCTGCCTCTGAGGCTTGGCTCTGAGTAAGTCACCCTCTGCTTTAGTGATATTCTAAAATGGAAATCTGACTGCTTCCATCCCTGGCCTAAAATCCCAGAAATGTCTCTCACCGCCTACAGTGCAAATAGTTAAGTTCCTTCACATGGCCAAGAGGGCCCTCCGTATCTCACAGTTTCATCTCAAGCCATGACCCCCCTAATGATATGCTCCAACCTCAACACACGATCTGAAGTGTCCTGATCTGCCAGGTGGGTTCATGCCTTCCTGGTTTTGCTCTTACTGCTTCCTCTAACAATAATGGATTTCCCTCACTCCTTCATCTAATGAAAACCTTTTTCTCTTTGACAACACAGCTTAAATATCCATAAAGCTTGAGCAACCACCTGCCCAGTCTTTCTTCCATCAGAGAACCCACATACCCTCACTATAAATGGTGGTGGAAATGCCAGTTTTGATTAGTCACATATAGCCCAGCTCATTCCTGCCACCAGGACTTGTGTGAGATACAGGTTAGGACAATCAAACTACCTTATCTCGTTGCAGTAGGGACTGGTCCAAGGAGCAGCTAGAGGACCAAAGCAGAACCAAGAAGAGACATTTCTAGGAATAGACACATGAATACTGGGAGAGAAAAGCTCCCTTTTCACTAAGGTTAAGCTGGGATGATGTCTATCTGAGTGGCAATTTTCCCAAGCCACATGGAAGAAACACATCCATGCTGGAGAAAGGTTAACCCACAGAGAGAAGCAGAGCTGGAAGACAGAGAAAGGAGGATCCAAGTGAGATTGTTTGAGTCCCAGATCTAGTTATGCATGAAGCCAGAACCATCCGTGGGCTTCCTAAATTATATACACTCATAACCTCCCTTCTGCTTAAGCTAGTTTGAGTGGTGTTTCTCTCACTTGCAGCTCAAAGAGTTCTGACAAGTACAGAGGACTTCTCTGCTCCCTCCAAAGAGAATTCATCACCCCTTCCTTCTTTCTTCCCTTCATGGGCTGTGGACCTTTCTACATTAGTACCTCGAGCACTTTAGGACTTTATGCACTTAACTGTTTACACATCTTCTCCCTCTACCAAACTATGGGCATCTTGAGGACAAGGATATTGGCTCATGCATCTCCAAAGTCTAGACTGTTGCATGGTAGAGACACGTAACAGACACTCAGTAAGAATCTTTGAATGAGATACTTGTTCTTCTCCCATCATGTTCCTGTCTGTCCAGATCCCTCATTCAAATGCATCATGAATCTGCACTCATGATTTCAATGGCAGTAAAATACCTCACTGAAAACACATTAGCCGTCAGTCCACAAAACCAGAAGTATCTTTCTGTTAAAGATGTCAGCCCATATGGAATAAACCTTTATGGCTTTGCACAGAAGACAAGAGTTGAGAAATCTCATTCTGGGAAAGAATCATGGAAAGCTCACTCTGGGGAGAAAGGCTGGGGGAAATAGAAATTCCAGGGAAAGCATAACGAGCTGACAGTAGCAAACTATTCAGGGGGAATGTGCCTCAAGAGACATCTGGAATGAAGTGACCTCAATCCATTAGGAAGATTTCCAGATCCTTCCACGATCTGGGAGGCCTAGCAAGCCACTTTCATCATCTTTCTGCGAATTACGTATTTTCCTGGCAAGTATTTTCTGGAAGTATTGCAACATTATGAAACTGCAAACTCTTAGTGTAGATAGGAGCCACCATATAGAATGGAGGACACTGTTCGAAGGCGGCTAATAAGTATGATGGGAAGACAGGTATTAGAAGTAGTTAGGAAGCCCATGTCCACCCTGGTGCAGCTTTAGGCAGACTCCCTCTTCTCTCCAGTTTAATGCTGCTGTAGAACCAATGCCATTTATATGTCTGAGGAAACAAAAGGAAGACGGTCAGTCTGAAAACTGAGAACCTGAGTGACCAGGTATAAAACAATAAAGAGGTGCCCACTCAGCTTAGTCCAACTGCCTGTCCAGCTAACTTGCATGCTGCATTTGCTCAGCAAGACACATCCCCATTAGAGATCAGTTATCTGATCTCGATGCCATTAGATATTAAGACCCTCTCTCCTAGCTCTGACTTCAAGGTCACCCATTATGATCTTGATTATATTCAAGCTTTGAAAGTAGTTACCTAAATGGAGAGATAACACTCGTTAAGCTCCCTGCAATGTCATCCACTATAAATAAACTGGCACTTGGGTTTGTAGTTGAGTGTACTAAAAAGTTTTAAGTTCGTATGTAGTTTTCTGATCTTACAAAACTAAGTAACAGAATCTAGAGTCAGTTTAAAAAGCTTGGTCAAAAGGACAAGTAAATTAGATTTCCTGTAATCACACTATTCTGCCCCGCCATGCACCCACCCAACTCTCAACATCACCACGTGGAGCAGAGAATTCTACAGCTATATTCATTCCTCATTGCTTAGTTTAGATCAGCATCTCCACGTAGGTAAATTCTCTTTTATTCACCTGACTACTTGGCCTTGAGCTTGCCAGCTTTTGGTAAAGGAGGGAAGTGCTTGCTTTGTATTGTTTTTAACAGAAATTATAAAGTCAACAGAAAGAATTTTAAATAGGAAAAGAAGACATTGATTAGTTCAAACTTCATGACTAGTTTTTGAAAGCATAATATAACACCTAGAATCTTAAGAAACACCATATAGAGCTTGGATGTAAAATTGTTACTAATTACACCTAACAGTTAATATTGCTAGTCTGTTACTGCCAAGTCAAATGCATAACACAGGAGAGTTTCAGCTTAAAGTCTTTAGTAGATACTTTATAATCCATATGAATTATATCTTAAGGCTATTTTTATGGTCTGCCCACACTGTTGCTCCTTAATAACTGTTTAAACGTATAGCTACATTTTTGCTTTAATGGTCATAATATCAAACTGTTTTGCTAGGAGTGCTTCCCTTTAGCGGTCTTCTCTGGAGATCAAGAAGGAAAGTAGTCTGATACAGCTCTCATCAGAAAGTAAGATCTACTTCTTGGTACCATATTGACAAGCCCACTATGGTGAAAAAAATGAGCACTGTCTGTACAAGGAGAATGGTTGAGAGCTCTGAGGAAGTCCCAAATGCCAGAAATTACATAATCAGATTCACCTGCAGAAGGTAGTCTCCCTTTCACCACCCTCAACGAGTTGTGATATTCCCCCCATGAAGCCACATGAGCACTGAACTGGGACTCAGGACATGTGCCTTCATATGGGTGCTCTGCCACTAACCCCTCAGTGACACAGACTAGTCCCTTATTGATTCTGGGCCTTAGATTTGGCACGTAATACGAGCGAGTTGGACCAGCTTCATTCTATGGTTCCGCCTATCTCCAGGATTCTGCAGTGCTAGGGAGAGCAACTTCATGTGCTAGGCAACCTACAAAATGCGAGAAAATATTTGCAGATGATGTGGCTGACAGGGGTTAATATCCAAAATATATGAAAAGCTCATACAACTCAATATCAAAAAAAAACCCAATCAAAAAATGGGCAGAAGACCTAAATAAACATTTCTCCAAAGAAGACATACAGATGGCCAAGAGGCACATGAAAAGATGCTCAGCATCACTAATCTTTAGAGAAATGCTAGTCAAAACCACAGTGAGGTATCGCCTCACACGGGCCAGAATGGCCGTCATCAAAAATCGACAAACAACAAATGCTCGAGAGGGTGTGGAGAAAAGGGAGCCCTCCTGCACTGTTGGTGGGAATGTAAACTGATACAGCCACTATGGAGAACAGGATGGAGGTTCCTTAAAAAACTACAAATAGAACTACCATACGACCCAGCAATCCCACTACTGGGCATATACCCTGAGAAATCCATAATTCAAAAAGAGTCATGTACCACAATGTTCACTGCAGCTCTATTTACAATAGCCAGGACATGGAAGCAACCTAAGTATCCATCGACAGATGAATGGATAAAGAAGATGTGGCACATATATACAATGGAATATTACTCAGACATAAAAAGAAACGAAATTGAGTTATTTGTAGTGAGGTGGATGGACCTAGAGACTGTCATACACAGTGAAGTAAGTCAGAAAGAGAAAAACAAATACCGTATGCTAACACATATATATGGAATCTAAAAAAACAGTACTGATGAAACTAGTGGCAGGGCAGGAATAAAGACGCAGACGTAGACAACGAACTTGAGGACACAGTGGGGAAGGGGAAGCTGGGACGAAGTGAGGGAGTAGCACTGACATATATACACTACCAAATGTAAAATAGATAACTAGTGGGAAGTTGCTGCATAGCCCAGGGAGATCATCTCGACGCTTTTTGATGATCTAGAGGGGTGGGGTAGGGAGGGTGGGAGGGAGGCTAAAGAGGGAGCGGATATGGGGATATATGTATACATATAGCTGATTCACTTTGTTGTACAGCAGAAACTAACACAACTTTGTAAAGCAATTATACTCCAATAAAGATATTAAAAAAAAAAAGAATGAAATATTGCCCTTTGCAGCAACATGGATGGATCTAGAGAATATCATACTAAGTGAAGTAAGTCAGCCAGAGAAAAACAAATACTATATGACTCAATTATATGTGGAATCTAAAAAGTAATACAAGTGAATCTATACAAAACAGAAGCAGATGCACATAGAAAACAAACTTATGGTTACCAAAGGGGGAAGGTGGGGGTAGGAATAAATTAGGAATTTGGGAGTTACATATACACACTACTATATATAAAATAGATAAAAAAACAAGGACCTACTGTATAGCACAGGGAACTATACTCAATATTTTGTAATAACCTATAATGGAAAAGAATCTGAAAAAGATATATATAGCTAGATATAGATATATCTGTATCACTTTGCCGTACACCTGAAACTAACACAATATTGTAAATCAACTATACATCTGTAAAAAATAAATTAAAAAAATGATGATAACAATAATAACAATAATAGCAACTAAGTTTACTACTTGCTATGGGCCAGGCATTGTTCTAAGGATTCCCCTTCAGTTAATCCTCAGAACACTTTGAGGTAGGTACCTTTAATATTCCTGATTTTATGGATAAGAATACTCAAGTCTAGTCTAGGGTGAGTAAACTTGTTCAAGGTCATGAGCCAAGAAGTAGCCAAGTAGGGGTTGAAACTGAGACAGTCTGACTCCTGAGCACTTTATCATGGATAGAGATGTGCTCTGGCTGTTAAGATTTCTTTAGCTTTGAGTGAACTCCGTACAGGACACATGAAACATTATCTTGCCACCTTCACACTCGAGTGCCAAAACTTCCCAGAACAAATGAGCTGTTGAAAATGCAAAACACTCTGGTGTCAAACCCCTCCACTCTTAAAACAAGAGGCCTCTTACAAAATCCAGGAGCATTTCCCAATCCCAAAGGAATAGGTCGAGGCTGGGTTGGAACCTTCATCAATGCCTGGTAAACCAATATATTCGTTTACTTCAATTTCCAGGAAAGACATTTCCAGGTGACTAAATGATATGATAAGGAGAGAAAATGCAAAATATTTCTCTCCCATTTGGACTTTTCATTGCAGAGGGACTACTTCCAATGAGGCAGCAGCTGGGAAAGCTCTCAATTTACCATGTTGGGCTCATAAGTGGAGAAAACTCTCTAAATCCAGTCTTCTCGATAACAGAATATATCTCCCAATTAGATGACAGGAAGAGTAAGGAGCAGAGGTGTCCACTAAGTTGATGGTCCAATCCTAGGAAAGATGCTGCAAGGCCTAGAGGAAAGGTCCCTCGGCAGGAAGCAGGAACGGGACACTGCCTGGACCTTGCAATAAGCAGCTTTCCCATTGGCTCCTTGCAGGTCTCAGAGCAGCAGCCCACAGGACAGTAGAGGGGCTGGGGCGAACCTGAACATGGCCATAATGGTTGGAAATGAAAAACAAAATAGGGTGCACAAAAATAGAAAGAGAACAGGATGTGCAGCATTTTGCTAACAACAAAGGACCCCGAACTCCAAAAGATTAACATAATTCCAGAGACAGACACACCTTTTAGAACTTTGGCCAATCACGTTTTTGTTTATTTCTTTAGATGCCAACACCAGGAGAGAATATCTATATCTGTATCACCCAGATAAACACAGCATTTAAAAATATAATATAAATCAAACTAATAGATGTGTATGGTAGGAAAATTCAGACAATACACAAAGAAGTAAAATGAACAGCTGAATCTCCCTTCACCCCACCCCCATCAGTTTCTTTTCTTTAGGTCTTATATGTATCCTACTTGGGAAAAAATATGAATATACCAACCTATTATCCATATGGATCTTTTATTCTTTACGTAAAAGCAATCATACTATAGACTTCCTGCTTTTCAGCTTACTTTCTTCTTACCTAGTGATGCATCTTTGAGATTTTTCTATGCCATTTTTCACACGGAGTCCCCCTTCACTCTCTGTAACTGCCGCATGGTAGTTCACAGATGACCCTTAACTTATTTTACAGGTCTGCTGCTGATAGATTATTTAGGCGGTTCCCAGTGTTTTACTTGCTATTATAAACAGGGCTACAAAGAATCTTCCTCTACGTACATGTACTTTCGTGACAACATCCATAGGATACATTTCCAGAAGCAGAACTGCTGGGTCAAAGGATTTGAGCACTTAAAACTTTAATAGGGCCAAACTGCCCTCCCCCAAACATTTTCTCTGTGTTTTAAATGATATAAATCTGATTTGAAAATAAGATTCAAGAAACTCATAAGAGTTTTGATGGTTTTTCCCCCCTTATTAGCTATATCTTTAGTGACCCTGAAGAATTTTAAGTGAAAGAAAATATTTACCACCTTGTTAATAACTGTAAGCTGTTCTTAAAACATACTCGGGTGATCTGTCCTCACCACAGACTATTACTCTGTGTTTTCAGGTTTAAAAAATGATGATTTTTTACCTTATGAACAGAAGTCTATTATGACTCCATCAGTTTTTTAGAAGTAATCAAATTTGTACCTCTTTTCCTTGCACTGTTAATGTTAAGAGTTATCCCATAGCTAAGTTGTGCCCATTTGTCCATAATGAAAGAGGGTCTATTCCTTCTGCTGTTGTTGCCATTCTCCATGGTTTAAAAGTACAAAATTTTCCATCCACCAAGATAACTTCTGGATGGACTCAAGCAATGTAAAAACTGAAAACATGAGAAAATAGAGTGACTCTCTGACTTTAGGATGGGAAAGGACTTCAAAAACATAAAGTATAGAAAGAAACCACAAAGAACAAAACTGATAAATTTCATTACAAAAAACTAAAACTTTGGTTTTTATGGTACCAACCATACATAACAACTCAAAGAAAAGTGGCAATCTGGGAAAAAAATATTTGCAACATATATGTCAAAAGGCTAAGACCTGTCATAAATAAAGAGTTCTTATAAATCAACATGATTTATAAAGAAAAATATAAACACTTCAATATAGAAAAAAAGAACAAAATATAGGGAAAATTTTCAACATTATTAATAACCAAAGAAATGCAAATTAAGCACTGAGGTGTCACTTCCACCTGTGAAAGGTATTCTACCCCCCCCAACAAGTATATTTTAAAATATCACATGTTCTGTGTTGGGGAGGGTGTGGGAAAAAAAGACCCTCTCCTTAATCTCTGTCAGAATTATAACTAATAATTATAAAAGTATGACTCTATTGGAATTATAAATTGTCTTTCCAGAAGGCTATTTCAAAAGTTTTGATCGACTTTATCAGAAAGAGTTTATCCAGAGAAAATTACCTTCAATATGTTCAAAGATTTTTGTAAAGAATATTCAGTACAGAGCTATATGCAACATCAAAGAAAAACCAAAGAGCAAATAATTGGTTAAATAAGATGGCATCTTATAAACCATCCAATGACTTCCTTTATCACTTGGAATAAAATCAAAGCAAGCCCATCCGTGGTCCACCGCCTGCCTTTCTCTTGCCCCTCATCTTGTCTCTTCTCCTCCTCCTCACTTCGTACTCCAGCCACACTGGCCTTAACCAGAGATCTGCCATTAGAGAGGCATGGAGGGCAGGCAGGCAGGCAGGTTGGGATTTCACTAAGTCTGGCTCAGAATCAAGTGGAACTTTGCTTTCCTTTGTCAGTATCCTCCAGAGTTATAACTGCAGTCTGGGGCAACATTCAAGATCTCTGGCTATTAATACCATGTCAGGAGGAGCTTCAAGATGGCAGAAGAGTAAGACACGATCACCTTCCTCCCCACAAATATATCAGAAATACATCTACACGTGGAACAACTCCTACAGAACACCTACTGAACGCTGGCAGAAGACCTCAGACCTCCCAAAAGGCAAGAAACTTCCCACGTACCTGGGTAGGGCAAAAGAAAAAATAAAAAACAGAGACAAAAGAGTAGTGAAGAGACCTGCACCAGTGGGAGGGAGCCGTGAAGGAGGAAAGGTTTCCACACACTAGGAGTCCCTTCGCGGGCAGAGACTGCAGGTGGCGGAGGGGGGAAGCTTCGGAGCCGCGGAGGAGAGCGCAGCAACAGGGGTGCAGAGGGCAAAGCGGAGAGATTCCCACACAGAGGATCGGTGCCGACCAGCTCTCACCAGCCCGAGAGGCTTGTCTGCTTACCCGCTGGGGCGGGCGGAGGCTGGGAGCTGAGGCTCGGGCTTCGGAGATCGGATCTCAGGGAGAGGACTGGGGTTGGCGGCGTGATCACAGCATGAAGGGGACTAGTGCACCACGCCTAGCCAGGAGGGAGTCCGGGAAAAAGTCTGGAGCTGCAGAAGAGACAGGAGACTTTTTCTTCCCACTTTGTTTCCTGGTGCACGAGGAGAAGGGATTAAGAGCGCTGCTTAAAGGAGCTCCAGAGACGGGCGCGAGCCTGGGCTATCAGCGCGCACCCCAGAGACGGGCATAGGATGCTAAGGTTGCTGCCGCCACCAAGAAGTCTGTGTGCGAGCACAGGTCACTATCCCCACCTCCCCTCCCAGGAGCCTGTGCAGCCCGCCACTGCCAGGGTCCCGTGATCCAGGGACAACTTCCCCGGGAAGACGCACGGCGCGCCTCAATACATACCCCTCCCTCCCCCTGGCCTGAGTGAGCCAGAGCCCCCGAAGCAGCTGCTCCTTTAACACCGTCCTGTCTGAGTGAAGAACAGACGCCCTCAGGCGACCTACACGCAGAGGCGGGGCCAAATCCAAAGCTGAGCCCCGGGAGCTGTGCCAACAAAGAAGAGAAAGGGAAATCTCTCCCAGCAGCCTCAGGAGCAGCGAATTAAATCTCCACAATCAACTTGATGTACCCTGGATCTGTGCAATACCCGAATAGACAATGAATCATCCTAAACTGAGGAGGTGGACTTTGGGAGCAATGATATATATATATTTTTTACCTTTTTCTCTTTTTCTCAGTGTGTATGCTTCTCTGTGTGATTTTGTCTATATAGCTTTGCTTTTACCATTTCTCCTAGGGTTCTGTCTGTCTTGGGTTTTTTTTTTTTTTTTTACTTAAAAATTTTATTTACTTAATAATTATTTTTTATTTTTTACATTAATAACTTTATTTTATTTTCTTCTTTCTTTCTTTCTTTCTTTCTTTTTCTACCTTTTATTCTGAGCCATGTGGAGGATAGGCTCCTGGTGCTCCAGCCAGGCCTTAGGGCTGTGCCACTGAGGTGGGAGAGCCAAGTTCAGGACACTGGTCCACAAGAGACCTCCCAATTCCATGTAATATCAAACGGCGAAAATCTCCCAGAGATCTCCATCTCAACGCCAAGACCAAGCTCCGCTCAAGGACCAACAAGCTACAATGCTGGACACCCTATGCCAAACAAATAGCAAGACAGGAACACAGCACCACCCATTAGCAGAGAGGACGCCTAAAATAATAATAAGGTCACAGACACCCCAAAACACACCACCAGACGTGGACCTGCCCACAAGAAAGACAAGATCCAGCCTCATCCACCAGAACACAGGCACTAGACCCCTCCACCAGGAAACCTACACAACCCACTGAACCAACCTTAGCCACCGGGGAGCGACACCAAAAACAATGGAAACTATGAACTTGCAGCCTGCGAAAAGGAGACCCCAAACACAGTAAGTTAAGCAAAATGAGAAAACAGACAAACACAGCAGATGAAGGAGCAAGGCAAAAACCACCAGACCTAACAAATGAAGAAGAAATAGGCAGTCTACCTGAAAAATAATTCAGAATAATGATAGGAAATAGGCAGTCTACCTGAAAAAGAATTCAGAATAATGATAGGCAGTCTATGTGAAAAAGAATTCAGAATAATGAATTCAGAATAATGAATTCATCATCATAAAGATGATCCAAAATCTTGGAACGAGAATGGAGAAAATGCAAGAAACATTTAACAAGGACCTAGAAGAACTAAAGAGCAAACAAACAGTGATGAACAACACAATAAATAAAATTAAAAATTCTCTAGAAGGGATCAATAGCAGAATAAATGAGGCAGAAGAACGGATAAGTGACCTGGAAGATAAAATAGTGGAAATAACTACTGCAGAGCAGAATAAAGAAAAAAGAATGAAAAGAATTGAGGACACTCTCAGAGATCTCTGGGACAACAATAAACGCACCAACATTCAAATTATAGGGGTCCCAGAAGAAGAAGAGAAAAAGAAAGGGGTTGAGAAAATATTTGAAGAGATTATAGTTGAAAACTTCCCTAATATGGGAAAGGAAATAGTTAATCAAGTCCAGGAAGCACAGAGAGTCCCATACAGGATAAATCCAAGGAGAAACGCACCAAGACACATATTAATCAATCTATCAAAAATTAAATACAAAGAAAAAATATTAAAAGCAGCAAGGGAAAAACAACAAATAACACACAAGGGAATCCCCATAAGGTTAACGCTGATCTTTCAGCAGAAACTCTGCAAGCCAGAAGGGAGTGGCAGGACATATTTAAAGTGATAGAAGAACCTACAACCACCATTACTCTACCCAGCAAGGATCTCATTCAGATTTGATGGAGAAATTAAAAGCTTTACAGACAAGCAAAAGCTAAGAGAATTCAGCACCACCAATCCAGCTTTACAACAAATGCTAAAGGAACTTCTCTAGGCAGAAAACACAAGAGAAGGAAAAGACTTACAATAATAAACCCCAAACAATTAAGAAAATGGTAATAGGAACATACATATCAATAATTACCTTAAATGTAAATGGATTAAATGCTCCAACCAAAAGACACAGACTGGCTAAATGGATATAAAAACAAGACCCGTGTATATGCTGTCTACAAGAGACCCACTTCAGACCTAGGGACACATACAGACTGAAAGTGAAGGGATGGAAAAAGATATTCCATGCAAATGGAAATCAAAAGAAAACTGGAGTAGCAATTCTCATATCAGACAAAATAGACTTTAAAATAAAGACTATTACAAGAGACAAAGAAGGACACTACATAATGATAAAGGGATCAATCCAAGAAGAAGATATAACAATGGTAATTATTTATGCATCCAACATAGGAGCACCTCAATACATAAGGCAAATACTGACAGCCATAAAAGGGGAAATCGACAGTAACACAATCATAGTAGGGGACTTTAACACCCCACTTTCACCAATGGACAGATCATCCAAAATGAAAATAAATAAGGAAACACAAGCTTTAAATGATACATTAAACAAGATGGACTTCATTGATATTTACAGGACATTCCTTCCCAAAACAACAGAATACACATTCTTCTCAAGTGCTCATGGAACATTCCCAAGGATAGATCTTATCTTGGGTCACAAATCAAGCCTTGGTAAATCTAAGAAAATTGAAATCATATCAAGTATCTTTTCCTACCACAAAGCTATGAGACTAGATATCAATTACAGGAAAAAAATCTGTAAGAAATACAAACACATGGAGGCTAAACAACACACTATTTAATAACCAAGAGATCACTGAAGAAATCAAAGAGGAAATCAAAAAGTACCTAGAAACAAATGACAGTGAAAACACAACGACCCAAAACCTATGGGATGCAGCAAAGGCAGTTCTAAGAGGGAAGTTTATAGCAATACAATCCTACCTTAAGAAACAGGAAACATCTCAAATAAACAACCTAACCTTACACCTAAAGCAATTAGAGAAAGAAGAACAAAAAACCCCCAAAGTTAGCAGAAGGAAAGAAATCATAAAGATCAGATCAGAAATAAATGAAAAAGAAATGAATGAAACGATAGCAAAGATCAATAAAACTAAAAGCTGGTTCTTTGAGAAGATAAACAAAATTGATAAACCATTAGCCAGACTTATCAAGAAAAAAAGGGAGAAGACTCAAATCAATAGAACTAGAAATGAAAAAGGAGAAGTAACAACTGACACTGCAGAAATACAAAGGATCATGAGATATTACTACAAGCAACTATATGCCAATAAAATGGACAAACTGGAAGAAATGGAAAAATTCTTAGAAATGCACAACCTTCTGAGACTGAACCAGGAAGAAATACAAAATATGAACAGACCAATCACAAGCACTGAAATTGAAATTGTGATTAAAACTTTTCCAACAGGGGCTTCCCTGGTGGTGCAGTGGTTGAGAGTCCACCTGCCGATGCAGGGGACATGGGTTTGTGCCCCAGTCCGGGAAGATCCCCCATGCCGCGGAGCGGCTGGGCCCGTGAGCCATGGCCACTGAGCCTGTGCGTCTGGAGCCTGTGCTCCACAACAGGAGAGGGCACAACAGTGAGAGGCCCACGTACCACAAAAAAATAAAAACAAAAAAAAACAGAAAAAACAACCTTCCAACAAACAAAAGCCCAGGAATTTGCTTCACAGGCAAATTCTATCAAACATTTAGAGAAGAACTAACACCTATCCTTCTCAAACTCTTCCCAAATACAGCAGAGGAAGGAACACTCCCAAACTCATTCTACGAGGCCACCATCACTCTGATACCAAAACCAGACAAAGATGTCACAAAGAAATAAAACTACAGGCCAATATCACTGATGAACATAGGTGCAAAAATCCTCAATAAAATACTAGCAAACAGAATCCAACAGCACATTAAAAGGATCATACATTATGAACAAGTGGGGTTTATCCCAGGAATGCAAGGATTCTTCAATATATGCAAATCAATCAACGTGATACAGCATATTAACAAATTGAAGGAGAAAAACCATATGATCACCTCAAGAGATGCAGAGAGAGCTTTCGACAAAATTCAACACCCATTTATGATAAAAACCCTCCAGAAAGTAGGCATAGAGGGAACTTTCCTCAACATAATAAAGGCCATATATGACAAACCCACAGCCAACATCATCCTCAGTGATGAAAAACTGAAACCATTTCCACTAAGATCAGGAACAAGAAAAGGTTGCCCACTCTCACCACTATTATTCAACATAGTTTCGGAAGTTTTAGCAGTCAGAGAAGAAAAAGCAGTCAGAGAAGAAAAAGAAATAAAAGGAATCCAAATTGGAAAAGAAGAAGTAAAGCTGTCACTGTTTGCAGATGACATGATACTATACATAGAGAATCCTAAAGATGCTACCAGAAAACTATTAGAGCTAATCTTTGAATTTGGTAAAGTAGCAGAATACAATATTAATGCACAGAAATCTCTTGCATTCCTATAGACTAATGATGAAAAATATGAAAGTGAAATTAAGAAAATACTCCCATTTACCATTGCAACAAAAAGAATGAAATATCTAGGAATAAACCTACCTAAGGAGACAAAAGACCTGTATGCAGAAAACTATAAGACACTGATGAAAGAAATTAAAGATGATACAAACAGATGGAGAGTTATACCATGTTCTTGGACTGGAAGAATCAACATTGTGAAAATGACTCTACTACCCAAAGCAATCTACAGATTCAATGCAATCCCTATCAAACTACCACTGGCATTTTTCACAGAACCAGAACAAAAAATTTCACAATTTGTATGCAAACACAAAAGGCCCCGAATAGCCAAAGCAATCCTGAGAAAGTAAAACAGAGCTGGAGGAATCAGGCTCCCTGACTTCAGACTATACTACAAAGCTACAGTAATCAAGACAGTATGGTACTGGCACAAAAACAGAAATATAGATCAATGGAACAGGATAGAAAGCCCAGAGATAAATCCATGAACATATGTAATCTTATCTTTGATAAACGAGGCAAGAATATACAGTGGAGAAAAGACAGCCTCTTCAGTAAGTGATGCTGGGAAAACTGGACAGCTACATGTAAAAGAATGAAATTAGAACACTCCCTAACACCATACACAGAAATAAACTCAAAATGGATTAAAGACCCAAATGTAAGGTCAGACATCATCAAACTGTTAGAGGAAAACATAGGCAGAACACTCTATGACATAAATCACAGCAAGATCCTTTTTGACCCACCTCCTAGAGAAATGGAAATAAAAACAAAAATAAACAAATGGGACCTAATGAAACTTAAAAGCTTTTGCACAGCAAAGACAACCATAAACAAGATGAAAACACAACCCTCAGAATGGGAGAAAATATTTGCAAATGAAGTAACTGACAAAGGATTAATCTCTAAAACATACAAGCAACTCATGCAGCTCAATATCAAAAAAACAAACAACCCAATCCAAAAATGGGCAGAAGATCTAAATAGACATTTCTCCAAAGAAGATATACAGATTGCTAACAAACACATGAAAGAATGCTCAACATCATTAATCATTAGAGAAACGCAAATCAAAACTACAATGAGATATCATCTCACACCAGTCAGAATGGCCATCATCAGAAAATCTACAAACAATAAATGCTGGAGAGGGTGTGGAAAAAAGGGAACTCTCTTGCACTCCTGGTGGGAATGTAAATTGATACCGCCACTATGGAGAACAGTATGGAGGTTCTTTAAAAAACTACAAATAGAGCTACCATACAACCCAGCAATCCCACTACTGGGTATATACCCTGAGAAAACCATAATTTAAAAAGAGTCATGTACCACAATGTTCACTGCAGCTCTATTTACAATATCCAGGACATGGAAGCAACCTAAGTGTCCTTCAACAGATGAATGGCTAAAGAAGATGTGGCACATATATACAATGGAATATTACTCAGCCATAAAAAGGAACGAAACTGAGTTATTTGTAGTGAGGTGGATGGACCTAGAGACTGTCGTACAGAGTGAAGTAAGTCAGAAAGAGAAAAACAAATACCATATGCTAACACATATACATGGAATCTAAAAAAAAAAAGAAAAATATTGGTCATAAGAACCTAGGGGCAAGACGGGAATACAGCTGCAGACCTACTAGAGAATGGACTTGAGGATACGGGGAGGGGGAAGGGGACTTGAGGATACGGGACAAAGTGAGAGAGTGGCATGGACATATATACACTACCAAACGTAAAATAGATAGCTAGTGGGAAGCAGCCGCGTAGCCCAGGGAGATCAGCTGGGTGCTTTGTGACCACCTAGAGTGGAGGGAGAGGGAGGGAGATGCAAGAGGGAAGAGATATGGGGACAGATGTATATGTATAACTGATTTCCTTTTTATAAAGCAGAAAATAACACACTTTTGTAAAGCTATTATACTCCAATAAAGCTGTTAAAAAAAATACCATGTCAGTGGTGTCCTGACCTCATTATTAACATCTGGCTTCCAGTCTCATCCAGTTCTTAACAGGCATGAGCCAGCTGGGTGCCACCACACCCTGACCTTAATTCTCCCCACAGTGCAAAACCCTAGATGACCATTAAGATCAACTGAGGAACATTAACAAGTACCAAGCCCAGGCCCCATCTCCAGAGACTTTGATCTTATTGGTCTGGGCTTTGGAGGCTATAAATGCTCCCAGGTAGTTTTAACATCAGCCTAGATGGAAAATCATTGCTGGGCGTGTGGCAATCTCATGGTCCAGGCTGATAAGCAGCTCCTGTGGCTTAAGCAGATTTGAGCTCTTTCTTCATCCGTCTGAAATAAGCTATTTGGTTAAATTTTGTTAGAAGACAGCTCTTTTCTATTTTTGTAGTTAAGTCCTTCCTTCCTTTGGTCTTCAGAGTCTGGGTTTCAGCCACAGGTCGATGAGTTTCTGACATAATGGCTTGGAGATCTTGTACTGAGCACCTGGCTTTCAAGAGTCAAGCTGCTTTATCACTGTAGGATTTATCATCCTCATCAGCTGATATCTCCTTTCCCTTCCCCTCCCCTGAGGCTCCTTCTCTTGGGATTAGTTTAGATGAATATTTTCTACCCTAGGACGAGTGATTAAGCAGGTCAGAAGGGATGAAGTGGGAGGTTGGATATAGAACCACAGAAAACATCTTAAATGCAGGTCAAACTGAATCTGGCTAACAAGTTTTGTGCTTTAAAATGCTATACTAAATTTCAAAATTCAGAAAGACGACAGTTAAGAAAAAGATTATCCCTGAGAACAGGTTTGTTCTGTGCAGCCTCCACCTATAACACCTGTGAGTGCCGAGAAAGAGCAGTAAATATGGCCTGGGTAGGTCTTTAATCAGCTTTGAATTACAGGCAACAGATCCCGCACGTACCTCCAAAGCCTCCAAAGGGTCCCTGTTCAGTTTCCTTTGGTGACTGATGACAGTTCGAGACAGGGAGAGGGAATCAGTTCTAGTGAGGGTGTGGGAGGCCCATGGGTCTCTCTGAACTGACTCAGCCTCCCTGCGGGTTCCCTACACATAATGAACAAGGGGGCCTGTCCTGTCCTTCTTCTCTGTTCCCACACTTTCCAGGGTCTTATCAGCATTTATTTCAGGTAAGTTCCTGATCAGGGAAAAGAATGAAGAACCCATACTAATAATGGTAATTTAACAAAAAGTATAAAAAATACTGCAAGAATGGGACAACACAAACTTGGCAAATGGCACCCCTATCATTACATAGTCCTACTTCTCATTTGCTTTTCTGACACGTGAAAGCCAACCAACTTGGGAAAGGAAAATGCTATCCAAGAAACAAACAAGATTATACGAAGTGATGCCAAACAGTCATTTCTTGACCTATTTTAATGGGGAAGGTGTCTATCTGCAAATCCCCAGCTGGATGCCTTACGTGTAGGCTCATTTTGAGATGTCTACCTCCCTAAAGAGTTACTAACCAATGCCAGCCTGGAGTCCTAGGGCTCCGGGCCCTGCATTTGACCTTTGGAAGATTCCTGCCTTCAAGCAGAGGGCTGAAAGTACCATAGGTGAAAGTTCCATAGGCACTGCATTCGTTAGGGAATAAAGGGCTTTGTGAAAACCCTGAGATAGATCCTCCCTCTGTCTCTCTCTCCCCCATCTTCCTTCCTCTCCCTTTCTCTTTTATAAGGAGTCTATGTTCTATCCAATATTCAAAAACCTCTATCCTCTGGTGTGGGAGTTGGCTAACTTGCTCTGTAAAGAGCTACAGACTAAATATTTTTGGCTTTATGGTCTCTGTCCCAACTGCTTGTGACACCCGGCAGGGCCTTCCTGAGGACAGATGCCACCATGTCCCCCACCTCTTATTTGTAGAAAAGCTTTAGCCTCCTAGTCCATCCCCGAGTTCCAAGAGGAAAAATTTAACCAGAGGAGTTTTAAAAAAATACAGAAATAAAAGAAAACAGTCAAGGGAGGCAAAATAATAATAGTTCAGCCATGAAACAAAGTCAAGGACCTTTAGTTCCTCCTCAAGGGCTATAGATAATACCCTGAGCCACATCCTTGAGTTGTTTTGCAAATACTAAAACCCCCACCAGGTGGAAGAAGTTAACGGCATGCTGACCACCAGCATGTAGACCCAGATGGGTTGGAACCAGAAGGTTGATGATTGAGATTCCTGAAACGTCACCCTGTTACCTCACCACCAACCAGTCAGAAAGACGTACGTGAGCTGGTCACACACCCTGAGACCCTCTCCCTCACCCCGCCTTTAAAAACCCTTCCCTGAAAGCCACTGGGGAGTCTGGGTCTTTTGAGCATGAGCTGCCTGTTCTTGCTTGGCCCTGAGATAAACGCTGTACTTTTCTTCACCATAACCCAGTATCACTAGGTTGGCTTTAACGTTCATCGGGTGAATAAACCCAAGTTTGGTTTGGTAACACTCAGCTCTGCCCTTGTAGCACAAAAGCAGCTACAGACGATACGTGAACAACTGGGCATAGCTGTGCTCCATTTGGGCAAAGGCTGTAGTTTGCAGAACCCTGGCTGCAAGTACCAAGAACCAACCATCCCTGAGCTCTGCTATTGACACAAGCTCTAGGAGGCTGAAGTCTAATCAACAAGCTGTGTGTGTGCTGGAGGTGGTGGTGGGGCTGAGTGGGCACCTAAAAGTAAGCAATAGGGAAAGGAAACATTAGAAAAAAATTGTCTCACAAGTCTTGAACTGGCACACTCCTTACTCCTAGAGGAAAAGAGGAAGCCAAGGACGACGAAGGGAGAGGGATCCCACTGAGTGATACATGCACCTGGAACTGTCGGGTGTTATTTTAGTCAAGTCTGACAACACTAAGAAGAAGGTTGCATGGTCCCTACTTTGCAGACGAAGAAGCTAAGGCTCAGATGGGTGAGTGCCCAGAGCACAGGGCGAGGAAGAGGTGGTGCTGGTATTTGCACCCAGCTCTGTCTGACTCTGAGCCTGCGCTGTGTTTTCCCCAAAGCCAAGGCTTCAGTGATAAGGGTAGTCAGGCATGGAGTCTTCTCCCTTCTAACACCAGCATCCTCCCTTACAAAGCTTGGTGAGTGCCGGCCAATGGAGGAGACTCAGGCAAGAAAGAACCACAATGGCCAGAGACTTCTCATATGATGCTGAACCCTCACCAGGGTGGCTGCCCACTCGTGGGGCCTTTTTACAATGGTCTGTGCAGCAGCCAGAACACCAGCCCGCTGCTTACTTCCCTTCCTCTGGAGGCAGGTGCCTATTATCATAGGCCCTAACTTGTGTGCCATGAGCTTGTCTCCTGGCCTGGACCTCTCCTTTTTTTCACTAATGTCCGTTCTCCATTCCAGAATCCAATCTAGGATACCACATTGCATTTAGAGCCTTTCTATTTGACAATTTACGATGGTATACCCCTTCGGTTCCTCACAAAATGGGCTTTGGAAATGGAGAAAATGGCTCTTGTGCCAATGAGAGGCTGGGGTTTCTCACTTTCATCTTCAGTTTACTCTCCTTTCGTAAAGTTACTTCTCTGGGTCTCAGTTTGCTAGTGTGTAAAATGGAGCTGGTAGCAGAGCTTACTTCACGTGATTGTTGTGAAAATTAAATAATTCTGGAAAAGTGCTTAGCTGGAGGCTGGGCATATAATGCACCCAGTAAACGTCAGCTACCGAGATCTGCTCTTGACAGTGACACGAGCAACTGTATCCCATGTTCAGATTCACCAACCAATGAATGGTCAGGAGCCAGCTGGAGGAGTAGACCCCAAATCTGAAAAATGTAGTTTCTCTGTACAACCCACTAAAGCACTGGGTGTGTTTGTTGGGATCAGGAACTACAGATTTGAATCTTGGCTACTGCTTCTTGGCTGTGTCTGGTGGATGGATGCCAGGGCTGTGACAACCGTGCAGTGGTGACAGAAGAGGGCCACTCATAGGCAGCCAGCTGGTCTCGTCCCGGCTCCTACAAATGTCTGGAGCTCGGTGTGACCAGCTGGGATGGGGCCAGGCCTAGGGTAGCACAAGGTTCAGATGCACCTTGTTCTACAAATCAAACCAACCACTCCCCTTTCATCAACAAGGTTCACTTATGTGCTATGGACTCCATCCCAGGGAGTAAGAGGATGGAAATCAACACTGAGTGAGCTCATGTGATGTGCGCCAGGCCCTGCACATATATTATACATCAGAGTTGTCCTTCAATGTTTTTCACACACCTTTATCTGTAAACTATTTTGAGTACATACCATCTGAATACATACAAATAACAGATAAACATAATCTACATGCACCACTGAACTAATGTGTACATTACAGAACATGCACAAAAAGGGCATTTAAAATGGATAATTTATAGAGGAAATAAGCAATACGTTAAATAAATTAAAAATTCAAGGGACTTCCCGTGAGAGTAGAGGTAAATGTTTAGTTCAAAAAGTCTTCTTGATAATTTTGAACTTCTTGGGGTCAACTTTTTTTTTTATACAGCAGGTTCTTATTAGTTAGCTCTTTTATACATATTAGTGTGTATATGTCAATCCCAATCTCCCAATTCATCCCACCACCACCCTTGGGATCAACTTCTTATCAGATATCATAAGCCTATCTTTACTTTTACATCTTACTGGAGCTGACAAAAAAAAAAAAACTCCTTCCCAGAGAAGTGTTCGCTCTGCCATTTCTGGTTTGTGTGGACAAACCAAAATTTAATTTCTGGTTTTTGTGCAAAAACCTTTTTAAGCCACATTTTGCAGTTTGCTAAAGTATGTTCAGTTTAAACTAGATAATGTTCTCTGTGAGTCCATGTTACCTGCAGAGATAAACTGCGATAAAACACCATGTGCTAAATGAGGACAGAGCAGCCAAGCCCTTGCAGTTCTGGAACTTTCTCTGTTTTTTAAGGACATGCCTGGAACATGCAGCATACTGTGGGTATCAGGATCAATCCATATATTAAATAGTAGTAAAGCTTAATTTCTAAGTAAAAAATAAATAGAAATGCTAAAAATTTCTACCCTCCTCACTCCCAAGAATTGCCCTGTACACTCCCTGGGGCATTTGACTATCTCTAGATAGTCAACAGCCCTATTAGGTAAGTGGATAAAGCCATGTCCATTTCACATGTGAAAGAGAAACTGAGGCCCAGAAAATCTATGCATGCATGATGTCATTCAGCAGATAAATATTTTCTTATTGAAGTATAGCTGATTTACAATATTGTATTAGTTTCAGGTGCACAGCAAAGTGATTCAATTACACACACACACACACATACACACACACATTCCTTTTCAGATTCTTTTCCATTATAAGTTATTATAAGATATTGAATATAGTTTCCTGTGCTATACAGTAGGTCCTTGTTAGTTATCTATTTTATATATAGTAGTTTGTATCTGTTAATCCCAAACTCCTAATTTATCCCTTCCCCCACCTTTCCCCTATAGTAACCATAGATTTGTTTTCTGTCTGTGAGTCTGTTTCTGTCTTGTATATAAGTTTATTTCTTTCATTTTTTTTTTGATTCTACATATAAGTGATATCAGATGATATTTGTTTTTCTCTGTCTGACTTACTTCTCTTAATATGATAATCTCTAGGTCCATCCGCGTATTCAGCAAGTAAATTTTAAAGAGGGGTTTAAACCCAGGGCTCTTAACGCCAATTCCAGCCCCCTTTTTATTTCACCCTCTCCTTCTATCCCTCCACCTCTGCCAATGTGATTCCCCTCCTATTCTCATCTATCAACTGTTGAAATTAAATGCCAGCTTCCAAGAGGCCACAATCTGAGTAGTGGAAGCAGCCCAGACACCACAGCATTGAGACAGCTGGGCAGTCTGAGCAGAGAGCCCTCCTGGCATTAAGCAGGAAGGGTTTCCTCCAGAAGTGCTGCTCACCTATGAAAAACCTGAGATTTGGGAGAATCAGATTGAATCCTAAAATTAATAATAAAAGAGATGAATCTAGCAAAAGATGGGTGACAATGTGGATCGTACAATGGTCCAGGGTCCTAGCTCTGGATGTGGACAGCCTGAATGTGAATGCCAGCTGTACCCCTCCTGGCTGTCTAAACTCCACTGCGAAGCCTCAGTTTCCCCAACTGTAAGATGCTAAAACTTTGGTTGTTTTGAGGATTTAAGAGATCCTTCTCAGCACTCAACCCAGTGCCTGGCACATGGTAATACTCAGTGAATAGAAGCTGTTACTTCTGTTTGATTTGCCAATGTAGTGATCCCAGGCAGAGCTGTGATGCTCGTACAAGTCAGAGCCTTGGGCTGGCCCCTCTGTTAAGACCCCCAGCACCACACACCACAAAGGGTCAGCCTCAGACTCTGTACAACTTTCCATCCCTAGAGATGCTGATTATAAATCAGCATATTTACTTACTTAGGTAACCCTGCTAAGACTCTCATTTGCACATCCCTGGAAAGAAAGAAAACTACTTTCCTTTGCAGAAAAAAAATTAAGGGTGATTAAGGTGCTTCTTAAATCCCAACTGGTTTCTCCCTGTTACAAAATGACTCTTCCTTTCCCCTTGATTGGTATTATGTTAACTCATTTGTTATGTTAACACAAACAGATATTTTTAAAAATAAATTTATTTATTTTTATTTTTGGCTGCATTGGGTCTTCATTGCTGCATGTGGGCTTTCTCTAGTTGCAGCGAGCAGGGGCTACTCTTCGTTGTGGTGCACAGGCTTCTCACCAGTGCGTGGTGACTTCTCTTGTTGCAGAGCACGGGCTCTTGGCATGCAGGCTTCCTTAGTTGTGGTACATGGGCTCAGTAGTTGTGGCTCGCAGGCTCTAGAGCGCAGGCTCAGTAGTTTTGGCGCACGGGCTTAGTTGCTCCTCGGCATGTGGGATCTTCCCGGACCAGGGCTCGAACCCGTGTCCCCTGCATTGGCAGGAGGATTCTTAACCACTGCGCCACCGGGGAAGCCCAAGACAGATAGATTTTTACACTGTCAAATTACAGTTCTAAGAAAGCACACCCCTGGAGGGAAGTGATCTCTCAAGGAAGGAACAGAGCTATAGACTGAGTGAGAAAGGCCTGGACTGGATAGAGGTCCTCAACCGAAGCAGCAGCATCCCACCAGGGATGGGCGTAGAAAAGTATGGTGGCTCTTATTTTCCCAGATTGTCACAATGACTGGGGGGCACAGTTGGCATTTAGTGTTGGGAGGGCAGAGGTGCTAAATTTCCTATACTGTGTAGGGCAGTCCCACACAAAGAATGAGTCATGCTTGGAACATTCCTTGATGCTCAAGGGGGTCTTCAAACTAGGTGAGCCCACAGACCAGAATCTGGGACCTGCGGGTGGGCCTGAGGAGGCCAGGGTGGCCTGGGCCAGCTCTGTTCTCACAAGCCTTTGTGAACACCTCCAGGTCAGGACACATGGCAGCCCTTTCCTGCAGGGGATCCTCAGCTGGACTGTGAGATCCACGTCAGCACACGCCATGTTGAATTCATCTTTGTACCTACCACACAGCAGGTGCTCAAAAAGTTGAGTTTAAAAGGTGAGTCGGTTTGCCTTTAGTGGAGTGGGCTGGCTGGGCAACAGCTCTGGCATGAAGACCAGAGGGCACCTGCCCCAAGGACAGCAGATCCTGCAGGGCTGGAAGGAACCCAAAGGCCTAGAACAGAATATCTCAAAAAGCCATCTATTCACTGACTGCATCAAAATGATATTCCCAGGCCCCATCCACCTCTCTAGGGAGGGGGCTCAGGTATAGGAATTCTGAACAAGCTCTTACCATGTGAGAAACACATCAAAACTGTGTCAGGTAATCTGTGACCGTGGAGTGGCTTTGTTGGGATAAAGGAAGTTTGGGGCTTGTGAAAGCTCTTGGTCACCACTGCTGAGGAATTTTCTGGATCAGAAATCTGTTGTCTATGATATCTGGGTTCTCCCATGAAGGCATGGAAATTAAATGAGAAATTCAATTTCTAGGTATATTTTTCTGAACTTTAAAATAACGTTTCTTTCAAACATGGCAATTGGGCCTCTGATTATTATGCAGGAAAGAGGGACTCCTGTAACCCCTGAGACTTAAGTAAAAAAGTTCCAAAGAGCTACTGACCGACTTCAGTTGAGCACCTCGTGTGAGTCCCCTGTGCTACGTGCCAATGTGGATTTAATCCTCATAACAGAGCATCCTTAGGAAGGGAGCAAGGTTATCGTCATCCCCATTTTACAGATAGTGAAACCAAGGCTTAGAAACATTAAGTAATTTGGCCACGTTTACACACCAGTAGGTGACTGAACTAGGATTCAAACTTAGGCAGTGAGACCTGCCAAACCTCAACCCTGGACCACTTCCAGCACCTTCCATGCAGCCCAAACGGCCCCTTACAAGCACACTCTGCTCTGCGCTCATCCCAAGAGAAGATCAGGGTCTTGCTTTTGCATGCACTGAATCTTTTACACCTGTCCAGCTTTGCCAATTAGTGAGGCTTCCGCATGTCTCTTTGTCTGTGAGTGGAGGTGGGGCACTGGAATTGGAATGAAGTATTTAGAAAGAATCTGTCAGTGTTCCTCCCAAAAGGAAATATTTACACCCTGGATGGTTGGTTGGCTCCCAGTCTGTGACTTTAGAATCTGTACGGCTCTACTGCTTAAAAATAATTAGCTTTTTAAATTTAACTGACAGCTCAAGTCACCCAAAACGAGGTTATTTTAGGTCATTTTCTCTACCAAGACAAAAAAAAGACCAATTCAGCAATTAAAAAGTTAGAGTTCTATACTGCCTAAGACAGTTGGCTCATCAGAGACATGGACTGATTACATCAAGCACTATAAAGCTCAAATATTTCCAATAATTATCAAGAAGTACTGGGCATATCAATTATAAACAACTAAAAGGGCTTGCATAACAGAAATCTCTTGCATTCCTATACACTAATGATGAAAAGTCTGAAAGAGAAATTAAGGAAACATTCCCATTTACCATTGCAACAGAAAGAATAAAATAGCTAGGAATAAACCTACCTAAGGAGACAAAAGACCTGTATGCAGAAGACTATAAGACACTGATGAAAGAAATTAAAGATGATACAAACAGATGGAGAGATATACCATGTTCTTGGGTTGGAAGAATCAACATTGTGAAAATGATTATACTACCCAAAGCAGTCTACAGATTCCATGCAATCCCTATCAAACTACCACTGGCATTTTTCACAGAACCAGAACAAAAACATTTCACAATTTGTATGGAAACACAAAAGACCCCGAATAGCCAAAGCAACCTTGAGAAAGAAAAATGGAGCTGGAGGAATCAAGCGCCCTGACTTCAGACTATACTACAAAGCTACAGTAATCAAGACAGTATGGTACTGGCACAAAAACAGAAGTATAGATCAATGGAACAGGATAGAAAGCCCAGAGATAAACCCACACACATATGGTCACCTTATCTTTGATAAAGGAGGCAAGAATATACAATGGAGAAAAGACAGCCTCTTCAATAAGTGATGCTGGGAAAACTGGACAGCTACATTTAAAAGAATGAAATTAGAACACTCCCTAACACCGTACACAGAAATAAACTCAAAATGGATTCAAGACCCAAATGTAAGGCCAGACACCATCAAACTCTTAGAGGAAAACATAGGCAGAACACTCTATGATGTAAATCACAGCAAGATCCTTTTTGACCCACCTCCTAGAGAAATGGAAATAAAAATAAACAAATGGGACCTAATGAAACTTAAAAGCTTTTGCACAGCAAAGGAAACTATAAACAAGACAAAAAGACAACCCTCAGAATGGGAGAAAATATTTGCAAACAAAGCAACTGACAAAGGATTAATCTCCAAAATATAAAAGCAGCTCATGCAGCTCAATATCAAAAAAACAAAAAACCCAATCCAAAAATGGGCAGAAGACCTAAATAGACATTTCTCCAAAGAAGATATACAGATTGCCAACAAACACATGAAAGGATGTTCAACATCACTAACCATTAGAGAAATGCAAATCAAGACTACAATGAGGTATCACCTCAACATCGGTCAGAATGGCCATCATCAAAACAATCTGCAAACAATAAATGCTGGGGAGGGTGTGGAGAAAAGGGAACTCTTTTGCACTGTTGGTGGGAATGTAAATTGATACAGCCACTATGGAGACCAGTATGGAGCTTCCTTATAAAACTAAAAATAGAATTACCATATGACCCAGCAATCCCACTACTGGGCATATACCCTGAGAAAACCATAATTCAAAAAGAGTCATATACCACAATGTTCATTGCAGCTCTATTTACAATAGCCAGGACATGGAAGCAACCTTAGTGTCCATCAACAGATGAATGGATAAAGAAGATGTGGCACATATATACAATGGAATATTACTCAGCCATAAAAAGAAACGAAATTGAGTTATTTGTAATGAGGTGGATAGACCTAGAGACTGTCATACAGAGTGAAGTAAGTCAGAAAGAGAAAAACAAATACCGTATGCTAATACATACATATGGAATCTAAAAAAAAAATGGTTCTGAAGACCCTAGGGGCAGGACAGGAATAAAGACCCAGATGTAGAGAATGGACTTGAGGACGCGGGAATGGGAAAGGGTAAGCTGGGATGAAGTGAGAGAGTGGCATGGACATATATACACTACCAAATGTAAAATAGGTAGCTTGTGGGAAGCAGCCACATAGCACAGTGAGATCAGCTCGTTGCTTTTTGTCCACCTAGAGTGATGGGATAGGGAGGGTGGGAGGGAGGGAGATGCAAGCGGGAGAAGATATGGGGATATATGTTTATGCATAGCTGATTCAATTTGTTATAAAGCAGAAACTAACACACCATTGTAAAGCAATTATACTCCAATAAAGATGTTTAAAAAAAAAAAAGGGCTCACATAATTTTAGGCTCCTTTATTGTGTTCCTCTAACTGCATCTGTCGCTAATTTTGAGCTAAGTCCAGAAAGGAGCTCATTATCTAAAGGCCTGCAGACAACTCCCAGATGATTCAACAGCCAGCCAACCTCCTTTGGGGAACTGGCTTTGCTAGGAATGTTTTTATTATGATTTTTAAAAAGTTATCCAGCTTCACTTGATATGTATCCACACAACTGGACAGCCAGTAGCATGAAGGTGTCAAATGGTGGTTTATATAACTTGTCAAAAATCACCCCAAACCATCAGGCAGTTTCATCACCCTTGTGCCAGGAACTGTGGGGCAGAGGAGGCTTAAAGATGAAGGAGGCACACTCTCCGGACACTGGGTGGAGAGTTCTTACCTGTGAGCACCCTAATACAAGACAAGGTTCAGCCACAGAGAGGTGCCCATGGCTATGTGCTGGAGATGGGGTGGGGAAGGAGCCCTTACCTGGGTGAAAACACATGCCCTGTGAGTGTGTCTGTGTATGTGTTGATATGTGCATGAACACTCCTGCGCATGTATGTGTGCGTGTGTTGGGGGGGGTTACAGTCACCCATGGGAAAGAAATGACTTCATTGGAACCCCTACTCTGAACACCTCCCCTCCAGCTGAACAACTCCTAATTCCATCAGCAGGTTTTCTGTCCAAGGCTCTGGGGACCCAAAGACTCACAATCCACTCATTCTCCTGACACACCACCCCTAAACCTGATGTTCCACCCAAATCTGGAAGAGCACCCAAGAGTCTCCGTCAGCCTTCACCCTATGCCAATTTGCCAATTTTAAGAGTTGCAGTGAGAGAAGTATAGACTTTGGGTTGAGATAGGCCTGGGCTGTAGTCTAGACTTGGTCAACACTGATTGTGTGACCTTCAGGGGTCCTTGAGATTCAGTTGCAACCTTGGCACAATGGAGAGAGTTGTCCCTTCCACTTAGGACTGTCATGTATTAAACCCAGCAGGCACTTAAAACCAAGCATCCTCTCCTCCCTCCCTCAAAGCCATTCTGTTATTCCAACCCAGGTTTGGAACTATTGGCCGGGACTTTTCCATTCAAATTAAATAAAAACACACTCCGTTCCCTTATTAAATGGAACCACTGCTTAGCTGAAACCATTGCTTGTTCTTTCCTTTTCCTTAACAGTTCCTATTTTCCTCTGATACAGGAAAGGCAGGCATGAAAAGGCTTTGCTCAACCTCGGCTGGCAGTTGGACCAGATCAGAATCCTAGGCCTACAGGTGTTTTGGTGATCAGACATCAGCACCAGCCCTTGATCTGGTGAATGGACCTGCCCTCTCTTCAGCCCTACACACACACACAATGTGCTCACCAAGCCTGCCAACCCTAAAGTCTATCTGGACAACAAATTTTGTATCTCCGAGAATGTCATATTCTGTTTCTAGTCAGTGTATAAGGTGAAATTCATCAAAATCATCCTTGAGAATCCTTAAAACGTCCATAAAGCAACCAGCAGCCGTGTCTCATGTGGAGTCCAATGAAGTCCCCTCTTCCTCCTACTATGAGCTAGGTCATCACTTTTTTGTTTGACTACCAGATAAAGAAGCTGGCTTGTGGTTAGGGGCCAAGAAGCATGAAAAACATACCTGCATCTTTAAACGCTAAAATCACAAACGGAGACCAGTAGAGATTTCAGCAAATGTATCAATCTCCCATCTCATACCCAGGGCCCAAACTCATGAAGAATCATTCACACTATTCAAAGAGGTCACTATTTTTCCTTCTCTCAAACTCGTCTTTCTCTCAGTTTTTTATTTATTTGCCTAACTGAACTCACTTATGTTAAATGTTTGCGTGATCAACTTCTAAATCAAGGTTTATTTTGTATTGACTCTTTCCATAAAAAGTTAATGATTGATCGACGGATTTTTGTAAGAGAACAGGATAACCAAGCAAAACTGGTTATCTCAGTCCTGAGACCTTTACTTGAAGACACTGAAAATTGCATGAACACACTCTAAATGATGCTCTGTCCAGGACAGAGGATATGCAGCCCCGATAAAAAAGAGAGAAGGGAGTAGGACAGATGAAAAATTGTGAGATAAGTGACTTTTGCACATGCACCAATAAACACTTCATACTTTTTCATCCCAGAACTTTGTGGCAGATGGAGCACGTCTAACCTCAGGTTTTGTCCTCTCCCCACAGCAGCAGGGCAGGTCCCAAGATTCCTTGAGTTACATTTGGCATAAGCACCTACCTGTGTCATGCTCTTTGCTCCAAGGTGTTGGGGAAACCAAGATAAATAGGTCACTCTCCCAGTCCTCAAGGCACTCACTATCTAATCGAGGAAATCAGGTGAGGAAACAATAAATACACTAAATGCTATGGATATAACAAGACACACTTGGATGGAATATAAAGGATGGAATCTTGGGAAAGGAGGGCCACAGGAACTTACAGGGGAGGCGGTACAACAGAGTATGTGCTCCCCAGGCCAACGGAGAAGTGAGGTGGGCATCCCAGGGAGAGAACTGAGCCTACACAAATAACTAAGTTTAACCATGGCGAGTTTTTCTATCTTAAAAATTCTTTACATAAGTAAGCACCACTTCCTCTGTATGCTAGTTAGTGGCTGTGAACAAGCAGAAAACAAACTCCTATGAAATCAATAACTAAAGCATTATAAAACGAATCGTATTTCTTCTACCTCACTTGATAATTTGGGATAAAAGAGTCCATTCACAGAAAAAGCTCTACATTCCATCACCACATCATCACCTTTTAGAAAGACTCTTTCAAGATCCATTTTTTTTTTTTTTTGTCTGTGCCAAGCATGATCTTAGTTCCCCGACCAGGGATCGAACCTGTGCCCCCTGCAGTGTGAGCATGGAGTCTTAAACACTGGACCGTTAGGGAAGTCCCAAGATCCATTTTTCTAATTATGATAAATTGAGCTTATTTTAGCTCTGTTTCTCAAAACTTATTTTATTCCCCTTCCATTATTTGATTCACATACTGGCATTATTCTTTCCATAGGATCAGACAACATGAATGCATGAACTCAATGTCACAAGAATCACCATCTCTTAAGAAAACCCAAAGTGCAATTTCCCTGTATGAGCTCATCTTCTTTATGAAATGAACTCCCATTTCGTGAAATAACGGTGAAAGTCAAAAGAAAAATCTCTGGTTAATGGCACAGCTGCACCAGTAGATAGAGTTATTGTACATCCATCATTTTTACATTATAGAGCAGGCTTGAAATGAGGCAGATACTGTGCAGGGGAGCATGCTATAACTCACAAATCATGAACGGATCACTTGTTTGGGTTGTCAATAAATCACTGACTGATATTTGATGAGTAGAACTGGGCTGTACAATATTGCTCTGATTCAAAGAGCTTCATGCACGGATTAATCCTGAGGAAATACACATAGCCACTCCATACCTGTCCTATTCACTCAAAGTATAGGGATAGAAGGCATTTGGGTCATGTCACATATGAAAAACTGGAATGAGGGTGAAGAAGCTCCTTATTACTTAGGAGACAGGCTGATAGGCTGCCATGACCAAACAAATCAACAAACAAACATAGATTCCAAAAAGAAGAACACAAATTCTAGTTTTCCATGTTCTAGATAAGTAATCCAATTCAAATGCCCTGAAATCTCTGAACTTATGGTTTTTTCATCTGTAAAATGCCATTGACACTAATGACCTCATAAGACTGAAGTGAGGATTAATAGAGATGACAAGTATGAAGTACTTGGCACATGGTTAGGTAGGTACTTCACAAAGGTTGCTTCTACTTCTCTTGCCCTGTATCAATTACTTATCCAGTTATTTCCCACAATGTTTGGTCTTCCTAAGTGAACAGTATATGAGCTTTGAAGACAGAGACCTTTTTTCTTTTTTCTTTCTGTTTTTAAAGTGAATTTTTACACACCATGGTACATTGCATAATGCTGAAACCACAGTGGTGCTGGTTTTCCTAGGTCAGCAAGGCTCCAGCCCCACGGGATGAATCTTCACAACCCTGTCTCCCTTTGCCAGCAACTGGTCTGGGGTAGACATGTGGATAGGTTGTAGCCAAATGAGATGAAGGCAAAGTCTTCTGGGGAGAAGGTGGATCCTCACTGAGTAAATCATCATATAGTCCAGCAACTCATAATTCTTAAAAGCACTATAGACAATTCTGATGTCCAGCCAGGATTGAGAATAACTTTTCTTTTTTCTTAAATTTAAACTTATTTATTTATTTATAATTCTGAGAACTTTATTTTCCTAATCCAAACCATTTTTAAGGAAAATGTATTTTGAATATTGTTTTCTTTTTTTTTAAAATGGAAGTATAGTTGATTTACAATGTTTTGCATGTAGAGCAAAGTGATTCAGTCATATGTATATCTATCTATCTATCTATCTATCTATCTATCTATCTATCTATCTATCTATATTCTTTTTCAGATTCTTTTCCATTATAGGATAAGATATTGAATATAGTTCCCTGTGATGTACAGTAGAACACTGTTGTTTATCTATTTTATAAACAGTAGTGTGTATCTGTTAATCCCAAATTCCAAATTTATGCCCCTCTCCTTTTCCCTTTAGTAACTATGTTTGTTTTTTATATCTGTGAGTCTCTTTTTTGTAAATAAGTTCATTTGTATCATTATTTTAGAATCCACATATAAGTGATATCATATGATATTTGTCTTTCTCTGACTTACTTTGCTTAGTATGATAATCTCTAGGTCCGTCCATGTTGCTGCAAATGGCAGTATTTCATTCTTTTTATGACTGAGTAATAGAGAATAACTTTTCTGAACCAATGACTCTCGAGCTTCTTTGATCACAGCCCACTTTGGCCATTCTATGCCCCGCCTACACCTTTCCCTTTTGGCAGTTCCCACTATCTACATGCATGCTGCATTATAGGAGTTTTGTTACTGAATAGCAGCTAGACTTTTTAGTAGAACTAATTAGATTCCTTGACTACTTAGAGTCTATGGTAACATGCTAATTTGAGCTCAGAAAGACCCCTGAAAACTCACTCGGTAGGTTACTCTAGTAACCCTCAGTCATATGTAAAAACTGACACTTTATGGGATTGTTCATCAAGAACTTGTATTTTGATCTTAGTTCCTAATCAATCAGGGGGAGTGTATTTTGAGAATTGCTGTCCTAGAACACAATCATGTGTTGAATCAATTATGCCCACTTAATAAAAGATGTGAAAAACTATATGATCTCAACTTCAATCATCCCCAAGAGCAAGTCCTACCAGATACATCCTACCACTCTCCACTCGCCACCCTGTTCACAACTCTCAGGTAATCTTTCTCATAGACATTCATATCTTCTTTAGCTTTCTCCCCATTCCCCCTTTTCTTCCAATTCTTAACCAATTAATTCAGAGAAATGTCTTTCCCTAACTTCTTTTTGCAAGGCAAAAAAATATCCAAACAATGTGAACACAAGTAATTATTACCACGTCGAAAGTGTGTTTTCCAGTGCAATTATATATAATAGTATACCAGTGTCATTATTTTCTAAACACTTGAAAGATCCAAGAATCCCTTTGAGAATCTTCATGAGAGATTTTATCTGCTTCTTTTAGTGCCTTGAATTAAACATACTTTTCCTCAATCACCAACATTCATGATAATAAACTGTTTTTTTAAAATTCAAGTTTAGAGTTCTATTTTATTTCACTGCTAGATTTATAAGGCTTCTTTCTTTCCCAAGTTCTTTGGAAATATGTACTAATTTTCCTACATTATGTATTAAAACTGATGACTGTGGACTAGCCTGGGAAGGTAACTATTTTTACACTTAAATACTAAGTCACATATCATCTTGGAGCACAACCCCTCTATAGGTTGGCAACTCCTACAGTAATATCAAAACCTTCTTTCCTTAATTAAAATATACATCATTAACAGCAATAAAAAAACATAAAACAATATGCCCAAGAGATCTGACTTTATATACTTTAAAGAAATTATATAGCAGATGTAGCCATTAAATCTCTTTTGACTCTTTAAAAAATTTTTTGAAATATGGTTGATTTACAATGTGTTAATTTCTGCTGTACAGCAAAGTGATTCAGTTATACATATATACATATATTATTCTTTTTCATATTCTTTTCCATTATGGTTTATCACAGGACATTAAATATAGTTCTCTGTGCTATACAGTTAAATCTCTTTATAGGTGATAGCTATGTAAATACTTCTAGACCTGTATTATGGCTCAAATATGTACCTATACCTGCTTCTGAATGACCTAACAGTTCCATTTAGTAGGAGTGAAAACCAGGGGTTGGCAAAAACTGAAAGCCGTGTAAGTATCAAAGCAATTTGAAGAGATCTAACAAAAGGCTCCATCTGAAGGGAGTATTTGAGCCCCAAAGATGGAAAGAGCCAAATATGCCACTAGGGCCTCACAGAGGGAATTTTGTTAACATACCCTGTCAAAGCAGAACTGCTCCCACTGTTTCAGCCCTTCAAACTCCAGCCAAGACTTCAGAAAGAGAAAGTGACAATATCAGAGGTTATGGTGACAGAGGCAGGGATAAGCAGACATCAGCATCAGCAACACAGAGCTGAGAACCAGAAGGGACATCCTATTACTAGACCCTCACAAAGAACACAGGGTTAAAGGTTGATTTCAAAAATCTGCTCCCTCTCCTATTCCCACCCCTACCCTGATAGTCCAGCAGGAAGTAGAAAGGATAAAGGAGTGAAGGAAGGGAGAAAGAATTCCAGAAACTACAGTGATGGGGCTAAGAAGAACAACCAGCATTGTTTTCATTAAGATAAGTGCATGTCACTTACATCCCCACCTATTCTTCTTAGGGCTCGTGGCCTTGGAAACTCTTGTGACACAAGCACTAAAAACTGTGCTTTGAAGGTTTTAAAGAATGTATGAAGTAGAGCAAAAATATTGGGCTGGCCAAAAAGTTCGCTCAGTTACTGAATACCTTGTTCAATAAAGTTCTTGGTGAAAATGAAAAATGTGTCTTTTATTTTTACTTAAAACCAAACGAACCTTTTGGCCAACCCAATACTTCTTTTCCCTTGTTAAGACCATAATACAAAAGACATACATTTTTATACAGCACTCAAAACTCCCATACCTCCTCCTACACACACACACACACATAAACACACAAATAATTCTTTTAAGAAACAGGTTGGGAGATTATCATACTAAGTAAAGTATGTCAGACAGAGAAGGACAAATATTATATGATACCACTTATATGCAGAATCTAAAAGAAATGATACAAATTAACTTATATACAAAACAGAAACAGACTTAGAGAATGAATTTATGGTTAGTGGGGGAAGGGATAGATTGGGAGTTTGGGATTGACATGTACGCACTGCTACATTTAAAACAGATAACCAACAAGGACCTACTGTATAGCACAGGGAATTCTGCTCAATATTCTGTAATAACCTAAATGGGAAAAAGAACTTGAAAAAGAATAGATACATGCATATGTAAAACTGAAATCACTGTGCTATATACCTGAAACTAACACAATTAATCAATTATGCTCTAATATAAACTAAAAATTAAAAAAAAGAAATAGGCTAGTATCTCCATTTTATAGATCATCTTTGAGCTTCCCTTGGATTCCTAACAGTGACAGGGAGTGCCAGCGCCATAAAGCAGCCAGTTCTAGGGTCGGTGCAGCCTGCTGGTGAGAAAGTTCTTTGGGATCTTCAGCCACTGTTACTGCTCTGCAGTGTCCCCTGTCCTTTCACTCTAGAACTACAGAGATAACACGCTTGCTCATTCTCTACCACTATGGCCCTTCACATCATTGAAAGCTGCCTCTGTGACTCTAAGTGTAACCAGAAAATGAAGGTTCAGCTGGGGTCAGGACTTGTCCAAGTTCCCAGAGTTATTTACTGGTGGATCCATGACTGGACCTCACGTATTCTGGCTCAGGCCCAGGGCTGTTCCCAGAACCTCCACAAGAACCCCGTGAATCCTGCGGCTCATGTCAGAGCCACATCCTCTCACATGGGTTCAGGGCAGGGCCCATCACACCATCTCTAGTTAAACGTGTAGCCATCATGAAAGGGATTCTGGTGTATGGGCTACAAGTGTGTCTGTGTGTGTAGACCCAGGCATGCTAGATATTTTGGGGCATGTCTGTCCTGCTCAAAATGGGTCCCCTTCTCTAGAAGCTAACCCATATCTAGGAGCGTGACCTCCAGGAGCTACTTAGGGACAATATGACCCTGGCCCCTGGCCACACACGGTTTGAAGGGAGTCTCTGTGATGTGGCTGGACCTGTGACAGGTCAACTTAGAAGCTGTGGGGCAGCCAAATTTGATTGCCCACATGCACCAGAAAAGCAGAGGAAGTGAGGAGAAAGAAATATTGAGCAGGGAAAGGAGAGAGAGGAAGAAGGGAAGGGAAGGGAAAAGATGGATGGATGAAGAAGATGGACCGACAGATGAAAGGCAGAGAAAGGGTTCCAGTGACCTTCTGCTTCCCAGCTCTGATGGCCCAGACACATTTCTGTTTCTGATTCTGTAAGACACCCTTGCATCCCTTATAACAACCCACGCCTTTTTCCTTGAGCTAGCTCGATCTGGTCTCTATTTCTTAGAACCCCAGGCTTCTAACTAATACATTTCTCATGTAACATGCTGAGTCTGGTATTATTTTTACCCTTCAAATCTATTAGCAGCCTGGGCAGAGGATGAATAAGAGAAGGACACCCAGGTCTAGAAGGCAAAACATTAGCTTATGAAAAACAATTTTTTCTTTAAAATAAATGAAATGCCTTTGGTCCCAAAGTGCCTATTCTAAGCAATGGAATCTGAGGCATTTTACTTTTTTACACAAGAATATGAGTTTACCAAGGTGCCTAAGAGAATGGGCTCCCTACTAAACGGAGTCATGTTAGGGAGGCGATGAAGATGGTAGAGGTCTTGGGCAAGTGCCAACAGTACTCTACTAATTAGTGAACACAGAGGAAGCATCAAAATCAATTTGGTCGGGCCATACAACACCCTACTTTTATCCCAGAGTATCTTCTCTGTTAGATTGTGAAGTCTTTGATGGCTGGGACCATGCCTTTTCCACCATCATATCCCCATCACTTAGCACAGTAACTGGCACAGAGTTGGTACTTAACATTTGTTGTTGTATGAACGGATGAATGTACAGCGTCCTCAGAGATTCCTGAATGAGGTGGATCCCAACAGCTCAGGCTCTGTGGTGGGGGAGGGGACTCATTCATGTTTCCAGATTGTATAAATGTTTGTTCATTCAGCCATTCGAGGAATATTATTTGGCACCTACTCTACAGACCAAGATGTCATGTGGCCCCTGCTTTGGGCTGTGCCTGGCCTCACCTAGAAGCTCACAAGGCAGCCACCTCCACTGGCAGTGATAGGAGCTGGAAGTGGTATCATGTCTGGTACAGTGACGGGGCAGCACTTTAAAAAGATCTGAAATTGAGGAGGCTGAAATAGACTAACTTATTAGACTGAAATCAGGATGCTGTGTTCAGCTATCCTGAAATCAGGATAGCTAAGAGTTCCCGGGGTAGTTGGGAGCTCAGTTGGGACAAGCTCAGAGCAGCAAACTGAAGTACAGGAGTCCAGCATGCTGCACTAATTGAAATGTCCACACGGCATCCACAGCAGCCCCCAGACAGAATGTGTCAGTAATGAAAACCAGGTCTACGAGCCACTGGTATACGTTGTGCAAACTGCTGTTCAAAGGAAAGAGTCTGGATCCGCCTTCTCTAGTCACTCCATGGATTCCCCCAAAGATGACGACTGAAAAAGACATGAGGTTTCCTCTGTCTTGGGCATAAGATCTGCTCACAAGCCACAATTCAAACAACAAAGGAGCAGCTAGCATCACCAGCATCTTTGGTGAGTCCCTCCCATTGATTGTCTGGGGCTGGTGGTATCTCAAATAAGAAACATTGGAGTAAGACAGCATCTGCTTTTAGGTTCCCAGGAAATGCTGAAATGGTCTGGCATTTAATGATTTCATCTCCTTGCCCCCCAAGAGCCTTGAGCTAACAGCGGGCAGAAGAGGGATTGCTACTGAGCCCTAAACCATCGCAATCAACCAACACATTAGACTGAGACGACAGCATCCCACCTCTAGAGCACCCCAGACAGACACACCGGAAGAGATTTCCCCCCTAAGTCCTCCTCTGAAAAAGTCTTTAGATTAAAATGTCCAACAAGACCGAGAATTCAGGTTACCAGAGAAACTTCAACCACACAGGTAAGTTTACCCTCAGGTGGTATAAAATAACTCTTAAAAGGTATACTCCCAAGAGGTATAAATTTGACTAATTTAATTTTTAAAAATTATACAAGTAATATGTGAACATAATTTTGATATTTTAAAAACGCTAATGATACAGAACAGATCAAGTCCTTTTTTCCCACCCCCTCTAAAATTCTTACCCCCTTCTTTATGTATTTACATAAGGTATGTTTATGTTATACATTTTTTTCGTGTCCGTACATATACATCTACTTTACTATTTAAGCTGCTGCACAGTATTCCCTACTGTGAACATATGTTTATCCATTTTCTTTTTTTCCTATTAAACTGTTCCCAATTTTTTATTATTGCCAACAATGCTAAAAAAAACCCCCAAAACAAAAGCCCAACACCCTTCCTAATCCATGCTTCTCTGGGCACATGCTCTCACTTCAATTTTAATGTTTTTTTGAAAGCTTATTTTTGGGTGGTTGGTGGTCTCAACAATACCAAACAAATAAGAACAGTTTATTCTAACTCGAAGTGGTTGATCTCCATATACACAGTGCTATGGAGAAAGAAAAAGGGTACACACATAAACCCCAGGTTAATATATATAATACACACACACACCTAATTCAGTCTTCATTTAAGTGTGTGTGTGTGTGTGTGTGTGTGTGTGTGTGTGTGTGTGTGTCCCAACCACTGTGAGGTTGGCAGAGTTCCATGATGGGTGCAGAAGGAGTTGCCCCTGGAATGTGGGTTATCATTGCATCCTGTTCATCTGAGGGGCCAGATCTGTGTCTGGGATAAGGTGGAAGACATGCATAAAGATACAAGATCAGTTTGACCAGACCAAAATCTCATTTCCTATCCTGAGAACCTAGAAAAGAGTCCTCGATCTTCCCAAGTCTCCCTCCCCCATAAACAGCGGATGAGACATTATGGAAACTTGGCAAGTGCTTCCGGAATCAGTTTGGGTCTTTCAACTTCCTTGCTTTTTTCTCATTTCTCAGCTGGATTATACAAATGTAAGATCCTTTTTGAGATTTCCTTTAAGGGGAAAATTTAAATGCATGATGTCTTGAAAAAATTTAGCTATAACTTAGAATTAAACTAAGTTGGATTTAATATTACAATCCAATGTTGATTTACCACCACTTATATCACTCTTAAATAATTTATTCTGTAAAATGCTCTGCAGGAGTTTTCACCTTTGGAAGAAGCAGTCAAATACTTCAGCATTACTAATGCATCTATTCACCTCTCACTGTTAAAAGAAAATTAATTTTTAAAAATTTGGGACTCTGCAAAGGATTTTCTAATGGACAGATGTCTTCCTAAGTAATTCTTAGTTTCTCTCTTTGACTTGTCACAAAAATGAACTTGTAGCCTAAATGGTCACTTCCATGGCAACTGGATGTTCCAAGGGCATTACTGAATTTGGACTTCTCTGAAGAGCTGGAAAGGGGAAAATTCATGCCACAGAGAACATAAAAGCTCATATTCAAATACACAACAGGACAAAAATACACAGTCTACTATAAAAGCACGATACGTCTATTGAGGTAAAAAAATATAAGTTTGAATGATGCTACAGACCTGCCAATGCAGGTGTTCATTGGTACCTAAGCCTTGTTCTGAAAGTCTGATGATGTAAAGTGTCAAAACCATACATGCCTTAGCATTTCTGAGGTTTCTCTGAAAAGGTCTATAAATTTAGGAGGTGGTGTGTTTGGTCAAAAATTTTCATAGTTTGACCTTTATACTAAATACAGATACAGAAAACACCATAAAATCAATGCGTAGTTAATGAGTTCTTTCAAGGCAAATACCCTTGTAATCACCACCCAGTTCAAAATAAATAGAACCTGCCAGCCACTTCCAGAAGCTTCTGCATGTGTCCCATTCCAATTTCACCCCCTCTCCCTTCACTCAAAAGTAACTACGATTTTAGTTTCCATGTTATTAATCCGCATAGCCCCCGTAAGTTTAAGATGCTGTGGTTCTAAGTCATTTTTCCACCATTAAAAGATTGTGTAGTAAATTACGATTTTTGAAAGGCTTATTTACACCCTTCAGTTTCACTGCTGCCCACATTTAATAAATACATTCACTCCTGTACGTTACCACGTTGCCTTATTCCAGAATAAGGCTGAACACACGCCAAGAAACTGCCTGCACTAGGCGGCGCTATATCCTTTTATGTTCCCAGCTGGGAAGACAGTCCTCAAGGAAGCTCAGGAATCGGTGCGTTTCTATGAATGAAGTCGCAGAGGAACAGGTGAGAAATCCACTCAATGACTTCTTTACCTGGCCACACATCACAAACAAGATTCACTGTCTTAAATTCAATACCCGTGGGTCCCCAGAAGTCCTGGTTCAGCAAGACTGAACCTGTACTTCAACAGCTATTGATATTTTTCCACTAACAACCAAGTCCGTGAAATTAAGGGAGGGGGCCAAGAACATGTGGAACAGACAAAAGGGCCCTGTTTCCAAGCATCAGTGAAATACCAGCTGGTTTACAGCTGTACTACCTTCCTCACTGTACGTCACAAAACAGAATGAAACTTTCCGTGGTCACTACTCTGATGTGAAGGAATTCTGAGCGTCCCCAGGGGCTCTGAGCCAACCAACTATTTGCTTTCTGGATGCCAGTTTTCAACCCATAGACACTGCACATAAGAGAGGCAAATTTCCACCGCAAATGTACGCAAGCCTGTACCATCTACTTTCACCCCATGTCTGTTTTTTGCTTTTGTTTTTCCAATTAAAAAATCTGAGTAACAGAGCTATGAACTCTTTAATTATAGAGATTTGAGGGTTTTTTTTTTAAGACTAAATTGGCTGGCTTTGTGACTCACAGCTATTACATTTCTGTGGTCTGATAATTCTCAGCGTAACAGGTAGGTTCAGACGTCAAGCATGTGTTACAAACAGTAGGACATCATGCATATGCATGGGGTATTCCTAGTTCAACACTGGCCTCAAATCAAAAGGCCAGTAACTGTGTCCAAGACATAAAAGTGCCAACTGGAATGTTTTCACATTTTAAGTGTCCATTGCCGTCTAAACTTTAACGAGAGATTTATAAGATTAGCTTGATTGATTTAAGGAGTTTTATGGCACATGTCATTTTATTTCTACCATGTTTTGCCCCTAAGATGTATTCCTTATAATATAGACTCGCTCATTTGCTAGACATGAATAGATTCAATAGAGATGAACAGATCTGGCTGAGTAAAGCTGAGGATGGACTACTTCCTATAGCTTTTTTTTTTTTTTAAGAAAGATATTGGTAGTACCTCCAGGTAACCTGGAAGTTATCCTTCAGCTTCAGATTCAGTAAACAGTACAGAAAGGGAATAAAGACACAGACCTACTAGAGAATGGACTTGAGGATATGGGGAGGGGGAAGGGTGAGCTGTGACGAAGTGAGAGAGTGGCATGGACATATATACGCTACCAAATGTAAAATAGATAGCTAGTGGGAAGCAGCCGCATAGCACAGGGAGATCAGCTCGGTGCTTTGTGACCACCTAGAGGGGTGGGATAGGGAGGGTGGGAGGGAGGGAGACGCAAGAGGGAGGAGATATGAGAACATATGTATATGTATAACTGATTCACTTTGTTATAAAGCAGAAACTAACACACCATTGTAAAGCAATTATACCCCAATAAAGATGTTTAAAAAAAAAAAAGCAGTACAGAATAGTTTTAAGAATATGGGCTTTTAAACCAGACCATATCAGGATCAGAAAGTCAGTTTGGCAATTTTTTTTACTCCTTAGTGTTGCTTCCAGATCATGACTCCTGTGTCCTCCTAGAAAGTCTTGCTTGTTCCCTCGGTCTCTCCAACCTCATCTCTGTCACCAAGTGATCTGGTCACCTCCTCACATCCACCAATGACTTCATTCCTTGGCTCACAGTATCCATATCAAATCCCACCGTCACCCTGGTGACCTCAGTGTTTGTGACTCATCCAACCGTTATTCCCACAGCTCCTTGACAATCTTATCTCAGATAACCTTGATCTCCCCCTCCTCAACCAACCCTCCCCAGGGCTGACAGCTGGCCTCATCACCACGTATGAAATGTTAGATACAAAGGCCCAGATTCCATCCACAGCTGCTACATCCTCCCCTCTCTCTCCCTGGCTTGTCCTTGCCACATCTGCTCCGGGATCTCTGCGAGCCCTCTCACCTCCGACTTTATTTTCTTCCCACCCATCATAGTTCTCCTGTCTTCCCCTTCACCTCTTTTCAGCTAAGACCATGTGGACAATCATTTCCAACCACTGTCTTCCTGTATTCTCAATCGCTTGTCTCCTCAACCTTTGGCTATATCCATCTGGCAAAATTGCGAATCAGGGTTAAGTGCCCATCCTGATTTCCCAAGATTAAATACCCATGCGGGGTGCCACAGCCTCTGGAAGAAATCATAACACTGCAGGAGATCGCCACTACAAATCTGTGGTCTTCAACCTCAGCTGGGCTCTTGACACCGTCCAGGAATCTTTGTATGTGCTGTTTGTCAACTCTGTAGCTTCAATAGAAGATACGTCCTCCCCAGCACAAGCCCATGCTTAACATAAGTAGAAACTCCATATGTTTTTTTTTTTCTGTTTGTATATAAAAGGCTCATTACCAGTGCCTTGAATTCCATCATTTCATCATGTCTCAGAGATGCCATGTCATCAGTAATCCTTCCACTCATCTGTAGTTTTCACCTCTTTCTCTATTTTCCACTATTTTCTCTATCTTTCACCTGAGAATTTAGACTTCGTCTTTAAAAAAAAAAAAAATCCATATAAAGCCTATGGCCTCTCTAGCTAAAGTTCACTTCTTTTCTTTTTTCACGACCATATCACTTGGGGAGCCAAAGGCTTCATTCAGTATCTCCACTCGCTCCCAGCTCAACTCCACACCTCACCACTCTATTTAACCAGCATTTCCATTCTGTCTGGGCCACCAGTGACCGCTCAGTTGGTATATTCAATGGACACTTTCCAGAAACCGTGTTATTGCCTGTCAGCAGCATTCAACATCATGCATCACTCCCTCCTCTTGAAAAGTTCTTTCATTCTCACCTACCACGCTCCTTCTGCCTGCCCTGATTCTCCTCCTACCTCTCTGGCCACCTTCATCCCTAAATATGTAAGTCATTAGGTTGACTTTACATGCTACATTCTCTCCCTGGATAGCTTCAATCATTCCCATGGCCGAAGTTACTATTATTCGCAGCTTTTTTTAAGTCCCCACACCAGAGTTCTAGACCTGTATGTCCATTTGCCTACCAGGCATCTCACATGTATGTCCCAAAGGCACCATGATCTCATCGTGTCCAAACTAAACTCATCACCTTCCCCCCAAATATGTCCCTCTCCCTATGTTCCCTACCCTGATGAGTAGCACCATCAACCCATCCACTTAGCTATCTATGCTAGACACCTGGCTATCTCCTTTATTTCTCCATGCCTCTCATATCATAGTCAATCAATTCCAAGATGTATTGATTTACATCACCTTGTAAATCATATAACTTATAACTATTGCACCCATGCCTTCTTCAGCATCTCCACAGCTACTCTCCTACTTTGGGACGTTGCTACTTCATTATGGGATCAGTGGAACCACCTCTGAGTGGTCTTCCTGCTCGCCCCCTGTCTCTCCCAACTCAAATTACTTTCTGTACTATAGTAGAAAGCTCTCTCAAAAATGCATACGCAATTAGATCACTCCCCGAGAGCCCCCCATTACCCATAGGACAAAATCCAAACCCCTTACCTAGCAAAAGCTTAGTCTACCTTCCCACCATCGTTTCTCACTATTCCTCTCTCATACCTTCCTATCCAGTTACAGGGAAATGCTTGTGAAGTACTATAGGTTAGTGATTGATAGATGAGTTTTGGTGTCAGATAAACATGTGTTCAAAGTCTAGCCCTGCCACTTACTAGTCTGTGACCATGGACAAGGTACCTATTCTGAGAGCACAACATGCTTCTCTCTTTCAGAACACTCACTGCCAACATGACCTTGTAAATCCTCCTTACTAGTCCGTCTATCCTGCTGGGCTGTCCTTGAATCCCTAGCACACAGTAGGCCATCAATACTTATTCTTTTTTTTAAATTGACATATAGTTGATTGACAAACTTGTGTTAGTTTCAGGTGTACAGCAAAGTGATTCAGATATATATATATATATATATATATATATATGTATATATATATATTCTTTTTCAGATTCTTTTCCATTATAGGTTATTACAAAATACTGAGTATAGTTCCCTATGCTATACAGTAGGTCCTTGTTGTCTATTTTATATATATTAGTGTGTATATTTAACTCCCAAATTCTTAATTTATCCCTCCCCCCCACCTTTCTCCTTTGGTAACCATGTTTGTTTTCTATGTCTGTGAGTCTGTTTTGTAAATAAGTTCATTTGTATCATTTTTTTTAGATTCCACATGTAAGTGATATCATATGGTATCTGTCTTTCTCTGTCTGATTTAATTCCCTTAGTATGATAATCTCTAGCAACCATCCATGTTGCTGCAAATGGCATTCATCAGTACTTATTCTGCATATGAATAAATGAGGAGAATGAATCAATTCTTCCAGTGACGGGAAGCTCACTTCTTCCAAATATCAAATCTTTGCATCTGATTGTTACAAAGTTCTTTAAAAGAGGGCATCCAGAGCCTTACAATCCTCCCACAATCATGTTCTGACTCATACAGGGTTTCTAGGCCTTTACTTTGATATTTCTTGATTTTTCTGCCCTTGAAAACTCCATCATTGACACTTGTACATCATGTGTACATTTAGGGACATATGCATTTACACTTCCACGTGCATACAGGTGAAAAAGCACAGCAGCGATGGTACAAGTGTGCACTGTGTGTCTATCTTCATGTGAACTGTGTTCACCTATCATGTCCTAACATGGAACTGGGTGCTTTCTCATGTCATCACCGAAGCCTACATCTCACAATGTTGAGTGCCAGGGTATTTACACAAACCCAAAGGGCAAAGGTGGGGTCAAAGTCAGCTGCAGGGCCAGGGATTCAGAATGCGGGAGAGATAAGGTGGACACAAGAGCAGATGGGGAACTAGTGAGGAGGAACCTGGGGACCATCACAAACCATCTTGTGCTGACCGTGCCTGACTTTGATCAGTTGGGGTTCAAGGCGTGGTGTGTTACATGCTTTGTAGACCTGACATAAGATAGGAAGATGGCTCTTGGTTCTTCCCAGGAGCTCGTGGGCCTCTTGGAAAGTCCAGGATGTCCTGGAATAGCTCCCACATCCCTGGGCCACTCAGATTGGCCTCATACCCTACAGTGCAGACAGAGAACAGCTACCCAAGCCTCTGTTTCAGGACCAGCCCTCTGGGTCTTCCAGGTCACGGCCTATAACAGGCCCTCTCTTTATGCTATTTCTCACCCCTACCTCCCTAAAGGAAGGCAGAAATTAGGGAAAATACTGACTTCGCAGTGTGAGGCATTAAAAAGCAGCAGCTTCAGCAACAAGCCAGGCGTTTACCAGCTAGGAGAAGAAAAACGCAACGAGAGGCTGTTATGGGTCGCTGGCAACTGGGGTTGAAATCTGGCCATTTTATTCTATAGATGTGATTTCCACATCTCACTGGCTTTGAATTAAATGCGCCCCCGTTCATTAGGGCAAGCTGAGAGATGGACAATCTTTTAACGCCATGTAGATCTCAGAGCTCTTGACAAATCAAGCCTCGGCAGCCACAGGGTGTTTTTCTTTCACTTCCTGTGGGAAAACTTCTGGGGAAATCTAGGTCATTGATAGCCTACCGCTTGAGTTACAGTAACAATCAATTTCTACCTTGGCTTTATCTGATCCGTTCTGGACAATGTTTTCAGCCACTATGGGCAGTCCTGTTAAATTGTGCCGACCTGCAATCGTTTTTAGAAATCACTCAACCATCAAAGATTTGATTTGGTCTGCTTAATCTGCGCTGACCTCACTTCATTTTGCAAGGCTAGGGTCTCTGTATCCCCACCTACCGCGGAAGCCTTGCAGCTGCATCTTACATTGCACTTTCCCAAGCACTTCCGTATCTCTTATCTCCAGAGAACAGGTACTGCCATTTCCTTATCAAGGATGAGGAGCCTCAAACACGGCAAGATCTCGTGACAAGACCAAAGATCTTGTGACAAGACCATGACGCTGCCGGATTAGAGTCAGGACTCACGCCTAGCAGAGTCACCCCACTTCATGACACTAACATGCCGTATACACCTGCCCTGGGCAAGAATAAAGTCGGTGAGGCCAAGGGAGGACTGTGGTTTCCCTTTACCCTGTCCTAATTTCTGTTAAATATGGACAGCGGGGCCATGGGTGAAATAAACATGTATTTTGTCATAGGTGATACAAATGGTGTGCTGACACGGAGGCTTCCATCTGCACTGGGGAAGAGTGCAGCTGTTCCTTGTCAGCCCCTCCCCACTTCCTCTGCCCCTGCCTCTTTCCCAGATTCTGCAGCTGGATCATCAGTGACCCCAGCCTCTGGCTCAGTCCTACCCAATGTCTGAGCCAGCGCAGACCGTGGTGGGAAGGGTGTTTGAAGCTAAGAGGCACCCCGCACCCAGGTTCTTCCCCTTCTTCTGAGCTACCTCTGCGGTCAATGTGATTCCAACGACAACCCTCATCTCCAAATCCAGACTTGACAACTCAGGAGGAATGGCTGGAATTCCATGCTGTCCCTCCTCTGTGGTTCTGCCTACCACCCTGCTCCCTTTTCAGATGGGTGTTCCCATCGCCCGCTGTCCTCAACCCTTAGCAGTTCTCTTTTCCTGGATTGGGTAGATCCTGACTCCAAATAGCCAGCTGCTTTCCCCTATTAGCAGTCTCCACGCCTCTGACTAGACACATCATCGATCACTAGTTCTATTATGTGACCAAGACTGCTACTCCCTTGGCCAGTGGGGCACCAGCCGCACATTCAAATCCAGGCCTTGGGGCTGGGCCAGTGACCCCTAGTTCACAAGTGGCTTCCACTCAGAGCACTCTCAGTTGACCAACTGCACTGAGATTTATCCAGAATGCCTTACATCTAGTTTCGTCCAGATATACCATGACTTACTTTAGGAAAATGCAATGTAAACAGCAGCAGCAGCAGCCAATTATTCCTATCATACAGGATGTTTCACATATCAAAACTCACTACAGGGGCTTCCCTGGTGGCGCAGTGGTTGAGTCCTCCTGCCGAAGCAGGGGACTTGGGTTTGTGCCCCGGTCTGGGAAGATCCCACATGCCATGGAGCGGCTGGGCCCGTGAGCCATGGCCGCTGAGCCTGCGTGTCTGGAGCCTGTGCTCCGCAACGGGAGAGGCCACAACGGTGAGAGGCCCGCGTACCGCAAAGAAAAAAAAAAAACTCACTACAGATTTTTAAACATCGTAATTTTCCATCATGCACTGGAAATATGATTTAATTTATAAAAGACAATCCAATTTATAAAACATAATATTCTTTTTATACTGTTTTGATCCTATCATCCTTTCACTGCCCCTTACCTACCTCATGCCCTCACTGCCCTCTCTGGGCAGATTTTAGATTCCACGACCAATAATTATAATCACACTCTTCCAAAAGCCCAACTCAGATGAAATCCAACACTTTGTCTATTTGTACCTGCACATGTTCAGTTGAAAATGCTGGAGGAAAACACAGAACCTAGAGAATCCTAAAGATGCTACCAGAAAACTACTAGAGCTAATCAATGAATTTCGTAAAGTAGCAGGATACAAAATTAATGCACAGAAATCTCTTGCATTCCTATATACTAATGATGAAAAATCTGAAGGTGAAATTAAGAAAACACTCCCATTTACCACTGCAACAAAAAGAATACAATATCTAGGAATAAACCTACCTAAGGAGACAAAAGACCTGTATGCAGAAAACTATAAGACACTGATGAAAGAAATTAAAGATGATACAAACAGATGGAGAGATATACCATGTTCTTGAACTGGAAGAATCAACATTGTGAAAATGACTCTACTACCCAAAGCAATCTACAGATTCAATGCAATCCCTATCAAACTACCAATGGCATTTTTCACAGAAGTAGAACAAAAAATTTCACAATTTGTATGCAAACACAAAAGACGCCGAATAGCCAAAGCAATCTTGAGAACGAAAAATGGAGCTGGAGGAGTCAGGCTCCCTGACTTCAGACTATACTACAAAGCTACAGTAATCAAGACAGTATGGTACTGGCACAAAAACGGAAATATAGATCAATGGAACAGGATAGAAAGCCCAGAGATAAACCCACACACATATGGTTTCCTTATCTTTGATAAAGGTGGCAAGAATATACAGTGGAGAAAAGACAGCCTCTTCAACAAGTGGTGCTGGGAAAACTGGACAGCTACATGTAAAAGAATGAAATTAGAACACTCCCTAACACCATACACAAAAATAAACTCAAAATGGATTAAAGACCTAAATGTAAGGCCAGACATCATCAAACTCTTAGAGGAAAACATAGGCAGAACACTCTATGACATAAATCACAGCAAGATCCTTTTTGATCCACCTCCTAGAGAAATGGAAATAAAAACAAAAATAAACAAATGGGACCTAATGAAACTTCACAACTTTTGTACAGGAAAGGAAACCATAAACAAGACCAAAAGACAACCCTCAGAATGGGAGAATATATTTGCAAATGAAGCAACTGACAAAGGATTAATCTCCAAAATTTACAAGCAGCTCATGCAGCTCAATATCAAAAAAACAAACAACCCAATCCAAAAATGGGCAGAAGATCTAAATAGACATTTCTCCAAAGAAGATATACAGATTGCCAACAAACAAAGAATGCTCAACATCATTAATCATTAGAGGAACACAAATCAAAACTACAATGAGGGCTTCCCTGGTGGCGCAGTGGTTGAGAGTCCGCCTGCTGATGCGGGGGACGCGGGTTCGTGCCCCGGTCTGGGGGGATCCCACATGCCGCAGAGCGGCTGGGCCTGTGGGCCGTGGCCGCTGGGCCTGTGCGTCCGGAGCCTGTGCTCCGCAATGGGAGAGGCCACAGCAGTGAGAGGCCCGCATAACGCAAAAAAAAAAACTACAATGAGATATCATCTCACACCAGTCAGAATGGCCATCATCAAAAATCTACAAATAATAAATGCTGGAGATGGTGTGGAGAAAAAGCAACCCTCCTGCACTGTTGGTGGGAATGTAAATTGATACAACCACTATGGAGAACAGTGTGGAGGCTCCTTAAAAAACTAAAAATAGAGTTACCATACAACCCAGCAATCCCACTACTGGGCATATACCCTGAGAAAACCGTAATTCAAAAAGAGTCATGTACCACAATGTTCATTGCAGCTCTATTTACAATAGCTAGGACATGGAAGCAACCTAAGTGTCCATCAACAGATGAATGGATAAAGAAGATGTGGCACATATATACAATGGAATATTACTCAGCCATAAAAAGGAACAAAACTGAGTTATTTGTTGTGAGGTGGATGGACCTAGAGACTGTCATACAGAGTGAAGTAAGTCAGACAGAGAAAAACAAATACCATATGCTAGCACATATATATGGAATCTAAAAAGCAAACAAACAAAAAATGGTCATGAAGAACCTAGGGGCAAGACAGGAATAAAGACACAGACCTTCTAGAGAATGGACTTGAGGATACGGGGAGGGGGAAGGTTAAGCTCTGACAAAGTGAGAGAGTGGCATGAACATATATACACCACCAAATGTAAAATAGACAGCTAGTGGGAAGCAGCCGCGTAGCACAGGGAGATGAGCTCGGTGCTTTGTGACCACCTAGACGGGTGGAATAGGGAGGGTGGGAGGGAGGGAGATGCAAGAGGGAGGAGATATGGGGATATATGTATATGTATAACTGATTCAGTTTGTTATAAAGCAGAAACTAACGCACCATTGTAAAGCAATTATACTGCAATAAAGATGTTTAAAAAAAAAAAAGAAAACAGAGGACCACGTTGTCTGGTTTTGCTTTCAATTCATGACCTTAAATCGCAGGGAGGCCTTGGAGGTATCTAGAAATCTGTGCTTCTAGACTAATTACTCTTGAACTGTCTAAGAGGATTATATTACACCTTCGGTCTCCTCAAACTTCCACCAATTCTTCTCCTTTCCTCATTGCCAGCGGATGACCTTGCTTCCCATTTCACTGAGAAAACAGAAGCAGTCAGAAAGTCTCCTCCACACCCTCCATCCTACTCCTTGGTCCCACAGGCTCTGCCATCACTCTCGTAGGAGGACCATCCTCCATTTGTGCTCTCGATGACATCCTCACTCTCCAACTCAAGGATGTCCTTCAGGCAGTTTCTCTCTCCTGCCTCATCAACTTTTCCCAGTCTCCAGATCATTCTCAACAACACTCACACATGCTCTAACATCTCTAAAAGCAGCCTCCTTTGAGCCCACATTCCTCTTCATCTACCCCTCCCTTTCTCTTTTTCCCTTCTACAGCAAAACTCCTTAAAAGAGTCAACACTCTTGCTGTCTCCAGTTCCTCTCTCCTCTCTCTCCCCAAAATCCCCCCCGTCCAGTGCTTGCCTCCACCTCTCCATCAAAATGTCTCCAGTCCAGGGTACCAGTAACCTCTACACTGCTAAATCCAACGATCAATCCTCAGACGTCAAGTTTCTTGGCACCTCAGCAACATCTGACAAAGATGATCATTCCCTCTTTCTAGAAATACTTTCCTAAATTCCAGGTCACCACTTCTCTCAGTTCTCTTCCTAATTCACTGGCCGCCCTTTCTTAGTTTCATTTGCTGGCTCCTCATCATCTCCCACAACCTCAGACCTCTTCTCTAGCTACTTTCATCCCCTTGGTGATCTCCTCCAACCTCCTGGCTTGAAATACTGTGCAAATGTTGACAATTCCCATGTTGATGTCACCAGCCCAGACCTCTCTTTTGAACTCCAGACTTGTACATCTACCCACCCACTCAACCTTTCCACTTGGGTGTCAAATAGGCATCTCTAATTTAACATTTCCAAGATTGAACTCCTATTTTCCCTCCAAAACGGGCCTTCCCATTGTTGTCTCCATCACATTAAAGTGAAAGTCCATCCTCCTAGTTGCACAAGCCAAAACCCTTGGAGCATCCTTGACTTCTTTCTTTCTCTCACATTCTACTCAATGAGAAAATCCCTTGAGCTGTACCATCAAAATATATCCATCGTTCACTACCTCCACTGCTACCATCTTGGCCCATCTGTCTCTTGAATTACTGCAGTATCCTCCCAACTGGTCTCCCTGCCTTCACCCTTGCCTCCCTCCTCATTAACTAGTCTCAGCACAGCAGCTAGAGTAATCCTTTTAAAAAAGAAATAGGTCAGATGGTACTACAAATCCTCCAAGTGATCCTCATTTCACCTAAAGTAAAAGCCAAAGTCTGTACCCTGGTATCTAGATGCCCTTTGTCCTCTAGACTTGGCCACCACCTGTTGGGTCACATCTCCTAACACTTTCCTTCACCACGCTGGCTTTCCTGTTGCTTCTTTTATTATTATTATCATCGTTATTATCATCATCATCATCATCACTATATAAGTTCCAAGTGTACAGAATTATAATTCAACATCTGCATATACTACAAAGTGGTCACCACCACAAGTCTAGTTACCATCTATCACCCACTTCACCCATTTTGCCCACACCCCAACTCCCTTCCCCTCTGGTAACTAATCTGATCTCTGTATCTATGAGCTGTTGCTTCTTGAACACACCAAGTGTGCTCTCAACTCAGGGCCAATGCCCTTGCTATGCCTTCTGTGCTTCCCCCAGAGGTCCACCTGGCTCACTCTTCTGTTTTATGTCACAGCTCAAACATCATCTTGTTAGTAAGGCCTTCCCTGACCATCCAATAAAGGTATCCCCCTCCGAGCCCTCATACTGTCACAAAGCAACACAGCATATGCTATTCACTTGCCTATTTGTAAGTTGCTCCTCTTTTGACATCTATTCACAGTATATGCTACTCACTTGTCTATCTGTAAATTGTCCCTCCCGCAGAATGCAGGCTCCATGTCGTATTTACTGTGACATCCTCAACACCCACAAATGTGTCTACCACAAAAGAGATGTTAAAAAAATCTGTGCTGCCTGAGTTACATAAACTTAGACTCATGTATCGATCACACTTGATTTTATAGCTTTCAGTCGTTCACAGAAAATGAGTTTAATTAATGAAACTTTCCATTTTAGCAGGTCCATTTTGCAACTAAATCAAAGGGACAATGGTTTTTATGTTTTTCCTTGTTTTACAATTGAGTAATATCAAAGATAGAGTCCACACCATCCTCCCCATGAGGAACATGCACATTTTGTTGGCACAAAAAAGAAAATCCATGGTCTCTGGAAAAACAATAGAGTCACGCTAACAGGCACTGAGGAAAAAAAGATGTGTAACTTTGGATGAGGCCAGTTTATGGGCCAGGCAGTGGCTTGGAAGCCCAAGACAGGGCTTTCCTATGGCACTGGAGCTGGGAGCCTTGGAGGTGAGTCCTGTTGTGTGGGGCAATCACTCTACCCAGCTACACATCAGGTAACTAACAAGCAACGCTGGAACAAGGCTCTACCACACAGCCAATACCCTAGGTGCTTGGGGAAGTATTTTAGCAAATATACCCTAATTTTTAAATCATGGAGATGTACAGATGTTAGGGGTCACCTGGTCCGCTTCACCTGATCCATAAATTACCTCTTCCTCCTACATACCAAGTATCTGTTCAGTCTCTGCATCTTGGGATAGGTTGCTCATGAAGTAGTTAATTCCAAATTGGACCAGCTCTAAACATTGAGGAATTTTTCCTTATCTTGTGCTGACAGCTGCCTCCCTGAAACCGATATCCACCGGTTTTGGTTTTGGTGCGACTTTCACGACTGGTTGGTTGTGCATTTGTGCTTCCAGTGCCAAATTAGACGGTCGTAAATGGAGCACAGCTTTTAAATCCTGCCACTTGCTAGGTAAGCAATCAAACTGGAATTGTGGGAAAAAAAAAATCCATTGCCCTTTGACACAGTAATTCGAATTCTGACCGCTTTATTCTAAGAAACCCACATTCCTTCACTACAGAGCCTGGAAAGTTATCAACTCATCTTCCCAGACTTTTTTTGAGTGAGGGTGATCATGTGACTCAGTCTCCCTGAAGTGGAACTTCCTGCTCTCTCTGGGAAGGCTCCATGCCTGGTGCATGGCAGACCTCCCTAAGGATAGCAGAGCATCGAAAGCTCCTGTGCCCTCAGTGAGAGCTTTCCCTACCCCAAGAGCCTCCTCAGTTGTCCCAATTTCTTCTTCGAAACTAAAAACTTACGAAGCTATTGTTTCTCAGGCTTTCTGTCACTCACGGCCAAATGTACTCCTAACTAATGATTATGTAACCAATTAAAATTATATTTATGAAAAATTTATAATAGCATGAGAAAACGTTCATGTAAATGTTAAGTGAAAAAAGTTCGAAGTAAAATTCGTATGGAGTCTAACCACACCTACATAAAGTCAGTGCCAAGAAAATCCCCCAAATTTGTTTGGTGTTTAGATTCAGGGCATTTTTTTCCTTGTAGAATGTTAAAATATTTATTGAGTGTCAGGGCCCAGGCCAGGCACTTTTAGATGATTTCATTCTTTTCACTTTTTTGCACATTTCACACTTTGTTTAGAATGAAAAGATGTTATTAAAGATAAGAACTCCTTTGTCCTGGAAAATCTAAAGGAAAAAAGATCAACCAATTATGATCTGGGAAAAAAATCTACAGAAGTAAACTTTGCCAGTCCTCTCTCCATTGCCATTATTAGAATTCTGATTTATCAGCTAATCAGGAAAATGTGTACTGGAGGTAATGGAAGACTGGCAGGAAATTGACAAATTAACCTCAACTACAAAAAAGTCAAATGATAACTGCTTGATTTCATTAGTACTGCATAAAAAATAATGGTTGTTGAAAAATGAGGAAGAAACAACCAAGTTCTATGATTTCAGCACTAGAATGGTAGGCTGCTATGGGCCATCTAAATATTATTGTGGAGAAAGAAGCTATTGAAATGCAGATCCATTCAAATCCAGACTGAGATTACAGCTTGGAGTTAATTAACTGAATTCCTATTGTATATAAACTGAATTTTAAAATATAATCAAAATATGTAGATGATACTATTTCTGACCCACTGTGATGCCACCTGACTGTCTTATTTCCTTGATGTCATGCTCCATTTCATGAAAGAAACTGCAGGAGACCGTAATGCATTTTCTCCAATGATGAGGTGACACAGATGTAACAATGCCCGGCCAGGTAAAGATTTCTGCTTAACTGAGGGTAAAGCAGGAAAACTCGGCCACAGCCTTAAGGCCCCTGGGGAAACTATCCAAGTGGTTTTGGCAATAGCAATGCCACAACTCAGCCATCTAGTTCAGCTGTCAGAGCTGGGCTGGGAGTTGTCTTTTTCTGGAGCTGCCTGGAAAAAGGTGGGGCTTCCAGGGTGGCCAGATAGTTATATTATGTGACAGTCTTTGATTTTCTTTGGACTCTACGGGCCCGGTCTGGGACACTGCCATGGGGCTTCCAAGCTCCAAGGAGCGTGAGTATGGAAACTGCCTTCATTTAGACATCCGTTAATCTCATCTACCTCTTAATTCTCAAGGTGCACATATCCATCAAATGCAGGCAGGAATTCCAAGCCGCTGTCTCCATCTCCTCTTCACACTGTGTCTACCACGGGAGGGAGTAGCGGAGTGAGGGGTGGAGGATTCAGCCTGTGCGCCTGGTCCCTCCTGCTGATGATAAATTGCTTTTATGCCTTCTGCATCCTTCCCACGCATCTCACAGACACACCGTGGTTCCTTCAGCACCGCAGCAAGTTGTTGAGCTGATGAGGACTGGATGGGCTGGGTCTAGTTGTAGAGCTTTGTGAAAGGTTGCTGGTCTCTGAACCCTGCTTGGCAAATCACTAGCATCTCAGGACAGAAAGGAAAACCTTCTCCAAGGTAGCCCTCTTTCTGGCTTGGATCCAAATGACTCTGAGGGTTCCCTGAGCTTGCACAACATACACCCCCAGAAAATAAGTGTCAACAAGATGAAATCAGTAGGGGGAGAGCACTGTTCTCCAGGGTGGGTATCCACTCTGGGCAGCAGCATTTTGATTCCAGCTCTGCCCTGACCTCCCGCCTCAGTTCTGATAACCGGATTTCAGATGACTCTCACCACACTCTTATCCATTGCATTCCTGGGGCCTGGAGCCCCAGCCCTAAAGCCAGGGCCTACGGCTGAGATCCTGCACCCTGATGACAGGCTTCCAGAGGCTGCTGGCCTAAGCTAGAGTTTTCTTTTGTTTTCTTTAAGTAGAGCAAAACGGTTTTAATTTTATTGAACATACCCTGCGTTGATGATCTATATGTGCTACCTTCCATCTGTTTCAACTGTTCAACCCCATTTCAGCTCAATTTTCTGGAATCTTGAAGAAATCACGGCAGCCTCCAGGCTTCTAAGCAATGCATTTCTATACTTATTTCTGGATGTTCCAGTTTTAGACCTTGACCAAGAACTTCCTCCTGGACACATTATCTCATCCTACTGCATGGTGGAGTCCTTTGCTACCACGCTGGGGATTCTCTTCCCCTTTCTCTTGTCTGAGCTTGCTTTTAAGGAGTTCCTTTCTCCCCACTGGGACCTCGAGCTCCCATTTGTGCTACACTTTTAGGACAACCTGCTTGCCAGCTGAGGTGACATTTTTCACAGCAACTGACGAGGAGCAAGTTTCCCCAGAGTTGGCCCCAGCATCTTGCTGTCTTAGCCTGCCTACCCCATCCACCCATCCCACCTCACCACCCTGCTGTAATTAATCAGACTGGGTTATTTGAGAGGTTTACTGCTATAAATGGCCTGAGTTCTTAAGGTTCATTCTCTATCTCCCACTCATCACTGCAGACACCCACACATAAGCCTATTGTCTACTCAAGGCTTGGGGTCCTAAAATGTCATCCTTCCCTCCAAGGCAGTCAGAAGCCCCTTTTAAAGAATACAGAGTCTCCACTGACTGTAAAAGGAAACTGCAGTGAATGCTCCATTGCTTATAAGTGTTTAGGAAATAAAAGGTTATAAATAGATCTGTAGAAATCAACAATAACAAAGTCTCCAGACTTAAAGACTCCATTTTGAGCCAAAACAAAGATAAAACTAAGATGACAGATGGGCTTTACCTCAGTGCTGCTCATGCTGCTCAGCTGGTCATGGTAGCTACCTAGAGCACTGTGTTGAGAAGGATCCTGAGGCCAAATCTGAGCTGAGCAGGCAATGATCCCATGATCAATTAGTGATACCCAGGACCAAAGAGAGGCAGCATTCGAGCCATTTATTTGCCAGACCTGGAGTGGTCATTTGCATGGCCTTTGGAGCCAGATCTGAGTTCAAACTCAGCTACCCTGTCATAGGATAATGTTTCACCTCCTTAAGTTAACATTTCCTCAACTATTGAAATAGTGACAACAATGACATACCTCTAACACAGTATCGATGTTCCCATTAAATTTTTGCAAAGCAAAATATGTTGTACATATTAAATGCCCAATAAACAGGAACTCTTATGCTATTAATTCTTCAGTTCTGAAGTTGGTTCTCAAAAGTAAATGCCCTGGGGGCTTCCCTGGTGGCGCAGTGGTTGGGAGTCTGCCTGCCGATGCAGGGGACACGGGTTCGTGCCCCGGTCCGGGAGGATCCCACATGCTGCAGAGCAGCTGGGCCCGTGGGCCATGGTCGCTGAGCCTGCGCGTCCGGAGCCTGTGCTCTGCAACGGGAGAGGCCACAGAGGTGAGAGGCCCGCGTATGGCAAAAAAAAAAAAAAAAAAAAGTAAATGCCCTGAAATAGGCTCGTGTGACTCAAAGGTTTGTTTACGCTGATTCCCATCTTGTTTTCAAATCAATAAAGCATATGCTGGAGTGTAGGAGGTGCTGGGTAACAGTTGATGATAAATACAGCATTTCTGCTCAGCAGTCTCTCCACTAACAGCACCCCTGCACTGGCAGACACTGAGGACTCTGAGTGGCTCCAGACTGAATTCCCAGCTTTCCCTAAAAATAAGCTCACAGACTGAGTCACCCCTTTATTCCCGGGCTCCTCTGAAAGTTGAACAGGATGTCACAGTGTCCAGAAATAGCCTCCACATTCCAACTCTAAATTGGCTTCCATCGGCAATAAGGCTCTCAGCTGAAGTTGGTTAAGACGCTTCTTCTGAGTTTCCATCCAAAGAGAGTGATTTAAGCAATTATAAAAGCGAAAGGTGACCCCTGCACCAAAGGAACAGAGAGGCCACCTCAGAAGCCTTCAGCAATTTACCAGCACCGACAGCAATGGAGTGCTGGGCGGGCACCCAGGGAGCAGTTCCCTGCCTCATCTTGCCACGAGAGCAGCCTCTGATAAGCCATGGGCTCTGCCAACCATGGGACCACGTCCTGGCCCCCACCCCTGGCACACCTGGCCTTCTGCGACCCAGCACGCCCTGCCCTTCTGGCCTCATTTCTTGGCATGCTCCAGCCACACCCAACTCCTTGTCATCTCCTGCTGCTGCTCCACTCCTTCACAAGCCTCATGACTTTGCCCAAGGTGCCCCTTTAGCCTAGAACTTGGAACAAAGAATACTCTCACCTTGGCCACACTCACCGGGCCTAGGTTACTTTTTGGCCTCTTGGGGAGGGTGGGAGGGGTCAGATTGAGCCCTGGGGCAGAGCAAGGGGATCAGCGAGCCTCTGAGACTCAGGCTGCCTGGACCACACTGTGGGGACCCAGAGGAGAGATGGAGGGTGACAGGGTAGGTGTGCTGGGAAGATCTGGCAGAGAGACGCAGATGATGTCGCCCTGTATGAGCTTGGACAAATTACTTAGCTGAGCTGCTGTTTTCTCTGAAATGAAATGCAGAAAATAAAACGTGCTACTCTGTATCGATGCCCCAACAAGATAATGAAAGTGAGAGAATTCGGCAAACTCTAAATACCCACGAATCCACCAGGCCTGGTTTCGTCATTACCAGTGGTGAGGAGGGGGAAATCCAGCGTCCCGAACAAAACAGCCCCGACGGTGGCTAAGTGACATTCTGAGCTCTGGGACGTAGCCTACAGCTCTGCCCTCTGTTTTTTTACTGGCTTTCAGGAGAGGGAATGTTTAAGCTTTCTTCATTACAACTTAGTGTGAAATGCTGTTCTAGGCCTTTCCAGATAAAAGGTCCTGTGTGGGGCTTCCCTGGTGGCGCAGTGGCTGGGGGTCCGCCTGCCGATGCAGGGGACGCGGGTTCGTGCCCTGGTCCGGGAGGATCCCACGTGCCGCGGAGCGGCTGGGCCCGTGAGCCGTGGCCGCTGGGACTGCGCGTCTGGAGCCTGTGCTCCGCAACGGGAGAGGCCACAATAGTGAGAAGCCCGCATACCGCAAAGAAAAAAAAAAAAAGGTCCTGTGTGCTAAGAGGAAGTCATGAGTGTGACAAAGGGAAGAGGCTTGAGGCATTCATGGCAAATGGCACCCACTACTTATGAGTCCCTGGGCCACTTCCCTTGGGACACGATTTCTACTGCCACAGCCAGAAGCAGACTAGGGTGTGAATGGCCATCACTGTGAGATGCAGATGCCACCTCACAACAGGCAGGGACCCTGGTATGGGTTGAACTGTGTCCCTCCATAAAATACAGAGTGAAGTCCTCACCCTTAGCACCTCAGAATGTGACCTTATTTGCAAATAGGGTCTTTACAGAGGTAATCCAGTATAACTGGCATCCTCATGAAATGGGGGAATGTGGACACAGGCACACACACACACAGAAGACCATGGGAAGAGCCACAGGGACAAGACGTCCAGCTACATGTCAAGGAGAGAGGCCTGAAGCAGAGCCTGCCTCTCAGCCCTCAGACGAAACCCATCCCGCTGATACCCTGGTCTCGGACTTCCAGCCTCCAGAACTGTGAGACCGTACATTTCCGTTATTTAAGCCACCGTCTGTGGCACTTTGTTACGACGGCCCTAAGAAACCAACACAGACTGTTTATAGCAATCCAGGGAGAAAAAAAACTTTGGAAGCCGCAATAGTCCAAATTGGGTAGAACACTGACATTCATTTGATGAAAAACACAGGTGCTAACCTCACACAGAACATTCTGGAACCTGCTGACCTTAATGTCAGAGGAAACTAATTAGAGGTGGCTCCTTTTTATTTATTTATTCTGAAATTCCCTTGTAGCCATCCTGAATCCCCAGGCTCCTGGTTCGCAGGCATGTCCCCCGCCCTGGTGGTCCACGGCAAGGCATGCAATGAGGATGTTGACGGCTTCTGCCCAGCTGCTCGTGGCACGTGCATGTGGTGGGCTCATTGTTGGTCAAGGATCCTACCACTCACACTGCTCACTGCTGCTTCTGAGGTCACAGTGGGTGCCCAGCCCTCTTTCTTCCCAGAGGAGATCGGCAGACCTCCAGGAATAGGGCAAACCACACTGAAAGCTGCTCCCCACGCAGAAGAGAGGCATCAAGAGAGGACTGAGCTCAAACACAGCTGTGGACAAAAAAAAAGTCGTCTGCCGTCTCAGTAAACAAAGAACGTCACCTGCCATGCCAGTAAACAACGGTGTTGCCCGCCATCAAGCCGTCAGCCACTGCAGACACCCCAGCGGTGCACCCTGAGGGGAATTCAGGAAGGAGAAAGACAGGAAACTGGCCCTAGATAGTTAAGATGCATATCGAAAGAATCATCTCAATGAGCCCAGACTCTTGCATCTTCCCATACGGAGAAAAGCATTCAGATCATTAACTTGACATGTGTGTTTTTTGTGTGATTTAGCAGTAATCTTTCGATGTTGGACTACATGTTTGTTTGTTTTGTCAGCAAAAACTATATATCCTGGCTCTTCCCTCACCTCTTTGGAACAGTCCTTCAGGGCTGTCTGAGAGGCTGCCATCCCGGGCTATAGTCCTCAGTAAGGTCACCGAAGAAAACATAATTCTCAACTTTTAGGTTGTGGTTTTTTTTTTTTTTTTTGGCAACACAGCCCAAGCATCAAATAGCAACCCCAGATAAAAAGGGTAAAGTCAGCAAAGCGACCATTCATCCGAACAAGTGTTCACTGGACATCTAGGATGCGTCTGCTTCCCTCTCTCCTCTTAAGCTCGGGAACCCCAAGTGGGGGCTGGATGCTTCCCTTGCCTTGCGAACTCAGATAGGAGACAAAAGACACAACCCAGCCGGGAGGGTTTAGATGGAAAGGTGTGTACTGACAGAAGAAGGAACCTGGAGAAATTTGCTAGGGAAGAGTCCCAAGCAGGTGGCTGGGGTAGCATCACGTGGAGGAACAGAGGGAGCTTTAAAGCAGACGCCTGGTTAAGAAAGAATTCAGGGAGACCAGGGATGAGCCAGAACTCAGGGTAGCCAGTTAAAGGCTGTTTTCACTAACCTCTAGCTGAAATGTAGCATTACCTTCAGTTACGAACAGAAGGACAAGCCTCAGAAATATCTTCAGTACCTATGACTTCGCTGTGAATGGAAATCGCAGGTATTTTCAGATCGCATTATAGTTGTCAGAGATAACCTGAAATATCACTTATGTTCATCAATAATTAGAAATTGGAGTATGTATTAGAATTGCCACTAGATTTTATTTAATACAATAATATAGAAGAATAGATGTTATCTATCGCAATTTTCTAATATTGTGCTGCCTGTATTTCAATGTAATTGGTCATCTTTTTAGTCCTATGTATTTTACTGTGTGCACTGAAGCGTTATTCTGAGTCCACAAGACTGAGAAGGAATCTGAGACATAAAACACGTTAAGAACCCTGCTTAAGGTCACTGAAGAGGCTTTGGTGCTATGTGAAAGGTACCATGAAGGCAGCAAGGGGTAATGATGAAATTGACATTGCCCTTGCCTTCCAGGAGCTTATAATCAAGTGAAGGGAGATAGGAATTAGCCCCTTTGCTCCTCTCCTTGTGCTTCCTGCTGCTTATTCCCATCAAGCAGACTACAGCACCTCTGCCAGCCCATACGGTAGCTCTGTGGGATCTAGAAAAGGTACCTCTTCTCCAAGACACCTTCCTGGCTCCTGCTAGAAAACTTCCCTAATACACGAAGCTACAGTGACCACGTAAGAACGGTGCCCCCAGGAGCAGTTACAACCCGAGACAAGGGCCTGACTGATGAACCTCCGCAGAGATACCAGGTAAGAAGCCTCTTTACACACAAAGAGCAACTCCCTCATCCCCTGTACTCTATCATGCTGTTCTTTCCCCCAAACCCAAATGCAGCCTCAGACATCTTCCCAAGACAGTCAGGCTTAACACGAGATGAGAAGCATGTGTCCTCCCAGGCTTGGGGCTTTACCCCTTGTGAGAAACTTGTATTTTCATGGGACATTCTGGAAACTAAAAAAGCCTCCAAGGCTTCAAGGAATGAATCCCTAAGGGTGAAAGGGAAGGCGTAAAGCAATGGATCTCTAATACTGAAAGTACGGGAAATACATTTGGTCAGGTAACCCTTACATTATACGACATCAGCTGTTCTCAAAGGGCTTATTTTGTCCTCCAGGGAACATTTGGCAATGTCTGAGGACACATTTGATTGTCACGCTGGGGCACAGGCAGTGCTACTGGCGTTTACTGGATAGAACCAGAGATGCTGCTGAACATCATACAATGCACAGGACAGCCCTCCACAGCAAAGAATTATCTGGTCCAAACTGTCGACAGCGCCACAGTTGAGGGAACCCTATGCTAACCCCATGCTTGGCTTCCTATTCTCCCAGCAGCTGCTCAGAAGTTGCCCAGATAGAGAATGTCAGGGTCTGGCGTATATCTGACCAGAAAAGCAAAAGCCAGCCACCGGCCGAGCGAGGAACCACGAGTGTCCACACCCACGGCCTGCCCCCGCACACTCACACGGCCGGCCCAAGTACTGCAGTAATCGCCTTCTAAACCTGATTTCACAATTATGGCTCTACTATCTCCCTTGGGCAATTTGAAAATATTTACTAAGGCACCAAAGTCCCTTTGGAAATTTCCAGGCAGACAAGACTCAAAATTGCAGCTGGCCCTTTTAGACAAGAAAGGGAAGCGGGCAGAAGGGAAACATTTGATGATTCAGGGAGGCTAGAGTGGACTCTGCTACCGCAGGCCATCAGCAGCTTGTACCCGCTGGTCACTTCATTTACAGATAAAGCGATTGGTCCTCTGGCTTCCAGGAGGTAACTGACCCTCAGCAAAGGGCTAATGAATGACAGGGCAGCGGGTCAGAAGCCACTTTCCACTGGCTTCCTGCTCGGACTCAGGGAATGTGGTGGGTGTGTTCTCTGACTCCCATTCTGACACTTCACCCTTAAAATCCCCGGCGAGCACGGAATGAGAGTTCTGGCAATTTCTGGGGAGAAAGAAAAACGATATGGAGAATCACCAGTGCTTTTCCTCTACCCTCTTGTCCCCTGTCAATGGAAAAAAAATGGTTTTAAATGTAATCACTTATTTCTAGATGGGCCAACCCATTACCTCTAAGACATCAGATTTTCTGGTTTTCAAAAGAAAACACATAGTTGGCTTAGATAGTGAGGATGTAACAAGAAAACCGTAGAGTAGCAAAATGCAGTATGCGAGCGCTTCAGCAAATGTCAGCCTCCATCTTAGCAGCCCAGAAAAGAGTGAAAAGGGAGTCTGAGGCTTTACTGATGTTTTTTCATGCACTGTGCCGCCTTTTTTTTAATTTTTATTGAAATATAGTTGCTTTACAATGTTGTGTTAGTTTCGAGTGTACTGCAGTGATTCAGTTATATACATGTATAATATTTAATTGAATATATATATAGATAGATAGATAGATAGATTCCTTTCCATTATAGGCTATTACAAGATATTGAGCATAGTTCCCTGTGCTCTACAGTAGGTCCTTGTTGCTATCTATTTTATATACAGTAGTGTGTATATGTTAATCCCAACCTCCTAATTTATCCTTCCCTCCACCCCCCTTTCCCCTTTGGTAACCATAAGTTTTCTATGTCTGTCTATTTCTGTTTTGTAAATAAGTTCATTGGCATCATATTTTAGATTCCACATATGCATGATATCATATGATATTTGTCTTTGTCTGATTTACTTCACATAGGTGTGATAATCTCTAGGTCCATCCATGTTGCTGCAAATGGCATTGTTTCATTCTTTTTTATGGCTGAGTAATATTCCATTGTGTATATATACCACATCTTCTTTATCCATTCATCTGTCAATGAATGGACATTTAGGTTGCTTCCACGTCTTGGCTATTGTAAATAGTGTTGCTATGAACACTGAGGTGCATGTATCTTTTCGAATTAGAGTTTTCTCTGGATACATGCCTAGGAGGTTTACTGTTCTGAACTGCTAGCAACCAGACAACAGTTACTTCTTTAGCTAAAAGATTCCTAGAACCTTAAAGACAAACACAACCATACTTCTATGGTTATAGAATAGATATAGAGTCTAGAGCAGGAGTCAGCCACGTCTTTCTATAAAGGGTCAGAGAATAAATATTTTAGGCTTTGCAGGTCGTATGGTCTCTGTTGGAACTACTCAGCTCTGCTGCTGTAGTATGAAGTCAGCCATAGAGCACGCATTAATGAATGGGAATGGTTGTGTTCTGATAAAACTTTAGTGTGGACACTGAAATCTGAACTTCATATAATTTTCACATGTCATGAAATATTTTTTTTTTAAATTTCCAACCATTTACAAATGTACTAACCACGTAGTGCTCACAGGCCTTATGAAAGAGAGACTGCAGGCCAGACTTGGCTTGTAGATTGCTGCTTGCTGACTCTGGTCTAGACAGAAAATTGGAATCTCCAATCATTCTTCATTCTGAAGGTACTTTGTAAAATTGATTTTCCTTCTCGTCTCATTATGATTCTGAAATCACACTAGTAAAATTGCTAAATGAAAAAACAAACAAACAAACAAGAGGAATCAATCAACCATCACAGCATTCTCAACCAAAACACCCCGGCTGTGAATGAGCTGGCTGTGAGCTCCGCATGACTCACGGACAACAGACCACAAGGCCCCATCTTGCTCAATGCAAGATATATGGCCTGCTGAAGGCTAGCATTCCAGTGATATTCGCAAAATCACCCAGTGTGAACAATCTCCTTTTTTAGTCTTCGCAATCTCATATTATTCACAGGTTGGGCCAGGGGAGGGGGGTGAAGGGGGGCTGGAAAATGTCCCAGTTTCTGAAATCCAGTTGTCCTCTGCCCTCCAACACACATGAATCCATTTCTTATTCTCCAGAAAGGATACGTCTGGTGGGTTTCTTGAAAACACATTAATGTATTGATGAGGTCCTCTTGGCCTTCCAGTACATGCCCTATCTTCCTACAAACTTATTACTATTTAAAACCAATGAGTATTGATAGACTGGGAGTTCGGGATTGACATATACACACTGCTATGTTTAAAACAGAAACCAAAAAGGACCTACTGTATAGCGCAGGGAACTCTGCTCAATGTTGCATAATAACCTAAACAGGAAAAGAATTTGAAAGATAGATACATGTATATGTATAACTGAATCACGTTGCTGTACACCTGAAACTAATACAACACTGTTAATCAACTATATCCCAATATAAAATAAAAAATTTTTTTAAATAGAAAAAAATGAAATAAGAAAGGGAAAAAAATAAAGTAAAACCAATGAGTATTTTCACACTCACATGGAAGAGTGAAACACAGACCCAGAAAAAGTGTGTTCTAAACTCGGTTGTGAATGCAGCATATATGTGAAGTGGATGAGCTTGACAGATAAACTACAGGACGCCCAGTTAAATCTGAATTTCAGAAGAACAACAGATCATTTTTTAGTATAAAAGTGTGTCCCCTGCAATAACTGGGCATCCTATAATTTTAGTTGCCAAATGTGATAACTCTAGTAGAGGCTAGAGAAAAAAGGAACTAGGCTGGAGTGGTAGGTATTTATTAGGGAAAAGCAAGAATTTGTTATAGGTTTGGGAGGGGCATTCATTATGAAAGAGTCACCCACCAAAGACTGGGAACCGCAGTTTCCTGTTCTGGTTAACCCTCTCACCCCAAGTGTTTTTCAGAATCCTTAAAGTCAGGGTGCAAGGTGGGGCCTTTACATTCCAATGTGTACTGAGTTTAAAAAAACAGTGTTTCCTGGGGGAGTCCTGAGGGCTGATGGACTGTTCTGCATCCTGGGTGTGCTGGCAGTTACACCAATCTACATGTTACAAAATTCAGAGATGTGTACATCAAAAAGGTCATTTTGCTCTATGTTAATTATTATTATTATTTTTTTTTAAGGAGTGATTTCAGTTGTTACTTCTTACAGAGAATTTGCGAGTTGATCCAGCATGCTGGATAAGGAACGGATTTAAGTAGCAATCCTGACTCTAACCTGAGACTATGGTTTTCTTATAGGGTCCCCATCCAGAGGGCCCTCGATGGGCTTTCGGCAGGTCCCCCACCAATTTGCCCAACAGACCTAAACATACCTACATCTGACTTAGCCTCAGGCTGAAACACTACTACCCTATCACCTCCACATACTACTGGCTTTAAAATTAAATAAAAATGCTGTGAAAGGCAGAAATGGGAAACTGGGGGCCCGAGGTGGGTGTAGGGAGTGGGGTCAGGGGTGAGGAATGAATCCAGCCCACACACTGTATTAAAATCTCACTGTGTTTGGTTTGGCCCATACAGTGTTCCAATGGTTATGAACATATCAATATCAACAGACTTCCTTCAAAAGCTGGATTGCTAGATGCCTTGAAGAATAGAAGATCTCAGACTTATATTCCCACAAAGTACCCATCAGCTGGAGTTGAATGCTGCCTGCCCTCTGGGGAACCCACCCTCTACGGTCACCACAGTCCCACAAGCTCAGCCACCACGTCAACCTGATACCTGTGCACAACTGAGATTTTAACGCCCAGTATAAGGCACTCAGCAGGGTGTCTGGCCCATGGGAAGCTCTCAGGAACTGGGAGACCCTTCCGCCCTCCCCCTAAAAGAAAGCTACAGGATCAAGTTACCATCTTTGACTTGCTTTCTGAGCCCTGGGGTGCCCTGCCTCCCTATAGGGGAGAGGTTCTCCTCCTGTTCCCGCCCCCCCTCCCCAATGCTAAGCCATTCTGCTTCCAGCTTTTCTCTGTGGACCCAGGCTCAGGGCAGATGGAGAGCTGGAATCCTCCAGAGGCAGTGATATGTCAAGATTGAGAGCGATGATGGCAGAAAGGGGAGAGAGAGGAGGGTAACTGAGCAATTACTTTTTTTTTTTTAAATGAATATGTTGAAGTCCTAACTCTTAATTAATTTATTTCTGCTGTGTTGGGTCTTCGTTTCTGTGCGAGGGCTTTCTCTAGTTGTGGCAAGCGAGGGCCACTCTTCATCGCGGTGCGCGGGCCTCTCACTATTGCGGCCTCTCTCATTGCGGAGCACAGGCTCCAGATGCGCAGGCTCAGTAGTTGTGGCTCACGGGCCTAGATGCTCCGCGGCACGTAGGATCCTCCCAGACAAGGGCTCGAACCCGTGTCCCCTGCATTAGCAGGCAGATTCTCAACCACTGCGCCACCAGGGAAGCCCTGAGCAATTACTTTTACCTTCGCCTCCTCTGTGTTGTCAGGGCCAATGCTTTCTCTTCATCGTGGCCATCATATCCAATGCTGATGGGATGGACATCTGTCATTCTCACTCCCGTGTGAATAAGGATGGGGAGTGATCAGGCTGCCAAAGTCTCATTTCTAGTAACTGGCACCATTAGAGAGTACATTCTACAGCCAGCCTCCAGGACCTGCCCTGCCTTCCGACCCATCCCCACAGACCTATCCCAGCTGTTGTTAAATATCCTTTGGGTTTTGCTGCAAGTTTTATTTGATGACCAGCACTAAATTCTGAACACGTATGCTCAGACTTCACTGTTCATGAACAAGGCTGCCTATATACCACCTGGAAAAGAAAAATGGGCACTCAGATGATGGGCTCATCACTATCTAGAGTGTGTTTTTGCTTCCTGGATAAGCAGTATTTCTTTTCAAGGCCATTCACATTAGCTTCAAGCTTTCCAGATCTTTTTTTTAAACTGATCATTTTTTTCCCCAGCTTTAAGGTATGATTGACAAATAATTGTATATATTTACAGTGTACAACATGATGTTTTGATATGCATTGTGAAATAATTATCACAGTCAAGCTAATTCACATATCCATCACCTCACACAGTTACCATTTTTGTGTGTTTAATGACAACACGTGAGATCTACTCTCTTAGCAGATTTCAAGTATATGATACATGATTATTAACCACAGTCACCATGCTGTACATTAGGTTTTCAGAACTTATTCAACTTATAACTGGAAGTTATACCCTTTGATCAACATCGCCCCCTTTCCCCCACTTCCCAGCCTCTAGTACCCATCACTCTCCTCTGTTACTGTAAGTTCAATGGTTTTTTTTTAGATTCCACATATAAGTGAGATTATAGGTATTTATCTTTCTGTGTCTGGCTTTTTTCACTTAGCAGAATGCCCTCCAGGGTCCAACCATGTTGTCACAAATGGCAGGACTTCCTTCTTTCTAAAGGCTAAATAATATTCCACTCTGTATGTACCACCTTTTCTTTATCCAATCATTTGTCAATGGACACTTAGGTTGTTTTCATCTCTTGGCTACTGTGAATAGTGATGCTGTAATGAACATGGGAGTGCATCTATGTCTCCAAGATAGTGATTTTATTTCCTTGGGATGTATACCCAGAAGTGGGATTCCTGGATCACATGGCAGTTCTATTTTGAATTTCTTGAGGAACCTCTACACTCTTTTCCACTTTTCAGATCTTATATGTCTCACAGTCCCACTGGGGCAAGGAAATTTTTGAACCATTTCCCAACCCATTAGAGGCAGCAAGTATTACCAACCCAAGCTGACAAGTCAGGCCATAGAAACTCTGTTTAAGATGAACCAGGAGGGACTACCCTGGCAGTCCAGTGGTTAGGACTCCGTACTTCCAGTGCAGGGGTCACGGGTTTGATCCCTGGTCAGGGAACTAAGATCCCACATGCCGCACGGAACGGCTAAAAATAAATAAATAAATTAATTAATTAAAAAGTAAATAATCTACTACTCACAATAAAGATTATCCTCAACCATATTGTTTAAAAAAAAAGAAAAAGAAAAAGATGAACCAGGAGCCCGGGGGGAGCCTCTGGATTGACCCCATGCCTGTCGGCCAAAAGGTACCTCTCCCAGCTTCTCTATCCATCACATAAGGACATGCATCTATCACAGCTGCCCCAATCCTGAAGCCCCATGTGGTACTTACTGGTCTCAAAAATTGTTTGCACTATTACTCAAACTCGGAGAAAGAGGATCCCCTGGCTACCACCAAGGGGTTAAGTTTTCAAGCATATGTTTTTCTCTTAAGAATAACGTTTTTTTAATAACCCTCAAAGTTTTAAGTTTCAGCCCTGAACTAAAAAATAAAGTGAATCCTCAGATGACTGGTTATAATTTAGAAGGGGGAAAAAAATCCCACCCACCTAGAATAGTAAGTAAATCGGTATAAGGTAGCAAAGAAGTAAGGGCAGGTTTTACAAATGCCTTGAAGACATTTTGGAGGGCACAGACTGTCAAGAGCCTGGAAGCCCGCAGGGTAAAGAAGTAGGCTGCCAGAGGGGATATGATGAGGGGTAAGATGTGTTCTGAGGTCTGGCTCACAGCCTTTGCATCTACAGCTAGGGCTTTCACCTTGGGGGCGCATGTGGCTTTTCATTCCCCTTCCATTTTATGCGAGGGGAAGGGACCAGGTTCCCTATTCCTTTCTTCTAGCTAAGCTCAGAGGATGCTATAGGAGCATTGATACTAGAGTCAAAGACTAGCCCCGAAATATTTTTAATATAAGTTCAAGCATTATGTAAATAGGCTATAGGCTTGTCTCTGTCTGTCTCTCTGTGTATTTAATAATCTCCTTTTGTGGATTCTAATTCAACATGAGACTAATGGAAAAGACTGACATACCCATTAACCAAGGGCATATGTAGCTCCGACATGCTCCCCCACCCCCCCAAACCTCTGCTTCTGCCGGCATTTCCTGCCAGAAATAGGTCTCAGCTGTGCGGTATTCGCCCAAACCCAGCGCTCAAGTGCAAACTTGCCTCTATGAAGCGCCCATGCTGGGCGGCCATCACCCAACAGTCTGTCCGTGTTCTCTTAGGTCTCATCCTGCACAGTGTGGCCTCTGTGCTTTGTGTTTTAGGACAAATAAGGGCCTGGGTGAGGCTGAATCCATCTGAATATGAAGGGTTGGTTCAAACAATGGATGCTACAATTAGGATGAGGGAAGCCTGGAGGACATCTTGACAAGAATAAACTCCTCTTTGACATGCCAATGACAAGCCTGGCTTGTGCACACAGACTGGCTTAGGATAGAACCACTAACCATCATTAAGTAAATGAACCTCACTTGCTTGCTCATCCTGACCTCCTCCTAGAGTTGCTCACGTGAGAAGCAGCTGCGTTGAGAATCAGGCCTGAAGGCTGGAGAGGCTGCCACAAGACTTGATTAGCTGACCTGCTCTGGGACTTCTCCATCTATAGCATCCTGATATGTAGCATGTATATTTCTCAAAGGGGCTCCCACTGTACTGCTGGATATCTGCTCTGTTGCATGACTTCTTGTCTCACTGAGGTGCTCCCTAAGGCCTCCCCAACTGAATTTTATAGCCCATGGTTTTGATCAGCCAATCCCAATCCCAAGCATACCCTTGAAACAGGTGTCTTCAATTTTACTTTATTTAACTAGATTAAGACAAGTACCCAAGACAAACAAGATCTCCTCTGGATTAGTCACTTGATGTAAGAGGAACACAACTATACCACTTTCCAACTGAGCTAGGTTCAGGCTCTCACTAATTAAGACTTGAATTTGGTCTTTCATTCCATTTCACCTCTTTAAAATAGACACACTTCACAAACTCCTGGGCATGTCACAGTGGGCGTGTGCCACTTATGAAGACCCAGACCATCCTCTCCCTTTGCTACTGGTCTTCTACCACATCCCCACGGGTTTTCCACGTGTATTCCCCAGAACAGCAGCTGCAGCTGGAAAGAACAAACCCTGGGAACCTGTTAGAAATGCAAATTCTCAGGCTCCACCCCAGATCTACTAAATCAAACACTCTGGGAGTGGGACCCAGCAATCTGTGTGTTTAAGGAGCCCTCCATGCCCTCCAGGGCATGATCCTAATGCACTGAAGTTTGAGAATCACAGTTCTACACCATTTCTGGCCAAAGTCTACGCCCAGTAGCAGTTGCTGCCATTATTAGTAGTCCTGAGCCCAGCTCCATCTCCCTACATTGTCTAATTGAGGCTGACAACAAATCAAAACCATCTCCAACACCTGGGCAACACGTGCTGGCTCCATGTGCCTACCTTGCTCTTAAAGGTGCTCCTAGGATAACAGGAATTTCCCACATCAAGCTGCTGTCTTCTAAATTTCTCTGTTAATTTTGAGATAGCAATCTCCTAACTAGATGTGAACTTTGAGTTACAATAATGTCAGTGGTTGCAAGGAGCTCATTTAATATAAAAAAGTATAGTGGGGGGGACTTCCCTGGTGGCGCAGTGGTTGAGAATCCACCTGCCAGTGCAGGGGACACGGGTTCGAGCCCTGGTCCGGGAAGATCACACATACCATGGAGCAACTAGGCAGGCGCACCAAAACTACTGAGCCTGCACTCTAGAGCCCGTGAGCCACAACTACTGAAGCCCACATGCCTAGAGCCCGGGCTCCACCATGACAGAAGCCACCGCAATAAGAAGGCTGTGCACTGCACCGAAGACCCTATGCAGCCAAAAATAAAGAAATAAAAAATATAGGAGGGCTTCCCTGGTGGCACAGTGGTTGAGAATCCGCCTGCCGATGCAGCAGACACAGGTTCATACACCGGTCCGGGAAGATCCCACATGCCGCAGAGCGGCTGGGCCCGTGAGCCATGGCTGCTGAGCCTGCACGTCCAGAGCCTGTGCTCCGCAACAGGAGAGGCCACAACAGTGAGAGGCCCGTGTACCGCAAAAAAAAAAAAAAGGAAATATGCACTATTTTTCCAATGATCCAAACATTTGTACACCAAACTCATAAAGCCCTATTGAAAATGCACCCTGATTTTGTAACATTTTGAAAGATCTCAGGGGAGCTGGTACTACCACTTCACAGCATCCTTATGAAATCCAAACAAGTCCACGCATAAGGAAAGCACATGGTAATGTTCAAAGCTCTACCTACATGTGGAGGTCACGAAAGGTCAACCCGTTGGCCAAAAGGAATTTTGTTGTGTCCACGAATTTTTTAAAAGCTTTTAAGCTACTTGATGCTATTCTTTTTGACACGGGAGATCTCACATTTTAAAAAGGAAGATTTCTGGCTTCTCTTGAGAATCAGTTGATGTGACAACATAGGACCCACGTTCTCACCTGGTATAAATTAACTGTACCTTCACTGAGAAGTGATATCTGCTCTCCAGGTCCTTAACGATTTCCCACTCAATCCATGTCAATCATTTATGTTACAGGCTGGCTCCCGGGTCCTTTTGGGTTTGCAACTCCTGTCGACTATAAACAATCCTTTCCATTGTTATTATTAGTATCCTCCTGCACTGCAAACTCTCAGGTGTTACTATACTCGTGAAATTTCCCAGTTTGGCAATTCACCAGTTGAGGTGAAAAGAATTCATCTTTCACCCTTTGCGTCCATTTTCTCCATAAAGATGCATGTGTTATGATTTGTTGATTCACTTACTATAAACAGAAAACTTTTGTTGACTGTTTTCTGTACCCCTGCTCTGAGTATTTCCCACAAAATATCTCAAATAACCTTCACAACAATTCCATAAGGTGGGTATTATAATTATCTCCAACTTACAGATGAGGAAACCAAGGGCCAGCAAGGTCTCACAGACACTAATAGAAAAGCTGGGATGTGAGCCAAGGCTTTCGTACCCCTGAATCCACGCTTGTTACTCACCAGACTGTGAGGTACTGACAGCCCTGGGGACCACCGTCTCTGTGCACCAATGCCATTTGCTGCCTCAGTCAACATCACACTACATGATGATCAACTCTCACTGCCAAGGAAGTTGATCAACATCCCAAAAACGATCAGTGATGAAACGTGGGTAGTTCAAAGGACCAATAGCAGTGGTCCACAAAGCACTGGGTAACCCCAAAGAAATGCAGAGAAGCCTTCACTGAGCCCTGTTTTTCTTCTAAATATTAACAAATCATAACCCACAAGCGCCCCTGCTTGGCTTTTTAAATGATGACTGCTCTATTTCACAGGGGACTTGCCAGAGCAGCTACTCTTTGTCCCAAGAGGCTAAAGCCTGATATACTCAGAGGTACAAATAAATGGTCAGAGAGGTGTATGGCCCTTGGGCATATCCGTGTAAGGCCTGCCTTGTCACTCCCAGACCTGGCAATGACACTGAATGGGCCCTCAGTGGCTGAGCGGCCCTGCAGAGCCAGCTGGGGCAAACTCTTCCTTGGCACCAATGTCCTGAGCAAACCATTTTTTAAGCCTCAACTTGAACTTTTAGAAGCAGGGTACCATTTATGTAGAAGAAGATAACAAATGACTGGGATCTTCAATTCTCCAGCCCTTTACCAGCTGCCTGCCAACGACAGAGGTTCATGTACAGGGATGGTCCCCCCAAGAATCACAGTTTTTGTTACTATAAGTCTTGGGCTTGGGTCTCTAGAACCCCTGCGGGATCCCTGACCTGGGAAGCTGGGCTGGATCACACGCAAATGGCAGCCAGGACTTCTGTCCAAGCCATGCAGGCCAACCGAAGCGGCCTGAATCAGCGCGGGCTGACTGGCCTCCTTAGCCTTTGGTCCCCACTGCAACCCTGGCACTCAAGGTCTTATTGCTCAGAGGCAAGAAGAACACTGAGAGATGAAGCCAAGGAAATGCCAAGAGTGTTTTTTTGTGGGTAAAAGGCAGAACCAGCCTAAGCCACCCACCTACATCTGGGCCTTCTCAGGACAGAGAATGGGGTCAGGTGGGAGCCACAGGCCACTATCTGTACCCTCTGGGGGAGAATTTTAAGAGGGAGAGGGGTCCAAAGTGAAATCCCCCAAAAGGCAGATTCCACAGAGTCATGGCTAGGCCCACATACCCCCAAGCTCACCCCTCTCCCCACCGCCAGCTCAGAAGGATCCTAAGGGCAGCTCCAGCCCCTAGCACAGCACCCCTCCAAGGCTAGACGTGCCACTAACACGAGGAATCAGGAGTCAGGAGAGAGATACAACTCTTCCACACCTCACTGTGTGAGCCCAGATGCCTCTGTATACTCGATTGTAAAGTGGAGACAATGAGACCTGCCCAGCGCAGCTCAGAATTAAGGTATCACGTGCAGGTTTTTGTAAAGTGCTGTACAAATGCCAAAGATCGTTTTTATTATTCGACAGAGTCTGAGTTCTCATTAAGTGACAACATTCCCTAAAGAGCCAGTGTAGGTTGGATTGGCACCTCATATCTCAGTAAATATGGACACACTCACATGTGTCCGTATTTTCTATGTCTCTGAGGGCTTTTGCCCACAATGACCGCTGAAACGTTCAGTTATCTTCACCAGGGCCCAAGGAAGACTCTCTTCCTCTCGGATGTGCAGACATAACAACATCCTCCCCTCAAACTGGTTTCTATTGAGACACAGTGGTTTGTTCTCCAAGGGAATGTTACTCACTCGGTTAGAACTCCCATTGGGTATTTCCATGCACTGAAACCCAGCTTGGAAGACTCTCAAAAGGATGTGGCCTCCTGGTTTGTCTCAGCCTTTCCTGATGCTACTGAATCAGTCTGCTTCTGCCTCATCCGCTCACACAGAGGCTGCCGAACCACCCAGTGAGCTCGTGGGAAGAGCACGAGATGCTGCCACCATCTTGTGGGGAGCCAATCCTGGCAGTGGTCAATAAAGGGGCTCCAGTGCCCTCCAGTGTGGGTTCTGATTCTGGCCTTGACACTTTCTGTTAAGGTCGGGCTCTTTAAAACGTGGACAATATAGACGTTCCAACCCCATCAGCTTATTAGGATTAAATGGCATCATCTGTGTTCAAATGCACTTGAGTCTCCTTGCTGAGTTGGTGCCTTTGGCTACTGACTTAACTTCTTCATGTGTTTCGCTTTCCCTTTCTTATACTAACTATTTCAAATCAATAATAAACTAACAACAAGCAAGTGAATAAACACCTTCTGCTCATTGGGAAGTTACTGTGTTATTTTACATTTTTTTTTCAACCTTCAAGACTTGCTCAAACATCTCCTCTCTTGGAAAGTGCTCTATAACTCCTCCAGGTCAGCTTACCTGCTCCAGGTGTGTGCTCATTTGCATAAGTATTCCTGCTACTGAATAGTAATTGTTTATGTTAGACTACTAACAACTTAAGTTTTTTTTTTTAAAGAACACACGTCACAAGAGCCCTGCTGAATAGAAAATGGTCAATAAATGCCAACTGTATTATTATGCCCTGAATGATTACCCGCATTCATTGTGCTATAGAGGCATCTTGCTGTCTTCTAAAATTACAACTTTGGGAGAGTCCCTACGGATGGAGGGAGCACCTGGGGGTAGAGACACTTGTCAAGATGGATTTGCTCCTCTTTTGGCAGGAAGTAGGCTGAGATTCATCTTTTCTCATTGATTAGTCTCTGGACACAACTGGAAGATTCAATTAAAGCACTATAGTTTCTGAGTATTTCACTCCCTTGGGGGGAAAAAAATCCCACAGATGATCATGTGGCTAGTCACAGGACATCTGTCCCTTTTAGAACTTAAGTGTGCGAAGGGTAAAGTCTTCCCTCTGATGGCTGAAACTTGGGGACACTGACTTTTTGGTATTGCCAGTCCCTTCCGAGAGGCAATACTTTGTAAATACCTACTGCATGACTGGATGGATGGATCCTCCAGTCACATCTCTGCCCCTGGTCTGAGGAGCTAGCGAAATTGACACTGGGCTGAGCTCTGGCCTTCAGTCGAGTAAAGGAAAGGATAAAGAAGGCTATTTAGACTCTTTCTGTTTCAGAGATGTTGTCTCTCACCCTCACAGGACAAGGCAGCAGTGTAGACAGGAATTGGGGGCTCTAGACCATCTACTGGCCCCTGCATGCCAGGTCCTTCACCTGTACCATATCTAAACCTTACAGCCAGCCCCTGAGGTAGAACTCATGAGCCCCCTTTACAGATGAAGGAACCAAGGTCCGGACTAAAGAGTAGCCAAGAGTCTACTGATTAGAATCTCCAGCTATCTGCTCTTCCTCTTGGAGAGGAGCCAAGTTGGTGAAGAGATAAAGAATCGTTCTCTTCCTCCTGGGGGGAAGCGGGGTGGCGGGGGGGATGAACTGGGAGATTGGGATTGACATATATACACTACTATGTATAAAATAGATAACCAATAACAAAAAACAAACAAAAGAATCATTCTCTTCCTCCTTCACATCTCCAGAGAGATTTCAGGAGGGCTAGGCTCTGGCAGCAGCCTCGTGAGCTCCTGAGGGTCCTCTGAGAACCCCAGGAAGGCGGCAGAAAGAGGCAAGTTTGCAAAATTTGGAGAGTATGCATTAGACCAAAGCACGGCACAGAACTATTTACTGATGTGGTCACAAGCCCCTCCACCCCATCTCTCAATTCTCTCTCTCTTTCTCTGTCTGTCTGTCTGTCTCTCTCTCTCTCTCTCACACACACACACACACACCGTTAATTCGATGTTAGAAAGTCTGCACTAATAACAACAGATATATTCATTGAGGCCGAATCATTCATGAGAATCATCAACACCTTCCCAGGTACAGGACAAACTCAATTCCGCAACTCAACAGGCATGAGAATTCCAGCAGACTGGCTAGATCTTTCTTGAAAGTCCATTTAGCCTCTGCTGGGATTACCCAGCCCCACTCGGAAAAGGGTGGCCCAAGTGTAAGCTGCTACTGGCTCCCCGTTCAGAAAGCAAGTCCTTTCATGAGGCTCAGCTGTTCCTCAGGCATCCAGTAAAGCTGGTCATGCAAAGGCAGAGAATGTGACAACTGTTGGAAACCTTCAGCGGCCTCCGATGGGAGCAACTGAACCTTCTCCGGAGCAGCCACTTCATGGACAGTTAAAGCAGCCTATTATTCAGTTTATATAAAGCACCCACCAGCGACACGGCACCAAGAACGGAATATCTCCATTCTTAGCAAGTTCATGACATACTGGCCACGCTGCTAGGCCACTAACTCTAGAAACCGTAAACAACCTCACTAACCATCAAAATACACATACTCAGAGGGAAAGGGAAAGAAAAAAAAAAAAGCCTTCCTGAGTTCTGAGGACCAAGTTCAAAGATTGCCCAATAGGCAAAAAAGCCATAGCATTCAACAGTGCCAACAGTCTCTCTCGCTTCAGCTGTAAAGTCTCCAAGACATTTTAAGATTTGAAGACTTTGATAAAGAGGATCTCAGAGCCACAGAGACCACATCAAACGCTTCTTTAAAAAAGAAGAGTCTGTATGCATTTCCCAGTGAAGGATCCGTCCAAAGGGTTTTAAAAACACTTTAATAGACTTTGCTTCCAAAACATTACACACCATTTCTCCAACAAATTTACATGTGTTTCCAGGGAACTCCTGGACCCAAAAGAAAAAAAAAAGTACTTAGGTAAAAGAATGTCTGGCGATTCTTTTATGCCAATATGTTAAGAGACCTCTTTTAATTGCTATTATTTCATATAGCAGCAGTAATCATTCCCTCATCTGAAAAGGAAATATATAATCCAGCTGCGGTGGCTCCAGTAAAAATACCACATCTGTGGATCACTGGCAGCACTGTGGCAGGACTGCTCAAATTTAGGCAGCTTTCGAGCTCTTTTATACCCAAGATGCACATGGGCGCACTTTTCTGAGAGTGCACATAAACTTTGCCAAAACTGGTTGCTCCTTTGTATGCTGAAAATAGGTTTTCAGATGATCCACACCCAGAAGAAGGAGGCTCTCTTGGAATATTATTTCCAGGACCCAGTTGTTCTAAGAAGTCCCCAGACCACCCGCCCACCCCCACCCCCACCCAGGGTGATGGCTTGCGCCAGTGCCCTTGTCAATATCAAACAGAACAGGGAAAATGAACACTCCGGCTTTCAGAGAGGAGGTTCTACCGCGCGGCTGGCAGTGGAGCTGATTGCTGGTTTTCCACTTAGCACACCAACAGCTTCCGCAGAGTGGATGGCAGCCACCGTTCTGGTGACCGTTCCCGCCATTCTCCAGTGTCTGAAGTCAGAGTATTACTGAGCACTGGGTGGTAATATTCCAGGAATCGCCCCCCCACCCCCACCCCCACCCCCCTCATGCTCCGTTTAGTCTTTCCCCAAAGCCCAGTAGCAAGCATCTTATTTCTAAGCCAATCTTCCACATTCAAATCCCCAGCCCAAAGCGCGCCCTGGGGCTTTCCATCTACAGACCATAAAGGAAAAAGCAGCGTAGCTGAGCCTTGACAGACTTTTATCCCCAAAACACATGTCCTGCGGCTACTGTGCTGGAATGTCGACGGCCCCGAAGCCCTCGGGGTCCTCTTCCATCCCAGACAATAGAGCAAGAAAATAAAATGAAAGTGGACTTACTGCTATGGCTTGCAGCCTTTCCTTGTGCAATTCCGCCTCTGCCATCCTGGAGAAGGGCACACAGGGAGGGAAGGAAGAAAGAAAAACAAAACACACGCTGTAGTCACCTAAGGAAATTGATGGACACCCCGGGGGGTACTTTGCTAGAAACCCAGGGAGAGCCGAGGGGCGTCCGGGGATCCGCTTCGGAGGTGGCGGGCAGAGCTGTGTGCGCGGCTGGCTCGCCCGGCTCAGCCTCTGGCCCCCGCCCGCCCGGCCGCCTGGCTGCGCCCCAGCGCCGCCGCTCCCTGCATCTCCCCGCCGCCGGCCGCGCCAGTCGGGGACGTGGGCCACTGGCAGCAGCCGGGAGGGCGCGCTCGCCCAGCGCTCGTCCTCCGCCCTGACGTCTCCGCGCCTCGCTCCGCCCCTGGGGTGTGGGGGACCCGCGGCCGCAGCCCCGGGCTGCTCTAAGCGGGCGGGAGACACCGGGGCTGCAGCCGCGGGGAGTGGGGAGGCCCCCAAGGCGCGGCCGGGCAGCGCGCGGGCGGGCTGGCACCCGGGGCGCACCGGGAGCCGCTAGGGCGCACGCTTGGTGCGCCCAGGTGGACACGTGCTCACTGGGGACGTGCAGACGCCAGCCCAGGGGCCTCTGGCAGAAAGCGGGGCCCCAGCACGTCCTGCCTGCCAAACGCTTCGACTCCACGTGGGGACATTTCCAACTGCCTCATCCACATGCCTTAAATGGCAGACTCCTCAGCGGTCAAGTTGGCCAAGGGCAGGGTGTAGCTCATCCCTCTGTGAGGCCAAATGTGGGTTAGAAAGACAACCGAGAGTTTGTAGTTATAGGTGCTCCGCTAGGATGGGCTTGATCACTTATTAGCTGTGAAGCCTTGGGCAAGTCACTTAACCACTCTGAACCTCAGTTTCCTCATCTAAAAAATGGAGTGTCTGTCAGTGCTGAATGAGATAAGTATGCGTACAAAGGTGCTTTGTAAAGGGCAATCTGTTCTGAACATTATCCTGTGACATCCTGGGCTGAAACTCAGAATCTTTACTTCTGTACTCAGTCTCTGAAAGGAAAAGTAGGATCTGGTCACCAAAACACTTCACCTCTTCTTTACTGAAACAGGCGGCAGTTCTAAAGTGCATCTTTTATGCCAGGGCCTGGGCTGGAAATGAGAGAGAGATAAGATAAGATCCAGTCCAAAAGGAAACAAAAAGCTAAAAACAAAATACGTCTTCACCTCCAGGAGGGGGCTGCTAGAATTCCCAACATTCATAAGCAAACTTTCCTCCATAAAATGAAATAAACATGGGGGAAAAAACCAATGTGACCTCTTTAGATCCTTGATGACTCTATAAATGCAAAACTTAAGAAGGCATTTTGAAAGGTAGGCACATCAAATTTCTCCAAATCACCTCTTTCCTGGGCAAATTCTTGCAATTTCTACTAAATCACCTTCTCAACATTCAGAGAGGTTTCACCTGTCACTTGAAGAGCAATTACTACTCTGCCCAAAGACTGAAGCAGTCACCAAAACAGTTTCACTGATTGATTGTTTTCTCTTTCTTTTCATAACAGGCGTAGGTGGAGCTGTTTGTGTCGTAAATCCAAGGCAACACCAGATTTGACATCCCCCTCCAGTATATCCAGAACTTCTGCTTTCTGGCTAAGACCCATCACTTTCTTCAAACGCTTCATTTTCTCCTCACTTGCAGTGCCAGCTCCAGAGGACAAGTTTTTTGAGGGGTGTTAGCTCACAAATAAACAAGGCTTTTAGTACTTCGGCAGAGTGACTGCGTACCCAACAAGAGTAGAGAATACAAGATGAGCGAAGTGAGACCAGAGAGGTGGAAAGACTCAGCCAGAGTCATGGAGCTAGGATTTCAACTTAGATCAGACCCTCCAGAGTTCATGTTTATAACCACCAGGCACCAGGCTTGGCCAGTAATATGAAGGTGGGGCAGCCCCCGGTGATGAATAAGTGGTCCTTTCCCCTCCAGTTACACAGATATTAAAAAGGAATTAGAAGAGCACAGCAATGTGAATGCACTTAGTGTCACTGAACTGCATACTTAGAAGTGGTTAAAATGGTAAATTTTATGTTATGTATATTTTACTATGCTAAATTTTTAAAAGGCATGATGGAAGGTGAGATGGAGCGGAAGACAGGCTTAGGCATCTTTTGGAAGTGACCAGTTGGAAAGCTTTGAATCTCAAGATAGAAGAATCACGATCGGGGACACATACCTGGGTGTCATCTACATTGTGGTTATAGCTAAAGAAAGAATGGCCAGGGTAAGAAAACAGAACGAGAAGAGGAGAAAGCCCAGGAAAGGAGGCTGAGGAAGTCATCTGAAGATTAGAAGAAAAAATCAAGAGGGATGTTTCTACGAAAAGCCACAACAGGAGGAAAGGGTTTTTCAACAGAGTCAGGTGGTTTGGGGAGGTCAAGAAAGATGCAGACTAAGAGGCTTGGGCAGCCAGGAAGCCGTGGGTGACATTGAGAGAGCTGTGTGTGTGTGTGTGTGTGGGTGAGCCTGTAAGCAATTACAGAGACTTGAATGAGTGAGAGGTGGGGAAGGAACATCCTTGAGTACAAACCACTCCTTTCAGATGTTTCGATGTGAAAGAGGAAGGTGGTGGGGGGAACAGGAAGGTGGTCAATGGGAAGCAGAGTCAAGTTGAAGGGTTGTTAGATCAGGTGAGACTTGAATGTTTCAGGGCCAAAGGGAATTAGGCATCAGGGAAGTGAGAACAAAGACACAGTCCAAAGGGAAGGTAAGTATTAGGTCTCAGATTAGACCAGAGGGCATCCAGATGAGCACTAGTGGCCAAGGTAGGCTTGGAAAGATGGGGAAATGAAGTAGGACAGAAGATGGAATGGGTAAAGATGAAGTCATTTTATTTGAAAGAGAGAGAAGTTGAGGGAGCGTATATTGGAAGCCTAGTTTTCCCAGCTGACGGAAGGGCCATTGGTTGGGACTGATGGGGTGTGGGAGGGGACTGCAGAAAAATAGAAATGGTTTGTAAAGAAACTGTGAGAAATGGGAACAATTAAGACACGTTTCCCAGTCAGTAGTATGCATCAGAATCTCCTGGGTCACATTTGCCTGAATACATGTACAAAATTAAATAGCTATGGGGTGAGGTAAGAGTTAGGGATGGATTTAGAACCATCGTACTAACTGTGCTTACTAGGAGTAGACAGAAGACTTATGACCAATTTACTTCCTCAGTGGCTTTTAACCGCCTGAGACCCATGATATACAGGGCTCCTGTTTACTCCGTGTTGAGGACTGTCAAAGCAGGGATGGCCAAAAGTCAAAGGAGAGAAGAAATTCAGAATGCTGGACCCTGGGGATTTGTCCAGGGAGAAATGTAGCAGAATCTTCACTTTTTTTTTTTTTTTTTTCTGGCTGCCCCATTTGTGCAGCCCTTTCCGTCTTTAGGGAATTCCCATATTACGAGCCATTGTGAGATTCAGAGCTACTTCCCATCATGCAAGCCGGGAAATGCCAGACATTTGTTTCCCAGGTCCTCAAAAGCTATGACATGGCATGCAATCTGGGCTTAGTTAGCCATGTACATTGGCCAAGGACCTTGAAGACATAGCATTAGAGAACTCTTTCAGGCTGGTTGCTCATCTTTGGTCCTGCCCATTGCTCAGGCCTCCTTCTCTAGCCTTCCCAGCTATTCTGCCAGCTACGTAATACACTTTCGATTCATGCCTTCTCTGCTCCTAGCAACTAGAATCAGTTTCTGCTGCTTGTGACTAAGAACCCTAAGTGAAACAGGAAGGCACGTGAAGAGCAGAGAGAAAACATTTTCTCCTCTTCCAATACTTCTCCCCTCAAAGCTCTAAATTTTAGCATTTTGAAATCATCTAACCCATTAAAAACACAGACACTTATAACCCAAATTATGCCATTTCTTTCATAAACTTTTACTGTATACCTATTCTATACTAGACGTTAGGCTATGTCCTGGTATTACAAAGAATTCATAGTCTAGTGTTAATATGGGTGACTTTTTGCCCTCCACACATTTGAAATCTCAAAAGATCTAGTACAATGGGTGCATCATGTGTGTAACAAATCACTAGTTCTTGCTGGGACAGTAAACCGTGTTGCATAAGCATTACCCGTATTGTCTAATGGTTTTTCTGATAGATGCTGTATTGCACAGCATTATATTGAGAGAATACAGAATGCTAGATTTGCGAAATAGATGTTTTGGTAATAAAAACTGCAGAATCTATTTTAGGGTGTGAGTCCTTTGAGAACCACAGATGATCACAGCCTACTCCCCTGTGGGGAAAACGGGAGCTCTGTAAACTGAGAGGGAAATGACTTGCCAAGACCCATTGAATGAGTAAAAGTTAAAGTCTTGCTGAACAGAACCTGAGAGTGTGAAACTTCAGAGTAACCTGAAGCTTTCCATTAACAAAACTAATTTTAAAAGAATGCCAGGTCCTCCAAAATGTTTGTATTTGCATCAGCTCTCTTTTGCCTAGGATCTTTTAAAATACATGGTCATTAGAAACATATGTGATATCTGCACAGGATCAAAAGGAGGGGAACAGTGCTTGGAGCCCTTTTGGCTCCTGTGGTTGTGAACAATTTGGGAAAGTTGATGGGATTTCAAGTATGTGATGTTTTTCTCAATGGGATTCATATGACAGATCCATAGAGAGAGTCCCCATGGTGCAAGAGAGTGAAAGAAGTTAGAAAACAGGGTGCCAGTGTGGGAAATAAACTAGGCTGGATGTCACTTAAGGTATAGATTGAGTAAGCTCTCTACAGAGAAGATTCAAAAAGAGCAACTAGAAATCCATCTAAAAATGGATGGTAGAATTTCTATCTGATGGCCTCATTTTCTCTTGGCTAGCCTTGGCAATGTCAGTTGATCAACACTGTGAATTGCTGGAAGAAACCAGGGGCTATAAGGAGAGCATACAGGAATTGGATCTGGATGGTTAGGGGTCATTCTATTCTACATTCACCTTGCTGGGATATTCAGATGTTGATAAAAATTTTGAAAAGTGGGTCTAGGAGGTGGGAGGTGGGCATGGCACAGAGAAAAGGCATGAGCTGTAAAGACAAGTTAGAATCCCAGCCCTCAGACTCACCAACTGCACAAACTTGAATTCCTTTAGCTCAATTTCCTCATCCTTAATGGGGGATAACAACTCTAACCTCATAAGGATATTGCAAGAAATCAAGATAACAGATGGAAAATGCTTGACAGTGACCATAGTAGGGGCTCCAAAAATGGCAGGTCCTGATTATACAACCCAACTACTTCTTCATTAAAACTGTCATAGACCAAATCAAGTGAGTGACTTGATTGTATCTATCCTTTTATGTACGCTTTTTTTTTTTGCAATGTAGGCTTTTTCTTTTAAGAAAAGGGGTGAACTATCAATATTCTTTAAGTTTTCCACATTAGTAGGTACTTCTCTTTTTTCATCTTTTAAAAGGGAGGATTCTGCCCTGTATCATTTATTGTCTAGAAATTTCATTACCAGGCTGCCCCTTGAATGATTCATAGACACCTACAGCCTTATCTTTTGGAGTAAGTCAATTTAATGTTTATAAATAAGAAGGAATGAAAAGGGAATGCTTAAGAGGACATAGATTAAGTCCTAGGAAAAGATGGAAAGAAAAGCTTAATTGTGGAGTGTTTTGGAAGAGAGCTACATGCCCACATATTAAAGGTGCTCCTTGGTGGAGTGGATTCAAGGTTTGGGTGTGAATTAGCTACAAAGTGGAAAAGTCTTTGGGAAGGCCAGTCTGGTTATCTGATGCTGGTAGACACAATCAGGTCACTGGCTTCCCAGAGAGCTTAGGGGCCAGTCTAGTTTGCCTTAGTACAATGACCATAAAGTGCCCAGTCAGCTTGGAATCCCTTTTTGCAGTGGGGCCATCAACACTTTCATTGTTAGCCATGATTCAATCATGCCGTACACATCCTGCAAGTCAGCACTGCTAACAAGAGAGAGATTTCCTGTGGGTTTGGCAGTGTAGGGACAGTAGACTATCAGTTAAATCCTGTGTGCCCTCCTGGTTGGGGAATGAATAATGAAACTGGGAAAGCCTAGCTTCAGCTCCTACCACCTACGGATGCTGAGCCCTTCTGATGCCCTTTGGAGTGTTCAGGGTTTCAATCCTGCATACCAACCCATTGCCCACCCTCCATACACTCATACGCTGGCAAAATGGATCCAACTTGTGTTTGGCCCCTTGGAGCTGGTCTCACTGAGAGGTAATAGCCAGTCGGTCTCAAAAACTGCTCCTTACTAAGAGCAGTATGGAGGTTCCTTAAAAAACTAAAAATAGAGTTACCATATGATCCAGCAATCCCACTCCTGGGCATATACCCAGAAAAGATGAAAACTTCAATTAGAAAAGATACATGTACCCTAATGTTCACAGCAAAACAATTTACAATAGCCAAGACTTGGAAGCAACTGAAGTGTCCATCAACAGGTGAATGGATAAAAAAGATATGGTGTACATGTACAATGGAATATTACTCAGCCATAAAAAAGAACGGAATAATGCCATTTGCAGCAACATGGATGGACCGAGAGATTATCACACTAAGTGAAGTAAGTCAGACAGATCTATATCATATGATATCACTTACGTGTGCATTCTAAAAAAAAAGATACAATGAACTTACTTACAAAATAGAAACAGACTCACAGACGTAGAAAACAAATTTATGGTTACCAAAGGGGAAAGGGGGGAAGGAGGATACATTAGGAGTTTGGGATTAACAGATACACACTACTATATATAAAGTAGATAAACGACCAGGACCTACTGTATAGCACAGGGAACTATACTCAATATCTTGTAGTAACCTATAGTGGAAAAGAATCTGAAAAAGAATAAATATATCTGAATCGCTTTGCTGTACCCCTGAAACACAACATTGTAAATGAACTATACTTCAGTAAAAAAAAGAATGGGATGTACAGGTTGTCACTTCTATCTGAACCCATAAAAGCCACTCTCATTCTCCAATGGAATATTACTCAGCCATAAAGAGGAACATCTGACATCTGCTCTGACATCTGCTAAAATGTGGATGAACCCTGAGGACATGATGCCTATTGAGAGAAAACAGTCACAAAGGTCACATTTTCTTGATTCCATTTATATGAAATGTCCACGGACGGCAAATCCATGGACACAGAAGTAATCTGGTATTCTCAGGGGAAGAGGAGGGGACATGGAGAGTGACTGATGAGTGGGACAGGGTCTCCTTTGGGGCAATAAGGATGTGCTGGAACCAGACAGAGGTGGTGCTTGCGCAACACTGTGAATGTGATAAATGCCACCGAATTGTTCCCTTCAAAACAAAACAATATTTAACAATAAAAAACCTACACCAAAAAAATTTCTCCTTACCAAGTGTAACCCTCCCAGCTGGGGCCTCGTAGACAGACAGCCTTTCCTCAAAGCAGCTCAAGATAGAGTGGAAAGAGCACCAGACAAAATCTCAACCGAAGGTCCTAATCCTAACTCTGCCAACTTACTGTGTGACCTCAGACAAGCAACTTAACTGCTCTGAGCTGAGGTTTTCTATTTGTACACTGGGCACAGAGATAGCTAACTACCCCCACAAAGTTCTTGTAAGGATGAAAGGAACCCATGAGTGAGAAGGTGTTTTGAGAACTAACTATAAATGCTCTCAGAGTGGGAAGGACTACAGTGAAAGGGATGCCTTCAAGGTTAGGAACTCAGGGACAAAAGGACTGGGCAGTGGGGTGGAGGCAGGGGCTGGGGTGAGGTGATGTTTCTAAGACTGAGAAATTCTGTAGCAGCCACAGACTCGGCCTACCAGGAGAAGACTCAGCTAGCACATAAGACAAAAGAGGCTTCCAGATGTCTCATGGGTTTCTAAGACAATCAAACCAATAAATGAAAATGCCCAACGCCACCCTGGACTCTCTTTGCCTCCTCAATGTTCCTCAGTTACTCAAGTGATTTCTGCTTTACCCAGTCAAACCGCTGCACTTCCTGATCTACATATTTAATTAGCTTCGCTAAATGCAGGATAGGGTGTGGGGTCCAAGGATGCAGTGGAAGCAGCAGAGAGAAGCAGGAGAGAAGGAAACAGAGAAACTTGGATCTTTTCTGCCATCTGTGTGTGTGTCAAACTTTGACTGGAAAGCTACCTGGTCCGTGTTTACATGAATGTGCCCTCCTTTCTACATTCATTCAGATCTAAGTTTATGCCACTAGAGGGAAAGGCGTACTTGGGGAGGTGGGGATGGAAAAAGAGTTGACGCAGAGGCGTCTGCTTGACTGGGAGCCAGGAGCGCTGAGGGGGGTGGGGTGTGGGCAGCCCCTCTGGGAGGCCCCAAGGATGGAGCCTGTGCTGACTTGACAAAGGAAGGTGTGTTGTGTTCTGCTGAGGAGGGCGTGAGCACGAACAAGACATTAGATCATGTATTAGAGACAGCAGTTCCCTGACTCCCATGAGCCCCCAAGTCTGGCTCAACCCTTTGGGAAATGGACACTCAGCTGCTCTCCAGGCCTCCACAGTGAGAGCAGTGTCTGTCCCCTGGGGAAAAGCAGCTGGCAGGGCCACTTCTGAGGCACAGTTGAGCTTGCCTTCTGTACTGATGTCACTCCCGTTGTTTCCTCTCTGGGGACAGCGTTCCTGGGGTGGGTGTGGAGGACAGAGGGGTTGTTGCCTTCTAGGACCTGGGTTGGATTAAGTGCTGTGCACCCACATCTGGACGTCAGATTGTTGATGCCTGCACTGGGACCCAGGTGTCTGCCATCAGTCCTTCATGATGTCCCCTCTTCCCACTCAGTTCCTCTCTTTCCTCCTCTATAGTTCCTCACCTTTCACTCTTCCCTAAGTCAAGCCCTTGTGACACCATCTTTTGCAAGTGGACAAGCCATCACAATCGAGATAGCTTTTCCTGTGACCAGAGAGCGCTCTGCTAGAACTGAAGACCTCCCGCTACAGACGGGCAGTCCATTTCCCTCTGGGGCTCGGTCCCCTTGTCAAACGGAACTCCCCTTTGTTGGGATGGGGGAGGGGAGGCCCCCGGGGTTCTGGGACGGCTCTCCTTTGTTTCAGGCTCAGAAGGAGCCATCGCATCTTGCCAGAGCTTTACCCTGTTCTTAGTCTCCAGTCCCCATACTCCTCCCCAGAGAACCTGACACCTTCATCTGTTTGTCCCATTCCAAATTTGGTGCTTTCTCATACCACGAGCTATGCCTGGAATGCAGCCTCCCCTCCCTTTTCTAACTTTCCAAGTCCCCTCTTGTTAACTCTACAGCATTGCAGAAATCCCACCCCCTCAGGGTATGCATGGTGGTCCCTTTGGGAAGGAAAAGTGGTTATCCCTCCCAATTTCTAACATAGTGTGTGACTTACAAATGATTTCCGTAACTTGTTGCTCTCAATTAACTCAAAAATCATCAAGTCAGAGCCCTGAAGGAGATCTCAGATACATCAGCGTCCCAAAAGCCACCATGATGGTTGTTTGCATGTAACAAAGCTACTTAGGTTGGCAGGAAGCATGGATTGGACAGACTGGCCCTTAAATCTCAATTCTACCACTTAATGACCTTAAGAAATTTACTTCTCTGAGCTTAAGTTACTCTGTCTGTAAAATGGGAAAAATATCAGTATCCATTTTACAAGATTCTTGTGACAATCAAGTGAAATAATGTATTCATCATGTATGTAACTCCTGACATATTGAAGGTGGTCAATGAATACTCTTTTATAATCATGACCATAATCTCATTTATTCATCAATATCAGTATCATTCAGGATGTGTTTCTGCCTAGAGGTGCCTGTGTCCTAGTGAAGGCTCCTGAGTCACTTGTTGGCCCATCACTGGGTGCTATGGACTGCATGTTTGTACCCCGTCCCATTCAAACGTGGAAACCCACATCTCCAGTGTGATGGAGATGGGGCCTTAGTAGGCAATTAAGTCATGAGAATGGAGCCCTCATGATGGGAGTAAAGAAGAGGCAGTAGAGAGCTTGCTTTTCTCTCTCCTTCCTCCATATGAGGACACAGCAAGCAGACAGCCGTCTGCAAACCAGGAAGAGGGCCCTCACTAGCAATGCAATCTGTCCATACCCTGATCTTGGACTTCCAGCCTCCAGAACTGTAAGAAAAAATGTTTGTTGTTTAAGCTGCCCAATTTATGGTAATTTGTTACAGGAGCCCGAGCTAAGACCCCAGGTGTGTCAGATATGGTCCTCAGACTAGACCAGCACTTACTCATGAATACTCCTGACTCTTGCCTCTTGCCTCTAGAGTTTGCTCTCCAAGGTCTTTTGATGCTGTGCAAACCTTTTTGTAACATTTTGGCTTTGCCAAATTCTTATCACGAGAGACTGAAGGAGACAAAAGTGCAAAGTGTTCTACGGGGTGATTTATGCTACCACGTAGAACAGTGATCTAAGCTTTGCAGGAGGGCAGATCACAGAGTCCTTGTGAGAATCTGGTAAAAACTATGAACTTAAGGGCAATGCACATGCCTACAACATTTTGTATACAATTCCTGAGCTTTGTAGAACCTCTTGAATTCTTCCATGGACGCTCTTAGAAAGACCCATGCACCTCTGTTTAAAAAAAAAAATCTTCTCTGGAACCTAGAATATCAGAGGAGTTGAGAGAGACAGGAGAGAGTTGATTTATGAGCCAGGAAGCTCAACCTGGTTATTAATGCAAGAGACCGGAAGTCTGGGTCTTTCCTGCTCAGCCCTGTCACCTCCTGCCCCCAACAGGGACCTTGCCAATGGCTGCCCAGGCTGCCCCCTCTTCACACTGACAGCCGCCCTACCTTAGTTCTCTTTCATAGTTTCTGGCAGAGAAAAGGCACAGGCGCCAATGAACCCCCTTCCTGGGCATGAGCTACCTCTACAGTGTTTCTCCCAACCCAAAGCTTCCTCAGACCAATGCCTATCCAGCAGTTAGTCCTTCTAGAGTGACCCTCACTGGTCTCCCCCAGAAGGGACCTGTCTTGCATCTGTATACAGTAAGGATCTTATCAATCCATTCTTGCTTCCCAGGATTAGGTTGAAACTGTTTTCTATTCTACGTGGAAACAATTAAAAAAAAAAAACAAAAAACCCCCCCAGATATCAGAACCCGGAGTTTGAACAGAATAATAAAATGGCTTGTCCACATCACCCTCAAACCGTGTGAGGCTCTATCCCATCAGGCATCTTATGAGTAGCCTCCAATATTCAAAATCCACTTTCCAAAGGCCTGCCCCGCATTCCTGCCTCTACCACTGCCGGCTGAAGTCATTTGACTTCCATTTTGGAACTTCCAGTGAGAATTCCAGCTTGATCCCAAACCACTGGCCTCTCCAGCTTCCAAGGAAAACAGACCTTTGCTGAATTATAAAGACTCTGTTAGGTTGCTGGGAGCCAAAACAAATGGAGCTGGCTTTTCCTTAATAAGGGGGAAACAGCCTTTCCAAGGTGGTGACCTAATGAGGCAACCGACAAAGAGGTGTCAGGTTTCAAACCCCCACCCCCGTGGAAAGCCAGGCAAAGGATAATGTCTTTCAGGATGAACTTCGACTTTGGAGCAGCCTGGAGATTTCACACTTAACCCTCTGAGTAAATGAAGTCCTAAATTTGATAATCCTAGTATTTAGAAAACATTGTAACAGCCCTAGTCCATAGAGAAAACATTTATTTGGTAAGAATATGACCACTGGTGGAAAAAAATGGGCAAAGATACTCTTTTGCCATTTTACTTTCATAGGAGTACAAACCAGTATTTTCCCAAATTATAATAAAGCAGAAAGAAATTGAGTTAAGAAAAAGCTGAAAGTTTCCAAGTTTCTTTCTCAATTAAATAAAGGTCTGAAGAGTATTGGAGAGAACAGTTTGAGTGTAAGTTTTTTGGGTTTTTATCTTTAAAAAACACTGATGTGATGCTTACTCTGTCCCTGGATCCCTTCTAAGTGCTTTGCAAACATTAACAGGTGTAATCCTCACAACAGCCCTATGAGGGCAGCATTATTATTATACCCATTTCACAGATGAGGACACTGAGACACAGAGAGCTTCCAGTCACACAGCTCTAAGTGGCAGATGTAATAATATCAGGTAACCTGCTCATGCTGTTGGAAGCCTGTATCTATGTGGGACTATCTAAATGTTGGGAGGATTTAGCTGCATAAATAAAACGCATTTGAAAGAGGTGAAAGTGATTTATTTTCTTTTGAATATTATCCTCTCTGAGGGTTAAGACCTTAGATAACAACAATAAAAGGGCCAGAGAGCTAAGCCAACTTCTTCCATCATTCCTTTCTTTATTTTTCTCCCTCCCTTCATCCCTTGTTTCCTTTCATCCTCCCTCCCTCCCTCCCTTTCCTTCCTTCCTTCCTTTCTTCCTTCCTTCCTGCCCTGCATACATATTGGGCACACACTTCACACTAAGCATCATCCCAAGTGCTGGGGATCAGCAGAGAACAGGACAAAGAAGCTGCATTTTTGCATTTCCATTCCAGGGAAGGGAGAGGGACATTAAAAGTAGGAAAATCTAGGGCTTCCCTGGTGGAGCAGCGGTTGGGAGTCCGCCTGCCGATGCAGGGGACACAGGTTCGTGCCCCGGTCCGGGAGGATCCCACATGCCGCGGGGCGGCTGGGCCCGTGAGCCATGGCCGCTGAGTCTGCGCGTCTGGAGCCTGTGCTCCGCAACGGGAGAGGCCACAACAGTGAGAGGCCCGCGTACCGCAAAAAAAAAAAAAAAAAAAAAAAAGGAAAATCTACAATCTAACTTCAGAAATGTTCTGAAGAAAAGCACCCTAAGGGGAGAGAGTGGCGTGGGGATGAAGGAGCGACACTCCATCAGAGAGACCTGAATACAGAGCGAGTGACAGAGCTATGCAAATATTAAGGGAATTGTGTCCGGGGCCGAGGGAGCAGCACACAGGAAGGCTCTGCACCGTGAGCGTGCTCAGCATCCACTGGAGTAGCAACCAGGAGACCAGTGTGATGGTGGCAGAGGGGGCGAGCGGTTGAGTAGTGGGAAAAGAGGCCAAAGAGTGGCCCGGTCAGGTCATGGCCTTGGGAGGGTTTGGACAAGCTGTGAAGGGATGTATTTGCACCTTCAAAAAATCACTCTGACTGCCCAGATGAGGGAGGGAAGATGTGAGCAGGAAATCAGATGGAGGACCATGCAGGATTCATGTGAGAGAACGATGGAATGGTGTGATCATGGTAGACAGAATGATGGTCTCAAAGATGTCCACGCCCTGATCCCTGGAGCCTGTGAATGTGTCACCTTACATGGCCAAAGGGACTTTGGCAGAGTGGGCACAGGTGGGTACTGATGGAACCAGTGCTTGGCCAGATCCAGGAATCCTTCACTCCAGGGCTGGGGGAGAGGATTGGCAGGGGACAAGAATCCAATATCAGCTAAAGAGAGGGGACACGGACCCCTTGGGCTCAACCTCCAGCTCTAGTGCTTACAAGGTAGAGTGTAAACTTGGGGAAATTACATCATTTCTCTTAGATCAACTCCCTCGATCAGAAAATGAAATTAATAGTGCCTGACCCATATGGGTGTTTTGAGGGCAATAGGAGACAATCCATGTCGAGCCCTGCGCCTGGCAGGTAAGAAGTGCTCTCACACATGCTGAGTGGCAGCTTTCCTACAAAAGGTGTTGAGTGCCGCGGTTAAGAGCATTGGTGCCAGGATGCTCTGGGTTCAAAGACCAGCTCCATATTTATTAGATAGGGGACCCTGGGTGAGGTACTTAACTTGCGTCAATTTCATCTTAGGTGAACTCAGGTTAATAATATCTACCTTACGGGGTACATGGGGAGGTTTGTGTTGGTTTTTATTATTCTGGTAATGAAGATGATAAATAATGCATGTCTTGTAAAAATGTAATTAGTGTTGACTCCAGGTCTTAGGAATCATAAAATATGAAATGAAAATCTAAAGGATAGTTTTGTCATATAAAATTGAGTCTTTGCAATCAGATACTTGACTCAGAGTTTTGCCTAATCAACATGCAGTGAAAGGATGATGTAACGTTAACTACATGCACAGTAAATGAAGATGCTCTCAGCTTTGCCTTCATCAGCGTGATTTCCCGATGCTGTGAGTCCCACGTCGTACACTCAGGCAGCGAGGGCCTCTGCCTACGACTGAAACCTTGGAGAGGGCTGCTTTGAGGAAATCACAATGAGTCTGCAAGAAGATGCAGATGCAGTCTTGGAGAACTAACATCCTCTGCCTGTTAGCCGGCTCGGATTTTAACTTCCCACCCCCTCCTTCACCTGGTTTGACTGTAGGCCTCTGAGTCATTACACCTGGGCCAGGGACTGAGAGCCAGGGACTTCGGCATTTACCGACGATTGGAAAACCCCTCAAGACGTCTGTGCCAAAAACAGAGGCCGCAACAGTATCCTCACTCGGCGGGGTAATTGACTCAGCAGTTTAGACACATACAGATGGCCCTTCTATGAGCAAAATGATGACCCTGAACTCCATAATCTGAAGAGCTAAGTGCTAAATGTGCAGCATTTCCTTAAATGCCTCTGAAAGGACTCCTGGGACTATAATGAATGTTCATTTGACACATCTTATCAAGGAAATCAGAGAGAGGCATCCTGCCTCTCCTCCCAGGGTTTGGCTGAGTTAGGGAGGGATGGGGGAGCTTCCGGGAAGAGTGTGGCACTAGGATGTGACAGACCTGGGTATAACCAAGAACCACATGGCCTCCGTCATAATCGGTCCCTGTGTTGGCATCAAACCGCCGACCAAGCTGCAGGTCTTGTCTGCTTGGCCTCAGGTTGTATTCCAAATCCTCGCTACTCCTTGTGTGGTCTGTGGACAGCAACATCCATATCAAGGTTGAAATGCAGCTTCTCGCTGGCCTGAAACCTACTGAATCCAAATCTGCATTTTTATAAGATCCCCCGGTGATCTGTGGGCAGATTGAAGTTTGAGAAGCACCGATCGATCTAGGGCCTGCTGGGTCTCAACTGTGACAGCACATTAGACCTGGGCTGCTCTAAAGTAATACCCATCCCTGGGGACCCACTCCAGCCCAACTATATTAGGGTTTGTTTTCAAGTTTTATTATGCAGCTGGGATTAAGAGACGCTGATCTAGAGTTTCACTGATGATGATGATAGCAAAGATTGCAGGTAAACTTATTGAGAACTTACATATGTCAAACACTATATTAACTCATCAGAGTCCTACAAAGAGGTACTATTATTTTCTCCACTTCAGAGATGAAGAATTAAGAAACCATCTAAGGTCACAGAGGGCAGACAGGGCAGAGACGAAATTTGTACTTTTAACTTCTCCGCAAATCACTGAGCCTGCCCCAGACTGACTTTATCAGAATCTCTGGGGGTGGGGACTTAGGGACACACATTCTAAACTTATGTACCAGGTGAATCTTTTTCATACTAAAGTGTAATATGTGAGAACCCCGTTTTATTTGCTCCCGAAGGGGCTTCTTTAATTTAGGACTTTGGAAGTTGAGAAGAATGAGTACTCTGGGGGAGCTATGATGAATTTGCTCAGCAAATTTGGGTATCACGTACTGGTATGTTTATACACAAAGCTGTTCATAATTTACACTACACTGGTCAGATCTTCTAGCCACAGACGGTGCCAGGTTTATTCCAGGTTTCACCCTGTGGTTCCCCATGATCCCTGACTCAGAGTTTTCCTTTTCCCAGTTGTTAGCCATCCATCCATCCATCCATCCATCCATCCATCTATCCTCCCAGTGATTCATCCACCCATTCATTTATCTATCTATACATCCAACCATCTACCCATTCATTCATCTGTTTATATATCCAACTGTCCATCCATCCATCCATCCATTATTCAACACCTTCCTTTACTGTCCTGGCATTGTGGTAGAGTTGAGTAAGGCACAATCCTCAAGGAGCAACAGAAACATTAACACACTTTTACAAAACAATAACGTTTGGTGACAGGGACAAATCCAAGATGCACTGGGGGTAAAAAGGCGGAAGCCAATTCCGGGTGTCTGGGGATGCTGCCAGAGGAGGGTCCAGGAAGGCTTCCCAGAGGAGAGAAAATGAAAACTGAATTTCAAAGGATGCATAGGCCCTCACTAGGGAAGAGGATGGTCCATAGGGAGAGGGGAGAGGCTGTGCAAGGGTCAGGAGGCACAAGAGAGTGCCGTGTGTTTGGGGCGCTAGAAGCCACCCCGTTTTGAAAAGGATGTGCAAGATGGAGGAATGTGAGAGATGGCACTGCTGAGATGAGGCAGGAACCAGGTCACAGCTCTGCTCAGCACATCACATGTCCTCCTGCAGGTGAGGGGAGCCACTGAAGGGGGAAGCAGGGAAGTCACTTTGGAAAGATCACTGGGGCTCCTTATTGAGAACAGATTGTTGAGTAAGGGAGTCTCCCTGGAGGCACAGAGACTATTTTCAGAGTCTAGAAAAGAGATGAGAAGCTCCTTAATTGAAAATAATGGTTATGACAACTGTAATGGGTTGAACAGTCCCTGAAAGATATGTCCAAGTTCTAAGCTTCGGTACTTGTTAAAATGACCTTATTTGGAAATAGAGTCTTTGCAGATGCAGTTAACTTAAGGATCTCGCTATGACGGCATCCTGGATTGAGGGTGGGCCCTAACCCCAATGACTGGTGTCTTTATAAGAGAAAGGAGAAGGAGATTTGAGACACACAGACCCAGAGGGGAAGGCTATGTGAAGACAGAGGCAGAGACTGGAGTTAGGCAGCTACAAGACAAGGAACACCAAGGATTCCGGCAGTGACCAGAACCTAGGAGAGATGCATGGGACAGATTCTCCCTCAGAGCCTCCAGAAGGAACCAACCCTGCTGACACCTTGATTGCAGACTCTGACTTCCCGCACCATGAGATAATACATTTCTGTTGTTTTAAGCCCTGCCACCCCCCCTCCCCTGCCAGTTTGTGGTAATTCGTTACATTTGCCCTAGGAAACTAATACAGCAACTAACATTGACTACTGACTCTATGCCAGGCACCCCATGAAGTACTGCATAGGTGTGGTTCATTTAGCAAACCCCACATTCCATAAGGTAAGTATATTATCATCATTCCCATCTATCAGATGAAAACACTGAGGCAGGGGGATGTTTAGTCATTTACCCAGGGTTACAAAACCAGGAGGTGGCTGAGCAGGTTTTTCACGCAGGCAGTCTGGGAGCAGAGCCTGTGCTTTCAGCTCCCTGGTCTAATGTCAGAGAGATGGAGATGAAGGAGCAGACTTGAGTAGGTGGGGAGAATTACCAGGACCTGGCAACTCACCAGGCATCTGGAGGGTGGCAGGAGGAATCAAACCTCCTGGATTTCACGTGCTGCGGTGCCCTAACCCTAGTTTACATCAGCCACTGTTTTCCACGCCACACCACCCCCCGGGATGCGCTCACCTGTCCAACTCTCTAGTCCTGCTCTTTGCACCTGGTTCTCAAGGAGTCCTCCTTGGCTCTCCCCATACATGTCCTTAAAATGGCTCTACTCTTGTCGGTTCCCTGGACAGTGGTCTCACTACCTCCTTTTCTCACTTTCAGTCCTGGCTGTTCTTACATCTTTGAGCTCTAACCCGGCACTCTTCTCCTGACCCTAGAATCATCATGTTTATTCTGGTTTCTGCTCTCAGCATCCCTGCCTCTTTCCTCCCGCTGTCCCCATCTCCTTGTAAAACGAGGAGGCAAAGCAACCAGGTGAAGGGCTGGGAGGAAAACCATGTCTTCCAAGGGAAAAGGTTACATACTTCCTCTACGCTGTTTTCCTCTTTCCCTTTTAAAAATTTCCCATTCTCTCAGCCCAAGGCTGAGACCAAAAAAAAAAGCATGCAAAAATACTTTTTGCTCCTTTATATAACTTAGGTTTTTTTCTGGTCCACAGTGAGTGGATTACATTAGCCTGGGCTGCAATGATAAAGCAGAGTGTGCTGTGTTATCGCCATACAGATGTGTACATTGCTATTTCAAGAAATTGCCAGCTCCTACAATTCCCTCTGTGGGTCTGGGATGGCAAATCTGCCAGTGAGCATAACTGATGGATTAATTTAAAGGTGGGTATTAGCACCGTTCCACACGTCTAGTTTTAAAATGGTCTTTTATTATACTCTAGGATAAAATTTCACTGGAAAGGTCCAGGATATTAAAAAGACAAATATTTTAAATTAAAACAATAGAAACTTAGACCTACAACCCAGATGCCACTACACTTCCACTGACCAAAGTTCATTGCCAAAAGTGGAACCATTTCGGAGACATAATTATGTAAAGAAATAACGAGAAATTCAAAGGCTGAGAAACTTCCCAGAGTTCTCTGAAATAATTTGGAACCCCCTTTGGGAAGCACACAGGTTTATATGATAGGATACCATGCTTTACATTGTTTATCTCTGTTCTTAGACATCATTTCACAACATTCTACAAAGTGATATGATCATCATCCTGACATTTTCATCTGCTTTCAGACATTCAGATTGTTCTTAGAAAAGCAATCATCTTATCTGGGAAGAAATTTGCCATGTACCATGCTGGTTTGCCAGCATCTTAACATACCCTAAGATTAGATTTTCCTTTCATTTCAATACTATTTTATATATAGCCTATTTTGTATTCAAATATATCAAAGATATTAAATATTTATTAAAATTGTTTCTAGGTATTCATATTAAGTTCACTTTACTTAGGGTTGACTTTTACTCCTCATGGTCTAGCTATAGAACATAGTAAGTAATGATTAACTGACTAGCGCCTCTGGAGTGGTCTTTAATAAACATAAACCTTCATTCAAATGACAGACAATCCAAAAGGGGATAGCTGGAACTTGCTCACACTCACTCAATCCATGTGTTGTGATGACACAAAATCACAGGGATTGAGAGATGACTTGCATTTTCCTTTGAGTAAAAAAAAAAAGGAAAATTATTAAAATAAGAAAAATGTAACCGTTGGATGTAACCAGTGAGCTAGTGGGAAGGAAAGTTCAGTGCATTTGCACTGGAAGGATCAGAAAGGTAGATTCCTCTTTCATTGGTTCGTTTAACAATATTTAATGAGCATCTGCTATATGGTGGGCACAGTGCTAGTTTCTGGGCTTCTAGTGAATGAGTTTCAGGAAGAATGAAGAGAGAAACTCCTTCTGGGGCTTACAGGTCTTTTTGTTAACTCTCCCTTATTAGACTTTGGGGAAAAGGGAGCCCAGAGGAATCCACAAAACAAAGTCTTTCAAATCAGAGCTCAGTTCAATACCAGTATTCCACTTACTAGGGTTCTGTATGGGGACAAGCCACTTAAACAATCTGAACCTGTGTCCTCATCTGCAGAATGGAAATGATAACAATTTATAAGATTGTCATGTGGATTACACAAAACAGTGGGCACACAGGAAGTGATCCAAAGTAACATTTTCTAAGCAGTAAAGAATATTATAATAAATAGTAACTGTTTGTGTTTCTGTCTCTCTCCCTTCCTCTTTGCTCCTGCCTTGTGGCCATTGCCTAACCACTGGCATGATTTTGGTGAGCAGGCCTACTTAGCCTAAATTCCACAAAGCAATGAGGAAACTGTTTTCTCTATGTTTAACTGCAAAATACTGTGGCTTAGAGTAAAAGTAGCCAGACACAAAAAGCTACAGAATGGATGATTCCTTTTAGGTGACCTTCTGGAAAGGGCAAAACTATAAGGACAGAAACCAGATCAGTGACTGACAGAGGCTGAGGATGCGGAGAGGGAACTGATGACAAAGGGGTCCAAGGGAACGAACAATTTGTGATGACGGAAATGTTCTGTATCTTGGTTTTGCAGGTGATTGCACACCTGTATATATTTGTCAGCACTCATTGAACTGCACCCTTGAAAAGGATGCATTCTACTGTATGTAATTTATATCTCAACAAACCTGACCTTGAAAAAAGAAGACTGTGGCTTGGGACCTTCAAGGTTTCCTTTAAGAAAAAAATCTATGATCAGTACCGGAAATGAGCGGTGCTCCTGGGAATACTCTTGTACAAAATAACTATAATAAAGACAGACACTGATACTCCTCCTAAGAGAGGTACAAAGTTCTCCGGGAATTCTGAGGCAAGAGAAACATCCATCCAGGGACACCAAGGCATACTTTACAGAAGAGGTTGCATTTAAACCGGGCCTGAAGTGTGCAATTAGTCACTGGGTTTTTTTTTTTTTTTTTTCTCTACCAATGATGAATATCTTAGACTCCAGCCTCTGTCTATAAAATGCTTGCAAATTTTACTATGTTTGATTATTCTTCTAAAAGTTTGTATATTGTAATATATTTGCCAGAGATGAAATGATTCACATTATCTTGCCCCTTAAAAATCAATCACGGTTTTGAGGCAATGTTTTCTGAGTTTGTGGTCTTTAGGAAATTGTTTTTACATGTCCACTTATAAATGTTCTTCCATTCAATGAAATGAAGAACAGTAGAATGTCATTAGAGGAGACATCATGACCAGGTGTAAGAGGTTGGAATGGGGTCCAAAAATTTAGATTCTATGACTCACAAGTGACTCTATAAATCAAGAAAAAAAAGATCAATAATCCAAAAGAAAAAAGCGGGTGGGGAAAACTATGCAAACAGACAGTTCAGGAGAGGAAACACAGTGGCTCTTAATCATATGAAAAGATGTTCAATTTCAATGTAATTAATGAAATGGTTACTTCTCTTAATATACACGCCTCTGAATCACTGAGACAAGATCAACAGTCTGGTAAAAAAAAATGAGCAAAGTAAATGAATAGACAGTTCATAGAAGAGATAATACAACTAGCCTTGAAACATATGAAAAGATGCTTAAACTCACTCATACTAAGAGAAAAGCAAATTAAAGCTGCACTATTTTGTACTCATTGGGCAGGTAAAAAAAAGTTTACCAAGTTTGTTAACACAGTGTTAATGAGGGTGTAGGAAAATCAGCTACTGCTGGGACAAACTTTGTGGAGAAGCACTTGGCAATGTCTATTAAAATTACAAATCACAATGATTCTGACTGAGCAATTCCACTTCCACGAATTTTATCCTATAGATCATCCATGTGCAAAATGATTTGTTCCACGTTATTCACTGCAGTTCTGTATGTAATAGCAAATGAATACCCCTCATTGGGTTAAACGGGTTTTTATACATCATACCAGAGAACACTACTCCACTGTAAGAGACAGTGAGAAAGCTCTTCATAGGCTGATGAGAAGCAATCAGATATATTAGAAATCCAGAATCTCAGGCTCTGCTCCAGACCTCCAGAATCAGTATCTTCAGTATAACAAGATCCCCAGATGATTCCCATGCACGGGAAGGTTTCAGAAGCCCTGGTCCAGCTAGTTCCTACTCATGGTCACTTCAGGCTTGACTTCCTTCTGGAAGTCTTCTCTCAACTCTACCTTTATTCTACCTAATCTACATTGACTGCCTTTCCCTGGTCTACCATTATCCCATGTGTTTCTCTCCATGTTATTTGCCACATTATAATTTTCTGGGCTCTTCTGTCACCCCCACCAGGAGATATTCACTGCTGTCTCACAGTCCCTAGCCTAGAGCCTGGTAATATGTAGTAGATGCTAAATAAATATCTTTTTGGATAAATAAATGGATGCACCAGGCCAAATAAAAAAGGGAGTGGGAAAGTTTGCTTAGTGATTTTTTTACCATTTACCTTTTTCTTAGATGTTCCTCCTTTCTGGAGAAACTGCCAACTGATTAAGAAAGACCAGGGCACCCTTGGGAATAGCTCCTCTCACCTTACTCCCCCAGGCCAATAGCTGCAGGCATTTGAACAAATACATCTTCCAGCTCTTTGCTTGGCCATGGATTCAGCCCAGATTAAAATAAAAGCTTTAGGTTCAGATGACATTTTCGAAGGGCCAGAAATTCCCTAGAAATCCTAGCTTCTTCTTGCTCTAGGAGATCGGTTTCCTGAATTGACTCAACTTTATTTGGGAGCATTTGCTAACTGTTGCTTAAACTGCTGCAAAATTCCAACCACACAGAGGAAAAGGGCTCTACAAAAAGCCCAAGCACGTGGTGCATCAGAAACGATTTACCATCACGTGTGCATGTGACTTCCAGGAGTGAAATCAAAGGGTTGCTGGCCAAATTACAGCACCACCAGAGTTCCCTCCAGAGGCGGCGGCACTGATGGCAAAGGAAAGCAAACAAAAGAAACATTCTTTCTACTTGTGAGTGAAACAAAGATCCCACTGAGAAAAGTGAAGTGAACAGGAGAGCTGTAAAATCAACAGAAATGGGGGCTGTCTGTGGAGCAGGCATCTGGTTTCAATGTAAACATCCTTAAAATGTTTCAAGAATGAATGTACATTTGAATAATTTATTATTAAACTTTTTTTTTCCTTACCATGGATATTTAGGGCAGATTCAGCATTGAAGAGATCCTTCCATATGCCCAACTCAACTGGATTTCCCACTCAGTTTAGACATTTTCTGAGTGGAATATTGAGAGGAAAACATTTGAAAGCAAACTAAACAGAGCTGCCTGTCCAAATCCAGGATTGCCTGGTTGGATGCAGGTATTTTTGGAAAGAGCCACGTGAACACAGCACACTAAGCAGATTGTACACTTTGCGCAGGAAACCTGAAGTGGGGTGGAGGCAGGGCTGTAAGAGTCTCTGCCTGCTCTGGTTTCTGTCTGGAGTTTCTTCATTGGCAAAGAAACTCATCTTGAATTGCACTTGCTCCTTCCTTCTGATCATGAATTGAATACACAAAGTTCTGAAAAATGCTCTAGAAAAGAGGTTGCAAATTAGTGACTGAAACGTGCTTTGTTAGGGCCAGGTTATGTCTTTAAAAAGAATGTCTTAAAGTGGTTGCCAACATTTTAAAAATTTCTGCAGGGCAACAATTGGCTGGATCCAAGTAGAATCCATTTGCTAATGACCTTTAGAAAAGACAGGCATCCCAGTTTGCCCCAAGCCATGGTATGTACACACACACACACACACACACACACACACACACACACACACACACACACACACACACCCACACCCATCCTAGGGCAGCCCTCAGAATGAGAAGGAAATGAGTTTTGTCTCCACTGGTTGGCCACCTTACTTGGTTACTTGGTATGGCATGATTCTTTTTCATATGATAGCAGAACTTTTTCTTTTCGCTGTTTCTTTTCTTTTTCACTATTTTCTTTACATTATACTACTTCTGTAGAACTCTATAATGTTAAACTCTTGTATTTTTTTTCTTTTTTTCCTTCTTTAATGAGAAACCAACATCCCAGTGTCGGGGGCATCTTTGTCAGCTGTCTTTGTCTGAAAGGTAAGGGAAGCGATAGACCTTTCCATGGCGTTTCTTAGTTCATGAGGCTCCTTTGCCTTCCTGTCTTTCTGTGCTTAAATATAACCCTGTAGGGGTTTACCTACAATCTTGACTTCTGGCTTTTTCTTGATACGTCAGGAGGTCTGGCATATTGGCCACACAAATCACTGCTCCTGCACTCAGGCAGGTTGAAGGGGCAATTTTGTCCCATGGGAGCAATAGAGCTGTGTCAGTGATGTCTACCAGCCTGGAGATGTTTAGGCTCTAAATGGTAAAGGACAGCCAGGAATTAAAGTCATGGATTCCAATGTAGGTACCGTTGACTTTAGCCAAGGTGTCCGAACATACAGAGAAGGAAACAGATTGACTATGGTTCCTGGGAGCAGGGGACCAAGAAGACATATTTGCCTGTGAATGACTGCATCCTAAATGCAGTGCTCAGCCCTGGTGCCTTGTATAGAATTAGTGCTCAGAAAATGTCTGTCAGATTTAGAAGATGGAGATCACAGGTTGAATTCTAGACAAGAGCAAAATGGTCCTGAATCGTTCTACAAGACTACCTAATACTTTAACTTTTATAATGAAAATATGTTGTAAAATTGCAATTTCTTAAAACACTTGATTCCTAGAAAATAGTTTCTGGTTTTTTTCCAACCTACGAAAACACATTTGTACCTTCGAGAGCAATTCACATATAGCTGGTCTTAGAAATCATAAAGCTCATGATATCCCAAGTAAGGAAACCAGCTCCAGGTAAGAAAAAGACTTGTTCAAGAACAGACCAGTGGCAGTCTGGACAAGAATGATCTCTTGATTCCAGGGATTGTTTTCCAGCACTAGGGATTTGCCCAAGCCCAAGAAAGTGGTTCTAAGACAATAGGGTATGTGACCAACTTCAATAGTCTGTTGAAGAAACATGGAGATGCCTGGCTACATATTGTGAAAGTCCTGGGCTCTTCTGAAGGGCACCCAGACCTGTTAGGCTGACTCCTGCAAAGGCTAATGGGCAGCCCAGAGGGGTAGAGATGGCAATATAAGAGCTGCCCCTATCACCTCACCCTTAAAGCAGATGGCCGCGTTGTCCTGGGGGCCCTAAGCGGGGAACACATCCCATCCCAACATCAAACTGCGATTCCCCAATCCAGAGCATAAACGTGTCACTGTCAGTCATGACAAGACACACCACATGACAGCACATGGAATCAGACATTTAACTTATGAAACATCACGACTCTGTTTCTAATACAATGGTATAAAGATCACAGAATATTTCATCGACATAGAAAAAAGCGAAGGTTTGCCAAAGGGACTGCCATCTTGTATACCCCCCCCCCAACCTTGCCCCACTTTTCTTGTTCCTCTTATAGTACCTGGTTACCTACAGACTCTAGTGCCCTATTGGGAACAAGGACCCAGGCAGCCTATGTGTCCCAGTGCAGAAGGGCAGCTCAGCTCACCAAGTCCAAAAGGAAAGAGCACAGGCACCAGGCATGTTTCCCAGGGTTCATAGCCTCTCTTTCCCCTCATCTGCCTGGTCCCTCCATTCAAGCGAAAAAACACAATTCTACTTTACTCCAAGTGATGAATCAAATAAATGCCCTAAAATAAATTAAGTATGTAAATAAGAAGATGGCCTTGTAACAGCATAAAACTCAATTTGAGCTGGTAAATATTTTGATAAAACTGGTTAAAATAATACCTTTGGTGGAGCCGTTTTGTGGTCTTTAAAATTATGGAGTCGTAGTTTTTTAGAAATGGGAGGACCCTTATTTCCTGATTCAATATTTGTTGGCGCCTACCCATATGGGCAACATTTAGTGACATCATGTATGATTATTCCTTTTATTCAGAAATGCTTCTCTGTGATATCAAGTGACTGGCAAGAAGAGCTATTTGATTCTTATGTTTCTGGTGTGATTTCCCACCACCCTCTTACACATGCTTCAGTCCAACCCGATATATGCCTGTTCCCTCCTCCATGCTTCTGCTCTTGTCCTCTCGTCACCTCTGCCATGCCCACTGAGCCTCATGTCTGTTAAAATCCTTGTGGAGCCAGATGGCCTGGGTTTAAACTCGAGGCTTCTGCAAACTAGCTGTGTGACTTTGGACAAGTTTCTTAATCTCTCTGTACCTTGGTTTTCTCATCTGCAAAATTAGGAAAGAATGGTACTACCTCATTGAGTTGCTGTGATGATTAAACGAGATACCAAGACCTAAGACACTTACAACAGTGCCTGAACCAGATCTACGCCATCCTTCCTTCAGCCTCCAGGGGATATTATTGGTGCTTTTTTCTATTTTTTTCTATTTCTATCTAGAACCCTAGACTCTGTGCATGTAAGGATACTTTGATATGGTTCTAATAATTATTAATTAATAAGAATTAATAATGAATAAGCAAAATTATTTCTGTTAACTCTGACCTAAAGATTGAATTAAATTAAATGATTAAATATTAGCATATATAAACAACAAGGTCCTACTGTATAGCACCAGGAACTATACTCAATATCCTGTAATAAATCATAATGAAAAGAATATGAAAAAGAATATATATATGTACAACTGAATCACTTTGCTGTACAGCAGAAATTAACATAGCTGTAAATCAACTATATTTCAAAAACATAAATTTTTAAAAATATTAGCATATGTGATCAAGTACCTACTCTGTAGCTTGTATCAATATTTTGCTCCATTTCTTCCATTTATTTGGGAGCTTCTTGTGCCCTGTACTTATTAACTAACTTACCAGGGTGAGGGGAAAACATTCTTTAGTGCTTTCTAAAATAGAATTATCTGGTGAGCTTTTCTAAGTGACTCCTATTTCCCTCCAACCCCACTGGCACTCCCAAATTCGTTATCAGAGAGCACGCTCAGAGACCAATAGTTCAAGGCAGATAGGACATCCAGGGACTGAGAGCAGAGTGGAGTTTTTGCTGTCAGCTGTTCCTCAGTGGCTGACACTCTAAGTGGTTGTCATTCCCTTGTGCAGACGAAAAATACCATAAAAGGCAAGGCTCAGGCAGGCAGTTAAGCAGTTTGAAGTGTTCCTCAGGGCTGTGCACCCTCTTGGGAAAGCGCAGCCGACCCCTGGCAAAGATTACAGCACACTTTGCAGCAAACTTGTGGAGGAACAAAGCACATATTGTTACCTCCTAACTCCAAGCTCCGCGGGCTAGTAAAAATACGTAGTATACATTTTTAATGGAGTGAGGGGACTTGGCTTCCCTGGAACGTTTTGGTTGGAGTCATAACACAAGTAAACTGTATTCTGGGGTCTAAAATGGATGAAGCCCAGCGCCAAGCTGTGTGGTCACAAATGGGGCGACCCAGACCATTGTGTAAATCAAGTGCAGGGGCCAAGGTGTTCTGGCAGCTGCACGTCTGCACGCTCATGTGGGGAAAAGATGCCTTTTAAACACTTCCCAGCAGCCTTTCCTATCTGCCACTTTTTTTCTAAATGTGTTTATTGTTCATAGAATGGATGATGTCTGCCCATTTCTATTGTTGCTAAAAATCTGGCAACTGAGTGACTTTTTAAATAACCTGGAATGGGATTTAGCCAGACAGGAGAGGGTGTGTCTATTCTGACTGGTGCAGTTCACGTCTGTTCCTTCTTGGAGCTCAGTGTGTACATGAGCTGTAAACACACACACACACACACACACACACACACACGGCCACTAGAGTTGACTCCAGAGATCAGGAGAAAGGAGAGAATGGAGGCAGCATTCACTTCAGCCAAAAAGTCAAGTCGCAGAGGAAGTGAAAACTCTGAACAATGAGCCCCTTTTCAAATGGAGCCCATCTGGTAATGGGGGGAGGTGCTAAATGATCTGGACCTGCCTTCCTGCCATTTTATGTAAGGTAGTTCCTAAGGGCTAACTGTTGGGCTCTGAAAACGAGCAAAACTGAAACCTGTGTTCGCTGATGAGATTTGATTGAAACCCTGAAAGCTGTCAGGAAAGTTGCTTGGTGCCTAGGCTGAAAGGAGGGCCTGGGGGTACCAAAAATTATTGAGGGGCTTAAAGGGACACAAGGACTTAAAGGGAGTTCAGGTCTTCATCCCTGACTCTTCTGGAAGAGAGGAACACGGCAAGAACTGAATGCTGCCAGAGCTGTGAGGACCTGCTGTTACTATGAGAACATCTGGGGTGCTTATAACATTCCTGGAATCCAAGTTAACACATTGGAGCAAATGATGTTAAAGGGGAAATAAAGCCTTGGTTGGAGGGACTTACAGCTACTGAACTTAATTGCTTCCTTCCTCACCAGTGTGATGTTAAAATAATCATTGTTTTAGACCCTCTAGCCCTCAAAACATTTATGAAATCATACGATAATCAAGTCTAGCAGGGACCCTAGTGACTCTCTGTTAAACTTTTCTTTTCAAGGTGAAGAAGCTGAGGCTCAGAAAATTGCCCAAAGCCATGAAGCTAGACAACATCCGTGGAGATTTGCAAGCTATTTTTCTTTATCCCTGTGATCCAGAAATATGGTCATTCATTTTGCCTGCAGTGTGACAACCATGTTCTTAGTTTCAGTACAGAAAATTGTTTCTTTAAAGTTTTTACAAGGATTTCTTTTCTGGTTATTACTAACTCAAAAATATATATAATTTTTAGGTTGGAAATACATTCCTTGCCCACCATATTTAACAATATCTCTACTGTCATTTGCATATCTTTTTCCTTTTTCTCTGCATTTTGAGAGAGATTTCTTATTTACCTTCTCCAGTAATGGTGCAGTCCTGCGCTGGTTCAGTTTGGTTATTTACTGCCTCTAATAAGGATTTGAATACTGCTCTTGAGAGTTTTCACTTTCAGGCATATTTTATCCGTTTCTCATTTCCACGTTTATCTTGCTCCTCCCCATTCCAATGACCTTGTGATTTTTCTATTTCTATTTTTTAAAGGCCATATGGAACATAGACAAATGAGTACATTCATGTACTAAACAAGAATAAAGAGCACATTTGTCATTTGCTGGAATTCATTCATTCATTCAGAACCTATGATATACCAAGCACTGTGCTAGGTATTAAAGCAAGATATGCCCCCTGTCATCAAAATGTATTAGGAAATGCACATCATAAACAACTGTAATGCAAGGTAGAAAGTGTTACCTATCTTAAGAAAGGCTTAAATCTCAACAGACATTATGAATACTACACATTTTTTTGAAAATTTCTTCTGGCTCCTGCATTAGACAATTTTTAGAGATCTTATTTTCTTCTAAACTTTTAAGATTGATGCTCCCTTTCTTGAGATCTGCAGCAATTTTGTCCACTGGTTCCAGGTACTTTCATATTATTTTTTCAGTATGATAACTTAAATAATGTGAGCTCTCTCCAGACTTAGTGACTTAATCCATACATGGTATGGACTTAGCCCCGTCCACACCCACCCTTCACTTATATGATGATCTCATGCCTACAGCTGGATCACAGGTGGCTGTGCAACTTCTACCCAAACTCCAGATCCTAATGCAGCTCTGCTCTCCTGGGGGAGCATCTCCTCCTGCCCCTATTGTCTGTTTCTTTGAGATTCTGACTCAACGTACATGAAAAACTCCAACCCCAGCACACAGAGTGCTTCAGCGATAAATCTTACTTTTTGACCCATGTAAGTGATGAATTGTTGGAACTACACTTCCCAGGATGCAACTAAACATTACACATACTTCAAGAGAGGGAAAGAAGTCCCTCCCTTTTTTCTGTCCTGTTGGTTTTGGGGAATTCTTGAGGCTGCGTGGATAGGGAAAGAAGGAAGGATGAATGGGAAACAGCTTTGGGGTCGCCTTAAAAGGAAGCAGCCCCTCAGAAGTAGGAGGAGGGGTGCTCAGATTCCTGGCTGAAATAGACCAAGGGTTTCTGTAAAAGGAAACCTCCAGGATAGGCATAAAAAGCCTTTTTCCCTTCCTCCACCTCTGCTGTCCCCTCGGGGAGACTTGGATCTTGGCAATAGGCTGTCTGACAATCATCCTTTTCAGGGCTGTGGTGAGCATTCTTTCTTATTTCTCCATCTTTCTGGGCATTTTAGGAGAGTTGGGAGAGCTGCAACCAGGCTGCAATCCAGATGCCAGTTCTCTGCTCTCCACATCTGCTTTTTAATCTTCTCTACCCAAATATGACAAGTAGAAATGCGAACAAAAATAGAAGCTAAGTTAACCATGCAAGGAGCCAGTATATGTTTATGTGGTATGGGTCAAAGAGATATATATAATCCTGCACACACGTTAGAAATGTCCTGTAAATCTGGGACTAACAAACCTAAATGGAAATGATCATAGTCTGGGTGGTAGCCATATGGAACACAGACAAATGAATACACCCACGTCCTAAACAACAGGGGTGGGGAAGCTAATTTTGTCTGTTGTTAGAATTCATTCATTCATTCATTCACTGGGTACCTATGATATGCCAAGCACTGTGCTAGGTGCTGAAGTTGGGGATAAAAATCCAAGCAAGATATAGTCCCTGTTCTCAAAGTCTGTGTGGATGTGTTTTAAGACGTGCACATAGCAACTAGTATGTAAGGTAAAAAGTGTTCATTGTCTTCAGAGAGCACTTCAAACTCTCCAGCAGCTTTCTTCTCACTTGGAGTAAAAACAAACTACTGCTGAGACAATTCAAAGGGAAACCAAAGCGTTTTTAACCAACAGTGCTGAAACTGGATATCTGCAGCTCATCCTACCTTACTGGATATGCAAAAATTAATTCAAGATGGATCTTAGAACCCAAAAGCAAAAACCATAACGTTTCTAGAAGAAAATACTTTCATGACTTTGGTGTAGACAAAAATTTCTTACACAGGACACAAAACGTACTAATCATAAAAGAAAAAAATGACAAATCAAATTTCATACCTATTACAAATCCCTACCTAGCCAAAGATGCCATTAAGAAAGTAAATATGCAACCTGAAGACTTTAATAAAATAATTGAGATAAATAGACAGATAAATAGATAAGAGGGAGAGAGAGAAAAAGATCTCTTAAAGGGCTCTTATCAGAATCTGTTTTTTAAAGCTGCTACAAACAACAATGAAAGACAGACAACCCAATTTCAAAAGAATGGGCAAGACATGAATAGACACTTCATCAAGAAAGGATATGCAGATGCCAAAAAGCTCATGAAAACGTGACCAATATCAGCAGTCAGCAGATAAATGCAAATAAAAACCACAGTGAAGTGTTATTCAAACTGCCTATAACGATTACAGCAAAAACAAACAAACCCACCTGACAATACCAAATACCGGTGAGCACACTGGAATTCTTACACGCTGCTGGTGGAAGTGTAAAGTGGTACTGTCCCTTGGGAAAGCCCTTTAGCACTTTCATATAAAGTTAAACATATTATCAGCCTATGACCCAGCAGTTCCACTCCTACGTATGTACCCAAGAGAAATGAAAACATATACCCACAGAAAGATTGGTTCAAGTATATTCATGGCTGAACTCATAGAAACAGAGAACAGACTGGTGGTTGCCAGAGGCAGGGGTGGGGCAGGAGGGTGGGAATGGGGAAATGGGTGAGGGTGGTCAAAAGGTACCAGAAAAAAAGAATATTCATGACAATCTTATTCAAAAATAGACAAAAACAAGAAACATCCTAAATGCCCATCAAAACAATGGATAAACTGTGATGTGTTTATTCAATGGAATACCACTCAGCAAAGAACTGCTGATAAAGGCAACTGCATGGATGTACCTCCCAAACAGTATACTGAATAAAAGAAATCAGACTCAAAAGCATACGTACTGCATAATTCCATTTTTACAAAGTTCAAGAACAGTGATAAAAATCAGAACACTGTTTACCTCTGGGCTGAAGGCAGAATTGACTAGAAAGTGTCACGTGAGAACTTTCTGCGGTGATGGAAATGTTTTCTACATTTGGTTTTGTAGAGGTTACAGGGCATATACAATTACCAAAACCCTTCAAAACAAATACTTGAGATCTGTACATTTTACTATATGTAAATTATGTCTCGATTTTTAAAACTATTCAATAAAGGGAAAGTCCTTATAATATTTTATAAGGCCCTACATGACCTTGCTACCTCCCTGATCTCAACTCCTCTGACTCTCCACCTCCCTCCCTCCACTCCAGCCATGCAGGTCTTTTGCCACTGCATGAACACACCAAGCAATCTCCTAACTCAGGGACCATGCCTTGCTGTTGCCTCTGTCTGGAAAGTTCTCTGCCCACATAGTGACTTGGCTTGTTTCTCCACCTCCATCAGGTCTCCGCACCAATGCTACCTTAGCAGAGTAGCCTTTTGTAACCATTCTATATAACACTGAAATCATCACCACCACCCACACTACACTCCCTACCCTCCCTTACCATGCTTCTTTGCCATAGCACGCATCTACATCTAAGTTAAATAATAAAAAATTAATTATACCTTTGTTTATTGTCTGTCTCTTTCCCCTGGAATGAAAGCATCTTGATGGCCAGGACTTTGTTTTGCTCATTGTTATTTCCCAAGCAGCTACTCCAATTTCTAGCATGTAGTAAACACCTATCAAGTAGTTGATGAATGAATGAATAGGAGGTGATGGTAGATCTGATGGAAAAATCACATTTCACTGATATACTTAATTTTGATTAGACTTCTCTTTCAAATTGCTGGCCAAAACACTTGCATTTCAAAACCAAGTAAGATGAATAGCAGATGTGTTTCAGGAAAAATAAACAACCTACTTCAAAGAACTCTACAATATTTTTAAGGGCATATGTGGCCAGCTTTGACAAGACCTTTAAGATGAGAAGTCATGGAGCAAGATGACCCATGAGACTGTCCTTTGTGCTCACAGTGGGGAGCTCCAGGGGATGACATGCCCCTGGGAGTGACCCACATTCTGCAGCTCGCCCTTGTGGCCCTGCAGAGGGTCTGGCATGGAGTTTCTAAGTTGCTGTCATTTGCATTCCAAAATCACAACCACTGAGAAGCAGAGACCTGAAAGTTAGTATTAAAACTAATACAAACTAGCAAACTATTATATATAGAATGGATAAACAACAAGGTCCTATTGAATAGCACAGGGAACTATATTCAATATCCTGTAATAAACCATAATGCAAAAGAATATATATGTATAGCTGAATCACTTTGCTGTACACCAGACACTAACACAACACTGTAAATCAACCATACTATAATTTAAAAAATGTTTTAAATTAATACAAACTAAAAACAGGGAGATATTCCCAAGCTTGGGGTGTTAAGTCCACAGAACTGGACTGGCGTCTGGCTCTGGACCCTTATGAACAATTCTGTCACTAATTGCTGGTGTGACCATAAGCAACCAGCTACAATCTTGGAGCTTCTGCTCCCTCACCTAGGAAAGAGGGGGTTCAGCCAGAAGAACTCTATAATCACTTTCGAACTCTGAAATGTTTTGAATCTGTGATCTCTATACTTATAAACTGAGGAAGGGTTCAACTTTCTATGAGCGAAGCCTTCAGTCATGACACCTACATTAAACAAAAATAGGCTTATTACAGATGAGTTCGCTAATTTCTTTCTACAACTGATGGCATTCTCTAAAACATGAGGCCTCCCTTCCCCTTCTCCATCTTCACCAAACACTGATGTAGGTAAATGAATGTAACAACTGGCATGTCCTTAAATATACTCCAGTGCTCAGATGTTGTCTAAGTCAACACTAGGACTGCTTGAATAAACGAAATCAGTCTGTCAGCCAAGGCTGGTGCTCTTTGTGAATCGACATTTTCAAAGCAGGCTTTTGTTCCATTTCTAGCTCGGTTTCTTATAAGCAATATGACATTGGTCAAGACAAAACTACTAGGTATAAAATAAATAAGTTACAAGGATGTAATATGCAGCACAGGGAATATATATAGTCAATATTTTATAATTGTGTATGGACTATATTCTATAAAAATATCAAATCACTATGTTGTACACCTAAAACTAATATAATGTTGTAAGTCAACTATACTTCAATTTAAAAAAATCCCAGGACTTCCCTGGTGGTCCAGTGGTAAAGAATCCACCTTCCAATGCAGGAGACGCAGGTTCGATCCCTGTGGGGAATTAAGATCCCACATGATGCGGGGCAACGAAGCCCGCACACCACAGCTACTGTGCACGTGCACCTTCATGAGCGAGCCCACATGCCGCAAACTACAGAGCACGTGCGCCACCACTAGAGACAGAAAACCTACACGCCACAACTAGAGAGAAGCCTGAACGCTGCAACGAAGAGACTGCGCACCATAACGAAAGATCCCACATGACTCAATGAAGATCCCATGCGCTGCAACTAAGACCTGACGCAGCCAAAAAAATAAGGAAAATGAATAAAATTTTTAAAAATCCCAACTGAGTCAATCTAAATAAATATCATCTATAAAACCACGATCATTTCAGTCTCTCCTTACCCAAAAGTTATTGTGAGGATTAAATGAGGTAATACATAGGAAAGCTTAGTAAAACTATTGTGTGAATATGAGATAGTATTATTATAATATTGGATTTTGAAAGCCAACCTAAAACCAAACGGAAATGCTGGGAGTTCAGGAAGAATTGTTGAACCTTTGAGCACTTGGAATAGAGAGTCTATCAGGTCTCCCCCGATTCGCAGTACACATGCAGAGAACAGGGGTGCTGTGGGGAATAAGACAAGACAGTTTTGAGTCAGAGGCCAGAATTCACATCCCAGTTCTTGGGTTTATGAGCTGTGAGGCTTTGGGAAAGTTAATCACTCTGGGCCTGTGTAAAGGTTTGTTTGAGTAGTCTCAACTCTTTGGAGGTAACATGTAGAACACTTTTTACTTTCCTAGCACCTGTTCTGGGTTGACTCCTCTTTTCTGCTGGATTGTAGACTCCCTCAAGGACAAATCAGTCAGATCCTAACGCTTTCCAGGAATTCTATTTGTGTAAGTGGAACATTTTAAAATGTCATTTTCTAATTGTTCAATGCCAGTATTATAGAGATAATAGTGGACGTTTGTATATTGACCTTTTATCCTGAGACCCTGCTAAATTCACTTAATAGTGTGAGCAGCTTTTTTGTAGGTGCCTTAACTTTCTCTATAAATAATCGTTATTCTGTGAGGAAAGACAGGTTTTTTCCTAGCTTTTTTTCTTCTATTCTTCTTCTTTTTCTTCTTCTATTCTTCTTTTCCTAGTATGCCTTTTATTTCATTCTTCAAAAATGGCACACTGGGCTTCCCTGGTGGCTCAGTGGTTGAGGGTCCACCTGCTGATGCAAGGGACACGGGTTCGTGCCCCGGTCCGGGAAGATCCCACATGCCGTGGAGCGGCTGGGCCCATGAGCCATGGCCGCTGAGCCTGCACGTCCGGAGCCTGTGCTCCGCGACGGGAGAGGCCACAACAGTGAGAGGCCCGTGTACTGCAAAAAAAAAAAAAAAAAAAAGGCACATTGTCAGCAAGCCCTTCATAGCAGCTGTTGTTTCTCCAAACTGGACGTTCTCAGCAGCAGGCTTTAGGGGCAGTTGTGAGAAAATGGGGAAGAAGATCTCACTTGACACCTTACACACAGTATCCTTATCTTTAAATTGGAAATAGTAATTCTACCTCCCGGGTATGCTATGAGAGAAACACAAGGTCACGTAAAGAAATATGTGGCAAACGCAACAGGCTGCATATAGTTGGTGCTCAGTAAATTAGTTATTAAGTTTTGGTAATACTGGTGTCAGGAACATTCTCAGTTTAGAGGCCAACTATATAATGATTGTCTGTGCCTCTTGCCATCTGGAAGACACAGTCAAGATTTTCCATGCTTAGGCACCAAGGCCATGCTAGGCAAGTTGGTGGCCATCTATCTGGTCTCAGACTTTTGGGATCCAATACCTAAATGTTGTAAAGATTTTGAGAAAACATAGAACCTTAAAACTGGATACAGACTACCCATTTTACGATTAGTAATAATGTTTGAACAGGGTTCTTTAATTTGGTTCTTTGAAAGCACAAGCTTTGGAACCTGGTGGGTGAATTGCTTATAGATTTGCTAAACAATGTAGGGTCAAAATTCACTCATTATAGTGTGTGTTAACTAGTTATTTTCTTGTTGGATTGTCAGTTGCTCTTACTATGAGAGCAATAAATGCACCTATAGCTAAAATGAGCAAAGTTCCAGTTTTATTCTTGGTCTTGTTTTCCTTTGACGTTTCATGCCTGTGTGCCTGGCTTACTTCTTTTTTCTGTGGAAGGGCCTCTGACATGCTTCAGTTCAGTACAGAGTATACAGTGGCTGCTGCCACCTCTAATGAATTTGCTTCTCTTTTCAGATACACACGTGGCAGGGTAAGTGACACTTCTCTGGCACAATCACACCAGGCCTTGCCCTTGGCCACATGGTCATGGAGTCAATGAGTTTCTTAGGCACTTCCCCTAGACCTTAAAGGACACAGTTCCAATTGTGCTGTCACAGGACACATGGGTCCACTGGTCACTTCTTTCCAGCTTTGATTGACTACTCGGGCTACTGAGGATGTTGGTTCTGTATGTTGATCAAACTGACCACTGGTCCTTAAGTCTTTTCCACCACATCTCTGTAGGCCACTCTGATCATATGGTTCCCAGGATCCCTTTGATGCTTTCTGATCCAGAACAGTGATCCCTAACCTTCTTCTTGTTTCTCTTAGGATTTAGGATGAGAAGGAATGCTTCCAGACAAAATGCTTCCCAAGTGATATATCCCTAGAGATTAAAGAATCTTTTGCTATGTTGTCTTCCTAATCCATTTTCAAGTGCTTTCTAGTTCTCCCACACTGATGATAAAGATCAGAATGATTAAGCTTAATATGCAAAAGATATGGCTAAACTAGCTATTCAGTTCTTTGAGGCTATTTAACTCTTTTCTGTCAACTGTACTTGGGTTGCACATTCATACCAATATTTTATCTGTGGTCAAGGGAAAAGATGCTTTCTTCAGCCTTCGGAATAGGGCAGTCAAATCTTTTCAGCTGTGTAGTGAAAGTAACCATGTGTCATTGCCTTCCACTAAAATTGAAGAAAGGGTCACCCATCTTGCCATGACGTTTGTTTGGCTACGGCGACTGCTACGTAAGAGTCTTATGACACCTAGACAATTGTTTGAACATGTCTTGCAATACTTACCAACTCATTAAATTTAAATGATCAATTGCTCTCATGTTCATAGTCACTGTAGAATAAAAGAGACTGTGTGTACAGTGCATGTGGTTATACATACATTCTCAAGTGTATGAGTGTTTGTGACCATTCTTTTATTTTTTTGCACAGCACTAGATCTATGGGACCTATTTTCCATATAGATAGATAAGGGCAAGACAAAACACAGGGGACTTTAACCCTGCTTATGCCTTGAAGAAGTCTGATCCTGGATGTTGGGATGCTTGGTGATTTTCCAGACTCTAGGAATCAGTGTGAATTTGGCCCATAGCCCATAAGCAAACAACTTTCTTGCACTAGGAAATGACCTCAGCATAGACTAAAGATAACCACCGTGGGAGAAATGCCTACTTGGCTTTTTTCTTCATATTTGGCCCCATTCCTTAACATCTGAGAGCCAGAGAGATGGCCTGTCTTCCAAAGCCTGTTGCACACAAACAGAAGGCAAACCCAAGTCACAGTCCCAAAAGGCAGGGGAAGAATGAATCTTTGTCCAGCTTCTCTTTTTCCCATCGTCAGCCTGATGACTAGATGCATGTAGTCCAACTTGCCACGGATGCTTTGAACAAAATGAACCAACGTCCCAGGGAAAATCTATTAAGTGAAAATTAGCATCTATACCACCTCTCCCTTTCCTCTAGGCTCACAAAGCATCTTTAGAGAGTAAAGGGAACAAAATTCTTAATCATGCAACAGGAATTTCAGTTTAAAAAAAAAGTATGATTTCTTGACTCCATAATTAACTTGCTGTGTGAGCATAGGAATTTCATTGGGCCTTTCTGTGCTCAATTCCACAGCTTTAAAAATGGAACTCATTGGACTCAGGCCTTGGCTCCCTGTAGTACTTCTTTCAAGCTGGGATTTTGCCCTAGGTAGCTGCCTTTAATGGAGGCTCACCAGATGCAGGAAGCCTTAGAACCACAGCTTCCAACAGTCCTCAGATGTCATGCTCTCCAAGTGTGCAAATGTGCACACACACAACGTGTCTTTCCCCACAGCACTAGGAGATCGTAAAGTATGGTGCGTCCAAGCTCTACTTGAGGTTGAGCTGCTGGAGAACACGGTCAGCATCAGCCACAAAGGAGCATCAGGAAAACGCCTGTGGATTTAGTGTCCAGGGTAACAGCCAGCCCCTGAGGGCAACTTTTGCTTGAGTGGAGAGAAGAGCACAGAGAGCTAGAGAACACTTCCAGTAATGCTTGGAGAACAAGGTTAAGTTCTCATCTGCAGGGAGTTGCTAGTATTTCTCTGTTCTTTGACAAACAGCTTGGCCCCCAAGACAACCTCATACTTGGAAAGCTGTTTTACTCCCCACATCAACTGAGGAATGTAAATACCTTTGTCAAGATGGAAGTGAAGAGGCTTCAATCTATTTCTCCAGGGATGGGAATGGCTGAGTTCATTGCTGTAGGGCCTTGTGATTACTCAGCAGATGGGTCCTCTTTCCATCCACTGCAAATGCTTTTGGCCACTTTGCAAAATATCCTAAGATCTTGGGAAAACAAACATTTTGGAAATTGTAGAAAAGTTAGCTTCACTTTTCTTCTTCTGGGGTAATTAGTTGGTTCCAACATACAGATCCATTGCTGAAGATGTCAGTGGCTAAAGGGCATGAAATTAAAATCATGGAAACTGTTTGACAAGAACTTGCCTCTATACAATCTAAGGAGCTCTTCTTTTGACTCCTACTATTAAAACTCCTAGATCAGGCTGTCCAACTGAATCGCCTGCAATGAGGTAAATATTCTATATCTATGCTTTCAGTATGGCAGATACTAGTCACATGTGGCCATTAAGTACTTGAAATGTGTCTAGTGTGACTGAGGAATTGATTCTTAATATTATTTAATTGTAATTAGCTTAAATTTAAATAGATGTATATGCCTAACGGCTATATGTTAGGTAAGGTTAAACATTCAATTTGTAATTTATTTTCTTTGTACCAGCTGCAAGATGCCATTATTTGTGGTCATCTTCACTGATTCCCCAGGACAAGGCTGAAAGGAAAAATGACTGTAAGAGTCTTAAAACATTTAACACCACTAACTAAAAAGGAGATAATTGAGTCCATTGACAGATGAATGGATAAAAGATGTGGTACATACATGCAATGAAGTACTACTCAGCCATAAAAAAGAACGAAATAATGCCGTTAGCAGCAACATGGATGCAACTAGAGATTGTCATACTAAGTGAAGTAAGTAGGAAAGAGAAAGACAAATACCATATGATATCACTTATATGTGGAACCTAAAATATGGCACAACTGAACCTACCTACAAAACAGAAACAGACTCATGGACATAGAGAACAGACTGTGGTTGCCAAGGGAAAAGCAGGGAGGGGGAAGGATGGTCTGGAAGTTTGAGGTTGGTAGATGCAAACTATTACATATGGAATGGATAAACAACAAGGTCCTACTGTATAGCACAGGGAACTATATTCAATATCCTGTGATAAACCATAATGGAAAAGAATATGAAAAAGAATGTATATATGTGGATAACTGAGTCATCTTGTAGTACAGCAGAAATTAACACAACATTGTAAATCAACTATACTTCAACTTAAAAAGTAAATTAAAATAAATAAAAATAAAAAGGAGACAATTCAGTAGAGGGGGTACCTTAAGTGAAACGAAAACGAAACGGACTCTAGACTCTGCCAAGAAAAAGAGGAGTTAGTTCTAATTCTGGTCTCCCCCTTGGGCTTACAATAAGTCAAGGTTAAATCATCTAGAATCCATCTGAGTTGTTCTTTAATCAAACTACTCAAACATGGCTGCATCTCCCCTATGCAATGATGCATTAACCACTGAATGTGTATTCCAGCTACCCAGGACCATCTTCTAGTCTCTTACAAGCCTTCTTTTGTGGTGCAAAAGAAATTATGATTCTGACTAAGTGGCTGACGGCAACAACTTTCCATTCTCTGGAACATCAAAAGCAAAAATTTTTCTTCCACTCGGTTGCACAATCGCTATGTGCAGTAGCAGTAAAAACAAAAAAGAATTCCCTGATGATTTCCAGACTGATCCTCAAATGAGTATGTTAAATGCCATGATTAAAACTGAGGGCAGACTTCTTTCTTTCCTCTTCCCTTTTCCAAGCGGCCCCAGCATCCTGCCACCCCTACCTCCTTCAGTAGTGCTTCTGAACGCTTCAGAGAGGAAGACTCCAGGAATCTGTCTGCCCAAGAAGTTGCTCGAGTACCAGGCGGGGAATGGGAAGATGAGGTTCCTGTTCAGCGAAGCCTCTAATCAGCTGCATGAGTTCTGGCAATTCCTTTAATACCCTTGGGCTTTTACTACGCCATGTGGCTGACAAGGTCTTGGTGTTCCAGCCGGGTGTCAGGCCTGAGCCTTGGAGGTGGGAGAGCCAAGTTCGGGACACTGGACCATAAGAGACCTCCTGGCCCCATGTAATATCCATCGGCTAGAGCTCTCCCAGAGATCTCCATCTCGACACTAAGACCTAGCTCCACTCAATGACCAGCAAGCTCCAGTGCTGGAAACCCCATGCCAAACAACTAGCAAGACAGGAACACAAGCAGACCAATTTGCAGAGAGGCTGCCTAAAATCATAAAAAGGTCACAGAAACCCCCAAAACACACCACCTGATGCAGTCCTGCCCACCAGAAAGACAAGATCCAGCCTCATCCACCAGAACACAGGCACCAGTCCCCTCCACCAGGAAGCCTACACAACCTGCTGAACCGACCTCACCCACTGGAGGCAGACACCAAAAACAACGGTAACTACGAACCTGCAGCGTGCAAAAAGGAAACCCCAAACACAGTAAGTTAAACAAAATGAAAAGACAGAGAAATACACAGCAGATGAAGGAGCAAGGTAAAAACCCACCAGACCAAACAAATGAAGAGGAAATAGGCAGTCTACCTGAAAAAGAATTCAGAGTAATGATAATAAAGATGACCCAAAATCTTGGAAATAGAATGCAGAAAATACAAGAATTGTTTAACAAGGACCTAGAAGAGCTAAAGAGCAAACAAACAATGATGAACAACACAATGAATGAAATTAAAAATTCTCTAGAAGGAATCAACAGCAGAATAACTGAGGGAGAAGAACGGATAAGTGACCTAGAAGTTAAAATAATGGAAATAACTACCACAGAACAGAATAAAGAAAAAAGAATGAAAAGAATTGAGGACTGTTTCGGAGACCTCTGGGACAACATTAAACACACCAATATTCGAATTATGGGGGTCCCAGAAGAAGAGTCAAAGAAAGGGACTGAGAAAATATTTGAAGAGATTATAGTTGAAAACTTCCTTAATATGTGAAAGGAGATAGTCAAGTCCAGGAAGCACAGAGAGTCCAATACAGGATAAATCCAAGGAGAAACACACCAAGACACATATTAATCAAACTATCAAAAATTAAAAACAAAGAAAAAATATTGAAAGCAGCAAGGAAAAAGCAACAAATAACATACAAGGGAATCCCAAAAAGGTTAACAGCTGATCTTCCAGCAGAAACTCTGCAAGCGAGAAGGGAGTGGCAGGACATATTTAAAGTGATGAAAGAGAAAAACCTACAACCACAATTACTCTACCAAGCAAGGATCTCATTCAGATTTGATGGAGAAACTAAAACCCTCACAGACAAGCGAAAGTTAACAGAATTCAGCACCACCAAACCAGCTTTACAACAAATGCTAAAGGAAATTCTCTAGGCAGGAAACACAAGAGAAGGAAAAGACCTACAATAACAAACCCAAAACAATTAAGAAAATGGAAATAGGAACATACATCTTGATAATTACCTTAAATGTAAATGGAGTAAATGCTCCCACCAAAAGACACAGACTGGCTAAATGAATACAAAAACAAGACCAGTACATATGCTGTCTACAAGAGACCCACTTCAGACCGAGGGACACATACAGACTGAAAGTGAGGGGATGGAAAAAGATATTCCATGCAAAAGGAAATCAAAAGAAAGCTGGAGTAGCAATTCTCATATCAGACAAAATAGACTTTAAAATAAAGACATTACAGAGGGCAGACAACAGAAGCAAGAAGAACTACAACCCTGAAGCCTGCAGAACAAAAGCCACATTCACAGAAAGATAGACAAGACAAATAGGCAGAGGGACATGTAACAGATAAAGGAACAAGAAAAAACCGCAGAAAAACAACTAAATGAAGTGGAGATAGGCAACCTTCCAGAAAAATACTTCAGAATAATGAGAGTGAAGATGATCCAGGACCTCAGAAAAAGAATGGAGGCAAAGACTGAGAAGATGAAAGAAATGTTTAACAAAGATCTAGAAGAATTAAAGAACAAACAAACAGACATGAGCAATAGAATAACTGCAATGAATACTACATTAGAAGGAATCAATAGCAGAATAACTGAGGCAGAAGAATGGATAAGTGACCTAGAAGACAGAATGGTGGAATTCACTGCCACAAAACAGAATAAAGAATAAAGAATGAAAAGAAATGAAGACAGCCTAAGGGACCTCTGGGACAACATTAAATGCAACAACATTCACATTATTGGGGTCCCAGAAGGAGAAAAGAGAGAGAAAGGACCGGAGAAAATATTTGAAGAGATTATAGTAGAAAACCTCCCTAACATGGGAAAGGAAATAGCCACCCAAGTCCAGGAAACCCAGAGTCCCAGGCAGGATAAACCCAAGGAGAAGCAAGCCAAGACACATAGTAATCAAACTGACAAAAATTAAAGACAAAGAAAAATCACTGAAAGCAACAAGGGAAAAATGATAAAAAAAAACATACAAGGGAACTCCCATAAGATTAACAGCTGATTTCTCAGCAGAAATTCTAGAAGCCAGAAGGCAGTGGCATGATATACTTAAATTGATGAAAGGGAAGAACCTACAACCAAGATTACTCTACCCGGCAAGTATCTCATTCAGATTTGAGAGAGACATCAAAAGCTTTACAGACAAGCAAAAGCTAAGAGAATTCAGCACCACCAAACCAGCTCTACAACAAATGATAAAGGAACTTCTCTAACTGGGAAACACAAGAAAAGAAAAGGACCTACAAAAACAAACCCATAACAATTAACAAAATGGTAATAGGAACATACATACCGATAAATACCTTAAACGTGAATGGAGTAAATGCTCCAACCAAAAGACACAGGCTCGCTGAATGGATACAAAAGCAAGACCCATATATATGCTGTCTACAAGACACCCACTTCAGACCTAGGGACACATACAGACTGAAAGTGAGGGGATGGAAAAAGATATTCCATGCAAAAGGAAATCAAAAGAAAGCTGAAGCAGCAATTCTCATATCAGATAAAACAGATTTTAAAATAAAGAATGTTAAAGAGACAAAGAAGGACACTACATAAATATCAAGGGATCAATCCAAGAAGAAGATATAACAATTATAAATATATATGCACCCAACATAGGAGCACCTCAATACATAAGGCAACTGCTAACAGCTATAAAGGAGGAAATTGACAGTAAGACAATAATAGTGGAGGACTTTAACACGTCAGTTACACCTATGGACAGATCATCCAAACAGAAAATAAAGAAACTAAAAACTGAAATGACACAATAGACCAGATTGATTTAATTGATATTTATAGGACATTCCATCCAAAAACAGCAGATTACACTTCCTTCTCAAGTGCACATAGAACATTCTCCAGGATAGATAACATCTTGGGTCACAAATCAAGCTTCAGTAAATTTAAGAAAATTGAAATCACATCAAGAATCTTTTCTGACCACAACGTTATGAGATTGGAAATCAAATACAGGGAAAAAAACTTTAAAAACACGAACACATGGAGGATAAACAATATGTTACTAAATAACCAAGAGATCACTGAAGAAATCAAGAAATACCTAGAGACAAATGACAATGAAAACAACCATCCAACACCTATGGGATGCAGCAAAAGCAGTTCTAAGAGGTAAGTTCATAGCAATACAAGCTTACCTCAAGAAACAAAAAAAATCTCAAACAATCTAAACTTACACCTAAAGGAACAGAGAAAGAAGAACAAACAAAACCCAAAGTTAGTAGAAGGAATGAAATCATAAACATTAGAGCAGAAATAAATGAAATAGAAACAAAGAAAACAATAGCAAAGATCAATAAAAAAACCTGGTTTTTTGAGAAGACAAACAAAATTGATAAACCATTAGCCAGACTCATCAATAAAACAGGGAGAGGACTCAAATCAATAAAATTAGAAATGAAAAAGAAGTTACAACAGACACCGCAGAAATACAAAGCATCTTAAGAGACTACTACAAGCAACTCTTTGCCAATAAAATGGACAACCTGGAAGAAACAGACAGATTCTTAGAAAGGTATAACCTTCCAAGACTGAACCAGGAAGAAATAGAAAATATGAACAGACCAATCCAAGTAATGAAATTGAAACTGTGATTAAAAATCTTCCAACAAACAAAAGTCCAGGACCAGATGGCTTCTCAGGTGAATTCGATCAAACATTTAGAGAAGAGCTAACACCTAACCTTCTCAAACTCTTCCAAAAAACTGCAGAAGGAACATTCCCAAACTCATTCTATGAGGCCACCATCACCCTGATACCAAAACCAGACAAAGATACTACATAAAAAAGGAAATTACAGACCAGTATCACTGATGAATATAGATACAAAAATTCTCAAAAAATACTAGTAAACAGAATCCAAAAACACATTAAAAGGATCATACACCATGACCAAGTGGGATTTACCTCAGAGATGCAAGGATTCTTCAATATATGCAAATCAATCAATGTGATACCACATATTAACAAATTAAGAATAAAAACCATATAATCATCTCAGTAGGTGCAGAAAAAGATTTGACAAAATTCAACACCCATTTATGATAAAAACTCTCCAGAAAATGGGCATAGAGGGAAGCTTCCTCAATAAAATAAAAGGCATATATGACAAACCCACAGTAAACATCATTCTCAATGGTGAAAAACTGAAAGCATTTCTTCTAAGATCACACTCTCACCACTATTATTCCACATAGTTTTGGAAGTCCTAGCCACAGCAGTCAGAGAAGAAAAAGAAATAAAATGAATACAAATTGGAAAAGAAGATGTAAAACTGTCGCTGTTTGCAGATTACATGATACTGTACCTAGAGAATCCCAAAGATGCCACCAGAAAACTACTAGAATTAATCAATGAATTTGGTAAAGTTGCAGGATACAAAATTAATGCACAGAAATCTCTTGCACTCCTATACACTAATGATGAAAAATCTGAAAGAAAAATTAAGGAAACACTCCCATTTACCATTGCAACAAAAAAAATAAGATACCTAGGAATAAACCTACCTAAGGAGACAAACGACCTGTATGAAGAAAACTATAAGACACTGATGAAAGAAATTAAAGATGATACAAATAGATGGAGAGATATACCATGTTCTTGGATTTGAAGAATCAACATTGTGAAAATGACTCTACTACCCAAAGCAATCTACAGATTCAATGAAATCTCTATCAAATTATCAATGGCATTTTTCACAGAACTAGAACAAAAAATCTTAATATTTATACAGAGACACAAAAGACCCTGAATAGCTAAAGCAGTTTTGAGGGAAAAAAACAGAGCTGGAGGAATCACACTACCTGACTTCAGACTATACTACAAAGCTACAGTAATGAAGACACTATGCTACTGGCACAAAAACAGAAATATAGATCAATGGAACAGGATAGAAAGCCCAGGGATAAATCCATACACCTATGGTCAACTAATCTATGACAAAGGAGGCAAGGATATACAAAGGAGAAAAGACAGTGTCTTTGATAAGTGTGCTAGGAAAACTAGAGAGCTACATGTAAAATATTGAAATTAGAACACTCCCTAACACCATACACAAAAATAAACTCAAAATGGATTAGAGACCTAAATGTAAGACCAGACACTATAAAACTCTTAGAGGAAAACATAGGAAGAACACTCTACAACATAAACCACCGCAAGATCTTCTTTGATCCACCTCGTAAAGGAAATAAAAACAAAAATAAACAAATGAGAGCTAATAAAATGTAAAAGCTTTTGCTAAGCAAAGGAAACCACCAACAAGACGAAAAGGCAACCCTCAGAATGGGAGAAAATGTTTGCAAACGTATCAACAGACAAAGGATTAATCTCCAAAATATATAAACAGCTCATGCAGTTCAATATTAAAGAAACAAACAACCCAATTAAAAAATGGGCGGAAGACCTAAATAGACATTTCTCCAAAGAAGACATACAGATGGCCAAAAAGCATGTGAAAAGCTGCCCAACATCACTAAGTATTAGAGAAATGCAAATCAAAACTACAATGAGGTATCACATCACACTAGTTAGAATGGGCATCATCAGAAAATCTACAAACAACAAATGCTGGAGAGGGTGTGTCGAAAAGGGTACCCTCTTGCACTGTTGGTGGGAATGTAAATTGATACAGCCACTATGGAGAACTGTATGGAGGTTCCTTAAAAAACTAAAATAGAATTACCATATCACCCAGCAATCCCACTATTGGGCATATACCCAGAGAAAACCGTAATTCAAAAAGACACATGCACCCCACTGTTCATGCAGCACTATATACAACAGCCAGGTCATGGAAGCAACCTAAATGCCCATCGACAGATGAATGGATAAAGATATGGTACACATATACAATGGATTATTACTCAGCCATAAAAAGGGATGAAATTGGGTCATTTGTAGAGACGTGGATGGATCTAGAGACTGTCATACTGAGTAAAGTTAAGTCCGAAAGAGAAAAAAAATATCGTATATTAACGCATATATGTGGAACCTAGAAAAATGGTACAGATTAACCAGTTTGCAGGGCAGAAATAGAGACACAGATATAGAGAATGAACGTATAGACACCAAGGGAGGAAAGTGGCAGGGGTGGGGGTGGGGGTGTGATGAATTGGGAGATTGGGATTGACATATATACACTAATATGCATAAAATGGATAACTAATGAGAACCTGCTATATAAAAAATAAATAAAATTCTAAAATTAAAAAAAAGAAATTATGAAAAATAAAATAAAATAAAGACATTACAAGAGACAAAGAAGGACACTACATAATGATCAAGGGATCAATCTAAGAAGAAGATATAATAACTGTAAATATTTATGCACGCAACATAGGAAGACCTCAATACATAAGGCAAATGGTAACAGCCATAAAAGGGAAAATTGACAGTAACACAGTAATAGTAGCGGACTTTAACACCCCACTTTCACCAATGGACAGATCAACCAAAATGGAAATAAGGAAACACAAGGTTTAAATGACACATTAAACAAGATGGACTGAACTGATATTTATAGGACATTCCATCCAAAAACATCAGAATACACTTTCGTCTCAACTGCTCATGGACAATCTCCAGGATAGAAAATATCTTGGGTCACAAATCAAGCCTTGGTAAATTTAAGAAAACTGAAATCGTATCAAGTATCTTTTCCGACCCAAACACTATGAGACTAGATATCAATTACAGGAAAAAAACTAAAAAATACAAACACATGGAGGCTAAACAATATACAACTAAATAACCAAGAGATCACTGAAGAAATCAAAGAGGAAATCAAAAGATACCTAGAAACAAATGACAATGAAAACACAACGACCCCAAACCTATGAGCTGCAGCGAAAGCAGTTCTAAGAGGGAAGTTTATATCAATATAATCCTACTTCAAGAAACAAGAAGCATCTTAAATAAACAACCTAACCTTGCACCTAAAGCAATTAGAGAAAGAAGAATAAAAAAACCCCAAAGTTAGCAGAAGGAAAGAAATCATAAAGATCAGATCAGAAATAAATGAAAAAGAAATGAAGGAAACAATAGTAAAGATCAATAAAACTAAAAGCTCGTTCTTTGAGAAGATAAACAGAATTGATAAACCATTAGCCAGACTCATCAAGAAAAAAAGGGAGAAGACTCAAATCAACAGAATTAGAAATGAAAAAGAAGTAACAACTGACACTGCAGAAATACAAAGGATCATGAGAGATTACTACAAGCAACTATATGCCAATAAAATGGACAACCTGGAAGGAATGGACAAATTCTTAGAAAAGTACAACCTTCCAAGACTGAACCAGAAAGAAATAGAAAATATAAACAGATCAGTCATGAGCACTGAAGTTGAAACTGTGATTAAAAACCTTCCAACAAACAAAAGCCCAGGACCAGATGGCTTCACAGAAGAATTCTATCAAACATTTAGAGAAGAGCTAACATCTATCTTTCTCAAAATCTTCCAAAATATAGCAGAGGGAGGAACACTCCCAAACTCATTATACAAGGTCACCATCACCCTGATACCAAAACCAGACAAAGATATCACAAAAAAAGGAAACAAGAGGCCAATATCACTGATGAACATAGATCCGAAAATCCTCAACAAAATACTAGCAGACAGAATCCAGCAGCACATTTAAAGGATCACACACCATGATCAAGTGGGGTTTATCCCAGGAATGCAAGTATTCTTCAATATACACAAATCAATCAATGTGATACACCATATTAACAAATTGAGGAATAAAAACCATATGATAATCTCAATAGATGCAGCAAGAGCTTTCCACGAAATTCAACACCCATTTATGATAAAAACTCTCCAGAATATAGGCACAGAGGGAACTTACCTCAATATAATAAAGGTGAGATGTGACAAACCCATAGCCAACATCATTCTCAATGGTGAAAAACTGAAACCATTTCCACTAAGATCAGGAACAAGACAAGGTTGCCCACTCTCACCTCTATTATTCAACATAGTTTTGGAAGTTTTAGCCACAGCAATCAGAGAAGAAAAAGAAATAAAATGAATCCAAATCAGAAAAGAAGTAAAACTGTCACTGTTTGCAGATGATATGATACTATACATAGAGAATCCTAAAGATGCTACCAGAAAACTACTAGAGCTAATCAATGAATTTGGTAAAGTAGCAGGATACAAAATTAATGCACAGAAATCTCTTGCATTCCTATACATTAATGATGAAAAATCTGAAAGAGAAATTAAGGAAACACTCCCATTTACCATTGCAACAAAAAGAATAAAATACCTAGGAATAAACCTACCTAAGGAGACAAAAGACCTGTATGCAGAAAACTACAGACACTGATGAAAGAAATGAAAGATGATACAAACAGATGGAGAGATATACCATGTTCTTGGATTTGAAGAATCAACACTGTGAGAATGACTATACTACCCAAAGCAATCTACAGATTCAATGCAATCCCTATGAAACTACCAATGGCATTTTCCAGAGAACTAGAACAAAATATTTCACAATTTGTATGGAAACACAAAAGACCCCGAATAACCAAAGCAATCTTGAGAAAGAAAAACAGAGCTGGAGGAATCAGGCTCCCTAACTTCAGACTATACTACAAAGCTACGGTAATCAAGACAGTATGGTACTGGCACAAAAACAGAAATATAGATCAATGGAACAGGATACAAACCCAGAGATAAACCCATGTACATATGGTCACCTTATCTTTGATAAATGAGGCAAGAATATACAATGGAGAAAAGACAGCCTCTTCAATAAGTGGTACTGGGAAAACTGGACAGCTATATGTAAAAGAATGAAATTAGAACACTTCCTAACACCATACACAAAAATAAACTCAAAATGGATTAAAGCCCTAAATGCAAGGCCAGACACTATAAAACTCTTAGAGGAAAACATAGGCAGAACATTCTATGACATAAACCACAGCAAGGTCCTTTTTGACCCACCTCCTAGAGAAATGGATATAGAAACAAAAATAAACAAATGGGACCTAATGAAACTTCAAAGCTTTTGCACAGCAAAGGAAACCATAAACAAGACGAAAAGACAACCCTCAGAATGGGAGAAAATATCTGCAAACAAAGCAACTGACAAAGGATTAATCTCCAAAATAAAGAAGCAGCTCATGCAGCTCAATATCAAAAAAACGGACAACCCAATCCAAAATTGGGCAGAAGACCTAAACAGACATTTCTCCAAGGAGGATATACAGATTGCCAATAAACACATGAAAGGATGCTCAGCATCACTAATCATTAGAGAAATGCAAATCAAAACTACCATGAGGTATCACCTCACACTGGTCAGAATGGCCATGATCAAAAGGTCTACAAATAATAAATGCTGGGGAGGGTGTGGAGAAAAGGGAACCCTCTTGCTCTGTTGGTGGGAATGTAAATTGGTACAGCCACTATGGAGAATTGTATGGAGGTTCCCTAAAAAACTAAAAATAGAACTACCATATGACACAGCAATCCCACTAGTGGGCATATACCCTGAGAAAACCGTAATTCAAAAAGAGTCATGTATCATACTGTTCATTGCAGCACTACTTACAATAGCCAGGACATGGAAGCAACCTAAGTGTCCATCGACAGATGAATGGATAAAGAAGATGTGGCACATATATAGAATTGAATATTACTCAGCCATAAAAAGAAATGAAATTGAATTATTTGTAATGAGGTGGATGGATCTGGAGTCTGTCATACAGAACGAAGTAAGGAAGAAAGAGAAAAACAAATACCGTATGCTAACGCATATATATGGAATCTAAAAAAAAAAATGGTTCTAAAGAACCTAGGGGCAGGACAGGAATAAAGACGCCAACATAAAGAATGGACCTGAGGACATGGCCAGAGGGAAGGGTAAGCTGGGAAGTGAGAGAGTAGCACTGACATATATACACTACCAAATGTAAAATAGATAGCTAGTGGGAAACAGCCACATAGCACATGGTGGTCAGCTCAGTGCTTTGTGACCACTTAGAGGGGTGGGATAGGAGACGCAAGACGGGGGGGATATGGGGATATATGTATACGTATAGTTGATTCACTTTTTTATACAGCAGAAACTAACACAACAATGTAAAGCAATTATACTCCAATAAAGATGATAAAAAAAGAACAACTGTGGGCAAATTCACATAGAGTTAGTTCCCTTCTCTGGGAGATGAAAAGCCATAGGGTTATAAATGGTCAACCTTGGAAGGGATTCAGCCTGGTTCAATGTCATTCCACAAGTGAGGAAATGGCCTTAGATACTAGGTGAAAGGAAAGCAAGGATGAGGAATGAGGAGTGGGAAAGAGAGGCACACTTAACGGGTTTCTGCTCTGTGCCATGCTATGGTATTTACTCATGTATCACAGTCTCTGTTCTCACCCTGCTTAGCCATTAAATCCAACAGAGTACTTCTTCACATTCACCTTTCAGGATCTGCTCACCCTAAGTTGGCCAGTGCAGAACTTCCTGAAGGTTCTCTAGGAGAGGTGTGAGCTTCCATCACACACCACATTCTGAACAACCAAACAAATATTCTTTGGCTTTTTCTCTTCTATCCAAGCTCCCTCTTTAGCCAAGCCAATGGGAAAACAGAGAAGAAGGTATGTTTCCCCCTCAACTCTTTCCCGAGATGCATCCTAATCACTCTGTTTCCTGTCTCTAACCTCCCTCATCCTCCCTTCCAGGCTTCTAAATACTTCCCCCTTTCTTAAACACAGCATTAGCCTGCACATTCTTTCAAAAACCCTTCAGTGGCTTCCCAACCCACTTAGGATAAAATCCAAACTCCTTGCCTGAGCCTCTCTACATGATCTGGGCCCTGCTCACTTCTCAGCCCTCATCTCCATGCATTCCTCACTCTATTCACTCTTGGTCAGTTGATCTCCTTGGGGAATTCTACCAAACACAGCTGGCTCATTCCAGCTGCAAGGTCCTTGTACTTCAGGGACCTCTGCCTAGAACACCCTTCACCCCCGGGTTTTGTATGTCTTGCTCCAGTGACTCAGAGAGAAGCCTTCTCTGAGCATCCTGTCTAGACGGACACCTTCCCCCACCACCCTTTCCACTCCAGGCATTCTCAAATTCCTTCCCTGCCTTTATTTTTCTCCCTAGCACTCATCATGATGCACATATTGTTTATCTTTTGGACTATTTCCTTATTTTCTGCCTCCCTCCACTAGAAAGTAACTTTCATATGATCAGTGTCTTTGTCTGCCTTGTTCACCCATATCTCAAATGTCCATGTGTTTTATAAGTGCATGGAAGCAATTTAGCTCTGTTCTCTTTCAAACTCATATACCCACCACCCATCCATCTGATAAGCAAACAAAAAGTTCTCCAACTACTATCCACCTACCTTAGATGATAGCAATCAATTATAAATAAAATCAAGGTTTTTTTCCCAAGGGGTATCTCATTAATCATCATAGAAGCCTTGTCAGGGAGACGTATTACATGCATTGAACATATGAGGATACTGTGGGGCTCAGGGTCATACAGCTGAGCTTCCTTACTTTTTGCCTCTAAAGCTGGTGCTGTTTCTATTGTACCATCCTACCCTCCCAGTCTTCTGAAGCAGTGTACCTGAGAACTTTGGGGAAAACACAGAGCCAAGAACACATGGAAGGGTCATTATCCTTATGTGTGACGTCTTTCACCACCATTGATCTGTATATTGGTCTTTGCATAGTTTCCAATCCCACAATGAAGCAGGTGTCTGGAACTTGCTTAGAGAAAGACTGGTCTCATAGGGGTCTTCCTGTCTCATCGATCTTTGTGCCACAGTGGCTCCTGCTGAAGGCACTAAGGTGCTGGGCTTCCCAAATCACAGGCCTGGTTGCATACCTGCCCAGGATGTCACTTACGGCACCATCCACCATCCCCATTCAGTCCTATAGCTGGAACAAGAATCAAACCTAAGGTAATCTCATACCTTGGCACCTCAGGCCAAACAAGGTAGAGATCTTCTCTTTTTCTTCTCTGCTGACACACGTCACATATATGAGTATTATCCTGCACCATAGCTGTTAACTCCAACTTTACTGTCCTCAGAACACCTATAGGAGTACAATATGATCAAACCCTATATCATAAAATTTTTTACAATCTTCAATATTTAATTACCATTAGTAATAAATTAGATGTAACATAACTCACACCTAAGGTCCACCAAGATAAAGGATAATCAGGCAGTCAGATAATGCAAAGATAAAAATAAGCCAATTTATAACTTCAGTTTAATTTAAAATTCAGTTCACCATTCTTTCTACTGAATACAAAAAACTGATTGTATTGGGGTCACAAATAATTTTTTTCTTTATTTTGGGAAAAGATAGAAGATGGGACAGATAGGATAAAGGTTAGATTTGCTGAAAACCTAGCTACTCCAAGATGTTTGAGAACTGCATCATTTGACACAAAAAAGAAAGGAAACATGGCCAATATAAGCCAGTTCATTCATCATCCTTGGTGATTCCATGATTCATTGGCAGGAGGCATAGATGGGACCATTAGGAAAATATCACAAATTAAGACACAACTTTCTCTGTAATTATGTTACAATAGTTCAGCATGTGTCAGTAGGTATATGCATATATGAGTTAACGGTAATATACACTCTGGGTGTGGTTAGTTAACATCTGCAGTGCCTAATAAGAAATTTATATTCCAGGATGATTGGTTAGCCTTCGACGGTACCAAATTGGAAATAATATGCAAGCACTTCAAGAATAGCTTTCTAAATCTGCACCAGATGGTTTGTTAATTAGCATAAGGGATGTTAACACTTATTTTTTCCCACTGGTAAATGAGTACTACTCATGATATGTGGTTGGTTAGAAAGACTGCAGACAACCCCATCCTTGTGTAAGTAGGGTATATAATCTAATGAACCCAGCAGACTGACCTCTGCAAATGACTGTGTCCCCATTCTCTTCTGTGAAGCATGGGGGGGGGGTAGAGAAAAGGGTGATTATTGTTCCTTAAGGACTGTTTGTATGCATATACCAACTCTCTGAAAGGTGATAAATGCTTTTTAAGATATAGTGATTTCTAAAAATTGTCTTAAATTTCTTAAGCCAAACCCAAAGTCTCAGAACTACACTATTGGCAAAAACATGGCAGTTTGCCAAACACCAACTGTAGAAGAACTTCCCACTCTATCAAACACAGAGGTTAGTGTATCTTCCTAACCAGTCCTTGATTCATTACTACTCCTGGTGGCGCAGCCCCAGGCAACATTCTAGAATAAGTCGACATTATGCAATAGCCTTATTACAACCGGCAGGGAAGAACGTGCCAACTTCTAGAAATGGTTCATCACCTCACAAAGATAACTGGCCTAATATAGTGCTTACATTGTGGCTAAAGTCCAACTTCTGGCCAATGTCCACAGCAGGACATTTATGAATTGGGGTTTTATTTGCACTTTGACTGTGAAGGTTTGCCATTTATTACCTTATGCAAGGTTTTACTCATGGTTTCCTGCTATGACTTATTAGATGGTTGAAATTCATGTCTCCATTCCTTTGTGCATGCTGTAACCCTTTGACTATAATTCCTTTTCCCCCATCCCTCCTTCTTTTTTTCCCCCATCCCTCCTTCTTTTTTTCCCCCATCCCTCCTTCTTTCTTTCCCCCATCCCTCCTTTTTTTTTTTAAATTTATTTTATTTTTTTATTTTTGGCTGTGCTGGGTCTTCGTTTCTCTGCAAGGGCTTTCTCTAGTTGCGGCAAGCAGGGGCCACTCTTCATTGCGGTGTGCGGGCCTCTCACTATCGCGGCCTTTCCTGTTGCAGAGCACAGGCTCCAGACACGTAGGCTCAGTAGCTGTGGCTCACGGGCCTAGTTGCTCCGTGGCATGTGGGATCCTCCCAGACCAGGGCTTGAACCCGTGTCCGCTGCACTGGCAGGCAGATTCTCAACCACTGTGCCACCAGATAAGCCCCCTGGCAGGAGTTCTTTAGACCCAACCAAGTTGTCAATTACTTGCCGCGCAGTCTTACTTTGGATGTTTGGTGGTTGTCTGGGTGCATCTTTTCAAGTCCAAAGAGATAGAGCAATAGGAGAATGAGAAAGACTGAGGGGGAAAAGCCTTGGCCTCAGTGCGCTTCTTTGCGGCCAGAGAACTGGTCTCTGCCAGATCCTGCAGGCGACGTCAGCTGCCACTTAACGGGCTACTTGAATCTCCATGGCTCAGGGTAATTCCCAGCCACCCTTCAGAGGGGAGCCATAGCCCAGTAGGCGGATCGAGATTATGGCCTTGGAGGCCCCGCATTGGGTGCCAGAAAAGTTGTTGCAGGAAAGAGAGTGGGGTGCGAGAGGACGGTCACATCCCAAGCCATGTCCGAGTCCCTGGGATGGCTGCCACGTGTGGGTTCTTGGCTTCATGCAGGCAAGAATTCAAGAGCAAGACATAGTAAAGTGAAGGAAGGTTTATTCAGGGAGATACACGCTCCATAGACAGAGTGTGGGCCATCTTGGAAGGCAAGACGCCCCTCCTTCCTTCTTTGACCAAGACCTCCTACTCAATCTTTGATACCTGGCTCCAGAAGTCTCCTCTGCAAGGTGGTTTCTATCTCCTCGAGGCATTTGTTTACCACTTTAGTGCATTTATTCATCCAAGAGATAATTATTGGATGCCTGCTGACTGTAATCACTGTGCTAGACTCTCGGAACTCAGCAGTGAGCAAGACGGGTAGAGTCCAAGCTCTTTTATTAATTTGGAAGAAAATCAAGCTTAACATAATTCAAGACCAAATCATAGCATTCTCACCCACAAACTTCCATAATACAAGTTCCTCTTTTTTTAGGAAACAAAGGGTCCTCTGGGGCAGAAATACGTCTCCTGGTAGTTTAACTGCACAGAAAGGTTAACAGGTCCTCCAAAGATGCCAAACTCTAGCCAAGGGACTATCTTGCATTCTAGGAGAATCTGCCTCCTTGTGTTTTTGGCAGAATAGCCAAAATGCATGTGCTTTTAATTAATCCCCAGTCTAAGCTGAGGTCTGTCATACTGCACTGACAGCAGAATTACATTCAGTCTCCTCTGCTAAAGGGCTGACGTGGTAGATTTGATCATAATTACCCCCTCAGTCAAAAACCGTCTGTGGAAGAGATCCAGTCCTCAAGATGTCTTTGGCTACACTGATCTCTTTGCTTGTAATCACCTGCACTGATGTTTTCAAAGAATTAAGCAGCAGTCTGAAATGCTGGAAAAGTGTGACTCCATTCTAAGTAGCCAGCACCCTTTTGGTACATGTTAAGCTGGAGGTGTCTACTGGACGTCCAGGTGGCTACCACAGGTCAGCAGGAACGCACCTAGAGTACTAATGGAGCCACTCTCCGGAAGGTTATTCAACCTGCTGCCTTTGATGAAGGGACAACCGAATAGCATGAAATATGTTGCAGTAGAAAAATCTTGAAAGTGTCCTCATAGAGACTAAAAACTCATAACCAACAGGATTTGAAAGAGAGTAGCAGCCAACAGAGACCAAAATAAACTCCTTCAGGCCTATCTCAGTTCAACATGTTGTTAAAACATCCGAAGACCTTTCTCAGCACATATATTATTCAAAGGTCAAAAAATTCCCTCTGCAAATACCTAAAATATCTACAGGATGTTTCAGCAAAATGCCACATTATATTATTTCTCCAGTGCAGTTCAAGGCTTAGGTTCCAGAATGAGGAAGGTGGGATGAGTCTGATATCCAGTCAGCTCTCGGAGGCCATATTGGGGGTAAGGTGGTTTTCATTGGCCTTACCCAGGAAAAAATAATTGAATTATTTTTCTACATATTCCTGAATTAAAAATTTATCCTTGGGATAAGGTTATGTATCTTTGTATTGGTAACATTAATTAAAACACGTCTAGGTGTGGCAGAATAGGAAGACTTTGAGCTCACCTCCTCCCACGGACACACCAAAATTACCAATATTTACAAAGCAACTATTGATGAGAATAACCTGAAGACTAACAGACAAGATTTTCCACAACTGAAAATATAAAGAACGAGACAGGTAAGAGGGGTGGAGATGCAGTATAGTCAAGACCCTCATCCCTGGGTAGGCAACCCATAAATGGGAGGATAATCACAATTGCAGAGGTTTTCCCTAAGGAGTGAGCGGTCCAAGCCCCATACTGCACTCCCCAACCTGGGGGTCCTACATCATGAAGACGAGCCCCCAGAACATCTGACTTTGAAGGCCAGTGGGGCTTATGTTCAGGAGATCCAGAGGGCAGTAGGAAACAGACTCCACCCTTCAAGGGCTTGTGCAAAATCTGACACGCTCTGAGACCCAGCACAGAGGCAGTAATTTGCAAGAAGCCTGGGTCAGATCCACTTGCTGATCTTGAAGAGCTTCCTGGAGCGGCAGGAGGCAACTGGGACTCCTCCTGGGGACACAGGTGTAGGCAGCTGCCATTTTTTGGAGCTCATTCTACCACGAGGACACTGGCGCCATTTTGGAGTTTTCCCTCTAGCCTATTAATGTTGAGGGCTTACCCACCCACCAGCCAGTGGGAACTAGATCTGGGACACCCCCGGCCATGCAGCCAGCTGCATGCAGCCCCAGCCCCAACCATCAGTGAGATGGCACATGCTCCGGGTCACCTGGGCCCCACAACCAGCTGCCCCAGCACCCGGCCCTGCCCACCAGCACTGGCAACCTCCACATGAAGCAAAGCCTGGCAGCCAGTCAGGCTGGGGGACCAGCCCTACCTACCACCACAAGCACAGGAGTTGGCCCCATCACAACAGAAGAACCCATGCATCCCACATAGGGGGCACCCATGGAGCATATATTGGGTTGGCCAAAAAGATCGTTCGGGTTTTTCCATAAGATGTTATAGAAAGGGACTTCCGGGAAGATGGCGGAAGAGTAAGACGCGGAGATCACCTTCCTCTCCACAGATACACCAGAAATACATCTACGCGTGGAACAACTCCTACGGAGCACCTACTGAACGCTGGCAGAAGACCTCAGACCTCCCAAAAGGCAAGGAACCCCCCACGTACCTGGTTAGGGCAAAAGAAAAAACTAAACAGAGACAAAAGGATAGGGACGGGTCCTGCACCAGCGGGAGAGAGCTGTGAAGGAGGAAAAGTGTCCACACACTAGGAAGCCCCTTCGCGGGCGGAGACTTCGGGTGGCGGAGTGGGGGAGCTTGGGAGCCGCGGAGGAGAGCACAGCAACAGGGGTGCGGAGGGCAAAGCGGACAGATTCCAGCGCAGAGGATCGGGCCGACCGGCACTCACCAGCCAAGAGGCTTGTCTGCTCGCCCGCCGGGGCGGGCGGGACTGGGAGCTGAGGCTCCGGCTTTTGTCGGAGCGCCGGGAGAGGACTGAGGTTGGCGGCGTGAACACAGCCTGCAGGGCGTTGGTGCGCCGCGGCTGGCCGGGAGAGAGTCCGGGGAGGGGTCTGGACCTGCCGAAGAGGCAAGAGACTTTTACGTCCCTCTTTGTTTCCTGGTGCGCGAGGAGGGGGATTAAGAACGCTGCTTGGGAGGGCTCCGGGGACGGGCGCGAGCCGCGGCTGGGAGGGCGGAGCCCAGAGACGGACATGGGACGCTGAGGCCGCTGCTGCCGCCGCCAGGAGGCCTGTGTGCGAGCACAGGTCACTAGCCACACGCCCTTCCGGGGAGCCTGTGCAGCCCGCCACTGCCAGGGTCCCGGGATCCAGGGACGGCTCCCCCGGGAGAGCGCACGGCGCGCCTCAGGCTGCAGCGTCACGCCGGCCTCTGCCGCTGCAGGCCCGCCCCGCACTCCGTGACCCTCCCTACCCCCCCCCCCCCCCGGCCTGGGTGAGCCAGAGCCTCCGAATCAGCGGCTCCTTTAACCCCGTCCTGTCTGAGCAAAGAACAGACGCCCTCCGGCGACCTACACGCACAGGCGGGGCCAAATCCAAAGCTGAGCCCCTGGGAACTGTGAGAACAAAGAAGAGAAAGGGAAATCTCTCCCAGCAGCCTCAGAAGCAGCGGATTAAAGCTCCACAATCAACTTGATATACCCTGCACCTGTGGAATACCTGAATAGACAACGAATCATCCCAAATTAAGGAGCCCTGTGGATGAAAGGCTCTTGGTGCTGCAGCCAGGAGTCAGTGCTGTGTCTCTGAGGTGGGAGAGCCAACTTCAGGACACTGGTCCACAAGAGGCCTCCCAGCTGCATATAATATCAAACAGCAAAAATCTCCGAGAGATCTCCATCTCAAGCCAGCACCCAGCTTCACTCAACAACCAGCAAGCTACAGTGCTGGACATCCTATGCCAAACAACTAGCAAGACAGGAACACAACCCCACCCATTAGCAGAGAGGCTGCCCAAAATCATAATAAGTCTACAGACACCCCAAAACACACCACCAGATGTGGACCTGCCCATCAGAAAGACAAGATCCAGCCTCATCCACCAGAACACAGGCACTAGTACCCTCCACCAGGAAGCCTACACAACCCACTGAACCAACCTTAGCCACTGGGGACAGACACAAAAAACAACAGGAACTACGAACCTTCAGCCTGCAAAAAAGGAGACCCCAAACTCAGTAAGATAAGCAAAACGAAAAGACAGAAAAACACACAGCAGATGAAGGAGCAAGATAAAAACCCACCAGACCTAACAAATGAAGAGGAACTAGGCAGTCTACCTGAAAAAGAATTCAGAATAATGATAGTAAGGTTGATCCGAAATCTTGGAGATAGAATGGACAATAGAATGGACAAATTGCAAGAATCAGTTAACAAGGACCTAGAAGAACTAAAGATGAAACAAGCAACGATGAACAACACAATAAATGAAATTAAAATTACTCTAGATGGGATCAATAGCAGAATAACTGAGGCAGAAGAACGGATAAGTGACCTGGAAGATAAAATAGTGGAAATAACTACTGCAGAGCAGAATAAAGAAAAATGAATGAAAAGAACTGAGGACAGTCTCAGAGACCTCTGGGACAACACTAAACGCACCAACATTCGAATATTAGGGGTTCCAGAAGAAGAAGAGAAAAAGAAAGGAACTGAGAAAATATTTGAAGAGATTATAGCTGAAAACTTCCCTAATATGGGAAAGGAAATAGTTAATCAAGTCCAGGAAGCACAGAGAGTCCCATACAGGATAAATCCAAGGAGAAATACGCCAAGACACATATTAATCAAACTGTCAAAAATTAAATACAAAGAAAACATATTAAAAGCAGCAAGGGAAAAACAACAAATAACACACAAGGGAATCCCCATAAGGTTAACAGCTGATCTTTCAGCAGAAACTCTGCAAGCCAGAAGGGAGTGGCAGGACATATTGAAAGTGTTGAAGGAGAAAAACCTGCAACCAAGAGTACTCTACCCAGCAAGGATCTCGTTCAGATTTGATGGAGAAATTAAAACCTTTACAGACAAGCAAAAGCTGAGAGAGTTCAGCACCACCAAACCAGCTCTACAACAACTGCTAAAGGAACTTCTCTAGGCAAGAAACACAAGAGAAGGAAAGGACCTACAATAACGAACCCAAAACAATTAAGAAAATGGGAATAGGAACACACATATCGATAATTACCTTAAATGTAAATGGACTAAATGCTCCCACCAAAAGACACAGATTGGCTGAATGGATACAAAAACAAGATCCATATATTTTCTGTCTACAAGAGACCCACTTCAGACCTAGAGACACATACAGACTGAAAGTAAGAGGATGGAAAAAGGTATTTCATGCAAATGGAAACCAAAAGAAAGCTGGAGTAGCAATTCTCATATCAGACAAAATAGACTTTAAAACAAAGACTATTAGAAGAGACAAAGAAGGACACTACATAATGATCAAGGGATCGATCCAAGCGGAAGATATAACAATTGTAAATATTTATGCACCCAACATAGGTGCACCTCAATACATAAGGCAAATACTGACAACCATAAAAGGGGAAATCGACAGTAACACATTCATAGTAGGGGCTTTAACACCCCACTTTCACCAATGGACAGATCATCCAAAATGAAAATAAATAAGGAAACACAAGCTTTAAATGATACATTAAACGAGATGGAGTTAATTGATATTTATAGGACATTCCATCCAAAAACAACAGAATACACATTTTTCTCAAGTGCTCATGGAACATTCTCCAGGATAGATCATATCTTGGGTCACAAATCAAGCCTTGGTAAATTTAAGAAAATTGAAATTGTATCAAGTATCTTTTCTGACCACAACGCCATGAGACTAGATATCAATTACAGGAAAAGATCTGTAAAAAATACAAACACATGGAGGCTAAACAATACACTACTTAATAATGAAGTGATCACTGAAGAAATCAAAGAGGAAATCAAAAAATACCTAGAAACAAATGACAATGGAGACACACCGACCCAAAACCTGTGGGATGCAGCAAAAGCAGTTCTAAGGGGGAAGTTTATAGCAATACAAGCCCACCTTAAGAAGCAGGAAACATCTCGAATAAACAACCTAACCTTGCACCTCAAGCAATTAGAGAAAGAAGAACAAAAAAACCCCAAAGCTAGCAGAAGGAAAGAAATCATAAAAATCAGATCAGAAATAAATGAAAAAGAAATGAAGGAAACAGTAGCAAAGATCAATAAAACTAAAAGCTGGTTCTTTGAGAAGATAAACAAAATAGATAAACCACTAGCCAGACTCATCAAGAAAAAAAGGGAGAAGACTCAAATCAATAGAATTAGAAATGAAAAAGGAGAGGTAACAACTGACACTGCAGAAATAAAAGAGATCATGAGAGATTACTACAAGCAACTCTATGCCAATAAAATGGACAATCTGGAAGAAATGGACAAATTCTTAGAAATGCACAACCTGCCAAGACTGAATCAGGAAGAAATAGAAAATATGAACAGACCAATCACAAGCACTGAAATTGAAACTGTGATTAAAAATCTTCCAACAAAGAAAAGCCCAGGACCAGATGGCTTCACAGGCAAATTCTATCAAACATTTAGAGAAGAGCTAACACTTATCCTTCTCAAACTCTTCCAAAATATAGCAGAGGGAGGAACACTCCCAAACTCCTTCTACGAGGCCACCATCACCTTGATACCAAAACCAGACAAGGATGTCACAAAGAAAGAAAACTACAGGCCAATATCACTGATGAACATAGATGCAAAAATCCTCAACAAAATACTAGCAAACAGAATCCAACAGCACATTAAAAGGATCATACACCATGATCAAGTGGGGTTTATTCCAGGAATGCAAGGATTCTTCAATATACGCAAATCTATCAATGTGATAAACCATATTAACAAACTGAAGGAGAAAAACCATATGATCATCTCAATAGATGCAGAGAAAGCTTTTGACAAAATTCAACACCCATTTATGATAAAAACCCTGCAGAAAGTAGGCATAGAGGGAACTTTCCTCAACATAATAAAGGCCATATATGACAAGCCCACAGCCAACATCATCCTCAATGGTGAAAAACTGAAAGCATTTCCACTAAGATCAGGAACAAGACAAGTTTGCCCACTCTCACCACTCTTATTCAACATAGTTTTGGAAGTTTTAGCCACAGCAATCAGAGAAGAAAAGGAAATAAAAGGAATCCAAATCGGAAAAGAAGAAGTAAAGCTGTCACTGTTTGCAGATGACATGATCCTATACATAGAGAACCCTAAAGATGCTACCAGAAAACTACTAGAGCTAATCAATGAATTTGGTAAAGTGGCAGGATACAAAATTAATGCACAGAAATCTCTGGCATTCCTATATACTAATGATGAAAAATCTGAAAGTGAAATCAAGAAAACACTCCCATTTACCATTGCAACAAAAAGAATAAAATATCTAGGAATAAACCTACCTAAGGAGACAAAAGATCTGTATGCAGAAAATTATAAGACACTGATGAAAGAAATTAAAGGTGATACAAATAGATGGAGAGATATACCATGTTCTTGGATTGGAAGAATCAACATTGTGAAAATGACTCTACTACCCAAAGCAATCTATAGATTCAATGCAATCCCTATCAAACTACCACTGGCATTTTTCACAGAACTAGAACAAAAAATTTTGCAATTTGTATGGAAACACAAAAGACCCCGAATAGCCAAAGCAATCTTGAGAACGAAAGAAGGAACTGGAGGAATCAGGCTCCCAGACTTCAGACTATACTACAAAGTTACAGTTATCAAGACAGTATGGTACTGGCACAAAAACAGAAAGATAGATCAATGGAACAGGATAGAAAGCCCAGAGATAAACCCACGCACATATGGTCACCTTATCTTTGACAAAGGAGGCAGAAATGTACAGTGGAGAAAGGACAGCCTATTCAATAAGTGGTGCTGGGAAAACTGGACAGCTACATGTAAAAGTATGAAATTAGATCACTCCCTAACACCATACACAAAAATAAGTTCAAAATGGATTAAAGACCTAAATGTAAGGCCAGAAACTATCAAACTCTTAGAGGAAAACATAGGCAGAACACTCTATGACATAAATCACAGCAAGGTCCTTTTTGACCCACCTCCTAGAGGAATGGAAATAAAAACAAAAGTAAACAAATGGGACCTAATGAAACTTAAAAGCTTTTGTACAGCAAAGGAAACCATAAAGAAGACCAAAAGACAACCCTCAGAATGGGAGAAAATATTTGCAAATGAAGCAACTGACAAAGGATTAATCTCCAAAATTTATAAGCAGCTCATGCAGCTTAATAACAAAAAAACAAACAACCCAATCCAAAAATGGGCAGAAGACCTAACTAGACATTTCTCCAAAGAAGATATACAGAGTGCCAACAAACACATGAAAGAATGCTCAACATCACTAATCATGAGAGAAATGCAAATCAAAACTACAATGAGATATCATCTCACACCAGTCAGAATGGCCATCATCAAAAAATCTAGAAACAATAAATGCTGGAGAGGGTGTGGAGAAAAGGAAACCCTCGTACACTGTTGGTGGGAATGTAAATTGATACAGCCACTGTGGAGAACAGTATGGAGGTTCCTTAAAAAGCTACAAATAGAACTACCATATGACCCAGCAATCCCACTACTGGGCATATACCCTGAGAAAACCATAATTCAAAAAGAGTCATGTACCAAAATGTTCATTGCAGCTCTATTTACAATAGCCCAGAGATGGAAACAACCTAAGTGTCCATCATCGGATGAATGGATAAAGAAGATGTGGCACATATATACAATGGAATATTACTCAGCCATAAAAAGAGACAAAATTGAGCTATTTGTAATGAGGTGGACAGACCTAGAGTCTGTCATACAGAGTGAAGTAAGTCAGAAAGAGAGAGACAAATACCGTATGCTAACACATATATATGGAATTTAAAAAAAAAAAAAATGTCATGAAAAACCTAGGGGTGAAACAGGAATAAAGACACAGACTTACTAGAGAATGGACTTGAGGCTATGGGGAGGGGGAAGGGTAAACGGTGACAAAGCGATAAAGAGGCATGGACATATATACACTACCAAACGTAAGGTAGATAGCTAGTGTGAAGCAGCCGCATAGCTCAGGGAGATCAGCTCGGTGCTTTGTGACCGCCTGGAGGGGTGGGATAGGGAGGGTGGGAGGGAGGGAGACGCAAGCGGGAAGAGATATGGGAATATATGTATATATATAACTGATTCATTTTGTTGTGAAGCTGAAACTAACATACCATTGTAAAGCAATTATACTCCAATAAAGATGTTAAAAAAAAAAAAAAAGATGTTATAGAAAAACCCAAATGAACTTTCTGGTCAACCCAATAGCTCCAGGGCCCAGAAGGAAGTGTGCTGCTGGGCCCCATAAGATGTTTCCTACATAAAACCACTCCTCCAAAATGGGGAAACATAACTGACCTGCCTAATACATAGAAATAAAAACAGAGAATTAGGCAAAATGAGGTGACAGAGGAATACGTTCCAAATGAAAGAGCAAGATAAAACCCCAGAAGAAGAACTAAGTGAACTGGAGATAAGCACTCTACCTAATAAAGAGTTCAAGGTACTGATCATCAAGATGCTCAGTGAACTCAGGAGAAGAATGGATGAACACTGTGAAAAGTTTAATAAAAATGTAGAAAATATAAAGAAGACCCAAACAGAGCTGAAGAATACAATAATTAAGATTTTTAAAAAATACCCTAAAAGGAGGGCTTCCCTGGTGGCGCAGTGGTTGAGAGTCTGCCTGCCGATGCAGGGGACACGGGTTCATGCTCCAGTCTGGGAAGATCCCACATGCCGCAGAGTGGCTGGACCCGTGAGCCATGGCCGCTGAGCCTGCGTGTCCGGAGCCTGTGCTCCACAACGGGAGAGGCCACAACAGTGATGCCCGTGTACCGCAAAAAAAAAAAAAAAAAAAAAAAAAAAAAAAAAAAAAACAACCCTAAAAGGAATCAACAGCAGATAAGATGATACAGAGGAACTGGAAGACAGAGTAGTGGAAACCATCTAAGTAGAACAGAAAAAAAGAAAAAATAATTTTTAAAATGTGGATAGTTTAAGAGACCTCTGGGACAACATCACGTATACTAATATTCACATTAAAGGGGTTCCAGATAGAGAAGAGGGGGAGTGGGCAGGGAAGTTATCTGAAGATATAATAGCTGAAAACTTCCCTAACCTGGTAAAGGAAATGGACATCCAAGTCCAAGAAGCACAAAAAGTCCCAAACAAGACGAACCTAAAGAGATTCACACCAAGACACACTGTGATTAAAATGGCAAAAATTAAAGATAAAAAGAGAATCTTAAAAGTAGCAAGGGAAAAGCAACTAGTTATGGACAAAGGAACTCCCATAAGACTCTCTGCTGGCTTTTCAGCAGAAACTTTGCAAGTCAGAGGGAGTGGCAATGATATATTTAAAGTGATGAAAGGAAAAACCCACAACCAAGAATACTCTATCCAGCAAGGTTATCATTCAGATTTGAAGAAGAGATAGAGTTTTACAGACAAGCAAAAGCTAAAAGAGTTTAGCACCACTAAACCAGCTTTACAAGAAATGTTAAAAGGGACTTCTCTAAGTGGAAAAAAAAAACATGATTAAAAATATGAAAATTATGACAGGAAAATTTCATTGGTAAAGGCAAATATATAGTAAAGGTAGTAGATCAATCACTTATAAAGCTAGTAGGAAGGTTAAAAGGCAAAAGGAGTAAAATCATCTATACCCACATTAAGTAGTTAAGGGATACACAAAAAAGATGTAAAATGTGTTGTCAAAACAGTAAATGGGGTGTGGGGTAGTAGAAATGGACGGTTGTTAGAATGCATTCAAACTTAAGAGATCACCAACTTAAAATAATCATTCATATGTATGTGTGTGTGTGTGTGTGTGTGTGTGTGTGTGTGTATAATAGAAACACACACAGAAAAAGAGAAAGGAATCCAAACAAAACACTAAAGATTGTCACCAAATCACAAGGGAAGAGAGCAAAAAAAGAAAGGAACAAAAAAGAACTAGAAAAAAATAATTCTAAAATTTGTATGGAAACACAAAAGATCCCAAGTAGACAAAACAATCTTGAGAAAGAAGAACAAAGCTGGAGGTATCACACGCCTTGATTTCAAACTATACTACAAAACTTCGGTAATGAAAACAGGATGGTACTAGCACAAAAACAGACACATAGATTAATGGACCAGAATAGAGAGCCCAGAAATAAATCCACTTTTACATGGCCAATTAATCTATGATAAAGGAGGCAAAAACATACCGTGGGGAACAGGTAACCTTGTCAATAAATGATGCTTGGAAAACCAGACAGCTACATGCAAAAGAATCAAGGACTGCTTTCTTACCCCATATATAAAAATAAACTCAAAATGAATTAAAGATTTAAATATAAGACCTGAAACCACAAGACTCCTAGAAGAAAACATAGGCAATATATTCTTTGACACTGACTGGTCTTAGCAATATTTTTTGGATATGTATCCTTAGGAAAGGGAAACAAAAGCAAAAATAAATGGGATCACATCAAACTAAAAAGCTTTTGCAGTGAAGGAAACTATCAGCAAAACAAAAAGACAGCCTACTGAATGGGAGAACAATAGGTATGATAAGGGGTTAATATCCAAAATATAAAAAGAACTCATACAACTCAACATCAAATAAACAAACAAAGCAGAAAGCCTGATTAAAAAATGGGCAGAGGACCTGAACAGGCATTTTTCCAAAGAAGACATGTAGATGGCCAACAGACACATGAATAGATGATCAACATCACTAATCATCAGGAAAATGCAAATCAAAACCACAATGAGATATCTCTTTACACCTGTCAGAATGGCTATCATCAAAAAAGACAAGAGAGAATAAGTGTTGGTGAGGATGTGGAGAAAAGGGAACCCTTGTGCACTGTTGGTAGGAATGTGAATTGGTGCAGCCACTATGGAAAACAGCATGGAGGTTCCTTAAATACTGAAAAATAAAACTACCATATGATCCAGCAATTCCACTTCTGGGTATTTTCCCAAAGAAAACAAAAACAATAATTCAAAAAGATATATGCACCCCTATGGTCATTGCAGCATTATTTGCAAACACCAAGATACGAAAACAACCTAAGTATTCACTGATAGACGAATGGATAAAGAAGATGTGGTATATATACACAATGGCATATTACTCAGCCATAAAAAAAGAATGAATTCTTGCCATTTACAACAACATGGATGGACCTACAGGGTATTTATACTAAGTGAATTAAGTCAAACAGAGAAAGACAAATATCATATGATTTCACGTGTATGTGGAACCTAAAAAACAAATGAACAAACATAAAAAAAAACAGAAGTATTCTCATAGATACAGAGAACAAACAAGTGGTTGCCAGAGGGGAATAGGTTGGGGGATGAGTGAAATAGGTGAGGGAGATGAAGAGGTACAAACTTCCAGTTACAAAATACATGAGTCACAGGATGCAATGTACAGCATGGGGAATATAGTCAACAACATTGCAATAACTTTGTATAGTGACAGTTGATTACTAGACTTATGGTGATGATCATTTTATAATATATAGAAATATCAAACGTTTCTATGTTGTGCACCTGGAACTCAGAGTTGTAGGTCAATTACACTTCAAAAAATAATAGTAGTAATAAAATTTAAAAAAATTTTATATTAAACAAATATATATCAAGTAGGATTCTTGAGGATGTAAATGAAAGAAAAACTGACCCCCAAAAGCTCTGACTGAACCCTCAAAACTTCAAAGTGCAGGGCTAGAACTGGCTTGGGCACAACTGACTTTAGGGCTCAATTGTTGTCATCAGGACAGGATTTTTCTCGGCTTCCTTTATCTTTCCCTTCTGTGTGTCACGATCATTTTCCATCTGCATGCGGTAGCAAGATGGTTGTGAAAACTCTAAGTTTCAAATCCTCTCAACGTTATCATGCCCTTGATTAACCAGGAGCTATAAGGCAAGGCAAGTTGCTAAACCTCTCTGTGCCTCCGTTGCCACATCTGTAAAATGGGAATGTCAATAAAGTGCTAAACACATAGAAAATGCTTAATGAATGTTAATGACAATTAATGCTATGGTTTTCATAACACAATTCCCTATTGACAATGAGGAACATCCATTTTCCTAACAGAAAGTTCTAGAAATGGTATGAAGTTACCAAATCTGCAAGGCTTAATATTCTCTCACCTAGAGTACCCTTGCTTTTCAAGAAGTTTGACCTAACATTTTAATTTGGTAATAGAAACTGTGGGAACAGGAGATTCAACAGAGACAGGCTGACACTGTGTGTGTTTGAATTCCTGACTAGAAAGCCCTTTGCTCAATAGTCCTTCACTGGGATGGCCTAGGTGGCTGACCTCAAGGGGTAACTTTGAAATATGCATTTGAATTTTTCTAAAGAACACTAATTTGGAACAATTTAATCATTTTGGGGTAGACAGTGTTCCAATAGCAAGGAATGAGTTGCCAAGCATGAAGCTGGGTCACCCAAAGAGAAAGTGCAGATTTAAAACTTTAGTTATTTGCAAGTTGTTTCTGAACATTTAAACATTAACTACAGTGCAAGAAAAATATGACCATCAGGTAATTTGAGAGAGAGATTGTAGTCTAAGCGTCTCAGTTTGCTTTTCCCATCCTATACTTTGCCACCAATAAAGTGGGCTACTGCACATCAAATATTGAATAAAGACTCATTCTAGATTATTCTCATCTCACCTCCCTGACCATTGCCCACCAGCATCAGAACTCTATTCTCAGCTCCCTTGAAGAGATAATAAATAAAGTCTTTGGGATTCCATATGGAATAATAGAATTTTTGAATGTTGATAATGGAAGAGAACTTAGAAGTGATCTCATTCAACTCCTTCAATTGACTGGTAAGTAAACTGGAATCCAGAAAGTTGGAGTGATTTCTCAAAATCAACTGGCTAACATCATAGAATCATCTCGTCTCAGGGCTCATTCCAGACCAGCCACAGACGCGAAACCCTACCCCACCCCCCCCAGCTTAAATTACATGATTTTGCTCATAGCAACTCTGTGGAGTTGGCAGGGCAAATACTATTACAGAAGACTTAGAGCATATGCTCAAATAACTTGAACGAATCCACCAACATGGGTTTGGCAAAGAAAGGGAGAGGAATAAAGAGAGTTCGGAAGGCAAAGAGCAAGCAAGCAAGAACAATTTAAATGGTGCAAATAAAATATACCCTGGTCTAGTTAGCACAATTGCTCATCTGTTAATATATCATGATATGGTCAAATATTGCAATGAACCTATTCCAAAGTGGTCTTTGACTCTCTCTGATGGTTCACTGAGGTGGGCTGGTGAGATCTCAAGATCCCTCTAGATTGTGCTATCCAACAGAACTTGTTGGTGTTCACGGAATGTTCTAAATCTCACTGTCTGATACAGTTCCCACTAGCCATATATGGCAACTAAACACTTAAAATGTGGTTAGTGATACTGAGAAATTAAAATTTTAATTTTATTTACTTTTAAAAAATTATTTACTTATTTATTTGGCTGTGTTGGATCTTAGTTGCGGCACATGGGCTCTTCATTGTGGCACACAGGCTCTCTAGTTGTGGCATGCTGGCTCTAGAGCACACGGGTTTAGTTGCCCTGCGGCATGTGGGATCCCAGTTCCCCAACCAGGGATCAAACCCGTGTCCCTTGCAGTGGAAGGTAGACTCTTAACCACTGGACCACCAGGGAAGTCCCTATTTACTTTTTTTTTTTTTAACATCTTTATTGGAATATAATTGCTTTACAATGGTGTGTTAGTTTCTGCTTAAAAACAAAGTGAATCAGTTATACATATACATATGTTCCCATATCTCTCCTCTCTTGGGTATCCCTCCCTCCCACCCTCCCTATCCCACCCCTCTAGGTGGTCACAAACCACCTAGCTGATCTCCCTGTGCTATGCGGCTACTTCCCACTAGCTATCTATTTTATATGTCCATCCCACTCTCTCGCTTTGTCACAGCTTACCCTTCCCCCTCCCCATATTCTCAAGGCCATGCTCTAGCAGGTCTGTGTCTTTATTCCCGTCTTAACCCTAGGTTCTTCATGACCTTTTTTTTTTTTTCTTCTTAGATTCCATATATATGTGTTAGCATACGGTATTTCTTCTTCTCTTTCTGACTTACTTCACTCTGTATGACAGACTCTAGATCCATCCACCTCGCTACAAATAACTCAATTTCTTTTCTTTTATGGCTGAGTAATATTCCATTGTATATATGTGCCACATCTTCTTTAACCATTCATCTGTTGATGGACACCTAGGTTGCTTCCATGTCCTGGCTATTGTGAATAGAGCTGCAATGAACATTTTGGTATATGACTCTTTCTGAATTATGATTTTCTCAGGGTATATGCCCAGCAGTGGGACTGCTGGGTTGTATGGTAGTTCTATTAGTAGTTTTTCAAGGAACCTCCATACTGTTCTCCATAGTGGCTGTATCAATTTACTTTCCCACCAACAGTGCAAGAGGGTTCCCTTTTCTCCACACCCTCTCCAGCATTTATTGTTTCTAGATTTTTTGATGATGGCCATTCTGACCAGTGTGAGATGATATCTCATTGTAGTTTTGATTTGCATTTCTCTAATAATTAATGATGTTGAGCATTCTTTCATGTGTTTGTTGGCAATCTGTATATCTTCTTTGGAGAAATGTCTATTTAGGTCTTCGGCCCATTTTTGGATTGGGTTGTTTGTTTTTTTGTTATTGAGCTGCATGAGCTGCTTGTAAATTTTGGAGATTAATCCTTTGCCAGTTGCTTCATTTGCAAATATTTTCTCCGCTTCTGAGGGTTGTCCTTTGGTCTTGTTTATGGTTTCCTTTGCTGTACAAAAGCTTTTAAGTTTCATTAGGTCCCATTTGTTTTTGTTTTTATTTCCATTTCTCTAGGAGGTGGGTCAAAAGGATCTTGCTGTGATTTATGTCATAGAGCGTTCTGCCTATGTTTTCCTCTATGAGTTTGATAGTGTCTGGCCTTACATTTAATTCTTTAATCCATTTTGAGTTTATTTTTGTGTATGGTGTTAGGGAGTGTTCTAATTTCATACTTTTACATGTACCTGTCCAGTTTTCCCAGCACCAATTATTGAAGAGGCTGCCTTTTCTCCACTGTATATTCTTGCCTCCTTTATCAAAGATAAGGTGACCACATGTGCATGGGTTTATCTCTGGGCTTTCTATCCTGTTCCATTGATCTATATTTGTTTTTGTGCCAGTACCATACTTTGATTACTGTGGCTTTGTAGTATAGTCTGAAGTCAGGGAGCCTGATTCCTCCAGCTCCATTTTTTGTTCTCCAGATTGCTTTGGCTATTTGGGGTCTTTTGTGTTTCCATACAAATTGTGAAATTTTTTGTTCTAGTTCTGTGAAAAATGCCATTCGTAGTTTGATAGGAATTGCTTTGGGTACTAGAGTCATTTTCACAATGTTGATTCTTCCAGTCCAAGAACATGGTATATCTCTCCATCTATTTGTATCATCTTTAATTTCTTTCATCAGTGTCTTATAGTTTTCTGCATACAGGTCTTTTGTCTCCTTAGGTAGGTTTATTCCTAGGTCTTTTATTCTTTTTGTTGCAGTGGTAAATGGGATTGATTCGTTAATTTCTCTTTCCGATTTTTTCATTGTTAGTGTATAAGAATGCCAGAAATTTCTGTGAATTAATTTTGTATCCTGCAACCTTACCAAATTCATTAATTCTAGTAGTTTTCTGGTGGCATCTTTAGGATTCTCTATGTATAGTATCATGTCATCTGCAAACAGTGACAGCTTTACTTCTTCTTTTCCAATTTGGACTCCTTTTATTTCTTTTTCTTCTCTGATTGCCATGGCTAGGACTACCAAAACTATGTTGAATAAGAGTGGTGAGAGTGGGCAACCTTGTCTTGTTCCTGATCTTAGTGGAAATGCTTTCAGTTTTTCACCATTGAGGATGATGTTGGCTGTGGGTTTGTCATATATGGCCTTTCTTATGTTGAGGACAGTTCCCTCTATGCCTACTTTTTCTGCAGGGTTATTATCATAAATGGGTGTTGAATTTTGTCAAAATCTTTCTCTGCATTTATTGAGATGATCATATGGTTTTCCTCCTTCAGTTTGTTAATATGGTGTATCACGTTGATTGATTTGCATATATTGAAGAATCCTTGCATTCCTGGAATAAACCCCACTTGATCATGGTGTATAATCCTTTTAATGTGCTGTTGGATTCTGTTGGCTAGTGTTTTGTTGAGGATTTTTGCATCTATGTTCATCAGTGATATTGGCCTGTAGTTTTCTTTCTTTGTGACATCCTTGTCTGGTTTTGGTATCAGGGTGATGGTGGCCTCGTAGAATGAGTTTGGGAGTGTTCCTCCCTCTGTTATATTTTGGAAGAGTTTGAGAAGGATAGGTGTTAGCTCTTCTCTAAGTGTTTGATACAGTTTGCCTGTGAAGCCATCTGGTCCTGGGCTTTTGTTTGTTGGAAGATTTTTAATCACAGTTTCAATTTCAGTGCTTGTGATTGGTCTGTTCATATTTTGTATTTCTTCCTGGTTCAGTCTCAGAAGGTTGTGCATTTCCAAGAATTTGTCCATTTCTTCCAGGTTGTCCATTTTATTGGCATAGAGTTGCTTGTAGTAATCTCTCATGATCCTTTGTATTTCTGCAGTGTCAGTTGTTACCTCTCCTTTTTCATTTCTAATTCTATTGATTTGAGTCTTCTTCCTTTTTTTCTTGATGAGTCTGGCTAATTGCTCACCAGTTTTGTTTATCTTCTCAAAGAACCAGCTTTTAGTTTTATTGATCTTTGCTATGGTTTCCTCCATTTCTTTTTCATTTATTTCTGATCTGATTTTATGATTTCTTTCCTTCTGCTAATTTTGGGTTTTTTTTTGTTCTTCTTTCTCTAATTGCTTTAGTTGCAAGGCTAGGTTGTTTATTTGAGATGTTTCCTGTTTCTTAAGGTAGGATTGTATTGCATAAACTTCCCTCTTCGAACTGCTTTTGCCGCATCCCATAGGCTTTGGGTCATCGTGTCTCCGTTATTTCTAGGTATTTTTTTATTTCCTCTTTGATTTCTTCAGTGATCACTTCGTTATTAAGTAGTGTATTGTTTAGCCTCCATGTGTTTGTATTTTTTCAGATCTTTTCCTGTAATTGATATCTAGTCTCATAGCGTTGTGGTCGGAAAAGACACTTGATACAATTTCAATTTTCTTAAATTTACCGAGGCTTGATTTGTGACCCAAGATATGATCTATCCTGGAGAATGTTCCATGAGCACTTGAGAAAAATGTGTATTCTGTTGTTTTTGGATGGAATGTCCTATAAATATCAATTAATTCCATCTTGTTTAATGCATCATTTAAAGCTTATTTATTTTCATTTTGGATGATCTGTCCATTGGTGAAAGTGGGGTGCTAAAGTCCCCTACTATGATTGTGTTACTGTCGATTTCCCCTTTTACAGCTGTTAGTATTTGCCTTATGTATTGAGGTGCTCCTATGTTGGGTGCATAAATATTTACAATTGTTATATCTTCTTCTTGGATCGATCCCTTGATCATTATGTAGTGTCCTTCTCTGTCTCTTGTAATAGTCTTTATTTTAAAGTCTATTTTGTCTGATATGAGAATTGCTACTCCAGTTTTCTTTTGATTTCCATTTGCATGGAATATCTTTTTCCATCCCCTCACTTTCAGTCTGTATGTGTCCCTAGGTCTGAAGTGGGTCTCTTGTAGACAGCATATATACAGGTCTTGTTTTTGTATTCATTCAGCCAGTCTATGTCCTTTGGTGGGAGCATTTCATCCATTTACATTTAAGGTAATTATCGAGATGTATGTTCCTATTCCCATTTTCTTAATTGTTTCGGGTTTGTTATTGTAGGTCTTTTCCTTCTCTTGTGTTTCTTGCCTAGAGAAGTTCCTTTAACATTTGCTGTAAAGCTGGTTTGGTGGTGCTGTACTCTCTCAGCTTTTGCTTGTCTGTAAAGGTTTTAATTTCTCCATCAAATCTGAATGAGGTCCTTGCTGGGTAGAGTAATCTTGGATGTAGGTTTTTCTCCTTCATCACTTTAAATATGTCCTGCCACTCCCTTCTGGCTTGCAGAGTTTCTGCTGAAAGATCAGCTGTTAACTTTATGGGGATTCCCTTGTGTGTTATTTGTTGCTTTTCCCTTGCTGCTTTTAATATGTTTTCTTTGCATTTAATTTTTGAGAGTTTGATTAGTATGTGTCTTGGCGAGTTTCTCCTTGGATTATCCTGTATGGGACTCTCTGTGCTTCCTGGACTTGATTAACTATTTCCTTTCCCATATTAGGGAAGTTTTCAGCTATAATCTCTTCAAATATTTTCTCAGCCCCTTTCTTTTTCTCTTCTTCTTCTGGGACCCCTATAATTCAAATGTTGGTGAGTTTAATGTTGTCCCAGAGGTCTCTGAGACTGTCCTCAGTTCTTTTCATTCATTTTTCTTTATTCTGCTCTGCAGTAGTTATTTCCACTATTTTATCTTCCAGGTCACTTACCCGTTCTTCTGCCTCAGTTATTCTGCTAGTGATCCCTTCTACAGTTTTTTTAAATTTCATTTATTGTGTTGTTCACCATTGCTTATTTCCTCTTCAGTTCTTCTAGGTCCTTGTTAAATGTTTCTTGCATTTTCTCTATTCTATTTCCAAGATTTTGGATCATCTTTACTATCATTATTCTGAATTATTTTTCAGGTAGACTGCCTAGTTCCTCTTCATTTGTTAGGTCTGGTGGGTTTTTACCTTGCTCCTTCATCTGCTGTGTGTTTTTCTGTCTTTTTATTTTGCTTATCTTACTGTGTTTGGGGTCTCCTTTTCGCAGGCTGCAGGTTCATAGTTCCCGTTGTTTTTGGTGCCTGTCCCCAGTGCCTAAGGTTGGTTCAGTGGGTTGTGTAGGTTTCCTGGTGGAGGGGACTAGTGCCTGTGTTCTGGTGGATGAGGCTGGATCTTGTCTTTCTGGTGGGCAGGTCCACATCTGGTGGTGTGTTTTGGGGTATCTGTGGCCTTACTATGATTTTAGGCAGCCTCTCTGCTAATGGATGGGGCTGTGTTCCTGTCTTGCTAGTTCTTTGGCAGAGGGTGTCCAGCACTGTAGCTTGCTGGTCGTTGAACGAAGCTGGGTCTTGGTGTTGAGATGGAGATCTCTGGGAGATTTTTGCAGTTTGATATTACGTGGAGCTGGGAGGTCTCTTGTGGACCAGCGTCCTGAAGTTGGCTCTCCCACCTCAGCGGCACAGCCCTGACGACTGGCTGGAGCACCAAAAGACTGTCCTCCACGCGGCTCAGAATAAAAGGGAGAAAAAATAGAAAGAAAGAAAGGTAGAAAGGAGGAAAGGAAGAAAGAAAGAAAGAAAGAAAGAAAGAAAGAAAGAAAGAAAGAAAGAAAGAAAGAAATAGGATATAATAAAATAAGATAAAATAAAATAAAAAATAATTATTAAGAAAAAAAATTTTTAATGTAAAAAAAACAAAAACGGACGGACAGAACCCTAGGACAAATGGTGAAAGCAAAGCTATACAAAATCTCTCACAGAAGCATACACATACACAAAAAGAGGAAAAGGGGAAAAAATAATCTGTCTTGCTCCCAAAGTCCACCTCCTCAATTTGGGATGATTCGTTTTCTATTCAGGTATTCCACCGATGCAGGTACATCAAATTGATTGTGGAGCTTTAATCCGCTGCTTCTGAGGCTGCTGGGAGAAATTTCCCTTTCTCTTCTTTGTTGGCACAGCTCCCGGGGTTCAGCTTTGGATTTGGACCCGCCTCTGCGTGTAGGTCACCCTCTGACATCTGTCCTTCGCTCATACAGGACGGGGTTAAAGAAGTGGCTGATTAGGGGGCTCTGGCTCACTCAGGCCGGGGGGAGGGAGGGGTACGGATGCAGGGCGAGCCTGCGGCGGCAGAGACCGGCATGACGTTGCACCAGCCTGAGGCACGCCATGCGTTCTCCCGGGGAAGTTGTCCCTGGATCACGGGACTCTGGCAGTGGCGGGCTGCACAGGCTCCTGGGAGGGGAGGTGGGGATGGTGACCTGTGCTGCACACAGGCTTCTTGGTGGCGGCAGTAGCGGCCTTAGCGTCTCATGCCCGTCTCTGGGGTCCGCGCTGATAGCTGCGGCTCGCGCCCGTCTCTGGAGCTCCTTTAAGCGGTGCTCTTAATCCCCTCTCCTCGCGCACCAGGAAACAAAGAGGCAAGAAAAAGTCTCTTGTCTCTTGGGCAGCTCCAGACTTCCCGGACTCCCTCCAGGCTAGTCATGGTGCACTAACTCCTTCAGGCTGTGTTCACGCACCAACCCCAGTCCTCTCCCTGGGATCTAAGCTCCGAAGCCCGAGCCTCAGCTCCCAGCCTCCGCCCGTCCCGGAGGGTGAGCAGACAAGCCTCTCAGGCTGGTGAGTGCTGGTCAGTACCGATCCTCTGTGCGGGAATCTCTCCGCTTTGCCTTCTGCACCCCTGTTGCTGTGCTCTCCTCCGTGGCTCTGAAGCTTACCCCCTCTGCCACCCGCAGTCTCCACCCGATAAGGGGCTTCCTAGTGTGTGGAGCCCTTTCCTCCTTCACAGCTCCCTCCCACTGGTGCAGGTCCCGTCCCTATTCTTTTGTCTCTGTTTTTTCTTTTTTCTTTTGCCCTACCCAGGTATGTGGGGAGTTTCTTGCCTTTTGGGAGGTCTGAGGTCTTCTGCCAGCGTTCAGTAGGGGTTCTGTAGGAGTTGTTCCACGTGTAGATGTATTTCTGATGTATCTGTGGGGAGGAAGGTGAACTCTGCGTCCTACTCTTCTGCCATCTTCTCCTGTCTCCCCTATTTACTTTTAATTGATTTAAATTTAGACAGCCACAAGAGCCTGGTAGCAACCATATTGGACTATGCAGCTCTAGATGAATAAAACTGCCCAAAACATAACAACTTGACTTGACCTATCAGCTTGTTTTGCTTTGAGGGACCTAAAGGGGTACAATAATGAATGCTGAAATCAGATCTCTTCACAAAATGTATACATGGCAACACCAAAAATAAACATGTATGAAGCAGGATTCTTTGTCGCAAGTAATGGAAAATAAACTTCGCTAATTTAGGCAGAATAAGGGTTTATTAAAGGATATTAGGTCACTCACAGAGTCTCTGGGAGGCCAGATAATCAGGACTGGAGGCTCCACGTGCCAGAAACAAGGCACAGTCACACTGTAGAGCTGGTCTAGAGGAGACACCATAGCCCCACCACTGTACGCAGTGCAGCAGCCTGCCCTGTCGATCCCAGAATGCTGGATACTGAGTCCCACCATAAGAACCCCTGCCATGGCTGAGTCTGGACACTGGATGGATCTGCTGCCATCACTGCTGGATTGGATTCTGTGTGGCACCTGATGCTTTGAGTTGCTGCCTTCTAAGTCTGGGGCTGGGGCACCTGACTGAGCCTAGGTCATACGTCTGTGCTCTGCCTGCAAGCGGGGCTGGAATAGCAAGAATCTGGCCTCTGTAGAGGGCGACAGACTCATGAGCTGAGGAGTTCCCAGAACAAAAACAGATTTTTATTACACCTGCCTCCTAGGGAAGAGGGCTAATGTGTTATGGGTACTAGGCCTCCTGGGTGATAAGTAGAGATACAGAATTAAAAACCTGGGGGCCTGGGGGTGGGCTGGCGTATGAGGCACTATCTACTACCACTGGAAAAATAGAATATGTCAGAGAATTAGGAGGTAGGGAGTGATTTGGCAAAAAATGCGAGTTTTGAGAGAGACAGTCAAGAGTTTTAGAGAAGCTGCCATAATGGATGAGATTTTGTGAAGTGTAATATTTCCTCTGGCTACTTTTTCATGTGACTCCAGTAAAGATCTACATTATTTTTTGAGACTTTTTTGGAGTTGTGTGTATGTATTGCCTAATTGAGAGTATTGTACACATATAGTTCTATAAAGTCATGCTTTTTAATTTACTCCTTAAGACAATATGGATATCCTTTCCTTTAAACATGTACACTTCTATGCCATCCTTTTCAGTGCCTATATAGTACTCCATTGCACAAATGTACCATAATTTATTTAATCAATCCCTATTGATGGTCAGTTCAATTTTTCAATTTTTTCTTCTTTATTGTGCTACAATGAGCACCCCTATATATATATATATATATATATATATATATATATATCACTGTGTACTTGTCCAGTCATACCTCTAGGGAATATTCCTAGAAACAGAATTTCCAAATTAGTGGCTAAGCAGGCCTAACATGTTGATTTTCCAAATCATCCTCAAAGGTAGTCATAATTTTTTTTTCTATCCAGGGTTGAAACTAGGATTAGATGCATAAGGCACTTTGCCTTGGACACAAAATTTTAAGAGGCATTAAAAAACTCAGTAGAGGGACTTCCCCAGTGGTGCAGTGGTTAAGGATCCGCCTGTCAATGCAGGAGACACGGGTTCGATCCCTGGTCTGGGAAGATCCCACATGCCGTGAAGCAACTGAGCCCGTGCACCACAAATACTGAGCCTGCGCTCTACAGCCCGCGAGCCACAACTACTGAAGCCTGTGTGCCTAGAGCCCGTGCTCCGCAACAAGAGAAGCCACCACAATGAGGCCACGCACTGCAACAAAGACCCAACACAGCCAATAAATAAATAAATAAATAAATAAGTTTTTCAAACAAACAAAAAAACAACTGAGTAGTCAAGACAAATAATATTTTAATGCTATATTTTAAAAATGAAAATTAATGCAAATAAGTCCATAATGAACAAAATATCAAAATTTTAAATAAAGGTAGAATCAGCATTACTGATAACTTAGGAATAAACCTGATCAAGGAGGTGAAAGACTTATAAGCTGAGAACTATAAAACACTGATAAAGGAAACTGAAGATGATTCAAAGAAATGGAAAGATATTCCATGCTCTTGGATTGGAAGAATTAATATTGTTAACATGGCCATACTACCCAAAGCAATCTACAGATTTAATGGGATCCTTATCAAATTACTCATGACATTTTTCAAAGAACTAGAACAAATAATCCTAAAATTTATATGGAATCACAAAAGACCCAGAATTGCCAAAGTAATCCTGAGGAAAAAGAACAAAGCTGGAGGCCTAATCCTCCCAGACTTCAGACAATACTACAAAGCTACAGTAATCAAAACAGCATGATATTTGCACAAAAACAAGACATATGGATCAACTGAACAAAATAGAGAGAAATAAACCCACACACCTATAGTCAATTAATCTTCGACAAAAGAGGCAAGAAGATACAATGGAGAAAAGATAATCTCTTCAGTAAGTGGTTCTGGGAAAACCAGACAGCTACATGTAAAGGAATGAAATTAGTACATTCTCTAGCACCATATACAAAAATAAACTCAAAATGGATTAAAGGCCTAAATGTAAGACCAGATACTATAAAACTCCTAGAGGAAAACATAGGCAGAACACTCTGACATAAATCATAGCAGTATTCTTTTTGGATGCATCTCCTAGCATAGTAGAAATAAAAGCAAGAATAAACAAATGGGACCTACTTAAATTTAAAAGCTTCTGAACAGCAGAAGAAACCATAACCAAAATGAAAAGACAACTTAGGACTGGGAGAAAATATCTGCAAATGATGTGAGCAACAAGGGCTTAATTTCCAAAATATACAGACAACTCATACAACTCAATATCGAAAAAACAAACTACCCAATCAAAAAATGGACAGAAGGGGCTTCCCTGGTGGCGCAGTGGTTGAGAGTCCGCCTGCTGATGCAGGGGACGTGGGTTCGTGCCCCGGTCTGGGAGGATCCCACATGCCGTGGAGCGGCTGGGCCCATGAGCCATGGCCGCTGGGGCTGCGCGTCCAGAGCCTGTGCTCCACAACGGGAGAGGCCGCGATGGTGAGAGGCCCGTGTACCGCAAAAAAAAAAAAATGGACGGAAGACCTAAATAGACATTTCTCCAAAGAAGACATAAAGATGGCCAACAGGCATATGAAACGATGCTCAATATTGATAATTATTAGAGAAATGCAAATCAAAACTACAGTGAGGTATCACCTCACACCGGTCAGAATGGCCATCACTGAAGCATCTACAGATAATGAATGCTGGAGAAGGTGTGGAGAAAAGGGAACCCTCCTTCACTGTTGGTGGGAATGTAAATTGGTGCAGCCACTATGGAGAACAGTATGGAGGCTCCTTAAAAAACTAAAAATAGAACTACCATATGACCCAGCAATCCCACTCCTGGACATATTTCCAGAGAAAACTCTAATTCAAAAAGACACATGTACCCCAATGTTCATAGCAGCACTATTCACAAGAGCCAAGACATGGAAAGAACCAAAGTGTCCATCAACAGATGAATGGATAAATAATGAATGGAATATTACTCGGTCATAAAAAAAAATGAAATAATGCCATTTGCAGCAACATGGATGGACCCAGAGATTATCATGCTAAGTGAAGTACGTCAGAAAGAGAAAGACAGATATCATATGATATCACGTATATGTGGAATCTTAAAAAAATAATACAAATGAACTTATTTACAAAACAGAAAGAGTCACACAGGAAACAAATTTATGGTTACCAAAGGGGAAGTGGGGGAGGGATAAATTAGGAGCTTGGGATTAACAGATATACACTACTTTGTATAAAATAGATAAACAAAAAGGATCTACTGTATAGCACAGGGATACTATACTATACTATATACTATACTCAATATCTTGTAATAACCTATAACAGAAAAGAATCTGAAAAAGAATAAATATAACTGAATTACTTTGCTGTACATCAGAAACAAATACAACATTGTTTATCAACTATACTTCAATAAAACAAAAACAAAAAACCACAGTGAGATACCCCTACACATACACCACAAGGGTTAAAATTAAAAACCCTGACAATACAAAGTGTGGATGAGTACGTGGAGCAACTGGAATTCTCATACACAGCTGTTTGAGTATAAACTGTTCATTCCACTTTGAAAACTCCTTGGCAGTATCTCCAAAGGATGGACATACACATACTCTACGGCCCAACAATTCCACTCTTAGGATTATACCCAACACAGATGTGTACATGTGTTTGGACATTAATGTTCAGAGCAGTGTCCTTTGGAAAATCATCAAACTGGAAACAACCCAATGTCCATCAGTAAGGGAACGTATAAGTAAAATGGGGTATATTTTTATGATGGAATACTATATAGAAATAAATTTAACTATAGCCACACAAAATAAAATAAAACAAAATGAAGGCTTTGAGTCATAAAGCCTGGATACCACTCACTGGCTTGCATGTAGCATCATCTACATGTGCTTTATTATATGTAAAATGGGAATAACAATCTGTATGTCTTCTTTGGAGAAATGTCTACTTAGGTCTTCTGCCCATGTTTGGATTGGGTTGTTTGTTCTTTTGATATTGAGCCGCATGACCTGTTTGTATATTTTGGAGATTAATCCTTTGTCAGTTGCTTCATTTGCAAATATTTTCTCCCCTTCTGAGGGTTGTCTTTCTGCCTTGTTTATGGTTTCCTTTGCTGTGCAAAAGCTTTTAAGTTTCATTAGATCCCATTTGTTTATTTTTTATTTTATTTCATTTCTCCAGGAGGTAGGTCAAAAAAGATGTTGCTGTGATTTATGTCATTCAGTGTTCTGCCTATGTTTTCCTCTAAGAGTGTTATAGTGTCTGGACATTTAGGTGTTTAATCTATTTTGAGTTTATTTTTGTGTATAGTGTTAGAAAGTGTTCTAATTTCATTCTTTTACATGTAGCTGTCCAGTTTTCCCAGCACCACTTATTGAAGAGGCTGTCTTTTCCCCATTGTATATTCTTGCCTCCTCTGTCAAAGATAAGGTGACCATATGTGCGTGGGTTTATCTCTGGACTTTCTATCCTGTTCCATTGATCTATATTTCTGTTTTTGTGCCAGTACCATACTGTCTTGATTACTGTAGCTTTGTAGTATAGTCAGAAGTCAAGGAGCCTGATTCCTCCAGCTCCGTTTTTCTTTCTCAAGATTGCTTTAGCTATTCAGGGTCTTCTGTGTTTCCATACAAATTGTAAAATTCTTTGTCTTAGTTCTGTAAAAAATGCCATTGGATTTCTCCAAAGAAGACATACAGATTGCCAACAAACACATAAAACGATGCTCGACATCACTAATCATTAGAGAAATACAAATCAAAACCACAGTGAGGTATCATTGCACACCGGTCAGAATGGCCATCATCAAAAAAAATCTACAAACAATAAATGCTTGAGAGGGTGTGGAGAAAAGTGAACCCTCCTGCACTGTTGGTGGGGATATAAATTGATACAGCCACTATGGAGAACAGTATGGAGATTCCTTAAAAAACTAAAAATAGAACTACCACAGGACCCAGCAATCCCACTACTAGGCATATAGCCTGAGAAAACCATAATTCAAAAAGAGTCATGTACCACAATGTTCATTGAAGCACTATTTACAATAGCCAGGACATGGAAGCAACCTAAATGTCCATCAACAGATGAATGGATAAAGAAGATGTGGCACATATGTACAATGGAATATTACTCAGCCATAAAAAGGAACGGAACTGAGTTATTTGTAATGAGGTGGATGGACTCAGAGTCTGTCATACAGAGTGAAGTAAGTCAGAAACAGAAAAACAAACACCATATTCTAATGCACATATATGGAATCTAAAAAAACGGTACTGATGAAACTAGTGGCAGGGCAGGAATAAAGATACAGACATAGAGAACGGACTTGAGGACACAGGGAGGGAAGGGGAAACTGGGATGGAGTGAGAGAGTGGCATGGACATGAATACACTACCAAATGTAAAATGGATGGTTGGGGGAAGCTGTCACATAGCACAGAGAAATCAGCTCAATGCTTTGTGATGACCTAGTGGGGTGGGATAGGGAGGGTGGGAGGGATGCTCAAGAGGGAGGGGATATGGGGATATATGTATACATATAGCTGATCCACTTTGTTGTACAGCAGAAACTAATATAACATTGTAATTATACTCCAATAAAGATATTAAAAATAAATAAGTAAATAAAAATAAAATGGGAATAACAATAGGACCTACTTCATAAAGTTTTGTGAGAATTAAATGAGTAATACAAAATGCTTAGAACAGTGCCAAGCACATAGTAAGTACTCAATAAATATTAGCTATAATCAGATGCACACATGATTCTGTTTCTGGATATCCTACTCTGTTCCATTTTTCTGTGTGTTCTTGCTCCAGTACCATACTGTTTTAATTACCATAGATTTATATGGTGACCTTTGATCTGATTAAGCAAGGTCCCTTCTCATTTTTCTTGGTTTTTCAAGTTTTTCTTGGCTGTCCTCATTCATTTATACACACAAATGAACTTTAAAAGCTATTTGTCAAGTACCACAAAATCCTACTGGGATTTTAACTGAAACTGTGTTAAATTTATATATTATTTTAGGGAAGCATGGCATCTTTACAATACTGAGTCGTCCTGTCCAGAACATGGTGTTTCTCTTTATTTAGTCAAGCCTTCTTTTTACTCTTCTATCAAGTTTTACAGTTTTCTTAATGTACATCTTGCACATTCTTATTTTACTTGTTATTTTACAGTTTTATTGTTATTTATTTTTTTACTGGCAAGTACATGTATGTATAAATGGGTGATGTTTGCATGTTTATTTTGTATCCCGCCTTCATTTTGAGCTCTTGTATTCGTTTTTCAGTGATTGCACGCTTACCCAAAATGAATTTCTAACAACAATACTCATCTGCCTAAAATTGTTAAATAACCCTTAAAGACAAAGTCCAAATTTCTGGACCTGACATACATTCATTTTTCTTCATACACAACATAAACATACTGTGTGCCTCCCCTGTGCCAGGCACTGTGGAGCACCAGGGATACATCAATAAATAGACAAAATCCCCGCCATTAAGAAGCTTACATTCAGGAGGAATTTGTGCTCTGTTTTAGCTCCTGCCTATGGATCCCTCCCCATCTCCTTTCCTTCTTTATAAGTACTGTGTACTTCAGCTAAACTGAATTAGTTGTAATTCTCCTGAAATGCTTTCCTGTTTGGATACTCTTTCCCTTGTTCTTTTTCCACTTATCCCCTGAAAAGCTCCTTTCATATCCTCATGACTCATGTCAAGGTCAGTCTCCTCTTAGCAGCTTTCCCTGATCCCCCCATGCAGAGTTACGAGATCTCTCTTCTGTCTCACTCATCTCAGTGATGACATCTTCACTTAAATATAATCGTTACTTTATTGGTCCAAGAGTTCCTAGAGGGCAGGAATGGAGTCTTGATCATCTTTTTGCCACCTGGTGGCATGGTATCAAGGTGGTGTTCAATAAATATTTTTGAAAGCATAAATGTATTGAGTTGGTTGGGGAGCACAGCACCATCATACGTGGCCAAGGCGAGTGGCCACGCAAAGCTATGGGAACTGCTGTGGGCAGTCACAATTAGACTACAGGAGTTCAGGGGAGGAGATCACCAAGGCTGAGTGGGTAGGCATGGATGCCTGGGGGAAGTAGACCTTTTGGTGGATATTGAAAGAGCTTGAGACTTTCATCAACTCTTCTCACCCAACCCCATCTCCTCCTCTCCACCAATGGGCCTATGATCAAGGATAAGACCTCCCACCCACACTTCAAAAAGGGAGTACAGTGGACGGGTCCAGTCTGAGGTTACTGACCAGGCCATGTGATGAAGCCCTAGGACAAGGGGCATCTTCAAACCTACATGGAGGAACCATAGTCCTACTCTTGCCAGGCTGAACACTAGGGTTCGGGTCAAGGTCTTACTGGTAATAAAGGGTCTATCACCCCAGCCTCTCTGCTTCAGAGAGGCAGTCTAGCATAATGATCAAATGCCTGGCCTCAGGATCCAGACTGCTTTGCTCTAAACCCTGGTTCTGCCACTTATTAGCTGTGTGAGACCTTGGACATTAAGTCAAGTTGAAAGTGAGTGGCCCAAAAGAGGGGTATTTTTGATGGAGATCAAAAAGTCATTCCAAAAAGGTCACTGTATTGTTAACAGCTTGCAAGACACTTGGTATAGCATGCTTGGTGTTTAAGGGTTTCAGAGACAAACTACCTGGGTTCAAATCCCAGCTTCTCCACTTTATAGCTGTGTGACCTTGGGCAAGCGATTTGACCTCTGTGGGTCTCAGTTTTTTAATCTGTAAAAATAACTACATAGAGTTACTGTGAGGATTAAATGAGTTAGTGCAGGTTGAGTGCTTGGACCTGTGCCTGGCACAGAGTGAGCACTTAAATGTTTGTTAGCTATCACTACATGATTATTATTCCACTATCACATTGTACCTGCTACTGTTTTGGTAGGCCTAGAGAGTATGCAGATAGAGTTTTGCCATTTTAGGGGCAAAGTCCCACTTGAAAGGCATAAACTTCTGTACTAGGAAAGGTCTCTGGGATTCAGACTTTATGAAATTAGCACCAATGAAGACCTGCCAAGCAACATCACAGAGAGTTGCAGGATATGGCATCAGCTGGAAAGGGGACTCCTTTTTGGGTCAAGGCAAGTTCTGAAAGGACATCAAACCACAAGGGCACTGTCAGGCCTGCTGAGCAACATCTTGCCTGGTGTCCGCAGAGATCTAGTGTTAGACAGGATGGGGATTTCCTTCTGGAGACTAAAGAACCTCACCTTGCAGGAACAATAGCCCTCCACATGTACATGATCCTAGAGGGAAAGGAGAAAGGTGGCATTGGGCTCTGGTCAGAGGGGATCTGGTACTGGCATTAGTTCTAAATTCTCTTCCACAGAGGCAGAGCTGTGGCAGGCAGGTGTTTAGATTGGTGGAGCCACCCTCTACAGGACAAGTTTGTTTTTTTGCAGCACGCGGGCCTCTCACTGTTGTGGCCTCTCCAGTTGTGGAGCACAGGCTCAGCGGCCATGGCTCACGGGTCCATCAGCGGCATGTGGGATCTTCCCAGACCGGGGCACGAACCTGTGTCCCCTGCATCAGCAGGTGGACTCTCAACCACTGCGCCACCAGGGAAGCCCCTACAGGACAAGTTTTGCTGTTATACCTCATTTGCCTCCTTTAAGTCAAGACCCATGGGTTGGGTGAAACCAGAACTGGAACCTGGCTATTGAACTTTGAAAGGACCTAGATGGAACTATGCATGAGACAGATGTTTGAGCAGACCAGTGTGGCAAGAGGAGAGGTCTTCTGCAGGGGAAAATGTGGTATTCTAGAAATATGGTTGCAAATGTCATCAAGGGCCAGATTGTGAAGGCCTGAAATGCTAGATGAAGGACTTTAAAATTTAAAGTGTATATATGTATGTACATGTATTTCTAAGAGTTCACATGGCTCAAAAATCAAAAGGTACCAATGTATATTATAGTGAAAAGGACCCTCTCACTCTTATCTCCCCATCACCCAACTCTCCACTCCAGAGGCAACTGATGTTACTTATGTTGCTTCCAGGGACATTAAATGCATAAAGAAGAAAATATTGCATGTATATCCTTTTTTCACAAAGATTAACTTTTTCCATTTTACAGTATAGTTTAGAGATCATTACCATCAGAATATAAAGAATTTCCTGTTTATACCTGCCTAGTAATCTACTGTATGAATGAATCATAATTTATTTAATCACTCCCTAATTAATGGACATTTAAGTTATCTCCTGTCTTTTGCTATTACATATAAGGCTACAATAAATAATTTTTGCAAACAGGTGTTTTTGCATGAGTGTGACTATATTTGTAAGATAAGTTCCCAGAAGTGTTAATCATTGGGTTAAGCAGTAGGTTAATGTATTGGATTCTAATTTGTAATAGGGATTCATTGAAAGTTACTGGCTGAAGAATTCATGTACAAACAGTATTTAAAGAAACTGACTTCATATATAACTAATTGGATATGATAGATGATGGAAGAGAAAAGAATCAAGGGTTATTCCAAGTTCATTAATAAAAAGGACAGGGCAGCCAACGCTTTGCACATAATGTAGTATTTTCTCACCCATAAAGACTCTCCTTCCCATCTCCAATACACTTTCAACTCGGTCTCCACCAGACAATGGAGAAGGGACAGAGAGTAAGAAAAGTTTCTTGGATGGGAAATTACTTTAAAGAACTAGCAAGATTAGAGACACCAGTGGATAGTGTCATTAATAGAAATAGAAAATTCTAGAGATGGAGTTGGCTTATTAGCTAATGGGGACCCAGAACATACTGGCCCAGAAATGGAAAAGATCTATGCTCTCCTAATTATCTGAGAAAATTTTAACAAAAAACTCTGGAGGAAATGATAAGGTGGAAAGATAAAAGGTAGATTTGCTTTCACTTGTTTGGAGTTGGAAGACCTGGAGTTAGAATATTCTGACAATGAATTAAAATGAAAGAGTTTCCAATAGAAAATAGTCCCTGCAGGCTTTGTCCTTAGAACCTGCCATCTCAGATTTGAACCATGACCTCCGCTGCTCCCCTGTCATCCAGCAATTATGGTGTGAAGGCAGATCAAGGTCTTGCCGATGCCTCTGCAGTATGAGCTCAGCCTGCAAATGCCCAGCTCCTTAGTAATGTAAGACAGATGCCAAACCAGCTCAGCTTACTGATGAGCTGGGAACTCCTTTATGGGAAGCACACTTTGGCTAGAATCCTGTAATTCAACCATCCAGTTAACCTTTTAAGTGAATAAAAGACAAATACAACAATGGGGCCAAAGCAATATGTTGGTGGTGATGACAGGCAATCCTTTAGGAGGATAAAGAATCTTGGCTCAGTAAAAATACAAACCCATCTACATTCTGCTGTACCTCGCGAGGAAGAGGCTGTAAAGTATTTAGTGGGGAGTGTGTGTGTGTGTGTGTGTGTGTGTGTGTGTGTGTGTGTGTGTGTGTAGTGTGGTGTGGTGTGCCACATAAAACTCCATTCAGGAAGGGACTTGACCTGTTTTGTTCATTGTTGTATCCCCAATGGTTAGAATAATTCCAAGCACATAGTAGGCACGCAGTAATCATTTACTGATAGAATGAATGCATTTACTGTTAATGAGTGAATGAATAAACAAATCCACCATATGTGTGTGCCCTTGCTTATATTTATGTATGTCATTACATAACACAAATCATATCTATACTTGGATATCAATTTGTCTTATATTTTTCGCTTATGAAATGACATTAATTCACCTTGTAAAAAGCTCCAAATGAGTCCTATATATTTTGCTAGCTCCTTCTCTTTTATCAGCCCCTTAAATATTAGTGTTCCCCTGAGCCCATCCTTGGCTTTTTCTCATTCTCTTAGAGAAATCTTGTCCATGGCTTCAAATCTCATCTATACAAGCTAATGACTTCCAACACTCTCTCTAGCCCTGACATCCTTCCAGATCTAGGTATCCACCTAGCATCTCAATATCTGAACTCAAATGTTTCAAATGCCTCAGAATTGGTGTGTCACCAACTGAATTTATTATCTCATCCCTTTCAATTATGTTCCTCCTCCTTCATTCTGGAATTTTTAAAATAAGAAGTAAAGAGTAAAAATTAAAAGGAGTATCATGTTTATTGTGTAAACCACCACTCTCCATTCTATAGTATGTTCTGTTTTCTAGTCTAGGACACCCTGAATGACTGGGTTATAAGTTGATGCCCAAGATATCAATCTTCTCGGCCCTTGGGGCACCTGGGAAGAGCCTTGGGTAGCTAAGCACTATGGCCAGTTGACTTAGGCTTGAGTATCCTCTTCTGTTTACCTCAGTTTTCTGTGTGTGCCGCATTGTTTAGAGAATTCAGAAGCACTGATCTTGCCTTTGGTCCTCAAAATCTCTCCATTCTCACCTAGGCATTTCACCCACACCACAGCTAACATTCATATTGGTGCCCTTATCTACAGCAAGATCCTAAATACCAAGTGAATCATCAGATACTACTACTCAAATGCCTTAGTGTTTAGGGAATTTGATTGTGTGTGTGTGTGTAATCTAGAATTTGGGAAAAACCTTAACTCTCTCTCTGTCTTAGTCCATGTGCGATGCTATAAGAAAAATGCCATAGACTGGGTAGCTCATAAATATGAGAATTTTACATCTCACAGTTCTGGAGGCTGGCAAGTCCAAGATCAAGGCCCTGGCAGATTCAGTGTCTGGTAAAAGCCTGCTTCCTCATCGATAGCCATCTTCTCACTATAACCTCACATGGCAGAAGGGGCAAGGGAGCTTTCTCTGGCTACTCTTACAATTGCATTCATCAGGGCTCTGCCTTCATGAGCTAATCACCTTCCAAAGGCCCCACCTCCTCATACCATCACTGTGGGGTTAGGTTTTTAAACCTATGAAATTTGGGGGACACAAACATTCAGACCACACCACTGACTATCTCTCATTTACAGGTGAAGACATCAGGACCTGAGGTTAAGAGACTTGCCTTAGATGATACAAATCAGCCCTAGAGGCTGGAATTAGATTCCCAGTCCTGTGCTCTCACGTTCTCAGCACTACACCTTGCTGACTTGTCAGAGCCTTCTTTGAAACTGAACTTTTCTGCAAACACCCAGGGATGGTCTATTAACCTAAACACTTAAACTAAACACACTGGCCTTTCCATGCCAAGTAACAGAGCTTTATTGTCTTTGTTCCCTGATATCTAATTTCCAGACTGAATCAGTGATGAATTAAGTAATTTTCAAATGGTTTATTTTTATGGGATGATGAAATTCCAGACTTCAGCCTTGAATTTGGAAAATGAATGTTTTCATTTTACCCCCGGTAGTATATTTTTCCTTGCCGGAACAACGTGTGTCTGCCTCAGTTTCAACACCAGCCGTGTGAAAAATCATTTTGAAAGAGTTTGTTTTACACTGAAGATTGTAAACAGAGCTGTGGTAAATACAAAAAGCACATGAGAGGAAAACACCATTTAACCAGGGACCACACATTGATACCAAGGTCTAGGATGGAAAAGTTCAGGTTCACGGGGCAACAGAAAGCATGCGTCTGAGTGGAGCATTTCTCAACTGCTAAATACCTGGGTGTTTAGAAGTACATTTAGAAGTTACACTAAGAAGCATTTAGGGCCAACACTGTCCACATCCAGACAGTGATGTTTTCAACATTTTAATATAAATCAACTTAGTAGAAAGCAACACAAGTAAGGAATGCCTTGTAGAAGTTGGTAATCGTACTGCAAACATTTTTGTGTAAAATTTAACTTAAGTACGAAAAAATAAGGTAACAAAGTCTAGCAAAGACTCATCTTCAGAATGTTCAGTCAAAATGTATAAATCAGTGCAATTAAAGATAAAGAATGTTCCCATGTCTGTGTGGTCTCTTTCTCTCTTTCCCTATCTTTTCTTTTATCTCCTCTACTTTCTCTCTTGTAGTCTCTCATTCATTTCCCTGAAACTCTCTTCTTTGTTAGCTTTGAGGCACCAAGTGTTCTTGGATTTATGTCTATGACTTTACACAAGGCATTAAATTCAATTAATCATTTGAGACCTTAGACCTAATGGAAACATGGGCCTTTCTGCTGAGGGCTTAGGCTTCTCAACCTACAAGCTCTCCCCAGCCAAAGCCTTTTTAGGACAGGTTCCTGCTGAGCATGGGAGCCTAGCCAGAGATCACATGCAGTCTACAAAGCCTATTCCCACCTTTTGAGAATTGTTTCTGTTTTTCAAAAGAAGAAGACCTTCATGGCTTCTAGTGCTATCTTTATACAATGACTCACCTGCCTTTCTGGCCTGTACTTTCCTGTTTCAGTCAGCCCTTCATCTCCAACTATTTCTGCTGCTTTCTTTAAACCGTGTCTGGTACACAGCCTGTTCTCTACCCCATACACCTTCCTGGTACAAAGGCAGTTCTGTGGCTGTTCCTCCAGGCTCCCCTGAGCTATTCAGATCTTGGCTCTTCCATCAGTCTCCTGGGCCGGGCACCTCCTGGACCCTGGCCAGCCTGACCACAGACAGGACATGAGCTGCCTCAGCTCCACTCCTGAGATAGAGCCAGAATCACAAAGGCTGCCTCAGCAGGGCCCTTCAGCATTGGGAGAAGCCCCAAAGTCCGAAAGCCTCAAGCCGTTGTCTTCATTAACACCCTTGCTCTAGTCACCAGCTTCTTTCACCATTGCCTGCCATGCTTTCCAGGTCCCCACTGAGACATGAGTCCTAACTCTTATCCAAACTCTTGCCAACCTCTCTCTTAAGGAACCAGGCCTTTCTCTTGTGACTGGCCTGCCATTCTGGATCTCATTAGGGTTTTTTTTTTTTTTTTTACATCTTTATTGGAGTATAATTGCTTTACAATGGTATGTTAGTTTCTGCTTTATAACAAAGTGAATCAGTTATACATATACATATGTTCCCATATCTCTTCCCTCTTGCGTCTCCCTCCCTCCCACCCTCCCTATTCCACCCCTCTAGGTGGTCACAAAGCACCGAGTTGATCTCCCTGTGCTATGCGGCTGCTTCCCACTAGCTATCTATTTTACCCACTAGCTATCTATTTTACTCTCATTGGGTTTTATTGCCAGCCCAAACCAAGGGCGAGTTTGCCATGTCACTTTCAACACTGGATGTTAGACAACCAGACATCCCATCAGGAGCCATTCCTTCAGTCAAGCCAGCTCTGCAATCCTGACTCCCTGTAACCTCATCCTTCTTCCTCCCTCTGCCTATGGTTAGGACGCCAGCACAACCAGGGGTTGAACGTGTCCACACTGACCAACTGATTTTCTAGATGTACACATGAGGGGCCATTGGTCTTATGCTCCATGTTCCACAGTCTATTGTTTACAACCACCTTCCCAAATTGTTTCTGTTTTTCAAAGGGAGAACACATTATGATGGGACATTACTTTGACCTTCTTGGCTACCACTAAAAACAAGCTCTTGACTTGTGGTTGCCAAGGGGGAGGGAGAGTGGAGGAGGAATAGGTTGGGAGTTGGGACTAGCAGATGCAAACTATTATATATAGAATGGATAAACAACAAGATCCTACTATAGCACAGGGAACTATATTCAATATTCTGTGATAAACCATAATGGAAAAGAATATGAAAATGGATGTATATATATGTATGACTGAATCATTTTGCTGTACAGCAGAAATTAACACATTGTAAATCAATTATACTTTAATAAAATAATTTTTTAAAAAAGAAACATCCTCGGGCTTCCCTGGTGGCGCAGTGGTTGAGAGTCCACCTGCCAATGCAGGGGACAGGGGTTCGTGCCCCGGTCCGGGAAGATCCCACATGCTGCGGAGCGGCTGGGCCAGTGAGCCATGGCCGCTGAGCCTGCGCGTCCGGAGCCTGTGCTCCGCAACGGGAGAGGCCACAGCAGTGAGAGGCCCGTGTACCGCAAAAAAAAAAAAAAGAAACATGCTTTCTCCCTTGCTCTGACTAAAACCTTCCCCCATGACCTGGTTTTCTCCTTGGAGGGAAGAAGCGGTCTTCTCAGGTTTTTGCCAGCCTACATTTGCCAGATTTAGCAAGTAAAAATGCAGAATGCCCATTAATATCTGAATTTCAGATAAACAATAAATAACTTTTTAGTATAAGTATGTCCCAAATACTGTGTGGGACCTACTTACACTAAAAATATTTTTTGTTGTTTATCTGAAATTCAAACGTAAGTGGCCATCCTGATTTTACCTGGCAACCCCTATGCCATCTTAAGTGGGATCCAGACAACAGATCTTGACATGAAATTCATGTGTCCCTTGGGGACTGAATGGGAATCACACACAGTCATGCTCTGCTTCATGTGTTTTTAATCCCTGACAATATTATAAACATAGGAAGACATGTTAAGACTTTCTTGGCAGCAATGTGACATAAAGGGGAGAAAATTCTCACAGAATTATCACAATAAAAACCTTTACTTTTTCACATTTTCACACAATTCTCACTCATGGAAGAGTTTGGGCTTATTTAATATCTTACTTCTGCCTTGGCTGACATAAGAATCACTCACATAGGAAAATATTCAGACAGTTCAGTGATTCCCCAGCTGCAGATGATAAAATGTTCTAGCCATTCCAGTCAACCTGGCAGAAAAGTCCAGGCCCAAGAGCATCCGAAAAATATGTAGAAATCACATGGGCACCATAGATGTGTTAATAAATAGAGAAGAATATATCTGCTTCACAAAGTTGGTGAAAATTGGTATTCCAGGGTCTAATATTCTAATGAGCATTGCTGTTGCGTAAAAGTGACATGTAGTAATGTCACGCTCGAGGCACTTCTGATCTTCTGAGCAAGGGCACAGCAGAAGTGGAGGAAGAGGTGTGCTGCCCTCCAGGAGCGTACATTCTAGTTGACTCAGTACAACCCACATCTGCTCAAGAGGGGGATGGGAAGGCAGTGTACCCCTTTCATCATATGTCCATAGAAGAGAGAGGCCATCCCCTATCTTCCCAGGACACAGTATTGAAAGAACATTTCAGATTCCCATCCCACCCCCCTCACTGCACTGGCTTCTCTGCCTGCCTGGTGAGATTGAACTGGTCTGGTCTTTTCTTCTCTTCTGGACCTGCTAAACCTCAAACAAAGCCTGGGCTCTTGCTCTGTTCCTACCCCCTGTGATAACTGTACCTGCATCAGGCACCAGAATCCAGATTTGGGGAAATGGGTAGGAAACCAGAGCTCTTTCCTCTAAGCCAGTATCCCCAAATCTGAATTTTCGTATAACAAGATTTAATATACATTTAGCTTCTTGTGCCCTTGATTAATTCAGGATGCACATGAGATTAGAGCTCCCACCCCAACCAAATCTTCAAACTCATCAAAAGAAGCTTTCCAGACTCGAAAGGCAACCTCCTACAAGATATGACTAATGAGAGAACAGCTATAACCACCCGAAGGGTTTAAGTACTTGGGGAGGCGAATTCTTTACCTGGGGCTAGCATTAGAAGGAGATACATTTTTAAACAAACTGAGATGGATATAATGGCATGGGCGGATGAATGGGCATTTCTGAAGAAGAAACAAGGCACAGATAACAGGCAGGTGCTGAGCTGAGTTACATTTAGTGAAAGGGACGGAAAGCAGAGAAGCTGGCTTGGAATGGAGGGCTCCTGTGTAGGAGAGGGAGTGAGACTGGGGTCCTGGGACGAGAGACAGTTTGAGCTGGTTGTGGAGGACGATGGCCCAGCCCTCCTGGCCCCATGCAGCCTCCATCTCCTGGCACGAAACTTGTCCCTGGGCAGAAAGGAGTACATGAGAATTCAGCACCGAGTCACTCGTGTGCTGTCATTTTCCCTCCCTGCTACCACTTACTGGACTTCCCTAAGTCCAAACATCTTTTTGACTGGACCACTTCTGCACGTTCCCAAGATTTTTAAATCTTAGTATTCTCATCTAGAAAGCAGGCCTATGTCGTAGGGTTGATGTAAATAAATAAATATCCTAATATTTAAAATATTAAATAAATAAATATAAATAAAATATCCTAATACAGCACCTGGAACCTAGAAGGTATTCAACATAAATAATATATCCTAATACAGCACCTGGAACCTAGAAGGTATTCAACATAAATAATATATCCTAATACAGCACCTGGAACCTAGAAGGTATTCAACAAGTATCAGTTATACCCATCTGTTTTGGAAGGATAGTGTACATCAGTGGAACAGCACAGACTTAGAGTCTAACTGACCTTGGATGCTGTCATTGACGTGGTTCCCCGCAAAGCAGATGCCAAGACGGAGACCTGTGTGCAGGAAGTTTACTGGATGGTTCACGGGGAAGCAAGAACTGTGGGGAAGTGGAGGCGAACTGAACTGTGACGCAGTCACAACACAGGCAGCCAATCCCATGGAGGGGGACTCTAGCGCCTGGATGGCTCTTCTGAAATGTCCTGCTTCAAGGCAAGGAGGTAGCGCCCAGTCACTGTGTGTGGTCTAGCCCTGAGAGGTGGCTGTCTTCAGGTGAGAGCAATTCTTAGGTAGGTACTCACCTGAGAGCTACCAGCTACCAACACTCCCGGCAGTGGGTGGGGGAATGAGAGTCTCAGCCTGGGCACACCCCTTAGCATCCTTGCTAATTAATTATCTTTGTTGGATCAGCTTGTGGCCAGTCTTCATCCAGGTCCCTGTCTTGACCTGGGGAGCACATGTAATATCCACATCTTTGATCATAGCCTCCGTTTGGATGATTGGGAACAGAGATGTGTACATTCTCAAGCATTGGAGAACTAGGATGAAATTGACATTGGCCCATTATTTTAACAGATGTTGGTGGATAATCTTAGAATGGAGGAGAAATTAAAGATAAGAAGACCACCCAAGAGGCTGTCAAAGTAGCCCAGGCTTGGGGAGATGAGAACTCCTAGTCCATGGCAATAGCTGTGTAAATTGAACAGGCCTGAGATTTCAGAGAGAGGAAGATGAAGAGGTGGGGGTGGGGAGGAAAAGGAGGAGTTAATAATAAACTGCATGTAGTAAATTGAGGAGGAATAGGGGCACAGTATCCTCTAAGATGAGTCTGAGGACCTCAAAGGGTGGCAATTGGTGGTACCTGGGTAGCAGCACCACTATGGGGGGAAATGTGATTAATTTGGCTTTTGACATGAAGTCTCCTCCAGGCAAATGGACATAATGGAAATGAATAAACAGACTGGTGATCTGCCTAGCTAATGAGATTTTTCTTTTAATTAAAAGATTTTTTGGAGCAGTTTTAGGCTCACAGAAAAACTGAGCAGAAAGTACAGAGAGTTTCCATATACACCTTCACTTACCCACCCCCAGTTTCCCCTATGATTAACATCCTGCATTAATGTAGAACATTTGTTGTAAGTGATGAGCCAATATTGATACATTATTCTTTTTTTTTTTTTTCTTTTTTTTGCGGTACGCGGGCCTCTCACTGCTGTGGCCTCTCCCGGGGCTGTGGAGCACAGGCTCCGGACGCGCAGGCTCAGCGGCCATGGCTCACAGGCCCACCCGCTCCGCGGCATGTGGGAGCTTCCCGGACCGGGGCACGAACCCGCGTCCCCTGCATCGGCAGGCGGACTCTCAACCACTGCGCCACCAGGGAAGCCCTGATACATTATTCTTAACTAATGTTCATAGCTTACATTAGGGTTCACTCTTTGCACTGTACCTTCTATGGGCTTTGACAACTGTATAATGACATATATCTACCATTATAGTGTTACCCAGAATACTTTCACTGCTCTAAAAATCCCCTGTGCTCCATCTATTCATCCCTCCCCACCCCTGAATCCCTGGCAACCTCTGATCTTTTTACTGTCTCCACAGCTTTGCCTTTTCCAGAATCTCATATAGTTGGAATCATAGAAGATCTAGTCTTTTCAGATTGGCTTTTGCTAATGAGATGTTGAACCAGAGTTAGATCTGTTTGGATTTGATTTAAAATTCATTTGATTTTAAACAAGATAATAATAAGAGCTTTGGGGGGGTACTTGATTCACCTTTATTCTGAAACTTATTTTTAAAGCAAACTTTGTATCACTATCACACCAGAAATAAATAGTATCACCTGCCATAATTGAAGACAACTACGAAGTATATCATTTAAATAGATTTAAATTTAAATTGTAAAACGATCATCCAAGTGCTATCTAAAAATAATCCTTTTCACCACCTGTTGATGCCAACACTTTGCTGAACACTGGTTTAGCCATTTCCCAGCCCCCCCTTCCCTCTCCAGTACCCACTTTCAACTCCATCCCTTTGATCTGCAGTTTAGTGGCTGGGAAAAGAGGAGACCAAAGGGAAACAGACGTGCTACCTTTAAGTGTTAGAAGAGCTGCCAAGTAGAAGGCAGAGGGGAACATTCAATAAATGCTCATGATATGCCAGGCACTATGATGGGTGTTTAAAAAGTATTATTATTTGGTCCAAAACCTACAAACAGCCCAGGTGATTGGAATTCTGATCTTCCTCTAAGAAATCAGGAAGCCAAGGTTCTGAGGAATACTAAACTGCCCAGCTAGTTAAGTGACAGAGCAGGGTCAGACCCAGTATCTCTACCCATCTGTCTAGACCACGAAGTCCATCCTGGGGAATGAGATTTCTTTTGTGTTGCTTTAGGAAGCAGAACTAGGACCAAATGTCGCATAAACATTTTTCGGCTCAACAGCAGAACTTTCCTTGTGCTATTGTAGCCTACCAATAGAAATAGGCTGCCTTGTGAAGTGGTGAGCATCCCTTTCCCTGTGTGCAGAGAGCATCTAGAGGGAAAGCCTCAGAAGATATGTCTCACCAAATGGGAGGTGGACGTAGGAGCTCTAAGCCCCTCTGGGGCAAGCATTCCATAACCCCGAGCCTCTGTGGCTCCTCGTGTTAACGCATAAACTTCTGAAGAGGCAGGTGCTGACTTGTTTGAATGTCAGCAGGGTATTAAACACTACCTGTGGACACCTCAATCTTTCTGCAAACCATACTCATTCTGTAGCCTTTGTTACGAGTCACGTGAAAGATATAAAGATATAAAGCAACAAAACAACTGTTTCCAGATGGACTTGACTAGCTGAATTATTTGCAAAAGCATGTCACTGGAAGGCAGACAAGCTTCTGGAGAAGAAGAAAACTTATTCCATAAGTCTATCAATACTACCTTGGATAGAGATAAAACGGCCTCCCTGCAAACAAGTATGTTGAGACGTGACTGGGGCTTCAGTCTGCAGTTTAGCGAAAGGTTCTGAGATTAATCTTCTCTTTTGTCAGTAGGTATTGGCACTAACTCTGGGAAAACACATGGTTAATGTTCTGGCTAATCCTTTAGCATCTTTATTTAACTACTCTTTAAGCAATGAACTTCTGCCTGAGAGCGCCTAGGAATGCTGAAATGGGGCATAAAAACAGAATATTAAAAAAAAAACCATAGAAGATTCTTATATCAACCCTGCTTTATCGGGTGAACAAGTTCATAGTTCCAACGTATATGCATCTGTCAGATCAGAAGACAGAACTAAGACCTTTAGAGCTGACTTGTTATGTGACTTTGCTCACACACATGCACACACGCTCAAGTATACACACACACGAGGACAGGCACATCCACAGTGACAGCTCAGTAAGTCACCACTCATTTGGAATGTCTTTATTAACAAGTATGTACATGAAGATAAGAAAGGCCATGATTTTACTAAGTATGTACATAAAGATAAGAAAGGCCATAAAGGTCTTTATTAATAAGTATGTACATAAAGATAAGAAAGGCCCCTCCTTGGAAAGAACTGCAAGGTCCCAGCCACTGGACAGCATAATGCCATCTCATGAAAAGCCCTGATGAATCCAACAGAAATGTGCTCAGATTTCCCTAGGGATTGACCTGGGAGGTAGGGAGGGAAGGGGGGCTGAGGAGGGGGGTGCGGAGGCCAATGTACCATTAGCCCTCCTTTGCTTCACCACTGGTGGAGCATAAGCTTTAGTAAGGCAGCTTTCAAAGGGGTGCAGGGTGCAACCATCCCTTTCTCCTAATTGTCCCTGGACTCAGGGTATTGCAGTGTTGGGCACCTGAGTACCTCTATAACCAGGGCACTCAGGACCAGCCTTGGGGCTCTCACAATTCCCCAACTCAGACTCACAAGCCACCCTCCAATGTCACACTGCAATTATCATTCCCCTCTAAAAGCAGAGACTTTGATTCCCTTTATCCATCAAATAGGTATAACACAGCACTGAAAACATAATCAAAGGAAAAATGTACACATTGTGTACATCTTATTACTTGATCTATGGAGACTCTTCAGTAACTCTCTCTCATACCATGATTCACAAGGGTTTTATAAACCATTGAAATCCTCTTAATAATAGTGCATATTTTTTAAATTTTATTTTATTTTTTTATTTTTGGCTGTGCTGGGTCTTTGTTGCTGCGCATGGTCTTTTCTCTAGTTGCGGCGAGCAGGGGCTACTCTTCATTGTGGTGCGTAGGCTTCTCACTGCGGTGGCTTCTCTTGTTGCGGAGCACAGGCTCTAGACACGCGGGCTTCAGTAGTTGCGGCATGCGGGCTCAGTAATTGTGGCTTGTGGGCTCTAGAGCGCAGGCTCAGTAGTTGTGGCACACAGGTTTAGCTGCTCCACGGCATGTGGGATCTTCCCGGGCCAGGGCTCGAACCCATGTCCCCTGCATTGGCAGGCAGATTCTTAACCACTGCACCACCAGGGAAGCGCAATAGTGCATATTAATATTATATTTCAACAAACTTCTGTTTATATTTAGAAGACGCAGAATGTCCCTATGCTTCAGAATAACCAGACAGACTCCACTTGGTAGAAAAGTGAATCCATTCTCCTCTAACCCATGACTAACACCACCATCTTCCCATTTTTAAATGGAAACAAAGGCATTTCCCCTGCCTGGCAAAGGCAGTAACATCCAAATAAGGGCATACTGGAATTTTAAAAAACCACTTCCCACTTGAATTCCTATTGAGAACCAAATGCGGTTAAAATGCTTGTGTTCATCATGGAGAATGTCTTAGATCAGTTACTCATGTATACAGTATTACATATGAAATAAATATGCAGAGTAGATTTCATTATGGCCATGTTGGGGGAACAGAATTTATAAACTGTAGTTCTTGCTTTATTCCTTCTCTCTCCTCTCCAGCGGGCACTGTCATTCTCCCTGCAAGGCACAAGGAGCCAAGGCCAGATACCATTGGCTGCCATTTAAGAGGTTCCAAACATTCCTGAGCTGAAGCAAAGCTGTAGCACAGATCCAAGCAGCCTTCTTGCTCCTGGAATACTGATACATTAACCCAAGGTGGGAAGAGGAAAGGAAATAAGTTATGGGGCACCAAGCCCGGTACACTGTCATCCAAAGCTGACAGCCATCCAGTGAAGTCAGAGGAACAAAAACTCCCAGCAGGTGATCAATAAATGCCCTTTCCCTCCCTTGCAGATGAGAAATAATGCTCAGGTCCTATTAACTTGTAACAGTGTTGGAATCCCAGGCTTCTATCTGCCTCCAGAATTCATTCTTTTCCCACTGCCATATAAGGACTCTTTCTAATTCTTTCTGTAGATTTGGGCTCTGGTGCCTCAGTCTCCATCACAGCCTTGGTGAATGGTTGTGCAGTGTATACCTGTGCCATGTTCAAAGAAACCAGGCTGGACAAACCCAGAGCCAATATAATACTCAACAGTAAAAAGCTGAAAGCTTTCCCTCTAAACTCTGGAACAAGGATGCCCACTCTCACCACTTCTCTTCAACATAGTATTGGAAGTCCTAGCCACAGCAATCAGACAAGAAAAAGAAATAAAAGGTATCCAAATTGGGAGGGAAGAGGTAAAACTGTCACAGATGCAGATAACATGATACTACATATAGAAAACCCTAAGGACTCCACACAAAAACTACTAGATTTAATAAATGAATTCAGCCAAGTAGCAGGATACAAGATTAACATTCAGAAATCAGTTGCATTCCTTTACACTACAATGAAATATCAAAAGGGGAATGTTAAAAAAACAATATCTTTTAGAGAAACCAGGCTGAGGGGCAGGAAGAGATTCAAAGCAGTCTGTACTCTGCCCAGGAAGCCATGTGCCATTCCTGGAGTGTATCTTAGTTTCCTAGGGCTGCTGTAACAAGTAACCATAAACTGCATGACTTAAAACACTGGAAACTTATTCTCTCATTGTTCTGGAGGCTAAAAGTCTGAAATGGAGGTATCAGCAAGGTTGGTTCCTTCTGGAAGCTCTGAGGGTAAATCCCTTCATACCTGTCTCCTAGCTTCTGGTGGCTCTCAGTAATCCTTGTCCTTCCTTGTCTTATAACTGCATAATTCCAATCTCTGTCTCCATCACCATATAGCATTCTCTCTGTGTCACCTCTGTGATTCTTCTCTTCTTATAAAGACACTGGTCATTTGATTTAGGGCCCACCTCATTAATCCAGGACGATTTCATTTCAAGATTCTTAATTATATTACAAAGACCCTTATTTGAAATAAGGTTATATCCACAGGTCCCAGGGGTTAGGACTTGGATGTATCTTTTTGAGGGCCACCATCAACCCACTTCAGGTTGTATCCACCTAGAGGAAAAGCACCTTTTTCTAATTGTTCCACCCAGAGGGGATGTGGTTTTCCATTTTTCATAAAGGCACCTATGGGCTAATGGACGACTTGGTCTCCTTGGTGTGTTCCCCCATTCCTGTGGTCCATCAGTCTAGGATTTTGATCCATTTTTTCTAGTCATGGTTAACAGTCTTTAACACATGGCTGGGCCCCTGACAGCCTCCTCAGGTCCTACCAGCTCTCTGAGGAGTAGAGCCTAGTGGAGTCAGCCACGGGTCTGAAATTAGAATCTGTCTACAGGATCTTATGGTGGGAAGACAGGCTGTTAAGGGCACAGGCTCTACCTGGCAAGAGGTTGTGAAGGATAGTACTGATGGAAAGCTATGGCCTTAACAACAGGCCCTAGCTCAGGTGAGCAAGCAACACAGGAGAGTTGCTCAATGGTCTGAAGGCTCATAGCAGCAAGAATGGAGTGAGAGCCATCTTGGAAAAGGCACATGGGCGGCAGGAGGAAGCATAAGGAGAGAAGGGGCAGGTGTCAGTCATCCAGGTGGGCCTAACATGAGAATTTAGCCAGACATTCTCACAGTGTCACATTCAGGGCCCAAAGTTGGGGCCAGACGCAGCAATAAAAAGGCCACATTGTAGTGCCCCAGAATGTGGGCTGTAGACCCTTTGATCCTTCTTGCTAATGGTCAGGATCTATTTGGACCCCCCAGTAGCCGCGCTGTTGGAAGAGGAGTTGTGCAAGGCTCATCTGACAGGCTCAAGCACCCTCCCCCATTGCCCTGGCTTTCCAGTCCATCCTTGGCATGCGTAGTCCAGTCCTCTGCATTCTCCTGTTCAGACTTCTTGACTCATTTTGGTTCATACCATCTGTGATATTGTGATTTATAATAAAACATATATATTTGGTCTTTGTCCAGTTTCTGGCACAGAGGTCCTACAACTGAAATTCCTTAGAATTTCCTGTGATGAGAGGAAATGTATCTTTCATTATGTTAATGAGGCAACATTTGGAAAGCCTTCAGGTCACCTAAGAATGGGGGCTGGTTGCCAGGAAACTTAACTGTGAGATTAGAGGGGTGGAACTTTCAGTCCCCCTGCTCCGCACATTCAAAAGGGGGAGAGGGGTTGGAGATCGAGTGCAATTGCCAATGGCCAATGATTTAATCAACTATGTCTGTGTAATGAAGTCTCCATAAAAATCCAAAAGGATGGGGTTCAGAAAGTTCTGGGTTGGAGATTTGGGGAGAGTAGTGTGCTAAGACAAGGCATGAAACTCCAAGACCTTTCCCCATACACTGCCCTAGGCATCTCTTCTTCCTGCCTGTTCCTGAGTTATATCCTCCTACAATAAACTGGTAATCTAGTAAGTAACATGTTCTGAGTTCTGTGGGTTTCTCTAGCAAATTAATTGAACCCAAGAAGGGGGTTAGGGGAACCTCAGATTTATAGTCAGCCAGTTGGACAGAAGTATAGGTAACAACCTGGACTTGTGACAAGTGTCTGAAGTACAAAGAGTGGGTTTTGGAACCTCCTATCTATAGACTGTGGGTCAGAAGCACTGGTGATAACCTGGGCTGTCAACTAGCATCTGAAGTGGGTGGAAGGTGGGGTCAGAGTCTTACAGGACTTAACCTGTGGAATTTGATGCTATCACCAGATAAATAATGTCAGAACTGAGTTGAATTCTCGGACACCCTGTTGGTGTCCAAGAACTGCCTGCTGGTGTGAAGAAAACCACCCCCCTCCACACTGGAATTGGGGGCAGAATCACAAATACCATCCTAGACCTTGCCCTGAATGTAGGCTTCAACTACCCAATGGCAATGGGAAAGGCAGAGGAGAAATTACAAAGTCCATGAGTTTCCTGGGAAGATTTCCAGTGCAACTAAAGCAGGAAGCAGGCAGAACCTCATGATGATTTTATTTGGGGACTTTTTGCCACCAGTATAAGTGAGTAAAAATAGACGCTCAAAGACTTTCTAAGAATGCTCATGTGTATGAAAGTATTGCCTGAATTGATTTCAGAAAGTCAACCTAAATTCCATTCCAGGAATTGTACAGCCTTGCAAGTTCTGCAGCTTCTAAATAAAAATCCCCGGGAATCTAATAATAAAGTCTTGGTGGTACACATGCCTTTGCAGTGTTTATATTTAGCAAACATTTTCCACTCTGAAGTGATTTCCTGCCAAGAATATCACATTCCAATAGACTTTGTCATATGATGCTTATTTTATTGTTCCCCACATCATCACTGCCATAGAATCTGGGGTTTACAATGGAGGAGTGAATTCAGTATTTTGTCTTTAGTCTGTCTCCAGATTAAAGAGGTTTATCGAGGGCCTACTGTCTGCAGTGAATTGAGCCAGACTAAACGAAAACAGGGATTGACCTTTGGGCATGAGATGGGCTTGCTGAGAATTAGTGAGAGATATGGCCAGAGAAGAAGGAAGCATGGGATGTGAGCAGTAAATGCCTTTCTGCGGCCTGAGCATCTAGAGGAATAGTTACAGACTATTGTACAAAGGGATCAACAGTACTTTTATAAAGGAATCTGGCAATGACGCCCACAATGGTTTAAAGAAGGAAGGAACAGAGTGAGGAATAGACTGGACCCTTTTGTTCTGCAGATGATGGGGGAGATGTGGCAGTGAAAATGGAGAAGGGGCCACAAAATTCTAAAGGAAAGGACACTGGGCTCAGCCTGGGTTTGAATCTATAAGTTGTTCGTTCCAATGAGCTTCTTTCCTCATTTACGGAAGAGGCAGTCATAGTGTCTATGACACTAAGTTATTGTGAGGAATAAATAAGATAACGGATGACACAAAGTAGTCAGGAGGCACTGAAGAAATGAATGCCTCCAGAATCTGAAGGATGAATCCCGGAGACCCTTTGGGATGAAATCATCCTGCCTTGCTGACTGCATCAAGGATTCTTAGTTGCAAGCAGAGAAACTGATCATGGAAGGAAAGAAATTGGTTGGAAGGATATTCACCTACTCATACAATTGCTAGGAAGGTTGGAGAACCAGGCTTGGAAAACAGGCAGGACCAGAAGAGGAAGCGGCATTCAATCAGGGCCAAAATCAAGCCAAAAACCAATCCAGTGAGATCACCCCTGGCTGCTGTGCACAGCAGGCTATGCGTTACACTGCTTCTACTGCCTGGCACTGGACACAAACACCATCCCTGGACAAGACTGCTTGTTGCCACTGCTCTCACCCGCGTTCAGAATGTACTCCCCACTTCTTTACTTCTTCCCTCTTCTATACCTCTATCCCTACTGCCTAACTACAAGTCTGGGGCAGGTTGGTCAAGCCTAGGTTGGGTGCCTCTGACCTTTGGAAAGTATCTGGTGTTTTCCATTTATAGAATGAGAAGTGGCTGGTGCATCCAGCCAAGACTCATGAATGGGGGTTTCCCCAAACTTGGAAATGGATTCAAGTGCTGGGAAGCCAGAAAAATGACAACTGTCTGCTACTATCACTGACTGGTGAGTGGAACCATATGGAGAGAAAAGGTAAAGGTTATTTATTGTAAAGCATAAAGCCCAAGGCAATTGTGGTTCCATTTTCAAAAGCTGCAGAAAATAAACTAATTTCTTATACATTTGTTGAGATACAATTTACACGCCGTAAAGTTCACCCATTTAAAGTGTTGAATTCAGGGCTTCCCTGGTGGCGCAGTGGTTGAAAGTCCACCTGTCGATGCACGGAACATGGGTTTGTGCCCTGGTCCGGGAAGATCCCACATGCCGCGGAGCGGCTGAGCCCTTGAGCCATGGCCGCTGAGCCTGCGCGTCCGGAGCCTGTGCTCCGCAACGGGAGAGGCCACAACGGTGAGAGGCCCGCGTACCACAAAAATAAAATAAAATAAAGTGTTCAATTCAATGGCTTTTACCATATTTACAGAGTTGTGCCATCATCCCTATAATCTAAATTTAGAATATTTTCGTCACTCCAAAAGGAAACCTCGTACCCATTAGCAGTCACTTTCCACCCCACCCTACACTCAGTGCTAGAAACCCACTAACCTACTTTCTGTCTTTAGATTTACCTATCCTGGTACCTTTCATATAAGTGGGACTATATAATATATAGGCTTTTGTGAGAGGTTTCTTTCACTTTACATAATGTTTTTCAGGTTCATCCATGTGGTAGCATGTATCGGTACCTCATTCTTTTCATGGCTGAATGATATTCCATTATAGGGATATCACATTTTGTTTATCCATTCATCAGTTGATGGACATTGGGGTTGTTTTTACTTTTTGGCTATTATGAATAATAATAGCCAAATAATGTTGCTGTGAACATTTGTGGACAAGTTTTTGTGCAGATATATGTTTTCAGTTCTTTGGGGAGATACCTAGGAATAGAACTGCTGGGTCGTGTGGTAACTCTATGTTTAGCATTTTGAGGAACTGCCAAACTGTTTTCCAAAGTGGCTGCACCATTTTACATTCCCGCCCATAACATATGAGTATTACAGTTTATTCACATCCTCACCCACACTTGTTATTGTCTGTGTTAACAATTATAGCCATCATGGTGGGCATAAAGTAATAAGAAAATTTTCAAGCTTAATAGTTTGCCACGGGTATCCAAGAAAACCTGTCCTGATGCAGTTAGCCATCATCATAGGCGTCATCGTCATCATCGTCATCATCAATCACTGAGAAATCAAGCTGGTAAAGTAAAAAAATGTGAATTTTTTTCCTCCAAAACTGCAATAAGCCTTTTAAAAAAGTTCTTAATTACATCTTGGACAGATTTCATAGCTTTCCATACACCTTCTGAGAAGTTACTAAAAGTCCAAGTCACTTGAACACTTCAATCTCAAATAGGATTTAAATTTCATCTCGTCCCTACCCTGCTCTCCTGTAAACCTCTGACTCCTTGCTGGGGAGATGTGAAGTGAGGAGAGAAACATGGTTTATTCCTTCACTCCACCACTCCTCCCGCACTGGGACTGGGGATAAGGCAGAAAGATTGGCAAATTATAGATACTGCTGTTGTTCTTTTTTTTGTTTTTTTTTTTTTGGCTGCATTGGGTCTTCGTTGCTGTGCACGGGCTTTCTATAGCTGTGGTGAGCAGGGGCTACTCTTCGTTGTGGTGCGCAGGCTTCTCATTGTGGTGGCTTCTCCTTGTTGCAGAGCACAGGCTCTAGGCGTGCGGGCTTCAGTAGTTGTGGCATGCAGGCTCAGTAGTTGTGACTTGTGGACTCTGGAGTGCAGGTTCAGTAGTTGTGGCGTACGGGCTTAGCTGCTCCATGGTATGTGGGATCTTCCTGGACCAGGGCTCGCACCTGTGTCCCCTGCTTTGGCAGGCGGATTCTTAACCACTGCGCCATCAGGGAAGTCCCACAGCTGTTGTTCTTGATAATGGACTTGGTTAACCCAGTTGCCCTAAAGAGTAGGTACTATTATTATCCGTATATTACAGATGAGAAACCAGAGAGGTTAAATAACTCAACTAGGTTAAGCATCAATAACTCAACTAAAGGCATACAGTTTGTCAGCAGCAGAGCCAGGATTCAAACCCAGGTACTGTGGCTCCAAAAATCTGTGCTCTTAACCATTTTGTTGTATTTGGAAAAGGACAAGTATCACCTTAGTTAACTGAGCAGTTCTGCCTCGTCATGGTAAGTCATGGGAGGTATCCACCTCCAACCATTGTTGGCTATTCTCCGAATGCGGGGCTTTCAGCAATGATTTGTTCCACTCAACATCCTGTGGAAGCTCTTGGAGTGAACTGGTACAAAAGCAAAGACCGAAGTGTTAAGATATGACACAGTGGGGCTTCCAAGATATGACACAGTGGGGCTTCCCTGGTGGCGCAGTGGTTGAGAGTCCACCTGCCGATGCAAGGGACACGGGTTCCTGCCCCGGTCTGGGAAGATCCCACATGCCGTGGAGTGGCTGGGCCTGGGAGCCGTGGCCGCTGGGCCTGCGCATCCAGAGTCTGTGCTCCGCGGCGGGAGAGGCCAAAGCAGTGAGAGGCCCGCGTACCGCAAGAAAAAAAAAAAAAAAGATATGACACAGGAAGAAATGGAGAATACAGTGACACGTAGTAGTGGATGGTGCAAGGTAATCCAAGGGAGGGCAGCATTTCAAGAAGTGTGTTCAAGAGCATCAAAGTTTGCCTGAAGGCCAAGGGAGATCACAGAGAAGGTGGGGATAACTGGGAACAAGGAACCTGTGCCACAAACAATGGCATCCAAGAACACAGGCTTGCAGGTGCATTTTGGAAAAGGTGATTAAGCAGACAGAGTGATATGTCAGAGAGACAGAAATTGCAATCAAGTAGCTGAAGGAGAATATGCAGAGGGCGCTTCATTTTCCAAGGAAAGGAGGAACGAGGTTGTTCACTCATTTGAAGGGAGGTTACCCACAATCTCAGATGACTTTCACAGAGGCCAGTCCTCATGCACTAAGAGCTTTCCAAATATTCTCTTTTTAGACTCACAAATGCCCAGAGGTTAAGTTCTATTTATTATCATCTTTGTTTTCCAGATGCAGCTAAGAAACTTGGCGAAGGTCCTATGACTGGTGAGTGCCAAGCTATTGATGCCCACATCCACATTTTCCCATATTTTACCATCTTAACTCTCAGCAGGTAGGACTGTGGGGACTAAGGAGAAAAAAAATAGTTTAAAACAGCCCTTTTGGGGCTTCCCTGGTGGCGCAGTGGTTAAGAATCCGCCTGCCAATGCAGGGGACACAGGTACGAGCCCTGGTCCGGGAAGATCCCACATGCCACGGAGCAACTAAGCCCATGCGCCACTACTGAGCCTGTGCTCTAGAGCCTGCGAGCTGCAACTACTGAAGCCCGTACACCTAGAGCCTGTGCTCTGCAACAAGAGAAGCCACTGCAATGGGAAGCCCATGCACCACAACGAAGAGCAGCCCACACTCGCCACAACTAGAGAAAGCCCACGTGCAGCAACAAAGACCCAACACAAGCAAAAATAAAATAAATTTATAAATAAAAAAAAATAAATAAAACAGCCCTTCTGGAGACCTACCAAGGAGAAATGGAGAGAAGACTTGTCAAGCACCGGTGAGAGCCAAGTTGAAGTGAATGGCAGCTCATAGGGGGCCAGGTCTTTATGGCTATGTGTTGTCTCAGATCCTTTGGGGCAGAAGGGCAGGAATGGGGAAAGTAGGCGGAGGCAGAGGTAAGTCTGGAGATTGTTACAGATGTGAAAGGAGACCAATGGGTGAGACACTTGAGATGACAGAAAAGGCAGCCCTGAAACAGTGACCAGAGGCCACCTACTGGATCCCCCACTAAGCTCCCTATGGCCTTGGTAGCCTCCCTAAAGATGACTTATGGTGCGTCCATGCATTGAAAATCTGTGAAGGCATAGACATTTCCTATCAGAGTTCCCATTCTGAAGTATCCTCTCTCTGCAAATTTCTCTCCCTGCAATGAGGTACCAAGGACTACCTTTCCCGACTAGAGCGAACCATGTCAACAATTTACACATTTATATGAGTGAGTTCACAGCCATGGCGCATCTGATTTCAATCACTTACACATTGTGCATAGGGAGGTCATTCAGAGCCAGCGGCTGGTTTAGCTATGGCTTTACAGGCTAAAAAGCTGAGAAACTTGGAAATGAATCCAAGGACTTTGCAGCCATGGTCTAGAACCTGCCACATATGAGCACCAGCCCTCCTGTCTAAGTGGTGACTCTCCCTAAGGAGGACATCTTCTGTTCTTCCTTTCAGCCCCCAGGCCCTTGCTTTTTCTGCCCTAAGCTCCATCTCAGTCTCTCAGAGCCAGGAAGCCCTCTATGTGTTCTTTCAGAGATGTCCCCTCACCACTGTCCCAAGGCTGGAAGGCTCCCAGGGTGAGGTCCAAGACACAAAGGCTGCCCAAGAGGATTTTCAGAAGTGGTCAGCATGGACCAAAGATGAGCACATCCTTTCCCAATGGTCTGGACCACTTAAGACCCCTGAACTTTTAGATGACCCTTAGTCAGGGGGAGTGGAGAGTGCCCACAAAACACACTGAGATAGAATTTCCCTAGACATTGGTGTAGAGGCTCAGAGAAGATGAATAAAATTTTAGGAAATAAAAGAATATGACTTTTCTGGTTTCCACGGGTTGTGTAGTCAAATTAACATCCTCCAAAGATTAACTAAAGTATTTTCAAGTTACTGTCCAGGTAAAGAATACTTTTTTTACCTCTTAAACTGCTATGAAAGATCTTCATTGTCTATCACCCTGAATCACTTATAAATATTCAATTTATAAATCTAACGTTTCTATTCCATGAAATACAACCATACTGCATAGTCTTTCTCACTAACACACACCACCTTCCTGTCTTTTACATAATGTTTTATTTCTTATTTGAATAAATAAGCAAATTATTTCCAGGGATTCATTAGCCATCAAAGTCAAAAGAGAATTTGCCCAATTCCTATCTTTTTTGATACAGAACAAAGATGCTATTATGAAAAAAGTACAAACCTATGAACTTTTCCCAAAATTTTGCCATTACAAAATACCATTTGAAAACATTTTCAGGACATAATGGAATTATCAGAAAAACATATTGCCTGGGGATTTCCCTGGAAGTCCAGTGGTTAACACTTCACCTTCCAATGCAGGGGGTGCAGGTTTGATCCCTGATCGGGGAGCTGAGATCCTACATGCCTTGGGGCCAAAAAACCAAAACATAAAACAGAAGCAATGTTGTAACAAATTCAATAAAGACTTTAAAACTGGTCCACATCAAAAAATCTTTAAAAAAAAAATAAAAAGGCTTTCATTAAAAAAAGAAACCAACAACATATTGCCTGAAACATACTGGGTATGCAATAAAAATGTTTTGAATGAATGAGACTGCTCTATGATCTCATTTATTGAAACCTTAGGTAATAAGTAAAATCCTTCTTTTTAGTCACAACACAAACACACACCTGTTCCTGAAACTATTCCTGCCAAATGAAGCCTGAAAATCATTTTTGTGATGAGTTATATAATGCTGAATAATTTTCACTGGGAATACTGACCTGAATACCCACAACACTGCAAAAGTTAAAAATGTATGTACATCTGAATTTCTAAATTCAACCAAATGAGAAATGATTTTAAGAAATGGTTTTTTTAAGTTCTATTATCCTGCTCAAGGATTTATTTTATAGCCATAAAATGTTGTAGATTGTTCTGTTGTCTCCAACTATAATGTTTATATCCCAATCTTATATAATCCCATAAAATTTAATACTGAATGCAAAATCTTCTTTTAAGTGTTTGCTCTTTCCCAGCTATAGAAAGCTGCATTTCGGCCTAAATGTCCATGTCTACCATATGTGATTTCCCATACTTTGTCCTTGTTACAATTCCAGTCATATTATTGACTTACTGTATTTTTGCCAACCATGCTCATGTTTTGATTTTCCAGTGAAAGGATAATTTTATCTGGTGTTCAACTGCACAGACTGAAAACATAAGATGGCCGAGGTGAACAAAAAGGAAATAGGAAATAATGCATCCGCCTTCCTGGGCTTTCTCTCCCCTCCACCTTTAATGAATTCCCTGTGTGATAGAGACATCCAGCAACAACTTTCAAATACGCATTTAAGGAGAATGAGAACTTTTCAAGTAACTGCTTAGAAACAGGCCAGACTTTCCAATGAGACACTGGAGGTGTGAATTGTGAACAACAAATTACATCCTAGAGGAATTTTGAGAGGTTGTAAGACAGCTGTATTCAGAAGGACATCAGGAATCTTTAAAGGGTTTGAACAAACAATCATTTAAAACACATTCATCTGTAAATATCTAGATTGGGTGAAGAATCAAGTGGGTGGTATTTACATCTCTTCCTTACCTTTTGATACAAGCTTTGAATGTATTAGCAAAATAATGCTTGTTCACAGTTGAGATGGGAAAATACAAAGAAAAAACAAAGTGGAAATAAAAATCACTCCTTATTCCATCAACTAGAAGTAACCACTCATTGTTTTGACTTATTCCCTTCTGTCTATGTGCATATCACTAACTCGCTTTTGTTCTTACCTGCTTTCTTCATTTAATAATATACCTTAAGTATTTTCTCACATGCTTATTCTTTGAAAATATGAATTTTAATGGTAAAATAATATTCCATCCTATAATTTCTTTAGTAGATTTAAACATCTAATTTTGGAATAGGATGTTTGCTATTTTTCACAATTATAAATAGTGTTACATGGACTTCCCTCGTGGCACAGTGGATAAGAATCCGCCTGCCAATGCAGGGGACACAGGTGCAAGCCCTGGTCCGGGAAGATCCCACATGTCGGCGAGCAGCTAAGCCAGTGCACCACAACTACTGAGCCTGCACTCTAGAGCCTGCGAGCCACAACTACTGAGCCCACGTGCCACAACTACTGAAGCCCACACACCTAGAGCTGTGCTCCGCAACAATAGAAGCCACCGCAATGAGAAGCCCGCACACTGCAAGGAAGAGTAGCCCCCGCTCGTCGCAACTAGAGAAAACCCGTGCACAGCAACGAAGACCCAACGCAGCCAAAATTAAATAAATAAATAAATTTATAAAAAATTAAAAAGTAAAGAAGTCCTTCCAATATTATTTTTTTAAAAATAATAAAATAAAATAGTGTTACAATAAACATCCTTGTACAAGAATCTTTATTTACATCTCTGATTACTTCCTCAAGATAGAATTCTGAATAGTCAAATATCATAAACTGGTTTCAGGCTTTTGGTTTACACAGTCTAATTGCCCATCAGACAATTTACACCACTAACTGCTGTATGTGTGAGTCTTTCAACCTCATTCTTGCCTCATGAGGTCCTAGAGTTAAAACATTTTGCTAGTTTAATGGACACAAATGGTATCTCATCACTGATTTAATGTGCTCATTCTTTTAAGAATTGTTTATGTTTTTCGTCCATTTTTCTATTGAGCTATTTCTTTGTTATTAATTTTTAAGGACAATCCAGTTCTTCATGTCATACATGCTATAATCAAGCTGTTATCTTTAGCCTTTCATTTTTCTTGTGCTATTTCTAGTGAACAGTTTTAAAATTTTGTGTCGTCCAATAACATAAACATAGGCCTATATAATATATACATATACTGTTACATTTTACACACACACACACACATACACATTGTTTCTCCCTTTCCTTTTTGTACAGGAAAAGGACATCTGCTTACTGTCCGACTCGCATTTGCTTACTGTCTTGCCTCAGAGTAAATCTAAACTCCATGGAGCTAGGTACTAGAAGGATTCATTAAGTGCTTATTGAATGAATGGAAGAACACAGGCCACCCAGACAAGACGCATTCACACCAGTCTTCCAGTCCTGTGTTTTGTGAGTGGCTATTACAAATGTGGCTGGAGTGAGAAGTGGGGCGGGGAGCTGGTAGAGTGAGGCACTTTTTGAAAGAGCACTTGCCTGCCTTCAAAAGCAGCACCCATGCAGTTGAAGGATAAAAGCCAACTTTGGGGCTGTTATACCTCCTGGTCTCCGGGCTGGACAGGGAGAGAGGCATGAGATACCTTCTATTATGTTTTAGCTGCAAAAAGGGTTTTCTTACATAGTCATGACCTGTTTTATGAGGCAGAGATGACGTGTGGTGTCAAGTTTCAGGACTATGCATTGTCATCACCTTCTGTTTTTAAGCCCTAAGTCCAGCATGTCTGACCTTTAATGTACAATTCACAGCAAACATGTGTGTATCATTTGTAGCCAAAGGCCAAACATAACTAATCATGGTGTGTCTATGTGGTCATAGGCATGAAGGAGGCAGGAAATCCGTCATAATTAATGCAGTAAAATGAATGGTCATTAAGTTCAAGTTCAGAAAAAACACATTCATTTGTATGAAGATACTCGGCAATTTGATAACTTGGAAAGGGCCAGTTGGAATTTACCATGGCACTACTGATAAGAAGTATTTACTAAGTCAATTAACAAAACTGCAGAGAGAATTCTTAAGATACAGAAAATTAGATAATTTTTAAGCATTCTCCAGAGACTTAAAAAACACATGTTTCCATTTAGAGTACTAACATGCTAATTTTAAAAAATGTAATCTATTCCTGAGGGCAAAAGACTTCTGAGAAGTAACATTCTCCTAAACCTAAGTTATTTCGTAACACTAATGGTTTTTGCTTTAACACTGTTGATATAATTTAATAGGCAATACATTTCCATGGAGGAATATTTAAAAGGTAGAAAAGAGTATATAGTAACAGCTTACAGAAAAACCCAAATAAACTTTCTGGCCAACTCAATATATAGCAAACTCTGTCTTCTTCCTTCCCATCTCATATACCCCAATTTGGCTCCCCTTGGCATTAAGCAAAGGCTATTATCATTTCTTGGCTGTACTTGCAGAGATATTCTATGCATATTCAAACATATTTGTCAATTGCCTATATTAACATAAATGGTAGTGCATTACACATAGTTATTTGCAACTTGCTTTTTGCACTCTGTTTTGGAGAACATTTCGTATCAGTATTCAGAGAGCTTTTGCCTTTCTCTTCTTCATATCTAGGTAGTACACCATTATGCAGAATACTATAATTTAATTAACCAGTCCCTGTGAACAAATTTCTTAGACTGGATTCTCTAGAAGCAAAGCCCGAGATGGGGATTCGTGTGCAAGTGATTTCCTGAGAAGTGCTTTCAAGAGAAACCTATACAGAAGCCAGAAGGGAGAAAAGACAGGGCTGGGGAAGAAGCTAAGGTGTGATTTTAGTCACTTCTAACCTCAGCCTGATCCCATGGGGAGCTCTGGAGTGTGCGTGGCACCAGGAAAGAGTGTTGAGATTCTGTCCCACAATATTTGTCAGACGTTGGCTTTGGGTTCCATCGAGGGGTAGCCTTTCAGGCATTTCCAGGTAAGAAGGGTCCTGGTCAGTCGAGGATAATCTCTGGAGAAGGGTGCAGCTGTAAGCCATTAAGAGCAGCTGGAGATGGATACTGTAGCTCAGAAAAGGTGATCTAGCTGGAGCACCGCAATGGACATTAGGTCCTTTCCAATTTTGCAAGTACAAGCAATGCTGATACTCTCATAGACACAAGCCTTTGCGTATGTGCTGGTGCCACTGAAGTGATCAATGCCTAGAAGTGGAATAAGTGAATCAAAAGCTATAAATATTTAAGCCTGGTGGACTTCCCTGGTGGCACAGTGGTTAAGAATCCACCTGCCGATGCAGGGGGACACAGGTTCGTTCCCTGGTCCAGGATGATCCCACATGCCGCAGAGCAACTAAGCCCGTGCACCACAACTACTGAGCCTGTGCTCTAGAGCCTGTGAGCCACAACTACTGAGCCCATGTGCCACAACTACTGAAGCCTGTGCTCTAGAGCCCATGAGCTACAACTACTGAGTCTGTGCTCTAGAGCCCGTGCTCTGCAACAAGAGAAGCCACCGCAATGAGAAGTCCGTGCACTGCAATGAAGACCCAACACAACCAAAAATAAAATAAATAACAAATAAATTATAAATATATATATCTATATATAATGTTTTAAAAATACAATAAGGATCAGCTTATTTTTAAAAAAATTACTAGGTACACTCAAATGCAGGAATATGTAATCCATAACCAGAAGAAAAATCAACCAAGAGACACAATATAGAAATTTCAGAGATTATGCTCTTAGCAGACAAGAAAGTTAATACAGCTATTATAAATGTTTCATATTTTTCAAGAAAGTAGAGAAAAATTTAACCATGATGAAGAGAAAAAATGGATAATATTAAAAAGGCCCAAATAGAATTTCTAGAGATAAAAAATTCAATGGTTAAAATGAGAAAATTCACTGTATAGGTTGAAGATTAGAGTAGACACTCTAGGATTGAAAAAAAAAGAATAGCAAACTTGAACATATAGCAATAAAAACCATCCAAAATAAAACACAGAAAGAAAAAGGCTGGGAAAAAATTAATAGGCCCTCATCAATATGTAAAATAACACACATGTAATTGGAAATCCTAAAAAAGAAGGAGAATATGGGAAGAAAATTCATTTAAAAAATAAAGACCAAATTTTGTCCAATTGGATGAAAATTCTAATCCTACAGATTCACAAAGCTCAACGAACCGAAAGCAGAATAAACATTAAAAAAATAAAATAGACCAGGGCACATCATAATCAAGTTGCTAAAACCTAGTAAGATTTTTAAGAGAAAAATCTTAAAAGCAGCCATAGAAAGAAGACATATTATATACAGAGGATCAAAGATATGACTGACATTTCATCAGAAGCTAAGAAAGAAGAAGATAATGAAATTCAATCTTTAAAGTACTGAAATAAAAACAACGGTCCATCCAGAATTCTTTAGATGGACATATCTTTCAAAAATGAAGATGAAATACTTTTCAGACAAACAAAATCAAAGTGAATTCATTGTCAGCAGATCTGCTCTACAAGAAATACTATAGGAAGTTCTTAAGGTGGAAAGAAAAAATATTAGATGGATATTTGAATCAATAGACAGCAATAAAAAATAACAGAATGGGAAACGTGGATAAATACAAATTTTTTTCTCATTTTAATAATCTCTTTAAAAATAACTGACTGTTTAGAAAAAAATAATAACAATGTATTATGGAGTTTATATCATATATAGGAGAAAATGAAAGACAACAATAGTGTAAAGATTGGGAGGACGAAATGGTGTTCTAAAGTGTTACATTATTTGTGAACTGGTATAATATTATTTGAAAGTAGAATGTAATAAGTTAAAAATATATGTTGCAAATAGTAGAGTAACCCCCCACACACAAAAATTAAAGCAAAATGTATAGCCAACACAGAGGATGAAACAGATTAATAAAAATATCAGTTAATCCAAAAGAAGGTGAGAAAAGAGGAAAAAGAAAGAAAAACATATGGATCAAATAGAAAACAAGCATCAAGATAGTAGATTTACACCAAACTATACTGATAATTACATTAAACACTAGCAATCTAAATACCTGAATTAAAAGGCAGAGATTGTCTCATTATTTAAAAAGAAAGAAAAAAGTAAGAACCAATTTTGTGCTGTTTAACCAAAAAAAATAAATAAATAAAAACAGAGGTTAAAAGTAAAATAATGGAAAAGATGTAATCCGAAAACACTAATCTAAAGAAAACTGGAATGGCTATATTAATATCAGACAAAGTAAACTTTACAACAAGGACTATTATCAGGGAGAAAAAGGAACATTTTACAAGGAAAAACGGGTGAATTCAACAAAAGAACATAATACTAAATATGTTTACAGCAAATAATAGAGCTTCAAAATACAGGAACCCAAAACTTACAGAAATAAAAGGAGAAACAGACAAATCCACAATTACATTGGTGATTTCAATGCTCCCCTCTCAAAAGTTGATAGAGTAACTAAATAAGAGCAGTAAGGATATAGAATACCTGAATATACTACCAATCACCTTGACTTAAATGACATTTATAGAACATACTATCCAATAGTGCCTGGTATACACTGAATGTGTTTCCCACAAATTCCTACGTTGAAATCCTAACCACCAAAGTGATGGTATTAGGAGGTGGGTCCCTGAGACGTGATTAGGTCATGAGAGTAGAGTCCTCATGAATGGAATCAGTGACCTTAAAAAAGAGGCCTGAGAAAGCTCCCTTGTCCCTTCTACAATGTGAGGACACAGCAAGAAGTCAGATGCATGCAACCTGGAAGAGGACCTTTACCAGAATCCAACCATGTCTGCACCCTGATCTTGGACTTCCAGTCCACAGAACTGTTAGAAATAAATTTCTCTTGTTTATAAGCCTCCCACTCCGTGGTGTTTTGTTATAATAAAACTGAACTAATTTAAGATACACATTCTTTTCAAATGCACATGAAACATTCACTAAAGATCCTATATTCTGGTCCATAAAACATGTCTTAATAAATTTATTAAGACTGAGATTTTACCATAATGAAATTAAATTAGAAGTCATTATTAGAAGAATATCTTTAAAAATCCCCAAATACTTAGAAATTAAGCTATGTTTCTAAATAACTCATGAGTCAAAAACGTAATCACAAAGGAAATTTTAAAATATTTAAAACGGAATGAAAATGAAGACACTCAAAATTAGTGAGCATTAACTAAGGCAGTGGTTAAAAGGAATTTATAGCACAAAATTACAGAAGATAAGTTCAAAATCAATGTTCTATGCTTCTACATTAAGGGACTAGAAAAAGATTAAACCTAAAGTAGGCAAAGAGAGGAAATAAAGATAAAATCAGAAATCAGTGAAATAAAAAATAGGAAAACAATAAAGCAAATCGATGACAGTTTTTTGAAAAAGTCAGTAAAATTGATAAAACACTTCCTAGGACTGACCAGAAAGAAAGAGTAGACACAAATTACCAATATTAGTAATGAAAAGCAGGAAATTTCTCAGAGATCCTACAGACATTAAAATAATAAGGGAATATTTAGAAAACTTTATAGCAATAAATTTGACAACTTAGGTGAAATGGGAAAATTATCTGAAAAACACAAAACATCAAAGTTCACTCAAGAAAAAAATAAAGTTCACTCAAGAAAAAAATAACTAACTTGTATAGCCCTATAGCTATTAAATAATTTGAATTCATAATTGAAAACATTTCCACAAAGAAAATACCAGGCCCAGATGGCTTCTCTTGGTAAATTCTACTAAACATTTAAGGGAATATAAAGCCAATTCTACATAAATCTTCCAGAAAATAGAAAAAGAGGGAACACTTTCAAGCACATTTTATGAGGCCAGCATTACTTGTTAACAAAACTATCCTAAAACATTGTTTTAAAAAGGAAACTACAGTCCAATAGCCTTGATAAGAAAATCCTTTTAAAATGTTTAGCAAATCAAATCAACTAATACAGAAGAAGGGTAATACATCATGATCAAATGGGGTTCATCCCATTGGACTCAAATGGGGAGAAAGGCAAGGTTTAACATTTTAAAAATAGTTAATTAATGTAATTCATCATATTAACACATTCTAAAAAGAAAACCATATGATAATCCCAATAGATGCAGAAAAATCATTTGACAAAATTTGATACCCATTCATTAAACTAATTCTAAATATGTTTAGAATTGAAAGTTGAAGGACACTCTACAACTTAATAAAGGGCATCTATCAAAAACCTGTAGCTATAGCATACCTAATGGTGAAAAACTGAATACTTTCTCCTAAGATCAGGAACAAAGCAAGGATATCTGCTCTCACCACTGTTATTCAACAGTTTACTGGAAGTTTAGTAATGATGAAAAATAAAGAGGAAAAAAATAGAGATAGGAAAAGAATAATTAAAACTGTCTTTTTCAAAGATGCCATGAATGTTTATGTAGAGAAAACTATAGGATCTGAAAAAAGAATCAAAAACCCTATTAGAACTAAAAATGAATTTAGCAAGCTCTCAAACACAAAGTCAAAATACAAAAGTAAATTGTATATCCATAAACATAGTAGCAACTATATATATACTGTATGTAAACAACTGGAAATGGAAACAGTACCATTTAAAAACTATGCACAACTTCATGAATATTTAAAAACTTGCACAACTTCATGAATATACTAAATACTTGCACAACTTCATGAATATACTAAAAGCCAATGAATGATACACTTTAAAGAGGTAAATTTGATGTAAATTACAATCTCAATTTTAAAAATCTATGGAATACATACAGATAAATATATGTAAAACCTGCACACTGAAAAAGTAAAATCTTGCTGAGAGAAGTTAAAGAATACCGAGATAAATGGAGAGCTATATGCCATCTTTAAGGATTAGAAGACTCAGTATTGTTAAGATATCAGTTCTGCCCTGGAAATGCCATTTCTTCAGCTGTGCAAAACTTGCATATAAATTAGAAAAAAAGACTTATTGCGATATGAGAGGTTTCTTCCAACATCTTAAAGAGTGTTACGAGAGAGGGGCAGGGAACTTATTTCCTATAGTTCCAAAAGACTGAATGAAAAGCAAAGGATGAATATTACAGGGAGAGGAAGGTCAACTCAGATACAAGAGGCTTCTAATGGCTACCACTGTCTGCAAAGAGCATGGGTGTCTTATGATTTCAGAACTCTGCATTCTTAGGCCTCTTCAAGTAAAAGTAGGAAGACCAGAATTTGGAATGTTAGGGAGAAAACTCCTAAATTTGGTAGGAGATGATACCACTTCCTAAGTAAGTTTTTTTCCCTCTCCCAGGATCCATGAGTCTATGTTATAAATAAATAGAGTTAATTTACTCAAGGAGGAAAGAAAATCAAAGGAGAAGGAATTTTTCTACTCCACTCTTAAACCAGATACTGATTCAATCATGTTTTCTCTCAGTAATCCAAGTTTTACCCTGACAGTTTATAGTTAGCTACAGAACATATGAAGCTGTGTGTGTGTGTGTGTGTGTGTTTAAAATCTGACTCAAAGTAATACAACATTCATGCATCTCAGAGATCTAAGTGCTTTAGAGGAGAACATTTATATATTTTATATTGTGGTTATATTTGAACATCTTCTGATTTAATGCCAACAGCAAATTCTTCCAACTACCCCTTCAACTTTCCCCCTTTCAAGATTTTTCCAGGCCCCTCCTGAGGGCACTTAAAAGCCATTTTTATAGCTTTTGTTCTGAAATATACACATTCATTCTTCATTCTGAGAAGTGGCCAGTGTTCTCATGCTGAAGTTGGGAGAAATATCTCAGGCAGGCAGAACAGCTGTTGCAGAACATATAACACATAAAACTAAGCTCTTGTTACTATATAGCACAGAGAACTATACTCAATATTTTGTAATAACCTATAAGGGAAAAGAATCTGAAAAAGAATATATATATGTATGTATAACTGAATCACTTTGCTGTACATGTGAAACTAAGACAACATTGTAAATCAACTATACTTCAATTAAAAAACATTTTCTGATAAAATTTTTTTATTGAAGTTTTTAGGGACTTCCCTGGTAGTCCAGTGGTAAAGAATCTGCCTTACAATGCAGGGGATGCAGGTTCGATCCCTGGTCAGGGAATGAAGATCCCACATACTGCGGGGCAACTAAGCACATGCACCACAACTACTGAGCTTGTGCGCTTCAACTAGAGAGCCCGCATGCTGCAAGCTACAGAGCCCACGTGCCCTGGAGCCTGAGCACCACAACTGGAGAGAGAAAACCCGCAAGCCACAACTAGAGAGAAGCCCACGCACCACAATGAAAGATCCCGCATGCCTCAATGAAGATCCCGCATGCCACAACTAAGACCCAACGCAGCCAAAAATAAATAAATAATAATCTTTAAAAAAAAATTTTTTTAACTAAGATCTTGTTTATCTCACAATTGTATAGGACATGATCATAACCTTGCAAGCAGGTCCTATGTGCATTGGGTGCCCAAGAAGGAATAGAGTATTTACACATTTGTAAATTATATTTGTTAAGCCAATGTGTACTTAGCTATTTAGAACATTTAATCCCGGGTCTCCATGTACCCTACTTAATTTTACCTTTGAACTCAGTTTGGGGGAGAAAAACCCAAAATTTATATATGAGAACAATGGCAATGACATATCTATTACAAGCTGTGAACATGATGTGTTCTTCCCAACTATGCAGTATTAAGCTGTAATGATGAAAAAAACCTGAAGACCATTTCAAAATTACGAAGAGTTTTAAAGCCAACTGGAGATCAAGAGACATAAATTTAGAGCAGAGATCAGCTGGACCTTTGGAGGAATATGTGTGACAGAGAAAAGGAGAGATTCAATCTCCTTTTTAAGTCAGCATGCAGAAAAGAAAAAGATTTATTCTTCTAACCTCATAATTACCAAGATATAATGTAACTGATTTCTTTCAAGATCTTTTGCTAAATACTACAGATTTTTTAAAGTACATGTTTCTAGATTGTGAACTAAATTAAAGATATTATCTTGGACACAAGCCAAGGCAGGATGAAGTGCTGGCAAGCAGTGGGCAGGTGGGGAGCACAGTCTTCCAAGGATAAGAATAGGACTGTCCTGATGCCCAGGGATCCCCCTCCCACAGGGATGGCCACTCCATGGCTGAGCACAGGCTCAGCCCTAATGGATTCACAAAACAGAAAGATACTCCAGATGCTTCCATTCATGTGGAAGAAGCTCTATTTCCATGACACTTCTGGCCTTGGTCCACCTCCTGCTCACTCTTCCCCTGGGAGTCACTCAGTTGAGCAGTGAATTTGGTGGCAGGAATTTGACATGCATTACCCTGCCTCTTTCTCTCAGAAGTGGGCCAGGCCGTAGGGAGCCCGTGACTTACTGAGCTCCTCCGGAGACCCTCCCCCGGGCAGGGTCCGGTTTAGCCTGAGACTGGAAAGTTAAGTCTGCCCCATGCAGGGATGTAGCTGTCTCATGGAAGTTTCACACTAACATGGACTCCAACTTGGCCTTTACCAGTATCATGAAGGTGATATTATATTTTGGTCTTCCATCTATTGATTCTTTGGTCTTATTTCTCAGTTTGTTCAGAACTCAAGCAAGTAAGAGGTGCTATTTGTTATGCCCTCTTAAAGTCATATATCACAGCTATCTCACGTTGTGACCTCGAAAAGACTTAGAGGAAGATACAATTTTTGTTCATCTTACAGATGAAAAATTGAGGATCAGAAGGATTAAGGGACCCAAAGTCAAGCACTGCTTACTTGTTTAGTGAGTTTTATCACTGTTAGCCCTCTGATGGGAATGTGATTCTGCAGAAGGGACAGAACTGAGGTCTGATGATGGTAACAACTAGAGTCTTATAACCGATGATTACAGAAGGATATGTTTGGCTTCACAAAGGTTACCATGGAATTTGCCTCTCCTTGAGCACTTCAATCTTCTCTGTATTATCTTCTCTGCAGTGCCTAATTTCTTGACAGCCTGCTGAGTTGGACCATTATGCACTTTTTAGAAGTAAACATTTATTTGCCTTTCACTCCGTTAGTATTGATTAGCATCTTCTTTGTTTCCTTTTGGAGATTCTGAGGGAAAACCTGTTCCATGCCTCACTCCTGGTTTCTGGTAGCTCCCGGCAATCTTTGGCATGTTGTTCCTTGACTTGTAGCTGCATAACTCCAAGTTCTGCCTATTTCTTGACATGAATTTCTCCCCTGTGTCTCAAACCTCCCTCTGCCTTTCTCTTCTAAGGACACTCAACAATGAATCTGGGGCCCACCCTAAATCCAGGATAATCTCATCTTGAGAACCTTAAATTAATTACATCTGCAAAGACCCCTTTTCCAAAGAAAGTCATATTTTTAGAATCTAGGGGTTAGGACATGGGCGTATCTTTTGGGAAGGCCACCATTCTATCTATTACAAGAAGGGAGTTCAGAAACAAAGGCAAGAAATGAGAGAAGAAGGAATGATACTTCACCAATGACAGAACTTCTCCATTTAGTGCAAAATACACAATGGTACTTGGTCAGAAGTCCCCAGGAACCTGGCAGAGAAACACGTTCTCATGCAGCATAAGGTACTCCAAACAAATAAAAGATCAAGTGCCCTAAAAACTACCCACAAGTGGGATCAGCCTTGAGTGGGGCAAAGGCATTGGCCGGGGTCCCATCCAAGGTCCACTCTTAAGGAGTCAAATGGCCTTAGGCAAATCTTTTCTCTCTCTTTGCGTCTGGAAGTCTCCATTTATAAAGGAAGGTAATTGGACTAGAACACTTTTAAAACCCCATCTATGCAAATATTCCATTATTCTATACATTCAAAGGCCACAGATGTACTTAAACAGATGATTATATGAAAAACATATTTTGGTAGAAGATGCAACTGTTTATCCAGTGAACCATTTACAAAGCAATATTTTTCCTAGAGCGATCAAAGCAACATGATCCAGAAACATCAAAACAGCACATATTCTGAGAAATGGTTCTGTTTATACCATTCTGATCACACTGGTCATTAGAGTTTACAAATTATGTTTCGAGCTACATTAAACTGTCAGCCTTCACTATAAATCAGGGTGCTTCTCATTAGGATAAACAGAGGCATGGCATGGATGACAGCTCCCTAATTGCCTTGACTAGTCCAAGAGAATAAAGTTGGATCAAATTACTGTGTTATTAATCCTCTTAAATTTTTTATTTGGGAAAATTACTATGAACCACTATGGTGATGCTTCACCAGAGTCTGAGAGCAAATCAGTGCTTCACATTAGCAATGTTAGGTTGGTCACATATGGCAGTTAGATGCTTCTGTTGCTGTCATAAATTTGGAGTCACCTGTATTCTTTGAACAAGACTTCCACCAGGGATAAGGAGAGGAGTGTTGATTACACTTAATCTTAAAAACACAAGATTCATTATGGTTCTGAGAGGCTCCTCCAAAATCACCATCATCTAAGTGTACAGTGACTAGAACGAGGCATATCGTTGGTATGCAGTTTGAAGACAGCAGTGGTATTTTTGAACTGTGTATACAATAAGTCTAAAACACTTTCCTCTGAAATTTAAATCTCAACCTTTTCAGCCTTCTCTCCTGCTACCCCGCTTCCTTCTCTCCTCAAGCTTTAGTTCCTCTGAAAAATCCACCATTTCCAGAAAAAAAGACTCCATCTGCCCCAATGCTCTTTGTCATGCTGACCCCTTAGTCTGCCTTTGTTCACCTTGTCTCATGATTAGGCCTATAGATATCTTTCTCCTCTGCTGGATTATAAGCTATCTGCAGGCAGGAACCGTTAATCTGTTTCATCTCTCTCTTCCCCAGTGTGCCATTGCGCTTAGAGCAAAAAGCCCGCCATGGCTTATTGCACATAAACTCTCAATGATATGTGAACTGCACCGTTGAATGTGGGTAATACATACCCACAAGCTTACTGTGAGTATTTATTTATTTATTATTTCTGTCTGCGTTGGGTCTTCGTTGCTGCACGCGGGCTTTCTCTAGTTGTAGTGAGCAGGGGCTACTCTTCCTTGCAGTCGCGGGCTTCCCATTGTGATGGCTTCTCTTGTTGCAGAACATGGGCTCTAGGCATGCAGGCTTCAGTAGTTGTGGCACACGGGCTCAGTAGTTGTGGCTCGCAGGCTCTAGAGTGCAGGCTTAATAGTTGTGGTGCATAGGCTTAGTTGCTCCGCAGCATGTGGGATCTTCCCAGACCAGGGCTCGAACCCATGTCCCATGCATTGGCAGGCAGATTCTTAACCACTGTGCCACCAGGGAAGTCCCTTATTGTGAGTATTAAATGACAATTATATCCCTGACATACAATAAATAATAAACGGGGGCTATTAGACAGAATTCTGCCAGAAATTAGTGAGGACTCTCTGTTCCCTATCTAATAGGGTATTATTCAATACAAAGCTAAGCAGATGATACTTTGAAGGCGTTCTGACTTAATCCAGATATTATATCACAAGAATTTTTTCATTTAACACTTACTGGCTCCTATATCATGGGAAAGCTACTGTGCCCTTAAAGAGTTCATAGCCACTGGAGGAAGAAGACACAGTAGATGCATGAATGCAAAGCAATGTTAGCAATGTTTTTGTTAGTTTCTTCAAACCAACGGATATTTATCCCAGACGACGTATGCAAAAAGCTGTGCTAACCACCAAACTAAAGCACATTTATTGTTAGTTGTTTGAAATGTACTTAATATTCATGTACCTGTACACTGAAAAAGTAAGCTTTCCAATTTTTCTTATACTTATCTTTTCTTCTACTTTCGTTATTGACCAAATCTAGGGTCCTTCGCCTGGGACAGAAGTCAGGGGATTCAAGAACTTGATAGGGAAAAAAGTTACAAATTTATTTTCACTAGTATCTAACTGAAATTTAGCATTTCTTCCAGTTATGAATGTAGGTCACAGACCACAGTAGGAGAAGCAGTACCTGTGACTTTGTCACTAATAGAAATCACAGGTATTTTCATGTTACAATTGTTGCAGATATGTTGACATAACTGATATACCCATCGCAACTTTGAAATTAACTGTAGTTATTTGATCTGCTGTTAGGCTTGATATTTAATGCATGGATAAAGTACATGCCTTACTATATCACATTTTAAAAATATATTTTAATGGCTGTATTTCAGTGTGTTTTAAATTTTGTAATCCTACACATTTTATGGGATTTTTTTAAGGAATCCATAGGCTTCATTAAACTGCCAAAAAGATCTGTGGTACCAAAAAAAAAAAAAAAAGGTTTAAGGACCTTGATCAATGCCCTGATAGTAGTTATTCTTAGCACACATCTGAGATCTTTCTCTGAGGTAACGTCCAAAGGCAGGGCTGAGCTTTGGGGCAATACTGCACGTGGACTGTTCTCCTGCTGCGGAGCAGTGATGGGAGCAGGTGTGAGAGCACAGTCTCTGCCTCCACCCACCCCCCTCCCACCGTGTGACTGTCCTGCTCTGATCACCCATGAGAGGAAGTGGACCCATCTGCAAGTGAGTCTGGGCCTGTCTGTGTGTGACTTGGCTTCAGTAACAGAGAATGGAGTTTAAACATAAGCTGCACCATTTGAATCAAAACCAAACCATACACATTGCAGGAAGAAACTGACTCAGCAGATGCAGCTGTAGCCAGAACCACCTGGGAATCTAGGTGAACCATAAGGCAAATGTGAGCCATCGATGAAAACTGGTTAGTTCCCAGAAATAAATGTCGATAAAATATAAAATAACATCATCACGTAAGAGTTGGAAAAAAATCTCTTCTTGCATGAACCTAGAGAGACGGGATTACTATTCCATTTTACAGATGAACACTTCAGAATGAACAAGGGGACTTTACCAAGTCGCACAGCTAGTAAATGAAGCAGCCTGTCAAACATAATTAGGGAAGTGACTCTATAGTACAGTATTTCCACCTCTAGTAACAATATTCTCATTACAAAGAGCATCTCTTTGCCTAAAAGTAATGAAACACTCTAACCATCAACGAGAGGAGTTTCTTAACCCTTGCAGGGGGGTGGATTTTTAAAATGTGGGTCCAATTGTAATGGGGAACACTTACCTCTGAGTTCACACACCTGGACACTAGGCTAAACTAGATGACTGCTGAGCTTCAGAATTCTGTGATTTGGGGTTGCTCTGTATCTCCCAGCAAGGTATGAAAAAGCCAAATATAAATTAGTCTAGATCATACTCAAGTGGCCCCTGAAGGCTGGAAGTTCAATTACTTTCCAAAGATCATATACGAAGAGTTTCCAAAGGCAAAAATCAGTGACAGGTATAAATGGGTTCCTTTCCCAAGAGGGAAGTGGTAATTTACTTCTGCCTGGTGAGGGCAAGGTCTGCATCCATGAAACAGCAAAGAACGAGGGCATCTGGCTGGTGAAGGAACCAGCTCTTCACAAGAGTTCTACACACTGACTGTTCCCATTCTCATACCACTAGTCTCTTAGTGTGTCTTTGCTCTTTTCACTTCTGAAATAGCTTCCCTCTAATCTGGTTCATCTACAGAATGAAAGTATTTTCATTTAAAGTAGTGCTGTCAACAGGATGCCTTCCACAGCCACAGCTTGGTCGTGTGTAGTCTGGAACACTCGCAGGAAGAAGCCCCAACAGAAAGCTGACTGGAGTTCCAGACACACAGAGGTGTCCAGTAACACAGACCCAGCCCTTGAAGGACTTTTTGGTGCCCGGAGATTTCTAAAATGATGTTCCAGAGGTGAGGAGGGGCTTCTGTAAATCAGATCTATCAGGGCAGATCTAAGCCCTAAACAGGAATCTGCCTTTCCCATAGTGCCTTTATCAGAATTCTTGCCTCAAAAAGCTTTCACGTTGAATCTTACACTTAGATAAAAGATTTCAAAGCAAACATGTTATTACTTGCTGGAAAAAAAATATATTGATTCCCAGCCACCTCTGACTTAGCAACCATTACACTCATCAAGCCAAACCATCAGCAGTATAATTAAATTCTGGCTTACCTCTAGCCAGGAAAAAAAAAAATAGGGCTACTGTAACATTTAGGCCAACAGTGATATCCTCTTCCCAGAACTTTAATTTCCTCTGTCTATACCTTGTCTCTGCTGGACGCTAGGAAGGCCCAGAGATTATCTCTGCTAGATAAGTATGTGCCCTGAGAATTGGTATCTATTTGAAAATCTTAATGACTTTCAAATAGATGAAAACCAACATTATCAGCTCTCGGTACCAAGTGCTTTTTTGCTTCTCTTAGATTGAGTGTAAAGTACAGTCAACAATGAGAAAGGGAACTGAAACAGATCATTTTTTTCATCCATTCTGAAATGAAATGCGGACAATGTTTATCTCAGGGGTTGGAAAGGGTGTGAAAATTAAGGGTGAAACCCTGGACAGAGGTTATGTGAGGAACTACTGCAGTGTACGTAATAGGACCTATGAAAGTAGTCGGAACCTTTTAAGTATTTAGTACCTATTAAATGCCCCTCACTGACACTTCTTTCTGTAAAAGGTAATGCATATGGTTGTTCTGTCATCCACTTTCAGTGAGGGGCACTGCAAGGAAATTCCTGTGGGTTTAATGTGGGAACATTGAGCATTCATGAGAGAAATTTCTCTCAAGCCTTGGACCTAAGAAAAACTGTTTTCTCCTTAATAACTAGTTCTTTTTGTTTATTTTTCATTTAGGCATTTTGAATCTTGTAACCAATTGCTTTCCATCTTTGTTCTGGCCACAGGCAAGCCTAGTGCCAAATGTGCGGTCCACCTTCAGCAAGTGAACAGAACCATGTGACATGCATTTGCTGTGTCCTAATCCTGCTCAGCCTTAATCTATATTCCCAAACCTATTTTTCCTATTGTCTTGATTTTATCACCCATTTCTTTTTATCCAATTGTATTATTAAAATAAAAATCTATTAAATCACCTCAAACCTTTTTAGAATGAACCTGTTTTTACAAGTTTGTTCTGTTAATGTTATTAATGTTAATGAGTGCCTGCTATAGTTTGGGGGCCTGAGGTAGAAGAGACCTCTTTCTTAAAATGAAGGACAAAGCCAACATCATCCTTAGTCTGGAAAGAATTTTATGGCCAAGTCAGACCTTATGTTAAAGTCCTCTATGATCTCTGCAACAGCATAATTTCACTTAAGAACTAAGGGATCCAAAAAAAATCTCTGATTTGGGTCCTGTGAACCACAGAGTAAGTGGTTTGCCAATAAATTTGCCTGTTCCTCTGTAGGTCCACCTCTAGGAACTAGCTCATCATTCTCTCTCCCATATTGATCTCACTTGCTTCCTTCCCTTAAGAATATAAATGTATTCAAGTCTTGCTCATGAACAAAAGAATCCTCCTTTGATCCTACATAACCTTCTAGCTACTGTCCATTAGCTTTACTTTCAAAGTCAAATTTCTAGAAAGACTTTTGTGACCCTTACTTTTTCCCTCTCATTCACTCAGCCCATGGAAATCTCACTTCTACCCCCATCATTCCTCCAAAATTTCTTTGCTGAAGATAACCAGTGGATAACTAGTACTCAATTCCAGCAATCAAGTTTCGACATTCATCTTACTCAATCTTACTTAATACATACATTCAGTTTACATACTTATGACTTACCTAATCTGAAACATTTGACACTGTGAACTGTTTTCTCTTTCTTGAAGCACTTTACTTCCTTAGATTCTGAGATACCACTCTTTCCGCGACATCTTTCCATCTCGCCTTGCGTGTTCCTCTTCCTTAGCCTGAACTTAAAATGTTGGTGCCCCTTGGGGATTTATCCAGGGTCCTTTTCTTTCATCCATATCCTTGACTTCAACTACTCTGTTTTCCAAGCCCATATCACTTCTGGCTTAAACTCCAATCACTTGGCCAAATTTCTACCAGTTATTCCCTTGGATCTATTTGAAAACTCTTAATGATTATAATTAAATCTAAAAGTACCTCACATCTTAATGATCTTAATAAAACACAGGAGCCTCAAACTCAGCAAGTATAAAACTGAACTCATCATCTGTTGTCTAAATCTGCTCTTGCCCCCTGCTTCCCTATCTTAATGAGGATACCAATATTCACCCAATTATCTCTTCCGTGTCTTGCAGTACGTTTCTCATTAGCTACACTCCAAGATTACAGTGAACGAACACTAATTCCTCTCTGTTTCCTTCCCCATTTTCCTGACACAGAAGTCATTGAATATATGCCTTGAAATGAATAGAGGTAAAGCTGCCTGATCTTCGGACTGTACAGTCAATCAGGCAGAGAGTGAGGGAGGGGAAAAAACTCTCTCGACCTTGTTTTGGGGATGTGAGGCTACTCCCTTTCCAGAGGCAAAGCATAGGTAGGACACTGAATGCTGTCCTCTTCCCATTTCCATTGGCTTCATAATTAGTGGAAATTCCTTCCAGCGGGTGACAATATGACCCTTTCCAGGGGGTCATTTGTCTCAATTTGGGGTGTTGAAATTTTTTGTCTTTTTAGTATCTTCTGGATACTTCAGTAAGAAATTTTGTAGAGCAGACTGCCTTAGGAGGTGCTAGGCAGATACCACGTAATGTGGGCGTCCTCTATCATCATTTCAATAACTTCTGTAAGCACCATGAAAGTGAAGACAATGTGAACTGGAGTCATGAAGAAAAAAAGTCAACTGAAACAGGTCCACAGAAGACCCAGATACTGGAATTAGAAGATAGGGACTTTAGAATAACTATGGTAAATCTGTCAAAGGAGCTACAGGAAAATGTGGGTATAACAGGTGAAAAGATAAGAAAATTCACAGAGATATGGAAATTAACAAAGAACCAAAAACAAATCCTGGAACTGAAAAAGAAGATATCTGAAATTTTAAAATTCACTGGATGTGATTAACAGCAAATTGGACAATGCAGGGAAAAGACAATGAATGTGAAGGTGGATCAAGAGAAATTATCAAAATGGAAGAAAGATACAAAGAAAAAGATCTAGAAAACCATGATCATTGCCTCAATGACTCATGGGACAATACCAAGCACTCTAAAATATGGATAATTGGGGTCCTAGAAGAAGAGGATAAAGAATGGGGTAGGAAAAGTATATATGCTGGGAGTCCCAAACCCTTCAGAAGAAATATCAAGAAAACTATATTTAGGCATATCATAGTCAACCTAAGAAAGATCCCAGTAACAAAAACAGAAAAATTTGAAAAATAACATAGCATTGGATAATAACCTAAAGTATGAAATAAATATCCATGCTGGTATGTATAAATGATTGAATAAATAAATAAATGGTGGGGAAAGGATAAGCCTCCCTATAGAAGAATTCCAAATAAATTATCCAGATACCCCTCCCTCAAGGAGGTGGAGCTTAACTCCCTACACCTTGGAAAAGGTAGAAAAGTAAATTTACAAAGAAGAAACTTGACAAACACTACCTTGGCCAGGTGACCAAGGTTAACATCATCACTGATGAGTCATGTTGACTGTTCATACTCCTGAGATGATGTGATGAGACTGGCACTTCACCTCTGTAGTCTTCCTCCAAAAAGCCATAATCCCACTCTAACCATGAGAAAAACATGAGACAAAACTAAATTGAGATAAATTCTATAAAATACACGACTAATACCCCTTGAAACTGTCATGTTGATTAAAAAAACATAGGAAGTCTGAGAAACTGTTACAGAATGGAGGAGGGTAAGGAGACATTATGACTAACCGTAATGTGGTATCCTAGGTGGGATCTTGGAACAGAAAGGGGATATTAGGTGAAAACTAGTGAAATCTTTATCAAGTGTGGAATATAGATAATAATAATATCCCAATGTTTGTCCTTTAGTTGTGACAAATGTACACTAGTAATATAAGATGTTAACAACGTAAGAAACTAGGTGAGGAAATATATGAATTCTAAACTATCTTTAAAACTTTTATATAAATCTAAACCTATTTTTAAATAAAAAATTTATTTAAATTTAAAAAGGGCAAAAACATAAGCAGAGTCTCAATGACTTATGGGATAGCATCAAGCACTCTACTACGTGAATAACTGTTGTTCCAAAACGAAAGACTAGAGAATGGGTTTGGAAAAGTATTTGAAAAACTACATACTGAGAACTCTCCAGAACTCCAAATAGGAACTATCACAAGAAAATTACATCTAGGCACGCTATCACCAAACTACTGAAAACCAAAGAAAATCCTAAAAGCAACCACAGTAAAAATGACATTACATATAGGGTAACAAAGATAAAAATGACGACTGACTTGACAGAAATATTGCAAGTAAGAGACAACACAAGGAAATCTTTAAAGTACTGAAGAAAAGAAAAAAAAAAAAAAACCCTGTCAACCTAGAATTCTATATCCAGCAAAAATGTTCTTTAAAAATGAAGTTAGGGCTTCCCTGGTGGCGCAGTGGTTGAGAGTCTGCCTGCCGATGCAGGGGACATGGGTTCGTGTCCCGGTTCGGGAAGATCCCACATGCACGGAGCGGCTGGCCCGTGAGCCATGGCCGCTGAGCCTGCGCGTCCGGAGCCTGTGCTCTGCAACGGGAGAGGCTACAACAGTGAGAGGCCCGCGTACCGCAAAAAAAAAAAACAAAAAAAAAAAAAAATGAAGTTAAGGGGCAGTGGTTGAGAGTCTGCCTGCTGATGCAGGGGGACACGAGTTCATGCCCTGAGGAAGACACCCTGCCCTGCTAGTTTTATGATGTTAACATAACACTGACACCAAAACCTGACAAGGGCATTACAAGAAAAGAAAATTAGGGATTAATGTAGGGGGCCCGGGTTTGATCCCTGGTCAGGGAACTAGATCCTGCATGCCGCAACTAAAGATCCCTCATGCCACAGCTAAGACTGGTGCAGCCAAATAAATAAATATTTTTTAAAAAAATAAGAATTCCATGGGGCTTCCCTGGTGGCACAGTGGTTAAGAGTCCGCTTGCCGATTCAGGGCACACAGGTTCGTGCCCCGGTCCGGGAAGATCCCACATGCCGCGGAGCGGCTGGGCCCGTGAGCCATGGCCGCTGAGCCTGCGCGTCCGGAGCCTGTGCTCCGCAACGGGAGAGGCCACAGCAGAGAGAGGCCTGCGTATCGCAAAAAAAAAAAAAAAAAAAAAAAGAATTCCATTGTAAAAGAAAAGAAAAGAAAATTACAAGCAATATCCTTCATGAATATAGGTGCAAAAACCTTAACAGAATACTAGCAAAAGGAATCCATATGATTGTCTCATTAGATGTAGAAAAAAGTATTTGACAAAATAGCTGTTCATTAAAAAACAACAATAACAACAACAAAAACACTGTCAGCACTCTAGAGAAAGAAAATAACATCCTGATTTTGATAAAGGGCATCTATGAAACGCTAATAACTAATATTTAATGGTGGAAAGGACTCCAAATATAGACCTATTCATAAGCTTATCAACTAAGTGTAGGTGAGTTTCCTTCATCAATTGCAAACCTAAGCTTCCACTACAGTATAGGCAGACATTAGGTAATGATATTACCTCTGATCTCTGCTTTATGCTTATCCACCCTACAGATCTTTTATTCTATGAATCAAAAGCAGTGACAACCTGAGCTTTGAGAGTATCAACACAGGCCCCTAGCTATTGATGTATACCTGCATCAATAGCTATTGATGGTACCTGCATCTTAGTACCACCTATAATGTCAGGGTCTAGGGATACAGCCTTAGACATGATGAGAGGCAGGTGTGTCCTTTGGAAACAGAATAGAGCTCCATTTGGTTCCAGGGTGACGTCACCAAGATAGAAGCATGGGAGACCTGAGCCTCTGTCTCCCAACAAAGATCAACAATTAGCTATCTATGAACACAAATAGCTCTGGGAGAGGTCAGGAGTCTACTTAAGAGACTTCAGTAACAAAGTGGAACAAAAATAGCCAAACAAAAGGGAAGAAAGAGCAGCTTCATCTTGTCTGCATTGTCTCTTCCCCAGGCTTGCACCGCTCGGCACCAAGGGAACTTCCCAGCTAGACAGAGTCCCTCTCACTGGGAAAGAGATATCACAATGAACTACCAATTTCCCCACCCTTTCAGGGCACTACGTGAAGGACCCATTTGGTTTTCAGCCCAAGCTGAGATGTACAGAGACAGGAACAAGGAAGAAAAGCAGGGGCTACCAGGCAGTGGGAGTGACCGCAGTTCCCAGTGACCTGCTCTGCAGATGACCCAAGCAGCCTTCCTTACTGAAGAAACCAACAGGCACCAAGGATCCCCTGTAGATTTCGCCCTACATGTTTCCACATCACAGATTGTCTGAGTCCCTCCCCAATCCCTCTCCCACACTTTCTCCTTTAACCTCCCCACCCCTGCCAGAGCCCAGGATGTGCACAGGCATCCGGCCCCTGCCTCTGTGGCTGTGGAGTGCAAGATGCCAGCCTATACCCCCAAGGATGACCAACCTCCTGATGCAGGCAAATTTGGGCAGTGGGTGACAAGGGCCAAAGCTTTTCCATCAGCCTGAGGGCTTTGGTCTTAGGAATCCTTATCATTCCCAAGGTAAAGATGGATGGGGGAAAAGGGAAAGTATCAAAGTAAGACACAAATACACATTTTAGAAGGAGGCCTTAAAAAGAGAGTTACACACACACACACACACACACACACACACACACACACACACACACACTCCTAATCTTTGTTTTTCCAGAGCATAACACTCCTACTTCTCTTGCACTGAAGTCACATGCACATCAACATAATATAACAAACACTTCTAATTTCAAGACCTGGAGTGAAACTAACAGGAAGGCACATTGTGCAGCTGACACAGGCTGGGGGAAGACAAATAGAGAGCCATTAAGAACTGTGCTTTAATTCGTGCAAATGTAATTAGGTTTGGAGAGTCATCATTTTATTGAGCAATCAAGAATCCATAACTAAACTTTATTCTGCATAGTTTAATTCTCAAATATGTACTGTCCTTAGAATATTTAGCTCCCATAACAAGGAAAGAGTTTTGGGGATAATTCTCACCTCACATAAATGAAAACCCAACTTAACTAACATGTTTAAATTATTCTTTATGAAATATATCACTCTTCCCTGGCTTTCAAAAGTAAGGATCCCTAAGTTTGTTGATCTTGTTCAGAAAACATAATACCACAAGCTTCTTGGTTTGAACATTTCATATTCATATTAACATGACTATCATATTTATAGAATCATAACTTGACATTTACACCAAGATGTTACTGATTTGCAGATACTTAAGGTAATTAGATTCACTAGTTCTTTTTTAAATACTAAGGAAACGGCCAAAGAAAAATACTTTTAGATTTTAAATTATTTATGACCCCAAAACTTTTCAAATTCGTATTTAAAAAAAAGATTACGTTTATTTACCTCCTAGACACTTTTATCACAACCCCCTATCCTGCCCTGACTGTCCAAAAAATAAAGACTTTATCTACATGGAACTGCCAAGTTATGCCAACTAAAATGAAGAGCCTGGTTTTTGCTCTGTAGATTGGCCTGTTTCACAGATTGCTGAACTCTTGTTCATGGGAGCAATCCCCTACCAGGAGGGTTGTCTGGGGGGAGGAAGTGTAAAAGGACGAGACCCTCACTTCCTGCATTATACACAGCCCTGTGCTGTGTTTGTGTGTTGTGAACACTGCTACTCAAAGTGTGGTCTCCAGACCAGCGGCATCATTATCATCTCCTAGGAAGCTTGTTGGGAATGTAGACTCTCCAATCCCACCCCAGACCCACAGAATCAGGATTTGCCTTTTAATGCTATTCCCAGGGCACAGTGTGAGTCTCTGAGGAAATAAGGCTTTATTGTTGGTGTCATCAACTTTAAATAACTGGATACCTCTGTCTTGGAAGACAAGGAAAGCACTGGAAGGATAGAGAACTTTCAAATTCTTTCTAGACCAACTTCTTTAGTACTCCCCTGTATGACTCATAGCCACACTTCAGCAGATCTTAATGCTTTTCAAAAGTTGGAGGCTTTGGACATGATTTCAACAAAGGTGGCTAAAACAAGTCAAGTATCCAAAAAGGTTTGGCAGTGCTTGGCAAATCTTCATGTGTTTTGCCTGTTTGTTTGTTTGTTTCGATCTGTTTGCTTTTTGTTCCTTGTTTTGTTTTGCTTTGCTACCTTAGTGAACCGTCCTCCCAGGGTCATCTGAAAACAGAGTTTCTGATTCCTCAAGGGCTGAAAAGCAGAGTTTCTGATTCCTCAAGGGGGCAGACGTTTACCACGATTCTGTAGCATGAAGGGTCTTGAAGGGCACCTCAGCCATAGGCTCAGCAGTGCAAACAAAAATATCTGAAGACTATCAATTATTCAATCTAGTTTTAATACTGGAATTGGCTTGGCTAATTTTTTTAGGAAGTGACTTAAGCAGTTGTAAGATGACTAGCCCAGACATTAAAAAACAAAGTGTTTTTATGCTAAATTAATTTCAGGGGCTAAGAATCAGGCTTGGATTTTGGCCCCATGTAGGATCTCTGAATTCCTTAGATTCATTTAGACTCTTGTCCCCTTGCTATGTGCTTCAGGCAGTATCTCATCGAACCTTCCCCTAGCATAACACTTAGCACACTTTCTCATAATTACTTTTTCCTCATAGACTGTGGCCTCCGTGAACGCAGGAACTATGACATATTCATATTTGTATCACAGGGACCAAGAATAATACCTAGGCACATAGTAGGTACCTTATAATTATGAGTTGAACGAATGAATAAATGAACATAATTGACAGAGAAATGGTGGTACTGAAAGCAAGATAAGCAGTCTAAACAACTTACTTTCTAAGTATGAAATACTTATAAAAATAGATGGAGTATAATATCTTTAATTTAGAGCCCATTCATTCAGAATTTGTAAAATATATCTTTTGATTAGCCTATATTTTACGTTCTTGTGCTATCTGTGAAGAAGAAGAACAAGCAAGATGGGACAGATTTTATTGATTTGGCAGAATTTAGGAAGCATTCACTTATACGCTATTGATTAGTTAAATTATCACTTACGTTTAAACAGTAGGTCAAATACTATGAAGTTCTATGCACAAAAACAGAACTTTGACTAGTAAAGCTCCTTCCTCTAATGAGAAGAAATAAAATTTCATTTCTTTCAATACAACAAAATTCTAATTAAGCCTCCCCATAACTGAGATTGTTCTTCCTCTGAACCGTCAAATGTGGGGAATGTTTATTGTAAGTCGTAAGAAAAACAACATTTTCAACGTGAAGCAAACCAACACTGTGGTTCCTTGTGGAATTGAAGCTTCTCCTTTGTAAGTTCATAACAATTGTCAACGTCTATTTCATATTTTGGAGCCTTGAGCTCCAATAACCTGAATATGTAGACGAAGAAAAGTTGTCAGTTTCCGTACCAGTAATGTGAAGTGTGTTTTTGTTAGACTTCAAACACTTCTATCCTTTGTGAGTTAGAATCCCAGCTGAAAACAGACGGCACACTCAAACTGGATAACTGAGGAGGGCTTAATAAAGGGACTGCTTTACAAAGCATGGTCAGAGTGAAGAAAAACCAAAGGGGATGGTGAAGCACCAGAGGCTAACAAAGTGGGGAGGCCAGCCACTGACACACCTTGTCCTGAACGAGCAAAGGCAGGGGGCGGGGTAGGGGGGCAGTGATTCTCAGCACCAGGAGAGAACTAGAGCTAGAGCTGTGGGTCAAGGCTGCAGGCAGGGGCTGTGGCCTTCACAGAAGGAACGCAGCCACTGCCAACCCACTCCCCTGCAAGAAAGCAGGTGATACAATAAATGTTCTGACCTCACTTTCTTTCCACCCTTGGGTCTCCTGCTGGCGCCTCCCCTTGATCTAACCCAACAGGAAGCCAAAGGGCAAGAGAGCCTAGTTGATGCAGACACAGGGGCCAGCCTCCTCGGGCACAGAGAGAGCAGTGGGGGAAGGGGAGAGAGCGGATTTGATGGGTGAGACAGAGACTGTCCACTATGCATACCCTTTCCAAAACTCTTCCACTGCAAAGTACTTATAATCTTATTCATGAACTTATTTTGCCATACACATTCCTAAGAATTGATTGAAAAATGATATGTATAACAACGAATTTTCCAATAACAATGACATCTGGCAGTTCCTAACATTATTTTCATAGGAGCACAAGATTCATTGATTCATTCACTCAAAGATACGGTAAAGGCAAGTTTTCTCTCTATCTCCCTGAAACCTGCTGAAATGAACTAAAAGAATGAAAAATTGGAAAGAAATATTGATCTACTATGAAACTAGCAAAGAGCTAAGATTCTCAAATCACAGACTATAAGAATTATCTGCCAAAAAGAGTATAAGTTTTATTAAATCAATGGACAACCCTAAAAGGTGATCTATACCTCTACACATCTCAGTAGGTTTTCAAATTTCTCTATAAGTAAGGAGAAAGTTCAGAGAGGCCCAGGGTTGCAATGGTGGGGCGTGGCATGGGCAAGTGACATGGGGGACATAGGGAACATCTGTGTGGAGGGGCTGGTTCCTCACCAGAGTGGTGCAGGAAGTGACATGGAGTCTTCTATCTTCATTATCTATGAAAGCTTGAAAACTTAAACACTAAACATAGATAACTAGTCTGGAGGCAAGAGATGTAGGAAAGAGAAGAGAATAACAATTACCTTTGCAGATGAATTGCCCCCTCCCCTTTGTTTGGGATGCTAAACAGAGTCAACCACGTAGTGATAAATAAGCACCAAGTAGCTGTCTGTCTCCCCACCCCAAACCACACTCACACACACACACACACACACATACACACACACATACACACACACACACAAAGTGAGCTGGGATGTCTGACCTGTCTGAGTGATCTGCTCACTCAACACGAGGTATTTTTACAGCAGAAGACATTGTAGAGTTGTAAGAAATGTTTATGAGACAAAATATCTAATCAGAAGTCACTGTCCTCCCCAAACACTGCCCTTATCCTTGACACTTACTCTTGAGCAAATAGCAGTTTTGGCTAGAATTACCTCCATTTGGAAATGAGTAATAAATGCAAAGTTGTCAACATGCACGGATTCTATATACTTAACTATTATTTTTAAAAAGGAGAGGAGAGATTTACAAGCAAAAGGCAGATAAATATATTTCAGAAAAATGACACAAGAAATCAATGAAATTTTCAGATAAACTCTTCTCCACACGTTCAAAGAAATTAAGGAAAATATAAACCCTTTAAAAAATCAGTGCAAAATGAACTGGCAGAGTTAGAAAATAAATTGAAGATTTGTTTTCAACAAAAATAAATAACAACAAAACTATTACAGAAGCGAAAGCTACATTAGAATGAGCAAGGACTAAACAAATACTGCCAAGAAACAGCTACCTAGGGCATAGATTTTAAAATGTAACAAGAACTCATGGAAAAGTCAGGAAAAAATGAAAACAATTCAAAATAGTTATGGTGGGGGAGTGAGTAATAGATGTACCTGTAGCAGATAACAAAAAAAAAATAAAATTCTTAATTGAAGGCCAGGAAGAAAATACCTTTATAAAAAATAAAGGAAAACATGAATCTTCAGTTCAAAGGAACATACCATTTTCCAGGAAAAACTGACACAATGACTTACAGTGAGAAATATCACAAAAAAGTTGCTAAACTTTGATGTTTAAAAACATTCTATCAGCATCAAGGCAAAAAAAATTGCCAGAGGAATTAATTAGGCTAGCTTCAGACCAGAGCAACAGTCAAGGCTGGAACACGATGGAACAATGTCTTATAGAATTATGGGGGGTGGGGGTGGGGGACATAAGTCTATAATTTTATACACATTCAATTTGTTTGTTCATAAAAGCAACAGAAAGGCATTCAGAATATAACATCCTTGGGCTCCACTTGAAAACAAAACCTTCAAACTGAACACTAAATCAACACAAAATGCTCAGGAAAGAGGGGGCCATTGGTGAAAGGGCTGGTGGTGACCTGGACTCCCTTTAGATCCAAGATGAAAACTAAGCCCACAAAGCATATTCCTGCCTCAGGACCTTTGCAACTGCTCTTCTGCAATGGGTCACCCTCTCAGTTTGTTCAAGTCTCTATCCAAACTCTCAAACTCACCAACTCAGAAACGTGTTTCCTGACTACTCTATCAAAAGTATCCCTCCCTTGGGGGTGGGAAGGGATGGATTGGGAGTTGGGGGTTAGCAAATGCAAACTATTATATATAGAATGGATAAACAACAAGGTCCTGCTGTATAGCACAGGGAACTATATTCAGTGTCCTGTGATAAAACATAATGGAAAAGAATATTGAAAAGAATATATATATATATGTATAATTGAGTCACTTTGCTGTACAGCAGCAATTAACACAACAGTATAAATCAACTATACTTCATTTTTTTAAAAAAGTAACCCTCTCTCATCACCCTCCAGTGTCCTACTGGGTTTTACTTTTATTCTTAACATTTATCACTTCCTGACATTAACATATATATATAAAATATGTTCTCCACTATTAAATAGAAGCTCTGTGAGGACAGGACTTGTTTCAGATTTGTTCACTGCTGTAATCTCAGTGCTTAGAACAGTGCCTAGTACATAAAGGGCACTCGATTGAATGAACTGTGAGAATTATGTTTACAGTTCAAAACTGCAAATGTTAAAAACTTTGAAAATGTAAAACTCACAATATAACTGCAACAAATGGTAAATGGAAGGCTAAGTGATGTTCTCTCATTTCCTCAGCTGTCAGAATTAAGGAATCAATCAAGTCTAAATTGGACACACTCTACAGTTTAAAGAGTTCCCATGCTATGTTCTCTTTGCTTTTTGGCTCCCAGCCTGTTCTAGAGAAGTGTCTGGCAAAGCCTTTAGGTGTGGTATCAAGTTAGTAACTGCATGTACTACAGTTCATGCTCACAAACATACGCTCTCACTCAACCCAACAAGGAGGGTAGCCAACTACAATCACCTAGGACCCTCTTGGCTTGTGATCTAGATTTTTTTTCTCATTTTAAGTAAGATGCTCTTGTTTTATTAAAACCAAACATTCTCAGGAATAAATGACTGTGTTTTTATTTTAACTCAGTGTCATTTTAAATTAGTGATGTTGGCTTATTCAAAATGATCAGATATTGGCACACAACAGTCTGGCTTTTTAAATTGATAATCTCACGCTTGGCTATGACACATTCATTTTAAGTACCTGCAGAAGGAAAGGTGCAGAAAGCTCTTTGGTGGCTCCATGCACTTAGCCATCTCTGAACCACCATCCCCTCACTGCCAAAACTCCAGCCACACCTCCCTTCCTCCAGTTCTTCCAACTCTCCTGCCTCAGGGCTTTAGCACATGCTGCAGTCTCAGCCCAGAGTGCTTCTTCCCTCTACTTCTTACCTAGCCAACTCCTACTCATCCTTTAGATGTCGCATTAGAACTCAGTTCCTCAGCGGGGCTTTGCTGACCCCTTAATCTAACCTATATCCCTTTTCTGTCATTTTCTCTGTGTTTTTTCCTTCCATGGCATTTATTGCACTATGTATTTATAGATTCACTTGTGTTTACTGGTTTAACATCTATCCCTTCATTAGACTACAAACTCCAGGTGATGAGACTCATGACTGTTTTCTTGACCAGTGCTAACCTCCACAAACACTTGTTGGTTACATGAAAAAATAAAAGAAGGAAGTGAATTTTATTCCCCTTTTTAATTTTTTCATAAACATAAGTTGGACAGAGTAAGTAAGGAGAATTGAGTCCCTAGCCCATGCACATTTAAGGAGTGTCCTATCTAGGATGAGATTTGGGGAGGGTTTAGATTGAGGGGAAGAACAGGATGTGGCATATGGGAAATTTCAAGGTAGGACAGAAAAAGATGCTATTCTGAAAGGGGATAAAAGAGTTAAAAAGCTAACTATATTAATGAAGCAAAGGGAGTGGGACAGAGAATAGATAGACAGTTGGAAACTCAGGAGGTTAAATGGAAGGTGAGGAAGGCTTTGGAATGTCACACGGGAATGGGAAAGCCAGGGCCAGGTCCGTTAGGGGAGAAGGAGGCTGGCTGAGGAACCAACTGGGATCCTGTGGAGGGAGCAGAAGGGTGTGATGGGAAAGGCCTTTGTTCACAAGGAGTTCCAGGTGGGAGACGGGCACACCTGAAATAAAAGCTTAGCAGGGGATGGAGAGGAAAGGTCTGAGGAAGTAAACGTACAAATACTATACACTGTTACACAATTATTGAACTCTCACACTCTAAGTCTGGCAGATAGGTTATACATTAGAGTATTAATATTAATGTGAGACCGTAAAGATGGAAATTACTGCCCCAGCAAACAACCAGGGTACCCTTTAACCTTACACAGTGGGATAACTAGACCTACATTCAATCTCTTATAACAGACAGTTTCCACATCAAAATGGCAATGAGGAATGGGAATGGAGTGGGCCAGAGGCAAGTTGGCCAGCTTCTGCTATGTATTCCTCAAGCCTGCTGTGTCTTCTGGTTGAGTCTCTGCACCTACAATGGTATCTTAAGAATTGTGCTAGTCCTGTGCCCTTGGGGCACTGAGTTTCTGTATCAATTGTCTGAAAAAAAGATAGCTTGCTGCCAACCTGAGACCCCATAAAATGTCAATGGGAAATGCTGGAGACCATAGTAATAATAATAGATAATAGATACTATTTATAGACTATTGATGCTAGTTATTGAGTTTAGTTTGTGCTAGGTTGTCCCAAAAACCTTGCATGTATCAACTGGTTTAATCTTCACAAAAATCACAAAAATCAAAAATCATGAAAGAGCTGTTATTATTACTATTTCTGTTTCCAGAAATGAGGCCCAGACAGAGTGATGTTATGCAGCAAAGTGTAGAAGGACTCAAACCCAGCAAACTGACTCCGGAACCTTAATCATTAGCTCCTTAAATTTGTACATACCTTACAATTTACAGATCTCTTTAGAAGAGATAGAAAGATTATCTGATCCTCTCAACATTTAAAAATGAGTAAGGGGGCTTCCCTGGTGGCACAGTGGTCGAGAATCTGCCTGCCAATGCAGGGGACACGGGGTCGAGCCCTGGTCTGGGAAGATCCCACATGCCGCTGAGCAACTAGGCCCGTGAGCCGCAACTACTGAGCCTATGCATCTGGACCTTGTGCTCCGCAACAAGAGAGGCCGCAACAGTGAGAGGCACGCGCACCGCAATGAAGAGTGGCCCCCGCTCGCCACAACTAGAGAAAGCCCACGCACAGAAACGAAGACCCAACACAGCCAAAAATAAAAATAAACAAATAAATAAAATTTTAAAACATTAAAAAAAATGAGTAAGGAACATCTTTATCTCCGTTGTATAAATAGGGAAACTGAGGCTCAGAGACATCAAATTACTGGTGTAAGAAATCAATAGCACTAGGACCAGCCAAGGCAGAGGTTGAAAGCTACAACTTCTCAATGCTAAAATGCCACACCATCTCTCACTTCTGTTTTAGTAGTCTTGTTGGGGAGGATTAAATTGCATCTACACAATCAGATATGGGGGGGGAATAAAAGCTGTATCTAGGGTTTATGGGGTTGGCATGAAAGTCCTGATACCTGAAAACAGGGCATTATCTCCAGGCTGAAATATGATTTCATACAGCGTCAGTGTCAGGGAGTATCCGTGGGAAGAGAAAGGAGGAGGAGAAGCTGACCAAGTGAGCAGGTATCTAATAGCTGGCTCCCAAAATGACCCCTTCTTGGAGCCTGTCGCCTGTCAGAGTGGCTTTGCTGCGGCAGCAACCTGGGAGAGTGACCAAAAAGCAACGTAGGGATGCAAAGGCAGAGGAGAGAGGAACACTAGTCCGAACCTGCAAGGGAGCCCTTTATTGTGTCTTTTCTGGTTAACGCCCCTCTTGCCTTCATGCCCTCTCCTCCACCCCTCCCATGCGGTGCCCACCGTACCAAACGTTGTAATTCAACCCCCGGCTGCCAGTCCTAGGGTTCTGTCTCTTTTCTCAATTACCCCAGGAACAAATCAATTATTTGGAGGTCCTCATGGTTTCTAGTAGCCAGGGCATTGCAGCTCTGGCTCATATTACCCACTAACTCATCATCCTTCCATTACACGCTTCACACCCAGCCACATTTGCTTCTGATCCGCAGTGACACCCCCCACACACACACTCCTTTTTTTTTAACTGCAGTCCAATTGCGCTGACATGGTTAGGAATCGGAAGTAATGGCTATTGCGGTCAACTCCCTGAGTAGCGGAAGCTTGAGGCAGGGACGGGGAAGCCTAGAACGTGCCTCTCTCCTTAGCGACATCGTCCCCTCCCGAGGCCCTGCTGGCTAAGGGGCAGCGGCCAAAACCACGCATCCCGGGGCTCCTGCCCCTTGGCTCCTGCCACCGCGGCTGCTGCTATGGAAACGCCAGGCGTAGACACCGGACTGAAATTAAACACTCATCCGGGACCGGGACCAGAGCCGGGGTCAGCCTGCTGCCTCGGTCGCCATAGCAACATACGGAGGGGAAGGCAGCGAACCGAGCGCGCTGCGCGGGATACTCACTCCATCGCGGGGCTCCGGGCGGCCGGGCGCGCTGCTGCGGGGCTCTACGGCGCTGCTCGCTTCTGCCGGAGCCGGGCGCTCTGGGCGCGCCGCGCGCGAGGTGGAGCCGGGAGCGTCTCCCCTCCCCGCCCGAACCCCCTCCTCCCCTTGAGGGTTGAAAGTGAAAGCTCAGGCTCTCTCAGCTCCCAGCCTGCGAATAAAACGGGAAGCAATTGGATAATGTTGTTCGCTGGGCACTAGACAAGCCACTCCACTTAAGTGTTTGGGGAGGGAGCGCGCTGGCAGCTGCGCGCCGGGCGATGTGGCCACCAGCGCGCAGGGCCCCGGCGCCCGAGGCGCCAGGTGCGCTGGCGGCTCCCCTGGGACGGGCGGCGCGGCCCTGAGACACCGGGGACTGGTGGGAGAGGGAGGTGCGCGGCTGCGGCGGGTGGCACAGCCCACAGGGCGCAGGAAAACGATTGAGTCATTGGCAAGGTTGCAGCTCGGAAGTTGCAAGAGGAAGAAGCATCTGGCCTCTGCAAATAGCAAGTACTGCCCCCAACAGGCTGGGCACAGGTTCGGAAACGCAGCTGAGCCAGCTAAGTGGGCATCCATCTGAGTTTCCCAAGGTAAACTCCAGCTGCGCTGCGGCGCGTTAATGCGGTGTTCCATCACTTTGGCTACCCCACGCCCTTCTTATCACTCCACGTTCTGCGTATTCCCGCCTGCCAGAAAGATACTGCCCAGCGTTACTTTCCCCAATTGGTTCTTTGAAAACAAGACATACTGAATATGGTTTCCCAAATTACCACTGCCCCACCCCACGGTTATAGGCCTCCCTGGGGCATATATTCCCTCCCTACACCCGCTCTGAGAATCCGCTACTCCTAACCGTTTCCCGAGTGGGAACCTGGCTCCCCATCCAGGGGCCCTGCACCTGCTGCAGTGAAGAGTAGATGGGACAAGCTTCAGGCTTTCACTGTATCTTACTGCCCGGCCCCTCTGTGAGGAGGTATCTGCTAGGTGCTGAGGATGCAACCCTAAGCATAGGCATCACAGTCCCTGTCTTGGTGGAGCTCACAGCCTAATGCAGAAGGACAAAGCACAGAGAAAGAAAAAAAATAAACATCATCACAGGCTGACGATATTGCTATAAAAATTAAGTAGTAAAATGCTGTGATGAATGTTTTTAAATTAACTTGTGATGATTACACAACCCTTGAATTTACTGTAAAGTATTAAATTGTACATTCTGGGTAAATGTAATATAATAATTGTATTTCATTATGGCAGTTAAAAAAATATGGAGAATCAAAGGGAAGAGGACCAGCTAAGGAAAGGTGTTCAGGAAAGCCCCCCTGAAGGGACTGGCATGAGAGGGGGAATGGCTAAGACATGCAAGCCACAGGGGAAAGGGCATTCCAACCAGCCATCAGCTTGTCTGGTGGCTCTAGATGGGGAAGAGCTCTACACACTCAAGGGACTGAAAGGAAACCAGTGCAAAGCGTTCTGGGTAGATTCACTCCCTTCCTTTCTCTCTGGAAAGTGAGCCACAAAGTCAAACCCAGTGAAGATTCACAGAGATATTTTGTGGAAAGAGATTATAGATCTTCTCCAGGTTTCCATTCAGAGAATCCAGTGTGAATTTGGAGATCAGAAAACCCTCCCTCAGCCCATGTCCCTCTGCAGCTACCATCCTATCTTTACTCTTCCCCTTCATAGTCAAGCCTCTTTAAAGGATTGCCCATACTCACCATCTCTACACCCTTACCTCCTATTTACTCCTTGCAGCATATATAATTAAGTTCAGCTGTGAGTAATCAAGAGGTTTAACCAGGAAACAGGTTTGTCTTTCTACCTCTTGTAAGTTCAGAGTCCTGGACCAGTTTAGCAGTTCTCAAAGAGCTAAGAGACCCAGACTCCTCCAAAATGTTGCTCTTTTATTTGTGGTGTCCCTTCCTAAAGTCATTTCATGATCCAAGTTAGCTGCTTAGGCTCCAGCCACCGTGTCTGCATCCCAACCAGCACAAAGGTGGAAGAAGCAAAGCAGAAGAGGCAAAGGAAGCGTACCAGCTGCCTTTTAAGGAAGGCTCCCAGAAGCTGCCTCAGGACACTTTCACTTACATCTCTTTGGCCAGAATTAATTCACATGACCATGTGAATAGAAGCATAGCACAGCCAAAAGTCAGGGGCTCCATTCCCATGAAAGAAGGGGAAATGGATACTGGGGGGACAACCAGCAATATTTGCCATATTCCTTGATCCTTAGCATTCTAGCTTCTGCCTCCCGGGTACCACTGACCCTGCTCACCATAGAGTCACCAATGCTGAATGCAATGGGCATCTCTCAGTCCTCTTCCTGTGTGACTTATGACCAGCATTTGACATTCTGACCACTCCTTTTTGTATTTTTTACTTTAAGTTGGGTTTATTGAGGCAGAAGTTACGAACAGTAGAATTCATCCTTTGCAGGTGTACAGGTCTGTGAGTTCAGATACATTATACAGTCGTGTAACTACCTAGTAGTTACAATACAGTCACAATACAGAACATTACCATCACCCTAAGCAGTTCCTTTGAGTCTCCTGATAGCAATCCCCTCCTCTCATCTCCAGCCCCTGGCAACCACTGACTTGATTTTTGTCCCCATGGTGTTGCTTTTTTCCAGAATATCATATAAATGGAATCAAACTGTATGTAGCCTTTTGTGTTTGGCTTCTCTCACTTTGCAAACACTTTTGAGAGTCCTCCATGTTGTTGTGTGTACAGGCAGTTCCTTTTCATTGCTGAATTGTATTCCACTGTACAGAGGCGCCACAATTTATTTATCCATTCACCAGTTGATGGATATTTACATTGTTTCCACTTTGTGTCAAATACTAACAGAACTGCTACATACATTTGTGTACAGGTCTTTGTGTGAACATATGTTTTCATTTCTTTTGGGTCAATACTAGGGTCACTCCTGTTTTGAAGCACTTGTTCTATGACACCACACTGCCTCGACTCTAGCTACCCCTTATCTGCTACCTGTCTCTTAAATGTCGGTGTTCTGCTGGGTCTGTCCTCAACTTGCTGCACTTCTCACTGTGCATACCGTCCCTGTGCAATTTCATCTCCTGCTGTGGCTTTACTTACCCACTGACATGGTGCTCACTTCCAAAACTAAATCTCTAGTCCACATCACTCTCAAATTTCAAACCTGAATATCCGAAGGCCACTGTAACATCTTCACAAACACCTCAAACCTAGTATGTCCGAAATTCACTCATCATTTTCACCTGTAAATCTCCTCCTAATACCCTGCCTACCTATCCTGACAACAGAGAGGGAAGTGTCCTCACAGAAACCTGGGCATTGTCTTTGATTCCTAACCGTCCTGACTTGCTGTACCCCGTCAGTCAGCAAGATTGATCCAGGCTACCTCCTGAATAGCCACAGAGCCATTCACTTCTCCCTATCCTCATGCTGTAGATAAAAAAGCCTCCCTCCTGGCCTCCTGGCCTCCAGTCCCTTCTTGTTCCAACCCATTCAACTGAACAGCCAGAGCAATCTTCCAAGAACACAAATCTAATCATATAATCCCCTTGCCTAAAACCTTTCAATGGGCATCTCTTAACTTTAAGATAAAGGTTAAATTGAATTGTAGGTGCATCTAAGTTCTTTGAAGTTAGTAGATTGACTATTACAATTTTAAAATGCACTAGAGAAACAAGATTTAATATATTTTATAGGGCTGGCTTAGACTTTGTTAAGAGTTACAAATACATCATTTGCTATGTTTAATTTTAGGAAAAAAATAACAGGCTTTAGAGTCAAACAGACTGATTAAAATTCCAGCTTGGTCATTCACTAGCTTTGTGATTTTGAACCTATTACTTAACTTTAGTCTCAGGTTTCTTTACCTATAAAATGAGGACAATAATACTTATCTTTAAAGGTTAGTTTGAAAGTTAGATACAATATGTATACATTGCCTAGCACAGTGCCTGGTACTAGTAGATTCTCAGTAAACAGTAGCTATAGTAAGTTTTCTCATCATCATCATCATTACATTGTAACTTTCCTCTGAAATCTCATATATTTTAACAGCCATCTTTATGCATCTTCACAATATTCCTTTGAAGAGGTGAAACCAATACAGATATAGATACTTAGATGATCAATTTGTTTATTCTCATTGATTAAATGAGAATGTTACACTAGATAATATATTTATTTATTCATTAAAAATTTACATATATATGCATATATATAATATATATATAGTATAGCTACAAAGTAGCAGGCTATGGCTAGGTGGATCCATTGATACACATTCTCTAATAGTTTATTCATTTAAGCTGAGCTCACCAGGTACTGTCAACACACCAAATACATATTAACTGACTTGGAAGTCAATAACTTAACAGATCCAAAGTCTTCAGCCTCCTGGTCTAAAAACAGAATGACCAGCTCTGAGAGAGTATCTACCAGGATTTTTATATAGGTATAATTAATAAACTTTAGAACAGGAATTTTTAAACTGGGGATCATGGTGGGCTTTAGAAATCTGCCTGAGATTATAGGCAGAATTATGAATTGGGGAGTGTGTGAGGGATAGAGAGTAGGGTGTCCATAACCTACATTGGGATCTCAGTGTTTCCTAATTCAAAACAAACTCTTAATATGACTACTTTAGATATAATTCTGAGCATATTTGGTTAAATGGTTTTCTGGTTTACTAAAAATAAAAACACACAATTAGAAGGGGTTGGAGAGAAACAGGAAAAAGTGTTACTTCAGGCAGTTTAGCTAAAAGTGAGGAAGAAAAGTGTGAAAATGGGCACAAGACAACAAAACAAAATAACAAAAATGTCAGTATGGAATCCTTCAGTGTAGGACAAGCAACCCTACACACCACAGTAGCTCCTGAGACCATCACAGGATAATCATATTCAGCGATTTGTGTTAAAGACTAAATGGACTTCCAAATTTTTCCATGTATATTAGGTTGTTAATTTTATACCTCGCCTAGGCTGAAAGTTTAGTTACTTGGAAAGTATATTCAGTGCTCATGTTCACTTTCCTTCCTTGTCAATGTTGGATAAATGGAGATATTATTATCATTTTAAGTCTATCTGGGGAGGAAGAAAATAAAAATAAGCACAGTCACTTTGTCAGGTTCTAGGTACCATTCCAATACATTCACAAACCCAAAGCAAACCATTAGGTTAATAATTAAAATATAAAAACATCAGTCTTTTAATTTGCTTGGCATTACTGGATTTCAACTACACTCCTAGAAGTATTATGTCCTGTGGAGCTTTACGTACTTTTTATATTTTATAACAAGGATCATTCTACCCTTTTACTTTCAGGTCAATAATGTTACTATTAGAGAGATGGAGGAAAGAAAGCTATCTCTCACAGAAGTTGGGTATTTGTTCATCTGGAGCTGCTCATGTGTGGGGGGCGGGTATAATTAAACAGTTTACAGAGCTGCATTGATCTGCAGACCCACCCCCCACTTGGTTTACAGAGCTGGAATTAACATCGTGGACTCACTGTTAGCCTTCATTTCTCACTCTTCTTCCACCATTAATAAGTTCTCTCTGAAAATATGGCACTTCCAATAGCTTCTTGTGATACTACTGATGCTGGGTAAAATTAGCCCACAGATCGTGACAGGAAGGATGTCACGCAAAGAGCTCTTTTCTTTGGTTAAACATGGGCAAAGGTAATCTCTCTTTTTCATAGTCTTCTACTGATTTCTCTCTATATTTATGAGTCTGCTCCGACAAGACACCGATAGCATTGACTTCTGAGTCATGGATGATTCTTGCAATCACAGTCTATTGATGATGGGAAGGGTTCTGGGGTTACCTAGTCCAACAGCCAACACAAACTTCTGATTGACCTGGGATCATCTTCCTTGTTGAAACGCATTTATTGTTTTCTTTTAGCTCAAAAAACTGAAAAGCCCTGTTTGTTTTTTGTTTTTAGAATCCTCTCATCCACTCACAAGATGACGTATGTGTTCAGAACAGCCCATGATTATGCGTGTACAGATGTAGCAAGAAAACTTATTTCACCACTGCCAAGTCTGACCTATGATGGAAGATGAACAATGACCTCTCAGAGATAACCCAGTGCCACCATGGACTCATCAAGGGGACTTTGCCAAGGAAAAACCGCCCCTTAACCACATATGGGAGAGAAACCAATCCAGTGTCACCCAGACACACTGCACACTGGTTAAGCTGAGAGCCAGAAGAGCTAGATGAAGTTCAATTGCTATAAGGCTATTAATACTAAATTTAGTATAATCTTATCAGCTCTCCTTTGCTGAATAAAGCTGGAGAAGCTAATTGGTTACTTGGTGGTATCTTTAAAGGTAGGCTTACGTATATCGTCAATTAAATACTTTCATCTCCTGATACAGACATTAAACGTCAACATTAAAAGTAGCACTACCTAAGATGGACCTCAAGTTTTTTTGGAATATGCTTTGATGAGGCTCATTAGAAAGATGGAAACCATCTCTCTCTTCTGAGAGCTGGAAACCTGGATTTATCTTTGAAGTAGAATGTTCTTTTGCTCTAGGAAAAATGTGAGGAGAACATTTACTTATGCAAATGCAATCAAGTACCCATTAGACTGTTAGTCCTATGGGGACAGGGATTTATTTTTCCATTTTGTTCACTCATATGTCCCCTAGAACAGTGCCTAGCACATGGTAGGCTCTTAATAAATATTTGTTGAATTAAAATAATGAGAAAATTCCTCTTAAGCAAGACCTCAAGAAGTTGTACTTTCTTGGATGTATCTTTTGTCAGATCCAGGTCTTTACAGTTGACGGTTCCCAAAGAAAATGCATCTTTCTCTAAGTATGCATTGACTGCCCTCTGCCTGTATAGTACTGTTTGTGTATGTTATGTTGCCATCTAAGGAATCAGAGACATGGTGCAGATCTGTCTTCTCTTCCTTTGATGCTGGAGAAGTTTTGTAAAGGAACTAGATAATGCTCTAGGCAGTACAACTTGGTCTAGATTTCGATGATTCCCCTATGATATCAATACTGAATAAACCTAGACTTTGGGAATATGTGTGGGGCCACATATTATGTTTAGTATCATTCAGGGGTCCACAGGACAGAATTCCATTCCTGTAAGTAGGGCAGGGTTTCCAGTGAAGGAAGGAGGTAGTCCCACTGTCAGTCACCCTGGGAATGGGTCAGCCTTAGGATGGGAAATCTGACCTGCAGAGAGCAGTGTTAACAAGGGTTAGGGGAAAGACACTGTGGTAGGAACTGGGACTATAGCAATGCATGAGACATGGTGTCTGCCCCTTAAAGCGCTCACAGTTTCATAGAGGAAAGGCATATATATAATCAAAATTGAAATACAATGTTTTAAGTGTGATTACAAAGGTGAGGCGTAGTAGAGAAATAGGAAAATCTTGCTGGAGACGTTGATGCTTGGGCTATGTCTTTAAGGATGAATAACATTTAACCAGAAGTGTGCATGTGTGCACATGTTTGTGTATATCTTGGTGTGTCTGTGTGTCCAAAGAGGTAGGGAAAAGTAGAGAGAAGATGTTCCAGAAAGAGGGACCAGCAAAATCAAAGACAAAGAAACAGGAATCAGCAGGGTGATGTCTACATATTTCTGGCATTTGCTGGAGTAGGAGGCAAAGAGAAGGACCACAATATCACTCCACTCCAGAGGCCCCATTTACATACAACAGAGTACAATGGTGCCCCCTGGAGTTGTGGTCCTGAAGGAGGTGGTTAAAAGTTGAGGCTGGAGAAGGTCACTAGAGGACTTTGCCTGCAGAAGCTTAAGTAAGGGACAGGATGACGTTGGCAAACACAGCATCCCTTCTTACCTCCAAATCACAAGCAGGGCACTGTAACTGGAGACACTCAGGGTCTCTTAGTTTAGGATGGACAGCTAGTTAGAAGCCTGCTGCCACAGTTCAGACAAGAGATGATAAGGTCTTAAATTAGGGCAGCCATAGTTGGCATGGAAAGGAAAGAGAGTCAAGAAATACGCCAGGACACAGAATGTGTGGGTAAGAGAAAGGCACCAAGCCTCATTCTCACGGCTCGAATGACTCACTGAAAGATAAGACCAACTGAGACAGAGCATTCAAGAGCAGCCTAGAGGTGCCACCAGGGGATTCTGACCTCAACAAACGAGCGGCTGATCCTCATTTCCCTCTGGGCTGGGACCACCTTGTACTTTGTTGTGTGACCTATGAAACACATTAAGCTGCTCCCAGGAGGGCTATGCAGAGAGGTCAGGAGAGAAGTAATATCTGAGGAACCAATGGAATTTAATTCTCTGCCAATCTGGATTGCTGTGAAAGTACGGTATCAGAAGACCCAGGGGAAAAATAAGTGATACAACTGATTATTCAAACGTTGTATTTTTGGTTATATGTTAATCTAAAGAACTAGGTAAGATACTCCCAATAAGAAATCATTTGATTTTCAGGTAGCAAACTTTCCATCATTAGAAAGATCAGTAAGTTAGTCCAGGCATCCTCCCAGCTACCAGTCGCCATTTGTCCCCTGTTAAATCTCCATTCACAGATAGTTTTTTTTTTTTTTTTTTTTTTGCGGTACGCGGGCCTCTCACTGTTGTGGCCTCTCCCGTCGCGGAGCACAGGCTCCGGATGCGCAGGCTCAGCGGCCATGGCTCATGGGCCCAGCCGCTCCGCGGCATGTGGGATCTTCCCAGACCACGGCACGAACCCGCGTCCCCTGCATCGGCAGGCGGACTCTCAACCACTGCGCCACCAGGGAAGCCCCACAGATAGTTTTTAATGTTCTCCTTTGAACCAAGTGAACTGCACCAACCTTTCCCTCCCATCACCTTTGTCAGTTACACTCACTGACACGCCTCAAACCTCTGTAGGCCGGTATCATCCTCATATCATGTGAATGTTTTATGCAAACCCTTTCATCATAGCTTCTTGACCTCCTCAAACCCAACAAATTTACTTCCATTCCGCTGAAGGCAGCTACACCCACCAGATTTCACGTTGAAAAGCCAAACATGAATGTAGCCTATTTTTAAAGAAAAGGTAAGTAACAGTCTTGTTTTACTTTCTCGGATTTCCAGAATCCACATTCTTCCATATCCACTTTTTTCCCCTCTACCCCTACAAACATACTGCACCATGAAATTAGCAGGGGGTACTGCTGGGTTGAGGTCCAAAGCTCAGGAAAGAGACAGTGCAGTGGCACCTCCACACTCTTCTGGCTGTCTCTCTCCCAGCCACGCTGGATGTGTGAGCAGTCCCTGGGGGCACAGATTTGGGGAGCAGAAGCTGAGGAAAAGTATGGGACCACAGCAGTTTCCCTTCTTGCTTCCCAGACCTACTATTCTTGGTCCTGCACCTCTCAGACTGTTTAGGAAAAATGGAAGTACACCCTGGCCTCTTTCTAATGAGTAAGAGAGAATGCTTCCACTTACATCTCCAATGTTTGCCCAATGAGTATGACACCAATGAAATGCCGACCTGGGCAGCGAACCTGAGTCAGTGAGAAGGTCCAAGTCTGGGTCAGGCTAAGATTTGTGGCCTCCAGGGAGATAGTGTCTCAGTTAACCATTTGAAATAGGGTAATCTTTTTTTTTTTTACAGCCCTCCCCACTCCTTTTCTATCTTCTGTGCCATTTTATCTAAGATGCTAGCCAAGGATAGTTTCAGGTGAGTTTGTCAACTCAGCTCACAAAAGACCAGGCATGTATTTTAAATGAGTAAAGAGGGCTGGGTAGAGGGACAATAGGGAACCGTGGGGACTATGACCGACCGTGGGGACCATACTCCATGTGGAAGTGGTACCCTCTACTCAGCCCCAGCCAGCTACCACCATGTACAAATATAGGTCTGGTGTGCCTAGAACTTCTCAATTTTCTCAAGGGAAACAAACACAAAACCTTTATTTTTGTATAAAATCTCCCCCAAGAAAGTGGTGAATGACTACTAAAAATTTTTAAATAATCCTATGGCTCAGAGGGCCATATTTGGCCCTTTCCAAGCCCTGGTTTAAGGGATCAGCTGCGATGAGTCTGAATTTCACAAACCACATGGATATTTCACAGTTTCCCTGTAGAGTCACACACTTGGCTACATGGCTATCTAGTGATCAATGGGCAGCAGAGGCGGCCTCTGGACTTCTGTGAAAGATGTTGGTTGATATGAAGGAGGAGAGGTCAGGGCATACACAAGTTTTCTTGAGGGAGTTATGGGTTTCAGGATAAGTCAGAACAAGCCACTTAATGCAGGTAAGTGACAGGAGGGGAGTAAGAATACTTCTTACCAAACTCAGGAGCAGCAGCAGTCCTTGAATATCCCACCCACCGCCATCCCCCACTCCTTCCACGGAGATGACTGGCTCGAAGCCCACTCTCTTTGGACTGTATGTACCTCTGACGGACAAGACGGCAGCCAGAAGCCCATATGTCCCAACTGTCAGACCCTCTGCCTAGGGTGGTATTTCTGCCTCCCAAGTTGTCCTTGAGGCCTCTTTGACCTACTCCCCTGTTCTCCAGGATCCCTGCCTTGACTCATGGTTCCAGTTAATGTTACAGGTAACTTTTCCCCTGGGCATTCTGTTCAACTTGACCTACAGCCCTCTGTGCCAGCATCTTAAGCAACTTACAAAGAACTTGAGCTAAGTGTGTTTGTCTCCAACAACACAAATAACTTCCTCCCTTTTAATCTTCCATATTCATAAGCATCATTTCCACAGCTCTCCAAAACCAAAACATTAGAAAGTGTTTAAGTTAAAACAAAAATAGTGACCAGGGGAGAGGATGGATCTAAAAAGTGAAATTGATCTCAAGAACCTCAGAACCTTTCCCAGCCTCACAATCCTCCCACAGAGATTCCTATTTCCATGGAGGGCACTTAAGGACAAAAAATATTTTAAAGTTCCTTTCCTCATCAAATGAATCTCTGATGCTCGGATTTCAGACACTGTGACTGGTCTTGGGAAAAATATTTGGGTACCGGGGTAGTCTTTCAAATAATACTGATTTTTGAATGAATATTAAAGTTCCAGTATAAAGGAACAGATGGACCAGATCAAATACAACATTGTGCAAATCACAGGATTCTCCCATCCAAATAAAATGCTAACAATCAATGCTTTTTAGACTACTTCTGGGCTTGGACTTCCTGTGCTACAAAGCAAAAGTGTTCTAGAATATGTCTTGCTTCTGTGCCATGTGTCTTTCAATTTCCTTATGAAAACGAAAAGAGGTCTGTGCCCCCATCAGCCCCGCAGGAGCCAGGTCAAGCACCAAACCAAGTGCAGACTGCCAATCTTAAGAGGGGTGAGGGGAGGACACAGATTCGGGGGCAATCTGAGGTCAGAACCAGCAAACTTGAGGAGTGGCAGGGTGAAGATACCAAGAAACCCAAGAAAAAATGTGTAATCTTATAAGTGGCTGGATCTGAGTACAAGGAAGTAGAGATGGTTAGATGGAGGGACAAGCAAGTCTCAGGGGTCCTCCTGTAAACATTTCACATGGTGAGACCACAGGAGGAGTTTTCAGGTGTGGACTGTGTTGCTATTATTAGAGTTAAGTGTAAAGAGTAAGCGCTTCTGGGGCTTCCCTGGTGGCGCAGTGGTTAGGAATCCACCTGCCAATGCAGGGGACACGGGTTCAAGCCCTGGTCCGGGAAGATCCCACATGCCGCAGAGCAACTAAGCCTGTGCGCCAGAACTATTGAGCCTGCACTCTAGAGCCCGTGAGCCACAACTACTGAGCCCACGTGCCACAACTACTGAAGGCCGTACACCTAGAGCCTGTGCTCCGCAATGAGAGAAGCCACCACAATGAGAAGCCCGCGCACCGCAACGAAGAGTAGCCCCTGCTAGCTGCAACTACAGAAAAGCCCACGTGCAGCAATGAAGACCCAAACAAAGCAGCCAAAAATAAATTAATTTATTAAAGTAAGCGCTTCTGAAAATTTGGACAGTTTTGGGTTTTAACACACCCATAACCCATTCTGCCTTGCCAGAATCCTGGAGCCCATAGGGACAATGGTTACTTGTTGGCATATCACATATTTGGAGCATTTTCTTTAGTTTTGACTTTAATCTTAATTACTAAGGTTTTCTTCAGTTGTTGAAGTGCCTCTAATAAGTCATCACCTTTTTTGTTCTTTTATTTTGATACCATATCAAAATCTCAACCAATAAAAAAGATGTGGTATATATTGATACATACAATGGAATATTAGCCACAGAAAAAGAAAGAAATCTTGCCATTTGCAGCAACATGGATGGACCTAGAGAATATCATTCCAAGGGAAGTAAGTCAGAAAAAGACAGACAAATATTATACAATATAACTTATATGTGGAATCTAAAAAAAAAAATACAAATGAATCTACTTACAAAACAAAGACAAAAAAAAAAAAAAAAAAAAAAAAGAAAGGGCTTCCCTGGTGGCGCAGTGGTTGAAAGTCCGCCTGCCGATGCGGGGGACACAGGTTCATGCCCTGGTCCGGAAAGATCCCACATGCCGTGGAGCGACTGGGCCCGGAAGCCATGGCCGCTGAGCCTGTGCGTCCGGAGCCTGTGCTCCGCAACAGGAGAGGTCACAACAGTGAGAGGCCAGTGTACCGCAAAAAAAAAAAAAAAAAAAAAAACAGAAAGAGACACACAGACACAGAAAAGAAACTTATGGTTACCAAAGGGGAAAGGTACAAGGGATAAATTAGGAGTATAGGATTAACAGATATATACCACTATGTATAAAATAGAGAAGCAACAAGGATTTACTATATGGCACAGGGAACAATATTCAATATCTTGTAATAACCTACTATGGAAAATAATCTGAAAAAATTTATGTATATATAACTGAATCACTCTGCAGTACACTTGAAACTAACACAATATTGTAAATCAACTATACTTCAAAAAAATCTCAACCAACCCTGAAGACATATCTACTATTGGCAGAGATACTAATTCTCGAGCTTCTAATAGGTGGCTGCCTGAATAGAATGAGCTACAGTTAACTATATATAAAATAAAATATTTTAAAATTATAGTATTGATATATCAGAACAAGCTACACCTTGGTTGTTTTCAATATATGAGGCTTTATCAAGTAATACCATATTAGGATTACCATCAGGGTTGAATACAAGGCAGGTCAAAAATGAAGATGGTGGCACAGACTGGAGATTGGTCACTTATAGGAAGATTGAACAAATAAGGAGATACATGTGGATAATAGGTTTCTCAGTATCAGAGAATGAAGTAATAAATATAGAAAGGAAAAAAACAGAATAAAATCTGTGGTGTTGGACTGAAATTAGAGGTATTGGTGCTACCTCATGGTTTTCAATTTACATAGAGTTATATGTAGAGATAAATATAGATACAAATGTGTGCACATGTAATATATACACACAAACATATATTCCCTACCTCCACCCACTGCGTGGGAACAGTGACACCCCAATAAAAATGAGGACATCTAGTCCTCAGGTCTGGGTTTCTAGATATCATTCTCCACTATAAGGACCAGTGCTTCTTGGAGAAATGTCTTGTTCTAAAACTGGGACTGGAAAAGTACAAGATGAGCCTGAAACAACTTATGGCAGAAAGCAAAGAAGTACTCAAAGAATGATGGAACATATTGAAAGGACCCAGGCACCAACCTGAACTGATTTGGTCTCAGGGGCCATGTTGGGGGCAATAGAAATAATGATAGAAACAGATTATAACCCACTGAATGAAAGAGAAATCCATGAGTCAATAGTGGTGGAAAGGAAAGAGGGAGGGAAAGAGAGAGAAAGCAGCTTAGTTGAATGATAAATGGGCTACTGAGAAGAGAACTTTATAGAGGAGAAGCCTTAAAGACACCGCTTCAACCAAGTGATCAAAGTAAACATCCCCAGTAATGGGACCAAATGACACCCTTCTCCACCTGATAGGATGCTGTGAGAAGAGTAAGCATCACTTCTGTGCTATTCCTGCCAAAGATGCATAACCTGTGTTAGTCATAAGGAAGCATCAGGCCAATTCAGATTGAGGGACACTCTATGAAATAAATGACCTATAATCTTCCAAGGTGTCAAGGTCATGAAAGTCAAGGGAAGTGTGAGGAACTGTTCCAGACAAAAGAGACATGACAACCAAATGCAACTCTTGATTCCGAACTGGGTCTTTTTCCTACACAGGATATTATTAGAAAGCTTGAGTGTGGTCTGAGGATTGTACAGTAATAACATATCAAAGTTAATTTCCCAATTTTGATAGTTGTATTGTGGTTTTAGGAAATATCATACACATTAGACAGTGATAGGACATCGGGTTTGCAAATTACTCTCAAATAGCTCAGGAAATAAGAGGTTTTGGCAGTATTTCCAACTTTTTTGTGAGTTTATGATTGTTTCATCTGTTAAATATATACGACTATGCATAAAATATATAAAGTTTGTGATGTTAATAAACTGTAACAATTCCCTTGATAAACAGACAAAATATATCCATTATCTTGTGTACATATATTTATTTTTTAATAACTATACCAGTATAATCTCAGGATTTTTAGTAATTGCTGTCTTTAACAGAGCAATCAAGTTTTTTCTCTAGACACAGAAAACGTGAAGCAAAAAAGCAAGAACTATATAGCTATTTTTGTCCACAAGTCTCTTTGGATAAAGAAATTACCTTTTATAATTTAATTCAGGTGAAGACACGATTTTGTGATTTTGTAATCTTTTTTAAAATTTTTACTGAAATATATAGTTGATTTACAATATTGTGTTAGTTTCAGGTGTGCAGTAGAGTGATTTATATATATATATATATAAAATTTTTTTACATTCTCTTCCATATAGGTTATTACAAGATATTGAGTATAGTTCCCTTGATTTTGTAATCTTAAACAAAGTGATTTTAGGTAATCTAACTAGCTGAACTAAGAGAGAATTTAGGAAATTCAAATTAATTAGGCTTTCCATGAAAAAAATCTATCTAAGACTGGCATAGAGGGAAGAGATAAAGTTGTTTTTAAACTAATTTATTAAGTCAGTTTAATTTTCAGAGTCATCTTGATTATGAATATTTCAAAAAGCTGTTTTCCATACCTTTACATTATGATATGTTAAAATCTCCAACATGTTTTTTTTTTTGGCTGTACGCGGGCCTCTCACTGTTGTGGCCTCTCCCGTTGCGGAGCACAGGCTCCGGACGCGCAGGCTCAGCGGCCATGGCTCATGGGCCTAGCCGCTTCATGGCATGTGGGATCTTCCCGGACCGGGACACGAACCTGTGTCCCCTGCATCGGCAGGCGGACCCTCAACCACTGCGCCACCAGGGAAGCCCTCCAACATGTTTTAAAGCAAATTTTTCCATTTGACTTTCTAATCTAGTATCCAAGGCTGTAAATGAAACTCACACTTAAGCCTTTTTTTTCCTAGGTTACAGCTTTAGCAGAAAAAATTTCTTATATAGTCAACATATTTAAATCATATTTCGAATTTTTAGTTTCTCTTATTTTAAATTTATACAAGCACTTAATATATTGAAATTTTTATAGAAGTTAACCAGAAAAGGTATTTGCTCCTGATGGAGCAAAACCTATGATTTTGAGATCTTATAATCTAACTTATCAACTCTCTCTAGAGGTAGACAAAGTATCTCTATTTGCTCAAAAACTATTTCATATTTATAAACTGGGAATTTTTATCAACTCTTATACAAGGTAGAGGAGTTTAAGAATTTAAGGTAAAAATATAGGCACTAATATTTATTAAGGATATTGATCAGCTGAAGAATAAAAACGTGTAATTAATCACCATTTGTTCTTCTTGGGAAACACAGTGTTGAAAATCTGTGTAATTTTGTGATTTTTCCCTCTGAATTTACCAAAATAGTCTTTCTCTTTTTTTCTAGGTCCATTATTTTTTCTTTTCTTTTTTTTAACAGTAGTGATAATCTCCTTTCTTTTGCCTTATTTTATAAATACTGAAGAAAGTAATTTTGGCATTATTCAATTGTTAAGAAAAACAAAAGCAGACGGTTGAATACTAAGGATTCAGCTTCCTTTTAATTTTGGTGCAGGAATTTTAACTTAGCAGATTTTGGCACAATTGGGACCACAATAAATGCACATGAAAAATTACCAGAATTCTGAAAGAAGTAAAAAGGCTCTGAGCTTGAGGGTCAGAGGAAGCCAAATTGACACAAATCGAAATACATAAACAGAGAGAATCTAGGAAGAAAAACACCAAAAACTTTTCAAACTTGCATTCAAGTGCCAGGAACAATCAGAATCCTCAGGCATACAACCAGAAAAGGTCATAGAAATCAGATTACAGATTCTTATCAACTGCCACTTGACAGAAATCACTCAATGGCCAGGCCACAGAATTAAAACCCAGATGCCACCGCTGTTGTCACCAGGGTAGATTCAACCCACCCTGTTCAACTAGAGCAAGAACCAGAAGCAGAAACAAATGTGACCAAGAATCAGTTTAGTGTGTGAGAGCCAGAGAACCCAATCGCCACATAAGCATTATGACAGGAGCCAAGAGAAGATGAGCCAAGGACCCAAGGGGTCCAGGACCAGAAAAGATCCAGGTTCGCTTTAATCTACACATTCACAGTGGAGCCTTCAGAATAAGAGTCAAAGAGTAACTCAAAGACATATGGTAAAATTATTAGCATACTATTTAATTATGCACAAGGGAAAATAATACATTAATTTCCTCTAAAAATAAAATAAAATAATACAAAATAAAATGACTTAAATATGAGAAAGAGAACTAGAGGAGACAAAAAAACAAAGCCACTTTGATTTCTTGCTTCCATGGTAAAATGCTGATCTGCCTGCAGCCAGCAAAAAGGCCTGTCAGGTGATTTTTGCCCTCAGGCAGCCAAATGGGTCATCAAAGGAAGCCATTTCAGTTGTTTATTCTGCAGAAGACCTGGGGGGTTAACTTGGACACATACAAAACAGGCAGTCTCTGCATTATGTCCTGCAGTGTATCCTTTGCCAGCACCCACAACTTTAGGTCTGCACCATTTTCTTATTCAAATTGTTCACTGATAATCGAAAAGGTAAATTAAAAGAAGTCAAAGCAATTCAGATTTCAAATGAAATTGAAGAAAAAAAAAAAGCATCTCTACTACTGTAGGTGCAGGAAGCCTTGATTGGTCTTGCTTTCCCCCATCAAGATTCTGCCTCACCACCCACTACTTCGCCTTGTTCTCCACTGTTAACAATCTTGCCATCCTGTTGTTTTTCTTCCAAGCACACAAGGTGTGCTTGTAGTGGCTACTGTTCAAGTGACCAACTTGCTCTGGGTTTCCTGGGACTTTCTGATTTAGCACTGAAAGTCCTGTATCCAGAGAAGACCCTCAGTTCCAGGCACAGTGGGACAGTTGGTCACCTCAGTACTTTCCCCTTGAATTGTAAGAATTAGGTCCACACTGCAAGGGTAATAAGATCCAAGAAAGCTGCACTTTGAAGAGGTTTCTGGAAGTATCTTGCATTTTCTATCTTTTTTAATTGTGGCAAAACATACATAAAATTTACCATTTTAACCATTCTCAAGTGTACAGTTCTGTGGCATTAAGCACATTCACATTGCTGTGCAACTATCTATCTCCAGAACTTTTTTATCCTCCCCAACTGAAACTCCATACCCATTAAACACTAACTTCCCTTTCTCCTCCCCCAGCCCTTGGCAACAAGCATCCTATTTTCTGTGTATGAATTTGACTACTCGAGGTACCTCATATAAGTGGAATCACATAATATTTATCCTTTTGTGCTTTTGGTAATTTCTTAAATTATAAATTGAATTTTACCGATTTTCAATTATAATAGCTAAAATAACCAGCTGTTGACCGAGCGCTACTAGCAGATGAAATCAATATCCAACTTTTTTTGGCCCTCTACTCACCTTTAAAAATTTATTTAGTGAATGAATGAATGAATGAATGGTTTCCCTACCTCTGCCTCAAAACTTGGGCAGGCCCCAGGACTTTTGCTGGTCACTCTTAAGGAGTAAGCAGTTGGTCACTTTCAGTAACAAACAAAAATCTCAACTCCAAAATCTGGGCACATGGGATGTCTTCTCAGAAATCCTGCCATCTTCTTACTCATTTGGTGGGTGTTTTGTGTTTGTATGTTGATACCCACTTGGCCTCTTGGTAAGAGTGAAACCCCTTGTAGCATGCACACATTGAGGAAAGAAGAAAGCAAACAGTCCATCATCTCAAATCATTAGCAAATCTAATCTAAAAGACATTGAGCACAGGCATTTGATGGGAGGCCAGTTGGAGTCCATCTACCTCCATACCTAGCCTCTTCCTTTAACTTTAAAATACCAGAGACTCTGGTCCTGAAAGCTGGAATTTCCTTGCACTTATTACATACTGTAATATTCTTTAATTTTTATACCAAAAAATTATAGGTTCACTGTTAACAGGTAGAATACTACACAGATATAAAAAATTAAGTTCATAATTTCCCACACCAATCTCATCTCCAATTCCCCAAAGGGGGAAAAAATATTAACAGGGTAGAGTCTATCTTCACCTCTTTTTCCTCATAAAAATATTGTAGCACAGTATTTCATAAAAATCATTAAAATTTTGCATCATAAAAATATTACATATCTATGTACATGTAGATGGATGTTATATTATAGTAATTATATTATATTCTTATCTTGTATCTTGCTCTTTTTTCCTAAGCAGATTATAGACTTCCCCCTCTGAGTCTCTGTAATTCCAAACTTCGGTTTGTTTTCCTCAAGAGAGAACAACAGTGGCTATTCAGGGTGTGATTTAAAGGCATAAATATAGAGGAGACGTCTGGTTGTCCCAAGCTGGCTTTGTCTAGCTACGAAAGGCTGCTGACTTTCATTCATAAAGCATAGGTGACTATGTTCTTGAATCAAAGAAAAGAAAGGAAATGAACGAATGCTCCTTCGATGGAGGAGATGAATGACCGAATTAAGTAGCCAGTTGGTTTAATTACAGCTTTCAGTTTTCCCTCATTTAATAAGCATTGCAACCATTCCACCTCTGGTCAAAAATAACAAGTAGGTAGTATTGTGTTTGTGATTACATATCTGAAATCTATGAAGGGAAAAACAAATAGTAAATTCATTCTCTGCATTTTTCTTCTTATGGTTTACATGTGATCTACCTATTTTGCTAAAGTCTCACTGTTTCTAAACGGTGCTTTTTAGACCTTCAGCATCTGTAATGGGAGGAATGCTAAGTGTAAATGCAGATTCCTAGGCCATGTTTTGACCTCTCCTGGATGAAAATATCTGCAAATAGAATTTGTATCAAAAAAAATTTCCGCAGGTAATTCTAGCATACACTAACTTGTTTGAAAACTACCCCTAGGCCTCACCACAGGCTCAGAGATTTGCTGATCTCATCTTTTAAAAGACTCTAATCATCTTCTCTAGACTTCAGATACCTAGCATCCCCCCACCTCCTCCCCTTTTCTGTCCACCACCCCCAAGCATGTTACGAAAACAGGAAGCTTGCATACTCTTGGGTCCAGCTCTATGCAGGCAGGCTCTGAATAGCTCCTGGGTCCCCAGAACATGAAGAAGGAGCTGCTGATTTAATTGGGCCTAAGAATTGCCCTTGACTCTTTGTGTTCAGACCTAGGAAATAGTAGTTCTGAGTCTGCTGGGACCCTAACAAGCATTGGAGATAAAACGTTTTCTGTCTCTAGGATAGGCTAGAGCAGCATGCAAACACCTTTGTGGATGCTAAGAAGAAAGCCAAGAAGGGAAAGAAGAGCGAGGATTAATAAAGGTAGTGACTGCCTTTTGCATCTTGTCATTCTCAATACCAACAGTCAATGACAGTTCTCGAATGAGTATAGGTCAACATGTGAATGAGTGACTGGATGAATTTGTTTCATACTTTTTGGTGACCGAAAACAACAACAGCAACAACAATTTCCTAATCCCTGAGATTATTGCCCACTTGAAAAAGATACGTGGGTGCTTCATATTGGTCTACAGTCAGAATGTCATCTGTAACTTTTACTAATGTCTACCAGGAACACTGGTGGGAACCGATTCAATAGGCTTTAAAACTCCAGAGAGTAAAGCATGGAATTCCCTGGAAATGCTTTGTCATGAAGACACTGCTAGGAAGCTGCTCTGGAGCTGTGTGGGTGCCTGATTCTGAGCCTCATAAACATAAAAGAGAAATAGTAAAACTGAGAAAAGCCAAGGTCAGAAAGCTGCCTTGAGCCAACACATTACTGCCCACCTGCTAAGTTCTAGGCTATTCTGCCCAGCCTCAAGGACCCTGAGCTCTTTCCAGGTTCTAATTTGACCAGGCATTTATTAGGTTATAATAAAAGGAGGAATGAAAGAAAACAGATTCTTTGGAGAGAATGGACAACAACATTTCATGGGAAAAATGAGAAAATTAGCCAGAAGAAAGACATAAATTTGCCACCAAGACATCACAGTTTCTTCAAAGATACAATTCGCCTGCTGAACCTATCCACAAATATTTTTGAAACTCAGAAATATTGCAGTACATTCTCTATAAGAGGATATTACTGTGACTCGCTCAACCAGGGACCCTGCTGGTGGACTCACACTATGATAGCTCCCAGTGTTCACCTCCTGGTATTCACACTCTGTGTAATCCCCTCCCCTTGAGAGTGAGAAGGCCAACAGAATACAGCAGAAGTGATGGGATGTCACCTCCATAATTATGTTATAATCTCTGTCTTGCTAGATTTTCCATATTGCTTTCTCTGCTTGCATACTTTGATGAAAAAAGTGGCCATGCTGGAGAGGTCCACATGGCAAAGATTGGAGAGCAATCTCCAGCCAATAGCTAGGAAGGACCTGCAACCCTCAGTCAAACAGTCCTCTGGGAACTGAATTCTGCCAGCAACCTGGATGAGCTTAGAAGTGGATCCTTCCCAGCTGAGCTTTCATATGAGACCACAGCTTCAGCTGGCAACTTTATTTCAGTCTTGCAAGGAACCCTAAAACAAAGGAATCAGCTAAGCTATGCCAAACTCTTGACCACAGAAACTGTGAGTTAATAAATGTATATCATTTTAAGCCACTAAATATGGGGTAATTTGTTACACAGCAATAGATAACTAATGCAATCCTGATCCAAGCTGAAATATCGAGGAAAGAGTGTCTGGTTTTCACAGTTCTGAACAATTACTCTTGCTGCCCTTGCCTTGCTGGAGTCTGTGAAATAAGACACACTCTTCCAAGCTGCCTGTATCCAGCACATATATGACAACCTCTGCAGCCAGGCGGGTAGGGGGGTGGGGGGAGGGGCGTGCTCTGAGAGGTGCCGAATGGGAAAGTCATTTAGTCCATGAAAAGATACTGATTTGTTAAAACAGAAACTGGTATTAGCTTGTGTTCTAAAGAGCTTTTAAATCTCAGAGAAGAGGATGATAAATTGAGTGCTACGTCCACATTTTCAATCAAAGGCTTTATTTGTAAGTAATTCCACATGCTGTAACCATCAGCAGTATGCAAGGAGGCTGCCATATGAAATAAACCTTCATTTGCCTGAAGCCAGAATTTATATTTTCTTTAAGATGAGATTCACATCAACACAGACACACGCACACGTCTGCGTGCGCGCGACTGTTTTTGTGGGAGGATGGACTAACTGAACTCACTTTTCAATTGCATCAGCTTCTTTTTTAATGTAGTGATGAATGGATTCAATTAGATGAAAACCATACTTGTGGTTGACATATCAGGAGTGTTATTTCTTCCCACAGATTTCATCATGCACAATGACTAAAGGCACTGTCTTTCTTTGCTGTCTTTCCAGGTTACACTTATAGGCAGCTCTCTGACCAGAAGAGTGTAGACGATTCTTAATGTGACACTGGCATAAAGGAAAAGAGAAATCCTCTGAGACACTGGTCAAGAGACAACAGGTTCTTTATTCTCTTTTTACTCTTCAGGTCTCCCTGGACTCAGCTGACCAATAGAGTATAAGACCTGAGTCACACAGGGCTTCTCTTTGTTGAATTTGTATATACCCTCAATGCAAAGTTCGGGGGTCTACAAGGCCATCTTTACCTCTGTTATCAACTGCAAGTTAGAGAGCCCCCAAGATCACCCTCGAGTTTGATAATTTGCTAGAAGGACTCACAAAACCTACTGGAAGCTGCTGTACTCACAGTTACAGTTTATGACAGCACAGGGACACAGATTAAAAGCAGCTAAGGGAAGAGGTACACAGAGAAGGGTCCAGGAGAGTCCCAAGCATGGGACCTCTAGCACGGGACTCTAGTGGAGTTATGCAGACACTGTTTATTTCTCACAGGTGCAATGTGTGACAATATGCATGAGCTACTGCCATCCAGACAAGCTCACATGAACCTTGGTGTCTAGAGGTTTTATTGGGGCTCAGTCACATAGATATGGCTGACTGCCCATGTCGACAACCTTAGTCTCCAGAGGTCAAGTTCACGCCTCATGACCCAAGGATCCCTACTATAAATCACACTGCTAGCACAGACTAGCTGGCATGGCCAAAGGTCCCCAGGTTAAACAAATCAGGCAGGACATTCCAAGATCTTAGAGGTTACCTCCCAGAAGCCAAGGGCAAAGGCCAGGCCTCTCTGGGGGTAAGGTTAATCCTTTACTGGGTACCATACCAAAGCCTATGCAGACTTTCCCGTTCCACCTGGCAGAATTTCCCTGCAACAGCTCTCCGAACTTACACCTCCCCTAATCTCTTGCGTCCTCAAGAACGGCACCAACAACCGCCCAGGTGATCAAGCCACTACCACCCTAATCCATGGAGTGTTTCTGGTGAGCGCCGCCGGGTAGGTGAGGGTAGCGCGGGCCGGGGACTGCCGGGTGCCACCGGGATGCTGAACCCCGGCCCTCCTCCCCCGAGTAGGACCCCAAGCGAGGCCCGCCTGACCGCCGAGCCTCCAGCCATGGCTCCTCTGCTCACGAAGTATGCTTACCTGCAGAGCCTGGCCAAGAAGATCTGCTCCCAGCCCAGAACCGAGCCGCAGAACCGCAAGTCAGCTGGCAAAACTCGAGTCTTAGAAGCTGCTGGGCTCCTAAAAAAGGAGAGGAAGAAAGCACTGAAGAAATCCCAGGAACGGGAGGATAAGGCTGCCGAGGCCAAGGCCCGGGCCCCTGCGGAGAGTCTCAGGTCAGGAAGCCGGTGACAGCCGAGAAGGAGGAGGCCTCCAGCTCCACCGGGGCCCCTGCGCACGGCCTGGACAAAGAGCCTCTTTACCTGCCTTGGACGTCCTGCGGCAGCGCCTGCCTGTAAAGATACCGGAGGCGCGGGGCCAGGGCGGCGCCAAGGAGCTGTCTCCCGCCGTTTTAGAGAAAAGACGTCGGAGGAAGTGGAGGAAGCAGGAGCGCGACCGAAGGAGAAGCAGCAGCAGAAGGAGCTGAGGGCAAAGCGGAAGGCGCCCGAGGCCCCCGAGGGCGCGGAGCACGCTGAGCGGCCCTGAGGCGGCCCTCGAGGAGGCGCAGGGCCGGCCGGGGCTGCTCTTCAACAAGGTGGAGGTAACCGAAGAGAAGCCGTCCCGCAAGGCTCAGCGCAGGAAGGAGAAGAGGCAGAAGGGGAAGGGCAACCTGACGCCGCTAACAGGCAGGACCTAGGCAGCAGCTGAAGCGCCTGCGTGCGCGGCGGGCCCGGCTGGAAGAGCTGCGGGCCGCGGACGCGGGCCAGGCCCAGGAGCTCGAGGCAAAGATGCAGTGTGCGAACCTGCTGGACAAGGCCGAGGGCGTGAAGATCTGCGACGACGAGCACCTGCTGCAGGAGGCCCCGAAGCGCAAGAAGAGAGGGGCGCAGCGCCAGCGCGCGTGGGAGAAGCGCACTGCGCGTGTGGCGGACAAGACGCAACAACTACAGGACCCGTGGCGGCAGAAGTCGCGCGAGAACAAGAAGGCGGAAGCTGAGCGGCGCCTGGAGAAGACCCGGAAGAGGGGCCGCATCCTGCCCCAGGACCTGGAGCCGGCCGGCCTGACCTGAGGGCCCGACTGCCCGACCCCGACCCCGGCAGGCTCAGGCTCCCAGCGGAAATCGGACGCTGCCCCGCTGCCCTCACCGACTTTTCGGGGCTCAGTCCGCACGTGCAGAAGAGCCTTCAGATCCGGGTAAGGGGTGACCCAGATCCGGGCTCCAGACCCCTCTGGTGAGGCCAGAACGCTCCCTGAAAATTCCGGGGTGGGGGACGAGGGAGTGGTGAGGAGTGAGTGGCATGGGGAGGGGCTGGGTCTTCACTGGCCCCCTCCTCCTCTCCCGAGTTCACAGGAGCAGGAAGGGAATGGCCTGTGTGGCTGCTGTGTCAGCCCCAAAGTCTCTTGGACAAAAACCCAACTCCTGTAGCCAAAGCTGAAGGCGGAATTGACAGGCTTGGTAACTGGGGAAAGGCGGGGCCATCCTCAGGCTGCCTGGAATTGAATTATTCTAAATTTATTTGTAAGATGGATAAAGATTATCATTTAAGATAAACATGCACATTAAAAATCCTAAAATAACCGCTAGAAGATAGAAACAGTGTTACTAAACTAGAATGAAGAAAAATGGAGTGGGGTGGACAGTGTCAGTCTAGGAGGAGGTGGGAAAGAAAGTAAAACCTAAAACTAAGCCGGGTGAATGGAGGATACACAGAGGCAGAGTTAAGTCCAAGCCCACAGGCAGCCAGAACGAATGCACGTCGACAAAACTCAGATGAATTTTATGGTATGTGGATTATATTTCCAAAAACCTGTTAATAAAATTCTTTTGACTAAACTCCAGTTAAGAAACAGATGGTAACCAAAAGGAAGCTGGTGTTGGCTGTATTATAAGATGAAGTCGACTTTAAGATAAAAGGCACTGCTAAGGAGGACTATCACCACGTAACGAAAAGGGGTTCAAATCACCTGGAAGGTAGAACAGTCGTGCACCAGGAACATAGCTTCAAATCTGTCTAGCAGAAACTGACACAACTACAAGGAGAAATCAATTCACAAACCAAAGTGGGAGATTTTTAACATCTTTGTTAGGAATTGATAAACCAGGCAGACAAAATCAGATGGATATGGAAGGTTTGGATGAGAGTATTTATAAGCTTGATCTGTTGGACACACAGAACAGTGTATCTGAAAATAGTATGTACTTCAAGCACACATGGAACAGTGGTGAAAACCAACCATCTCCTAGTCCATAAAGCAAGTCATATTTCAAAGCGTCAGTGTCATACAAAGTATATGATCTGGCCACAGAAAAATGAAAAAACTTAAGAGGTAATTGTTAAAGTTTTCTGTTTGGAAGCTTAGAAACACACTTCTAAATTACCTGTGAGTCAAAGAATCATCCCTGATGGATGTTAGCGAATATTTAGGACTGGAAGATAATGAAAATGCTATGCGTCACAACCCTTTCACAATGACATCCAACGCACTTAGCAACAGCTATTATTTTTCTGGTTTGTTTGTTCCCTGCCTCCCACCCATAAAAATATAATCTCCATGCAAGCAGGCACCAGTCTGCCTTTTTCATACCTGTATTACCTGCTCTTAGAAGAAAGTCTAACATATAGTAGGTACTCAATAAATATTTGCCTGACAAATGAATGTATGCCTTTTTCTTGAAAGTCAACTGGTAACCACTGGTTTATTGAACAAGTATATGAGCACCTTCTCTACAAAAGGCCAGACACAGGTGAGTCTAGGCAAAGCCCGCCCTCGAGAGCATAAAAGAGCCTAACAGTAGTATCAGTAGAATAAATAGCATTCATCTTTGTACCTTCCACAGCGTAGAGACAGTCTTGGAGCTCATTAAAGAGTGAAAGGACAAAAGAGGACTCTGCTAAAATGGTATTAGAAATTCAGAGGGAGAAAAGAGTTCTTAAAAATGAAAGGGGGCTTCCCAGGTGGCGCAGTGGTTGAGAGTCCGCCTGCCGATGCAGGGGACACGGGTTCGTGCCCCGGTCTGGGAAGATCCCACATGCCGCAGAGCGACTGGGCCCGTGAGCCATGGCCTCTGAGCCTGCGCGTCTGGAGCCTGTGCTCCGCAACGGGAGAGGCCCCAACAGTGAGAGGCCCGCGTACCGCAAAAAAAAAAAAAAAAAAGATGAAAGGATCCCACCTGAAGCTTAACACAATATTGCAAATCAACTATACTTCAATAAAAAAAATTTTTTTTAATGAAAGGATCAGGAAAGATTTCACATAGGATTTGTGATGATGGGAAACGAGGCTCGTCTTTCTAAGTAATGGGAGCAGGACAAATAAGGCACAGAGGTAGGAAGGGATACCTTCTGGGCAAGATTAAGTAGTTCCATTTGGAAGAAGTATAGGGTGTATGAAGAGGAATTCTAGGAGATAAAGCTGGGAAGGTTGGTTGGGATCAAAATTGATAAAAGTCCCTATAATCACAACTCTAGACAACATGGAACCTCTGAAAGTTTTTGAAAAAGGACTTACCATGACTGAAACCGTGCCTTAAAAGGGTTAAACTCAGGCAGGATCAGCTTCGTGAATATGCAGACTCTGCCGTCACCGAGGACCCTGAGCACAGAAGGGCCCTGTGCTTGGTGTGATGTCCTGCTGCCAAGGTGTTGAAAGTTTAAGTAATTTTGAATAAGGGGCCCTGCGTTTTTCATCTTGCACTGGGACCTTCAAACTATGTGGCTAGTCCTGAAGTCAGGAGAGAGTGATTATGAATGATTAAAATGAGGGGGAGTCAGGAGGCAAGGAGACCAGATAAGAAACCATAATAATGGTTCAAGGAAAAGCTAGTGAGGACATGAGGTGGGGAAGCCTTCCTACTCTTATTAGATACTCTAAGTATTTAGAGGTAATAAAGAAACTTGGGTCATAGTTTGGGTCACAGACCCAAAAATATTCTTCGAAACTCTCAGCTCCAAACTACACAGAATGATTCTTAAAATGTAAGTCAGGCAGAAGTTGAAAGTTTATAGGAAGCCATTGGAAGTTTTTGAGCAGGGATTTTATATAAGATTTATTTAACAAATATTTATTGAACACTTGCTATGTGCCAGGCATAGTGGTGGAATTAGAAACCTACTGGGTGCCAGAGATTAGTGTTACCAAACGAAAGCTCACTGCCCAAGGCATACAGAAGCCAATACTCTGGCATCGGCTTTTGAGAAAAGAAAGCTTTATTGCGAGGTCGACCTGCAGAGCTCAAATCTATCTCCCAGATCCAAGGTTCAGGGCGAAATTTAAGGAATTAGGAGAATTTCAAACCTGGAAGCTGACTGGCTCATCTTGAATCAGTCCATGTATGGTAATCAAACTACTCTTGCTGCTGGAAGCTGGATTTTCCTCACTGAAGGAGTTCTTGCTTTGTAAAGAGCTCTGGTGGCAACATTTCTATTCTTTGAATTCCGTAGACTGAAGATCCTTGGTTCCGGGGTCATCCTGGAGACACAGGTTTCCGTGTTGCACATGCGCAGTGATGTCTCTGCAAAATACATTCAGGTTTCATTAATCAACAGCCTGTTTTTATTTTTATTTTTTTTGATTTTTTGTTTTTTGGGGTTTTTTGAGGGGAGGTTGCCAACCTTTTATTTTTCTTTTTTAACAGCTTTATTGGAGTATAACTGCTTTACAATGGTGTGTTAGTTTCTGCTTTATAACAAAGTGAATCAGTTATACATATATATATGTCCCCATATCTCCTCCCTCTTGCGTCTCCCTCCCTCCCACCCTCCCTATCCCACCCCTCTGCGTGGTCACAAAGCACCAAGCTGATCTCCCTGTGCTATGCGGCTGCTTCCCACTAGCTATCTGTTTTACGTTTGGTAGTGTATATATGTCCATGCCACTCTCTCACTTTGTCACAGCTTACCCTTCCCCCTCCCCATACCCTCAAGTCCATTCTCTAGTAGGTCTGTGTCTTTATTCCCGTCTTACCCCTAGGTTCTTCATGACCTTTTTTTTTCCTTAGATTCCATATATATGTGTTAGCATGCGGTATTTGTTTTTCTCTTTCTGACTTACTTCACTCTGTATGACAGACTCTAGGTCCATCCACCTCTGACTTACTTCACTCTGTATGACAGACTATAGGTCCATCCACCTCACTACAAATAATTCAATTTCGTTTCTTTTTATGGCTGAGTAATATTCCATTGTATATATGTGCCACACCTTCTTTATCCATTCATCTGTCGACGGACACTTAGGTTGCTTCCATGTCCTGGCTATTGTAAATAGAGCTGCAATGAACATTGTGGTACATGACTCTTTTTGAATTATGGTTTTCTCAGGGTATATGCCCAGTAGTGGTATTGCTGGGTCGTATGGTAATTCTATTTTTAGTTTTTTAAGGAACCTCCATACTGTTCTCCATAGCGAAGTGCCTATTTTTAAAAGCAAAATCATTTTAAGCTGGTCCATGTTTTACATGCTATTTCATAACAGTCCCTTCCATAAACACTGCCAGAGTAGGGAGAATTTTGTATACAGATATTTTTCAGTTATGGTCACCATATAATTTGATCACTGTATAAAGTGTTACACTGAAAGAAAATGTAATGGTTTTCGGGGAGAAAATGTGAAAGCATCTTTCTGCTCTTAAGAAGACTTCAAGGACATTTCAGGAAGAACCTGGGGTGGTAGGTGAAGAACTGGCTCCAAAATGAACTTAAACCTCATGTCAAGCAATGCACCATTTCAAAATGCAGTGCTAGCTTCCGGGATTTTCGAATCAGATCAGCAAATCTCCATTACAAAGAACAACTGCACATTTTCTTTTCTAAGACTAAATGCCTCACCAGTACATTCTAACTGGCTTTTTCTTTGGTTTATTCTGCTTACCCCAAGTCAGCGTTCAAAGCTGTTGGTTTATATAACCTGGAAAACAAATCTAATGAAAACCATTAGGTTGTCATCAAGGGAGAGCTGGATAAGAAGCTCTTGAACTTGTTTCACCCTCTCAAAGGGCAGGACTTATTTTTCTAACCATGAAAACAGCAGATTGGGGAGAAAGCAGAGAGCGATGCAAACACAGACATGGCTGCTCGCTGAGATTTTTCCTCTCCTCAGAAAGCAAAGTGAACACGCGTGGCTCTTGGTACTGTTCACCTGCTTTGTTCCTTCCTGTCCTCTTCCCTTATGGGAAGAAAGTCTTTTAACATAATCATGCATCACAATTAAGGCTTTCAGGGTAATGGGTATTAACAAGAGAGAGGTGAATCTGTCTGGTAGGTGCCTCGTTCTGAGGAATACAAAGATCCACTGTTATTTCCCCAAGATGCAGTGACCTCAGACCAAAGGGGCACAGAGTGTCCTGGGCTTGGCCAACCATGGTAGCAGCTGGTTGGAACCAGAACCTTGGGAGGTGGAGTGGGAGGTCGGGGAGAAGGCAGAGGAGCAGAGAAGGAAGAAGTGGGGGAAACTTGGAAGGGCTCTCTGGGCTCCAACCCAACGTGTAATGTACATATGTTACACCTTTGGTTAACCCCCTGGGATGACAGGAATTGGTTCTGAGGGAGACCCAGGCCTCCCTGGCACAGAGCTGGTCCTACATGCCCCTATAACTGCGGCTCTGCAGAGCATCATGACCCCCAGTTATACAAATTTCATAACAGGAACTCTTCCCAGCCTCTAGGTCTTTACATATGCTATTCCTCTGCCCCCAATTCTCTTGCTCTGTATTGACAGCCATTGAATCATCCTTAAGACCCAACTGGCACTTTATCTCCTCTTGGGAGCTTTCCCTGACGTCTAGAGACAGTGAGGCTCCCCTGTTCTAAGCTGCCAGGATATCTCATTGCACTTCCTGGGCATCTCTAACATGTTGTACAGTCACCGTTGCCTATATAATTGTCTCCTTCACTAGACTGTGAATTGCTCAAACGCAGATTGAGTCTCGTTAATCTTACATCCATACTAGCTAGGTAGCTAACACAGTGCATAACAGGTGTTTAATTAGTGTTTAGTGAATGAAAAAAAAAAAAAGCCAAGAATAAAGGATCAGTTTTTGTGAGGCAAATGTGCTACCCACTTGGCCAGATGTGCCCAGTGAAGGGAGTCTTTGAGGAACCTAAAAGTCATACATTCCACAGTGTCCTGTGAAATTCAAGATAAAGGAAGCCACCCTCCTGAACCTAAGAGCATACCTGGTTGATTCTCCCCTCTAGGGAGCCCCAAGGAAAGAAGATCATTATGAACTGCCATGAAAAATGGGAATCATTTGACTGCCCAGGAAATATTATCATCCAGTTGCAATCTATAGTATTAGAGGGTTTTTTTTGTTGTTTTTTGTTTGTTTGTTTGTTTTGTTTTTTAGTATTAGAGTTTTGTGTGCTCTTTTCTGATGATCAATTTTCTACCTGTCAACTTAGAAAGGGCCGGCAAGAGGCAGAGATAATCCTGCTTGGTCTGACTGAAAGTATTCCCACAAGTGTCTAAAGACAAAATAACCTACGCATCTAGACTCGTAGTTACATGAAGGTAACTATTGGGAAGTTGTGCCAGGTGCTGCCTTGGCATGGCCTTTTCTCCAGTGCCTTATATATTAATTTTAAAAGGTTCTTGACATTTCGGTAGAACTGATATAATCATTTTCAGAGACAGGTGCCTGTCCTCAGAATGGGTGTATTTTATTTTATTTTTATTTTATTTTATTTTTTTGTGGTACACAGGCCTCTCACTGTTGTGGCCTCTCCCGTTGCGGAGCACGGGCTCTGGATGCGCAGGCTCAGCAGCCATGGCTCACGGGCCCAGCCGCTCCGCGGCATGTGGGATCTTCCCGGACCAGGGCACGAACCTGTGTCCCCTGCATCAGCAGGTGGACTCTCAACCACTGTGCCACCAGGGAAGCCCTGTATTTTATTTTTGATCTAAGTGATATGAGTTAGAATTATTATTCTACCCAAAAAGACATGGCAATAAGCTGAACAATCTTTATCTATGAAACTTTTTTTCACATTTCAAAATATTTTCATATATAGTATCTCCTTGACATTCACCAATAATCCTATGGAAGTAGCCCGACCAGGGGGTTATTACTTAAATATTAAGAAACGGGAATTGGACTCAGAAGGCATAAGGGACTCATCCAAAAGTACCAGGCAGTAAGTGGCAGATTTAGTCTCTAGATTCCAAACCCCTAATAAAAGTTTACCTGGTTGGAGGAGGGAGCAGCAGTGAGCACGGGCTCCCAGAGGTGCGGGAGGTGTCGGGGGAGAGGAAGGGGAGCCCGGAGGAGAGGAGGGACCCGTGAGCAGCCGTGTGGTCACAGTGGCGACCTGCAGAGGCCATGGCAGCTCCAGGACGGAGAGCAGGCTCGAATAGTAAGTGGCAATGATTTAGATGCTTCCAAATTCTCTGCACTACAGGCATTTGGTGGCCGTGTGGATGAAAGGCTCTTGGTGCTGCATCCAGGAGTCAGTGCTGTGCCTTTGAGGTGGGAGAGCCAACTTCAGGACACTGGTCCACAAGAGACTTCCCAGCTCCACATAATATCAAATGGTGAAAATCTCCCAGAGATCTCCATCTCAACACCACAGCACCCAGATTCACTCAACGACCAGCAAGCTACAGTGCTGGACACCCTATGCCAAACAACTAGCAAGACAGGAACACGACCCCACCCATTAGCAGAAAGGCTGCTTAAAATCATAATAAGTCCATAGACACCCCAAAACACACCACCAGACGTGGACCTACCCACCAGAAAGACAAGATCCAGCCTCACCGGAAGCCTACACAACCCACTGAACCAACTTTAGCCACTGGGGACAGACACCAAAAACAACGAGAACTACGAACCTGCAGCCTGCAAAAAGCAGACCCCAAACACAATAAGATAAGCAAAATGAGAAGCCACAAAAACACACAGCAGATGAAGGAGCAAGATAAAAACCCACCAGGGCTTCCCTGGTGGCGCAGTGGTTGAGAGTCCACCTGCCGATACACAGAACATGGGTTTGTGCCCCCGTCTGGGAAGATCCCACATGCCACGGAGCGGCTTGGCCCGTGAGCCATGGCCGCTGAGCCTGCGTGTCCGGAGCCTGTGCTCCACAACAGTGAGAGGCCCACGTACCGCAAAAAAAAAAAAACCACCAGACCTAACAAATGAAGAGGAAATAGGCAGTCTACCTGAAAAAGAATTCAGAATAATGATAGTAAAGATGATCCAAACTCTTGGAAATAGAATAAAGAAACTGCAAGAAACATTTAAAAAGGACCTAGAAGAACTAAAGATGAAACAAGCAACGATGAACAACACAATAAATGAAATTAAAAATACTCTAAAAAAAATACTCTAGAAGGGATCAATAACAGAATAACTGACGTAGAAGAACAGATAAGCGACCTGGAAGATAAAATAGTGGAAATAACTACTGCAGAGCAGAATAAAGAAAAAAGAATGAAAAGAACTGAGGACAGTCTCAGAGACCTCTGGGACAACATTAAACGCACCAACATCCAAATTATAGGGGTTCCAGAAGAAGAAAAAAAGAAAGGGACTGAGAAAATATTTGAAAAGGTTATAGTTGAAAACTTCCCTAATATGGGAAAGGAAATAGTTAATCAAGTCCAGGAAGCACAGAGAGTCCCATACAGGATAAATCCAAGGAGAAACATGCCAAGACACATATTAATCAAACTGTCAAAAATTAAATACAAAGAAAACATATTAAAAGCAGCAAGGGAAAAACAACAAATAACACACAAGGGAATCCCCATAAGGTTAACAGCTGATCTTTCAGCAGAAACTCTGCAAGCCAGAAGGGAGAGGCAGGACATATTTAAAGTGATGAAGGAGAAAAACCTACAACCAAGATTACTCTACCTAGCAAGGATCCCATTCAGATTAGATGGAGAAATTAAAACCTTTACAGACAAGCAAAAGCTGAGAGAGTTCAGCACCACCAAACCAGCTTTACAACAAATGCTAAAAGAACTTCTCTAGGCAAGAAACACAAGAGAAGGAAAAGACCTACAATAACAAACCCAAAACAATTAAGAAAATGGGAATAGGAACATACATATCGATAATTACCTTAAATGTAAATGGATTAAGTGCTCCCACCAAAAGACACAGATTGGCTGAATGGATACAAAAACAAGACCCATATATATGCTGTCTAAAAGAGACCCACTTCAGACCTAGAGACACATACAGACTGAAAGTAAGGGGATGGAAAAAGATATTCCATGCAAATGGAAACCAAAAGAAAGCTGGAGTAAATTCTCATATCAGACAAAATAAACTTTAAAATAAAGACTATTGGGCTTCCCTGGTGACGCAGTGGTTGGGAGTCCGCCTACCGATGCAGGGGACGCGGGTTCATGCCCCGGTCCGGGAGGATCCCACATGCTGCGGAGCGGCTGGGCCCGTGAGCCATGGCCGCTAAGCCTGCGTGTCCAGAGCCTGTGCTCCGTGGTGGGAGGGGCCACAACAGTAAGAGGCCCATGTACTGCAATAAATAAATAAATAAATAAAGTAAAATAAAATAAAGACTATTAGAAGAGACAAAGAAGAACACTACATAATGATCAAGGGATCAATCCAAGAAGAAGATATAACAATTGTAAACATTTATGCACCCAACATAGGAGCACTTCAATACATAAGGCAACTACTAACAGCCATAAAAGGGGAAATCGACAGAAACACATTCATAGTAGGGGACTTTAACACCCCACTTTCACCAATGGACAGATCATCCAAACAGAAAATAAATAAGGAAACACAAGCTTTAAATGATACATTAAACAAGATGGACTTAATTGATATTTATAGGACATTCCATCCAAAAACAACAGAATACACATTTTTCTCAAGTGCTCATGGAACATTCTCCAGGATAGATCATATCTTGGGTCACAAATCAAGCCTCGGTAAATTTAAGAAAATTGAAATTGTATCAAGTGTCTTTTCCGACCACAACGCTATGAGACTAGATATCAATTACAGGAAAAGATCTGTTAAAAAATACAAACACGTGGAGGCTAAATAATACATTACTTAATAACGAAGTGATCACTGAAGAAATCAAAGAGGAAATCAAAAAATACCTAGAAACAAATGACAATGGAGACATGACGACCCAAAACCTATGGGATGCAGCAAAAGCAGTTATAAGAGGGAAGTTTATAGCAATACAATCCTACCTTAAGAAATAGGAAACATCTCGAATATACAACCTAAACTTGCACCTAAAGTAATTAGAGAAAGAAGAACAAAAAAAACCCCAAAGTTAGCAGACGGAAAGAAATCATAAAGATCAGATCAGAAATAAATGAAAAAGAAATGAAGGAAACGATAGCAAAGATCAATAAAACTAAAAGCTTGTTCTTTGAGAAGATAAACAAAATTGATAAACCATTAGCCAGACTCATCAAGACAAAAAGGAAGAAGACTCAAATCAATAGAATTAGAAATGGAAAAGGAGAAGTAACAACTGACACTGCAGAAATACAGAAGATCATGAGAGACTACTACAAGCAAGTCTATGCCAATAAAATGGACAACCTGGAAGAAATGGACAAATTCTTAGAAATGCACAACTTGCCAAGACTGAATCGGGAAGAAATAGAAAATATGAACAGACCAATCACAAGCACTGAAATTGAAACTGTGATTAAAAATCTTCCAACAAAGAAAAGCCCAGGACGAGACAACTTCACAGGCGAATTCTATCAAACATTTAGAGAAGAGCTATCACCTATACTTCTCAAACTCTTCCAAAATATAGCAGAGGGAGGAACACTCCCAAACTCATTCTACGAGGCCACCATCGCCCTGATACCAAAACCAGACAAGGATGTCACAAAGAAAGAAAACTACAGGCAAATATCACTGATGAACATAGATGCAAAAATCCTCAACAAAATACTAGCAAACAGAATCCAACAGCACATTAAAAGGATCATACACCATGATCAAGTGGGTTTATTCTAGGAATGCAAGGATTCTTCAATATACGCAAATCAATCAACGTGATACACCATATTAACAAATTGAGAGAGAAGGAGAAAAACCATATGATCATCTCAATAGATGCAGAGAAATCTTTTGACAAAATTCAACACCCATTTATGATAAAAACCCTGCAGAAAGTAGGCATAGAGGGAACTTTCCTCAACATAATAAAGGCCATATATGACAAACCCACAGCTCAATGGTGAAAAACTGAAAGCATTTCCACTAAGATCAGGAACAAGACAAGGTTGCCCACTCTCAACACTCTTATTCAACATAGTTTTGGAAGTTTTAGCCACAGCAATCAGAGAAGAAAAGGAAATAAAAGGAATCCAAATCGGAAAAGAAGAAGTAAAGCTGTCACTGTTTGTAGATGACATGATACTATACATAGAGAATCCTAAAGATGCTACCAGAAAACTGCTAGAGCTAATCAATAAATCTGGTAAAGTAGCAGGATACAAAATTAACACACAGAAATCTCTTGCATTCCTATACACTAATGATGAAAAATCTGAAAGTGAAATCAAGGAAACACTCCCATTTACTATTGCAACAAAAAGAATAAAAGACCTAGGAATAAACCTTCCTAAGGAGACAAAAGACCTGTATGCAGAAAACTATAAGACACTGATGAAAGAAATTAAAGATGATACAAATAGATGGAGAGATATACCATGTTCTTGGATTGGAAGAATCAACACTGTGAAAATGACTCTACTACCCAAAGCAATCTACAGATTCAATGCAATCCCTATCAAACTACCACTGGCATTTTTCACAGAACTAGAACAAAAATTTCACAATTTGGGGCTTCCCTGGTGGTGCAGTGGTTGGGAGTCCACCTGCTGATGCAGGGGTCGTGCGTTTGTGCCCAGGTCTGGGAGGATCCCATGTGCCGCGGACCGGCTGGGCCCGTGAGCCATGGCTGCTGAGCCTGCACGTCCAGAGCCTGTGCTCCGCGACGGGAGAGGCCACAGTGGTGAGAGGCCCACGTACTGCAAAAAAAAAAAAAAAAAAAAAAAAAATTTCACAATTTGTATGGAAACACAAAAGACCCCGAATAGCCAAAGCAATCTTGAGAACAAAAAATGGAGCTGGAGGAATCAGGCTCCCTGACTTCAGACTATACTGCAAAGCTACAGTAATCAAGGCAGTATGGTACTGGCACAAAAACAGAAATATAGATCAATGGAACAGGATAGAAAGCCCAGAGATAAACACATGCACATATGGTCACTTTATCTTTGATAAAGGAGGCAGGAATGTACAGTGGAGAAAGGACAGCCTCTTCAATAAGTGGTGCTGGGAAAACTGGACAGCTACATGTAAAAGTATGAGATTAGAACACTCCCTAACACCATAGACAAAAATAAGCTCAAAATGGATTAAAGACCTAAATGTAAGGCCAGAAACTATCAAACTCTTAGAGGAAAACATAGGCAGAACACTATGACATAAATTACAGCAAGATCCTTTTTGACCCACCTCCTAGAGAAATGGAAATAAAAATAAACAAATGGACCTAATGAAACTTTGAAGCTTTTGCACAGCAAAGGAAACCATAAACAAGACAAAAAGACAACCCTCATAATGGGAGAAAATATTTGCAAATGAAGCAACTGACAAAGGATTAATCTCCAAAATTTATAAGGAGCTCATACAGCTCAATAACAAAAAAACAAACAACCCAATCCAAAAATGGGCAGAAGACCTAAATACACATTTCTCCAAAGAAGATATACAGATTGCCAACAAACACATGAAAGAATGCTCAACATCATTAATCATTAGAGAAATGCAAATCAAAACTACAATGAGGGCTTCCCTGGTGGTGCAGTGGTTGAGAGTCCGCCTGCCGATGCATGGGACACGGGTTCGTGCCCCGGTCCGGGAAGATCCCACATGCCGCAGAGCGGCTGGGCCCTTGAGCCATGGCCGCTGGGCCTGCGCGTCCGGGGCCTGTGCTCCGCAGCGGGAGAGGCCACAACAGTGAGAGGCCCGCGTACCGCAAAAAAAAAAATAAATAAATAAATAAAATAAATAAAACTACAATGAGATATCATCTCACACTGGTCAGAATGGCCATCATCACAAAATCTAGAAACAATAAATGCTGGAGAGGGTGTGGAGAAAAGGGAACACTCTTGCACTGCTGGTGGGAATGTGAATTGGTACAGCCACTATGGAAAACAGTATGGAGGTTCCTTAAAAAACTAAAAATAGAACTACCATATGACCCAGCAATCCCACTACTGGGCATATACCCTGAGAAAACCAAAATTCAAAAAGAGTCATGTACCAAAATGTTCATTGCAGCCCTATTTACAATAGCCAGGACATGGAAGCAACCTAAGTGTCCATCAACAGATGAATGGTTAAAGAAAATGTGGTACATATATACAATGGAATATTACTCAGCCATAAAAAGAAACGAAATTGAGTTATTTGTAGTGAGGTGGATGGACCTAGAGTCTGTCATACAGAGTGAAGTAAGTCAGAAAGAGAAAAACAAATACTGCATGCTAACACATATATATGGAATCTAAGAAAAAAAAAAAAGGTCATGAAGAACCTAGGGGTAAGATGGGAATAAAGACACAGACCAACTAGAGACTGAACTTGAGGATATGGGGAGGGGGAAGCGTAAGCTGTGACAAAGTGAGAGAGTGGCATGGACATATATACACTACCAAACGTAAAATAGATAGCTAGTGGGAAGCAGCCGCATAGCACAGGGAGATCAGCTCGGTGCTTTGTGACCACCTGGATGGGTGGGATAGGGAGGGTGGGAGGGAGGGAGACGCAAGAGGGAGGAGATATGGGAACATATGTATAACTGATTCACTTTGTTATAAAGCAGAAACTAACACACCATTGTAAAGCAATTATACTCCAATAAAGATGTAAAAAAAACAAAAAGTTTACCTGGTTTATGGGCTTCCCTGGTGTTGCAGTGGTTAAGAATCCGCCTGCCAATGCAGGGGACAGGGATTCAAGCCCTGGTCCGGGAAGTTCCCACATGCCGTGGAGCAACTAAGCCCGTGCGCCACTACTACTGAGCCTGCGCTCTAGAGCCCGTGATCCACAACTACGGAAGCCCGTGTCCCACAACTACTGAAGCCCACACGCCTAGAACCCGCGCACTGCAACGAAGAGTAGCCCCTGCTCGCCACAACTAGAGAAAGCCCACGAGGAGCAGCAGAGACCCAACGCAGCCAAAAATTAATTAATTAATTAATTAATTTTTTTAAAAAGTTCCCCTGGTTTTTGCCTAAAGGATAAATGCTGACATTTCCAGATAAGATTAACATGTAGCACAAGGATCTAACTCACTGCACCAAATATTTTGGGTTCTCCACATGGTGGGTTTGAGTTTTCCTACTCCTTGAAGTGAGGTGTAGCTGAGTGATTCGCTTTGGTGGGCTGAAGTTCTGGAGTCCAGTGCACAAGTGGAGACACTCTTTCCCTCTGCCATTTAGTGGTAGCTACGCCATCAGTCTCGGTCCCAGAGTAAAGCCAATGAGGAGAAGAGCCCCCAGCTGACACATCATGGACCCAGGCAGGGAATAAACCTTTGTTTAATTGAGGTGTATTGTTACCACAGCACAACCTGACTTACCCTGCCTGATACACTCCATGCAAGGGCTTACATGCAATGACTTTATGGAAATGACCAAAGAACCATAAAAATGGGGGCAGTTGCATCTCTCTGGAAGTTAAGGAAGTGTGCAATCCATAAGCCGTAAGTTTGGAGAAATTTCAACAAGATAAAATAAGCTTAAGGAAGGATAACAAGGGATGACTCAATACTCCTTTAAATAAATTAGTAACCTAGAAATGTTTACTTTTTCATGCTAAATAGGGACATGGTGAGGAGGCCCCCCTCACCAAAATAATAATAATAATAATAATACTCCCCAACTTTTGGGTTTGGAGAAGAAAGTACCTTAATAGCTGCTGGTGGGGCATGCTGTGATAAGCCCTAGCTTTGTTCCAGAAGGTACCGTTCTGCTCTCCCTAAGATAACACACAATATGCATGCACGTGAAGAGCAATCTAGAGCCACCTCCCCAGGTGGAGGTGGTGGCATGTGGTGACTCAAAAACGCTCTGCCGAATCTGATAGAGCACTGAATGACTGGCACAGGGACCCGCCTGTTTTCTAACCAGCATTCATGTGGCCCCTGTACGGAAGATGCTATCTCCTGAAGCAAAACTTTGAAGCATGAAAGCAGAAACATATTCGGCATATCTCTGTTGGCTTTTATTTAATTAATTAATTTATTTATTGGCTGCGTTGGGTCTTCATTGCTGTGCATGGGCTTTCTCTAGTTGTGGTGAACGGGAGCTACTCTTCATTGCAGTGCACGGGCTTCTCATTGTGGTGGCTTCTCTTACTGTGAAGCACGGGTTCTAGGCACATGGACTACAGTAGTTGCAGCACTCGGGCTCAGTAGTTGTGGCTTGTGGGTTCTAGAGCGCAGGCTCAGTAGTTGTGGCACACGGGCTTAGTGGCTCTGTGGCATGTGGGATCTTCCCGGACCAGGGCTTGAACCCATGTCCCCTGCATTGGCAGTCAGACTCTTAACCACTGCGCCACCAGGGAAGTCCCTCTGTTGGCTTTTAAATCACAGAGAATAAAAACAACACTGATACTATGTGAATTGTGAATTGTGAATTCACATTCTGGGTAAAAATGACATCAGAGTGAAAGGGGACACATTCAGACTGAAAGGGTATGCCCACCGCACGGCGAATGGAGGGGGGATAAGTGGTGGGGTGTCTCAGGTCATGAAAAGGGCAAACAAGGATTTGAAACCAGAAAATCAGGAAGCCATTCTTACCTCCCCCATTTAGCAGCTAAGTTACCTTGGCCAAGATTCTTGTTAAAGCTCGGGTTCTTGATCAATGAAGATAATAATCCCTACAATTGAGCAGTGCTGTGAAGGTAAAACAAGGTCATATGTGGGCAGAAGCACTTTGTAAATTATGAAGTTCTGGTACAAGTGGTAATTGTTTATCTTTGGGCAGGACTGCGTGTTATAAAGTCATTTCTTAAACAGCTAGAAGCTGCCTCCTCTATCTCCCTAAGTCTCCTATTTCAGTTCCTCATAGTTAGTTGACATGTTAAATATTTGAGTGACAGGAAAGAAGGAAGGACGGAGGGAGGGAGGGAGGGAGGGCAGGAAAAGATAGAAAAAAAGAAGGAATCCTCAGTTTGCCCATTGGGATCATACAAAATTAGTTTAATTCTTCTCTCAGATAAATATTTACTTAAAAAATGTGTTTCCTACTTTATTCCAAAAAGGATAAAAGGGATCTTACAAGGAAAACTAAAATACAATAAAAGAGCACAAATTTTAAATAGTGCAGAAGAAGAAAGACTACAAGGAAAGGGATAGGAATGAGCTTGGAGTGAGGCAGTCCTCAGTCTGGCTATGGTGAACCACCTACTGGTTCTAAGCTTTGCAGCATCCAACACAAGAAAAGAAACATGATCATATATAGAGTTCCCAACATCCATGAGGCAAAAAACAGAGCTTTCATTCAAGAGAAGTACTGATCTTCTTAGTAGTGAAGATAAGCGTTTTTCCAAGAGGACACCATGGGAGGAAAGCATGACACCCTCAGCCTTGCTCTTCAACCAACAGAATAAGAAGCTTCCTAGGGATGGGTCCATGAGGACCCCTATATAGGCTGAAGGCATCAAATCAAGAAGCAATTCAGCAAAGTTAACTTTGCCCGCTGTCAGAACAGTGCAGCCCCCCCTTCCTGGGTCTCTGTGATCTAGTTTGACTCAAGGATATATGATAGATTATCTAGAAGAGGAAAAAATCAGCATGTCCTTCAAGCACCGATCCCCAATATCATTCAAGTCCCCACAAACGCTTAGCTCTGCCAAAGGGTATGTAAAACAAAGAGTGTTTAAATGATCATAAGCACAATCCTATATGACCAAGAACTCTTAGTGCAACATGGAGGAAAAACATGGAATTGTGAATACAAATCTCAACTTACTTGTCAGATAAAATCAAAACCACAGGATAGAGTTTCCTGTCATGTGAGTGGGACCATTTGACAGAGGTCCTTCTGAGGCTGATGGAGTCAAGGGCACCCATTCCACCTTTATTTCTGCCATAGAGTTTTAGCCACAGGATAAAGACAAAGATAAAAAGCCTAAAGTTAGAAATATGTAGAGATGAATGCCCCGAAATGCAAATTATTCACAAGCATATGACATTATAAAATATTTTCCCAGAAAAGCGAATGCATAGGTTCCTTACCTTTCTAGAAGAGAAGTCACAGAGAAGAACCCCCCTTCCCCCGAGGAGTGTACCAGGGCTGACCAGTGCACCCAGTTTTTTCATGACATAGTTGGCTCACTACATTGATGGTTGGCCCTCCCCTGTGCATGGTTCCCCAACTTATATCAAGGCAAGCTTTGTGAGCCAACAAAAAGCATTTTCATGATTTCCTGATGGGAAATAAAAGCTGAAGCTTGGAAAAGATCAGATGGGCTGTCATTAAATGGGAGAGACAGCTAAAAAGGAAGCCTCATCACTAGAGAGAGGAATCAGATCATGAAACTGTCAAGGGGAAGGACTGGGAACACCATCTTTCAAGGGGGACACAGTGGGGAAAAAGAATGATAATAAAAATAACTCCTAATCATTGATTGAGCACATTTTCTATGGTAGACACTGAGCGAACCCCTCTTCGTGCATGACCTCAATTAAAGCCAAAATTAACTTTAGGAAGTAGATACTGTACTCTGATTCTCTCCACTTTACAGAGGATGCAGTGGAGGATGACAGAAGTTAAAGCACCCTTTCAGCAGCTGGGTGAGGGGTGCAGGAGGGCAGATGGACTGACAGTGCTGTGACTTTCCTCCGGGGACCACGGCATCCCTCTGCAGACAACTACAAAAGTCACCAGCAGAGGACTGGTCAGGGGATCCTTTCAGAGAGTTGACAGCATTCACTTCTCCAAGTAAGTTGGATTTAGATTCTGGAGTGCTTTGAATACCATTTATTCTCTAGGTTATGGTATTCTCAGCAAGGATGATGTCATCCCCAAGGGGACCAAATTTGGTTCTTGGGATCTGTAGTGGGTTAAATATCATCTCCCAAAATTCATGTCCACTTAGAACCTCAGAATATGTCCTTATTAGAAATAGGGTCTTTACAGATATAATTAAGGTAAGGCATGAGATGAGATCATTCTGAATGAGGGTGGACTCCAATCCAATGAGAGTGTCCTTATAAGAGATAGAAGAGGACAGACACAGAGAGAGGAAGGCCATGTGAAGACTCAGGCAGAGATTGCAGTTATGCAACCACAAGCCAGGGCATGCCTGGGGCTACCAGAGCTGAAGCAGAAAGGAAGGAGTCTCCTCTAGATCCTCAGGAGGAACACGGCCCTGTCAATACTTGGATTTTGGACTTATAGTCTTCAGATCCATAAAAGAATAAATCTGTGTTAAGTCACCAAGTTTATGGTACTTTCTTATGGCAGTCCTGGGAAATTAATATAGGTGAAAAAATCTTACTCTTTTTATGTATAAAACACACACATAGATATAGATATAGATGGTAAGTATACATATACTTTTATATTTACATAAACATAATTAGATTATGTTTATGGTATTAAATTTTCATGGGAGGAGGAGATGAGGAAAAAAATATCTGAAAAAGCTCCTTATTGGGTTATAATGAATAAAAGGTTGAGAAACACTGCTCTAGACTGTGAAGATTTTGAGGGATGCTGGGGGAACAGGGAGAATGTTTTAGTCAGAGCCTACTTTTTACTGCTATTAAAATTGTTCTTGTTCTTGGCATTTAAACGAAATAGTCCCAATTGTTTCTTCTTCCATTCTAGCCCAGATGCAATTATTACAATTTCCAGAAAATTTGTTCTGCTAGCTATTTGCAATAGGATTTGTCCCCAAATGAGGCAGGACAATGACCTGTAATTTTCTGTTGTGTCCCCTGTAACACATTTCTCTTGCTGTCACAGGAGTCGTAAGGCAGTGTTGGTGTTTCTGGACTCTACTTTCTTTCTCTAGAATTTCCAGTTTTACCTCACAACTTCCATGTTGTGAAGATTGAACATGGAAGATTAAAGGTAGTTGGTAATTTCTCCATTAGATTTGCTTTTTTCCTGACGTTTCTAGTATGGCTAAAAGGAAATTGTAAATGGTCGGTCATTATACTGACCTTCAATGAAACCCACGGAATTAGATCATAGTCCTATGAAGACTATTCCATGAACTGCCTGTTCCGTCCTGATATGGGTCTCAGCGAGATAGAGAGAATCTGGAGATGGTTGGTGTAGCTCCAATTTTGCCTGGAATATGGACAGAAACCAGTTGGCAGTTGATGCAAAATGGAGGTCTCTAGGGACTTTGCCAAAGCTAAGTAACACTAAGTAGTTAATGTTCGTGACTGAAGTCTCCAAATTCTTCAGACTGACTCACAGTGAATGTGATGATGTTGTCCTGGTAGATTCTGAGAGCAAGCATGACCCGCTTACTTCTACTGCAGTAGAAGTCTTAATTATCATGACTCCTCTGGAATGTTTCATTTTCAATAGAACTGCCTCTGGGTGTGGGTAGTTAGAGTTATGGGATGTTAAACATGCCTTTCCCTCTCCTTGCAGCTGAGTACAATAGGACAAGACCACCTATGTAGGATGAGCTTAGAAACGTGAGGCAGGCTCTGCAGTCCTTCACTCCTCACACTGGGACAGGTTTAGGGATTTGTCACAGAGATTGGGAAGTGGGGAGTTTTTTAAGAAAAAGACTTGGTGTGCTGTGGCATTTCCCCTCCGTTCCCACTGGGAAATGGGAAGGAAGGGGGAAGTTGTTCTCACCTAAAGCCATAGGAGGATGGGTTTCAAGTCTCAGAGTTTGATAGATATACTCTGGTGATTGGAAGACAGAGTCCGGAGCTGACCTATATCTGAAATTGTCAAAATGTGAGAGGCTGGCTGGCTGGAGAGGCCATTGGTGGTACAGTTAAGAGGGCTGCATTGCAATTGGCCCACATTTGAAGAGTGTGGAGGGGCAAAGATGCATACATGCATCCCAGGTGTTAGATATGGATCCCTCAGAAGGGAGGAAGGTTAGATGATCCCCCCCAGAAGGGGTGTGGAGGGAGCCACCAAGGGTCAGGGACTGTCCAGGAAAGTGCCATACCAAGTAACCAAAATAGGAGGGTCCCAGGAAGGATAGCTCCAATGAACCCAAGAGAAAGCCCTATAGAGGAGGAATTGGCCTTTGTCCACTGGCTCCGCCCAGAGGGCACCAATGTAGATTACAAGTACATTGTGATCTACCTTGTAAGTCAAGGCAGGCATCTTCTGCCTCTTCCTCCTCTCCCTCTCTAGCCCTAACCCTGGAGAAGCCAAAGCCGCAGAGTCGAGGAGAAGGAGTAGAAGAGTGAGGAATAGTGAAGAATCCAACCACGCCTCCTTCCCCACCGTTAGTCTCCACCTGACAAAGGTCCACACTGTGGGAGAGGAGAGACTTTAGATGGGATGGAAGATTGAAGTTTGCTATTCAACCAGACTGGACTTACTAATTAGACAATATGTTAACCTGCAAGTGAGTGATTGGAAAAGCTATGGAAACTGCGCAGACTTTCATCCGGGGGAAGGGAAAGACAAGTCAACAGAGAAGTTTAGAGAAAAAGTAAAGTCCTGGGCTTCCCTGGTGGCGCAGTGGTTGAAAATCTGCCTGCCAATGCAGGGGACATGGGTTTGAGCCCTGGTCCGGGAAGATCCCACATGCTGCAGAGCAACTAAGCCCGTGCACCACAACTACTGAGCCTGCGCTCTAGAGCCCACGAGCCACAACTACTGAGCCGGAGTGCGAAAACTACTGAAGCCCACACACCTACAGCCCATGCTCCACAACAAGAGAAGCCACCGCTATAAGAAGCCCACGCACTGCAACAAAGAGTAGCCCCTGCTCGCTGCAGCTAGAGAAAGCCGGCATGCGGCAACGAAGACCCAATGCAGCCATAAATTTATTTATTTATTTATTTATATATTAAAAAAAAAAGTAAAGTCCTGCTTATTCAATAAGCTGGTCACTTGATGCCTTTTGGAACAGAACTGCATCTAAAAGGTTTATCGGGTTAAGCTAGCCCATAAAATATATCATCAAATACTAAATGAATTAACCTCATTTAGTTATATAGGCAACATTATCCAGCTGCCTCAATAGTTTTAGAACAGTGGAATTTTAGTAAATAAAAATACTATTTATATTTGAATTCATAATTGATGCACTTTACAAAGGTAGAGAGACTGTAGATGACTCTGAGAAATCCTACGCAATCTCAGTAGGCAAATACATTCAACATGCCCACAACTACTGATGCCTTATTTCTTAACCTGGAGAGGCATTGAGGCCTTGGGTGACTTACATCTATGTGCTGTCTCCTGGAGATACCCAACGGTGCTTGGAAGGGGCCACTATTTCTCTTTCAGTCCTGAAATTATTTTCATAACCATTCTCCTCCTCCTCTGACTTGGAAGGGTCATGCCTACCTTCCGGGGCTCTGATCTGTTCTCTACCTGCAACATCCTGGTCTTAGGAGCAGGTGAGTCCCAGGACTACAAAGGCAGAGGGCACAATGGACAGCAATACACAAACTTTTTGGCTTTGGGGGAACATAGTCTGCTGCATACTCTTTAGGTATTTCAACTGGCCAAAGAGTATTTTACCCTAATTCCATCCTCAAGTAGGTCTTTGTAACTCACCGTATTCCAACACATGCCTTGGGAGTCCAAGTTCTCTATGTTGCAAATGGATGTAATGCTACTTTGGTCATCCAAGACTCTCAGGTTCTTTTCTTGGCCAAACCAAAAAGTAGCTCACCTCCACACCCTTGCTACCAGGTTTTTATGAAAGCAAGTCTCAGATCAAATTCTGCCACATGGACAGATACCAACTAAACAAACTTTAATAGTAAGTAAGCACAAAACAGATCAAATAACCTCTTTTGGTTTTTAGATGCTCTGATTCCACCTTGCATGGAACATTAACCAGAGGCAGATGTCACAATGTTCCAGAGGCAGGATTCTGTCGCCCTAATTGTCCACAGAAAGCAACCAGAATCATTCCACTCTGCATCAACATAGGACTACTTAAGTAAGGACCAGACCTCAGGTGCCATCCCCAAGGGATCAGGCTGTAAGACTTGGAAGGGTGGCAGCCATCTCTAAACTATGCTAGCCGATAGCCAACTCACATAGCTGGAGACCCTTTAATTTCACTAAGAGCCTACTTCTAACATCTGTTATGCAGATTAACAAGACATAAATTTCATCCATGAAAACTCATTTCTGACATTCATTATGTTGACTAATAAAGTCTCTGGTGGTGATTGACATATAGACAAATGCTGTAGCAGCTGCCTTTAGGGCCTGGCCTTTCTGATTAAGTGCTAGCTGATCACTCCTAGGGTGTGAATTGTTGATTAGGGCAACTGACAGCCCCTAGAGAGCAGCTCAGAGTAACACACACACACACACAAACATATTCACACACACACAAACATATTCACACACACACACCTCTATGCTGAAGTAATTTAAAGCAGATTACAAACATCAAAACAATATACGAATAGGAAAAAACATCTGCCCCAAAGTAATTCTTTTGGTATTGCTATAATTGCCATTCATGACATTAAGTAGAAAACTGATTTAAATAATATAGAAATAATGAAATGTGTTGATTTTATTCTTACAAAACTCTACCTTTTTATTTTTTAATTTGGGAAACATTAAGAAGCATGAATTTAGTTAAAATCAACCACAATCCTACACAGAACTTAATGTTAAGTTAAAGGAACTTAATCCTTTTTCTACGTACTCACACACATAGACACACACTTTATTTTATAAAATTGGGTGATCCTGAATATTATACCATGAGTATTTTCATTTGTCATTAAGTATATTTTCAAAAACTTGAATTCAGATGGCTACATATTCTTGTGTCGTATAGCTACACCATAATTTGGTAAACTAATCCCCTATAATTTGTGATTATTTTAGGTTGTTTCTGATCTTTTACTAACATAAACAATTTTGTACCTACCACTCAGCAGGACACAGTTTGCACACTTACATTGGGAAATTTCAGCAGAGTTTAATAAAGGTACTATTTACAAAGTCAAGGGGAAAAGCAACCAATGGATGGTGCACTACCTGGTGCCTTGAAATGCTGGGGGGCTGTTACCTGATGGAGAATGAGCACATGCCAGAAACTAGAGAGAACATATGAAAAGAGCTGCCAGACAGGAGCTGCAGCCCACAGTAGGGCTACAGCCATATACAGTATCCTGACAGGGAGGGAACTGCTTAAAAAAACATCACCTCTGGGCTTCCCTGGTGGCGCAGTGGTTGAGAATCCGCCTGCCGACGCAGGGGACGCGGGTTCGTGCCCCGGTCCGGGAAGATCCCACATGCCGCGGAGCGGCTGGGCCCGTGAGCCATGGCCGCTGAGCCTGTGCTCCGCAACGGGAGAGGCCACAGCAGTGAGAGGCCCGCGTACCACAAAAAAAAAAAAAAAAAAAAAAAATCACCTCACTCCAAGTCCCCTGCCTGTGCCTGCCATTGGCACAGCCCAACCAGAAGCCAGAGGGCAAAGAAGCCCACTGATGAAGACAGCCTCCTGGCACGGAGCACGGTAAAGGATGGAGAGTGAGCCAGGAGGGGCAAGAATGCCACAACCATGAGAAATAGCTTTCATTTTCATGCAAAAGTCCACCAAAACATATATGTTGAAAGAAAGAAAGATAAGATAAATAACTTCAGCATTAAGAAACACTATCGGGCTTCCCTGGTGGTGCAGTGGTTGAGAGTCCGCCTGCCGATGCAGGGGACACGGGTTCGTGCCCCGGTCCGGGAAGATCCCACATGCCGCGGAGCGGCTGGGCTTGTGAGCCATGGCCACTGAGCCTGTGCTCCTCAACGGGAGAGGCCACAACAGTGAGAGGCCCGCGTACCGTACTATCAGTGATATAGGAAGTGGGGAGAAGTACCTTCTCTTCGGGACAGGCTTGAAGGGCCCAGCTGCCTGATGTTCTGATGAATCAAGCTGCCACTGAATTCTGATGCAGGACTGAGCAGGCTGAATCCCCAAGGGTCTGGCAGGGAGGAGGTACTGATGTTTGGCAGGGATTCTCATTTGTCTGGGTGGATCGATGAGGTGAAAGTCTGCTTCAAGAATCTTTTCATAATAACAGTTTCCATATTTCTAACGCTTACTACCTGCCAGGTCCTGTGTTAAGAGCCTTAAACACATCATCTCATTTAACACTCTCAATAAGACCTGAACTGCTTTATGAAGGAATAAACAGTGGAAATGTGGTGAACAAAGATTGCACCACCCCAGGGAATGTCTGTCAAGAATTAGAGGAAGAAAGAAATCATCTAAGAGTACTGCCTGGGTTATACAATCATTTAAAATAACAACAATAATAAGCATTAGTCACTTTTAGAGGTTGCTAGGATATCAACTCACTATTCTGAAAGTTGATAAAAGGCAAGAATTGAGCATTTATCTTGATTTTCCTCTATGACTGTATTTCAGCATCACCAAATGGTTGATGAGTAAGTTGTTCTTTATAGGATAACTTCAGATAATACGTGCAGAAGGCATGATAGAATTTAAAAGACCACCTTGCAACCCCTAATGAAAGAATGCATCTAGACAACAATCATTGGTGGATGTTAAATCATTGAGTTGATGGGAAATTTTTAACGGATGGATCAGACTGACAACTCTTAAACCTACTGATCATCTTAGCATCACACAAAAATGGAAAAGAATGGAACATGGCATGCATCAATGTGAGGTATAGGTAGTATACAGCAAAATGTATAAATTATTCTTGCCAAAATAATTGAACCTGCATCTAATCAAGTCTCCAGACATAGCTACAGGTCTAGAGAAAGTATGGGAGGTAGAGGGATAGAAAAACAAGTTAAACTCCACAAGAAGCAACTAGCCAAGTCCAGAATGGAGGAAATTCTGCAGGAGAAATGACCATATGACTTCCACAAATGAATGGTCTGACAAAGCGGGTGGAGGGGAATTGTAGATTAAAAGAGAGTTAAGAAAGCAACTGCTACTAATTTTTTCAATTTACAGCCTTTTGCAACCGTTACCTTCCCTATGAAAATTCTCTTTTCCAAGGTGACCTAGCCCACCTTGAAGCAGGACTCAACACTTCATCCCAGCCTGCCTGCAGCAACAAATACCTTCCACAACCCACAGTGAGCAATATAAATTTTACCAAAGATTTTACTGATGTGCTGGAGAGAGGCTTTCACTCCCCACTGGTTGCCATCCTGCACATGCTTCCTCCCAAAAATCTTTCCCGTTGGCTGCCCTCTGTTTGGCCTCTAGCTTTCTTCTAGAATCCCAGAATGCCAAAGGTTATTATTCCCAAGAAGACTTGCTTTCAGCAAACAAAAGAATGTTCAACCACAGCCATTCAATGGGAAAGTTATAAATTACAAGTAAATTTTCCTATCTCACAGCTAATGCCACCAATTCCTTAGACTGCTACACAAACAACGTATTTTCCATTTTTTCTCACTTTCCTAGACAAACATTTGAATTTCTTCCAGTTTAGGTATATCTGTCTTCATGTGTGGAACCCAGAACCCAATATAAAATCCTGGTGTGAGCTGAAAAAATAGAAAGGGGCCCTAATCTCTGTCATTCTAATACGTTTACTGATGGGGCCTAGGACCCCAACATTTTGTATAGGGATCGCTTCTCATCAGTTATTTATGTTGAGATTCCCGGCAGATTCTTTTCACACATGCTTCTGTTAAACTACATCTTTCCCCCATCCTACACTTGTGGCGCTATTTTCAGACTCAAGGGTTATGTACAAGTTCTCCCTATTAAATATAATTTTAACAGACTAGTCTATCAAATTACCTTTTCTCCATTAATCAACATTCCTGATGACTTCTACTGATCACCACATTATTTTCTAAATGTTCCCAAGTAAAATAGTTGAGTGTCCTTCCCAAGGATCATACCATGCTCCTGTTCTATAATTTCTGTAACCTACCATTTTTCTCTCCTGAAATCAGAGACTGTGCAAGGGGTACAGGTGATATATGCTTAAGAGTGTCACATATAAGGAGGGACCACATACAAGGTAGATACTGTAAATTTGAGCATTAAATATTGTAAAAATTGTTCTGGCAGAAGGCCATAAAGTGTCCTATTCTTTAAAAATTATATTGTTATAATTTTCCAACAGGTGGAAGCAAAGTATCTTGAGGAAGAGGTGCCTTTTGCTAAGTCACACAAAGGCTCCATATGGGCCAGTGGTGGCTTGCTGAAAATTGTGTTAACTCATGCTATAGACTAAACATTTGTGTTCCCCCAAAATTCTATGTTGAAACCTAATCCCCAATATGACGGTATTTGGAGGCAAGGCTTCTGGGAGGTGATTAGGTAATGAGGGTAGAGCCTCATGAAAGGGATTAATACCCTTATAAAAGAGACTCCAGAGAGTTCTTTGTCCCCTTCGGCCACATGAGGACACAGTGAAAATAGCCATCTATGAACTCGGAAGAGGGTCCTCACCAGACACTCAATCTGCTGCCACCTTCATCTTGGATTCCCAGCCTCTAGAACGGTGAGAAATAATTTTTTGTTGTTTGTAAGCCACTCAGCCTGTGGTATTTTGTTGTAGCATCCCAAATGGAGTAGGACAACTCAACTCCAATCTGCTGGACAACACCTATTTTCTATAATTACTCATAGATTATTGACAACAGCTTCATACAGCTCTAGCTCTTTGAATCTCTGGAATATAGTTCATCTGGGCCTGGTTCTCCCTGTTTCCTTAACCGGTATTTGGTTGCAGTTCCCTTCTACATGCTCTTTGTTCTACCCTTTCCAGTTGGAATACCATATCCTTAAAAGAGAGAGGATGGAGGAACAGATCGGAATCATTCTGCCTTCTTTGTCCACAGCCTCAGGGCCAAGCTGTGACCCTATCACTCTCCTCCTTTTATGCACCCTGGGGTCTCCTCCTCCCAAGCTTTCTGTCCCCACTCTCCTCCCAAGTGTGGTCCAGTATTATTTGCCCATTGTCCGGGGCTTCCTCTCTGATCCCATGTCACTGATAACTGCCATTGATTTAGCTTCTGTTCTCACACAGGCCTCTCTGCTACTTGTTCTCATCAACTTAATGTGATTATCAAGTTCTTCCTCCTTTTTTGAACCAATGATCTCTCTTACTGGGTCCACTTTCCTTTCCCTACATCACCAAAGTATAAATCCTTTCTGAGTCAGTTTCCTGTTCCCTCCATTCAGCCCATCAGGACTGTGCCCTGCTCCTGGAAGCCTCCTTCCTCCTGAGGCTATAAAAGCTTCCCCTGAGGCAAAGCCGCCACTACACCTGGTACAAAGCGTGAGCTGAGAAACCCACGAGTCCTCTCTTTTCACTCTAAAATTCTCATTGATTTTTCTCCACAGAGACAATAAAGCCTTTCTACCATAAGGTCATCAATGCCTTTCCTTTTATTTTTTAAAGTCACCTTCAATTTGTCGCTTCCTTGGAGAAATGTTTTCCTTCAAGCATTCTCTTTGTAGTTTTGCTTTTCACATTTCCCATGTGTCCCCCTCTGTCAGGAAAGCCATTGTTTATTAATTTGCGGCTGCTGGTCAATGTCACAGCACCTTCTCAAGTCATCAGAGCTGTCAAATTATTGAGGATGGAAGACCCCAATTGTAAGATTTTTGTCCTAGTAAACTGTCACCCATTCATTCATTTACTTGTGCATACACCTGCTCCACAGATATGGATTGAGGATCTACTATACGGCAAGCACTGAGACGAATAAATTCACAATCACCATCATTAGAAACCTGAAGTCATATTTCAAATATAACTGGAGCCCGTGTGACTCCATTTGTCTGTGGAATTATAATAAAATAAACCACAGATGAACAAGAGTAATTTAAAACAATTCAAATCATTACCAGGGGCAGATAGAAGACCACATTCTTATTCCCCAGCCAAACATCTTCACATACCCTTTGTACCTCTCTCTCACTCTCACCCTGTCAGAACTCTCCGGGGCACTTCGGTCACCACGACAAACTCACCTGTCACAGAATGACCTACCCACCTCAGCCACAAGTACGTAAAAATCCAGGGTAAAACACCACACAAGTCCCCCGCCCACCCAAATAAGGAACTTTATTACATACCTAGATTAATTGGAAAGCAAGAAAAAATCCACAGACATGATGAAGGGGAGATATGCACAGCTCAACTCAGGGGCAAAAACTAAAGCCAAGTGGTTCACGGAAGGATAAGAGCTGGACCTGGACTCAAGTGGTTGAGAGACTCAGGGACAAACAGCAAAGCCTCACGTTCTTGCAAAAAGAGAAGATAGACTGGAGCCCCACACGCCATGCAGGAGCTTTGAAGGGCTGCCTGGGGCATCAGATGGAGGCTGGAAACGCCACATACTGACCTGGCGAGAGGGAAGGAGACATCTGCACCATGATGCTGGTCTGTTTCAAATCCCGTTCATCTTCTTCCTGCCCCTACACCTGGACCCAGACCTATTCACACATACACATACCTAAAGTGTCAAAGTCCATCCTCAGGGCTCCAGCCACATCCAGCTTCCCTTTCTGGGAGACCCCATACTCCACCCACCAGGACCAGGTTGGTGTTTTAAAAAAATATAAGAACAGCTGTAGTTTCTGTCTTCTGATGGGACCTTGACCACTATGCATTAGCAACGCCATTCAAATGACTGTTCCGTTAACAATTTTTCAACTTTACAATGGTGTGAAACAACCTTTTCTCCTTTCAGTAGAAAATGGACTCTGGATTTTGATCTTCTCTTGGGCTAGTGATATATGGTACAATCCTCCCTCGTGATGCTGGGCAGCGGCAGCGAGCCTCAGCTCCCAGTCAGCCACGTGATCACAAGAGTAAACATCTGATACACTTTACAACCATTCTATAGCCATACAACCGTTCTGTTTTTCACTTTTGGCGTAGTATTCAGGAAATCACATGAGATATTCAAAACTTTATTATAAAAGAGGCTTTGTGTTAGGTGATTCTGCCCAACTGTGGGCTAATGCAAGTGTTCTGAGCATGTTTAAGGCAGGCTAGGCTCAGCTATGATGGTCCAATGTTGTGTTAGTTTCAGGTGTACAGCAAAGTGATTCAATTATACATATACATATATCCATTCTTTTTCAGATTCTTTTCCCATGTAGGTTATTACAGAATATTGAGGAGAGTTCCCCGTGCTGTACAGTAGGTCAGGAATGATTTTTTGTTTGTTTCTTTGCTTGTGTATTTTATTACAGTGATTAGGTTTCATTAGTTAACTTTGCTAAAGGAATGATTTTTAACACAGGAGAAAATCTCATTCAGAGTAGCTCTCCAGCTCCTCCCAAAACACATCAGTTCCTGTCGGATGGCTTCTTGAATTGTGATTTTGGCTTTGCCAGTCTAACCTACTGCTTCTGCTCAATTCACTTAGAGATAGGTCTATCTGTTCTGGAAGCTTCTTAGTTAACAGGAGAAACGCCATGGAAGTTTCTGCTCTGAGAACACAATTGACGAGACATATTTGGCCTTGCGAATTTCTGGACAAACATTTACAAGCAGCCACCAGGCAACAGGCACCATTAAGTCTGCAGTGTCAGAAGGGCTCAAAGAATAGCTTGTGCTTTGTGCCAGGAAAAGCAAACACCTTGTATACGACCTCTTTTGTCATGAGAAGAGCAGCCACGCGATGGAGACAGGTCCACAATGGAGCCAGGGCTCTCTGTCATTTCAGTTCATCTTATCCCTGCGGTCACAGGACTCCACAGACAAGGCTCCAGACCCCAACAAGAAGACGTCACTAGCCTGTCCCCTGTGTGCTGGCATTGGCCTTGGGGTGGGTTTGGGGCTGAGCCAGCCCAGCACGTATTTGCTTTGTAGTGTAAACCTGAACTGAAAATGAGACCACAGGCAAAGCACGGCACATATTGGGGAGGAATCCTCCTCTTGAATCGTGCCCAGAATTGATGACACCAGGCAGTGCAGTGACAACGCAAGGTGTATCTGGAGAGTTGGCAGCTCTGGCAGCCTTAGGAGGCTGACTGCTTGCTGTGGATGTCACTGTGGACACTCACAGACACGGCAGAGGTGACAAACCACTTTATGAAGTCGCAAGGGACCAGGAGACTCCTCTGAAGGCAGGAGAGAAGTCCATGGGCAGAACATCAGAAGTGACAAAAGGACTCAATGAAAGAACTCACACAAGACACACCCCGGGGCACCCTGAGGAGTCTTCATTAACTTCCAGCTAAAGACCAAGGTGTCAGATTCACAGGACACAAGATGGGACTGTGTGGGTTTTTTCCTATGGGGAGGGTGTAGATGAAGTGGAAAACTCTAAACCTAAAGAGAAGACTATGGGAGGAAGAAAAGAGAGGGAAGGTGGGAAATGAGGTCTGATCATCGTAGGGAAGCTTTGCCAAGTTCACTGTGATAAGCAAGGAAGATGCAGAGTAGAATCATCATTCTCTATTCCTGTTTCACCTCTGTCGCCCTCCTCATCAACCAGCTTGGGGCATCGACTTGAACGTTTGCAGGAAAACACCTGATCAGATCTCCATCAGAGGAAAATGCTTAATCAATCTGGGGAATGCAGGCGAGGCAAGGGCTTCTGATAGGCACCAAGTGGATCACTAAGCAGAGAGGAGAATTGACCAGCAGACAACTTCAGCCCAAGAGAACCATGAGGTTGATTCCCCAGGTTCACTACCCACTTGCCCCGTCACCAACTGCCCCCAGCAACCTAGAGAACTGCCAGAGACCCCCTTGCAAGGCACGTGGGTCACTCCCTCTTCAAGCCCTGGGTGTGTTCTCTTTGGTAGTCAAATTCTTGCTGAAAAATTGGATAAACCAAGGTTTCGCTAAAATAATATTCAAAATCAATCAGTGTTTATTCCAGTATATGCTGCGGGAAAAGCCAAGATCTCATCACAGTCCAAACCACCCCTGCCTGCCAGGAGAGCGTGCAGAGGCGCAGGAAAGCTAGCCCTGCTTGGAAACCTTAGTAATTATGATGGGAACCTGTCGGATGCCAGGAGGCTGGGAAGACAGCTTAATTAAGTGCAACCAATGACGGTTCTGATTGGGAAACTAAGGATGCAGGAACTGGGTGCCATTCAGGCAACGGTCTGTCCCTTTTGTTCAGACACTGGGAGGGTCTCTGCTTTTGCCTACAACAAACAGGAGAACTGTAATTACACAATGTCCAATTGCAGCTGGGCGTGCTATTTTGGGTTTTACATTGTCCTGGAGAAGATTTACAACCAAAAAGATGGGATGCCTCCCCACTTGAATGGTGGCTGTATTTAAGGTACCTGAAGCCTTGTAACACTCTGCAGTCCTAATTCCACTTCTCATGGTGAAGAGGGTTAGCGAGCCGAAATCTAGTGGTTTACACCGCATGCAGCTGTGGAAGCCTGGTGTATTTGTTTCCTAGGGCTGCCATAACAAAGTGCCACAAACTAAGTGGCTTAAACAATGGAAACTTATTGCCTCACATTTCTGGAGGCTAGAAGTCCAAGATCAAGGTGGCGCAGGGCTGGTTCACTCTGAGGGCTGTGAGGGAGGACATGTTCTGCTCCTCTCACCCTCCTGGTGGTTTGCTGGAAATACCTGACATTCCTCAGCTTATAAGTGCATCATCCCGATCTCTGTCTTCTTTTTCACATGGTGTTCCCCCGTGTGTGTGTCCATCCCTGTGTCCGAATTCCCCCTTTTTTATAAAAACACAGTCATACTGGATTAAGGCCCACCCTAATGACATCATCCCAACTTGACCATCTGCAAAAAACGCTATTTCCAAATAAGGTCACATTCACAGGTACTGCGTATTAGCACTTAAACATCTTTGGCTGGGGTCAGGGAGGGTTACGGGGTGGGGGAAGGAATTCAACCCATAACATCTTGGTTCCAATGAAATGTTATGTGGATGTCCCCCCACCCCGTGTGTCTGGGGGGTGAGGCGGGGGCGACAAAAGTAGACCAAAGCAGAGCTTCTCTGATTGGCATGAGGGTGCTGGGTCCCTTCGGTCCTCTCAGTGTAACTCCCTTCCTGTGGGCTCTAAGAGGGCTCTGCAGAGTACAGCTTAACGTTCCCTGGTTTTAGGGCAACTCAGTTGAGAGAAAGGGGACCTGGATTTATTTTTCCTTTTTTTTTTAAATGAGCACGTGTCAAAGATTTATTTAACTCTTTGATAAGAGAACCAGTAAGGTGTTACAACCAGATCAAAGGAGCATTCAAGAGCATACATTAACAAGGCAATCCGGAATGCTGAAAGGAATTTATAAATAAATGCAAAACTAGTCAATATCCACCCTGAGATAACCAACTGCGTCTCCACCGGACAAAATTCATTTGCATTTCTATGGGCAAGAGTCATTTGCATTACTATCAGTTTTCCACCCATGACAGAGTTACAAAATAGCTCAAAGGCAACGAAAGGTGCAGATAACCAGGAAGGGTGCATCAGACAACACACCCAGTAGTCTTTTAGGCCCATTTCAAAGTCTTTCACAATTTTTCCTGGTAGAATATATGCCTCCCAGGTATTAGGACCACCTGCTCATAAATTACCAATCACCTAAGGCATTTACATCCCAGAGGCGGGGGGAGGGGGACGAGGGTCTGCTGGTTGGGGAGGAGGTGCCCTCCTTCAGGCCTCGGAACTATTAGGGTGGCCCCTCCTCTCCACCTCACCCACTGCTGCCCCCAAGGCCTCGACATGGGGAGGGGGAAGGGTAAGCTAGGATGAAGTGACAGAGTGGCACTGACATACATACACTACCAAATGTAAAACAGACAGCTAGTGGGAAGCAGCGGCATAGCACAGGGAGATAGCTCGCTGCTTTGTGACCACCTAGAGGGGTAGGATAGGGAGTGGGGGAGGGAGATGCAAGAGGGAGGGGATATGGGGATATATGTATACATATAGCTGATTCACTTTGTTATACAGCAGAAACTAACACACCATTGTAAAGCAATTATACTCCAATAAAGACGTTAAAAAAAAAAAAACCAGCAGGGAAATGGGACTTCAGTGTTTACAGGACTTCCTTAGCTCTTCCTGGGAGCCCAGGCTTTCTGGAATCCAGCACCAAGCTTTCTCCTCCTATCCTTTGCCCCTGTTGCCAAGTTCTTCCCCTCCTCTGCCTCCGGCCCCACCAACTTTTCTCTCCCCATCCAGCACACGCTTCAGGGGTCAACCCAGCCCTGGCCAGGCATCCCACTAGGGCCACTTCCCTGCACTGGAAGTCCCCCAGTCTCAAGATCAACCTTGTCTGTCCTCTGTCGCACCTTTCAGCCACTTTGAGATTTCAAGCTGAAAGTCTGAAACCAGAGACCTAAATTTTTCTAATTCACTTAGTGGCTATGTGACCTCAGTGACACCTTTTTCCTAAACTTCAATTTCTGTCATCTTAAACCTCAGCATTATTGTGCATGTAAACGAGTATAGCAAGTGCTGTGGTCTTCCATCCAGATTCCCTGTGGGACCCAGGACTAGGACACTCATTCCCCCAGCTCATGACACAGCCCCTCCTTGGAAACTGCCCTCTGCCAAAGAGAGCTGCCTCACCTGAGGTCATGACCCCTCCCTGGGGGCAGCCAGCATGCCACGACTGGTCCAGGCAGGGAGTACAAACTCAACCCTCTTGCCTCAATTTGGAACATCTCTGAAGGGCCAGCTCAGTTTCACTGCTCCCCGTGGGATCAACTGGTGTCTCTGCTGCAACTAAATCACAGTTCAAGTCCTTCTGCCCAGTGCTGCCTCTTTCACTCCCTTACCCATGTGCTCGCATTATCCAATAAATTTCTTGCATCAAAGCCTTAAAGTCTCGGAGTCTGTTTCCTTGGCAACACAATACGAGGTAATGCTCAGCATCTACTAGGGGCTCAAATATGCCACCAGCAAGTTATATGACCTCAAAAAAAAAAGTTATACAACCACCATCAAGTCACTTCTCTCTGGCCTCAGTCAGAAAACGAAGACAACCCTCAAATGGGCGCATGAGCCCAAATAACTGCTCTGTTTGAGCACCAACATTCTAACAGTTAGTTCCTGAATTCACAAACAGTGGCAGGATGGGTGTGTGCTTGGGAGACAGACATGAACCCCACCACTGCATGGGCTTCATCAACAGGCAATTCCCTGGGGATGCAGTTATGAGGAAAAAGGTCAGCCGGCCTTGGTACATTGGCTGAGAAGTGCAGTGGTGGGGGGTGGCTTGTTTTCTGCCTGCTCCAGTGGAAATTCCACATGATGGGGGCGGGGAGGTATCGCCCTGAGCAAGGGAAGCCAGCCTGAGATTGTTTTCCCTCCACATCCTGCCAGCCTCCCCAAACTGATATCCCTGGGAAAGCTGACATCTTACGGAGTTACATTCCCCCGTAGGTCGGCATCATCGTGGCCAGGCCCTCTGCAGCCCAGATAAGGGCTGGGATCTTGTCAGTCAGCCACATGGCAGCAGCCACACTGGGGGTGAAGTTTCAGTCGCTTTGGGGGTCACTGCTTCTTGCTCAGCAATGCTTAGAAGCAGAAGTACATGGTGGAGCCCTCGATCCCTTGACTAGGGAACAGGATGGTCCTGAAACTCACGTTTCTCATTCTTGCTTGAGATCAAGAGGGATCTTGGGAACCACACAGCCCAAAACACTGGTGGAACTGTACGCTACCCTCTCACACACACATACATACTTCCAACTACTACCTGAGATTCTTGCCACTTCACTCCCAAAGAAATAAACATACATAATTCAAGCTTACGCAGATCTACTTGCTAGTTGTGAGACTGTGGACAAACAAAATGTTCCCAGGCTCAGTTTTTTCACGTCTAAAATGGGGATGAGTATTCGTGTGAGGAACACAAGCTGCTGTATGTAAACCCCAAAAATCTCACTGGCTTAACACAATAAAAGTTTATTTTTGCTCTCTTGAAGTCCAAACCGGGTGTTACCGAGCAGTGGTTGACCTCCAAGATGTGATTCACAAGCCAGACGCCTTCCAGTTTATATCCCAACATCACCATGCTTGTCTTCACAAGATAGAGGAGAAAAGAACACGAAGGGTCAGAGATGTGCGGGTGGTATGCAGGCCAGGCCGGGAAGCAACACACGAGACCTTCCTTCACTAGCAAGTCTTTGACAAAAGACTCAGTCCTACCACCAGGCTTAACTGCCAAGGAGTTTGGGAAATCGAGTTTAGCTGTGTGCCCAACGGCAGGAAGCCAGCCAATCCCTGGCCACAGGATGATAACCTCAGAGCAATGTTGTAGAAAGAAATAAAACGATTCGCACTCAGGTGCACAGTAAGTGTTCAACAGACATCAATTGTGGCAGATATGAACACCACCAGGGCGACAAAATAGGTCCCTGAGAAGTGGCTGGAGATGCTGCGTCAGACATGGGTCCTGCCCAGAAGGTTGACTTTGTCGTGCTTGGGCCCAAATGACAATCACGATAAGCTCACGGGGATGAACTCAAGCTCGTGCTTCTGCTGACTCCCCTCGGTGGGGGGAGAGGCGGTGGGCTTCAGTTCTGAGTTAGGAGGAGGCAGGGGATCGTGGATGCTTCGATTATACCTGCCATGCTGCGACCAGTTTCTCCCTAAAACACCAGAAGGCTAACTAACATGACTTGGGACCACAAGAATTCATTACCCTTCTCAGGACTCCCAGCTAGGCAATATGAAGGATGTATGTTCTCCCGCTACTTTGATGCTGGCCCCGCTCCTTGAGAAACAATAACCTTGGTCTTATTCCTCTAGAGATATATTTGCCTCTTTTCTTGCTTATTTCAAAAGATCTCCATATATTACCTCCAAATGCCTCTAACTAAGACATTTGGGACAAAGGATCCACACTCAAATGTCTTTTCTCTGACTTCCAAGTTTCTCTCTTAATAGCAAGACAGAGGAAAGGGACTGTATTAACGGCAACATATGGAAAATAAACAAAAACAACAATTATTTGATACCGTCCAATCCATCACAAACACACACACCCACACGGGCAACATCAACAACTCTTGGCTTCATTTGTCATTTTGACTTGGGGGCATGGGGAAAAAAGAGGGAAATGGGAAAGGAGAAAGCTGGGGGAAAAGGAAGATAAAGTATAACATAATTGGGAGACAAAGATAAGTACAAGTTCTTTGGGGCTATAAGCTATATATGTTGTGAATTGCTGTCCCACCACCTAAATAACTTTAGTTCTAGTAATCTAGGTTTATTTTAAGATAAACACCTTACAGCAAACAGTTTTTTTAGAGTTGAAAATGCAGAAAAACGAATAAAACGATCTTGTAACAAAATGCATTGGTCTTTTGCAAAATATTGGTTCACTGGCTTATGCAGATCTTCCAAAGGTTGGCTTGTTTTATTACACAATATCATACAATCCTGTTTGTTCCATAATTCGAAAAGATACATGCACCCCAATGTTCACTGCAGCACTATTTACAATAGCCAAGACATGGAAGCAACCTAAGTGTCTATTGACAGATGAATGGATACAGAAGATATGGTACATATACAAAGGAATATTACTCAACCATAAAAAAATGAAATAATGCCATTTGCAGCAACATGAATGGACCTGGAGATTATCATACTAAGTGAAATAAGTCAGAAAGAGAAAGACAAATATCGTATATCAGTTATATGTAGAATGTAAAAAAAAAAGGTATAAATGAACTTATTTGCAAATCAGAAACAGATTTACAGACAGAGAAAACAAACTTATGGTTACCAAAGGGGAATGGTGGGGTGGGAGGAGGGATAAATTAGGAGGTTGGTATTAACATATACACACTACTATACATAAAATAGATAATCAACAAGGACTTACTGTATAGCACAGGTGACTCTACTCAATATCCTGCAATAACCTTTATGGGAAAACAATCTGAAAAAGAATAGATATATGTATATGCATAACTGAATCACTTTGCTGTACGACTGAAACTAACACAACATTGAAAATCAACTATACCCCAATATAAAATTAAAATTTTTTAAAAATCCTGTTTGCTGACTACCAGTCTCATCAGAAAACTTTTTAAGTGTCGAGAAGCTGTCAAGTTCATGGTGGCAGAAACAAGTTTTCCAAAATTCTAATTTTTGCTTGAAAACTTGTACTTTTGTCATGGGAAACAAATAACTGTCACTTGTTTTCCTTGAAGTAACAGGCTCGTTTTGTTCATTTTCAGGAAAATATCTGCCAAATACCCTAGTCTGAATAGGCACAGTTTGTCAGTCATTCTTGCAAACAAAAATGGTGTTCCGTGAAAAATAATGGATTAATTGCACTCTCAACTCAAACACACTAGTGCTTTAACTCAAGACAACCATCATATCGCGAATGCAGCAAAGATACTTCATATATACTTCAGCACTTAGAATATTTTTTAAATGAACACAGAGGCCAAGAACTAATAAAATTAATAATTTTTTTACCACTTCCTCGGGTCAGTCTTAAGTGAAACTGGCAGGTTTATTTTTTCACTTCAAATGAGTGGCAGCCCGGGATACAATGATGACTCTCTGATTCCTGCTAAGGACCCCGTAGTTCTTCACACCATTGGTTTTGCACCATCAGTGCAAATGTCAACACCATGAAATAGGCAAATGACATCTTCATGCTATTATGAAAATAGTTTGACTCCGAAGAACTCCTGAAGGGGTCATGGGGATTTTTATGGCTCCTCGGACCACACTTTTGAACAGCTGTTATAGATCAAGCTGAAGCCCTCCTCATCATCCACTCATCCCCATTCCTTCAACACCCACCACCTCCCTGGCACCAAAGTAACCGCAACTACAAGATTGGTATAATATCCTTAATATGTAATTTTACATATGACTATATCCACTGAAAATCTACAGAGTGTTTATTATTTTGTTTTTGTTTTTTTTCTGCAGTACGCGGGCCTCTCACCACTGCGGCCCCTCCCATCGCGGAGCACAGGCTCCGGACGCGCAGGCTCAGCGGCCATGGCCCACGGGCCCAGCCGCTCTGCGGCACGCGGGATCCTCCCGGACCGGGGCACGAACCCGCATCCCCTGCATCGGCAGGCGGACTCCCAGCCACTGCACCACCAGGGAAGCCCGAGTGTTTATTATTTTTACATGTAGATAAATATTATTTTTACATGTAGATAAATATCACCCTGTGCATATCATTTTGCAATGTTTTATTTTCACAAAATCATGTATTTTTGAGCTTCATCCAGATTCAAACAGGTCTCGCCCACTCTTTTAGCTGCCAAGTATGCCATTAAATGTATTACCCATTTTATTTATCCATTGCTTTATGCAAATTTTTTTCGGGGTGGGGGCGGAGTCAAGATGGTGGTGTGGGAAGACACGGAGTTCATGTCTCCCCACAACTAGGGCACCTGCTGGATGCTGGTAGGGGACCTCTATGCCCAAGGAGATGGGAGGAACGCCCAAGCAAACTTGTAGGACTTGGGGGGACAGAGTGGGGAGGAGAAGTGGAGGCCAGACAGTACCGGCCCCCCTGAGGGGTGGCCGAAAGGGCAGAGGGGTTCCCACGCCTGTTGGGACCCTTGGGGGCTCAGATCAGGGGGGAGTGCGCCCAGCATTTCCCCCGCCCAATCGGCCGGGGAAGTCTACCCAGCTCTCGGCTGGGTCCTACGCCCTCAGAGGCCCCCTCCGGGTCGCGTTGGTCCTGTGGCATAGGTGGGAGGCTGGGAGAGAACAGGAGAGGCAGGCGGGAGGCGTGGAGGGGGTTTGCCCTGCCCACTCGGCCTGGGAAGCCTACTGGGCTCCCAGGCCGGGTCTCCCGCCCTCCAAACCCCCCACCCCCACCCCGGGGACCACACTGGTCCTGCAGGCATAGGAGGGAGGCCAGGGGAGAGCAGGAGAGGCAGGCAGGAGGGGACCTCCAGGACCGGAGGAGTAGGAGAGGGGCGGAGAGCATTGGCCCTGATCACTCCCGCCCAGGAAGCCTGCTGGGCTCCCAGGTGGGTCACCCCGCCCTTTGAGACCAGAGGTGGGAGGCATGCCTGGGCTCTTTCTGTTCCATTTAGCCTAAGCCCCACACCCCACACCCCCCAGGGCCTTTTCCAGCCCTGAGGGTCCTAAGCATAGGCCCCGCCCACCACCCAAACCCCACCCCTGCTTAGGCCCCACCCTCCACAGCCAAGGCTTTTTCTACCTTTTTCTTTTTTTTCTCCTCCTCTTTTTTACTGTTGTGGTTCTGTTTCACCTTCCAGTTGTTGTTGCATCTATATTTTTAGTTTTATATTCTTTCTAACATATGTTAGTTTCCTAGTCTAATTTTATTTTTTACTTTGTTATTGTCCTCCTTTTTTTTTTTTTTTTGCCCCCCCTGCTTGGCCTGCTGAATCTTTGTCCATGAGCCGGGGGTCAGGCCGAAGCTCCTGCGGTCAGAGCTCCGAGTCCGAACCACTGGACTGACAGAAAACCTCAGACCCCAAGGGATATTCATCAGAGTGAGATCTCCTGGAGGTCCTCATCTACAAACTCCAGCACTGGAAGCCTCAGGCCAAACAACCAGTAAGAAAAGAACACAATCCCACTCATCAAAAAAAAAAAAAAAAAGGGATGGCAAAAACACATGTCACAGGTGAAAAAGCAAGGTAAAAACCTAAAACACCAAATAAACGAAGAGGAAATAGGCAATCTACCTGAAAAAGAATACATAGTAATGACAGTAGAGATGATCCAGAATCTCAGAAATAGAATGGAAGCACAGATTGAGAAGATACAAGAAATGTTTAACAAAGATCTACAAGAACAACAAACAAACAGAGATGAACAACACAATAACAGAAATGAAAAATACTCTAGAAGGAAGCAATAACAGAATAACTGAGGGAGAAGAACGAATTAGTGAGCTGGAAAAAAAAAATGGTGGAAATAACTGCCAAGGAGCAGAATAAAGGAAAAAGAATAAAAAGAATTGAAGACAATCCCAGAGACCTCTGGGGCAACATTAAACGCACCAACATTTGAATTATAGGGGTCCCAGAAGAAGAAGAGAAAAAGAAAGGGTCTGAGAAAATATTTGAAGAGATTATAGTGGAAAACTTCCTTAACATGGGAAAGGAAAGAGTCACCCAAGTCCAGGAAGCACAGACAGTCCCATACAAGATAAACCCTAGGAGAAACACACCAAGACACATATTAATCAAACTAACAAAAATTAAATTCAAAGAAAAAATATTAAAAGCAGCAAGGGAAAAACAATAACATACAAAGGAATCCCCATAAGGTTATCAGCTGATTTTTCAGCAGAAACTCTGCAGGCCAGAAGGGAGTGGCAGGATATACTTAAAGTGATAAAGACAAAAACATACAACCAAGATTAGTCTACACAGCAAGGATTTCATTCAGATTCAATGGAGAAATCAAAAGCTTTTCAGACAAGCAAAAGCTAAGAGAATTCAGCACCACCAAACCAGATTTACAACAAATGCTAAAGAAACTTCTCTAGGTGGGAAACACAAGAGAAGAAAAAGACCCACAAAAACAAACCCAAAACAATTAAGAAAATGGTAATAGGAACATATATACTAATAATAACCTTGACTGTAAATGGATTAAATGCCCCAACCAAAAGACGCAGACTGGCTGAATGGATACAAAAACAAGACCCATATATATGCTGTTTACAAGAGACCCACTTCAGACCTAGGGACACATACAGACTGAAAGTGAAGGGATGGAAAAAGATATTCCATGCAAATGGAAATCAAAAGAAAGTTGGAGGGCTTCCCTGGTGGCGCAGTGGTTAAGAATCCGCCTGCCACTGCAGGGGACACAGGTTCATGCCCTGGTCCGGGAAGATCCCACATGCCATGGAGCAACTAAGCCCATACGCCACAACTACTGAGCCCATGTGCTACAACTACTGAAGCCCATGTGCCTAGAGCCCGTGCTCCACAACAAGAGATGCCACTGCAATGAGAAGCCCGCGCACCACAATGAAGAGTAGCCCCTGCTCTCCACAACTAGAGAAAGCCCACACGCAGCAACAAAGACCCAATGCAGCCAAAAACAATAAAATAAATAAACTTATTTTTTAAAAAAGAAGGAAAGCTGGAGTAGAAATACTCGTACCAGATAAAATACACTTTAAAATAAAGACCGTTATAAGCGATAAGGAAGAACGCTACATAATGATCAAGGGATCAATCCAAGAAGAAGATATAACAATTATAAATGTTTATGCACCCAACATAGGAGCACCTCAATACATAAGGCAAATGCAAACAACCATGAAAGGGGAAATCAACAGTAACACAATAACAGTAGGGGACTTAACACCCCACTTACATCAATGGACGGATCATCCAAACAGAAAATAAATAAGGAAACACAAGCTTTAAATGACACAATTGACCAGATAGATTTAATTGATATTTATAGAACATTCCACCCAAAAGTGGCAGAATACACTTCCTTCTCAAGTGCACATGGAACATTCTCCAGGATAGATCACATCTTGGGTCACAAATCAAGCCTCGGAAAATTTAAGAAAATTGAAATTGTATCAAGCATCTTTTCTGACCACAACGCTATGAGACTGGAAATCAATTACAGGAAAAAAACTGTAAAAAACACAAATACATGGAGCTTAAACAGTGCAATACTAAATAACCAAGAGATCACTGAAGAAATCAAAGAAGAAATCAAAAAATACATAGAAACAAATGACAATAAAAACACGATGACCCAAAACCCACGCGACACAGGAAAAGCAGTTCTAAGAGGGAATTTTATAGCAATTCAATCTCACCTGAAGAAACAAGAAAGATCTCAAGTAAACAATCTAACCCTACACCTAAAGCAACTAGAGAAAGAAGAAAAAAAAAACCCAAAGTTAGTAGAAGGAAAGAAATCATAAAGATCACATCAGAAATAAATGAAAAAGAAATGAAGCATCAGAAATAAATGAAAAAGAAATAAATGAAATCAGAAATAAATGAAAAAGAAATGAAGCAAACAATAGCAAATAATAAAACTAAAAGCTAGTTCTTTGCGAAGATAAATAAAATTGATAAACACTTAGCCAGATTCATCAAGAAGAAAAGGGAGAGGACGCAAATCAATAAAATTACAAATGAAAAAAAGAGAAATCACAACTGACACTGCAGAAATACAAAGGATTATAAGAGACTACTACAAACGACTATATGCCAAAAAAATGGACAACCACGAAAAAATGGATAAATTCTTGGCATGGTGCAATTTCCCAAGACTGAACCAGGAAGAATTAGAAAATATAGGGGCTTCCCTGGTGGCGCAGTGGTTGAGAGTCCGCCTGCTGATGCAGGGGACACGGGTTTGTGCCCCGGTCCGGGAAGATCCCACATGCCACGGAGCAGCTGGGCCTGTGAGCCATGGCCGCTGAGCCTGCGTATCCAGAGCCTGTGCTCCACAACGGGAGAGGCCACAACAGTGAGAGGCCTGCGTATCACAAAAAAAAAAAAAAAAAAAAAAAAGAATTAGAAAATATAAACAGACGTATCACAAGTAATGAAATTGAAACTGTAATTTAAATCTTCCAACAAACAAAAGTCCAGGACCAGATGGATGCACAGACGAATTCTATCAAACATTTAGATAAGAGCTAACACCGATCCTTCTCAAACTCTTCCAAAAAATTGCAGAGGGAGGAACACTCCCAAATTCATTCTACGAAGCCACCATCACCCTGATACCAAAACCAGACAAAGATATCACAAAAAAAGAAAATTATAGACCAATATCACTGATGAACATAGACGCAAAAATCCTGAACAAAATACTAGCAAACAGAATCCAACAACATATTAAAAGGATCATACAACATGATCAAGTGGTATTTATCTCAGGGATGCAAGGATTCTTCAATATATGCAAATCAATCAATGTGATACACCATGTTAACAAATTAAGAAAAAAAAACATATAATCATCTCAATGGGTGCAGAAAAAGCTTTTGACAAAATTCAACACTCACTTATGATAAAAACTCTCCAGAAAATGGGCATGGAGGGAACCTACCTCAACATAATAAAGGCCATATACGACAACCCCACAGCAAGCATCATACTCAATGGTGAAAAACTGAAAGCATTTCCACTAAGATCAGGAACAAGACAAGGACGTGCACTCTCACCACTCTTATCCAACATAGTTTTGGAAGTCCTAGCCACGGCAATCAGAGAAGAAAAAGAAATAAAAGGAATACAAATTGGAAAAGAAGAAGTAAAGCTGTCACTGTTTGCAGATGACATGATATTATACATAGAAAATCCTAAAAATGCCACCAGAAAACTACTAGAATTAATCAATGAATTTGGTAAGGTTGCAGGATACAAAATTAATGCACAGAAATTTCTGGCATTCCTATAAACTAACAATGAAAAATTGGAAAGAGAAATTAAGGAATCAATCCCATTTACCACTGCAACAAAAAGAATAAAATACCTAGGAATAAACCTGCCTAAGGAGGTGAAAGACTTGTACTCAGAAAACTATAAAACACGGATGAAAGAAATCAAAGATGACACAAACAGATGGAGAAATATACCATGTTCTTGGATTGGAAGAATCAACATTGTGAAAATGCCTATACTACCCAAAGCAACCTACAGATTCAATGCAATCCCTGTCCAACTACCAATGGCATTCTTCACAGAATTAGAACAAAAAATTTTACAGTTCGTATGGAAACTCAAAAGACCCCGAATAGCCAAAGCAATCTTGGGAAAGAAAAACGGAGCTGGAGGAATCAGGTTCCCCAACTTCAAACTACACCACAAAGCTACAGTAATCAAGACAATATGGTACTGGCACAACAGAAATATAGATCAATGGTACAGGATAGAAAGCCCAGAGATAAACCCACGCACACATGGTCACCTAATTTGACAAAGGCAAGAACATACAATGCAGAAAAGACAGGCTCTTCAGTAAGTGGTGCTGAGAAAACTGGACAGCTACACGTAAAAGAATGAAATTAGAACCCTCCCTAGCACCACACACAAAAATAAACTCCAAATGGATTAAAGACCTAAATGTAAGACCAGAACTATAAAAACTCTTAGAGGAAAACATAGGAAAAATACTCTTTGACATAAACCACAGCAAGATCTTTTTTGACCTACCTCCTACTAGAGTAATGAAAATAAAAACAAAAATAAACAAATGGGAGCTAATTAAACTTAAAAGCTTTTGCACAGCAAAGGAAACCATAAACAAGACAAAAAGACAACCCTCAGAATGGGAGAAAATATTTGCAAATGAAACGACGGACAAAGGATTAATCTCCAAAATATACAAACAGCTCATGGAACTCAATATCCAAAAAAAAAAACAATCCAATTAAAAAATGGGTGGAAGACCTAAATAGATATTTCACTAAAGAAGACATACAGATGGCCAAGAGGCACATGAAAAGCTGCTCAACATCCCTAATTATTAGAGAAATGCAAATCAAAACTACAATGAGGTATCACTTCACAGAATGGCCATTATCAAAAAATCTAGAAACAGTAAATGCTGGAAAGGGTATGGTGAAAAAGAAACCCTCCTGCACTGCTGATTGTGAATGTAAATTGATACAGCCACTATGCAGAACAGTATGGAGGTTCCTTAAAAAACTAAAAATAGGGGCTTCCCTGGTGGCACAGTGGTTGAGGATCTGCCTGCCGATGCAGGGGACACTGGTTCGTGCCCCAGTCCGGGAAGATCCCACATGCCGCGGGGCGGCTGGGCCCGTGGGCCATGGTCGCTGGGCCTGCGCATCTGGAGCCTGTGCTCCAAAACGAGAGAGGCCACAGCAGTGAGAGGCCCACGTACCGCAAAAAATAAAATAAAATAAAATAAAAATAGACTAACATATGACCCAGCAATCTCACTACTGGGCATATACCCTGAGAAAACCATAATTCAAAAAGAGTCATGTAACACAATGTTCATTGCAGCACTATTTACAATAGCCAGGACATAGAAGCAACCTAAATGTCCATTGACAGATGAATGGATAAAGATGTGGCACATATATACAATGGAATATATGTGTATATACATATATACTCAGCCATAAAAAGAAATAAAATTGAGTTACTTGTAGTGAGGTGGATGGACCTAGAGACTGTCATACAGAGTGAAGTAAGTCAGAAAGAGAAAAACAAATGCCGCACGCTAATGCATATATATGGAATCTAAAAAAAAAAAAAAAAAGGTACTGATGAACCTAGTGGCAAGGCAGGAATAAAGACATAGACATAGAGAATAGATCTGAAGACACGGGTGGGGGAAGGGGAAGCTGGGGCAAAGTGAGAGAGTGGCATAGACATATATACACTACCAAATGTAAAATGGATCGCTAGTGGGAAGCAGCTGCATAGCACAGGGAGATCAGCTCGGGGCTTTGCAACGACCTAGAGGGGTGGGATAGGAAAGGTGGGAGGGAGACGCAAGAGGGAGGGGATATGGGGATATATGCATGCATATGGCTGATTCACATTGTTGTACAACAGAAAATAACACAGTATTGTGAAGCAGTTATACTCCAATAAAGATCTATTTAAAAAAAAAAAGATTTTTTTTTCTCTTGAAAATATTAGTCTTACTCTTCTTTATATTTTTTAAGCAGTGCCTTTGGGACCATATTATGAAGTGTTCCATACATAGAAAAGGCTGTACAGAGCACGCATGTGCTGTAGAGAATAACATATGAATGGCTCCCCAAGGACAAGGGTGCACTCACACCCCTGAAAGAGCCCCAGAAAGCGCCTCCGATGTGGTGGGGACTGGTGTGGACAGGCCAGGGTGAGTGGGTCTGGTTTCTCACTCATGAGGTTGGCAGGGCTTCAGGTACCCCATGAAGACATGAAAAGACATCATTCTTGAAGGTTAAGATGAAACTTGCTATTTTACTCACAGACAAGGCCCCCCTTTTCTGGGACTGAAAGATACACAAAGTTTCCTTGTTTCCCCTAAAGCGGGGGGTGGGGGCTCAGGTAGGAAAGACAGGTCATTTTCCACTGTTCCCTTTCAGCACAAGAAAGCACAGTGATTTTTTTTTAATGCTTTTCACATTTCTGAGGTCCCCAGGTTATACCGTGACGAACAGGTGATTGGTTCCATCGGCAGCTATGAGAACTTTCTGCATTTTTATTTTTAAAAGTGGTTACTATGTAGTAGGGGTTTTTGAATTTCTTTTTCAGACAGTTTAAAAAAGAGGGAAGGTTCTGAGGTTGGAGTTGAGGTTCAGAGGAATGAACTGGACTTGGGGTGGATCAGAGATGAGTGTGATTTGCAGTTCTGGGACTGGGTAGTTGTGTGACATTGAGCAGGTCACGTAGAGCCTCTGAACTTCAGTTTCTGCATTTGTCAAGGGACACCTTCCTCATGCCCTCGCTGGGATTGTCACACCAGACACTGTGGCCAGGGTGTCCGGCACGATATCAGCACACAATGAGCAGCAACTAGGGGTGCTCATTCGTCAGCCACAAGAATTATACCAGAACTAAGGGATTCTTTTAATTACCAGAATTATGGATTTGACTTGCATCTACGAGTCTGAGAAACATTATAAGTACAACTTAACTCTTCATTCCTCCTGAGCTGCCATCCATTCAAACTAAACTTTCTGCAATCGGCTTCCACCCCACCACTCCTCGGAAACTTTCTTCCCAAAGCAGCCGTGACGTCACAGGCAGAACCCGATGGCACTTCTGTGCCCTCCTCATATCCAACTTCTCCATAGAACTGATGCCCCTGACAGCTCACCGCACCTTGAGACTCTGCCCTCTTCGTCTGCTCTGACCCTTATTTCTCCTGGCTTTCCCAAGCTCCCGGGCAACAGCATCCTTCATGGACGCCTACCTGGCAGTGTTCCTCGGGGCTTGCTCTTCAGCCCTCATCTCATCCCACTTTTCACTTCTCTCCCTGAGTCATCTCGTTTGCTCACACATACAGGTAAGACCCATATTTCCATCTCCAGATCTGGCCACTCCCTGAACTTCAGATTCTGCTTTCTGACTCTCTAATGATCCCCCTCCATGCTGCAATCCCCCAGACGTCTTTAAAGTTGACGCGTCCAAAACTCACCATCCCACATGCCTGCATCCCGAATATGTGCTTCCTTCTGTTGGACCCACTGGGGTGAATTTCCTGTCACCACCCACTTGGTCCTCTAAGTCAGGAATATTAATGAAGCCTAGAAGCATCTTAGTAGTCACCAGCTGTATAAAAGCTGTGTCCTTTTTAAAAAATACACCTCTCTTCTGGAACTCTCCAGTCTGTCCTCACCTGCCTGGTTCAGGTCCCTCCTAAGTGACCCCTCTGTCTTTAGTCTAGTGTCCTTCAAATCCAGGCTCCAATGTGCATCCAGGATGATCTTTCTAAAGATCATCACACGCACACATAGAGGCGACATACTGAGTGCCAACTTGATGTGACCATATAATTTATCAGCCAGAGACACTATTTTTTTTTTTTTTTTTTTTTTTGTGGTACGCGGGCCTCTCACTGTTGTGGCCTCTCCCGCTGCGGAGCACAGGCTCCGGACGCGCAGGTTCAGCGGCCATGGCTCACAGGCCTAGTCGCTCCGTGGCATGTGGGATCCTCCCAGACCGGGGCACGAACCCGCGTCCCCTGCATCGGCAGGCGGACTCTCAACCACTGCGCCACCAGGAAGTCCAAACAGAGACACTTTTGATCATGAAAGGGTGTGCTATGAACAATTACACTGGAACAACAGATGAATCCTAAGTCTATGTCAGGCACTGTGCTAAGTGCTTTATACACCAATACGCTTATCAGGTAGCTATTATTATTACTTAAAGATGAGGACATTGAGGCTTGCAGAGGTTAAATGGCTGGCCCATGAGCACACAGCTAGAACCCCACAGTTTGCATAAGTGAGATTCAAACTCAGCATCATCTGACCCTGGAGCTCAAACTCTTATTCGAAATCATCATCCTTTTATTTTAAAAAATGTGTTATGCCTTCCTTTTATTTCACAACAAAGCTTTCATGGTCTGACATAACCCTTGCCTTCTCTCTGACCTCCTCTCCATAGGAACCGTTCCCTGAAGTGGGGCACAACCACTGGCTGCTTCTCACCTCAGCGCACTTGCTCTTTGCTTTTCCCAGATATCTTAATCTGATTCCTTATACTCCATCCAACAGCTCACATGTGATCCCCGCAGGTTAGATGCACCTCCACTGGGCTCACTCAGCATCCTGTGTACATATAAGTCAGAACCCCATGAGTAGAGTTTGCTCAGTTGTCTTCTTCAAACTATTCTTGTTGAATGCTTTGTTTATTTTCCTTCAAATGGTCCTGCTTTCTAATAAATTTGTTCAAACTATAATTTTTCCCTCTAAATACTACTTTGTGCCTCATGCATTCTGACATATGATGATCTTTTTAACCCAAGGATTTGGGGGACTATTTTTGGTTTTGATTTGTTTTTGTTGTTTGTTGGTTTCCAGAAAAAGGAAAGTTTTTTAACTCTTTTATTGTTATTGATTTCTAATTTTATTGCATTATAATTACAGAACATAGTCTGCATGATACTGAATAAAATAATCTTTGGAATAAATTGATCTTTTTCTGTGGCCTAGAACATGGCCAATATTAATAAATATACAAGGTACAATCCAAATGTACATATTCTATGGTTATTATCAAAAAGGCAAGATATTAAAAATGTTGGAGACGATGTGGAGAAAAGCGAGCCCTCACACACTGTTGGTGGGAACGTAAATTAGTGCAGCCACTACGGAGAACAGTAAAGAGGTGCCTCAAAAAATTAAGAACAGAACTACTACATCATCCAGCTATCTCACTTCTGGGTATTTATCTAAAGAATATGAAAACACTAATTGAAAAGATACATGCACCCCTATGTTCATTGAAGCATTATTTACAATAGCCAAGGTATGAAAACAACCTAAGTGCCCATCAATGTATGAGTGAATAAAGAAGTGTGTGTATATATACATACACACACAATGGAATACTACTCAGCCATAAAAGAAAGATGAAATCTTGCCATTTGAACAAAGTGGATGGACCTTGTGGGTATTATGCTAAGTAAAATAAGTCAGACGGAGAAAGACAAATACCATATGATTTCACACATATGTAGAATGTAAAAAATGGTTTTAAACAAATGAATGGACCAAGCCAGATAAAAACAAACAAATAAATACAGAGAAAAGAGTAGTGGTTAGCAGAGGGGAAGGGGAGTGGGGGGAGGATGAAACAGGTAAAGGGGGTCAACTGAATGGTGACAGGTGGAAACTATACTTTTGGTGGTGAGCACAATGCAGCGTATACAGAGGCAGAAACATAATGTTGCACGTATTAAAAAAGTACATATTCTATTTGTTGGATATATGTGACATGTATCTATTTTTTCAGGTTTATTATTCATGTTATGTAATTCTTCTATATTTGCTTATTTTATCAATAAGTGTGCTCTGTCAATTGGTGTCCCAGAAGGCTATATTAAATTCCAACTACCCTTTTTAAAGATTGTATTCCCTTGGGCTTCCCTGGTGGCGCAGTGGTTGAGAGTCCGCCTGCCGATGCAGGGGACACGGGTTTGTGTCCTGGTCCGGGAGGATCCCACATGCCGCGGAGTGGTTAGGCTCGTGAGCCATGGCCACTGAGCTTGCGCGTCTGGAGCCTGTGCTCCGCAACGGGAGAGGCCACAACAGTGAGAGGTCTGCGAACCCCAAAAAAAAAAAAAATTTGTATTCCCAGCACTTAGTACAGGTACTAGGTGCAATACAGTTGGTTGTTGAATAAATGAAGATACTGCCATGACTTTCTTGATACCTAGGATTCACCTTATTAGAAACAAGTCCCAAGAGCCCAGCTGAACTTACCTTTAGTTGTGACTCAACATGTCCTTGTCCACTCCAGCGCCACCCCACTAGAGGAGAAGGGTTACAGAGTGGCCAGAGACTGGGGCCTTGGAAAGGGCCAAGGCAAAAGGGGGGCACTGGTGCTTAAACTTCATTAATTTTGGCAACTCTTTCATTTGTGAAAGTGCTTTCTCCTGCCTTAGCTATTTGGTTTTAACTTCATGCCAGTACCACCAGGGAAGCAAGGCAGGTTTTATTATCCCAGATCTACAGCTGAGAGTCTGAAGGACTAGATCATAATATGGGTCACACAGTTAATCATAGAGAACGATAGTTAATGATGAAGAAGCCCAGTTCAGTGTTCTTTCCACAGCAGTAGGCAGAAGCCCACTCATCACTTTAAAAAATTAAAGGGCATCTCATTTTGAAACATGTTTGAGAATTTGATTATCTCCCCTTCAATTAATTCATGATCACCAAATCATGGTAAATCAACAACGACAATTATATGGAGGAAACTGCTGGTGGGAATATAAAATGGTGCAGCTACTGAGGAAAACCATCTGGAAGTCCCTCAAGAAGCTGAACATAGAGTTAACATATAATCCAGCAATTCCACTCTCTGGTATTTACCCAAGAGAACTGAACATTTATGTTTGTCCAAAAGTGTATATCTAAATGTTCATAGCAGCATTATTCATAACTGCTGTAAAATGGAAACAACCCAAATGTCTATCCATTGATAAATGAATAAACAAAATGTGGTATGTCTATACTTTGGAATATTGTTCAGACATAAAAAGGAAGGACTGATGTATGCTACAATATGGATGAACTCCGAAAACATTATGCTCTGTGAAAAAAGCCAGACACAAAAGGCCACGAGTTGCATGATTACACTTATGTGAAATGCCTGGAATAGACAAATTCATAGGGATAGAAGGTAAATTAGTGGTTTTCAGGGGCTGTGGAAGGGGAAAAGGAGGAGAGACTGCTAATGAGTATGGATTTCTCTTAGGGGGTGACAAAAATATTCCGGAATTAGATATGACAATAGTTGCACAACCTTGTATTTATTATACTAAAAACCAGTGAACTGTGTGCTTTAGAACTGTGTGCTTGTTTCTAATAAGGTGAATCCTAGGTATCAAGAAAGTCATGGCAGTATCTTCGTTTATTCAACAACCAACTTTAGATTCATATGTGTGCCATATGAGTCATATCTCAAATTTTAAAAAGCGTATGGCAAATCAAGAATCGTAGATCACTGCTCTAAACACCAAAAGAAAATCCTCCCCCCACAAAAAAACAAAAGAAAATTATGAGGAAGCAGCACAGCACACAGGAGTGTGAACTTTGGAAAAAGATGGAGCATGTTCAGGGCAGAAAGAGAGACACAGACGTAGAGAACAAACGTATGGACATCAAGTGGGGAAAGTGGCTGGGAGGTGGGGTGGTGGTGGCGGTGTGATGAACTGGGAGATTGGGATTGACAGGTATACAGTGATGTGTATAAAATAGATAACTAATAAGAACCTGCTGTATAAAAAAATAAATAAAATTCAAAAAATAAATTAATTAATTAAAAAAGAAAAAGATGGAGCATGTTCAAATTCTACCCTTCCAATTATGACTTCCAGAACTTGGGCATTTTATTTAATTTCTCTAAGCATCGATTTTCTTACCTGTAAAATGAGGGCAATATTACCCCATATTCCATGGGGTGGTTGTGAGGATTAAATGAAACCATTCATGTGAGACAGCTAGTACAATACTACACACTTAATAGGTATCGATAAATGACTGATATTATCATTATTACTTTTATTATCACTATTATTATCATTTTCACATCTTTCAGATCTCTCACATCTAATAATTTTTTAGTGCTATTCTTATTTGACACTTCTAATAACAGATTGTGAGGGTTTCCAGTTTCTATGCGCATAATCGTGGCAAATTCTTCAAAACACACGGCTTAAAGGAAAGTCTATTTTTAGTATACTGAGCTATCTACTGTGCCTGTTCCATGAAATAAATAATAATTAGCAAAACAGCTGCCAAAAAGCATGTCACAGGAATTCATTCACTACTTTGTTATAAATAGCAGTAGAAATGTTTGCCCATTGCGCCCCCTTGCGTACGTTCAGGAGAACTACCTTTACTCTAGAGAGAAGGTACCTTAGAGCGTTGCAATTCAAAGTGTGGTCCGAACCTGGAAGGAATTGAAAAATTCTGAGAAATGCACAACCTTCCGAAACCGAAGCAGGAAGAAATAGAAAATACGAACAGACCAATCACAAGCACTGAAATTGAAACTGTGATTAAAAATCTTCCAACAAACAAAAGCCCAGGACCAGATGGCTTCACAGGCGAATTCTATCAAACATTTAGAGAAGAGCTAACAGAATCCAACAACACATTAAAAGGATCATACACCACGATCAAGTGGGATTTATCCCAGGGATGCAAGGATTCTTCAATGTACACAAATCAATCAATGTGATACACCATATTATCAAATTGATGAATAAAAACCATAAAAAAAAAACTGGACAGCTACATGTAAAGGAATGAAATTAGAACACTCCCTAACACCATACACAAAAATAAACTCAAAATGGATTAAAGACCTAAATGTAAGTCCAGACACTATCAGACTCTTAGAGGAAAACATAGGCAGAACACTCTATGACATAAATCACAGGAAGATCCTTTTTGACCCACCTCGTAGAGAAATGGAAATAAAAACAAAAATAAACAAATGGGACCTAATGAAACTTCAAAGCTTTTGCACAGCAAAGGAAACCATAAACAAGACGAAAAACAAACCTCAGAATGGGAGAAAATATTTGCAAACGAAGCAACTGACAAAGGATTAATCTCCAAAATATACAAGTAGCTCATGCAGCTCAATATCAAAAAAACAAACAACCCAATCCACAAATGGGCAGAAGACCTAAATAGACATTTCTCCAAAGAAGATATACAGATTGCCAATAAACACATGAAAGAATGCTCAACATCACTAATCATTAGAGAAATGCAAATCAAAACTACCATGAGATATCATCTCACACCGGTCAGAATGGCCATCATCACAAAATCTAGAAACAATAAATGCTGGAGAGGGTGTGGAGAAAAGGGAACCCTCTTGCACTGTTGGTGGGAACGTAAGTTGATACAGCCACTATGGAGAACAGTATGGAGGTTCCTTAAAAAACTAAAAATAGAAACTACCATATGATCCAGCAATCCCAGTACTGGGCATATATCCTGAGAAAACTATAATTCAAAAAGAGTCATGTACCAAAATGTTCATTGCAGCTCTATTTACAATAGCCAGGACATGGAAGCAACCTAAATGTCCATCAACAGATGAATGGATAAAGAAGATGTGGCACATATATACAATGGAATATTACTCAGCCATAAAAAGAAACGAAATTGAGCTATTTGTAATGAGGTGGATAGACCTAGAGTCTGTCATACAGAGTGAAGTAAGTCAGAAAGAGAAAGACAAATACCGTATGCTAACACATATATATGGAATCTAAGGGGAAAAAAATGTCATGAAGAACCTAGGGGTAAGACAGGAATAAAGACACAGACCTACTAGAGAATGGACTTGAGGATATGGGGAGGGGGAAGGGTGAGCTGTGACAAAGCGAGAGAGAGGCATGGACATATATACACCACCAAACGTAAGGTAGATAGCTAGTGGGAAGCAGTCGCATAGCACAGGGAGATCAGCTCAGTGCTTTGTGAACACCTAGAGGGGTAGGATAGGGAGGGAGACGCAAGAGGGAAGAGATATGGGAACATATGTATATGTATAACTGATTCACTTTGTTATAAACCAGAAACTAACATACCACTGTAAAGCAATTATACCCCAATAAAGATGTTAAAAAAAAAAAAAGATGTGGCACATATATACAATGGACTATTACTCAGCCATAAAAAGAAACAAAATTGAGTTATTTGTAGTGAGGTAGATGGACCTAGAGTCTGTCATTCAGAGTGAAGTAAGTCAGAAAGAGAAAAACAAATACCATATGCTAACACATATATATGGAATCTAAAAAAAAAAAAAAAATTGGTCATGAAGAACCTAGGGGCAAGACAGAAATAAAGACGGAGACCTACTAGAGAATGGACTTGAGGACACGGGGAGGGGGAAGCATAAGCTGTGACAAAGTGAGAGAGTGGCATGGACATATATACACTACCAAACGTAAAACAGATAGCTAGTGGGAAGCAGCCGCATAGCACAGGGAGATCAGCTCAGTGCTGTGTGACCACCTAGAGGGGTGGGATAGGGAGGGTGGGAGGGAGGGAGACGCAAGAGGGAAGAGATATGGGAACATATGTATATGTATAACTGATTCGCTTTGTTATAAAGCAGAAACTAACACACCATTGTAAAGCAATTACACTCCAATAAAAACATTAAAAAAAATAAATAAAATAAAAAACAAACAAATAGAACAGTGTGGTCCTCAGATCAGCAGCATAGGCATCATGTAAAAAGCTTGTTAGAAGTTTAGATCTCAGATTCCACTTCCAAATCAGAATCTGCATTTTAACAGTCTCCCTGGGTGATTTGCATACACACTGAATTTGAGAAATACCAGCAGAGAACATATGGTAAACACTTATTTTCTTAATTCAGGAAACATTTACTGAATGTCTTATATTGAGTGTTAAGTGCTGTACCAGGAACTGGAAATACTAAGATGAATATAATTCTTTCCATAAAGAAATTTGAGATTAAAATCCTGTAATAATTGTGCACCTTAAAAAGGAGAATTTTATGTAATGTGAATTATACCTCAATTAAAACAAACAAACAGAAAGAGTATAGTAAGTCAAGAATTATAGAAAACTGCTCTAAAATCCAATAGAAAAATGCCAAGGAAGCTGCATAGCACACGAAAGTGTGGACTTTGGAACAAATGGACCATATTCAAATTCTACCCTTCCAATGATCAATATAGTGCAATCATGCAGAGTCCAGTGGTACACAGAGAAGAGAATGAACTCTGATTGGAAGAACTGAAGGAAATTTCAAGGAGGACGTGGTATTTGAGATGGACCTTAATAACTATGAATTCACCAGGTGGAGAATGTTGGGGAGAGTATTCCTTTCTGAAGGAATGTCAGGAGCAAAGGCACCCATGTTCAAAGGCATGTGGTGGATTAGTGGGATGTCAAGTCCTTTAGTATGTCTTTGGTGATCAGCACATTGGTAGAAAGGCAGTTACCTCCGGGGGGAATGGGTTATGGGAAATTCTCACTTCCTACGGTATACATTTCTATACATTTAAAAAGTTAACAATAAAACAAGACAAGAACAAGAAATGTCTAAGATTAATTGTCTAAACTTTCACCAAAGTAAACAGAAATCAATGAAATAGAATATGGTCAAACAAACAAAATATCAACAAATTTGACAAACCCTTAGCCAGACTGATCAAGTTAAAAAGAAAAAAAAACACAATTACCAATAGCAGAAATGATAGCATCACTACTAACTTTAAAGTCATTAAAGGGACAATAAGAGAAGACTGTGAAAAGATGTTTGCCAATAAACTCAGCAACTTAGATGAAATAGACAAATGTCTTGAAAGATAGAAATTAATAAAACTGACTCAAGAAGAAATAGGAAATCTGAGTATCTCAATATCTGTTAAAGAAAACTGATTTGTGGGATTCCCTGGCAGTCCAATGGTTAAGACACCTCGCTTCCACTGCAGGGGGCATGGGTTCGACCCCTGGTTGGGGAACTAAGATCCCGCATGCTGCGTGGCATGGCCAAAAAATAGAAAAAAAAAAATCAATTTGTAATTTAAAACCTTCTAACAAAGAAACTTCCAGACCCAGATATCTTTACTGATAAATTCTATCAAGCATTTAAGGAAGAAATAATACCAATTCTACCAGAGAACAGAGGAAGAGAGAACACTTCCCAAGTCATTTTATGAGACCAACATTATCTTGATACCTAAACCAGGCAAACACATTGCAAAGAAATGAAAAACTGAGACCAACATCCTTCATAATATGATTGCAAAAATCTGTAACAAAATTTTAAGAAATCAAGTCAGGCAATGTATAGAAAAGGTTAATCATCATGGATCAAGTGTTTGAATATTTAACGTTTGAATTTCAATTATTGTATTTCACCATATTAACAATCAAAGAGGAAAACCCACATGATTTGCTCAATAGATGCAAAAAAAAGTATCTGACAAAACCTAACACAAATTTCTTATAAAGTTAAGCACATATGTACCACAGACTCAGCAATTCCACTCCTGGCTGCTACCCAAAAGAAATTAAAACACATGTCTACACAAAGATTAGTATGTAAATGTTATAGCAATTTTATTCATAGTAGTCAAAAACTAGAAACCATCCAACTGTCCATTAACAGGGGAATGGATAAATTGACGTATATCCATACAACTGAAACTACTCGTCAATAATAAAAATGACCTTTAACAACATGGATGGACTTGGAGGAAATTATGCTAAGTGAAATATCAGACAGAGAAAGACAAATACTCTATGCTACCACTTACATGTGGAATCTAAAAAAATATAACAAACTAGTGAACATAACAAAAACGAGATTCACAGATATAGAGAACAAACTAGCGGCTACCAGTGGAGAGAGGGAAGAGGGGAGGGGCAACATATAGGTAGGGGATTAAGAGGTACCAAACTACTGCGTATAAAAGAAATAAGCTACAGGGACATATTGTACAACACAGGGAATAGAGCCAATATTTTATAATAACTGTAAGTGGCGTATAACCTTTAAAAATTATGAAACATTATGTTATACACCTGTAACTTACATAACATTGTACATCAACTATACCTCAATTAAAAAAAAAAAAGAAATGACGGCGCCGCCGGGGGCCCCGCGGACTCAGCGTAGGGGTTGGCGCCGGAGAGGTCCGGCCGTCTGGGGCTGACACCCAGCGCCCAGCCCGTCGAGTCCGCGGCGCCTCGGCCCCGGTGCGCCGCCGCGGCCTGGGAGCGTCGGCCGGGCGGGCCGGCATTAAACTGAGATGTCCCTGTACGATGACCTGGGAGTGGATACCAGTGACTCTAAAACAGCAGCCTGGTCCCAAAACTTCACACTTCTGTAGTCTCAGCTCCAGGTGAAGAAGGCAGCTGTCACTCAGGCGAAGAGCCGGAGGACAAAACAAAGTACAGTCCTCGACCCAGTAATCGACCCGAAGCCAGGTGCCTCTTCAGACCAGAGGCAGATTGTGGACACCGCGCCGCACGTGGCAGCGGGCCTCACGGATCCGGTTCCCACTGCAGGAGAAGTTTTGATACCCCTAGCTGATGAATATGATCCCATGTTTCCTAACGATTATGAGAAAATAGTGAAGCGCCAAAGAGAGGAGCGACAGAGACAGCGGGAGCTGGAAAGACAGAAATAGAAGAGAGAGAAAAGAGGCGTAAAGACAGACATGAAGCTAGGGGGTTTTCCAGGCGACCAGATTCAGATTCTGATGAAGATTATGAGCCAGAGAGGAAGAAGAGAAGTAGGGGCGGAGCTGCCATTCCACCACCCACTTCTCTTGTAGAGAAACACAAAGAGTTACCCGGAGACTTTCCTTATGCAGAGGATTCAAGACCTCGCTCACCATCTTCCAAAGCTGCTATCCCTCCCCCAGTGTACGAGGAAGAAGACAGACCCAGATCCCCGACCGGCCCCGGCAACTCCTTCCTCCCCAACATGGGTGGCACAGTAGCACATAAAATCATGCAGAAGTACGGCTTCCGGGAAGGCCAGGGTCTTGGGAAGCACGAGCAGGGTTGAGCACAGCGCTGTCAGTGGAGAAGACCAGCAAGCGGGGAGGCAAGATCATTGTGGGCGACGCCACTGAGAAAGATGCAACCAGGAAGTGGGATTCAAATCCATTAACTGAAATACATAAGTGTCCTACTAAAGTGGTCCTACTAAGGAACATGGTTGGTGCAGGAGAGGTAGATGAAGACTTGGAAGTTGAAACCAAGGAAGAGTGTGAAAAATATGGCAAAGTTGGAAAATGTGTGATATTTGAAATTCCTGGTGCCCCTAATGATGAAGCAGTACGAATATTTTTAGAATTTGAGAGGGTTGAATCAGCAATTAAAGCTGTTTTTGATCTGAATGGGAGGTATTTTGGTGGACGGGTGGTCAAAGCATGTTTCTACAATTTGGATAAATTCAGGGTCTTGGATTTGGCAGAACAAGTGTGACTGCAAGAACTAGAGCCTGAGTCATCTCCAGCGATCCTTCAATAAGCCGCAGACTGAGCAGCGGAGAGCAAGGCGACAGGCAGCCTGCATGGCTGTGGGTAGAGACTCTGGAAGGACTTCTAAGATATATGTCGACTGATCCCTTTTTTATTTTGTGGTTTTTTTTAATATAGTATAAAAATCCTTTAAAAAAAAACCAAAATAGATAACTAATAAGAACCTGCTGTATAAAAAAATAAAATAAAATTCAAAAACATAAATAAATAAATAACAATGTGTGCCTCTCTGGTTGTTTCTCTTTTTTATTACCACTTCTGAGGTGATTACATTTTTTGCTAGGATTTCATGATAATCCTCAAGTGCTTCAGTGATATGGCATTTCTTGCACTAAAATATCTAGAAAGTTTTGGGATATGGGGTTGTGTTACCCTTTGCTTTTCTTTCTTTCTTTCTTTTTTTTTTTTTTTGATTCATTTTGATAAAACCTGCAAATTACTAAAAAAAAAAAAAAGAAAGAAAAAGAAATGACCTATGATACATGCGATCGCATGGATGAATCTCAACATTTTTGTGCTGAGTGAAAGAAGCCAGACATAGAAGACTACATACTGGAAGATTTCATTTATATGAAACTACAAAAAAGACAAATCTATCAAGACGGAAAGCAGGTCAGTGGATGTCTAGGACCAGGGATGGAAAAATGAGAAAGGGAACAGGGAACATTTTAGGATGATGTAAATGTTCTCTATATTGATCATGATGCTGATTATACAGGTGTATAAATATGTCAAAAGTCACCAAATGCACACATAAAATAGATGCATTTTAATCTGTAAATTATACATTAATAAAATTGATTTTTTTTCATGAGTGCACATCCATGGGGGGTTTTTACTGCAAAAAAGAAACTGTCTTGGAGGGTCTTACAGTTGCTGGATATGAGTTTGAGCTGGACCATGGAATGTTCTGGCATCATGGGTGAGGTCAGAGAATCCTGTCTGCTGGAGCTCTGGTGACAGTTTGAATCCTAACAGTCATCCTGGTGCAGTGGGTGCAGACAGAGCTGCTGATGTTGCCAGTTCAGTGAAAGTGTGAAGCTCTCAAAGCATCAGGAGGCTTTGATTTACACTTTTGTACTTGGGTCATTCACAATAGTTCCCAGAGAAGCAAGAGCTGCCTGGTGACACGGACAAGGGGATGAAGTCTCCAGCCACTTTTCCAGGAACCCCCCAGTGCTGATGCTGGGCCTGTGGTGAAGAGGCATAAAAGGAGAAGCAACTAGTGGTAAGGAAAACATAGTTTTGAGAGCTGAGAGTCCAGTCTGGTGGCCCAAAGCTAGGTAGACAGGCCCACCTGTTTCCTAGGGAGGAAGAAAGAGTGAGAGCCCAGGGTTCATGGCTAGGAGAAAGGGCAGAGTGGCACAAGAAAGGACAGCATCTTTAATGTCCTTCCCAGGGGACCCAAATGGCCTGAGGAAGACAGACTCTATGTGTCTCAATCTCTGCCTTCTCAGAACTCTCCTCCCAAAGTTGCCTGTGCCCCCTGCCAGCCCCTGGGACACACCTCTTGCCTGGATCACTCTATTCAGACAGAACTGCTGTTTCACCAAACCGGATTCTTTCCTATACTTGCCCTTTTTCAATTATTGATGGCCACCTGTGGTCACTGGCATTAGAAGGATGGCCTTAGAACCAGTTTCACGCCCCCATTTTACTGAGAAGGAAAATGGAGCCCTGGGAAGCAACATCCAAGTTATGAATTGGAAAACTTTAGATCTAGTCAGAACCAAGTTCAAATTTCACTCTCCCATTTGCTAGCTCTATCAAAGCGGACAAATCTCTTAAGGTCTTTGAGGCTCCTTTGCCTTAACTGTAAAAGAGGTACAATGACCCCTTCATCGTGGGTTTGTCCCAAGGATTACACAGGACAATGTGCAGACCGCACCTGCAGGATCTCTACCACGTAGTCGGCCACCAAAAATGGCCTTAGGGGTCAGGGGAAGGGTTGTATCTTGCCAGGAAGATGGCAGCCCTGGACATCTCACTGCCTTCTCTGGCCTTTGTTTCTGACAAAATGCACTTCAGTGTTCATTCTGGTCTCTTAGGGCCCATTAGTGTCTTTTTTCTTTTCTCTTTCCTTCTCTGATCTAAGTAGAGGAATCTGAGTACTCGATGACAGTTTTCTGACCCAACCAATACCCTTTTCCACCTGTGTAACTGGTGGTGGTGGCAGCAATAACCACAACAGCCCCAGTAATAATAACTTTCCCACCCACACAGGCAGGCTTTGCCCTCTTTAGAAGCAGCAAAGGGCAGGGCGTGCAACAGGGCAGCAGACGGCCACGCTCACCGGCGACCTAAGCCCCCTCACAGAAGCCCCCAGAGCGACGAGTACCACTATCCCCCAATCCAGAGTGTTCTTCACCCCCTGGCACGGCAAGCAGGACACTAGGGGCTGGGGTTTATTTTCACAAGTCTCACCACGCCTGGAAGAGAGATTACAGGCAGGTACATGCGCAAGAGGCTTTCAAACTCCAGATCCAAGATGTCCCTGATCCAGAGCTCACACTCGGCCCATGTGGTATCAGCAAGTGGCCCCTGGCAACCCCTTCCAGCACCACCCCACTCCTTCCTCTAGGGGGAGCTGATGAGCCACAGGTGCTCAACCCCAATTACTATTTACTTCATCGGGGTACGCTTAGCTCATCACAATGCCATTAGCATCAAGAGGCAACTCAAAACTTGGGCAACCAGAAGTGACGCTCAGGTCATCTGTCCTAAAGCAAGACCCCCCGGGTCACATTCCACCAGTGTCCTTGGCTCACTTCACTTCTGCGGTAGCAAGAAAGCCAAAACTTCACAGACTTCTACCCAGGTACCCTTCATGTACTTACTACTAAAACCTAAAACATGTCTGTCTTCTGATACTACAGATTTATCTTATGACAGGACTCTTCACATAATATCAATCATGGCTAACACTTATTGAACACTTACATTGTCCCAGGAACTGTGCTAAGTGTTTGAAATGCATGATTTCACTTAATCCCCACAACATTCTATAAGGTAGTTACCATTATTATCCCCATTTCACAGATAAGGAAACTGAGGCTTTTAGACTTTGAGTCTAATAGCAGAAAGATTTGAACCCAAGTCTGTTGTTCTAATTATTATTCCCACCACTACCTTGAGACATTAATTATAAATCAGAGGGGAACCTTTCCTCGTAGCCCTTATGCTGTGGGTACAACATTGACAATTGAGACACATACTCTGCTATTAATACACAGACAGTCAAGTATCCTCTGAGTTGACAATGTGGTCCTAACCTTCATGTCCAAGAGCGTCTCAAGAAACAGCTTAACTTGGTAGTAAGTTACTACCAGAGAACAGAGGAAACTAGTCATTCAGTTGAAGCACATTGCCATTTTTTTTAAAGTATTTTATTTATTTTTTTTAAAGAAGATGTTGGGGGTAGGAGTTTATTAATTTATTTATTTTTGCTGTGTTGGGTCTTCGCCTCTGTGCGAGGGCTTTCTCTAGTTGTGGCAAGCGGGGGGCCACTCCTCATCGCAGTGCGGGGGCCTCTCACCATCACGGCCTCTCTTGTTGTGGAGCACAGGCTCCAGACGCGCAGGCTCAGCAGCTGTGGCTCACGGGCCTAGCCACTCCGCGGCATGTGGGATCCTCCCAGACCAGGGCTCGATCACATGTCCCCTGCATTAGCAGGCAGATTCTCAACCACTGCGCCAGCAGGGAAGCCCCACATTGCCATTTTTGATCCATCTTTGGCATCCTGATGCATGACAGTAATGACCCTGTTTGCCAGGTACTGCAGCTGGGCTTTGATCCTGATGGCATCACCTGGGCTTAATGCCCTGTAGAGTCCTGCTGAGGATCTAGCGAGGCAGAGGGGGGCTTTTGGAGCCTCCTGCCTCAACTCTCTGGCTGTGCTCCGATTCCCCGTCCCCCCGCATAAATCTTGGGGGCTTCTCTGGGGTGTTTGTATGAGCATGTGGGAGAAAAGTCTTAAGCTCTTTCCTGAGAAGAGGCTGCACCCATTCCACAGGGTCCCAGAGCCCTTCCAGGAGGCTAGAGTTGGTGGGAGCGTGGAGTGGGCAGTGGAGAAGCAGGATTTTGTTTTGTTTTGTTTTGTTTTTTGCGGTACGCAGGCCTCTCGCTGTTGTGGCCTCTCCTGTTGCGGAGCACAGGCTCCGGACGCGCAGGCTCAGCGGCCATGGCTCACGGGACCAGCCGCTCCGCGGCATGTGGGATCTTCCTGGCCCAGGGCACGAACCCGTGTCCCCTGCATCGGCAGGCGGACTCTCAACCACTGCGCCACCAGGGAAGCCCGGAGGAGCAGGATTTTATGACAGCGAGACAAATGAGGTACTCCCTTATTCAGAACCAAATGCCCTACTGAGCGGTGTAGGGTCAAAATGTAAGCGCTGAGAAAGTCCACGGAAGGAGAGGGGATGGGAGCGAGGGCAGTAGAAGAGATTTCAGGAGCAGAGAGCCTTAAGCCAACGGGCAGGATTTGGATAAGAAGGACATTCCTGGCAGAGAACAGATGGAAGATTATACTGAATGAGGACCAAAGGGCAGAGGCTAGAGGCATGAGATGTAGCTGAGGACCCTGTGGGAACCTGAGCAGGAGAGCAGAGTGGGCCTAGAGTGGGAGTGAGAGGAGGTAGTAAGGAACAGGGCTGCACCGTGAGGGAAATGGGTTGCCGGGAAGACCAAACTCACAAGGCGTGCTGGACAGAGAGGCGATGGAGGGGCTTGGAAGCAGGAGTCCAGTTAGGAGGTCCAACTCTGTCACCCAGTTCCAACATGTGGGTTTTTTCCCTACACCAGGCAACTGTCTGGCACCAGCTAAGTGTTCTACAATTCAACTCAACGCTGACACTATCGACCTGGAGATGGCATCAGATCCCACAGGTTAAGGGCTCAGTCCTACAAGACTAACCCCTCACTTCCCCACCTGAGACACTAATCACAAGTCCAGGTTGTCACCTGTGCTTCTGACTGACCAGCTATAGATGGGAGCTTCCCACAACCCCTCCTTAGGTTTGATTAATTTGCTAGAGTAGCTCACATAACTCAGAGGAACATTTTACTTACTAGACAACTGGTTTATTATAAAAGGATATAACTCAGGAACAGCCAGATGGAAGAGACGCATAGTACAGGGTGGGGGGAAAGGGCTCGGAGCTTCCTGCTCTCCCCAAGTGCACCACTCTCCCCAAATCACCAACCCAGAAGCTTTCTGAATCCCATCCTTAGGGGTTTTACGGAGACTTCATTACATAGGCTGGTTGATTACCTCCTCGGCCACTGGCCGATGGGGGTGGGGCGTGGACTGAGAGTTCCAACCAGGTGGTTGGCAACCAATCCCCACCCTTAGAAGCTTTCCAAAGGTCGCCTCATTAACATAACAAAAGACATCTTCATTGCTCTCACCAATTAGGAAATTCCAAGGGTATGGGGAGCTCTGTGCCAGAGACAGCTTTGAGGAAGAAGACCAAGTATATATTTCTTATTATAAATCACAACATTACAGAAGGCAAGTGACATCATTGTGTCACCCAGTCACCAAGGCCTAACACAGCTCCCAGCCCTTAGGAACACACTAAAGGTCACCTGCAGGCAAAGGGGTGGAGTTGACTTGTGGAATTTAAGAAAACACTTAGCTGTGAAATCCTGTCCTCACCCTGAGACTTTCCTTGATAAGCCAGGCTGGAAGTTTGCTTCTAGGTTCCCTGCAAGGGACTTTGCTGGTGGCGCAGTGGTTAAGAACCCGCCTGCCAGTACAGGGAACACAGGTCCGAGCCCTGGTCTGGGAAGATTCCCACATGCCGTGGAGCAACTAAGCCCGTGCGCCACAACTACTGAGCCTGCACTCTAGAGCCCACGTGCCACAACTACTGAAGCCCGCGCACCTGGAGCCCGTGTTCCCCAACAAGAGAAGCCACCGCGAAGAGTAGCCACCGCGAAGAGTAGCCCCCGCTCTCTGCATCTAGAGAAAGCCTGTGCACAGCAACGAAGACACAAAGCAGCCAAAAATAAATAAATTAATTAATTAAAAACAAAATTTTTTTAACTAATAAAAAAGAAAAAGTTCCCAGCAAAAGACAGGAAAATGGGACTTGACCTTGCCATCTTCCCAGGCTTTTGGCTCCTCTGTACCTACCCGCTTCCTAGACTAGTACCATCACCAATGCCTTAGGGTAGCTTTAGACCAAAGGCAAGTTGTCTGGATTGACTTCTCCTTCCGGTCCTGAGGACAACACTACAAGCTTGGGAAAAAGTTTCCCCAGCCTCTGGTATCACCTCTCCTTTCTCTCAAGCAAGACTCTCTGGACATGGATTCCAACACCACTCCACTCCTGCTGCCCCTTGGGGTCTCATTAGAATGTGTCAAAGTCTTGAGCAGCTCAGGACTTGGCCCTGGAGACAACTCTCAGACAAAAAGCCCACCCAGAGGGGAGCATCCTCAGTTTGTCACCTCCCAGGAAAGCCTCTTGAAACACTCTTCACCAGCCAGGAACCCTGAAGCACCAGAGATAGAAGTTCATTAACTGAACTCCTTCCAAGCCCATTTCTCAGAAAGCATCCCTTCCCTTTCTGCCTCCTACGTCTCCTGAAAATTCCTGGCAGCTCCACCTCGACTGACAGGTGTGGATTCTCAGGACTGTGACAATTATTTGAACGTGTTTGTTTAGTGTTTCCGTATTTGAATAGGCAACACCCCCATTAAGGCTGAGAGGTTGGTACCATCAGCCTCAGCTTAGATAAAAGGAGAGGGACGCACCAAGAGGTTAAGTTGCTTCTCCAAGTTCACAGGGCTAGGAAGTGAGGGAAAAGATTCTCTGTCTCATTCTAGAGCCCAGACTCCTGACCCCCATGCTCTAGAGCTGAGCCGTCCGATAGGATAGCCACTAGCCACTACGCCAGCTACTTATGTTCAAGTTTTAATTAATGAGAATCAAGTCAACTTAAAAATCCACTTTCTCCGTTCTAATAGTCACACTCCAGGTGCCCACTAGCCACGTGTGCCTATCTGAGAGTGCACATATGGACTGTTTCCACCCTCATGGCAAGTTCTGCTGGACAGCCTGTAGCCTGATGCTTCCCATTTATACATCAGGGCAAGAGGCAAAGTTACCGCCCGGCCCACCACCCTCACGGCTACCCCATCCCTTCATGAAAATAACCCCAAATGCCTCTTTAGAGCAGCATGACCCTGACTTGTCTTTCTTTTCTTGCTGCCAGCTCTGTCCAGTCTCCAGGAGGGTGGCAGGAAACCTTGCCAACGAGACACATGGAAAGAATGAGATTTCGGAGACTGTGCAGCCAGGCCTCCCCACACGTGTACTGGCGGTCCAACAGGAAAATGGCAGTGAGCGAGTCCCCAGCCACAGCCCAGGCGAGGGGCAGATTCCCTCAGCCTCACCGTGGATGTTGCCGACATTTCTCGGGAGTCGGCGTGCCCTCCTGGCCCCCAAGCTGCGTCCCGGCCAATTGTCCTGAGAAACTGGGTCTTTACTAGCTTCTGGAAGTTTTAATAAGGGCGAGGAATATCCATTTTTCATAAAGCCCCGGGTTCCTCTTGAGTTCTGTACGCTCAGAGCTTACATCTGGAAAAGAAACCTCAACCTCTGATCAGCTACCATGTGGTTTCTTTTTAGAAAGAAACTTTACTGAAGGAATGTGCCCGGCAGGCTGCCTGTTGGCCCCGAGTGGCGTTTCGGCTGTGCCTCCTCTACCTTTCGAACCACACTCCCCAGGGATACCCAGGGCCTCGTTGTCGTCCATCTCCCGCTCTCAGCATCCAGCATGGCGACTGGGCCCCGCTCCCCTGGTCTCTGCCTCAGCGGTTTCAGCCCCATTTCGCATCCTGTTCATTTCTGGTCCAAACGCAGCCTGCTGGCACTGCTGGCTGTGGGTCCTGCTCAGCCTGCTCTTCTGGGCACCTACCCCCAGACTCCAGGGGAGTGAGGGGAGGGGGCAGGCTCTGCTTTCTGACTGCCTGCCCGGCGACCCGTGATAAAGTAGGAGTCAGGATGCCGACGTTCTTCCTAACCCAGGGTGGAGTGTGCATCCCAAGCCCCAAGCTGCAGTGACCAGCCGTTGGGACATCCCCACCATGATCTCCCTTTTCGGGAGTAGCGTCTCTAGCAGAGAAACTGTGTCTTTTTCTCCAGGTTTCCTCCTCCATATCAGACTCAGGGTCAGACAGGAGGTTTTCAATGGACACATCCTCCCTACAGTAAGCCCCTCAGGAAGGACCCTCTCTCCATGTGACTCTAGCCCCTGTCTCGCCAACTAAGAGGTTGGCACTCGCTTTAGCATTTGGACCTGCAAGTAGCAGGCATTAAGGACCCTCTTCCTGTTAGACAGCACACAGAAAGCAGACGAAGCATGCAGGAAGAATTGCAGGATGAGGACAAATACCGTGCTGAAAGGTTGACTGAAAGAAAAAGTATTTGCAAAACGTTTGCTGGAGAGCCACTGTCAGCCTATATTCATAGCTATTCTATTACCATAAAAACAGCCCATACAAACTGATAAGAAAGATTTCAAGGAAAACTTTGGAAAAAGGGCAGAATTTATGAAAAGGCAATTCTCACACAGATGCACACGCGAGGTAATGGAAATGTCTAAAATGGAATATGTTCAATTTCACTGATAGAAGAGAAAATAGAAGACTGTGAGAAGACAGTTTTCACCCATTAGATTGGCAAAGATGAAAAAGAATGAACATTCCCAGTGCTGGCAGGATGCTGTGTCAAAACTGTGAAGGGTCTGGAATGTTTTCCCACTTGCACAGTTTTTGTTTTATATATATATATATACACACACACATATATATATATATATATATATACACATACATATATATGTGTGTGTGTATATATATATATATGTATATATATGTGTGTGTATATATATATGCTGCAGAAGCATGAGCACTTGGGTCAGAGAAAAGAGTTCTTTATTGATGTAACCAGATCAACAGTCAGAGTAAAGTGCAGTGTCAGTCCTGACTCCTAGACCCACAGGTAATGCTGTGAGGGCTGATAAAAATTCTCTTGTGAGTGGCAGGTTTCATTCCATAGACAAGGGATGGAAAAAAGTATTTCCTCCATTTGTATGCAGGAGAGAGGCAGCCACCTCCCTCCTCTCTGGGAAGGAGAGAGAAAAACCTTTGCCCTTTGGAGAAGAGATAGGAAGGATCCTGGATGCTCACTCTGACCTTTTGGAATGTAAAAATCTCTCTCCAGGGGCCAGCTAAGCCCGGTAGGCGTCTCAGGCTTTTACCAAGAGATGGCTCCAAGGTTCGGGCTTCATCCCTTTTGAAACGTAAACACTAGGGAAACAGTGATCCAGTATTCCTGACACTTTGGAAGCTTAACCTAGGGATCTAGTCCAGATTATAGTCATTTGTCCCATTTGGGGAGATAAGAGAAATTTTGTTATCCTTTTGGATTAGAGGAATTAGCAAATGGCTATAGATCTAATTCTCACAGTGTACGAAAAGCAAAACGTGCCTAGGAGAAGCGAAGGCAAACATTCTGTCTTTATACCAAATACATTTCTCTGTCTCAGGAGGCTAGAGCATTTTACAGGAGCACTGAGAAATCCAGAGAAGGTTTATTTCCCCACACAAGGCTGCAGAGAGAAAAGGGCATTCTTGGCCTTTGCTGACAGAAATGTGTATTGCTATAGCTCTTTGGGGAAGTAATCTAGCAAATCCATTCTGACTGCACACCTTAATACTCCAGAAATCCCACTTTATAAAATATAACAAATAGAAATAAAACACAGAGTCAAAAGAATATACATATAAGAATGCAAATTGCAGGACTGATAGAAATGGCAACAAATGGAAAACAATTGAAATACCTGTCCATAAGAAATGTATACATTGCTGAAACAGTTATACCATGAAGTATGTTGTGGGCTTTTTAAATGTTTATTCTATATCTTCATAGATATAGAAGTATATCTATGTATGTAAGTATATCTTTAAGTATATATACTTGCGTACATAGGTGAGAAAGGCAGAATGGAAGAGATATATAATATATCCATTTGTAAAACGATGAAAAAACTTACATGTACATGTCATACAGGTACATGATTATATGGGAGAAAGATGTGGGAGGATAGACTTTTAATATTAATTGCCTTTGGGAGAGTGGAGATAGGAGAAGAAAGAGGAGGGTAAAGTTTAAATTCAGCAGAAAGAAAAATATGCCTAGCTCAATATCAGTGGAAAATTTAGGATATAAAATTCTCACTGTGATATTACTCTAGGTATATACTAATTGAATCTACTCCTGGACAAGGAAGAGAATAGTATGTCAACAAATGAAAATATTTGGGGACTCATATTTTATTTATTCACTCAACAAATATATTGAATGTCTACTTTGTACCAGGCCCGGTTCTCATCCCTGGAAAGATGGTACTAGACAGAATCCTTGGACTCATGGAGTTTACTCTCTAGTGGGGGAGACAGACAATGACTTTGGTCAATAATAAATGTGTCAGAAAATGTCAGGTGGTAATAAGGGCTATGATGAAAAATTAAACAGGAGAAGGACCAGGGTGACGGGGTTGCCATTTTATTTATTTATTTTGTTTGTTTTCTTGCGGTACGCGGGCTTCTCACTGTTGCGGCCTCTCCCGTTGCGGAGCACAGGCTCTGGACGCACAGGCTCAGTGGCCATGGCTCACGGGCCCAGCCGCTCCTCGGCATGTGGGATCTTCCCAGACCGGGGCACGAACCCACGTCCCCTGCATCGGCAGGCGGGCTCTCAACCACTGCGCCACCAGGGAAGCCCTAGGGGTTGCCATTTTAAATGGTGATCAGAAAGAGCGTCTCTCTGACCTGAGCAAGGACCTAAAGAAAGTAGGGAAGCAATCACACGCTTTCTCCATCCCAGGTCAAGCATCATCAGGCTCTCAGCCCCACCTTTCATGGTTTATTTCTGGACCCTCTCTCCAAGGGCTCCAGTTAGTGGATCCCAAAACCAAACACACCCCTCTTCTGTGTGGTTTAACTAACACAGAGAAGAGGCAGTGAGTACATACCTAGCTTTCCCCGGGAAACATACACCATGTTGTATGTAGAATAAAATTGCTGTGGAGGCAGTAAGATGTCAGAGTGAAGAGCATGTAATTTGGAGGCACGTGCTCTCCTACTCACTAGCTGCGTGACCTTGAGCAAGTTATTTATCCTCTCTGGGACCTTCTCAATAAAACGAAGGATAATAATCCTATCTACTCCCGTAGAAACCATTAATTTTAAAAACTTAAACGACGCCTGGTACAGCTAAAAAGAAATAGCTCTGTTATTACTATTGCTACTGCTAATATTTTAAGGGTTGGCCCACTTGCAGTGTGGACTCACATTGAACTTGTAGAGTTTTGAGGGCCTGGTTGCAACTTACAAATGGTCACTCTTCTTTTCTTAGAACTTACCTCCTATTGGTAAGGGAGGAATGGAGAAAGAGAAGACAGGGGTGGGGCGCTACTGCCTTGAACCATGCAGCCCAAGGAGGCCTCTCTGAGGCAATATTTGAGCTGAACAAAGTAGGCAGCTCAAATAATATTTTCATTATTAAGGAAATGAGCATGTATGAAGGAACATGTACCCAACTTAAAGATGCTTCTGGACTCTTAACCAAATCAATGCAACATGAAAAAATTTTTATACCTGGAATATTTGTTATATAACGAATAAATAAGTATTTAATTTGTGTTAATGTTCTCTTTTAATCTTTTATCAAAAATCTCAGGTAGAAATCATTTTTGTATGTTGTTGAAATATGTAGTCTCATCACAACACATTGGTTCGTGATTCACAAAACTTGTATTTGTTTAATACATCAGGTTTTTTAAACAGAACATCTCTGAAATTTTGGCATAATTGTATCACAGAAAAACTGATTCCCTGTTTATTATTATTATTTTTTTTTTTGCGGTACACGGGCCTCTCGCTGTTGTGGCCTCTCCCATTGCGGAGCACAGGCTCCGGACGCGCAGGCTCAGCGGCCATGGCTCACGGGCCCAGCCGCTCCGCGGCATGTGGGATCTTCCCGGACCGGGGCACGAACCCGTGTCCCCTGCATCGGCAGGCGGACTCTCAACCACTGCGCCACCAGGGAAGCCCCCTGTTTATTATTTGAGTCACTCATTATCATTTTAAAACAAGTAAAGTTACGAAAAAATATTTTTTAGATCTTTTAGAGGAATAACATGATTTGGAGAATCCCAAGAAACTCCTCCCCATTTTTCCATGAAATCCCTAAGCTAAATATCTTCCAGGAGTTTGGAAACATTACTTTCTAATGGGAGGAGACTGACAATAACATATGGAAAAAAATGAATAACTAAAATGTTAGGTGGTATTCATTGCTACAAAGAAAAATAAAGCAGGATAAGGGTCTAGAGGGAAATGGGGGCTGCTGTTTTAAATAGGGTGGTCGGTGATGAGGAAAACACATACAGAGAAAGCAAAGGAAATCTGAGGAAGGCTTCTAGCAATCACAAAGGAGGGAATGGTGGGACCCGTGGAGGAGGTCCTTGTGAGCTTCAACTCGAAAGCTCAGTGTTTGGGAGTTTTCATGCAAGGAGGGGAAGAAAGTGCTTTCCAGGCACCAGGAACTGCACGTGTGGAGGGAGGGGAACTAAACTGGCCTGAGCATGTTTAGAAATGACAGGGAGCTGGGTGTGGTCCTAGTGCAGGAGAGTGGCAGGTTGCTGCTACACAAAGGAGGTAGAACTGGGCAGGTGCAGAATGCCTTGCATATATCACATCCTGAATCTGGTCTGGTTAATTTCACGGAAGATGCTCTGGCAACCTGACTGAGGGACTGAAGTCTTCCTCTCCAAAATCCCTACCAGGACCGTAGCCCAGACCACAGCAGGGCACGTTCTAATTTTCCTGCTTTTGCCTTCACACTGTAGAATCAGCTTTTCCTTCCTGGCAGCGTTGACATAGATCCCGGTTGCCCATTCCAGCATCCATTTCCTGTCTCTTACATACTGACAGAGCCCTTGGCTTTAACAGAGTACAAAGCTGCTTGGAATAAAAACCTTACTTCCCAGCCTCGCTCCTAGCTAGAGCTAAGTTCCAACCATGAGATGTAAATGGAAGTGTTAAGGGCGCTTTCTGGAAATCTTGAGACCGCTGGAGCATACCTTCACCCTCTTCCTTCCTCTATTCCCTCCTGCTTTCTGTTAGAATGGTGGCATGATGGTGGGAACTTGGGACCAACAAGATGGTGGAGAAACAAGAGCAAATCTGGGTCCCCAGGGACCGTGGAACTGCCATTCCAGCCTTGACCTCTTACCTCTGCACTTGGTTTAAATGACAGTCTTTCACATTTAGGTCACTGCCATTTTGAATTTTCTGTCCCTTGAAGCCAAAGTCCTAAGGCAGGAAAAGGACATGCAGTTTTTTGGGTTTTGTTTTTATTCTGTAAATATCTTCATCTTCCTGTGTTGTTGCCTTTGGGGAGGAGCAGCTCATTCCAGTGAACTGAAAGTTTAGAGGAGGACAGAGCCCTCCCTCCAAGCAGGGGTGCCAGGCGCACCTGGTGAGGTGTCCCAGCCATAGCCTCCACACGCTCCCTTATTCTCAGAGCAACTGGTTGTGTCTCTTTTGCTATATTTTACCAATTGCAAAACAGCTGCCTTATTTGCCTTTGGGAGAAATGTTTAGGCAGGACCTGCTTGAGAATCATGGTTATCTTTTTATGCACTCATTATTTCTGGAGTACGCACTATACGCCTGGCACTGGGATGGTCATGTTCAGAACAAGGAACCCAAGGAATCTGCTGTGTCCTGTGCAGATCAGATCACTCGAGGAAGAGTGCGTTCCTCAGGATTCCACTGGGGGAAGAGGGTCACATTGTGAGTGGGATACTGACAGACTTGAGCATATCCAGGGGGGTCCTAGGATGGTCTGGGCTGCACTCAAATCTCAAATTTCAAAATCTTAAGGTATAAAGGTAAGAGGAATGCAGGGTGTGGCCGATGTCCTATTTTGGTCGAACCAGAATCCTTTGCCTCCTTATTCTGGTAACTATTTCCCTTGCTTTGTAGAGGACCTGCTCCTTTCCTATTCCTTGTGATTCTGGAGGGGGGTTTTGAAACAGGAGGGAAGGAGGCAGGGCACAACCTCTGAAAGAATGACATAGTCCAAGGACACGACATAAACTTATTAGAACCAAATGGGTCCAAGATGGCAGACAAGTCAACTTCCACTAGACCCTGAGCCTCAGTATACTCTCACAACAGCAAGCTAAATGACACACCCACAGGCGCCATGACAGTTCCAAGACCTATCGTAAGGATCAAAAAGTGGGCGGTGGTCCAACTCCTGGAAATCCCCGCCCCTTCCTAAAATAACTGGAATACTCCCCCCACTCATTAGCCTATGAAAGGACCCACTCCTATAAAAACTGACAACCCCATACCCTGGTGCCTTTCTCACCTTCTGAGGTGGCCCACACTCTGTCTGTGGAGTGTGTTTCTCTCTAAATAAATCCACTTCTTACCTATCACTTTGCCCCTCAGTGAATTCTTTCTGCAATGAGACATCAAGAACCTGAAATTCATTAAGTCCTGAAACCAGGCGTGTGATCTCAGTTGGAAGACTGTGGGTTTTGGGCGGGTTCGAGTCCCGGCCGCGTGGGTTCAAGTCCCGATCTGAGGTGCATGGTTTCAGTTTCAACTGCAGTACCCTGACTTCTAGCCACAGGGACAGACATGTGACCTGAACCAGACCAATCAAAGCCCTGCCCTAGGGTTTCTGCCTTTTCTCCCTTGGATTGTAAGTTAAAGGATGTGTTTGTAGAGATGGTGGTACTTGGATTCCCAGCCATCTGGAAGAAGTTGAAATAAGGGAGCAAAACACAAATAGAAGACAAGCCGAGAAATGGAGAGATGGAGTGCCTGGGGCCAGTCAACTGTGGGGACAGCTCCATCCTTGCCATTCTGCAGTTGGCTCATAGGAGGCAATAACTGTTCTTTCTTATTTACCTGGTTTAAACTGAGTTTTCTGTCACTTGCAGCAGAGTCTTGAATAAGGCAGGCCATGATCTCATGTGTTGAAATCTACCCCGTGAAAGAGGGATTACTCATTTATATTGGTTCAAAAAGCCAGAACTGGACCCAAGTGCAGTAGTTTCAGGGAGGTGTACTTGTGCTCAGTATAAGGGGTTCCTTCTACCAACTGGAATGTTATTAATACAATCTAAGAGTAAAATGACTGGCCCATTGACAGGTCTGAAGGCAGGGGGCTGATAGAGGTGACCTTGTATTTCCTCTACAGCTCAATGAGTATACTATTCTAAGGGGGAAAGAAGTTAATCCTATATTCTATATTCCACTAAAAACGTTTAATTACTTTGCCACTGGAGAAAATAGAGAAGAAGAGGAAGACCTGGATTTGAAAGGGCAACCTGAAGTTCACTAGTGCATGCGTCCATCCATCTATCCACCCAACCATCCAGCTGTCCGCCCATCCTTCTAAAAATGAATCCATCCATCCTTCCAACTAGCCATCTGTCTATCCATTCTATAAACATCCACTGTCTTTTACTCTGTGCTGGACTTGTGCTATGTGCTGCGTCTGCAAACACAGAAGAACTTGGGCCTTATTTGTAACCTGAAGGAATATAAAGGTCTTCAGAGGGAGGCAGACAGATAATGAAAACAACACCACAAATGGTTAGAGGTGTTGGAACAAAAGCGTGTGACTCACTCCATGACACTGTGAAGGAGGTAGTAGGGAGAGTGAGGATGGCGGGGTGGGGCTGTTGAGTCCAGAGTAGAGGTGATACCTGAGCTAGAAAGGAAGGAGGTACTGGCCAGGCAAAAGGCAGATGCACTATAGGTGGGAAATTAGGTCAAAGAACACCAAGGCATGGACCACCATTGGCCTTTAGAGCAAGGCAATTGGTAGAGATTGCTAAAACATAGGGTAAGACTGAGGTCAGGGGTTCAACAGAACCCCAGGTAACTGGATGAGGAACCAAGGTCCATTGAAGGATTGTAATAGGGAAGAAATCTGACCTGAATTTAAGGTTTTTTTAAATTATGCTAACAGTAGTATAGAAGATGGATTTGGAGAGGGCATGTTTTCAAGCTTACAATCAGATATATCTGTTTTTCATCAGCTATAGCTCATCTTTTAATGCCACAGTGAACTCCAAAGAGTTCAAAGCTCTGGAGTCAAAGGATCTCATCTAAGGTCCATGCTCTGTCATTCTCTGTCTATGAGATCTCAAGCAGTTCATTTAACTACTCTGAGCCTCAGTTTCCTCATCTGTAAAATGGGGATAATAACCCACTATACGAGGTTGTTATGAGGATTTAATGAAATAAATTGTGTGAAAGCACCTTGTAAATCTCACATAACCACACTAAATGCACAGATTTGTTGTTGTTTTGTTATGAAGGACATTTTTCTCATGGTATTATTATAAAATAAAATGTATAATAATATTTAATATCTAGGAAGTGTAACATGGAATTTGAAGATGACAGGGGTAGGGGGGTGTTTGAGGTGACAAGATGGATGAGACGGAGAAGACTGGGTCTTGCAGTTCAAGTAGCCCCAGACGACAGGAGATCATTGGTTTACTGGAAAGGGTAAGACACAGAAGTCCAAACCAGAAGATCAGTAAAAGTGAGAATGCAGAGACAGGAAATAAGTACCACAAGCCAAAGTCCAAACTAAGTACAAGGTCCAGGGGTCCATGAAGGCAGCAGTAAGAGGTGATAAGCAGAGATCCAGGTGGAAACCACTTGGATTTGAGCCACTGGGGTAGGTGGTATGAGAAGAGTTTGACAGCTGGTACTAAAGAGGCCCTTCTACAAAAACTTGGTTTTGTTCATTCAACAAACTTATATTTAGTACCAGTTACATTTTAGGGTCTGGGAGTACAAAGTTAAATAAGGTAAGAAGCTTACAACCCAGTGAGGAAGACAGACACACACGAGGTAATGATAATACCTCTGATAAGAGAAACAACAGGGGGAAACACGGGAACAACAGGAGGAGCAGCTAACGCAGGCTAAGTTGGGTCAGGGACTCTTCTGGAGGGGGTGGTGACTGAGCGGAGTCGTAAAGGATAAACTGGAGTTGGCAGGTAAACCGACACTTCTGGAGGGTGAGGGCATCCCAGGCAGCAGGGACAGCATGAGCAACAGCAGGGAAACATGAAGCAGGAAATATAGGCAGTTTAAGTTGCTGCCGCAAATCAGGGCCGAGAGTCAGGGACAGCTGAGTGCAGGTGACGGGAGCGGCGGCTAGAGTAGTTGGTAAGAAAGCTCCCCGGGAGACTTCCCTGGCGGTCCAGTGGTTAAGACCTCGCCTTCCAGTGCAGGGGGTGCGGGTTCGATCCCTGGCCAGGGAGCTAAGATCCCACATGCCTCACAGCCAAAAAACCAAAACATGAAACAGAAGCAATATTGTAACAGATTCAATAAAGACTTTAAAAATGGTCCACGTCAAAAAAAAAAAAAAGAAAGCTCCCTGGGCTGGCGTAGGAAAGCTGGGACTTCCTCCTGAAGGCCACAGGGAGTCATGGAAATCTAAGCAGGTGAGTGATAGGACAGGGAGAGCATTACTGACCACCAGGTTGCTGTGACTGAGGGGACAAAGCAAGGGACTTGGGCACGGAGGGAGGTGACGGACCAGGAAGACACAGAGGAACTAGGGAGGAAGATGCATTAGGCAGGGCTCTCCAGAGAAACACACTACATATACATATGTGTATATATACATATATACACACACACACACAGTATATATAAATATATATGCAGCATATAAAATATATTACATAAATATAGATATATATTTAAATATATATAAAAGTACACATAGTTAAAAGCACATATACACACATATATAAGGAGAGTTATTATTATGGCTCATACAACTGTGGAGGCTGAGAAGCCCCAAGATCTGCAGTTGACAAGATGGGGACCCAGGAGGGCCAATGGTATGGTTCTAATCTGAGTCTGAAGGCCTGAGAACCAGGAAAACCAGTGGTGTAAGTTGTGGTTTGAGTTTGAGCCCAAAAGCAGGAGAAAACAGATGCCCCAGTTTGAAGAGAGTCAGGCAGAGAGAGCAAATTCTCCCTTACTCCACATTTTTGTTCCATTCAGGCTTTCAGCAGATTAGATAATGCCCACCACGTTGGGGAGGGCAATCTGCTTTATTCAGTCTACTGATTCAAATGTTAATCTCATCCAGAAACATCTTCATTGGGACTTCCCCGGTGGTGCAGTGGTTAAGAAACCACCTGCCAATGCAGGGGACACAGGTTCGAGCCCTGGTCTGGGAAGATCCCACGTGCCATGGAGCAACTAAGCCCGTGTGCCACAACTACTGAGCCTGCACTCCAGAGCCCATGAGCCACAACTACTGAGCCTGCATGCTGCAACTACTGAAGCCCACGTGCCTAGAGCCCGAGTTCCTCAGCAACAGAAGCCACTGCAATGAGAAGCCCACACACAGCAACAAAGCGTAGCCCCCACTCGCTGCAACTAGAGAAAGCCTGCGCACAGCAACGAAGACCCAACGCAGCCATAAATTAATTAATTAATTATTTGTTTCTTTGTTTATTTATTTTAAAAAAAGAATTACCTGGGGAGCCTGCTAAATGCATATTCCCAGGCCCTGCCCACAGTTCTAATTTCTTAGGTCAGGAGTGGGGCCCAAGAATCTGCATCTTAACAAGTAGACCAGATGATTCTGATTCCAATTTGAAAAACACCATTTTCTAAAATGTAGGATTCTTCATTTTCCTTGTCTACAAACATTAACTGAGGGAGCTATGAATGTGTTACCTACAACATTCTCCATCTCCCAGTCACATTTCCTTATCCTACAAACTCAAATCCATGTCACTGATTCAGACCTCACACATGTTCTGGGACAGAGAGCAGCTTTCTATATGATTTGACATATGTACTGTGACTAAGTAACATCCCCCTAAGCCTTCAGTGCACCTGACTCTCAAGTGTAATGACTTTGTCTTGTTACTTATATGACAACAATACTTATCACCATCATCATAGCCACGATAACTGACATTTATTAATTCCCCTACTAAGTGCCAGACCCCATGCAAAATAACTCACTAGCATTATCTCATTTAATATTCACAGCAACTCTGTGAAGCAGATACTAGTCATTATCCTTACCGTACTGATGAGGAAGCTGAGATTAGGGAGGTTATGCCCAAGGTCACGAACTTGTAAGTGATGGAGTCATTTGAACCCAGACTGATGCAACTGCTAATCCCATGGTCTTCCCACTACGGCTCCTGATTTATTCACCTACCAAAGACTTCCTAAGATAATAATAATAACAACAATAAGAGTGTACATTACTCCTTACATCAAAATTAATTCCAGAAGGAGCAAAGATTTAAAAGTAAAAAGATGAAACTTTAAAAGGATTGTAAGAATTTCTGGTGCCACACAAGATGGATAAAGCTCACAATAGCCTACCTCTCTCTAATTACAACTAAAAACAATGTACAAGATATAAAAAGCAACTACCTGAGGACTCTGAAAAGTAAACAGAAGAGACAAGAAGGGAAGTAAACAATTACAGCAGCAACCTGTCCAGGGATGAGCTCCCCAGGTTTGACCTGAAGACAAGCCCCAGTCATGGAACTGTGTGGTGACAGTGCAGGCAGCTGAAACTCCAATAGGAACTCTGTTTCTCTGATGAGGATAATTGGGGAAAGAGGCCCCTGCACTCCCAGAAGTATGTGAGGAATCCCTGTTTTCTTTTTCTCTTTTTTTCTCTTGCTTCTTTGCCCTGAGGGTGGGTCCCAGTCATGGAGGGGTGCTATAGCAGCAAGGATACAGACAGATAAAACCCTAAGTAAAACCCCATCTTTCTGAGCAGAGGATCATGAGTCCTCTATGGGCTAGATCACAGAGAAGAATCCTGGAGAGGAAAGAGCCAGAAAAAGGAATTTTCTAATTCTGTGTATAAACCTACACAAGGCCCAGACTTGACTCTGAGCTGTGAATGCACAAGACAGATACAAAGCACCATGGAAAAGTCTTTGAGAACTGAATTATGATTTAAACCACCACTCAAGTCTCAGATTAACCCCTAAGTAGCACAAACATGGGACAGACCCAAAACACCATAGCAACAGTTTGAAAACTATCATTGGAAAAGTCACCCACAGAAGGGGATACAGATTTTGCAGTCTGAACCTAATAAGGTCTGCTGCAACATTAATATCAACATTTGCCGGAGGATTTTAATAGGTCACAGAGTCTCATGACATAATATTTTAAATGTTCAGAATACAATCCAAAATTACCCAGCATACACAAAAGAAGAAAATTTCAAGGGAAAAGACAAAAGATGCCAACTCCTAGATGATCCAGATGTTGGAATTATCAGGCAAAGATGTTAAAGTAGTTATCATAACGATGGTCCATAAGATAAAGGAGAATAGTCTTGAAATGAATGAAAAGATAAACATTCTCAGCAGAGAAATAGAAACTATTTTAAAAGGGACATTTTTTTTTTTTTTTTTTGCGGTACGCGGGCCTCTCACTGTTGTGGCCTCTCCCGTTGCGGAGCAGAGGCTCCGGACGCGCAGCCTCAGCGGCCATGGCTCACGGGCCCAGCCGCTCCGCAGCATGTGGGATCTTCCCGGACCAGGGCTCGAACCCGTGTCCCCTGCATTGGCAGGCGGACTCTCAACCACTGTGCCACAAGGGAAGCCCAAAAGGGACATTTTAAAACTGAAAAATATATAATCTGAAATAAAAGATTTACTAGATGGACTCAATAGCAGAATGGACATGATAGAGGTAAGAGTCAGTGAACTTGAAAACAGATAAATAGGAATTACCCAATCTAAATAATAGAGGGACTAAAGACTGAAAAACAATGAACAGAGCCATGGAGATCTGTGGGATAAGATCAAAATGTTTAACATTCATGCCATTGGTGTCCCAGAATAATAGATATTGGTACATAAAAACATTTGAAGAAATAATGGCCCAAATTTCCCAAATTTGGTGAAAGACATCAATTTACAGATCTAAGAAACTCAGTAAAGCCCAATCAAGATAAAGTCAAAGAAAACCATGCCCAGACACATCATAATAAAACTATTAAGTACCAAGAAAAAAATAGTTTAAAATCTTGAAAGAGTCTAGAGGAAAACAACACATTATTTTTAGAGGAAAGATAATTCAAATGACTACTGATTTCTCATCATAAACCATGGAGTCCAGAAGACAGTTGAACATCTTTAAAAGTGCTGAAAGAAAACAAGTGTCAACCCAGAAGTCTATATCCAGTGAAAATATCTTACAGGAATGAAAGTGGTGAAATAAAGACATTCTCAAATGAAGGAAATCTAAGAGAATTTGTAACCAGTAGACAGATTCTAAAATACATGCTAAAGGAAATTCTTTAGGCGAAAGGAAACTGATACCAGAGAGAAACTTGCAACTTTAAGAATGAAAGAAAAACAACAAAAATGGTAAAAATCTGAGTAAATGGATACTAATTTTCATCTCTTAAGCTCCTTAAAATATGTATGACTGTTTAAAGCAGTAATGACAGAGTTGTCTGATGGGGTTTTCAATGTATGTAGATGTAATCACCACAATACCTATAACATAAAGGGGTACAGATAAAGGAACCTATATGATTGCAAGATTTCATACAGATTGTGAATGATATCCTGCTATTTTACCACCATATTAGTATTTGTATAGAAAAATATGAAGATTTTCTTATGACTTTTATGGGTGTGTGAGCTGGGGTATTACATGGGCTGCTCGCTTTCTGCTATACGTTTTAATGTTTTTAAAAGGTCCATGTACTATACAATACAGTAATCAGGAAACAGTACTGGGTTTTTCTATTCTCACTGTGTAACATATTTTTCTTCAGCAGTAACCCAGATCTCTCAGGTTTCCCTGTGGCTGACACTTAAAACACAAACTTCGGAACCCATGTAATTCCAATACTGTTAATTCACAAGGCCTTCAACTCCCTCCATCTTGTTGCCTCTCCTGGTTCTTGCCTCCCTTCTGGCAGTGGATGGCCATTACCATCTCCATATCAAGGAACCAACAAACCATAGTTCTCATGCTAGACCTGGCATCTTTTTTCCATTAACTGTCCTCTCCATTACTACTTTTGAGGGGTGGGGAGAGAATCTTTGTTATTTGAATTTTCCTCTCATTTGAATTATGGGAGAAACCGGGAATTCACTCCACTTGCGAGTAGGAAGAACACTTAATGTCAAAGATCTGGATTTAAACCACAGCTCTGTCACTTACCAGCTGTGCGACCTTGGGCAGCTTATTTTATTCTCCAGGCCTCAGTTTCTCCATCTGTAAAAGAGTTTGACAGGGATCAAAAATATAGACTTGCAAATAATAATACATCACCTTCTCCATCCACTAAGGAAAACGGTCTTTGCTTCCTTGGCTCTCCCTCTGCCTCTCCCATCAACCCATCACCCCGACCTCCACCCCCAGTGCGCTAAGGATGGTTCTGTCTTCACCAGACTTTTTTCTAGATCTATAATATGTAGCTACAGTAATATTTAGATTTGTATTTAAAAGGACAGGTTGCTACTAGACTGGAAGGAGAGGAAAAAGAAAAGGAGAAAGAGCAAGAGAGGAAACTAAAACAGGAAATGGTTGAAAATGTTTATTTTTTTTTCCAAAAGACTATGCCAGCTCAGGTTGAGAGATCTGGGGTGGGAATTTGGACTGGGAAAAGAGCAAAGCTGGCCATGAGACAGATGAATGGATGATAGATGATGATAGATGGATAGCTGGATGGATGGATAGATAGGTAGATAGATAGATAGATAGATAGACAAACAGATAGATAGGACAAATAGGAAGGGAAGAGGAAGAGAGACAAGGAGAAAAGAGAAGATGAAAGAAGAGGAGGGAATTTGCTCTATGTAATGAACATACTCTCTTTTAGGCTTTTTTGAGAAACAGAAGTAAAAGTTGAAATTACTGCTTTTTATATATTTTGAAATTATTTTAATTTACAAATAGAAAACATCTTGGAAGAAAAAAAATGAAAGAAAAACACAAAACGTATAGGCAAATTTTTACTCCATGAGCGTCTCAAATCCTTACTTGTTCACCAATCCACAAGATGAAAAACACTTTTCTACAAAGGTATTCAGCCACCAACAATGATGTTATTAATAGGAATATGGATCAATTTCACAAAAAAGCCAGTGAATCCCATTATAGCAAATACTATTGCTGTTGCCATGGCAATCTTCTGGAATTCTTTTCTATCAGGTTTGGCGAATCTTTTAACCAGCCGAATTGAGTCCTTCACAAACTGCCAACTTGCCTCAACGAACTGCATTACCTGATCCATGATGCCTGCCCACCATCCGCTCACAAGCCAAAGACACGTAGCACAACAGCCAACAGACAAACGCCCACCAGAACCGGAAGCTGGGTCCAGCTTCAAATTATTTCATAATGCCAAATTAATGTTTCTCAGCTTGCAGTGGTACCTAGAAGATGCTATTAAGTAACCCTGGCTGTATATGGGCCACGTGGAGATAACCCTACAAGCTCTCACGGAGGTGGAGAAGGTCCTGTGAGATCATAGATACAAAATTATAATTGTTTTACTATTAATTTTTTTTTTTTGCTTTCCACTTTTGCTTTTCCACTTTTGCTTTCCACTTACATCTTAGTTCAGATCAGTTACCCAAAGTGGTGAGCACCAAATAGCTTGGATAACAGGGAAACTGTAGAATTGTAAAGTCTTGCTTGGGTCTTCGGGAAAGGGTACCAGTGGCACCTTATACATCTTTCCAATCAGCCAGCACACTACGCTGGTTTAAATAGCGCACACCACTCTCAGCCTGCATCTCGCCTTAGGGCCAACCTCCTTGTCTCTGCCTTTCTCACTAGGCTGTAAACATCTTAGGCAAGGGATATAGCCTGCTCACCTCTATATTCCCCATCTGGCAGAGAATCTGGAACATGTTAGGCAAAAATGACCCAACTCAGGGTAATATTATGAGGCATTAACAGCTTCTCTCTCTCTCTCTCTCTCTCTTTCTCTCTTTCTCTCTCTCTCTCTCTCTCTCTCTCTCTCTCTCTCACACACACACACACACACACACACACACAGAGTTATGTGTACCCCATTGCTCGCCCCCCAGCCTAGACAGCTAAGACATTCCACCTTTACTGCTTCAAGGAAGAGAGAATAAAAATAGTTAACTCATAGCTTTTGACCTTCAAAAGCTGAGCTCCTGGCAGAGATAATAAATTTGGATGAATACTTGCTGGGCTAATCCTTCCTCCCCACCTCCATCCCACCCCCTGACCTAGAGGAAGTAAAATTTACCTGCTCTAGAGGAGAGCATTGGACAGCAGAGCAGACACTTGGATGATGGAGAATGTCCCTGTTTATGCCGCTCACCCCACCCTCCCTCCTTCCCTTGGGTAAGGCCAGGGTGAGGGGATATGTGTGTAGTCAGGGAAATGAGATACACCCCAGGTTGATTTGGTAGATCCAGGGGTAGAGGAGATCTATGCCTCACACAAGGTGATACCTGAGGAGGTGGGAAAACAGTCTCCTCTCCCCACTCCCACACACAATAGGGTAGGAGAGAGAAGCTTTGAATAAAAAAGACATATGACAAGGCTAGACCAAGAGGCCTGAGAGAGTCCTATGAAATTCCCCCAAATCCTCAGAGTAGCTCAGGAGGGCAGCCAAGTGTCTCTCATACTTACAAGGAGGACACAGAAGCTAGATGAAAGAAGGCAAGCCAGCAGTTCTACAGATGCCTCAAGAGCAGGGTTTTTAAAAAATCACACAGCAATAAGTGCTAGTATTTACCAAATACTTCCAAATGTTGCAAGACCAGATGGGCCACACATTTCAACAGCAATCAGTGTAACAAGACCCCAGAAGGCCATATGCATCTATCATCTCCATAACACACACACTGTCACACACTCACACACACACACACACACACACACACACACACACACACACACACAAACCTTCCAATGGCCTGAACTTATATACAACTACAGAAGAAAAGGGAGGAGGGGGAAATTCCCTGAGCTGGCAGAGAAAACCTAGAATTGACAAGTTTCTGCCACCAGGAGGAATGAGGACCCAAGAGAGAATTTACTTGAAGTTTAAAAATAAATCTACCTTTGCTTTGCAGATCTGAATTTTGAGGCCCCAAATTCATACTCACTGCAAGTGTTTGTTGATTGAATGAATAAACGAATTGTGTTGGGGGGCAGAAATTCCATTGCAGTAAGCTCTAGGTAGAGCAGTCTTGCCTACTGTCCAAGAAAGAGGGTAATTACTAAAAAGAGTATCTGCTTTCTAGTCCTTACTTGGTGCTTATTACTGGTGGTTCCTTAAGTAAGTTGCAAAGCTATTTGGGACTCGGTTTTCTTATCTGTAAAATGGGCATAGTGATACTTGCCTGCCCTCTTTGCAACGTTATCATGAGGACAAAATGAGATAATATATGTGAGGTACTTTATATGGCTTGTAATAAGGGCGTGTGGCTCACCCCTGTCTTGTGATCCAAGAAGCAAGAGAAAAGTAAATGAACTCAAGGAACAGAGTTCTGTGGCACACCTCTTTTCAACCAAAATGTTTTTCTATAACTGGCAAGGAACAGGGAGTAAGTTTTCCCTGGAATCGCATCAGTGCTAATTGGAGGCTATCAAGGTTTGCACTCTCAATAATCAGCAGACCACACTTGATCAGCAAGAAACTCTCAGGGCACGAAACAGATTTAATTTCATTGGGAAATAGTCTTGTCTACTACGCAACAACAAATTAAGCTCTGGGTGACTGTTCCCATAAAACACGTCCTGTCCTTAGCACTGCTATTGGGGGGGGCAGAGACATGGTAAAGAATCAATTAAAACTCTGACACATCCAATGGAGCTCAAAGACCTGTTTCACAGGTTTCCCCAGAGGAACATAATCACGTTGCATTATACTTTGGAAGTTGATCGAGGCAATATCTGAGACAAGTTCTGGGGTTTACAAGACAGACTTTAGCTTTTCTAAATCATTTTTGAAGTGCTATTTAAAGGATTACGGCATCTAATCCTCCACTAGTCCCCCAGCATCATGGCGGAGCGAGAGAGATTAACGTCATACAGGTATCCTCCGGAAAACTGTAAGTTCCCTTTCTTAAAAAGCATTTAAAGAAATGGTGAAAATACTGCAGTGTTTACGTTCATGCCCATTTTGGAGTGAAAGCAACTGTTAAGCAAGTAAAATCAGAGGGATATTGAAACTGAATTTCCTTTCTATTTTTATAATAGGGCTCTACCTCCAAAAGGGACACTCATTGTCCAGAAAATCTGTTTTAAAAGAAGTTGTAGAATTTCCAGAAGAGCCTCACATAAAAATGAAAAAAAAAAAATGAACAAGAGGGTTAATAGTGGAATGTGAATACTGTTTGCAGTTACACTGCTTGAACTATGTTTCTATGATGACATGTAGGGATATTCACAATAAAAACAACATGGTTTGGGGGCTAATTCAGACATCCGTGTAAACCAACTTCGGTCTCAGTGCCTGAATAACGTCTGTGCCTCAACCTGAATAAATAGAAGAGATTTTGAGGTTCAGGCAGTATGTTTTCAGAAGTGTTGCCTAAAAATGAGCTTCAGCAGAAATAAAAAAATTGAACAAGACCAAAGCAAGCCTAGCATCAGCAGCAATCCGGTGGAGAGAAAGGTTATGGCCTGTTGATGCCACAGGCACGCCAGGAAGCGGTCTGGGGGCCTCAGCTAACCCTCACGATGTTCAAGGCTAGTTCGAAAGCAAAGAACTAGAGAGAAAAGATAACATGAGGGTGGAGTGTAAATGTCATGTTTTCAAGACATTTTGCCAGGAGAGAGAGAGAGAGAAAAAAAAAAAGGAAACCCAGAGAGTAAGAACCAGACCAGGCCTGCCCAACGACACATTCAGCTATGATACCAGGCAGGACATTTGCAGAGGAAGTGCTCTCATGGAGCGGGAATCCATTCAGTTAGGAGAGTACAAACGTTTGACAATTCTGTTCATGAAGTCAACCTGCAACATCTTTTCTTTTTAAGTATGAGGAGGTGAGAAGGAGGTTGGGGACCCCCTTTTTAACCAAATGTACTACTCACTGTAATTTTTCATCAGATCTTTTGTTCTTTTCCCATTGAAGTTGCTGTCTCAATCCTTAAGCTCCCCTCTATTGCTTGGAAAAAATTCTTTTTTTGCAGAATAATATGTACTTGTGTGCATTCATGCTTCCTTGATCTTTCTAGAACAGAGGTCTCTCAGAGCTACTGAATGTGCTGGGACCTTGAGTCTCAGAGTCCTGCCAAGGTCTTGGGGCTGCAGGGATAGGGGCTGCCCTGTGTTCTGGTCTGTGCCCTGCTCTGCACTCTGCCCTTCCCCCCACCAAGGCATACTGGGCTTCCACCAGTGAGTTCCTATGAATAAAACAGTTCCCGTTGCTTAAAACAAACCCAAAAAATGGAATATCACTAAAATATTCAATCTTTTCATTTGACAAAGAGGAGAATTGAACTTCTCGGAAAATTATAATGAGTTAGTTAAAGGCAAACCAGCAATAGACGCCAGGTCTATGGATAACTAGTTCTACCACACTGGTCTTCCTTTCCCTTTGTCCAAAGAAGTTGGGAGGGTCTTCTTCACTTCACCCACCCCCTATCTCCACTTAGCCCATCACTCATATTCACAGCCTTACCACATACACCACATCTTCCTCAAGGATAAAACTGCATATTATCCCTCTATAGTCAATCCAATTCTACAAACACTTTTTGAGTACCTTCTCTGTGCAGCCCTGTACCGGGTATTGGAGATTCACAAATAAATAAGACCTAATCCCTGCTGTCAGATACATACACAGCCTGTCATAACTAAAGGTATCTTATAACTGTACTACAGTAGAAATTTTCTTGAATATATTGTAGTATAGAAACATGAGAGAAAAGGGAAGAAAACAGTCTGGCAATTCTTCTACATTAAACATAGAAATACTATATGACCCAGCAATTCCACTCCTAGCTATATATCCAAAAGAATTGAAAACAGGTACTCAAGCAAATACACATACGTGCATGCACTAGTCATAATAACCAAAAAATGGAAACAATCCAAATGTCTACCATCAGATGAATGTGCTATATCTATACAATAGAATATTATTCAAACATAGAAGGGCATGAATTTCTAATACTGTACTGTCACCATGCAAAGGAACCTCAAAAATATTGTATTATATAAAAGAAACTAGACACACAGGTCATATATTATACATGATTCCATTCAATATTCTACACAATGATTCTATACATATGAAATGTCCAGAACAGATAAGTCCAGGGACACAGAAAGTAGGTTGGTGGTTGCCAGGGGCTGGGGGAAGGGCAATAGGGAGTGACTACTTAACGTGTACATGGCTTCCTTTGGGGGTGATGAAAATATTCTGAAACTGGATCATAGCGGTGGTTGTACAACATTGTAAGTGTATTAAATGCCACTAACTTGTTTAGATTGAAATGGCTAATTTTTTGTTATGTGAATAAGGGAAGGGTTCTAAAAAGGCTATGAAAGGGCCAGGAAGCAAGCTTATAGGCTCAACGGAGGATCAGCTCACACAAGCCTGGGATGTCTTCGGACTTTATCCTGGGAGAAGTGGGATAGCTAGTGAGGATTTTTAAGCAGGAGGATGACTTACTCAGATCTGTGTTTTAAACTGGACGTTGTCAATGGTGGGCTGACAACACTAGGGAGGGTCTAGACCGTGGGAACGAGATATATGGAGTCTGCTGGCCCAGTGAGAGAGCATAAAGAACGTACCAGGATATAAAATACCTGTCTGACATGTTTCTGTTAAGTAATCATAAGCATCTTCCACTAAATTTGAACTCAGAAATAGTCACTGGGATGAAAAATATTAGCCACAATTCCTTTAAAATCCATTTCTGAAACAGTTCAAGCCTGTACTTTTGCACATCCTACCCGCTTTGGCACCCAACGGAGTTTTCAAAGTAAAATTAACCTGCTTCCTTTCTCTGATGATTACTCATAAAGACTTGTCTTTGAGAAAATACTTCACCGAAGAAGATTTGGTGTTGATGACAGCAAACTGCAGTCCAAAAGTAGGCTCAGAAAAGTAACTATGATCCAAAATTAATACATGTATTTCCTCAGTCTCAATGTTGGCCACTTTAGCATGTCAAGACATACTGCACGCTGTAACTGTTTTAAAGTTGCCAATGGTATTACTCTGCACAGAGAATAAAAATCTGAATGGAACCAGAACAAAAATCTGACCTGCTCCATACTCTTCTAACTACCAAATTCAATGTACCCTAACCGAACCGTACAGAATCTATCAAACCAAACTTTGATCAAGTTGGGAATTCAAAAAATCTCTGTCTTGTCCGTGTACCTGCCAGTCAGCTTCCCCTTGTTTTTCATTCTGAGGGAAACTCCAAGACTGAGAGGTTTCCCAGACTCAGGACTTTCAGCAATAAAACCATTCAGGCACTTGGTTTTCACCTCCACAGAAACCTCTTCCAAAATTCCCTCTGGGATGCAGCATCAGTTTCACCTGGAAAGTAGACAAAAAACAGTAGCAGTGAAGAGGAGAGAGGAAAAGTTGGACGTCGTTTGGCATCCATATGTGGAAAGAAATACATTCCAAGAGCAAGAATGTGTTTCACGTGAATCCTCAGACCCACAAGTTCACACCCATATGCCATGACAGGGATGTGGCTTTCAGGCTGGCGGCAAGGGAATGTTTTTTCACCTTCCAAATCATTCACTCAACAAAGGCCTACAGAGGTCCTACCACTGACTAGGCTTGGGACCAAGTGTTGGGATCCAGAAATGAAGATGTGCTACACTGGTCCCTGGAGGTGCTCACGGGCTAGTGGTCAAGTAGAGGAGATGTACTGGGTGACAACCAAGTCTAACACAGCAATAATTAATAATTAGGGCTTCCAGCTTCCAAGAGCCAGATATGTATACACATTATCTGTCATTCCCACAACTGCACCTCAAGGTAGGTATTATTATCCCCATTTTAAACATAAACAATAAAATAAAAACTGAAGCTCAAAGAGGCAGAACTTGCCCCAAACCACCCAGCTAGCAGTGGCAGAGGCAGGCAGATTTGGGGTGAGGCCCTTTTGATTCCAAAAACACCTACTCTACTCTTCACCAGTCCCTTTCACTGTGATGAGGGTTAAGATCAAGGTCATTCAGAACTTACTCCAGCTTGTCTTAGCCTTTCATCAGAGAGCAGCTGTATCTATATTGTGGATTGATAGCAAAATTGCCAGATTTTAAACAGTCATGCTCATGACAAGGGCAGGGTGGGGGAAAGATAGATATTTATGTTTAACTAGCAGACAAATAGAAACCGCTATTAGAGGCTAGATCAAGATGGCATAGAGAGAAGAAAACAGGCTTCATGACACTGGATTTGCCTCTGATTTTCTTGGATAAGACATCAAAGGCACAAGCAGCAAAAGAAAACATAGACAAATTGGACTGCATCAAAATGAAAAAATTTTGTGCAATAAAGGACTATTAACACAGTGAAAAGGCAACCAACAGAATGGGAGAAAATATTTGAAAATTACATATCTGATAAGGCATTAATATACAGAATATATAAAGAACTACTAAAACTTGGGGACAAAAAAAAAAACCTGATTCAAAAATGGACAAAGTACTAGAATAGATATTTCTCCAAAGAAGATATACAAACGGCCAATAAGCACATGAAAAGATGCTCAACATCACTAATAATTAGGAAAATGAAAATTAAAACCACAGGGGACTTCCCTGGTGGCGCAATGGCTAAGAATCCGCCTGCCAAGGCAGGGAACACAGGTTCAAGCCCTGGTCCGGGAAGATCCCACATGCTGCAGAACAACTAAGCCTGTGCGTCACAGCTACTGAGCCTGGCTCTAGAGCCCACAAGCCACAATTAATGAGCCCATGTGCCACAACTACAGCAGCCCGCGCGCCCAGAGCCGGGGCTCCGCAATAAAGAGAAGCCACTGTGATGAGAAGCCCACGCACCGCCATGAAGAATAGCCCCCATTCAGCAACAAAGACCAAACGCAGCCAAAAATAAATAAATAATTAATTTAAAAAAAAAAAAGAAAATCAAAACCACAATGGGATACCACTTCACATCCATTAGGATGGCTACCATAAAAAAAATAAAAGAGGGGGCGGAGTCAAGATGGCATACTAGGAGGACGTGGAATTCGCGTCTCCTCACAACTGGGGCACCTACTGGGCACCAAGGGGGGACCACAGACACCTAAGGGGATGGAAGGAACCCCCAGGGACCGGTAGGACGTGGGACTTGGGGGGAGTGATGGGGGAGGAGAAGTGGAGGCGGGACGGGACTGGCACCCGCCTCCACTTCCACAGGGGCAGCTGGGGGAGGGAAGAGATCCCACATCCGAAGGGGGAATTTGGGGGACCACTGGGAGGGCAGAGGATCCAAAGGGAGCATGGCCAGGTTTCCCCTGCCCACTCGGGCCCCCAGGAGCCTGCTCAGATCCTGGGCCTAATCCTCTGCCCACTGAGACCCCCTCCAGCCGCGTGGGTCCTGAGGGAGTGGGAGGGAGGGAGGGAAGGGGGAGCAAAAGTAAAGGCCGGACCTCTGGACTGGCACCCCTGAGGGGCAGCTGGGGGAGGGAAGGAATTCCTACCCCCAATGGGACCCACCCACAGTTAGGGGTCCAGCAGGGACAGGGGAGACGCTGGGGGAGATGGTGGGGGAGGGGCACGAAGGAACAGAAGGGAACGGGGCCAGCGCTTTCCCTGTCCACTTAGGCACCAGGGAGTCTGTTGGGCCCCCGGGCCTAATCCTCTACCCTCAGAACCTCCCTCCTGCTGTGCAGAGCCCAAGCCCCGCCCCTACACCCCCACCCAGGGCCCCACCTCTACACTCGGAGACACCCTCTGAGACCCCCTCCAACCGTGCTTGGCCTAAACCCCACTCAGGGCCCTACCTCCAAACTCCGGCACTCCACACTCCAGAGGCCCTCCATTCCACGTGCTGCCTCACCCCTTCCCGGAGTAGGTCCTCAGCACAGGCCCCGCCCCATGCTTGAACATGCCTGGCCTAGGCCCGCCCCACACTCAAATGTCACTCCCCCTACCCCCTTAGGTCCCGCCCCACCCAAAACCCCACCCCTGCCTGAGTTCCACCCCCCACCTAAACTCCGCCCCAAGAGCCAAGGCTTTTTTTTTTTTTCTTTTTTCCTCTTTTAGATTGGGGTTCTGTTTTACCTTGTTGACTCATTGTTGTTGATTCTTTTTTATTTTTCCTAATAAATCTTCTATTTTTCTAATTTTATTTTATTCTTTATACTTGGTTAGTGATCTCTCCTTCTGGCTTGTTCCCCAACCCACCCCCCCTTTTTTTTCCTGCTGTGGTTTTATTTTCCCTTGTTGCAATTGTTTCAGTTATAGCTTTATTTTTCCTAATATATTTTTTATCTTTCTAATTTTATTTTGTTTTATATTCTTTGATATTGTACTGCTCTTTTTACTTTCTTTCTTTCTTTTTTTTTTTTTTTTTTTACTGAGCCACAAAGCTTGCAGGATCTTGGTTCCCAGGCTGGAGGTCAGGCCTGAGCTCCTGTGGTGGGAGGTCCGAGTCCAAACCACTGGACTAAAAGAACCTCAGACCCCAGGGAATATCATTCGGAGTGAGGCCTCCCAGAGGTCCTCATCTCAGCACCAAGACCCAGCTCTATCCAACTGCCTGAAAACTCCAGTGCTGGACGTCTCAGGCCAAACAACCAGTAAGATAGGAACACAGCACCACCCATCAAAAAAAAAAAAAAAAAAAAGAAACAACAAAAAAATTTGTTACAGATGAAGGAGCAAGGTAAAAACCTACAAGACCAAATAAATGAAGATGAAATAGGCAACCTACCTGAAAAAGAATTCAGAGTAATGAGAGTAAAGATGATCCAAAATCTTGGAAACAGAATGGAGAAAATACAAGAAACATTTAACAAGGACCTAGAAGAACTAAAGAGCAAACAAACAGTGATGAACAACACAATCACTGAAATGAAAAATACTCTAGAAGGAAGCAATAACAGAATAAGTGAGGCAGAAGAACAGATAAGTGAGCTGGAAGATAAAATGATGGAAATAACTGCCAGGGAGCAGAATAAAGAAAAAAGAATGAAAAGAATTGAGGACAGTCTCAGAGACCTCTGGGACAACATTAAACTCACCAACATTCAAATTATAGGGGTCCCAGAAGAAGAAGAGAAAAAGAAAGGGTCTGAGAAAATATTTGAAGAGATTATAGTGGAAAACTTCCTTAACATGGGAAAGGAAAGTGTCACCCAAGTCCAGGAAGCACAGACAGTCCCATACAAGATAAACCCTAGGAGAAACACACCAAGACACATATTAATCAAACTAACAAAAATTAAATTCAAAGAAAAAATATTAAAAGCAGCAAGGGTGGGCTTCCCTGGTGGCGCAGTGGTTGAGAGTCCGCCTGCCGATGCAGGGGACACAGGTTCGTGCCCCGGTCCAGGAAGATCCCATATGCCGCGGAGCAGCTGGGCCCGTGAGCCATGGCCGCTGAGCCTGCGCGTCCGGAGCCTGTGCTCCGCAACGGGAGAGGCCACAACAGTGAAAGGCCCGCGTACCACAAAAAAAAAAAAAAAAAAAGCAGCAAGGGAAAAATAAAAAATAACATATAAAGGAATCCCCATAAGGTTATCAGCTGATTTTTCAGCAGAAACTCTGCAGGCCAGAAGGGAGTGGCAGGATATACTTAAAGTGATGAAAGAGAAAAATCTACAACAAAGATTACCCTACCCAGCAAGGATTTCATTCAGATTCAATGGAGAAATCAAAAGCTTTTCAGACAAGCAAAATCTAAGAGAATTCAGCACCACCAAACCAGCTTTACAACAAATGCTAAAGAAACTTCTCTAGGCAGGAAACACTAGAGAAGGAAAAGACCTACAATAACACACCCAAAACAGTTAAGAAAATGGTAATAGGAACATACATATCGATAATTACCTTAAATGTAAATGGATTAAAATGCTCCAACCAAAAGACACAGGCTCACTGAATGGATACAAAAACAAGACCCATACATATGCTGTCTACAAGAGACCCACTTCAGACCTAGGGACACATACAGACTGAAAGTGAGGGGATGGAAAAAGATATTCCATGCAAATGGAAATCAAAAGAAAACTGGAGTAGCAATTCTCATATCAGACAAAATAGACTTTAAAATAAAGACTATTACAAGAAACAAAGAAGGGCACTACATAATGATCAAGGAATCAATCCAAGAAGATATAACAATTGTAAATATTTATGCACCCAACATAGGAGCACCTCAACACATAAGGCAAATGCTAACAGCCATAAAAGGGGAAATTGACAGTAACACAATCATAGTAGGGGACTTTAACACCCCTCTTTCACCAATGGCCAGATCATCCAAAATGAAAATAAATAAGGAAACACAAGCTTAAATGACACATTAAACAAGATGGACTTAATTGATATTTACAGGACATTCCATCCAAAAACAACAGAATATACTTTCTTCTCAAGTGCTCATGGAACATTCTCCAGGATAGACCATATCTTGGGTCACAAGTCAAGCCTTGGTAAATTTAAGAAGATTGAAATCATATCAAGTAACTTTTCCGACCACAACACTATGAGACTAGATATCAATAACAGCGAAAAAACTGTAAAAAATACAAACACATGGAGGCTAAACAATACGCTACTAAATAACCAAGAGATCACTGAAGAGATCAAAGAAATCAAAAAATACCTAGAAACAAATGACAATGAAAACACAATGACCCAAAACCTATGGGATGCAGCAAAAGCAGTTCTAAGAGGGAAGTTTATAGCAATACAATCCTACCACAAGAAACAAGAAAAATCTAAAATAAACAACCTAACCTTATACCTAAAGCAATTAGAGAAGGAAGAACAACAACAAAAAACCCCCAAAGTTAGCAGAAGGAAAGAAATCATAAAGATCAGATCAGAAGTAGATGAAAAAGAAATGAAGGAAACAGTAGCAAAGATCAATAAAACTAAAAGCTGGTTCTTTGAGAAGATAAACAAAATTGATAAACCATTAGCCAGACTTACCAAGAAAAAAAGGGAGAAGACTCAAATCAACAGAATTAGAAATGAAAAAGAAGTAACAACTGACACTGCAGAAATACAAAGGATCATGAGAGACTACTACAAGCAATTATATGCCAGTAAAATGGACAACCTGGAAGAAATGCACAGATTCTTAGAAAAGCACAACCTTCTGACACTGAACCAGGAAGAAATAGAAAATATAAACAGACCAATCACAAGCACTGAAATTGAAACTGTGATTAAAAATCTTCCAACAGACAAAAGCCCAGGACCAGATGGCTTCACAGGCGAACTCTACCAAACATTTAGAGAAGAGCTAACACCTATCATTCTCAAACTCTTCCAAAATATAGCAGAGGGAGGAACACTCCCAAACTCATTCTGATACCAAAACCAGACAAAGATGTCACAAAAAAAGAAACCTATGGGCCAATATCTCTGATGAACACAGATGCAAAAATCCTCAACAAAATACTAGCAAACAATCCAAAAGCACATTAAAAGGATCATACACCGTGATCAAGTGGGGTTTATCCCAGGAATGCAAGGATTCTTCAATATACGCAAATCAATCAATATGATAAACCATATTAACAAACTGAAGGATAAAAACCATATGATAATGTCAATAGATGCAGAAAAAGCTTCTGACAAAATTCAACACCCATTTATGATAAAAAAAAGAAAATAACAAGTGTTGGAAGGACGTGGAGAAATTGGAACCCTTGTGCACTGTTGGTTGGAATATAAAATAGAGCAGATGCTAGGGAAAACAGCATGGCAATTCCTCCAGAAATTAAAATTAGAATTACCATATGCACCAGCAATTCCACTTTTGGCTATATGCTCCAAAAAAGGGAAAGCAGGGACATGAAGAGATATTTGTACACCCATGTTCATAGCGAGATTATTACAATAGCCAAAAAGTGGAATCAGCTCAAGTGTACCTTGACCGATGAATGGATAAACAAAATGTGGTGAATACATACAATAGAACGTTATTCAGCCTTAAAAAGGAAGGAAATTCTGACACATGCTACAACATGGTTGAAACTTGACATTATTCTAAGTGAAGTAAGCCAGTCACAAAGGCACAAATACTACATAATTCCACTCATATGAGGTACTTAGAATAGTCAAATTTATAGAGACAGAAAATAGATGGTGGTTACAAGGGGCTGGCAGGGGAGGAAGGGGAGTTGGAGTTTAATGGGCACAGAGTTCAGTTTGGGAAGATGAAAAAGTTCTGGAGATGGATAGTGGTGATCTTGCAGAACAATATGAATGTACTTAATGACACCAAACTGTAGACCTAAAAATGGATGAGATGGTACATTTTGTCATATACATTTAACCACAATTTTTTTAGAAAGATGGTATACGGAGCACATGCATTGACCTCAATATACACCCAAAATTCCATTTAATGACAGAAAAAAAATATGCTTTTTAAAAATCCATTCGATGGAGAGTTGTTTAATGGGTACAGAGTTTCAGTTTTGCAAGATGAAAAGAGTTCTTGAGATAGTGATGAGGATGGCACATAGGTTATATGCTTTTTACCACAATTAAAAATAAAAATAAAAATCCATTGGAACACTAGAAAGCAAGAATAGGTGCTACCAATCCACCAGAAAGTGTGGGGAACTTCTGAATGATAGAAAGCAATTGGAATTGGACTGAAGGTGGAACAGGAAGGAAGAAACCTCGGCTTGAAATACTTGCAAGAGTGCCTGCTGTGAAAAGGGATCAGGGAAGGGAAAGAGTGATTGTCCAGGAAATTAACTGGGTTTCTCAGCAAGACAGTGGTTCTCAACCTTGAGAACCACCTGGAGGGCAGGTTGAAGTATAGGTTGAAACCTACCCCAGAGTTTCTGATTCAGTTGATCTGAGACAGGGCCTGAGAATTCGCATTTCTAATACATTCCCAGGTGATGCTGAGGCTGCTGGTTCAAAGACCATAATTGGGAACCACTTTGAGAAGCAGGTAGATCTGATAGCCCTTCCCCCTCCTTCACCTATAACAAGAAACAGATGGCAGCATCTTTCCCAGGTGGAAGCACTGAGTGTGATTCTGAGGCCCCAGCTTCCTAGAAAACTCAAGGGATGGAGGAGAAGGAACCTCCATACTAGATGACAAGGGCCAGCAGTCAGCCTGTCACCCCTACAACGATGGGAGGCAGGGACTCGGACCATAGCTACAACCTTCATAAGCTTACTAGACATTTCTAAAGTCATAGAAGAGAAGGCAGCCAAGAATTGCCAAATATTTGAGGAAAGCCAGGAGTAGAGAAGAAGAGCACCAATGTAAAGAAAGAGAATTAATTCACAAGGAAGTAGAATTAATCAGTCACAATATGAATATTGATTTCTGTGAATAATGATTTGCTTCTTCCTTTCCAATATTCATACCTTTTTAAACACCGGCTTAATGAAGTATAATTTACACATAATAAAATTCACCAATTTTAAGTCTAGTTTAGTGAGTTTTGGCAAATGTATACAGTCATCTAACCACCACCACAATCAAGATACAGAATATTTCTGCCACCCAAAGATTCTTCTCAGTGCCCATCTGCTAAAAGGATTGGGGGGGGAAAGTCATATTGCTAGCTTTTTCCTGGGCGAAGAGGGAAAAGCTTGAGTTAATTAGCACCGGGTCACAGAATATGGGGCAGCTAGATTCTCTGGAAGGAGAGTGGAAGGTGAAGCTTCTCCCTGAAGCTGTTCCTCAATCTTAGTTGCACACAAAATCAATGGGAGGACTCTCTTAAAATACCACTGCCTGGACTCAACCCCCAGAGATTCTGATTTATTCATCTATGGTGGAGCCCAGGCATTGGGTCACTTTTAAAAGCCCCTCCAGGTGATTCTCATGATCAATCAAAGCTGAGAACTATTGGCCTAAAGGCAGTCATTTTTGCAGATGGAGGGTAGCTTTTTTCAAATTGTAAAGGCTATACAGCAACTGTCACTAAAGGAAATTACTTAAAATGAAAAAATCATACCTAATCCTATGGCCCTTGCGCAGCAAATATTCTCAATGCTTTGTCTACATGCAGACATAGTTTTGCACAACTCTATGCATTGTAGTGATGCAATTTTCCTTTTACTTTTTTAGTTACCATTTATCATAAACTTCTTGCTTATGTCCCTATGTAGGGAGGCAGTTTAGGGTAGTGGTTCTGAGTGTGGGCTTTGGAGTTAGACAAATCTGGGTTAAAATCTCAGATTTTTCACTTGCAAACTGTGGATCTCCAGCAAACCCCATAACATGCTTGTACTTCAGAGGCTCTACCAATAAGATAGAAACAATGGTACTTACCTCTTAGGTACCTGCCTCATAGTTTCATTCTAAGGACTGATGTTTGTAAAAATACAGCAGAACACCTGGCCGGCACACTTCTGGCTTTCAATTAATGGTAGCTATTATTATCATGGGAACAAGTAGGATTATCTGCTGAAAAGTATGCCATTCTAGGGCACTAAATGTAAACAGACCAAGGGGTTGGGAGAAGAAAAAAGGGACCTTGTTCAGCCTCAGCAACCAGAACTCAGGTGCGCTGGGGGAGTGGCTTACAGAAGGTGGTTGTGTGTGTGTGCACGTGTGTGTGTGTCTGTGTGTACTAAAGGCCTATACGGGGTGGAGTTACCACAGTCCAGCATAAGGCTGAGGGGGGAAGAATTCAAGATGGCCCCTGAATCACCTGTTTCAGTAGCAACACCATAACAGCAACAGAGCCACAAAGAATACAATGTACAGGCCAGCCAAGCAAATTCTCTTGTTTTCTCTCCACAAGGCTGGAAAACCAGGCTGATTCCAAGGAGGACTGAGGGAACATCCCCGGGGGTCTTGGACTTATCATAGGTCAGGCCCTGAGGACGCAGGAAAAGCATTCCTGTGTCAGGTGGAGTGAGAGTATCAGGCCATTTAATTTGACTCTTAAAAATAATAGTAACACAAATTTATAGAGGCGCTATTCCAGGCACTTTAATTAATTAAATTAAATCATTCCATCCTTACAACAATCCTATGAAGTAGGTATTGTTATTATCCCCATTTTACAGATGAGGAAACTGAGGCACAGAGCGGTTAAGTAAACTTGCCCAAGATCATACAGTAAATGGTGGAGCCAGAATCAAACACCCAGAGACCAGGCTATTAACCACCACTGTAACCCAAGCAGATGAAGTAAGACATAGTAGCTATTTTATAATTAAATTTAAATGGTCGTGAAGATACCGTATTCTAATTTGCTCAATCATTCCCTTTTTTATTTAGTATTTTCCACTGTTACCTGTAGCAAACATCTTCATGCATATAGATTTTCACTTCTGTTGAATTATCTCCTCAGGATTATTTCTTGTGAATGGCATTACTTGGTCCAAGGAGATCAACAATGTTGTAGTTGTTGCTACATATTGCTGTAGTGTTTACAAAACAGCCTGCACCAGCTGACAATGTCACTAGCAGGGTAGGCGTATACCACTTTCACCGTCACCTCAAGTAGCATGGGGAGAATTATTTGTGTAAATAAATAAATATTTATTAAACTTCTTTTTAGATCTTACAGGTTCAAAAGTTGGAAATTTGCAGCATCAGGTCTGCTGGTCAGCTGGGCTTCTGGGAGTCTCCCTTTATGCAAGCCCCCTTCATTCACCTCACCTAAAGTTGAACCATTATTCCCTCATCGGTCCAGGTCCTGGACTCCCAAACTATCTGGAACTTTGGAAGGTGAGGGGCCCACACGTTTGGCCTTTGATTTACAGCATGAACTGAATGCCACCACATTTTGGCTGGGTTTTCTTTCCCACTGTACCAGCTGGCTTTCCTGCATGAATTGGAATGACCTTTAAGGCACATTAGCTGTCCCCCTGGTCACTGAAATGAGTGTTTCTCAGACTTTATTGTATCTACAAAGCCCCTGGAGATCTTGTTAAAATGAAGATCCTGATTCAGTATGGCTAGGGCAGGGCCTGATCTAAAAAAACTCCCAGGTGATGCTAATACTGCAGGTCCTAAGAACCTAAATTAACCATTTAAATTCCTCAGATCAGACAACAACTAAAACCCAGGCAGTCCCATCAGAACCTTCCAATTCCAGCTCTGCCTCTAACAGCCTCCATGTCCTTGGCATAGTCAAGCCCTCTCTGAGCCTCAATTTCCCCATCTGTACAACGAAAGAATGAGACTAGACGTTCTCTGAGTCCCTTCTGTGGTTTTTGTTTCCATCTTGGACTTCTTTAGCCCATTCATATTATTTTCCCATAATATTTATTCAACAAACAATATTTGAACTGAAAGAATGAGCATAGGCAACTTTTTAAACACTAGGAATGTAAGGATGAACAATTTCGATATAGTCCCTGAGTTTGTGGGAGCTCAAGTCCAGTGGAAAAGACAAGCAAATTAAAGCGAGAAAATAGCTTGATATGTGTTTGGGTAGGAAAAGCTCAGGGTGCCATGGGAGCAAATAGCAATTGGATTTCATCCAGAACAGTGGGAATCAGAGGAGACTCCCCAGAGGAAATCATTCCTAAGCTGACCCATAAAGGATGAGAAGTGCAACCCACGTGCAGTTGGGCAAGGGAAATAGACTGTGGTCCAGGCAGAGAGGAAGGCATGGCCAAGGCCCAGGGCACGAAAGAGCAGGGGGCTCTCATGAAGCTGGAAGAGGTGCGCGTAGGCAGAGCATGGAGGAGAAGGGGTGAGTGAGGGGCGGGGGAGATGGCAGCGTCCACAGGGTCAAGGGCCTTGAGTGTCATGGACGTGGACAGTTTCCTAAATGTGATGGCAAGCCCTTGAAACACCTAAAGAAGGGGTACAACTGACCTGAATTTTAGCAAGATCACTTTTGCTACAGTGTGGAGATGGGACTAATAGGGACAAGATCGAATGTGAGGAAACCAGCAAAAAGACTTGCAAGCGTCCAGGCAAGAGATGAGAAGAGCCTGGAGTAGGGTGCAGCCGTGGGAAATGGTGGCATTGGATGCATCAGGACAAAGGTAGGAGGTAGAATTGACAGGTCTTGGTCGAATGTGGGGAGTGAGTAGTTGGAAAAGTCTAGAAATCTTAGTGGCTTACAGTAACAAACATTTATTTCTTGCACATGGGTCTGTGGGTCAGCTAAACTCAACCTAACTCAGTTGGGCTCAGCTCTAGGCTCCAGGTCGCTCAGGTCTGCCCCACATGTCTGCCATTCAAGCACCCAGGCTGCAGCAGCTATCTGTGGCCTGCTCTCCTCGTGACAGGTGGCAGGAGAACCAGCGGAAGAGAAACACAGGCGGCTCCCAGCACAGTGCCACTAGAGCCTCTATTGGGAACGGCCACGTGGTCATTCCTTTATTCAAAGCAAGACCCACGGACAAGCCCAAAGTCAATGAGGTATGGAAGTATACTCTGCTTCAAGATGGAAAGAAAGGGAGAGTGAGGATTTGCTGAACAATAATATAGTCTTCCACAGGGAATTAAGCCCAACCCCCAGATAAACGGTGGAGCCGTTCACTGAAATAAGGAACACATAAGGAGGAGCATGGTTTTGGATAGGGGTGCAGAGAGAAATGGACACCACCCAAGGTGCGTGGAGTTACCAGTGAGATGTCTGAGCAAAGATGTCAAAGAAACAATTGGATAAGTGGTCCACATCTCAGGAGAGAGAGATGGGCTTGAGATATGTATTTGTGAGTCATCGACACAGGGTTGGCCATGAGAGGGGATGAGATCATCCAGGGAGAATTTGCAGTTAGAAACAGGGCAAGCCTAGCACAGAACCCTTGGGAACTTCAAAGAATGTTCTTGGAAGAGAGGCCCACAAAGGAGACGGAGCTATAGCCAAACACAGAGCAAAAACATCGAGTCCTGGAAGCCAAGGGATGGAGATATCTCAAGAAAGAGGGAGTGGGCAAGAGTGTCAAACAGCGATGAAGTCCAATGGGTCTGGTCACATGGGTTTCCCTAGAGCTGGGCCATCAGACGCTAAGACAGAACATGGAGTGAGCTCTTTGAAGGAAACTCAGCAGCCTGCCTCTACCTCTGGAGCAAGGCATAAGCAGACGTATCCACCCCTCTCTCAAATTAGATTTACCTAAGCTTTTCATCAAAGTACAACATACATTCAGAAAGATGTGCAAATTTTAAGTGAACACAAGTGTATAGCTGTATCTATTTTCCCAAGATGAGCACACCATGGATCCAGCACCCCAGCAATACCCCAAAAGCCCTCCATTTGTCCCCTTCATGAAACCCCTTCCACGCTCCGACTTTGAAAAGATGCCAGTGCAACAGGAGATCAGCAGGGAACCTCGTTGAACCTGAGGCACACTAGTTCCCAACTCAGAACTTCCCATGCTCCCTGCTCCTCTCACCTCAACCTCTTCCCAGAGGGCTCTCTCTTTCCTTGATTCATTCCCTCCTCTCTCTGTTCATCCATGCAGTAAACTCCAGTTGAGGGCCTGTGTGTCATACACTATCCCATGAGGCAGAGAGAGAAAATAAAGGTGAGTAGCCGCAGGCCCCGTGCTTAAAAAGACAGATGTGTCAACAGGCACTTACCATACAATGTGATGCTATGAAAACAGAGGTGGTGCTGTGTGTGGGTGTACAGACTGCACGTGAATGTGCACTCAGGAAAACGCAGGTCGGAAACCATTGAAATTGTGCGGGCAGTATCAACAGGACTTCTAAGTCTTTGATGCGTTGGAACAGGACTGGCTTTTGCTTTACATCATGGACTTCCCCTGCAGCTGCCCTTCACTGCTCACCATTTGTTTCAAGCATAGTCTGATTTTCCTTCCCCTCTAACCCACATCACTGACAGTGCTGTGACTGGACAGTAGAGGGCGCTAAAAGACTATGCTTGATACAAACTGCCATGGCTTTTGCAATCCAAAACGAAACACCTTCATGGAGCCTCTGGAAGAAGATGTGGAAACAGATGAAGCCCAGAGAGGGCAAGAGATGTGCCCAGGACAACACAGCTGCTCAGTAGCAGAACAAGCCCATTCCACCAGGCCCATGCAATTTACTCTGTGATGCTCTAAATTTTCCAAAACTCACAATGTGTGTAATTTTGTATAATTTAAGGATGTTTCTAGAAACATTATTCTTTTTCTTTTTCTTTTGCCATGATGTAGAGGCATATTTCAGTTTATCACTCTCTTACAAATATAATACATATAAACGTTTTCTCTTTCTTCCTAAATCTGAAGCTGGTGTCGCGTTCCCTGGAGAAGTATGATGGTTCAGAGCACGCACGGGCTCTGGAATAAGTCTGGGTTTCACTGTAAGCTCTGCCTCCTTCTTGGTATGACCCTGGATACATTTCTTAACCACGTCCAGTCTCTGGATCCTAATCTGTCAAATCGGGCCATGATCACGCACGTACCACACACAGCTGTTGTCAGGGTTAAGTGAGTTGATGCAAATGAAGTGCTCTGAACAATTCCTGGAGAGGAGTGGTTCTTATTCTTATTCTCAATCTCCTGGCTGGGCCGCACTGGGCAGCCACTCCTGCTGTGCCCGTGTGGGTGAGGAGCCCAGCGGTGTATCCTCCAGCCCTTGGAATCAACAGACTTGTTTGGTTTCGAGTCCCCATTCTGCCCTGTTTATGGGCTTTGTGGTCATGAGCAAGTTCCTTCACTGCCCTGGGCTAGTTTCCTCATTCCTCAAAGGGCTGATAATATCACTGTTATTATTACTTCCCCTAGTGCAGCAAGAATTCCTTTTAAGTCAATTCAACAAATATTTTCTGATGCTCTACTATGCCCTAGGCCCCATGTATTATACTTGAGGATCTAGTAGTCAAGTGGGCTAGATACGCTGGTGATCATACAAATTACCAGAGACTATGATGAATACAAGAGAAGGACCACTAGTAAGGGGCTTCCAGGAAGTCTTCCTGGAGGAGGTGAAATCTCATTCGGCTTTTTTTTTTTTTTGCGGTACGCGGGCCTCTCACTGCTGTGTCCTCTCCTGTTGCGGAGCCCAGGCTCCGGACGCGCAGGCTCAGCGGCCATGGCTCACGGGCCCAGCCGTTCCGCGGCATGTGGGATCTTCCCGGACCGGGGCACGAACCCGTGTCCCCTGCATTGGCAGGCGGACTCTCAACCACTGCACCACCAGGGAAGCCCTCATTCGGCTTTTGACAAATAAATAGGAGTTTGCCAGACTCATCTTCCTTTAAAGTCAATGGAGATAGTTTGTGAAATCAGGGTGGTCTGTTGTACATCCAGCCAGAGCTTTTCTTTTGTCTTAACCTCATGGACCCCAGGCCCAATACTCCACCCAGTCTCCCTCTTTTTTCCCCAAATACCCAAATGAGGGAAGCAAGGGGAGCTTTGATAGGTTGGTGAATTAAACCTGCTTTAAAAGGAAAGGAGCCCAAACCATGGCAGTTGGGAAAGGGTGAGAGGCCCCCCCCAGCCCACACAAACCACCTGGAGTACCGGGGGCACCCTGACTAACCCCTGTGCCAGGGGAGCAGCCCACATCTCAAGACTGAGGCATCCCTCTGCCTTCCAGCAAAGTGGGCATGAAGATCCCAGCCTCTATTCCTCCTCCAGGCAGCCACCCCAGACATTGCCATTCACATCTTTGTGATTCTATCTCTGCCTGAATTGTTCTCTCTCATCCTTTTCCTGACCACCCAAATTCCACGCTGTCACCTCCTCTGGGAAGACTCTGTTGTCTGCCACTCCTGGCATAGTGGTCCCCCCTGCACTTCCAGCGTGACCCCGAGTCACACCATCATCACCCTGTATTCTGGGGCTCCACGTCCCATTAGGCAGTGAGCTCTCTGCAGGCAGGCACTGTGTCTGAGTCATTTCTGCATCCTCAGCTCCTGATATAGAGCTGGACTCACAGGACCTCGCTCAGTAAATGTTTGCTGAATTGAACTGAACTGAACTGAACTGGGCCCAGAGTTCCTGCCTCTTTCCAGTCAGTGTTTTTGTTTTCCTGTCTTGGCAGGAAGCAGAGGGCACACTCAAAGAGGTAACTGAAGAGCACGTAATGAACAAAATACTTCGAGGTCTGGGTGAGGATATAGGAAATCAAGATGGCGAAGCACCCAGAGACTAGGTGCTGGGGGAAGTGCTACCCCTAGGCCTGAAGGGGTGAAGGAAGGGAGCTGGAGCCGGACTTGGCGAGAGCTGCAGCTGGCACAGAGGGGCTGCTCAGCAAGAGCTGAGGATGTAGCCAGTGCCAAACCGCAGCTTGGGGCAGAGGGGGAATCAATGCCTACCCTCCCTCCTGCCACCCACCCCCTGCTGTCGCCCCCCACTGGCTGAAAGCAAATGGAAGCCGGAGACCAAAGGAGTCCGGGTGGTACAAGCCCCACAGGGCAGCCTCCCTGGGTGCACAGCAGAGTGAATGAAAGTAGAGAGCAGACCCGGATGGCGAAATGGGGAATACGCAGCACGAGGGATTTTTCCCAAAATACCGTCCACATTGCATCCACAGCAGAACGACTTCAGGAGCTTGTTTCAAGAGCAGATTCCTAGGCTGCAGCCCAGACCTACTAAATCAAAATAGCTATCCACGGGGCCTGGGAATCTGCATTCTTAGGAGGTTCCCAAAGTGATTCTAGAAATCACCTAAGGACCTCTGGAAAGTATGGAATTATGGGAAAGCTGAACTTGGTTATTTCAGAACTTGAATCTACAGAATCACTCCAGGTATGGGGCCTAATGAAGTTGGTTCTCCATCTATGACTTCCAAAGGACCAGGGGAACCTCATTCATTCATTCATTCATCCAGCATTCCTGAGCATGTGCTAATGTCTGGGCCCTGTGGAGGGTTCGGGCAACATAAAGGTAAACCAGGATGCTTCCCACCTGAACACCCTAGGATAATGTCTTACATGCCATGTAGGGATTCTTTGGGGGCTTCCAAAACCTGCCTACCATGTGGGGATGACTCCTCAATGCTTCTGCAAGCATCAGCTCAAGCACCAGGCCACAGAGCAAACAAACTCATGGTTCCGACCACCGTCACATGCATGACACCCAAATACACCTCTCTCCTGAGTTTGGGTGTATAGCTGCCTGGGAAACATATACTTGGTAGCCCCACAGTGGCCCCTCACGCACATGGTCAAAGGGGACTCATCTTCTATCCTCACACCCCACCCCAAGGCTCTCAGCCTCTGTGAGTGGTATGCCGTCATCCGTACTGCTGTTTAAGCAGAAACCTGGGAGTCATTTGCAACACCTCCTTCCCCCCGACCCGTGCCCCCCGTCACCAGGTCCATCCATTCAGCCTCCTCACCCTCCCACCCCTCCCCTTCTCTAGGTTTCTGCCGGCATTTCAGGTCATCTACATCCCCCCCACTTTATCACTGCAATGACCTAACAAGCTTCCTTGTCCCTTCCCAAGGCATTGTTGCCGGGGGGGGGGGGTCTTTGAAATATGCAAAATCCAAACATGTCACACCCCTGCTCAAAATCTTCCGTGCTCCCCAGTGCCCTCGGCACCTAGTCCAGACTCCTGACCGTAGCACACGAGGCTCTGGCATCTGGCCAGGCCTCAGTTTCTACCTCCTTTCCCACCACTTCCCACCCCCTCCCTGCCCCCCACACCCTCATACCCTCATCATACACTTTAAGTTCATGCACCGTCACACCTTCTCCCCAGAATGTTCTCCCCCTTCTATACCTGGTCAGTTTCTCCTTGCCTATCAAAGCCATCTGAAGTGTCATCTTATCCCTGAAGTCTTCTCTGACCCACCAGACTATACTCCCTCAGTATCTTGCTCTCATTTCTGATAGATTTTATCTCACCCCCCTGGGAATAGTCTGTCTCTTCTATGAGTCTGCGATCTCTATAAGGACAAGGATCGGTCATGTCTAATTTGCCTTTATATCCCAGGGCCCGACAGAGTGCTTTCCAGCCCCATGAGCGGATGGATGGGGAGATAGATAAACTGAATGGATAATAGTCTCTTGCACAGAAAAAGATCTTCCAAGAGAAGACCTAGGGCAGACTGCTTCATTAAATCCACTAATTTTGACAGGAGTTTCATCTGGTTCCACAACTAGTGGAGTGTACCATGCGCTACACCAGGCTCTGCGCCAGCAGAGCCATCAAGAACAATCTCTCCCCTCGAGGACCTCACGATAGTAGGGGAGACATTGTCCTAGGCTTTTTCAGGTTGCAAGGAAAAGACATACTCAGGTTTCATAGATACTGATGAAAGGGCTAGATTAAGATACTGCCTGCATAGAAGGGTTTCTTGCGTGGAAGTAAGGAAGTATGAGAACCCCCCTAGCAGCAGCCCAGTCCCTCTGGAACAGTGCCTCCAAGGCAGGGGTGTCAAGTAGATCTCATGGAGGTTAGAATTAAAGTTCCTTGATCAGTCAGCTTTTGCCCCAGTAATAGACCATCCCCCCAAAACTCAGTGTCTTAAAAACAACAACAGCTTATTTGCAGTTTGGTTGTACTTCACATTTACCTCCTTCTTCTGGGACCAGCAGTCTACGTGGGTTAGTCTTTTTATGGCAGAAGCAGAAGTTCAAGAGGGACAAGCTTGACCACACAAGTCTGCTGCAAGCCTCTGATTGCATCACACCTGCAAACATCCCATTGGTCAAAGCAAGTCACATGGCGCAGCCCGAAGTTCAGCAGGGAGAAGTCCAGCTACTTCTAGTGTAAGGAACTTCTGGGTCATGTGGCAGAAAGTTTGGATGCAGGAAGGAGGGAAGAATGGGGGCCAATGCACGTCTGGAGCCTGTGCTCCACAACAAGCTATCTTTCAGGACAGCGGTCATCTTGAAAACACATATTAACAACTTTGTTTTTTGTCTTCTCACAAATAAACTCCATAAAATCAAGGACTTGACGGTATTCCCAGAACCTAGAACAGCGCATGGCAGATGGTTGGTGCTAATCAGTAATTGTTGAATGAAGGATGCCTCTTGCTGCCTCCCGCTTACATCCTCACTTCCCAAGAGATGGCGTCTGATTAGACAGGGTTGTTAAAGATGGTACAGGGCGCCAACCAAGGAGTTTGGACTTTATTCAGTGGGCAGGCCCCGGGGAGCCGTTGGAAGTTCGCAAACAGAGGAGTAACCTGTTCAAATCTGTGCTTTAGCAAGATGAACCTGTTACCAGATTTCGAGAAAAAACTGAGAGGAAGCTGGAGACCAGTTGGGAGGCTATTTATAGGAGCTCAGGTGAGAGGTAAGGAGGTCCTGGAGTGGAAGGAGGAGTCTGGGAAGGATGTGAGAACTATCATGGGGGTAGAATGGAGAGAACATGTCATTTTCTTAGATGACAGGACAGGGAGGCATTGGGGCTGGGCGCCCAGGCAATGGGCAGATGGTCAGTAGATAAGGCGCAGGTTTGTGTGATGGAGTTGATCTATTAGGTTGGGACGTGTTGAGTTTGAAGTGCTTCAGGGATATCTAGCTGGAGGTATCTAGTAGGCACCAAAAATGCAGAACTAGCCTTCAGAAGAGATTTCTCATGAATATCTTAATCTGTTCATTTATATCAAGTACTACATTTGCATATGATACCTACGTGGGCAAACCCTTCTAAACCTGCTGGATATCCCCACGAGCTAAAGATCAGGCAAAGCAGCTTGGGGTGAGTTGTTTGGTTTTCATTAAGTCTCCGTATGGAGGAGAAAAGGGCAAAGGACAGCAGCAGGGAATCAGATTCAGAGAGAGACATTTGACCTCTGCCAGGCATGAGCGCCTTTCTTTCTCTAGAACTTGAAACCCTGCCAAAGACAGCCCCCGGCTTTCATAAAATCAACACATATTTATTAGTCCCTCCTCTGTGCCAGGCACTGTGCTCAGGGCCAGAGACAAGGGGATTAATATGGAAAAGTCCCTGCCCTCGGGGTAGGAGAAGGGCAGAGACTTCCAGGCTTATGTAAGCCCAACCAAGGGATACAGGAGCTTGGATAAACGTTCAGTGGGCATTAAAAACAGGGGCTGGTCGATTCTGTCTGACTAGAAGGTGGAAGATAGTAACAGACACCAAAGGTTCATGAAAAGTCCAGGTGGATGGGGATGGACAATTATACAGAACATTCCAGGCATAGAGCATAACTTGAGTCAGGGCTAGTGACAGAGGTGAACCAGCAGACTGCATTAGTATTTTGGAAGGGCTGACACTTGAGGGCAGGAGGAAGGGGAAGGAGAGGCCAAGGTGATGCAGGACTCAGATCGTGCCTGGCTTTGAACCCCAGGAGAAGGAATTAGAAATGTAGCCAGGATTTTCTGTCCCTGAAACATTTTACACAGGGGTCCTGAAAGTCTGGCTTTCCCTTCCTTAGGAGAACAAGGTAACTCATAATAAATCCTGATTGATTATCTAAAAGTAGATTAAATCTTTTCATCCCCTACATGACATAGTCATGCATGGTCAAAGGCTTACAAATTATGTGCATGGTGTTTTCAGTTTGAAAACGCCTTCACGCATCTTACCTCATCCAGCCCTCACAGTATTTGAGACAGAGGTGTTCCCAATATCTCATTGACATATGAGACCATTAGATTTAGAAGGAGTCCCTAACAACTACTTCTCACGATACTCATGAAAACCTTTCTTCAAAAAGTCTTAAAGATTAGCGTGAGAATGTCTAACTAAGGAAGCCTGTCTTCTCTGCTCTCAGGAACGAGAGAAGTGTGTTTGGCTGTCAAATGACTTTCGGAGAACTGTGTTGGTTGGACCAGTGATTTCCAAATGCCCTTCAGTCTGTGGAACAGTTGCATTGGATTCACCCAAGAGTGTTCGCTCCCCGGGTGACTCTGATTTACAGTCACCTAGAAAAGTGGTCATTTGGCCTCTTTTGGTTGCAAGAATAACTTGAGGCCTTAATGGTGAAAATGTGTTCCACAGGCCTCCTGTCTTGGCATCACTCAGGTAGCTTAATTACCATGCAGTTTCCTGGACCTGACCCAGATCTATCAAATCAGGATCTCCAGAGGTGGGACCCTGGAATTTATATTTTGAACAAGCTCCCAAGATCTGCATGTTCATTTACTGATGGATATCTCTTACTATGTGACAGACGCCATTCCAGGCATGGGAGTGTAATGGTGGGAAAGACCCACAATATCCCTCCCCTAAAGACGCTCCCATTTTGACTCAGCTCTTCGCATGCTGGGGTTTGACAACGGCCTCAACATAATGCACGGTTGCTGTATGACTACAGGAGCCAATATGAAAGATGGACATCTCAAAGAATCCCAGAATAGACACCGAGCTGGGCCCGGGCAAGCCAGGGATAAAAGCAGTTTGGAAAAGAAAGGTCACAAGGCAGAGGCCTCAGCAGCAGGAGCTCCTGTTGTGGCGGCCCCAGTTATCTCGTGCTGGTAAGAAACCACTCTCAAGACTCAGTGGCTGAAAATGGCATTTTTTTTTTTTTTTAATTTCTCATGATTCAGGGTGTTGACTGACTGGTTCTTCTACCGGTCTTCTCTGGGCTCAGCTGAGACAAATCTGGCCTGACTGGGCCTCTCTCCATGGAGTCCTTTATCCCGGGCTTCTTAATGGTAATGGCATGGTAGTCCAGGGTTCCATGAGGGCCAGCCACAGTGGCAGGTGCCTATTAAATATCTACTTGTGGGGCTTCTCTGATGGCACAGTGGTTGAGAATCTGCCTGCCAATGCAGGGGACACGGGTTCGAGCCCTGGTCTGGGAAGATCCCACATGCTGCGGAGCAACTAGGCCCGTGAGCCACAACTACTGAGCCTGCACGTCTGGAGCCTGTGCTCCGCAACAAGAGAGGCCGCGAGAGTAAGAGGCCCGCACACCGTGATGAAGAGTGGCCCCTGCTTGCCCGCAACTAGAGAAAGCCCTTGCACAGAAACAAAGACCCAACACAGCCAAAAATAAATAAATAAATAATAAAATTTAAAAAAAATCTATTTGTGACCTGTTTGCTGATGTCCCATTAGCCAAATCAAGTCACTTTCGCTTAGCCTCAGTGTGGGAGAGGACTACACAGGTACAGGACACCAGGAAGTCACTTCTTTGGGGGTCATTAATGTAACACTTGACCACAGTTTCTCTGGTTGTCTCTCTTTTTTAAAAAATTTTTAAATTATTTTTTTTTGGCCATGCCACACACCTCGCGAGAACTTAGTTCCCTGACCAGGGATTGAACCCGGGCCCACGGCAGTGAAAGTGTGGAGTCCTAACAACTGGACCAGCAGCCAAGTCCCTCTCTGGCTGTCTCTTGATCTTGGGATCTCTTTGTGTGCCTTCTCACTTCTTTCCCTGTGTTCTCCAGTTTAATATCTACGTGAGGGGACTTCCCTGGTGGCACGGTGGTTAGGAATCTGCCTGCCAATGCAGGGGACACAGGTTCGATCCCTGGTCCAGGAAGATCCCACATGCCACAGAACAACTAAGCCCGTGTGCCACAAGTACTGAGCCTGCGCTCTAGAGCCCGCGAGCCACAACTACTGAGCCCGTGTGCCACAACTACGGAAGCCTGCGCGCCTAGAGCCCGTGCTCTGAAACAAGAGAAGCCACCGCAATGAGAAACTCGCGCACCGCAATGAAGAGTAGCCCCCGCTCACCACAACTAGAGAAAGCCCGCACGCAGCAACGAAGACCCAACACAGCCAAAAATAAATAAATTAATTAATTAAAAAAAAAAGATTACTTCAGTGTTAGTGTTGCTTAATAAATAGCTAAAGAGATATTTTTTCCTCCTGAATGGGAAGGATACTTTCCTTTGCTCCATATGCCAAGGCTGGCTTTGCAGAATGGGTCCATTTCCTCCTGCTGGACAGTCCTTGTCTGTCCCCATTTCCGTGCGGGGACATGGACAGCCAGGCTGGGTTGGGTTTTCAGTGGCTCCGCCAAAGCTGGAGACAGAGCAGTACATGTTCCCACGGTCACCTCTTTATCCAAAGCGTGGAAAACTGACTTCATAACTGGCACAGGCTGTGTTTGGGTCAGGAACCCAATATTAACTACAAAGACTGACCTCAACCCAGTGAACTTGAAAAGAAACTAGATAACACTGTTGGGAAATTGTTCCCTCCTGTGAACTGGCATTTGAAATACGTGCTAATATTATGCACATTTTTTTAAATGCCACTGAACGAAGTGTAATGGAAAATAATACACTGGCCTTGGGAAGTCAAGGGACTTGGGCTGACTTGAACATATCAATAAGGCAATCCAATTTCAACTAGTTTTCTCTCACGTCACACGCTTGGTAGGTTCCTGGTTCTCTCTAGGCTCCCAGCATAAGAAGAAATGATGGTAGCAGACTTATTCAATTGTATATAATGTGTTCAGTGTGAATCTAGAGGAATCTAAATGCAGAAGGAGGGGCCCCTGAGTCTGCCTATGCAGTCAGAGAAAGCTGGTTACTCAGACTGGACACGATTGAGAGACAGATGAAGGCTGCCCTCAATGCATCCATCCTACAGTGGGAGGATGAAATGTCGTCACAAGTGCTGACAAAATCGGCCAGCTTCCCATATTTGAGACTGTTTATGATTCTAGGTCACAATGAAATTGGGACCATGAGACACTAAGTGGGGTTTAGCATCCCCACTCTATTCCCTGGTAATTTCTATGTTGCATTTTACTCACTCTGTTATTCCTGGTCCTGATGTCTAAAGATGGAGCTCATGGAATTAACTAGCTCAGCAACTCAGGTAGACAGCAAAGCGGTCCTCGACCTGTAGCCCTTCTGCCAGCACAACTAGGTGACTCCCGGGTGTGAAGAGGCAGGGTTGATGTCCTAAATCCTTGAGTTGTTTCACATAGAAAATGAGTCATAGTGACATCTAATCACTAATTAATTATACCTTATCTGGGACACCACTGATCACATTGCTCCCTAATCTACCTGTCTACAACCATTTGTGTCTCTTTTCTATCCCTCTGTTGGTCAATTAATTATCAAGCTTGCATGCAAAATTCTGGAAGAAATTCCAGAAGGACTTTAGATACAATGTAACGCTTCTTGCTCTCTGCCGAAAGGCCAGCAATTTTTCAGAAGGGGCTCATAGCCCTCTGCATACCTTGCTCAGAAATTATAGTCACAGCCCCCATAATCAGAAGATCTCTAGCCCCATTCAGGGGATTCTCCAAGAGCCTTCCAAAGGGACATGCACGTGTATAACTAAATGCAAGTCAAAATGAGATGACTCCTGGGGTACAGGAGTTAGAGAGCTCATAACCAGTTGGGATAATCCAGGAAGAGGTAGCTGATAAGAAGGATTTTAAAGGACGGATGGGATTTCTTTTTTTTTTTCCTTAATTTATTTTTTTATACAGCAGGTTCTTATTAGTTATCCATTTTATACATATTAGTGTATATATGTCAATCCCAATCGCCCAGTTCATCACACACACACCCCCACCACTTTTCCCCCTTGGTGTCCATACGTTTGTTCTCTACATCTGTGTCTCTATTTCTGCCCTGCAAACCGGTTAAGGATGGACAGGATTTCAACAGGCAGAGATGAGAGAATGAGTCATTTCAGGAGGTTGATATGGGTGGCCTTCATTCTTCAAGGGGAAACGAGAACAAGGTTTGTGCTTGGGCTTGGACTGGGATGACCAAGGCTGGACAAGGTGGTGGCAACAAAGACCAAACTGAGAGAAGCTCACAGAGGTGAGAAAAATGGAGACAGAGTAATGTTTTCTCAGACAGAAGCTGGAGAACTTCACCTTGGAAGGGGAGTTTTAGGATGAAGAAGAGCGGCGTCTGTGTCGGCTGTGGTGGCTGCCACACGAAGTCAATCCCCAAGCACCATTCGGGCATCTTGGCAGGAAATCAGACGACTCTCATCAACCCATACCTTGTATGCAAAGCTGATATGCCTTAGGAGCTCTGCTGTCTCTAACCAAACACAGATTTCTTTAACTTCACATGTGACTCATGTTTACAGAGGCATCGCTGGATAGTCTGTTTGGATTGTGATGCAGTGACTATGTGTACCATGGAAAAAATGAGAAAGACATCCTAGCAGGACGCCAGAGCGCAGTTGAGGAAATCCTGTGATGTGTCATCCATGCAACGCTAGAAGGTCACCAGAGCACGGGGCAGGCTGAACAGCGTCCCCCGTTCTTGAAATGTCACCAGGGGGTGGGAGCACGGTTTTCTGCCGGGCCCAGATCAGGTTTCCAGCGTCTCAGGGATGAAATGGTCAGCCAAGCTAGGAGAGGTTTCAGATGACCGCCTTTTCCTGAATGCAACTCAGTCGAGGCCTGGGTTGTTGCAGTTCCCCATCTTCTTTCTCTGGCCGTTTTGTGACCAGCTGTGTCAGGAAAGCATGACTCTTGATCTGAAGGTCACTGAAAGGACTTTAACTTCTCGTTCATCCTCACCCAAAGCTCTTCTTTTCTCTTCCATTCCTCAGCCACATGCATTTCCAAAACAGGAGTAAGAGTTCTTGACTTACAGCTGTTTCTTTGGAGCAAGCTATACATTGTCAGGCCCTGGTCATACTTACAGCCATGACTTGTCAAGTAACCTATGCTCTGTGCTTCGTTAGCAAAATTGAGAGGGAATCAAAAATGTAAAACAATTTTTAAAATATATTGTACACACATCATTATTTTTTTTCCAGAGAGAACTGGTTTACTTTGAAATAAGTTATATGTCCCACAGTAGATAATTCAGAAGGTACACAAATGTTTCTAGCAAAAAGTAAACACCCGTCCCTCTCTTGCCCCACTTGTCCAATTCCTCTTCGGGCGGTAACGACCTTCCTTGTTTCAGTTTTGTGTGTACTCTACATACTTCAATGTGTTTGTTTTAAGGTCCACTCCTCTAAGCAAACATGACCACCACTATGACTGCCACCGTTACTGCCTCCTTCCAGTCCCATGGTTAGCTTGTTCTTAGCCCCAGGAGAGCATGGTTAGATGCATGCAGTCAGAGATCCAAGGTCAAGAGCAGAGAGCCTGAGAGCTCTCTATTAGGGGGTCCATATTTGCCTGAAGGGAATGCTCTCTCTCCACATCTCTTTCCCTCCCCTCTGCTCCTCTAGATACGCACCTCCTTTAAGAAGCTGCTCTTGTCCGTAGTCCCATTCATCAAAGCATCAGTGATACCTACAAAATCATCTCTTAGTAAAATTTCCCATCCTTTTCGTTTATTACTCAGACTATGTTCTTGGTGTGCACACATTGGAGGCTGTAGGACAGAAGCTATAAAACTTCAGTGTACATAAGATTCTTATAGTTAATTATAAAATGCAGGTCCCTGGGTTCCACAATCAGAGATTCAGGTCTGGCCTGAAGCCAGGAGTCTGCTTTTTCACAAGGACCCCTTCTCCCAAGGTGAACTTGATATATGGTTCCTGGATCAAACTTTTAAAATGCTGCCTTCATTATTGTTCCTGACTCCTTTCCCTTGAATCGTCTGTTAAGGAAACCCTGAGTGTTTCCTTTATCATTGCCGATTTTTTTAAAGCCATGACCTGTGTGTGGCCTCTTCTACATTGCCTGGGTGTTTTTCTCTTTCTCCTTTTGTTCTCGGGCACTTGAACCTTCAAGGTGTGGTTGGGAGACTTGACAAACCCATTCTCCCTGGGTTTTGTAAGACGACACCACTCCTTTCAAGGAAGGCCACTGCTTAAATACTATCAGCCACAGCTCAGGATGCCAACTTTCACTCTGCATTTCTCTTCACTTCAGAGTCAGATCTCAAAAGTCCCTAGACTAACATTTCCATTTTACATGCAGCAGCAAATCTATGTGGTGGTCCATGGGCTATTATGGTCCTTTTGGTCTTCTGGCATAACTACAGCACGTGCACAAGAAGAGTGTTTTTAAAACTCAGGTCTGGGTATCCCTGAGTGTTCGCTCATGTATTCTTGAAGGTCTGAAAACCCTCTGAGATAATTGTTGAATGTTACCTTTCCATTTTGATGATACTATTAAAAATCTATGCATAATCTGGCTCCTGTGGCTGACCCCCTTACAATGGGGGGCTGCTGCATGAATTCAGTTCCCATATTCAAAGGGACAGTTTAAAGGGACAGCATTTAACTTTTGGTGTGTGGACAAGCACATTTGGCTTCCATCTGGCTCAGACTGAAAGACTGAGTCCTTCCTGGGGGTGACAAGGGGAGGGCCCTCAGGTCCTGGCCCCTGGTGCCTCTTTGGCTTCATCTCTTGCAGCCTGCCCCTTGCCCCACCAGCCTCCTTACTGCAGACGTGCTCCCTTAAGGGCATTTCTACTGTTATTCTCTCTGCCCAGAAGGTTCTTCCCCCGGATATCTGCATGAATAATTCCCTCATCTCCTTCAGGTCCTTGCTTAAGTGATTCACTTGCTCAGTCCTATTTCAAATTGCAACTCCCCACTCACCCCACCTCCATCCCTGTGCCTATCACCCTTGCCCCTGGTCTCTTCACATACAACAACATTCACTTATTCATAATGTGTGTTGTTCATTGCCTGGCTTGCCCTGTTAGCATGCATGCCCACAAGAGCAGAAATGGTTGTTTTGTTCACTGATGTCTCCCAGGCACTTAGAGCAGTGCCTGACACACAGTAGGTGTTTAATAAATATTTGATGAAGGAATGAATGAATTAACAACAGTCACCTCATCTCTGTTCTTGTATTTATGCTCAATTTGTTCATCGGTTTTCCAGACAAAACTCCTCTTTTGGCAGTGATGATTTGCAATGGAAAGACATTTTTTAATGGCTAAAACTTTACACTTAAAAATTCGTGTTTCTCAAAGTGAGATCTATGTGGTCCAAGAATTCCAAGAATGCAAGCTGAGGGGATGAGGGGTCCCAAGTCAGACTAACACGTCTCTACAGGCTCCTGACTTGACCACTTCCTCTCCCTCCCTCCTGGGCCAGGGACAGACAGCCTGTCGCGATCTGCCACCTCCGGACAAGCACAGACAGGCCTCTGTGAAAGGAACCTCTCACGTTTTCGCCCAGTTTGAGTGTCATTTTCCCTCTCTCTGCCTCGCTTTCTTTGGCTTGCCAACTTTCAAGTTTGTTTCATTTTTCCTGATAATAAAAGAAACACACTTACCGTAAAACAAGAGTTAGGGACCTCTAAAGACGTACAGAGAAATAGATGCCCAAAGACTTGAAACTCCCCTGATTTGTAAAAGATACCTTCTGTATTTTGTTTCTCTGCTTATAAACGCAATACTCAGACACAGCCGCCCCCATTAATATTTTGGTGCATTTCTTCCTAGCCCTTTTTCTTATGTGTATGTATTAAGATGAAATATCAGAAGTTGCCAATATTCAACCATTGTTGACCTAGGAAATGGCGATTTTATATGGTATATCCTAGTCATTCACACGGTTGAAGCCATACTATGCGTATAATTTTACATCCTATTCTTTTCACTTGTCATTATAACAGCACCACTTGCCCATGTATCCGTGAGCTTGCGTTAACAGCACAAATAATTGATGAGCATTAGCATCTCAGCTGGGAGCCCAGCCTCATAAATCATTGAAAACAGTCCATGTGGTGCCCAGGCTTCCTGAGTCTTGATATGAATGACAATCGCAGTGATTCTTCCAGGAAACTCGTCCTAGAAATGCCCTCAGCCAATTGCCTGGGTGCAGTACCTGGCACCAGATTTTCTGCCCAAATGGCAGCTTCTGGGAATGCTGCTAGTAACTGTGTCCGGTCGTTAATCTTGTCCCTCTTAAATGAATTTGTGCCTTACCAGTGATGCATATTGGGTTTGTGGTATGTCTTCCTCTCCAATGAAATGACTCTCTTTGGCTTTTTGTGTTTACTGTGGTTTGTTTAGTGGTTTCTGGGCCAGGTACAGTCTACCAGCATGATTGAAAGAGAGACCTGACTTTTTTTAGCTTACCAGCAGTAGGAGGGCTGCTTTTAGGGCCCTGGCTTTCTTTCTGCAAACATCATCACACTATCAAGTCTGTACTTTTTCATCACAGCAGAGTCCTGAGGAGTCAGTCCATGGACCATGTGGTGCCTTTATGTTGTGATTCTGCCTCCAAAATGATTGCCCAGGGACAGTAATCTAGGTGGGTCCTCGTTATCTGAGACTTGGGACAGCCCTGTTCCTCATTGGGTCTCTATTTGCTCTAGATCTGGCTGGCTTCAACCACATAGACTAAGAAGATTATATGTCCATCCAAAAGTCTCATTTGCATAAGGTTTGGGAGCTTATAAGATCAACTGACAGTGCTGATAATAACATCCTGTCACTCCAGGTACAACAGTTTAAAAGGATGAACTTTAACATTTTGGCCCCAAGAATAAAACAGTAGCAGGAGACTAGAACATTTAAAGGTAATCTACAGCGTATACACATATCAAAAGGGTAGAGAAAATAAGGCAAAAAGACACAAAAAATGAAATATGCGTTCTCTCTTATGATCGATACATGGCAAGCAGAGAGGCAATATTATAAATATTGACCCTGGCTTTGAGGTCAGTCCAACTTGCATTCAAATCCTGACCCTGTCCCTTACTAGTTGTGAAAGGCTCCTAGACCGCTTCCTTTTCTGTAAAACTGACCTAAAAACACCCACTCTGCAGAATGACTGTATGCAGTAAAGACAGAATATGTGTAAAATACTGATCACACGTGAGCTTGATAATAGTAGTTATTACTGTTATTATTAGACACACAAAACTTGAAGAATTTTTGATTTGATCTTTTAAATGTTTATCATTGCAAACACAACACTGGGACAGTAACAGATAAACTTAAAAAGAAAAACCAACCTCACTACCCACCAAAATCAGACTATTTACATTTTCCCATATTTCCATTACACAGGGTATTTGTATTTTCAGCCTTTTTTCACCTAACATTGTACCGTAAGTTTCCTCCTGTTGCAACACGGTTTAGTTTAGTGTAAAATAGTTATTATTTCAACAAACATAGCATAATCGAATTAATCATTCCTCTGTTTGTGAACATTTATTTGCTTGGGGAATATTCTTTCCTTTTGTTCCTGTTTCTGCTATGGTGAGTTGAAATGCACTGTTTAAAAAATACTTAGGTCTTTTTCCTTAGGTGTATAGATATTTTTTAGCTCGAATTTGAGCACTGTATAAGCTACTGACTGTTCACTGTGGATAAAGAAGAGGTAGCTTCAGCCTAGTTTCTAGCGTAAGGCAAATTGGGACAACGCCAAGAATCCTCATGCTTATTAACCTCAGTTTCCTCATCTCAGCACTTGACAAACTGGTATGAGGATGACCGATAAGTGAGGTAGGCACCCAAAAAATGGATCTTTAAAGTGGACTAAACCTGCTCACGTTCTTGATTTCATTCATTCCCCACACAGGGCCCAGACCGAAACGGTAGGTATTCGTATTATCTGAAGCACAGGGGTAGGTATTCATATCATTTGGGGTAAGGTTCTTACCCCAGGTCACACAGCGGCTGGGAGAGGACGAATAACGTCTTTCGCGGATTATGAATTCCCAGCTTTCCCACTGGGCTTTGAAAACAAAAAATGCCCCCAGACCCCACCCTAACTGAGGGCGGGAACTGAGGGGCTGAGGGTCCAGCTGAGCTCCGCGGGAGGCGTCGTGCGCCCCGCCAGGAGGCTCCGCCTCCCGGGCTCTCGGGCCCCGCCCGGCTCCGAGCATGCCCAGTGCACTCCCCGCCGTCCCAACGGTGCCGGGAGAGCGCTGCAACTCCAGGTTTTGCTGGCGACCGGAGGTCCGGGGGCGGGGGGCGGGTCCGGGCGGGTCCTGTTCCGGGGACTCCTTGGCTAGGTTGAAATTCCACGGACAAGACGCTCGGGCGGCGCCCTGTGCAGGGGCGCAACTCGGGGGCAGGGACCGAACTGAAGCACCAGGTGCTGCAGGCTGCCGCCGAATGGTCCTAGGCCCACAGGGCCCTTGGACTCTCAGGCATCTGGTCCGGACAGGATGATTACAGCCGTCACTCCATCCTTTCATTCACATATTCATTCAACAAACTGTTTTTGAGCACCTACTGTGCCAGGTGCTGTCGTAGGGACTGGGACAATGTCGTGAAGACGGGCAGGGCTACAGCCCCAGAGCTAAAATTCCAGAGGTGAATACACAATAAGTAAGCAAATCAGGGGAAAAGCAGTTGCCGACTTCATCTCCTGCTACTTTGCCCTGCTTGCTATTTCCTAAGCAGTCCTGCGCCTTAGTGTCTGCACTGGCTGATCCCTCTGCCAGAAATGCTCTCCCCAATTTATCTGCGTGGCTGAAATGTCTGACCACGTCATTGAAAACTGCACTCCCTCCACCCCAAGTTTCTTTTCCCCTCGTAAAGCGTATCACCTTCTACTACGCAGTTTGCTTTTTTGCATGTTTATGGTGTATCGCCTGCCTCTCTTCCGCCAAACTCCGGCAAGGGACAAGATTTCTGTCTATTCACCACACGTAAAGAATCAGAGTAAGTGATCAATAATTATTTGTTGAATGAATTAATGGATAGTGATAAATGTGAAGAAAATAAAGTGAGGACATGGAACAAAGGGCTAACTTAGTAAGGTGGTCAGGGAAGGCCTCGGAGAAGGAGGACCTACGTACAATGAGAAGGTTCCAGCCACGGCAATAGCTGGGCAAAGACGTCCCACACAGAGGAGGAAAGGCATGTGTAAATGTCCTGAGGCTAGACAAGTTCTGAGTGTTTGATGGACAGAAAGGTGCTCACGGGGCTGCAGGAATGCAGGAGCCAGATCAGGTAAAGGGCCCATAAGTCTTGGGAAGAAAGTTCAAGCCAGGAAGTTTCTAGTGGAACGGGATGGGCACTGCACTGGGAGTCAGCAGGACCCCAGCTGGGCAAGACTTCTCCTTAAGTCAAAAATTTGTTTATCGCCGGCTGCTCGACATTCCTAGGCATAAAATCACTTAGGGCTGGGCACACAGTAGGTGCCCAATAAATGGTAATGGAACGAATGCCTGCGTGCATGCGCGAGGGGACACCGGGCTGCACGGAACTCGTCAAGAGAGCCCTGGTGGCCCTGGGAGACGCGTCCGAGCACACCGGCCTCGGGTGGGGGCGGGGGCGTCCCGCAGGGCGTTCCGGGAGCCCGCCCCCCGCCCGGCGCGCGGGCCCGTCGCGGCCAGCCGGGCCGGCGGGAGCCGCCCGCGGGCGGCACTGGGCATGCTCAGACGGCGGCCAGGTCGCGCCGCGAGCGAGCTTCTGCGCCGCCCGCACGCGCGACCTACCTGGGCGCCCCGCGCCCCCAGATGCTGCAGGTACGGGCCGACGCGACTCCAGCGGGCTGGGGGCAGGGCACGGGGCCACCGGGGGCCGGGGTCGCGCTGGGCGCTGCCCCGCCCCCACCCTTCCCCAGGCGCGCGGCGAACGCGCGGGCGGGTTGGCGGACGCGGCGGCCCCGGGTTCCCGGCGCCTCGTCGGGGCGGGGAGGGGCGCCCTGGCCGCGCTCACCTGGTGGGGCGCGGGTGGGAGGGAGCAGGCCGGGCCGGGTGGGGCTGGGTCCCGGCGATCCGGGAGGGCCCAGCGGCCGGCGATCCGGGAGGGCCCAGCGCCGCCGCGACCTCGGTCCCTGCCCCGGCCGCCGAGGGGTCGCACAGCCCGCGTGGAGCCAGCCAAGCGCGGCGGCCAAACCTTCTCGGCTCCCAGGGCGAATTCGCCTCTCGGCTTTCAAAGATGGCATTTCCTGGGCCTGGCACGAACTCCAGCGCCAATAAATCCTCCCCGTTCCACGGATGATATGGAATAATTTATCAGGTACCTGCGATGAGACAGCTGCAGTGGGGGAGTGTATGTGAGAGCGCCCAGTCCCCCGGAAATTCCCGTTTTCAGCAACCTGAACTTACTGAGAAGTTGAGGTTGCCTTAAAAATTCATGGGAAGTTGAGAAGACTTGACACCTGGGTTTTTCGAGGTGGTGGAAAGAGCTTGTGACTCGGAAACTGGAGACCTCCATTCAGGTTGGGCTCCCTCTTGGCCAGCTGGTGACCTTGGGGCGAGTTGTCTAACCTCTCTGATCTTCATTTTCCTCCCCTGCAAACAGCCGGTAATAATGCCCACCTCACTGGGTTGTTGGGTGGATTAAGTGGGATAAATTATGTGGAGGTGTTTGGCACCGTGCCCGGCCAAAGCAAACAAGCAGTTGGCATGATGGGAATTTAACTCGTTTAGAGACCCTCGTGGCTCCCATTTCACCAGGAAATTGGAATTACGAAAGCATCTTCAGGGCCTAGTGCCAGATTGACAGACCCTGTCTTTGTGCCCGGGAGAACCTCTACTGAAATCTTTGGAAAAACAATTTAGCTGAATTGTAATCGGAGAGCACCTTCTTTAAAAGCAGTTTTATACATTCAGAAACTCCAGAAGTTGGCAGTTCAGCTTGACTTACAAAAGAGCTGTTTTGCAAGATGATCCATCTTGCAAGTGTTTAAGCAGATGATGCTTTGAAAGTAAAGCCTAGTTAGGAAGATTTCTGTTCTAAAAAGCTCCCAAACCCAGCTTTCAGTGATTATTGAAATTAGGGTTTCTTTCACAATGTTAACATTTGGGGTTCAATAATTCTTTGTTGTGGGGCCTTTTCTATGCGTTGTGGGATGTTTAGCAGCATCTTTGGTCTCCACCCAGTAGATTCCGGTAGCAATCCCTTTCCCTCAGTTGTGCCAACCAAAAATGCTTCCCGACGTCCCTCCCTGTGCGGGGGCAGGGTGCAAATTTTCCCTTTCTCCCCCACTTTAGAACCACCATGCTTTCTGTCATCAGCCTATCTGAGTTGTTTGAGAAGTTCATCTTATGTTTTTACTCTAATAACCAACCTTTGTATAGACTTGTAGAACTGCACAGAGTACATCCATGTGCATCAACTGATTTAATTTTTACAACTCCCCTGTGAGGCTGGTGTTATTCCCATTTTACAGGTGAGGAAACTGAGGCTTTGAGCAGTCAGTTACACAGTATGTGGTGTAGCTGGGATATAACTCATGTCATCTGGTTCCACGGACAGGTCTTTTTCTTCTGCATCAGGCTGCTCTTTATTGTATTGAGACTTTCAAATAGGTGGCGTTCCTGATGATTAAATCAAGATGTAAAGTAGATTGGAAGCTGGAAACCTTTCTGGCTAGTTGAAAATTAACAACAGTAAGCTATTATCTGACAGAGAGTAGGTCATTCTAGTTAAATATTCTAGTTTATAGTAAGCTCCCATAAATCCTGCATACAGTTGATGGAATACCAATGTGCAGAGAATTAGAGTAGAATAAAACGTGCCCAATACTCTGTATTGATCCTGCCTTGTCCCTGGTGATTTGCTGTCTCCTAAAACCAACTCGTATATGCAAATTAGACATCAGCTGGAATGTAAAAGGTCAGGTTACTGAAGGCATCTCAGAGTGGCTGGAGTGGCTGAGGCATTCCGTTCAGCAAGTATTTATTGAGCTGCTTCTACATGGCAGATGCAGTGCTGGGTGGGGATGCAGAGTGGGCCAGTGGACTCCAGTGAACCCGGGGTGCCTGGAGAACTCCTCACGGAGAGGGCAGGTCTTGGCCAGGCCAGACACACAGGAGGCCAAGGTCAGGGACAGCTTGGGGTGGGAGAAAGAACCTAAGTTAACACAGAGTCCAATTCAGGATCCCACACTGCTTCACCATCCTTTTTGAGCCCTCCATTTCCACATTTTATCATAGAGAAGGTATTCTGGTGGCTTTTAACATTCCCATTCAAGTGTCAGGAACCTGGTCAGAGATGAATCTTATCTCTGAAAGAAGTTGGGCTTCCAAGCTGGTAATTGGTCTCAGGGGATTGAGACCAGCTCCTTGATTGTTGACTGTGATCTGGGAGGTTCTGTATGCATTGTTTAATTTCAGTGTGCTCCCTCTCTCCTCTTACAGTTGAGGAAACTCAGCTAGCAAAGGTAGTGTGGGACCAGGAGCTAGAGGGATGAACTGGGACCTTCTGAACTTCGGGTCCAGGCACACGAGGAATTCCATTTTCTAGGATGGACATAATCTACCAGAGGACTTTGGGGACTGGAGGGAACAGGAAGACAAGGCACCCTACCCACCCCCCACCAACCTCGGGGTTTGTGGCATGTTGGGGGATGGGGAGAACCTGCGATTTGTGGTCCTTCCCTCTCTCCGTAGGTAAGTGCCTGTTGACCGTAATCCCAGGGCTCACCTTCCTTCCTTCAGACAATGGTCCTGGGAAGCAGGGCCACCCTCTTCATCTCTTCGCAGGGGCTGGAATGCCGAGGGCAATCCCCTGGCGTTGACAGGCTGGGAGTGTGGGGCAGCCAGCTGGTGTAGCTTCCCAAGCCTGGGCTCTTCTGACCAACTCTAATAGAGACAAGATCGGACCAGGTCAGTGTCCACTCTGCCCAGGTCTGGGTCCTGGCAACTGCAGACTGTGATCTCACAGGCATCTCCTTTCATCCGCCTGAGGGGGAACTAAAAGGGAGTGCTTGGTGGGTCCCTGGCTGAAATCTGATCTGGTCATGGGTTCCGAGACCCAGAGATCTTGCATCTCCATAGCTTCCGGTTATGCCTGATGCACCTGTAATAGCCTTCCGCCTCCAGGGGAAGATCAGCTGTGAGCACAGATATAACAGCAGATTCAGACCTTTACTGAGCCTATACTATGTGTCAGGCCCTAGGGTTACAGAGATGAAAGCTGAACCCGTCTTGGAAGGATTCATGGTGGAGTTGGGAAGACAGTGACATGGTGACATTTCTGTGTGAGTGTGTACACGCATGTGGGCATGCATGTGCTGTCTATCTATGTGTCTGACAACTGCTTTAAAAGAGGATAGAGCTAGATGCAGGAGACCCCAATGGAGAGAGCCATTCATTCTGACGGGCATCAGGGTAGTTGGAGTAGTTGGCATTTGAATTCAGCCTTGAAGGTAGAAAAAGATGGTATTCAGGGGGCAGACAGAATGGCAGATGCAAAGACTCAGAGGCATGAAGAGACTTCTCGTATTTCAGGAATGGTGACTCTTCCCAGGCCCAGCCTCCTGATCTTGGCTAATGCAGGACCCACCTCCTATAGTGAGGGTACCCCCCCATCTCTGTACAGGGGCCTGGCCTCACTCATCCCGGGGTATGTGTCCATTCTCCTTGTTTGTCCTGCATAGGAGCGATGCCTCTGTGCTGTCTCCGAGGCATGAGCACCTTCTGCCAGGGATACCTCTGGTTTTAGTTATTACACACTGATATGACACTTACTAGCTTCCAGGCAATGTTCTGAGTGCTTTCCAAATATTAATCTTTTCATCTTTATAGCAACCCTCTGGCTGTGCTGCTTCCCTGAGTACTGGCCACTGGGTAGGTAGGTGGGGGCAGAGCTCGCGTCCCCGGTCTGTGTCCCTCTGTGGACGATGCTCTCATCATGATACAGCTTCTTCTGGCTGCGGTTTACATCGATGTGCCAGGAAGCAGCCAAGTCTGAGAGTCCTGATGGAGTGCTGACTGCCCCGGATTTTTCTCCCTGACCTCGTTTCCTTCAGGCGGCCAGCAGGGCTCCACTGACTACATTTTCTGAACCAAAGACTGGGCTCTGTAGTCTGAGAAAGAATGTTTGTGCTGCGTCTTTGTGCAAGAGGAGGCCTGGGAGGTGTTGTTTGGATACTGAGAGTGGAATTTTTGAGACATTTCGATGGTTTATGTGGAAAGTTAGAACAGAACATTTGAAATTGGGATAGTCCTGGAAAATTCAGGTCCCGTGATTTACTGTCAGGATACACAAGCTTTTAGTAAATAGTTAAGCGATGTGTAGTTTGAATTTTCTGTACTGAGCCTCTTGGAGCCTCAAAATGGAATAAATAGTACCTTCTAGCCCCAGAATCTTGCTAATACTTACCAGCCCCGGTTTACAGATGGAATGAGGAAACTGAGGCTCAGAGAGATGAAATGACTCCTGGAAGGGCACACTGCTCTACGAGGACAGCCAAGGTTTAAACTCAAGTCTGTCCCCAGGCAAATACTTGACTGTAAAATGAGGATAATAATAGAACCTGTTTCCGTTAAAGGAGCTAATGACCGAAAACCCACTCAGGTAGAACTTGGCACAGAAAAGGGTCCCCTCCCTTTGTGTTTGTGCTGCTGACCCGCAGACAAGCGCCTTGTTTAGCCTTCGATGCTGAGAGTGGCTGTCGCGAGTGATGGCCTGCTCCCAGGGCAGGGCTGAGGGCCCGGCTCACAGGGCTAGAGGGACGTTCCAAGGGGCAGGGTCCAGGACCAGAAAGGGGCTGTGGCCAGCTGGGTGCTGTGTTGACGAAAGGCACTGGTCTGACTTAGAGAGAGGAGTGTGAAGACCTGGTCCCTGCACACTACTTCCCTCAGGTGAGTCAGCCTCGGTCTAGACCTGAGGGTCTTGGTGGGAGAGGCAGCAACCAGCTCTGTCAGCCATCCCTTGACCCGAACCACCGGTGGACCTAGAGTGGAGATAATGACAGCGTGAGCTCAGGTCTTGCTCGCTTTGCTCCCCCCACCATTCCCTCCCCAGGTCTGGTTATCAAATTCATACATGGTTGCTGTAGAAAATTAAGGTGTCAGGGAGCAATGGAAAAATCCTGCATGGTGTTCTTCCTGGAAGCAGCTCTCCCCACCACCATCACCACCATGGAGGACTCCGCATGCCAGCCTGTTCTCTGCTGCAGCCAAGGGGGTCTTTCAAAGCTGCCTCCTTTTGCTTTTAGAATAAAAGACAAAGCTAACGTTGGCATCTCCTGCAGGCCCTGGTGTACGTGCTTTGGTCCCCATGCTTTCTCTGCTCACAGGGCCAGTGAGAACCTGGAACCTTCCTCCCCTCCTCCCCAGTTAACTCATTCTTTGGGCCTTGGCTGCATGATTGTAGATGCCTCCCTTCGCCTTCCTGCTGTGGGCAAAACTGCCTGCTGTAAACGCTCACATTCTGGCCCCCAGGTCTCTCTCCTTTTACAGCACTTTTCACAGTTGCAATTTTGTGCTTAATTAGTGTAATTATTTGTATTAGTACCCGTCTCCCCAGCTACACTGTGAGCTCTGTGAAATCAGGGTCTCTCTTCCTTTAAACACACATGCACACACCACACACACACTTTCTTTGAGACTTCTTTTTTTTCTTTTAACTTTTTATTTTGACCTAATTCAGACTTACAGAGAAGTTCCGAGAATAGAACAGAGAACTCCCATATACCCTTCACCCAGATTTGTCAGATGTTACTGTTTTATCACATTTATTTTATTCTTCTCTCTGGGTGTACATTTTTTTCCTAAACCATTTGAGGATCATTTATAGAGTCTTCCTTTCCCCCTAAATACTTCAGTGTATTTCCTAAAACCAATGACATTCTCCTACATAACCATGGTACACTTTTTAAACAAGAAATCAGTATTGATACAGTACTGTTATCTAATCTACAGACCTACAGGCTTTGCCAGTTGTCTTGGTAGTGTCCTTTGTAGCAAAGAAAACCCCAGATCGTGCGTTGCATGTGGTTATGTCTCTTCAGTCTCCTTTAAATTAGAGCAGTTCCTCAGGCTTTCTTTGTCTTTTGTGACCTTGACATTTTTGGAGAATACAGGCCAGTTATTTGGTAGAATTCTCCTCAGTTTGAGTCTGTTTTAACCCACCGTGTGTCCTCAATGCCACTGAAACATCAAATGCACTCAGTTAACATTTGCTGAATGAAAAAAGTCAGCGTTGTCTAGTCTCCCCCACTCCCACTCCTTTCAGCAGAAGGATGTTTTGGGTTTTTTTGTTTTTTTTTAATTTATTTTTGGCTGCATTGGGTCTTTGTTGCTGCGCGCGGGCTTTCTCTAGTTGCGGCGAGTGGGGGCTACTCTTCGTTGCCGTGCGCGGGCTTCTCATTTCAGTGGCTTCTCTTGTTGGGGAGCACGGGCTCTAGGCACGCGGGCTTCAGTAGTTGTGGCACGCGGGCTCAGTAGTTGTGGTGCACAGGCTTAGTTGCTCCACAGCACGTGGGATCTTCCTGGCCCAGGCCTCGAACCTGTGTCCCATTGCATTGGCAGGCGGATTCTTAACCCCTGTGCCACCAGGGAAGCCCAGAATGTTGTTATTTAGTTGCCATCTTGCTGTATATAGATTTGAATCTTGCTACTTTAATTTTTATGCATTTATTTTTTACTGGAAGTGTAGTTGACATACAATATTATGTCAGTTTCAGGTGAACAACATAGTGATTCGACATTTGCCTACATTATGAAATGATCACCACGATAAGTCTAGTAACCATCTGTCCCCATACAAAGTTATTACATAGTGTGGTCTACATTCCTTAAGCTGTATATTACATACCTGTGGCTTATGTATTTTATAACTGGAAGTTTGTACTTCTTAATCCCTTCACCTAGTTTGCCCAACCTATCCCCCCACCCCCTGCAACCATCTGTTTGTCCTCTGTATCTATGAGTCTATTTCTGTTTTGTTTCATTTGTTCTTCTGTTTTTTAGATTTCACATGTAAGTGAAGTCATACAGTATTTGTCTTTCTCTGTCTGGCTTACCTCACTTAGCATAATAGCCTCTAGTTCAGTGGTCCCCAACCTTTTTGGCACCAGGGACGGGTTTCGTGGAAGACAGTTTTTCCATGGATGGCAGTGGGAATGGTTCAGGTGGTAATGCGAGCAATGGGGAGGGATGGGGAGCGAAGGGGAGCGATGGGGAGGGGTGGGGAGCGAAGGGGAGCAGTGGGGAGCAATGGGGAGGGATGGGGAGCAAAGGGGAGCAGTGGGGAGCGGCAGATGAAGCTTTCCTCGCTCACCCGCTGCTCACCTCCTTCTGTGCTGCCTGGTTCCTAACAGGCCGCGGCCCAGTACCGGTCTGCAGCCCGGGGGTTGCGGACCCCTCCTCTAGATCCGTGTTCCCACAAATGGCAAGATTTTATTCTTTTTTATGGCTGAGTAATATTCCATTGTATATATGCACCACATCTTCTTTGTTCGTTCATCTATCCTGATATTCTTTTTTAATAACACAGCTTTCCCCACAAAAGAGAGGCTTCCTCCAGGAATAGTGAGCTGCTGTCTCTGCAGGAATACAAGCGGACGCCGGGCCATGGCTTGGCAGGGATGCTAGAGTGGAGAACAGAACATTTGGCGAGGGGCAAGACTCAGCCTGCACGTTCCTCCTGACACTGAGTGCCTTCTCCAAATGCAACTCTGACTTCCCAGGCCTAGGGGCCCAAGAATAAGGTAACTAGAATTTCTAACCCAAACCAGAACGTTTTGAGAATAAATGAGGAGCTGTTAATAATTGCATCTAATCAAGTAACTTCAACTTGGGCTATCCTGGACAAATCAGGATATGTGGTCACTCTACCCAAATGTGACTTTGAAGTTGGAGATCAGTGCCTGGGGATCAGCCTAGAAAACCCTCTAGCAGTAGGAATTTTCTGCCTGGACAAAGCGAAACTCATCTCCCTGGCATTGCCTGCCAGGCCCATATTAGTGGCTTTGGTCCTCTCTGTGGTTGCACCTCCCTTGGTGTGCCCCTCCCAGCCTTTCTCCTGCTACATCCACTTTGTTTCAGCCCTCCCCTCACCTGTTCCTTCCTGCCACAGGGACTGAGAGAGCCTGGAACATCACTTCCAAACCCAGGCTGGATGGAAGAGGGGGGATGGGGTTTGTGATACATGCACAGGGGGGAAAACAGGCCAGCTGTGCTTCCTACTGACCCAGTTTTAATGGAATTTAAGAGCCAGGGTGTGTAAGTGAGGTATGGCTGGAGACCAGAGTTTCCCTAGACCTTATCTTTCCCACCCGGCCCCCACCACGCTCACACTTCCACCTGTCTTTTGTGCGCAGACACCCAGGTTCCTCTTCCAGCCCTAGTTCTGAGATCAGAACTGAGTTGCCGGTCTTTGGCAGAGGCACGGAAGCAGCTGGCATTGGGGACCCAGGCACAAGAGGATGGGCATTGAATGACTAGAAGGTGCAGAGAAGGACTTGGATGCAGAGAGACCAGGCAGGAAACCAGCATCTAGGGAGTCTGGTAACAAGGCCAATACAGGGTCATTTATCAGGAAGCCTAGAGTTGGAGTATTGAATGCCTGACACTTGGTCACAGGGGCAGGCACTGGTGTCTGATTAGTCCAGTTCCTTAACTCATTTTCTGCCTAGCAAAAAACATGAACTCTGCCTTCCAGGATTAAAAAGTGTAGGCATACCTCATTGTATTGGGCTTCGCAGATACTGTGTTTTTTACATTGAAGGTTTATGGCAACCCTGCGTCAGTCAGGTCTCTCGGTGCCATTTTTCCAACAGCATTTGCTCACTTCGGGTCTCTGTGTCACCTTTTAGTAATTCTCGCAATATTTCAAACACTCTACTGGCAAAAGGTAATGAGTCACTGAAGGCTCAAATGATGGTTAGCATTTTTTTTAGCAATAAAGTATGTTTAATTAAGGTATGTATATTGTTTTTTAGACATAATGCTGTTATACACTTAATAAACTACAGTATAGTGTAAACATAATTTTTACATGCACTGGCAAACCAAAAAAATGTGTGTAACTCACTTTATTGCGATATTTGCTTTATTGCGGTGTTCTGGAATGGAACCCACAGTATCTCTGAGGTATGCCTGTTTTATAGGGTGAAAATGTGAAGGTATAGAGATTTTCTGGGGCATCCTAGTCCTGTGGACTTCAAGAACATGGTCCAGTGCAGTATAGTGTTTTTATAACTCCAGGCATTGGTGGCTTTAAGGGAAAAGCCAGTTAGAGTTTCTAGTTATTAGAATGCAAGATACTAGCACTTACTGAACTTTGGAAATTTTTCTGGTTAACTGTGATACTATGTTTACTGGTTAAAAATGTTCTCCCCCACACCACCCAGGCATAGCTATGTAAAAGCATTGAGTTTGAGGTCACTTTTTACAGGACAGAGAGGGTCACACAGTGTCTGAACTGGAAAGGACCTCAGAAGAATCTTTTCCAGCTCCCTCTCTTTACAGGTGGGGAAACTGAGGCATGCTCAGGGCACACAGATAGTCACAGAGCAGGGACTGGTACCTGAATCATACAGTTTCCAGCCCCCAGATCTTGGGTGTGTTTTCTAGATATCATCTAAGGAAGTTTATTAAATAGACTGTATATTTCTATCATTTTGTTAACATCTTTTGGCATTTGTCTAACTGTAGAAATAAGCTGTATTGGCATCAAAGTATTAATAGTTGTGCATTTCTTGCTCTTTTATGTAGAAGTTGCTAGGCTGATTTTTTTTTTAATTGATTTATTTTCGGCTGCATTGAGTGTTCGTTGCTGTGCTCGGGCTTCTCATTGCGGTGGCTTCTCTTGTTGTGGATCTCGGGCTCTAGGCATGCGGACTTCAGTAGTTGTGGCATGCGGGCTCAGTAGCTGTGGCTCGTGGGCTCTAGAGCACAGGCTCAGTAGTTGTGGTGCACGGGCTTAGTTGTTCCGCGGCATGTGGGATCTTCCTGGACCAGGGCTTAAACCCGTGTCCCATGCACTGGCAGGTGGATTCTTAACCACTGCACCACCAGGGAAGCCCTGCTAGGCTGATTGGTTTTTTTTCGTTTTTATGTAAGAAGATGATATATACCTTCCATTGAGTTTCTGTATTCTGTACTACTGTTTCTCAAACTTTAGCACATCAGAATCACCTTTTAAAACACAAGCTGCTATGCCCCACCCGCAGAGTTTCTGAGTCAGTGGGTCTGAATCAGACTCAGGTGAGGCCTCAGAATTTGCATTTCTTTTTTTTTTTAGCACTTTTTTAAAACTTTTTGGCCAGGCCATGTGGCCTGCGGGATTTTAGCTCCCCGACCAGGGATCAAACCTGTGGCCCCTGCAGTGGAAGCCCGGAGTCTTAACCACTGGACTGCCAGGGAAGTCCCATAATTTGCATTTCTAACAAGCTCCTCAGTGATGCTGCTGGTCCAGAGACCGGGGACCATCCTTTGAGGATCGCTGCCCCACGCTTAGTGATAGTTCCAGATGGTGTGCTCTGTGCTTTACAGCCAGCTGGGCCCTCCTTGCTGCCCAACCAGCCCTCTGTCCTCCCCTGTTGCTCCCATGCCAGCCAGCCTAGCTTCTCCACTCTCTCTGGGTCTCCTACCTGTTGCCCTCCCCTCTCCAGATGACCCCACCACCTGTGGCCCTGGGATGCTCAGGGCCGTCTGGAGGGAACTTCCTCACCTTTCCTCCTCCCTCCTTCATTTTCTCTTTCTTCCTTTCTTCCAGTTTGAGAAATGAGTGTCTCTGGCTCTGGCTTACCTCTCCACTTCCAGTTGAAAACTGTCCTCCCATCACCAAAAAAAAAAAAAGAAAAGCCTTCTCCCAGCCCGGCCTTACCATTAGGTCACCGCCCCATCACTCCCTTCCTTTCACTGCCAAGCCTGCTGGCGGAATAGTTTACAGTCGCAGCAAAAGATTGGCTCTCACCTCTCTTGACATAGACATGCTATTCAATTCCAGAAGTTCAGGTTTTCTATACCTATGCTGAAAGAAAGACAGTTTTTTTAAGGGTTTTTTTTGTTTGTTTGTTTTTGGCTGCATTGGGTCTTTGCTACCGGGCGCGGGCTTTCTCTAGTTGCGGCAAGCGGGGGCTACTCTTCATTGCAGTGGGCGAGCTTCTCATGTGGTGGCTTCTCTTGTTGTGGAGCACGGGCTCTAGGCATGCGGGCTTCAGTAGTTGTGGCATGTGTGCTCAGTAGTTGTGGCACGCAGGCTCAGTAGTTGTGGCGCGCGGGCTCTAGGGCATGTGGGCTTCAGTAGTCGTGGCTCAAGGGCTTAGTTGCTCTGCAGCATGTGGGATCTTCCCGGACCAGGGCTCGAACCCATGTCCCCTGCATTGGCAGGTGGATTCTTAACCACTGCGCCACCAGGGAAGTCCTAGAGAGACATATTTTTTTTATTTGTGGTAAAGTACACATAATATAAAATTTACCATTTTAACCATTTTTAAGTGTATATACAGTTCCGTGGCATTAAGCACAGTCACACTTGTGTGCTACCATCACCACCAGGCATCCACAGAACTCTCTTCATCTTACAAAACTGAAACTCTACCCACTGAATACTAACTCCCCATTCCCTCCCCGATCCCCCACCCCATCCCTGGCAGCCACCCTCTACTTTCTGTCTCTATTTTTGTCTACTCTAGGTACGTCATATAACTGGAATCATGCAGTACTTGCCGTTTTGTGATTGGCTTATTTCACTTAGCATAATGTCCTCCAGGTTCATCCATGTTGTCACATGTGTCAGAATTTTCTTCCTTTTTAAGGCTGAGTAATGCTCCATTGAACGTACATGCAACATTTTGTTATTCAGTCATCTGTCAATGGATGCCTAGGTTGCTTCCACCTTTTGGCCATTGCAAGTAGTGCTTCTATGAACATGGGTGTACCGAAGGACACAATTCTGATTAAAGGGGGCTTGCAACCTCAGGTGAGATGTTTAGGCATTTATTTATCTAGCAGTCTGAGCTTTATCTATCGCCTGCATCCCCCAGCCCATTGTCCCCAGGCTTCCCCACCTGCCCCTTGAGCAACACTGCCCTTGCTGTGATGGCCAGGAACCGCTCACTTGTCAAGATCAGTGGCATTTCATCACTCAAACCATTTGGTCTTTGTGCCGATGCCCTCCTGCTGGGGCTTCTGTGATGCAGCTCCCCTCCTGCCTCCCCACCCACCCTGGCTCATCCTCTGCTCTCTGGTTCCTTTTCCCTCTGTTCTGTCGTCCTGCAGGCCTTCCTGGGTGAGCACACCTTATCCCATCATCAGGGGCTCACAGGTCTGCTCCAGCCTGGTCATCTCTGTGTGTATCACATCTGAACATCTCCCCCTGAGTGTCCCCAGGTCCCTCTTCTGCATGTGCATGTCCAAAGCAGAGCTCTGCACCTTCCTCCTTAAAAATGTTCTCTCTGTAAGTGACGTGTCTTCCAGCATAGAAACCCCAGGGTCTCCCTTCACTCCTACAGCTGCACTGGACAAAGCCCTCCCATCACACCTCAGCCCCTCCTCCAACCTGCCCCTCCTTCCCCCCACTAAAACTGGGTGGGTTCACACACTTCTCCCATTTGCCTCTCTCCCCAGTGGGTCCCTAACATTTATACCTGCTTCATGTTGTTGCCAGAAAGTGTTCCCTGCAGAAGCACTAAGATCACCTCTTCTCTGCGGGTCCCATGTCGCCTGGCTCCCTCCGGCGTTGCTTTCCCCTGTCTCTCCCCCTGACCCTGCTGGTGATATGCTCTAAGCCAGGGCTTCCCAAGCTTTAGTGCTAACATGCAGATTCTGATTCGAGGGGCCTGGGGGGTGGGCCCTGCCTTCTGCGTCCCTAACAGGCCCCCCAGGTGGTGTTGAGACTGTGGCCAGAGACCACATGTTGAGTAGCTGGACTCCAGAATAGATCTGTGTATGACAAAGTGTGTATCACAAATAAAGTGTTTTTGGTCTATAAATAATGCAGGAATTTAAAATTTTTGTGTTGTAATTTTAACGTTTTCTGTTTTATACAAAGTTAATCTTAAATTTTTTCGGCCATTAGGCAGATTCCCTTGTTGCAGTGATTATTTGCTACTAAAAGACATTTTCAAAGACTAAGAAAGGCTTTAGTTTCTTAAGAGTTACCATATAGGTCCAGGTGAATGAATATATGGGGGGTTGAGAACGTTTCCCCATTAAAGGGGTACATGTTCGGGGTCGGGCCCCCCCCTGTGAGCATCCCCAGGGCAGAGACCTTCTCTTCCTCAGCTCCATCCCCAGGGCCCTGCTGGGCCTCCTCAGGATGTGGGCTGAAGGGTAAAGAGGCAAGTCTCGGCCTCCTCTTGGAGATGATGGTGGAAACTGGTGATTTGATGTGGGAAGACTGGGCTTGGAAGGGAGCCCCGTCATAGGAGGGGAGGGAGAGGGTTCTTGGCAGCTGGCCTTGTTGAGGCCTGTTTTGTGACTTTTAATAGGGTTTTGCTGTGGAGGAGCCACTTGGGAGAAAACTGCTGGTGGAGGTGTCCTCTGGTGCTGGGCTTCCTCCTGGAGAGGGGAGGGGAGGGGAAGGGAGGGGGAGGGGAGGGGAAGGGAGGGGGAGGGGAGGGAAGGGAGGGGAGGGGAAGGGAGGGGAGGGGAAGGGAGGGGAGGGGAGGGGAAGGGAGGGGAGGGGAAGGGAAGGGAGGGGAGGGGAAGGGAGGGGAAGGGAAGGGAGGGAGGGGAAGGGAGGGGAGGGAGGGGGAGGGAGGGGAGGGGAGGGGAGGGAGGGGAGGGGAGGGGAGGGCGGGCAATGGAGCCGAGCAAACTTGGGGGGCTCTGACTGCATTGGCTGCTTCAGGTGGGTCGGAGAAGCATGTCTCAAGTGATGAAGGATCAGGTTCGTGAGTGAGGGGAGGGGGTGGATGTCAGGGAAGGGGGTAGGCGTTGGGGGCCAGGCTGCTCCAAAAGCTTCACTGCTCCTGCTGTCCCATTAGTCTCAGCAATTTAGTCCATCGTTGAAGGGCCTCATGATCTGGCCCCTGCTTGTGTCTCCCACTGTTCTGTGACTTTCCCCCTCGTTTCTAGGTCTGGCCAAAGGACTGTTCCCAGTTAAAATAGGTGTACCACCTCCTCCTGAGCCCTGTGGTGTGCTCTGTTATCTCTTGGTGCAGGTTGTAAGCTGGGGCTGTCTCCGGACCCCCTCTCACTAACTCCGTGACCCCAGCGAGCCTCCTGACGTTTTGATGTCCTCGTTTCCACAGTGGGGCTGACAGGCATCCCCGCCTCACGAGGCTGGGTGAAGATTCCAGGATGCCAAGGGCTTCTCCCAGTGGCACATGGTGATTACTCAGGAAGTACTGGTGGTCCGTCACTGCCTGCCATCTGTCCCTCTCAGTGAGCTTGTCAGAAGGACCGTAGCGTGGCACTTGTCCCCAGGTGGAGCCCCGGTCTCAGATGGAGAGGGCTGTGACCCATGCATGCTGCCCTGGGCAGGGTGGGGCCAGAGTGATGCCGTTGTGGGGTGGACCCCCTGGGGGTGGTGTGTCAGCTCACTGCGTGGATGTTGAAGACACCAAGAGTTGGCAGCTGGCAACAGAGTGAAAGGAGGAAAGCTGAAGGCCTGGGGGAGTTGAAATGGGTCGGCGAGCAGGACCTCTCAGACTTCAACACCGTAGGCCTGGGGCCGGGCGTGAGATTGCGCATTCCTAACGGGCACCTGGGTTGATAACAGTGCTGCCAGTCTGGACACCGCCGTGAGTGGCATTGGTCAGGAATATGACACATGGTGGCGAGGCTCGTGGAGAAGAGCGTATGGAGGAAGTGAAGTAAGCTCAGCTGCGTGGCCGTCTCCGCAGCCCCGTGGAGCGCATGCGCCCAGACGTCTGGGGCGTGGAGGGTTAGGCGGGAGTCAGACTGTGGGTGATGGACAAGGGGCAGCAGGAGCCCCTGCAGGTTTGGGGATAAACGTTGGGTGATTTGATTTTGCCGTTTGATACTCCATCTTTCAAGGTGTAGTTTTGCCATTAGAATCCCCTTAAAAGCTGTCTGCACGGGCTCGAGGATGAGCTGCGGCCACACCCTAGACAAAGCCCCAGCAGCCAGTGGCACACGCCTGACTTAACAGAAGCACTCCCCACACTGGAAGGTGATGATTTGGTTCTTCCTGCATCTCTCTCTGAGACAGCCTCTTCCTCACCTCTGAACCCCAGCACCTGCCGTGGAGCCTGGCCACAGCTGGGGCTCATTAAATGTCTGTGGCGTCACAGGGAGTGAGCTCAGAGTGTTCACGCAGGAAGAACACATAAAGCCCTGTGGCTGAAAGAGCGGGGGAACCAAGCACCGAGTCAGGTGCCTGGGAGAGTGGTGGTGTGGATGGGAGAAGGTGGTGTAAGCCGTCAGCAGGACCGTCTTCGGAAGATGGAACAGGGACTCGGAAAGGATGAGTGCTGGGGATCTGGATTTGGGCATCCGTTGTGAGAGTTGGGCTGGGGGTTTTCTGGAGTGGTGGAGGCTTCAACGGGAGGATGGGAATGTCAGCCAAGAAACCACTGGTTTGATCCAGGAACCCAGAGCAAACCTGATTTTCCGCTTCCTTCAGGAGAGGGCAGGTGTCCAGATTTATGCAAATGGAGGATTAAGAAATCTCTCCCTGTGCATCGGCGTGCCATAAGCAGCTCTTCCCAAGGCTGGGTGGAGCCAGCAGGTTGAGGCCCATCGTGTGGCAGGGGCTGGAGACACAGCTGTGGGCATGTTGAACCTCAGCCATGGAAGGAAGGGCCCCCTGAGGCGGGGGTCTAACTCCCTGAACCTCAGACCCCTGTGAGTTGGGGTCAACCTTATTTTGCTGAGAAGGAAATGGAGTCTCAGAGAGGTTCAGCAACTTGCCCACAGTCACACAGCTGGGAGGCAGAGGAATCAGGCTACAACGTGGGTCCGTGGGCCAGGGGAGTGTCAGGTGGGGCAGCCCAGCCTGGGAGCGGGGTTTCTGGGGGAGGAGTGACAGGTATGGCAGCGGGGCCAGGGCTGGGGCAGGGTGGGGAGGGCTGCGGGTACGAGGCGCTGGGGGCAAGCGGGAGGAAGAGGAAGAAGCAGGGTCAGGTGAAGGCAGAAAGGGGCGAGGAGGTGACCAGGTGTCACGGGAGGGAGGTTTAAGCAGTTACACACCCTCGGCTCGAATGAGGTATCAGGTGACAGCATTTTAAGTTCTATCAGTTTGAATTTTGAACTCTTTCTTGCTCATGGAAAACTTAGGCACTACAGAAAATTTGAAAGAATAGACAGACTAACAGTTTTCACGGTCTTGTGAGTTCCTTCATACTTTATACAATGACTTATTATAGTTGTGGTCACACTGTAGGTACACTTTTGTAACCAGCCTTTTTTACTTAATATTCTAACGTTTTCCATGTCATTATGAAGTCTTCATGGATATCCGTGGCTGTTTTATGATTTACTTAACTGGCCGTCTAAGCTTGAAAATTGGCTTTTTTGGTGCAATTTTCAATGTTATGTCTCTGGGAGGAAGATCTTTGCAAATAAAACTTTCATGTATGGATGTATCCTGACAGTAGGTTCCTAGAAATGGAATTACTGGTCAAACCACCTCCCAGCATTGTTGGAATGATATGCTGTTAGGAGTGCTGACACGAGCCTTCTAGGAGTGCAGGTGTCAGCCTTGTGCACACTAGCTGTTCACTCAGTGCATGTGTGTGTATCTCACAAGCATTTATTAAGTGCCTGTGAGGAGAGACTCCATTTTCTGTGGCCAGGCCAGCACCGTAGCGGCTGCCGGCATCTTGGGCTTGGCTGGGACGTGTGGGAAGTTTGATGGCACGTGATGTCCCAGCTCTGCCTGCCCAGGAGCCCGGGACAGGCAGCGCTCTGTGGCCGCGGGGTTCAGGCAGTGCTCACGCGCGGGTCTGGAGCTGCCTGCCTTCCCCACTGTCACGCTTAGGGACATGGAAGTACTGAGTGTGATGCTCCCATTTTGTCCTTTTATCCATGTCATTCGCAGATACTCAGGCTTGCTAGGCACTGCTCCGGGTGCTAGGGGCACAGCAGTTAACAACAAAGTCCCTGCCTTTAAGGAACTTCCATTCTAGTGGGAGGTAGGGACATGGGAATTGGGAGGAAACAGTCAGTGAACATACTTGATATGTCTAGCGGTGATAAACGCTAAGGAGAAGGGTGCAGTGAGAGGTCTGGACGGCCTCACTGATAAGACACCTGGCTCGCTCTAAGACACTTAGAGCGAGCCAGGTGGAGGATGTCTGAGAGAAGGGAGTTCCAAGCAGAGGGAACAGCAACTGCGAACACCGGAGGTGGGAACGAGCTTGTAACAACTGGGTACAGGGCAGGGGCAATGTGGCTGGAGCAGAGAGTGAGCAGGTGATGTGCTACGCGAGGCAGACAGTGAGGGGGCCCTCGTGTAGCAGAATGAGATCCAGGACCTGGAGTTCATTTTTCCATTGGCAGGTTTTGGAGCCAGAGGACCATCTGGAACAGTTGAGGCTAACCTGGTGCCTTTCTTGGATTTCCAGTGGGTGATCACGCAGGCGTGTGTTTGGTGGGAAAGCTCTGGGAGTGGAAGCCCAGGCTTTGGGAAGTCACTGGCTCCGTCAGCCCTTTGGTTTCCTCCTCTGTGCGATGAAGGACTTGAACTAGGAAACTGGTAAGGGCGTATTGAGCTTTCCAGGGCTGAGACCCTCTGTCCTGTTCTCAGTTAAGTGCTGGTTAGATCTTGGATTGTTTTAGTTGAACTAATAAGAGTATGTAAGTGCAATTGTTGACACATATTTACTTCTTAGTATGGTTGGCCGATCAGGTTTACTTTGTTACAGATAAGTCTTTCAGCCAGCTGTGGGTGGTCTTATAGTAGTGACAAGAAGCAGGTGGGGGATGGAGGGTACTCCCCCCCCACCAAGTGGTTTATCCACTCAACTGTCCATTTAGCCCACAGTTAATTATTGAGCACCTGCTGGGTACCAGGCACCGGGTCGTGGTCTTTAAAAGACCCAGACCCTGCCTTCATGAAGTTCACAGTCTAGTGCAGCAATGCTAGCTCTGCCGGAGGTTCATGGTGGGGAGGGACCCTGGTCGGAAAGACCAGGGTGCCTCCTACCTCTTGCCATAAACAAAAATTAAGTCAAAATGGATCAGTGCCCTAAATATAAGAGCTAAAGCCATGGAACTCTTAAGAAAAAACAGGGATAAATCTTCATGACCTTGGAGTTAGCAGTGGATTCTTGGATATGACACCAAAGCACAAGCAACAAAAGAAAAATAGATAAATTGACTTCATCAAAATTAAAAACTTTTGTATCTCTAAAGACATCAAAAAAGTGAAAAGACAGCCTACAGAATGGGAGAAAATATTTGCAAATCCTATCTGATAAAGGTTTAACATTAAGAATATATAATGAACTCCTATAACTAATCCAAATTAAGATAAACAACCCAATTTCCAAATGGGCAGAAGACTTGAATAGACATTTCTCTGAAGATCTACAAATGGCCAATAAGCACATGAAAAGTTGCTTAACATCAGTAGTCATTAGGAAAATGCAGATTAAAACCACAGTGAGATATCACTTGACATCTATTAGGATGGCTGTTATCAAAAGTATAGGTAAGGATGTGGAGAAATTGGAACCCTCTTATATGGCGAGTAGGAATGTAAAATGGTGCAGCCTCTGTAGAAAGCAGTTTGGTGGCCCTTCAAAAGGCCAAACATAGAATTCCTGTATGACCCGGCAATTCCACTCCTAGGTATATACCCAAAGGTAGATGTTTGGACAGAAATGTCATTGCAGCACTATTTACAACAGCCAAATGGTGGAACCAGCTCAAGTGTCCACAGATGAATGGCTAAACAAAATGTGGTCTCTCCATACAATGGAATATTATTCAGCCTTGAACAGGAATGCAGTTCTTATACATGCTACAGCATGGATGAACCTTAAACATTATGCTAAATCCGCTTATGAAATACCTAGAATAGGCAAATTCATAGAAAGTAGATTAGAGGTTGCCAGAGGTTGGGGGAGGGAGTAGGGAATTATTGCTTCATGGGTGCAGAGTTCCTGTTTGGAGTAATGGAAGAGTTCGGGGAATAGATCGTGGTGTTGGTTGCACAACATCGTGAATGTAATTAATGCCACTGAATTGTACACTTAAAAATGGTTGAAGCGGCAAATTTTATGTTCTGTTTAAACCACAGTTTAAAAAAAAGACCAGAGCAGGTAGTGCTGTGTCTGGGGGGAGTACAACTTTGTCAGGAGCCACTGGGTCTGGGTTCCGCTCTGTGCCGGGTCACCTCGGGCATGGTCCTTGCTGTCTTTAGCCTGAATCCCTCTTCTGATGTGGGAGCTGGACGAGATGACACGTGTAGTCTCTGGTGGGTCATGGGTGGTCAGGAGATGCCTTCCCATCCCCTTTCATTCCATCCTTCCCAGTGTAAAAGGATTGTTCTACCTGGTAGAAAAGACAACAGTAAATCTGTTGGTTTTGCCCAAATTATCATTAATTATCTGCTCATCTGTTCTGCCTTTTTTTGTCAGGTGGTGGTCTAGCCACTTCCTGTCACCCTGTGGCCATGCATCTTTGGTGGCTGGGTTTTTTTTCCTCCCTAAAGCAGGGCTCATCTGGGCCCAACCTCCTGACATTCGTGCCTGCCCTTGATCACTTGCTCCTTCTTCCCTACTCTCATTTACTGTGGGTCCTTTTGGAAGTCTGAGCCCTCCTTATTAGAAGTCATCTGAGCACCTAGCCATGGTTATGCTTCCACTTGCTGGAATACTATAAAACTGTAACAAAAAATGCCAGTGAAGTGTTTGAAATACCTGGACAAATGTTTCATTGCGCAATGATGGGAAAGAGTAGGCTGTATGATTATATAGACATGACGAGTGCAGCGTAAAAAGCAAACTAAAACCCTCCTGAAACAAGACAGCGCTGTTGGTGTTGTGTGACATGAGTGTGTCGTAGCAGCTGGTCTGCTGAGCTGCCCGCTTCTCCTTCCCTCCAGGGTTAGCGGCCTTCCGGTGCTCAGAGCCAACTTGTTTTTTTCACAGCCATGGAGGTAGGTAGGTTCTGCGCTGCCCAAGCACCTCCCTTCGCCGTATGAAAGAACTTCAAGGTTTGGATGTTGTGAGGTTGTCCTGGATCCTCCTGGAGACCCACTCTCCTGCCACACTCAGGATCTAGCTGCCTCCCCGCCCCCATTTATCACTTCCCCCCACCTCGTGGCTGCCCCCATGAGATCTGTTGCTTGGAGCCAACATGTGTGCCCCAAAAGTGAGCGGGCAAGGATCTGGTTGAGCTCAAGTTCATTGAGAAACCCAGTCTCCTGGGGGCTGCAGTGCGCCTGGGCCTGCATCAGGAGTCCTCCAAGTTCTGAGATCCTTGGAGGCAGGTGCCGAGGAAGGGGGCTGGCCGGCCACTCTCGGGATCTCCCTGGAAGGAGAGCTGTTAGTCACGGGGTAGGAGAGGCCCAGGCCAAACCCAGGGCCTGGCCTCAGGAAATGAGGTGGCCCACCCTGCTCTCCCGCGGTTAATAATTAACTCAGGGTGGCTGCCTGTCGAGCTGGAAGGGCCTTTAGACGTTCCGTGCACTCACTCCAGCCTACGCCTTTTGTAGAAGTGAGAGGAAGTCACTTACTATGTTTCCACAATTCTGAAAGATTCGTGTTCCATGTTTTAACTTCTCTGAAATCACGATCTTCACAATCAAAGGGTACTTTGGATGTACTGTTCCTTTAAAATAACTCTTCTGAAACACCTGTTGTCATTTTAGAACAGAGGGAAGATGGTAATAAATACCCGGTCATTACTCAGGTTTCTGATGTTGCAGAGTTAAAGGCAAAAAAGGTTTTTCTGGACCATTTCCTCCCTAAGAGGAAATTTACCAAAATGCGAGCTGTGGGGAGGGTTGATGAAGATTATCTCAAAGGGTAAGAACATACCTGGAGTCAGTAAATTGCAGAAACAATAGTGATTAAGTGGAGCCTTTTCCCTCCAGTGAATCACCTGTAATTCACCTTCCTCCGGTCATGTAGGATGGGGAGCTCAGTGGGGAGGTGTGTGATGCCCTGAACTGAGCTTGGGACCCTCACCCCGTTTGGCGGCTGACTGTGTGACTTGGGCAGGGTTCTCTGAGTCTCATCTACCTTCTGTGAAATGCGGACAGCTGTAGGAACCTTGGTTGCACCCCAGGATAGGAAGCCTGGGAATGGGAACGGCCCAGGGACTAAGACGGAGGGGGGTGGGAGGGGCCGTCATACAGGGGCAGTCCTCAGAGTAGCTGGTATTACGTGTCTGACGTGGGCCAGGGCCTCCACGGGGTTAGATACGAGATTGCCGCTTCTCAGAATTACTTACAGATGATGAAACAGACTTTGAAAGTTAATTTGTCCAGGGTCCTGGCAGCTTGGGAGTGGCGGAGCAGAGACTGGAACCCAAGTCTGGTTTATTCCTTCAGACCTCCAGTCGGCCCTGGCCTGCTGAGACCCCTGGCCACCCAGGGCCCCCAGGCAGTGGTGTCCCTGGTCAAGTGGCTTGAGGACTTCTTGAGATTAAAGAATGGATTGTATGTCTGTATTCCCAGCTCCCAGCATGTGGAAGGTCTCAGTACAAATAAATAAAGGCAGCAATAAGATATATTATTTTCATTTCATTATTCCTAAATACTATTCTGATTAGCATTTTTGGCACGCCTTTATAAGTCTTTTCTTTCTTTTTTTTTTTTAGAGTTAATGTGGTTTCTTTTAATTAATTTTCTGACCCCATTCCCACCCCCGCCCACCTCCAAGTCAAAGCCCTGGAAATCAGACTAGGCTACGTAAAAATACGTTTTTATCTTGGTCTCTAGACCTGCCGGCAACCAGTAGGGTCACTGTACCTAATATAACCTGAGATGGCCCCTCAGATTAAAACTTTACAGGCAGAGGATTTTAAAGCTGGAAGGCGACTTAGAGGGCTCTAAGCTGGGAAACCGAGCTAAAAAGAAATGGAGTAGTAACTTCCCAGGTCACTTCGCTGATTACAGACAAATAGGGCGGTGCTGGCACGGGGCGGGGGTGGGGGGGGAGTATTTTTCTGTGCTTCCTTGAGATAAAATTATGGTGAGGGCTGCTGGTGGTGAGGATTGGGTTTCTCTGGCCAGGCTGCTGCTGGCTTCAGACTCCTTGGCAAGAGCAGAGCTGGCAGGAAGGTCCAGTTGTGAGATTCCAGCTTCTTGGCTGGGATGTGCTGCGATTAGCACATCTCAAACCTTTCAAAGTGACTTTGGCTGTTTTCTTTTCTGAAGGCTTCTGCTGCTTTTGGCTGTAAAGGGGTGGGGGCTGGAGCCTAAGATAGAACTATTATGGACTGACACCCAAATGGGTGTGTCTGTGCCCCAAAGGCAAATATTAGCACAGTATTTTTGTAAAGTTGATGCAACTTGATTCATGTCCCTGTAAGAGTAAATTTATTCTATCCTGTTTTCCAGTCTGTTTGGGGCCCAGTGGAACTATCCAAAGGGAGAATGAGAAGAGACGGGTTGCTTAATTTTAGGTAGAAACTGCTCAATATTTTAGCTTTACGTACTGCTTTTTGTCTTCATGTTGTTTTACCCTCTATTTCATAGTTTGATGGGCCATTTTAGTTTTTTCCCCAAGATGGAGGTATCCATTTAGAATTATTTCCCATGAGAAATCCATTTAAGAAATCCAGTTTTGGACAGTGCCACTTTGAGTGGGTTTTGGCACTGTCGAAACAGAAATCATAATAGAATCTTGGTCCTGGAAGCTGGAAGCTCATCTCTCCTACCCCTTCCAGTGCCAGCCTACCCTCTGCAACTTACTCACCAAGGGCCATATCCACCTCCTCTGCTTGATCACCTCTAGTGACGGGGAGCTCCCTCTCTCCCAAGGCAGTCCCTTCCGTATTTGTGCAGCCCTGAGTGTTCAAAAGGTCTTCCTTCTGGTTTTTTTGTTTTGTTTTGTTTTTTCCTTCCATCTTCCACCTATTGAACCCTTGGGGTCTGAAACAGTCAGTCTAATCTTGGTAGTAGTAATAAGTACCGTTGATCGGGCCCTGCTAGTGCCAGTTAGTATGCACACATGTTACCTTCAGTGCTTAAAACAACCTTGGAAAACAGAATTTCCACCTTTCTATAGATAAGGACACTGAGTCTCGGGGAGGGTGAGTGATCTCTGTTAAGTTCACACAGCTGGTAAGTGTGAGCTGGGGTTCCAGTCCACATTTCTGCTTGATTCCACTGAGGCTGACCTTCCCACAGCCTCACACCATATCCTAATTCCCCTTCTGTGTGACATCCTGGATATTTGAAGAACCTAGTCTCCTCCCTCAGATTTCTCTAGGATTTCAGTTATTCCTCAGACACTCTGACTAATAAATCTGGCTCTGTGGGGTTCCTGAAACGTGCCTGTATTTCCCCTCCTGGCCTCTGCACATGTAGTGTGCAGTTTCTGGACTGCCACTGCTTCTACCTGGCTAGTTTCCCTTTATCCTGCAGGCTTCCCCGTGGAGCCTTTGTGTGCTGGTCCCGCCACCCACCCCAGCCTGCCTGGCTTGGGTCGGGAGCCTTCCTGCTGTTCCCCTGGCACCCTGGGCTTTCATCCCCCTTAGAACTCGAAACTCCAGGCATCTGTGCCTTCCCTCACCCTACTCCCTCGGCCTGGCCCAGAGCAGGTGCCCAGTAAGTAAATACTGAGTGAGTAAAAGGTACGGAACTCCTGCCAAAGTAATAACAAAAGCTGGAAGGAATCATAAACAAGATGGATGGGTCTGTGAAACTGTGGTCCTAGTCCCATGCAGGGATTTGGCTTGGAGGCTGTTGACAGCTTGTCTGGTGGTAGGTCCCACAAGTCTTCTCCCCCAGCGTGGTTTGGTTCAGCCCCTCAACAGCTGGCAGATGTCCCCTCTCTTCTTCCAGCAAGAGGCGGGCTTGCTGGCCTCTGAAGTTTCTGGGTTCACTGATGTGGTACGTAACGGGGGAGTTGACCAGTCACTGTTCAGACACGCTCGGGGTGGGGAGACTGGGACACAGCCCTTCTCATTTCTCCCCAGTGAAGCGTCCACGTGCGTGGAGAAGCGGCTGCAGAAGGCTTGGGTCCTGTGAGATACGTGGTTTAACACTACACCATGGTAACCTTTCCCTAAACGTTTTCTTTAAACTTCTAAAAATCTCATTTAAAAAATCTCATGGAAATGGTGTTAACATTTGGGAGACTGGTCCCCGGGAGGGGCATCATGTTTGGAAGGGGTGTGAGGCAGCTGCTCCAGCCTTCTTGAGAGCAGCACTCTCACACTTGGGATTTGTGCTTTTTTCCTCTGTGGTACTTCAAGAAAGAGGAAAGGAAAGAATGTGATGACGTCATTTAACGTCCTCACAGGTCGAACGTATTCTCTGGTCGCCTAGGAGCAAACTCTGTGTTTCAGGTGCTAGGCGGCTTCTCATCACAGCCCTGGACACTCAGCTCGCGGGTCATCGTCAGAGGTTGGTTTCTCTTTATAGCAACATCACCTCTGTCCCGAAATGCCTGCAGCTCCCACAGCATTCTTAGTCTTGCCCTTCAGGGAGCTTAAAACTACTTCTTGTTATCCTCCTGGTATCAAGTATAACTTTTCTTTGGTTAGTTTTGCAAGTGTCATGGTGTCCAGCCTATAAATAAACCCAACTCCATAATAAGAAAACTATTTGACATTTTGAAGTTGTACGAGAACAAGGGCGCTAATTACAGGTCTCATTGGAACACAACTGATCCTACAGATTACCCCACCCTGCTTCTAAGGGGCTACCGGTTGGAGGTCCACTCCCTGGGCAAGTTACCGGCTCTGTGGAGTAAAGGATTTGATCCCAAGATGGTACTTCTGGAGTATTAGGATTAATAATTGCAGGGTTGGGGGAGGGATAAATTAGGAGGTTGAGATTAACATATATACACTGCTATATATAAAATAAACAACAAGGACCTACTGTATATATAGCACAGGTAACTCTACTCAATTTTTGTAATAACCTATATGAGAAAAGAACCTAAAAAAGAATATGTGTGTGTGTGTGTGTGTGTATGTGTGTGTGTGTGTATATATGTATATGTATTACTGAATCACTGTGCTGTACACCTGAAACTAGCACAACATTGTAAATCAACTATACTTCAATTAAAAAATAAAACTGAACTAGAAAAAGAAGGATTAATAATTGCAGGATAATTTGGGTATTAAGCTGTGGGGTTAAGGAGACTTGTGTGAGCATTTTCTCCCATGCGGTGAATAATGTGAAGTCAGAGTTAAAAACTCATGAATGCATTCATGGAAGCATTTTTTCTAAATAAAAGGCATTAAATACTTTTATATATGCATACCCAAATTAAAAATAAGTCTTGTGCACCAGTACTTCCATTGTCAGCTGTGATTATTGTATTAATTAGCAGGCTTAAAGCTTTAAAGATGTTATTTAAAATTTCTTCGGTGTATAGGCCCAGGACAAATTAGTTTATTGGCTTTACCATTGAATTAGCAACATGAAAATGCCTCCCTTAATGAATAGATATTTCTAATTTAGTAAGTATTCAGTAGTGATTATGTTTACATTCTAAACTAGTTTTTAAAATAAGTTAGTATATTTATCTTTGTATTATTATGCAGTGTTGTACTTTGGAAATTAAAGCCAAGTAAGCGAGGAAAAAAATGGCAGAAGGTAGTGTTGATAAATTTACAAAAATTATAGTCATGGTGAATATTAAATTCCATGTACCAGTTGTATGGTAATATGATTATCAACTGCACATAATGTAAAATTAATAAAGTGAAATCGTTTTTTTAAGATATGGGCATGTCACAGATGAACTAAAATCACCGGTTTTTAATTAGTTGGAGTGAGTTTTATTAACATTTGCAAAGTTAATCATACAAAATGCATGTATATCTTTTTCTCTTCTTCCTTAAGACAGTGGTAGTTGACTGTCACCCACTTATGAGAGTGTGCATAACAGAAGGCGGTCTGGTCTTTTTTTATGACTTGGATATTATGAATTGTTAAGAATTGCTGTCTGTGAGAGACATGAACTAATTTGAACAAAGGGAGACGTCTGGTTAGAAAATATCACATGATAGAATCCTTTCTGAACTGAATTTATTTTCATGTTGCTTTCTTCCTCTGTTATGACCACAGCGCTAATTCCAGCACCAGCATATAGACTGGAGTCTGTTATTTCAACATTGCCTTAAGAAAGTGCTTCCCCAGACTGAGTGATGGGGCAGCTAAGCTATAGAAAACCCTCTTTGGCTCTGGGAAGCGACTTGTAATATAGACGGGAAAACTGACATGGGGTGCTGACCTAACCAAGCCCCTGACTCTAAGCACAGATGGTCAAAACTGAAAGGAAGTATCTGATTAAGAGTTTTCCACTGCCTTGGTGCTCAGACACCCTGCATCAGTGTCCCCTTGGGATGCTTATTACAGATGCAGTTTCTACCTGACAACTAAAGCAAGGCAAGGTCCTGGTTGGGATCTTGGATCAAGAGGAAAGAAATAAAGGGACATCATCAGAACAATTTTCAAAATTTTAGCATGGACTATAAGTGCTTTATTGATGTTAAATTTCCTCAATTTGATAATTGTACTGTGGTTATGAAATGTCCTTGTTCCTGGGAGATACCTGCTAAAATATTTCGAGGTAAAGGGGCATGATATCTACAACTTTCAAGTGTTCATTAGAAAGCTTTGGGGGTGTGGTGTGTGTATGTGCAGGGGAGAGAGAGAAAGCATATGTGACAAAATGTTAAGTTGAATCCAGGCCAGTGGGGATGTACAGGAGTTTCATTTTTCTTGCAGCTTTTCTCTAAGCTCAAAAAATTTTGCAAGTTTTAAAATGCAGTCTCCTGGGTTCTTACTAAACCAGAATCTCTGTGGGTGGTACCCAAGAATCTGTATTTTTTTTTTTTTTTTTTTTGCGGTACGACGGCCTCTCACTGTTGTGGCCTCTCCCGTTGCGGAGCACAGGCTCCAGACGCGCAGGCTCAGCAGCCATGGCTCACGGGCCCAGCCGCTCCGCGGCATGTGGGATCTTCCCGGACCGGGGCACGAACTCAGGTTCCCTGCATTGGCAGGCGGATTCTCAACCACTGCGCCACCAGGGAAGCCCAAGAATCTGTATTTTAACAAGCTCCCCAGATGATTCTTAAGTACACTAAAGTTTAATTTAAATCTCTGGTTAAAAAGAGTCTCCTTTTAATCACTGTTTCTGTTTCAGCAACTTAAATATTAAGTATACATTCTTGCAGTTTGATCTAATCTTGATCTAGTGCTTGATAAATAATAAATCCCCATCCAGATGTTTGTAAGTTTTACCTTTAGGAGGGAATACCCCCTAATCACTTACTTCAGCAGGGTGTAAGGAACACTTAGGCCCAGGTTAAGAACAGATTGGAACTTAGAAGCTGGCCTCGTGGGAGGTGCGGCCAAGCACCGGAAAGTGGTGGTTTTCCTGTCAGTATGCGGCGTGGTCGGGAGTGATGCGAGTGATTATTAAGGCCCCTGCTGGCCCCACCCCAGCCCAGACCCGGTTAGCCTGTGATGCAGCCCAGCTGCTGTGTTTACAGCGAAAAGGAGGAGGAAGCAATATTGGTATTAGCAGCTAAACAAATAAAACATTTATCTTAAATACATTACATACTGGTATTTGAGAAGCTCATAATCTGAGTCCGCCGCCTAGCATGGCTGATTGTATATGAATGTTTATTACTTTTCCATCTAGCGATCCATCTTCTGCTGATCAGACATCTGTTGGGGCTCTTAAATAGCCAGAAAAAGGGAAGCACGCTCTCCTGAGTTCACTAGGGAAAGGGAGGGAATTGGGAGACAGAGAAGGCCTTGTATATTCTGGGAGACTTTTAAAATGAGCTGACACGCGGATGATAAACGAGAAAGCATAACTATCCGTGTTTCCCTTGAGGAAGAGGGAGGAAAGCAGAAAGTCACGCTAGGAGGTGAAGTGTGTTCCTCTGGTGGTCACTAGGTGGTAGCATTGGCCTAGGTCAGCTTGAGGATGGTTCAGGTTGACTCCTGTAGGGAGCCAGCTGTGCCTCATTTGTGTGGTCTGCTCACACATCAGGTGTTTTAAAATCAGGACTGCTTTCTTCTTTTTGTTGTCTCTTCTTTTTTTCCTAACTGAAACTTTTGCACTCTTGAGCTAGAGATCTAGCTCTTATTCTTAAAAACAAGGGTATGAAATATCGTTAACACTTCTTTTTGAAATGATCAAAATGGAGTTGGGTTGCTTTCTGACTTTCTTCTCTAGTGGAGAAGACTACTACTCTCCCTTCTTCCTGCCTGTGGTTCGTTGGCTTGTGAAAAAACAAAGGTCCCCAGGTCAGCCTGTAGACCCTCAGAAAACAAAGCATCACTTCCTCCCTGTCTCGGGCTCCAGGGCAAGTGATAGAAGCCTTGTGAGCCAACCCTGACCAGGAGGGCACCCATGCCCCAGGCAATGGGCTCCTGCTTCAGGGTCCATTGAGTTGGTAAAGTAGCTGACAGGTATAGCACATCTACAATAACTGCGGGAAACACTAGCACAGTATATCTGTAAGTATCTGAAATCAGGATTGCGCTACAAAATCCAGAATCTACAGTCAGCACCTGATGGCACTGGAAGCTTAGCATTGTTTTTGTCTGTTAGTTTGGGCAAATTATGCTCAGAGACTGAGGCTGTCTTTACGGATAATTTATTTATCACGTGTTCACTGTGGGAATTATAATTTTTAATATGTCACAAGCCAATAGCATACAGGATGTTGACTGAAAAAAAAAATGCACAACCTAAAATTGAGCATTATGTTTTATTTGGCAGACTTTCTGAGGACTTCGAGCCCAGCAGGCAGCCTCTCAGATAGCCCTGAGGGACTGTTCTGAAGAGGTAAGGGAGGAGCAGGATATATAGGGAGTTTTTTCAGCAGTGACCAAGTATTCGGAACTTCAAACTGTTCATTAAAGAAAACCAGATATCTCAAATTAAGGAATTTAGCGCTTTTCTATGTATGGGAAGATGCAAGAGTCCGGGCTCACTGAAATCATTCCTTTGAATGATTAGCTCTTTAGGGCCAGTATCCAGTTCTTTCCCATCCAGAGTTCCCTAACCGTTGGGTGCACCGTTGAGGGTGGCTGCAGTGGCTGAGGGCCTGGCAGTGGGCAGCCCCGTTTGTCTCCATCCTGAGTTCCCTCAGGGCTCACCTTCAGGGGCAGCTGTAGTGGCTTGATGGCTGCAACATCCTTTGTTCACTGATAGGGCAACGTTTTTTCATTCATACGGATGATGTCTCTTAATAAGCCAAGAAAGAAAGAACATACTGCAAACCAACGGCACAGTGATTACACTGTTGTTCCAGGCAATGGGGAGATGAAAGAAAAATCCCAAGTTTAGTTGAGATGTCCCTTTCTAGGAGGTGGTTCTCGTAGAGTTCATCCTTCCAACCAAAAGCTGCTGGTTTAGGTCCCTCACCTCTGGGGCATGTAGCTTATGGGCGATCGCACCAGTGTTGCCAGGCAGGGTGGACTGGTCTGAAGGTTATTATTCCAGGAACCGTTACGTGGCTGGCACCACTGCCTATGAGGAGTAGCCTCGCCAAGGCAGGAACAGATGTCCCTTTTCTTCCTGAGACTGCTGCACTGTTTAACATCGCTGTTGACCAAAAGTAGCCTGGGCCTGGCAGGAGCAGGTGTCTCAAGACCTTTGGAGAGCTATTTAGATCAGCGAAGAGTAGCTTTGCCCAGGCCGAACACTCTTGAGTTGCTGGTCAACCTCTTCGTGTTTAGTCCATCATGTGATGGCCACCAAGCTGTTACTGCAGTGTCAGTGACATGATGGTCCTGTCCACTACAGGTCCGAGAGTTGGATAAGAAAGTCCTAATAGCCAACTTCAAAGCCAATTCATCAAAACAGGCTATTCAAAACAAGTTCAAACCACACTTTGTCTGAAACAAGCTTTCACAGCATGGATTTGAAATCGTAAGTCAGTACACAGCAGGTTGTTTAAAAATGCTTTCTATTGAGTGGTATGTGTCACATTGTGTAGGTATTTACACATGGTGATCCTGTGGCTCGTGGCATGTAGTGGGCTCCCACCATCCCATTGCACTGAGATATTGCCTAGGTCTGTAATGTTTTGCAAGTATAATCTTTGTTAAAAACTACAGTCACAGTAGAGCCTCTATTGTTATTGTGCAAAACAGATTCTAAAGCTGAGCTGCCGTGTTTGTTTGTTTGTTTGTTTCTTAACGCAAAGAACCAGCTGCGCTTCCACGTTGTAAAGTGCATCGGCTGCAGATGAAATCATCTGTGGTTGGAGAGGCCAGTGTGTTCCTGGTTGGGTTGTAGCTTTGTTTAGAATTAAGAGGCTTATAAAGGAAGCCATAGAAACCTCAAGTTCCCTAATTGCCACGGTACAGGAAACAGGGCTTGTTAGTCATCATCCATTGTCCTGAGCGGATTGTTTAAGATAAAATTTCAAGACAATCGGAAAACACCACATGACTCAATTATGTGGTTATGCAGCGTCAGGCTCGCTCTCATTCAGGTTTGCTTTGGGAATAATTGTGGGGAGAACGTTTCTGCAACTTTCATGAAATAACCAAATTATGATGTGAAATAACCAAATTATGATGTTGTTGGGTCCCAAGCCCTTTATGTAACAAGCAGAGATCATGTGAGGAGGAAAAAGTAGGTCTCTTCTGGGTTGCTGGTCTACTTGAGTCTGTCAGCAGATGGCTACAGGGTCTCACTGGGAACACCATTAACCCTGGTTAAGTTAGTAAGTTCCCACGGGTACACATGCTGGCACTGGACACAGAGCTGCTCAGGTGAGAGCAGTGTGAAAATCAGCCCTGCCTTGGCCGTGTCAGCCCGCGTGACTTTCACTTGGAGGCTCCTGTTTGAAATCACCCTAGGTTTTTTTTCTGTCCAGGGTTGTGATGTGATTTGCTCTCAGTTTTAGGGGCTCTGAGCAACTGCCCAAGTCTTGCACGTATACCCTCTGAATGGCTCAGATTTTGCGGAACCTATACCATTGTCCCTCAGTTATCTGAAGGGGCTTGGTTCCAGGCCCCGCCCCCCTGCCAACCTTGGACACGAACATCTAAGGATGCTTAAGTCCCTTATATATAGTGGCATAGCATTTGCATATAACCTATGCACATACTTTAATATACTTTAAATCATCTCTAGATTAATTATAATGCAGTATAAATGCTAAGTAAATAGTTGTAAGTATGACATAAATGCTATGTAAGTAGTTGTAGGCTCATGGCAAATTCAAGTTTTGCTTTTTCCAACTTTCTGGGATTTTTTTTTCCTGAATAGTTTTGATCCGTGGTTGGTTGAGTCCAAGGACGTGGACCCCTTGGATATGGAGGGTTGACTGTGTTCTAAGGCCCACCAGCTGAAACACCACCCTGAGGTTCCCTGAAAACCCGCTCCACTTCTCTGGCCCTTCCTTAGAGGGCTTCCCAAAAGGAGTGTCATTCTACACCACACCCCAGAATGCTGAATCACCATCTGTGGGTGGGGCAGGGACAGGCATATTTTCTGAAAGCTCTCCAGGTAATTCTGATGTGCACCTCCCACTAAGAACCACACTTGAAATTGTCCTATTATATCTTTTAAAAAAATTTTATAACCCACCCGAAATTCTTTAGACAAGGACTAAAGAATAAATGTGACATTTCAAATTCAGTGTAGTTAAAGCATTATGAACACATTTGTTGTCTTTTGATAACTTTTGGTCTTACTCAGAAAATGCATCCCTATTCTGATGACATTTTCCTTGGAAAGGGCAAGGTGGGGGTGGTGGCGTGGGTGGAATTTTGTAAGTGACAACAAGTTCCCTTCCACTGCCAGTCCCAGGAATCTTTTTATTAATATTTGAGGTTTCCTCTCCCCATCTGCAGAAGCAGGGAGGTTTTCTTGGAGCTTCTGAAATAGGGTTAGGGACCAAGGGTGCTCTTCTGTCCTGGGTGTACCTTCTACACAGCTTTCATCCCCTCTGTGTTTTCACTGCCTGCAGCTAAGCTGTGCTTCTGTGGTTCCCTGAGGCTCGTCTCTCCTCGGGCCTCTGGTCAGCTTTGTCCTCATACCTTCCTTGCTTCTGATTTCTGGATCTTGATCTCTGGCCCTGCCCTGACCTATTGGTGCTGCTTTTCTGGCTGTGTGTGACTGCCCTTCACAGTGTGGACCCTGGGTCAGCAGCTTCGGCGTCACCCAGGGGTCCGAGAAATGCAGGTTCTCAGGCCCCACCCAGACCTGCTTGCGTTCAAGGTTGCACCTTAACAAGATCCCCAAGTGATCTGTGTGCACGTTACAGTGTGAGGGGCATTGGTCTATGGGACACCACCACTCTGTGTTCTAATGGAAGCCTCCACTCTCATCCCATCCTTTTGTCCTGCCTGTTCCCACCAACCCAAGTTTGTCTATCAGGTTGTACTATTTTTTTTCCAGACTATCAGTCTTGGCTTCATATTTCATTTTATTCATTGACTCATTCAGATATTTACTGACTGCCTACCAGAGCTAGGTATTGGAGATGCAGTGAGCAAACCCAGACCCAGTTCCTGCCCTCGTGAAGCTCAGCTTCTAGCGGCAGAAGCAGATATTAAATACATCATCAGTTATAAATGTGAAATTATGATGAGCACTGTAGAGAGCCTATAACAAATGTATGAGTCATTAGGGACGCCAGGGAAGGCTTCTCTGAGGAGGTGATCCTTGTGCCAAGCACTGAGGCCTGAGTAGGAGTTCTCAGGTGAAGAAAAGCAGAAAGAGCTTCCCAGGCAGAAGGAACAGCATGTGCAAAGGCCCGGCTCATCATAGAAAGTTGACAGAGAATTAATTTTTAATTATTATTATTTTTTTTTTGAGGTACGCAGGCCTCTCACTGTTGTGGCCTCTCCCGTTGTGGAGCACAGGCTCCGGACGTGCAGGCTCAGCAACCACGGCTCACGGGCCCAGCCGCTCCGCGGCATGTGGGATCTTCCCAGACCGGGGCACGAACCCGCGTCCCCTGCATCGGCAGGCGGACTCTCAACCACTGCGCCACCAGGGAAGCCCGAGAATTAATTTTTAAAAGAACGTTAAATTGCTCTTAAGTCCTTCATCTTTATCTGCTCGTCCACCCAATCTTGTCAGATTGACACCTCCATTCCTAAGCTGAGGAGCTGGCCTGGACCCTTGTCCCTCCCGCCGGCACGAAGTGACCATGTGCTCGGTTGCATACCGCTTTAGTCTGTTAGTCTAACACTTCACAATTGCGTTCATTGATAAAACCGCTTTCATTACTGTTCCCTAATATACCATGCTCAGATTTTTAAACTGCTCTCTAATTCCCTCTCCGTTCATGTATTTTTAAAGTAAACTTTGTTGAAATATACATACAAAAGAAGAGCACAAATCTTAAGGGTAGAGCTTGGTGGATTTTCACAAAGTGAGTACACCAGTGTTATTAGCACCCCAATTAAGAGATGGAATTATAAGCATCCCAGAAGACCCCTGGACACCCCCCAGTCACTACATGCAGAGGCAACTGCTGTCCTGTCTTCTGTTGATTAGTTTTGCCTATTCTGAACTTTATGTAGATGGAATCACGCTATACAGGTCATCTATTGAGTCTTGGACGCTTTTGCTCAACACAACACTAGAGGAATTCGTGTTGTGTGTCACAGCAGCTCATTTATTTCCTTTGCTGTGTAGCCATGCATGGTGGGACTCCAACACAGTTTATTCGTTCTGTTGGGTCTTTTACAATTTGGAGCTGTTATGAAAATTCTTATGCATGTCTTCTAATGGATAAATGTATACTTTTCTGTTGGGAATATGCCTAAGAGTGGAATTATTTCACAGAATGTGCATATGTTCAGCTCTCGTAGATACTGCCAAGCAGTTTTCCAAAGTAGCTGCACTAATTTACATCCTCACTAGCAGTGCCTGAGAGTTCCAGTTACTCCACACCATGGCCAACGCTCGGTTTTGTTGGATTTCATCACAGCCATTCTGGTGGGGGTGTGGTTCTGTTGCTTTGAGGTTTCAGTTTGCATTCCTTTGACAGCTAATGTTCCCGTTTTCTACCTAGTTGTTTGTTTTTTCTCTTTTTGATTTGTAGTAGCTCTTTATATATTCTTTGTAGTTATATATTACAGACATCTCTGTGGGTCTTTTTTTTTTAAATAGTCTTTTAATGAATAGATGTTCTTAATGTAGTCTAATTGATCAATAACTATCTTCATATTTTAAATCATTTTTGCATCACATTTAGTTCTGTAAAACCTTAGAGGTGTAATACACAAATATATAAAGTTGTAAAACATTAACAAATTTAAAACCTGGGAAATATAAATTTAAAAGATTTAGACCAGGGAGATAATCAGACACAAATAAGCCATATAATTCTCTGAACGTGTTATAATTGAGCAATAAATATTGTTTAAAGCTGCTTAGAAGTCGAAACTCAGATGGAAACATGGTCCGTTATCTGGCTCTCGTTTATCTGAGCTCTTCAGACAGTTCTGTGAGGGTCAAGGCAGACAGGTGAGGGATGAATGGAATGGGAGGTATGTTCACATGGAACTGGTAATTTGCACATCAGAGCTAACCAGGTGTGTCTTCTGTTACAGGTTATTCAACGATAGTTATGACCTCCCGGTTACGTGCGTTCGGTGGAAGAATTAATAACATACGCACCTCAGAATTACCCAAAGAGAAAACTCGAGCCGAAGTCATCTGCAGTGTCTGCTTTCTAGATGGCTTGGTACAGACCTTTAAAGTTAATGTGAGTTCTCCAAATTTAATTTTTTCTGAATTAATGCCCCTAAGAAATACTTTTCATCTGTTGGTTTATAAAATGAAGAGAAGTTATTTTAAATTAAAAGCTTGAGGTCTCAGATCTTGTATGTTGAGATTGAACTAGAAATATCCTTAAAAACTGTGTCCGTATTCTTACCTCTACCAGGCGTGTCTTCCCCCCTCTTCTTCGTGAACTGTGTGAGTCTTAGATGTTACTGCTTCTGTGACGTCTTTGACTTCCTGGGCTGATTCTCCAATAATGGTGCCCTGTGTGTGCTTTATTAGGGCCCCTGTCACATTGCATGAATAGTAGTTGTAATTATCAGGTTATATGTCACTCTTTAAACCGTGAACTTCTGGAGAAAGGCAATAGTGTCATTTCCCCTGTACCTGCCTCACAGCAAGTACTCATTAAATGTGCAAATGGTAAATGGTGGGTCCTTTCTGGAGGGTAGTGAGATGGTTAGCCTCCCAGATGGCAGGGCTCAGGGAGGGCCTGGCTCGTCCCACCTCAAGCAGAGGCAGGGCTAGAAACGGGGTCTCCAGTCCTACGTCAGCAGTAAGATGCCTAACCAGTAGCCGTCCCTGATGCCTTGCCCCTCCCCAATCACCACTGGGCGTTCGTGACCTTTGCCTGTCTCTCCCATCCTCTGACCGGTTCTAAGGGGGTCACCTCTGACCCCAGATTGGCTGCCAGCATCTGCCCCAGCCTGGAAAATTCAGTGTGCAATGGAAGGCGTCAGAAAGAGAAGAGAGGGTACCGGAGAACAACTCGGGGATATTAGAAGGCCACAAGAATTTGAAGGGTGACAAAAAGTGGTCCCTGCTGGGGTCTTCCCCCACCCATGAGTTTGCCTCCTGCTGACCCCAGGTCACCGTGGACGTTGCTGGCTGAGCAGGCAGGAGAAGAGGGCGTGTGCATGAAGTCGCTGCACAGGGGCTGCTCGGTAGAGGCCCCGAAGGTCTCTTCCAGTTGCTGTAAACTGACAGCTTAGTTCAGACATGGCTCCTTTGTTAAAATTTATGTTGTCTGTCTTGGAGCTGTTCCTCAGTCATATATCTTCTTCCTGACAAGAACATGAATGTTTATTCAGCACATGTTTACTGAGCACCTACTACATGCCAGGCTTTGTTCTGGGTACAAAGAATACAGCAGTGAACAAAACAGAGCAAAATCCCTGCCCTTTTAAAGCTTACATCCTAGAGGGAGGAAACAGACCATAAACAAATGTGTACTATGTCAGGCGGTATCATGTACTTAGAAGAAAAATCGGGATAAGGAAGGTGGAAAGTTAAGGACAGGGCGAGGGGTGGGGTTGTCATTTGTCATTTTATAGAAGCAATTCAGGAGGACCTCACTCATACAGTGACATTTCAGAGGTGACCTAAAGGAAGTAAGGGGAGGAACTGTGTGGTTCTCAGGAGGAAGTGTGTTCCAGGTAGAAGAAACAGCAGAGCAAAGGCCCTGAGGTGGGGTCCCCTTCCCTTAGTGTGGTTGCAGAACAGGCTAGAAGCCAGTGCATCTGGAGTGTAATGAGGAAGGAGGAGGGGAGGAGGCGATGAGGTCAGAGAGTTAACAGGTGATGGGTTCTTTTGTTTTGTTTTTCCTAACAGCCGTTTCAAGAGATTTTCTTTAATATTGTAAAATATTGTGAAGGACAAGTGAGCTAGCAGACACACATGCACCAATGTGCCTTTCGACAAGATTATCCCCTACTCCCACATCAAGGTGGACGTGAGTTTGGAGAAATGAACACAGCAGATGGTACAGACAGAAAAAACACCGATAAAAAGGATGGAATATAACACTGTACTTGGTCATTTTCCTATGTCACAGCAGAACATTTTGGTGCAAATAGTTAATTTTTTCCTCTTTTCCACTTAAGTCTGGAGAGAAAACCCAACTTTTTTGGTAATAAAATAGGTGGGTTTTTTTTTTGTTTGTTTGTTTGTTTTTTGCGGTACACGGGCCTCTCACTGCTGTGGCCTCTCCCGTTGCGGAGCACAGGCTCCGGACGCGCAGGCTCAGCGGCCATGGCTCACGGGCCTAGCCTCTCCGCGGCATGTGGGATCTTCCCGGACCGGGGCATGAACCCGCGTCCCCACCTGCATCGGCAGGCAGACTCTCAACCACTGCGCCACCAGGGAAGCCCTGTTTTGTTACTTTTTTAACGTACCTTTCTTCCTCTTGAGGGGGATAGGGGGATTGTGTAGAGCCTTGTAGGTCGTTCTGAGCACTGGCTCTGTTCTGCATTGGTGAGTTTAGGCAGAGACCTGACATGACCTGACTCAAGTATCACTCTGGATGCTCAGTCGACATTAAACTGGGGGAGGGGGTGAGGCAAGGGCTGAGACTGTTAGTCTGGGGGAGAGACCATGACGATTGGACAGGGCGGTTAATGCGGCTAAGAGTAAACCAAGTCTGGAAATACTTTAAAGGTGGAACCAGTGGGATTTGGAATGTGAAAGAGCCCTCAAGGTGACTCCCAGGGTTTTTGGCCTGAGCAGTGGGCAAGATGGAGCTGCAATTATAGAAATGGGAAAGCCTGCAAGACAAGCAGGTTTGGGGGCAGAAATAACTGGTTCTGTTTCGGACATGGTGCGTTTGAGGTGCCTGTTACTCGTCTGCGTAGAAATGGCACTAGGTACACAAAAGAAGAGTTTAAGGGAAGGGTTTAGGCTGGGATACATATGTGGGTCTTACCAGGGTAGATGTGGCACTTCAGGATCACTTGAGAGGTAAATAGAGAGAAGATACGCATGAGGTTCGGTGTTCAGCGGTTGGGGGGATGAGGAGCAAGCAGGACTGTCCAGGGCGATAAGGGGAGGCCAAGAGGGGGTGAGAATCCCAGGTAAGAGTGTATTCTAAAGAGGAGGAGCGATGAGCCCTGTAGAGGAGAATGCGGACGGCGTCCGCCCAGAGTGATGATCACGTGCCTGGCGTTCAGTGGGCACCCAGTCATCTTCAGTTACGAATGCCGTTGTTATTGTCACTGCTGCCTGTGCTGCCCCCCAAGCTTCCAGCAGCCTGGTCAAGGCTGACTCACACTGAATTTCAATTTGAGGGCCTGGTTGCAACTTCAAATCTCCGTCACTTTATATGTTTCTGCTCCTGGGGGTCATTTGCGCTGTCGCATTCAGATCCTTCAGCCCAGGTCGTCTTATGACCAGGAGCGGCCATCCTCGGGGAAGCTGACCTGGACGTTGGCTGTTCTTAGCTCTGCCCAGAGAGCGAGGCTGTCACGGACAGTGACCTGATGTAGCCGAGATGACCTCTTGTGGGGCAGGCGCCAGGCGGGGAGGGCTTTTCTTATCAAAAATGTATCTTGTTTCAATTCCTTTTGAGAACTCGGTGAGTTGTGCAGATACTGGAATGGATGAATTATGCACTCCAGAGGGGAGAGTGGCAGTGTGCTGGTAACGGGCAGACTCTGGCGTCAGACCCTCCTGAGTCAGGCAGTCAGACCATCCGTCGGCTGACAGCACAGGGCACGGAGCCTCTGAGGCCTCTGTTTGCTCATCAGCACAGGGGATGGTGTTGACAGCTATGTGACATGGCTGCGAAGACTGAAGATCATATATAAAAAGTGCAGAATACCGTGGCAGGCTCCTTGTAGTTGCCCAATAGATTAAAGTTATTAATAATATATATTAAACGTAATATAAAATCATACAAATAATAATTTCAACAAGGGGAGCAGATAGCTCTTTGCATAAAGAGTATCTCGTAATTCGGAGGGAGAATATCTCATGATTTAGAGTATGTGGACCAGGTCATCTTTTCCACACTGTCCTGATTCCCCTGGGATGGGAGGTGACCTGGGAAGTGGAGGAAGCAGCGGGAACCAGGGCCCTGGGGCAGGAAGGGGGATGTGTTCAGGATACAGGCGGTGCCTTGTGTTCCCACACTGTGGGCCAGATAAGTGAGACTGTCCCAGAGAAGCGGCTGCAGGAGGGAGTGACAGTTATCTAATTCTCCTCATCCTGGTCATGGTGACCTGTTTTCAGGTACATCATCTGCTATCAGGTGCTCAAAAAAGCTGCCTTTGCTGGTTCTATACATGGTCTCTTTCTGACTCACATTGCCCTTAAGTTAAATGGTTTGGTTCAAAGGATTCCCAAGAAGTCTGCCTGTTAGAGGAGAATTCGCGATTCCCCACCCCTGTGCCTTCGTGCTGCGCCTTCCGCTTTGATGCCTTTTCTTAGCTCCTGCGCCTGGAGGGAGGGCCTGGCACTCAGCCCCGTCAGCCTCCCAGAACCAGGTCAGGGACTGCTTTCCCTTGTCCCCAGGTTGAGTCACCCATTTGTGTTGTCCTGTGTGTGTTCACTGTGCCCCGAGTGTTTTTTGGCACTTGACACACCGGGTTATGGTCGCTGCTTGCACGGCTGGCCTCTCCAGGAGGGCAGGAAAGGGACACGTGTTATGGCTCTGTCCCCACGCCCAGCACTGTGCCCGGTCTGAAAACACTGAGTGGCGAAGGTGTCCGAGTCCTGCTCTGGACGTGAAGTGTGGTTGAAAGTCTCCGCTGGCTTCTCACCTCGGATGCCGGGGAGTAGGGAAGCAGATAATCCTCCAGTGTCCCTTGCCAGGTCACTTGGAGGATATTTCCAATGGCATTTGCGTATTCTTAGCTGTCTTCCTTCATGTTGTTATAGGGTTTTCCTCCCTATGTATACTTGCATGGCGCCTGAGGATTAACATTTTGCTGTGGATAATCCGTGGGTAGGTCACGGAGAGTTTACTGTCATTGGGATACCTGAGTTTTCCAATTTAGACATGATCGCTTGGGAATCTCAGCTAAGAGGAAGGAAGAAATCTTAGAAAATTAAATTTATCTCATTCTCTTAAATCATATTTATCTTAGCCCTACTTTCCATATGTTCCGTGGGGCTTCTTAATTTGGGATTTATTAAATTCTTATTACTATTTCTTATCGTAGGGTACCTGTGTGCATGAAATCTCTCTGCGTGTTTTAACACCTTCTTGCCTGCAATAAAGACTTTTAAACACCAGTTCTTAATTTGTTTTAAAATTTTGCCCACTGGACATTTTTTTCCCCTAGAAACAAGATACTGGTCAAGTTCTCCTGGATATGGCTTACAACTACTTGGGCGTGACGGAAAAGGAGTATTTTGGTTTGCAGCACGGTGATGACTCAGTGGACCCTCCTGTGAGTACCCTCCCTTGAAGACGTGCTGGGCCCCCCCCCCCCCGCCCTGCTGCGTTTGGTTTTATATCTTATGTTTTCTTACCCAACAGAGATGGCTTGAAGCAAGCAAACCCATCAGGAAGCAGTTAAAAGGTGGGTGTGACCTTCCCATGTCGGTTGAACACTAGGTATTAGTGTATCATGGCCCATTTCTCTCCTCCAATCCTCAGCGTACCCGTAACATCTGGTACCTGGATTCCAGGTGGTCCAAGAGATGTGAGTAAGCTGACTTCTCCCTGTCTGACTTCTGAGTTAGCAGAGATGCTTCCAGGTCAGCCCCCAAGGGTCCTCACCAAATATGGGCAAGAAAGGGAAAGGTGAAAGAAGACAGCTAAGAGCAAAGGAATTCCACATTTCATTTTATAGGAAAGAAGGGGAAGAAGGATGGCCTTTTTCAGCCCAGTGTGAGAGCCAGGATGGGAAAGACACACACACACACACACACACACACACACACACACACACACAGAGTCCTTTTCAACAGCACAGTTCCATTCACAGGAAACAAAGGCATGGGTAAATAGTGTCACAGACATAACACATGAGTGTATCCCAGTGCTGTAGGTTAATTCCCAGTTAGGTGGGTTTTCGAACCACACCTCACTGCACCCTTCACCTGGTTTTCCAACATCACGCTCTCTGTTCCCCTTTATGCACCTTATGCCCCAAACCCGGCCGACATGCAGGGCCTCACGTGCACCCAGAGTTACAGAACCACCCACAGGTACCCAGGTACCTGTACACAGGTACGTTCATAGGTGCACACACACCATTAGAGTCTTTGATACAATCCAGAGATAAAGACAGAGGGTACTACTGAGAAGGGAGGGTGGAGCCCATAATGAACTAATGTAGAGGAAATCAGTGAGGGGGGCAGGGTGGGAAAAGCTTGAGTTTCACAGAGCCAGAAAGTGCTGGAAAGGGCCTGTGAATATATACTGAGTGATGGAGAGGAGAGAAATTGATGTGAAGAAGAGCATGGGATCTTAGCAACACAATCTGATCTTCTCCTGTTCCCACATCCAGCAAAAGAAATGGGCTAATTTTATCCTTGCAAGCAAATGGACTCTTGGCGTTGTTGCAGAAAGCCATATTGGAGTATATTAGCTGTGTAATATTTGCTACTGTATTAATCATTTTTAGAATTCACTTTGCATTAAAAGCATGAAATATTTTGCAGTATAAAAATGATTTTAAAATGCAGAATCAAAAGACTCAGTGCTATAAGTCTGGTGTTATCATTGGCTGTGTGACCCAAGGCAGGTCACATCTCCAAGCCTGGTGGCTAACCTGTTACACAGTGCAGTCGACAGCAGCCTAGCTTACTTATAGTCACGGCAGTATTTAAATTCAAGCGTGTACGTGAAAACATTTGAAAAGTATGAAATCATTATATATGTGGGAGATAACTTCTTTGTGAGTTTTGTATAATCTGTTGATTTAAGGATTTTTAAAGTTCCTAATACAGATAATGGAGTGCATTGTTTGAACACATCCCTAAGTTAAACATGTAATAGGAATTAGATGATTCCTCATTTTATGATAATGTTGCAAAAATATTTTACTTCTTGTAGACTTGGAGATTTCTGAACACTTAACTAACTTATGCACTCCTTTTTTGAAATTAGTCCTTTTATTGATGGAAAAAGCTGTGGTCTAGTGAAAAATGCATCACTTATGGGAGAGTAGCCACTTACATACATTGACTTTTTTAAAGGGAAAATTTAATTTGTTTTTGAAAAATGTTGTAGGAGGTATCCCCTGTACCCTGCATTTTCGAGTAAGATTTTTTATACCTGATCCCAACACACTGCAGCAAGAACAAACCAGGTAATAACATTTTTTTTTAAGTTTTCTATTTAGTATATAAAAATGAGTAACGTCTGAAAATGTACTCTTTAATTTATCACTGTGGCCAGATACTTCACTTGGGTATAACTGTACCAACAGTTACGATCCCAGTAAAAATTGGGGGGTACACGTATTGAAATTTTAATCGGCGAATTCATTTTCATCTTGAGCCTCCTGATTTGGTGCCGTTCCCAGCACGCTCCCATCCACCACCTCCTACCTTCCCCTTCCGTCCAGCTGCCCCTGCATGTTGAGCACCTGTGTTCAGGGACCGCAGTTATTTTCTGCTACTGCGACCAGGAAGTTTGTAAAACAGTCATCTACCTGTCAAACAGCGCAGTGTCTCTGAGGGGCTAGGATTGAGCTCTTTAGGAGAAGGAGAGGTCTCTGAACTGAGAACTTTCTATCAGATCCCCTGTTGGTAGGAGCTGCAAAGGAGAGGAGGCCGGGTCAGTGTCTTTCCTCCGCCTCCGTGAATCTGTGGCTCAGGCAATCCGTGAAACAGATAAGGGCCAGAGGGCTGTGAGCCTTGTTTACCCCTCCAGGCTTGGCGCAGGTCCTGGCCCTGGTGCTGAGCTGGCACGTGGGCTTTCTGGATGGGGACCTGTGTTTGGAATGGAGGGGCAGGCACAGGAAAGTTGTTGCTGTTTGAACATGGACTCTGCAAGCTCCCCTGGGCCTCTCCTTCCCCTCCCCCCAGGGCAACAGCCAGCCCTTCTATTATTGAAACGTTTGTTTTTCTTAGGGAGGGAAACTCTTCCACCAGAAAAAAAAGCAATGAATGTTCAGGATTATTGAATCCTATCCTGTGCCCATTGTGGCCATGAGACCGTCACCAAGGAGGAGACATTAACTTGGACATAAAGTGCTCTTTCGTTTTTTCCTTTTTTTTTAAAAAAATGGTAATCACATGATCCCATTTTAACTTTTAATGTGTTTAAAGGCCAAATATTAGCCTATTACTGTTTTGTCTTCTTTGTACACCTCTTCCCTCTACAATAGAAGACGTTGGAGATTTGACTTGTGTTTACTATTAGGTTAAATTTTAAGCGGGTATAAGATGTCCTGCATGACTCATTGGGTAACCACAGGACATACACGTGATGCCTTGAGTTTTCCTCATAACAGCTTTTCATGCTGGTGGACTAAGGGGGAGTGTAGGACACTCAACTCAACAGGTCAGCTCATAAGCCGGTGGATGCAAAGTGGTGACATGATCTATGAGAATATGTTTGAAATGATCCCCATCAAGGGATGCTTTAAAAAATGTCATGATGGATTTTATGTGTGTGTGTGTGTGTGTGTGTGTCTATATATATATATATATATATATATATATATATATATATATATATAAATTTGTGTGTGTGTTTTTAACCAATGGTGTTCTTTTTGTAATCATAACCCCACAATAAAAAATATATTTGCTTTGTAGTGCATTACACAGATATATGTAAATTACTGAAGCACACATTTCATGAAACAATAGTAACTGCAAAGCACTCTTAAGTGTTCTATTTTCTTCTTTTAAAATGTCACTTGAGGCTCATTAAATTGATTTTCTTACCCACTGAAGGGTTCCCACCCCAAGTGTGACCTGCACTGCCTAAACCAGTGGTCGTCCCTCATTGCCCTGTGTCCTCCCTGAGATGCTGCCGCCCTAGGGTTGCGGCTGCCAGAGTCCCTTAGTGAAGGGATCACTCACACCAGCCTAACCCGGGAGCCCTTCTCCAGGGCCCCTCTCGGTCGTTGGACGCTACTTCCATACCCCACAGGACAGCTTCTTTCTGCTGAGCCTCCCTGTCATTTGAGGGGCATCTGAGGAAAGGTAGGGAGCTCAGGATGGAGAGAAGGCTCGGAGAAATGAGGGCTGCTTTCAGATCTTCCAAGGGCTGTCATGGGAGAGGGGGAATTAGATGTGCTCCGTGGTAGCATTACGGCCAGTGGGTGGAGACTACAGAGAGGCAGATTTTGTCTGAAGACAAATAATAGACTAAATTTTGTTCTTCCCTAAGTTCCAGATAAAATTCGGTTTGTCCGTGTCCCTCCTAAAAGTCACTAGTTCCAGACTGACACTCAACCCCACTGCTCAACCTCCCATGGTAAGATGGGTGGTCCCCGCAGCGTGGAGTAGAGTGTAGCTGTCACCTTCCGGGATGTGGGTAACAGATTTCTCTTAACACAGCAGGAGTCATGGCAGCAGCCACCCCTGTGGCTCCTACAGAGCTGGGGGATAGCCAGGACCGCCAGATCTTCTTCTTAGGCTGGGCCAGGCTTCCACCATTAATTCAAAAAAGTTTTGTTTTGTTTTTACTTTAATGAAGAGTTTTGCCTATATTCCTGGCACTTAGTGTCTTTTTTTTTTTTTTGAGGTATAGTTGATGTACAGTATTATACATAGTATCTTTTTAAAGCCCCAGCTCTGTAGCCTATGCAAAAATAAGTTCCCCTTTAAAGAAATTTCGCTCTCAAGGGTCAAAGGAGGAGTATAGAGGTGGTGTTGGTTCTTTGCTGTTTGTTTACTAAGGATCTAGGCAGGGAGGCGTTTATTGCTTTTTTCTGAAGTTGATGTCATGGATTGGGGTGCACTCCAGAAATGAGCGTTAACGTTCCTGAAGTCAGGCACACAGCATCTCTTTTAAATGACTTCCTCTATTCTAATTGCTAACGTCTCCTTGATTATGAGCCTCCACAGTGGCTGTTTCTGATCAATTTAGGCCGTTCTAAACAGACTTTCATATACGGGCAGTCTCAGAATCAGGCTCTCTCAGGATTCCTAGGAGGTCTCCTAAGTTTGGGCATCATTGCACTATTCTGATCTCTTTGTGTATGATGTCCTGGGGTTGACTCAGAAACGTTGCTGAATATATGACAAAGTAGCATTTGATGACCAGGGGTCTCCAGGTTCCCGTTCTCCTTTACATCCCGAGGAAGACCTTCCGCTTAGCTGCGCTTGTCAGTGAAAGTCCAGATTTACCACTGGATTATCTGTAATTCTGTTCCTTCTCTTCTTTCTCTCAGTAGCATTATAGGAGGAGAGAACACTTAATTCCAGTTGAATTTCAGCTTGGATAAATATAGGAACAAACTAGAAAGGACCAATTGTGTTCTCCTAGGTGGAAAAGATAGAGATTCCAAATTGGAATAAGAGAGAATCAGCAAATGTATGTCACACCATCTCTCGATGCTCTGGCATTCAACACGGTAGGAGTAGTTGGTGATAATTACAGTCAAAGTAATATCAGAGTTAGGAGATGGATCCTAAGCTTTTTAGTCATTAGACGCATAAGAAATTTGTAGCATAATCAGATTGTTTTCATAGCATGCGTGTCCAGCTTGAAATAAGACATAACTGACCCCACATAACCCATACAGCATCCGTATCCTCATCAGTAAAAAATGGAGGTAGCGGTACCCACCGCAGAGTTCTTACGAGGTTGAAATGAGGCGATAAGTTATGAAGTACCACACACAGCCCAGAACTGTGCAAATACAGGGTTGTAATACCATGTGACGCATTCACATCTCAAAACACTGGCACCCTTAACCTTTAAACATAGAAATTAGAAGGAATATTGAGACTGGTTTGTTTAAATTGCTGAAATTCTCTCTCCTGGCCCTGAACACTTCTGCTGCATCTGTATTGGATTTCAAGAATTTTCCCTTTTGTCATCTTGGCTAGATGCTGGAATGTCTATCTCGTGTGAATCCAGGCTTTTAACAGAGAGTGGGAGGCAGAGGTCAAGTGTCACATGTATGCCGTGTCCCTAAATATAACGGTCTCCAGGGCCCTTCCCGGCCTGCACAGCACTGCTGATGCCTTGTGATTCCTGCTCCCTGGGTGGAGGGTCCTGTGACTAGCCAAGAACTTACCAAGTTCTGCCCACAAATCAAGTCCCGGGTTTTGAAGCGACATTGCTGGGAACTCACAGACAAGTGTAGGATTCACCCCGGAGGCCTGGCAGCCTGTAGATGACTGATGTCTGTGCTTTTGCTCGGGCATCCACACTTCCTGGGACACAGGAAAAAGCCCAGCTGGGTGTTTGCAGCCCAGCCAAGGAGGTGTCTTCCTAGATGCTCCACCTCTCAGTAAGTTCACACAGAGGGAACATAGGTGTGCAGATGTTCAGAACAGCAGCCCCTCGGTGTGCGGGGGGCTGCCCGTGGGTCCTGGTGCTCTCAGCTACCCCGAGTTTGACTGGGAAGGTCCAGGCCGGGGGCGCTCATTGGCAGCAGCAGCAGCTGGTTGTTTGGGCTGCTCTCACCCCGTCCATCCTTGCTCAGCCATCCCAAGACAGCATGTGCGGGCGGGAGGCCGGCTGGAAATGCCCCCCGCCACTACCCACTGAGACTAAAGCAGCCTCACGAGCCATTGTTACAGAAGGGGCGTAGCTTTGCAGTGTGCTAAACAGCGCCTGATACTTGAGACAAAAATACGTCTGTGTGTGTTTTGTTTTTCACATGTGCAGGTCTTGTCCTTGACTCATCAATTTTTTTTTTGGCTTATTTTGAGTATTGTGAATTAATGAAAACAATTATTTCATAGGCATTTGTATTTCTTACAACTGAAGATGGATATTTGTGAAGGAAGGTAATGAGACTTTCGCATTCTTCTTTTCCTGTCAGTCGCCCCAGACTACTGAAATTCCTGGGTTTAATCTAATGAGCGTACATTTCTGGTAACAAATGAAATGTAAACAAAGAATGGATGTTGAAAGCAGCATCCTGCTTGGGACATCTGTTTCTAGCTTGGTCTGGATTGGGAGAAGCTGAGGATTGACAAACCTCATTTCATGTTGTTTCAGTTGTATTACAGAAGGTACAGTTATCTTTCTGGTAAAGACCTGAGAAACTTTAAAGGGAGGGAAGGAGAGATCCCGAATGTAAAATGGGCTTCATCCAGGAAAGCAGATCAAGCCCAATTCAGGTCCCGTCTGAGCCCCTTAGTACCCAGAGGTGACTCGTTTTCTCTCTGGGGAACTTGGCTGGAAGACAGGAGCACCGTCCGTGCTTCAGCACTTCTTGTGCATCAGGACCACCTCTGTGGCTGCAAAGTATCTGAGAGGCTCAGGAAGGGAGGAGAAATTCCAAGTCAGTGGTCCCTGAGCCACCTTCTCCAAATCCAGAGTCCTTTCTTGACTTACAGGAGACACTGCAGCAGGTAAACGGGTGGGAACAGCCACGTCTTACTCTCATCCCCCCCACCCCCTCTTTCCTTTTACTGAGGAGGGTCTTCAGAAACCTCCACTGTGCTTCCATGAGGGACCTGGCAGTCTGGCTGGGGAAATGAGACAGAAGCTCGTGAAGCAGTTGGGACCAATATGGGCGGTGGAGCCCACAGCCATCATAGGTTTTAGGAGAAGGAGATGCCGGTGTGAGCTTTGCGAAGAGTGTGGATTGCTGTGATGAGTTGGAGTTGGTGGAGAAGTGAGGAGTTAAATCTCACTGGGCAGAGAGGACATCGCCTCCCCCCGCACAGTCCCAATTGGAGACCACATGCTGGGGGCCTACAGCAGAACAGAGAGAGAGAGGGCTCTTGCTGTCAGAGACCTGCGTCTTGGGTCCACCAGGCAGAGGAGCGCTGTTGAGAGTTTTAAGCAGGAGGGATTTGGCAGGAACAGAATCTATAAAAAAGGCTAGAAGAGGATGAGGGGCTTTCCTGAGGCAGCCTTCTTATATTTCAGGGTAACTCTAGGTTGAAATTACCCACCCCTGTCCTGGGTCCAGGCTGCCTTCTGTGGTGATAGAACTAGTTGTGTCTTTCTTTTCTACACACTGACTTGTTTTCCCCACACGTATTTTGCAAATAGCACGTGTTACGAGATGGGCACTGACTGTGCTGGTCCAGTGAGGCTGGGCCCACTACCCCTACCTCGGGAGCTTCCAGTCTAGCTCTTCAAGTATTAGAAATTGGTCGTCTTCATTTGTTCTTATGCCCCTTGTTTTGTGTGAATCAGTAGAAACCTGTTGAGGGCCACGTCCTGGCTTAGATCCCTGACATCCTTGTCAGGCCTGCAGGTGGCCCTCATCTCTCTGGGGGTGGTGGGCTGTCAGGGTGGCATCCAGCCCTTAGTAGCCGTGGATCTCTTGACAGATTCAGTGGATCTAGTTAGCGTTTCTCCCGGGTTTGAAAGGTCTTGTTCATCCCCTCCTCCCTGAAGAGATAGGTGATCTTGTCTGACAGATGGAGACCCTAAAGCCTGGAGAGTAAGGAAGAAATCTGTCAAAGAACATGGTGTTCTTTAGTTTTTTATTTACACCATTCTTTGGAAATGTTGTTCTTCCTGACTTACTCATAGGATTGTTTCTTCCATCTGGACTGAACCCCCTTAGCCACTCTCCTAAGCTTTTCCCTGAATCCCATTCACCTGCTCTTCCTGTAGCAAGGACACCAACTTAGATTTCATTGAAGCCCATCTTGGTAGGAAAGTGAATGCTGATGTTTGCTTTTCCTTTGGGCCCTCTGGGTCTCCAGATGATCGAATATATAGCAAGCATCCCTAGACATATCTGCATTTAGAAGTTCTAGCAAGAACACATGGTTACTTGAAAGATGGGGCCCCTCAGATAGGGAAGGCTACCTTCATATTTATATGCAGCTTCAGGACCAGCACACAGCACAGCTGACCAGAAGGGAAACGCTGGTGAGCCAACCAGATTAGTCAGAGAGCTGGGGGTGACTCATATCTTGAGAACTTCATGGGCTGCCATGGAAACTGCATGTTTTCTCCACTTTCCACAAGGTTGCTGGGAAGAATGCTTTTAAAATCTGGGTCCCCCCCCCAACCCTGCAAGCCCTCACTCCTGCTTCTGTTCATGTGTTCCTCCACCTGGCAGTGATTCCTGCCCCAGATCTGCTGGCTGAGCTCCTAGGCAGACCGTGAAATCTGTAGCTGAATGGAGAGAAGGGAGCAACCAGGATGATTTGGACTATGACAGAGATGGCGTCATTGGCTGAAACAGGGTGTTTGGGAGGGCGGTGAGCTTAAGAGGAAAGAAGGAAAACAAGTCCAACCTTGGGTTCATGGATTTCTAGTGGATGGCAGGAAAACTGAGGGGTAGCAGACCATTCCCTCTAGATGGGAAGTTTCAGGAGGGTGAATAGATTTAGGAATCTTAAGTCATTGTAACTAATTAAGTAATTCAAAGCTCACAGGAGTTTTAAAATTCAGAATACTTTTCTGTTTTTCCCTTCTAAGAGGATGTCATCCTTCTAGAAAGCAGGTAATCAAGAATCAGAGTCAGCAGAACTCAGGAACTCAGTTAGCCCTACGAGAAGTCTCACGTCTTTACCAGAAAGAGACAAAGGCTGGCTGCCCATTGATCTAAGAGTACACTTTTCTCACTTTGTCTCTTAGTGATATGAGCCTGACCTTTCTTGACCAGCCAAACCCTGGCCAACATTAAACCTTTAGCCTCATGGTATTTGTATTACTATATATTATTTTAAACATGGAAAAATTCTCTTTTAATTTCAAAGACTCTTTAGTGTGTTACTTTTATCTTTTTGAGATTGAGTATCCTAAAATTCTTTGTTATTATTCATGATTTTTTTTAATGGTTAATCCAAGAAAAAGACATGTATTACCCATAATCAATAAGTGTTTTGGGCTGTTGTGGGTTCTGGTGACTTTCCTAATATGTTTTTCTTCTGACAGGTTAACCTGCCCTCTTAACTCAGCGGTGGTTCTAGCATCCTATGCAGTACAGTGTAAGTCACAAAGGAGCATTTCGCAGATGGACAGCTTGTTCTGACTGGTATATTAAGAAACTCACTGGCCTATCCTGTTTGACCGAGTCCCTTCCCCAGGAATCCTGTTGGGCAGCATATCTCTGGCTGTCCAGATATTTCCACTTTCAACCTGACTTAGGCTCTCCTCCAGCTCAGGGATGTTGGATTAGGGAAAGTGGGGTTTCCTCCCAGAGGAGCCCAGAAAACAGAAGACACCTATCGCACGTTACATTTTCCAGAGCCTTCACTCACAATTGGATGTGACTCTATAACGAAATCCCGGTGGGGCAGATACTTCTACCAGTCACTTCTTACAGATGTGGGAACTAAGACCCGGACAGGTTCAGGAATTGGCTGGAGGTCACTCCTGCTACTGGCTTGGTGCTCCTCTGAAACACTGCTGGGATCCTAGAAGTTTATTTTTAGTTTCAGTAGAGCGACGGCTTATATATTGGCCTGGAGCAGCAGTGCCCAATAGAAATACAATGGGAGCTTCATGTGTAACTTTAAGCTTTCTGGTAGGCATGTTAAAGTAAAATGAAATACATTGTACTAATATATCTAAAATATTATTTTAGTATGTAAAAATTTTGATATTTTACATTTTTTTCATACTAAGTCTTTGAAAACCAGTCCAGATTTTACACTTCCAGCACATCTCAACTTGGACTAGCCACATTTCAAGTGCTCAATAGCTCTGTGTGGCTAGTGGCTGCCATGTGGGATGGAAAGTCCAGATGGAATTTTCCATCAAGGCCTGTTTATGCTGAAGTAAGAATCCACTTCTTCAGTCACCAAAATATTATTAGAATATGTTCCACGTGAGGCCCCGTGGTAGATGCCGGATGTGTCCGAGGACAGGGTGCATAGCCAGATGGAAGGTAAAATATCAATTTATAGTTAACCAGCTGCGTGAGGCCAGTGCAGTAACCAACTAGAACTCGTGCAGAGCTGCTCGAGACTTCCTGTGAGCCCCACGCCACCTGGGCTCGCTCCCCTCTTGGCCGACTGTATGGTGGGGAGTTAAGAGAGCTGGGTGGACTGGTCTTGGCAGGCACTGGCTGAACTCCTCCCTCTGCTTTGGTCTCAGAACAGGCAAAATAGCAAGAGAATGCTGACAGGGATTCCTGATGTGGCCTTAAGCCTGCCTGTTCCCCAGGAGCAAAGAACAGACATGGGAGGGGTGAAGGGCAAGGTGGCTGCATGATACCAGGAAGTAGAAGAGAGACCTTCAGCAGTGGCCCTGCTCACTAGTAAGACAAGACCCAGTGTTCATCTCCCTGTATAACCTACATCTCCTTCTCCCCAATGGGAGACTCAGAAGAGATGGCACAGTGACGAGCTTGGGTGGATCTGAAAGTTCCCCTCTCCCCATAATACACCTGGAACAGACCCGGCCGTGTCGCATCCATGTAGGAAATGGCACGGTCACCAGTCAGCTGTATTCTTAGTAGCCACTAGACCCAGTGGACTCCATCGCTGCCAGGCTGATCGGCTGAGGAGAGCGAGTTTTCCTACATCTCAGAGCAAGTTTGGTGCTCACATCTAAAGCTTCAGGTTTGAAGGCCAGGAACACTAGAAAGGACATAGCTTTGGATGCAGACTCCATTTAAATCTGGCTCTCCCTCTGCTTCTAACATGGTGTTACCTCTCTGAATCTCAGTTTTTTCACATGTAAGATGGAGGGGACGATGGCGATTATGACAACTTGGAATATGACCGCTTGGTTCAAGTATCACCTCTGAAGGTGATAAGTAGAAACTCTCTAGTGGACCATCGCTGCTAACTGAGTCAGTGAGAGCACAGGCTGAAGCCACAGTACCTGGGTCTTGTCTCTTCCACTTACACCTACCTGACCTTGAGCCTCTTCAGGCCTCAGCTTCATCGGTCACGTGGAGGTGATAATAATATCTAATCATAGGTTTGAGTGAAGATGAAATATACTTAAAGCTCTTAGCATATGCTGGCTCGTGGCAAGTGTTGTTTAACTCGTACTATATTTTGTGCCCAGAAGAAAGCTGTCTAAAGAACGGCCTGTTGTAAGCAAACTATTCAGAGTACCAAATAAAATTCCTAAGCTTCAATAGTCAGGTTTCCCTCTGCAAAGGACCGATAGAATGGGGGCTAAAGGAAGTTATGAGCACCTGAAAAGTCCAGACTAGCTGCAGTAGAAACATTAGTGTGACTGTCACGCTAATAATATCACAGGTTGTCAGGCGAGCAGTTTTAGGTAGACGTTGCTTACTCCTCCACCCTCAAACATACACCTACACACACTTTTCCATACTTCTGTGCATATATTTCTATAAGATTAATTCTTGGATATGAACTGGATCAAAGATTAAGCCTAGGGACTTACCTGGCGGTCCAGTGGTTAAGACGCCGTGCTTCCAATGCAGGGGGCGGTGGTTTGATCCATGGTGAGGGAACTAAGAGCCCACATGCCACAGGGCGTGGCCAAAAAGTAAAAAAAAAGAAAAATAAGAGTAAACCTAAATTTTATCTGATACGGTTTGCCACATTGTCCCAGAGGGACATCTGATATGAAGACAAGCCTACCAGTAGCCAGTGAAGCCAAAACAAAGCACATTTTCTTACCAGATAAAAAGTAAAGTGATCTGTGAGTAAAGAACCTGAAAGCACTTGATGGTGGAAGATTGCTGGTGACCTGTCAAGGTCTATGAGGGTCAAAGAATGAAGGGTTTTTTAAAATAAATTTATTTGTTTATTAGTTATTTTTGGCTGTGTTGAGTCTTCATTGCTGCGTGTGGGCTTTCTCTAGTTGCGGCGAGCGGGGGTTACTCTTCGTTGCGGTGTGCAGGCTTCTCATTGCGGTGACTTCTCTTTGTTGCGGAGCACGGGCTCTAGGCACACGGGCTTCAGTAGTTGTGGCGCACAGGCTTAGTTGCTCCGCGGCATGTGGGATCTTCCCAGACCAGGAATCGAACCCGTGTCCCCTGCATTGGCAGGCGGATTCTTAACCACTGCGCCATCAGGGAAGTCCCAAGAGTGAAGTTGTTTTTATTTTTTTTTGGCTGCACTGGGTCTTTTGTTGCTGCACATGGGCTTTCTCCAGTTGTGGCGAGTGGGGGCTACTCTTCGTTGAGGTGCGCGGGCTTTTTATCGAGGTGGCTTCTCTTTGTCACGGAGCACGGGCTCTAGGCGTATGGGCTTCAGTAGTTGTGGCGCAGGCTCAGTAGTTGTGACGCAGGCTCAGTAGTTGTGGCGCATGGACTTAGTTGCTCCACAGCATGTGGGATCTTCCCAGACGAGGGATCAAACCCGTGTCCCCTGCATTTGCAGGCAGATTCTTAATCACTGCGCCACCAGGGAAGTCCCCAGGAATGAAGTTTTTGAAAATACATATTTGTTCTATAATGGCCTCTGAGCGTCTGCCACGTGTGGATTCTGCAGTAGCCTCAGGCTGCACAGATAGAGCACAGCTGCTCTCTGCAAAGGGTCTGCAGCCTGGTGGGCAGGCAGATATGGACCAACTGATGCTGGCAGTGAGGATGAGCACAGAGGATGCACTTTGTTCTCCTTGGAGGGGGAAGGAGGGTGCAGGGGTAGGTAGTGTAGAAAAGCTTCCTAGTGATGACCCCTTAAGAAGAGCCTCCAAGATCAAGTTGGAGTTAGATGATTAGCAAATAAGGGCTTTCCCAACAGAACAGCTTGATATGCCGTATATTTGAGTACCTGAGACATACACTCTGTCCTGCAAAATATAAAATATTAGCCAGAAGAATGTATGGGACTTAAAAGACAAGGTATTTCCCACATAAGTGTTTATTTCCTTTTCTTTCTGCTATAATTAGCTTTCTCATGTGTTGCTTCCCCACAAACAGAAAAGCGTGTTACTCTGGAGTTCAGGGCGTGTTGTATGGTAAGTAGATAAAGAAGATGAACTGTGATCAGGGTCTAGGCTCCAAGTTACCAGCCTGAGCAGCAGTGGGCAGGTTCCTTCCTTGAGTCTCCATTTCCTTATCTGTTTAATGGGGATAAAAGTAAGGCCTGTCGCTAGGTTATCAAGAGCATCTAGTGGGATAATGTCATTGTTCATTGAATACAACGTGGAAACCACCCTGTGCTTTGCAGATGGTTTCCAAAGACTGTTTAACTTTGTTTCCCCCTAGTGGTTAACACAGCTCATTGCAGAGTAGCCGACTTAAGATTTCCAGGGACAACCACACTACAGGGAGGTTCACTGGTGGTCTTGTGTTAAGTTCAGACAATTGTCAGTGACTTGACTAAAAAGAGAACCTTGCTATTCATGTTTGCAGAAAGGCACAGGGGTTAGGACTGTTCGTTAATATGTTGGATGACCAAGTCAAGATCCAAGAAGATCTCCATGAGCTGATGCAACCAACAGTGTAAAATTTAACAGGACTCTGCCTTGAGGCTCAAGAAGGTCATTTGCAGCATTTGGTTGTCGTCTGGGGACATGACCACTGTCATCCGCAAATGGCCAGCAGTAGCCCGCAGGCGTGGCAGGCAGGCTGGTAGAATGGTGGGAGCGCTAGCCAGGTTCTGGTCTTGACTGCTGAAAAATAGCTCTGTGATAGGGGTAGGTCCCTTCTCATCTCTGGACCTCACGTTCTCCTTCAACATGCAGAGTTTGGATGAGGCGATTCTAAGGCTTTCTTGGGCTTTCTTCATCAGGGACCCAGCGTCGGGGCATCTAAACTACTTCCTGTAAATGCATTGTCGTACACTTCACCATGCACAAACTCACCTGTAAGCCACACTTGTGCTTACCTCATACGGCCTCGACACTCCTGTTCACAGCTTAGCCACATTTGGCTGGCCTTCATGGCCTGTGGTCCACCCATGACCAAGTCTGTATGTGTAGGTCACTTGGCTTTCTGCCCTTTTCCCCTTCCAAAACTGAACTTTGCAGTAGCCTCTCTGCAGGTGAGTTCCAAACACCCGAGCAGCTACTATGTGCCGTGCCTGGGCACAAGGCCCGAAAGATGAGTCTGACCCACTCCCAGCCCTCAAGGAACAGTGTAAGGAGGACACAGATCCCTTCATTACAGCGCAGATCTCAAAGAGCAGCCCTTGTGTGTGGTGGCAGTTGAGGAGGGTGAGCCCCAGGCTGAGTAGATGTAAAGAAAGATACCCTTGCATCTGACTTTTCAACTTTGGGATGAAATTCACCTAAGCAACTACCTCACTCCTCTCCTTCCCTCCTGAGACTGACTATGAAGCATGACCAAAGATTTCCCCAACCCCTGCCCTTGAGACAGAGAAGGAGTCATTTGATTGAGAAATCTTCTCTGTTGATGCTACAGGTGCTTGTAAATACAGACCACGTTGAAAAGGTGCTTTCCCCTCGTTCTGTCTTGATAGCTCATTTTGGAGACCATGATTCTTCCATTCATCCTCCGGGCTATCTTTCCGATAGTCAGTTCATACCGGATCAGAATGAGGACTTTTTAGCGAAGGTGGAGGCGCTCCATGAGCAGCACAGGTGAGAGGAGGGGCGGGTGACCTACTTTGGGAACTCAGGTCGGGCACTGTCAGACCTCGTGTCCCCTTTTGGGTTTGATGTTGTCTTCTCTTGTTTTTGCTTATGAATCCTCTTTCAAGATGTCGGGGGTTTGTGAACCTTTGAGCCCTTATGATGGCAAATATATCTGGCATTACGAGCATTTCTGTAAAGTGTGAAATCCTATGAGAGTTCAGGATAATTTGCTGCGTTCTTTTTCAGGATGTCATTGAAATCCGTTAGTTCCTGGAGGAAATGCCCATTTTAAATCTGACTGCCCCACAGATTGACCCTACCAGGCAAACCTTTTAACAGGTTCCCATATTTAACGAAACGAGCCGTTCCTTCAGGTGGTTTTGAATAGACAGGCAGACAGACATAGGTGCTGACAGGCTGGGTGAATCCTCGTCCTCTCTGGGTTCAGTTGGGAAAACCACCTTCCTTCCAGAAGGGAGCACCACCCTTCCGCAGCTGCCTCGGGCCAAGCCTCCACTCCAGCAGATTCGCCCGATTCTGGCCTCCTCTTCCCTTGCCTCCTTTCACTTAAAGCTGCAGTGGCTCCATTCAGTCCAGGTCAAATAAGGGTCACCCTGACTGAGAAGGCCAGGTCTCAGGGGACCCTACATTCTCAGGAAGGCCATAGAAACAAAGGCCTAAGCAACCAGTGTCCCTTCAAAAAGGCACTGCCAATCCTCTCCTAGAATTGCTGTCCAGGCAGGAGCCAGCATCCTAAAATAGTACAGTGACGTTTGGAAGTTTGAGGCTGCTGCTAAAAGGATAGATAAAGGCAGAAAGACCTAAAGAGCACGTACTACTTTAGGGACCTGGAAAAGGTAGGGTGGGAATTCCAGAAGGTGACAGGCTTTATCTCTGAATATTGAGAACCTACTAAATGTGAGGTAGTTTTTAATAGAGGAACGAGAGGGCTAGATGAAGTCGTATTCAGTGGACAAGAAGAAAAATGTGGTTTGCTAGCATTTGGGGTTTGATTGTTTAAGATGAATAACATAAGGCATTTAATAACCTTAGAGCAATGGTTTCAATAGTTTTAGATTTTTACTAATTTTAAAAATCGGGGTTAAGATTCTGTTTACTGGGTGAACTCTGCATCTTCTGTCTGCCTTTGCAGTGGGCTGAAGCAGTCAGAAGCGGAATCTTGCTTTATCAACATAGCACGGACCCTCGACTTCTATGGAGTGGAGCTGCACAGTGGTAGGGTAGGTACCCTCAGCATGGCATAGTTCCAAAGTTATTTTTATTTTAATTTCTGAACATCTGAAAGCTTCTTTGAAACTATCTCTTTTCCAGTATAATAAAAAGACCTTTTTTTTTTTTTTTTTAAAGGTACCTGAAAGGTTTAGAAAGTAATATTGAGTTTTGCTGGTTCTTTATCCACTTGGATTTTTTTGTGTTTGCTGTCCTACTTGAAGACTTTTTACTTTTGGGGGGGGGGGTCACGGGGGTTAGAAACAAGTAATTTTTGTAAGACCATCTCATGGTTAAAGAGGTGAAAAATGTATAGAGTTCTGTTTTCCAAGTGGCTCTTTAATGAGCCAGGGTTTCTACTAGTTAATCTCAGTGCTGCTCAAATTAGAGCTAATTATGTGCTCAGATATGATAGTTTTCTATTATGATGGCATGTTTATGAAAATCAAGTATTTTGAATTGGTTGTGACTTTTTAAATAAAACTGATGAATATCTATCATCTGCTGAGCCGTTTCTAACTGCCAGACACAGTCCCTATTTATTTCCCACTGTAATGCCATGAGGTAAGTGTTGTCATTTCCTCCATTTTACAGATGGAGAAACTGATACTCAGGGACTTATCAAAGGTCAGGTAGCACATAAGTAATGGCTTCAGTGTGTGACCCCAGCACTGTCTAATTGGCATCTGACCTTTACATTTTCTACCTGTAATTGGGCCACATCATATCCAGAGGAAGCAAATATTGGTTGAACACGTAGTCCATACTAGCCATTGTTCCAGATGCTTTCATATGTGACCATAAGGTCTCATTTAAAGATTATAGCAGCCTTGGGAAATGTGTTCTAATCACCCCATTTTACAGGTGAGAAGACTGAGGCTCAGGGAAGTTGAGTAAATTACCAAAGTTTACATTTAAATAATATTTTTGCAATTCATAGAAACACTTTCATTTCTTTTCTCTTACTTCAATCCCCTAACTGTGCAGTGTACAGGATATAACATAGGTAATAAAGTAGGAAAAAGACACGGATCTTACAAAACATCAACTTTGGGACTTGACTTAATTTTTATTCCACTTGCAAATACTGTTTTGTCTGGTAGAACGTTGTGGAGCCCTTTCTTCAATGGTGAAGTGGGCTTTGCATCTGCCTGAGTTGATCTGTGCTCCCCCCACCCCCAAGGGTCTCATGAAGGTCCTGACGCCAGTTGATTACCTGTCTGCCTGACACCCCCGTGGTATCAGAGGGAGTTGGGTTACCCTTGGCTGTGCTGCATCAACCAAAGCCCCCTGAAAATCAGTAACTTGATATCACAGAGCTTATTTCCCAGTAGTTCAAAGGCTGTGTGGGTCCCGGTGGCTCTCCAGGGCAGCGCTCCTCCGTGCAGTGATTCAGCAGCCTAGACTGCTTCCGTCTGGTGGCTTCACCATCTTCACATGTGGCCTCCTGCTTGTCCCAAGGGAAGAGGAAGTTGGAGGGCTGCACACCAGCTCTTACATGATTCGGCCCGGAGGGGACTCATCACTTCTGCTCGTTGTTCATCAGCCAGTGAACTGTTGAGCAAAGCTGTTCATCAGCTAATCATACAGTCCTGCTCCGCAAGCTGGGAGGTTTGGAGATGGGCACGGGAATTGAGCGAACAGCGACTGTCCATGCTACCGTGATGACCACAGAACCAGGAGATTTGAGACCCACGTCACTGGCCCACACAAAGCATTCATTTATTTCCTCATTCTGCACTTGATTTTTATTTTGTTTGCTAATTTTCTGTCCCACCTGCTTAATATTTCCCTATATTCTGATCCCAAGTATCACGTTTAATGCAACCCTGGTTTTCAACTTGCCAGTTTGGTTTTGCTTTAAGCATGTGATTTCAGTTGGGTGCCCAATAGTGCTTACTCTCTTGACTTGCCACAACGGGATAAGCAGTGTTTGCTTTGGCCAGTTTCTCCAACTCCCCGTGTTCACATCACTGTTCATAAATGATTTGTCCCACTATCTCTTGAGAGGTGAAGGGGATGAACGTTTTTTATACCTACTGCATACCAATACGTTCTTATATTCTCTAAGTTCAGCTTGATAAAACTCTTTGAGGTGGGTTCGACAATCCTTATTGTACAAAAGGAAAAACTGAGGCCAGTAGCCCAGACCAACACAGCTAGTAAGTGGCAAACCTAAGGTTCCCATCCAGTGGTAACTCTGCCCCTTCTTTAAAATTACGAGTATCTGATTGGGTAAGTAGGGATATAGATGGCTCAAGGGAAGGCACTGTTTATTTTAAAATTTTCATTCTCAAATGGATTTAATGGACTACATCTTGTAGTCGCTGTATCTTCCTTTTATTACCTTCATTATCTATGGCAATGCCTAGCACATGGGCTCTTAATAAATGTTGACTATATTGGACTTATAAGCCATATTTTATTTTTCATTGGGTTTAGAATCAGCAGTTCTACACTTCATATTAATAGCTAAAGCCTTCTCAGTGATGGGAGTTGAGATTTGTTTAAAGCTGTGCGGGGGACGAGGCTTTTCTGATTTCAATATGGTGTCTGATACTAATCGTTGAAGATGTAAAGGCAAATGTTCATTTCTATGATTCTGTGGAATGAGTGAGCTTGCCTGGTGGTAACTTTGTAAACTGGCAGAACCCAGGTGTTGCTGTCAGGCGATGTATTTTCACCTTAGAAGAATTTGGTGCTAAGTACTTGGATCTTAAGTATCTGTTAAGAGGAGATTTTTGCCTGTTTTCTGTAATTTTCCTTTTGGAGCTTACATGTAGTGCTATTTATAAAAGCGTGGGTGCTTAAGTTACCGGAGGGCATAAGCATGACAGTAACACGCTGTGAATCTGAGATCTTCCTTTTTACAGGATCTGCACAGTTTAGATCTAATGATTGGAATTGCTTCTGTGGGCATCGCTGTGTACCGAAAATATATTTGCACAAGTTTCTATCCTTGGTGAGTGCAAACCGGTTCTAATTATTTTCTGAATCGTGCTTTAAAAATATGCTGAACAGGGGCTTCCCTGGTGGCGCAGTGGTTGAGAGTCCGCCTGCCAATGCAGGGGACACGGGTTCATGCCCTGGTCCGGGAGGATCCCACATGCCGCGGAGCGGCTGGGCCCGTGAGCCATGGCCGCTGAGCCTGCGCGTCCGGAGCCTGTGCTCCGCAACGGGAGGGGCCACAGCAGTGAGAGGCCCGCGTACCGCAAAAAAAAAAAAAAAAAAAATGCTGAACAAAAGTAATGGTACCTCTAATTTTAAACTTTTCTTTCTAAAGAAGGGACAGAGACTTTCTCCCAAGTTTTTACCTCTGACCTGTACAATTAATCCAGATTCAGTACTTGGGAAAATTAGTTTGGTTTTTTTTTTGTTTGTTTGTTTTTTTAGTTTGGTTTTTATCAGCATCCCCTTCTTCCCCAGTCACCCTATGGTTTGGGATACCATGTGAAACCTGGATAAAACAACACAAGGCAGGTTTTGGAGTTAAGGAATCCTTCCTGGGCGGCACATTAGCCAGGATTCGGAGAACTTCCTCTGGGCAGGAGCTGTATTTTCAGGGCAGTTCCTTAGTTACTAATTGAAGTTTTACCAAGTGCCCAGTTCTGGTCTAAAAACTCAGGGGGTCCAGCAGACTTGAATCCTGACAAATCTGAGCAAGGCAGTGCTGTCCCCACTGTTCAGAAGGGCTCCATGGTGGAGGACTTACGAGCACAAGCTCAGATCCTGGCTCCAAGCATTCCTGGCTTGAATGATCTTGAGCACTTAAGCGCTGTCTCCCAGCCTCAGTTTCCTCATCTGAAAGCTGGGTATAATGATACGTACTTTTCAGGAGTATTGCAAGTCTTAGTAGAGGGGCTGCTTGTAAAGCTTTAAGTGTAAAGAAGGCTGTTAATGGTGACTATCATTGTGTTACTATGCAAACAATAGAGAGGCTACTGGACACACGGCTATTAAGTGGCTGTTAAGTTTGCGAAGCAGCTGGGATGCGGACGCAGGTCTGTCTGTCCTCCTCCTGCTGCTCCACACTGCCCTCAGCTGTCTTCCCCAGGTACACACCAGCCCTAGCAGAGCTGCAGTATCACAAGAGCAGCTGACAGCAGAGAGCGCATTGCCCATGGTCCTTGTTATTTAAGAGCTACATCATAAACCAGGGGCCCTGATGTGCCGCTCAGCTTCAGTCAACTACTTAGGGTTTGGCCGAGGTGATGGGGCCGCCATCCTTTCTGCGCTGAAGCAAAGTCTAGGGAGCCGAGAGCCCCCAGCCATCGCGATCGTGGACTAGAGAACACACGCCGAGAGGCTCCAGCTGCAACCTGGCTGCTCCCTGATGTGCTTCTTTTGTGTTGTGTTTTACTTTTTTTGCAGGGTGAACATTCTAAAAATTTCTTTCAAAAGGAAGAAATTCTTTATACATCAGCGACAAAAACAGGTGAGTTGTACCTGTGCTTGCTTTGGTTCTTGTGCTTTTAGCCAGTTCAGCCCTTAGTCCTTCAGCAGGTGAAGGAATTTGTCGTACGTGTAACAGGGAAGAAAGAGCATTGCAAACGGTGGAAAGAAAGTGGGCATCAGGGTCCGGTGGGCCCCGCAGTCTTCTGTGTAATTCACTCTGCTTATCTGGCTGAGGAAGTCACTTGCTTTGCAGTCAGAGATGTTGGGTTTCAGGTCCTAGCTCTTCCACTCACCAGTTGGGCGGGTTACTTAACCTCCTGTAGTCTGAGTTACAGGAATGCAACAATGCCCAGTCCTCAGGGAATCATCAGATTTAGATAGAAGTGCTATTGGTCAAAGCACCTGGCCGAGCCCACTGCAGAGTAGCAACAAAAGTCAGCAAGGTCAGTTCCTTCCCTTGATGTGTTTAAAATGCACGGTGGCCTTGCGTATATGTCTCATAGGAGGAGTCTGCAGCTCTCCAGATAACTCAGTTTGGTTTTCCACATGGAGAAGAGCAACTTAGAGGTGAGAGAACCCACAGCTAGTGAAGTGGAGGAGCTGGAATTTGAACCGGTCGTTATGCATCTGAGATGCCCGCTCTTCCCACGACACCGCACTCTGTCTTGTCAGGCTGCATATTTTTCACTTACTGTCACTACGTCATTTCCCAATTTTCCAAAGATAACATGTACCTAAAATGGCTCCACATCACAATAAACTCTTAGGACTGAGAGCACAAAAGCTCAGAGAAAACTAGGACTAGAATCTGGGTCTCCCGAGCCCCAGATGCAAAATTCAAGGTGCCGTAAAAATGCACAGGATGGTAATTTAACATGAGAACAGAAAACCTGAACTCAGGTAGAATGGAGGTAGAGCAAATGATCAAAATGATTATTATAAGTGAGCACTAGATCTGCCTCTCTTTGTGGAAAGCAAATAGAGAAACCCAAAGCATTATAAGATTCCTGTCATTTGATAGGTGAAAGATGATTTCTTCAGGGGAGAGATTTTTCCCAGAGCTAAATTTTGAAAGGAATGTATCAGACAGCCCTTATCTGGTTGCTCCAAATATATCCGACCTAGAAATGTAGGCAGGTGTGAAATGAAAGCATTCATGAAAGACCACAGATGATGATGAAGAGTAGACTCTGGTCGTCTTTATTACCACGTTCATAAAGATGGTTAACAAATCCTGCTGCTGAATATTCTTAGAACCCTGTTTTTGTGGCCTAAGGAATTTTGAAACCAGTTTTCTGCTGTCCATTGTCTCTTACTTGATAACCACCGATGTGGGCATAAAGTGCTTGAGACCCTGCTCCTACATCTGTGTAGATGAAATCTCTACTGTGTTTTTCCTCCCAGACTGAATCCAGGGAACACATAGTGGCCTTCAACATGTTAAATTACCGATCTTGCAAAAACTTATGGAAATCCTGTGTCGAGCACCATACATTCTTTCAGGCAAAGAAGCTACTACCTCAGGAAAAGAATGTTCTGTCTCAGTACTGGACTCTGGGCTCTAGGAACCCCAAAAAGTGAGTATATGCTTTAGGGACAGTCTCCACGCTAGGCTGAGAAATAAACATGTCCTGGTCACCCCTGGGGAGTAAACATCCTCAGGGGGAGGGACGTCTTTGCCCAGGGGCCCCGGCCCTGGGGCCAGAGCTGCTGGTGGGTCTAGAACCATGGGTGAAAGTCTGCTGGGGCCGCAGTGTGTCTTTCCACACACGCAGGCGCTTCTCCTGTTCCTGTCACTTGCTTCTGCCTGCTCAACTCTGTAACACTCAGAGCCCCCAAGCAGCCAGCATTGGAACAGCTCCGTCATGTCACGCCAAGGGAAGCACAAGGCTGTGACTAAGGGTCATCTTGGTGCCATTAAGACAGCCTCTCCCACTGAACAGTAATTCCATAAGACGCTCTATAATAACGAATGAGCAGAAATAAAGATTTCCAGAGTCAGGTGACTTTTTGGCATATACTACATCCAGCAATCACAAGATAGTAACAGTAATGATTACAGTTGACGACTACTGAGTGCTTACCTTGTTCCATGCACATACTTCATTATGCTTCATTCTTTTTTTTTTATATGTTTAATTCTTACAGCAATTCCATGTGTGCTATTATCCGTAGGAATGATATTTAAAATACTTAATGACTAGTAAATAAATCTATACGTTTTAAACTTTTAGACTACAGTGTGTTCTCATGCAGTTTATATTTTTGTATATGTTTTTATTCTAAGATGTAGAATACAAGATGTATAAGATGTAGCAGAAATTCCATATCAAATTATTTTCTAAATTGGTTGGAAAAGTTATTTTTGTGATTTTTATTTTAATTGATGTGGCTGTTACTAAAAATGGTGCCCCTGTCTGAGCCATTATCTGATATGTGGGACTGTATCAGACTATTCCGGTGGCTTTCCTATTACATGGTAATCAGTTGATAGCTTTCTCAGTTGAATAAGTAGTAAATGTCTGTTAGTATCAGTGATAGTATTGATATTTATGGTGCTAAATGCTCTAAGCTTCTGATGAACCAAGAGCAAATATATTTTCCAAGATTTTGTCTTCTAATACTGTCCAGTATTTTTACACATTCAGTAGCTCTATTTCTGAACATGCCGTAAACATAACTTGCTGGAATGTAGCATTTACTTTAGTTGGACTTAATCCTCTTGGTGAGCTGAGAAGTGGCATTGAGAGCAACTAAAAGCTTGGACTCTCTTCCGGAAGGCTGGGTTAAAATCTGACCTACGTCAGTTTTAATTTAATTTGCTTCTTCCATTTCTTCATCTGTAAAATGCAAACAGCACGGAGGATTTTTTTTTTTTCGTTCTCCATTGTGGCAGAAAAAACTACCCCTGTTTTGGTGGCTCAGAGCAGCAACCATTATATCATATCTCAAGATCTTGTGGGTCAGGGTCAGGTATTCGGGAAGGGTGTGGCCAGATGATCCTGCCTCTCCGTGCAGTATGTAGACTAGGGTTTCTCAGTGAGATGCAGCTGGTGGCCGGGCTGGGCTGAGGGTCCGGGACCACTTCTCTCCCACACCGGGTGCCTTTGATGGAATGATCAGAAGGCTGGACTCATCTGGACCCCCACCCTCTCTGTGTGTTCTCAGGGCCTCTCATAGGGTAGTTGGATTTCTTACACAGAGGCTCGGGACTGCAAGAGCCGAAGGCAGAGGTGGCCGGTCATCTTAAAGGCTAGGCCCATACCTGGCACAGCTACTCTTGGTCAAAGCAGTCCCAGGCCAGCCTGGGTTCAAGAGTCAGAGAACTTGCAGCCGTTTTTAATCTGCCCCTAGGGGTCACTTGGGACATGGTGGGTGGCTCAGTGGCCACAGGTCAGCAGTTCTTGACCACCAATACCAGCTTTAGCATACTGGCAAATCTCATCCCTCATTCTCTCCATTTCATAGATGGAGAAACTGAGGCTTAGGTTACGTGATTTGCCCAACCCCTAGAGATACTGCTATACATTTGCATATTGGGCCCTCTGAAACTTATTCGGTATTTTCCAAGCTTATGGGGGCAGTGGAACACTTCTTTTTCCAAAGAGTACCTATTAATAACCTGTGACGCATACTTTGGGGAGCTGCTACATTAAACCTTTGAATCAACCAGCTTGCTCCCCTCATTCCGATGATGTGCTCTCAATCAACGGTAATTTGGTTTCTGATGTAGATTCTCGTGGTGATGCTTCTGTGAGCATTTTGATCAGGGTGACAGCCATACTTCCCATTGAAAATTAGTACATCGATATTCTAGAGGGTGTGCTTCGTGTTACCTATGTTCTTGTGGTTTTTCTGTCCTGTTTTTTGTTGGGTTGATGGTTTAGGCTGCAAGGAATTGCATGGAATGTTTTAATGAGACATGAAAACATTGTTTAAAATTTAGAAATGCCAGAACTGAGTTTCCCCGAAACTGGCTTCAAACTCCGTCCTCTCAAATAATTCATTCTCTGAAGGGTCTAGAGAGCTGAGATTTAAATTCTCTAGGTATAAATAAAATTTGAAAGTAACCTTCAGGGTGGCACATTCAGAGAACATGGCCTGAAACTCTGCTGTCTAAGCATATTTTCTCAGGTCTGCTCTTAAAGAGTTCTGAGTGATTTACAGTGATGGTCTCTGCCAGCTAGGATGACAAAGAACCCTGGGAAGCATGGTTAATGTTTGTACTCATGCCAGTGTGAGTAAAGTGAGCATTCCTTGAAGTTACTTGAACTGTATTTCAGTGTTAATCCTGAAATTCCTTCTATCTGGTAAGGCTTGGTTATATTCTGAAAGCAGTTTTGTTGCTTGAAATAGTAAGGGCAAGAAAATATTTTTTCACCCGAAGAGAAGACATCACATAAGGAAAACCTAGGACAGAAAGGAATCCCTTCTGACCCGTGTACCTCCACTCCTGGTAACCTCTGCTGGGGTCATCAAGGTGTTAACCAGTCATCCGTCAGGGAGGGAGTGTGTGTAGACATGTTTCGCTTACGCTGTCACTTCTTTCTCGTCGAATATGTCAGTGTAGAAAGTGAACCTACATCTGGTTTTTCAGGTCTGTAAATAACCAGTATTGCAAAAAAGTGATCGGAGGGATGGTCTGGAACCCGGCCATGCAGAGATCTTTATCCGTGGAACATTTAGAAACCAAGAGTCTACCGTCTCGGTCTCCTCCTATTACTCCCAACTGGTATGTCTTCCTTTTTTGGTATTACCTACCGGTAAACACTTTACTTCTTTTAAAAACTCAATACAAATAAAAACATAACTACAGGTGGCCTATGGTCAGAGTTTACATTTGCATGTTTGTTGCAGAAGTAACTATTTTTGTGAAATGCACAAGTCTAGCTAAACATTTTCTTTAGTGTATGACGCTGGGATGTTCTTTTTTAAAACGTTATTTGGTCTAAATAAATTTGAGCACTGCAGCTTACTGAAATGCTGCTCTTGAAATTAGCATATTCAGGTTTTGAGAAGTCCTGTGATAAAGAAGCATGTTTAATTTTATTTAATCTCACATTTCCCATTAATGTCAAACAAAATAAACTTTGAGAAAACATAGTAAAGGCATGTAATACAACTGATGTAAGGACGTGTGACCCTCAGCAATAGTAGCAAATGCACATAGGAAAGTAGCCTGCCAACTTTTAAGATGATGGACTCAGCTTAAAAAGAAGGAAGTGGCAGGGATTCCCTGGTGGCGCAGTGGTTGAGAGTCCGCCTGCCGATGCAGGGGACACGGGTTCGTGCCCCGGTCTGGGAAGATCCTACATGCCGCAGAGCGGCTGGACCCGTGAGCCATGGCCGCTGAGCCTGCGTGTCCAGAGCCTGTGCTCCGCAACGGGAGAGGCCACAGCAGTGAGAGGCTCGTATACCGGTAAAAAAAAAAAAAAAAAAAAAAAAAAAAGAAGGAAGTGGCAGTTTGGCAAAGTGGGAAGGGCACTGGGTTTGTAACTGGAAGACCCGGACTCAGATTTTGACTCTCCTGTTCGTTAACAAGTTTGTTTACCTCTCTGGTCTCAGTCTTTCCATCTGTAAAGGGATTGAATGACATAATATACAAGTGCTTTGTAAGCTATACGAAAAGGATCAGGTTTTTGTTATTGTTGTTATTGTTATTTTATTATAATGTTCCTCAAAGACATCAGGCCATTTTGTGAATGCCTTCAAAAGAGCCAGGCATCATCAGAAGGGGAAACCAAGCCAGGAACATTGCCCCAGCCCCACCCTGAAATAAGGGTATGGCTTTCTGTTCATTGCATGATAGGGTGCACCTGTAAATTCTCAAAGAGTGAGCTACCAGGACTAAGGGGCATTCTAACATGCAGGCCAAAAAAGGAGCTGTTGTGCAGGGCCGCTGGGTAAGGGCCCTTCACTGGGGCCTAATGCTCTGGGCAGGGATGGTGATGGTGTTTAGTGTCGGAAATCATAACATGACTGAATAGATTGGTTCTTGGTTTCCTAGATTTAGGCACTCATCCTACAGTAGTAAATTTATGCTATAACGTGGCAGCTTAATTTGTCTGAAAGTCTCTTAGGCAGCAGTGCCAGGGCCCCGGAACAGAGGCCAGGACAGCGTCCAGGAGAGCAGCTGGAGCTGATGTTGCCACGCCAGTGGACTGTAGCTCTTACTGCTATTTATAGGTCCTCTTCTGAGGAATCACAAACCTTTCCACTCTGCTTTGGACACAGTGTTATTGATTATCGGGGCCCAAGGGGATTGCAAATAGTGGAGGCTCTGACAGTCCCAAGGAGAAATGGCTAACAAAGGAGCGGAAGATGCAAAAACAGGGAAAATGAAATTTAGAAAGCTCAGCAGCCTGGGATCACCCACTGCAGGAGCCGATGCCCAGGTGCTGCCCCAGGTGTCACCCCAGGCATCCTGGGGACATTGCTTCATTTGATTCATTTTCAGGAGCCAGGTAGGTACAACTGAGGCTCAGAGAGGTGGTGTGACTTGCCTCATGTCACACAGCTACTGCTGCTATTGGAGGGACAGGGTGGTGCTGGGGCTATGCCCATCTAATACCACATAAGATATATATATATACATACATATATATATATATGTATATATATATATATATACATATACACATACATATACATATATATTTTTTTTTTTTTTTTTGCGGTACACGGGCCCCTCACTGTTGTGGCCTCTCCCGTTGCGGAGCACAGGCTCTGGACGCGCAGGCTCAGCAGCCATGGCTCACGGGCCCAGCCGCTCCGCGGCATGTGGGATCTTCCCAGACCAGGCACGAACCCGTGTTCCCTGCATCGACAGGCGGACTCTCAACCACTGCGCCACCAGGGAAGCCCCATAAGAGATACATTTTAAAAAGCAAACATTTCTTCTTGGATCAAGTGAGATTCGCATGAGGGGATGTAGTTGAAATAAGTCTGCCGAAAAACTTACTTCAGCTTCTAAACCCTTACTTATACCATACAAATGAATCAGAAAAATTGTCTGATGAGCAGTCAATAAAGCCTGTTTACACATTGCGAGCTTGAGTCCTCCTGGAAGAATAACTCCCCCTAAATCAACACTCAATAACTTCCCAGAGAGCAAAAACCAGTCTCATCTGCCCTGTTTATAAAGCTGAGGAGCTGAACCGCTGGGCTAAGAATATCTGGGACCATGTGGCCCTTGGTAGATTCTAGTGTAGTAATGGGTTAACTGGCTCTTAAGTTCCAACAGCATCAGCAAAGGCATCCTTCGAAAGGTCAGAGCACAAAGTTAGATCACTGGTGTCTGATAAAATTCCTAAGTAGAATCTGCTTTCAGCGCTTCACACTGAACCTTTCCCCACCAGGCGAAGTCCTCGACTCCGGCACGAAATCCGAAAGCCACGACACTCTTCCGCAGACAACCTTGTGAACGAAATGACGTACATCACTGAAACTGAAGATGTGTTTTACACCTACAAGGGCTCCATGTCCCCTAAAGACAGCGATTCTGAGATTTCTCAGAACCGAAGCCCACACCGAGAGTAAGAAACTTGTGTTCCTCTCTTTCTTTGTGTCTGCTTGTTTGAGCTGTTGAGGAATTTGCTCAGGCCCAATGGCCGTTTAAGAGGAGGCAAGGGCTGGAGCCTGCAGCCAGCTCCCCGGGGTGCTGTCTGCCAGGCCAAGAACATCATCACGCCTCCCTTCCCCGGCAGGAAGACAGGCTGTGTGCCTGGGGTCAACAGCTTGCCCTGCTTTTTGTCAACAACAGTGACATACTGTCCACACGCTTGTTAGCTCTCCTGAATAGTGTTCTCGCCAGTTCACGAGCAAAGCCCAGTTTAAGCCATTTCATGCTCCAGAGGTTGTAGACATGTTAACTATAGTAGTATTTCTCTTGATTGTCAGAGTTTGACCACTGCAGGATTCCCCGTCACTGGAGATGTGCTTATTTTCTAGCTGTCCACAGAAAGCCTTCTCAGAACCACATTATGTCCTCGGGTTTTTGTTCTTTTTGTTTTTAATGAATAGTCAGTATAAAGAAAAAACATTCGGAGAACATCTCTGATTTTCTTTGTTAAATTTTTGTCAAGGACAGTGTGCATCAAATTCTTTTATGTCCCCACTTTCCTTTTTTAATGTGACAAACGCCCTTCACATTTCAAGGTCAGGAGAAAATATGTCTCTCCTAAAATACTGGCTTGAGTCCTTTTATTATTCAGTAAGATAATATCTAATTCAGTAGTTCCCTGTTTGACTTGATTACCAGGGAGCTCAGAGCTGCATGTCAGGCTCAATTGCATTAGCTTCCCATAGCTCAGGTTTCTGATCTAGTCCCTACTCTTCCTTCCTTGCTTTATTAATGGGCCTTATTTTTTCTCTTGTTTTAATGAATTCACTGTTCTACCACATCTGCACATTTTAGAGTAAGCGATCTCAAATCATTTTTTTGAAGTGAACAAGACATAGATCGTAAATTAAATGACATAAAGTATTATAGGAATGGATCATCTATTAGGAAGTCAACCATGGTCATTGAGTATCCATTCAGTTAAGTCCCATGCTGTGCCCAAAATATAGAAACATATAATGCTTCCCCTAATAGCAAAGGATTAGCAAGAAGGCACTTCAGTTAATCTGTAAATTTTTACCACTCTAGCTACTAGGATTAAAGCATTAAACGCATCCCGATTGTACTGTAGGCATCACAGGTGAATCACAGATCTCACTTCGCACTTAAGTGTGAAGTTGCTACTTCTCTGCTGTCCCTGACCACAGCAAACATAGTTTCCAGCTTTTGTGTTCTTAACACCTCTGATTAAATAATCCTCTGGTCATTATTTCCTTGTGACCTGAGCTTGGATGATGCTTTTGTTGAAACGATCACTATCTCCTGCTCCAACTTGCCGCCTCGCTGAGGTTAAAGTGGAAGGGTGTAAGTTCCTTTGCGTGACACTGGTTTTGCAGTTCTAGGTCTACAAGGGCAGGAGTGCAGGCACGCATGACTTGAGCCAGTTTGAGTCTGTCAGGGGCTGTGTTGCTTTGGTAAAAGGAGAAGGAGGGTTTAGGGAACTGACCGAGGGCTCTGGGATGCCCAGTCACACCCTTCGTGTCAGATCCTCCTGCTGTGGTTTGCAAATCCATCATGGAATTGTGGAGCTTCTGGACCTTCCCTGTCCAGTACAGTAGCCACTAGTCATGTGTGGCTATTCAGATTGAAATTATTTAAAATAAAATAAAATTTAAGTTCAGTTCCTCAGTCACACAAGCCTCATCTCAAGCGCTGAAGAACCACATAAGTAGTGGCTACCATATTGGACAGCACAGATACAGTACATGTCCAGGTGCTGGCTGGAGGAGAGATGAATTCTGTCCAGTGGTATATGGACGTCTTAAAGGGCTACGCTCATTGCCGAGTCCTGCAGCACACTTTGTACACCCTTTGCTGCTCATTGAGGGCATGTGAAGGTGAATTAGACAAGCCTTTGCTTTCAGGGACCTCCAGGCCAGCTGGGCAAATAGCACATTATCAGCCTTCATCATCACACTGTGGGGCTCTGTCACTTTGGTGAAAGGAGAACAGAGTTTGGGCAAATGCGGGTTCTGAGAAGCCTGATTACAGGTCCTAGGTCAGATCTTCCTTCTGTGGCCTGTAATTCCATCTTCCTTCCCCACCATGGAATTAGAGCATCTAGAGCTTCACAGGCCAATACAGCCACACACAGATGGCTATTTAAGTTTATTAAAACTCAGCTGAGAATTCACTTCCTCAAGCCCGGTTCGATTTAAGTAATTTCTAGCCCCACTCACCCCTAGGCGTTGCACATCGGTTCTTCCTGAAACTCCTCCGTGAGACATAAAAAGGTGTATCATCCTGGGGCACTTTTTATTTCGCAGTGAAATGTTAAAAGTAGCAAATAATGGTGATGCAAACGCAGCCTTCCTTGCCATGTCTTTGCCAGGTGAGCCAACAGTAGATGGCTCACAGAATCGAGTTAGCGGCTGTGCTTTGCAAGTGGGGCGAACAGTTGAAAAAGTTCAGCCCCTAGCACCTCACTTAAGTAGGGGACCCCTTCCTGCTGGCAGGAAGCCACCTTCTGCTGGGTTTTCAGAGGCAGCTGGCCTCCCTGAGAGTCTGGTGGCCCTCCATTGCCCAAGCCAAGAAGGGAAGGTTAGTCTGTACTTGGAGAAAAAACTGCGGTGGTGTCTTCAGTGAGTACAGTCATCCCTCGGTACCCAAGGGGGATTGGTTCTAGGACCCTCACAGATACCAGAATCCATGTAAAATGGCTAAGTGTGGTTGGCCCTTCGTATCCCCGGATTTAATTCGATCTGTGCTTGGTTGTATCCACAGATACCCAGGGTGGGCTACAGTATTTTCAAAATGTTTAAGAAACATCGCACATGCTTTTATACAACACATTAGTGTGTTAAGAGACAAAAGGAAGTATCCTGTCAGAAATCAGATGAATAACATCACAGACAGCAAGGAGAGTTCCTTTTAGAAAGAAGAATGAAGTGTAATGTTCTGTACCCATGTAAACAAGAGGAAGAAAGAGAGAAAGGAAGAAACAGAGCGGTTCGACTTTGGCTCTAAACCTTAGTGGTGCAGTTCAGACTCTGGACATCATCCTAGTGGATAAGTCACCTTGGTTTGTTCTGTATTTATAGCAGCGCAGCAAAGTTTATGGTTAGTTACGAGTCCTTGGCAGTTTGCTTTATGCCCGAGTAGGCTGTCCTCTTGTTACTCTCGCAGACATTCTGTGTTCCTTTCCTTGTTTCAGAGCCAAGGCCAAGATGTGCAGAGAAGGAATTTTCCAAAAACAAAAACAACCCACCACCCAGGAAAATGGGAGGGGGTGTTTCCCAAGGGAGAAAAATGACTTTGCAGAGCAGAAGCTGGAGGAAAACAAATTTGAGGGCAGTTGAGGGTTGTGTTTGAAGAACTTCTCCTCAGTGAATGGGGCTTAGTGGTGCCTTTGCTATTTGCCTACTTCCTTCTTTAGAGGCTGCCTTGTTCCAAGGACAGGGGACAGCTGTCGGCTTTTATTTCCAAACTTCTGTACACACAACAATGCGAATATACTTAAATGCTACTGAACTGTAAACTTGAAAATGGTTAAGAAGGTAAATTTTATATTATGTGTATTTCACCACTATTTTAAGAAATGTTTTTAAATAGATTCTCTGCATTGGAAGGAACTTTGGGAATCCCCTTCTTCAGCTGCATCACCAGTGTAGGAAATCCCTCTGCCCTGTCACCTGGTCACCCTGCCGGTGATGGGCAGCTCTCCTGCCATGTGGCAGCCTGTTCTCTAGTTGGACAACCCAGTTGTCCAAGCTGTGTCTCCCCACAGGAGACCAGCCAGCGACAGGGTTTCATTAGAAGTTTTGTGTCCACTTGCCCTGCACCTTGCCTGCACTTCACTTGGTCTTGGGCCACTTACATGTGGACAGCTGACGAATACCTTAAACCCAGCCTGGCCTGATCTCAGCTCATCATCTTCTGTCCAGCCTGTGGCTCCTCCTGTCTTGGTGAGTGGGGCCACGTTTCAGAACCACCCAGTGGGCCCCGATGGGAACTTCAGGCATCCTCGACAACTCCTTCTCTTCCGCCTGCGTCATCTAGTTTCTCACCTGTTGATTCTCCCTCGTGAACATCCCTTGACCTGGACCCCTCCGCCGTCCACCCTGCACTGCCCCTGTGTAGCCGCCATCGTCTCTCGAAGGGACAGTTGCAATAGTGCCCTAAGTGTCCTCCTGTCTCTAGTCTCTCCTCCTTCCAGACCATCCTTAACAAGGGTAACAGGCTCATTTTCCTGAAATTTATGCCCAAGCATGTCACTCCCCCGCTTAAATGCCTTTTCTGTGCTTTTTCAAAATTTCATGCCTCTGCAAATACCACTGAAGATTTTTTATTATGAGAGTTTTGCCTAAAATGTAGGGCTGGCCAAAAAGTTTGTTCCGGCTCTTCCATAAGATCTTATGGAAAATCCCAAAGGAACTTTTGGGCCCACCCAACACTTTCTTCTTCCCTCTTGACTACCTGTTTAAACTTCTACTGGTTTATCTTTCAGACTCAAGCGCCCCCTCCTCTGTGAAGCCTCTCCTGGCCTCCCACTGTATGCTAGACATCTGAGCATCTCCATTACAGCATGATGATAATATTTGATTCCTTTTCTATCTTAAACTAGACAGCGAGCTCTTTGAGGGCAGGGATAGAGCCCTGTTCACCTCTCCTTCCCCCAAACCTGGCGTGGTGCCTGACACTTCATGATATTCCGTGACTACTCTGATGGATGGACAGGTGAATGGGGAGATGGTCACATGAAGCAGGATGTGGCCCTTGGCTAAAGTACAAACAAGCTCCCAAGTTTTTACAGTGGGTACCCCCTCTGCCACTTCCACGGCAGGCCCCCATATCACACAGCATCTAATCTGCACGCCAAGGACTCAGATTTCCTGTAACGAGTTTGGGTTACCTGTCTTCTGTGAGCAGGTCCCCATGGTAGGTGCTGCTGCAGGCTCTGTGTCAATGAGAAATTCTCATCAAAGAGTTCAAGCATGAATTGACGGAAATTTAACAAGTGCTTTCTTGCCCTTAAGTTATCGCAACGTCTGAGTGGGCAGCCTGGGGACAGGTGCATGACCCTTGATTCCATGCGTGATGAGACGTAGAGCTCAGACAGCGGCATCTCTGACCCACATTCCCTCAGCCACCTCCGCAGCTTCTTGAGTGAAGTTTTGATCTCGGGCCCTTGGCATGTATCGCAGGGATAAAAGAGTATCACCTGAAGAACGTCTCCATGTCGTAACACCCATACCATGAAGACATGCTTTCTATTACTCGGTGATCCTTATGTCGGGATCCATGTGAGATATCTGGCTTTGTGTTAAGTACACCAGGAGAGGACTAGGCAGAGGACTAGGGTCTCTCCTGACCTCGAGAAGCTCATAGACTCGAGAGAGAAATGCCACGTGGAATGGCCCCTATTCTATCACCACCATAGCCAGTGCCTCCTTGCGGGCGCCCAGTGAGAGCTGTGAAACCCTCAGTGGGAGCACAGCTTTGCTTGGCTAACAGGTTTGTGCGGGGGTGGGGGGGGACGCGGGGGCCTTTGTCATTTTCTAGGGTGTAGAAAAGAATGGTATGAAAAGCATCACCCAGGAAATCCTGCCATTTTAACTGTCTCTAACCTTGCTTCCCTTCAGAGAAATGAACTCTGTCCTGGCTTTTGTTTCCGATGACTACCGCATTTACAGTTCTGAAGCGTCGGCTTCTGAGGGCGAGCACCCGTTTGTCTGCCGGTCAGTCTGTCTGTCTGTCTGTCTCTGCCCCTTTCACCCCAGGGAGCTGGGGTGGCCAGTGTCTCCCTGGCCACTCTGGCTCCCCGACGGCAGTCACGGTCTCCCTTCCGGCCTCAGGAGCAAATCAGTTGCTTCAGCTCCCTCCTGCTACCCCTTTCTTTGCCCCTTTCACAGCTACCCACTGAAACCCCAGGGGTTCCCCTCTTCTCTCCGTCCTCATCCACTGGGCTCTCCCTTCGGTTGCACCTCACGTCCTGCCCTGGTAGGGAGGAAGGCCACTTGGTGTGGCGTCTTCACTCCTGGCATCCCTGTGCTGCGTCCAGCTGCCACCTTCTTGTTGCTTCCTGTCATTACATGTCCTCCTCGCCATCTGTCTGTCCATCCTCCACACTGAGCGGAGCATTACTGCAGCCTACAGGGAACGTCTGTACATGGTTGATCAGCCAAAAAACTATTGTCATGTTTAATAAATTACCATCTAAGAGTAAGCTCTCCACCCCTACTTAGAAAATGGGATTGGACACATAATGACATTGAATACGTTATTTTTAGTACTATGGGCTGTTTGGGATAGACCATTACATTTTCTACTGAAAAAGAAAAATACTTTAAAACCTTATAAGACGTCATCTAAATTCTATATAATGTAATTCGAAATTCAGAATTTAGAAATTAAATAAATATAATGAATACAGAAATACAGTTTACTGAAAAGTCTGTTGTCTTCTGCTTTGTCACCTTGCTCTTCTGTTTAAATGTCATCACCCTTTCCATCGCTCTCATCTCCAGATTCTTCCAAATGTTTGAAGTATGAATGCTATTTGCGACTTCACAGTAAAGGTTCAGGTCCACCCCTAGAGCTGGAAATGGCTTTTCCTAAACCTCTTTGGCTTTATCTTAGCAACTTCCAAGTTTCCCTTTCTGCCACTAGGAGGTGCTCTTATAAACATCAAAACTTAGAAAAGTTGCCCAACTTCGGGAGAATTTTTTTTTTTTAGCTTCCTTTTAAGTAAATTAAAGTCTCACTTATTTTCAGTCTGAAAACATACCACTAGTACATAACAAAATATCCTCTCTCTGAAATGCCTTCCCATCCAACTTGAAAACCTTAAGGCCAAACTCTTCTCTTGCAAATAGCTCTACTTCTGTACTACTCTGTCACTGAATTTTTTTATTCAAATGAATTGAGATTGTGAATCATTTTGTGTGACTATGATACAGATTTTATATTTAAAGTAAGCTAATTTGAACTTGCTAGGAAACAGAAGCACTACATTAATGAAAACTTCACGGATAAGGACCTGAAATAAAGAGGCAGCAGCAGCTGTCTTTTGTCTGTTTGTTTCACTGAATGTCTGTCTTTGCTCACCTTTCCCGTCACTAACCTGGAATGAGATTAGAATATGGAGGAGTCTGTGGAACATGAGGACAACCCCATATTCTGTTGGCTTTTAAAGGCATCTTTTGCTAGGACTGTGGCTCTGGAAGGGTCTAGTGTGGGTGTGCGTGATGCAGAGAAGTTGCGTGTCCTACACCGTGTTCATCCCTGTGGCCCTGAGAGGTTAGAGAGGAGGGTCTTAGGAGCAGACCTGCTGTGAGGAGAGGAGAGGGGAGAGGTGCTGGGGGAGTCATGTTCATCAGACTTCTGTCTGTCAGGTGAGGGGAAAGCTGTGTGACCTTGGGCAAGTCAATCAGCGCCTCTTGACCTGTTTCTTCATCTGTGAAATGGGAGTTGAACCAGATGACCACAGAGGTCTGTTCAGTTGTAATAGTCTGTAATTCTCGAAGATAACGCCATCCAGTAGAATTTCCTGCGATGATGGAAATGTCCTGTAACTGTGCTGTCCAGTGCAGGAGCCTCTAGCCACATGTGGCTGTTGAGCATTTTTGAAATGTGACTGGTACAACTGAGGAACTTTCTAATCTTAATTTACTTAAATTTAAATAGCCACACGTGACTAGTGACTGCCATATTGGGCCGCGCAGCTCCAAGATACAAAAGGACTTATATTAGAGAAAAATAAAATGTATAATCTCAGTGGAGGCATTAATGGATGTCACAGGTGAATAATGTAAACTAGGATTCATATAAATTGTCCTGAATATGCCACGTTAGTCCCATTTCCTTTGGGTAGCGAACTGTCCTGTGAAGCAGAGCTATGAGTGGGAGTGAGATGGAAGGGAAAAGCTTTCAAAAGGGATGGAGACGCATGCATCTGGGTGAGCTTCAATAATTAAGCACCAGAGTAGCTGGGCATATTTCCCTATCACCCTTCCAAAGCAGCTGAGTTTTCAGCAGTTCCTGGTACTACCCTGCCCTCCTTCCCCTTTTCCCCAAAACTAAAGGCGATGATCTTTAGGCCAGCTGGGGACATGGGCAGCCAGTGGACTCTGGATGTGCCTGAGCCCTGGGCTTGACCTTTGGAGCTCTTCTAAGGTTCCAGGGATTGGTGACAGCCGCGAGATGCCAGGCCCCAACAGTCAGTAATGTTTGCTCTGATAAAATATTAATCCAGTTATTAAAATATCTCCTCCTTCCCCACGATGAAGGAGTATATCCGAGAACAACCCAGCACAAAGCTGCCTGACCCAGAAGTCATCCAGTTCTGTGTCTCCATCTTCAAATGCTCCAGGCTCCTGTTCCCCAGATGGCGTCGATCAGCAGTTCTTAGAGGACTTCCACAGGGTGACCAAAGGGGGCTCCACCGAGGACTCCAGCCAGTACTACTGTGACAAGGTGCGTGACCCCAGGTGCTGCGGCTGAAGTGGCAGCCGACCCAGCCAGGCCTCCCGTGCAGGGCTGCCTTACGGGCGATTAGGTGGTTATGACTCAAAGAAAATAGCATATCACCGACCACTGGAGAAAGAAGTGAGATAACTGATGATTTTCTGACGTTCTCCAGAATGATGGTGACGGCTACTTAGTCTTGATCCGCATCACACCAGATGAAGATGGAAAATTTGGATTTAATCTAAAGGTATGTTGTGTGTAATTTATAAGGACATTTGATGCTCTGAAGCAGTCTTTAGATGACTTTTTAACTTCCATTAGAAATGTGCCACGTACCCAAGGCTGCATAAGGAAATTGGCTCAGCCTTCAGAATTGGGAGCTTTTCTTTGTGGCCATAGTAGCTGCCTCACACCGAGTGCCTGCTCTGTGTACTTATTTATATCACCTTATTGAGTTCTTCTATTAAGTGGTGAAATTGGAATTTTAAAACCCTTTTTTTTTTTTTTCTTGCGGTACGCGGGCCTCTCACTGTTGTGGCCTCTCCCGTTGTGGAGCCCAGGCTCCGGACGCACAGGCTCAGCGGCCATGGCTCACGGGCCCAGCCGCTCCGCGGCATATGGGATCCTCCTGGACCGGGGCACGAGTCTATGTCCCCTGCATCGGCAGGCGGACTCTCAACCACTGCGCCACCAGGGAAGCCCTTAAAACCCATTTTATAGATGCACACTAAGGCTCAGAGAGATGGGAACCCCTCAGCATTGCTAAGAGAGAACAGTGGTTCAAGTGCAGGGCCATCACCCTCCTCTGCCTCCTTCTAGGCAGGCTCTTCAAGCTATGACCTGCAGGCCAAATCCCATCTGTTTTTATAAATAAAGTTTTATTGGAACGCAGACACCTCATTCATTTACAAATGGTTTGTGGCTCCTTTGGCACTACGGTGGCAGAGTGGAGAAGTTGCAACAGAGCCCTCTGTCCCACAAAGCCAAGATAGGTAATATCTGGCCCTGTACAGAAAAGGTTTACTCTAGAGCAAAGTGAGGGCAGGTGGTCTTTGCTGCCCACCCCGCAGCTGCCATCACGCACTCCTTTCCAATACCCGCAGCCCTGCTGACAGCCTGTTCTCAGAGGTCAAAAGCCCTCACGACATGGGGCCTTTCTACAGCTCCTCTCCTCCACTGAAAACCCCCTGTCCATCAGCAGTTAGGGGCTGTGCTTCTTGAGTCCTTCTCCAGGGGATGTTTGCATTTTTTGAAAGGAGGCTGCTTCCTCTAAGTGCGTCTTTGGTCTGTGGAAGGTGGGGATGGCAGTGGGAGGCTTCTGAACAGCCTTCTTTCTGGTTGGCCCACTGGACCCAGGGACCCAGGAACCTTGTCATTCCGAAAGGTGCCAACGCCTGCAATTAGAATAAGTTCAAGGGAAGTTTGAGCCCTCCCTTGTGTCAGAGATATCTGCATGTCTTTGTTGCTGTGAACGACTCAAGTGGTCTTTTAATCTACATGTTTACAGGGAGGAGTGGATCAAAAGATGCCTCTTGTGGTATCAAGGATAAACCCAGAGTCACCTGTAAGTAAACATATTCTGTTATTTCCCAAGTTTGCTTTCCCCTACATGTAACAGATTTCTGTTTCTGTGTCCTGTTTCTTTGTTACTGGCAGCAGAGAGTGTGTGTACATGCATATGCACATAGATAGAAGGAAAGAATGGAGGCCGTTTTCCAGAGCCTTGTTGCTCGTTGTGGTCCCCGAAGCTGCAGCACCAGCATCACCTGGGAGCTCATTGGAAATGCAGACTCTTGGGCCCCACCCAGACCTCCTGGACCAGAATCTGCATTTTAACCAGATCCCCGGATGACTGGTGTGCACGTTGAAATGTAGAAGCCCTGCCCGAAAGAAGGAAACTGGGGCTTAGAGTTTGCTGTTCTGCTCGCTCCGAGTGGGCTCACGGCCCCTGTGTCCCTCCCCCTCCCCACCCTCAGCCCTCTGTCTGGGGCTTTAGGCATCTAGGAGGTGATTTGCTTTTGTATAACAGTGAGCACCAAAGGGTCCCTGTGCCTCCTAAGAAGGTGCCTGTTTGGGAGTTTTACTCTTAAGCTTGTGGTTTACCTTTTCTTACTGCTTGTGGCCTCTGTGAGTTAAGAAGCCTTTCATTCCCACACTGTTCAATGCATGGCTTCTCTCCATAATGGCTTCTGCCTTTGGGGTTATGTTTGCAAAGGCTTTCTCCATCACAAGATAGATAAATACTCGCTTTTAGCTGACAAATCATTTTCTTTTTCTTTTTTTTTTGCGGTATGCGAGCCTCTCACTGTTGTGGCCTCTCCCGTTGCGGAGCACAGGCTCCGGACGCGCAGGCTCAGCGGCCATGGCTCACGGGCCCAGCCGCTCCGTGGCATGTGGGATCTTCCCGGACCGGGGCACGAACTCGTGTCCCCTGTATCGGCAGGCGGACTCTCAACCACTGCGCCACCAGGGAAGCCCTGACGAATCATTTTCTAACCACACATCTAGACAACAAAAGATAGAGGCATTGAAGTCATTATGACATTACAGTAATAAGTGAAGCCTGGCTACCATAGAGAAATAGCCTCAGTAGTTTTCTTAGCTTTACTCCAAAATGTTTCATAACATAGGTTCTGAGCAGGACTCCTTTAAAATCCCACTGCCAGCTACCATGTCAACATTGCAGTGGAGGCAAAAATAAAGACAGTAATGCCTGAGGGAGAAGAAGAGAACTTGGTCATGGTCTCAAGTGTCGGGGCTCAGAAAACATCAGGTTCTTCCCTTGAGGATTGTGTTATGATAACAGAAGAAACTCGCTCTTCCCCCATGCAGGCGGACACCTGCATTCCTAAGCTGAACGAAGGGGATCAAATCGTGCTAATCAACGGCCGGGACATCTCAGAACACACCCATGACCAAGTGGTGATGTTCATCAAAGCCAGCCGGGAGTCGCACACACGGGAGCTGGCCCTGGTGATCAGGAGGAAAGGTAACAGCCACCCGCGGGGGAGGAGCCTTAGCAAAGAGGGCCTTCCACAGCCTGTTCCATGGTTTTGCGACGTTGCACTTGTAGCCAACATGGGAAAATCAAGGGCTTTCCCGTGACCACCTGATGGCCGACTTCTCCCTTGAAAAATATGGAGATCTGCCTCCACAGGGCCCCACCCCTCATGGCCAGTCCTCTGCAGGTAGGCAGCACCCTCCACCCCTTTTTATACTAGGTGTGACCCTCCCCTCCCCCATTCCTCCCAGGCCCAACTCAGCCTACTTCACACACCCCTCTTAGCTGCCTGGCCCTGCCTGCATTTGCATATTCAACCCTTCCTCAAAGGACCAGGTTATATTTTATTCATGTGCATTTGGTTTTTGTTGCAGAGGCGGTAAGCAGAGTGGGGCAGGAGCCTGGCTGCCTTGGGGCTCTTCGAACTCTGCCTCCTACTGGGTTCAGGGACCTTGAGCAAGTTTCTCACCCAGTCTGTGTTTCCGTTTCCTCTAATGTAAAATGAGGATGACATAGTCGCTACCTGCAAGGGTCCCTCGGAAGAGTAAATGATACTCATACTGGAAGGCATCAAAGATGCTGCCCAGTACTTGGTGGGCATTTGAAAGGCAACCTCTGTTGAATACAGCTACTATTATCGTTGTTGTCGTTGTTGTCATAAAGCAATAAGCCGAGTCCTCACGTCCTCCTTCCCAGCTCTCAAATACTGCAGGTGAATGAAGTCCGCGACTCAAGCCCCGGCCCCGCGTCTCCGTTCTGCCCTCACAGTTGTCGGCACAGCCCACGCCCCCTCATGCCTGCCTTCTCTGTTCCCACCGAAACCCCCAGTGCCAGCTCTCATCCCAGCTCCTCCGTGAGGCCCTGCCAGATCTCTCCAGACCCCTACCCACCTCCTCCCACCACCCATCCCCACCAAACCCAGCTCCGTGCTCGGCACACAGTAGGTGTCACTAGTGACAGTAGCTGATGTCTCTGCAGCACCAGCGAAGTGCCTGCACTGTGTTAATTGCTTTGCGTAATTATCCTCTTCAACTCTTAACAATGTTCTCATGAGGTTGGTATTCCTACCCCCAAATGAGGAAGCCAACCACAGAGAGGTTAAGTAAGTTGCCGTGTGTCTGGTAAGGCCACATGATAATAGAGGAGGAAGGAATCCAGCGATCGGGAGCAGGCCTCTCCACATGAAGTGCCGTGTGACGTGCTGGCCAGTACGAGGGGCTGGAACGAGAGCATTCCGGCCGGGCCGGGGGGGAGGGGGTCCTCCACCAACCCATGGCAAAGGGCTGGGGCCTGTGTGAGGTGAGGGAAACAGATGTCTGTAGACGATTAGAGCTTAAAGAGCAGTGCCACTGATTTTCTATCACTGTAATGGTAAGTTCATTTTTAAAAGAAACATTCAAGTAAAAAATGAGTTGATTAAAAGAAAAATAGTAACATAGGGAATAGCAGATAGGACAGAAATCATGAAAATAAGCAGAAGATCTGAGCTTCTGTGGTCAGTGGGAAGAATGTGGTCTTTAGCGTCAGACATGTGGACTGAATTCCTGTGTCCCACCCTGACAGGCTGGGTCACTTTGGGTCACTCTTTTGCCCTATGAATCAGTGTCCTCATCTGTAAAATGGGAATAAAGACCGCTGGTTCAGAGTTGTGAGGATTCAGTTCAGCTACTCTTGGAAAACACAAGACTGGTTCCTTTCTTTCTCCTTTCCTGTTATCTTGAAGGCAGTGGGGAGTCATTGAAGGCTCTTGGGTAAGGGAAGTGACTTCTCTTTCTGGGTAGAAAGGGAACATTCAGAGATGATCCCAAAGTTTGAAATGACTAGACAGAAAGAGGCACGTGAGGCTGGGAAGTATTGTGCATGGTTGGGGAGAGGGGGTCCTCTGTTTGTTTTTACCCGTATTGAGTCTGATGTGAAGGGAGATTTCCAAAGAGGAAGCACAGAGGAGACTAGAGATGTTTACTTGGGAGCCTCCCACCTAACAATGGCCTCAAGTTAGAGACTAACTGACTGAGCTCTGCGGGGCGGTGGTGGTGTGGAGAGAGGGTCAGACCCCGCACCAGTTTCCTGCGAAAATGCCTGTTTTAAGGGAACAAATGAAAGGGACCAGAGAAGGAAGGAAGAGCAGGGGTAGAAGAATAACCAGGTCACAGAGAGCAAAGGGAGAAAATCTGTTTTCTTTAAAAACGTCCTTTCCCTTTCTCTTATCCTTGGCAAAAGCCTCTTGCATACTAAACACAGTCATTTAAAACTAACCAGTGGGCTTCCCTGGTGGCGCAGTGGTTGAGAGCCCGCCTGCCAATGCAGGGGACACAGGTTCGTGCCCCGGTCTGGGAAGATACCACATGCCGCAGAGCAGCTGGGCCCGTGAGCCATGGCCGCTGAGCCTGCGCGTCCAGAGTCTGTGCATCGCAACGGGAGAGGCATTTTGTATAATTAGTACATATTGAATCATTAAACGAGAAGTTGTATCTTTGGTGAAAATGATTACCATGTGCTTAATCATTTAATAAGATGTTTTAAACCATCTGCATTCAGGTGTCATAAGTCTAATTTGGGGGGAGGAATCCCATCACCCAGCACGTGGCTGCACAAACCAGACAAGTTCTTTCTTGTCCGCTACAGCTGTCCACTCGTTTGCTGATATCAAATCTGAAGATGAACTGAACCAGCTTTTCCCAGAGGCCATTTTCCCCGTGTGTCCGGAGGGTGGAGGCACGCTGGAGGGATCCATGGAACAGCTAAAGAAGGGCCTCGAAAGCGGGACGGTGCTGATCCAGTTTGAGGTAAGAGACCCCCAGTGCCTCGGTGGGCTGCTCAGCTGCTGCCAGGTCATCTAAGTCACCAGGCAGCTGTGCTCGTGGAGGGACCACAGAGGGGCTCATGACCTCAGGGAGAAAGCGGGCTGGGGACCATGGCCCATCGCTTGCCCCCCGTTCTAGTAACGATCAGGAGTCATGGAGAAACGTCAGAAATCGAGGAGGTGGGACTCTGAGCATATTTAGCTGCCAACACAAAAGCTCAGAACACTCGACAGTCGAAGGTAGTGGAGAGGCGGCGTGGATGGGTGCAGAGGGATGATGGGGGAGCTGGGCCCCGTGAGGGCACAGGGGCTGGGCTTCCCAAGGCCCCCAGAACCGTGTGGACACGAAACCAAAGTCAGACCACGTCTTCCCTCCCCAGGAGCGACCTCTGCTCATGGGATTGAGACTGTTGACAAAGGCACATGCAGAGACTTCACAAAACAAAGTAGGACCCAAGGAGACTTGTGTTCAAGTCAGCTTTACTGATCACTAACAGAATGAAAACACAGTATGTTTGTCTTCCACATTTTTAAAAAGTTGTAGAAAACAGAGTAGTTCGTGCAGTAAAAAGGTAACAGAAGAGCACAGAGAAGCATGAAGTAGGCCAGTGAAAGAAAACTGATCATGATTAATGACAACATACACAGTCTGGATCCCTAAATTAGGAGAGAGTCTCAGGTCAGATTCAAAAGCGGAAATCTGCACCGCAGAGTTTATTGGAAAGTTGTATAAAGGAAAAAGTCACAGAAGCAAAACTAGGACATTTATCAAATATATGTGACTGATGTGAATCAGTCATTTATCAAATATATGTGACTGATGTGAATCAATATATATTGATTCAGGAAGGCATGAGTAATGTGAGTATCAAACAGGAAGGAAGCAAAGCAGAGAGTCTTGAGTGAGAGAAAGGTTTATTCTATAATGGTGTAAGGAATAGAATGTAAATAAAATACATTATTAAAGCAATGTGTATTGAACAATAGTAAAAAGTAAAACCCACAAGGGAAAGGTGAATTGGCCCCACCAAGAACAATCAATAGGGAATTTTGAACTTGACAGCCTTGACAGATAACATAGACAAAAAATAAGCTGGAATCAGTATAAGAGGGTAGGAATAATATAGTTACTTGGATAGAATTGCTAGACATATACTGAACATCTACAAAGAGAGAGAGCTCTTCTTTCCAGTTGCCTGCAGGAGGCTAGGTAGGCTTAAGATTTTAAAAGAAGAAAATGTAGAAGTTGTATTCTCTGGCTTTTCATTGCAAAAAAGCTCAAAATTGAGACATACTTTTTAAAAAAATTTATTTTATTTTATTTACTTTTGGCTGCATTGGGTCTTCATTGCTGCGCGCGGGTTTTCTCTAGTTGCAGTGAGTGGGGGCTACTCTTCGTTGCGGTGCGTGGGCCTCTCATTGCGGTGGCTTCTCTTGCTGCAGAGCATGGGCTCTAGGTGCAGGGGCTTCAGTAGTTGTGGCTCACGGGCTCTAGAGCGCAGGCTTAGTAGGTGTGGCACACAGGCTTAGTTGCTTCGCAGTATGTGGGATCTTCCTGGACCAAGACTCGAACCCATGTTCCTTGCATTGGCAAGCGGATTCTTAACCACTGCGCCACCAGGGAAGCCCCGAGACAAACATTTTAAACACTAAAACTCAATTATATTTAAACACTCTCCAAAATAATTGAAACAAGGAGCACTTAAAAGCCAGAATATATCAGTTTTATTCTTTTTGGAGGGAGTTGGAAAGGAAAGTCAGAGGGGAACGGCACTGTGGAGTCATTTGTTCTTTCATTCAACGAGTATTAGGTATTCACCATGTGCCAAATGCTACATCAGGAGCACAGTGAGGGAAGGAGAAGGGGGATTTCTGACCCCAAGGAGCTTACGGTCTAATTTTGGTATAGTTGTGGGAATGTATCACGAGTCCCAGAAACAGCTAAAGACCAAGATAGGGTGAGATTTCATTCCACAGACTGTATGTTCTGTAGGGACTGGAGGTGAGAGGATTCCAGGAGGTCCTCTGGGGTGAGATGTAATGTTAATAGAGGGTGGATGGGATTAAGTGTGGAAGGGAGGGTATTCCAGGAGGGTCACAGCCTCCTGGACCCTGATGCAGACTAAGCTCAGAGGGTGTCAGGTAGGGAAACAGGCCTCCCGGGGGTGAGCAGCGCTTAAGGAGTCCTGGGAGATGTCGCCAGGTGATGGAAGCCCTTCACCCAAGACGAACCGGGTCTCTTTGATAAGATTGTCCACAAGGAGGCGCTGTGGGCTCTTGGTGAGGAAAAAGACGGTGCCTCGTCTTGACCGATGCTGCAGAAAATCCCCTGCACTTTCATGTTTTACATATAGGAATCCCCTATCAGGTTTTCCTTGAACAATGCTCATTGAAATTCATTAGGAAGATAAAAAATGCTTTAGAAAGAAGTACCCACTTGTCCCCCTGTGTTTTTAAGTAGTATTTCTCAAAGGGTGACACCCTGACCATCTGTACGGATATCACCTGAGGAGCTTGTTTAAACGGGCCCAGCCCTTAACTACTGAATCAGCCACACTGGGAGGGGGCCTGGATATTGCTTCTTAACAAGATCACCAGGAGGTTTTAATGCACAAGCTGATCCTGCGGATGGGAGAGTCAAGATCGTACCAGAGCCATTGTCCCGCGGCTGCCCATCCTAAGTCCTGCCTTTAGAGCTTATGGTTGGACTAGAGAAGAAATAAGATATGGAGAACATAGAACTTTTAGGGTTAAATTTTAGCACGTACACATTTCCTTCATTTAGTTTAAACGTTTCCTAGAAATTAAGTCGAAAAACCTTCTTTTTAAATAAGTAAATTTGAATTCCAAAATACAGAACAGATAACAGCAGATCTGCTCTGTGATGGAGCTGGTGGGATCCATGGAGCCCTGCCTGTCCGTCTCCACACTGCCCCCCAAGGACCCCTAGACTGTGGAACACAATTTAACAACCACTGCTAGAGGTGGGAGAAGTTGTCTCACATAGCTGCTAGAGGAGGGGAATCCTAAAGGAAGACAAAGGGAAACCTTTAATGCGCACTTACTGTGTGCCAAGGGCTTTACAGGCGTGTCTCACAGCATTCTCACAGCAGCCTGCTGTAGGGCTGGATCAGAGCCTTGGAGAGGTTATCTCACAGTAAATGGCACAGCCTGATTGGAAACCAGGCAGGCTTAACTCGTGGAGCTTGTTCTCTTAACAGCTGTAGACCCTTTGTGTAATTGTATAGGTAACAACAACGTGCTGTTTCTACGTGAGAGTTGTTAGAAGAGCATGACATCAGAGCTAGAAAAGATCTGAGATGCTGTCTAGCCACGTGGAGCCACGCAGGCTTCAAATCCTGACTCTACCACTCATTTCCTGTGTGACCTCAGGCACATCCCTTAACCTCTGTAGCCTCTACTTCCCCATCTGTAAATTGGGTATTTTGAGAGCTGGTTGTAAGAGTTAGATGAGATAAATACTTCATGCGTTGTCTGACGCACAGTCAGGGTGCAAAAAGCAACATCTATTATCATTCATAAATAGAGGAGTCTAAAGAACCTGCCCAGTCCACAGAAGAGGTGGAACCCAGCACTGTCTGACTCCCAGAGTCTCGGCTATTCTGGTTCCCCACCTGCTTCTCCTCCAGTGCCGTCAGCAGGTGGGCGGCTTGGCTGTCGGAGGCTGTGCTCTGAACGGGAGCAGGAAGTGGGCGCTGGTTCCTAGCAGGTGCCCATGCCACCCACTCCGCAGCACAAAGGGCCTGTCCTGGGGTAGCTGGGCAGTGGATGGAATCCCTTTTGCAATGACAAGCTGGTTTTCAGCAAAGCTTGCTTTGAAGCATTTTCTTCATTAATGGAATTCCCCCGTCCCTCCCATGGCTTTCAGAAACAATTACAAATGTGTTCCAGAAAGCGTTGGGTCCCAGCTATAATAAAATCATGCTTAATAATTAGCATTTCTATAGCACTTTGGAGTCTACCAAGTGTGTCTCACATATGTTGTCTCAGTTGACTCTCACAGCAATTCCGTGAGACAGATATGGCCAGAATTATTTGGATCACTCCTTTATAAGTGGAGAGAACAAGGCTCAGAGGCTATGGAACTTGCCCAGTGTCACCCAGCTGGTCAGAGACAGAGCTGGGATTAGAATCTATGTTGAAAAGTCCATTGTCAGAACTCACCCGGTATGACCCAGTTCTTCACTCAACCTCTGATATGAGCCCTTCCCTCCAGGAGCTACACAGTGTGAGCTACTCAATGTGGGCAGTTTGCCAGCATTTGTGACCAGCCTCGAACTGCCTAAATACTGTGTTCAGGCAAGGTAGGGCGTCCCTCTGTCTCTCGTGTAAAGGCGCCCAGATTTGGGGTTCACAGGGCTCCAAGTCCATTACCACCACCAGGATGCTCTCCTCTAAAGAACTCGTTGCCTCAGCCCCAGGGTCATTCCTTCCTGAGAGTAATTTGTGGCTCATTTCATGCTTTTTCCGAGTTGAGCTTTCTGTTTGGGCAAGGGAAAGGGTGTGCATTTGGTATAGACAGTGCTGGATAAAAGCTAAGTGATGATGTTAACTGTCCTTTGAGAACTGGTTTCCCAGCAAGCAAAGGCCCCTTGTGCTCAACCTCATCCAATGGCCTTGCAAGCTCTTTGGAGACTTGTGGAATGCAGTTGATAGAAAATGAGAAACATTTATCCTCCCACCTCTCAGGACTGACGAGTTAGAGCAGTGGCTACAAGGCTCCACCAGAGGTCGAGTCAAACTCGGATACCCCCGCCCCTCCCACCTCAGCATCTTCCCTCTTTGCCAAAACCAGAAGCCATCTTTTTCTCTCTTCTGACCACTGTTTCTCCCGAACCCACTCCTACATCATCCACTGTGAGAAACATCCATTCCTGTCAAAACAGGTGACTTACTGGTCGCTGTGATCATTATAAAAGTTGATTTGGAAGGACAAAGGCAGCTGAAGACTTACACATGTAGGTGTACCTTCAAGATCAGAGCTCATACTAAAAGTTTTTTTTTAATTTTTCAATTTTTTTTTTTCTTTTAAGAAAGGCAGACATTATCAAGTATAACACTTGGAATACAGGGAGCGAACTGCGGGCTTTGGAATGACCACGTGAGTGGCCTTTACATTTCAAGTGCCGGGGACCAATATAAAGGAATTGCCACCCCACCTCATTGTCAAGTATTTATCTGTGAAAGGGACGCTGCAAGAATACTTGAGTATGCCAGCACTGGGATCTGCATTTGGTACTGTGATTTAAAGTAGCACTGTTAAAAATAATAATAAAGTAGCACTATTGAAAGTCCCCAGATTGCCAGCAACAATGTCAGTTCATTTCAGCAAACCTTTACAGGAAGGTAGAGAGGAACTCTGAGTACCCCGTGAGCAGTGTCCTTGCTCCCTGACTGGGTCTGTCAGGTACAAGGGAAAGTGGAAGTCCCCGGTGTGGACGAGCTGTCCGTGAGCAGTAAGTTGTTCTTATGTCTGCAAAGTGGAGGACAACCTCTCGAGGCCTTCATGAAAAACGGGCTACCCTTAGCTTAGTTACATGCCTCCATGCCACCTCTCGTCCTGCTTTACTCAAGTGCTTTGTCCCCTTTGTCCAAAGCAGCAGATCCTGTTATTCCTCGACTCTAAACGTTTTATTTAGCACCTACTATGTACCAGGCACAATGCTGGCCTAGGGTTTATGGTGGTGAACAGAACAAACAAGACACCTGCCTTCATGGAGACCACAGTTTAGTGCTTGATACAGAAAGCACAGTAAATAGCTGTTTTGAAAGCCGTCGCCCTGCGCTAGGCTCTGGGTTATTGACAAGGGCATGAGAGGGAGTCCATTTCTACTATTTGCTCTCCTTACTCATTGTCCCTTCCAGTCCCTCCATTTTCTTTTTTTTTTTTTTTTTTTTTTTTGGTCTTTTCCTTTTTTCTTCCCCCTTCTTGGGTTCTCAGTCTTCAAGAACTCCACTGAGAATTCCCCCTTCATCTGGTTGTGCAGTTGATGGGGTGCTTGCTTCCACTGTGCCAGCCCTTGCCAGCATCCACTGGATGGAGCCAGTTGGGTGTCCAAAGCCTTTATCTGAGCGATGTGAGCAGGTTTCCCATCTTTGGTTGGGCCAAAAGTCTGAGGAGATCAGAGTCATCTCCTGATGCCCTCTCTCTACTTTTAGATGATTTTTTCAAAGGAGGAATGTTTAAACTGGAAAACTGTATGTCTTATCCATCCCCGAACTGTGCTGGTCAACTCCAGCTCCCACTGTTCAGTTTTCGTCTTTGGAGGCCAGAGCCGGTGATATTGATGCTGCAATTTAAATACGGTTGTTCCACAGCAGACCCTCTCAGCTGATCTTCTTATAATTCACCCTTACTCTCACAGCTGCTTAGAACTACACTCTGATATGATGAGAACAAAGCATATGAGGACATAAAAATTAAGATTTTAATAAAACTAAGTGATCTTATAACCCTCTGTCCCTGTGACCTTCTCCAGCCTCCGGATTGCTCTCATTCTAGGGCAGAATTTAAGGGACCTTAAAGGCTAGGAGCTCTTGCCTGCTTCACATACCTTTAGCCCAAGAATGAACAAAGCAAACTGTGTCATTCCAATGAGCAGTTCTTGAAAGAGCCTTTTCTCAATTTCTGGCTAATATAATAGTCTTCATAATAGCTCATTACCTCCCATCCCTGATCCTTCCAGAAAGATATACCTGTGTTTCCAGCACATCACTGTCTACTCCGGACCACCCTTCTCTGGGCAGTGTTTTCACACCCAGCCTGCCATGCAGCTCACAAGGTCTGGAGAAGAGTCCATAAATTGAAAGAACTTGAAAACCAACGGCTAACACCTTCAGAAACTAAGTGTGTGAATAGCACTGAAGCAATTCAGTGGGAATAGGGTTCAGTGTTAGCCTTGGCAAAGCAGGCATAAAAATGAGTGTGTTGTCAACCCTTCTAAAGGCAAAAAAAAAAAAAAAATCTTAGCTTTATTCACCCAACTTTTTGTAAAAAATTTTTAATTATATATATATATATATATATATATATATATATATATATATATTTCTTTTGTTGTAGTTCTTTTTTTTTATTGTTTTTGCGGTACACGGGCCTCTCACCGTTGTGGCCTCTCCCATTGCGGAGCGCAGGCTCAGCGGCCATGGCTCACGGGCCTAGCCGCTCCGCGGCATGTGGGATCTTCCCGGACCAGGGCACAAACCCGTGTCCCCTGCATTGGCAGGAGGACTCTGTAGTACTTTTTCTCACTTCAGTCATTTGAATTTTTTATATAAATTTATTTATTTGTTTATTTATTTATTTTTGGCTGCGTTCAGTCTTCATTCCTGTTGTTGTGGTGCATGGGCTTCACATTGCGGTGGCTTCTCTTATTGCAGAGCACAGGCTCTAGGCACACGGGCTTCAGTAGTTGCAGCATGCAGGCTCGGTAGTTGTGGCACACGGGCTTAGTTGCTCTGCGGCATGTGGGATCTTCCCAGACCAGGGCTGGAACCCGTGTTCCCTGCATTAGCAGGTGGATTCTTAACCACTGTGCCACCAGGGAAGTCCCCAGTCATTTGAATTTTTAAAAATTCATGTTGTAATAATTCAAGTAATTCAGAAATAGCCAAAGTAAAATTAATTGTTTTCTGACCCCCGTCTCCTTTAGCTTCTCTCTCTGTTGTAATTTACAGATAATAATTTGGTGTGTATCCTTGCATACTTGTTCCAGTGATCTTGCAAATATATTTTATACACACACATACATAAGTGCACACACATATGTTATATACACATTGTGCGTATGCTGTTATGTGTAGAAATGGGATCACCACTGTATTATTCTGTGACTTGCATTTTTCACTTAAATAGATGAGTGGAATCTGTACTTTTAGTCTATCTTATTCTATTACTTGCACATAATTTTGTGGTATAACTATATCAGAATTTAAGTCAACACTTTTCCCTGTTGGGAAATATTCAGGCTGTTTCCAGTTTTCTGCCAAAGAAAATATTTTGCCACCAATAAATTTCTTTGATATGTATCTTTGTGCATTTCTGTCAGATAAAGCCCAGGGTGTGCATATTTAAAATTTTGAAGACAGTGCTATAGTACTTTATTTTGTATTTTATTTTTAATACTTTACAATCCTATCAACAGATCATTACAGCTGAGATACATTCATATCCTTGTTGTGATTAAAGCCTTTTGCTAGATCTATGCTCTTCCGCTAGACCATCTCAAGTTGATTACATTTATACCTTTGGTGTTTTTTTTTTTTTTTTTTTGGTGCGTTGGGTCTTTGTTGCGGTGTGCAGGCTCTCATTGCGGTGGCTTCTCTTGTTGCGGAGCTCAGGCTCTAGGCGTTCGGGCTTCAATAGTTGCAGCACGTGGGCTCAGTAGTTGTGGCTCCTGGGCTCTAGAGTGCAGGCTCAGTTGTTGTGGCTCGAGGGCCTAGTTGCTCTGCGGCATGTGGGATCTTCCGAGACCAGGGCTCGAACTTGTGGCGTCTACATTGGCAGGCAGATTCTCAACCACTGAAGCACCAGGGAGGCCCTACGCTTTTGTTATTTGGAAAAGAAAAACTTTTTACCTCCAGGTTAGCTTTACTGGTTATATTCACTCAATTGGATTTCACTTCTATGCAGTTAGTCAGTTAGAACCAAATTTTCATTTAGGGGAATTTGACTCAGATATTCTCCTCCTCCCAGAATCAAACCAAAACTTCTAATGAATCATGAATTTATTTTAAGAAGGAGCCCAGAGAGTTCATTAAAGCTCCCAGACCTTTAAGAAGTTGCTTAGTGACTACTTGATTGTTATGAACTGAAATTGTAAAGATGATTAATAGTTGAGCCTAGGGAAAGATTGGAAATTCTGAACGTTTGGAAAATGTATGAGACATAACATAATTATCATTACCAAAAATGTCTATGCTAATTCTCTCCTGGTGATTTCTGTGCAATTTGTTTAATAAAAGAACTAATAAGAGAAAAAACAGACCAACAGAGGCTGGTTTGTAAAGCAAGAAATACAATTTGCAAAAATATACAGGGAAAGACATTGTTCCACCTCCCTATTCAAATTGTAAACACATTTTAGTTGATGATACTGGCTGCAATTCAGTGGACTAACCATTCTCATATACCCCTGGAGGGCAACTCCATTTTGTGTGTGTGTGTGTGTGTGTGTGTATGTGTGTGTGTGTGTATCAAAGTCCTCAAAAATATGCTTTAATGCAGTAATTCTGTTCCTGGGAGTTTATAGTAGCAAAAAATTGAAAACAGTCTAATCAAGAAGTAGAATAAAAGTTAAACTATGAAAACTTATAGATTATTGAGCCAGTAAAAATCATGTGTATAGAGAATACTTCAAGTATTTAAATGACACAGGGAACTAGACACTATATAATAAGTGGGGAAAACAGCCTTCAAAATTATAGTGGTATTTCCCAGGACATGTCTTGTGAGATGTGAGATCCTCCAAGGCCAAATTAGCTTGAGAAATGCTTAGCTAATCAGAATTTAATAAGGTTATGCACTACAGGACTTGTCGTCTTAGAGATTCATAGAACATAAGGTGACTTGTAGTATTTCCCAAATTTCCTTGACCTTGAAACTTTTTCTAAGCAATACCTAGTAGCTTCTTTCAGAATACTTGGGTTCTATAGAACATAATATGGAAAGTGCTAATAAATGTTCAGTCTCATTTTTTGATTTTAAAAACATAGTGATATCTGTATATTTTATGTGTTTACATATATAATTACATATGTTTGTATACATGTGTGTGTGAAAAAAAAAACTGGAGAAGATAGATGAAGAAGGTCATCTCAGGACTTCCCTGGTGGCGCAGTGGTTAAGAATCCGCCTGCCAATGCAGGGGACACGGCTTTTAGCCCTGGTCTTGAAAGATCTGACATGCCGTGGAACAACTAAGTCCATGCACCACAACTGCTGAGCCGACGTGCCGCAACTACTGAAGCCCGTGCGCCTAGGGCCCATGCTCCGCAACAAGAGAAGCCACAGCAATAAGAAGCCCGCTCACTGCAACAAAGAGTAGCCCCCGCTCGCCGCAACTAGAGAAAGCCCACCCGCAGCAACGAAGACCCAATGCAGTCAAAATAAATAAATAAAATTTTTTAAAAAACAGGTCATCTCAGGGTTGTGAAATTACTGGTAACTTTTTTCTTTATATTAGTCTGAATTTATTAAATTTTCTGCAAAAAAAAAAAAAATCACTTCCAGCTCTGAAAAAAAAGTTGTTTTTAAATTCCCATAAAGTTAACTAAAATCCACTGGTGAATAGTGTTTCACACTCTAGTTTGAAGTGGGGGGACACAGTTGTATAGAAAAGAAAACTCAAAAGGGCAAGGGGAAACTTTGAGAGGGGATGGATGTATCTTACGCCTTTATGGTGGTGATGGTTTTATGGGCGTATACTTATCCCCAAACTCATTGAGTTGTATGTTAACTATATACCACTTTTTACATGTCAGTCATACCTCAATAAAATGTCACTTCAAAGAAAAAAACTCAAGCATTGGCGTCAGATCTGGGTTCAGCCTCTGGTTTTAATCTTGAGCAAAGCATTTAATCTCTGCCTCTCACTTAAAAAATAAGAATACTATCAATACCTCTCACAGAGCTGTTGTCAGCATCACATCAGGTACAGTACGAATGTGTCTAACATGTGCTTGTAGATATGCAAAGATGGTTTTAACTGAATTATTCACTAATGATTGCATGTATAGGGAAATACCTCTTTAAATGAATGTTTAAATGAAGTTTACTATGTATTGGAATAAATGTTTTTACTGTGGGAGTATACTTCTGAAATGAATGAAATGAAATGCTCTTGTTCTTAGCAAAGAGTATGGTTCACTCTATTAAATTGGAAGGAAGTGTTTTTAGACTAATGGAAATGATTTCCATTTAATTTTTAGTCAGAATTCTTTCTTTTTCTCTACTTGCTTTTAGCTCTTGTCAAATAATTGTCATAAAGATGAGATTTTACTTACTGTGATCCATTATCTGTGACTCACACCCCTTCTTATGACTTTTCCTCAAAGATCATCATGTTAAAAAAAAAATTATTGAAGAATTTAGTCAGTTTCTCATGGGATTGTAGAATTTCTTATTGGGAAGATTTTTCTCTTAATATATGAAATCACTGTTAAATGTTAAGATTTTGGTGCTGTGACTGGTAAACTTTACTGATGAAGTATATTTTCACACTCTCTCCATAGCTGTTTTTTGCAATGTTTTTTTTCTTTTTTTTACTTCTCTATTTGTCATTTAGCAACTCTACAGAAAGAAGCCTGGTTTGGCCATCACATTTGCAAAGCTTCCTCAAAATTTGGACAAAAATCGATATAAAGATGTATTGCCTTGTGAGTATCCGGCGTGAATACCTCCTCCCCGCTACCACACACACACTGAGATAATGTTTCCCTTTTTAAAACAGATTGTCTGGTATTCTGGAACGATTTTCAGTGTGTCTGTAAACACCACGGTCTTTACGGCAGCCATTTCAAACTCTGAACAGTTGGGGAATAGTGTTTATGCTAATGAGGCGAGAGCTGCAGATGGGGCTGGGAACTGAACTCTTGTTTACTCGGTGCGATAAAAATAACCCTAGGAATAATCAGTAAATGTCTTGCTCTCCCCACAGATGACACCACCCGGGTATTATTGCAGAGAAACGAAGATTATATTAATGCGAGTTACGTGAACGTAAGTTAAAAATCTGGATCGTGAGAAGAAGCACATTAATCACTGCAACAAGCGTGACAGTGGTGTGTGAGGTGCTTCGCAGTTGGCGAAGTGCTTTCCCGTTCACTCCCTCATTTCATCACCACAGCAGCCGTTGAGGGAAGGCAAAATAGTCTCATTTTACAGAGGATGAAACTAAGGTTCAGAGACATTTAATAATTTGAAAAGTCACAAAGCTAACGGAAGGTGAGACCAAAACTCAGATTCTGTGTCTCTGACTCCATCATCCACATGCCTTCTGTCCTCAACTGCAGACATTTAGGTGTTCTGTTGTTTTGGCCATTGGTATGTTTGTAACTTTCTGTGTTTTTCCCCCATGTCGTTACATCCTGCCTAAAAATAAGAAAAATAAGACCACCTCTGGGCATATAACCCAAAAACAAAAGGTAAAAGATTTCACATGTTGTGGGGAAAACATTCATTTCACTCTGAAAATGCATGTTGGGCAACTTAGCCTCTCTGAACCTCAGTTTCTTTATCTAAACCAGGGGTCAGCACACTTCTTCTGTAGAGGGCCAGACAGTAAATATTTTGGTCTCTGCAAGCCACGAGACAAAATTGAGGATATTAATTAGGTACTTATATAGCCGTTTAAAATGCAACCATGTGAGGGCTTCCCTGGTGGCGCAGTGGTTGGGAGTCCGCCTGCCGATGCGGGGGACACGGGTTCTTGCCCCGGTCCGGGAGAGGCCATAACAGTGAGAGGCCCGCGTACCACACACACACACACACAAATGCAACCATGTGAAAACACAAAAAAACACCTTAGGCTTGCAAAGTGGCAGTTAAAGTTGGCCTTCAGCCCATAGCTTACCAACCTCTGATCTAAATGAACAGATGACTTTTCAAGTTCTCAGGTTATAGCATGATATCAAGAACAACCAGCAAGAATGGGTCTGATCAGTGATTCCACTTATTCAAAAGCATCTGTGGGATTCATTGACCCTCACTTCAATATTCCTGGTGTCCTGCAAGCAGAGCATCAGAAATGGTGGGGCTGCTAAGACCATGCAGTCCTGGGGTGGGGACTGGCTGAGACCAGGGCTGAGGAAGCCCTTAACCCAAGCACCAACCAAACCATGAGTTAGGCACCTCCATTTACCTTTGCCATCTAAGAATGAGTGAATCCCAGTGCCGCTCCAAAGCTCAGCCAGTTCTGAGTGTTCTTTCATAGAAAACACTTAGTTTAGAAGCAGAAGGAGAGCAGAGTGGGAGAGGGACACTGAGGACAGTTGAAAACATTTTGACATCTAGCATTAATCAACTCAGATGGTAACCTTGTGAGGTGATGTGTTCATGAACTGGACTCTAGGAATCATTTCACAGTGTATACATATATCAAACCATCATGTTGTACACCTTAAATATATACAGTTTTTATTTGTCAGTTATACCTCAGTAAAGCTGGGGCTGGGAGGGAGACTGATCGACTCAGTGGCACAAACATTGGCAGCCGTGCAGAAAGCAAAGTGGAACAGCAGTTGGTGGGATAAGCCTGTATGGCTTATGCTTCAAAGAAAATAAATATTTTGATAGAAAACCCTGCATAGGGAAAGATGTAAGCATGAGGATTGGCATGTGTTGCTGAAAATGCAGTTACCCAATATTGACTATATTTAGGATACAGCGGTGAAGGTCATTTAAACTCTTTTCCATCTTGTAGGTCCACTTCTGATTATCGCCTATTGACTATCATATAGTTTTATCTTAAATATCTAATGCTAGTATTATTGTTAAATACTAGCATTTGAAGCTTTTTTTTTTTTGGCCGCATGGCTTGTGGGATCTTAGTTCCCAGACCAGGGATCGAACCTGCGCCCCCTGCAGTGGTAGCGTGGAGTCTTAACCACTGGACCGCCAGGGAAGTCCCTTTGAAGCATTTCTGAGAGTAGCTTTTTCTTTGATTATTCTTATTGGCCAAAAATTGATAGAGATGTTATTCTGGTGTGATGACAGTCACTAAGTGAAAGAATGTAAGATCCAGTTCCCTGTCCACCTTGTGGCAGTAACGGATTCTAATGCCTTAACAATCTCTTGCCAGATGGAAATTCCTGCTGCTAACCTTGTGAACAAGTACATTGCCGCTCAGGGACCCCTGCCACATACCTGTGCACAATTTTGGCAGGTAGTCTGGGATCAGAAGTTGTCACTCATCGTCATGTTGACCACTCTCACAGAGCGAGGGCGGGTAAGTGGCTTGATCTCCAATTCAGAAGTGTGCATGTCACACTGTGCTCTGCAGAACGTGAATTTCAGAGCTGGAAAAGGTCTTAATGAAATGTCACCCGGTCCAGCCCCTATGTGACCCATAAATCTCCTGTACAGAGCTACTGATGGATACCTCCAGTGACTGGAAGCTCAGCACTTTTCCTGCCCACTCCCTGGCCTTTCCAAGCTAAGGAGTGATCAGACAGCCCCTTCCATTCCTGCCTCCGATCCATTATAACAAGCAGGAAGGCTCTTCACCTTGCCTTACCTGTCCAAGAACCCCTGTTTTAGCTGTGGCCTTACCCACCCAGGACAAGTGCTGGTCCTGAGAAGAGCAGTGTGAGTGCCAGGTTCACAATGGCCATAAAAAGTAGAAGAAATGACCTCTGTCAACCTCTGCTTGTGTTGCAGCAAAACCTGATGCAAAAAAGAGGTAAGAAGGGCTTAATTAGGAGAGTGATGGGCGCCCTGCTGTGCTCAGCCTGACGTGCATTTTCCATAGGAACAGATCGCTGATGATATAACAGAAGTCAGTGTGCAAGGGATACTGTGCAGCATGAGTTCTCTAACTTCTGCCTGCATCTGGGTATCTTCATTATGAAATGTTTATCCAGAAACACATTCCAAAATCAAATATAAAGCAATTTTGAACCACCTATTTTGAATGATCTTTGTGCCACTTCCTCCCAGGCCTCTCTTTGGTGTGTAGCTCAGAATTGAGCTGTGCTGAAAGTCAGAATACAGGACTGGAATGGATAGTATGTTTGAGGAGATCAGGCTACCCTCTCACCCAAAACAGCAAAATAAGTATTCCTACTCGTTCTAGAGAGACCCGTGGATTGCAGAGGGCTTTCACACAGGTTGTCCCAGGCAGATGGCTCCCCGCCTTGGCTAAAACACTTCCAGGTCCATCCATGAGTACTCGGCTCTGATTTTTTTAAAAATCCCTCTTTACGACACGCTGAAATCCACGTCACTTTGAACCACCACCCCACCTGCTTCTCTTACCTGGAAGACTCAGTAATAAGTTACCCTTCTCTTCTATGCAATGCCCTTTCAGATATGTGAAAATAACCCTCGACTTCCATTAAGGTGGCAGTCAGCAAAAATTGTCTGGTCTTTGTCTCAGTGGTGCTGTTAGCCAGTTTCCCCATTTTGTGCTCAAGCATTTGACTCCGGAAACCTACATGCAGCACGCTGGTGGGGCTCTGGAGCCAGACGATCTGGGTTCAGAACACGTTCTTCTCGAGCAAGTTATTTAACCTCTCTGACCCTCAGCTTCCCTGAATATAAACTGCAGATACTAGTGCCGCCTTGGAGGGTTTGTGAAGACTAAGACGATATATGTGAAAAGCCTAGAGAGCTGCCTGTCGCAGGTGTCCAGCAGACATTAGCTGCTGTGTGTCTGTGTGGCCATGATTATCATCCCTGGGAGGATGAGCCGTCAGATCTGGCCTTCCGCGTGCGCTTGGGCTCCTCGGGCTTTCCATCTGTCATTCTCTGTGTTGGCTCTCACCCTTAGCTTCTTGTCACTCACAGTCTCGATCAGAATCTCTTCTCTTCACATAAGTCACCATTTAAAACATGTAAAGGCCCTCGAGAAGCAGTAGAAAGCTCCTTCTAGAATACTGTGAGTCAGAGGCGTTGAGGGCACTCTTCGGGGAGCAGGTGCTCATTCTCTCAGCTCTGCTTCCAGCCCTGGCCATCTCTCCATCTTGTCTACCTGGTTACCGTGAGAACTCTCAGAAGCTTTGCTGAAACCACCAGGCAGCAGGTCTATGGCATCACCTGATCTCCTTATCTGGAAATCTTGTTTTTGCCTATTTTTAATTTTTGTTTATATTCCGGTTTTGTATGCATGTGTGATTTTCTAATCTTGTTTTGGAAAGGCAGTGAAATTACTGGGACCTTTTTTGAACTTAGGGAACTCCAGCTGGCCCACAGTCCTATCCTGTCCTCTCTCTTTTTCTGGAGCGCCTGCACCCATCTTGTTCCGTGGTGTCCTGGGTAAGAGGGCAGATGCTAGGGCCATGCTTCCTGAATTCGAATCCCTGCTCGGTCACTTCCTACCTGTGTGGCTTAGGAAACCTGCAGAACCTCTGCATAAAATGGAATAATAATGACACCGATCGTCGATTTGTGGAGTAACTGAATGAGTTAATACAGGCAGCTTTCTTGGAACAGTGCTTGGCACACAGTAAATATTATACAGATACTAGCTAGCAGTAATAGTAGTTTGGGTACACCTTAATTGTTGCCGGGGCTGTACTATTACTGTAGTATTATTTATTATGATTCTTCAAATTGGCTCACCTGTTTTTGCTTTAAAAAATTTCCTTTGGGGCTTCCCTGGTGGCGCAGTGGTTGAGAGTCCGCCTGCCGATGCAGGGGACACGGGTTCGTGCCCCGGTCTGGGAAGATCCCACGTGCCGCGGAGCGGCTGGGCCCGTGAGCCATGGCCGCTGAGCCTGCACGTCCGGAGCCTGTGCTCCGCAAGGCGAGAGGCCACAGCAGTGAGAGGCCCGCGTACCGCAAAAAAAAAAAAAAAATTTCCTTTGAAATATATATCTGAAATGGAAGCCCAGTATCACTTGCCATAAAAAGAAGGTATGTGTAAAAATGCAAAAACCACAAGACAATGTTTTTAAAGTCTAAATAAATATTCTTGCCTTCCAGGCTGTGAACCCAAGGCGTGCTTGCCCACACACTCATGTGCTGTCTCCTAAAAAGAGAGTTAAAGTACTAGGGAGATAATGTTAAAGCTATCCTGGACCCCAACTGAGAAACTCTCTATGGCATACATAGAAAAACCCACTTTCCCACCGTGTGGCTCTATGCCGTTTAATACAGACCCCCATCTCCTCCTAGCCTCCTACCAAATCCCACACTTTGCAGGCCTTGATCTGGGCCATTGTGGTATGTTATAGATGACAAGACATTGGCCTTGTTGTCTCCAGAATCTCCCCATATGAAACTGTGCCACGTTTGCCTGCCTGTTCTGTGACTCTGGGGAACGTGGATACTCCAGGTTTTCTCAGAAACTGCCCATGGAGGTGCTACTCTCAGAGCTCATGAGGTCTTTCAGTGGTGCTGCAACTCCTGTGAGCCAACACCTGAACCCATGGGGCAGCCAGGAGCTCTCCTCACCTGTGTTGGGCTGCTCCTTCCCCTTCAAAGTTGGCTCGGCCCTTCCCAGCTGCAAGATCATTGTTCTCCTTGGAGAAAAGAGAGTGCCAGCAGGCGTGGTTAGTGACAGACACCTGCCCCGATGGCAGTCCCTTCTTCCCCTCATTCTGCCTGTTCCAGCTCAGGAGAAAAGGCCCTTTCTTCCATCCAGGAGGCCTCACTTCCACCGGCTGCCCTTGTAGGTCCTGCCCCTCCTGTTTTGTCCTGATTGGAGTCCGCTCTGAACCTGAGCTCCTCCAAGGTCTCCATGTAACCTGGTGGGTTGGTTGGTTTCCCAGCCCTTTCTTCCTAATGGAACCCCTTCCGGCTGGTTCCATCGGGTTAGAGATTCCCATCTCCCACGAGTCAGAGCATTCCCTTCGTAAGCTCTGGCCCTGGGAACTTACCTCTGTTGTTTATCAATGGTTGGAAACCTGTTCTCAAATCCAGGCTACGCGTTTCCTCCCTCTCCTGTTACAAACGCTCAGGTGACCTGAGCCCTTTATCCTGAGGTCCCTTATCTGGTCCTCACCACCCCCCTGAGTTCCTCCTGATTAGGAGTCAGTCACTCCAGGCCAGCAGCTCTGTCCCCTACTTCTTCCGAGAGATGAAGCTCTTGGCATGTCCCGGTTGCTTTCTCCCATATTCTGCATTTTGCGGGGTGAACCTCCCCACAGGCGAATAGCTGGCGGGGTCCCCGTCGCCGCTCTGTGCTGCGCTCACGTCTGTAGGTGCTGGAAGCCTTGCCCAGAGGCCAGTGGTCAGTGAGGCGCTCCTGCCACAGAATAGCTTTCATCTCTCCCTCTTTTCATTCCGACCTAAAACGTTTTCCATTGTGTTCTCCCTTCAGGTCCATGGGTTTCCTCCAAGAGGAAACAGAGGTATAGAGGTATATAGTCTTTCCATTGAAAGGGTCTTCTCCTTCCCCTCCCATCAAGGATGTTTCTTCTGGGGGGAAAATTATTTTTTACATCTATATATGCTCCATTTCCTGTATGTAGGGTCTGACACAAGTGGATTCACTCTCTGAGCCTCAGTTTACTCTTATGCAAAACAGAGACAATGACGGTATCTACCTCATAAGATTGTTTGGAAACCCAGATAAGATAATGTCCATAAAAAGCACCATTTAGTGCTTAGCATATACTGATCAAGATAGTAGGCATTAGGGAATCCCCTGGCAGTCCAGTGGTTAGGACTCTGAGCTTCCACTGCAGGGGGCCTGGGTTCAATCCCTGGTCAGGGAACTAAGATCCTGCCAGCCGCACAGTACGGCCAAAACTGAGGTTCAGAGAAGTGAAGTACCTTGCCCAGGATTGCAAGTTAGTGGAACTTATCAACCAGGAGGGAAACTCAGGATGTGCACAAACTTCTTGTTCTTTCCGCTACACCCCCAGTGCTTAGAGATCCAAATAGACCTAAAATCTAAATTTGATCAAGGAGTAAAGAGAGTCCAGTTCTGGTCAGATTCACTGGGAGTCTCTGGAAATAGAGGTATTTGTGGCTCAGTCCTGCACGGGCTCGTCGCTTCAGAGCGAAGCTTGCCATCAGCTGTCCTGTGGGCAGGACCCTTGGGAGCCTGCAGCAGACAGCTACACCCCCACAGATAAGGAAGCAGATGCAGGCCTGCTGGGTGTTGGCTCTGCCTCGGGTTCTATGGACAGCAGTCCTTCGTGTCTTGGAGAAGCTGGGAAGTGGCCACTAACCAAAATACCCAGGTGTAAGGTTTACAAGTAAACTCTTAACGCCAACTTTTCAGCGGCATGCTTTAATTTCACATATTCACTGTGACGTTTGAAAATAAGAATAGAAAAGCTCTTTTAAATTACGTGCATCTGTTGGTTTATACCCCCTCTCAGCTGTAAGTAAATGTAATTTTTACCCAAGTTGATGCAGCTGTAGGCTTGGAGAGAACATTTGTTTTGAATGCATCAGAATTTGACTTGATGGATCTACGATGGGATAGGCAGCTTGGCCCTGAGCTTTGCTTCGAGGCCAGAGGCAGGAGTGAGACTACTAGGGAACACGTTTCAGGATTTGGAAGGGGGAAGAGAAAACGGGAGAGGCCGTGGGGAGCCACAGCAGCCCTGGACCTGGGGCAGCCCACTTAACCCTGCTGAGCCCGGGTTTCCCCCTCTGCTGTCTGGCACGCGTCAGCTCCGTAGGAGTCGTATATGAAAGCACTGGTGGGGCCTGCGGCAGCAGGGATGATAATGGCCACCGTCACTGCTGACCTGCCCCCACCCCGCAGTGAGCCTGGCGCTACACACCATTCTCTCCAGCCTCTGTCACCATCTGGGAAGCAGGTGCTGGCCTGTCTTTCAGGTGAAGAATGTGAAAGTCAGAGAGCTTAAGTAGTAGCAGGTTCAAGGTCACAGGGCTCACCGTGGAGGAGAAAATGATCGTAGCAGACGTCGGTCTGGCTCCCAGAGGTGTGCTCTTAGTGGCTGTGCCGAGAGGAGTGGACGCCGAAGGAGGGATGAGGTGGAAAGGGGTGTTGAGAGCAGAGAAGGGGCCGAGGGACGGGGGTGTCGGGTAGAGGTCACTCCTAAGTCGAGGCCCCATGTCGGAGGCGCTCCTGTTTCTCCAGCAGTTGGACCCTGGTGATGAAGGAGGAAAGTCTGTGTGCTCAAATTCCAGCTCCAGCTGGAGTGAGAGCTGTGGCCTGGCCCCTGGCGGGTTGACCCCCCCCCCCACTCCCCAGCTGCCCAGGGGAGTAAGGGAGGTTCCCCGCCCACCCTCAGAAAACAGGCGCAGCACAAAAGTGGCCTCGCCTGCGTCTCTCTTCTCCCAGCAGCTCTGAGTACCTGGTGCGAGTGAGAGGGCTCTGGCCAAACATCCAACCCGTCTGCCCAGTAACCGCCACGAGGACCACCGCACAGCCGAGCCTAACCCCTCCCCGCTGGTTTCCTTGCAGACCAAATGCCACCAGTACTGGCCCTATCCTCCCGAGGTCATGGAACACGGCAGCTTTCACATCCGCTGTCAGTCGGAGGACTGCACCATCGCTTACGTGTTCCGTGAAATGCTGGTCACGAACACCGAGGTGAGCGCTGCACGGGCGGCGAGCGGTCCAGGGGAGGGCACGGGTTAGAGGCAGGCGCTGAATCAGCATCCACCGTGGGCCCGGGTAGCGCTCTACTTCTAGGTCAGTCTGTGTTTTCACCTGGTGGGCATTTCAGTAGATGTACAGACGGCCTGGAAAAGAGCCAGCACCCGTGTCCACAGCAGCATATTTCACAATAGCCGACAGGTGGAAACAGCCCAAGTGTCCACTGACAGAGAAATGGATAAACAGAATGTGGTGTATTCATATAATGGAATCCTAGTCCCCCTTTACAGAGAAGGAAGTTCTGACACATGCTACTGCATGGTTGAACCTCGAAGACGTTATGCTGAGTGGAAGGAGCCAGACCCCAAAGGTCAGGCTTTATACTGTGCTAAAGTATACCTCACAGGCGTTATACTGTGAGGTACCTGGAGTAGTCGGTTCACAGAGACAGAAAGGAGGACGGTGGTCGCCAGGGCTGCGTGGCTGGGGAATGAAGTTAGTGTTTAATGGGCACAGTGTTTCAGTTTGGGAAGATGAAAAGGCTCTGGAAGGAATTGTACATAATGTTTAACATGGTAAACTTCTTGTTATGTGTCTTTTGACCATAAAAAAAAAAAGAGCCAACGTGGGTGGCCCTAATCGTAAGTACCATAGGAGCAAACGGGAAGAGACCACTGTGGGCAGAAGTGGTGGAGGAGACATCGGGCAGGAGGTGGTCCCATCGGAACCCTCGAGAGTGGGTGTTTGGGAGCGTATGGAAGGCGGGTGGGCAGGAGTTGGCAGTGGCCGTGGCAGGGTGGTACCCAGTGGCTAGAAGAGTGTCCGGAGACAGGAGCTCCCTGGCTGGAGGCCGGAGTAGGGCCAGGGTCCTCCTGTCCACCTGCCCACCGTCCAGGTAACTCAGCGAGGCCACTCTGTCTCTTCGCAGACCGGAGAGGAGCACACCGTGACGCATCTCCAGTACGTGGCATGGCCAGACCACGGCGTTCCCGATGACTCCTCAGACTTTCTGGAATTTGTAAACTATGTGAGGTCCCTGAGAGTGGAAGGTGAACCCGTCCTAGTTCACTGCAGGTACTGTGGCTTGTTGGCTCTATTTTTTTAATACTCATACTCCTTGGGAAAGGCCTGGAGAAAGTTGGCAGGCATCAAGCCCACCTAAATCCCACAAGACTAGATATGCTTTTTACAAAGCTCTCTTTGCTTTCTTTCTTCACAATGTCAAAAGATCCGGACAGACTTGTGATTGCAGCGCAGAACTGGAGAACAAACTCCCTCCCTCATCTTTCCCTCTGTTCCCAGCTGACTGACCTCACAGCAGATGCGCATAAGATGGGGGGTGGAGTTTGCACGGAAGGGTGGGTTTCTTCCCATTGATTTTTAAGCCCCCGGTCTGTTCAAGAGCACACCTTGAGCGCGTGTTTTGTGTTCTTTGAAAGTCAGAGGAGGAAAGCTCCCTCTGAGTAAGCGTGGGAACTGGCGAGGAGCTGAGCTGGGCTGTGCAGAAATGCTGTCTGAGCAAATCCCATCTTTGCTCCTTTCCCCCCAGTGCTGGGATAGGTCGAACCGGTGTGTTGGTCACCATGGAAACATCCATGTGCCTGATCGAGAGGAACCTGCCCGTTTACCCACTGGATATTGTTCGGAAAATGCGAGACCAGCGCGCCATGATGGTGCAGACATCAGTGAGTAGAAATCCAGTAATAAAAATACTAACGATGGCCAGGCCTGCACGAAGGGCTTTTGCAGGTCGCGAGACCAAGGCCCTAAGGGACTGAGTCACTTGCCCACGGTCACAGAGCTTGTCAGGGGCTGAGCAGATCCAACACCCACCCCATCCAAGTTCTGCCTCTCGCTACCCACCCCTTCTGCTGCCTCACAGTTTGTTTCCTGCCAGCCGCTTGGCCAGGGAGCAGCCCCGGTTGCCCTCTGCATTGTCAAGCCACTGACGCGTCATGTGTCTGTCCATCGGAAGTAAGCAAGGTCACCTGAGGGTTTCACCCCACCCGCCTGCTCCTGGGTGAGCCTTTTGACTCAGCAGATGTCTCACATGGCCCTACTCTCTCCTCTTCTGGGCTCTCTCCCACGTACGTCACGCCTGGGTACCTGGCACTGCAAGTGTCCACAAGAGGAAATATTGTGGCTTCCCCCCAGAGCTGCAACAGGGGCAGTGGGGTGGCACGGAAAGTTCATGATTCACCCTCCCCCACATACTGGGCAACCTCTGAAGAGTGCCTTAACCTCTCTCTAAGCCTCAGTTTCCCCATCTGCAAAATAAGGGCTATCCCGTATTCATTCATTTATCCGTTCAACAGATAATTGCACAAGCAGGAGAGACCTGAGCTTGTATCTAGTAGAACTGGGTCAGTTGACTGTGAATCTCGGCAGCAGTGGGAGGAGTCCAAAGGGAGTCTAAGAGCTCGGGAAGAGTATCGAAAGCTGACTTTGGAAAGTCAGGGCTTTCTGGAGGAACGGCCTCCGAGGCCATACCCCCCGATGGATGAGGAGAAGTTAGCAAAGAAGGGACTGGGACTTGCCCTGAGCTCTGTGTCCTCACGGACTCATGGACCAAGCTCATAAGATAAGATACTCTAACGATGGTGAGCTCATGTTTTAAATTCACGTGCACCCAGGAAACCTGGTTAAGAAAAAAAAAAAAATCAGGTTCTCTGCCCTGTTTTGTGGTATGGAAGACCTCGTTGCTAGTTAAAGAATGTTTAAAGTGCATCTTCTGGGCACATTTTCCTAGCTGGTGCAGCTCAGTCTGAATGCTTTCTTGTCACCCAGGACACATCAGTCAAACAAGTCTCTTAGGTGTTTGTTAATATAAAGAACCTTACCCTGTAGAGTGGCTTTCAGTGGCTTTCCTTTGGAAGACAAAATCCAGACTCTTTATCTCAGTGCAAGGCCTTCTGCAGCCAGGGCCCAGCCCACCCGTGCCACCCTCCTACCAGCCCCGCTACCGACAGCTGTCCTGGGCCAGGACCGTGAGCCCTGGCTGTGTTCCTCTGAACGGGCCGCCCTTTCATTTCCACGTACACTGGTGTGTACATTGGAACAGCCACCCTGCAGCAACCTGTGTCCCTCCCTGACTCCCTGAGACTGCCGGTGCCTCCCTCTGCCGTGTTTCCATGCCACGGTTGCCCAGCCCTCATCACATAGTGAGCTCACAGGTAGGTGTGTCTTCTCCACACCGGGTCCCTGATGTAGCCCAGGGCCTGGCTCGGCCGGAGCTGGAGCTCAGGGTGTTTATGAGTGAGGTGAAAGAATAACTGTGTCTGTGGTCTGATGCAGCATTTGTGGAACTGCTGGCCAGCTTGACGGCTTTCTGTTCCTTTCCAGAGCCAGTACAAGTTTGTGTGTGAAGCGATCCTTCGTGTTTATGAAGAAGGCTTAGTCCAAATGCTGGATCCCAGTTAAGATGACTGTGAAGACGTTCATTCCTCTTTCCCAAGGGCGTCCTCCTTCTCTCTGGAAACAGCAGGAGGAATTTGTAGGCTGTGGGAAAGGAATGAGCATATTTGAACCCAAGCACTTTAAATTTCTATTAAAAGAAAAAGGTATCGTGTACATAGGAACTGTGTAGATAACGCATGCGGTTATAGCATCATTTAGGCCCGCACCTCCTCCGGAGAGATAAGCAGAAGGGGATCTCAGTTTGGGGCCTGTCCTAATGCCTCCCTCCTTCTCCGTCTCCATATTCCTGTAAACCATCCTTGGGCAATTGAGAGGGGACGCCAGCAACCCTGTTGACCTCCCAGAAACGAGATGGTGTGGCTGTTCAGAGTTGCTTGGATGAGTTGTGTGTATATGTGTATAGGACTAAGGGCTGAGCTTTCCGTGTGTCTGGGCGGAGCTGGAACAGTCAGCGTTCACCTGCCCTGATGTTAACGAGAAACCCCATGAATGTACTGAACGGCAGGGGGTGGGGTGTCAGGCCTAGGGGCAAGCGGTGCCTTTTCTGCCCTCCCTTCCTTGGTCCCATCTCCCTGCCACTTCCAATATTCACGTTTCTGAGACTCGTGTCCAAATGCCCTGCCTTCTCCCTGCATTAGTGACCCTCCTCAGGTTCACACCAGCGCCTGAACCCGGCAGTGCAGGTTTCGGGTGAGTTTTCAGTTGAGACTCTGAGAACAAGGACTCCCAGTGTTGTCCCACGTGTTCGTTTTTGGAGCAGGTGCCTGTTGCCTCTGCTTTTCTCTTGCTGTACCCTCAGCACCCAGGACTGGAACCATCCACTACTGAATCTAAGACATGGATTGCTGCTACTTCGAGCTATTACACTTGAAACGTTACAATTTTCTTGAGGGGAGATGGGATGTCACCTAAATACTCAGAATCTTTGGCCCTTCTGAGAAAAGATCTAGTCGTTGAGCCATGGGAAACCCAGCTTCTAGAGGGTTGCCTGTGGAGGTGTGTGTGTGTCTGTGTGTTGTGTGTGCTCCCACGGGTGAGTGTTTCTTGGGATTCCTAACTTGATTCAAATTACAGTTGAGTTTATATAAAGAATGAGTCTCTGTATAGAAGAACAAATGTGTGCATTCACTCTTAGTTACAATGGTCTTCGTTTCGTTTCAAAGGAGAGGATCAGACTATCTGAATATAAACACAATTTGATGTTAATTTATTCTAAGTACACCATGATTTTGATTGTCCTAAAGAATTCTGCCTTTGTTAATACTATGTTAATTTTTTTTTAAATTTGTGACAGGATTGTAGCAAATTATTATTTAAGGAAAATAAATTACGTAAACATTCTAAAGTGGTATTTTGAAATAGTGGTTTTATGTATCCAGAAGAAACAGCTAAGTATCCAATTTCTTAACGGGATTTATAGAAAAAGGATGGTTTCATGTTATAGTGCACTGAAATGAGGCCGTTTTGTTGTTTAGCAAACTGGGCTAATTGAGTAGTTTCCTGGTCACAAACTGGGTAAAAGACCTTTACTGTAGGGGCCAGGTTTCTAAAGGTTGTCTCCAGACCGAGCATATTTACCGCATTCTTTACATCTTTTCCCCACCGATGTTCTACTGTTAAATGGCCAGGGTGGAGGAAGGTGTTGTGCCGTGTCATGAGCCATACTGTGCAACAGGAGATACCGAAGCCCCATCCTTGTCAGCGTAATGCCAGGCTAGCAGAGTGTAGCAGCAGAGTCTGGAGCTAAGGGGTACGGGATTTGGTTTCTGATTCCACTCAACAGCTAGCCCTAGGCCTAGCCACTTATGCGCTTTACCTCCATCTTCTCATCTGTAAAATAGGAGAAATAAATAATACTGAGGACTTTGGGTCGGATATGAGGATTGAATAAGATGATGCTATAAAAATTTTCATCAGCTGGAATCTGACACTGCTCTGGATGAATTACTTTGAAAAGGTAACTTATCAGTGACTAGCCCCCAAATCCATGAAACAGAAGTAGAAGCAGCTGGGGTTTTGTAAGAGAAAATCGCTTTTCTTCTCAAGAGCACCAAGGGCACAAAGGAGTATCATACAAGTACTTCTGGACTCAGAAAATTTGATCAGCCAGGCACCAAAAAAGAGGGAAAGCTGAAGTGAATTTAAATGCCGTCAGGATACTGAGCAAATCATGGCCATTTGATAAAAAGGCATCCTCACCCTGTGTGTAAAAACCTTGTGAAGTCTAAATGAGTTTGGAGATTTATGTTTTATTCTTTTTTTAAGAAACAGATTTTTTCATATGGTTGAGGAAATGCTGCCGTTCTTTTACATCAATTTCCAAAAAGTTTACCGAAGGTTGCAACCAGCCTTTTTCTGCCACTGTGCGGGCCAGTAGTTCAGACTCAGCAGATGTTACCAGGAACAAAATCCATGAAATCCTGGGGAAGAACAAGACAAGAGAGTTATCGAAAGGAGTAAAATATGCAAGTGGATACTACGGATGCTACCAATTAATTTATGGAGTTCAAGATTCCTGCTTCATCACCTTACACACTTAAGCAATTATACCTGAGAAGCCTGTTTTAGCCCAAAGTGAAGAATGTCATCAAAATCAGGATAAACATTTTGCCTGGGAAATTGGGGTATGAACGGAGAAGACATTTACATCCTGTGTTCTGGCACTCTCGGAAGATCTAATTAGACTCGTCGATGTGCAGACATAAAATGGGAAATCCCTCCTGGTGTCACTCCATAGAACCTGCACTAGGTGTTTTGATTTTCCAGAACGAGAGATCCAACTCAGTTTGGTTGGGGGAGAAGCGGGGAGGGTTGGATCACAAACTTGGGCTGGTCTTTAGTTCCTACCACAGTAACTTATACTTCAGTTTGCTTTGAGATTAGCATAGATGCTGTTGCTGCCAGGTTGCTGGTTGATGTTTCTTGTTCCTCGTAGAAGTTATCGTAGAACCGGAGGCAACGAAGAGGCAGCATCAATGGGAAAGGGTGGGCAGAGGCAGGACGTGGGTCTAGGTTAGACTTAGACAAGATGTGTCGCCCTCAGCCCTCACTTTCCTTCTAAGTAGAAGGGGGAGTTTGGGCTCAAGGGGATGAGCTCTGGTCTTTTTCAACATCTGCCGTTCTGGGAGTCTATTCCAGAGAGTCAAGGTTAATCCTAAACCAAAACCTCCAGTAAGCTACTGGAGAGAGATGTATCACGTTTCTGGAACTTGTCTCCAAGAGCTGGTCCCTCAGACCTTGGCAAAGACTCTGACCTCAGCCTGGGAAGCCAAGCAGGGAGGGAGTCCAATGGCCGGGCTGTCCAGCATCTCTATAACTCACGTTCCCTCTAGAGCAACCAAGGGATTTGTGTTGTCATGTAGTTTTGAAAAGTATCTTAATTGATTAGCAATATTTTGTCTGTAAAGTTGGAGTGTTTTTCATTCTGACCTGTTCTTTCAGTGACTCTACTGAAAAACAATTTGATCAATATAAAAACATTCAAGCTATGCAACACTGTTATTGTGTGTTGACATTTTTGTTCTGATGTCTTGATTTCTGGAAATGTTTTCTCATTTTGTTTGCTTTTTTTTTTTTTAAGTAAGTGTTAACTCTCTTGGAGGAGAGTCCTCTCTGCCATCTCCACCTTCCCTTGGTGAAGGATGACCATGGACAGCCTTGACCTTGTGTGGCAAGTTCTAGATCAGAAATAGATTCAGCTGTCATGACAACAGTAGTTTACACAAAGTAGAAGTTTCTTTACCCTCTCCCATGCAGGGCTGCCAGGTGGCTGCATGATCCCTAGGGTCTCAGGTTCCTTCTGACTTGTTACTTGGCCATTCCCAGTATGCAGCTTGTACATTGAGGTCCGCGATGGCAGCTCCAGTCGTGTTCACATTCTAGCAGGCAGAATGGAGGAGGGAGGAGGAGAAAAGCAAGACCCTTCCCTCAGGGCGTGTCATGTGAATGTGTGCGTCTCATCAATCCGAATTTACAGGGCCATACCTACCACAAGGGAATCTGGGAAAGATAGTTTTTATTCCAAGAAGCCATGTGCCTAACTAAAAGTCAGGAGTTCTGGGAATTCCCTGGTGGTCCAGTGCTTAGAACTCAACGCTTTCACTGCCGAGGGCCTGGATTCGATCCCTGGTTGGGGAACTAAGATCCCACAAGCTGCATGGTGTGGTCAAAAAAAAAAAAAAGAGCTCTAAAAAAATAAAATAAAAATTCAGGAGTTCTGTTTCTGAGAAACAAGGAAAGAATGGGTTTGAGGGACAATTAGTGGTCACTGCCATGGCTCAACCCTTTGGTGTCACCTTTCTTGTCTCACGTTGTCCCTGAGGTAGACAACTCAAACCCCAGCCAGGTATGGCATGGATCTAAAGCCAGAATCACATTTGAGTGATCTGTGGTCCTCTCTGTCAGCTCTGGGTGGCTTCTTGTGGTCTAATGACCTATAAACTCACTCAAGTTATTTTCTCCCAACATAGCCCATAAACAGTCGTGAAGTAGAAACAGGAAAACGGCCACTGAAAACTCATTCATAACAGGAGAGAACAGGAAACACTGCTGCAAGGGGTTGCCCAAGCCCACTGCAGGAATAATGAAGAAGCCTCTGGCCGGCCATCGAGTCCCTTGGATGGTCACCTGACAGCCCAGTCCCACTCTGGGAGGGACTCCTTGTCCACTGACCTCCCTGGCCACATCCAAGGTGGGGCTACAGAGCTTTTGTAGCCCTGCTTACTCCTGGGGCAGTTTGGGAGGTGCCCAGGGTTGTGATTTCTCTGCCAATAGAATTCCACCAAGTACCCACAGCCAAAGATCTGGTCTAGACCGGTGTTCTGTGCTCTGCCTGTGTTTCTTCTCAACTTGAAGGTAGCGACTGTGGGGCCACCTGACCAAGAAGTTTGGGTGGGAAGGCAACACCCACAGTCTGATCTTTGGAGCTACTGGTTTGCATTTTCCGGCAGAGAAGTCTTGAAAATGGCTTGCTGCCCCAGCCTGTCTCCTGCTAAGGCTGCCACTTCAAGGCCACTGCTCTTAATAGCTGCAGTTTGGAGAATAGAGCCTGTTGGCATTTTCTATGCTTCAAGACTTTAATCAATTTTGATTACAGGCTAGAGACCGTGCCTCCCTTGGTAAAGCAGGATTGCCTTCCATCTCTGCTGCAGGCTATCTGGCTCTAGCCCCAGTTCATCTCACTTTTATATGACTTTGTGAAAAGCAACAAGGAGCAACATTCACACTTTAATCACTCTCCCACCATTTCCTCTATTGCCATGACCTCTGTCAGCATGTGGTCCATCCAGTTTCATCAAATGTTTAGCCATTATATAAAAGACAATATTCTTGACGTCCACTGCCTACCAAGTCCACTAAGCCAGTGCTACGTTTTATATGTTATTTGAAGCATCCCATTATCAGTTATCAAATTCTGAATCCAAAAGCCAAAGTAAAGGTGGTTGGAGCAAAGTACAAGTTTTATTTCTCACATAAACACAGGAGTCCAGAGCTGGTACAGTGGCTCCATGATCATTGGGACCTACACCCCTCCAATCTTCAACGTACACCTTCACCTCATAGTCCAGAATGGCTGATCCAGCTCCAGCCATCACATCCATGTTTCAGCCAGAAGAAAAGAGGAAAAGGGACAAAAGAATGCCCCTTCCCTTTAAAGATAATTCCTGAAAGATCCATAGACTACTTGATTAACACACAGTTAGCGAGAACTTGATCATAGGGGTGCATCTAGCTGCAAAGGGGTGAAGAAATGCAGTCTTTACTCTGGATGGCACTCTACCCAACCAAAATTCAGGAGTTTTGTTATTGAAGAAAGGGAAATGATTATTAGGGCACAATTAGCAGCCTCCCCTACAGATCCCTTGACTTCACATCTACTGAAGGGCTGACATATGAGGAGTTAACACTGCTCAAGACCCAGCACACAAGAACAAGTGCAATTATGTCACTTAAGCAAAACTGACCCACCATCCTGAAGAACAGCACTGACAGCTCCTAACATCATCAGCGCTCATCCATTACATACATGAATCATTTGAATAAGAATAGACTGATGGGCTTCCCTGGTGGTGCAGTGGTTGAGAGTCCGCCTGCTGATGCAGGGGACGCGGGTTCGTGCCCCAGTCTGGGAGGATCCCACATGCCGCGGAGCGGCTCGGCCCGTGAGCCATGGCTGCTGAGCCTGCGCGTCCGGAGCCTGTGCTCCCCAACGGGAGAGGCCACAGCAGGGAGAGGCCCGCGTACAGCAAAAAAAAAAAAAAAGAATACAGGTCATTCTTCTTCTATGGCCACCCTTGTATCCTTTGCTAGTTAGTCCCTACGCCTCTAGATTCCTCTCGTGGTTGAGGAAGCCACCAGAATTTCTCCTTAGGCTACCCCAGGGCTTCCAACATCATTGTCCGAAACAGAGGAAGAGCCAGAAAAGAAGACTTGTTGGGACGCAGCGGCAGAGGTCCGGGGAGGAATGGTGGCAGTGAAGACAAGGTAGGTGGTCGTAGTCCAGACATATTTAAGAGGAAGGGGTATGGCTTGATAACTGGTGGGTGTACCAAGGGAGGAGCCAAGGATGGGGCCAGTTTCAAGGTTGGTCAACTGGGTGGGTGTGGGAGCTGCAAACAAGGAGAACTAGGTGTGGGGAAGATGAAGAGATTGTTCTGTGAGTCTGAGGTCTGACATTAGGGACACATGTAAACCAGTCAGAGGAGTCTCACGTGAAAGTTTCTGAACGTGTAACGTTTCTGAAAGTATCTGAACGTGAAAGTTTACTCTTAAAAATGGTGTAGGCATTTCTGGGTCCTGAGCACTGCAAACAGCCACAGTAGATGTCTCCTGTGCCACTCTTGTTTGAATGTTAGTCCATTCAAATGACTTCTGTAATCAAATCCAGTTATTAAAATAGCCCATCTGGGGTGAATATGCAATTGTCATAGTCTCCTCAGGCTGCAGTAACAAAATACCATCGACTGGGTGGCTTAAACAGCAGACATTTATTTCTCACAATTCTGGATCCCAGGAAGTCCAAGATCAAGGTGCCCGCAGATTCGATTCCTGGTGAGAGTTCTCTTCCTGGCTTGCAAACAGCCGCCTTCTTGCAGTGTCCTCACGTGATAGAGCGAGCCCTGATGTCTCTTCTTTTTATAAGGGCACTAATCCCATCATGGGGGCCCCTCATGACCTCATCTAAACCTAAATATCTTCCAAAGGTCCCATCTCCTGATACCATCACACTGGGGGTTAGAGCTTCAACATAGGAATTTGGGGGAGGACACAATCCAGTCCATAGCAGCGAATTCATATATTTGATCATAATTGTAACCAGAGGTCCAAGTTCTGAACTTCCCCACCCCTCCTCTGCCTGCCTGAACTCTCGGAGACCTCACTCTCCCCTAGAGCCCCACAAGCAAGAGAGACCAAGAGGGCAGCACACTGGGGCTAAGGAGAGATCCCCAACCTTGGTCTGGACGTCAGCCTCTGCTGGTCGGTGGTCTCAGCACAGGTGTTATGCATTATTTTCTTTAGTAGTGTTCAGCGTTACCCTGGCCCCCTCCAGCCTGAGGGAACAACGCTTCTCCTTCCTGAGAGGGTGGGGTAGTGGGATGGGGCAGGAGCAAGGGAATACCCTCTTTCAGCCCCCATCAGCAGTACCCACCCCAATGCATTTCCAGAGTTATGCATCCCACCCCTCAGCCAGGTGGCTCCTGGGCAACCTCACATTTTTGGCATCTCTGTTCCTCCATTGATGACGATATGAATCAAATTGTGCCCAGCAGCAGCTGCAACCATACTTCCTCACACTGACCCAGGGAACCATTCGGTCATCTGTCCTGCCCTGGAGCCCCAAAGAAAACCCCTCAGAGCTTGATGGGTTTCTGGCCTAGGCTGAAACACTCCACCCCACCTGGAACTCCATCCATGTCTCACTTGTACTTTGAGAAATGGGTCCATCATTCCTGTTGTCTTTCAGAACTGCTCACTTACCACCCAGTGCCAAGCCTGAGGTTCCAACTGAACATTTTCTGAAAGTAAGCCTCATGCCTCAGAGGCTTTAACTTCCATCCCATCATTTAATGCCAAGCAGACAATTGTGAATAAAGGGAGGAAAGGTCTCTCTCCTGCCCTCTTCCTGCTACGCGTGCGCGCGCGCGCGCGCGCGCACACACACACACACACACACACGGAATACCCCAGGCAGGAAGGGGAAGGGTGGTAAGTGGTGCTCTAAAGTGGTATGGCCAGTATCAATGTCAAGATCAGATCTCGGAACTGGTCCCTGTGGACTCCACTGCGTGAACTGCTGACACCACAACACCACTGAACCCCATCCTGCTTTGGACACTGGATGGGCTGCCCCTGCAGCTGCCACCCTCAGAGAATGAACCCACACAGTCCCTGCTGCCTGTCATCTCTGAGTCCTGGGACAGATGCTTCTCACTAGCAGAACCTAGCTTATGAGCCCAGACCTAGCTGCAAGGGAGGCTGGAATGCAAACATGTGGCCTTTTCAGGGTCTGTAATGGGAGATGCAGGAGGGGATCTCTGCCTTATGTGGTAGAAGTGTTTCCAAATTTAGAAGCTGGATGACCAAAACCAAATGTCCACTATAATCCACTCCTTCTGCCTTCTAATACCCTTCCCATACTTCTAAAACGTAACAGTGTGCCTGCCTGACATGGAACGACCATCCCTTATACAACTGAAAATCTGCTCACCCTTCCCCAAGAGGGGTCAACCAGGACGCTTATCAATTACAGCAGCAGCAATTCCTTTTCTCCTAGGTCATGATCTATCTCAATTTCCTATACTATATGGACTAAATTGTATGTGACAGCTATCAGCATACCCTATAAAAAGTACAGGAAAAAGAAAAGGGGAGAAGAAAAATTAGATTAAATGTTTTAAAATATACACGACACAGCCAGGAAAAAATACAACAGAACTACATGATGTGTAAAGGCATTGCCCACAGAGGAGACCTGTTTGGACTCTGTCCAGAGTGTGAGGTCAGAGTGACCTTCAGGGCCCTGGCCAGGAACTTAGCTCTTAGATTTCACCTTAGACACCAGGTGCATGGTTTTGGTTGCAGTGAGAGACCTACCTGGCAAAGGCAGAGGTGTGTAAATGAGAACAGGCTTGATAGTAATCAAGGCCAGTAAGTCAAGTTTCTAAACAAAAGGTATGCATGCTATTTATAAACTAACCATAAAAACTCAGAGACCTGAAACAAAAACAACTGAGAGATGCCTAGAAAAATACATTCTAAAATCAAAAATGTTAGAGTCCTTCAGCAGTTCCTTGTTTCTCGTATTAAATCTGGGTCGTCCTCAATAACAAAGAGCTTGTAGGAATTCTAATTTTGGCTTATGTAGGCATTGTCCAAAAGCACAGGGAGAGCTGATCCCTTCCCCACAGATGCCTCCACCTCCAAACGCCTTTATTTCTATATTTTACTACTTAAATAAATTGGTGAGCCCTCCCCCACAAATTCTTTTATCATCTTCTTTCTGCCTCATCTCAGGAAAAGCTCTCCTCTCTCTTTTCTTCATAACATCGAGAACTAAATAAAGAAATTCATAACAGGATTCTTCATAAAGGATTAAAGGTGGAAACCACCCAAATGTCCATCAGCTGTTAGATGGATACACAAAATGTGGTCTAGCCATACAGTGAAACATTATTTGGCCATAAAAAGGAAAAAAGTTCTGATACATGCTACAACATGGATGAACCTTGAGAACACACTAAGTGAACAAAACCAGACCCAAAAGGTCACATATTGTATGGTTGCATTAATTTGTGTTGTTCAGAAAAGGCAAATTCATAGAGACAGAAAGTAGACCAGAAGTTGCCAGGGGCTGGGAAGAAGAGGGATGAGGAATAACCGCTAATGAGTATCGAGTTTCTTTGGGGGGATGATGAAAATGTTCTGAAATCAGAGAATGGTGTTGGTTGTACAATGTGAATAAATTAAAAACCATTGAATTGCCCACTTTGAAATGGTGACTTTTATGTTAAGTGAATTTCATCTCAATTTTTTAATTGTTAAAAAAAACAAGCTAAACTAAAAAACAGTGTCATCAGTCCCCTAAGTTGTTCTGAGAAGTAGGTGGTTGCAGATGTCAAAATGATAAAACCATTTGAAAACCCACCAACCCAGTAACTCCACTTCTGGGAACCTGACCTAAGGGAATAATTTAAAGGTTTTGCTTATGACATCAAGACAGTTTTTAAATGTGTCCTGGCAGTGAGATGTTTTTATAATAGTGAAAACTTGGAAACAATCTCAATGCTCATCAGTCTGAGTCTGGTTCAATAAAGTTTGGTGCATTTTTGTTATGGGATACTGGGTAGCTCTGAAAGTCGATATAGATATCCACACACAGAAAGAATCTTGTGATATCTTGATAACTAAGTAACTCAGGATGCAGAATAGCATTACTGTGTGATTCTAACTATAGATAAAGTCGGTATATTGTGGTGGCCAAAAATATAGATTGGGGAGCAAAACAACCTAGATTCAAACCCCAGGTCCTCACCATTTGCCAGTTTTAAGTCCTGGGGTTAGACAGCTAAGCCTGTGTTTTCTAACCTTTCTGTGTTTCACCTCTGTTTTCTAACCTCTGTGAGCCTGTGTTTTCTAACCTTTCTGTGCTTTTCTAAGCTTCAGTTTTCTCATCTATAAACTGGGGATAATAATACCTATGTCATAGGGTTGTTGTGAAGAGTGAGTTATTATGTGGAAATTTAGACCATTCGTGGTGCATAATAAGTGCTGTCTCGGCTGCTGCTGTTTTAGATAGATAGATAGATGACAGATCAAAGGACATAAAACAGATCAAAGATAAATAGATACATACATAGATACATAGATACACAGATGATAGCAAAAAGTCAGAGAGGGGGTGGGGAATCCCAATATGTTAAGAGTGGCTGTCTCTAGGGATAGGGTAGTGGCTGGATTTCCTTTTCTTTTTGCTTATCGGTATAGTCTAAGTCTCTGCAATGGACATGCATTACTCTAAAAGTTACTATATAATTTTTAAAAAGCTGGAATATTGCTACTGATGCACATATACTAAAAAATGAAAAACGTTGAACTTTGCAGTGAAATTAAATGTAAGAATCAGACTTTAACTCTTCCTTGTGTCAGACAGGATTCTTCTGATTGAAAGTGACAGGAAGCCAACTCAAATTAGCTTAAACCAAAAAGGAGGGCTCCTAGGCAGGACACTAGGGCAGTGTCAGAAGGGAAGGAAGACTTCAGGAAGTAGGACAGCTCAGTGGAGGGATTGGATTCTTAAATCCTTTTGTTTCTGCTTCTCTCAGTCTTCATTATCTTGATGCCTTCAAATGGCCTGGCTGATGGCTGATCCCCATAGCTCCAAAACCAGAAAGGAACGAGCGTTCTCTCCACGCCCATTCAGGGCTTCTCAGGGGAGCATTCTGATTCAGGTTAAGGGCTCACCCCTTGGACCGATCACTGCGACCCTGGGGTTGGTCAGTGAGTCACAGCCCCATCCCCACACAACTCGACTGGACTCAAGAGTGGGAACAGCTCCCCAGAAAAAGAAAGAGTTATTCTGAGTAAAGGCGAAAGGGCCCTGACAATTAGGTCAGGCCCTGTAATGAACCTGTCACTGGCCAAAGCACTTGATATGCTGGCCTCATTGCATAAATGCCTGGAGAGTGTCCAGAGGCCTCCTCCAGAGTCCCAAAAGTTACAAATTCCTGCCTCATCTTATTCCAGTTTAAACTGTATTACGTCAAGGACACGTCTTCAAGAAAGATCTTTCAATCTGTTTCTACTTTGATTGACATCACTCTCGAACAGTATTCTACTGGTTAATGTTGCAGATATGATGTGGGTTAAATGGATAGGTCAATTTGGAATTCCGAACCTTCATCAGAAGATGACCTGTTTTTTTTTCTTTTTTAAGATGTTTTTTGATGTGGACCATTTTTTAAAGTCTTTATTGAATCTGCTACAATATTGCTGCTGTTTATGTGTTTTGGTTATTTGGCCATGAGGCATGTGGGATCTTAGCTCCCTGACTGGGGATCGAACCTGCACCTCCTGCATTGGAAGGCAAAGCCTTAACCACTGGACCACCAGGGAAGTTCCAGGTGATGACCTGTTTTAAGACACCTCTTCCTTGGCGAGCTCGAGACGGCCTGTATTTGTCCACTACTCTAAGGAGGAGGGTCTGTTTGCCTAGGACTCCCAACACTGTCTTCTTGCCCCCACCCCCCACCAACCCGACAGGAATGTGACAACTTCTACCCTTAGCAATTCCTGCAGTTAGTTCTATCTTTTCTTTTCCTCATATCCACATGCCACACGCCTTCCCAGTCGTCCAGGTCCACCTCAAATGCCCTCTCCTCCAGGAAGCCTTCCTTGCCTGCCCCTTCCTGAACTAGAGCCATGTTTCCTCCTCTGTGATGGCTTGGAATATGATGCCTCTCGAGTCACTGGTCATGCTCATCTTATCTCCCTACTGGAGAGAGAATCATGCTTGGTTCATCTCTGTGCCCCTAAGGACACACACATAGTGATAAGCAGTTACCAGTAATGCCTGTTGAATGGATGCAGGCCAATACTCTTTACATGGCTGACCTCAACTAGGATCCTGTGCTCCCTAACACTGTTCCTCTTCTATGTCACTTTACACCCTATCACCCTTATCCCCATGGCAACAAGTTTTTAGAGGGGATAGGGGAGATGGAAGAAAAAGATTTCTAGATCTGATCACATAAAAATTCAGAATATCATAAACACAATAAAAAGGCAGTCAAGAAACTGCAAGGGCTTCTCTGGTGGCGCAGTGGTTAAGAACCCACCTGCCATGCAGGGGACATGGGTTGGAGCCCTGGTCCGGAAAGATCCCACATGCTGTGGAGCAACTAAGCCAGTGAGCCACAACTACTGATCCCACATGCCACAACTACTGAAGCCCGCACGCCTAGAGCCCATGCTCCGCAACAAGAGAAGTCACCGCAAAGAGAAGCCCCTGCACCACAACGAAGAGTATCCCTTGCTTGCCGCAACTAGTGAAAGCCTGCGCGCATCGACGAAGACCTAACGCAGTCAAAAATAAAATAAATTTAAAAAAAAAAGAAACTGAGAAAAATATTTGCAACAAATTCAAATAAGAGATGCCATTTTTAGCTTAAACTTGGCAAAAATAAAAGTTGTGGTTTTGAAGCATATTTAATGACAATTTTATCGAAAATATTTGAACAGAGAAAAGCCTAGAAAGTCAACACCATTTTAATAGTGATTAGATCAAATTTTTGTGATTATGGGTTGTTCTAAGTTTTTCTCTTTTCCAATTGTTTATAATAATTAATAAGCATTACATATATAATCATAAGAACAAAGAAACAGATGCCACCTTTTGCTGAATTCCCTATAAGATAAAACTCCATGTTGCCAAGGAAGTGGTGAGATGAGGATGTTGGAGTATAAATGGGTACAACCAGGAGGACAGGATATATTAAGTACATACTAACAGTATATATTAAGAACTTTAAAAATGTTGATATTCTTTAGCTTAACTTCTATATCTAACTATTGACTTAATGACTGGAATAAAACATGACTAGGAAAAACTACTTTTAGTCATTGATTCTAATGATTAGAATAGAAAGTGACTAGGAAATCAGACAGACGGAAGCAATGATTTACATACAGCAATATTCATTGCAGAGCTTCCTAAAATATGAAAAAATTGGAAACAACTAAATGTCCAATATCAAGGATATGGGTTAAGTAAATTATGGTCCTATAATGGAATAGTATGCAATCATGAAATGCCAGTTGTAAAGAATATTTAAATAAGATAAAAAATAGTTATGATATAATGTTCAGTGTAAAAACTCAAAAAAAACTAGATAAATAGTGCGATCTCCAAGGTATGTACATGTGTATGTGCATACACATGAAAAGGGACTCAGAAGATTGTACCAACATGTTAACAGTGAATATCTCTGGATTTATGAATTATGGGTGATTTAAGTTTTTTTCATAATTACCATGTATTTTTTATAATCAGAAAAAAATAATTTTTATAAGGTCCCCATGATTTTTAACTAGTCACAGGTTTAACTAGTCACAACCTAGCTTCACAAATGCACATTACTTTGACCTAGCAACTCAAACTTTAGGAACAGATTCCTCATGTATATTCAGTTATTCACAACAGCACTGTAATGGCCAAAGATTGGAGACAACTTGAATGCCCAGCATAGAGGTCTAGTGAAGTTAATTATAATACAGAGTTACAATGGAGTCTTCTGCAGTCATAAACAAGAATGAGGAAGACTTCCCTGGTGGCGCACTGGTTAAGAATCTGCCTGCCAATGCAGGGGACGCAGGTACGAGCTCTGATCCAGGAAGACCCCACCTGCCGCGGAGCAACTAAGCCCGTGTGCCACAACTACTGAGCCTGTGCTCTAGAGCCCACAAGCTGCAACTACTGAAGCCCGTGCGCCTGGAGCCCGTGCTCTGCCGCAAAGACAAGCCACTGCAGTGTGAAGCTTGCGCACCACAACTAGAGGAAGCCCGCGTGCAGCAACGAAGGTCCAACACAGCCAAAATTAAATAAATAAATTTATTTTAAAAAGAGAATGAGGACGCCCCTTATTGCTTTGTCATTATTATTATTCTATACTTGTATATTGTTCTATAATATTAATCATGGTAAATATTCTATACTATTATTGTATTGTTATTATTATATACTAATACAGAATGCACTCCAAAATAAAGTGTTAAATGAAAACAGCAAGACAACAACAAGGTATAGAGGAAACTTCCAATTGTGTAGAAAGGGAGAAACGAACATGCATGTATACAGATAGATAGGCTTGTCTATAACTATATAGACACTTGCTCCTAAAGGCACAATGTAAGTCTGGAAGTTACACAAGAAACTGGGAACACTGGATGCCTCTGAGGGGGGCACAGAGGTAGGAGAGAGATGTTTTACTATAGACCCTTTGGTACATTTTGAATCAGGAACTGTATTGCCTAGTCAACATTAAGTAATGCATAAAACTAGAATCGAAATGAACAACCACTGTTTCCTTAGCGTCATTGTTAAGAGCTTGGATGGTGGATTCAAATTGCCTCAATTTAAATCCCAACTGCATTGCTTGATAACTGTGTAAACATTAGGGAAATTTCTTAATGGCTGTAAGCTCGTCTCCTCAACCACATAATAGAGGGTGATAATAACTCCTGCCTAGAGGGATTGCTGTGAGGATTAATGAGATTATTAAATGAGGGCTAAATGAGATAATCCATGTAAAGTGATTTATTTTATACATAACATTTTATTTTTATTCCTTGACTGCCTTGGGGATGGCCCACCCACAGGTCAGTCAGAATATTCCCTGCCTCCCCAGAATGGGACCTACTGCATGAGCTTGTGCAGATTGAATGAGTTAATATAGCTGAAACCCCTGAAACAGTGCCTAGTTCATAGGGAAGTTTAACAACTGTTTTTCACAGAAACATCCTTTAAAAGGACAGTCCCATTTCCCCCGACATCTCTGAATTCACGGGCTCCCTTTACTTCAATAATTTTATTATATCTTTCCTAGAATTTCTATGTAGACACTTTTTAAGCCCATGTATTCTTTTCTCATGCTATTCTGTTCTGGCTTTAGGCTTAAAGTATCTGTTCCTTCCTTTCTTTATCTCTTCAAACATTTTAAACCTGCTTGTTTTAAAGTTTCTTTCAGGTTGTTTTATTATCTTTAATTCTTGGGGTGCAAAGTCTTGTGCGAGTTGCAGCTGCTGACTGCTTGGGGCTCTCATGTGGGTTATACGTGGATCACAAGCCCATCTTCATGGCGTTTCTGTGTGCACCCCAGACTCCTAACTGTGGAAGTGTCCCTATCCTGGAACTTCATGGAATCTGAGGTCCCCTGAGTTTTACCAGTTCTGGACGAGTTTTAACTTGTTCACTTGGAATCCACTTGGAAACCTCATACCATACAAGTGATGGGAACTCAGACTCCACGTCGGCACGTTGCCCGGAGGCAGGAGGTAAGGTTTTCTCGTTCTGCTCCCACGGAGAGGCAGCCTTGGTGACTCCTCGCTTCTTTAAGTCAGGTAACTCATTTTCATCTCCCTGAGAGCACAGAGCCAGTGGCTGGACTCCCCTCACAGGCAGGTATGAAATCTCCAGCCCCGAGCCCTCAGCTTTAATATACTATTAGCGCCTGACTTGAGCTCTGCCTGATCAAGGTTGTGGCATGCTTGCTTCGTGGAGGGGAATATATCTATGAATCCATGATTAGGCCGATATCCAAAGAGAGAAGTGGGGCCTAGAAGCTTCAAGATGAGGCTGGGAGAAAGAAGCAGAAAGCTTCTGGCCTAAGTAACTTCCTGGAAAATCAATTTTCAAAAACAGAAGACACAACCCTGTGGAAAACCTCAAACACCTCTGTATTGAAAAGGGATTGGGAGGAAACATCCCCAAATGTTAACTGACCTGGTTTTAGTGTTAGAAAAATGAATAAATTTTCTTTCAACTCTTCTATATTTTATCCCTTTTCTATTCCCCCTTACCTTGGAGAACAGAAATCATAAGCCATTTTTTTAAATAGTTGATTTATTTTTGGCTGCATTGGGTCTTCGTTGCTGTGCGCGGGCTTTCTCTAGTTGTGGCAAGCGGGGGCTACTCTTTGTTGTGGTGCACGGGCTTCTCATTGCGGTGGCCTCTCTTGTTGCGGAGCATGGGCTCTAGGTGCACGGGCTTCAGTAGTTGTGGTACATGGGCTAGGGAAGCCCATGAGCCATTTTTCTAAAGTGGTTTTTCGTAGTGATCACGTTGTAATGTATAGAAATTTTGAATCACTATGGTGTCCACCTAGAACTAACATAGAATTGTAGGTTAGTTATACTTCAATTTAAAAATAAGGACATGTAATCACAGTTTTCTAATAGGTTCTGCAGTGAACAATGCTTATGTTGTTCAAACTAGTGATACAAACACTAATTATTGATATAATTGAAAGTAGGATCAGGGCTTCCCTGGTGGTGCAATGGTTAAGAATCTGCCTGGCAATGCAGGGGACACAGGTTCGAGCCCTGGTCCGGGAAGATCCCACATGCCACGGCACAACAAAGCCCGTGAGCCACAACTACTGAGCCTGCGCTCTAGAGCCCGTGAGCTACAACTACTGAGCCCACGTGCCACAACTACTGAAGCCCACGCGCCTAGAGCCCGTGCTCCGCAACAAGAGAAGCCACCGCGATGAGAAGCCCGTGTACCACAACGAAGAGTAGCCCCTGCTTACCGCAACTAGAGAAAGCCCGCGCACAGCAATGAAGACCCAACGCAGGCAAAAAATAAATAAAATAAAATAATTTTAAAAAAGTGTTTAAAAAAAGGATAAAATTTGGGGGAGGGGATGAGGAAAGAGAGGTGGAGTTATTAAATCTTCATCCCTTGTAACATTTACCGTTTAAAAATTGCTTTTTCTCTTTTCTTATTATTGTATCTATATGAAATGATAGGTGTTAACAAAACCTATTGTGGTAATCATTGTACAACATATGTAAATCAAACCATCATGCTGTACCCCTTAAACTTATACAGTGATGAATACCAATTATTTCTCAATAAAACTGGAAAAAAATAAGGTGATTTTCCAATCAGCTACAGCAGGTTGCTAAGGTGACAGCATCGAACCACTTCCTCCTGTCAGAGGTTGGTGAAAAATCAGGGAGGGGCTGAACAAGGCCTGTGCTTGGAAGTGGAAGGACTACGTTGGAGTCCCAGCTCTGTCACATATTCTCTGGACCAACCATGAAAGTAACACCTCTTGGAGTCTTCTTCTCTCCTATGCAAGTGGAGGTCTGTTCATCAATTCATTCATTCCACAGCTGCTTATTGAGCATGTGATTTGTGCTCAGCGCTGATGCAGGAACCAGGATGACCATAGAGAACCAGACGGATGCACACTGGAAGCTCATGTTCTAAGGCAGCACAGGTCCTAAGGTCCCACACAACTTTCTAGCATGATGGAACTGTTCTCTGTCTCCACTGTCCAGTATGGCAGCCACTAGACACACAGGGCTACTGAGCACAGAAATGTGAGCAGTGTGACTGAGGGACAGAATTTTGATATCTTATTTAAGTGTAATTAAATTTAAGAAGACACAGGCCTGCTGTAGTTAAAATAGATAACCAACAAAGACCTACTGTATCACACAGGGAATTCTGCTCAATATTCTATAATAACCTAAGTGGGAAAAGAACTTGAAAAAAGAATAGATACATTTATATGGCTAACTGAATCACTTTCCTGTACACCTGAAACTACAAAACATTGTTAATCAACTATACTCCAATATAAACTAAAAATTAAAAAAAAAGCCACAGGAGGCTAGTGGCTACCGAACTGGACAGCATCATAAAAGGCAGACAATGTCTCTTGTCCTATCTCCTACAGTTTGTGAAAGGGTCAAAGCAATGTAAAAATGTAGCTGTGGGCATCCTCAGACGTGAAGTTGTACCGTGCCTCCCTCAGATGGAGCCGGAGGAAGCTGAGGTGTGGGGACTTTTGAGACCCAGAGGCTGTTATTAAGGGCACAGGAGATGGAAGAAAACACTCAAAGTGCTGGGCACGTGGTCTGGGAGCACCTGCCCCACGGGCAAGCTGAGGTGTCCCCATGGAGCACAGCATGTACTGAGGGAACAAAAAGTAACTAAACCGGTCCCAGGGACACCTGACTGCTTGCCGTCTCCCTTCTCTCTCCTGCTCTTGGCCCCAGGTCCCTGCTTTCTTCCTGTGGTCAGATGTCTGGGGTTCAACTTCCCTTGAAAACGGGCTGAGCCAACCCATGTGGATTCATTCCACACATACCCACTCTTCCCTCTGCTTCCTTTAACCTTTCTTTCCAAATCAAGGCTGGTTTTCTCCTTAGCCAAGAACACGGGGGCAGCAGCCCTGCCTCCTTGCTTGACACAGTGTTCTGATTCTTGCCTTTTCCTTTCACCTGGGTTTTCAGGGCTTCGTTTGCACTGAGACCACCCTTTATAAATATACTGGAGTCCTTACTCACAAAGCCAACCCATCCCCCCACTAGCCCTGCTGAAGGGGAGGCCCTAAAGCCACGAGCCTTCCCCACCCCCTATGTCAACAACCACAGCTGACTGAACTGGAGGTGGGTCCCTGACCCAAAGTCAGCCAATCTCAAGGTTTGTTGGCAGCCTATGAGGTGGCTTGACTTGAAAAGGTGAGCTGGGCCAATCAAACGCTCTCTTGTAGGAACTGGTACAGAAATACCCAGAGAATGAGCGAGTTAGCGGTTGAAGATGAAGTTGGAAAGATGTTTTGAGATGGCATCAGGACCACCAGAGGTCATGGAAAGCCTGGCTTGTCAGGAAGCAGTCATGCAGAGAAGATGCAGGGGAGTGAGGAAAGAGACGAGAACAGCTGTCCTGATGACTCTAGTTCCAGCCTTTGTGACCGAAGACACCTGAGAAATCTCCTGTGCGGTAACTTTTCGTGTGTCATAGATTGGCTTTCCTGGAAGTAGGCTCTGAGAAGGAGGGTTGCAGAGGAGTGACTGAGGGATGTTTTCAAGAGATACACCCATAAGAAAGTGAGGAGAGGGGCTTCCCTGGTGGCACGGTGGTTGAGGATCCGCCTGCCGATGCGGGGGACACGGGTTCGTGCCCCGGTCCGGGAAGATCCCACGTGCTGCGGAGCGGCTGGGCCCGTGAGCCATGGCCGCTGGGCCTGCGCGTCCGGAGCCTGTGCTCCGCAGCGGGAGAGACCGCGGCAATGAGAGGCCCGCGTACCGCAAAAAAAAAAAAAAAGAAAAAAAGAAAGTGAGGAGAGAAGGACTGGATTGGGGAAGAAAGGTGAAATGCAGGTGTAACTGAGCCTCAGGTGATCCTCTGGGGACTTCTGGAGCCCTTCAGATTTGCCCCAAAATTGAAGCAAAGGGGCTTGGCTTTTTACCATGCATTAGCCAATCATTGGCCATGGACCACCCCTAGGAGGGAGCGGAACCGGGAGGCAGGCAATTCTCTACAGCTGAAGGCAATTCCCACTGAGGTGTGTGGCTGATAGCCGTCAGTAGCCACTCTTTCTAGCACCTGGGGTACAGGTACGAGGGTACCAAAAAGGGGATCTGGGTGGAGCAGCGCAGAACCCGTGTGACACATCTCACCCCACACACACACACTCACACACTCACACACTCACACACTCATGGTTCCTTGAGGGCAGAGATTATGTCCTGTTTTGTTTCTCACTTCTAGCCTGGCACCTGGTACAGGGTACTGTTAGATTTAGATTCAACAGGTATACATTGAGCATCTATACCTTGCCAGGCACTATGCTAGGCATACTATATGGATTATCTCACAGAATTCTCAAAATGGTTTGTAAAATGCAAATCTTTATAAAGTACAAATTTTTAGCAAAAGTAAAATTTGAATCCAGGATTTGATCCAGGGCTCTTGTCAAGACACCATGTATAGCCAAGAGAGCTAATTGCCTACCCAATACCCATTCTCTTCTTTTTCCTTACTGATGGAATCCTGATTTTTATTTGGGGATGACTTGCGCCCAGCTAAAAGACTACATTTCCCCACTCTCCTTGTGCTTAAAGGGTGGCCAGTGAGACATAAATAGACATCATTAGATGAGCCTTCCAGGAAATTCTTGGAGAGGAGGCATTGACTCAACTTGAAGACTCACCCTTTTCCCTTCCCACTTTTTTCCCCCTCCCTGAAAGTGGACATGATGTCTGAAGTTGCAGCAACCATCTTGGTGTGAAGATGGAAGCCACACTCTCGAGATGGCAGAGCAGAAAGATAAAGGGAGCCTGAGGCATCACAGTTTCCCCATCAGTCTTAGAAGGTCCATTTCCATCTGTTTAAGATCCTTGTTAGTTTAGAACCTATAGTTCCTTACGGATATATTAGATTAGAGTTTATTATTCTGTTATCTTGTAGATATAACCCAACATAGCATTTGGATACCATGGTCCATGGAATGAAAATACACTGTTGCCACAGTTGGAAATTCTAATAGACAAATAAGTAGGTTTTTAAAAAGTATTGGCATGCTTAGTTCCCATGCTAACATATGACATATTTCAGATTGAAGTAATAATAGTAACATCCTACTTTTATTTAGCTCCTGTGGAATGTGCACCATCTAATTTGGTCTTCATAATTTGGTCCCTGTGTGAAGTAGGGAAAGGCTACTTTTGCAATTTATTAATTAAAGAAACAAGTTCAGAGAATCTTCAAGTCTTGGGCCAATAAAGGATCTTAAACAGTGTGATCATGTCAATCTCATACTCAGTGTCTTTCAGTTTTCTTCTTCCCTACAGAATAGAATCCGAACTTCTTAGATGACATTTAAGGACTTTAAAAACAGGATCCCAGCCTATTTCTTCTAGTTTATCTTCTCCCAACATGAATCTGCATCAGATAGTATTGCTCCCAGCTAAAGGAGAAGAAGGTGGGATTGACAATTGAAACTTAGCCTGAGTTCCCTCCAAAAATGGAGGCTGAGACAAGGACTTGAGTGCAGATAGTTTATTTGGGAGTTGGCCCCAGAAGAGTGAGGTACAAGAGAAAGTGAAACAGGGAAAGAGGAAAAGCCAGTTTAAAGAGTATGTTATTATGTTGGTCACCACTGGGGCCATTGGGCCGCAATCCTGCCAGGGCCGCCTGAGGAGCACACAGAACTCTTCTTGGAATTGTGTGCTCTACAGTCAACAAGAAGTATTTCTCCATTGACTCCCATCCCCCACTCTTTGATGGTTGCCCCAGAAGGCCTTAACTCTCCCGTCTTTCTGGTCCTCACATGTGTGAATGCCAACCATCCCATGTGGTAGAAAAATGAAAGGCATGTATGTGGCTTGTCCCTGAGGTGAGATGCTGTCAGGCCAAAGTGAATTAAAAACCCACACAGAAGTCTTTTTCCAGTTCTAACTAAGTAAGATTCTACTGGACAAATTAACCCTCAGACAACAGCTGTGAAATCTGGGCATGATAAAAGTAGCAGCTCCAGGGCTTCCCTGGTGGCGCAGTGGTTGAGGGTCCGCCTGTCTATGCAGGGGACACGGGTTCGTGCCCCGGTCTGGGAAGATCCCACATGCCGTGGAGCGGCTGGGCCCATGAGCCATGGCCACTGAGCCTGCGTGTCCGGAGCCTGTGCTCCGCAACGGGAGAGGCCACCACAGTGAGAGGCCTGCGTACCGCAAAAAAAAAAAAAAAAAAAAAAAGCAGCTCCCTGGAAGCACTAGAAGGGGAACAGAAACAGGTAGGTTCTGGTTCAGGGTGCACTTGCAAAGGTGGGAAGTTGTACACAGTGCTTTCCTATTTTCACAACGTCCACTTTACAATGTAAAATAACCCAATGTGTGAAGGACCAGGAAAATGCAACACATTCTCAAGAGAAAAGAAAATCAACTGAAAACAGCTCCACGATAATCAAGAAGTTAGATGAGAAGGATTTTTTAAATGGCTATTATAGAGCTATTCTCAAAGAAATAAAACAAAATATACTTTCAGTGAATGAACAGATAGAAAATCTCAACAGAGAATGAAAAATCAAAATGATTTTTTAGGTGAAATGGATATTCTAGAAATGAAAAACACAATATTTAAATTTCAAAAAGTGTAATGGATGGATTTAAGAGCCAAATGAAAATAACAGAGGAAAGAGAAGTGAACTTGACCATAGAGCAATAGAAATTATGTAATATGAAGAACACAGAGAAAAAAATGTTCTTTTACAAAAAGAACAGAAAGTCAGTCTAACATATCAAATGGTCTACCATATACATAATTGGAGTTCCAGAAGAAGAGGAGAGAAAGAGAATGGAGTAGAAAAACATTTGAGGAACGGCTGAAATTTTCCCAAATTTGATTAAAAACATACACTTACAGATTCAAGATGCTCAGCGAACATGAAGCAGAATAAACATGAAGGCAGCCATGCTGAGCCATATTATAGTCAACTGTTTAAAGCCAAAGATAAGGAATAAATCCTGACAGAGGTAAAGGGATAACAACAGATTGCATATAGGAAAAACTGACTTTCTTTGTAGACATCATGACTGTGTACACAGAAAATCCTAAGGAATATACAAAAGAAGAAAAAAGCTATAGAATTGTATGTGAATCCAGCAAGACTGAAGGATTTAAGGTCAATATACAAAAATCAATTGCATTTCTATGTACTGAAATGAACAATTAGAAAGTGAAATTTAAAAATCAACTCCAGGGACTTATCTGGTGGTGCAGTGGTTAAGAATCTGCCTGCCAATGCAGGGGACATGGGTTCAAGCCCTGGTCCGGGAAGATCCCACATGCCGCAGAGCAACTAAGCCCATGCACCACAGCTACTGAGCCTGCACTCTAGAGCCCGCCAGCCACAACTACTGATGCCCGCATGCCTGGAGCCCGTGCTCCGCAATAAGAGAGGCCACCACAGTGAGAGTCCTGTGTGCCGCAATGAGGAGTAGTCCCTGCTCTCCGCAACTGGAGAGAGCCTGCATGCAGCGGCAAGGACCCAACACAACCAAAAATAAATAAATTAATTAATTTTAAGAAAATAAAAATAAAAATCAACTCCACTTACAATACACGATAATGCTACTATAATCAAGTCAGTGATGTACTCACGTAAAGGTTAATGGACACAAAAATCAATGGAACAAAAACAATCAATGGAACAAAATAGAGATTTCAGAAATAGATCCATTCTAATGTGGTCAATTGATTTTGACAACGATGCCAAGATATTCAAAATGGGGGAGGGATGGGCTTGTCAACAATGGTACTGGAACAACTGGATATCGATAAGGATATCTCATCTATCAAACCATACAAAAAAAGTAACTCAAAAGAATTCCTAGGCCTGGGAATTCCCTGGTGGTCCAGTGGTTAGGACTCAGCGCTTTCACTGCCATGGCCTGGGTTCAACCCCTGGCTGGGGAACTAAGATCCCGCAAGCCTTACGGTGCAGCCAAAAAAATTGAGGCTCTGTTAACAAGGGAGAAGAAGATGGGAGACTGTATATTGGGTAGTCAACTTACAGTGTCTGTCACTTCACCCTAAACTCTATCCATAAAGAATACTTTTATTTCCAAACACATTCCAAGCTCTGCTATACATCCAGTTCTTAGCTCTAAACATCTGCTGCCTGGAATGATCTTGTACTTTGTCTTCACCTAAGAAACTCCTTCTTCACATTCAAAACTCAGGACAATTTTACCACAATTAAATACATACATACACACACACACACATATTTAAAAACTCAGGGCAGACATCATCTCCTTTGGAAAGCCCATCCTCCTTCCCTCCCTCTCTCCTTAATGTGGATTAAATATTCCTCATCGTGAATACCTGAACTGCCCGAAAAGCCCACCTAATGGATTGTCTATGAAACTTAAAAGCCAGCTACTTCCTTTTTTTCTCACAGTGGTACCAAGTCAAGAGACATGTCTCAGTGCCTTTGCATTTCCTGATTCTAATCCCTGCTGGACGCTTAGTTTTATTTCTGCCATTTGATTGTTGAAGACACCCCAAAATCCTTTAAATTCTTACGATAAATTTTCTTTTTTGTTTATGCTAACTCAAGCTGGTTTGTTACCTGAACCCAAAGAGTCATAATTAATACATGATCCCTTGTTCGCTGGTATCATAGAATTCCTATGGAGGCAGAGAAATGTTAGTACTCACCAAGTATCTATGAGCTCCCCAGCATTACTCAGCTTCCATGGAAGTTAGCTTAGGGGTGGCCATGTGGCCAGTTCTGGCCAATGGCCTATGAGTGGAAGTGATGTGTGTTACTTATGGGCCAAGGCAGTTAAGAGCCAATGTACCTCCTCCATCTTCTTTACCCCACTGTGACAATAATGTGTCCCATATGGTGTGACTATAAGAAGGAAGAGGGCGTCCTAACCTACACTGGACTTTGCATGAACAAAAAAACAAATTTTTTTCATGATAAGCTACTGAGATATGGGTGGCAGGGGAAGGGGGGTGTTAGTTGCAGGAGCTACCATTAATTACACCATTATATCCATTCAATTATAGCTCTGTGCTACTGGAGAGTATGACCTCTTTGAGGTCAGTAGCAGGTTTTCATCTTATAACTCCAGCACCAGCCCCTACAGGGCCTGGGACCTAACATGTGCTCATTAAATGTGTGTTGAATGAATTACAAGTGAATGAATCATTCCACCTGATGTTTCAAAGCCTCAAATGAACACTTACTAGTAACCCGAGGAGTCTAGAAACTTCTAGAGCTGGAACTTGAGCCTGGAAACTTCTAACCCCAAGCCGAGAGCTTTTTGTGGATCACCGTCATCGTTGTGGATGGATGATGGGGACTGTGAATTAACTCCCAAAGTGTGGCAGTTCAGCACACAGGCTGTCTGTGTGTAGCTTTCTAGGACAATCATTCTGGTAAGTCATTTCTGGGAAAGGGCCCAAGAATGTACACACAGCAGAGGAGAAAGACGTCTTTAAACACTGCTTCTGTTGCTCTGGTCATGACACTCTGAAAACAACACAAGTCAGAAGCCTCCTAGGGGACAGAGGAGCATCTGTCCTTGCCAGAATGTCAACATTCCTGTTAAACAATTTCTCTGGAATTAACAAACGGGAAAGTGAGCAGGGAAATTCTTAAAATCCCACAATTAGAGTCAGTGCAAGTTCAGGGTGGGGAAACAAATTTTGTGACAGTTTGTGTCTAAGTGTCTGAACTAACCACGAACTCAGTAATAATGAAGATGAAATTTGCTTTGCTATTGCCAATGGGATGAGTCTACTGTGTGTCAAGTACTGAACTGGATTTTAGATACACGATTCTTTCTTAGTCCTTACAGTAAAGTGGCGAGGTACCTAATGCCCTTCCCATGTTAAAGGTGAAGAAAATGGGTTCAGAGTAGTTATGAGACTTGCTGAATGTCACAAAGCTAGTAAATGGTTAATATAGGATTCAAATCCAGGCTTTCTGAACTCCAAAGTCCATGCTCTAGATTCTCAGATGTGGTCACTCTGATACTTTTATTTGAAAGTCTCAGAAACCTGTTGTGAATTGGTTTAGACAAGGGACTTTATTGGTTCACACAGAATCCAAGAGGATTAAATGACACTCCACTGGAAGGACAGGGCTAGCCCTGAGCTTCCAGATGCCTGAGTGCAGCTAGCACCCCTCACCCTCCACCTCTCTGCTCCTCTTGGGTTCCCTTCATTTTCTCTCTTACACAACCTCTTTCTGCCACACGTGGCCCATACCTCCCATCCCTCAGCTCCTACCAGCAGAGAGGATCTGACTTGCCTCAGTTCCAGTTTGAAAAATCCCAGGGCAGGAATCTAACTGGCCACCTTAGGCCAAGGACCTCCTCTGCACCATCTGTTCTGGCCATGGAGGTGGGTCATCTAAAGAACAGGACAGCTCCTTGTTTGAAGGAGGATAAAGTGTCTGAAAAACCAAAATGGTCAAAGGAAATAGAAGAGCTTAGCTTGAAGCACTTCGGGAGGTGGGGAGATTCCTGTTACCTTTAAACCTCTGAAGGATGGTCATGAGGAAGATGGAGGAAGTGATCTGGTTACTATGAGACCAATGGGTACAAGTTTACAGGAGACAGATTTCAGGTGCAGATTCATCATCCACTGAGTGCTTCCCATGTGCCAGCTAGTATGTGAAGTTCCTTCCTATATATTAGGTCTTAATCTTCACAACAACTCTGTCAGATAAATTTCATTTCTTGTATTTTACATGTGAGAAAACAGACCAAGCTAAATAAAGTAAATCGTCCAAGTGGCAGGGATTTGAATCCAGGTGTTCTGTCTCTGCCGTTTCCACTGCACCATTCTGCTTTTTCACAGAGTTGTCCTCTGTGCTCTGCGTTATATATGTTTTTTTCTTTTTAATTAATTAATTAATTAATTTATTTATTTATGGCTGTGTTGGCTCTTCTTTTCTGTGCGAGGGCGTTCTCTAGTTGCGGCGAGTGGGGGGCCACTCTTCATCGCGGTGTGCGGGCCTCTCACTGTCGGGGCCTCTCTCGTTGTGGAGCACGGGCTGCAGACGCGCAGGCTCAGTAGTTGTGGCTCACAGGCCTAGTTGCTCCGCGGCATCTTCCCAGACCAGGGCTCGAACCCGTGTCCCCTGCATTGGCAGGCAGACTCCCAACCACTGCGCCACCAGGGAAGCCCTATGTATGTTTTTTACACTGTTTATCTCTCAATGTACGATATATATAATTTTATTAACATGACTGTATCATGAGCATTTCCTCGTGTCATTAAAAAGTCTTTCACAAACATCATAATTCTGAGTTATTATACCACAATGTAGCATGATGAGTTTTTCCACTTCCCTAATTAGGTTATTTATATTTGTTGATATCATAAATGTCACTGTTATAAATATCATAGTTCTTAAGTCTTAGTCCAAATTTCTCATTATTTCCTTAGGTCCTTCAAAATTTTTGACACTCAAGTGATGCCCAACAAGCCGTACACACTAGAGGGAGCTTGAGAGTTCTCGGAAACAATCGTTTTCTGTGCCCCGGTGAAGAATGAAAATAACCTGCCAAGACTGGCAGAAATATTAAAAGCATTTGAGGGCTTCCCTTCCCCACTGGGAAAGCTATGCCTGATCTCATGATGAAACAATGTGGGCATTTTCTTCCCAGGCTTCGTCCCATCTTGGGTCAGGAGCAGAGCTCGGTATTTTGACCGATGACAAGCGTGGTCATGAGTCTTCAGGACTGTGGGTGACCCGCGGGTGATCGCAAAGGCCACACTCAGTCTGTGAAGCAAGGCGATGCCCGTGGGCTCTGCAAGGAGGCCCACCCCCACCAACCCGGCCCCGGGGAGCCACAGTGCCCAGAGAGCTCCCAGAGCCACAGGCCAGACCTGGCATGGAGCCCACTGTACAGCTTCTCTGCTGCTGTCGTGGCTGCACTTGAGACACTGTGGTGGGTAACTGTCCTTAACCAGGGACCAGGGTCACCAGAAAATGTGTGGGTGACAAGCCGTGTGACCAGGGCTCCTGGACTGACTGGGAGGAGGTGGGGGCAGGGGCCTAGCTCTCCAACCTTTGAGCCTCTTCTGTGGCCCCTCCCACCTTTCTAGATGGTTCTTATAGCAGAAGATTCTGACACAGGGCAAGCCCTCCAGAGGCCCTGCAGTTAACAGCGGCTGGGCAAATGCAGCTGAGAAGAGAAGGAAGAGTGGCCTGAGACTGTGGGGAACTTCTGTGTCAACCCTACATCCCCCAGGGGTTAAGGTGGTGACATCTGTTGCCCTGGGACCCTGGGACCTAGGACTTTGCCTATTCTTCGCCCCCAGCTCCATCTTCCCAGGGGTTGGCCCCTCCTGCCTCACCTACTTGCTCATTTGTGCAGGAGATAAGCTAAGACCTTCTTTCCTTGAAACTATAAACATAGGAAGAATTTTGACTGTATGCCAGGGTGCTCACGGGGCCTGGGGAGGCAGGATTTTCATAGCTGGCAGAAGTGGTAAGCTTTGGGAAAGGTGGCTCTAGCCAGATTCAGGGACCTGTACTTTCAAATGCTAAAGGCAACACAGGTAGAGTTAAGATAGGACTTCCCCTTAAAAACCACAGTTCTCAATCTTAACTGCATAAAATCACCTAGAGAGTTTTATAAAATCCCCACTCCCAGAGGAAGCACATCAGAATCTCTGGGGATGGGACCCATTCATCAGTGGTTCTTAAGCTTCCAGGTGAGTCCAGTGTGTAGCCAAGGTTGAGAACCAATGGCCTTGAAAGGGTAATGAAAGAAGGCCAAGGCTTTAATGAATTGATGGACATATAAATTTAATGGCCATGTTTCCAGTCTATACTTAGGTGTTTTGTTTCTTTAAGTCTTGCCTTATAATGCATCCTAACCTTCATGGGCAAAGCAAATTAGAGGATCTGTAAACAACCTATCATTTTAATAGTTAAATTTAATGAGGAAAAAATACCTTGTGTCACTGTGCTCGGTGAGTTACCCCTGTCTGAAGAAAGCTTCATTAGCTGGCGCATGCAATGTCACCTTCTTCCACGGAGCAGGCAGATGGCTTGGAAAAATAGAGGAAAGGTCATCAAAGTGAAAACTTAAAGATAGCAGGTTGCAAGTTGAGAAGCTGGGGGAACCTCAGATAAGCACCCAAGGGAAGGATTCTGCATTTTCAGGGCATTAGTAGAGCCTTTTGGGGCCAGAGGGTGGCACAGGGTTGGGAGCTTACTGGGGTGGCATACCGGCATTCAGGAACCCTTTGGACTGGATTCTGGTTGGCGTGACAGGCAGGAAAGCCAAGATTCATCCAATCCTAGAGCCTCAAAATTCAGCCCTCTGTTTTCTGCACCCTCTTTCCTCTTCAACCCCACCACCCTCCTCTTTGGTCTTTCAAGTAGTAGCGTGGGGTCCAGAAAGAGCAGGGATCTTGGGGTCAGACCGACATGAGTTCACAGCCTGAGTCCATCACTTACTCGCCCATGGATTAAGGTAGGATCTTCTGCTGCCATTGGATTAAGGACTTTGCCTCTTCCACCCGGGTTCATCTTCCCCTCCGGCCAGCCGTATTTGACTTGTTTATTTCTGCAGGAGATAAAGTCAGTAAAATCTTTAGGCTCAGGCAAGAGGGGCCCCTACCCTGGTCCCCCCCTATCTATAGCGTCCTGTTCTGGTGTTCCTTTGCCTGTACTTCTCCCTGTTGGGTGAGGGATTCATGGGGCCAAGGCCCCTTGGAACCCTGCTCCCCATCTAGGCCATATTACAAGGGCTGGGACCCTGAAATTCCCTGTCCAAATGGGCCTGAACCCACTTCAGGTTCTATGGGGGCTGGTCCCCAGATCCATTCTCTGGATGTGCTACACTGCCTGCCTGAGGCCTGATGGAAGCCAAGGGCAGCTGCTAGGGAGGGGGTGATAGGGATGGAGGTGGACAGAGCAGGGACATCTGGTTTCCTCACAGGCGTGTCCTCCTCGTGGCTTAGGACAGAGTCAGTCCTGAGACGAGAAGAGGCAGTTCTCCTGGCCTCGCCACCCTTCAGCTCAGAACTCTGATGAGCCTCAGAATTCTAAATTCGAACTTGGCCTCCTGGTCCATTACAAAGATATATGTCAGTTTATGAGGTTAGCACATACTTTATTTAACAGCTTCTTCCCTTAATTTTTAACTCTAAACCATTGACGCGTATGGCATGTGGTATGTGGACCTCCATTTGTGCTCTTATACTGCAAATGTTACAGGCAGGCCCTGGGGGGAAACAATACTATTATCATTTAGGTTGTGAGGATTAAATGTGAAAAATTATATGAGGGCATAGTAGGTACTCAGTAAGGATGATTCTCTTTTACCTTCCAGCTCATCAATGTTACTAAAAAAATGCAGTTGTAGAAGAGAATCCTTCCCTAGGTAGGGCCACCACCTTCCTTCTTTTCAGTTCCAGGCTGCAGCTTCGTGCCGTGTTGACTTACTGGAGCTTTCATGCCCTCAGGCCTTTTCACCGAGAGGCTGATCCACGTTTGAGAGCTGAGCTCCAATCCCTCAGTTAACTCTGGCCCCAAAATGACTCTTATGCCAACCAGGAAGCCTGCGGCCCTTTCTGCAGTGGCTCTGGGGTGAGGCAGCCTCAGGGCAGGTGGGGCCTCCGGAACCCGGGCCTTCACAGGTGTCCGGTGATCTGTAGAGACCTGTGGAGGGAGATTCCTGGGTTGGGAAGCAGGGAGGGAACACCAAGGGCTCTCTGCAGAGGTTTTCTAGGTACATTGGCCTGAGCTCAGGAATGGTACCTAGAAAACCAGCAGTGCTTCCTGAAAGGCCAGGGAAGTGGGGAGGGGGGAACAGGAGCTGACAGACCTGGGCCTCAGCAGTTCAGGACTCAGGGAAGCCAGGCTGCACTGGAACCAGCAGAACTGGTGCACTCTGCTATGTTCCTCAACTCACTGTGGTGTATCTACCTTATACTTCAAGTACCTATTTATTGTCCACATTTTAAACAGCAAGTAGGAGTATGCTCAGTCATCAGAAAATGGCACTGCGGACTTCCCTGGCGGTCCAGTGGTTAAGACTCCGCCTTCCAATGCAGGGGATGCGAGTTCGATCCCTGGTCAGGGAACTAAGATCCCACATACACGCAGTGCGGCCAAAAAGAGAAGAAAATGGTGCTGGGCGAAGGAGGACGTGCAGGCAGAGGGAACAGAATGTGCAAAGAGCTGGAAGCATAGAGGATGTGCTATGTCAAAGGGCAGTTAAAGATGAAACTGACATTGGAAGGGGGTTGGAAGCAAAGGAGTTTGCAAAGATAATCTGGTCGTATTGAAATGGCCTTGAAGCATTCTGATCCTGCCTCATGAAGCACAGAGAAAAATGCCCTTAAGACTCTATGATATGATTTCCTCCTCATTAGAAAACTCTCATTTCCTATAAACGTTAGGAAACTTTTCCATATTGGTTACTGCATGTCAAGGAATGTTTAATCCGTATATCGGTTGGACCTCATGCTGGTTGAATTTTGAATCTGTCTATCATTATCTATCTGTATATATTTTTAATCACCAGAAATAGAAATGTATTTAGAAACAAAGAAAATTTATTTTTTAATCACAGGGAAGTTCATCTGATAAGTTTGGTGTCACACTAAGTTCTAGGAAACAGATCCTTGAAAATCACTATTAAAAAAAAAAAGAATTCCTCAAGATGTCAAAAACAAATTTTACAAATATTTTCAACATATTCAAATGCTAAAGAGGGCTGTAACTCTCAGAAACGGGATCTATTTGGTCATCCAGGATAGTGTTCCGCTCCCTTAAGATGAAGACACGTGGGCCCACATGGAGGCAAAGTATAAAAGCCTTTAGATTGGTACTCTGCCAAATTGTATCTAAAGGGCCTGGGGGTTAGGGATGCAGCAAGTTCACCTCCATACCTATCCTGCACCCACCTCCCATGCCTGCTTGCTTTTAACTCTCTATCACCCCTCATGTTAAACCCAGGTTGGGTACTTTTGATGATAAACACTGGTTCTTTATACCTATTGTTGGTATAAATGCAACATTGTTTATTTGCCAGATCCCTGAGAGGCAAAGATCTAATTAATCTATTACAGCTTCTCTTGGCAAAAAGTCAAACCTTTCAAATGGGAAACGTGGGTCGATATCATCAGTGTGTTTTGCAGCAGAGCTGGCGGGATTGCTCCAGACAAATCAGCCAGACTCCGCTCAGCATGTTCTGAGGTTCAGGCAAGCTGGGAAGTAGCAGGCTGGGGAGGCAGGAGAGGGAGCAGTCCTGTTTGGGCATGTTAAGCAGGAGAGGCCAGAAGCATCCACCAGGCCAGTGTCCAGTGCCCTCCACAGTGGAACAGCTGTGCCTGTGTCTCCAGACCTGGGACTGGAAGAGGGAAGATGTGGCTGCGAGTGGGGCCTCAGACACCCCCCAGCAGGTCCCTGTAATCTTCCAGACAGTGTACGTGAGGGTAGGGGCTCAGCTCTGCTGAGCGAAACTCTCTCCTGAGGCTTGTTCTTAGGGGCATGGCCGCTCATGGTAAGGGGGTCAACCAGATCCCCCAATAACGCCTCCCAGGGACGCCTGGTACTGGCGTCGGCCTGGTGGGAGTGGGAAGTTCGGCTTAGTTTATTTTTAAGCTATAATCTTTCACGTTTTCCCCAAACCTTAATGGCATTTGAACCCTGAACTGGTTGCCCTTTTCAAGGCTTCTCTCTCTTATAGGGACACAAAACAAATCACCAGTTCATTGAAATGACAACTATGGCTGCATTGCTGGAAAAGAAGGAGAAAGATGAACCCATGAACTCTCGCTCTCTGCAAAGTGAGAGAAAACCTCAAAGTTCTCCATCCAAGAAACCTGCGAGTGGTGACTTAGAGTGATGCAACCGTCCTCAGAAGACCTTTATTACATGATTTTGGCTCTTTAGATCTCCAGGCACAAACGCTAAACCAGCAAGAGATTTCCAAACTGGCTCTATGACATCTGTCCCCACAGGGTGGGCACAGTGTGGCCAACGTTTGGCAGGAGGGTAGAGGGAAAGGGACATGGCTTTCTCTACAGCCCTATCCAAGCAAACTTTCTGCAGTAATGGAAATGGTCTACAGCTGCTCTAGTACCATATCCGCTAGACACCTGTGACTACTGAGTGCTTGAACGTAGCTAGTGCCACTAGGCAACTGAATTTTTCATTGTGTTTCATTGAAATGAATATAAGGGAATTTCCTGGCGGTCCAGTGGTTAGGACTCCACACTTTCACTTTCCAAGGGCACAGGTTCAATCCCTGGTCGGGGAGCTGAGATCCCACAAGCCCTGAGGTGTGGCCAAAAAAAAAAAAAAAATTAAACTTAAATGGCCACACGTGGCCAGTGGCTCTCGTATTAGCACAGTTAGAAGTTGTCTGATCTTGAGCTGCTAAGAGAGGGCAGGCAGCTTCAGTTCCTCCGGGTCTCCTCTTTTGTCTTACTTCCCTGGATATTCAGCTTCTCCTTTTTCATCCATCTCTGGCAGCTTCGTCACCAAGGCTTCTCCTCAGTTAACCCTACCGCATTGGCCAAACTTCAGCAAGAAGCAACATTACATTATCTGCTTTGAAAAGACCAAGTATGGCTTTCTCCGAGCAGGATGAGGTTGGCAAGGATTGCTGAAGCTGAGTGTGATATACCAAACTGCTAATTTGCTAAAATAATTGGGGAAAGTGCTACTTTCAAACCCCGACATGACTGAAAGCCGCATTTCTGAAATTGATGGGAGGCCAGAGTCCATGCTACTGGAGGTTATGTTTGCTAGTCGTCTCGGTGGTCATTTATTAAATGGCTATGGAATATTGATTCCTCTCTGTCAGAGCACTTGGCCCAGAAAGGCAGGCTAGTTCACTGAGATTTTCTACCGTGCCCCAATCCAAAGATGCAGCCTGATTTCTTGTCAACTGGAAATTTGGACTCACATAATCTGCCTTTTCCTCCAAGGATCCACAGGATGTTTTCATGATTGCCTTTGCAACCCAGGTGACCTGTCCCCTACAAAAGTACTGATGAGAAGAGGGAGGCGGGTGGGCCTAGGGGACTGTGTTTTGTACTATTCTGCTCAACCATCTACAGCCAGTTGGATCAGGGCTGGGCATTAACCTCAGAGCTGCCAATTTCACAGGCTGGCCAGTGACCTATGACTTGGCACAAAAGAATGTCCTCCAACCAGAGTTCCTCTTTCTCGACTGGAAGCAGAGAGACTCTGACACTAGAAATTGCAGGTGGGGGATGAGAAGGCAGGAGCCTAGTGGCTTAGGCAGGGACTGGTTTTTGCACAAATGGGGTAGAGCCTTGGAATCTGCTTTTAAAATCCCTCAGGTGATTGAAACACACTGATAACCATTTTGTTTTAATTCCATATGTACTTAGTCACCTCCAAGAGGACGCTTCTACCTCACCTTACACCTTCCATTTGCAACTTTAACATAGGATACAGCCAGTATTTTGCTCTTGTTGGTAGTACTTCAGTGTAAGCCTTTCTATTTAATATTTCTTGAGAAGAGATTGCTAGTAGTGGGATTCCTAGTCTAAGAGATACTTATCTTTATGGTTCTTGCTACATAGTGCCCTCCAATGGGTTGTGTGAATTTACAGCATCATTGGATAACTGGGTATGTCAGTTTCACCACAGCCTTTGCCAGTATTGGGAATAACACCATGTTGCATTTCCCTCCTGATTCTCCATATTTTTTCAGTAAATGTCAGAAAGTGCCTCAAGTCTGTTTTCATTTGCATTATCTTTGACTATAATTAAGATAATCGTTAAGATAAGGTTTCCCATAGGTGTGTTTCCTTGTCACCATTTCCAGAAGTAATACCGCCTTCTCCTGCTACTAAACCTTTCCCCCAATATTTTCAAAAACACGACATAGCATTCAACATTTCCAGTGGCAGCATCGTAAAACCCCACCGGTCAGAAGAGCAGCCTTTTGCCATGTTAGTTAAACCTCTGCGGGAGTGTTGTACTGGAGTGTTGTCCAGCAGTGTTCTGCACACAATGACTGACACGCGCTTATCAAGGAGCTGTAACCCTCTGGTTATGTGGCCACGCTGTTCAGTGGTCCTATAAAGATAAGACAACTGGATTAAACAAAATTAAACCAATTCCGTAACTGCAGGACTGCTTAGAACCTTCAACACTCCTTTAACGAATGCTTGGTGAACATGTAAAGAGGAACACGCATGAGGTACATTTCCCAAATCTATTTTGCCTGCCGTAGAATCCTTGTACGCTGAAGCATACTGACCAATGGTGTCCCAAAGAGGGTAGTTTGAGAAACCCTCTCTGGCCCAGAGGTCACGCCCACAGTGTGTGGACAGAAGCTGGAAAAATTCTGGCATCTCTCAGTGACTCCATGTCAGACACTGATACACAGTGACAAAATACACACCTATCTCAAGAAATACTTTAAATAATATATTTGAAAAGTCAACAAGGATGCCAGGAAGATATTTTGTGGTGTGAAAAGGAAACCTACAACATGGCATGTGGAAAAGGATCCCATTTTTGTTTAGAAAAAAAGGTATGTCTTATTGATTACTTCTTGTCCCCTCCAATCCCCACCACCACTAGAATATGTTTCCAACAACAAAAATGTCCAATCACACAGACCATTCTGAGTTTGTTTAAAATTTTAGGGTGTGGTTATATTGATAGACTATTGTGTTTGCTGATTGCGCTGTCCTGTTTTATGCTTTATATTTTATTTTAAGATGTGTTTATATTATATCAATATTTTTTTGTTTTACCAGCAGAATGCTGTTTACTTAATAATAAAGTTATTATAACAAATGCTGGAGAGGGTGTGGAGAAAAGGGAACCCTCCTACACTGTTGGTGGGAATATAAGTTGGTGCAGCCACTATGGAAAACAGTATGGAGGTTCCTCAAAAAACTAAAAATAGAGTTGCCAACTGACCCTGCAATCCCACTCCTGGGCACATATCCAGACAAACCTATAATTCAAAAAGATACATGCACCCCTATGTTCATAGCAGCACTATTTACAATAGCCGGGGCATGGAAACAAATGTCCATCAACAGATGAATGGATAAAGAAAGATGTGGTACATATATACAATGGAATACTACTCAGCCATAAAAAGGAATGGAATAATGCCATTTGCAGCAACATGGATGGACCTAGAGATTATCATACTAAGTGAAATAAGCCAAAAAAGAAAGACAAATACCATATGATCTCACTTATATGTGGAATCTAAAATATGACACAAATGAACTTATCTATGAAACAGAAACAGACTTACAGACATAGAGAACAGACATTTGGTTGCCAAGGGGGAATGGAAGTGGGGGAGGGATGGATTGGGAGTTCGGGATTAGCAGATACAAACTAGTATTTATAGAATGGATAAATAACAAGGTCCTACTGTAAAGCACAGGAAACTATATTCAATATCCTGTGATAAACCGTAATGGAAAGACTATTAAAAATATATATATATATATATGTAAAACGGAATCACTTTTCTGTACAGCAGAAACTAACACTAGTTGAAATTAAATCAACTATATTTCAATAAAAAATAAAGTTATTAAATAAACTTTATTAAACTTTTAAAAAGTTATTACTAAATTAAATTTATTATGAAACTTGTTTCTCTCTATTACATATTGTCTGAGAAGAATGTTTTCACAAAGAGTGTGTGTTCGTTTTATAACCAAAGGGAAAAATAAAGCTATTTTTATTTGGGGGTAAAAAGAGGCAATAGCAAAAGTAACATTGGAGCATCTACTGTGCCCAGGCACAGCAATTATCTGATATCATTTAATCCTTCCAATTATTATGCCCATTTACAGATAAGGGAACTGAGGCACAAAGCAGTTAACTGACTTGCCCAAGATCATACTGTATGTGGTGGAGCAGGGGTTTTTTAAAATTGTGATAAAATATATAAAACATAAAATTTATCATTTTCACCATTTTTAAGTGAAAACAGTATGTTTTCAAAGTTTACTCATGTTATAGTGTGTATCAGTACTTCATTCCTTTTTATAGCCGAATAATATTCTATTGTATGGGTATACTACCTTTTGTTTATCCATTCATCTGTTGATGAACATTTGTCTTGTTTCCTTTTAGCGAATGTGAATAATGCTACTATAAACATTAGTATACAAGCATCTGTTTGAATCCCTGCTTTCAATTAGTTTGGGTATGTAGACCTATGAGTGGAGTTGCTGGAACATAAAGTAATTCTATGCTTAAATTTTGAGGAATCATCAAGCTATATTTCATATCTGCACCATTTCCCATTACCTACCAGCAATGCACAAAGTTTCCATATCCTCATCAACATATATTTTCTGTTTTGTCTTGTTTTATAATAGCAATCCTATAAGTGTGAAGTGGTGTCTCATTGTGGTTCTGATTTGCATTTCCCTAATGATTAGTGACGTTAAACATCGTGCCACGTGTTTACTGGCCATCTGTATATCTTCTTGGTAGAAATGGCTTTTCAAAGCCTTTGCCTATTTTTGAATTGGGTTGTTTTGTTGTCATCGTTGAATTTCAGGTGTCCTTTATATATTCTGGTTACTACTCCCTTATCAGACACATGATTTGTAAATATTTTCTCCCAATCTGTGGGTTGTCTTTTCACTGTCTTAATAGTGTCCTTCGATGCACAAAAGTTTTCATTTTGATGAAGTCCAGTTTATCTGTTTGCTTTCTGTTTTGGCTTGTGCTCTTGGTGTCATAGCCAAGAAATCACTGCTAAATCCAGTATCATGAAGACTTTGTCCTATGTTTTCTTCTAGGAGATGTCAAATGACAAAAATAATACAATTTCGTAGTGAATTTGATGTCCTTTAGTAAAAGGAAAACAATCAGTGGACGCGAGTACAGTGCCTTCAGGCAGTGGGACACACTTCCTGAGAAATTTTGGGCAAGAGCGAGTTTTTTTTTTTTCTTTCTTTATTTTTTATTTTTGGCTGTGTTGGGTCTTCATTGCTGCACACGGGCTTTCCCTAGTTGCTGTGAGCAGGGGCTACTCTTCATTGCGGTGCGCGGGCTTCTCCTCGTGGTGGCTTCTCTTGTTGCAGAGCATGGGCTCTAGGCACACAGGCTTCAGTAGTTGTGGCTTGTGGGCTCCAGAGTTGTGGCTCGCGGGCTCTAGAGGGCAGGCTAAGTAGTTGTGGCACACGGGCTTCATTGCTCCGTGGCATGGAGGATCTTCCTGGACCAGGGCTCGAACCCGTGTCCCCTGCATTGGGAGGTGGATTCTTTTTTTTTTTTGCGGTATGCAGGCCTCTCACTGTTGTGGCCTCTCCCGTTGTGGAGCACAGGCTCCGGACGCGCAGGCTCAGCAGCCATGGCTCACGGGCCCAGCCGCTCCGCGGCATGTGGGCTCTTCCCGGACTGGGGCACGAACCCGTGTCCCCTGCATCGGCAGGCGGACTCTCAACCACTGTGCCACCAGGGAAGTCCCACGAGCGAATTTTATAGAGTATCAACAGAGGCAACTCGGAAACAGGACATGATTGGCTGGGAGGTCGGGAAGTTTCTTATGAGGCCTGCAGGTCCTATTTTCTAGGTAACATAGCTAAACGAAGCTGAGTTGGAAGATTGTTATTGGTATATGTGAGGTTTCCTTGACAGAGAGGCAGTTCCCATAAGTGTAGGCTGGCTTGGGTTTAGATCTGTGATGCAGGCCAGGCCCCCGAGGAGGCCACCATTTTGTGGGTCCTGATATACCAACTACCTTTATCAGAGTTTTATAGTTTGGTTTTTACGTTTAGGTCTTTTGTCCATTTGGAGGTAATGTTCGTCTATGGTGTGACATTAAGGGTCCGGGTCCAAGTTCACTCTCTTGCATGAGGATATCCAGTTTTCCCAGCACCATTTATTGAAAACACTGTCCTTTCCTACTTGAATGGTCTTGGCACCCTTGTTGAAGCAGAGTTTGGAATCCCACTCTGTTGGCCTTTATGTGTTACACTTTTTTGTAGTGGAGTGTGTGCCCCAGTTTTCTCTAAAGCAGTCTCTATTTCTCAGACCCAGAAGGACTGTCACAGGCCAGGCCTAGAGAGCTCCTGACACGCCTCCCAGGTAGGGTGAGAAGACCTCAGACATCGCCCAAGGCTGCTCCCTGAGGCTGCCGCGCCAGCTGACCCAGCCTGGCTCAGGGACTGCCCAGACCAGTTTGCAGGGTTTCTATTCACTGGGAGCTGGTTCCCTGGCCACAATGGTGGCGTTTTTTTCTTTCTCTCTTTCTGGCTGTATTTCTTCTCAAATTCCCTCTCTCTCCCTCTCCCTCTTCCTCTCCCTCTCTTTCTCTCTCTTCTCTCTTCCCTCTCAGTCCCTGCATGGTCCCTGCCAACCCCCAGGCCAAAGGCCCTGGGCCCCCGACTTCACTTCCACACCCATGCCCAAGGCTGGGGGCCCCTTTCCTGCCCTGGGCCCCCTGCCAAACCAGCCAGGCTCTGACCCAGAAGTTTCTATTTTTTTAATGGACATAAAATTATCAATAATTACATGCCCAGAAATGCTAACAATAACAGTTCACATTTATTGGGTACTTCCCAGACATAGTTGACATACTGTGTCATTTATTCCTCACAACAGACCTGTGAGGCCAATACTATTATTACGTCCCATTAACAGATGAGAACTAAGGTGTGAGGGCTCAAATTCTGTGCCCAAGGTCACTCAGCAAGTAAGTGGCACAGCCAGGATTCAAACACCACCTCCCAAAAATGCTTCTGAGCTGGACTGTCTGATGCCCACTCTTGGTTGGTGACCATGGCCATTTAATGAACATCTATGTGTGCCAGCCATTGTGGGGTGTGTGTGTGTATGTGTGTGTGTGTGTGTGTGTGTGTGTGTGTGTGTGTGTATAAGAGAGAGCAGTGGTGGGGGAGAGAGAGAGAAAGAAAAAGAGACTATTCTCAGGACATGAAGCCCCAGAGAAGAAATGACCTTCCTAAGGCCAAGGGATAGTAGGCAGGGGTAGAATTATGTCTCAAAGTTAGTTTTCAAACTCCAGACTTTCTTGTAACCAATGGCCATTGGCCCTCTTACCGAGGTAGGGGAGCAGATTAGGGACAGAAAGCCAACAACTGAGGTAACTTATGAAAGTTCTTGAACACTTACCAGGACCCCTCCCCCTTCCTCAGGCCTGGCTCTGTTCTCTGGCTCTGTCTTCCCAGCACCTCCTGGCTGGACTCACTGATACTGCTTTTCTAGCAGGCTCAGGCCTGCCCCCATTCTGAAGAAGTTCCACCAGCCAGGCCTGCACGGGGCAGGGGATGAAGAGGTAAACAAGACATGTTTCCACCTTCAAGGAATTATCAGTCTGGGAGGGAAGGGGACTCATCAGCCAGAGACCTAGGAGTCAATCCCCCAACACCTGCTTCTTTTGCCCTACAGCATACCCATCGCCACATCGTACCGGGTTTACCTCCTTCTTGCCTCTCAGTTCTGTCCACTTTCTCCTCTCTAATCCAAGCGGTCATGATCTGCAAATGCTAGCTCTTAGCAGAGGGAGATGTGTGTGCACATGGCATTGTAAGACGACAGGAAAGGGAACCCACCAGATCTATCTAGAGAGGGTCAGAAAGGGCTTTACTGAGGGGGCGATCTGGGTTCTGAAGGGTGAATAAGGTGGGAAGGTGGGAAAACCTATTTGAGGGGCATCAGATTCCAGTATAAAATCTTTTTTTCAAAAATTTTTATTAGAGTATAGTTAATTTACAATGTTGTGTTAGTTTCTGCTGTACAGCAAAGTGTATCAGTTATACATATACCTATATCCACTCTTTTTTAGATTATTTTCCCCCGTATGGGTCATTACAGAGTATTGAGAAGAGTTCCCTGTGCTACACAGTAGGTTCTTTGCGCATAAAGTCTTGAAGGGCCCCTTAGGGTGTCTGAAGAATGGCAATAATTTAGAATTCATGATGGGGTGGTGAAGTGACAGTGGGGCTGCATCAGCAGGCAGGGCAGTTTAAGCCTTTTCCCTGTAGACCATGAGGAACCACGGAACGACAAAGTCTCCAAGGGGGAGGTGGGGGAGGGAGCTCTGGTTGAAACTATGTTGTCTCCCCAGCAAATAAACATAGGCTGGCTAAAGATTTCTACGTGGAGTTTGTCCAGATATGAAATATAGATAGCCCTGGGCCCATGTCCAGGCTCCTGGAACTCTGTCATTTTCACCACTGTCCCTTGTCTTCAGCCCTGCTGAAAGATTATAAATAGGGGAATGACTCAGCCCATTTCCTTTTCAGAATGGTCGCTCTGGGGGCTGAGTAAGGGGTGGATTGGAGAGGGAGAGACTGCAGGGGACGCTGCGCAATGGCCTGGGGGATCAGGTAGTGGTGGTGGAAATTTGGGGATGGGGGTATAGATGTTGAGGAATGAGGGAGAATGAGGTAAGTTTCTAGCTTAGATGGATTGGCAGAGAAAGGCCTTACCCAGCTCCCCACACAAGGAAAGTCTCCTTGCCACTTCTCTGCTCTCCACCTTAAGAAGATAGAACACTGATCTGATTGGTCAAATTCCACGGTGATGGTGAGGTCAGGTTTACTTGTGCGTGGTGGGGTCACTGAGCATCAAAAAAAGACACACAGCAGGGTGACTCTCTTCCCTTCATCCATACCTGAGTACACTCGCCTTTGCTTCTCTAGGCAGCAAAGGAGGAAACGCGCCCAAAACAAACAAGGGCTGGGGGGAGGGAAAGGTCCTCTTTCAGCCTGGGCCCTGGGCTCCACCCCAGCTTTATCAGAGAGCCCTGGGCACTGGGCAGGTCCAGAAAAACAAAGCACACCTTGTATCTCCCGCCGTTGCCCTTGGTGCCTGTTTCCCTTGGGGATCTCTGGGCCAGAGAGGGGAGTGGCTGGCAGTCTTCACGTCCTCAAAACCCCTGCCTTTATTCTAACAGCTCAGTCCAGAGGGAGGGAAGGGCTAGGGGAGGGGGAGATGAAGGGATGAAAGAGAGGGTGGAGTCTTGAAGGTCAGAAACTGGCTCTAGGGAGTAAAGAGGAACGGGGCGGGGGTGGTGGTGGGGGCTCCCAGTGAGTCAGTGAGGGTGGGAACTGTGGGCAAGGGCCAGGTTTCAGTCTGGAGAGCACGCCGAGGGAGGGACAGAGGCCCAGCCAAGCAGCCCTGGGATCAGGGGCTCCAATCCCAGTGCGGCGGCTGCGTACCAGCTACTCACCGCAGGCGAGTCCCACACTTCTCCAGGCCCCAGGTTCCTCGGCTACGAACTGGGGGCAAAAAAAAAAATGTCATGAAGAACCTAGGGGTAAGACAGGAATAAAGACACAGACCTACTAGAGAATGGACTTGAGGATATGGGGAGGGGGAAGGGTAGGCTGTGACAAAACGAGAGAGTGGCATGGATATATATACACTACCAAACGTAAAGTAGATAGCTAATGGGAAGCAGCCGCATAGCACAGGGAGATCAGCTCCGTGCTTTGTGACCACCTAGAGGGGTGGGATAGGGAGGGTGGGAGGGAGGGAGACGCAAGAGGGAGGAGATATGGGAACATATGTATAACTGATTCACTGTGTTATACAGCAGAAACTAACACACCATTGTAAAGCAATTATACTCCAATAAAGATGTAAAATAAAATAAAATGAGCAAAGAACACCTCACGGCCAGGGTTGTCTGGCAGAGTCATTAAATGCGGTCACATCTGTGATAGCGCTTAATAAACCATAAACCTCTGCACGGCATAAAGACGTGTCATTCTTCTCACTCTTCCCTTGGGAATAAAAAGCAGGTGCCTCTGATAAACATCTGGCGATTCTCAGCTCCACCCAGCTTCTCTCCAATCAGCCTTCCCTCCAGCTTCAAAACAATGCCATTTATTCCTTCCCCCCAAACACTCTCTCTATGTTTGTTCTCTGATCCTTAGCCCTTTGGTCTTTCCCTCCCCACGGGCTTCTTCCTTTTTTTCTACTAATAATGTATTGGTCTCCCCGGTATTAAAATAAGAACTATACCCCCCACACACTTCTGCTTAGTCCTCTTGCCCCTTCTAGCGACTACCCTATCCCCTCCTTCTCCCAGACTTATACTTTTACAGGCTTTTGCAGTTTATAAAGTTTTTTTTCCTTTTCTTGCACCCATTATCTGTTTTGTCATATCATTAAGGTCAGAATAAAACTTTGAGGTTAATAGTGCTCGCCCAGTTTTGCAGATGAGAAAGTGAGTATCAGACTAGGGTCCAGCAGAATCCTAGCTCTCTCTTTGATACCTCACTGCCTCCCTTTGATGCTAAGCTTTTTAAATGAGAGGCCTGGATCTGCCATCTCCATTTCCCTGCCTCCAACTTCTCGTAACCCCATATAATCCATTCACTGCTTCAACCGCTGGACCGCTGGACTCTCTTCAAGGTCACCAGGGCCAATAGCTCCTCGCCAGCTGGCCCACTTCAGAGGCCCCTCGCAGACCTTACTCCTCTTAAACCTTCACTGGCATGCATCTGAGCCTACCCACTGCCTTCTCTTTCTTCAAATTCTCTCTTTCGTTGGCTTGAACTAGAGCTTGACATCCACCACAGAGAAGGAGGTGATGGAGAGAGTTCCTTTTGTGTCTGTGGTTCCTGTAACTTGGTTGTGTGATGTTAACCCAGGTGCATCATGGAACCCTCACTTTGGAAATCTGCCTCCACAGGGTGCTCTGAGCGGTGGCAGGATTTCAAAAGTCCATCCCACCACCAGCAGCAGCTCAGTTGCCAAGGGCTTTCCCGAAAGAACAAGTTACCTTGGTTTTGACCAACTTGGCAGAAGATGGGTTTTTGATTTGATGGCAAATAGGCTCAGAGCTGTCATATCTTATGACTTGGCTGGGCCTGGGAAGGTTAATGTCAGAAGTCTGGGACAGAGAAAAAGGGTCACTACTTGGACGTAGACTCTCCCAATAGGAGTGGAACAGGGACCGGGCAGACAAACCCAGCTGTAGGTGATGGGGTAGGGGTGATATCTAGTTCTGCATTGTCCAATATGGTAACCACTAATCAGATTGATATTTAAATTAAAATGAGGACTTTCCTGGTGGCACAGTGGTTAAGAATCCATTTGCTAATGCAGGGGACACGGGTTCGATCCTTGGTCTGGGAAGATCCCACATGCCGCAGAGCAACTAAGCCCATGCGCCACAACTACTGAGCTTATGCTCTAGAGCCCGCAAGCCACAACTCCTGAGCCCGCGATCCACAATTACTAAAGCCCACGTGCCTAGAGCCTGTGCTCTGCAACAAGAGAAGCCACCGCAATGAGAAGCCCGCACACTGCAGCAAAGTGTAGCCCCCGCTCACCATAACTAGAGAAAGCCCGCATGCAGCAACGAAGACCCAACGCAGCCAAAACTAAAAAATTAAATAAATAATAAATTAAAATGAAATAAAATTAAATATTTAATACCTTAATCTTACTAGCCTCCTTGCAAGTGTTCAATAGTCACATGTGGCTAGTGCTTGCCATATTAGACAGCACAGATGTAGGATGTTTCCATCATTGCAGAAAGTTCTGTTGGACAGCACTGATTTTAGACCATTGGATACAGAACCAAAGGTAAGCAGTTGGCTAAGAGAGAGTAAGAGATAGGTGAGCACATCAAGCATGTCAGGTAAGAGGGGGCTATACCTTGGGCTTCCCTGGTGGTGCAGTGGTTGGGAGTCCGCCTGCCGATGCAGGGGACACGGGTTCATGCCCCGGTCCGGGAGGATCCCACATGCCGTAGAGCGGCTGGTCCCATGGGCCGTGGCCGCTGGGCCTGCGCGTCCGGAGCCTGTGCTCCGCGACGGGAGAGGCCCGCGTACCGCAAAAAAAAAAAAAAAAAAAAGAGGGGGCTACACCTAAGATGAAGGCAGGGAGGCAGCAAGGTGGGCAGGCACTATAGAAATGCCCCCCTTCCCTTCTCTGTGGTCATCGGCAGCATGAATGTTAGGGCTATCGCATCAGAGCCACGTGTGTTTCCCCAAAGCGGGATGCACATCCTTCAGGGAAGAAATGGGTCCTCAGATAGGATACACATGCTAGGGTGGGCATCAGTGAAGTGGGGGACACCCCTCTTTCTCTCTGGATGTTGATCTCTGTGTCTAGACACAGGGCTGGGTTAGTAGATGTTTGGATTGGAGACCTAGGGATTAGATGTTGAGGGAGTCAGAAATTTGGGACTCAGTTGCAGTTGCCAAAAAGTCACTTTTGTCACTGCCACTTCTGAATCTAAAAGTTTAGATGACTTATGAACTCTTCATTTATTTCTGTAAATTCAGTGATGAGAATTGCTCTGCTAATGATTTGCTTAGAGATGAGTCCTTTAAAGAATGAACAAAGTGAGTCCCTATTCAAAATAATTCTTATGCTCTGTGTTCAGGAAAGAGAACAAGTGAAGCCAGCGAAAGATCTGGGACCTGGAAAATCTTTATTCTAATCTGATTCACTCCTTAAACTGTAAATTCCAAGGGGTAGCTTCAGGCATGGCTGAAGCAGCAGGCTTAACACTGCTGGTTCCCAACAATTTCAACAAGAGTTCCAGGGCTGACCTTCATTGGCCTGACATGGGTTACTGCCCAGTTTTGAACCAATAACGGGTCACTGAGAAACGTAATGCTCTGATTAGCCAGCTCTGATCATGTACCATACCTGAGGCAGGAGGTGGGGTCAGCTTCACCTAGACCACTAGGCCTCTGAGTGGAGGTGAAGTAATTCTGCAAAGCAACCCAAACTCTGTAACCCAGAGAAGGAAAACGGGTGCTAGCCTGGCCATAGCTGCCCACTACACAGTCTTTAATCCATGATAGCTATTATTATTGTAAAACCATAGCAGAAAGGTTAAGCCGACATTTACTAAACACTTGGAAGGGTAGGGAAGGCTTTGTGGGACATCGTAAGGTCTCCATAAGTGTTTATGGAAAATGTGTGAAAAAACAGAAGCATACATTCAAAGGTAATTTTGTTCTATGGGAAAAGAAAAGGCATCGGAGGGAATGAGGGCGCAATTTGACTGAGTCTAGGAAACAAGCCAGGAGACAAAGGATAGGGATAAATGGTACATTTCTGAGGGAGCTCCTTAGAGACAGGGCTAAGGGCTGTTTAATTAACATGTAAAACTGCTCTGGAGGAAGGGCGTATAGAAGGAACTCTCAGGGTTTACTGATGACAGAACTCTGGGAGTAGGGATGGGGAGGAAGAAGGGAAGTTCTCATGAACCTGAGGAGGTGGGTAAGGAAGTGATGGCTGAGCTTTAACGAGGGGAAGGCAAGAAGTGACTCTAGGGGTCAGCTTCTAACTACTGCCCGTGAGGTTGAGGAACTCAAGCTACTGCTCATGGCCAAGGAAAGGACCTGGAATTTAGTGTAGATGGTTTCTTGAGAACTTCAGCTCAAGACAGTTCCTGTTTCTAGACAGGAACACAGGTGAAACACTAAATAATCGTTTGAGGACCAAGAGGCCCGTTAAAGAATGATGTGTTGGCACACAGGATACATGCACTGTTCTTGCCCATTTTCATTGAACATAGAGGAGGTCTGAGAAACGGCAATTAAAATTTCTGAAGGGCTGGTACAGAGCTTGGATAACAGGGACAGGAAATTTTTAGGGTCCAAAAGGCAAAGATTAAGACAGAGCAATCACTGAAATATGTAACACTGAGCAGATGAAATGCAAACTTACTCATCAAATGTGGAAATTCTGGGGAGGAAACTTGGGTGACAGGAAATTTAATCAAAGGAAGGCCTGAGCCTCTGTTTTTCCTCTGTGTGGTGGAGAAAATAGTGCTTAAATCACTATTGTGATGAGGACTGAATGAGATCAGTTAGGTGACGGTGCCTGGCACAGAGGAGGTGCAGGTAAAATTAAAGCAATCTGGAGTCCCCATGGGATTCTCAGTGACATGGTATTGTCGGCAGCACATGGGAGCTCGAGTCAGGAGACATGAGTGTGAGTCTGGGCTCCAATCCAGTCTTCATTTTCTCCATCTCTAAAAGGCAAAAGCAATACCTACCCCACGGGGCTATTACGACAATGAAATGTGATCCTGCATTCATTCAATGAGTGTTTATTGAACGCAGACTACTTGCCAGACGGCAGGCTAGGTGCTGGGTGGGGATACAATGATGAATAAGGAAAAGTCTTGTCTTCATGGAGCTCAGCATTTAGTAGGAGGGAAGGACAGAGGATAATTGCAAATTGAATGACACTTACTTTGAGGGGGATGGCACTATGACAGTGCCAAGAGGCTTTGAAAACGGTAGTGCACCAAACTAATATGATTTACCACTGCACTTGTATGCATTTCCTATCACTGCTGGAATAAATCACCACAAACTTAGTGGTTTAAAACAACACAAGGGGACTTCCCTGGTGGCGCAGTGGTTGAGAGTCTGCCTGCCGATGCAGGGGACGCGGGTTCGTGCCCCGGTCCGGGAAGATCCCACATGCCGCGGAGCGGCTGGGCCCATGAGCCATGGCCGCTGAGCCTGTGCGTCTGGAGCCTGTGCTCCGCAACGGGAGAGGCCACAACAGTGAGAGGCCCGCGTACCGCAAAAAAAAAAAAAAAAAAAAAAAAAAAACCCACAAATGTATTATCTTACAATTCTGGAGCTCAGAAGTCAGAGATAGATTTTACAGTCTGCGTTAAAAACAAAGGCTACGTTCCTTCTGGAATATCTAGGGAATAACCTGTTCTTTGCCTTCTCCAGCTTCTAGCAGCTGCCTGCATTCCTTGGCTCCTGAATGCATCACTCTGACTTCTGCTGCCATTGTCACGTCACCTTCTCTGTCTCTGACCCTCCTGCCTCCTTCTTATAAGGACCCTTGTGATTATATTGGTCCCACCTAGATGATAACCCAGGATAATCTCCCCACCTCAAACTCCTTAATTCAGTCACATCTGCAAGGTCCCTTATGCCATGTTCGGGAACATATTCACAGGTTCTGGGGATTGAGATGTGGACATCTTTGGGGGGCCATTATTCAGTCTACCACAGCACTCCTGGGCTATATAGTGTGACATGGGCTACCCTTAGAAACCAGTAAGCACACTGGGCTACCTTTGAACACCAGCTTGCTGATGGTATTCTATTAAGTCAAGTCTTGAGGGAGGGGAGCAGAGTGGGTATTGGAAGGCTGATTGCAGGTGCCCCCTCAGAATACACTGTCACCCGGTAGATCCCTGTAGAGTCATAAAGGAAACACTAGGCAACAAGTGAAGGTCCTGGCTGCTGCCATTCAGGAGCTCTGAGACCTCGGGCAAGGATATTACTTCTCTAAGAAGTCCCAAACTCCACCTAAGTCAATGGGGACAAATAGAACTACCTGGAAGGGTTGGAGTGAGGATAATGAAAATATCATCCATGAAATCATCTAAGACAGTGCTTGATCCTCAGTAAATGGCGATTTTGGAATGCCTCCTGAATTCACCCCTCCCTTTCTCTTGCCCCTTTGCTGTGGCCACTGCCTCCGTCCAGGACTGTCAGAAACCATCATCGCTTGCCAATCATGTCACATGCCTCAGCTTGGCCGTAGTTAGGAGCAACAACTTTAAACCCCAGCAAACGAGCCCCTATTAACCATGAAATCTGGAGCAAGTCTCTTAAGCTCTCTAAGCTTCAATTTCCTCCTCCGTACAATGGGGATAAAACCGACTATGGAACCAGGCTGTGCTGAGGATTTAGTGAGATGATGAATGGGAAGGGCTTAGCATAGTGTCAGGCACACACACACACACACACACACACACACACACACACACACAAATCAGTGTTATTCTTCTCAAGAGGCCTGGCCTCCTTTCAGCCACACTGAAACCCACTTCTCCCTGAACCAGGCCTTGAACATGTATACCTGAGGGGCACCGTTTATAAACCCTTCCCTCCGCCTCCGATATTCTGTGTGTCCTATACTATCCTCCTCATGCCTCAGTTTTACTCTGCTTCTCAGTAACTTGTGCAAGCTTTACTAGCCTTCTCAGTTATGGCTATTTATGCAGGCCTCTGCCTCGATACTGGACACGAATTCCCTGAGGAAAGGTGTTCTTCTGTGTAGTCGGTTGGAAAAGTACACCCCTCCTTGCCTGGCCTCAATTTCCTTATTTGGAATGAGCCCATTGGACTGTGACGGCAGAAAGGGCCCTTCCAGCTCTGAGATCTTAAACTGACAGAACTTTAAGTAGCAGGGACCTGGTAGATTACCTAGTTCACCCCTATCCTTTTCCAGAAGGGGAAAGTGAGGGCCTGGTAGGGCCTTCGCTTAATGCGCTTCTCTCTCGGGCCTCCCAGGCAAGGCTCCCCCGAGGGCATGCAGCGCGTTTTCCTAACTAGGCAAGGGGAGACTCTCCGGCGTCTTCAGGGCTCGCGGCGCCGGAAACACGTGTGTGCTCACCTACGTGTACACACGTGAGCACACCTACAGCAGCAGGGGGCGCTCTGGCCGGCAGGGGGCAGCACAGACCCGGTTTGCAAATACCCGGCGCAGCCCCGAGGGAGGAGGGCGTGCTGCAGTGCCGGCGGTGGTAGCGGCGGTGGCGGCGGAGGCGGCGGCTATAGGTGCAGCCTCCCAGGTGGGAGGCGGGGGCTGCGGGCGCAGGAACAGGCGCCTGGGGAGCGGGCGTTCGGCTGGGCCTCCTCGGGCTTGGGCGCGGCGAGTGGGAGCGAGCGCGCCAGGAGCACGCAGGCGCCCTGCTCCGGCTGGCCCTCGGCCGGCGCGCGGCGCGGGAGCAGCCCGCAGCCCGCCCCCGCGCCCCCCGCGCCCCCCCCAGTCCTCGGGCCGCCCGCGGCCGGCAGTCGGGAGCGGCCCCTTGGCGGCGAGGGCAGGCCGCCGGCCCGCCAGGGCGCGTGGCGGCGGAGGCGGCGGCGGGACGGCTCCTGGGCCGCCCCGAGCGCGCCCTCCCGCCCGCGGCCACTCGCAGCCGGCGCTGGCTGGGCCGGCGCGCCCCGCGGGCAGCCGAAGCGCGGCCTCGTCCTCGGCGGGAGCGAGCCCCGGTCCGCAGCCGGCGGGAGGCGGCGCGGGCGGCCGCCTGCACTGACGGCGTCGCGGGGCGCTCCTGGGCGGCGGCGCAGCGGCGGCGGCGCAGGGGGCGGAGGCAGGGGACGCCCCCAGCCAGGATGCTGCGGTTCCTGCGCCGGACCTTTGGCCGCCGCTCCATGCAACGCTACGCGCGGGGCGCGGCAGGGCGCGGGACCGCCGGCCTGGGGGACGAGCGCGACGGGGGTCCGCGGGGGGGCCCGGCCGCCGCCGCCGTGTCCACGCTGCCCGCCGCGCCCGGGGGCAGTGTGTTCCCGGCCGGCGGCGGGCCCCTGCTCATGGGCTGCGCGGCCGTGCACATCTCCGCCGCCGGGGCCTCCAAAACCACCCTCTACTGCCGCGTCTTCCTGCTCGACGGGACCGAAGTGAGCGTGGACCTGCCGGTGAGTGACGGGGCCGGTCCGGGACACTGGCACCCCGCGGCCCTTGGGGCAGCTCCCTTCCCCCGATGCTTCCCTCTGGGGCGCTCCCCTTGTACCTCTCCGGGATCCCCTCCCCCTTCTGCAAGCACTCCTAGTCTGGTTCCCTCTCGGGCCACCCCGTCCTGCTCTCTTCCGGGGCCCCATCCCTGGCCCGCGTCCCCGAGTCCCAAGTCCCCGCCCCCTGGCGCGGGTGACTGGTGTTCCCCTTCTATCCCCCAGGTTCCTGCATCGGCCTTCTCGGTTGTGGATTATTGGTTAGAAAATCTCAAAGCAATGCGGGGCTGCCATGGGGTGGCCCGCTTGCCCCGACAAACTCGCCACCAGGCCTTGGTGGGACGGCAAGGCGGAGAATCCCCCTCGCCTGCTGGCCGGCAGGTGCCCCAAGTTTGGGAGCGAGTCGGGGGACCACTTCTCTCTTCTGTTCCCATCTTGGTGTACCACTCCGCCCCACCCCCCAACCCGGTCCCATCCTAAAGAGCCCCTCTGGCTCGCTGCCTCACAGGCGGCCGGGCGACTTGGGAGCTAACTCTAGAATGGATCCTCGCGGACCAGGCCAACTTTGCACCGGCAGAGCGCCTGCTGGGGCGCTGGGAGTCGGCCCTGGGGTGCTCCCGGGCCTGGGGCGCCGGACTTTCCCCGGGGTCTGTGCGTGGAGCCGCGGAGGCACTCCAGGGCAGCTGCGCCGCGGCCTGAGCCCCGGTCACCCGCCCACAGGTGGTTGCACCCCGCCGCCTCCGGCAGAGAGCTAGGCTGGCGCTGCTGTCCCCGCCTGGGCGTCTGGCTACCAATGTGTCTTTCTAGCCGAAGGGGCCAGATCTGATCAAATCAAATCCGCACATTGTGGGGCGCCTGCTGTGCACCCGGCGCTGCGGCAGACGGTGCCTTTGGGAATCTTTGGGTGTGACCGAGGACACAGCCACGATTGAGCTTTAGATGAACGTTACAGAGCATCTCGAGGGTTTCAAGGGAAAAAAAATAACATACCGGGACTTCGAAAGAAAGCATTTAGGCCTCCTCGGGTGGGGGAAATTGGACGTCATGAGAGAACTGGGAATATTGTAAGGGTTTTAGATGGGAAAATGAGAGCCTGCCTGGCTTGGGGTTTAACGTTTCCTTGTGTAGGTTTAATTTTGAGACAGTATCAGTTTATGGCGATTTTATTTTTGTGGTTCCTGGTGCTCTCCATAGGATATCATTTTGTTATGATAATACCCTTTGGGGGCCTTTTTATTCATGGAAAAGGAGCCAACATTCCAGTGCTTAGAGCAGTTGTCTTTACAGTAGTATTAAAATGTTACTGCTTCCCCAAGACGGGTCTCTCCAGCTTTTATTCAGCTGGGAGAGGAGGCCTGAAGGGGCCGGGAGGGGCGGTCGGGGGGGCAGCCAGTGGTGAGGTGAGTGTGTTGCTTACGGGGCAGGCAGCTGGTGTGTGGAGAGGATGTGGCGTATTCTGCATCTCGGATCTGGGAAAGGAATGCTCTGGTTTGGAACTTTGACAACGCTCATTGCTGATGGTTTTCTTGTCTGTTCCCCGGGGATGATTGGTTTATAAAATGTAATGCTTCTGTCAGGTTTGTGCGACAGGCTTAAGCTGTGTTTCTGGGATGAAAAATGCAAACCCAGTAAGATGCATGCGTAGTGAATAGACCCAAACAGGTACCCAAATGAACAGGTTGGGACGGGAATGCTGACTTAACCACAGCTGGTGGAACCCTGGCCCAGTGTGAGGGGAGGGGGATTTTGCATCCTAAGAGGTTTCTTCACTTTATTAAAGGCTACTTGACAAAAGAATTCACCAGGTTTTCTTATAATGGCAGATTTTTTGATGCTTTAAGATGTTATTTAGTGAACTCCCAATTTTATTTATACGGACACGCATATGTATATATACCCCGTCCAAAGGCAAATCCAGAGCAAATGCTGGCTTTTGTCATGTGAGCCCTTGCCTGGGGAGGAAGGATGGAGAAGAATAAACAGTGAGCACGGCTCATCGATTTAAAGATTTATTAGGCATTAGAACTGCATCGCACAGTCTCCTGTGCTCATCTTCCCAGATCCGAGTCTTAGTTCCTGTATTTAATTCTCAGAGTTACAAGGTGAGCTCCAGGCGGCCAGCTCCCTATGAATCTGTAGCATGCGTGTGCCTTCTCAGCCCGTTTCACCAAGCTCACTTTTTATGCTGTCCTTTTTGGCATTGAGTCCCACTGGTCATTATTCTCGTCTCCTGCGTTCCTGGATTTTTACCGCTTCCTGGGCCCCGGGGTTGCTTTGCTGCATGGCGCACAGGATCTACCTTTGACTGCCATCTCCCTAAGCTGGATTGTCTGTCTCCAGTCACTCGCACGGGCACAAAGCACACTTGCCAGGCTAACGATAACTCTTTTGTAATTAAAACCCTCTGGTAGTGGTAGCGTCGAGAATTCGTCGCTCAGTATACTAACAGTGGTTATACATTGTCATAAGCCGCTTTATTCGCTCTAGTCAGGAGGCCTGTGTTCCAGAATTGCCTCGAACACAACACCCTCACTGTGATCGTGCTGGGGCACCTCGGTTTTCAGTTGTCACCATTTATCGGGCGTCTCTGTGTGCCAAATGCTGGGCTGTGGACCCAAAGGTGAATGAGAGGTGGCCTTGAGGCTCTTGGGAAACACGTGTAGCAGAGCGTCTTTTTATTGTTAAGTGATGCTGAGTGATAACGACAGGCTCACGGGACAGGGTGCTGGTGGATGAATTGGGAGGACTTCCCAGAGACTTTGACACTTGAGGCTCTAGGATGTCAAATCCAGTGTCCCTTGTGCATTCAAAAAAAAATTTTTTTTTTAATTTATTTTTTGGCCACACTGAGCGGCTTGTAGGATCTTAGTTCCCCGACCAGGGATCGAACCCGGGTTTGAACCCGGGTCCACGGCAGTGAAAACCCGAGTCCTAACCGTTGGACCACCAGGGAATTCCCCATTTTTAGATTACCTGTTGTGTCAGGGCCACTTCTCGGTCAAGCCACGACCCAGCTGTTATATATAACGAAGGAGGAAGCAAATGACAGGGCCTGGGGTTCCTCCCCCAGGTGGTGGCCTTGTCCTCTGACATGCCTGAGTGTTCTTAACCTTTGCTGTGGATAGACAGGATCTTTTTTTAAAAAAAATCCATCGGTAATGTGCAGTCTGGGGTGGGCTTGCTGTCCAAACCCAGCTTCCACCCTACAGACCAGAGTGCCACCCTGAGCCACTCCTCTTCAGAAACCCTGGCGCTGCCTTGGAAGGTGCCTCCGTGTCCGTAGCCCAGCCCTGCCCTGCCCTCAGGTGTGGTCAGGTCAGAGCAGGCAGGACTCCCTCGGCCTGCCTGAGACTCTCCCCTTCTATTAATGCAGCTGAAGATCCCATCAGTGTGCTTGGCAGCAGTACCCGCTGTTGACTCATATTAGTTCTCTGTTGACTAAAGCCCTGGCATCGCTTTTGCTCGCGCGGCTGTTGCTCAGCCCCGTCGCCCCCCTCCCCTGCATGCACAGTCTTCCAGCAGCTCTGTGTGGAAAGCCGGGAGGGCGTGTGGCTGGCTGGTCAGCACGCCCCGCCCCCATGCCTTGGAGGGCACGGTCCATTGGCCGGTATTGCATTTGCTGCAGTTGCTTTCACTGTCCCTGGAGCTCCGCAGTGACTTGTATGGTACAGGGCAAGCACCGAGAGTTTCAGGGCAGGAAGATGCATGTTTGAGTCTTGGCAGCTGGGCTGTGCAGCCCTGGGCTACTTGAATCTCGATTTTCTGGTCTTTAAAATGGGATGATTACATGACAAAAAGGGTATGAAAAGCCTCAGGAAACAGCAGGGTGCTGAAGGGTTGCTAGTAGGTTGTAATCTTACACACATCTCAGTGCCTCCTCTTTGGCCTGTGAAAAGTGATTGGGAAGTTTTCTAGAAATGAACATTAAAGGAAAAAAAAACAAAGGCTGGGAATTCCCTGGTGGTCCAGTGGTTAGGACTCCGTGTTTTTACTGCCAAGGGCCCCGGTTCGATCTCTGGTCGGGGAGCTGAGATCCCACAGCATGTGTGGCGTGCCACGCCCCCCCCCAAAAGGAAAGCGGTGCCGGGAAGCCTGAACAGAGCCCAGTGCCGTGTGGCGGGGCTGGGGGTGGGGCTTGATTGAATGTGGGGGGACTGAGTAGTGGACTCTACCTTGGAGGGCAGGGTATCTTCACCCTCAATGGTGGGAAGAAATGGGGAACTGCATAAGGCCCTAGGAAATAGGAGAAGGCAGCTTCTCATTTCCATCCTCTCCCAGGGTTCTGGCTGCCATGGACACCCTGCCTTATCCCAGACCTCTGGGTGGCTTGCTTTCTCCTGCTCCTGAGGGAAGGTATTGGCTCAAGGTGGCCCTCCAGGGCTTACCCTGCCCCCATCTCCAACCCCGCCCCAGACCGTGAATGAGACCGTGGGGAGCTTTGGGTAACTGTGTGCCTCATGGGGTTGTGTATTTCTTTAAAAAATACCTTTGTTTTAAAAGGAGGGCTGCTAGAGAAGGAGGGGAGTGGGCAAGAGAGGTGGGTGGTGAACATCCTTCCCAAGTGGGATAGAGATGCGATCTCTAACTCTGGTTCCCCACTTGCTGGGTTGTTGGTGTTCATATGCAGGGAGGGGGAGTCTGCCAGCCTCTCCAGTGCCAGTAACATGACCCTGCGCCGGGCCAGGACTGAACAAATATTAACTTGCTAAGCACTTTCACGTGCATAATCTCACTGAATTCTGTTGCTAGTGCACTGTTGTGGATGAAGGTACAGGTCTGTTTAATTCTGAAATAGCAAAAGATTGGGGGCGCGGGCATGGGGAGGTAGAACTTTCCCTTACATTCTTGCATAGGGACTTAGAAAAAAATCCACTCCTTCACCACAGAAATCCTCCGCCCACAGTTTGTCCTCAAAACACGTGTCCCGTCCTTCTCCGCTGCCTGACTCCTGTTGCCAGCCTCCTCCACGGTGCCTGGAGCGTTTCTCCTGCAGGAATCTGGTTCTTTGCACTTGGGTTTCCCCCTCGGGGCCGTGGCAGCTGCCTGCGGGCAGGGTCAGCTGCTGATTCATTTTGGTGTTTCTCTGCAGGTTGGCATGTGCTTTCCTCCCCCACTTGCATTTCACAGGAGAACATGTTGGCAGCAGAAAGATCAGAAAATATAGAGAAGCAAGGGAAGTTAAAAAGATCTAAAATCTCATCAGAGATAATAACCACTTTTAAAATGGTGGTGTGTGTGTCCATCTGTACTTTCCTCTTTGTTTTTAGATGTGAATGTTATTTTAAGTGACGACTTTATATGGGTTGGTGAAAGTAAAGTCTCTGTCCCCACCCCTTCAGCACAAATGAATCGGGACCTAGACCCCAAGTTTGTGTCTCTTGAGGGTGGGACCCTTTTCCCCTCCTTTACAGTCCCTGGGACCTTAGCTGGGGCGGGGAGCCCCCTGTGGCCGTCTGAGCTGTGTGCCACCTACTGCCTGCCTAAGAAGAGGGCTCCCCATCCTTGGAGCCCTTTCCCACCAATCACCTCTGCTCTCTGGCAGGTTAAGGTCCTGTTGATGGGGCCACAAAGTCCCCTTGCATCTGAGGGCTTGTGTTCTGAACACCTGCTTTGGGGTGGTGACCACTCTCGCCTGCCCAGGGATGCCCAGGCTCTCTTACCAGCTGGGGCTCATCTGGCAGCATCCCAGGTGTGCCCCCTCTGCCCTAGGGCCCCTTCATCTCCTCCTGCAGCCTCTTTGGCTTCTCTCTGCAGCTGGATGTATCTCACTAGTCCCACTTGATTTTAATTTCTGGTTTATTTTTGTTTCCGAAAATGTTTTTGTTTGCGCACTTGTTTTCTTCAGTCAGCATAGACTTGTGGAGCATTTACCCTGCAGGAAGCATTCGGGAGGGGTACAGGAGGGATGAGAGAGTCCCAGTCTAGAAGGGGAGACAGTGTAAATATACTAGATAACTCGGAACCCCACATGAGGTAGTACGGGCGTGAGCGATTGAGCTGTGGAGTGGATTTGGGGAAGGTTTGATGCCCAAAGTGACATCGAGTTGTCCCGAAGGTTGCCTGGGAGTTCAGCTGTTAGATTTGGTCAGAGGCGTTGGGGCAGGTGCAGATGCATGGAGGATGGGAGCCAGAAAACCCCACTTGCTGGACTTGGGGCTCCTTGGGGTCGGGGAGGATTATGAGCTCCAGCTATGTCCCTGAGTCTTGAAGGAGTAAGTGAGGAACCTGTGAAGCACAGAGGAGGGTCTCAGGCTAGTAAGAGCCAGGGGCCACTGTGTGTCAGTCCTGTGCTAATTGCCTAAGTGACTGTTTTGTTGGACCCTCACAGAACCTCTTTTGGTGGTTCCTGTTGTTAGCCCTGATTTGTGAGGGGGAGAATCAGGGCTTAGCAGGCTGGATAAGAAACTTGCCCATGTCACACAGCAAAGGCGGACTCTAGTTTCGAGCTCAGATAGTCTGCCGGGAGAAGGTTTGTGTCCTCTGACCCAGGACTGGGCATGCGAGGGGTGGGAGCGGCGGGGTTCTGAGCCTGCCCCAGAGGCCCCGAGGTGGGTGGGGACCCTGAACCTCAGAAGGGTGTCCTCCTTTCCAGGCCACTTGGGGTTTCCAGACATCGGATTCACATCTGTACTCATATTCAGTGAGTGTAGTTTCACCCAGAGTGCATTCTGGTTTGAGGCCCATAGTTCTTCAACACTGAGGTTGGAAGTAGCCTACATTTTTTAAAAGTGTTTAATAGAACAACACTAAAATTATCACAAAGAAAAGCATTTTACATATTCCCATCCTGCTGCATAGCAACTGGTTGGTTTTGCCGCTCCCTTCAATCTTTGTGCTTTTGCATACGTGTTTATAAACATGGTGTGCATCCTTTTTTAATTGTTTAAAATTTTCTTCCTCCTATCCGAGCCTTCCAGACATACTTCTCACCCAGTTTGGTGCCCTTAAATTAGCCCCTCATTCTGTGTGTGTGTGTGTGTGTGTGTGTGTGTGTGTGTGTGTGTGTGTAGTAATACCTGTCTCTACCTGTCTCTTGGGGTTGAAGGTTGATATGCAAAGCACCTGATATCTTACCTGTTAGGCATGCCTACTCCCTCAGGCTCGCAGAGTCTGTGTTACTTCTCTTAATTGCCACCATCCGGGAAGATGTTACTATCCCCTTTACTCACGGTCTCAGGGAGCAGTTGGTCCTGGGCCAGCTATAAGTGTGGTGAATTGAATCTAGGTTTCCTGACTCATCCTCCAGTGCTCTTCCCCCAGCCCATGCGGTGCACACCTGGCCTTCCTGTTGGAAAGGTATGCCCCTTGGAACTCCTGGGGAAGGTCAGAATCCTTTGTAATTTGATGGGTCAGAATTTCATGCCATCAACCGCCCTGTCTTTCCTGAAACTTTCTGCTTTTCAGCATCTCTGGCATTTGGGTTCTGTCTACCACTTCTCAGCAATTTTTGCAGGTTCTTTCCCCCAAAGTCATAGTTGGCCGAGTGCCCAGAACTTCCTTCTTGAAGTTGAGACCTGGAGGGTGACCTCCCCAGGGCCCTGTGCCACCGGTGGCATCATCCGGAGCATCTTTGGTTCCCAGCACTGAGCCTGGTCCCAGGGCTGGAACTGCCCAGGCAGCTGGCCCGGCTGGGAGGACGTGGACTGGCAGACTCCCCGGGCGCCGGCGGGGTCGGCATCCCTCGGCTCTGTGGCGTCTCTTCCATGCCCGTTTCCCGTCCGGATGCTGTTGCTATCCGTGTCCTGCCTCACGTGCGCTCAGGGGCGTTGAGGTGGGCCCAATGGCACCTCTCCTTTATCCTATCGGTTTGCTTGCTCAACTGCCCCTTCCCTGAGTTACGGATTTTTAAAAATTGTGGTAATACCTAAGTAGAATAAAATTTACCATTGTAACCATTTTTCGGTGTGCAGTTCAGTGGCATTGAGTACATTGACACTGTTGTGCGACCATCACCGCTCTCCATCTCCAGAATGTTTTCATCATCCCAAATTAAAACTCAGTGCCCACTAAACACGAAGTCCCCACTCCTCTTTCCCCGTAGCCCCTGGTGACCTCTAGTCTGCTTTCTGTCCCTATGAATTTGACTACTCTTAGTACCTCCTATGAGTGGAATCATACAGTACTTGTTTCTTTGTGTCTGGCTTCTTTCACTTATAGCATAATGTCTTCAAGGTCCATCCATGTCGTAACATGTATCAGAATTTCCTTCCTCTGTAAGGCTGAATAGTATTCCCATGTATGGATATGCCACATTTTGTTGACCCTTTCATCCAAGTTTCAGACTTTGCTGCACATCCGGGCCTTGCCCGTTCACCAGTGGCACTGCCGTCAGAGACTTGGATGTCCCCAGCCCTCTCCTTGGGGATTTTGTTCTTGGCATTCTGGCATCCGCTCACCTGGGACTCATTTTATTTTATTTATTTTGGCTGTGCCAGGCCTTAGTTGCAGCGCTCGGGATCTTCGTTGCAGCGTGTGACTCTTAGTTGCGGCATGCGTGCAGGATCTAGTTTCCTGACCAGGGATCGAACCTGGGCCCCTTGCATTGGGAACGCAGAGTCTTAGCCGCTGGACCACCAGGGAAGTCCTGGACTCATCCTCCCAGTTGTCTGGTCTTTTGTCTGAGGTGCTCAGTGTTGGCAAGTCCTCTGTCCAGTCATTCTTTACATCTTTTAATGATGAAATACAAATACAAAAGAGTGTCTGTAACATGACTAGTTTTAAAGAAAAATAATACGGTGAACATCCGGGTACCCACCACCCAGCTTAAGAACAAAGAGCATCACCAGTGCTGTTAATGGCCCCCCCATGCTCCTCCCCAATGACCTTTCCCTCCCTCCTGCTCTCCTGAAGTTTGTCTCTCATCCCTTTTTTGATGAGTTTGCCTCATATGTGTGTTTCCCTAAATGATTATTGTTAGTCCTGCATGTTAGCGAACTTTATAGTAAATGGATTTTTCACTCAATACTGTGTCTGTGAGAGATTCATCCATATTGATGAGGTAACTGTAGTTCTTGCTGCGCTGCATGAATATACCGGAATATAGTTATCCTTTGTTGGTGGACATTTGGGATGTTTTCAGTTTGGAGCTGTTAGGAAAAAAATGCTGCTTTGAACCTTCTGGAATTGGTCTTCCTGGTGCACATATGCTAGCAAGCGTCTCTCCTGGGTATGTACCAGTGGCTGGGAGGGTGGCGGGCAGGGCCTTTTAAGATCATGCGAAATTGTTTTCTCCAGAGTCCCAGCAGCACATAAAAGCGTCTGCTAACCCGTTCTTCAGCCCTTGGCATTGGACAGCTTTTCTGTTTGTCTCGTGGGAGTTAGTGGGAACTCACTGTGGTCTTCACTTTTCCCCAGTTGTTCATGGGGTGGAGTATCTTTGCCTGTGTTATGAACCATGAACGTATCTCCTCCTGGTATGCCTTGTTCTATGATGTTTGCCTGTTTTTTAGTTGCGTTGTATTTTTCTCGTCGCATTCAGCTCACTGCCTGCTGGCTTTGATGAGATTGTCTCCTACATTCAGCTCACTGCCTGCTGGCTTTGATGAGATTGTCTCCTATACCCACTTCCTCTTCTGAGGTCACCTCAGTGGAACAAAGGAGAACACCTCTCTGTAAGTCCCCCTTGTGGGCCTTTCCTCACTAAGCAGGAATTAACGTTTTGTTTTCCATTTCGCTGTGAATGAGCTGAAGTCTGTTGCTGCTGGTGGCTTTTGGTGAGCAGTTGCAGGATCTATGGTATTCATTCAATTCTGCCTACTTTTTTTTTCCCAGTTTTTATTAATTGAAATTTTAAATGCAGTCAAAAGCACAGAGAACCCCAAGTACCCATCATATAATGAACATAATCCGAGTACCCATTGTTAAGCTTCATCTTTTATTTAATGTGGCCCCTCTCTTTTCATCTATATCTTCACCTCTGTTACTTCCCAATTCTTTTAAAACAAATTCCAAAACAAAGTCCCAATTATCTAAAAGATAAGGACTGTGTTTTTTTAAATAGTCACAATATTATTAAAACACCTAGAGAGGGCAGACAGCAGAAGCAAGAAGAAGTACAGTCCTGCAGCCTGTGGAACAAAAACCACATTCACAGAAAGATAGACAAGATGAAAAGGCAGAGAGCTCTGTACCAGATGAAGGAACAAGATAAAACCCCAGAAAAACAACTGAATGAAGTGGAGATAGGCAACCTTCCAGAAAAAGAATTCAGAATAATGAGAGTGAAGATGATCCAGGACCTCGGAAAAAGAATGGAGGCAAAGATTGAGAAGATGCAAGAAATGTTTAACAAAGACCTAGAAGGATTAAAGAACAAACAAACAGAGATGAACAATACAATAACTGAAATGAAAACGACACTAGAAGGAATCAATAGCAGAATAACTGAGTCAGAAGAACGGATAAGTGACCTGGAAGACAGAATGGTGGAATTCACTGCTGCGGAACAGAATAAAGATAAAAGAATGAAAAGAGATGAAGAAAGCCTAAGAGACCTCTGGGACAACATTAAATGCAGCAACATTCACATTATAGGGGTCCCAGAAGGAGAAGAGAGAGAGAAAGGACCAGAGAAAATATTTGAAGAGATAATAGTTGAAAACTTCCCTAACATGGGAAAGGAAATAGCCACCCAAGTCCAGGAAGCACAGCAAGTCCCATACGGGATAAATCCAAGGAGAAACATGCCGAGACACATAGTAATCAAATTGGCAAAAATTAAAGACAAAGAAAAATTATTGAAAGCAGCAAGGGAAAAACGACAAATAACATACAAGGGAACTCCCATAAGGTTAACAGCTGATTTCTCAGCAGAAACTCTACAAGCCAGAAGGGAGTGGCATGATATACTTAAAGTGATGAAAGGGAAGAACCTACAACCAAGATTACTCTACCTGGCAAGGATCTCATTCAGATTCAATGGAGAAATCAAACACTTTACAGACAAGCAAAAGCTAAGAGAATTCAGCACCACCAAACCAGCTCTACAACAAATGCTAAAGGAACTTCTCTAAGTGGGAAACACAAGAGAAGAAAAAGACCTACAGAAACAAACCCAAGGTGGGGCTTCCCTGGTGGCGCAGTGGTTGAGAGTCGGCCTGCCAATGCAGGGGACACGGGTTCGTGCCCTGGTCCGGGAAGATCCCACATGCCACAGAGTGGCTAGGCCCGTGAGCCATGGCTGCTGGGCCTGCGCATCCGGAGCCTGTGCTCCGCAATGGGAGAGGCCACAACAGTGAGAGGCCCGCATACTGCAAAAAAAAAAAAAAAAAACAAAAACCAAAACAATTAAGAAAATGCTAATAGGAACATACATATTGGTAATTACCTTAAATATGAATGGATTAAATGCTCCAACCAAAAGACACAGGCTTGCTGAATGGATACAAAAACAAGACCCATATATATGCTGTCTACAGGAGGCCCACTTCAGACCTAGGGACACATACAGACTGAAAGTGATGGGATGGAAAAAGATATTCCCTGCAACTGGAAATCAAAAGAAAGCTGGAGTAGCAATACTCTTATCAGATAAAATAGACTTTAAAATAAAGAATGTTACAAGAGACAAGGAAGGACACTACATAATGATCAAGGGATCAATCCAAAAAGAAGATATAACAATTATAAATATATATGCACCCAACACGGGAGCACCTCAATACATAAGGCAACTACTAACAGCTATAAAAGAGGAAATCGACAGTTACACAATAATATGGGGGACTTTAACACCTCACTTACACCAATGGACAGATCATCCTAAATGAAAATAGGGCTTCCCTGGTGGCGCAGCGGTTGAGAGTCCGCCTGCGGATGCAGTGGACGCGGGTTTGTGTCCCAGTCCGGGAAGATCCCACATGCCACGGAGCAGCTGAGCTTGCGCGTCTGGAGCCTGTGCTCCGCAGCGGGAGAGGCCGCAACAGTGAGAGGCCCGCGTACTGCAAAAAAAAAAAAAAAAAAAAAGAAAGAAAATAAATAAGGAAACAGAAGCTTTAAATGACACAATAGACCAGATAGATTTAATTGATATTTATAGGACATTCCATCCAAAAACAGCAGATTACACTTTCTTCTCAAGTGCGCATGGAACATTCTCCAGGATAGATCACATCTTGGGTCACAAATCAAGCCTCAGTAAATTTAAGAAAATTGAAATCATATCAAGCATCTTTTCTGACCACACCGCTATGAGATTAGAAATGAATTACAGGGAAGAAAACGTAAAAAACACAAACACATGGAGGCTAAACAATACGTTACTAGATAACCGAGAGATCACTGAAGAAATCAAAGAGGAAATAAAAAATACCTAGAGACAAATGATAATGAAAACACGGCGATCCAAAACCTATGGGATGCAGCATAATCAGTTCTAAGAGGGAAGTTTATAGCTATACAAGCCTACCTCAAGAAACAAGAAAAATCTCAAATAAACAATCTAACCGTACACCTAAAGGAACTAGAGAAAGAAGAACAAACAAAATCCAAAGTTAACAGAAGGAAAGAAATTATAAAGATCAGAGCAGAAATAAATGAAATAGAAACAAAGAAAACAATAGCAAAGATCAAGAAAACTAAAAGCTGGTTCTTTGAGAAGATAAACAGAATTGATAAACCATTAGCCAGACTCATCAAGAAAAAGGAGAGGACTCAAATCAATAAAATTAGAAATGAAAAAGGAGAAGTTACAACACACACCACAGAAATACAAAGCATCCTAAGAGACTACTACAAGCAACTCTATGCCAATAAAATGGACAACCTGGAAGAAATGGACACATTCTTAGAAAGGTATAACCTTCCAAGACTGAACCAGGAAGAAATAGAAAATATGAACAGACCAATCACAAGGAATGAAATTGAAACTGTGATTAAAAATCTTCCAACAAACAAAAGTCCAGGACAAGATGGCTTCACAGGTGAATTCTATCAAACATTTAGAGTACAGCTAACACCCATCCTTCTCAAACTCTTCCAAAAAACTGCAGAGGAAGGAACACTCCCAAACTCATTCTATAAGGCCACCATCACCCTGATACCAAACCCAGACAAAGATACTACAAAAAAAGAAAATTACAGACCAATATCACTGATGAATATAGATGTAAAAATCCTCAACAAAATACTAGCAAACAGAATCCAACAACACATTAAAAGGATCATACACCATGATCAAGTGGGATTTATCCCAGGGATGCAAGGATTCTTCAATGTATGCAAATCAATCAATGTGATACACCATATTATCAAAATGATGAATAAAAACCATAAAAGAAACACCTAAAAATAATTAACAATTGTTTTTTAGTCTCAGATATATAGTCAGTGTTCAGATTTTCTTATTTGGTTGTCACAAGGTCCTTTCATTGTATTTGGTTGATATTCTATCTAAAGCTCTTTAAGAACTTTTTTAAATGTTATTTTTCCTTGCTCTTTTGAGGCATAATTGACAAATAAAAATGGTATATATTTGAGGCGTAAAGCATGGTGATTTGATATACGTTTGCATTGCGAAATGGTTACTGTGCATTGAGCTAATTAACATATCTGTTACCTCGCCAGTCACCATTTCTTCATATGTGTATCTTAGCAGATTTCAAGGATACTCTACATGATAATGAACTGTCGTCATCATGCTGTCATTTAGATTCCCCAGAACTTACTTATCTTAAAACTGAAAGTTTGTGTCCTTTGACCAACATTATCTCGTTTTTCCCTGTCCCACAATTTCTCTAAAGCTCTTAGTCTAGAGTTTTCCCTTCTCCCCTCCTTTTTCCCCATTTATTTGTTGAAGAAGCTGGGCCTTCTGTCCTAGAGTTTCCCCCTCTCTGGATTTCCTTGATGGCATCCTCAACATTTGGTTACCTTGGGGTGCAGTTGGTACAGGCATTATTTAAAGCCTCTGACTCAGGGCACACAGAGAACAATAAGATAGGTTCCTTGCCCTCGAGAAGCTTGAGAGGAGACAGGTCATTACACCTGGTGTGAAAAGTGTCCTAGGGAGTTTTAAATAAGCTTAAAGGAAAGGCTAAGGTGGGAGGACTGGGAGGGGGAAATGGGCAACCAGAAGATTTCAGAGAGAAAGCTTTGAGTTCTGAGGACAAGTGGAGAACAGCTTTCCTGGTGGCCAGGTCAGCACATGCAAAGGCACTGAGGCTGGAAATAATACTTCCAAGAGTCCCGCTCCTTGTTCAGCCCCTGCCTGTGAGCCTTGTTATCCTCCTATCTTTCATTGGATGTTGCTTTTTTGAAAAGGTCCAGATTCCTCATCGTTGGAATGTTTTCAGTAGATTTGATTAAAAGAGTGTCTTTTCTTTTTCTTCTCTTTCTTCATCAGCTCCATAACTGTAGTTTTGAATGTCTCCCTTGACCTTGAGATTCTCTTTTTCGGTAGCTTACTCCCGTTTGGGTTCCTTTACATTCTCCCGTAGGCCCCTAGCGAGCCCTTTCCATCCCATCTCCTGGCCAGAGGTGCCAGCAGACTTTTTAAGGAGCAGAGTCACTGAACACTGCAGAGAGAAGGGAGACGGGGCAGACGGCAGGGCAGCGGGAACCACTGAGTTTTACCCCTAAAGGAGCGCTTGAAAGCCTCATGGTCCAGAGCCTCATTCTGGGATGGCAGGTCTTTCCTACCTGCGTGGGAACATGCAGCCAGCTGCTGCTCATCTGAGGCAAATGAGCAGTAATTAGCATGTAATAAGCGCAGTTTCCTGCACACAGCCCTCCTGGCCCCTGCGCTCAGTGGCCCAGTGACAGCAGCAGGCCTGTTCGCCTCTCCGAGGCCCCCCTCCCTCCTCCGAAAGCAAGCCGTGGTTCTCCCCTGGCCCAGAAGCTGCATTGCCTGCCGGTGAAATGGCCATGGGCTTCACCCAGGGAAGCCCAATACACTGTAAAGCCTCCTGCGGGTTAGTTATTAACCCGCAGTGCCCTCTGAGAGCCCCTTCCACAGCATTTCTCTGGCTGTAGTCCTTTGATTGCTCCTGTTTGCTGGGGCCGAAGTCACCTGCCCAGTGAGTTGCAGTCTGTATTAGGTGGCAGTGACAGTGGCCGGTCAGAGTCCAGGGAGGGGCCCAGGCTGGCTTGGGACTGGCCCCAGTTCTCGCACACAGGCTGGCAGTGGCAGATCCCGTGGGTATTGGAGGGAGAGAGTGAGAAGAGGGGATCTGGATGTGGGATGTTTCAGTGGGAGAGCGGGGAATCCAAGGTCGAAAGTGTTTGTTCAGGATGCTTCAGTATTCTACATAGGATGTCTTTTGCTTTGAAGTCCAGAAGCTTTTAGCTTTGTTCTAAAAGCTGTGACAGATAGTTCCTCTTCATTAAAGAAGCTCCTGAAGAAAAATGCAAAAATTACGTGCTGTCTTCTGAAAGGAAAAGAAGAATTACCTGTACTTGGGTTACTGTAACATGTCATTTATCTTATTAACTCACTTCAGGGGATGAGCACTTCCACACAGATGAGTTTTCCAGAGAGCAGCAGTTCTTTCCGTTTACTGACAAGACCTGTTTTATAACAGCTATTTCATTTATTCATTAAAAACAACAAAAAATGATGCAAATGAACTTATTTACAAAACAGAAACAGACTCAGGAAACAAACTTATGGTTACCAGAGGGGGAAGGGGGGAGGGATAAATTAGGAGGTTGGGATTAACATATTCCCACTACTATATATAAAATAGATAATCAACAAGGACCTACTGTATAGCACAGGGAACTCTACTCAATACTCCGTAATAACCTACGTGGGAAGTAGAATCTGAAAAGGAACAGATCTATGTATAACTAAATCACTTTGCTGTACACCTGAAACTAACACAACATTGTAAATCAACTGTACTCCAATATAAAGTAAACATTTTAAAACAACACAAAACGAAAATACAGCAGAATGCACGATCAAACTACAGAAACAGAGAGATCATCTAGTGTGTGTAAGGCACCATGCGAGGAATATGAAATGATCAAAAATGTGGGCCCTGCGTCTAAGGAGCTCATTTGCTGTGGGGTGTGGGATTGTCCTTGAATCGTCCTGCACGTCTCCTGGCCCCCAGCTTTGCCTTGGTAGCCCAGGGTCAGCGTGCTGAGGATGTCAAGGTTAAAAGACACCCCCACCCCCACCCCGCCATGGTTCCAGGCCTCCCCACCTGGATACTCAGGTGGGCTGTGTATCACGTTCCAGCCTTCACCTCGTCCTTGCTTTACTTCCTGGCTTTGCCGGCACATACCTGCGACTCTACACCAGGATCACTGGGCATGGGGGGAGGGTCCCCGTCATCAGAATGTGGTGCCACGTGCAGCTACGTTGGAGAACCAGGGCTCTGCAGGGTCACGTGCTTTACGTTTGTGTAGTGTTTTAGGTTGAGACGGAGCTTTCGCCTTTCGTGGCTTAATGTAATCCCACTCGTAGCACCTCTTTGAGAGAATTGTGGGCGTTCCAGTTTTATCGCAAGTTCAGCAGCAGGGTTTCTGCCCAGCTAGTAAATGTGGGTTTCTTCCCACAGCTGGTAAATGACAGGACCACACCTTAAGCCCCTTTCGGGCTCTAAGTTCACTTCTCCCCAGTTCTTCCCCAGGGCTGTCACCCTAGTGGTGCTCGAGCTGCCACACCCTCACTCCTCACACTTCACTTCTTGCCTGGGTACCTTTGCTGTGTATTCCCTTTCTTCTTTATCTCATAAGAGTCCAGTCATCTTTGAGGACCCATGTCAGATGTGACCATGTTTGTGAAGCTTGTTCTGAGCCCCCGCCCCTCCCACCCACCCACCCTGCTCCTCCTGTGTCGTATTCCCTCTCCTGCCTGGGAAGCTGCAGGGCGTCGTGCCTTGCCTGGGACCTAGTACATTTCATGTCATAGTAGTTATTCATGTAGTAATTTGAGTAATAACTAACATTGCTGACTTCTTGTTTTGCAAATGTTTTTCTTTTTATTTTGGTGAAATACAAATAACAACAAAGTTTAACCATTTCGTACATTCACAGTGTTAGGCAACCATCATTACTATCTAGCTCCAGAGTGTTTTCGTGACCCCTGGATGCATTAAGCAGTCATTCTCCATTCTCCCCTCTTCCCAGCCTCTGGCAACCACTAATCTGTTTTCTGTCTCTGGATTTGCCAACTCGAGATATTTCAGGTAAGTGGAATCATATAGAATGTGTGGCCTTTTGTACCTGGTTTTCACGCAGCATAATGTTTTCAAAATATATTGACCATTTACATTATGATTTAAGCACTTTACTGGCTTAACTCATTGACTTCTCACAACCCTATGCGTTAGATAGTTCCTATTAACATCCTCATCATACAGATAAAGAGATTGAGGCACAGAGAGGTTAAGCAACATGCTAGAGCACACACAGCACTTAAATGCTCTTGGTCCCTCCGCTGTCCTGCTGGTGTCTGTTCTTCCTGCTCTTGACCTTGATCTTTAGAGATTAGAGGTATAAGCTCAACCTATGAAGTTGAATTTGAAGGACAAAAACAAAATTCAAGACAGAATTAATCTACAGCAAAAGAACAAACTATGATGCAGCTTCAGGAGCAGAAACCTCCAGAGGTGCCCCACAAGGACTGCAGAACAGAATTAGTGGGGGAGGGGGTGGATTCTACAGTGAAAGTTCTTGTCTTAGTTGGAGTGGTCAGTTTTGTTACAGATTTCTCATGAGTGTCAGAGGTCCAGTAGGGATTATATGTCTAGTATCGGAAGCCTGCTAATGTTCCAGGATCATAGACATGTTGAGGAATGAGTCTTAAGAACTCCTGAAAGGTAGAGGGGATCCCAACTAGAAGATTTCTTACAAAAGTGGAGCTTACTATGTGCCAGACATAGTTCTGAGCGCTTCTCGTATACTTAAACTCAGTTAATTCTCACAAAAAGTTTACAAGGTAGCCACTGCCCTGTTGCACAGATGAGGAAACAGGTGCAGGACAGTTTAATGTCCCCTCCATGGCCTTGCCACTAGAATGTGGTGGACCCGGGAAGTGTGGTTCCAGCATCCATGGTCTTCATCTTTGTTTTTTTAATCTTCATTTTCTGGTTTTGATTATAACATACCTTTCCTGGAGCAGTGAGAACAGAGCAGCCTAGTTGCTTGAATAGGAAGGAAAAAAGGGGAAAACGATGAGAAAAATATTGGTTTTATAAAAAAGAAATGTTACGCTGTCATTAGTAGTTCTGTACTTTTTTAAATTTTTGTTTATTGTTTTGAATTTATTTATCTTTGGCTGCATTGGATCTTTGTTGCTGTGCGTGGGCTTTCTCCAGTTGCAGCGAACAGGGGCTACTCTTGGTTGCTGTGTGTGGGCTTCTCATTGCGGTGGCTTCTCTTGTTGCAGAGCACGGGCTCTGGGAGCACAGGCTTCAGTAGTCGTGGCTCGCGGGCTTTAGAGAGCAGGCTCAGTAGTTGTGGCGCACAGGCTTAGTTGCTCCGTGGCCTGTGGGATCTTCCCAGACCAGGGCTTGAACTCGTGTCCCCTGCATTGACAGGGAGATTCTTAACCACTGTGCCACCAGGGAAGCCCTGTACTTTTTAAAAAAATTAAAGCATACCTATTTATTTTAGAATTTTTAGGAATTGTCGATTAAAACGTACAAAATAAAAATCATATAATACCTCCAGTAAGACATCACCACTTCATAACACTTTGGTGGTGTCCCTACCACCTTTTTGCTGAGGATGGCTAAAGAAGTTTCTTTCAACAAAAATTCGATCGTGCTCTGTATGCTTTTTTTTTTTTTAATTGTGGTAAAACGTGTTCTTAATCTTTACACTCTACTACCTCTTATATTTGAAGAAAAGCTTGGGGCAATCTGGACCTTGCCGGGGGAAGGAGAAATCTTACCTTTGCAGCCTAGGGAGCAGCTGCTCCCTGGTATAGGAGCGTCTGAAATGGCTGTGGTGTGAGAAGGCCCGTTACTGGGAATTTATGGTTCATGCCGAACCAAGGTTGGCCACAGGTTTTGACATCCTGCTGAGAACGTGGGATCTTCACGTGCGTTCTTAGTCTTCATGTCACTTGACCCTTGCCGTGGTCCTCACTGCTCAGCAGTGCAGTGCATCCCCATCTGGCTGGGAAGGTGGCTGAGCCCAGAAAGGTGTATTTGCTCTTTTGACCCTTGGGAGCTCTGCCGCCTCGTTTTGCTTCTCAGATCGCCTTAATCGCAGGCAGAATGGCTTGGGCACCATCAGAGCCGGACAGCTGAAGCCTTGCGGGGGTTGGCTGGAGGGAGAGCTGGATTTCCATTGGGGAGGGCTTCAGGGGAGGTGTCTGCGGGGTTGATTTTGACATTGAGTGATGGGGGATTGGCAGTCCAGGTGGAAGAACGGCGTGACCAGCCTTACTGAGGAGGGTACAAGGAAGATGTGTCTGGGAAACAGAATGCAGCTCAGGGGATGCTGAAGCGGGGGAGATGGGAAGGGAGGCTAGGACCACTGGACGCTTGGAGTTTGGCTCGGGGGTGGTTGAAGGTAGACAGTCAGACTAAGGCTGTTAGCTGCATTGCGGGTCTGAACTAGGGTGGTGCTGGCCATGGACAGAGGGGCGGATGCAATGGAGTCTGAGGACATGGAATCCGATGGATTTGGTGGCTGGATTTAGCAGTGGGATAGACGGGAAGCCAAGCCGTGATCCCCCCATTTTGTGCATGGCAGGTTGGTGGGGTTGAGAACCTGGGGGTGGAGGGGCAGTGGGAAGGGGCCCTAGTACTGGGCTTGCTGGGTCCTTGGTTTTTTTCAAGTTTGCAAATGTAAGGGTTTTTTTTTTTTGCATTTTGTTTCTTTAAGAGGACCGCCAAATGGTATAAACTTCAAGGTGCCATAAAGCCTGGATTCACTCCTGGTTGTATTTTAGTTGAGGCCAGTGTGAGGGCCCAGTGGGTCAGACACTTGGAGAGGAGTGTGGTAAGAGTTTCCGTGCAAGTCACACCCATGGGGCCAGCTGTGAGGCCAAGACGGAGGGGAACAGATGCTGCCAGCCATAGACTTGTAGAAGCTTGTTCTCGGCCAGGCTTTGGGCTGGGTCAGCCCACACACTCCCCGAGCACAGGTGCTAGGGTTCCTGTCACCATTGTATACGTGAGCAAAGGAAGGCAGCCTGAGCTCTTGCCCCTCTGCTCTATTGCCTCCCAAACCTGGTTGGCCTTGATATCTTCAAGGAAGAGTGAATAACAAGAAACACGGGCATTTATTGAGGGCCTCCTATTGGCACAGAACCACGCTAGGGGCCAGGTGGATACAAGACTGAGTCAAGGATGCATCTCTTTCCTCAGGTAACTGCTATTTAGTGAGAAGATGTGTCTTTTGCATTGGCAGAGAAAGCTGCGGGTTTTACTTGCTTATACCCACTTTTACCCAGTTTTCTCACTTAGGGAGGAAGAGCCAGGGCAAGAGACAGGAAAAAAAAAACCCCAGTGGTCCACCCTGCTTCTCAGAGGACACTGCAGTCCAGAGCTCTGGGGTGGCTGTGGCTGCACATTTTAGGTGCAGAAACTGGTATCTGGAACATGGGACCCAGGGAGGAAAGCAGGGTTTGAGTAATTCATTGAAAACCATGGCTCTGAATCCCAGTGCAGGTTATTTTTATCTCAAACGTTTGTCTCAAAGCTTTATAGTTTATCCACAGAAGATGGCATGAGAAGGGTGTTGAAGACATGTCTATACCGTGTGGCCCAAGGTGAATTTTAAAACCCGTCTTTCTGTATTCACAGGCATTATGCCTAGTGAAATAAGCCTTACACAAAAGAGTACCTTTCTGGATGATTCCATTTCTGTGCGGTTTCAGAACTCGCAAGACTAATCTGGGGAAGAAACAATTCAGAATAGGTGTTGCTTCTGAGGGAGTGGGGACGGCCAGGGATTGACTGGGAAGGGGCACCCAGGATCTGGGGCGAGAGGAATGTGCTGAATGGTACAGGGGTGTGGGTTACACAAATGTTGCCGTCTGTCAGAAGGGAACAGCTCAGATTTGCACATTTAGATGTAAGTGAATGTACCACCATCCCCGCAAAAGAAGTGTGAGAAAATTAATGGAGGGCGGGGGAAGGAAGGAGTAGAGGAAAAGATGACATAGAATGTTGATCATTGTTAAGGCTGAGTGACAGGTGTTTACTATACTATTATGTTTACTTCGCATTTATTGAAATTGACCCTGAAAAAGAGTTTTAAAAGAAAGAGCGCACTAGGTTATCTTTGTTGATTTCGCCTCCTGCTAGGAATTCAGCCTGTTTGGTGTCCTCTGGGGAAAATGCCGTCTCGGTGGGCAGTGCGGCTGGTCCCAGTTGCCCCCGGCTGTGGGCTCTCCAGACATGCTTACTTTTTGCCTTGTCTGTGGCTCTGAACTTTGGCTTCCTCCCCGGGCACCTGCCACCTCCCCTGTCCTTTTGTCCTCTGTCCTTTTGCTTCGGGAATAGACCCTCCCCTTTTGTGACTTTGACCGTCCCACGCCACCCACACCTGGTGCTTCTCATGGACTCCTCCTCTGCTGAGTCCAGGTCTTTGTCAGCTGTGAGTGAATCCACAAAGGCGCATTCACGTGGGCCTCATTTCCCAGCCACTTAGGGCTGTGAAGTGCCGCTTGCGTGCCTTTGTTCAGCCATCGAGATCTGTGGAGTGGAGGGACGCCAGCCCCACGTCCCACCTGGCTGTGAAAGAGTACATGCTCCATTTACATATAGAACTTCAAGACAGGCGCAGCCAATCTGTAGCCCCTTAGGGAGGGCGGGAGGGAGGGACATTGGGAAGAGGCACACAGGGACTTCCAGGAGGCTGGGAACTTTCTGTGTTTTGACCTGGGTGGTGGTTGCATAGCTATGGTCACTTCTGATAATTCCTAGAGTTGTACACGTGGGACCTGTGCAGTTTTGTCTGTGTATGTCGTGTTCCATTTAGAAAGTAGACTAGAGGTCCGTACAAGGCTTTAAAAAATTCCCGCATTTCACATAAAGAAATTCGACTTTTGTAGCTTTCTTGAAAAACTGGAAGTCTGATAGCACAGTCTGAATTCCAGGTAGTTGACTAGATCTGTGTGGTGACTGACCCCCATTCACTTGTGTATACCATCCTGCAGGAACCCCCTGGAATGGGTGGCGCCTGCATAACCCCATACAGAGTTTCCTCCTACTTTTACATTCCCTAGGTCCCTGAGAAGGTATGGGGGTTGGGGTTCAATGCCTGGATTAGAGTCAGTCTTGTAGGAATACCTTTTGACATGGATTTGAAGTCCTTGGGTGCTGAGGTCCCCTCTTGTGTGTGAAGCCATCACAGGCGAGTTAGTTCTGCTTGAACTGGGGGAAGTTGGAGTTAGTTTACGACCAATCCATAGCAGTTAGAAATGTTGAGGAGTTACTGCATTTGTACCTAGGTGTTTAGTTCTGTAAATTATTTCCTATTTGTGTCTTCTACTTTAAAGTAACATTCCATAATACTAGTTAATGCTTTTACCTTGCTTGGTATTCAGCTGTTGCTTTTTTTTTTTAAAATAAATTTATTTATTTATTAATTTATTTTTTTTGGCTGCATTGGGTCTTCGTTGCTGCGCGCAGACTTTCTCTAGTTGCGGCGAGCGGGGGCTACTCTTCGTCGCAGTGAGCGGGCTTCTCATTGCGGTGGCTTCTCTTGTTGCAGAGCACAGGCTCTAGGCGCACGGGCTTCAGTAGTTGTGGCACGTGGGCTCGGTAGTTGTGGCTCGCGGGCTCTAGAGCACAGGCTCAGTAGTTGTGGTGCACGGGCTTAGTTGCTCTGCGGCATGTGGGATCTTCCCTTCCCTGACCAGGGCTCTAACCCGTGTCTCCTGCATCGGCAGGCGGATTCTTAACCACTGTGCCACCAGGGAAGTCCTCAGCTGTTGCTTTTGAAAATGCATATATGATTGGAACATTTTCTCTTTAGTTCACGAGTAAGGAAAGGCTCACATGCTGTGAACTTGCAGTCGAGATTCTTCTCACTGTAGCTCACACGAACCGCAAACCACATACCTCAGGGAGATAATCTTGACAGTGCTGTCTCTACAGATCCAAACCTATGGAGAGGCTGTAGGCATCACACCCTCCTTTTCTTCTTCTGAATGGGTTATTCTCTGCCTTCTTCTGGCAGGAGACTTTTTTAAGACTACTGACTCACCAAAGGAAAAAGAGAGAAAAGAATGAAAAAATCAAAGGCCACCTATAAAAAGACAGCTGTGTTTGTATACCCCTCCATCAGGTGCGTGGACGGTGGTGCCTCAGTCATAGTTTTATGACCCTAACAGCCAAGCTCACCAGAGACAAGGTTAAAAGTTTTATGTGCTTTTCCACTCATTAACCTTTTTTGAAAATCTTCTATGCACAGAGCCAAGTAAACTAAGCCCTGAAATTCTGTGCCTTAGCAGTTGGTGTGATCACTAAAAGTGCTAAAATGCAGGCTAATTTGCTAGCTGTGTTCATTGTTCATCCTTATGGAATCCCAGCCAGGGGTGGGACTTGAGGAATTTGGGATCTAAGACTGGGCTGTGGCTCGAGGAGTATCCAGGCTGTTGGGGACATGTCTCACCATCAGCTCCCGGGGAGTGCCGTGCAGAGTGTCTACGGGCCGCCACCCAGCACAGGCTCTGGATCCCTAGAGGGACATGGTGGGAAGTTCCCAGGGCTTGGTCTAAGGTCCTAGGCACAGCCGTGACCATGCTGGATGGGATCCTCTGTGTATATTTTCATCCCACCCTCACCGTTGCTTGGTGGGATGCGTGCTGTGGTTATGTCCATTTCACAGGCCAGAAACAGGCTTGGAAAGGTTAACAGGCGTGGGAAGGTTAAGGGGCTTAGTGGGGGTCATGCTGACTCTGAGTGGTGGAGCCCAGATTCAAAACTGGTCCTAACTTGAAGCTGTGTCCCTCCCGGTACTAGTCAGATCAGGATGCTGTAACAGAGGACCATGGTCTAGGTGGCTTCAACGACAGAAATTCGTCTTCTCGCAGTTCTGGAGGCTAGAATTTCAAGATCAAGGTGCCGGCAGAGTCAGTGTTCTCTGAGGCCTCTCTCCTTGGCTTGTAGATGGCCGCTCTCTTGCTGCCCCTCCTCCCTCTGTCTTCAGATGTTCTTTTCTGTGTGCATTCTTGTCTGTGTGTGTGACCTAATCTCTCTCTTTATAAGGACACCAGTCATAGGATAGGGTCCGCTCCAATGAACTCATTTAAACTTAATTACCTGTTTAATTACCTCTGTCTCCAATTATAGCCACATTTGGAAGCATTGGGGGGTTAGGTCTTGAACATATGAATTTTGGGGGGACACAGTTCATCTCATAACACTCCCCGGTCACTCCACCTCTGTAAAGCTCATCTTCTGGGAGTGATATGCTACCTAGAATGAGGCCATCTGCTTCCACGGACCTGCCCTATGGGTGAACCCTGGGGCCAAGCCCTGTTAAATTGATCATTTCATTTCGTGTAATCCTCAGACATCCCTACCAGGTAAGATGTTTCCTGACACCAATCTCGGCCTAAGCTGGGTACCAGAGCTGGGACTCAGATCCCTGCCACGCTGATCCCAGAGTCCATGCCTTCAGCCACTGCATCATGGGGTGTGTTGTGACACCCAGAAATTTCAGAGCTGTAAAGGGCTCCACAGAGAAAAAGGGAATGGTCATTATAGGACCATTAGGGAAGTATGTGAGGTAGCACTGACCTGCCTTACTTTGCAAATTTAGTCGTGTTCCTAAGTTGCAGGATGGGTGGGGGCAGTCGTCCACCCGAAATTAGTTCTTTCTGTTCATGTTTCTTGGCTGGGTTTCCTGGGAATTCGTTGCATATTTATTTATATGGAGTTATTTCCTTTCAGAATTACACGGAGGGGGAATCTGCAATCTGGCAGCAAAAAGTAATTTGGTAGTTTATTTTCAGGGCTGCCCTTCTTCCAGCAGCTTGTTTCAAACTCAGCCTCTGGCACAAAGGCATCCATCATTTTAATTGCATGTTACTGTTTAGCCAGGCACAAATTTGTTTCATTTTCTTTTTCCTTTCTCCTGTGGTTTTTTTTCTTTCTTTCTTTCTTTTTTTTTTTTCCTTTTCTGATCCCCCATTTTAAAAAGCCAAAAATATTTGCTCAAACCAAGCACTTTTTATAGTCAAGGAGTTTTTAACACTGAAATTTTTCGTATTGCCTATTTGGTTCTTAACCATTTCATAGCAGAAATGCTAGGCTGGTCTTTTTCTTTCCTATTCAAGTAACATAATGCATTTGTCGCAAGATAGTCCTAAGAAAGAAAATTGTATTGGTCTCAGGGTCAGAAGGCTGGTGTTCTATTCCTGGCCTGGTATTGGTTGCCTGACCTGCCTCTGGCCTTGTTTTTCCCCATCTGTAAAATGAGGGACTTGAATGAGCCGATTTCTGGACCATCCCTGTGTTCTTCTTTGGTAACTCGGATGCCGAGAAGGGTTCTGTATGGGACCCTTGTCACCATGGCTGTCTGGAGTTTGGCCGAGGAGCTTGTCCTGTCCCATATCACATGTTTGTATTCTGCTGGGCCGCAGATGGTGGTACTTTAGTTCAAGATTAAGAATCAACCCTAGGGACTTCCCTGGTGGCACAGTGGTTAAGAATCCACCTGCCAATGCAGGGGACACGGCTTTGAACCCTGGTCCGGGAAGATCCCACATGCTGCAGAGCAACTAGGCCCGTGAGCCACAACTACTGAGCCCATACGCCACAACTACTGAAGCCCGCGTGCCTAGAGGCCATGCTTTGCAACAAGAGAAACCACCGCACTGAGAAGCCCGCGCACTGCAACGAAGAGTAGCCCCCACTCGCCGCAACTAGAGGAAGCCTGCGCCCAGCAACAAAGACCCAGTGCAGCCAAAAATAAATAAATAAATTAGAAAAGAGAAAAAGAAAAGAGAAAAAGCCAAAAATAAATAAATAAATTAGAAAAGAGAAAAAGAATCAACGCTGCTCAGAAACGTTCTAAGGGATAAAAATCATTGTTTCCTTGAAATTAGGTAGAATGTGAACCTTGGTGTCCAAAGCTTAAAAAATTAGCTTTTACTGCTGCTCATATTTTTTTCTTGCTGTAAAAGTATGTTATTTGTGTCTGCAAAATTGGGCACAAAGTACAGCAGTGCAGCCCCTTTGTAAGCCGCACCAAAGACTGGGGGTGGGGATGAAATGTGACTTAAGGTCCATAGTAGGTATTGAGTTGAATCTGGACGGACGTCTGTATATTGTATTTTGTTTTAGTGACATGGCAGAAAATTAGCTGTTACTGGCTTGGAGTCATCTTCTGCATCGCATAGCACCATCACCTTCCCTGTGGACAAAGGTTTCTCTTCCCAGCCACTGGCTTGGATGCTCGAAGGCAAGGCTCAGGCCAGACCATGCTGGCACCCTCCAACCTTCAACTCCTTTGTAGTTTGTGAGGTTTTCATTAAGTTTTATGGAAAATTTCAAATACACAAGTTGAGACAACTTGTATGACTCATCATACAACAGTAGGATGAAACTGTCATGTACACAACACCCATATATTATTTTTTTCTCTGGAGTATTTTAAAGCAACTCCCAAACAACTTATCATTTCACCTGTTAACACCTAAATGGGTAGCTCTCTCTCTCTCTATATATATATATCTATTCACCACCCCGTTATCACACTCAGCAAAATGAACAATGATTCCTTGATGTCGTCTGATACAAAGTCCTTGTTCACCTTTCCCTCGCCATCCCCAAAATCTTTTTGTGGACGGTGGTTGGCTTGTTTGAATCAGGAGCCAACTGCAGACAACACGCTGCATTTGGTCAATAATGTCTTTTAAGTGTCTTTGAATCCATAATAGTCCTCTCCCTCCTTTCAGTGCAATTTATTGAGTTCTGAATATGCAGCTGGTAAATGTACAGCAAGGCAGCCTCAGACATGTCAGCCCTTGATTTTAATGTCTTTCTCCTGAGCAGAGTGTGTGGCCTCTGAAGAACAGTTTTTTGGTTTGTCTATCCTTTTTTTTTAAGAATTAACATATGTATTATTCTAATTCCTCGTCTCCAAGCAGATGATACCTAAGTTAGCATCACTCTAAGCAACGTGTTTTAAAGTTATGAAAAACTTTTACATACTAAATCTTTTATAAAGTGCGCACACATGCCTCGCACATGTGTTATATCTGTGTACCTATATGGTTTTCATTCTGGTTATCTATTGAATAACAAATTCCCCCAGTGCTTAGTGGCTTAAAACAACAATCATCTATCGTAGTTCACGGGTTCTGTTGATCAAGAACCCATTGAGGGGCCAAGATGGGAATAAAGACACAGACCTACTAGAGAATGGACTTGAGGATACGGGGAGGGGCAAGGGTAAGCTGGGACGAAGCGAGAGAGTGGCATGGACGTATATACACTACCAAGTGTAAAACAGATAGCTAGTGGGAAGCAGCCGCATAGCACAGGGAGATCAGCTCCGTGCTTTGTGACCACCTAGAGGGGTGGGATAGGGAGGGTGGGAGGGAGGGAGACGCAAGAGGGAAGAGATATGGGAACATATGTATATGTATAACTGACTCACTTTGTTATAAAGCAGAAACTAACACACCATTGTAATGCAATTATACTTCAATAAAGATGTTTAAAAAAAAAAACCCGTTGAGGTGGGGCTCAGCTAGGATTTTCTTTTGCTTTTCATGGCGTCGACCAGGATCACCCAGGAGTACTTAGTTGCAAGATTGGCTGGTGTAGAGGGTCCATGATGGCTGCACTCACATCTGGCACCTTGACAGGGCTGGCTGGAGGCTGGGCTCAGCTGGGACAGTTGAGAGGAACATCTGCTCATGGCCTCTTCAGCATGGTAGTCTTAGGGCAGTTGGATTTTTCACATGGTGGCTGGCTCTTCCCACAGAGCAAGCATCCCCAGAGAACTGTCACTCACCTTGGAAATCACAGAATATCAGTAATGCCATATTCTGTTTGGTTGAAGCAGCGCCAGCCTCTTCCATACGCAAGGGAAAAAGAAAAAGACCTTGCAGCCATTTTTTTAGTGGCCACAGTTTAAAAGATTAACACAAAAATTAACACTGTAGGTACTTGCCACCAGGGACCTTTTAAGTCCCCATGTACTTGCTTCTCTTTTGATGTAAGATGGAGGGCACTGGGATGGAAAGCCCCTGCCTTAGAGGTCATTCAGGGCAGTCTCCTGCCCCCATCCCATTCTCTAGGGCTTCGAGTGGACTCAGTTGGGCAGAGAGTACTGTGACTGGTTCATGACTCACCTAGCTTAATAATAAAGGTGAGGAGAGGCTCGCAATCCAGAATTCTAAGAGTCATTTGTCCAGTGGACCTTTGTGTTAGGGAGGTTGTCTGATATTTTTGTCCTGGTCTGTAGGGATCGCATATGAAAATGTGCCCGATACTAGCTACCCTGAAATTAAAGAGTATTCAACATGCGCTGTTTTAGTGTTTCTTATTGAGAGTGGGAGGTATAATATTTGAAGTGTTGGGTGAAACCAGTTTTCGGGGCTGGTTCTCCAGGATCAAGTAGCTTTAGTATCCAGACTTCATTCAGCATCTTGAGGATTGAAAGGGAACCCCTCCCTTCAACTAACCGCTGAGTCACATGTGTTAGGCATGCTTGGAAGGAGCTATAGGGAGGCAGAAACTGAAGTCATTAGGAGGTGTTAGGTATTCCACACGGATTGAAAGAAGGTTCATAGGCTCATGGCCGTTGGGACCATTTAATTCTCACAGCAGAAACAAATGAGAGCTTTGACTCTTTGCTGAGATATAAATACAGTTTGGCCTGAAGATGGTTTATCAGCCTGGAACAGGGGCTGATCAGTAGTTAATTAATAATGCAACACGAAGTCTCAGTGTTTTAGATTGGTCTCTCCATCAGTTGAAGCCAGTGTGGTGCTCTGTTCTGGACCCCTTAAGCCTACAACCTCATGTTGCACGTGGAGAGCCCCACGCCCCTGGTTGAAAGCAAACCCTGGTCGTCACTGCCTCCTTTCACTGACTCACATACCAAGATGACTTTCTTCTAAGATTGTTCTCACTTCCTTGTTGATCAAAATCAAGGGACGTTGTTTCTGTAAATTTTCTTTTTAATTAATTTATTTTATTTTTGGCTGCGTTGGTTCTTTGTTGCTGCACGTGGGCTTTTTCTCTAGTTGCGGCAAGCGGGGGCTACTCTTCGTTGCGGTGCGTGGGCTTCTCATTGCGGTGGCTTCTCTTGTTGCAGAGCACGGGCTCTAGGCATGCAGGCTTCAGTAGTTGTGGTGCCCGGGCTCAGTAGTTGTGGCTCGCGGGCTCTAGAGTGCAGGCTCGGTAGTTGCGGCGCACGGGCTAGGTTGCTCCGCAGCATGTGGGATCTTCCCGGACCAGGGCTCGAACCCACGTCCCCTGCAGATTCTTAACCACTGCGCCACCAGGGAAGTCCTCAAGGGCAGTTGTTTTTGCTGCGTCCTCTGAGTTCTAAGAGGTTGTTAGCCAGGCAAATCAGGAAATTAATCACACGTGCCCTGTTTTACCAGAATTGAATTTCCAGGAGCTGCCCAGCCTGTGGATGTCCCCCACGAACCGTGTCTTGACTTCTGTGTCAGTATGTGAGCAAATCAACTACTTTGCGTTCTGCCACAGCTTCCCTGCCCTCCAGACAAAACTGGAATTGCCCCCACCCCACCCCACCATAAGATCTGTTTGTGTCGGACCATGTGGCCCTGTATCCCAGCTGTAGCCGAGGCCACATGTGAAGTAGGCTCTCAGCAGCCATGTGTTGAATTGGGCTTAAGAAACATTTCTTGTTTGCTGGACATGGCTCATGTGTTTGGAGCCAAAGAGGTGAATGAGCTGACCAGAGATGCAGCGGGATGAGGTGGAAAGAACTCTGTCCACCTGTCTAAGAATCCGGAAGGCGGGGTCCTGATTCTAGGTCTGCTACTTGTAAGCAATAGGAACTTGGTCACGTAATCTCTCTGAGGGTCAGGCTCCTTCTCTGTAAAACGGGGTCGTGGAACCTTTGTAAACATGGAGATCCTCTTCAACTGGGAGGTGGAATTTATAAGCTGGAGAGCCTGGCCTTCAGTCCAGCAGAGTAGGGATACTTCCGCACAGTCTTTGCATCAGTAGATTCCAGTTTTGAGTCACCAGGTCTTGCCGATGGCTGAGATGCTATTTCTCACTCATGATGACGTTTCAAGGTAACTTTATTGGGTAAGTTCAGATATTTGTCTTTACGACGTCCTGGTGTAAACAGTTTATATTTCTTTGTGATGACTTAGTAGTGATGGCAATGGGGACAGAGACCCCTGGGCCACTTTGTGTGCGTGTGCGTGTAACAGAGAGCTAGTTTCCTGCTAAGGCTCAGAGAAAACTAGCAAGTTATCAAGTTGCGGGGTGGGGTTAGGAACTAGTAACTCACCATGAATTAGAACTTCCTAGAAACAGTTGAAAGATACCTTGAGGTAGGTGCCTTCTGGGAACCGCTGGCCAGGAAGCCCACCGATGAGAACAGGTAGAGTTCCCAGAGCTGTTTAAACAGGGGTGTTTACGAACTTGGAAGGGAAGGAGTTGATCTCCAGGGACCAACAGGGATTTACCAAAAATACCAAAGCCTCGTTAGCCTCAGTGTTTCTTTAAATGGCATTACTAGATCACAGACTTCCTGTATCTCAGTTTTTGTTCAGCATTTGGCAAAAAGTATATCGTGTTATTCCTGTGGACACGCGAGAGAAATAAGGTTCGGATAATAATTCCTTTGTGTGTATAGGACACCGCAGTTTACAGTGCACGCTCATTTGCTTTCTTGCTTTTTTATTAACATAATGACTTAGCAAGGTGGATGGGGCGGAGGAGAGTACCCCATTTTTCAGATGGAGAGGCTGAGTCTCAGGGTGGGGCTTGCCTAGGGTCACTGTCATATTGCTAGAAAAGAAACAGAGCTGGTTTTCCAACCCAACATTTTTTTTTAAATAAATTTATTTTTATTTATTTACTTCTGGCTGCATTGGGTCTTTGTTGTTGCGCGCAGGCTTTCTCTGTTTGCAGCGAGCGGGAGCTACTCTTCCTTGCAGTGCACGGGCTTCTCGTTGCAGTGGCTTCTCTTGTTGTGGAGCGTGGGCTCTAGGCGTGCGGGCTTCAGTAGTTGTGGCGCGCGGGCTCAGTGGTTGTGGCTCGCGGGCTTAGTTGCTCCCGGCATGTGGGATCTTCCCAGACCAGGGCTCGAACCCAATTCCCCTGCATTGGCAGACGGATTCTTAACCACTGTGCCACCAGGGAAGCCCCCAACCCAACATTTTTGCCTCTGAGAGTTCCAGGGCATGGCCCCCCCGTGGTAAAACTGTGTGTATTTATAACCAGGCTGTGGCCACCATCAGATGGGTGCCTTACTACTGTAGAAATAAAGACACGGCCCCTCCCCCACCCCGTACCCTCCACCCCTCACCCCTTCCTGATTATCAGATTTCCCATATGTTGCAAAACTAAGATCAATAAGTGGTATATGGGGTAACAAGCAAGGGGGTTAACCTTTTAATAATGTTCTTAAAAGGATAGATTGTGGGCCAATTTAAATAAGATGACATTTAATTGGAGCAAATGCCAAAGTCTGCACTTAGGTTTCAAACCATCGCCACATTTATTTTGGTTATTTTTTAACCCATGTATAAAAATCCAGAACTTGATAATATTTCGTAGAAGGCATAGCATTTTCATCAGCCAAAAGGGCAGGCCACAGTGTGGTATGGTTTTCAGAACACCAGTGTTCTAGACTGCTTTAGAACAGACAGGGAGTCGGGAACGGGAGATGGTAGTACCAGGGTTCTCCATCCAGGTCCCAGCTGGCTGTAGAGAATTCCCAATGAAGATGAACCAGGAAGATCAGACGTGTGCAAAGTGGGTTGTTTGAAGACTGTCTTGGGAGCTGAGGATTCTCCTAAACCCGCATCAGCAGTTATGTTTTCGAGTTTTAGAATGTCGAATGATAAAGAAGCAAAGATGAACAGGACAGGGTGCCGCCAACAGGAAGTTTAGTGACGATGATTGTCACTTGCAAGTGGCCATGGGGATTGGCTCGTTGCAGGTGGGGATAGCAATGGGGGTGTAGGGGAGGAGGACACCTAGGCAAAGGAATGACACAGGCAACACTGTAGGGGTGGGACCTGCTGTCTGTGGTGAGTGGGCGGCGTGGTTGGAGAACACGTTTGCCTGGAGCCCAGGGTACATGTGAGGCCTGTGGGAGGGAGAAGGAGTATTGGGTTGGGCGGCATAGATTATGCAGAATCCCTAGCACCAGGCCAAGAAGCCTGCGCTTCATCCTCTGGTGGACGTTTCTGTGCAGAAAAGTGACTGAGATGAGGGCTGTGTTGTATGAGGACCATTCCGGCAAACACAAGGAAGATGGCCTTTAGGAGGGAGACACTAGAGGTAGTTGGACCACTCGGGGGCTGTTGCTGAGGTCCGTATATGAGGTGATGTGGCCTGAGCCACAATGGAGAGGAAAGAGATAGCCTTCTGAAGATGGATGCAGAGGGGCGTGCCATGTGATGGATGTGGAACTGGTGGGTGGAAGAGAGCCTCGTGTGCCTGCAAGGCTCCTGAAATCCTTTCTCTGCCCAGATGTCATGCTTTCCACCAACTAGGATGTATACGCTTGACTAGCACTTGCACACACAGCTTAGTTCCTCCTTTCAAACCTACCTGGGATGCACGGCATCTTACGCTATTGAGACTAATGAGATTTGGACGGATTGGCTTCTATCTTCTCTGTTCTTCCAGGACCACAGTCGACCTATTACATTGCAAGTGGGTCAGGTTACAGTAAGACGTTGCCAGTTGCATCTATCTAAGAGGGTCAGGCTGGTTCATTTATTTGGGGGACAGTTCAGACATCCGCTGTCCAGCAGTCTTCGTTATCGGGACCGTGTCTGGGAACCAGTAAATAGGCAAAATCAGAACCTCTGACTGGCTAACAAAGATTTCACGATGTCCATACCTTTCCCTGCTGGCTGGCTGCCTGACCCAGTCTTTAACCGGCAACTCTGTACTCTTACTTTACACATGATTTTCATGCACGTGGTTATTTTTAGCTCCTCTCAGATCAGAAGGAGCTGCTCTAGAGAGACATACTGTCTCCAAACCACTGGTTGCTGGTCCCTGTAAAAAATGATGTGCTGAGACGGGAGGAAGAAAAACTAGGCAACGTGGATGTAAGAACTCGAGGGTAGAGCTCTCTAGATCCTGCTGTGTTTGGGGACAGCTCTCTAGATCCTGCTGTGTTTGGGGACAGCTCTCCATACGTGTCTTGTAGTTGGTAGACTTCAGGATGGTGATGGGGACTTTGTAAGGTTTTACAATGAGTATATTCTGTTTGGGAAGGCAGGGAGGTAAGTGGTGTTGCTACTTATGGGCTCGGGTCTTAAGCTGTTTAGGACGACGTTGCCCCGCAAGAAGGACTTGTTCTTCTGTAGCTTCCAGACTTTGGGACCCCAGCATACCCCAATGCCTAGAGGGTGGCGGGCATTTGATGAGCAGTTGGTAAATATCTGTTGAATGAATGAATGAATGGATTCATCACAGAGGGGGAGACCCAGTTAATGATGAGGCAACAAGGGGCAGCTTCCATTCTTGTCACATTAACAGATCTCCTGGTGTAATCACTAGACAGCACTCCACGTAACAGCCGCGAAATTGTGTTTAGGTAAATGGCCTTGGAAGTAGAGCACAGTTCCCTAGATGCTTGTTCATGGAAAACTTGATTTGAAAAGATTTTAGTGAGTGTATTCTCATTTTTAGCCCTGCCGCTTGTGAAATATCAGTCTGTTTTTCGTGCTTCGGCATGGCCCATCCAGAAGATTTGTTTCCTGGCCCCATCCATCCCCCATGCACATATCCGCATCCATCCACACATCCGTCCATCCAGCCAGCCAGCCAGCCAGCCAGCCAGCCAGCCAGCAAACACATTTGTGGAGTGCCTGCGTTTTGGGGATGGAGGGAAGAGAGAATGGTATCCAGGTGAACACAGCTGGTCTCTGCCCTTGGGAGTGCTCAGTCTGAAGCAGGAATAAGACAGGAACATGGGCAGCTATGGTGCAGTGGGATAAGTGTGTGTGTAATGAAGGCATGGGCCTGCTTGTGGGAACCCAGAAGAGGGGCACTTACTGCCCTGGAGCGGACGGAGAGAGTAGAGCTGGGGAAGCTGCCGAAGGAGGGAATGTTTGGGCCAGTAAGCCCGAGATGACAGCTTGTGGGCTGCTAGGGGCTGCCCCGAGTCAGATGTCCTGGCTGGCAGTGCAGACGAGTTATCTGGAACCTTCTCAGTTTTGAATGGACACTCTGTGGGCTGGGAGGAGTGAAAGATGGTTGATTCATGGGCTGTGGTCTTGACCCTCCTATCTTCAACCTGCCTTTAACTCCCTGGGACCTCTGTTTCAAGGACCCTTCTGTTCATTCCAGCCCTCATAATTTCACCAGATTCTTTTTAGAGCAGGAAAGGGCCATTGGGAATTCTCTTTTCCAGCAGAAAAGACCAAAGAGCATACTTGGAGGGAGGAAGGTGAGTGGGGGGAAGTGTTTATAGGTGAGTAAAAATAGTGTCTCCTATCCACCAGACCCTGCTGTATGCCACCCCCAAGTCCAGCTGAGTGAGGGTCTGTCAGCAGAGGAGCCAGTCTGGCATTGGCAGAAGGGACTCACTGCCCCTAGAAAGGTTCTTTTCCTAACTGCCACCTTGAGCTCATTCTAAATTAAGAGCCACTTTAGAAAGACATCAGAAAAGTAAAATTTGGAATGACCTAGACAGAAACTTGGGCTAACCTCCCTCATTTTACATGTGGGGAACTGTGCTTTTTCAGTTCATACTCTGAGAGTGTTAAAATTACATACCTGGATGGTAAGCCCTGAACCAAAATAGACCCAGGTGGGGAGCAGGTTGGATTTGGGGTCATTTGAGTTTTGGTGGCCCTGTACATTCAGGGCGCCATGGCCACGTCTGATTTGCAGCTGCAGGGGAAGTCCAGGATGACCGTATGGTTTGGGGGAAATTATGAATTGCTTAAGGTTGGAGTTAATGGTGCATCTGGGACTAGAGCACAGGTCTCTTGCTTTCTCCCAGCGCAGTTCTTTCTGCCACATCCTGCTGCTAAAGCTTTACTCTAACTATTTTTTTCCCACTAGGAAACCCACTAATGAAGCATTGGCACCGTGATAATAGGTGTTGCATGGGGCCAATAGCACTGGATAGTAATTGGAAGAAATACATCCAGAAGATGGATTGTTATGGGCAAGGAGGAAGAGTGCCAGAATTGTGATTTTTTTTTTTTTTTTGAAATTGTATTTGCTGCCTAACAACTGCCAAAAGACCAGTGTTAAAAAAAACTTGGGAAGAAAACCATCTATAGTGTCTCCATGCTAACACAGCTGTTTTAGTTTTTGCCAATTTCCTGCTTTTATCAAGTAGTCCGTGTACAGTGCATACGTATTTTTATGTAGTTGGGATCACAGCTTTCTATTAACAGAGTTAAGTACTGTGTTTACTTAACGTTTCTCATAAGAATTTTCCATATTTCGGTCTCATCTTCATAATTCTTTTTGGTTATGGCCGAATAGTATTCTGGAGTGCTGGTGGGCCCCAGTGCTGTGTTCTGTGATTGGAGTTTCAGTTGTTCTTCTTTTTGCCCTCCCGTGATCCTGCCTATTTCTCCAGTAGATTAATTTATAGAGAACACCAGTGCACGTCAAGTCTTCTGCTTCTGTTGAATTGATGCCTTCAGAGGAGTATTTCCAGGAAGGAAAGAGACTGTAATTCATTGATGTAGTTTTGATTTTTTTTTTTGTTATTGTTGTTTATTTGTATAACGTAAGTACAGATGTACACATAAAACAAAGGTACAGTTTAATGAACTACTAGAAGGTAGACAGACACCCTTGTACCACTACCCACGTCAAAAGCTGGAACCCTGCCAGCCAGCCAGAAGTCCACCGTTGCCCCCTCCCTGTGCCCCCTCCAAGCCCCAAGAGCAACGACTGCTCTGACTTTATTACAGTCACTTCTTTACTATCTTTCCAAGTTTGCTCACCCAAGTGTGCATCCCTAGATATTTCAAGTTAAGTTATCCTTTTTTTAAAAAATGTCTTTTAAATCTCTTTTAATCTGTAGGTGTTCCCTCCATCTCTTCTCTTCCCTATAGTCTGTTGGTTGAAGAAACTAGGTCATTTGTCCTGAGGAGCTTCTAGAATTTTCCACAGGCTGGATCTTGCCAATTGCAGTCCCATGTAGTTTAGAACATTCCTCTGCATTTCCTACAGTTGGCAGTTGGATCTGGTGGTTGAATCAGTCCCAGGGTTGATTTTTTTTTTTTTTCCTGTGGAAAGAGAGGTGTGGGGAGCAAGATTATATCTTGGGTGGTGGGACGTTCTTCATGGCGAGGTACATAATGGTTGTCTGTCTGTCTCCTATTGCGATGTTAGTAGCCACTGGCATCCAATGCTTAGAGCCTGCCATTCATTAGAAGTTGCAAAATTGTGATATTGCAGTTCTGTTGTTCCTTCTTCATTTATTTGCTGGAATACTACTATTAAGAAAAACTTGGCCTCTCTACTATTTTTAATTGTTTATTTATAGAGATTCACGTACCATACAATTCACCTATCTGAAGCGTGCAATTTAGTGGTCTTTAGTATTTTCGTAGAGTTGTGCATCAATCACCACAATTAATTTTAGAACCCTTCATTAACCTCCAAAAACTCCTACTCATCTTCACTGTCACCCCGCAAACCTGGCAGCCCTAAGCAATTACTAATCTAATTTCTGTCTGTAGATTTACTGTTCTGGACATTTCAAATAATATGTGATCATTTGTCACCAAGTTCTTTCACTTAGTATAATGTTTTCAGTATCCATTGATGTTGTAGCATGTATCAGAACTTTATTCCTTTTTATGGCCAAATAATATGCCATTGTATGGATGTACTGCATTTTGTTCATCCATTCATCAGTTGATAGACATTTGGGTTGCTTCCACTTTTTGGCTATTAGGAATAATGCTGCTGTGAACATTTTTGTACCAGTTTCTGTGTGAGCTTAATGTTTTCATTTTTCTTGGATATTTACCTGGAAGTGTCATTGCTGGGTCAAATGGTAACTCTAGGTTTAACCATTTAAGAAACTGCCAGGCTGTTTCCTAAATCAGCTACACAATTTGACATTCCTGTCAGCAGTATAAATGGGTTCCAGTTTCTCCAACATTGGTTATCTGTCTTTTTTATTATAGCCCTCCTAGTGGGTGTGAAGTGTCTGATTGTGGTTTTGGTTTGCATTTCCCTGATGAGTAATGATGTTGAGCATCTTTTCATATGCTTATTGGCTGTTTTTCTATCTTTGGAGAACCATGTATCTATCTATCTATCTATCTATCTATCTCTATTTCCTTGACCTAATTTTTAATTGAATATATGTCTTTTTATTATTGAGTTGTAATAATTCTTTGTATGTTCTAGATAGAAGTCCCTTGTCAGAAGTATGATTTGTAAAATTTTCTCCCATTCAGGGTTGTCTTTGTACTTTCTTGATATCTTGGTGTTCTTTGAAGCATGAAAGTTTTACATTTCTGATGATGTCCAGCTTGTTTTTTCTTTTGTTGCTTGCACTTTTGGTGTTTTATCTAGGAAACTGTTGCCTAATCCAAGGTCATGAAGATTTGTGTGTGTGTTTTATTCTGAGTTTTGTAGTCTTAACTCTTACATTTAGGTCTTTGATTCATTTTGAGTTAATTTTTGTATATGTTGTCATCCACTCTTTGGTTACCCAGTGCTACAGCTAAAGGCAGGATCAATGCTTGATTTTTTTTCCCATTTATTTACCATTTATCATAATAAGTCATTGGTTCCCTAATCATCCTATGAAGTTGTAGTTTGGTGGGTTTTTCTTGTCATTATGTATGTATGCTTAGATTTCATCATGAGTTTGTATTATAATAAAAATAATTACATTTTAAAAAATTTGTGTACTGTGACACATGTATGCAATAGAGAGAGAAAAGTGATTTTGTGGTTTGTTTTTTTCTTTTTTTAACCTTGTTTCTTATCCAGTTGTCACATCCTAAATGTTCATCTACCCACTTGTCTTCCAGAAACATGCCAAAGGCCAGGATTTGTTTGATCAGATTGTGTACCACTTGGACCTGGTGGAAACAGATTACTTTGGCCTCCAGTTCCTTGACTCTGCCCAGGCTGCGGTATGTATGCCTTTGATTCCTTACAGGATGGATTGGCTTTTCATGCTAATCACAGATCCACAGTTGCTAGAAATTGGTAGAGAAAAACAGGAGTAAAACTGTGATATTGTTGCAGTAAGGAGCATGGGGATGGAGGTGCTGGCACGCATGTGAGATGATGCATCTGTGGTGCCCCACCCTGGAGATGGCCAGTACCTGCGAAAGGAAGAGGAAGATGTGTTCCTGTTACACATGGGGATGCACTAGGGGAACCTTTCCAAGCATAGGGATGCAGTGTGGGCACATCTCTAGAGTAGGTAGAGAGAAGAAATATTATTATAGAAATTCTTTTAAGGATGCTGCTTGTATTTAACCAGCAGAAGAGGCTGTGCTACCCTCCTCTCCTGGACTCTTGCCAGGTGTAGCAAGCAGGTGCTGTGAGCACAGCTGAATTGCAGCCGGGCTTAGTGGGCTCAGGGGCTGGGCAGTCGGAGCGGGTCTTGGCATTGCTCGAGAACCATCTTGCAGGCTCCAGCAGGTTGCGTTAGGTCAGCAAAGACTTCCCCTGCTTTGCCTGAGACAGAACTGTGTGCAGTGGAGGTGCTCAAGTACGTGAACTCGACACAGCTCAGAACCACTCTTTCATTTATTTTAATTTCTTTATTTATTTTATAACTGACCTACAGTACTATGTTAGTTCCTGTTACACAATGTAGTAACTCAGTATTTCTGTACATTTCTAAATGATCACCCTGAAAGCCTATTTACTACCCGTCACCGTACAGAGATATTACCTTATTACTGACTGTATTCTCCACACTGTACATTTCATACCTGTGACTCACTTATTTTGCAACTACTAGATGTTTGTATGTCTTAATCTCCCTCACCTGTTTCTATCTCCCTCCTTCCCCCCGGCAACCACCTGTTTGTTCTCTGTATCTGTAACTCTGTTTCTGTTTTGTAATGTTTGTTCATTTGTTCTGTTTCTTAGATTCCACATATAAGTGATATCATACCATGTTTGTCTTTCACTATCTGACTTATTTCACTTAGCATAATACCCTCTAGGTCCCTCCATGTTGTCACAAATGGCAAGATTTCATTATTTTTTTATGCATGAGTAATATTCCGTTGCGTATGTATTATAGATACCACATCTTCTTTATCCATTCATCTATTGATGGGCACTTGGGTTGCTTCCATATCTTGGCTATTGTAAATAACAGTGCAACGAACGTAGGGGTGCATATATCTTTCCTAATTAGTGTTTTTTTCCTTTGGATAAATATCTGGGAGTGGAAGTGCTGGATCATATAGTAGTTCTATTTTTAATTTTTTGAGGAACCTCCGTACTGTTTTCCATAGTGGCTGCATCAATTTACATTCCTACCAACAGTGCATGAGGGTTTCCTTTTCTCCACATCCTCGCCAATACTTGTTATTTGTTATGTTTTTGATAATAGCCATTCTGACAGGTGTGAGGTGATAGATACCTCGCTGTGGTTTAGATTTGCATTTTCCTGATGGTTAGTGATATTGAGCATCTTCTCATGTTTCTGTTGGCCATCTGTATGTCTTCTTTGGGAAAGTGTCTATTCAGATCCTCTGCCCATTTTTAAATAGGATTGTTTGGGTTTTTTGATGTTGAGTTGTATGAGGTCTTTGTATATTTTGGCTATTAACCCCTTATCAGATGTATCGTTTGCAAAGATTTTCTCCTGGTCAGTAGGTGGCATTTTCATTTTGCTGATAGTTGTCTTCACTGTGCAAAAGCTTTTTAGTTTGGTGTAGTCCCATTTGTTTATTTTTGCTTTTGTTTCCCTTGCCTGAGGAGACATATACAAAAAATATTACTAAGACCACTGTCAAAGAGCATACTACCTATGTTTTCTTCTAGAAGTTTTATGGTTTCAGGTTTTACATTTAGGTCTTTTATCTATTTTGAATTTATTTTTGTGCATAGTGTGAGATAGAAGTCCAATTTGATTCTTCTGCATGTAGCTGTCCAGATCTCCCAGCACCATTTATTGAAGAGACTGTCTTTGCCACATTGTATATTCTTGCCTCCTTTGTCATTGATTAATTGATCATATAAATGTGGGTTCATTTCTGGGCTCTCTATTCTGTTCCGTTGACCTATGTGTCTGTTTTTGTGTCTGCACCATACTGTTTAGATTACTGTAGCTTTGTAGTATAGCTTGAAATCAGGGAATGTGGTACCTCCAGCTTTGTTCTTTTAAAAAGCAGGAAAGACTTCAGGGTCTCCCTTCCCAACAAAATCTAGCTTTGGGTTTCAAAGAGAATTTATTCAGGAACCTGAAAGTATTTATTAAGTGCCTGTTATGCACTGGGTCCTGTTCCAAGCAGTGGATAATGCAGTGGATGTATGTAATACCTATGTAACATGACTGGTGGTAATAAGTGTTAAGAAAAATAAAGCAGAGTGAGGTGTTAGACAAAGTAAAAGGAGGGTGAGGGAATAGACAGAGTAAGGGGCAGTGCTATCTTAGACAGAGTATGAAAGGGTGAGTTCCCTGGTAGGAGATGTTTGAGCTGAGACCTGGAGCTCCTCATCTGTGGCTAAGCCTTTCTACCTGAAAGACACTTTTTAGTGACTTCCGGGGGGCTACCCATGATGGTTGTAAGGAGATGCTCAAAGTCGATGCCTGGAAATTGGATCTGCCTGAGATGGTTACTGTGATGCTCAGTCTGCAGTGATAACGGTGGAGCCAGGACTTAAGTGCGCCCGGGCTACAGTGCCTGCTGGGCAGACGCTCCCCTCTGCTCCCACTGGATGCCCCCTCTACACCACTGACTTCCTCTCCACCTTCAGGACCTCCTGTCTGCTGACAGCCCACTACCCCACCCCCCTGACTGTTGCCACGAACACCCCAGCTGCCTCCTTGAGTTCGTGGTCCTGATTCCTTCCTGTGAGCCGGAGACTCTCACTCTGGCCACTGTGGCCCTGGGGAGGGCAGACCAGCTTTTCCCTGTCCCCTCCCCCGTGCAGTTCTGCTTCCTTTGAGGTTGGACTGCCCAGTGCTGTGCCCTCTGACCTCAGCGCTCTCCTTCCCATCCTTCAAGGCCTCTGGTGCCTGTTTTTCTCTTCCCTGGGCAACCTCAGAACTCAAATTGCTGACCCCTCTAAACATTCCAGACATGGTTTCCTCTCACTGAAGCTTCAGTTGAGCAAATCTCACACAGATGCACTTCTGGTCCTGTCACCACCCCAATCACTCCAAGATCCGGAATTCTGTGATTTCTCATCCCATGACAACGTCCCGTGATCGCGTCCTTCCAGTTCTTCTACATGTGGCCTTGGCCCACGACAACTCCTCCTACTCTGTCCTTCCTCCCGGCCTGGCGAAGCTCAGCTGTCTCACCTGTGTCCCCCCTTGCCCTTTGACTCTCCTGCTCCCCTGACTGTCCCCTGGCCTCCCTTTGACACACACGCATGCCCATATGCTTCCTCTGCTGCTTCTCCCGGGCTGCCAGGCGTTGCTGGAGAGCCACGGGCTGTGCGTTTTGGCACCAGCACAAATCACAGATCACAGGTTCAGCAGAGTCCAAGCCCCCGAGCTGTTCTTGAAGCCTCATTATCCCCCAGTGGACTCTGGGGGTTAATCCCAACTCTGGAATGCCCCAGGGTTCCCCTCTGACTCTGGATCACAGGCCCGTAGTCCAGTTCCCACAAAGACTGGTCTCATGGTTGGCCTTGCCACCTACTGAGAAGACCGACTCATTTAGCTGAAACGCCTTGAGTTTTCTTCCCTGCATCTCAAAGTTTCTTTTTTCTCTCTGTCCATCCTTTTTACTACTTTGTCTTAAGGGAGTTTGCCTGTTTCTCCAGCATTTACTCACTACACCTGCGTCAGAGTTCCATTTCCGGTTGCTTCCTGGGTGCTGAGTTCAGAGTCCTCCTTGCTGTCCCCAGCATCTGACACTTGCCAGCCCTCCTCATCCCGGAAACTCTTCTCTATTCTGCCTTCTCCTGTTGTCCTAACATGTGTGGTATCTTTGGCTTCAGATTGTTTATGGCCCTGGACTGAGTCAGACCTGGACCTTACTCTTGGTTCTGCCCCAACTCATTTGATGGGCTTTAGATAAGCCACCTTTTCTCCCTTGGGTTCAGTTTCCTCATCTGTAAAATGAGGTTCTTTTATTTATTTACTTATTTTTGGCTGTGTTGTTTCTTCATTGCTGCGCGGGCTTTCTCTAGTTGCGGCGAGTGGGGGCTACTCTTCGTTGCAGTGCACAGGCTTCTCATTGCGGTGTCTTCTCTTGAAGAGCACAGGCTCTAGGCCTGCGGGCTTCAGTAGTTGTGGCTCGCAGGCTCTAGAGCGCAGGCTTAGTAGTTGTGGTGCACAGGCTTAGTTGCTCCGCGGCACGTGGGATCTTCCTGGACCAGGGATTGAACCTGTGTCCCCTGCATTGACAGGTGGATTCTTAACCACTGCGCCAGCAGGGAAGCGCCTGTTTTTTTTTTTCTTTTGACCACCCCAGGCAGCATGTGTAATCTTAGTTCCCCGACCAAGGATCAAACCCGCGCCCCCTGCAGTGGAAGCGTGGAGTCTTAACCACTGGACTGCCAGGAAAATCCCTAAAATGGGGTTCTTGGACCTGTTGTCCCAAGAGCTCTTCTAGTTCTAATGTCCAGTGATTCTGAGTCTAAAGAAGAGGCAGGCGTGTCTGCCCCACAAATCTTCTCTAGTCAGGGAGAAGGTACCTGTTATTTCTGCCATTAGAGCCAAGTACCTGTTGTTCTGGTGGCGTGTCCTCATCCCCAGGCGACTGCTTTCCAGCCACACGGGTTCCCAGAAAGCCGAGGATGTGACTCCACTATGAAAGGCTCTGCTGTGAGCCTCTCCTCACTTGGCTGCCGGGCTTTCCCGTCCGCTGGTGCCCTGGCCCTGTGCAGCGGGAGGGATGTTCACGGTGAGATCCAGGCGTCCTTCCCAGGCCATACACCTGCAGACGCTCAGATTCTGCAGGTGCTAAAGCCTTTCAAGCATGCAGCTCTGTGAATATGATGCGCTTTTCTTCCCCACAAGAGCAGGCGTAGGGTCCTCGTCTGCCGAACTCTGAGGATCCTGGAGATGTGGGGCAGCGACAGCCCCCAGGCCTCTTCTGCTCATCGGTTTGACATCTAAGCTGGGCTCATTGTAGGCTGGGTCTGGTACTGCCCGCACCTTGCTTGTGCTGGTTCCCCTCCCGGGACACCCTTTCTCATCCCGTTTAAACTTCTGGCCATCGTTCAAGACCACCTCTGATGACAGCCCTTCGTGCAGCGTGTCCTCAACTCCCCAAATGTTTTTCCTCCTCTGTGTAGACCTGACCTTATTTTACCCTCCCTGGCAGTTTGCTCATTTGGCCTCAGGGTCATTATTTGTGTATATGAACAAACCTTTCTGATTAGATCCTAAGACTTAGGTCCTCCTCTTCTTAGCTTGGTGACTATTGGTGACAAAGGCATACAACCTAGAACTTTCGTCCTTAGCCCCGGAAGGGACCTTAGGAGCCATTTGTCAAATGTCTCCATCTCTGGTGGTGAAACCAAAGTCCTTAGACCTTGGCAAGTCACTTAGCGAGTAGCGCAGCTTGTGGGCGAACCCAGGTTCTCCGATTTCGGGTTTTAAGTGTTCTTTTCGGTACACCGTACTCTGGAACCTCAGTTTTCCTAACACCAAGGTGAATGTAGTAACATCCATTTCAGAGGGAAATTGACGGACTGAGTTAATGGAAGAGAAAGGGTTTTGTAATCCAGCACGGGTGTGGGTCTCACTTCTTCCCAGCTGGGCAGGCCAGGGGGGACCAGATGTCATCACGGCCCCCAGAGCTGATGCCCTGAGGTTAGCTGGAACCTCAAGGCTGCCCTGTCCGTGGGAGAGACCTTAGCGATTTAGATGAGACCTCTGGGAAAGTTCGCTGAGCCAATGATTTTTCCCAAAGGCCTGGGACAAAGCATCTGGTGGCAGGTGTGATAGATGGGGGCTCAGAAGGGAACGGTCCACTTGGCCATTGGCTTATTGCCCCATAATCGAGACTTCTGCAAGGAATGACGTCCCCACCCAGCCCCTAATATGCAAATCAGAGGGCTGGGGGTTCCAGGGCTCTTGGCTGTCTGCATCCCCAGCTTATATTCCCAGCTTGCTGCAGAAAGCCAAGCCTGGTTTCCATAGTGCGCAGCCCAGCCCTGAAGCAAGGTCAAAGTCTATTGGCTTCGCCTATTTTTAGCAGTTGGGGCTGGGGACCTCCTCTTTCCCTTTTCTATATCAAAGCAGGAAAGCCACCCAGGAACCTACTCTGTAGCTCTCACTTTGGCACAGCTCAAAACAGGGGCAGGGGTTCTATTTGTACATATCAAAGCTTTCTTCCGAGAGCCCAGGGCTCTGGCCTGCACCCACCCAGCTTTCTTAGACTGTTCTGGTAGGTGCTGTTTACTGAGTTTCTACTCTGATGAGCTCTGAGGCAGGTATCAAACTAAAGGCATTATATAACTCTTGTTTAACGTTCAGCATTGATCTGTAAAGCTGGCCATAAAGTAGACCCATTTCACAGATGAAGAAGCTGAGGCTCACTAGAAACCTTGTAAAGGTTAAAGTAAGGGACAGAGCCGGGATTCAGAACCTGGTCTCTCATTCCAAAGGCCAGCACTTTCCACTGGGTTATACTGACTCCATTACACAAGGGAACATCACACCCACCCACACACAGCCACACCCGTGGAAAGAAAGCATTCAGTCAGTAGCCATTCAGCAAACTTTGACTTGGAGCTCACTCAGTGGCAAGCTCTGTGGTGCAGAGGTAGGCTGGACAGTGTCCCCACCTGCCACATTCTGGTGAGGGAGACAGACAAGTGGTCCCTTGGAAAACTGGGGGCTCAGTTTTTTTTTTATGATAAATATAAAATTACCCAATAAAATATCCACCACAGTTAGTGTACTTAAAGTATCTTAGGACTCAGAGTCTTGGAGCAAAAAACCAATCCCAGAATTTCAGTGTTAAGATCCTGAAACCTGGAAAGTTAAGTCTCAGACTATACCGTTCACGGTTATAGACCATACTGTTCACTGCCCTCCTGTCTGTGAGCCCGGAGGCTGAGTGTTGCTGATGAGATGATCAGGGTATCAGAGGGGAAGGGCGAACATGGGGTGGGCCGCAGCCACAGAGGATGAGAGGACTTTGCCAGGCAGAGGAGCGGCAGGGATTTGGGGCTGGGGTAACCGTAGCCCCACCAAGCAGAAGTCTCCGTCCCCATCTCGGGGTGGGCGTTCTACAGGGTAGGTGTAGCCATCCTCAGTCCCTTCCAAAGCCCCTCCCAGCGTGAAAAGGGAGCATTTCATGGTGGTCCGTTTTGCAGCAAGGAATCCGGAAAAGGTGGTTTTGGGCCTTTGTCTCAGACTTGTGAGGTGTTTTTTATCTGGTTTTTGCAGCACGGAATCGGGTAGATGGGTGATTAGAGGCCCGGGGCTGTGAGGGGAGGTTGACACACAGACATGGTGACTGCTGGAAGGACTCTGTGGATGCCAGAGGGACTGTTGTGGCTTCACCCTGATGGGTGCCTGGAATGTCATCACATTTGCCACTTGTGTGGACACTGCCAGCGCTCCTACCATTTCAGATGTATGTGGGGTTAGGGTTGGAGAGTATAAACACTAGTAGTGGTAGGGAGGGAGACGCAAGAGGGAAGGGATATGGGAACATATGTATATATATAACTGATTCATTTTGTTGTAAAGCAGAAACTAACACACCATTGTAAAGCAATTATACTCCAATAAAGATGTTAAAAACAAACAAACAAAAGAACACTAGTAGTGGGACATGTTACTGTCAGAGAAAGCATCTTAAACCCTTCCTTTCATTTGAACAGTTCATTACAGTTGCCATGGACACTGAGTTGATTCTTGTGTTAGGGGACCGCTCAGTGCACAGATGAGGAAGCTGAGGGGATGGGGCAGGGGGCTTGCTCCTGGCCACATGCCAGGCAAGTGGCAGGGCTGGGACTTGAACTCTGATCTCCTGCCTCCTTCTCAAAGACGTGTGCAACAGCTCAAGAAATGCCTCAGGCCTCCCAGCAGCCTGCTTCTGAATGTTAGCAGAGCGAGTGTTTTCCTGTCCGTGTGCAGGTATTGGCGCTGAATGGGAAGCTATTGATAAAGGGAAGGGGTCTCTGCAATTGATTTAAATGAATCCCCAAGGAAAGCTCGAGTAGCTGGCATGAGTGGGTTGACAGGGCTTCATGCTGAATGAGGACGAGGAGAGATCCCTCCGGTAGGCAGAGAAGGTGTGTCCTGCTGGGGTGTGGTGCGGAGACCCAGAGCACTGGATGCTGACACAGCCTGAGTTAGAATCCTGCCTCATTAGCGCTGTGATCCAGGGTACCTTGAGCCCTCTCCACGGCCACCTTCCTCTGCTCGAAGCCTGAGAAAGGGAAGGATGTGACATAATGTAAGGGGTGTTTTTTCCAACACTACAAGCAATGGATTCTGACACTGTCAGCCTGAAGACAGTGTCGGATTAAGGGCTCGCTCCCTCAGACTCCCCACCAACCCCCGCACCGCACATACACACACACTTCAGGTGCTAATCCCAAGTCCACGTTGTCAGTTGTGCTTCTGACCTACTGGCTATAGGTGGGAGTTTCCCATGACCCTCTCCGTGGGTTTAATTTGCTGGAGCCAATCGCAGAAATCAGGGGGACAGTTTACTTACTAGGTTACCAGTTTATTATAAAAGGATGTAACTCGGGAACAGCCAGTTGAAACAGATGCATAGGGCAAGGTATGGGGGGGGTGGGGAGGTGTGGAGCTTTCATGCCGTCTCTGAACACGCCGCTCCTCCCAAATCTCCGTGTGTTCACCAACCCAGAAGGTCTATGAACCTTGTCCTTTTGGGTTTTTACGGAGGCTGCATTACATAGACATGACGGATTAAATCATCGGCCATTGGTGATTGATCCAACCTCCAGCCCCTCTCCCCTTCCCAGAGGTCTGGGAGGTGGCGGGCGACTGAAAGTTCTAACCCTGTAATCAATCATGTGTTTGGTTTCCCTGGCAACAAGCCCCATCCTTAGGTGCTTTCCCAAAGTCACCTCATTCACGTAAACTCAGGTATCATTGAAAGGGTTTCATTATGAATGTTAAGACACTTTCACTGCTGTTACCACTTAGGAAATTACAAGGGTTTTAGGAGCTTTGTGCCAGAAACCGACAAAGACCGAATCTATACATTTCTTATTATGAGTCACAACATCACACACAATAAGCTCCAAAAGTGTTCATTCTCTTCTTTCTCTTTACATCCTTTGGATATGATTATCTCTCAGATTCCTTCCAGCGCTAATTTAAATGCAAACTTTTTACAAGACACTTTTTACAAGCCAAGAAAATCTAGAGGTACTAGAAAGCCACTTATGAGTTCCATCACTCAAACGTGATGGCCCAGGGTTGTACAGGCAGAGTTTTTAGACCCTCTTCAACCCCTGAGCTTCTCCTGGCCATTGTGATTCAAGTGCTTCTGTGTAGATTTTAGACAATGAACTTCTATAACCAGCCTTATGTATGTTCTAATTCTAGAGCTGATGTACTATCAGAACAGATGGGCTTTGCCGGATCATCTCACATCTCGATTTATGGGAAGGGTTTTGCCAGATGGACTCGGATGAGAAATTCAGATCAGAAACCACCTAATACCTGTTAGAGTGTTTGAGTTAAATGTCTTGCCCTTTGAACTCAGCAAGGCACCCGTCTGTTTCCGGTGACTGGTTTGATGGTCTGTTAAGAGGGCTGGAGCCATTTGCCTTGGCCTCTGCCGACAGGCGGCCTGGCCGTACTTAGCCGAATGCAGGTGAACATCCAAGACAGGTCCTGCTGCTGCTGAATAGGGCTTCAAGCCAAGTATAGGATATAATTTATTAAATGCCACATGGGGCCTGAGTGCCCCCAGCGTCTTCAAGTCCCAGGGTGGTCTTATGGGATTAAGCATGAGTGATCCGAGTCTGGTCAGCTCCTACAGCTAAGAAGAAAAGTCGGGTCATTTTGAGCTGGTTGGATACAAGATAGATTTTATCATCTCTTATTTTAGGCTTGTGACTGGATTTCTTAGCACCTCTGATGCAGATGAGCAAACCTGATCTGAACACCACAGGGTCAAGGAGCTCTTTAAATGGAGCCGTTTCTGATTCTCTTCCCGGCTTTGTGAGCCCCAGACTTTTCACAGGCCTCAATCCTGGCGGGTCCTCCTCTGTGCGGGGCTCTGTGGCTGGTGGCTAGGCGGGAAGGATGGAGGCCAGCACTCATGGATAAGGGGGCTTCTTTGTTTTTAGATTTTTTTTTTTTTTGATGCGGACCATTTTTAAAGTCTTCACTGAATTTGTTACAATACTGTTTATGTTTTGGGGTTTTTTTGGCCACAAGGCACGTGGGATCTTATCTCCCCGACCAGGGATCGAACCCACACCCCTGCATTGGAAGGTGAAGTCTTAACCACTGGACCGCCAGGGAAGTCCCTGATAGGGGGGCTTCTTTAGCAGTGTGGTCAGAGGGAAAGGCGTCTGCTGTCCAGGAGGAGCATCTAGCCATGATCTGCCTGTCAGTTAACATGGGTTGTAGACATCTGGCTAATAAACCCTGAAATTGCTTGAGATTTCAGACAGCAGTTTTCAGAAGGGGTCGTGGATATTTCCCCAGGATCATTATTAGGACATATTCTTGGGTAGGAGAGGATGCAGGAAAACTTCAACACTAAATATTTAATGGGACCCTGGGGGCCTTTAAAAAACACTAACATCTGAGATTCTGTTTAATGATCTTGGGTGGGACCTGGGCATTTGTGATTGAAACACACAGCCAGGGTTGAAAACCACAGCTGAGGAAACGACACAGGTTGGGCCTGGATCAAGATTAGAGTTTGACAGTAGAGGGAGAGGAACAGTGGGCTGAAGTTTGTTCTATTCCAAATACAATAAGGAGACTTGAGAAGGGAAAGAGATGGGACAAGCTCCTTTAATCTCTGAGCCTCTGGGGCTAATAAGATTAGAAGGCTGGTTGCAGGGAGAACTTTCCTTGCCTGCTAAGGGTAAATTGATTTGAAAGTGAGGCGAAGAACAGGTTTAGCCAAGCCATTAGCATGATACTTACTTTGGCAGGAAGGTAAATATTATGTTTGTATCAAGTCTTTATCTGTCCTCCCAGGGGCTAAGGTCCAGCATTTCCAGTTTGGTTGAGGGCAGCAGTGAGACTGAACTCTAATGATACAAATTGATCATCAGAAACTGCCCGATAGGCAAGTGATGAATGAATGATGGAAGTTGGCAACCCAGCCCACCTCCCCGCACCGTGAAAATAATATTCCCGTTCAAAGGAAAAAAACTATGCAGAAAATTAAAAAAGAAAAACAGTAGACGTCATTCCCAGTCCCACATTCAGAAATAACCTCTATAAATTCTTCTAGACATGTTGATAGGAAATAATAATTTTCTATAAAGGGATCCTACCTGCCTTTTTTTTTCCATCTCACATTGTGCCGTGGATCTCTTGCTACGTCAATAAATATAGGCCTAAATAGCTTTAAAGGCTGAATAATATTTCATTATATGGAGGAGCCATTGTTTTAATCCATCTTTATTGATGGACATTTAGGTCATTTTCCATTCAAAGCTATGAACAGTGAGATAAAGCATCCTGTCCACGAGCCTTTGAGATAGGCATCCGGCTATGGGGATCCGGTGCTTTGATCACACGGTTGCCTAGCTGGGGAGTGGGGTTGACAGAGCCCACGGTCTCCCATTGCACTGCTCCCAGCTTCTGGTATTATAATTCATCTCTTATTTGCTTCTGTGTTTCCTTATCCCCCTCCTCCCACACAGTCAGAGTGGGCTCTTTGGTGAGTGGTAGAGTGCACTGTACTCACTTAGTCCCACCCTTTCTCATTATTAGAATGTGCAGAGTTTAGATTGCTTCTGAAAGTATCTTGACGGTCAGCAGAATGGCCTCGGATTTTGAACAGCTAGTGAGAAACCTGCTGCGGGCTGTGTTGTTCCAACATCCTAACAGCGATGTTCCACATGCATGGGATTTACATAAAGGGATGGGAAGGTCTCGATTTGCCTCATTTAAAAAATTATGTTGAACGTTTATTTCTCAAGCATCTGATAAAGGCCTGCTGGGTGCCAGGCTCTGTGTTTGGCACAGGAAACTCAGAGATGATTGAGTGTGTGGTCCCTGCCCTTCGAGGCTCGTGTTCACCTGGAGGGGCTCTCAGTTTCATGTTCCTAAATGTTGCTTTCCATGGAAGTCAAGCTCCTGAGGCTCCTCAGGACTGTAGTGTCAACAACTTGGATGTTATAGAGGAACGTTTATATGAGGGAAATGGTTTTGCAGTTTCCTTGGATGGATAAGACTGAAGTGGTGTTTCTGGTGAAAACTAGAGGAAGTTGAAATGCCTTCATGGACCAGAGCAGAATTCTCTCAGGCAAATCCCCTCCTGTCTTTCCATCTTCAGTGCGGGTCATTTAAAGGGTCATGAATTTTGGTTTTAAATTTTAGAGTTTAGGGCGACAGAATGCCAAGACCTGTGTATGAGCAGAGATTTTCGATGGCGGGGCTTGTAGTCATTACTAGATTAACGGAGACTTGGTTGTAACTTGAGAAAACTCAGAAGGAAAAGGCAGTTGGTGGCTCCGCTGACTAGAAGGGACTTTATAGATCAATGAGGTAAAGGGTGTTAGGTTATTTTAGGCACCTCTTTGGAAAGCTAACTCTCCCCAGGAGAAATGCTCTTAATGTGCATAAGCACAGATATTTTTTCTTTTTTTTAATTGAAGTATAGTTTATTTATAATGTTGTGTTAGTTTCAGGTGTACAGCAAAGTGATTCAGTTATATATGTATATTTTTTCAGATTATTTTCCATTATAGGTTGTTACAAAGTATTGAATATGGTTCCCTGTGCTATACAGTAAATCTTTGTTGCTTATCTAGTTTATGTATAGTAGTTTGCATCTGTAGTTTAATCCCAAACTCCTAATTTATCCCTCTCCCCTTCCCCCTTTGGTAACCATAAGTTTGTTTTCTATTTTTGTGAGTCTGTTTCCATTTTGTATATAGATTCATTTGTATCATTTTTTAGATTCCACATATAAGTGATATCATGTAATATTTGTCTTTCTGTGACTTACCTCACTTAGTGTGATAATCTCTAGGTCCATCCATGCTGCTGCAAATGGCAATATTTCATTCTTTTTTATGGCTGAGTAATAGTCTGTTATACACACACATACACACACACACACACACACACACACACACACACACACATATCTTCTTAAACCAGTCATCTGCTGATGGGCACTTGGCTTGGCTATTATAAATAGTGCTGCTATGAACATTGAGGTGTGTGTATCTTTTCGAATTAATGTTTTCAGTTTTTTTGGATATATACCCAGGAGTAGAATTGCTGGATCAAATGGTTCTATTTTTCATTCTTTAAGGGACCTCCGTATTGTTCTCCATAGTGGCTGCTCCAATTTACATTCCCACCAGCAGTGTATGAGGGTTCACTTTTCCCTTATCCTCTCCAGCATTTATTATTTGTAGACTTTTTGTTGATGCCCATTCTGACCCGTGTGAGGTGATACCTTGTTGTGGTTTTGATTTGCATTTGTCTCATAATTAGTGATGTTGAGCATCTTTTCATGTAGCACAGGTATTTTTATACCATTCCAAGCTGTTTGCAGATCCCCAGCCTAAGAGCTCGTGATCTGGTACAATCCCTGGTTTTAATTACTAAGAGTTGTAGGGCAGGGTAACTCCAAGGGACTGTGTAATCTTACTGATGAACTATTCCTAAGAAAAACTTTTTTTCTTTCTTTCAGCACTGGCTGGATCATTCCAAACCCATAAAAAAGCAGATGAAAAGTAAGTAAGCAGAATTTAGTTTACTACCTTCTTTTATCAGAGAGTAAACTCCTTTGCCAATGTTTTGAGGTATTACATTTTCATTAGAACTTGGGAGCATTTTCAAATGGATTCAATCTTAAGGATGAATTTTAATTTCCTAAGGCTGGCTAAATATTAGAGTTTAAAATTTGAATAAGAGTTTTTAGTAGATGTTAAAAAACAGACTAAGCCCTCATTTGAAATGAGACACTTCTCCCAATGAGGACTGATAAATATGCTGTTCAGAAACATGACTTTATACCTGTGACATTCATTTTCTCGTGAGTTATGAAGTAGATTCAGAGAATGGGAGAGCAGGAAGGATCTTTGACAGTCTGGTCCAGCTCTCTGATTTTATAGTTGTGGTAACCAGATTTCTTCAGTGTGGTTTATGTATGAGTAATTTTTTTTAATTTAATACTTTTAAGGTTTTTTTACCGTAGGTTTTTTTTTTTTTGTGGTACGCGGGCCTCTCACTGTTGTGGCCTCTCCTGTTGCGGAGCACAGGCTCCGGACGCGCAGCCTCAGCGGCCATGGCTCACGGGCCCAGCCGCTCGGCGGCATGTGGGATCTTCCCGGACCGGGGCACGAATCTGTGTCCCCTGCATCGGCAGGCGGACTCTCAACCACTGCGCCACCAGGGAAGCCCTACCGTAGTATTTTTAGATTACAGAACACTTGACTGTTTATGTGTCACTTTCATTTAGCCCACTTAGTATTTTGTTAAAAGTTAGTATCACTTTGGAGTATCTTGGCAATCAGGGGTGAAAGTAAAAGGTTAGCTCTTAGTAATTCATCTAGATGGTGAGGTTTTTTTTCCAGAATGAGATTACTAGCTAAACTATCTTTTGTCAAAACCGAAGTCCATTTTAGTTTTCCAAACTAGTATTGAAAAGAACTTACTAGCTTTGTATGTTCCGTTGTTACCTCCCAGAGTCCGCGGTGGATATGTTAATAGATTTAACATGTTTTTCCTTTTGTCCATTCTGTGATCTTCAAAATTGGGGAAAAACATCTTCAACCTTCCATCTCCAAATGCTTAGTTGGACCTGCTTATGCTTTGCACTTTCGAGTTAAATATTATTCTTCAGAACCGAACAACCTTCGTGAAGAGTTTACAAGGTAGGACAAGATGCAAAACAAGATCCTCCTACCCACCCACACCCCGTAGCACCTGCCTTACTTACAATCCACGGGTCTTCTAAACTGTGGGTTTGCCGCCTCTTTCATCTGCTGTCTTTATATTCCGAGCAACTGTCATTAGCACTTTGTGTGTGCTTATCTCTGTATTCTGTTGAAAATCCACACTTTGCTTGACTGGACCTTTTTCATAGTGAATCAGAATTTTAAAATTTATTTTCTTGTCACGTTCCTATTTTGTTGGACCTTGGGTAGATTGGCTAGTTGGTCTACGGCACTTTAATTTTGTCTCAGATACAAAAAGAGAAGGCAGATATTAGAAGAGCATCTCTGCCTCCAAAATTGCCACCTTATTTTTTTAAGCAACTGCAAAATATTCCCTTGATGGTTATAATATCAAAGTTGTTAGAATTCCGTCACGGTATCTTTCCGCCCCACCAAATTTCTTTTATAGTGCGCCTGCCCTTGCCTGTCTCTTACACTTCAGAAATAGCGTCAAAGCAAAAGAGGCTTAAAGAACATTTTACGTGTGGACTTTCCCTCCAGCCACCCTTCTATCAGTGAGATTCTCTACTCAGCCTTCTGCTGCTTTTGATGTCCCCAGAATCTCCTTGTCATTGTCTGTGATGGACAGTTGTGGTGACATGTAAGCTTCTGGGTGATCCATGGTGGTGGCCGCTGGCTTGGAGGTGACCCCCTAAGTAATACTTTAAAGACCGACTTTATCGCCATGTCCCCCATGGGAGCGGCCTGGGGGCTTCTGTGGTTAGGTTTTCCTATAGGAATTGGAAGTTCTGGCCACGTCAGCGTTGTGTCCTCCTTGATGTGAGTACTCAGTTTAATGGTGGTTGAGCACTTCTCAGAAGTAGTAACATTCTGGAATGTACTAGAACCTTCACCACCACCCACATGTCTGCGTCACCCACATTGTCCTATATCCATTCCACAGAGAGTGACCGTGTGCATTGTTTTCAAAGTTCAAACAAATTACATTATCCTAGTGTTTCTCTTTAGAGTCCTTTATGAAGTGTGCTGCTTCTAGCTGTCATCAGAGCCAGTGATTCTTAACCAGGGTTTGTGAATCAGAAACACCTGGGAGGCTTTTGAACAAATCAGATTCCTGGGGACCACTCTTGTGTGTAAGCTTCTCATTCTGTAGGTATGGAGTGGAGCGTGGGCAGCTTTGGTTTTTACAAAGCACTGTAAGTGGTTCTGATGCCCACGTCTTCCTGGTAAAAAGAACACTTACTTAATCTTTTACTTCAGTGAACTGCACTTGTGTTATTTGCTGCCTTCCTCCCCATTTTCCGTTACCCCTGTGACCAGCTGCCATCCAATTCCAGGACTTCTGTTTCGTGTGTGTGTGTGTGTGTGTGTGTGTGTGTGTGTGTGTGTGTGTGTGTGTGTGCGTGTGTGCGCGCGCGCGCGCGTGTACTTTGTTTTTTCAAAGGCAGAGTCTGCAGTTAAACTGCATCAGAAAAAAAGCCTCCAGTGGTTGCTAACTACAGTCAGCTGTAAATTTTTTGATACAATCAGCTGCAGCCTTTCTGGAATCTGCTGGTGGGCAGGCTGAGGGCCCAATGCAGTGGCTCTACCCTGCCTGTTGGATTGGACACGTTGCATGCTGCGTGTGAGCCCTGCGTGCGTGTGCATGTGTGTGTGTGTGTGTGTCTCTCTCTCCTGGAGCCCCAAGGGCGTGTGGAGGTGTCATTGGACTGTGCAGTGCTCCATGTTCCATCCTCCAAGTATCTTGCGAATTCCTACATGCGCTCACCTTCCTAGCTAGATTCTGGGATGCCTTCCTGGAGACAGGAGGAGATGCTTCCACCCAAGTTCTCATTTGATTTGGACTCCCTTTTTACAATGCAGAATTCCGGGCTGTGTGTGGGGTGGGATTTGTGATGGGAAGTTGGGGACTGGAAGCGGCTGGGGAAGAGTTACACTCTTTTGACTTTTGTATATGTTTGTCAGGTACCTGTTTGTTTTACAACTCAGGCATGACATTCTTTCAGGAAAGTAAGTATGTTTTTGTTCTAACTCTTAACTCAGGATAGATCATAGTATATTTTCTAAATGGTTCACCGTGTGTGGTTTTTTTTAACTCTTTACGCTTGTTCCCTTTTCAAAATTCAAAAAAAGTACACCAGGCATTGTAAAGTGAGTCTAATACTTGGATCACAGTCATCATCATCTTATTTCACGTGATTACTATATGGCTTGAAGCATTTCCAAGAGCATTTAACATCTTAAGTGATGTGTATCTGGGAATAATTCTCTCCCTGATCACATCACTGCCCCATTCATAACGGCTTTTGTCGTATTTGTAAGCAAGATACGTTATTAGTATGTATACACTGACAAGTTTTTGGACCATCCAAAAGTCTCACTCATCACCATCTGCATTTAAGTCATGTAAAGAGGTTATGTTCTGATTCTAGTAGAAAGAGGTTTAGATATCTCATCTCATTTCCTTTTCCTCTCTTAAAAACGGTCTTTAAACACTAGGCCTCTGGCTATAAAACGATTGTTGAGCGCAAGAACCACTGGCACTGAAATGGTTGGTTTCACAGGCAGTATGTATTTTAAGGATATGAGATTTCAGCAGTCATAACTTTTACAGTTGTGTCATTTTTTCACCAGCCATATTGACTATTTTCCGTTACATGAAAAACTAAGATATACTGAATCTAAAAAGCAATACCTGCTATTACTGACAGGAATACATTTTGATTTTGAATATAATCTGAAGGAGATTCAAAATGTGATTTCCGAATTTGGAAGCTCTCTGTAGAACATGTGCTATGAGAATCCTAGTGGAATGTACACTATAGAACAAGTAGATTGTACAGTGTATACATTTGCCTTATTCAGCCATGCAATACGGATCTTTGATTGTGTGTGTATTTCTCTCTCTCTCTCTCCATACTGTGCTTCTCATACTAAGAGCCTCTTAACTGGTGATTGTCTTTGGTCTGGAAAAACATTAATGGCGATGCCTCGCGTTTGTACAGTACTTTGCAGTTTACGTGCACGTCAGCCTGGTTTACTGCATTCCTAGCAGAATGGTGTTCTGGCGGCCCCAGCGTTGCCTCTACCAGCTGGCCGTCTGTGGCCAGGACACTTGAACACTCAGTTCCTCATTTCTGAGGTGGGAATGGGAAGCACAGGCAACCCCCATCCTAGGGGGTTGACACACTTGATGCATTGACCAAATTGGATAATATACGTATGTGAAAAGGCTTTGAAAACTATGAAGTGCTATGCCAATGTGTGTCATTATTATTTTTCTAACTAAATTTGTAATAGTAAATGTGAATGAGATCACTGGATTTGTAGTAATACACCTCTGTGGCGGTGCCTCAGTTATTCGATTGCTTGAGTGTATCCAGCTGTCCTGGCCATCTTAGATACGGTTTCTGTTTATTTGTAACACTATGACCTCGTTTCAAGAAAGAGTGAAGGCAGCTTCAAAAGATGCATGTACTAGACCAAGATAAAATAAGTTTAAAAATAATAAGGCAAAGGGAAGGCTTTTCATTCAGTTCCCAAACTTCCCAGTTCTTGCCAGATTCAGTAAAATTGCCCACTCTACTTAGAGTTGAGAGGAGCTATACCTAGATGGGGTTATTTCACCATATGATGAGAGCTGACTTTGGGAAACAGAGAGTGTAAGTCAGCTTGTTCGCAGTTTTTAATGTAGACAGCAAAAATAGAAACCACCGAGAACAAAAATCATTATCTGAATATCACTACCTCCTGAGAAATGATGTTACTGACATTTTGTATAGTTATGAATATTAAAGTTCGTATTTACAGTTAATTTCTGTTCTTTTTTTTCCCTTCCAAGGTTGAAATGCCCATATGAAACAGCTGTGGAGTTAGCCGCTCTCTGCCTACAAGGTACATTATTCCTTAGTGGTAATTAGCATTTTAAAGTTGTTGCTTTTCATTTCAACAAATGAGGGTCTCCTGTGTACCAGGCACAGTGCTCTGGTTTGGTCTCCGTCCCCAAGTAGCTTTCAGTCCCATGAGGGCCTCGTGGCCAGATCACATACTCCGTGTGTACGTACAGAGTACACCGTGGTTCCTTCAGGAAGAGAGCCCTGCAGGAGGCTTGGAAGGTGGAGGCCTGTCGGGGGAAGGGTAGATGGAGATGAACAGAGGAACCAAGGCACGAAGTAGAAAAGTGTGGAGAGGCACTAGCAGTTGATTGGTGTCAGAGGGCCAAGTTCAAAAACCTGGAGCGGCGGGTGACCTCGACCCCATTTAAAGTGCATGAACTTTATGCTGTCAACACGGCGTCTTCGAAGGCTCTTGAGCAGGAGGCAGGCCTGGTCAGACGTGCATTTTAGAAAGGCCACAGTGACTGTGACGGGGAGAAGGGATGGGGGCAAGACCAAGACTGGGGCTGGGGGTGAAGTGAGGAGGTGTAGCTGTAACAAAATGAAACTAAGGCTGGGGGTTAAACACACACCCCAAAATAGCATCAGCGGTACAAGGAGAAGGACCTGGTCATTAGGCTCAGTGTTGAGAGAGGAGACAGAGATGACTCGTAGGCTGCTACCAAGGATGGGAGATGGTGACAGTGCATGGTTAGAAGAAGAGTTGGGCTCCAGTGGGGGGACATCTGTGTAGGGTCTCTTGACCGAGAGGGACCAGTGGGGCCTCTGGGAGCTTCTTGAGTCTGTAGAGATCTGGCTCCACCAGACAGGTCAGGCTGGAAGCACTGACAGGGGAGAGTCATCAGCCTGTGGGTGGGAATTGGACGGTAAGAGGGTTGCCTGTGTCTCAGCGTTGACTGTTCCATCTGTCTGATGCACTGGTGGATTTTTAGTTTAACATGCGCAAGAAACACTTGTTCAAGTTGCCAGCACTAATTAAAAGGATACTAATGTGTAACTGCATATAAGGAATTTCATCAGCGCATCGGATAGACATATATTGCGGACTCGTTTATCAGGGCTTCTATAGGATAATGAATTATGATGTATTCATTTATAACTACTATTTTTGAGTGCCATAGTAAGATTTGGCTTCTGACTTTTGTATTTACCAAGTTTTAAAAGTTGATCTAACTCTTTTCAAATTATAAAATCAGTACAGCCTTATTATAGAATATCAGGACAATCAGACAAGTAGAAGGAAGAAAGTAACCTACGGTCCTACCCACAGACAAGCAGAGTTTCTATCTATGAGTTTGAGTTTTTAAAATGTAGTTCTGATCAGACTCATACACAAATTTTTTGGTATGATTTTCTACTTGGTAATTTTAGTACATATATTCTTTCTGTCATGTTTGTACTTATAAAGAAGGTTTTTAGTGACCAGGTTACTCCCATTCCCTGATACTTCCATTCCTTAGTCACCTTTACTGCCTATTTTTTTTCATTTATATATATATATGTATATATATATATATATATTTACATCTTTATTGGAGTATAATTGCTTTACGTTGTTTTGTTAGTTGCTGCTGTATAACAAAGTGAATCAGCTATATGTATACATACATCCCCATATCCCCTCCCTCTTGCGTCTCCCTCCCACCCTCCCTATCCCACCCCTCTAGGTGGTCACAGAGCACCGAGCTGATCTCCCTGTGCGATGCAGCTGCTTCCCACTAGCTATCTATTTTACCTTTGGTAGTGTATATATGTCCATGCTATTCTTTCACTTCGTCCCAGCTTACCCTTCCACCCCCAACCCCGCCCCATGTCCTCAAGTCCATTCTCTACGTCTGCATCTTTATTCCTGTCCTGCCCCTAGGTTCTTCAGACCATTTTTTTTTTTTTTTAGATTCCATATATATGCGTCAGCATGCTGTATTTGTTTTTCTCTTTCTGACTTACTTCACTGTGTATGACAGACTCTAGGTCCATCTACCACTTTAGTGCTTATTATCTAGTGGAGGCTTGGCATATAATAGGTGCTCAGTAAGTGCAGAATGAAATTGAAGAGCCCCCCCCCCCAATGGACTTTGGCTGAAGGGCAGTCTGCCCATGTGGTCTGAAGGTACTTGTGTTGGAGGTAACCGTCTGTGCTAAATACAATGCTAAGTGCTTCACATCCATATGTGATACAGTGGTCCTGTGATACAGTGGTCCTTATGGTGAAAGTGCCATAACGATGTGCAGTGGCTTGGGGAACTTGGAAATGGACTGTCCACTTTGACCAATCTGTATTTCACCAGCGTGCCAAGTTGCATCCACCCTAGAGTTTCTGAGCTGCCAGGAGGTCATCCTGTCAGGCTTGGTGGCCCAGCAGTAGACGGCAGGGTGTAGTTAATGGGATGAAAGCACCCATGTCAGACCTGGGACCGTCAGTCCACCTGAGAGGTTCTTCCTAAGGCCATTGGCACACGTCCTAAATGATTAGACGACGATGAGGCACAGAGGTCACTACCCTGCCTGCCCCCCAGTGGTGAAGGCATCACCCAGCTCTAGGAGAACCATTTGCCTTGCCCTGCCGCCGAGGCAGACAAGAACACCAGCTGTCATTTGAGCCCTTCTTGGAGAAATTACCTATCTGAGTTGGAACCACAACATTAGTGTAATTTAAGATGCAGTCATTATGTCAGGTACAAAGACAAACTGAAGATGTGGACACAGAAATGGGGAAGTTTTTGTCACATTGTCTCTCCATGTCCCCTCCTCCCCCCAGCCCATCAGTAAATGCTTCTAGTTCAGCCGCAAAGAAGCCGGTTTGCCTTGGACTATGATCGCTAAGAGCCTCTGTGGGTTTGCACAGTGAAAGCTTGTGTACTTCTTCCCGTGCTTGAGCCTTGAATATGTGTCTTGCTGCAGTTGTCCTTGAATTGATGCCTCATGAGTTGTGATGCAGTGGCCCTGCTTGGAGGCTCTGCTCTTTGAGAACTAATATTATGGTTGCTTTGGAAATTATTTCAGGCACAAAGAAGAAGAAGGGAGGAGAAGAATGGGATAGTCATTTGTTGTGTGTCCATGATCTTGTTTCATCTTTGTCAGTTTCCCTTTTGTGGATAAGGCATCAGAGACCCAGGACAGTGAAGTGACTTGCCCAGGTCACACAGGTAGTATATGGTCAAGTTGGTAGTCAAGCCCTCCTGCCTCTGAGCTGTTTCCACCACGCCCCACACCCTTCACAGCTGGGACTCTGGCTGCAGAGTTCAAAGACTGAGCAAAGTGTCCTCTTGCCGGCAGGTTCTTGGAAGGCAGGCAGCAAAGTGTCCCCTTTGCCTGGTCTCGGGGGAACCTCGTCATTGGCTTCTCCCTCCTGTGCTTGATGATGTCAGATGCACAGTTAATCCAGTCTTGTGCAGACACACCAGTAAACACAGGGCTCACTTTGGCCCATGGGTGCAGTGTGGTTCACATCAAGGAGATCTCTTCCCAGACTGCCCTTCTAGCTTTACTAGGTCCCTAGCTTCAGGGTGACATCTTGGTCAGAGGTCAGTCGTGGCCCCCAGCCTTGGGAGCCCAGCCCTCACCTTTTCTGGGCAAATATGTCACCATCTTCATCTGTGACTTTGCCCAAGGCACCAAGCAGCTGCATATCCTGACCCAGACCACCTGGTGGTATTAGGGGTGCCGTCCAGTTGAGAGCTGCAGATGAGGGGCTGAAGTCAGGTGAGGGGACAGTCACTAGGTCCCCACCCTGTGTCAGACACCGTCTCCTGCAGTCCTCCCACCACCCCTCCGAGTATGGTATTGCCGCTTCCTCTTTGTGGACAGGAACATTTTAACCTCTTCTCCTGCGAGCCAACTGGAGTCCCTTTCCTGAAAGGTGGGCTCTGGGATTGGGGCTCAGAAGCCGCTGGAAAGGGCTGCTGGGTCCATAGTGAGTTGCTGTCACTGGGGGTGTTCGGTCATTTGCTGGCTGGTTGGTGTGATGTCGTGTTAAGCAGTGATTCTCAGAGTGTGTTCCCTGGGAACATACTGCATCGGCTGCGTCAGCATCCCCTGGGAACTTGTTAGAAATGCAAGTTTTCAGGCCTTATTCCAGACCTATGGATTTAGAACCTCCGGGGATGGGGGCCAGCAACGTGTGTTCGAACGAGCCCTCCAGGCAATTCTGGCGCATTTGAAAACCAGTGCTTTTCAAAGTAACGTGTGCACCACCCTCCTGGGGACGTGGTGGGTTTGCTCCAGCAGATCCAGGGTGGGGCCTGCGATTGTGCATGGTGAGCAGGCCCACGCTGCTGGTCTGCGGACCACACTTTGTGCAGCAAGGTATCAGAGGTAATTAGAGTTCATAGCAAACAAGGTACAGAGGAACCCCTGGAGGATTCCTTTTCCTTCTGAGGTCTGCCTCCTGCATTGCCAGGGTGGGGCGAGTGGAGAGAGTGAGCTTTCTCATTCATGTCCTGGAGGAATGGGCCCCCTGTGTCCTCGGGCCCTGCATTCCCAGGGGCACTGGGCAAGAGCCAGGACCAAGCGGCGGCTTCGGGCGTTTTTGCTGGGATCGCCCGCGTGGCCGCTGCTCCTTTCTGCACAGCCGGCTCCCTCCCAGCTTCTGCCTGAGTTGCCGCAGTTGCTCCCGGGGCCTTCTCACCCCCTCCTCCCTCACTCCTCTCTCCTTCCTTCTCCCTCCTGCCTGATTTTTTCTCCCTGATTTCTGCCTGTACCGAATTCTTGATTGGTCCTCTCCAGCACTGCAGACTCTGGAGTGCTGTTCAGACCTACCCTTAACGAGAGCCTTGTTACATGGATGTTTCTGGGTGGGTCCCCATTGCCTGCAGTTGCCTTTTATTGCAAATTCAGGCACTACCATTTTGTGGGGGAAATGTAATCAGGGCCTCCCTGGGCCAGAGAAAGTCGGGAGAGGGACAGTCATAACTGAGATAGATGATGGTGTATGGCCCAGTGGGGAGCGCATTGGAGTGATTCGTGGGAACTCTGAACGTACATGTGGGGACCGAGTGGGAGTTAAGTCCTCCTGAAAGCGGGGAGTTGGTTATACATGAGGGGGTACCTGTGCTGTTTACAGTCGGGCAAAGTGCCTTTGGACCTGGTGCTGCAATAACCAAAAGCATTCACTGTCTCCTGTTTTCTCCCTTTTATGAAACCTGCAGCCGAGCTTGGGGAGTGCGAGCTTCCAGAACATACACCAGAGCTTGTGTCTGAGTTTCGGTTCATTCCAAATCAGACAGAAGCGATGGAATTTGATATCTTCCAGAGATGGAAAGAGTGCAGGTACCTTGATGCTACCATCTAACATTCTGATGTATGCATTTGGTCACTTGTAAGCATTTGTCAGACTCTTTTATCTCACGGCAGAGTGGCTCTGTTGATGACTATAAAATCGCAGCTCCAGCTCTTCACTTCTTTCCCTCCCGTGCTTCAGTCCTGTTTTTGAAAGGCCCACAGGACATCTCTCTTTCCAGAGATGTACAGTAAAAACCAAGCCATACTCCTGTTTCTTCCTCTGAAGTACAGGGCCTGGTCCCGATTTGCTCGTCGCATAGCCAGGGACGCCATGGCCATCCCGGCCTCCTAACCAAGGCAGAGGGGTGCTGCCTTGACCCACCCGGTCCCACACGCCTGGGGCTCTGTCCGTGGCCTGGACTGCTAGGGCAAACCCTTTAGAAATGTGTCCTGGGGTTCCTTACAGGGACACTCATGTTTGAGACCATGTGTTGTACAGAGTTGTATTTCAGGACACGTGGTCACCACAGCTAAATCCAGCCCTGCCACTTCTCTCTTGCTTTGTCCTCTCTCCTCCCTTAGTCACCCTAGTCTAGCAGTTGTATGCCTGGATAACAGGGCCACCGCCTCTCCTCCCGCCCGGCCCATCTTCCCCAAACACTGCCTGTGCCCATTCACTCTTGACTCAGAAACCGAGCATGGTTTCCCGTGGTCCCGCAGCCATTCTGGCTCCTTTGCAGATGGAAGGTGACAGTAGCACATTCTCGTATCCCATTGAAACAACAACGTAGAAACGGGCGGGCGGGCGTAGAGTCTCGCCCCAGTCCCTGTCACACCCCACCCACGCTCCCTCCTGCACGAAGCCGCTGTGAGCAGCCAGCTGTGTATCCTTCCAGCCTTTCTCCTTCGCGCACGCATGCACGAATCTACACACACAGAGTCGTCTCCCTAAGCATTCCTATTAGAAGCCCTGCTCTGTCCTCCTTCCGCTCAGTGAACAGTCTGTTCTTGGAGGTCGTGTCGTGTTGATGTAAATCGGTAGCCCTCATCCCTTTAATTGCCCCAAGCACCCCTTCATGTGGCCGTGCCCTTCAGGCTTGTGTGGGTGTACGCGTTGCAGTTCACATGTGTCTCGTTGGTTTTTCTAAGGGGAAAGAGCCCTGCCCAGGCGGAACTCTCCTATCTGAATAAAGCGAAGTGGCTGGAAATGTATGGGGTAGACATGCACGTTGTCAGGGTAAGAACCGTGTGCGTTTAAGTAATTGGTTTTCCCGGTGACTGAAAAACGTGTAAACAATGTGCAAACTAAGTAATGCGGTGAGGAAACTGTTTTGCATTCTGCTCTGTGACGACCTGTTAGAACCCTCTACCGACTGTGCCTTCGTTTATTTGTAGGGAAGAGATGGCTGTGAATATTCTCTTGGACTGACCCCGACAGGCATTTTAATCTTTGAAGGAGCTAACAAAATAGGCTTATTCTTTTGGTAATTTAGTTTTGTCCTATATTAAAAATGTCTTTTCCTATTTTGTGGTGGAATTATATGTGATGGGTGATTATCGAGGGATATTTGCAACACCCAGATTCATTTTTAAAACACACGTACTCTTGCATTTGTGGGTGTCTGACAAATGGCAGTGGCGCTTCTGGATAATCACACTTAACGTGAATGAGTGATTCCTTGAGCAAATCTGAGCTTAAACGGTAGAAAGGAAACGGCGGTGTGATGGGTAGACGGCACTGCTGCAGACTGTGCTTTGAAAATGCTTTCTTTCTGGCCAGGCCCAAAATTACCAAAATGGATTTTAAAAAGAGCAAATTGACGCTGGTGGTGGTGGAGGACGATGACCAGGTAAGCCTTGCCTCCGTCCCTCCGCCTTGCTGTGAGTCATCCTGAGTCAGTGTTACAAATCCCTGCTCACCGGGACCCCCGTGCTTCACCTCCGAGGGCCGGGAACAGGAGCACACGTTCGTGTTCCGCCTGGACAGCGCCCGGACCTGCAAGCATCTGTGGAAGTGCGCCGTGGAGCACCATGCCTTCTTCCGGCTGCGGACGCCGGGAAACAGCAAGTCCAACAGATCGGACTTTATCAGACTGGGCTCTCGCTTCAGGTTCAGGTAGGCACCGTCTTTACAACACGGTCACGCGTCTTGAAGGAGGGGAGCCGTGATGTTTTGGTGAAAGGAGCAGTGGACCTGCATCTGGAGGCTTGGGTTGGACGTCCTGCCCCTGCTTCTTTCTTAGCATCTGACCTTTCGTGGAGTCGCCGGAGCTCTTCTAGCCTCCGCATCCTCACGGATAAGATGAAGCTAATAATCACAAAATTATTAACAGCTGACATTTAGCTGGACCTGTGCTGTCTAATACAGTAGGTGCCAGCTACATGTGGCTATCTAAATTAATTCATGTTCAGTACATTTAAAAATGTACTTGGTCTCACTAACCACGCTTCAGGTGCCCGGTACAAGTGAGATGGATGGCTGCCACATTGGGCCGTGCTGATGTAGAACGTGAGCGTCGTTTTGGAAAGCTCTGTCGACCACACTGCCCTAGGGCTTTTCATGTACCAACTCGTCATCCTCCCCATGGCCTCAATGAGATGGGCCCTCAGATTATACCCATTGTACAAATAAGGGAACTAGGTCTGGGGGCGGGTATATAATCTGTCCAAAGTCACAGCCAGTCAGTGGTAGAGCTGAGATTCAACCCCAGGCTGTCTGGGTCTTATGTCTTATATTTCAACCACTACTCTATCGCCTGTCACACGCCAACATCAAGAAATTTGGTGACAATTAAGAATGAGAGCGGATGTCACTGTGTGTGTGAGTGACCCAGGCTGGGCTCAGGAATATTTGAATCTGAAAAGACCCTGAAGAAAGAGAGGTTTATTCCGATATATTTCTACTTACGTTTCTAAGAGCATGTCTCTCAAAGTGCACGAGAACTCCCTGGGTGTTTTTTTAAAATGAGGATTTAGGACCTACATCTCAGGCCTTTGTAATCAGAATCTATGGGGGCTCACGTGTGGCTGTATGAATAAGGCCTGGGAATGTGCATTTTAAATGCACTCCCAGGGTCGATTCCTGAGGCGTGTTTACAGATCTGAGAATTGCTGTTACAAGATCTAAAACTTCACATGGTTTCATAACCTCTTCTCACACATGGCATGTCCTTGAACTCTATTTAAGATGCCAAACGATTTGTTCATTTCAAATTTTTCTGCCGTGCACGGAAATGTCCGTGCACTTGTGTTTAAAGAATCGCTTGGTTTGAATGTATTTTTAAATGCTGCAGAGGGGAGTGGGGGGGACCGAGTCCTTTCTGAGAAAGAATCGACTCGTGGGTCCTGCGAAGGAAGGACGGAAGGAAGATGTCATAACTGCGAAGCCTGGCAGAGACGTTGCACGGTGTGCTGAAGTCTGCTGTGCTCCAAGTGAGCAGGACCGCACTGTTGAGGTTGCCCAGGCAGGGTTTCCCGTGGGACTTGGTCCAGCCCAGCGTGAGAAGGAAGGGAGTTTGGAGATGAGTTTGCCCCTTGGAGGCAGTCAAAGCAGGTGGCAAGTGGCTCCTTCCATGTGATAAATCATAAGCTGAGGGTGGCTGGAATGAGGCAGTGATAGATCAGACAAAGACAGCATTGCCTCCTGGAAGCTGTAGCTGGACGTTGGGTTGATGGAGAGCCTTGGTGAAAGCAGCAGTGTTTTTCTTGGCATAGCAGGGAAAGCCAAGGTTTAGTTAAGTGGTCATTGATAACAGCCTTTTAAAAGAGTTAAATGTCTACCTAATACGTTTTAGGAAAGGTATTTTATGTGTGAATCAGTGTTCTCTTAGTCAAATATTCCAAGTACCCAGACCTGCTTGCTTTGTGCAGTCAAGTGGCTGGTACCTAAATTGCAGGTTTTGTCCTTTGGCGGAAATATAATACAGCCTGGATTTGGCAACAGTGATTTTATTTTCAAGCGGAAGGCTAAATTTAGTGTGTGTCTTTGCCAAATGAGTTTGAGATAAGTTGAAATTTACATTGGAGCTCTTGGAAATAAAAGTTCACTTCCAAATACGTATAATGTACTGACATTCTGATATTGGTAGCATGCAGTGAAATGTTTGCTTTCCAGTGGCCGGACGGAATACCAGGCTACACATGGCGCCAGGTTACGGAGAACCAGCACCTTCGAGAGGAAGCCTAGTAAACGCTATCCGTCCCGGAGACATTCGACATTCAAAGGTGGTGTGCTTTTCGTTCTGTCTTGGAATTTTACATCACGGTTAAGTTGGTTAATAAGCCCCAAGGAGTTTGGCGAAGCGGTTCGTGAAGGAACTGTCTGCTGTTCTCTGTCATTCTGAAGCTTTTGACAAAACCCCAGTGGGCTTCTCTTGGTGGGAATCAGGCTACTCTCACCATCCAGCTGTCTTTAGTCTTTCCCATTGGATGTGTTCATTTCCTTCTCCCCCTTTTCCATATTTCTTTTCTTGTACCTCTTTGCTTCTGTTGGGCCTGGGACCTTAGGGATATCATAGGTAAACATGTTTCTCGCCCGTGGAAGATGATGACATGTCTCGAAGGGAAGAACAGTCCCTTCTCCCCTCCATCTTCCAGTTTCAATTGGGGACATCAGTCTCGCGCTAACCAGAATTCTGACCACTTAAGAGCAGAACCAGAACTAATTAAAGACTGGACTCGGGGCCCAGAGTCAATCCAAGCACACCGTGTCCTTGAATTTAGCCAGGCCCCAGGATGCTTGCCCTCCCCACCCCACCCCTTTCCCGAACTCCCCGAGCTTCGTCCGTCATTTACTACTGTGGCCTCACACCTGCATGAGGCCTGGTGCCCAGTTACAGGTTCAGTCAGCAGATGAGCAAGCCGGGCTCGTTTCTGTTTAAACCCGGCCTCCAGATCCCATCTCCTAGCTCTCCTTTGTCCACACTTGATTGCTGCTCCATTCAGGACTATCTTGTTCTTTTATAGCAGGACCTCTGCACCTCCCCACCCCACTCTTGTTCCCTCCCATATATCATTGTACTGGCCATTTCATATGTTTTTCTTGTATAACTCAGGACTTAGTGGGCCTTTGTGGGACCTGGCACCTGTGCTTTCCCATCTAGAATCTTTAACCTTGTGTTCCCCACTGTTTCCTTCCTTTTTGAACCAACGGTACAATAGCATGGCAGCCAGAAACTCTCCAAAGCCATTCTTGGCTGCTTTCGTGGGGGAAAAATTGCCCAGGGCCCAAGGAATGTGGCCTCACTTTCAAGAAAGACCAGAGGTTGAGAGGGTGGGGCTGGGTCCAGGGAGGGTGACAGGTCCGTGAAGGGTGATTGGTTGCAGGAACTGGGAGTGATGAGTGATGGGGCGGGGCCGGGGTGTGGGGGGATGAGAAAGCTCTCTGTCCCAAGGGCTGTGTTCACCTCCCTGGTGAGCATTATTATGCTTGTGCACGTAGCCAGTTGGGTCAAAGTTGCCCAGAGACACCCCGGTTGAAGGAAGAACTTGCTGGTGGGGCCGTCCAAAGATAGTGCCCCCTCTTGACAGAGTGAGCGCCCAGTCCTTGGAGGTGGTCAGGCACAAAGGGAAAGGCGCCGCGGTATGGCTGCTGCCGAGGGGAGGGTGCTTGATGCCCCGAGGTGGCCTTAGAGCTCTTCCAGACTCCAGGTTCTGTGCTTCTCCTCCACTTCCCTTCCTGGTCTTCATCCTCTTTCCCTCCTTTATTTTACTGACATTTTCTCCAGCCAGAGTTCCAGCATCTTTGTGAAACCATTAATGATCTTCCATGCTCCATTTTTCAAAAAACGAAATGGTGTCTGGGTACACAAGCTCTACCTCTGTCCATGGCCCCTTCCACAGACTCACACCCCGAACCCAGTCGGAGGTGTCTGCCCCGAGCTCCCCTGCACAGGTTACTGCTTGTATTTCAGCCTGTCTTCGATCTTTCACGCCTGTGTCTCTGTCTGTGTCAAGACTGTGAGCTCCTTGAGAGCAGGGACTGTCTGTCTCTGCCTCCTAGGACTCCTGGCCCTGGGAACTAGCTCAGTGAGCATGTTCTGAGTGAATTGGAGGGTGGGGCACAGCGGGAGGTGATTTACTTTTCCTCCAGAAAGGAGAGGTAGCCAAGATGAAGATTCTGCCTCCTGGGGTTGGGACTGCTCTGAGATCACAGGAACCTCTTCCCTGAGCATTGGTAACAAGTGGTAAAAATGGTAAAAAGTGGTAAAGCTCTCTAAGGTGTCATACTTTTCTGTTTTTCCCTTAAAGCAAGCAACCCGATGATAGCAGCTCAGTTCTGGTAAGCGCCCCCAGAGTCTGGGTATGGCTCTGCTCTCGAATTACTGTATTTGTTTGCAATGTTGACTGTTTCCTTAATACAGTTAAATCACAGAGTGAAGCACCTGATGGTTTCCTCTCCACCCCCTTTTTCTGCTGCCTGGCTATACCGTCTGCCTGGCTTTCAATAAGTAAACAGTAGAATGTTCCAAGACAGTTTGTTTTTTTGGAAAACACAGATGCTTTGTTTGAGTGGCTTTGTGCTTTGTGTATTGTAACAGTGGGTGATAAAGGTGATAGGAATGTGTGTGGCACAGTGTGCTAACGGCACTGCAGGCAGTGATGGGAAAGAAAGGCCGTGCTCTTGAGCAAAAGCTCCCCGAGAACAAAAACTGGATCCGCTCAGTGACGTGCGGGTTTCATGTCATACAACGTAGAAGACCTTTATCAACGCCCAGTGAAATTCCTGTAGGAAGAGAACTTGTCACAAGACTGAAACTCTAGCACCGGTGTCAACAAACTTTTTCTGTAAAGTGCCTGGTCATAAATATTTTAGACATCGCAGGCTCTGCTGTCTCTCTCAGGACCATTCCACTCTGCCCCCGGAGCATGAAAGCAGCATAGACAGTATGTAAATGAACGACTCCTGGCGTGTTCTGATTAAACTTTACTCACAAAAGCAGGTGGGCCAGGTTCGGCCCATGGGGCGTGGTTGGCCACCCCCTTCTCCAGCACAGGTGGCCTTGATCTTTCCTGGACATTGGAATCACCTGTTGAGCTTTGAAACCCTCAGCCAGGCCACACCCCAGACTAATCGAATCAGTCTCCGGGTGAGGACCTGGGCATCTGTGGTTTTAAAGCTCCCAGGCGAGTCTCGTGTGCTGCCCAAGAGGACACTGTCCCACCTGGTGTGTACTTCTCTTTCTCTCCCTGAAACAGTTGTTTTCTTATGTGAGTTTCAACCTCAGTGGACAGCTGTCATGCTAGAGAATCCCAGACTATGTAATTGTTTCGGCCCTTGTGTCCAAGCTCCAGCCACTGGTAGCCCCATCTGGTTAGTCTCTGGTCATCCCAGGCGCAGGTCTCAGGCTACCGGGGAGGGTGGTGTTTGAGGTCGGCCTATCTTGGTGCGCTGTACGCCCTGCGCAGTTGGTAGAGTGCGGCGTGTGGAGGAGTGGGTTAGTGATGAGGCATCAGGAGGCCTCCCGCCCAGCCCTGGCATTTCTCTTAACTCAGCTCTGGGGCGGCCTTTTTCTCATCTGAAAACGAAGAGGTTGGGCTAGATCAAGTGTTTTTCGAAATTTTGTAGCTTTTGATTTTGACCCACTAGGAGAAACCTGCCATGGAAGCCCAGTACAGAGAACAGACCAAAGCGGCACTGCTCTGGGTGACACCGAGCAGGGAGGGCAGGGCTGGCACCTGCTGCTCACCCACCCCCCGCATCCCACAGGCAGCTCCAAGACACCTCCAAGGACCCCGAGGTCCTGGAGAACGTAGCTGGCCGTTGTATCACGGCTGGAAGCTCAGCCTGGCCCTCTGGTGGCAGACGCTGCTTGCAGTGCCATTCGCTGGGTGTCAGATGTCTGGCTCTTCCGTCTGGGTTGCTGAAAGTATGCCTGTCAGCATGTCTTGTTTTTAATTCTCAGGGGCTTGTGAGTTACGTTTCTTTCCTTTGCTCTCTAAGGAAGTGATTCTTTTGCTTGTTTGTTTTCCCCTAATAAAATTACATTTTCCTCTTAGCGTCTAGGAGAGATTATATATATTGAGAACCAAAATAAACTAAAACAACAAACCTCCACCACACCCACAAAAAACCACCCAGTAAATATACCCTTTAGGAACAAATGAGCTAATAACCACTGTTCGCAGCTGTTCAGTTGCTCTTCATAGCCTGTGGGGTCCTGGGGGTGGGGAGGGTTTCTATGGGAGCCGGGGACGAAACTGTGCTCTGGGCGCAGAGGTGATGCCAGGAAAATAGCACCTTGCAGAACACTTCGCCCTCCTGGTGAAATGCAGCCGGGGGTGAATCTGGCCCAGAACCTGGCTCTGTGCACTGGCCCTCTAAGAAAACTGGAACACAGGTTTATTTAGACCCTAAGCAAGGCTCATAACCATGAAATGTTTTCCTCTCATTTCTGGAGGAGCAGTAAACCTTGGTTTTGAACACGCCACCCTAGCTGCTGAGCCCGATGATGGTGCTGGGTTGGGCTGTGGTTTTGCTGGCAGATGCCGAGCTTGCATATTAAATACATTGTGTTTTGCACCAACCGTCTCCACCCATACTTTTGACCAGAGTAGTTATACTTCAGATTCCATCAAAATAGGATCATGCATGAGGAGCCTGGAACCTTTCTGCAGGTTCTCAGAGAGCCAGCGTGGCTTGGCGGAAAGGATACTGGCCTAGGGGTTTTGCAAATGTCAATTCCGGTCACGGTGCAGCCATGGACTAGCTAGCGAGTGTCCTAACTTCTCTGTTAGGCAACCGTGCCTTTATCTATAAAATGAGGTGGTAACATTTATTGACCTCATAGCCTTGTTGTGTGGATTAAATAATAACAGATGTGAAGTTCCCAGTACAGAGCCTTATGTGGAATGAACATTCCAGAGCGGTGGCCACGTCATGGCAGCATTGTTGAGAGCGGTGGGACCCACAGTGCTGTGTGCTCAGAAGCGGCTGGTGGCCCTCCCTTGAGCTGGAGGAAGCCCTGGGCATCACTGGAGCTGCCCGGTACCGTGGGCCACCCAGCAATGCCAGGGCAGGCCTGGAATGGGAGCTAAAATTATTTAGTTTGCCCAACTGAAAGGACCTCCTTTTTGCCACCAAAATATAACATTATAAGCACGGGTCTGGAATATTACCTACATGTTTCTATTTGCGAGCTCTAAAGTGACGAATGAGAGCTGCTGTTTGGTTCCCCCAGTTATATGTTCATTTAAGCTGCTAGTAACCAAAAAGAAATAGTATTTGTAAAAGTTGCTAACAGAGTAGCTAGCACCTAGGATTAGTTTACAACTGTTAAATAAATCAGTAATAATGCCGCTTTACAACCTGTTACATTACAATTTTTCTTTTCTTTTTTTTAGCTCTAAAACAAATCCTGAAGTCCATAATTACCAGGTGAGCTATTGCTTTTAAAGGTTTTCATGTCATACTTCTTAAAGTGTCTACATTTTCCACACTGAGCAGTCATTGCACTTATAATCAGGTTTGGAAGAAATAACAGCAGTACATGTTTTTTTGAGAAAACAGTAAGAGGAGAGCCTTCTCCCCTGACCCCTGCTTCCTCTTGGTCATCTGAGCTGCCTGTTTTTCTTAACCTTGTACACTGGCAAGCAGCAGGGATATACGTTCTAAGTTTCTGGGTGGTCAAACACAGCCTCTCGGGGGCACTCAAGTGAGGCCATTTTTTGTCCAAGTGTGTTCTAGGCCCAGGGAACATGAGTCCCTGGAGGTGTGCCCCCAGGAAAAGGATGTCTTGGTCACATGTTTGGGAAATGCTGCGTCCTTCATTCCCTTCTTGCATCTTATGGTGCCCGCTGGGATGCCAAAAGTGCTGAAAAATCCTTCAAGGAAGACACATGTTTTATTTTTTTAAATCCAGTGTTTCCGCAAATCATTTGACTGTTGGACAACCTTCCCACCATAAGAAAAGCTGGCTTCCCCCACCACTTCTGTTGGTGGTGTGTTTATCTCCATCAGTGGAATGGTGGTTTCTAGAACCTGCTTTGTAAAGCACTGCGCTAGGCCTGTTGGCTGCAGAAGGAGTGGAGAGGGGTGTCCATGGCTGGTGTTCTGCTCTTTCACAGGATGATCATCAAGGCCCGAACCCCCTGCCTGCCCACCAGCCACTGCTGTGGGTAGCTCTCGCTGGCTGTTCGCAGCCTTCTGTAACCTGGGTCCGGCTTAACTTTTCTACGTTTATTGTCCCTGCTCCTTAGCATACATCATGTGTTCAGTTCTTAGAGAATCACATCATTTTTTTAAAAACATCTTTATTGGAGTTTAATTGCTTTACATTGTTGTGTTAGTTTCTGCTGTATAACAAAGTGAATCAGCTATAGGTATACATATATCCCCATATCCCCTCCCTCTTGCGTGTCCCTCCCACCTTCCCTATCCCACTCCTCTAGGTGGTCACAAAGCACTGAGCTGATCACCCTGTGCTATGCGGCTGCTTCCCACTAGCTATCTGTTTTACGTTTGGTAGTGTATATATGTCCATGCCACTCTCTCAGTTTGTCCCAGCTTACCCTTCCCCCTCTCCCCGTATCCTCAAGTCCCTTCTCTAGTAGATCTGTGTCTTTATTCCCGTCTTGCCCCTAGGCTCTTCATGACCATTTTTTTTAGATTCCATATATATGTGTTAGCATACGGTATTTGTTTTTCTCTTTCTGACTTACTTCACTCTGTATGACAGACTCTAGGTCCATCCACCTCACTACAAATAACTCAATTTCGTTTCTTTCTATGGCTGAGTAATATTCCATTGTATATATGTGCCACATCTTCTTTATCCATCCATCTGTTGATGGACACTTAGGTTGCTTCCATGTCCTGGCTATTGTAAATAGAGCTGCAATGAACACTGTGGTACATGACTTTTTTTTTTTTTTTTTTTTTTTTTTGCGGTACGTGGGCCTCTCACTGTTGTGGCCTCTCTCATTGCTGAGCACAGGCTCCGGACGTGCAGGCCCAGCGGCCATGGCTCACGGGCCCAGCTGCTCCACGGCATGTGGGATCTTCCCGGACCGGGGCATGAACCCGTGTCCCCTGCATCGGCAGGCGGACTCCCAACCACTGCGCCACCAGGGAAGCCCTATGACTCTTTTTGAATTATGGTTTTCTCAGAGTGTATGCCCAGTAGTGGGATTGCTGGGTCGTATGGTAGTTCTGTTTTTAGTTTTTTAAGGAACCTCCATACCGTTCTCCATAGTGGCTGTATCAATTTACATTCCCACCAACAGTGTAGGAGGGTTCCCTTTTCTTCACACCCTCTCCAGCATTTATTGTTTGTAGATTTTTTGATGATGGCCATTCTGACCGGTGTGAAGTGATACCTCATTGTAGTTTTGATTTGCATTTCTCTAATGATTAGTGGTGTTGAGCAGCTTTTCATGTGCTTCTTGGCCATCTGTATGTCTTCTTTGCAGAAATGTCTATTTAGGTCTTCTGCCTATTTTTGGATTGGGTTGTTTGTTTTTTTTGATATTGAGCTGCATGAGCTGCTTGTATATTTTGGAGATTAATCCTTTGTCAGTTGCTTCATTTGCAAATATTTTCTCCTATTCTGAGGGTTGTCTTTTTGTCTTGTTTATGGTTTCCTTTGCTGTGCAAAAGCTTTGAAGTTTCATTAGGTCCCATTTGTTTATTTTTGTTTTTATTTCCATTTCTCTGGGAGGTGGGTCAAAAAGGATCTTGCTGTGATTTATGTCATAGAGTGTTCTGCCTGTGTTTTCCTCTACGAGTTTTATAGTGTCTGGCCTTACATTTAGGTCTTTAATCCATTTTGATTTTATTTTTGTGTAGGGTGTTAGGGAGTTTTCATTCTTTTACATGTAGCTGTCCAGTTTTCCCAGCACCACTTATTGAAGAGGCTGTCTTTTCTCCACTGTGTACTCTTGCCTCCTTTATCAAAAATAAGGTGACCATATGTACGTGGGTTTATCTCTGGGCTTTCTATCCTGTTCCATTGATCTATATTTCTGTTTTTGTGCCAATACCATACTGTCTTGATTACTGTAGCTTTGTAGTATAATCTGAAGTCAGGGAGCCTGATTCCTCCAGCTCCATTTTTCTCTCTCAGGATTGCTTTGGCTATTCGGGGTCTTTTGTGTTTCCATACAAATTGTGAAAATTTTTGTTCTAGTTCTGTGAAAAATGCCACTGGTAGTTTGATAGAGTTTTCATTGAATCTGTAGATTGCTTTGGGTAGTAGAGTCATTTTCACAATGTTGATTCTTCAAATCCAAGAACATGGTATATCTCTCCATCTATTTGTATCTTTAATTTCTTTCATCAGTGTCTTATAGTTTTCTGCATACAGGTCTTTTGTCTCCTTAGGTAGGTTTATTCCTAGGTATTTTATTCTTTTTGTTGCAGTGGTAAATGGGAGTGTTTCCTTAATTTCTCTTTCACATTTTTCATCATTAGGTATATAGGAATGCAAGAGATTTCTGTGCATTAATTTTGTATCCTGCTACTTTACCAAATTCATTGATTAGCTCTAGTAGTTTTCTGGTAGCATCTTTAGGGAGAATCACATCACTGTTGCCCCATAATTTTTTCCCACTGTTCCTTGGCCCACACTTGTCTGCTGGGAAGCTGTCACCTCCACAAAGCCTTCTCTCAGCCCCTTGATTAGAAATCACCAGCACCAGTGGTTCTCAGCCCTGCTGCATGTTAGAACCATCTGGCAAGCTTTAAAAAAATAATTGGTGCTTGGGCCTCAGCCTGGACTGGTTGAATCAGAAACTCTAGGGTGGGTGGGATCTGGGTATTGGCAAGCTGTGGTGCCTCTCTAAGGTGGTTCTGATGAGCAGCCAGGTGGGGGCCCTGAGCTAATGATGTGTCCCTGGCTTCCCAGGTTATTGTGTGCTGAGAGGCAGCACCCATGTCTGATGACCCCCTAACATGGTGGCCAGCTTTCTTGTCCTGGGTGGGTGTGAATGTCCAAGGGACACTCCTCCCCTGAGTTTCTCTGCCCTATCGCCAGTCTGGTTTTGAATGTCACAATAAAACTACTCCTTGATGAGTTCACTTTGGAGCCTTATTCTAATCCGTCTCTTTCTGGATCTAATCAGTCTCATTACTGTAGATTTTAACTCCTTAGTCAGGGGCAGGGATCCCAGTGTACATTATCTTTATGAGACCTCCAAATTATGTTTCCGAAGAGTTTTGTGATATCGTCTTCTGTACATGAAATCTTATTCCCAATGCACAGAGCCTGGACATGACTTCCGAGTTGTAGGGAATGAGTGTAAAAAGTGCTTTGCACCTGGAAGGGGAAAGGCCAGCTTTCCTGATCTCCTTGCTGCTGCCTTTGGGTTCTTGAATCTTCTTAGTCAGAGTTTTTTTTTTTTTTGGTCGGACTTTCAGGTGTGAGTGGCTAGAATGTTGTTGATGGGTGATTAGTGCTTGAAGGGGAGAAAAAAAAAAATAAACAAAGCAAAGCATTCCCAGCTCAGCGCTGCCCTTGCCCCAGCAGCCTCGCAGGTAGAGGGAACGTCGAGGCGATTGTTCGTTGAAATCAAATCCATGACAACTGTCACCTGGATGTTGTTCTTCTCTTAACATCTTTGGCAACCACTGGCCCTCTGCTCCTTGCCAGCCTTTAGAGGTGCCATGATGGGAGTAAATTGACCAGGAAGAGAACATCCTGATAGGTGGCCCGGTAAGCATCTGAGCGCTGAGAAAGGTTTCCAGGAAGGTGGTATTGCATCATTGGTGTTACTGTGAGCTCAGCAAGCTTAGCAAAGGACAGATTGCTGTGTCCTTGATGGGAGCACTATTGGCATTTGGAGAGGGGCAGTTCTTCATTGCTTGCGACTGTCCTTAGAGTTACAGGAGGTTTAGCTTCCCTCTTCTCTGCCCAAGAGTTACAGGTAACCCTCCAGTCATTGTGACTAGCAAAACTGCACCTACTCATTTCCAGTTGTCCCCAGGGAGATGTAACGGTCCTGGTTGAGAACCATGTGGGTTAACATTAAAAAATACGCCTTGACAGCTTTCGAGGGTGTATAAATTACCAAAGGAGACCAAGGAAGGTTCTGGAATATCCTCCTTCCAAGTCTCTATGGATAAGGTGCCCACCTCTCTCCAATGTATCTGATTTGGTTGTGTTTGAAGACAAGGTATATAGAATAGAAGGTCAACTTCTATTCTAGATTACTCTCTTTTTGTTCAAGAGCCAGTTGGTGGAGCCTCTTTTGGGGCCTTGGCTGTATGGCCAAAACGCCTGAAACGGTTCAGCTTTGGGCAAATCATCTATTGCCTCTGGGTTTCTGTATCCCCTAAGAGAGAGAAATATGAAGCGACTATTTCCAGGAGATTCTAAAGCCCTAGTCAGCTTTCAGATTCTGCCACTGAAATGTTTTCTCCAGGTTCCTCTTTCCAGTAGGATGTCCTTTGGGGGCTGCGGAATTGCCGACAGGCATCCTTGAAGGAGAGGGGCCACTGGAATACAGAAGAGTCAGTGAGGGCATCTCAGGTCCATGAAAATGGAATGAACAGAATTGCTGAGAATTTTTCATAATAGAGAATGGACTTCTGCTTCTTAACCAGAACAGCAGGGAAGAAGAAGAAGGGGAAGAAATAATTAAAAGAATAATGGTGGCAAGCCTGTGGTGACTTAAATGTCAGGAGAACCTAATTTGCCCCGTAGAAAATTTAGCCTTGAAAAGCCCCAGGGCTTCTGACACAGTCTGGGACCGCTGCCCTCTGCAGGCCAGAAGTGGACTGGCAGGCAGCCTGCCACCCACCCAGGCCAGCCTTACATCTTCACCCCGGGCCGTTTTGTGAGTCATCAGTCTGGATCCATTTTCTCATGTTAAAATGGGCAAACTACTTCTTTCCTTCTGTTTTATCAGGATAATGGTGCCCTGGATGGTTTGGGGTTTTGTTTGTTTGTTTCCGGGGCCGGGCGGGGGTGTGGGGGGTGTGTTTTGTTTTAGATCACATTTTAGAAAAAAATTTTTTTAACAAGAGAGAAAGAGTTCGCCCAGAGTCCTGCTGCCTTGGCATCCTCTGTCCAGTCCTTGTCTGTTGGCAGATGTAACTGTTTACACACAGTTGTTGTCATTTTCAGCAACGACAGAAATTGTTTCTAAAGAATAAATTACCCTCATTCTCTCCGTCTCTCTGGCCCCTTCCGTGGGTTCCCTTGGGAGAGATGAATATTGCCTTGCCTGGGCGCCCTAGGGCACCCTTTCAAGGCAGATGCCTTCCGCTTTCTTCTTGGAGGGCAGCCCCCAGCCTTTGTCATGGGGGAAACGTGATAGCCTGGGAAACGTGCGCTCCCCCAGCCAGGGTTCAGTAAGAGCCTCTCCATTCACAGCCGGTGAAGACCATTGAAAGCAAAGGGCATCTAATAATCGAGTTTGGTGTTTTATTTCTAGCCTCAGTATCACCCCAGTCTTCACCCCAGCCAGCCTCGGTGGCACCCGCACTCTCCAAACATCAGGTAAGTACCTGAGCTCATAGAGCCGTCCTTCCCAATCTCTCCTTTTCTACTTAGTTATGAATTGAAATTCTGTATCAGAAACAACTGTTTAAGAGTCGTCTTGTCCCGGAAGAGATGAATAACTTGCAAAGCAAAATAAGCCGGTGATGGGTCTGGATTTACTAAAGTTATGCTTGACGAAATAAAAATGAACTGGGTGGGGTTTTTTGTTTTGTTTTAGTCATTCTAACCTCAGATATTTTGGGTTTGGTTTTATGTTTGAAATGTTACTTAAAATTTCTAAGTAACGTTTTCCTGTCCTGAGAATTCATTTACTAAAAATAAGACTAAGGCTCAGGGACTTTTGTTGTGGGATTTTTTTTTTTTTTTTGGTTGTGGGATTTTTTTTTTTTTTTTTTTTTGGTTGTGGGATTTTTTTGTTGGTTGTGGGATTTTTTTTTTTTTTGGTTGTGGGATTTTGTTTTTTTCAGGGATGGGGTGGAGGGTTGCTTTTTGTGGTGACGGATCTTTTTCTAAACCTAGGGGTCGGTAAACTTTTTCTGTAAAGGGCCAGATAGTCGATATTTTCAGCTTTGTGGTCTCTGTCACAGCTACTCAACTCTGCCATGGTAGCTTGAAAGCAGCCACAGACGATACAGAAGTGAATGGGCCTGATTGTGTTCCCATAAAGCTTATTTATGAAAATAGACAGTGTGGGATTTAGGCTGAGGGCCGTGTTTACCCACCTCTGCCCTAACCTACCACAGTCCTTCCTAAGTAAACTGGCACCTGCCTTGTTGCATTTACGGTTAAGCTTGAGATTTTTTTTAATGCCAGCTTTGTAAAGGCAAACGTTCCTTTCATGATTTGAATTTCAGATCAGTCTTAATTGGTGTTTATGTGTGAAGCTCTTTCAGAAACATAGTTGGTGAATTCAGTTTGCAGAAAGTTATTTCTTAGTGAGATTGCTAGCCTTGCTCCTCGAGAAAGTGCGGCGAATGGAGTGATGGGAATAAATCCATTGAGAACAGGGCAAATGAGAGCAGTTAGTTCTTGATAGATAGTTCTTACCAAGTTTGCTGGGGATCCTGTAGGACAACAGTGCAGTTTGATCATAAGCACTTGATATTCATGTAACATTTAAAAGCAAGTGAAACTAGTGAAGTAATACTTCTAAATGTTTCTGTGTTGCAAAGGCCGTTTCTTTTCCAGACATGAGACACAGAGAGATCTATAGAAATGCTTTTTAATTTAACCTTGTGTTTACAAAATTGAACACTTATTTTTGCCTGTTTTACCATATTGGTTTCCTTGTGAGGCAGACCTGGCTGGGAATGCTAGGGAGGCTGGACCGGTGCTGCTCGCAGGTGGCCCTGCTGCCTGGCAGTACCAGTGTCACCTGCAAACTTGTTCATGCAGAGTCCCAGCTCCCCCCAGACCTGCTGCATCAGAATCTCTGGGGGTGGTTCCCAGCATATTGTGCTTTATCAGACTCTCCAGGAAAGGAGAATTATTTGGTCCAGCACTTTTGGAAAATGCTGCTTGAGGCGTTCACAGTGTCCGTTCACATGGCAACAGTTCTTGAGAATTTCCGTAGAAAAGGAACCTTTTTCACCACCGCCTCGCTTTCCCCAGACCGACTTGATCATCAGACACCCTTTGAGGGATGATGGTACAGCCAAGGGCAGAGCTGTTCTCAACTTGGAAGTTGATAGAGGACCCACATCTGAATTTTTTAAATACTTGAAAGTAGAAAACCCATTCATTTCCATCTGAAAGCCATCCCCATTTATGTGGTTCATGGTTTTTCTTGTCCGTTTCCTTTGTGCTTGTGTTGTTTCACTCACCTCTCTGCATTGTCTTCATACCCCCACTGACCACTCACTCTGCGAACAAAACAGGCCATCCTTTCAGGATGACAGGCCGCATTGGAAAGCATCGGCCACTGGAGATGACAGCCATTTCGATTATGTCCACGACCAGAACCAGAAGAACTTAGGAGGAATGCAAAGTATGATGTATCGAGATAAACTCATGACTGCACTTTGAGAGACTGAAGCGTCTTACTTCCATTCACCATCATAGTTTCGTTACATCCCATGGAAAGTGTCTTGGCATCCCGTGGACGTGTTTGTAGAAATGTCTTCTAGGAATAGTTCTGAAAGGTGTTTTCCGTGTCTGTGTAAATATTTTGAAAATAACCCCAGTAGGTAGCCCTAACTTACTGACTGCATTCTCAAAAAATGAAGGTAGTTAAAGGCTCAGGAATCGTTCTGATATTCTGATTTTAAAATTGGAGTATAAGTCTGTGTTTATCGTATTGCCGTGTACCTGTTGTTTCTTTGTTATTTAATGAATGGGACCAAAGAAAACCAGAAAAACTTAGGAAGATCGCTCCGTAGAGAGTACCATATAGTACAGTGGTGGGCATTGAGGTCACTGGGGGCCCAGCCTCTGCCATTGTGTGATCTTGGACAGACCATCTCCCCTCTGTTGGCCTCATTTTCCCCGTCTGAAAAGAGCAAGTTGGACTAAATGATCACAAGATCCTCTCTGGCTCTACAGTTCTGTGATCTATCAACGTTTCATATTCTTAGGCTGAGGACATAACATTCACACCTTCTTTAACAGAGGGTTACCTCTTTCAAAAGCTGAATAAAGTATATAACATGTTAAAGGTTATATCAATACAGGGAGATTTTGAATTTCCTATCTTAAAGCAGTTTAGTCATTTTGAATTCTCGCAGGTTTATTAATCAGAAATCACATAGCCTTTATTTTTATAGAAGTTGCTGCGCAAGTACAAGAATAATTTTTTAATGTCTTAACGATTGGTGCTGCTAACTTGCGTGCTTTCAGAAGACATAATTATGAATGCACACTGTCAATATATAGAGTTCAAGGGTTGGTTTTTATCCTAGGCTTCATTCTTTTAAGAAGCAACATGCAATATGAGATGCATTTATGGCTCAAATTGAAGCGTGTAAAATTTTAGTGAAGTTGTGCCAAAGCATCCCGTGCAAGAGGATAGGAGGGTGTTGCACAGTCTTTCTGTAGAACCAGAAATCAATATGTTGCCTTTTAGGGTAGAACTCGTACCAAACTCTTTATTTCCCGCCCCCGTTTCAAGCCCCCGAGTAAGACCTTTTTTTCCTCCTGTTAGGTAGGCCTGAGATACTTTCCTTAGTATTTTTGTGAAATCAATTCTTGTGCCATTTTTTATATATATAATTGTAATTTGGCCCTTTTAAGCCTTTTTAAAAAAAAATGTGTTTCCCTCCCTTGAGATAGTTTATTGCCAAAATCTGATCTTTTTTTTTTTGGTTACCACAAAAATCTATCCAGAAGGAGGGAATCAGCTGCACACCGTGCACAGTGGAGTTGATCACCTATAAACGCTCCCTAAGATACATGTTTACAGGTGTATTTCCTTTTAGCAGATGTTTTGGTCCTCAGTTTACGTACTGCATACAGATGATTGTGTTCTGAATCTTTTGATTTCATTGATACATTTTTACAAATGTGTTTGTGAGGAATAAAGATTATTCTTGCTTTTTTTTTTTTTTTTGACTCCATCTTCCTTTTATGCTGCACAGGAGGTATCATTTGTGGATGAAGTAGGTGATGGGACTTTGGAAGTCTGAAGGTGAACATTCAGTTAGGTGGCATGGAGAAAACTCATCCTGGAATGAGGTTGCTCTTAGGAAGGGTGGCCCTTTTTGTAGACTCCGTGGCTGAGGTGTTTATTCATCTGGGGCAGCTTCGGTGAAGGTTCTGATCACAGGTGGCAGTGGGGCTCCCGCTGTAACAGTCCTGTGGTGAGGGTGGGTGTTTGCCCTGGTGATTGCTGCTGTCCCGGGAGAGAGACCTCCAAACCTGTGTCTGTGGCCTCCTGGAGATTGTGTACGCTTATCTAATAACCTCTAATAAATACCTTTCTGCCTGAAGTACCTTGAGTGGATTCAATTGTCTGCAACCAAGAGGTCTAACCAGTGTGCATACATGTTAATTGTTAAAGGAAGCGTACGGTTTTCATCCTTCAACTTGGCGGACCTTTCTCTACTGCATTTGACAGCGGTGACCACTCACTCACAGCTTCTTGAAACTAATCTCTTGATTTCTGTGATCTCTGCTTCTCTAGCCCTTGGACTTTTTCTTCCGTCTTTGTCACAGCCTCTTCTGTCTTCCTGTTAAATATTGGTGTTCTCCCAGGGTTCTTCCTCTGCCCACTGCTTTTCTCCCTGATCACAGTCTACCTGCCCTTCTCATCTTGTCAAGATTTTATAAGTACTGTTGACTCTGAAGCTATTATCTCTAATGCAAACTACTCTGTGAGGTTTTATACTGACATGTCAACCTCTATATCCTTGTACACCTCAGACGTCACATGGCAAAACTTAAATTCATCCTCTTTTACTGAAAAAAACAAAACACAATAACTTCACTTGAATTCTCTTCTGTCTCACCAGGGTAAGCATTTATACATCATCCACAGCTCCTCTCCCTTTTGCCGCCCATGTCCAGGCAGTCCTCAGGTCTGTTCAGCTTGCCTCCTTAGTATTTGTATGTAGCCCTTCCTCCCTCCTTATCAACACTGATCTTGGAGTAGCATCTTCTGTCTGGCACTGATCTCTCTGACTCCAGTCTCCCGACGAGCTCATTCTCCTCGCAATCACTGGAGTGATCTTTCTAGAACACCGTCTGATTGCGTCCTTGCAGTGCTTGATATCTGCCGGGGTTCTCCATGACCCACAAGATGAAGTCCAAGCCCTTCTCTGGAATTCCCCCGCTATCTGCTCCTGTCCTGTTGCTCTAGCTAGCGTATTTTCCCCCCATTTCTCACCCTCCTGTTTAAACTCCTACAACACCAAACTGCTTGTAGTTCCTGGCATTCACCATACCCTGCTGTTACTCCCATCTGTGCCTTTGCAAATACTGTTCCTTCTGCCGAAAATGCTGTCACTCCCATCCTCTTTACCCAACTCCTGCTCATCCCTTAAGCCTCTGCTCAGACGCTGGCTCTCTTCTCCCAGGGACTCTGACTGCCTCCACCCGCCTCTGCAAATTGGGCTAGTTCCTGTGCTCTGCTCCTCTACTTCCCCAGCCCCCGTGTATATCTATGATGTATTCACTATTTTGTGTTAAAACTGCCTTTCTTATTCATCTCATCTTGGAGGCTGTACGTTCCTTAAGTGTAAGCTTTGTGTCACACTCTCCTTTGTTCCCCGGTGCCTGATGAGTAGCAGGTGCTCAATGAATGTCTGCTCAGCAGATGAATTACTCTGCATTCATTCTAAAGGAAACATCTAACCAGATGACAGGCAGGAACACATCACTTCTGAGCTGGTCTGAAGGTATCTGAACAACTGTATCCAGCTGGGAGCATCATCTTTTGAGCAGGACTTTGCCCACCACGTGCGTTCTGGATTCATCTGCTAAATGTGACTATTATTCACTGTGCCCACGGCGTTCTCATGGGAGGCTTCGCTATAATTTTGAGTGGGGCAAACGACGGTCCAGCCATGTGATACTGGAAACGCCGGTAGGTTGACACTGATCCACAGAAATGTACAGGGGCTAGTAGCCAGATGTGCGCTTCAAACTCTGCATGTGTCACTTCACTTGATCTTCCCAACTGCTCTGTGAGGTGGGTGATATTCTTTTCACACGTGGGGAAGTTCAGGCTTAGGGTCTAACCAAGCAGCTTGCCCATGGTCACTCAGAATTCTGACTTCAAAGTCTGTGTTCTCCGCTCCTGTGCTCTCACCGCTAATTATTCCACCATTTGGGACCCTGTCCATCCACATCTCCAGGAGACTGTTACTAGATGATGTTGAAGAGTTCACTCCACTGAAATCCAGAACTACCAGAAAGCCACCTTCCACCACTATCAGTGTAGTGACTGTCTGTCTCTCCTCCACACCAGTGGTCTGTAACCTTGCTCATCACCATCACCAGTGAGCTAGCAACCCTTCCCAATACCCCGCCCGTCCCCTCACCCCTCCTCCAGCAGTCTAGTCACCCTGTCCATGCAGGCATTCGTGTACCAACAGCCCCCTTTTCAAAGGAGCGGAGATTGAGCGTTATTTTCTTAGTGAGCCACTCATTTGATATGATCCCCTTCTTCCTTCCCGAGAGCTCACAAACTGGTCATTTCTTCTGGACTATTACCTGCCAGCAAAACCAAACTCAGTATTCCATAAACTAATTGGATTAGGTCTTTGCATTTTTGAAACTCAGTTACTTACTGGTCTTGATCATCCACTGTTTTTCTGTGATCCCTGAGAATATCTAACAGTGAATTGACAGTATCGTCACATTGATGTAATTCATGTGGACTGGAAGTCTTGAAATCATGTCAGGTAATTACCGTGGCCTTCAAAACCCTCTTGCTTGTTTCATTTCTTGGTCTACCACTTCCACTGAAAATGGTCCTCCTTAACAGTGAAGATGAAGGAGTAAGGACAGTACAGGAGTCCTTTGTTTTTCATGCCTGTTAATATCCCACCATGCTTCCAGGTCAGTGACTCCAGCCTCCTGGGCCCTGCTCTGAGCACAACAAATGATAGATCCTTTTTGTTGCCCTTAATTTTTCCAGCTTTTAACTAGTCTTTTAAGATCTGAGCTCGTCAAAGAGCTCCTTGAGCAGCCGCATTGATCCATTTGGATGAGTATTTCCCACACGGCTCTAAGTGAATTCCCTGACTGACTGAATCTTCCAAAAGTACCAGGTAAATACCCTAAATAGCCCTAGAATGATTTGCTTCCACCATTTTGCTCTAGGAGGCAACAAATGCCTAGGCAAGGTATAAGGGGGCAGAGATAGAGAAAAAGCAAACTGCAGCTAAAGAAAGGAAAGTCCCTTCGCACATGAAAGGTGGCACGTTTTAAGAAGCCCCAGCATTATCTAAAAGGTGAAATAGAGGTGAAATTGACATTCAGCTGAGACTCCACTAAAGAAGCAGTCCTCAACAATTCTGCAAGAAGGCCCATTTCCCCCCAAATTAGGAAGCCAAATAATCGCTTGGACAGCTTGTTAGAAATGGAGGTTGTGAGGCTCTATTTAGGGGGTCAGGGTGAGACCTAAGAACCTTCCTTTTAGTGGTCACTCCAAGGAGAGTCTGAGGTGGGCAGGCGCAGGACCACACTTTGGAAAAGCACAGCTTCCTGTCTTGTTATGTTTGCCCTTGTTTTAGTGGCTCAATTTTTAACTAATTAGAGGCCAACTCTTTTTCTTTTTCTTTTTTCTTTTTAACATCTCTATTGGAGTATAATTGCTTTACAATGGTGTGTTAGTTTCTGCTTTCTAACAAAGTGAATCAGTTATACATGTACATATTCTTTTTCTTAAAGAGGCATGATGTTCAAAAGTAAATGGACGGGGACTTCCCTGGTGGCGCAGTGGTTAAGAATCCGCCTGTTGATGCAGGGGACACGGGTTTGAGCCCTGGTCCGGGAAGATCCCACATGCCGCAGAGCAACTAAGCCCGTGCACCACAACTACTGAGCCTGCGCTCTAGAGCCCGTGAGCCACAACTACTGAGCCCGTGCGCCACAACTACTGAAGCTTGCGCGCCGAGAGCTCGTGCTCCACAACAAGAGAAGCCACCACAATGAGAAGCCTGTGCACTGCAACGAAGAGTAGCCCCGGCTCGCAGCAACTAGAGAAAGCCTACGCGCAGCAACGAAGACCCAACGCAGCCAAAAATAAATTTAAAAAAAAGTAAACAGACGGATACATCATAATCAGCTACATCTGTCTCCTCAGCATAGCTTTGCACTTCCTTGGGCTCATGGTGAAGCAGAAGAATGTAAGAATTCTAGTGGTTCTTTATATGACTTTAATTTCATCACAACGTCCCTCCCCCAAAATCTGTCAAACCAAGACTTAGGTCATTGTTGGGCCCTCCTGCTGAATTGAGAGGCTAGTGAATTCCAACCACTCGAGGAGGAGAGGGCATAGCACACCCCAATCTAAGGACCCGTGCCAAGATTAGAGCCCACGGTGGGGTAACAGGTGGAAGTTTACGGAAGCAAAATGGCAGGCTGTTGCAGGCTCATGAGAGAAGACTGCAGAATCCAGTGTGGAGTGGTGATTTTGTTGGAGCACTTTGGACACGCTTTGGAATCTCAGGTAGTTGGAATCCCAGCTTTGCCCCTCACTAGCCGTGTGACCTTTAGCCAGTTTCTTATCTTCTCTATGCCTCATTTTCCTCATCCCAAAATGGAATTTAACAATGTCTCACTGTTATGAGAATTAAATGGCACTGTATGTGTAAGGTGCTTTGCACAATGTTTGATGCTAGCTGGTAGCAATTTTTAGCAGTTTTTGAGATTTAAGGCCTTAGCAGCCCATGTAGTGAGAAGCAGGACAAGGGGATTCAAAGTCTAGCTCAAGGAATGGTGTATCTCCTAGGTTGATGGGTTAAGATGTATGGTCTAAGTTTAGCAACAGAAAGGGGTGCTTCATTCCAAAGGAAAGGTCACATGGAAGAGAGTTCACACAATAGGTAAAGACACAGCTCTGAAACTCTAACAAGTGAAAAGCAGAAACAGCATGGGGATGTTTTCAGAGGAGATAAAAGGAAATAGAAATGATATTTCTGTCTGAGAATACCAAGAAATAACTGTCCAGGCAGAATGTGGGCAATGCTTTCCGACCTGCAAGTGGGAGAATGGCCCTAGGGAAGGAATTGGTGAGACCACAGAGAATCCATTCTGCTGGGACATTTGGGACTCAGAAGTTGAGAGAATTGAAACAGATCTGCTCAGTTCCCAGCCTGTCCCAACTTGAGATTTCATCTTACACAAAGCAGAGGAAGCTTTTAACTATTTGGAGACTAAGTAGAAAGTAATAAAGAGAACTGCTGTGCTATTCAACCTTTTTTAGTAAGTAATACAGACAGTGGTAAAAATTCAAAACTATCCAAAAGTTACTTTTCCTTTCCACCCTCTTATTCCCTAGTTTTCCCCAGAGACAAACATTGTTAGCATTTCTTGTCAATCTAGAGCTATTCTGTGTTTAAACAGGCACATATTTATTTAACCAATCAATACTGATGGACATTTAGGCTGCCCTGCATCTCTAAAATGACAGCTTTGCCGCCATCCTTATACACGTCGTGCACCTGAGCAAATCCATCTGTAGAATAAATTCCTTACAAGTAGAGATGCTGGGCCAAAAGGAATGCACGTATTTAATTTAGATGTTGCCTAATGAAGTTCCCCTCCAAAGATATCCTACCTGATTACGCCTCTCGACACTATACACACAACAGCTATTTGACAGGGCCTCTGTGATCCCACAGGAGACATGCGCCTAGCCTTCGCTAACTTTTTTAAAACCTTGCTAGTCTGATGGGTAAAAATCAGAATTTCTGTTTCAGTTGTATTTCTCTGTAAGCAAGGTGGCACACCTTTTTATCATTTTGAATGCCATTTGTTCCTTGTTTACTGTGGAACATCTGGAGGCCCTAATCTTGAGTCGTACCCTTTAATAAAGATCAGACTGATGAAGTAAAATCCGTCATCTTAGCCTTTTTATAGTGAAGAAAGGGAAGCCTGGGAAGAGTCGATCTTTACCAGACATTCTGTGAAAGCAGCTTTCCAGAAGTTCAGGTAACAGTCAGCATGATACCTGCATGCCCTGGAGGTCTGAAAAAGGAAAAGGGGCAGCATGATAATAGCCAGGATGAAGGAATTGATTTCTAATATCCATGTTTCCTTTCCATTTGGGGAGTTGATTAAGAACTGTACACTCAGACACTGTGAATTTCCCTGGTGTATTTGATCAGGGAAGGACGGATTTACATTTAATTACAATTAACATTCTAATATATGGAATCTAAAATCACAGCCACATCGCAGGACTCGCCAGTGGTTTTATTGGGGAAAGGCTGCAGAATTTAAAATACCAAACGGCTTAGTCGAGGCAATCCACTAAAAAGGGTTAGAATAATTAGAGGAACATCCCCGTAGGCTCATGTTACAAGAAACCTGCAGAAACCTACCTAATCCTCCCCTACTGAATAGGGAATGGTTTAAACATCCACTTTGTACTGCTGAGACCTCAAAAGCAAGAGGTGTTGCTATGCTAACGGCTCCACTAGCCAGTTGCATTCCGTGGCTGGATAAAGACGCTGTAACTATATTTAAGGCAATTTTAAAAGCCCTTAAAATTAGGCCCAGTGTATGGCTTCAGAGGCTAACTAGGGGAGTTTGTAATAGAAGCTTCTGAAGAACCTACAAGAATTGGGGAACAGCGAGAGGACCATTTGAAGAGATTTTTAAGCACGAATGAAAACCAAAATAGATTAATCCTCATCTGTATCCCCTCAGGACCTCGTACCCCACATTCAGCTCCGGCTCACACTTGGTCTTGTGCAATTAGAATGTCCAGGACCTGCCCTGAACAGAGTCTGCATTTTATTCATCCAACTTGAACTTCTTTCTGGAATGAATCATCATTTCATTCATTTGGGTGAGTTGGATGGTGTCTGCCGAGTGGAAAAAAATAACACTCGCAGCTCATGTCCGATTCTGCCATAACTCTTGCAGAGTGCAAAGGGTGATAAAGAACGGGCTCTTTCGACATTATTTTACACACTAGCAGCTGTGCTTCCATGGCAACGATAATTTTGTCTTACTGTTCCTTGAGGGCTCCCGTGTGATGCTATTGGGGTATGCATTTAAAGCAGTGGCTAGGGGCAAATCCGTTAATGCTGTTCCCCACCTGAAGAAAGAAAGAAAAGAAAATGAATCTTCTTTTAAGGCAGAGAGTGAGCACTGATATGCAGAAATGAGAGGCAAAAAGAAAATCTGTAAGAAACCAAGGGAAAACAGTGTTGGATTTGTTAGAAGTGAATGCTGTGAAGGAAAACAGCAATATTTATGTCAGTATTTTTTTCCTTAAGGCAGGAAAAAGATTGAGTACATTCTTAGTCATGAGCCTCTGTGCAAAAGTGAACTCATGAAATATTTATTCTTTGGACTCAGATCCTGAAATTTATCTGGAATTGCTAAAGTCCTAGATCTCACCGCAAAGTTACAGAGCCCTTCCTCACAGCTTCTTGCTGTCTCCTACACAGACAATTAGAATAAGACATCGTAAAACTTAGCAAGAACAATATCAAGGTAAAATCGATTTTCTGGCAGAAAATGTTCAAGGCCTGCTTGTCTGCTTACAGCCATTCATCGACACCAATGGATACCAGTTTCACCAAAGGAAAACTCCAGACTCAGAGATGGGGGCACACATCCTACCGTAGCTCACACGGGACAGAGACCCCGTTACCACCGAACAAATCGTAAAGGCGCTCATCATTCCTTAAGATGTGGAAATTTTACTCTGCAGTTTTGCCGAGACCATCATGTATTGTTAAGAACAACTGGGGAATTCGTGACCAGAGTGAAGCTTTTATGAACTGACACTTGATAAATTACCTAGGGAGAGTTCAATTTTAATGCACTACACCATTCATCCAACAAATATTTACTCCGCTGCCTCACTGTGCCAGGTACTGTATAGATGCTGGGAATTGCTATTGAGGAAGACACCGTCTTTGGCTCCAGGCACCTAGTAAACTAATGAAAACAAGAGCTCCCAGTCTACTGTGGATTCAGATAGCACCTGTGCTAACACTAACTGGACAGTTCCGAGTTGATTGCCTGGAAAATGTTGAAAGAAATACAAATTGGGAAAAAAAAATTTCTGCCAGTTAGTAATCCATATAAAAGAGTAAATAATGCCAAAAAACGTAATCTTGACCTTTTCAGACAAGAGGAAAATGAGGTAGGGGCATCGTTTCTCTCTAGTCGCTTTTAAAAAAGTAAAACCACTAAGTTAGTGTAAGAAATCATCCCAAATTAATAGACCTAACATTCGTAATGTGTCACATTTCTAAGATGTTGGTGCAATTTTCTTCTCAAACCCATTATGAAAAAGGTACAGTTTTTCAATTATACTCTTACTATCAGATAGTATGTTTGCACTAAATTCAATAAGAACTTGTAGCAACATGTTGGTGTAATGCCTACTCTGTTTAGTCTCTGCTAAATTAAAATGGAAATGAGTGACAGGTATCCTGGAAACCAGGATGGGTAAATGCACCTTCTCCTGTCTCTCATCCGGACATGGCAGAGATCAAATTATTTCATTGATCTGTAGTTCCTGAGGTATAAATGCTTAATAAATGACTGTCTGAAAATGCGGTGTCTGGGCAGATAAGTGAAATCAGTTACCTAAGGTCATAGCTAAGGGGCAGCACAACCAAAGCTAAGTGCCAACCAGCATTCTTTTAATGTCATTATACTGCTGCTTTCACCATCCACGTGGCAAAGCAGTGTCTCTTGGCACTGAAGAGAGCACAGGGCTCTATAGTCAGGTTGCCTGGGTTCAAATTCCAGCTCTGCCATTTACTGGTTGTGTGTCTTTGGGAAAGTTAATTAGTCTCTCTGTTCCTGTTTCCTTATCTGTAAAATAAGGAGAGTAATAATTGTTCCTTCTTCAAATGTTGGAAGATTAAGTAAATTCATAGATGGCATAGTGCGGGGCAGTCAGAAGTGTTAGCACTTTTTTTTTCTCCTCTGAGGGCATTAATGCACTAGTGTTCAGCCAGCAGGTATGATTCTGGCTGACACCATCTGCTGTGATAACATGGTACTTGAGGGGATTCTGCTAAGAGAGTCCCAATCAAGAGTCACAGTTCCAGGCTAATGGGCTTAATTATGAACTAGTAATGATGCTTCCCAGCTTTATTTTTTTTTAATTAATTAATTAATTTGTTTTTTGGCTGCATTGGATCTTCGTTGCTGCGTGCGGGCTTTCTCTAGTTGCGGCGAGGGGGGGCTACTCTTTGTTGCAGTGTGCAGGCTTCTCATTGCGGTGGCTTCTTTTGTTGCGGAGCATGGGCTCTAGGCACGCAGCCTTCAGTAGTTGGGGCACATGGGCTCAGTAGTTGTGGCGCATGGGCTCTAGAGCACAGGCTCAGTAGTTGTGGCACATGGGCTCAGTAGTTGTGGCTTGCAGGCTCTTGAACACAGGCTCAGCAGTTGTGGTGCACGGGCTTAGTTGCGGCATGTGGGAGCTTCCCAGGCCAGGGCTCGAACCCATGTCCCTTGCATTGGCAGGCGGATTCTTAACCACTGTGCCACCAGGGAAGCCCCTGCTTCCCAGCTTTTTCTTGTCCTTGGCACCCATAGGAAATGTGTTGTTGTATAGCACACTGGGGTAAGCAGACAAGGGTGCTTGAGGCTCCCGGCGCCCCCGGTCCTGTCCCCTTGCTCCAACAACTGAGAGAATGAACGGTTCATCCCACTTGCCACCTTCTGAGGCCTATCAGTTGGGAAGCTTTACTGTGTGTCAGCAACTCCTTGATGCTTTAGTTCTGATTCGGAACATGGAGGTGTCCCCACTTAGGCTAAAAGTAAATTAGGTGCCAGTTTGCCCCAACCAGGCTCTTCTGGAAGGTGTTTAGAGACCTTATGTGCTGCTGTGTGGGCTGCACAGAAGCTCTTCTTGCCTCCAGGAAGCCTGCTATGAAGTTGAGACATGTGCCAGGATAGGTAAAAGAGTAACTGAGTACAGGCAGCACCTAAGGGTGAACTGAGCAATCCAGAGAAGATGCCAGACGACTTTGGACAGAGAGGATGTTCCCTGTGTCCTCCTAAGAGACTTCAAGCTGGCACATCACAAATGGGGGACTTCTTGGCCATCCAGACAGTGGAGTTCCGTTAAAAGCAGAGCATCTGTTGAGGCTTTGGCCTTTCTAGCTGATGATTTGGTTGTTTGGAAGGTAGAAGAAACACTGCCCTGCCGGTCAGCAAGGAAGACTGGGTTGGAAGTGTATAAGTGACAAGACCCTTGGAAGAAAATGACCCTGGTGTCTTAGAATCATTAATATGAAATGAGTGGAATTCAGGGTTTAATCTTCCATGTATTCTAATCTTTAGAAGATCAGATTTCAGAAATGTTAAACAAGGGTAGATCTAAAAGGGAATATTTTTCACATGGACTATGAATATATCAGATAGTCTGAAAGATGAAGGCATTCAGAGCCCACAATTTAAAACAGTATTTTAAAGAGAAGGAAGGTAGAACATATGACCAAAAACAAAGGGGCAGAGACCTTTTTTTTTTTTTTTTTTTTGCGGTACGCGGGCCTCTCACTGTTGTGGCCTCTCCCGTTGCGGAGCACAGGCTCCGGATGTGCAGGCTCCGGACGCGCAGGCTCAGCGGCCATGGCTTACAGGCCCAGCCACTCTGCGGCATGTGGGATCTTCCCGGACCGGGGCATGAATGAACCCGCATCCCCTGCATTGGCAGGCGGACTCTCAACCACTGCACCACCAGGGAAGCCCAGAGACCTTTTTTTTAAAAAGGACTTCTGTAGATGCACATTTTGGTCAGAGCAAAATGATGAACAATTTAATAGCAGAGCCATCTTGAGGATGGTATGTGAGATTAACAGGACAGAAGAAGAGCTGCTCAATTTCTGTTTTGTTTTTCTCTTTTTCAACAAGGAAGCCAGTCAGTATACTAACTGCAGAAAGGTGAAAAGAACAAAGAGAATGAAACTGAAGTCCAAGATAAGAGAGAGAGTAGTCAGGAAATATTTTACTGCTTTACAGTTAGTCTTCAAGTTGAGAAAAATGGCCTTGAAGAAAATTTGCATGTGTCATTGCTGAGCCAGCACCAGCACACTTTGAAAAACTATGGAGTCTTGGGGAAATGCCAAAAGAATAGACAGGGAAATGTCATACAGATTCTTGAAAAATGAATTCTAAAACCTGGAGTGATAAGCTTGATGGTAGTACCAAGAAAAGTTTGAGAACAGATTCTTTTTTAAGCACTTAGTAAAGTAATGTTCACTTAGGAACAGAATGGATTTGTTCAGAGTAAGTCATGCTAATCTTCCAAGATTCTTAGTAGGCTAACAGTAGAAGGACTGTCTCTAACCTAATAAGTAGAATTTGTCACAAATCAACATTTAATTTAGATTGTAGATTTAAGATAATCTACATACTTCAGAAATAAGACAAAGATGATTGCTAATATTCAGTATCATTCTAGAGACCTTACCAATGCAATAAGCCAGGAAAACAAAATAAAGAATAAATGCTGGGAAGGAAGAAACAAAATTCATGTGATTATCCTAAAATACAAGTGAATTCCAATTAATAAGAGTTCAGCAAGGTGACCAGAGGTAGAAATACCTTAAAGTCAGTAGTTTCATATATCTAGTAGTAAAAAAAAATTAGAGAAAATGTAATAATTCATGAGATCCCATTTTCAATTGTGACAAAACTGATATATGGATAGGAATAAAGTTAATAAGATATGTTCCATACCTTTATGGAAAAGTTAAAAATTCTGACTGAAGGACATTTAAGAAGATCTAAATAAATGGTGAGAAATACCTTATGAATACGTTCTCCCAAATTGATCCATTATATTTAATGCTGCAAATCATAATTCCAATGGGATTTTTTTGGTAGTAACTTGAATTGTAAAGTAATCTGGAAGACTGAGTGCATGATAATAGCCAAGAAAAAACAAAAGAAAAAGAAAAACGATGTGTGAAAGGAAACAGGATTTGTACTATCAGATATTAAAAAGCCCAAATATTAGCACAAAAGTAATTAAGAGAGTCTGGTGCTGGTTTAGCAATAAATAAATAGTTCAATAAAAATATGAAGAATCCAAGGCTTCCCTGGTGGCGCAGTGGTTGAGAGTCCACCTGGCGATGCAGGGGACGCGGGTTCGTGCCCCGGTCGAGGAAGGTCCCACATGCTGCGGAGCGGCTGGGCCCGTGAGCCATGGTCGCTGAGCCTGCGCGTCTGGAGCCTGTGCTCCGCAACGGGGGAGGCCACAGCGGTGAGAGGCTCGCATACCACAAAAAAAAAAAAAAAATATGAAGAATCCAGGGCTTCTCTGGTGGCACAGTGGTTAAGAATCCACCTGCCAATGCAGGGGACATGGGTTTGAGCCCTGGTCCGGGAAGATCCCACATGCCGCAGAGCAGGTAAGCCCGTGCGCCACACTACTGAGCTTACGCTCTAGAGCCCGCGAGCCACAACTGCTTAGCCCACGTGCCTAGAGCCCATGCTCTGCAACAAAAGAAGCCACTGCAATGAGAAGACCGTGCACCGCAACGAAGAGTAGCCCCCGCTCACCACCAACTAGACAAAGCCCGCGTGCAGCAACGAAAACCCAACGCAGCCAAAAATAAATAAATAAAAAATTTTAAAAATCATTAAAAAAAAATATGAAGAATCCAGAAATAGATACAGGTAGATAATTGTGTATCAGTCATGGACAATCAGAACTGAAATCACTCTTGGCAGGTTTCTTACAGAGGGAATTTGATACAGGGAATTGATTGCATAAGGGATGAAGAACTAAGTAGCTAAAGTGACCAGTGAGGCAACCCAGAAATTAGCAACAGTAGAACCTGCTTATCACTCCTAGAGCTGGAGAGACAAAGAAATATGGCAGTATTCCAGAGCCCAGGAGCTGGAGCCACAGGGAGTCAGTCTAGTGAAAGCTGAAGCCCTAGGGGACTCAACTACTGCCGAAAACATCCCCTGAGGTAGAAAGAGATGAGGGAGAAATACTTAGCTCCTTTTCCTACCCTCCAGTCTCTGTCAGTGCCTCCCATTGGTCAAACCTACATAGCAACCCAAGGGCAGGGAAACTGGGAAATGCATTTCCTTGGAAATACAGCAGGTCAGGGGCACTCAGGGAGGGTAAGGTAAAGGTAAGGAGAGAGGTGTCCAACCCAGCCTGGGGAGGAGCCAATAAAGAAGAATTTATTTAGATATTGTGAGGCAAAGGTCTCTTTTTTCCTGAAATGAAGAACCAGTTGTCTTAACGTCACCCAAGGACATGAAAACATGTGATAGGACAGTCTCTATCATTGGGAAGACAAGATGTGTACACAAAGATGTCTGAGGCAGTGGGGTTCTAAGGAGGTCTTGGGATTTTCCTGATGAGTGCATTTGCTGCCTTAAATAGAAGCCGAGGCAGATGGGAAGATGTAGCAGATGGACGGCACTTGGGGCACTTGGCAAGCAGAGAGGTGCGAGTCCTGGATTGTGTCCCAGACTCAGCCAGTTACCCACTGTGTGACCTGGTCACCTCATCCCCCAGTGGGTCCCCGTTTCCCCATATGCAAAGTGAGGAGGTTGGACTAGGGCCTTGTGTCTCAGCCCTGGCTGCACATTGGATTTAGAGATAGATGACGTAATTAGCCAGGGTAAGGGTTGTACACTGATAGTTTACAAAATCTCCCTTGGTTGATTTTTTAATCAGCTTTATTAAGATATAAATTAGATACCATGCAACTCACCAATTCAAATTGTACAATTTAATAGTTTTAGCGTTTTCACAGAGCAGTACAGTCACTACAGTCTAATCTTAGAGTATTTTAACTTCTAAAAGAGACCCCAAAGCCATTAGCGGTCACTTCCTATTTCTCCCCATCCTCCCCAGTCCTAGTTAACCACTAATCTACTTTCTATCTCTATGCATTTACCCATCTGGACATCTCATATAAATGGAATTATGTTTTCAAGGTTTATTCATGTCATAGCATGGATCAATATTTCATTCCATGTTATAACTGAATAATATTCTGTTGTATGGCTATACCAGATTTTATTTATCTGTTCATCAGTTGGTGGACATTTGGGTTGTTTCTACCTGTTGGCTCTTGTGAATAATGCTGCTGGGAATATTCATGTGCAAGTCTTTGGACATGTTTTTATTTCTCTTGGGTATATACCTGGGAATGGAATTTCTGGGGCGTATGGTAACTCTGTGCTTAACCTTTCTGAGAAACTGCCAGGCTGACTTCCAAAGCAGCTGTGCCATTTTACATTCCCACCAGCAGTGCAGAGGGTTTCCTCTGGTGCTTTTCATATTCATCCAGAATTTAAAACCACCTAACTGGATGATATCTGAGTGGCCCTGTTTCTACAATGCTATGATTTTTTTTTTAATCCAAGATTAGATCCCCAGGGCTACCCACAGAAGCCCACGTCACCCAGACGTGGCTGAGCTGTAGAGTGTATGATTGGTTCCTCAGAGCACCCTGATAACTCCCAGCCTTAGTTTTAAGAGAAAGCCGTGTAAGTTCTGTGTTCCAGCTCAGGACCCTCCCCCATCCCTGCCCTGCGCAGGTCATAGTCCTGGCGATGGATTCTGGAGGATTATTCTGAATGATCATACTGTTATTATACTAAATACTGTAACTATTATAATATAATAATTAATATAACAATGGTATAATCATATTATAATGATTATAATGTTATAACGTTATAAACCTCAATAATTATCCCATTTTTCAGTATGCAACACATTTTGATTGAGTACCACATGTCTGGCCTGCTGGGATCCCAGAGTCAGGCAGGGGAGAGGCTCTGGTGGGATTAGGCAGGGCTGTAAAAGTCCCCCAACCATGCATCTGCAGAGCTGTGTCCACCCCTAATGCAGTCAAGGACATCCCATAGGACACATTCCCCCGAGTAGGAACACTAACTTTTCTAGAGTTGGAAGTAGAATGGGAGTAGGGGCTTCCCCCAAGAGAAGGGAGGAGAAGAAACTAGATCTGGTTCAACTTCTCACTTCACATCTAGTAACAGGGCACGTTACTCACCTTCACTAAGTCCCACTGTAAAAGGAGGTGGCAGCAGCTTCCTTGCAGGGTAACTGTAAAAGAAAAGCATTAACGCGCCTAGCACGTGCTAGGCACATTAGCAGCCCCCTTCTTCCACACCAGATCCTTTCAACTGCCACCTCATGGAAGCAGGAGCTGATGTGTACATGCCCCTCGTCCATCACCCTCTGAAAACCAGGACTTGTGACCTCCTTTCCAGAATGCCAGAAGCCTGGTGAATCTCAGTCTCTATTGATGGTGAGCACAGAGCTGGCCTCATCTCCTAAACCTTAGCCACTGGGCCCCGAGGCTTGTGGGCTGCTGAGTGCTGCCGGACCCTCTGGGTGGGCTTGACCTTCTCTGAGGTCCCTGTGGACAGGACAGCTGCACAACCCCAGTGGATGCCATTTACATCATAGTTGATGTGAATATCACCTCCTGGAGTTCTGCAGGGAACAGTCCATGAGGCCAGGAACAGTGATTTCCTTAACAGACGCATAACCCCACACAGTGCCATAAGTTAGGATCTCCAGGATGGTCCTCCGTGTATATGAGCTGAGAAAACACCCAGGTCATACCACGCCTGCTTATGAATCTTTGCTCTTCTAGAAACTTACTCTCAGAGATCCAGGCAGCTTCTCTGACCCTCTATTTCTCTTCCCATTTGTCTCTTTCTCAGTCTTCCCCAAAAGTCATGGTAAAGTGAAAATCACACGTTATTAAATACAATTTATCACTCTCTGCACATATATTTATTTCCCTGTTTAACTTTTCACTCTGGATTTCCTGGAAATAAAACACGCACGCACGCACACACACACACACACACACTCACTTTTAACTTGGAAAGACAAGCAGGTACGTGAGACTACAGCTTCATTGCAGGTCTGCGGCAGACATCGCTCATCAGTCACAGCACTCTTTCCTCCCGAGCTGGCACAACCTCAGAATCCTTTCTCGCCTTACGTTCCAAGCAGAGAGTGAGCATCAGTTGGAGATGGCATGGGAGATGATGTCTATTTACCAGTCCTCAGAAATTCTTGCTCAGAACTTTGCACCACTACGTACAGCCCTGAATGTACCCCAGATCTCTACTATAGGACATCTTGTTCCTTGGGTGTTCATTCTCACATTCAGTGAAACCCGTTTGAAGCTCAATCATAGTTTTCCCTCCTCCAAGCAGCCTTCACTCCCAGCATCCTTTTTTCAATTAATGGCATGCCATTTGCCTGGTCCTCCAGGCTAAAAAATTCAAAAATTTCTGACCCCTCCATGTCTCTGTGTTCTCCCCTTCTCAAATCCTGCCAATACCCCCCATCCTGTCACTCTCTTCCTTTCAGTGTTTCTCTGGTTTGTCTCTGCTGCCTAGACCATTATAGTCCCCATTCAGACCTTTAATAGGCTGGCTGCAGTGTAGAAGGAGGGCAGGGTGGAAGATGAGCCTTGAGGTGTAAAGTGTCCCAGGCTGTAGGGAATTTTCTCTGTTCTGAGCTCCCAGTCTCTGTGCCTCCTTAGGACAGATATTATTTTCAACATATTTGAGACACAGGAAAATAATGCCCATGGGATTTGCAGTTCACACCTTTGTCGTCACATCCCAGCTCCACAGCTTCCAGTCATCCTTCCTCCCTCTCTCGCTGCTTCTTTCCTTTTCGCCCTCCCGCCTTCCATTCCTTCCTTTCATCATATATTTATGGAGCACCAATTATGTGCTAGTCAAAGTCTCTACATGTATACAATGGGATATTTAATGTAAAATAGCTAGCCCAGTGCCTGGGATAGAGCAAGTACTGGATAAATAGGTGGGGGAAAGGCTGATTCTCAGACCTGGAAGTGCACCAGAAATCACCTGACCCTGTCACGTCACAGAGGAGGAAACTGAGGCCAGTGCAGCTGTCCGAGGTTCCTGCACAAAGGTGGGCAGAACTAAGACAAGAAGCCAGGCGTCTCGATGACAACTTGGTGCACGTTTTGCTGCCACCATTACTGCCTCCACGAGGGGGGTGGATACCCTTGGTTATGTTTCAGGTTGGAGAGGTGAAGCTGGACTCTGAGCCCAGAAGCCAAAGTCACGCCTTCTTCCACATTCTTACGCACGTGCACACGCACACACGCGCGTGCAGACACACATACACACACACACACGATGTGAGACTGTCCTGAGCCAAGTCTCCAGAAGGCAGCCAGGATGGACCAAAAACCCAGCTCACGGGACAACGTGGGGACAATGGTGCTGTTTCTTCCGGAAAGCATCCTGCATCTGCAGCAGAGGCCTCCTCCGTACCTCCTTCCCCCAGCGCCCACATGCCAGGCCTGCAAGCCCTGCCTGCCCTGCTTCAGAAGCAGCTCAGAGGGCTGCTCTTCCGTCCAGTGAGTTTGTCTAGCCCCACCCCGTCACAGTCTCCTAATGGACTGGGGTGTCTGTCCTCCACGCAGCCCTCAACACGAACTTTCTAAAATGGAACTCCAGTCATGTCTCGCCTTTGCTTAAACCCTTTCCACTCCTCACTTCGCTCCAGCCATCCTGCGCTTTCAACCATCATTCCTTTGCTCAGACTGTTCTTTAGGCCTGTAATAGCCATTTCTACCTTTTCACTTGAAAGACATTCCACAAAACAAGTAAACAAACAAAAAACAGTAACAAGGTAACACACCTTCACTGCTTTAGAGCATGTGAGTTATAAATGAGAGAAAATCAACCACATCCAACAAAAATAAATAAATAGAATTTATTGGACCTTGTAATTAAAAAGGTCAGTGGTAGAACCAGCCTCAGGCAGGGCTGGAACCAGGGGTTCAGATGATACCATTGGGGTGTTTTCTTTCTTTCCATCTAGCTTTACCCTCTGCTCGTCTTGTCTTCCTTTGTACATTGGCCACTTCCCACAGATACTCCTTTGTGTCCAGGGAATATGGTCATAAAGTAGCCTCAACTTATATCATCCTCATAGCCAGATCTGACTTATCTGTGTGTCACAGTAGATGCAGTGCCTTGGGCTCACAATAGTTTTAGGGGCCCACAAAAATGGTTTCATTTCTTTGAAGTCAGAAGAAAAAAAATGAACTTTTAGTTGAGGAAAATGGTTTAATATCCGATAATATATTCATTTTTATACAAATGCAGTCATAAAATATAATTTTAAATTTTTTATGGAGAAGAGGTGAAAGCCAAAGTGCTTAGGACCCACAAAAGTCACAATAAGGCCCTGTTTGACTCTAAAAAGGAAGAGAGACACTTTCTCTCCATTTCCATATGTTAAACCTATAGGAAACTCTGTCCCTGATTGGATCATATCCCAGAAAAAGTCACTCTACCTGGAAGGAGGGAAAAGTCTGATTGGCCCACTCTGAGGGGAAATATCAACCTCATACAAACACAAGAAGTGTGGTTTTCTGTAAGAAGAAGAATTCTGTTTCAAGAATGTCTACCAAAATTTGACTCTCTCCCAGTTGATCCCGCCCTTATGATTCCTTTCCCAACACCTTCACCAGCCCCAGAAAAACTAGTTGCCTTTACCTCTGTGCTCACTTAGCGGCTTGTTCTAGGGTGATTGTAACTGATTGAATGACAGGATTTCCTACGCTGAGGTGTGAGCTCCTTGAAGACAGAGTGAAGGAGTGGGCAGTAGAAATCTGGTCTATGGGAATGAGCAGAAAGAGGGGTTAGCTCTGCTTAGGGGTGTGAGGAGGAGACCTTTGATCTGGGTCTTAAAGGCTGGAAGTCTTCCTGGAGGAAGGGGTGTTTTAGCTGGGTTTAGGGATGAGGAAGGACTCCAGGGGACAGAAAGAGGTGAAAGGCACAAGGATGGGAAGGACTAGGGTGTAGAGAAGAATACAGCAGGAGATGAGCTGAAAAGAGAATGGGACAAGATCACAGGGGGGCCGTGAGTAAAGGAATTTGGATTTTTTCCACGGAACATCTACAGAGGGCTGAAATTGAGTGTAAAATGTTGCATCTTGGTGCCTTTTTCTGCAGAGAAGTTCCGTAGTTTTCTAGATTTCCAAAGGGTTCTCTATCTTAAAATGGTTAGGAATCACTAGTAACAGAGAGGTATTCCAGCTCCTGGAGTGAGGAGTGCCACACTCTAGAACGTAATCAGAACAGCTCTCTGGCTAGTGCTCTGTGGAGGATGGGCTGAAGGAGGAGTAGAGGCTGGGAGAGCTTTGGGAATCTGTTTCAAGAGCCTTAGGGCAGTAATAACTGGAGGAGCAGTTAGAATTAGAAGATGTCGTAGCAGTACCATTAATAGGTGCTTTCTGCCTGGTGGGGGTGATGGAGAGGAGGAGAAAGTGATTCCAAGACTTCCAGTTTCTATCATGATCTTGTCGTAGGATGCTTAACAAGTTAGTTTTTAATTTGATGATTGCCTTTGACTTCCTCCTCCCACTTAGACGATGTCTTTTTTTTTTTTTTTTTTTTGGCTGCGTTGGGTCTTCATTGCTGCACACGAGCTTTCTCTAGTTGCAGCGAGTGGGGGCTACTCTTTGTTGCGGTGCGCGGGCTTCTCATTGCGGTGGCTTCTTTTGTTGTGGAGCACGGGCTCTAGGCACGCGGGCTTCAGCAGTTGTGGCACGTGGGCTCAGTAGTTGTGGCTCACGGGTTCTAGAGTGCAGGCTCAGTCGTTGTGGTGCACAGGCTTAGTTGCTCCGCGACATGTGGGATCTTCCTTGACCAGGGCTCGAACCCGTGCCCCTGCATTGGCAGGCGGATTCTCCACCACTGCACCACCAGGGAAGTCCCATGATGTCTTTTTAAAAATAGAAATTATTTCATTTGAAACTTAAGGATTTTTTTAAGGGTTAACATCTCTGATATATACAAATTTCCACTTTCTGCTTTTCCTTTGAGTGCAGTGTTGCCTTTGTGTCCTGTTCTACAATAACCCTGTGGATCTGTTTGTTGAACCTATTTCTCCTGGTTTTCAATGCTTGGAGAACATCTTTTAAAGTACGGACAGGAATATCAAGACTCTCTGCTTTTCTAAATCCTGACTTTTACACCCTCTGCAGCTACCCGCTCCCTTCCCCAGGGCTCAGCAGCGCGGACCGGCTGCCTTTTGGCCTCGAGGAGAATGGGGGCACACCGTTTGCCACCAAAGCTTCGGGAAGGCACCACCATCACCACCACCAGCACCAGCACCACACTAACTATGGCCTCTCGCTGACCCTGGAGAACAAGGAGGGGCCTTTGAGGTCCCCAAACTCCAGCAGTAAATCGCTTACAAGTGAGTAGGAGTGTAGGGGGCAGGGTGGGGGAGTGACGCTGCAGGGTGTGTGCGGCTTTCCTAGATGCTCAAGACAGCCCCTTGCAGTGCAGCTCGGAACAGTGGTAATGTCTGTGCTGGGTTACCAGGTCTGGGCAAGAGCTGACAAGAGCCTTGTGCATTAGGCAGGGGCCACTTAAAAATTATGATTTACCAGCAAACTGATTTCGTTACAAGAGAGCAAATGTCTCTCCACCTCATTTCATGCCGGTTCTCTGCTTCTGCTGTATCCAGCACTGGCTCAAGCAATGGAACAGGGACACACGGGAGTGAGGTGGCTGGAATCTCTCATTCCCAACCACAAGAAAGTCCATTCGGTCCCATTTCTGGCATCCCACTTTTCTGAGAGCAAGGTGTCAAGTAGATCTAGTGCATACTGTTAAAGGTCCCAGCTAGAGAAATTACGGAAATGGAGAGTAAGCAAATTAGAAACGTTTCTAGCAACTTGCCAGAGCAATTTTATATGTGTTAAAACTAATTAAAAATGTGGGCTTGGATTTTGTATGACTGTTCTTTTCTTTTTCTAGAAAATCACTTTTATTATATTTTACCAAAGAATCGGTCTGTGATAGGAGGTGGGGGAAGAAGTTGTTCTTTATCACATATGGTTTGAAAAAGTGCCAAGGTAGAGGCAAGAGTCAAGAGGCTTCGATTCTAGTTCTCACTGTTGAGCCAAGTCCCCACTTGGATCCTTGGTTTTCTCGTCTATGGAATGTGGTGGAGGGTGTTGAGAAGATGACCAAGGAGTCTTCCAGGTCTGATATTGCATAAGTCTGTGGGCTGGTGAAGAGTATGAGCCATTGAGCCTTTACCTGTAGATCACAGGTAGCAATTCTGGGTTGGCGGAGCTAGAAATGGGAACTCATCATCCACTTGGTGTTGAAAAATCAGTCCCTCATCACTATCTGCACTGCCCTGGCCCTGGGCCAGGCCTCATCCTTTTGTATCTGGACAGCTATAACAGGCCTCTACGGGCACCTCCTCCAGTGGAGTCTCCAAATTGTAGCTGCTAAAACGAGAGCACTCACCAAAGAGCTCTGACCAAATGCCTTAAGACCTTTCCATGGTACTTCACTGTCCTGGGATAAAGCCAGCACTTCTGAGCATGGCCACGCACAGACCTTCACAGCCTGGTCCCTGCCAAGGTCTCCAGCCTTCCCCCACACTCCTCACTACAATCTAGCTATGTGGAACTCCTCTCCTCTCATGAAACACTGTGCCACGTCCCAGCTCTGTCATTTGCACCTGCTGTTCCCTCTGCCTGGAATGCTTTTCTCCACCCTAATGAACTCCTACACATCCTTCAGGAACCAGCTCAAAGGTTGTCAGTGAAACTTTCTCTTTACACCCCTCCCCAATTCCTGGCTTTGGAGTGCCCTCCCTCTTGCTCTATATAATTAAATAAATCTTTGGTCGCTCTTATTGGGGGTATCTGCACAGGCATCTGTCTCCCCCACTGGGCTAGAATTGTATCTCATTCATCTCTTTATTCTAGCTTCCCAGATCCCAATTGCTATGAGTACTTGGCACAAACTTTAATACGTAATGAATATTGAATATTTAATGTATTAATGGATAAAAACAAGCTAGTGGGAGGAGTGGTGGTGAACTAATCCAACTTTCAGAAATCAAAATCAGTGAATTTGATTTTAGAAGCATAACATGGTTTTTTTTTTGTTGGTTTTTTTTTTTCTTTTGCGGTACGCGGGCCTCTCACTGTTGTGGCCTCTCCCGTTGCGGAGCAACAGGCTCCGGACGCGCAGGCTCAGCGGCCATGGCTCACGGGCCCAGCCGCTCCGCGGCATGTGGGATCTTCCTGGACCGGGGCACAAACCCGTGTCCCCTGCATTGGCAGGCGGACTCTCAACCACTGCGCCACCAGGGAAGCCCACAGCATGGTTTTTAAGGGCACATTCATCTGTCTGTTAGCCTGAACACTAATCTTTCCCATTTGCATAGTGCTTTTCCATTAATAAAGCATTGGCACATGAATTACCTCACTTAATATTCACAGCAGCCCTGCAAGGTAAGTAATTTTATTTTCATTTGAAAATGGCTGAGAGGCTCAGAGAGGTAAAGTAACCTGCCCAGGGCCACTGCTCGTATTTGGGAGAGTTAGGCCTTGACACCTCGACCTTAAATGTTCTCACATCCCATCTGCTAGTGCATTCCCGAGAGATTCAAGCTGCCAGAGGAGAAGCCAGACAGAAAGGCACTGGGAGTCGGGCTCTGGCAAGCATCTTTTATCACCTATATCTCTCTGCCCTTTCAACCTTTCCTTATTCACTTGCAGAACTGAGTCCAGGAACACCTGCCCTGTTCAGCGAAGCCGCTGCCCATCTAAAGAAGCTGGAACTGGAAACTGTGAAGGCTGCTGGACCCTGGCCTGCTCTGCACATCAACATAAATAAGGTGCCAAGGACTGGAGCTGGGCAATGAGCATGGACCTGGGGTTCACTCATACCTCTCATTATTACCCTGCCTGCCTCCTAAACCATGTGCCTTTGCCTTGGAGGTATTTCTACTCAATCTTTTTCTGCTCAGCATGTCTCTTAGGAGCAGAAATTCACTTACATTCTTTTGGGGTGGATTACAGCACTAGGGGCTGCCCCCAGTGCTGAGGCCCAACAGGCTGGATCTGTTAGTGGTCTCTCCATCCTTCTAACTGAAAGTTCCATGAGAGAAGCATCCACATTTACCTCTTTCCGTTTTTACCCCTCTGTATTAGTCTGCATTGGCTACTATAACAAATTACCATAGACCCGGTGGCTGAAACAACAGATATTTATTTCTCACTGATCTGGAGGCTGGGAAGTCTAAGATCAAGGTGCCAGATGACTTGGTTCCCTGGTGAGAGCTCTCCTTCTGTCTTGGAGCTGATCGCCTTCTCACTGTGTTTTCACTTGCCAGAAGAGAGGGATCTTTCTTTCTTCCTCTTCGTAGAAAGCCACTAATCCCATCATGAGGGCCCCACCCTCATGACTTCATCTAAATCTAATTACTTCTCAAAGGCCCCATGCCAAATACCATCACAATGGTGGTTAGGGTTTCGACATATAAATTTGGAGAGAACACAGTTCAGTCCATAGCACCCTCTATCTCACTCAGACAGTACCTGGCACATCGTAGATGTTCAGTAACTGTTTGCTAATGGAAGGAAGGGAGGGATGAAAGTAGGGAGGGCAGGCGGAGGAAGGGACAGGGCAGAAACCAAGCTCTCTTTTGGCTAGACCTGTTCTTATATCCAAATGGGTAGCCTTATAAAAGCCAAGTTTTATCTTAGAACTGTAGAAAGCTGGTGCTGAATTCAATCTGTCATTTAGTTCAGCCTTTTCAACATCTGAGACCAGAGGAAAGGTAATGGCTTTCCCAAGGTCACAGAGCAGTGGTGAAGCCTTGGGCTCCCAACTCCTGGTCCAGTGCCCTTTGCACTCCAACATGCTTCTTCATTTTCTACACCAGGATTTCTCAGCATAGGCCCTAGTGATATATTGGCCTGATAATGTTGTGTGGGGGGCTTACCTGTGCATTGTAGGATGTTTTACAGCACCCCTGGCCTCTTCCCACTCGATGCTAGTAGAACCCCCATCCAGGTGTGACAACTAAAATTGTCTCCAGACATTGCCAAATGGCTCCTGAAGGGCAGAATTGCCCCTGGTCGAGATCCACTGTTGCACACGTATTTTAATTTTTAAAATCTCCATAGGAATAGTATTCTTTACTCATGGGTCATTTTTTTCCACCCTAATGCTTAGCTTTGCCCCTTTATAAGAGGGAATAGGAGGAATTTGGAAGATCTGGCCTGGAAAGCTCCCCCTCCTTACCTGCACTGGTGAACGTGGGAAAGTTATACCTCCTATCAGGGCTGTTCCTCCACCCCAGACATCCCTCTAGCCTGCACTACACTTCCAGCATTTCTCAGAAGACCCTCCACTCCCTTGCAATCCCACACCCCAGCAGGGCAGCCTAAAGTCCCTCTGATCACTAAAGGGCCCCAACTTCAAGACACCCTGTTCACCCACTTTTTCTTTGATACTACCCTCCCTGATAGCCAGCTGGAAAAAAATTCCTCCTGCAGGATGGCACTTATATTCTTTCAGTCAATAAATCTTTATTGAGCAGGCCTCTGCCAGGTGTTGGGAGTCAGCCTGATGGATTGTGTGCCCCTGGATTTGTCTTCTCTCTCTTAGTATCCTGACTGTCAACTTTTCATCTGCAGCCCACACAATAAATTGTTTTAACAAGAACTTACCTGGAGTTCGGCAAAATCCAAAAATATTTTGCAGGGAAGTATAGCATACAGTAGCAGAGAACTCACAAGCTCCAGGTAATTAGTAGTTGCACGAATATTGGTGGGACATCACCAATAATGGCTTGCTCTGGGTTAAGATGTAGCTGAGACAGCTGTGAGTTACTGAGCATTTCCCTGGCGCTCAAGCAACAATGCCCCTCTTTTCTCCTCCACTTGAAGAAATGCATCAGTGAGCAAGTAGGCTAGAGTGAGGTCAGATAACCTTGACTTTGTCCTAATGCATAAGCAAAGTATATTACTTCATACTATGATTCTTTTTTTTTTTTGTGGTGTGCGGGCCTCTCACTGTTGTGGCCTCTCCCGTTGCGGAGCACAGGCTCCGGATGCGCAGGCTCAGCGGCCATGGCTCACGGGCCCAGCCGCTCCGCCGCATGTGGGATCCTCCCGGACCGGGGCTCGAACCCGAGTCCCCTGCATCAGCAGGCGGACTCTCAACCACTGCGCCACCAGGGAAGCCCCATACTATGATTCTTTATCATTAATAAAACAATCCTCACAACTTATCATGATACCACAATTGGGAACCAATGGTTTTGATGGCTTTTAAGGTTTTTTGCGGTCTGAAGAATCCTCTGATTCGTCTAAGGTTTGGATATGTTAATGGTGAGAAGACGTTTGGTTGCCCAATTCCAAAAGCATACCCAAAATTATCACAGGAATTTAAATCTCATCAGATTTCAAATGTGTAAACAGTTTGTATCAACAAGTGAAAACTGCATCTGATCATTTCTTTATCTCCAAATGACATCCTCAAACAGAAGACCATTTCCAATTATAATAGTATCAAAGCCCAATTATCATTCATTTGTATGTTTTGAAATCTGTTTTTCCATATTGAATGATAAAGCCTCTTTCCTCAATTCAAATTGAATGTAAAATACAAAATATGGCCATGCAAAAGAGAGAAAGCACAGCATTCTGGGTGCCATCCTCCAGGCTGTAATTATGGTCTTGTTGTAATCCACATGTTTATCCCGCATAGAGATGCCTTTGATGCAAACATATTCATGTAATAACACCCAGATTTTCCAAAATTTATATTGGTCTTCACCTGAGTCAAGTTATAGAGCTGAAAGGTAGCTCCTTCTTTTCAGAACAAGCCAGCTTGAATTTTATATCCAAAAAGCAGTTAAGAATTAATAAATTCAAGGGGAAAATCAATGCTAAATTCTCACTCTTATTTTAGCAGCATTCAATTTTTTTTTTAAAGTAGGTCTTCGGTCATTACTGTCAGCATAACTATATCCCCTGAAGCAATTGTCAAAAATCTCAAATGGGCTTTAGAACCAGTTCAATTCTTGTATTCCGGCATATCATTCCAAAAAATTAGATCTAATTAAAAAAATTAACTCATCATACACCGGTGAAAACACCCATGCTAGTATTATCTTTTACATATCTTTTCAACAATTATCTTAATGTAACAGGATTTACATGTACGAGATAAATTATACTAAAGCTACACTGTAACTAGTAAATAAGTTACTGTTTTGTTTTGTTTTAGAGAACGCTGCTGCGTCTCTTAGGATCCTGACGCCATTCAAAACAGTTTATTGTCTTTATACTCAGCTTGATCCTTAGGATCATTAGTGTCCTCATATCCGGTGCTCTCTTTGTAGTCATGTATTGTTTTCTAACCAAAGATTCTAATGTGAGAGTGCCATTCATATCCTTTTTTCCCGTTGTCCCATTGTGATTGTCATGATTCTTATGAAGAAAGAAACAGCCTCAGAGAGGTTAAGGGGTGCCAGTGTGGCTGGTGGGCAGGGGCTCTAGCTTCAGAGTCACCCAGTCTGGGTGTGAATCTTGGCCCTTCTGTGTACTTCCTGTGTGACCTTGGGCAAGTGACTTGCCATCTCTCTGCTTTGTTTTTCTCATCTATAAAATGGGGATGGTGATAGTATCTACCTTCAAATGGGATGGTTAAATGAGAGAATTCAATGAGATGTGCATATGAAATCCGCCCCCCCCCCACCCCTTACCCTCCTTGTCCTTCATCTCCATCACCACCACCATCATCATCATCTTGTTTATGGTGCTAGTGAGGGAAGGAGCGGAGATTCAAATCCAGGTCTTCTGTCTCTGCTTATCTTACTGTTTTGTGGAATTGCTGGGTTCAGCTTGTTCTACCACATTCCCTCCATATGTTTGGAGGTCCTGCTGGGAAACTGCATTCTCGGCCCTCTTTTCTTTATTCAATGATGTCAACCAGCCAGTTGCCCTATGCTTCCTCTGGAGCTTTCAAAAAACCCCTACTATGTGTATCAAGGTGCTCAATAGGACTTTTGAATTAGTGAATTAGATTAATTTTGGAAATGGCAGAATTGGAGGCCTTTAGAACATTTTGTTCTTGTCCTGGTACCTTGTGGCTAATGTGCCGTATTAAGTCACTAAATTGACTTTTAGAAATCATATGTTCTTGTATCTTTCTTATTAAACACATATCTTCCAATAATCACTATATATTATTATAATCTTCTTCAGTAGACATGTATTAAGCACCTGCTGTGTGCCGAGCACCATAGTAGCACTGGGATATACAATGGCCACAATAGGCATGCTTAACAATATGACATTATTTCCCAGAGTGTGAGGTGTGTACCCTCAAAGACGATTTCAGGTTCTATACATGGATGAGTATTTTTTAATAGTTACATAATTGTCATAATTTATGTCATAATAAATATAATAGCCACCAAGTCTATGATGTCAAAGATACTATTGCTTAGGACACACTTAAAATTGGTGGTCCCAGGGTAATCCACCTTAACCGGATTGTACGAATTATAGGTACATGTTTAGTTAATACATGAGAAATGGCAAAAATAGCAAAGGTGGTACCAGATTATTGAAGTCTGAGACACTCTAAAATGAGGCAACATAGATACAAATTTCTCATTGAGAATCACAATTTTCAGCAAGATTATTGTAAAAATACCAATTAGTATTTTGTACTCTTTCCCTTAACCCAGCAAGTCACAGAATTGGGTCTTTATATGTAAGAAGTAGCAGTTATGGGGGAAATAGCACTGCAGCTGGGTGTAGGAAACTCGGAGCTTGAGTCCTGGCTTTACCTGCATGAATACTGGAAGAGTCTCTTCTCTTTGGACCTTCCCCATCTTCTGACTCATGGGCTTCCTAATACAACCTCTCCCTGCTTCACGTGAGAATGAGAGGATTGAGAGGATGTGCTTGTGAATCCTTTGCAAATAGTAAAAGCACTGGTACAAACATAAGGAGTTAGTGACACACTTTTCTGTATGTTTATGTCTTTGGGTTATTTGCAGTGATGATTGATGCGAAAGATTAATGTATGTGTTTTCCTAGTTCTTTGTTTACAGTCTGTTGCGTGTATTTTGGTTCATCTCAGGCTGAAGAAAAAAAGGTTTCTGAGAAGACTCTTCAGGCCCCACTTTTGCCTTCCCCCGTGGCTGATCACGTTAAGTGTAACATTTTAAAAGCCCAGCTGGAGAATGCTTCCCGAGCGAGCGCCCAGGTGCGTGCCATGCATGCAAGCCTTTGATTTCACGTTGTGGGATTTCCTCTGTGCCACGTAGAAGAAAGAGGCATTCTAGGACTGAGATGCTGTGTCAGTCAGGGTGCAGCCAGGAGATAGGAACCACACCTGTTATGTGCACAGAGCTTTTAATATAAAGAGTTATTAACTGGTATAGCTATAACTGGGTAAGTGAAAGGGCCAGCTCTGTACGCTGTGGTGGGTCTGAGGACCACAGGCTGCTGCATCTCCTGTTGACCTCCAGTGTGTGTTCAGCTGGCCTGGCTGGCTGAGTGGTGTCCTTTTCTTCCCCACCATTCTTTATGGGACTCGCCAGAGGGAAGAGGACAAGGCTTCTATCAAAATCCTATGACATAATTCCTCCCAGGCTCGGTACACTGATGTGAAAGGACAGCTTCTAAACTCTTTTGTCAGCTGTAAGTGCTGTGTGAGCATAGAGCTGCTTATTATTCCTGATCTAAAATGTGAAGTGGGGGATTAAACTGTGGGTTTGGCTTTTCTCACACCATCCTCTTCTCATTCCATCAGGAGCTGGCACGTAGCAGGTGCTCAATATGAGTGTGAATGCAAGCATTGATTTTATTTGAATGATTACGTGTTAATCCCTGCGATGGGGAATGACTCAAGAAAACATTTTTTGTTAAATAAACACCGGAAAATTTTGTTATTGACCGAGAACTTGATGATCTACCTCTTTGATACACCTTCACATTTCTGTAATCCTTTGAATGTAGGAGACTTGGAAACCTTTTTGCATGCCAAGATGTCCAGTTTTGACGAACCTTCCTGTTTTCTTTAACAGGTTGGAAAAGAGGAATCAACGTTTGTAAATATCAATAAGAAATCCAGTCTTCAGGACGCTAACGTAAGGTCTGTTGCTTCTTGTTTGAATGGGGAAACAATAGTACCTTCAGCATTATCCTCAAAACATTGCTCATGAGGGCATTTGCTAATAAAATAAAGAGGAAAAAGAAAACTGAGAGAATGTGAGCCTGAAGCAGGAGAAAAGGACTGTCGTAAACAACTTCCTTTATGCCTCAAAAATGCCACTTATTCTGTTTTAATATTTCTACCTGATGTACCAAAAAAGAAATCACTTTTGAGATGCTTCTCAGGCATGTAGATCGGACCTTGTCATTCCCCTGCTTAAAGTCACGGTGGAGTCCGGACTCCTTAACAGAGCATAGGGTGACCTTTATGACCTGGCTTCTGCTCCCTGTCCCAGCTCAGTTCATCCCTCTTCCCGTGGTCCATTCACACGCTCCTTATCTGAGCTCCTTGAAGTACTAGAACCACAAATGTTCTTTAAAGCCTCCAGGCTGCCACCAACCCAAACCCAGAGGAAAACCTCCCTTTCCTGATCTCATAGAAAGCAGACACTCTTCCCCTCCCAGCCCAAGTGAGTAACAACCTGTAGATCATGGCAGCCCCACTGACACCTTGGCAGCCTGCTAACATTGGTGGGGGTCTCCCTAGGATAGAGTTTCCTAAAATGGGTCCAAGGAGCACTGCAACCATATTTTGTTAAAACCAAAGACTCAGGTCCTACTCCAGACCCTTCAGATCCTTTGGTGGAAGACGGGGTGGGTGTTGTTGGGGGGGGAGGGGGGGGGAAGGGAGCGTGGTTGTGGTAGGGGAGGCCAGGAATAAGAATTTCAAAAACACCCAAGGTGACATAGGAACCACTACCCTGGGGAATACTTGATGCTAAAAATAAAGACTAATATTTCTCTGTGTCATCTCATGATGCCTGGCCCATGTTCTTGGTATAAATTTGTCTTCCTCCAGAGACCCATACCCAGCTGCCTCTTGGACTTTTCAAAACCTTAATTCATCTCTTCCCACCCTACCCTACTGTCCCTTCACCAGTTTTCCTATCTTGGTCAGTGGCATCGTTACCTACCTGTGATCCAGACCTGAGGCCGGGGAGTCCTTGACCGTTACCTACCTCATGCCCTCATCTAATTAGTCACCAAGTCCCGCCAATTTGACTTTCATATTATCACCCACATCCATCCTCTCCTCTTCAGGACCCTCTTCCCGGCCTACCCCCGGGCCTCACCATTTCTCATCCTGGATAACCACTACTGCAGTCTTCTAAGATGCTCCCGACTGGCCTGCTCTCACCAGCATCCTTTGATGCTCTAAGGGCCTTTCTAAAATGCAAGTCTGACCTTGCCACTCCTTGCCTAAAACCTTCAGTGACTGCCTTTGCCTTCAGCGTAAACAGCTCATCCTGAGGTGCCTCAGGCCCTGGCCCCTGCTTTCCCCTCTAGTCACAATCCCCTGCTCTTCCAATGGGACCTTACCCATCAGCAGTTCCGGGTCTCCACTCTGTCTCCCACCTTGGAAGTCTTACCTCCATCTGGTTGAGTGTAAATCCCTCCTTGAAGCTTTCCAGACACCAACCATTTCACCCAAGCAAAGTTTTGTGCTCCCCTATGTGTTCTTCCGGGGACCACGTTCCGTTGACTCTGGGGTCCCAGCTTGAGGAAATCATGAACCTAAAGTATGTTGACTCCAATTTCGTATTTGCTCATTCACATGTTTCTTTAACAAACATTTCCTGGGCACTGGCCACCTACCTACCGCCATATTAGGCATTGAATAGAAGGGAAGATGGAGGTCCAGAAGTGTTAACTGACTTGCTAGAGGTCCCTTGCTGAGAACCTCAATTTGTTTTGATGCCTGTTGGTCCCCGAAGGTAATTTCTGGTGTTTTAAGTGAAATCAGTCACGTACAAAAATGTGTAAAAGCTTTACCTTAAAATCACTGGTTTTGAGTAAGCCCATTGGTTATCTGGCATATTTTCTTGAGGAAATATAAAAATGAAACTTAATTTTTAACATTTTCACCTAGACATAGAATTAAAATGTTTCAGAGTAAGTCTTAAAGGTCTTCTGATTATGCATTTTCACATGAAACACTCTAATCATTATTTATCTCTCTTTTTAAAAAATATATTCTGTGCTACGTTTAAAATCACATAGCTACCAGATTACTTGGAAGTAAAAACGGGTTATCCACAGGTTTCTCTTTACTCATTTTACTGGCAAAACCTGGTTATGAACCAAAACCTCAAATTAGGAGTGGGTGTTTTTGGCAGGGAAATTTTATGTGGTACCCCAATTATGTTCAGTTCCTGCTTGCTGTATTTTCTTCCCTATGATTTTTTTGGTTTTGGCTTTTCTGTGGTATTTTTAAATAATTTTATGTAATAAGTAAAGAGGAGGGGAAAAAAAGGATATCTTGACTGTCAGTGTTATTAAGGTATAAATTAACTGAGAAAGCAGTCCCTATAGCCAAAATCAGACCATAAACCTTTTTATTGGTGGTGTTCTGCTTTTCTGGTGTGTCTCTAGAAGTCCTATTCCTATACGTGTGGAAACTACCCAACCAGCTGCGGAAAAGCCGGAAATCAAGCCTCCCCGAGTGCGGAAGTTAACGAGACAATACAGCTTGTGAGTTCTATGCTGCAGGTTTTTCAATTATAACAACAAAGGTGATGCTAAATGTCCAGTTGTAAATGCTTCTTAGCCCTTCACGCCATTCCCAAAGAGCTATCCCAAAAATAGAGTCTGTTTCCAATTTAAGTCATAGTGGGACTGGATCTTTCCCCCTGAAAACATGACATGATTGGCATATGTATTCATCATTGATTGCTGTGTAACAAATTACTCCAAGATTTAGTGGCTTAAAACAATCCCCATTTATTACCTCACAGTTTCTGTGGGTTGGGAATCCAGGCATGGCTTAGCTGGGTCTTCTGGGTTAGAGTGTCCCTTAAGGCTGCCTTCAAGGTGTTGGCAAGGGCTGCAGTCTCATCTGAAGTCTCATTCATGCCGTGTGGGACAGGATTCAGTTCCTTGAGGGCTGCTGGACTGAGGACATCATTCGTTGCTGACTATCGGCTGGAGGTTGCCCTTAGTTCCTAGTCATGTGGACCTCTGCTGCTTTCTCCATAGGAGAAAACACACAAGAAGAGCCAGAGAGAGCGCTAAGAAGGTGACATCACAGTCTTCTATAACCTCATCTCGGAAATGACATCCCATCACTTGCCCTATTCTGCTCATTTGAAGCAAGTCCCTAGATCCAGCCCACCCTCAAGGAGGCAGGCTTCTTCAGGGGCACAAGTAGCAGAAGGGGATCAGGGGAAGCCATATCGGATACTGCCTCCATGGTGCCGTAGTGAAACGGTAGCATTTTCTGTCCACAGAGCCAAAGCTGATCCCTGAGCTATAGGAAGGAAGAGCCATAGTCCTGTAGGACTATGTAGACTATGTAGACTATGTAGACTATGTAGACTATGTAGGACTATGTAGAGCCATAGTCCAAAGTGTCCCAGAACCGCCAGGACCTGTCCAGTTCTGTTCAGCTTAACAAAAGTTGTTTTGGCTACCATGTGCACAGGGGTATTCTAGGCACTGTGGGGGAAGAACAAAGTGACTTTGACAATTCCCATGCAAGGACTCATAATTTATTAGAGGGAGAGACAGATTTCCCTCTAATAAATTATAATTATAATCCAAAGACAGGCAAATGCTACAGTAAGGGTGGTGGTATATTAGCATAATCACAATGGTAGTTAGAATTTCTTGACCTTGGCTATGGCCCAGGTATCGTGCCTGGATGTATAATTGGTCAGAGAGCTGCAGGGGGATCTTTGGGTGCAGTGGAAAGCATGGGGCTCTGGAGTTAGAAAGGCTTCTAGTTTACTGTTACAAGCTCTTGGGAAAATTACTCTTTGAATGTCTCCTTCGTCTGTAAAATGGGTAAGGATTTTGTGAGGGTAAACATGAGATAATGTGGGTAAAGCCCTAGCTTTCAGCCTAGCCCTGGCTGAAAGATGAGTTAGTTCCCCTTCCTTTTTCTTATGGATCTGAAGCCTCTGAAGAGGTCAAGTTTAGGAGGTACTGAGAGTACAGAGTATAGGACAAGGAGTGTAACTCCAGATGCAGTTCTCAAACAGCCAGCTCAGGCCTGCCACTTGCACCTTGTGAAAAGGAGAAGAAAGGGGAGTGCGGTTTCAGGGCAGACACATCCCACCTCATTAGTGTTAATAGAAGTTTCTTGACAGTATAGCAGCTGTATTTCCTAGGGAAGCCAAAACGAGTAAGATTCAAATAATTAGCAGTCCTAATGATCTCTGGGGGACAAATTAAACCATGAAAAATCTGCTCCCCTGAGGATAAAGCTGGCAGGATTAACCTTTCACATTTCAGAACTCAAAATGTTATTATCACCCATTCGGGGTATGTAATCACTTTGGAAGCAATGACTAATACCTGACCTGGAAGGAAAGAAAATGTAGCTAACTCACCAAATTGCCTCTTTTAAGGAAACCATTGTCAAACCTCTAACTTCATGTGTATTTCTTAAGATACCCCAAAGTATTCTGCTTTGAAAATCAAAGAATGGCAGCATTTTTCCCATTAGTAGTAAATAGCAAAATTGATGGATGAGATTTTCCGAGTTTTAAGTTTTCATCCCATAAATAGTAATGGTACTGTTGACACTCGTTACCACTTCTTTACTCGTCTCTTCCACTCATAGATATTGATAAAGTTAATAAACACTTGGTTGGGGATACAGATTGGAAAACCTCAGATTTCCCATTTCCTAAAAAATAATTCTGCATCATTAGTTTTGAGATGCAGGGGTGTGTGTGCCCTTTTTATCTGTTACAGTATTCCTAGTTCCTAGGCCAGAATTATGTGTGCTTGTTTGGGTTTTAGGGTACTCCATCAAAGCATCATGATATTCAGGTGCTCTGCAAAAGTTTTCAAACTGCTGCTTTTTAGGATATAAACAACAATCTCAGCTGTGTTCTTTTCTTGAAATACGGCATAGGGAGGAAAGGTGTGGCTGCTGTGTGCAGAGTGAATGGAGAAGCAAACTCTGCAAACAGTTGAAGGCAGGTCAAAGCATCATCTTTATATTGATGTCAGCTGGTATGTTTAGAAAATGATGAGCTGCTTAATTTTTACCCAGATGTATAACTTAACTATGTATTTAAACATCGTGTAAAAATCTAAAGGTATTCAGGCAAGACAGAAAAATACTTTTCTCCAAAGAGAAAAGTAACTAATTCCCTAGAATCACACCGTCAAAAATAACCAATGTTCACATTTATGACTATTACTCTAGACATTTTTCTATGCATATATTGTTAAAATAGAAATCATTTCAAAGAAAAGACTCATACTACTACATAAAATTTTACTTATTAAAATGTTTCATGAATTTACCTTAGACACCAGGTGTTCGTCATAAATCACATTGATAGCATAAGCTATCTGGCATAGCTCACGGTCTTAGGTGTGCAAAGACACATTTATCCAGCAGGATATTCCAAGGGTCCAGAGGTTCTCTCAGGAGCTTGTCAGTGGCCAATGGTTCCTTTGGAATGTACAGGGTTTGAGCATCTGGGGCCTGCTGAGTTAGCCCTTTCCTGTGCAGGCAGCAATCTGGCTGGCAGCAGGGGAGAGGGAACTTGTCTATTTCTATAAATTTGAGAAAATACTGTCCATGCTAAGGGTGGGGGATTGATGGTGCTGCTCTGTGCTGGGATGATCAGATCAGAAGAGCTTCCAGCCTTGACGTACCTTGTGGGAAGTCAGGCCTTCCCAACAAAGCCAAGTCCTGGAGATAAGCCCCAGCTGCCGTGAGGGAGACTTCTCCCACATGTCTAGTGTCCTTTCCATCCTGGCTCATCCCACGCGATCAGAGAGGGTCGAAGACCAGAGCTGCTTGGCCCCAAAACAATTGTGTGCAACTCCTTCTCTATAATCAGTTTATCACACCGAAGAGACAGTTGCTGTTAGGCCACAAAAGGAGTCATTACACCCTTCGCTCAGAACAGGAGGTTCCTACAAGTCTTATGCTTACCCTCCCAAGGGAGGCTCCTCAGAATAACATCCCTTGGTTTGGTGGTTCCCCAAAACATTAAACATAGAACTACCATACAACTCAGCAATTCCACTCCTGTGTGGAATTTCAGTTCAAAAGAGTTGAAAGCAGAGACTCAAACAAATATTTGAACACCAGTGTTCATAACAGCACTGTTCACAATAGCTAAAAGGTGGAAACAACCCAATTGTCCTTCAACAGATGAAGGGATAAACAAAATACAGTCTGTCCATACAATGGAATGTTACTCAGCCATAAAAATGAATGACATTTTGACTTATGTGATGACATGGATGGACCTTGAAAACATTATGTTCAAACAAGCCTGATACAGAAGAACATTTGCTGTATGATTCCACTTATACGAGGTACCTAGAGTAGTCAAATTCATCCGGACAGAAAGCATCGTGGGGGAGGGGTGTGGAATTTCCCCTTTACCCTTTTTGAGTTCTTGTGGCTGGTCTAATAATAAACTGAAAAGGTTAAAAAGAAAGAAATTTTAATTCATGCACATGGAGGTCTCATAGAAATGGAACCTAAGAAGTGCCCAAAGCAGGCAGCTTTTCTACTTTTTAGACAAAGAAACAATAAAGTTGTGAGGATTTGACAGGACAAAGAAACTTAGTTTTTGGGTGCTCATTTACTGAAGAATCTAGACAGAGTTAAAACTTAAAGAAGTAGCAGGGTTTGTTTATACAGGCCTCTAGGCCCAAATCCCCTGACTCTGATGATAAAGGGGTCCTTCTATCTTCAGGTGCAGGGAGTACACCTTTCACACGAGAGATTTATTTCCTGCTTTCAGGGAGACAGAAAGGAGGGTCAGAGTGTTGGCCATTTCTTAAGTAACTTTAATTCAAAATAAGCAATATGACCTTTACACCACGTAACAAGCAGAAAGGAGAAAGTCTGTCAGAAATTAAGGAATAACTGGGGCTTCCCTGGTGGCGCAGTGGTTGAGAGTCTGCCTGCCAATTCAGGGGACACAGGTTCGAGCCCTGGTCCGGGAAGATCCCACATGCCGCGGAGCAGCTAAGCCCATGGGCTACGACTACTGAGCCTGTGCTCTAGAGCCCGTGAGCCACAACTACCGAGCCCACATGCCACAGCTCCTGAAGCCCGCACGCCTAGAGCCCATGCTCTGCAACAAGAGAAGCCACTGCACTGAGAAGCCCGTGCACCGCAACAAAGAGTAGTCCCTGCTCGCTGCAACTAGAGAAAGCCTGCGTGCAGCAACGAAGACCCAACACAGCCAAAAATAAATAAATAAAATAAATAAATTTATTAAAAAAAAAAGAAATTAAGGAATAACTTTTTACAACATTTTAGGTTACAATTTAACATCATGAAGAGGAGAAGAAAACTTGAGGCCCTAGACAAAGTTTCAATATTCTCTTGGAAACCAGTACAAACTATATTGATAAATATTTATTTCTAATTTAAATGCCATAAGTAATTACTTTTTCTTACTAACTACCACAGGAAAAAATTACCCTAAGTTGTTTTTAAAATGCAAATTTTCATAACTAGGATATTACATCTCATAGTTAATACATATTTTGCTTAATAGTAAAACTATCTCTTACCAGATTAATTAAAAAATCCTGGGCCCTCGGGCCGTCCCCCAGCCCTGGAAAACACTGGCTGCCCCAAGGGGGCAGCTTGGCTGCTGGCGGTTTGGCAGATCAGGAAGGGAACGAGGAGAAAAGCAAACGGCCGTCTCTTCCCCGCTCCAGAGCGTGCTCGCATTCCTGCTGGGGCTTTCGAGAATCTCGAGGCAATCTTGCAAGCCGTATTTGAACTGGCCAAAGACAACTTCAGACCTGTATAATGTAACAGAAAAGGTCAGAAAACATTAGGCGGTAGAAGTGTGAGCATATTAAGTAAGATGAACGTCTCGGGAAGCAGTTGCGGAGGCCCCAGTTCTGCAGATGTATCTAATGACTTTAAGGATCTTTGGACAAAACTAAAGGAGTATCATGATAAAGAAGTACAAGGTCTACAAGTAAAAGTAACCAAACTGAAAAAGGAACGAAGTTTAGATGCACAGAGACTAGAAGAATTCTTCACCAAAAATCAACAGCTGAGAGAGCCACGGAAAGTCCTTCATGACACCATTAAAGTTTTAGAAGATCGATTCAGAGCAGGATTATGTGATCGCTGTGCGGTAACTGAAGAACATATGCGGAAGAAACAGCAAGAGTTTGAAAATATTCGACAGCAGAATCTTAAACTTATCACAGAGCTTATGAATGCAAAGAATGCAGGAAGAAAATAAAAATCTTTCTGAACAGCTGCAGCAGAAAATTGAACATGATCAACCACGTCAAGCACCCGGTCTTGAATCTGAGGAAGTTGTTATTCCAGATTCACCAATAACAACTGTTTCATTTTCTGGCGCTAACCGACTACGAAGGAAGGAGAACCTCCACGTCCGACACGTAGAACCAACACATACTAAACTGGAGCACTCTGGGTGTGCACATGAATGGAGAAAAGTACCACAGTCTTCAACTCATTCACAACATAAACATAATGAACGTGAAATTCTAGTGGCTGACACGTGATCAGAGTCAAGCTCCAGTGGCCAACACACATGGAAAAAGCAGTTATCCTCCTGATGATTTAGCTGCAGTTGTTGCTGAAACACTTGGACTTAGTGTTCAAGATGAGTCTGAATCTCGAGGTCCTATGAGCCTTCTTGGTGATGAGCTCTACCACTGTCTGGAAGGAGATCACAAAAAACCTTCTGAGGAATCTAGAAGAAATAGTGAAGATAGTTTAAGATTTTCAGATTCGAATTCAAAGACTCCTCCTCAAGAAGAATTGACTACTTGGGTATCATCTCCTGTATTTGGAGCTATCTCTAATGTGAAAAGTAGTTTAGGTTTGAATACAAGTTTGTCCCCTTCTCTTTTAGAGACTGGGAAAAAAACCCATCTGTAAACAACACCTTTCAGCAACACTTCTAATTCTAGACCAGAGAAACCTAGATCAAAATCTGAAGATGGTGCCCTTTTCACACATCATAATATTGGGGCTGAAGTGAAGAAGATCACTAACCAGTCATCTTCTAATAAGCAGGTGCTTATAAATAAAAATACAAGTGAACAGGATAGTATTGATCACATTAAAGATACTGTTACTGTTAAAGATACTGTTACTGATAAACATGAAATCACTGGGAGGCCGAATCAAAAGGAAGAAAATCAAGGAAGAAAGTGAAGATGAAGTAAGCTGCGCCCAAGCCTCCTTTGATAAAGAAAATGCTTTTCCTTTTCCACCAGATAGTCATTCTTACATGAATGGAGACTATGTGATGGATAAACCTCTGGATCTGTCTGATCGATTTTCACCTATTCAGCGTCAAGAGAAAAGCCGAGGAAGTGAGGACTCTAAAGTCGGGTTTAGGCAAGTGACTCTCTGAGGTTTTGAAGCCTGTTCCAAAGGGCTCTTCCTCAAGCCGTAAGGCCTTGAGTGGGAGCTGTGGGTTAACCAAAGATTCCCCAGAAGAGCCCAGCAGTTTACAGGAGTCCCTCCTCCAGTCCTTGAGTAAATCTCCAGATAATAAAACACTGTTACAAATAAAGGAAGAAAATTCTATCTTTAAAATTCCTCTACATCCACGTGAAAGTTTGGAGACAGAGAATCTTTTTGATGACACGAAGGGTGCTGGTTCTCGTGAGCCTCTAAAAATAAAAACCAGGTCAGTCCATGGAGCATGTGAACTTGCATCAGTTCTTCAGTTAAATCCATGTAGAATTGCTAAAACAAAGTCTCTACAAAACAACCAAGATGTATCCTTTGAAAACATCCAGGGGAGTATAGATCCAGGAGCAGACCTTTCTCAGTATAAAATAGATATCACTGTAGTAGATACAAAGGATGGCAGTCAGTCAAGATTAGCAGGAGGAGAGACAGTGGACATGGACTGTACATTGGTTAGTGAAAGTATGCTTTTAAAAATGAAGAATCAAGGGCTTCCCTGGTGGCGCAGTGGTTGGGAGTCCGCCTGCCGATGCAGGGGACACGGGTTCGTGCCCCGGTCCGGGAAGATCCCACATGCCGCGGAGCGGGTGGGCCCGTGAGCCATGGCCGCTGAGCCTGCGCGTCCGGAGCCTGTGCTCCGCAACGGGAGAGGCCACAGCAGTGACAGGCCCGTGTGCCGCAAAAAAAAAAAAAAAAAAAAAGAAGAATCAAGAGCAGAAGGGAGAAAAAAGTCCAAATGGAGAAAGAAAAATGAATGATAGCTTGGAAGATATGTTTGATCGGACTACACGTGAAGAATATGAATCCTGTTTGGTGGATAGCTTCCCCCAAGTAGCAGATGAAGAGTTGTCAACTGCTACAAAAAAACCAAACTCTCCTGGTGATAAACAAGATAAAGTCAAACAGAAAGCATTTGTGGAGCCATATTTTAAAGATGATGAAAGAGAGACTAGCTTACAAAATTTTCCTCATATGGAGGTGGTCCGGAAAAAAGAAGGAAGAAGAAAATTGCTTGGACACACGTGTAAGTAATGTGAAATTTTTTATGCAGATTTTCCAGCAGAAGAAAGAGAAAAGAAGTTGGCTTCCTGCTCAAGACACCGATTTCGCTACATTCCACCCAACACACCAGAGAATTTCTGGGAAGTTGGTTTTCCTTCCACTCAGACTTGTATGGAAAGAGGTTACATTGAAGAAGATCTTGATCCTTCTCCTCGTCCAAAAAGACGGCAGCCTTACCATGCAATATTTTCTCTGAAAGGCAAAGAGCAGAAGACATAAATGTTGAAGCAAAAACAGGAGAGATGACAATATTCTTTTTATTTATAGTTAAGGTTGGTATTAAACATTGATTTTTTTGATCTTCTGAAAACTGATTTATAAATCATTTTTCTATTGAAAATGTTTTTAAATGGCATTTACCCATCACACAGACGGCTATTTAAAAATGGATAAGTTTATGTCGTATTTTCTTGCTTTTGCACCTTTAAAATAACAAGGTGCTTTCATTTTGCACTCTGAGTTAAAAGTTGTTTATTACTTTATTTGGTAATACCTAATTACAATTTTGAAAATACGAAAAAGAAAATCCTGCAGATGTTTCCAGGAATAAACTTTCGATGATGATGGTAATTCAATCTTTCCTTCAGGGTCTTCAAAAAAATGCTATATAAAAAACATATTAAGCTTTTTCTCCATGTAATTTTATTAAAATAAAAACAACTCTATCCTAATAAAAAAGAATCAATATGCCATTGTGGCATATTCGGGGGTGGCCCACCCTGAGCCTCAACAGCAGAGCAAATGTTACCAGGGTCTGCGGAGAGGGGGGCCACGAGGAGCTGTCGTTCAGTGAGTGCAGAGTTGCTGTTGGGATGATGAAAAAGTTTGGCGTATAGATAAAGTCCTTGTTATACAACATTGTGAATGTGTTTGAGCCCCTGGATTGTAAACTGACAAATGGATAAAATGATAAATATTACGTTATACATATTTTCTCATAATAAAACATTGTTTTAATCCCCGGGCAAGTGACAGAAAATCCAGCCCAGACTTGCTTTGGCTGAAGGTCAATATATCGGCCCCTGTAAGCTGGACATCTGGTAGACATCTGTTTGGGAAGCCCCCAATCCCCACCCTAGGCGTCCCAGCCCTCCCCACCTCCCTCGACTCCCCTCAGCCTGTTTATTATTGTAATGAGCAGAGCTTCATGTGCTTCTAGTAACCGCAGTGATGAAGACGACCTCCCTCCAGACCTGGCCGAGGCAGCGGGAGCGACCACAACTCCAGCCATGGCCACCACCATGGCCACCACCACACAAGTCTCAGTGCCGCTGGCATCCCCCAAGGTCCACAAACTCAGCTCGCCTCAGAATTCAGAAGGCAAGGGCCAGCTGTCCCCAGGGGCCAAGGTACGGCGGAAAAGCCCTGAGGAGTAGCTATACTTGCCGAGAACTCTGCATAAATTGTGTGTGGCATCTGTATGCATTTAAACTTTGCATCATCAAGTCTGTGCACTCGTAAAGCTACAGTAATAACCACCAAAGCATGTGTTTTATATAACCTGTCCCTGAAAGATAACCACGTATGAGAGACAAATGGTATAATATAAAAGCATGTACTTTGTACTTGAAGGGAAATATAAGAGATTTTTGAGGGCAATTTTAGTTTTAGAATATCATCCCTGCAAAAGCTGTTACTCTACTGTGAAGACAGAAAGCAAGAAATGGGTTTTTATCCCCCATAATGGAAAATTTGGAGGAGTAAAAACAGAGGTATCCCTATCCCATTCCTTTTATGGGATAGCCTGTGTTAACAGTTTGAAAGCGGGAAATATTATTCTATTTGTCACTCTGAAATTTCAGGAAGTTGCCAATGATGTGAATGGGCTGTGACTAAGGCACAAGACATTTCTCTTGGTTTCCTTTGAGTGACGCTTAGCTGTGGTCACTCTTCAGCAATTGGTCCAAAGGCGATCACATGTCTTGCTCTCCAAGCAGATGCTGAGTCAAAGGTTGCTTGGTCTGTGGACCCCGCTGAGGAACACTGTGTGCATGAGGTGGGGCCCCTAATGCAAGATTGGAACCTTAGAGTCTTGGGGGCCAAGACTTGGGGCCCAACTGCTCCTTTCAAACACCTATGGCTGCTTGAAACAAGTAGTCACTCCGCAGCCCTTGTTTCTCCGAGCCTCAGTTTCCTCTTCCCAAAAAAGAGAATAAGATCTGCTACGATGCCCAGCTCATGGGTCCAGCAGAGATTAAAGTGCTTGTGCAAACAGGATGCCCGAGGCTTCTGTAGCTCCAGGGATCATGATTCCTGGTAACATCTAAGTAACAATAGTGCAGGCCGCATCGTGTATGACTGAGGCCAGTCTTTCACAGGGTCCCTTCCCGGGGTTTCTGGGAATACCTCTGTGTCCAACAGGATCCGGCTGGATCCCTCAGCCAGTGACTGGCCCAGACTGAGGCTCCCCACTTTTCTGTAGATCACCTCCTGGGAACTGGAGTTGGGTTCCCCTCCACCGTGCTGAGTCCCTAGCACTGCTTTGTCCCAAGTGTGGACACAGGCTCCTCCGTATATCCCAGGCCATGGTTAAAACCACGCAAAAACATTTACAAAACAGAAGGGAATTCAGTGGAGATGCAGGCAACATCGTACCAGAAGCCACAAGGCTCCCTCTTCTGGCCATCTCTCTCCTTAGGGCCCTGCTTGCACCAAGTAAATGCGACTTATTTTTTTCCACAGAGGGTTTCAAGGCCCCCCATGCTGCTGAGATACCCCCAAGGCAAGGCGAAAAAAAAATTTTCCCAAAAAATGAACGTGATTTTCAGAGGTACCATCTGAAAATCACTCTCCTACCATAAAGCTCTTCCTCGTTATTGTGCAGATGAGTTCAGCTCCTTGAGGTCTTGATCCAGGATGAGGTCTTTACTCTCTGTTTATATATTCAAAGCACTCTTTGAAGTGTTTTCCCCCCAAAGGCCAGTCAAAGAGCAGTCAAAGCATTTAAGAAAAATTGTTTGCAGCTTCAAAAAAGACAGTTCTCCACCCTATACCCTACTTCTACCCATTAAGATTTCAGAAAAACTCAGGGTTTGGTGTCAACGTTTTGTACACTACTGAGTTAAGAGAACTCTGGTGGGGGTTGGCATGATAATGAGTTCAGTGTTAGAAAAGGGGAAGAGGAGAGAGGTCAGGACCGTCTGTATCTTCTGTTGAAATTCCACTGTCAGTCCAGAGCCGGCGCTAACTGGGATATTTTTGTCTGCCTTTGTAGAGCCCCTCTGACCGAGGAGGTGCCTTTACCTTGGAGCCAGGTGATCTGCTGATGGATTTCACAGAAGCCACTCCTCTGGTAAACTTCCCATTTTGCTAAAACCAGAAAAGCCACAGACCATAGAAACACCTTGGCAGTGGGACGGATGGACAGAGGTGGGCATCGCTGCTGGGAAGGCTCTTCCTCTTGTCCTGCGCACAGCCTGGAGGCTCAGGGATCAGCTTTCTTCCAGGGTTCAGGCATCACGGGTCCTTCCACCTCACAGAGCCCCCGAGGGAGGGCCGTGCTCCCTGTCCTCTGAGGGTGGCTGCAGGGGCCCCACCCTGCCTGTCTGCTGCTCCTCCGTGCTTCAGTCTCGGCTTCTTGGCTTCCTGGGCTGCATGCCCGCCATGCATGCGCGCCCTGGGACATCCCTTGCTGTCTCCTGCAACAACATGCTCCGGCCTAGAGTACCAGCTCAAGGCCTCACCTAGGTTTCTAGGCCCCTCGTGCCTCCCTACCATCCTCCATCCTCTGCATAGAGGTCTCTCCTTCAGGATGGGATGCCTGCAGGTGGGAAGCCCTTTCAGGGAAGGGAGCACTGAGCCAGGAGTCATGCAGGCCAGACCTGGCTCCACTCTCCGCTCTTCACCTTAAGAGCCTTGTCATTGGATAGTGGCTGCCCCATCTTCTGTCAAATGAGGATGTCGTTGTTTGCCCTGTCTGCCTAAGAGTATTGTAAGGATCACATGAGAGAGAGAGCCCCATATATAAAGCAGCATAAATGTGTATAAGATATTATAAACGTGATTAGATGACACAGGCAAAATTGGATATATCTTAGGCTGGGCTCAGCCTAATACCCAAGTATACTGGAGCATAAATCATGGTGCACGAATTTGGCATGTGAGTCAAAACGTGAGCCAAGTCAAAAACTGTCTCCTGAGAACTTACTCGGCGCCTGGCTGCGTAGGAGGCTCTGGGAATGGATAGGGCAGCTAGAGGCTGGAGGGGGCTCAGGTTGGTAAAGGGTCAGGATCAACAGGAGAGACGTGTGGAAGATGCTTGGGGAGAAGCCAGAAGTGGGAGTCATTCAGGACTGGCTCCCTGGACAAGGGTGTGGTGGATGGGAAGGATTTCTGGAAGGCTTTCAAGAGGGGACAAACGAGGCAAAATGCTGTCCAGGCTTTAGGAATGATCACTGCTCCTGCCTCAGCTAGCACAAGGAAATCATCTGTAATTTATGCAACTATACTTCTCTTCTGGAGAGCTGGTACAGTCTGAGAGCTTCGAGTCAGCGCCTTCAGATAAACTGCTTGAGAACTGACAGTGGGCAACACCCAGCTCGGGGACCTGCAGAGTTACTTCCTTCCCATGCTCAAGTAAATGGAGCTGGTTATTCATGGCCTTTTTGTTAGACAGATTGCCAAGATAGGGTAACCCGGAAACACCTCATCGCCCCTTTGCCCAGATTGGGAAACTGAGTCCCAGAGTGGGGTAATCACCCAGGGACCAAGCTGGAGCTGGAGCCCAGATGTTCTGGCTCTTTCTCTGGTGCCCTTTGCATCTAATTGAACTAAATCTGGACTCCTCTTTAGGGAACTTACCATTTTGGAGAAGAGCAATGCCTGGAAGAAGGGCTGTGTTTCAAACACTCTAAGAGAGTCTGTATAAACTGCTACTGCTGTGGGACCCTGTGCCTAACCCTGTCTGGGGGCACTAGGAAAAAGAAGGCTTCATGTTGCTAGGGTTTTAAGGTATGAGTAGGAGTTTGCCAGATGGAGGAAGTGGACCAAAGCATTCTATGCAGAAGGTACAGCATGAGCAAAATAATGATTATTTATTATTATTTAAAAGGTCTGGTGGATCTGAGAACTAGGGTTAGTTTACAAAAAAATACATCATGGCTTTGACAGGAGTGATGGGATTCCCTTAAAAACCATTGTGTTGCAGATCCAGCTTGTGGATTTAACTGCCTCACCTTTTCTGTGTTTGGCGTAACAGACTGAGATTAGAAAGGAAGCGGCATCTGGCAGGGACCCAGAGGTCCCCTGATCTCAGGTGCCAATGCCTACCAAGTTACTGTCCAGTCTCTGCTTGCACCCCTCCAACAGCAGGGAGCTTATTCCATGTCCCCAGGACACTTTGCTTGTGTCTCTGGGCAGCTCTGGCCGAGCTCTGAAACAGGGTCCAGGTGCTGCACTGCCCAGCCACGGGACAGCTGAGGTTTTTGTACAAGACACAGCTGCCCACTTCACAGCTGAAGTTTGCAGTGAATACCTTTTTTCAAGATGAAGCATCCTTCTTCTTATTTGTGTGGATTTGAGGCACAAGTGCATGTTCACAGAGCACATGCACACAGAAGGTATGCTGGAGGGCTAGTATTTCGGGCTTTCCTTGGCATCATTGGCTTTGACCTTACTTCACTCCAGAGACCTATCTCCATGAGTGCCGAAGCGTCCTAGAGGGGAAGAGGGACTCCAGCAGCCTGCTTCTCCCTTTGTCTGGTCCTCTTACCTCCATCTCCTCCATTTGTTCTTCCCAGCATCAAAGAAATGCGAGCTGCAGCCCTTTCTGCCCTTGATGTTAGGGTGATGGGGAGCGTGGCATCTGTGTCTCTAAAGACAGCCAAGGAAGGCTAGACTTAGGGTCTGGGGCTGGAAGAAAGTCTTAAAGCTGTGTCCCTGCCCTGGTTCCTCAGGCCAGAGCTAGAAGGACAGGGAGCTGGAGAGAGAGGAGTGGGACAGATTTTCTTGCCTTCATTAAACCAAGACACTATTGGAGCTAGTTTAACCCTTAATGTCTCTTTACCCTTATGATCCAGTCTCTGCATGGAACGAAACATGGTCCAAACAGCCAAGAATGATAAAAAAAGATTCAGTCTTTAACTGGCGTCTCTTAAGATAATGAAAGAAGATTAAATGAACACCTCCTGGTAACAGTTCTTGAATCTCATTTTGCTTCTCTCTTAATTCTCTTGCACCTTGCACTTCCCCGAGGACTTACATCCCCAAACTCTCCACAAAAACATTCTTTTCTAGCTTCACTCCTGTAGCATCCCCTGCTTTTTCCCAACTCTTTTTTTCTGTAATCCCCAACTCTTTTATTACGTAGCTCAATGTAGCAATCCAAGTCCTACAACCTCTGCAGCTCTGTTGTCTGCCCGTTCCTGGAATCTGCATCATAGACTCTTCAAGATCAGATAAGAGTTTCTGCCTGGGAGGGAAGCAGGTGTGAGGATGGGAAGGGAGGAAGGCAAGTGAGTGAAGACAGCACGCACTCTCCCTCTGGTGTTCTCATTTGTTGTGCAGGGGGGTGTGGGTGTCGGTAGAGTGTGGGGTGTTAGAAGGTGGGCACATGGACACATCAATCATGTTGACCTTGGGATGCAGAGTCCCACCCTCTACTCCAGGTCAGTCATGCCAGCTTCCTTCCCCAGGTAACACAGACCGTGAACACCCATACCTTCTGTGTCTCTGATGCTCTCTCTTTGGGGCGTGTCCCTCCCTGATCCCTGTACTGCAAGAACCACTCACCCAGCTGCAGAGCATCATAATCCAGGTCTCATCTGGGTCAGGGGACATTAGTCAGGAGTTCATGTGTCAGGGAGGTGATGGCCTGGCCAAAGGAAGGTTGTGTAGGGCCCAGAATGGGCCCTGGGTTGGCTGTCAGAAGAACTGAGTTTCCATTTGTCTCAATAACTTAGTTTTTATTTTGAACCTCATTCTAGCAGGAGAGCTGAAGCTTAAGCTCAAGTCAAATCAGGTGCCTCTTCAGTCTTCCTGGGCTTTCATCCGTGTTCTTCAGGGCATGGGGAGAGGGACGGAAGTCTCTTTAGTTCGTGAAGTCACCTATTTGCTGATACATCTGGGACACCCACTGCTTCACTTATGCGCCTTTTGGGTCGGTGGAGATCGCGGTGCCGCTGGGATGTGAATCCCTATCTGCTGGACACAACCACACAGCCATTCTGCTCTGCTCTCCCATCTCTACCTGAGTAGAGGGGTGCAGGTCCCCACTGCTCTTTAATCCCTGTCCCCCAGCCTCTGCCTATGAACGGGGGGCCCAGAGACCCTTTGTGCAGCACTCACTAATGTCTACCCGTTCTCCCTTTCCTTCTGACTTCTCTCGCTTATCCTCAAGCTGGCAGTCTCTTTTCTTATCTGGATGAAGGCTTACACATTTTCACCATCATTTATCTATGCCAAAACCTTTCTGTTCCCCAGAGAGTCAGATTTTGGAACTCAAAAGCCATATAGAACCTAGGTGCCTAAATGTAGAAAAGACCGAAGGAGGAAAGGAAATACCAGGAGAAAACATAAATGGTATTTCAAAATAGTATCCTATTGCATGTGAAATCCTGTTCATTTACTACAAGTCAGAAGTGTGGGAGCCCCAGGGATGTTCTTTTGTTTAAATCCGCTCAGATGCATTTAGAAATCTGAGTTTCAAATCTGAGATCTAAATCTCCATTTAGAAAGGTTAGAGATGCTTGTGGGATGGACCAACATTTCTTTACCATAAAAGTCCAATGCTGGGCAAAGCTTTAAGTCATCCATTATAATCTTCAGTACAGACACTGGTGGCCAGTACACATTTTGGCCTCAAGGCAGAATGTCCTTGTTTCTTGGTGATTTATGCCTTAGTAGCATCTTATAGAGCATAGCATTTATCCTGAGGACCAGAGCGGGAGGGGGAGTTTAAGTAGGGTGGGAAAACTTAACTGCACATTAGGTGACTAATGTGGACTCCCTTGTTTCTGAAGAATGGATTTAGAAACAGTCAACAAGAGGGTCTAGACCCATGGATTTAGACTTTGCAAATGCAATTTCTGCATCCCCCCCGTCTGAATAGTAAAACAAGGCTATCATGGAGACCATCGTAAATAATGGTTGTGAAAGCCCCTTGGAGATCATCTAGGACTGCACAATAGTAAAAAGGATGGAGTTAGATCAATTTGGAGATGGAAAAGAAGGCAACAACTTTCCTGATAATTTTTCAGTGAAACTTTCCCAGAGGCTCTACTGGATTCATTATGGCAGGATCATACCAACTACTTAAGAAAACGCTCATGAGCTAAAAGATGCATGTATTTGTTCCCTGGAGTAATGGTTCTTTCCTGAGACCCAAACTGACCCTGTCAGTGGCTCCCTCCCCTGACATCAGAGCATTCTTCCCTCACCATTCTCATCCTCACCGGTACAAGCTGTTGGGTCTCTGCTGGGTGCATGGCACTATTTAGGGCTGGGGCCAGGGAACCCGGTATCCCAAATGACATGGCATTTTCTCACAGTGCTTGGTATCTCCTAGCTAAGCAGCAAGTCCCCTCACCCCCCAGTGCCCATATGAGATGCCAAGGCCTGGGTCCATAGATGTGGGAGGAGGGTCACGGCCAATATATTTTCTGAACACAGATAAAGAGCCATGGCAGATTCAATGTTAAACTCTGTGTTCGTCCTCACTGATGTACCTCTTTCTTGTAGCTCTCTGTTGGGCATCTACTCACTTAGCCACTTATAATGTGGGCCCTTACTTAGCAGAGTGCAGGAGGCCATGGGGCATGGAAGGCAAAGACTCTCCAGTATGTGGCCATTGCTCATTTTGCCCCCATGGCTGGCTTCACTGATTCATCTGAGCTCTTTCTGGCTTGGCCTGGGCGATGCTTCAGAATCCTCAACAGCACCCCGGTCCTGTGCACTTGGCACAGGACAGGTCCCCTACCTGCCAGCCCCAGCAATGGGTTTTGATCTGCCGTTCTGCTCAGATAGTGGAGAAGACAGAGGAGGGCCAGAGAGGAGGAGAGAAGGTGGAGAGAGGAGGGAAGAGGGAGGGACCAGAAGCCAGGTGGCCAGAGGCTGGAAGGAGGCTGCGGGTGAGGCTGGCTTGAGAGCTGTCTGGAGTCCACAGATCCATCTTGCACTGTGCTGTCTTTCTCTCCTTCCCCTCCCTTCTCTCCTCTCCTCGTGAGCAGGCAGAGCCCGCCAGCGCCCCCCACTGTGCCCACTCTCGCTGTTCTCCTCCACTCTCTCTCCCCATGAAGGAAGAGACCACTGGAGTTTGCATGCATCCTCCAATCAAAACGAGGCTGGTAGGTACCCTGGCAGGGAGAGGGGCCCGGCCAGGAGAGGTGAGGCGGGCAGGAGCCGCCAGGAGGCAGCCCGTGGGTGTGCACGAGCACCAGACCTCCGGAGGAGCCTGGGGCCGCAGGGGCTCTCACTCCAGGATGATTGCAGAGTTTGGAGTCCAGCCGTCCCTGGTCAAACTGGGACCCACGGCTGTGATCCCGCCCCTTCGTCTCTAGGTCTCAAGAACCGTGAAGAGTTTGTTCTCCTAGAGCCGTGCTGAGGATAGATGCTTTCCGCAGAGAGAAAAATTCTTAGTTGCATTTCTATTAAAACAAAAGCTTTTAACTTGTGTTTTCCTGCTATTTATCAAGATGACAATGTGAGAATTATATAATGACTTGAAGGGAATCACCCATAATCCCAACCTAGCACAACTTTTTTTCATTTTTGCATGTTTCCTTCTAATATTTATTTGTATTCATTCATAATTTTACATAGTTAAGTCAGAGTGTCCATATCATCTCCTGTTTTCCTCTTTTTGCTTAATGTTGTATTGTTTCTAGCGTGTTCTTGGTACCACATACTGTATATTCCATCAAGTGAATGGCCCGCCATCTACCTAACGAACTCTTTACTGCAGGACGCGTGCTTTGTTTCCAGTTTGTCACTATTTGAGGGAACGCATATAGCTTGTGTGTCAGGTATTTTATTTTCTCAGGCCAGACCCTGCTGGGTTCAATATTGCAACTTTGGCTTTGCTAAAGTCATTCTAAAGTGGTGTGATACCAATGACCATCAGCGCCATCATCAGAAGAGTGAATGTGCTTTGCCAGAGCCCGGCAACCCAGAGTGTAACTGTTGGAATGTCTTTTTCTTCTTTAGAGCAGGTATAAAATAATTCTTTGAAGTTGCCCACTTTCACATTTCTTTAATAGCGATAATAACCCTCTTTTCCCCTTTTATTTCATGATGGTCTGAGTCTTATCTGTATGTTACTTTCACCTTGCTTTTGGTCTCAGAACACCACGTTAGGCCCTGTGAGGAGAAAGGCTGCCCCCAGTCCTTCTCTTGCTATGCTGCAGGCAGTCACTACCAGCAACCCGAGTTGGCACCTGAGTCCCTGGGAATTTTGAGATATTTAAAGAGACTAAGGAGAGTTTGAGGAAGGGGAGCAGGCTTGGGCTGGACATCTCAGTGCCCACTGCAAGGACATTGTCATTTCTAGATCCGTTGAGTTGAGACCTACTCAACTCATTCAGAACCCTCAGAAGATTTGGGTCTGATCTGATGTGTTCCTGACCCTCCCTACCTTACCCTCCATTAGAATGACTCAAGGCCATCAGGTAGCTACTCCAGGGTCCATAGGCGAGACTCTGAGAGACACTAAGGCGGTGGCGCATAGGGAGTGGTGGCCTCGGTGTCTTGGCTGCAGCCCTCTGGTGGCGGGTGGCACAATGTGCATTCACCAGCAGGCAGTTTCTGTGCCCCTGTGGGTTGCAGACAAAGCTAGTGCCACAGTCGTCAGGACCCTGGGCCTGCTGGCAGTCCTCTAGGCCAGCTTAAAGAAATACACACACACACACACCCCCATCCTCCAAGGCCTCCAGGAGGCCAAAGATGAAATGACCCAAGAGAAAGAAATGGAAGCAAAGGCTCTTTTTGGCCACTTAGCCCTACCTGATCATGCCGGAGCGTCCACCCTCTTTCAGACCCCAGCACGGGGCACTTCTAATCACCATGCCTTCTGTTCCCAAGGCCACGGTGGTGGGATTCTCCCATGCTTACATGGGTTTCCCTGAGGTTTCCCTCTATGGCCCAGAGTTTACAGGGAGCCCAGCAACTAAAGTGAACAAACAGGGAATCCTCCTGGCCTGATTAGTCCAGGCCTCCTGGTACTCTGTCCACTCTGATATACTGTGTTCCCAGATGTGCCCTCTCAGCGGCCTCTAGTCCATTCTCCAGAGCTGCAGGGGAGCCGTCAGCAGGCCCCCAGGGAGCCCTCACCTGCCTCATTATATGCCCTGGTCGTGGTCAGGGCGAGGAAGACTCCAGCCTGTCTTCCTTGCAGCGGCCTGGCCCTATAGCACAACAGTGGGCACAGTTACGAGCGCTGGGCAACACTCCTAGTGACCCTTGGTGTATTTCTTCAACAAGTAATGAAGGCTTGGTGTGTGTCCCCTTGAAACCTTCAGTTCCGTTTAAAAATGCACTGCCAAAGATTTCAAAATTTTGTTTTCTAATCTGAAAGTAACACTCTTCTCTGTCTCTTTTTTGAAGATAAAAACATTCCCGGCTGATACAGTGACCCCTTTTCCTGATCCTTTCATAACAGGGCCACAGTTTACCGTAAGTAGATCCGGAAAACAGATCTGTGTTTCGAGATATTGTTCCCAGGTGGCGTGCTTTCCTGTGATTCACCAGCCAGCAGTGCCAACAGCTTCTTTTTTTTTTTTTTTTTTTGTGGTACGCGGGCCTCTCACTGTTGTGGCCTCTCCCGTTGTGGAGCACAGGCTCCGGATGCGCAGGCTCAGCAGCCATGGCTCACGGGCCCAGCCGCTCCGCAACTTGTGGGATCCTCCCGGACTGGGGCACAAACCCGCGTCCCCTGCATCGGCAGGCGGACTCTCAACCACTGCGCCATCAGGGAAGCCCCCAATAGCTTCTTTTGATCACTGTGAACTCTGTGAGGCTGGGAAGGAGCTGGGGCTTGGGGGTCTGCATCTTCTAGTTTTGTTTTGTTTTGTTTTATTGAGGTGAGCTTCATGTAACATAAAATTAACCATTTTAAAGTGACAATTCAGTGACATTTAGTACATTCAGGGTCATGCAGCTACCACCTCTATCTAATTCTAAAACCTTTTCATCACCCCCAAAGGAAACCTCATACCCATCAAACAGTCACTTCCCATTTTCCCCTTCCCTCCGGCCCCTGTCAACCACCATTCTGTCTTTTTGGATTTGCCCAGTTTGGATATTCCATAAAAATGGAATCATATACTGTGTGACCTATTGTGTCTGGCTTCTGTCACTTAGCAGAATGTTTGTAAGGCTCATGCACACTGTAAGATATATCAGTACTTCGTTTCTTCTCATGGAGGAATAATACTCCATTGTACTTATATACCATAACTTGTTGATCCATTCATTCATCGATGGGCGTTGATGGGTTGTCTCCACCTTTTGGCTAATGTGAGTAATGCTGCTGTGAACATGCAGGTACCTATATTTGTCTGAGTCCCTGTTTTTAATTCTTTTGGGTTGGATCTGCATCTTGATAATGGGAAGATTTTAGGTTAAGTTATTTTACCGCTCTGAGCACCAGTCTCGTCTTATTTAAAGTGGAAATAGTAATAAGAACATCCTCCTCCTTATATCTGGTTGAGGCAAGGATCAAAAGGGATCAAGAACTTGAACGTACTTTACCGACCACAGACCACCCCCACAAATGTCAAGTACGACGTTTCTCGATGCTGGAGAGGCAGGTGGTGTACTTAACAAGAGCAGGTAGTCATGACAACGGGCTTTCCCGTTACCATGGCTCTCTGTGTCGCCGAGCAGCTTATTTAAACTCTTTGCAAACTGTTGAAATGTGTTTAAACATTTAAATGTAGTTTCCTCATCTGCAAAATGAAAGAGTTCGATGATTTTCAGGATTCTTTTCAGCTGCTCAGCTTTTTTTCCTTAACTGAAAGCTTCTGCAGAAGCTCACCATCTACTGAGCAGAAGTGGGGAGGCTCAAATGGGGGTGGGCAGAAGAGGCTCCCTCCTCTTTCCCCTCGCCCTCTCCTCCTCCCAGGGATCAGAGTATGCGATTCCTGGAACCAAGAACCAAGTGGTCCCTGAGGCTCCTTCCAACGGCCAATCTAGAGGACCTGTGAGGTGGCCTAGGGGTAGCTTGAAGTGCAGTCTCATGGGTTAGGTGATGGTCGCTACCTGAGGTGGCCGGCCGCATGAACAGGGAGGGTGTGAGCAGCGGCTGATTCATGTTTCGGAGGATGAACAGAACTGGGAAGGTGTTCAGCAGTCCATGCAGAGACAAAAGCATGTTTCTAGAACAATCCATGCTAGGGTCATGATCTGCTTCCAGAACCTGCCTTTTAAGAGCCAGAGAGCAGAGACACAGGGGCTGGGCCGGGCTGTTCAGTGCTGCTGCCGCAACATTCATCTGGCCCCTGCAGTTGGGCTAGGCACAGCTCCCCAGCTGGAAGCTCCGGCTCTACTTCCTCTGCTGGCCATGGCGGGTACTCTGGCCTGCTCCCCAGCCTTGGCAGTGCTGCGAGACACCCAGGGAAGCCCTTCCTGAAAAGCTGGGGGCCAAGATGGAGCAGGAAGCCAATGTCAGAAACCATGCTGGGACTTTTAAGAACTGGGCGAGAGGGCTTTGAGGCAGCTGGAGCAGGCAGGGGGAGCAGCATGAACCAGAGTCCTGGGGCAGAGGAGTCATCCCACATTCAGGGGAATGAAATGAAGGCCAGTGGGCCTAGAAGGCAGAGAGCAAGGGTGTGAGGCATGAGAGGAGGAAGGGGAGGAAAGCAGGGACAAACCCTATAGGGCAAAACCATGCTTGGCTTTGTAGGCCAAAGGAGGGGCCCTGATCTGCATCCTACGAGCAATGGGAAGCCTTTGAAGGACTTTGAGCAGGGTAGTAACAGGGCAGCTGCATTTGGAAATGGGCCCTGTGATGGCAGTGGGAGCAGAGCTGGGTTCAGGCAGCGTGGACTCAGGGAAGTAGCCTAGAAATCTAGGACAATAGTTCAAGGGAGAGAAGGCAGAGAGTGTGATCCAGAGAGGTGTTGATGGTGGAGGTGGAGAGGTGTGCACAGATCAGGGGGATATTTAAGAGGCTGGTAAGGGGGACTTCCCTGGCATTTCAGTGGTTAAGACTTCACCTTGCAGTGCAAGGGGGTGTTGGTTCAGTCCCCGGTCGGGGAGCTAAGATCCCACATGGCTGGTGGCCAAAAACCCAAAACATAAAACAGAAGCAATATTGTAACAAATTCAATAAAGACTTTAAAAATGGTCCACATCAAAAAAAAAAAATCTTAAAAAAAAATTCTTAAAAAAAAAAAAAGAGGCTGGTAAGGAATTGGATTGGATGAGGGAGAGGGAGGGCCAAAAAGGGCTCCCAGATTTCTGACTTGCAGAATGTGGATGGAGAGTGGGTCCATTCACTAAGATAAGGAAATCTTAGGGAAGAGTGGATTGGGAGGGATAATGAGTTTGCCTTTGGCCTAGATGTGTTAGAAATGCCTTGGAAACATCTGAATGGAAACAGTGAATGGGCAGTTGGATATCCAAGTCTGTATCAGGAGACAGGACTAGACTGGAGATTATAATTAGGGAGTTACCAACAGCTGGATGGTAACAGAAGCCAAATTCATGAGCTTCAGCTTCCTAATTTTCTTACCACCCTGTGTCATATTATCTTTTCCTCCCCTCCAAGGTCAAGACACTTGACCTTGCTACAGGGTTGCCCTCTCCACAGGCCTCCACACCTATCCTGACCACACTCATGGGGGAGCTCAGCAGCTCCAGGGAACTCCACACAAAGTTTTTCTGGCCGTTGATCCAGCATTGACCTTGGGTCTGGTTTCAACAACCAGGCTCCTTGCTTAATCCTGAGACCAGTTTCTGTCTTGTATTTGAGCCTGTTAACTCTACTTGATACTCAGCCCAGGGCCTTGGTCTGTCTAAGATGAGGGCCCCTGCCTGGCTCTGGTCAGATTTCTGTCCCATGTTCTTCTGCCTAACCTGGTCTGTCCCTGTGCTACCTGCTTTGTTCCAGCAGAAGTCTGTTCATTCATTTCTTCATTCAACAAATAGGAAAGCAAGTTCTCAGGGTTGAGATTTAATAATAGTAATTTTCACTGCTCCCTAAGGTCATTCTTATTTATTTATTTATTTATTTATTTATTTTTGGCTGCGTTGGTCTTCATTGCCGCGAGTCGACTTTCTCTAGCTGTGGCGAGCGGGGGCTACTCTTCCTTGCGGTGCGCAAGCTTCTCATTGCAGTGGCTTCTCTTGTTGTGGAGCACAGGCTCTAGGTGCACAGGCTTCAGTAGTTGCGGCACGCGGGCTAGGTAGTTGTGGCTCGCGGGCTCTAGAGCGTAGGCTCAGTAGTTGTGGTACACAGGCTCAGTAGTTGTGGCTCATGGGCTCTAGAGCGCGGACTCAGTAGTTGTGGCACACGGGCTTAGTTGCTCCGCAGAATGTGGGATCTTCCCGGACCAGGGCTCGAACCCGTGTCTCCTGCATTGGCAGGTGGATTCTTAACCACTGCGCCACCAGGGAAGTCCCCCTAAGGTCATTCTTAAGTGAAGCTGGCTCTTTCTTTTTCTACTTTGAGTGCATGGCAGTAAAGAATATAATGACTATTAATAAAGTCTGGTGCCACTGCCCTGATTCATGCTAAGGCCCTGGTACTTCTACCCACTTTTGCCTTTGTATGTAAGTGTAAATTTCCCTCTTTTTTCCAGAAAGGATCAAAATTGGCATCAAAAGCCCAACCTCCACCCGCTTCACTGAAAGAACAAAATAACTTCTTACCCCAGCTCCTGTATCAGGAAGGCTGGGCTAAGTCATGCGTTAAAATGACAAATTGAATTTCCTACTCACGCTGCATGTCTGTCAGGGGTGGGCTATGCACTGTGCTCTGTGTTGCTCTGTGTCTGGGACCCAGGCTAATGGAGCAGCTGCCATCTGAAACATTGCTAGTCACAGTGGCAGAGGTGAAAAAACAGAGGTGACAAATCACACACTAGCATGGAAGTAAAACATGGCAGCACATTTCTTTGGCCAAAACAAGGCACGTGGTCATGCCTAACTTCAAAGTGGGGTGGGGACGTGTAATCCTACCATGGAAATCAATGAGCCAGGATTATCTGGTAAACCACACAAGTGACCACTACAGCCCAAACTTTGTGAAAGCTCCCTGTGGCAAACATCACATGCTAGCCACTCTACGATGCTCCTGGTCTCGTGGTCAATTCTTTGGCATTGCTCCAGCCCAGGCCAGGTCAGTTCTCTCTCTAGAGGCACTTGTAAAACAAACAAGGGCTTGTATTTCTCAGCAGCAGTCTTTCAGGACCTCTCAAAGATAAGATTCTCCCCATTGCTCAAGCCAGATATACCCTTACAGAACTACAACTACACCTGGTATTTTTGTGGTTTTCCGTGTTTCCCTAGGAGGGACAGCTCATCATCTGTCTAATCACTAGAAATATATTGCTCATTTGAGGATCAAAACCTCTTCTTTAGAAAGCCACGTGAAAAATGTCTCCAAGTTTAGGGCCAGGAACTAGCATGAAAACTCAAGTTATAAAATATATAGCTGGTACTACTGAAAGGTTATAAAACAAACAAAAAAGTATGCATAGAAAAAACGCTATGAGGAAATACACTGACAGTGATAGTAAGGGATTATGGAATTACTTCATTTCTTTACTTTTATATATCTTCTGAGTTTCCTATGTAAAGTAATAAGCATATCTTGCTTTGTAATGAAAACAACAATAAATTATCCTCTCCAAATGAGGCAGTGTACTCTAGACCAGTAGTTCTCAAACTCTACCATATATCAGAATCATCTGAAGGTCTCGTAAAAACACAGATGGCTGGACTTTGTCCCCAAACATTCTGGTTCCAAAGGTCTTAGTTGGGGCCTGAGACTTTGCATTTTCACCAAGTTTCAAGATGGTACTGATGCTGCTAGTCTGGGGCCCATACTTTGGGAACCACTGTTATAATGGTAAAAAACACCAATTTTGAAGTCAGCCAACCCTGGTTCTAAATACTGGTTCTTAATACTAACTGTGTGACCTTGGGAAGATTACTTAACCTCTTTGAGCCTCACTTTCCTTTTCCATAAAATCAGTTCCAAGATGTGCGTTTTTCCACCTTCTAACATCTCTGAAATCAGAATGTTTATTACAATAATGTACATGACAGAGTTCGAATGGTTACTTTTTCTTTCTCTGTGGCACGGGCAAAAATGGTGCATCTTACAAATGATGGTGTCTAACATGTGATGAAACATGACCTCTACCTTTAAGATTGTCCAGAGGTAATGAATGTCAAGTGCTTAGCATAGCGGCTAGCACTAAGCAATATCATTTAATAAATGGTAGTTGATTGACTATTATTAAAAAATAACAGGGACTGGGCGTCCCTGGTGGCGCAGTGGTTAAGAATACGCCTGCCAATGCAGGGGACAGGAGTTCGAGCCCCGGTCCGGGAAGATCCCACATGCCGCGGAGCAACTAAGCCCGTGTGCCACAACTACTGAGCCCGCGTGCCACAACTACTGAAGCCCATGTGCATGGAACCCATGCTCCACAACAAGAGAAGCCACTGCAATGAGAAGCCCACGCACCGCAACGAAGAGTAGCCCCCGCTCGCCGCAACTAGAGAAAGCTCGTGTGCAGCAATGAGGACCCAACGCAGCCATAAATAAAAAATAAAATTTCTTAAATAAGTAAAATAACAGGGACTGTGTGGTAAGTCTTAGGGAGCAGCTGACAGTGTGAAAATGGAACCCAAACTGAGATTTATTTCCTCTTTTCTGTTTCCTCTCCAGGCAGACTTTAGAGACAGTAAATTACAGTGCTGTCCTGGCCAGTCTTCCCCACTGATTCCAGCAGCAACCCTGAGGCCTTTGACAGAGACCGTCTCCACAGTGCAGACCATCTACACCATTCGGAAGCCTGTTTCTCCAGTGGCCAGGTGAGTCAGATCAGCAGGTACCAAGAGATAATTCTGGTGACAGGAAACTGGGCACAGGCTCTAGGTGCACTGTGTTTGTGACATCTACCACTCTTTTATTCATTCTTTTATTCATTTATTCTCTGAATATTCTCTGAATATTGGTGTTTATTGAAATGTCGTCAAAGGCTAGTCACTATTCTAGGTGCTAGGACTGTAGAGTGAACAAAACAGATGAAAGTGCTACCTTTCCGGAGTTTACAATTTAGTGTTGGGGGAGGGGAGAGAGACAGTGAATGAGTGTGTGTATGTGTGTGTGAGATAGTGACAAGTGCTAGGGAGAAACATAAATCCATGAGCATGCTGGGATGGTCTCACCCAGGTGGCATTTAAGCAGAGAGCTGAAGGTGGTGAGGGGAACAAGCTGCAGGTATTTGAGAAGGGAGTATGGTAGTCAGAGGGAACAGCTGGTGCTAAGGCTTCTGAGGTGGAGTGAGCCTGGCATGGTTAAGAAAGAGTTAAGGGGGCTGGTGCAGCCACAGAGGTAGTGAACGACAGGAGAGGAAACCCATGAAACTGGGGCCAGATTGTGTAAAGCCTCCTTGGCCATAGTAGAAACATTGCTTTCTACTCTGAATGAAATTATTTAAAAAATTGATTGTGCCTTTCAAGACGTGTACTTCCTGTGGGGTGTGTGTGTGTGCACCTAAACAGTGGAGATAAATTCCATAGATAGGCAACTGGGCTCGAGGACCAAGAACTCAGCAGCAACCTCTTAAAACAGCCAATTTTACTTCAATTTTATGTATTCAATTCAATTTTATTTATTAAAACATTGGAGGTAATTCTGGGAGAATGTGCATATGAAACCAATTGAGAACATGATTTAACGAAATCTAACCCCTGGACATTTTCCCGTTCATTTAAATGACCTTTACTGAGAGGCTGCTATGTGCCAGATCCTGTGCTAGGCTCCAGGGCTTCAGAGAGGAATGGCATATCTAACAGTCAGTCCCCTGAGGAGCGGTGCTTTCAGAAGCTCTCCGTCTGGTGGGGGAAACCTATAGGAAGCCTCTTTCAGGTCACTGTAATGCTAGCAAGTGTAGGGGGTCCTTAAGGAGCCTGAACGAGAAAGTCAAGAACTCAGATTGGGAAAGAATCTGGGAGACGACATTTAAACTGAGACTGCTCTTACCGTTTTTGAGCGTGTATCTCACCATTTTGTCACCTTATTGTTTTTCAGTGCAGAGACGCTCCGGCAGGAACTGGAGAGAGAGAAAATGATGAAAAGACTGTTGATGACCGAACTGTGAAATTCTCCCCTTGGTGCCTGGAGGATGGCATGGTGCCTTCTGTCCGTTTTCTTTCTTCGGGCTTTGTGTGATCACTCTAGCACGACATACAAATGTGTGCTCTGTTGGCCCAGGTCTCTGTGGTTAGTCAAAGCCAACTTCTGGCTTGACTTCTATCGGAAAAGATATTTTATGTCTCCTGAGTATTAGAGTTTTTCTGCTACTCCGTGTAGTTGAGACAGGATTTGGTAAGCCTAGAAGAAAGATGGGAAAACCAGGATTCCTTTTCAGAAGTACCTGTGTGTATATATTAATAACCACAGGGGTTAATATGGCATGGAATCCTTTGCTGTCAATCTCAACCATGTGATTTTGTATGATTGACACTTGCACCAAGCTTTGACTGTTTGTTAGAGTCATTTTTAATGAGAGAATAATTCTTTACTGCTGGTTTTTCATTTACACTGGTAAATACACAGATCTTATAAAGTCTTTAACATTCATTTTTATTCAGACACAAGTAGGTGAACTAAAAAAGGAAAGTTGCAGTCACCAGAGCTGAAGGTGCTTCAGCTTAATCTGAAATACAATTTAACTTGTGAACTTACGGTATATGATATTATTGGGGATATATAAAATTTATTATTGAACCCAAAGTAAGACATTATAGTTTAACTTGTCTAAAAATCCTTACAAAGTGACTTGATATCAGGATTCATTTGGGTGTTCCATAAAGGAAAATTATTTCTAAAGTTGATCAACTCATGTCCTGTTGATAGAAACTTGACCAGAAGAAACTTTGCTCTCTTTTTATATAGTTTCAAGAAATGTGTTTTTAAATTTTTATTATGCACTTGAACAACTTTGCAGGAATAATTAAGAACCCCCTAACCACAGACTAGCCCTCTGAAATGTTTCCCATGCTTTCTCAATGAATATGCCCACATTTTTACATCAGTATGGTCAGTGTGTACATGGTCTTTGAGTACTTCCATCTAACACACAGCTCCTCTTTTCAACACTGATCCTGCTCTCACCAATTTTGATTTCTTTGTATCCACGTAACATGATTAACCTCACTTCTTGCCATTACTAGATATTTGAGTTATATCTAACTTTTCACTCTTATAAATAGTGCTGCTATGAATGTCTTTGTAAAAAATGTTCCTTCTTTTGGATTCTCCCCTTGGGAATATCTCCAAAGAGAGATTACAAGGTCAAAGAGCATGAGGTATTTTATAGCTCTTGTTTCATATTGCCAGATTGCTTTCTAGAAAGATCCAGTCTCTGGGTTGAAAAGACCTTAAAGGTCATCAAGTTCAACCCCCCATCCTCTCTGAATGCTTGAATCCCCTCTACAATTTATGATGCCACCAGCAATGTATAAGCATTTCTATTTACCAATAGTTCTGCCAGTATTGGGTTGTGCCATTTTTATTTATTTTTCCTAGTTTAATAAGTGCGTATAGTTGTTTCTTGAAAGGTGGTTTTATTTCATTAATTGCTAGCAAGGCTGAGCACTTTTCCATGTGGTGACTTACTAGTTGTATTTCCTTGTGTGTAAAATGTCCATCCATTTCTTATGACCACTTAAGTGGAATTGATCTCGTACATTTGTATCAGAACTGTATTTTTATGTTGTATAATTTGCTCTCCTGTCCCTATCCTTAAACCTGAATGGTGCCAATAATTTGATACTAATGATTATAAAAAAAAAAAAAGTAATGCCTCATTGACTAGCATCGTTGTAAAATGAGGTAATGTACGCAAATATTCAGATAACAGAGGATTAACCCTTTAAGTGCTGAATCTATACAATTTTAATATTTTTTTGAGGGAAATCTTTCTAAAATGTATTACACACTTCCCTGCCTTAGTAAACAGAGTATACTGGAGAGTAGTTAACCTTTTCTTGATGAGTCATGGTCATCATTACAAACATCAGCCCCTTTTGTACCTTGGTGTGGTGCAGTGATGTCATCAAGCGCTATCCAGATGTGCAGGGCTTGGCTTGCCTTTCACAGACTAACGCTTTTCTCATTGATGGTTTGCACTGCTGTCTGCTCTATTGGTGAAGCTGTCTGGGGGCAATTGTGGTATTTGGGAACTTTTACCCCCCACCCCAATACTACATGACCCCGGCCGTACTCTTAAAACAGCTTTAGCCGTTCTTTATGTTGTGTACACGATACAAAATGTGTTCCTGTACAGTACGGGGGAAATATCTGTTTCTGGGGTTGTCACCTCTTGCCAATCCCTCCTCTTCTAATCTGCTTTCTCAGTCTTCTGCTCTTCACTTCCGGCTCTCTGATGGAAACCTCCAGGGCAAAACTGAAGTTTTCTTGAGGAAGCCGGGAAACTCAGTGTTACATACGTGTCAGGTTGGCTTTGCTTCCGAGGAGGGATGCATGGGCTTTTTGGCCATTGTTCTCAGGAGGCTGTGAGCCTGCTGCTTCTTCCCCATGTCCCCCTGGGTTCACAGATGTTTCAGAAGGTTGATGTCACTGGAAGTCTGATCACAAACAAGTTGGCTGTTACTGTATATGAAAACCCAGTACCTTTGGCAGCTCAACCCTAACCAGTAAAATCAAGAGGATTCCATTGTTTCAGCAGTTGTCCTGGTTATTTGCCTACGTACATGTATGTTGGGTGCTTGGCATTGTGACCTGAGAAGATGACATTGTGTTGGGTGGATTCATAGGGATAAAAGTGAATTGGTACAATCACTTTGCCTTTTTTTTATACACTTAAAACCAAAATAACAGTACCATACGGTCACACAACACATCTTATGTCCGGGGAGAAAAATCAGCTTGCTGACATAATCATTCCGGAGCAAGTGTTCCAGACTGTGAGCCACAGACTCCTGGTGGGTATGGGGGTGAGGGTTAATGCAAGTGGCCTGGGAATCCTGCAACGCCAGGTTTGTGGATTGTAGATTGCATAGGAGATCCTTATGTTTAAAGAGTTTAAAAATGAGGTCCTAGAGCATTCAGAAGATCCCACCTGAATGTGCCCCAAGTTTTACACTCCCAGAATAGCACAAGAATATTCTGTTACCATCTTTATCTTTCTTTCATCATCTCAAAGATCACAGCTTTTAAAAAACTTGAAATTCACCCTGTTAACCATTTTAATGTATATAATTCAGTATTTTTTAGCATATTCATAATGTCATACAAATATCACAACTATCTAATTACAGAACATTTCCATGATTCCAAAAAGAAACTCCATATCTGTAGTCACTACCAATTCTCCCCTCCCCCTATCTTTTAGCAACCACTAATTTACTTTCTGTCTTTGGATTTCTGTCTATGGATTTGCCAATTCTGGACATTTCATATAAATGGAATAACACAATATGTGGTCTTTTGTGACTGGCTTCTTTCACTTAACGCAATGTTTTCAAGTTTCATCCATGTTGTAGCATGTATTAGTACTTCATTCCTTTTTAATGGCTATATAATATTCCATTGTAAGGATATGCCACATTTTGTTTATCCATTCATCAATTAATAGACATTTGGCTTGCTTCCACTTTTTGACTCTTATGAATAATATGAACATTTGTGAACATATGTTTTCAGTTCTCTTGGGTATATAACTGAGATGGGAATAGCTGCGTCATACAGCATCTCTGTGTTGAACTTTTTGAGGAACTGCCAAGATCACAACTTTTATTTCATAAACAATCAAAAGTGAAAAAAATCACATATATTACTAGACAGACAGAAGCATGGGCAAATCTGTTGTTAAACTGGTCAGATACCGAGATGCAGCACTGATTTGTGGGGGGTGAAGTTTATAACAGAAAAAAAATTGTTTTAGAGAAATGGCTTTGAGAAGATAAAATAAAGGTGCTATCTTTTTTTAAAAATGCAAATGAAATTAAACTCAGGTTCATCTCTAAGTTCTTGTTTGAATTCCCAACTCTTGTTCAGGCAGCGGTCTCAGCATGTTCAGGAAACGTTCTTCCTTGAAAAATATGTACAAAAGAGAAAACCACAGTATTGTGGGTTCACATCAGTGGGGAGCAGAGGCTTTATGCAAACCCTGGGATGTAACAAAGTAGGGAATATGTGCTGAGGGTGAGAACAGGTCTCCCTCCAGGGCTGAAATCTTGTAAGAAAACAAAAAGAATAAGAAAATCCCAAAAGCAATTTAAGTGGATGAGAGAGAACCTCGTGAAAGGAAGCAGCCAAGCCTGTAAGGAATTGGAAACCAGAGTAGGTTCTAAGGCCCTGGGGTGGCGTGCAGACTTTTAAGTGACCCATGAAGATTATGGGTATTCTCCCTAGAAAAAGCTATACATCACACATCATTCCAGCACTTTCACTGGATCCTCACACCACCCCTGAAACCCATCTATGTCCGCCTTTGAGTCCATGGACCCCAGGTCCTTGATCATGGGTAGCTCACTGAAATCTGCAGTTTACCTACAAGCTTCATTTTAAGCTGTGGGTGCAAACCATCCTCCAACACCAGCACCCGACATCCCCTGCCCCCCCCCCAAAATAGCCCACCTGGTTTTACCAGACCAGTTTACCAGAAGAATGACCTGGTTTTAATCTGCTTTATATCTGGCACCATCACTGTTAATTGTATTAATTAAAATGAAGGGAATACAAAATAAGTTAATAGATAACAGCTTGGATTCCCAAACCAGTGAATCAACACCAGAATCAGAAGTCCAAAGCTTGTTTTTTTTTGCTAAACATTGGTCCATTTAAAATTGGCCATATCTTTCCTGATAAACAGGAAGATGAAAAGAAAGACATTTCAATTTTTAACAATAAGATTTTATTTTTGGATTTTTTTGTTCTTTTAGGGATACTCTAACAGATTTTCAATTGATTGGATTTCTTGTATTTTAGAATTTTATCCTCTGAAAGCTATGTTTTTGGGAAAGAAATGTCTCTGTTTTGATTTTTAAAGTAATTATAGTTCATCTTACCTTTTTCAAGCAGTAAATCTGACATATTTCTTACAACGACTGGGATATTGGGAGACCTAGTGAAACCCAGGGTTTCCATGAATTATACCTGAATCACCTGTCAGGATAAACACGTTTAAACTCCAATTGGACAACCCACCATCAGTGTTAACTGATACCTAAAAGCAAACATTTGACCTCTGGGTCACACAAAACTTCTCACTTCTCACAGCAGTCCCCTGTCTCCCATCTCTCCTGGGCCAAAAAAGGTTGTAATCACTAGTTTCTTTTGAATTTTTGTATTTCAGAACCATAGGCATATTCATTCGTTCATTGTCATAGGGTTTAATACTATAGGTATTCATTCAATACCACTGATCCTCACCTCTATCATCTTACCTAATCTCCAGTGCATCATGGAGGTTACTGATCACCACGTGGCACTGCCTGACTTCTGGGCCTACGTTTGAAACCTCCATGCTTTTCTGCCTCCGTAATTATTTTGTTTGTTTATGCAATAAAATAAAATTTAAAAGCAAGCTAGAATGCTGGATCTGCAATACTAGCATAAAAAGAATTGTATCCATGTTTTCTAGCGGAAAACAGCTTAGCAGTTTGCATGTGTTATCACTCCAAAACCATCATTTGGAAAGGCCTGGCATGTAGTTAAGTGCTTGGTGTGAATGAATGAATGAATGAATGGCTGAGTAAATAACCGGAAGTGAACTGCAAGCGGCAGGAATGGATTTGGCAAAGTCGGGAATTCCACGGTCTGGGCCTGCCAAGGCCTGTACGTGCTCGCTGTGGGGAAACCAGCAAACCAGTTGCCTGGTGTTGAAGGGGGCACGTTACGCAAGGGCACCGGCAGCCTCTGCTGACTGCACACGCCAAAAATCTATGTGAATCCAGCCCAGAGAGCTGGGTTCTAGTTTCCCTCGGGAAACTAGACCTTAAGGACCTCGGACCTCGGTTTACCTATGTTTAAAGTGGCCCTAAGGACCTCGGTTTACCTATCTATAAAGTGCGGATCTTGCAATTTCAACTTTTTCAGTGATGATCCCAAGAAGTAAATGGATATAGTAAGTGCTTTATATAAACCAAAAAGTGCTGGAACAAGGTGGGGGAAGCAGTGACTCTGACAAGGTGTGTTCAAGGTGAACTCTCCGGGGAGCACTTCTTAAATGTGAACATATACTGGGGTCTCCCGGGGATATTGGTAAAGTGCATCCTGAGTCACGTGTCTGCCGTGGGGCCCGAGATTAGTGATGCTAACATGCTGGCCTCTGGGGATGCTGCCGCTGCTGCTCCGTGGACCACAGAAATTCTGAGTAGTAGCAAGAGGGTAGAAGGGCCAAATCTCTGTCTGTGAGAGACTCGTGGAGGGAGGGAGGAGAAATGGGAGAAAGAACGGAGGCAGAGAAAGAGAGTTCGGGCGAGGAGAAGAGGATGCTAGGAAGAAGGGGAGGCTTCTGGCGCAAGCGAGGATGCGCAGACCGAGGCTGGGAGGCGGCGGGTGCGGGCGGCTCCGCGGCTGCGCGGGCTGCGGGAGGGGGCGGACGCGTGCTGGCGGCGGCGGCCGCGCAGTACCGACCCTGGTCCCGCGGCGCCCCTGCTGCGGCCCGAGCGGCCTGGCTGCGGGATCGGTGGATAGCGATGGCGCGGCCGCGCCGACAGTGCCCGAGGGCCTGGGCGCCGCTGCTCTTGCTGCTGCTGGCCGGGCCCGTCGCCTGTGCCGCCAGCCCCGCGGACGACGGCGCGGGCGCCGGGGGCCGGGGGCCCCGGGGCCGCGCGCGGGGGGACTCGGGCTCCGACGAGGCGGTGCCGCGCCACGACTCCTCCTACGGCACCTTCGCGGGGGAGTTCTACGACCTACGCTACCTGTCCGAGGAGGGTGAGGCTGCGGGAGGATGAGGGGCTGCGGGAGCGGAGACCTGGGACGGGGACCGGAGGCGGCAGGAGCGGGGGCGGGGGCGGGCAATTGGTTAGGATGCGAATGGAGGCAGCGCCGGCCCGGGCCTCGGCCCGGACGGGGAGCGCGTGGCTCCCACTACCCATCCGCCTGGACAAGTGGTCTCAAGAGCTGTCAGCGCCTTCCACCCGCTGCTGGCTTTACAGGTGGGGAGACTGAGGCCGGGAGAGGCAGGTGGTCAGCCAAGTCCTGCGAAGCTGCGGACAGGTGGGGCTGAGCCTAGGCTCCCCCAGTTTTCAGCATCTGGCCTCCACTCTCTGTCTCTGTCAGGGATTGGGGTAGAGGGTGGTAAGGGAGGAGACTGCCATCTGGCCTAGGGTGTGTGAGATAAGAGCAGCTGGTGGGAAGCAGAAATCCCAATTTAAAGAGAGATGTTGCCTTATTTCCTCCCTGTCTGTATGGACCTAAATTTGCAGTGGCTAGTGTCCCAAGCTCAGCGTTCTGTTCGTGCTCACTGCCCTGCCCATGAGAGCCGGGTCACATCTCTTTCCCCACTTCCATCCCACTTCTTTACTGTCTTCCCACATGTCATGCATCCCTAGTGTGAGCCACCATTGTTGGGGCCTGGTGGGCCCAGAGACAGGGTGTTTGTCCCTCAATGACCTCCCTGTAGAGGCAGTGTTTCAGTGAGCACAAAAGCCAAGCTGATTTTCTTCAGAAGGAATGGAAACTGGCTTCTTACTTCTGCAATTTGGAAAGTGATTTTCCTTTTCTTCTGCTAAGAGGAATATCCAAGAATCAAGTTGGGCTTTGAAATGTTGTGTGTCCCAGCAGATGATATGACGCTGGATGTATCTGTTACTTAAGATTAGGTTTAGTTACCTACAACAAACAAACATTAATAGCTTAAATAAGATAGAAGTTCCTCTGTCACGTAAAGAAATCTAGAAGTAGGCAGTCGAAGGCCACTGACTAGTTTATAAGGAGATTGCTCAGAAGGCCCATGTATTCTACTTACACTTCATTAGCCACAACCCAGTCATATGGTCACACATAGGTGCAGAGGAGGCTGGGAAATGTAGCCTTTATCTGGGAAGTAATACGCCCAATTCAAGAGCTGGACTTACTGTATTATATGGAGAAATGGATTTGGGGAAATACATTAGTTGGGTAGATGCTTAACTGCTGAAACAGGGACCCCAACATACAGTGGCTTAAATAAGATAGTTTATTTTTCTTTCACTTGAGTCTGGCTGGTCTGGGCAAGTGGCCTAGCTCTGTTCCACAAGGTCATTCAAGGACCTAGGTTCTTTCCCTGATGTTGTTCCCCCACCCTCTAAGGCTTTGTCCTCATCTGTGTGGAAGTCAGGTTGCTTGCACGTCTTTGTTCAAGCTTAAGGAAAGGAGAAAGAGAGGAAGTTCAGGACAAACAATTACCTTTTAGGCTGGTTGCACAAATCACTGCGGTTCACATTTCTTTGGCAAGAACCTAATTACATGACCTAGCTGCAAGGGAGGCTGAAAAGTAGAGTGTTCTAGCTGGGTAGCCATGTGGTCAGGGAGAAGGAAAGAATGCAGGGGCAGAGTAGGGGAACAACAAGCAGAAGTAGAATCTGTCACTCTATAAAAGAATAAATAGTACAAAATCCATCTCTTTTTGAAAGCATGTAATACGTAGTTATTCTGTTCATAGTCAGCCTAGCACACTGCTAGGTGACTCAAAGGTGGCACATGAGAAATTATATTCTCATTGGGCACATGCATCTAACAAATGGAGAACAAGGTCAGATTCTATGTCAGTTTGTATATATAGAGAGAATGAAGTTAGTTGTATAGTCCAGGCACTTTTATGAACATGGACATCAGGTGGGCTGCAGCCCAAAGGAAAGCTTTATAGAGTTGAACCAGGAAGTGTGAGAGACTTTGGTGAGACAAAAGGGGGAGGGCACTTAGGTGAGGTGACCCTACAGGGGTAGCAGGGCCTGTGATGTGTACAAATCTCTAGTTTGTCTGCTTGGCACTCTCACCCATTCTGCACATACAACCTGAAGCCTGGCTCTAACCCTCAAAAATCTGCAATGGTTCCAACCTACTCCCTGGAAGAAGCTTCAACTCCTTTATCTGGAATTTTCTGTCTGACCCAACTTTCATTTACAACCATCTCTCACTCCTTCCTTTCCCTCACTCTGAGCTTTCACTGCCCATTCTACCCTTCTCTCTGATCCTTTCACTTATCTTCAAAGGCTGATCCTACAACCATCTGGTAGGTGCTAGTGGGGATGTTTGTGGGGTGAGCCTCCCAGGGGAAGCATGTCTACTAGATTACCCTAGGCCTAGGCTTTAGCCTTGTGGGTCCTGAGTAGAGACTTTCCCAAGATCCTTAGAAATAATCAATGACACTGCCTTAAAAGGGTACTGCCAGAGATGGAGAAGCAGAACGAGGAAATGTCCCTGAATGGTTTCCCACCCAGGAGACGAAGGAAAAAGGCATCAGGAAGAGTGTTCCATGCCATGGGGAGGCCCAGTGAAGAGTTAAAATAGTTGATGGATTCAGGAAATGAGAGGTAATGGGTGGATTTTCCTGGGATGAGTTCAGTGGAGAAGGAAGAAGGGAGACCAGTTGATTTTGGAGGAAGTGGCAAATGAAGAGGTAGAAATAGTACCTTTAAACAATTCTTTCTATCAGTACAAGTGGGCTTGTCTTTTTCTAGTGACTGGGCTGTTTTCTCTATGCAGGGTACCCCCTCCTCAGGTTCAAAGTTGCCGACAAACTGAATTTTTAATGAAAAAGTAGCCCAGTAGTATGAAATCAGAAAAAGGGAATTAGAATAATGGGGTGGGCATGGAGAATTCCCTGAAACTCTGGTTGAGCCCAGTGACCGTTACCCACCTTGTCCAGAGACCATTTCTCCAGTGTCCAGGTTGCCCAAGACCCCCAGGCCACAGACTGAACACTGGCTGATTCGATGTTTCTCATCACCCCCTAACATGTTCATTTTTTTAAATTTAAATTATATTTTGGTTTAATGATGCTAGTTTTCAGAATTCTCGAGCTAAGACATTCTCATTTCAGAATGTCTTAGCCTGTACTACTCAGCCTTACAGCCCCAGCTCAGTTGCTGCCTCTTTCAGAGGGCTTCTCTGCTTTTCTCCCCCCATTCCCTGCCATTAGGCAAGATATTCTCCCAGAGTACACTGTCTAACCGTGCTGTGACCCTTTGTGCTCTCTGTGGTTAACAATTTGGATAGGTTCTTGGTGCTTGACTCCTATCACTCATACCCTCTTACCCTTGAGGTTCTCAAAGCCAGAATCTGTATATTCAGAACAGCAGTAGAAATATAAAACAGATCACCACATGATTATGGGCAAACCTCCTATTCTGAGGTTTCTCTGAAAAAAATGGAGTTGGGTGTTGGCTTAGGGTTAAGTCCTGAGTGAAGCCTGCTGCTCCCTTTTCCTTGCTGCTAAGATTTACAGACCAGGTCTGAGGAGCAAACCCTGAGACTCATCAGCCAGCCACTTGGATGATGGTAGCTGGCTTGTCCTTGGGCCATATCCTACCTTGGAAGGAAACAAGGAACACCGTTCAAGGTTGCTTACCTTTAAGGCATAGTAGTCTGACCACTTGTAAAACATGGCCCAGTCAATGAGTTTCTGACCATTGAGTTCTGACCACAATTTTTCCCATCTTGGGAAAGAGCTAGTAAGGCAGTAGAGAGAAGAACAGAGCTTGGGGGGAAGGGCAGGAGTTCCTTCATCTGCCTATATTCTTCCTGCGTCTACTGTGTATTGTATGTGGATACATAACTAATCCCCATACATATAAACATTTGGGATGCTTTTCCCCTTATGGTGCATATATACGTACTGAGAATAAAAAGACCCCCCCCCACACACACAGAGGCACATGCACACTTATTTTTTTCATTTATAGTATTTCATTTATAGTATTTATAGTACGTTGGTTTGAACAAAGATAGTGTCACCTTTTTCAGTGATAAAGTAGAAACAGCATATATACATATATATATATATATATATATAGTTTGGGGGCAGGAGAATAAAACCAAAACAAATCACAGAAAAGGTAAATAATTTAAAGGTAAATAATCTAATTCATATCCATGAATCTAACCCAATAATAACACTAACTGGAGCTGACTTTTATTAAGTGCCTACTGTGTGCCAGTCACTGTCCTAAGTACCTTACCCATATTAACTTTAATCTTTATAGCAACACTGACTTAGATACTACTGCTATTCCCACTTTGGAGTTAAGGAAACTGACCCCCAGAAAGTTTAAATATTGTAGCTAAAGTCACACAGCTAGAAAGTAGCAGAGAACCGGGTGGGTTTGTTGTTGATTGACTTTATGGATAAGGTGGTGCGAGGTGTCCAGCGTGCTTAGAAGAGAGGGCCCCCGTGGACCTCTCTTCTAAACACATGTGCTAGGAAATGCAGTGGAACAGGCGGGATGGGGCATTTTTATGGGCAAACTTGAAAAGAGGGGCTTGGAATTGATGGAGTAGTCAGTTGGGAACTGCAGGTTCCTGAGTGGTGGAGTGCCATGATGAAAGCTTTGCTAAACGGGCTCCACGTGGGTGGAATGTTCCATTTTACAAAGTCCCTTGACATTTTTGCTTCATTATATGGTTCTGATAAGCAGAAACGATTCAGGCAGTCCAGAAAGAGAAATAGGCTGATGCAGTAGCTCTCAGAGGTTTGAACAGATAATTTCTGGTTAAAACTTCAAGGAATTGAGTACCAAATTAATACCTGAGGGCTGTGATCCAAGCAGTTAATTAGAAGCAATAAATAGCAAACGAGAAGCCATTATCCACCTAGTGGAGTACGGCAAAATAGGCTCAAGGGATTGCAAAAGAGGAACAGATAGTGGCTGCGTGTTAGGCAAGAATGGAAACAACAGAGGCATGTTGAGAACCTGGAGAAATGAACCAAGACAATAAGTGCCTCTTGAAGGGAGGTAAAAATGTCTTTCATCCTCCAAGACAGAACAGTTAATTGGAGGGGTTTACAGGGCACATGTGAGAAGAAGGAAAGGGAAGGAGAATAGAAAGGTTTTTTTTGCCTCAAACCAATATTATTTGGTCTTCGTCCAAATTTTAATTTTCGAGAAAGAGAAAGAAAGCACTAAAATGGAAAGTGGAGGGAAAGGAACAAACAAACAAAACCACCAAAAACCAGTAATAAAAAGGTGGGAGCAACAACATTCTAAATCAACTTATACTTCAATAGAAGAAAAAAGTGGGAGCATGGATAAAGCTAAGGGGAAAAGCAGAAGCTGGCATGGCTGGGCGTCTGACGCATACATCTCAGGACTAAGGAAGACGAGTGAGTGTAGGAGAGATAGGAGGGGGCGGGGAGAGGCCAGTAAAGGTCTTCAAATGGCGTCGTGACCAGGTCTGATTTCTGTTTTAGAAACCCGGCGCTGGTGGAAGAATTAGAAGGGAAGTGGGGGAATCAGATAGGAGGTGGTACAATAGCCAAGAGGCAGGCTCATGTTTCAGGGTGGGAATGAAAGGAATGGTGACGGAGGAAATGTTCCAGGTGGAGGAATCTAGGGTTTCAGGGTTGGGAGACTGGGGGTGGGTGGTGGGATTCTTCACTAAGATAGAAAACACAGGAGGAAGGGCATTTGGGAGGTGGAGAAGCTCAGTGTTGGGCGTCTGGAATTGTTTTGCTTGTGGAATGTCCAGGCAGAAACCCCTGGAGGGAGTTGATTGTTGGGCTTAAACGTTGACAGAAGAAAAGGAGAAGTGCCAAAGAATTGCGAAGTTAGAGAAAGAAAAACTCTGAGGAAAGTAGGAGGAAAGAAATAACGAAGTAGCAGAATTTAATGAAACAGAAACCAAATATTCAGTAAAGAGGATCAAAAAAGCCAGAAGTGATTCTTTGAAAATATGAATGAAGTAGATACATGTATTAGTCAGTGTTATCCAGAGAGACACAACCAATAGGATGTGTATGTATATATAGATGAGAGACAGAGAGAGAGAAGTTTATTTTAAGGAGTTGGCTCTCACAGTTTTGGAGGTTGGCAAGTCCAGAATCTGCAGGGTGGGCTGGCAGGCTGGAGACCCAGGAGAGAGCCGATGTTATAGTTCAAGTCTGAAGGCCACCTGCCACAGAATTCACTCTTGCCTGGGGAAGGTCAGTCTTTTTGTTCTGTCCAGCTGGGGATGAGGCCCACCTACATTATGGAGGGCAATCTGCTTTACTCAGAGTCCACTGATACAAAATGTTAAATGTTTATCTCATCCAAAAACACTCTCACAGAAACATCCAGAATGATGTTTGACCACATATCTGGGCACTTGGCCTAGCCAAGTTGGCACATAAAATTAACTCTCACGATAGGATTCTGGCAAGATTGATAAGGAGAAAAAGAGAGAGGACAAATAATATTAGGAATGAGAAAAGGGAGAAATAACCCTAGACATAGCAGAGAGTAAAAAGCTCATATAGGGCTTCCCTGGCGGCGCAGTGGGTGAGAGTCCGCCTGCCGATGCAGGGGACACGGGTTCGTGCCCCGGTCCGGGAAGATCCCACATGCCGCGGAGCGGCTGGGCCCGTGAGCCATGGCTGCTGGGCCTGCGCGTCTGGAGCCTGTGCTCCGCAGCGGGAGAGGCCACGACAGTGAGAGGCCTGCGTACCGGGGAAAAAAAAAAGCTAATACATTACAACTCAATAATAAAAAGACAGCCTACCCTATTAAAACATGGAGAAAGGCTCTAAATAGACATTTCTCCAAAGAAGATATACAAATAGCCAATAAGCACATGAAAAGATACTCAGCATCATTAGTCATTAAGAAAATGTAAATCAAAATCATAATGAGATACCACTTAACACCCACTAGGATGGCTATAATAAAAAAAAAAAAAAAGGACCTTCCCCCAACCCCCCCACAGTACATTGCTGGTAAGAATGTAAAACAGTGCGGCTACTTTGGAAAATAATTTGATAGTTCCTCACAAAGTTAAACGTAGAGTTAACATATGACACAGCAATTCTATTCCAAGAGAACTGAAAACATATGTTCACACAAAGACTTGTACACAGATGTTCATGGCAGCATTATTCATAATAGCCCCAAAGTAGAAACAACCCAAATGTCTGTCAGCCCCTGAATGGATAAAAAAATGTTGTATATCCATACAACGGAGTGTTCCATAGATCAAGAAATATCGTTAATTCTGTGTACCTAGCGTATTTAAAAATTAAAATTCTACAATAAACATAATTTTCCAATAAAATTGTACAGTGCATGTAAAACAGATCCAATTGAATATCTTTATTCTCTAGGCTTCAAGATGATAACTGCTAATAAGATATGGTTTTTCACAAACATTTACATTGTATTGCTATTCAAGGATTAATACACTTACTCTCTACCCATCAAGGTTTAGTCAGAAAGACAGAAACCAATTTTTTAAGCTTTTTAAAACAGGATAACCAGCCCAGGGAGCTGTCTGAAAAGGTATTGAGGGGACTGCAGAAGCAACAAGGGAGCTCAGAGAAAGTCACTTTGGGAAGCGGCTGCCGGCCCTGGGGCTGAGAGAACAGAGAGAAGCGCTTGAGGTTGTGAGAGCCAAGAGCTCAGACAAGGGACCTCCCTCTCCCACCCCCACCCTAGAGGTGCAGCCCATCCTCTGAGAATGGGCTGTCTGCCCAGCTGATGCTGGTTCCTTTGAAGAGGCTAGTCCTGGGAGTCTAGAAAAAAGCTGTAAACTCAAACCGACTGCCAATGCAAGGATGAAGTAGAGTTGCTGAGGACTTGCATATTGGACAGCAATCAAACAGGAACAAATGGTCTTTCCCTCCTCCTGCCTCCCAACCTCCCTTTAATGTTTTCTTTTGGCAGAACCTAGCCAGCTGGCAAAGGAGAGATGTGGTTTGCAGAGTACTAGCCCATCCTACAGCTGGCTGTAGAGGCTGGGTTGTAGCTGAGATACAGGAGCTTAAATATTGGCACGTGGTCCAAACTTATTTTATTCCAAATAGTAGATCATTTAATTTCAGGAAAAAAAATATAATATTGCTTTGCTTATATTCTGATACCAACCCCACAGTTGGTGTCTTGAAATTCAGTTCTGGCACTAATGACCCCACAGGTTAAAGGGCATGGTCCACAACAAGACTAGCCTCACTTCAGACCAACTGGCTACCAATCCAGGGGCCACTCACAACCCCCCTTGGGTTCTATAATTCACTACGATGTCTCAAAGGATTCAGGAATGGGCTGTACACACAATAACAGTTTTAGTATCAAGGATACAGCTCAGGAACAGCCAATGAAGACACACACAGGGCAGAGTCTGGGGGGCTCATGAATGCAGTTTCCATGTCCTGTCCTGGAAGGAGAGGATTCCTCTCCATGGAATCATGACTTGTCACCCTCCCGGCATATCAGTGTGTTCACCACCAGGAAGCTGCACTGAGCTTCAGTGTCCAGTGTTTCTATTGGGGTTTCATTACCTAGGCATGGTTGATTTAATCATTAGCTACAGAATTGAACTCAATCTCCAGCCCCTCACCCCCTCCCTGGAGGCAGGGCTAGCTCAAAGCCCCAAACCTCTAATCACATGGTTCGTCTTTCTAGTGACCAGTCCCCATTCTGAGTCATCTTATCTCTTAGCATAAACTCAGGTGTGAACCCAAGGGGCTCAGGAATAAGAAAGACCCATTGGGAAATTCCAAGGATTTAGAGTCTCCTTCCCAGGAACCAGGGACAAAAACCAATCAAATTCTTTATTACAAAACATCGTACAGGGACTTCCCTGGTGGCACAGTGGTTAAGAATCCGCCTGCCAGTGCAGGGGACATGGGTTCGAGCCCTGGTCCGGGAAGATCCCACATGCCACGGAGCAACTAAGCCCGTGCGCCACAGCTACTGAGCTTGCGCTCTAGAGCCTGCGAGCCACAACTACTGAGCCCGTGTGCCTAGAGCCCATGCTCTGCAACAAGAGAAGCCACCACAATGAGAAGCCCGCGCACCGCAATGAAGAGTAGCTCCCGCTCGCCACAACTGGAGAAAGCCTGCGTGCAACAACGAAGACCCAGTGCAGTGAAAAATAAATAAATAAATTTATACTTAAAAAAACAAAACATCTTACAAAATGAGAAGAAAATGTGATATTATTAAATGATGCCCAAATTCATTTGACAACAAAAGTTCTCATTCGAAGATTTAGAAGCATATAAAATAGGAAATCAGTGCTAGAAAAGCCCTCAGAAATAAGCCATTTACCAACATTAATAAGCTAGTTCAATACATTTACAAGTGAGCTTTGTTCCAGAACTTGCTCTTATTCGGAGCTTAGAAACCCATTCTTCTTCTAGAGACGATCTTACCCAATGGTTAGTTTAAAAATTTAATAGTAATAATAATCCAATAGTAATAATTACTGGCATTTATTGAGCTGGAAATTTGCTATGTGCTGATGTATTATTCTAGATGCTAGGAACTAGTAAGGACGATGGAAGGAAATGGTGAACCTGCGTCAGAAGCAACATTACAAGAGATTGTCTTTTTCAGACACCTATAGAACCTTAAAAACATAAGTAGTCATTGCATTCCTGGACAAGTACTCTGAGAAAAAATAGCCACAGCATTGTAGTGAGAAATAAGAGGAAGAACATATAGGATGATGCTTAACATAGTAGCATCGAACTCCATAAATAGTAAGAGAAAAACAAAAAACTCATTCAAGGTGGGACTCAGTCTATAGTACTTAAGTGGATTTACGACTTAGCATAAAATAAGCATGAAAATAGAAAAAGTAATGCATCTGGCCCAAGCACTTAAAGATGGTGAAAAGGTAGGGCTATACTTTAGTATGTGATCAAGATCCAGGGTAGTAGAGATGAACTGTCCATAGAGCACAGATATGAACCAGGAAAATGCGGCCTGGTGACTTTTTTTTTTATTGAAGTGTAGTTGATTTACAATGTCGTGCTAATCTCTGCTGTACAGCAAAGTGACTCAGTTATACACATATAGACATTCTTTTTTTAGATTCTTTTCCATTGTGGTTTATCACAGGATATTGAATATAGTTTCCTGTGCTATACATTAGGACCTTCTTATTTATCCATTCTAAATGTAATAGTTTGCATCTGCTGTTGGCTTTTTTTTAAAGTATAATTTAATGAAACAAAGTAAACAAAACCTCATTTAAAAAAATTACAAATCACAAAGAAAGGACTTCAGAATAGTGAGAAAAGAAAAACTAATACAATAATTTTTTTAAGTGTATTCACACTGCCTAATATCTATGGGTGATTTTATTTATTCATTTGACAATCATTCAATGTCCAGTGTCAAGCACTGTGCTGGGCAGAGAATACAAGATGAATCACACATGGTGCAGGGAGTGGACAGCCTAGAAGAAAAATATCTGTGTCACAGACTGGAAGCATAATGCAGGCTTTCCTTTGATGTGTGGTTGAATGCATTATGATGTTAAGAAAGATGCGTGAAATGATTTGTTTAAAGAATTAGTGAGATAAAATGTTCTATACAGCTTAATGAAAAACGGAAGTTCAGAGAAACAGAAAAATCATATTATAACATATAGATATAAATGGAAAACCTCTGCTATCAAATATAGAAATGTTTCATTTATTTTTTCTCTTAGAACATGTGTATTGTATAAAACTGTGATTTTCATACTCTCAGGGGACAGTGGTGAGCCAGTGGGTATGATATTATGTCCTCTTTCAGTGCCTCAGGCTCCTTACCTGTAAATGAGGAAAAAGCCCTTTCTCAGTTAACACGCAAGGCTGGGTTCAAAGGTGTGTGCCCCTACCTGCCCCTCGTGAGAAGGGTGATTAGGCTTCAACAGAGCTCTTTTCTGAGGCCTTCACCATTTCTAGACGCGTGCGCTAGAGAATAGTCAACCTACTAAAAAGAAGCATTTCTCATTGGAAACGTTGTTCCTGGATTTTCTAACCATTATTTATTCTCACTGGCCAGGTTACCCTTTCCCTACTGCTCCTCCTGTGGATCCATTTGCCAAAATCAAAGTGGATGACTGTGGAAAAACTAAGGGATGCTTTAGGTTGGTAGATCTGCGAGTTGGATAACTTTAAAGCCAAGACTTTGATTTTACTTCTCAAGGTAGTATTTAAATTGCATGCAGTTCGCTCTAACCAGGGACCTGTACCCCTCATAACTTCAGCAGAGATGCGGCTTGTTTCTGATGGCCACCCCAGGTTTCAGTCTTCCAAGCCTTGAGCTGTAGCATGCCCGTTGGCCCTAGAACGTTCTTCTCTAGGTCTTCATTTATGACTGTACGCCATTGGCTCAGGTGTCTAACCAGTTGGCTGTAGGAAAAAGAATCACATAACACAGATGTCTCTGCTTATTCAGCAGGGGTGTGGATGGGACAGGCAATAATAGATGTGCCTGAGACCCAGTTCCTTTTCAAATCAATAGTCATGACTTATGGGTAGCTGTATGATACTAACTAGTCATTACGCATGGATTATTGTGTCTAGCTAGTTGTCTCAGATCTAGTGAGTTCCTGCCTGATTATTCGTAGTATGCTGTCAAGACGTGATGGGCTGGAGCTAGAAAACAGTAGTGTAGACCGTGGGCCTCCCGTCTAGACAGCTGTGCTTTGTCGGGAAAGCCTCCTTTTCTTTGAATCCTTTATTTCCTAAAACAAATTGTCCTTGAGTAAAGATTTTGATGGCCACTGCACTGAATGTTTTGGTTTTTTTTTTTTTTTTTTTTGGTTCAGTGCTCAAGGAGAAACAATTGAACATGGGGGTTTTGAGTTTTCTTTGATTACAAGTGTATTTCTAAGGAATTTTTAAAAATCCAGTGATATGATTATTGGGGAAGATAGCCAGCAAAGAATACTTCTGGTGGTTAGGGGATATTTTTGAGAAGCGAAGGCATTTTAGTGCCCTGCTGGCTTCAGGGAGACTTCCTTTCTGGCCCATTCACCCCTCTTTTAGCTTTCCTCACCCTTTTCAGGTTTTTCAGCCCAGTTCCTGTGGTCTTGAGCTTACACCTCCTGCCAGCTTCTCAGGGTATCTGCCAGCAGAGCTGCATGTTCCTTGTCTCCCTCCTCCGTCAATACTTGGCAGCCTTGCATCCTGTACTTTTAGATACCTTCCATCTGAGCTTAGATTATCCCACCCGTTGCTACAATTTTCTGTCGTTTCTGAAAATGGTGTAAAGCAGTGTTCCTGAAACTAGGGCTTGCTGATCCTTAAAGGATCCACAAGTCCTCTGGAAGAAAATTTAAATTCATGTTTTCATTTCAGTGATGCTCCTTAAACAGATTAACACACGCATAATCTGGTTATCTGGATCATCACCTTACAGTGCTCTATACTTTAGTGTCTGAATTGTATTAGCACCAAGTAGCCCGATAGAGCAAAAGCAAATTTTATGAATAAATGATGCATTCGCGCCCAGTGAATACCAGATGAGGCATTTGTTTGGTGCCTTGTATGTATAAGTGTTGTGGAGCAATTCAGACAGATAAAAGTGGAGGGGAGTGGAGTCATGTCTAGTAGTAAGAACATGCTCAAAATAGAGACCCTGCAGAGTCCACTCAGACACACTACATGCAGGTAAGCAGAAAGTCGCTTTCAGTGAAATGACCTCATTTGTCACGTGAATGCTATGAATTTAAAAGTTCCTGGTTTTGTAGTTTAATCTATATTTAATTTGCCCATTTTTGTTAGTTTAATTTTGTAGTTTAATTGAAAATTTGTAAGTGAAAAGAACTGGTAATTTAAATTATTTAAATTATTAACTCAGAGAATTTTTTTTCTCTAAAAGGGATGCAGAAATAATTCAGTAATAATTAATATTTGAGAAACTCTAATAACACGTAGAGAACCCTGGCTAGGCCTGGAGGCCCAGGTTCAGTCCTGTTCCAGCTTGATTCACTCGGTAAGTTCCTTCCCATCTCTGGACCTCAGTTTGCAGGTAGATAAAGAGGAGCGTTCCATCTCCATGGTCTCTCCTGAGTGAAACTGGGGTTTTGAGATCCCAGGTAGCAAAGATCTAATTTATTTATTAATATTGCTTAGCATCCTGCCTGACACACAGATGTTCTGTTGATGTATTTTGAGTAAGTGGCTGAGGAAGCAGTAATATCTGTTTTGATATATCCTATAGATATGGCAAACCGGGCTGTAATGCAGAGACCTGTGACTACTTCCTTAGCTACCGGATGATAGGGGCTGATGTGGAATTTGAGCTGAGTGCAGACACAGATGGTTGGGTAGCAGTTGGATTCTCTTCAGACAAGAAAATGGTAAGGCACAAAGCATGATAGAAGCTAATTTTTCTCTTTAGTTTGCTGTGCTACTGTAGACTTTAGAGAATGAGCACGGTTGTGTTTCCCTAAGTTATGACGCCACTTTTAAATGGGAGAAGCCGATTTCTGGCATTTAATTTTCTTTTTCAAAGTAAAGCAAGTAAATTGATCAAATCCTTATAACAATTATACTAGTTACGGCTCTCTGATTACAAGTTAAAAAAAATTTCAAGCTAGCTTAAATGGAGATGGAAGGGTTGGTTATGAGAATACAAGGTGTCTCGTGGTACCTGTATTCATTAGTTATTTCCACAGTACTGCTGCAAGAGAGCCCCCAAAACTACACGGCTGATAACAGGAAGCATTTCTTTCTTGCTCACATGTGTGTGGGTTGGCTGGGACTCAGCTGGGCTTGGCTCCAGGCCATGGCCCGGATTCAGGTATTCTCTAATCATTCTGGAACCAGTAGCTACCCAGGCGTATTTTTCTCATGGCAGAGGCAGAAGCAGAAGAGCTATCCAAGCTTATTTCAAACCTGTGTTCACATCACATCTGCTGATAATATTGCATTGCCTGAAGTAATTCACACAGCCAAGCCCAGAATGAAGGGGCAGGGAAATACACTCCCTCTAGCAAGAAGCCTTGTGAAGGTGTATGTACATAATATAACAGCGGGGGAGTGAAGAATTGTGTCCAACGATTCAGTCTTCCACAGTGTGCATGGGCAGGAACACATCTGGTCCTCAGAAAGGACTGTGGACGGGAACAGGCAGGAACCCAGGTAGCTGACCATCCCTCACCTCTGCTTCTGTCTGTGCCTCTGCTGCATTCTTTCCTCTGGAGCGTCATCATTTGCCATTCACTGTGCCAAGGTGCTTCCCAAATAGCCAGACTTTCTTAGGCCTTTGAACCTTTGCGTGTGCTGCTGCTTCTTCTCTTCACATGGTCTGTTTTGAGGTTCTTCCAGGGAGAGGAGGGCAGCTCAGACCAGGGTTATGGCAGCAGGCGTGGTGGGAAGGGCTCAGATTTCGGATATGTTTTGAAGGTAGCGCTGAGAGTCTTTGCTGGTGGATTGGACATAGGTTGTATGTGGGCGGTAAGAAGAGACTGGGGGATCAGGCTAAGCAATCAGAGCTCCAGTGAGTTCGTTCTTGGAGAGTCACTAGAAGAATGCACTTCTCAGTCCAGGCTGTAAGACAGTGGGTCCACCTAGTAAGACGGCATGGACACTAATTTATATCACTTATCTCCTACTTTAGGGTCAATAGGAGAAACAGCAGGTGTGTGTGTCATCCCAGAAGCTGGCTTGCAGTGCAATTGACCATTTCTTGTCCTGGAATGCATTTGCACTCATGATGCAGCTGTTAAGATTAGGGGGCTCAGGGGAGGGAGGTCGAGTGAGGAGCATTCAGATTTTATGTTTGACATTTTGCTATCTAGAGGCCTTTAAAGTATAGGGCTCAAAAAAAATAAAATATAGGTCTCTCTTTTCTTCTCCTGTTACTCCAAGAAGCACAGATTGAAAAGTTTTCCAAACCTGATGCACAGGAAAAGCAAAATGGAACCCTTTTTTAATAACCTTTAACTTCTTTTGAAATGATGCATTACTGTTTTCTTCGTTAGATTTTATTTTTTAGAGCAGTTTTAGGTTCACAGCAAAATTGAATAGAGGGTACAGAAGATTTCCATATACCCCCCAACACACACGCGCAGAGCCTCCACCGTTATCAGCATCCCTCACAGGAGGGTACATTTGTTATAACTGATGAACACCTATAACGTTTTTGGTTTGTTTTTTACGAAAATGTTAAACCTACAGACAAGCTGCAAGGATAGGACCATAAACTCCTGTATATATGTTTCACCTAGATTCACCAAATGGTAACTTTTTTAATTGTGGCAAAACGTACATAACCTAAAATTTACCATTTTAAAGTATTCAATTCAGTGGCATCAGTTACATTCATGGTGTGGAACTGTCACCACTATCACTTTTTCTCAAACAATAACATTTGCCACATATGCTTTATGTCTCTTTACTGCTGCTGCTACTACAACAACTCTGACTGCTGCTACTACTTACTATTTTTATTATTTTCTGGAAACTTCGGAGGTTACATTGAAGATATCATGACCCTTTAACCCTAAATATTTAAGTGGGTATCTCCTAAGATCAAAGACATTCTTTTTCATTATATAGTTTATTAAATTCAGGAAGTTTAGCATAGATACAATAGTATTATCAAATATACTTGTCCATTTTCAAATTTGCCCTTTGTCCCAATACTGCCCTTTACAGAAATTTTTATTTTATGACTCAGGAGTCTGTCTAGGAACACCATTAGCTGTCATGTATCTTTAGTCTTACGTATTTTGAAATAGTTTCTTATCTTTTCTTTTCTTTTTGGTCTTTCATGACATTGACCCAGTTTTTTGGTAGAATGACCTTCCATTCAGGTTTGTCTGATTGCTGGCTTATGATTAGGTTAGTGTCTGTGTTTTCGGCGGGACTGCTGGAGAGCTGGTGATGTATTCTTCTCTAAATGGCTCATTAGGAGGCACTCGATGTCAGCTATGGTGATACAAACTCTGGTCACTTGGTTAAAGATTTTTTTGCTGTGGATCTTTTTTTTTTTTTTTTTTTTTTCGCGGTACGCGGGCCTCTCACTGTTGTGGCCTCTCCCGCCGCGGAGCACAGGCTCCGGACGCGCAGGCTCAGCGGCCATGGCTCACGGGCCCAGCCGCTCCGCGGCATGTGGGATCCTCCCAGACCAGGGCACGAACCCGCGTCCCCTGCATCGGCAGGTGGACTCTCAACCACTGTGCCACCAGGGAAGCCCAATGTGGATCATTTTTAAAGTCTTTATTGAATTTGTTACAATAGTGCTTCTGTTTTATGTTTTGGTTTTTTGGCCGCAAGGCATGTGGGATCTTAGCTCCCTGACCAGGGATCGAACCCGCACCCCCTGCACTGGAAGGCAAAGTCTTAATCACTGGACCGCCAGGGAAGTCCCTGGTTAAAGATTTTTAATGGCTTTTAGAACAATTTTTGGGTGTGGGGCTTCCAATTACAGAGTTAATGGATCGTATATTTCGGAGTGAAATTTCTTTCTAGCAGAAAAGTTTGCCAAAGACACACCTTTGACTTTTTTCTCCATCATCTTTCGTGTTAGGGTGGTGATGATGTCATGGCCTGCGTCCACGACGACAACGGCAGGGTGCGCGTACAGCACTTCTATAACGTAGGCCAGTGGGCAAAGGAGATTCAGAGAAATCCTGCCAGAGATGAGGAAGGAGTTTTTGAGAATAATCGGGTCACCTGCAGATTTAAACGGCCTGTGAATGTTCCCAGAGATGAAACGATTGTTGATCTGCATTTAAGTTGGTATTATCTGTTTGCTTGGGGTCCAGCCATTCAGGGTAAGCTTACATTTTGGTATCTGAATTAAACACCAGACACTGCTGTGCTTGTAGTCCTTATTTACTGGGCGAGAGAGTGATAAGCACTTGCCTAACATAAGAGAGAAAGGCGATATGAATGTTCTGCCTTCAGAATGTGATAATGGACTTATACACATGAACACAGAAATGGACAAGTTATACACATGCATGGTTAGAGCAAGATATACAAGATAGTATATGATGAGCTCTGTGCTTAATGAAACAGATCATATGTCTGCTGTATATGATATGTGGACTCTAATTCTCACAATGGTCTCATTTACTCCTCACCACGTCCTCCAGAATTGTAGGAATTACCCTCATTTTAGAGAGATTAAGGAACTTGCTCAAGGCTATATAGCTAATTAATGGAAGAACTGAAATTCAAACCTAGATCTGTCTGACTTCAAAATCAGTGAGTACTCTTAACTCCTATGCTCTAAATAGAAAAATACTGAACAGGAAAGGGCCTCTGGCGACTTCTCTAGAGATTGACACTCACTTTATGACTATTCTGGTGGTCATAAATCTACCAAATTATCCTATTGTTTAGCCCATTACTCCTCAAATTTTAATGTGTATGGGGATTGCCTGGCTATATTGTTAAAATGCAGTTTTCAGTAGGTCTAGTGTGGGGCCTGAGATTCTGCATTTCTAACAAGTTGGTCCACTGATGACCTCACTCTGGGCGGCAAGGCTCTTCAGCATTTCCCCAACAGTGACCCAAGCATATCATGAAGCCTTTGAGAGGCTGCTAAAATCAAGTTACACTGTGTCTACAGCATTCCTCCTGGTTCATCAGCCTGATGGCCTGACCAAGGATGGAAGGGAGCTGTTCTCAGTCCCTGTATGAGAACTCATTCTGGGAATTGCATCTTTCTCATCAATTATCCATTGCCTAATCTGATCTTTTTTTCCTCTTCAAATTGTTCCCATTGATCGATTGGAGATTTTATACCCTTTTTTTTTGCCTGTTTCTAGTTGGGAAAACATATGGATGCCTCCAGATTTGTGACACCTTTTCCATTTGCTTATTTCCCAGGTTACCGACAGTGGACCTACAGTTATACCTTTGAGTACTTTCAGTGCCCTGGGAAATAAACTATGTCTTAGGCTGGAGAAATGAACTCATTTTAAATGATGGGATTTGGAATCTAAAACTCTGGGCTTGAGTTTGGTTCTGCCTCTTGGTAGCTGTATCTAGCCTTTCCCTCAAGAAAGGTATGAATTGGAGTTACATAGTTAAGCCTGGGAATTCATGTAGGTGACCAATGATTGAGGTTAGGGAGGAGAGGTGAATGGGACCAGTTGAGAGAAAAACTCTTGCCAGCCGGAGGCGTTTGGTTTGTGTTAACAGGAGGCAGCACGGACACTGCAGCAGGGGCTTGACATGTCCAGTTGGACACAGCTTCTCTAGCAAATAGTACCTTAAAAAACCCTCGCTCTGAGCCCTATTTCCAAGATCTCCGCTCTAAATTGATATGCTTTAGTCTCCTAAATTTCATATGGGTTAATCCAAAGGTCAGGCCCTTCCTATCAATTTCAGCTTATTAAGCAGCCTTTGCATACAGGTCAAAGAATGTTTCCCATCCAAAGGCTTGTTTGGTATCTTAATCCTCTTACTTTCTGTACCATTCCACACCACTCTGCCAGACAGACATGCAGACATACAGACACACAGCACACCACACCCTCTCTGGTCTGGCCTGGGCAGGCTACCACTTGATATCCCATAGACTTCCGTCTGCAAGGGAGTCCATGTGGTCAGGAGTGGTTAATGAGCCATACATAAAAAATATATTTGCAAAAAAAATAGTAGCTCTTGTTCTTTGAAGTTTAGTTTTTCTGTGGTTTGCATGTATCATTTTAAATCTGTACCTTTTTTCTATCGCCCCTTCCTTTTTATTTCTTTCCTCTTTAAAGGCTCCATCACCCGACACGATATAGACTCACCACCGACTTCAGAGCGTGTTGTCAGTATTTACAAGTATGAGGACATTTTTATGCCATCAGCTGCCTATCAGACCTTCTCCTCTCCATTCTGTCTGCTTCTCATTGTTGCCTTGACCTTCTACTTATTGATGGGAACCCCTTAACCACAGCTGCAAAGCCAACAGATTCAATGCATTATTAGAAAGTCTTTAGTATATTTTTTAAAAATATGCAGTATAATTTTAGCTTCTATTATGTAAAAAAAAAGACTTATATGATTCAGCTTTCTGGAAGAAAGAGCAAGTTTCTTTTCTAAGCGAAGAGGATTGTTTAATAATGACCCCATACTTTGGGAAAGTACTTAAAACTTTTCTAAGCACTCACTTTCAAATATGTTTTCTTATTTGAGCTTCCCAACATCTCTGAGTTGGCTTGATGAACATTATTATTGCCATCGTACTGAATGGGATTTGAGACCCAGGAAGGCTCCCTTTTTATGACTCTCGTGCCATGTAGCCTTGGCTACTTGATAAGATAACACATAGCAAGGTAGAGAAAGCTAGGCATAGAAACCATGTCTCTAAACAACCTTTACTCTTCCAACTACAGCTCAAGAGAGTTACTTGGAGTAATACTAAGGAGAACTTCACTGGATGGCCCAAGTTCACAGCCAGCCTTTTAGGCAGAAGAACTTTCAAATTTTCATAAAGCATGAAGGCATTTGGATACTTACACAGCTAATGAGGAGAATGATGGAGATAATAGTGATATGAAAATGGTTCATATTTATTTGAAGTGTCTTCTGGATTAGTAAGTAGCTAAAAGAACACATTTTTTTTTTGCTGCTTGGAAAGGTTAGAAATGGAACTGTGAGTGTTCCTGAAGATGTAAAATTATATTAATGATAAAAAAAATGGGCATTCTTAGAAGTTAGAATTTGGACTCTACTACCACTGTATTTAATAAATTAAGGTGTTCATTTGTGGTTACAGCTAATTCTGTTGTCAGTCACCATATATTGAGTATGATTAAATGTGTATTATAATAGACAAATCATCTTGAATATTCAAGGCATTTTGATAATAAATTAACATTTTTGGAGATTGTGGAGATTTGGAGTAGAAACATTTTAAAGATGACATTTTTTTTTAAATTAGCAAATGCGAAATGACCCATCAAGTGAATTTACTTCGAGTATCCATTCAAATGTTCAGACGTAAATCGGATTGGCAGTCAGCATAATTTATAATAATGTCTTGACTTAATGCATTTCCTTTTTTCAAAGGAACCCAAATGTTCCTTTATTCCAACTGACTGAGTTAACAGCCCATTTAGAGGAAGAGTCTCTGGGTATAATTATGCTGCTGAGACATTTCCACTGTAGAGTTATGGAGTCTTCTGGCTCCCCCCCAACTCCCCACCCCATTGCTTTAAAGTTGGCTTCAACTTTGTGGTTTTTGTGATTAACAACACTGGAGACTGTGATTTCTAATGCCATCCTTGGAATCCATGTCAGAAGTGAAAGGCCGCCTCTCCTTTGGGAGAAGCTTTCACATTCTTCTGGCACTGAACAAAAATAAGGAAAACAGGGCTTCCCTGGTGGCGCAGTGGTTGAGAGTCCGCCTGCCGATGCAGGGGACACGGGTTCGTGCCCCGGTCTGGGAAGATCCCACATGCCGCGGAGCGGCTGGGCCCGTGAGCCATGGCCGCTGAGCCTGCGCATCCGGAGCCTGTGCTCCGCAACGGGAGAGGCCACAACAGTGAGAGGCCCGTGTACCGCGCAAAAACAAAACAACAACAACAACAACAAAAAACATAAGGAAAACATCCAGATTCTGTGACATTTACTGCGTGCATCCAAGGGATGTAGGAGAAACAATCCTCATTGCAGGTGGGCAGAGGTGAAATGACATCAAGCGAGTGATGGATTCAAACTCAAGTCATCGGGTTCAAGTCCCTGGCTCCACCTGACTCATAACCAAGCCCTCCAGCCTTGGCTGAAGATGGCCTGTGCATCACCTTCTAAGCTACAGTGGTTGTGTAGCAGTGAGGACACTGAGTATGCAGGCACCCACGTTGTAAATAAGAAAGCAAATATTTTTGTATTTCACCCTCTTATGGGTATAATATTTCCACCATAAATAGGTTAAAACTAAATCGAGACTTGAGCTAGTCTCTGTAGCAGGCAGGGAAGGAATAAATTAAGGGATTTTCCTTCTGCTTACATTTCAAGTCAAGCTAATTGTTTCATGAATTGTTTTTCCTTGGATTACCAGTTTTGCATATTTGTGCTTAGAACTTTCAACGATTTCTCATTTCCATTAGTGTGAAATGCAAACCACTTTGTTTACCTCCAATATCATCTTTTGTCACCACTCCTCACCTTGCTCTGTCCCAGCAAGACTGATTTGCTCTCAGTTCTTCAGACCTGCTTTCTCACCTCTCATGACGTTCCCTGTGCCCAAACATTCTCCACTTCCTGGGCTTGCTGAACTCCTATGCACCTGTCAGGTCACAGAGTAAGTATTTCTTCCTCCAGTCCCCTGGACTAAGTATCAATAGGTTCAGGTCCCTGCCAAATGCTCCCAGAGCACACTCGGCTTCCCCATTATTTTACTCATCTCACTTTCCTGTAATTGCTGGCTCGTCCTCCCTGCTAACTCCGTAATGCAGGGACCATTTCCTGTTACTCATCCTTATAACAGACACGACTGCATAGTAGGTACCCAGCAAACATTTGTTGAATGAATAAATAAATGAAACTCTACTCCCATGGCAAGTTTGGTCCAGAAAGCTTGTATTCCATATACATTGCTAGACTGGTCAACATTTTTATATTCTTCGACCTGTGATCACTCCTTTAGCAAACACTGAACTTTTGTCCCTTGAAACATAAATCGAAAGATCTTTCGTAACAATGCTCTTTTGCCCTGTAAAACAGAGTTGACGTTTTTAACAATAATCATTGTTCGGAAATGGGAATTCAACAGACCAGGGATGCAGAACAGCATTTAACCGTCATCCCAGAGAATCATCAATTTATAGACATATTGAAGTTAAAACTCTGTAGACTCCAATTTTATTCGTTCTTACGTAATGTAGGAGAATCAACTTCTATTTTATCTCTGTATTCCATTTTCTAACATAGTACTTGTTACAGGGGAGAAACCCAACCAGTGTGTTTTTGTAAATGCCTAAGTAGAATAATAATGTCTGCTAAGTGTATTTAGTGCTTTTCTTAGCACTTTACAAGGATTAACTCGTTTAATCCTCACAACAACCATAGGAAGTGGATTCTATGATTAGTCCAATTTTACAGATGAAGAAACTGAGGCTAGGCATTTGGCATAAATTACCAGTGTTGGCAAGGACTTTAGATGCCATTTTATCCAATGCACTTATTTTAAAGAGGGGCAGCTGAGACCTAGGGAGGTGATGTGATTTCCATCATGCACATTCATTAAAACTTTTATTAAGTGGAACCCACTATCCACACTCAAATTAGCCAGGTGCTTTTTTTTCCCCTTTAGCAATTTACAATGAATAGAAGGACTTTTTATAGTTATATTTGGGGAAAGGGGTACATTTTACTTTCTATCGGCTTTTTCTCTTCTTAAAAACATTTTGATTCTTTATTTTACCAGTCATTTTAGTGTGTTTAGTAGTTTTAAAAAATAATACACAGATTGGACAAGACTAGAATGTATTTGTCTTAGTTAATTTTTTAAAGTGACTACCTAAGACCCAGGTCTTCTAACTTGGAGTCCAATGCCCTTTTCTTGCTCCACTGTAGTCTCAAAGGTGAATTTGCAAACATGATTTCAGACAAAATGCAAGAGCCATATTTAATTATCTTAAGTTGGCTTTTGTCATCAAGGAAATCAGAAGGTTTGGACAACTCAGGGATGGACTTCCATCCCACATATTTTTTACTACTGTTTCTGTAATTAAGTTTACAGTCTATATTCATGATTTTGTGCTTAAGGGGTATTACCACTGAGGTTGTATATTATTCTTAGTTCTAGCCTATGGGTCAGCAAAGTTTTTCTGTAAAGGTCCGGATGATAAATATTTTAGACTTTGCAGTCTCTTAGCTGTTCAACTCTGTTGCAGACAATATGTAAACCAGTGAGCATGCCTGTGTTCCAATAAAACTTGACACAAATTTGAATTTTATATAACTTTTACATGTCACAAATACTCTTCTTTAGATTAAAAAAAACTTTTTAAATGTAAAAACCATTCTTAGCTTGCAGACCATACAGAAACAGGCAGCAGGTTGGGTTTGGCCTGTGGACTATAGTTTTCCTACCCTTGCTGTCAGCTAAGAGGCACGCCCAGGTGTCATGATCAATTGTATAGGACACTGCGAGTAATGTATTATAATGTATTACTGGTTAATTGTAAAAATATCAACATTAGTAATTTGTTTGTAAACTAAATTATAGTTGATGGGTTGTTATCTTGATAATGCATTCCCATTAGAATTTGCATTCTAATATGTTTTCCAGAGGTGATGTGAAAGAGGTGTCAATAAAGTCAGAGCTGGGTAAGTTTTATTTTATCTAAGCTGTGCCAATCGTGAATGACTTTCACTGTGCAGTTGCTCTTCATGGTGTGGATTACAGTTGATCCTTAAACATTGCATGGGGTTAGGGGCACTGACCCTCTAGGCAGTGGAAAATCCACCTATAATTTATAGTAAGCCCTCCATAATATGTGGTTCCCATGTCCGCGGTTCCTCCTATCCATGGTCACATGGTCCAACGATGCAACCAACCTTACTACATGTAGCATTGTAGTATTTACTATTGGAAAAAATCCATGTATAAGTGGACCTGCACAGTTCAAACTTATGTTGTTCAAGGGTCAACTGTACAATGTTCAGACTAGTTTATTTTCCTCTAGACAGTTTTTAAGTATTATCTAAATCTGTTACATCCCCGGGATGGGAGTGTTTTACTCATGTGACTATGGCATCACCTTGTGTATCATAATGGAAACATGTTTGAGAACCACCACCATAGGTCAAATGCTGAGATGTGAATACTTTGCTGTATATAACTGTATTGTTTTCTAAATAGAATTGGTTATGTTTAGTGAATAGTTTGATTATTCTCAGAGTGTTTGTATATATATTTGTACATACATGATGAGGTCTGTATGTGTTTATACATAAACGCTTATTATATACACATACCATGGCCATTTGAAGGTCTTTGTGAGGATTGTTTCTGTTTCTGATCTTGTGAATACTTTAAAAACCAAGAGATAAAACATTGTATGTATTACAGGCCAAACTACCCTTGAGTTTATAGTAATTTCGTTTGCAGAAAGGGTTCCTGGATCCGTTATTAAACCTTGCCTCCTCCATTCAACATTCTATGACTTGTTAAGAACATATAAAATAAAGTATCATTGTTGAGTTTGACTTTTCTATACTGTTAGTTAAGAAACTAAGCCTAGTGTGAACTGAGTCAATGGCATGTAGATGCAACCGGGTTTATCCATGTTTTATATTTAATTAGATTTCTTGTTCAATTAATCAGTTACTTAGTTTCAAGTTGTACTTGGTTGTTTTCATATTTAATAGATAAATATAAATTCCTTTTCATGAAAATAGTGGCTATTAACGTGATTTGAAATGTGACTAAAAATTTAAGTGAACCATCAAGCGCTTTGGGGTTTTTCACTTAAAGTATGCTGATATTCAACTAATGTTTTCCATTTTCCCCTGGATATTGGCTATTAGGCAAATAGCTGTTCTGTTCTATTCTTCTGGAGAGCCATGGATTCTCTAGGGTTACGGGGTGCGTGGCGGTTGTGCCATTCCCCCAGATCACTAAAGCCGTTACCATTTCATCACACAGAATGTCCTGACCACCTGGAAGAGTAAATGCACCTTCTCCACATGCCTTATTCCCCCAGATGTGCTCATATGCTGGAACAGTCTGGCTCCAGGAGTATTAATATACTTTTTTGCAACTGTCTGTAAAATACTATTTTGTAAGAACTATGCCTTTAGATGGACATTGGTGGGTTATATTTGTTTTATAATAATTGTGTACTTAATGTTCAATTTTGATTGATTTTGAGATTTATGTATATTTATAAGCCTGTCCTACGTGGATTTTTACTCTATGATGTGTGGTACCTTACTAATAAAGACATGGATTTCTATTTATGTAAAGTAATTGTAGCAATATTCCTAGATGCTACCTAAATGATTGTTCTGCCCATCTGCCGTCACAAATACTTCTATCTTTAGAGGGCTATGTTAGAGTTAGAATATATTAACTAGATTTAAATTTTAAAATATAAATTCTCAACATGGTTTGAAATTCTTCCAGTTGATGTCATTAAAGTTTATAATTCTTTATTGATTTACTCTGGTGCATCTTTGGTTTTCTGTTTGTTTGTTTTACACCCTTTCATCAGTAAAGTCTCCCTGAAGTTGTAAACCTTGGAGAAGATGACAGCCTGTCATTCTGACAAAGAAGAAAATCATGTTGCAGTAGTCAGGTAAAAATCCCTGCAGAGAAACAATTTGCAAAAGGAATCTTTATTTATCGCTTCAGCTCAGTACCTTTATCAAATAGTAAATGGAGGCCTGTAATCCCATGTAAAGTGTATTAATTGGCTAATAGTGCATAACTAGCTCTAAGAATTTCAATTATAGGCCTTACTGGTAACTAAATCATATTATATGTTAAGAACAGTTGGTTTAGTTGTAAAGGCTTATGAATCATCAAGGTGGTATGGAAATTGTGGAATGCAGTCGCTGAACTGGTTGAGAAACTGGGACTAGGTTGAGAAATTCAAGGAATGTCATGTTAAGAAAGAGTTAGTTATTACCACATTCTGCATTATAGGCTCTAATCCTCACCCCACCCCCCAAACAAGTATTTTGTTATTTTTTGGTATCCTAGGTGTTTGCCGTGGTATTTATCTTGCAGCATTCTCAGTGGGTAGCCCAGCTGTCCGACCTGACCCTGGCTGATGTTTGACTTGGAAGTTTCTTAGGGCTTAGTCCCAGGTGCAAGGGCCAGGGTATGAGCTGTGAGAAGAGACTGCTGAAGTAAAGTGGACATGAAAGTTACTTGCATCCAGGAGGTCAAGAAGCTTTAACCACTTGTTCGTTCATTCATTCATTCAATGAATACTTATCGAGGACTCTTATGTACCAGTCCTTATGCTAGAAACTACTCATGGAGGACTCTAGGAAGAACAGCTCTTGATTTCTGCCCCTAAGAGGCTCATAGCCTACCTGGGGAGTCAGATACCTAAATATCATGATAATACTTTTTGGTGACTGCAGTGTAAAGAAATGCTCAGGTGTGGTGCAAACCTGGAGTAGGGATCCTCACCCAGCCTGGGGCAACCAGGTGAAAGCAGGTGGTAGTACTGAGGCTGAATCTTAAAGAAGGAATAGGAGCAAAGCAGGCAAAGGATGTGGAGAGGCATCTCCAAGAAAGGGGAGAGCAACCCCAGAAGAAAGGCCAGCAGGATGTGTTCGGGAACCGCTGTCATTTGACAGGGTTTGTATTAGTTTCCTATTGCTGCTGTAACAAATTACCGTAAATTTAGTGGCTTAAAACAACAGAAATGTATTCCCTTGCAGTTCTGGAGGCCAGAGGTCTGAACTGAATCACATGGAGCTACAATCATGGTGTGGGCAGGGCCGGTTTCTTCTGGGAACTCCTGGGGAGAGAATCTTGCCTTGGCTTTTCCACCTTCTGGTAGCTGTGGATATTTTTTGGCCCGTGGTCTCATGGCTCCAGTGTCTGCCTCTGTGGTCAGAGAGGTCAGATTGCTCTCCTCTTCTGTAGTCTAATCTCCCTCCCTCCCTCTGATATAGATACTTGGGATTGCATTTAGCCCCCATCCATATAATCCAGGATAATCTCCCCACATCAAAATCCTTAACTTCATCATACCTGCAAAGTACAAGTAAGGTAACCTCCTTCACAGGTTCTAGGGATTAGGACCTGGATATCTTTGGGGGCCACCCAGCTGCTGGAGGATAAAGGATGAGGCAGAGAGTGGGAAGAGTGAGGTAGGGTGAGCGTGGCCCCATCACAGAGGACCTTGGAAGTCATAGCAAAGAGTTTGGAACCTTCCCACAAAGTGAGGAGGCTTTGAAAGGATCAGACTGTATTTGAGAAAGATCACGCTGGCTGCGCTGTAGAGAGTGCAGCAAGAGGGCAGACAAAGGGACCAGCTGGAGGCTGCAGTGACATCAGTGTGGTACCAAGAGTGTACAAACAAGTAATGCTTAGGATTCAAACCCATCAGGACTTGATTCTCAAATGAAGAGAGTTTAGTGATAAATAGAGAGTGATTCGTCTGGCTAATGTGAAATGCATCCACCATCTCCTGGTTCTCAGTCTTGCTCTGACTTGCAGCAGAAGGCTGGTTGTTTATACGCTGCATAGCCTCAGCTTTAGTTGGAGTGTGTTGTTGGGAGTAGAGCCAAGGAAGCGGTGGGCTGGGAATCCCAAATCCTGATCCCTAACTGTCACACTTCAACAGCTCCAGATAAAGCGTTCCAGACAAATCACGTCTATGAAGATGAGGAGCTACCGGCAAAGGACGTTTACGGCCAGCCACTTTTTGGACAGGCAGTTCTGGCTTCTGGTAATAAGTGTTAATTACAAAATCAGCTTGCAGATGCCAATCCCCCCTACCAAACTTCCTCCCACCCTAGAAGAGAAAGGGGGAGCTATTTTGGCTGCAGACTTTTTTTTTTTTTTTTTTTTTTTTTTTTGCGGTACGCGGGCCTCTCACTGTTGTGGCCTCTCTGGTTGCGGAGCACAGGCTCCCGACGCGCAGGCCCAGCGGCCATGGCTCAGGGGCCCAGCCGCTCCGCGGCATGTGGGATCTTCCTGGACTGGGGCACGAACCCATGTCCCCTGCATCGGAAGGCGGACTCTCAACCACTGCGCCACTAGGGAAGCCCCGCAGACCGTTTTTTTAAAGGGGGATTTTGTGTGTGTGTTTTCCCCAAAAGAACTGCCCAGATTTCTTTCATTCATCTGGTCTTTTCCTGGGTACATGGGTCTCAACTGGGTTGGTTGAATCAATTTGATAATTTTTTCACTGACCTTTTTACGAATTGGTAAAATTGTCCTTATTGACATGGTTTGGAAGGTTAGCTATAGCTGAATGGTACAAACCAGAAGGACAGGAACCTAGACTGGATGAACAGGAGCCTGGAGGCAGGAAAGGCGATACTCCACTCAGTGAACTGGCAGGACCCGTGCTGTAAGTGGGGGCGTGTGTCCTAGTGCAGGAATAGGAGAGAGAAGTAGGAGTAGTTAGGGAGTCAGGCAGGGCCTGATGGTATCAGACTTGTTTACATCATTTGTTCTTCAGCCATTGAGATGTAAGAAAAAAATCTCTTAGTAACTGTTCACATTCATACTCACCTTAGCTTCCCAAACTCTTTTCTTCTAAACCAGTTATTTATGTTCTTAGTCTGCCAATTTTATCTAGTTTCAGACGCTGGATGGTTAGTTAAGTGTAGAAAAGGCAAATACGTTTCATCTTGGGTGCTTACTTTGTGGAGTTGGTAGTGGTTCCCTAGAATGCTTTGCTGAGAAGGATTTTGAGGCTGTGTCTAGGCTCAGTGAGAAAGAGTTGAGTGGTTCATTAGCAATGTCTTCTACGGGCTTAGTAAAAGAGAGTGGTAACTCAGATTTGGAATCTGAATGCATGTTGTTTGATTACATTTTCACATGGCTTCTCCTGCACTGTACATACTGCTCTATATGTGATGTACACACTCCACTGTAAGCACTGGACCTTGTTTAAAGTAAACACTCTAAGATAAACACAAAGCCCTGGAGAATCCTCTCCCCACCTGTGTTTGTTTTACCTCTGGGGCTGTTATCTTGATACCTTGGGAGTTTGTGGACATTGACTGATGTTTAAGAGATGCCTCTTGGCTTCTCTAGGACAAAACGAAGAGTTACCCTGAGAGCCACTATCAGATTTTTTACCATGTCCCAGGTACTGTGCTGCTGCTTTAGACACACTCTTCTGTTTCATTCTCACAGCAACCAGTGATGTAGATGTTATCATTTTATCAGCCAGAAATCTTTCTGTTGCAAGAAATGTAAAACTGAACTGAAACTGGCTTAAATGGTTGGAAATTCATTGGTTCCTGCAACAGGAAGGCCAAAGGCACTGTGGTCTCAGGGTCAGCTTGATTCACTCCTCTGAATCTATTTCACCTCCACTGTATCCTGGATGCCCATGGAGGCTGTTCTTCCCTGAGGTCTTTGGAGTGAGTTGCTGTGTAGGACCAAAGAAGAAAACCCAAGTAGCCTTGCATTTTGGAGGTGATGCCTAAAAGCATATGTCCTGTGAGCTAGAGATTTGAGTAGACTGTGTGTGCTTCTCTCAAATTCAGTTTGTAGGTCCTACATCCCAGTATTTTTTCTCTGCTCTCAACCATAGGAATACATAGCAGAAACATCCCCAGTGTTTCAACACTATTTCTCATAGGGAGCACAAACAAGCTTTTTTGAAAGGATAGCAAATCATCCATTCACTTGCTCAGCAAACACTGAACTTGTACTATGAATGGCCCATGCTGTGTCAGGTGCTGGGGACACAGAAATGAAGCAAACCCATGAGAATCTCTGACTTTGACTGTAGTGTAGTAAGTACAATCATAGAGGGGTGAGCAAAATCCTATAGGAACCCAGCCTTGCGTTAGGCCATATAAATGTAAGTCTAGTGAGTTTCTGGTGCTTCAGCCTTCATTTCTCTTAGTTCCAGTAGCTGCGCCTAAGAGTCTTCTGAAGAGCTTTAAAAAATATGCTAAAAGGATCCCTTGTCAGACCAATTAATTAACATAGTATGTAAGAATAGACTTAGGAGCCAGATTCTGAGTTTGAATCCTGCTTCTGCCACTTACTAGCTGTGTACCTTGGCAAGGTACTTAACTTCTCTGTGCCTCAGTTTTCCTCTTTGTAAAGTGGGGATAATAACACCGCCTTCCTTGTAGGGTTGTTCTAAGGATCAAATGAGCTAATGGAGATGAGACATTTATAACAGGGTCTGCCATATGGTAATCGCTATTTAAAAATCCTGCCAAGCACACCAGAGCACACACTTTAAGTGTTTATTAAGTAAATCAATAAAATAGAATCTGGTGATCGGTCTTTCATAAGTACTCCCCCACGGATTCTAATGTGCAGCCTGGGTTTTCAATCTGTTAACATCGTGCCTCTTTGGGGATTCCGCCTCCCCCAAAATTGGCATTAACCAGTGGGTGAGGCGTGTTGCTTTTTTCGTTCGTTTTGTTTTGGGTTGTTTTTAATGACAGTTCAGGGTGTTTTTCGGGAAGATTATCTGACATTTTTCCTCCCAGTTTGTGACTATTATAACACTTTAATTGATGGGAAGGCGGAGTTTGGCTTGTTTGTTTGTTTGTTTTTTGCCTCTTCTAGGATGCTGAGCCCAGAAACCTGTTACCTGGATTCCTCAGGGACCAATGAACGAAGGGAGCCCGAGGGCGAAGGAGCGCTCTCTACGCTCTCTGGGAGTTGTAGTTCCCCAAAGGTCCTGTAAGTGTTCAATGGCCAGCTAGGAACTACGACTTCCACAATGCCGCGGGCCGCCCGCCCTGCCTCTCGCCCGTGCCTCTCGCCAGGCATCCCAGTACCGCCTCTCGGCAGCGGCGGCGGCGGCAGGGGTACCATGGCCGACGACGGTTCCCCTGAAGAGCCGCCCAGTCCGCGGGGCTCCCCGGGTCGGGCGCCGCGGGTTCAGCGTGCGGTCGGGCCGGGCAGCAGCGGCAGCGGCAGCGGCTGCGGGGAGACCCCGCGGACGGCGGCGCTGGCGCTGCGCTTCGACAAGCCCATCAAGCAGGCCTTCTACAACACCGGGGCCGTGCTGTTCGTGTGCCTGTGCTGCGGCGCCGCCGTGCTCGTCTACTTTATCCTGGAGGCTTTTCTGCGGCCGCTGCTGTGGGCCGTGCTGTGCGGCACCTTCCTGCACCCCTTCAAGAGCTCGCTGACGCGGCTGGGCCGCCACTGGCTGCAGCGCCTGCACCGCGCGCACACGCCCATCGTGCTGGCCGCGCTGCTCCTGCCGATCTGCTTCTTAGACTACGGCGTGGAGGCCCTGGGCGAGCAGGCGCTGCGCCGCCGCCGCCTGTTGCTGCTGCTCGGCGCCGGCGGCCCGCTTCTCTACGGCCTCTACAGCCTGGGCAGCTACCTGGGCGTGCAGGTGCTGCTGGCGCACGCCGGCGCGTTCATCTGCCGCGGGCTGGACTACTTCAGCAGCCTGTGGGTGAGTGAGCCTCGGCCCGGGCCCTGGGCGGTCCCGGCGAGCGCGCAGTGCCCCTCACCACACCCGCAGCTCGCTGGGGTGCGATCCTGCCAACCCCTCCGCACCATGCAGGGGCGGCCAGAGATCCAGACCTGCGCCGCAGGCAGTGTCCGTCTCAGCCTTCCTTCCCGTGCACCCTAGGAACTTGGCGCACTTCCTTCCAAAGTGCGGGTGTGGTTTGAAACAGTCTCCCCGTTCCCCGCCCCCGTCCTAACGGAACCGCTTAGCGGGGCGTGTGCCCTGTGAGGAATCGCTGTTCCGCTTTGCAGGTAGGGGCTTCAGTGCATCGGTAGGTGGACATGAATTTACTCCTGGTCAGGGAGACTGGGTCCTCCAGCATCTTAGTTCTGCTCACGTGGGACTTTCCTGGAAGGGACCTTAGAGATTCTAATCCAACCTGTCATCCTACAGATAGGAGAGGTGACTTCTTACCAGGCTAGGGCTAGTTGGGCACCAAGAGGGCACTGGTTGACGCAAGTTTCTCAAGTCCAAGAACAAATCTTTCTTAATAGTTCAGAGCTGCCTCTCAGTTCAGGTGATTTCAGTGTACTTTGTGCCAGGCACCTCCCTGGTTGCTGAGCCTCGGGGGCCTCTTTCTCACCACAGTCTATTCTTGGGAACTGCTTACATTGTGCAGGGACTGCTGTGCAACATTATCCTCCCGCCTGGATTACTTAGGCAGACTGGGTGAAGGAAAGGTATATTTGTGATTCTTGGATCATCTGAGCTTATTCTTAGAAAATCACGGAGCTTGAGAGTTGGAAGGGATTTCAAGCATAATCTAGTGACACATTTCCTAACTCAGACCAGATTGTAGATCAGTTAATGATCCAAATATTTCACTGGGGACTGTTAAAAACAAGTGGATGTTTAATGCATAAGAATGCTATTTCATCAGTAAGCAGTACCATTTAAAAATAAATGTATTCACTTTTGTCAGTGTTCAATGCACCTTGATGTCAAGTTGCAAAATAATTCCCTTTATCTGTCAAGCAAGGTTTTGCCTTGCCTGAGGTTATTGGTAGAGTTGGTGATTGATTCCAGAACTCCTGTCTGCTTTTGCTCTATCCATACAACCTCTCAGTTCAAGTTAAAAGTTGTTTGAGTATGTTGTTAGGTACTGGGCTTTGTGAGGGCTTTAAATGGAGTAAGGTGCAGGCTCTGTGTTCAAGGTACATATAATCATATGTGAGCATATTCTGATGGAGATGACAGACACACAGATAAATGTTCATTACCCACCAATTATGGGCCAGCAGGGTATTGCAGGGTATTGGGGAGCACCTCATCCATAATTTGGGGATGCTGCTTGTGTGTGTAACTGCGAAGTTATCAGACAGAATCCTTGGCCTCCAAGAGGCCTGGTTATTTCAGTTGTGGTAGGAGGGAGGGATGTGGAAGCACCCTCTTTCACCTCCTGAGGCTTGGCAGACTATCAGGTGGAAGTGATCCTACTCTTTCTTGCCTCCTTGCCTGGTGCTCTTCAGGAGAGGTTTCTGAGATCCGGAGAATGTGACGGTCCCAAAGTCGCTCAGACTTTGAACAAACCCAGGATTCACTTTATGGAGTCCCAGTTCCATGTTATTTCTCCTTTACCTGTTGTTTCACAGTTCAGTTAAGTGGACTGAATGCCGCTTACATAGAAGGCAGAGTACTATATGCTGTTAAGAAATATAAAGATTACTATAACTTGATTCCTGTCCTCAAGAGATTCAATCTTGTCAAATTCAGACATATTTCTAGATTCTGCTAACATCTTTGACTGTTGATAATGCAGTTTACTGTAATTACCGTAGGCAAGACCAAGTAACATATCCACCAAACTGTAGGAAATTAGGAAAGAAAGCCCTAGCATATATGAACACTGTATTTTCATAGTAAAGTAAGAATTGAATACATGGGTAAATTGCCATGATTAGCAGAAACTGGGGCATTTCTGCCAGTCCCTCTCAGATAGTGGAAAGAGACGAGGAAGTGAATAAATGTGAAAAAGTGCCTGCAGCTCCGTGTATAGAGCTATGAATATCTTTTTACTGAAGATAAACCCCCCTTCCTTGTAGTTTATTTACATACCCTTGAATGGGTTGTGGATGAGCAGAAGAGAAGTAAGGGCCAAGATTGATTAGGTTAGAAGAGGGGAAGGAAGGTCAAGCCAATTAATAATTTTGAAAAGGCTTGAAACTCAGCTGTTTGCCTAAAGCGATGGGGGCAAGGGAGGAAGGGGTAAAAAACCCCATTATAAAAGACACAGTATGAGTTAATTAGAAGTGAGTAGGGAGCCTAAATTGAGGTTGATCTGAGTTGGAGAGAAGCTTGCGGCTGTGTTTTCTTGAAGCAGTTCTCAGGAGCGGGTGGTTGGATGGAGGTGAGCTAAAAGTGTACCTGGGAAGCGGAGACAGGGAGTGCTCACTGCTCAGTCAGGAGCGCTGATTAAGGCCTGACAAGAAGTGAAAGGTCATATGACTGGGTAGGGCGCCCTCTTTTCTGTCATAGTTCACAGCTGGTTTGGTTTTGTGAGCCCAAGAAGGGCTGCCTGTCAGAAAAAGAGTCCTTATGCTTTCTAAACAACCTGTAAATTGGAGCCTGCTGCCGCTGAGAGGTATGGCTGGGGGAGGTAGAGAGAAAAGTGAATTTAAGGAAATCTACGTTTTGGAGAGCTGACAATTCATGCATTTAAGATCCAGCTTTTGAGCATCTACCATGTACTGGTAGGCACTTTCATGTGTGTTATTTCATTCTCACAACAGTCATGTGAAGTAGGAGCGAGGAATTTCTCAGGTGAGGTTTAGAGATTGATCTGTTCATTCTGTCAGTGAAAGATACTCAACAGACCTGTCAGCAGTTGAAGGCCCTTTGTCATCAGAACCTTCAACAAAGATTTTTAAAAGCTTTCCCCCAATACATTGTGTTTATTTATTTATAGTATAAATTGATTTTAGTTTTCAGGAAAAAAAATAGAAGAATATCAGGATTGGACTAACCACACATATTCCCCCAAAGGCCCCTGGATTCTAGTCATCTAGAAACCTTAGTCATCTCTCTTATCCTTGTATCTGTTATTTCCAAGTCCTATCCCGTTTTCCTTTGTAATGTCTTTACTACCTGTGTTTTCCTTTGTTACCAGTTTATCCTTCCAGTTCAGGTCCTGTTCACCTCACTTTGGGGTTCCTTCAGTCTCCTAGCTCTTTTCTGCTAATTCTCCATCCTGCTTGCAAGTGAAAGAGTAACCATCCATGATGTGAGCAATTTTTAAAAACAGTTTCAAATATATTAGAATATTGTGCTGACTTAGTGATGTCTAAACACTTAAAAAAAATCATCTGTTGCAGCAACCTCACATATAACTCAGTCCTTAGGGTCCTTGGCATCTTTCCTTGGTGTAGAGCTGTCAAGATAAATCTAAAAATCTAGCCTTCCTGCTCCACCATTTTTCTTTGCTGGGAGTGTTTTGGGTCTTCCTCTCTCCTTTAGTTCAGACTTGTTAGAACGTTTTGAAGACATTTACAGTTTTTGCAGTAGTAATAGATTTGTTTTCTCCATGGTCTCTGATCACATTGTTTCCACTTTACTTTATAAAGAAGCATGAAGTGGAAGGAACAGTGGCTGAAAGATAAGAGTGTAAATTCTAAACTGAGCTCTGTTAGTAGCTTGCTTTGTGACCTTGGACAGACCAGGGCCTGTCTCTGGGCTACTCAGCTCTAGTTGCGTGAAGTGTGGGGTTAGCTTGGAAGATTTCTAAGGTTCCTGGATATTCAGTTTTACAGATAGATCCCCAGAGTTTGGTAGTACTGCCAGCAAGGCTCTTGGGAAATGCATATTAGCCAGCCGGCCAGGCCTACTCCTGGGATGTTTTACTTGCTTGGCAACAGTAAGGAGGAAAGTTTCCGGTACTTAGGTTCTTTCTCAGTTAAAGACTTTGATTATAAAAGAGTCTTGACTCTTAAGTTGCCACACCATGAAAGTTTTCAAATTAGAATAAAGGAGAATGAAGTGTTTTTTTTTTTTGCGGTACGCGGGCCTCTCACTGTTGTGGCCTCTCCCGTTGCGGAGCACAGGCTCCGGACGCGCAGGCTCAGCGGCCATGGCTCACGGGCGTAGCCGCACCGTGGCATGTGGGATCTTCCCGGACCGGGGCACGAACCCGTGTCCCCTGCATCAGCAGGCGGACTCTCAACCACTGTGCAACCAGGGAAGCCCGAGAATGAAGTTTTAAAGGAGAATGAAGTACCTGAAGCAGTAGCTGATGAGGGCTGTGGCTGCATAAGTTGGGAAGAAATCAGTCGTTTTATTCTCTCTGTAAAAGACTTAGGAAACTGTTCTGCAAAATCATGCAATAGAAGCAAGCCAAGTTGCTTTTCCAGTTAATACCCAGATGACAATAAATAAAACAAAGACATAGTCTATAGGGCAAAGTCTACTTATGTTTTATGCATTTAATATCTTATTTAATCAGAAAAGTATATGTGGTCAATAAGTCAAATGAAAGGAAAATGTGATTGTTTATTAATTTGCTTTACTTGTAGTGCTAAATAAATGTTGCCAGTTTTTATGGACAGTCTTAAGTATCTAGCACACATTGGTGCTTTAAAATGAGTATTGAATGTATATTTTGAAAAGATCAGACACATTGCTCTGAAGAACATAGTTTGGGAAAGTATGCCTTCTTGTGTTTAAACTGTGGCTCATTGATTTATTCCTGGAAGAAAATTCATACTTGAACAGGTTTTCTCAGAGACAGAAAAAGCTCTCATAAAGGCACACTTATAGGAATCTGTACTGGAAATTATGTATGAAATTTGAATGTACACATCCTTATTTTCAGTAAGTTAAAGAATATTTAGCAATTTAAAATATTGACTCAAGTAAAAATGCTTGTTATATATATAAAAAAATTTAAGCAGCATGTAAGTTTATATGGTAAAAGTGAATTGTCTCTTCTCTTCCCACTGTATAGATGTTACTGTTGTTAACTGGTGAATAGCCTTCTAAATTTATTTCTACACCTATGTGAATGTATAAAGTATAGGGGTTTTGTTTTTTTAAAACAAAAATTTTATATATATATATATAATTCTCTTTCTTTTATCATTGCTCTTTCATTATCATTGTATTGTGGATATCTTTCCTTGATAGTACTTTCAGATATACTTCTTTCTTTTTAATAGTAGCGTAGTCTAAAGTTTTTTTTTTTTTTCTGGATGCCTTTTAGAAAGTGTTCCTACCAAATTATTTTAGCACTGAATTTGTATTAGTATCTGATAAACATTTTTAAACATTGGTAACTGTAAAATCATTATGGTTTAATAGAAACTTTAAAGTGTTTTTATAAATGGCCATACTTTTTCAACTAATAATATTCTGTGAAGTTTTTCTGAGGAAACTCTTGAAAATACTGAAAAAAAGTCAAAAGATTTTTTTTTTAAGTAAAGACATTTACTATTTATAAAGATAATACTACTCTTAGAAGAAAATTCAATACTTGAAGTATAAAGATGCAACTTACCCCCTGAAATCCAACTATTCAGAGACAATATTTTTTTAACATTTTGGTGAGTATATATTTTCACCATTATAAATGTGCATATGCATAAATTTACACTGTGTCATTGAATAAAGTTATTTATCACACTTTTGAAAGTCTGAATAATTATTTCATTTTTGGAGATACCATAATTTAAACAGTCTCCTATAAAATGACATTTAATTTGTTTGTTTAATATTTTAAACTGCCACAGTGAACATTTTTATATCTGCACAGTGTGTAGTTCTTCTGTAAACCAAATTTGTAGAAGTGGAGTTGGGGAGTATGTTTAATAAGTTGTTATTTTAAACTGAAATGAGGTTATCTGTGAGTTTCAGGTTTACTGGGTGAAAACACATACCTCTCTTTAGATCATGAGTTTCTTTGAAAAAATCTGAAGTATGCAGTCTCTCATTTTTTTCCTCTCTTTGCGAGTGATACTCGTTCCTTATGAATACAGATAAGAAACAAAAACTTCTTGAAGATTGGTTGAAAAGTATCATAGGCTTAAAATCTGAAAGTATATCCTTCTGTGATCCTCTAGTTCAGCTTCTCACTGAGGGCACACTCTCCTACTTTGTCATGCCTGACTTCCAGTCAGCTTTTGCTCAGACTTTTAGCGATGGTAGGTAGCTCATTCTCTTTTCAGACATCTACAGTTTATTAGAAAAATTTATTATATAAAGCTGAAATATGTTGCTTCCTAATTTCTACCTATTATTTCAGCCCTCAGAACCACAGATAATTAAGTCTGTTCCTCTCTCAGATGACATTTCCCCAGCTATTTGAAGATAGCTATCAAATCTTATTTCCTTCTTTTTCCTAAGCTGAACAGTTTTTTCCCCCAGCTGTATCTGTGTCTCCTGTGTTGTGATTTCCATTTCCTTTCCCAGTCTGAATTTTATTGCCACTGTGGTTTGATAGTGTAAGTCACTGAAACAATCACTTTCCCTGATGTATTGTACTTTTATTAATAGGCATTCATGCCAGTTACATTTCTGACCGGCTATCCTCTTCCCATTCTATACTCGTATAGATGAGTTTTGAACCTAAAAGCAGAACTTTGCATTTCTCTCTGTTAAATTTAATCTTATTTGATTAGCCCATTGTTCTAATTTCAGGATATCTTTTTGAATCATTTATATTGACTATTCCCAATTTTGTGTAATCTACAAGTTCGGCTAATATGCCTTCTAGTCTTTCATCTAAATTACTGACTACATGTTTAATAAGGCAGGGCTGATTACCCCTGTGTAGCATACTGCTGAAGACCATCCACTTGCTGAGGATCCTTTTCTTTTTAAATTTCAGCAGTTTGTAGTCATCAAAATCAACTGTTTTTATTTTCCCTTGTGAATACTGGAGCAGCTTTTCCTCTTTATTTTTCTGGCACTACCCTTTATTCTCCTTATTGTTAAGAAAGCAGATTCTGGAGCCAGGTTCCTGGGTTCTAATCCTGACTCTGTCACTTCTTTTTTTTTGCTTTTTTAAAAAATAGTATTTATTTATGTTTTATTTTTTGGCTGCATCGGGTCTTAGTTGCAGCATGCGGGATCTTCGTTGTGGCATGCAGGATCTTTCGTTGTGGTGCACGGGCTTCTCTCTAGTTGTGGCGTGCAGGTTTTCTCTCTCTAGTTGAGGTGCGTGGGCTTAGTTGCCCTGCAGCGTGTGGGATCTTAGTTCCCCGACCAGGGATTGAACCCATGTCCCCTGGAGGCAGGAGGACAGGGTTCTAGAAGAGAGACTTCTGACTGATTTCTCTTCCATCTTTAAGATACTGATTGGGTGGTATCCTTTCAAAGCTTTTTGGCCTTGGCTGTCTTTCTACCTGGATTTTCCTCCCGTCTCACTGCCTGTCCAAGGCTAAGTCCGCTGCCCCAGAGGCCTTGAACCCATCTTTCCCAACTCTGTCACTTTTTAGCTGTGTGACCTTGTGCAAGTCACCTCTCTGAAGTATCAGTTCCTTTCATCTCTAAAATGGGAGTGATAATGGTACTTTTTTCCTGTGGTTATGAGGATTAAATGAGTTCATGTATTTAAAGTATTAGAACAAGGCAAAGTGTTACATAAGTGTACTGTTACTACACTCAGATTTTGTTCTGAGCTCTACAGTCATATCTCAAATTCTCTAAATTCCCAGGGTTAAATGTGTATGGTCCTACAAGCTTGAACTTTTTGGAAGCAGCTGTAGTCTCACTTCCCATGTGCTCATATATCTGGGGCTTAAGATCTCTTTAATATTTCATCTTATTAGTTGCTTGAAGAAAAATATTTTAATATCCTTTTCATTATAAAAGAACTAGTGCTCATTAAAGGCAATTTGGAAAATATAGAGAAAAGGAAAAGGGGAAAACAAAATCTTATCACCTAAATACAACTTTTTAGTACATTTCCTCCCCCTCCTCCACCATACAGTAGATATATTCATGTCACATGTGTTTTTTAATTTTGCTTTTTCCTTAATAATATCTTAGGAATATTTTAAGTTATATAGTCTTTGTTTAAAAAAGCCTGTTTTAATGATTGCATAACATTTTACTGAGTGACTCATCCAGAGCTAACCACTTCCCAGTTATTGAACTTTTAGGTTATCAACTTTTCAGTGTTCTAAATTAGTCTATGATGAGCTTCTTTATTTTTAACCCTTTTTCAGAATTTATCATTATTTATTAAGGTCCCAAAGCTGAATTCTCAGGTCTGAAGCTATAAACATTTTTAAGACCCGAAGAGTATTTTTTTTTTTTTTTTTTTTTTCTGCGGTACGCGGGCCTCTCACTGTTGTGGCCTCTCCCGTTGCGGAGCACAGGCTCCGGACGTGCAGGCTCAGCGGCCATGGCTCACGGGCCCAGCCGCTCCGCGGCATGTGGGATCTTCCCGGACCGGGGCACGAACCCGTGTCCCCTGCATCGGCAGGCGGACTCTCAACCACTGCGCCACCAGGGAAGCCCACCGAAGAGTATTTTGAAGATATGATCAAAATAAAGTAGGAGGTAGTTTTTTCCTGGCTTTTGTAGTAACCATATCAGTTCCTTTTTCTTCACTCTCTGAATTACAGCATAAAGTCCTTTTTTTGTTTTAATTTGCCTATTTGTTTTCAAGGTTCAGGTTGTTTTAATAAATTCTTGGTGCTCACATTTGTTCTAGGTTATGTATTCTTTCCATCTTTTGTGTATGTTCTATTAAAATATGAGGTTATTAGAGAGTTTCTGTGTATGATGCTTTGTGATTAGTAGAGTCATTTAGTTTTACTGTAGGGAAAACTGAGGAGGGGGACCCTGGCTGGTTCTTCTGTTCTCAAGTCTCGCTGTTTCTTCCTCTGGTAATATTTTTTTCAGCTACACTTCTTCAACTGAGTATAACTCTGGACTCTAACCATCTGTTACCAAGATTATTTCAGCAGGGTCACACTTCAGCTGGCTGCCTTCTTTTTAGCTTTTAAAAAATTCTTTTCATAGTAACACCGGCTTGCGGGATCTTAGTTCCCTGACCAGGGATGGAACCTGGGCCCCTGGCAGTGGAAGCACGGAGTCCTAACCACTGTACCACCAGGGAATTCGCTCTTGTTTTTTCTTTTCTTTTGTAAATATTAATCTACAGAGAAAACTTTAAGAATTCCACAAGGTGAAGCGCTTAATTTAAATCCATGGCTTAAAAATTGAATATTTTATCGTAAGTATCTTTATCCATATAATAGTTTTTGAACTTTAACATATCTTAAATTAAAACTATATTTATGTATTTTTTGTTAAAGATATTTAAATAATATCGCTGCATGGGATTTCAAACCTGTTTATTTCCAAACTTGATTTATCTAAGCAGAGGAGGAAAACCTATGCACACTCCTTTTAGCACCACCAACCGTCATCTGTGTTGTATCCACAGCTCTCATGCCATGTAGATGCTTGCAAGTTTTGTATAATTGTATGTTTATTGCATGTGTGTGTATTTTACAACTGTGTCTATATTTCATTTATTTAAGATCTGGACCTTGGTAGTTGGCTATGTGTTGACTGTTTCATTCAAGTGGAATGCAAGCACTGAACGCTACTTGAGAGCAGTTTCAATTCCTGTCTGGATTATATTGCTTTTTCATTTAGGTGGGTCCCTTTTTCTAAGAAAGTCTAGCTTAAGGTCAGCGGAGGCTGACCGTGTGAATCAAAGTGAATTTTTTGAAGTTTTATGTGTTGCGTTTAAAATTCTTTAAAATAATCCTTCAAAATATTCTGCCTTAATCTTTCATTAATCTTGAATGAAAATATTGTACTTTAAAATGTCTACTTTTAATTATATGGAATGTTCATTTTCAAAAAGGTCTTTTAAAAATAAATATATCTTATAAAGTAGAGCACACTTGAACTTTCATGGCTGTTTCTGAGTGTCTTACTCAGGGAGGATATAGCTAAGCAGTCAAGGATGATAAGAGGTGCTCAAAATCATGGGAGAGAAACTCTTAAGGGAACCAGAGATGTTTACTCTCCGTAAGAGAAGGGCACTGGGCTGCAGGGGTGGGGAGGAGGTAGAGGTGAGGAAGACAGCAAATACGGAAGCCGGTTTCAGGTATTTGAAGGATTGTGAAAGAGTGGTTTAAACAGATCTCTGTAGCCATTTGGGAGAGATGTCAGAGCAACGAGCAGCTTCAGAGAGACAAGTCTCTGTTCAACATAAGGATGATCAGTGTCAGAGCTGCTCAGAGTAATGAGTTCTCCGTTATTTGAGACTCTTCACTGTTAGCTGAGTGGCTGCCAGGATGTTGTAGAGTGATTTTTCAGGGACTCATTTACCTCCAAGTCTTAACTATATGGAAACATCAAGTTCTAATTTAAAAACAAAATTCAGTAACCTAGAGCAGTAGGTAGCCTATTAGTAGTAGTTTTTAGAGCTACTTATTGTTAAAAATAAAATAAAAACCAGAGTTGGTTGAAAGTGTGTCTTTGCTTAGAGTCTGATATGGAACAAAGCATTACTCTCTAGCTCTGCTGACTTGGAATGCTAAAGGAGTTTCTCAACAAGATCCCCTAATGTCTGATGGGACTCATTTCGAATTTGGGGAAGGTAGAGTAGAGGAGGGAGGCAGGCAGGTATGTTCGTAAGGCTGTAGACCAACTCAGGGAAATGCAAAGGCTTTTGATCCTTGGCCACTTGTTAGCATTTTTGCTCTGTACACTGAGGATACATTAAAGCTTTTTGCCGTGCTCTTGTGGGCCATTCCACCCTTTCTTGAGAGGTAGAGTTCACACCCAGTGGTATTTCCGGGAAATCAAGTCAGGCACCATGACTTAAAGTTCTGTGCCTGATGCAGGTCATTCGGGGGTTAAACAGGGGGTTTGATGGTCTTCAACACTGGATGTGCTTTAGAATGGACTTGATTCTTCAGGTGATACAAGCCTCTTAAAGGTAAGCTGGCACATACCCAATCCTTTAGACCAGGGCCTCTGAGAGCAGGGCTGGACTTCCTGAGAGGAGCCCTGAATTGAGGTTTCAATTGCCTTTTAAAAAATTTTTTCCCTGTGAAACAATTTTGTTATTAACATATTTGCCAGATTGTTCTGTCAGTCTACTAAACTGAGTCTTTTAAAGACAAGTGCTAGATTTTTATTTCACTAAAAATGTTAATTCTTAATAATTTGCAGCATCCTTGGCTGGCTCATGGAGAATTCCAGTATTCCTGGTTATTGTTTTCCTGATGTCTGTGGGCACCCTCTATGAAAAACAGAATGGAAAAGAGTCTTCTGGTAAGAAATACTGCATTCTATTAATATTACTCTTAAGAAGTATTTGGGAGAATAACTTTATTTAAAAAACATACTATGATGAACTGCTTTAAATTGGTGGTATTTTCTGAACAGAAAATAAATTTCTTTCAAATATTTTAGATGGTTAGACCATTTCCACCCCCTTTTTTGCATTTTAAATTGAGGTTTAATTCATATAACATAAAATTAATCATTAACCTTTTTTTTTTTTTTTTTTGCGGTACTCGGGCCTCTCACTGTTGTGGCCTCTCCCGTTGCGGAGCACAGGCTCCGGATGTGCAGGCTCAGCGGCCATGGCTCATGGGCCCAGCCACTCCGCGGCATGTGGGATCCTCCCAGACCGGGGCACGAACCCGTGGTCCCCTGCATCGGCAGGCAGACTCTCAACCACTGCGCCACCAGGGAAGCCCCCATTAACCATTTTAAAGTGACATTTAGTACATTCACAGTGTTGTGCAACCATTACTTCCATCTAGTTCCAAGACATCTTCATCACCGTAAAGGAAAGTGCTGTGCCCATTAAGCAGCTACATAAAGTTAGGTTATTCATTTGAGATCTTTCTTTTTTCTTAATGAAGGTATTTATTGCTATAAACTGCCCTCTTAGAAGTGCTTTTGCATCCCATAGGTTTTTTGTTTTTTAAACCCCATATTTGTTTATTTATTTATTTTTGGCTGTGTTGGGTCTTCGTTTCTGTGCGAGGGCTTTCTCTAGTGTGGCAAGCGGGGGCCACTCTGCATCGCGGTGCGCGGGCCTCTCACTGTCGCGGCCTCTCTTGTTGCGGAGCACAGGCTCCAGATGGCGCAGGCTCAGTAGTTGTGGCTCACGGGCCTAGTTGCTCCGCAGCATGTGGGATCTTCCCAGACCAGGGCTCGAACCCATGTCCCCTGCATTAGCAGGCGGACTCCCAACCACTGTGCCACCAGGGAAGCCCCTTCCCATAGATTTTGATATGTTGTGTTTCCATTTTCTTTGGATCATATACTGTTTGATTTCTCTTTTGATTTCTTCTTTGATACATTGGTTAATCAGAAGTATTTTGTTTAATTTCCATGTGTTGTGTCCCACCTAACAAACCATTGCCAAATCCAAAGTCATGAATATTTACCCCTGTAGATCTTGTATCCTGCAACTTTGCTGAATTTGTTTAATAGCTTTGATGGTTTCTGTAACTTCTTTAGGATTTTGCATATATAAGATCATGTCTCTGCAAATGGAGATAGTTTTCTTACTTTCTAATCTGGGTGCTTTTATTTCTTATCTTGCCTGATTGCTCTGGCTGAAACTTCCACTACAATGTTGAATAAAGATTAGTCTTCTTTAAAAGATTATTTTAAAGATTATTCTTTAAAAGATTATTTTAACCTTTTAAAATAATCTTTTTTTTTAAAGATTGTTTTTGAGGTACCCTGGTTGCACGTGGCCTTTATCCAGAGCGCTTTGTTAAACATACAGGTTTCTAATGAGTTGTACGGGGTTTGTGGTGGGGTGGGGTGCAGGGGCAGATATCGTCACTGTTCTGAGATCATCAGACTGGACTTCTAGTTAGCCAGCCATGTGGAAATGGCTGTGAGCAGAGAGGTAGGTTTGAACAGCACAGTTTCCACAGTAATTGACATTTGTCCCTTGCTTCTTTCTGATAGTTATACATAAACTACAAGAGCAAATTACTAATTGCAGCAGATTTTTTAGAGGAAAAAAAAAGTTCTCAAATACCAGTGTGTTACAGTTAAGTTAGAAAATAGAAACAAAAAGAAGAAAAGAAAAATCATTAAAAATCCCACTGCCCACAGATTATACCAAAATGTTAACTAATGACTTTTATGCCTTTGGACTTTTTAAGACACAAGAAAACTGGATCATAGTGAAATTGTTTTGTAAACTGCATTTTAAACTTAATTATGTCACGAGCACCTTTCTATGTCCATGAATATACTTCTGCAATGTTATTTTTCACATCTCCTTTTCATGCTAATCACAAGGCTATTTGTGGCACTTCTGTGTATGTGTATAGCTACGTTACAGAAGTTTTTTTAAATTAAGTTGCTGTTTGTTTATTATTTTATTTGGTAGATGAGTAGTGTCTGACAATTGTAAGAATTTTTTTTTTTTTTTTTTTTGCGGTACGCGGGGCTCTCACTGTTGTGGCCTCTCCCGTTGCGGAGCACAGGCTCCGGACGCGCGGGCTCAGCGGCCATGGCTCACGGGCCCAGCTGCTCCGCGGCATGTGGGATCTTCCCGGACCGGGGCACGAACCCGTGTCCCCTGCATCGGCAGGCGGACTCTCAACCACTGCGCCACCAGGGAAGCCCCAAGACATCTTTTATTCATAAATATTTGTTTAGAATTTTATAATAACTATCTGAAACAAAGAAACTTTAATTACTTATCTCTCTGAGAGTAGAAAATAAAAAATATTTTATTTTATATTTTGCTGTCTTTCTAAGTTTTCTTTGCTCAGCCTCTCTTTCTGGTCACAATCTGTTAGACTGTGTGGTTATATATTGAACCAGTAGAAGTAAACTTCCTGTTTTGGCAACTACTGTAGAAAGCTTGGTGGTTTCCACTTGTTCCTCTGATAAGCTTTGTCTCTTTTTTTTCCCCTTTCCCTTAATAGTAGCGGTTCAGACAGCTCTGCTTATCCTTCACCCCTCACCCCAGGACAGTTTTCTCCTTTTTTTTTTTCTTCTGGCATTTCTCTCTCTCTCTCTTTTTTTTCTTTTTTTCAATTGAGGTATATTTGACATATATCATTATATTAGTTTCAGGTGTACAACATAATGGTTCCATGTTTGTATATATCACCACAATAAGTCTAGTTAACATCTGTCACCTTACACAGTTACCAAAAAACTTTCTTCTTGTGCTGAGAACTCTTAAGACCTACTCTCTTAACAACTTTCAAGTCTACAATAAAGTGTTATTAACAATAGCTTACCATGCTGCACATTACATCCCTGGGACTTGTTTATTTTATAACCGGAAGTTTGTGCCTTTGACTCCCTTCACTCATTTATCCCACCCCCACCACCAGTTCTGGCAGCCCCCCGTCTGTTCTCTGTATCTTTGAGCTGCTGTTTGTTTTAAGATTCCACATATAAGTGAGATCATACAGTATTTGTCTTTCTCTGACCCTTTTTACTTAGCATAATACCCTTGAGGTCCACCATGTTGCTGCAAGTGACAAGACTTCATTGTTTTTTATGGCTGAATAATATTCCTGTGTGTGTGTGTGCGCATGCGCGCACGCATGTGTGTATGTGTATATATATATGTATGTGTGTGTATGTATACACACACACACACACCACATTTTCTTTAATCATCCGTCAGTGGACCCTTAGGGTGTTTCTGTATCTTGGCTATTGTAAGTAATGCTACAGTGAACATGGGGGTACATATGTCTTTTCGAGTTAGTGTTCTTGTTTTCTTCAGATATATATCCTAAAATGGAATTGGCTGGATCATATGGTAGTTCTGTTTTTAATATTTTGAGGACAGTTTTGTCCTTTTGACTGCTTTTGTCCGGGGCTAAGTAAGTACTTTACTGCAAGTATACGAATAAAGTAGGTCTAACCCAGGGGTTTCAGATGGATTTTCTCTTGGGTATAAATTCTAGTCAGCTGGTGATGGCAGCCTAGGGAGCCGTGAGGACAGGAGTTCTAAGACCAAGTATTGAGCTTGGGAAAAAAGAAGGCTGTGTTTGATTATTATTCCCCATAAGCCCAGAATAGTGGTGTGTTGGCATGCAACCCAGATTTCTGGTATTTGTATTCCAGACTATTACAAGAAAGGAAGTCATAGAGACACAGAATAAATGTTGAGAGCAGATTTGGAAATGTTGGTTTTCCTTGTTTTGTTTACTCCTATTCCAGCCTACTTCAGAATAGGCTTTTCTTGATTTAGAATCTTTTTATGGACTTCTAGTGTAGATAATCCTCATCATAAAATAAATTTGTTTAACCATTTTTTTTTTTCTGAATTTCTGAATATTTTTTTCCTGTTGCCCCTAGTACCTTGTTTCTTTTAGGCATCAGAACTCAAGCCATATTGGGACAACCTTTCCCTTTTTTATAGTCAGTTCCCTCCTGTAGATGTCACTGTAATATAGTTAGGCACGGGAATGCTTCAGTGTACTGCCATGGCATTGTGTGCATTTATTCCTTCCTTGTCACCTCCACTGTCCCATTGTAGGACTGCTCTTGTAACCTAGTCACTTGTGTAGGCATCTTTCTCTATGTCTTCTGAGCTTTGAATCTTTTGCTGTTTTACAATCTGTGGTTTGCTGGATGCACAGAATTAATCCTTTGGATGTCATCATACTTCAAAGCATGAATTTGTTTAGTTCCTAGATCCAGAAAACTCTTCTTATGTATCATTGCTGAGTTAGTTTCAGTGGTTCTTTCTGAACCCAGGGACCTTACTCAGTTCTTAGACCTTAGGAACTCTTCCTTGGTGTTTCCTGGAACCTCAAGTTAATGTAGGGAAAAATGTTAAGTGTCTACCATGCTTTTAAGTGTACTATCTTTTTTAATCCACAAACAAAACATTCCCCCCACAACCTTGTAAAGTAGATTTCTCCGTTTTGCAGATGAAGACATTTAATAACAGGTTAACTGATTTGCCCACAATCCCATGGGTGACTGGCGGAGCTAAAATTTAAGCCTACGTCCTTGACTCTAACCTACGTCCAGTGTTCTTTCCTTTCACCAGGCTCTTTGACAAGCATCAGCCATCCTGAAAAAGTATCGACTGCTGATGTGTCTTTTTTTTAAAAAATAAATTTATTTTATTTATTGTTTCTGGCTGTGCTGGGTCTTTGTTGCTGCACGTGGGCTTTTTCTAGTTGCGGTGAGCAGGGGCTACTACTCTTTGTTGCGGTGCGCGGGCTTCTCACTGCGGTGGCTTCTCTTGTTGCGGAGCATGGGCTCTAGGTGCACAGGCTTCAGTAGCTGTGGTGCATGGGCTCAGTAGCTGTGGCTTGTGGGCTCTAGAGCTCAGGCTCAGTAGTTGTGGCTCACGGGCTTAACTGCTCCGCGGCATGTGGGATCTTCCCAGACCAGGGATTGAACCGTGTCCCCTGCACTGGCAGGCGGATTCTTAACCCCTGCGCCACCAGGGAAGCCCTGCGGATCTGTCTTGCACTCAGTTGTAGTTGTCAGCTCCTTCAGTCTTCATGTTGGCCCCGGTGGCTTACCACAGGCACAGCACCCAGCGTCTCTGCCTCCCGGGCCCCAGAAGTCTTAACTTGGCAGAAACCTGGAATCCAGCTTTGGTGTGTTCCCCGGGCCTGTGAGAAAGGAGGAACATAAGTATTGTTAGTCTCCCCTATGCGTGAGGCCTTGTAGGACTCTTAAAACATGCTATCTCATTTAATTTTCATAGTATACCAGTGAGATTAGTATTACACTTGTTTTACAGGTGAAGGAACTTAGGCTCAGAGAGCCATTTACTATGAGTTTGAGAAGTGCTTCTTCTAAAGCTAGGCAAACAAGTGTCAGGTGTATCTTTAATAGCCAGGACACCCAGGATGAGAAGTACAGGCAATTACACCTGGGCCTGCTCCTCTTAACATTGGTAATTGTTTATGAGTGACCAGAAATATCTTGGTGAGGAAGGCTTCATCTTGTCTTAATTGTTTGGGACAGCATGTGATATGAATGAACAAGTTTGGTCCAGTTAAGCCCAAATTGGAGGAAGAAAAAGCGCAAAGTAAATTTCTTACTGCTTGTCTGTCATTCCCCAATTCTGCTGCTGTCAGTTAAATAGACCTAGAGAAACTCTTAGTGGTCCATATCCAAACCCCTGTTACTGACCAGTAGTACAGTGAAGTGATACTAGAAGCTGTTGAGGAGGAGATGTATTTTCCACATTAGTAATGGAAACAGAAGGCTTCTTCAAAGGGAACTTTACATGCTGGGGAGATTTTACTTGATGTAAAGGGCCTCCTTCCAATAAGCATCTTTGGGTGTGTTCCTGGTAACTTCAACTGTCCCTGTGAAAGAGAACAAAGTAGATCAAGTATCTCCTTATCTAGACTGGCTTCAAAATATGTTTCCCTCTATTATTAAAAAAAAATTATTTTGCCCATTGTCGATTTAGCCGCATCAACAGATACTATCTGAACATGTGATCTATTTCTTATACCAGAGTATGAGTTTCTGTCCCCTGGTGCTAGGCTGCTAATGTCAGTGGTCTGCTTATTTGGACATGTGTGGGTTCCTGCTGTTTGGCCCTCCAGTTAATACTGGCCCGGGCTTCCCTGGTGGCGCAGTGGTTGAGAGTCCACCTGCCGATGCAGGGGACACGGGTTCGTGCCCCGGTCCGGGAGGATCCCACATGCCGTGGGAGCGGCTGGGCCCGTGAGCCATGGCCGCTGAGCCTGCGCATCCGGAGCCTGTGCTCTGCAACGGGAGAGGCCACAACAGTGAGAGGCCCGCGTACCAGGGGAAAAAAAAAAAATACTGGCCCTTTCCCTGGGTAGATTGACTCTTGAAACCTTGGATGCTCTTTCCTTTCTTTGTTTATAGTTCTTGGCTCCCAAGATTATGTTCCCTTGTCTATGTGCCTATTTTTAGCTGGGGCTTTTTTCCCAGTACCATGAGTCTGCCTAGATTCCGGGTCCTGGCATTCTTCTGTCTAGTTGATCATCTCTCTGCCCAAACCCTTGGGGTTTTTGAAGTGCAGAAAGATATCACTAGACAAAAGTCATTCAAGTACATACCTGTTTGATGAGTAAGAGCAGTTGCCAAATCTTATATCCGTAATTTTCAAATACTCTGTTGATTTTTTCTGTGTGCTATTCCTTTCGTTCCTTTGTGAAGTTTCAGGCATTCTAAAAATTTGCTGAGTCATTTGTGTATTAACTAGGATGATATTGCGTAGTTTTCATTGATTTAGCTAAGACTTATTAAATATTTATTGTATATTTTAGTGATATCAGCAAGTTGGAGAAAGTTTTTAAACCGTAGTTGTGAAGATTTAATCTGTTGATCTTAACTTTTCCTCAAGTCTTTCAGTGATGACTGTATGTAAGATGTTTTGCATAGCTCTGAGGGGAGATCTAAAAATGTAAGGATAAGATTTAGGGAAACGGCTGTAGTACAGAGCAGGGAGGGGATGAGAGGTACAGGCAAATACTGTAGGAGTGCTAGTGGCTTGTGCTTATAGTTTATCCTGTCAAAGCCAACAGTTTTGATAAAGGTGATGGTGATAATAATATCATTTATTGAGCTAACTTCTGTTGAGTCCTACACAGCAGGCATTGTTCTAAGCATTTTATATGTATTGTTTCACTTAATCCTCACGTGAGATAGGAATTTCTGTATGCTGCATTTTACACTTGAGGAGACTAAGGCATCTAGATCCTAAGTAACCTGCCTGTGGTCATCCAACTAGTAAGAAATAGACCTGAGATTTGAACCTGGGCATTCTTGTTTCCTCACCTGTGATTCCAACCACTGAATTGTACTGCCCCGGTGCATAGTAAGTATGAGCACAGGTCCCATTCTCTCTGGTTCCATTCTCCCTCTGTATCCTCCTGTCTCTCCACTCTTACCATTGTACCCTGTGTTTCATCCTTATTCGACTTCCTAGAGTTCTTTGAACAGCACGCTCTGCTTTTTCTTGCCTTTGTGTCTTTACACCTGCTTTTTTGTCTTTCTGGAAAATTTTTCTACCTCTGTCCTCTAAGATACCAGCCTCTTCCTTTCTCCCCAAGCTAAACTTGTTCTGTCTTCTTTATCTAACTTGCTTAAATGGATTTAAAGGATGGCATCTTTTACCATTCTTGTCAGATAGCCCCTTTGGAAACTGTTCTCCCAGGCATGGGTTAGGTTTCTATCCTCGGTGCTCCCCCAATATTCTACACTTATATCTACATTAGCTCTTAACATACTGAATCATAACTGATAGTTTAAGTATTAGACTGAGCTTGAGACTAGGGTCTTAACTTAGTCTCTCATCCCAGCAACATGGCCTAGTCACCTGTTTGGTGAATGAATGAATGCTCAGTGGGAGTTTAGAAGTATAAGCCAAAATGCAGCCAAACTGAAAGCCCGTATTTGAGGAGCTATAAAATGATCTTCTTATTTTGGAGCTACCTAACCATCAGGGGACTTCTTTCTCTGACTTTCTCAAGGATAAGTTACCACTTCATTAAATTACTTGTGAAGAGGTAGGTTTAGTAATTGAGGACCCTGAACTAGTCTTTACTCTTATATGAGAGAATACTTTGTTTCCTTGAGTTTTTGTGGGGTTTTTTTTGAGGTACGCGGGCCTCTCATCGTTGCGGCCTCCCCCGTCGCGGAGCACAGGCTCCGGATGCGCAGGCTTAGCGGCCATGGCTCATGGGCCCAGCCGCTCCACGGCATGTGGGATCTTCCCGGACCGGGGCACGAACCCGCGTCCTCTGCATCGGCAGGTGGACTCCCAACCACTGCACCACCAGGGAAGCCCTTTCTTTGAGTTTTGATTGGAAGCCTCCCCCTTCCCCACCTTACTGTGCTGTCCCAGGCCACTAGTCATTAGGTGTTCCCAACCTTTTCTCTTGAGTGGACCCCAAGAAATCTCTTGTGGGCACACAGGAACCTAAGACCTCTCTGGTCTCTGATGTAATCAGTTTGTGTTTAAATTTCTATTTGGAAGTCTAAAAAGAACTTCAGTATACCCAAAATCTTCATCCATTTCCCCTACACGTTCTCTGTCTGATCATAATCTGGAAACTTGGGGGTCATCGTTGAACCGTTTATTGTTTTGTCACCAAGTCTGGTCCACTTTGACTACTCCATGTCTCTTAAATGCAGCCGCTTTCCCAACATCTTTCCTGTTAACCACTGCAGACCATGCTGTCCTCATGTCTTGCCTGTAATACTGCAATAACTTATCTCCCTCTACCTACTCTTGGTCTTCTCTAATCTGTTCTTGACCAAACAGTAGGAATGATCTTTTTATATCTCAAAACTGATTATTTATTTACAGAGTGGGGAGATGTGGTCATAAAAGGGCAACATGAGATCTTTGCAGTGATGAAACTTTTCTGTATCTTGTATCCATGCTGATACTCTGATTGTGGTAGCGTACTGCAGTTTTGAAAGATATTAACATTGCGGGGTGGTGGGGACAGGATAAAAGGTACACAGGATTTCTCTGTATTGTTTCTTACAACTGCATGTGATGTTACAATTATCTCAATAACATTTCAGTAAAAAAAATTATCCTATTTAAAACTCTTCAGTGCTTTCCTGCTCCTTTTGGGATAAAGACTAAAGTCCTTAGTATGGTCTTCTGCGACTTGCATCATCTGGCTTACCATCTCCAGCCTTGTTTATTTGATACCAGTTTCCTACTGTGCTCCAAACACACTGACCTTTCACTGTCTTTAACATACCAGTTTCTTCACTTACAGCCTTCCTATTTGCTTCCATCATCCAAAATATTATTACTTACCTTCCTTTGGTTAATTCCTCCTCATTCTTTATATGTCAGCTTCATTTATACTTCTTTTTTTTTTTAAAGAATCATTTGGGAAACTTTCTGTTTTTTTAATAAAACCCCATTTTATTTATTTATTTATTTTTGGCCACTCCTCATGGCATGTGGCATCTTAGTTCCCACGCCCCCTGCATTGGAAGGGTGGTGTCTTAACCATTGGACTGCCCAGGAAGTCCCCATTTTTACTTCTTAAAGAGAAGCCTTTCCTGATTCTCCAGACTAAGTCAGATTTCTTCTGTTAGGAGCTCATAAAATACCCAGTATTCTTCCTTTATAGCAATCATCACAATTTGTATACATTCGTTTATCTGTGTGGTTCTTTAGTTCGTATCTGTCTCTTCCACTCAGCTCCATGGGGGCAGGGTCTGTGTTTTTATCCCCAGCATTCAGTACAGTGAGTAATGGAAACATGTAAGACATGAAAGACACTGTGTTTTTCTGTCAGCCCTTGTTCTCTTACTGGCATCAAAAAAGCACCTTAGATATCTAGGCCAGGAGAATAGGTTCCAATCCAGATATCTAGCTTATGCTGTCTTCCCAGATCATGAGTTTGAGTTTCTCTTGGATTGCCTAAAAATTAAACCTCTTTCAGGTTACAGAGGCATTTAGTAGAGGAGGGATAGGATATGATTGAGCCAGATGAGTGTGCTTGATCCTGATGGCTGAGGCTACCGAAGAGCCATCTCAGACCCCTGGCCTGCTTCCCTCTAGGACACGGCCAGCCTTGAATTTGTTGGGTGTGCAGAGTTTATCTGAAGCCGTAATTCATTGACCTTCTGAAGGTCATGGCTCTTTTCTTCGGCTTGGCAGAGCTTTATGTTGTCACATTGAATATTGGCCTACCCAGAGGTCCCAGCTGCATGAGTGTGGGCGTACGTATGATTTAGTGACTGAGAACACTCAGCGTTCTCAGTTGGACAGTGGAATCCATGCCAGCTAGTCTAAATAGAAAGAGGTATTGGTTAGTATAAAGAATTCGTACATACAGAATTTTTGGAAGGAGCAGACAGTTAAGCTTGGATCTGACATGCAGAAGCAATGCAACCAGGAGAAATGCTCAACGACACCAAAGGACTGTTTGAGCAGAAATGCCACAGCTGCTGCTGCTTGCCACAAAGTTGGAGATCAGACAGCAGAACCTCTGGAACTTCTGCTAAGTACCTGCAGAAAAACCATGGGACTGTATTTGACATGAGAGCTTCCAAATTACAGTGAGTCACTTAGGGCTTCCAAGTCTGCACAGGCGTGCCTGCACAAGTGTTCTGCTGTATCACATGTGGAACTGTAGCTGCAAAGGAGTCCAAGAAATACAGTCCTTAGCTTTCCAGTCTCTAGGGCACAAGAAAGCACACTAGAATGAGGTGTTGTGTGAGCTAGTCTGTGTTGTCTGCCATAGCAAATTAAAGGCTGACCATCATAGACAGACCTCATTGACCAGTGAATGTTTTTTTTGAATCTCGTGCAAATGGTTAAACTTGGTTTACTACCTATTAGGAACTTAACATGAGAACCTGTAACGTGAAACAGGGTAGTGATGATCTTTTAGATTTTCAAGCAGTGGATTTCGCCTGTGCTGAATTATGTACTTTATAGATAGTCAGTTGACCCTTGAACCATGTCAGGGTTAGGGACACTGACTCCACCATGCAGTCAAAAATCTGTGAGCTCCTGTCTCTGCCTCAGAAACAAAGGAATTGATAAATGACTCACCCAAGGGCAGGAAGCTGAAACAGTTTGGGTAGAATCAGAATTCAAATCCTAGTTCTTTTTTTTTTTTTTTTTTTTTTTTGCGGTACGCGGGCCTCTCACTGTTGTGGCCTCTTTGCGGAGCACAGGCTCCGGACGCGCAGGCCCAGTGGCCGTGGCTCACGGGCCCAGCCGCTCTGCGGCATGTGGGATCCTCCCAGACTGGGGCACGAACCCGTGTCCCCTGCGTCGGCAGGCGGACTCTCAACCACTGCGCCACCAGGGAAGCCCAAATCCTAGTTCTTTTGATTCCACATGTTGTGATCTCTCATCGAACAAAAACTTTTCCCCACACTTAGTTAATTTAAAGATCTGTAAAATAAAAATACAGATACTATATTTATTGAAAAAAATCTGTGTATAAGTGGACCTGCACGGTTCAAACCCGTGTTGGTCAAGGATCAACTGTATATGGTTTTGCATGATACCCATACATTTGCATATTCACTCATGGAATGTTGTCATTGAGAGCAAGTATGGGCTGTTCCATGCTGTGCTAGGAGCTAGTAATACAAAGGAAAGTAAGTCTGCATTCAAGAAGCTCACAGACTTGGTGTGGCAGTGTATTTCAGCAGAGATGTGCAGTAAAATTAACCTGTGAAGTACAAAAAATATAAGCATGGCACTCCACATTTATATATCTACTATCTGCCACGTGCACCAGCATCAAGTTCCCAAATGAGAGAGATACACAGAGAGTCCAGGAACCTGCATTTTTAGCAGACTTTCCTGTTGCTTTTCTTTTTTCTTTTTATTGGAGTATGGTTGATTTACAGTGTTGCATTAGTTTCAGGTGTACAGCAAAGTGAATGAGTTATACATACATCCACTCTTCTTTAGATTCTTTTCCCATATAGATCATTACAGAGGACTGAGTAGAGATCCCTGTGCTGTACAGTAGCCTGTTGATTCTTAAGCATTCTCCCTTGGCGAAGAACCACTGGTCTGGTGGGTCAGTAATAACCATTTTGTTTTATTGCTGTTGAAAACTTAGGAGTATGTTTCAGTTTGCAGGTTATTTCCCATTTTGTCCATTGCCTTTAAAAAGTTTTAAAAAATGCATGTTTGTTTTACAGGAGCGGAGTTACCAGGGCAAGTTATCTCCATGGCAGCTTCTACTCTAGCAACCTTGGCCATCTCCATCACAGGGTATGAATCGAGTACTGAGGACCAGCCCTCTACCCAGCCTGCAGGTGACTGACGTTGTGAAGGAGTGCCTTCAGAATATTCCGGAAAATGAAATATATGTAGAATATAAAATTAAGAAAGACACTAGCACCACAAAATGCTACTTGCTGGTCCTTCATTCTTCTCTCTGGTTCCTATTTTTACACTTTTTTCCTTCTCATCTTTGTTCTCATATATCACTTTTTTCATACATTTAATTATTTATCTTCTTAGGTTTCTTATCTTGATTCTTCATTCTTTCCTTTTTTTTTAAAAGTGCTTTTCTTATTTTTCTTTTGTTATTCTCTCTCACTTTCGTGTTATTTTTCTTTTCTTAGTGTCCTATTCACCTTTGTCCATATTTTCTCTTACTTAGTCCTTTTATTTTCCATTTCTTCTGCAACTGTCAGTTCTCCTCCATTGTTCTACTTTGCTCTGACTCTTTTTTTTTTTTTTTTTTTTTTTTTTTTGTGGTACGCGGGCCTCTCACTGCTGTGGCCTCTCCCGTTGTGGAGCACAGGCTCCGGACACGCAGGCTCAGCGGCCATGGCGCACGGGCCCAGCCGCTCCGCGGCATGTGGGATCCTCGCGGACTGGGGCACGAACCCATGTTCCCTGCATCGTCAGGTGGACTCTCAACCACTGCGCCACCAGGGAAGCCCTGCTCTGACTCTTTATGTTGCTTTTGTTGTTGTTGTTGCCTTTCTCCAGCTCTTTCTTTTGTTTTTTATTTTCCATCTTCCAGTCATTCATTTCTCTGGCATTTCTTGCTTTTATTCTCAAAGTTTGCTTTGCATGCCTCATGCTGTTAGTATATTGACTGTTTCCCTTAAAACAGAGCCCTCTGGTTGTTCTGCATGCAAAGCTCCTATAAGATCCAGCTGATAGGTTTATACCAGATTTAAAGTCACACTGTACTTGCACAGGATTCAGGAATGTAAAAGGCCGTCCCTCTCTGTGCCAAGAGGTCCATTAGTGCCAGAGGTTTGGGAGCTAAGGAATGTTTTTCATGAGCTATTTTTGAAGAATGGACTTCAGAGAAGTTTTGAAAGAAGGGATCGGCTAAGAAAAAGGCATTTGGGGTAGTAGGAAAATGTTATTTTTCTTGCACATCGAATCATGTTTTCAACGTGGAAAGGGGATGATGTTTTAGTTATGGACTTACTGTTCTTCTAAACATCTGCCACATCCACCAACGTGAAGGTTCCAAATTAGGAAGATATTCAGAGAGGGTCAAACAGAAGCATGTTATAATTAGCTTGCGCTTTAGCCCCAAACCTCAGGGTAGAATGTTTGTTCTGGTGAGGTGGGCTGACTTACCATGGTGCTAGTTATATCAGTAGTAAAAATGTACTCACAACTAATCATTTCACATTAAAAAGAAACACTAAGGAAATTATGACATAACGCTCAGAAGGTTACTGTGTGGTTACTTATGAAAATTATGAAATAACAGGGAAGGCATTGTTAGAACAAATATTTAGTGAGTATGTTCCATATGTCAGTTACTATTGTGTGTGCTAGGAAATCGGTGGAGGGGAGTGCAAGATAGACAAGGTCTTAGCTCTCCTGGAGCTGACATTCAACTGAAGGGAGAAAGTGGGAAGGGTCATAAGTGGAACATGATACAACTATGTAAAATATGTAAAGACAATGGGGCAAATAGGGCGTTGAGATTAGGGGTGTTCGTGGTTTTTTTTTACCTAGACTTTAAGAAATATGGTATACTTTTATCATTAACTTTTTTTATGGAAGGCAAAATGCAGGTTTTAGGATCTTATGCATTTCCATCATCATGGTATATTCTGAGTAATAGTGAAATGTAATAGTAGTCGCGTTGTTAGAAAACAGTGCCTCGTGAAATAATTGAGTGATATCCTGTATTTGAAAATTCCTCATCGCCAGCAGTCTGTCATTTTTCATATCTAATTTTAAGAGAAAGATATGCTGCAAATCCCTGGCTGGTTCTTGTAAGGGCAGTTGGCTCCATTTAGGTAAAATGACGCTGAAAAGCCGTATTGTTTCAGAAATATATATAAATACATCTACTGTAAAGTTAAAAGAGGAGGAATTTTTTTTTGTTTTTTTGCGGTGCGCGGACCTCTCACTGCCATGGCCTCTCCTGCTGCGGAGCATAGGCTCCGGATGCACAGACTCAGCGGCCATGGCCCACGGGCCCAGCCGCTCCGCGGCATGTGGGATCCTCCTGGACCGGGGCACGAACCCGCGTCCCCTGCATCGGCAGGCGGACCCCCAACCACTGCGCCACCAGGGAAGCCCAGGAGGAATTTTTAAATAAAGAATTCTGTATGTTAATATTTGTTGCTTTATATGGTTTGGGTAATTTTGATGGGCTAATTATAATTCTCAGTTACTTTGTCTTGTGTTTTTCTTCAGTTTTTTTGTCTAAATGATATACATAAAAATATAAATGATATATATGTCATAAAAATACTTGAACAGGGCTTCCCTGGTGGCGCACTGGTTGAGAGTCCGCCTGCTGATGCAGGGGACATGGGTTCGTGCCCCGGTCCGGGAAGATCCCACATGCCGTGGAGCGGCTGGGCCCATGAGCCATGGCCGCTGAGCCTGCGCATCTGGAGCCTGTGCTCCGCAACAGGAGAGGCCACAACAGTGAGAGGGCTGCGTACCGCAAAACAACAACAACAACAACAAAAAACTTGAACAATGTTAAGTATATAAAGTAAAAAGTAAAACATTTCTCATACTCAACCCTACTCCCCAAAAAACTTAATTTCCTTAGATGTAAACACAGCATTAATTCTCTACACCTTTTTCATTGCATATGCAAGCATACATCCAAGTCTTTTTTTCTTTTTTAACCCAATGTGATCATACTGTCAGAATGCATTTTGAAAGCTTAAACTAGGATAGCCTAGCAATTTCTCTGAATTACTGTTTATTAATGTTATTATTTATAACTTATAAATAAATTATTTATTTATTTTTAATATGTGGGGGATTTTTTTTTTCTTTCCCTCTTCAGGGACAGAAACCATGGACAGAGGAGAACCCCCTCCAACACTGTCCTCATCTGCTTCACCCTCCTCCCCTTCACCCACCTTGGGCAGACAAAGGCCTGAAGTTGGAACATTTCTTAGAAAGAAGAAAACTAGCGATATCTACTTTGTGTCTCTCCTTTGGGCCATTGTTGGAGTCCAGATCTGGTTGAACCTGTGGATTGTACAGTTGCTGCCAGTGCCTATTGCAGGTAATTGGTTAATTATGATCTTGTCTTGCCTTGGAAGACTTTTTTCTTAACTTTTGGATTTTTATGTTTGAGATAACTTTACTGTCTTTTTTTTTTTTTTTTTTTTTTTTTGTGGTACGCGGGCCTCTCACTGTTGTGGCCTCTCCCGTTGCAGAGCACAGGCTCCGGACGCGCAGGCTCAGCGGCCATGGCTCACGGGATTACCATCTTTTTAACTAAAAAGGGAGAGCAGGCTGTGAACAAGGTGGCCCCTTAAAAGTTTTTACAACTCTAATTACCCTGGTCTTATTCTTGAGACCATAGGAGCTTTCCTAGGACCTCTCCAGAGATTTAAAAATGCTGATAAAGGAATTGTTGAATTGGCATGTAACACTAACCTCATGGTTCAAAATAGTAAACTGTGAACTATTAGATTATAAGGCCAGGACTAATGACACAAAACTCCCTTGAGTTAGGGAAATTATAGTGGTTGGGATCCATTATCTAGGGTCCAAACTTCAAGGCAACCCTCACAGATAAATAGCACTTCCTTCTAGTCCCTCCACCTTCTTAGTTGGCCTTTAACAGAAGGCTTAACCTCTGTTTGAAGGGCCACCACACTGCCCACCTGCAGAGGGGTATTTTCACATTGTAGTCTGTGTGGTTCCCACTGAAGTTACATAGTACACAGCTGTTTGTGACAGCCCTGCTCGTACTCACCCTGCTTCTCTACCAAACCCCGGTAAGAGATTCAGATGTACAGAGCAGCATCGAGTAGAGAAATAGAAACAAATGAACATGTTGCCCTGCAGTGGTATAATCATGATGCATGTGGAATACCTTATACTCCTCTGGTCACTAAACATGAAACATCTAAGGAAAAGAACAAAATTTGGCAAGAGCAGCTATAATAGCCAAAGAGATTAGGACATGTCAGGGGTTAGTATTCTTTACCCTGGAAGGGTAAGGCGTGAGGGGCCAAGGTTGTAGTCACTGAAATCTTCATGATCAGGGTATCTTATGTTTATATAGGCTGTGAATCCCTGACCGCTTCAAGGATTAAGACTTCACAGAGAAGGAGGAATATAGGTGGGTGGGGATTGTGTGAAAATTGTCCCAGTTACATGAATTTGGAATATTTTGAACTTTCTTCTCTCCCTTCTCCTTTTTTAAAAAACAGTGTTTTAGCACTAGCTTTACTGTTTTAGGAAGTTATATGAAATTGAGGAACCTATTCATGTTAAAACTTTGTAATCTCTATCTTTTTTATGTGTGTATTTCTCATCTTCCTTATAGTATGGATACTCAAAAAGCTCGTTATTCACTTTGGCGTTGTGAACTTCCTGGAGAAGCGCTGCTTGGTGTGGTGGCAGGTTATAGAGCACTTCCTGAAGGAGCGACAGGAAGCCCTGGCACCATGGCCAATTATCGGGCTTGGAAAATTCTTGTTGAAAGTTGATAGCAAGGTATTGTATTTTAAGAACTTGAGCTATTTTAATGGGGTTTATGTATTTCATTGTCTAAAATATTCCATTTTATGGTATATTGGTATTTATGTTTTATTTGTGGATAGAACATTTAATGTCTAATTCTATGATGAAATTTAAAGTTTAGAATTATGGTTTATATAAGGATGGGATAGATTTAGTTTCAGTAAGTATTGTGTTAGTATTTTTACATCTTAAAAATGGGAGACAAGGAGCACCTAGTTCAACTCTCTCATTTTATAAGGACCAAATTGAAATCTATAGGGGTTAAGTGACTTGCCTAAAATTATATCGCCAGGTGGTGGCTCAGATCAGTGAATATTTTTGGGAAAATTCTTATGTGTCAGATATTATGCTAAGTCTTAGGGAAAATCAGATGAATCCTGGAAAACTAGGTACAGAAGCTGTGTTTGATGGGGAGATAGCAACCCCTTAAAATTTAGAGGCTGAGTTAGATTCAGAGGCTTAGTGGTTAAGAGCATAGGCTCTGAATTCAAACTCTGGATTCAGATCCCTGTTCTGCTTATTAGCTATGTGACCTTGGATGAGTTTCTTAACCTTTCTGTGCCTTGGTTTTCTTACCAATACGATGAGTATAATAGCAGGTATACCTCATAGAATGGTTGTGAGTGTTAAATGAGTTAATATACGTACAATTCTTAGATCAGCATCTGGTACACAGTAAGCTCTATATAAGTGTTAAGCTGTTGTTGTAATTTGGGGAGGAGAAGTGTGTACAGGATACAGTGGTAGTACTGAGCAAGAAATGACTCACTGTCGGAGAGCGGTGGGAGAGGGGAGGTTTTGCAGCAGAGGTGATGCCAGAGCAAATTTTGAAGCACAAGCAGGAGTTTATTAGGTAGACATGGCAAAAAGAGCAGGTGGATGGAGCAGTGCAAGGGCACAGAGACTCCCATAGCGTGAGTTCTTAGGGAACACCAGGAAAATGGCAATGGCTGGGATATGTGAAATGGTAATTAGTGGGAGGCAAGGCTGGAGGATCAGGTGAGACTGGATCACGAAGGCCTTTTTATGTGCCACGCTGTGCAACCTGGACGTCATCACAGGGCTAGTGACTGCTTCCTTTAACAGGTCCATCCATGACTTACGGTTGAGAAACACTGTTAGTTGAAACAAATGTAGATATAGATGAGAACAGTAACTGGAGTTCATGTGAGTGGGGAGGAAGTCGAAGGAGATGCAGGGGATACATTTCTTACATATTGCCTGATGGTCTTCCAGAAAGTTTGCCAGTTTCAATTCCCACCACTGCAACATGTGAGAATGCCCATTTCCTTGAGCTCTTGCCAACACTGGATGTTATAGTGTAACAAAAAGTCCATTTTAGTTTTGTAAAGCGAAGTATCTCAGTGTTGTTTTAATTTGAAAATTTTAAAAATAAAAATTAGGTTGACCATCCTTTTATTTGCTTATTGGCTGTTTATATTTTTCTTTTGTAATTTGCCTATTGTGTTCTTATTAATTTTTTTCAATTTTTTAAATAAGAAAGAAGCTAAAACTTCTCACAAATTTCAACATATTTATCACATCTCCCTGATTAAGGTGAAGCTTTATCTTATTAGAGCAGATTTATCACTTCAAACTGTTTAAAGAGGGTAACTCTTACTTCAATTAATTTCTTTGTCTTAGCACTATCGGATGGGATAGAAACTGAATCCCCTTCTCAGTGTTCCCATGTACTTGTATTTGGAGCCCTTCGTTTAGGAAAACTCTACAGTTGTGTCAGTTGAAGTTCCAGGGGTGTCAAAAAGTATTTGTTATGGAGTAGCCTTGTAAAAATTTTTCATTTTTATTCTAATTTATGTCAATCTGTCCTTCTTAAGGAAGAGAGACAGTAAAATGAATAAAACTAGCATTTTCTGTTATATGTAATACATACCAGAATAAATGGCTCTCTCAAACTGAATATTTAATTATAATTGATGTCAAAATTATGTTCTGTGTAGTATAATAATGTATGTGGGCTCCTGCTTTGGGGAATAAATCTGTTTTTCTGTTTAATTGCAATTGATTGGACCAGTGTTTTTGAAATGATCCACATACAGGAGATTGTTTTAAGTATGTGTCTAAACATGTATTGAGTGTACTTTAGGGAAAACTCTGCAAGGAGCATTTAGTTACTCTGATGAAATTATGCGTCTTAGTTTTTATGCTTTTTATGTTACTAATAATGCCTTAAATCTTATGTTTACTGATTTTTAGATTATGTATCCACTAATCAGCATGAGTTATTATAGTGCTAAATATTGTGAGGTGTAGATGACATAATGTTGATGTGAAAAAAAGGATATTATATATGGTAGAAAAATGTGTGCCTAAAAAATTGGAAATGGAAGGAAATGCACCAAATCTGATCAGAATCTTAGATATGTCTGCTTTTTCGCCAGGTGTTCACTGTTCCAAATGAGCACTGAAATGTTTTACTCTAGGAAATGTGAAATAAGTAGTATTATAAAGCTATAACTACAAAGTTCAATGAAAATGTAGTTTATGAACATAAATTAGTTTATACAGGGACTGAAAATCCTTTTGGTGCATGATATGTGAAAAATCTTAATTATCACTTTGATCTTTGGAATTTGGTGTGAAAGTTCAAGCCTATAAGCATTCAAGTTATTTTTATGTATTTTTAATTATTGAATTGCCAACAAAGCTTGTGGTTATCATCATTTCAATCGTGTATCTTAAAGGACTGCTACATTCACTTGATTTAAAAACTTTGTTAATGCATTACAATTTTTTTTTCCAGTTTTTCCTTTGTCTGAGATAATTTCCTCCTCATGCTCTCAATGATTTTCTTTTCTTTCCTTTTCATGCTATTACTGTATTCTCTAATGATATGCCCCTGTTCTTATCTTCTCTCTCTCACCTTACCCCCCCTATCCTCAAGCTCTGGCACTGGCTAAATAAGAAGGTAAACAAACACCTGGATTTTGGTTTTTGCTATTGAATTCTGTAACTTCCCCCCAAATCTCCGTTCTCACCCTGTTTCTGTCCACATGTCAAACTAAGTTTTTGTTTTTAAAGTTCTAATTATAAGCTATGGAAGGTCATGAAGCATTAATATCGTCACAGTACAATTTGCTAAAAACTCAAAGCTATTTATTTAGGATGTGGATGATATCTCCTTGTCCAAGTGTGTGTAAGTTCTGTCTTGTAGTCCTTTTGTTCACTGTGATTTCCATTCCTTTTTAGCTCTATAATGTGACCCAGTCTGATACTCTAATCTCCTTTGTTGTGTGAGAGCACATTAGGCAGAAGTTACTAAAAAGGAAAGAGAACTCGTTATGGCTACTTTTTCTATAAATAACACAGTAATTTTTAAAAAATATAAATTTGTGAAATATTTGTCTGATTCTCTTGGCTGGTAATGTTATATGTTGTCCTTTTTAATAACTAGTATTCCAGAATTTTATTTTTATCTTAAAAAAGATTGTAGTCATGGCCTATGATATCTAATTTTATGTATTTCCCAAAGTGTGAGGTATCTGTGGTCAATGACTCACATGATCAGCATGGAATTTTCAATAACTTCAATAAAGGCTAATGCAGATATATTAGGAGTGCTGTGTCTCTGATATATTGTCCACATACAGTAGTTCTGACTTAATATCATTAGATCCCTAGGGCAGATAGCAAAAGATGACATCATTCATGTGTATTGTCTTTAAACACAATAAGGCCTTAAAAATCATCAGTGAAAATATAGCAGGCCTTAAGAAAGATGTGGTACCTCTTGGAAATAGATCAAAATGTGACTCTTGGGTGTAAAGATTAGGGTTTCATTCTTTCTGTTGAAACAAGAAAGGGGGGACTCTTGACAATGCTTATGCTTTTAAACATTGGATTGAAAATAAGCAGTGTGTGAAATAAATAAATACACACACATACCACCACCACTGCACACACACACACACACAAACACACATACACAAATGGCTATGTATACCTCCACTGTCTAAAAACCTGGTATGAGTAAATGAGTTCAATCCTTGGCAAATGATAGTGCTGCAAATATGTTACATTTTCTTACTTTGATTAAAGTAGGTGATTTTATGTATTTTCCCAGTTTGTGTATATTGAAATGAAATTGTCCTCTAGAGATGAGAGAAAGGAGATTTAAAGTCATTAGGTTCAGGGACTTCCCTGGCGGTCCAGTGGTTGAGACTTTGCCTTCCAGTGCAGGGGGTGTGGGTTCAATCCCTGGTTGGGGAGCTAAGATCCCACATGCCTCATGACCAAAAAACCAGAAGATAAACCAGAAGGAATATTGTAACAAATTCAATACAGACTTTAGAAAAAAAATAAAGTCATTAGATTCAATCTGATTTAACCTTTGGTGACTAAATGAGTTAGGTTACCTAGTTCATAGCTGACTAGTTGTGAGTTTTAAAAGATTCCTAAGAGATCAGGTAACTTTTTCCTTTTCTTTGGTGATTCCATGTAGTGTAGGTAAAGCATTGGTGTAGAGTAGGAGTAACTGCTTTAAGTTCTGAGGAAAGCATGTAAATAAGTTGAGGTCTGTTTTGTTACATTTCATCCAGGGTCAGAAAATTTGCAGCATTGGGTATTGGTATTCCAAGTTCAAGTGGAGTGAATTAGAGAGTAATTCAAGAGAAGTGAGGGTGAGAGACACGTCTATGATTAATTGAAATGTAACTGTTTCTTAAGACTTGTTTTATTTCTTAGTATTTATTATTTGCACTAAGACTACTAGAATTTGGTTAAAAAAAAACAAAGCAAAATAAAAACCTCCAGGTCCAGAATAACGAAATAGAAAACTCAGTAGTGGAATGACACTTCCTTCATAGTTTGATAAATAGGGCCAGTCAGTTTCAGAGTGTCTTTTGGTATAACTATAAATTTACTGACATTGCTACATTAAAAAAAAAAATGCTTGCCCTTCATTTATACTTGAAACATTAAGAATGTTGTTTTAAAATTACTCCCCTTCCACTTTTAGAAAATAAAGTTTAAAATCTGAAATAATTTCTCTTGGTGTGGAAGGCTGGGAAAGTTACTAGACAACTGTGCAATTTCCACGAGCAGGGCAGGGTTTGACAGGTGGTGTTATTCCCTTTGCCCAAAGCGGACCACAGAACAGGATGACCCTCATGGGACAGAGCCACTGGCATTTCTTTATGAATTCTCTCCTCCTTCCTCTTCCCCTTCCCCCTTGCTTCCTCTGACCATGTTTCTCTTTCTGTGTCTATCAGTTGCTGTTTCCTTATGAGTCTTGTTCCATTCACTCTTTCAGGGAGTTGTTTTCCTCCATAAGTTTTCTATCCATTTTGTTTCCTCTTGATTGGTCCTTAGTTCTTCACATTTTTAAGTCTTTCCTGTCTCTCTTTCCCACTCTTTGTGCTCTCTTTCGCTTTTGCTGTCTTCTTTTTCGTGTTTTCTCACCTTATATCTTAGCTGGCTGTAATGTGAATAGACCCCCCCCCCCGCCCCAACTTTTTTGCTTATGTATTGAACATCTTAAATGACTTGATTTACAGAGATATTGCGGGTTGCATTCCAGACTACCCCAGTAAAGCGAATATTGCAAATAAAGCAAGTCACATGATTTTCTTTCGGATCCCAGTGCATATAAAATTTGTTTACACTATACTGTAGTCTATTAAGTGTGTAGTAGCATTATGTCTAAAAAACTGTAAACTTTAATTAAAAATACTTTATTGCTAAAAAATGCTATCATCTAAGCCTTCAGTGAGTTGTAGTAGTAACATCAAAGATCATTGATCACAAATCACCATGGCAAATACCATAATTAAAGTTTGAAATATTGGGTGAATTACCAAAATGTGATACAGAGACACAGAATAAGCAAATGTTTTTGGAAAAAATGGTGCCAATAGACTTGCTCGATGTAGGGTTGCCTCAAACCTTCACTTTGTAAAAAAAAAAAACAACACATTATCTGCAAAGCACAGTAAATTGGAAATGAGGAGAATAAAACAAGGTCTGCTGTATTTTAAATTTTAAATGAAACATCTAACCCTCAGTATTATCTCTTGAAAATAAATCTTTATTTAGGTGCCTCTTATTCCAAGCCTTAGGTATAAGGCTTGTGATAGGAAAATTCTACCCTGGCTTAAAAACAAAATTTGACTTTTGTAATGTTGTTATATATAACGTGTCTGTGAATATTCCACATTTTATATGTTAAAAATACCCAGACATAAATTTAGATATTCATACTTTCCAAATAAAATATCTTTTATGTTAACATATTTCAGGATATGACTTTTCTAAAAAAAATTGAGGCTCCTAAGTTATTTTCAGAAATCATAACTTGTGAATACAAATCCGGTCTTAATTCTGAAATTATTTTATTTATCTTGCCTAGTCAAATATGTATTAACTGAGCTTTTACTACATGCCATGCACTGTTAGGTTTTGGAGATACAAAGAAGAGTAATACAGCACTAGCTCTTTCCTCAGGAAACTGTATCAAGAGCTAGATGTAGAGTTAGTTTCTGATTGTGAAACTTTTCAGTTTCATTGGTTTTAGAACTTACATTCAAAATATGACCTCTGACCTTCCATATCTTAGAAACCTGTTATTACTTTTTTTAATCTCTGCATTGTCTTTGATGCTTTGGTAGCATGCACTGAAAATTAACTCTTCCGTTTGAAGCTGTAATTGCCAAGATAAAAGATGCACTTTTTATCTTTGAGTTCACTGTAGCATTGATCTCTTAATGACAGTGTACTTCATGAAAGATAAGGAGATGCAAGCTTACAATCACTGAGTGGAAAATGTTTTAGAAGGCATGTTGTTTTAACCACCATTTTTTTGCTCTTGGATGTTTAACTCACTGTTTGGAGAACATAATTCATATTTAAATTAAGAGTAACTTATTCAGCAATGCTCATGTTGGAGCTGAGGGGTGCAATGTGGTATTTCAGTCGTCAGTCTGATTGTATTTTTGAAATGTTAAATGGTAGCTTGGCATGGCAGGAATTCTAGAAATCTATCAGAATTATATAATCTCAAAACAAAAATTTTTATAAATGTAGGATTATTTGTGATTGTGAAAGATGAGAGGAGTTATACTCAAAATAGAACGTCAAGTAGCGTTTAGGGAAAGCATAATTTTAATTATTGATTAAGGAATAACCATTACTTTAATGATTATTCTTTATTTACAGTCAATTACAATTTGTCATAAAGCTTATGTTTTAAAAAGAATAGAAATGTCAAGTGGAATATCAGATTTTTGAAAGTATTTTATTATGAAATATTTCAAATATAAAGAAATAAGAAGAGCACCACATGCCTATCTTCCAGCATGACAAAATATTACCTATGCAGTTGAAGCCTATTGTGTACCCCTCCCTGCTTGTGCATCCACTTCCCAACCGTTTTGCCCCCAGGGTAACTATTATTCTGAATTAGTATTTATTATTACCTTAACATTAGATTTTATTCTTACTGCTTTTATAACCCTAGTGACATTAAAGGAAAAAAATAGTTTGAATGCAATTCCCATTTTAATTTGCTCCTATTTTATCTGTATAATTCAGGACATACCTGTACTGTAAGAGTCATACTTTTTCTAAAGTCATCTATATTTGCTAATTGACAGTAAAATTTCATGAGATTTGAGGTCACTAATGGATTGTCATTATTTTGTTTAGAATTTTTATCAGATTGTAAATTATAATTTGAAAGGTAAATATACCACAGTATGAGAATCCAAGCATAGATACTGTTTATATTCAAACTGACTGCCTTTTCTTAGATATGACAATAATAAACTCTTTCTGTAAACAGCAATGGTAATTAATATTGTTACTTAACTTTCTAAAGTGGTTTAAAGCTTTCCCTGCTTTAATCATTATGCCATAGTTTGCTTTGCAATGCTGAATATCTTGTCTTCATGATGTTTGAATACATATGTGTTTTTATTAAGTTGTGTTTGAAAGATAACTAATTCTCTTTTTCGTTTCTGTGCAGATGATCATCTGGCTGGAGAAGATGTTAGACAAAATAATTAGCATTTTCATCATATTTTTGTTAGTGATAGGAACACTTCTTTTAGCCCTACTCCTGACTGCAAAGGTAGAGTACAACAATACTGTTATCATTAATAAACTCTTAATTGTTAGAATTTGTCATGTAGGTAAGAAGCTAGCAGATGCAGGCATGGGAAATATTACTTTGCTTATAAGTATGTATAACAGTTAAAGTATTTATGATGTTTGTATTACTAGTTTTGCCATGAATTTGCCTAATATATTTTTTAATGTTCATTTTTATTTATTTCATAAAAATCCTCTGAGGTAAATGCAGATGAAAAATTAAGATACTGAGGAAAAAGTGGCTTCTTCTGTCAATAGGAGAACTACGATCTGATCTCATGACTTCTAGTGTAGATCCTGTTTCCTAGATCAGAATTCAATTCCTTTCCTTCATGTCTCATTGGTTTTTCTGCTGATTTACCATTAGGATATTTCTCGCTTTCCAGATCCTTCCAGCTTGCATTTCCTCTCCCCCTTCTTAGTTTGCATTGCTGCAACAGAAAACCATAGACTGAGTGCCTTAAACAACTGGCATTTCTCACAGTTCTGGAGGCTGGAAGTCCCAAATGAAGGTGCCAGCATGGTCAAGTTCTTGGTAAAGGTCCTCTTCCTGGTTTATACATGGCTGTTTTCTCCTTGTGTCCTCACATGGTGGGGAGAAAGAACATGTGTCTCTTCTTATAAGGGCACTAATCCCATCATGAGAGCTCTACCCTCATGACCTAATTACTTCCCAAAGGCCCTACCTCACATTGCTTGTTAGGATTTCAACATATGAATTTCGGGAGGATACAAAAATTTAGTCCATATCACCCCTCTTTCATCAAAGAAAATCATTCTCCAAAGTGCAGCTAAAATTTTCTCTGTAGTGATGTATCTTATGGACTATTTAAAAAACTTTTATAATCTATTTAAATCTTTATATTGACTCTACTCAACTCTGCATCCCAGATTTTTGTATGTTTTCCAGGAATTGTGAAGCTTACATGAAATCATGGATATGAAAAATTTTCCTGTAGTGCTGTAGAGATATGGTAGTACCTGTTATCAGTAGATTATCTAATATGCAGCAATTTACTAAAGGATTACACTGTTTCCTGCTATTTGACTTTCTACTTGCAAGTCCTATTTCTCAGTCATTCTTAGCTTCAGTATTCCCTGATCTTATCAACCTGCTCTCTCTGTACCTGTTTCAGTTTCAATGCAGTTTTTATCTGTTCTTTGGATTTTAATTGTGTACAGTCACTTATTTAGACTCTGCAGCCTTGTTTAGAGACCTTTCTTTGTTTTTGTCATATTTCACCTAAACCTGCCACTGCACGAGTTCCTAGTTCTTAGAGAAATCTTTCACCAGTATGGTCTTCCATTTTTCTTTTTTCTCTTTTTCCTCTCTCTTCTTCTGTTCCACTCTCCCTTCTTCATCCCTTTGAGTAGGGTCTTCTTGCCTGCCCATCTCAGTTGTTCATCTTTCAAGTTCTTTTTCTTTGTTCATCCCATGCTTCAGTGAGCTTTTGCTTCCCTGAACTTTCATAACAAGTATTACTGAACCACTTCATTGTGGTCTAGGACTCATGCAAACTGAGCTTTTGAAGGAAATTTACTGGTTATCTAGTTCATTCTCCCAACCAATAAAAGGATAATTCTCTAAAACACCACGACAGTATCCGTTTGAATGTCTAATAGACATCTCAGATGTAACATGTCAAAACTGAATTCCAGACCTCCCTTGCTTGTCTGTTCTCTCACAGTCTTCCCATTTTGGTAAGTGACAGCTTCATTCTGTTTGCTCAGGTGAAAAGCCTCAGGGTCATTCTTGACTACTTTTTTTCTCTTATATCCACATCCAGTCTGTCAGAAAATCCTTTTTGCTTCCATTTTCCTGATATATCTTGGGGTAATAGCAGGGTGAGGATGTCAGGTAATTCCTTTCTACCTAAAGCAAGAATAAAATGGTATAAAAATGACTATAAACACCATATCAGGGCATTGGAAAATGACCAGTTAGGCAATAATTTGAGGAGTATTTGCTCATGAAAAACTGCTACCACATCTGGTAAAAACACGTAGTTTGTGGCTTTCTTGCTTGGAGTTCCCTATCCTCATCTGCCTGGCGTGAGCAGCAAAAACCTGCAGTTTTTCTTATGGGAGGTGGTGGATTTGGTTTGGGGCTGGCAACAGAGAAGCTGTGAATTAAAGGGGGAGATTCTGGAAGCAAGAGAGCCATAGAAGGGCTGAGATTAATAAATCACACATTCTAGACTGGTATATGTGAGACCTCAAGGAGTCCTGTGAATATTGAAAACCTGGGAGATTGCAAATTTGTTGTGCCTTTGATTGTATTTCTCAACTCTCACACATCTCAGGCTGCAGAGGATGAAGCTTCCTAGTGTGAAGTGTCTGAGCATAACTTCTGCCAGAATTATTTGCTGTCTGTTAAGCTATTCAGATCTAGGGGAAACCCTTAGGCTTTTCAAAAAATAAAAGAGACATTGAGCAGAGACATTAATGACAGGGAAGACAGACTTTGCAGTTTGATTACAGATAAGTTATTTGCTTACTGAAACAAAATAACAGCTTTCAGAGGTATAGAACAGAATCCAGAGTTGCTACAACACATTTTTTAAAAAATGTATTTCATTTATTTATTTGACTGCACCATGTCTTAGTTGCAGCAGGCGCGCTTCTTAGTTGTGGCATGTGGGCTCCTTAGTTGCAGCAGGTGAACTCCTTTGTTGCGGCCAGTGGGTTCCTTAGTTGTGGCATGTGAACTCTTAGTTGTGGCATGCATGTGAGATCTAGTTCCCTGACCAGGGATTGAACCTGGGTCCCCTGCATTGGGAGCATGGAGTCTTAACCACTGCACCACCAGGGAAGTCCCTACAACTCATTTTTTTACATCCAATTTTTAACCAAAAATTACTAGACATACAAAGAAACAGAAAAATGTGACTCAAGGGGAAAAAAACCCAAAGAATTAGACACTTAAGTGGTCCACATGTTGGATTTAGCAGACAAAGAATTCAAAGCTGCTATTGTAAATATGTTCAAAGAATTAAAGGAAAGTATGCTAATAATGAGTAAGCAAATGCAGACTCAACAGAGAAATGGAGACTATAAAACAGAACCAAATAGAAATCCTAGACTGAACTGAAACTGAAAAGAACAATAACAAATGAAAAATCACTAGATAGGCTCAACAGCAGATTTGCAATCCAGAAAAAGGAAACTAGTGAATTTGAAGAAAGATCAGTAGAAGCATACAATCTGAAGAACAAAAATTTTTTAAATATTGGAGTCTCAGAGATCTGTGGGACAATATCAACGTTTCTGTTAGAACCTAACAGACAGGTAATTGGAATCTGAGAAAGTGAGAAGAAAAAAAAAGTTGAAAAATACTTGAAGAAATAATGGTCAAAAACTTCCCAAGTTTCATGAAAAGCATTAACAGATCCAAGAAGCCTGACAAACCTTGAGTAGAATAAATACACAGAAACAAAAAAATCACACCTAGAAACATCATAGTCAAGCTACTAAAAGCCAAACAGAGAGAGAAAGAATCTTGAAGGAAGCCAGAGAAAAATTACACATCACACACTGGAGAACAACAAAACAATGAGTTAATTCTCATAATAAACAGTGAATCCGAGGAGGCATTGGAATGACATGTTCAAAGTCTTGGGGAAAAAAGAAGTGGTCAACTAAGGATTTTATAATCAGTGAAACTATTCTTTAAAAGTAAAGGCAAGATAAAAACGTTTCTAGATAAAGTGAAACTGAGAATTTGTTAATAAAGAGACCTGCACTATAAGAAATGCTAAAGGAGTTCCCTCAGACTGAAGAGAAATTACTCTAGAAATAACTCTATCCAAAGGGAGAAATGAAGAGCACTTGGTAAATGTATAAGTATATATAAAAGTTATATTCTTCCCTCTCCTTCAGTTTGTTTGGACAACATGTGCCTATTTAAAGAAAAATTATAACACTATTGTAGAGTTTATAGTATATGTAGGTAAGTTACGTATGTATAACCGTAGCATGAAGAAGAGGACTGGGAAATGGAACTAAACTGGTATGAATTTCCTATAGATATTTTACTGGAAGTAATTCAATACTAACTTGAAATAACTTGTGATAAATTAAAGGTATGATAAGGTTAAGATAAACAGCAACTACTAAATAATGCAAATTTTAGGGGAAATAAAACAGTATACTAAAAAAATAATTGCTTACCACAAAAGAAGGCAATAAAAGAGGAATAGTAGAGATGGGACAGATAGCAGATAGCAAAATGGCAGATCTGTGTCCAGTCATATCAGTGCTTATATTAAATATGAGGCAACTAAACAAAAGGCAGATTTTCAGACTGGCTACGAAAAAGCAAGTTCCAACTAAATGGTATCTATAAGTGATATACTTTAAATTCAGAACCAAAAAGATTGATAGTAAAAGGATGAAAAAATATATACGAAGCAAACTGTAAACATAAGAGATGTGGAGTGATTATATTAATATCAAACAATGTAGTTAAAACAAATATTACTGGAGACAAATGAGGACTTTTCATAATGATAAGTTAATACTGCAGTAAGATAAAAAAAATTACAAATGTGTGTTCTAACACTAGAGCTCTAAAACACATGAAGCAGGGACTTCCCGTGTGGTCCAGTGGGTAAGACTTTGTGCTTCCATTGCAGGGGGCCCAGGTTCAAACCCTGGTCAAGGAACTAGATCCCGCATGCATGCCATAACTAAGAGTTCGCATGCTGCAACTAAGAAGTCCGCATGCCTCAAAAGATCCCACGTGCTGCAACTAAGACCTGGTGCAGCCAAAAAAAAAAAAAATCTTAAAAAATAAAATACATGAAGCAAAATGTTCAGAATTAAAAAGTAGGTAAATCAATGATTATAGTTGGGGATTCATTAATACTCTTCTTGGAATAGCTGACAGAATAAGTAGATATAAAATTTGTAAGGATATAAAACATTGAAAAACATTGTCAAGCAATTTGACCTAATTGACAAGAGCAGAATCATGTTCTTTTCAAGTAAACATGGAATACTGACCAAGATCAACCATGTGCTCAATACATTTAATACATTTATTTTTCAATTTTATTTTATTTTCTTATACAGCAGGTTCTTATTAGTTATTTTATACATATTAGTGTATATATGTGAATCCCAATCTCCCAATTCATCCCCCCACCCCGCCACCTTCCCCACTTGGTGTCCATACGTTTGTTCTCTACATCTGTGTCTCTATTTCTGCCTTGCAAACCGGTTCATCTTTACCATTTTTCGAGATTCCACATATATGTGTTAATATACGATATTTGTTTTTCTCTTTCTGACTTACTTCACTCTGTATGACAGTCCCTAGGTCCATCCACATCTCTACAAATGACCCAATTTCATTCCCTTTTATGACTGAGTAATATTCCATTGTATATATGTACCACATCTTCTTTATCCATTCGTCTGTCAGTGGGCATTTAGGTTGCTTCCAAGACCTAGCTATTGTAAATAGTGCTGCAGTGAACATTGGGGTGTATGTATCTTTTTGAATTATGGTTTTCTCTGGGTATATGCCCAGTAGTGGGATTTCTGGGTCATATGGTAGTTCTATTTTTAGTTTTTTAAGGAAACTCCATACTGTTCTCCATAGTGGCTGTATCAATTTACATTCCCACCAACAGTGCAGGAGGGTTCCCTTTTCTCCACATCCTCTCCAGCATTTGTTGTTTGTAGATTTTCTGATGATGCCCATTCTAACCAGTGTGAGGTGATACCTCATTGTAGTTTTGATTGGCATTTCTCTAATAATTAGTGATGTTGAGCAGCTTTTCAAGTGCCTCTTGACCATCTGTATGTCTTCTTCGGAGAAATGTCTATTTAGATCTTCTGCCCATTTTTTTGACTGTGTTTTTTTTTTTTTTTAATATTGAGCTGCATGAGCTGTTTGTGTATTTTGGAGATTAATCCTTTGTCCATTGATTCGTTTGCAAATATTTTCTCCCATTCTGAGGGGTTGTCTTTTCATCTTGTTTATAGTTTCCTTTGCTGTGCAAAAGCTTCTAAGTTTCATTAGGTCCCATTTGTTTATTTTTGTTTTTATTTCCATTACTCTAGGAGGTGAGTCAAAAAAGATCTTGCTGTGATTTATGTCAAAGCATGTTTTTCCTATGTTTTCCTCTGAGTTTTATAGTGTCCGGTCTTACATTTAGGTCTTTAATCCATTTTGAGTTTATTTTTGTGTATGGTGTTAGGCAGTGTTGTAATTTCATTCTTTTACGTGTAGCTGTCCAGTTTTCCCGGTGCCACCTGTTGAAGAGACTGTCTTTTTTCCATTGTATATCCTTGCCTCCTTTGTCATAGATTAGTTGACTGTAGGTGTGTGGGTTTATCTCTGGGCTTTCTATGCTGTTCCATTGATCTATATTTCTGTTTTTGTGCCAGTTACCGTATTGTCTTGATTACTGTAACTTTGGAGTATAGTCTGAAGTCAGAGGGTCTGATTCCTCCAGCTCCGTGTTTCTTTCTCAAGATTGCTTTGGCTATTCAGGGTCATTTATGTCTCCATACAAATTTTAAGATTTTTTTGTTCTAGTTCTCTAAAACATGCCATTGGTAATTTGATAGGGATTGCATTGAATCTGTAGATTGCTTTGGATTGTAGAGTCATTTTCACAGTGTTGCTTCTTCTAATCCAAGAACGTGGTATATCTCTCCATCTGTTTGTGTCACCTTTGATTTCTTTCATCAGTGTCTTATAGTTTTCTGAGTACAGGTCTTTTACTTCCTTAGGTAGGTTTATTCCTAGGTATTTTACTCTTTTTGTTGTGATGGTGAATTGGATTGTTTCCTTAATTTCTCTCTGATCTTTCATTGTTAGTGTATAGGAATGCAAGAGATTTCTGTGTATTAATTTTATATCCTGCAACTTTACCAAATTCATTGATTAGCTTTAGTAGTTTTCTGGTAGCATCTTTAGGATTCTTTATGTATAGTATCATGTCATCTGCAAACAGTGACAGTTTTACTCTTCCAATTTGTATTCCTTTTATTTCTTTTTCTTCTCTGATTGCTGTGGCTAGGACTTCCAGAACTACGTTAAATAATAGTGGTGAGAGTGGACATCCTTGTCTTGTTCCTGATCTTAGAGGAAATGATTTCCATTTTTCATCATTGAGAGTGATGTTTACTGTGGGTTTGTCATATATGGCCTTTGTTATGTTGAGGTAGGTTCCCTCTGTGCCCACTTTCTGGTGAGTTTTTATTGTAAATGTGTATTGAATTTTGTCAAAAGCTTTTTCTGCATCTATTGAGATGATTGAAGGTCTTTATCCTTCAATTTGATAATATGGTGTACCACATTGATTGATTTGCATATATTGAAGAATCCTTGCATCCCTGGGATAAATCCCACTTGATCATGATGTATGATCGTTTTAATGTGTTGTTGGATTCTGTTTGCTAGTATTTTGTTGAGGATTCTTGCATCTGTATTCATCAGTGATAGTGGTCTGTAATTTTATTTTTTTGTAGTATCTTTGTCTGGTTTTGGTATCAGGGTTATGGTGGCCTCAGAGAATGAGTTTGGGAGTGTTCCTTCCTCTGCAATTTTTGGAAGAGTTTGAGAAGGATGGGTGTTAGCTCTTCTCTAATTGATAGAATTCACCTGTGAAGCCATCTGGTCCTGGGCTTTTGTTTGTTGGAAGATTTTTAATCACAATTTCAATTTCATTCCTTGTGATTAGTCTGTTCATATTTTCTGTTATTTCCTGCTTCAGTCTTGGAAGGTTATACCTTTCTCAGAATTTATTCATTTCTTCCAGGTTTTCCATTTTATTGGCATAGAGTTGCTTACAGAAGTCTCTTAATGATGCTTTGTATTTCTGTGGTGTCCATTGTAACTTCTCCTTTTTCGTTTCTAATTTTATTGATTTGAGTCCTCTCCCTCATTTTCTTGATGAGTCTGGCTAAAGGTTTATCAATTTTGTTTTCAAAGAACTAGCTTTTAGTTTTATTGATCTTTGCTATTGTTTTCTTTGTTTCTATTTCATTTATTTCTGCTCTGATCTTTATGATTTCTTTCCTTCTGCTAACTTTGGGTTTTGTTTGTTCTTCTTTCTCTAGTTCCTCTAGATGTAAGGTTAGATTGTTTATTTGAAATTTTTCTTGTTTCTTGAGGTAGGATTGTATTGCTATAAACTTCCCTCTTAGAACTGCTTTTGCTGCATCCCATAAATTTTGGATCGTCCTGTTTTCATTGTCATTTGTTTCTAGGTATTTTTTGATTTCCTCTTTGATTTCTTCAGTGATCTTTGGTTATCTAGTAACGTATTGTTTAGCCTCCATGTGTTTGTGTTTTTTACGTTTTTATCTCTGTAATTGATTTCTAATCTCAGCATTGTGGTCGAAAAGTTGCTTGTTATGATTTCAATTGTCTTAAATTTACCGAGGCTTGATTTGTGGCCCAAGATATGATCTGTCCTGGAGAATGTTCCGTGTGCAGTTGAGAAAAAAGTGTAATCTGCTGTTTTCAGATGGCATGTCCTATAAATATCAATTAAATCTGTCTGATCTGTTGTGTCATTTAAAGCTTGTGCTTCCTTATTAATTTTCTGTTTGGATGATCTGTCCATTGGTGTAAGTGAGGTGTTAAAGTCCCCCACTATTATTGTGTTACTGTCGATTTCCTCTTTTATAGCTGTTAGCATTTGCCTTATGTACTGAGGTGCTCCTATGTTGGGTGCAGATATATTTATAATTGTTTTATCTTCTTCTTGGATTGGTCCTTTGACCACTATGCAGTTTCCTTCCTTATCTCTTGTAACATTCTTTATTTTAATGTCTATTTTATCTGACATGAGTATTGCTACTCCAGCTTTCTTCTGATTTCCATTTGCATGGAATATCTTCTTCCATCCCCTCACTTTCAGTCTGTATGTGTCCCTAGGTCTGAAGTGGGTCTCTTGTAGACAGCATGTATATGGGTCTTGTTTTTGTATCCATTCAGCAAGCCTATGTCTTTTGGTTGAAGCATTTAATCCATTTACATTTAAGGTAATTATTGATATGTATGTTCCTATTACCATTTTCTTAATTGTTTTGGGTTTGTTTTTGTAGGTCCTTTTCTTCTCTTGTGTTTCCCAGTAAGAGCAGTTCCTTTAGCATTTGTTGTAAAGCTGGTTTGGTGATGCTGAATTCTCTTAGCTTTTGCTTGTCTGTAAAGCTTTTGATTTCTCCGTCAAATCTGAATGAGATCCTTGCTAGGTAGAGTAATCTTGGCTGTAGTTCTTTCCCTTTCATCACCCTAAGTATATTGTGCCACTCCCTTCTGGCTTGTAGAGTTTCTGCTGAGAAATCAGCTGTGAAGCATATGGGAGTTCCCTTGTATGTTATTTGTCATTTTTCCCTTGTTGCTTTTAATAATTTTTCTTTGTATTTAATTTTTGTCAATTTGATTACTCGGTGTCTCAGCATGTTTCTCCTTGGGTTTATCCTGCCTGGGACTCTCTGCACTTCGTGGACTTGGGTGGCTATTTCCTTTCCCATGTTAGGGAAGTTTTCAACTATAATCTCTTCAGATATTTTCTCTGGACCTTTCTCTCTCTCTTCTCCTTCTGGGACCCCTATAATGCGAACGTTGTTGCGTTTAATGTTGTCCCAGAGGTCTCTTAGGCTGTTTTCATTTCTTTTCATTCTTTTTCCTTTATTCTGTTCCGTGGCAGTGAATTCCACCATTCTGTCTTCCAGGTCCATTCTTCTGCCTCAGTTATTCTGCTATTGATTCTTTCTAGTGTATTTTTCATTTCAGCTATTGTATTGTTCATCTCTGTTTGTTCTTTAATTCTTCTAGATCCTTGTTAAACGTTTCTTGCATCTTCTCGATCTTTGCCTCCATTCTGTTTCCAAGGTCCTGAATCATCTTCACTATCATTATTCTGTGTTCTTTTTCTGGAAGGTTGCCTATCTCCACTTCCTTTAGTTGTTTTTCTGTGGTTTTATCTTGTTCCTTCATCTGGTACATAGTCCTCTGCCTTTTCATTTTGTCTATCTTCCTGTGATTGTGGTTTTCGTTCCACAGGCTGCAGGATTGTAGTTCTTGCTTCTACTGTCTGCCCTCTGGTGGATGAGGTTATCTAAGAGGCTTGTGCAAGCTTCATGATGGGAGGGAGTGATGGTGGATAGAGCTGGGTGTTGCACTGGCAGGCAGAGCTGAGTAAAACTTTAATCTGATTGTCTGCTCATGGGTGGGGTTGGGTTCCCTCCCTGTTGGTTGTTTGGCCTGAGGCGACCCAGCACTGGAGCCTACCGGGCTCTTTGGTGGGGCCAATGGCAGACTCTGGGAGGGCTCACACCAAGGAGTACTTCCCAGAGCTTCTGCTACCAGTGTCCTTGTCCCCTTAGTGAGCCACAGCCGCCCCCTGCCTCTGCAGGAGACCCTCCAACACTAACAGGTAGGTCTGGTTCAGTCTTCTCTGGGGTCACTGTGCTTTCCCCTGGATCCTGATGAGCACACTACTTTGTGTGTACCTTCCAAGAGTGGAGTCTCTGTTTCCCCCAGTCCTTTCCAAATCCTGCAATCAAATCCCACTAGCCTTCAAAGTCTGGTTCTCTGGGAATTCCTCCTTATGTTGCTGGACCCTCAGGTTGGGAATCTTGACATGGGGTGAAGAACCTTCACTCTGGTGGGTGGACTTCTGTGATATAATTGTTCTCCAGTTTGTGAGTCACCCACCCAGTGGTTATGGGATTTGATTTTATTGTGATTCTGCCCCTCCTACCATCTCATTGCGGCTTCTCCTTTGTCTTTGGATGTGGGGTATTTTTTTGGTGAGTTCCATTGTCTTCCTGTCGATGATTGTTCAACAGTTAGCTGTGATTCCAGTGCTCTCACAAGAGGGAGTGAGTGCACGTCCTTCTACTCCACCATCTTGAACCAATCTCCATTTAATACTTTTAAAAATAGTAAAATCATATAGAACATGTTCCTTGACATTGGCTTCTCCTTTTTTATCCCCCTCATTTTGAGGGGGATAAATTCTGAGATTCATTTTCACTTGGGTTACTTTACTCACAAACCTTACTCGGTTGATTATTTCCCTGTATGTCTCACATTGCCTTATAATTCTAAAGCCCATGTAGTGTTGATATTGCATATATATATACACACACACACACATACATACACTATACACACATACACTTATGTGAACTAAATATATCTATATGTTTATGTTGTATATATTTGGAAGTATTTGTATCTATTTACATTTCTCCCCCCATTGCTGAGCTTGAAGATAGGGAGCTGTTCTGCACAATTTATTTCCCATAGTTTGTGTCCTAGGACATTATGGATAGCGGCTATTCAGTGGAGGGCTCTAAGTTAATTGAAACTAAGATGTATAATTACTTGACTCTAAAAGCATTGTTCCAATAATAGTGTAGAAAATAAATGTTAAATTGGGTTTAATTTTTATTGAGATTCTTTTCTCTTCTTATCCATAATACAGGTACATCAAGAGAGTGTACACATGATTGAAGTCACAAGCAATTTGATTAATGAAACTCTAGCAAATCACCCTGAGTGGGCAAAGTAAGAATGTTGTTTTGACAAAAATAGAGATGGTTGGCCAAGGTTCTATGTCTGTTTGCATGAAATGATCTTCATTGATACAGTTACCTTGGAAGAGAAAAGAATTTGCCAAGGCTTTGATGAATGTTGTCATTTTTGCATAAGAATAGCATGTAATGGGATGGTGGGGAGGGGGGAGTTCGTATATTTGAATTGAGATTCACAGTTTTCCACGTGTTTGTGACTTACTAAGCTTTCACCTACATTGTGTTATGTGTTCCTCAGTAGGTTGAAGAGATTATCCCCATTTCACAGATGAGGATGCAGGATCAAAGGCTAAGGAATTTGTGACAGTCCCCCATGGCACAGTCAGCAGTGTTCCCATATTGTATCGTTTTTGCGGCAGGGTTGCAAACTGTGGCTCAGGGCCAAATCCAGCCACCTGTTCTTATAGAGATTTATTGGAACAACCTATACCCATTCATTTACATGTTGTCTGTAGCTGTTTTGGGGCTACAAAGGCAGACAGAATTCAGTAGTTGTGATACAGATTATATGTTCCGAAAAGCCTAAAATATTTGTTTACATTCTGGCCCTTTACAGAAGAAATCTGCTAACCCCTGTCTTAGAGGATCTCTTTGTGTACTTGTTTAATTTGGCTTCTGTGAGAGGGTTTTTATGTCTTTGTGGAGAGTGTTCAGCTGGACTATGCTGTTCACCTAATTGAACTTGATGACAAATTACATGACCTTTTTTACTAATGCCAGGGTGGTCACTAATTTATTTTAGGAAATACTCTGCCAGTTTTAAGATTATAAATTGAGATTTAACTTGGTTTTTTCCTTTGACTTGACTTTATTTCTTTATATAAAACCTGCTTAGGACATTCCTTGAACTTGGTTTAGAATCATATTTAAATATTCTCAGAAGGATTTCTGTTATATTTCTACCCACTTATCTCCTATTACCCAGAGCATACTCAGTGCTTGTTCTCAATATTTCTGATTAGTTACAAACTGTAGTATATCCATTCAAGGGAATAATACTTAGCATTAAACAAAAATGAACTGTCAGTTCGTGCGGCAACGTGGATGAATCTCAGAATAATTATGGTGAATGAAAGAAGTCAAGCAGAAGAGAGTCTATATGATATGAGTCCATTTATGTTAAGTTCGTAGAAAATACTAATCTAGTGACAGATAGATCAGTGGCTGTGTGTGGATAGGGGTGGGTTCCAGGGAGGGAGTACAGAGGGGCGCAGGGAAACTTCTGAGAGTGATAGGTATGTTCATTGTCTTAGTGAAGGATATAAGAAGTAACATTGATCAGATTTTATTCTGTAACAGTCTCCCTCTGTGCTGTGGAGAAAAGGTGGAAGGTGTTCCAAGACTTGAGCCTCTTAGACCAGTTAAAAGCTAGGGTAAAACTAGGTGAGAGGCAGTAAAGCTCTTAATTGTGGACCGTTGTTGTGGAGTGAACAGGACAGACAGATCTGTAAGATCTTAAGGGGGTTAGTTGGTGATTAATTGGGTATAGGAAAACGAAACCTAGTGTGACTCTAATGTTTCAAGCTTTGGAACTTAGTGGATAATGGTGGATTCACCAAGATAGGAAACAGAGAAGCAGATATGGTGGGGAAAACTAATTCACTTACTTTTTACCTGATGAGTTTGAGGTGTTTATGGTAAGTGTCAACAGAGGCATCTAGTAGGCTATTGGTTATGTTGGTGTACAGTTCAGGAGAGTGATCTGGAGTGAAGTTAAAAACTCGGCAGCCTTAATTATCTCCTTAGAAGAGGGCTCTTTTTCTTTGGTGGTCATTCTTCTGTAGTGGAAATAAGTCCAGAGCCCTTCTGTACTGGCTTTCAATTGTAATAGTACTATCTCTACTATTGTTTTGAAGGCACACACAAACTGGGGAGCCCCAGATCAGAGTAGTTCAGAAAGTTGGTTGTTTTTTTTGTTTTTTTTTTGCGGTACGCGGGCCTCTCACTGTTGTGGCCTCTCCCGTTGTGGAGCACAGGCTCCGGACGCGCAGGCTCAGTGGCCATGGCCCACGGGCCCAGCTGCTCCGCGGCATGTGGGATCTTCCCGGACCGGGGCACGAACCCGTGTCCCCTGCATCGGCAGGCGGACTCTCAACCACTGCGCCACCAGGGAAGCCCAGTTGTTTTTGTTTTTAAATGTGGGAATAATTATAAAGTTCACAGGGGCTTGCAAAGAAATGTATAGGGAGGTCCCCTGGACTCTTCGCCCCACCTTCTCTACTGTTGTTGTCATCTTGTATAACTATACAATAAGAAAACCAGGAAATCAACATTTCACTAGTTTTACATGCACTTGTGTATGTATATGTGCGTGTATATTATATGTGTTCTCTGCAGTTTTATCATGCTTCCCGTTAGCTATCAACACCATGTCAAGATACAGAACTGTTCCATCACCACAAGGCTCCCTCATGCTACCCCTTTTAGCCACACCTACCCTCTACCTCCTCCTCCAACATATTCCTAACCCTTGGCAACCAGTATTTTGTTCTCCGTATCTATAATATTGTTGTTTGATGAATGATACATAAATCTAATCATAGAGTATGCAGCCTTGTGAGATTGGCTTTTTTCACTTAGCATAATTCCCTTGAAGTCCACTGAAGATGTTGTATGTAGCAATAGCAAGTTCCTTTTTATTGCTGAATAATATTCTATGCAGGAAAGAATTTAAAAGCTATTTAGACTCCAGTAATTTGTGGGAGGTCTGATTCTTTTGCAGCAGATTCGGGGGGTGGTCATGAATGAATAGTTTCTTGCAAATCTCAGTACTCAGTGGCTTCTTGTCCTGAAGATGGCAGTTGACCTTGTGGGAAATTCACGTGGGTGCTCTTAGTGGAGGTGATACAGTTAAGAATTGATTAGATATACTGTCTCCCAGTGTGGTACACATTTTGTGTGCCCTACATAGGTACCTCGACTTCCTGTGGATGTGCTTGGTGAGCTGAAGTATAAATTAGAAAGACTTAGGGTAGGATCAGCCTAGTAGAGCTTCAGAGAAAATGAAGTTGAAGTTGGAACACCTCTTAATTCTTTTCCTGGACAGTATTGTTAGTCTAGAACTCATTTTCTACTTACTACTCACTAGTCTCAAGCCTGCTGATTCTCAGGACCTGCATTAGGAGATGGCACTACGATGGTACTGAACGTCACTTAGCCCTGCCCTTACTGGGGAGGAACCCAGTAGATGAAGCTGTTTTTAATTGGGACTGTTCTCTTGGTACGTCATACTGTGATAGAGATTAATCTTTACCCAGGAAGATGAGGGTAGGCCAGTCCTAATTGTAGGAGCTTGGTTTCACCTGAGGGATACCTTTTGACTGAGGCTAGGAGAGTTAGTGATTGTCTGATGTAGTAAATATCTGAAGCAAGAAGCTCAGTTTAGAGGCCGTGATTGGTATAAGACCAAGGTGTGTCCCAGTTTGTCCCAGCAAAGGTTGCTCAGGTTGTTTCTGGCCCCATGTCTCCTAGAGGGCACTGGTTGTGAGGAGGTCTAGACTGAGCCAAAGCCTTTGACTTGGCCTCACAGCAGCTCCTCTTTATCTGTTGTTCTTCGGACACCTGCATGAATACAGTGGCAAAGTGTTTTCACAGCAGCCAGCAAGATTTTTTTTTATCAGGCCTAATAGATGTTTGTTAGTCATTAGGGATCTATTCAGATACCTCTGTGAATTTCACACTTTTGAATAATAATACAGGTTATAATTTTCCCCTAAAATGTAGTACCATGTAACTGAAAATATTCAACAGTCTCTTCAAACCACTAATGAATCTATAAATACGGGAGTAATTTAAAAGCTCTTAATTTCTCCCAAGTCACATCTCTATTTAGAGATCCAAATTTCCTGTTCATATTATTATACTATAAGATTATTACATTTGTAAGTGTGTGATGTCAGTTCATCGGTGTTTAAAAAATTAAGTTCCAAGAGTTTGGTGCAGTGCACTATATTAGTTTTTCATTTTTTCTTTCTTTATTTTAAATTAGTTGGCTTCCTGAGGCTCAGGTAGTCCAAAGAGCCCTTAATTCCGCGGCTAACAATGTGTATCAGTATGGACGAGAATGGATAACCCACAAGGTAAGGGAAGAGCCTCTTTTTGCAGCTTTCTCTTTGCAGGGTCTTCATTGGTAGTGAATTCTTGCTTTGATAAAGCAAAAATGGAGATTCTGTTTAGAACAATTTCTGTTTTTGAGATAGGCTTAAATCTGCAAGTCAACAAGCAATATACAATGAAATTAAACATTCTGGATGATCATATTGATTAGTGCTGATAGCCTGAACAATCTGAGAGGTAGGCCTTTTGTTTCATGTTCAAGATAGTTCTGATTCATTATTTGTGCTTTAGAACAGAATGATCACTAAGCTTGGGTGGACAAATAAGGCTTTGTGGAGAAAAAAGTATTAACACATATTATATTTTATTATTTGTTGATAACTGTGCTTGGCAGTTTCCAATTTGTTTCATTTAATCTTTCCAAGAAAACTTATTGTAGTCTGAATTATTTTATCCCCTTTATAGATGAGGAAACAGACTTAGCAAAGCTAAGTAAATTCCCTATGGTCATGTAGTAAATTGCAGAGCTTGGTTTCAAACTGAAGAGTAGTTCCAAATCCCTTGCTCTTTCTACTGTGGTATGCTAGAAGTGTGTGCCTGGAACTGAGTTTAGTGCTTTAATGTGGCACTTGAGATAAACCTTGAAGGAATGGAATGATAGGTCCTGGATGAATATAGAGAAGGAAGAGTGTATTTTAAGAAGGGGTATTTATGTGATCCAAGATGTAGAGACAGGAAGCTGAAGCTTAGTGAAAGGGAGATGAAAGACAGAGGAGAAGGCACAGCTATCACAGCTAAGATCAGACTCCATGATATGGATTTGGGATATCTCTTTTTTTTTCCCCCTAGTTTTGCCTGTGGAAATGAAGGTAATTTGAAGTTTTAATGTATTGAAGTAATTAGGATTGTCTAGGGATTGACAAGATTTGTTGCAGTGAGATGTGTGCCAGAAAAAAAGTATTAGTGTGTGATTTCTTGTTTAAAATTCAAAAACAAAATCTCAAAAAAAAAAGGTATCTTGGAAATGACATTGTACATGCAGTAATCTGCTAACCTGAGGATGGAATTGTGGTCAACTTAAAAGTTAAGAGAAAAATGTGTTACTAATCTTCTGGCGTCCATGCCAGATAACCAAATCAACTGTCACATGGAAGTTTTAAAAAATATATTTATTGAATAAATGAAAGTTAAGTACAGTTGACCCTTGAACAATGTGGTGGTTAGAGGCGCTGACCTTCTCTGTGGTCAAAAAACTCCCATATAACTTTACAGTTGGTGCTCATATACCTGGTTCCACATCCTCAGATTCAACCAACCACAGACTGTGGAGCACTGTAGTACATATTTAGTGAAAAAAATCCACATGTAAGTGGACCTGTGCTGTTCCAACCTGTGTTGGTCAAAGGTCCACTGTATGTGGATATGCATCTCAGAACTAATATAGAAGAAAGATCCAGTCATTGCAGAAGCTTTTAGACTTTTATATGTATATATGCCTGACTTATTCTATGGAAAGCATAGCATTTAATTTTTGAATTATCTGTTCAGGAGAAATTTTTATTCTGGAATTCTTACGTATTTGGGAAAAGGATAAAGAAGGGGAATTTGGATAGCTGGAGAAATGTGCCTTAGATTTTAAAGAAGTAAATTTCAAATTACTTAGAGAAAAGATAGGTTTGAAACCTTTTGCTCAAGAGTCTAGAAGGGAAGACAGCTGAAGAGAGATGATATTGCTACGAAACATTGTAAAATATTTGTGATCCTCATTTGCAAGACACAGGGATAATATCTAAAAGCAACCATTGAATGTCCATTAACTGATGAATGGATAAATAAAATGTGGTATATCCACATACTGGGATATTATTTGGCCATAAAAAGGAAGGACAAACTGATACATTTTACAACATGGACGAACCTTGAAAACATTAGGCTATGTAAAGGAAGCAGTCATAAAAGACCACATCCATTTATGTAAAATGTGTTGAAGAGGCATATCTACAGAAACAAAGTAGAGTAGTCGTTTTCAGGGGTAGGGGGATTGGGGAGAAATGGGGGATTGATTACTAAAGAGTATGGAGTTTTCTTTTGCGGGAATGAAAATGTTCCAAAATTGATTTTGGTAATCGTTGCATAACTGTGAGTGTACTAAAAAACTGTTGAGTTATACACTTAAATGGATGAGTTGGAGAACCTTCAAGATGGCGGAGGAGGAAGACGTGGAGGTCCCCTTCCTCTCCACAAATACATGAAAAATACATCTACATGTGGAACAACTCCTACAGGACACATACTGAATGCTGGCAGAAGACCTCAGACTTCCCAAAAGACAAGAAAATCCCCACATACCTGGCCGTGTGGCTGACAGGGTCTTGGTGCCCCGGCTAGGTGTCGGGCCTGAGCTTCTGAGGTCGGAGAGCCGAGTTTAGGACATTGGACGACCAGAGACCTCCCTGCACCATGTAATATCAATCGGTGAGAGCTCTCCCAGAGATCTCTGTCTCAACACTGAGATCCAGCTCCATGCAACGGCCAGCAAGCTCCAGTGTTGGATGCCCCATGCCAAACAACTAGCAAGACAGGAACACAACCCCACCCATTAGCAGAGAGGCTGACTAAAATCATACTAAGTTCACAGCACCCCAAAACACAGCACCGGATGCAGCCCTGCCCACCAGAAAGACAAGATCCAGCCCCACCCACCAGAACACAGGCACCAGTCCCCTCCACCAGGAAGCCTACACAAGCCACTGAACGAACCTCACCCACTGGGGGCAGACACCAAAAACAATGGGAACTATGAACCTGCAGCCTGCAAAAAGGAGACCCCAAACACAGTAAGTTAAACAAAATGAGAAGACAGAGAAATATGCAGCAGATGAAGGAGCAAGGTAAAAACCCACCAGGCCTAACAAATGAAGAGGAAATAGGCAGTCTACCTGAAAAAGAATTCAGAGTAATGATAGTAAAGATGATCCAAAATCTTGGAAATAGAATGGAGAAAATAAACGAAACGTTTAACAAGGACCTAGAAGAACTAAAGAGCAAACAAACAATGATGACCAACACAATAAATGAAATTAAAAATTCTCTAGAAGGAATCAATAGCAGAATAACTGAGGCAGAAGAACGGATAAGTGACCTGGAAGATAAAATAGTGGAAATGACTACCGCGGAGCAGAATAAAGAAAAAAGAATGAAAAGAATTGAGGACAGTCTCAGAGACCTCTGGGACAACATTAAACACACCAACATTTGAATTATAGGGATCCCAGAAGAAGAAGAGAAAAAGAAAGGGTCTGAGAAAATATTTGAAGAGATTATAGTCAAAAACTTCCCTAACATGGGAAAGGAAATAGTCAAAAAAGTCCAAAAAGTACAGAGAGTCCCATACAGGATAAATCCATGGAGAAACATGCCAAGACACATATTAATCAAACTATCAAAAATTAAATACAAAGAAAAAATATTAAAAGCAGCAAGGGAAAACCAACAAATAACATGCAAGGGAATCCCCATAAGGTTAACAACTGATCTTTCAGCAGAAACTTTGTAAACCAGAAGGGAGTGGCAGGACATATTTAAAGTGATGAAAGGGAAAAACTTACAACCAAGATTACTCTACCCAGCAAGGATCTCATTCAGATTCGATGGAGAAATTAAAACCTTTATACAGACAAGCAAAAGTTAAGAGAATTCAGCAACACCAAACTAGCTTTACAACAAATGCTGAAGGAACTTCTCTAGGCAGGAAACACAAGAGAAGGAAAAGACCTACAAAAACAAACCCAAAACAATTAAGAAAATGGGAATAGGAACATACATATCGATAATTACCTTAAATGTAAATGGATTAAATGCTCCAACCAAAAGACATAGACTGACTGAATGGATACAAAAACAAGACCCGTATATATCCTGTCTACAAGAGACCCACTTCAGACCTCGGGACACATACAGACTGAAAATGAGGGGATGGGAAAAGATATCCCATGCAAATGGAAATCGAAAGAAAGCTGGAATAGCAATTCTCGTATCAGAAAAAATAGACTTTAAAATAAAGACTATTACAAGAAACAAAGAAGGACACTACATAATGATCAAGGGATCAATCCAAGAAGATATAACAATTGTAAATATCTATGCACCCAACATAGGAGCACCTCAATACTTAAGGCAAAGGCTAACAGCCTTAAAGGGGAAATTGACAGTAACACAATCATAGTAGGGGACTTTAACACCCCACTTTCACCAATGGACAGATCATCCAAAATGAAAATAAAGAAAGAAACACAAGCTTTAAATGACACATTAAACAAGATGGACTTAATTGATATTTATAGGACATTCCATCCAAAAACAACAGAATACACTTTTTTTTTAATGTCTTTATTGGAGTATAATTGCTTTACAATGATGTGTTAGTTTCTGCTTTAAAACAAAGTGAATCAGTTATACATATACATATGTCCCCATATCTCTTCTCTTGCTTCTCCTGCCCTCCCACACTCCCAATCCCAGCCCTCTACATGGTCACAAAGCACCAAGCTGATCTCCCTGTCCTATGTGGCTGCTTCCCATTAGCTATCTGTTTTACGTTTGGTAGTGTGTATATTTCCATGCCACTCTCTCACTTTGTCCCAGCTTACCCTTCCCCCTCCCCATATCCTCAAGTCCCTTCTCTAGTAAGTCTACATCTTTATTCCCGTTTTGCCCCTAGGTTCTTCGTGAACTTTTTTTTTTTTTTTTTAGATTCCATATATATGTGTTAGCATACAGTATTTGTTTTTCTCTTTCTGATTTACTTCACCCTGAATGATAGTCTCTAGGTCCATCCACCTCACTACAAATAACTCAGTTTCATTTCTTTTTATGGCTGAGTAATATTCCATTGTATATATGTGCCACATCTTCTTTATCCATTCATCTGTTGATGGACTCTTAGGTTGCTTCCATGTCCTGGCTATTATACACACAGGTCCAGCTACAATTTATCTGACTGTGACAGGGCCTTTCTAAGGCCCTGTCCTGGCTATTATAAATAGAGCTGCAGTGAACATTTTGGTACATGACTCTTTCTGAATTATGGTTTTCTCAGGGTATATGCCCAATAGTGGGATTGCTGGGTCGTATGGTAGTTCTATTTTTAGTTTTTTAAGGAACCTCCATACTGTCCTCCATAGTGGCTGTATCAATTTACATTCCCACCAACAGTGCAAGAGGGTTCCCTTTTCTCCACACCCCCTCCAACATTTATTGTTTCTAGATTTTTTGATGATGGCCATTCTGACCGGTGTGAGATGATACCTCATTGTAGTTTTGTTTGTTTGTTTGTTTTTGCAGTACACGGGCCTCTCACTGTTGTGGCCTCTCCCGTTGTGGAGCACAGGCTCCAGACGTGCAGGCTCAGTGGCCAGGGCTCACTGGCCCAGCCGCTCCACGGCACGTGGGATCTTCCCGGTCCGGGGCACGAACCTGTGTCCCCTGCATTGGCAGGCGGACTCTCAACCACTGCACCACCAGGGAAGCCCCTCGTTGTAGTTTTGATTTGCATTTCTCTAATGATTAATGATGTTGAGCATTCTTTCATGTGCTTGTTGGCATTCTGTATATCTTCTTTGGAGAAATGTCTGTTTAGGTCTTCTGCCCATTTTTGGATTGGGTTGTTTGGTTTTTTGCTATTGAGCTGCCTGAACTGCTTGTAAATTTTGGAGATTAATCTTTTGTCAGTTGCTTCCTTTGCAAATATCTTCTCCCATTCTGAGGGTTGTCTTTGGTCTTGTTTATGTTTCCTTTGCTGTGCAAAAGCTTTGAAGTTTCATTAGGTCCCATTTGTTTATTTTTGTTTTTATTTCCATTTCTCTAGGAGGTGGGTCAGAAAGGATCTTGCTGTGATTTATGTCATAGAGTGTTCTGCCTATGTTTCCCTCTAAGAGTTTGATGGTGTCTGGCCTTACATTTAGGTCTTTAATCCATTTTGATTTTATTTTTGTGTATGGTGTTAGGGAGTGTTCTAATTTCATTCTTTTACGTGTAGCTGTCCAGTTTTCCTAGCACCACATATTGAAGAGGCTGTCTTTTCTCCACTGTATTTTCTTGCCTCCTTTAGCAAAGATAAGGTGATCATATGTGCATGGGTTTATCTCTGGGCTTTCTTTGATATATATTTCTGTTTCTGTGCCAGTAGCATACTGTCTTGATTACGGTAGCTTTGTAGTATAGTCTGAAGTCAGGGAGCCTGATTCCTCCAGCTCCGTTTTTCATTCTCAAGATTGCTTTGGCTATTCTGGGTCTTTTGTGTTTCCATACAAATTGTGAAATTTTTTGTTCTAGTTCTGTGAAAAATGCCAGTGGTAGTTTGATAGGGATTGCATTGAATCTGTAGGTTGCTTTGGGTAATAGAGTCATTTTCACAATGTTGATTTTTCCAATCCAAGAACATGGTATATCTCTCCATCTATTTTTATTATCTTTAATTTTTTTCATCAGTGTCTGATAACTTCTGCATACAGGTCTTTTGTCTCCTTAGGTAGATTTATTCCTAGATATTTTATTCTTTTTTTTGCAGTGGTAAATGGGAGTGTTTTCTTAATTTCACTTTCAAATTTTTCATCATTAGTGTTCTTAAGTGCTCATGGAACATTCTCCAGGATAGATCATATCTTGGGTCAGAAATCAAGCCTTGGTGAATTTAAGAAAATTGAAATCATATCCAGTATCTTTTCTGACCACAACACTATGAGACTAGACATTGATTACAGGAAAAAAACTGTAAAAAATACAAACATATGGAGGCTAAACAAGACGCTACTAAATAACCAAGAGATCACTGAAAAAATCAAAGAGGAAATCAAAAAATACCTAGAAACAAATGACAATGAAAACACGACGACCGAAAGCCAATGGGATGCAGCGAAAGCAGTTCTAAGAGCGAAATTCATAGCAATACAATCCTACCTCAAGAAACAAGGAAAATCTCAAGTAAACAACCTAAGCTTACACCTAAAGCATTAGCGAAAGAAGAACAAAACTCAGTGTTAGCAGAAGGAAAGAAATTATAAAGATCAGATCAGAAATAAATGAAACAGAAATGAAGAAAACAATAGCAAAGATGAATAAAACTAAAGGCTGGTTCTTTGAGAAGATAAACAAAATTGATAAACCATTAGCCGGACTCATCAAGAAAAAAATGAAGACTCAAATCAACAGAATTAGAAATGAAAAAGGAGAAGTAACAGCTGTACTGCAGAAATAAAAAGGATCATGAGAGACTACTACAAGCAACTATATGCCAATAAAATAGACAACCTGGAAGAAATGGACAAATTCTTAGAAAAGCACAACCTTCCGAGACTGAACCAGGAAGAAATAGAAAATATAAACAGACCAGTCACAAGCAATGAAATTGAGACTGTGATTAAAAATCTTCCAGCAAACAAAAGCCCAGGACCATATGGCTTCACAGGCAAATTCTATCAAACATTTATAGAAGAGCTAACACCTCTCCTTCTCAAAACTCTTCCAAAATATAGCAGAGGGCGGAACACTCCCAGACTCATTCTGTGAGGCCACCATCACCCAGATACCAAAACCAGGCAAAGGTGTCACAAGAAAAGAAAACTACTGGCCAATATCACTGATGAACATAGATGCAAAAATTCTCAACAAAATACTTGCAAACAGAATCCAACAGCACATTAAAAGGACCATCTACCGTGATCAAGTGGAGTTAATCCCAGGAATGCAAGGATTATTCATTATACACAAATCAATCAACGTGACACACCATATTAACAAATTGAAGAATAAAAACCATATGATAATTTCACAGATGCAGAAAAAGCTTTCGACAAAATTCAACACCCATTTATGATAAAAACTCTCCCAAAAGTAGGCATAGAGGGAACCTACCTAAACATAATAAAAGCCATATATGACAAACCCACGGCCAACATTGTTCTCAGTGGTGAGGAACTGAAACCACTTCCTCTAAGATCAGGAACAAGTCAAGGTTGCCCACTCTTACCGCTGTTATTGAACATAATTTTGGAAGTTTTAGACACAGCAGTCAGAGAAGGAAAAGAAATAAAAGAAATCCAAATAGGAAAAGAAGAAGTAAAACTGACATTGTTTGCAGATGACATGATACTATACATAGAGAATTCTAAAGATGCTACCAGAAAACTACTAGAGCTAAACAATGAATTTGGTAAAATAGCAGGATTAATGTACAGAAATCTCTTGCATTCCTATACACTAATGATGAAAAATATGAAAGAGAAATTAAGGAAACACTCCCATTTACCATTGTAACAAAAAGAATAAAATACCTAGGAATCTACCTAAGGAGGCAAAAGACCTGTATGCAGAGAACTATAAGACACTGATGAAAGAAATTAAAGATGATACAAACAGATGGAGAGATGTACCATGTTCTTGGATTGGAAGAATAAACATTGTGAAAATGACAGTGCTACCCAGAGCAATCTACAGATTCAACGCAATCCCTATCAGACTACCAATGGCATTTTTCACAGAACTAGAACAAAAAATTGCACAATTTGTATGGAAATGCAAAAGACCCTGAATAGCCAAAGCAATGTTGAGAAAGAAAAATTGGAGCTGGAGGAATCAGGCTCCCTGACTTCAGACTATACTACAAAGCTACGGTAATCAAGACATTATGGTACTGGCACAAAAACAGAAATATAGATCAATGGAACAGGATAGAAAGCCCAGAGATAAACCCATGTACATATGGTCACCTTATCTTTTTCTTTTTTTAAAATTTATTTATTTTTTATTTTTATTTTTGGCTGCGTTGGGTCTTTGTTGCTATGCATGGGCTTTTTCTGGTTGCGGCGAGTGGGGGCTATCTTCATTGCTTTGCACGGGCTTCTCATTGCGGTGGCTTCTCTTGTTGCAGAGCACGGGCTCTAGGCCTGTGTCATACAACATCCTCGCTTTAACTATCCTTTCTACTTGTATTCTCTTTTTAAAATTTGTACCTAGAGATACTGCCCTGATACAGCAAGAGAATAAGTAATGAGTGCATTTCCTGTGTCCCTTCTCTGATGACAAGAATGAAGAAGATGACAGCCAGTGCACAAACATGTCAGGCACTGTTCTAAATGCTGGCGAAAAGCAGTAAACCAGAAAGAGTTACAGCTCTCCTAGAGCCTTACATTCCGGGTGAAAGGAGACCAGCATTAAACGTGCAAACAAAAGTTTCAGATCTGAAAGTGCTGTGACCAGAGTAAACAGAGTGATGTGGTAGAGAGTAACTCCAAGTGATGCTTTAGCTAGAATGGCCAGAGAATGCCTCTGAGAAGGTAATGTTTTCACTAAGACTTGAGTGGTGAGAAGGAGGCAATTTATGAAGGTCTTCGAAAAGAATGTTTCAAGTTGAGGGCATAGAAAATTGAGAGGCCCTGAGATGGGAAGGAGCTTGAATGAGGGAAAGGAAGGTCACTGTGGCTGGAATAGGGGATGTGGTGATGAGACAAGCCTTGAGGTCATAAAGAACTTGGGATTTTAATTTAGCTACAAAGGACTTTAAAACAGGGATATGACCAGATTTAGGATATTGAAAGCTCATCTTGGCTGCTTTATGGAGGAGTGGGCAAGAATGAAGAAGGCAGGGAGACCAATTGAAAGATTATTCTGATAGTCTAGGTGAGATGTTGACGAGTTGGACTAAGATCGCAGAAGTGGGAATTGAGAGAAATTGTCATATTTGGGATATGTTTTTGAGGTTGTCTTGACATGAATTGCTCATGGATTGGTTATGGAGTGCAAGGGAAGGAAGTTTTTGGTTTGTCCAACTAGAAGGTTAGCTGTACGCTTAGATGAAAAGAATTGGAGGTGGTAGTGCGGTGTAGGTGTTGCATGTAGATTGGTAATTCTGTTTCAGGGCATATTAAATATCTTAAGTAGAGATGCAGTTGCACATACATAGCTGGAGCTCAAGGGAGAGATCTGGGCTGTAGATGGAAGTTTGAATATCATATAGTACCCATGTGATTGGTAGAGATGAACTGTATTAGTTTTGGTAGGGCTGCCATAACAAAGTACCATGAACTTTGTGCTTCAATAACATAAATTAATTTTCTCACAATTCTAGAGGCTACAGGTCCAAGATCAAGGAGTCAGCAGAATTGGTTTCTTCTGAGGCCTCTTTCAGCTTGGCTTATAGATGGCCTTTGTCTTTACATGGTCTTTCCTCTATGTGTGTTTATGTCCTAATGTCCTCTTTTTTTTTTTTTTTTTTTTTTTGCGGTACGCAGGCCTCTCACTGTTGTGGCCTCTGCCGTTGCGGAGCACAGGCTCCGGACACGCAGGCTCAGCGGCCATGGCTCACCGGCTCAGCCGCTCTGCGGCATGTGGTATCTTCCCGGACCGGGGCACGAACCCATGTCCCCTGCATCGGCAGGCAGACTCTCAATCACTGTGCCACCAGGGAAGCCCATGTCCTCTTTTTATAAGAACACAGTAATATTGAATTAGGACCTACCCCAATGATCTCATTTTAATTTGGTTACCTCCTTAAAGACCCTATCTGCAAATATAGTCACATTCTGAGGTACTGGCTGTTAGGACTTCAGCATAAGAATTTAGGGGCGGGGGACACAATTAAGCCCATAACATGGCCTAAGGGGAGAATATAGCTAGAAGAGGACCAAAGGTAGATTCCTGCAGCACTTAAGCTTTTGAAGGTCAGAGAAGTAAGCTAGCAGAGAAGACTGAGGGCACTTAAGGTCAGAAAAGTCAGTAAGCATGGCTTAATTCTCTTAAAACCTAAAGAAGCTCTCTTAGAGACCTAAGAATAAAGGAAAGAAAAAAGAAGCAAAAAGATGGGAGAGAGGAAATTTACTGGGGATATTGAGAAGTAGAGTTTAAGAAAAGAACATAATGTGGTTAGAGGCAATTAAATAGGCTGGAACATTTTAGTTTGATTTGGTACAAATATAAAGACCCAGCATGTATTAATTTTACTGAATTGTTGCCTGAAATATTAAACCAGATTATATCTGTATTTCTTCCAGCTTCATAAAATTCTTGGAGATAAGGTGAACAATACTGCCGTAATTGAAAAGCAGGTGCTAGAACTTTGGGACAGACTGTATCATTCTTGGTTTGTAAAGGTAAGTTATTTTAGCTAAGGATTTCAGTTGTAAACTAATAGTGTCCTTTTATTTTATGGACTCATTGACTAGGTAGGATTGTGTTAACATTGGGGTTTTATTTATTGACATTTTTAAGCTGCAAGTTCTTTTTTTTTTCTTTTTTTCTTTTACGGTATGCGGGCCTCTTACTGTTGTGGCCTCTCCCATTGCGGAGCACAGGCTCAGCGGCCATGTCTCACAGGCCCAGCCGCTCCGCGGCATGTGGGATCTTCCCGGACCAGGGCACGAACCCGTGTCCCCTGCATCGGCAGGCGGACTCTCAACCACTGCGCCACCAGGGAAGCCCAAGCTGCAGGTTCTTAAACCTCAGGTCACTAAAAGTCAGCTTGAATTGATGATTAGTCTCCACGGCAGAACCCACCAGTCTCTGGTGTATCAGTATTCCATCCTCTGTTCATTACCATCAACAGCATCCCATCCTCTAGAGCAGATTTGTACAGTAGAAATGTAATGAATGCAAGTCATACATGTTAATTTTTCTAGTGGCCACATTTAAAAAAAAACTAGGACAGGTGAAATTAATTTTAATAATGTATTTTACTTAACCCAGTATACCGAATATATGTCATTTCCATATGGAATGAATAAAAAAATTTAATGAGGTTTTATATATATATATATATATATATATAAAATTTTTTCCATTTTTGGATTAGCCACATTTTAGGTACTCAGTAGCCATATGTGGGTAGTGGCTACTATTTGGGACAATACAGCTTCAGACTAAGAAATTTTCTCTTTGAGGAAGTGAAAATAGATGCAAAAGTTTAGAGAGATTTATTTTATTTTAAATAAACCTTTAATGCTACTTGTGCTGATGTACTCCAATTTCAGAATTTATGACGAAAAATAGTATCATTTTTCATTAAATATAAAAATGATGGTTTGAAAGCAGCTAGTTGTGCCAGGCTGTTCTGTACACTGCGTTGGCAAGGCCTGTGGGCCATTAGGAGCTGTGCTGTGGAAGATGCCCATCCAGGGGAAGGAGATAGAGTGGGGCAGAGTTCGTGGTTGGTTTCTCCCTGGGTTGATCTAAACAGAAGAGAAACATAAATAAATCTCTTAACTTGGGGTTTGGGGGTAGGAGGGCTTGATTTAAATTTGAATTTGTTGCTCAGTGACCTGTTTGGCATTGTGTACTCCTGCCCCAGGAGGAGTCGAAGGAACAGTGATGGTTTTTGTGGCTTTCCAAAACTGGGAGTTAAAACTAACTGGGCGGGCTTCCCTGGTGGCGCAGTGGTTGAGAGTCCGCCTGCCGATGCAGGGGACACGGGTTCGTGCCCCGGTCTGGGAAGATCCCACATGCCACGGAGCAGCTGGGTCTGTGAGCCATGGCCGCCGAGCCTGCGCGTCCGGAGCCTGTGCTCCGCAACGGGAGAGGCCACAACAGTGAGAGGCCCGCGTACCGCAAAAAAAAAAAAAAAAAAAAAAACTAACTGGGGGATCTCTGGGTAGATATCTGCTGAAGAGCCACACTATTGGAAAGGTTGCATCCACTTCTTCTGCTGACTCTGGGGCTTCTGCTTACAGACAAACAGCTTTTACTGTCCCTCACCCCCTTTGAGCTTCACTTATGGTCCAGGGTGGTCAGTGTTTTAAAAGCATAGGTTTGTAAGTGGGTAAGTGCATTGCTTTCTTTACCTGTTTTACTAGGATCTAATGTCTTCATTGCATAATGAAGGCAGGCATCACAGTGCTGTTTGAAAAAAGTGCGAGAATGGAAACACAAGAATGTTAAGAATCTACTTCTATTTCTAAATTTTAACCTTACCAGTCACTTTGTTTATACATCACATCACTCTTTCAAATCTGTTATTCCTGCATTTCTGCCAATGTAATTCTCTTCCAGATAGACAAGCTGGATTCCCCCGACCCTTGTTTTCCCCTGTTTTATTGAGATATGATTGACATATAACATTGTATTGGTTTTAGCTGTACCTTTTCATATTTCCCCTCTGCTTCCTTTAGCGTGTATGGAGGAGTAATAAGAGAGATGAGCAAAGGAGGAAAAAAGCAAAACTGGGAGACCAAGAGAAAGGTTAGAGGGGCTAAAAGGGAAAAATAAGATGAAAGTATATGCTGCGTTCCTGTTCAGTTGAACATACTGACGGGTAAAGTGTGTTCATGAACATACTTAGAAGGGAAGCTTTTAAGCTAGAATGAGACACAGTAACTAGACTGTAAACAGAAAAATATATTTCAGGTCTTTCGGTGGAGTTCTTTGTTGATTTCTTAAATAATAAAAAGTTTTTCACCTTTGTGCACTTACTAAATTGCTCAAGTGGACCTAAAACAAAATAGGCTATTTTTACCTCCTATTCTTTAGGTTAAGATGGAGATTTCATGTCTGAACTGTTCTATTCCATAGAATGTAACGCACTCTGGAAGGCTCAAAGGACACAAGATGCACATAAGTCGTCAGAATAGCTGGCTGGGAGACATTCTGGACTGGCAGGATATCGCTTCCTTTGTCCATGAGAACATTGAGACATTTCTTTCGGTAAGAAATAGTATTTATAGTTAAACTGGACTTAGAAACAAAAACAGAAACTCTAATTCCCAGTTTTCTTCACACACTGAAAGGCCTTTCGGTACCCTGTTTTTAATGCCATGACAGTTACAGTTTGGAGAGTTCGAAATGCACTAGAAAGATGTCCAAAAGCCATAGGCCTCAGGTGTAACTCCCTGATGCCTCCTGTGGTTGAAGAGTAACCAAAAGATGCTGACTCAGGTAGCACACGTAATGCTGTGGCTCTCAGATTCTGAGATGGTATCCTTGTCCCCTAGGCTGACCAGAATGTTCCCAGTTGGACCACTAGAGAGGGAGCCACCTTTGGTGGGTGAAGCCCTGTGGCAGATGGAAATATGGTTCCAGTCACATTAGAGAGACTGGACGTTTAAAGGCTTCGCTTATTATCATCCCACCTGTCCTTCCCTCATGAACCACCCACCTCTGCCTTGTTTACCAAAGGATCAAAGGAACAGCTTGCCGTGTTGCCAAGTTTCAGCAACTATTCTTCATTCCATAGCCTACTTTGTGAGGTATCTTGCTCTGTGGCTTTTCACAGAGATGAGAAGACTTCTCTTGTGAATAAACTTGTAACTCTCATCATGTTAATAAAAGTGGAGGTTTGCTGTGCTAGATATTTTTAAAATTTAATTTTTATCAAAATAATAGATGACCATAGCTTAAAGGTCAAAAATGTTTTAAGGTTTTTAATAAAAAATAGCAGTGCCCCTGCTCTGTGCTTCCCCACTTCAGTCTCATTCTCCAAAAAGAGCTCTCAATTCTTTTAGCTTTCTCTGTGTATTTACCTCTAAATTTCTTAAATAATGTTTATGCTGCTCTTTCTTGGTTTTACAATATTATCTTTTGGCTTCCTAACATGGAAGATGAAGATACAAGTCCCTCAGTGCTTCCTTACAGCTCCCTTGGGGTTTTCTTACGACTCCTTTGGTCCCTTCACCCAGTCCCTTCACCCATCCCTGCACTCACATTTTCCCTTTCTCCCAATCGCCTAATGTAGCTACAACAGTTTGAAATTACATCTAGAAATTCATGTCCTTCAATTCTAATAATGTTGTTTTTGATGATCCCTTCCCTCTGTTTTCTGTAGTCCAGTGGCTCTCAGATTTTGGTGTGAGGACTCCAAAGAGCTTTTGCTGATGTAGGTTCTATTGATACTTACTGTATTAGCAGTTAAAACTGAGAACTTTAGGGCTTCCCTGGTGGCGCAGTGGTTGAGCGTCCGCCTGCCGATGCAGGGGACACGGGTTCGTGCCCCGGTCCGGGAAGATCCCACATGCCGCAGAGCAGCTGGGCCCGTGAGCCATGGCCGCTGAGCCTGCACATCCGGAGCCTGTGCTCTGCAATGGGAGAGGCCACAACAGTGAGAGGCCCGCGTACCGCAAAAAAACAACAACAACAACAACAAAAAAAACTGAGAACTTTAAAAATATTTATCAATTCACTAAAAAATAACGTTACTTGTTGACATGAAGGGCATGCTTGTTATGTCTGAAAAATAACCATTTTCCAAAACAGAAAAAATGATTTAGTGTGAAGAGTGGCTTTCTTTACATTTTTGCAAACCTGTTTAATTTTGCAAACCTCATATTTGTTTCTGCATTCAGTCTGTTGGAATATGTTGTTTTGGTTGAAGTATATGAGGAAATCTAGCCTCACACAGATATATAGCTGGAAAAGAGGGTAGTCTTTTAATAACCTTTTCAGATCATCGTGACTATTCTTTGATACTACACCAAAACTCAACAAATGGTATTTCTTAAAGGTTAGTTGCAGTGTAGAATTTGAAACCGTATCAGTGAACCTTTTCTACTCCCCTATATTAAGGTCCCTTGATCTATCTTGGCTAGGAATGGATCTTCTACCCTTACATGATTTTGTAATGTGCACTGGTCATTTGGAATATTGGTTCACTAATATCTAATTCTAAATATTGACACGTTTTGTTATACAGTATTAAAAAAGTTACATTCTTTAATATCACCACCTATCTCATCAGAACAAATTTTAAGAAACTGTCAAGGTCAGACCTTGATTGAACTTTTTGGTTTTATAATACCCAGCATCTCTTTCTTCTTTTCTGAACCTTTCTTCCTAATCCCTTTGAGTACATAGAAAAGTTACTAGATTGTCAGTGACTACCAGTCTACAATTAATGTATTCAGTTAATTTCTTAAGAATTACCACAGAGTATTTCCTATCAGTATGACCCAGAAACTATTTAAAAAATTTTTTTGATAAAAATTCCAAAGTGACTGAATTCCCCAAAAGAATGTTTGTAAAAATCACAAGTAAGGGCATTGTTGGTTTGTTTCTTAGAATCAGTGGCAGTATTCATTCATTCTTTATCCCATAAGGTCAAACAGTCAATCATGCATATTTTTGTAGGCATCATGAAGCATTTTCAAGATTTTATGTAAGGAGTTATTGTAAATGAAACTAGCCTGCCAAAGTCCTCTTATGAAGGCTGAGCTGAGGTTTGCAAGAAATGCTGAGGACAACAAAATATGCCTTTATAAGTGGTACATTTGAGGTAGGAAAGGAATGGATAGGCCTTTCATGGAAGAGATGGTATAACTTGAGCATATGACAAAAACCAGAACTTCTTTTTTGGAAAGGGCAGCAAAATAAAACCAGCCATTAGGAGTTCTGGTCCTAGGTCTAGTTCCACTTATTAGCTTCATGCCCTTGGGCAAGTTTTTAAAAATCTCTGAGCTTCGGTTTGTATATCTGTAAAATAAAGATGATATCATCTACATTGCCTCCCTCGCTGCATTGCTGTGAGGTTTATGCGAGCATTTTGAAAACTATAATGGAAGGTGTTTTTCTGATCATCTTGCTTCCTTGTTTTTCATTAAAAGGAAGGATAGTCCTCTTGGGGAGAATAATAGAACAGACATTATCATATGGGACTTTAAGTTCATGAAGAGATAGGAAATATCTATAACACACCTACGTGAAAACACGTAGGTGTGTTATAGATATTATACATCTTCTTTCAGTAATATTTAACATGTATTAACATCTGGTTTTAGTGAATTTGCAGGTGATGGATCAGATGAACTCAATACGTCTTGATATAGGGTCATTATCTGTCTGAGGAAAGGTTGTCAGCTGCAGAGCTCTGACCCCATCTGTTCATTTCTTTTATTGTGACTTTAGTGAAGTCATTGAAGTGATGCTTTTGTGTTTGTTGTTGGTTCCAAGTTGAAGATGGCAAGTCGGTGGGGGAGGTATAGCTAATCAGACTAATGTTAGAATTTCTTGGCCTGTGCTTGTGGTCCTACAAGCTACATACAACTACAGGTTGCATTCTGGCATATTCTCCTGTAGGTATTTTTTCTATGCGTGCCATTTTCATAGTTATAATCATGCTATAAATAAGCTTCTTTGTCCTGTTCTTTAAACTTAGCATTGTATCATAAAATATTTTTCTGTGTTATAATAGAGATTTTTTTTTTTTTTTTTTTTTTTTTTTTTTTTTGCGGTACGCGGGCCTCTCACCGTTGTGGCCTCTCCCGCTGCGGAGCACAGGCTCCGGACGCGCAGGCTCAGCGGCCATGGCTCACGGGCCCAGCCGCTCCGCGGCATGTGGGATCTTCCCGGACCGGGGCACGAACCCGTGTCCCCTGCATCGGCAGGTGGGCTCTCAACCACTGCGCCACCAGGGAAGCCCAATAGAGATGTTTTAATGGCTGCCTGTTATTATTTGTAGTACATTCACCATAATTTACTTAACCATTTTCCTTACTAATCAACATTCAAATGTTTTCAGATAAAATAATACTCAGTTCTTGTTGTTTCAGTTTATGGTAGTAAAACACTCCATGAGAGCACACTAGAGAGCTGTAGAAACCTCTTTCCTGAGGATGAGTTCTCATATTTAGCCTTCCCTCCTCGCCAGATCTTAGAGTCCCTGTGGATCGTGATGAGCCGGAACGTGAGCCTGCTCTTCACCACTGTCACCACGCTCCTGGCCATCCTCTTCTACAGCGGGACTGCCCTCCTCAACTTTGTTCTGTCTCTGGTATGTACACACAGATGAGTACGTGTCACACTCCTTCTTCAGTAAAGCATATTCTTGGTTCCATTTATGTTTCCTTCCTGTAGTTTCCAAATGTGATATTTTAGGAGGTACTGTCCTTTGTTTTGCAGATAATTTTCCTGACCACACTATTTTATCTGTTAAGTTCCAGTGATGAGTACTACAAGCCAGTGAAGTGGGTGATAAGCCTGACACCATTATCTCAGCCAGGTCCTTCTTCCAATATTATTGGCCAGTCTGTGGAAGAAGCTATCAGGTAGGGAAAAGATTTATGTTGTTCTTACTTCCTTCAGAAACTGCTCTCCATGAGAGGCCCATTTTTCTGTCTTGAGCCTTCCTGGTAACATTCAGTGCTAAGCTATTGAGGGACATTGGTATTTTCAAAATTTTTGTTTTTTTTTGCGGTACGTGGGCCTCTCACTGTTGTGGCCTCTCCCGTTGCGGAGCACAGGCTCTGGACGCGCAGGCTCAGCAGTCATGGCTCACGGGCCAGCCGCTCCGCGGCATGTGGGATCTTCCCGGACCGGGACACGAACCTGTGTCCCCTGCATTGGCAGGCGGACTCTCAACCACTGCGCCACCAGGGAGGCCCCTGGTATTTTCAGATTTTTAACATCTCCTTTGAGAGGATAATGTAAAACAGTTTTAATATCTTACTCTCAAGCCTATGATGTACAAAGGTCTAATGGCCTGTCCCCAGGCCCTTGCTGCAGCTTCTAATCGTCACGTAATTTGCTCGAGAGAAGGCCCTCCTGCACCCTGCACCACACATACACCTCAGCTTCTCTCAGAACCCTCCTTGTATTCTCAGGAATTCTAGCTTTGCTTGGGGAGGAGAGTAGGTGGCCTTCCTGTTTCTTCCTCTGTCACTCTGCAGCCAGGCTGTGTCCTCTGCAGAGGGTAGTTTGGATACCGGAAATGCAAAATTTGGGGTTATTTCCAAGTCACGCGCTCTGTGTGTATCGCAGGTTCCAGCCAGAAATTTCCATCATGTCTTCTGGGGTCTGTGTATTGCAGGCTTGATTTCTGAATGAGATGATTCTTCAGCTTTTATTCTTCATATCCTCTTTCCAAGTCACTGACGCCTTTTTCTTTTTCCTCTTCATCATGTCAGGTAGGGAGAGGCCTTTTGCAGCCTTGTCTCAGCTCCTTCCCAAAGCTTTGTCCCTCATTGCTCTAACTCATTAATAAGACTCTACTTCATTTTGACTTCTTATGAATAGCTACTCAAATGAAATCCTCATGTTATCCATTAGAGCTCCTTTTTCTAATAAGCTGTTAGGCGGTCTAAAGCTTCTCTTGAATAGTGAATCTTTGGCTGGCATTTCTGTTTCCACATACTTTTAAGAAAATGGTAATTTCTTGAAACTAGTCTGCCACAGAAATGTTGATTTGACCTGATAATTCTGTCTGACTGATTTTGGCTTATTTTTTCACTGTGTTCATGTAACAGCTGGTGAGGATACCACTTTGATCTTTGGAAAACCCTTGGTTACATTCAAATAGCATGCATGCACCTAAAATATATTTTCTCCGGAAACTTTGCTAGGTTTTCTGTTTTTCCTCCTACTTTATTGGACAGTAGGTGGGATTAAAACCAAAAAAGCTCTTATCCCCTTTGGTGCTCCCAGGTATCCACATGGAGCTATCCATGTAAATATTCTGGGTTTGGGAGTATATTGTCTACTGTAACAGCTTTCAGGGTGAAGTTGTCTTCAGGAAAGATACTTGCTGGCTTTAGCATCCCTTCTAAGCCTATTTGACCATTGGTTTTCATTTTATTAATCTATCAATAGATTAACTTTAGTGTATCTAAGTGACATCTGTCTCAAAAAAGTTTATGCAAATACTTTACCAAAAAGGAAAAATAACTTTCTATCTTCCCAATAGGGTAAAGCTATGGAATCAGCCATATCAAAGGCTGCCATAATCCTCTAGTCAGTGTGACTTAAGCCAAGTCTTACAGAAAAGTATCTAGCTTGTCCATAAAGAACTTCAAGAAAGATACTTCTTTTTCCTGAAGTAACCTTTACTAGCACAGCTGGCCATCCTCTAAATGTCTGTCATTGAGTCATTTTTTTTTTATACCAAATATGCCACCTCCTTTGTTTTAAAGATTATTCTTTAATGTCATGGTTCCTTGGAACTGGTAAGCAGAGCTGTGATTTGTACCTAAGTCCAGCTGATTGAGATCACACATTCTTCTGGTATACCATGATGCCTTCTTCCAGGAGATGGTTGGAACAAAAGATGATGAATTAAATTCGTGGTACTGTTACTCACATGGACACATGAGGCTGGCAGCTAAAAATTTAGTTCTTTGCAGAGAAAGACAAATATCACATGATATCGCTTATACGTAGAATCTAAAAAAAGGATACAAATGAACTTATTTACAAAACAAATAGAAAACAAATATATGGTTACCAAGGCTGGAGGGAGGGTTAAATTAGGAGCTTGGGGTTAATAAAATACACACACTACTGTATGTAAAATAGATAACAAGGGCTTACTGTATAGCACAGGGAACTATACTCAATATCTTATAATAACCTATAATGGAAAAGAATGTAAAAAAGAATATATATATTCATATATATGTATAACTGAATCTTTGTATAACTTTGTTATATATGTATAACTGTACACTTTACACCTGAAACTAACAGAACATTGTAAGTCAACTATATTTCAATAAAACTTTTTAAAAAATTAGGTCTTTGGTTCAGGAAGGAATTTGAGGTTAGAGAGCGTACAGTCGTCTACATAGATATGAGGAAATATATGTCTTTTCACAGGTTAGATTTGCTTTATCTTCTTGGGATTGTACACACTAATTATGTACTATAAGAATAGCCCATGTCTTGGTTCTAACGTATACTCGTACAAAAACCATTCATTTTATCTTATTTTTTAAAATTTGTTTTTAACTTTTTATTTTGTATTGGAGTATAGCCGATTAACAATGCTGTGATAGTTTCAGGTGCAGAGCAAAGGTTAATGTTTTTTTATTGTGGTAAAAGTCACATAGAGGACTTATTTTAATACAGAAAAAAAATTAACAACCAACACTACAATCCTAATTGTTCTCAAAATTGATAGATTTCTGTGAGTCTGAAAAATACGGTACAGACGAGATAACTTGTCATATAGGCTGGGCCATTTTTCTAACCACAGCTATATCAAGTTATATAAATTATAGATTGTAATTCAGGTTGATTTTTAGCAGCCTGAGTGCTTTTTATTTCTTTACTGGGTCAAATTCCAGGCTTAAAATATACAGTCATACATAGATACCTCTGAAGAACTTTCTCATATGTGTAAGATAACAATGAGTTCTAGTTCTACATGCTCCTGTCAGTTTTTTCATTCTTAAGGATTATGTTCAAGATGGAATATGTTTCTTCATGGAGAAAGATTTTAAGAGGGAAAATATTATACAAATGATCATGAAAATATTATCATAATGCCCTGAGACTGAAGTTTAGTGTGTAAATTATCAGTGATGTCGGGTTTTATAAGCATCAGTCATTACTTGTCATCAATGTTGCAGTTAAGTGAATTATTAAACTCATTTTATATGATCCATTAATAAGTTAAAAGTGGAATTGAAATTGGGAGTTAACTGCATGTCCAGACAGTGAAAGTGTCTTTGTTCTTCAAGCTTTGCCTTCTGAAATATGTGGCTACTAGATAATCACTGTCTCATTGAATTTCTGAACCTTAGTTATTTTTCTCCATTCTGAATGAGTATTCTTCTAAACCGAATACATTTGTGATTGGGTTTTCATTTCATGAATTTTTGAGTTAGTGGCATGCATTCGTTACCCCTAAACCATTTTCCTCCCCTTAGAGCATGTTGTGTCCTGAATGTTTGCATCACACCCTTCTTCCCCGATGCTCCATTCTGCTTGCTCTGGTGGAGATATTGCACATTACTAAGTTGCATGTTGTCACGGCCTCAGTGCAATTTAGTGTGTGTGATATTTTCACATGAGTGCATGCACACGGGTAGGGCTCTTGCTTGTGGGATTACAGCTTTTCAGGGCCGGTGGGTGGGAGTCCTAGTGATGAATTTAATGGGAGAATGTGTGTACTGTGAGATTTTCGGTGAACATGCTTCCCTCCAGTTTTGCAGAATTAAAAGTATTTGGGTTAAAAAAAAAAATCAGCGTCGATCATTGAGTAAATCAGTATTTCCAGATTTTACTGGAAATATTAAATATTCATTAGAAAGAAATTCTTGTGGATTGAAGGTTATAAACATTATTTGTTTAAATTAAAATGTATAAGGAAGAGTTTAAAGCTGCAAGAAAATATATTTTCATTTATTTGAAGAGATCTCCTAACGCTGAAATAGAGAGGCAGAATCTCTTATGCATGTTTGGGAAAATTAAAATTAGTAGAGTTCTTAAATAATAACCAAGTCAGTAAATATAATGCCTTTTTAACCTACGTGATTAAAGATCAGTTTAATAAGCTTAAACCTTTGCTTCAAGTTTCCAAGGGAAATGACTTTTAAAAACTTTGTCTTGTATTTAGTTTCTCTTTGTGGTGCTTTAAAAATTGCTAAGTTCATTTTAATGAACTTAGGCTCATAATAGAACTAGTGTTGAGATACAAATGTTTGCTATTTGCGTATGTAATTGAAACAACCTCTTGTTGGTTTTTTTAATTAGCACTAGAGTAAGTATCCATGATCGGTAGGCACTGTCAAAGACACAAAACAACGTGTTAATTAAATAAAAATATTGAATTAGTATTTACTGCTGCCAAGGACTCCACACGATTTAATGTGATGCCATGGTCGTACGCTTGTGTGTGTGATTCACAGTTATTTCCAGTGGGGATGGAAGGCATCTGTGGGAGCAGCTCTCCGTGAGCCCCTCACCAGCACGCTAGGTCCGCGTGCACAGCGTGACCATTCCCCTCTGGAATGGAAATCCAGTGTCAACCAAGTTTCTGTACCTTTTACTGTGGAGCTGGGTCTCTGGGGTGGCTAGTGAATCAGGAAAGGGAGGGGGTTGTAATGAAGGGATCCCTGATTGGTCATTTTATACGCGGGGTCTCTGAACATGCCTGCCCTCTCCACTAGCTCACCTTCTACTTGAGGTGCACTGTGTGGCAGTGAGGGTAGACTACTGTTGTTCCCTGGGGAATGATAGTCTAATAGTCTTCCTGTCTGACCTTTAGAAAGAAAAGAGGGCAGAACCAGTGTAAGGAAATGTCAGGAGTAGGCAGAATTTGATTGTGGACTCTTTACTCTCCTTTTCTTTCTTTTCCCTTAGACTGTGCTTCCTACTTGTTTGTGGTCTAGGGCCCTGTGTACCCTGAGGGCACAGAGCTTCTTGACTATGGTTTTTCATTCTCCCCACCCATGTCCTTGCTTCAAGTCTCACTCCATTAAAAGCAAGTCATCTGATGAAATCCTGAGTTGGCTGGCTAGTTCTCTCTCACTCAGTTTGGAAAAGTAACACAAATACTCTTTCGGTCAGAAATGAGAGGGCGCTGAGAGCAGAAGTAAAAAATTTGTGAAAACAACAGTTTCATCTCAGAGTTTATAAAGGATAAACACAGAGCGCTGGTTAAGAATTAAAATTCTAACCAATCATTTGAAGTCAATTTAGGTCTCTGGTACAGAGGAGTTAGATATGTAGTTGTGTAAACAAGGCAGGGACACACAGACCTTTATGTGTCATAATTATACAAGTATAATTACACTTAGACAAAAAGCTGATTGTGTATCAACTTGGAACTTTTATTCAGAGAGGTATGCTTAGATGAGGCCTAACTGGATGGGATGCGCTATGGCCTGCCTTCAGTAGAGGGGACCCCTGCCTTGTAACAGTCTCCATATGGCACAGGGCAGGGGAACATCTATAGGACTGTCTGACAGTGGAAGGTCTCTGAGTGGGGATGTGGCCTTGTTAGAAAGGGGGAGCCTCCAGCTCAGGGGTTGGTGTCAGTCTCATCTGTTGAGCTAAATCAGGCCTGCTGAGCCAGATTAACTGAGCTACCGAAAGAGGGGAGGAAAAGAGCCTCCTGAGTCTTCTGAATTTGATTCTCCAACTGCTGAGTGCTGGGAAAGCCTGGAGATGTAGTTAGAGAACAACTCTCAGTCTTTAAAGAGTCACTGAAAAGAGGTGTCTTAGAAGGTGGAGCACATGCAGATATTCTTCCACTCAAAAGAAAAGATTGGGACTTCCCTGGTGGTCCAGTGGTAAAGAATCCGCCTTCCAGTGCAGGGGACTCAGGTTCGATCCCTGGTCAGGGAACTAAGATCCCACATGCTGCGGGGCAGCTAAGCTCGTGCGCCACAACTAGTGAGCTCACACGCCTCAACGAGAGAGCCTGCATGCCACAAGCTACAGAGCTCACATGCCCTGGAGCCCGTGTGCCACAACTAGAGAGAGAAAACCCCACACACCACAACTAGAGAGATGCCCGGGCGCCACAACGAAAGATCCCGCATGCCTCAGCCAAGACCCCGTGTTCCACAACTAAGACCCGACGCAGCCAAATAAATAAATTAAATAAATAAATATTAAAAAAAAAAAGATTGAGGTGGATAGTGGAGGAAGACTGTATGCTACATGCATATGAGACTGGTGAACTTGATACCTGATAACAGTAGCTCCAATAATAGCCACTGTTATTGAGCACCAAGTGTGTGTCAGGTCAGTTACTGGGGACTCCAGATGCATTGTCATTTAGCTTTTCATGAGCTGAATTGTTCTTTCTGCCTTACACCTTGAGGAGATGTGGTGTGATGTAGCAGGCAGTAACTTCTGGCTGGGTGTCCATGGACTATAGGTTTTCTCTGAATGGAGAGAGAAAAACAGTTGCTAACGTTTCTTTAAAATGTTAAACAGATACCATATTACCCAGCATCTTCACTCTAAGGCATTTACTGAAAAGCAGTGAAAGCATATGACCAAAACTTGTACTTAAATGTTCATAGCAGCATTATTCACAATAGCCCCAAACTGGAAATAGCCCAAATGCCCATCAGCTGGTGAATGGATAAACAAATTGTCGTATATCCAGATAATGGAATACTACTCAGCAATTTAAAAGGAACAAACTACTGTGTGGATGAACCTCAAAAGCATTGTACTAGGTTAAAGAAACCAAACACCAAAAGCTGTGTAATGACAGTGGGAATGTACTTGACACTACTGAACTGTACACTTAAAAATGGTTAAATAGTAAGTTTCATGTTATGTATATTTTACCACATTTCTTTTCAAAAGGTACGTAATTATGATTCTGTTAGTACAAAATTCTAGAAAAGGCAAAACTGTAGTGACAGAAAGCATATCTAGTGGCTGTCAGAGACCAGGGCTCAGGGAGGGATTCACTATAACAGGGCATGAGGAAACTTTCTGGGAATGATGCTAACGTTCTATATTTTGATTCTGGTGGTAGTTATGCAACTGTATACATTTGTCAAAATCCACGGAATCATATGCTTAAAGTTGATGAGTTTTATTGTTGGTAAATTATAGTTCAATAAAACTTATGTAGAAGAAAGAGAGGAGAAAAAATGGCTAGGAATTTGAAGGAGTTAAAAAATTCTCTTAGTAAATTATTAGAAGATTTTTCTCTGCTTTCTAAAAAACTGTGTGCCAGATCATAAGGTAGGGGAAATATATTGTCTTTACTTCCCTCATTGGGATACATGAAAATGTTTAGTTACTGCGAACAATAGATAGTGCATTTAGGGTCTACAAAATTACTTAAAAGTTGCCTTAGTGAGAATATTACCAACAGTCAATATTCCCAGAGCTAGAAGGAGACTGCTTTCCTACGAGTGGTCCTTTTTGGATTGAGCTTTGCTTACTTGCCACCTAGAGGGGTGATTCAGTTGTGGTATTCCATTGCACTTTTTTTTTTTTTTTTAGAATCAGTTAAGATTTATTGAATTCTTACTATGTCCAAGGTTTATGATAAATATTTTACTTTTTTTTTAACATCTTTATTGGAGTATAATTGCTTTACAATGGTGTGTTAGTTTCTGCTTTATAACAAAGTGAATCAGTTATACATATACATATGTTCCCATATCTCTTCCCTCTTGGCGTCTCCCTCCCTCCCACCCTCCCTATCCCACCCCTCTAGGTGGTCACAAACCACCTAGCTGATCTCCCTGTGCTATACGGCTGCTTCCCACTAGCTATCTATTTTACGTTTGGTAGTGTATATATGTCCATGCCACTCTCTCACTTTGTCACAGCTTATCCTTCCCCCTCCCCATATCCTCAAGTCCATGCTCTAGTAGGTCTGTGTCTTTATTCCCATCTTAACCCTAGGTTCTTCATGACATTTTTTTCCCCTTAGATTCCATATATATGTATTAGCATACAGTATTTGTCTTTCTCTTTCTGACTTACTTCACTCTGTATGACAGACTCTAGGTCTATCCACCTCACTACAAGTAACTCAATTTCATTTCTTTTTATGGCTGAGTAATATTCCATTGTATATATGTGCCACATCTTCTTTATCCATTCATCTGTTGATGGACACTTAGGTTGCTTCCATGTCCTGACTATTGTAAATAGAGCTGCAATGAACATTTTGGTACATGACTCTTTTTGAATTATGGTTTTCTCAGGGTATATGCCCAGTAGTGGTATTGCTGGGTTGTATGGTAGCTCTATTTGTAGTTTTTTAAGGAACCTCCATACTGTTCTCCATAGTGGCTGTATCAATTTACATTCCCACCAACAGTGCAAGAGGGTTCCCTTTTCTCCACACCCTCTCCAGCATTTATTGTTTGTAGATTTTTTGATGATGGCCATTCTGACTGGTGTGAGATGATATCTCATTGTAGTTTTGCTTTGCATTTCTCTAATGATTAGTGATGTTGAGCATCCTTTCATGTGTTTGTTGGCAGTCTGTATGTCTTCTTTGGAGAAATGTCTATTAAGGTCTTCGGCCCATTTTTGGATTGGGTTGTTTGTTTTTTTGTTATTGAGCTTCATGAGCTGCTTGTAAATTTTGGAGGTTAATCCTTTGTCAGTTGCTTCATTTGCAAATATTTTCTCCCATTCTGAGGGTTGTCTTTTGGTCTTGTTTATGGTTTCCTTTGCTGTGCAAAAGCTTTTAAGTTTCATTAGGTCCCATTTGTTTATTTTTGTTTTTATTTCCATTTCTCTAGGAGGTGGGTCAAAAAGGATCTTGCTGTGATTTATGTCATAGAGCGTTCTGCCTATGTTTTCCTCTAAGAGTGTGATAGTGTCTGGCCTTACATTTCCATTGCACTTTGATGTCAACTTATTTTTGGCTTAAAATTTTTAAAACACCATAAGTTTGATCGAAATATCACATCTATATCTTTTCTCACCAGCCCCCCTTCCCCATTCTCGTCAGATTCTGTACTTGTTTTCTTAGACTTTGTTCTCATTAATCTTTCCATGATATTTGATATTATTATTCCCTCATTCTCAAAAGCTTCCTCTCCCTTGCTCTCTGGGAATAGTGTACTCTAGTGATTTTCTTTCTACTAGAGAAATGATTTCATTATCTCTTTGGCTGGTGTATCTTTGTCCTTAGGTCCCTTATGAGAACAGAGCTCATTGCCCCATTCTTTCTAGGCTTGCCCCTTGGGATATCTTACCCTATCCTATGATTATTTGGTGTATCTCAAATTTCTTGTCCCAAGGTCGCTATTAAGTCTTGTCTGTTATTTCCAGCTACCTCCAGGGTATTTATTTTCATCATTCTTTTTCGACTTAACACTGCCCAAACTAAACATGTTCCCTTTTCTTCCATGTCCTCGCCCATTCTGGGGTTCTCCATGACTTTGAGACACTGCCATTCTTTCTCCCTCAGGTTTAAAACCTGAATCTCTCGTGTTCTTTTTTTCTTCCATGTCTTCTCATCAGTTACTGTTCGAATCTTTTATATTTCCTGTGGGCTGTCTCCCTTACTTTAAGTCTTTTGGTATCTCTTTAGCCTGTGTCCTTATTGTTAGAGAGCCTATGGCACTTTTTTCAGTGAAAGCTGCTGGTCAGTATGACAAGGTTTCACAATTTTGAGAGCCACTCTGTCCCCAAATGCATGTCTCAGAACGCTATGAAATGACTGAGTCACTGGATTCCAGAGTTTGACTTACTCTCCCAGTACACCTCTTGGGATGCTTTGGAAAATCTTGGTGTGTCCTTTTGTGTGTACAGTGTTACGTTGCTGCCACCGTCTCTGCTTTTTTCAATCACAAACAGCTTTTCCTTCTCTCATGAGTATATAAGTGTGCGTCCCGTGCACCCCACAGATTCCTGTTTTTTGTAACTTTGTGATACCTTGGGATAACTTAAGATTTGCTGCCTTTGTGCTCTCCCTGAGCAGTTCCTTATTTCTCCTCCTTATACAGTACTACCTTAATCTTCCAACTGAAAAGGAAAAATGAAGTACCTGAGATTGCGTATTTTCATTCCTATTAATCACGGAATATGTGTGTCTGTTTTTACACCTCTTGTATTTTCCTCTCTGATTTTACTTCGGAATTAATAAGATTTTTTGGTAAATTCTCACCCAATGACCTGCATTCTTTGATAGCATTTTTATAAGTTACTTTGTAGGTTGGGTTGCATGGTTTAAGATGTGTGGGAGCATTTTGTTAACGAGAAGAAGGACTGATGAAGTACCGGCTATAGTATTCCTCACTTGCTCTTCCCAAAGAGGGGGACTGGCCACAGCCTGGATGTCTCCAAATTTAACTACATCCTCAGAAATAAGATATTCACACTTATTTTTCTTTCTCCTTATTTTGGTGGTGAGCGATCTGCTTTAGAAGTGAAGAGTTGATGAGCTATTTCAGTGAATAAAGTATTTTAAGGTGTGTTATTTCAGTTATCTTTTCATTAGAGAAATTTAAAGAACAGTTTAGTAAATCTATTTCAAGTTTTCAATACAAGATTTTTATGTTTCTCTGAAATAAAATGAAAAAAGCATTCTCAGGCCATTGGAAAAATTGAAGCTATTATCAGATTTGGATAAAGTAGCCAGAAGCCTAGGAATATTGATTTTTCTGAATCACAGTATGATACTGTGTTTATTTTCTTTCCCTTTTATCTTTGGACGTTCTAGAGGGGTGTTTGATGCTTCCCTCAAAATGGCTGGCTTCTACGGATTATACACCTGGCTGACTCATACTATATTTGGCATCAATATTGTCTTCATACCATCAGGTAACAACTGTATCATAACTTCTGCTGTCCTCTATTTAAGGAACATTAAGTCATTTTACATATACTGTCAGCTTCCTTAAATTTAAAATGCTAAATTTTGAGATCTAATCTAGTCCAGATTAGGAGCAGAAATATGATCTGGAATGTTTATTTATTGCTGTATCCCCAGTAGTTAAAACAATACCCAGCACATAGGAAGCACTGCATAAATAACAAATACTTATTTCTTAATTGATCATACTGTTCTGGAAAGGAATGAGTGTAAAGTAAGGTCCTTCAGTTAGCAGAGTTATTTTTGGTGTTTTTATTGAAATTACACTTCATTTTTATTAGAAAGAAGCAAGGTAAAGAATATATGTTCTTATCCGAGATTTAGAAACTAATTTCTGATTTGGCTTTGGAATCAGTACAAATATTTGACCAGTGCTCTATAGTTATATCATAGGACTGTACAGTTGTCCTTTGGTATCCCTGAGGGTATGGTTTCAGGACCCCCTGAGGGTACCAAATTCTGCGGATGCTCAGGTCCTTTGGCCCTCTGTATTTGCAGGTTCCACATCTGAGGATATGGAGGGCCACCTGCATACGTATTAACTAACCATTGATTGAGAATAACAACTGTGGGACACTAAAATTTTGTTGCTTAAGAACAGATTCATGAAGTAAACACACACTTCAGAAAGATTTTCATGATCCAGTTTGAAGATCTTGGACCTCATTCAACTAGCAGATTCAGTTAAACAGGGCATATCATTCCCCTAAAATTTGAGTTTGTATTTGTTTAACTTGTTCTGGTGGAAATTTTTAAGTAGTAGGAGCTAGTGATTAGATTCTGCTGTCTTGTTATTGCTTTGCTGATGATAAGTTGCTTTTTCTTCTTTTAATCTTTATTAGCTTTAGCAGCAATCCTTGGAGCAGTGCCGTTTCTAGGCACATATTGGGCAGCAGTACCTGCAGTTCTAGACCTGTGGCTTACACAAGGCTTAGGATGCAAAGCCATCTTACTGTTGGTTTTTCATCTCTTGCCGACATACTTTGTAGATACTGCCATCTATTCTGATATATCAGGGTAAGTATTCCACAGAACTTCTGAAGTTGGTGATGAATCATATCCAGGAATTTCTTTGGCCTTTTTTAAGAAGATTTTATTTTTTTCCTTTTGGGCATGGGAGAAAGGACTGGTGGTAGGGTTTTCAGTGAAGTAATCTTTTGTGATCCCACTGATATAATCAAAGTTTAATTTAATTAATATCATTTGCAAGGTATGCTATTTTGTTATAAGTTTTATTTACAATACATGAGACTAAAAATTGTGAATAATCCTCTGGTTTAGTGACATTTAACCTAGGAAAAAAGAATTACTGTACATACTTCAAAATAAAAATATTTTAAGTACAATAACAAGTTAGTAGTTATTTTCAGAACTTCTTTGCTTTCAGAGAAACACATTATTAGGTTCTAAGTTTGAGGATTTCCACGTAAAATGAAACCTCATCAAGTTCGTATCTGACAAGCAGTGCTTTCTTACTTTATATATTATAGTATGGTTCTATGATGAATGCAGATTAAATTTAAGGCAGAAGCCAAACTTTGGCAATGTAATAAATATCTGTTTTTGTAGGTTTTGATGTCTCTTAGAAATTGCATTCAGTAAATCAAGCTGATTCTCATTTAGTCACGTATCCAGATTAACATTGCTTATTACAATCTAGGATGTGACAAATATTGAATTTTATTTAGCTACTCAAATTCAGAATATGGCCCACTGAAACTATCATAATAGTTAATATTTTAAATTTTCTTTAAGTAAAACTCATCACAATAAGCGTAGACAGGGTCTAAGTTTACAGGAAGAGGACCCTTCAGTTAATTTGAAATTATGAAGAGACCAGTCATATGCTACCTTGTTTTCTCTCTAGTAAGTTAAAATAGAAAATAAATGATATAGAACAACTAAGAAGCCCCAAAGTTCCAGAGCAACAAGAAACAAGCAACTCCATAAGCAAGCCTTAGGGGAACTTTTTTGCCTAAAACTTAAAGATAACAGGAGAACTTCATAGTGAGCTTAACTAACATTTAATAGTTGAAATTTAAACCATAAGAGTAGTTACATGATTTATAGTTAAGTGTTTTCATTTCTTTAAACTTTGCTGTAAATTTTATATCAGGGTTTTTAGCTAGAATTTAAGACTTAGATATAGTTCTATCTTAATAAGAAAGTAACGCCTTATTTAACCAACATCATTAGGAAATGAAAAATTTTACGTAACTTGCTTTATTTTATTTTGTAATAAATTAAGCTTTTATTTAAAAGCTCCCACACTTTTTTTTTTTAAGCTTTAAGCATTTTTGATAAAAATTTTCCTTAAATGTATTGTTTAGGGAAAATGCTTGCTTACATAGTGTAACATGGAATATTGCCCTAAATCCTTTTTGGAATGAAGAAGACAAATAAATTACAAATATAATTTATTGGTTTCCTGAAGACTAGCTCACCTTAAATGTTACTGAATTGTAATACAGTACAGGATATCCTTCCAAGGTATTTAGTTATTTTCCCTTCACTAAATTGTTCTAATCATCTGTGTTTAGAAACTAGAAACAAACAAAATATACCTTATTTCTAAGTCCGTCTTATGTCAGTGGTCATATGTTATTATCAGTGTGCTGTGCTGCTGTAATCTACAGGTATGCCTCATTTTATTGTACTTCACTTTATTGCGCTTCGCAGATACTGCTTTTTTTTTTTTTTTTAAACAAATTGAAGGTTTGTGGCAACACTGTGTTGACCAAGTCTATTGACACCATTTTTCCAACAGCATTTGCTCACTTTGTGTCTCTGTGTCATTTTGGTAATTCTTGCAATACTTCAGACTTTTTTATTATGTTTTTTATGATGATCTGTGATCAGTGATCTTTGATGTTACTATTGTAATTGTATTGGGGTGCTATGAACTACACCCATATAAGATGGCAGACAATTGATAAATGTCGTATGTGTTTTGACTGCTCCACCAACCAGCCGTTCCCTTATCTTCTCCCTCTCCTTGGGTCTCCCTAGTCCTTGAGATACAGCAATATTGAAATAAGGCCAATTAATACCCTTACAGTGGCCTCTAGGTGTTCAAGTGAAAGGAAGAGACAGACATCTCTCACTTAAATCAAAGGCTAGAAATGATTAAACTTAGTGAAGAAGGTATGTTGAAAGCTAGGCCTCTTGAGTCAGTTAGCCAAGTTGTGAATGTAAAGAACAAGTTCTTGAAGGAAGTGAAAAGTGCTATTCCAGTGAACACACACATGGTAAGAAAGCAAAGCAGCCTTTTCGCTGATACGGAGAAAGCTTTGGTATTCTGGATGGAAGATCAGACCAGCCACAACATTCCCTTAAGCCAGAGCCTAATCTGGAGAAAGACCCTAACTCTTCTCAACCCTGTGAAGGCTGTGAGGGGTGAGGAAGCTGCAGAAGAAACGTTTGAAGCTAGCAGAGGTTGGTTCGTAAGGTTTAAGGAAAGAAGCTGTCTCCAGAACATAAAAGTGCAAGGTAAAGCAGCAAGTGCTGATGTAGAAGCTGCAGCAAGTTATCCAGAAGGTCTAGCTAAAGAGAAATAATGAAAGTGGCTACATTAAACAGACTTTCAATGTAGACGAAACAACTTTCTCTTGGAAAAAGATGCCACCTAGGACTTTCAACGCCTGGCTTCAAAGCTTGAAAGGACAGGCTGGCTCTATTGCTAGGGGCTAATGCAGCTGGTGACTTTAAATTGAAGCCAGTGCTCATTTACCATTCCAAAAATCCCAGGGCCCTTAAGAATTGTGCTAAATCTACTCTGCCTGTGCTCGAGAAATGAAACAACAAAACCTCGATAACAGCACATCTATTTGCAACATGGTTTACTGAATATCTTAAGCCTACTCTTGAGACCTACTGGTCAGAAAAAAATGATTCCTTTCAAAATACTTTGGCTTGGGCTTCCCTGGTGGCGCAGTGGTTGGGGGTCCGCCTGCCGATGCGGGGGACGCGGGTTTGTGCCCTGGTCCGGGAGGATCCCACATGCTGCGGAGTGGCTGGGCCCGTGAGCCATGGCCACTGGGCCTGCGCATCCGGAGCCTGTGCTCCGCAACGGGAGAGGCCACGGCAGTGAGAGGCCCGCGTACCGCAAAAAACAAAAACAAAAACAAAACAAAACAAAAAAATACTTTGGCTTATTTGACAATGTACCCAGTCACCCAAGACCTCTGATAGAGATGTGCAATGAGGTTAATGTTGTTTTCATGCCTGTAATACAACATCCATTCTGCAGCCTGTGGTTCAAGGAGTAATTTCAACTTTCAAGTCTTATTATGTAAGACTTTACCCAGATCCTCTGATGGATCTGGGTAGAGTCAATTGAAAACCTTCTGGAAAGCATTCAGCATTCTAGACGCCATTAAGAACACTCGTATTTCATGGGAAGAGGTCAAAATATCAACATTAACAGAAGTTTGGAAGAAGTTGATTCCAACCCTCATGGATAACTTTGAGGGGTTCAAGACTTCAGTGGAAGAAGTAACTGCAGATGTGGTGGAAATAGCAAGAGAACTAGATTTAGAAGTGGAGTCTGAAGATGTAACTGAATTACTGCAATCTCATGATAAAACTTTAATTTTCCAAGAAAGTGGCTTCTTGTGATGAGATCTACTTCTGGTAAAGATGCTGTGAAGATGGTTGAAATGGCAACAAAGGATCTAGTGTATTACATAAACTTGGTTGATAAAGCAGAAGCAGGGTTTGAAAGGATTAACTCCCATATTGAAAGAAGTTCTGTGGTGGGTAAAATGCTCTCAAACAGCATTGCGTGCTACAGAAAAATCATCTATGAAAGGAAGAGTCAGTGGATGCAGCAAAACTTCATTGTTGTCTTGTTTTGAGAAATTGCCACAGCTGCCCCTGCCGTCAGCAACCAATCACGCTGATCAGTCAGCAGCCGTCACTATCGAGACAAGACTCGCCACTAGCAAAAAGATTACAATTTGCTGAAGGTTTACACGATAGTTAGCATTTTTACCAATCAGGTATTTTTAAATTAACGTATGTATATTTTTTTAGACGTAATGCTATTGTATACTTAAAAGACTACAGTACAGTGTGGACATAATTTTTATATACTCTGGGAAACCAGAAATTTCATGTGACTCACTTTATTGTGAGATTTGGCTTTATTATGGTGGTCTGGAACCAAACCTGCAGTATCTCTGAGGTCTGCCTGTGTCTTATTTCATTCCAGTTATGTCAGTGACACTGTGATAAGCTGGAAGACAGTTATGACTCTCCTATGAAATAAAAATCTTGGGCTTTTTATCAAATATTTTCCTCATGAGGCCTTTTATCACTACCTGTGTTAAAATCTGTGTTTTAGGAGGTTGCCAGAAGTCTAACTTATGAATAACAGGGATGTCATTGTATTGTTATCATCTTTATAAAAAAAAGCATAATTAGTTGAACTACACACTTAATTGTGCCCACTCAATTTTTCTAGATGGAGGTAAACCTAACAGGTAGATTATATAACGAGTCCTAAGCTGACATTAACCCACCTCAGACAGCCCTGTAATGGTACCTGTTAACATTGCTGACTTCACTCCTTCAGTTGCTGGACCTATAAAAAGGCAAACGTCACACATGTAGGCAAGAAAATTTTTGCATCTTGTTATCTGCATTGAGGTAATCTGAAGAAAGCTGATAATGCAATCAAAAGGCAGGTGTATTACAGAATGAACATTGTGTTAGAGAATGTATTTCCGACTTACTCCAAGGTTTATGTTTGTTAAAAGTCATGAGTAATCTGTGTGCTCTTTATTCCAGAGGTGGCCATCCTTACTTGACAGGCTTGGCAGTGGCTGGTGGAGCGTACTACCTGGGCCTGGAAGGAGCAATCATTGGGCCCATACTTCTCTGCATACTTGTGGTCGCTTCCAATATCTATAGTGCTATGTTAATGAGTCCCACGAATTCAGTACCCACACCAAACCAGACCCCGTGGCCTGTTCAGACTCAGCGGTGAGTTACAGCAGAATGATCATAAACTGTGTATGAAATTGAACTAACCTGTCTTATTATTTTCCACCTGCATACAGTCTGTTAGGATACAGAGTATTTCAGTTCCTCTGCTCTACTAAAGATTGAAGACACTAAGTAAATAGAAATCATTTGTGTGTAGACTTTTGGGTTTCACATATCAGGAACATTTAAAAACCGATTGGGTCAGAATTGTTAATGTCATGAAAAACCAAAAATAAATAAATTTTAAAAGACCCTTTTGAGACAGTGGTATACTAGATTGAAGGAGACTTAGGAAATAGGACAACCAAATGCAGTGCATGGGTCCATGACAGGATCCTGGATTGGGGAATGGAGAGGATCTATAAAGAACATCTCTGAAGCAGTTAGAGAAATTGATTATGGACCATATGTGAAATAATATTATATTGATATTAAATTTCTTAGGTCTGACAGTGATACTTCGGTTATGTAGCAGAATATCCTTTAGGGATGAGATGTCAAACTGAGAGGGAGAAAATGACTGTAGCAAAATGTTCACAACTGGTGAATCTAGATGAAGGACAGACATATGGCTGTTAATTGTACTATTTCAATTTTTCTGTAGGTTTATTTATATACTATTTAATTTGTATATATTTATTTATATACTGTAGTATTCCAGTGTGTGGATATACCACAATTTATTTATTCATTGTAGTATTGATGGACATTTGGGTAGTGTCCAGTTTAGGACTGTTATGAATCAGGCTGCTATGAACTTTCTGGTACATGGCTTTTGGTGAACATGAGTACTTACTTCAGGTGCGTATATAGCAGCAGAGGAATGGCTGGGACTACATCTGGTTTAACTTTAGTGGATACTTGCAAAACAGTTTTTCTATGTGGCTGTACCAGAAATTACATTTTAACAACAGAAAAGTAAGAAGGACTTTTAATGAAAAACTAAGTCTCAGAATACAGGATTTTAACTTTCCAGAGACCATACTGCATTGCCCTTGTTATTTTCAGTTGGAAAAGCATTTTTTTGTTGCCTATTCTAGTGTAATTAAGGAGTCATTAACAAGTTGATTCTGAAAATGTATTTAGTGAAACTATATTTTTATTTGAAATTCTTCTAAAATGTTCTGCTTATTTCATTTTAAGTGCTGTATTTTGTGAAGAAAGACATAGTCCTTTAACCCAAAACAAGTAGAATAACGTTTCTGAGTTAGAGCTAGTCGGTCAAAGGGCCATCTTAGTTAATTCTAGGCACTTATTTGATGGCAGTGAAATATCAGTTTCCTGAAGAAGAATGAAAAGAAGAGATACTTAGAGGTTTTAACAAAGACGTCACCAGTTTGGGGGTGGTTACACTATGATATCCTTTCCTGCCTTTGCTCTTAAAGGCAGGTACTGGGTTCCTGAGAAGTCAGTGGACAGTTACTTGAAAGCAGTAGAGAGCATTTGCTGAGTGGATACCGTATTCCTTGGGCTCACGAAACAAGAAGTAAAAAGAAAATTGGTTGATTGATATTTTGCTGTTATTTTAGAAAAAGACTTCTGATGATTCCAGGTTGGTAGAGCAAGAGTTAGTTTCTAAGGTGAAACAAAAGAAGCTAATATGAATCCTTCTAGAGGCGAGTAACCCCTTTCCCCTGGTCCCCTTCTGAGGGCAGAATGTTGTTAATTAAGTGGTATGGGGGTTTGAAAAAATAATGTAAGGACCAATATAGCTGTAATCTTTTTCCTTCGAAGTTATGGATGTATATAATTTAAAAGAGTCAAAAATTTCTGTAAAGCTTGTGAAAAAGAGCAGTCCTTTGCCTTCTCCCTGCCCCTTCCTTTCCTCTCTAAGAGGAACCACTTTCGACTCTATCTGATATTTACCTCCATATCTTGAAATTGTGTTTATTTCTTGATTTTTTTCATGTATTGGCACTGTTTACTTCCCATTTGGAAAGTGAGAAATTATCTCTTTTACTAACCATCCGCCCGATATTACTAAACTGTGATATTGGTTAGATCAGTATTCAGTGTTTACATTATTATGGCTCTGTAAATTACATTCATATTTAAGCCTTCTTGTATATTGTCTATAGTTCCTTACCTATACAACATTTTGCTTTCCTTTGTGTTATAAAGATACCGTTTTTTATTTGCTTTGTTTTCTGTGAACTTATAATTAGTCCAATGCCAGGCTTTGCACCAGGTATTTACCTCTCCTCTCACTCAGCATACTGAGTTGCGTCTGGTTTGCTGTAAGTGTTATCTTCCTGAAGAACTCGCTCCTGGATTGTTCTGATCTGCTCCAGCAGAGTTGTACAGCTGTCACCCTGGGGATTCCCTCAGCTCTCCCCTCTGTTGGAATCCTTATTTCCCATATGATTTCCCAATATTGTTTTCTTTCTTGATTTATTCCTGCTTTTTGTTGGAGCACATCCTCCTGTAGATTTTTGGGAAAGAATGCATGGGAGGTAAATTTGGGGGACGATACATGTCTGAAAAGGCTTCTAAAGTCATACTTACTCAATAGTTTGCCTGGGTAGAGAATTCTATGTTTAAAATTTTTTCCCTTTAGAACTTTATTTCTTCATTGTTTTCTAGCTTTCACGGTTGTTAAAATTCTGAAGCCTTTCTGGTTCCTGATTCTTTGTAATTTAACTGTTTGAAAACCTATAGGATCTTTTTTGTTGTTTTTAATCTACTTTGTTGTTGTTGTTCCAATTGGCACTTGTATCAAGTGCCTTTGTGACCTTTAAAACTGGAAATTTATGTTCTGTGCTTCTGAAATTTTTCTTCAGTTATTTTATTAATGATTTCCTTCTCTCCCTTTTATTTTGGTGCTGACCCGCATACACTGTTCATATCAATTTTTAACCTTTTCTCTGATGTTCTTCTGGTTCTGTCTTTTTGGCTCCCATTTTCTGGGTGATTTCTCCAACTTTATCTTCTAACACCTTCTTAGAGGTCTCCATTTCTGCTGTCATATTTTTGGGGGGGGTCTGGTTTATTGAGGTATTATTTGTATAAATAAAATTTATCTTTTTTGGCATATAGGTCTGTGTTACTTTTCTGTGATACATAACAAATTTCCACTAACTTAGTGGCTTAAAGCAACATACATTTATATTAAAGTCCATGAGTCAGGAGTACAGGCATAATTCAGCTGGGTCTTCTACTTAGGATCTGCCAAGGCTGTGGTCAAGATGTAAGCTTGGGCTGGGATTTCATCTGCAGATTGGGGAGCCCTCTTCCAAGCTTGCCTGTTGTTGGCAGAATTCCTTTGCTTGCAGTTGTAGAACTGAGGCTTGTAGTTTCTAGAGGCTGCCCCTTTCCATAGGCATTTCATTAACGTGATGCTTGCTTCTTCAAGGCCAGCAGGAGAGTATTTTTCTGACTTCTGTCTCTGACTGCTAAGACCCTTTCGTAAAGGGCTCACCTGATTAGACCTAGCCCACTGAACATATTGCCATTTTGATTAAAGTCAATTGCTTAGGGACCTTGATTACATCTGTAATATCCCTTCACCTTCACCATATTAACACAACATAATCACAATAGCAGGTGTCGGATATTTTTGACTCCTGGCTTATGTTAAGAGTGAACTACTCAGGATCTGTGGGTTGGTTGCTATGTGTACATTATGGTATTATTACCTGTGGGTTGGTTATGATATTACCATAATATAATCTGCCAGGACCATTGTCTTGTGCAACCCTTGATGTCAGTGCTTTTTGGTTTCCCTTTGGGGCTGCTAAATTCCTCAGAGAAAGATCTTTTAATCTCCTGCCCAGAGTTTGACAGCTTGGTCTTACTGCTTTTTAAATACACTTTAAAGCAGCCCTTCTGTGTTTAGTCCCACCTTCAACCCCACTTCCAAAGTTACTTGATATCGCCAATTCCTGAGCCTTATGGGCAATTTTGCTAAATAACTCCTGGCTTAGGATTCAGCTTTTTAGGTTATGCTGGGTCATAGCAGTTGTTCATCTCCTTTCCATCTTCTAAAAATTTGTTGCTCTTAACCTCTTATGTTCTTTTTTTCTCCTCTTTTTTCAGGTAGGTTTATGCCTTTAAAAAAACACTTTTTACTGGCATTCTAGTGGGGTTTTGAGAAGGCCTGAAGGAACTATGTGTTCAACACAGCACTTTCTAGTAGAAAGTCTAAATGACCTCTTAAATAGTAACAAACAACCACCACTGATATTTATTGGGACTCAGCATGCCAAGTTCTGTGATAAAACTTTACCTGTGTTGTCTTATTTTACTTAATCTGTCCAATGTTTTCATGTGAGGTTAGGAAAGATTGTTTTCCATATTTTATAAATGAAGAAATCAGGGCTTAGAGAGGTTAACTTGCCTCTAGTCACATAGTAATAAGCAGGTGAGCTGGTGTGTTACAACTAAAGATCTTTCTTTTCCTTAATCATCTCCCCCCTCCACCCCCCACAAGATAAAACATTCTCCTCTGTTTCCTTCCTCAGTAGATGTTACCCTCTAATTATATGTGCCAGTGTGAGGTCATCCTTATGACTTTCCATCTCCTCAGTAACCATCTATACCAAGTCCTATCAGTTTTATCTCAAATCTGTCCTTTCCCCTTTTTCCCCAGTTCCACCTGCCCTGAGCCCAGCTGTTAGGTTTCTCACCGGGACTGCTGCAGGCATCTCAGTCTCCCAGCCGGTCTCTCAGTGTCCACTCTTACTGTCCTCCAGTCCCTTTTCCATACTGCAGCGGATGTTTTCTTTTCAGAATGGAGGCAGATCTGGTTGTGCTTACCAAAACTGGCCTCCCATTGTTCTTACAAGGAAGATCAAAATCCTTCCAAGGCCCTGCATGATCTACCTGTGTCTGCTTCACGAATTCTGAAACACTTTCCCCTGTCTGAGCTGCAGCCACATTGGCTTTGTGTCAGGGCCTCAGTGACACCAGCTCCATTCAAACTCTAGGACTTCAAGCACGCTGCTTTCTCTGTCTGGACACTCTCCCCCTCCCCCATCTTTCCTTGCCTAGTTAACTCCTAATCATTGTTCAGATCGCAACTCAAGTGTCAGTTCATGGGAGCAGCTTTCCCTACCCCCAAGATTAAGTTACATCCTTCTGCTAGTTTAATGCTCTTACAGATAGCACCTTGTACCTTTCCTTTCTCCTACGACTTTCACTTATACACTTGATTCTTTGTCTTTTCCCGCTTGACTGTGGTTGCTCTTACTGCGGGGTCATGTCCATGTTAGTTACTGGTGTATCCACCGCACCTGTCAACCTTGGAAAGTGCTCTCTTCCTAGTTGAAGGAATGAATGGGCTGTGAGGGAATAGTCTCTACAGAGGCATGAGCTGTGGAAGGGTTTGGCTTGTCTTAGGGACTCTCAGTGTGAGAATGGAGGGTGGATTGTTCATTCCATTAGGCAGATATACTTTCTGATTGCAGATGGAGGCACTGGTGGCTGAGAAGACCCATTTGCACGGCTATTTCTATGTACTGCCATGTATCTTCGGATGGATGAATGACTGTCCACCTAAGGAAAGATGAAGGAGGGTGGACCCTTTTTCTCTGCTTCTCACTGTTGATCGTGGTGGTTGCACTATTTCACAAGGGTGAATGTCGCAGACACAGCACAACTTTGGGCTCCCAACTATTTTGGCCTTGATTCAATAATCAGAACCTATTGCTTCCCCTGTTCTCTATTAACACTGGGGCTGTTTGGGAGGTGTGGGGAAGAATCAAAACACCCCGCAGTCACACATTTTCAAGTACTTTCTTGATTTTTGGACAGGATAATCAGACTCGATTTGATGTACTTATTTCACTCCTACCAAAAACTGAGCAGCAATCTCTGAATGTTAAAGCTCAGAAAAACCTGTAAGGAGAAGGTAAGGGCATGTCGCAGGAACTCCTGTGGGAACGCTCTTACCTGTATTCAAGTTTTCCTTTGCCCTCTGTCATACCTTGTTATGACCGGAGGTGACAGCTGGAATGTGGCCCTTTAGGAACTCAGCTTTATCTTTTTCTAGGATAGAGTAATTAGTAACTCATTGCTGTTTTTAGAAGCATTATCTTAACCTGACTGTGATTATCTTTCATGATTTAATACCCAAAGTTCAATCAAAGTTCAGTATTTTTTCATAAAAGAAATTACAAATGGTCCCCAACTTAAGAAGGTTTAACTTATGACTTTTTCAACTTTGTGATGCTGTGAAAGTGATACACATTCAGTAGAAACTGTACTTAAACTTTGAATGTTGGTTTTTTCCTGGGCTAGTGATATGTGGTACGATACTCTCTCTCGTGATGCTGGGCAGCGGCAGCCCGCAGCTCCTAATCAGCCACACAATCAGGTAAAGAAACAACTGATAGGCCTACAATCATGCAGTACCCAGACAGCCGTTCTGTTCTTCACTTTCAGTGCAGCATTCAGTAAATTACGTGAGATATTCAACACTTTATTATAAAACTGGCTTTGTGTTAGATGATTTTGCCCAACTGTAGGCTAATGTAAGTGTTCTGAGCATGTTTAAGGTAGGCTTGGCTAAGCTATGATGTTTCTTAGGTTAAGTGTATTAAATGCTTTTTGACTTAGGATATTTTCAACTTACAGTGGGTTTATTGGGATGTAATATGATGGTCAAGAAAGTCAAGAAAGATCAGTATTTGGCAGTTAAGCTACGGTGTAACACATCCTACTTTTTATAGAGCAAGGAGTTATTTTTGTCTTTGCAAAATAAGATATGAAGATGTTCTCCAAAAAACAGTCACCACTCCTCCAGATCTTTACATTAACCTTAAGGATTTCAGTTGGAGTGTATTCCCCATCATTCCAGTTTAGGAAAATGAGGGAAAAAAGAGAACTGGAGATGGGAAGAGAGCTGTACTCTACTCCCCCTCCTTTGACACTGTCACTTAAAAACTTTCCTGAATCTGTTCATTCCTCTGTCTTCCCAATGGTGTTGACCCAATGCCAGGATTTCTTCAACATCCTCTTCACTGGTCCCTGCCTCTAGTCTTACTTCCCTCCCATCTTGTTCTCTGGTTTTTCTGGAGCATAACTGTTAAATGCCTCTGCTGCTTAAAATTCCCATGGTGGCTTCCCATGGCCTTCAAGGTGAAGTTGAAACTTTAAATTGGCCCATCAGACCTTTCGTGCCTTCTGTCTACCTCAGCAGACTCATCTCTCTCTGTTGCCTGCCTTACGTTTTCTTTTCTAGCCATATTGAACTTGTTTAGTTTCCTGGAATCAGTGAGATCTTTGCACATGTTTTCCCCTCTGTAAAGAAAACTACCCCCTTTCTAGCCAAGTCCAGTATCATAACCTTTACTTAAAGTACTCTTCTTTGGAGAAGCATTACTAGAACTCTCTAGACTAGATAAGGTGTCCCTGCTATGTATTCCCATAGCATCTTCCACTTATCCTAACTTAATACCTATTATATAAATGTGTGTTTGTCTTTCCACTAATTGGTAAGCTTTCTGAAGGTAGGAACTATGTCTAACTCGTTTACAGCTGTGTTACCATTCCTGGCACGGTGTTTGGCAAATAGAAAGTGCTCAATGAAAATCTGATGAATTAATAGATTAGTGAAACCAAGAACAGATCAGATTAAAAGATTTTTGCAGTATAACTGTGAGGCCTATAAAAAGAGGAGGGGCCATGGTAAACCCCAGCCTTAGAACTTTATTCCAAATTTTTGGAAGGGAAGGAATGTACATAATAGTGATGACATGTGCTCTGTCACAAGATATGCGGGTGAGGGTCTAGGAAATACACACTTGCTATCCTGAGCCAACGAAAGTAAGTTAAACATCCACAATTTACTCTGCTTCTCTGGGAGGCTGGGAGTCAACAACTCTTGAGTTGTTAAATCAAAAGATTTAAACATTCACATAAATGGATTTTTTAAAATCTCATTGAAACTTTAGGGGAAGCACATCCCAAAATATTTCCAAGGAGCAGAGATTGTAAATGAGAAATCACACCGCACAATCTCCATTGCTCTTAAAGGAACTATAAAATGTTAACAGCAGTCCTCTGTCCCCCCCAGTCTCATGTGGCCCCATTGTGCATTGCTTGTTCTTGAGAAATTCTACCACTATGGTTCAATTCTTGAGAAATTCTACCACTATGGTCCATAATCCTTATGGTATGGGAAAGAATACTGTATTTAGATGGTTTAGGTAGAATATTTGCCATTTTTAGAAATACTGTTAAGGAAATTCCCTGGCAGTCCAGTGGTTAGGACTCGACACTTTCACTGCCGAGGGCCTGGGTTCAATCCCTGGTTGACGAATTAAGATCCCGAAAGTTGCGTGTCGAGGCCAAAAAAAAAAAAAAAAAGAAAGAAAAAAATTAAAGCAAGAAGGAAATACTGTCAATGCCATATTTATTCCTTTGTTTCTTCCTAATCTAGAGAGTTACAGATTTATGAGCCCTGCAGATTAGTTAGTACTGTGCCTTTTGATGAGGCCAGAAAGAAATTATTTCTCTATCTCTAGCTTATGGAGTTTGTTTTCCAGGAGATAATTGAGGTTCAGTTAAGATCAGTGTTACTTCCATAGGGTTTTACACATACATTACCACCACCCCCCACTCCCCCACCCCATTCTATTTCTGTTGAGATAGAAAACACTTAGCAACTGTTTTCTTAGCTTGCTTCACTTTGTTTTCTTTCTTCTGAGTCCTTCTGGAGACTTTCTTGGCCTGGAGGCAGAATTGAATAGCAGGTATGAATTTCAAGGTCACAGCTAAGCTTACTTGTCAACAGAAAGCAGTCGCCAGGCGAACCACAGTGTTAATGTTATTTCATGCATCTTTGCCCTGAGGCAGAAATTTTCATTCATAATTTAGGGAATTGAAGAGTTAGAGATTCAAATTTGCAGGTGTCTTAGAAAGTTGAAAATATATCAAAGAATGAGTTTACAAACCGTTTTGGGTGTTGGAAAATGCTTTGAAATATTGACAAGTTTTTGGTTATTGGTTTTAAAGGTTTTCCAGGGCTTCCCAGAATTAAGTGCTACTTGAAATTCATGTAGTCTGAGGCAACTTGTAGCCAGCTTTGCCTATACACAAATGTAAAAACAAAAATTTAGGTGAGACTGTGAAAAATAGATATATAAATAAATGGGTAGATAGCTATCTAGAGCAATGGTTCTGGGAGGAGGGTGTGATTTTGCTCCCCTCAGGGGGCGTTTGGCAATGTCTAGAGACATGTTCATCATCACAGCTGTAGTGGGTGGAGGCAGGGATGCTGCTAAACATCTTACAACGCACAAAATGGTCCACAGTGCTGCTGTTGAGAAACCCTGATTTGATGGACGTAGAGATAGATGGATATTAATATATATATATATAAAACATTTGTGTCTGTATAAACCTTAGTTTGGGGGAATTTTTCTCCAGGTATAAATAAAAATATTTAAGGAAAGAAATTCATTCCAATTCTTTGACCTATCAGCATATATTCAACGTGGGGTTCAGTCATGTCACATATAAACCCTTTCAGAGCCACAGGACCCATAGCCAGGAAGCTTACCCCTTCCTCAGAGCTGTTCCTTCAGATGTAGGGCCTCATGCAGTGAAGGAGCCTTGAGATAACTGAGCATCCTTGAATGTAATCTTTTTTCTGTAACATTTTACCTGTGCCCCTCTTGACATTAAAGTACTTCCTACATTGTGCTAAATAAAGGCTTAGTCTTTAATTTACCTCTGCCCTGCCTGTTGAACCCTCCTAATTGGTGATATTGTTGTAAAACAGCAAGGCAACCTCTATCTAAAAGGATGGTAATAAACTTGTGCTTCATATCTGTATCGGTTAAGATAGATTTGCCTGTATTATAACCAAAAAACAAACTCAAAAAAATCCACCATCAGTAGAACTTAAAATAACAGTGACTTAAATGAGCCAGAAGTTTATTTCTCTCTTGGGTGTAAGAAGTGCAGAGGCAGGCAGATCAGGACTAGTGTGTCTGTTCCACAAACATCCATGCCAAGCTTTGCCCCACCTTAACGCCAGCCTTGGTGTGAGGTCTTTTCATCTAAGATGGGTGCTTGAGCTCATGTTCATTGATAAACTCTGACCTGGCCATGTGGCTGCCAACACAGATGCAGACCTGGCTGGGTGATATCATCCTAGCTTGGGCATAAAAATTATGTAACAAAGGCCACCTAGCTATTATAGTCCTAAGGTAGGCACCACAAAGATGCAGCAGACCACCTCCATCCAACCCAGATATTGCCTGCCAATTAGCTACATTTACTTGGCTTGCTTGATGTAGGTTAGAGACGGTACAAGTACAAGGTCATCTGTTGAAGAGACCTACCCCATTTCTCCTGCCCTGAACCACAATCCTCAGAGCTTGGACATTGCTGGGTCAGTTTTCCTATTTTGCAATAAAAGTTATCCTGCTAACGTTTAATCTTTGGTCTCTTAGTGATTTTCTCTTTAACATCATTGTGTCTACTTTCCAGTCAGCAAGAAGGGGGAAGGATTGAAGATTACCCTTCTCTTCTAAGTACACTGCCCAGAAGTCACTCAACACTTCGAATTGGCCAGATCTTAGTCACATGGTCATTAGTTTCAAGAGAGTCTGGGGAAATAGTCTTTTGGATGGACCCTCCAAAAAACTGGAGTTCTTGTTACTAAAGATTGAGAGACAGCTATCAGACTTTGAAACAATACTCAGTGAAAATATCAGGAAAAAAACAGTGACTACATAACCTCATCAAGGCTCTCAAATTATAAAAATAAGATATTCTGTGGCAGTGAATTACTGGTTAGATGCTATTTTTCTTTCCTCCCTCCCTCCCTCCCTCCCTCCCTTCCTCCCTTCCTCCCCTCCTTCTCTGTGGTTTTATTATTTCCCTTTTTCCGAAAGCAAAACTAATTCTGTGTTTCTTCTTAAAGGACTTTCCGTGACATTTCTGAAGATCTGAAGCCTTCAGTAGACTGACTTGGTTTCTAAACCACAGTGATTTCTCTAGGAAATTCAACCTTGACTGTGAGTTTAGCTCAGCTGTGGCTGCCTATCCTTTCAGCTGTGCCTGGCAAACAGAGCCCAGGAAAAGAAGCAGAAGCCTCCTAGCCTTCCATACAGAATGCCCGGACAAGAGAGGACTTGCTGTGCTTTGCATTTTAAAGCACAGCTTTGGAGCTCAGAAATGTGGTTTACTCACTTAACTGTTGCTAAGATGGCTTGAAAAGTTTCAGTTTATAAACTGGTACCATGGCTTGAAATTTTCCCACTTTGGTTATGTATATTACAATATGTATTTATAAAGTTTTTTAAAGAGTCCTAAACTACCTGCTGTATACAGTGTAGTTTTCTCTGTTTTAAGAAATCTGTCTTTAAACTTTTCTGTGACAGTCACTTTTCCATGAAGAGGGCTTTCACTTTTGAGAATGTAGTTGCTTGAGCGGGAAAAATGAGTCTTTTCCCTTCTTCCACAGTGTATGGTCCTCTCTGTAAGGAAGAGCAAATCTTCAGTGTAAGGGCAGGTGGCTTATTTGAAGTTCAGTTAGTGGTATGTTACAACCACAGGAGATCACAGAAAGACCGAAGCTCTTCCTCCCCTTCTCCCTCCATCCGCTACTGCTCTATTGCCAAATTTTTTAAACTTGGCTGACCATATTGAAATTAAATACTTATTAAGCTGCTATTAATGGTAACAATATGATAGAATTCATGTTGTAATGTTTTTCTTTCCAAATGTTTTAAGAAAAAAATCTCGGGCTGCAGTGCTCCGATCATTAAAAGTATCCCTGTTTCACTATTTGGAATTTGACCAATTAGTTTTATTAGCAGTAAAATTTTATATCTGTGTAGTATTTTCCCATCACTTAGCACAGTGCCTTGCACATAGACTCTTTTTTTTTGTTTTATTTTTTTGGCGGTACGCGGGCCTCTCACTGCTGTGGCCTCTCCCGTTGCGGAGCACAGGCTCCGGACTCGCAGGCCCAGCGGCCATGGCTCACGGGCCCAGCCGCTCCGCGGCATGTGGGATCTTCCCGGACCGGGGCACGAACCCATGTCCCCTGCATCAGCAGGCGGACTCTCAACCACTGCGCCACCAGGGAAGCCCGCACATAGACTCTAGATGAATGCTTGTTGAATTAAATTATGACTTTTAAAATATCTCAGATATCACAATAACCAGCATAGTGCTCTACATTTGACAAAGTCTTTTTGCACATATTATTTCACAAGCACTTCACATCAGCTTTCATATAGCTTCACATTATTTTGCAACAGTTTCACACAGATGGGGAAGGTAAGGTTCAGAAGTGACCAACTCAAAAGTCGTGAAGTTTAGTAAAATTTGACCTCAGATCTTTCTCATTCCACACTCTGCCAACTCTGCTATATTGTAGTGTTTCTTTTAATATCTTACACAATTTTTCCAGTGCTATGAGGTAGAATAGGTGTCCTGTTCTATCGCATAGACTTGTCCTAGGGTTAAGGACAGGGCTGGGACTAGAACCCAGCTCTTAGCTTTGTGCCCTTTCCACTGTGTAAAACAATCTTCAGGCTCTTTCTCTGCCCCCAAAGGAGTATGGAGGAGAAAGAGTTCTTAAGTAACAAAGATTTCATTTTTGGAAAACATTTAAAAGTAGAAATCATATTTTTCTAAAACATCTTCTCATTAAGAAGCATAGTGAATGATAATTACTTTAAATTTATTCTGATATTACTTCAGAAAAACTCCATCTAGGAAAGAGGCTACCTTGAGGTCTCTGTCTGTAGAGTAGACTGTACAGATCTCATATATTTCCTGTGAATCCTTCAACAATTACAAGCTGGTATTCCACCAAGTGTTACATTTGGCACTAAGTGGCACTAAGTAACTCATTCTTTTCTTTAATCACTTGTTCATTCATTCATTCAGTAGAACATTGGTTGAGAGTTTGCCAGACTCTAGGTTCTATGCCAGGCACTGTACAGGGTGCTGTAGGGGATAATTCATAAGAAGGCCTTCTCTCACCTTAAATCTTAGCCAGATCATGTGTATTGCTAAAATTAAAAATTTTGCACTAAAAGTATTAAGAAAGAAATCAGGTTTGTTTTTGTTAACGGTATACTGATAAGTTTACAGCTGTGATTAGCACATATTTATGAGAGGCAAACACTATGCACAGTAAGTTAGTGTGCATATACAAATTATGTTCTTCCAAAGTGCTTTTAGCTCTGTAAAGTGATATTGCAAAAATATAAATTTGAGGTAATATATGGCTCTTGCTGGTAGTGTGAATACCAGGTCCTTAGAGGGGGACTCTGAGCCCTAAGAGAATAGTTTAGAGCTGCCAAAATTAGCAATGATGTAGTATCACCCTGAAGTATCAGGAGCAGAGGTGCCCCAGAGCACTCCCCAGTCCTGTCAGGAAACTTGAACTGCCCCAGTACTCCAGCAACAGCCTAAGGACTTGAAGTCCCTGCAGCTGGGGGAGGTCTTCCTGGAACCCTCAGAAACAGAGAGAACATGCCCCCTCAGATACAGTGAGGAGGTTTTACAGATCTTCATAAGGCATTGAGATCAAATGATATGAAAAAGTAGGAGTTTCAAGCTTGAGTCTCAAAGGTGATTCTCAGGATTTGACCCAGAAAGAAGCTTCCTTAGGAACAGATAATGCATTGATGAAGTAGAAGTAGCTTCAGCAAAAACATAGTACAGAAATCCTATCACAATGTCCTGCATTTTATAGCTTTATTAAAGATGAGTTTGAAGGTCACATTCACTACTCAATTGTAAACTGAATGGAGGGGATAAGATCTCCCCACACAGTATGTTCCTCTCTTTTCTGAGAACGACGCACGGGATTTTCAGATAAACTCCATGTCATGTAAGTCCAGCTTCAGTTCCAAAATTCCTATCACACTCTCTGTTTCTGGAAGTGATCTCTGCCAGACTGCCTTAGATACCAATTTTATTTATTCTTAAGTTTGCAAGGATTCTTAACACGCATTTCCATTAGAGGTGGTTAGCTGGCAGAGTTTTCCCTTGACTTCTGAGACTGGTGCAAATTGACTCTTGATACCCAAGAAGTGTTATTTAAACGAACTAAGTAGCTTTGGAAATAGCCGTTTATTCCATTAAAGGGCTTGCACATGAGGTCCTCTGGCTAACCTTGGTCTTAACAAGAACCCATTGTGACCCATCAGGACTTGCTAGTACCCCTAGTTCCCACTTTGGTTGTATTTAGAGCTTCAGGATGTGTCACTATTGAGCAAGAAATGCTCAGAAATTCAGGCTATGAGGGGTTAGATTAGAGCAAAGTAATTTTAGGTGAGTTATCCAGAGCTTTCAACCTCAAGGTTTATAGGAAAACCCCTACAGTCTCCTCTAAGTGTCTTCCAAGATCCTTACAAAAGTATTAGACTAGGCATTTCGCAGTTGAACTATAGCCTCTGGCGACATACTTCCAAATGCTAGTTCCCACCAAGAACAAGTATTTCTTTGTTTTTTATGTATTTCTTGTCTTTACCCATTTTGCCATTAAAATATATTCATTTCATTAACTTATTGAGGATCTGCAAAAAATATGAATGCTATGTGAAACCACTGAACAGTTAATTTTTTTGGTAGTTCAAAAATAAGAGAATTACAAATCAAGATGTTCTGCCTGCATCCTGGAGTCATAGGAATTCTATGCCAGATGATCCTTATCCAATTAGGTGATCCTGTCATTTTCTAGAGAAGGAAACAAATCCACAGGTTAAAGTGTCTTTTCTGACCAGTCAGTAACAATTCAGATCAGAGTAAGTTTTTTTCTCTCAGCCCATTGTTCTACTTCTCTTCCCTTTCTCTTGTAGTTGAGTAGCTTTTGGAAAAATGTGTTCCTTATAGCAGTAGTTGCAAGGGATGTTATTAGATGTTACAAGAGAACAAAAGTGTATGTGGGGTGGGGGGGGTGGGGACTCCAAGATCAGTTAAAATTGAGGAATGCTGAGTTTGTTTCCTTCCTGTAGGACTTCGAAGAGTTTTTAATGTGCTCTTATATATTGTGAATTTATAAGGGGACAAAGACTGTGTTTACGAGACTTATTTGACCTTAAACTGCACCCCATCCTCCTTTCCTCAGAGCAGCTCAAAGGACTCCATGTCCTTTGGGAAACATGGCTCTCAAAAGTTTACAGGTCTTTTAGAAGACATCCCTAATGGAATTCTGAATGGTACATCCACCATGTAAACCGTAATATATCTCAAAGTTTAGTGAGATGCCAGAAAGAAAACGTATTTGCCATTCAGAGCTATACATCAAGTATAGAGATTCTTTTCTACCTATGGTGTGTAGAATCAGTATTTGTGTTTTGGTTTTGAAAGTTTTTCAAAGATCAATTAGTGTGCAAATACAGTGGTGATATATTGATATTACATTTTAATAATGCTTTTTTGTGTCGCACTTTATAGTTTTCAGAATGCTTTCATAACAACCCTGTGAGACAGGCAGGTGTAAGTATTATCAGATGAGGCACTGGAGGCTCAGAAAGGTTTTTGTGATTTTCCCCTTAAGTTTATACCACAAAATGATGGAGCCAGAATTCAGTTGCAGAGCTTCTGACTCCAAGTCCAGAATTCTTTACTCCACACCTGGTTTCTTACTTTTTCTTCTAGCTTCATATTTTACTATGAAAGGTATGGAAGCAGATCTTAAACATCATTTTGGCTTCTTGTCAAATACTATTTTTTATGGCAGTGACCCAGAAAGTGTAACTCCAATTGTAGTTATCCCAAAGAAAACCCTTCTTTGTGCTTTGCAGTGCCACTTGTCTAGGTGATTGGAGTGTATTTCAAATACCATTTGATTTTGAAACCAAGATTGGATATATAGTTTTAATTGCTTATGTAACTTCTGGAAAATGTATCATCTTTGCATTCTCAGGCAAAGTAGAGATGGTTTGAAGGTAAAAAAAAAGATTATTCAAATACAACAATACATCTTTATTCTCACAAACTCTGTTTCTTAGCTTTAACTTGCTTTGACAACCGACTGACGTAACATCTTTGTAAATGTAAAATATTTATATTTTGAAATAAAATTACTGTGTTGAATGAATCAGGTGGTAAACTTAGTTTCATTTCTGTGGAGAAATTTGGTCTTCAGTGAAGTCAAACTTTCACGAATACATCCATCTCTTAGGCCTTATATCTTGCCTTTTCTTTGACACCAATGCCGACACTGAATTTTTATGAAATATGGGCAACTTACATAAGGGAAGATGTACCTGTGGAGTGGGTGCTGAGCACCTTAAAGAGGTGAAAGGGTCCAAGGCTAAGGCTGGGACCCTCAGAGCCCAGGGGAAGGTGGCTTTGTGGTAGATAAGGAAGTGATGAGGTGGGTGGCTGGGGAGTGAGACTCAAATGAAAAGAAAGTTGAGGGCTTCCCTGGTAGCGCAGTGGTTGAGAGTCCGCCTGCCTATGCAGGGGATACGGGTTCGTGCCCGGGTCCGCGAAGATCCCACATGCCGCGGAGCGGCTGGGCCCGTGAGCCATGGCCGCTGAGCCTGCGCGTCCGGAGCCTGTGCTCTGCAAACGGGGGAGGCCACAACAGTGAGAGGCCCGCGTACCGCAAAAAAACAACAAAAAAAAAAACCCCACACCTCTTTAGGGGGCTTCCCTGGTGGCGCAGTGGTTGAGAGTACGCCTGCCGATGCAGGCCACGCGGGTTTGTGTCCCAGTCCGGGAAGATCCCACATGCCGCGGAGCAGCTGGGCCCGCGCGTCCGGACCCTGTGCTCCGCAACGGGAGAGGCCACAGCAGTGAGAGGCTCGTGTACCTCAAAACAACAACAACAAAAAAAAACAAAAATGAAAAGAAAGTTGGATAAAAGAACCACATGTTTTGCATGAAGAAAACAAACCTAAGGTATGGCTATCTTCAATAGCAAAGATAATCTATGCAGCAGTAGCAGAAGGAGCTGAACCCCAAGTGGAGGTATTTTAAAACACATCTCAACAGTGCTTGGGAAAGAGCTTTCTGACACCTCGAGCTGGTGTGGTATTCAGCTCATCAATCTGACGTTATAGATGGAGAAAATGATCCTGGCAAAGGTGTAAGGGGTGGGCTAGCCAGCCTCAGATTCAGATTGTTTTCTACTCTTGATAGTTTCTTATTGGCAAATATGCTAGTTCACAAAATATTTCTTCATGCTTCTCAGTCTGTTGCGTAAGCCTAGGACCCTTTCACAGGGTGTGTGCTTCTGTCAGCCTCCCCTGGGTTTGCTTCTGGAAACTTTAGGGTCACAGGAGTCCAGTTCTCCCATCTCCATCACACAGGGGCTCCTTGATTCTTAGCCTTACCCTTAAGTGAGTTTAGTCAGAGTTACACACTAATGATCTTCAGTTACTGAACAGCTGTTGAGAAACTGCTCTGCGCTAGGCATGAGGGCAAAAGTAGTTTTAAAAAGTAATAGTGTTGAGCAGAGGTGAAGTTTTTCCATATGTTCTATTTAATTTCCTTTTGAAGAGTAATTCTGAACAGTAGCCTGAAGATACCCAAATCAGTGTTTTCTTGCCGGGTACCCAGATACTCCTTAAATGATTGCATTATCAAAAGTTTCATCTTCAGTCCAGCTGAAATTGTGAGAAAGATACGGTTAGGAAAAGAGCAGGGTGGAAGGGGGAAATGGGACCTTCTCGAGAAGCTCCAGAAAGACTATAACCTGTAGAATTCCCGTCTTACGGTAAAAGCCCTTCCCTATAGGCTTGACTCTGGTCCCGGTCTACCAGTTAGTTTCAATCCCAGCGCAGCTTCCAGTAATCGCGGGGAATTCGGAGTTAGGACGAGCCACTTCTGGGGAGCATGGGAAGCTTCGCTGGGCATGGATGTCTTTGCCCTGGTAAGAGGCCACGTGGCCGTGGAACGCCCTCAGGTATCTTGTTTCTCTGTTCTAGAGGGGGGGAGACGTGTGCGGAACCCAGTAAGGAATGATCTGAGAGAGACAGGATGGGGATTGGGGACAGAGGACAGAAGGGGCGGGGCCAGGGTTAGGGGGTGGGGCTGCAGGGCGGACTCCAGACTGGGGCGCTTGGAGGCGGAGAGTGGGCGGGCCCATGCTGGGGGCGGGCCCGGCGGGGTGGTTCCTCGGGCGGCGCGGGTGCATCGCAGCTGCGGAGCGCAAGCAGGCTGGCGGGTGGCGGGTCCGCAGCGGCACGGCGTCCGGGCTCCGCGACGGGCTGAGGGCCATGGCCGCCTCTCCGGGCCCGGCCGGCGGTGCCGCCGCCGGGGCAGTGCACGGCTCCGGCCCGTTTGGCCTCGCCTTCGACTCCGGACTCGAGATCAAAACTCGCTCAGTGGAGCAGACGCTGCTCCCGCTGGTTTCTCAGGTAAAGCGGCGCGCGCGCGCGGCCCCTGCGTCTCCCTCCGGCCGCGGCCCGCGATGGCGGCGGTCGCTCTCGCGGCAGGGGCCGGGCCGGGCGGGAGGCAGCCGCTGCCCCACATTCCGCGCCAGGACTCCGGCGTCAGTGTCGGACCGCCTGTCTGGGGCTTGAGGACTGGCCTTGGTTGAGGCGGCGGGAGTAGGGACCATCCGAAATCCGGCTGCGGGGCCAAGTGGGCTGAGCAGCAGCGGAGGCTGCGGGGCGGGGAGCCCCGTGCGGACCTGAGTGCCGGCCACAGGTGCGCCGCCCTGCCTCCCCACAGGATCCTCCTCGGGGCTGCAGCTCCGGTGGCCCCCGGCTCCCCGAGGCCAGCTCCCCGGGGGCAGAGGGGACCCCCGCGGGGGCTCCGTTGGAGCTTAGGGGCCCTCCTCGCTGCCGCTCTTTAACCCACGGCCCGCACACCTTTGCACCTCCAGTCCAAACCCGGACCGTGGCCAGTCTGGCTGGGGCGTTGCTGCCGGCCTCCAAGTCCAGCGTGCTCTCCTCTCCCCTAGGCCTTTGTCCCTTTCCCCGGAGTGTGAGTCGGCTCGCCAGTCGCCCGTTCACCGCGGGCCACCCGGCCCCTTCCCCTTAACCTGTCTGCTCACTTCAGCTGGCTTTTGTCCGGCCTCGGAAGGGTGAAGTGAAGGACCGTCTGATAGTTAATTCGGGTACACATCTTTTTGCCAAATCCCATTTGGGAATGTATGCTTTATTGAATTTATTGGTCCCAACAGAAGTCCGGAATGAGCTAATTGATGCGCGTAGCTTTAGAGAAGTTTTTGTTACTGTGAGCCGAGTTTACGCAGCCTCCGGGCTGGAATTCCTCACCTAGATCTGTTGTGATGTGCTAAGCACTGTGGGAAGTGAAGAATTCTGTGCCTTCAGGAGCTCGTTGGATGTGTGACTCAAAACAAGACTGTTAACATCTTGATGCTTCACGTTAGCATTGCCAAGATTTTACAGGTAGAAGGAATCTTAAAGGTTATCTGATACTAAATTTAAAAATTCTTACAGCATCCTTGACACCTGGTCACCAGTCCCCTGCTTAAACATGCTCAGTGATGGGGAGCCTGTAGCTATTGCATAGAATTTCCAATGCTATCTGTTCTCCATCCCAGCCCTGCAGATATTTGAAAACAGCAGTCGTACATGTCCCTAGATTCCTGTTATGCTGATTAAATAAACAGCCCCATTTTCTTCACCTGTGCTCATTTTAGCCTGGCTAACAGAACAGTGAATGAATAACCTTGACACTCCCCATCCTCCTTCCCTTCCAGGTCTGAAAGAAGCACTGACAGGTGGGATGAGTTGAGGATTAGTTAGTGATGTCTGCACTGCCCCTCCCACAAAAGAATACCACTACCACCACCAACACAACCACAACACAAAATGAAAAATACTGGAGTAGTTTTAAGAGAGAGAGTTAAGAGAGTGGTATTTTATCATTTTTCTTTTTTTTAACAATCCAGATATAATGCTTACTATGCGCTAGGCCATGTTCTAAGCACTTTATACATATTAATTCATTTAATTCTCATAACAATCTTGTGAGGTAGAGATATGTTTATTCTCATTATATGAATGAGGAAACTGAGGAATAATGAGGTTAAGTGACTTGTAGTGGGACTTTCACCTGTAAATGTCGAACTGGAGTTTGAATCCAGGCAGCCTGGTCCCAGAGTCTGTGCTGTTAGCTACACCATATTTGTTCTCCCTAGAGATTAGGGGCGGTGATGAGGTCAGCCAGTAGTAGGTACAGAGAAGAGAGTCCACAGTGGAAAAACAAGCTGGAAGGTTGTTGTAATCTGGAGAAATGGTAACTTTTCACAGTATCACTGCTAAAAATGTATCCTAGAGTTCTGCATTGTGTAATTCTGGGGTAAGAGAGGGTGGAGAGAGTAGGAGAGTGGAGGAGGAAACGTGAATTGGCTGCCGAGAGTTAACTAGAGGTCAATGCCAAAGGGGGAAAATGCCAGCTTTTTTTTTTTTCTTTTCCTTCCCTGTTAAAGACTCATTCAGGGCCATAGCTGAGGTTCTGCATTCTACACAGTATGTGTCCACAGCTGTATCTTTAGCATTATTATAACTGATATTCCTAATGATTAACTGTACTCAACAACAAAAAAGTTAACTTATGCTTAAAATCAAGACATATATAAAGCATGGCCAGAACACTCACAAAGCAGTTAAGTGTGAAATACAGTTTAGAATGATTTTTAAGTTTTAGTGAGTGTTAGTGGATTAAAGTGCAGCTCTCTGGAAAACTCATGTCCAGGAGTCTTATTTTCTAAGGATACGGCATTATTATCCAACTCATGTTTTACCACCATATCCACAAGAATAAGTTTAAGCTTTTCAGGCAAGCATTTGTTGTAAGCTTTCTAGTTGCTACTCTGTGGGACTTGTATTCTAGTTGGGAGACGGGGCAGGTACAGAATAGCACATGGCAAGTGTCAGATGAGCATCATCCGTAGTACATGCTCTAAGAGCTCAGAGCAGGTGTGGATGAGTCAGCAACAATGCCCTCGAGGAGATAGGGTCTTGAGGTGAACAAGTAGGGCTAGCCTTGTACCGCTTAGTCAGTTTTAAGCAGAGTTTCTACTCTGATATCATTTAACCTCTTCTGACTCTCCAGGTAAAAAGTTCTGTGTTCAATGGCTTTATTCTAGGAATGCAGCATCAGTATTAGACAAATATATATATACAATTTTCTGCGTTTACATATTAGAAGAGATCCATGTTCTTAGCAATAGATGCAGAATAGCTTCAGTTAAATTCAACTTCTAATCATGATAAGGAGCACATAGTAAACTAGTAATAGAAGAAAACTTCCTTAACCTGATAAAGAGTACCTACAGAAAACCTATAGTTAACATCACAGCAACAAGTCAAATTTAAAATAAACATTTCCGGGGCTTCCCTGGTGGCACAGTGGTTGAGAGTCCGCCTGTCGATGCAGGGGACACGGGTTCGTGCCCTGGTCTGGGAAGATCCCACATGCCGCGGAGCAGCTGGGCCCGTGAGCCATGGCCGCTGAGCCTGCACGTCCGGAGCCTGTGCTCTGCAACGGGAGAGACCACAGCAATGAGAGCCCCGCGTACCGCAAAAAAACCAAAAACAAACAAACAAAAAAACCCAAAAACATTTCCTTTAAACTAGAAGCGAGAGGAGGGATATCTGCTCTCATAGCTTCTATTCAATTGTACTGTAAATCGTAACCAGTGGAACAAGACAAGAAGCGAAAGGTATAAAGGTAGGAAAGGAAAAATCAAAATACAATTATCTACATAGAAAACTGGAGTCTACAAATAAATTATAAAAGTTAGGAAGTTTAGTAAGTTCATTGAATGTAGGCTTCTAAAGTCAACTGCTTTTCTTTCTACATTAATAACAAACAGAAAAGTCGTCCTAAAACATGATACCAGTTAGAATAAAACTGACAGCGAAATATGTGTATATATGTGTATAACAAAAGAGAGGCCAAACTTCATGAAGAAAATTTAAAAATTTAATGAAAGCCAAAGTAGAGCTAAATAAATGGGAGAAAAGTACCATGCTCCTGGCTAGATTGACTTGATATTATTTACATATCAATTTCCCCTATTGATATGTAAATTTAATGCAATTCCAATGAAAATTTCAACAGGATTTTTTTTAGTAGAATTTGATAAAAGTAATTCTAAAATTTGTATGAAAGAGCAAATAGCCAAGAATAGCCAGAAGAGAAACAAGGTGGGTGGACTTGCTCTACCAGATTTCAAGTCTTATTATAAAGCTAGAGTGATTAAGACAATGTGGGTCTAAGAACAGAGATGGACAAATAGACTAGTGAAACAGAATAGAGAATCTAGAAACAGATCCACACGTATACAGGAACTTGATAATTCACAGAATTGACACTGCTTGTCAGTGGGGAAAGGAAGAACTTTTTAAAAAATGGGAACAGTTGGTTATCTGAATAGAAACACATGATATTGAATCCCAATTCCAAATGGATTAAAAATATCAATATGAAAGGAAAAAACTTAAAACACTTTTAGGGAAAAAAATTGGGCAATATCTTCACCACCTCATGGTGGGAAAAGATTTCTTAATACACTGAAAGTATAAACCCTAAGCAAAAATTAATACATTTGCTCCATTAAAATGGAGAATTGGACTTCCCTGTTGGCACAGTGGTTAAGAATCTGCCTGCCAATGCAGGGGACACGGGTTTGAGCCCTGATCTGGGAAGATCCCACATGCCATGGACCACCTAAACCCATGCGCCACAACAAGAGAAGCCACCACAATGAGAAGCCCGCGCACCGCAACAAAGACCCAATGCAACCAAAAGTAAAAATATAATAAATAAAAAAAAAATGGAGAATCTTTGTTCATCAGAGTTGAAAGGATAAGCCTTAAAGTGGGAGAATATGATTGCAACACAAATAACCAACAAATGATTGGTAGCACCCAGGATAAATAAAGGACTCCAATGAATCAAAAATAAGATTACCCATTAAAAATTGGTAAAATGAATACTCATCTTGTAGAAGAGGAAACAGATGTCTAAAAGATATGTGAAAAGATGCTCAACTTTATTAGAAGTCAGTGAAGTATAAGTTAAAGCTGCAGTGAGAACAAGTGTTGGTGAGGAATGTGGAGTTGATGGAAATGTCAATAGTACAACAGTTTTGGAAACCAGTTTGATGTAATAAAGTTCAAGGTGGGTATTACCTAAGGCCCAGGAATTTCACTGTTAAATCCATACCCCTAGAGAAAATCCTGCACGTGTATTAGAGACATAGATTGGAATGTTGATAGTCTTTTTACTTCTAATGGCTCCAAACTGGAAACTACCCAAACATCTTTTAGCAGTAGGATGTTTAAATAAAATGTGCTAAGTTCATACGAGATACTATGCAGCAGTGAAATGAATAAACCATAGCTATAATTATCAATATGGATGAATCTCAAAAGCATAATGTTAAGGAAAAAAAATTAAAGGTTCAAAACAGGCAAAACAAAACCATACATCATTTAAGGATATAACATGTGCAATAGTTATAATAAGGGAATGATGAGCACAAAATCAGAGCAGTGGTTTCCTCTGGGGCGGGGGATGAGGGGGTGATGTAGAAAGGGAGGGGCCCCCAGGGCGCATGGGTTGTCAGAGGTGCTGCTAATGTTTTCTTAAGCTTGGTGGTAGGTTTGTTATGTCTTCCTTTCATTTCTTTAAATGGTATACATACCTGTTCTATACACTCATTTGTTGTATATTTCCTAATTCAGATGATTTTTTAAAAGCCCTGGGCTAAGTCGCAAGCACATTTTCTACAGAGCAGCTCCCCACCTTCTTTAATAATCACTTTATTCTTCCTGTCAAAATTCCCACTCCCAGTCTTACAATGCTTTTATCCAAGGAAGGGAAGAGGGATATCTGCCACACAGCTCCACCCTGGTGTGGAATGTTATTCTACCACCCACTAGTCTTTTCCTGTCTATGATAGATTTACTTCACTCACCGTAATACAGACCCTTTAATTAATCTCCAGGGTAGCTCCCCCCCCCCCCCCACCCGTCTTCCCATTTCTCTCTGCGTTGTCCTGGAAGCTTCTTAGGATCTTTGTCTCACTAAGTTGGAGATGAATACATTTGTGTATGTGAATATATGTGTTTTTAATTGCAAAGGAAAAACACATAAATAGTGTATAAAGAGAGTGAAAGTGCCCTTTTTCCTGCTTTTAAAGACCTCCTCATGATTCGGTGTGTTTTCTTCTATACTGGTTGCTATAGCTGATTAGCTGATTTTTCTGTCTAATAATTTTGAGAATTTACTAATGAGTTAAGCCCAGGGATGAACTTCTCTCTCCTGGGCTGACTCCCTTGTTTTTCAGGTCCCAGGGAATTAAATAAAGCTTTGTTCTTTTATCTGGCCTACCATTTTTTTTTTTTTTTTCTCCCTGGGTCTTCACTTGCTTTCTTATCTTCCCACAAAATAAGTAAACTAAGATAATCCCTTTCAATCAAGAGATTACTGTCAGTTATTCTAGAAAATAAGAATAACATCACAAACAAGAGGAAAGAACAGAGATTCTAGAAATGTGAAAAGGGCAATATCTAATCATTATGTAATGCTTACTAAATACCAGACACTATTCTAAGTACTTTATTTACATATACTAATTTATTCTCCACAATGACCTTATGAGATGGGTACTATTATTACTCCTGTTTTTACAGATGAGAACACTGAGTCACAGAAAGGTTAGATAACTTGCTATATAATCATATGACAGAGCCAGAACTCAAACCCAGGCAGAGTGACGACAGAATTCATGCTCTTAACTGCTAGGCTATACTTTGTTGGCGATGAGAACTTCTTGACACCCTTTGTTAGAAGGTATCAAGTAGGTCCGTGTTCTTACTCTTTTATTCCACAGGAGAGTTCTTCAATATATCAGATCCCCCTTCTTCCCCATGGGATACCTTCTCTGCCCTCTTTTCCAGTTCATTCAGACATTCTCTACACTCTGGTGTTAGGGCAACTCTAGGTTGTGACTCCCAATTTAATATGCCTCCTATTTTTGCAGAATAATAGCTAAAATTTTATTTGGCACATTCAAGGCAATTTTACCAGCTGTCAGTCTCCTGATTTTTTTTTTTAACGTCTTTATTGGAGTATAATTGCTTTACAATGTTGTGTTAGTTTCTGCTGTATAACAGAGTGAATCAGCTATATGCATACATATATCCCCATATGCCCTCCCTCTTGCATCTCCCTCCCACCCTCCCTATCCCACCCCTCTAGGTGGTCACAAAGCACCAAGCTGATCTCCCTGTGCTATGCCGCTGCTTCCCACTAGCTGTCTGTCTTACATTTGGTAGTGTATGTATGTCCATGCCACTCTCTCACTTCATCCCAGCTTACCCTTCCCCCTCCCCATATCCTCAAGTCCATTCTCTATGTCTGTGCCTTTATTCCTGTCCTGCCCCTAGGTTCATCAGAACCATTTTTTTTTTAAGATTCCATATATATGTGTTAGCATATGGTATTTGTTTTTCTCTTTCTGACTTACTTCACTCTGTATGACAGACTCTGGGTCCATCCAACTCACTACAAATAACTCAGTTTCATTTTTTTATGGCTGAGTAATATTCCATTGTATATATGTGACACATCTTCTTTATCCATTCATCTGTTGATGGGCACTTAGGTTGCTTCCATGTCCTGGCTATTGTAAATAGAGCTGCAATGAACATTGTGGTACATGACTCTTTTTGAATTATGGTTTTCTCAGGGTATATGCACAGTAGTGGGATTGCTGGGTCATATGATAGTTCTATTTTTAGTTTTTTAAGGAAACTCCATACCGTTCTCCATAGTGGCTGTATCAATTTACCTTCCCACCAACAGTGCAAGGGAGTTCCCTTTTCTCCACACCCTCTCCAGCATTTATTGTTTCTAGATTTTTTGATGATGGCCATTCTGACCGGTGTGAGATGATATCTCATTGTAGTTTTGATTTGCATTTCTCTAATGATTAGTGATGTTGAGCATCCTTTCATGTGTTTGTTGGCAATCTATATTATCTTCTTTGGAGAAATATCTATTAAGGTCTTCTGCCCATTTTTGGATTGGGTTGTTTGTTTTTTTGTTATTGAGCTGCATGAGCTGCTTGTAAATTTTGGAGGTTAATGCTTTGTCAGTTGCTTCATTTGCAAATATTTTCTCACATTCTGAGGGTTGTCTTTTGGTCTTGTTTATGGTTTCCTTTGCTGTGCAAAAGCTTCTAAGTTTCATTAGGCCCCATTTGTTTATTTTTATTTCCATTTCTCTAGGAGGTGAGTCAAACTGGATCTTGCTGTAATTTATGTCATAGAGTGTTCTGCCTATGTTTTGCTCTAGGAGTTTGATAGTGTCTGGCCTTACATTTAGGTCTTTAATCATTTTGAGTTTATTTTTGTGTATGGTGTTAGGAAGTGTTCTATTTTCATTCTTTTACATGTAGCTGTCCAGTTTTCCCAGCACCACTTACTGAAGAGTCTGTCTTTTCTCCATTGTATATTCTTACCTCCTTTATCAAAGATAAGGTGACCATATGTGCCTGGGTTTATCTCTGGGTTTTCTACCCTGTTCCATTGATCTATATTTCTGTTTTTGTGCCAGTACTATACTGTCTTGATTACTGTAGCTTTGTAGTATAGTCTGAATTCCTCTGGCTCCGTTTTTCTTTCTCAAGATTGTTTTGGCGGGGCTTCCCTCGTGGCGCAGTGGTTGAGAGTCCACCTGCCAATGCAGGGGACACAGGTTCGTGCCCTGGTCCAGGAGGATCCCACCGCGGCTGGGCCTGTGAGCCATGGCTGCTGAGCCTGTGCGTCCGGAGCCTGTGCTCCACAACGGGAGAGGCCACAACAGTGAGAGGCCCGCGTACTGCAAAAACGATTGCTTTGGCTATTCGGGGTCTTTTGTGTTTCCATACCAATTGTGCAATTTTTTGTTCTAGTTCTGTGAAAAATGCCATTGGTAGTTTGATGGGGATTGCATTGAATCTGTAGATTGCTTTGAGTAATATGGTCATTTTCACTATGTTGATTCTTCCAATCCAAGAACATGGTATATCTCTCCATCTGTTTGTATCATCTTTAACTTCTTTCATCAATGTCTTATAGTTTTCTCCATCTCCCTCTGCTATATTTTGGAAGAGTTTGAGAAGGACAGGTGTTAGCTCTTCTCTAAATGTTTGATAGAATTTGCCTGTGAAGCCATCTCGTCTTGGGCTTTTGTTTGTAGGAAGATTTTTAATCACAGTTTCAATTTCAGTGCTTGTGATTGGTCTGTTTATATTTTCTATTTCTTCCTGGTTCAGTCTCAGAAGGTTGTGTTTTTCTAAGAATTTGTCCATTTTTTCCAGGTTGTCCATTTTATTGGCATATAGTTGCTTGTAGTAGTCTCTCATGATCCTTTGTATTTCTGTAGTGCCAGTTGTTACTTCTTCTTTCTCATTTCTAATTCTGTTGATTTGATTCTTCTCCCTTTTTTTCTTGATTAGTCTTGCTAATGGTCTATCAATCTTGTTTATCTTCTCAAAGAAACAGCTTTTAGTTTTATTGATATTTGCTATTGTTTCTTTCATTTCTTTTTCACTTATTTCTGATATGATCTTTATGATTTCTTTCCTTCTGCTAACTTTGGGGGTTTTTTTTGTTCTTCTTTATCTAATGCTTTAGGTGTAAGATTAGGTTGTTTATTTGAGATGTTTCTCGTTTCTTGAGGTAGGATTGTACTTCCTGCTTAGAACTGCTTTTGCCGCGTCCCATAGGTTTTGGGTTGTCGTGTTTTCGTTGTCATTTGTTTCTAGGTATTTTTTGATTTCCTCTTTGATTTCTTCAGTGATCTCTTGGTTATTTAGTAGCCTATTGTTTAGCCTTCATGTATTTGTATTTTCTACAGATTTTTTCCTGTAATTGATACCTAGTCTCATAGCGTTGTGGTCAGAAAAGATACTTGATATGATTTCAGTTTTCTTAAATTTACCAAGGCTTGATTTGTGACCCAAGATATGGTCTATCCTGGAGAATGTTCCATGAGCACTTCAGAAGAAAATATATTCTGTTTCTTTTGGTTGGAATGTCCTATAAATATCAATTGAGTCCATCTTGTTTAATGTGCCATTTAAGCTTGCGTTTCCTTATTTATTTTCATTTTGGATGATCTGGCCATTGGTGAAAGTGGAGTGTTAAAGTCCCCTACTATGATTGTGTTACTGTCGATTTCCCCTTTTATGGCTGTTAGCATTTGCCTTATGTATTGAGGTACTCCTGTGTTGGATGCATAAATATTTACAATTGTTTTATCTTCTTCTTGGATTGATCCCTTGATCATTATGTAGTGTCCTTCTTTGTCTCTTGTAATAGTCTTTATATTAAAGTCTATTTTGTCTGATATGAGAATTGCTATTCCAGCTTTCTTTCGATTTCCATTTGCATGGAATATCTTTTTCCATCCCCTCACTTTCAGTCTGTATGTGTCCCTAGGTCTGAAGTGGGTCTCTTGTAAACAGCATATGTACGGGTCTTGTTTTTGTATCCATTCAGCCAGTCTGTGTCTTTTGGTTGGAGCATTTAATCCATTTACATTTAAGGTAATTATTGATATGTATATTCCTGTTACCATTTTCTTAATTGTTTCAGGTTTGTTTTTGTAGGTCTTTTCCTTCTCTTGTGTTTCCTGGCTAGAGAAGTTCCTTTAGCATTTGTTGTAAAGCTGGTTTGGTGTTACTGAATTCTCTTAACTTTTGCTTGTCTGTAAAGGTTTTAATTTCTCGATAGAATCTGAATGAGATCCTTGCTGGGTAGAGTAATCTTGGTTGTAGGTTTTTCCCTTTCATCACTTTAAATATGTCCTGTCATCCCTTCTGGTTTACAGAGTTTATGCTGAAAAATCAACTGATAACCTTATGGGGATTCCCTTGTATGTTATTTGTTGCTTTTCCCTTGCTGCTTTTGGTATTTTTTCTTTGTATTTAATTTTTGATAGTTTGATTAATATGTGTCTTGGTGTGTTTCTCTGTGCATTTATTCTGTATTGGACTCCCTGTGCTTCCTGGACTTGATTGACTATTTCCTTTCCCATGTTAGGGAAGTTTTTGACTATAATCTCTTCCAATATTTTCTCAGACCCTTTCTATTTCTCTTCTTCTTCTTCTTTTTTTTTTTGCGGTATTCGGGCCTCTCACTGTTGTGGCCTCACCCATTGCAGAGCACAGGCTCTGGACACGCAGGCTCAGCGGCCATGGCTCACGGGCCTAGCCGCTCCGCGGCATGTGGGATCTTCCCGGACCAGTGCACGAACTCGCATCCCCTGCATCGGCAGGAGGACTCTCAACCACTGCGCCACCAGGGAAGCCCTCTCTTCTTCTTCTGGGACCCCTATAATTCTAATGTTGGTACATTTAATATTGTCTCAAATGTCTCTGAGACTGTCCTCAATTCTTTTCATTCTTTTTTCTTTATTCTGCTCCCTGGCAGTTATTTCCACCATTTTATCTTCTAGCTCACTTATCTGTTCTTCTGCCCTAGTTATTCTGCTATTTATTCCTTCTGGAATATTTTTAATTTCAGTAATTGTGTTCATCATTGTTTGCTCTTTAGTTCTTTTAGATACTTTTTAAATGTTTCTTGTATTTTCTCCATTCTGTTTCCAAGATTTTGGATCATCTTTACTATCATTACTCTGAATTCTTTTTCAGGTAGGTTCCCTATTTCGTCTTCATTTATTTGGTCTTGTAGGTTTTTACCTTGCTCCTTTGTCTGTAACATATTTTTTTTGTCATTTCTTTTCTTTTTTCTTTCTTTTTTTTTTTTTTTTGATGGGTGGTGCTGTGTTCCTGTCTTACTGGTTGTTTGGCCTGAGACATCCAGCACTGGAGTTTGCAGGCAGTTAGATTGAGCTGGGTCTTGGTGCTGAGATGAGGACCTTTGGGAGGCTTCACTCCGATTGACATTCCCTGGGCTCTGAGGTTCTCTGTTAGTCCAGCGGTTTGGACTCAGAGCCCCCACCATAGGAGCTTGGGCCCAACCTCCGGCCTGGGAAGTAAGATCCTGCAAGGTTCTCTGCCTATGCCCATGGCCCCTGCAGCTCCTTCAGGCATATGTGGGGAGCAGGCCCCAGCTCTGGGAGCACTCAGCCGTGGGACTTGCCACGCCTCCCCTGATTCTTAACGTAATCCTGGGAGGAAAGAGGCTGTGTAGCGACTGAGAGGCAACTTACTGCCTTGTGACCTTGGGAAAATTCTTAACCTTTTCAAATTTCAGGTGTTTAATCTGTAAGATGAGGGTAGTAACAGTATCTACCTCACAGAGATGTAAGCATTGATTAAATCAGTACATGTAAAGCACATCAGATAGCGTTTGCTGTTGTGCTTAATGTTAAATGTTAACTAGTTTTATTTTTTGCTTGATAAGGAAATGGAAGTTTGGTCTCACTTTTGTTAAACTGTGTTTAAGTATGTCTATGTAGAAAGCAAGACTGAAAAGAACTATGCCAAGTTGCTCACAAGGTAGTGGGATTATGGGTCACTTTTATTTCTTAGGGCTTTCCTATATTACCCCTTCCCGTTTTTAAAAAAAATCAACATGTATAACTTTTTGGATCTCCCTTTTAAAAAGTTTGAAAATAATTTTAGGACATATATAGACCTTTTTTGTGTATAAATTTATTTATTTTATTTATTTATTTTTGGCTGTGTTGGGTCTTCATTGCTGTGTGCGGGCTTTCTCTAGTTGCGGTGAGCAGGGGCTACTCTTCGTTGTGGCACGCGAGCTTTTCATTGTGGTGGCTTCTCTTGTTGCAGAGCACGGGCTCTAGGTGCACGGGCTTCAGTAGTTGTGGCACGTGGGCTCAGTAGTTGTGGCTTGCGGGCTTTAGAGCGTAGGCTCAGTTGTTGTGGTCAAGCCGGACCAGGGCTTGAATCTGTGTCCCCTGCATTGGCAGGTGGATTCTTAGCTACTGCACCACCAGGGAAGTCCCATACATAGACCTTTTAATAAGAAATTTTATAAATTGACTTGGCTCCTCCAAATTCAATTTGAAATGCATACCTGTATTTGGACTGAATATTTTGCAGAGTGCTTTGAGTAAAAGGAAGATAGCCACACCTAATTATGCACTGGGGAGGATGCTTGTAGTGAAAGCAAAATGTGTGTTTCAGAACTGAACAATAGTTGGTATTTTAGCCTAATTGCAGGATCTTTTCTTTACAATTGAAAAGTCTAAACTTTATAAAGGATTTAATAAAAACAACTTAAACTTTTCTCCAGAGTTTCTTGCAACATGGTTGTTTGGAACAGTCAGTGGTGGTCAAGTTCTCTGTTCTCCAGGTGATACTAAGAGTTCCCTAGGATGTATCAGGTGTGGAGAAGGACTAAGCTGGTGCTCATACTATTCATATTTGTTTCCCTGCTTCCCATAACCCATAGTTATCCTCAAAATTCAACCATAGAAACACTTCTTTGATGGACTACCTAGTAATTTTAGGTAATATTTTATCTTGAAGAAAGTATTTTTCCCTCTAAAAACAAAAACACTCAAAAAACCCAGGAAGATTGAAAAGCTCCACTAAAGGAAAGAGTATGGGGTGGACTTTGGTGTCAGATAAACCTGGGTTCAAATTCTAAACTAGGCCGCTTCTTAGCTGTGTAAGCCAAGTACTTAATTTCACTCAGCCTCAGTTTTCTTATCTTGAATAGTATGTAAGGATTAAATAAGAGAGCTAATGATAATATGCCTCTGAGTACTTAAACTGGGTACTATGTTAAATATGATACCACATCATTTTCTTTAATCCACTTGTCAGTTGAGAAGTCAGAGGCAGGGAAGTCAGGTTGGCTAAGTGGTGAAGAGGCTAGGCTCTTGAGTCAGAGTATCTGGATTTAAATCTTAAATCTCCTACTCTTCTTGATGTCTAATTTCCTTACTCTCCATGCTGTCTAGTTTTCTCATTTCTGAAATGGGGGTGATATTAATACCTATTTCATTGGGATTTTGTGGGGCATTATAATGTAGTACTTAAAAGTGTGGTCTCTGCCAGCGTTATCCTGATACCAAAACCAGATAAGGACACTATAAGGGAAAAAACCAAACCAAAACGACAACAGCAAAAAACTATAGGCCAATATCCCTGATGAATACAGATGCAAAAATTATTAACAAAATACTAGCAAACTGAATTCAGTAGCACATTAAATGGATCATACACCGTGATCAAGTGGGATTTATCCCTGGGTCGCAAGGATGGTTCAATATACGCAAATCAATAAATGTGATACACCACATTAATTAAATGAAGGAAAAATTAAATAATCATCCCAATACGTGCAGAAAAAGCATCTGACAAAATTTAACATTCTTTCATGATTGAATATATAAAGAATGTACCTCAACATAATAAAGGCCATATATTATAAGCTCACAGCTAACATCATTCTCAACAGTGAAATGTTGAAAGCTTTTTCTTTAATGTCAGGAACGAGACAAGGGTGTCCATTCTCACCACTCCTATTCAATATAGTACTGGAAGTGTTAGCCAGAGCAGTCAGGCAACAAAAAGGCATAAAAGGCATCAAAGTCAGAAAGGAAGAAGTAAAATTATCTCCATTTGCAGATAACATGATCTTATATATATGGAAATCCTAAAGACTCCACCAAAAAACTGTCAGAACTAATAAACAAATTCCTAAAGTTGCAGGCTAAAAAAATCAACATGCAGAAATTGGTGTTGTGTTTCTATACACTAAAAACAAAGTATCTGAAAAAGAAATAAAATGGTACCATTTACAATAGCATCAAAAATGATAAAATACTTAAGAATAAATTTAACCAAGGAGGTGAAAGATCAGTACATTGAACACTCTAAAACTTTGATGAAAGAAATTGAAGAAGACACAAGTAAATGGAAAGATAAGCCATGTTCATAGGTCAGGAGAATTAGTATTAAAATGTCCATACTACCCAAAGCTATCTATAGCTTCAGTGCAATTCCTATCAAAATTGCAATGGCATTTTTAACAGAAATAGAAAAACAATCCTGAAATTTGTATGGAAGCACCAAGACCCCAACTAGCCAAGACATCCTGAGAAACAGGAAAAAAGCTGGAGGCATCACACTTCCTGATTTCAAACTATACTACAAAGCTATAGTAATTAAACAGTATGGGACCGGCATTAAAATAGACACATGGTCCACTGGAACAAAATCCAGAGCCCATGCATACATAGTAAACTAATATTTGACAAGGGAGCCAAGAATACTCAATGGGTAAAGGATAGCTTCTTCCATAAATGATTTGGGAAAACTGGATAATCCCATGTAAAAGAATGAAATGGGACCCTTATCTTATACCACTCACAAAAATTAACTTGAAATGGATTAAAGACTTAAGTGTAAGACCCAAAGCCATAAAACTCCTAGACAAAAACATAGGGAAAAAATCTCCTTGACATTGGTCTTGGCAATGATTTTGGGATATGACATCAAAAGCACAAGTAACAAAAGCAAAAATGGACAAGTTGGACTACATCAGTCTAAAAAGCTTCTGTACAGCAAACAATCTGATTTAAAAATGAGCAGAGGAACTGAATAGACATTTTTCAAAAGACATACAGATGGCCAACAGGTACATGAAAAAATGCTTAAAATCACCAATCACCAGGGAAATTCAAGTCAAAACTACAATGAGATATTACCTCACATCTGTTAAAATTGACTGTCATCAGAAAGATGAGATAAGTGATGGTGGGGATGTGGAGAAAAGAGAATGCTTGTGCACTGTTGGTGGGAATGTAAGTTGGTGCAGCCACTACAGAAAAGAGTATGAAGATTCCTCAAAAAATTTAAAAAATAGAACTACCATATGATCCAGCAATCCCACTTCCTTCATGGAAGGAAGATCAACTAATCTCAGGTAGCTACACAGATACTTTCTATCACATTGTCCTATTTTAATATTTTGCATAGCATTTACATTAATTTTTTTTTAACCTATGTGTGTAATTATTTTGTCTCCCCTCACCCCACTAGAATGTAAGGTCCATGAGAATATGGGCCTTTTCTTCCTTGTTCATTGCTGTTTCATCATTGCCTAGAATTTTGTTTGACATATGATAGGTGTGCAACAAATATATTTTGTACAATTGGATTATTGTTATTTTGATAGACTGTAAACAGAATAAGGGCAGGATTGTGTTAGTCTTGTTCAGTGATGCATCCTCAGGACCTGGATTCTAGGAAATTTTCAAAATTTGGAAGATAATATTATAGATGAGGAAATTTAGAGAGGTTAAGTACCTTCCCCTAGGTCATTTAGTTAGTAATGGCAGAGCCAAGGCTCAAACCCAGGCCTTCCTGACTCTAAATTATTAATACCATAACACATAAAGTGCTTGGCACGTAGTTGCCACTCAAAGGGCAAGTCCCTTCCTCTTCTCTTAATTCACTATTCTGGTCTTTGTTAATATATTTATATAAATCATTTCAAAGTTATACACAATGGACATGTACCATTTGGGATTTATATTTTTCATGTAACATTCTTTAAATATTTTCATATGTCACTATAGTTCAGGTACTGATTTTCTAGGACATTTTGAAGATTTGTATTTGTTTCAACCAGCTTAACTTGTCACCTTTTATATTTTATTTCAGGGCCTGGAGTCAAGTGTTAAAGGTCTTGGTATTTCATTTACTTTGAGTCTGCAACAAAACTGAGAGAAGTATAAAACATAGATTATAGTGGTCCTTCTAGAGTGTAAACAAGTATGGTTCATGTACCATTTTGTACAACCTACACACTGTGCTAGGCAGTGGAGTGGAATGCGCGGTGAAGAAGATGCTGTCTCTGCTCTCGCAGTAGCTCAAGTCACAGTAGAGGAATCTAGACCTGATGTGCTTTGGTTTTATGTGGATTCTTTGAATGTAATGATCCACCTTCTCCTACTTTTCTCCTGTCTTTAAGATTTGTTGAAATGTCTGGAGGGCTTATAGAACTTTGTGCCCTGGATAACTGCCCTCAGGTAAACTTAGAATTGTTATTAATGGAAATGTTGTCCTCAGGAGGGTTGCAAGACGATTTGCTCGTTGTCTTTGGGTTGAAGCATTAAAACTATCAATTAATTTAGTGTATTAGGCTAGTGTGGTATGCTGGGCTTAATTTTCTTGGCCATTGTGATACAGCTTTAAAAAAAAGTATTGAGATAAAATTTAAGCAGGTTGCTTTTATCTTTTATTTTTAGATCACCACACTTATTAATCATAAAGATAATACCAAAAAGTCTGATAAAACTCTGCAAGCAATTCAGCGTGTAGGACAAGCCGTAAACTTGGCAGTTGGAAGATTTGTTAAAGTAGGGGAAGCTATAGCCAATGAAAACTGGGACTTGAAAGAAGAAATAAATATTGCCTGTATTGAAGCTAAACAAGCAGGTATGTTAAAGCCTATTTATACGAATTTTATTGCTTTGCATATCATGACAAATTATTGTCTTATTTTGAGTAAAGATGTGTACTGTGTTTTAGCCCTTTTATTACTGATGCCTGGGTCATTAAAGCCCTAGATTAGCATCCAGGAATATTGAATTTCTCTTGGATTAAGTCCTAAATCTGAAACATTGAATTCTTTCACTGGGCAGGGGAGAAGCCCACCATCCTGGCCATCAGCCGTTGAATGCAAGAGGTATAGAAGGAACATGAGGCATGGACTCTACTGTCAAGGAGCATATTAGCCTATTTGCCATCATGTAGGAAATGGAAATAAAAATAAGGCTGTTCCTGTCTCTACAGCAGACAAATCTGACTTCAGATTTCCTGATGTCTCACAAGTCTATAACTGGTGGCATAGAAGTTTGAGAGAACCTGGGGAGTTTTGACGGATACAGATAATTCAGCTTTGTTAAAGTGTCATTTATCCACCTATTCTTTAAATAAATATTTACTCAGTGCTGGCCATATGCCAGGCATTCTTCTAGACCAGAGGGATATAGCCCCATAGAAATCAGTATATAGTCTGCCCTCGTGGAGCTTGCATTCTAGTGAGGGAGACCATAAACAAATGAATAAATAGATGTGTGCGTAAGGACAGGTGGCGACAGTCACCGTGGGGAAAATGGTAAAGCAGAATAAGGGTTAGGAGACCAAAGGAGGTATATTTTAGGGAGGGCAGGGTTTTTCGACTTTGATGCCGTTGACATTTTGGGCTTGATAATTCTTTGTTGGGGGTGCGGGCTGCCCCGAGCATTGTACAGTCCCTAACTTCTACCTATCAGATGCCTGTAAATCCCTTCTTCCCCCATTGTGACAGCCAAAAATGTCTTGACATTGCCAAATGTCCTCTGAGGGATCAAAATGGCCCCCCCTAGTTGAGAACTACTGAAATCGGGGGGTGGAGTCAGGAAATCTCTCTAAGGAAGTAACACTGAAGCAGAGACTGCAGTGAAGTGAGGACCCCAACTATATGAATATCTGGGGGAAGGACATTCCAGGCAAGGAGAAGAGCAAGAACAGGTATGGCTTTCTAGGCAAAGATAGGAACTTTGGGCCGTGTTCTAAGTGTCACAGTGGGGCTAGTGGAAGGTTTTGTGCAGGATGGTGACATAATCTCATTTATATTTTAAAAGGATCCCTGGTGGCTGCTGTAGGGAGAATAGATTTTAGGAGGTATGGGGGTGAAATCAGAGACCAGTTAGGAGGCTGTTGTAGTGGTTCAGGTGATAGACGATGGTGACTTAGACCCAGTGATAGCACTTGAGGTGGTGAAAAGGAGTTGCGTTTGGTTATATTGAAAAGGTGGAGCTGGTAGGATTTGCTGATAGTTTGGATGTGGGATGTGATGGGAAGAAGAGTCATGGATAACTCCAAGGTTTGATGGGTAAATGGTGGTGCTCTTAATTGAGATGGGCAACCCTGAGAGAGGAGCAGGTATGTTTGGAGGGTCATCATGGGGGGAAGGGAGTGGGTGAGATAAGGCCAAGTAATGTGGAGGGGCCAACCAGGCAATACATGGCCCTAATGTTATATGAATGACTTCAGGTACTATTCTATACTTGATAGATTGAGGAATTTGGGGCCAGCTGAAAGACAATAAATTTGTGTTAGAAATCTTTCTGGTAGTACGGAGGAAATGAACAAATGAGGGTTGACTGAGAGAGAGTTGAGACTAAAGGCAGAGAGATTAATGTGGAAGCTTTTCCAGTAAACCAGGCTAAACCAAGACAGTGTGTTAGGGATATGAAAACCAGAAAGAGTACACTAAATATTCACTGAGATGATTAAATGATAGAACTTGGTTATTGGCTAAAGCAAAGGGAGGATTCTGACTTGACTCTTGGGTTTCTAGCCATCACTAAGATATAGAATAGATTTTATGTAGGGAAGGGGGATGGCCTTATTCTATTCATAATTTATGTTTTACCTACATATTAAAAGAGATTTAAGGGAATTTCCTGGCGGTGCAGTGGTTAGGACTCGGTGCTTTCACTGCTGTGGCCCGGGTGCAATCCCTGGTCGGGGAACTAAGATCCTGCAAGCCGTAGGGTGTAGCCAAAAAAAAAAAAAAGAGAGAGAGAGAGAGAGATGTAAAATAGTTAACAATTAAACATATGTTTAATAAACCCATTAAAATAGGAGATGAAAATAAATATACTAGAAACTTTGGCCAACATTGTTACTCTAATTAAACATGAAATTTATCTTTGTACTTCCTGGAAAGCAAGACAAGAAATGTGGGAAAGAAGGGGTTATATAATTCTCATTGTTTGTTGAAAGGAAACAAACCAGCTGTCAAGAGGAAAGTGACTTTTTTTCCTGGAACTAAATTGTGTGGGCACTTATACAAGAGACATTATTACATAATGCCGTGGACAATTCAACAGAAAACGTAGAGATGTTTTTCATGTTACTGTTTCTTAAGCAGACCCTTAATTAAAGCAAGAGTAAGGGTTTTTAAAAGAAAGGGCAGCCTGAGTCCTCACCTTATCGGCTTCGTAGCATGTCACTGTGCTCAGTGTAAGGTGAGAAGAGGATGTGTACACCTACCCCAGCTCCAGTAGACTGTGCTGCCCTGCAAGTCCTGTAAGCCTAGGAGCTCCATGCAGGTGTCTTTTGGATGCTGTCTGGTGTCATGGGCTGCTCCTGTTGTCTCTTCTCACGTGAAGTGCCCTTTCCCTTCTTGAGAACTGCCTCTTACAGTCACTCAGATAATATAATGAGAATGGTGCCTCCTGGAGTTGTAGGATATGGAAGCCTTATTTTCTCTTAACATATACAAATTTAAGACTTAAGTCACTCCTGGAATGTTTCTAGCCCACTCAGCTCATAGTAGTCATTTTCTCCTTTGGACCATTTAATATTCACTTGAGGGGAATAATGTAAAGTACTGATAAAGAACTGTGGCTTTGGAGTCAATCCCAACTCTTCCACTTGCTAGCAGTGTGATATTGGGCAAGCTACTAAACTTTTTTAAACCTCAGTTTTCTAATCTATAAAGTGGGGATATTGTTAGTGTTTATAGCAGTGTTTTGACATAATGCATGTATGCATTTGGCACATAGAAAGTGCTCAATAAATATTAGTTGTCATTGTAATGATTATTTCTAACTATTCATTCCCTGTGTTGAACTTTTGCATTGTGTTTTTACTTTTTTTCTAATTGAGGTATATTTGACACACAACATTTTATTAGTTTCAGGTATACAATGTAATGATTAGATATTTGTATATATTGTGAAATGATCACCACAGTAGGTCTAGTTAACATTCACACATAGTTACAAGATTTTTTTTTCTTGCAGTGAGAACTTAAGATTTACTCTATAGCAACTTTCAAATATGCAATACAGTATTATTAACTATGGTTGCCAGGCTGTGCATTACATTCCATGACTTATTTAGCTTATAACTAGAAGTTTGTACCTTTTGAGTCCACCCATTTTGTCCACCCCGCAACTGTTTTTACTTTTTACTTGGCTTCTAGTCAAGTTTTACATTTTCTGTGGGCACTCAATAAATATTTGTATTTGGCCGACTTTGAGTTTTTGCTTTAAGACATAACACTAACTAGTTACATATAACAAGTTAAAAAATGACAACCATGAAACTATAAGGCAGCTTTGTGACTTTTCCAGGGGACTAGTTTCTGAACAGTCTATACTTGGAACAACTTTATAATGTTAAGGAAGCATTTAACTTTGTTGGTGGAGTTAACCAAATGTTACCGTCCCACATACTTAGGGCTAAATGCCTGGGGTTTAGTCAGAAAAAGGAAAGGTTAAATAACGCCATATGGGCAAGCTCGTATGTAATATCTTTGATGACTGAGAGCTACTGGAAAAAGTAACATTTTCCAGGGGTGCAGAGGAAGCATTTTTATACTTCTTGCTATTACAAAGTGATACTTTTCCTCTTGCTCCTTTCTCTGTACGTTAAAGTTTAATTCTAACCTCTTTTTTCTCTTCATATTTGCTATATAAACTTTGTATTAGTTACCTATTGCTGTGTAACATATTAACCCAAACTTAGCAACTTAAAACCACAAACATTTTATTCCCTCACATAGTTTCTGAGGATCAGAAATCAGGGAGTAGTTTAACCAGCTGGTTCTGGGTCAGCGTCTCTCATGAGGTTGCACTCAGGGTGTTGGCTGGGCCTGCAGGTTTGGCTGGACTGCAGGATCTGCTTTCAAGCTCCCTCTCTTGGTTATTGGCAAGCTTCACATTTTTGCTGGCTCTTGACCAGAGGCCTCCGATTCTCCCCATGTATACCTCTCTGCAGTAGTGGCTGCGTGCAACATGGTAAATGGCTTCCCTCAGAGAGAGCAACCAAGATGGCAACCTCAGAGTCTCTTAACAACCTAAGGTTGGGTGTAGCATACTGTCACTTCTGCCATACCAAGCCTGGTATCCTGTGGGAGGAGAGAACACAAGGATGAAAATACCAGGAGGTGGGGACCATTGGGAGCCATGTTGGAGGCTGGCTACCACGGACTTCGTCTGTTAGTAGAACTTCAGCTGTTGTCATGTTATGTAACCACTCCATATGTGATGGCTTATCTTTTGGGTTTTCCTGTATCATTTCAAATTCCGATTGTCTGAAACTAAATTTATCATCTCCCTTCCCATGCCCTTCTGACTTTTTTAAGTGAAGCCATTTTTTTCACTTTTCCTTTCCTTCGTATCACTGTTAAGGTCCTAATTTTATATTTTGTTCCCTCAGTATCTCCCGAATCATCTTTTTTATATTCCTATGGCTGTCATCCTAGTAAGTTCCTTACTGCTTCACACTCACAATTAAAATAGCTGCCTGGTTAGTAGCCTGGCTCTGAATCTCTCCTTTCTAGTCCATTTTATATGCTTCTATCAGACTAATCTTCCTGAATCCTGACTCATTATGTCATACCTTGTGATGTGTCCATTAAAATTCAGATAATTTTTCTCGAGATCCTTAACCTCTTGGGTGTATGTAATAATACTGACAAGAGGGCTTTTGTGAGAAAATCAATCCATTATGTACTCAGACTTATTTACGACTTAAAAATGATCTTGAACATTACAAGATGATGAAAAGTTTATTTTTTTAAACTTTTAAATTTAAACAGTAAGGTTTGGGGAAAAGTTACAGTCTGGTTTAATTTGGGGAGACAAGAAATATTTGAATTGTTTTATTGATGGATAATTGCTATTATAGAAATCAAAAGATTTTCATAGCAACAATGAAGAAGAGACTTTTTTTTTTTGGCGGTTCGCGGGCCTCTCACTGTTGTGGCCTCTCCCGTTGCGGAGCACAGGCTCCGGATGCGCAGGCCCAGCGGCCATGGCTCACGGGCCCAGCCGCTCTGCGGCATGTGGGATCTTCCCGGACCGGGACACGAACCCGTGTCCCCTGCATCGGCAGGCGGACTCTCAACCACTGCGCCACCAGGGAAGCCCGAGGGATGTTTTTTCTAGGCCCACTTTTCACTGAGGATGTCTCCTGCTGAGGCCCAAAGTCTTGTCTTCTCTCCCTGCATATCCATAAAAACCCAAACCCCTTCAGGTTGTGGAGATGGGCAGTGACACTCACCCCCACCCCTGCCCCCCTGATGCTCCCTCTACCCCCTCAGCCCTAGCCAAAGCCTGGGCAGCTGCTTACTTCTCTGCTTTTAGGTTCTTCCTTGGTTATTGGTTCCTGGGATCTCTCTTTCTTGACCTTATAGAGCAGGAGGCTTTGGGGATCATGTAGTTTGCCGTACCGCTGGAAACAAAAGTTATAATATTTTTCAAACTCGATGAGTGTAACAGTTTTTCACAATTCTTAGGAATGTACCATTATTTTGCCAATAGAAAACCTTATATGACAATCCTTAGGTTCATCAAGAAGAAGCTATTTCTTATTCCTGAAATAAGACTCCGAAGTTGAGTTTCTGCCCATTGAGCACATTACCTTAAAGATTAAAGTCTGGATTTTAATTTGTGTGACTTATTCCCAGTTTAACCCCCCACCCCCCACCCTTTGCCTTTCTTCTTAGGAGAAACAATTGCAGCGCTTACAGATATGAGCAGCTTGAATCGTCCAGAATCTGATGGCCAGATCACAATTTTTACAGATAAAACAGGAGTTATAAAAGCTGCAAGATTACTTCTTTCTTCAGTGACAAAAGTGTTATTGCTGGCAGACCGAGTAGTCATTAAGCAGATAATAAGGTCAAGAAATAAGGTACTTACCTTTCTAATGTTTCTACTTGTGTCTTTCAGGGTTGTTCAAAAAGTTATTTCTTTTTTTTTTTAGGTTAACTGCAGGTAATTCAGCAATGCTTATCTGTTTTAATTGTTTATTATTCTAATTGTCTAAAGTTTAAAAGTGATGCTTCATCTATACCTGTAATTCCTAAATGTATATACTGGGCTCAAACTTTTGAATGCAAATAACATTTCTTTTCAGAAAACCATTATCTACTTGTTGAGGTTTATTGGTGAAAACTTTTCATGTGTACAAATGTGGGAAGAAAAGCTGAACACCATGACAATGTATGTAGTAGAAACCTAGCTGATAAAAATACTGAATTCCGGGCTTCCCTGGTGGCGCAGTGGTTGAGAGTCCGCCTGCCAATGCAGGGGACATGGGTTCATGCCCCAGTCCGGGAAGATCCCACATGCCACGGAGCGGCTGGGCCCGTGAGCCATGGCCGCTGAGCCTGCGCGTCCGGAGCCTGTGCTCCGCAACGGGAGAGTCCACAGCAGTGAGAGGCCCGCGAACCGCAAAAAAAAAAAAAAAAAAAAAACAAAACTGAATTCCTCAGTGCCTTTTTTCCCCCAAGTCAGACAGTAACGATTTATATGCTTCAGAAAAAGCTCAATTACCTGAAACCACAATTATCCACATTATAAAATTTCTGTATACAAAGTTCCTAAATATTACTTAATAATCATAAAATTTAGAGAATAGATTTTAACTCTTCCAGTCTAGACTTCTTTCAGTCTCTCAGATAATGGCCATGCTTCTTCGTCAACGGGGAAGCCAGGGTGTGTACAATTATTTATTTATTTATTTATTTATTTATTTAGCTGCGAGTCTTAGTTGTGGCAGGCGGGATCTTCGTTGTGGCATGTGGGATCTTTTAGTTGTGGCTTGTGGACCTCTTAGTTGTGGCACGCAAACTCTTAGTTGCGGCATGCATGCGGGATCTATTTCCCTGACCAGGGATGAACCCGGGCCCCCTGCATTGGGAGCGCGGAATCTTACCCACTGGACCACTAGGGAAGTCCCAATCACTTCTTTCCCTGGATAATCCCCTAGGCAAAGCGGAGGGCAGTCAGCCAGGGAAGGGATCCTCCCACTGATCTGAGGACAAAACTACCTGGCTAGTATTGAGTGAATTGAAAAGTGTAAGTTTAAAGAGAAAAAGAAATTGGAGAGGTGAATCGGACAGTGCTAGAGGAATAGGAACAAACCTTCCTCTCTTTGGAAGACGGAGGTTCTGCTCAGTGGTGGCAATCTGCCTTATCTATGTTAATTGCCTAGGCTTCCTGAGCTGCTGGGGCAGATTAACATGCCAAATATCCATCATATCCTCATTAAAAATAAGTAAACACAGGCTGTGTTTTCCTTACCTATCTTGGTCTGACTAAAACTAATCCAGTACTGTTATTTTAGAGAAAAGTATTTGAAAATATGTCTCACATCTATTTACTTTACTTCTAAATATCAAGAAAATACATAACGTTCTCTGTTGGCTGTGTTACAAACATGCTCTCTATCTACTCCTGGCTGCCCAAAGCTTCTTGGCAATTAACTGATTCACCACAGGCAGTTTCTGACTGATGCAAACTTTTCCTACTCTTGAAGTCCCTAATCGCCCTTTCCACTCCTTACTATGCGGGTGACCTTCCTTCCACTTTTCTGAGGAGGATGGGGTTCCCCCAGTTCTGGTTCACTGAACCTTAAAGCTTCTGTGTATCATCTTTTATCCTCATCCGCCTCCTACATCTATGAAGATTTGATTACCTTAGTCCTGCACGTTCCCGCCTTCTCCAGACCTTGCTGCATAAATGATCTCTTGCATATTTAGTCATTTCCTTTACTTTTTCCTTTAATTTTCAAGTAAGCCCAAGTCTTCCCATCCTAAAAAGAAATCATTCCCTAGATGATTCTAACCTTTGAATCTGCATCTACTTCTCTGAGTCCTTTCTTCTCTGTCTTTTCCTCGGACTCTTTCTCAACTTCCCCCTAGAATTTAGAACTTCTCTTTTGTTCCTCTCTTGGCTCAGGTTTGATGTCTCAGTCTCTTTCACATCTAAACCTGATAATAAAATAATGTCTGTTTTGCAGGTTCTTGCAACTATGGAAAGACTGGAGAAAGTGAACAACTTTCAAGAGTTTGTCCAAATATTCAGTCAATTTGGAAATGAAATGGTGGAGTTTGCACATCTTACTGGAGATAGACAAAATGTATGTGTTTACAAAATCTTGAAATACATTTATACTTTTCAATTTGGATAGAGGTGTGATCTTTGTGATCATTTGGGTTGTTTTTTTTTGCTTATTAAATCTATAACCTTGCTCTTGAAAGCCTTTCATGAATAAGCCAGGATAAAGTAAATAGATCTGTATGCCTTTTTTTGCTCACAGATAACAGTTAAATATTTTCCCACCTCACACACTGGGAAAGGTCATACTTGCCTTCAAGCCCCAATTCAAGTACTTCCTCTTTCACAGAACTTTCCATTTGACTCTTCTACAAGGGCTCAGGCAAATAAATGAGTCATCATACATATCCTGATAGTATTTTGTTATATATCTCTTATTATTCTTTTTGTAATTTGTTATATATTATTCTGTTATTATATCTTTCTATAATTGTTCTATATTAGATTAATAGTAATAACCCAAGCATTGGGTGATTTGCATTGGCTATATGTTAGCTACTTAATATTCATGATTTCATTTAATTCTCAGAACATCCGTGTAAGGTAGATATTGTTATTACTGTTTCACACGTGAGGAAACTGAACTTGAGAAGATAATAAAGTTTCCCAAGGTCACTTTTCTAGCAGGTTGAACTCAATTATGTCTGATTCTAAAGCCTGTAGTTTTCAAACCGCACCATGATATTAGGTCTTTGTGGGTCTGTTCCCCAATTCAGACTGTAAGTTCTGAAGTTTAGGGAGGTGGAAAACCATGTCAAATCCAGGATTGACTTTTTCTTGTTGTTGGGGTACTTGTGCATGTATTTATCCTGTCAAGTTAAATATATAATTGATCACTTCTTGAGATGCTTTGGTATAGTCCCATAGGCCATGGTTTGGGGTGTGAACTTTCCTGGTTGTAGCTGGAGTTGGAAGGTGGGTATTGGCCTGGAAAGTGGCAGGCTGGATTATATGCTTCACTTAGTGCTTCTTGGACATCTGGGTTTAATGAGGCCTATGTTTTGTCCTGTGGACCAGCCCTCTAACAGATTGAGATGCCACCTTTTTGGATCACTTGCTATCACCATACAATCTGTGGTGTAATGTATGGCTTACAAGTGTTATGTATACACACTTGATGCATTGTCAACTAGACCCACAGGTTTTTTTGCTAGAAGTCCTGTCCAGTATGTTAAAGACAAGGAATGGATGGAAATTTTAGAAGTGACCTCAACCTTTATTTTTTATTTTATTTTTTTTTTTTGCGGTACGTGGGCCTCTCACTGCTGTGGCCTGTCCCGTTGCGGAGCACAGGCTACGGACACGCAGTCTCAGCGGCCATGGCTCAGGGGCCCAGCCGCTCTGTGGCATGTGGGATCTTCCCGGACCGGGGCACGAACCCATGTCCCCTGCATTGGCAGTTGGACTCTCAACCGCTGCGCCACCAGGGAAGCCCTCAACCTTTTTTTGAAAGATGCTCCTAATGGATGATAATCACACGTAGGATACAGTCCTTTGGAATGTTACCTTGTGACCTGAATTAGCTTTGGAGTTTTTTGCAGTTTCTCATTTACTAGATGTAACTTTGCTTCTTTCTTTCCTATTAAAGAAAGCTGTATTGGGATGCAAGTAAATGAGAGTGATATTATTACAGGGGTAACTTTGAATCCACTCCCATTTATTAAAACAAATAAAAGGAAATCACTTTCATACTTTAGGTCCTTGTTATTTGTAAGAAAAGCCTTTTCATCCAACTGACAAGTGAGAAAAAAAATTGACTAATATGACAGGTGAAAATTTTATGTAATCCAGATTTCATCATCCATAAGTAAAGTTATTGGAACACACCCATACTAATTTGTTTATGTATTGTCTAGGGTAGCTTTCATGAGACACTGGCAAAATTAAGTAGTTGTTTCAGAGACCAAATGAACCAGAAAGCCTCAAAAATTTATTATCTGGCCTTCTATTGAAAATTTTTTGCTGACCCCTGATTTAGATGGTTACCAAACTATTATGAGAGTATTTGGTTGTAGATTTAATCAGCAATATTTGGAGATCTTCTGTGATAGCACACATTCATATCAAGGGCTATATGAAGAGAAACCAAATGAAAAAAACAAACCCAAATACAGTGCCTACTTCAGAGTTTATATTCTAGTTGGGGAAAATTATATGCCCAAGAAACATCTTAAGAACATTTTAGAGCAGCATATTGGCTAAGTTTAGGATTAAAACAACAACAACAACAACAAAAAACTTGAGATGAATATGCACTTAGACGGGATTAATCAGACATGATCCCTGAAAGAGTTGGCTTTAAGTGTCTATTTTGAAGGAAATAATAGTCCACAAATGCTCAGTAAATAAGTCGCTTTTAATTAAGTAAAGCATAGGATGGTTGTTTCTGGTTGGGAGTGAGGTGTGTTTACATGGCAGAATGTCAGGTGTGCAGGCCACCAGAACATGAGCCACATGGCAGCCTCTCCCTAGGTCTCAGTTCCTGGCTGTGCTGCCCTTAGTAAGGGCAGCTGTTTCTTTCTACTCTATTGTGTTGATATATTTACATTGAAGTGGTGACATTTTATAAAACATTTATTCTGGGTTTTTTTCTACTTTGTCACTTTTTTAAAACAGTGTTACTTAATTGTTGAGTATTGCTATTATGGAGTAAATTATTTCTCAAAAAATTGAGTTGTTTACATGATCCTAGACTGCTCAGTGGTTTTATTCCATGTTTAGGATTTGAAAGATGAAAAGAAAAAGGCAAAAATGGCAGCAGCTAGGGCAGTTCTTGAAAAGTGTACAATGATGCTTCTCACAGCTTCAAAGGTAAGAAAATTTTTGTTTTACTGTGTTGTAAATTAATTAAAAAACCTGATTAAATGCATCTAATTTATGTATTTTACACATTAAAAAGATGAAAGTGATAAATTGGAATATGGGCTATAATAGTTAAATTTCAGTTATTCTTTAACAAGAATGTTAACTTCCATCCCCAGTTCCAAACATCAGGTAATCTATGAGTCAGCTTTGAGCAACTAAGCAGAAAATGGCTTATTAAGTGCTGTGAATGGAGGCCTGTCACACACGATCACTGCCTGTGGGGTTTTGCTAGTCTCATTGGGGAGCCAGCACATGTGCTCTAGAAAAAGCTAGGCTAGTTAGAATCTGTTAAGTAACAGTGGAGTATTAAGTCAGCCCTTAGCTTGTTTATTCTGTAAATTCATACCTCTAAGTCCTTATTCTACTTTTAACAAAATTGTCAATCAAGAGCTCGTAATTTCAAACAGCAGTCGGCCAGCAAATTGGTACAATTCAAGAAAGAACCAGTAAACATCTCATTAGCAGTTTGTTTAGGATTGCCTTTTCTGCTCGGAATATTGCCTTAATGCTAGGATCAGTGAAGCCACAGAAACAGGATTCACGGGAGTCTGCTTGGAAGGCTCTGTTCATAGCTAGGCCCTTTAGTAGTTTTTCCTTTACATCATTTTTTAAAAGTCAAAGATGCATCCACAGTCATAAGACATCTGTTCATTTTTCCTCATTCTTTTTTTAGCTCTTGCACATATTAAGCAACATTTTAAAAGTTTTAATCATGATGAAGATATAGGGTTGTTGTTCTTTTTTCAAAAATTTTAAGTAAACATACTAAAGTATACAGTTTTGCACTCTGCCTTTTTCACTTAACCTTGCTGTCGCTTTTTACTCATCCTACTTCCACTTTTAGTGAGGAGAAGCAGCTGGGTGAGCCAGGGACACGGGAGATTTTGGTAAAGAACCATTTTTATTAGCATGGCATATTCTCTGTAAGATTTTGTGTATTATGATATGGGCCAAATCTTAACATAAAAATTTTCAATTGTTTCAAAGACGTGTCTCAGGCATCCCAACTGTGAATCAGCCCATAAAAACAAAGAAGGAGTATTTGACAGAATGAAAGTGGCATTGGATAAGGTAATTGAAATTGTGACCGAATGCAAACCAAATGGAGAGACTGACATTTCATCTATCAGTATTTTTACTGGAATTAAGGAATTCAAGGTAAGAATAGAGAGAAAATATTTTGTTTTTTTCTTGCCATTTCAAAGAAGCATCATTATATGTAGTATCCATAGTTTTGTTTAATATTTTAGAATAGATGCTTCACAAAGGCAGATATTTGTCTTTAAAACAGTGCCACAGTGTACAAACTTAATATTCAGTAACATAAAGCTTAGGGTAGTTTGTACAGAGAACACTGGTCTAGGGCTATAGTAGCTGTTCTGGCCCTGTTTAGCTGTATGGTTTAGCTGTAGCCTCTTGTCCTCTGTTTAGAAGTGTTCCCTTCCCAGCTCTAGAGCAATGCCATACCATCATGGATGATTACAGACAGCAGATCTGGAATCTGCTGGAATCCCTGCTCTTCCTTGCGCTATAGAATAGATACTTTGAGACTGTAGTAATAGTGATAGCATTAATGATGCTTGAAAATTTTAAATGAACAATAATACATGCTAACATTTATCAAGCACTTATTCTGTGCCAGCTCTGTGCTTTAAATGTGCGTGTGTGTGTGTGTGTGTGTGTGTGTGTGTTATGTATGTATATCTCAATCTCACAAGAACTATTATTATTATTCCCATAATACTGTTGAGACTGAGAAACAGAAATTAAGTAACTTGCTAGCTAGAAAGTACCAGAGTTAGGATTTGAAAGTTGGCAGCCTGACTCCAGAATACCCACCATTTCAGGGCAGAACTCATCACAACTCAGAGATGGTGACAGTGCTCTTTAGTAGGAGTGGTGTCTAGTCGGGAAGACCCAGGGAATTGTCTAACACAACTCCCTCATTTAATACGTGGGAGAACTAGGGCCCTGAGAAGTTCTCCAATATGCTAAGGGTTACCTCCCTCTCTAGTAGCCAGGGCTGTGACAGGGATGGTATTCTTTCCATCTAAGTAGGAACATGGGGTGGAAGAAAGTAATGGAAAGAACATTTATTTTTAGGCATCATGCTCTCTCAATAAGTATTTTCTCATTTAATCTCTAACTTCCCTTTTAGATGCATATTACTATACCCATATTTTTGAGGAGGAAAGCTAATATGTGGTAGAACCCTTGTTTAGAACCAGGACTTTCTGATCCCAAAGTCCATGACCTTTCAGTTTACACCTCTGAGTCTGCTTATATGCTGTCTGTCCTACCCCACATCTCCTCCTGAGGGGGAGAAGCTTACAGGGACCAGTCATTCTTTCAGAGCTTTTATTACTGAAAGGAATCTTAGAGATAATTTTTCTAATTCTCTCGTTTTGTTAAGGCTGAAGGGATACATGTCAAAGGTCAAAGGATAATAAGGAAACAAGTAGGGGTAGAGCCAGGTCTTTGGCCTCTTGACGCTGCATTTCTGGTTCCAGGCTAACTGAGGGCAGCATGGTGCCTGTGGCCGCTGCTGGCAGCTCCAGCTGCTGATCTCTTCGCCAGCAGGCATTCTGCAGAGCAAAGTGATCATGAATAGACTCAGTCTCACTGTCAGTGGTTATCTTCTTTGCATCTGTAGAGGGAAACTGGATACTTTATTCGTTACTTCGAATATATGAACAGATCTTATGAAAACATGCAAATAAGTGGCTTTCAAAAAAAAACTCTACTACGTTGCTGTTTAAAAACATATATATATTCTCTTTAAAGGAAAATAAAAAAGTTTAACATAAATGGTATGTGGACTGATTTTTATGTTGTAATTCTGTTTAAATCCTCAAATTCTTAGGTTCTCATTGTCAATTCCATACCTCACTTTTATCCATGTTCTTTCCTAGCTTAAAAAAAAAAGAAAAATCCTGTCTCCATAGAACAGAGTGATTACTGGAGATAACTTGGGCCAGGAGGAGAAGGGGAAGCTATTACTTCCCTGTGGCCTCTCGACCTTCCCAAATCTTGGTATTTTCAGGGATCATGTTAAAATGGGTCATATGTAAGGATTAATTTGCAATGATAGTTGTGAAAGGACTTTAAAGTGTGAAACAAATGTAAGTTATCCTTATCAGAGCAAGAATTGTGCCCACAATCATGATCATCACCACCTACTGCCTCTCAGCCCAGGTTGTTTCTGTGACATATTTCAAGGGCTAGAGGTTAAATAAGGTTGAAGTGACATAGCATATCTCAGAAAGCTGAGAGAGAGAGAAAATTGTACTAGTGAACATGTGTTCGTCACACATTCAGGGAACTCTAAGCACAGGCTGGCTGAAGTGAAAGAAGGTTTAGGAACTCAGAGAGATGAGATAGACTGTTAGAAAGATATGTAAAGACAAGACCCTGGAAGGTTTTATGTTATGCAGTACAAGTTTGGGCTTGGTTTCATAGGTGTTGAGCCAATTAGAGGGAGGTGGCAATATCTGAAGAGGTACATTTTAGAAAGATGATTGAGGTCCCCTGGTAGAGAATGTTTTGGTCAGGGAGGTACTGTTGGGGACATAAGACAAAATGTAGGGAGACTAGTTTTGCTGAATTAATGAAGGAAAAATTGATGCCTTTCCTAGTCCCTTCTATACCCCATACCTTCCACACCATTCCCCCTGGGCTCAACACATTCATTTTTGGCTGTAACATCTTCCAGGACTTTGCCTTGGCATTTTGTCAGATACAAATCCTTTACCTGGAAGCTGGTTCATTTTTCCTACCAGTTGCTACATGATAATGCTCCTTCTGCCTTAGTATTCATTGATCTTATAGAAATGCTTTGTTAACGACTATAGTAATAAAGCTCCGCACGGCCATTGGTGGCTCTCGAGCAATGTGTCCTCCTGGGTTAGTGGACAATAAAGTCATCCCTGGATGCTGTATTTCTCCTGAGCTTTCAGACAGGGAAAGAAATTGCTAGCGTCTTCCTGGGCCCTGGGAGAAAGTACAGCCCATCTGGTTAGGTGGGAATGTTGACTCATGTGGATGTATATCCTTTTTGTTCTCAGATGAATATTGAAACTCTTCGGGAGAATCTTTATTTTCAGTCAAAAGAGACTCTCTCTGCGATGCTGGACGCCCTCTTGGAGCGCACAGAGGACTTTACTGATTGTGCCTATACCAGCCACGAGCACAGGGAACGCATCTTGGAACTGTCAGCTCAGGCCAGGATGGAACTGCAGCAGTTAATTTCTGTGTGGATTGAAGCTGTAAGAGCTTTATTTCATCAGAGTAAATCTTCTGTAATAGCTTTTCCCTGGAGCCCTGAGAGTTGTGGCAGGCGCCGTCACCACCAGGAGTGTGAATGTGGTCCAGAGTGGGCCAAGGGTGTCTCATTCCTTTTCTGCCCCCTACTTGGCCAAAGCATCCTTCCCATAAGCACTCACGGTATTCTAGGCCTGTTGTTTCTCATCCTGGCCAGTCTGGATTCTGTGCCACCATCACCATCACTAGTTCACCCTGTCGTCCCCACTCTTCACCAGACTCACCTCTGGAAAATTCCTCCCCAAAATGCTTCTTCAGAGTGAAGAGCAGAGGTTCAACCAAGCCTAGAGGTTCTTGGAACCTGAGTCTTACTGCTGGAGCCGTGCAGATGTGAACAGTTCTTAACTCTGAGGACAGCTGATTTGTAGACACAAGGATTTAGAAAACTCATTGAGGTTTAGATGCAATGAAGACCAGGGTAGATCCAGCTGGCAGGTGAAAGATTTTTCACTTTCGCACAGATTCCTGGTCTCAGACTGGTGGGCAGCCACTTTAAGAGCCTTAAACAGGCTGCTGGTGCGCTTCAAACGTGGGAGTTATTTGGGCAAGAGTGGCAAGGACTGACAGAAGTGGTACAACACAGGAGGTGTGCACCCAATCTCTTCTAGAGCGTGGATTACAGATTTGAAAGGTAGAGCCCTGAGACATGTCTCTGGCACCATTTATTTATTTCTTAGGCTTAGGATATGTCAAAAAAGTATTTAACATGGTTTACAACATACAGCATGGATAGAACAAATCTGGAAATCATGGACAAAAGCTTAGGCAGTAAAGATGAAGAAGGGTGAATGTGCCTGAGAGGGTCCAGCAGTCTGCTTCCTTGTGAAGAGATTGATTTATGAATGTAGTATAAATCACAGATTTCCCTCATATTTTCTTGGCATCACAATATTGCAAATGCTCATATTAACAGGAAAACTTAACTATGGTAGAATGGTGTCAGGGATAAAAGCAGTATTTTGTGTTTAGTTTGAATTGTCTATGTGATATCTAATCTGAAGTGTAGATTGCTTCAGAATTAAATTTTAAGCCCAACATGCAATATAAAGAGTTTCTGTGAGGAAGCGCTGTCTGTGTTGGGCATCCAGTTCTATCAATACTTAAATTTGCAGTTAGCACCTTTCACATGTTTCACAAGCACTCGGATCTCTGATTCTGCATGTCAGATGTATTGTTCATTCATTCACTTTTTCAGCAGTTGTCACTGAGTACCTTTTATATGCCGGGCACCGAAAATCTAAAGATGAATAAGATAAAATCTTTGCCTGCAAGAATTTTGCAATGTAGAAAATGTGGGAAGGTGTGAAATGAGTACAAAAAACTTTGTAACTGTCCTAAGAGAAAGTACAGATCATGTGTTGAGAGGGTTTAAAGGAGGTTGAATTTGTATTTATCTAGAGGAATCAAGAAGCTTCATGAAGAGATTGACATTTAACTGATTTATTCATTCAAAGAATTGAATACCTGCTACCTTCCATTTGCTGTGCCAGGTATTGTGCATTCAGTGGTGAGCAGAATAAATGTGATCCCAGCCTTCACAGAGCTTACCAAGGCCTAGTGAGGAAAATAGGCTTTAAATAACAACAACAACAAAAATCAAAAGTACGTATGTAATTGCAAACTAGGATGATTACTTAGAGAAAAGGTTAGAGAGGGTAAGAAGAGGGTCTAATCTAAATTGTGTGATCTAAGAAGGCCTTTCTGAGAAAGAAACATTTATGTGAGGACTTGAAGATGAATAGGGTTTTAATTTTTATCTAGGTTAAGAATGAACAGATGAGAATTCCAGGCAGAAGGTAAAACAGATTAGTTTTAGACATGATAAATTTATTAAAGAAAATTAGATTTAAAAAATTCACCTGTTTAGAGTAGAAAAATGTAACTAAATAAAAATTCTCTTTTCCACTCTAACCATAAACAGATGAATTTAAAAAATCTACTTTTTTTTTTAACTAAACAAATTGAGTTTATTAATTAATTTATTTTTGCTGTCTTGGGTCTTGGTTTCTGTGCGAGGGCTTTCTTTAGCTGTGGCAAGCGGGGGCCACTCTTCATCACGGTGTGCAGGCCTCTCACTATCACGGCCTCTCTTGTTGCGGAGCACAGGCTCCAGACGTGCAGGCTCAGTAGTTGTGGCTCACAGGCCTAGTTGCTCTGCGGCATGTGGGATCCTCCCAGACCAGGACTCGAACCCGTGTCCCCTGCATTAGCAGGCAGATTCTCAACCACTGCGCCACCAGGGAAGCCCTACTTTTCTTATAGTTCACAGATGATATTAAAAATTTATTATGTTTGTAGTTTGAGTAAAATTGGAATTACAAGATGAAAAAGATAACTCTTCACATGTACTTTGAAAACTTTTTAGCAAAGAAAGAAAACAAGGAGCATCGATGAAGAACTGGAACTCGCTATATTGAAAATCAGTCACAGCCTCAATGAACTTAAGAAAGAAGTAAGTATAGTTTGAAATCTAGCCTCTTTTAATTCTTTGCAAGTTGTCGTGTTGTATGGTATATATAAAATGCCTTAGCATTAGTATGTTCCTGTGCCCAGAAAATGTTTGCAAAGTTTTCCTTTGACCTAGTTATTTTGAAGCCACTGTTTTATTAGTGCCATCATTCTCAAAGCTTGTACACAAATGTTTATAACAGCCCGAAACTGGAAACAATCTAAATTTCCAGGGAATTCCCTGGTGGTCCAGTGGTTAGGACTTCACGCTTTCACTGCCAAGAGCATGGGTTCAATCCCTGGTTGGGGAACTGAGATCCTGCAAGTGGTACAGTATGGTCAAATAAATAAATAAATAAATATCCATCAACAGGGGAATCAATAAATGAATTTTGGTATAACTATATCAAATGCTATTCAGCAATAAAAAAGAACACTATCGATACGGGCAATAACATGGATGAATTGCTTAAACGTTACACTGAGTGAAAGAAGTCAGACACAAAAGTGTGTGTGTGTAATTCTATTTAGAAAAAATTCTTAAAAAGGCCAAACTGATTTATAGTGACAGAAACCAGGTCAGTGACTGCTGGGGTCAAAAGGGGGGATACTTACTACAAAGGGGCATGGGAGAACTTTTTGTGCTAATGGAAGTGTCGTAAATATTGATTATGGTGGTAGTTACTTGGGTGTAAATGTTTGTCAAAACTCATCAAACTGTACCCTTGGTACATTTTGTTGTATATAAATTATACCTTAATAAAGTTGATATTTTAAAATGTTCTTTTGGCTGTGAAGATTTCCCTGTTCCCTGGATGAAAACTTTATCATCTAATGACTTATTTGGTCACTCTTAGGTAATTGAAAGTCACTTTAAGTCAGGGCTTTGTGAACTACAGCCAGGCTGTTTTTATAAATAAAGTTTTTTGGGGGGACACAGTTCTGCCCATTTGAGTTGTGTAGTTGCGACTATGTGGCCTGAAAATCCCAAAATATTTACTCTCTGGCCCTCTACAGAAAATGTTCACCAATCCCTGCTTTAGGTCGTAAAACACAAACTCAGTTCAAAAATGAGAATGTTCATTCCAATATATTAATCAGTATTTTTTTTTTTTTTTTTTTTTTTTTTTTTTGCGGTACGTGGGCCTCTCACTGTTGTGGCCTCTCCCGTTGCGGAGCACGGGCTCCGGATGCACAGGCTCCGGACACACAGGCTCAGTGGCCATAGCTCATTGGCCCAGCCGCTCCGCGGCATGTGGGATCTTCCCGGACCGGGGCACGAACCCATGTCCCCTGCATCAGCAGGCGGACTCTCAACCACTGCGCCACCAGGGAAGCCCTATTAATCAGTATTTTGATTCATTCAATTGTAGGGCTTTGCTCCTGTTCCCCACTCCTCTAGCCCGCCTAGGGCTTTTGGGGGAAGTGTGGTCTCTTGTCTCTCTTTCAGGCCCTTCATCTCCTATTATCTAGCTTCTGTTCCAGATCTTTGCCAGGTTGTGGCACAGGGAGAGAAGAGAGGAAGTGGGGAGTTCTTAGTGACCGGTGCCCTTATGAGATGCACTGGGCTCGAAGATGTTTAAAGCTGACGTTCTCTGTCGTGAATACTTGAGTGCTCTTCAGAGGCTTTCCTGGTGCCTCCCCTGACCAGCCCCTTACTTTGTAACTTCTGTGCCACTTTGCTCCCTCCATTTTGGGGTGTGCCTGGGAGGGGACTCACAGCAAGCACCAGAAAGACCCTCCTCACAAAAACCTTTCTTCTCTGTTCTCTCTGATTTCTTTGTTCTTTTATATTTTTAAGAGAGTCAAGGGCTCAAGAGAATGCATTGGTTTGGGAGAGTTTCATATATAAATTATCTGGTGATGTTTTATTGACCTCTGTTGAAACCTTCATTTTAACGTCCTATTAAACATTAGAAGGATATGGTCTTCTATGGTTTAAAAAAAGCCTACTCATTTTTTCCAGCCTATTCAATTTAAACTAAACTATTGTTAAGACTGTGACTATCAGTTGAACATAAAATCGTTTGGTGATAGCCTGAGTGGCTTTCCATAAGCTTCATTTTCCTTACCTCTGAAATGGGTATAATAACATCAACCTAGAAGAATTTTTATAAGGATTAAGGGAGATAATGTCTGTAAAGCTACTTACAGTACCTTGCACAGAGCAGGAATTTCATGTTTATTCACCCTTCTTGCCTTGGAGTTTGTAAGTAGTCTCCAGAACCATTTGTAAGATTTACGGGACCTTGAACAAGTCACTCAGTCTCTAGGGACCTGTTTCATAGTTTGTAAAATAAAAGACTGGCATTAGCTATTTTCTATGACCCTAATGGTTAAACAAAATCTTTTGAATTCTTATGTGCATTTAATTTCCAAAGGAAAATGCATTTTAATGTCTTTGTTTCTGACTGTAATTATTCTCACTTGATTTGGTGAATGTGGACTACCCTATTGTTAATTTTGTACAAAGTCCTGCAATTTGAATGGACATTGGATTACTTCCAGGAAAAAAAGAATCACTTCATTCAAATAGGCTTAATTAAAAATCAGATTTTCCTTAGGACAATGTTATTAAAAATGATCTCTTTCTGGTGAACCCCAAAATAACCTGTCATAACATTTTTTTAAAAAGGCAGGATAAGGAGAAGAAAAGATTTTGGAGTTAAATAGTATGCAAAGATGTTCAGTGAGAGTGAGCAATGCTTAAAATCCATTCCACCTAAAGTTAAATAAAACCTTGAGGTTTTCATTATCCTTTTATCCATCATTTCTCCTGTGACCCAAGAGTTAGACAGAAAAGCTGTGGATAGCAATATAAACTGAGCCCCCGAGGGAAGGGGTTGTGTCCTACTTGTCATGTATGTCCAGCCTTTAGTTCAGTTCCTGTGATAATGTAGGTATTTAATAAAACTTGTTGAATATATATTTTATATATACATATATATATATATATATATATATACACCCTTCAGCAGATCAAGTGGGACTGATATGAGGTTGCTACTCTTTAGTTTTTAAAGTACTCATGAGGTTTTTGGTCACAAAACCTTATTGTTTGTTGTCTTTTTTTCATTACCCTTCACTCCCCACATCTGCAGCTTCATAGTACAGCAGTTCAGCTGGCAGCAGATCTGGTAAAATACCACGCTGATCATGTGGTTCTCAAAGCATTAAAACTTACTGGAGTAGAAGGAAATTTAGAAGGTTTGGCTGAATATGCCTGCAAACTCTCTGAACAGAAAGAGCGGCTTGTTGAGGTGAGCAATAGGTTGCTTGTTAAAGAAACTGTAGTTTAATGAAAGCTGTACTATCCTCAGGTAATATTAACACAAATACAGTTTTTGGTTTACTCATAAGAGGGTTTTCTCTCTTGCCTTTGGAATTTTAAAAATATCATGTTTATCTGTTCTTAAAACAATTTGTCCTCTAAAACAAAACAATAAAAAATGCTAGAACCCACAAATGCCCTTCTTAACCTCCTTCCTTATTCCATCAAAGAGATTAGATCTTGGAGTAGAGCAGTGGAGATACATCGTATGACCCTGTTTGTATTTGAATCTTTTGAGTCTCAGCAGGAAAGAGATGGCACGTTCAAATTAGGTTAATCTTAAGAGGGTTTAATAAAGGAGCCATTTACAATTGCATGGATAGGATGTGGGGAAACCATGAGAGTACAGGAATTGGGGTTAGTGACAGCAGAGCTGGTACTACTCCTACAACCAAATTAACGGGGGGAGTGAGTGGTTTCTGGAAACTGGAAGGGCACAGAGTCCTTCAGAGAGCCTTGAGTAGTTGTGGTTTCAGGACTAGACACAGAGACAGCCCACGGCAGCCTGCAGGGAAAGAGCATGAGAATAAAGGCCCTTACCCTCCAAATCCCTGCTGCTGTATTGCTGGGGCTTCCCATTGGCCAAACAGCTGTAGACCACATAGGTCAGTCTCCCAAGAAGGAAAAAGAGTGGATATGGAGGGACAAAGAGAAGACATTCAGCACAGTATTCCTTCTCGGAATCTCTCCTGTTCTGCCCAAATCTTTGTTATGTGTTACTGATGCATAACCTGCCCCTTTTGTTATCATTCCAATTATTGATTGATATTGTAAGCCTTCTACCTATTGAGAATGTCAGACATCTGCTAGTAAAGAAATGTATACTTAACCCATGTGCACGTGAAGAATATATCCCCTTGTATATATGAGGTACGTCCCAGCCGACATGTATATTAATGCACAGATATGAACCATCTAGCTGTGTTCATATTATCTAATGTCCCATGCTCACTGAATCTCACATACTAATGGTTAGAAGGAACTTTTAGACTAAGCTTAGCTTCCTCTCCTTTATTTGTTTACATCTGAAAACTACTAGGGAGCATTCTTAATATGACTGTAGATACATCTCCTTTTTAAAATAGATCTGATGCTGTTTTGTTTATAAATCAAGTATTATGACTGCAGGCAAACTTGCTAATTATAGGAATCCTGCAGCAAATCTTTTTAAAAAGTGAAAAAAAATTTTTTCCCTAATTTTCTGTTTTAAGCCTCAAGAAATTATTGAAAAATTATTTTCAAAAATTTTCACTGATACAGGCTCTTTACTCATTATATCAGTCTTGCCTAATCCAGTGTTATCTCCAGTAACAGGTGTGTTAATTGACAGGGAGAAGTGTTATTTGTTGGCAGAAAGAATGTGTAGCTTGTGGTAACTGACATAGTTTAGCTGAGAGACCTTGGATAAGTCCTTCTCTGAGCCACGTTTCCTCATACGTGAAATATGTGGGCACTACAAGGTCCTTTCAGGATTCCTCTTGATTCTAATATTCTGTGACCACCTTGCCATGATCAGATAGGAAGTAGAAACAGTAGGGTATATGCTAATAAACCCGTATTTGTTCCTGCTTTGCTCCTAGAGAATCCATTGGTAACCAATGCAATATTATAATAATCTTATTAATGTACAAATTTATTTTTATAGGTTTTAATGTTTTATTTTCTTTGTTAATTATAAAATGATGCTATGTATTGTGAAGAATGAGAAAGTTGAACTGTAGAAATGGTTTTTTGTAGACCTGTCGATTGTTGAGACATGTGTCTGGGACAGAACCTCTTGAAATAACCTGTATACATGCAGAGGAGACATTTCAGGTGACTGGCCAGCAGGTATGATCAACAGCAGATCGTTCCTTCCATATTATGTTTTATCTGAGTGTCATAACAAATTGTGCACAAGGAAGACACAAATGGTTTTGCATAACTACGGGCCAAATCTACTGAGCGAAATGAAGGTAATGGAATTTTTGTTGGTAGTGTGCCAGAACATTCCATTGGATTATCTGGTCATCTGACAAATTAGAGATTGGCCCATTTAATTGATGCCCTAGTTTATATCTATTTAATTGAAGCCGTTTACAATACAGGTCGTTATAACATGTTTGAAAACTAAGTTATCATTATGTGATAAGCCATAAAAATACTCACATGTTTTGACCCAATAATTCCTAAGGACATAAGGAGATTAAAAGAAAAATAAAAACAATACTTGTTACATTACTTATAATAAGATTCAGTTGGAAGCAAAGTAACAATCTTAAGTTAGGCAAATAATATATTATGATGTTATAGTAATAATTTTGATAACTAAAATTAGCAACATCAAAAAATGTTTCATTAAAATGTTAGGTGACAAAAGCAGGATACAGATTTGTTTATATGCTATAATTGCTACTATATAAAATGTACATATATAAGAAAATGACTTAAGAATGTGCAGAAATGAAAGTTCTGCTTGTTAGGGAGAATTGTGAGTTATTTTTTCTGAATTCTCTATAATATTACTTCGTTTTTATAATTTTCAAAAGCATTTTAACAATTGATATCGTATTTAATACTGTCTGTCAAATTAAGGGAAAAAGGGAGGGACAGAAGTTCCTTTCCCTTTTAGGTCTAAGCTCTGAAATACAATTTACCAGGTGTATTTGTTTCATTCATCATGGCAGCCAAAAGGACTTACTCCTTATTGCATTATTGGATGGTAGATGTCGAGCTCCTGGATTTATAGTTGAGAACAGCAAAAGCAACTTAGAGACAAAGGTGGTGTGTGCCCTTTAGCAGACCCAAGTTGGATGCTGGAAGGATGTTTATACTCCCTGTGGAGAACAGTATCAAAAGCTTCTCACGGAAACAGGAACTATCTGAGTGACCCTCAGCAGTGACCATCGGCTGAGCATTTTATTATAACCAGAGGATCTCTGTTTATTGGGAGAAACCAAGGCTTCAATATTTACTTGTCCATTTGGGAGTCATACTACTTGCCTTGGCCATAAATGTATTTCAGTAGAGCTAAAGTTTGACTCTCCTGCCATATACAATCAGCTCTTGTTATCCTCAGGCCCTGCTTGCTATATCCTCAGGCCCTACTTGCTATTTGGTTGTAATTCTCTGCTTACTGTTTTCATTGCAGCAGGGATATTAGGAAAAGTATATTTTCTTTTCCAGGATGGTGATAGATAGAGCCTGCTGTCAATTTCTGTAACTTGAGAAGCTTTTTCTATTCCCATAGCTTCAGCTTTTATTCCTAGTCTTGACTATCTGTCTCACAAAGGGATAATTTAAGAAAACAGAGCATGCCTCTAGGAGAATTTATATTACTTCTGGATACCTCTGCTTTAGCAATGTCATTTTTATATTTCCTTTACAATGTTACAGCATATCCAGGGCACAGTGGAACAGTTTCCACACTGTACAGTGGCTCCTGGTTGAGAAGGCGACACTGCTGCATCTAGCTTGTAGTCCATGGCGAGCCATTTGCCCACCTTCCCTGAAGATGGGGAACCTTGTTCTACTCTGAAAGCTGCCACCTGCTTGTCAAGCCTGTGCCTGTGGGACTATGCTCACCCAGGAGGAGCGCCTAGGTCTAATTCTCTCAAAGGCAGCCTGACTCTGACCATAGCAGTTTCTTTTCTTTATTTTTAAATTGAAGTATAGTTGATTTACAATGTTGTGTTAGTTTTCTAGTGTACAGCAAAGTGATTCCGTTTATATATATATATTTAGTTAGTTAGTTAGTTTTTCTTTCTCATATTCTTTTCCATTACATATTAGTTTCTGAAACCTCTTCAGTGACTTCCTATCTCACTCAGAGTAAAGTCCATCTTTACTGTGTGTGTTTCTCCATCACGTGGCCATTGGTGACCTTCCTTTTTTTTGATGTCAGTCCAGTCACACTGACCTACTGGCTGTTGTTAAAATGTATCAGAAATGTTCCCACCTTATTCCCAAACGACTTTCCCTAGGTTTCCCTGTGACTCCCTCACCTTCTTCAGTTCTTTGCTTACATGCCACCTTTGCAAGTGACCACCTAACTTAAAATACTGTAACTGCCTAACACCCTCCATCCTCCTTACCCTTTGTTTTTGTACATATCATTCATCATCTAAGATATTTCATAATTTACTTACATGTTTTTAATTACCTGTCTCCCCACATTATAATATGAGCCCCATGAAGAGAGGAACATTTATTTGTTTCGAATGAAACAACTGTTTCCCCAGCACCTGGAACATGGGTACAGTGCTGGGCATACAGCAGGTGAATGAAGAGTCATATATTAGTTACTTGGTACCTTTGAGTCTTAGTTTCTCCAGCTGTAAAATGGGAACACTGCTTATTGAGAAGGACCGTACTTTGTTTGTGTTTTTGAGGATTAATACTAATGTATATCAAGCATCTATCACAGTACCTCAAGGATATATCTACTGTGTCCTCATAGGTGTATGCGTATGTTACCACTACTACCACCACCACTACCACTACCACTACCACTACCAGTACTAATACCGATTCTGCTACCTCTACAACTACTACCGCTACTACTACCAGTACCAGTACTAATGCCAATACTGTTACTACCATCACTACTACTATCATCACTATGACTACTGCTACCACCACTACTGCCACCATTACTACCACTGTTACTAATACTACCACTACTACACCATCTCTTCTTCTGCAGTATACGGTACACTCTTTGTAGTCAGAGTATAACTCTGAATTATGCTATGGAAATAACTTTGTTGAAACAGAACTTTCCTTGAATAAAGATAATTGCTCCCTGAATATAGGCTTATATATAATAATGCCTACTATTTATCTGTAGATAAGATTATAAGAAACAGTAAGTTTTGTATGTCCATACTGCCCAACATGGGGCTTATGTGTGGAAATTGCTTTGTAGTTGTGTTATTGAGTGATATGAACAGTACAGGCTTAAGTTTGATTTCCAGTATGATTCTGAGAGGTAAGATTTTGAAACTCACACCTGTGTATATTGTTTCTTTAGATAATTTCTGCTGCTGAAACTTTGACATTGCATCCATCTAGTAAAATTGCTAAAGAAAATCTAGATGTATTCTGTGAAGCCTGGGAATCCCAAATTAGTGACATGTTAACACTGCTGAGAGAAATCAATGATGTGTTTGAAGGAAGACGAGGTGAGAAACTGTCTATATATTGAAATATGTTAGTATTTTAATGTAACTATTGGTTTTTTAATGTCAAACCTCAGATGCAAAATGAATAACTTGTTATAACCCAACTGGGTTATTTTTATAGTAAAGTATCTTCCACAAAAAATTATAAAAATATTATTTGTCCTTCATTTTAGTATCAAAGCAATAAAATTTGTTGTACAACAGTATAGTAGATTCCTTTGAATTAATATTAACAATCTAGTTTTCTTACTGAAATTGTCATTTTTATATTTCTTATAAATTGTTTTTTAGTTTTAGTACAAATGCTCTTCTGTAATACAATAATTCTCTGATGTAATTCTACTAACTTCATAATGAAATGAATGTAGTTATTTGATTTTCGAATTGCTTTCCTTCCACTTGGATGGAATCTCTTTCCTTGATGACTACGTAATCTTGGAATATTTCCTTTGGTGGGTAAGTTCATTGGTATTTCTACAACATGTAGAATAGCACCATACAGTGTACAGAAGGCATAATTTTTACTCTTTATTTTAACATCAACTTGGAGTTTTGTTTATTTCCCATTGTACTGTGTATCCAGTTATCTATGTTCATGTGTTTTTATGTATTTCCTTTCTAATGGCTTCTGTTAGTGTCAAGCATGTTTGTTTTTTAAATTAAGATGTCATTTAAAGTCATAATAACATCAAATTACACATTTATTTTTACTGATTATGAACATCTAAACATTTCATTTTTTAAAAAACACCCATTTAGGGTAATTGCTGATTTGCTTAAAAATCAGGGAATGGTAGACTTTGTAGATATTACATAATTTGTAATGTGTAATAAATGCTTACCATGCTTCTGCATTTAAAGATTTCTGTGATAGCTAGTCTGAATGGCATATCATTTTGATGCTTTGATAAAGTACTTACAGCTGCATGTTTTTTTATTTTATAAATTTATTTATTTACTTTTGGCTGTGTTGGGTCTTCGTTGCTGTGTGCGGGTTTTCTCTAGTTGCAGCTAGCGGGGGCCACTCTTCATTGCGGTGCGCGGGCTTCTCATTGCCGTGGCTTCTCTTGTTGCGGAGCACGGGCTCTAGGTGCGCACGCTTCAGTAGTTGTGGCACAGGCTCAGTGGTTGTGGCTCGTGGGCCTTAGAGTGCCGGCTCAGTAGTTGTGGCGCACAGGCTTAGTTGCTCCGCGGCATGTGGGATCTTCCCGGACCAGGGATCAAACCCATCTCCCCTGCATTGGCAGGCGGATTCTTAACCACTGCACCACCAGGGAAGCCCCGCTGCATGGGTTTTTATGTGAGGCAAGTTTTATATATTAAAAGGTAAATTGATATGATTGATCCATATTTAAAGAAGAATGATCACTTTGCCATAAGACTTGTTTAAGAAATGAAGAGAAGAAGCTTCCTGGTCTTTCTGAGCGCTAGACTAGCGTCCCCTACAGATAGACCAGAATTGAAACAGGAAAATCCTATACTTATTTTTGGCCTGTGTGGTCACTGTGGTTTCTTTTACTTTCAAACTGGATATTATGTAAATGATCTCTTCTTTAGGTTTGAGTAACCTGTCCCCCACAAATCAGGGTTATCTTAACTTCCTAAGTGCTGAACAGAAGTTCCTCTTTAGGTGGGACACTGCTGCCTTTGATCAATGGGACACCCATTGTTTAACTGGTAGTATCTTGCTGTTCAGAGGCATCCTTACTTATGTGGGGTTAATTGAGATAGAGTTGCTTCATTTCTTTTATTGCTTTTTTTTTTTTTCCTGACTGTTATCATGAAGCTCATAAGAATAGCTTTTCCGCCAAGAAGCCCAACTCTGAGTCAGCCACCGTTGACTGAACTGAGTCCAGTGGCACAGTGCTGCTCTTCCTGTTCTGTATGGTTATTAGGACGGGGCTGCCTGTTTCCTCGCACCTGCCCACTGCAAAGGACAGAGTATATTCTTCAGATTCTGGTTTCTCTTTGCTACTGGTATAACTCATATTATAACTATTACTGGAAAACCTTTGCTCTATTTTAGCCACTTTAGTTCTGCTCTGCATATCTTGACTCTCCTGACTAGGAAACTTAGATACGTTTGCAAGTATCAGTTAGCCAAACAATTAAGTAGCAAACAACATGCTAAGCAATGAAAAAGAGCCTTTAGTGTTCGCATATTTGAAGTCCGTCTGAGAGCTAGGTTATTGTCCCCTTACCCGGAGACCCTTCGATTTCATAATAGGGCCTCCTGGGATTGTTTAAAGAACTCAAAAATCAATATTTGTCTTCCTCCCTTTCTGCCTTCATCCAGTTCTGCCTTCAGGGAGGCCATGGCCTTTGTATTAGAAGGGACCTAGATCAAAAAGACTCCACCTTTCCTTAGTGACAAGTATGTATCAACATTTAGAATTTGAGATTATCTTAGACAAATAAACGTCAAAAAGAAGCTTTCTCTCATGGCCTGCAGATTCTATCCCTTATTTAAGGAAGCTGAATTTCCTTTGTTATATTTGAACCATCTTGAAGTTAATTGGACTAAGCTTCAGTTTATAGGGATGTACCAGGTTCCATAGCTCTGCACCTACTTTATTGCTTGGCAGACTGGACGCATGAGGTGCTGTTCACTGAAATGGGGCGAACAGGAAGAGGAACATGCTTGTGGATAAACATGAGCTTACTTGGGGGATGTATGAGTCGGGAACAAGGGAGTGATCCATCCAGACAAGAGATGATGGGGCCATGATAGTGGAAATGAAGATAAGAGGACTGATTGAAGAATTTTATAAGTAATATTAGTATGATTTGATGATTAATTGAATGTAGAGGTAAGGGAGAGTTTGAGGATAACAACTGGGTTTGGTCTAATCCAAATTCGAAAATACCCCAGTCCTACTCCTGAGGTTAGTTAATAATCTGCCTAGCCTTTAGTGGTTAGGGATTCATTTTAAGTGGGTCTGGGGACATGAATTTTTTTCTGATGGATCATGCCATATAAAGCCCCTTTCAGAACCAAAAAAGCTAATTATAAGAACTTCTAATGAGGCATAATATTGCACACCTTCAGTGAAATAATGAGGCTTTCCTGTCCTTGGGGGGTTAGCTTTATTTTGTAGAGATGCAGAAAAGCTCTGGAGATTGAAAATGTACAGCAGTTAGGTTGTCATGAGATTATTTTGCTATCCTCATGGGCTGAGAGGGCCTTTGAACTTAATTCTGGACTTAATTTATCTGGAGGTGTAAACTCAGGAGTAAAGATGGCACAAGTGTCATGTTGATTTAGGGAGTATTAAACAAAGGATTTAGGGAGTATTAAACTTATAATACCCCTGTGAAGACAGTGCTTCAAAAACAATTCTGTACGTCAAAGTCTGTACCAGATATTTTTTTTTCATGTTCTCCAACCAAATTACAATTTTATTTCTCAGTCACATGTAATTAATAGACTAAATTATCAAAACTAATGTGCTAACATTTCTGTTTATTTAATAATATTTTAAAAATTAAATGTGAATAGTAGAAAATTTGTTTTAAGTTATATATGTTATTTGTAGGAGAGAAGTATGGCTACCTTTCACTTCCAAAGCCAATGGTAAGTAGAAAACCTTTGTATTTGTACACTTGAGAATGTTTTTATTCAGAATTCAAATTATGCTCTTGTTGCCTATTGCTCCCCCCACAACTTCCAATGATTGACATGACAAAAAAAAGTTAGGATATTAAATGTTGACTGTTCAGAATTGTTATTCTGAGTAGCAGTCTAGATGTAGCCCACAGTTTGGTTATTTGTGTTAGATTTGAGGGATTGAGGGAATACGTAACAGATGTTATGATTAATAAGCTGTAATCTGAAGTCAGAGGTCTTTTTGTTCTTCATATCTTGGGTCTAATTCACAAGGTCATGTTGGAATAATTTTGTGCAAACTAATAACTTTCTTAATTTTCTTGATGAAAATAAACCATTCTGTTTATATTTAGAGGCTTGAAATGCTTTATTTATTAGCTTTACACAGTTGAAGCTGATGCATCTTGGCTGCATTGCAAAATAGTGCCCACTAGATGGCAGGCTTGGTTACATTATTAAGATGGTTTCTGTACCTTTTCAGGCAATTCCCTTTTGGTCTTCATTAAACACTTTGATAATAATAATTTGTAAAAGTAAAAATAACGAAAACACAACTAAACTTAAAAGAATAAGATGGGGTTGTAAGATTCTAAATAAAATAAAACCTAAAAACCTCTAGGGTATTCTTAACTTTCTTAAATGCTTTATAAGTTGCTTTGTGCTAGACTAAGGAAGAAGACGCAGATGATGTGACTATACAAGGAGGAACCGAAGAGATCATCGGTCATCTCTGTTTATTTTCTAATGAACCTAAGAGGCAGCCTGTGTGTGTGTGTGTGTCCATGCCTCTTTATAGATTCCCTGTATTTATTTTCTGTCCTTTACCTTCTCCTATTTCTTCTATAGTAAACAGGATTAGAAAATTTGAAAAGGGCAGTGTTAAATGAACAAATATAAACGATGGGATAGAAAAACGAGAAAAAGTTGCGGCTCTTCTATTCTGCAGTTAAACTGGTGACAGAATAGCTGGTCAGAAGCAATAAGTCATGGTAATAATAAGGGAAACAAAAAACGGAGAAGTACACATATACCTCAAAGCTATTATCTTCTTAAGCTAAGTGGGCACATGCGTGTTTTGTTTTATCATAATCTGTATTTTGTGTACATGTGTGTGAATATATACTCTGTGGGGTGTGTGTGTGTGTGTGTGTGTGTGCATGTGTGTGTGTGGATGGTTTAAATAAATGTTTCCTTTAAAAAAATAAATGGCTCCCTGCATCTCCTGGCCCTACTAGCCCAGCTGTTCTGGAACTCCTGCCCCAGCTAGGGGAGTTCCCACCAGACCTCAGAATGAGAGGAATGCCGCCCAACTTGGGCTGCCATCTCCAGAGAACTTCTGGATATATTTTTCAAAGAAACATTGCTATTGGTAGTGGTTTCTACAAGTAAGTAAGCATCTGTGGGCCAGTCTGGTAACCTAACCAGTGTACAAAGTTTTCTTCTCCCCTAGGGGAAATATATTCTGATTTCTAAATAGCCTATGTAGAAAGAAACTTGCTGTTTCAAATATAGGGGCCATCAAACATGCTGGTTCAAATATTAAATCGTAAATTCTAAGTATAATCTCCTATATAACCTGGCATATAGGATTAGAAATCTGGATGTCAGTGAAACTAGGGTACTGAAATTTAGCCCTCAAAAAGGCATACTTGTTAAAGGAATTGAATTCCAGAGTCATAACATTAGGAATATATTGAAAGCTACATATAGTGATTAATTTTATTACATCATTTCCTAAGAATAATTTAACAGAGGGGCCAGGGAGGTTTGGGGGTGTAATAATTGGACTATGAAAAGACTGCAGAAGTCTTTAAGTGTTTCTGGGACACAGATCTGCTTTTCCTAACTCCAGATTTCTAACTAACTACTTCTTCAAAGCTGAACGCACATATTAGTAGAGTATTTGCAATTACAGTTGACCCTTGAACAGCATGGGTTTGAACTTTGGGGTCCACTCTTTTGTGCATTTTTTTCAGTAGTACATACTACAGTGCTACACCATCTGGGGTTGGTTGAATCCGCAGATGCAGAACCACAGACACAGGGGAACTGCGGATACGGAGGGCTGACTGTAAGTTGTACTTAGATTTTCGGCTGCGGGCGGAGAGTCAATGCCCTTAAGCCCCACGTTGTTCAAGGGTCAGCTGTAGTTGTTTGTTTTTACTTAAACAGTTTAATATAGTTTCAGTATGTTCTGAAAATTTTTATATTAAAATTTTATTACAGGTACTTTGTTATGCTTTCTATGACTATTGCATTTCTTCACAATTAACTCTACCTATTTTTAAGATGCCCTAATCTTTTTCTTGTCACAGAAGAATAACGCAAACCTGAAATCATTAAAGCCAGACAAGCCTGACTCTGAGGCAAGACCTTTTTCTTTGCAGTAGTCTTACTTTTAATTTTCCTTTTACGTAATTAATGACTACATTGTTGTGATTAAAATGCATGTTTTGTAGGAGCAAGCCAAGATAGCAAAGCTTGGACTCAAGCTGGGTTTGCTCACCTCTGATGCCAACTGTGAGATTGAGAAGTGGGAGGATCAGGAGAACGAGGTTGTTCGATACGGACGGAACATGTCCAGTATGGCCTATTCTCTGTATTTATTTACTAGGTAAGTGTAGTTACATCTTAATCTTTTAAAATGAATTTAATGATATCTGGTGTAAAGAAAAAGTGCCATGTTACATTGATAGGTTAAAGTCGGTTTCAAATATATGATAAAAAGCCTATAAGTAGTTCTTAGGACAATTAAGTGAATGCAACAAGAAGACATTCATTTAACTAGGATTTAGATTTAGAAGAGATCCTTTTCTAGGTTTGTGTACGGTTCCTTCCATAATTTTGAAATAATTTTGCTTTCTGCTTTTTGTCATCCCATATATCAGTGTCTCTCCCAGCCAGCATCAGTAAGTTTAGAAAACATGCCTTTTATATATACACTACCAAATGTAAAATGGATGGCTAGTGGGAAGCAGCCTCATAGCACAGGGAGATGAGCTCGGTGCTTTGTGTCCACCTAGAGGGGTGGGATAGGGAGGGTGGGAGGGGGAGGTGCAAGAGGGAGGGGATTTGGGGATATATGTTTACGTATAGCTGATTCACTTTGTTATACAGCAGAAACTAACACACATTGTAAAGCAATTATACTCCAATAAAGACATAAAAAAGAAAAGAAAACATGCCTTTTAAATCTTTACACAGTGACGGATTATATACAGATCAAAGAATAGAGCCATGAGGTCTACCACCTCAATAGGGTGCCAAACCTCCATGGATCAGTATTCATTATATAGCAGAGAATTCCCCTAACTTTACATTTACCTGACCTACATTCTCTGTCTTGTTCACCTTACAAGACTGTTGGTCAAACGCCTCAATGAAGTCCATGTCGCTCACATTTGTCTTCCATTATAATATTGGAAGACTATACATATGGTACAGTATTTCCATGTTGCTAAAAATTTTATCTGTTTTCTGGTCAATGACCTGTTCTAGAATTTTCTCAAGGAATAACTTCGAGCTTTTGGTTTTCTGATATCTATCTTTTTCATTTTTAGAAACTAGAAGATATTTGATATCTCCAGTGTTATGGCTTCTCTCCTACTCATTTTGATTTTGAAATTATAACCAGCATTCGTTCACATCTGCATATTATTTCAGTAATCTGGAATGTAATCCATTTGGACTGGAGTCTTAAGCTCAGTTAAAGTAATTGGGATCTCTACAACTGTGTGGGCTTTTGGGCTCAATAAATAGCCCCTTTTCCCCACCAAAGTTCTGAACAAAATGAAAAAATAAGCAAAAGAATAGGCAGATGGGTCCACTAACATTTATACTGATAAAGCTGATACTCAATAATGAGGTTTATAGCCATAGGCAAATAGGCTTTTAAAAATAATCCCTAGAATTAAGAAATCTTACCCTGTAGGGGAAGAATGTATCTCTTAAAATACTTGGCAGACTAGGTATATCCCAAAGGCACCCTTACTACGAAGAGAAAAAGGAGAAAAGAAAGGGCTACCATGTCTAATTTATTTTCATTTTCACAAAGTCACCAAAAAGACTGAAAAGATCAATAAATGTCCACCCTCTTCTATGGGGTGAAATAAGTGAGAGCAGAGTGAAGTGAGGGATGCTGTGCTAGTGAAGATTCCTTCATATGGAAGGAAGATTAGGAGTGAGGAAGAAGCATTCATTCTTGTCTTGATGATGTCTTCTACCTTTTCAAGGGAAATGATTCCTCTGGAGGGTGAAGGAGAAATGATAGTTGAATAATTTTGCCTCTGGTTAGCAGTCACTTGTTAATATCTTTCCATATTTTCCATCATTGGAGACCTTTCCCGCACCCCCCCCCTTTGGTGGTTTCCTTCCTTTGTTCTTATTTATTTATTTATTTATTTTTTTCTTTTTTCTGTACGCGGACCTCTCAATGTTGTGGCCTCTCCCGTTGCGGAGCACAGGCTCCGGACGCGCAGGCTCAGCGGCCATGGCTCACGCGCCCAGCCGCTCCGCGGCATGTAGGATCTTTCGGCACCGGGGCACGAACCGGCGTCCCCTGCATCAGCAGGCGAACTCTCAACCACTGCGCCACCAGGGAAACCCTGTTCTTAATTCTTAGCAAGATTCTCTGGGGATTGAGTTTTCCCAGAACTAATTTTGACCTCCTTTCTTGGTTCATATCATTTAAAAATCGGATGAGTCAAGTCTGCAAAAGGAAGTAAAATGGAATTCCTTTGTTTACCCACACACTGAGTGTGTGGGTGACTGAAATGTGAAGATTAACTGTAGAAACAAAGATCTTTCCTTTGAGATGGAATCATGCTAATTATCTCATGGTGATAAAAATCAGATTAAAAAAATAGAATAGAAACTCAAGAAATAAATTATTACTTACTAAATGTAGTTTGGTATATAAAATCTTCCCACATAAAGGATTCATCAATAGAAAATTTTTTAAGTTTGTTATTGCCCCTTTTGTTTCTTGTTTCTTATTTCAGAATATTTCAGGATTATATATGGTCAGCAATTTTTATTTCTGAATCAGAATAGTGGATTTTGGTAAGGGGTGACATGCATCCCACAGAGACTAGGAAGCATGAGGAACAGGGGTAACTAAAGCTGTATGGAATGGGACTTTTTACTGGAATATGGTTATTGGACAGGAGCCACTGAAGTTCAGGAAAAGAAAATGGATTTTCTGTAATGGATAACACCTCGTGCCAGTTTGGCAAGTCCTGGTAATATGATTGTGGTAAAATCTTAAGCTGGCTTTGTTTTCTACCCACCCTGTCGGTGTACCTGTTTTTCCCCAATTTTTCTGTTTTCCCTTAAGATGATGGTTTACCAGCCTCATCTAATTGCTTCTTTCTGAGACTCATTTGTTAGTCTTCACAGTATCCAATTTTGTAGTTTTCTTGGGCAATTTTATAGCTTTTCTTCAGGCTGTCATGTAAGGTTGTCTTAACAATTTATATAATTTCTTTATCATTTATATACAGTTACTCATATTTCTTTAAAATTTATATATTTTAGCTTTTCTAGTACATTATGGTTTTTAAAAATTTCACACTTACCAGTGCCTTATGGTTTTTAAATTAGTTTCTGCGTCATAATTTCATTTGATCCTTACAACAGTTTATCAGAGAATAAGAATGTTTCGTTCATATCTCATAGCTATTAAAAGGCAGAACTGGTAAACCAGATTTCAGATCCTCTGATTCATGCCTGGGCTGTTGCTCATCTTAATGCATTCTGTTGCTCTTTGTTATAATTTACTTTTCACTTGTAAAGGTCTGAATTCTTCTTGATAGTTTTCAATATGATACTCTCTAATCTTCTGATGAGAGCGGTAGCACAAATATTGCTCTGACTATTTTATAGACTCAGAATTGAAACTTAACTGACAGCCTCATCAGAAACAACTGAATTCCTGCCAGAGTTGAAATTAGAATCAAAAATGAGAATGTCCTGATTTTGGTCTGACATTTTTCCATTATGGAACAAAGGTCTTTTAGTTAAGGCATATTATCAGCTCTCATATCTTTAACTTATGAAGCAAAATGAAGAAGGTTAAAAAAGAAAAATAAAACTTAAATATAACTTCTCAGTTTTAAGTTTCTTTACATTATAAAATTAACATATATAATGTTTACCAATTTTTTAAAAAGTGCCTTAAGAGGTAATAGTTAAATGTTAAAGCTGCTTTAAGAATAGTTACAATATTATTAGTCTATTCAGTATTATTCTTCAAAATTTGGGATCTGTTAATACACAAAATGCTCTAAAACTTTAATATAAAATCAATTTCCAGGCAGTAACTTTTTCTTACCTCCTTAATAATTCACTTTATTTCAGGGGAGAGGGGCCAATAAAAACTTCCCAGGATTTAATTCATCAACTAGAGGTATGTTTTATTTCCATTTTATGCTAATACTTTATTTTTATTACTATTATTATTAGTTTGGCTGTGCCATGCAGCTCGGGGGATCTTATTAGTTCCCTGAGGAATCAAACCCAGGGCCCTGGCAGTGACAGTGCCGAGTGCTAACCACTGGACCGCCAGGGAGTTCCCCTATGCTGATACTTTAATTCTGGGCTAAAAGTTCGTGATAGCTAGTTTTCTTAATGATTTACTGCATCATGTTTGTATGTTTACCTACGTACACAGCACATGTGTACTGTAGAGAGTGGTAGAAAAGTAGAGGACTGCAGTAGCATTTTGTGGAGCTGTTTTGGTTATCTTAGTGGAAAAAAACTTAAATATTATAGGGGTAAAGTAGAATGGGCTTTGATAGTCACTAGATGCAATATTAAGTTTTAGGTTTTCCCAAGTAGGTGAAAATATCCTGTTAGCAGATGCATATCTTATACTGTCCTGAATGCGAGGAAAGGTTTTTGGCTTCTTCATTATTGAATTGGATGAATGATATTGATTAAATGAGATAACACATAAGAAAGCATCTGTCATGGGGCTGAGACCATTATAGCTTCTCAGTACATGTTAGTTTCCTTTTCTTCCTCCATATTCCTGATGATTTAGGGCATTCAGGGAGAGACGCATATACTGACACTCACCCTTCTGCCCTGTGTGTCTCATGAAACTCCACATAGGCCTAGCTCTAATTCTCCTCGCTTACCTGGAGGCTTAGATTGATAAGTGGATTACAGAGTCCTTTCTTAATTCCCTGACGCCCATGTTAGCCTGTTTGCCTCTCTAGAACCGAGGGCATTCTTGCATTTGAAATCTGAAAATTCTATCACTTTATCAACTTTACGTATTTTCCTTGGGCATTCCCATGTGCTTTCACCTGAGCCTCTTCAGGGAAGGGATTTCAGCTTGAGAGGATGATTGTCAACAGAGTCAGCAGAATTATAGAAAATACTTCATTTGGAATTTTCTGTCAAGTTGACTCTAAGTGAGCTATTTCCCTGTTTAAAAAGTTGGGAGAAATTCTGGATTCATTTTGTTCAGTTTGACCTGTATCCATTCCAAGTCACATCACACCATAGAGAGTATTTCACTGTAAAAGGTCCACTGATCACCTTCTTCCTGTGTTAGCTTTTCATTAAACCAGCATCTGCTGATTGTCTGCATAAAATGTTCATCACATGTTCATTGAGTTTCTACTGTGTGTCAAACCCTGGGGATAAGAGTTTTGGAGAAGAGTGAACAAAAGAAAGTCCCTACCCCATGGAGCTTACATTCAAGTGGGAGCAGATAGACAATGAAAAGTTAAATATATAATGCCCATATATAAGTATTGAGAGATAAAATCCTGTAGGATAAGAAGAGAGGTGATAGAAGGGGGGTGGTCAGGAAAGACCTCTTTAAGGAGGTAGCATCTGAGTAGAATGTTGAGAGAGTGAGCTAGATGGATATCTTGGGGTCGAATATTTCAGGCAGACAGAACAAGTGCAAAGGCCGTGAGGTGTAGGGGTAGGCTGGAGGTGTCTGAAGAACAACAGGGAGACAAGCGTGGGTGGAATGTAGTGACTCAGAAGGAAGGTGGTAACAAATGACATCTCTGAGCCATGGGAAGAACCTTGATTTTTTTTTTCCCCAAGAATTATGGAAAGCCCATTGAGGGTTTTGAGGAACAATGGCATGACCTGGCTTCTGTTTTAAAAGGTTTTTGGCTTGACCAACAGGGTAAATGGTAACACCATTTACTGAGTGAGAGAACAGAGGGACAACACCGAATTTAGAGGGAGAAAATCAAGCATTTTATTTTGCCGAAGTAGGATGAACAGGAGTGGGGTCAGGTTAGGTCAAGAATGGACAGAGAGATTTGGGAGTCATCAGCTTTAAGGTGGTTTCAAAACCATGGTACTCCGTGAGACAGGGATCTTGCCCCCAAGGGATTTGCAGGCTAGAGGGGAAGAGAAGATGTGTACAGAGAAAGTGGGAATGTGGAATGATGAGGAACATGCGGGTAAGTGAGTCATTCCGTTTGGTTAGAAGGTATGTTTAAAACGCACTGGTTTCCCTTTTAAAGGATAGGGAAGGCTGCGAAGGACTATTTGACCTTGAGATCAGTTTATCCAATGATAGCAAGGCTGTTGGAAAGAGAGTTAAAGTTAACCCTGAAATTATTTGCCTCCCTGTTCTGCATCTTCATATGCTTTATCTAATTTATTACCAAGATCTATTATTTTTCTTCACAAATCACTCTCAAATTTGCCCTGTTCTTTTCATTCTTCCTGCTGCCACCTGAAGCTCGGTCTTCACTTCCCTGGTGTCTCTCACTCTAAAAGATTCTGTGTACTACTAAAAAATAATCATCCCGAATATTCTAAAGTATTTTTCAGTATTCTTTCCCATCATCCTCTTCTCCTCACTAAATTGTACAATGTATGGTCAATAGGGAAAAAATAATCCCCTCAAATGGCTAGTTGAAGAATGTGTATAGGTGACAAATTCTATCTTGCTGAGCTGGAAGCAGGAATGTTCTAACGCTTTTGACCTCATCGAACCCTTTTGACCCCATGTTCCAAGATTCAACACCCTCTTATAATTGGGGATATTATGAGATGAGCTTCGGATCCATCTAAAAGCCCAGGCATAATTTTTATGGCTAAGTATCGAATGTCTGTGTGATCCTGCACAGTAATTGGAGGTGTCCCGGTGTAGGGGAGCCACTGCAGGGACTGATTCTGCATCAGGTCTGGGAAATCTGCTTCTGAATACTGTTAAACTCTTGTGTTTTCCTGGATACAACAAAAAACATAGAAGTTCCATGACAGACCTTTTATGTTTAGGTTTTATTTTTTAAATTCTGTATGAAAATTATCCATGAGTGTATTTCTTACCAACTGTCTAGATGACATACGCCTAACGTAGTGATGTTTTTCCTTCCTACCAGGTTTTTGCTGAAGAGGGTTTGAAGCTTGCTTCAAGTGTGCAAGCTTTCTCAAAACAGGTAATGCACGTATCCTTGCCTGATGCTGGTGGTGATGTCATAAATACCCACTTTGAGGGTATATTATTAAGGTATAAAGGTATTTAAGGTTTAAAAGATGGAATTTCATTGGAGTTGTTATAACTTCCTTATTTACATTTCAGCTGAAAGATGATGATAAGCTTATGCTTCTCCTGGAAATAAACAAGCTTGTTCCTCTGTGCCACCAGCTCCAGGCAGTAACTAAGACACCTTTGCAGAATCAAGTGTTTCTAAAGGTAAAAGGGAGGGTGGGACATTCAGGAAAGCGCTTGAGAAACTTTCACACTTCTTTTTTTATTAGGTTAGCTTCCAGCCCCTTTTTCTTCAAATAAAGTGTTAATACCCACAGAAGAACCATGTATTTCCATTTTTCCTGCCTTGACTGCAAGAACCATTTATCATCTGCAGTTATAACTGACCCCAGGAAGTAGTAGGTTCACCAAGTAAATTAGCTTTTTGGACGTGATTAATACCATAGCACAGAGCAGCTACCCTTAAATCCCAACATCATCACCTGACTAACTAGGGCACAGACACCTCAGAGTGAAGGGATTCTGTTGTTTGTTTTAGGGAGTTTGAGTGAAAAAAAGAGTGCAAGGAGTTGCAAAGAAGGGGGTTCACTGCCACTATTTGGTGCACTTTGAGAAGCCCCTAAACCATCTGAAATAGAACAGGTTGATTTTCCATCCATTCTTCCTGGGGTCCATGAAATTGGCATGAGACTTGGGCAACAATCCCTGCTTCTGTGTTCTGGGATTTCAGGTCATCAAGTCAGCTCAGATGCCTTAATCTGTGTACCCTTTGAGATCCCTTAGATTTCTATAATGAAGAAATGGTTACCATTTTCAAACTAAATGCTAAAGTCTTTTGAAGGCCTCCTTATAAGAATTTGATTTGCTTGCTTTCTGTCACTATAGGTTGATAAGAGTATTACAAAGACAAGATGCATAATGGCTACTTTGGTCCAACTTCTGTCGCTTTGCTATAAACTGCTGAAGAAGGTAAGATAATTTGTGTATCTTAAACTCACATTTAAAAAATTAGTCTAAAGGAAAGTGCAAAAGAAAATAGATACTATTTAATTTTGCAATTATTTTAAGAGTAAAGTAAAGCAGAAACTAATTTTCTTAATTCTTTCCAGCTTCAAATGGACAACAACAGATGGGTCTCAGTTACAAATAAAGATTCTGTGGATGGTAAAACTTGAGAAGCTTTTGAGGTCAGATCTCTGGAACACCATGTGGCAAAGCTGACATTTTTAGAAAGCAAACGATCCTTTATATTTCAGAAACTGAACAATTTTGTAAAGAAAACAAACTGAAATCTTGCTTTATTTTCTGATCATGAAACCAATTGTGAAGCTTTCTGACAACTAATAAATGCCATGGTAGTTGCTATATTTCTAATTGCAGTGTGATTTTAGAATAGGACGTTGCCATGAATAATGTTTAAGTCAAACCAAATATCCCTACTGTCTTAATGACAGTTTAATCCAAAGAAACTACTTTGAATATATGATCATTTTGGCATATTTTACCCTAACTTCCTATTTTTTTAAATTTAAGCTTATCATCTACTATACCAATTTGCAGCAGAAGAGACAAGTAGTCTGGGTGATGCAGGGTTTTCCTTAAACCTTGGACTCTTCTTCAATCCCTCCGTCCACTGAGTATGACTGGGCCTCCACTGTCCCCTGTCACAGATCATCCATGCCGGGAGCACACGTGTGTTCTCTAGTAAGGGTTTCACGGAGCACAGGAAATCTGTTGTGATGCATGTCCCTCCCCCACCCAAAAACAGGGTCATGGAGCTTACTCCACGGAATCCTGGAGGAACTCACTAGGAGATGGTTTTAGTTCTCCTTCTAGCATAGCTGGCCTGTCTGCCCTGAATATTAGCTGGAATCCTAAGCCTATCTTACGGGCTTAAAAAGTAGTTTTTGTACTTCTGAGTAGTGACTGATGGAACAGAAGGTAGAAGACAGAGAATAATTGAACTGAGCTTTTTAAAATAAATTCTGAGTAAGCCTACATTTTATATATGTGTCTTTGGAGTGTTCATTATAAAACAAATAAACAACTTTAGTGTTTTTAGTTTTACAGTTTAAAGCTTTTGTTTTTGTGGGGTGGGTTTTGATAGAAGGATCTGGTTATAAGTTCTGTCCTTATGGTGTAGTATAGTTAACTTTGTTTTTTGTGCTTGTATCCCAGTGCTTTGAAATTTATTTTGAAATCTAAGGGGACATGTCAGTTGCCAAATGGCAGTAGTTCTGTAGGCTCGTCTGATGATCGGTATCTGGGTCAGCCATCACGGTCAATGTTCACAAGATCCTGAAGAACCACCAGTTAGCTAGTCAATATGTTATTTAGGCAAACTTGAATTTACTGTAGGCCTTGGAGAGAAAATGGGATGCACTCAGCTTGGTTATGACCTTTATAAAAATCATCAAACATGATTTTTATGCCCTGAAACCAAAATACTCTTTTAAATTACAATGGAAATATAGGGAAAATGATGTGAGGTAATATTATATGTAAAATAGATATATAATTCTTTTACTATCTTTAGTATATTTGTTTTATGACACCTTTGGGAACCATTTGTGCTACCTGAAATGGGAATTTGCTGGTTTGTGCTTACACTTTCAGCTCATAGCACTATCAAGGTAGATGTTTGTAGAGTTAACACCTGTATCACATCTGGTGGGTCTACTTAGGGGAGAGTCATGCTGGCACTTAAGTTAAAAGTTTCCTTGTAAGTCAAAAATAATTTTAAAAAATTTATTTACAAAAGAGTTTACATACCTGAAATGAGAATTCTCTTATTTAAATGCAAGTGGTGGTAGAAAGGGATAACATCACTTCAACAGCATAAGATGATAGAGAACCAAAAGAATTTACATGTCAATGATAATCGTTTTATTTAAAACCATATAGTTATATGTATGTATGTGTTGCAGCCCTTAAGGAAAAATAACAGTTTTAAAGGTCCTTTTATTTGAAATTCAATGTAAACAAGTATACAATTTTAAACCATAAATTCATAGTTTTTCATTTATTGTTTAAATGATGTGAAAGCTTTTGTTCTGTTCAAAAGCATGTCTGTCTTCAAATTCCAGGAACCTCTCGGGAACTTCCTCGCTGGTTACTCTGTAACTAGAGTGTGAGACTGAGAGACCACAAATGCACGTTACTTCATACAGCATTATAATATTGATACTTCCATGTTAGCAAAGCCCCTTTCAAAGCCTCTTCATGTGTCCCTCATTAAGAAACCAGTGTTACAGTGCTACATTGTTCAGAGTTGAAGGCCAACCCATAGACATAGAGAAGGTACACTCTACACCCTGCCTCTTCCCAGCAACCTGAGCGGGGGAGTTGGGGCAGAAGGGGTGGGACCAGACGTTTTGGTCATGTCACACTGAAGCAGATTGGGTAAGAAAGGCCAGTTGTTGTTTGTTTTTCAACTTCAAAGTGATGGAAAATTGAGGCAAAAAGAATAAGCATGACATAATACTCAACCAGAATCACATCAAAACCTAGTATTTACTAACAGGTTACAGGATGATGGGTAAATTATTTTTACTTTTCTGTCTTTTCAAATTTTCCTCAAAGTGCTTTGTTTGTTGGTTTTTAATCAGAAAAACATCTGTCGCTTGCCAGTTGTTAGAAAGAGAAAAGCAAAAGAACAGAGTGAGTCCATGGGCAGGCAGATCTGGGAGGTTGAAGACAAAATGGAATCAAGGCTTGTTATGCAAGACAAAGAAGGAAACCTAGGTCAGGTTTTAAGATCAGGCCTCCCTGCGGATGGCCCGGTGTGAAGTATGCTTCAGCATCTCTGGTTCTTCCTTAGTGCACTGACTGGTAGGCCAGGTAAGGATAAGAATGCCCTGTTGTTTTCACTCAATCTTAATCCTCATGAGGTCGCTGTTGTGGCACTGATGCGTTTCACCACGACTTCTTCATACTGTTTCTGTGTCAGTAACCCTTCTGTTATGCTTTTACTTTCTTCAAACTTGGGCAACACAACTGCAATGTATCCTTCGGTGGATGGCTAGAAGGGAAATGGAATATTTAACACTGTCAAATGGTAAAACATCAGGTAAAAAGTGTGTGGATGGGATCTTACTTCCCCAGACCCTTTTACCTTCTCTTGAAGAATAGATGGCGTATGGAGAATGTTTTCATTCACTTCCATCAACCGCCCTCTAACACAGCTATTTAAAGGAAATATTGCTTTGAAGAAAAATATTATCTTCTTTGTTTCTCCAAAATTGTGGTTAAAAAGTAACTCACCTAGATATGGTGTATTCTTCTCCATCAGAGCAGTAAATCTTACACAGAGGTGCAAGTTCTGTTAGAAACTGTGCCCCCTGATAATAAAAGGGAAGAAAAAATTAATTGATGTACATTTTCACTTTTCTTTGTGAGACAGCCCTCAGAGTTACGATAGGATATATTCCTGGAATTAGTGTTTTAAATAAAAATGACTTAAGTACAGAAAAACCATTCATTTATCCAAATATTTATATATTAAACGCCTCTATGGGCTAGGCACCATCCTAGGCTCTACGGGAAAAAGCAGACTAAGACAAATGTGACAATAGGTAGTTTAGTTACATATTAAGAATATATTTTATCTTAACTTATTATACTTTATATTTAACTGTGCATGAGAAAGCTGCACATAGCCAAGTGTAAAGACTTCAAAAGGGTAGGAAAATCTTACCAATAAGCATAATATAAAACTCAACATTATAGAGAATGATCGCAATATTGGATAAAGTTAGTTTCATTAAGATTCCTACCTTATTTTTATATCAGAACTTAATAGAGAAAGGAACTTCTTTATTAGGTCAATCACTAAGACTTTCTGGAGAAGGGATATTTTTCTAATTAAAAAAAATGCAATTTGAGGAAACTCTGGAAAACAGAAAAGTTTTAAGTAGCAGATAAGAGTAACTTACCCATTATCTTATAACCCACTAGCAAATACTACATTTGTCTGTTTGAATGTTGTGGCATGGTTATACTTTCATGTACTCCACTGTATGGATATATCTGGGGAGGTTCTGACAAATATCTGTCGAGTCGGCCACAAAGTTCGTTCAGGATTTTCCTTAAAATGAAAAACCGGAGCGAACTTTTTGGCCAACCCAGTACAAGGAGGCTCATGGGAAATGGATGCAAGCATGTCTCATGTGTTGCTTTTTTTTCCCAGGAATTTTTACTGCAGTGAACATCTGAGGTCAAGATGCTGTTCTTTATGGCCTCTTTCCCACTCACAACTTTATTAGACAGCATTCAGGTGTTACTGCATGCGCTTCACTCCTCTGCCTGTGGGTACTTCGTTTCAAAAGACTAGTCAGTGTGACTCCCCACTTTTGGGAGGAGGGGCTGGGGATTTGTTCCAGATGGTTTGTCTATCACTGGCTCTGTGTCAGAAAGAAGTGTTTTAACCCCTCTTGGTCACCTCCCTTGGGAGAATAAATGATGGGCAGTGCTGAGATGCGATCAAAGCTTATCTACAGTGGGTTCCATGTGCAGGTCCCTCTCTGTTCCTCAGTAGTAACAACAGTGTTACTATTTTGGACAAAGATTGATCACAGGAACATCACAAGCACTAACTGTTTTACTTGTAATTTGTAGACTTTTAAGAATGGTCCATGCTTTTTAAAGTCCACTTGCTTCCTGAGTGAGGAAAAATCAGTAATTATAAGGCAGGTTATTAGGGGCCGTCAGGCCTACAAAGGGGAGTGTAAACAAGGGTCTTCCAGAACAGTGAGGTAATTAGCAGGAACTCTTAGTATGAACTCAGTAAATGAAGGACCTAAATCATCCACTGAAACTTTCCTTTCCAGGGGGTTTGTCAGGATAGTTTAGTATGGTTTTGAGTTGTCCTTGGTGTGATACCCTCCTTTAACAGTAAAATGTTCATCTTGCCTAGAATTGTAGAGGGCACAGGTAACATTTTCTATAACTAAACACTATATGGAGGTAGAGGGTGTAGCTAGATGTGTATTAAATTGGCAATGAGTTAGGAGTGGCAACTGATACGAAGCAAATACTGTATATTTTCCCAGATTGATTTTTTTTCACTACCTCAGGACTTTATTTTACTTTTAAGTTCACATGTGAAAATATATGATAAAGAAGTATTGATCATCTGTATTTTATAGAATTCGAAATACTGGCTTAACAAAACAGGAAGGGACAAAATATCTTGTTATATTGGTATTAGTGTTGTTCTTTCAAAGACCCACCTTCTCCATCCTTCATCCTGGGGATGACAGGGATGGTGGCCCAGAAGCTAATATGACAGATAATATACCTTCTGAAATACCTCATTTTTTTGGCCTGAGAATTTCTTTAGAGCTTAAGTATTCTTAAAATCATCTCTAACTGCCAGGGAAGTATGCTGAGCATACATTACTGGGTTCTAAGACTGGCTGGCTCTATCATTATTATGACAATAGAGGATTTAAGTAGAGAAATACAGGAACATACCCGCTTAAATTTCCCAGAGACTTTGTTCTGAAGTCTGCTACAGTTCGTACTGATTTGATAGGAAATGCTTTTAATTGCTTTTCCACTTTGAAGAACTGGATGGGATCCTGCCAGTGTGATGACACATATTCTACGAGGAGCAAAAATTGATCCTGTATTATTGCTTGGTATGATTCTTCCTCCTATAACACAGTATTCCTACTGGCACAAGAAGAGCTGAGCTGACATTTGTTTAGTCAGCCTATCATTTCCCCCCATTTTCCTCTGGCTACTATTGGAGCTTAACTGAAGAGAAGAATGCAGTAATAAAAATGGGGAAAATGGGGCTGAATTTCCTTTCCCAAACGGGAAGCGTACCACAGGTGTTTAGACAGCACGGAGGAGGAAGAGAGAAAAGTGAGGCATGCCGGTATGGACAGGATACCATCTGTGCTTCTACCCTAGCCCTCTCCACGGGCTTGGCCACTTCAGTGGTTAGGCACAGGCGGTTTCTTGAGGTAGTAGCCGACTGAGGGTGTGGTCCTCCATTTGGACGTTTGGGTAAGCAAGTTTATTTGTTTAGCTTAGGCACTGAAACACTCATTCTTGTCAACCAAACTCCTATAAATAATACCATCTCAATACAGTGGAAGATAATCATTTAATGAATATTTATTCAATACAAGACCATACCAGGCTACAATGACAAAAAAATTTCTTTGATAACTTAAAATTCCCAATTTGCTTACCAGTTACAGTGTTGGAGTATACAGTGGTCCTCACAGGGTTTTCCTTTGACATCTAGAAAAAATGAATGAGTCTGATGGCTGTTGAGTCAATATTTACTACCACTGTGTAGTACTTTCTTTGGTTCATAGAGGTAGTTAATTATGAAGGCTGGACACATACATCACTGGTATCCCTTCATTACTCAAAAAGGCTGACCATAAAGTATTTAAAGACATCTGGTCCAGATGGAATCATTCATTCAATGTTAAAATGATGATTAACTCTTTGCTTCACCTTTTTTTATCCTCAATTTAAAATGAGTACAATCATTTCTATTAGAACAAAAGTCATTAGTAATGTATTCTTTATTTAATTTAGTAGCATGATTTGTTGGTCAATTTTAGAGAGACTTAATTCATTCTGGTTTGCCCAGGACTGTCCTGATGTTAGCGTTGAAAGTAATGGATTCCCGAAAACACCTCAATCCAGGGTTGACCGGACAGTTGGTTACACTAAGTCTGGCTAATAAAACGTATGTTATTGTAAAATATTTCAGTGTTGTAAAAGATGAGTACACCTATTATCCCTAAATGAATGAGAGCAAGTTGGGTTAGAGGAGGGTCCCCGACGATGCTTTCATCACTGATATTTGCTGGGTACACAAAGCTGTACAACAGGACACCTACTTCTAAGTGGCAAATGTGTAATACCAGCGACTTCCTTTAAGTAAAACTGTAGCTTCTGCTTTCTAAATGCCTCTATTCTAACCCACCCTCTCCTCTCCATCCCTATGCCTCTACCTTAGTTTAGACCGCTACCACTTAAATCATTTTATGTATCGCCTCTTGGAGGGCTGAGCCCCTCAAATCCCTTTAGGCACTCAAGGAGATTGCAATCCAGCTCCTGCCTCCCTCGGGGATCTCACCTTAGTCTACCATCTTCCCGCAAGCGACCCACCCTCGTGAACTCGCACTGCGCTCGCCCTACCCAGAATGCACCCTGCTGTTTTCCACGTCCTCGCAAATGCCATTCCCTTGGCCTAGAGGAACAGAGAGATCCAGTTCCTTCTGACGTGGGGAGGAAGCGCTGGGGAAGGTGCGTGTGGCTTATGATCTCTCATCATAGTCCCTATACTGTCGGACAAATTGGGCCCAGAAGAGACTGACATCATTCTCCACTTACCCGCTTTGTACCAGCGAGTGAAGTAACGATCCATAAGCGACGGCACCGCGGGCTCCCCAGCTGAGGCGGCCACAGGGGTCTCGGGCTCGGTAGCCATGGCGACCTCGGGTGCTGCAAACCGCGCCCTCTGGGGCCTGGACGCTCCTCCCGCTCCCCTGGGAGGAAGGTGTCTTTCCAGTGGTGGCCCGGGGTACGTGTCACGTGAACGCCCGAGTCTCCCCCCCAGGCCCTGCAGGCTCCGCCCACCGGCTCCTATTACCGAGCTCTGGGGTCTGACGTCAAAGCGGGGCTCAGATACAATAGGCTGCGCAGTAGGACGTAAGGCTAGGGGGCGGTCGCGAGCGCAGCTCCTCACTGTACTTTGCTGGGCGAAGAAGGCACGTACGCCCCGCCGGCTCGTGACGTCACTCCGGCGCCGCTAGGAGCGTTTTCTACTTACCTCGCTCTCGGCTCGTTGTCGGGCTGGTTGCCCGTCCGCCCGGCTTCAGCCCCTACCCAAAGGGCTCGAGCGGCCCTGCGGCCCGGAGACCCAGTGCGCGTCGCGAGAGCTCAGGAGCAGCGGACAGTGAGAGGTAAGTTTATTTCTGTTTATTTCTGCTTCAAATATTCTTTGGAACTAGGGAGGGTATAAATTGCAATCAAATGTTAGTTTAGACAGACGGATTTCAATTTCCACACCTGAAAATGTTAACAATTACGTACGCACACCTTATTTTTATCATATGTTTTGAAAAGCTGAGGGTAAAGCAAATGTCTTTGAATGAACGGGAGGAGCTCCATAGCTAAGAAGATAGAGCAGATGCTTCTGAGTCAAGAGTGATCATCCTCGAAATTCACTTCAGTGTCTTAAAATCAAAATTGGTTGATAATTCACTCTTCTCCTGGTGTTTGCAGACACCTGAAGGAAACCCAGCCTGTCTGCGTGGCCATGCCTACTGGCAGTGCCCTGACACAGTTTTGATTGGCAGTGATATGGAGTCTAAGCAACACGATGCCGGGTGTTGTGCTTCACCCCATCCCTGACCAGTAGTGGAGCCTCACGCTTCAGCAGTTATGACTCTTTCCTAAGGGCTGAGACGCGGACAAGGAAGAGTCACTTGGGGTGCTTGTTAAGCCTTCAGCTTCTGGCTTCCTTGGAGGATCTGGTTCAGCTGGGCTGGGACGGGACTCAGGCGTGTGTATGGTTAATAAGCTCCCCAGGTGATTCTTACTAAGGAGACTGAGCAAACACTGGGCTGGATGGTCATTCATCAGGGGTGGTGTAAAATTCCTTTTAAGTAGAACCCTGATTCCAGCTGGTTTCTCTCATACCTCAGAATCTGCAGTGGTGCTCATTAAAGCTCACACTCCTGCATTCCCGTTCTCCAGATACTCTAATTGTGCGGGTCTTAAAAAGGTCCCTTGTTGATTTTATGTAGGGACCATTGGTAGAAATGAAATCCATTATGCTTCCCAAGTCTCAAGCTTGTGTGTGTATGAATCTTATTCCTGTAGGACCGGAGTACTTCCCAGAATGCTTAAACTTAATAAAAGATAAAAACTTGTATAACGAAGCTCTGAAGTTATATCCACCAAACTCGCAGCAGTACAAGGTGTGTAGCATGTGAAATGAGGCTCTCCTGATTTTGCTTTGTGCTGTAGTTGGAGAAGGATGAGGCTCCTGAGTCCCTGACACTGTGCTTGGTTTCAAGGTTTATCTTCAAACTAATTAGCCTCATCTTGAACTTCTTATCTGGGAGAAAAGGCCCTGACCTGTTCCTCTTCTGAAGAACTTGCCCAGGCAAGAAACCTAGGCGTTGTCTCTGGATCCTCCTCGGGAATACCATGGCAGTTTCCATCCTGCCCCTCCTCCAGCCCAAACTCATGATCATCGTGAATAGTGCTGATCTTTCCCATTTATTTCTTTTTTTAAAAACTTTTAAAATTTAATTTAATTAATTTTTTTATACAGCAAGTTCTTATACTCATCAGTTTTATACACATCAGTGTATACATGTCAATCCCAATCGCCCAATTCATCAGCCCCTCACCCCCCCACCCCCCGCTGCTTTCCCCCCTTGGTGTCCATACATTTGTTCTCTACATCTGTGTCTCAATTTCTGCCCTGCATACCGGTTCATCTGTACCATTTTTTTAGGTTCCACATATATGCGTTAATATGCAATATTTGGTTTTCTCTTTCTGACTTAACTTCACTCTGTATGACAGTCTCTAGATCCATCCACATCTCAACAAATGACGCAATTTCGTTCCTTTTTATGGCTGAGTAATATTCCATTGTATATATGTACCACATCTTCTTTATCCATTCATCTGTTGATGGGCATTTAGGTTGCTTCCATGACCTGGCTATTGTAAATAGTGCTGCAATGAACATTGGGGTGCATGTGTCTTTTTTTTTTTTTTGCGGTACACGGTTTATTTACGTTTTTTCCGGTACGCGGGCCTCTCACTGTTGTGCCCTCTCCTGTTGTGGAGCACAGGCTCCGGACGCACAGGCTCAGCAGCCATGGCTTACGGGCCTAGCAGCTCCGTGGCATGTGGGATCTTCCTGGACTGGGGCACAAACCTGCGTCCCCTGCATCGGCAGGCGGACTCAACCACTGTGCCACCAGGGAAGCCCGCATGTGTCTTTTTGAATTATGGTTTTCTCTGGGTATATGCCCAGTAGTGGGGTTGCTGGATCATATGGTAATACTATTTTTAGTTTTTTAAGGAACCTCCATACTGTTCTCCATAGTGGCTGTATCAATTTACATTCCCACCAACAGTGCAAGAGGGTTCCCTTTTCTCCACACCTGCTCCAGCATTTGTTGTTTGTAGATTTTCTGATGATGCCCATTCTAACTGGTGTGAGGTGACACCTCATTGAGTTTTGATTTGCATTTCTCTAATAATTAGTGATGTTGAGCAGCTTTTCATGTGCTTCTTGGCCATCTGTATATCTTCTTTGGAGAAATGTCTATTTAGGTCTTCTGCCCTTTTTTGGATTGGATTGTTTGTTTTTTTAATATTGAGTTGCATGACCTGTTTATATATTTTGGAGATTAATCCTTTGCTGATTCGTTTGCAAATATTTTCTCCCATTTTGAGGGTTGTCTTTTCATCTTGCTTATGGTTTCCTTTGGTCTTTCCTATGGTCTTACATTTAGGTCTCTAATCCATTTTGAGTTTATTTTTGTGTATGGTGTTAGGGAGTGTTCTAATTTCATTCTTTTACATGTAGCTGTCCAGTTTTCCCAGCACCACTCATTGAAGAGGCTGTCTTTTCTCCATTGCATATTCTTGCCTTCTTTATCAAAAATAAGGTGACCATATGTACGTGGGTTTATCTCTGGGCTTTCTATACTGTTCTGTTGATCTATGTTTCTGTTTTTGTGCCAGTACCATAATGTCTTGATTACTGTAGCTTTATAGTATAGTCTGAAGTCAGGGAGTCTGATTCCTCCAGCTCCGTTTTTTTACCTCAAGAATGCTTTGGCTATTCGGGGTCTTTTGTGTCTCCATACAAATTTTAAGGTACTTTGTTCTAGTTCCGTAAAAAATGCCATTGGTAATTTGATAGGGATTGCATTTAATCTGTAGATTGCTTTGGGTAGTACAGTCATTTTCACAATATTGATTTTTCCAATCCAAGAACATGGTATATCTCTCCATCTGTTGGTATCATCTTTAATTTCTTTCATCAGTGATTTATAGTTTTCTGCATACAGGTCTTTTGTCTCCCTAGGTAGGTTTATTCCTAGGCATTTTACTCTTTTTGTTGCAATGGTAAATGGGAGTGTTTCCTTAATTTCACTTTCAGATTTTTATCATTAGTGTATGGGAATGCAAGACATTTCTGTGCATTAATTTCATATCCTGCTACTTTACCAAATTCATTGATTAGCTCTAGCAGTTTTCTAGTGGCATCTTTAGGATTCTGTATGTATAGTATCACGGCATCTGCAAACAGTGACAGTTTTACTTCTTCTTTTCCAGTTTGTATTCCTTTTATTTCTTTTTTTTTCTCTGATTGCCATGGAGAGGACTTCCAAAACTATGTTGCATAATAGTGGTGAGAGTGGACATCCTTGTCTTTTCCTGCTCTTAGAGGAAATGCTTTCAGTTTTTCACGATTGAGAATGATGTTTGCTGTGGGTTTCACGTATATGGCCTGTATTATGTTGAGGTAGGTTCCCTCTATGCCCACTTTCTGGAGAGTTATTATCATAAAAGGGTGTTGAATTTTGTCAAAAGCTTTTTCTGCATATATTGAAATGATCGTATGGTTTTTATTCTTAATTTGTTAATATGGTGTATCACGTTGATTGATTTGCGTATACTGAAGAATTCTTGCATCCCTGGGATAAATCTCACTTGATCATGGTGTATGATCCTTTTAATGTGTTGTTGGATTCTGTTTCCTAGTATTTTGTTGAGGATTTTTGCATCTATATTCATCAATGACATTGGTCTGTAATTTTCTTTTTTTGTAGTACCTTTGTCTGGTTTTGGTATCAGGGTGATGGTGGCCTCATAGAATGAGTTTGGGAGTGTTCCTTCCTCTGCAATATTTTGGAAGAGTTTGTGAAGGATGGGTGTTAGCTCTTCTCTAAATGTTTGATAGAATTCACCTGTGAAGCCACCTGGTCCTGGACTTTTGTTTGTTGGAAGATTTTTAATCACAGCTTCAATTTCATTCCTTGTGATTGGTCTGTTCATATTTTCTATTCCTTCCTGGTTCAGTCTTGGAAGGTTATACCTTTCTAAGAATTTTTTTTTAACATCTTTATTGGAGTATAATTGCTTTACAATGGTGTGTTAGTTTCTGCTCCATAACACAGTGATTCAGCTATACACATACACACATTCCCATATCTCTTCCCTCTTGCATCTACCACCCTCCCACCCTCCCTCTCCCACCCCTCTACGTGGTCACAAAGCACCAAGCTGACTTCATATGCTATGCAGCTGCTTCCCACTAGCTATCTGTTTTACGTTTGGTAGTGGATATATGTCCATGCCACTCTCTCACTTTGTCACAGCTTACCCTTCCCCCTCCCCATATCCTCAAGTCCATTGTCTAGTAGGCCTGTGTCTTTATTCCTGTCTTACCCCTAGGTTCTTCATGACCTTTTTTTTCTTAAATTCCATATATATGTGTTAGCATACGGTATGTGTTTTCCTCTTTCTGACTTACTTCAGTCTGTATGACAGACTCTAGGTCCAACCACCTCACTACAAATATCTCAATTTCGTTTCTTATTATGGCTGAGTAATATTCCATTGTATATATGTGCCACATCTTCTTTATCCATTCATCTGTTGATGGACACTTAGGTTGATTCCATGTCCTGGCTATTGTAAATAGAGCTGCAATGAACATTTTGGTACATGACTCTTTTTGAATTATGTTTTTCTCAGGGTATATGCACAGTAGTGGGATTGCTGGGTCGTATGGTAGTTCTATTTGTAGTTTTTTAAGGAACCTCTATACTGTTCTCTGTAGTGGCTGTATCAACCTACATTCCCATCAGCAGTGCAAGAGAGTTCACTTTTCTCCACACCCTCTCCAGCATTTATTGTTTCTAGACTTTTTGATGATGCCCATTATGACCGGTGTGAAATGATATCTCATTGTAGTTTTGATTTGCATTTCTCTAATGATTAATGATGTTGAGCATTCTTTCATGTGTTTGTTGGCAGTCTGTATATCATCTTTGGAGAAATGTCTATTTAGGTCTTCTGCCCATTTTTGGATTGGGTTGTTTGTTTTTTTGTTATTGAGCTGCGTGAGCTGCCTGTAAATCTTGGAGGTTAATCCTTTGTCAGTTGCTTCATTTGCAAATATTTTCTCCCATTCAGAGGGTTGTCTTTTGGTCATGTTTATGGTTTCTTTTGCTGTGCAAAAGCTTTTAAGTTTCATTAGGTCCCATTTGTTTATTTTTGTTTTTATTTCCATTTCTCTAGGAGGTGGGTCAAAAAGGATCTTGCTGTGATTTATGTCAGAGTGTTCTGCCTATGTTTTCTTCTAAGAGTTTGATACTGTCTGGCCTTACATTTAGGTCTTTAATCCACCGTGATTTTATTTTTGTGTATGGTGTTAGGAAGTGTTCTAATGTCATTCATTTACGTGTAGCTGTCCAGTTTTCCCAGCACCACTTACTGAAGAGGCTGTCTTTTCTCCACTGTATATTCTTGACTCCTTTATCAAATTAAGGTGACCATATGTGCGTGGGTTTATCTCTGGGCTTTCTATCCTGTTCCATTGATCTATCTTTCTGTTTTTGTGCCAGTACCATACTGTCTTGATTACTGTAGCTTTGTAGTATAGTCTGAAGTCAGGGAGCCTGATTCTTCCAGCTCCATTTTTCGTTCTCAAGATTGCTTTGGCTATTCGGGGTCTTTTGTGTTTGCATACAAATTGTGAAACTTTTTGTTCTAGTTCTGTGAAAAATGCCAGTGGTAGTTTGATAGGGATTGCATTGAATATCTAGATTGCTCTAGGTAGTAGAGTCATTTTCACAATGTTGATTCTTCCAATCAAAGAACATGGTATATCTCTCCATCTATTTGTATCATCTTTAATTTCTTTCATCAGTGTCTTATAATTTTCTGCATACAGATCTTTTGTCTCCTTAGGTAGGTTTATTCCTAGATATTTTATTTTATTTTTTTGCAGTGGTAAATGGGAGTGTCTTCTTAATTTCACTTTCAGGTTTTTCATCATTAGTGTGTAGGAATGCCAGAGATTTCTGTGCATTAATTTTGTATCCTGCTACTTTAGCAAATTCATTGATTAGCTCTAGTAGTTTTCTGGTAGCATCTTTAGGATTCTCTATGTAGAGTGTCATGTCATCTGCAAACAGTGACAGCTTTACTACTTCTTTTCTGATTTGGATTCCTTTTATTTCCTTTTCTCTGATTGCTGTGGCTAAAACTTCCAGAACTATGTTGAATAAGAGTGGCGAGAGTGGGCAACCTTGTCTTGTTCCTGATCTTAGTGGAAATGCTTTCAGTTTTTCACCATTGAGGACAATGTTCGCTGTGGGTTTGTCATATATGGCCTTTATTATGTTGAGGAAAGTTCCCTCTATGCCTACTTTCTGCAGGGTTTTTATCATAAATGAGTGTTGAATTTTGTCAAAAGCTTTCTCTGCATCTCTTGAGATGATCATATGTTTTTTCTCCTTCAATTTGTTAATATGGTGTATCACGTTGATTGATTTGCATATATTGAAGAATCCTTGCATTCCTGGAATAAACCCCACTTGATCATGGTGTATGATCCTTTTAATGTGCTGTTGCATTCTGCTGGCTAGTATTTTGTTGAGGATTTTTGCATGTATGTTCATCAGCGATATTGGCCTGTTGTTTTCTTTCTTTATGACATCTTTGTCTGGTTTTGGTATCACGGTGATGGTGGCATCGTAGAATGAGTTTGGGAGTGTTCCTCCCTCTGCTATATTTTGGAATAGTTTGAGAAGGATAGGTGTTAGCTGTTCTCTAAGTGTTTGATAGAATTTGCCTGTGAAGCCATCTGGTCCTGGGCTTTTGTTTGTTGGAAGATTTTTAATCACAGTTTCAATTTCAGTGCTTGTGATGGGTCTGTTCATATTTTCTATTTCTTCCTGATTCCGTCTTGGCAGGTTGTGCATTTCTAAGAATTTGTCCATTTCTTCCAGGTTGTCCATTTTATTGGCATAGAGTTCCTTGTAGTAATCTCTCATGATCTTTTGTATTCTGCAGTGTCAGTTGTTACTTCTTCTTTTTCACTTCTAATTCTATTGAATTGAGTCTTCTCCCTTTTTTTGTTGATGAGTCTGGCTAATGTTTTATCAATTTTGTTTATCTTCTCAAACAACCAGGTTTTAGTTTTGTTGATCTTTGCTCTCGTTTCCTTCATTTCTTTTTTATTTATTTCTCATCTGATTTTTTTTTTTTTTTTTTTTTTTTTTTTTGCTGTACGTGGGCCTCTCACTGTTGTGGCCCCTCCCATTGCGGAGCACAGGCTCCGCACGCGCAAGCTCAGCTGCCATGGCTCACGGGCCCAGCTGCTCCGCAGCATGTGGGATCCTCCCGGACCGGGGCACGAACCCGTATCCCCTGCATCGGCAGGCGGACTCTCAACCACTGTGCCACCAGGGAAGCCCCCTCATCTGATTTTTATGATGTCTTTCCTTCTGCTAACTTTGGGTTTTTTTTTGTTCTTCTTTCTGTAATTGCTTTAGGTGCAAAGTTAGGTTGTTTATTCGAGATGTTTCCTGTTTTTTAAGGTAGGATTGTATTGCTATAAACTTCCCTCTCAGAACTGCTTTTGCTCCATCCCATAGGTTTTGGGTCATCCTGTCTCCATTGTCATTTGTTTGTAGGTATTTTTTGATTTCCTCTTTAATTTCTTCAGTGATCACTTCGTTATTAAGTAGTGTATTGTTTAGCCCCCATGTGTTTGTATTTTTTACAGATCCTTTCCTGTAATTGATATCTAGTCTCATAGTGTTGTGGTAGGAAAAGATATTTGATACAATTTCAATTTTCTTAAATTTACTAAGGCTTGATTTGTGACCCAAGATATGATCTATCCTGGAGAATGTTCTATGAGCACTTGAGAAAAATGTGTATTCTGTTGTTTTGGGATGGAATGTCCTATAAATATCAATTAAGCCCATCTTGTTTAATGTATCATTTAAAGCTTGTGTTTCCTTATTTATTTTCATTTTGGATGATCTGTCCATTGGTGAAAGTGGGGTGTTAAAGTCCCCTACTATGAATGTGTTACTGTCGATTTCCCCTTTTATGGCTGTTAGTATTTGCCTTATGTATTGAGGTGCTCCTATGTTGGGTGCATAAATATTTACAATTGTTATATCTTCTTCTTGGATCGGTCCCTTGATCATTATGCAGTGTCCTTCTTTGTGTCTCCTAATAGTCTTTATTTTAAAGTCTATTTTGTCTGATATGAGAACTGCTACTCCAGCTTTCTTTTGGTTTTCATTTGCATGGAATATCTTTTTCCTCTCCTTACTTTCAGTCTGTATGTGTCTCTAGGTCTGAAGTGGGTCTCTCATAGACAGCATATATATGGGTCTTGTTTTACTATCCAATCAGCCAATCTGTGTCTTTTGGTGGGAGCATTTAGTCCATTAACATTTAAGGTAATTATCGATATGTATGTTCCTATTCCCATTTTCTTAATTGTTTTGGGTTTGTTCTTGTAGGTCTTTTCCTTCTCTTGTGTTTCTTGCCTAGACAAGTTCCTTTAGCATTTGTTGTAAAGCTGGTTTGGTGGTGCTGAACTCTCTCAGCTTTTGCTTGTCTGTAAAGGTTTTAATTTCTCCATCAAATCTGAATGAGATCCTTGCTGGGTAGAGCAATCTTGGTTGCAGGTTTTTCACCTTCATCACTTTAAATATGTCCTGCCAGTCCCTTCTGGCTTCAGAGTTTCTGCTGAAAGATCAGCTCTTAACTTTATGGGGATTCCCTTGTGTGTTATTTGTTGCCTTTCCCTTGCTGCTTTTAGTATGTTTTCTTTGTATTTAAATTTTGACAGTTTGATTAATATGTGTCTTGGCGTGTTTCTTCTTGGATTTTTCCTGTATGGGACTCTCTGTGCTTCCTGGACTTCATTAACTATTTCCTTTCTCATATTAGGGAGGTTTTCAACTATAATCTCTTCAATTATTTTCTCAGTCCCTTTCTTTTTCTCTTCTTCTTCTGGAACCCCTATAATTCGAATGTTGGTGTATTTAATGTTGTCCCAGAGGTCTCTGAGACTGTCCTCAGTTCTTTTCATTCTTTTTTCTTTATTCTGCTCTGCAGTAGTTATTTCCACTATTTTTCCAGGTCACTTATCCATTCTTCTGCCTTAGTTATTCTGTTATTGATCCCATATAGAGTATTTTTAATTTCATTTATTGTGTTGTTCATCATTACTTGTTTCATCTTTAGTTCTTCTAGGTCCTTGTTAAATGTTTCTTGCATTTTGTCTATTTCCAAGATTTTGGATCATCTTTACTATCATTATTCTGAATTCTTTTTCAGGTAGACTGCCTATTTCCTCTTCATTTGTTACATCTGGTGGATTTTTATCTTGCTCCTTCATCTGCTCTGTTTTTTCTGTCTTCTCATTTTGCTTATCTTACTGTGTTTGGGGTCTCCGTTTTACAGGCTGCAGGTTCGTAGTTCCTGTTGTTTTGGTGTCTGTCCCCAGTGGCTAAATTTGGTTCAGTGGGTTGTGTAGGCTTCCTGGTGTAGGGGACTAGTGCCTGTGTTCTGGTGGATGAGGCTGGATCTTGTCTTTCTGGTAGGTAGGTCCATGTCTGGTGGTGTGTTTTGGGGTGTCTGTGGACTTATTATGATTTTAGGCAGCCTCTCTGCTAACGGGTGGGGTTGTGTTCCGGTCTTGCTGGTTGTTTGGCATAGGTGTCCAGCACTGTAGCTTGCTGGTCGTTGAGTGAAGCTGGATCTTGGCGTTGAGATGGAGATCTCTGGTAGATTTTCTCCATTTGATATTATGTGGAGCTGGGAGGTCTCTTGTGGACCAGTGTCCTGAAGTTGGCTCTCCCACCTCAGAGGCACAGCACTGACTCCTGGCTGCAGCACCAAGAGCCTTTCATCCACATGGCTGACCAGTCCTCCTCCAAACTGTCAAAGTCTTGAAAAACATGGAAAGCCTGAGAAACTGTCACAGGCAAGAGAAACCCAAGGAGACAATATGATCTGCTGTACTGTAGCCTCCTGGAAGGGATCAGTTGTGGAAGCTGCAAGTCCCAAACCAACGGGCATCAGGGTTGGTTTCTGATAAAAGCTGTCTTGCTGGCGTTTAGATGACTGCCTTGCTGTGTTCTCACATGGCGGAGAGGGCTGTTATTTGTAGTTTAAATTTTCTAGTTCTGTTCTTGGTGTCTGTTATCTTCTCTTACATCCTTTTCAACTTTTAGCTTGCTGTGTGTCATGCCTTATAATGGAGTGCACCTAGTTCTCCCAGATGCTTAGCAGAAAAAGGTGGAGAAGACAGTGCTCAAAGATTTTTGAGAAATGTTACTAGGTGGAGTCACTTCATGTGTACATTTAACTTAGCCAGTTTACACAAGTCACCAAAGGAAAGAAAAGATAGCTATTTAAACAGTGCAGGTGACTATTCCCGGTTTTGTCGGTGATAATATGTCCTGGAGTTAGCATGAAATGGGAGACATGACTCTGCCAGCCCCTTAGTTAACTCTGGGTTCTGTGTGCCTCTCATAGTGTAATTATCTCAACTGGGCTGAGAATGAGTCTCAGATCTGAAGATACTGCAAGACCCCTGACATAAGCCAACTACCCCCATCTAGTGCGCAACCAAAGAAACAGCAGCCTCTTCCTATTAGAGGAGAAATGGATTAGTGCGAGATGCTAGGTCAGTTTCCCACATGTGTGCCTTTGTAAGCATTTTTCATGACTGATTTTGACTATATGTGATTTTCACATCCATGCTAAATTTTGATTGTAACTGCCATTTAAGATAGGACCCCATGGTATTCCTGCCTGTCTCTCTCATAGAAATTCACAAAGTATATAGTTTGATACACAATAAAGACATATTAATGAAGCATTTCAGCAAAAGAACGCTTAACTCTATCTTACCCAGTGCTTCACAAACGTACTTGACCTGAGAATGGTTTCTTGGTCCTGCCTTTTATGATCCTTCGAGCGGTCTGGGAGAACACTTTTGAAAATGCTATTTTAAAGCAGTTCACTTTGAATGTATACTCTGTAGAGCTCAATCTCCAATTTGTAGGGGACCATTTTGATTTAAATAGTACCACCTGAAACCGTTTCAACTTGAGTTTTGGGAATACAGTTCTTAGTAAGCTGACTATGCTCAGATGCTTACTGTCTTTGCAGGAAAGCTAGCTGAGCAGAGGAAGCACGGCGACGCAGCCACAGTTTTGGAACAGTACGCCCAGGTAAACTCAGTGCCTCCCATCCACACCCCTCCCCCACCCCCAATCAACAAGCAAGTACCTTAGTGATCATGAAAATTAAAGGAACTGTGGGTATTTAGGAAATCCGGAGATAGTATTTCCCCTGAGGGTCTCCCATCTTGCTGGCTTGACTTGGTAATCTAAATTCAGTATACCTCTAAGTAATTACACTTGCTGTGCCAAAGAACACTATTATAATATGCACTAGTGGCTTGACCTTGGTAGAAAGTATAAATTAAGTCTGAAGGGAATTATACCTTTTATATTAACTTGCCAAAGTAGCAACAATGAGAAAAGACTGTTCTCAACCAAAAGGATGGAGCGTTACACACTTTTTCGGCTTTCACTCCCGTTCTTTCTGTTGGGAATGTCTCTTTTACCTCGGGCAGCTTGATGGGTTCCAATTTCCCACCAGATTATAAAGATAAGTACCTACACCAGCTTTTGATAGAATTCTAGGATTTATTATGAAAATAATAAAGCCTATGCGTTGTCACAGACTTAACAGGACACAGGTACACAATTAATACCAGGGATTCCTGCCTCTAGGGTTTTGGCCTTTGATGAGAAAGTGTGTGTTACAGTTGTCACTAGTGGGCACATCTGCATAACAAAATTGTGCTTTTAAAATACTTCATTGTCTTTCGTGTAATAAGAGTCAGTGAAACAAGGTAACTGTGATATCATTAGATCCTGGAAAGAAAATATGTTGGGTGATTGGGCTGAAAACATGAAGATATATTCCACCTAAAATGGTTAGCTAAATGGATAAGATGCCTGCTTTTGATTTCTAACATTTCTTTCTCTTTCTTAGAATTTCCAACTCTCTGCTTACATGACCCAACTGTTCTTGCACGTTGTTTTTTCCATTAGAGGTGTTATCATATTTATTGTACTGATCTTAAGCTCCCAGCCTCACAATCTCAACATCCCTGCCGTATCAGAGTCGTGTTCTGATGCTTGCTTTGACTCTTCAAACTGTGTTTTAATCCCTTTTGTATGCCTTGTAATTTTCTGTCAAAAGCCTAATGTGTGTGATATACTGGGTAAAAGCAAGTCTGATAAATAGGTCTTTAATGATATGGTGATGAGGCTGGGGGTTGGGTAGGAGAAGTGCTCTGCAGTCCTGTGATTAGCTGGCAGTCTTGAAGTGAGCATGTACCTCGTCTGTGAACCTCACCAGTGCTTCTCAGTCTTTTTTCACTTCTTAGGTAGGACAGGAAGGTTAGAGGGGGCTGGAGTTGGGTATTTCCCTGCCTCCATATTGGTTAGGCCCTGGTGAAACCCACTTCAATTAGGCTCTGCCAAAATCACTTGAGTGCAGGTCTTGTTGAGAAGATCAGTATTTTCAAATGTCTGCTTTTCCCTTCCCCCTGCTAGAAGTACATAGTCACCCTGAGAAGTTCTGGTAGGGCTCCTGGAGGTAAAAACTCACAAAAGTGTAGGAATCTCTGTAAGGATGGACCCCTAAAGAGTTTTTAACTCTTGGCCTTGTCTACAGTGAGTGATATTAGCTGGAGAAATTCAGTCTTTCACCCTAAGTGTGATGTTTGCTAGCTTTTTTGGGAGTTTAATCGGTGTGAGAAACTGGGAGGGCCAAATCTCGTTGGCCACCTGTTTTGTAAATAAAGTTTTATTGGAACATAGCCCCACCATTTGTTTACCCATTGTGGCTTCTTTTGCCCTTAAAACCACAGAGTTGAAGAGTTGTGACAGAGACAGTCTGGATGAAAGTCCCAGAAAGCCTAAAATATTAACTATCTTTTTACAGAAAAAATTTGCCAATCCTAGCCCACTTGTGTTGAGGAAATTCCCTTTTATTTCTGGTTCTGAGAGTTTTTATCATGAATGGGTATTGAAGTTTGCTGATTGCCTCTTAAACTAAGATGTTTTCTGTTTTGTTTTTAGACCAGTGATAGGGTGAATTGTATTTATGTTTTTTCTTTTTTTTAATTGAAGGATAATAGCTTATTTACAATGTTGTGTTAATTTCTGCTATACAGCAAAGTGATTCGGCTGTACATATATATACATTCGTTTTTGTATATTATTTTCCATTATGGTTTATCATAGGATACTGAATATATACTTCTCTGTGCTATACAGTAGGACCTTGTTGTTTATCCATTCCATATATGATAGCTTACATCTGCTCACCCCAACCTCCCACTCCATCCCTCCCCCACCCTCTTCCCCCTTGGAAACAAGTCTGTTCTGTATGAGTGTGAGTCTGTTTCTGTCTTGTACATAGGTTCATTTGTGTCATATTTTAGACTCCACATATAAGTGACATCATGTGGTATTTGTCTTTCTGACTTTCTTCACTTAGTATGATAATCTCTTGTTGCTGCAAATACCATTGTTCTGTTATATGGCTGAGTAGTATTCCATTGTATATATGTACCACATCTTCTTTATCCATTCATCAGTTGATGGACATTAAGACTGTTTCCATGTCCTGGCTATTGTGAATAGTGCTGCTATGAACATAGGGGTACATGTATCTTTTTGGATTAGTTTTGTCTGGATATATGCCCCGAAGTGGGATTGCTGGCTCATATCGTAATTCTATTTTTAGTTTTCTGAGGACCCTCCATACTGTTTTCCATAGCAGCCGTACCAACTTACATTCCCACCAGTGGTGTAGGAGGGTTCCCTTTCCTCCACATCCTCTCCAACATTTGTTATTTTATAGAGTTTTAATGATGGCCATTCTGACCTGTGTGAGGTGGTACCTCATTGTAGTTTTGATTTGCATTTCTCTAATAATAGGCACTGTTGAGCATCTTACCATGTACTTCTTGGCCATCTGTATGTTACTGGGAGAAATGTGTATTTTGGTCTTATGCCCATTTTTCGATTTGGTTGTTTTTGAACTGTTTGTGTTTTGGAATTTATGCCCTTGTCCATAGCATCGTTTAGAAATATTTTCTGCCATTCTGTAGGTTGTCTTTTCGTTTTGTTTATGGTTTCCTTTGCTGTGCAAAAGCTTCTAAGTTTGACACGGTCCCATTTATATTTATTTCCATTGCCTTGGAAGACTGACCTTAGAAAACATTGGTACGATTTATATCAGAGAATGTTTTGCCTATGATCTCTTCTAGAGATACAATAGAACATATAATGATACAATAGAACAGTTAGAGTTAATTGATGTTTCCAGGACATTACATCCAAAGAACCAGAATTCACATTCTTTCCAAGTGCACATGGAACATCCTCTAGGACTGACCACATACCAGGGCACAAAACAAACCTCAACAAATTTAAGAGTCTAGGAATTATTTGTAGCATCTTCTCAGACCACAGTGCCATGAAACTTGAAATCACAGAAAAAGAAATGCGAAAAACAATTACATGGAGACTAAATACCATGCTACTAAAAAAACAATGGGTCAATGAGGAAATGAAAAATTACCTTGTGACAAATGACAGTGAAAATACAACCATACAAAATCTAGGGGATGCAGCAAAACCAGTTCTAGGGGGAAGTTTATCACAATACAGCCCTTCCTTACAAAACAAGAAAAATCTCAACCTAACCAACCACTTAAAAGAATTACAAACAAAACAAAGTCAGCAGAAGAAAGGAAAGAATAAAGATCAGAGAGGAATAGAGATTAAAAAAAGGACAAAAACCAATAAAAGCAAAAGCTCTTTCTTTGAAAGGGCAGACAAAATTGACAAAACTCTCCAGGCACAAAAAGACAAGAGAACCTAAATAAGCAAAATTAGAAATGAAAAATCAACCAGTTACACAGAAATACAAAAAACTATAAGGGAATACTATGAACAATTATATAGCAACAGATTTGAAAACCTAGATGTAATAGACAAGTTTCTAGAAAGACAGAGCCCACCAAAATTGAATCAAGAAGAAATAGACAATTTGAAAAAACTCCCTACAAAGTCCAGGACTGGATGGCTTCACAGGTGAATTGTACCAAACATACAAAGAAGAACCTATACCAATCCTTCTCAAACTCTTTGAAAACACTGAAGAGGAGGAACAAACACTACCAAAGACATTCTATGAAGCCACCATCACCCTGATACCAAAACTGGACAAAGGTATCACCTAAAAAGAAAATTACAAGCCAGTATCTTTGATGAATACAAATGCAGAAATTCTCAACAAAATATTAGCAAATTGAATCCAACAACACATGAAGAAGATCATACATGGGACTTCCCTGGTGGTGCAGTGGTTAAGAATCTGCCTGCTAATGCAGGGTACACGGGTTCAATCCCTGGTCCGGGAATATCCCACGTGCCATGGAGCAGCTAAGCCTGTGCACCACAACTATTGAAGCCTGCGCGCCTAGAGCCCGTGCTCCACAACAAGAGAAGCCACTGCAGTGAGAAGCCCGCACACTGCAATGAGGAGTAGCCCCCACTCTCCGCAACTAGAGAAAGCCCATGAGCATCAACAAAGACCCAACACAACCATAAATAAAAAATCATACACCAAGTGGGATTCATCCCAACTTCACAAGGATGGTTCAACATATGCAAATCAATGTGATACACCACATCAAAAGACAAGACAAAAACCACATGATCATCTCAATAGATGCAGAAAAAGCTTTTGCCAAAATTCAGTGTCTATTCATGATAAAAACTCTTTCCAAAGTGGGTAGAGAGGCAACATATCTCAACATAATAAAACCTATTTATGACAAACCCACAGCCAATATAATACTCAATGGTGAAAAGCTGAAAGCCCTCCTGCTAAAATCTGGAACAAGACAAGGATGCTCACTTTCACCACTTCTACTGAACATAGAACTGGAAGTCCTAACCACAGCAGTCAGACAAGAAAAAGAAATAAAAGGTATCCAAATTGGGAGGGAAGAGGTAAAATTTTCATTATCTGCAGATGACATGACCCTGTATATAGAAAATCCTAAGCACTCCACACAAAAACTACTAGAACTGATCAGTAAGTGCCAGGATACAAGATTAACATACAGAAACTGGTTGCATTTCTTTACACTAACAATGAAATACCAGAAAGGGAATGTAAAAAAAAAAATACCTTTTAACATCACAGCCCCAAAATAAAAATACTTAGAAGTAAACCTGACCAAGGAGATTAAAGACTTATATGCTGAGAAGTATAAAACATTAATAAAGGAAATTAAAGTTGATTCAAAGAAATGGAAAGATATCCCATGCTCTTGAAATGGAAAAATTAATATTATTAAAATGGCCATACTACTGAAAGCAATCTACATATTTAACGCAATCCCTATCAACTTACCTATGACATTTTTCACATAACTAGAATAATCCTAAAATTTACATGGAACCATAAAAGACCCAGGATTGCCAAAGTAATCCTGAGGAAAAGAACAAAGCAGGAGGCATAAACCTTCCAGACTTCAGACAATACTACCAAGCTACAGTAATCAAAACAGTGTGATATAGGCACAAAAACAGACACATGGATCAATGGAACAAAACAGAGAACTCAGAAACCCACACACCTATGGTCAATTAAACCTTAAAGGAGGCAAGAATATAAAATGGGAAAAAGACAGTCTCTTAAGCAAGTGATACTGGGAAAGTTGGACAGCTGCATGTAAATCAATGAAGTGAGAACATACCTTTACACCATGCACAAAAATAAACTCAAAATGCCTTAAAGCTTATTAAGAAATCCTCTTCAATTATGACTATGAAAAATCCCTCAGATGTGTGCATGTGTGTATATATGTAGATACATATGGAAAATAAAGTTATTTTAAAATACGTGGCAATGCTAAGAAATTACACCAAGCTATACTCATAAAGACATAATAAAAACATTAGCTCCTGCCTCTGTTTTTTAAAGAAGTCTAAATTTAAAATGTGCATTTATCGGAGAAAGTCCTCTGCAAGTTTCCTCTTGATGTCTGGAGCATCTGAACAAAGCTGATTCCATGGAACAAACTAAATAACTGAGGCTTTTAGCTTCTTGCATGAATTTGCTTTGGGAAGAGGCCAAATTTGGGGGAAGAATTATATACCCTTCTCTAGAACTTGACAAAATCTTTCCCACAAATTAAGCATTCACAACTCCAAGGAGTTTCTCCTTTGCCCATACACAGCACTTTTCCCCATGAATTCACCCTTGACTTAGCCTTCAGTTTGGAAGGTCTGCTCTCACTTGCTTCTACTCCAAATGAATAAAATTCCATCTTGCTCAGAGAGAGAGTAACTGATAGTAATTTGTATTCACACAAATTCTTTTTTGCTGCTTCAATATATTATTTCAAGGAAAGTGAACATCCATGCAAAGTCACACCATTATCAACAGACACATTTACTTCTATTTCCCACCCATCAGCATGGGTCCCTTTACTATTATCCATAGCAAGAGCACTATAATATATTAAAATGACATGTAAGTTACCATGTTCATTAATCCACACCAAAGAGTAGTCACAAAGCACTTGCAGCCTTTCAACGTTGGGCACTTAATTATAGATATTCTTCTTCTACTTTTTCTATTATTTTGTGAAAATTTTCAGACACACAGAAAATATGAATTATACAGTGAACACACCTAGATTCTAAAGTTTACATTTTGCTATACTAGGCAAAGTCTTCTTTAGTTACACAATTCTGGGTATACCTATACTCTGATGTCCTGTTAGTTTACGTAGAGTAATAAAGGTCTGGTTCTGGTATTAAAAGCATGAAAGAGATTGTTAACCTTACCCAAGAGTCAGCCACAAACTACTGTGAAAATGAACTGAGCTTTTTTCTAGACTCACTGAAAAGAGATAACATTCTCATTTCTTCCAAAGAAAATAACTAAAAGACAGAGGTCAGTTAAGCACCATAAAGAAAAATAAATGAAATGACCTAAAATACTGACAAAAACGTTATGTTAAAAGAAGCAACATTTGGAGAAAAAGGAGTAACTTACTACTGTTCATGCCTATGATGCACACTGCTCACCATCCCAAATGTACGCAATACTGTTTCAGAAATTCTAATCTGTTCCAGCTCTAACACTGCTAACTCTAGCAGAACATTCACAGGCAACAAAAATAGTCCATACGGACACTGTAGTGATAGGAGGCTCAAACCAGTTATAACTGGAAGCACATGACCTGTCAAGATATTACAAAATAACCGCTGTCAGCCTAGGAAAGCTTAGAATATCAAAGGATAGATTTCACTTTTCACTCTGCTTTAGTTCAAGGTGAAGTCATTTAAATGATTAAATTTGACCTATTGTTGGGAGCACTAATAGCCATGTTGTTTATATATAAAGCTTTCCTCAAGGAACATAAAACAATTTAAAAACATTATTTTACTTTTCTTCACACTTTTGAGGTAGCAGCCACAAAACATTCCCAGTTAACTGAGGCACGAATCAATCCTGTGATTTGTCTACAGTCCCAATATGATTCAGACCTGTAGCTGGGAATGAAACCCAATGTCCTGATTACCATAAATACCAGAAATATGCTCTCAGTCAGCACTAAGTAGAAGAACAGTAATTTTTACAAAATGATGCTATATGGGTTAAAGCTTAAAGCCTTGCTAATGATTAAGATTATATGCAAACTAAAACAGAACTGGTGTCTGCTGAGGTCAGCTGCACAGAGCAGCTCTCCGTAATGCTAAGGTAGATGGTCTTACTCTCCCCAGTTCCCAGCAGCCAGGCCTCGAGGAGTGAGGAGTGGAAGGAAAACAGCCTTCTCTGCCAGAGCCCTCCTAACTGGGGTCAGAGTCACTCTAGAAGGCTCAGTTTCCACTGGGTTCTTCTGTTGATCTTTGGTGGTATAAAAAGCTCAGCATCTGAAAGAAAGGAGAGGGAAATTGTGATAGGCACACTATTTTTTCTTGGTGGGAGCTGAGGCAAGTAATTCTAAGCTAAAATTAGGCAACTGGGCTTTGCACCTACAAGACGACCATCAGAACCAGAGTTAATGTTCCATCAAACTATGCACCTAACATCTGTACATTTTACTGTATGTAAAATTTACATCATATGTAAAATTTACATCAATTTTAAGAGTAAAACAAAGTAGTGGCGTGTATTCAGTATGTAAAGTTAATGGACAGAAAATGCTTTATGATAAAAATTTCTGCAAACACACTGATCAATAAAAATGTCCATATTTTTAAAATATAAATAAATGGAGGCAGCGGGTGATGGTTGGGGGAAATCTGTCACCGTTAGATAAAACTCACAGGCCCTCTTTCAGTTAGATTTATGGAGTCTCTTATCTAAGTAGGAATCATATACAGGAAGTAGAGACATGAGAAAACATGCATATATAAAGATGGTCTTTCTCAGTATTATTCATAGTACATCTGTATATATGACCCATACAGACATGAAAAATAATTTACATGAATATTTTGAAATGTGTGAAAAATGCTCAAGATAAAATGTTTTAAAAACATGGTTTTCATTATACATATATACATGCATGGTACACATGTATGGCTAGAAATTATTAAATCTTAATTTTCTTTGCCATACTGTACAATCCAGATTTTCTCTACTAATCATAACAGTTTTATAATTTCACATACAATTACTACTCTCTACACCCCCAAACAAAAATCTATATAGACAGAAAGACCACAAGAAGTTTCGCTTATTTATAATATTGGAAAAGCCTACTTAAATTCATTGTCAACAAGCTCCATAATTTTATGTTAAATAGTGGGTAAACTTTGAATGAGACTCCATCATTTTTTAAAAAAGAAACAAGTTATGAAAATAATGTATTTTATTTTTAAAAATTAGACATAACTACAATTATATTTGATTCTTAGACTTAACTAAATATAAATACCAAGTATTGACTTATTGGCAGGAAAGAAATTATTCTGACAAACTGTATGACAGCAGGACATGACATCTTTCACATTTCCATGTTTGAATTTCACAGCACAGAGAGAGTCATTTCACAAAAACATTTTGAGGGCTTTATCAGTTTTTCCAAGGACTTCTCTTAATCCTTTGATAGTCAAATCATACTCATTTGAAGAATTTTGTTATCAACTGTAACAAGTCCAGTTTCTCCATGATTTAAGCACTACTGTGGTAAAAGGTTAATCCATTTTATGAAATGGATTACATTTTTGCAGACTTGCAATCAACCTGCATGGTACTACGTTGCATCTTAACATGAAACAATCAGAAAATGCCCCATCAAGTCACTGATCCCCTACTACTACTGTTAGCTGGGAAGGGGCAGGTGAGGAATATTTGAGAGGAACTAATTTTGTGAGTAGCTCATCGGCCTCTTTTTGGGTTATGAGAACTTCTCCTTTCCTAAACAATCTACACTAGTGTTCCTACACAGGGACACGGATAATACATACTCTGATAATGAGGAGCCTCAAAATTTTAAAGTCTTTAAGGCTCAGCTGGGAAATGGAAGTGCTCTTTGATAAAGCCAACTAGACCAGCCTAGAGAAAGGTGTGACTGAACTTGACCTGAAGGTCAGCATCAAGCCAGCAGTGAGGAAAACAGGACAGAAATCACAACTGGATTCGACACATTACAAACTAAACAATTACCAAACAACCTCTGGTCTGAGATGAATTGTAGCATCTCAGAAATAAGTGTACGTTTTGGGACTGATACCAAAGGCAGCTTGCCAGCCTCCAGGAAGAAGGGGATCTAGGCATACAGCAGTTAACTCTCTGCATGTATGAGCTTAGCTGGAACAGAAGGTGGTTAATTTTTTCCTGGTAGCAACATAAGCCATGAAAGTTAAACTTGACATGGCTTCCACAAAGTCTACTTCAAATGTCATCAAAATGCTACCACAGTGTAGCATTTAAATGAAAAAATTTCAGAACATTGCCTCTCACATGCCAGAAATGCAAATAGCAGCCGTAAAAACTGCCACCTTTTCAAAGCTAAAAAGAAGTTGCTGTGCTTGACTGATCCACATGAAGGGCAAATACTGTGGCACCAAATTGATCTGTCAAAAGGTTTTTAACCAACTTTCAAAAGAAAGGCTTTTAACTTTGAGGAATATGTAACCTAACTGATGAGAATCCTCTCCCCCCCACCACAAAGAAACAGAACATTTTAGGAATTCAACAGAAAATGCAGATGAAATGCTAATCTTCTTTGGATTTGTTTTCAAATTATACTGTTAATCCTAAGTATGACTAAAATGGTCCAGCTCTTAAGCAAGGAATATGAAAATGTCCCCAAGACACAATGTAAAACTGCCAATAGCCAAAAAGGATGATTCAGATGAATCCTTAAAATGTATGTGCAAATTAGACTGTTTAGGAGTCACACTTCTTCAACTGTGATGTGTCTGTATGGACTAGTGTATGCCATTGCATTAATACGTGTGTACGTCAGAACAATTTTTTTTTAATTATACATTTAATGTCACATTGGATTTCTTACCCGCTAACCCAGGATCCCAACACTAAAGGCATTAAACTAATTTTACTAAAGACAGACTCTTAGAACTGAGGGAAAATAGTAGTGATTCCCCAATCTCTCCTTATACTACTGACCATCTCAACACTTAGAAAAAGATACTCCTTCTGCTTAGTACTATAATAATTTAGAGAGAAAAAAATACTAACCAAGAACAGGAACTGAAGTCTTTTCTTGTTGATAAGAGGCCATGATACTATTTGCAGTAGAATTGGGACCTAGAACCTAAGTAGAAAGTAGACTGAATCAGCAAAGATTATCTTATAATTCTGCTGACTGCATATACCAAATCTCTACCAGCAATAAATAGCCTTTCATTTTCATTATGGTATCAAACACATATGTGATTTTAATTTGCCAGTTTCTCCAGTCTCAATTCAGACCTCTACATCTCCTGTCCACCAGAAGAACAAGGTAATGATGGGGGGAAAACAAAAAAAGAAAATCTCAGTGATATATGCCTGGTCCTTTCCAAATAAGTGAGCCATACCCTGGGGGGAGGGGATATAATAATAAGAGGTTATAGAATACACAGAGCACCAGACTGTACTCAAAGATTTGTGAGAATTTTTACATTAAAACAATTCTGTGCATATCATGGAGGAGAATGCAAACTCTGCACACGTGTTTAAGGTAAAACAAGAGACTTTGCAGGAATTCCACATCCGCTCGAGCCTCAGCAGGCACACTCCAGGCCCTCCGCCTCGCCTTCACTCAGGTCTGTGTGTTCTCTCCTGGCGCACTCTCAGCAGTGATGTCACATGCTCAAAACACTGCCATGTGACTATACCACGTAGTATACTGCATATATGACATTACCATGCTTTACCAACCAAGGCAAAAACACAATTTTCCTGGTCATTTCCCCTAGAAGACTCGTAAGTTGGTATCTTAGATTTAACATGATCTGAATAGACGAGGATAAGGGAGAGCATTGGGAAGCATTATAAATTGTTAGCCTCGAAAGTACTAGTTCTGAAGGTGATCACATTTCTTCTAGGAAATACTTATTATAGTAAATTCAAGTATTTATGAGGGGCTAATTCTCAGTTGCTTTTATCTTTATGGTTTGTAAAATGCTTTTATATCTACCCTCTCACCTAACCTTCAAAACATTCCAATGAAGTATACAGGGGAGTATTATCCCCATTTATAACTGAGGAAATCGAGACCCAGTAAGCTTATGAGCCGATTTCCAGCCTCTCTCTCAGCTCCAAACCCACCCTTCCTATACACTGCTGGTGATGCTGGGACTGGGGGCCTGAGAAAACACCCCTCCTTGGACAGCCGTTATGCTCCAACAATAGCAGACACCAGCTGGACGGAGAAAAGAGAGGGAATTTGTTCCCTTGTTCGCTTGCTTTCACTCAACAGTAGCTCTGTATCCCGCAGCAGCTGTTTGTTCCAGTTTCTGTTTATTTCTATACGCTTAGACCCAGCCTCATCCTGCCCCCTCGGCAATACCAGCACCAGCCAGCTGCCACCCCCTTCTCCAAGGTTCAAGAACCAGATCTGCAGGGGCCTCACCTCCAAGCGTCTAAACTCTAAGAATCCCAACTCTTCCTTTTGTTCCTTCAGCTTTATGGGTACAAGTGGCTGTCGGGTTTCAATCTCAATGTTCCTTCTCTGTGTTCCCTTACTGCCTTCTCAGTCCTCTAGTACTTGGTTAACCAGTTCCATATATTAAACTCTCTCTGATAAAATAACAGCTGTGGTTTTTGTTTTTCCTTAATGGACTCTGACTGATAAACCAGCCTTTCTGGATCAAAACTGAAACTTTGAACAACAGACCTGAGATGTAAGAGACTGAGCAGATATACACAATAAATAGATGACAATATATTAGAATTCTTGATGGGACACAAACAGCTTTAACATAATTAGCAAGCTTGTTGCAACAACACAGAAGTGACAAGTCAAATTTACCATAAAACAAGAGAAAAAGCAATTGTCTGAGCTTCCTTTAAAGAACTCAGATCCCATCCATAAGTCTGAACAGAGAGGTGAGAGGCTAGTTCTGGTCCTAGCTTGCCCCCTACCCTGACCAATCTCACTGAAGGTCAGGGCAACCATCTGACATCTGACTTTCCCATCTTCTCCATGACAGCAGTTTCATGCAGAAAGGAGAAATAAAAAGCAAACTTTACCTAGGCCAAGGTGTACTATGAACTATACTATCAAACATAAAATCTTACTGACAGCTTAAACATAAGCCTAAGACAATTTACCTATTGTATAGTATGTTTTAAGAACATGAAAATCTTTTGCTCTCACTATTAAGAGATTGTGTGAGAGTAATAACCTGTCAAAGTGATTAAAAAAAAAAAGAAGCACATTCTGTCTTTGAGGAAAACTTACAGGTGTAGCTGAACTCTGCTGGGGGGTGAGAGTCCAAATTTCTGGAAGTGACCTTTCCATTAGCTGCAGAGTATCTTCAAAGGCCTTCTGTAATTCCCTTCCTTGCTCGTCAAACTCAAAGAGAAAGAGTATCTTTAAAATATGGTATATTTCATCTAGAGAGAAGAAATTTGAGAGTAGTAAGTTGTATCACCAGCTCTACTGCTAGAATCCTAACAGGAGTTTCTTTACCAAGTGAAAATATCTAATAGCATACTACAATATCTCCCTCATTTTCTTCTTTCTCCCGAAAAGCTGGAATAATTCAACATATCTACTACAAAAAGAAAACAAACCCACTAGAGCCAAGCAGGAAAGCAGTGCCTCCTCTGTCTTTATCCTGGTTTCAGTGATAGTCTCTCACAGCTCAGGTAGGTGGATGCCAAAGAGGAAGACGTCTAGGCTATTGGCTGAGAAGTTTTGTTTCAAGAATGCACCCTGAAGTGACGAATCTACTATGTTTTTTGTGGGCAAGAATCATCAGTACTGAGAATATACCTTTCAGTTTTTCAGTGCCCTGCACCACATCACTCAATGCCTCCAAAAGGGCCAGATCCTCTAGTGGACTCCCTTCCTTGAGGCTGTGCTTCTTCCGTTCCGCTTTGCGCCGATTCTTAGATGATCTCCTGTTAGAAATTAGAGATGTTTTAAAAGGGGCTCTCCTTGTGCTGAACAGATTAAAATGGATGTAACTACTGGCCACCAACTTTCTGGGAAACCAGAGTATATACAGATGGTATTTGTATTTTGGGGAAAATGGTGAAGGTGTTAAGATGATACATAAAAATTAAATTGGGAGAGAAAAGGCAGGAAGTAATAAGGAAAACCCTAAAAAGTGATGCCTGGCCTTGAAGTTTTGATTAAAATACAGAATAAAATCAGATTTCATCTGATAATAAGAGGCAGAAAAATGAAAAGAACAAACAGCTTCAATTTTGTAGCAAAAACCAAATAAGTTTAAAGGCAACAAAATTAAGTTGAAGATAACAGACATACAAGATTGGAATTTGAATATCATAAAATATATATGAATCCCACATTCTCTCCTGCCTCAGAGGTCTTTAATTATGGCATTTGTTTTGTCTGGGACTCTCACCCCAACTCTCAAAGCCCAGTTCTAGGTGGCTTTCTTGCAGTTTCTGATTGCCCCACACAACCTCACAGGTCTCCATTCTGAATTCCTAAAGCACAATTTGGTTTAAATGTATAATCTTGCATTATATACTTTTGTTTCCCAAGGAAGAGTACAAGCTCTTATAACTCACATCTCCTTAAAAGGTTTTGGTAACATCCACTACAACTAGCTCGATTATGCTTCTGACAAGTTGAATTTTGAATTGAAGAAGTGTGAAATCTTTTTTCTTTATAATCTTTATATTTTTCTCAGTGCCTACACATTATAGTCACTTAATATTTCTTAAAGGAATAAAGTCAGATGTCATATATAAATTGAGTACCTAGTGTAAGCGCCATGTGGTTGATGGGCAAACACACAGGCCACGAAGTTGCAGCAGAAAACATTTCAAAGCTGAGTCTAATCTCTTAGATATGCTGCGAAGGTCCTTGCACAGCTTCCACAGGGCCTTGAAGAATGTCCTCCCCCTCCTGCTGCACTGTCCTGTTGGAAAACTGACCTATTTACTTGTACTTTCTCCATATACCCAGGGCATGGTCAATGTGCTGAATAAACATGATACATACGCTGATATTCTGGAGTTACTGTGGGAATATTTGCCACTCATGTCACTGCCACTCATGACACTGCTAGTTTCAGAGAAGAGATCTGACTCTTGACCGTGGGGTGCCTCATCATCTAGAGGAGAAGAACCAGACAGCATGAAAACTACCTGCAATGAGGGTTTACCTTCAGTGGGGTAAGGGAACTACAGTTAACCAGGTCATATCTAAGGACATGAAAACTAGTACAAAGTCGATCGCAAAATGAAATAGATAATATATACAGTTTTATTACTGTAAACTAGTACTTTACCAAACTTCTTTATTCTTTTTACATAAAAAATTTTTACTTATTTATTTATCTAGCTAGCTAGCTGCGCTGGGTCTTAGTTGTGGCATGTGGGATCTTTGTGGCCGTGTGCAAGATCTTCGTTGTGGCATGTGGGATCTAGTTCCCTGACCAGGGATCGAACCTGGGCACCCTGCGTTGGGAGTGCAGAGTCTTAACCACTGGACCACCAGGCAAGTCTTTTTTTTTTTAAAGCAAAGGAACTTCTGGAAATGAGGAGATCACTGTGTAAATACAGTAGTCTGCTGCTCTGGTCGGGGTGTGGAGAGAATGTTTGGCAGACCTCTGCCCATTGGTGCCTGGTCCTGCCCCCAAGCTCTCACCAGTACCCACAACAAAGACCCTCACAGACCCTCAGAGGCCTCGGACTTCCACTTGGCACACTAATCACACTGCGTGCTGAGACAAAGCACGATGCTGCCCCTCACCCCCCAAGCACTGGTGCCTTCAGGTGGGCACTCACCCAGATGCACCTGCTGTGCTTGCTCCTTGAGCTCTCGCACCACCAACAGACGTGCTTTATGGCGACTGAAGGTTGCTGTCTGAGAGTCCAGAAACGCCATATAATTTTTCTGGGCTAAGGGAGCAGATGGAAAATAATTTGAGCACGTTTAAACAAAGAGATAAACCTAGAGTGGGGGTGGTTAGCGAGGGAGTTGGAGCTTAACAAAGAAAAGAAGTTACCAGGTTTTTCAAGCAAGAATTTTTTCTTTATTGAGAAGTAACCAAAATTGCTATAGGAGAAAGAACTAGAGATTGAGATTCCAGATCTTAACGTTCATCAACATCATCCTAGAGGGCTTCCCTGGTGGCGCAGTGGTTGAGAGTCCGCCTGCCGATGCAGGGGACACGGGTTCATGCCCCGGTCCGGGAAGATCCCACATGCCGCGGAGCGGCTGGGCCCGTGAGCCGTGGCCGCTGAGCCTGCGCGTCCGGAGCCTGTGCTCCGCAACGGGAGAGGCCACAACAGTGAGAGGCCCACGTACAGCAAAAACAAAACAAAACAAAACAAAACATCATCCAAGAATACTCTCTACCACTAAACTTACAAAATCACCTGAACAAAAGACTTGGTATCTAACCCAAGAGAAGACTAGTAAATAAAAGGAGTGCACAGGAAGCTGCTAACAAAAATAGGAGGAAAGTCTCTGAAATGCTTCTTAAACATATAAGTATTAGGTCTTTGTAGTTTTTCATCTACAAATACACAATACTTATATGTTTAAGAAGCACTTTTTCTAGGTTCTAATTAATGGAGAAAAATCCAAGTAAGAGTGGGCTAGATGGATTGTTACAGGGCCAGGAAGGATGCTTCCAGTATCCAGTTAGGAGTACCTAAAGTGAATGATACACAAAGAACCCTCCCAGTTTTGAGTAGGAAAGGGTAGTAGAGAGCAGGCAGGGTAAGAATATAAATACATGTTAATGTCAGAAAGGCCAGACATTACTTACAGGGTAGACTGTGCAGAGCTTAAAATCAACCTCTACTCCCAAAGACTTTTATAAGTCCAACTGATGTCCTTCTTTTACACTTTGCTTTTAAGGGATACAGTGAACACCAGAGTATTCTAGAACTGATAACACTCATCTGTTATTGAGGGACCATCTGCAAAGGTTCTTCTTTTTATTATTACTTTCTGGGCCGCACCACACAGCATGCAGGATCTTAGTTCCCCAACCAGGGGTCAAACCCAAGGCCCCTGCAGTCTAAGTGCAGAGTCTAAACCACTGGACCACCAGGGAAGTCCCTTCTTATTTTTAAAAAATTTTTATTTTGAAAAAGTTTCAAACCTACTTAAAGGTTGCAGTAATTCAATGTACATACATATACCCTTCACTTAGATTTATCAATTATTAACATTTTGCCATATTTTTGGCTGCCTCTGTTTCTACACACACACATTTTTGTGGAACCCTCTGAGAGGAAGTTGCAGATATGATTCTTCCCTCTTAAATACTTCAGCATCTCTCTCTTAAGAATCAGGATATCATCTATATAACCACAATACAATTATTAAATGCAGGAAATTAACCGTTTGATACAATATTATCTAATATACAGTTCATATTTGAGTTTACCAACTGTTCCCAAAGATTCTTAATTGTATCTTATCACAGGTTTTTAACATTCAAATAAGTTATGTGCTACTATTTAGCAACATAGCATATTTAAAAACCATGTTCAGAAGTAAATTTCACACCCAGTGGAGAACTCTGATTGACTCGATATAATGAGTCCTTTCATCACTGACATGATTAAAGGATGTAATAGCACAGGCAGTACTTTCCCGTCTCCCTCTCCCCCAGCAGTTCTATACTTCCAAATCAGGAATTCTATCTTAATGTAACGCTCACCTTCTAAAATGGAAGGCTTTACGTTGGTTTCTATAATATCTGGTCTGTTATATTTATGTACCTAAAAAAAAAAAAAAAAACAACAATTTTAGGCAGGAAAACTTCAAATCATTGGAAAGTTAAGATACTTGGAAATGGATCACTTTCCGAGGTGACAGGATATTTTCCAGAGGAGTAGGCCTCCTATAAGGTAGCCAATGAAAACTCAGTTCATTTCAGTAAATATTAGTAATATTTCATATTTAGAGGACTAATTCCAAACATCAAGAATAAACTTTTTAGATGGTTTAAAAAGCACTGCTTATCCTTAGACCAGGAACCTGAACTATTTCTAACAAATTTCAGTAGCTCCGAAGACAAGGGACTGCGGCTGACACTGTCTCCCCTGTGCATCTTGCTCCGCTTAGCACTTCATGCAGGGAGGAGTTTTGAAGTCCTCTTACCAGTCTCAGAGCTTCTTCCCAGGCAGCTCCTTCTAACAGCAAGAGCACAGCTTCTTCATAATCCTGACAGGGGAACATCAAGGAAGGTAACAGGCTAATGGAGCAAGTGTGTTAGATGCCACCATAATAAACTGCAAAACTGCCCACAGAGCTGCCTCCCTCTGCCTTTCCAGCCTATCACTCACAGTCCCAGTTGGTGGGACTGGCCTAGAGTACATGCTCGATAAATATTGATGCAAGAGACAAAGGAGGGGTGTCAATTCTGGAAATGATCACAAAGCACAAGGTATGCATCACCTCTCTACATCCCTGAGCATCAAAACCACGAGAAAGACTGTTAGAAATGCCCATTTCCCCAGCTGCGCCTCCAAATCTGATCCCAGAGGTTTAGGTGGACTCCTGAATTGACAAGTACACACTCTGGAAAAATGGCAGACTAGAATAGTAACCTTCTAAACCATTTTTTCTTTTTTAATGTTTATTTTTTTATTTTGAACTTCAAACTTACAAAAAACTGATGAGTGTAATAAACACCTGCATACCCTACAGTCTTTAACCATTCGTGATGCTTGTACCCTTATCACTAAAAACTTTTGATCATGTACCCCAATACATAATTAGTTAATGTACTTAAAAAGCATATAAAAAACACGTTTTTAAAAGATGAAATATATGAGGCAACTGGCTGAGTTTCTTCAAGTAATCTCTGTCATAAAAAGGGGGGGGTGTATACATTAGATAAAAGGGATTTAAAGGACATAACAAAATGCAATACCTGTCCCTAGACTGGAATCTAATTTGGATCGATCTACTGTAAACAATTTTGGAATATTGAGGGAACTTAAATTGTAATTATTAGATGAATTAAAATGTGTCAACATGGAGAGATGAAGATCATAACCAAACACACCAAATTTACAAACAGAACAAACAGCATAATTTCATTTTGGTTAAAAATACGTGTGTGTGTGTGTGTGGAGAGAGGGGGTGGGGAAGAGACAGAAAGGAGAGAGAAAACTCTAGAAAGAAAACAAGAGGTGCTAATAATAGCAATCTGAGTGGTAGGAATGAGATGTTTTTATTTTCTTGTATGTGCTTTCAGCACTTTAAACAATCTATAATACATATATACTACTTTAAATAGGTTATTTTTAATTAAAAAGATTGATTAAACATTTTCTTCCGAGAGCCCAAAGGATCCTTGCAGGCCTGTACCACGTGTCCCAGAGTAACGCGGTAGGATGTGTTTTGCTTGACTGGCAATGTGTGAGTGTGTGTGTTTTATTGAGATCAAATTCACATAACATACACTGAATGATTTTAAAGTGTGTAATTCGATGGTGTTTACTGTATCACAATGTTGGTAACCACAAGCTCTCCCTTTCAAAATTTTTTTATCATCACATAAAAACACTCCATATCCATTAACCAATCCCTCCTTATTTCCCACTCCTCTCACCCCCTGGTAACTTCTAACCTGCTTTCTGTCTCTCTGGATTTGCCTAATCTGGATATATTGTAAAAAAGGAACCACACAATAGGTGACTTTTTGTGTCTGACTTATTTCACTTAGCATATGTTTTTAAGATTCATCCAAGTTGTACCATCTACTGGTTCTTTGTTCCTTTCTTTCCCCTTATTTTTTTTGATTGTAGTAAAATTTAATATAAAATTTACCCTTTTAACCATTTACTGTATAGTTCGGTGGCATTAAGCAAATTCACACTGTTGTGAAACCATCACCACCATCAGTCTCCAAAACTTTTTTTTATCTTGCAAAACTGAAATTCTATATCCATTAAACAGTAAATCCCCATGTTCCCCTACCCCCAGACTCTAGCAACCATCATTATACTTTCTGTCCAGATGAATTTGACTACTCTAGTTACTTCATGTAAGTAGAATCATACAATATTTGTCCTTTTATGTGAGTTATTTCACTCAGCATAATGTTTTCAAGTTTCATCTAAGTTGTAGCATGCATCAATTTTTCATTCTTTTTTATGACTGAATAATATTCCTCTGTGTGTGTGTGTATGTGTGTGTATCTGTGCATGTATGCACATATCACAATTTATTCATCTGTTCATCTGTCTTGATGGACATTTGGGTTGTTTCCACCTTTTGGCTATTATAATGCTCTAAAAATATCAACATTTGTATACAAGTTTCTTTGTGGACGTATGTTTCCATTTCTCGAGTATATATTTAGGGGTGGAACTGCTGAATCATATGGTAATGCTATGCTTAATTTTTTAAGGAACCACCAAACTCTTTTCCATAGCAGCTGCACCATTTTACCTTCCCACTAGCAATATACAAGGGTTCCTATTTCTCCACATCTTTGACAACACTTATTTTTCATTCTTTTGATTAAAATGATTCTAGTGGGTATGAAGTGATAGCCCACTGTGGTTTTGATTTACATTTCCTTAATGAACAACGATGTTGAACATCTCTTCATGTGGTTAATGGCCATCTGTATATCTTCTCTGGAGAAATATCCAAGTCTTTTGGCCATTTCAAACAAAATGAGTTGTTTGTCCTTTTGTTCTTGAGTTGTAAGAGTTCTTTACATATTCTGGACATAACAAGGAAACTATACACCAATATTCCTTGTGAACAAGCAAAAAAGCCTCAAGTAAACTTTCAAATCCACCAATATAGGTCATACATTATGACCAAGTTGGGTTTAACTCAGGGATGCAAGATTGGTTTAACATTCAAAAGTCAGTGCAGATGAGTGATCAAGATGGTGGAGTAGTAGGACATGAAGCTCACCCCCTCCCACAAATATATCAGAAATACACATACATGTGGAACAATTCTCACAGAATATCTACCAAACGCTGGCAGAGGACCTCAGAACTCTGAATGAGCAAGAAAATCTCCCTGTAACTGGGTAGGACAAAAGAAAAAAAAAAAGAGAAAGGAATCGGGACAGGACCTGGGCCCTTGGGAGGGATCTGTGAAAGAGGAAAGGTTCCTGTACCCTGGGAAGTCCCCTCACCAGTGGGGAGATTAGCCGGGACAGAGGGGGAGCTTTGGAGCCTGGGAGGAGAATGCAGCAACTGGTTTGCAGCAGCTAGAATGGAGAGACAGACAGTGCCACCGCCCTGCACTCCCCAGCCTAAGACACAAGTCCTCTGGTATGGGCGGGGGCTGGGTGTGTAAACTTGGGCTTCAGAGATCAGACCCAGGTAGACAACTGGAGTGGGCTGCACGCAAACAGCCTGAAGGGGCTAGAGTCTGGTGCAACCACACCTGGGAGTGCACGCGGAGGAAAGCTAGGCTGCTTTAGAGGCCAGGTGCCATTGTGTGGGCGGTGCGTGAGGGGAGGGGCAGGACCTGCCACTACAGCCTTTCTCCCTGCAGGAGCTCTCAGGCAGCAGAACACCGCCTACACGAGCTCCAGGAGCAGTCACGAGCAGCGACTGCCCTCTGGGCTTTAGGAGTAATCACCAGCTGCCACCACCACCCTTCTGGACTCCAGGATTGGTCGTGAGCTGCCTCTACTCCCTTTGCATGCTCTAGGGGTGCACGTGATCTGCCAGTGCCACCGAGAACCCCAAGACCAGGCACTAGCTCCCATATCTGCACACCCCCTATCAAGGGGATGATGGCCAGCACATGCTGAGGAAAGACGCTACAGGTAAAAAAAAAAACAGCCCTCATGGGACTTTACTGGTGGTCCAGTGGTTAAGAATCTGCTTCCAATGCAGGGGATGTAGGTTCGATCCCTGGTTGGGGAACTAAGATCCCACATGCCACGGGACAACTAAGCCTGCATGCTCTGTAGCCCGCGTGCCACAACTAGAGAGAAGCCCCTGTGCAACTAGAGAGGAGCCCATGCGCCGCAATGTAAGATCCCACGTGCCACAACTAAGACCTGATGCAGCCAAATAAATAAACAAACAAATAAATAAATAAATAATAAAAACAGCCCTCGCACCAAAAATATTAAACCCACACAAGATACACAGGGACAGACCCACATATAAATAGCCCTCCAAGACGAGTAGCTAACTGTTTCTCCTAAACTCACAGAATAAGAGAAATATAAGTAAAATGAAGAAGTAAAGGAACCACTCACAGTTAAAAGACCAAGAGAATTCCCCTGAAAGAACAAATAAACAGACCTCTTCAGTCAAATAGACACCAATTTCAAAAAGGAGATAATGAAAATACTGAAACAATTAAGGAAGGCTACTGACAGAAATGCAGAGTACTGTAAAAAAAAAAAAAAAAAGGAACTAGAAACTATAAAGTATAACCAAGAAAAATTAGAGAACTCATTTGCTGAGATGACAACTGAACTAAAAGCAATGAACAGCAGAATAAATAATGCACAAGAACAAATAAGTGACCTGGAAGATATCAACAGAATAATGGAAATCACCCAATCAGGACAGCAGACAGAAAGGCAAATTAAAAAAAAAAAAGAAAATGAAAGCAATATAAGAGACCTATGGGATAATATAAAGCATGCCAATGGGGACTGAAAATGTATTTGAAGAAATTATGGCTGAAAACTTCCCAAACATAAAGAAGGAAACATATCCAGGTATAGGAAACACAGAGGGTCCCAAACAAGGTAAGCCCAAATAGACCTACACCAAGACATATTATAATACAAATAGCAAAATTTAAAGATAAAGAGGATTCTAAAAGCAGCAAGAGAAAAACAAAGAGTTAATTACAAGGGGACCCCCATAAGGCTATCAGCTGATTTCTCTACAGAAACGTTGCAAGGCCAGAAGGGAGGGGCAAGATATATTCAAAGTCCTGAAAGGGAAAAGTCTGCAACCTATGATACTCTACCCAGCAAGATTATCATTTAGAATAGAAGGAAAGATAGAGAATTTCTCAGACAAGCAGAAACTAAAAGAATACAGCAATACTAAACCTATCCTAAAGGAAATATTAAAAGGTCTTCTCTAAATAGAAAAGAAGAATATATAAGAAAGAAAATCACAATTGGAAAGCAAATCACCTAAATAAGCCAGTACAGAGATTAAAAAAAAAATTTTAAATTTCTGTGAAAGTGATAACCACAATAAACAGCAAAAGGATGAACATGAAGATGTAAAAGAGGACATCAAAATCATAAAGTGTAGGGGAGGAGAGTAAGAAAATGTAGATTTTTTTTTTCATTTCCTAGAATGTGTTTGAGCCTATATGACTAGCAGTCTAAGGCAAGCAGATACAGGATGGGGTTAACATAGTGGAAAAACAGGGTAACCACAAATCAAAGACATACAATAGATTAAAAAAACCAAAAAGAACGTAAGTATAACACAAAAGAAAGTCATCGAACCACAAAAGATAAAAAGAAAAAGGGACAAAGAAAAAATATAAAATCAACAGGAAAACAAGGTTAAAAAGACAATTAATACATATCTATCAATAATTACCTTAAATGTCAATGGACTAAATGCTCAAATCAAAAGACACAGAGTGGCAGACTGAATTAAAAAAATGAGCCTACATACAATACCTGCCTGCAAGAGACCCACTTCAGGGCAATGAACACACAGAGATTGAAAGTGAGGGGACAGAAAAAGGTATTTCATGCAAACGGAAATGACAAGAAAAGTGGGAGTCACAACACTCATATCAGACAAAATAGACTTTAAAACAAAGTCCATAAAGAAGGATAAAGACGGACACTATATAATAAAAGGATCAACACAAGAAGAGGATTTTACACTCGTCAACATATATTCACCTAATATAGGAGCATCCAAATACACAAAACAAATACTAACAGACATAAAGGGAGAAACTGACAGGAATACAATAATAGTAGGAGACTTTAACACCCCACTCACATCAATGGACAGATCTTCTAGACAGAAAATCAATAAGGCAACAGAGATCCTAAATGATACAATAGAACAGTTAGACTTAATTGATATTTTCAGGGCATTACATCCAAAAAAACCCATAATACACATTCTTTTCAAGTGCACATTAAACATTCTCTAGGATTGACAACATACTAGGGCACAAAACAAGACTCAATGAATTTCAGAGTATAGACGTTATCTCAAGGATCTTTTCTGACCACAATACCATGAAACTAGAAATCAACCACAGGAAAAGAAATGAGGAAAAAAATGACTACATGAAGACTAGACAACATGCTACTAAAAAACCAACAGGTCAATGATGAAATCAAAGAGGAAATTAAAAAATACCTTGAAACAAATGACAATGAAAACACAACCATACAAAATCTATGGGATGCAGCAAAACCATTTCTTAGAGGGAAGTTCATAGTGATACAGGCCTTATTCAAAAAACAAGAAAAATCTCAAATAAACAACCTAACCAACCACTTAAAACAATTACAAAAAGAAGAACAAATAAAAGAATTATAAAAAGTAATTCATGAAGTAATTCATGAATAAAAATAATTCATGAAGTAATTCATGAATTACATGAAGTCAGTAGAAGGAAGGAATTAATAAAAATCAGGGAGGAAATAAAGATTTAAAAAACAACAGAAAAAAAACAATAAAACAAACAGCTTGTTCTTTTAAAGGATAAACAAGATTGACAAGCCTCTGGCAAGACTCACCAGGAAGAAGAGAGAGAGAACCCAAATAAACAAAATAAGAAATGAAAAAGGAGACATGACAACTGATACTGCACAAATACAAAAAACCATAAGGGAATACTATGAACAACTATATGCCAACAAATTGACAACCTAGAAGAAATGGACAAGTTTCCAGAAACATAGAACCCACCAAAATTGAATCAAGAAGAAACAGATAATTTGAAAAACCAATCACTAGAGGTGAAATAGTCTGTAATTTAAAAAACTCCCTACAAACAAAAGTCCAGGACCAGATGGCTTCACAGGTGAATTCTACCAAACATAAAAAGAAGAACTTATACCTATCTTTCTCAAACTCCTCCAAAAAACTGAAGAGTGGGGAACACTCTCAAAGACATTCTATGAAGCTGCCATCATCCTGATACCAAAACTGGACAAAGACACCACCAAAAAAGAAAATTTTAGGCCAATATCTTTGATGAATACAGAGGCAGAAATTCTCAACAAAGTGTTCGCAAACTGAATCCAACAACACATAAAAAAGATCAGACACCACGACCAAGTGAGATGCATCCCAAGTTCCCATGGATGGTTCAACGTACGCAAGTCAATGTGATACACCACATCAACAAAAGGCAAGACAAAAACCACATGACCATCTCAATAGATGCAGAAAAGCATTTGACAAAATTCAACATCCATTTATGTTAAAACCCCTTTCCAAAGTGGGTATAGAGGGAACATATCTCAACATAATAAAGCTATTTATGACAAACCCACAAGCAATATAATACTCAATGGTGAAAAGCTGAAAGGCTTCCTGCTAAAATCTGGAACTAGACAAGGATGCCCACTCACACCACTTCTATTCACCATAGTATTGAAAGGCCTAACCACAGCAATCAGACAAAAAGAAATAAAAGGTATCCAAATCGGAAGGGAAGAGGTAAAATTGTCATTATATGCAGATAACATGATACTATACATAGAAAACCCTAAATACACCCCAGAAAAACTACTAGAACTGATAAACAAATTCAGCAAGGTAGCAGGATACAAGATTAACATACAGAAATCAGCTACATTTCTTTACACTAACAATGAAATATCAGAAAGGGAATGTAAAAAAACAATACCTTTCAAAATCACAGCCCCCCAAATAAAATACTTCGGAATAAACCTGACCAAGGAGGTGAAAGACTTATATGCTGAAAGCTATAAAACATTAAGAAAGATAATTGAAGATGACTCAAAGATATGGAAAGAAATCCTATGCTCTTGGATTCAAAGAATTAATATTGTTAAAATGGCCATACTACTGAAAGCAATCTACAGATTTAATGCAATCCCTATCAAATGACCCATGACATCTTTCACAGAACTAGAACAAGTAATTGTAAAATATATATGGAACCACAAAAGACCCAGAATTGCCAAAGCAATCCTGAGGAAAAAGAACAAAGCAGGAGGCATAACCTTCCCAGACTTCAGACATACTACAGAGCTACAGAAATCAAACCAGCATGGTATTGGCACAAAAACAGACAAATGGATCAATGGAACAGAATAGATAGCCCAGAAATAAATACACACAACTACTGTCAATTAATCTTTGATAAAAAAGTCAAAAATATATAATGTGAAAAACACAGTCTCTTTAGCAAGTGCTGTTGGAAAAGTTGGACAGCCACATGTAAACTGATGAAGTTGAAGCACACACTACACAAAATAACCTCAAAATTGTTTAAAGACTTAAACATAAGACATGACATAGTAAAACTCCTAGAAGAGATCACAGGCAAAACATTCTCTGACATAAATTGTACCAATGTTTTCTTAGGCCAGTCTTCCAAGGCAATGGAAATAAAAACAAAAATAAACAAATGGGACCTTGTCAAACTTACAAGCTTTTGCACAGCAAAGGAAACCATAAACAAAACGAAAAAACAACCTATGGAATGGCAGAAAATATTTGCAAATGATGTGATGGACAAGGGCTTAATTTCCAAAATATACAAACAGCTCATATAACTCAACAACAAAAAATCAAACAACCCAATCAAAAGATGGGCAGAAAACATAAATAGACATTTCTCTAAAGAATACATACGGATGGCCAATAGGCACACGGAAAGATGCTCAACATCATTCATTATTAGAGAAACACAAATCAAAACGACAATGAGGTACCACCTCACACAGGTCAGAATGGCCATCATTGAAACTCTATAAAATAACAAATGTTGGAGAGGATGTGGAGGAAAGGGAACCCTCCTACACCACTGGTGGGAATGTAAGTTGGTGCTGCTGCTATGGAAAACAGTATGGAGGGTCCTCAGAAAACGAAAAATAGAATTACGATATGAGCCAGCAATCCCACTCCGGGGCATATATCCAGACAAAACTAATCCAAAAAGATACATGTACCCCTATGTTCATAGCAGCACTATTCACAATAGCCAGGACATGGAAACAGTCTTAATGTCCATCAACTGATGAATGGATAAAGAAGATGTGGTACATATATACGATGGAATACTACTCAGCCATATAACAGAACAATGGTATTTGCAGCAACAAGAGATCATCATACTAAGTGAAGAAAGAAAGACAAATACCACATGATGTCACTTATATGCGGAGTCAAATATATGACACAAAAGAACCTATGTACGAGACAGAAACAGATTCACACTCATACAGAACAGACTTGTTTCCAAGGGGGAAGAGGGTGGGGGAGGGATGGAGTGGGAGGTTGGGGTGAGCAGATGTAAGCTATCATATATGGAATGGATAAACAACAAGGTCCTACTGTATAGCACAGAGAAGTATATATTCAGTATCCTATGATAAACCATAATGGAAAATAATATATAAAAACGAATGTATATATATGTACAGCCGAATCACTTTGCTGTATAGCAGAAATTAACACAACATTGTAAATAAGCTATTATCCTTCAATTAAAAAAAAGAAAAAACATAAATACAATTCACCCTATCACTGGTCTAAAAACAAAACAGAAAACATCTTAGTTTAAGAGGCAATCAGCAAACTTCAATACCCGTTCATGATAAAAACTCTCAGAACCAGAAATAAAAGGGAATTTCCTCAACACAAGTGGGCTAGGATTGGCAAATTTTTTCTGTAAAAGGATAGAGAGTTAATATTTTAGGCTTTCTGGGACTTTCATCCAGACTGTTTCTGTCACAACTCTTCAACTCTGTGGTTTTAAGTGCAAAAGCAGCCACAGACAATGGGTAAACAAATGGTGGGGCTATGTTCCAATAAAAATTTACAAAACAGGTGGCCAACGAGATTTGGCCTACAGGCTATAGTTTGCCAACTCCAACAACAGCCCTCCCAGTTTCTCACACCTATTAAACTCCCAAAAAAGCTAGCAAACATCACACTTAGGGTGAAAGACTGAATTTCTCCAGCTAATATCACTCACTGTAGACAAGGCCAAGAGTTAAAAACTCTATGGGGGTCCATACTTATGGAGATTCCCACACTTTTGTGAGTTTTTACCTCCAGGAGCCCTACCAGAACTTCTCACGGTGTCTGCGTACTTCTAGCAGGGGGAAGGGAAAAGCAGACATTTGAAAATACTGACAAGACCTGCACTCAAATGATTTTGGCAGACCTAATCGAAGTGGGTTTCACCAGGGCCTAACCAATGTGGAGGCAGGGAAATACCCAACTCCAGCCCCCTCTAACCTTCCTGTCCTACCTAAGAAGTGAAAAAAGACTGAGAAGCACTGGTGAGGTTCACAGACGAGGTACATGCTCACTTCAAGACTGCCAGCTAATCACAGGACTGCAGAGCACTTCTCCTACCCAACCCCCAGCCTCATCACCATATCATTAAAGACCTATTTATCAGACTTGCTTTTACCCAGTATATCACACACATTAGGCTTTTGACAGAAAATTACAAGGCATACAAAAGGGATTAAAACACAGTTTGAAGAGTCAAAGCAAGCATCAGAACACGACTCTGATACGGCAGGGATGTTGAGATTGTGAGACTGGGAACTTAAGATCAGTACAATAAATATGATAACACCTCTAATGGAAAAAACAACGTGCAAGAACAGTTGGGTCATGTAAGCAGAGAGTTGGAAATTCTAAGAAAGAGAAAGAAATGTTAGAAATCAAAAGCAGGCATCTTATCCATTTAGCTAACCATTTTAGGTGGAATATATCTTCATGTTTTCAGCCCAATCACCCAACATATTTTCTTTCCAGGATCTAATGATATCACAGTTACCTTGTTTCACTGACTCTTATTACACGAAAGACAATGAAGTATTTTAAAAGCACAATTTTGTTATGCAGATGTGCCCACTAGTGACAACTGTAACAAACACTTTCTCATCAAAGGCCAAAACCCTAGAGGCAGGAATCCCTGGTATTAATTGTGTACCTGTTAAGTCTGTGACAACGCATAGGCTTTATTATTTTCATAATAAATCCTAGAATTCTATCAAAAGCTGGTGTAGGTACTTATCTTTATAATCTGGTGGGAAATTGGAACCCATCAAGCTGCCCGAGGTAAAAGAGACATTTCCAACAGAAAGAACGGGAGTGAAAGCCGAAAAAGTGTGTAACGCTCCATCCTATTGAGAACAGTCTTTTCTCATTGTTGCTACTTTGGCAAGTTAATATAAAAGGTATAATTCCCTTCAGATTTAATTTATACTTTCTACCAAGGTCAAGCCACTAGTGCATATTATAATAGTGTTCTTTGGCACAGCAAGTGTAATTACTTAGAGATATACTGAATTTAGATTACCAAGTCAAGCCAGCAAGATGGGAGACCCTCAGGGGAAATACTATCTCTGGATTTCCTAAATACCAACAGTTCCTTTAATTTTCATGATCACTAAGGTACTTGCTTGTTGATTGGGGGTGGGGGAGGGGTGTGGATGGGAGGCACTGAGTTTACCTGGGCGTACTGTTCCAAAACTGTGGCTGCGTCGCCGTGCTTCCTCTGCTCAGCTAGCTTTCCTGCAAAGACAGTAAGCATCTGAGCACAGTCGGCTTACTAAGAACGGTATTCCCAAAACTCAAGTTGAAACGGTTTTAGGTGGTACTATTTAAATCAAAATGGTCCCCTACAAATTGGAGATTGAGCTCTACAGAGTATACATTCAAAGTGAACTGCTTTAAAATAGCATTTTCAAAAGTGTTCTCCCAGACTGCTCGAAGGATCATAAAAGGCAGGACCAAGAAACCATTCTCAGGTCAAGTACGTTTGTGAAGCACTGGGTAAGATAGAGTTAAGCGTTCTTTTGCTGAAATGCTTCATTAATATGTCTTTATTGTGTATCAAACTGTATACTTTGTGAATTTCTATGAGAGAGACAGGCAGGAATACCATGGGGTCCTATCTTAAATGGCAGTTACAATCAAAATTTAGCATGGATGTGAAAATCACATATAGTCAAAATCAGTCATGAAAAATGCTTACAAAGGCACACATGTGGGAAACTGACCTAGCATCTCACACTAATCCATTATTTCCTCTAATAGGAAGAGGCTGCTGTTTCTTTGGTTGAGCACTAGATGGGGGTAGTTGGCTTATGTCAGGGGTCTTGCAGTATCTTCAGATCTGAGACTCATTCTCAGCCCAGTTGAGATAATTACACTATGAGAGGCACACAGAACCCAGAGTTAACTAAGGGGCTGGCAGAGTCACATCTCCCATTTCATGCTAACTCCAGGGCATATTATCACTGTCAAAACCAGGAAGAGTCATCTCCACTGTTTCAATAGCTATCTTTTCTTCCGTTTGGTGACTTGTGTAAACTAAGTTAAATGTACACATGAAGTGACTCCACCCTCTAACATTTCTCAAAAATCTTTGAGCACTGTCTTCTCCACCTTTTTCTGCTAAGCATCTGGGAGAACTAGGTGCACTCCATTATAAGGCATGACACACAGCAAGCTAAGAGTTGAAAAGAATGTAAGAGAAGATAACAGACACCAAGAACAGAACTAGAAAATTTAAACTAAAAATAACAAGTTTCGAGAGCAGAAATATCAACGGAGCCAGAATGAAGAGTTAATAAGACTCAAATAAGGACTTCTTGGTACCTGTAAAAAGAGTTCAGCTTGGAAATTGAAAGGGCTTATAGAAGAGTCCACAGATATAATAACCAGAAAATGCCAGAAACAGAAAAGTGATAATCTCACACATTTTTATAATCCCAAAGGAAAAAAAAACAATGTGAAATTACTCAAGAGAATATGTATGTACATTTAACAGGATGTAGTTTAGATTTTTTTTCAGGACTGCTTTTTATGGGGATATCATAACAATATTTACAAGACTCTTGAAAAGGTGGGGGGAAAATATACCAGCCACTCACTCACTTCAAGCATGGCTGAGAGGGCCAGAGCCGCACCCGTCACTTCTCCCAGGCACTCTGGGAATGTCACTCCACTCTAAGAAATCAGACTGGAATAACCTCACCTCCAGTTCAGGCAATCCCTAGATCCTGACACAGCTAAACTGCCTTTGCTTTCACATTGCTTATACATTTGGCTTCGTTTCTGAAAATTGCTATTATGGTTTCCAATGATCTATTGGCTATATTTGAACAGTCCCACCTGGAAATTCACCTTTACATTCTCGCAGGGCACATTGCTACCCAGCTACACTGTACCCGGTCTCCTGTAAAGTGTGAGTTTGGTGAATGAGGTAGAGAAAAGTGTTAGCTAGATCATTTCCAACTTTGAGTGTTCTCTCACGATTCTAGCTTTTCCCCTTCCTGAGGACTGGAATACAGATGTGGAGAAAATCCACCTTCAACTTTCTGCCTAAGAGATGGCAGATCTGCACCATGGGAGGACTTGTCAGTGCCATGAGAGACACAAGTAAACTGCTTTGTTTTTTGTGCCATTGTATTTGGGGAACTCTCGTAGCAGTTAAACTTTTACTCTACCTAATAAGCCACTCCAAATTAACCTTTACCCATGCACATGACAGTGCACCAAGGTGTGCTCCCACCTGACACATGTCTGCAAAACTGCCAAACAAAACCACAGAGACACAAAGCCATTAGAGAAGTTATCTTGGAGAACCTAATGGCGTGTTTACCTGCCAGAGTTCTGCCCAGGCCAGCCAGCTGGTCTTTGGTCAAGTGAAGCTGGGCTGCCACACAGAGAGCTTGCTGCCAACTGCCACAAGCCAGAAAGGCGCTGAGAGCTTTCTCGTGGGCACCAGCGCGGGCAAACACAAGCCCTGCTGGCTCACAGAGGTTCTCCTGCAGCAGGTGTTCCCCGTAAGCAATGCTGATGTCCTGGGACAGGAGGAGACAAAGGGTTGGTGAGGACAGGTGATAACTGTTTTTTTAAATCTCCAAGGTAGGCTGCCTCGGTCATTATACTTGAAACTCCCTGGAATGACTTAGAAAAACCCTGTGGATGACCAGTGAATTCATCTTTCTTCCACTCAAAACCTTACTGAGGATGTGCCATGTATTCATCCAACAAATAATTACTGAGTGCTGTTCAGGGCAGCGGGAGTAACACAGCAAAGCAAAAAATAAAGCCAAACAAAGCAAAAACAAACAAACAGAAAAAATAAACAGTAACAAGAACCCCTCCCAAGTTCCTGCTCTTGTGGTGAAAGAGTATGGACTTATAAACACACTGTGGTCGACAGCATAATGGCAGATAGTGGTAAAGGGATAGAGCGATGGAAGTGCTGTTTCAGAGGGCTGTGAGGATTAGAAGCCATGTGAAGAGTTACGGGACAGTATTCCACGCCAATAGCACAGAAAGCACCACGGCCATCGGGCAGGAATGGGTATGGAACGCACAGGAAAGAATAATAAAAAGGCTGGTATGACTGAAGCACACAGAGCACAGGAGACGAACAGATAAGGCAAATGAGAGAAAAGAGGCAGGCTTTGGCCAAATTCTGTATTCCCCAGGCTCAGTATGAGGCAGGAAAACAGAGGGACATAACACGGGGTCCCTGCCCTTAAGGAAACCCACAGCCTGGTGGGGCAACAAATCAGTAGATAGCAGATTGATAAATGCCATCCCCAAGGTTAGAACAAGGTGCTCTGGGAGCTCAGTGTTTGGCACCTCAGCCAGGAACGGCTTTCTGGCAGAGGAGACCCGAGAGTTTAGAAGGACAGGAGGGCTAAAGAAAGTGGAGGAAGAGGGCTGCCAGAGGCAGCTGATGCTGAAGAAGCAGGCAGGGGCCAGATGACAGAAAGACGTGTACAATTTGTGGACAAACTGAAAATGGTGGTGATGATGGCACGGGCTCCATATCCCAGGTCGGCCACCTCACGTCCCAGGTCCTGAGGCAAGGTGGTTCCTCATTTGAAAATTGTGCACAACACCTACCAGGTTGTTGTAAGAATTATAATACATGTAGCTGATAAGCAAAGTACTGCATATGAGAAAAGCTAAACAGATGTTTGTTCAAACAAGCGAACCAAACTTTATGCAGAAATACATGGGAAAGATCAGCACTATTCAGGATGATCATGAGTTTGGGCTGGAGGAGGGGCAGGATGGAAACTGCCATGGTATTCCCGAGGAGGATCCAGAGACAACGCCTAGGTTTCTTGCCTGGGCAAGTTCTTCAGAAGAGGAACAGGTCAGGGCCTTTCTCCCAGATAAGAAGTTCAAGATGAGGCTAATTAGTTTGAAGATAAATCTTGAAACCAAGGACAGTGTCAGGGACTCAGGAGCCTCATCCTTCTCCAACTACAGCACAAAGCAAAATCAGGAGAGCCTCATTTCACATGCTACACACCTTGTACTGCTGCGAGTTTGGCGGATATAACTTCAGAGCTTCGTTATACAAGTTTTTATCTTTTATTAAGTTTAAGCATTCTGGGAAGTACTCCGGTCCTACAGGAATAAGATTCATACACACACAAGCTTGAGACTTGGGAAGCATAATGGATTTCATTTCTACCAATGGTCCCTACATAAAATCAACAAGGGACCTTTTTAAGACCCGCATAATTAGAGTATCTGGAGAACGGGAATGCAGGAGTGTGAGCTTTAATGAGCACCACTGCAGATTCTGAGGTATGAGAAGCACCAGCTGGAATCAGAGTTCTACTTAAAAGGAATTTTACACCACCCCTGATGAATGACCATCCAGCCCAGTGTTTGCTCAGCCTCCTTAGTAAGAATCACCTGGGGAGCTTATTAACCATACACACGCCTGAGTCCCGTCCCAGCCCAGCTGAACCAGATCCTCCAAGGAAGCCAGAAGCTGAAGGCTTAACAAGCACCCCAGGTGACTCTTCCTTGTCCCCGTCTCAGCCCTTAGGAAAGAGTCATAACTGCTGAAGCGTGAGGCTCCACTACTGGTCAGGGATGGGGTGAAGCACAACACCCGGCATCGTGTTGCTTAGACTCCATTTCACTGCCAATCAAAACTGTGTCAGGGCACTGCCAGTAGGCATGGCCACCAGACAAGCTGGGTTTCCTTCAGGTGTCTGCAAACACCAGGAGAAGAGTGAATTATCAACCAATTTTGATTTTAAGACACTGAAGTGAATTTCGAGGAAGATCACTCTTGACTCAGAAGCATCTGCTCTTTCTTCTTAGCTATGGAGCTCCTCCCGTTCATTCAAAGACATTTGCTTTACCCTCAGCTTTTCAAAACATATGATAAAAATAAGGTGCGCGTACGTAATTGTTAACATTTTCAGGTGTGGAAATTGAAATCAGTCTGTCTAAACTAACATTTGATTGCAATTTATACCCTCCCTAGTTCCAAAGAATATTTGAAGCAGAAATAAACATACTAATCCTCACACTTACCACATTTGCTGAGGTGGCCAATGGCTTTTTCATACCGTTTCAAATATTTGTCTATAGTGAACCGCTGATAATTCGTTTCCATTTTCTTAAGTGTATTTAGAAATGGAAGGTATTCTTTGGGATCCTAAGAATTTAAAAAAAGAAAATTTTTAAAGGACAATTTTATTGCTTGTGATTATACTACTTATAAAAATAAACATAATAATTATAGCAATGAAACGAAAGCTACATCATTTTTAAAATATGTAGTGTATTAATATATTAATTGTATATAAAACCAAACTACATAAAGCCACTTTTGGTAAAAATGCCTTAACATACGGACATATTCTCCAGGTTCCCAATTTGCACTGGAAAAAGAAGCTACATGATAGAACTGGACTGGAATATGAATCATTTGTTATATTTCCTTTATAAGAGAATAATTTGTTCACACTTATGCCTGTAAGCTTAAAAATAACTCAGTAATTTTATTTCCATTGCTCATCCTAGCAATCAAAACACTTTGGTAAGCCCAGAACAGCGACAGAGAATGAGCTTGGAATTATGGGCCCTGGAGACTCACAGTTCTGCCTCGAGGCCTGTCCTCACAGCCTTAACATCAGACCAAACACTGCAGTGTCAGGAGTACTGTTTCATACTACCATGTTCGCATAAACAAAAATGAGAAGTATGTCTAAGTAGTAACTCCACATACCTTCTGTGACTTCTCAGCTACCATGAGGACCAAATCAAAGTTATAGGTCCCAAGAGAATGATCATATAATTCATTAACATCTACAAGCAGCAGCAAATACTTCAGGGCCTCTTCAGCACTCACAGCATCAGGAACAGGTGCAGCACTTCCTGTCAGTGTGTAAGAAAACAAAACAGAACAAAACCATTTGGGAAAAAAACCCACACACCTAGCAACATAACCAAAAAGACAAAGTAATACGTTTTCCTGGCAGAACTGGACACCAGATGAATATATTCTTTTGACTCTTTTGTACAAGCTTTATAGGGCAGCATTCAAAGAAATGGACCCAGGTCTTAAAATGGAGACCAAAAGGCCACACGCCAAATCAGTGATGTGACCCTGGTCCTGGTCAGTGTGATCTCCAGAAGACCGAAGACCCGATGTCAGTCGAGGCCCCGATACACACACTCTGTCAACATGTCTCTACCTTGAAGCTCGTGTACCTTCTGCAGCACAATTTCCAGTTCTGGGGTTGTTTTTTTCACGTGAGAGGTGAGTATTGATAGGCAGTACCTGAAGTAATAAGTGAAGTACACCAGAATAAGAAAGACGAGCAAGCTGAAGAGAAACAACTACACACTTCTGTTACTCAAAAGATGCCACCTAACGACAGCACACGTACTTGTGAGGATTTATGTTCTCCATGGCTGCTCTCATAGCATCGCAGATAAGGTCTACTTTTTTCCCATCAGGATCGCTGGACAGCTGGACAGTGCTGGTAACTGGTGGAGGGTACATGGTTTTTGTAACATCTTCTTCCCTGCGAACAAGCGTGTGTTACAAGGTCACTAACTGAACATATGTCCCAGCTATCAAACTACTAACATATATGTTGGAGTGCCGATGAGATAATAAATAAAAAATGGCTTTTGGAAGACAGTTTAATTCTAAAAATATTCATATATGGTGAAAAATGGAAAAACTTGCTGAGAAAATGGAAACATGTCCACAGAATACTTGTATGTTAATGTTTACAGATGTTACATTCATAGAGCCCCAAACTGGGTACAGTCCAGGTGTCCACCCACAGGAGAAAGAAGAACTAAACTGCAGTATGTTTACACTACGGCATACTACTCAGCAATAAAAAAGAATAAACTAGTGATACATGCAAAAACATGGATGAAATCTCAAGATAGTATACTATATGATTCATTTATATAAAGTTCTTGAACAGGCAAAACTGATCTACAGTGAAAAACTCAAAAAAGCAGTTGCCAAGAGGGTGGGGACAAAGAACAAATGAGAAGGGATTTGGGGGAACTTTCTGAGATGAAGGAAATGTTCTCTATCTCGATAGGGGTCAAGATTACATGGAAGTATACCTTTGTCAAAACTCAGTGAATGGTACACTTATAATCTGTGCATTTCATTATATATAAATTTGACATGCAGGGGGACCCGTACACAAAGAATATGCTCTAGCTAATGTTATGCAAGGTGAAGTACTGACAGGTAAAGTGGACTGATGCCTATAATTACCTCGAAATTTGTCTAAAGTAAAGATGAAGGGTGGGGACTTCCCTGGTGGCGCAGTGGTTAAGAGTCCGCCTGCTAATGCACGGGACACAGGTTCGAGCCCTGGTCTGGGAAGATCCCACATGCCACGGAGCAACTAAGCCTGTGCGCCACAACTACTGAGCCTGCGCTCTCTAGCCCGTGAGCCACAACTACTGAGCCCACATGCCGCAACTACTGAAGCCTGTGTGCCTAGAGCCTGTGCTCTGCAACAAGAGAAGCCACCGCAATGAGAAGCCTGCGCACCACAACAAAGAGTAGCCCCCGCTCACCACAACTAGAGAAAGCCTGCACGCAGCAACGAAGACCCAATGCAGCCAAAAATAAATTAATTTTTTTAAAAAGTGCATTAGGAAAAAAAATGAATGGTGGATGGACAGATGGGAAATAGTGATAAAGCAAATACAGGAAAATATGAACTGTAGAATCTAGGTGCTGGTACAGGATGCTCACTGGACAATTTTATCAACTTTTCTACATGTTTAAAATTTTTCATTAAAAAGTTAGAAAAAATAAAAAAAATAGAAAGTTAGAAAAAAGTCACTGCAGAGGAAGACACCATTTATTTCAATTAATAGTTTTTTATGTACACCTAAAATTAAAGTCAAATAATAATTCTAAATGACATCTTTTAAAGTCTTACTTTTAAAAAGGGAAAAGACTGAAAATCCAGTACATGCGGCATCTAAGAGTTAGAGATTAAAAAAAATATATTGAAAAGTAATTTTTCTCCTCTATTTATCTGTCTGATTTCCTTAACCAGAAGAGAGAAAATTATGCATGCAATACTCATGAATTATTCAAAATACTTACTTCAATTCTGTGAAAAACAGATTAATATGATTTACAGAATCTATCTGTCTTATGAAGGTTTCCACATTTTCAAGAAACACCTACCCAAGAAAAAAATAAAAAAAGGATAAAACATTTTAGTTCAGATCATCTTAGTTCAAGTCTAAGGTAACCTATGATAAATATCAGATTCAGAATGTTACCTTAGGGTTATGATCATGAATCAGATTGAGATTAATTCTCAGTTTTCTCATGCATTCAAATGCTTCTTTAAACATTAGTCTGTGAAGAGACAGAAAATGAACAGAGAGGGCATTTCACAAAAAGTAAGCTCCCTGGACTCAGCATATTTTCATAATGATATAAACCAGTTAAAATCAAGACTATAGCCCAACTACTACTGGATTTCTACTCTGAAATCATAGAATGAAAAAAATCAGGTACCAGATTCATTTACCTTCCTAAAAGCTGTGATTTAGTCATCATGGCTGGTTGAGGACTATATCCACACACACGCACACAAGAAAATCATTATGGAACTTAGAGCTACTTTCTTTTTTAACAAAATGTTAGTAAACATTTTCCAATATAAAGTTTCCCCCAAATTCAGAGATTCAGACAATGGATCATTTCCTTCACGACAGTGGCTCAGGCATTTTTGGGTCATAGGCCTTTTTATAAGTCTGCTGAAAGCCTTAGGCCTTCTGCCCAGACAAATACACACAGACACAGGATGGTGCAAAAATTCCCTGGGTTCACAGGCCATCTAAAGCCTATATCGTTCCCCTTAGGCTAGGAAGCCCTGTTTCGTACATTGAGCCTCATGATTCCTTCTGCTAGGAATGTTTATTACACCATACGATATAAGAATCAAAGTGTGAAAAAAAGAGAGCCTCTGAGAATCTGATTGAAGATATATGTAACGAAAGATTTGAAGACTTTTAAAAATCTTAATGGAATACTTGCTGTCTTCACACATAAGTCATAACAATAAGCTAACTAATCATATACATGGTACTTACTTGTCCAACCACTTCCGAATCTGAGCTAAAACCAGGGCTCGATGATGAACAACTTCTAAGTTTCCCCTTGGCATCTTAAAATAAATAAATCAAATAGATAACTTTTTTAACTAAATAGAAAAAAATTAAATACCCAGGATATACAACTTTACCTAACTCTTCTTAGAGAACTAACACAACACTGTAAAATGAGCATAGCTTTGGCAAAATTTAGTTGTGCTCAAAACTTATTTTGACTTTTAAAAGAAGTTTCCCTCTTCGCCTTACTGGGCAGAGCCTGTATTAACACTCCTTTGTATAAAGCTAACAGAGAACTTAGCAAGGAAAGGCTTATAATAAATTAACACAAATGATAAAACAGCTTAAAATATAATCCACAAGAATTCTGTTTGCTATTTACTGTCAAATGACTATCAGAAACATAGCCTGAAAAATCAGCTTACCTGTAATATAAGCTTTGTGTCCTGGGGCACAACAGTGACAATGCGTGAACCCCTCTCCACCTTCCGCAGAGATTCCCCATTAGACACATGGCTGCTGCTCAGACCTGCCTGTAATGCTAAAGACACCACAGGCTAAGCCTTAAGAATCACTGTCAGGACAAGCCACTCTCCACTAACTGCAGCTGAAACTGCATGTTATCCAAAGTAGAAGGAAGCAATTAACAACTAAGCCGCACTGCTCTCTTACTCAGCCTCAAGACCATTAGCCCCTCTGATAAACAATCTTATCCCAGAATTTTGTGCTCTCTCACAGAGCCCTCATGCACATGCCCATACACAACGTCTCAACTGATATGGAAAACACAGGGAGGACTGGGCACCTTCTGTCTTAGTGTACTGATAAAGCTACGATCGTATCAGTGAAAGATTCCGTTTCCAAGTTATCAATAGAAGCAAAGAACATAAGTGGGCTTCTTTTTTCATAAGAAAATTGTGTGCATGCGCACACAAACACGCTGGGTGGGGGGACGTGGAACACAAAAAAAAATGCAGCCGATATCCTATGAGCCATGAGATGGAGTCCTTCAGATACACAATGGAGGGTTGCCACAGTGAGAAAAGGAAGATTACAAAGAAGATTGAGCATATTGCCCGTTTGGTGCCTACATGGTAATTCAAAGTAAAATATTAGTTATATTAAAAAATTTCCTGAAAATTGTTTGTTTACCTTAGGATGTGCTGCTTAAGGAAGGACCTCCTTCTCTTTGCTAACTGATGTGGAGTGACTCAACTGAGATATCATGTTGAGATTAGGGGCTAAGTAAATGAACTTGAAAAGTTTTCTCCAGTCTAGGACTCATGATAAAAAGCCAAAGTATGCAACAATCTTAAGTCACCAAGACTTCAAAGGACAAACGATATTAGAACAGGGACTATTTTCTATTTTATACACTGAAAACTTACTTTTCAATGATGCATCTCTCAGGCAAAAACACTGGCAAGTATGGGAATAAGTCGTCAACAATAAAAACTCATCATATACTGCAAATGATGTGATATTTGAAGCAACCTACAAAAGGTCAGGGAGGCAAACGGGAGAGTTAGCTATATTACTTGGAGCCAAGGCTGAAAAAGATCCACTGTCAGAACAAGCCTTGATACCTCAGTGTCATTGATGTAAAAGCGACATCTATCAGTCAGACCGAGGACACATTCCTGCAAAGAAATAAAATATGAAATTACAAACAATTCTAACCAAACTAGTTAAACCAAACTTTTCTATTACATGGTTCCATTACCCTATGATTTCACATCTAGGTCCTTGTAATGTGGACTGAAGGTGCCTAAGATGTGGTTGGTCCAGTGCAAAGTGTGCTATGAGGCCATCCAGTGCATCAGCAAGCTCCGCCGTTTCTATCTCCTATGCATGTCTCAAACGTATCACCTTTTGGCCCCTCACTGCCTCCACTCACAGCCACTTTCACTCTCCTCCCTTTCAACCTACTCTCTACGGGGCAGCCAGAATAACCTTTCAAACCATGAAGCACATCACACTACTCCCTGATTAAAATCATCAATTTCCAATCTATGTTAAATGAGCAAAGCCACACTCTTTCCCATGGCCTATCACTAAGGACTAGCCATTGCTTCCGTTAGGTTCCTTGAGGAAGCTGAGCTCTTCTAAGCTCACAGTATGGATAGTTCCTCCTCCCTGGAACACTCTCCCTTTCTTAGAGATAGAACTTTCTTTTTCTTCACATCTCAGCACATACACCACCACCTCCTAGAGGCTTTCCCAGACCACCAAAAGTTGGTCTCCCCATCCTCACAGCTACCATCCTCTAACTAGCCTCAAACACTTCTCTATTCTCTACCATTACACCCTGCTCATTTACTTCATTCTCCTATCAGAAGGGACAGCCATACCCGTATTGATAGATTAAAAATTCCAGAAGGGCAGGAACTAGTCAGTTGTTTGGTTTTGTAACCACTGTATCTACCACCGGCCACAATTATAGGCATTCTAATATTTGATGAATGATAACCTACTGAATACTAGTTTCAAGATTACATTTCTGTTGTCCCCAAAAGTTACTTATAAACTAACTTTGAATGTTTTGTACAAATGGGGATAAAAGTCTGCCAATTGCATTTTTCTATTTTTGAATTTATACTTCCAAGGAAAGGAATCAACTAACCACTACATGCAATCTCCTAATCCCATTTCAGAGATTTACAGGCTGAGGCTCAGGAAACTTCTCATTGTTGAGAGTGAGTAACTCCTCATTGTTGCCTTGAGATTTAGTGGACACTCAGGTCCACCTCCAAAGTACACACTCTTTCTACTTAATGCTATCAGTTCCTGGGTCACTGCTCTAAGTGGTAAGTTTTTCTGCCTGTGTTTACTTACCTCTCCTCCAACCATGGCCAGTTCGGTCTGTGTGCACGGATAAGGAAATCGAACAGGAAATCCACCAGGGTTCTTCCATGGTTCAACAGCCAGAGAGGGTGATTCTGCAGGATTGGCAGATGAGGTTTACCAAGAGCTGATCCGCTCTTTGTAAAAAAAAAACTGTTACATTAATACTTGCTAAAATACTTAACATGCAATTTAAATCACTTTACAAATTTGTTTTGGAAACTCAGTAAAGTACTCCAGTTCATTACAAGAGAAAATACAGGGAGAACACACCAGCTAATTCTACTCTATAGATTAGGGTTTTTCAGGGTAGTTAAAAGACCTAATAATCACGGCAACATGGATAAGATACAAGTATATGTACTCAAGAATTAAATATCTACGTAAGTCATAAACATGCTTTCCTAACTTTTTTTTTTTGTGGTACGCGGGCCTCTCACTGCTGTGGCCCCTCCCACCATGGAGCATAGGCTCCGGATGTGCAGGCTTAGCGGCCATGGCTCACGGGCCCAGCCGCTCTGCGGCATGTGGGATCTTCCCGGACCGGGGCACGAACCCGTGTCCCCTACATCGGCAGGCGGACTCTCAACCACTGCGCCCCCAGGGAAGCCCCCGCTTTCCTAACATTTTGATACTCACCCCAAAGGTACTTAAGTATCTGACCACCAGCCACCTGCAGTGCTACTGACTTGGTCTTGGAGTTGCAACACAGACTGATTATGACCCCATCCACTGTCACAGATGAACTGACAAGAGTAAAATAAAAAACAAAGGAAGTGAAGGAGGTGTGAACAGACTTGTTTTTCTCAAAAGTAGTGACATTTCATTGATTTTGCAAAACAGAAAAAGAAGCAATTTTCCTTTGGTGCTGCACTGCCTATTTCAATATAACATAAACAGAATAAATGCACACACATATGTATATACACACTAATAGATAAACTATTGCAAGCGCAAGCCCAGGTAAAGCAATTACCTGTCACATGACATTTTCCACAATGTCAATAAGTAGGTGTCTACATTGTGAGGTCATCACTCCTATTCTGGCAGCAACTTTATATAACTTATTGCAACTTATTTCAATTTATTGCATTAAATAAAGCAGTGAATCTGTGGGAAAGTGAGCACGCTTAATACCTATATTGCTATTATATTCATTCATAGAAATCTGTGGGTCTCCCTTAATGGGAAGAGAGGAATCTGTTATTGCCATTATATTTTTTCCTGAGTCAATGAACCAAGAGTAGACATGTCTTAAAGGAAGTGGAAGAGGTACGATAAAAGCAAATGGTGCCAATGCTAACATTTATTCAAAGAGTTTTAAACAAATCTACAAAAACCCCCAAGATGCCACAAATTTGGGGAGGATAAGTTATCTGAGAAGTTAAAGGAATAGACTCTGGAGGTGCAATGGCTGGGACTGGATCCTGGCTCCACCTGCGTTATCTCAGGCAAGTTACTTAAACTGCTCTGTGCCTCAGCTGTCTTAGCTGTCAAATGAGGGCGCCAACAGTACATACTTCAGAGAGGTGCTGTGAGAAATAAGTGAGTTAATACAGGAAAAGCATTTAAAAGGGTACCTTTTACAAAGCACAAGCTATAGTAAATGTAAGCTATAAGCTGATTGGGGGACTATATATTTGTCAAAGACTAACATTTTTGTATGAACAAAATAGTCTTTTTTGAGAAACAAAAGTCAAAGCAGCAGAAATATATTTTAAATGACTTCTCACTTCCTTTATAGCAAATGAGGTGACCGCATTTACCTTCTACAAGATGATAAAAAATTTCAAATTTTTAGTAGTGGAAACATGCATAATTTAGGCATTTCTAATGTAAATTGCTCTGTTTTACAAAGGAAGCCCCTGTTAAGTCTGCATGCAGCTAGAACATATTCTGCATCCAGACATATTCACAAAACCTTTAAAAATGTGAAACATTACTGGGACTTCCCTGGGGGCCAGCGGTTAAGACTCCACGCTCCCAATGCAGGGAGCCCGGGTTGGATCCCTGGTTGGGGAACTAGATCCCACGTGACGCAACTAAAAAAGATCCTGCGTGCCACAACTAAGACCTGGCGCAGCCAAAATAAATCATAAATAAATAAATATTTTTTTAAAAATATGAAGCAGTATCATTCAAAGATTAGAAATTAATGACTGCATTTGGAATATGCTTCATGTATACAATAAAGAAAGGTTCCTAATTTTGCAACAACGGTTTTCAGAATTTAAACCTAACCAGCAGAACTTTAATTACATGTGAATCTGGGGATTACTATCAATGTATGCCGAAGGTGCCGAGTTTTGACACTGGAAACCTGAGGATTTCTCGGAGCTGTCCACACAACGCTATCTGGTGCACAACAGGGCTTGCGATACAGAAAACAACATTCATTAATGAAACCTGTTACGTGACAAAGATGCAGTCGGGAATCAAAATGAAACTCAGGGCCAGGGAGCTATGAAATTTTAGCAAAGAAAAACAGAAGAGGTTTTCTAGTAATAAATGCAATCAAGTGCCAAATAAAATGTACAGGAGGCTGGAAGAAGTATTTTGAAGTCACTAAATCAAAATGAAGTGCATATATATAGATCTCATAGTCGATTTTAATAACAAGGGTAATTAGAGTGGCTAATTCTCATAGGCTAATAATTACTCTGCTGGAATATAAGGTGAATGAAAATTTTTAACACACCTTAAAAATGTTTTGCCTCATCTCTTGGCATTTGTGCTATTTTTCACCACTTCTTGATGTATTTTAGTCTATATTTTGACATGACTAAAAACTAGACTTAACCCTCTTGCTAAGTATGTCTAAAAAGGAAGCCACTGCCCCTCAACCCTGCTCACTGGAAGTAAAAAAAAAAAAAGTCCCATGCTCATAAAAGAAGCCTAACTCTATCTGCTTATTAACACATGGAATACAGCGAATTGTTGGAATACCTAATGTTGAGCTGTCCCTGCTCGTCATCCATCGCAGAAGGGGCCACAGTCAGATGGTGAATGACAGACTGTGGGCTGGACTGACTGTGGCTCACAGCCAGGAAAACGTCTTCCTGAACCCAGGTGAGAAGGCCAAGCTTCAGTGGGTTTACTTCTTCATCTTCACTGTTCTCAAACTGAATTCTGTTTTAAACATCGAAGAATTTTCAAAACATGAATAAAATTTAGCATCACCGAGATTTTCCTGAATGAAGGATGAACCACTTTATATATAGTCAACTCCTAATTATTTGGAGGGACAAAACCTGAGGTAATGCCCAATACCAGAAAATCCAAAAATAATGTTTGCCTGGCTTAAGAATACAGTTTTCTAGTATTTAAAATTAAGTGTCTTATACTCTGAGATCTTTAGATTTGAAGAGAACATTTCAAGAAACTGACGACACAAGAAAAACTGGCAGCCCCAGGCCCTACACTAATAAACCCCAGCAGTCTTCCATGGTTGCCATTTACCAGCGTTCAAAGCAGGCTTCAGCAGATATTTAGGTCTCAGCTGAACGGATCCGAAGCATCTCGTATCAAAATGACTACTTCGTTTGGGAGATGACTTCTTTGCCGCTAATGCCTTCCTCCTGGAGCATTCAGACACTGGAGGAGGGCCTGTTTTCACTACTTCACGCGGGAACTCACAGTGGCTCCTTCCTGTCTTTCAGCTCAAGCAGCACATCCTCAGCACCCACTAAAGCTGAGTCACTAGTCTGATCTTCCTACTCAAGCAGCTCTCCCTGGACTCAGTCTCTTCACTGCATTCAGCCCCACACAGGAGCATTCCTGCCTCGGGTTCTCACTGACACTCTTCTGCCCACCACACTCAACATTCTCAATCCTTCTTTGGCAATCCTAAACCTATCTCTTTTTCAAGGTTCAAGGTAAGTTATTTATGCCCTTCATGAAATCTTCTCTAAATGACTTAGAGCTATCCTTCTCACAATTTTTTAAAAAATGAAACTATATTCTCAATTTCCTCATGCTTTCTAGTTTGCCTTAAATCTGTCCTCTAAACTTTCAAGTCTGTGAAATGAAATAATCCATGTACATGCTCTTTCAAAAACTACTAAGCATTATATAGACAGCTCCCAAATCATACACAGGTAGGAAATATATTCATTAAATATATTGCATATATTGGCATTTAAGAAACATTTTATTTGTTATATTCAGTTATTTGCTCATTATTCCCATTAATTTAGAAATAAATGCGCCCAGGAGACAAAGTACTGCGTTAGTTAAGAACATGGGCTTATTAAATAGAACACAATCAAATTCTAGGTTCTCACAGAAATGGACTTATAATTAATAATTTGGCTTCTGGGTCATTTTACAATGCCTATAGTGCACCCGAGGTATTCAATTATATCCAACTGTTTGTAGTACTGTTTCAATAGGAAAATGAATTCTGATTTGCAACAAGAGCCTCAAAACACAGCAACCAAAAGTTCTGCATTGTAGGATGAAACAAACTAGAGACTGCATTAGGTCAGCCGCACATTAACAATGTACATATCCTCATTTGTGTAAGCAAACGCACTCTGCTCTACCATCTGCATCTCCATCTTTCCCATGGGATTTTCCCTGTTGAAAATCCCCCCAGGGATGTTGGGGGAATGGGTTCTAAGTCAGCCTAAGACTTATGCTCCATTGCCACCCATCAGCATATATGATATTCAGATACATAGGTAACTGACTTCTCCAACCAGGCTGTAAAACCAGGACCAAGGTGTTGTATCTACTTCTTGTTCCACTGAGCAACAGGCACAGGATAAGACAATAACAGCTGGCTGAATTTAGGACTAAATGCTGGCTGCTTCTGTGCCCAGAGGTCCAAGGCAACTAAGAACAACCTACTTGTAGCTCTTGTCCAGATGAGGTGTTCTAAGAGAAATTTTAAATCCATTTCCACCCACAGCTCCCAGTTTCACCGTAGAGTCTATGCTTGGACTATCACCTAGGAAAAAAAAAATGCAAATACTATCATAGTAAACTACAAACATTTTTCCTGATACTAAGGATATGGGGTTCTGCATTTAATGGGCTCTAGAAGGTAATCCACTTTACAAGTAAAGCAATCTAGAAAATAACCACATCTCAACCTCTTTCTTAAATTAAATTTCTGCCTACCTTTCAGGCTAAGAATTCAAAACTTATTTGAAAACAAGGCTACCACTGCCATGAGCCAGTATAACCTACGATACAACCATAGAATTCACAAATTTCAGGTTCTTCAAGTATATCAGGAAAGCAACTAGAAACTGGCAGCAATGTGACTGTGGAAAGACAACTAGATTAGACGCTAGAACACCTAAGTAGAGGTCCTTGTCCTTTCTTGCTCAAGCAGACTGCAAACCCTCCGGCATGCTGTTCCCTCATCTATAAAACAGAAAAACTCCACCTCTGACACAGCTCCTAGGAAAGCTGTGAGATCAACTGAAAATACGTGCAATGGCAATGTTAAGGATGTAATGAGATACTACGTTCTTTCTAGGGTTGAGAATTATTCTTAAATAACTAACCCTTCAAATTCAACAAAGCAAAAGGAATTGTTCTTATTAGCCAGAGTAGGATTGAACACCCCCCACAAACACAGAAAAAACCCTGCAAGTCAATTAAACATCATAGTAAGAATGATATTAATTATAAACTTCAAAATTTTTGGAAGCCCTAGAGCTAATGCAACACCAAACTGTAATTTGCTTTCGTGTAGATTTGATTCAGAACATCCTGATAGCAGTTTCTGAACATACCACATTTATAAACAGAAATCTGGTTACTGGCATCTAGGACAGCGAGGTCATTGCTCTTTTTAGGGTGTGCCGAGAACATGACTTGATTTACAGGGTGTGGGAGCAGCAGTCGGTAGGTGCACATGGGAGGTGGAACCACACTCTGCCGGAAGACTGTCACCAATACCCTGTCTGCATGCGAGAGAAAAAGAGGATGAGACATATGGATGTTCAATTCGTAAAACAAGGCATCTGAACGGCACAGTACCACTAATTAATAATGGTGGTAGAAAATATACAGCGATTCTTAAAAGTAACTGTTGGTGTTTTTATCATGAATAAGCTTAAATACAGTGTAGAGGAGGGAAGTAAGTGTCAGAGCTCTGTCTATATCTGGCTATTGTCACCTCCAGGCCTATAGCAGTCCATCTCGGGGCTTGGAGTTTCAGATGCCAGGGACTAGGGCAAGCAGGCCAAAAGGTCAGAGTTCTAGCATTAAACCTGGGCCTGCAACCAAGCCAGAATAAACCAAAATCCTTAAAGCACTTCCCTGTGCATGGATCTGGTAATAAGGCATATGTGCTTAAGTCCTCTATATAGAACATATGATTGTAAAATCAGTATTATGATCACTACATAGAACATAAATTAGTACATCAACTCACGTTACAACCTTAGAAGCAAGTTTTCCTTTAGGTCATTAGCAACAAATAAACTGTCTATTCAGGAAAGACTGACTTTCCCTAGTTTCTTTCCCCTCACTAAACAAAAAGCCTCAACCTAATTAAAAAACACCAATCCAATCCGAGTACTAGGCAGATGTCTGTAACTTGAACTGAAGATACTGGAAAGGTATATAATTAGCAAGCAAATTATATATATAAATTAAATATATATCAAAAAATAAAGCAACATAATGGAGTGGTGTGGGGGTCAACGCAACCCTATGTCAGGGCACAAAGACAAGGCTGACACACCAACGCCAGAAGCCTATTGTTGTCTTCCTCTCCACCCAGGGTCAGAAATGTCAATGTCTTCAAAGCCCAGACAAGTAAATGTGTAAAGGCCATGGTTGTAGTAGAAAAGGGAGTTGAGGGAGGCAGGGGGAGAGGAGAGACCATGGTTCTCAGAGGAGTACACGCCTCACCTAAGGGCGTTCCCATTCAATCGAAACCAAAACAAGTAAAAACAAACCAAACAACCAGAATAATCAATCAAATAAAAATCCTACACTGTTTCAGTCAAACTACCACATCTGCAGGCTCCTGGCTCAGGCCCTCTGCGGGCCCACGGACACACTTTCCAGCTCCTTACTTCCATCAACAACAGCCACATTTGCCATGTCACTTAAATTCTCTCCTGAGCTCCGGTCAGTCGTCCAGTGCCAGTCATAGCAGAGGTAATGCCAGCCTTGACAGAGAACATGCAGCCGGTATGGGGTCACCGGGTCCCACATCAGAGACACAATCTTGCTCTTCCCACAGGTGCTGAAGGGCAGGCTTTGCTTGAGATACCAGTGATAGTTTCCAACAGTCCAGAGCTGAACTGCAGGGGAAAATGAAAAGGAGGCCATCAGAGGCAGGGGTCTGAGGACCGGACTTCGTACCACTTGCTAGAGAGGGATGAGGACACCCTTTTCTTTTTCAAATGACCCTTTCTGCTCAGCCTCTTCATTAAGATAATAATATTAACAATAATTGTTAAAGTATAGTTTGTCATGAGGATAAAATATTAAGCATCAATAAGGTCAGAAGCACATGTGTTCATTTCTACCTCTACCTTCAAACTTTATGATCATGATGATGGAAGGCTCCTACCACAGGACAGTGCTTTAGTGAGTTGTTTTTTTCCATTAAGACTTAGAAAGAAGAAAATTTGGCAATTAGATTAAAAGTATTAAAACACTCAATCCAAGAGCACTAGACTAGCATCACTATGTTGTATTACGCTTAAGACGCTTATTATTTTCTTCCAGGTGTTTTGCATGCAGTTATGTCCAAGGGAGATTAGCATGCAATTACCCTTAAAAGAACAAGACCAAAACCTGTAGTGCGCAGGAAATAGGAAGAAGTTGGTCAAAGAGTACAAACCCTTCAGTTATACGTTCCAGAGATCTAATGTATAGCATGGTGACTACAGTTAACAATACTGTATTGTATACTTGAAAGCTGCTACGAGAGTAGATTTAAAATGTTCTCACTGGGCTTCCCTGGTGGTGCAGTGGTTAAGAATCCGCCTGCCAATGCAGGGGACACGGGTTCGAGCCCTGGTCTGGGACGATCCCACATGCCACGGAGCAACTAAGCCCGTGCGCCACAACTACTGAGTCTGCGCTCTAGAGCCCACGAGCCACAACTACTGAGCCCATGTGCCACAACTACTGAGCCTGTGTGCCACAACTACTGAAGCCTGCATGGAGGCAAGTGGAGCAACTAAGCCCGTGCGCCACAACTACTGAGCCTGCACTCTAGAGCCTGTGCTCCGTGACAAGAGAAGCCACCACAATGAGAAGCCCACGCACCGCACCGAAGAGTAGCCCCTGCTCACCACAACTAGAGAAAGCCCGCACGCAGCAATGAAGACCCAACGCAGCCAAAAAAAGTTCTCACCATACAACAAAAATGGTAATTATGTGAAGTGAAGGATGAGTTAATCAACCTTACTGTGGCAAACATTTCACAGTACATGCATGCATCAAATCATCACATTGTAGCTCCTGAATGTACACGTTATATGTCAATTATATCTCAATAAAGCTGGAAAAAAAAAAGACCTAATCATGTCAAAGCCAACCTCTGTTAAACAGATGACACACATAAATGAAGATTTTAATTATATTAAGGAACTTCTTTTCTTTAAACATCTCCCTCATCACTAATTCTTAACTCAGCAATCACAGCAAATCCAACCTAGTTCTCAAACAAGGCTACTACAATACTTCAACCTACCTCTGGGTTAAGTTAGACTACATGCTCATGCTCTGTGAGGACAGACGTTGTGGCTGTTCTTGCAGCTACACTTTTATCCTGAGCATATCACAGGGCCAGCCGTTAACACATGGTTAATCAGTGGTTCTCAAATCTGGCTACACATTAAAAAATCACCTGGGGACTTCCCTGGTGGCGCAGTGGTTAAGAATCCGCCTGCCAATGCAGGGGACATGGGTTCGAGCCCTAGTCTGGGAAGATCCCACATGCCGCGGAGCAACTAAGCCCATGCGCCACAACTACTGAAGCCTGTGTACCTAGAGCCCGTGCTCCACAACAAGAGAAGCTGCTACCACAATGAGAAGCCCACACAGCACAAGGAAGAGTGGCCCCCACTCGCCGCAACTAGAGACAGTCTGCGCACAGCAATGGAGACCCAACACAGCCAAAAATAAATAAATAAATAAAATTAAAAATAAATAAGTAAATAAATGTCAGTGTTTACAAAAAAAAATCACCTGGAAGCTTTTTTTTTTTAATTTAATACTGATGTATAGTCCCCATTATAACACACTGAGAGCAGCTCTGAAATAAGACATTGGTAGCATTTTTTTTTCCTAAAGCTGCAGCCAGGGTTGAGAACTATTGTGTTGAATGAATAAATGAATGAATGAGCTTCTCAATAACATTTCAGTTAAAGTTCTATTGATTAAAAAGTTTGAAAGCCACTCAGAAAATAATCAAGCAAATGAAAAGATTTATGAAAAAAATGTTCAGTGCACTGCTATTGATGACAGTGAAAAATGACAAAACTTTAAATGTCTAACAACTAAGATTTAATAAACTGTAGCATAAATGAATATACAGCAATTTAAAATGACACAGATAGATATCTGAAATGGAAAGTTTGTGACACACTGTAAAAGCAAGTTACAAAACTGCAGGTATCATACCTACATATTTAACAAAAATGAGATCATAGCTTTACTGAGATGTATACATAAAATCTGAAAGACAAGAAACTTTAAATAGTGATTATTACTGACAGAATTACGGAAGAACTCTTCTTCGCATCTTTATTTTCTAACGCTTTCACATATTACATATATGCTGAAAAATACATATTTACAATTTGATTTACAATTTAAAAGCTATAGAAGATTCTTACTTATATCTAATCTCATTTCTCTTTCACTTCCACAGTATTCCTTTGGCTAGCATTTTTATTTGCTACAGTGGTACCATCCATGAAGAGAAAGCACTGATGACTTGTGATAATTTACATGTCAACTTGGCTAGGCTATGGTGTCTAGTTGTTTGATCAAACACTAGTCTAGATGTTGCTGGGAAGGTATTCTGCAGATGTGATTAACCTTTATAATCAGCTGACTTTAAGTACAGCAGACCATCCTCCATAATGTGGATAAATCTCAACCAAAGAGTTCATAGAGCCTAAGAGCAAAAACTAAGGCCTCCCATGGAAAATGGAATTTTGCCTCAAGACGGTAACAGAGAATCTTGTCCAAGTTTCCAGACTGTGGGTCGGTCCCACAGATTTTGGACTCAAGACTGCAACATCAACTCTTCACTGAATTTCCAACCAGCCAGCTTACCCTGATTCTATTTCTCTAGAGACCCTGCCTGATACATAACTGAAATCCATCCCATCAAAAGCTAACCACTCCCTCATCTCTACCTACCCCCCTCAGTTATCTCTGATTCCATTACAAGACTAAGAGAAAAGGATAAAGGAAACTCCATGGCCTACTACTTTCAATTACATTTTATGAGGCAGAAGGCTGAGGTACTAGAGCTGTCTTACCATAGGTTTTTAGAGTGGAATTTTCTTCCCTCTGAAGGTCTTCCAGCCAAACTGCAAGCACAGTGGAATCTGCATTCCAGAGAAGGTCATTAACCTAGTAGGGAAAAAAGACCTGTCACTGGCCTTTATGTATTTACCTCAAAATCTTTATGATAGCTGAATTCCCTGCTCTCACAAGTCAAATAATCCCACACTTGAGTTGATCCCTAGCTGTAAATTACTAACCTATGGAGTTTTTAAACAAATCTCTGTCGTCATATGTAAAGGACTTCAAAAAAATGCATTATGTTTAAATACTTAACCAAATGAAGGTGACATTTTTAGACAATCAAGAATATTTGAATATGGACTAGATATTAGATAATATCAAGGAGTTATTACTAATTTTGTAAGGTATCATAATGGAATTGTGGTTATATTAAGAAAAATGTTCTCAATTGTTAGAGAAATGAATATTGAAAATATGATGTTTAAAATTAAAACCCTAGGAAATTTTTACAAAGTGTGTGTGTAGGGGGCGGAGCAAAGAGTGAAGAATAGATGAAAATAATTTTGCAAAATGCTGGTACATATCTGTTGAAAGTAAGTAATAGGTACATGGGAGTTCATTAAACTCTTCTCTCAACTTTTAATATATCTAAATTTTTACATAATTAAAAATTACCATGATTTGTTTTCGCTCCAGCAAAGATCCAAATGGTACACAACCTCCTTAAGGTTTACATGTTAAAAACGGCACATGTCTTTATCACTGGAAGAATTATGCTTTTGTCAAAATAAACAATAAAAACTGGCATTTATATTTCCTTTCTGTGTTTTATCTAGGGTGCGGAAGGAATGCTATTGCTTCTCTACAAAATCTCCTTAGGAAAAACAATTTGGTTTATAAAAATAAAATTCAGTCACAGGAAGCCACTATTTTTATTACTGTCTCCTCTGGGGCTTCTATTTACATACCCATATCAAATACAAATCTTCTTCTCTATAGCTGTGCAAAGTCCTCTAAATGTGATGGTAAAACAAGTCAGGCACCTACCTTAACCTCATCTTTAAAGAAAGGAAGTGTAAAATGTCCATGGAGAAGTCCATTTTTCTCAAAAAACACAACATCCTGCTGATTGGGTTTATCTTGCGTAGATGCAATCAAACTGCCTGAGGGCCTTAAAGCAAACCCAGAGTGTTAGAGCATCCAAAAGCTCATCCAGCCAGCTAAGAACAAGATGAAATTCAGAGAAACACTTTTTTCAGCAAAAACAAAAAGCCTCCATCCAAGGAAGTTTTAAATCCCATGTTTCCTGGCAAGCAGTCACCCTAGTGTGGGACTGTATCTGCCCAGAGGACAGAGTGCCTTTTCCTGATTTGCACAAGGGCTCTATTTGCCCACAAAGACTCACAGATTGAGACTGCACTTGGGTGACTTTTTAAAAGAACCAATAAATTATTTAAACCATTCCCAGTATAATGTCCTATAAAACCATAAACTATTTCTCTTTCAATTATATGACTTCAGCAATATTACATGCTCAGGTAGGTATTTTTAAAGACTTCTAAATCTACTGAAAACACCTTGATCGCCCCACCTTGTTTGTATTTGTCTCTAGTTTTAATTCAAATACATTTCTCTCTTTTCTCTGTCGTCCAACTGCCACTCAAATACTGGTGGGAAACATGTCTAAAACCTAGACACCTAGGTTTTGCCTATAACAGATGCTGCTGAGGCAGAAAATATTTCTTCTATCTATAATCAGGACAGCCATATATCATAAGCAGGTTGTGACCTGCACAAGGGTACTAGGCCAACAGGTGAATTGGGCCCAAATCCAGCCTGCGTGTTCCTCAGCAAACAGGTCCCCTTAGTGTGGGAGTTTGTGCAGAGAAAGGAAGCCCTTTTCCTAGTTTTCACCAAAGCTCTGCTGCCCCACAGAAATTCACAGACTGCAACTTCCCTTCGAAGCACCACTTTCTGTTTTACACAGTGGCTTCATGTAGGCCCCGCCTATAACCTACAAAATGTGTGGGCCTTGGAATGATGAGGTCTGCGAAGCTCAGAATCTACTATTCAAACCACATTCAGACTTCAGGGAACTAAAAAAGAAAGATACAGGCTTACAGTCAAATGAGAAAAAGTAATTATCTCTTTGTGTTTTATAAACACCTACATTCAGTAGGTACCACCACTCCCACCCTAGTACCAAGAAATCTCTGGCAAGAAGTTACAAGGTTTCTTCTCCCACTCACTTCCAAGCCAGAGCAGGTCCCAGTCCTGCCACAGGCTCACTGGTTGACTGTAAAGCAAACTCCCGGCTCCACACTCTGACCTTTCGAGCCCCTGTGTAGTAGACAGAGGGAGAAAAACAACAATGGCAAAATTTAAAGCATTGTGATAAATGTTGTCAAGTCTGAACTTCCAATCACCTTCCTTATTAATAAAAACTGTCATGGTTTCACAAAGCCAATTAGATGAATCTTGTTAAAAATTCGTATCCAGGGCTTCCCTGGTGGCATAGTAGTTAAGAATCCGTCTGCGGGGCTTCCCTGGTGGCGCAGTGGTTGAGAGTCCACCTGCCGATGCAGGGGACACGGGTTCGTGCCCCAGTCCGGAGGATCCCACATGCCACGGAGCGGCTGGGCCCGTGAGCCATGGCTGCTGAGCCTGCACATCCGGAGCCTCTGCTCCACAACGGGACAGGCCACAACGGTGAGAGGCCCATGTACCGCAAAAAAAAAAAAAAAAAGAATCCGTCTGCCAATGCAGGGTTCGAGCCCTGGTCTGGGAAGATCCCACATGCTGCGGAGCAACTAAGCCCATGAGCCACAACTACTGAGCCTGCGCTCTAGAGCCCGTGAGCCACAACTACTGAGCCCATGCGCCACAACTACTGAAGCCCGCGCACCTAGAGCCTGTGCTCCACAACAAGAGAAGCCACTGCAATGAGAAGCATGTGCACTGCAATGAAGAGTAGCCCCCGGTCGCTGCAACTAGAGAAAGCCCGCGCAGCAACAAAAGACCAAACACAGCCAAAAATAAATAAATAAAATAAATTTATAAATAATAAATTAAAAAAATTTTTTAAATGCTTTAAAAAAAATTCATATCAAACTGGCAGGAGGCTGGGCCAAATAGCCTCAAAGAACTCTTCTGATTCTTAGCTCTATATTCATTTAACACCTGAAGCAGCACATTGTTACCTCATGGGTGTAATGAAAGAAAACCCTCAAAGCAAAAGTAAGAAAAATTTATTTCCATACCTGTCTCTGGGCAAACAACACTCACAGCAAAAAACTGTCCATCACCACGCCAGGTAACTTGTGGTCTATGGTCATCCCAGGGCAAAGCAGACTCGTGCTAAAGAGAGGAAAAAACACAAATGTTACTGGTGGCCTTAAATGGCCCAGAACCAAACAAGCCTCAGGCTATTAAAGTTAAATCTTTTATATAAGGTTTAAGCTATCTAGAAATCGAGTTTCACAGAATCCTCAGGAACCCTTCCAGAAGGGCCCTTAGACCCAAAAATCAAGAGAAAAGAACTTAAAACCAAACAAAACAAAATCTTTCTCTGGACATTAAAAAGTGGCCTCCAAGCATAGCAACAGGGAAAAAGAGCTACATATCTAGATACTAAAAATAACAAGCTGAGGAATCTATCAGGTAACTATATAAGAAAATTAATGTTTGTCTAAATTTAAGAGGGTAGAGTTTTAGTCACTGAGTAAACTTCACAATGCTGCAAAGAAGAGTTAAGAAGATGAGGAATGTGGGAGGGAAGAGCCAGAAGAGATAAAGCCAGCAGCAGTGATGAAAACATGGACAAGCTCCGCATTCTGCAGCACCGAAAGAAGAAAGGTTTCCAGTGCCACTTGCATCTCAGTCCCGAATGCCTTGAAGACAGAAGCCAATTCTGTGGGGTTGGGGACAAATGACCACCTGAGCATCCGTCATCACATTCCAGTGACAGGCCATGTCAGAATGGTGCTAGTGCCACAAACTGCACAGCAGGGAATACACAGCAGCCTAACAAGATTTATTCTCAATGAAACTGCCCTGTGGTATACACAAACTTCCTCTAGTGAAGGGTTAGGAGACAATATGAGTTACACGGAATGTAGCCAGAAATTAATTAAGGATGGAAAATGTAACGGCAGGCAGTGTATGATTTCATCTATCCTAGAAGGTCAGCACAGGGAAATCTCCACATATAATACAGACAAAGTGCTTCCATTTGCTCAGGCCCACATCTGGGGATTATCCTCAATTCCTCTCTCTCTTACCCTACATCTGATCTATTATCAATAAATCCTGTAGCTCTATCCTTCAAAATGTATCCAGAAAGAAGGAAAACATAGGGTTTCATCCAGGAAGAGAAATCAGGAAAAAAAAGACTAATATATACATATGTAGGAAAAGTATAAAAACATGCACGTGAATTATCAACAGTGAACGCAGGGCAGCAGCTCCTTCTGAGGAGGAAGGGGGAGGGTATCAGGAAGGGATACAGAGTGCTTCATTTCTGTCTGTGGTGAGTTATTTTTTTTAAATGAATATTGGTGATACTTATTCTCTATGTGAAAAAAAAATAACAAAACAACTTGGCAATAAAAAAGAAAAAGGATCTTTCTAGGATGACTTATTCCCTAAGGTCTCCAAACAGCTTGTTTTACTAGAGCAGAAGAGATCTGTCCATTACCGCCCTCTACCTGTGAAACAGAGCAGGACCCGATGGTCCCCCCAACCCCATGTCCTCAGCCTGCCTTTTGTCTGCAGAAAAACTTTAGCCAAACAGTAAGTTTAATCAGAGAAGTGAGAAAATGCAGAAACAAAGGAAAACAGTCCAACATGACTAAATAATAATAGTTTAGGCATTAAGCACAGTCAAGGACCTTTTTAGTTCCTCCTCAAGGGCTACAGATAATATTCTGAGCCATATCCTGTGAGCTGTCTTATAGATACTGAAACCGCCACCAGGTGGAAGAAATTAACTACATGATGACCAGACTGTGGCCATGACATAAGCTGCCACAAATCCGAGAACTGGCCTCCAAGAAATGGGAACAAACCGACCCTGGAAGTAAAGACTAACTGTACTTAATAATCAAGATGACGCTGGTCAGACCACCGCATGACCAATTTCAAGATGACTGTCAGAGCTGCCTGTACTGTTTCTGCATGTAGCGCCCCCTCGGCCTTTAAAGCTCTTGCCCACTGGTTGTCAGGGAGGGGAGTCGGCCTTTGGACAAAAATCACCCCCCCAACCCTCCCACCCCCCAGTTGCTGGCATCCAGCGGAATAAAGCAAACTTTCCTTTTCACCAACCTTGCCTCTTTATTGGCTTTAGAGCGGCGAGCAGCCGGACCCCACTTTTGGTAACACCTGGACACCTAAGAGCTCCTGGTGGGTAGCAGAACTTCTATTTGTTCGAAAGAAGGTTCTTTATCCATCAGACCAACCTTACCATTTGCATCTGAAAGGCGGCTTGCCTGCCTTCTGATCCATGGAACTGCGTCTCCTTCCTGCCCCAGCCAACAGTGATGAACTTGCCTAGAGAACAAGTGAGTGAGAATATGCAAGACAACCAATAAGCTAAATAAAATAAAAGCAGTTTCATGGCTATTCTTCATGAACTTGGGTCCTCTGAGACCTCTCAATAGATTGACCAGCAGTCAATATTTTTAAAACCTACGTTCCATATTATATACTGAAGGGATTCTGAAGACTTTGAAATGCCCTTATCTTGGAAAGAGCTTTACTGCCATTGTATATAAATTCCCTTGATGACAGTCAGCAATCCATCCCCACTTTACAAGGAGAATGAAACATGAAGAATCTATGCAATATGTCCACAGATAACAAAACATAAAACTCAAGAAGACAAGAGCTGGGAATAAAATTCCAATCGTAAGTTCAATCCACTAAATGTATCCAACCTCCCTGCTAGTGTTGGAGACCACGATTATGGAATTCAAGCCCTCACAGAGTCTGACACACCCTAGTGACAGAGGCCAAAATTAGAACACAGGGCTTCTGCCTTCCAGGCTGGGCTTCTTTCTAAATTATAATGCTGATCTTACATAAAATATAAAGTCAGTTGCTGAAATAACGTAGCCTCCTGTTCCTGAAGGTAGGACCTGGCATCCACCTATAAGAGGTACTTACAGAGATGCCCCTGAAAGCATCGGCCAGATCCAGGACCCAATATTTCCCTCCTACAACTGATGCTGATTCTGACGAAGCAGAGCTGTTTATAATTTCTATAAATTATGGGTCAGCATGACCGTTTCCTGTCTGCTCTGCTTGGGCACACCCAAGTATTGCAGTATCCCAAAGCATACCTTGCTGCTGTATACAAATAGTAGTACCTATCCTGGTGCACACCCCTGCGCTTCTATCCGAAAGTTTCCACAGAGAGATAAAGGGTCAAGGAGCGAAGCAAGACAACTTTTCCAGTGGGATCAGATGATAAGTGGTGGAGTTACAGCAGGAATCAGCAAACTACAGCCTGCATTTGCTTTTACAAATAAACTTGTATTGGAACACAGCCATACCCATTTCTTTATGTACTATCTTAAGTGCTTTCACACTACATCAGCAGAGTTGAGCAGCTGCAACACAGACCATATGGCCTGAAAGCGGAAAACAATTACTATCCAGTTCTTTACAGAACAAGTTTGTCGACACCTGGGTTAGAAGAAAAATATCTATTCACCGCTCCACAGAGTGACTTTTTGTACTGACAAATACATTTCTAAGACCCAAGAACCTGACTTGGACTCCCCCTCCTTTGCTTTACTCTATTAGATTTCTTATGAAAAGGTCGGTGGGATGAGCCAGGCCCAGAGCACTTTCCCATGCAGAGATGTGTTGGTTACTACCTCTATGACTATCCTCTAAGCTGGATGCCCCAGAGTCCCACCCTGGGCCCTAGATGCAGCACCATGCCTGCTCCCTGAGCAAGCACATCTAATCCCAAGATTGTAAAGAGTCCCCACATGCCAATGACTCCCAGTCCACGGCTCTGGCCTCTCCTGAGCTTCAGCCCCTTCTACTTACCTGCTTTACTTGGTGATCCCATATGGCCCTTAAACAAATCCAGGAAGGAACTCATCACCCACCCCTTACAGACCAGCACTTCCCCACCTTCCCTCTCAGATACTGACATCCTTATTTCCACCACCTGAGCTTCTGGCTAGAGTCCTACTAAACTTTCTTCTTCACCTTACATACCCAAAGCCTATTTATTTCACTTTCTAAACTGGTATTTCTCAAACTAGCTAGGGCAGGAGGGGAACCATCATGCACACATATTCCAAAAAAGTTTCTCATGATTCCAAAAAATGTACTCCTATCCTCATTGAGAATCAAAATTTTCCTGCATTTTTCCCTTTTCTAGTCCCACACCCACCTTCTTTATCTCTCATGTGGATTCCTGTAGCAACCTCCTACCAGATCACCCTGTATCGTCTCTTCCCTCTCCACCAATCAATCTTGCATCATCAGAACCTTTAATGACTGATCTCCTGTAACTTCATGTCCAAACTCCCTATCAAACTTAATCAAAATCTCTCCCCTTTATTTCATTCCACATCCATGTCCTGTCACTAGGCAATGCTGAAGTACTCACAGTTGCCTGAATAAGCCATGCTGTGTCAAAGGCCTCCATGAAACATCCCTGCCTTGGAATGAACTAATTCACTTGCTTGGACCACTCCCCCACCCTCAACCCTCATCTACCCAACACCAAGTCAGCCAAAACTCAGCTCAAGTCGGCCTCCTCTGGGAAGCCTTCTGTCCCCATTTACTGTCCCTATTTACTGTCCCCATTACTCCCTTTCTCTCCTTATGCTACCCTAATACCTGCACATCCTGTTATTACTGACTCCTTAAGGGAAAAGATGAATTAACCACAGCACCAAACACACTGCTGGGTTCACACTACCTACTCAAACATTATTTCTGAACAAATTATTTTTGAATGAATAAATGAGTAGCACTTTTCTAAATGATTTCTTAGTAGAATGAGAAGTCATGAAGTTAGACCCCAGCGAAAGTTAAAATACCATCTCCCCCATCCTTCTCCTCAATCAGACCAGCTACCTGGTGCCCTGAAGTTGGCCAGAGCTTCTTACACTCAATAAGCATCTCCACTCTTCTCCTCTTCAATACTTCCACAGCCTAATGCCCATATCACCTCAGCTAGATCTTAGCACGAAAACAATATGATGGGTCCCATGAAAATTCAGGTCTAATAAGTAGGAACAAAAATCAGCTCTCTATGCTGTCTCTCTTGTCTTCTCCCCAAAATTGTACCTCAGAAATGCTTTCCTTATTCTAGCTAGTACAGTCCTTTTCATTAAACCCCCTGACTAAGCCTGTCCTGGGGTTTGGGCAACAACTACCCAGGTGATTTTAAGCACAGATTCCTATTCCCCAAATTACTGACAAAGCCAGCTCTCAGACTTGGAGAGGCACCAGAGGTATGCCTTTTAAAATCTGGAATGAACTAAAGGAATTGGTCTATCTGTCAGTGAATTAAGTTGGGGTTTAAGCTTCATAGTTCTTTGGGCTTATTATGATGTGGCTATCAGTGTGCAAGACAAGTCACAAAATGGTTCAAACAAAGCTATACTTACTTTCACCAAAATCATCCTGGTGGATTTGCTGTTCCATGATTGGTTCAAACTCTTTTGTCATCATAATTAGGGTCTGTTGACCTTGGAGGAGCACAAACAAGAATGATTTTGTTCTCATTTAGCATATCTGCCATTCTGTAAGTACCTACAGCATTGGAAGCTACTGAGCTGGAGTGGAGGAGTTTATAGTCAAAACAGAGAAGACAGAATTTATTCAAAATGTTCTGACTCTCATTTTTTAAAAAAAGTTTCGACTGGGTAAGTCACCTAGTACTTATTCTCAGCTATTTATGTATGTCAAGCTAACATTAAAGTCCACATAGCCCTCTTCCACTAACTTCAACGATTTAGTCAGCAAGATATCTCTTCGAATGTATACCTCATCACGGTGCTAGTTTGCAGAAACTCATCTGGAATGAAAAGACTTAAGGGAAAAAAATAGGACTGGGAGAGCAGTTCTTAGAATCAGTTTATTTTATGTAGCAACTCTTCCTCTTAGAGTAGGTTAAATATTGTTGACATTTTAAACCATAGCTATGGACCTTAGCAGCAACTTTTTAAAACAATATATTAAGAAGTAAAACTTAACTCAAAAACACCACATTCCCTATAGATTACCATGTTGGTATCCTTGTTCCAAGAAATGGTTTTTTTTTTGAAACTTAAGCACCCTAAAACTTAAGCCTGTGAGATATTAGGAGTCATGTTTTATAAAAGTCAAGAATTAGGGACCAGTAGTGAGAGGCTTACCTGTGGCAAGAAGCACCAGCTCTTGGTCAGGACTCCAACTCATGACAGAGATACCACTGGCTACACTCCCGACACATTCCAGCTGAGAGAGACATTTTAAAATGTTAAGGGAGATATGAAAATATAAGCATCTCCGTAAATATTTACTATGACCTTAACCAAAACAATTAACAAAACACACAAAGGTGAAATTATTCAGTGAACATTTATTCAGTAACAGGTATTAAAAGACCAGGCATGATACAGACCATAGGGACTGGAAGTGACTACGGCCACTCCATTCCTCCCGTTAAGGAGATAAAAGATGCCTCTACAGCAGGGTTAGGGATGTAACCGAGGTCTCTGGGAATTAAGTGGGGGCTCAGGACAGAGACTGACAAGTGGCCCAGGACAGTCCAGGAAAGCTTCTCGGAGGAGGTGCTTTGAAGGGTAGGAATAGGGCCAGGAGGAAGAGACTGTGGGGGAAATGTGCAGTTAAAAAGAGCACTTAAAAATCAGCTGCAACTATAGAGCCTAAGGTATACATATACACAGGAATGGTGGGGGTGGGAGGTGAGGCTAAAAAGGAATTTGGTGAACAGTGAGAGGTCTTATACGGCACAATAAGGAATATGGATTGTGTCTTGCAGACACTGTGATGCCACAAGTGTGGAGGATCAGCACCGTCTGGTGGAGACCGATGGATTGGAGGAGCTCAGTAATTAGGAAAACGTTCTACAAAATGTTTTGAAAGTAAAAGCATACCTTTTCAATGTGAGAAATACTAAGTAAGTTATACTTGATGGCTTTGATATTTGTCACCATGAACTGAGAATAAGATTTACTGTTGTACTAAATGGGACCGTTAAAAGCAAAGGTGCCAGATTTAGACTGCCAGGGTTTAAATCTCACCTGATAACTGTTTGACCTTAGCCTAGTCATTTAAGCCCTCTGTGCCTCAATTTCCTCTTTTGAAGAACAGAAAAACAACAATCTACCTCATAAGGCTGTAGTGAAGATTAAATACAATTCTGCATGAAAAACACTTGAAAAAGTGCCTGGCACATTGTAAACATTTAATAAATGTCAGCTGCTATTATTATCCTATGATTAGTAATATGACTTGTGATACATCCATGTTAAAGAGATCACAACTAAGGGAGTAATCAACAAAGTTTAAAAAGCTGTCAAGAAGGTGAGGATAGAAATCCAGAAACTAAGCCTTATGCTAAGTAGAGAAGGAGGCAAATGGTTGAAATCTATCTTCTCTGGCAGTCATAAGATGTGCACATAATGATAGCATATCACCTTAGCGCCTGTAGTTCAGGGACTCTTAAAGTTAGCCATCAAGGAGAGGCTTATTCAGCATTCATAAAAGAAAACGTAAGCCATATAAACATTTCAAAGACTTCATAAATTGAGAAATAAAAGTTACAACTCAGGATCAGATATACCATACAAGAATGGCCAGATTTGGGTTTTTGTTCAGTTCTTATTTGGAATGTTCTGATTGTTCTAATTAATAAATGCAGTAGACAAAACTGAGTTTTAGAAGAATCCTGAAATATAGCTAAAGCCATGCCAACAATTTTCTGTAGAGAATTATATAATGCAAAGACTTTAATTTGCAAAATGCTTAAATATTATGGCTCCTGACAATTTAAACTTCTACGAAAAACTAGTGACATGAAACAAAAAAAGGCGTTTGAGGATGTCTAAGATTTCCTCCTCACTGATCTCTTCCACTTACCTGGTGTGTGTTGAGATTGCAAAGTAGGACATCTCCAGAAGCTGTGGCCACACACACAGACTCGTGATCCAGCAGCTCCTGAATACCAACAATGCAGCCACTTCCATCCTCTGGGAGAAAGCCTTCTGCCACCAGAGGAATTTCATTTTTCACCTTTCACCAAAACAAACAAATAAGCAAATTAAGTCAATCTACTTTCAAGAACAATTCATCACACTTCCAGAAATACTTTTTAATGCTTCTTTTATAATATAAAAGCTTTCAAAAATGTTTTTTTCCTAGATTAAAACCCAAACTTTCATTTGAGAAATTTCACAGCACTACCATCTTTAACACAAAACACAGTTCATGTGACCTTTGTGCCAAGCAAACATAAAAGCCTGGTATCTTTGAAAATATCCAATAAAACATGAAGCTAATAACTATGATTTTCTAAAATGTATACACTATGGGGAAAAGGGACTAAGAATGTAATCACCTAAAATACATTAGTAGCAGAATATAATTAAGGGAAGGTATCAGAATCAACCTAAAGAGCTTTTCAATATACATACGCTCAAGCTCCAGAAGTGAAGATTCTGATGTAGTTGGTATGAGATGGAGACTGAAAAAATTTAAAAAGCCCTACAGGAAATTTTCACCTGCATTCCCACTTGAGAACTGTTAATAGATAGTATTTACATGGTAGCAAGGGTAAAAAGTAGGGCACCCCACAAAATACAATGTCAAAGCTTTGCCAGCTTAGATTAAAACAGAAGCAGACTAAAAGACAGGGTACTAGTTATGTCTAATATGACATCAGTATAAAGCGAAGGGAGCATTCATTTGCGGGGGACGTAAATTCAGAAAGATTTAAAGGAAAGACTATTTGGGGAAGCAAGTTTGGAAAAAGACAAGTCAAGAGTCATGCCAAGTGCTAGCACCCTCCATCAATAACTTACCTCTCTTATGACAGGGTCTACTTCTATCAGTCCATGTTCTGAGCCAATGAGCACTGTGTCCTGTTCAGTTCGGAGAGAGAAGCACTGAGGTTTCCCTGGAGCCTGAATATCCCTGAACTCTAAGCTCCGAAATAACTTTAGATTTCTCATGATGAAGCGACTCCTGAAAGAAAAGTACAAACATCTCCTGATGACACTTTAATTTCTCTGAGAAACAGAAACAGCTTAGTAGCGATAAATCACACTCCAATATAAGCAAAATGATTCAGGGAGCAGAGAAGTTAGAATAACCAAGAAAAAAAAGATCTAATCTGAACCCACACAGAGATGAGTGGTAGCAACCTAACCAACTGTGTAAATCTATGGTCTACAAATTGAGGCTGTGAAATCTATTTTACGTTCTCACTCTTTGAAAGAGGCAAGAGTCTCAACTTCAGAGTTTTTTCTTCAAAAAAGATTTAACATCAGTTATTCTGAAGGAAAGTTGAGAAGAATGCAATGAATGAGAAAACATTTTATTTTGCACATGAGGATATTTTATAACTTGACAGATTTACAAAATAATATAAAAATCCACATATATACTGGCAGTTGAAGAAAATAAAATTACTTTAATATCACCAACTACATTTATTTATAAACTGGCTCTGTATCTTCATTAAAAAATTAAAATTGAAACCAAACATAGAAATAAAGAAAAGCAGTTATGGGACTTCCCTGGTGGTACAGTGGTTAAGACTCTGCGCTCCCAATGCAGGGAGCCCAGGTTCGATCCCTGGTCAGGGAACTAGATCCCACATGCATGTCGCAACTAAGAGTTTGCATGCCACAACTAAGGAGCCCATGTGCCGCAACTAAGAGCCCGCCTGCTGCAACTAAGGAGCCCAAGTGCCACAACTAAGACCCAGCACAACCAAATAAATAAATAAATATTATTTTTTAAAAAAAGAAAAGCATTTATTGTTCTCAGGGAGAAAAGAAGACACTATGAAATTACAACAGTATACTTCAAAATGATGACCAACAATTCAAGGAGCTTCATAACCTGATATAACTACTTCACATTACTCCACTTTCCTGGCCTGATTTTCACCAGGGCAGTAGAAAAGCTGAGAAAAGAACGATCAATAGGAAATCTACCTTGGTCTGACAAAATCAGACTTGTTTTAACGTATAACATTACCTAAGAGGAAAAAAAAGTTAATGTGCTGTATATTTATATCCAGACCTCTTTAAGGTTTATACTGTAATTAGAAGTCCCTAACTTATATTAGGGGTGACAATTACACAGACCACACTGGCCTTCTTGTCACCTTAATCCAAGGTGAATTCTCTCATCTTGCATTTCCTACTTATGACAATGAAAGAATAAACATGAATTAATCCTTATACTACATAGCAGATAAAATGTTAAGTGTAGTAGAGTGAGACAACATAAAATGTGGGTTAAGAGGAAGGCAAGCCCACACAGTGGAAGTGAGGAAGAGAATCACGGCAAACAATGGTTTTGTGCGCTTTCATGACAGTTATATTCAAGAACTTCTAGAAATTATTCGAACCTGTATTATACCATACAGACTTTTTATTTAGATCTAATTCTATATAGAAAGCTTGGGTTTTTGAAAGCATATAAAAATAACATTACCTTTCATCTTTAAATAACATTAAGATGACCACTGACATAGATCTGAAAGGATGGGTGGATTTGAGATGAGAGGATGTCTGGCTAGAGGGGAGTAAACACGGGACAGAGCAGCAAGAGGTGAAAACAGGCGACAGAAGACCAGATGTATTTCAACCTGATTTAGCTAATAATAATTATGTTGTAATTGTTGCCATGATCAGAGCATCAAAATGTCTCCCTGTGAACTTGGATTCTATTCACCAACAATCCGTGGAGCTCTGGGGTCCGTGAACCCCAGCATAAGAATTTGGAAGGCAAAGGCAGAAGGAGCTGAGGAGGACTCCTTTTTTCCTGTTACCTTGCTGTTTCAGTCAATGTCACCCCAGCAATGGGCCTTCATCCTTCCAGGGCCCCTTGGTCCCAGCCTCTGGCACTCCCATGACTAGCATGATAACAACCACCCCAGAGGTACCAGCACTAACCAGGCCGGTACTCCCTCCAGGTGCCTGAAATCTAGTAACATGGAGCTCCCCCTCTGAATTGCAGAGCTATCAACACCAGCTTTCCAATGCCTCTCCTCCCAGGTCATGATAACCCCAATGGCTTCCCTTGTTTTGATCCTCAGACCTAGCTAAGTGTTGTAACTGCTTTCAGCAGTTTACTTTTTTAATTATTTCACTGCTCCCTTTTGCTTTTTGTTCCTCCAGCAGGTATTTAACCAATTCTTCGTATTAAATTCTGTTGAAATACTGTGTGGTTTCTACTTTCCTGACTGGACCCTAACTGACAAACATATCAAACAACCTGAGTTCTCAAATCACTGAGCTTTCAGAATCACCGGTCAAGTGTCATAGGGAAGAACCTTTTGTATTCTATTACAAGTTAATCACTAAAGGGATGCAGCCTATAAGCTAAAATTATACATAATGACCCAACTCTCAGAACCCTGACTCCCAGGTAATGCGCATTAAGCTAAAATACTTTTATTTAGCTCACAAGAAACATCCTGACCAGGCCCACCTGTGAATGCCTGCAGGGAGGAAGAAATTAACACATCCCCTCTGGAGGCTGATGGGAACCAGGAAATGTTTGACTTTACTCCCTCCCCTTTTAGTATAAAAGAAGTCTTAAGTCTAACTCAGGCAAGATGAGTCTTTGGAGGCACGAGCCCACCATCTAGGTTTGCTGGCTTTCCGAATAAAGTCGTTATTCCTTGCCCCAACACCTCGTCTCTCGATTATTGGCCTGTAGTGTGGTGAGCAGTACGAGCTTAGGCTTGGTGACACAAGGGCAGCTCATCATTCATCTCCCTCCTCCCCAACCCTTCCAGCCTCAAAGTGAACTTCTCTAAAATTTCATACCTATCAGCCTTATCCCCTTACCTTCTCAGAAGTGTCCTACTCTTTTTCAAGACCAGCAAAGGAGAACGCTCCAAACTCCCCCAGGACCTTGGCTTATTGGTACCCTTTCTTTTACATCTGCAATCTCCAACTCCCCTGCCCTCAAATGACTCATCCTTTCTCAGCCCTTAAATGTGCTAAAGATCTCTCCACACCATAGATCAATTCTGGATCCTCTCTGAAATTTCTGACAACTCCTCTATTTTCTTCCCTTGCTCCTTCATCCATCCACCTCTTGGCTAATTATCGTGCCCATGACCACAAGTACCAAACAGATCACTAATATGCTTAGTAGAGCTAAACGTCCAGCCCTGACCCTCCCTAAACTGAACACTCAACTCACATTTTCAACCTCCTGCTGTTACCACAAGGATTTCTCAAAAAGCACATCAAATGCAACCTGTTAAATGAAGTACCTGCTATTCTCCACCAAACTAGTTTCCCCTCTGGGGACATGGCATTCCTACTTTCTCTGTCCTCCAAGCTGAAACTGTGTCTGCTTCCCTTTTGCCCACACTTTCACAGTAACCTATTCACTGATTACTGCCCTGCCTGTCAATGCTCGGTTTGAATCCTTTTACACAGTACCGTAATCCTACGATCCGGTTTGTGGCCTACATCATATATCGACTGAGCACTTGCTAAGTGCTAGTTCTGGACAAGAGATGACTGACAGTTACTGCCTCCTCAGAGGTCACAGCTTAACGGGGGAGAGGGCCACAGAAGATACCACATTACATGGAGATGCACGGGGACAACACCTCCAAGGAAAAGTTGCAGATGCGAGAAGGGACTCGCAGCACAGCACCTGAACTTCTATTACCGTCAGCTTCTATCATGCATTGTTGCGCTTTAATTGGTGCATTACTTGGTTCGGCGGTATAGTCCGCAACTGCAAGGAATCCGAAGACTGGGTAAGTGTGCAGTTGGGGGAGCAGCATATGATTCCCCCTCCTGCCGCGCCGCGCAGAGCCCTCTGATGGCCGTGGGTGCAGCAGGCGGCGAGTCTGCAGAAAGAGAACTCAAGGAGCGCAGAGGTGGTCAAGCCGCACTTCACTCCCAGACCAGCAGCAGGCAGCGGTTGGGCGCTAGGGGGTCCCCTTCATCAGGGCACCCTCTGGCGGACAGGGCCCGTTTCCACGCCCCCACCCCAGCTAGGCCGCTCGAACGCTCACCTACGCCGCGCTCTGAGGAAACGCAAACAGCGGTGCGTCCGCCCAGGGCTGCGCACGGGCCTCTCCCTGACCGTGCTTCTGAGCTCTCACGACGCGCACTGGGTCTCCGGGTCGCCAGGCCGCTCGAGCCCCTCCGGTAGTGGCGAAGCCAGGCGGAGGGGCGACCTGCGAAGCATGTACTCGCAAGCGAAGAGAGCCCCACACGCGCCGAGCGGCCGCGCAGTGACGTCATGAGCCGAAGGGGGCGCGGCCTGCCTTCTCCGTCTTCCCGCAAAGATATTTGTGGAGCTGTGCTGGCCGCCGCCCCCTATCCCTACATCCTCCTTCCCAGCCTATTGTATTTGATCCCCGCCTTGACGTCAGACGCCAAAGCTAGTTAAGTGGGGCCGGTGGGTGGAGCCTGCGGAGTCTGGGGAGCAGAGCGCGTGCGCGCAGCGCGCGTGCTCACACCGCGTGTCTCCGCTACAGGCCGGAAAGACGCCTTCCTCCGCGGCAAGCGGGAGGAAGAGTACAGGCCCCAGGGGGCGGGGTTTGCAGCACCCGAGGTCGCCATGGCTACCGAGCCCGAGACCCCTGTGGCCGCCTCAGCTGCGGAGCCCGCGGTGCCGTCGCTTGTGGATCGTTACTTCACTCGCTGGTACAAAGCGGGTAAGTGGAGAATGATGTCAGTCTCTTCTGGGCCCAATTTGTCCGACAGTATAGGGACTATGATGAGAGATCATAAGCCACACGCACCTTCCCCAGCGCTTCCTCCCCACGTCAGAAGGAACTGGATCTCTCTGTTCCTCTGTAGGCCAAGGGAATGGCATTTGCAAGGACGTGGAAAACAGCAGGGTGCATTCTGGGTTGGGCGAGCGCAGTGCGAGTTCGCGAGGATGGGTCGCTTGCGGGAAGATGGTAGACTAAGGTGAGATCCCCGAGGGAGGCAGGAGCTGGATTGCAATCTCCTTGAGTGCCTAAAGGGATTTGAGGGGCTCAGCCCTCCAAGAAGAGGCGATACATAAAATGATTTAAATGGTAGCGGTCTAAACTAAGGTAGAGGCATAGGGATGGAGAGGAGAGGGTGGGTTAGAATAGAAGCATTTAGAAAGCAGAATCTACAGTTTTACGTAAAGGAAGTCGCTGGTATTACACATTTGCCACTTAGAAGTAGGTATCCTGTTGTACAGCTTTGTGTACCCAGCAAATCAGTGATGAGAGAATCGTCGGGGACCCTCCTCTAACCCAACTTGCTCTCATTCATTTAGGGATAATAGGTGTACTCATCTTTTACAACACTGAAATATTTTACAATAACATACGTTTTATTAGCCAGACTTAGTGTAACCAACTGTCCGGTTAACCCTGGACTGAGGTGTTTTCGGGAATCCATTACTTTCAGCGCTAACATCAGGACAGTCCTGAGCGAACCAGAATGAGTTAAGTCTCTCTAAAACTGACCAACAAAGCATGCTACTAAATTAAATAAAGAATACATTACTAATGACTTTTGTTCTAATAGAAATGATTGTACTCATTTTAAAGTGAGGATAAAAAAAGGTGGAGCAAAGAGTTAACCATCATTTTAACATTGAATGAATGATTCCATCTGGACCAGATGTCTTTAAATACTTTATGGTCAGCCTTTAGGTATATCTTTTTGAGTAATGAAGGGATACCAGTGATATATGTGTCCCGCCTTCATAATTAACTACGTCTATAAACCAAAGAAAGTACTACACAGTGGTAGTAAATATTGACTCAACAGCCATCAGACTCATTCATTTTTTCTAGATGTCAAAGGAAAACCCTGTGAGGACCACTGTATACTCCAACACTCTAACCGGTAAGCAAATTGGGAATTTTAAATGATCAAAAAAAATTTTTTTCTGTCATTGTAGCCTGGCATGGTCTTGTATTGAATAAATATTCATTAAATGATTATCTTCCACTGTATTGAGATGGTATTATTTATAGTAGGAGTTTGGTTGACAAGAATGAGTCTTTCAGTGCCTAAGCTAAACAAATAAACTTGCTTACCCAAACGTCCAAATGGAGGACCACACCCTCAGTCGGCTACTACCTCAAGAAACCGCCTGTGCCTAACCACTGAAGTGGCCAAGCCCGTGGAGAGGGCTAGGGTAGAAGCACAGATGGTATCCTGTCCATACCGGCATGCCTCACTTTTCTCTCTTCCTCCTCCGTGCTGTCTAAACACCTGTGGTACGCTTCCCTTTTGGGAAAGGAAATTCAGTCCCATTTTCCCCATTTTTATTACTGCATTCTTCTCTTCAGTTAAGCTCCAATAGTAGCCAGAGGACAATGGGGGGAAATGATAGGCTGACTAAACAAATGTCAGCTCAGCTCTTCTTGTGCCAGTAGGAATACTGTGTTATAGGAGGAAGAATCATACCAAGCAATAATACAGGATCAATTTTTGCTCCTCGTAGAATATGTGTCATCACACTGGCAGGATCCCATCCAGTTCTTCAAAGTGGAAAAGTAATTAAAAGCATTTCCTATCAAATCAGTACGAACTGTAGCAGACTTCAGAACAAAGTCTCTGGGAAATTTAAGCGGGTATGTTCCTGTATTTCTCTACTTAAATCCTCTATTGTCGTAATAATGGTAAAGCCAGCCAGTCTTAGAACCCAGTAATGTATGCTCAGCATACTTCCCTGGCAGTTAGAGATGATTTTAAGAATACTTAAGCTCTAAAGAAATTCTCAGGCCAAAAAAATGAGGTATTTCAGAAGGTATATTATCTGTCATATTAGCTTCTGGGCCACCATCCCTGTCATCCCCAGGATGAAGGATGGAGAAGGTGGGTCTTTGAAAGAACAACACTAATACCAATATAACAAGATATTTTGTCCCTTCCTGTTTTGTTAAGCCAGTATTTCGAATTCTATAAAATACAGATGATCAATACTTTATCATAAATTTTCACATGTGAACTTAAAAGTAAAAATAAAGTCCTGAGGTAGTGAAAAAAAATCAATCTGGGAAAATATACAGTATTTGCTTCGTATCAGTTGCCACTCCTAACTCATTGCCAATTTAATACACATCTAGCTACACCCTCTACCTCCACATAGTGTTTAGTTATAGAAAATGTTACCTGTGCCCTCTACAATTCTAGGCAAGATGAACATTTTACTGTTAAAGGAGGGTATCACACCAAGGACAACTCAAAACCATACTAAACTATCCTGACAAACCCCCTGGAAAGGAAAGTTTCAGTGGATGATTTAGGTCCTTCATTTACTGAGTTCATACTAAGAGTTCCTGCTAATTACCTCACTGTTCTGGAAGACCCTTGTTTACACTCCCCTTTGTAGGCCTGATGGCCCCTAATAACCTGCCTTATAATTACTGATTTTTCCTCACTCAGGAAGCAAGTGGACTTTAAAAAGCATGGACCATTCTTAAAAGTCTACAAATTACAAGTAAAACAGTTAGTGCTTGTGATGTTCCTGTGATCAATCTTTGTCCAAAATAGTAACACTTTTGTTACTACTGAGGAACAGAGAGGGACCTGCACATGGAACCCACTGTAGATAAGCTTTGATCGCATCTCAGCACTGCCCATCATTTATTCTCCCAAGGGAGGTGACCAAGAGGGGTTAAAACACTTCTTTCTGACACAGAGCCAGTGATAGACAAACCATCTGGAACAAATCCCCAGCCCCTCCTCCCAAAAGTGGGGAGTCACACTGACTAGTCTTTTGAAACGAAGTACCCACAGGCAGAGGAGTGAAGCGCATGCAGTAACACCTGAATGCTGTCTAATAAAGTTGTGAGTGGGAAAGAGGCCATAAAGAACAGCATCTTGACCTCAGATGTTCACTGCAGTAAAAATTCCTGGGAAAAAAGAGCAACACATGAGACATGCTTGCATCCATTTCCCATGAGCCTCCTTGTACTGGGTTGGCCAAAAAGTTCGCTCCGGTTTTTCATGTTAGGGAAAAACCTGCATGAACTTGATGGCCGACTCGATAGATATTTGTCAGAACCTCCCCAGATATATCCATACAGTGGAGTACATGAAAATATAACCGTGCCACAACATTCAAACAGACATATGTCAAAATGTAGTATTTGCTAGCGGGTTATAGGATAATGAGTAAGTTACTCTATATGCTACTTAAAACTTTTCTGTTTTCCAGATTTTCCTCAAATTGCTTTTTTTTAAATTAGAAAAATATCCCTTCTCCAGAAAGTCTTAGTGATTGACCTAATAAAGAAGTTCCTTTCTCTATTAAGTTCTGATATAAAAATAAGGTAGGAATCTTAATGAAACTAACTTTATCCAATATTGCGATCATTCTCTATAATGTTGAATTTTATATTATGCTTATTGATGAGATTTTCCTACCCTTTTGAAGTCTTTACACTTGGCTATGTGCAGCTTTCTCATGCACAGTTAAATATAAAGTATAATAAGTTAAGATAAAATACATTCTTAATATGTAACTAAACTACCTATTATCACATTTGTCTTAGTCTGCTTTTTCCCCTAGAGCCTAGGATGGTGCCTAGCCCATAGAGGCATTTAATATATAAATATTTGGATAAATGAATGGTTTTTCTGTACTTAAGTCATTTTTATTTAAAACACTAATTCCAGGAATATATCCTATCATAACTCTGAGGGCTGCCTCACAAAGAAAAGTGAAAATGTACATCAATTAATTTTTTCTTCCCTTTTATTATCAGGGGGCACAGTTTCTAACAGAACTTGCACCTCTGTGTAAGATTTACTGCTCTGATGGAGAAGAATACACCATATCTAGGTGAGTTACTTTTTAACCACAATTTTGGAGAAACAAAGAAGATAATATTTTTCTTCAAAGCAATATTTCCTTTAAATAGCTGTGTTAGAGGGCGGTTGATGGAAGTGAATGAAAACATTCTCCATACGCCATCTATTCTTCAAGAGAAGGTAAAAGGGTCTGGGGAAGTAAGATCCCATCCACACACTTTTTACCTGATGTTTTACCATTTGACTGTGTTAAATATTCCATTTCCCTTCTAGCCATCCACCGAAGGATACATTGCAGTTGTGTTGCCCAAGTTTGAAGAAAGTAAAAGCATAACAGAAGGGTTACTGACACAGAAACAGTATGAAGAAGTCGTGGTGAAACGCATCAGTGCCACAACAGCGACCTCATGAGGATTAAGATTGAGTGAAAACAACAGGGCATTCTTATCCTTCCCTGGCCTACCAGTCAGTGCACTAAGGAAGAACCAGAGATGCTGAAGCATACTTCACACCGGGCCATCCGCAGGGAGGCCTGATCTTAAAACCTGACCTAGGTTTCCTTCTTTGTCTTGCATAACAAGCCTTGATTCCATTTTGTCTTCAACCTCCCAGATCTGCCTGCCCATGGACTCACTCTGTTCTTTTGCTTTTCTCTTTCTAACAACTGGCAAGCGACAGATGTTTTTCTGATTAAAAACCAACAAACAAAGCACTTTGAGGAAAATTTGAAAAGACAGAAAAGTAAAAATAATTTACCCATCATCCTGTAACCCATTAGTAAATACTAGGTTTTGATGTGATTCTGGTTGAGTATTATGTCATGCTTATTCTTTTTGCCTCAATTTTCCATCACTTTGAAGTTGAAAAACAACAACCGGCCTTTCTTACCCAATCTGCTTCAGTGTGACACGACCAAAACGTCTGGTCCCACCCCTTCTGCCCCAACTCCCCCGCTCAGGTTGCTGGGAAGAGGCAGGGTGTAGAGTGTACCTTCTCTATGTCTATGGGTTGGCCTTCAACTCTGAACAATGTAGCACTGTAACACTGGTTTCTTAATGAGGGACACATGAAGAGGCTTTGAAAGGGGCTTTGCTAACATGGAAGTATCAATATTATAATGCTGTATGAAGTAACATGTGCATTTGTGGTCACTCAGTCTCACACTCTAGTTACAGGGTAACCAGCAAAGAAGTTCTCAAGAGGTTCCTGGAATTCAAAGACACACATGCTTTTGAACAGAACAAAAGCTTTCACATCATTTAAACAATAAACAAAAAACTATGAATTCATGGTTTAAGATTGTATACTTGTTTACATTGAATTTCAAATAAAAGGACTTTCCACATTGGTATTTTTCCTTAAGGGCTGCAACATATACATACATATAAACATTTCTGTTTTTAAATAAAACAATTATCCTTGAATATAAATTCTTTTAGTTCACCATCATCTTTTGCTGTTCAAGTCATGTTATCCCTTCCCTACCCCTACTTGCATTTAAATAAGAGAATATTCTCATTTGAGTTATGTAAAATATTTTGTAAATAAAATTTTAAAATTATTTTTGACTCACAAGGAAACTTCTTTTAACCCTAACTCTCCCCTAAGTGTACCCAATGGACATAATACAGGTAGTAATTATACAAACATCTACCTTGATAGTGCTATGAGCTGAAAGTGTAAGCACAAACCAGCAAATTCCCATTTCAGGTAGCACAAATGGTTTCCAAAGGTGTCATAAAACAAAGATACTAAAGATAGTAAAAGAATTATATATCTATTTTACATATAACATTACCTCACATCATTTTCCCTATATTTCCATTGTAACTTAAAAGAGTATTTTGGTTTCGGGGCATAAATATCATGTTTGATGATTTTTATAAAGGTCATAACCAAGCTGAGTGCATCCCATTTTCTCTCCAAGTCCTACAGTAAATTCAAGTTTGCCTAAATAAAATATTGACTAGCTAACTGGTGGTTCTTCAGGATCTTGTGAACACTGACTGTGATGGCTGACCCAGATACCGATCATCAGACGAGCCTACAGAACTACTGCCATTTGGCAACTGACATGTCCCGTTAGATTTCAAAATAAATTTCAAAGCACTGGGATACAAGCACAAAAAAACAAAGTTAACTATACTACACCATAAAGACAGAAATTATAACCAGATCCTTCAATCAAAACCCACCCCACAAAAACAAAAGCTTTAAACCCTAAAATTAAAAAGACTAAAGTCATTTATTTAATGAATATTCCAAAGGCACATATGTATACGTACTCAAATTATTTTGAACAGCTTAGTTCAATTGTTCTCTGTCTTCTATCTTCTGTTCCATCAGTTACTACTGAGATGTACAAAAACTGCTTTTTAAGCCAGTAAAATAAGCTTAGGATTCCAGCTAATATTCAGGGCAGACAGGCCAGCTATGCTAGAACGAGAACTAAAACCATCTCCTAGTGAGTTCCTCCAGGATTCCGTGGAGAGAGGGACATGCATCACAACAGATTTCCTGTGCTTCGTGAAACCCTTACTAGAGAACAAACATGTGCTCCTGGCATGGATGATCTGTGACAGGGGACAGTGGAGGTCCAGTCATACTCAGTGGACGGAGGGATTGAAGAAGAGTCCACAGGTTTAAGGAAAACCCTGCATCACCCAGACTACTGTGTCTCTTCTGCTGCAAATTGGTATAGTAGATGATAAGCTTAAATTTAAAAAAATAGGAAGGGTAAAATGTGCCAAAGGTGAGCATATATTCAAAATAGCTTCTTTGGATTAAATTGTCATTAAGACAGTTGGGATATTTGGTTTGACTTTTAAGGAACATTATTCATGGCAATGTCCCATTTAAAATCACACTGCAATTAGAAATATAGCAACTACCATGGCATTTACAGTTGTCAGAAAGCTTCACAATCGGTTTCATGATCAGAAAATAAAGCAAGATTTCAGTTTGTTTTCTTTACAAAATTGTTGTATTTCTGAAATATAAAGGATCGTTTGCTTTCTAAAAATGTCAGCTTTGCCACATGGTGTTCCAGAGATCTGACCTCAAAAGCTTCTCAAGTTTTACCATCCACAGAATCTTTATTTGTAACTGAGACCCATCTGTTGTTGTCCATTTGAAGCTGGAAACAATTAAGACAATTAGTTTCTGCTTTACTTTTAAAATAAAAATTGCAAAATTAAGTAGTATCTATTTTCTTTTGCATTTTCCTTTAGACTAATATTTTTAATGTGAATTTAAGGTACACAAATTATCTTACCTTCTTCAGCAGTTTATAGCAAAGCGACAGAAGTTGGACCAAAGTAGCCATTATGCATCTTGTCTTTGTAATACTCTTATCAACCTATAGTGACAGAAAGCAAGCAAATCAAATTCTTATAAGGAGGCCTTCAAAAGACCTTCGCATTTAGTTTGAAAATGGTAAAAATTTCTTCATTATAGAAATCTAAGGGATCTCAAAGGGTATACAGATTAAGGCATCTGAGCTGACTTGATGACCTGAGGTCCCAGAACACAGAGCAGGGATTGTTGCCCAAGTCTCATGCCAATTTCATGGAATCCCAGGAAGAATGGATGGAAAATCAACCTGTTCTATTTCAGATGGTTTAGGGGCTTCTCAAAGTGCACCAAATAGTGGCAGTGAACCCCCTTCTTTGAAATTCTTTGCACTCTACTTTTTTTCACTCAAACTCCCTGAAACAAACAACAGAATCCCTTCACTCTGAGGTGTCTGTGCCCTAGTTAGTCAGGTGATGATGTTGGGATTTAAGGGTAGCTGCTCTGTGCTATGGTATTAATCATGTCCAAAAAGCTAATTTACTTGGTGAACCTACTACTTCCTGGGGTCAGTTATAACTGCAGATGATAAATGGTTCTTGCAGTCAAGGCAGGAAAAATGGAAATACATGGTTCTTCTGTGGGTATTAACACTTTATTTGAAGAAAAAGGGGCTGGAAGCTAACCTAATAAAAAAAGAAGTGTGAAAGTTTCTCAAGCACTTTCCTGAATGTCCCACCCTCCCTTTTACCTTTAGAAACACTTGATTCTGCAAAGGTGTCTTAGTTACTGCCTGGAGCTGGTGGCACAGAGGAACAAGCTTGTTTATTTCCAGGAGAAGCATAAGCTTATCATCATCTTTCAGCTGAAATGTAAATAAGGAAGTTATAACAACTCCAATGAAATTCCATCTTTTAAACCTTAAATACCTTTATACCTTAATAATATACCCTCAAAGTGGGTATTTATGACGACACCACCAGCACCAGGCAAGGATACGTGCATTACCTGTTTTGAGAAAGCTTGCACACTTGAAGCAAGCTTCAAACCCTCTTCAGCAAAAACCTGGTAGGAAGGAAAAACATCACTACGTTAGGCATATGTCATCTAGACAGTTGGTAAGAAATACACTCATGAAAAAAAAAAAAAAAGAAATACACTCATGGATAATTTTCATACAGAAGTTAAAAAATAAAACCTAAACATAAAAGGTCTGTCATGGAACTTCTATGTTTTTTGTTGTATCCAGGAAAACACAAGAGTTTAACAGTATTCAGAAGCAGATTTCCCAGACCTGATGCAGAATCAGTCCCTGCAGTGGCTCCCCTACACCGGGACACCTCCAATTACTGTGCAGGATCACAAAGACATTCGATACTTAGCCATAAAAATTATGCCTGGGCTTTTAGATGGATCCGAAGCTCATCTCATAATATCCCCAATTATAAGAGGGTGTTGAATCTTGGAACATGGGGTCAAAAGGGTTCGATGAGGTCAAAAGCGTTAGAACATTCCTGCTTCCAGCTCGGCAAGATAGAATTTGTCACCTATACACATTCTTCAACTAGCCATTTGAGGGGATTATTTTTCCTATTGACCATACATTGTACAATTTAGTGAGGAGAAGAGGATGATGGGAAAGAATACTGAAAAATACTTTAGAATATTTGGGATGATTATTTTTAAGTGGTACACAGAGTCTTTTAGAGTGAGAGACACCAGGGAAGTGAAGACTGAGCTTCAGGTGGCAGCAGGAAGAATGAAAAGAACAGGGCAAATTTGAGAGTGATTTGTGAAGAAAAATAATAGATCTTGGTAATAAATTAGATAAAGCATATGAAGATGCAGAACAGGGAGGCAATAATTTCAGGGTTAACTTTAACTCTCTTTCCAACAGCCTTGCTATCATTGGATAACCTGATCTCAAGGGCAAATTGTCCTTCACATCCTTCCCTATCCTTTAAAAGGGAAAACAATGTAGGCTTCTCATTGCCGTGGCTTCTCTTGTTGCGGAGCTCTAGGCGCGCGGGGTCAGTAGTTGTGGCTCGCGGGTTCTAGAGCACAGGCTCAGTAGTTGTGGCTCATGGGCTTAGTTGCTCCGCAGCATGTGGGATCCTCCCAGACCAGGGCTAGAACCTGCCTGCATTGGCAAGCGGATTCTTAACCACTGCGCCATGAGGGAAGCCTCTATTCCAACTTTTTAAAAAGGGAAAAACTCACTTATAGTCAACTTTACAGAAAATTCCAAATGAAGTATTTTCTATAATTCTGCTGACTCTGTTGACAATCATCCTCTCAAGCTGAAATCCCTTCCCTGAAGAGGCTCAGGTGAAAGCACATGGGAATGCCCAAGGAAAATATGTAAAGTTGATAAAGTGATAGAATTTTCAGATTTCAAATGCAAGAATGCCCTCGGTTCTAGAGAGGCAAACAGGCTAACATGGGCGTCAGGGAATTAAGAAAGGACTCTGTAATCCACTTATTAATCTAAGCCTCCAGGTGAGCGAGGAGAATTAGAGCTAGGCCTATGTGGAGTTTCATGAGACACACAGGGCAGAAGGGTGAGTGTCAGTATATGTGTCTCTCCCTGAATGCCCTAAATCATCAGGAATATGGAGGAAGAAAAGGAAACTAACATGTACTGAGAAGCTATAATGGTCTCAGCCCCATGACAGATGCTTTCTTATGTGTTATCTCATTTAATCAATATCATTCATCCAATTCAATAATGAAGAAGCCAAAAACCTTTCCTCGCATTCAGGACAGTATAAGAGAAATCCATTTGCTGATAGGATATTTTCACCTACTTGGGAAAACCTGAAACTTAATATTGCATCTAGTGACTATCAAAGCCCATTCTACTTTATCCCTATAATATTTGGTTTTTGTTTTTCCAATAAGATAATCAAAAAGCTCCAAAAAATGCTACTGCAAGTCCTCTAATTTTCTACTACTATCTATAGTATACATGTGTTGTGTGCACAGGTAAACACACAATTACAGTAAATCATTTAGAAAACTAGCTATTACCAACTTTTATGCTACAGTATTAGCATAAAATGGAAATAAAATCTACCTCTGGTTGATGAATTAAATCCTGCAAAGTTTTTAGTGGACTCTCTCTCCTGAAATAAAATGAATTATTAACGAGGTAGGAAAAAATTATTGCCTTAAATTGATTTTATACTAAAGTTTTAGAGCATTTCATGCATTAACATACCCAAATTTTGAAGAGTAATATTGAATAGACTAAAAATATTTTGAGTATTCTTAAAACAACTTTAATATTTAACTATTACTTCTTAAGGTACTTCAAAAAATTTCAGGTAAACATTATATATGTTCATTTTATGATATAAAGAAACTTAAAACTGACAAGTTATATTTAAGTTTTATTTTTCCTTTTTAAACCTTTTTATTTTGCTTCATAAGTTAAAGATATAAGACCTGATAATATGTCTTAATTAAAAGGCCTTTGTTCCACATGGAGAAAAGATCTGACCAAAAATCAGGAAGTTCTCATTTTTTATTCTAATTTCAACTCTGGCAGGAATTCAGTTGTTTTTGATGAGGCATGTAAGTTAAGTTTCAATTCTGAGTCTATGAAATAATCATAATAATATTTGTGCTACCACTCTCATCAGAAGATTAGGGAATATCACATTGACAGCTACCAAGAAGAATTAAGTTCTGCCCTTTAACAGCTATGAGACGTGAACAAAATATTCTTATTCTCTGATAACCTGTTGTAAGGATCAAATGAAATTATGAAGCAGAAACTACTTTAAAAACCATAAGGCACTGGTAAGTGTGAAATATTTTAAAACTGTAATGTACTAGAAAATCTAAAATATATAAATTATAAAGAAATATGAGTAACTGCATATAAATGATAAAGAAATTATATAAATTGTTAAGACAACCTTAAACAATAGCCTGAAGAAAAGCTATAAAATTGCCCAGGAAAACTACAAAACTGGATATTGTGAAAACTAACAGATGAGTCTCAGAAAGAAGCAATTAGATGAGGCTGGCAAGCCATCGTCTTAAGGGAAAACAGAAAAATTGTTTGGGAAAAAACAGGTATACCGACAGGGTGGGTAGAAAACAAAGCCAGCTTGAGATTTTACCACAATCATATTACCAAGACTTGCCAAGTTGGCACAAGATGTTATCCATTACCATTATCCGTTCCCATCAAGAATTCTAATATATTGTCATCTATTTATTGTGTATATCTGCTCAGTCTCTTACATCTCAGGTGTATTGTTCAGAGTTTTGATTTTGATTCAGAAAGGCTGGTTTATCAGTCAGAGTCCTTTAAGGAAAATAAAAACCACAGCTATTATTTTATCAGAGAGAGTTTAATATATGGAACTGGTTAACCAAGTACTAGAGGACTGAGAAGGCAGAAAGGGAACACCGAGAAGGAACATTGAGATTGAAACCCGACAGCCGCTTGTACCCATAAAGCTGAAGGAACAAAAGGAAGAGTTGGGATTCTTAGAATTTAGACGCTTGGAGGTGAGGCCCCTGCAGATCTGGTTCTTGAACCTCGGAGAAGGGGATGGCAGCCGGCTGGTGCTGGTATTGCCGAGGGGGCAGGATGAGGCTGGGTCTAAGCGTATAGAAATAAACAGAAACTGGAACAAACAGCTGCTGCGGGGTATAGAGCTACTGTTGAGTGAAAGCAAGCGAACAAGGGAACAAATTCCCTCTCCTTCCTCCGTCCAGCCTTGCCCTGTCCCTCTGGTGTCTGCTATTGTTGGAGCATAATGGCTGTCCAAGGAGGGGTGTTTTCTCAGGCCCCCAGTCCCAGCATCACGAGCAGTGTATAGGAAGGGTGGGTTTGGAGCTGAGAGAGAGGCTGGAAATCGGCTCATAAGCTTTCTGGGTCTCGATTTCCCCAGTTATAAATGGGGATAATACTCCCCTGTATACTTCACTGGAATGTTTTGAAGGTTAGAAGAGAAGGTAGATATAAAAGCATTTTACAAGCCATAAAAATAAAAACAACTGAGAATTAGCCTCCCATAAATACTTGAATTTACTGTAATAGGTATTTCTTAGAAGAAATGTGATCACCTTCAGAACTAATGGTTTTGAAACTAACAATTTATAATGCTTCCCCATGTCCTCCCTTATCCTCATCTATTCAGATCATGTTAACATCTAAGATACCAACCTACGAGTCTTCTAGGGGAAATGACCAGGTAAATTGTGTTTTTGCTTTGATTGGTAAAGCATGGTAATGTCATCTGCGCAGGATACCATGGGTCACATGGCAGTGTTTTGAGCACCTGACATCACTGCTGAGAGTGCGCCAGGAGAGAACACACAGACCTGAGTGAAGGCGAGGCGGAGGGCCTGGAGTGTGCCTGCTGAGGCTCGAGCGAGCGTGGAATTCCTGCAAAGTCTGTTGTTTTACCTTAAACACATGTGCAAGTTTGCATTCTCCTCCGTGATATGCACAGAATCGTTTTAATGTAAAAATTCTCACAAATCTTTGAGTACAGTCTGGTGCTCTGTGTATTCTATAACCTCTTATTATTATATCCCCTCCCCCCAGGGTATGGCTCACTTATTTGGAAAGGACCAGGCATATATCACTGAGATTTTCTTCTTCTGTTTTCCCCCCATTATTACCTTGTTCTTCTGGTGGACAGGAGATGTAGAGGTCTGAATTGAGACTGGAGAAACTGGCAAATTAAAATCACATACGTGTTTCATACCACAATGAAAATGAAAGGCAATTTATTGCTGGTAGAGATTTGGGTATTTGCAGTCATCAGAAGTATAAAATAATCATTGCTGATTCAGTCTGCTTTCTATCGGGTTGGTCAAAAGGTTCGTTCGTTATTTTCCATAAGATGGCTCTAGTAGCACTTAGTTATCTTTAACTTCACTCGAAACAATTTTGTTAGATTGTATGTGACAGCATGCAGCACGTGCATTTAAAAAAAGACATTAAATTGGTGAATTTTTGTGTAGCCATTTTAACATTGAAGATGGAAGGAAAAAGGCAACATTTTCGTCATATTATGCTTTATTATTTCAAGAAAGGTAAAAACGCAGCTGAAATGCAAAAAAAAAAAAAGATTTGTGCAGTGTATGGAGAAGGTGCTGTGACTGATGGAACATGTCAAAAGTGGTTTGCGAAGTTTCGTGCTGGAGATTTCTCGCTGGATGATGCTCCACAGTCAGGTAGACCAGTTGAAGTTGATAGGAATCAAATGAGACATTAATTGAGAACAATCAACATTATACCACGTGGGAGATAGCCGACACACTCAAAATATCCAAATCAAGCGTTGAAAACCATTTGCTCCAGCTTGGTTATGTTCATCACTTTGATGTTTGGGTTCCACATAAGTTAAGCAAAAAAAAACCTTCTTGACCATATTTCTGCATGTGATTCTCTACTTAAACGTAGTGAAAATGTTCCATTTTTAAAACAAATGGTGATGGGCAATGAAAAGTGGATACTGTACAATAATGTGGAATGGAAGAGATCGTGGGGCAAGTGAAATAAACCACCACCAATCACAGCAAAGGCCTGTCTTCATCCAAAGAAGGTGATGTTGTGTATACGGTGGGATCGGAAGGGAGTCCTCTATTGTGAGCTCCTTCCGGAAAACCAGATGATTAATTCCAACAAGTACTGCTCCCAGTTAGACCAACTGAAAGCAGCACTCGACGAAAAGCATCCAGAATTAGTCAATGCATAATCTTCCATCAGGATAACGCTAGACTGCATGTTTCTTTGATGACCAGGCAAAAAAGCTTGGCTGGGAAGTTGTGATTCATCCGCTGTATTCATCAGACATTGCACCTTCAGATTTCCATTTATTTAGGTCTTTACAAAATTCTCTTAATAGAAAAAAATTTCAATTCCCTGGAAGACTACAGAAGGCACCTGGAACAGTTCTTTGCTCAAAAAGATAAAAAGTTTTGGGAAGATGGAATTATGAAGTTGCGTGAAAAATGGCAGAAGGTAGTGGAACAAAAGAGTGAATACGTTGTTCAATAAAGTTCTTGGTGAAAATGAAAAATGTGTCTTTTATTTTTACTTAAAAACCGAAGGCAGTTTTTGGCCAACCCAATACTTCGGTTCTAGGTCCCAATTCTACTGCAAATGGTATCATGGCCTCTTATCAACAAGAGAAGACTTCAGTCCCTGTTCTTGGTTAGTATTTTTTTTTCACTCTAAATTATTACATTACTAAGCAGAAGGAATATCTTTTTGTAAGTGTTGAGAAGGTTAGTAGTATTAGGAGAGAATGGGGAGTCACTACAATTTTCCCTCAGTTCTAAGACTGTATCTTTATTAAAATCAGTTTAATGCCTTTAGTGTTGGGATCCTGGGTGGGGGTCTGGGAAATCCAATATGACATTCAATGTATAATTTTAAAAAATTGTTCTGACATGCACACTTGTCAGTGCAGTGGTATACACTCATGCACACAGGCACATTACAGTTGAAGTTTGAGTCCAAACAGTCTACTTGGCATGTACGTTTTAAGGATTCATCTGAATCATTTTTGACTATTGGCAGTTTTGCATTGTGTCTTGGGGACATTTTCATGTTCCTTGCTTAAGAGCTAGAACCTTTTAGTCATCCTTAGGATTGACTATAATTTGAAAACAAATCCAAAGAAGATTAGCATTTCATCTGCATTTCCTATTGAATTATACCAAAAATGTTTTGTTTATTTGTTGGGGGGAGAGGATTCTCATCAATTAGGTTACATATTCCTCAACAAAGTTAAAAGTCCTAAAGGCTTTCTTTTGAAAGTTGGTTTAAAACTCTTCTTGTTTTTTGGCCGCAGGGGATCTTAGTTCCCCCGACCAAGAACCTGGGCCCTGGCAGTGAAAGCGGAGTCCTAACCACTGGACCGCCAGGGAATTCCCTAAAAAACTTTTGAAAGATCAGTTTGGTGCCAGAGTATTCGTCCTTCATGTGGATCAGTCAAGCACAGCAACTTCTTTTTAGCTTTGAAAAGGTGGCAGTTTTTACGGCTGCTATTTGCATTTCTGGCATGTGAGAGGCAATGTTCTGAAATTTTTCATTTAAATGCTACACTGTGGTAGCATTTTGATGACATTTGAAGTAGACTTTGTGGGAGCCATGTCAAGTTTAACTTTCATGGCTTATGTTGCTACCAGGAAAAAATTAACCACCTTCCGTTCCAGCTAAGCTCATACATGCAGAGAGTTAACTGCTGTATGCCTAGATCCCCTTCTTCCTGGAGGCTGGCAAGCTGCCTTTGGTATCAGTCCCAAAACATACACTTATTTCTGAGATGCTACAATTCATCTCAGGCCAGAGGCTGTTTGGTAATTGTTTAGTTTGTAATGTGACTAATCCAGTTGTGATTTCTGTCCCCTCTTTTCCTCACTGCTGGCTTGATGCTGACCTTCAGGTCAAGTTCAGTCACACCCTTCTCTAGGGTGGTCTAGTTGGCTTTATCAAAGAGCACTTCCATTTCCCAGCTGAGCCTTAAAGACTTTAAAATTTTGAGGCTCCTCATTATCAGAGTATGTATTATCCGTGTCCCTGTGTAGGAACACTAGTGTAGATTGTTTAGGAAAGGAGAAGTTCTCATAACCCAAAAAGAGGCGGATGAGCTACTCACAAAATTAGTTCCTCTCAAATATTCCTCACCTGCCCCTTCCCAGCTAACAGTAGTAGTAGGGGATCAGAGACTTGATGGGGCATTTTCTGATTGTTTCATGTTAAGATGCAGCGTAGTACCATGCAGGTTGATTGCAAGTCTGCAAAAATGTAATCCATTTCATAAAATGGATTAACCTTTTACTAGAGTAGTGCTTAAATCATGGCCGAATTGGGCTTGTTATAATTGATAACAAAATTACTTCAAATGAGTAAGATTTGACTATCAAAGGATTAAGAGAAGTCTTTGGAAAAACTGATAAAGCCCTCAAAATGTTTTTGTGAAATGACTCTCTCTGTGCTGTGAAATTCAAACATGGAAATGTGAAAGATGTCATGTCCTGCTGTCATACAGTTTGTCAGAATAATTTCTTTCCTGCCAATAAGTCAATACTTGGTATTTATTCTTAGTTAAGTCTAAGAATCAAATATAATTGCAGTTATGCCTAATTTTAAAAAATAAAATACACTATTTGCAGAACTTGTTTCTTTTTTAAAAACAGATAAAGGGTCATTGAAAAGTTAGTTACTATTTAACTTGAAATTATGGGGCTCGTTGACCCTGAATTTAAGTAACCTTTTCCAATATTGTTAAATAAGCAAAACCTCTTGTGGTCTTTTTGTCTATATACAATAGAATTTTGTTTCAGGGTGTAGAGAGTAGTAATTGTATGTGAAATTATAAAACTGTTATGATTAGTAGAGAAAATCCGGATGTACCGAAAAGTATAGCAAAGAAAATTAAGATTTAATAATTTCTAGTCATACGTGTGTATCATGCATGTATATATGTATAATGAAAACCATGTTTTTAAAACATTTTATCTTGAGCATTTTTCTCACATTTTAAAATATTCTTGTAAAATAATTTTTCATGTCTGTATGGGTCATATATATAGGTGTACCCTGAATAATACTGAGAATGAATGCCTCTCTATATACATATTTTCTCATGCCTCTACTTCCTGTATATGATTTCTACTTAAGTAAGAGACTCCATAAATCTAACTGAAAGAGGGCCTGCGAGTTTTATCTAATGGTGACAAATTCCCCCCAACCATCGCCCACCTCTTCCAGTTATTTATTTATTTTTTAAGTAGGGACATTTTTATCGATCAGTGTGTTTTTAGAAATTTTTATTATAAGTATTTTCTGTCCATTAACTTTACTTACTGAATACACGCCAGCACTTTTTTTTACTCTTATAATTGAGGTAAATTTGACATACAGTGAAATGTACAGCTCTTTTGTGCATAGTTTGGTGAAATTTAATACATGCATATGGCCTCGTAACCATAACTACCCCCCCCCTCCCATTTGAAATACAGAACATTCTTCCACTTTGAATCACTCAGTGGGCATTTTTTTTCTTCAACCCTCCCAGATGCCTAAAGTGGAAGTGGAATTCCTCTTCTTGGGGCAGGGCCTCCAGGCTGTGTTTGCTCTGACTGGGAGGTTGTTAGGGTCACGGAAACATTAACTCTGTCTCTGATGGTCGTGTTGTGGGTACAAATCCCGTAGCCTAGTGTTAGCTTAGAGTTACTGTCTCAGCTCCCACCAATATGAAAGAGTGTGTCTGTCACATTTTCTCTTTCCTTTCAGGTACTGAGCTTTTTATACCACCAAATATCAACAAAAGAACCCAGTGGAAACTGAGCCTTCTAGAGTGACTCTGACCCCAGTTAGGAGGGCTCTGGCAGAGAAGGCTGTTTTCCTTCCACTCCTCACTCCTCGAGGCCTGGCTGCTGGGAACTGGGGAGAGTAAGACCATCTCCCTTAGCATTACGGAGAGCTGCTCTGTGCAGCTGACCTCAGCAGACACCAGTTCTATTTTATTTTGCATATAATCTTAATCGTTAGCAAGGCTTTAAGCTTTAACCCATATAGCATCATTTCGTAAAAGTTACTGTTCTTCTACTTAGTGCTGATTGAGAGCATATTTCTGGTATTTATGGTAATCAGGACATTGGGTTTCATTCCCAGCTACAGGTCTGAATCATATTGGGACCGTAGACAAATCACAGGATTGATTCGTGCCTCAGTTAATTGGGAATGTTTTGTGGCTGCTACCTCAAAAGTGTGAAGAGAAGTTAAATAATGTTTTTAAATTGTTTTATGTTCCTTGAGGAAAGCTTTATATATAAACAACATGGCTATTAGTGCTCCCAACATTTGGTCAAATTTAATCATTTAAATGACTTCACCTTGAACTAAAGCAGAGCGAAAAGTGAAATCTATCCTTTGATATTCTAAGCTTTCCTAGGCTGACAGCGGTTATTTTCTAATATCTTGCCAGGTCATGTGCTTCCAGTTATAACTGGTTTGAGCCTCCTATCACTACAGTGTCCATATGGACTATTTTTATTGCCTGTGAATGTTCTGCTAGAGTTAGCAGTGTTAGAGCTGGAACAGATTAGAATTTCTGAAATAGTATTGCGTTCATTTGGGATGGTGAGCAGTGTGCATCATAGGCATGAACAGTAGTAAGTTACTCCTTTTTCTCCAAATGTTGCTTCTTTTAACATAATGTTTTCGTCAGTATCTGGGCCATTTCATTTATTTTTCTTTATGGTGCTTAACTGACCTCTGTCTCTTAGTTATTTTCTTTGAAGGAAATGAGAATGTTATCTCTTTTTAGTGAGTCTAGAAAAAGCTCAGTTTGTTTTGACAACAGTTTTGTGGCTGACTCTTGGGTAAGGTTAACAATCTCTTTCATGCTTTTAATACCGGAAACAGACCTTTATTACTCTACGTAAACTAACAGGAAGTGAGAGTATAGGTATACCCAGAATTGTGTAACTAAAGAAGGTTTTCCCTAATATAGCAAAATGTAAACTATAGAATCTAGGTGTGTTCACTGTATAATTCAACTTTTCTGTGTGTCTGAAAATTTTCTCAAAATAATAGAAAAAGAAGAAGGTCTATAATTAAGTGCCCAACATTGAAAGGCTGCAAGTGCTTTGTGACTACTCTTTGGTGTGGATTAATGAACATGGTTACTTATATGACATTTTAATATATTATAGTGCTCTTGCTATGGATCATAGTAAAGGACTCTCTCTATCCTCTGAGCAAGATGGAATTTTATTCATTTGGAGAAGTAGCAGGTGGGAGCAGACCTTCCAAATTGAAGGCAAAGTCAAGGGCGAATTTATGGGGGAAAATGCTGTGTATGGGCAAAGGAGAAAGTCCTGGGAGTGATGAATGCTTAATTTGGGGGAAAGATTCTGTCATCTTCTAGAGAAGAGTATATAACTCTTCCCCCAAATTTGGGATCTTCCCCAATTCATGTTGCAAGAAGCTAAAAGCCTCAGTTACTTTGTTTGTTCCATGGAATCAGCTTTGCTCAGATGCTCCAGACATCAAGAGGAAACTTGCAGAGGATTGTCGCCTGTAATCAAAGTGTATTTTACATTTAGACTTTTTAAAAAACTGAGGCAGGAGCTAATGGTTTTATTATGCCTTTATGAATATAGCTTGGTGTTATTTCTTAGCACTGCTGCATATTTTAAAATAAATTTATTTTCACATATACCTACATATATATACACATATATTTATGTGTGTATATACATACATGTGCACACATCTGAGGGATTTTTCATAGCCACAATTGAAGAGGATGTTTTTAAAAATAAATAAAACTGACGATTCTTAGTAATTTAAGGTGACTACAATTTTGGGAAGCGGAATTAGCTTTTTTTCCTCCTCCCGTGCCGGCCCATAACCTGCTTTGCTTCAGTAGAAGCACCACCTGGACAAGTCCTTGGGAGTCTTTGGCTGTCCTTCCTTGTCTGTCATATTTAGTAGCAACTGAGTTGAGGATGAACATCTTAGAAGCTAGGTAACCATAAATGTCTGAGATCTGTAGACAAGCCAAAGTTAATATGGTGATGTTTGGCAACCCTGAAGGCCTGCTCTTGATTCCTATTTTCTCTGTGCTCCCTAAGCCCTTGCCTATGCCTCATGCTTACACTAGGCTGTTCCACCATTACTCTTACTAGCTTTGAAGCCCCAGGAACTTCAAGACCAACAGATGTCCTCTTGGTATAGAGAAAGGACAAAATCACGGGTCCACTCATCTTAGTGTCCTTGAACAAAGTCATGGAATCTCACTGAATCTTGCTTTTCTACAACCTTGTGTGCCCACCCAGGCTAACCTGGGTTTCGCAGCCTCGGCACTGTTGATATTTGGGGTTACGTCATTCTTTGCTGTCCTGTGCCTATAGGATGTATAGCAGTATCTCTGGCCTCTACACATTTGATGCCAGTGCTATGTACCCTCTACTCCTGTTATGATAATCACCAATATCTTTAGACATTGCCAAATATCCCTTGGGGTTCAAAATTGTCCTCAGTTGAGAACCATTGGGCTAAGATGACGTCCAAATACTTAGTAAAAACTATTCATCTTTTTTTATGTGTGAGGAGGATTCTGTTTTTCTGCAAGTGTGATTTATACGGATCAAGTGAGAGAATTCATAAAAGTGCTTTGAATGAAATTACACAGTTGTTTAACCTTATATTGGTATTTTTCATTTTAAAATGCAGTATAGCATTTGGTCCTAGGATGGCCTGGGAGTTCCCATTCTCTAGAACCACGTTCCATGCCTCCCCTTCATCAAGACCCTCACCTTTTGGGGGGTAATCGACTGAGGGTTCATAGACCCTTAAGGGATCTAAGATAGAGTATTTCTGTAATCCTATGTATTTTATTTGATGCAGTTAAAAATATTATTCTATTATTCTGAGGGGTCCATAGGCTTTACCACCCTGCCAAAGAGGTCCAAATGTTAAGAATTAACCAAACTTCAACCTGTCCATCAGTGAATGTTCATAGAGTGTTTACAGTAGTGGTTTGGGCAGAAACTGAGGTGAACAAGGCATACCTCTCTCAAGTCAATGTACCCAGCTCCTAGCTGATACCCTGATCCTCCAGGGTAAGGCTTAGTCCTTGCTGACTAAGCCCTTCTGTGGCTATTTCTGCTTCTCTAGCTTGCTAGTGCCAGCCAGCTGTGCTTACTTACCAGGTCTCCAGGGTGGGGCATTTAGGTCTTTCAAGGCTGTCTAGGCAAACCTGGAGGCTAGGAGAGTGGTTCCGTAGGGCTTCTCCCTGGGAATGGTAGAGATGCCATCACTCTCCTACGAGTGATTGAATGTGTGTGTCTTTGGGTGTAATTGTGGCTCAGGATCATCGTATGGCATTTGGGCTCCTTTATAAGAGGTAGAATTCTACAAGCTAATACTAGCTAACAACCCTTGTGATCACCTCCTGGAGGCCACACACTCATATTCAGACGTTTACCTCTGATATTTACATCAGCTGTGTGAGGTAGGCATTTGAATTCAATTTTACAGGTGAGCAGACTCAGGTCACACAGCTAGTTGGAAGCAAAACAGTTTCAAATTGCAGAATCTAAAGCCCACGTTCTTTCCACTATTTTATGCTGCCTGCCAGTGTTGGAGACAGGGCAGAGAATGTACTGGGGACTGTTCTAAAAAACTGAAGGTCCAATTATAAACTGCCCCACAGGAATATCACAGAACATGCTGGGCTCTGGAAGGGCTTCCTGGACCACAAGGATCTTTACGTTCCTTCAGTTCCTTAGTTGGGTTAGAATGACCAGCATGGACCAGCCTCCCACAGACCCACACTGCAGAACTGGCAGCCTTTATCCTGCGCCGTTCCAGACTCCAGTTGTATACCCTGCAGGTTGATGGAGAATCCAGTCTGGTTGGAGATGAGCATCTGCTGCTTGAAGTGTCTGGAGAATGGCTGTGGGTTGCATCCTCATGACCTTAGTGCTGATAACCCAAGATAAATCTGCCCCCAGTTTTTTAAAGGGGGAAATCTATATAGCACCCATTCCCTGAAGAGTTTTTCCCTTAAGATACACATATCTTGCTCATAATACACCAGGTTTCAGCAGCCAATCACCATGATGGGTTGGTAAGAACTGGTATTGAGACGTAAATAACTATTGGAACTAAAAGAAAGTACAGTTAAGGCAGGCATCAGACATCTTCGTCAGCTCTTTCCAAGCCTTCAGAGTCACTGACCAACTGTGAAATGCACTCTGCTGCTTTGTGGGAGACTGAACCATTACAGCATACTTCCTGTTGGTGTTTATTGAAAGGGATCTTCTTATAGGCCACAACAGCATTTACTGTATCTATCTAATCTATCTTCATCCCACTCCCCCTTCCAAGCAGAATTTAACAATACTGTAGTACCTAAAGTGGGGAATATACAAAATAAGGGACAGAATAATTTTAGAGGTAGTTTCTCCCCCAAATACTTAAGCAATCAACCTATAAAGCACATCTTTTTGGTCCATAATCATTCCCCCCTTCTCCCCCTATCCCTCCCCCCACTGTTGTTTTGGCAAATGGACATTTTAAGGCAGATGCTGCATGCATGAAGTTCTCATTGCGTGAGGAAATAGAGGAACACACTGTGGAGGGAAACGTGAGGATTGTTTAATACTGCGGGAGTGAAACGGCTGGCTCAGCTCTCTCTGTATGGGATGGGTGCTCACCCAGCAAAGCTGATGCATGGCCACCACAGAGACCATGCTTCATCGGAGTTCAGAAGCACCTTCTGTAGAGGAAGAAAGGCCCGTGCTCCTCGTACTCAAAGCGGTGGACCCACAGTGGTTGGAAGCTCTGAAGCGATGCTAGGATGGAGCCACCCGTCCACACCGCAGTGTCTCTTTCGGGCAACACGTTTACCTGGGGGGTGTCATTAGGACACATGCTGTTCAGCTCCTTCTGCAGACGGTTAGGGAAACCACTGAGCATGCTGCTCCCCCCACAGAGTAGGATATTCCCCATGAGGTCTCGTTTGAGGGCGATGTCACACTTGTTAAGGCAGGACACTGTCTGGGTGTGGAGGCCCAGCTGCATGGACTTGATCAGAGAAGGCTTGAAGAACATTTCTGAGCAGAGGAACCTTTCCTGGCACAGGTATATCTCCTGCCCATCCGGCAGGGTGTACTGGATCGTATGCTTAGTAGCTGGGACTTTCTTCTCTTCAGTGGGGTCCAGGGCCACAAAGCAGCATTTCTTCTTGATGTCCTCCACAATGCCCAGCTGGTCCTCAGTGAAGTGTTTCCCCGAATTGTTCATCAGGCCCATCAAGTAGGTTGTCAGGTCAGAACCCGCATAGTCCAGCCGTCCGGTGATGCTGGGCAAAGGATAGCCCTCGTAGATGGGAACTACGTAGGAGACACCGTGGCCGACCTCCACAACCAGGCCGGAGGTCCTTCCGTAGGAGTACATGGACAGGCGGGACTGGTAGGCGATATGCATTGCGGGAGTTTTGAAGGTCTCAAACAGCATTTCAGCATACTTCTCTCTATTGGTGTGTGGGCTCAGGGGTGGGTCTGAAACCAAGACCGCGTGCTTCTCTGGGGCAATCTTCATCTCTTGACGGAAGAGATAGTCCCAGATATCCTGCACTGTATCCCAGTCCACGATGATGCCATGTCGCAGAGGATTAATTAGCTTGAGACGAACCTCTGGGTTGACAAGCTCCTGCCCCACGAATGTCTCCTTGCGATTGTCCCCGGTTTTGGCCGTCTCCATGTAGGGTTTGCCCACTGTGGATGAGATCACGTGGGTGGGCTTTGGCAGCCCGGCAAAGCCACATTTACAGTAGCCCGTGCCAAGGTCCACGACCACTGCTTTGGTCGACTCTAGCTTGGACTTATTATTGACCACAGGTGATTTCGTAGGTTCTTCCGGCTCTGAATGGTTACGGCGAACCCGCACTGCCCGCTTCGCTGGGCCGTCCTTTAAGGAGGCAGTCTGGAGGACCTGTGTCTGCAGGGAGGCCTGTTCACCCATTCTCTCGGAAGGCCCAGCCCCTATGATTGCCGCCTGTGGAGCCTACATGCTCTCAAGAGCTGTTTTGCTCTCAGAAATTTCCTCAATCCCACTGGCCTCAAGGCCTGAAAGGCTTAGAAGGCAACTTGAGAATTTCCCCAGTGATGACATCACTGATTATGACATAATCCAGTGTCCCAGGGCTTTTAGGCTTACTGGGAACCTTTGTCCTGTGTTAGGGTGGATTTGAAAGCGTTTTTAAAGTGACTTACTTTTTTCTAAATTTTTTAATAAACGAGGTTTATCCAATCAATTAATATTTATTGAGTGCTTGCTATGTGCAAGGCAGGCAGCCGTGAAAAAGAAAGACAAAAATCTCTGCCCTTGTAGAGTTTACATTCTAGTCAGTGGGGATTGGGGAGAGACAGACAATAACCAAAATAAATATATGTTAGAAGATGTTAATGGCAAAAGAGAAAAGCAAAGCAGGGAAAGCTTGGGGGAGGGTGGCTGTGTTCATGTGCCATGTATTTTTCTCCCTGAGATGGTGACACTTGAGTGAGGACCTGAAGGAGGTGAGGGAGAGTGCCACGTGTATGTCGGGGAGCAGCAGGTGCAGACGATTGTGGGTTAGAGCAGGGTCTGCAAACTCAGGCCTGCAGCCTGTTTTTTTTTGTTTTTTTGCAGTACGCGGGCCTCTCACTGTTGTGGCCTCTCCCGCTGCTGAGCACAGGCTCCCGACGCACAGGCTCAGCGGCCATGGCTCACGGGCCCAGCCGCTCCGCGGCATGTGGGATCTTCCCGGACCGGGGCACGAACCCGTGTCCCCTGCATCGGCAGGCAGACTCTCAACCACTGCGGCACCACGAAGCCCTGCAGCCTGTTTTCTAAATAAAGTTTTATTGGATCACAGCCATGCTCATTCGTTTATGTATTGTCTATATTTGCTTTTATGCTACAAGCTCAGAGTTGAGTCATTGCAATAAGTACTGTATGGCCTAAAAAGCTGAAAATGACTATCTGGCCCTTTACAGAAAAGGTTTGCTGCTTCCCAAGTCAGAGGATTCCAAGAAGACCAGTGTGGCTGCAGTGGAGAGAGCAAGGAAAAGTAGAGATGGGAGAAGGGGTCGGGGAGGGAGAGCAGCTCAGGTTAGGCCTCATAGGCCATTAATAGGACTTTGGCTCTAACTCTGTGTGAGGTCAGAAAGCACTAGAGAATTTTGATCAGATAGTTGACACCATCTGATTTAGATTTTAGCAGGACCAATGGCTGCTATGGTGAACATGCCAAGCACTTCTGTCCCACTTATTTCTTAGGGCAACCTGCAGAGGAATTATTTTTGGACACATATTTGCACACATACTCCTCCTTTGTCCAGGTCATTGGGTTGACAATGAAATTAGACCCTACAGTCCCACTGATGAGAACACTGAGGCTCTTGGGTACATAGCCCACCCAAGGATATCCAGCCAGCAGTGCCAAGTTCTGCTGACTGCGACTTCTTCCCAGAGGTGTCCCTTGATGCGACCCAACATGTGTCTCTGAGGCTGCTTGGCCACTGTATCACATGCCATCTCTGAAGTTGGGCCTGTTGGTGCTGACACCCACTGCTCTCAAAGTGCCCAGGATCCATCCTTATGTTATGCAGCACCGTGCTCTTATTAAAGAGGCAGTCACTACAATTGTGGGCTTTCTCCTTTAAGGAAGTTACTGGGGATGCTCTTTACTCCTTTTGGGATATGAGAGAAGAAAAGGACCAAGTCCAGTTTCATGAGCCTTGTGACTATGTGATAGGGGCAGCTTCTTGGTTCAATGGGTAGAGGAGGAGATGGTATTGAATTTTGAAAGAAGAATAAGAAAGTACTTTTCTCTATGCCTGGCTGCCTGAGAAATAGCTTATTTACCTCTGCTTTTCAGGGGTTTGCATGGCCAACTTGGATTGTCTGACTTTATTTCAAGAGAACTTGTATGACAACCAAAGGTGTATTTAGTTTAGAATCATCCATTTTCTTTCTCCTCAACCCACCTCTTGATTTCTGAGAAATATGCAGCTGCTTAGTACATTTTTACTGCCCTGGAGTCCTGTAAGAGCCTATATTAGTTTCCTATTGAGACAGTAACAAATTACCACAAATTTAATGGCTTAAAACACAAATTTATTATCCTGCAATTCTGGAGGTTAGAAGCCCACAGTCAGTCTTAGTGGGCTAAAATCAAGGTCTCAGCAGGGCCTCGTTCCTTCTGGAGGCTCTAAGGGATAATCCTTTTCCAGCCCTTAGGTGCTGCCTACCTTCCTTGGCTTGTGGCCCCTTCCTTCATCTTCAAAGACCTCTCAGACTTCTGCTTCCATTGTCATATCTCCTTATCTGAACTTGACCCTCCTGTCTCCCTCTTCTTAAGAGACTTCTGATTACTTTGGGCCCACCTGGATAATCGAGGGTTGTTAATCTCCCCATTGCAAACTTCTTAGCTCACATCTGCAAAGTTCCTTTTACCATGAAAGGTAACAACATAATCATAGGTTCCAGGAATTCAGATGTGGATATCTTTGGGGAACCATTATTCACACTCTGTCACTCAACCTGTGCATACCACTTCACTAAGACACTCAGAGCCTGACATGCTCTGTTTCACAGGCTCCTCCCCCACTGCCCATGCTTGCTGTCCTTGGTGCTTTCTATCATAGGTGGGAGAGGTGCTGTGCTAGCTTAAGGCCAATTGCTCCATCTAGCCTGTAACGTCCATGGGCACAGGGACTCTCAGGGTCCATCCCCACATCCTTCAGGCTAAAGCCAATGGTCACATTTCACTCCTTTTACTTCACCTCTCAGGATTTTGCATACTTGGATGCTGTCTCCTAATGGAAACCCTTTTCCCCTTAGCTGTCACGTCACCCTTTGTGACCCTTCTCTCTGGGTCAGCACACAGTGATATCAATGATGGAAGGATATAGAGACTGTTGGCACACTGCACCCAAAACCTCCACTGCCTGGCACCCACAACCCTGCACACCTGTCACCAGCCATTTAAGGCATATGTGGGCTCCTGGGGGTCTCTGGTGAGGTCCCTCTAGGTAGAGACACTCTATGTTGCTCATGCTTTCTTAGGCTGTATTTTCTCATGGGATAACACCTACTTTTGCTCCTCTGGCCCAAGACCAAAAATACCATGAGATCCTTCTTGAAAGCAACGCTGAGGCTCTCCCCTAATGTGGAAAAAGAAAACATGAAAAAATTAGACCAAGAAACACATTTCTCCCTGAGGTGGTATCCTTGCTCCTAGCTTTGTTTTTTGGGACACCACCCACCCTTGACCTTTGGAGGAAAGGTGAACCAGGCCCTGTAATTTTAGCAGCTAAGGAGGGAAGAAAGAGAATCTAGTAAGGAAAAGGCCAAAGTACGTTTCTTTTCACGAACGCAGATTCCTAGATCCCACCCCCACTTTACTGAATCTGCATGTTTCGAGCCTAAGACTGTTGAGACCTAGGAATCCAACTCTTCAATATGTTGACCGTTGGGAATCTCTGAGTCAAGCTCCCAGCAAAGAAAAGAATTCCTTGTTAAACAGACATGAGCCTCATTCCCAAAGCTCAGCCCTCAGTGTGATAACCCCAATACTAAGACTAACCAGTTTCCTTGAGGTGGAAGGGAAAGGAGCTGTCTTCAGAAGGTGGAGACACTCTACTGAGGACTAAACCTAGATCATTTCTCTTTCCCGAGCTCCATAATCCACAGCCTAGTGGCCTCTGGACATCTCTAAGTCAGCACGCCCCAAATGGAACTCATTGCCTTCCCCCGTATAACCGCTCTTGCCCCTGTATCCTCTGTCTATATATGAGGAGCCCTACCATCCACCTAGATGCTCAAGCCTGAAACCTGGAGGCAGCGGATAGGGATCAATCTGATGAGGGGATATAGCACTATCAAAATCAGGTTCGACTAACATCTTGAGTAGTTTGCCCAAGCTCATACAGATTATAATAATGGAGCTAGATTTGAACTCAGGTCTTCTGAGTCCAGTTCCTTACTCCTCTTTCTATTCTGTACTGTCTTCACACAAGGAGTGGAAGAAGAGGAGGCTTAGGGGGTCCACGTGCATTGCCTTTAAATAGCCTAAGTGTTGTCACATGGAAGAATTAGCTTGCCTTGCACAACGTCAAAAGTAGACCCAAGACCAATTAATGGTTTCTTCAGAGAGGTACAGATATCAATCCAATGTGAGGAAAAGTTTGTCCCTCACAGCTGTCCATGCCAGATCAAGTGTCTAATCCTCAGGTTCTGTGATTTTGAGATCCCACCAGTGGAACTTGGTGGTGCTCATAACTGAAATCCTTATAAAGTTGTTTCCCACATAATCCAGTTCCCTAGTGCCATGTTCCAAAAAACAATTCAGCAAACAGAAATTCCCATGAGTTCTTTATTAACATTCTTATATGTTCCACAGCAGTATTTCTTATGTCTTAAAAATCCCTCTTTTCTTTCTTATCAATGTCACCTAACCCTTCAACTACTTCTGCTGTTATTAAGTTTCCCAGAAAACTTCCTTGGCCCCAGTTGTTTCTCTTCCCCTTTTCCTCCTGTTTCTTTACCAAAGCCCTAATCTGTCTTTTGTTTTAGAGGGGGGACAGTTTGGCACAGAGGACCCTATGGGAACCTAATGAATTTGTTTGTTCTGTATGACAGGCCATCTTTGCTTGGGCAGAGGAAAGGGATTCATCCTTCCCTCTTCCTCATTCCCCACATCTAATCTTCTAATGTAAATGCAATGCTTCAGGCTAGACATGTCACAGAAGCCTATGAGAAAGGGTCTCAAATGCTAGACTAGAAGCTTGGATTGAATTGAGGACAGTTGAGAACCAACCAATTAGATTAGGTTCTACTTTCTGAATTTCTTTAGAACCTGTCCCTTCTTTTTTTCCACACTATCACAGCCCTAGCTTAGGCCACCTTCAAGTTTTACAAAAATTTCTTCAACATCCTCCTTTTAGATCTCAGAGTCTTTTCCCTCCATATTACAGCTAAACATGAATCTTTCTAAGATTTTGTCCTGGAAACCAAATCTGACCACTCCCCACTTAAAGGCTTCATTGGCTCCCCAGCTGTGGTCAGTTTAATCTAAGCCCTTACCTCTAGAATTTGGGGTCCGCCCTAGTTGCCCCCATGACTGCCGTAACCTGATGTATTTTTCCAAACACCTTAACTACTGGAAGCTCCCCACCATGCCTCCCTCTGAGTGTCTGATCAGGCTGTGCTCTCTGCTTGGGATGGCTTTCCCTCCTCTTAGCTGCCTGACAAGTATCCACTTATCTTTCAGTACTCTACGTAGGCAGCACCTCTCTGGAGAAGCTTCTGACTCCCTCCCTCCTTTGTGCACCTCTGTTCTCCCAATAGACGTCCACCTGCAAACTCCTCTGCATCCATTCATCTTCTTCCCAACTAGACTGGGCACTGCTTGTGGCCAGGTTTCTATCATCAGGGCCTACACACTCTTCAAGGTGACCTGGTACATTGGATTTGGAGGAACTTGGGTTAAAGTACAAAAACTCCAAGAGCTGTTTGCTCTTGGGCAAGTCATTTGCATTCTGAGCCTTGATTTCCTTAGCTCTGTCTACCTGCCAAGATGCTGTGAAGTGTCACGTGAGGTGCCTGCTACAGTGTTTGGCTTACTGTAGGGGCTCAAATATTTATCACCCTCTTGGCCAAGAAGCTGAGGAGGAAGAGGTGTTCAGCTAGTGAACGGGGGATTAGGAGTGAGGATATAAGGGGAGGGAGCAGAAACCTCTGAGACCCAAGTGTGGTTGGATTTCTAAAACTGTGCTGGCCACCTGCTCCGTCTGGGAGCAAAGTCGCGTTAGGCCGATGGGGGTGGGGCTGATAGGTCAAGGGCCTGCGAAGGCCAAGCCCTCCCTGGGCTGCTGGAATGGACCAGCCCGTGGTGACATCACAATCCTGAGGAGTTGCCAAGGCACTGCTGGAGGTGGACCCTCTTATTTCTCCCCATGGAGCTCTAGGATGTGGATGAGAGAAAGGTGAGCAAGGAAGGCAAATGGCGACGAGGAACAGCCCTAGCCCCAAGCCCGTGGGCACGGCTCAGGGGGACCCTGGAGAGGCAGGCACGCTGCCAGGTCCTGAGGCTGGCATCTGGGACACAAGTTCATCCACTCAGCTGAAGATGAAGCCCAAGAAGGTGCATAAGATCAAGGCACTCATCATTGACCTGGGCTCCCAGTACTGTAAGTGTGGCTACGCGGGTGAGCCGAGGCCCACCTACTTCATCTCCTCCACTGTGGGCAAGCGCTGCTCGGAGGCGGCTGATGCTGGTGACACCCGCAAGGAGGTGTACGTGGGCCACGAGCTGCTCAACATGGAGGCGCCTCTGAAGCTGATTAACCCGCTAAAACACGGCATCGTGGTGGACTGGGACTGCGTCCAGAACATCTGGGAGTACATCTTCCACACAGCCATGAAGATCTTCCCCGAGGAGCATGCCGTGCTGGTCTCCGACCCCCCACTCAGCCCCACCAGCAACCGCGAGAAGTATGCAGAGCTCATGTTCGAGACCTTTGGCATCCCTGCCATGCACGTGACATCCCAGTCGTTGCTGTCCATCTACTCCTATGGCAAGACCTCCGGGCTGGTGGTGGAGAGTGGGCACGGCGTCTCACACGTGGTGCCCATCTCCGAGGGCAACGTGCTACCAGGCCTGACGAGGCGTGCCGACTACGCCGGCAGCAACCTCACTAGCTACCTGCTGCAGCTGCTCAACGACGCCGGCCACAAGTTCACGGACGACCACCTGCACATCATCGAGCACATCAAGAAGAAGTGCTGCTACTCGGCACTCAAGCCAGAGGAGGAGCTTGGCCTGTGCCTGGAGGATCTGCATGTGGACTATGAGCTCCCCGACGGCAAGCTCATCACCATCGGCCAGGAGCGCTTTCAGTGCGCCGAGATGCTCTTCAAGCCCACCTTGGTGGGCAGCGACCAGCCTGGTCTCCCCGAGCTCACGGCCGCCTGCCTGAACCACTGCCAGGAGGCGGGCTTCAAGGAGGAGATGGCAGCCAACGTGCTGCTGTGTGGCGGCTGCACCATGCTGGATGGCTTCCCAGAGCGCTTCCAGAGGGAGCTGAGCCTCCTCTGCCCCGGGGACAGCCCCACAGTGGCTGCTGCTCCCGAGAGGAAGACCTCCGTGTGGACCGGCGGCTCCATCCTGGCCTCCCTACAGGCCTTCCAGCAGCTTTGGGTCAGCAAGGAAGAGTTCGAGGAGCGGGGCAGTGAAGCCATCTACAGCAAGTGCTGAGCAGTGGTGTCCCTACGGTCCAGGCCCATGGGCAGGCAGCCACAGACCGCTCTGTACACATTTACAGAATTTCACATAAAATTTTAAGATGCAATGGCTCTTGTCTGGTCTGGATTTCTTGCTCTAGTGTGATAGCAGAAGGTGGTGGGGAGTTGGGTTTAGGCATATTAGCACCTTCTGCTCTGCTGGGTCAGGAGCAGCAGGGGGGTGGGGGAGGGTCACTGGCCCCTCCCCCTCTCCTCTCCCCATGAGGGCAACATCATCATAGAGCCCAGAATGTGGCTTCCTGTTCTATTAGCTCTTCAAGGTTCAAAATCCAATCCAACAGACACTCAGACTGCTTGCTCACCCATGGACCAAGGGGGAAACAAAAGCTCAGATTAAGAGACTAGCTTGGGTCACAGTTAAGTGGTGGGTGGGAGACTCACAACTAAGTGTCTGATTTCCATCTCCTGTTTCTACCCCTGATGGTCACCTGCCTGTAGCTTTGTCACTGCTTGACTGCCTCACTAGCCAACCCTCACTGCCTGCCCCCTTCAAAGGAACAGCCCATGGGTGTCTCCTGAGTGGGAGGGGCCATTTCTACCCATCGGGGGCCCTCTCCCTTTAGACACCTGCCAAAGTTGCAGCTATTTTTAGAGTCACAAAAAGCCACTGAATCTGGAGGCTGTTAGAGAAACCAGAGGCCATTTAGAAATCATGTGGTTCTCTCCCTCCTGTAGAGTTGGGGAAACTGAGGACCAGGATGGAGGGGGCCATGTCAGTGGTTAAGCCTAGGTTTCCTGACCCAGGTCATGATTATTTCTAGAAGGGCAAACATGGTTACTTTAGTTTGGAATGCTATAGCAAAATACCACAGATGGGGGGGCTTATAAACAACAAATCTATTTCTTACAGTTCTGGAGGCTGGAGGCCAAGATCAGGGTGCCAGCATGGCCAGGCTCTGGTGAAGGCCTTCTTCCGGGTTACAAACTCCTGACATCTGGCTGCGCTCTCACTTGGTGGATGAGATGAGGGGTATCTCTGGGGCCTCTTCTATAAAGGCAGTAATCCCATGCATGAAGGCTCTGCCCTCCCAAAAGTCACCTTCCAAAGGTCTCCACTAATACCATTACTTTGGTTCGGTTTTCAACATATGAATTTGGAGGGAGGGGTGGGGGATTGGGAGGGTGGAAGCAAACATTCCACCTATAGCAATGGTTCTTAATGGTTAGCAACCATTAAGCACTTACCAAACATCTACTATGGGTGAGGCCCAGAGCTGGAGACAGAAATGGCCAGAATGTGGCCCTTCCCTTGGGATTACACACAGCTAGTGGGGGATCCAGTGGACAGCCACATTGGTGGCTGAGCTCAGTGTTCCTGGGGGTGGGAAGGAGGAGGCGGTGTAGTGGAAAGCTGCAAATGGAGAAGGAAGTGCTAGGCGTGGTGACCACTTAGTAGCTTTAGGGCTGAGGGAGAAGCCATTGAGTCTTGTGAGATTTCAGCTGGTGAATGACTGACTGCCTAGAAGAGGGTGGTTCCTGCTTCTTCTCCTCCCCCACCTCCCAATGGGGTCCATGACCAGGGGCCCATGAGCAGTTGTCTGTGAAATCAGACATTGGTGAGCTGCGTAATCTGATGGGCTATCAAATATCTGTGAGCCAACTCTTACCTTAGACAGAGAGTCCTGATTTGGGGGCATTCTGTGAGGCTGCCTCTGTCCCTGGCCTTGTGCGAGAGCTGCAGCTTTGGGAAAGAACCAGACAAGGTCTTTATCACCTAACGTCTTGCCATCTAGCCCTCCCTGTTGCGTAGAATTGGGTTTCTAGCCTGGAGTTTGAGTTCCTCTGGAGCTGACAGGGCCTTGGTGCTATGCAGGAACCTGGGCTCTTTCCTGTAGAGAGAGTTGCATACTGGAGGACTAGAGGCTGATGGTGCCAGTAGACACATTTCATTTGGCCAGAACAGTGTATAAATTTTTTTCTGGAATGTGAATTCTTTCAGTGGGGCCTATATTCTTGTGTTGCCAAAGTCTCTTCCACTTTGATGTCTTCACATATACCTGCTGCTTCAGCATAACTTTTGTTGTATTAGCCAGCATTCTTTTCTGTTGCTTGCAACCCAAGAACATTTGCTTAATACTTATCCTAAATATCTGATGAATTATAGAGAGGGAAATGGAGGCTTATAGAGGGGAAAGTGATGTGCCTCAAATCACACAGGCAGTAAATTAGTGCTGCATGTGAACGTTCTTCCACATGCTCGTCTTGACCATCTCTAAAAACCATGCCTATGTCTACCTTCCTGCCTCCACAATCCTTTCTTCCTCACTCCCCTCATTCTCAGCAAGTTCTCCTATCTCCACAGTCACAGTTTCAGTGCCCTGATCTCCTGGTCCTCTCCTCTAAAAGCATCCCTGTGTGGCCAATGGTATGAAAACACTAATCACTTAATCTCTGGTGACTCTTATAATTGAAATATTAAGACCAACATTTCATTTATTTCCCAACAGAAAAGCTACTACACATGAAGAATTTTTGTCACAGTATTAGAGAATGTTAGATAACACATTCACACTTTAGAGTGCAAACCTAAGCGTGTCAATTGGCCGTTGTTCTATATTCTCTTGTTTAGGTATTTGTCCCCGAGGTTAAACTTGAGCTTCTTAAGGGCAGGAACTTGGACTTCCTCATCCTGGTTTTCTCTGGGCCCAGTGCAGAGAAGTGGCATGGGGTGGGTGTTTAGTACATGCCCATGGAAATGACTTACTCCCAGTCAGTGAGGTAGAAGTTACAAGTATCTTTCCGCATTTTACAGGTGAGGACCCTGAAGCTTGTAGAAGTTAAGAATCTTGTCCAAGTTTACTCACCTGGTAAATCACAGTCTTGTGCTAAATCAAAGTTTTGTGATTCCAAAATGCATCTCTGCCCTTATCTCCTTTCTGCAAATTTTCAGTCTCTTTTACAAGAAAAAGAATACATATAAAAGATTCCTTTCAAGTAATAAACAACAAATATGATGTAATTTCATAATTATCCCAAGGCATAAAAGTTAAGAATGCCAATCTTTTAGCAAAGGAGAGACAACTTGCTTGAGACTTCCAGAGACATAAGTAAGCAAGTATTAGAGTGACATCATGTGGTAAAGTCCTACTAGTTAGACATGGCAAGAGGCCTGTTATCCTCACTGCCTGTCTGGGCAGCCTGATCTCTCTCCCCAAAGTGTATTACCAAGTTTGTCCTAAGAATTATCTGCATAAGGTAGGTTTAAGCAGTTCACTTCATTATAATACAAACCATTAATGGTGTTTTATTTGATAAGTGTTTTTTCTTTTTTTTAATCCTACATTTTCTTGTAATGTAGTGGTTCTTAACCAGTGGGGACAGGGAGTGTGGGGTATTGGTGATGCTGGAGCTAGCTCTTAACGGCTTGTGACAGCCCATTGTTAATATCAGGAATTTTGCAAGCCAGTTAAACCATGTTGGTAGCTTGAAATTGTCCAAGGTATAAGTATTACCTTTTTTTTTTTGGCAAGTAGGCATTTCTGTGTCTTTCAAGGGGATTTAGTTAGTGTATAATGCAGATGCACATTGCACACTAAAGAGGAGGGGGTAGTGGCTGAAACGGCAGATAAAAATTTCATGTTAAATTTTTCTGGCCCTGCCTCAAAAATAATTTTGCTTCCTCATGAAGATGCAGCTCTGTAAGGTCAGAATGCCTTTTACCACCTGTCCAAGCTCCACTCACCTTCAAGGCCCCTCCCAATGCCCCTTCCCACCACTGTGGCCTTGCACACCAGCCTTGGCTTTATCACCTGCCCAACTCAGCAAAAAGGACAGACTGTGTCTTTTCCATCTCTGTGTCATGGCTCAGGGTAGGTGCCCTGGGGAAAGTAGGCTCTATGTATTGCTCAGAGGCTCCTTAATTTGTATTTGCTTGTCCTGGACTTTTTGCTCTTTCCTCCCAGACCTCTGCAGAATTTCTAGGGTTCTCAGCCTTCAACCTGGCTGTCTGTCAGAATCATCTGGGGAGCTTTTAAGAAAGACCCATGCCCAGCTTCAGTCCCAGTTAAATCAGAATGTGTGGGGTGGAGTGGAAGAACCAGTGTGATCTCACAGGCCGCCAGTGATTCTGATGTGGGAACCACTGTTCTAGGGAAGCCTCAGGCCCCACCTAGTCTTTCATTTTCACAGGCAGAAATGCCAAACCTTTCAGGCAGCACTCAGTCTAGAAAAATGTTCTTTTCCTGAGATGGAACCTGAGAATCTGCCAATTTTCTGAGCCTTTAACATTCCAGAGACCGCTGCATGGTTTCTGAAAGGAGTTTCACCCCTCCTGGCTTCTGCATTTGCATAAATATGTAGAATAATAATTAGGATCTAAATAAGTCATAAAAGAAGCAATAGGACTATGCTTAGTGAGTTCTGGGAAAGCCAGGCCAGAAAGCAGTGCTTTACGGATGACCCTTGAGCAATTGCAGAGAGCCACTTCCGTGGTTTCAGGCAGGAAGCGTCCGGCAGAGAAAACCGTGAGGATGGGAACTGGATCAGCAAGACCTAGCATGAATGTAACCCCTCAACCACAACCTTGAGAAGCACCCCTCCCTCATTTTTATGGCCAAATAGATGGATATGGGGTTGAATTCTGCCAGGATCCCTTTCTCCCCCATCGCTAAAACAAAGGTAGCTTGGTACATTTCCATAGCTCTAAGCACTTTCTTCATCTTCTTGTGGCTTGAGAGGACCAGGCCTTTTCTCTACTTCTCACCCTGGTGTGTGCATGCATACCTGCATATACACAAACCAGTATGCGTACATGTACATGCATGTACACAGAGCATGCAGTCTCCTTAGAGGAATTTATTTCTTTGCGAAGGGGGGCATTAAAATGGAGGGCAAAGTTCTTGTCTTGGTCTTGTGGTTCTCAAATTTTGTTGCTTATTAGAGTCACTTGAGGAGCTTTCAAAATTCCTGATGCCGAGGATTTCCGGCTCATGGAGTCACCTTATTCTCTCAGGTCCTCCCTCTTACAACTAAAGGTCCCTGGACACTGAGAGAGATTCTCTCCTTGGCCAAACTCTAGCCAGGGTCGCCTGAGCCCTTTCTTAACTAAGCCTCAAGCTTGGCCTATAAAGACTGGAAAAAACACTAAATAGTTTCTAACAGCTCAAGGCTGCAGCCACAGGATGACCCTATGCCTCCTTAGAATGTCTGAGAAAATTCAAGGATGCCCAGAGAACTCACTGTTTGTTCAAGCCAACACCCGAAGGAAGATAGGCTCCCTGTCTCCCAGCCCCTGCGGGAGGGTAGGAGCCTAATTTCAGTAAGTGCCAGTTGGTTAACCCAGATGGGTTTCACAGAGACCAACCCTTGCTTCCTGCTTTTTTGTATTTTTTCACTTCTCTGACTCTCCTAAGCCCCTGCTTGACTCCCTCCCTATGCCTTCATTCTCCCTTTAAAATGCAGTCATCTTGTGACTTCCCTGGTGGCGCAGTGGTTAAGAATCCGTCTCCCAATGCAGGTCTCCCAATGCAGGGGACGTGGGTTTGAGCCCTGGTCTGGGAAGATCCCACACGCCACAGAGCAACTAAGCCCGTGTACCACAACGACTGAGCCTGGGCTCTAGAGCCCTCGAGCCACAACTACTGAGCCCACGTGCTGCAACTACTGAAGCCCGCATTCCTAGAGCCCATGCTCTGCAACAAGAGAAGCCACTGCAATGACAAGCCTGCGCACTGCAACGAAGAGTAGCCCCCACTTGTTGCAACCAGAGAAAGCCAGCGCACAGTAACAAAACCCAACACAGCCAAATATAAATAAATAAATAAATTTATATATTAAAAAAAAGAGCAATAGGAGCATCTTTTTTTTTTAAAAAAAAAATGCAGTCACCTCTGTATAAATCAAAGTGGAACTCTTTTCTCTCCTGTAACAGTATTTTACTGTCTAAAATCTGTTCTTACCACTTAAACTAATGTCTGGCTTTGTTTAACTTTGATAATATAACACACCAAATAAACATAGGAAGACTCCAAAAAGTGAAAGAAGTACTTGTAGGCAAGTTGTTATTATCTTTAGAAATTACTTATATTAACTATATTTTCTTATTTTTCATAAGACCCCCCAAATGCCAGAGCATCACAAGTTTAAAAAATAAGAAAATATATTTAATAAAATTGGCCCAGTGATGAATGGATACCAAATAGACAAACACAGAATCTAAGAAAGCACAGTTAGGACCTCCCTGGTGGTCCAGTGGTTAAGACTCCCTGCTCCAAGTGCAGGGGGCAAGGGTTCTACCTCTGGTCAAGGAACTGAGATCTTGTATGCCGCATGGTGCAGCCAAAAACAAAAAAACCAACAACTCTCTTTGGGACTTCCCTGGCTGTCCAGTGGCTGAGACGTTGTGCTTCCACTGTAGGGGGTGTGGGTTCGATCCCTGGTCAGGGAACTAAGATCCCACATGCCAAGCAGTGTGACCAAAAAATAGAAGAAAAGAAAAGAAAACACAGAGTGGGTTTCAGTGGGGCTGAATGGGGACTTGATCTCCCACTCCATCCTCCTGCGGCATGGAATGGGGTAACATGCAGTGGGGTATCGTCAGTGGGTCCAGCATTGCTGTACCTCCATCCTCATGCAGCAGCAATGAGGTGGAAAAAGGTGATGAGAGGTGGGGCTAGTTGGCACTTACCTCTCTCCTCTTCATTCTCTGGTGACGAGGGGGCCCAGTGGGGAGCTGATTTTACACGCCCACTTGGAGGCAAGTAATTTGTGGATATCGAGAAACTGATTATAAAGTTTATATGGAAAGGAAAAAGACCCAGAATAGCCAATACCACACTGAGGAAGAAGAAAAAAGTTGGAAGACTGACACTATCTGACTTAAAAACTTACTTAAATTACAATAATTAAGACAGTGTGGGATTGGTGAAAGAATAGACAATAGATCAATGAACAGTATAGAGAGCTCCAAGATAGACCCACACAAATATAATCAATTGATTGCTGACAATGGAGTAAAGACAATTCAATAGAGAAAAGATAATTTTTTAAATAGAGTTAGAACAATTGGAAATCCTTTTGCAAAAAAATAAACCTAGACACAGATTTTACACCCTTCACAAAAATTAACTCAAAATGGATCATAGACCTAAGCACAAACCTATAAAACTTCAAGAAGACAGCATAGAAAATCTAGATGACCTTGGGATTGGTGATGAAATTTCAGATGCAACACCAAAAGCACAATCCATGAATGAAAAAATTGAACTAATAAGTTGGACTCTATTAACAGGAAAAACTTCTGCTCTGTCAAAGACATTGTTCAGAGAATGAAAAAACAAGCCTCAGAATGGTAGAAAATATTTGCAAAACAAATCATCTGATAAATGATATGTATCCAAAGAACTCTTAAAATGCAACAATAAGAAAATGAACAATCCAATTAAAAAATGGGCAAAAGATCTGAACAGACACTTCAACAAAGAAGATATACATATGCCAAATACACATATGAAAATATGCTTATCCTTTATAAAAGATGCAAAATCGTACATCCACTCTAAAAGGCAATTTTTTAAAAACCAAGCTAAATGTATTCTTACCATATGATCTAACAATCACACTCCTAGATATTTACTCAATTGAACTGAAAACTTATGTCCACATAAAAACCTACACATGAATGTTTGTATTATCTCTACTCTAGTTGCCAAAAACTGGAAGCAACGAAGATATCCTTAAATAGGTTAATGGATAAATGGTGGTACATCTGTACAATGAAACATTATTCAGGAATAAAAACTATGGACTTTGGTTAATAATATGTCAGTATTGGTTCATTAATTATTACAAATGTGCCACAGTACTGCAAGTGAAAATGTGTATGGGTGGGTGGGGGTGGTACATGGAAACATTCTACGTTATCTGCTCAATTTTTCTCTAAATTTAAAACTGTTTAAAAATAAAATCTTTTAAACAAGCAAACAAAAGGCAATCTATAGCTTGGGAAAAATATTTGCAAACCATATATCCAGCAAAGGACTAGTATTTAGAATATGTAAAGAATTCTCAAAACTTAACAGTTAAAAACAGTCTAATTAAAAAATGGATGTAAGAAGTAAACAGACATTTCACTAAAAAGAATATACATGTCTTCTTTGGAGAAATGTCTATTTAGATCTTCCACCCATTTTTTGATTGGGTTGTTTGTTTTTTTGATATTAAGTTGCATGGGCTGTTTTTAAATTTTGGAGATTAATCCATTGTCAGTTACTTCATTTGCAAATATTTTCTCGAATTTTGAGGGTTGTCTTTTTGTTTTGTATACGTTTCCTTTGTTATGCAAAAGGTTTTAAGTTTAATTAGGTCCCATTTGTTTATTTTTGTTTTTATCTTCATTAGGAGGTGGATTGAAAAAGATTTTATCGCTATTTACGTCAAAGAGTGTTCTGCCTATGCTTTCCTCTAAGAGTTTTATAGTATCCGGCCTTATATCTAGGTCTTTAATCCATTTTGAGTTTATTTTTGTGTAGGGTGTTAGGGAGTGTTCCAATTTCCTTCGTTTACATGCAGTTGTCCAGTTTTCCCAGCACCACATATTGAAGAGACTGTCTTTTCTCCATTGTATATTCTTGCCTCCTTTGTCATAGATTAGGTGACCACAGGCACATGTGTTTATCTCTGGGTTTTCTATCCTGTTCCTTTGATCTATATTTCTGTTTTTGTGCCAGTACCACACTGTTTTGATTACTGTAGCTTTGTAGTATAGTCTGAAACCAGGGAGCCTGGGTCCTCCAGCTCTGTTTTTCCTTCTCAAGATTGCTTTGGCTATTCGTGGTCTTTTGTGTTTCCATACAAACTATAAAATTTTTTGTTTTAATTCTGTGAAAAAATGCCATTGGTAATTTGATAGGGATGGCATTGAATCATACAGATGCCTGAAAAGCACATAAAAAGATGCTCAGCATCACTAATTATTAGAGAAATGCAAATCAAAACTACAATGTGGTATCACCTCATACTGGTCAGAGTGGCCATCATCAAAAAAATCTATAAACAATTAATGCTAAAGAGATGTGGAGAAAAGGAACCCTCCTACACTGTTGGTGGGAATGTAAATTGGTACAGCCACTATGGAGAACAGTACAGAGGTTCCTTAAAAACTAAAAATAGAGCTACCATATGATCCAACAATCCCACTCCTGGGCATATATCCAGAGAAAACCATAATTCGAAAAGATACATGTACCCCAATGTTCAAAGAAGCACTATTTACAATAGCCAAGACATGGAAGTAACTTAAATGTCCATCAACAGAGGATTGGATAAAGAAGATGTGGTACGTACATACAATGGAATATTATTCAGCCATAAAAAAGAACAAAATAATGCCATTTGCAGCAACATGAATGGACATAGAGATTGTCATACTGAGTGAAGTAAGTCAGACAAAGATAAATATCATATGATATCACTTATATGTGGAATCTACAAAAGGGGTACGAATGAACTTACCTACAAAACAGAAATAGAGTCACAGATGTAGAAAACAAAATTATGGTTACCGAGGGGTAAAGAGGGGGGGAAGGGATAAATTGGGAGATTGGGACTGACATATACACACTACTATATATAAAATAGATAACTAATAAGGACCTACTGTATAGCACAGGGAACTCAATACTCTGTAATGGCCTATATGGGAAAAGAATCTAAAAAAGAGTGGCTATATGTATATATATAACTGATTCACTTTGCTGTACACCTGAAACTAACACAGTATTGTAAATCAACTACACTCCAATAAAAAGTTTTAAAAAAGGATATATAGTTGGCAGATAAGCACATGAAAAAATATTCAACATCACTAGCCATTAGAGAAATAAATGCAGATTAAAACCATAATGAGAACTATCACACATCAGAATAGCTTTTAAGAAAAAATGATGACAGCACCATAGCTGGTGAGGATGAGAAAGTAGGTCACTCACACATTGCTCATGGGAAAATGATACAGTCACTCTAGAAATCAGTTTGGTAGTTTCTTACAGAACTAAACATGTAACTACTGTATCACCCAGCAAATGCACTCAGACACTTATCCCAGAGAAACTAAAAGTTCTCTTCACACAAAAACCTGTACACAAATATTCATAACAGCTTTATTCATAATAACCAGAAACTGGAGACAACTCAGATGTCCTTCAATGGTTAAGTCAGCTGGTACATCCATACCAGGAAATACTACCCAGCCATGAAAAGGAAGGAGCTAATGAAACACCCAACAACTTGGATGAATCTCCAGGGAATTATGCTGAGTAAAAAAAGCCAATCCCAAAAGGTCACAGACTTCATGATTCCATTTATATAACATTCTTGAAATGACAAAAAAATATAGAGATGGGACTTCCCTGGTGGCACAGTGGTTAAGAATCCACCTGCCAATGCAGTGGACATTGATTTGATCCCTGGTCCGGGGAGATCCCACATACTGCGGAGCAACTAAGCCCGTGTGCCACAACTACTGAACCTGAGCCCTAGAGCCTGCGAGCTGCAACTACTGAAGCCCGTATGCCTAGAGCCCGTGCTCCGCAACAAGAGAAGCCACCGCAATGAGAAGCCCACGCACCGCAACGAAGAGTAGCTCCTACTTGCCCCAACTAGAGAAAGCCCGCACACAGTAACAAAGACCCAATGCAGCCAAAAAAAAAAAAATTATATATATATATATATTAAAAAAAATGGAATACAGATTAATGGTTACCAGGGTTAGGGAAGGGGTATGTAGGGAGAGCTGGGTGTAGTTATAAAAGGAAAATTCAAGAGATCTTTGTGATGGTGAAACTGTTCTGCATCTTGATTGTATAAGTGTCAGTATCATGGTTATGACATTATACTATAGCTTTGCAAGGTGTTACTTTTGGGGGAAAATGGGATCTTTGTATATTACTTCTTACAACCACCCCCATGAATCTACCATTATCTCACAATAAAAGTTTAAATGAAAATGAAGAGATAGACTGAGAAAAGAATCCTAATGCCCAGGCCACACTTTAGAGTGGTTAAATCGAAATCCCTGGGGGTGGGACCAGGTATTAGTATTTATCTTTAAGTTTTCCATGTAGTTTCAGTGTGAAACCAAATTAAAGAACCACTTTTTTAGACACCTGTGTGGAGCATGTGGCATCAGTGTAGAGGTGGTGGAGAGCTTCAGGGGTTGTACAGATAAACTTACACCAGCCGTGTGGTCTTGGGAAAGCCATTTAATTTCATTTAACCTCAGCCTCTTCATTTGTAAAAATGGTGACGAACTGTCCTTACAGTTCCCAGCGCTTTTCTGAAGATCAAAGAGAGAATGTAGGTGAGTGGTTTATAAATTGTAAAGTGCAATATAAATGTTCTGGTCTATGTACAATGTGTGTTGTATATATGTGCAAGTGTGTTTTTAAATATGTACAGAATACCTACTGCAGGCAGAAATCTTCATATTTATCTCATTTAATTTCATCAACAACCTGGCAATTAGGAATTGTGATCCTGATTTTACAGAGAGGAGGAGCAAGAGGCTCATAGAGGTAAATAGTTAACACCCCTGGTGTTAGGAGTATAAATAGATTATATTCCAGCAAAACTCCACTCACTGGCCATGGGTTTGCCTAACAGCGGTGGATATCAAGTCATTTAAGTAGGTAAGCCCCTACTTTCACTTCTAAGACACACAAACAAATAAAATTCCTGTAAGGGCAATTTTTGTTGAATCATCTGAGTAATAGTCCGAATTCTTCACTTCATTTGCCAATATAGATGAAGCTAGGTGTAAGAGAGGAAAACAGAAAAACAATTGAGAATAAGAAAGCACCTGGTTTCCAAATGATTTATTCCCAGCATGAAGCCAGAAGAGAGGCCACCTGGGGTAAGAAGGGCTAGTGGTGTCCCATTAGCAAGTGTTAAATCCCTCTTAATGCCCTTGTTTGATTACAAAGGTATTTAAAAATGCATTAAGTATGGAAAAGGTGATTCTGGCTGGCATCAGACTTCCACAAAATAAGTGCCAATGTAGAGGAGAGAAAGAAGCTCTCACCTTTTCATGTGCTTTTGTCATAAATTAAATTAATTACTGGAACATTTGTAAAAATAGAGTCTCAGAGGGATCAGTTCCAAATCAGAGAACTGAGACAATTATATGTTAAAAAGTCCACATATGTAACTGAAAATATCTTGGTCACTGGTATGCTTTTTGGATTAAGAGAATTACTTTATTGACTGGCCATGTGTGTGCAAATAGAGACCAAGTAATTCAACGTCTTCTACCGCCCAGATGGAGTTGGAACAAGGGATCAGCCTCAATGCTGGCCACCTGGCAACGTTTTTCTAATGATCTTCCAAGAATTTGGAGCTTTGCACAAACTAGCCACCATCTTTCCACCTCTGAATGATGTTTTTCCATTCACTATGATCTCTGTTTATGTGTGTAGATTCCCAAGTAAATTAGATGCTTAAGGTTTTAACTCAGTGAATTGACAGCAACTCACGGGATGAATTTTAAAACATGGGGGAAGAGAAAGGTAAAGACATGAGGAGTCATTTTGCAGCTTGTTCCTTTTCCTTTTGAAACCAAGAAGCAACCTTCCTACTGACCCAGGTCTTGGGGGAAGTGGCCGGATTCAGTCCTAACTTGAGGACATCTAAGACTTGAAAAAGTTGGACATGGAATTTTACCATTCTTGGTCTTATTTTCCTAAACTGGTGAAATGGTAATAAGAAACATGGTATGGGAAAACCATTTGGTAGTCTCGGGTGATCTTCTTGGCATTGGCCTGGGTCACTGGGCATTGGGGTCTCTGGTGGGGCACCTATCAGGACAGTATCTGCTTCTGTCTCCAATGGGTACTTCCCCTCTGCTCTTCTTTTTGCCCTCTTCCTAGCTATCAGGGAACACCTGGATTTTCTCACTGTCTCAATTCCTTTGCCATGCTGTTTCTTAGCAAGCAATTAGTAGCTTTCAATATTTAAAACTTTTGAAAAATCAGATTAGATGTAGGCTGTATAGTTCCCTATTATTAAGTTAGAAATACTAATATTGGACATTGGAGTCATCTTTCACAAACTGCAGCTTTTCTCAGTTTCAAAGCACCATTGCACCTCCCCTGTGGCATTTGATCCTTATAAGCAGCCTAGAAGAAAGTGGGGGGGAGTGGGTGTTGAACAGCATTCTCATTTTATAGATGAGAAAAGTGAGGCTCCAAGATGCATTGAATTTAATTATTGCACACATAGCACTGTGTCTGCTGCACTGGGGGGACATAAGGGACATATCATTCCGCACGCAAAGCATAGTAAAAGCTAACATGGCAGACGATCACCGTTCGCTGAGCACCCAACTTTAATTCAATACAGTAAACTGAACTGAGCACCCACCTGGTCCGGGCTCTGTTCTAGCCCCTGAGGGTGGGTGGGTGGGACACGAGGATGGAGTAGCCTTGCTGTCAAGTTATTTATGGTTTTGTTGGGGTAGGGTTGTCAGATTTAGTAAATAATGATAAGGATACTCTGTTAAATTGGAATTTCAATAAATAAGAAGTAATTTTCAGTATAAACATGTCGCATCCAATTTTATCTGGCAGTATTTTACATGGAGGAAAGTAGACTAAAAGTCTGAAACTATTGTGACAATAGTGGGTACTCTGGGAGGATTTCCTGGAATAAGTAACAGTTGAGTTGGGTCTTGAAGGCAGTAGAGGCCATAGAAAATCTAGTCAAAGGAGGCACAATAGAGTCTAGGGAGCTTAGGGAATGGGGTTATTTATCATTTTGGTCTCAGTTTCCTCATCTGTAAAATGGGGATAATAATAGCATATCTGTTGTAGGATTGTTGTGAGGATAAAATGGCTTTATATGTGTGAGGCACTTAGGACAGTGCCTGGCACAGAGTAACCGCTATTTATGTATCTGCTCCAGTGAGAGGTGACAGTGAAATTAACTAAGGCAGGGAAAAGCTGAGGAAGAGGAAGGGATTTGCCAGAGGGTCACATTACTGGACTCAACTGACCGGAGGAGCAGAGCAGTGAGGCAGAAGGTGGAGGGGAAGAGAAGTGACATACATTCCTAACAGGGGTGAGTGGGAAAAGCTGGAGCCTGGCAAGAGGTGAAGAGGAGCTGGTTTGGGGGAAAGTGACCAATTCCATTGGCACCTGAGTTTGGGGTGCCCACTCTAGGTGGAGAAATGTGGCTGGAATCAGGAAAGAAAGCAGGGCCAGGGGTAGAGGCCTGGGAGACTTCAGACTGGAGGTAAGGAAAGCCAGGGCATGAATGAAATCACCCAAGGACTGAATGAGAAGCGAATAAGAATGCTAAAGTTGTACCTTGCCAATGTTCTACTTGCAACTCATAGCTATTCTTAGTATTTAATGTAGTTTACACTCACTAAGGCAGTTTCATAAAAACCAAGGCAACCATGGAGGTCCCCCAAAGTTACAGACTTGCATTTATGGATGTGTGGACATGGGCTATCTCTGAAAGGCAGGCTCTGATGAGAACTGAGAGACTTGGAAATGGTGGGAGGAAAACTTACTTTTTAATTTATATCCTTTTATGCCTTTTGATTTTTCCTCCAAGTAAAAGTGCTATTTGAATGAAATTTATTTATTTATTTATTTTGCGGTACGTGAGCCTCTACACTGTTGTGGCCTCTCCCGTTGCAGAGCACAGGCTCCGGATGCGCAGGCTCAGCGGCCATGGCTCACGGGCCCAGCCGCTCCGCGGCATGTGGGATCTTCCCGGACCGGGACATGAACCCGTGTCCCCTGCATTGGCAGGCGGACTCTCAACCACTGTGCCACCAGGGAAGCCCTGAATGAAATTTATTTTTAAGAAAAGGAGAAAACACTAGAAATTTTGGTAACATAGTGTAAGAGCCTGAAAAATTGCTCTCATTTACATTTCATTCTTTCTTTAGTCATCCTGGAGTGGCTTTTGTGGAGATCTATGGTTTTGGTCATTTTCACCCTTAGGAACAAAGATTTATGCCTCAGGATGTGTCATGCCTTGCATGTGTCCATAGAGTCTTAGCTTAAGGAGAATATATTGCTCTAACCATTGCACACATTCTTCATTTCTTTCAGTGCCTGCTGTCTACATCAGTCTCTCTGTAGACTTGGATTGTGGGGACCAATAGTGAACACTGTATTAAAATTCATTTGACACCTGTTTGAGACCGGCCCAAAGTACCAGCCCAAGGTCCTGGTCCCCAGGAGGTGCACAGGGGTGAGTCACTTTGGGGACCTTGGATTTTCCCACATCTGGTAATGGACATAGGAGAAACAGATGAGAAAGAAAAATTTGTCTTTCTCCTGTAGTTACTACTGAAGTGTTCCAAACAAGAAATAGATAAGAAAAGGTCATGGACAACTGGGGAACTGAAACAGAAATGATCTGGTCAGATTTTTTTTAGATGAAAAAACAGGCTCTGGATTGGGAAGCAGCTTGCCCAAGGACACATAAGTGGCGAATGGAGGAGCTGGGACCATTGTGAGATTCCCCAGGAACTGGTCCTGCACTCTCTCTACAGCGTTGGAGATTCTGGTGCAGCTACATGCAGCTTGGCACATCCAAAGCCTTTGCACTGCTTTTTAATCCTTTAAGAATCACTTAAGGAAGAACAGACTTGTCTGCAAGTGCAAGTGACCTGGCAGGAGTGCACTCTTTGCAGGAACAATGTGATTGTGCTCCCTCTGCGGAGAGGAATGAGTCACCTCCAGTAATAGCCAAACCAGTTTCTCTCATAATACTGGGGGAAAAGACTCCACACATCAAAACCATATCTTCAGAAGACACTGGGGTGGTGCTCTGGCCTGAGTTCCCAGGCACCCTCTTTGGGCCCCAGCTTTTCCATCAGTGTTAAGGAGCTCACCTGGCCAATTGTATCTCACCAGGAGGTGCGATGGCATTAAAGACACTTCCCACAAATGGCAAAGGCTCACAGCTAGGTCAAGAACAAGCCAAGCCTTCTTGGTGAAGATGGGTACAGCAGGAAGAAGGTCATGGCAGAGAATAATAGGTTGCATTTACCAGCCTGCTTTGCAGCTAAGTGTGGTGTGGCCATGGGACTAAATTCAGGCCAATGAGGTGTGAATGGAAATGCTGTGTGCAACTTCTGGGTCATCGTCAGTTTAAAAGAAGATGTTCTGGAATAGCTTTCTCTTTCCTCTTTCCTTGAGCTGGAACATGAATGTGCTGTGACCTAGCTTTGACCATGCAGACAAGAATAATGCCCTTGATGATGGCAGAGCAATAGGATGGAAGGAACCATTGGGTTCCTCAATGGTTACATGGAGGAAAACCACTCACTAATCTAGACCTCAGGGCCATTAGTGACAGAAAAACAAATCTCCATCTCCTTTCAACTACAATATTTTGGGTGTCTTTTGTATATAGAAGCTTATCCTTTACGTTGACTTCAATGGACAGAGCACAATAGGATATGAGTGATATTTTGAGCAAAACTTCTTTTGGAAAATTACTGGATTGGGCACAGAGTTTCTCTGTAGAACTATTCCCCATGCCTTTTCCTTTCTGACAGTTTCCTAATTGAGCAAATCAGCTTTCTCATATGACCCTTATAATAATCCTGTGAACAGGGTTTTCTTTCATCTTATAGTTGAGAAAACGGAGACTCAGAATGGGGAGGTAATTTCCCCAAGATCACACAGTTAATAAATGATAGGACTACGATATAAACTCAGGTCTTTGTGATTCCAGAGTTCAGGCTCTCTGCTCTGTGGGACGCTGCCCCTCCCAATAAGCCAGAATCTGTTTCTGAATATAGTTGCACACTATGTCTTGGTGGTTTTAAAGCCTTAAGATCATAAGTAGAAAGGGCTTGGTTGTTTCATAAAGGTAGAGGCTGGCAGGAAGCTGTAATTTCGGAAAGTACCCAAATTGTAAATTACCGGTGCTCTGACAGTTTATTTACATTCCTGTTGTATGGAAACCAGACCATGTTTTTCCATAGAATCAATGTGACTTATGGTGACACACACCCAGGCTAGCTCCCAGATACCTGTATCACTCATAGCCTAGGTCTAGGTCTAGGGAGCAAGGAAAGAGAGTCATGGTAGAGATTATGATTCTCCAATGACCAGATGCCTCAGGCCCATTGTGCCCTACGCTTCTGGCCTGCTTTGCCTCCACCCGCCACTTCCCCTACATTTCAACTGAACCTCCCAACTCCTTAGTCTGGCTCATTTCATGTAGGAATAAATAAGAAAGCAACGTGGTTGATCAAATTTACACTAAAGTGATTGTTATCTAGGAAAATCTATGTCATTCAGTATGGTAGACTTAGAAAATTTGCTTTCTATTTAGTGTATTTAATTACAGCGTTATTGTGGCCTACAAATATACCTGGACCAGGCCGGGGAATTATGTTATTTTATTGAACACGTTTAATTCTTGCAAACAGATTAAGCTTCATATGGAAGGTTATAGGTAGTATCTTAAAGCAGAGTGAGGTGGGGAATCAATTTCAGAGGGCAATCAGATATATAGCTACCTGGTACAATTGCCAGAAGACTGGATGGCATTTATAGAGTTTGGAAAGCAAATGAATTATCTGGGAACACAAGAGCTCTGTGGCAAGTCTGCTTTGTTCTATATCAGTCAGAATTTAGTTCAGGAGACAGAGTTCATCCTGAATATACTTTTTTAGCAGGAAGAGATTTTAATGCATGTAATCTTACCAACTTTTGCTTACCAAAATGGTGATGAGTATTGGGGCAGCTGGCTCTGGTTCTGGGCCTCTGGGTATGCAGAACATTACAGAAATGACCCACTAGGAAAGCACCCACCGCTTAGGCCACCTGAGACTATTGAGTTCAAGAACCCATCACTGTAGCTTTGACCTTGGATAAGGAAGTGGGAATCATGAAGCTGCGGTCACTGTAGCAAGGCCAGTGCCAGTGCCACACCTACCTTTGACACACAGGAAGCTGAGCAGATGCTGGTGTCTGCTGCAGAAAAGTCTGCCATCCTCATGGTCATGCTTATATTATTTTTACCTCACCAAACTCAGACAAGCATATCTAATTGCATCCAAATAAAATTTGCATCCAGAACCTGCAGAGGAGTGCGGGAGGTGTAGTTTTAGCTTTCTAACCTCTGCCATACAGCAAGGCCCTCTAGATGTACCCTGTACAATAGAACTCTCTGTGATGAGGGAAATGTTCTCTCTGCATGGCCCAGTACAGTAGTCTCTACCCAGATGTGGCAACTGAATACTTGAAATGTGGCTAGTACAACTGAGGGACTAACTTTTTAAATTTTATTGGAATTTTATTAATGATTTAATTTTGAATCGCCACATATGGCTAGTAGCTAGGGTATTGATTAGTGTAGCTCCAGAAGGAGGGCGGAAGGGAGGCTGAATGAGCCAACCCACAGTATCCATAACACTGATTATAATCCTTGCAAATCACTGTGGAGGATAACCCTCATGGTCTCTATTTCTGCACCTGTAAGATGAGGATAACTACTTCCGAGGGTAATGTTACAATAAAGTAGCTGGGAAACAGCTTATGATTAGCAATACATTCAGGACCATGAACACCAGAGGGCTGGGATTAGGATGTAGTAGGAAAGATGATCCCAGAGGATAATTCACTTTACCCCAGATAAATTCACTTGAACCTAGGGTCTGGCACAGTACCCTTAACAACTCAAGGGCTTTACAAAGTGTACTTTTCCAGAAAGATGCTGATATGTGCTTGGCTGAACTTGGTTTCTCCAGTCCAGACCTCTCTCCTGAACTCCATATCCACGTATCTACTTACTGAATGGCTTCACGTGGATGCCCAACAGTCACCACAAATGAAACACATTTATCCATCCACCCATCTGTTGTCCATTTGTCTGTCCATTCATCCATATATCCATCCATTCATCCAAACATTCATCTAAACACACAAACATGTATTATATGCTATCATATGCCAGGTAATGAGCTAGGCACTTGGGGTGTAGTATTGAATAAAACATAATACTTCCTCTCTTCGAGCTTACAGCTTAACAGGAAATATAGAGAAGTAACAGAGAGTGGGGTAAGTAGAAGTACAGGGTGCAATGGGAGGACCTTGGAGGAGCATCAGCCCTATACCTGCAGGGCCCAGGCTGGGTCAGAGAAGGCTTCCTGGAGGATCAGAAGAGTTGTAGTTAGTCAAAATAGACAGAGGGGTACAACAAAAGCAGAGGCTCAGAGGCAAGAGAGAATGCAATACTTGCTAAGAACCAAAGATGTTCAGTATGAGTGGAGTATGTGAGGGAGTGGTGTAAGATGGGGTAGGAGAGGTAGATAGAGACAGATGATTCAGGATCTTGCAAGTCAAACTAATTGGACTTTATTTTAAAGAACAGGGGAACCATAGAAAGATTTTAAGCAAGATATTTGCTTTGGGAAAAAGCTGTGCTGTGGACTAAATTATGTCCCTCCCTCAAATTCACATATTAAAGCCCTAACCCCCAGTTTGGAGATGGGTCCTTTGTGAGGTAGATAGGTTTAGATGAGGTAATGAGAGTGGGCCTTCATGATAGGATTAGTACCCTTACAAGAAGAGACACCAGAGAGCTTGTTCTTACACTATCTCCCTGTCATGTGGGAACACAGAAAGGAGGTGGCCTTCTATAAGCCAGGAAGAGATGCCTCACCGGAGACTGACCTTGCTGGCCCCTCAAACTTCTACTTCCTTTCTCGACAACTCTGAGAAATTTCTGTTGTTTCAGCCAGCCAGTCTATGATATTTTGTTATAGCAGCCTGAGCTAAGTAATACAAACCCTCTGGTTGTAATGTGAATGAATTCTAGGAAAAGAAGTCTGGTGACAGGGAGATCATTGGAAGCAGGAGGCTGTCAAAGTAATTCTTTTAAGAGATGACTACCTGCATGAGGGTAGTAGCAGTGGGAGAGGAGGATATGGGGATACATAGAGATTTCTGATCTGGGCAATGGCTGTTTATTGGTCCTAAGGTAAGGAACACTAAAAGAAAAGTTGGTTTTGAGATGGGGAGCTGTGTTCAATTTTGGGTGTGATAATACATTCAATCTGTTGATCCCTTATTCTACTATGTCTAATAACTTCACTTGATCAACAAGTTTTGTAGTGGTCTTTTAGGGAGATGAGTCAGTGATTGAAAAGATTAATAACAGTAGTCTTTTTGAAGGTTTTGGGAGACAGAATAATGTTGCACCAAAGATGTACACACCCTGACTCCAGGAATCTGTGAATGTTATCTTACATGGCAAAAAAGGGATTTACATATGTGATTAGACATGGGGAGATTATCCTGGACTATCTGTGTGGGCCCTATCTAATCACAGAGTCATTAAAATGGAGAACATTTCCCTGTTGGGTCAGAGAGATAGGATGGAGGAAGAAAGAAAAGAGAGGGCTCCAGGACCACATGGCTTCACAGGTGAATTCTATCAAACATTTAGAGAAGAGCTAACATCTATCCTTCTCAAACTCTTCCAAAATATAGCAGAGGGAGGAACACTTCCAAACTCATTCTACAAGGCCACCATCACCCTGATACCAAAACCAGACAAAGATGGCACAAAAAAAGAAAACTAGAGGCCAATATTGCTGATAAACATAGATGCAAAAATCTTCAACAAAATACTAGCAAGCAGAATCCAACAGCACATTAAAAGGATCATACACCATGATCAAATGGGGTTTATCCCAGGAATTCAAGGATTCTTCAACATATGCAAATCAATTAATGTGATAAACCATATTAACAAACTGAAGGAGAAAAACCATATGATCATCTCAATAGATGGAGAAAAAGCTTTCAACAAAATTCAACACTGATTTATGATAAAAACCCTCCAGAAAGTAGGCATAGAGGGAACTTAACTCAACATAATAAAGGCCATATATGACAAACCCACAGGCAACATCATTCTCAATGGTGAAAAACTGAAAGCATTTCCACTAAGACCAGGAACAAGACAAGGTTGTCCACTCTCACCACTCTTATTCAACATAGTTTTGGAAGTTTTAGCCACAGCAATCAGAGAAGAAAAAGAAATAAAAGGAATACAAATCGGAAAAGAAGAAGTAAAACTGTCATTGTTTACAGATGACATGATACTATACACAGAGAATCCTAAAGACGCTACCAGAGAACTACTAGAGCTAGTCAATGAACTTGGTAAAGTAGCAGGATACAAAATTAATGCACAGAAATCTCTTGCATTCCTACACACTAATGATGAAAAATCTGAAAGAGAAATTAAGGAAACACTCCCATTTACCATAGCAACAAAAAGAATAAAATACCTAGGAATAAACCTACCTAAGGAGATAAAAGACCTGTATGCAGAAAACTGTAAGACACTGATGAAAGAAATTAAAGATGATACAAATAGATGGAGAGATATACCATGTTCTTGGATTGGAAGAACCAACATTGTGAAAATGACTATACTACCCAAAGCAATCTACAGATTCAATGCAATCCCTATCAAACTACCAATGGCATTTTTCACAGAACTAGAACAAAAAATTGCACATTTGTATGGAAACACAAAAGACCCCGAATAGCCAAAACAATCTTGAGGAAGAAAAACGGAGCCGGAGGAATCAGGCTCCCGGACTTCAGACTATACTACAAAGCTACAGTAATCAAGACAGTGTGGTACTGGCACAAAAACAGAAAAAGGAACAGGATAGAAAACCCAGAGATAAACCCACACACATACAGTCACCTTACATTTGATAAAGGAGGCAAGAATATACAATGTAGAAAAGACAGCCTCTTCAATAAGTGGTGCTGGGAAAACTGGACAGTTACATGTTAAAGAATGAATTTAGAACACTCCCTAACACCCTACACAAAAATAAACTCAAAATGGATTAAAGACCTAAATGTAAGGCCAGACACTGTAAAACTCTTAGAGGAAAACATAAGCAGAACACTCCATGACATAAATCACAGCAAGATCCTTTTGACCCACCTCCTAGAGAAATGGAAATAAAAACAAAAATAAACAGATGGGACCTAATGAAACTTAAAAGCTTTTGCACAGCAAATGAAACCATAAACCAAACAAAAAGAAAACCCTCAGAATGGGAGAAAATATTTGTAAATGAAGCAACTGACAAAGGATTAATCTCCAAAATATATAAGCAACTCATGCAGCTTGTATCAAAAACACAAACAACCCAATCCAAAAATGGGCAGAAGACCTAAATAGACATTTCTCCGAAGAAGATATACAGATTGCCAACAAACATATGAAAGGATGCTCAGCATTACTAACCATTAGAGAAATGCAAATCAAAACTGCAATGAGGTATCACTTCACACTGGTGAGAATGGCCATTATCAAAAAATCTACGAACAATAAATGCTGGAGAGGTTGTGGAGAAAAGGGAACCCTCTTGCACTGTTGGTGGGAATGTAAATTGATACAGCCACTATGGAGAACAGTATGGAGGTTCCTCAAAAAACTAAAAATAGAACTACCATACAACCCAGCAATCCCACTACTGGGCATATACCCTGAGAAAACCATAATTCAAAAAGAGTCATGTACCACAATGTTCATTGCAGCGCTATTTACAATAGTCGGGACATGGAAGCAACCTAAGTGTCCATTGACAGATGAATGGATAAAGAAGATGTGGCACATATATACAATGGAATACTACTCAGCCATAAAAAGAAATGAAATTGAGTTATTTGTAGTTAGGTGGATGGACCTAGAGTCTGGCATACAGAGTAAAGTAAGTCAGAAAGAGAAAAAGAAATACCGTATGCTAACACATATATATGGAATCTAAAAAAAAAAAAAAGTTCTGAAGAATCTAGGGGCAGGACAGGAATAAAGACTCAGACATAGGGAATGGACTTGAGGACACGGGGAGGGGAAAGGGTAAGCTGGGATGAAGTGAGAGAATGGAATGGACATACATACACTACCAAATGTAAAATAGAGAGCTAGTGGGAAGCAGCCACATAACACAGGGAGATCAGCTTGGTGCTATATGTCCACCTAGAGGGGTGGGATCGGGAGGGTGGGAGGGAGACGCAAGAGGGAGGAGATATGGGGATGTATGTATATGTATAGCTGATTCACTTTGTTATACAGCAGAAATTAACACACCATTGTAAAGCAATTATACTCCTATAAAGATGCTAAAAAAAAAAAGGGAAGGGCTCAGTTTTTCATTGCTGGCTTTGAAGATGTAGGAAGGGGGCCACAAGTCAGGGATTGTAGTAGACTCTAGAAGCTGGGAATGGTTCTCAGCACTTGGGCAATGGGTGAATATTGGTTCACAGAACCTGTAAGATAATACATTTGTTTTGTTACTACATTGTGGGTAATTTGTTGGGGCAACATAACAACTGAATACAGGCCTTCACATGCATGGTTTGTAGGTATGTCAGTCAGGGTACAGTCAGGAGCTTAAATCACACTAGCAATTTGAACAAATTTATTATAAAGAATTATCAACTAGTAAAAGGTGATTAACAAATAAAAAGAGTAAGATAACTCTAAGGAATATCAGAATAGAAACTGTAGGGTGCAGCTACTACCTCTAAGGCTGAGAGAAAGTATCAAGGAAGGAGTAAACTTGGCCAGATGATTTTAAAGAGGTCTTGCAAGGAAGGTAATTGATTGGGATGGTTTAGAGTTTATGGCATAATAGGTTTGGATCAGTGCATGAAACAAAGCAAAGATCTTGAAGCAAGCCTTGATAAGCAAAGATCCCAAAGCAAGTACTGGTAAGCAATTATTAATCCTGATGAGTAAATAATTTTAGTTGTTTTGCATTTTAATCTTCCAGGAGTAAAGCATTTCCTGGAACAAAAAGCTGAATTATTTTTGCTTGTTCTCAGTGTTGTTTAGCATAACGATGGAAAAATATTCAGGTTTCAGTATTATTTAATACAGATAGAGAAAAATATGTTGGTTTAAATTCTCATTACTTTGCAATTCTAATAGGGGGAAAAAGATACCTTCATTGTTGTTTAAATTTTTGTTTCATAAATGAGTGGAATAGCTTTTCATGTATAGTTATGTGCGAACTCCTGTGAATTAATCATCTTTTTCTGATTCATCTGTAGGAATGTTGCATAAAAAGGGCATTAATTCCTTATCAATTGAGTTATAATTTTTCCCAGTTCGTCATTTGCTTTTGACTTTGTTTCTACCGTTTTTTTTGTTGTTGTTGTACGCGGGCCTCTCACTGCTGTGGTCTCTCCCGTTGCGGAGCACAGGCTCCGGACGCGCAGGCTCCGGACGCGCAGGCTCCGGACGCGCAGGCTCAGTGGCCATGGCTCACTGGCCATGGCTCACTGGCCTAGCCACTCCGCGGCATGTGGGACGTTCCAGGACCGGGGCACGAACCCGTGTCCCCTGCATTGGCAGGCGGACGCTCAACCACTACGCCACCAGGGAAGCCCTTACCTTTTATTTTGATACAGAAATGTCTATATTGTCCTACTAATTAGTCAATTCCCTTTAAGATTTGTAGGTTTCAGGTAGTGCTTTAAAATGGCTTTTCATACACATCAAATTGTTACCTGTGCTTACCCTACCACTTCAGGCAGTGAGAGTATAGAGGGATGGAAAGAGTGTTTACATTTTGTGATTTATACATTTATGTGTTGTTTAAATTATTAAAAGCACGCTCTACTATTATACTTCTAAAATAATTTTAAAGTATAGAAATGCTTTTCCTACTCCAAGATGATAATCTTCTAGAGCTTTTTAGGGTGATTTTCAAAAGACATGCTTATTTATGGAGTTATATCCAGTTTTTCCTCCCAAATGCCTAGGCAATTGCCCTTTGTTAAAACTGCAGTGATTTATAGATTTAGAGAAAACTGACATCTTTATTATTATGTATCTTTCAATCCTAAAAAAAGGTATCTTACTCTCCTAAAACAAATTTTCTCTCCAGTCTTCTTTTAAGTCCCTAGGTAGAATTTTAGAAACTTGTGATTTCTGTGTACTTACTTTTTTACTTAGCTACTTTATTTTATTACCTTATCAGTTAATTCTCTTGGCCTTTCTAATTTTCTTAACTCTCTGTCTTAGGCATGTAGTTTTATAGATAACATAGTATGTGGTTTCATTTTTGAACTCAATTTGAGTTTTTCATTTGCTATTTCTTTTTAACATCTTTATTGGAGTATAACTGTTTTACAATGGTGTGTTAGTTTCTGCTGTATAACAAAGTGAATCAGCTATACATATACATATATCCCCATATCCCCTCCCTCTTGTGTCTCTCTCCCACCCTCCCTATCCCACCCCTCTAGGTGGTCACAGAGCACGGAGCTGATCTCCCTGTGGTATGCGGCTGCTTCCCACTAGCTATCTATTTTACATTTGGTAGTGTGTATATATCCATGCCACTCTCTCACTTAGTCCCAGCTTACCCTTCCCCCTCCTCATGTCCTCAAGTCCATTCTCTACGTCTGCATCTTTATTCCTGTCCTGCCCCTAGGTTCTTCAGAACCATTTTTTTTTTTTTAGATTCCATATATATGTTAGCATATGGTATTTTTCTTTCTGACTTACTTCACTCTGTATGACAGACTCTAGGTCCATCCACCTCACTACAAATAACTCAATTTCATTTCTTTTTATGGCTGAGTGATATTCCATTGTATATATGTGCCCCATCTTCTTTATCCATTCATCTGTTGATGGACACTTAGGTTGCTTCCATGTCCTGGCTATTATAAATAGAGCTCATTTGCTAAGGATTTTATCCCACTTTCATTTAGTTCTATAGCAGATGTTTGTTCTGCTTCTATATACTTATTTCAAACAGACTGTCTTAGTCTGTTTGGGCTGCTATAACAAAAATACCATAGACTGGGTGGTTTAAACAACAGACATTGACTTCTCACAGTTCTAGAGGCTATGAAGTTGAAGATCAAGGTGCCAGCGGATTTGGTGTCTGGTGAGAACCTGTTTCCTGGTTCATAGATAGCCATCTTCTCGCTGTGTCTTCATGTGACAGACAAGAGAGACAGGAAGCAAGCTTTCTAGTGACTCTTACGAGGGCCCTAATGCCATTCACAAGGGTGCCACCCTATGACCTCGTCTAATCCTAATCACCTCCTAAAGGTTCCACCTCCTAGCACTATCACATTGTGGGATAGAGTTTCAACACAGGAATTTTGGGGAGACACAAACATTCAGTCCATAACATAGTCTCTTTTGAGTTTCCTTCCTTTTTATATCTTTCTTGGTAATCTACCTTACTACTGCCAACAAAACAAATCTGGTATTTTGGGTTCTACTAAATAACAGTTACTTTTATATCTCTTCAGATATAGGTTTTTGTTTAGATCTTCTGAGTTCTGTCCCAAAGTATTATCATATATTATTATTATTTCTACATTATGTAAAAAGATTTTTAAAAGGGCACCAAAATTGGGTGACAAGGTGGTCTAAGATTTCTAAGTTCCATTAAGCTCTTCAGATAAAATATACTAAATGGCTGTCATATTTTGAGTACTTATTATGGACTGGGCAATTCACACATGTTATCGAATTTAATCTGTAGGATATTTCTAGAGACGGCTATTATTATTCTCATTTTCACCTGAAGAAATCAAGTCTCAATAAGTAGGAAATGCCCAACTTCAAACAGGAAGTGGATTTAAACCATAGTCTCTTTCTACCAAGTTCCTATTCTTCTTGCTCCTCACATGCCTTCTACATCTTGAGAGAATAAGTAAAAGCTAGTTATGCAACAAATGAAAGGGTTGGGAGTGAGACTTCTCTGAGTATAATTTATTTATTTTTGACTTTGACCCATGTAAATGTTTTACAGTTTTTGGAAAACAATACAGGGAAAATAAAGCTAATCCTAAAATTGAGAATGAATTGAAACAACCTTAACTCTTTATAATATTGGTTATATAACGACATAGAGATAAGAATTATTTCAAGTGACTTTGGAACATGCTCTTCTGGTATATCTTCTTGGTGGATTATATTCTAAGGAAAAAAGAACTGCAAATACTTTGAAACTTGACTCAGTAGTTTTATCATTAGAAATAATATTTGTATTATAATTTTAAAATTACATTATATATATATTAGGATAGAATGGATAAGAACATTAATGTTACTAAGATCCAAAACTTTCATTGCTAGAGAAATGAGATACAAAGTAAAAACACAGTGTTAAATGGAATATTACTCAGCCATAAAAAGAAATGAAATTGAGTTATTTGTAGTGAGGTGGATGGACCTAGTGTCTGTCATACAGAGTGAAGTCAGAAAGAGAAAAACAAATACTGTACGCTAACACTTATATATGGAATCTAAAAAAAAAAAAAGGTTCTGAAGAACCTAGGGGCAGGATAGGAATAAAGATGCAGACGTAGAGAATGGACTTGAGGATACAGGGAGGAGGAAGGGTAAGCTGAGATGAACTGAGAGAGTGGCATGGACATATATACACTACCAAATGTAAAATAGAGAGCTAGTGGGAAGCAGCCGCATAGCACAGGGAAATCAGCTTGGTGCTATGTGTCCACCTAGAGGGGTGGGATAGGGAGGGTGGGAGGGAGACGCAAGACGGAGGGGATATGGGGATGTATGTATATGTATAGCTGATTCACTTTGTTATACAGCAGCAACTAACACAACAATGTACGCAATTATACTCCAGTAAAGATGTTAAAAAAAAAAACCCCAAAATACCTGGTGTTAAATTTGAATTGTACATACTAATATGAAATCATGGTTAATTTTTTTTTTAACTTTTTCTGTTCACTGAAAGGACCTAAAAGCAATGATATCCCAGTAGCAATGTTAACTGAGACTCTATTCCTCATTCTTGGAAGATAGTTGTGCTGCCAGTTCCAGCAAAGCCTCATCATCTGGGTGGGAAAGGATTGAGTGCCCTAGGCTAGGACTGTTTCATGGAAGGAAACAGTTCAGCGCTTAACTCAGCAGTTAGAAATTTTAAAGTTGTTTGCCAGGAGTGAGGTCTGCCTGTAGCACTCTTCATCACCCTCACAATATCTTTTGTAAAGACTACATTGCTCACTAATGCTTTTATGTGAAAGTGGACTCTCATGGGTGAACGTGAAGGTGGAGTCATGTCCTGTGTCTGGGATGGTGTGAGGTGGGAAGCTGGAGATGAGAGCACAGGAAACCCTGAGAATGCAAATCTTTGGGAGTTAGCAAAAATTCCTGGAAGAACTCCAGATTTTCAAAGGCTATATAATTGGTAGGATCGAAGCTCAGGTGACCAAGGGGGTAATGGACAACCCAACTGCTATCTGTGTTATAGGAGGAATAAATAGGAAATAACACTACAGTGTATCTATGATATGATAAAAGAATGGAACTGGAAAAATACTATGGCTCAGAGAAGGATGGAGGGATATAGAAGGCCCAGGAAAGGTTGGAGGGATCTACCAGGCTGGATGCTGTGAAGAGGAATTGTGAGTTCACCTTCCCCTTTAAGGGCCCTCTCCCACCCTCAAGAACACTGTCACTGTACCATAGCTCCATGATGGGGTCATATTCTCAATGCTCAGTCGTCTGAGCCTGAGGTGCACTTCAAATAAACTCTGCTTTCAGATGCATCTCAGTGAGTCTTGGGGCACTAGTTGCATTTCACACTTTCTGTATAGTATGGGGTTCATTTTTCCATTCCTGGAATACTTACAGAGAAATCAAAAACTTACTTTTAGGAAAAACAGACATATCAATTTGGCAAAGGAACCCTAAGGTAAGCCAGCAGCAGAGACTAACCTTTTTCTCCTCCTCTTCCTACTTTTCTAAATCAATTATGTTGTTACAGAGAGCCACATAAGACGGAAACTCTCAGGGAGGATTAGAATGCGGGGAACAGGGGAGGGCTTGAAGCTCACAGACCCTTTATCTGCGTGTGACAGAGGGCTCCATGGTAAAATCCTGATCACAGTGCATCACTGGCCAGGGCTGGATTATTAATAGAGTTCAGGATTCTTATAGGAGGACAGAGTCCCTCAACTCTTATTAACCAGTCATGGTTCCACCTCAGGTATCTCTGGGCCAAGGCTTCCCTTTGTGTTAGGGATGATTTGGAGAACAATGCCCTAAGCCTTTGAAAGCCTTGAATCAGATGCTGAGCCAGAGCTCTGTGAGCAGGGGAAAGTCCTATGTGAAGGTATACACATGTGCCTGCAGTTCTGGAAATGAGTGCCCTTCATCTGCAGAGGATAAGGACTGAAAATATCAATTGAGCATAACATACAGAAAATACTTCTTGAAATTTGCAAAGAAGGAAAAATAGAAAATATTTTTATCTACTTTAAAGTGACTAACAGGGATGATCACAGAGCTCTATTAATATGGAAAATCAGATTATCTATGAATAAATGAATGTCTATTGCTTGTTCAGAGAGAAAAAAGTGAATATTCAGTCCTAGCCTCTCACTCTAGTCTCTCAAGATCAGTGCAGAGTCAAAAAGAGGAACAAAGGTGTAGAATTAAAAGGTAAGGTTTTGTCTAGTCAACCCTGGGCTACTCAAGTTCAACCTTAATCTCACCTTTCCATGAGGGCCCAGTCTACACTCTGAGGATGTCAGTTCCTAGAGCACTTCTCTATTAGGAAATAGAGCTCTCAGAGAGGAGGCTCACAAGAAGGGTTCATATTCCCTGTTCTGCCCATCCACCCACTCAAAGAATGATGGAGCTGGGCCATGGGTCTTGGTCACTGGTGGTGGTGTGAGATATACTGGAACCACTGTTGGTTTTGGAGGCAGAACTCCTGGATCCTGATTTTGGACAAGCTATTTCACTTCCCCAAGGTTCAAGTTCCTCCTCAGAGGTAATACCTGGCCTCCATACCTCACAGGGTTGTTGTGAGGATCACATGAGATAATGTCTGTGAAAGGCCTTAGTATTATTGGCATGGATAATTCTGTATGGTAAATTTGGCGCTTTCAGAGTCCTAGTCTCCCAAACATATCCCCCAAAGGATCATCCCACTCAGCCTCCTAAAATAACACTTTGCTCCTCTCTTCACCACAAGTAACCCAGGCTTTTGGATTCTCACATTGGAGAGGCTGACTGAAAAGAATTCACTGTAGCACAAAACAAGCTTTCCTAATGAACAGGAGATTAATCTCTCCCTCTCTCTCCTGTATCCCTCTTCCTAGGATGGCTTATGCAGTTCCAGGGCCCAGTACAGCCTGGGGTTAACACTGAAGGGGAAACCAGTAGGGAAGGGAATGTGAAAGAAAGCCTTGGCGTGAGGAATAAGAGAAGCATTGTGAAGTCTGGGATGTGGGGGAATGTAGTGTGTTTCCGGCTCTGTGAGGCCCCCATCCTAGCCCTCTTGATTTTAGCTTATTCCTCTTGTCTTCTGCAGAAACTTGGACAAGCTCCCTGTTACAGGAAGTTTGTGGCCACCGTTTCATCAAGATCCCCACTGTGAGTGGGGAGTAGTGGCCATGGAAGCTGACATTCTGCTGTTTGGGGAGCCTATGGAAGATACTGCTGCCTCAGAGTCCCATGCCTCCTACCATTCCTCTGAGGGGGGTCAGCTCAGTCTCTGCCTTCAACCTCTCAGTGACTCTCAGAGGACCCATAACCAGGCCCTCTCTTAGCCCTTGTACCTCTAGTTTCTACCTTCTCACTGGATTCCACAGAGGCCTATGTTCCAGACCATGTACAGACTCCATAACACTGGCTTCCATCTTCTCTGGGGACTCTCCAGAGGCATATTTACCTCTGTTGTCTTTTTGCCCGAGTACCCTTTGGGGCCCATCTTCCCTCACTGAACTCTTAACTGTCTCCTTTCCTCTCATTGTGTTCTGTTTTCTTTTCTTTCTTTCTTTCTTGTTTTGGCTGCACCACGCAGGTCTTCTTCTACCCCGACCTGGGATTGAATCTGGGCCCTTGGCAGTGAAAGCGTGAAGTCCTAACCACTGAACTACCAGGGAATTCCCTGTGTTCTGTTTTCTCAAAGCAGCCCCTTGTCACTCCTTTCATCCCCATCACTGGCTTTAGTGAAAATTTGTTTGGAATAGCTAAATTTTCACAACAGGTTTCTGAGCATTATTTTGTTTAGGACTAAAACCTTCCTTTCTATGTATCACGTGATAGGGGGTTTTAGAATTCTGGTTGTTTGGCCTATTACACTATTTTTCATCCCCAGATCACTTTTTCGTTGAGTCTTATCAACCAAAGAAGGAAATCAGCTGATTAATTCCATGAAATTGACAGCAAAGGAAGTTGGGTGGCACCCAAAGGAAAGTAAGTACACACCCAACAGAAGGGGTAATTGCATGCAGTCTCATATTGGACTCACATCGAGGAGTGACTAAGGTGAGAAAAAAAAATAGTATTAAGGATAAAGACCTTCAAGTTATCATAGTTCATAGATAAGGAGCGTCAATAATTTAAACCTTAACTTGGCAGAGAGCAAAGAATAAAGAAAAAGAGCAAAAGCACATGCAGATTAAAGCATAGCAATTTGTGGCTCTGGTGGTCTTGTCTGGTGGGTCTTGGGGGAAGGTGACACTTCCTGCAGTTATCTCCTTTGGAATGATTCCTCCGATTCCTCTGTTTGAGGTCGCAGGACAGCCTTCCAGTGACTTCGTGTCATGTATATCTGTTGACTTTGGAGGCCTGGAATTACTGCTGTGTTAGTTGTTTACAGTACCTGGTAAGGTCCTTCCCACTGAAGTTCGACCACAGTCTTCCTCTGATATCTGACCTAGTAACTTAAAAAATGAAGAAATTTATGTTATTCAAGAGAAGAACAGAGAGTTAACAGGATATTTTGGTAATTCAAAAGAAAACTCTTGGGACTTCCCTGGTGGTCCAGTGGTAAAGAATCTGCCTTACAATGCAAGGGACGTGGGTTTGACCCCTGGGCAGGGAACTAAGATCCCACATGCCATGGGGCAACTAAGTCTGCGTGCTACAACTACTGAGCTTGTGCACCTCAACTAGAGAGCCTGCATGTCGCAAACTACAGAGCCCACACGCTCTGGAGCCCACAAGTCACAATTAGAGAAGAGAAAACCCGCACGCCACAACTAGAGAGAAGCCTGCGTGCCGCAACGAAAGATCTGGCGTGCCGCAACTAAAAGATCCCGCATGCCTCAACGAAGATCCTGAGTGCTGCAACTAAGACCTGATTCAGCCAAAAATAAATAAAATAAATAATAATAATAAAAAGAACACTTATCTAGGCACAAAATGTGTATATTACAATTTGCAGTAAAAGATTTATAAGCCTTTTTCTGTGAATAAATCTATTAACATGGAATATACCTTTGAATTTTCCTTTTTGTCATTTATAGAATTAATATGGCTTTGTATGTATATGTAGACATATATAAATACATAATGCATATATAATGAAATTTTAGTTTTTAAGATATACTTTATCTCAGCATATTAAAACAAGTGTATATATTACACTGAATTATCATTTAATAACCTAATATTTCCTTAACAAACCATATTCATTATCTTACATACATATTCACATTTTCTGTGATTATTATATAAGTATAGTCTTTATAATTTTTATTGATTACCACATTTAGCCAAGGTAACCAATTTTTGTTTCCTCCAGAAACAGGGAAAACTAAAAGGCAAGAAACCAAGAACTGCTTAACTAAATTTTTATGGGTACATGTTTTAGATCACCTTTTACATTTTCAGGAAACAGAATAAACACATCAGCCAAAGGTGCTTACACACTCTATTAATTTATAGTCCTTACATAATGTATATGAATACGGGTAGCAGGCTCAGTAGTTGTGGCTCACGGGCCCAGTTGCTCCGCAGCATGTGGGATCCTCCCAGACCAGGGCTCGAACCCGTGTCCCCTACAGTAGCAGGCAGATTCTCAACCACTGCACCACCAGGGAAGCCCACAGTGTTCTTTTTTAGACAGACCAGTTATCCAATCTCCTCTTGAGAGTTTCTTTTCCCTTTATGCCTCAGGCATTTCTCAAATGAACATCCTCGTTCATGTCAAAGTTCCCCAAGTGGCCACTATAATTTTAATTTCTCCTCAGTGAAGTTATGCCAGGAGGTAGCACAAACTTGTTAGCAGACAAGCCCATGAGAGACTGCTTGACTGTTGATCAAAGGTAAAACATCACTTGTGTTGTGAATCCTCAACCCTAAGGTTAAGCTGCCTCTACTTGCTGACCTGAGAAATCAGCAGCCACCTGGCTCTCAGAAAGTGTGGAGAGCTCTTTGCCAAAGCCAAGTTCTCATACCTAGAGAAGACTGGGGAAAGTTCTCATAGACAAATAGAAGACAATAGATAAATAGAAGGCAGGACAGGGTGTTAAAAGCCAAATTTCACCAGGGGAGACGAGTCTGATGGGAAACCAAAAATTCCAGGAGACAAATAAACTGATATTGAAGGACCAAAGAAGACAACCAGAATCTAAATTCCATGTAAAACCACACAATCAGACAGACAAATTTTGAATGTCTTGAGACTCAAGGAATCTCAGATATGCACATTAGTACTATCATAGAGGCCAATCCTTCGTAGGGAGGGATTTGACCAAGTATCAAGAGAATCTCCAAATGTCCTAATCAGGACACCCAGAGCAAATCTGTAGTCTGACAAAGTCAGGGTTATTGGCCCATTGCAACGAAGGAGGTCACACATTGGAGGAATCATGGGGTGTGTCACCAAGACAGGGAAAAGTTATGATACGATTTTGGGGAAGGGTGGCATTAGGTGAAATTTATATGAAATAGTATTTTGATATGTTAAAGCAAAGCAGGGCTGTGTGTAAAGGGGCAACATCATGTCTGGATGGCAAAGCGGAAACTAGGTTTCCTTTCCTTAGAAACTACAAATTAAGATAGATGCAAAATGTTAATGTCCCAAACTCCCTTATCTGAATCTGCACCGGGGTTGAAAATTAAGGCAGGTGCTCTGTGTCAATGTCAGTTAGATCCTGCAGGCAAGAGTGGGATGTTTCGTTCTTACTTCAAACCAAAGTTTCTGGAAAACAAGATTTCTCAGTAACAAAGTAATAGTTATGCTACTGAGTGTCATGCAGACGCTTCACAGCTGTAGTGTTTCCTTGGGAGAACTATAATTTTCTGCTAACTTTGCACCTGGCTTTATCTGTGATCGGTGTCTGTTTTCCCATTTTGATGAATGGCATGGCAGATTTTCATTTTTTCAGGTCAAACTAATTTTCACTTTTCCTCTTGTTGAACTTGCCGGAAAGAAGCTGTGGTGGCAGGGACCTTTCCTGGAAATTATTAATTTCTTTCTTTCTTTCCTGTTTCCCACTTCCTAGCATGGGCTATCTAATTTTAGGGCCCCAGTGCAGCCTGGGGTTGCCACAGAGACCAGAATGAGAAAGCAAGCCTTGGGGTGAGGTATAAACGAGTATAATGAAGTCTCAGATATGGGGCATGGGAAGGGGCAGCATGCTTCAGGTGCCCTTACTCTTGTCAGACCCTCTTGTTCCTACTCTGTTCCTGGCGGCAGCTTGCAGCCTCTTGCGGTTTTGGTAACTGCTGGGTCAAGATCGGTGCAGGGAGGGTTGGGAAAGCATCACTGTGGTGGTTGACCTTCTGCTCTGGGGAATCCTGTGAAAGATGCTGCTCCCTCTGTGTTCCCTTCTGTTCCCACAGCTCCTCTGCTTGAGCCTCCTTTAACTCTGGCCTCCTCCCTTTTACCAGACCTTCCAGAAGATGAATAACTAGCCCCTCTGTCTGAGCCCTTTCACTTCTGGCCTATTTATCAGCCTTTCTTCCCAGGACCCTACAGAGTCTCATCTTCCCCTGCTGCTCTCAATTTTGTATCTGACTCTGCTCCTGCATAATCTGTTTTCTTCTCTGCCCTGCTCTTCATAATTGGTCCCACTCCCTCATCACTCCTTTCACCTCCATACTGGCCTCTCTGCCACCAGAGGCTCTGTCACTGGCTCCCACATTCTCGCTCATCTTTTTTTCCACTCCCATGATGGCCTTCTCCCCTCTGCCTGGGAGTCCTCCTTGCCTTGATCTCTCCTAACATTTCATTTATCCTTATTTCACCCCATTACCAGCTTTCTCATCTTTTCCATGAAGGTCCTCTCTGCCTCCACTCTGCCCCCCAGGTCCCCTTATTCAATCTCAACACTGCATATCCCTTTCTGCCTCCAGAGCTACAATCTTAAGGAACCATCTTCTACCCCCATCATCTACCCTTCCTCCTTTCCCCTAGAACACACTCAGATACTAGATTCTCTTCCCCAACCAGATCCCTCCTCTTGCATGATCGTACCCTTTTGGTCAGGAGTTCAACCTCTTATCTCTCACAACATCCCATTCACTCCATGAATCCCACTGATTCATTTGCCTGTCACCCATCATCACCAACAGTCTCTACCCCACCATTGCCAGACTCTACTTTAATACTGACTCAGTTTGGCTTGATTGAAATCCTACTGAACGCTGTCCCAGAGAGCTTATCTTCAGAAAACCCCCTTTGTCTGACTTCTACTGCAAAAGACTTAGGCATTGACTGCTCAAAAACCTTGTCCATTTCAACCTCCTCCCGGGGGCAGCTGTCTGTTAAGGACTTGTTTTTCCCTACCTTCTCATACTGTGATTTCCAGCAGGAGGAGCTTTTTCCTTTCACCCATCAAGTTCTGTCTCTGGGGAGACCCTGCAATCAGGCATGTGGAAGCAAGCAGACACTCTTTCCTTAGCTCTGCTGTCCAGAAGCTCCTGAAGATATGTCACAAAGAGTGTGGATTTCCAGATTTGGGAGGACAAAGAAGAAGGAATCATTCTAAAACAACGGAGGGCATACTACCAACTCACCTTCTTTAGCATCACTTGCTGTTGAGCACTACTCCACAGCCCTCCAACCCTTCTAGAGATGTGAAGGCCAACCACAGTAACTGCATAGTCCACAGGAGCCTCCAAATTCCAAAATCTTGCGAGACTGTGCAGCACAAATGTAGCTAGCTCTTCAGAGGTCCCCCTCTCTGCACAGTGAGTCCCTCCTGGCTATCTTTCTGGTCTTTGATAACAGTCCCACACTAGTCTCCCTTTCTCTTATTCAATCTCTAATGTCCTCCTCCCCCAGTCCAAATGCACTTAACCAATCCCCCATTGCTTCCTCAGCCCCAGACTTTGCCCCCACCTTAAAGCCTAGCCCCAGTCCTTGGGGGAAAATTCTAGAGGGAAGGAGCTCACCAAAGAAGGACAGTATCTTCTCTGAGTTGAGTTTCCACTTTAGGAATATGATGATGCAGGTGAATTTAGGTATTCTTTCAAAGATTAAACAGTCCAGGGAGATAGTCAAGGCCAAGGAATTCCCCAGCTCCGGAGCAGCCTAGGTCAGCAGAAGCCCTGTGTTCCTAAGCTTCAGGCCCTAAGGAAAAGCCAAAAAAAGAATTTAGCCCCAAAGGATGAGAGGACCTTAAGGAGATCCAAAGATTAAATACATCAAGGAGGGGAGGTAGGATTAGGGATCTTCCAAGCCAGTCACCTTTCCGGATTTAGCTGACACTCTAGTGAACAAGACCCCTCCCCAGTTTTTGCCCCAGATGTAAAAGAGACTTCAACAAAAAGTCACCTGGAGAAAAAGGATGAGTTGTTTGTTCAGTGGCTTTGTCCCAGGACACAAGGCTAAGGGCAAAAAGGTCACTTACAAAAAACTACAACTGTGCACGGTCCACATTCAGTTGAAACCAGAGGAGTCTTTGCGTGAAGGATCCGAGTCATTGTTTGAAGCACTTGGGACACATGAGTAAGAAAAACAAAGCTCCCTCCCCTTGTGGAGTTTACAGCGTTGGTCCTTGAGTCAGCTCCTTCTCTGCATACTCAAAAACGATATCAAACCTCCTTCACTTTCCTCAAGCTCCTGCCCCTCCCTCCCCCTCAACAGATTTGCTATTTGGCCCACTTTTTTTTTGCGGTACGCGGGCCTCTACACTGTTGTGGCCTCCCCGTTGCGGAGCACAGACTCCGGACGCGCAGGCTCAGCGGCCACGGTTCACGGGCCCAGCCGCTCCGCGGCATGTGGGATCTTCACGGACCGGGGCACGAACCCGTGTCCCCTGAATCGGCAGGCGGACTCTCAACCACTGCGCCACCAGGGAAGCCCTTGGCCCACTTCTGAAGGGATCATAAGCCTTCAGATTGGAACTTTTCATCACCAAATCTTCAAAAATGGTTGCATAGCACCCTCCTTTCCCTCTTCCTTACTGCTATGTAAAGTGCGGGGTTCTTTCTGGGATGCCTTCCTTGACCCTCCCAAGACCGGATTGGTGCCCTCACTTTCACCATCACAACTCTATTTGTAATTTTGGATTACTCTCTAGGTCCCCAAAGTACCAGGACCTTCTCTATCACCCTCACTACTGGCCTGGTGTATCGCACCTAGTTAACGGTAAGTCCGTAACCGTTTAGACGAACTAACTAGCAAGCGTTGCGCAGAACCTCCTCAGGCACAGCCCCACCCAGCGTGCTTCGCAAGCCCGGCCGAGGCCTGGAGGGGGACTACATCCGGTGGGACTACCCCTGGGGGTGGGGCCATACCGGGGGCGGGGCCACATCCGGGACAGCGGCCAAGGGCTGGGGGCGGGGCCCGCGTTGGGCTCCCGGCCCGCTTTTAGAGGCGGCGGCAATTTCTCCTCGGAATCCTGAGCCCGGAAGTCACAGCTCCGGATTCCCCTCACGGATGAGGTTGTAACGGGGCTTTCCGGCAGACTGAGGGGCGCTTCCACCTCTACTGCCTGTGTTGTTCCACTGGCTATCGCTTCACCTCAGCCCACTGGGGCCACACCATCCAGGCTGCGGCCTCCCAAGGCCCTGAAAGGCCCCGGAGGCCCTGAGCACGGGACCTGCCCTCTCTTCCTGAACTTAAAGAGGACATCTTCGTCACCATCACTGTAACGCCGACTGCTGTCTAGTGGGCTCTGGGCAAGTCCTTGGGCTCCCAGCCCAGATGTCGCCCTCCCACAGGCCTGGAACAGGACCGTACACCGACCTAGTGAGGTGGCCGAGAGGAGTGGAAGGAACCGCGCACCTTTGGTCAGCGCCAGGGCCCAAGGCTGGCGCAGAGGCTCTGCTGCGGTTGCCACCTGGGCTGGTAAGGTCGCAGCTGGCACGCTCCCAGCAGGACCAGTATCCACATTGTGCGGGGTGCTTGCTGCCCGCTGGGAGTTGTTTTCTGAGGAGCTGCCGCAAAGGCCCTGCCAGCCAGGCCAGGAGGCAGGGCTGGTGAGGCCCCGAGGGAAAGGCCCGTGATGGGAAAGGGCAGCGTGACTGCGGAGATGAGACCACGCCTGAGGGGCAGACGCAGGACCCTGTGCAGACGGATGCCGGGATCTCACCTCCCTGGGCTGGGCTGAGGCCTCCAGCCGACGTGGTGGGGCCGAGGGCACAGAAGCTTGCAGCTGCCTTCACAACAGGTACCGATACAGCCATGCTTCCGTTGCGGGCCCTCAGCGCCAGGTCCTGTGTTACACAGGAACTCTGGCGTGATGTGGGCGTGGTCACTAGAGATGGAAGGAAATACCATGGTTCTTCATTTTGGGGGAACAGGTTGTCTTACTCTTGCCTAAGTGTTTTATAGCGAATTTGCAAGATAGAGAATAGTAGATGGCAGTACCCCATGGACCGCTAAACTCAAAACACGTAATACTAACATTTTGATGTATTTTTTCCCAGCTTTGCTGTGCGTGTTTTCAGTGTTTAAATAATATAAATACATATATTTTTTAAAAGGTGGGAAAACACGTAAGCAATGTCTGTATCATTGTACGCTCTTCCTAAATATCAGTTTTAGTGTCTTCCATATTAACCATTCTGTTTTTCTATGATATGTAGGTTTGTTCCAAGTTTTTGATATTGTAAGACGTTACTTAACATGTTTGTGCATGATTGCACTTGCTTAGAACTGCCTTATTCCAAAATCATAAAGCTTTTCATGAACTTTATTTTCTCATCCAGGGTTCTACCCTTGAGCCACCTCTCTTCTCTTTCTGTAAGTCTCTTAGGCAAGATATCTACCCATGTGGTAGTTATTTCATTACTGACTTCTCCCATTTGCTTCACATTTATACATCCGGATGCTCGCTGAACATTCCCAACCTTGATTTCCCACAGGTACCCCATACTTAAAATCTGTAAATGTAGACAATGATCTTCCTCTGCCATCAGCCACCCTTGCTTGGCTAGTCCCAGTATCTATTAGTAGCACCTGGTCCCCAAGCCCAATGCATAAGAGCCCTTCTGTGCGCCTCCTCCTCCTTCATCCTTCCCGTAATCAGTCAGTCACCAAGTTCTGCTGATTTTACTGGTTACCTATTTCTCAAATTCTTCATTCTTACTACTACCTTGGGAGTTCAGACCTTCATTGTCGTTCACCAAATTATGCGGTGGCACCTTAACTAATCTCTGATTTTAACTAATCCTCTACTTCCTGATTTCTACTTCTTTAGCTTCTACTACTTTCAACTCTGCAGTTTTTCTACTCCAGTAAACACACCTGTTTTGTTCAGTGCTTCGGCATCCTATTGTTTTTTTAATTGAAGTATAGTTGATTTACATAATTAGTTTCAGGTGTACAGCAAAATGATTCAGATTTTGCGTATATTATACGCACAAAGGTCCTTTTTAGATTCTTTTCCACTGTAGGTTATCACGAGATATTGAATGTAGTTCCCATGCTGTACAGTAGGTCATTGTTGTTTATCTATCAATATTTTATATATAGTAGTGTGTATCTGTTAATCCCAAACTCCTAATTTATCCTCCCCTCCTTTCCCCTTTGTTAACCATAAGTTTGTTTTCTGCATGAGTCTATTTCTGTTTTGTAAGTTCATTTGTATCATTTTTTTATTCCACATATAAGTGATATCATATAATATTTGTCTTCCTCTGTCTGACTTCACTTAGTATGATAATCTCTAGGTCCATCCATGTTGCTGCAAGTGGCATTATTTCATTCTTTTTTATGGCTGAGTAATATTCCTATATATATATATATATATATATATTTTTTTTTTTTTTTTTACATATACCCCTCCGCTCCCCACATCTTCTTTATTCATTCATCTTGTCAGTGGACATTTAGGCTGCTTCAAGGTCTTGGCTATTGTAAATAGTGCTGCTATGAAAATTGGGATGCATGTATCATTTCCAGTTAGAGTTTTCTCTGGATATATGCCCAGGAATGGGATTGCTGGATCACATGGTAACTCTATTTTTAGTTGTTTTTTTTTTTTTTTTGCGGTACGCGGGCCTCTCACTGTTGTGGCCTCTCCCGTTGCGGAGCACAGGCTCCGGACGCGCAGGCTCAGCGGCCATGGCTCATGGGCCCAGCCGCTCTGCGGCATGTGGGATCTCCCCGGACCGGGGCATGAACCCATGTCCCCTGCATTGGCAGGCGGACTCTCAACCACTGCGCCACCAGGGAAAACCTATTTTTAGTTTTTTAAGGAACCTCCATACTGTTTTCCATAGTGCCTGCACCAATTTACATTCCTGACAATGTAGGAGGGTTCTTTTTTCTCCTTACTCATTTTGATTTCTCTACCTGGAGTTCCTTAGGCAGATAAACACTAGAGTTCTCACAGTCTACTACAGTAGGTCAGGGCTGTGTTTTTTTTTCAGGGAATTTGTCCATTTCATCCAAGTTGGTGAATTTATTAGCATAGTTCATAATATTTTCTTATTCTTCTAATGTTAGTAGATCTGGTGATTTCCCCTCTTTCATTCTTGATGTTGGTAATTTGTGCCTTCACTTTCTAGATCAGTCTGAGTAGAGGTTTATCAGTTGTCCTTTTTTTTTTTTTCAAAGAAAAGCTTTTGGTTTCATTGATTTTCTTCTTTGTTTTTCTGGTTTTATTTCGTAGATTTCTGCTCATATTTTTATGTCCTTCTGTTTGCTCTGACTTTATATTGCCTTTGTTTTTCTAGTTTCTTAAGGTGAATTCTCGTTAGAGCATTGATTTGAAACTATTCTACTCTTCTTAATATAAACTTTTTTTTTTTGAAGTTAACATAGCCTCAAGATTTTATTTCCTTTGTAATAAAACCAAAGGTGAAGCCCAGAACAGGATGATTTGGCCTTTTCTCTTGTTGTCTCTTCCCAGTTCATAATGCATGCATCTATTAATAGGTGGCATTCTTTTAGATGTATAATAGGGCTTAAGCGTTCAAGCCTTAGCACAGTTTTCTTTGTAGTTTTAGCCTTTGCTGGAAAATCTGCCTAGCTTGCTCACCATAGCCACTCTACTTCCTGTGGTAACACTGCTTTCCCGGGACAGGCCTGAATCCTTGCCCTTCTTGTACTGTGTCATTTTGTGGGGTTGTGCTAGTCACACTTCTTATGGAAAGTCTAGTGGATCTTAGGAATATTTACCATGTTTACTGGGGTACTAACACTATAAATTTTGAATGCTTTGAATTTCCCTGTAAACACTGATTTATCTATATCCCACAACTTTTCATGTGTTTTCATTTTCAATTCAAGTTTTTATAATTTATCATTTGACTTTGAGTGATTTAGAAGTGTGGGAAATTTTCCAAATATCTTTCTATTCTTGATTTCTAATTTAATTATATTGTGAATTCAAAGCATTAATTCAAAGTATTGAGAACATACTTTGTACAATTTCAGTTTTTTAAACTTTGTTGAGATTTGACTTATGACCCAGTATATTCTTGGTGACTATTTCATATTTACATATGACTAACTGATAGCCAACTCTTCGTATCCACGGTTCTTCTGTATCCAAGGTTCCACATCCATGGATTCAACCAATCAGGGATTGTGTAGTACTCTAGTATTTACTTTTGAAAAAAAATCCGCATATAAGTGGATCTGCGCAGTTCAAACCCGTGTTTTTCAGTGGTCAACTGTACTTGAAAAGAATGCGTATTCTGCTGTTTGTTGACTAGAATACTCTATAAATATCAATTAGGTCAAGTTGGTTTATAGTGTTGTTCAGGTCTTCTATGTCCTTACTAATTTCTTTCGGCTTCTTCTATTACTAAGAGGGTCGTTGATGTTTCTGACTGTAATCATGGAATTGTCTGTTTCTTTTCTGAGTTCTAGCAATTTTTGCTTCATGCCGTTTTGAAGCTCCAATCTTAGGTGTATATACATTTAGGATTCTTATATCTTGTTGTTGTTGAATTGTCCCCTTTATCATTATGTAATGACTCTCTTTATCTCTGGTAATATTCCTGTTCTGAAGTCTGCTTTGTCTAGTATTCATAAGGGCACTCAGCTCTCTGATTAGTGTTTGCATGGTCTGTCTTTTTGCATCATTTTAACCTTTTACTTATTTATGTCTTTATATTGAAGGTGAGTTTCCTGTAGACAGCATAATGTGTTGTCTTGCTTTTTTATCCAGTCTGACAGTCTCTGCCTTCTAATTGGGGTGTGTAGATTACTTACATTTTTACTATTGATATGGTTACATTTAAATCTACCATCTGGCTAGTCATTTTCTATTTGTTCCATCTGTTCTTTCTTCCTTTCCCTTCTTTTTGCTAACCTGCTTGTGGATTATTTTTTTATGATTCTGTTTTCTCTTCACTCTTGTCTTATTTGTTAAACCTCTTTTTTCTAATAAAAATTTCTTTATGTTATTTAATTTTCATCTTTATCACATTTTTGAATAGTCATCTTCAAATTATATTATACCAGTTGATGTATAGAGTAAGAACTTTTCTTTCCCCCCATTTTTTGTGCTATTGTCATATACTTAGGGGCTGTATTATTTCAAAATAATTTAAATTTCTTAAGTAATTTATGATTATATCCTTTGAGTAAAAATATTAAAATATTTCACATAAAGTCCCCTTGACCATCCCTTCCTTTGAGGTAAACAACGTCACCAGTTTGTTACACATCCTCCCAGACCTCTGCTATGTATTTATATATGTGTGTGTGTGTGTGTGTGTGTGTGTGTGTATGTATATGTGTGTATATATATATATACTTAGAATATGTACAGTTTACTTTTTTTGCATAAGAGATATACTATGCATACCATTCTGTAGCATGCTTCTTTTACTCAACAATATGTCTTGTCAGTCTACCCATATTAGTATTTTTGGATCTGCCTCATTCTTTTGAAGTGCCGCACAGTATTCTATTAAATGGATTTCTCAGAGTTTTATTATTATTATTTTTTTAGTTGATGGACATTTTTTTCTGATTATTCATTATGGTAAATAAGGCCCCAGTGAATATCCTTCTGTATGCCTTATTGTGGACATTTGAAAATGCTTTTCTAGAGTACATACCTAGAAGTGGAATGACATTTCTCATAGAACCCTCCAGCAAGACATAAAGGGGAGAGGAGAGGCAGAAATTAACCCTAGAAGGTTTTAAGGTTGCACTGGGGCTAGTGGGGGTGGTGAGTGTGTCGGGGATGTCATAGAGGATTTAAAGCCTTGGAAACCCTTTGGAGAATTTAGTACAGTAATGGTCTTGTCTTCGGAACTCAGGGACTTCTGAGGGAACATGGATTGGTTACTATTTTCATGCCTTGGGTATAAGGAAGCAACTTTTTTTATTCATCAGAGTTAGAAAAGAGAAGGGTGTGACTCATTTTGGTGGTCTATCAGATGGGTTAAATAAGTTGCCCCAAGTCACATGGCTGTCACAGAGGAATGAGCGACAGTCCAGTGGGCTTATGAAAGTTACTAAATTTAGAGATTGTTTGGTTGTATACCTTCACTATTCACATGAGAAGCAAGGCCTGGAGAGGGAAAGAGACCCGCTCAAGGTTTCATAGTAAGTCAGTGATACTGCTGACATATTTCAGCCCGGCTGTAAGAGGCAGAAAAGCAGAAATAGAAAGGTGATAGCTTAGTCCAGCTGTGGGGGGAGTGGTGGGGGGCGGCTGAGGAGACAGAGAAGCAAACAACACTTCCACCTACTCTGCCCCCTGCAGCCCACTCTCTTCCTTTCTCCAGATTTTTGTGGACTTATTTCTTCAGCAGCATCAAAGAAGTCCAAAAAGGAAAACTAAACAATCCAAATTATAAGATAGAGGAAAAAACCCATGTCCATGTAAATGTTACTATTCTGCAGCAAAACAAACATGGTAGAAATAATGAGGCTTTGGTTTGGGTCTGTGATGTGGAAGATGGGCATAAATAGTCACTAAACCAACTAGTGGAGCCGCAGTAATTCTGTCCTGGAGGGTAGAGCGAGGGGTACATTACCCAAATGCAGCTATTAAAAAGGGATCTAGATTCCCTTGCAATAATCATTAATTTCAGGCAACAAAACAAAATAAAATAAAGAAAACCACAAAAGGAGGGGTGGGTCATTAAAACAAAAAAGATGGGCACTCAAAAGACTTCTCACAGCTGGAAAGCACCAGGTGCTTGCCTACTTTTACAGTAGAGGTCCTCAAACTGACCTGCCCTTAAGCTGACTAAGGATGCCCTTTGAGAAGTGCAGCATCTTGAGATTCTGTCTTTAGAGTTATTGGGGACAGAATATTCTTCAGGTTTGGAAATGCTTGAGGGGAAGTCCCCTAGAGTAGTCTTTCTGTCTTGGGATACTTGGGATGCCTTTGAAAAAGCCAGATTCCTGAACTTCCCCGCTCCAGATCCAGTACTGGATCTGTGGGTGGGTCCATAATCTGCATATTAAACAGTCACGCAGGTGATTCTTACGCCTGCCTGCTGACATTTGGCCCAGGATGGGCTTGCCCGATCATTCTGCAGTGATAATGGTACTGTCTTTTTGAAGACCTGCATTAATTATGTCAAACCCCTTTGGTAATTTCACATGGTTGGATCAATCTAGTATCTTTGTTTCCTTTAAATTTCAACTGAGCTCTAGACAATGAGTTTTCTGGATCTTTGTTAGGACACACAGGGTGAAGAGAATTTTTCAGGATGTGAATGTTAACTGATAAGTGACCTAGGACAGTGGTTTGGAAACGTTTCAGGGGACAACTTAGAATTCTCATTTCTATTTGGAGCCATGAAGTTCAAAGATATATTTTATGAGGTAGCAGGTCTTCAGATTTTAAAGGTAGTTACATTGTTATTTGTGTTCCAGACCTAATCCCTTTTTCAGAATCTCTACAAACACACTGGGAGGGGGTTTCTCCCCATATTGCAGATAAGGATTTAAGATGTAAACCTTTTCTGGAATGAGGCAGGAAAATCAACTCTTTAATCAGTCAACACGAAACTCCCAGTAGTGAATTGAGAGGGCCAGGATCACAGACATAATAATTGGGAGAATTAAGCTTTGAATGTATGTCTTTTTTTTTTTGCGGTACGCGGGCCTCTCACTGTTGTGGCCTTTCCCGTTGTGGAGCACAGGCTCCGGACGCGCAAGCCCAGCGGCCATGGCTCACGGGCCCAGCTGCTCTGCGGCATGTGGGATCTTCCCGGACCGGGGCACAAACCCATGTCCCCTGCATCGGCAGGGGGACTCTCAACCACTGCGCCACCAGGGAAGCCCTGAATGTATGTCTTTTGGAAGCATCCTGGTGCTGTAAAAAAGGGTATTAATTAAATTCAACTTTGATCCTAAATTAGGATTGCTAGTTACTAGTTAGTTATGTGACCCTGGTCCAATCAGGTAATCTCCTAGAGCTATCTGCATCTCTGAAACAAAGAGAATTACATTTTGCTGAGCTGGTGGGGTTGGGGCTTCTGCTGTTTTCGGAGAAGGTGTGTGAGACCCTCAGTGCAGTGCAGTACATTCCCATAGGTGGTGCTAAGTAATGGTTATGATTAGTGAATTCCAGGCTGAAGTTCTTTTTCCACAGATGCACAGCAGCTTCTCAGGTCTCCCAGCCTTTTAGACCAGCTGCAACTCTTCCCTTCTTCCCCACACCATCCCCTTCACATGTACAACTGCCCTGGGGCATTTATCCTCCAGGGGATAATTCTCCATGAAGCTGGCACATCTGTCATGGGCACCAGTAGGTGCCAGCAAAGGCTAAGCTTTCAGAAGGGCTGCTTCATTTGATTTTTATCATTCTTCCATCCCCCCCAGTGTGACTCATGAAAGCCCAGATGTCCTTTCCTTTCATCCGGAGTGATCTCTGTCTCTCACAGCCTTTCTTGCTTGCTATTCTGAGCCTGGGAGAAAATGCTCAGGGTTACCCTGTCAAATATCAATGAAGAGGGCTTCCCTGGTGGCACAGTGGTTGAGAGTCCGCCTGCCGATGCAGGGGACACGGGTTCGTGCCTCGGTCCGGGAAGATCCCACATGCCGCAGAGTGGCTGGGCCCGTGAGCCATGGCTGCTGAGCCTGCGCTCCGCAATGGGAGAGGCCACAACAGTGAGAGGCCCGCATACCGCAAAAAAAAAAAAAAAAAAAAAAAATCAATGAAGAGAGACCTCCTATTTTGGGGATCCTTGTAACAAAACTAATAAACACCAGTGTAGGGACTTCCCTGGTGGCTCAGTGGTTAAGAATCCACCTGCCAGTGCAGGGGACACGGGTTCGAGCCCTGGTCCGGGAAGATCCCACATGCCACGGAGCAACTAAGCCCGTGTGCCACAACTACTGAGCCTGCGCTCTAGAGCTGTGAACCACAACTACTGAGCCCATGTGCCACAACGACTGAAGCCTGTGCACCGAGAGCCCATGCTCCGCGACAAGAGAAGCCACCGCAATGAGAAGCCCGCACACTGCAACGAAAAGTAGCCCCTGCTCGCCGCAGCTAGAGAAAGCCTGCATGCAGCAAAGAAGACCCAACGCAGCCAAAAATAAATAAATAAATTAATAAAAAAATAAATAAACACCAGTGCTACATTTAGGCAGCATTTTACAGTCTACAATGTACTTTCATATCCATTAGCTCATTTAATAGTTGAAAACTTCTGGCAAGGTAGTGTGATGGTTAAGGGTTAGGCTTTGGAGTCTGCAGATTGCCTTTAAATTCCCATCTTCACCTCTTCTCAGCTGAATCATCTTGGGCAAGTAACTTAGCATCTCTGAACGCTGTAGATTTAAGTGGAAAGTACCCAGAACATGGTAATAAGTGCCCAATAATTGTTAACTATTACTTCTATCGTGCCCATTTTACCACATGACCTCAAGGTTTTTTGTAACCTCACCACTGGTCTGTAATCTAATGGGTCAAACCTCACTTTCTTCACTTTTCCTCTTATCCCCCTGCCTCCACACCCTCCTCAGCTTTGCTCCCCCCTCACACATAGCCTACAGTGAACGTTCCTTTTTCTTTTTTATAAATTTATTTAATTAATTTATTTATTTTTGGCTGCATTGGGTCTTCGTTGCTACGTGTGGGCTTTCTCTAGTTGCGTCGAGCAGAGGCTGCTCTTTGTTCTGGTGTGTGGGCTTCTCACTGCAGTGGCTTCTCTTGTTGCGGAGCATGGGCTCTAGGCGCGGGCTTCAGTAGTTGTGGCTCACGGGGTCTAGAGCGCAGGCTCAGTAGTTGTGGCTTGCGGGCTCCAGAGCGCAGGCTCAGTAGTTGTGGCGCATGGGCTTTGTTGTCCACGGCATGTGGGATCTTCCTGGACCAGGGCTTAAACCCATGTCCCCTGCATTGGGAGGAGGATTCTTAACTACTGCGCCACCAGGGAAGCCCAATTTTCCTTTTTCTGTTCAGCACAGGCTATCTCAGGCCTTTGCATGGGCTATCCTCTCTGTCCTGAACCCACATCCTGAATCCTGGTAAATACCTACTCATGCTTCAGGTAGACTGACTCCCTTTTATCCCCAGGCTCCCAGGTTGCTTTCCGTACACCTTGATTATAACAAGACTGAGATTGTCTCTTTTCCTAACTTATCTATTCATTAGACTGAGTGCTCCCTGGGGAAAGGGATCATATCTTCTCACTTGTGTAACTCCTGTCCCTCATATCTGTGATATGCCAAATAGATGTCGGTTTGAATGAACAAGTGTTATAGAATTCATCAATCCACCTAAAATTATCTTAGATAAGCATTCAAGTTATTGAGCCCAGAGGCTGTGGAGCCAGTCCTGAAACCTAGGCTCCAGCTGCTAGTCCCCAGGCTCTCTGGGCACCCCCCAGGCTGCCTCTCATTGTGGTCTCCTGACCTTGCTGTGTAATTTTTCCAACCAAGCTGGACACAGAAAGAAAAAAAAAAAACCTAATCATCTGAAAGCACTAGACTTCATATTTACAGGCCCAGTAGAGGTTTCTAGTTGACAGCAAGCAGCCAGTGTGCAAAGGCCTGCTTTTAATGTATCAGAAAAGACAAAATTATAGTGTGCCCGCCTTTCATGTGCTGTCTGTTTTGTCTTGCTGAATAAAAGGGAAACTCTGGCTCCAGGCTGATTTTCATTTACAAAAATAGACTAAATTCTAACCCTTAAATTATCAAAAGTGCCATATACTTGACAAGCAGCTAAGCGGAGAGCAGAAACTACTAGGTTAGTAATTAAACAGAGGTTAAGTCAAATTAACAGAGACAGACATTCTTGTCTGGTGGTCAGAACAGAGGCCTGGAGAGCCCTGGATCTGGCCCTGGTACCTGCATGTGTCAGAGTGAAGTCTTGATGGCAACCATGGTTGCCAAGGAGAGACCCCATGGGCTCCCCCCCCACCCCCCGACTTCCTGGCAAGTCTTCTAGTGTGAGAACCGGGGATGTGTTCCTGTTGAGAGATGGGATCGGGGGAGGGTAGGCCTGAAAGAAGTCAGGAGGAGGCTGAGGGGACCCAGCTCTCCTCCATTTTCAGAATTTGTTTCCAAGTAACATAAGGGACCATGGAAGAGTTTTTTAAATATAAAATTATTGTAGCTTAGGATCTCTTATAAGTACTTCAATATAAATTATTCATTTACTTAAAAAATATTGAGTGCTCACAACCATGGACCAAGCTAAATCCTAGCCTTGGGGTGCTGACATGCTGGTAGAGGAAGGCAGAAAATAAACAAGCAAATAAATGCATAGCATTTCAGGTGGCTCTAAGTGACATGGGCATAACTATAGTAAAGGAGGAGGATAGGGAGATCAGGAGTAGGAGAGAAGGGAGTGGGGGAGAAGGGAAAGATGGAGTTGCTATTTATATTAGGCAGTCAGGAGAGGCTTTTCTGATAAGGTGATATTTGAGCAGAAATCTACAAGGGGAAGAGAATTTCCGGCAGAAAGAACAGCAAGTGTAAAGGTCTTGAGTTGGATGAGTGCTTAGCAAGTTTGAGGAAAAGCAAGGATCCCAGTGTGGCCAGATCATGGCAAGCAATGAGGGGGTGGTAGGAGATGAGGTTTGAAAAAGATTAAGGGCTAGATCATGTAGGCATTCTAAGAACACTGGCTTTTATTACAAGTTAAAAATGAAAGCTTTGAAGGCTTTTGAGCACATCTTACATGATTTACAAGGGTCACTTTGGGCTGCTGTGTTGAGAGTAGAATGTAGGGAGATGAGAATAAACAGGAAAGGGAGACACAATTGTGGTTTAGGTCCGGTGGTGGTAAAAAGTGGTTGGATTCAGAATAACTTCTCAAAGTAGATCTTGTAGGATTTGCTGATAGTTTGGATCTAGGATGTTAAAGGAAGAAAGGATTCAAGGATAACTTCAAGGATTTTGGCCTGATCAAGAGGAATGATGGAGTTCTTTTTTAACGAGATGGAAAGACTGTAGGAAGAATAGATCTGGGAGATGGAGTACAAATCAAGAATTTGTATTTGGATATGATAATTCTGAGATGCATATTATACCACTGTAACAAGTATTGTGAAGAAGCACAGCTCTGGGAATCAATTGGAATGCAATTTTAAGGTGAAAACTCTGGCAGGCACCATGATTTTTCTGGTCATTCTAAGTCCCATGGTTCTCTTTAAGTAGGAAACCAGACACTTGATTCAGAAACAAGAATGTCCAGTTCAGTTTGTTACTTAATACTTACATCTTCATTAAAAGCTCATGTTTCTTTTGCTTCCAACGTCCTCTACCTTAGCAGGTCAGTTACCCCCACTGGGGAAGAAGTTATGGCTGGCTTTTTTCCCTTTCTTGTTTATCATCTCATTAGCTATGGTTTCAGCTACTCCAGAGTTGGTGTCAACACTCCACTAGGAGGGTAGAGGGGAAAGAGATCAGAAAGTTCTTACTTGTCTGGGACCATCTTAACATGATTTTACTTTCTCTGGGGCTGGCTAATATTTAAGGCTGTGTCTTCCTTGGTTCTTTTGTAGATTCTGTGGAGGCTCCACTGCTGTAGCTCCTCTTTTGTCAGCTCCACTGGTGTGGGTGATGCATCCTATTCCTCCAGCTGCCGTGGGGTTCCCCGCAGCTCATTCCACACAGACTTTCTCATTTACAGTCCCATCATCCCACCAAGCAGAACACTTGAGCTAGGATGGTAAGGCTCTTGCTGACTCTCCTGTGTGGCTTGCCTCCTGTCCACAGGAAATATACACCCTGTGCCTTGGCTATCCCCAAGGGAATCTCTTCTCTGCTGTCACCCACTGCTTTAGCAACCTCTCACCTTTAGATTCCCCAATGGTGGTGGGGGGTCAGACTCCAGTTAATTAAGCAGCTCTCCCCACCCCCTTTCTTCAGACTCCAGGGAATGCATATCAGCTCTCTGAGTCATCCCCTATCACTAGGTCTGAGCTGAGGGGGCTTCCCCCGTCCTTTCTATTCTCCAGGGAGAGGAGCTATTCACAGCACAGCTTTCTTCAAAGAAAACCTTTTACATATTCTCCCTCCCTTCGATCTCTGGTAGTTGGACCATTTTATAACATTGCTTACAGTGAGGGGTGCAAATTAAACTGTTTTTAGATAACCACTTTGAAAATATTGATTTGCATCAGCCCCTTACTTTAGTATTTGATATCTATTGTGTTGAGGCCTTGGTCTAAACTCCCTTTTTAACATCTTGTTACACTTTTAAAATTTGAGAGTCAACAGCATATGAATTGTGCTTAAGAGCCACGTGGTTAGAGGAAGTCACCTATGGTGCGAACAGCAAAAATATCTGACGACTGAGCCCTTTCATAAATTAGAAATGAAGAACCAGCAAAGGATACTGAGAAGGAGCACTCAGAATTTGCCCTGTTTCTGGATTGGCTTAAAAACAAAAAACGCTTTAGGCCCTTAGAACTCATCCTCTATTCTGAATTATAATCAATACTGTAGCAATGGCTTTTCCAATAGTAAATTTTCCATTTTTCGTGATGCCACTGTTCATATGTAAATGTCTTTGGCATTTACAAAGTGTTCATTATTTCATTTCAACTACTTTATACCCCTGTGAGGAAGGTTTCATTACAGATGGGGAAACTGAGGGCCAAAGAACTTTGAGAGACTTTCCCAAGGTTCAAGGAGTAAGAGGCAGAGGTTGGATTTGAGTTCAGGTCTTTGGCTCCAGGTTTTGAGCTCTTTTTTTCATAGCCACCTCAAAGACACTCATGACAATCAGAGTTTTTTAAGGTTCTGCTAAAGTAGACTATTTAATAAATGTGTGGCAATGGTTTTAATCTCACATGCCAGTTCCCATGCATTAATCAAAGTTACCTGGAGAGCTGTGTTTGCAGGATTCTGAGGTATAATGAGGTTTGGCAGGAAAGAGTACCTTGATCAATTAGTGATGACTGTCATTGGTTGGTAGGGGTTCTGGTGGCATATGTGCCATGCATTTGACATCACTGATTTAATTATTTCGTGTGTGTGTGTGTGTGTGTGTGTGTGTGTGAGAGAGAGAGAGAGAGAGAGAGAGAGAGTGAGTGAGAGAGAGAGAGAGAGTGGGAGGGGGAGGGAGGGAGGGAGGGAGAGGGGGAGAGAGAGAGAGAGAGAGAGAGATTGGGGGAGAGAGAGAGAGAGAGAGAGAGAGAGAGATAGAGATAGATAGATGTTCTCTGGAACAGTTGTAGTTTCTCAAAACACATTAAAAGAATGGGAAAAGAAAGAAAGAGCAGCCTAAAGCCATATTGGGTTACTGGAGATGACAACATTGTATACATGCATTCTGAGAGCACACATTTTTAAGGATGTGGTGCTGGCAAAGGAAACAGCCTGAACTCAGAACAGCCTTGCAAATAAATAAAACTAGCCACTGTTCCCCAGCATTTTTCTCTCCCAATTCTTATTTTGAGAAATTTTTAAGTAGCAGAAAAGTTAAAAGAGTAGTACAATGAATGCCCATATATCACTTTCCTAGATTTCCATCATTCATCATTTCCTAGTTAACATTCTCTCTCTGCTTTTATTCCGAATTGTTTGAAAGTAATTAAAAAAATTCACAACACTAAAGCATTCATTTCTTAAGAACAGACATTCTTTGACATAATCACAGTACCATTATCATACCTGCAAAAATAATACATAGGCCATATTTAAATTTCCCTAGTTGTCCCTAAAAGTGGGATCAGATTGAATGTACGGCTTTTTGTTCAGACTTTATTTTGGTAAGTGACATATTGTAAGATTTTTCGCTTCATTGATAAAATGTCCTTCAAAAATGACCATGTGGGACTTCCCTCGTGGCGCAGTGGTTAAGCCTCCGTGCTCCCAATGCAGGGGACCTGGGTTCGATCCCTGGTCAGGGAACTAGATCCCACATGCATGCCACAACTAAGACCTGGCAGAACCAAATAAATAAACAAAATAAATATTTAAAACAAAAACAAAAATGACCATGTTATTTCATTACCTGGATAGAGTACGTTTTATTTTACTAGCCCTTTACTTTTGTGCATTTAGTCTGTTTTCTATTTAGTGATTGTTGTTGTAAATGCTGTTGCAGTGAACATCATGGGGACATGGTGCATTGGCCTCAATATATATTCCAACCTCTTTTTTAGGGTCTTCCTATACCAAGAAGACTAAAATTTCCCCAGCCTGCCTTGCAGTTCAAGTTCTAGATGTAATTTAGATTCCACCAATCACTTGCACTTACATAAGATCTGGAAGGCAAAAGCATGATGTAGAGGTCATGCATTTGTTGCCCCTGTGCTTTTCCTGGAAAGTAAGGCCATTTTTTTTTTTTTTTTTCCTGCAGTGCTAGGAACGAATACTCAATTCAGTTACTGGGAAACTTTTAAGTATATTAGAAACAATTTATGTATGTGAATCAGTTTTTTAAGCTATAAATTTTATGATCTAAATACAGATAAGTATTTGCAGTGAAAATTTAGCATTCATATTCAAATGTGCTGTAAATGTAAAAAGTACACTGGATTTTGAAGACTTCGTATGATAAATGTAATATAAGATATGTCACTAATTTTATATTGATTACATTTTGAAATGATAATACTTGAGATATATTGGGTTAAGGGAAATTTGTTATTAAAATTAATTTCATTTAGATTTAACTGTGGCTAGAAAACTTAAAATGACAAATGTGGCTTGCATGATATTTCTCTTGGACAACACTGCTCTAGAATTAGCCATGAAAAAAATTTGTGTTTTCCTAACTAGGGATTTCTAGATCAGAGCAGTCTAAATCGTAGTTCAAATTTCTCAATTTTTTCAAATAAGGAATTTCTGGAGCAACCTATTCTGTATACTAGGCACTGACTTGTTTCTGCTTCTTTAAATTAGTGGAGACTCTTGTGGTTGCTCATGGAGGTTTGTTCAGATATTTTGTGAGGAGGCGTCCTCCCTCTATTCTCAGTCCCAGCAGCCAGTCTGGCAGGAGTGACCTCCTAACTCTTCTTCCCACCCTCAAGGCTTCCTGGGCTTGTGGACTTGGGCCCCATTTTGACCTGACTTCCGGGATGATTCTATTTGACTCCACACATGCTTGGTTTTGCCACTTGCTGGTGAGACTCCACCTGGGTCTGTGCTGCCTTGGCTAAATCCCACTGTGTAGGACACGACTGTACATGGCTATGGAAGAAGCTGGATTGTGGGTAATCCACACAGACGTTCCTTAAAGCTTGTGTGAAAGTTTAGCACACCCCCAAATAGACATATCTGCTATAAGGTGAGGACTATAAACCCAACAGCTGAAATATATTATAGTCTCAAATAATACCTTGTTGTTTAGCCACAATCTCTGATGTTATCTTCCCAATATTTCATATATGCCCTTTAATTTTGTAGTTGTATTCACAGTTGGAAATACAGTTAACTAGCTAAACATGTCACTAAGACTAAAGATTTGCCACTTTTAACACCCCTAATAAGTGCCTTTGTTTTTCTCAAATATATTACATTTATAAATTTAATTTAAATATTTAATATAAATATATTAAATTTATAAATCCCACACTTCTTGTCAATAGTATTAATTTTTCATTTTTTGCACTGTCTAGGTGGTGCCATGATGTTTTTTTAAAAAATTTATTTGTCTTATTTATTTATTTGGCTGTGTTGGGTCTTCGTTGCTGCACCTGGGCTTTCTCTGGTTGCGGCGAGTGGGGGCTACCCTTCGTTGCGGTGCACAGGCTTCTCGTTATGGTGGCTTCTCTTGTTGTGGAACACGGGCTCTAGGCATGCGGGCTTCAGTAGTTGTGGCACACGGGCTCAGTAGTTGTGGCTTGTGGGCTCTAGAATGCAGGCTCAGTAGTTGTGGTGCACGGGCTTAGTTGCTTCGTGGCATGTGGGATCTTCCCAGACCAGGGATCAAACTCACATCCCCTGCGTTGGCAGGCAGATTCTTAACCACTGCACCACCAGGGAGGTCCCCATGATGATGTTTTTGATCTGATATATAAGAGCCTGAAATTGGCAGTTGAAAGCTGGTTTAGGTTGGTTACAGTGTTATGTATAAATGGGTTGCTGTTCACTTGAGGCCTGATTGGTCCCTGCTGGATTCTTGAATCCCATACTGGGCAGTCCTGGAGGAAGGCCCTGTGTATTTTTTTTCTAGGAGATCATGCCTATAATTTGGAGGTGGAGGAGGAGAACTACAGATAAAGACACCTTACCCCATGCTGAACAGTTTGTTTTTATTCCCTTATCATCCAGTTTCCTGGAGGCCATGGGTGATTTTCCTGGCCAAGTTTGCCTCATAAACCAAGGCAATAAAGTGTGTGGGACACTTGTCAAACACGTAAAAACAGACTAAAAAGCTCTTGAATGCCCTTCTTCCTAGCTCCCCACTGGGTGTGGTTGGCATGGTGGTGGGGAGGGAACATCTCCAGTATCTCAGTGGGCATGAGCAACATCATATTAATAAATGAGCATTCTATTAATGGTTAAGAAATTCCCAGTTTTCCAGATAAGATCTGGTTTCAGTCAGAGGGCAGAAACTAAGATCCCTGTGCAAGTGAATGGTTTATCAAATTGTTCTGGGAGTGAAAGCACTTAAACAGTTTATCAGACCCTGTACTTCTCAGCATCAGTCTCTTTGACTCTGCACCACGGGCTTTAGTTCTCTAAGAGAAACAGCTGGAAAGGGGGATGCCAGATTTGGATTATTTACCATATGATTGGCTCCCTGCTGTTTGCTTTAAACAGTTTACCTCCCTGAATCCCCACAGTAGTTCTGCGAGGTGGGATTTATTTTTCCATTAAAATATGAGAAAACCCAGGCTCAGAGAGGTGGTGTATTTGCTGAAAGTCACACAGCTGGTCACTAGGCATTGCTCTGAAATCCATTTGCTTATGTAACATTAGGAAAACACCTTCAACATTAGAATGAATAATTCCCACTTTGTATCCCTATAGCCTTTCATACACAATAGAATATAGCACACACCATGACTTGTGTTATGCACCCATCTCTCACTGTGTGTAGGTTCCTTGAAACTAGTGAAGGGGGCAGATACTTTTGGTTCTCCCATCAGCCACTCCTTTCTTCTTCTCTGCCAGTAAGTCTTATTGCCCAGAATATAGTTAGATGACCATACTTAGTTGCAAGGAAGGCTGGGAAGTAGTCTTCCAGCCTAAGTGGGCCAGTTCTGCACTTAATAAAAATTGGGTTCTATTGCTAAGGAAGGGAGTTTGGTTATGGGGTAGAAAACTAGCAGTTTCTGCATAGTGTATGTCAACTGAAAAAAAACCACACAACCTAAAAGTTGAGAAAGGTGTGTTTTATTTGGTGGTCTTTCTGAGGACTTCAAGCCTGGAAGACAGCCTCTCAGATAGCTCTGAGGGACTGTTCCGAAGAGGTAAGGGAGGAGCCAGGATATATAGGGAGTTTTGCAACAAATACCAGATAATCAAAAGATTACCATTAATTGAAGAAAACCAGATATCTCAAGTTAATGAATTTAGCGCTTTTCTATGTATGGGAAGATGCAACAGTCTGGGCTCATTGAAACCATTCCTTTGATGTGTACCTTAGCTCTTTAGGGCCAGTATCCAGTTCTTTCCCATCCAGAGTTCCCTTACCGTTGGGTGCATTGTTGAGGGTGGCTGCAGTGGCTGAGGGCGGCTGCAGTGGCTGAGGGCCTGGCAGTGGGCAGCCCTGTTTGTCTCCATCCTGAGTTCCCTCAGGGCTCACCATTAGGGGCAGTGGCTGTAGTGGCTTGATGGCTGCAACATCCTTTGTTTACTGTTATGGGAGGCAAATTTTTCATTCACAGGTACTTTTAAAAATACATATTTTTAAACACCTGTAAAAAGGGTACATTTTCCACACCTCTTTCTACTCCTTTTTCCCTTTAACCTGGCCCAATTCACACATTTGTGTTACTTCTAGACATTGAATTTAGAACCTGGCAGAAACCTCTGTGTAGGCAGCAACCTCCTTTCTTCTCTGGACATTTCTTCTCTGAGGTCATTCTGCATCTGAAGGGGGCTCCCAACCACTGCCCAAATTCTGGAGATTAAGCTGTAACTTCCTGGGAAGTGGTTCCCTTGAATCTGTGCTTGCCCCATTCTTACTTTCTAAAGCATTTCTCCTGTCTTATCAAGTTCCGCTCATGTATTTAAAACACAGTTCAATGTGATTTTCACCTTATTTGCAGGAAAATGTCCATTGAGAAAGGTGGGGTGGAGGCACTTGCCACAGCTATTGCATTTGCCTGGAAACTATAGGTGACATAATGTTATAGTTCTTCAAGTAGAAATGCATAAAATCACCGTGAGTGTGGTTCCTGCTCTCTTATCTAGCTGCTAGTGCTAGAGCAAATACAGATGCAAGCAAACTGTTGTCTCCACTCCCTTAGGAATGAACTATCTTGGGTCTTTGTTTTAGGTGTTGTGTTTATTGGTATTTGTGTTAGGATTAGCCCATTTAGAGAAGAGACCCATGGAATCTGAGTGAGTGGTTAGAATGAAACTATTTGCTGCTTAAAAAAAATTATTTGTTTGTGTTTATTTTTCCCAGCAGTTTCTTTGATTCTTGGGAAGGCTTTTAGGGAATTGGTGAAATTTGGGCTATTTCCAAAGACTTCTCCAGTTGTTTTCCACAGGAAATATAAAAGCACACATTTAATTTTAGTTCACTTGGAAGTACTTCAGGAGACAGATCTACTGTGGATATTGAGAAGAATGTATAAACAAACAAACAAACAAACACTTAAAAAACAAACCAAGGAATGATCCATGCGCCCTTGAAAAGAATGTGTATTCTACTGCTTTCAGATGGAATGCTCTAAAAATATCAATTTAGTCCATTTGGTTTAATGTGTTATTTAAGGCTTGTGTTTCCTTATTGATTTTCTGCCTGGATGATCTGTCCATTGATGTAAGTGGGGTGTTAAAGTCCCCTGCTATTACTGTGTTACTGTCGATTTTTCCTTTTATGTCTTTTTTTTTTTTTTTTTTTTTTTTTTTTGGCGGTACGCGGGCCTCTCACTGTTGTGGCCTCTCCCATTGCGGAGCACAGGCTCTGGACGCGCAGGCTCAGCGGCTATGGCTTACAGGCTTAGCTGCTCCGTGGCATGTGGGATCTTCCCGGACCGGGGCACGAACCCGTGTCCCCTGCATCGGCAGGTGGACTCTCAACCACTGTGCCACAGGGAAGCCCCCTTTTATGTCTTTTAATATTTGCCTTATATATTGAGGTGCTTCTATGTTGGGTGCACATATATTTATAATTTTTATACCTTCTTCTTGGATTGATCCCTCGATCATTATGTACTGTCCTTCTTTGTCTCTTGTAACAGTCTGTATTTTAAACTCTGTATTGTTGGATACGAGTATTCCTACTCCAGCTTTCTTTTGATTTCCATTTGCATGGAATACCTTTTTTCCATCCCCTCACTTTCAGTCTATTTGTGTCTATAGATCTGAAGTGAGCCTCTTGTAGGCAGCAGATATACAAGTCTTGTTTATATATCCATTCAACCAGTCTGTGTCCTTTGGCTGGAGCATTTAGTTCATTTACATTTAAGGTAATTATTGATATTTATGGTCTTATTGACATTTTGTTAATTCTTTTGGATTTGTTTCCGTAGGTCTTTTGTTGCCCTTTCTTCTTTTGTTGTCTTCTCTTGTGATTTGATGACTATCTTTACTGTTATGTTTGGATTCCTGTTTCTTTTTTGTGTGTATATCTATTATAGATTTTTGGTTTATAGTTACCATGAAGTTTTGGTATAGCAGAATATATATATATATATATGAGATTTATTTTTAACATCTTTATTGGAGTATAATTATTTTACAATGTTGTATTAGTTTCTGCTGTATAAGAAAGTGAATCAGCTATACGTACACATATATACCCATATCCTGTCCCTCTTGAATCTCCCTCCCACCTCCCTATCCCACCCCTCTAGGCGGACACAAAGCACCGAGCTGATCTCCCTGTGCTATGTGGCTGCTTCCCATTAGCTATCTATTTTACATTTGGTAGTGTATATATGTCCATGCCACTCTCTTACTTCGTCCCAGCTTGCCCTTCCCCCTCCCCTTGTCCTCAAGTCCATTCCCTATGTCTGCGTCTTTATTCCTGTCCTGCCCCTATGTTCTTCAGAACCTTTTTTTTGAAGATTCCATATATATGTGTTAGCATATGGTATTTGTTTTTCTCTTTCTGACGTACTTCACTCTGTATGACAGATTCTATGTCCATCCACCTCACTACAAATAACTCAATTTCGTTTCTTTTTATGGCTGAGTAATATTCCATTGTATATATGTGCCACATCTTCTTTATCCATTCATCTGTCGAGGGACACATAGGTTGCTTCCATGCCCTGGCTATTGTAAATAGTTCTGCAATGAACATTGTGGTACATGACTCTTTTTGAATTATGGTTTTCTCAGGGTATATGCCCAGTAGTGGGATTGCTGGGTCATATGGTAATTCTATTTTTAGTTTTTTAAGGAACCTCCATACTGTTCTCCATAGTGGCTCTATCAATTTACATCACCACCAAGAGTGCAAGAGGGTTCCCTTTTCTCCACACTGTCTCCAGCATTTATTCTTTGTAGATTTTGGGATGATGGCCATTCTGTCTGGTGTGAGGTGATACTTCATTGTGGTTTTGATTTGCATTTCTCTAGTGATTATTGATGTTGAGCATCCTTTCATGTGTTTGTTGGCAATCTGTATATCTTCTTTGGAGAAATGTCTATTTAGGTCTTCTGCCCATTTTTGGATTGGCTTGTTTGTTTTTTTGATATTGAGCTGCATGAACTGCTTGTATATTTTGGAGATTAATCCTTTGTCAGTAGCTTCATTTGCAAATATTTTCTCCTATTCTGAGGGTTTTCTTCTTGTTTGGTTTATGGTTTCATTTGCTATGCAAAAGCTTTTAAGTTTCATTAGGTCCCGTTTGTTTATTTTTGTTTTTATTTACGTTTCTCTCAGAGGTGGGTTAAAAAGGATCTTGGCTGTGATTTATGTCATAGAGTGTTCTGCCTGTTTTCCTCTAAAGTTTGTATAGTGTCTGGTCTTACATTTAGGTTTTTAATCCATTTTGAGTTTATTTTTGTGTATGGTGTTAGGTAGCGTTCTAATTTCTTTCTTTTACATGTAGCTGTCCAGTTTTCCCAGCACCACTCATTGAAGAGGCTGTCTTACCTTCATTGTATATTCTTGCCTCCTTTATTAAAGATAAGGTGACCGGGCTTCCCTGGTGGCGCAGTGGTTGAGAGTCTGCCTGCCGATGCAGGGGACATGGGTTCGTGCCCCGGTCCGGGAGGATCCCACATGCTGCGGAGAGGCTGGGCCCGTGAGCCATGGCCGCTGAGCCTGTGGATCCGTAGCCTGTGCTCCACAGCGGGAGAGGCCACAGCAGTGGGAGGCCTGCGTACCGCAAAAAAAAAAAAAGATAAGGTGACCATATGTGTGTGGGTTATCTCTGGTGGGTTATTTCTATCCTGTTCCATTGATCTATATTTCTGTTTTTGTGCTAGTACCATACTGTCTTGATTACTGTAGCTTTGTAGTATAGTCTGAAGACAGGGAGCCTGATTCCTCCAGCTCTGTTTTTTCTTTCTCAAGATTGCTTTGGCTATTCTGGGTCTTTTGTGTTTCCATACAAATTGTGCAATGTTTTGTTCCAGTTTTGTGAAAAATGCCAGTGGTAGTTTGATAGGGATTGCATTGAATATGTAGATTACTTTGGGTAGTATAGTCATTTTCACAATGTTGATTCTTCCAATCCAAGAACATGGTACATCTCTCCATCTGTTTGTATCATCTTGAATTTCCTTCATCGGTGTCTTTTAGGTTTCTGCATACAGGTCTTTTGTCTCCTTAGGTAGGTTTATTCCTAGATATTTTGTTCTTTTTGTTGCAATGGTAAATGGGAATGTTTCCTTAATTTTTTCAGATTTTTCATCACTAGTGTGTAGGAAAGCAAGAGATTTCTGTGCATTAATTTTGTATCCTGCTAGTTTACCAAATTCATTGATTAGCTCTAGTAGTTTTCTGATAGCATCTTTAGGATTCTCTATGTATAGTATCATGTCATCTGCAAACAGACAATTTTACTTCTTCTTTTGTGATTTGGATTACTTTTATTTCTTTTTCTTCTCTGATTGCTGTGGCTAAAACTTCCAAAACTATGTTGAATAATAGTGGTGAGAGTGGACAACCTTGTCTTGTTCCTGATCTTAGAGGAAATGGTTTCAGTTTTTCACCATTGAGAACGATGTTGGCTGTGGGTTTGTCATATATGGCCTTTATTATGTTGAGGTAAGTTCCCTCTGTGCCTACTTTCTGGAGGGTGTTTATCATAAATGGGTGTTGAATTTTGTCGAAAACTTTTTCTGCATCTGTTGAGATGATCATATGGTTTTTCTCCTTCAATCTGTTAATATCGTTTATCACATTGATTTATTTGCATATATTGAAGAATCCTTGCATTCCTGGGATAAACCACACTTGATCATGGTGTATCAGCCTTTTCATGTGTTGTTGGATTCTGTTTGCTAGTATTTTGTTGAGGATTTTTGCATCTATGTTCATCAGTGATATTGGCCTATAGCGTACTTTTTTTTGTGACATCTTTTCTGGTTTTGGTGTCAGGGTGATGGTGGCCTCATAGAATGAGTTTGGGAATTTTCCTCCCTCTGCTATATTTTGGAAGAGTTTGAGAAGGATAGGTGTTAGCTCTTCTCTAAATGTTTGGTAGAATTTGCCTGTGAAGCCATCTGGTCCTGGGCTTTTGTTTGTTGGAAGATTTTAAATCACAGTTTTAATTTCAGTGCTTGTGATTAGTCATTTTATATTTTCTGTTTCTTCCTGGTTCAGTCTCGGAAGGTTGTGCTTTTCTAAGAATTTGTCCATTTCTTCCAGGTTGTCTATTTTATTGGCATATAGTTGCTTGTAGTAATCTCTCATGATCCTTTGTATTTCTGCAGTGTCAGTTGTTACTTCTCCTTTTTCATTTCTAATTCTGCTGATTTTAGTCTTCTCCCTTGTTTTCTTGGATGAGTCTGGCTAATGGTTTATCAATTTTGTTTATCTTCTCAAAGAACCAGCTTTTAGTTTTATTGATCTTTGCTATCATTTCCTTAATTCCTTTTTCATTTATTTCTGATCTGATCTTTATGATTTCTTTCCTTCTGCTAACTTTGGGATTTTTTTGTTCTTCTTTCTCTAATTGCTTTAGGTGTAAGTTTAGGTTGTTTAATTGAACTTTTTATTTTTTCTTCAGGTAGGAGTGTATTGCTATAGACTTCCTTCTTAGAACTGCTTTTGCTGCATCCCATAGGTTTTGCGTCATCATGTTTTCATTGTCATGTGTTTCTAGGTATTTTTTTTATTTCCTCTTTGATTTCTTCAGTGATGTCTTGGTTATTTAGTAGTGTATTGTTTAGCCTCCATGTGTTTGTATTTCTAACAGATTTTTTCCTGTAATTGATATCTAGTCTCATAGCGTTCTGGTTGGAAAAGATACTTGATATGATTTCGATTTTCTTAAATTTACCAAGGCTTGATTTTTGACCCAAGTTATGATCTATCCTGGAGAATGTTCCATGAGCACTTGAGAAGAAAGTGTATTTTGTTGTTTTTGGATGGAATATCCTATAAATATAAAGTAAGTCCATCTTGTTTAATGTATCATTTAAAGGTTGTGTTTCCTTATTTATTTTCATTTTGGATGATCTGTCCATTGGGGAAAGTGCGCTGTTAACATCCCCTACTATTGTTGTGTTACAGTCAGTTTCCCCTTTTATGGCTGTTAGCATTTGCCTTATGTGTTGAGATGCTCCTATGTTGGGTGCATAAATATTTACAATTGTTATATCTTCTTCTTGTATTGATCCTTTGATCATTATGTCGTGTCCTTCTTTGCCTCTTGTAATAGTCTTTATTTTAAAGTCTATTTTGTCTGATATGAGAATTGCTATTCCAGATTTCTTTTGATTTCCATTTGCATGGAATATCTTTTTCCATCCCCTCACTTTCAAATTGTATGTGTCTCTAGGTCTGAAGTGGGTCTCTTGTAGACAGCATATATACGGGTCTTCTTTTTGTATCCATTCAGCCAGTCTGTGTCTTTTGGTTGGAGCGTTTAATCCATTTTCATTTAAGGTAATTATCGATATGTATGTTCCTATTCCCATTTTCTTAATTGTTTTCGGTTTGTTATTGTAGGTCTTTTCCTTCTCTTTTGTTTCCTGCCTAGAGAAGTTCCTTTAGCGTTTGCTGTAAAACTGGTTTGGTGTTGTTGAATTCTCTTAGCTTTTGCTTGTCGAATCTGAATGAAATCCTTGCTGGGAAGAGTGATCTTGGTTGTAGGTTTTTCCCTTTCATCACTTTAAATATGTCCTGCCACTCCCTTCTGGCTTGCAGAGTTTCTGCTGAAAGATCAGCTGTTAACCTTATAGGGATTCCCTTGTGTGTTATTTGTTGCTTTTCCCTTGCTGCTTTTAATATTTTTTGTGTGTGTTTAATTTTTGATAGTTTGATTAATATGTGTCTTGGCATGTTTCTCCTTGGATTTATCCTGTATGGGACACTCTGTGCTTCCTGGACTTGATTGACTATTTCCTTTCCCATATTAGGGAAGTTTTCAACTATAATCTCTTCAAATATTTTCTCCGTCCCTTTCTTTTTCTCTTCTTCTTCTGGGACCCCTATAATGCAAATGTTGGTGCATTTAATATTGTCCCAGAGGTCTCTAAGACTGTCCTCAGTTCTTTTCATTCTTTTTTCTTTATCCTGCTCTGTGATAGTTATTTCCAGTATTTTATCTTCCAGGTCACTTATCTGTTCATCCGCCTCAGTTATTCTGCTATTGATTCCTTCTAGAGAATTTTTAATTCCATTTATTGTGTTGTTCATCATTGTTTGCTCTTTAGTTTTTCTAGGTCCTTGTTAAACGTGTCTTTTATTTTCTCCATTGTATTTCCAAGATTTTGTATCATGTTTACTATCATTACTCTGAATTCTTTTTCAGGTAGATTGACTATTTCCTCTTCATTTGTTTGGTCTGGTGGGTTTTTACCATGCTCCTTCACCTGCTGCGTATTTCTCTGTCTTCTCATTTTGCTTAACTTACTGTGTTTGGGGTCTCCTTTTCACAGGCTGCAGGTTCATAGTTCCCATTGTTTTTGGTGTCTGCCCCAGTGGGTAAGGTTGGTTCAGTTGGTTGTGTAGGCTTCCTGGTGGAGGGGACTGATGCCTATTCTGGTGGATGAGGCTGCATCTTGTCTTTCTGGTGGGCAGGACTGCATCTGGTGGTGTGTTTTGGGGTGTTTGTGAACTTACTATGATTTTAGGCAGCCTCCCTGCTAATGGGTGGGGTTGTGTTCCTGTGTTGCTAGTTGTTTGGCATGGTGTGTCCAGCACTGGCGCTTACTGGTCGTTGAGTGGAGCTGGGTCTTAACATTGAGACGGAGATCTCTGGGAGAAGTCTTGCAATTGATATTACATGTGGCCGGGAGGTCTCTGGTGGACCAATGTCCTGAACTTGGCTCTCCCACCTCAGAGGCTCAGGCCTGACACCTGGCTGGAGAACCAAGGCCCCGTCAGACACATGGCTATATTCAGACACTTCCAGTTATTCCAGTGATGATTATCTGGTTGGTGGATACTCCATGGCCTCTCTGCATCTACTGCTTTCCTTTTGGCTTGTTCCCTGCTCTGTTAGCACCTTCAAATCCTTATTCTTATTCAGAAAGTTCTGAACATATACGATGGAAATTTTCAAGAAGAATATATGCAGTGGATTCTCTGTTTAATTTTCAAGTGTTTCAGGGCTGGCCAAGGAGTCTCCTGAGGTGGACATCAGAAACACCATTGAGAAGGGAATACATCAGTGCTGAAGCCTCTGGGTACCTGATTACCTCAACATCACCGGCGGTGGCATGAGCAGGAGCCCAGGGCGCGGGGGCCAGCGGCGGGTTATGCTGGGCCACAGGGTGTCTCCTGCAGTCCCGGTAGCAGTTGGTGCAGTAGTTTCAGACGTCTGGGCTTGGGCTCTGCGGAGAGCAAGGCTGCTTGAATGCGAGTGAACCAGCGGGGCTGTGCGTGCGCGCGTGAGAGTAAGACGCGGGTGAGCCCTAGAGGCAGGTGGCCAGTGGTGGTGGCAGCAGCCTGTGTGATTGTTTTAAGTTGCTCACCTCTTAATTTCAAATGCATTTAAAAAACCCTGCATTTGTACTCTCCTCCCATAACAATTACTGTTTTTGATATCATATTTTACCTCTGATTGTTTTGTGTATCCCTTAACTGCTTATTATGGATATAGATGATTTTACTACTTTTGTCTTTTAACCTCTCTGCTAGCTTTGTGTGTGGATGATTTCCTACATTTACTGTATGCTTGCCTTTTATTGGTGAGCTTTTTCATTTTGTAATTTTCTTGTTTCTAGTTGTGGCCTTTTCTTTTTTGCCCAGAGAAGTTCCTTTAGCATTTGTTGTACAGCTTGTTTGGTGGTGCTGAATTCTTTTAGCTTTTGCTTGTCTGTGATTTCTGTATCAAATCTGAACAAGAGCCTTGCTGGGCAGAGTATTCTTGGTTGTAGATTTTTCCCTTTTATCACTTTAAATATATCATGCCACTCCCTTCTGGCCTGCAGAGTTTCTGCTGAAAAATCAGCTGATAGCCTTATGGGAGTTCCCTTTTATGTTATTTATTGGTTTTCTCTTACTGCTTTTAATATTCTCTTTACCTTTAATTTTTGTCATTTTGATTACAATGTATCTTGGTGTGTTCCTCTTTGGGTTAATGCTGTATGAGACTCTCTGTGCTTCCTGGCTTTGGGTGACTGTTTCTCCAGGATAGATCACATGCTAAGCCACAAAACAGGCTTTGGTAAATTTAAGAAAATTGAAATCATATCAAGCATCTTTTCTGACCACAATGCTATTAGACTGGAAATCAACTACAAGGAAAAAACAGCAAAATATTTAGAGGCAAATGAAAATGAAAACATGATGATCCAAGACCTGTGGAACACAGCAAGAGCAGTTCTAAGAAGGAATTTTATAGTAATAGAAGCTTACCTCAGGAAATAAGAAAAATCTCGAATAAACAACCCAACCTTACACCTAAAGCAACTAGAGAAAGAAGAACAAATGAAACCCAAAGGTATAGAAGGAAAGAAATCATAAAGATCAGAGCATAAAAATGAAATAGAGAGTTAAAAACAATAGGAAAGATTAATGAATCTAAAAGCTGGTTCTTTGAAAAGATGAAGAAAGTTGATACATTTTTAGCCAGACTCATCAAGAAAAAAAAGGGAGAGGGCCCAAATCAATAAAATCACAAATGAAACAGGAGAAGGTACAACTGACACCACAGAAATACAAAGAATCATAAGAGACTACCACAAGCAACTATATGCCAATAAAATGGACAACCTAGGAGAAATGGACAAATTCTTAGAAAGGTTCAATCTTCCAAGACTGAACCAGGAAGAAACAGAAAATATGAACAGACCAGTTACCAGTACTGAAATTTAATCAGCAATTTAAAAACTCCCAGCAGGGAATTCCCTTTAGGTCCATTGGTTAGGGCTTGGTGCTTGGGTTCAATTGCTGGTTGGGGAACAAAGATCCCACAAACTGTGCAGCCTGGGAAAAAGAAAAAAGAAAAAATAAAAAACCAAAAAAAAAAAAAAAAAACCAAAACCCCACCAAAATAAAATGAAAGCATAAAAACCAAAAACCAAAAAAAAAAAAAAACCACAAAACAACCAAAACCAAAAAAACCCCAAAACCAAAAACTCCCATCAAAAAAAAGTCCAGGACTAGATGGCTTCACAGGTGAATTCTACCAAGTATTTAGAGTAGAGTTAACACCTATCCTTCTGAAACTTTTCCAAAAAACTGGAGAGGAAGGAATACTTCCAAATTCATTCTATGAGGCCACCATCATCCTGATACCAAAACCAGACAAAGATATCACAAAAATGAGAATTATAGGCCAATATCACTGATGAACATAGATGCAAAAATCCTCAACAAACTACTAGCAAACCAAACAATACATTAAAAGGATCATATACCATGATCAAGTGGGATTTATTACAGGGATGCAAGGATTTTTCAATATCTGCAAATCAATCAATGTGATACACAACATTAACAAATTGAAGAACAAAAACTGTATGATCATATCAATAGATGCAGAAAAAGCTTTTGATGAAATTCAACACTGATTTATGATAAAAAAAAATCTCTCCAGAAAGTGGTCATAGAGGGAACATACCTCAACATAATAAAGGCCATATATGACAAATCTACAACTTACATCATACTCAGTGGTGAAAAGCTGAAAACATTCCCTCTAAGATCAGGGATAGGACAAGGATGCCCATTCTCACCACTTTTATTCAGTATAGTTTTGGAAGTTCTAGACACAGCAAGAAAAGAAAAAGAAATAGAAAAAAAAAGAAAAGAAGAGAAGAAGAAGAAATAAAATGAATTTAAATTGGAAAGAAGTAAAATTGTCACTGTTTGCAGATGACATGATACTATACATAGAAAATCCTAAAGACACCACCAGAAAACTATCAGAGCTCATCAATGAATTTGGTACAGTTGCAGGATATAAAATTAATATACAGAAATCTGTTGCATTTCTATACACTAACAATGAAATATCAGAAAGAGAAATTAAGGAAACAGTCCCATTTACCATTGCATCAAAAAGAATAAGATTCCTAGGAATAAACCTACCTAAGGAGACAAAAGACCTGTACTCTGAAAACTATAAGACGGTGATGAAAGAAATTGTAGATGACACAAACAGATGGCAAGATATACTGTGTACTTTGATTGGAAGAATCAGTATTGTTAAAATGACCGTATTACCCAAGGGAATCTACAGATTCAATGCAATTCCTATCAAATTACCAATAGCATTTTTCACAGAATTCAAGCAAAAAATTTAAAAATTTGTATGGAAACACAAAAGACTTCAAATAGCCAAAACAATCTTGAACAAGAAGAATGGAGTTGGAGGAATCATGCTCCCTTGACTTCAGACTATACTACATAGCTACAGTAATCAAAACAGTATGATACCGGCACAAAAAAAGACATATAGATCAGTGGAACAGGATGGAAAGCCCAGAAATAAACCCACACACTTACGGCCAATTAATCTGTGACAAAGGAGGCAAGACTATACAACGGAGAAAAGACAGTCTCTTCAGTAACTGGTGCTGGGAAAACTGGACAGCTACATGTAAAAAAATGAAATTAAAACATTCTGTAACACTATACACAAGAATAAGCTCAAATGGATTAAAGACCTAAATATGAGACTGGACACTATAAAACTTCTTGAGGAGAATATAGGCTGAACACTCTTTGACATAAATTGCAGCTATAATTTTTTGATCTGTCTCCTAGAGTAATGGGAACAAAAGCAAAAATAAACAAATGGGACCTAATTAAACTTTAAAGCTCTTGCACACCAAAGGAAACCAGAAACAGAACAAAAAGACAACCTATGGAATGGGAGATATATTTGCAAACGATGCAACTGACAAGGGATTAATTTCCAAAATATACAAACAGCTCATAGAGCTCAATATTGAAAAAACAAACAACTCAATCAGAAAATGGACAGAAGACCTAAATAGACATTTCTCCAAAGAAGACATACAGATGGCCAACAGGCACATGAAAAGATGCTCAACATCACTGATTGTTATAGAAATGCAGATCAAAACTACAATAAGGTTGTATCACTTCATACCAGTGAGAATGGCCGTTAAAGTCTACAAATAATAACTGCTGGATAGAGTGTGGAGAACACTGTTGGCAGGAATGTGAATTGGCAGGAATGTGAATTGGTACAGCTGCTATGGAGAACCGTATGGACGTTCCTTAAAAAACTAAAAATGGAGTTACCATATGATCTAGCAATCCCACTCCTGGGCATATATCTGGAAAAAATGAAAACTCTGATTCGAAAAGATACATGTACCCCAGTGTTCATAGCAGCACTATTTACAATAGCCAAGACATGAGAGCAGCCTAAATGTCCGTTGATAGATGAATGGATAAAGAAGATGTGGTATATATATACAGTTGAATTTTACTCAGCCACAAAAAAAGAATTGAATAATGCCATTTGCAGCAACATTGATGGACGTAGAGATTATCATACTAAGTGAAGTAAGTCAGGTAGAGAAAGACATATTATGTGATATCACCTATATGCGGAATCTGAAAAAATGATACAAATGAACTTATTTACAAAACAGAAATCGACTCACAGACATAGAAAACAAACCTATGTTTACCAAAGGGGAAGGAGAGGGAGGGATAAATTAGGAGTTTGGGATTAACAGATACACACTACTATATATAAAATAGAGAAAAAACAATGACCTACTCTACAGTACAGGGAACTATATTCAGTATCTTTTAATAACCTATAATGGAAAAGAATCTGAGAAAGAATATGTATATAATATATATAATACACTTAATATATATAACTGAATCACTATGTTGTACACCTGAAACTAACACAACATTGTAAATCAACTATACTTCAATATAAAGGTTTTTGTTTTGAGGAAAAAACATGATAAAATGTGCAATAAAAATATGTACTTTGAATTAAAACAAAGTAGGGAATGAGTAGTTTCATGTTGTTTTACTGAAACCCAGTTAATACTAATCATGCCTACCATTATTTGAAGTTCTACTGTTTTTTGGCAGGCAGGATTTCTTGGTAGGCTGGCTCTGTAGAGGTGTGATGTTGGATTCATCTTGATCCTTTTAGTGACCAGCACAACTAGGGGCCCAGGACATGTGTGTTGAATTGAATGGGCACTAACAGTAGAAAGTTTCATTAATAAACCTAATTGTCTTAAAACTTTGAGGATAACATTATAGACTTCTGGCCATTCTGTGGGGGAATCAGTTTGCAATTAGCCTCACATGTATTGATTTCAGTTCTAATTGTTTATGAGCTTTAAGCAAATGGTTTGGCTCTGAATGAGAGAGTCATTGGCCATAGATGAATGAAAATGTTTGACTTTTCTGCACTGTGTTTATGTCTCTATCATATATATTATAGCAGGACCCAAGGTTAATCAATTATTTTGACCCAGAGAATTGTAATCAGCAACTTTCTACCTAAGTAGGGACATAAGTGATTCTACACAGTGGTAGAATAAATAGAAATTTGAATTTGTTAATTGGCAAAATGGGCCCTGTCCTTCATGTCAGTCTTATAACCAACTGGGCAACCTTCTGACTCTCCAGTTAAAAATATCAATAATTAGGGACACTTTGTAGCAGTCCATCTCATATTTTTATATTATTAGCTGAGAAATAATAGAAAAACTATATAGCTATTAGTCTCTGCCCCTGGTTCCTGGCACAGAGCTCCTAAAATCCTTGCAATTTCCTAAGTGATAAGAGGACTAGGAACATCTTTTGTTTTACTGTTTGGCCTTTGACCCTGGTTCCTGACACAGAGCTTCTAAATCCTTGGAATTTACTGGGTGAGAGCAGTATCTTTTGTTTTCATTAGGTGACTCATGGTGGGCTGCTGGATGGGGGCTGGTTACCAGAAAGACTAAGCCATGATTAGAAGCTTGGAATTTTCAGCCTAGCCCCCATTCTCCAGAGAGGGGAGAGAGACTGGAAATGGACTTAATTATCAATCATGCTTACATAATGAGTCCTCCATAAAAATCCCCAAGTATGGAGTTTGGAGAGCTTCCAGGTTGGTGAACACATCCATGTACTGCTAGGGTGATGCACCCCAGCTCCACAGGGACAGAAGCTCCTGGGCTTGGGATCTCCCAGACCAGGCCCTGTGTGTCTCTTCATTTGGTTGCTCATCTGTGTCCTTTATCATATGCTTTAATATAATAACCTGGTACAAAGGAGCTTATTTGCAAAACAGAAATAGAGTCGCACATGTGGAAACCAAAGTGTCGGGGGTTGGGGGGGTGAAGCTGGGGGCGGGTGGCAGTGGGGATGGAGGGGTGGATTGGGAGATTGGGATTGACATGTGCACACTACTGTATATAAGATGGATAACTAATAGGGTCCTGCCGTGTAGCACAGGGAACTCTGCTTGATACTCTGCTGTGACCTATATTGGGGGGGAATCTAAAAAAGAGTAGATATATGTATATGTGTAGTTGATTCACTTTGCTGTGCAGCAGAAACTAGCGCAACATTGTGGATCAACTATACTCCAATAAAAATTAAATAACAATAGCATACACACACACAACATAATAACCTGGTAAGTAAGTGTTTCCCTGAGTTCTGTGAGCTGTTCTAGCAAATAATTGACATCTGAAATTGGGTGGGGGGCAATCTTGTGGGACTGAGCCCTTAACATGTGGGATCTGATGCTATCTTCAGGTGGATGGCGTCAGAATTGAGTTAAATTGTAGGGCACCCAGCTACTGTCACAGAATTGGTTTGATGTGGGAAAAACTCTCACACATCTGGTGTCAGAAGAGTTGTGAATGTGATAGTATTGAGAGAATAAAAGAAAAACACAGTGTAGGTTTTCTTCAGTAGCCTATGGCGATATAACCAAATTTGTCAGATATTTGAAAAACTTATTTATTAAGATAATTATATTTAGGAAAAACATAGAAATTATATATGTATAGCTCGAATTTTCACAGATGGAACCCAGTCTTGTAATCAGCACTCAGATTAAGAAACAGAACATCACCAGTACCCTGGAAAATTCCCTCCTCCTCCCTCGAAGTCTGCCACTGTTTTTTTGTTTTTGATAGACATACAAGTGTACCTTTTTCTTAAACACAAAGGAAAGGAAATCCTTCTTTGTTGTCATCTATTCTTAATTCTATCCAAAAGTAAATGAGTTCTATCAAAGGCAAAGCCATTCCTTGAATTATTCTTAATAATAACAGTAATAATGATGATGATGATAGTAGTTTAAAAGTAGCTTTATATTTCCACTTACATTACTTTAAAAGCAGCTTTACCTTTATTTTCTCATTTTGTTTTCACAACTGCCACTGAGGTAGGGATTATTTTCACCACTTTATACATAAGCAGGGGGACTAGGAAGGTCACACAGCCTGCAAGGGGTCCCAGGGCTGAGGGACCCCAGGGCAAGGTCCTTGCTGCTACACTGGGAGAAGACATGTCTGATCCTTCACTGACCAGAATATACTGTGGCCTCAAATATTTTGAGAATCCCTGAAACCACAAAAGGAGATGTCTTCATCCTTAATTCAGAGACATTCTAAATATGTAGATAATTCAGAACAGGCTGGGGGAGAGTTGTTACCCATTTATCCATTTATTCATTCTTTTTTTTTAATTGAAGTATAGTTAATTTACAGTGTTGTGTTAGTTTCACGTGTACAGCAAAGCGATTCAGTTATATATATATTTACCTATATATATATTCTTTTTCAGATTCTTTTCCATGATAGGTTATTATAAGATACTGAATATAGTTCCCTGTGCTATATAGTAGGTCCTTGTTGTTTATCTATTTTATATATAGTAGTGTGTATCTGTTAATCCCAAACTCCTAATTTCTCTCTCCCCTCCCCTATTTATTATTTCTTGATCACTTTTTCCAGGCACTGTTATAGACACTAGGGATACGGCATGCAACAAGATGGATATTGTCATTGTTCTCTCATGGTCTTACATTCTAGAAAAGGAGACAGAAAATAAAAAGTAAACACAAACCTAGACAAGTTAATTTGAGACAGTTTTAGTGCCATGAAGACAATAAATAAGGCTAAGATGGGAGTGAGAGGATAGGGAGCATGGGGTGGTCAGGGAAGGCTTCCTTGAGGTGACTTATTTTGCAATGTAAACTTTTTTGTTGAAGTATAACATACGTACAAAAAAGTGCACAAGTCATAAGTGCGCAGCTTGATGAATTTCTGCAAAGTGAACACACTCCTGTAACTATCACCTAGGCCAAGCAGTAGAACATTGCCAACTGACCTGAGGCGGTGACATTTGAGTTGAGACCCTCATGCTAAGTAGGTGCTTGTGCAAAGGTCTGGGTTTAGAGTATTTCAGTAAAGAGGATAACAGTTGAGAAGGCAAGGGGAAAAACGTGGCATGTTTGAGGAGCAGAAAGAAGACCAGTGTGTACCAGTCTGTTGATTTAGCACTGCAATATTTGGGTTATGTGTTTGTGACATGATTCTTAGCTTAGGATTGGAGAGGATGATTATAATTGCTCTACAAGCCCCATCCATCAGTAAATTGGGCTCTTAGGATCTCAAAGTAACTTGGAGCAGAGGGTCTTAGCAGGAAAGTCTTCGGAGATTTTATCGCACAGTGTCTCCCTCATCCAAGGAGAGCAATATCCCAACTCAGATATAGAGAGAATTATTGTAATGTGAGAGACTATAAAATCTGTAGAATTATTACAATAATTCTACTAGATTTCTTTCAATTCCATCTACCTTCCCTCACCATGGTAACCTATTAAACAGAAGAGTTCCTCCTGCTATCTTGTCCAGGGCCCTGGTCCTGACATTTGATATTCCAAGATTTCATCATGACCATGTGCTTAAAAGTCCCATGCTACCTAAATGTTTGCATACAGGTCGGTTGGTTCTTAAGAAGGGATATAGGGAAATAACAGGTATTGAGAGGCACTTACATAACTGGGGACAATAGGAACACTGGGTAAGTCATTACACAAATATCTGTATCACTCAAAGTGATTATGCTTAAATGAGATAATGTCACATTGTGGCAGAGGGGGCAGTCTTAAAAGTTTTCTGCCTGCCCTAGTTAAATTCTAATTCTTCTTTCACATTAGACTGTCCCACAATTATTAATATTTCCTTGTATGAACAACACTTATTCAGAACTTGACAAGTGAGAACTTCTGGTGAGGCAGTCCTGCCTTCACAGTGGGACACAAATTAACCTACTTTGGCCCCTGACTGCCTATGCAGAGGCTCCACCTGGGCCCCTAGCAACTCTTTAGGGTGTGTTTCCTGTGAGCTCACAGCATATCTACTGTTATTGTGTTCATGCTGTGTCACATGGAGGACTCTGCAGGTGTGCCCATTCATGTGGTGGGCATAGCTGCTGTTAAGGTAGGCATGGTTGGGGATACTGTTCTGTATCAGTCTGTAAATGGCTGTGACTTATGTAGTTCTTCACTGGCTGCCACTCCAAGCCCTTAGAGGTGCCAGAGATGTATAGAGGAGGACTGTCACCTCTACCTTTGCTACATTCTATTAGAAGGGCCCCAAAGCAGGGATGCCTGAGTTCCAAGGTGTTTCCATCTTTGTTTATAGCCTTTTACTCAACAGAGGACTCTGACACGAACCCAATAAGACTGGGTCAGGAGACAAATTGGAGAGGTAGATACTTGGCTGAACTCAGCATTTTCCCACCCTTAGGACTTTTTTACAGCCTAACCAGATCTTTCTTCCCTTAGGATATGTTCCATCCCAGGAGGCTCCTTAGCCCCCCACCAAGACATCTGTGAGGCCACTTCCCATTTGCCAGGTGTGCCCAGACATCCTGAATCCCCAGTCTGGACACAGCGCTAGATTTCTCTCAAGGCTGCTCTGCAGCCCCTTGATGGTCTACCATACAAGCTCAGAAAGGCCTGAATCCTGCAGCTTTGAGCTGGGAGCCCCCACCCCTTTGTAAGCAGTGCTCAATGCTTTTTTCTTTTTTCAGTCAGCAAAAGCCTGATGCTTGTTTTGACAAGTCCTGTCCCAACAAGAGAAACCGTCTTAATATGTAAATCTCCTGGGAAGTGGGATCATTTCCTCGGCTGATTCTTAGTGAAGAGGATGAGAGAAGGCGGCGGGCTCCTAACTATGTCTCTGACTAGAGTTTCACCCGCTCTAATTTATCTTGCTTGCATGGTGCCACTTGAGTAGTCTTTCTAAAATAACTGAGTCTCACCCCTGCTTTCAAAACTGTTAATGCTTGCCTGTTGCTTAAAGACCAAGTTCTTTATCATGAGAGATGAGGCTCTTCCTGATCTGTTGGCCACCTTACTTCTCCTGCCTCATTTTCCCCTATTTCCCTCTGCACATCACACTCTCCAGTCACACCAGTCTACTCCAGGCCTGTACCTTTCCTCATGCTTTCCCCTTCATCTGGGATACCGTTCTCCACTCTCCTTTACTACGTGGCAAACTACTCATTCTTTAAGCCCAGCTCACATGTTGCCTCTAAGAAGCCCTTCCCTCCTGATTTCACAGGTAGTCTTTTTACTGTAGAAACTGTCCCCAGCAGGACGCACAGTGCCTGGTTCACAGCGTCAAAGGAGAGTCAGAGGTTTACTTAGGGGTTGGTTGTTCCTAAAGGCCTGGTGTGCCTCTCACAGGGCATAGATTTTCTTCCTGGTTGTGTTGGTGAAATACACTTTCTCTTCTTATTTGGCTTCTGGTGCCCAGTCTGCCATCCATTAGTATATCAGGGAGTTGCCTGTTCCCGCGAGATCATCAGCCCCCTTATTCCTCCTTTGTAACTGGATTATGTCAGACTTTACTGTGTGCCTGGAGGCTTCCTATGGGTCTAATTTCAAAATAACCGAGAAATGTCATACTAACCACCAACTTCCCCTCCGCCCCTGTAAAAACAGATTTGTTTTTGAAACAGTTTAATAGAATAACATCCAGGGAAGAAACAGGAGCAAGAGGGGGGAAAAAACCCTCCCAAACCCATAAGACAGCTAATGCACGAAGTATGTCAATGGGCTCTCAGCTTCTCTAGGAGGTCTGCAGGAGAACAAAAAGGATTCTCAGAGCAGAGGGGGAGCACTCTTTCCGACTGGACACATGATACTATATCGGGTTGCCAGTGGTGAGAGCCCATTATTAACAAGACCCTTTAATCAAAGCCCAAGCCATTGCTAATTCACTAGGTATTAAAGCAGCAAGAGACAACTGCTGAGGGTGGCAGTGGCATGGGGGTAGGGGTGGTATGGATGAGGGGTGGGAGGGTTAAAGTCTTAAAAAGTCAGAGCCAAGGCACTTAAAATGAGCCAGATTCTCTGGCCTGTGCTATTCATGTCCCTTCTCTACTCAAAAGCCTTTGTTGCTACCCTTTCAAAGCTACTTACCTCTCTCCCCCACTTCCCTAACCCGTGATAACCACTAATCTGTTTTCCATCTCTATAATTTTGTCATTTCAAGAATGTTATATACATAGAACTATACAGTACGTAAACCTTTTTATTTTTAATTTTTTTTACAAGTCTTTTACCTCCTTAGGTAGATTTATTCCTAGGTATTTTATTCTTTTTGTTGCAATGGTGAATGGGATTGTTTCCTTAATTTCTCTTTCTGATCTTTCGTTGTTAGTGTATAGGAATGCAAGAGATTTCTGTGCATTAATTTTGTATCCTGCAGCTTTACCAAATTCATTGATTAGCTCTAGTAGTTTTCTGGTGGCATCTTTAGGATTCTCTATGTATAGTATCATGGCATCTACAAACAGTGACAGTTTTACTTCCTCTTTTCCAATTTGTATTTCTTTTATTTCTTTTTCTTCTCTGATTGCCATGGCTAGGACTTCCAAAACTATGTTGAACAATACTGGCGAGAGTGGACAACCTTGTCTTGTTCCTGATCTTAGAGGAAATGCTTTCAGATTTTCACCACTGAGAATGATGTTGGCTGTGGGTCTGTCATATATGGCCTTTTTTATGTTGAGGTAGGTTCCCTCTATGCCCACTTTCTGCAGAGTTTTTATCATAAATGGGTGTTGAATTTTGTCAAAAGCTTTCTCTGCGTCTATTAAGATGATCATATGGTTTTTATTCTTCAGTTTGTTAATATGGTGTATCACATTGATTGATTTGCATATATTGAAGAATCCTTGCATTCCTGGGATAAATCCCACTTGATCATGGTGTATGATGCTTTTCATGTGTTGTTGGATTCTGCTTGCTAGTATTTTGTTGAGGATTTTTGCATCTATATTTATCAGTGATATTGGTCTGTAATTATCTTTTTTTGTATTATCTTTGTCTGGTTTTGGTATCAGGGTGATGGTGGCCTCATAGATTGAGTTTGGGGTTGTTCCTTCCTCTGAAGTTTTTTGAAAGAGTTTGAGAAAGATTGGTGTTAGCTCTTCTCTAAATGTTTGATAGAATTCGCCTGTGAAGCCATCTGATCCTGGGCTTTTGTTTGTTGGAAGATTCTTAATCACAGTTTCAACTTCATTACTTGTGATTGGTTTGTTCATGTTTTCTATTTCTTCCTGGTTCAGTCTTGGAAGGTTATACCTTTCTAAGGATTTGTCCATTTCTTCCAGGTTGTCCATTTTATTGGCACAGAGCTGCTTGTAGTAGTCTCTTAGGATACTTTGTAGTTCTGCAGTGTCCTTTGTAACTTCTCCTTTTTCATTTCTAATTTTATTGATTTTAGTCCTCTCCCTCTTTTTCTTGATGAGTCTGGCTAATGGTTTATCAATTTAGTTTATCTTCTCAAGGAACCAGGATTTAGTTTTATTGAACTTTGCTATTGTTTTCTTTGTTTCTATTTCATTTATTTCTGCTCTGATCTTTATGATTTCTTTCCTTCTGCTAACTTTGGGTTTTGTTTGTTCTTCTTTCTCTAATTCCTTTAGGTGTAAGGTTAGATTGTTTATTTGAGATTTTTCTTGTTTCTTGAGGTAGGCTTGTATTGCTATAAATTTCCCTCTTAGAACAGCTTTTGCTGCATCCCATAGGTTTTGGATCATCGTGTTTTCGTTGTAATTTGTTTCTACGTATTTTTTGATTTTCTCTTTGATTTCTTCAGTGATCTCTTTGTTATTTAGTAACATATTGTTTAGCCTCTGTGTGTTTGTGTTTTTTATGTTTTTTTCCCTGTAATTGACTTCTAATCTCACAGCATTGTGGTTGGAAAAGATGCTTGATATGATTTCAGTTTTCTTAAATTTATCGAGACTTGATTTGTGACCCAAGATGTGATCTGTCCTGGAGAATGTTCTGTGTGCACTTGAGAAGAAAGTGTAATCTGGTGTTTTTGGATGGAATGTCCTATAAATATCAATTAAACCTATCTGGTCTATTGTGTCATTTAAAGCTTGTGTTTCCTTATTAATTTTCTGTTTGGATGATCTGTCCATTGGTGTAAGTGAGGTGTTAAAGTCCCGCACTATTATTGTGTTACTGTTGATTTCCTCTTTTATAGCTGTTAGCATTTGCCTTATGTATTGAGGTGCTCCTATGTTGGGTGCATATATATTAATAATTGTTATATCTTCTTCTTGGATTGGTCTCTTGATCATTATGTAGTGTCCTTCCTTGTCTCTTGTAACATTCTTTATTTTAAAGTCTATTTTACCTGATATGAATATTGCTACTCCAACTTTCTTTTGATTTCCATTTACGTGGAATATCTTTTTCCATCCCCTCACTTTCAGTCTGTATGTGTCCCTAGGTCTGAAGTGGGTCTCTTGTAGACAGCATATACATGGGTCTTGTTTTTGTGTACATTCAGCGAGCCTGTGTCTTTTGGTTGGAGCATTTACTCCATTCACGTTTAAGGTGATTATCGATATGTATGTTCCTGTTACCATTTTCTTCATTGTTATGGGTTTGTTTTTGTAGGTCCTTTTCTTCTCGTATTTCCCACTTAGAGAAGTTCCTTTAGCATTTGTTGTAGAGCTGGTTTGGTGGTGTCGAATTCTCTTAGCTTTTGCTTGTCTATAAAGCTTTTGATTTATCTATCAAATCTGAATGAGATCCTTGCCAGGTAGAGTAATCTTGGTTGTAGGTTCTTCCCTTTCATCACTTTAAATATATCATGCCACTCCCTTCTGGCTTGTAGAGTTTCTGCTGAGAAATCAGCTGTTAACCTTATGGGAGTTCCCTTGTATGTTATTTGTCATTTTTCCCTTTCAGTAATTTTTCTTTAATTTTTGCCAAATTTTTTTTTTTACCTATAATTTTTATTTTTTTTACATCTTTATTAGAGTATAATTGCTTTACAGTGGTTAGTTTCTGCTTTATAACAAAGTGAACCAGTTATACATATACATATGTTCCCATATCTCTTCCCTCTTGCATCTCCCTCCCTCCCACCCTCCCTCTCCCACCCCTCCAGGCGGTCACAAAGCACCAAGCAATTTTTGCCAATTTGATTACTTTGTGTCTCGGCGTGTTTCTCCTTGGATTTATCCTGCCTGGGACGCTCTGTGCTTCCTGGGCTTGGGTGGCTGTTTCCTTTCCCATGTTAGGGAAGTTTTGACTATAATGTCTTCAAATATTTTCTCGGGTCCTTTCTCTCTCTCTTTTTCCTCTGGGATCCCTATAATGTGAATGTTGTTGCGTTTAATATTGTCCCAGAGGTCTCTTAGGCTGTCTTCATTTCTTTTCATTCTTTTTTCTTTATTCTGTTCCATGGCATTGAATTCTACCATTCTGTCTTCCACGTCACTTATCTGTTCTTTTGCCTCAGTTATTCTGCTGTTGATTCCTTCTAGTGTATTTTTCATTTCAGTTATTGTATCGTTCTTCTCTGTTTGTTCTTTAATTTCTTCTAGGTGTTTGTTCTTTAATTCTTCTAGGTGTTTGTTAAACATTTCTTGCATCTTCTCGATCTTTGCCTCTATTCTTTTTCCGAGGTCCTGGATCATCTTCACTATCATTTTTCTGAATTGTTTTTCTGGAAGGTTGCCTATCTCCACTTCATTTAGTTGTTTTTCTGGGGTCTTATCTTGTTCCTTCATCTGGTACAAAGTCCTCTGCCTTTTCATTTTGTCTGTCTGTCTGTGAATGTGGTTTTCCTTCCACAGGCTGCAGAATTGTAATTCTTCTTGCATCTGCTGTCTGTCCTCTCTGTAACCTTTTTAGATAGGCTTTTTTTCCACTAGGCTTAGTTCCCTGTGTGTGCATCAGTTGTTTCCTGTTACTGCTGAGTAGTGTTCCATGGTATAGATGTGCCACCATTTGTTTAACCATTCCATAAAATGGTGTTCTGTATCTTGACTGTGATGGTAGTCGCATGCGATAAAATTGCATGGAAGTAAACACACGTACAAACACAAATGAGTTCATGTGAAATTGGTGACATTTGAATAAGGTGGGTGGATTGTATCAATGTCATTTTCGTAGTTGTGAGACTGTACTATACGTCTGGAGAATGTCAACATTGGGGGAAACTGGATGAAGGATATATAGGATATATCTGTATTATTTCTTACAGCTGTGTATGAATCTACAGTTATCTAAAAAAAAAAGTGCCTTTGGTGGCACTCCTTTGCTATGGAACAAAGGCTAAACCCGTTGGTTTGGACCTCAAGGCCCTTCCACGTTCTGGCTCCACTTTCACCTGCCTTCTGTCTTCTCTCTTATGAGAGATGTATTTTCACAGTGTGGACCTGTGTAACCAGAAACAGATCAAGAAGTAGGTCATTGCCAGGACCCTGGAAGCTCCCCTCCTCCTCCCATCCTTTTACTACCCTCCAAAGGGTAATTGCTATCTGATTTCTCTTCCATGTATTAGTTTTGCCCGTTTTTGAACTTCATATAAATGAATTCATGGATTTTTTTTTAAACTGGCTTCTTTTCCCCCACATAGTGATTATTTGTGTTGCAAGTAGCAGTAGTTTGTTCATTATCATTGCTGTATAGTATTCAACCCACTGTTTGAAGAAACTACAGTTATACAACCTATATGTAATACTGTTGGTGATTATTCGGTTGCTTACAGTTTGGGGCTATTTCAAATAATTCTGCCATGAATGCTCTTTTATATGCCATTGTCTCACATATATACTCATTTCACTTGGATAAATACCTAGAAGTGGGATTGTTGGGTCATAGGATATTCTCATGGTTTATCTTTAGGAGGTGGTGCCCAATAGTTTTCCAAAGTGGTGCCATCAGTTTTCACTCTTACCAGGAGAGTTCTTGTTGTTCTGCATCCTTGCCAATTCTTGGCATCATCAGTCTTAGGAATTTTAGTTATTCTCTAGGGTGTATAATGGTAACTATTATCAAGGACTGGTTTGCAGGAGGGTTTTCTGCTGTTCCCCAGCAGAAGAGGGCTGTTGCTTGTTACTCAGTGCAAAGGTCACAATGGGGTGAGAGAAGTTTCCTACTTCTTCCTCAGAGGCAGGTGACTGTGTTTCTACCCCTTCTGCAGACACTGGATCTTTGCCTGGGCCTTGGGAGTGGGAGGGTTGTGTACCTTTCCACTAGTGACTTAAGGCTTTGGTTTCTTTTTAAAAAAAAAAATAAATTTAATTAATTAATTAATTAAATTTTGGCTGTGTTGGGTCTTCGTTGCTGTGGGCGGGCTTTCTCTAGTTGTGGCAAGCAGGGGCTACTCTTCATTGTGGTGTGTGGGCTTCTCATCGTGGTGGGTTCTCTCATTGTGAAGCCCGGGCTCTAGGTGTGCAGGCTTCAGTAGTTGTGGCATGTGGGCTCAGTAGTTGTGGCTCACGGGCTCTAGAGTGCAGGCTCAGTAGTTGTGGAGCACGGGCTTAGTTGCTCCGTGGCACGTGGGATCTTCCCAGACCAAGGCTCGAACCTGTGTCCCCTGCATTGGCAGGTGGATTCTTAACCACTGCACCACCAGGGAAGCCCAAGGCTTTGGTTTCTTATGAGAGAACGTTCTGGAAAATGTGTGGGGTTTTGTGCCTGTGGGCCAGTGTGGGCTCTGTCAGCTCTCCTGCCTGCCTCAGTCTTTTTCTGAGTACCTGGTAGAGATTGTGGAAAAGAGTTTGTGAGTGTGAACTCCTCTTGTGTCTGGGGCTCCCGGGGATTCTTAACTTCTTGCCAACCCATACCCGGCTTTTAAGAATTTGTTATAATGTAAACTCTTTTCTTACCCTCTTCCTCCAAAGAAACTCTGGCGAAGGTGGAACAGCTCTTGTGTCTTGTCTCTCTCTGGTGGGAATGGTCAGTCTTTGGAATTCAGTTCTCCTGGTTGCCCTGTAAGCTCTGCTCTCTGAGGGGCTCAAGGGAAGTTACGATTTTACAGATTGTCTGGCTTTTTCTCATTGTTGGGGTGGGAGTTATGTTCTCTTTGTGGCTCTCTGCCTCACACTGTGGTTTTTAACTTGAGTTTCTCCTGTGACTAATGAGTTTGAGCCCCTTTAAATGTAACAACCGTATCTTGCATTTTCGCGCTCCACTGCCTTTGTCTGAAATACCCTTTCCTTTTAATCTCCGCCTGTTCCTTCAAGGGTCAGTTCAAAAGTCCCTCTGTCTATGCAGCTGTCTCTAACCACCTCTTCTTCTGCCACCCCCACCAAACCTTGCTCTCTCCTCCCTTCCACTTCCCCAGCATTTTTTATTATTTGGATTAGGAAACTGGGAGTTGGGGTAAGATGCTACTTTTTTCTGGTTTCCATCGGTTTCCCTTTTGATTAGCTGGGAGAAGCAGAGCAGGTGGGTGAGAGGTGGAATAAATGCCCAGAGTGGATTTTCCCTGGGGTTTAGAGAGAGGTGTAGGGCACAGACACAATTTATTCCAGAACTGTGAAGGCTGCAGCTCATTTCTCCAAAGGCAGTGTTTACAGTCTGGGAATTTATATGAGGGTCACCTCACAAATGCCCTGAAGACTTACTCCTGGTTTTGCTTGTGTCTTTGTTCCTTGCCAGGCAATTTTCCTGCCCAGTTGAGCCAAATTGCTGAAAACAAACTTTCTCTGGCTTATCCTCATCCTGCTGGGTATCAGTTTTTCCTAAAGCCAAAATTGCTGCTTAGTCTAGACTTGCACGCTTATTGTTCTATTTTAAGAGAAGCCCCCAATCCACACCAGAACAGCAGAGGTGGCTGTTCCACATAAAAGTCCCTTTCCTTTTGGCATCTTCTCAGCTCCCTGACAGTCGTGAACCCTTTGTACAGTGTCTGTCCCTAGCAGCTTCTGGGCAGACCTCAGCAGCTCTCTTACTGTCCAGGGCAGCAGCAAGGACAGAAACAGCATTTTCAAAGTGAAGGAAGAGAAAAATAGGATAAGTCTCAGGCACAGAAAAGCAAGCCTGAATGCTGCGGGTAGTCGTAAAGGACCACCTGTTGACTAAGCCATGTCCAGGGATGCAGGGGTGTGTATCCTTCAGCCTTTCTTTTCCTCTGAGTCCATGGACTGCATTTCCCCTGTTCATTCTGTTTCTGTCTGGATTTTCCGAGTGAGTTGGTAAAACACTTTAGTTTCCTGAAATTCTCTCCCACTGAGACCTCACGGCAGTGAAGTGCTGATAAATGTTTAACAGTAGGTTCTCCAAGAAAAGAAGCCCTAGTTTGCAGCGTTTGCCCATTTCCATAGTGTAAATACTCCCACAATTGCCAATTTTTAGCTGCCAATGTGATATCATTGAACATGGAGTTGGGAAGAGATTCTCAGTAGCACACAATTATATAGTATTTCTACCATGTAAGTGAAATAGATGTTAAGTAACCTCAGGAGCATAGATCATTGGTTGGCAAATTATGGCCTGTTTTTGTGCAGTCCATGAACTAAGATTGGTTTTAACATTTTTAAAGGGTTTTAAAAAAAGTAGAACAATACGTGACAGAGATTGTTTGTGGCCCTCAAAGCCTAAAATATTTAGTATATTTCCCTTTACAGAAAAAGTTAGCTGACCACTGGCATAGATAATAGTAAAATGTAGTAAAATAATTAGGAAGTGATAAGTTTTGAGTATTTTTACTCTTGGGTTTTAATATGATTTATTTAATTGTAAATGTATGTAACTAATTTTTTTATAATAGCTATTTAACAACAAATTCACAAAATTCTCCCAAACTTAATAGTTGGTTTTCATGATCCAGTAAGAGCTGACTTCAGCATACCACTGCCTCGAGGGTCATTGCTGGAGGGGCCTCAAGTGTTCTTTAGTTCAGTCTCTTCACATTATAGATGGGGAAACTGAGGCCCAAAGAGGAGAATGACTTACACAAGTTAAGTTAGCAAATTAGTGGCAGAGTCAAGTTTCCTAACTCCAGTTTTGTCATCTTTGCTCATTTGATGCTGTCTAATATATACCCATGTTTCCCTTTTTATTGCTTTTACCTCTTTGCTGAAGTCTGAGCTGGCAAAGTCAGCATCGTATGGTATCCCCAGCACTGCAGCCTCAGGCCAGCACACCCTAAGAACTCTTGCCACCAACTTAACCATGAACCTGTTCAGTTTACTGACTTATTTTGCTGTTTACTTTGAGGATAAATATTGTTTTTCTTTCCCCTAAATTGTTGCCTGGGTATTTTATCAGCTCCTGACTTTTTGCCCAATCTTGGTTTCTTCTGATAGGATGGGTGTCCTTGTATTAGCCTCCTTGACCAACCACCTCCCCTTTGGGGTTTGCACTGAGCATTCTTCTTGCTAAATCTTTGTTCTTGTTAGACTGGGACCCTGTTGATTGTGACAGAACCTGATGTTTTCAGAGGGGGTGAGGCAAGAGTTGGGGAGGGAGCAGAGGAAGCTGGGCCTGAGAAAGTGAGGAAAATGCTGGGGTGGCTGACTGGGGCTGCATCTCCTGTGAGTTGTTGAGTGAGGAGCAGGATGCAGGTCAGAGAGAAAAGGGAAGTGGGGAGGGAGAGAGAGAAAGATTGAGAAGAGAGAAGGGAGAAAGAAGCAGAGCCCAAGTCCTGGGTTCCATGGCTTGCAAGTACCACAAGGCCAGGCTAACTTCCTGTGCTTTGGGGGTGTCTCGGGTATCTTCAGTAATCTTATAATCAACTCCCACATATTTGAGCTAGCCTAAGTGGATTCCTGCTCCTTGTGGTCAAATAGTTTCTGAAAACACCGGAAATCTCAAAATCTTTAGAGGCTGGGAGGAGCTGAGGCACTGCGAGAAAGTGACCCTGTGACGGAGCAGGCACCTTTCTTCCCAAGTCCCTGGCTGTTGTGAAGCTCAGGCAAGGTCCTGATTATTTTCTGCTGTTGTCTCTTCCTCTTTTCCCAGAGTGGCTGAACGCCAAACGGTTGTTATAGCATAATTAGCGCAGTCAAAGCCAGTGGCAATTACAGACATTGGCCTGATTTTGATATATTCTAAGATCCCCACAGAGAAAGTTATATATTATAAAAGAACCCAAATAAAATATGGAATTAAAAAATCTTAGTTTGAAGAAAATTTTCATTTTATGTTTGTTTCCGTAAAGCAAAATTAAATGTATTTAAATCAGCAGATAAAACAGAAAATTTGGGAAAGGACATGTGTCTGGCATTAAAAAATCAGCAAGGATATTATAAGCTTATTTATTATTAAGACATCATAATGGCATTGAAAAACACTTGTAAGGAAAAATTTACCCAGAATTCTACTTTGCTGTAAACAGTGCTTTCATTTTGCCAGATGCCCTGCTTGTCCTTATTTGTATCGGTACACTTGCACACAGTTGCCATCACAATATACATACACATTTTTCAGTTATGAAAAGTTTCTATGTTGCAGTTATCTATAAAATTTTAATTTCTAATGGTTGAGTAATATTGTTTTTAGTGAATTTGTCACAATTTGCTTAACTATTCTTCTATAGTCGCATATTTAGATTGCTTCCAGTTATCTTCAACAGTGTAGTTAGTGAACACTTTTTACCTTTGATTTTAAAATTAAAAAGCAAAAGTCATCAGCATAAATCTCCCAGAGTGGAATTACTGGGTGACGTGGGATGACTGGCACCATGGAAGGAGCACTGGATTTAGAGTTAGAAGACATGGGATTGATCTTTCATCTACTACCTGTGTGGTCTTGGTCAAATCACTTAATGTTATTGACCTACAGTTTTCTCACCTGTAAACTTTATTTATGCTATTTCATAGCTGGTAGGATTTTAGTGAGGATTAATGAGAAATCACATAAATATTAGCACGTAGCATACTCAGACACGTTTATTTCAGCTGAAAGGGGACAGACATTTATTTACTCTTCTTGATCCATATCATCAAATTTCTTTTCAAAATATAGAATCATCAACGATGTAATGAGTATACACAGGTTTGAGTGCACCATAATTGAATTTTATGATTTTAAAGGTCAATATAATAGGCATAATATGTTATAGAAAGGTACTTAGGGAAATACTGAAGTGTACAAAAGAAATGCTTAGATAGTAAAAGGTAAAAAAAATAAAATGACAATAGCAGGCAAAGCACAGCATGGTATGAAATGACTGAAATAAGAGAAAGAATCAAAGAAACTGGGGTGGGGAGAGGTCTGTGGCAGAGGGAGCTGGTACTCTTCTGTTGCATCTCTAACCTTTGTCAGGTTGGCTTATGGGTGGGCCGCCACAGGAACATTTAATATTTCCCTTTCCTCTAGCCAGGCAGCACATGAGCTTTCTTCCAGGGCCCTGGCAGCTGCTCCCAACTCTGTTCTTCTCTGTCCTCCACCCTTAGGGGAACAGATGCAACTCGGGGAGGGAACAATGCCCACATTGTAAGCCCAGCTGTCACACAGAACCCCATGCTCCCCTCCCCACAGCAGAGGCTGCCCCCCATGTTGCCAGAGCCTCCAGGCTGCTCCTCTGCCCACTCAGGCTCAGCCCTGCCAGACCCCAGGCAGGGGGTGGGGGGCGGGTGGGGAGGGCAAACAATGCCTGGTTGTTCTCAGACACTGTTTTCCTTCTCCTTGCAGGGCAGTCCACCACCCTTTGTAGAACTGCCCTTGGCCCATCTCTGTCTCCAAAAGGCAGGGTTCTACACAGCTGGGTCCTTGGAACTGGAAGATGGGACAGCCACCTAAGTTGCAAAGGACCTGGTTGAAGAGACCTGGTCTGTCCCTTCTTTGTCATGAGGCTTAAATGGTCTTCACCGTGAACTGAAGGGGAAGTATTAGAACAACTCTGGTGAGCCCCATGTTCCAGAACTGCTCTTCTGGAAACTTCTGTGGTTTGTACAGCAGTGGTCCTGACTGAACACCCACACTCTGGGCTGAAGGAAGCGGCCATCTCTATATCAGGCAGTTAATTTAAAATCCAGTACAAAAATGTTCTGAGGCGGGAGGAGGAGTTCTTCTACTTTAATGGTACTTGAGATTCTATAGAACCCATTCTCATCCTTCTTTGAGGGAGGTAGGACTACAAATGGAGAAACTGAGGTCCGGGGATGGAGACTAGTTAATAAGAACTGGGACTTTGGAATCCAAATCATTGATCTCCTGGGCAAAATTGTGTTTTTTCCACCATACCACACTGAGCTTAGAAAAGAGCAGAAAGATAAGGAAATGAGCCACACCAGAGGCCTCAGGGGATGAAACTTGGAGGGGCTCTGCAGACATTAAAGCTACCTTGGGATGGGTTTATGGAGTGGAAGTGACACAGGACTCTTAGATTTATTCTGAGTTAGGTTTGCACTAGAGCTCCTTTGTGGTTTCCTGGGATACTCTCTTTTCCTGGGTTTCTCTGGCTGCTAGTAGGACTGAGAAGGTTCCTCTGAGCTGAGCTGCCCAGTGGCATCTGGTGTGTGAGAAGCCATGGACTGAGCAGCTGCTCAAAACTGGATTGTAATGTTTAGTGGATCTCAGGTCACCTTGATTAGAGACTGATGGTTTATGTTTCTCCCTTATAATGGACCCTCAGTGTTTCTCCCTTCTAGGCTATCCCCTACCCCTCATCAAGAGTGATCATTTTAAAAGGAAAATCTCTTTGCTCAATAATTATCCATGGTTCCCCATTCCCTCAGAAAAAGTACAGTCCCTGCAAGATAATGTAGTGTCTTTCTAGGTCTGAGGTTGGGCCCTAGACCCCCACCATCCTCACTACTGCCTTTTCTCTGACTCTCACCCTGATCCTATGCTCTGGCCATATAGAACTTTATCAGATTTTCCTAAATGGAGCATGCCATTTTATGCTTCCATGCTTTTCTCCATGCTGTGCTCTCTGCCTGGAATGCCTTTCCCATCTTATTCACCTGCAGAGCTTGTATTCATTAAGACCCAGCTCAAACAAATCTTTCTTCCTTAGTGGAGTGTCCTCTGATCCCTACTCTGGTCTTTCTGCCACCACTGCCCCTATTACAGTACTGGGTACTTTATTTATGTGTCTCTCCTTTTCTAGACTGAAAGCTCTTAGAGGACGGGGATCAGACCTGGATCATTTTGGTGTCCTTAGCATCAAACAGAGGTCAGAAGGCCTGTTGAGTGATTGGTCAAGGGCTTTTATGTGGACTTTTGGCACATGTTACCTTCTACTGGGCTCCAGTCCATTTCCACACAGTAACTAGAGTGTTCTTTTAAAAAACACTCAGGGCTTCCCTGGTGGCGCAGTGGTTGAGAGTCCGCCTGCCGATGCAGGGGACACGGGTTTGTGCCCCGGTCCGGGAAGATCCCACATGCCGCAGAGCGGCTGGGCCCGTGAGCCATGGCCGCTGAGCCTGCGCATCCGGAGCCTGTGCTCCGCAACGGGAGAGGCCACAACAGTGAGAGGCCCGCGTACCACAAACAAACAAACAAACAAAAAAACACTCACTTTTTAAAAAAATATGGTGCCATATTACTCATCTGCTTAAAACTCCTCAGTGGTCTTCTGTTGTGTTCCAGGTAAAATCTTTATCATGGTGGCCCCTGGCTCCCTCTGATCTCACTGCTCATGTCACTGGAGCCATATTGGGTCCTTTCATTTCCTGGAATGTTCCTTCTTGCCTTAATACTATTTCTTTGAGATACTATTTCTTTTGTCTAGAGTGCTGCTCCCTCACTTTTGTCATGTACGAGCCAGTCTGGCTCTTTGTCAGCCCACATAGCCTATTGAGATGGCAAACCCAGGTTCTGGTGAGTGAGCTCTATGAGCCATGTGATTGCTTTATTGCTAAGGCTTACACCTGTGTGCCCATGACCTGAATTGGCTATCACCCTTATAAAGAATGAAAAAAGGAGAAACAAAGTTTTCTGGGACCCTGAGGAGGAATAGCAGAGGAAAGAAAAAAGAAAGGAGAAAGGAGAAAGAGGAAAGGAAAGAATCAAACTCTTATCAGATCCGACTCAAATTCTGGCCTCACACTTGCTAGTTTTGGGATTGGGGCAAGTTACTTAATCTCTCTAAGCTTAGTTTCCTCATCAGTAAAATGGGGTTAATAATGGCTGTTGCCTCATGGTGTTATCATGAGGTTTGTGTTATTGTGTGTAATGCAGTTTAGCACAGTGCTGGCTGCATATTAAGTTCTCAGCTTTGTTTATAATTAATTTCTTATAAAATACAGTATATGTACATATATAAATGTTTATTCAAATCATTTCAGAATATTTTTCTTCCCCTTCTTCCTTTCTCTCCCTTCTCTCCCTCTCTTTTATCTTTCCCCCTCCTTCCCTCCCTCTTTCTTTGCTTCTTTCTTCGTTTCTTTACCTCCCTCCCTCCCTCCCTCCCCCCTCCCTCCCTCCCTCCCCCCTCCCTCCCTCCCTCCTTTCCTTCCTTCCCTCCCTCCCTCCCTCCCTCCTTCCCTCCTTCCCTCCCTCCCTCCTTCCCTCCCTTCTCCTCCTCTTCTCTTTCTTTCTCTTCAGTAAACTTTATTGGGTACCTCCTGTGTGTGCCAAGCAATATCCCCAAATCTGGGAAAAGATCTTGATGAGAAGAATGAGTGTTTTGTTGTCTTTTCTTGTCCATGTCCCTGATTGAACTTTGAATTTGCCTATATGACTTAGTCTCAAATGACAGACCCAGAAAATCCGGGGAGGTGGGGGGTGGATAAAAAGGTGGTGGGGATGAAAAGGGTTTCAGCTGGGTCTGGCTCCCCAGCTCGCTCCCTCTACGCACAGCCCAGCAGGGGTTTGCCTTTGTGATAGGAAAATGCCCTTTCAACAGCACCAGTGTGGAAGCTCAGATGTTTGTAACAGTTGCTTAGTTTTAGGAAAAGGGATATATTTTGCCAAGTTGTGATCCCACTGGGCCTCTGAGCAGTCTGAACTTGGAGTGAAATCCAAACCATGAAGTCTGAAACTTTGAAACAGAAAAAAAAAGGTTCAAAGAAAAAAGCTTTCTTAGGCTCCTGGATTAAAAAGTTGATCCAAAATATAATCATCCAAAAATAATATTCTGAAGGTTTACTTTAGAAAAATCAGAGACCAATAGGTAAAACTTTCTTTGTAACTGAGAGATACAAAAAGGTAGAATGTGAGGGAGTGTGTCTTCTTCCTGGAACATTCAATCTCCTCCCTCTTGCATCTCCCTTCCACCCTCCCTATCCCACCCCTCTAGGTGGTCACAAAGACCGAGCTGATCTCCCTGTGCTATGCGGCTGCTTCCCACTAGCTATCTGTTTTACACTTGGTAGTGTATATATGTCCATGCCACTCTCTCACTTTGTCCCAGCTTACCCTTCCCACTCCCCACGTCCTCAAGTCCATTCTCTACATCTGCGTCCTTATTCCTGTCCTGCCCCTACGTTCTTCAGAACCATTTTTCTTTTTTTAGATTCCATATATGTGTGTTAGCATACGGTATTACTCTGTATTACAGACAGTCTCTAGGTCCATCCACCTCACTACAAATAATTTCATTTCTTTTTATGGCTGAGTAATATTCCATTGTATATATGTGCTACATCTTCTTTATCCATTCATCTGTCGATGGACACTTAGGTTGCTTCCATATCCTGGCTATTATAAATAGAGCTGCAGTGAACATTGTGGTACATGACTCTTTTTGAATTATGGTTTTCTCAGGCTATATGCCCAATAGTGGGATTGCTGGGTCGTATTTTTAGTTTTTTAAGGAACCTCCATACTGTTCTCTATAGTGGCTGTATCAATTTACATTCCCACCAACAGTGCAGGAGGGTTCCCTTTTCTCCACACCCTCTCCAGCATTTATTGTTTGTAGATTTTTTGATGATGACCATTCTGACTGGTGTGAGGTGATACCTCATTGTGGTTTTGATTTGCATTTCTGTAATGATTAGTGATGTTGAGCATCCTTTCATGTGTTTGTTGGCAATCTGTATATCTTCTTCAGAGAAATGTCTATTTAGGTCTTCTGCCCATTTTTGGATTGGGTTGTTTGCTTTTTTGATATTGAGCTGATTGTAAATTTTGGAGATTAAGCTTTTGTCAGTTGCTTCATCTGCAAATATTTTCTCCCATTCTGAGGGTTTTCTTTTTGTTTTGTTTATAGTTTCCTTTGCTGTGCAAAAGCTTTTAGGTTTCATTAGGTCCCATTTGTCTATTTTTGTTCTTATTTCCATTTTTCTAGGAGGTTGGGTCAAAAAGGATCTTGCTGTGATTTATGTCATAGAGTGTGCTACCTACGTTTTCCTCTAAGAGTTTTATAGTGTCTGGTCTTACATTTAGGTCTCTAATCCATTTTGAGTTTATTTTTGTGTAGGGTGTTAGGGAGTATTCTAATTTCATTCTTTAACATGTAACATGTAACAGTTTTCCCAGCACCACTCATTGAAGAGGCTGTCTTTTCTCCATTGTATATTCTTGCCTCCTTTATCAAAAATAAGGTGACCATATGTGTGTGGGTTTATCTCTGGGCTTCCTATCCTGTTCCATTGATCTATATTTCTGTTTTTGTGCCAGTACCATACTGTCTTGATTACTGTAGCTTTGTAGTATAGTCTGAAGTCTGGGAGCCTGATTCCTCCAGATCCGTTTTTCTTTCTCAAGATTGCTTTGGCTATTCTGGGTCTTTTGTGTTTCCATACAAATTGTGAAATTTTTTGTTCTAGTTCTGTGAAAAATGCCAGTGGTAGTTTGATAGGGATTGCATTGAATCTGTAGATTGCTTTAGCTAGTATAGTAATTTTCACAATGTTGATTCTTCTAATCCAACAGCATGGTATATCTATCCATCTTTTTTTATCATCTTTAATTTCTTTCATCAGTGTCATAGTTTTCTGCATACAGGTCCTTTGTCTCCTTAGATAGGTTTATTCCTAGGTATTTTACTCTTTTTGTTGCTATGGTAAATGGGAGTGTTTCCTTAATTTCTCTTTCAGATTCTTCATCATTAGTGTATAGGAATGCAAGAGATTTCTGTGCATTAATTTTGTATCCTGCAACTGTACCAAATGCATTGATTAGCTCTAGTAGTTTTCTGGTAGCATCTTTAGGATTCTCTGTATAGTATCATGTCATCTGCAAACAGTGACAGCTTTACTTCTTCTTTTCTGATTTGTATTCCTTTTATTTCTTTTTCTTCTCAGATTGCTGTGGCTAAAACTTCCAAAACTATGTTGAATAATAGTGGTGAGAGTGGACAACCTTGTCTTGTTCCTGATCTTAGAGGAAATGGTTTCAGTTTTTCACCATTGAGAACGATGTTGGCTGTGGGTTTGTCATATATGGCCTTTATTATGTTGAGGTAAGTTCCCTCTGTGCCTACTTTCTGGAGGGTTTTTATCATAAATGGGTGTTGAATTTTGTCGAAAGCTTTTTCTGCATCTGTTGAGATGATCATATGTTTTTTTTCCTTCATTTTGTTAATATAGTTTATCACATTGATTGATTTGCATATATTGAGGAATCCTTGCATTCCTGGGATAAACCCCATTTGATCATGGTGTATGATGCTTTTAATGTGCTGTTGGATTTTGTTTATGTCAAATGCTTTTATTTTTTGACTCAGAAAAGTCTCTGTGGCCAGTGGATTTATAAGTTTGAATCCCCAGTTATATTGCTTATTATTGAAAGGTAGATTCACAATTATCCTCTCCTGAGGTGAAGAGCTTTTTTTTTTTTTTTAATATCTTTATTGGGGTATATGAAGAGCTTTTAAAATGAGTTAACCAAAGTCTATTAGCATAGTTCAAAGTAGATTTGGCATATCATAAACAAACTGGGATTATGAAGGGTGGTAATGTTGATGTGATAGTTTCTATTCTTCCTTCAGGATACACCTCAGATTTTAGCTTCTCTGTAAACTTTCTATGCCTCTTCTCCTCAGCCTGTGTCTCCCCACTTCCCCTGGCCCATTTCCTTCCACCAGCTGCCTCCTGCGCCTGGTTTGTGGCTTTTCCCTCAGACCTGCTTGCCATACCCCCCGACCCAATCTGCTGCCTTTAGGACCCACCCCTTGGGACCCTCACAAAGCCTGAAATCTTTGGGAAAAAGGTGCAGATGAGGAGTTCTAGCTAGTCTGAGGTGATGGGCACTTTCCCTTTGGACACCACTCTGAGTCACCTGCCTGCTTGCAGGGGGGAATGGGAAGATACCTGGTTCTTGTACAGGTCCCTGGGAGGGATTGCTGGCTAGGATAAGAGTCTGAAGGCTCTAGAAGGAAGAATTACATATGCAGAGCTTGTCCTAGGATCAGGCTCAGCTCACCAGCCTCACTAGTCCTCTAGTGGAGAAGAGAGGAGAAGTTGTAGGAGGACAGCTCTGTTGGCTGGAGTCAACTTGACCATGGGTGTGGTTAAGCCTGGGGCCTTAGGAAGGTCTGCTTGGGTGAAGAGTGGTGCTCAACAGAGTGGGGGTCATGAGCTTATGATTCAAGTTCTGTCATGGCTGCCCCAGCAATTGGATCTGTGAACTTAACTTGATAGGACTGGAGAAAGCTCCTGGAGGAGTGGGAACTAAAACCTGGAACTTTGTGGAGTGGCAGGAATAGTTGTGGGGCAAGATAGGGAGAAGCTTACACCTCTGAGACAAGATCCTTCCTGCTTTGTGGCTCTGGATTGAAGAACCACAGTCAACTCTGAGTCAGGTCCATTTGTGGAGTCCTCAGCTCTCTCCTCCAGGAAGCCTAAAGGTTGACCTAAGCTGAGTAGGAGAGGAATGCACACTCCCTGGGCCAAGAAGTGTGGCTTCAGGAAAAGACTCCAATGTGAGGGTTTTATGAGAGCACCCAAAAGTGGTGGTTTTAAAACAAATCCACAATTTCTTTGACACTCCTCCCATCGAAAGGTGGAGCCTAAACTCCTTTTGAGTGTGGGATGGCCTTTAGTTTCACTTCTAGCTAATAGGGTATGGCAGAAGGAATGTACGTGACTTCTGAGGCTAGGTTTGAAAATGTGATACAGCTTCTTGGAACCCAAGCCACTATGTTGTAGGGAGGTCCAGGCTACAAGGAAAAGCTGCATCTAGGTATTGGAGCTGACAGGGCCAGGTAGGGTCTCAGCTAACAGCCAGCTTTAATTGCTGGACATTAAATGAGAGAGCCTTCAGGTGATTCTAGCCCCCAGCTGTTGATCCAGCCCAGCTGATGCTACCTCCCACACCCAAGCCCTGCCCAAATCACAGATTCATGAAGGAAATAAATTACATTGTTTTAAGTCACTGAGTTTTGGGGTAGTTTGTTACATAGCAATAGGTAACTAGAACACTAAATCCTAGAGTTCTTTGGCGTCTCTCACTTCTTTGACACATGTTTGTGGTCTTCTTTTTTTTTTTAACTGTTTATTTTATATTGCAGTATAGTTGATTAACAACGTTGTGATAGTTTCAGGTGTACAGCAAAGTGATTCAGTTATACGTATACGTTTGTCTATTCTTTTTCAAATTCTTTTCCCATTTAGGTTGTTATATAACATTGAGCAGAGTTCCCTGTGCGATACAGTAGGTCTGTGTTGGTTATCCATTTTAAATATAGTTTATTGCCTTCTGTCCCCCACCAGGAGAATGGTTTAGTAAATCACGACACATCCAAAATGTAGAACATCATACAGCCATTAAAAATGCTATTTTTCAAGAATTTGTAATGACTTGATAAAACGCTCTTTTTGTAATATTGACTTAAAATATAAGCTAAACACTGCATGTGTGATAGAATTCCGTTTTTGTTTGAAAAACACGTGCACAGCAAAAGAACTAAAACGAAACACACCTATATGATGAGGTGATGGAATTTTAATAAATCTTTAAAGTAATTTCTATTTCCAATTTCCTGTAATATATATATATTATTTTTATAGTGAGAAAAAACTGTTGCATTAAAAGAGATGATCTATGCCTTTCCTTTTTCTTATACTAAACATGGTCTCATTTTCTCATCCTTAAATTTCCAATTTCCAACTATGCATAAGGGGAGATTTCATATTTACTCTAGGAAACAGTTCCAAATAGATAATAGTAATTGAAAAAATGGCTTTATGAAAACAAGTGTAGATTAAATGAGTTTTAGTCAGACTTTCAAAAAGTTAGTCCTTTCAGTCTTCCCTTCTAACTCTCACATTCTCTTCTTATATGAGCTTCACTATGAACCATATTTCATCCCACTGAATGTCAAAGGCTTCTTGAAACTTCACACTTTCTGGAACAGTCTCCTAGAGATGGCCTCCTTGTCCTGCTCTGATTCCCATCCTCAAACTTATGATTTCTTGCTCCTAAGGGAGCAAGAAATTTCTTCCTGGAGCCATGTCTCTAAAAGGCCCATTTGCTACGGTAAATTAACCTTTAGACGAACGCTTTCTTTCTCTCTGTATTGCGCTAATTCAATTTTGTAATCCAGGATATAGTAAATAGAGTCTAAGAATGTTAGATTTGGAAGAAACCCCATAGATTATCTGATTCTACCCCTTTCTTCCAAAGAGAAGGAAATCTAGGTCCAAAATGTTTAAATGGCATTCCCCAGATCACACAACATGAATGATGACAAACCAGCGTCAGGGCCAAGTTCTTCTGACTGGAGGCAGTAGAGCCTGGTGGAGAGAGTGAGGGTGTTGGTACCAGATATCCTTGGGTTCAAGCCTCTGCTCTGCCAGTTATTGACTGTAAAGTTGGGCAAACTTACTCATTGCTCCAAGCCTCATTTCCCCAGCTATAAAATGAGAATAGTATGTACCTTGAAGAACTGCTGTGATATTAGAAATATTATATTTCATCTTCCTTTCAGATATCAAAGAAAAAGGTGCTCTTACTGGGTTTTATTTGAGCACATAATTTCTTCAGAAGGCTCAATTCATAGATCATTGGTACAGACAACTGTACTCCCAAGAAACAACTATAGGTATTTTCAAGGTCCACAGTTTTAAGATAACAAATATCTTTCACAGGTCAACACCACACTTCTCCCAGTCTGTCCATTTCGCCTCTTACCATTCACATCTCAGGCTGCACACCCCATTCTCCGCCCACTGTCCATGGTTTACTTATGTTCTTATCTTTTAAAATAATTCCTTTCCTTCATCTGTATCTTCCAACACATGTAAATTACCTGAGGAAGATATCTCTTCTTTTTCTTTTATCCATAAAAATTAAAAAACTCCCCATGTCCCGGAAGACCTGTATGATGATACTTGTGGTAATGATTCACTTGTGTGCAGGAAAATGAAATCCACATGCTTTTTTAAGGTTATTAGATTGTAATAAAATACGATTAAAAGTGAAATAACGTTTTTTATTCATCAGATTGGCAAGAATAACAAAAACATAATATTATTAATAAAGGTGAGGAAATTTATATTATACACTATTATATTAATAATTATTAATGTACTAATATATAATACTATATATTAGACTTATTTTTCATCAATTGGTGATTATTCATGCAGCCTCTTGGGAGAACATTTTGGCTGTGTCTATTCGACTTTAAAAATGTATTTATCCTTTATTTGTATACATGTATGTCCAAGAATATTTACTAAAACATTATTTATAATATAAAAAATTAGAAGCAACTTAAATGTGTCTTGGTAGGGAAGTGATTAGATGAATTATGGTTCATTCATTTTATGGAATAGTCTGAAGCAGTTAGAATAGTGTAATAAATATGCATTCATTGACATGGAAAGGTCTCAGACATAGTTTTATGTGAAAGGAGCAAGTTGATGAACAATACGTATGGTATGATATCATTATATAGTATGCAATATATAAAAAAGATGTAGAAGGATATGCTCCAAATAGATATTGTGGTTATTTTTGGAGAGGAAAGTGTTTTGTTTTGTTTTTTGAAAAATTTAAAAATAATTAGGCTATTTTTACTTATAAAACTGAAAAAAAATAACATTTAAAAATTAAATTTTAACATAAAAAACGTAGGAACTCCTCATGTGATTTTGATGCCCATACAGGTTTAGAGACCATAATATATAATCTATTGTGTTAACAAATAACTTCAAAATTTAGCAGCTTAAAACAACACATATTTGTTATGTCACACTTTTTGTGGGTTAGGGATCCAGGCATGGCCGATCTATATCCTCTCTTTTAGGATCTCTCAGAAGGCTGCAGTCAAGGTGTTCACTGGACTGCTGTCTCACTTCAAGGCCTGATTTGGGAAGAATCTGCTTATAAGATCGCTCATATGGTGGTTGGCAGGATTCAGTTTCTCATAGGCTTTGGAGTGAGGGCTTCAGTTTCTTATGGCTGTTAGCCAGAGGGCCACCCTCATTTCCTTGCCATGTGAATCTTTCCAACTTGGCAGCTTGCTTCATCTAAGTATGCAAGCTGAGTAGGCAGTAGAGAGAGAATACCAGCAAAATGGAAGTCAGTCTTTTGTAACCTAATCATGGAAGTGACATCCCATCACTTTGCCATATTCTATTCATTAGAAGTAAGTCACTAGGTCCAGCCAACACTCAAGTGGGAGGGGATTATACAGTGGCATGAATACCAGGATGGAGGATCACTGGAAGCCATGTCAGTTGCTGCTTACCACAGAAACCATTGGCTTAGGTAATTAAGAAAAAAATCTAAAAATGAGCTTGGTTTTGTCAGATACCATCATTCATATTTTAAATTTGCTTATTCATTTGCACTTTCTACTTTACTTATAATAATTGCTTAACATTTTTACATCTTAATGTATTTCTTTTTCTTTTTTAAAAATTAATTAAGTAATTAATTTTTGGTTGTGTTGGGTCTTCACTGCTGCACGCAGGCTTTCTCTAGTTGCAGCGAGGGGGGGCTGCTACTCTTCGTTGCGGTGCACGGGCTTCTCATTGCGGTGGCTTCTCTTGTTGTGGAGCACGGGCTCTAGGTGCGCAGGCTTCAGTAATTGTGTTGTGTGGACTCTGTAGTTATGGCTCGCGGGCTCTAGAGCGCAGGCTATGTAGTTGTGACGCATGGGCTTCGTTGCTCTGCGGCATGTGGGATCTTCCCGGACCAGGATTTGAACCCGTGTCCCCTGCATTGGCAGGTGGATTCTTAACCACTGTCCCACCAGGGAAGTCCCCTTAATGTATTTTTTAAGTAAGACCTTATATTGGTTAAATATACCTTTGTGGACAGGACAGGAACTCAGTCATCATTTTGGTCAGTGTTTCTATGGGAAAATGTATTTTGAATTCTGTACAGCACTTCTACAGATTGTTGGAACATCACTCACTTATAAACCAGGGACAGAGAACCACTTCATCTAGAGATTAAAATGACCAATATATTTTCAAATCTCTTTCTCACTTAAGGATTTGCTTGCAGTGGGTATCTGTTTCAGTTAGCACTGATGCATAAATACCACCCCAAAATGTAATGGCTTAAAACAACAACCATTTTATTTTTGTTTATGAGTTGGTTGTTGACCGGGCAGTCCTTCAGTTAGCTGACCAGTTGGCTGGGCCTAGATGATCTAGGATAACGTCACTCACATGTCTGGTCGTTGACAAATCAGTTGTTCAGCTGTGACACCTCCTCTCTGTTCCATGTGGTCTCTTGTTCCCCAGTAAGCTACTCTGGGCTTCGGCACATGGTGGCCTGAGGACAAATCACATTGGTGAAAGCAAGTTACATGGCCAAGCCTGAGTCTGTATGGGAAGAGACTATGTAAGGAAGGCCATTACTGAACATTATTACTGCAGTGTCATAAAGTTTTCAAGATCTTTTGTCACTTTCTTGTTTTATATTATTTTGTTAAACATATCCACCCAAGGGTATGAATCCTGTCAACCAGTAAAACCAACACTTTTGGGTCTCACCAGAGAGTATATCTCAGTGAGGACTGATCCAGCCCTTGTTCAGAGCTAGGCCAGGGCTGTTGCTGTTTGAGGAAGTAAATTTGAGTGACATTTTCATCCATTCATCTCTGTATTCTAAACTCTGTCCTCATAGCCATTAAGACCAACCAGCATCAACATGCATACTTGGGCCACACCAACTCAGTCACCTGCAAGAAAAAAGCATCACTGAGGAACAGTTTAATGTCATGCCTTAACTTTTATAAATGACCATGGGAAGAAATCTGTATACCTTTAGTAGAATCAACGTGGAGGGTGTTACTGGGGATGATTTTCAGTGTCCCTCTAATGAAGTACAGAGTGATAAATTCCTTCCAGAAATTAATATCAGGAAAATGCTTATCTCACCTGACAAAGAGTAATCAACAAATCGTTGTAAGGCAATAAGAGTCTATAACTTCTCTCTCTCTCTTTTTGGCTTTGGATGCCAGAAGTAGCAAAGTTATATTTAATGTTTTGTTATAGTAACTCTCTTAGCCCTGTTAGCTGTGGCTTTTGATACATTTATTTCCCTCCTTAACTGATGATATCTTTCTGTTTTGATGATCTTAATTTTGGGGAAGTGTTAGGGGGTTAAAATTACATATACATGAACAAACAGATAAACATATTAAGCGATCTAATTTCTGCTGCTAACAAATTGTATAATCATTTGAAAAACAATCATCATGTAAGTTGTATAATCATTTGAAAATATAATTTTACCTTCTTATAAAATATTGAGATAAGATTGGGCTGAGTGATCTTTCGAGTCCCTTTGGCTCTTTTTTTTTTCTTGAGTAATTTTCTTTTATTTTTCTTCCGTCTTCCTTAGCGTTGTCTGCTGACGTATTTGGAGAGTATTTTTCCATGAGAATCGATTTCTACTTATGATAGAGCTGGTTTCTAACTCTTGAGATAAAACTCCAGAATTGGAACTGGGTGGCAGAGAGTGCTTTAGGAGAGGTAAAATTTGTCATTAGTATTATTGTTCATTTGTCGCTTAATAACTCCAAAACTGATTCTCCTGTGACTCTCCCACTTGAACATTTTACACTCTGTGATTTATTCCGGCTATTAAATGTCTTGAATGGCTTAGTAGAAAAAGAGGAAATTCAGACTTGTTTCAGTGTGGTATAAGATTTTTTCAAATATTTTGTGTTTGGCAAAAAGTGATAGACATTGGCAAGATTTTGTCCTTTGTTGCTAAAACTCCAGTGTATAGTATTTCTGGGGAATGTAAAGCATATGGCCTGGATTCATTGTACAATTCACCTACAGTGTTCATCAAAACTCATTTGACACTCAAGAAACCTTTATGGCCTGACAGATAAAAAGCTTTAAGTGTGATTTGCTTTTAAAAATAACTTAGGTGCTAAAAGTTACCAAAAGGCAACCAGTGACTCTCAAGTGTTCCTAAATTCAGCCAAACAACTTTTCTACTGGTAATTAGGGGGTAATTTAGCTTTTAGACATCACTCTGGGATCTGTTATTTAGACTAGCTGATTTGTTGTACAGAAAATTTTAAAAAAAGAGGCATTGTATTGGAGTTTTATGTGAAAGCCTGATGTAGAATATATCAAGTTATTCTCATATGGTTTATTAATTGCTGCTGTAGAAGTGTAAGGAAGCATGACTATTTCACGGTGATATAGCCTAATGGTTAAAGGAGTAACTGTGGGTATCAAACCCCATCTCTACCTCTCTCTCTCTGCATGACCTTGGCAAGTTACTTCTCTAAGCTTACCTCTAAGTTTTAGAGAGGGTGGTCATAACTATACCTATATTGTAAAGGTATAAGTAAGAAATCCAGGTAAGCTGGTTAGCACAGTACTGGGCATTTAGTACACACTTAATTACCATTAGTTATTATTAATGCTGTTATTATTTATAATGTCAAATTACATAGGATTAGGCCCATTTTTTCCCTTTGTCTTCTCTTAATGTGGAAAGCTTTTATTTAAATTGAAATGAGCTGAGTGAACTTAGAATTGCCGATAGTATAATTGTTGTTCTGTGGACAGCAGTTAAGAGTTAAATTATCATATATGTGTAAAAGGAGCCAGAAGGTCTGGGCTTATATCCTGATTCCTTCACTTACCAGCTATGTGTAGCATTGAACAAGATTCTTCACCTCTCTGAACTTCATTTTTAAAGCATAATGTCAATTTTCCTGCCAATCTGGCTAGTATGTGATGCATAGGGAATCCCTATGGTTGGTTCAGTTACCAACATAGTATGCCTTGTCATGAATAAGCCAGCAAGACTCTGAAAGCAAGACTTGCCTAGAATTATGATTCCTGATGGCCCCACATGAGCTTCTCAGCTGACAATTATTTGGAAAAAGTTTGGGGTTGATTTGATTGTCACAACGACAGGATGTGTTGCTGGCAATTAGCAGGCAGGGAGCAGGGATTCTAATTGTCCTGCAGTGTATGAGACCTGCCTTGAGAGGTCTAGTTTCAAGGCATAAGAGAGGGGCCTTTGGTTCAGAGACGCATGGTTCAGTCAAGGTGGTTCCACCTCATAAGACACCGAGACTGCTGACTCATTTGAAGTTCAAGGATGTCTTTGTGGGTGCTACCTTTTCCAAGGTTTCACTACTGGCATGAGTACTGAGTCTTATCCTTAAAGAGCCATACATATATCATTAGGTTTCCTATTTACATGGCCTCCTTGTTTGTCCGTGCTGGCCATGCTTTCCCATCAGGGCCTTTGCACTGACTGCGACCTCTGTTTAGAATGCTTCCTGTAGACAGCTCTATCTCACTTTTTTCATGTCCTTTTTTGAGACGCCTTCTCAATGAGGCCTACTCTGACCACCCTATTTAACATTGCATCCCCCCAATACTCCTGATTTCCTCCTATTTTGTCTTTTTCCCCATAGTACTTAACATGTTTTGAAATATTATGTTATTTGCCTATTGATCATGTTTATTTTTTATTTTCTGTCTCCCTCCACTAGAATGTAAACTCCACAAGAGCAGTGGTGTGTATGTGTGTGTGTGTGAATTTAATTCACAAATATGTTCTAAGCTCTTAGTCCAGTGCCTGGCACATAGTAGATACTCCATAGATATTTGTTGAGTGAATGAATGAATGAATGAATATCATCAAAAAGAGCTGGAAAATCTAATGTGGGTAGGTCCTAAACATAAAGCAATAGGAAAGATTTTAGAAAGGAATACATTTGAGAAATATGCAGGACCTTTGTATACTATAATATGGTACAGAGAGGCATGAAAGAAGACTGGATTAAATTGAGTTATTTTGTGATTTCTTGATTGGAATATTTTATATTAAAAAACCATAACTTTAATGAAATTTTGATAAATATTTTCATGAGTTTTTTTGAACTTGGCAAAAATGATCCTCAAATTCTATGAGAAAAGCTAAGAAATGTAAAAAAGTATAATGAGGAGAGGCACACCTCAGTTTTATTGAAACTAATTATAAAAGTAAAATACTTAAAACAGTGTTCTATTGGTCCAAGAGTAATCAGATACAACAGTGCAACAGAATAAAAACCTCAGAAAAACACACGTGTGTGTGTGTGTGTATATATACATATATATATACATATATATAAAATGGGATAGAGATAGTATTTTGAATTAATAGGGAAAAGTACAGATAATTAACGTTTATTGAACATTATCTGTTGTCTGTTATTTACTTCCTGCAGCAGAAGGCATGGACTATCATTTCTTATTTATTACAGACAAGGGGAATGAAATTTAGGTGCAGTCACTTCCAGCGTGAAGTCACCTGCTTAGTACACTGCAGTTGGAATTTGAACCCAGACTGAACACCACAGTTCATGCTCTTAACCTCTACCTTACATGAATAAAAGATGCTGACTTACTGGCTAAGTATTTAGAAAAAAATGTCACACACAGATTTAAATGTAAAAAATGAAATTGTAACAAAGACTTATTAGCTCTGAGTATTTTTACAAAAAAATTTTGTAATAAAAATTTGAAGCCATATGAATTTCATTTTCTATTTTTAATTGTATATTTTGAGATATATCTACAAATTAGAGTTCTGGACAGTTATCCAAAAAATGAGGTAGAGGAGTATTTAAGTAATATGAGAAATTATTCACAGTTTGGGTGAAAACCAGTTTGTAAAGTAGTGTGTAAAGTATGATGTTATTTCTATAAAAATGTATTTATTAAGCATCCACGCAAAAAGATACCCCCACTGCCCCAGTATAGGTTTCATGTATATAAAAGAAGCCTAGTTCCAGAAGAAATCTGTAACTGTTTTTCTCTCTTGTGGGATGGTTTGCTATCAGTGCCAGACAGAAAATGGCATTCTGGTACCTTGCAAAAATAGATGCCCAGGTCTTGTGTGGCCACAGTCATTTCTTAACCTGTCACTCTTGTCAACAAACCAAAATAACAGCCTTGATTTTCTCTGTGTGGAGTTCCCACAGGTTTCCTATCATCTTGACCTGACATATCAAACACTGTAAAAGACAAATTGGAGGCCTTGTTAACTCTCTTTCGACTCTGCCTTGACTTGGAGCATTTGAGGGTTTAGGCTGGTTAATGGTGTCTGTTTTTACAGTTATTCAAGCCAGGGTCTCATTTCTTACCCAGGTGTCAGGTGGAAAGGGATGCAGTTCTTTAAGCCATGTCCACAAATGAGCTGAGGTTCATAGACCAACTCCCTGCTCCACCCAGGATTCTGGTCAGGGATGCCCTGGGGGTGGGGGGGACAGTGAGTGCTGGGGTCCCGAGCACATTGATTTCACTCAGTTCCTACCTCTGTGCAAACAGCACCTAGGACTCTGAATTCTGATTATTTAATATGAGTCGGTCTGCCCAGTTAAAATATGTGAACATGGATCAAATAGCCCATTAGGGGCTCGATCTTGTTCATATCTGTGTCCTCAACACTCTGTACTCAGTGTGATGTTGAGGAAGGAGCCCTGGACTGGGAATTTCTCAGATCTTGGTTGGAGTCCTTACTAGCTTGGGAACTCTGGACAAGCGATTTAAGCTTTTTAAGCTTCTCTTTCATCGTCTATAAAATGGGCCTAATGATATTCTCATAATGTGAACATTAGTGAGATTAGGTATGCGAAGGCACATAGTCCAGAGCTGGTACATGGAAGACTCTCAACTAATACTTATTGACCACATCAGAGTGAATCCTGGGTAGAGCTAAATGGCTCCAAGTGGGCGAAGAGGAATCCTCCCTGCAGTAATTGAGCTCTGCCACGGGGAGGCGTCCGAGCCCCATGGTTGATTTTTCTACTGGTTCCACATTCAAAGCAAGCTATACAATTCAGCCTCTGCAGGTTTACTCTTAAGAGTCTATGAATGACCTAGTCCTCATTCCTTTTCTATTCAAATTATTGTCCTTAAAATTAAGACAGTGTAGCTGGCTAGTAAAACATTGACTCCTTTTTGTTTTTTGCTTATCTCCATTTGGGGTACCAGCCCTTTTATTGGGTACCTATAGGTTAGCCTTCATTTTCTTGTGCGTACACTTAACACAGTTGGCTCACACCTTGTGTCTTGTTCCAAAGGTTTGGACTGTTTGTGGGACAGGAAGTGGAATTGGTCTCCATTATCATTTATACAACCAAGGAGGGCCATCTGTGGCCCCAAATGTGCTGTGGCTCCTTCTCTTTCCTGTCTTAGAAGCATTCTCTGCTCCATCTTTGTTTATGGTCGCTGGCCCTGTTCCCTGACTCTAGCAGTGCACTTCCAGTCTGAAGAGCTGAGTTTGAGCCTTTATGGGGCTTCTTAGCCTCACAGAGGTAAAATTAGGAAGAGCCTTCAGGGAGGAATGAGCTGACCTCAGATGGGGAGACTGAAGGTCAGAGTGGGGCCAGAAACTTGGGCCTCAGTTTCTTTGTGGGTAAAACAAGAGAATTGGGCTATTATCTAAGACCCTTCCAGTGTGGACATTTTTCCTTGTTCAAATCCAGAGGCCACGCTCACAAGCTCAGTTCTCCGACTCACCTGAGGTGTGTGAATTTGGTTATGAAGAGCAGACTGAGATGTTGTAAACCTGAGTGTCACTCTGATTTATGGGTTTTGTAACCTAGCCCTCAGAGCCATGCTGAGGCCTTCTCAAAGTAGATATTATGCCTTGGAACAAGCTGTTCAGATGAGCAACACAAGGACACATCAAAGACTCCAGCTTTCCTGCTTAGCTTTTGGGGCCCGTGGTTCTCGTTTTTATAGTCCTGTGACGTCGGGACAGCATTAGCGTTTACTTCCATTTGCTAAGCACAGCATGCCGCAAGAAGGCAATGGTTATGAATATTCTCATGGAAGTAAGTGGCCAAGCTAGGAGGAGAACTCAGTTTTCTGACATTTATCAGGCATTTGATGTTGACTGTAGCAATAGTACAAAGGAAAGAGCCCACCACCGAAAGCCTGCCCGGGTTTCAATTCTGCCTGCCATTTCCTGGCTGAGATTCCAGGCAGATAGCTTAACCTCTCTGAGGTTTGATTCCCTACCTGTGAAACGGGATAACAATACACCCACTGCTCAGGGTGGTTTTTAAGGGTTGAGAAGAAGGTATTACTGTAAGGTGTTCATGAAATATGAGATTTAAACAATTTTTTTTCATTTTGACACAGGAGCAATACGATATGTTTTTTTCTGTTCTGAAATGGGAGTTCAGGTAGGGTTAAAAATGGGACAAAATAACATGAGGACTTGAGGAACTTTAGTGAGCATCAGCAGGGTCTGAATTAAGGATAACTGAAAATAAAAAGAAAAGAGTGATTAGGATTATATGGGAAGAATATACAAGACCCTCTAATGTCTCTCACCTTCTGCAAGATTGCCAAGGATCACATCAAGGTGGTGACCATGGCTTCTAATTGACTATCAGTCTTCCAGAGTATTTGTCCTCTTTCTGACTCTTCTGCCTTATTGGACCATGCAGGTATCTGTTGAGCATCTATCATGAGTCAGCCATGTGTCACTGCTGGGGACAGTAGGAAGTCAAGGGTAGGTCCTGGCCTCCAGGATCTGAGAGGGGAGGTCTGGGTGAAAAGGCAACTTCACCTTTCCTAGAGCAAAGGGCCTCAGGTGAGCCCTGCCCCAACAAGGAGGGAGGTGGGGGAAGCTCTGTGTTCCAGGCAGGAGTCAGGCAAGACCTGGCTAAGGAGGAAGTGTCTGGGCTGGGAGTGGGAGCCACTGAGGGCATGGAGAAGGCTGTGGAGGGACCAGTGATGGGAGAAGAGAGAGCCAGCTCCTGAGGAGGAGTGTGCTGCCTCTCAGAGTTAGGGAGGAGGAGATAGTAAGGATTGGTGGAATGACCTGTTCACTCCTCCTCCTTCCTTCGCATAGAACATAGAGCCAGGTTATCCCACAGAGAAAACTTAAACCTCAGTGGAAAAACCTTCTCCTGCCTTTAGCTCTAGGAAGACTATTCAAACATATCAGTGTCCCATTTTAACTCTGACCTTCAGGATCTGATAGCATCATCTTAGATACTAAAGGAAGTACCTGGAGGAAGAATAAGATCCCCAGGGAGCATGTGTATTTAAATCCATAGCTTCTCTTCAGGGACTATTGTGAACTAACTCAATTGGCATTTGTGTTTTTAAAAAATTAATTAATTTATTTTTGGCTGTGTTGGGTCTTCGTTTCTGTGCGAGGGCTTTCTCCTATTGCGGCGAGCGGGAGCCACTCTTCATCGCGGTGCGCGGGCCTCTCACTATCGCAGCCTCTCGTTGCGGAGCACAGGCTCCCGACGCGCAGGCTCAGTAGTTGTGGCTCACGGGCCCAGTTGCTCCGCAGCATGTGGGATCCTCCCAGACCAGGGCTTGAACCTGTGTCCCCTGCATCAGCAGACAGACTCTCAACCACTGCACCACCAGGGAAGCCCCGGCATTTGTTTAAAAAAAAGAAAAAAGTTAACACTCAGTGTTGATGAGTTTCGGTTGAAAACAGCAGGCTTGCTGTCTCCGGGAGCAGTGAAGATTGGTATAATGCCTTAGGGGAGCAGTTTGGTAATTTGTAGCGACAGCCACGAGCACATTATGTCCCCGTAAACCCACTGTAAGTTGAAAATGAATTTAATATACCTAACTTACGGAACATCATAGCTAAACCCAGCTTACCTTAAATGTGCTCCGAACAGTTACTTTAGCCTACAGATGGGTAAAATCATCTAACACAAAACCTATTTTATAATAAAGTGTTGAGTATCTTATGTAATTTATTGAATACTGTACTGAAAGTGAAAAAAAGAATGGTTGTATGAGTACAGAATGGTTTATCAGTTGTTCACCCTCGTAACTTTGTGGCTGACTGGGAGCTGCAGCTCGCTGCCACCACCCATCCTCATGAGAGAGTGTGGTACCTCATATCGCTAGCGCAGGAAAAGATCAAAATTCAAAGTATGGTTTCTACTGAATGCGAATCACTTTCACATCATCGTAAAGTTGAAAAATCATTGAGTTGAGCTGTCATAAGTCAGGGACTGTCTGTATATCCCTAGGCCTGCACCTGGCCCTTATTTCCATTCACCCACCCCCTAAAGGAATTAAAGGAATCTGCCCCAAGTAAGCATCTTCTCTGTGGGATCCACACAGACTGTGCACTGTGCTCCAGGGGTGTCATTCATGTAGGCAAGAGCAAAAGTATCCCCCCCCCACCCCGCAGAGCGGTCCACTGCTGCATTCTTGAGAGCAGAGACTTTATCTTATTGATTGCTAGATTCCTGGGGCCCTGGAATTGCACCTGGCACACAGTAGGAGCTCAATAAATACTTCCTGACCCATTGTGGTGTGCTTAAGTGAAATGCCAATACATGAGTCCATTGTCTAGAAATTTAAAATGATTGGGCGCAGTGACCTGCCAATGCAGGAGACACGGGTTTGAACCCTGGTCTGGGAAGTTCCCACATGCTTGGAGCAACTAAGCCCATGCACCACAACTACTGAGCCTGTGCTCTAGAGTCCGTGAGCCACAACTACTGAGCCTGTGTGCCACAACTACTGAAGCCTGCGCACCTAGAGCCCGTGCTCCGCAAGAAGAGAAGCCACTGCGATGAGAAGCCCTTGCACCTCAACTAGAGAAGGCCCGCATGTAGCAACAAAGACCCAATACATCCAAAATATAAATAAAATAAAAATCTTTAAAAAAAGGATAAAAAAACTAAAAAATAATGATCATCATGAAGATAATGCATAAACTCACTTGAAACTTTAACCAGGAAAAAAGCAAGACTTAAATTTCACTTCTACTGTGTAATTACCACCAGGCAAAATTATATATGAATATGAAAACACAGCCTGAAATGGAAATGAAATGGGCAAAATGAAAATAATTATGTTAGTATGCTGAGATTATGGGCCATTGCTTTGCAACGTTAAGAAGTTTCCAAAATAAAGTGAAGTCAGATAGTTTTTTGACCACACATTTAAGGTTGATTTAAGAAAAATAAGGCAAGACATTATTAGTAAGTAGAATTGAATTTAAATAACTACTTTATTTCATAACTTTTTTTTCCTCCCTTAGAGTTAATAAATATTCTTCAGGCATCTGTAATCCATACTTTGTAGTATCAACCTATTCAAAAGCAAAAGGACTGCCAAGATGGAAACCTAGGAGAGTACTTTTGTTTTCAATATCTACTGTGAGAATGCATATAAACGAGCAATAAAGAACCACAAAGAGAAAAGGAAGCCCCGATTTGTTGGGAGGTTTACATTCACTAATTGACCAGAGATAGAGTTCCTCTGATGAACTGAGGGTGTAGTGAAGGTGAGCGAAATAGGGCCCAAAGTTTCCTAGGGCAGAGTTGGCTTTGCCATAGAACATTCTGATTTGCCTCTTTCATTTTCAGCCTTTATTCTCACTGTAAAGGATGGATGAGTTCCTAATTGTGGGAGTGGAACCTGAAGTGAAGCTTCCTGGGTTCAGTTCTCCATTCCATAAGAGACTGCATCTTTGGAGGAAGATGCATTCCTTTTCCTGTCTGATTTTCCCAATCTTTGGCTAATAGTTTAAGTTGCCACTGATTGCACAGAGATGCCTGTACAGCAGAAACTCTCAGTGTTTGGTGGGCACCGGAATCACCTGGAGAGATTCCCAGCACAAATTCTCAGGTCCTGTCCCTAGAGATTCTATTCAGTAGGTCTGGGTGGGGCCTGAGAATGTGATTTCTAACCAGCCCCCATGTTATGATGCTGATGCTGCCTATTGGGGTAGCATCACTTTGAGTAGCACTGGTTTACAGCTTTCTTAGGTGGTCACCAGATGATGTTCTAGGGGGTATCTGGGTAAGGATTCACCTCTCCTATGACCAGGTTACAGTTACTCCCTAACTATGAGGTGAAACCCATTCATTTCTTGAGAGGCAGCCTCACAGTACAAAGAACAAGAGCTTTGGAATTAGGTCCAGGGTCAAATCTCTGCTCTAGCCTTTCCTCTGTGACTGTGGGAACCCAACCTCTCTGGACCTCAGTTTCCTTACCCACAATGGAGCTGATGTTGCCCACCTGGTAGAAGTCTTTTAGAGATTAAATTAGACAATGTTGGGAAAATACCTAGCACAGTGCCTGGCTCATAGTTGGTACTTAATAAATAGTGGTTCTTTTTTTTTTTTTTTGCATCTTTATTGGAGTATAATTGCTTTACAATGTTGTGTTAGTTTCTGCTGTACAACAAAGTGAATCAGCTATGTGTATACATATATCCCCATATCCCCTCCCTATCCCACCCCTCTAGGTCGTCACAAAGCATCGAGCTGATCTCCCTGTGCTATGCAGCAGCTTCCCACTAGCCATCCATTTTACATTTGGTAGTGTATATATGTCAATGCTACTCTCTCACTTCGTTCCAGCTTCCCCATCCCCCCGTGTCCTCAAGTCCGTTCTCTACGTCTGTGTCTTTATTCCTGCCCTGCCACTAGGTTCATCAGTACCATTTTTTTAGATTCCATGTATATGCATTAGCATACTGTATTTGTTTTTCTCTTTCTGACTTACTTTACTCTGTGTAACAGACTCTAGGTCCATCCGCCTCATTACAGATAGCTCAATTTCGTTTCTTTTATGGCTGAGTAATATTCCATTGTATATATGTGCCACATCTTCTTTATCCATTCATCTGTCAATGGCCATTTAGGTTGCTTTCATGTCCTGGCTATTGTAAATAGTGCTGCAGTGAACATTGTGGTACATGTATCTTTTTGAATTATGGTTTTCTCAGGGTATATGCCCAGTAGTGGGATTGCTAGGTCATATGGTAGTTCTGAAATAGTGGTTCTTAATAGAATTTCTTTTAAGACGCTACAGATACTAAGATGCTATTCAGTTAATTCTTTAAGCATCTCTAGGGAGGTTTACAAGAGCATCTTTATGGAGTGGGTAGGTGGAACTAAAAGAAAGGGAAATGGAAAGGGGGAAAAACTGATCTAATTCATTAAACTACAGCTTCTCTATTATCCTGATTTTTGTGTTGTCTAGGGGAAAATGCTTTCTATTCTGTTCTGTCTGTCCTGTCCTATCCTATCCTACCCTATCCTATCCTACCCTATCCTATCCTACCCTATCCTATCCTATTCATTAAAATTTGAAGTCCCTAATATGCTATGTACTATACCAAGTGTTTTCTGTCCTTAAGGAGAGGCAGCCTGATGAGATGCCAAAATTGTGGATTTTGAATCGCCTGTTTTATGTTTGACTTTGGACTCTGTTACCTCCCCAGCTGTTTGACCTCCAAGCTGGTTATTTCAGTTCTTATTTGTAGAATGGGGAGAATAAGACTGAAACCACTGGGCGGGAAGGTGCTTGGCTTACCTGACTGAGACTGGGAAGAACATTAATATAAAGCAATGAATCCCACCTCACAGAGATATTGTGAGGATGAAATCAAATAACAGATATGAAAGTGTTTTGTTATAAACTATGTAATGCTGTGCACATGTGAGGTGAAGAGGAAATAGTTTCCTTTTCACTGTGGGACTTTGACGAATATTCAGATCTACTTTCCTGCTCTCATTCAGCCTTCTTGAGTTTTTCTCATACAATCTGATACATTTCTTGGCAATGGGGAAATGACGAATATTCAGATCTGCTTTTCTGCTCTCATTCAGCCTTCTTGAGTTTTTCTCTTACAATCTGATACATTTCTTGGCAATGGGGAACACTTAACGCCACCTTCATCATGGAACCTAATGACTCACTGCTAAACTTCAAAGTAATTATACTTGAAATGGTAACAGAAATTCTTCCTATTCTGTATGACAGCACTTTTTGCTTTATCATGTAGCTACAAGTTTCTTGATTGATTAGTCTGCTATGGAGGAATGATCCTGGACTTAAAATTCAGAGACCTGGGTTTTAATCCTGGCTCTGTCAAATGACAGACCTTGGCAACTTCCTTCCCTTCTAGATAAAAACAATATCAGGGCCAGAAGTTAGAGATCCTTGAGTCTAGGAAAGGCAAACTATAGGCCAGTGGGCCAAATATGGCCCACCATCTGTTTCTGTAAATAAAGTTTTATTGGGACACAGCCATGCTCATTTGTTTACATGTTGCCTGTGGCTGTTTTCTTGCTACAAAGACTAAATGAGTAGTTACAACAGAGACCATATGGTGTACAAAGCTGAAAATCTTTACTATTTGGCCGTTTACAGAAAAAGTTTGCTGACTTCTGCCCTAGTCCAACATCCCGTCTTCCTTTTTAAATATGGGAAATTAATTCCAGAAAGAGGAAGGAACTTGTCCAAGATCACATAAAGAATTAGCAAAAGCAAAAAGGCAAAAATTTAGGAAAGAAAAAAATTAAGGTTAATGAATATTCTGTCTTAGTCCAGAACCTAGACATGTCAATTATTATAAGATCTTTCAGGGATATTTGAGGGGCATTGCCTTCCCTCATTTTATATCTGTCTAAGTAAGACAAATATTATCACATTTAAATGGTTCCAAGGAAAGGAGTGCCTTGGAGAGTCCTATAATGAAGGCTTTGCTGTATGAATCCAACACATTCATCATAATGAACATACAGCCAAAATATCCATTGGCATTTTGTTTTCATAATACTCTCTTTGATGTCATGATTAATCTGAACTTCACTAATTTGGAAGTTGTGTTAATTTGATAACATAAGTTCTGGTTAAATTTATCTTTGCATACTGCCTGACAAAATGCTTCATTAAGCAAGTTGATAGCATAAACAAGAATTTGGGGGAGTGCTGTTTAAATTACTCAGGAGGGTGAATGATTTTTTAGGCACTGCCAAATCATTTAGAAGTGTTTATTTGAAAATAGATGATGACTAGGCAAATCACAAACCATTTGTTTGTTAATGCATGTTCAAGGTCCTTCAACTGGAAAACATTCTGACAATGTCTCTATTTGGATATTGAAAGTCATTTCTCTCAGAATAGTCTGTAACTCAGATTTTCCACTAATTATGATCATCCTTTCTGTACAGTAGGACCCAAATGGCATATCAATATGGGAGAAGACCTTAGAAATTATCAGTTGTTTCCTAAACCATAGGGTCATTGAGATAATTTAGGTGATAAAGATACAGTCTTGTAGAGAGAAGTTTTTTACCTTTAAGTCTCTATCAGTCTTTTTTCTCTTTTCAGGTTTTTTTTTTTTTTGATTAGGGAAAAGTCTCAAATAGGTGTTGGAATATCCTTAACACCTCTTTACCATTTACTAATTTCTTTGCTTCAAAAACAGAGAGTAGACATCAGGGAGCCCATCCTCGAAAGGCAGCACTTTTCAGAGATAATTAAAAGCATTGTTTTGTTTTCACTGTATTTATTTTTATGGCTGCCTTCTGTTCTGGCAAGTGATAATGGTTTCCATTCATGGTAATTCTATCAGGTTTCCTTTTAAAATCAATTTCAAGGAAGAAAAAAAGGAAACGTGGCAATTTTAACCAAATATAATATGAAAATGTAATAGTACAGATGATGCGTGGATATGACAAAAATCACAATGTGGTGTATATTTATACAGAAAACATAGTAAAGGTGGGCTCACATGATGGACATTTGAGTTAAAGTAATCTAGTTCAATTGCCTTATTTTATGGCATAGGGAACTGATGCCCAAAGAGGACTAGAGACAGTCTAAAGTCATACAGCCCTGGTGTCAGAGCCAAGAACAAGAAAAGGACCCTGACTCTCAGTTTACACTTTCTGGCACCTGATGTCACCTTGTGCCCATTTCGGTGTTCCTGCCCAGGTACAAGTGAAAACATTTGGGAATGTGAGCTTGTTCTCTGAATGTTTTTTTCACTTACCTGCCCTGCATCAAAATGTTTGCCTTAAACCAGCCTGCTCTGTGGCACTGAAGAAAAGTTTGCTGGAATGACGGTCAGTGAAACATAGGATCGGGCCCTCACCCTATTGTAGTTCTAATTCCTTCTGTAACTTTTCAGGACTCCATAAAATATCAGCTCTTTGAGAAGAAAGAGATTCTTTCTCAGAATATGGTCTTCTTCTCAATAATATCCCAGGAAGAATTTGTATTCCCCTCTCAATGGAACTTACTACTTAATAATGTGGCCTGTTCCATTAATGGTGGTGAATGCAATCTGAGGATCTTCTGGGGATGAGGGGAATGGCCCATAGCTCTGAAATTTCAGATGCCTACTTCCTTAGACCTAAAATAGCAGAGATGTCAAGGCCTCTGATATTAGAATCTTGTTGGGAGTAGGGAGCTGCAGTAATGGCCTCCTCAGTCTCTGTCTCTTCTTGCAGCAGGCCTGGAGGCAGCCTTGCGGGCAACTGGGGAGCTGATCGCCCCCATTTCCCCCAAGCTCCTGGCCTCTGGGTGCAGCTGAGATACTGGGTTCTTCCACCGTGGGGCCCCGCCTATTGGCCGTGTCTCTCTGGCATCCCAGGCTTGTGGAACATGGACAGATGTAACCTTGCTTTGAGAGTAAAGCAGTGGAGGGAACAAAGGCTCACTTCTTAGAGTATTGCGCCAGGATACATATTTCCTATGCACTTTTTAGATGCCACTTAACCTGCCAGAGCCAATAATTGTCCAGAAACCTCATACCAGCTCTTATGGAACATGATGACATTTGTTTTTAACAGTAGCCCTTCGGGTGACACAGTGATTGGCAAATCAGGAGATGAGAGGTCCGATGAGGAAGCTGGCTGGAGATCATTATCTCCCCTCAGTCCACGTTTGGAAATGACTGAAGAACTGAAGAAGGATTTAAACAATGGTAATAAAATCGCTTCTACTTATTGAGCATCTACTTTGATTCAGGCACTATCCTAAACACCTTATTTTTCTTGTCCTATTGAATTCTCTCAAACACTTTTAAAGATAGATATTATAGCTCTCAATTTTTAGATGAGGAAATGAGGCTCAAAGAGGTTAAGGTATTTGCTGAGGGCAAATAGCCAGCGAAAGGCCGAGCTGGGATTTGATCCCAGGTCTTTCTGATGTTGGGACTTATGGTCTTTTCAAACTGCAGCAGCCTTTATAGAAGCACTGGATTATCACGACTCTCTGGTCTTGCCCAAATTATACTATTCATCAATAACGCATTGGATTAGAATCCATTAAATGAGAAATATTACAAATGGGGCTAGGGGAAGATTAAAAAGAAAAGATTATTGCTGGCTTGTTTTTGAATCCTCAGGGCAGCTGTCCCATACGTCCACCAGGTTGTGGATGCTTCGAGGGCAGGGACCAGCACGCAGCACAGGGCCTGGCACCAGAGGGACTCCCAGTTGAATTGGATTTAGAATTATTTAGATCCCTGAGCCCTGGAATAAACACTCATTGGAGAGAGGGAAAGTCATCAGGAACAGACTTGCATTAAAGTTCCAAAAAATGTTAGTAATAAGTGTTTCACATTTTTAGTTACTTGTTTTTTCTCTAATGCTGTGCTCTTTTCCCTTCCAACATACATCCTAACTGTAATTAAGTCATTTTGATAATGCCATCTTACATCCAATTTTTCTGCCTCTAGTCTCTGTCTATTCCAGTCCAGTTAATCTCCCAACGTCCTGCCAGGACAAGGAGCATCTTTCTAAAATGCAACCCTGACTACACTTCTCGCAAAACTGCTCTGTTCTGACGGAACTCTGTGAGCTCCTCTTCTCCCTTGAAGCTGGGAGCATCTTTGATTGCTTTTTCTCTCTCCCTCTCTCTCAATGCATAGTGCTGTACCTGACACAAAGCAGGAGCTTAATAGTTTTTTAAAAAATTTTTTTTAATTGAAGACATTCCCTCTTAGTGAAATGTCCTTCCCTTTTTTCTTGATTAAAACACATTCCTCCTCATTTCTAAGACTGTCTTGGGTCAGGTTCCTCAAAGTAGAGCCTGAAATGGGGATAGTTTTGCATGTGGTTTATTGAGGGAGTGCTCTCAGAAGGAAAACCTGTAAGGAAGTGAGGGCAACAGGGTAAGGGGGGGATGAAGCCAATCAAAGAGGAACTTTCAGCTGAAATCTTGCCTCATCCATATCCCGCAGGGAGCTCTGGAGCATGAAGAGCACCCCTGTGGCAGGGTCAGGCCTTTCCTACTCTGAACCAGTCAGGCACCAACGGAGGGTTGCTCCTGTTTTGTTTTTGTTTGGTGGGGGATGGGTGCATAACCTCTCAGGCACTGGCAGGCCAGGTGGATTCTATCTGCTGCAGGCAGATCTCTGGTAAAGGGTGCAGCTGTGATCCCTTAGCAGTCAACAGAACTTCTGGGTGATAGGCATGTGAACCAAGTAAAGAGTTGCTGGGTCAGGGGCACCACAGCATCGATCTCAAAAACCAAGCGCAGATATCATCTCCCCTGTGACTCACTGAGGCAGGGCTTAAAAAATTAATGGTTTTTATTGTTACAAACATAGAATCTGCTGCCTTGTTCAACATGTGAGTTACTTGCTGAGTCATGGAGTAAACTGAGGCTTTGGAGCGAGTCACATCTGGGATTCAAATCTAGCTCTGCCCTTTATTGCCTTTGGTGCCTTAAACATTGCTTTACCTCACTGAGCTCAGGGTCTGCCTCACAGAACTGTTGCAGCACCCCGTGAGCTATGGAGACATAGCACCTGGCCCACAGGAGACTTAAAAGAGTGGATCCAACCAATTCATGAACGAACAACTTGCAATGGATTTGATGCTTTTCAAAGAGCTGTCAGTCCCCACCACTCTTAATACCCCTACTACATGGATGAAGAAACACTGGCTAGATGTGGTCACTTGAAGCAGGTAGCAATACCTGCTTCAATAAATGGCAGGGCTGGGTCTTATCCTGGGACTCCACTAAGGAAAAGCACAAGTGGATTTTGCTAGATTTTTCCATGTAGCCATCACTTTCAGCTCTGGGGAATACCCCAGTTATAATTAGGTTGGAGCCATATTTTCTTTACCTGGTTGATAAGGCAGACCAAGAATAGAACTAATATGCATTGGGCACCTACCATGTGCCGAGCTCTGGGGAAGGCATTTTTATATCTGAACTCTTTTAATCCTCATAACCAGGTGGGAAGTTTCATCCCGATTTAGTAAATGAGAAAAGTGAGCTAGTTGTTCAAGTCCCACATTTTGTTACGTGGAGCATCAGACTCTGTCCGGAGATGGGCTGCCTTCTTGAAGGAAGGAGTGGTGGCTCTTGCATTTGTACTCTGCTGGAGTCTGACCTCACAGCAGCTTATTCAGCCCTCATCACATGCTGCCTCCTTCCTTGGTGTGTGTCTCCAGCCCTGCCCAGTGTGTCTGCAGATGGTATTGCTGTGGACACAGAACTAGGCTCTTCCCAGTCAGTGCCATCTGCCTGCCCAGTGGACACTGGAGGCTCTTCACAGCACATACCATCCAGAGGCACATTCCATGCACTGCTCAAAGGTGGCGTTGTATGGGCCCACGTGTGTGCACTTGCCCAGGCATCCTAGCGCCCAGGCGAGGCCCCTGGGATGAGACAGTCTGTCAGAATGCCTCTCAGGAAAGAGACTGGTGTGGTTGTCCCTGGTGTCTGTCCACAAATGTCTCTGTGCAGTGCCCTGGTGCTGGAGGCTGGCTGCTCCCTCAGTGTGCACTGAATGGGGCGGCTACAGTATTACAGCCAATGACTTCATTAATTGGCCCACTCACACATTCCACCCCCCACTTACTGAGCATCTGCTGTGTGTCACTCAGCCTTGTCCCTAAGGAGCTCAGAATCTAATGGGAAACATACAGAAGGTAAATGACTGTTACCATTTAATTTGTAAAGAGATGAAAAATTGTCCAGAATTTACTGTAGCTGCTGCTGCCTTCTAAGGAGAGTGAGATAATCCATATGAAGGAAACCCTTTAAGTTTAAGCCTTCCTTCTTTTGTAGATTCTTTCCTAATGGGCTCAGGCAAGGTTAGCTTCTCACTCTTCTGTAGTCACACCCATGGTGGCAGATGTCACTTCTGTTGTAACTGTCCACCTATTTGTCACTATCTGCCATCAGATTATGAACTCTTTGAGAGTTTGAATATTGCCTGATCTTTTTGACTTGTGGAAGTAGTATGGTTTTGGAATCAGAGACACCCAGATGGTTTTGGAATCGGAGACACCCAGATTTGAATCCCAGAGCTGCTAGTCACTAATTCAGGGTTAGAACAAGGGTGAGGAGAGTGAGGCACTCACCTTGGGTGCAAATTTAAAGGGGCATCAACAAACTCAGTAATCAAGGTAAATAATATCTTAGTGCAATATTTAAAATAAAATCAACATTAATATAAAAAATCCACCATGAACAAAATTTTAGATAAAGACAGGATCTGACCCAGAACTTGCATGACTTACTTCAATTGCCTCTTTGTAATATTAAGTTTTCATTAATTTGGATTAATTTCTGCATTAATACTGGCTGTAAAAAATATTTCCCTCAAGGAGCTCATGTTCTAGTTGGGTAGGTAGATATGTGCACAAATAAACATGACACATACTGTAAAGGAATGTACAACATACGTGTGCAAAAGGCACAAATCACCTCCCAAGGTTGCTGTGGCTGATTGTGGGGTGAATGTTGGGAAACACCATTGAGAAGTGGTGACATTTGACCTAGGTTTTGAAGGATAAGTAAGAGTTCAACAGCTGCTTGAGAGGTGGATAGTGGAAGGGGAGCAGAGGGAATTGCCTGAGAAGAAGCAGAAAAGCATGGGAGTGCTGGTATATCTAGGGAATGTCTAATGGGTTGGCTGTTAAATTTGGTGAGGGCTGTTCAGTTGATAAGAGAAATCATTATTTCCATTCTTGATGTATTGTGTTTCAAAGAACATTCAAGGGAAGTTTTTCTGCAGGCAGTTAAGATCCTGGGAGTGAGAATAGTAGAGAGGTTTTGGAGTCAGAGGTAGTAAAAGGTAGGAGGTAAAGGCATGAAAGAATGCTTCTCAAGGGAATTGTGCTGGCTGTCTGGCCCTTTACAGAAAAACTTAGCTGACCCCTGGTCTGTTATTTAACAGGCATGCATTAAGTTCCTTATGTAATTATGTCATTCAACCCTCACAACAGTCCTGTGTGATAGATTTTATTAGTTTATTATCTCACATTTTAGAGATGAAGACCTTAGTGAGGTTAAGTAATTTGTCCAAGATTACATAGTATGAGAGTCACTGGAATCTAGGAAAGAGTTGAAGTCATAGGAAATTGCCAAGGGAGAGGGTAGAGAGGCTAGAATATTTGTTTTAAACCTCTTTCAAAAAGGTCACAAACTTCTTGGGAAATCTGATGAAAGCTAAGGACACCCCTTCTCCCCTGTCCCAAGCACATATATATGTAATATTCTTCATACATTTTCAGGGAGTTCATGAAACTCCTGAAGTCACCTGTGATATTGTGACTTACGATAAAAAATATCTATTTGGTCTTTGTCCCCAATTCCGGCACAGAACTCCTAAGTGATAAGAGCAATAAAGGTGTCTTGATATTCATTTTTTTCCACTGACAATCCTTGCCCCTTTTATTGAATATATATATGTTTTTTTAACATCTTTATTGGTGTATAATTACTTTACAATTGTGTGTTAGTTTCTGCTTTGTAACAAAGTGAATCAGTTATACATATACATATATCCCCATATCTCTTCCCTCTTGCATCTCCCTCCCTCCCACCCTCCCTATCCCACCCCTGTAGGTGGTCACAAAGCACTGAGCTGATCTCCCTGTGCTATGGGACTGCTTCCCACTAGCTATCTATTTTACATTTGGTAGTGTATATATGTCCATGCCACTCTCTCACTTTGTCCCATCTTACCCTTCCCCCTCCCCCCCATATCCTCAAGTCCATTCTCTGGTAGGTCTGCATCTTTATCCCCGTCTTGCCCCTAGATTCTTCATGACCATTTTTTTGTTGTTGTTTTATAGATTCCATATATATGTGTTAGCATACGGTATTTGTTTTTCTCTTTCTGACTTACTTCACTCTGTATGACAGACTCTAGGTCCATCCACTTCACTACAAATAACTCAATTTCGTTTCTTTTTATGGCTGAGTAATATTCCATTGTATATATGTGCCACATCTTCTTTATCCATTCATCTGTCGATGGACACTTAGGTTACTTCCATGTCCTGGCTGTTGTAAATAGTGCTGCAATGAACATTGTGGTACATGACTGTTTTTGAATTATGGTTTTCTCAGGGTATATGCCCAGTAGTGGGATTGCTGGGTTGTATGGTACTTCTATTTGTAGTTTTTTAAGGAACTTCCATACTGTTCTCCATAGTGGCTGTATCAATTTACATTCCCACCAACAGTGCAAGAAGGTTCCCTTGTCTCCACACCCTCTCCAGCATTTATTGTTTGTAGATTTTTTGATGATGGCCATTCTGACCGGTGTGAGATGGTATCTCATTGTAGTTTTGATTTGCATTTCTCTAATGATTAATGATGTTGAGCATGCTTTCCTGTGTTTGTTGGCAATCTGTATATCTTCTTTGGAGAAATGTCTGTTTAGGTATTCTGCCCATTTTTGGATTCAATAAGTGGTGCTGGGAAAACTGGACAGCTACATGTAAAAGAATGAAATTAGAACACTCTAACACCATACACAAAAATAAACTCAAAATGGATTAAAGACCTAAATGTAAGGCCAGTCACTATCAAACTCTTAGAGGAAAACAGGCAGAACACTCTGTGACATAAATCACAGCAAGATCCTTTCTGACCCACCTCCTATAGAAATGGAAATAAAAACAAAAATAAACAAATGAGACCTAATGAAACTTAAAAGCTTTTGCAAAGCAAAGGAAACCATAAAAAAGACTAAAAGACAACCTTCAGAATGGGAGAAAATATTTGCAAATGAAGCAACTGACAATGGATTAATCTCCAAAATTTACAAGCAGCTCATGCAGCTCAATATTAAAAAAAACAAACAACCCAATCCAAAAATGTCTTGATATTCTTAACAAACTCCTTTCAACCACACCTGAGTTTATGTTAATGAGGTGATTTTGGGAAAGCACCTAAGGATGGCGACTGGTTGCCAGGAAAACCAACCATGTGATTATAGGATTGGAACTTTCAGTCCTACCTGCCCTGACCTCCAGGGAGGGGAGAGGGGCTGCAGGTTGAATCTGTTGCTGATAGCTAAAGATTTAATCAGTCATTGTAATGGAGCCTCTATAAAAATTGGAAAGGACAGAATGGTACAGTTTTTACTGAGGATGAACCTACATTGACACATCATACTCCATGGTTTTTCTTAGGATTCACTCTTGGTGGTGTGCATTCTATGGGTTTAGATAAATGTACAGTGACATATATCAACCATTATAATGTCACACAGAGTGTTTTCACTGCCCTAAAAATCCTCTGTGCTCTGCCTATTTAACTCTCTTCCACCCCATCCCTGGCAACAACTAATCTTTCTATTGTCTCCATAGTTTTGCCTTTTCCAGAACGTCATAGAGTTGGAATCATATAGTATGTAGGCTTTTCAGATTGGCTTCTTTCTCTTAGTAATATGCATTTAAATTCCCTTCATGTCTTTTCGGGGCTTGATAGTTCATTACTTTTTAGCACTAAATAGTATTCTATAGTCTGGATGTACCACAGTTTGTTTATTCATTTGCCTATTGAAGGACATTTGGTTGCTTCCAAGTTTTGGCAATTATGAATAAAGCTGCTGTAAACATCTGTGTGCTGGTTTTTGTGTGGATGTAAGTTTTCAACTCCTTGCATAAATATTAAAGAGCACAGTTGCTGGATTGTATATAAGAGTATGTAAAAAGCAACCAAACTGTCTTTCAAAGTGGAGGTACTATTTTGCCTCCATACCAGCCATGTGCTCCACATCCTTGTCAGAATTTGGTATTGTCAGCCATTCTAATAGATGTGTAGTAGTACCTCATTGTTTTAATTTTCATTTCCCTGATGACATATGACGTGGAGCATCTTTTCATATGCTGTTTGCCATCTGTATATCTTTTTTGATGAAGTGTCTATTAAGATCTTGGCTCATTTTTAAAGTCATTTGTGTTTTAAGAGTTCTTTGTATTTTTTTGGTTAGCAGTCCTTTATCAGATGTGTCTTATGCAAATATTTTCTCTCAGTTTGTGGCTTGTCTTCTCATTCTCTTGATGTTGTCTTCAAAAATTAAAGTTTTAAATTTTAATGAGATCCAGCTCATCAATTATTTCTTTCAAGGACTGTATTTTTGCTGTTATAGTTAAAAAGGTATTACCATACCCAAGGTCATCTAGGTTTTCTCTTATGTTATCTTCTAAGAGTTTTATAGTTCTGTGCTTTACATTTAGGTCCATGATTCATTTTGAGTTGATTTTTGTGAAGGGTGTCTGGGTCTCATTGTGGCTTTAATTTTGTAGTTCTCTTATGACAAATGATGTTAAGCTCTTTTTGCACTTATTGGCTATTTGTATATTTACTTTTGTGAAATATTTATTCAAATCTTTTGCCCATCTTATTTGGGTTGTTTGTGTTTTTAACGGTTAATTTGTAAGGGTTCTTTATATACTCATTTTTCTTCCACATGGATATGCAGTGTGTCAGCACCATTTGTTGAAAAAACTTTTCTCATTGAATTGACTTGGTTGGTACTTTGGTAAAAAAATGAATTGGTACTATATGTATGGGTCTATTTCTGAACCCTCTATTTTGTTTCATTGATTTGTTTGTCTTATGTCAATACTACATTGTTTTGATTATGGTGGTTTTTTAGTGAGTCTTGAAATCAGGTAGTATAAATATTTCAACTTTACTTCTTTTCTTTTTTTTTGAGACTTTGTTTTGGTCATTCTAGGACTTTTGCCTTTCATATACATTTTAGAATCAACTTGTTAGCTAGGATTTTGATTGGGATATCTTTATTTATAGATCAATTTGGAGGTATGGATACCTAACACTATTGCCTTTTTGAATCCATGAACCTGATATTTATTTCTACATATTTAAGTTATTAATTATTCTAAACAGTGCCTTGTAGTTTTCAGTGTGGTGGTCTTGCACATTTTTCATTAGATTTATTCCTAGTTACTTGATTTTAACATTGTTATTATAAATGGCATTGGTTTTTAAATTTTCATTTTCAATTAGTTGTTGCTAGTATATGGAACATCAACTAATTTTTGTATGTTGACATTGTATTCTGAATAACAACCAATTTTACTTAATAATCTTTGTTTTTGGAATCCATAGGGTTTTTCTGCACACATAGCGATGCTTCTGTGTATGACTACTGTTTTACTACTTTCTTTCCAATCTGTATGCCTTTTATTTCTTTCTTGCCTTATTGCAAGTCAGTAGTCTTTTAAAGAAACATATATATGTATTATATGTAATTATTTTATTTTACTTTATTTTATTTTAGTATTTGTTACCTTTCATATGTATGCCCTTGTCTCTTCTGCTCTTGGCCTCTGCTCTTTGAGAGATCTGTCTCCATCCTTCTTCCCTGTTCTTGGTGTTCAGATATTCACTGCAGTGCTCTTGGTGAAGGCCTGGAAGATCTGGCAGGGAGTTCTCCCAGTTTATTTGCCTGTTCCCATTTTTTGGAAGGCCACTGCTGAGTACTCTGTGAAGTCCCAGAGTGGCTCACAGGGATTTTCCTCAGTTCTCCTGGTCCTACCTCAGCATAGGTCCCTGCCTTGTACTAGGTAAGTCTCCATGCATTTCACAGGGATCTCTCTCAGACTCCTGACCCATTATAAGCCTTTGGAATGCCATCCCCATGCACTTGGTGAAGGCCTGCTGCAAAGAATTTGCTGGTGGGGTCAGATTTACCCTGTGACTGAGACCCCAAGAATTCTGATCCACTGCCTCACCCTACACCCAGATGTTAACAGTTCATTGACAGTTCAGCTGGTTTCTCTTTTCCATATCTATGGTGGATCTTTGTCTTCTCACCCAGGAAGAGTTTGCCACTTTCTGGAATTTAGTTCATTTGGGTTTCTTTATGTTGTCACCTCTCTGATGTGCTTCCAAACAACTATGATTTTGTAGCATACCTGGCTTGGTCTTGTTGTTATAGTGGAAACAGTAGTCTCTTCTGACTCTCTACATCCTAACTGGAACTGCATCAAACTTTTTAACAAATACCCTGCACCATGAGTAGTATTATTTCCGTTGAGTTCTTGCAGCAAAGCCCTGCTAAACTTTCAACACCAGTGAGTTCTGACTTACCATCCTCCACACCCCTTCCCCACCCCATCAGTCACTAGATTGCTGAGTCTTAAATACCCATAGAATGTACCAGACTCAGCTTTTGTGTAGGATTCAAAGAGTTCTCAGGAAAAATGGTTTTGGTTGTGAAAGAAAAGAGTCCAAGGAAGCAGGTGCTGGCATGATGGTCAGGACCGGATGCCCTCTAATTTGTGGGCTTTGTGTTTTGAGAGAGAATGAAAACTTCTAGCCTGTGACACACCCTGGCCAGGACTTGTTACAGAAGCTAATGTTTATGAGCCATAATATTTTTCATGTCCTGTTTCAGGCTGCCTGCAGTCTTGTCCCCAATAAGAGGATGTGTCACAGCAGAAGTGGGTAAAATAGGAATAATAAAACTTACCCTACAGGGCTCATAATGATGAAATGAGGTAATGTCTATGACACGGATGGCATGTAATAGGTGCTTAATAAATACAACCTCTTATTATCTTTAGTTAGAAGAAAGGGGCTCTCAGAATTGAGGACGTTTCTTATTTTTACTAGAGACTGTATGGGACTGTTCAGAACTTGTGTAGCTGAAGTAACTCAATTTAAACCTCACTCCACTGGATTCAAACCTAGTTAGAGAACTGGTGGGGTATGCCCAACAGTAATCTGTATTCATCATCAACCGTGGAGCCTCCTGCAAAAAGCTCATCCAAGGGAAGAAGGACTCAGGAGCATAAGCTTGGTCCAGGCCTCAGGGGCAACTCTAATACTGTTCTCACTTAGATTTCTTTTCTGCTTCAGCCCTTGTGGATTCCTGTCTTTGTCCTTAGAAGAGAGGGTGCTGTGTGTAAAAAAGTTCTTCTTTTTATTTTGGTCTAAAATCATTTTGCGTTGAAATCCGGATCTCAAAGAGATCTGCACTCTCATGTTCATTGCAGCATTAGTCACGATAGCAATATATGGAAACAATCTAAATATCCATCAAAAGATGAATGAATAAAGAAAATGTGGTATATACATACAATAGAATATTATTCAGCCTTAAAAAAGAAGGAAATCCTGCCATGTGTGACAACATGGATGAACCCAGAGGACATTATGCTAGGTGAAATAAACCAGTCACAGAAAGACAAGGACGGCATGAGTCGTCTTATATTAGGTATCTAAGTTAGTCAGAATCATAGCATCAGAGAGTAGAATGGTGGTTGCCAGGGACTGGGGGGAGGAATAAATGATGAGTTGTTGCTCAATGGGTATAAAGTTTTAGTTACGTAAGATGAATAGGTTCTAGAGATCTGTTATACAACATAGTGCTTGTGTCAACAATACTCTACCCTTAAACATTTGTTAAAAAGGGTAGATCTCATGTTAAGCATTCTTACGACACACACAGAAAAGGACTAAGGAAACTTTTGGAGGTGATGGATATGTTTATTACCTTGATCGTGGTGATAGCATCACAGGTGTACGCATATGTCCAAACTCATCAAATTGTATATGTTAAGCATGTGGTTTTTTGTACATCAGTTATGGTTCAATAAGTCTGTTGAAATAAAATTAAATAAAATAATTCTCTGATGCTGAGTCCATTACCATATAACTTTAGAATCAATGCAATAGACTGTGGCATGAGGGTAGGAGAGAGGAGTTCTCCTACTTGTTGGGGGCAGCACATATCTTAGCAAGGGGTTTGGCTGAGTGGCCGACATCAGTGGGTAGAGGCAAACTCTTTAGCTGCAGCACCAACCATGGTGTCTTTTCAGGGTCTTCTCAACTTAGGGATACCTCCTTTCTCTAGGCCTGACTCTTCTATTTTTTTTAATGTCAGTGGGATGGAAATTTTGGGCCACTAGAGACAGAGATTGGTCTCACCCAAGTTTTATTCACTGTCAGATTCAATGCCCAAGCAATATCCTGCTTGATGGTAAGGGTCTTCAATTGCCTGAAGGGTCCTGGGCCCCAGAGCTGATGGGGATGACCAAGACAGAGGGGTTGTCCTCGTGGCAGAGTCTCTCATGGTTGAGTCTTCCCCCAGCAAAGAGAGAGGCCTCCTCTGACCATTTTCACTATTTGCTTTGGCGCAGAAATTGTGGACTCAAGGTAAAATTCAATTAGACTTTATGTTGCGTCATTTGGGACATAGGGAAAAGTTTCTCTTTATTTATGAAGATGAACATTTCAGAAGAGCAGAAAAACACTTATGAGATCAGAGGAGGGCTGTGTGTGGGTTTAGTGGACGGCACCCCTTTCCATCAATGCAGACATGTGGATATCTTAGAGGAAAGGGGGCCTACCTTGGATTTATTAGTTCCCCTGTGCCTCTAGGGTGGAAGAACCCTATCAAGGCTGGTGCCAGGTGTTTCAGGCCCCACTGAGGGATTTTCTTGAGACTCCCCACCAGGGTACATGGTACCAGCAACTTCATTAGGTGGCAGTGTCAGGAGCTTTAATGGGGGTTGACAGTTGCAGCAGTATGAGCAGCAGCATGAAGCAGGGTTGGTGGGTTTGAGAGCATCAAGGAACAAAGCCTCTGTCACAGTTCACCATGCTGGTGCTGGCGTGTTCTGGCTGCATGGTGGCAGGAGGCACAGTTACGTGACTTGCCACCCAACAGAGGCCCAAGAGCAAACAAAGGATGACACATCAGGAGAAAAGGAAACTGGTGAACACTATATGGTGGTGGGCAGAACTTGATTATGTGCCCATGTTTGGTCATCCTGCCCCATTAGCTCAGACTGAAAACTTTGAAAAGGGTTTTATTAATTTCCTAGAGCTGATGTAAAAAATTACCACAACTGGGTGGCTTAAAGCAGGAGAAATTTATTCTCTTACACTGCTATAGGTCAGAAATCTACACTCAAGGTGTTGGCAGGGCTACACTTCCTCCGAAGGCTCTAGGGGACAGTTTGTTCTTTGCTTCTTCCAGGTTCTGGTGGCTGTTGGTATTCCCTTGTGGCTGCCTTACTATAATCTCTACCTCTGTCTTCACATTGCCTTCTCCTCTGTGTGTTTCAAATTTCCCTGTGCCTTTTTCTTATAAGGATACTTGTCATTGGATTTGGGGCCCACCCAGATAATCCAGAATGAGCTCATCTCACAATTCTTAGTGTAATTACCTCTGCAAAGACCCTTTTCCCAAATAAGGCAATAGTTACAGCTTCCAGGGATTTGGTGTGGACATATCTTTTTGGAGACCACCAATCCAACCCACTGAACAGGGTCAGAGGCCTAATATTGGTCTGGCTGATGAGATGCAGCTAGAGGGATGGTCCTTCTTTTATTCTGTGCTGCTGTGTCTAGCCTCGTGCATTATCGCCCTCTTCAAGCAGACAACCAGCTTGATACCCTTCTTGGCTCTGTCCCTCAAACACAAATGTGCAATGACATACCACCCTCTAAAAACTTTCTTTACCTTTTGATCAAAGAGCCATTTGCTGCTTTTTAGGAAGCCTTGAGGCCCCTTCTTTACCAAATGATTAACATATACTTGTGTGTGTGTGTGTGTGTGTGTCTGTGTTCAAAGATTGTCCTCTGGCAGCAAATGACTTGGGGGACCAACACCTTCCCCATGTCTATGGGCTCATTGGCATTCTTTCACCCTGTGTGTAGGCATCATCTGGCAACATTTGTATTTTTGGGCCGAGAGCAACGAGCTGGTGGTATAAGGAAAAGAGGACAGCTCTGTAGTCAGACCTGCATTGAATGTGACCTGGGCCACTTGGCTCTGCTGTGGGACTCTGGGCATGCCACTGAGCCTTTCAATCTCCTTGTCCTGAGAAAAGGGATAATAATTTCTATTTATATGATTGTGGTGGGATTAAAAGAAAAAAAAATGCATGTGTGGCACCTGGCACAGAGGAGGTGCTTAATAAGTTAGTTCCTTTTATCCTTTATTTCCTGTCATTTGTGTGTCTTGAGAAATCACCTTTCTGTCCCCCAAAGACATAACTCACTTCTAGTACTTTAGCTCCAAAGACAAACACACAAATTGTTCAGCAGCGACCAATTTTGTGCCATGGCAACCTGCTGTTTTTAATTATCCACCTTACTGTGTAACAGCTGTGGGGCACTTGGTCTGGCCACATGTAATCGAGTCTTGTGACGTGCTCCAGATGCGGAGGTGTTCTGCCAGGTGTTTATTTGGAGTATATAAGGGGGAATTTAGCACACAGCCTTTCTCCCTCCCCTGCTCCTCCTTCCCTGCGCTCCACCCCAAATGCTCTTTTAGGAAAGGTCTAGGCCTTGGCCCTCAGCTCCAGGCCTGGGCCTTAGAACCAGTGTTTTGAGTTCAGAGTCTTTTTAACTGGGCTTCCTACCTCTCTGGGGTTCCCCAGCTCCCTGGAGACTTGCTCTGTTACTTAGGAAAACCACTGCTACTGCTTTGAGAAGGAGCAGTGCAGTGCCTTGGGCCTTGCCACCTTCTGCGGTGGTCTAGGTCAAGTGTTCTTGGCTTTCACTTGGCTGAGCCAGGTCTTGCTTGGTGACTTCACTTTCTGAGCAGAAGCTTATCTTCCTATAAGGGAGGTAGCACTTTGCTTTCACACTGTGGCTTGAACAATTAAAAAATATATTATTTAGAATCTAGGAGGCCAGCCTTGAACTCAATACCGAGTGGCTTCCTCCAACAGCTCTGGACTGAATGCATGTTCTTTCTCATTCTGCAGCTGCACTGGTGCCATGCCTGGACCTGGGATCTGGCTACCACTGAGTAAGAATGGGGTAGCTGTTGTGAAAGTGCTGCCTTTGGAAGTGGAAATGTGCTTTTTGGAATTGTCTTGCTTTTCTTTGTAAATTTGGGACAAGTCCTTTGGATCACTGATTTCCTAGCCCCCCCTCCCCTCTTTGCAATTTCGGGGTAATTTGTTGAAAGAATTGAGCAAATTTAGCCATAAGAAAAGAATGAAATAATGCTATTTGCAGCAACATGGATGCAACTAGAGATTATCATACTAAATGCAGTAAGTCAGAAAGAGAAAGACAGATATCATATGATATCACTTGTATATGAAATCTAAAATATGGCACAAATTAATCTACGAAACAGAAATAGACTCACAGACATAGAGAACAGACTCGTGGTTGACAAGGGTGGGGTGGTGGGAGAGGGATAGATTGGGAGTTTGGGGTTAGTAGATGCAAACTATTACAAATAGAATGGATAAACAACAAGGTCCTACTGTATAACACAGGAAACTATATTCAATATCCTGGGATAAACCATAATGGAAAAGAATATAAAAAAGAATGGTTATATGTGTATAACTGAGTCACTGCTGTACAGCAGAAATTAACACAACATTGTAAATCAACTATACTTCAATAAAAAAGAAAAATAATTGAGCAAATTTAGCTGATGGTGGCTGGTATGAAACTGGATTGAGGTCATCATTTAATTCAGTTTCACTTTTAACCCAGTCTAATCTACTTCATTTATACATTCAACGATTAGTTTTTGATCACTTACCATTGCCAGACACTCTTCTAAACACTGGGGAAATGACTGCAAGTAAAGCAAAGTTCTGCAATCATTGAGCTTATAATCTGGTAGGGAACAAAAATAAGTAAAACAAATAAATATATGCTATTTTTAAAGGTATGGTAAGTGCTAAATAAAACTAAATCAGCATGAGAGAATAGAAAGCAAGGATTTGTTATTTTAGAAAACTTGCAAAACAGTAGATCCAACAAGGTAGAAGTGTGTATTTTTTTCTCATACAAGATCACACAGTCCATTGCTGCCAAGCCAGCTCCCAAATCATCAGACACCTAGCACCTTTTATCCTCTTGTTCCACCATTTCAATATGTGGCTTGCACAACCTGGCCCTTCATGGCTGCTTCAGCTCCAGCCATCATGTCTGCATTCTAGCAGGAAGAAGGAAAGAAAAGAAGGGCATGCTCTCTCGGAAGATATTTCCTGGAAGTTGCACATATAACCTCTATTTTCATTTTCTTGGCCAGATCTTAGTCACATAGCCACGTAGCCACAAGAGAGGCTAAGGAAATGTTTTCTCTATTCCCAGTAGCTACATGCTACTGGAGTCTTTTTCATAGAAAAAAAAATAGAAGAATGGATATTGGTGGATAACCATAGGTGGTGAGAAAAGACCTCTCTGAGGAGGCATCATTTGAAAAGAGACCAGAATGACATGACTTTCATCCAGTCCATTTAATAAATCAAATCACCTGAGTTCCTTCTCTGTGCTTCTCTGAATAATAATACATAGTCTTGTCCTCAATGCTTGCAATCCAGAGCACAGGTGGCAAATTGGAGGTGCAGCGCAATATCTGCCAGAAGGTGAAATTTGTTTGGCTAACATGTATATTAATAATTAGGAAATTTCACATAAAAGTCAGATTTCTAGCTTTCATTAAAACTTGAGAAGATCTGGTAATACAGGGTCTGCGTTCTCATATGACTGGAGCTGAATAGCGACTGACCTTTTCAAGTTGGTCCTGAGCACTCCAATTTGCCCCAGGCTCCCCCTTTTCCAACTGTCCCACACTGGCTTGTTTCCTTCTTTTTCTTTACCTGCTGGCCCCTGTAAGCATCTGAGTTTCCAGTCCATGGTCCAAAGGGGGAGAAACCAATTAATAAAATAAAATAATTAAAATAAAACAGGTTTCATTATTTGGTTTGTTTCTCTCACCATCGAGGATCCACATCTATCTATTTCTTGCTGAAACCTGAGTGCCCAAGAGAATTACAGGAGTTTCAGTCAAATTCACTCTGAAGTTCTGTTTTTCTTGATCACATCACATGGTGGGTAAAACATCAGGCCTTGAGTCAGAAGACTTGAGTTCAGGTTCTGCCCCTTATAGCTAGCTAGGTGAATATTCTTGGAAAAATTCCCTCCCCTCTCTCCTAGAGACTCAGTTTCCCTATCTGTAAAAGAGCGAGTTTAAGTTGTCAGTCCTGGTCTACTGGTCTTCCAGGATCTGGGAAAAAATAAACAAAATAATGTAAGTGGAAAAGATTTATAAGGTGAAGGTGCATCATTCTGGCAAGGAACAGAAAGCTATTCAGACTCTAGATGCAGAAGGGACCCCTAAGAATGACACAGGAATGGAGCATAGCCTCACCTGTGGGAATTGGAGCTGAGAACTGGGAAACCATTAGAAAATGAAGTGGCTGCTTTCTTCCTCTCTCTCTGGGACCACATGAGTTCTTTTATTTTATTTTCTCTGTTTATCTAAGCCATCTTCCTCTTCTTTGCAGACTGTTTTTTTTTCCTTTTTCTTATTATGTACAAGTCCCAAAAGGGTAGCCCCAGCTCTAATGCTACATGACATTTTAGTTTAACTGCCCACCATCAATTAATAACAGTTTCTGCATCTCTTACTTCAGACTTTGAAGAGAAAGATTCTTAATTGATACATTGATTTCCCCTGGGTTAAATGACAAGCCAAGGTCCACTGACCGGAGACTGTGGAAGTAGGTGCACATAGTTCAAATATGGTGGTTTAGGCCCAGCCCTTTAGTAGGTGCTAACTATAGCCAATCCTAGAGCAAGGGTTGTGGCTGGGCAAGGACACCAAGTGTGTCTTCCGCAACATGAAATGTTTAGTATTACAACTATGATTCTGTCTTGAATGGCTCAGCTGATAGTTCTTCTGGCAAGTTGGGTGGAAGGCTCTTCCTAAAGACAAACCATCCGAGACAAGTCTAATGAAAACATGATCATTTCCAGGTTATGGATGTGTACTAAAGTTCTTTGAAAAATTGTGCTACCTCGCTGCTCTACAGAACATACTTAATCTATAGCTGCTGCTAACTTTTGGGCTCCAAAAGAGGGAATTGTGTACAAAGAGACAGACTAAGGAAATGAAGTGAGGGTTTCCATGGCTACTGGCTTGAGTGTGCGTAGGACAAAAGTTTTTGAACTGAAAATTATCAATTCATCCAAAATATTTTTCCTCTTCTATTTCACTTGCTTACTTGGTACGCAGAGAAACAGAGCAGGGAATGTTCTGGTACAAATATATAGCTTGAGGGAGTCAGAACTTTTCCAGCTGCCAGGAACATCCCAAACAGAGCCTTGAGTGTTCAACAAACTTCAGGGACGCTCCGAACCAGCTTGGGTAAATGCGAAGATAAGGAGTTTGGGTCTCATTCCTGATGGTCCCTAACTGAGTGATGTTGGGTCGATTACTTTACCTCTCTGAGTTTAGATGTCCCATCTGTAAAAGAAAGAAATGCTGGTTGAATCTAAACCCTTAATTGAGGTTGGTGCTAACAACCTATATCAGCTAAGATTAGACTCATCTGCAAATGAAAGAAACTCAAGAGTGGCTTTAGTGCTGAAGGTTTTATTCTTTTGAGTAAGAGGCAATGATGATGTGATGCAATCACCAGAGACTCAGGCTTCTCCTTCCTGTTTTCTGATCCACTATCCCTAGGGTGTGGCCCTCATCCTCACCGGCCAAAGTATCTGGCAGGATTCTAGCTATTATATTTATGTTCCAGGCCAGAGGATGAAGGTTGGTGCATTTCTGTAATTTCCTCCCCTTGTGTGTGGGCTGGACCTAGTGACTCACTTCTATTGAAAAGAGTATAGCAAAAGTGATGTGATGTCATTCCTGAGATTAGGTTACATAAAGACTGTAGCCTCTCTCTTTTCCCTCTTCTTTCCTCTCCCTTCTGTGCTCCTCCCCTTTCTACTTTCCTTCTCTCTCTCTCTCTCTCTCTCTCTCTCTCTCTCTTCTTCTCTTCACTCTGGGCTTCCCTGGCGCTGGGAGAAGTGAGCTGCCATGATATGAAGCAGCCCAATGGGGAGGCCCAGGTGGAAAGGAGCTGAAGCTTGCCAGTGGCCACAAGGGTGAGCTTAGAAGCAGATTCTCCAGCCCTAGTTGCACCTTGAGACAACTGCAGCCCTGGCTGATAGCCTAACAGCAACCTGAGTGACCTTAAACTAGAAGTACTCTGCTAACGTGCACTCAAGATTCCTGATGTGCAGAAACTTTGGCTTGTCATTTTCAGCTGCTAAATTTTGGGGTCATTTGTTATGCAGCAATAGAAAACGAATTCACCCTGCAACTGTTTTAGACGCATTCAGTGAACTTTGGGTACATATAGAGGTCCCCAGAGACAGCCTAACAGGAAATTGGACTTTGAACTTCTGGTTCTCCCAGGCAGCACATGAGCAGTGTTTGGGCCAGAGGTTTGCTCAATTTCCTATCACTTGGATATTTTCCTAAAATTTGCTTAGAGGAAAAGAATGAAACCACCACAAGCGTTCCATGCACAGAGAAGAACTGTCTTAGCACACATTCTCAGAGCCTGCTCTGTGCATGCCATGGTTTGACCTGTGCTCTGGAGCACAGGGCATAGATCTGGTACAGACATGGCAGATAGATGGTGCTAACTCTTCTTGCTCTTGCTGGTTCCAGTGTTGCCTAGAAGCAGGCTCTCTGGCTCCAGGGTCTCCATGGCTAGCGTCAGCCCTGCTCAGGGGCCAGCACACAGACTGCCTTAATGCAAAGCACACAAGGGCTCCTTCACTGGATGTTGTAGCCCTGCCAGGGGGCTACGCCTGGAGACTGGAGCAGGCTGGCTTTCAGCTCCCATGTGTTTTCCTGGCCTCTGTGCGAGGCATAGGCTGCACCACTGTAGGTGGCGATGCTACCTCCAAGGATCAGCCATAAAGAGATGATAAATAAGCCACTTGGTTCTTTTCACAGTGCTGATCTTATTTTTTTTTTAATTGAAGTATAGTTGATTTACAATATTGTATTAATTTCAGGGGTACAGCAAAGTGATTCAGACCTGTCTATTTATATCTATACATATATATTCTTTTTCAGATTCTTTTCCATTATAGATTATTACAAGATATTGAATAACCCTGTGCTATACAGTAAATCTTTGTGGCTTATCTATTTTATATATAGTAGTGTATATCCGTTAATTCCAAATGCCTAATTTGTCCCTCCCCCCCTTCCCATTTGGTAACCATAAGTTTGTTTTCTATATGAGTTTGTTTCTGTTTTGTAAATAGGTTCATTTGTATTATTTTTTTAGATTCCACGCATAAGTGATATCATATGATATTTGTCTTTCTCTGTCTGACTTATTTCACTTAGTATTATACTCTCTAGGTCCACCCATATTGCTACAAATGGCACTATTTCATTCTTTTTTATGGCTCAGTAATATTCCATTTTATATATATATATACACACACACACACACACATGCGCGTGTGCGCGCGCGCACACACACACACACACACACACACACACACCCCACATCTTCTTTATCCATTCATATGTTGATGGACATTTAGGCTGCTTCCAGGTCTTGGCTATTGTAAGTAGTGCTGCTGTGAACATTGGGGTGCACGTATCTTTTCGAATTAGAGTTTTCGTCTTTTCCAGATATATGCCTAGGAGTGGGATTGCTGGACCATATGCTAACTCTATTTTTAGTTTTTTAAGGAACCTCCAGAATGTTTTCCATAATGGTTGCACCAATTTACATTCCCACCAACAGTGGAAGAGGGTTCCCTTTTCTCCACACCCTCTTCAGCATTTATTATTTATAGACTTTTTGATGGTGGCTATTCTGCCTGGTGTGAGGTGATACCTCATTGTAGTTTCGATTTGCATTTCTCTGATAATTAGTGATGTTGGGCATCTTTTCCTGTGTCTGTTGGCCATCTATATGTCTTCTTTGGAGAAATGTCTATTTAGGTGTTCTGCCCATTTTTTGATTGGGTTATTTGCGTTTTCTTTTTTTTTTTTTTGATATCGAGCTATGTGAGCTGTTTGTATATTTTGGAAATTAATCCCTTGTTGGTTGCATCATTTACAAATATTTTCTCCCATTCCATAGGTTGTCTTTTTGTTTTGTTTATGGTTTCCTTTGCTGTGTTTGATTAGGTCCCATTTGTTTACTTTTGCTTTTATTTCTTTTGCTTTCAGAGACTGATCTAAGAAAATATTGCCACGATTTATGTCAGAGAATGTTTTGCCTATGTTCTCTTCTCGGAGTTTTATGGTGTCATGTCTTATATTTAGGTCTTTAATCCATTTTGAGTTTATTTTTGTGTATGGTGTGAGGGAGTGTTCTAACTTTACTGATTTACATGTGGCTGTCCAGCTTTCCAAACATTGCTTGCTGAAGAGACTGTCTTTTCTTCATTGTATATTCTTGCCTACTTTGTCGAAGATTAATTGACTGTAGGTGTATGGGTTTATTTCTGGGCTTTCTGTTCTGTTCCATTGATCTATGTGTCTGTTTTTGTGCCAATACCATGCTATTTTGATTACTGTAGCTTTGTATTATTGTCTGAAGTCTGGGAGGGTTATGCCTCCAGCTTTGTTCTTTTTCTTCAGGATTGCTTTTGCAATTCTGGATCTTTTGTGGTTCCATATAAATTTTAGGATTATTTGTTCTAGTTCTCACAGGACTGATCTAAGCTCAGAAGAATGTCCTTCTGAAAATACAGTTGTTTTGATTTTTCACCTGTATAACTTGAGTGAAAAAAACAGATCATGAAACAGCATGAATAGTATGATCTTGTTTATTAATAATTGTATGCCCACACGTATAATTACAGTTTTCTTGTAGTATTAATTAGCATTTAGATGTTAAAAACCTCTGGATAGTGGAAATTTGGATAATGTTTACTTCATGTTTTTTTCTGTAGTATTACAGTCTTTTTTAAAAAACATAAGCATGTATTATTCTTTTAAACATACAATAATAATGTCTTATTTTCATTCAAAAAAACACTATTTTCTCTTTCATTTGTGTAGTGCTTTGCAGCTAAGTATAAGTATCCGCAGTTCACAGATGTAGCAACTGAGGCTCAGAGAGGTGGAGTGACTGAACTGTTCATAAAGAGAACCCTCCACTACACCTTTTCTCTTGTTCTCTCTGCCCACCCCCAGGTGTCACCTGTCTAGAATTTCATATGACAACTATCAATCCTATATAACTTGGACTAGTCATTTCCCCTTTCAGTTTTCTCATCTGTAAGATGAGACTAGTAATAGCATCTACCTTATAGGGTTGTTATAGGGACTAAATGTGATAATGTGTGTGAAGCACTTAGCACAGCCCCTGGACCCCAGCATCAATAACTGTTAGCATTGGTTATTATTGGGTGACTTGGAGAAGGCATTTCCCCTCTCTGGGTCTGTTTCTTCAAATTCAAAATACATGGGTTAGACTTGATGATTATTGAAAATTCTGCATTTCAGTTCTCTGGTTCCAATTTTTTTTTTTTTTTTTTGCTATTATATGAAATAAAGTTGATTTCAAGAAGCTGGATTGGGGCCTTCCCTGGTGGCACAGTGGTTGGGAGTCTGCCTGCCGATGCGGGGGACACGGGTTCGTGCCCTGGTCTGGGAGGATCCTGCATGCCACGGATTGGCTGGGCCCGTGAGCCATGGCCACCGAGCCTGCGTATCCGGAGCCTATGCTCCGTGACGGGAGAGGCCACAGCATTGAGAGGCCCGCGTACCAAAAAAAAAAAAAGAAGCTGGATTGCAAGAAGCAGTTGTCATCCACTCATTCATTGTTGAGTTAACTCAAAAATGATTTGAATATATGAACAAGTGAGAAGAGTCTGTGGGAAGGGTGTTCCTGGCACAGGAATAGCAGGTGCACACACCTCGGCAAGGGCTAGGCAACCTGAAGGGAGTGCTGGAAGAAGCCCGATGCCCGGGCATGGGCTGGCAGCTCTTTCCAGAATCAGGTCTAGAGCCACAGTCAAGAAAACAGTGCCCTGCTTCTCAGTGAGCCCTGCATGCCAGGTTGCCAGACAGCTGAGGTGTGTCATATGTAGGTGTTTTCAAAGGCACAGCATATTCTCTTAGCATCAGCTTTGAGTATCTGCTTTTGCTCATTTGTGTTGGACTCAAGAACATGAGAAAAGTGTTGAGTTCATGCCACATCATAAATCAGAGGCCTGGATGTGGCTTTTCCATCTTTAACAAGTCCACCAGGACATCTGTGGGAAGTCCTCCTGCCCTGGCCGAGCTGGTGTTGGGAACAGGTATGGTGGACCAGGAAGCTGCTAGGATGGAGACATTCTGAAAATCCCTCTTCAAGCCAGTTAGGGAGGTGGGAGCTTGAGAACATCTGGGTCATGGGGGAGTGGGGATCCAGCTAGGACAGGTGGCCAACCATTGACATTGTCTGGCCTTTATTAATTAGCTATAGATGTCATGTCCTTTGCCATCTGGTGTAAGGGGGCCAGTCAAAAACGTTGGCTCCAAGTGGAAGGAGTCATTTTTATTCTGCTTTTTAAGGATGGGAATGGAGTTAGAAGAAAAAAAGAAAAAAGTAATGCAAGCAAACAAAAATTCCTGAAACAGAATGGAGGTTACTGGCTAGTGAAGGATGCTGTTCCCTCCCCTATTTTTCTTGTCTTTCACCTCTCTGATAAAACACTGATAAACTATTTCCTGTCTGGAGATTGTTGGAATAAAATGGTCTCTGGGCTCTACCCCCAACTCCCACTGCATCCTCCACTTATCCAGTCCCTCAGGATGCTTTGCTAGCGCAGTGACCTGGTCATATTGTTCCCCTTTCATGGCTCCCTACTGGGTAAAGAACAAGTGCCCTAGCATGGCATGCAAGGCCTTTCATGATCTCGTGTTAACCCTCCCTTTTAGCCTCTTCTTGAAGTAATTCCATTCCCTCCATATGGAATCATAGACTGTCAGAGCTGAAATAAATTTGGAGATCATCTAGTTGTTTTTCTTGTTTTAAAAAAATGAAGGATTTTTCTTGATAAAATCTTATCTGAAACATCGAAAGGGCAGAGTCTGCCTAGCTGAAGGAGTTACGGTGGTAGTGATGGGACCCAGAGGCCCACTCTTGCTTGGACTCCTTTTAATCTCTTTCCTTCAAAACCTGCAGTGGCCTGTGAATTTATAGAGGGACTGCAGGGCTTGGTGGAGATGCTTTGATAATCATTGATTTTATCCAGTTCTCTCCTGTTACATAGAGGTTGGGTTGCTTGCCCAGGGTCTTTGAGCTGGTATATTGCATAGTTAGTTCTCTGAGTTCCAGGGTAGTGGCCTTGCCTGCATGTCTTCCCATTCCACCCGCAGTGTTCCTGCTCTGATTTAGATTGTAAACTCCTTTGAAGTGTTATTCAGTTGCATCTCCAGGCAAAGTTCTTTCCACAAGGAGCAACTAAAGGAAGATGCCAAGTAACCTTGGCCATGTATTTCTTTCTCAATCACTTGGTCTTTAAGGTCTTGAGGATGTGGGCAGCCCAATAACCAGACTGCTTTGCAATGTCATCAAAACCCACAAAATCCTAGTAGGGAGCCTCTTCTTTTTTGAGGGTTCATTGATTAGCTCCTTGAAATATCCTCCTACTCTTAGGGAATATCTTCCTCCCAAATAGACTTCCTGACACAGGATCAGATTTACCTTTAGAATTCCATCTCTGCTAGTTTATTTAGCTTTCACATCATTCTGAGGAATCTTACTCCAGCATCTAGGAATCATAAAGTTGGAGAAGGTGCCTCTTTCCCCCATCTCACATGACGTCCTTCTGCATCTCTGGCCTATCCAAAGATTTCTATAAATTCTATATTTCTGGTAGAATTTGCTCAGAACTGACTTTGTTCCAGTTGCTATGCTGGATGGGAGGACTCAGATTTTGGGTAGTAAAACGAGTGTTTCAGTTCTTGACCAGCTGATTATATTTGGTGTGATAAATAGGACAGGGGAGGCTGAACTTATCTGGGAATAAATTTGGTGCTCAACTTGAAGCTCTTAAAGTGACCTTCCTGACCTAATGCTGCTACTGCTGCTGGTGGTGATAATAACAGCTAATATTAATTTTGCATTGACTGTGTACTAGACCTCATGCTAAGTAGTTTACATAGATGATCATTTAAAAAATCCTTATGAAAATCCTATGAGGCAGGTTCATTTTATAGGTGAAAAAAATGGAAGCTCAGAGAGTCTAGGTTATTGCCCATGGTCACACAGCCGGAAAATGGTGAAGCCACCAAAGAGAGGCACTTAATTACAACTCTGTGTATGACACTATTTCAATGTTAAAAGTCACGAAAATAGTGCACCAAGTGAAAGAAACGACAGCTGAAAGTTGAGCTCTGGCAGAGTCCAAGGAAGAACGTGGTTTCTTGAGAACCTTACTGTACTCCCACTCTTTGGGAGTGGCCTCTGGGGACAGATTGGACAACTGGACAAGGTAACCCCCAGCCCCACCCAGAGCTTACTGGTTGAGAGGTAGATACCCGACCATGGGGTGGTCAGTTAATTGACTGATCAGCAACTTATCAGTCTCTCCCTGCAAATTTGAAATGGGATGTGGGAATTGGAGTAAGTTGGTCTTGGGCCCTTGGCCCAAATGATGAGTCAGAGTAGAAAAGAAAACTGAAGTCTGCTTTCCTGTTTGCTTATTTCCCTCTTGTTCAGACTGCTCTTTTATGCTGAGAACTGGACGGAGAAGGAAAGGGAACCAGGCTTTGAAACAGAGAAGAGAGATTGGTGACCTTTTACTCCATCCCAGGGTGACTGTGATTTTGCCAGGTGACCTTAGAAAGACTAAGAAACCCAAGGCCAGGGAAGCTGTGACTTGGCTACCCAACCAGTGGGTGGCGGCAGTGGCCTAGAGCTCAGGTTCTACTTCCCACCCAGGGGAGAGGGACAGTAGGAAAGGAGAGGGAAGGCTGTGTTTCACATTTGCATTGGGCATTTAGAAGGGAACAATTTGCTTCAAAGAGATAAGCCTGGATTGTATTTTGCCCTGAACACATGAAAGAAAGTTACTAGATCCACTCCAAATGTTAATGTTTCATAGCAATCATTATATTTCTGTCCGATTTACCCGTAGGGCTGGGATATGCATATCTGGGTTTAAAAGCAAGTTTATAATGTTTCTTTAGAATTCATGAAGGTGTCCCTCCATACAAACTGGGGGGGAGAGGAAAAAAAGGAGGCCGGGGATAAAGCAATGACTTCAAGCTGAGCACAGAGGGATTCCCTCCTTGCATTTTTGTTGAGAACTGCACACACACCCTGAGAAATGTACTTTGTCCAATTACAGGTTATTTTTCTCCCTCATTGATGATGTCGGATACTAGCAACTCTGTTTATGATGCACTGTGGGATTGTTACTCTCTGCGTAATATAGTCGTCATTAAACACCGGCTTTAGGAAAGCTGGAATCATTGTTTTGATTGTGGTTACTATGGCAACAAGTGGCCCATTGGTCCTGAGTGTCTTGTGTGATGCTCACAGTGTTTCCTGGTTCTTCTGTTACATTGTTACATGCAAGTAGCAAGTTATGCATTCAATAGCTCAAGTCAGAGTTCTAACATGCCCACACATAATCAGGGAAAGGCAGTGAGGGAGAGGAGAGCTTTCTCATGGAGAGGGAAAGGGGTGAGGTTGGATGGCTGCTGTCATCAGACTAAGAAAGTCCTCTGAGGCCAAATAGATCCTGTTCCTGTTGTATCTCTGCTTTGCTACCTTCTCCCAGGCCAGACTCACTGACTTTCCATCTTCCAACTGACCTCTGCTCAGGCCTTAGGTCCCTTTGGACTTGAGTAAACAGCCCCAGCCCCTTGGAGATCTCTTTTTGTGTCTTACACTCCTGTTCCAATCAAATGTCTGGGCCTGTAGGCCTTTTGCAAGATCTGGAGCCTTGGTCCAGCCTGGGACCCAGTTGCCTCTTGGGGATAGGGACCTGATGACCTCTTCGCCACCACTTCTCCCATACAGTATCAACTGCTCCAGCCTGGGCTTTCAGTGTCCCCTGCCCCTTGTCACGCTCTGCCCCTTACTAGCATACCGTATGTATGTTTGCCTGGGACTCCTACCATCTACTGAGCCTCAGTCTTTTGGACACTATGCTTCGTTTATACCTGCTGGAATGCCCACTGTCATCCGGGCCTTTCCCCTCCAGAATCTTGCCTAGTCTTTATAGGTTTGGCTGGAACCCAGTTCTGGCTTTTCTCTGCTTCCAGTCTTTTAGCCAGCATCAGACACAACTTGTTTCTCTTTTCTAAAGTATGACAGTGGACCAGTGGGACAGTTGTCGAGTCACGTTCTGGCCTGAGGGTAGCTGTGAAAATTTATCTTGTTTCATTGGCACTTCCTGCTGGCTTTTAAAGAAGAATGCACAAATAATGCAGACTGAGCCACAAGTGAGAGCCACAGGGAGGCAAATCCCTGTCCTCTTTTTTGTTTTAGTGTCCAGTGACCCCATTCTCTGACTTTGCAGAGTCAAACCTTTGCAGAATCAAATCTTTGCACAAAAAGCCTTACTTCTTCCTTTTGGTTTCCAAAATGAAGTTCAGCATTTATCCAAATAACACCTCCCTGGGTCTGTCCTCAGCATGCTTCTCCAGCCTGTGGAACTGGTTTATAGGACGACTGAATACAGTTTGGTACAATCAGGAAATGGTTTATTTTTCTCCCACCGGTGCTTCAAATGTGCCCCATCAGTGCTCATTCTCCCACCCTGTCCAGCATCTTGGGACAGATCCCGTTGCTTGCTGGTCACTTTAAGCCATAAGAGATGGTCTCATTTTCAAGTCTTAAAAGCCCAGTCCAAATCTTAATTTAAATCTGCATCCCAATTCAAAACTTCTCTCTTCCTTCACACAGCCACCAGCTCAGGCTTAGCTGAAGCTTGGGGACCCACGTAGGGGCATTCTGGCCACACTGGTTCCTGATAGATTGCAGAACTCATCAGCCACGTTTCATTTTATTTATTTATTTTTAAAATTTTTGGCTGTGTTGGGTATTCGTTTCTGTGCGCGGGCTTTCTCTAGTTGCAGTGAGCGGGAGCTACTTTTTGTTGCGGTGCGCGGGCTTCTCGTTGTGGTGGCTTCTCTTGTTGCGGAGCATGGGCTCTAGGCGCGCAGGCTTCAGCAGTTGTGGTGCAGGGGCTCAGTAGTTGTGGCTCGCGGGCTCTAGAGTGAAGGCTCAGTAGTTGTGGCGCATGGGCTTAGTTGCTCTGGGACATGTGGGATCTTCCCGGACCAGGGCTCGAACCTGTGTCCCCTGCATTGGCAGGTGGTTTCTTTTTTTTTTTTTTTTGTGGTACGCAGGCCTCTCACTGCTGTGGCCTCTCCCGCTGCGGAGCCACTGCGAGGCTCCAGACGCGCAGGCCCAGCGGCCATGGCTCACGGGCCCAGCGGCTCCGCGGCATGTGGGATCCTCCCAGACCGGGGCACGAACCCGTGTCCCCCGCATCGGCAGGCGGACTCTCAACCACTGCGCCACCAGGGAAGCCCGGCAGGTGGTTTCTTAAACACTGCAGCACCAGGGAAGACCCATGTTTCATTTTAGAGCCTGCTCCTATCTTGTCTTTGCCTGACCAAGTACGTACTCAGAGCTGGTCACATGGCTGATTCTGTCTCAGCCGTCAGCTCTCAGCTTCAGTGTCCTGGCTTAAAAGGACCGATTCTGACTGCCCTGTCTGAATTGTGCCTTTGCTCCAGCTTCTATACATAGTAATTGCTCTGAGCTCTTTTCACTATATTAATTCGTTTGTTAAATTATTTTTTTTTGGTTAGCTGAACTGTTACCTGCTTTTTGCCAGAGTAGTGTTAACCCCAAGAGGGCAGAAACTGTTTGTTTTGATTAGAGTTATATATCCACGGCCTAACTCTATGTCTGTCACACTGTGGGCACTCAAAAATATTTGTTTAATTAGTAATGAATTTCTATCTATTTTTATTTACATATTTTTTAACATTTTGGCTGTGCCACACGGCATGTGATATCTTAGTTCCCCAACCAGGGATTGAACCCGCACCCCCTGCAGTAGGTCCTTGTTGGTTGGTTAGATTGTGGGATTTTGGGATTGACATGTACACACTGCTCTATTTAAAATAGATAACCAACAAGGTCCTTTACTTTAAAAAAAGAAAAATCCAACACTTTGAGTTGGATTTTTCTTTTACTTGAAGTTGAAAACATCCTAAATGATTAAAAAAATAGCAAAATATTGGAAACAAACAAGTTGTCCAATAATGAGGGCTTAGTTAAACAATGAGGGGTTATTAAACCCTTCACACAATGGGATATCATGCAATGCTCCTAATATTTAATGTGAAAAAATTAGGTTGCAAATGTTGAACAGGGTGGGGACTAGAGAGGGATCTTTTGGCATAATCAGTGTCGTGATCATTACTGTTTAATGAATAGTTGCTAAGTACCAGTTACTGTCCTAAGGGCTTTACATGCATTACGTCATTCAGTTTGTCCAACTGCACTCTGAGGAAGATACTGTTCTTACTCCCTTTACTGATGAGGAAACTGAAGCTGAGGTTTTATAACTTGCTCAGGTAAATGGTAGAACAAACAATTCAAGCATAGATCTGCTTCATTCTAGAGCCTGTGCTTAAAATGAAGCTATTTTTGGGGACTTCCCTAGTGGTCCAGTGGGTAAGACTCCGTGCTCCCAATGCAGGCGGCCTGGGTTTGATCCCTGGTCGGGGAAATAGATCCCGTATGCATGCGCAACAAAGATCCGGCATGCTGCAACAAAGATGTGATGCAGCCAAAATAAATAAATTAAATAATAAAAAAATAAATATTAAAATAAAACTCAACTATTTTTTGCTTTCTTTGTCTCTCTTGCTGTGGTATCTAGTCAGTTTCCAAATTATATCAATTCTGTATTTAAAATTTATTTTATTTCAGTCCTTTCCTTTTATGTCCAATTATACCAGCCTGGTTCAAGCCCTTTTTATTTTTAGCTTGGACAGTTACAGCAGTCATTTAACTTATTTCCTTCCTCTGTTTTCTCTTGCCCACACAATGAATTCATTTTATCTATCACTTCTGAGTTAATCTTTGAAACATTTCACTTTAATTGTGATTAAAACATAACTGTCTTCACTAAATACCTGCTCAAAATGTCTCTGGGGACTTGTGAATGTTTACCAAACAAAATCTAAATGCATTGACTTGGCATTCAAGGCTATCCACAATCCCAGCCTGCTTTTTCAACTTTATCTTCCATTATTCCTCTAAATCAGGGGTCAGCAAACTAAGTCCTCAGCCTGTTTTTGTAAATAAAGTTTTATTGGAACAGAGCCATACCTGTTCATTTACATGTTATCTATGGTGGCTTTTGTGCAGCAGAGCTGAATGGTTGTGATGGAGACTATATGGCCCACAAAACCTAAAATATTTACTATCTGGTCTTTTACAGAACAAGTTTGCCCATCCCTGCTCTAGATGAACCCTTTGCTCTAACCAAATGGATCTACTCTTCATCTCTACCTTAAATAATTTTTGGAACAAGATAGGATAGGTTAAAAAATGTTCAGTGTTTTCTGAACACCACTTGGACTTTCTTACCTACCATGTCTTTTAAAAATGCTTTCTCGGGGCTTCCCTGGTGGCGCAGGGGTTGAGAGTCCGCCTGCCGATGCAGGGGACGCGGGTTCGTGCCCCGGTCTGGGAGGATCCCACGTGCCGCGGAGTGGCTGGGCCCGTGGGCCATGGCCGCTGGGCCTGTGCGTCCGGAGCCTGTGCTCCGCAGCGGGAGAGGCCACAGCAGTGAGAGGCCCGCATACCGCAAAAAAAAAAAAAAAAAAAAAATGCTTTCTCATTCAATGAGTGAATGGTTAAACAAATAAATTCCATGGTACATTTATACTATGGTATACTACTCAGCAATAAAAAGGAGCAAACTAGCCCTTCAATGCTTAAAGTTCTATTGCTACCTGTTCATGTATTAAAACTTTTTTGATTAATGTGGAGAAGTTCATTTCTGAACTCTTCCTTTGAACTACCCGCCACTGCCTCACACACCTTAAAATTTTTTTGTACCATTCATGCATGTTTGTTTTTTATGATCAAATTTCTCATTCTTTAGGACTTTTTAGGATTATAGACATTTGTAGGTCATTTTCCCCCATTGTATTCACACAGCAAACCAGTGAGGGTAGGCAGTGATGGGCTTATAATTGACATTTTTTGGTGGAAGACGCTAAGATGTTCTAAGGTTCTGTGATTTGCCAGTTGTCACAAGGCTGGTCTTTGGAATCCCCAAAGTTAGTGCTGGTCTTTTTTTGCCATCTTCCTGAGAGCAGCAGTCTGGTAGCTTACACAGTTGTATTGCTAGTGCAGATCTGGCATTGGGAAGCAGTCAGTGAACCACAGATCAGTAGTTCTCAAAGTATGGTCCCTGCACCAGCATCCCCAGCATCCCCTGGGAACTGTTAGAAATGCAAATCCTCAGACCCACCCAAAACTTACTGAATCAGACATTGTAGGGTGGGGCCCAGCAACCTGTGTTTTAACAAGTCCTCCAGGTGATTCTGATGCCAGCTCAAGCTTGAGAAGCACTGGCCTTGGTAATCATGAAACATACTTCCTGCTTTTTTCTAAGTCTGAAAAACTTTTCTAAGTTGGTACTGCATGGTGGAAGGCAGGAACACCCCGACACCCCTTTCAATGATCATTTCTCATGCAGCTAACTGACAGCAAGGATAGCAAGGGAGGTTAGTTCACCAAAATGTTGCAATTGCATGTGCCTTTTCTGAAATTAAGTTAATGAGGCCTTTGTCTTTCAACATAGGATCAGAGACCAGAAATCCCTTCTTATGTTACCTTGGATTTCCCCCCAATTAAATAATCTTTACCTTCCCACAGGAGAATGAGGTAGATTAATTAGGACTTAAGTAGGGGTAGAATTCATAGTATGCTTTTCTCGCAGATGAAATTAATAAATGAATGAATAAATGAATGAATCCACTTGAACGTCACCTATGCAGTATCTAGTATTGAGCAGGCACTGGAGTGGTCTTTATTAATAGAGGACACAGACAGGTAGACATATACTTACAATATAATATCATATGGACAATAACAATTAAGCACAAGATATGAAATGATATGGAGAAGGGAATAGTGGCCTGTGTGTGCATGCTTGTGTGCACTTGCATGCATGCATGTGTGTGTGTGTTTGTGTGTGCATGCATGTGCGTATGTGTGTGTGTCTTGTGTAAGGCAGGATGGGTTCAGGGAGAGGTGTTTAGGATTTCACAGAGGAGGACATTCTTGAGCTGGATTTTAAGATCAATCACCTCAGCAGGAAGACAAGGAAGAGAAGAAGATTCCAGGCACACTGAATAGAATGTGTAAACATAAGGGAGCATGAAATAGCATGAATAGCAAATAGGGAGCCACGAGTGGTTTGGTATTGGTGCAGTCCAGAGTGTTTAGGAACAGCTGACAATGAGACCAAATGAGCCAGAAGGCAGATTATGCTATGCATGAGCATTATTCCCTTCTCATCACTTCATACTTGTGCTTAATTCTGTTATTGTCCATAACAGAATTGTATGGTATTATGATATAATAACATTGTATTGTAAGTATATGTCTACCTGTTTGCATCTTCTATTAATAAACAGCATTCCAGTACCTTCTCAGTACTAGACACTGCATTGATGATGGCAAGGTCAGAAAGGTAGACAGGACATGTTAAAGGCTCTCAGAGAGTTCTTGCAAAAAAGAAATCCATTTAATTTTATTATAATTTTCACATTTACTTGATTATAGAAATCTTTTTTTCAAAGACAATGGACCCAGTGTTTTGTACATTTTGGGAGACCCTAGCCAATGGATCAAAAGCTAACTCCTTAGCAGCACATTCATAGCATGATCTGTGTCCTGACTCCTTCCTGCCGTGTGTGTTTAGAAAACCAAAGATGGGGATCCAAAAGGCATAGGAAGTTTTCTGATGAGCCTCCTCAACATCTTAAGTTCCTCAAAAATGGACTTTGGATATTGCCACTCTGCAATTTGTGGCCTAGTTGCTGAGGGTACATTCCTTTCCTAGGAAGCCCATGTGCAGTGCAATGTGTGGTCATCTGTATTTTAGCTAGTTCTTCTCGTGGTTAGAAGAGCTTGAAGGTCCAGGAGAAGAGAGCTGTCTTCCAGGCCATGCCCTACCGGGATGGACAGTGTCTTGTTCTATTTGGGCTGCTGTAACAGAACACCATAGAATGGGTGGCTTGTGACCAACAGAAATTTTATTTCTCATAGTTCTAGATGATAGAAGTCCAAGATCAAAGCATCAGCAGATTCAGTGTCTCATGATAGCCTCCTTCCTGGTTCATAGATGGCTGTCTTCTTGCTGTGTCCTCATATGTTAGAATAAGCAAGGATGCTCTCTGTAGTCTCTTTTATAAGGGCGCTAATCCTATTTATGAGGGCTTCACCCTCATGACCTACTTATTCCTCTTGTAGACTCCACCTCCAAGTACCAACATATTGGCAGTTAGGATTTAACATGTGAATTTTGGGGGGACACAAACGTTCAGTCTATGGCAAACTGACTTCTCACCCAATAGACAAGGCTCTGCACTGCAGGATATTGGGGCATCTGTGGCTCTCCTCACAGCATGGTCCTCGGGGCCTGTAGAGAAATGCGTTCTAGCCTTTCCTCTCCGGCTTGTGTGAGCTGGCCTAAGGGTACTGTTTGCAGGAAAAATATTATGCTGAGCACCCCTGAGAGAAAATGAAGTCATTGCTTGCCTGAGAGTGATTTATTCGTTCATTAATAACATATTTGCTATCTTTCCGATGATAAATTAGGTCCTTACGGCAAACGTTTTTGTTCCTAACCTGGCTCAAAGGAGAGGGCTGTGCATCACTAACAGCCTGTCAGTTTTCCTGGTGTTCATGTTGGGTCAACTGACAAATCCTTCAAACTCATCATTAGCTGAAGTGTGTTTGAACTTTATTCTTGGGCTGTCTAATTGTCATATGATATGAAGCAGACCTCTAGAATGGGTTGCTTTATAACTAGCAATGTAGCCTTTGAAGGAGGTACAATATGCAAAAGAAATTATGTGAGAAAAAAATCTAACACCTCTATTGAAGTTACTACCCAAGGTCTAGATATAGGCGTTGTAAAATGAAATCTGAGGTCATAAACATGCTTCACACATCTGGAATCTTGCCTGTGGCAGATATTCCAAAACTTGAGATGCTATATTAAAGCAAGGAAAAGAGCATTTATTGAACACCTACTAAGTGTTAGGCTTTTTCACACTTTACCTCATTACAGCAACCTTGTTAGCTGACGTATTTATTATCATGAATTTACAAAGTAAATAGCTTGAACAAAGTTAAGATTCAAACTTCAGCCTTCTGACAGGGAATCTGATCATTTTCTGAGTGCTTATTGCTTCCACTACAAGCCAAGTATATCAAAGAATTTACTAGGAACACCAAATAGTTTCACCTGGGCCAGCGGAACGGTTCTAGTTTCTCAGCATTCATGAGGAAAACTCTTTGTCCTATGTGGGTGGACTGGTGGAGGGCTCTGAGCTGAGCCTGGGAGCTGGGTTTTAGAATAATGCTCTGCATCCAGTGGATGCTTTTGAAATGAACGCTGACTGACATGGCTATTTACAATTCAGTTATTGATTGGGTTATGACCCTTAATTCTCCTCTGATATCTTTTCTTACTTCTGTGCTAGAAGATAAAGAACCAGGATTTTTAAAGTCTTGCCATTTAGCTAAGAGAAGCAATCTTCTTTCAAGTAATTTACCTTATTTGTATTGTTATTAGAAATCAATGAAATGATTTCTTCCTTTCTTAGATGGGCTGTTTACATTTCTGCCTACATCACCCATCAATTTCCTCATTGGGGTACCCTTGAGCTCAATAAATTGTGATACTGTTCCCATTGCCAAGCACACATGTTCAGTAGCCCTGGTGCTCATGAGTGCTGCTCACTTTGTAGTTCTCCAACTTCCTGGCTCCTGTGGTTGGGTGGGGTATGTGACCATTTCTGGCCCAGTGGGTTGGGGGTGGGAGTGATAAGTGTCACTTGTACATCAGAGCATTTAACTGTTGGTGCTAGAGTCTTTAGCGCTTTCTCTTTTATCTGGAGCAATGACTTCCAGTGTTCTAGAAGATGCTGGCTGACCTCTTGCTCATCTTGGGTCCCTGAGTGATTTTGTTGAGTAGAGAGCTTTTCTGACATCCTGTGATCAACTTGTACTCTGAACCAGAAAGAAACATTTATTGTCTTAAGACACTGAGATCCTGGGTTTTTTGTTATCACAATAATCTAGACTATTTTGATAGACACAAGAATTGTTTACTGAATGGAAACTTTCAGTAAACTTCTAGTTTCTATTCTCACCACTGTAAGTCCTAATAAATCTTACTACATTGTAAATCCTAATAGAATCTTTTCAGTTCTTATTCATTTGTATAATTATATTGCGTTTGGCCTGCTAACTTCTAGGGCCCTATTTTGTCCACCCCTCACCCTTTTTTTGTTTTTAAAGCAAATTCATCTGCTTATGTGATTTCAACTACTACCTATATTTATAGCAAAACAGCGTGATGTATGTGAAAGAATACTAGATTTAAAGATAGATAGGCCTAAATTCTGGTTCTGACTCTTATCACTTCATAGAGACCTTGTTAAACTGCTTAAACTGTCTCAGTTCTCTCATCTGTACAGTGGGAGTGATGATGACAGTCATGCCTGTTTCACCAGGTCACCTGTGAGAATCAGATGAGAGAGCAACTTTTGTAAACTGTAAAGAATTATTCACATGGGAGGAAGTGTTTTAGAAGAACTCGGAACCTCCATCCAGCAAAGCTTCTTCCTTGAACTTCCTCATGTTCAGGATCTACCTTGCATGGCTGTGTCCTCATTAAGATGACCCGCCTCCACATCCGTGCTCATCTACTTTGTTGTGGCTGCATTTTCATCATCAGCTCTTTGTCCCCAGGGCTCACCCCACCCTCTCTCCCTATGGCCAGCCACATCTTTATTTTTCTGTCACTTTTTCCCGATGATTCACCTTCAACAGGCTTCCTGGATCTCAGGTGCTTCAATCTGGTAACCATATCTAGGCAGTGCCCTAAAGGCTTATGCTGCAGTTGCAACAGCCAAACTCAGATGTACATCTCCTTCTGAAACGGAGCAGAACCCTGTGGTCCTTGCCCCGCCCCCCATGTCCTCAGCCTGCCTTTTGTCTGTAGAAAAACTTTAGCCAAATAATAAGTTTAATCAGAGAAGTGAGAAAGTGCAGAAACAGAGGAAAACAGTCAAAGGAGACCAAATAATAATAGTTTAGTCATTAAGCATAGTCAAGGACCTTTAGTTTCTCCTTAAGGGCTACAGATAATATTCTGAGCCATATCCTGTGAGCTGTCTTATAGATACTGAAACCGCCACCAGGTGGAAGAAGTTAACTACATGATGACCAGGCTGTAACCATACATGAGCTACCACAATTCCAAGAATTGGCCTCAAAGAAATGGAAACAAACCAACCCTGGAACTGAAGATTAACTGTACCTAACACAATCAAGATGACACTGGTCAGACCACCGATGACCAATTTCAAGATGACTGTCACAGCTGACTGTATTGTTTCTGCATGTAGCCCTCTCACTGTGTCTGTAAAAGCTTTTGCCCCCTGATTGTCAGGTCCTCCATTGTCCAAAGGAGTCAGCCTTTGGACGGGTGTTCACCCTCCCCCCACCCTGGTTGCTGGCATCCAAAATAAAGCAAACTTTCCTTTCCACCAACCTGGCCTCTTTATTGGCTTTTGAACGGCGAGCAGCCAGACCCCACTTTCCGTTACACTTGAAGTTCTCAATCTTTTGACCCAACTTACTCCCAGCAGTGAAAACAAATTTCCCCAAACCTCACTTAACTTGTGTCACTTCACTCCTCAGATTAAACACTTGTTCCCAGGTGCCTCTTTAAAATAAGATGCACATGTGTGCACACACAATTTTTGTGGCTACTACAAGAGTGACTCATGCTTGATGTGCCAAAATACAGAGAAGCAAATGAAAAAATAAATAGGTCACATATTATCAAGTCACTTTAAGATAATCACTAAGGGCTTCCCTGGTGGCACAGTGGTTGAGAGTCTGCCCGCCGATGCAGGGGACACGGGTTCATGCCTCGGTCCGGGAAGACCCCACATGCCGCGAGTGGCTGGGCCCGTGAGCCATGGCCACTGAGCCTGCGCGTCCGGAGCCTGTGCTCCGCAACGGGAGAGGCCACAACAGTGAGAGGCCTGCGTACTGCAAAAAAAAAAAAAAAAAATCACTAAGAGCATTTCCATCTTTTCTATGCTTCTATATTTTATAAAAATGCTATCAAATAATATGAAACATACTGTTTCATACCTAGGTTTTTTACCTTAGTAATATATTTTGAACATTTTTTTTAGGTTATTAGGTAGACTAATTCAGTGAATCAGTGGCTCCATTGCGGTCAATTGAATAGATTTACCATAACTGACTTATTTAATTCCCTACTGAAAAGCACAGATTGTTTTCTATTATAAGTAACACTATGAAATATATTCCTATGCATATATCTTGTGTACATTTATATTTTATACTTTTTTGGGGAAGGGGTAATGAATCTGTACAGATAGAATTGTTTGGCTGAAGAGTATATATGTTTTAAGATTTCTGAGATATATTGCTAATTGCCTTTCAAAAAGTGTGTACCAATTTATGTTCTGAGCAGGGTAGAAGAGTGTGAATATCCAAACACTTTCAGTGAGTTGTAGTCTTTGCTAACTTTCTGGCAAACATACCCCATTTTGAGCTTTTAATTTGAATGGTTTTGATTAATAGTAAAATTGAATGTTTGGTCATATATTTACCAACTGTATTTCTTCTTTTGAAAACTGACTCCATATAGTTTCCTCATTTTTATAATGTAGGGCTAATCTTTTTCTCATTTCATTGTAAAATCTCTTTAATGAATTAAAGATATTCATTACCTATCATATATGTTTTATTTAAGTTTTCTATTTTGTCATTTCCTTTTTTTTCTTACAGTATGAAAGTTCTTTATTTTCAGATGGTTCAGTGTATCAGTATTTTCCTTTAAGTTATCAGACTTTGTTATTATGTTTAGGAGGAATATATATATATATTTATATTCCTTTTATGATTTATTTAAAAACGTTAACTCTTGAATCCACCTGTAGTTTATTTTGGACTATGATGTAAGTAAAAGTGTGACTTAATTTACTTTCAAATAGTTAATCTATTAGTTCAACAAAATTTCCCAGGGGAAGTAAATGCTATCCTGTCATTTAATAAATTCTCATACAGTTATACTTGGGACCATTTTTGGGCTTTCTATTCTGTTTCTTTGATCTAGCTTTCTCTTCTGGTACCTATACAGCAATATTTTATTTATTGTAGGTTTATAGTAAATTTAAAATCTGATAGAACAAGTTTATCCACATTATTCTTCTTTTTCAATAGTTTCTTACTGGTTATCATGCACTTATTTTTCTAGATGAACTTAGGAATTACTTTCTCAAGTTCCCACAATACCATTTTGATGGAAAAAGTAGTAAGTCTGTAAATTAATGTGAAGGCTTACCACCTTTACAAAGTCTGACTTCCCACCCAGGAGCATGGAATTTCTCTCCACTTATTTAAATCTTCATTTATGCCTCATTGTAAAATTCTGAAATTTAATAAATATTACTTAGGTTTCTTAGTGGTATTTAAATTATTTTGGTTCCTTAGTTTGATGAGATCTTTAAAAAAAATTCTGCCTTTTAGCTAGTCATTGCTGATTCCATTGAACTATTTTTAGTGGTTCTAAAATAAATTCTCAAAGAGGCAGACGTAGGGAATGGACTTAAGGACATGGGGAGGGGGAAGGGTAAAATGGGACAAAGTGAGAGAGTGTCATGGACTTATATATACTACCGAATGTAAAATAGCTAGTGGGAAGCAGCCGCATAGCACAAGGAGATCATCTCTGTGCTTTGCGACCACCTAGAGGGGTGGGATAGGGAGGGTGGGAGGGAGGCACAAGAGGGAGGAGATACAGGGATATATGTATATGTATAGCTGATTTACTTTGTTATAAAGCAGAAACTAACACACCATTGTAAAGCAATTATACTCCAATAAAGATGTTAAAAAAAAAAAGAATCTCAAAAAACAATTCTCTTGGATTTTTCTAGGAGGAAAATCTTAGCATCTGAAAATAATTATAACCTGATTTCATCCTTTCAACTATTTCTACCTCTTATTTATTTTTCCTGTCTTATTGCATTGATTAAAACTTACAAACAAGGTTAAAAATAGGAGTGAGGGTTGGCAGTTCTATCTTATCCCAAGTGTTTCCCAGTTAAGTAGATTACTGGCTGGTGCTTTCAGCTAGTTATGCTTTTTTCATGTTAAAGAAGTAAATTTCAATTCCCAGTTTTTAAAAAAATCTTGGATGTCTATTGAATTTTATCAAATGTCTTTTTGGCAGTTTTACAATGATCATATGGTTTTTCTCCTTTGACCTATTGATGTGATGAATTATGTTAATAGATTTCCTCATATTAAACTATCCTACATTCCTGGAATAAGCTCTACTTAGTCATTCTGTATTCTTCAAGTACACGGCTGGATTTGATTTAATAATATTTTATTTAGGAGTTTTGCTTCTATGTTTTTGAGATTGGCCTATAAAGGTTTTTTTGAGAGGATTATCTGTGCCAGGTTTTGATTTCAGGGTTTTTCTAGCTTTCAAAACTATAATGGGATGGTCTTCATCTTGAATCAGTTAAGTAGCATTCCTAATAGGGACATGTAGGCTCTAAGGATGGTGTGATGGAAAGAACACAGGACTGAGAATTAGAAGACGAAGTTTCAATTCCTGCCTCTGCCTCATTAGCTCTATAAATTTGGGCAAATTATTTCACCTTCCTAAACTTCAGTGTCTTTGTCTTTAAAATGGTAGTTAAACCCAGTTTCTGCCCCAAGTACCTTTTTTTTTTTGGCCATACGCGGGCCTCTCACTGTTGTGGCCTCCCGTTGCGGAGCACAGGCTCCGGACCCACAGGCTCAGCGGCCTTGGCTCACGGGCCCAGCCGCTCCGCGGCATGCGGGATCTTCCCAGACTGGGGCACGAACCCGTGTCCCCTGCATTGGCAGGCGGACTCTCAACCACTGCGCCACCAGGGAAGCCCCCCAAGTACCTTTTGTTGTGACAGTTGAATGAGCAAATGAGAATGGAAATACTTTGCAGAGGAGAGAAACAACATTCATCAAGTGTCTATTACATGCAAGGTGCTGTGTGTAGCATTTTACATAAATTATGTCATTACTGAGAATCCTAACTATAATCCTCACATGCTCTAGTCACAGTGAGGACTCCTTAGAGCCTTGCAGCAGTGGTCCATGGCCAGCATTATCAGCATTACCCGGGGGCATGTTAGAAGTACTGAAATTCCAGCCTTACCGCTGAAACAGAGTCCGCATTTTCACAAGAACTGCAGGATGATTTACATTTACTTTAAAGTTTGAGAGGCACTGATGGCTTCTACATCATAATTGTACAGATTCCTCAGCATCAGAATAGAAATGCAAATGTAGCATTTACAAATAATTCCGATAACGATTCTTTGGTTCATGGTTCTGATATTCTGGATGAGATGACTTCACCATTGAGACTGTAAACATTAGTTATTTAGAGCAAATATGAATATGCACACCAATCCAAAGTTGACTGTCCTTGGAACCTGAGTAAAACTGACCGATCCATTGTGAGTTATTTTCTAAAAAGTTCAAAATTAAAGAATAGTTTTAGTGCCTGCAGATGTACTTTTCCCTGGGGAGACTCAATCATACTGCATTCCCATCAATGTGAAGGAATTTTTCAGCTGATCCTAAGCAACCACGGACCTTTCACGGAGGTGAGGATTACTATGTCATTTTCATCACGAAGATTACCCTAGTCACTCCTCTAGCAAGTTTTGGCTTCCACCAAGAGCAAAGGGCAGCATGCTCTAAGCTTCAGTACCCACATTAATATATGTACATGCATGCACACACAAGCTTAGAGAAATCTAAGATTGTGGCGGGAACTGAAACCATGGCGACCAAGAGATCAACAAGGATTCTCTCCATGGGAATTCTGCAGGGATATGTAATGCAATCAGGGTAACTGTTTGCAGGCTGCGGCTGGCAGTTGCCATGGAGACCGGCAGTTGGGTGAGGGAAACCCTCCTCAGTGACGTGGCCAACAGCTGTTTTATTCCACTGGGTCTTGCATGCAAGCAATTCTTTCACACCCTATGTGAGAGGGAAGCACAGGTGTGTTTTTTGCTATAAGCTAGGAAAGCAGAGGAGGAAGTCCAATGTGAAGATATTCTTAATCATGGCATTCTTCCATGATGGATAAAGTATTTCTTTTGGTCAGAGTTTAAATGGACATTAAAAAAACTATCCATCATGTCAAGGATGCTATCATTTTAACCCAAAGTGTAGAACTTTCTGTGATTATGAAATAATTTCACTGTGTTAGAACTTCCTTCCCAGTTCAGATATTGTGTCTCTAAGGCTTTCTCCAGCTCCCTAGGGCAGAAATAATTGCTTCTGTGGATGTGTACACTCAGAAATTTGTTTATAAGTCTCTTATAACATTTTGTAAATTATATTGTAGGTTAGATATAACCATCACTTCCACTTAACTAGTTCACCTCCCTCTGTTAGCACTTAGGTCTGGGTCCATGGCCTAACCAAGTAAATATGGCCACTGTGCCTAGAACAGTGCCCAACACAAAGCATATTCATGACTGTATTAATTAGGTATTGCTGTGTAACAAATTGCTACAGACTTAGCAGTTTAAAAAACACACATTATCTCACAATTTATGTGGGTTACCTGTTTGGCCCTGGCTAGCTGGTTCCTTTGCCCAGAGTCTCATTAAACTGCAACTGAGGTGTTGGATGGGCTTCATTTTCACCTGGAGGCTCTACTGGGGAAGAATTTACTTCTAAGATTATCAGGTCATTGGCAGAATTCATTTCTTTGTAGCCTGTAGGAGCTGAGGGCCTCAGTTCTACAGGTTGTTCACAGTTCCATATACATGGTCCTCTCCGTAGGAAGTTCACAACATAGCAGCTTACTTCTTCAAGGCTAGCAGGAGGACCAGAGTGACTCTAGAGAGACAAAGTTTTATGTAGCACAGTGTAATCCTGAGAGTCACATCCCATCACCTCTGTCACGTTCTGTTGGTGAGAAGCAAGTCACAGATCCTCCTCACACTCAGGGAGGGGATAATATAAGGGTGTGAGTGCCAGGAGTTGGGGATCACTTTAGGGTCTGTGTGTGATAATGACCCTTTGCAGTTTTTCCAATGAACTGGCCATTCAGCTGCCCCAGAAACATGAATACTCCATTTGAGCTTACTAGGATGGGAAAGGAGATATCTACTCATCACAGAACTCTGTTATCATCTATATTCTATTCTTGTGAGAACTGAGTTTCATCACATACAGGATGAGTCCATGTCTATTATAAAAGGCTTTATTTTATTATAGTTGCCATTTTTGTATTTAGAAAAAAGTTGCAAAATGTCCAACTAGGGTTGTAAATAAAACAAGGGTTTCAGAAGAGTTCTAAATGTTTTCACCTGATTCTGTGCAAAATTACCATGGCAGCCATGAGAATTCATCTCTCTGATTACAGAGAGTATAATTGACTAAGGCCCCCAGCTGCTCTGAAGTTCAGCACTGCAGATCAAACTCTTTCTTCCCACGGGTTGCTCTTGGCCAGTGAAGAGCCTGGTAGAGATACTAAAAGAGGCCTGTTACTGCATGATGGGGTCTCCCTGATGGGCCTCTTGGCCTGAGGAGTCCCTTCAGTGACCTGGTCAAACTTGCCTTAGACCTGAATGGCAACCTGAGATACTTCTGTCCAGCCTTTCTTCTTCTTTCCTTCCCTCTCTCCTTCACTCTCTCCTTCACTTAGGGCCAGACCTACATCATGGCCAGATGAGTCTCCCAGCCTCCCGACTCCCTTGCCATTTTTTTCTAGCACTTGTTTCTCGTGATACATTTCTGACATTTCTGGTATAATCCCATCTTTATATCTACTTCTCAGATGACCCAGGCTAACATAGTTATTATTCAGTGCTATGTCTTTGAATAAAGTCCCTCCCTCTCAGCTGACTCCAGGAATGGCATGGGGAGAGGCTGGAAAGAACATGGACATCAGATCTGGAAGACTTGAAGTAGAATATTGGTGTTACCTGGATGACCTTGAGTGAGTCACAGTCTCTCTGAGGCTCATTTATTTCATCTGTAGAATGGGAATAACATTAGTAATAATGCATTTATGGTAGGGTTAAAATGAAATTGTGCCAAAAAACATAGCTCCCGGAACAGAGTAGGTGCTTAAAAAGTACTGTGTTGATACTTTGCAAGATACAGTAAAGCAGTAATACTTTTTATAAATTGAGAGGGTGTATTGCCATGAGATGCATCTTTCTGTAAACCTCCTTAGCATTTATAAGGTAAACTCTCAGGTACAAGGAATATAGGGAGCACAGGATCCTTTTCAGAGCATCTTTGTGGGCAAGAAAATTATAAAAGACCAACTAAATCAACATCTTGTGACACAAGCCCATGGAAGGCTGGGCAGGGATGGGAGAGTACAATGGGGTTTACAGTCAGAGCAGTGGGAATGAGGGCAGAGCCTGGGGAAGTCTGGAGGGATGGGGCCTGCAGGTCACCATCCCCCATTTTGGTTTAGCAGCAGAAGTCACAATAGGGGTGATGACTGTGCTGCTCACAGGGGCTGGAGAGAAGCCATTCCTGGGTCTTCTTCTCATTCCCTTTTCCAGTTTAACCTCTACTGTACCTTCCAGGTAGGATTTATGGCTAGATATAGTGAGATTTCTTTGGTTTCCCTGAACTCCCTCACACTTTTCCCCTCCCCAATTCTCAACTAACCTAAACTACCTTTACCAGGAAGCAGAGTCCTTCCTTCCACCCTTAGGTACAACTAGAAAAAGTGGAGAAGCCTTTGGGGGAAGCATGTGACCCAGATTACAGAACTAGTGTACATACATGTATTGTAGCTGAAAGCCTGGGTTTTGAACTCAAACGGTCTGGCTTTCACACCTTTGCTCCTCTTCCTGTGTGATCCTGGGCAAGCCACTGAGCCTCTCTGAGTCTGATTTCCCTCATCTGTAGAATGAGGTAATGGTCTTTTTCTCTTATGCTATGAGAACTGATGACCTCTTTCCGGGACTGGCACATGGGATGGGCTCAGTTAAATTGGCTCTTTTCTTTCCTTATATACAGCGTTGTTTAAAATGGGTTTTTCAGTCATCCTACTAAGAAAATTTGGTTCCTAATAGCAATATATAAAAAATGCTTGAAAGTTTACATGTGTTTGCTCATGTTGTGGCTTAGAACTTTGAAAAGTGAGAAATGCAGATGAATTGTGTGTCTGACAGTGAAGAGTAAATGGCCTTGTGCCTAGCTTCAGAAGTTGGCCTAAAGAGAAACATACTATTAAAAAAACAAGTAGGAAGCAAAAAGCTTTCATATGTATGTTAGGGCCATTCTGCAAGTGTAGGCCAAAAAGCTCTTTTAAGTGGTCACAGGAAAAACGTAAGGGAGAAGCATAGCTAGAAGAAACCTTCTAGCTAGTACCATCCCACCTCCTTCGGTCTTTTACTTTTCCCAGGAAGGGAAGCAAAGTGCTAGTTGTGCAGGGTCCCCCACCTCAGATGAGGGGGACCATTGGAAGCAGGGCCAGGGCAAGTATCTTTACAATATAACCCTCTGTGTGATGCCAGAGGCAGAGTGGAGAAGTGGAAAGTTATCAGATCTGGAATCTGAAAACCTGGACTCTCATGTGCAACCTACCACTTACTAAGTGTGTGACTTGGAGCAAGTCACTTCATCTCTCTGATCTTCAGTTTCATTATCTGTAAAATGGACATAACAAAATAAATCATAACAGGCAGTCATGAGGCTCAAACAGGATAATGAATACATGTGAAAGCTTCCTGTAAATTACTGTGTAGAGGTTAGCTATTGGAATACTATGTCCTGTTACAACCTCCCTGAGTTAGCGCCTCCCTCTGGTTATCATTGAAAGATGATCTTTAAATCACAGAGTTATGAGAATTTAGAATAACTGGGTGCATCATACAATGGATGAGGAGGAGGAGGAGGAGGAGGACATTTGCATAACTCTAAGTGGCGACTGCTACATAGGAGGAATTGAGGAAAGCAATCTGGCTGCGTGTGGGTGCTAAGAGATTTGTCTGGAAGCTGCCTTTCATGGCACACACACACTGTTTTTACTTAGATCATGCATTTGCTCATTTGGGGCAGCTGGAGGAAGTGCCAGTGAAGATAACGGGGGGAGGCAGGGCCAAGGGAGAGTAGAGTCTAAATATTTATATAGCTTTTTAAAGAGGAATTTTGGATCTGTTGTTTCGAGTCTCACAACTGTCTTCTGTTTTTTCCCCCCATTTTCAAGGAAACTGAAGTTCAGAGAGGTTAGTTAAGTCAACACAAGACCACACAGCTCAAATGTTGGAGTTGGGATTCCATATTAGGCCTGACCTGATACCCCTGAGAAAATGCACATGGCAGGGCTTTGTAGGCAGTACAATCCCACGGAGATGGACATCATCCCTCCTGTTGCATTTAAACAAAGAAGGCAACTGAAGCCCAGAGAAGTGCAGTGGTTTGCTTAAGCCCACCCAGCTTAGAAGCAATAGAAGGGCCTAGAGCTGGATTTCCCTATTCCTAGAACAGAGTCTGTTCTACCCTGGTTGCTGCTTTAAGAGTGCTTTCTAGTCCTGACCCCTACCCTCTGCCCTTCCCCCTTTTCTTTCCTAATTTTTAAAAAATTAATAAAAGCAAGTCAAGCGATGGCTAATGGGCTCATGAGAGGCTAGGAAACATACTTGTGAGGCCGTCATAAGATCGCTTTCAGCGAAACACATGATCTTGGTAACAAAAGGAATATAGAAATACATTTCTTTGAATGCTCTTCAACCTAATCAGCCCTGATGCTGCTAAACTGTTCCTGACATTCTCTGGTCCCCCTTCCTTTAAAGCCCCAAATAAAGCATAATGAAATAAGCTAAAAGCATTTGGGGGTTATTCAACTCTCTGAAGTGCTTGAGGATGCAATTTGTAGGCAAGATGTTAAGGAATTAAAAAAATAAAATAAAAGCTGGCTGGTGCCAGGTTGGGTTGTACCAATTTCTCCATGGCCCTGTTGCATGTTAGGTATGCATATGGTCCACACATTTTTCAGAAACATACCCCCAGGTGTCAGGACCTATTCTTTAGAGCGTATCAACTAAATGTGGAGAGACGGGTGTGCTGAGGAAATGAAAAATAAAACCCCAGCTGCTCCTTAGAACATTGCTGTAATTTGGAGGCTCGGCATAGGCTGCAATGTTCTTGTCTAGAGCCCAACAGATGCAATACCCTAAAAGGTGAGCTCCTCTGGGGCTGGACTGAGGGCACTGGCTTGTTGTCCCCTGGCCCAGCATGAGGTCCAGCACAGAGCAGGGACTCTGGGAGCTCGAGGTGAATAAATGAATAGGTGAGTGAGGCTAGCAATTAAATTGGTATTAGGAGAGAAAAGGCCCTTTAGAAGAAGCTGATTAAAATAACCTGTGATCCCAACCCACTTTTCCCTTAACCAGTTCCTGCCTAAAAACCCACTGCCATTTTAAGGAGGTGGCTGTATGTGTGATGAAAAAAGGGGTGAGAAGTGATCTGGGGAGACTTGGGTGTATGACCATCAGGACTGCATTTGAGCCCTTTCTTTTCTAATGTAACAATTGTAGAGCACTTAGGGCCATGTTTGGCACACAGTAGGCATACATTTCATTCATTCAACTTACAGTGTGCCAGACCTAATGTCAAAAGCTAGTGGTGAAAAAGTCACTACCCTCAAGGAGCTCAAAGTTGAGTGGATTTGGAGAACTTTACTATCATTATTGAATTCTCTTGATAACTGCTTTAAGGCAGAGATTATTTCTCTTCCTTGAGTGATAAGGAAGTCAAGCTTTGGAGAAGCTCCATGGTCAGCCCCCAGTCCTGTAACCCGAAGTGCTGGTACCTCAAATGGAAAACTGCATCAGAGGTTACCAATGCGCAGCTCACAGCTCAGTTCTGTCACAGCACATGTTTTGTTTGGGCTGTCAGTTGTTTGTGGAGAAAGAAAATTTGGAATGGGAATGCCTTTAGACAGGGCATGTGCTTCGCAGTTCATGTGGTCTCTCCACACCCAAGTTCTAACCTGTGGGCAGCTGAGTGTGTAATCCCAGCTCAGATTTACTGTTTCTACACCCAGTGCTCTTTCCAGTGGGCTTAGGGCTATCTTATCTGCCTTTGGCAGGGCCTACACCTGCACTACTTATCTCTCTGGGTCTTTTCTGATGTAGTGCTGATGGTTACTGCTATCTTTCTTACAGTTTCTTCAACATCATGGACTGATTAGTAGCTTTGGATTGAACAGACCAGACCACCTGTGGCAAGCACAGATTCTGGTATAGTTTCTGGACTTTTTTGGGGGCAGGAATGATGGTGGTGGTGGTGATGGAAGGGGGGACATTGTATAGCACAGAATTGGCACATACTAGATGGTTGGTCAGTGTTTCCCAAATAAACAAAAAATATTCTGAAGCTAGCCTGCCTCTTCCAATAGCTCCAATTTGAAAAAGTTTTTCTTTTTAAAGTAAGGAGCATTGGTAGGCTATATTCAGTTCACTTTCCTCATCTCTTTTATGGAAAGGGTGGGCAGCTGGTATTACATCCTCTAAAATGTTTCCTTGCTGAGGTCATCTATTCCATTTAATGTAGTGTGTGGAGTTTTGGGGTCTCCATCAATCACTGGGAAATGAGCTGAATAAAATGCAAATCTTTATCCAGAAAATCACATTGGTCTTGGGTGCCCATGCTAGGCCTGACTTGAGCTGTCTTGGATGTGGGCAGGTACTGAATCTGGTCCAGAAATGTCTTTGGAGGACGCAGGGCCTCCCTGAAATCATAAAGAAGGAAGGCCCATTGCCTGTGCTGTAACTGATAGCACAACTTGTCTGCCCTTTTTTCACTTAGGTGACTTAATAAGGAGATGAATGAGTTCCAGCCCTTGTCCAGAGGTCATTGAATGTATAAGATGCCCAGTGGGCCATAATTGGTCAAGTTGAGGTGGAATAGCCTGATGCATGAGAGTGAGGATTCGAAGACAGACTGCCTGGGTTAGAATCCTGGTTCTGCCAGTTATAAGCTCTAAGATTCGGGTACATTAATGGCTCTGTGCCTCAGTTTCCTTACCTGTAAAATGGGGACAATAATAGCACCTACCACATAGGGTGTTTTTTTGTTTGTTTTAATTATTATTTTATTGGCATATAATTGATTTACAATGTTTTGTTAGTTTCAGGTGTACAACAAAGTGAATCAGTTATACATATACATATATCCACTCTTATTTTAGATTCTTTTCCCATATAGGCCATTACAGTTTTTGAGGATTTACTTAACTATTACACAGAAGTGGCTTAGAACAGTGCCTGGCATGTAATAAGCACTCAATGTCTGTAGCTATCAATCTTTCAAGATCCCCCAAGCCCACCCCTGAATTAGGCCTGATCTACAGAAAGCAGCCAACTTTCAGTGACCCAGCTTTTATCCTGTCCTTTTAGTTGACAGTAATTGATGCAGGCATAGTGTTTCTATTCTTTATAAATGACAGTTGGAGACGGCTTCATTATCCATACAGTGTTCTTGCAGAAAGACAACTATCTCTGACTATGGATATGTTTGCTTTCTGTTGACAAAAAATGAGTGATGTTACTGTGTTTTCTTTTTGCTTTTTTGTCAGGAAACCTAGAACATTAACCACTGCTTATCTTGAGTGCCCCAGAGTGTCTATTTCTTCCATTTCCTTCAAATGGATGTTTATCTTAGACTAGAGCTTCTTAATTTTTCAATGGCACCACTAAAAATAGCCACGAATAGTGACTGAGGGGAATTTGGACATTATAGTCTTAAGAGTTCAGAAGCCTGAATTCTCTTTCTAATTTTGTATTTTAACTTGAAAATGTATACATATTTTGAACTTCAGCCCTTTCCATATCTGTGTTTGTTTTAGTGTTCAGTCAGTGTTTTGAATTATCAATCTTTAAGTAGAACTGATGTTCCAGGAAGGCACACCTCTGAATTTATGACTCCTTGTGAAGCCAGTAGTGCTGTTCATCAAGGAATACTTGATGAACCCCTTCCAGACTCACAGTAGGACTGCGTGTCCCGGTCAGCCTGAAGTCAGGTGTGACCCTGTGACTAGCTTGGCCAACCGAAGCACATTAGCTCTGGGCACTGCGCCGTTTGCCTCACCGCTTTGCTGTGGAGAGGTAGAAGCTCGGGCTGAGAGGAAGCCTCTATCAGCCGGGTCCCCAAGTGACTGATGAGCCAAGTTCTTCTACTGGATTGGGCTGGACAGGCTGGGTGGACAAGAAGTAAATGCAGTTGTTAATAGCCACTGAGAGTTCAGGGCTATTTGTCATCACTGTATGATGCAGCCCATCCAGACACACACCTTCCTCATCCCCTTTAGTGCCCAAGTTTCTGAAGAGAAGCCTGTCCTCCATTTTGAAAGTGTGGCCTCCAGTATCTTGCCTAAAACAGTACATTTTGGAAGATCAGGAGTACAGATGAGAAGTGAAAAAGTTCAAATGCTGGATTCCCACTCCCCCATTTTCTGGAAAGATTATTTTTCTTACTCTTTAGAATATAGCAAATAGTGTGAGATTTGTGAGTCCTTCTCAGTCAGATTTAGTCTCAATATGTAGACTAAAATCAACTTATTATTTGTTAATTTTGGGGATGTATCACTCTTTAACAGTTATTTATTTACTAAATGCCCAGGGCTATGTACTGTATCTGAAAGTACGAATGATAAGTTTATGTTGAGCCATAAACCTTTGATTGGTGGATTTTGGTTGAAGTATCATGCCTAAATATAGTGGGCACTTGGTAAATGGTATGGTGAATGAGTATACTTTCATTAACCTAATAGTGAAAATTCACAGACCCTTCTTCACCTGTTTATATCTCACTTGGGCATTGATTTCATTTTGTCATTTTTTTTTTATAGCTTGCTGTTGTTATGTTAGTCCCTCTGACTGAAATACTAACTCTTTTATGCAGGAACTAGATCATTTCATCTCTGAGTCTTCCAGTGGGGATAAGCCTAATTTCTGCACACAGCAGGTGTTCAATAAATGCTTGCTAAATTGAATTGAGTTAGGTGATAAATTAGTGTTGTTTAGAAACCAAGGATACTGCAATGCGTCCTGACATTATAAATGGATTCCCTTTGCACTAACTCTAATTCTCAGCTAGAGCTCCTGTTTCTCTGGCAGAAACTTCTCACTGTGGTCATTACAGTCCCTGAGGCCTATTACACGGGCAAACTACAGCAGCAGTCTGACTTTTACTGTCTCCCTTTCTCCAGCAATCAAGTGAAAATGGCCCCAGCTCCTCATTTATGAAGTGCTACAGGATTCCTCTGACCCAGCTGGTAGGATCAAAGCAACTATCAGGAATTTGCATATGTCTAAAACATCTGAGGAACCAGTTGACCAATTTGCATAAAAAACTTGCCTTCCTGGAACTTCGGGAGAAAGTTAGGGGAAAGATAAATGAGAGATGTGGGAAAGGTAAGAGACCCAGAAACACCAGAATCCAGGTGCTTTGGTTGTCTATTGCCACATAACAAACCACCCTAAAACTTAGTGACTTAAAAAACCAAAATGTTATTGCCTTTCACAGCCTATGGGTTGCCTTGGCTCAGCTGGGTACTTTACATTTGGGTCTCTTATGTGGCTTTGTGTGATAGCAGCTAGGGCTGGAGTCAGCTGAGCGCTTGAGTGGGTTGGCCTCTGAGATGACTTCCCCACACACGTCTGGTACCTCAGCTGTATGGCTAGAATGGTTAGATGCTGGCCAGGTCTCTCTCCCCCATATGACTAGTTTGGACTTCCTCCTTGCATGGCAGTCTGAGAGAAGTAGGATTTCTCACATAGCATCTGGCTTCCCTTAGAGCAGGGCTTCTTGACCTTGGCGCTGTTGACATTCTGGGCTGCTTTGTTGTGGGGAGTTGTCCTGTGCACTGTAGGATGCTTAGCAGCATTCCTGGCCTCCATTCATTAGATGCCAGTAGTGTATCCGCCACCCCCACCCCCATGCTGTGACATTAAAAAACATCTCTAGACATTGCCAAATGTCACCTGGAAGCAAAATGATCTCGGGCTGAGAACCACTGCCTTAGAGTGAGTGTTGCAAGAAACCCAGGTGGAAGTTGCAGGGCTTCTTATGACCTAGCCTTGGAGGTTAGGCAGAGGTATTTGTGTTCTGCTGGTCCAAAGTGAGCCCTGGGGCCAGCCCAGATTCAAGGAGAGAGGACCGTACAAGAGCATAAGTACAGGGATACAGGCTTCGTTGGCCGGGGAGTCACCTTTGGAGACTAGGAGTTTGTTAACAGTTTACTCATGGAAACAATGTTCCAGGATTCTTCTTAGGCTTCTTGTCAGCTCCTTTTAATGATTCTCTGCTGTATGCTCACTTTGTCCCCATTTCTGTGAGAGGCACCGGATAAAACGACACGTAGGTCATGGTTCCTGTTCCTGAGAATATTGGGAGCCATTTGGGGAGACAGATTCAAAACCAGAGATTTTCAACACAACATGGTATATGATGGCACACAGAGAATGAGAGGTATGAAAGGAGCATGGGAGAGGGGTGCTTATTCTAACGTGGGAGTTCATACACGGCTTCCTGGAGGAGGTAGCACCTGAGCCGAGACTTGAAAGATGAGTGAATCAATCCAGCGGAGGAGATGTGGGAAAGGCGTTCCCAGCTGCAAGCACAGTGCAGTGGAGCAGGCGTGCACATGGGTCTGTGCAGTGTCTGTGTAAGCCTGTTGTGGGGATGGGGCGGGAGCTGACGCTGCTTGGAAGGGGAGGCGTAGAAAGTAGGCACCCTGTGCACCAGGCTAAAGAGCAAAGACTTGATGTTGTATCTGTTTCCTGGTTACTGATTTACCAATGCCCAGTCACCAGGAAATGAGTAAACAGCAGTGAGGTTTTCCTTTTAGGTCACCAGCAACCTGAGGTTACTGTGGAGGCAAAACTGAGCACTGTAAACCGGGAGTGACGTGATTCTCTACTTTGACGGGTGGAGAGGCCAGGAGGGCCATCTGGTGTGTCGGGTGCGTCCTAAGCGCCAAACCCTTTGACAGGGGCAAAACTGAGCACTGTAAACCGGGAGTGCCTTAATTCTCTACTTTGATGGGTGGAGAGGCCAGGAGGGCCATCTGGTGTGTCGGGTGCCTCCTAAGCGCCAAACGCTTTGACAGGGGCTTTGGAGACCTCCTGTCCGTCAGTCCCCATGACAGCTGTGTGAATGCATTCTAATCATTTGTAGAAGATGTCACTGAGAGTCTCAGACTTTAAGTGACTTGATCAATGTCTCATACTCAGTTGAAGAGCTAGGACTGTACCCAGATTTTCTAATGGAGATGTGTGTGTGTGTGTGTGTGTGTGTGTGTATTTAGTTGTTGAGTGTTGTCTAAAAAGAAAAAAAATTAAAAAGAGAAAAATAAAACTGAGCAACCTTGTGTGTTTTTGTTTTATGATTGAAGTGTTAGAAAATGCTGGCTTGTACACTATGGAGAACAGTATGGAAGTTACTTAAAAAACTAAAAATAGAATTACCATATGACCCAGCAGTCCTACTACTGGGCATATACCCAGAGAAAACCATAATTCAAAAAGACACATGTACCCCAGTGTTCATTGCAGCACCATTTACAATAGCCAGATCATGGAAGCAATCTAAACATCCACTGACAGATGAATGGATAAAGAAGATGTGGTACATATATACAATGGAATATTACTCAGCCATAAAAAGGAATGAAATTGGGTCATTTGTAGAGACATGGATGGACCTAGAGACTGTCATACAGAGTGAAGTAAGTCAAAGAGAAAAACAAATATTGTATATTAACGCATATTTTTGGAATCTAGAAAAATAGTACAGATGAACCGGTTTGCAAGACAGAAATAGAGACACAGATGTAGAGAACAAACGTATGGACGGAAACCAAGGGGGGAAAGGGGGAGTGGGATGAATTGGGAGATTGAGACCAACATATTTATGCTAATGTGTATGAAACAGATAACTAATGAGAACCTGCTGTATAGCACAGGGAACTCCACTTCCCTGTACAATAGAAACTACACAACATTGTAAAACAACTGTACCCCAATTAAAAAAAAAAAAAGAAAATGCTGGCTTGTAATTATTGCCTCAGTGTGCTGGGGCTCTGTTAGGTGCCTGGGAGTGTCCACATGTCCCTGTGGTTCTGGTGCCTTCCCTTCTTTTTATTTATGATTTTCTTTTTTAAAAAAATTTTATTGAAGTATTGTTGATTTACAGTGTTTAATTTCTGCTGTACAGCAAAGTGATTCAGTTATTCATATGTATATATTTTCATATTCTTTTCCATTATGGTTTATCACAGGATATTGAGTATAGTTCTCTGTGTTATGCAGTAGGACCTTGTTGTCTATCCATCCTATATATAATAGTTTGCATCTGCTAATCCCAATCCCCAATCCTTCCCTCCCCCACCCCACCTTGGCAACCACAAATCTATTCTCTATATCTGTAAGTCTGTTTCTGTTTCGTAGGTATGTTCATGTGTATCATATTTTAGATTCCACATATAAGTGAGAGCCTATGGTATTTGTCTTTTTCTTTCTGACTTACTTCACTTAGTATAATAATCTCTAGGTCCATCCATGTTGGTGCAAATGGCATTATTTTATTCTTTTTAATGGCTGAGTAATATTTCACTGTACACACACACACACACACACACACACACACACACACACCCACCCCCCACACACACAGACACATACACACCACATCATCTTTATCCATTCATCTGTCAGTGGACATTTAGGTTGTTTCCATGACTGGGTGTTGTAAATAGTGCTGCTGTGAACATAGGGGTGCATGTATCTTTTCAAATTATAGTTTTGTCTGTGTATATGCCCAGGAGTGAGATTGCTGGATCATATGTAGTGTCTTCCCTTTTTGCTTATTAGCTGCTGCCCACTTTAAGATTCTGAGGAGCAGCAGCCAGTCAGCAGGGGTGTTTCTAATATACTCAAAGGATAAGGTGGAGGATTTGGGCTCTCAGTTAAAGAAAGACTCTGAGCGGCCACCTGGCTAGACTTTGATTGAAATCCTTGTGCATTCATTCCCTGGGCGAAGCCACAAGCTACCAAGATGACCACGTTTGCTATTTAAAAAAAAGTACCCAACTTAATGAAGTCCAAGAGACAGTGTTTTTAATTGTGAAAATATGTCTCCATGGATCCGTGAAATCCATGAAACTACGTCTACTGTGGGACCCATGGCAAACCCACAGTAATAAATCTGCCCTTTGTTCCCAGGTTAAAGTTCCAACTTCTTTGCATGGTAAACTGAGCCTTTCCCAGTTTGAGCCCACCTTCCTTCTCCAACCTCATCTTCTGCTCTTACTGTTACTGAAATAACTGTTTTTCCCTCAAAAGCCCGTGCGTTGAGCCTTTTTGAAAAAAATTGTGGCGCCCTCTTCCTGTAATTCTGCTCCTTTCTCTTTTTTGTCTGGTGACTCCTACTCAGTCTTTGAGATCTTGATTATTTATTTGGCACACATCTGTGAGCACCTCCAAAGAGCAAACCCCTGTGTTATGTGGGGCAGGGGGACGAGTGATGAGTAGGACATAGTCCGTGACCTCAAAGAGACCACAAGCATTACTTTCTCTGTGAAAATACCTTTAATCCCTTTGATAATTCCCAAAGCATGCTCTTAGGGTCTTTAATATACCACTGATTACAGTACGTAGCAGTTATTTGTGTAAGTATCTAACTTCCTCATCAATCTGTGAGGGCAGAGACCACATCTGACTTGTTCATTGTTGCCCTTGTTCACAATATCTAGCTCATGTCTGGATCACAGTCAATACATATCTTAAAATAAATGAATAAATGAATGAGTGAGTGAATGGATAAGTAAATGCAGCTCCTTGGTGCTTAAGCTTATAAATCTTTACCAGCATATACCTCACAACAGTGGGTAGGGAGAACGATTTCCCTATTCTACATGGAAGTTCTCTGTGAAGATTTCTATATATGTATTTCACCTCTGAAATCTCTTAGTGGAAGAACAGGTTTTTGACACACAGCCAGCAAACCTGACAGAGTCAACTTGCTTTCTTTAAGAAGATTAATGAACAAGGACTTAAGAGAAGGGATGGGTGAACTGGTTACTAACAAGTAAGAACCAGCCATGAGCTCAGCCCTATTTCAGGAACAAACCAAACCAGGATCTTTAAGGTTGAGCTTGGCTTGGTTCAATTAATCCTTCTTCTCTTTGTACCTTAGCTGCTCCCACACCCACCACAGCCTCTCACTCATCTCTGTTGAATCATGAATCACGTGCCAGCAGCACCTCCACGTTCTGTCCGCTGTTGGATCTCGCTTTTTCTTCACTTTGCTGTCCTATGAGGACAGAGGGCTGGAGGTGGAGGGAGAGTCTTAGATAAATAAGCCATTTTGAGTCTTTCGGAGCGAAGGCAGGTCTGGGTGGGCTTTGTGATTCATGGTGAAAGGAAGATGTGGAGGAGGGAAGAGACATGGGTTGGATGGGAATCAGCGGAGAAGACAGGGAGGTTGGGACATCTTATGGGGGTGGGTGGGAAAAAGTGAGCCACCAGAGTCAGATAAGGAGTGGAAGGTCTTTGGCACATGAGTGAGGGATTGTAGGCAGAGTGGGGACACAGGTAGGTACAGTTTTCTTCTTCACGGGCAAATTTCTAGTTAACTTTTGGGATCCAAATTGAATGCCCCTTCCTAATGAAACCTTCTCTGGCTTTTCTGTTGTGCTCTGAAGTGCTAACACCCTTTGATTCCCTCCTCCACCACATCGTTTTGCACACTGGTTCATTCTTTCTCCGTTGCCCCTTCTTCTAGACTGTGAGCACACCAAGGGCTGAGGTCTGGCACACACTTACACTGACCATCTTTTCCTAACCCCAGATCGAGTCATGTGGCCTGACATGGTATACACTGCATGGTCTGAGTGAGGCATAGAGCATCTGAAATGAAGACCATCTTGGAAACTCTGGGACACATGGTGAAAACGTGCTTAAGACGCCTTGTGTACCAAGAGTTAGTGGAATTTAATAGTGTTCCTTTTATTGCCTTTCCCCCCAAATTCCTGGGTTTCTGCCTTTCCTAATATGAAGATGCATTTTGCTAAAATGATTCATTTTACAAAAGTCCTGCAGGCCAAACAAGAAGAGGCATGCAGTTAGCTTTCAAATGGAAATGCATGATCTGGAAATCTGGGGTTTCGGTTCCAGTTTAGTTTATAGGTTCAGCTAGTTGTTTCAAACCTCCTCTTGTAACCAGGATCTCAGACAGAAAAGTGAGGAGTGCCAACAGACCCAGCATGCAATTTTTAAGATCCTACTGGATGCCAGACACTTTTGCTTACATTATTCCATTTAGAACCATCCTAGGAGACAGGTAGGTATCAGCCACATATATTAAGCAGATGAAGAAATTGCTTGGCTTCTTGAGGGGCAGATGGGAGCTATGCAAGAATCATTCCGAGGCTAACCACCCACATCACAATCCAGACAGTCAGTAAAAACTAAAAAGAGCTCTTGTTTTTTGCGAATGTAGGGACGGCAGCTGCTCTTGCTGCCTTTGTAGTTAGGCTAGAGTCCCTTTTCTGGGACACTGGGGGGCAGTGTGGTACAGTGGTTTGAGCTTGGGATTTGGAATAAGGGAATTTGGGCGTGGGTTTGAGAGCTGTGTAGCCTTGAACAAATTAAGCAACCTCTCTGGGTCTCAATTTTCTTGTCTCAAAATGGGGATAATTGGGGCTTCCCTGATGGCGCAGTGGTTGAGAGTCCGCCTGCTGATGCAGGGGACACGGGTTCGTGCCCCAGTCTGGGAAGATCCCACATGCCGTGGAGTGGCTGGGCCCGTGAGCCATGGCCGCTGAGCCTGCACGTTCAGAGCCTGTGCTCCACAATGGGAGAGGCCACAACAGTGAGAGGCCCGTGTACCGCAAAAAAAAAAAAAAAAAAAAAAAAAAGGGATAATCACTGTAATACCCACCTCACTGGGCTGTTATGAGGATCAGGTGAAAATGGATGTGGGAAGTGTTTATTGTAAAGTATAAAGAGCTAAGTACATGATTTTAATGTTCTTGTAAGTGTGTGATTGCGGGTAGGGGCTCCTAAGGTCCTTTCTGACTAAAAATCATTATCCTCAAAACTTCCTTAACGATTAACATCCTTGACTCTGGAGATTCCTCTTGGTGTTCAAATACACTCTACAGGAGACCATTGCTCAAGTAAACATATATTCCCTGAGATGGAGGTGGGGAAGGGTACCCCAGTTATAAATAGGGGGGATCCATTTATCAATTTAATCTTATAACAGGAAAGCAGGTCCTTCAGGATCCAGGACAGGTGTATTTGGGAAGCAGGAAAGGAAAGTTACCAGGACTGGATGTTCTGGGACGCCAGGTGAACACAAGGGCTCTGGGGACTCCAGCTTTGGGGTCTGCACTTTGCTGAAAGGAGAAAGGCAAAATTGGAAAGTGATCTCTGGTCAACGGTGAGTATTGAAGATCAGAGAATCTTGGAATCTTGAGGCAGAGAGGAGCTTTCTTGTTCTCCTAGGCATCTCCATTGTTTCCTTGTCTTCAGCTATTTAAGCATTTTGCCATGTCTTCATGTGCCCTCTACTGTCTTCTTCTTGATGGTTTTCTTTACATCAGTTGACCGAGAAGTAAATTCAGCCTCATCTAAATCAAAGGTATCTGTGAGATCACCTTATAGCTATTAAAATAAAAAATATCTGTTCATGTGTCATCTATAATCACCCAGTGACCACCAGTTGTCCATGTGCTAACTTTGTTGAAAACTTGTTTTCCAAATGAACCACCCATCTGAAGATGGAGTCTGCTCTGCAGCATCTTCAGGAAGTAGTCACCCTGCATATGTTTGCACACCTCTAGTGACAGGGAGCTCACCTTTTCTCTTGAGACAGCAATGCCAGAAAGTTATTCTGTAGATCGTGCCCAAATTTTCTTACCTGTAATTCTACCCATTGGCTTTAACTCTTGGGTCACATAAACTATGTCTGTTGTCACTGCCCAAGGTCACCCTTTAAAAATCTGAAGCCAGCTCTCAGGTATCCCATACTTCAGTCAGGCTGGACACCCCCAGTTTAATCTAGTGTTCCTCTGATGACACCGTTGCAAGTGCCCATAGCATAGTTTGTCAACGTTCTTTCAAAAGACTCCAGTTTTGGAGTTACCTCTTAAAATATAACTTCCACCATGGAACATAATTCTCTAGGTGTGGTCTGGACAAGTAAGGTTGAATGTGACTGTCTCCTCTCTCATTCTAGATATGCTACCACTATAAATGCAGATTAAATAACGCCCTCTTAATAATGCACCTACCAAAGGTCAGTAGGTCCTCTGCAGGATGACTGTTTTTACAGCAGTGTGCAGAGTATCCACGCTCTTACCTGCCCGCCCCAAAGCCAGTAAAAGGCATGTGTGGGCTAATTGACTGCCATCCTGGGCAGCATTCTTTAAACCTTTTTGATCATGCAAGCATCTCTGTAAAAATATATTGAGCATGCATGTCTAATATATGCATGTTTATTTACTTATAAATAGTATAATGGACTCATACACATAGTACATGAAAAAATTGGAAATTTAAAATATGAGATAAACCAATCAGAAATAAAAATTCTAATATATTCACCCTCACCTTATTGGATTCTCTTGCATACCCCAGCTTGGGATGTTTACCCCCAGACTCAGAACCCTCAGTGTCTTCCTGCTAAACAAAGCAGATCTCTGGATGAAAGGATTGAACCCCCAGTTGTGGTCACCATGCTCTAATTCACTGTTTTTCAAACTTCTCGGATAATGACGGTGACATGTCTAGGTAAGCACTCAGAAGAATCAGAGTGAAGGAAAAGGGGTAATCTCTATCCCAGCATCCCCAATTACTACCCTTGTCTTGCTTTCTCAACACACACACCCCATCTTTCACTCTACATCCTTTATGCATTTTATCCTAAAAGACTAGAGATGTCTTTGGAATGCACAGAGGTGTGGTGACATGCTAAAGAGGCAATAGTGATTTTGGGTGCCAGAGAAAAGAGGAGAAATCTTTGAAATAAGATTCCTTCCAATGTAAAAACCTCAAGTGATAAATTGGAAGTGATCAGGCCTTGGCACGAGTTCAGAGGAACATGAACAAAGTGAGGGTGGGTGTAAAGTCACTCCAGGGGGAGAGGCTGGAGCTGCTGGATAGCTTTAACTGGAAGAAGAGAGGGCAGGGCAAGAGTGTATTTTCAGATGCTCCAAGAGAGTCAGGCAGAAGTGGCTTTCACCCTCTTTCCTGGGGCACTCGGGGATATATTCGGGAGGCCTAGTGGAAGCTATCTAAAGATCAGCTGGGCTGTAAGAGTTGGGTTCTCCAGTTCCTGGAGGAGTGTAAGCATGAGCTGGGCAAGTAGCTGATGGAAGGCTGCAGAGGCCCACTAGTCTAGAGAGCTGCTGAGTTCCTGTGAATCCCAGGATTCTGAGCATCTAAGAGTGAAATATGATTGGGAGGACTCCAGTTCCACCTGATCCCCACTGACTCCCTCATGGGCCTGGAGTTCTGACATCCCTGTTTCTGCTGGCACGGGGCTACCTCCTTTGGCGAGGTCAGAGCCTAATGAGGTAGGTTGATCTGGAGCACTTCTGGCATGGCAGAGAGCCCTGGGTGGACCAGCACCTGCCATAGTTGAGGCAGAGCTTGCTGGGTGTGCACAGGATTTGAAGGGAAGTGACACCCACATCGCCTTTTTGCCCTTGGTGAGCAAAAAATATGTCCTCTTCTGGACATCTTCCTCATCAGTTTCTCTCTAGAGTCATTAAGAAAGGTATGAGATCTGAAAACCTGGGGGTACCTCTTCTCTTTCCTGAAGGTAGGAAGAAAACATCGACACCATCCTTAGGCCAGTGTCACCTCCTGTTGCGCGGCCTTACATCTTACGGAGTGTAGGTCAACACAGTCTGCTAATTTTGCCTCAGAAATGGCTTGGGGATCCATTAGTCCCCTCTGTAACTTCTCTGTCTCAGGCCCTTGTCATCCCTCATGTGACAATGACAAGGGCCTCTTGTTCTTTGTTCTCTTGACCTCTATGCTCCCTCAGAGTGGTCAACCTGAAAAATGATCCAGTCACATCATTGCCCCTCTAAAAGATTCTGTGTTCTCTGCATGCAGGATAACAACCCAAACTCAGCCTGTTGCAGTTTGATGCCACACAATCTCTCCTACCTCCTCTCCATCCAAGAGCCCCTTCTCACTGCACCCTCAGTATACCCCTGCCATGGGGAATCCAGACTTCTACTTAGAGGGTTTTGGTTTCTCAGAATGCCCTTATCCATGTTTTCTGCTTGGAAAACTCCTAATCTTGAGACCTTCTCAAATGTCACATTTTCTTTGAAATCTTCTGACTCACCCAGGCAGAGTGAGAGTCTCCTACTTGGCTCTCGGAGTCCTTTGCGCCAGACTCTACTGTGTTGCCCTTTTTTGAGTCCACCTCTGTGGCTCATGTGTATGCTCACCAACCACAGGGACAGAGCTGTGCTTCATCTGTGCCCAGGAAATATTAGTCAAATGAATGAATAATCAAATTCCCTAGCCTATAATTCATTGACCTGCTGACCATCCCATAAAGAAGCATGATAGTGGCTTGCCCATTAAAAGTCAGCTGAATGGCCTCTCATTTTCTTCAGAACTATTGGGTCTGTAGCAGAGAGAGTACTGTGTAAGTTCGCTAAGGGCTACTGTAACAAAATATCATAAACTGGGTGACTTAAACAACAGAAATTTATTGTGTCACAGTTCTGGAGACTAGAAGTGTCTGTAATCAAGGTATCGGCAAGGTGGGTTCCTTCTAAGGGTTGTGAGAGAGAATCTGTTCCATGCCTCTCTCCTAGCTTCTGGTGGTGTGTTGGCAACATTTGGCCTATAGAAGCATCACCTCAGTCTCTGCCTTCATCTTCATGTGGTGTTCTCCCAGTGTGTGTATCTGTGTCCAAATTTTCTTCTTTTATAAGGACACTAGTTATATTGAGTTAAGGCCCATATTAACTTGATTACCTCTGTAAAGACCCAAATAAGGTCACACTGAGGTACTGAGGTGCATATGGGGACATAATTTAACTCTTAACAGGTACCAAGTCCTTGGGAATATGATTGTTTTCTCTCTCAGCATCCCTTTCCACATGTGCAGAATGGGAGACTGAACTAGATAGATAAACCCTGAGGCCTCATTTATAATAAATTCATACATTCATTCAACAAATAGTAATTGACTGCATACTATGTGCCAGACACTGGAATTTGTGCTCAGTAAGCAGAGTTCTCTCAATGGTTTGTGCCCTTCCTGCTGAGCGAGACATAGTGAAGTGTCCATGACATATCTATGGTCGGCATCTTCAATGCAGCTTGTGTCATTCGATTGGGAATCTGCCTCATCAGCTGTTTGAATATTGGTTTCACAATCTGAAGAATAGACCTGTGGTTGCCAAGTTTAAATCTTAGGCATAATCTGGTTATGAAATCAATTTGGAAACATTTTGAGTGAGCTGCATTGCTCAGTCATTCTCCAATCCCATGTTTCTGGCTTCAGGAGGTGCTGGCACCATCTATTTGTAAAGGAAGTCGTAGCACACACCTCCTAAGAGCTATGTTGTTGAGAACTGAGCCTCTTTCTATAGGCACATAACATAGCCAGGTATCCACAGACAGAGACCTAGGATTGGGCACCTCCTGGGGTGGTGGGTGAGCCAGGCTCCCTGGGATTATTCCCTGGGCCTTGCCTCTTCCCTCATTGAGACCACCAGAACTGTGTTCATAGTTCAAAAAGTCCCCATAGAGCCAGTGCTCACCATGTTCTCTGGGGTCTGTGCTATGCACCTTAAATGCTTTATCTCATTTAATCTTTGCTATAGTCTTGTGAGGTCAGAACTATTACTGTGACCATTATGAGAAACTCAGTTGCTACGTCTTGAACCAACTTGCCTGAGGTCTGGTAGTTAGTAAGGGGCAGAGCAGGCTCTCAAATGCAGGTCTGTCTGACCCTAACGTGGGGTTTTTTACCTTCTGCTCTCTTGCCATCTCTTAACACATGGATCTGATCACGTCAGTCTCTTGCTAAAAACCGTTTATAGCTCCCTGTTGCCTACAGTGATGGCATCTTACCAGAGATAGGAGAACACTGTGATGCTGAATGTAAAATTTTGTATTTGTGTGTGTGTTTGTGTATGTGAGTGTATTTTCTGGGGAGAGGATTCAGATCTTGGCCAGATTCTCAAAGGGTCCCTGACTTCACAGACTAAAGTACACATGCCTTAGAGAGTCAGTCAAGAGTCATCACTATCAGAGCTTCTGATTTCTCACTGGGGTTATTTCCTTCCACTTCTTGTTCAGATCTGTTGTTCTGAACTTCTAACAACTTTCTGGAAGGTTCCTTGCACTCTCACACCTTCAGGTCTGTGTTCATGTGGTTTCCTCTCTTGGTACTGCCTGCTATCCTCTTCCTCACCAGAGAAATTCCAGCTCATCCTTCAAAGTTTAGCTTGGATGCCACTTACATGAAACTATCCTCAATCCGCCCCCTGCTTTGGGCTTGTGTGAGTTTTATTCCCACTATGTATATAGAACTCATGACATTGACTGGGGGCTAACATGGTTTTTGAGCCATTGGAGAGCCCAGCGTCCTCTTCATTCTGTACTGCCTGGTAGAGGGCCTGGCCCAGGGTGAACATGCAGGAATCATCTGTTGGAGTTTAGAAATCAATAAGAGTCGTTTAACTTTATCTGGGTCCCATAATCTAAGGGACACATTTTTAGACTCTAGCCTTGGAGAGCAGGACTAACTCCCATCTTTTAGGCTATGTGTGTTCTCCCAGATCTCACTTTCCTGGAATGTTTGATTTGGGGAAACAAATTTGTGAAATAATAAGCCCTGTTATGCTTCTACTGGACAGAATAGAAAGAAAGCTGGACAAACTGGGAGCAGCCTCTGTGTAGTGACTGGTAGTTTTCAGAGTCACAGTGGTCAGATTTAATAGTGAGGACTTGCTCCATTCATCTCTCTGTTGCCTGCCATCTAACCATTCATCCACTCCGTGAAATGTCTTCCTTATTAAGATTTTCTTTCTTTCCCCTTTCTCTCCTCTTCTCTTCCCTTGTCCTGCCTTGCTTCACCTTCCCTTCTGTTCTCTTTCCTTTACATATTCGTAACCAAACTGTTTAGACTTGAATCTTGGTTCAGACATTTACTAAATCTAAACCTCAGTTTCTTCATCTGTAAAATGGGGAATAATAATAATATCTCATTAGAGGATGTTATAAGGAGTTAATTAAATGAGTTAATATATGTGAAACTCTCAAAATTGTGTTCAGTCAACCTTAATGACTCTTGGTTTTCTCAACGACATCTTTGTTTTTCTTAAAAACTTGCTTTTCTCTTGCTGTCTATCTCCTCTTTCACTCTCGCATGCTCCCTCCCTCTCTCTCTCTCTCTCTCTCTCTCTCTCTCTCTCTCTCTCTCTGAGTCTTATTTACTCAGTCCCTTTTTCTCAATCTCAGTCTTTCTCTCTCTTCCCCTCCTTCTGGGACCCAGTTCTAGGAGTTCACAGGCCTCTGTCTTCCCCTGCCTGACTTACTACATGGGAGGCTGGTGCTGGGCAGGCAGGAGGGTCTCAAGCACCTGCTCTGGGCCTGTGAGGCCTACAGTCTTCCCTAGGAGACCCAAGTACTCAGAGCCTTTAGGAGCTGCCTGGGCCTTTGTGTTATCTCCACCTTGGCCTAATGATTCTTTTCCCCAGAACCCCTGAGCAGCCCTGCTGTGAGCTCAGCCTAGGGGCTCCTGCACTGGGCAGCAGTGGGTGGGTGGTTGGCTGGGGGACCCTTCCTCCCCTTCCTTCCTCTCCTGCACAAGGTGAGGGAGACCATAAACCTTTCATTCGTGCTTCATCTTAGAAGCTTCTGTACACTGAGGGTAAGAGTAAGTTTTCTTGGGTCCTCTCTCTTCATACCTGAGCCACGAGTAAGGCTTATACCAATTTTTGGCTTACTCTGTTAAGCCAGAGGAGGTTCCTGCTGGCACACAAGATGGAGAGCAGAAAGCCCCCTTCCGTCAACTGCTGCTCACTGGTGGCCTCACCGTGGAGGCTCTGTCAGCTCTTCCACCTCCTCTTCTTTTTTTTTTTGCGCTACACGGGCCTCTCACTGTTGTGGTCTCTCCCGTTGCAGAGCACAGGCTCCGGACGCACAGGCCCAGCGGCCATGGCTCACGGGCCCAGCCACTCCGCGGCATGTGGGATCTTCCCGGACTGGGGCACGAACCCGTGTCCCCTGCATCGGCAGGCGGACTCTCAACCACTGCGCCACCAGGGAAGCCCCACCTCCTCTTCTTTTATCAGGGCCCTCCTGTAGCCACTGAGCGTCTTTACTTTCATTATATATGAAAGCTCCCACTTTAATAGATCATGTTATTCATATAAGAAAGTGCATGAGCAAAACCCAAACAATACATCCACGTATTCAGAGGGGATTTTATTCCTTGAGAGCTGAAAAATGATATGAAATCTCTGTTTTTACCTTGTTTTTGGATAATGTAATTTCAGCATGAAGAATATGTTTTTAATGTTTTATTCTTCTTCCTAAGTAAATATACAGTCTGGCTTAAGTCCATCAAGTGTCCAAATGAAACAAAAATCTGCCACTAAGTTTTTCCAGTTGAGCAAAATCTCTGTGATCTGAGCTGCTAATTGTTAGTGTCAGCTGGTTGACGTTCCTGTTTTCCAGGAAGGCTGGGTAGGGGGCAGCACTTCACTGTGTCCTCCCCATTCCCACCCCACTAGTCTCATTTCTAATTTTGCCCTTGGGGCAGCTCCTAGGAGGCCTGTCTCTCCTGCATTTCTTTCTCAGCCTTTTCTGTACAGAGTCCTCTAGCACAGAGGGAGGTGCTTCCAGAGAGATTTGACTTCCCTGAAGGAAGCTCTACTCCACAGCCCACTAGGTGGGGAACTGGCTTTTAGAGTTAGGGTCCTGCTTGCAGAATTTTTGCGGACATGCAGGTTATTGAGTGGGGGGACCCTTTCCTAGCCTGGGGGGCAGGTTGCAGGCTGGTTCAGGGGTTCCTAGGACACAGAGGGCTCTGGGCAACCTCTCAGGCTAGTTGGGATTTATTCCTTTCCTTATTCATTCAGCAGATATTAAGTGAGTTCCAGGTACCATGCTGAGCCCTGGGGAAACCAGAGTGAATGGGACGTTGGCTCATTCTCAAGGGGCACAGATTCAGGTAAGAGAAATAAAAATGTGTTTCTGTCATTTTTTTCATCCAGCATAACTCCAGTGCCTGCTAAATATTTGTTCTGGGTTAGCCTGCTCATGTTAATGACATGATATGACTCGACTTGCATATCTGTCAGGAATAAGCATTTGTTTCTCATTCCCTCATGGGTTTCTCATCAAATGTGGCCACAAATTCCCATTGCTCCCCAGAGAAGAATTTAAATTCTGCAAGAGCAAAAACTGTGTCAGTTTTATTTACAACTATACACCCAGTATCTAGTAGCAAGTTTATTAAAGGATAGATACTCAGTAACTATTTGTTGAATAAATGAATGAAAGGGAAGGTGAACGGAAGATGGTCTACAGCAGCGTTTCTCAAACTTTAACATAAGAATCATGTGAAGAGCTTGTTAAAATATAGATTCCCACCCCAAAGACTCTGATCCAGTAGGTCTGGGGTGGAGCCTGAGTCTTTACTTTCTAAGCTCCCCGGTGATGCTGATACTGCTGGTGTAAGGGCCACACTTTGTGCAGTGAGGGCATATGGAGTCTTCTTCCCTCTCACAGATCAATGACAAGACGTGACACTGGATCCTGGGTTTGGCCCTCCCCACCTTCTTAGCAGGGGCCCCAGGGTGTCATACAGGATCATTCCAAGCATTTGGGATTCTGTATAGGTGTATGATAACATAGCCATGATGCAGGTGTTTGAGCCAACCAGTGGAATTATGAATGTGAGCCTTCAGTCGTCAGCTCATTAAGTGAAATACAGGGCTATGAAAACATCTCTGCTTGTGAAACCCTTTTGTCTCTCATGAGGATCATGGTCCCATCTTATGTGATCAGCTTCTTCAAGGAGAAGGACCTGCTCTTGCGGCAGTTTGGGTTTTTACTTATTCCTCATCACTGTGTATTCGTGCTGAGTAAGTTCTAATTGTCTTTGACGCCCCCCACCCACCCCAGGGCTGTCAAATGGGGTTTACTAACCTCTCTCTCCAAACCGTTGAAGGATGCACTGACTAGGCAAGGGGCAGCTCTCAACCCACCCTCCCTGAAATTCTGAATGAGAGATCCGACTCAATCTCAGTGAGACTCTGTGATCTCGTCCCTTTCCACAAATCTTTGGAGCCTGGTGTCCCTGACCAGACTAACTGCAGACTTCACCCCTCAGACGTACATCTGCAGTCACTGTCGAAAGCTATCTGTCATCTGTTAGATGAAATAAGCACCGTGGTGACGGGGAAAGCGTTTTGGAGTCTTTCAGGATCCCTTTGGGTGTTTCCTCCCCCATGACCTGGGCTGGGTTAAGTGCCTCACCGCTGAGCACATGCAGCCCCAGCACTTCTCTGCCCTTCTGCCATAGCACACGTCATGAAACCGCCAGGCCACGTGCCTGCCTCCTTCATTGGATTTGGAGTTCCTTGAGCACAAGGATTGTCTCGTTTCCTCCTTAGCCGAGGAGCCCAGACCAGGGCTTGCTGCGTGGTGGCCACTCACTGATGGTTATTGAGCCCATGAGGAATCATGTTCACATACTAGCTGGGCTGCTTGCTTATTGTGTGATCTGTTAGTCACTTCTTGGAGCCTCACTTTCTTTTTCTGAAAAATGGGGATGAGAATACATTTGGGAAGGTTGGCTTTCTCTGTGCCAGGCCTGATTCTACATGCTTCATGTGTGATGTCTCACTTAACCCTCATAACTACCCTATGTGTGGGTATTACCATTACCTATTTTCAGTTAAGGACACTGAGGAACAGAGAACTTATGGAATTTTTCTAAGGTTATCTGATAAATGGGATAAAGGGTGGGTCAGGATTTGGAGTCTGGCTGTCTGATTCCAGAGCCTGCAAAATAGCCACTATAGTAATCATTCTCAACTTGGGGTTAATCTGTCTCCCAGGGGTTGGCAATGCTGGAGACAATTCGGGTTGTCACAGGTGGCAAGAGGAAGTGCTGCTGGCCTCTGGTGAGCAGAGGCCAGGGATCTACTAAACATCCTACGATGCATAGGACAGTCCCCACAATAAAGAACTGTCCTGTCCAAAATGTCAGTGGTGCCTCAGTTGAGGAGCCGTGCATTACACTGTACTGCCTCAGTGAGATCAAGTGTGCTAAGAGCCAGGCCCAGAGCAGGCCCACAATAAATGGCACTTCGTTCTCAAAGTTCACAGGTTGCAGCTCAGAGAAGAAAAGTCACTCAGTCTTCAGTTTCCTTCAGCAGCTCAGGTTTTAGTCTTAATGGTTCCCGGCTGCTTGGCATCTCTATCTCGGGAGTTCCTGTCTTTGTGAGATGTGCTGACAGTTGTCAAGAGTTGGGACAAAACTTTCCTTGGGAGAAGTCCAACTTCCCTGAGACCTGGCAAGTTCAGACATTGCACACAGAATGTGCCTTCCCAAAAAGCCTCCTGGCCTCTGACCTCATGGCACGGTCGACTCTGGGGATGGCTGGGTTTTGTGCATGAAGCTTCTCCTTTCAAGGGAGCTGACATTTCTCACCGTTTGTATGGGAGGCCTTGTGGGGTACTTGCCACTATCACTGAGGTCTTGACATGGACACTAGCATGGTTCTGGCCCTTGAAAATGTATGAGTCAAGGAGAACATGACAGATGACCTGTTAGCTAGTGCAGCAAAAACACCCCACACGCTGGGCACTTCAGAAGGGAAGCTTTGAGACCATGGCTTTACCACTGACCCACCATGTGACCTTGGGCAAGTGCCTGGAACTGACTTCTTTCATTGTTAGCATGAGGGCCTCTGTCCTGCCTTATGTAGCTCCATGGAATGACCTTTGGGCAAGTTGGATTCAGGGGGTCTTATGTATAAGAGAGAACCAGAAGAACAGGAAGGTAATGACAAATTGGAAGGGTGCTGCTGTACATACAGAGGGCACAATTGTTTAGCATTTGGGGTTTTGTTTCCTTGTAAACTCATATTCCTTCATGCTTCAGCAATGTAGAGTTAAGTCAAAACAGTGTTTTCAGCAGTAAAGGACCATTGAATTTTTGTTGAAAGCTTGCTCACAGCCTTGCCTGGGTCCTGGTACCCAGTGTGACATTTTCTAGCCATGAGCTCAAGGAAGTTTTACTTAAAATGTTGGCCAACAGGAGGCAGCATAAATTGACTCTGGAGAACCAGTGGCAGACAATGAGCTAGTATATCCACCCTGGCACAGGAGCAGAAACAGCTGGCTTCTCTGAGGCCTAAGGAAAAAATTGATTTCAGTTAGAATGTTACCTGGGATTTATGATCTGAGGGGAATTTGTTCCTTCTTAAAGCTGACATCATGTGTGTATACGTATCTCCAAACTCATCAAGTTGTATATATTAAATATGAGCAACTTTCTCTATGTCAATCATACCTTGAGAAAATGGTTAAAAAAAAGTTGACAGACATAGGGCTCCAGATGGAAGAGTCTGTTGCCTTTCTGGGGGTGGGTGGGTAGGTGGGTGAGGGAGTCCATAAGGGGACTTTTCACTCCGTGTGCTCCACATGATAAGAGGATATTTGAAGAACTCTGAAGAATTGGCAGTTTACACTTCTCATCAGCACTGACATGGTTCAGGGGTTTGAATTTCATGAATAGAATTGACAACTTGGTCAGGGTGTGCTGCTAGTATTACAGGTGTGACTGCTGCCTTCTATGCTGCAAATCTGGAAACTTCTTGGATAAAATGTAAGAGGCCAGTAGAGCCAATGACAAAGTCCTTCCCTGGGTCTCCTTTTCTGAACCAAGTTTGTCACCTAAACTGGTCCCAGAAGCCATAGGTGAGATGGCACCAGTCATACCACACTAACGAAAGGAGCAGCCTCTAACTCAACCACTGACTGCAGGCAGAGAGCTCCCTCCCATCTGCAGGAGTTCAGTGGGTGCAGACCCACCCCCGTTGCTCAGGTGTGGAGGCTTCCCCTCACATTCTAGTTGCAGAGTTGACTTGCAAAATGCCAAATTGAAAGGCTATAGATGTTCAAAAGTGGGATGAAGTCCAGGTCAGCTAATAGAATTCATACCACGTTTTATCAGATAAACTTGGCTGTACATGGCATTTTGGAGTCCTCTAAGCATATTTAGAGAGTTCCAAGTTGGATGCCTCATGGTGCTGTGGTATTTTCAGCAGGCATTATCAGTGCCCTGAAATAAGATAACAATAAAAATAGTAGCATTTATAGCACTCATTGTATACCAGCACCATACAGGGTCTTTTATTTATAATTCTTTTAAAACCTGAAAAATTAATATTATTTGCCCTTTGTTGCATGTGAGAAGAATACCTAGAGCAGTTAACTGACTGCAGATGATTAGTTAGTGGTAAAGCTAGAATTAGAACTTAGGTTTCCATGTCTTCAAGAAAAACACATGCTTTCTGTCATTATCTTCAGATGAAACCTGTGTAGTTAGGGAAAGGCTAAGCTGTAACACAGTAACCCCAGTACACAGTGGGTTAAATAATATGGGATCTTATTTCTCTTTTACATAAGTCCTGTTGTAAGTGGATGGCCTGGGAAGGCTGGGCAGCTCTGAGAGGTCATTCAGGGACCTAGGTTCTTCCTTTATTGTTGCTCCACCATCTCTTAGAATGTTTTCCTCATCTACATAGTCAGTTTCTTGCCAACAACGTGTCCATGTTCTAACCCTTGGGAAGGGAGAAAGAAACTGATTGGAAGGCAAGCAATTTACTGTGAAGAAAGTGACCAGAAGTTGTACACATCATTTCTTACCCACACACCATTAGATAACCGTAGTTACATGGGCACACCTAGCTGCAAGAGAGTCTGGGGAATGTGTTTCTGGTGGAGTGGAGGTGTGTTCTGCTAAAACTCAGGGTGGAGGTGTGTGTACGAGTGCGTGTGTTTGTCCTAATACTAAATAGAAAGAAAGAATGGATTTTTGGAGATATTTAACAGTTGCTGATATATACCCTTCCATAAAGTTGAAAACATATCCTTCTTTCTTTAGAAAAAAGTGAAGGCACTTGAAAATTTAATCTGACAAGGCATGACCCAGTCACGCCTACCCACTGAGTTGGTGCTAATGCTAATGTGAGATGAGACTTTGGGGCAATGGCCTGGATCGAGTGAATCAGGCATTGAGCATTGCTCCTTGCTGATCTTGCTTGGGGGAAGGTCTCAGGAAATTCTGACCTTGGCCAGGCTTGTCAGGAGCTGGTCCCTGATCACTCTCCACAAATACTTGGATCATCACTTAGTACTCAGGATCACTCCAGGTTGAGAACTTTCTTTGGAATTCCTACTGTCCCTGGAAAATTCTTTGCTCTTTAAATTCTAGAGTTAGGATGGTAGGATTAATTTAGGAAAATGGTGCTGAAAGTTGTCTGGATGTTCTGCTCACTTCATTTCCGCTACTTTTTCAGTGAAGACAAAGGAATTAAACAATTCCAGTGTCACTCTCTAGCTATGGGCGCTCTTTAATGATGGAATGACCTGGAATCCTTTCTGGGGACAAACATGTGCCTGAGGTTGGGGTCACCACATTTCCCACTCACACCCCTTCCTTTTGTACTCTTTTCTTCAGCTGTACTGCATGAACAAAAAACGTTTGGTTCCAAGAAACCTGAGTTTGTTTTGTGCCACTTTTTCTTTTCATAAATTGTTACCTCTCCTAAACCCCACTGCCTCTACCCTCAGTTCCCACACACCTCCCTGCAATATCTAACCAACTTCTTATCCATTAAATCTCATTGCAATCTCACTTCCTCTGGGGTGCCTTCCCTCACTCCCTGGTCTGATTCAAGGGCTTCTTGCCTGTGATCCCAACAACCTTTGTACTTCTCTCTCTCTTTGTAGTGTGGAGCAGTTGTTGAAAACTGAGTTTGAGTCAGGGCTTTGCCTCTTTACTGGCTGTACAACTTGGCAAGTTTCTTCCTCTTGCCAAATCTCAGTTTATCGGTAAAGTGTGATAGTAAAGTACCTGTATTATAGGACTGCTCTGAGGATCCAGTGAGATATTGCCTATAAGTTGCTTGGCACAGTCTCTGGCACATGGAAGGCACTCAGTAAACATTTCGCTGCCTGGCATCTGAAATCCATTCTCATATTTGGAAGATTCCCTCAGGATGAGTCCTGGAAGGACTGCATCCACCTGTGTCCACTTTCAAAGCTGAAAGGCCAGCTGCTGCTTTCCCCTCCCCATTGGGACCCAGGGCTTGAGCACAGCTTATCGGATGCCCCAGCCTGATAGTCAGTGTTGCATCTCCCTGCACTACCTGAGGGGTTTATCCTGTTCAACTTGGCAGCAGCAAGAACAGCCTGTTCTCCAGAGTAGCCAGGGAAACAGGACCAGCCACGGTGTCCTCACCAGATCTTTCTTCCCTGTGGTGGGATTTTGGCTGTGGTCCTATTGTGTGACCTTTCTTAGTTCCTGCCCATTTTTGGCATCTTGTCCTCCAAGCTTTCCAGAAATTCTGTGAGGAGTATTTTCCCTCCAATAAATTTCTTTTCTGCTTAAGTAAACCAGAGTTGGTGTCTGATGCTTACAACCAGGAGCTTGATCAGCAGAGTTAACTTTTATTATTATTGTTGTGTTGTTATTGCCCTCATCACAGTGTATTGCAGTCACTGAGTTACCTTCCTCCCTCCTGGACTGTGAACCCAGCTGTTGAACAGTCCACAGCACAGCACTGAGCTCCGAATATACTTACTGAATGAGTGTATGACATCTAATGATGGATGGGAAATGAATGATTGAATGAGTAGATGAATGAAATATTTGTCAGTGCTTATGATGATTCACAGTGCATATGATGATTGCACCTAATTTGGAGTTGAGGTAACCTGCAGGATGGTGACATGAGCAGAGCTCAGATAATGCACTGTCACTTCTACTATATATTTTAATATTAGAAGGCCTAAATGACCTGCCTTTTCAGGCTGAAAAAAATGTATTGAACACAGATAGTTGTGGGGGCTCCCAGGTTGACACACTTCTTACATTCTGGGTGCAAGACATCCTTACAGCATCCTGATTGTAGCAGGGGCTCCCCAGGAATGACCCTAACCAGGTGTCTGATGTTTTGCCCCTTGTAATGTGTGTAAATGCACATTCCTTTACTTAATTCTCACAAAAGTGCTGACTGATAGGTACTGCTATCCCCATTTTACAGATGAGGAAACAGTTTCAAAGAGGATAAGTAGCTTATAGAAGGTGACTCACCCAGGAAATAGCAGAGGTATGTCTCAAATTAGGCCCTAATCTCCAAATACTATGCTCTCTCTGTTTTACCTCTCCACCCAGGGAGTAGTAAACTGTCAATGAGGTTTATTTACTGAGGGTGCTTTTTTAAATGAGGAAGTTAAATTATTCTCATTAGAGGCACTAATCACATTATCTTGGGCACTCTGTTGGCAACGTACCAGGAGGATTTACATATGTCACAGCCTTGGAGCTATGCTTGATGTTTTGGAACTTATTCTGATCATTGGAAAACCACAGAAGATTGTGGTACATATTATGATTTGCAATGTTAATCAACCAAACCAAACTAATTTTCAGTGGTAATAAACCAAGAAGCCTTGGCCAAGAATCCATATGGATTTTGTAGGACACGTCCCCAAGATGTGTCTGAATATTTGTCTCCCTCTCGTATTGGCTCAAAGTGCCCCTATTTTATTTCTGATATTAGCCATACTCACATCTCTGTGTCCCTTGTGGGGAACATGAAGATTCTGGATCCCATCATGCCTGATAATAATGGGCTTATATCACAGTGGAGCTGTTTGCAGACAGGAAGTTCTTCAGAACTGTCTCCATTTTCTTTCATAGCCTTGGGCTGGTGGGCAACCTGAGAGGAGGTATAAATAGCCAAGGATGTTTTAAGGAGAATTGTTGGATGAAATCGTACACCTCCAAAGTGTATAATTCCTTGACATTGATAATGCTATTTTGATTAACAGGAAGCATTTATTTTGGCTCTTGGCTCATTTGTTTTTGGCAGAAGAACAAGACGGATGGCATTTTACAGATTCCATTTTACATTTTGTTGAGGAAAGTATAAACTTTTTTTTTTTTTAGTTTAATTTTGGCTGTGTTGGGTCTTTGTTGCTGTGCACGGGCTTCCTCTAGTTGTGGCGAGTGGGGGCTACTCTTCATTGCGGTGTGGGGGCTTCTCATTACGGTGGCTTCTCTTGTTGTGGAGCACGGGCTCTAGGGCACGTGGGCTTCAGTAGTTGTGGTGCACGGGCTCAGTAGTTGTGGCTTGCGGGCTCTAGAGCGCAGGCTCAGTAGTTGTGGCACACGGGCTTAGTTGCTCCACGGCATGTGAGAACTTCCCAGACCAGGGATCGAACCCATGTCCCCTGCATTGCGAGGCGGATTCTTAACCACTGTGCCACCAGGGAAGTCCCAAAAGTATAAACCTTTTATTAGGGTAAATGACAGTTTTGTTCATTCACTTTGTCATCATTTGAATGTATTTAAATATTCTTCATAACACCTTCCACTATGTGATAGTATCACGTGGATGTATTTGTTTATCTATTTATCATCTGTCTCTTACATCTAGAAGTGAACTCCGAAAGAGCAGAGCCCTTCTCTTTTCTGTTTAACACAGGTTCGCAGCACCTAGGGCAGTCCCTGGCACCTGGTAGGGACTTGATAAATATTGGTTGAATGAGTGAACTAATGAAGTAAAGTAAATTATTGAATGGGGCTGGGATCTTAATACTCAATCTCAGTATACTGGTAGAAATATGTTGAAAGAAATACTAAAAAAAGACTGAGAAAATGACGGAAAGTTGATTAAATGAGCAAAATTTATTCTAATTCTGTCATCATCTTCATCAGAGCCATGTTTCCTTATCTGTAAATTGGGAATAATGGTATTTGCCTGGCAGGTTTTGGGGAGGATTAAAGTTAATTCATGTGCATGTGGGTGGCATGTAGCTAGGTGCTCAATGAATATTAAGAGAGAGTTAACAGTAGCGGCACAAGAAAGTAAGAGGAGTATCAATCCTCCAAAGACTGAAAATGACATTTTTAAGGGAATTCTGCTTCCAAGCCTCAAATTTTATTTTAATTTATATTTGCATGTTTCTTCATAGTTTTCAGAGCTCTTTTTCCATACTTTATTTCACCAAATTCTCACTCCATAATCTCGCCTAGTGGTTACAGTTAGTCCTGTTTCACAGATGGGAGTCAGAGGTTGGGCCTGGATTTAAGTTTGGAGATACCCAAACTTTCCCTTCAGGAGCTTCCGAGCAAGCTTTTCCTCTGTTCATGGATCCCTCCTCTTGCCTGCCTAGCCAGGCTTGCCTTTCCAGTCAACTGTTGTGTCATTTTTGTGGAATTCAGACCAGCAGCCCCTTGAGGGCAGGGACTGTCTTTATTGTTTTATTTGCAAAATCCCAGATGCAGTTTGATTGCTTATGTGTTTATTAGCAACAGGGGTTATACAAAGACATTGTGTACCTGGTTTGTTTATGTTCTGTTTAAGCAAATATAGTCACTTTTATTTTCTTCTCTCCCCCCCCAACTCCCTGCCCCCTTCTTCTTGCAATCTGAACACCCTCTGTGTCAACCAGTGGGCTCTGTGGGAAAGGAAATCAGGTAGGATGGGAATGTCTGCTCCCTGTTCCCCTGTCTCTTGTCTCTCCCCTGGATTTTGCCTGTCTTCCCTGCATCTCAGTTACAAAACACCAGATTTAAGCCTAGCCTACTACATGTACAATCATCAGAAAGACAATGCTGTTGATTATAGATTGAAAATGCAAATAGCTGGGAGTAGAGAACCTTCAGGCTGAAAGAGAGCAAAGGAGACCGAAAGATGGAACTCCCTCCCTTCTCAGTTTAACCAGTGATAGATGAAGGTCGTGTCCTGCTGTTCCCTCTCTAGCTTGCTGGACTGATGGTCATTCTTATCATTCCTGGACACTTGTGGTGAGTTGCAGCTCATTCAGGAAGAGAGTTCAGGATGGTAGTTAAGGGTGTGTTTTTTAGAGTTTTTTTAGAATTTGTTTGAGAGAATAGTATGTACAGAAAATACAGAGTGTGGAAAATACACGGGCTATGTGATATCAGATGAATGGTCAGACGAAGCTAAAACTACAAAGACAGGGAGTCTCTTCCTTCAAACTATATAATCTAAGATTGTAAATTGCACTGAGCTAAACAAATTACATGTCATAGATTATTTCCCCAAGTGATTCAAGAGTAAATTCTAGGTATTATACATAGATGCTTAGATAAAACTCATTTGATGACAGGAGAGCATTTAGAAACAAAACCCAAAATAAGTTCCTGGTAGAGTCAGGAAGATAGTATATAGGTATGTTTCAAAAAGTGAAGCACTTTGTCAAGAGACTTAGTAGTGACTGAGGAAAATTATAGTATTATCACACAATAATCAAAGGAGGGAATTCACATAATAGGAAGGATCATTTGTAAGAGTTATGATTTTTATTGGAGTATAAGTCCTTTACAGTGTTGTGTTAGTTTCTGCTGTACAACGAAGTGAATCAGCTATATGTATATATGTATCCCCTCCCTCTTGGGCCTCCCTCCCATCCCCGCCCCCCCCATTCCACCCATCTAGGTCATCATAGAGCACCAAGCTGAGTTCCCTGTGCTATACCACATGTTCCCACTAGCTATCTATTTTACACGTGGTAGTGTTAGATCATTTGTAAGAGTTATTGATATGGAGGTAACACCCAGAGGTACCACTGCTATAAAGTAGCTTCAGTCAAAAATTCTTGCTATCAGCATCTTTTATAAGCAAAGAAGTGCTAAAACAGCTCTCCCGTTATCCATAAGGGAAATTTCTATTAACAGAATATTAGTGCTGGGAAAGGACCATCGTGATCTGAAACTATCAGAAGCCTTCTGAATATTTCAACTGAGAGAGCCTTAAGAGAATATTTAGTTCAATACCTTGTTTTACACCTGAGCAAACTGAGATTCAGAGAGTATGGGTTTTAAAGCCAGAGAGACTTGGGTTCAAATCCTCAGTCTCTAAGTTGATGATACTTTTTCTCAGTATTTCCAGCTAAACCTCTTTTTCCTCTACCACTGGGATAAAACACCTTCCTCTTAAGTTCTACTGAGGGTTAAATTGAACTCAATTCTTAAATCCTTCAGAGCAGAGTCTGTGCATACTAGACTCCCAGTGAGGAATAGATATTCTTATCTCATAGGGCTAAGCAGTCCATTAAAAAAAATAGTTTTCATTGTCAGAATATTTTTTGAGGCATAAAAATACTTATCCCTTTTGATCTACTAATCTGTAAAATGGGGATAATGGTATTTTGTCTAAAGAATGAAAAAGCTGTAAGCGTTAAGAAGTTTGTGGCACTACTGTTTGTAATAAGAACATTTTGGAAATTCATTAAAAAGCCTTAGAGAATGAATTAAGTAAATTATTATCTGTCTACTCTGAGGAATATTATATATCCATAATAACAGTAACTGTAAAAATCGTGAAGCATGTTGAATAAAACTTACAATATAATGTTACGTTTAACATGATGAATCAAAAATTACATTTAAATTATGATTATGAAAATGAAAATATAAATATGTTTATGCACGTGGGCAAGAATTGGTAGGCAAAACAGAAAAATGAAAAGGACATTTTGGTGACTGATGAAATTCTGAGTATTTGTTTTTTGTTTTTCTTTTTGCGGTACGCGGGCCTCTCACTGTTGTGGCTTCTCCCATTGCGGAGCACAGGCTCTGGACGCGCAGGCTCAGCGGCCATGGCTCACGGGCCTAGCCGCTCCACGGCATGTGGGATCTTCCTGGACCGGGGCACGAACCCGTGTCCCCTGCATCGGCAGGTGGACTCTCAACCACTGTGCCACCAGGGGAGCCCTGTGTTTTCATTTTAATTTTCATTACCGTCACTCTAGGGTTATTTATGTAAAAATTAGTCACATAAAATTTTTTGTGAAGAAAGAAAATCTTTCTCTTCTCTTTAATAAGGTGGTGGGTGACCTCTGACTGAAACTTCATCCTTCACTGCCTGAAGAGCCACTTTATATTTTATGCTCTGCAGGACATTGTCTAAATCAGTGGAACCTTAACCACAAGATCACTTTGGTTGCTGGAAAATGAATTGAAAGTTGGCATTGTTGGGAAGATCTAGAGCAGAAATTCTCTGATGTCTTGTGTTTTCTTTGCTTCTGAGTAAGAAACAAGCAAAGAAAAACAAGGATGAGTTAGCAAAGTCCAGTTTTATAGGAGATATGCCTTTGATCACAAAGTCTTCCCTCCTGCATGGACAAGTTATTACAGGGCGGGTGACTGGGGTGGTGAGAGGACTTGATACTACGTCACACGAGGACTGGTTGAAAGAACTGGGTCAATCAACTGCAAAATGCTTGCTGCCTTAATATTTTTGAAGGCAGTTCAGGCGGAAGAGAAACTAGACTTGTTCTGCTCAGCCTCAGAATGAAGAGTAGAATGTATCAAGTGACAGAGTTCACCTCAACATAAGGAAGAATTTATTAGTCAGAGATGTCCCAAAGTAGGATGGTTCAACTCAGGTGGCGAGCTCACTGTTCTTGGAGGTATTGCTAGTGGAGTCTAAAGACTCTAGTGTGTTCATAGCATTTGCTAAGGAAGGTAGGAGACAGCTTTTGAGGTACCTTCCACTTTAAGATTCTGTGACTCCTCCTGGAGCTCTGTTCCTAGCAAGTCTCAGGGATCCACCCTCATCTCCTTTCTTGTCTCTCACCCTGAGGCACTCAAGGGAATTACTCCCTGTCACCATGTCTTGATATCACCATTTCCAAAATAGGGAAGTTTATGAGTATTAACTATCTCAATTTACTGTAGGGATTAATGAGTGTTAGTAAAGTAGAATTGTCAAGAGATTAAATTCCCTTAGGGACAAATATTATAATCTGGCTGCAATTTACATGAATCACTGTAGGAGAAAGAGCTACAGATGACAAAATATTCTGACTCAGTATAACTAATATTTATTTTACAAACTCATTCATTCACGATATATTTATTGAGATCATATAGACACTAGTAATTTTCTCTAACATATATGGCATACATATATGATACTGTATAATGCACAAAAAATAATATAAGCACAATTGTTTTTTCTCACAAAACTTCCTGACTTTATCAGAATTATTCTAAATCTCTTCTTATTCCTATTTTCTCCCCTCTCACCTCTAATTCATAGTCTGTTTTTAGTAGTTTATTTTAGGCTACATTTTCAGAGGGATTCTTGGATATGTTCAGCCATTGGAAAAGAATATTAAAGATGATGAGTTTGCTTTTCACTAAGTGGACTGTGACTGTAGTGATTTTTCCACTTTTCCAGATTATGCTAATTTATGCACATAGTTTACAATAAGAGAACATGAAACTAACAAAGACAGGAAGAAGATTGTAGCTCTTGTGGTTACAGTGAGGCAGCCCTTTCTAAGTTGTGCACAGGAAGCAACCTTAAAGAGAGGTTTACTGAGTAACAGGTGGATATTCAGGGTAACTCAGGCCAGGAACTCTTCTTTCCTTCTAAACAGCAGGAAGTTATTAATAGGGCTCCATATTGGAGAAAAACTGGTCTTTCTACCATGTATTTAAAGGACGAATAGGAAAGAGCATAACTGAGCTCAGTTAATAGATAGTAAGTACAGATGTGACTGGGAGATTGAGAGCTGTCTGTGTCAGCATCTTACCAAGGGGAGTGGTAGTGGGAAGGGTCAGCCTCAGGTGCAGGTGATATATGAGGTGTGTTGTCTATAGAGAATTTAAAGACAATAATAAAAAGAATTAAAAGTTGTTTTGCATTTTATTATCACATGCATTTGCAGTTTTCAACGTCAGTGATACAACACACCTTGAGAAAATCTTTTGTTCTAAGTTTTAAACAGTGACTAGGGTAACCTAATAATATACATGTAAGCTTCACAGTAGCACATTTTTGTGTCTTATCCTTTGTCTTCTACATTAATTAAAAAGACTCTGAGTTATGTAATTTGTGCTTAGTACGCATGGACTCAGCTACATGTGTTGGCTTTGAGAGTAAGTTCATAATGGTTTGGAATTTTTACTGCTCATCTCATATGTGCTTTGTGTCTCCAATACCTGTAGTGCACCTATTCCTGTGTTTAAATGGAAGATCTGAAATAAATAGCACAGTGATTGTGAAGACAAAGAAACAGAATTTAAGTCATATTGTGCTTAAAATTTAAAACAGTCAGACCACATATGAACTGTGAGATGTAATCTTTTTGGTTAGTGGATGCAAGTTTTAGTGTATATGTGAAATATCCTACTGACCTTGAATAATATGTTTAAAATTGAAATTTATTCATGTTTTGAATCAGTTATTTAAAAATAATACTTACTGGAAATAATTTTGTTGTATAAAAGTAGAAATTTTAAAAAAGGTTCTGTTTCAGATGTTAAATTTTTAGGTCCACCAGTGGTGTTTAGAGTTGAACAGCTTTCGGTCAAGTACTTTGAGTTACTGAATCGTTCTACACCTTAGCTTTTTCATGAATGAAATAAGCGCCTCCTTGGTAGAGTTACTGTGAAATTAAATGGGATAATGCATATAAATACCTAGGGCAATACCATGAACATAGTAAATGCTCAATAAATGACAGTTTAATAATAATACTAGAGGAGCCCATGAGAAGATGGCAGTGTGGGAAGACGTGGAGTTAGCATCTCCCTACAACTAGGGCACCTGCCAGCTGCTGGTGGGGGACTCTGACGCCCAAGGAGATGGGAGGAACCCCAAAGTGAACCGGTAGAATGTAGGGGGACTGAGCGGGGAGGAGAAGTGGAGGCCAGACAGGATCGGTGCCTCTGAGGCTGGGGAGATCAGGAGAGGCAGATGGGAGGGACTCTCCAGGAAGAGCAGGAGAGGAGCGGAGGGCAATTGCCTGGCCCACTCGGGTAGGGGAGCCTGCTGAGCTCCCAAGTTGGTACCGCCCCTCCAAAGCCCCATCCAGGCCGAGTGCGTCCTGGGGGCAGAGGAGGGAGGCTGGGGAGATCAGGAGAGGCAGGTGGCAGGGGCCCTCCAGGAGGAGCAGGAGAGGAGAGGAGGGTGTTTGCCCCACCCACTCAAGCCTACTAAGCCTGATGGGCTCCCAGGTGAGGTCCCTTGCTCTCTGAGACCAGAGGTGGGGGGCATGCCTGGGACCCTTCTGTTCCTTGAGCCTAAGCCGCCCCCCACACAGCCCTCAGGGCCTGTGGGTTCTAAGCATTGGCCCCACCCACTTCCCAAACCTCACCCTTGCTTAGGCCCCACCCTCCACAGCCAAGGCCTTTCCCCTCATTTTTTTTCTTTATTTTTTCTTTTCCCTTCTCGTCTTTTTTACTATTGTACTGAAGTACCTTCCGGTTGTTATTCATCTATATTTTTATTTTTATATTCTTTCTAACATAGCTGACAGTTTCCTAGTCTAATTTTATTTTTTACTTTGTTATTGTCCTCTCTTTTTTTTTTTCTTTTTGCCACCCCACATGGCTCACGGGATATTGGTTCACAAGCCCGGGGTTGGGCCAAAGCTCCTGCGGTGGGAGCTCCGAGTCCTAACCACTGGACTAACAGAGAACCTCAGTCCCCAGGGAATATTCATCGGAGTGAGGTCTCATGGAGTTCCTCATTTCAGCACCAAAACCTAGCTCTACCCAATAGCCTACAAACTCCAGTGTTGGAAGCCTCAGGGCAAACAACCAGTAAGACAGGAACACAATCCGACTCATAAAAAAAAAGAAAAGAGATGGCAAAAACATATGTCACAGATGAAGGAGCAAGGTAAAAACCTACAAGGCCAAATAAATGAAGAGGAAATAGGCAATCTACCAATCTACCTGAAAAACAATTCAGAGTAATGATAGTAAAGATGATCCAGAATCTCAGAAATAGAATGGAGGCATGGATTGAGAAAATACAAGAAGTGTTTAACAAAGATCTAGAAGAACTAAAGAACAAACGAAGATGAACAACACAATAACTGAAATGAAAAATACACTAGAAGGAATCAATAACAGAATAACTGAGGCAGAAGAATGAATAAGTGAGCTGGAAGACAAAATAAGGAAATAAATGCCGAGGAGCAGAATAAAGAAAAAAGAATGAAAGGAATTGAAGACAATCTCAGAGACCTCTGGGACAACACTAAACACACCAACATTCAAATTATAGGGGTCCCAGAAGAAGAAGAGAAAAAGAAATGGTTTGAGAAAATATTTGAAGAGATTACAGTTGAAAACTTCCCTAGTATGGGAAAGGAAATAGTCAGCCAAGTCCAGGAAGCACAGAGAGTCCTATACAGGATAAACCCTAGGAAAAACATACCAAGACACATACTAATCCAACTAACAAAAATTAAATTCAAAGAAAAAATATTAAAAGCAGCAAGAGAAAAACAAAAAATAACATACAAAGGAATCCCCATAAGGTTAACAGCTGATCTTTCGGCACAAACTCTGCAGGCCAGAAGGGAGTGGCAGGATATACTTAAAGTGATGAAAGAGAAAAACCTACAACCAAGATTACTCAACCTAGCAAGGATCTCATTCAGATTTGGTGGAGAAGTCAAAAGCTTTTCAGACAAGCAAAAGCTAAGAGAATTCAGCACCACCAAACCAGCTTTACAATAAATGCTAAAGAAACTTCTCTAAGCGGGAAACACAAGAGAAGAAAAAGACCCACAAAAACAAACCCAAAACAATTAAGAAAATGGTAATAGGAACCATACATATTGATAATAACCTTGAATGTAAATGGATTAAATGCCCGAAACAAAAGGCATAGACTGGCTGAATGGTTATAGAAGCAAGACCCATGTATATGCTGTCTACAAGGGACCACTTCAGACCTAGGGACACATACAGACTGAAAGGGAAGGGATGGAAAAAGATGTTCTATGCAACTGGAAATCAAAAGAAACCTGGAGTAGTAATACTCATATCAGATAAAATAGACTTTAAAATAAAGGCTGTTATAAGAGATAAGGAGGGAAACTACATAATGATCAAAGGATCAACCCAAGAAGAAGATATAACAAGTATAAATGTTTATGCACCCAACATAGGAGCACCTCAATACATAAGGCAAATGCTAACAACCGTGAAAGGAGAAATCAACAGTAACACAGTAATAGTAGGGGACTTTAACACCCCACTTACACCAATGGACAGATCATCCAAACAGAAAATAAATAAGGAAACACAAGCTTTAAATGACACAATAGACCAGATAGATCTAATTGTTATTTATAGAACATTCCACCCCAAAGTGGCAGAATACACTTTCTTCTCAAGTGCACACGGAACATTCTCCAGGATAGATCACAGCTTGGGTCACAAATCAAGCCTTGGAAAATTTAAGAAAATTGAAATCGTATCAAGCATCTTTTCTGACCACAACGCTATGAGATTGGAAATCAATTACAGGAAAATACTGTAAAGAACACAAATACATGGAGGCTAAACAATACGTTACTAAATAACAAAGAGATCACTGAAGAAATCAAAGAAGAAATTAAAAAATACATAGAAACAAATGACAACGAAAACACGACACAAAACCTATGGGACACAGCAAAAGCAGTTCTAAGAGGGAAGTTTATAGCAATTCAGTTTCACCTCAAGAAGCAAGAAAAATCTCAAACAATCTAACCCTACACTTAAAACAACTAGAGAAAGAAGAACAAAGAAAACCCAAAGTGAGCAGAAGGAAAGAAATCATAAAGATCAGAGCAGAAATAAATGAAATAGAAACAAAGAAAACAGTAGCAAAGATCAATAAAACTAAAAGCTGGTTCTTGAGAAGATAAACAAAATTGATAAACCCTTAGCCAGACTCATCAAGAAAAAAAGGGAGAGGACACAAATCAATAAAATTAGAAAAGAAAAAGGAGAAATCACAACTGACACTGCAGAAATACAAAGGATTATAAGAGACGACTACAAACAACTGTATGCCAGTAAAATGCACAACCACGAAGAAATGGACAAATTCTTGGAAAGGTACAATTTTCCAAGACTGAACCGGGAAGAATTACAAAATATAAACAGAACTATCACAAGCAATGAAATTGAAACCGTAATGAAAAGTCTTCCAACAAAAAAAAGGCCAGGATCAGATGGCTTCACAGGTGAATTCTGTCAAACGTTTGGAGAAGAGTTAACACCGATACTTCTCAAACTCTTCCAAAAAATTGCAGAGGGAGAAACACTCCCAAATTCATTCTACAAAGCCACCATCACCCTGACACCAAAACCAGAAAAAGACATCACAAAAAAAGAAAATTATGGATCAATATCACTGATGAACATAGATGCAAAAATCCTGAACAGAATACTAGCAAACAGCACATAACAAGGATCACACAACATGATCAAGTGAGATTTATCCCAGGGATGCAAGGATTCTTCAATATACACAAATCAATCAATGTGATGCACCACATTAACAAATTAAGGAATAAAAACCATATGATCATCTCAGTAGATGCAGAAAAAGCTTTTGACAGAAATTCAACACCCATTTATGATAAAAACTCTCCAGAAAATGGGCATAGAGGGAACCTACCTCAACATAATAAAGGCCATATATGACAAACCCACAGCAAGCATCATACTCAATGGTAAAAAACTGAAAGCATTTCCACTAAGATCAGGAACAAGACAAGGATGTCCACTCTCACCTCTCTTATTCCACATAGTTTTGGAAGTCCTAGCCACAGCGATCAGAGAAAAAAAGAAAAGTAATATAAATTGGAAAAGAAGAAATAAAACTGTCACAGTTTGCTGATGACATGATACTATACATAGAAAATCCTAAAGATGCCACCAGAAAACTAGTAGAACTAATCGATTAATTTGGTAATGTTGCAGGATACAAAATTAATGCACAGAAATCTCTGGCATTCTTATACACCAACAATGAAAAATCAGAAGAGAAATTAAGGAAACACTCCCATTTACCATTGCAACAAAAAGAATAAAATGCCTAGGAATAAACCTGCATAAGGAGGTGACCTACTACCTAACTTGTAGTCAGAAAACCATAAAACTGATGAAAGAAATCAAAGATGACATAAACAGAGGGAGAAATATACCATGTTCTTGGATTGGAAGAATCAATATTGTGAAAGTGACTATACTACCCAAAGCAATCTACAGATTCAGTGCAATCCCTATGATACTACCAATTGCATTCTTCACAGAATTAGAACAAAAATTTTACAATTCACATGGAAACACAAACCCTGAATAGCCAAAGCAATCTTGAGAAAGAAAAACGGATTTGGAGGAATCAGGGTCCCCGACTGCAAACTATACCACAAAGCTGCAGCAATCAAGACAGTATGGTATTGGCACAAAAACAGAAATATAGATCAGTGGTACAGCATAGAATGCCCAGAGGTAAACCCACACACATATGGTCACCTAATTTATGACAAAGGAGGCAAGAACATACAATGGAGAAAAGACAGCCTCTTCAGTAAGTGGTGCTGGGAAAACTGGACAGCTACATGTAAAAGAATGAAATTAGAACACTACCTAACACCATACACAAAAATAAACTCCAAATGGATTAAAGACTTAAATGTAAGACCAGACACTATAAAACTCTTAGAGGAAAACATAGGAAAACCACTCTGACATAAACCACAGCAAGATCTTTTTTGACCCACCTCCTAGAGTAACGGAAATAAAAATAAACAAGTGGGACTTAATTAAACTTAAAAGCTTTTGCACAGCAAAGGAAACCATGAACAAGACACAAAGATAACCCTCAGAATGGGAAATATTTGCAAATGAATCAATGGACAAAGGATTAATCTCCAAAATATATGAACAGCTCATGGAGCTCAATATCAAAAAAACAAACAATCCGTTTAAAAAATGGGCGGAAGACCTAAATAGACATTTCACCAAGGAAGGCATACAGATGGCCAAGAGGCACATGAAAAGATGCTCAACATCACTAATTATTAAAGAAGTGAAAAATCAAGACTACAGTGAGGTATCACCCCACACTGGTCAGAATGGCCACCATCAAAAAATCTACAAACAACAAGTGCTGGAGAGGGTGTAGAGAAAAGGGAACCCTCTTGCACTGTTGGTGGGAATGTAAATTGATACAGCCACTATGGAGAACAGTATGGAGGTTCTTTAAGAAAGTAAAAATAGAACTACCATACGATCCAGCAATCCCACTACTGGGCATATACCCTGAGAAAACCATAATTCAAAAAGAGTCATGTACCACAATGTTCATTGCAGCACTGTTTACAATAGCCAGGACATGGAAGCAGCCTAAGTGTCCATCGACAGACGAATGGATAAAGAAGATGTGGCACATATATACAATGGAATATTACTCAGCCATAAAAAGAAATGAAATTGAGTTATTTGTAGTGAGGTGGATGAACCTAGAGTCTGTCATACAGAGTGAAGTACGTCAGAAAGAGAAAAACAAATACCATATGCTAATGCATATATATGGAATCTAAAAAAAGAAAAAAAAGGTACTGATGAACCTAGTTGCAGGGAAGGAATAAAGAGGTAGACATAGAGAATGGACTTGAGGCATGGGTGGGAGGATGAAGCTGGGGCGAAGTGAGAGTAGCATTGACATATATATACTACTGAATGTTAAATAGTTGGCTGGTGGGAAGTAGCAGCATAGCACAGTGAGATCATCTCGGTGCTTTGTTATGACCTAGAGAGGTGGGACAGGGAGGATGGGAGGGAGGCTGAAGAGGGAGGGGATATGGGGACATGTGTATATATATGGCTGATTCGCTTTGTTGTGCAACAGATAACAACACAGTATTGTGAGGCAATTATATTCCAGTAAAGATCTATTAAAAAAACCGAATAATACTAGAAATAGTTGTTGAATCTTATGAAATACTTTGCAGACAGAATTTATATTTTAAAGAGATTCAAGCTGAGATCCAAGCGGTTAGACACATTGGGAATTCTCTAGAAATTGTATACTATCCTTGTTACAAGGAAGTGATTAGTCTCAATCATTCATTCACTTAAAAACCTTTTTCTGGGAGAGGAGAAGGTGCAGGCACTATTTTAGGTGATGTATGTAATAGCAAGTAAGACAGACAAGGAGACTACTAGAAGAATTCTAGTGGAATGAAAAGGCCCTTTAGGGACCACTCCCTGAACTTTGTAGACCCAAGCCCCATTCATGGTCAACAATGTGGTGCCCAAAGTGGGGGAGTAAGTAGAATTCCATATCAGCAGTGTGGTTTATTTGAAAGAGCATGAACTGTGCAATCAAACTGTGTTGAATTCCAGCTTCTCTGTGCACAAGCTGTGTGACCTTGGGTAGGTCATTTCACATCTCTGTGATTCAGGTTCCTCATCTCTAAAATGGTGATGATAATGCTTGCCTCACAGGGTTGTTGTGAGAAATAAATGCAAAAACAAAGATAAAGGGTATAGTATTACCCCTGGCACATAGGGATGGTCAACCAATGTTAGTTCTCTTTTCCTTCTCCCCTTACCAAATTGTGCTGATTAGAACCTAGCTCTGGTAGATGCATCATTCTTTATACATACAAGTGTACATACATGTGATCACATCATGTCTTGGAAGACCACAGCTGGAAGGACATTGACTGATGTTTAAGGCAAATTAGTCAGGGTTTACATTGGCTATTTGTTCTAGTAATGAGGGCATACTTGAAAGCATGCCTACTGATAGCATGTAGGCCCCTCTGTATTTAACAGAGCAACCACCTATTCCTCCCGAATTGTAGACCTGTATACTTACCCACCTGATGTCTAGACTAAGTACCTGTTTGTTTCTTTCAAAGTACACATGTGGACTTCTTAGGCCAAATCTATTACATGAGGAGTAGGTCAGCTTTAAATACTTTAAATCATTGTTACATTCTTTACCACCTTGTGGAGAAAATTAGGAAGAATAAACTAAGAGTTTTAGCTTTTATTGACTTTTTCTTAAACTTTCACTCCACTGGAAGGAATTGCTTATGGGAGAAAATCTATGTCCATATAGACTAAAGCTCATATAGACTCTAAACCTTAATACTACCATTTAAGTCAGCAGAGACAATTGCAGTCTCCTGAGGGAGGAGATGATTTTCAGTGGGGTAAGTGATAAATCCTGCTGCCCAATTTTTATAAACTTGTATGGTAATAATGTGACATCCCCTTTGGATGAGATAGGCATATGTTTTCTACCTCCCTAGACAGAGAGAATACCAATATGCTGACCTCATCATGATTTTTATTGTTTCAAACTAAGAATACCTCCACAGACAAACTGTTGGTGTCATCTAATGGCTGCCAGAAGGAAGTCGTCTAAGATCAACTATTCCAAAACCAATTTACTGAGTTTTAGTAAAAGTCCTCTGACATTTAACTAGCTTAGAGTTAAGAATCCTATGTGGTTGTCATCTTATTTGTTTACCTTCCCTTACATTTTGCAATTAGTTTATCTTGGAGGGTTCACAAGGATATGACAGTTCTTAATATCTAATGCACGGAGGCTGTATTGATTCTTCTATGGTTTTAGTTGGCATTTAGAAACAACAACTTAAAATTTTTTTCAGGCTAAAATGAGTGTAGCCATGCATATGATGTAGAACTTTGGGGTCTTGATCCTTAATTGTCTGTGCACTGGACAGAACACATGAATATAGAAAACTTGAACTTGTAACAGGTGTCTGCCTTTATTTCCCTCTGGCTAGTAGTGGGTTGTTCTTTAATCCGAGGATAATTCTGTTTGAGCAGGTGCCAATTCCCAGTGGCATAGTCTTATGGTTTCCCTTATCCACTCTCCTAGTCTTCCTGGAAGTAATATAATCTCCTTGAGTTTTAGGCAGATATGAGGCTGTCCAGGTATAGATTCCATTCCCCAGTCTTCCTTGCAAGTTGGTGTGTCCATGTCACTAAATGATCAAACAACTGATGTGTACAACTTTTAGATTACATTTTTACAAGGAAGCTGTTTGCCTTTTACTCTCTTTCTTTCCTTTGACTCTAAGATGGCAACAACCAGAGCAGCTGTCTTAGACTGAAAGGAAGCTGCTTATTAAGGATGGTAGAGGTACACTGCCAGCCTGAGTCCCTAGATGACCTTGTGGAGCAGAGCTTCCCACCTGTCTTGAGCAACCCTCCTATACCTGCACTGTTACACGAGTGAGAAATAAACTTTAGTTTTATCCAGGTTACTGTATTTTGGGGTCTCCTTATTACAGCAGCTTAACTTATACCTTCTCCAGGTCATTTGACTGATAAATCATATGGAACTTTCAATAGTTCCACAGCATTGACTGTGTTCTGGATGCTGGTCACTTTCAATTCACTATTACTTAATACTTATTAGAAGTTTTCACGTGAGAAGTAAAATTCACAGAGCCCAACATAAGAAGGGTGTGCTGTTAAATGATTCCTCCAGAATCTCCAGATGTCTTTTTGGATTAAGAGAGACCATCAGAGAATTGTACACCTGGGCTGTCTTGATTTGGCTCCTTGGAGAATTGCTCCATGGATCTGAACCTTGGCCTTGTGCCATCAGCCCACACTGAGGAATGCTAGCAAACAACCCAGTGAGCCCCACTGCTGCATGTCCTGGAGGATGTGATTGAGGATGTGGTTTGCTACTCTTTGTGAGGACCCAAGGGAAAAGTTTCTTTCAGACCTTGTACCAGGAATAGTCGTGCTTCTGAGCAACTGGCTTGTTTTGTTTTTGTGGACACTCTAAATTGTGTAACTGTCTGTGTCTTTCAAAGCCACTTCATATCCTTTGGGAACAAGATGGTATAAAATGAAGCTATTCAGAGTCAAGACCAAAGCTCCCTATTTAACTCATTATATTGCTTTTGGAAAAGTCACTTCACTTGGTTTTCCTTTTTTGCTTGTACGTTAGAGATAATGAGTTTTTCCTGTGAATAGAATATAATTAATATTTAGAAAGCACTTAGAGTTCCCTCAACACAAGTCATTATGGAAACTACTAATATTTAACTTCTATAAATCTCTGCTATTTTGTAATTCCCTCTCTTTTAATGTTCTTCTTGAACTTTGCTTGCTCATTCATTTATTCAGCAAATTTGAGGACATAGTGTTGCACCAAACACCTTGGAAGAATACAATTTAATAAGCTTGGATCCTGGCTCTCAAGTAGCATGAGGAGTTGAGGATGTGTTTTCCATTAAATTCAAGAATTAAATAACAAATAAATAAATGAATAAATATCTTATTTATAAAGTTTTGTGGTTGCAATGAGGAGAAGGAATAGGGAACAATGGGAGAGAATAATGATAGTTCTAGAGATGGATATGGGAGGCACCTCTAAGAAGGCAACATTCAAGTGGAGATCTGGAGAATAAAAAGGCACAACTCTACAAAGAGTGGAGGAAAGAAGTCTTAAGGCAAAATAGGGTTGGCATGGTAATGGATCTGAATGCAGAGTGGTATGACAGTTAGTAAGCAAGGGGAAAAGGGGGAGTTTGGAGAGAAGATCAGGGACCATGTCATTTAGGGCCTAGAAAGCCAGAGCATGGAACCTGATCTTCTCTTGCCTGTCATAGGATCCCCCTTGAAGCACTTTATGGGCCTGAGTGGAGAGGTATGGATGATGTTTTAAGGAAAAATAATTGTTTGTTTTTCTAGTGGGAGATAATCTCAACATAATAAAGGAAATGTTGAGGTGAGGTAAGCACTGGGGTCAAGATAAAGGAGCACAGAGGAGGGGTTCTTTGGGTTTCCTCAGCCTAGGTGTTGAACAAGACTTCCTGAAGTATATGGTGGCTGAGCTGAGTTGCTGAGGAATGAGTAAGAGTTAGCCAGAGGAAGGGAAGGAAGGATGAATTAGACAGTGAACTGCATGACCGAATGTACAGAGGCATGTGACAGTACAGTGTGGATGCTGTTGTATTTAAGCATCAGGTAAAACACAGCAGGAGAGGAGATGAAGTTGGAGAGGAGGCTAAGAATTGGATCATGGAGAACCTTGAGTGCTTGATGCTTTCTTCGCCATTGCATGGCTGATAGGTGGTAGGAAGCTGGTTTCCATCTAATCATTTTAGGAAGATTACTTGGGAAAATATATTATGGTAATCTCTTTAACAAAAACTTACTTTTTTCCCCCATGCTTTCTTTGAAGTAAGGGCCCTTGGAGTACCGATGGCCATGAGTGACTCTTCTGCCACCTGAGCTAAAGCATTTGGGAGGTTAGTCATTCTCATCCTTGCCTGTACCTTGTCAGCTCCTGTCACCCCTGTTTCTTTCCCTAGCTCTTGTCTTCTCTAGACTTCTGCAGGGAGAGTTACTGGTGGGTGTCAGTTCCACTTCTTAATACATCTAGAAGTGCTTAGTAAAATGTTCTACAGATTTGAGATATTGTTATTAATGCTAATAGCATTAGATTTAGAGTCATGGGCTGGTCCTGGGTCCTCTACTTTGTAGGTGAGTGATCTTGAGAAGCTTACTTAACTTTTTGAGGCTGTTTCCTCACATGTATAAAGGGGGAAGTACCTACCTTCTTGAGTTTTTGTGAGGATTAAATGAAAAATTGAATATATGTAAAGCGCTTATTCACTGCCTGCTTAATAAATTGTAGGTGCTGTTGTTGTTTATGCTAGGAAAATAATAATCAAAAGGGAAAGTAAATTTAAAGTTTTTTTCTTCCATTGAGCATGGAAGGCTAGGAGATAGAGAAGCTACTGAAAAAAATGAGGTAATTGATCTTGGCCAAGTTACTTATTTCTTCATTTAAACAGTGGGGACTCCAATTTCCCATTTGTGTAATTCATTGCATATTTAAAAGGAATAGATGTGATTATAGATGCAAAATTTCCTTGAAAACTGAGAGTTTTCTTTTTTGTTTTGTTTACAATGTTGGTCTGGATCTTCCAAGAAAAAGATGCCAGATTTTATTAGGGGAAATACTTGTGAGAGAAAACAGGGTGGGACTGGAGAAGATGGCAGAGCTGGGAGAACATGATGGAGGTCTGACCTGAGGGAATGAGAGAGGTAGTGATGTTGAGTGGAAGCATCTTAGATGGCTATGACATCCAAGGAAACTTTGGCAGGGGAGATAACCTTGAACCAAAGTCAACCAATAGAGGAGTCCTTGAATGTCCTATCTTTCAGGAATGGAACACCCAAACTATTCCTGTTGAGCTCAGTAATTGGCTGGGAAGAGCTCGTGGGAAGTGTGGCCTCATCACAAAGAAGTGATAGATTTCAGAGCAGCAGCTGGGGCCATTGGTCACTTCTGCTCCCTGTAGTTGTACATTCTCATGGCCACCACATTTACCATGATGAAAAATCTATTTTTTTAACAGGAGAATATACTGCTTGTAACTAAAATTATTTATTCTGATTCCCTTTGATATGTAAAAGAACTCTTCCCAGAAATTCCAATGCAGCCATTCTTCCAGTGAATGTCAACAAATAGTGTGCAGTGCTCTAATGAGCTAAAGGAATTTGTGAGCATGGGCTCTGCTTCATCTAAGTAGATCCGTGAAAGAGCTAATGGGGATGGGGCTAGTGTTCTCCCTTAGAGCTAGTACCTTTTCTTTCTTGATATAAAATATAATTTATTAATAATGACCTCTGCATCCATTGACTTTTTAAAGAGAAATGAAAAGTACTCTGTCTTTCAGCAGTTACTTGTGCTTGTAAAGCAATTCACATTTTACACTTTCATATATGTTTTCTTACATGATTGTCACAAAAATCTTGAGGAATGAGAACTCCCATTTTAGAGGGATCGAAGTGAGGGTCAGAAAGGTAAACAATGTGTCCAAGGCGCAGGGATTATAAGTGGCTAAGTGGGAACTTGAACTCATGTCGTAATATTTCTAGGTTTCATCACTGCTGCACAGAGTTTGCACGCACCTTTAATTTAATAAAAAAGAAACGTTCTGAATCTTTATCATTGCTCCCAGTTTGAATGTCCTCACTTTGTAAATAATGGAGAAAGCTGGAGAGGATCCATAGGAGAGCATTAGACATTTTAAAATGGACCCTCAGAGGAGCATTGAAAGGAGGTGGAGTCACTCACTTTGGAAAAAAGAAAGCTGAGGATTGACTTCATTTCTCGCTTTACAGAGGTAAAGGGTTATTATGAGGTAGAGATGGACAAATTGCTCATCTCTAGAAACATCATGATGTCAGGAAAAATGGCTTAATGTGGAGGCAGAAGAAATTTCTGAGTTGTCAGGGTAATGAAACAAATAAACCACCAAGACCATGGGGAAAGGCTTGGACAGATATACAGAAAAGAGCAAATACAATTGTCTGGGTGGTTTCCTACCTGCTTACATGGAGCAGGGAAGCAACTGGGGACTTCCTGCCCTCTGTACCATGTGGGAGCTGTAATTCTTTGACCTTAGAACACAGACTTCTGAATCTGTTTGTTAGCATCATAATGTGATGACTTGAATCATGTGAGAAGCATGACACAGCTCATTTGGCCCTTATGTTGGTAGTACAAAACTCTCGCTGTCATTTTGTCTATTCATTCATGTAACAAATATTTAGTGAGTGCCTACTATTTTCCAGGCACTATTCTAGGTGCTAAGGATCTATATAGTGGTGGGTAGACAAGGTCTCTACCTCTACAGATCTTATATCTTAATGAGTGGAGGAAGACAATTTACAAGTAAATAAATAAATAACAAAGCCAGATAGTGATAAGTGCTGTGGAAACAATCAAACAGTGTCATATGATAGAAAGAGACTCAGGCTACTTTGGACTCAGTGGTGCATGAAAGTCTCTGTAAAGAGGTGCCATTTAATCTGAGACCTTGGAAAGGAGAAGGACTCAACCCTGGAAAGATTTAGAGGAAGAGCATTCCAGGCAGATATAGCATCAGTGTAAGGTAATGTTCAGGCTGAGCCTTAAAGCTAGAGATACAGTGGAGAGAGCACAGCAGGGAGAGGGATAAGCAATTGCAAAGATATTTTGACGAAGGATTGCGAAGCACTTTCTAGGAATGGTGACTGGTGCTATTTGGCTGGAGGTAGAGCTGGTGTAGATTCATGGTGCTCAAACTTGAATGTGCTTCAGAATCACCAGGAGGCCTTGTTAGCCCAGATTGCTGGGCCCCACCCCCAGAGCTTCTGATTCAGTTGGTTTGCTTTGAAGCTTGCACATTTCTTATAAGTCCCCAGGCAATGCTGACACTGCTGGTCCAGGGACCATGCTTTGAGAACCACTGGTAAGATTACCATTTTGCATAAAATTAATTTACTAATGTTAATAAGAGAAACTAACATTTGCCAAAACTTCACTGTAGTCATGTACTGCGTAGACTCTTATGGAATCCATATAACAGCCCAATGAAATAGCAGTTATGACTACCCCATTTTACAGTTGTGAAGATAAGCACAGAGAGATCAAATAATATATTGACACTCATAAGGCTTTTTCACAATGGAAGAAAGTGGCAGAATTGGGAGTGAACCATGACCTTGGAATTCCAGAGCTCTTCACCACCATACTGTAATTCACCTACAAAACCCAGTGAGGTGGAAAGGCAGCAGCTGTCTGGGTAGTTTAATCAATATGGAATGAAGGAATCATAAAAGAAAAATGCAGCAAGGGTGTATTGGATCCAGTTGGTTCCCTACTCAGCATGCCTTCCCTTTTGCTCTTTCCTAAGAGAATCCTGATTTTATTCAGATACCACCTTCCCAGCTCTGGGGTTAAAACTTAATTATTCTGAGTCTAGGTCTGTCAGCACACGGCATTTTCCTGGCAGCTGTTATTGGTTCTAGGTAGAATGTGTGTCCTAAATTGATCACATTAGACTAAATGGAAGCCTTATATAGTCATCCCTCAGTATCTTTGGGGGATGGGTTCCAGGACTGCCACAGGTACCAAAATTCAGAGATGCTCATATCCTTTATATAAAATGGTACAGTATTTTTGTATAATCTACCCATATCCTCCTATATACTTTAAATCATCTCTAGTTACTTATAATACCTAACACAATGTACATGCTCTGTAAATAGTTTTAAATACAATTATAAATGCTATGTAAATAGTTGCTGGCAAATTCAAGTTTTGCTTTTTGGAACTCTGGAATTTTTTTCCCCAAATATTTTCAATCCACGGTCAGTCGAATCCAAGAATGTGGAACCTGGGGATATGGAGTGTTGACTGTATTCCATGGTTGGAAAAGCAGCTTTCTCCTTCTCTTTCTGGTTGTTGCTGGTAGTCCTTTTCAGCCATGCAAACAGGCAGTCTCTGTACAAAACTGATACCCTGAGGCTGCAGAGTGGAGAGATAGAAGAAAGCTCTTCATGACACAGACCTGTGATTGAACCAGGAAACCCAGAAGCTTTCTTGACTTCTGGACTATGTTAATGTGAAATAACAAATTTCCTTGTCACTTGAGTGAGTTTGAATGAGGGTAACAGGCAGCTGAGAGCTTTGTAACTGATAGGACGGGCACTACAACATGAAGGAGAATGTTTGTAATATATAAACTTTAACATAAAAATGAGAAGTAAGTAGTCTAAGTTTGTAGGATGTTGGGGGACATAATGGCAGCTGTTTAATCTGGGATGCTGTCTGGAAGGGGGGAGGTATGAGGAAAGAGAGGGGGAAGAGTGAAATTGTGGAGATTTCTCTGTAATGGCCATGGTCCCTCACACCCTCAAGAATGCTCTCAGTAAATTCGGATGTCTTTAAAGCAACAGTGGTCTCAACACATCTCATTACTTTCTCTCTTCAAGCTCTTTTATCTTCTTCTCTATGTTCCTCCTCAAAATGAGTGTGTAACTCATACTTTAGGAGTCTAGGTGATACGACCAAAAACATTTTGGCCAGAGCAGTTTGGTGAAGAAGAATTGGCTAGCACAATGATGTGGCTGAAATGATGATTTGATAAAAAATTACATTTTACAATCATTGCTTTTTTTTAAATAAGTCTAATATTAATACATCTTGAAGGCGATTTTGTACTTTCTGTGCCTCGCTGTTTGTCACAAGGAGAAGCTGAAATAATCCATAAGTCTGATAATAAGTGATTCACTGGAAAAATTAAGTAACCAGTAATAGAGTATTAGCTGGAAGAACTTAAATGGCAAAAATAGGAGATTAATTGAAATAAATTAAATATCCTTTACACTGTCACAAAAGTAAAATCATAGCCAAGTAAGAGGGTAAGCATAATTGAATTAGATGATAAAAATTTTAAGAGGGAAAAATGAGTTTCCAAACTCATAAAATTCCAAATTCCAGATCCTCTTCTTTTTTACTGTTATTAATTTTTTAAAATGATTAAATTCATACTGATATTTATTTTTTTCAAGCCAGTCTTTTTTTTTCTTTTTTTATGGCTGTGCCACACGGCTTGTGGGGTCTTAGTTCCCAGACCAGGGATTGAACCCAGGCCCTTGGAAGTGAAAGCATGGAGTACTAACCACTGGACTGCCAGGGAATTCTCCTGCTATTTATTTTTAATTATATTACAGAAAGATCAGAAAAACAACTAAAAAATAGCATAATCTCACATCCCACTTGCTTGGAAATAAATACTGCTAACATTTAATTTATTGCCTTCTAGATTTTGAATGCAGAGATCATTTATTCATTTCTACATGAATATTGTCTGAAAAAAATGCAGAACCTAAAAGTTGAGAAATATATTTTATTTGGAGAACTTATGAGGACTTAAGCCTGGGAGACAGCCTCTCAGATAGCTCTGAGGGACTGTTCTGAGGAAGTAAGGGAGGAGCCAGGATATATAGGAGTCCTTCCAAAAAAGCCCGGGTAGTCTGAATATCAAAAGATTACTGCCAATTAAAGAAAACCAGACATCTCAAGTTAGTGAATTTAGTGGCTTTTCATTGTATGAGAAGATGCAAGAGTCTGGGCTTATTGAAATTATTCCTTTGATACGTGCCTTAACTATTTAGGGACAGTATCCTCTTTTTCTCCATCCTGAATCCCCTCAGGGTGTACTGTCGGAGTGCTGCTGCAGTGGCTGATGGTTTGATGGCTGCAACATCCTTTGTTTACTGATATGGCAGGAGACATTCTTTGTCCACATTATAATGTACATGTTAATATGTTAGTATTTTTCTAAGTAACATACATGTACATGTTGGTATTTTTCTACAAAAAGGATTTACACTATTTTTGGAATAAAATGTAACTCAGACAGTAATTTTTTAAATATTCCATCACATTGGCCATTAAAGTGATTCCAAAATATGCCTCTTAAAATCATGGAAGGAAAGGAGTAATAGTTGAAAATGAAATAGAAATAAATAGAGCAGGAAAGTATTTTTGAAACTGTGAAATATTTAGAGAAACAGATAAATATGTTTAAAGACATGTAAAATGTTTGCCAAACTGCCCTATTGTGCATTTAAATTAACAATACCTGGAGAAATCAGTGATTGGGGATCCTTACTTTTGAACCCGACTGTAATTAATCTTTTGTGTTGATCATCTTTTTTGATCATCCTGTAGGTGGGGATAATTGTTAGGGTGAACCAGAAGTGATGTGGCATTCAACCAGGAAGTGCTAGGTTGACTAACTTGTCCTCCTTTACATAGGACTGTTTGATTTTAAAACTAGATGTCCTGTAGCAAACAAGGAACGCCCTCCAGCCCTGGGCAACCTCCTTCAGTCCTGGGCAAACTTGGACAGTTGGCCATCTAAAGCTCTTTCCTCCAAATGCTGGGGAGTAATATAACCCTCTTCCCTAGAAGAGTAAAAGCGTTTTGAAGAACTGTCTGTGGGCCTAAAAGGTAAAACATATTTGCTCTGTCTCTTGCATTTGCATGGGTTAATGTAGCAGTGAACAGGAAAAAGAAATAATTAGACTACAGACTAATTTAAATGTTGAACTTTGGATGACTCAAAGTAGTACAACAAAGGCCCAGCCTTTTGATCTTGCCATACTGCCCTGTCCCCCCTTTTCTACTCCTTCTGAGCCCATTTACCCACTTGGGGATTTGGAGATTTCCTGAGCTACTCTGAGTCAAGGAGCTCAGAAATCAACTAGAGGTAGATAAGGACGATTTGCTGGAAAGGAAAACAGTGTAAGACCTCCAAAGGAAGTGAGACATGGGAAAAGGAGAGCTAAGATGATAAGATCAGTAGAGTGGGTGATGTCTCCACTAGCTGCTGTAAATGAGAGATTTCATAATACAGTTAAGAACACATACTACTGTTCAAAAAGAGCCAGAACACAAGCGAAAGGAGAAGAGTTACAAAAATTTTCCAAATAAAAATTGGAAAGGACAAACAAAACAAAAAGGAAGAAGCATGAAACTCATCCTTACAGTTCAAGGTGGTTATTCTCTGCCAAGGAAGAGGAATAACCAGAAGCAGCATGAAAAGCAACTGGAAGAATGAGAGTAGGCTACACATCACATGCAGCGGATTCTGTTGTATTTTGGACTTTGTGAGGGTGTTCATGATTTTCTTAGGTTGGAAGAGATGGTCAAGTATTGGCCATCAGCTGGAGGAGAGCAGACTTACGGATGATTTATTTTGTTAAACAGTTGGTGCTTCGTTGTATTTAATGAGGAAATTGATGTAAAGAAAAAAGTGACCTAGTAATGATTTTATCAAAATGTGTTCTAAAAATATCTTGACAAGTTTATCTGGTCTCAGTTATTTCTTCCTATCTATCAATCTATCTATCATCTATCTATCTCTCTATCACATAGTTTGTTTTATTTGTTTTGTTTTGTCTTGTTTGGGACTTGGTTTTCAAATGGACACAGGACTTCTGCTTCTAGCTAAGGTGGAATAAAAGGAACTGGATTTATCCTGCCTAAAATAACCCTCTAAAACTAAACAAACGCTATGAAACAATGGTTTGAAGATACCAGACATCAGGCCATGAAGTATCTTTGATCCTTAAGTGATGAGTCAAATGAGGTGAGCATTATGAATGTCCCAGTTTACTGTCTGGAGAAATTTCCTAGCCATGGTTCAGGAGGGATTGATATAGAGGAGCCCAGAAAATGCTGCAGAATTACTGAATTATTAGGAAGGAAAAAGAGTCTAAACTTCAAATAATTGCAGACAGGAGACAGAGACTTTTCTGCAAGACCCCTGTCCGCTCTCCTGTAAAGAGGCAAACTCTCTGGAAGTATACTAGCATGGAGCAAAGAGGAGGGTCAACAGATAAAAAGACACAGGACTCAACAGAAGGGAAGGAGCAATGCCACAGTAGCTAGGGCTTCATCAATTTTCTGGTGAGGATTTGTTGTTAATATCAGAACCACAGTGTGGCTTGGCTGGTAAGTTATTTGCAACTTGTTTTGTGGTATTTATGCTTAAGGACATAATGAAATGTACACAGTTCATTTTACAGAATGGGGCTCCTTTCTCTTGAGTTCCTCTTTTGTTTTTAAAAGTCCTTCATCAACCTGTAAGAAAGGGGCCTGAACTGAGTGTGACCCAGCATTTGTAGTCCCTTATCCTGGTTCTGTGAATATATGTTGCCACTTTTAGGAAAGGAGCCTGAGGAGGACTCATTCTTGTTTAAGTTGATTATGGCTTGACCTTCACATTTTTAATCATAAGAATAAAGGAAGCAAAAGTGAGGTGAAAGGGAAAATGTTAAAAAAAAAAAAGACAAAATGAAATCCATGGACAGATTTCTGTTTGTGTGTGTGTGTGTGTGTGTGTGTGTGTGTGTATGTATTCTTTCTTAAAATGAGGCGGGATTTTTCTGGAAGATTTTATATCAGAGATTTCCTAGCACCTTACATTGAGTTTTTACTCATATATAATCGCAATATGATATATACATATAATCCTATAATCAGGTTAATCTTTTAATCGTTATATTATTTTTTAAGTAAGGAACTTGAATTATTCAAATTAATTAATTATTTAATGTTTTTTGAACTTCTGTCCACACATTGTAGAGAAGGAAAAAGGTGAACTACTCCTCTGAGGGCTCTTATGGTCTGGGAGTGTGGAGTTGGGGTGGCAGAATGGCAGGTGGAGACAGAGTTGAGGGAAACCAACAGACAGGCATACACAAACCAGATGGAATGTGGTAACCAGAGTTAGAATTGTTCTTCAGAGGTTCCATGAATAAGACAGCGTTTTCTGACTTGTAGGAAGCAAAGAAGACCTTATATGGATTTATACTCAAGTGAAAAATCATACCCACAAATCACGTGGGGATCCTCAGGCATGTGAGCTTCCCTGCACGTAAAATGTTTTCTGTGGCTTCAATTTAAAAACAAAGTTAAGCATCAAGGTTTAGGACAGGCATTTTCTGGAATGTCACTATTATACCTCACCATAAATAGCTGGGAACATCATAAAATTATTATGGTGTCTTACGTGTGATGTTAGTGATGAGGCTTGAGTAAAAAGTCACGTTCCTGGAATTGGTATGTCAGGCCAACACCCCAAATTCCCATCAAGTTTGGTCCTGTGGTGGTAGAAGTTTGCTTTCGAGTTTGGGTTGAGTCACTGTCATGATGACTCTCCATCCAAGAACTGTGGCATTTTTGGGGGCCCCAAAATCAGAAGCAAGTGTGAACTGGTATTTGTGAGATTTTCCAACTAGAAACAGTGACTGAGCTGGGTCAATAGAGAGGGGAGGGGATTTGGACTAGAGATGGCACATGGTGGAATGGCAGTCATCACACTGAGCTGCGTTCTGAAAATGGAACAGCAGCCCTCGAATAGGGGTCCGAGGAGGGTTAATGGTAGGTTTTGTTAGAGAAAATTATTTAAAAAGTCATAAAAGTCGAAAGGCAGCCTTACAGAAAGCATCAGCTTTATGATTAAGGTATCAAGCTACTAATTATTCAGGGGAAGATTGTCGTTTGTCTAGACTTAAATGTTGGAGGCAGCACTGTGAGTCATGGAGGATTTGGTTGTTCCAACCAGAAAAACCAGAATAGGTTTTAAGGGCAGAATCCCTTAGGATTAGCAGAGACCCTACTAAAACAACTTAAACATGCAAGGGTTTATTTTCTTACATGAATGGAGTCAGGGAATAGGTTGTCCAGCACTGGTATTGGCAGTCCTACAAAGTCCTCAGGGGCTTGGACTCCTGGCTTACAGCATTTCCATTCCTAGGGTGTGACCATCATATTGATAGTCCAAGATGGTGGCTGCCTTCATATAGCTATATTACTGTGCCCATTATCAACATTAAAGGAACTTAGGTCCCCTGCCTCTGAGTTTTTTTGTTTCTGTTTTTTGTTGGTCATCATTGTACTAGTCAAAATGTTCTCTAACCCCACCAAGTAGTTTGTAAGAATTAATAACTATTAACAAGAAAACGTGTAAGAAACAACTTCCTTAAAATAAATAATGAAACTCTGATGGAAATGTTGGTTTGTATGATTTAATCTTTTTTTTTTTTTTTGCGGTACGCGGCCTCTCCCGTTGCGGAGCACAGGCTCTGGACGCGCAGGCTCAGCGGCCATGGCTCACGGGCCCAGCCGCTCCGCGGCACGTGGGATCCTCCTGGACTGGGGCACGAACCCGCGTCCGCTGCATCGGCAGGCGGACTCTCAACCACTGCGCCACCAGGGAAGCCCGTATGATTTAATCTTTAATCTTTAAAGACCACTGTACCAGAGGTAGAACCATCTAGTATTTCTCACTAATTTTATAGGGAAGGAAACCAAGGTATAGAGCAGGGCCATATAGCTATCTGGTCCTTTGGGGGTAGTTTGCTTAGGTGCCCCAAATTGGAACATGCCACTGTAGACACAGTATGGGTTTAGAGACAATTCAGTGGTCAGTGAAGTGAAGTACATAAGAGTGCCCACCATCCGTGTGACCTTGAGGGAATTACTTTTTAAAGCCCCTATTTCCTCATCTTAAAATGGGAGTGATAATAGTACTTACCCTTAAACGGTTGTTATGAAGACCAGAGGGATTATGTTATGAATCTCTAGGACAGTGAGTAGCACATATTAAGTGACATGTAAATGTTTGTTTAAAAAGGAAAATAAACTTTTATTAGAGGAGAAAATGACCCCTGTGTCTGTAAGATTGGAATTTTCTTATTCTACCCCTTTTTTTGTCAATAATATAATAATAATACAATATAATAACATTTTATGGGGCCTGAGTACTTTATAGCTTATCAAATAATTTTATGTGCATTATATAATTTAGCCTGCACAGAATCTTGTGAGCTGGATCCTATTAGGTTCTTTTTAAGGTAAAGATGCTAAGGGTCTGAGAAGCAAAGTGATTTGTTTAATCTCAAACATCTAGTAAGTGACAAAGCCTAATGCACTTTCCTACTAGTACTATTATTGTTATAATTTTTATAGCACTTACCATGTGCCAAGCAGTGTACTGCAGTTTTAAAACAATGTTAGCTCTAACCCTCTTAGCAAGCTTATAAGGTATATCCCCATTTTATAGGTGGCAAAAGTGAGGCCCAGAGGGGTTAAATAACTTGCTTCAAGTCCCATAACTAATTAATGGAATTATCAGAAGTCAAAACAAGGTCTGCTTGAGACCAAAACTCTTGTCCTTTTTTGCTCTAACACACTAACTCTTATTACTTCTTCCAGAAGAAAGGATGGATTGTTGGTTCCTTGGCTGTGAGGGCTTTGATAAGGATTGTGTCTTTCCATTTTTATATGCCTTGATCACAGTGCCTGGCACCAAGCCCAGTGTCTGGCATGATGAATATGAACTGATCTAAATGGAACTGGTCCCTTGTTGGCCATCTCTCTTCCCTCTAGTGAGGTAAGAAGATAAATAGCTAGAAACCTGGCCGCTGGCTCAGCTGCAGCTTGGTACCAGGTCTCTATTGAACGTCATTTCTAAAGTTGTTTAGTTTCTTCTCCATCACTGGATGTCATCAGATATCACTGCCTTTGCATTTTTTGGCTCTTCATTGGGAAACTGCTCAATGTTATGATTTTGCTCATCCATAGTAGAACAAGGGCTCAGTAATGATGATTGAATTGTTAGTGAAAACAGGCTTTGATGAAATGGAAACCTCAGTTCTTTGCCAGTTGGGAACATTCAGAACCGGGGATGTGGGGAGCATGATGGATGGATTCAGCTGTGCTATCAATGATTAAAAAGAATTGTAGGAAGAGGGGGATGGACAATGTTCAGAGAATAATGAGACTCTAAATTTTAAACAATCCTTGGGCACTTGATAGACCAATGGGGACTGGAAGGTAATGACTTAGGTAGATTTTACCCAAAGGGAGGGTCAAGCTCATTCATTCTCAATCATACAGATGAGGATGCTGACTTGGATATGGCAATGGCTAATGTAAAGTTGTAAAACAAGTTGGCAGCAAGTCTCAGCCTGGCAACCAGACTCTTCATTCTCTATCTAGGGCTCTTTTCATACAAGATTTGTGATTGATTGGCTGTAGGGGGTGATGAGAATGCCCCGAGGATGACCCCTATGCTTCCGGCTCTAATGCTGGGGGAAGGAGGAAAAGAAGTAAGCAAGGGTTTTGTGTTTGGCAAGTTTACTCATGCAACTAGTAAGGTATGGGTTTTTATTGTAAGCTATTGGTGACCCCAGTGGTGACGTGTCAATGGAGAAAGGTTAGCCATATTGTTCTGGGTTGAGGGTGAAAGGGAATTGAGGTAGTAGAGACAACTAGTGCAGATTACACTTCCAATACATTTGGTAAAGGGAAAAACTGAGAGGAAAGGTGGGACCTGAAAGGGGAAAATAAGAGTTTGTTTTTTATTTTTAAGAATTTCTAAGACTTAAGTTTGTTTTTAGGCTGAGGGGAAGAAGCCAGAGTAGAGAGAATTGAAGACAGGTATTAAAGGGCATGGCTGACAAAGCACAAGCCTGGAAGAAGATGTAGGGGAAGGGATCTTGTCCACAGGGCAGTGGGCTAGTCCTGGAGGTGAGAAAGGACATGTGAGGGAAGGAAATAAGGCAAGAGTGCTGTTACATTTAAATTAAGAGGAGGAGGAGCTTTTGGTACTAGTGTTGCAAGCTTTTCATATTCTCTGTGAAGTAGGAAACATTCATTCATAAATTGGGTTGGACTTAATAAGTTTTGCATTGCTCACAGGGGAGTCAAGATCAGACAACACTGTCACATAAGAACATAAAGATAAAGGAATAATATATGAGTTAGACAAATTATCATTTGTCTTTTGGAAATGAAGCATGAACAGAAGCGATAACGCCTGGCTTTGCTAATTGTTTTGTCTCATTTGGAAACAGAAGTGGGCAGTTGATCTTTAGCCAGGATACTTATGGATGTGTACACATAACTGATGTTTTTGCATGCTTGTTAAACCTACCAGAAAACTGCCTCTTGCCAGATCATTGCCATTCCCTGATCGATCTTGGGCTCCTAATCAGTGGAGACCACTGTGGTGAACTCCTGCTCTCTTCCCATCCTCTGCTGAAATGCAGCCACCTCTGAGATGGAGTATGAAACTGATCATGACAGAGCCAGGAAATTGTCTCCTCCTGGAAAGGACAACCTGATGAAACTGGTGTTTCCAGGCTGAAATCTCTGTCTCCCCTGGGACTGAGAAGAGTGTGGACTTCCGGTTGTCCTTTTCTGAGCCCTCCATCCCACTGTCCCATGATTTCAGCCACATGTCGTGAGGTATCCAGTCAGATTTAAAGTCCCATCTGTGAAGCTTGTAAGGCCTGGGTGTTACAGTAGAAAGAGTTTCAGTTTGGAAATGGATGTGCCTGGGTTTAAGTCCTGGCTCCATCACAGAATACTTGAGCCTCTAGTGGAAACTCATTTGACCTCTCTGGGTGTCAACATACTTCTAAGTAAAAGGAGATGATAATGTCTCCCTTGGTTATTCAAAGGTTCATTGAGAGAATTACATAGACCAATGAATATAAAAAGTGATATATACATTAAGGTGCTTTTATTAAGAACTGGGGGAGGGAACTGTCATTTCTTGAATACCATTTGTGTGCTAGGTGTCACACTATGTACTTTACTTTCGTGGTCATATTTCACCTTCGGAAAACCTCTGAGGTTAGTGTTATTATTCTCACTTACAGATGATGAAAGTTATCCGAGGGTGGGGTGACCCCTTAACCTTTTTTGCTTGGGAGAGTCCTGAGTCATACTTATTGTCCCAGAGTAATCATTAATAAACTTCTTTTTCACTCTCAAAAAGTGGGGATACAAATTATATGGTCACCCTGTGTGAGGGTGAGGGCCTGAGGCTGGGTAAAATTCTGTCTTCTTCTGAAGGTGAGGGTGGGAGGAATTTTTTCGGAGTGATTTTCTGTGTTCTATTTCTGCCCTGCAACAAGGCTACACTCTTATGCCTCAAAAGCACGAGAGAGACTCCCTGCTAATCTGCTGTGCCCTATCTGGGCTTTCTTAGCAAGGCCAGTACATCAAAGAATAAAGGTCAAGGAATGAAGCTATAGTAGGAGAGAACCATTTTGTTGTATGTATGTTGGATTCATTCATTCATTCACTCATATATTTCATTCATTTACTCATTTACTGATTGCTTACTACTTGCAAGGCCCAGTGGCATGTAAGAGAGTGGGAGGAAGTTGAACATCCAAATCCTGTCATCAAAAAGCTTACAGTCTGAAGGGCAGATTCAATGAACTAAGATGCAAGGCTGTAAGTGCAGAGTTAAGGGAGTGGTCAGGGAATGCATAATTGAGATTTGGGGAGAGAGACCACTTCCTGTTCAGAATAGTTTGGGAAAGTTTCTTTATAGGAGGTGAACTGAGGGCTAACCTGAAGATTTGTTAAGATGTGAACCCACACAAAGCGTGGAGAAAGGGCAGTCAGGCAGACGAATCACCAAAAGCAAGGCAGGACTTCTTAAAATCAGGTACCAGGAGCAGTTCAGTTTTATTAAAATGGAGACTCTATGAAAGGAAGTGGGGGAAAAATAAAGTGAGAATATTTGGTTGGGGTTACACCATGGATGATATGCATACTGGACTAAAATTTTTTAAATTTTAATCTGTTTGTAGTAGATATACATATAAGAAATTATTTAAGTTTATTTATTTTTATTTGTAGCAGAATGGTGAAATGATCAAATCTGATAGTTCAGTGGAGGCGGACGCAGGTGGAGAGAGATCAAAGGCATGGAGACTGTTATTGAGTGTGTTGTCTCAGTAAGAAAATAGAAAGAGAATAGTAAAATTAATCCTAATTCTAATATTTTGCAGGGAATTGTGATTTTTGTTTATGTACACATGGACCATGAAATACTGGGCATGGTGTGATTAAGCCTAATGGCTGCTGAGGAGATACTTAGTGGTGTGACCCAGGAAATATCATGTATCCGTAAATGGGGATCTTTTATAATTCAGACTCTGAAGGTAGGGACTTTTTGAGTCAAAAGGGGATTAAGCTCCCACATATGATCCATAGTGTAGAGAACATTGATCAGGGCAGAGACCTGGCAGCTGCTAAAAGGAATATGAATATAGAATTCTCTGGTCAAAGTGACAGAGCTGTAGCTTCACCCAAATTCTGATTAACAGGCTGAGCAGTGGTTCTCAAAAACTCTGTGTATCAACAGTAAAAACTTCATAATAGTAAAAATGGTAGCAATGCAGCTGGTTTCTCAAGAAACAAACAGCAGAAATAAAACCTAACAGTAATTCTACAGATCTGTTAGTTAAAACTGGAGCTGAGGCAACTAAAAACCATAGTCAACCTAAGACCCCAATGATAAAGCTCTGGGAACAGTGCATTCTTTCTGAAAATTGCTAGAATTCCAGCCATTTGAGATTGTATGCATGCAGTTAGAACTTTGTGTTTTGTAGAAATAGCCAGACTTTTCTGGTAACCACTGAATTAAAGAGTTCAGTACATTTTAGCAATGTACTAATTTTAATCCCAAATTTAGTATCTTTCATAGCTCAGTAGGTAATCAGTAAGTAGTCCTTAGATACATGAGGTTATGAAAAATCTATGGAATAGTGTAATATTTGCCAAGTAGAAATAGTTCATTTCTCATTAGGGGCCACTTTAGAATGAAACATATTGCCAGCATTTTTTATAGTAATTTAGAGGGAAGTGCTGCCTCCATAGAAATAATTGTGAACAGTCAGTTATTTGATCGAGAGTATAAGCAAAGAGTAAGGCTTAGAAATGAAAGTCCTAGAAAATAAAAAATAAACCACTCATACAACCCAGGTCAAATGGTGTGAGAGACACAGTCAGTGTCAGACACACTAAAGAGCATCTGGACCTTCAGGGCATAGCAACGTTCCTGCAGCCAGTCTGGGCGGGCATCTTCTCCAGCCTCTGTGCAGTTTGGGGACTGACATCAGAACCTATTACCTGTCCCAGAATAGAGTAAGCAAATGTAGCTCATTATAGAGCATGGGCTTGGCTATGCTCAACAAATATCTTGCCATCTTCATAAAACTACAATCTAAAACAAGACAAAAACAAACAAAAAACTGCTCTTTTGGGGTTTCCCTGGTGACGCAGTGGTTGAGAGTCCGCCTGCCGATGCAGGGTACATGGGTTTGTGCCCCGGTCCGGGAAGATCCCACATGCCGTGGAGCGGCTGGGCCCGTGAGCCATGGCCGCTGAGCCTGCGCGTCCGGAGCCTGCGCTCTGCAACGGGAGAGGCCACAACAGTGAGAGGCCCGTGTACCGCAAAACAAAACAAAACAAAACAAAACTGCTCTTGTGATATAATAGGAGTCCTCTTATCAGATATGATTGGGACCAGTAGTTGGTTGGTTTTTTTGAAAAGTTGGTTCAAGTGGGGATAAAATGATACAGGTGAACCATAAACATTTAATTTTAATGTAGAGAACATACATGTGTATGCCTTTGCCAATATTTTGATGATAGGTCAAAGCCTTACTTTGGGGATGGTTCACTGACAGTAGTCATTCTTCATAAACCACAGCCATGATGCACAATCTACAGTTCCAGTTCCTTTTTCTTTAATGTGGAATAAGAACCTGAAAACATTTATGAAGTGACTTGGGCATAGAATACTTCTAGATTTTTATGATTTTCCCTCCAATTATTGACAGTCATCTTGCTCACACTTATTTCCAAAGCATTTACTTAGTGATTCATCAAAGTATTCAAATTATTTTTCATAGAAGCAACTTCTTTTGCATTTATATTTTATTGGATTCCAAAAATATTTAAATTATGTCATTTTACTAGTAAGTACAGGTGGCATAAACACATTTGGGTGCAAACCCAGGTGACTCTTGGTAAACCAGTATCAGATTGGTGGCGTGTTCTGGGGGGTAGCCTGATGTCTGTTCTGTGTGCTTTCATTGTCTGTCCATCTGTTTTAGAGCAAGATTGGCGAGTGTGATTAACTTAGCAAGGAGGTTAGATGGAGGGTACTCAAGATAGGTATATAGGTCCCTGTACTTTGTATGCTCCTCTACCTGAAACCTTAAAGATCCTAGTGCCTTGAGTAGGCAACCCAGCTGAGCACCCCCCCCCAACCTTAGAGAATTCTTTGGGAATGAGTATTATTCCTGTCTGGGTGAGTGAGTGGCATGTTATAAACATTGTGATTTTTAACTGCCAAGTGGAAAGTTTCTTGAGTTCCTAATATTCCTGTTTATACCCTTAGCTCCTAGCTGAGGGCTCTGTAAAAATGGTAGGTGCTTGGTATGTGTTGGTTCGATGATTGAGGGGCTTCTGAATACCTCCTGCTTAAAAGAACATTTTCAAAACTTGTAAAATACCTTTCAGAATTGTGGTGAAGGTCTAATTATCCCTATGTTGTAGGTGAAATAAAAGAGGCCGAAGTATCAGGGGATTTACCCAGGATCACCAGAGTAAGCAGAGGGAGTGGGAATGCCTTCTATTTTAATTGCCACACCAGTATCTTTTAGCAGTGTCTCTCTTAGTAGCATAAATCTCATGTAGCTTACCCTGGGTTTGAACTTGGCACTTTCAGTTACTAGCTGTGTGATTCTGGGCAAGTAACATGCTATGTATACAGTGTTTCTGAGCTTGACTTTATCTACATGTGAACTAGGGATATGAATACTTGCCTTGCAGAGTGTTGTGAGGACTAAAAGGGCGAATGCAGGTAAAGTGCTCAGTATACTGTCTTGGCATGGAATAGATGCTCAATAAATGATTTTTTTGGTAATTAATAAATAACAATGTTTCAATGCTGACCTAAAAGGAAAGGACTTTACACCAACAGTGACTATCAGGTCTCCAAGAGACTTCTCTTCTTCAGTGGATCACAGACCACTGTCCCACTCTGTCACTTTCCCAGGCCATTCTGGAGTTGTGCTATTTCTGATTGAACCATGCATAAATTTTCTTTAGTTTCACACACTGCAAAGAACACTTCTTTATTTTTGAGAAGCTGTGACCTTCTTGGTGGGCCCTGGCAGGTCTGCAAGCATGATTAGTGCCTACCTACGAGAAAAACGAGGTTCATCTGTAGCCTGGAAGGTTAGGTTGAGGTGGTTATCCAGGCTGAGTAAAGACTGCAGCTGAATTAAACTTAACTTTGCTATTTATCTTTCTCTGGGGCATTGTGAAAATAGAAACCAAGAATGTTGTGCAGTGACAAAATGCAAGCATGAAGCTAAAGCAGGAAGTTAGTTAAAGACAATGAAAACACCAGCTCTTGTTCCCATCTCTGGGAAAACAAATAAGCAACAAACACATCAGCCACCACTGGAAAGCTTTAGAGTGTACCCAAGAGAAATGTTTGCCTATGGACAGAAGGCCAATCCCCTCTGAACTATACTTCAGGCCCTTTAGGATTTGGCCGTACCCCATGCATGTCTCATTATTAGCTCTCCCTCCTCACTCTGCCTCCTTCCCAAGTATATGGTGCTTCAACCAAACCAAACCATTATCCTAAAAACCCACCTGTGCTTTCAAGCTTCCATGAGGTTATGACTTCTATCCCAAAGGCTCTTTTCCCCCATTTTCCATCTGGTGAACACCTCTCACCCTTCACATGAAATCTTCAGTCTACCTCTTTTCCTAAACATCTCACCCTGACCCTCAAACATTTCAGTGAAAAGTTAGTCATCACATGATCAGTAATTGATAACTCATAATATAAAGTTACAGCTGCACTCACCATACTTTAGTTTTTCTCCTCTTCTTCTTCTGTCTCCTCCTCCTCCTTCTCTGCTTTTCTTTCTCCTCTCCTTCTTCTTCCAGTATCTGCTTTTACTCTAGAGTTGTGCTCTGTGGTAGCCATGAGCCATATGTGGCTATTTAACTTAAATTAATTAAAATTAAATAAAATTAAAGATTCCTTTCGCCTGTCACATTTCAAATATTCAGTAGCCACATGTGGCTAGAGGCTACTGTGTTGGATAGTGCAGATATAGAATATTTCTATTATTGTACAGAGTTCCATTGAATGAAGCTATACTGGAGTATAAGCCCCTTGAGAGTAGGGACCATGTCAAATTTACTTCTCCATATGCAGAAACTAGCAAGATGCCTGGAGTTAGTTAATGAAGCCTTGAGAGAATGAATGAAACTTAGCTAAGACTGAGGACTCTGACTAGTATGTTTGAGTTCCTAGTACCCAGGTTTTTCAAGAAAAATGCTAACTTCCAATTCCCTTCCAACATCCCCAAATGTATCAAATCCACAAATTCTAGGACAGAAGCAGAAAAAATGATTTGGATAGGTTCTTGCATTCCGACTTTAATAATGCTTCTTAAATGCATTTTCCAAAGCTGATAGAGTCTTGAACAAAATATGAGTGAAAGGAAGGGAGAATGAAGGCAGGTTCTTTACCTTAGATGGATGTCATTTGTAATCCCACATCTGTTATAAGAGGCTCATTTATGGGGAGAAGTTTTTGAAATTCCGAAACCTTGTTTTGACAGTTGGTCACTGAGGTAGCTGAGCTTATCTTTGCCGAAGGTTTCATCATTTTTGAAGGAAGTGAAATATGCCACCATTCCCTGAAGGAGGCCAAACATTAAATGGATTCATTGTAAGCTTTTGAGACAAGAGTTTTAGAATCCTTTGCAGGTGTAGTGAGATTAGGATCAATGTAGAATATACTATCATTAAGAATCAGCTTCTATGTGAACTCATGTTAGGCCATTTAAAAGTACTGTTCCTCTTTCCAAGATGATGCCAAAGTCAGGAAAGATCACAAAACTCGCCAGGGTCCTAGAGCTAATTAGCCATCAATTCCAGTTGGAACTCAAATCTTCTAACTCCAAGTTCAGGGCTCTTTATATGCAAGAATTTTCTAAACTCATCTGAATTACTTGGGATCTCCTGTTAAAAATAGCCAGACTTACTGAATCAGAATCTCTAGACTGGGAGTCTGAGAATTTGTATTTTTACCAGGTGCCCAAGGTAGTTCAATATATATTGAAATAGAATGTGTCAGTTGCCTTTGGCATTAAGATCTCATTTTAATATATGTGGATCTTGCATGAAAGATCTTAGTATCCAATCATCTGCTTGGAATTTAGAGTTGGGTCTGGTTATTTAACAGATACAAATTTACAGACTCTCAGTTGAAAGGGATGTTGAGGTCATTTATTCTCATTCTCCCAGGACACAGGAATTATTACTACAGCACCCCTGGCAAAGGGTCAAGTAACAGTCAATTGATTAGTTCCGTTACTCTGTGGGGAAACTGCTTCCATTGCTGGGCTGTCCCTCTTACTAGAAAGCACTTCCTTCTCCTGAGCGAAATCTCCTCCTTCTTGCTCTAGTTAGGACTTCCTGAGCAACAAGGAATGATTTAGTGTCCTAAGGAGTTGACTGTTCTGGCCAGAGGGAACTTAGAGCTCACATGGTTGAATCCCTTCATTGTTCAGGTGAGTAAACTGACAAACACTTTCAACATTCATTAACAAATATTTATTGTGCTCTTACTCTTTGACATGCCCTATACCATGTGCTGGAGACACAGGCACAAAAGTTTAACTGGACTCTGCTGTCTTGGAGGTTACAGTCTGTAAGGAAGTCAGACAGATACTGGTTAAATTGTCACAGCAATATGTCATTTATCAACACATTGATAAATACTATGGGGGAAAAAGAGTAGATGGTGAGGATATCTAATGCAGGCCTAGCTGATCTGGGTATCAGGGAAGGCACCCTGAATGAAGCAATCCCTGAGATGGTCAAAAAGTTGTCAGTTGATGAGGGGAGAAAGGAGCCTTTCAGGCTGCAGAACAATATCTGCAAAGACTATAAGGAAGGAGAGAGTTTTGAGAAACTGAAAGGCTGGAGCTCAAGGAAAAGTAGGGAGAGAGGATGAAACTGGAGTGTGGGGCAGAGGCCTTGTGTGCCATGTTAAGGATTTGGTCTTTATCCTAGGAAGAAATGGGGAGCCATGATACGCTTGTGTTTTTAAGTCTCAATCAGGCTGTCCTGCAAATATTGGATATTGGATTGCAGGCCCCCTCTGAATGGGTGTGAAGACACTAGTGATGAATTAAGAACTTACTGCACAAGTTCAGGTGAGAGATAAAGTTGGCTTGGGCTAGGGTTTTGGTAATGGAGATGGAGAGGAGTGGTCATATTTGAGACATACTCAGGAGGTAGAAGGAGTAACATTTGTGATGGATTGGATATATAGGTTAAGAAAGGATTTTAAGAAAGTACTGGTCAAGAGATCCAGATAGAGGGGAAATGACTTGTCTAAGACCACATAGCTAGCTAATTACGAAGCAGAGGCCAAGACCAACAATCCTAAAGTCAGGATGTGGGTTAGGATGCTACAGTATGAAGGAATGTACTTTGGCGGTAGGCAGACCAGCTTTGAACACTGGCTTTGGCACTGATAAGCTCTGTGATCTTGACTAGTTTCCTTTACCTCTTTGAGACAGGGGTTAGGATGGTAAATGCACCTCTTTCATAGGTGACTTGCGGGGAATTAAATGAGATGTTTGTAAGATCTGTAAAGCTATTACAATGCCTAACACATACCAGATACCAAAATAGTAACCTAGCTGAGGTTATTGTTCTTATTACTAAGAGTTACTATGTCTTCCTTGAGTCTTCTTCAGGCTTACTTCCTTTACCTCTTTTTCATATGTCATAATTTCCAGAGTTATTCCACTTTCCCAAATACTAATGGAACATAGGCTTTTTTAAAAAAATTAATTTTTATTGGAGTATAGTTACTTTACAATGTTGTGTTAGTTTCTACTGTGCAGCAAAGTAAATCAGCTATATGTATACATATATCCCCTCTTTTTTGGATTTCCTTCCCCTTAGGTCACCACAGAGCAGAGTAGAGTTCTCTGTGCTATACAATAGGTTCTCATTAGTTATATATTTTATACATAGTATCAATAGTGTATATATGTCAATCCCTATCTCCCAATTCACCCCACCCTTGCTTTCCCCCTTGGTATCTATATGTTTCATCTCTACATCTGTGTCTCTATTTCTGCTTTGCAAATAAGATCATCTATACCATTTTTCTAGATTCCACATATATGCGTTAATATACGATATTTATTTTTCTCTTTCTGACTTACTTCACTCTGTGTGGCAGTCTCTAAGTCCATCTACATCTCTACAAATGACCAATTTCGTTCCTTTCTATGCCTGAGTAATATTCCATTGTATATATGTACCACATTTTCTTCATCCATTTGTCTGTCGATGTCCATGACCTGGCTATCGTAAATAGTGCTGCAGTGAACATTGGGGTGCATGTGTCTTTTTTTTTTTTTTTTACATCTTTGCTGGAGTATAATTGCTTTACAATGTTGTATTAGTTTCTGCTTTATAACAAAGTGAGTCAGCTATACATATACATACATCCCCATATATCCTCCCTCTTGCGTCTCCCTCCCACCCTCCCTATCCCACCCCTCTAGGTGGTCACAAAGCACCGAGCTGATCTCCCTGTGCTATGCGGCTGTTTCCTACTAGCCATCTATTTTACATTTGATAGTGTATATAAGTCCATGCCACTCTCTCACTTCGTCCCAGCTTACCCTTCCCCCTCCCTGTGTCCTCAAGTCCATTCTCTACATCTGTGTCTTTATTCCTGTCTTACCCCTAGGCTCTTCATGACCTTTTTTTTTTTTTAGATTCCATATATATGTGTTAGCATACAGTATTTGTTTTTCTCTTTCTGACTTACTTCACTCTGTATGACAGTCTCTAGGTCCATCCACCTCACTACAAATAACTCAATTTCATTTCTTTTTATGGCTAATATTCCATTGTATATATGTGCCACATCTTCTTTATCCATTCATCTGTTGATGGACACTTAGGTTGCTTCCGTATCCTGGCTGCTGTAAATAGTGCTGCAATGAACATTGTGGTACATGACTCTTTTTGAATTATGGTTTTCTCAGGGTATATGCCCAGTAGTGGGATTGCTGGGTCATATGGTAGTTCTGTTTTTAGTTTTTTAAGGAACCTCCATACCGTTCTCCATAGTGGCTGTATCAATTTGCATTCCCACCAATAGTGCAAGAGGGTTCCCTTTTCTCCACACCCTCTCCAGCATTTATTGTTTGTAGATTTTTTGATGATGGCCACTCTGACCAGTGTGAGGTGATATACCTCATTAGAGTTTTGATCTGCATTTCTCTAATAATTAGTGATGTTGAGCATTGTTTCATGTATTTGTTGGCCATCTGTATATCTTCTTTGGAGAAATGTCTATTTAGGTCTTCTACCCATTTTTGGACCAGGTTGTTCATTTTTTTGATATTGAGCTGCATGAGCTGCTTGTATATTTTAGAGATTAATCCTTTGTCAGTTGCTTCATGTGCAAATATTTTCTCTCATTTTGGGGGTTGTCTTTTCATCTTGTTTATAGTTTCCTTTGTTGTGTGAAAACTTTTAAGTATAAATAGGTCCCATTTGTTTAATTTTGTTTTTATTTTTATTGCTCTAGGAGGTGGGTCAAAAAAGATCTCGCTGTGATTTATGTCAAAGAGTGTTCTGCCTATGTTTTCCTCTAGGAGTTTTATAGTGTCCGGTCTTACATTTAGTTCTTCAATCCATTTTGAGTTTATTTTTGTGTATGGTGTTGGGAGTGTTCTAATTTCATTCTTTTACATGTAGCTCTACAGTTTTCCCAGCACCAATTATTGAAGAGGCTGTCTTTTCTCCATTGTATATTTTTGCCTCCTTTGTCATAGATTAGGTGACCATAGGTGCGTGGGTTTAGCTCTGGGCTTTCTATCTTATTCCATTGATCTGTATTTCTGTTTTTGTGCCAGCACTATACTGTCTTGATTACTGTAGCTTTGTAGTATAGTCCGAAGTCAGGGAGCCTGATTCGGAGTCAGCTCCGTTTTTCTTTCTCAAGACTGCTTTGGCTATTTGAGGTCTTTTGTGTTTCCATACAAATTGTAAAATTTTTTGTGGAACGTAGGCTTTTTAACATACATTCTGCTGGGCTCCAATTACATAAGATTAAAAACCTTGTGGTAAACACAACACTGTAAAACAATTGTACCCCAATTTTAAAAATAAAACCTTAAAATAAAGAACCTTGTACTTACCACAAGTGGAATAGTTGTAATAGTTGGATGTCATGTAGCCACTGACTCTGCCTTTGATGACCAGGAAAGACTTCCTATACTGATGTTTATTTCTGCCTTGAAGGATGAGTAGATATTTTTCCAGATGGAGAAGAGGCAAGAGATGGTAGTAGTGATGGTAAAGGTGGTATGGGACATTTTATTAAGAAGGAACACCAAGTAGAAAAACAGAGAGGCATGAGAAAACCTCTCCTTCTCTGAGGATCTGCAAGAAGTTCAACATGGCTGAACTGACGCTTTCTTATGGCTGAGTGGCAGAATATGTCATTGGAAAGATAGGCAGGTGCTAGACTGTAAAAGGATTTGTAGGTCAAGCTAAAGATTTTAAACCTTATTCTGGGACAGTTGAGAGACACTGAAGCTTTTTAAGTTGAGTGACATAATCAGAATTTTCTGTAAAGAGGTTTTTTGTTTTTCAAGAGCCTAAGTTTGTATTTTTTTTCTCTAGTGAGTCATTGTGGGTAGTCCCTCTAGAAAGTTTGATGTTGGAATTACTAGGGAAATATTGCTTAGAAAGAGGTAGCCTTCCTCACAACGGTGTCTAAGAAAAGGGAATATAATATGGTCATCTGTGTTTTTGAGTGCTTCAATGAGAAGACTTCCCAATCCCTTGGGGTTGATCTCTAGGAAAGAAAAAGAATGATGGGTGTGTGTCCCTGGTAGTAGATGCTGAGACTACTACTAATCAGTGCGTATCTAAACATGTAACCACACAGGGTACAATATGGTCAAGATCAAGATCATCTGGTTGCATTTCCCAGCAGTCTAGAAAGAACAGAGGAGAGAAGGTGACCTTCAAATTGCTCATAGCATCTGAAAGAAGGGATGTTTACCCTACTTGACTTCCTCTCTTGAAGCAGAATATATTTGACTAATTTAAAAATAAGAATCTTGTTAAGAGAGTGCTCGATAATGAGTATTCTTTATCTGGTTTTGTTCTTTTATGAATACCAGAATCTTGACGGTCATAGCCAGATGTGTCCTGTTCACGTATTTGCATATAATGATATTTGGAGGAATGCTTTATGAAGAAGACAAAAAGATTTGTTGACAGTGAATTAACTTTCATACTGAAATAAGGACAGTTCATAAATACACAGTACAACCAACACATTTCAAAGAACCCAGAGATTCCAATATGCATTTGATTCTTCTGCACTAAAGTTGCTTAGGAGATCATTCTGGTTTCATCTGGATTTTCCTCCAACATGTTCCAAATTGGTCAGTTTCACTCATTCCGGTCTTGATTCTGGATTCTTAGTTGTTTTATCTTGTTAGCCTTGACTGTCCTCATGACGTCTGCTTGTGCCTCAGTTTTTTTCTTTGGTGGCTGGATTCTCTCTGTGTTCTGATCACATGAAGGTTTTAAAATTCCTTTGTTTGGAAATTGTTCTCTCTCTCGAGTTGGAACTGAATATGCATTCCCCCATTTTGCCATACCTTGACAGTTCCTCCATAATATTGTACTTTAAGCATCCCCTAGACAATATGAGCTTGCAGTCATTATCCATCCAAACCTAGAGTGGGGTGTACTTTTGTTCATGTTTAGTATTGATTCAGAGGTCCCTTTGTGCTCAGTAAATTATTTTCATGAAGTGAGCATAGTCATCCATGCCACCCAACTTCCAAATGCTGGAACTAGTTCTACTTCACTGCCTCATTGTTTAGGAACTTTGTGTCCTATCATCTTCATCCTGGTCATAAAATGTGACACTTAAGCATGTGAAGGAAGCCAAGGAGCAAGTCATTTTGTTAATAACTGCTTTTAATATGTGAGACTTGAAGACTCCAAATAATGAGCTATTTAAGACAATAAGAGAAAACAAAGGAGCTAGACCATAAGCTGCCTTCTGGTATATAAATATATGCATTTGACACACAAAGCAGAAATGCTTCTTTTATGGACAGTTTAACATTTCTGTTTAAACAACAATGCTGGAATTAACATTTTCTAGGTAAAGTATATACAGTGGTGAAGAGCTTTGCTTAAAATTTGTGAGGAAAGGGACATTTCTTAGAACATTCAGCAAGCATGAGTTTTGTTGTTGTTATTGTTGTTGCTTCTTTTGGTACATGCTAACTTTTGAGAAGCATCCTGGTAAGGATGGTCAAGCACCTATCAGTGTTGGGAGCAGTATTCTGGAATCCTCTTTGCTTATTTCCAGTTGGCTTTCTCTATGATCCAGTGCTCTTTAGCCTTGAACTCCTGCGGTTTCATTATGATCCTACTCTTATATTTTTAGATTTGATGCTTATATATGGTCCATGATTATCAGGTTTGCTACATAGATTTGGGCATGTATTGTCCAGGGTCCTTACCCCTCTGCATCTCTTCTACAGTTTACCTTCCTTGGCCAGGCTCCCTGGAGCCTAATTTCTGGGCACCTAATCCCAGTTTTAGGAGTAGAAAGGACTAAAATAGGATTTAAGAAAGGGGGAATTTTGCTCAGTGGAGGATGGGCAGCTGAAACAAACAGGAAGAATATTTCAAGTGAGATGAAATGAAACACAAAAATCTAAAAATGTTGGTCGACAATAACCCTCAATAACTGAAAGATCAATTAACCAGACTCTCTACCCCTCAGACATTTCCATTAACTTTGAAAAAATTCTAAACAAAGTCATTAGAAAAAAAAAACAGATGGATGAGGTCTGAGACTTCAAAAGAGGCAAAGTTTAATACAAGATTTTAATGGGACCCACCTGACAAAACAAAGACAGCACTTGAGCTTGTGCTGTTGGAAATAAAGAGACAAAGAAATAGAGGCACACAAGACAATGCCTACTGGGCTGCAAGAGCTTAAATTGATCTTTAATGCAATTTATAAAGCACCAAAGCATGCACAGGACCTAGAGGACATGTTGGAATTAACTTCTGATGTTGCTGACTTCAAAGGCAATCAGGACACAGGCCCCAATGAGGCAAATCTTCCCACAGTAATATAGACGGCATATTTCATGGCCAGGGACCCAGCAAAAGAGTTCATAGCTACAGATCAGACAAGAAAAATGAAGTATTTCTCTGCGAGAAGACGATTTTCCAAGCAGAACATTCAAACCCCATATGCTGGATCTGAGGGTCAGAGGCCATAGAACGGAGGCAATATCATCATCAAAAGACAGCAGCCAAATTACCTGGATTTTTATTGTCTTTTCTCATGGTTAATAAACCTTAGTTAGGACTTAACCAATTATTGCACAATCAACTATAAGACATAATGCAACCTCAGTGGGTAGAAGATTCAGGCTGAATTGAGCTATGGCTAGAATCATAATCAGACTGTAGGACTGACTGAAAACACAGTACCTAAAAATACTTCACAACTGACAAAGGATTAATCTCCAAAATATACAAGCATCTCATGCAGCTCAATATCAAAAAAAACAAACAACCCAATCCAAAAATGGGCACAAGACCTAAGTAGACATTTCTCCAAAGAAGATATACAGATGGCCAACAAACACATGAAACAATGCTCAACATCACTAATCATTAGAGAAATGCAAATCAGAACTACAGTGAGGTATCACCTCACACCGGTCAGAATGGGCACCATCAAAAAATCGACAAACAATAAATGCTGGAGAGGGTGTGGAGAAAAGGGAACCCTCTTGCACTATTGGTGGGAATGTAAATTGATACAGCCACTATGGAGAACAGTATGGAGGTTCCTTAAAAAACTAAAAACAGAACTACCATATGACCCAGCAATCCCACTACTGGGCATATACCCTGAGAAAACCATAATTCAAAAAGAGTCATGTACCACAGTGTTCATTGCAGCACTATTTACAGTAGCCAGGACGTGGAAGCAACCTAAGTGTCCATCAACAGATGAATGGATAAAGAAGATGTGGCACATATATACAATGGACTATTACTCAGCCATAAAAAGAAATGAAATTGAGTTATTTGTAGTGAGGTGGATGGACCTAGAGACTGTCATACAGAGTGAAGTAAGTCAGAAAGAGAAAAACAAATACTGTATGCTAACACATATATATGGAATCTAAAAAAAAAAAAAAAGGTTCTGAAGAACTTAGGGGCAGGACATGAATAAAGACGCAGACGTAGAGTATGGACTTGAGGACACGGGGAAGGGTGAGGGTAAGCTGGGACGAAGTGAGAGAGTGGCATGGACATATATACACTACCAAATGTAAAACAGGTAGCTAGTGGGAAGCAGCTGCATAGCACAGGGAGATCAGCTCAGTGCTTTGTGACCACCTAGAACAGTGGGATAGGGAGGGTGGGAGGGAGATGCAAGAGAGAGAGGATATGGGGATATTTGTATACGTATAGCTGATTCACTTTGTTATACAGCAGAAACTAACACAACATTGTAAAGCAGTTATACTCCAATAAAGATGTTAAAAAAAAATAAAAATGCTTCAAATTTGCTTCCCTGTGGGCTGGACAGCCAGAAATATTCAACCTGGTAGCAGAGTCTGGCAACAAGTATTTCTAGCAAGTAGTGATTTTACTCAGTTCATGGGCACAGCTATGGTTATAGGTTATAGATGGTCTACTGATATTGGGGCAGGGCATCAGCCAACTGCTTGGAAATGAGGCAGGGACCAGCCTCCAGTAAGATGATGCTGGCCAAAATTAGGGTGTCAAGACCACAGACCACTAGCTAGTGTTAAGAGTACGGCTCTATCCTATAACATTGAATATGAACTAAAAATTGGGGCCCAGGGAAGAAAGTCTACAGATTAGAAATTGTGTAATAATTGTGATAGGGATCACTCTGTAGGTGCATTATATAATTGGCCTAGGCAGCAAGGCTAACTCAAGAATTTCCTGAGTGTGCTAATATACTGGCTGCTCCAGTATGCACTGGCTCAGTAGAAGGCTCCTCAGTGGCTGCAACAGAATAAGGCTTGGAGGAGGGCTGACCCAGTTCTAGACTTGGCATAAACAGACGAGACTTAGACAAGCTAGGCTGCTTTGTACCTATTTTGAACTCAGATAGTGCAACTTCAGAGCAACTCACCACACGGTATGTGTTTTAAATCTTCACAGTGTTTGTGGCTCTGACTTAGGGCATAAGCAAAGGTGTTGAGCTGGATATTCTCTGTCCCCCTAGGTGTGTCCAACACCTTCTCCATCCTGCTCTCTTCCCAGGGAGGCTGAACTCAATGAACTGCATCAACCCAGCTCCCTTGTCCTCTCTCTGCTCACTGAGTTCTCCATTGGGAAGCTAAGGCAGTCAGAGAACAGGTGGAAAGAGAGGGTAGAGTATTATTTTCTCTTGCTCCCTCCCTGCTGGGCCATGGTTTGGGAGTGTCTGCCTTCCTCACCCAAGGCCACATCCCCTGTCATGTGGCCCCTCCTTCTGCTATAGCCCTCACTGGGTTCTAGTGGCCACTCCCTCCCTTTGCTCCTTCAGGCCTGGCTAGTGGTGGATTCTCCACTTCTTCTGGGTCTACACCTTTTTGCCTCATTATTGTTGTTGGTTGCTCTTAAACCCACCAATACCTTTGTAAATACTCTTTTCATGAAACTCTGTTCTGACCAATACAGAAGTGTAACCATGTTTAAGTATGAGTATTTTAAAAATTTTGTTACTTACACTATCAAAAAGCTGGAAACAAACCAAATTTCTATTGATGGAGGATTAGTTAAATTCGTTATGACCTATTTATATCAAAAGGTGTAATATTTAGCCAATAAGAATCATGTAGTTAAAATATTTAATGTCATGGGATAATACTCAATATATAATGCTAAGGAGAAAAAAATGGTATAAAATGGTATGTACAGAATGGTGTCATATACCCCCAAATACATGTTTATAATGTGTAGAAATCAGTAGGGAGAAAATACACCCAGTTATTAAAAAGGTTATCTGTGCTACAGTTGAAGGTAATTTTTGTTTTCTTGTTGGTCTTTTTGTATTTTTTTTCAACATACTGCAATGGAAATATATTACTTTATAATCAGAAGAAACATTATAAAAAACAAAATAAGGGCTTCCCTGGTGGCACAGTGGTTGAGAGTCCGCCTGCCGATGCAGGGGACACGGGTTCGTGCCCTGGTCTGGGAAGATCCCACATGCCGTGGAGCGGCTAGGCCTGTGAGCCATGGCCGCTGAGCCTGCGCGCCCAGAGCCTGTACTCCACAACGGGAGAGGCCACAACAGTGAGAGGCCCGCGTACCGCAAAAAAACAAACAAACAAAAAAACAAAATAAGAGAATACCTGTGATCTGGAAGGATATTCATCACTTGTGGGAATACTATCATATTTTAAGGGTTGTCATAGTATACTTGTTATACATTCAGGTGAGTCATGGTAATCAGCCCTTCATATAAAGTGGCTATATAAAACGGCTTTATATAAGGAGAAGGGATGGATGTCCCTTCTCCCATCAAAACCCATGGAGACATGTTTCTGTCCTTGTTCATCCCTTTAAGGATAAAGTCAGTCTGAATGTGTCACATGCCTAAAATTTTCCAGGGAGAATTATTTCCCCAACTCAAAAGTCTTTGTGTTGTAGTATGTAGGAATAAACTTAACCATATCTGATGACAGATGGCATAAATAACAACAAGGATGCAGGAATCAAGTAACACATTCACATATGAAAGCAGAGAAAAGTAAATATCATCTCTAATTTTTGAGTGTGTTCTTTCTGTTTCTGTTCTTTGAAATGTTGGTAATCAGTTGCCTATGAGATATCCCCCAACCTGGAAATGTCCAGTAGTTGCCTCAGGTTCAGCAGGTCTTATGTCAAACTCATTCATTTTTGTTTCCCTCTATTCATGCTACTCTTTTTCTATCTTGGTGAATGTTACTGTTATCAACCAATTCATAGTGCTTTTGGGATGGTATGTAGAGTTAAAAATTCAAATCTGATTCCAGTTCCAGAGTCCGCTCACATATGATCTGTTGAGGTACTGGACTAGACCTTCTAAGACTTGACATTCATATCTGTGATCTTCTTGGCTCTCTCTGTAGCCTCAGGATATCATGAAAACATCCATGATGGAAAGATGGTGCCCCAAAACTTGTGGGTTAGGGATATCAGTGTAGTTCTCTGTCATGCCATTAAATCCTATGTGAATCACACCTTCATTAAATTACATTGTTATCAATCCCATCAGTTCTTTTTTTTTTTTTTTTTTGTGGTACGCGGGCCTTTCACTGTTGTGGCCTCTCCCATTGCGGAGCACAGGCTCCAGACGCGCAGGCTTAGCGGCCACTGCTCAGGGGCCCGGCCGCTCTGTGGCATGTGGGATCTTCCTGGACCAGGGCACGAACCCATGTCCCCTGCATCGGCAGGCGGACTCTCAACCACTGTGCCACAAGGGAAGCCCCATCAGTTCTTTTTTTTTTTAACAGGTACTGACTTTGGTCGAAGACGGAAAAGTCCCAAGTGGTTAAACCATAAGTGAGATTGAAAAAAAAGGATTTTCCCTTATTGTAATAGATAAATAATCTTATGTTTATTTATGAACTTGTATTTTCATTAAATGGAAAGTAGTTAAATGGAAGGCATCTGTGCATGTGTAACAGTGGTCTTCTTACGGATAATCCCTCCTCTTCTTTGTGTCTTTCTTCTCACTGTGGCCACTGTTTTGCTTTGTAGAAGATTGTTGGACTGCCTTAAAGCTTTCTGCTAGGACTTCCTCAGGCCCCTTTTTGCCTCATCTCGTTCTTGCACTGGAATTCACACTTTGCTGTTTTCCAAGTGAGGCTCATCTATAACATTTTAATGAGAGGGGGAATTACTCATGTGCATGAGAAAATCTCTTATAATGCTTGCTTGAGTCCTGTCCAAGTTTGAGGTAAGAGATAATTGTGCCTCTGGTTGGGAACTCCATACTCTGTTTATGGTATTTAGGCTTTGTTTGTCTTTCAGTAACTTCATGATTTCCCTCCCTCTCCACTGTTTTTTATGGAAATCATCTTCCTGCTGCCTGAAGTGTGTCATTCTGCATCTTGCCAAGAAAAAAACCTCTCCATAGAGAAAATGACCCATCTCTTCCCCTCTGCAACCATCTGACTTAATTATGCACTATGCCTGGCCCCTGGAGAGCCCAGTGAGGAACATGAGGAAGTCCTGGATTGATCGCCAAGCCCTAGGGTCTTTGTCAATTACCATCTGGCACCCATGAGTCTGGCCAAATTTACAGGCATGTCTGTCTCTCAAAACATGTCAGGCTTGAAGAGTGAATCACTTTTTTTTTTTTGGAGCTGCTATAAGTAGAACAGTCTTTTCCATTAAAACCCACTTTATTCTCTTCTAAACACCCCAGAGCCTCTTGAACACACCTCCACATGTGATGCCTGGGAGACTGCAGTTGAATAACATTACTCGTTTCCCAGGACTCATGGCATGCATGGAGGCCTTGCAGGACCTGGGCTTTGCAGGCAGTTGGAGGTGAGTTTGAGAGGCCCATTCTTCTCTCAGCTATCTCTAGCCCTTGAGAGAGCCACTTACCTCTCTGAGCCTCCATTGTCTCAACAGTACAATGGAGATAATATTATTTACCCCATAGGGCTATTTTAAGGCAAAATTAATATAATGCATGCAAAAGTAATTTGAAAACTAAAACACAATAATTATTAATGAATTTAATGAATAAGAAAAGCAGCACCCATTAACCATATTCCTTATCCCTGCCCTTATCTCTGCTCTTTAAGGGGAGAAAAAAGCTTTGTTCTCATCTCTTTTTGATAGGATTTCATATCATAGAATCCAATGATCCCGTCAAAGTCATGCTTTTCTAACTAGTTTTGAGACCCTGATTTGCAGTGTTACATATGAATGTTATACCTTCTGAGATAACGCTTTTGACCCTGACCTCCAGTACTTCAAGTGAATGAATGATTTTCCTGCACTACTTTGAATGTTCCCATCTTTTTGAGGGGGCGGTAGCACAACTCCATTTGTTCCAGTACCTGTCATACTCCCTTGGTATTGTTTGCCAGTCTCTCTCACTAAGCTTTAAGATAAGACAGGGTCTGGGTTCCATTCATCTCAGTCTCCCCAGGTCCCAGCATAGGGGTTGGTGCAAAGGAGGGGGTCAGGATATGACTGCCGGAAGGGGAAAGAAGGAAGGAAAAGAAGGTAAGAGAGGAGGGAAAGGAAGGAAGAAATCCAGACTTGATATTCTTAGAAGTATAATCAAGGGACACTTGTAACAATCTGTGAAAGCAACCATACTGGGAAAACGTATTATTACACCCTGGCTTCAAGTGTTGTTTTCATATTTGGGAGGAAATACATTATTTGTGTTTTGGACTAGTCCCATCAATCTGGTCTCTTCATCCCTGTCCCAGACTTCCTTTGGAGTTGTGTGGGCAGAATGAGGAGGTCCCTGGTTTGAATTGGTAACTAAAGGCTAGTGAATATTTTCCTGCTTAGAGCCAGCAACTTGTAGTTGCTGATGAGGAGATGGGGAGGAAAGCCCTCCAAGTCAGAATTCTTGGGCTTCTGCCTTACCCTCAGTGCAGCATGTAGCTGCATGTGTTATGAGAAGACTGGGAGTTTGAAGATGATAGCCAAACACTGCTCTAAGTGGATTCATATATATGTGTGTGTGTGTGTGTATGTGTATATATATTTTTTTGTTTGTATGTTTTGTTGTTGTTTGTTTGTTTGTTATTGTTGTTAAACATTATGTCAATCAGGAATTATATCGGTTTGATATAAAAAATCTGTTTGGGTGTATTTCCCCATCCAAGTGAACGAGTTGAGCTGTTTGCCTTGATTTTCATACATGTCACAGAGACAACTTCTTCCTGTTTTAAATAATCTTAGCTAAAATTTGCAACTGATCCAGACATATGACAGTGACAGGAAAAGAGCACTGGTCCTAGTGTGAGAGGAGCTGTGTTTTAATTCCAGCTCTGTCACTTACTGGCAGTGTGACTCTAAGCAACCTATGAAACTTCTGAGGCTCAGTTTTTTTCTCTTTAAAGCGGGGACAATAATACCAACTTTTCTAGCTTGTTGTTAGATTTAAATGATTTGATGTGCATAAAGCACAGTGCCTGGCCCACAGCAAATCCTCGTTATGTATCTTGCAGGGAGGTATCAGGGGGATGATGACATCTTTGCTTTCTTTTAAGACCTACAGGTGGTCTTGAGAACTGGCACGGGCTGCAGGTCTCTATACTTTAGGAGAGCCTGACAGTAATGCCAGCTATACCAGAACCATGTGGAGCTCCGCCAGGTGGCTAGTGGTCACAAGCAGCTTTAGGTGGACTCCAGGTTAGTTAGGTAACAGATATAGTCATATAATATTTTGTGAACACACGCACACTAGTGATGATGGTTTTTCTTCTCCCCAGTGATGGAAACAAACAAACAAACAAAGCTTAAAATTCCTCCATCCTGATCGATAACCTGAACACATGTTTTCAGGTTCCCTCCCAACCCTGATCCACATTCAGATATTTATTTTATACATTGGTAGAACCAGAATGCAGAAACTTTTCAGTGTTCTTCTTTTTAAAGCTAATTCAACTGCTGAACTGATTGGTAGTCTAAAGTCTGGGCAGGGCAGGTGCACAGCACCTGCCTACTCTTAAAGCTGGATCCTCCGTGCATTGTTCATGGGGTAAGAGCAGAGACAGTCAGATGTCTCTCTGGAAAAGAAGTTCTCCACTGGGCTAACTTTCTCCCCCAGGGAACATTAAATGATGTCTGGAGACATTTCTGGTTTTCACCGCTGGTTGAGGGTGGGCCGTTAGCATCTAGAGTGTAGAGGCCAGGGATGCTGCTAAGCATTCTAGAATGCAAAGGACAGATCCCAGCAGCAAAGAATGACTTGATCCAGAGTGCCAGTATTGCTGCGGTTGAGAAACACTGCTCCAGAGAAAGAACTGGAGGCAGCGAAGCCTAAGAACCCCCTGAGAATGTATAAAAAATGTGTGTGTATGGGGCTTTCAGAGAGTCTGAAGCTCTTATGAGATTCTCAAAGAGCAAGAATTGTTTAGGAGTCTGCCGTAGTGTGAGTGAATAGCTTCCAGGACTGTTGAACTTGACTGTAACTAAATGGATGGCATTTCATGCATGTGCCCATCAGAAGAGGTGGTGAGGGACATAGAAAAACTGAGTCAGGGAGGTAAAATTGGGCTCTCTCCAGGAGAGTCTGTGCTCTGAAAAGCAAACAACTGTTTACAGTCTTCCTGCCAGATCTGTCTCTGGTAGACACCAACTTCTGTATCTGCCAGAGCCTGATGTTATTAAATGTTCAAATCATGTTAACTAGACTGGTGTGGGTCTGTGCTCAACAAGGATTTTAATTTCTTTTGATCTAGATCTGTGTATGGTGTTACTGTAAATTTATCACTAGGCCCCTACAGGATGGAGGCTAGGTATTATTCATTTGTATCCACATTGCTTGGAAGTAACTGCCATGGTGTTAACAGTCAATGTTATGTGCTATAGTGAGCAGGAGAATTGAATTGATTTTGTCAGCACAAACATGTCACTCCACATTACAGGGATATTTCTTCTCATAAATTAGCATATTGGTTTTCAGGCTTATGCTTCAGGTTGCTATAAGCTTGGTTAGTGTGAGTTGTCTTCCCCAAATTTGCCTTTGGGACAATGACAAGATTGAATTTCAGAGTCTGCAAGGCTGGAAGGAAGATACAGGTGTGTCGTGTATACATTGGGACAGTGTTGCCTTGTGGGACATCTTGAGACAGGTTGGTTGGCATTCAGCTATTGAGGAACAATTGTAGGCACTAAAGAATTTATGATCTAGTAGGCGAGATAGACCCCAAATGTATGTTCTTACTACATTGTAGAGGAGTGTTGGATGTCATGCTAGGGAGATGGTCTGGGGAGGAGGGTGCGGTGAGGATCTTTTCTCTGAAGGTAATATTCTCTGTGCTTTATAAAGACAGCAATGAGGAGACTCTGAAAAGGCAAGAGAAGTAAGCAGGAAGACTGGTTATAAAGTGATGGCAAAAGCCCAGGTAAGAGTTTGGCCAGGAGCTGGGACATTAAGAAAGGAGGGAAGGAACAGATCCAACTCAGTAAATGTGGAATAGAATAGAAGTCAAGAATGCCTGAGCTTTTTACCTTGGGTAGAGAGGATGGCGGTGCCACCAACCAAGGCAGCAAGCATCAGCAGATGAGCAGGTTTTGATGGGGAAGTTGAGAGTTTGGATTTGGACAGCTGTGTTTGAGGCCAGTGTAGGACAAGCAGGTGTGGGATTCCACCAGGGGCCTGACTTTGCTGTTTAGATTCATGAGAGAGAGAGTTGGGCTAGAGTCGAAGAAGATTCTGTATTCTTGGGGTCGTAGGAGGCATCTGGAACCAGGGTAGATAGCTGTGGCATCTTCTAGGAAGAGGATTATGGGAAGAGAGGGGACCTTGGGAAAAAAGCTCCAGAAAGCCCACGACCAGAAATGGGCAGAAGAAGAAGGATCGGCTAGTGTGACCCTGGGGTGGCCAGGAGAGTGGGAGGAGTGTCAGGAAGTCAAGAGAGGGGTGGCTTTCCGGAAGTGGTGAGTGGTCAAAGTGGACAGTACTGAAGCGGGGCCAAGTAGAGTGAGACCCTGTTGTGTTTGGAAAGATCACTAGTGACTTGCCCAGAACATTTCAGTCTCATAGGGAAGGCAGAAAGGGATTTCCAAAGGCTGAAGGGTGACTACCAGGTGAGAAGCAGCAGTGGGTGTGGGATACTTTGAGCAACATACAGTGGTAGAGGGAAGGAGACAGTTGGTGTCTGAATGGGATCATGACAAGTTTCCAGAATGCAAATGAGAGGATGAGAGTCAGGAGATAGGAGGAGAGATAATATTGGGTTGGCCAAAAAGTTCGTTTGGTTTTAAGCAAAATAAAAGATCCATTTGTCATCTTCACCAAGAACTTAATTGAACAACATATTCATTAACCGAATGAACTTTTTGGCCACCCCAATAGTTAGCAATGAGCATGTTTTCATCCATGAGTCCTCTCAATTTCCAAATAAGTGGTCTAGAGCAGGAACCTCAACACAGTCTGAGCTGAGAATATCAGAATATCTGCAACCATGAGCCGTGATTCTAGAACCCAAACTGTTCCCAGATGGTAAATTAGCTGTGCTAATTGTGGAAGCTACGTTCAGAGCTTTGTGCCACGAGAGTGGTACTGTTGCTATCCAGAAGAAGTAATTGAGCCTCTAAATGAGACAGGAAATGAAAGGGTGATGTGTATGTGCTTAAAATGTATATTGATGCCTCCATTCTGCACCATAACTGCCCTCCTAGAGAGAGAGAAATTGTCAAATAATCTCTAGGCCTTGTAGATTCTGATTGGAAGCTGGGCACTTGGCCAGCGCAGCTTGTCAAACCAGGTTATGTGGGAATGTGCCCAAGGCTGCTGAGAATAGGCAGCTCTGATCGGTGTGTATGGGCTTGTTAGACTCAGGCTGGTTTTTGCTTTCCATCAAAGAGACACCTGAGCCTCTCGTGTAGGTATTAACTCTGAGTTTGTCCCCATTGCTCTGTTTGCTTTGGTTACTGGTGTTCAGCAGAGGAAGCCTCTTGTCTTGGTGAATGGATCTTTTCTGAGAGCATTCTTGGCAAAAGGCTTTTCCACTGTAATAATGGTGGATACCACTTACAGAGGACCCACTCTGTGCCCGAAGCTCTGCCAGGGACCTTGTGTGCATCTCTCACTCACAGGAAGCTGGCCAGGTTGGCATCAGGATTGCCATCTTACACACGAGGAAACTGCAGCTCCATGAGTTTGGTTGAGTTGCCCAGTGTCATACAACTGAAAATTGCTGGACTGAGTTTTTGTTGGATCTTTCTCCCTCTAAGACCACCATTCTGTGCTGCCTGCCTCTCACTTGGCACTATGTCCTGATTCTCTGATGTGTATCCACTATGTGCTAAACAGCCCCCATAGTAGCCTACGTAAAAGGTTTTTAGGGCACATGACTTACTCTGTATTGTTCCTTTCAGAACAGATGGTCCACACAAAAATAGCAATAAAACTCCTCCTAACCTGCCTCCTTGCCTTTGGTCTTTCCCCTGACAGTCTGCCTTCATAGTGCCCGAGAGGGAGCGCTCTTAAAGACCACGTCACTCCTGCGTCTGAAAGCTCTCAGTGGTTCCCCATGACTATTGGATGACAGCCAAGCTCCTTGCCTTGGCACACAGGGCGGCCCTTTATGACTTGGCTCTTGCACACATCTCTAGCCACATTCTCTGCCTCCAGACGACTCACTGTTTTCTCAAGCATGACACTGAACAGGTTCCCATGCTCCTTTACCCCTCTGAGCCTTTGCTCGAGATATTCCTTCTGCCTGACATGTCCTTACTGTACATGTTCTCTGCTTGGTAACCCAAATGGCACCTCCTCTGTAACACTGTTCTTTGACTGTTCCAGATGGAATTGTTCTAGAACATTCCATATGGAATTTTCCTTGATTGTATGTCTGAGTTCCCTAAAGTTGATGAGCAAAGGAGCAAGGTTCTGCATCCCATGCTCTATCTGAGGTCAGCTCTGGGCCTGACATGCAGTGGAAAATCAGTAAATGTAGTTCCATTGAGGCTCAATGTATTGATATTTGCAGATGCCATTGAGTTTGATGATCTTGGAGACTGGTGAGTTCCTGCAGGGGTCCCAGCTTCATCATGATGCTTAAACCTGAAACTGGTTGGAGATAGCTGGAGTGGAGAGGGAGCATCTGTCTAACCTTTAAGCTGGACTAGGCTCAACCTACTCATGAGGAACTACAATATCTTTTCTATTTTTCTTCTCCCTCCAAAGATGCCTTAGGGATCATGTTAAGAAAGTTTCACACAGGGAGCATTTTATGGTCCCCTGAAGAAAAACACCAGATACTTAATTATACGACCTTAATTAAGCCTCTATAATTTCAGCGTTGATCACTGTTCTCATGGAGGTGGAGCCCCAATATCATTTTCTCCTTTCCCCCTTGAATCTTATCATGGTGTCACACATGCATCACATCAAACAGCTTACTCTGTGTTTCAGGTGCTTCTTAAACGTTCATTGAATTGAAGAGCTCTGTTCCTACAAGGCAGGGAGTATTCTTATTTCCAACTTAGGGATGAGAGAACTGAGGTTCAATACAGTTTGGAAAAATCTTATCCTTTGCAAATACAGCATCCTTCATTTTTCCACTTGTAACACTTTTGTCATAGCCAGAGGTCCATAAAATGACATTTCTAGGGCCAATCTGATGTCACTCTTACTACAATGTCACTTCTAACATCCCCAAGGAAGGATAGATGGCCTCCTTCTCATTCTTTATTATCTCTGACCTTTACTTTAGGGACTGTGTACCTATCTGTGGGAGCTGGGGGTTGTGTCGATCCCTCATGTTTCCCAGTTGTGAGTGTTAGTGTCTGGCACATACTAGGTGCTCAATGCTATGTCTCTCTCTTTTTAAAAAAAAAAATTTATTTATTTATATATTTTTGGCTGTGCCACACAGCTTGTGGGATCATAGTTCCCTGACCAGGGATTGAACATAGGCTCTCAGCAGTGAAAGCGTGGAGTCCTAACCACTGGACCACCAGGGAATTTCCCTATGTCTCTTTCTTACAGAGCTGCTTTACCTGACCTCTTCGTTGGGTTTCTAATTTTAAAAAATCTTTTTTTTCCAAAAGTTAGCCTCCAGGATTTTTAATATGCTCATGACTGGGCTTAGAAAAATCCTTCAGTTAGGCAACCTGATCACTATTTCAAACAGGGAGGAAAAATCACATTCCATAAGAAATGAAACATTTCAAAGTGGCAATGCTTTGAGTGACTCCAGTGCTGCCTGATCACTTTTCTTGCTATTATGCAAATCAGGTAGGTATACTGTTACTTCTAGGTCTATCTACTGTCATTGATGATCTCCACATGGATGGTCTTTTGGCATCATCTGGCTTGTCAGTGAAGCCCAGTTCTCAGAGTCCTGCTGTGGACATTGTGTTGTTTTGTCTATTCACAGAGTATCAGACCTGGGAGGGTCCCAAGATCCCATCTGGCCCAATGCTTCCTCATTTTCCAGAGGCCCAGGTGGGGAGGAGACTCATGAAATGTACATGGGAGTTAAAGCACAGCCAAGAGTGGACACTTCCTACTCTCTGCAACCCTCAACCTCCTGCTGTTAGTATTCTTTTACTTTTCCTGAATTTAGGTTTATTACTATTCCCTTGTTAATGTCAACCCTTGATGACTTCCACAGAGAGCAAGCATCCCTGTAAGCGTTCTATCAGTTCACTTTCTGGAACACACAAGTGCTGGAATTCTTGTGCATGTCCAGCTCCCTCATTAACATCTCTGCCTTGTCTTTGCTTCTGCCAAAAATACAGTGTGATTTCCTTCAGGCATGGCAGGGAGAAGGGATAGTAAGGTGATGCAAGAGGCTTGTCTGCCTCTTAGCTCCCTTTGGAAAGGAGCTAAACTGCAGATATACAGTTTGATTGAGGGACGTTACAAAATCTTGATGCTAATTACAATGGCATTCAGATGGCTGTGTCTCTGACATGATTGTGTTGGTACCAGTATTGAAGCACATGACATTGACAACAGACAAAAATCTTTGTTTTCTCTCAGCTCTAGCAAGACCTGTGTGCATATGTTTTTCCAAAGGCATAACCTGAGAGTTAGTCACAAGAGTCGTTGGTCTCGATAAGATATTACCTGCAAAAGGAGCTCTTGTGTTTAAAAAATGTGGCCAGGGGCTTCCCTGGTGGCGCAGTGGTTGAGAGTCCGCCTGCCGATGCAGGGGACACGGGTTTGTGCCCCGGTCCAGGAAGATCCCACATGCCGCGGAGCGGCTGGGCCCGTGAGCCATGGCCGCTGAGCCTGCACGTCCGGAGCCTGTGCTCCGCAATGGGAGAGGCCACAGCAGTGAGAGACCCGCGTACCGCAAAAAAAAAAAAAAAAGAAAAAGAAAATGTGGCCAGTGTGGGGTAGGTGGAACCCTATCAAATTAAAGCATGGCAAAACGTTTGCAGAATGAAAACTTGATCCCAGGCTTTGACTGAAAGTCAAACAGATTTGCTTTTTAAAATTTTTTATCCCATTAAAGGAAAAAGAAAAAAGGTTTCATTGACTTTTGTTTTTCATTATTTTTTCATTTCACTTATATCTATACTTCTGGCTTCGAACTGTGACTAGGGAAAGTGCCAAAATATTAGGCAAGGATGTCTCCCTGGAATTTAAGTCTGACCAAAGGCTGAAAATATGAAAACTCCACCAAATGAAAGAATCCAAATTCCAGGCCTGTTGTGCACACCATGAGTTTAGGGGCATTTTCCTCAGACTTTTTAAGGTTATTACATTATTATGTTTCACCAAACTAGGTGAACATCTTCTAGTTCATTAACAGGTCTTAAAGTAAGAAAGTTGGCCATCAGAAGAAGAGGTGTGGGGAAGTATAAGGAATGACTACTTTTTTAGCCCTGAATATACTACATACACATATCATTTCATAGAATCCCCATAAAAGTTCTGTGAGAATTCATTTTGTAAGTGGGGAAATTGAGTGTGAATTTCCTCACCGAGTGTGAGTTTCCTATGGTTGTACAACTAATAGGAGGCAAAACTGGGCTTCAAAACTCAATTTGATTCCAAAACCCTTGCCCTTTCCACTTCTTATTTCCTGATCACCTATTTGGAAAGAACACAAAATGACAGTTCCCTTTCTCTCTTCCTTAGTCTTCCTGATTCCTGAGCGTTGGCTAATTGAGTTTTGTTTCTTAAAGTAATAGTAAGTAATTTACTCTAGTAAGCCAAAAACACTGGCCAATAGAGACGTGGATGGATCTAGAGACTGTCATACAAAGTGAAGTAAGTCAGAAAGAGAAAAACAAATATCATATATTAATGCATATATGTGGAATCTAGAGAAAATGGTACAGAAGAACCAGTTTGCAAGGCAGAAATAGAGACACAGATGTAGAGAACAAACATATGGACACCAGTGGGGGGAAAGGGAGGTGGGATGAATTGGGAGATTGGGATTAACATATATACACTAATATGTATAAAATAGATAACTAATGAGAACCTGATGTATAAAAAAACAAAAACAAAAAACAAAACAAAACATTGGCCAGGACCTGAGATTCGTAAGTATTGTATGTTTAGATGCTGAACTGGGGTCAGGAATATAATATTTACGTCTCTATCGTTTGATGATGATTTATGGCACCACGACTTCCTTTTAAGATTATGATATCAAACATTCTTAATTTAGGCAGGCTGGTGTGGGTGGATAAGCACTGAATTTATGGTCAGGAAACTGGAGTTTAAATTCCAGCTTTGCTACTAACTTACTGGGTGACCTTGGGGGAATTTCTTCTTTCTGGATCTGAATTTCTGTGTCTTAACAATTAGAGGGTTGGGCTGTAGGAGATAAGGTAACTTCTGACTCTGACATGCTGGGATTTTGTCACACTTGATTTAATTGGATGTTTCATGAAGATAGGGACTTTGTTTATTCACTGCTGTATCCCCAGGACCCAGAACATGTGCTAGCATGCAGTTGGCATTTAATATACACTTACTAAGTACATGAATGAATCTGCTTCCTTTATGAACTCAGTATAGATTAGTCAGGTATTATTTATGGAGTACCTGTTGTATGTTAGGCACGTTTTCCTCTTCATTTTTCTTTGTCTTCCTCCCTGTTTAAGTCCTCCCTGGTTTGCCCCCTACCCAAATCACTTCTTTGGATTTGCTCTTAGGTTGCTCAGTGGCACACTGGATTGGAGTGGGGCTAGGGTAGGTCCCTGGGGAAATCATACAGCCCAGACCTAGCCTATTGACGCATACTGAGGGATCAGTAAGGAGAGGCAGTGGCAAAGAGTGGGAGGTGAAAGAGCTGGATCTTTACCCAGAAATTCAGTTTCTTCTCTAAACTTGTTGGGTTGGACTAGATCAGCTTTTATCAGATCGGTCTTTTTTTTTTTTTTTTGGCCGTACGAGGGCCTCTCACTGATGTGGCCTTTCCCGTTGCGGAACACAGGCTCCGGACGCGCAGGCTCAGCGGCCATGGCTCACGGGCCCAGCCGCTCCGTGGCAGGTGGGATCTTCCTGGACCGGGGCACGAACCCGTGTCCCCTGCATCGGCAGGCGGACTCTCAACCACTCTGCTACCAGGGAAGCCCCAGATTGGTCTTATACTGAATACTCTCTGTCCGAGATTAATAGATATGCCGCACAAAGGGAGTTCTGTAGTTAAAAAAAAACTTGGGAAACATTGGTCTAATTAAAAATAAACATATGGTTAATAAAAAGTTGTAAAAGGTGTCTGTACTGTGAAGCTTCTGAGAGCCTCTAATATGCTAATACATATTATGATTCTCTGAGAGGGAGCTACAGGATGAGGCTTGGACACCTTGAGAGATATGAGTGTTCAGAGCAGTTAGGTGTCCCACAATTTGTACAGCCCTTAAAGTTTTCAAAGAGTGAGCTGAGCAATAGACTTGGTCCTTCCAGATCTGGAACTGTTGAATTTAATAAAATACAGTAGTTCCACTAGAGAATAAAGGACATCATTAAATTTCTATGGTATATAATTTGACACACTGAAACCTGGCAATGGCAATGGGAGGGGTGGTGGGCTAGGTCTTGGGGACAGTAGAGAGGTCACTAAGTCTTTGGTTCCCTTCTTTGCATCATTTCTCTCTTACAACTTGTAAACAATTCATGATCTAGAGCCATCTATTTCTAGAGGGCAGGTCACCTAACTACTCAATCTCTCCATCTGCAAAGTGGATGGGAGGAGTACACAATAATTTTCCAGCTCAAATGGTTGATGATTTTGCGATTTGCTCTCTAGTTACTCATCAAGAGCAGGCCCAACCTTGAATGCATATGAGAATTAATCATGTCATGGGGAAATGAAACAATATTTGTTTTTATTATGCCACTGTTAATGACGTAAGGTTCACCATGACCCTGACTGAATGGTGCAGGCAGGGGCTTGTAACGTGAGAAATGGATCCAAATGCATTACTTGAGCAGAGAGTAGGAAGCATTTAAGTTCAGATCTTTTGAGTTGGGATATGGCTAGGACCGTTTCTAGAAGGGTGAAACCAACCCTGGTGAATTGTACATTGTTGGGTTGGTACTTGTATATTCTTATTTATACCATGTTTTTTGCCATCCACTTTTATTTAATGCAATGCAAATAATAAAACTAACAAAATTGCTATCACTTAGAGAGTGACTACTAAGTGCCACATATTTTCCTAAGGACTTTACACATAGAACATCATTTAATTTTTATAACTACCCATTAGGGATCTATTATTTTTGTAATAGATATGAGGGAAATAAGCCTTAGAGAAGTTAATTAACTTGCTTGAGATCCCACTTGATTGCATGAGAATTCAAACTCATGCCTGTCTGACTTCACAACAGTGATGTGCTGGCAAATATTTAACAGCCAGCTTTCTTTGGGGAAAAACAAAGCCTTGATTTGTTGTGTTTGCTGATTTCTGTGGTGTAAATATTCCCATCATGGCCAAACTCCAGTTATCAAGGTAATTACAGAGTTGAAAAGAGATGTGCACTATTGGCTCTATGGAGCTAACATGACCCAACGCCAACTTGTCACTGCAACAACTATGCTTTTTCCCCCTCTACCCTGACCCATTTGCTTATAGTCAGGGTCATGGAGGAGTTCTGTTCAGTGTCTGGGTTTATAACTGAACAAGTAGGGGCAAACTTTCAGCTTCAGGCTTATAAGATGCAAGAGTCTGGAATTTTCTCCTATGGACAAGAAAATAGTGTCTCTAGACACTAACATGATGACAAAAATGATGATCATTATGATCGTGATGATGATATATAGTATTAGCAGTAGTTAAAATAGCTATTTTTTTTAGAATGTAATATGTGCCAGATATTGGCCTAAGCTTTCAGAGAGGCTACAGAATGGAGTGATTAAGAGCTTGGGCTCTAGATTTAGACTGCCTGGCTTTAAATCCCATTCCATTTGTGCTAGTTAGCTCTGTGATTTTGGGCAAGGGATAGTATTAGTACCTACCTAATAAGGTTGGTGTTGCTTAGAACAGAGGATTTTATGAGATCCAGAATGTAACATAATGGTAACTAAATTCTAGCTACCATTATGTCACATTCCTGGTCTCATATAGTTTTCACACCAGCCTTCTCAAAAGGTATTATTATTCCTTTTTCACCAAAGAGAAAACTGAGGGACTGAGAGGTTTAGGAAGAGGTTAGACTAGGACTGGAATTCTGGTCAGTGTACTTATAAAACCTGTGCTTCTATCTTTTAGACCATTTTGGATATATTTTGCAGATAAAGAAGATAAGGCTCAGAAGGGTTAATTGTTTGTCAGAGGTCAAACATCCAGTAAGTAGCAAAGTCAGGATTCGAACAGAGGTTTGTGGGATCCAAGAACCCTGCTACTTTCTTGAAAGTATTAAAACATCATGATTTGTGGAGGTCTCATTGGTGACAGACCCTGAGGCTGAACTTTCTTAGTTTCTCTCTCTGCCATAAACTGCCCCTCCAACACCTGCTAAGAATCCATATTTGTCTCTATGAATATGCAATACATATGCACTTGAATTTGGTCTGTATATTACATGTGCATAGCAGCTCACATTTATACAAAAGTGACATTTTCACCTTAGATGAACTGAGGCAATAAACAGAAATTTATAATAGCCCCAATAGTAAAGCCTCAAGAGAAAGAGAGAAATTTGGGGCAGGATTTTCAAAGTAGAAGAAATACCCCTTCTTTGTGTAATTGCCTCTTTGTCTCTCTGCACCACCTACATTTTCTTCCTTTCTCCTATCCTTTCCTCTCCATACTAGTGTAATGCACTGGAAAGTGCTTGGACAGTAGAATCTCATTCATTCATTCATTCATTCAACCAATGTATAAATACCTGTGCTCCAGGCAATAAAGAGCTACAAATGAAAGCTGTCAATATCATTGCTATTGCAAATTTGTCCTTTTCTTAGTAGAAAGCAGGTAATAAACAAGTCTAAAATATGTTAGGTGTTCTGAAATGCTTGGAAGAAATATAAAGCTTGATAAGAGACAGAGTGATGGGGTGGTATTTTAGATAAATTCATCAGAGAAGCCCTCTCTGTTGTTTGAGTGGAACCTCGAATGAATCCATGTAGATATCTGAAGGAAGAGCATGCCATGTACAGGAAAGCAGGTATAAAGACTGGAGGTAGTAAGTAATATGTCTGGTACGTTAGAGGAATAGTAAGTAGGTCTTTGTGGCTGGAGTGGAGTGAACAAGAGAGAGAATGGTAGGAAGTGATATTCCAGTTAACTATCTAACTATAGTTAGCATAGCAAACTCTAACTTAGTGGATTAAAACAATTATTATCATCTGTGATCCTGGGCTTGGCTGGGTGGTTTTTCCTTAGGATCTCTCACATGGTTACACTCAAGTAGCATTTAGGCATAGAGACATCAGAAGGCTTGATTGGGCTGGGAATACAAGATGGCTTACTTACATGGCTGCCATTGGTGCCTAGGATCTCAGTTGTGGTTGTTGACTGGAATGCCTGCCCATGGTCATGTTGCCACCATGTTATCTGGGTTTCTAACAGCATGGTGGCCTGAGGGCATTGGACTTCTTACGTGGTGGCTCAGGACTCTCAGATACCATGCTGCTAGTCAAAACTACTAGTCCTTTTAAAGACTTGGGCCTGGAACTGGCAAAGGGTCACTTCCATCATACTCTTAGTTGTACTGTATTCAGATTCAAGGGGAGGAAAAATAGATTCCACCTCTCAATGGGAAGTGGCTAGTTTTCATCCATCACAGAGGAGATTAGAAAAGTAGTGAGGGGTCAAATCAATGAAGCGTGGCAGGCCCTGGAGAAGACTTTGGATGATGTTTTCTGAGTGTGATAGGAAGGCACTGTAGGGTTTTGAGTGAAAAATGGCATGATCTGTTTTATGTTTTACAAAGATCGCTTGGGCTGCAATGCAGTCAGACTAGAGAGTGATAAAGGTGGAAACAGGGAGACCAGTTACGAGGCTTTTGTAAAAGTCTAGTGAGAGATGATGGTGGCCTGGATTATTGTGTGGTGGAATTATGAGATGTGTTTCAATTCAGCATATAATCTGAAGGTAAAAACGTCAGGATCTGCTGATAGATTAGATATGAACTGTGAGAGAAATAGAGAAGTCAAAAACGCTTCCTCTCTGGTTGTTTTGGCCTATGTGGGAGGAAGTATGGCATTGCCATTTTCTAAGATCAGGAAGACAGATGAAGTATCAATGCTTTTGGGTAGTGGGTGTGGAGATCCAGGGTTCAGTTTCTGATGTATTAGTTTCAAGTTGCTTACTGAATTTCCATATGAAGAAGGCAAGTAGTTGGTTAGATAGACTAGTCTGGAGTTCAGAGGAGAGGTTAGGCCTCTGGAGATATAAATTTGGGAATCATCAGTAAGTAGCTGGTATTTAAAAAATAGAGGACTGGATACAATAATCTAGGAAGTGAGTGTATAAATAGAGAGTGGGTCTGAGGCTGAAGCTCTGGACCCACTGCATGTTTACAGGCTGTGAAGATGAGGAGATTCCAGTAAGTGTGTGGCCAGTGAGATAGGAGGTAGCCAAGAAAGACCAAAGGAAGAAACTGTTTCAAGGAGGAGGGATTGATCTGCAGTGTCCAGCACTACTGAGAATTCACCACTGGTTTTTGGCAACACGGCCCCAGAGTTTGTCTGCATCCCAACTCTGCATGACCTCAAGCAAGTTAGTTTACCTCCTCTGCTCCTTAGCTTTCTCTTCTGAAAATAAAGATAATAATACTGATCTTACAGAGTTGTGATACTATTAAATTAAATGATATTTTATAAATTATATAATATATGTATACATCTATCTATCTATCTATATATATATTTTTTACTTAGTTGAGTTCCTGACATATAATAGTGGTGAAAAAGTGTCATTCAGTGTCCATCATCTTCCCCTTTATCACATGCCTAAACGCCACAGGAAATTTCCAATTTTGAACCATTTTTAACCTATGAAATAGCAATTTCACATGGTTCGACTCAGTAACTGAATTAGAATTATGTGTTCCAAAAAGGGCAGGCTTTTGCTGGCCTATTCTCTATAATAAGGTTTCTGATTTCACATTTCCCACTTAATAAGTTCTCCAGGAGAAAGCTCTCCTGGTAATAGCTTCTAAACTGCTCTCTGATTCTATTCATTTTCATGTTGGCACCACATCAAAGCCCACCACAAGGACCCAGTTTCATTCATACATACCACTTGGCATTTACAACACAGAGGTATAAACTCAGCTCTTCTTGTCTACTTCCTGTGGGCCTGCTGTGATGCTCATCCTTTTTGGAAGGTCTGGCAATTTCCTGTCAGGTGTCGTGCCTGCAGTTTGGAGAAGCTGCTGCCAAGTGGACTCTGGTGTTAACTCTAGGGGTGACCGTATCCACCAAGTTTTATTCTGCCAGAAGTCTTTGCTCCTTTGACAACCATGGGCTTCCCTAGGCACTAATGCTCGTGGATCTGATTAAGTTGTTGCCCAGTTTCTTCCCATCTCTTAGCTCAGGAGAAACATAGCAAAACAAAACAAAACTGAAATTATTTTCTATGCTCCAAAATTTGGCAGAAACTAGAAGAAAAAGTGATTAAGGTCTATCAGCAGCATGATTTCCCAATGATGTGCTTTTTCCAGAGGCATTTTTTAAACTACCTGCTACCTCCCTTTATCTTAGCTCCTTGCCCTGGGAACTTGAGTTTACTAATTAGCTTACATAGTAAAAGCTAACTCATTAAGGCCTGAATTAGCCACCGACCTTTCTTCTCACTGCAAAGGACCCCCCCCCTTTAAATGAGCTATACTACTCCCTTTCTACAAAAAAGCAAGTAAGTCCATTTTGAAAACAAGCCCAAAGGGTTCAATGAAAAAAAAAGTTTTCTTATTTTTCTGTCCACCATTCCAGCAATAGGGAAAAGATTCTTAAAACTTCAGCAAGAAAGAGTGACAGCTTTTAAATAAAATTGTCCTATTTGGTGTATAGTGTCACTCAGAGTTCTGAGAATGAACACATATTAAGAAAGAAAACCCTGCAAACATGTTCTGAGCTTCCTATCCTTCATCAGGTACAACCATATTCAAAGGAAGTGGAAACATGAAAGACATAATGGGAGAGGAGGAAAAAGCAGCTAATAATTACTGTACATTTTCTGTGTGCTAGCCTATGACCCTAATTATGTTTCAGACAATCCAGAGAGCAGGTAATATCTATATTTTACAGGTAAAGAAGGTTAGGCTCACAAGGGTTAATTGGCTTGTTAAAAGTCAAATAGCTGATAAGTAGCAAAGTCAGGATTTGAACACAGATCTGTGGGTCCCAGAACCCTGCTACTTTCTTGAGCATATGAAAATAGTGGAAGAGTCTGAAGGTGGATTCTAGGGGCTCCAGGACTAATTTTTTCCTATAAGGTGTGCATTGTGATGAAAGAAGGGTTTTGATTTTCAAGAACTGCCTGCAAATGGCATGAGTCTCCAAGAGAGCCATACAGTGGCAAAATTTGCCATTGACCACCTAAGACAGAGTGGCACAATGTTTAAGAGCATAAACTCTGAAATGGAGCTGCATTCCTATCCTGAGTGAGCTTGGGTAAATCATTTAATGTCTTTGATCCTCAGTTTCCTTATCTGTGAAATGGAAGTTGATAATTAGTCCCTACTTCATAGAGTTTGCTGTAAGCATTAAATGAATGTAAAACATTCGGTCCCAGTACCAGGCAAGAGTCAGACTTTTAGTTTTTAGTGAAGTCTGTCAAGATACTGCCATCACCTAGCTCTTATGTATAGGGAGCATAGGGAAAGCATTATCTTTTGCACAATTGTTGGATAAGCTTTGGTGTTGACACGTGTCTCCTGGTCTTCTTTTGTTTCAGGAACTCAGGGTAACTAAGTGCTTTAGGGAGCAAAACTTTTAAGTAACTTTTAGCCTACTCAGCTTAATACACCTACCAGGAGGAAAATCCCCATGTATACAGAGACTCTCCAGTCCGTCTCCAGTGCTACAAAAATATATCAAGACATCTGTGTTTACCATCCATTTACCCTATTTTTTGTCTTCCTCACCACTGTGTATTAATGGGAAAAGCCTAGACTGGTATAGTGGACATTTGTTGATTTGCCTCTCTAGCATCCATTAGCTCTTCTTCCTTCTCAAGGGCTCCTGATTTCCTGTGGGGTTTCATGTAGTTCCACAGAAGCTGCCTGTACCCCAGGCTCCAGGAGAAGGAGTGCATTCTTCCCGTAGCCTCTATGATGGCTTTGGGGGAGGGGGACATGTAACCTAAGTTATTCCAGTCAGAGTGAGTCTCAGGATTTTGCCAGGAATATTGGGGCAAAAACTTTCCTGCTAGATGTGGATGAAGAATCATCAGGCTCTTGTAGTTATAGACAGCCATCTTGCAACCATGATGGAGGCTGGTTTTAGGGTGAAGTTGGCCCCGTAGAAGGCAGAGGAAAAAAGATGGGACAAGTCAGGTTCTTGGTCATATCATTGACCTGATCAAGCTTCCTTGAATCCAGAACCATTTCTTGACTTTTCGGTTACAGAAGTCAAAAACTTATTTTTAATGTTAAAGCTTTGCAATTTAAAAATTCCCAACTGACATAATTGGAGGCAGGCAGCTTATGTTGTTGGGCTAGTTCTGCAAGATTTGTAACATCTCAACTTCCACATCTGTAAATTGGGAGTTAAATGAGATTATGGAGGTGAAAGCATTTTTTAAACTCTAAAGTAACTATAAATTTGAGTCATTATTATGATATTTAGTATTTTATGTTGATGTCATAATGGATGATTCTGTGTTTCTTTCATATCAAAGCCTTGCTTTGGCAGCTTGGGTTGACCCCCAAGCTGTAGGCAGGCTTCCATGACTGGCATTTTTGCATTTCATCCTTGTAGGTTTTGGTAGGTGATGGGGTCCTGAGGATTTCATAGAGAACCTGATGGTTTGTCAAATCACCATGAACAGGTTTAATCTTGATAATAATACATATGATAATCATCAGTAAGTAGTTTCTTATTCTTTAATTTTCCTTCAGCTGGATTTTGAGGGTTTAAGTCAAAGGTCTCTTTACTAGGGGGTTACAGCAATGTAATGACAGCAATGACGAGGACACAAAGCATCCAGATAACTCAGCAAAAGGAAGGCAGGTATCTTTAACCCAGAAAATAAGAGCAGGGATAAGTGATCATTTTGTAGCATTATCTGTCAAAAGGCTTTTCTTGGTATGGGAAAAGAAAGGAAAATTATGTTTACTGAGTAATCACCCTACACCCTTTACCAAATCAGGTGCTTTCCTGTGGCATCTAAATTAATCTGGTAATAAATCTTTTACCCCATAGTAAGAAACTCTCTCTAAGCCCCAGACAATATAACTGTCAGACTTGTAATATCTTTCATGATCCATCGTGGGACAAAGTGGAAAGATGACCAGACTTGGACTCAGAAACTCTAGGTTCCATTCACTTAACTTTCTGGAGCCTCAAATTTTCACTTGGTAAATGGGCATATTTAGACTACTATGGCCCACTTCAGGGGCTTTTGTGAGGATTAAATTAGACTGCATATATTAAATACTGTGATATGCTACATATTATTATCATCTTTATTAATGTCAGATAGTAAACCCAGTGACCACTTAAGCTAATTTTGGTTTCAATTACTATGTCTCAGTTTCTGATTTGGAACGTCTGTGTTTAAAATAATTCTTTGTTTTCTTGTTTGCCAAATGTGCAGAGCAATAAAAATATAAAACTCATTCCAGCAAAACACAAAAAATATCATATATAGGATTATTTCCTTTAAAAGCTTCAGCCATTCCTTCTAAGGATGATTCCCAGTTTGAACATACATGGTGTTATCCAGTTGCAGTAAGTTTTGTGGAATATTATGACATATTGTAACACATGTGAGATGAAAAAAAATACATATCCTTAACGGCTAAAAGAGATATGGATTTATTTCACTTATTTATAGAACTACCTTCATGCAAAGCCTCTGGGAAGTTTGAAAAATAAAACAAAACATAAAACAGTGATAGAATGCAGAAAGGTAAAGCTCAGATTCCATCACTGGTCAAGAACTTCTAATCCCATCTGATACTAAACTGATTAAATGGCTACTCCTTGACTTACATGCTCTTATATTAGGATAGTAATTTCCAAAGAGTTGAAACTTTTCATTCTAGTGTTCTAGATCAATGATGTGCAAAAGAAATATGATGCAAGCCACAAATCAAAGCACATATATAATTTTAAATTTTCTAGTGGCAACATTTAAAAAAGTAAAAAGAAACGGGTGAAGCTAATTCTAAAAATATATTTTATTTAACCCAGTATATAAAAATATTATTATTTTAGCATGTAATCAACATAAATTTAAAAAATTTTCAGTTTTTTTATTTCTAATATTAACATTTAAGGATATAACTTTGATTTAAACCAAGTTAGCACCATTTCATACATTATGATATATTGCAATTTCAGTATCATTCAGTTCTAAAATTTTATTTTTTTAATTTTTTTTTTAGATGTTGTGGACTATCATTATTGAAATCTCCTTCTCAGTTACTGTTTTTTTTTAATTACTTTTTATTGGAGTATAGAAGCTTTATAATGTTGCATTAGTTTCTACTGTACAGCAAAATGAATCAGCTATATATATCCCCTCGTTTTTGGATTTCCTTCCCATTTAGGTCACCACATTGCATTAAGTAGCATGTATTCAACATAAAAATTTTAATGAGATGTTTTGCGTTCTTCTTTTGAACTAGGTCTTCAAAATCTGTTGTATATTTTACCCTTATATCACATCTCAATTCAGACAGCCACATTTCACGTGTGCAATAGCCAGATGTGGCAAATGGCTGTTGTACTGGACAGTACAGCTGTAGATTTCAATGAGGGTGATTTTTGGATTCAGGAAGACCTGGGTTTGAATGCCTATTTCATCATTTATTTCCTGTGTGACCTTGAACAAGTTACTGTTCTGCAGAGCTGTCATGAGACTTAAGTGAGATGAGTCACATGAAAGTGTACCTCTCCCAGCATCTGGCCCCTAGTTGGTGGTAATAAGGGTTAGTTCTCTTCCCAGCTTTTCAAACTGGAAGTGGAGGCTGGGTTGGGAGAAAGCCAGAAGAATTAGCAGTAGGAAACCTGGATGAATCTTCCCACTCCAGGAAAAGCTAAGCACGGACAAAAGGGCTGAGGGTGGAGGTGCTGAACTGAGTGGACAGATGGAGACCTGACAGGCATTTCCAGATTAGTGCTACATGGTTACTACCTAGTTACTCAAAAAGCTGAAGCATTTATCTTCTCTATGCTGGCCTAGAATGTTAAGGCATGTAACCTTTTTGAAGGAGAGCTATCAAGGAATGATGAAATGACTCAAAATCATGCCTTAGAAGGAATGATTGAAGGAGGTGATTGATATGTTTCCATGGTGAGGGGAGGAGAGAGAAGACGAGAGGGAGCTGAGACTGGGGGAGAACATGGGTTTTATCTTTAAACCAGCTTTATCAACCAGCTTTATCTGGCCCTAAGAGGCAGAACTAATGCGAAAACTACAAGGAGGAAGATTCTAGCTTAAAAAGAAAGGACTTTTTAACAGGGATGCTTCTAAAATGGAGTGAGTTGTCTTGTGAGGTAGTGAGTATTTTATAGAAGATAAGCTACCACTTAAGTACTTGGAGGGATACTATGAGGAGAATCAAATGTGGCAGCACATATAAAACACTGTGTATTTCTCTAATGATTAATGATGTTGAGCATTCTTTTGTGTGTTCGTTGGCAATCTGTATATCTTCTTTGGAGAAATGTCTATTTAGGTCTTCTGCCCATTTTTGGATTGGCCATCATGAAAAAATCTAGGAACAATAAAAGCTGGAGAGGGTGTGGAGAAAAGGTAACACTATTGCACTGCTGGTGGGAATGTAAATTGGTACAGCCACTATGGAGAACAGTATGGAGGTTCCTTAAAAAACTAAAAATAGAACTACCATATGACCCAGCAGTCTCACTACTGGGCATATACCCTGAGAAAACCATAATTCAAAAACAGTCATGTACCAAAATGTTCATTGCAGCCCTATTTACAATAGCCAGGACATGGAAGCAACCTAAGTGTCCATCATCGGATGAACGGATAAAGAAGATGTGGCACATATATACATTGGAATATTACTCAGCCATAAAACGAAACGAAATTGAGTTATTTGTAGTGAGGTGGATGGACCTAGAGTCTGTCATACAGAGTGAAGTAAGTCAGAAAGAGAAAAAACAAATACCGTATGCTAACACATATATACGGAATCTAAGAAAAAAAAAAGGTCATGAAGAGCCTAGGGGTAAGACAGGAATAAAGACACATACCTGCTAGAGAATGGACTTGAGGATACGGGGAGGGGGAAGGGTAATCTGGGACAAAGTGAGAGAGCGGCATGAACATTATATATATACACTACCAAACGTCAAATAGATAGCTAGTGGGAAGCAGCCGCATAGCACAGGGAGATCAGCTCGGTGCTTTGTGACCACCTACAGGGGTGGGACAGGGAGGGTGGGAGGGAGGGAGATGCAAGAGGGAAGAGATGTGGCAACATATGTATATGTATAACTGATTCACTTTGTTATAAAGCAGAAACTAACACACCATTGTAAAGCAATTATACTCCAATAAAGATGTTTAAAAAAACCCAAACACTGTGTACACTGTATAGCATTGTCATTATCATTATTACTAATGTTAGGTAAATGCAGTGGCCACTTAACACAGGTATAATTGGACTAGGTGAACTATGAGGCCCTTTCAATTACTGGAATTTCTAAATCACTACTCCTTTCTGGGGACTATTGCCTAATTATCCAGCATTGGACTTGACACTTCTTCAAGGACATGACACACTAGAAATTGGATATCTGTTCTTTGGATCTCACTGTGGGAAGAGTGTCTTCCCAAGAATCAAGGTGAATTTATCTTTCAGTCCCCTCCATGTTGGCATCACTGTCTCTTTGTGTGACAGGTCCTGGAGGAGTTGGAATGCTACTGTCCTACTTTGGGGCTTCACACAGAACATTCGGTCTTGAGATCCTCTCGTACCTTGGTTTCTGGGTGCCACTTTCTTCCAGTTTTCTTCCTATTTCTGACTCCGTGTTTTTAGCTTTCTACTCTTCAACTCTAGGAGATTTGAGGGGTCTGATCCACGTCACCTTTTCTTCTCTCTCTCCCCACTCTTCCACAGGAATCTCATCTTTGCTCTTGGCCCTGCTCTTGACTCCCACATCTTTTCCCTCCAGCTCAGATTTTCCCCCTGAGCCGCCTACCTGATGTCCTCACCAGATGTGTCACAGGCTCCTCTAACCCAACATGCCTTACCTGAACTAATTGTTCCTCAAACCTGCCCACCCTCCTTGGCTGCCCATCATCCACCCAGTTGTCCCAGTCCTGGATTTCTTCTTCTCCTTGTCGCCTCCAACTAATCCATTACCAGGAACTGTGGGTTTGATCCTGTCTCCATTTATGCTCTTATTCATCTCTTACCTGGGCCATTCTTGTCTTCTTAACACACACCATTTTCCAATATTAAGAGCCTTAAGATTTCATAGAAGGGCCTCAGGTACTATTGTGGGGCTGAAAGGAGGCCATATAGGTATGACTCCTGATCCTGGACTCCTGCTTCTACCAAAGCAGCTCTGCTTTTATTTGTTTGATTTCATCAAGATCCCACTTAAGATTTGACTTGAAAGAAGGATTCTGCTATATAAAAAAATAAGCAGGAAAAGCATTCTTCTGTGGGCTTTCCAGCTTCTAGGCTTTTCTTCTTCTATGCCATATTCAAAGCACATAAAAGACATTTTTCTAAAGTGGAAATATAATCATGCCATAGCCAAGCTTAAAATGTTTCCTTAAATCCCCACTGCTTACAGGGTAAATGTCAGCTTTCATACTTAGGCTTTTATGATGATTCTTGCCTGTCCCTTTACCTTTCTCTAATACTGTCCCCTTTCCTCCCATAGTCAGATAATTTTCAATTCCCCCAGAACACTAAAGCATTTGCTCTCACAGTTTCCTCTCTTGGGCATTCCTCCCTACTGCCATCTGCCTGGTGAAGGCCAGCTTCTCTTTTAAGACTTGGTTCAAGACTCACTTCTTTGAAGCTTTCCTGATTGGATAAGTAGAAATGACTGTTCCTGTCTTTTGTTCCCACTTTCCCTAGCTTGTATACAAGTTCCTCTAACATGTAGTGTTCTGAATGTTTTACCTGTCTCTCTCCACGATTTTACCATGAACAGGAAACATGGCTGTCTTGGTTGTGTTTGTATGTCCATTGACCAACAAAGGGCTTGGCCTGCAAGGTGTGTTTAGTAACTGTTGACTGAAAGAAGGCTTAATTAAATCATAAGGAGTGAAGCTGTGCGGATGGGCTGGTGCTAAGCCCCTCATGAGAGGCCAAAGGTGGCATTTTTCTATAATTTTCTGCATGTTGGAAATAGAACAGATAGTAAACAGCAGACATTCTGATGACTACACATTAGTTTATAAATGCATTTATTTCTATGGACATAATACAATCAAATCAGCTTCTGTCCAGTCTCTCCAGATTTGATTTTTGGATAACTTCTATTAGTACCAAAAATAATGATGATAAAAATATTATTTGTACTGAACTTTGTAGCTACAGACTGTTTTACTTTCATTATCTTGTTTGATATTTACAACAATCCTATGGGTCAGGCAGGGCAGATATTACTCCCATTTTATAGACATATGGAACTAGATGCTCAGATGTCACCTGACTTGCCCAAAGTCACACAGCTGTTAGTTAATAGAGCCAGATATTTAAGTCTTCATTTCAAAGCCAGTCGATTATTCATATCTACTTGAGGGTCCCACTGCCACTAAAGTAACACCCTCCTATTGCCTTGAACGTGATAAATAGGTCATTAGGGTGAGATAAAAATTCTTGTTGACACACCTGTCTGACAGCCGGTCATCTGGAGAATGGGATATTTCATTATCTTATTTACTTGCTCCCCCATTTCTTCCCTTGAGGCCTCTCCCTGTCAAGCTGCCAAGACTTGCAATGGTCACTGCTGTTTGTTGACAAATAACAAAGGTAATCCTTGTCAAGCTGTCAACTTTACATCCTCTGGGTTTGCCAGGTGAGCCCAACATGCATGGAAGGGCTTTGCTGTGGTCTGTGACTCACTACGCTCACTCTTCTGCTGCTTCCTGGGTGCAGGCGATTACAATCTACCTATTGCACAACTTCAGAATATCTCTGGGTGAAGTGGCAGATGATGAAAAAAAAAATCCAGCAGACTGAAGATTGAGCCACTGCTACGTGAATCAAAAGGCATACTACCGTAGAAGAGTTACTCCAATCTCATCTGCAAATTGCTTCTGTCATCATCCAGAGATTTAGTGGAAGCATTCACTACTGGAGGGAAACGCCTTCTTTTAGGTGGTTCTAAAGTCTTGGAATGTCCTTTGGAAGAAGGGATGTGAGTAGGAGAAAGGGCCCTTCTCACTTGATCGGAAGTGTAGCTCAGTTCAAGTCCTGTTGTTGAGAGGTGTTGTTCTCTTGGTTTGCTCAGAGATTATGCCATGTGCTCACAGTTTGTGTCCTCCTCCTCAACAGGACCTCAGGGAGTCATTTTTTTGTGAGGGGGGGAATCACTTTATGAGGATAGGAAAAAGATTATTTGAGAATTGAATCCAGTATGAAATGAAGCAATTCAGTTTCTCAACAAGTAGTGTATTCGTAATCAATCAAAAATTATATATGGGTGGAACTAAAGTTTATTACAGTTGCCAATGTTAATTGCTCTTTGTCTTCAAAAGATCTCTGGTAAAATTCGTAGGCTGGAGAGGTAAAGGGAGTTAGTGTCTGGGTCTGTTGAATATCCTCTCCATCATCATCTGTTTCATGAATTCATTCACTGGTCAATGGATAAGGTCCTGCTCTATGCCATGCTCTGTGTTAGATTCCTGGGGGTCCACAGTGATGAATAAGGTTCAGTCCATGTTCTCAGGAAGCCTCTAGTTGTAGTGAGATGACAGACCTAGGTACAGATAATTGTAATACACTGGCTAGGTGCAGAATTTGATATATTTACAAGGTGCTTTGAGAGTAGAGAGGGACAGGTCCTAGCTTGGGGAATCTGTGAAAGCTTCTTGGATGAGGTGATGATACTTGAAATGAGTCTTAAACAGAACTGCCCTTGGATTTGTACAAGAAGGGCCTCTGCCCTGGGTTCCAAGCTTTAGAGGGCCCCGCTCTGGCTTTCTTCTAGCTCTCCATGTATGCTCTGAACTCTGAATTTTCTGCCCAAACGACTCAGATCCTGCAGATAGATCCTGTGTGAGCCTCTTTCTCAGGTCCATTCTCCCTTGGGTTTACTTCATCACTAGGTGAACTCCTAGGCCTGAAGGGTGGCCAAAGAGTGATTGTTTTGGGAGGGTGGGGATGGTGTTTGGACACGTGGGCTGGGGCAACCACTTACGTGTACAAGAGACTCCTCACCCTGCAGGTAAGAGCTGTTTTGGGGAAGGGAAGGGGGCAAGCCAGAGGCTGGAGCAAGGTTCTGTTTCCCTGGGTCTTCCAGTTCTCGTGTAGATTCCCTGAAGAGTCTTTGAAGTCTACACTTGAACCTGGCCTTCCACATTGTTGAGGGTATATTTTTCAAGATAGGAAGATAGTGCATTTTTTACTTAATAGGAGGCTGGCTTGGCTTATAACTTTCAATAGTTGAGACATCTGCAAATTGGGCCACTGTTTGTATTCTTAACCTGGGCTCTACAAATGTTAAGGACCAGCCTGATCTTATGATCTTATGAGTGTGGTATCAGCAGGCAGTGCGTTAATTTAGGTTCTTAGGGAACCTAAGCCTTAGAAACCCTGAGCTTCAAGGGGCTTCGTTTAGTGGGGACACAGGCAAATGTCCAATCACAGTAATAGTATGCTGAAAGAGAGATCTGTACATGAGGCATAGAGAAAAGAGAGATCCGTTTTACTGGAGTGATAGGAAGTAGGAACCTTTTGACATGAGCCTTAAAATATAGGTATGTGAGTCTGGTGTAAGAGTAAGGGAAGAAATTTCAGGCAGAAAAGGCAGAGACCTAACAAAGCATGACACTTTAAGGAAAAATAAATAGTCCGGCATCATGGGAACATGGAGTGTGCACAGGAAGAGGAGTGCAGGGGCTGGATCATGAGAGGTCTTATAGGTTAGGCTAAGGAGGCTCTTATCCCATAGACCATGGGGATCTCTCAAGGGTTCTAAACAAACGGTGGAGTAGAGTGATGAGATATCTCTTTTAGAAAGACCCCTCTGGCAACTGAGTGGAAGCAGATTGGAGGGGCCAATTTTGGGCCTCAGCCTCATTGCTCATAGACTCTTCTTTTATGTGTACATGTTTCACCCATTAGACTTCTATTGCACTAGCTCAGTGACTTGCATCCCAACTATTCATTAGAATCTCTTGGGGAGTCTTTTAAAAAGCACCAATGCCCACCCCTGGTCCCAGACCAATTAAATTAAAATCTTTGAGGCTTAGTTATCTGTAATTTTTAGATGCATCCCAGATAATTCTGATGCACACCGAGGACTGATAACCACAGTGAACTATTTCTATTTGCCACCACACAGATGGGTGTGAACTAATTATATTTAGGAGGTGAGCACTAGCTTTGTCCTCCCCCTCCCATATGCAAATTATTATTTCCCTGTGTCTTGCAGTTTGATGATCAGAGGGGTATTTATGAATATCCCTGACTTTATTGGAGGAAAACCAGCTTCTGGTTTGAGGGCTACATGGATACCCTCCATCATGACCCACAAGTTCTTTTCTTTTCTTTTCTTTTTTTTTTTTTGCGGTACGCGGGCCTCTCACCATTGTGGCCTCTCCCGTTGGGAGCACAGGCTCGGGACGTGCAGGCTCAGCAGCCATGGCTCACGGGCCCAGCCGCTCCGCGGCATGTGGGATCTTCCCGAACCGGGGCACGAACCCGCGTCCCCTGCATCAGCAGGGGGACTCTCAACCACTGTGCCACCAGGGAAGACCCACAAGTTCTTTTCTTAATGGTTGCTTCCTATTTCCCGCTTGCAAATGTTTCCCTGGGCAGCAGAAGCTGTGAGTGAAAATCACCTACTTGATATTCTTTGGGGATTTTGCAATTTAACTGTTTCATTCCTACCCACAGATAGGTTCCCTTCAAAATTGGTTGCCTTGTTTTCAAAGGAGTGCTTTGCTCTTTGGGCTTAATGGAATGTCCTTTTATGCCAAAACCCATGGAAACAGTGCGGTGGCAAACTGCCTTCCACCTACCTGTGCAGGAGTGAGTAATGTGTGAGGTTGGTCACAGGACAGTGTCCCAATGCTTGCTGAACTGAGCTGCAACTCAAGGGAAGTGGAGTGTTTACCCTCATAGGCAGGGCATTGTGGGTATGACTGCTCTGTCAGATGCTCCCGTGAGCCCTGTGCTTCTCTGTAGAATACACTTAGGTAATGATTGCCTTTGGGCCTTAAGTCATGGGAGAAGGCTCTCCTAGAGAAACTTCCTACTTTGTCTCGTGTCCCAGCAGAGACAAGTACTATAGAGGGGAAGCAGAGGAGCCAGAGTTTGGGAGAAGGTGAAGTAGGGTCTGATCCACTATATCTAACACTTCGCATATATTAGAAAGATGAATAATTGGAAGACATATTCAGGGAACTGGGCTATCCCAGGGAGCAGGCTGGTCCCATTAGTGCACAATGCTGGTACCTACTTTTCCTTCCTGTCCGCAAGGATGTTGACTAGTGAAGGACCAGGTCATCATTCCTCACGTAGCTGGAGCAACAGAGGCCTCTGCAAGATCAGAGTTTAACTAGAGGATGTAGTTAAGTAACCTAGAAAATCTCTTCCAGTTTCAAGATTCTAGTGCTCTCTGAGTATACATCAAGGGAACTCCTTTAGTCTCTGTACCTCACCTCCCAACTAAGGCCAGCTTTGCCCATGGAGGCTGTGATATTTGCTTTTGTCTATTAATGCCAAGAGTCCTCTCCTTCTGTCGTTCCTCCGTCCTGTTGAATCAAATTATTCCAACATGTGGATGGTTAAGTTCCTTTTTTTTTCCATTTTATTTCAAAACATGTATTTTTCTGATTATAAAATAGTGAATATTGAATATGGAAAACTGGTAAACAGGGAGAGTATAAAGAATAAAATAAAGATTGCCCATTAAACCCACTGATAGATAATTCTGTTTTATACATTTCCTTCCAATCATTTTCTATGCATATGTAAATATATACTAAAACAAAATCAAGGTTTATATAACATTTTGTATTCTGCCTTTTAAATATACTATATAATATTTTCCCCATGTCATCAGTTATTTTTGAAATGATTAAAATATATTAACTATATATTAACTATATAATTAATGTGTTAACTATAGAAAAATAGGGAAGTAAATGTAAACCAAAGGATAAAAATACAACCTCAATAGCCAGTGATAATCACTATTAGCACTTTGGGGTTTATCCTTACATACATATATATTTTTTCTTTCCTATGAGCTGTTGAGCCTGTATATACACATAATAATGCATATAGGAAAACTTCAAGTACTATGGATAGGTATAAAATGATGAGTCTCCCTTTCCATTCCCCTGAGCTAGGCTTCCATCTGTGTAATTAACCACTGTTTATAGTTTTTTCAAAGATATATATGTATATGAAATCATATCTGTAGCTATATGTCTTTTTTATTTCCACAAATGAGATCATATATATATATATATATATATATATTTTTTTTTTTTTTTTTTCTTTTGCTGTATGCGGGCCTCTCACTGTTGTGGCGTCTCCCGTTGCGGAGCACAGACTCCGGACGCGCAGGCTCAGCGGCCATGGCTCACGGGCCTAGCCGCTCCTGGGATCTTCCCAGACCGGGGCACGAACCCGTGTCCCCTGCATCGGCAGGCGGACTCTCAACCACTGCGCCACCAGGGAAGCTCGAGATCATATTTTTCATGCTGTATTTTACCTTGTTTTTTTCTGCTAAATATTTCAGATATCTTTCCATATCAGCACTTATAGATATACCCCTTTCTTTTTAATACCTGTGGCATGGCTATACCATAATTAGGTCACTTAACCAGACTGCTTTGTTTGGAATCTAGGTTGTTTCAAGTTTGTTTAGTTTTTGCTTTCATCACAATGCAGTAATAAAAATCCTGTACACATATTTTTATATATTTCACACACACACACACACACACACTCACACACACACACACACACACACACACACAGAGATTGCTTTGAAAATGATGTTTTTAGATCTTTTTCTCCTCACTCAGTAATACATGACCATTTTTTGTTAATAAATCTGCTTCTATAATATCTGTAAAATGATTGCATTGTATACCATTAGACAGATAGACCATAATTTATTCAACCAATTTCCTATTGTTGGGTATTTAAATGTACCCCCTCCTCTTCCTACCTCCTTCCATTTCTTCTTCCCTCCCTCCACTTATTTATTTATTCCTCCCTCCCCTCCCTCCCCTCCTTCCCTTCTCCCTCCCTCCCTCCCTCCCTCCCTCCCTCCCTCCCTCCCTCCCTCCCTCCCTTCCTTCCTTCCTTCCTTCCTTCCTTCCTTCCTTCCTTCCTTCCTTCCTTCCTTCCTTCCTTCCTTTTCCAACCTTTATTTCCACAAGCTAAATTTCTGGAACTACATTTGCTGAATGAAACTATGTATATATGTGTGTGTGTGTATATATGTATATATATGTGTGTATGTGTGTGTGTGTGTGTATATATATATATATATATATATATACACACATATATATATATATAATTCTTTTTTAAGTACAAATAGCCAAACTGTGGTTGAAAACATCATACCAGTTTAAACTTCTGCCACCAGTATATAATCATGCCCATTTCTCTATATCCTCACATCTCCAAGTTCAATGCTGTTTAATATTTTCTAATTTATTGTTGATAATCGTAGTGTTTAACATTGCATATATTTAAATAATAGTGATAAACTTTTTTATGTATTTTTTGATATTTGTATTTCATATTTTGGACATCTTTGCTCTTCTTCTCTGCCCATTTGAAATGCAGAAGGTTTGCTTTCCTGTTGATTTGTAAGATTTTTATTTTATGAATAGTTATAATGTCATTAATTGTCTTTTAACTTTGTCTTTTAGCTTTATGATGGTTGGGATATACAGAAATTTAAAAGTTTTAAATCAGTTTCATCCTTCAGGTTGTGCTTTGAGTGCTGTGTTTAGGAATATCCTCCCCTTTCTAATACACATATTGATATATGCTTTGTTCACATTTAACTCATTAATCCATCCAATACTTGTTTGTGTGCATTTTCCCAATTTATTATCCAGTTAATGCCACTTATCAAATTTTTTCCTCTTCTGATTTGAGAGGTTACATGCTGATCATGGTCTAAAATAAACTTGAATTTGGTTTTGAACTACCTTTTGCTTTCTGTTGATCTGCCTTCTTACTTCTGCACCATCACCACCTATTTATTTATCTTCCCACTGGAGAACATTTTAACATCTCATTGGTCAAGTTCTCTTCTCAGTTCTTTTCTGTATGTGGATCTAAAACCAGTGAGAGGAAGCTACAAGAAGGCTCCTTATAATAACTCAGTAACTGAGTTGTTGAGAGAGAGTGCAGGTTGTAAAGGGGAAAATAGTTAGATGGAGGGGTTATAAAAAATTTAAAGTGCCATGAAAGACACATAGCACCGAAGTGTGACTTTCTTTTTGAATAATTAAAAGCATTGAAAAGATTTGAAAAGGGAACAGTATTCTCACTTTGTAGGAAAATGGTATACAGTTTAGGTGTTCTGCCTAGAATTGTCTCTCACACTGCCAGTGGTACTTGTTCCTTACCTTGGGAGACTACGTGCTTCATGGAATTTTTGTGTGGATTAATGAAGATTAACTACTTTTGTGACCTCTGGCACATACTGGTACTCAGTATATGGTAATTATTAAAGATGAATAGGCAAATTCAGAAGGAAGCCATCTCCCCTTCCCTTCCCTGGTGATGTGACAGTAGCATAGTAGGGGAGTCCTTGTCAGACTTGAATGTGCCCAGAAATCACCTGGGGTTCTTGTTAAAGCAGTTTTTTATATAGTAGGTCTGAGGCGGGGTCTGGGTTTCTGCATTTCTAACAAGCTCTCAGGTGATGCTGCTGCTGCTGGTCTGTGGACCTTATTTTTACTTACGTGATTGTAGGGGTGATTTAGTAGTTATAGTGGAGGCTGGACTGGGTGATTAAGACCCCTGTCAGTCTCCAGATTTTTTGAACCTGTGCCTGCACAGACCATTCACAATTCCACAAATTGAATCAGTTCCAGGGAGGGGTGGTGGTGGTACATATTTTAAAAATTACATTGGTATTATTATTTTTTTAATAGGTGGTGCTTATGCTACAAAACTTAAAAGACACATAAGGGTACTCAGTGAAAAATAAATTACCCTCCCACCCTTGTTTCCTAGCCACCCTGGTCCTTTTTACAGAAGCACTCACCATTATCAGTTTTTTGTTTATTTTTCCAGAGGTAGCTTATGCATGTACAAGTGCATATTTTCTTACTTTTCTCTATTTTTTATGCTTTGCTTTTTTGACTTGAATATGTGTCATAGAAATAATTTTATTTTAGTACAGATGAGGCTCCTGCAACTATAAAAAAACTGCATATGCATATATTATAATCTAATCAAACAGTTCTCCATTGATATGTATCGTTTCTAAAACTTGGCTAGTACAAATAACGTTTCAGTGAACATATCTCATTTCAAACAAGTAGAATAAATTCCTAGAAGAGGAATGATTGGATCAAAAGACACATGTATTTAAAATTTCGATGGATAGTGCCATACTGTACTCCATGGGTGTTTTGGCAACCCATAGTCCAGTCCTACCAGCCACGTATGGGGTGCTTCTTTTTCCACACGCTGGCCCACACAATGCTACCAAAGATTTTGATCTTTGCCAGAGTGATAGGTGACAAATGATATCTCACTGTGGTTTTAATTTGCATTCTATATTATGAATGATATTGAGACATCTTAATAATTGTTTAGGAGGTATTCACATTTCCTTTCCAAGAACTATCTGTTTATCTTTCTTATTGATTTGTAGGAGTTCTTTATAACTTAAAGGAAATTAATCATTTATTTGTGGTATGAGTTGCAAGCATCTTCCCCACATTGTTTTTCCTTTGACTTAAGAAGTCAAACATAGTCATTTTTATGTAGGGTGTGTTTTCTGTCAGACTTAGAATCACCCTCTCCCCCATTTTGAAATATAAAGAGCTATTCTCCTCTGTTTACTTCTTTTATTTTTATGTTTTTATGTCAGGGTGTGTTTTATGTTTTTATGTCAGGGTGTGTTTTCTGTCAGACTTAGAATCACCCTCTCCCCCATTTTGAAATATAAAGAGCTATTCTCCTCTGTTTACTTCTTTTATTTTTATGTTTTTATTCTTTCACATTTAAATCTTTGAAACATCTAGAATTAGCTTCACGTAAGATGTGAGGTATGGATCCAACTTTATTTTTCTTTCCAGATGGCTACCCAGTTGACTTAACATCATTTATTGAATAATGGCCTACATATATTCTCACACATATTTGCATCTATTTCTGAACTTTCTACTCTGTCCCATTGATCTATCTGCTCTTGAGCCCATCTCAAACTATTTTTAATAGCTTTTAAAACATTAAATATCTGGTAGGACTGGTCCCCCAGTGGTTGCTTTTCTCTCTCTTTTCTTCCCCTCAAACTTTTTTTTGGGGGGGGCGTTGCTCTTACTTGTTTATTTCGTATGTAAACTTTAGAATATGCTTGTCTATACTTGCCTGGTTGAAGAAAAGTCCCATTGGTATTTTTATTGGAAGTGTGTTAAATTTACAGATTGATTTAAGAGAACTGATGTTTTTTCTGATATTGAGTGTTCTTACCAAAGAACACAGCATGCCTTCTACCATTGGTTTGCTTTCTCTTTGCCTCTGAGTAACATTTTAAAGTTTTCTGTGTATAGATCTTATAGATGTTTTCTTTATCTAGATCTTTTCTATTCCTAGGTCTTCAATCTTTTTTGATTATATTGTAAGTATTCTTTCTTTTATTATATCTTTTAATTGACTATTAGCATATGAAAGTTATTAGTTTCAGTACATTAATTTTGTATCCATCCACCCTTAATGAATTCTCTCCTTTTTTCTAAACATTTGTTAATTGCTTTTCTAAGCAATTAATATTATCTAAGCAAATAATATTTTCTAAGCAAATAATATTATCTGTAAGTACTCATAATTTTATTGCCTCTTTTCAAATTTTTATATTTATTCTTTATTTTACCTGTTGTGTTGGTTAGTAGCTTCAAAATAAGTGTAAATATTAGTGGTGGCAAAGAACTTCTTGTTGTTCTTCTGACCTTAATGGAAATGCTTCTTCTACTGTTTTCCTGATAATCAAGATGGGTTTTTGGTTAAGACACATATTTTCTGGTGTTAAAACAGCATCTCTCTGTTCTTATTTTAAATTTAAAAAAAAAAAAAAAAAGAGTGGGTTTTGAATTTTTCAAGCACCTCTCTAGTGTTTATAGGAATCACATATAATTTTTCTCTTTGACCTATTTTTATGACAAATTATATTAAACTGTGTATATTTGAAATTGTCTTCCTGATATCTAGTATTTGAAGGATTTCCTCTATAAACCTCAGTGTCATGTTCATTACACTACCAGCTAGCTTTCTTTGAGGCCCAGGAGGCAGACTATCCAGGGTTACAATCTGCAGTTACATTGTTTTTTGCTCTTTCTACTCTGAGGTTTCCTAATGCCCCTAAATGGGGCCCTGGGTTCAAGCCACGTGGGTAGTTTTTCCATTCAAGTCTCATTTCCCACTTTGTTCTTCAATACTCAGCTAGAAAGAGGTGGAGGGTAAAGAGCTTGTAAAAGAGGGTAAATTCTTGAATTTTTATTTCTGACAACCCAGTGGTGCTGGGCTCCCTCCTGTTGACTGTATACCTGTTAAAAAATCAATGACAGGCCAGAAAACTGTGCTCTAGAAGAATAAAACTGACTTCCCTGGCAGGAGGCACTCAATATCAGTCTTTACACATGTGCTTGATCAGTTGCCTCACCACCGGGCAGTCATCCACAGCCAACCTCCCAACACTGCCTGAGGTGTGACTGGTACCCACTGATTCATCTAGCCATGGCCTGGAGATGTGGACTCAGTCAGGCTGGTCCGACATGTACATCCTCAGCAGTTTCTCTAAGTGCCGAGTCAGCCCAAATGCCGGTCTTTTATGAGGCCTGTGATCTTCTAGTATGGAGTCATGTCTCCTCAAGTCTGTTTATCTCCCTGTCTCATGCATAGACCCCAGGGCCATGATGGTTTTCCAGAGGTGGCAAAGATTTCACTCTGGGAAATGTCCTTTTTTGCAATGGGAGAAATTGTCAATTCAGCATAATTCAGTAGTCATTAGCTTCCATGTATTAGCTCAATGTTGGCTGCAGAAGGGGAGAATGAAAAGATGAATATGACTGCCATGGCTTTCAAGGAGTTCTCAATTAAAAAACAGACCTGATTATATAATTGGAGCAAACGAGTGTTCAATGAATGTTGTGAACTAACCTTCCTGCCTCCAGTCTCTTCCTTTAATCCTTCTTTCACCCAACTTCCAGCGAGATCTCTCTAACATAAACCTAATAATGTCAGTCCTGTGCTTAAATATCTCCTCTTTGCTTTCAGGATAAACTTCAGATTTAACCTGACACATGAGGCCCTTCAGATTCTGGTTTCAATCACATTGACCTGCCTCATCTGCCTCTATCCCCCCTTTATAGATAAAACTGCATGAACACAGCATGCTCTCTCTTACCTCTGTGTCTTTGGACAAGCTGTCTCCCCTGTATAGAATGCCCTCCCCGTCTCCCCCCATTTTTTGCCTGATCATCTTCTGCTCATTTCCAAAACTCAGATCAAATGTCCTTCTTCTGGTATGCCCTTCCTGCATTTGGTCCCTTTTGTCTTTTTAAGCCATGTTCACTTTTCTCCTTAGCATTTTCCACAACATCCTATAAATCTTCTAGTCCAGTGGTTCTCAAAGTTGCATATGGGAAGAATAGAATTCCTAGCTCTATGTTTTGTATGCTTTGTAATGTACCTAATATATTGATACAATGGTACACATGTGTACTTCATGATTAATAAATATACCTATATTGTGGTTGTGTGTTCAAAAGTTGTTTTACTGATTGGGGTTAATAATCTGAAAAGTTTGAAGGTCTTTGCTCTAGTAGTTAGATCCTGGAGAACATGAATGCTTTATTATTTGCAGGAGTGCAATAAAAATTAGTTGGATAAGTGAATGGCCTCTATATGAGCAGAATGATGATTAATGCTTTAAATGAGATATAAACAAGATTCTAAGAGTAGAAAGAGTGGAAACATAATTGTGCATTAGTTCAGAAGTCAGAGAGTCTGGCTTCAAATTATTTAAGAAGGATTCAAAGTGCCTGCGGTACTGTCTTAGGTGTTACTCATTTTTCTAGACCAGGGCAGGCAAACTTTTTCTTTAAGGAGCCAGATAGTAAATATTCAGCTTTGCAGGCCATAGTAATATTTGCAATGACTCAATTACTTAACTCTGCCACAGCTAAAGATAATATGTAAACAAATGGGTGTAGCTGTGTTTCAGTAAAACTTTATTTACAAAACCAGGTGACTGTCTGGTTGGTCCAGGGGTCGTATTGTGCTGACCCCTGTTCTAGATGATGATTCCTAGTTTGTGAGATCATTGTATTATATGAAGTACCTTTGCAACATGCACAGCCAATGATTACTTGTTAAGTAAATGCTTAACAGTCTCAACAATGATTAGTTCTGATTTGGAGTGTTGCAAGAAAAGAGTTGAGTGTTTAGATCTGAGTCCCAGACAGAGGAGGCATTGGTGGCAGGGACTAGAGAGGGAATAGTCAAGTCTAGGAAACAGCATGTGTAAAGGCCCTGATGTCCTGCTAAAGTGACCCTGGGAACCACTGCAGCATCCCTGGGTAATGATATGGCAGAGATAGCAAGAGGTAAACTCTACCTTAATGGTGAAATAGAGACAATAGCAACCTCCTTTCCAATAGTGAGAATCAGAGAAATTGCATGTCACACATCCAGTGCTTGGTTGTGTCCTGTGACCTGCTGGGGGACACCTTTTGATCCTGACCTCTGCCAGCTGTCTGATGCCAAAACTGTTGGCTTAACCTACCTCAGTACTTCTTGCCCCACTCCACTGGGTCAAAGTCAGTGGTCCTCTAACCTCTGAAGCATGGAAGAAAAGGGGCATCTTGACTGGGATTTCTTAAGGTGCTGTCTGTGGAGCACCTGGACAGAATCACCTGCAAGTGTCCATTTAAAATGGAAATTCCTGGGCCCCATCCAGAGCTCTGGAGTCAGGTTTTCTGCTCTGGGGCCCATTTAAAAGTAGGTTTCAGGTGGTTCTTAGAAATGCCAGAGTTGGAGACCTGTCGCTGTTCCAACAAGAGCATTAAAAAAATTTTTTTTCCCAAGGCCTCCCTTTAAGTTGCCTTATCCACACTCTTAGCTCTTTGAATCCAGTGTAATCAGTGAAAGATGGAAAATTAAGCCAACCACTAGTTTGCCTGTTTTCTTCCCCACAAAATTTGCTTTATAAATAACAAATTGTGCAATAGATAAGTTTGCATCTAAGTGGGTCTTAAAGTTGCCAGACTCTTCTAAGGTGTCCCTTATCAAACAGCCCTGTCCCCAGGTAGAACCTGCACACAGAACTTCCCTGGTTAGAAAGCTCTTGCAGGACTTCTTTCTTTGCAACTTCCTGATTTGCTTTCCTAGGTGGTCTCCCTGGGTGGGAGATGTTACCTTGGATTTTCCTGGTTAGTAATGTCATGTACAGATTTCCTAATTAGAATCCTCCCACAGGTCTTTCTTTCCTCCCTTAGGTCTTCCCAAATAACCTCTCTAAATGGAAAATGCCGTTATAGAGCCTCTGATGACCTCATCTGAGGGGTTCTTTGCTTTGGTGATCTTTCAGTCAAGTTAGCATATCTACACTAAAATTCAGTGGGATGTGAATTTTATCTGTTATATATAAAAAGTTGTAGCCACCTATTTGAAAGGTAATTTTTTCATCTTTAAGATCATAGGATTAGCTCCCAGTTATTTAATCAATGAATTGTTATTGATTATTCATGTACTATATGCATCTAAACTTGCATAACAATGAATGAATCAATCTATCATGTTATGTTGGTGTGTGTGTGTGTGTGTGTGTATATGTATTTATTTTCATGATTATGGATGTTTGTAACAAATTTGCACATTAGTGATCTCATTTGTTGTAAAAACTTCCTGGCCCTGTAGAGGGCAGAATTATTCTTTCTGTCTTTCAAATGAAGCACCAGGAAATGAAATGATGTTTCCAAGGTCACGTGGCTGGCACATTGCTGAGCCAGGGCTTATATGCAGATTCTTGAACCTGCAAAGCTGTCATCCTGCTTCTCAGTTTAGGCCTGGGTCCAATTCCACCCTTGACTCTTTATCCAAATAAAATTAAGGACTTGTAGACACCCTGGGAGAAGAAATCATGGAATATTTTGTAAGAAAAAAATCCAAATAATAAAATGGTTTGGGGTTCTGACACCCCAGGATCTCTCAGCTACAACTGAGGCACAATTGTGTTTTTTATGAGCCATACCTCCGGAAAAGCCAAAGGCACCACTAGATGGCAGTATATGAACATTAAACGGGAAAAAGGAGCCCACTCTTCATTTTGAATACCTTCAGACTACCATGGTGAAAGCCTTGGCAAGGACATCCAGTTGGAATTAACCTTTCCAAAACCATGATCAGAGAGCATTATGACTTTGGGCTCCAGACCAAGACAGGATGGCCGTGCTTTGGTTTTATGAGAAGCTAGATCCATGGTTTTCAGCCCCACTTGCATGTTAGTAGAATCATCTAGCGTTCTGATTTCACTTGTTTTGGGGTGGGGCCCAGGCATGGATAGTTTTTGTTAAAACTCCTCAGGAGCTTCAGTGTGTTCCCATTGTCAGTAATCTGTGCTAGATGGAGGCCACCTGCCGCTGGGTTGTAAGAACCCAACCAAAGCAGCAGAACTTGAGCTCATAATGAAGTTCCAGGAATGGGGTAGACCACTGAGGCTGCAGGGGAAAAATGAGACATTAAGACATGGTCTCCGCACTCAGGAAGCCCCACTTCTAAAGGGGCTGAGATTTAAAATGCCAAATAGGATCCAGGCATGCGGTGAAGTATTCCCGCAGTGCACTCCCTGATCTGCCATGCATGCTTTTGAGTATGTCACTTGACCACTCCATAACTCACTTTATTTACTGAGTTTTGATGGGGCTCCTCATTGGGAAAATGAGGATGATGAGCTAGGTGCCTTCAAGGATCTATATAGCTGTGTTCCTAAGGACAGTGTCTTTTCCCAGTCAAGTTCTGTGGGTATCTAGGAACAACCGGGCTGTTTTGAAGAGAGGTAGACCTCCTTGGCTTGGCATTAGCTCAGCATTTCAGGCAGGACGGAGAGATCCTGCTGCTGCTTTAAGGTTTGCATTTCAGTTCATTGTGGGGAAAATTAGTTGTTGATGATAAAGCCTTTAAAACATACCCAAATTCCACGTGCTTGTTTTCTAGAAATGTGTTCCAAACCAGCAGGACTGGGGACGAGAGAGGGTGTCTCCAAACCACAGAGGCTCCCCCCCATTTCTTACTTCCATCTCCCCATCTCTGTATACCCAGCTTCAACATACCGCTGGAATTTCCTCTAAGCTAGGAGTGTTACTGACCAGGGTTCTTGGCCTCCTTAATCAATAGAAACTAATAAGAGGCCAGACAAGAAATTCAGGCAAGCTTTATTGGGACTCCTGCTGCAGCAGGAGGGAGTGAGAACAAGTAAGAGTTTCCCTTGCTCTCTGAGGCATAAGGGGTGAGGGTGGGGGTGGGTCCAGGGGTCGGGCCTGAGGGTGGCTTAGGCGGTCTGCCCCCCCACCTCTGGTGGTGGTGTGTGCAGGGGGCCTGCGCAGTACCCTGCTTTTGCTCCCAGCTCTTCAGAAGTGGTAGTTGGGTTTTTGGTCTTTTTGTATCTTGTTGTCCATAATTTGCCCCAACTGCACATGCACGCAGTTATTTTTAGTCCCTTATAGTTTCTTTGTATTTTGTTACTTGAGGACACGTTTGTCCAGGTGCAAGCACTGCAGCAAAGGGTCCCAGGTCCCAGGTGCCAGGTCCCAGGTTCCTGTCTCAGGACGACCTCTAGAACGTTACTTCATAATCTCCCCTTTTCGTGGGGATTGATGGGGCATAGAGGAATCGAAGGCAACAGCCTGCAAATCCTGGTCTGCAGGATTCAAATCCTGATTATGCTTAAGAAAGACTTGAAGAGCACAGACTAGATCTTACTCATTTCACTCATTTTAATAACTGGCACAGGACCTGGTACAGAGTAGGTGTGAGTGAATGTTTGTTGAATTAAGGTTTCTATAGTTTGAGGTATTTAACAACGTCAAACTGATACTAAATATTCAGATCTCAGGATCAGAAATAGCTTTGATGCTATTTGTGTCTTACAAACACAGAATTTTATGAAATAGATTGCGTTTCCTTCTTCACATTGGCTTCTAAGGAGCTCAGAGATTAGTTAGTGGCGCACCTCTAGCAAATAACGAAGAAAGACATGCGATCAGTTAGTTGATTATATGAGATTAAATGATGCCTGCTTTTACTTTATTTTCCTCAAACTTGATATTTATTGTACTGAATTATTATTGCAAGCTACCTCAAATTCTCTTTGGAACAAGGAATGAGGAAATATTAAATCTCAGGCAGTGTCTGGGACAATTCCTGGTACATGCTAGGAACTCAAAATATTTACTGAGTGAGTGAAAGGTATTTTCATCTGAATCTTTAGATTGAATTCAATGTTTAACCAAATCTATCAATCAACCTGAAAGTCACAGTCTCTCAAAATAAACTGGAATAAATGGGAAGATCTTCTGGGAAATAGACCCAGAGAGGCAGAGTGACCTGCCCGAGATGACACAAAAATCCAATGGCTCTAAGTTAAGCCCAGTTATTTTTGATTCTTCATCTATAGCATGTTCTATTACTCCAAAACTACTTCTTTTGATCTTCCAAGAGAGATAACTATCTTCAAATATCTTCAAAAATGAAATATGAAGAAAGGTATGTTCATCCAGTTGCCCCTCAGGTAAAACTGGTGACAAAATGAGAGAGTCGTGCCGCCTGTGTTTGATGGAATCACTTGTTCTGTTTATTGTTTTTCCTTTGACCAAGTCAATGACAGCTCTTTTGGTGACCTGTGATGTGATTTCCTTTCTAAGCTTCACAAGGAGAAAAAGTTAGGGCGTGCTGGTAGCCCCAGTCAGCACTCTCCCGGGAGGTTGGGAAGGGATTTTTACTGACAGTGTTTATCCTGGACAGAAGCCAGCAGGCCTGTCGGCTTGAAGCATGAGCTGCTTTATCTTGTCAAACATCTTTGTCCAAAACGTGGTCAAAGGAGAAGTGAGGCAGCTGAATTTTGGTGGAAATTTCTCTCTCATGTATTTATTCAGTGTTCCTGTAGAGAGCAAAAGAAGTCATGTTCCTATTTAACAGCCTGACCTGTCTACTTTTCCAATATTTTCTGAACCACTCCCCTTAAACTCCACTATTTTTATTACTCTATATCCAAGTGGAAGTCTCTGCCCAGCAAACACTTAAAAAAAATACTCCCTAACCCAGAGAAGTCTTTTTCCTTTCTTAATAACTACCCTTGAGTATTTTTACAGGCATGTATATAATTTGCTCTAAAGCCAAATGTACATCTTCTTCAGACCAATCAGCTTTCACTAGTATTTCATCAATGGAGTGACCAACCTGGGAGCTCTGGCTCAGATGACATAATGTCCATGAGAACCTCCATGAATGATTTACTGCTCTCTATCTGTGCTCCTGCAATGGACCCATCTCCATGATGGCATCACCATGTTACATTACTATTATAAGGTTATCTATCTGCTTTTCTCGATGGACTGGTAGCTTCTCAAGGTCAGGAGCCATCTCTCCTTCATCTGTGAATTTCCTGAGCCCACCCAGGGCCAAGGGTGTAGTAGGTGCTCATGTTCATATTTACTCATCCTATCGTTGATTCATTGCGGTTGCTCCTATTGTCTTACTCAGATTTCTTGCCTTCCCTGTGAGGAGTGGACTCTGCAGAAATCCTGTCCAGAAAGCAATCTGATGTGCTAGGTAGTGCAGCTCACCTGTTGGCTCACTAGTATGAATGTGATGTGACGATCACGCAGCCCAAAGGCCTGGGCTTTGTTCACAGGCACAGAAATGTCTTCTGAGTCATGCTCAGCCAGCTATTGCCTGAGTCTTAGTCCAGGGATGGAGAAGACCCAGCTCTCCTGCAGTCTCTTTTGAGATTTCAGCTGTTGTTTTTAACTCCTGACCTTAGCTTTCTCTGGGGAGTCTTTGAATTTGGCTCAGTCCATTTGAGATGAGATTGCGGAGGCAGATACCCTTGGGAGAGGAGAGTTTGTCCTTTGGGAGTCTGTATTTAATCCAAGGTGAGATTATGAAGCCTCAGCTGTAGCCCAGCCTACCAGGCAAACCTCAGATCTTTCTCAGGCCAGAGGTATAATGGACTGTGGAAATGTAACTTGTCACCATGGAGGAGACAAACTGGCTGGAACAAAGTCCTAGGACAAGGGAATTGGAGAGGCAATAAGTTGCTTATTTTTCTTTCGAGAGAATAGACAGGACCATCTTAGATTTAGCAAAAGAGAATGCCTTTCAATGACTCTATTTGGAAAAACGCCCTTCACATTTGAAAGTTGGGTTGGGCATCTATGAGCCCTAAAGCTTTGCGATCTTTAAAACTCAGACACTTGTTTTTTCCCCCTCTTCATCCTAATCTTTGTATCCATTAGGAAGGTCGTAAAACCAATGCTCATCCCGGCTCCCACATGCTTGAATTGCCCCAGTGAACAGGTTCTCCAAACTAAGTTTGGACACTTTCTTTGACAGGCAACCCCCAACCCTTCCTCTTCCTCCCTCAAGTCTAGGAAGTCCATTCTTTCTAACACAGCACTGTTAGTTAAAAAAGAAATTTCTCCTATTATTGAGCAGATTTCTATCCCTGCTGTAGTTTCTATGGATTGTTTCAATTCTCCCTCTCAGGGCCACATATAGCAAATAAGTTCCTTCAGCCCCTACCCCTAAGTCTTGTGCTTTTTTAGCTAAAAATCCCTTTCCTTTAAGCTTTCCTGCCTGCAACACCACTTTCAGTCTTTTACCTGTTGAGCCAATCTACTTTGAACACCCTCCGGTTTGCTCTGTTGAAGTATGTGTAATCAGATAAAGCAGGAGGGCTTATGTCACACTAAAGCCCTTGTCAACAACCAAAAGTGATTGAGAAGAATTGAGATCTTTAATGAACTTATTTGAAAACCCCAAAGGGTTCATTTCCTGAGTCAGAGCAAAACATGAAATTCACATTTTCTATCTTCTTTATTTCTTTCTGCTTCCACTTTAGTCTTTCATCTTCCTCTGCCAAAATTCTGAGACAGCTCCCCAAACCAGCCCAGTCAGGGTCTTTTTTTTTTTTTTTTTTTGTAATTAGGACATCCACCTCTTGAGAAGTCTGGTCATAGCAGTCTATTGATCTGATAGATTTGTTTTTAATTAAAAAAATTTTTTTTTATTTATTTGGCTGTGTCAGGTCTTAGTTGCAGCCTGCGGGATCTTTTGTTGCGGCACGTGGGCTCTCTAGTTGTGGTGTGAGGGCTCTAGAGCTCACGGGCTTAGTTGCCCCGCAGCATGTGGGATCTTAGTTCCCCAACCGGGGATTGAACCCGTGTCCCCTGCATTGGAAGGTGGATTCTTAACTGCTGGACCATCAGGGAAGTCCCAGGCTCTTTTAATTTCTCTTCTTCTCTCCTGTCTTAGGCTGAGTTGTTATTGGAGCAGGCTGGGAGGGATGGGAGGGATTGTAGACACATAATTAAAAAAAAAAAGAAAAAATAGACTTTGTTATATATGGATTTAGAATTTGTCAGAGTGAATGACCAGAAGTGAAGCCTAATCTTTGCAAAGCAGAGCAAACCCACCTACCTCCCCTCTTCTGAACACTCTACTTGCGATAACAGAATGTCAAATATCATTGGCTTTTGGGCCATTCGAATTCTGCTGGTGTCCCATATTAAAATTCCCATGAACTCAAAAGGCTTAAAGCAGAACGTATCCAGGATCTGAGGTTGAGGTGAGCACATTTTCTATAGGTTCTATAGATTCACAGATTCTGTAGATTCCTGGTTGAAGTTTTCTGGAAAAAGTATAAGGGGAAAAGGGAGAATAGAGTCTTCTACTTTTATTTTGTTAAATTTGAGGTCCAATTACTTGGAAGTGAAAAGATCACTTCTTTGCTTAGCATTTTTGTCCTTTTTGTGTATGGCTGGAGGGCAGGAATAACTCTGGTGACCCCCAACAGACCACCCCATCTTGATTGCTTGAACTATTGCAGGTCCCAGAAGTCATTTGTGTGTTTGAGGTTAGCACTTCCCTCCGTTCTGCATCCCAACCTAATGGGCCCCCTTCCCCTGTTTCCCAGAATGTGGGACTGTTGACTGCTGACTTGAGGGTGCTGTTATAGGCCCTGGTATCTTCTCGTTTACTTCTGTTGGGTAGTGGAGTGGTCAGTGATTTCCTCAAATGGCCCTATGTGCCCTACATCTGGCAGAAATTTCTCATTTATTTTGATCAATTAATGATACCATTCCTGAGATATTTTCTTATTTTAAAAATGGCCTTTGGTAGTGTATATACGTCCATGCCACTCTCTCACTTCGTCCCAGCTTACTCTTCCCCCTCCCCATGTCCTCAAGTCCATATTCTACATCTGCGTCTTTATTCCTGTCCTGCCCCTAAGTCCTTCAGAACCATTTTTTTTTAGATTCCATAAATGTGTATTAGCATACGGTATTTGTTTTTCTCTTTCTGACTTACTTCACTCTGTATAACAGACTCTAGGTCCATCCACCTCACTACAAATAACTCAATTTCGTTTCTTTTTATGGCTGAGTAGTGGGAAGCAGCCGCATAGCACAGGGAGATCAGCTTGGTGCTTTATGTCCACCTAGAGGGGAGGGATAGGGAGGGTAGGAGGGAGACACAAGAGGGAGGAGATATGGGGATATATGTATACGTATAGCTGATTCACTTTTTTATAAAGCAGAAACTAACACACCATTGTAAAGCAATTATACTCCAATAAAGACGTTAAAAAATAAAAAATATATATATCATTAAAAAAAATGGCCTTTGTCATTTTAACAGGAATTTGGGGATGAGGAGGATAAAATCCATTAGAAGTCAACAACATTTAATTTCAACCACACTGGGTGAGGCAGAATGGGAAGGAATGGTATACTGTGATGAGGTGGTTGTTGGTTGTTTTGATGATCATAATGTTGCTTTCTACAATTTTCAAAGCATTTCCTCACACATTATTTCATTTGATTTTTACAACAGATTTGAATAGGAAAAGTAGCAATTATTACTTGTACTCTGCTAATTCATAAACACATGCTCAAAGATGTTTACTAACTTACCCAAAAGCAGAGGACTTGTGATCCCCTCAGATCTTTTGCCTTCTAAGACTTTGTTCACTCAAGCTACGTATTTGGATACCATCGTCTCTATTTTTGCAATACTAACAAGAGCTGTAATGATATTTCCTTATTGTTTTTCTTTAAACTGACTTATTTTCTAACTTAAATAAGTATATTTAACAAGAAAACTTCATATCTCCATGGTAAATAAAAAGCTAGTATCACTTTCTAAAACTGAAAAGTAACCATGAAAACAAAAACAATGAGAATGAAGCAGTGCCCTTATATTTTAGCTAAGTATTGATTCTCACTGAAGTCTCTGATCCTGTCCTGTTCTCTTTTTGTTAAAGAGGGAAATTTTAGCATGTTTTTAGAGAGATGCTGAAGTCATATGGCATCAAACTGAATCTTTCTCCTTTATATCATCAGAAAGACTAAAAAAGAATTGGAAAAGGAATAATTTTTCCAACATGCAAATCAGTGTTATTTAATATTGTGTCCATGTGGGATTCTGTCACACATAGTTTAAAAATTCTTAAGTTGTTCCCACCCGTGAGAAACACTGCAGAATACCATAGTTATATAATTAAGGTGTAAACGTGGACTATAAGTTGGGCAGTTCTGGTAGCCTACATGGGTATCAATAGCAATTGTGTTAATTGAATTCCATAAATCAGCATTTACTATTCACCCATTCAGTAACATCTAATGAACATCTGCTATGTGCTGACCATGCAAAAAAGAAGACACAATCTCATCCCTGAACGAAGTCTGTGGTCTTACTAACATTAGCAATGGTATGAATTTCTAAGTTGTCCATTATGAGGAAAAATCATCAATCTTGCTTGAGGGTGAATCAAGGAAGGCTTCAAAATGTGGTAATATCTGAGGTGGGTATTGAAGGATAAGGGTTTGTCAGCTGTAGATCTCCCAGAAGGAGTACAGCTTCTGAAAAGAAACAATGGTAGGAAAGGACATGGTTGTCTTGAGGGGCAAGTAGTTTCTTGGTTTGGCTAAAGTATAGAGCCAAAAGGGACAGAGGTGAATGAGGTAGGGAGGTATCAGAAAAGGAGGCAGGCGCTTCCCTGGTGGGGCAGTGGTTGAGAGTCCGCCTGCCGATGCAGGGGACACGGGTTCATGCCCCGGTCCGGGAGGATCCCACATGCCGCGGAGCGGCTGGGCCCGAGAGCCATGGCCGCTGAGCCTGCGCGTCCGGAGCCTGTGCTCCGCAACGGGAGAGGCCACAACAGTGAGAGGCCCGCGTACTGCAAAAAAAAAAAGAAAGAAAAGGAGACAGAAATAGTAGACCAAACCAGTCTGAGAAGAGCTCTGTGTGCCTTGCCAGGGTGTTTGGACTAGTCCTGTAGACAGTAGGGAGCCATCCAGATTATGTAAGCAGGGTAATGACATGCTCAGATGTGCATTTAGAGAGGTCACTTTGGTGACAGTGAGGAGAGATGAGAAAGGAGAGAGTAAGATGTCGGCACAGATGTCTTCTTGGAATGCCAGTATTAGCTTGAGTTATTCCATGCAAATTCTGTTCATTAGCTCTCCTTGCTCATGTAAAGAGTTTTGGCAGCCACACTCTGGCCAGAATGGATGATGCTCTGAATGGAAAGTCTGTTGCTTTGACCTTGGCAGAATTTCCCTGGGATTTTTACTCTTATAGAATTGCTTTGTAAAAGTGGTCCAGCCCATGTGGACTGTTTCAAGGGCAACTTAGAAAAAAACAACAATGTCCATTTCACAACCAAGCAATTACTGAGGAGTTTAGCCTCCTTTTGACTTTGAATAACTTGAGTGATTAGGGACTGATTGTGTGTATTATTATTATCATTATGATCACTTTTTGCAATTCCCTCAACTCACTGATGTACACATAAGATGGGGATCCACACAGTATGACAGGACAAGGAGATCTTCAAGATTATCTAGCTCTCTTTCATGGGAACCTGAGACATGGCACAGGTCCTTGATCACAGTAGATGCTTAGTAAAGGAGCCGTAGGTATTCTGCATTAGTTGTACTGTTTTCTCTATACCATTTATGATGTGAATTAATTAACAATTTAGTTTTCTGTTAATAGTTTGTATTATTCCTTTCTGTCTACTTTATAAAGAAATGTAATTTTAACCAAATAGATGAAAAATAGGCTCTCCTGATAATGACAACATGACACATTGTGAAGTGAACTGGGCACTTAACTGAAAGTCAGAATTTAAGTCTTCACTAGGCCAATTCCTATATATGTCTACTGGGACAATTCACTTTCCCTGAGACTCACTTTCCCTTTCAGTAAAATGAATACTTAGGCTATCCAGGATGGCAGATAGCTTTACCTTTATGTGCCACCTTCAGGGGCTTGGTAGTGATTGCCCAGAGTGGTGGTTCTCAACCTCATAAGAAATCTTTTCAGACTTTTTTATTCATCACCTCACACCCCATGTAATTTTAATGTCACAGATATACTGTATATCTCTTTATGTACTGTGACCCTTTGAAAGATCACATACCATTGTAATATCTAAATATTTTTCATCTTCCTAGAACCAAGTTTTGGCCCCTTGGGTGTGTACTGTCTGGTTGAGAATGCGTGGCTCAGAGGGGGTCTGCTGATAGGGATTGTGAGGCCATTGTCATGTTCAGCAGAAAAGATTGCTGGTTAATGTCTGCCACAGGCATGGGCAAGGGGAGCAGCAGGATGTGAGCTTTGTATGGGGCTAGATACTCTGCATAAACTTGACCGCTTGAACGTTCTGAGGTTCCATGTTCAGTATGTATATAAGCTGTATCTATCTAGCTAAAAGGAATTATTTATTGTTTTTAATGATTAATGTATTGGGTGTTGATACAACTGTCAAATCTGAAAAAACTCAAAGTAATCAATTTAGTAGTCATAAGCAGATAGGCCATATTTGTGGGATATTTATTTGTAATCTTTAATATTTCCTGGATAAGATGTTCTCCTACATTGCAATGCATTAGAAATTATTCACTTTTGTTCTTACATATTTCTCAAGATATATTTTGGAGGCAGGAGTATCTGTTTCTCAGTGGAATAGCTATCAGATGATTTGTCTAAAGAACTTCCAGTGCCTGGATTAGAGCAAGCCCCTGAGCTTGATTGAGTGGGGGCTCTTCATAATGAGAATGTGTGGGAATAACCCCTGTGCTTTGCTATTGGATAATTTGTTGTATTGAAATCCTGCTTTGAGTCAGGAATTATAATGATAGGGGTGGAAAGATTATCCATTCTTAAGAAGCTTGCTGTTTTATGGAGGCTGTCAGCAGAAGTAACTCATACAACCTATAAAACTATAAAATGAGGTCACATCCCTTTAACAACTGTTGCTATTGGCTTGGGCTTTGTCAGCTCTGATGGCCAACATGTAGCTTCCTTGAAGCATTCTCAATTGATTCTCACAGTTCCTTTGGATACTGGCTTATGTGTGTAAATAAATAGGTCCCTAGTGTAGACCTATTATGACCTCTTCGCCATGCAGTGGAGCTTCTGTTGTTGCCAGTCACTGCTCCATTGGACATTGGCATCCTCACTTGGTTATCGTGGCTAGAGAGAGGTCCTAACTTTCCTCTTTATCATTTCATTCAAATATAGAACAAGTTCTTCTCTTAATTTATCACCACACACTCTAGCCTAGATTATAAATTTAGAACACAACTCTATTGAATGTTGGGGATTATAGGAGGTAAGTACAAGCAGAAAATATTCAAAAATGCTATTTCCTGTGCCTGCTTTCAAGGACTATAGGTCCAGACTTACTCTCCCAAGGCCTCTGAATTGTCATTGCCCATCCTACCTATTTCAAAGAAACCATTTCACTTTCTCTATGGGAGTCTCCCTGACCTACAGTGTATCTCCTTCACCAGAGTTTAGACCTCAATTTATGAAGGTCCAGAGTAAGAAAAGAGTTGTACTCTCCTTCCCCCTCTCACTGACCAGTCTTGCCTGTTTAGGCATATATTGTCCTTCTCTTGAGGATAATGTACAGCAAGGACATCCATTCTTTTTAGAGGAAATTCTGCCCCTCGGCCTATGCCAAAGACCGTCACATCAGAATGCAATATTTCATCATCATTTCAGCAAGCTTAGGTTGTTGTTCATCATGAGTAACATCATAGTGTGGTTCAAAATGACTTAAACATAGCCAATCTAATCTCAGCCTCAGCTTAAAGTAAAAGCAGAGTCTTCCCCATTTTCCCTGAAGGTTTTAGATCTGTACTTCCAATGTAATGTGAAAAAATTCTAGAACACACACACACACACACACACACACACACACACACACACCACACACATTATTCCCCAAGAACAAGCAATAATATACAATCACAGGAAAGATGAAAACTAAAGAAATGTTTTCTCTAAAGAAGCTACAAAGTCTGCACAGATATAGCTATGCTAAAACAAACATCTAACGTATATATCAAAGAGAATTCTTTACTTTTTAGTATAAATATTTACATTCCTTCACCAGATTAATGGTGACTTCATTTTATCTCAAATGTATGTTGCTTTACATCTGGGTAATTAAAGGCCCCACTGGATTCATTTAAAAAAATTTTTTTAACATCTTTATTAGAGTATAATTGCTTTACAATGGTGTCTTAGTTTCTGCTTTATAACAAAGTGTATCAGTTATACATATACATATGTTCCCATATCTCTTCCCTCTTGTGTCTCCCTCCCTCCCACCCTCCCTATCCCACCCCTCTAGGTGGTCACAAAGCACTGAGCTGATCTCCCTGTGCTATGTGGCTGCTTCCCACTAGCTATTTTACATTTGGTAGTGTATATATGTCCATGCCACTCTCTCACTTTGTCCCAGCTTACCCTTCCCCCTCCTCATATCCTCAAGTCCATTCTCTAGTAGGTCTGTGTCTTTATTCCCATCTTACCCCTAGGTTCTTCATGACCTTTTTTTTTTTCTTAGATTCCATATATATGTGTTAGGATACGGTATTTGTTTTTCTCTTTCTAACTTACTTCACTCTATATGACAGACTCTAGGTCCATCCACCTCACTACAAATAACTCAATTTCATTTCTTTATATGGCTGAGTAATATTCCATTATATATATATGGGCCACATCTTCTTTATCCATTCATCTGTCAATGGACACTTAGGTTGCTTCCATGTCCTGGCTACTGTAAATAGTGCTGCAATGAACATTGTGGTACATGACTCTTTTTGAATTATGGTTTTCTCAGGGTATGTGCCCAATAGTGGGATTGCTGGGTCGTATGGTAGTTCTATTTGTAGTTTTTTAAGGACCCTCCATACTGTTTCCATAGTGGCCGTATCAATTTACATTCCCACCAGCAGTGCAAGAGTGTTCCCTTTTCTCCACACCTTCTCCAGCATTTATTGTTTGTAGATTTTTTGACGATGGCCATTCTGACTGGTGTGAGATGATATCTCATTGTAGTTTTGATTTGCATTTCTCTAATGATTAATGATGTTGAGCATTCTTTCATGTGTTTGTTGGCAATCTGTATATCTTCTTTGGAGAAATGTCTGTTTAGGTCTTCTGCCCATTTTTGGATTGGGTTGTTTGTTTTTTTGTTATTGAGCTGCATGAGCTGCTTGTAAATTTTGGAGATCAATCCTTTGTCAGTTGCTTCATTTGGAAATATTTTCTCTGATTCTGAGGGTTGTCTTTTGGTCTTGTTTATGGTTTCCTTTGCTTTGCAAAAGCTTTTAAGTTTCATTAGGTCCCATTTGTTTATTTTTGTTTTTATTTCCATTTCTCTAGGAGGTGGGTCAAAAAGGATCTTGCTGTGATTTATGTCATAGAGTGTTCTGCCTATGTTTTCCTCTAAGAGTTTGATAGTGTCTGGCCTTACATTTAGGTATTTAATCCATTTTGAGTTTATTTTTGTGTATGGTGTAGGGAGTGTTCTAATTTCATACTTTTACATGTACCTGTCCAGTTTTCCCAGCACCACTTATTGAAGAGGCTGTCTTTTCTCAACTGTATATTCTTGCCTCCTTTATCAAAGATAAGTTGACCATATGTGTGTGGGTTTATCTCTGGGCTTTCTATACTGTTCCATTGATCTATATTTCTGTTTTTGTGCCAGTACCATACTGTCTTGATTACTGTAGCTTTGTAGTATAGTCTGAAGTCAGGGAGCTGATTCCTCCAGCTCCATTTTTCGTTCTCAAGATTGCTTTGCCTATTCAGGGTCTTTTGTGTTTCCATACAAATTGTGAAATTTTTTGTTCTAGTTCTGTGAAAAATGCCATCGGTAGTTTGATAGGGATTGCATTGAATCTGTACATTGCTTTGGGTAGTATAGTCATTTTCACAATGTTGTTCAATTTTTTAATATGGTGTATTACGTTGATTGATTTGTGTATATTGAAGAATCCTTGCATTCCTGGCATAAACCCCACTTGATCATGGTGTAGGATCCTTTTAATGTGCTGTTGGATTCTGTTTGCTAGTATTTTGTTAAGGATTTTTGCATCTATGTTCATTAGTGATATTGGCTTGTAGTTTTCTTTCTTTGTGGCATCTTTGTCTGGTTTTGGTATCAGGGTGATGGTGGCCCCGTAGAATGAGTTTGAGAGTGTTCCTCCCTCTGCTATATTTTGGAAGAGTTTGAGAAGGATAGGTGTTAGCTCTTCCCTAAATGTTTGATAGAATTTGCCTGTGAAGCCATCTGGTCCTGGGCTTTTGTTTGTTGGAAGATTTTAATCACAGTTTCAATTTCAGTGCTTGTGATGGGTCTGTTCATATTTTCTATTTCTTCCTGGTTCAGTTTTGGCAGGTTGTGCGTTTCTAAGAATTTGTCCATTTCTTCCAGGTTGTCCATTTTTTCCAGGTTGTCCATTTTATTGGCATAGAGTTGCTTGTAGTAATCTCTCATGATCCTTTGTATTTCTGCAGTGTCAGTTGTTACTTCTCCTTTTTCATTTCTAATTCTATTGATTTGAGTCTTCTCACTTTTTTCTTTATGAGTCTGGCTAATGTTTTATCAATTTTGTTTATCTTCTCAAAGAACCAGCTTTTAGTTTTTTTGATCTTTGCTATCATTTCCTTCATTTCTTTTTCATTTATTTCTGATCTGATCTTTATGTTTTCTTTCCTTCTGGTAACCTAAGTGTTCTTTTGTTCTTCTTTCTCTAATTGCTTTAGGTGCAAGTTTAGGTTGTTTATTTGAGATGTTTCCTGTTTCTTTTTTTTTTTTTTTTAACATCTTTATTGGGGTATAATTGCTTTACAATGGTGTGTTAGTTTCTGCTTTATAACAAAGTGAATCAGTCATACATAAACATATGTTCCCATATGTCCTGTTTCTTAATGTAGGATTGTATTGCTATAAACTTCCTTCTTAGAATTGCTTTTGCTGCATAACATAGGTTTTGGGTCGTCATATCTCCATTGTCATTTGTTTCTAGGTAGTTTTTGATTTCCTCTTTGATTTCTTCAGTGATCTCTTCGTTATTAAGTAGCCTCCATGTGTTTGTATTTCTTACAGATCTTTTCCTGTAATTGATATCTAGTCTCACAGCATTGTGGTTGGAAAAGATACTTGATACGATTTCAGTTTCCTTAAATTTACCAAGGCTTGATTTGTGACCCAAGATATGATACATCCTGGAGAATGTTCCATGAGCACTTGAGAAGAATGTGTATTCTGTTGTTTTTGGATGGAATGTCCTATAAATATCCATTAAGTGCATCTTGTTTAATGTATCACTTAAAGCTTGTGTTTCCTTATTTATTTTCATTTTGGATGATCTGTCCATTGGTGAAAGTGGGGTGTTAAAGTCCCCTACTATGATTGTGTTACTGTCGATTTCCCCTTTTATGGCTGTTAGTATTTGCCTTATGTATTGAGGTGCTTCTATGTTGGGTGCATAAATATTTACAATTGTTACGTCGTCTTCTTGGATCGATCCCTTCATCATTATGTAGTGTCCTTCTTTGTCTCTTGTAATAAATAGTCTTTATTTTAAAGTCTATTTTGTCTGATGTGAGAATTGCTACTCCAGCTTTCTTTTGATTGGCATTTGCATGGAATATCTTTTTCCATCCCCTCACTTTCAGTCTGAATGTGTCCCTAGGTCTGAAGTGGGTCTCTTGTAGACAGCATATATATGCGTCTTGTTTTTGTATCCATTCATCCAGTCTGTGTGTTTTGGTGGGAGCATTTAATCCATTTACATTTAAGGTAATTATTGATATGTATGTTCCTATTCCCACTTTCTTAATTGTTTTGGGTTTGTTATTGTAGGTCTTTTCCTTCTCTTGTGTTTCTTGCCTAGAGAATTTCCTTTAGCATTTGTTGTAAAGCTGGTTTGGTGGTGCTGAACTCTCTCAGCTTTTGCTTGTCTGTAAAGGTTTTAGTTTTTCCGTCAAATCTGAATGAGATCCTTGCTGGGTAGCGTAATCTTCGTTGTAGGTTTTTCTCCTTCATCACTTTAAATGTGTCCTGCCACTCCCTTCTGGCTTGCAGAGTTTCTGCTGAGAGATCAGCTGTTAACCTTATGGGAATTCCCTTGTGTGTTATTTGTTGTTTTTCCCTTGCTGCTTTTAATATGTTTTCTTTGTCTTTAATTTTTGATAGTTTGGTTAATATGTGTCTTGGCATTTTTCTCCTTGGATTTATCCTGTATGGGACTCTCTGTGCTTCCTGGACTTGATTAACTATTTCCTTTCCCATATTAGGGAAGTTTTCAACTATAATCTCTTCAAATATTTTCTCAGTCCCTTTCTTTTTATCTTCTTCTTCTGGGACCCCTATAATTCAAATGTTGGTGCGTTTAATGTTGTCCCAGTGGTCTCTGGAACTGTCCTCAGTTCTTTTCATTCTTTATTCTGCTCTGCAGTAACTCTTTCCACTATTTTATCTTCCAGGTCACTTATCCGTTCTTCTGCCTCAATTATTCTGCTATTGATCCCTTCTAGATTATTTTTAATTTCATTTATTGTGTTGTTCATCATTGCTTGTTTCCTCTTTAGTTCTTTAGGTCTTTGTTAAATGTTCCTTGCATTTTCTCTATTCTATTTCCAAGATTTTGGATCATGTTTACTATCATTATTCTGAATTCTTTTTCCAGTAGACTGCCTATTTCCTCTTCATTTGTTAGGTCTGGTGGGTTTTTACCTTGCTTCTTCATCTGCTGTGTGTTTTTCTGTCTTCTCATTTTGCTTACCTTAGTGTGTTTGGGGTCTCATTTTTGCAGGCTGCAGGTTCGTAGTTCCCGTTGTTTTTGGTGTCTGTCCCCAGTGGCTAAGGTTGATTCAGTGGGTTGTGTAGGCTTCCTGGTGGAGGGGACTAGTGCCTGTGTTCTGGTGGATGAGGCTGGATCTTGTCTTTCTGGTGGGCAGGTCCACGTCTGGTGGTGTGTTTTGGGGTGTCTGTGGCCTTATTATGATTTTAGACAGTCTCTCTGCTAATGGATGGTGCTGTGTTCCTGTCTTGCTAGTTGTTTGGCATAGGGTGTCCAGCACTGTAGCTTGCTGGTCGTTGGGTGAAGCTGGATCTTGGTGTCGAGATGGAGATATCTCGGAGATTTTCGCCATTTGATATTACGTGGAGCTGGGAGGTCTCTTGTGGACCAGTGTCCTGAAGTTGGCTCTCCCACCTCAGAGGCACAGCCCTGGCTCCTGGCTGTAGCACCAAGAGCCTTTCATCCACATGGCTGCACATGATCCGCCATTTTGCTCCATTCATGGATTCATTTTTTAAGAACAAAGGACCCAAAGGTAAACTGAATTCTTTAGCTCCTAGAAGATATAAACTACTGAGAACTTTGAACTGATTTTGTTTTTACAGCATTAAGACTTATTTAAAAAAATCTTAGCATCCAGTTCAGTGAGAGCATCCTGTAACTTTACAGCAGGTGCTGGCAACCATTTTTTGTAAAGAGACAGATAGTAAATATTTTAGATTTTGCAGGTCATGTGGTCTCTGTCACAACTACTGAGCTCTGCTGCTACAGTGCAGTAGCGGCCATAGACAAACGTAAATAAATGAGCGTGGCTATGTTCTACTAAAGCTTTAGTTAGGGACACTGAAATTTGAATTTTATATAGTTTTCATGTATCATAAAATAGTGTTATTCTTTTAATTTTTTTCAACTATTTAAAGATGTAAAACCAGTCTTAACTTTCAGGTCATATAGGTGGCCAGTCAGATTTGGCCCACAGGTTTGAGTTTGCTGATCCTTGCACTAGGGCCCTGTATTATATTATAAAATTATATATCCACATTAAGTTTTATGGAAAGTATTAAAATAGAGAGAAACACAGAGCACTATGGGACCATGCAGAACCAATAAACCCAACTTGGAAGAATCTTTACCTTTTCAGACTTTGTATGTAAATCTAAACACATTTAATTCCTTCCAAGAGCAGCCTGGAATCTTTTGCGATTTCAGTGTGTTTCCCTTTGGAAAAAGACAACTTCCTACATGTCAAAAGAAAAAAAAAACTTGGAAACTCAAATGTGAAAGGCAATTTTGATGAACTAGGCAGAAATAAGGCAGAAGCATATGGTTTAAATTGTACTTTACAGAGACATGTGTTTCCATCTTGCCATTATGAGAAATGTGACCAGTTTTCCTAATGGTTAGTGAGCTTTCCTGGGGTTGGGCCCACAGAAGCCTAGTTGAGTGGGTATAGGTGTGTGCAAAGGGACATTCTGAATATGGATAACTTGTGTGCGTGTGGACATATGTGCATGTCATGGTGAAACAACACTCACTAATCATTTGCCTTTGGTAAAATATTCTTTCACTTCCACCTGTCAAAGACAATTCTTTTATTGAAACTTAAATCAAATGTCATGTCCTCTGAGAAACCAGTCCCAATTTCCAGCCACCCTTCCTCCTTTTCCGTTCTCCTGTCAGAATTGCTACTTTCTTTGTTCACTCTTATAAGTCCAATTTGGATGATAGCTAAATCTCACAAGATTGGGGCTCTTAAGGTAAGAATAATTTATTTTCTCCTCTTTATAGTATCTTTGCCTCATCTCATACTTGCTACAGGGTAGGCAATAAAAACAATTTGCTGAATGTGGCAAAATGACCTGACTGTATTAGTGACCATGGCTAAATGATAATACTTTAATTTTAAACACCTCACCTGTGTTCAGAAAGGTTTTTAAGACATTTGCATGTTTCCCTGATTGGGGGAGGGTCCCGCTTGGGCTTACAAAGGTTCATTCTCTCATATGACAGATTAAAGAGAACCCTGGTTCCTGGTTGTGCTAACTGTTCCTCCCTTTGGTAGATAGTCACCAGCCTTGCGTTTTTAACAGTACCTCATGTGCACGCCTACATTCCTGCCTAGCCTGAAACATGACTCACTGGGGCTCCAGCCAAGGTGCTGTCAAGCTAAGGGCCCATTTCTGTGAATGTGGATTCAAGTTTGGGGTGGGAGATGGGGAGGCAGACAGGCTTCCAATGCAGGCTTTGGATGCTGTCTGGCTAGGTGAACTTGGGACAAGACCCTGAATCAGATACCATCAGAGGTCATCTAGTCCAACAGCTTCATTGTTTAAGTGGGAAGGCCAAGACCCAGGGGGAATTGCCTGGCTCAAATTCACATGGTTTATTACCATAAGAGCTGGCTTCCAACTAGCCCCTCTGTTCCCAGTCTAAGATTCTTTAAAATTACCCAGTTAATTAGTCAATCAACGAAACATCAGTGAGGCCTACCATGCATCAGGGCTTCTGCTGGGCACTGGGGGTCCCAGATGAATCAGGCATGCTCTTCGTCTTCTCAGATCCTGCATTTCAGTGGAGGTAGAGTGTAGCAGTAATGGTGCTAGCTTGGGCTTCATATAGATTTGGGTGTGAGCTGCACGTTTGCCCTTTTCTGATTGTGGGAACCAGAAAAATGAAATGCATATGTCCACCTCATAAAGCTATTGTGCAGATTTAATAAGGTAATTCATGTAAAACCCTTAACATAATGATTATTACCTAGTCAGTGCCCAATAATTTGTAGCTATTGATTATTATAATGAAGACGCTCAACCCTTGGACCAATTAACTGTCTCAGTAACCTTATTTGAAAAGTACAGGATGGCAGGCAAAATATTTGGAGAAAATTGACCTTAGAAATATAGTGCAAGATTAGCTCCCTTGCCTCTGATAAGGTTGATTCTAATCTGTCCATTGAAAAGTAAAAGGTCATTTTCTACCTTTTGCTAGAACTGAGGGTAAGGAGAAGAGAGGGACTGTGGTGATCAAATGAAAAAGAATTTCATCTGTGTGGAAACAGCTGTATTCACTGTATCCCTGGCAAGCTTAGGCTGAATGTAAACCCTGCCATATTTGCTTCTTACTTTTCACAGTGAGACATCATTTCTTTTACAAATAGAGACCAGATTCACATTACCCAGCTGACTGCTGTCCCGGCCCTGCCCTGATTTGGCCACCTCTGGGGCTCCCCCAGAGCTGGGCAAGGGCTCCAGGCTGCTCACTGCTGACTGGTTGGCAGAAGCAGGTCACAGCCTTAGAGGCACTTTTCCGATCTCGTTTATGGCCAGAGTCCCATGGGGTGCAATTCCCCCTGGTTTCATGTGGTGTTGCAATCGAAACTATTGAATCTCAAAATGGAATATAATTAAGGCCGGGTTAATAAAGTGTTTTCCACTCATAGCCAGTAAAGGGTGTCATGTTTCTCCTTGCAGCTTTAGGCAAGGAAACTTAATCTCCAGCTTTGTCAGGGAAGACTGAATCACAGGTGTGTCATCGAGCGGAAAGCCTCTTGTTTTACTTGTTACAGTTACTACATGGCCAGTCTCATCTTGGTGGATTTGTACTGAGCACACAGAATCCAGCCCATGGCCAGGCCCAAAGGAGAGGTCTTTGTGTAGGAGGACTTAGGGGACTTTCACTGTCTACTGGATCCTGAACGCAATCCAGGATAAGGTACCTTTGAAGTACGGAAGTCCTTGGGAGCACAGGGATGGAAGACTGTGAACAAAAATGGAGGCTCCAGAGTAGCTTCCAGTGAGATCTTCTTAGTCTTGATCTTGTCTTTCTTGCTGATTTGAGTCCTTTTCCTTTCCTTTTTTCTTCCACTACTAATTTTTCAAGACAAAACATCACAGGCTTCCCTGACATCCCTAAGTAGAGATTGTTAATGCTTATTAGTGCTCCCTTAGTACTGGAGACTACTGTATCATCAATATTTAACAATTATGGCCACTTACTTTGTTTATTGTGGCCTAGGCTCTGTGCTTCACACTTGTGTATGTTATCTAACCCAGTCCTCTTGACAACCCCTATATTATACATGAGGAAACTAAGGCTCAAAGAGGGTAAATTTCCCAGGGTCACATATTAAATTTATTTATTCAACAGATGTTTATTCAACAGATGTTTATTCAACACCAGTTACATGCCAGGCCCTGGAAGACACATTCCTGAGCAAACAGCCAAAAGATCCCTGTCCTCATAGAATTTATATTCTAGTGGTTTGTGCATAAAAGAATAAACAGGTAAATTATATAGTACCTTAGAAGAAGATTAGTGCCATGGGAAAATGCAAATGTGAGACTGAGCAGGGATTTGAACGCAGAGCTCCTTTATACCTGACACGTTCTTAACCACTCAGCTATGTTGCCTATGGTCCTTGGATCTTCTTGTAATTATCTATTTACTTCCAGACTCCCGCTCCTAGACTGTACATTTCTCTGGGGCAGGACCTTTCCTTAATTAGTTCCCTATCCTGGCAGATAGCTCAATGCCTGGCATGGAGTCAGCATTCAATGAATGTTTGCCCACTGTGTGAGTAAGACAGTGACCATATGATGACACAAGAATATACCAGAAAGCAGTAATTTCCCAGGAGACTGGCCAGTCCTTGAGGCTGAGCTCTGCCACAAATGTATCCTGTTACCCTAGGCAGTTGTTGGAGCCCATAAAATCTGCAAAATGGGAAAAACATAATAACTGTTTATTGACTTCCTTATAGATACGTCATGAGGATTAATGGACAGTGCATGCTCAACGACTTCAGTTTCTTTGAAGAAAAGGACTCGTGTTTTTCTGGCAGTGTGCTCATTGTTCAAAATTCCAGCAAGGACCTGGCATGGTATTTTCAGGAGCGATTGGTCCCAGAGAAATAAAATTTCTCTGACAAGGTTTCTAAGCAGGTTTTATGAGCTGCCTCTTTCAGGCTGTGGGCCTGTGTGAGGGTTTGCTACCATTTGGAGCAACTGTGAAAATGTATTTTTCCCCTTTGCCAAAGTGAGCTCTAAATCAGTTCAAACCCAAATTTTCATGGATGTTTCTCTCCCATTGTGGAAGTTAAATGCTGTTTTTTATTTGAGTGAAATCCCATTTGTTGGCTCTAAAAGGGCAGCTATTGGAATGCTTGTCAGCCAAGTGCCAAGTGTAAGTCACCAAGAAAAGTGGCCTTGGATCCATGTTTCCTAGGAAAGAAGGGCTCTGCCATTGGATGGTAGGATAGAAAATGGGAAATCCCAGGAATGTCAAATAGCATGAACGCTAAGCAGGAAAGTTTGGTTTAATTTTCTTTTGTTGCTGACGAGTCAGCACCCCAAACCTGTCCAGTCACTCCCACACGTAGAATGCAAAAGGAGGCCCTCTTGGTATTTTCCTGTTCACCTGACGCTGTGTCCTTAAGCATAATGAACTCGGTTAACTAAAAGCATTGCCAAGATTATATCTGATACTGCTAAATAGGTCAGCATTGTAGCATTTGCTTGATATGGACAATATGCATTCTTAGGAGTGGAGAGCTGTTTCCTGGTGGGGGAGATCCCCTAGTATTACTCAGCAAAGATGGGTGACAGGTAATAAGAGTTTGGATTTCTCTGGTGTCTCTTCTCTAAGAGTTCAAAGGTCTTTCTTCTATAGGGTTGGCCAAAAAGTTCGTTCGGGTTTTCCATACGGAAACCCGATACTTTTACCTTGGTCACCTCACCTCTATAGCTCTGTTGTGAAGGCAGAAGCAGGTGTTTTGGAGAAAGGAAAGCTGAGGCACATTTTACTCAACTTAGACTAGGCATTGAAGACCTATTATATACCAAGTAGGCTCATGCTAGACACTATATATATGGTAGCTTATTTGATAAACATTATTATTGCTGTTTGCTAGTTTAAATAGATTATCCAAATTGACAAGTAGTTTGTCATGCCATTACTTATGTACTATTGTATCCAAGTTCAGTGTCTTTGTCTACATCAAGATGCCTCCTTTTACCAATAGAAAAATAGAGTTGGCTCTGATACTGATAGAGCTATATTGTTGCCTAGGCCTGGGTTGAGATGTGGGTGCCTCAGGCAGCTAATTGGGCATTTGCTCATATCAATATTTAAAATATATATTCTCACCATTTATTTTAGTGAGAGAGGAGAGAAATTGATTTTCTATTAAACTAAATTCCTTTCCCTTTATGGTTAAATTTAAAATGAATAATTCACTACATGCATGGATGCTAACATAACATTTTAATGTATTTGGCATAGCTGTCCAACTCACAGTTTTTCCATCAGTTATAGTTGGATAGTATAAGTCACTCACACTCAGAAGGATAATGGTAACTTCCAAAAATATAGTTGCACAGTCTCATTCAAAAGAAGTTTAAAAATTGCTTTTTCCCACTTTTCTGTTTCTCACTCTCATTCTCTTTTCAGCTTTTTTGTATGATTTACTGAACCAAATGGCTTCTTTGGAAGCCTATTAAAGGGATTAACATTTAAATATTACACAAAATCACTTGTTGCCAATAAATGGCATGACCCCAGGTATGATTTGGTTTCAGATTTTCCTCTGGCTTCCAGGAACAAACAATTGGCTGGTCTCAGGCTTGGTGGCCTGGTACTTCTTGCCCTGAGCAACCTCCATCATAAAACTAATCAACAGCGATAGGGTGACCCCAGTGAGCAGTGGATGTAAACTTCCTAATTGAGGGTGCTCTCTATTTCAGTGAGAGTAGAACTAAGTTCAGTTGTACCAGTTATGTAAGTGGAAATCTGAGGTAACTGCCAGTGGTTTTTGATTTATTCCCATGACATTTAAAATTTGTGGTGGAGACTTCTGTTTGTATCCTTAGTCTCATCGTCTCTCCTTCATGAGCACTTAGGAAGACTTCACATTCCAGTCTTCTTGAAGTAAGATAGATTATTGTCTAATTCTGGCCAATGAACATTGAGTGGAAATGATAACATGTCATTTCTGGCTAACGAGTTTAAAAGCAAGGGTGAGTCCCCTGCCTTCTTCCTTCTCTGACAGTGCTGAACGCTGAAGCCATGTTTTAAGATGGTAGTGTCACAACCTGATCGCTCACTCCACTGCCAGGCTGGGTCCCTGAATGACTAGATGGAGCTGAACCTTCTACTGACCTGCATTAGACATGTGTCAATACCAGGAAAGAAACCTTTGTAGTGCTGTATCCCTGAGATTTGGGGAATCTATTTGGCATCCTGACTAATACAGTGGTGTCCTGGGCATCTACCTGGCTGGCCCACTCCTTTCTCTGATTGGATTTTGTATATCTTTTATGAGTTAATCTCATGTTCCTCTGTTCTTTAGTTATAAAGCGAAGGTGCTTCATGGACAGTCCAGGTTTGGCTTGACTTTTAGTGAACTCTCCAGAGGGATACTTCATGAATTCTGGGCTGATGAGTGCTGCCAGCAAGCCATACAATACTCACTTAGTTTCTGGCTTTCAGGATAGGAAGCAGAGGGGAAGTGAAGGTTGAAATAAGGAACAAGAAGAAGAAGCGGGAATAAGACACTGGGAATAATGAATGTTCTAAAATGATTAGAATTGGGGAAAAAAAGATACAAAGAGGACTAAAGTCTTCTTCCATTGTGGTCATTCATGGAATCAATCAATGATGCCCTCATTGATTCACTCTTATCTCCCTGCTAAAGTCATTTGTCCAGTACATACATGGTAAGATTTGTTCCAGGCCAGATCCTGAGGTACAGAGAGAGGAAGGACACGTGACTTGGCCTTCAGTAGCTGATATTTTGGTAGGGGAAGCATTCACAGAAAAGGGCATTTGCAGTTCATGGAAGCAGGAAAGCAATATAGAACTTGCAACTGCAAGTGGGAGTGAGGGACTTCAGGGTGGAGAGAAAGTTGCTGCCAGGGCAGTAATGTCTTTAGGGACTGACCCAAGGCTTTGAGGTCCAAGAACATTATCTAGTCAATGTCCCTAGACCTTCGCAAGCTCACTTTCATGCTGAATGAATTCTTCCTTCTCACAGTAGTGATGTAGAAACTAAATGTCAATACCTGAATTTGTAAGATAGAAAGATACCTTGAAGACACTGTATTAAAGAAGTAACAATAAAAATTTATCACTAATAATAACTGCCACTGTATCGAGGGCTAAGTGCAAAACATTGTGCACTACCTGTGCATTATGTCATGTATTCTCACAACTGTCTCATAATGTTGGTGTTTATCTCTTTGTTATAATTTCAGAGAAAAGGAAACTGGGCCTCCAAGAGATTATGTTAGTTATCTAGGGTCTCTAAGAAATTGGTTGTGTTGGGTTTTGAATGCTGTGGAGTTTGGTGCCATAGGCCACACTTCTTCACATTATGTTGTACTGCCAGCCTAGCAAGGAGAGTAAATTAATCCTTTAAGTACCTTGGTGAACATGGAAGCAAAGTAAATGGAACTGGATGGCTTGGAGTGACAGGGATCCCTGCTCCATGATAGAACCTCCTCTTCAGTAACCAGAGGGCTGTTATCACTTAGGGTCAGTGTTGGCTACCCAGGCAGGGCTACACAAGCTCTGAGAAGTTATTCTTTTAGGATTATTTTTCTAGACTAGCACATGTCCTCCAGATATGAGCACTTGTTCAGAGAATAGAGTGTCAGAATGTTAACTTCTAACTCTGACAAATGGAACTGTAATAATTGTACTTTATTGACAGAACCAAGGCTATATAATACTGCTTGAAGTCCTTTTGAATTACAAAAGCATACAGACCCTCTCCCTTCTCTTCATTAGCTTCTCTTCCACAAGGATTTCTTACCATGGATTGGTTTACATGTTTCTCCATCATTGCATGGTTGTGCTCTGCTCCCCCTGCCTTGAGTTGGAAAGTAAGTCTAATTGGCTTGGAAGCTGCTGGTCTCTTCATGCTGTGGGGACTTCCTTGGTTCACTTTTTCAAGGACAACAAGCTCTAAATGAGAACTCCTCTACATAGACCACAGTGCACAGAGCCGAGGTAGAGTCCATGGTAACATGAGAAGGAACTCAGAGGGGTTCCACAGCGGGAGCTGCACCTGGAATGGGTGATGTGGCTGGACTTGGAAAGTTGAGCAAAATTTTTCCAGGAAGAGAAGATGGGAAAGACATTCCTCAGGAGGAGGAGATGGCATGCACAAATCATGGAAGCCTGGAGAATGACCTGAGTGTTCAGGGCAATAGTTAGCAGGTTCATGTGGCTGGAAGTCAGGATGCCTGTGGAGACTAGAAGCTTCTGGTGGCCAGAGGCTGTTCTCTCTGCATATCTAGCAAAGGCTAAACCAGAGTGGATGCTCAATCATAATTTGTTGCATGAATGCTTTGGTGGTTGAACAAATGAAGGAAGAAAAGAAGTCATGGGAAGACCTATGCCCATCCCTAAACCCCTTACTTTAATCAATACCCTGTTAGATCTTAATGGGAGTGGGGCCACCAATGTCACTCTTTGCTCTTCACCTGTGGACTTTAGACCTATTCTTAACTGAAAAGGACCTTTTTGTTCACTTTCTCTCCTTTTTTGTAGTTATTTCTGTTTATAATTTTTAACATAATCCATCTTCCTTTATTTCTCTTAGTTTCTTTGTTTCTCTATGCAGTGTCTAGTTTTAGTGGAGAAAGATCTAGATTTGTAGTTGGAAGCCTTGGGTTCTAATCCAAAGTTTACTCTTCCTGGCTGGGTAAACTTTTGCAACCCACTCGATCATTTGATGCCTCAATTTCATCATTTATAAAATGTGAATAATAATGCTTACCTCATAAGAATGTTATAAGGCTCAAATGTACCATGCTAGTGTTTCTAGTTGTATGGTCTGCAGATTTTTGATGGAAAATGAAGGAAACATCCATCTTGTGGCTCTGTGAGTGTGGAATGTTTAGGTTGGACAAAATATATGCAATTCTCAAACCTTTAATATGTTAAAATATCTTATGATCACCAAAAGGGGAGGATGGTAGGTAGAGTGTATAAAATGCAATATTTTGGTGGCAGGCGCTTTTTATTGCCTACCTGATACCCTTTCCCATTTTCTTCTTTGCTGTAAGAACCCTTACTTCTTCTGGTGTCAAGTACGCCCAGCTCCTTTGCAGCTGGTCTTTGGCAGTTCAGGGCTTGGTACTATAACTCTTACTGTTATCTCTGCTCATGCAGACTGCAGATAGGAGGTGATGTTTGAGTGGGGTCTTGTGGGATGAGTAGGAGCTTCCACGAAGCACGGAAGTGGAGGTAGGGAACTCTGTGTAGAAGGCACAAGGCCCAAAACAGCTTGTGTGTGAGAAGGACCCCAGCTTACTTGGACCTTTGTCCTGGGTCTGAGTAATGGAGCATTGTGAAGGCAAGGGGTTAGAAGGAAACGACATAAATCATTAGCTTCCTCTTCTCCAATGACATCATTATTTGCTCACAAGATCATGCTCTGTGATCTCCCTCTGTTATAACTGTGTGCTGTGTTTGGGAAGCAGGGCTTTCCCCAGGCCAACTTCAGACGTGTTCTAATTTTCCTTGCTGAAATGCACAGGGAGCAACTGGGAGGAGCAGCTCTCCAACAATAGTGAAGGCGTTCTTTGGTCTTGATTCTTCCACTCAGACACTCTTAGGTGCTGCCCCTGGGAGGTGGGGGTGAGTATCTCCCAGTGGAATAGGACACTGTGAGCTCAAGCCTGATGTTAGCAGCAGCAACCACCATGTCCATGGCCTTTGGTCCCTGTGCCTAAAGGTGGACAGCTTTATAGAAAAATATTAACACAGCAAGCAGGTGGGGATGACAAGGGCTTCCAAGAGACAAGTGCAAAAGCAAGATTATGCCAAACAGACCCCAGAGGCTACTAACACCTGGATTGAAAAGGAAAGGTGAACTTGGGTACTCTAGAGCAAACTAAAGGAGATTCACTCTGCTTCTGCAGGTGCACCCTTGGACTTCAATCATCAAATCTATTTCAGAGGGAATTTGTTCCACTCCACCCAATCTGAGTCAGGTGTTCTCCTCTGGGCTAACGCATACCTCAGCCCATGTTGTAATAGACACCTGCCCTGTTCTGCTGCTCCCTTCACAAGGCTGTGGGCTAGGGCCCTCTTCACACTGAAGACTTGTGCCTCAGTTTTCCCAGTACCTCATAATAGAAGTGCCCAATGAATGAAGGAATGCATTTATTTTAAACATTTCAGTGGCGTTCAGGCCCAATTTCCTAGGTTTAGTATCATTATCACCACTCTCCACACTCTTTTATTAATTAAAATTACTACAATTTTAATTTTTAATGTATGACTAGCTATCATGTTGAGAAGACCAGTTCCACGCCAATGTTCATTACAGCACTATTTACAATAGCCAAGACATGGAAGGCAACCTAAATGTCCATTGACAGAGGAATGGATAAAGAAGATGTGGTACATATACACAATGGAATATTACTCAACCATAAAAAATGAAATACTGCCATTTGCAGCAACATGACGGACCTAGAGATTATCATACTAAGTGAAGTAAGTCACACAGAGAAAGACAAATATCATATATCGCTTATATGTGGAATCTAAAAAACATGAACTTATTTACAAAACAGAACTTATTTTGTTTAATGAACTTATTTACGAATGAACTTATTTACAAAACAGAAGCAGACTCACAGACTTTGAAAACAAACGTATGATTACCAAAGGGAAAAGGTGGGGGGGAGGGATAAATTAGGAGTCTGGGATTAACATATACACACTACTGTATATAAAATAGCTTATCAATAAGGGTCTACTGTATAGCACAGTGAACTCTACTCAATATTCTGTAATAATATATATGGGAAAAGAATCTGAAAAAGGGGGCTTCCCTGGTGGCGCAGTGGTTGAGAGTCCGCCTGCCGATGCAGGGGATACGGGTTCGTGCCCTGGTCCAGGAAGATCCCACATGCCACGGAGCGGCTGGGCCGTGAGCCATGGCCGCTGAGCCTGTGCGTCCGGAGCCTGTGCTCCGCAATGGGAGAGGCCACAACAGTGAGAGGCCCGCGGACCGCAAAAAAAAAAAAAAAAAAAAAAAAGAATCTGAAAAAGAATGGATATATGTATATATATAACTGAATTACTTTGCTCTACACCTGAAGCTAACACAAAATTGTAAATCAACTGTACTCCAATATTAAATAAAAATTTTAAAAAAGAGCAGTTCCTTCACTACTTATGATAAGCCAAGGATCACCCCGTTGTTTATGTCTGTCATGCCCTGCTTTTGGAGAAGGTGTACAGTTGACAAAGGCATTTCACACACAGGGTTCCAAAGTGGTTCTCACAATATCCTTAGTCCAAGAAGAAGTTGTCATTCTGTTTGTAGGCAAGGCACCTGAGGCTTAGGGAGACTAGTGGCCTCTCCTGCTCAACACTCTGGGTGTGTGGACAGCTGAAACTTGATTCCCCCTTCTCCTAAGGCCCCGCTCAGTAGGCCTTCTGCTCCATTTGCTGACTCACCTAAGTCAAGGGTGGTTATTACACATTTATTCCTTTAATAATAAAGGTGACTAATTACCAATTTTATCTGTCTTGATGGTTTGAATCCTTTAACAGGCAAATAAGCTGCTTTACAGAAATGCACCAGAAGGAAAATTTTTACTCTTCTTTAAACTAAAAAGGAAGTGATTATTATAATAATGGTGATGATGTGGTCAGGCTCTCTTCCATTCCCTCAGCAACGTTTGATGCCTCACTGTATATACGTCTTCAGATGTTCTTCCTAAGTCTTCCCATGTGAGGTGATGCTGCTTACAACCTTGGAATCTCAGTGAGAGAATATGGTTTGAAAATAAAATTTAAAAGTATTTTCTTCTCAAAATTCAGAAGATTGGGAGGAGGGAAAGATCAGATACTTGAGTAGACATGACAGAGCAAAACACATTACAATTCTGGGATTTTTTTTCTTTTTGACATTTGTCAGATTCCTCATTTTATGCTCATGCTTGTTACTGAAGATTATTGCCTCTGAATTTCCTGATCACATGCTGAAACCAACCTGACCGTCCAGCATGAAATTTTTACCTAGGATTCAAGAGATTAGGTGAACCCTGTTTCAGAGCTCTGTGCCAATTTCTGCACTGGCTTTGGGGTAACAGATCTAGAAGCAGAAGTTAACAAACTGCTTTCCATTTTTACTCCCCTAAAGGATTAGCCCCTGCCTTCATCCCGAGGGCCCCTAATGTGAAGCTTTAGAGATTGGTTCTGATGCTATTTTCTATGTGCTATTTTCTGGGTGAAACCAGGGGTAAGCACTTTCGAAGACCCATAAAAGCTGTGTAGAGTCCTCCCATTCCTCAGGACTCTGAACTGTCAGCTGCTAAGGAATATGCAATTTGAAGTCATTTCTATTCCCAAGCCTGACTTCCCTTCAAAGAGAGGAGAAAGAAGTCCTCTTGGGCCCACGTTGGTGACCAAACTTGCGAGCGTAAGGCCCCTCTTCCCTCAGGTGGCCTCCTGTGGATGGAGAACAAAGCTGAAGCTGGCAGTCACTCTCCAGACCTCCCTGGCAGCTCAAGGGACCCGTCAGCTGCCAAGCATGGTGTGCCATGGGAACCCTCCCAGCGGCTTTGATCCCAGACCACATGTGTCTTTGGATTGGCTTGCAGTGGAAGGAGTGTAATAATATCAATGAGGCCCAAAGCACCCAGGGAAATGGGAATCCTTTGTCTCTTGGAGCCAAGGGCAAGGAACCTCAGGGCTCAGAGAAGCCTTGATGACTGTCCATTCCATCCTCCCATGGCCCACCATGTGGCATCTGGCTTGCACACCTCTGTAGGTAGGGAGTGCTCTGCTTGATCCCTCTCTTCTCACTCATCCCATCCCATCCCATCCAGAAGCAGTCTAACTCTCTGAAAGGTCTCCATTCAATTCGACAAAATCCAACAGACCTGTAGTGAGTGTGTACCCCGGGCCAGGCACTGTGTTAAGCACTGGGGATGTGGCAGTGAACTCCCAAGATATCTACCCCTAAGTGTCCCAAACGCAACCCTCCTACTTCTTCCTCCCTTCTACAGCTGTGCTCATATTTGAAAACAGGGATCATGTCCACAGGTTCTAGTCTTCTTTGCTGCAGACTTAACATCCTGTGTCCTGTGCTTCTCTCATGTTCCTCTTTGTCTATATCCTCCTGAAATTTGCATCTAGAAGGGAACACATATGGCTGGCCTGGGACGGAAGGGGTGTTACTGGACTTTATAATATGGCCCTACAGTAAGATGGTGCCTTAGCCAGTCATATCTCAGAATGTGGATCACAATACTGATTATAGATGGCACTGAATTTGGGATACATATGAGGAATATCAGAAAGAAATCTCTACCCTCTCCCACCAGTCTGACACCCCATTATTCCCAACTCCTTTGATATCTTTTATAACTGACTTAATAGAAAAGTCAGTGATCAGTCTCCAGGGGCTTTTTGAGCATGCTCTGGGTTCCTACTGGGAACCTCTCCCCAGGCAAAGATCACAGAGTTATAAATTCCTATACTTTAGGCCCCAAAGGCCCTCCACTCACAATGTTCCCCAGTCTGCTTTGCCCTAGAATCTACTCTGTCTTCCTGATAAGTACCTCCTATGTGTATGCAGGGCTGGGGCTGGGGGGAGGGGTTAAAGGAGTAGTTTCGCTCCATCCCTCTCTCCATATAGAGCAATTCTGAGCACCTGGACACTCCTGCCCTTCCTGGCTGCAACCACACCTGGGATTCACTGGACTACTGGCTCTGCTCTGTGACCTCCTGCTTCTGAGAGGGAGATGGTTCTTTCTGACCCTTTTCTCTGCCTCAGGTGGCCTGACAGGGAGCAGGAGAGTGTGTGTGGGGTGGTGGGCGAGGTGGTAGCAAAGCTCCATGTCTGATTCCTCCCAAGCACTCAGTATAGTGCTCAGCACACAGTAGGTGCTCAGTAAATTTTTGCTGAATGAATGAATGAGTGAATGAATGAGTATTAAGTAACTGATGTTACCCTGAGGAAGCTGTATTCTCTCTCAGGTTTCTCTGGGTACTCTTTTATCTTCTGATGGGGACCAAGTGTTAGAGGAGAGCCCTTCTTCCTCAGCAGGGAAGGGGAGATGGGTGTTTTTGAACACCCGGTATGTGCCAGGAACTTTATATATATTACCTCAGGAAGTCCTCATAGCAACCCTTTGAAGCAGGTATGACTGTCTTCATTTTACAGATGAGGAAACTGAGGTTCTGATTGGTAAATCACTTGCCCAAGGACATAAAGCCAATAAATAGCATGATAGGATTTAGAATACCTCAGTCTGTCTGGCTTCAAAGACTTGGTTGTCTTTACACTGCACCAGATTGGCGTCTTGATAGGGTTGTGGTGAGAACTGGTCGGGCCTCTGCACCAGGCCCACAGTTTTCCCCAGGACACGCACCTGAGTAGGCCCTCAGAGTCTGGCCCTTAGCACCCACTTGGTACCAGGTCATCTTCTTGGGCCATCTAAAACATGTGGAGGCCTGAGAGCTGCTGCTTACCGTGGTCTGGGCAGAAAATCATATCCTAGTCTACAGGGTGTTCAGCTTGATTTCCCAGGCTGGCTGGTGACCATGTGAACATACATAGGAATAGTCCTCTGGAGAGGCCTATCCTTCTGTAACTGTAGAAGGCAGGCAGAGCATCTTCTGAATGTCCCCAAGAACATTCGTCTTTTCCAACTGAATGATCTGGAGATGCTCCTTGCCTTTCTCATTTCCTCACTCCAGAGTGATTTGAAGATCAAAAAGTTCTAGAAACATATTGGCCCAGTTTATCTGTGTGGGCTCAGGACTCTTTGTGCTGAGATTCCTGGGGCCTCTGGGAGAGTTTCAGCGTTGAATCCGAAGAGTATGGCCTGCAGGACCCAGGCAGACTTGAGTTCAAATGCTCCAGAGTGATGCTAGGACCAGTGCTTACTAGCTGCCTCAATTTCCTTTTCTGAAAAATAGGGGTAAAGATGCCTATTGGAGTATTGGAGTATATTAGATGCTAAATAGGTATCATTATTAGTGTTGATGTTGAATTGGAGCTAGAAGGTCCTTTAGATGTCAGCCTGTGATTCGACTAAAGTGTTTTCCAACTCACCTTTATATAGTATTTTTTTTACAATTTAAGGTGGATATTTTGGTATTACTATTATTTATATACATTATGGGAACACAAAATCTTAAAAGAGGTTCAGTGAGTTACTCACCGTCTTTCTTTTAGTGCAGAAGAGTGGAGTGGTAAAGAGTGGTAAGGCTCTCTAGTCAATTCTACTGCCCTTGAGCAAGTTATCATCTCTGTGCCTCAGTATCCTCATTTATAAAAATGGGATAATTCCCCTCATGGACTTAGTTATAAGGATTAATTGAGTTAACACTGTAAAGCATTTGGAATAGGCAAAGAGTGAGCACTCAGTTGAGCCTTGCTTGGAAGGACACATGACCAGCGAGCTGAGACTCAAAGCCTGTTCGGATTCCACACGCCACCCACTTTCTGCTGTCCTGGACCATCCCTCACCTAAATGCTACTTTCAAAATGAAAGACTTTGGTACCTTCCAGCCACAGCATGCCTATTATTCACCTCCCCAACCCCTGGCTCTCCACCTCTGCCCCCTCCCCCAACCTCCTACTTTATTTGTTTTTAATAGATGAGGAAGTCCAGAAAGGTTAAGTAACTGAGTCTTAACATAGTTTGTGGTAACCCGGGATTACATTGGGCTCCTGACTTCTAGACTGTTACTCTTTTAGTGAACCCAATATCTAAAAATTAAGAAAGGAATGAGATACACCCCCACACGGAGTGAAATAGCGTACCTTGAATTTCATTCCTGCCTCCAACTAACACTCATAACTCTTGTGATCAGTAATTCATTCCAACAGTTCTGATTTCTCCACATGTGATTCAGCATATATTAATAGTGGCAAGTAAACAGGGTTTGGAGTCTCCATGGGAAAAGCACTTCCTTAGAAGTTCTGCATGACTGAGCTGCTGCACATGCTTCTCCTGGACAGTGCCTGGAATTCTGGATTACATTTGTTCAGTTCCACATCCCCTTTTCCACCTCCCCAAGGGTAGGACAAGTGTAGGCTGGGGTGGTGGGATCCACGTGTCAGATAGAGGGAAGATGGTCCCGGTGGCTCTCTGGAGGGTATGCTGAGGAGGACTGGCTCATGTGCTGGAATTCCCAAAAAAAGCACACAAAAAAACCTATCATCACATTGGTGTAGAGTTCTTACTTTTCAAGTTGGAGTTCCTGGAGCCTGTTTCCTCCTGCTACAGCACACAGTGTTTCTGTGAGTGGGAACTCCTAGTGCCAAGAGAAGATATACGGATAAGCTTGGGCATTCAAGGTGACTTTGGCATTCAAGGTGACCCAGTAGCATTTAACCTTAGCCTACCTTTGCAATTTACCTTGCATGACATTCCTTCATGCACCCTGTCTTCCAACCAAGGTGAATGGCTCATCGTGTCCATGCCCTGGTGGCCTCCCTGCCTTTGCCCAGACAGGCCTCTTTCTCTGGAATATCTTCCTGGAATGCCTGAGCTCTTTATCTCTACTAGCCTGATCCTACCTAGTCTTCAAGATGTAGCTCACATGTTGCCTCCTGACATCCTGTCTGATCTCTGGAAGTGATGCTTCTTCTCCCAGCCACTCAAAGGCTTGTGTCATTATTCATTCAGCAAATATTTATTGAGTTCCTCCCTTGAACCAGGTACTGTTCTAGGTATTTGAAATACTTCATTGAACAAAGATCCCTGACTTTGGAGAGTTTACCTTCCGGTATTTCCCTTAATTTATTGCTAATACTGGATCTGTGTAGTCCTCCTGGCAGACATTATGCCACTCAAGGTCAAATTGATGTCATGTCTGATACATCTATGTATCCTTTCAATGGCTTCTTATCGCTCTTGGTATAAGCACATAAGTGCTGAGCATTTCCTACTTGACCTTCTTTGGATCCAGCCTCACTTCATATTATTTTCCTTCTAGCATTCTCTATTCCTGCTTTCTTTTGATCTCCTCTGCTTACTCTGCTGCAGTGCCTTTACACATGCTTTCCTTCTGAATGGAATGCTCTTCCCTCTCCTCTCTACTTAGTTACCTTCAAATCTCAGCTGAAGCATTATTTCCTGAGGAGAGCTTCCTTGGCCTCCCTGACTAAATACCTTGACACTTTAGGATATCATACCAATCACTTATCACATATGCCAGTTTACTTGCATCCGTGACTGTTTCACTCATTTCTGTCTCCCATTGCAGATGGTAAGTAACTTGCAGGCAGAAGTGGTGTCTATTTTTGTTTATCATTAGCAGCCCCAGCACCTAGTAGGGAGTCAATAAGTATTTGTTGAATGAATCAATGAATGAATACCCCCTAGATATCATACATGCCGAATTATCCACGATGTGCTCACCCAATAGATAGTGCATTGGACTTCTATCTACAGTGGGCTCAGTTGTAAGCACTCTCTTCTTACCTATACATTTTTGGTTGTTTGAACATCTGTCCTACTTTGAGTTTCAGAAAACATAGCCACCCTGACTGTAGCAATGTTCTGTGCATAGAGAAGGTGCTCAATATATTTTTATGATTGCTAATTGAGTAAATAAATGAATTCAAAGTTTGGTAGAATGAGGAGGTTAATGGGAGTGAGAATCACATATTAGAGGAAATTTTGTTGTAGCTAAAGCTGACAGTGGTATGTCTGCTAAGATATGGATGTACACATTTCAGAAAGGCTCATCAAAGGAGGTCTAGGCCTGCTAGAGGTCTGTTTTTATTGTGTCAGCGAGGGATAAGGTGGATCTTCCTAGAATTGCCACTTGAGGCATACGGAGTTTTACCTAAAGACCTTGCAGTCAGTGTAGAAGACTAGTCAAAATGGAAGATAGGGCTTCCCTGGTGGCGCAGTGGTTGAGAGTCCGCCTGCCAATGCAGGGGACATGGGTTCGTACCCTGGTCCGGGAAGATCCCACATGCCGTGGAGCGGCTGGGCCCGTGAGCCATGGCCGCTGAGCCTGCGCGTCCGGAGCCTGTGCTCCGTAACAGGAGAGGCCACAACAGTGAGAGGCCCGCGTACCGCAAAACAAAACAAAACAAAACAAATACAGTGTTTTCTCCTACCTCTGTGCCTTTCCACATGCTATTCCCTTTACCTGTTATCCTCTTCTTCCTTCTCTATCTGGTAAACTTTTACTTGTTCTTCAAGAATTAGATGAAGCTTCACATTTTCTTCTTTTCTTTTTTTAATAGCTGACAAATAGAAGGTTTATGTTTATTAGAACATTGTATTACCCCATTGTCTATACATCTTTGTTCACTGAAGTACTTCAAATACCTAGAACAGTACCTGTCTATGCATCAGGAAGTAGATGCACCTCCTTTCTGTCTTCTTTACAGAATCAAGCAATATATGTTAGCAAGATACCAAGACACCAGTGGCAAACTCTTGGGGAATCTTGGTTCCTAATGCAGGAGTGTATGTAAACAAAAAGATGATCAGAAATCTATCAGCCGCCATTGGTCAAATAGCTGCAGCACAACAGACATCCCTAAATCCCTTAGCCCTATTAGTATTAGCTAACCAGGGTGCCTTAGATTTTCTACTGGCTAAATAAGTATTTGTGTTATTGCTCACACTTATGGGTTATTTTTTTAATTTAATTTTTATTTTACATTGGAATATAGTTGATTTACAATGTTGTATTAGTTTCAGGTGTACAGCAAAGTGATTTAGTTATACGTATGCATATATCCATTCTTTTTCAGATTCTTTTCCCATATAGGTTATTATAGAATATTGAGTAGAGTTCCCTGGGCTATACAGTAGGTCCTGTTGATTATCTATTTTGTATATAGTAGTGTGCATATGTTAATCCGAAACTCCTAATTTATCCCCTCCCCCTGTTTCCCCTTTGGTAACTGTAAGTGTGTTTTCGGAGTCTGAGTCTGTTTCTGTTTTGTAAATAATTTCATTTGTATATTTTTTTCTTGAAAACCTTCACTGAATTGGGCTGAAATGGTTCTGAGCCTGACATTCACAAAGTTCTCTGGACTTAATGCCATCAGATTATCATGCCATTGATGGTTTACTTGGCCATCAACTTTGTGCCATAAGGTAGATTTTGTGCCTCTTGGAGGAAAGTACTGTGCCTTGGTTATTTCTCCATTCTTAGTGACATTCATGAAGCCTGACTCTAGACAAGTGCTAATTGAATGGAGAATGACTTAAGCATGGTTGAGAGTTTAGCTTGGGAGAAAGTTGAGAATGATGGGCTGTCCACTATACTCATTTATATTGCAGTTCTAGTATGGTGTTTAATTTTGAGAAACTGGACCCTGTGAGGCATGTCAGTTTGATTTACCTGTAAATTGTACTCCAGAGTAGTTGAGCCATATTAAGCTATTGATCAAGATGTTTAAGATTGACGTTTAAACCCTGATGAAAACCTACCAAGTACAACTGTTTTTTAGATTAATTCATACAAAGCTTCTTGCTCCTGGCAATAATAGATCATCAAAACTAACCACATCTCAAGACCATTCCTGTCTAAATAAATTCAAGTAAAATTTAGCCTGTCAGTTTTCTCAAGAGTTAGTTGTATCTTTTTTGTTGCTTTTGGATAGCTCGATACATTGTTGTTTTTCTTTTCTGTCATAGCTCTGGACTTTGACAGGTCATTGTTTATAATTTGGCAGGTCTCTTTAGTAATACACCTGTTGACTGATTAATTACAAAGGTTTAAAATATGAACTTTCAGTAAATGGGGAGCAGTGATTTTTTTAATGAGTTTTCTCATTACATCCGATTAGCATCATATTCATAATGGAGTACTTGTTAGAAAAACAGTGGACACATGTTCCAGGCTCTCTCCAAAACTGGTGTGAGCATTTCAACTTTAGAGGACTGTGTGATTTTAGTAGGGCACTGCAGATATGGTGAAGCTAGATATTCCTATGTGGGCACACCCAGAAAACGAATGTGGTCAGAAAAACAGGCCTTCCTTTTTGAACCCCAGGCTGAACCAGAGCCTAGGGTGCTAAGAGCATCTGTGATGCTTAGAGGTCCTCTGGTTCATTCTCAGGTTGCAGAAGTAGGAGAATGACTCTGGTTTTGGAGTCAAAACACTGGAGTCTATATCCCCCCTTTTCCTGCTTGTTTTGTCAAAGATTGATCACACAAGAGGCATCTTCGATTTCTTGCTGGCCAGCAGCCTTTGGCTCAGGGTTTAATAGGCTGAGGATGCCTGTAGGGGGGAATGGTTTTCCACTGAAGTAAATTTTGCAATGCAAATGTTCCTGGTGCATGGTCCTCTGTGATCCTGCGCAAGTTGCTTAAATTCTCTTAGACCTGGTCTCCTTGTTAGTTAGAAGGAGGAGGATAACATTTACCTTACAGGGAGTGGCATCTGTAATGTGTCTGACCATACTGGTGTTCACTAATGGTCAGTTCCTTTTGCAGTCTTTCTCTAGTGTTTGGGTGGAAGAGGCTGACTTAATTACACTTTCTCTCTTCTGTGCAACTCTCGGTGCACACGAAGCCATTCATGAAAGGGACAGGAGAGGCCATCTCAGTCAACCCAGCACCTAGTATGTGAATCTGGGTGGGGTGCTATGTTTTGTGTCTCCAAAGGCTGACATGTTATGGTTAAGAATACTTAAACTAAATGCTGGATAACTGAAATGTTGACTGACATTTGGGAAACTAAAAAAAATTTAATTTTATTTCCTTTTGTTATTGGCATTGTGATTCCTGATTCCACTAAAAACCAAAATTAGAGATTTCATGGTACTACTATAAAGAGTCTTTTGAAGGTATTTTTGGTTAGCCAAACCACAGAGTACAGGGAATACCCTAAGGACTTTTTTTCCCTTATGAGATTGGAAGGTAGATTTTTATAAGGGATATTCATCCAAGTGCCTATCTGGCTCTTTCCAAATGTTCCAGCTTATCATGGCTTTGGTCATCTTCTGGCATTTTCTTCCATCAATATGAATTGAAAGCTTAAATTGCAAGGGAAAGAAAAAAAAATAACCCAAGTTCTAGGACCATCTAAAATGTCTGAATATTTCTTGCTTCAAACAGCAGGGAAAAAATAAGGTTATTTCTTTCTCTGTTCAGCTTCCATCTAAAGAGATCATTTTCAGGTCAGAAGGATTTTTGATATTTCCCAGACTTTCCTATAGTTCTTGACTACATTTTAGAGCATAAAGTACTGGAAATTTCTGTATGAAATACTTATAAAAACTTTTTTTCCTTATAGTTGATTTCTAGTCTCATAGCGTTGTGGTCAGAAAAGATGCTTGATATGATTTCAGTTTTCTTAAACTTACCAAGACTTATTTTGTGGCCTAGCATGTGATCTGTCCTGGAGAATCTTCCTTGTACGCTTGAAAAGAATGTGTATTTCTACTGCTTTCAGATGGAATGCTCTCTATATATTAATTAAGTCCATTTGTGCTAATGTGTCATTTAAAGCCTATGTTTTCTTATTGATTTTCTGTCTGGATGATCTGTCCATTGATGTTAGTGGGGTGTTAAAGTCCCCTACTATTATTGTGTTACTGTCAGGTTCTCCTTTTATGTCTGTTAATATTTACAAAATACACAAACACATGTAGGCTAAACAATATGCTGCTAAACAACCAATGGATCACTGAAGAAATCAAAAAGGAAATTAAGAAAATCTAGAGACAAATGAAAATGAAAACACGATGATCCAAAAACTATGGGATGCAGCAAAAACAGTTCTAAGAGGGAAATTTATAGTGATACAAGCTTACCTCAGGAAACAAGAAAAATCTCAAATAAACAACCTAACCTTACACCTAAAGCAACTAGAGAAAGAAGAACAAAGCCCAAAGTTAGTAGGAGGAAAGAAATCATAAAGATCAGAGCAGAAATAAATGAAAGACTAAAAAAACAATAGAAAAGATCAATGAAGCTGAAAGCAGGTTCTTTGAAAAGGTAAACAAAATTGATAAAACTTTAGCCAGACTTATCAAGAAAAAAAGGAAGAGGGACCAAATCAATAAAATTAGAAGTGAAAAAGGAGAAGTTACAAATGACACCACAGAAATACAAAGAATCATAAGAGACTACTATGAACAACTGTACACCAATAAAGTGGACAACCTAGGAGAAATGGACAAATTCTTAGAAAGGTACAATCTCTCAAGACTGAACCAGGAAGAAATAGAAAATATGAACAGACCAATTACCAGTTCTGAAATTGAATTGGTAATTAAAAATCTTCTAACAAACAAAAGTCCAGGACCAGATGGCTTCATAGGTGAATATTAACAAACATTTAGAGAAGAGTTAACACTTTTCCTTCTGAAACTATTCCAAAAAATTGCAAAGGAAGGAACACTTCTGAACTCATTCTGTGAGGCCACCATGACCCTGATACCAAAACCAGACAAAGATACCACACACACAAAAAGAAAATTACAGGCCAGTATCACTGATGAACATAAATGCAAAAATTCTAGTAAATACTAGTAAACTGAATCCAACAATACATTAAAAGGATCATACCAATGATAAATGGGATTTATCCCAGGGATGCAAGGATTTTTCAGTATTTACAAATCAATTATTGTGATACACCACATTAACAAACTGAAGAATAAAAATCACATGATCATCTCAATAGATGCAGAAAAGGCTTTTGATAAAATTCAACATCCATTTATGATAAAAACTCTCCAGAAAGTGTGCATAGAGGGAACATACCTCGACATAATAAAGACCATATATGACAAACCCGCAGATAACATCATACTCAACTGTGAAAAGCTGAAAGCGTTCCCTCTAAGATCAGGAACAAGACAAGGATGTTCACTCTTGCCACGTTTTTTAAAATTAATTTTTATTGGAGTATAGTTGCTTTACAATGCTGTGTTAGTTTCTGCTGTACAGCAAAGTGAATCAGTTATACATATACATATATCCACTCTTTTTTAGATTCCCTTTCCATTTAGGTCACCACAGAGCATTGAGTAGAGTTCCTGGTGCTATACAGTATGTTCTCATTAGTTATCCATTTTATTTATGTTAGTGTGTATATGTCAATGCCAGTCTCCCAATTCATCCCAACCCCTCTCCCCCACCTTGTGGAAGAAATGTGGTATATATACAACATGGAATATTACTCAGCCATAAAAAAGAGTGAAATAATGCCATTTGCAGTGACATGCATAGACCTAGAGATTATCATACTATGTGAAATAAGTCAGATAGAGAAAGACAAATGTCATATGATATCACTTATATGTGGAATCTGAAAAAGTGTTACAAATGAACTTACTTACAAAACAGAAATAGACTCACAGACATAGAAAACAAACTTATGGTTACCAAAGGGGAAAGTGGAGGGGGTAGGGATAAATTAGGAATTTGGGATTAACAGATGCACAGTACTATACATAAAATACATAACCAACAAGGACCTAACATACAGGACAGGGAACTATATGAACTATATTCAGTATCTTGTAATAACCTATAATGGAAAAGAATCTGAAAAAGAATATATATATATGAATTACTTTGCTGTATACCTGAAACATTGTAAATCAACTCTACTGTAATAAAAAATAAATTATAAAGGACAAAATATATACAATTAATGAAAAAAGTGGCTGCTGATCAGAATGAAAAAAAACTAAAAATAGAACTACCATATGACCTAGTAATTCCATTCCTGGGTATATATCCAAAAAAAACAAAAACACTAATTTGAAAAGATACATGTACCCCAGTGTTCATAGCAGCATTATTTACAATTGCCAAGATATGGAAGCAACCATCATCATTCAACAGATGAGTGGATAAAAAAGCTGTGGTATATATATATGTATGTGTGTGTGTGTGTGTGTGTGTGTGTGTGTGTATACACATATATATATATTATGGAATGCTTCTCATTCATAAAAAAGAACAACATTTTGCCATTTGCAGCAATATGGATGGACTTGGAGGGCATTATCCTAAGTGAAAAAAGTCAGATAGACAAAGGCAAATACTGTATATCACTCATATGTGGAATCTAAAAAAATACAACAAACAAAAGAAGCAGACTTACAGGTATAGAGAACAAACTAGTGGTTACCAGTGGGGAGGTGCAACAGGGGTGATATAGGTGTGGAGGAGCGAGAGGTACAAACTATTAGGTATAAGATAGTCTACTAGGTTGTATTGTACAACATGGGGAATATAGCCGGTATTTTGTAATAACTATAAATGGAGTGTAACCTTTAAAAATTGTATAAAAAAGTTGTCATACCCTACCCCTAAAGGAATAAAAAATCCAAATAGCAATGTATATATCAAAACCAACATAAAGTAAAGTAGTATCTTAACAGTGAACATGTAGCATATCTGATTTAACCACAGAATATTTGCCATCAGTATACATCAAAACTGTTACAGGAACAAGCCATAAATAACTTTAGCATTCCTCTAGTCTTTCAAGCATAATGCTATATTTATTGAGATATTTTTAGTATGCAATTCAGATTGCCTTGATTTTGACAGAACTATAAACACTGTTGGGTAAAATCCCTAAGAAAATAGCATATTTTGAGTGAATCCAAATTCTAGGCATGAAATATGAGGGATGAAACTTGAAATCCTGTTTTCTTCTTTTTCCCTTCCTTCCTTCCCTTCCTTCCTTCCTTTCTTCCTGCCTCCCTCCTTTCTTTCCTTTCTCCCTCCCTTCATTCATTCTTTCCTTCCTCCCTCCCTCCCTCACTCCTTTTCTCCCTCCCTCCTTCCTTACTTCTCTTCCTTCCTTCCTTCTTTTTTTTAAAATTTTTTGGTGCTTGATCCCAGAAAGCTGTGCCACATTTCTAAGAAAAGATTTCTAACCCACTCACTGGTTGATAGCACTAGTTCATCAGCTGTAATATTTTCACTAACTTCAGGTTGTCATGAAAACTATCCCAAACTTGGAAGTAGGAAAATGAGGATACTGTATCTTCTGTCATGACAGTGTCCGTGCAGTTCAATAGACTTTCTATTGACTGAGCTGTTCTATAGCTCTATAGGGACACCATGGTGACTAGTAGGTTTTTGTCTGGTAGAGAGGCAAATAATTTCTATTTGGTGGAAAAGATAGCCCCAAAGATCAAGGGTTATGGCCATGGTGGGCAATGGCCAGTTTTGTATCTAAATGCAGAGATCTATTATTTATCACCTATGTGTACCTAACTTCTCAAATACTTGTTCTAGCATTTATTAGTTCCCTCATACATTCAATTTTTATTTCTTTTTTTTTTTTTTTTTATAATTACGAACTTTTTTAATGACAACAGACGGTAAATTTATACAAGTTATACAGGTTAGAATATAATGAATACAAAATCCATCCAGATAAGTTAGAAAAACATCACTCACAAAAGTAAATCTGATTCAAGTGGGTAAAGAACTCAAGCCCCCCATTTGGATAATCACACGCAGCTTTCAAGGTAGCGCATCTAAAATCTGCCCCTTGTCAGGGCGCTATTCAAGACTACAGCATATTCAGTGACTAGCGACTTCAAAGATTCTAACACTTTTAGCATCAAGGTCAAGAGAAATCTCATAACAGGTTCACTATGCAAAAAAAACGAGAAAATGTGAACGTTTTCTGCAAACTGTAAGGTGCTGTGCAGATGTTAGCTATTGCTATTATTACTGTTCAGTGAGATTTCACTGAACTTGAGAAAAAGGAAGACTAGTCTGTAACTGACAAATATGACCTATAGAACATCTTCAAAGGAACGCAGATATTACTTTCAAGCACACGTAGCAACAAAACAGGCAAGGAAAGTGTGGCCAGGAGTGATGTTAGGTTGAGGAATTCCAGAGTACTTTAATGAATATATAAAGGCTTAATCTGTTCACAGGTTACACGTAATATTTATCGTTAGGTTCCCAAAGTCCCTGAAAATAATTTATTTTCTCAGGTGACCCTTCCCCCTACAAAAAGGAAAAATAAATCTTGTCAAGTTGTTGAGCGTGCTGCTTCAGGCCAGCTCTTGCAAACGCTATCTTAAATGGAAGAGCAGAGGCTGCGTGAATCAACTTGTACCATAGGCAAGCCATTTATAAAATGGCCTACCAACAATGTACAACTTCACTTGAGCATAAATAAAACAATAAACATGAACTTGTCTGGAGACAAGAAATATACGCTAGATGCATTTAAAACAGGATATAAGTTCTTTGTCTCATGTACCTTCAGCTTTCATCTTTCCTTGGGTACACCCTATCTGTTTAACTGTTTTTACTGGTCTCCTTGGGTACTCTAGCTGTATATATAAAATTTATACAAAAACAGAAAATAAACACCAAACAAGTCAAGCAGTTGCTTTTTGGGCAAAGCTGATGAGACCTTTATGATGAAAATAATCTTACAGTATATTTCTGTTATATTCCCATGAAACGCAGGTTGTTGTTTTTTTCTTTTTTATGGAGGGTTTCAATTTCTTCAGCAATTCAAAACTGAATTCTGCTGTCATATGTAAAATGGTATCCACTTGAAGAGCTAATGACATCAGATGCATTCTACAGCAGACTTTTCATTTTTTAGCACAATGAGAATAAAGATTATATTCTGGGGGGCAACATGGGAGGTGAGGTGAATAAGGTCATGTGTTAAATCAGTAGCCTGTACTGACACTTCAAGTTACACTCCCTAATTGAGGTTATTCTTACAATCAGTTTTCAAACAATAGTGAACATATTCCTACCTTATAACATTTATATAAGGGCTCAATTGTAGCTTTCCTTTCTATACATCCGGAAGTATATACATTGTACAAGAGGAAATCACTGAGGCATCTTGAAAAATAAATCTACTTGTCAAATACCATGTTATTTCAACAGCAGCAAACTACTCATTAACAGTTAAAACCCTAAGAAAATATTAACTGGTGTGAAAACAAGTCTATATTGTAATAACCCCAAACATCAACCTTAGCATCCGATTCTAACTTTCAAATGCTGGGTACCTTTTCCAAGAGGAAATTACATCTGCTCTTGCATGAATCCCCGGTTTAAATACTTGCAGAAACACACCCATGTTATCTACTCAGCAAATGTCTGAAATCAAGCAAAACAATCCAACACAGGACATTAACGTTTTACAAATAGCATAAGATCCCAAAAGTACAAGAAAAACCTTGACATTATAGAAAAAGAAATTAGGTGGACAAATTTTAGTACAACAAGGCATCTAAAGAGGGGACCATCTAGAAATCTACCATACAGTACACTAGACTCAATCTGGAGTACCCTACAATTCCATATTAAATTTGTAGAATTTTATACCAAAACTGTAGTCTTTTTAAGAAAACATTTTACATTTAGAATAACTACTTAAGACATTTAAACTGTAGATAACATTTAACTATAAGCAAGAATAAAAAAGAGTCCTACAATAATCTTTTATTTCTTCTCAACAATTAAATAAACACAAATGCCTTCTTTGCTTTTATGCCTAACTACCTCTCTACTCCTTTAGTCCAGTTCCACAACATCAAAAGTAGGGGTGAACAAACAAAATCAGTAATGGCAAACACTCACAGCAAGAGCCATTGTATTAGGGATTATCAATGACAGGAAATTTGTACAATGAAATATCTAGTTAAAAGAGTAACCTACTAGAGAATGGACTTGAGGATACGGGGAGGGGGAAGGGCAAGCTGGGACAAAGTGAGAGAGTGGCATGGACACATATACACCACCAAACGCAAAATAGATAGGTAGTGGGAAGCAGCCGCACAGCACAGGGAGATCAGCTCGGTGCCCCGTGACCACCTGGAGGGGTGGGATAGGGAGGGAGGGAGGGAGGGAGACACAAGAGGCAGGAGACATGGGAACACATGCATATGTACAACTGATTCACCCTGCTATAAAGCAGAAACCAACACACCATTGCAAAGCAACCATACTCCAACAAAGATGCCAAAAAAAAGACTCAATAAATGAAAGCTATTACTATTTAAAAAAAAAAAGTAAAGGTAGAATGTGCTTTTTAAGAAAACGGCCAATAATCACTCATCTGAAAAAATGCAAATAGCCGCCAGGTAAAATGGGCAGAATTTGAACTTAAACCAAAGTTTTAGTGTGTAACAAACTAGCATTAAGAAATGAGCACAGGATGTAAACCAAAATAGTGGTTATCTCCAGGTGGAAACATTACAGGGAATTTAAATTTTCTTCCTGTTTTAATATGCACTTTTTTGGGGTGTGTTTTTAGATTGCACACAAGTAGTACCAAGTGGCTAGAAAGAACACAGACCAAGGAAACGAAAGTAAAACCACAGGGTCTTTTTCTATCAGAAAGGACCTCAAGGACTATCTAACTTAGATACATTATCTATTGATGTATCTGGGATATAACGGCACTGACTTAAAAGACTAGAGTAGAAATTCCAAGAATACTTCCTGGATGATAAAAATAACCTATTTTCAGGATTGTTTACACTCCCTAACTATGCAAAAATGAACACATTTAAATGTAAATTCACTCATATACATTATTAAAAAGTAGGAAAAACAAATTTAAAGGGAGTTCACACAACCTTGTAATTAAAGAGTAAGTTCATTGTTGAATGACCAGAGCAAAGCAGATCGTTACAGAGTTTGTCTGAAAGCAGGAGGCTGGCCTGAAAGGGGCCTTTAGGGAGTAGGCTGGGTGCCTAGGCAGGTAGCTCTCTCTGCTTTGCTGTCTGCATTCTTCAATAAACCCAGTCCTTTTACATGAATGGGTGTGATTCAACCTAGTTTCCCCATGAAATAATGTAATGAAAGATTTCTATTGACGAGGGATTACACTTTATGCAAAATTTCTCAGTGACATTCAGATTAATTCCAGTGTCCACAATTTAAGCAATTTCCAATACGCATTTACAACCCAAAACCCAATGACGTGGTATTTTCATGATAGTTAGGAAAAGTGTTCCAGCGAAAAATAAAGTTTAGATTTGCTCCACTATGTACATCTGAATATATCCAGAGGAGTAAAACTCAAAGCCAACCAAAAGACAAAATGCTATAAAATATTGTTTTGTTGTAAGATAATCAAATTCCTCCCAGAATAATGTGTAACTAATTTCACATACTTATTTGTAACCAATTTAACTTTTCCAAATTCTCATTTGCAAATGAGAGGCTCATACAGTTAAAACTGATGATACAAACCACTGTTTTAGAAGGATCAAAATTTACACTAGTCAAACGTGATTCCATAAGATTGATGTTCTTTCACTTTATTAAAATCATTTACCACTTACCATAAAATCATTTACTCCAGACACATTTACCATTTAAAAAAAATCAATTTAATGCTATCAAAAGGTGATGTTCACTTTAATCCTGTTTGCCTTCGCGCCACTGCCTTGAGCCTTCATTCCAGGCCACGTAAACAAAGAGGGCGAGCACCACGTGGACAGAGACCACTGCAACAATAGCAGCATAAAAATAGCTGTCCCTATTGGACATCCCAAAGGCGCCTTCAAAAACATAAGATTTAGTCGTGAAATATAACCCAATAGGTACAGTGATCATTAAAGCTGTGAAGAACAGGAGCGTCTTCAGAGTGGATGCTAGTGAACTTTCATTTCTGAAGTCGCACGGCTGCAGCGCGTTCAGAGCCGCTTTATCAAAACGCTCCATGGCGTCGCCACGCCCGCAGCAGGCGCTCAGAAGCGAGCTGGGCTCGGCGTCCGCGCTTAATCGGCTCCGCGGGACCGGTCGACCAATTTTTATTTCTTGGAGTCCAAAAATATACCTAAACAGTATGTGTGATATTTTATTCATCTTTTAAGAGGAAGTATATTTTATATTTATTTATCTTGGTAGAATTAATAAATCTATGACATCCAGTGAGCTACAAGTTAGCATTGACTAATATCAAGGAGCCAAGGTGATCTCTATAGAAGTTTCCATACATTGTCTTATACCTGGTAAGCACTCAATGAATGTCTTATTGTTGCTGTTATTATTGCTAATGGAAAGGCAAGTAGAGGGAGGCCAGCTCAATGTGAAGCACTCTTGCCTGGTGGTGCAGTCAGCTTTAACCCAATTGTTCCTATCTTGGGCCAGAGGATGGAGGTAGGAAGGAAGTACCGTGGGAACATTGATAAACAAGTCTAAATAAATTCCCTGGATATTAAAATATATTTTAACATACATTTAAAGGAAGAAAAGGCCAGCAAATAAATAGTTTTGATTACAAAACCACAGGCTTATGCAAATAAGTGTATAGATACATTTGAGAATTCTTTGAAAGAAACTGATATTGGAGTATGTTTGAGCATAAAATAACCATTAAAAACTTGCAAAATTAAATACTCTCTTTCTTAAAATATTTTGAACTTCTCCCCATCATATTTACAAAGCAGTGATAACTCTATCATGAGAGACTCATGAAAATTCAAAGCTTGATAGATTTTCAGAAATTAGCTCTTATAAGAGGCTCATCTATACCAGAATTGCCTAGGGACAGTGTTAAAAATACAAATTCCTAGCCCCAGCCTAAGACTTGCTGAGTTAGAATCTTTAGAGAGTGGATCCAGGAAACTAAGGGTGTGTGTGTGTGTGTGCGTGTGTGTGTGTGTGTGTGTGTTAGGAATTTTAACATGCCCCCAGAGGATTTGGATGTGCCTTTGAGTCTGGGAACCACTGGTGGGGAGATCATTGTATGGATGAGCATTTGAGGTCTACAGAAGTCGAGGACCTTTGCTGATTTTGTTGTAAAAGCCTTCTCTTGTTGGCATACCTTAGGCACCACTGTGCATCTTTCAGAAATATAGAGTCGTTACGTAAAATTACTCAATTGAGGGGAAGTGAGCTACACCATTATCCCAAGGGCCCAATATTGGCCAGGTCTGAACTTAAGCCTCCTCACTTTTTTCAAGGTACTTTCTGTGTTTGTCTACCTTCCTAGGAACTCTTCCACTCTGAGGAGTAGAAACCACTAACAAAATTTCCAGAACATACGAACTTTCTGTAAGGCAAGTTGGCTTTGCCAATAAGAAGGCTTAAAACTGATTGTATTCTTCTACTCTTTTATTCCACTTTTTCCAATATGATCTAACAAAAACCAGTGATCAGAATTGAATACACTCATTTTTTACAAAATTATTCGTGGCAGTGTTTTTTTTTTTGTCCAACGGCTATCTTTTTTTTTTGCGGTACGCGGGCCTCTCACTGTTGTGGCCTCTCCTATTGTGGAGCACAGGCTCCGGACGCGCAGGCTCAGCAGCCATGGCTCACGGGCCCAGCCGCTCCGCGGCATGTGGGATCTTCCCAGACTGGGGCACGAACCCATGTCCCCTGCATCGTCAGGCGGACTCTCAACCACTGCGCCACCAGGGAAGCCCCCCAAACACTATCTTTTTATTTTTATTTTTAAACATCTTTATTGGAGTATAATTGCTTTACGATGGTGTGTTAATTTCTGCTTTATAACAAAGTGAATCAGCTATACATATCATATATCCCCGTATCTCCTTCTTGCGTCTCTCTCCCATCCTCATCCCACCCCTCTAGGTGGTCACAGAGCACCGAGCTGATCTCCCTGTGCTGTGCAGCTGCTTCCTGCTAGCTATCTATTTTACATTTGATAGTGTATGTATGTCCATGCCACTCTCTCACTTTGTCCCAGTTTGCCCTTCCCCGTCCCCGTGTCCTCAAGACCATTCTCTACGTCTGCGAATTTATTCCTGTTCTGCCCATAGGTTCATCAGAACCATTTCTTTTTTGTTTTTTTTTAGATTCTTTATATATGTTAGCATATGGTATTTTTTTCCCTTTCTGACTTACTTCACTCTGTATGACAGATGCTAGGTCCATCCACTTCACTACAGAAAACTCAGTTTTGTTTCATTTTATGGCTGAGTAATATTCCATTGTATATATGTCCCACGTCTTCTTTATCCGTTCATCTGTCAGTGGACACTTAGGTTCCTTCCATTTCCTGGCTATTGTAAATAGTGCTACAATGAGCATTGTGGAACATGACTCTTTTTGAATTATGGTTTTCTCAGGGTATATGCCCAGTAGTGGGATTGCTAGGTCGTATGGTAGTTCTATTTGTAGTTTTCTGAGGAACCTTCATACTGTTCTCCATAGTGGCTGTATCAATTTACATTCCCACCAACAGTGCAATAGGGTTCCCTTTTCTGCAGACCTTCTCCAGCATTTATTGTTTGTAGATTTTTTGATGATGGCCATTCTGACTGGTGTGAGGTGATACCTCACTGTAGTTTTGATTTGCATTTCTCTAATGATTAGTGATGTTGAGCATCCTTTCATGTGTTTGTTGGCAAACTGTATATCTTCTTTGGAGAAATGTCTATTTAGGTCTTCTGCCCATTTTTGGATTGGGTTGTTTGGTTTTTTGATATTGAGCTGCATGAGCTGCTTATAAATCTTGGAGAATAATCCTTTGTCAGTTGCTTCGTTTGCAAATATTTTCTCCGACTCTGAGGGTTGTCTTTTCGTCTTGTTTATGTTTTCCTTTGCTGTGCAAAAGCTTCTAAGTTTCATTAGGTCCCATTTGTTTATTTTTGTTTTTATTTCCATTTCTCTAGGAGGTGGGTCAAAAAGGATCTTGCTGTGGTTTATGTCATAGAATGTTCTGCATATGTTTTCCTCTAAGAGTTTTATAGTGTCTGGCCTTGCATTTAGGGCTTTAATCCATTTTGAGTTTATTTTTGTGCATGGTGTTAGGAAGTGTTCTAATTTCATTCTTTTACATAGGCTGTCCAGTTTTCCCAGCACCACTTTTTTTTTTTTTGCGGTACAAGGCCTCTCACTGTTGTGGCCTCTCTCATTGCGGAGCACAGGCTCCAGACGTGCAGGCTCAGTGGCCATGGCTCATGGGCCCAGCCGCTCAGCGGCAAGTGGGATCTTCCCGGACCGGGGCGTGAACCCGTGTCCCCTGCATTGGCAGGCGGACTCTCAACCACTGCGCCACCAGGGAAGCCCCCAGCACCACTTATTGAAGAAGTTGTTTTTTCTCCATTGTGTATTCTAGCCTCCTTTATCAAAAATGAGGTGACCATATGTGTGTGGGTTTATCTCTAGGCTTTCTATCCTGTTCCATTGATCTATATTTCTGTTTTTGTGCCAATGCCATACTGTCTTGATTACTGTTGCTTTGTAGTATAGTCTGACATCAGGGAGCCTGATTCCTCCAGCTCCGTTTTTCTTCCTCAAGATTGCTTTGGCTATTTGGGGTCTTTCGTGTTTCCATATAAATTGTGAAATTTTTTGTTCTAGTTCTGTGAAAAATGCCATTGGTAGTTTGATAGGTATTGCATTGAATCTGTAGATTGCTTTGGGTAGTATAGTCATTTTCACAATGTTGATTCCTCCAATCCAAGAACGTGGTATATCTCTCCATCTCTTTGTATCATCTTTAATTTCTTTCATCAGTGTCTTATAGTTTTCTACTTACAGGTCTTTTTTCTCCTTAAGTAGGTTTATTCCTAGGTATTTTATTCTTTTTGTTGCTGTGGTAAGTGGGAATGTGTCCTTATTTTCTCTTTCTGATTTTTCATTGTTAGTGTATAGAAATGCAAGAGATTTCTGTGCATTAGTTTTGTATCCTGCTGCTTTACCAGATTTATCAATTAGGTCTAGTAGTTTTCTGGTAGTGTCTTTAGGATTCACTATGTATAGTATCATGTCATCTGCAAACAGTGACAGTTTTACTTCTTCTTTTCTGATTTGTATTGCTTTTTTCTCTTTTTGTTCTCTGATTGCTGTGGCTAAAACTTCCAAAACTGTGTTGAATAATAGTACTGAGAGTGGACAACCTTGTCTTGTTCCTGATCTTAGAGGAAATGGTTTCAGTTTTTCACCATTGAGAACGATGTTGGCTGTGGGTTTGTCATATATGACCTTTAATAGGCTGGGTAAGTTCCCTCTTGCCTACTTTCTGGAGGGTTTTTATCATAAATGGGTGTTGAATTTTGTCAAAAGCCTTTTCTCCATCTATTGAGATGATCATATGTTTTTTCTTCTTCAGTTTGTTAATATGCTGTATCACATTGATTGATTTTCATATATTGAAGAATTCTTGCATTCCTGGGATAAACCCCACTTGATCATGGTGTAGGATCCTTTTAATATGCTGCTGGATTCTGTTTGCTAATATTTTGTTGAGGATTTTTGCATCTATGTTCATCAGTGATACTGGCCCCTAGTTTTCTTTCTTTGTGATGTCTTTGTCTGGTTTTGGTATCAGGGTGATGTGGCCTCATAGAATGAGTTTGGGAGTGTTCCTCCTTCTGCTATATTTTGGAAGATTTTGAGAAGGTTAGGTGGGAGGTATTCTCTAAATGTTTGATAGAATTCGCCTGTGAAGCCATCTAGTCCTGGGCTTTTGTTTGTTGGAAGACTTTTAATCACAGTCTCAATTTCAGTGCTTGTGATTGGTCTGTTCATGTGTTCTACTTCTTCCTGGTTCAGTCTCGGAACGCTGTGCTTTTCTAAGACTTTGTCCATTTCTTCCAGGTTGTCCATTTTATTGGCATATAATTGCTTGTAGTTATCTCTCATGTTCCTTTGTATTTCTGCAGTGTCAGTTGTTACTTCTCCTTTTTCATTTCTAATTCTGTTGATTTGAGTCTTCTCCCACTTTTTCTTGATGAGTCTGGCTAATGTTTTATCAATTTTATCTTCTCAAAGAACCAGCTTTTAGTTTTATTGATGTTTGCTATTGTTTTCTTCATTTCTTTTTCATTTACTTCTGATCTGATCTTTATGATTTCTTCCTTCTGCTAACTTTGGGGGTTTTTTTGTTCTTCTTTCTCTAATTGCTTTAGGTGTAAGGTTAGGTTTTTTATTTGAAATCTTTCTTGTTTCTTGAGGTAGGATTGTATTGCTATAAAATTCCCTCTTAGAACTGCTTTTGCTGCATCCCATAAGTTTTGGGTCATCATGTTTTCATTGTCATTTGTTTCTAGGTATTTTTTGATTTCCTCTTTGATTTCTTCAGTGATCTCTTGCTTATTTAGTAGCATATTGTTTAGTCTCCATGTGTTTGAATTTTTTAAAGATTTTCTCCTGTAATTGATATCTAGTGCCACAGTGTTCTGGTCAGAAAAGATACTTGATATGATTTCAATTTTCTTAAATTTACCAAGGCTTGATTTGTGACCCAGGATATGATACATCCTGGAGAATGGTCCATGAGCACTTGAGAAGAAAGTGTATTCTGTTGTTTTTGGATGGAATGTCCTATAAATATCTATTAAGCCCATCTTGTTTAATGTATCATTTAAAGCTTGTGTTTCCTATTTATTTTCATTTTGGATGATCTGTCCATTGGTGAAAATGGGGTGAAAAAGTCCCCTACTATGATTGTGTTACTGTTGATTTCCCCTTTTATGGCTGTTAGCATTTGCCTGATGTATTGAGGTGCTCCTATGTTGGGTGCATAAATATTTACAATTGTTATACCTTCTTTTTGGATTGACCCCTTGATCATTATGTAGTGTCCTTCTTTGTCTCTTTCAGTAGTCTTTATTTTAAAGTCTATTTTCTCTGATATGAGAATTGCTACTCCAGCTGTCTTTTGATATCCATTTGCATGGAATATCTTTTTCCATCCCCTCACTTTCAGTCTGTATGTGTCCCTAGGTCTGAAGTGTGTTTCTTGTAGACAGCATATATACTGGTCATGTTTTTGTATCCATTCAGCCAGTCTGTGTCTTTTGGTTGGAACATTTAATCCATTTACATTTAAGGTAATTATCAATATGTATGTTCCTATTCCCACTTTCTTAATTGCTTTGGGTTTGTTATTGCATGTCTTTTCCTTCTCTTGTGTTTCCTGCCTAGAGAAGTTCCTTTAGCATTTGTTGTAAAGCTGGTTTGGTGATGCTGAATTCTCTTAGCTTTTGCTTGTCTCTAAAGGTTTTAATTTCTCTGTTGAATCTGAATGAGATGCTTGCTGGGTAGAGTAATCTTGGTTGTAGGTTTTTCCATTTCATCACTTTATTATGTCCTGCCACTGCCTTCTGCCTTGCAGAGTTTCTGCTGAAAGATCAGCTCTTAACCTTATGGGCATTCCTTTGTATGTTATTTGTTGCTTTTCCCTTGCTGCTTTTAATATTTTTTCTTTGTATTTAATTTTTGATAGTTTGATTAATATGTGTCTTGGCGTGTTTCTCCTTGGATTTGTCCTGTATGTGACTCTGTGCTCCCTTGACTTGATTGACTATTTCCTTTCCCATCTTAGGGAAGTTTTCAACTATAAACTCTTCAAATATTTCCTCAGTCCCTTTCTTTTTCTCTTCTTCCTCTGGGACCCCTATAATTTGAATGTTGGTGCATTTAAAGTTTTCCCTTAGGTCTCTGAGACTGTCCTCAAGTCTTTTCATCTTTTTTTCTTTATTCTGCTCTGCAGTAGTTATTTCCACTATTTTATGTTCCAGGTCACTTATCCATTCTTCTGCCTCAGTTATTCTGCTATTGATTCCTTCTAGAGGATTTTTGATATCCTTTATTGCGTTGTTTATCATAGTCCTTTTTAAACGTTTCTTGTATTGTCTCCATCTATTTCCAAGATTATGGATCATCTTTACTCTCATTACTCTGAATTCTTTTCCAGGTAGGCTGCCTATTTCCTCTTCATTTGTTAGGTCTGGTGGGTTTTTACCTTGCTCCTTCGTCTGCTCTGTGTTTCTCTGTCTTCTCATTTTGCTTAACTTACTGTGTTTGGGGTCTCCTTTTCACAGGCTGCAGGTTCATAATTCCCATTGTTTTTGGTGTCTGCCCCCAGTGGCTATGGTTGGTTCAGTGGGTTGTGTAGGCATCCTGGTAGAGGGAACTGGTGCCTGTGCTCTGGTGGATGGGGCTGGATCTTGTCTTTTTGGTGGGTAGGACTGTGTCTGGTGGTGTGTTTTGGTGTGTCTGTGACCTTTTTATGTTTTTAGGCAGCCTCTCTGCTAATGGGTGGCCTTGTGTTCCTGTCTTGCTAGTTGTTTGGCATGGGGTGTCCAGCAGTGTAGCTTGCTGGTCGTTGAGTGGAGCTGCGTCTTAGCATTGAGATGGAGATCTCTGGGAGAGCTTTTGCTGTTTGATATAACATGGAGCTGGGAGGTCTCTGGTGGTCCAATATCCTGAAGTCGGCTCTCCCACCCCAGAGGCAAAGGCCTGGCACCTGGCCAGAACACAAAGACCCTATCAGCCACATGGCTCAGAAGAAAAAGGAGAAAGAGAGAAAGAGAGAAAAGGAGAAAGGGAGAGGGAGAGGGAAAGAAAGGAAAGAAAGAAGGAAGGAAGGAAGGAAGAAAGGAAGAAAGGAAAAATAGATAAAATAAAAATAATTATTTAAAATAAAAAAATTAAAAAGTAATAAAAAAAAGAAAGACGAGAGCAACCAAACCAAAAAACAAATCCACCAATGACAACAAGAGCTAAAAACTATACAAAAAACAAAACAAAACAACAAAACGGACAGACAGAACCCTAGGATAAATGGTAAAAGCAAAGCTATACAGACAAAATCACACAAAGGAGCATCCACATACACACTCACGAAAAGAAAAAAGGGAAAAAGAATATATATGTATATATATAAAAAAAGAGAACAACCAAATCAATAAAGAAATCTACGAATTATACTAAACTCTATATACTAAGTTAAGATAAACCTAAAACCGAAAACAAATTAGATGCAGAAAGAAACCCCAAAGTTTCTCCCCAAGTCCACCGTCTCAATTTTGGGATGATTTGTTGTCTATTCAGGTATTCCACGGATGCAGGTACATCAAGTTGATTGTGGAGCTTTAATCCGCTGCTCCTGAGGCTGCTGGGAGGGATTTCCCTTTCTCTTCTTTGTTCTCACAGCTCCTGGGGCTCAGCTTTGGATTTGGCTCCGCCTCTGCATGTAGGTCGCCTGAGGGCATCTGTTCTTCACTCAGACAGGATGGGGTTAAAGGAGCAGCTAATTAGGGGGCTGTGGCTCACTCAGGCCAGGGGGAGGGAGGGGTACGGAATGCGGGGTGAGCCTGTGGCAGCAGAGGCCGGCATGTCATTGCACCAGCCTGAGGCGCTCCGTGCATTCTCCTGGGGAAGTTGTCCCCGGATCACGGGACCCTGGCAGTAGCGGGCTGCACAGGTTCCCAGGAGGGGAGGTGTGGGTAGTGACCTGGGCTTGCACACAGGCTTCTTGGTGGCTACAGCAGCAGCCTTAGTGTTTCATGCCTGTCTCTGGGGTCCGGGCTGATAGCCGTGGCTCGCGCCTGTCTCTGGAGCTTGTTTAGGCGGTGCTCTGAATCCCCCTCTCCTTGCGCACCCCGAAGCAATGGTCTCTTACCTCTTAGGTAGTTCCAGACTTTTTCCTGGACTGTATCCTGGCTAGCTGTGGCACACTAGCCCCCTTCAGGCTGTGTTCACGCAGCCAACCCCAGGCCTCTCCCTGAGATCTTTCCTCTGAAGCCTGAGCCTCAGCACCCAGCCCCCACCCGTCCTGGCGGGTGAGCAGACAAGCCTCTCGGGCTGGTGAGTGCTGGTAGGCACCGATCCTCGTGCGGGAATCTCTCTGCTTTGCCCTCTGCACCCCCGTTGCTGTGCTCTCTTCCGTGGCTCCGAAGCTTTCCCCCTCCACCACCCGCAGCCTCCGCTCGCGAAGGGGCTTCCTAGTGTGTGGAAACCTTCCCTCCTTCACAGCTCCCTTCCAGAGGTGCAGGTCCTGTCCCTATTCTTTTGTCTCTGTGTTTTCTTTTTTCTTCTGCCCTACCCAGGTACATGGGGGAGTTTCTTGCCTCTTGGGAAGTCTGAGGTCTTCTGCCACGGTTCAGTAGGTGTTCTGTAGGAGTTGTTCCACATGTAGATGTATTTCTGATGTATTTGTGGGGAGGAAGGTGATCTCCACATCTTACTCCTCAGCCATCTTGAAGGTCTCCTGTATTTTTCAAATTTTCTATGATAAACACTTATTAAGTTTATGATCATAGCAGTGCCATAAATTTTACCTTTTCAATTTTTTCTTCCTATTTTTTACGAAGAAATTTGTTAACTAAGTCTTGAGGGTTAACAAGATGTTAATGATTGATGTTTGACTAAGAGACTAATTCTGTTAAAAAATTTATTATCTTTCACACACCATCAGGCAATTTGCTGAATGCAAATGAGAAAGATTTTTATTATTTAATAAGTCTGCCCTCTCCTGGCAATGCGTTAGCAGTTCCAATTACTTTATTCATTTTAAAGTCAAAGACTTTTTTTCAATGTAAATTCAAATTATACTCCTTCCCTTCAATCTCCTTTTCTTAATCTGTCTAAGTTAAGAATGCTGTCATTTCTTTTACCTGCATATAACAGCAGATGTGCAAGAGCTAATTAATTCTTTGGCTGGAGGGAATTGCCACACCCAAAGAGCATCTGTCCAGCCCTCCAATTCCTTTGAGGCATACTTTGCCACACACGTGGAGAGTTTGTGCTGATAGTCCTTGCAGACTAGGGTTGGAGTTTTCCCAGGGCAGCTTGATGGATAGGGCAAGAGAGTAGAAGGGGCAAGGGAGTGATTATGAAGTACATCACAGAAACCCACCTGGGGACGTAAAAAGTGAGGATATGATAGGGATGATGGAAAGTAACAAATTGTGGGCCAAAGAATTGTTGATGTGGGCATAGTAGAGTATGTGAGTTGGTAAGATAGGAGGTGGACATCGAAGAATGTGGTGTTAAGGAAAGAAATTCCAGACTGGTGTAGTATTGGTTGATAAGGTCCAAGATGTAACTAAGGATAGCAGTGAGAGGCCAGGCAATGGATGAGTAATCTACATGGATGATGAAGTCACCAAGACTCTTTTCAAGATGATGAGAGAAGTGGTGGGAGAAAAAGAGTCACCAAGTTCTAAACTGTTCAATGAATGAGGATACCAATAACGAGGTGGGTCTAATGATACATCCTTCAATGAAGCTGAGTTGTTTGTCTTTGTTTTGGAGTAGGAATTAGGGAGTGGGGAGGAGAAATGATATGGAGGCAGCAAAGGGGATCAAGGAGGACATTACCCTGTGAGATAAAACATAACTTATAACTCACATAACTCTAGAGACTCACCTTGGAGACTTAAAGCTGGCAACTTTTCTCCTTAACTCTCATTCTTACTTTTTACCTTTCCAGTCTACCTAGTTTATAGCTTGGCTTCTCCCTCTTGATTCTAGATTCTCCTGTTGGCAAGGCCCCTCAGTGTTTGCCCAGTAAAAATGCTTAATGAATGTCAGTTAAAGAACTCATTTGATTAAAATGTGCTTAGGGAGCTTTCAGGATTTTGGTTTTCTACAAATTGGGAAACGAACTCTCTTTGGAAATCTATTCCCTCAGAACCTCAGATGGCCTCATCAAATCCCTCTGGGCTTTGAGTCTTTTAGTAGTTTTGGCTTGAATTCCTTATGTAGGCACTTACCTTTCCATCAGCATTTCTTTTCCTAAAATGACTTGTCTCATGTACCCTCCACCATTACTTGGTCTCTGGTATCCCTCAGGGGAAGGTCAGATCCCCTCCACACATGCAGGCTCACTTGTCTTCTGAAATGCACATGCGTGGTAATGTGTAACAGGCCTCTCTTGAATGGGATCTGGTTTTGTGTCCTGGCTCACCTAACTGAGATCTGTAGAAACTTATTAACATATGAAGAAATTAAGGATCAAAAAGATTGAAAAACTGGCCCAAGATCTTAGAACCCAATAAGTATTAAAAACCAGGTGATGAGATTATAAAATTTGGGCTTTCTCTGTTACCCCCAAATACTTCTCACATGTTTTCTATCAGTTGCTTTTGGGGGGGCACTTTTAATTCTAACAAAGTATCTAAGTGTGGGCCTCAAATTATTATTTCTATTATTTTTCTTTTCTTTTTTTTTTTTTTTTTTGCGGTATGCGGGCCTCTCACTGTGGTGGCCTCTCCCGTTGCGGAGCACAGGCTCCGGACGCACAGGCTCAGCAGCCATGGCTCATGGGCCCAGCCGCTCCGCGGCATGTGGGATCTTCCCGGACCGGGGCACGAACCCATGTCTCCTGCATCAGCGGGCGGACTCTCAACCACTGCGCCACCAGGGAAGCCCTATTTCTTTTATTTTTCAACTCAAATGGAACCTATATAAGAATGACAGTAACAAATCCACCCCTATGCATCAGTAACCTGCACATCTTCCTGTTAATAGAATGTGTCTTTAAATTGCATGACCACTGTTTTATATTGGGTCAGCCCCTAATGTTATTTCTGTCATAAACAATGGTCCAGATGCTCAGTGTTTGGGAGGAAACACCTTTCCTGCATAGCCTGGTCATGTGATGATGGGCGATTAGGATAACTGTGACTTCATTGCAATCATGAATTAGGCAACCAGGAGATCACATGTGGGGCATAGGGTGATCTGCCTAACACAAGCCATTTTCCATAAGCTACTCCTCTGTAGGAATCAGGGGTTTTCAAGTCATAAAGCTATATACAGTATGTCATGGTTCTGCCCAATGGGCAAGGAAAAGGGGCGACTCATTTAAAGTAGAAAGTGCATGAGACTTGGAATCAAATGTGGGTTAGAATCCTGGCCCTGAAAGTTTCTGCCTGTGGATCACCTCATCTTTCTTAGTGTCAGAGTTCTCAACAATAAAACATGATTCTGATATCCCTTTCTTAGGTCAATAGTGAAAAACATATGGAGTGCCCATATATAGGTTCTAAAAGTATTACTTTGTATAAAAGGTTTTCTAGAGGATTGAAATCTTAGTATTTGTTTCAGAAGTGACTTGGTACAAATAACATTTTAAATTATAACTTCCTTTCAGTGCAATATTTTTAATATATTAAAGCCAGGACTGTGACATGGCTATTTGAATGAAGTTGTTTTTCCTTATGTTTTACATGTTTTGTGGGTTTCTAGATGTTGGGTTCAGTTTTTTTTCAACATAGAAAAGCAGTGATATTCCTGATATGGTTTTGTGTATCTTAACACAGTAGACAAGAACAGATATTTGGTGAAAGTTAGTGTTCTTAAGAAATCAGAGTATAATTGAACGTTGCTTTCTTACTATTACACAACAATAAGAACTCACAAAATGTACAAAGGACTTTCAGGTCAATTATCTTCTTAGAACTAAATCCTCAACACTCCTGAGAACTAGGAGGATTAGCGTTTGCTCTTGACCTTAATCTTGATCTGATATTTGAGATATCAGCCTCTAATTAAAATGTATTTATCTTTACACAAATTCATCTAAAAATATAATTCTTGGCCTATTTTATAGACAAAACGGATCACATGTATTATCTTCATTGTAATTCTCAAATTCTCCTTGCTAATTTTCAACTTTTCAACCTCTACATACACATCTGTAAATCTTGTCCATCAACTCAAAATAATAGTGTTTATGCTGCTTGGAGTGGGCTGTGCGTTTAGAGGGAAAGCTAACTAGTGCCCTTTCATCCTCTGCGATGCCACCTAACAACTGTCAAAATAATAGTATCCTAGGCCTGTGAGATCCAAAGGCAAGTCTTGGTTTTGTGAAAGGGGAAATACAACGAAAAGAAAACAAGCTGTGGAATTCACCTGAGCCAAGCAGCGCTCCATCCTGTTTATTATTTGCAGAGAGCTGGTGTTATTTCAGCCATGTTGTCATTTTGAATATGCTACTGCAGTACTGCTGTAGCCATTGAAATTCCTGCCATTACTGTGAGACTTATCATTGTAACCCCATGTTCCAGGGATGGGCTTTCTGGCCATTGCTACTGACATATATGCAGGGGATGAAAAAGAGCCTCCAAATTAGCTCTGTGTGTGTGTGTGTGTGTGTGTGTGTGTGTGTGTGTGTGTGTATATGCATGTGTGCGTGCTTACGTGTGCATGTGTGGTTGGTTAGAGGGGAGGAGGGGCCACAATATTAGTTACTTAGTTTCAGGTAATCAGTTTCATAGTCTCAATGTTGGAGGAATGTTTAAATGCCATCAAGACTAGTCAACCCTTATTCATCAGTTTTGGCCTCAAAATATTATACAAACTATAAATTCACTTCTTAAAATTACAAAATACATATAAGCAAAATGGAAACAACAACAACTATAATTTCACCACTCATGGATAAGTATAGTTAGGAATTAGGTACATAACTGTCCAGAGTCTTTTCTGTGGATTAGATTGTACTATACCTCACTATTTACTTAACAATATATTGATAAGTATATAAAATACATAGCTACATCTAATTTTTATAGTGTTCCATTGTCTAGGTTTACCATACGTTTTGTAACTAATCCTCTATTGTTGGATTTTAGTTTCTCTTTTTTTGCTATTATAAATTATGTGAAATGAAAATCCTTGTACATACATCCTTTCACACCCAACTGATCCTTGAAAACTTCCAGTATTGGGAAACTGCCTATTGCCATTGACCTACCCACAGCAGATCTCACTAGGGTATGGGTTCTAGAAATGCGACCCTTAACTGAATCTGCATGATATAGGGTCTCTGGAGCATGGTCCCTGTCACAGTGTGTTCCCATGGTTCTTCTGTTCTCTTCATATTCTCTAATGTCACCAATTACATACTTCCAGTAATGGCTTCCTCCATTAGACTGTGGTTGCTCAGTCTTCCCAGGCTATAGGACTATTTATGATGTCAACAGTGTCACACATTGTCAAAGGTCTTCTATCTCTAATTCACAAGTTGTCATCTTTTCCCCAACCAACTATTTTATTGCTTTATCAATGATTATGTCCATGTTAGTGAAAATGAAAAGCAATTAAGAAAAACCCGAGTTACAAGTACAGACTTAACTGTGTAACAAAGGGCACTAAGCCACTGATGGGTAAATACTCCCAGGAGGTAGCAGGCTGAACAGAGAGCCTCTGAGAGCTTCTCTGAACATTTACAAGATGCCCTGCTTAGGAAGTCAGAGGGCAAGTTCTTGAGTGAGAGCTAGGAAATGTAAGGAGTCTCTGTAGCTGGGCCATCTGTCAGGGCTGTAGTGGAGGTAAGATTCTGAATATCTGGCAGGACAGTAGACTGCTCTGTATTTTCTGTCTAAGCTCACCCTGACCAATTTCTAGCATACAGGAGTAGGTCCAAGCAAATCCCTTCTCTGGGGCAAACCGAGTGACTTTGGCTGATCTAGGCAGTAAGGCATGGAGAGGAAAGCAGGAACTTCATCAATCAGCATGTAGTCCAGGCAAGCCAGCTAAAGCCCTCCTGATTATCTGCTAATCTTCACCCTTGGTTTCTTCTCCCATTTTCTTGAAGGAGTCTTAAGATGTGGAAAATTTTGCAATTTAATAACAACCAACAGGAAAAATTAACCTGGAAAATCCAGATCTATTCTTAGATAGTTTTTGTGTTCCACTGTGGATCAAAATTGCCTGAGTGTGTGCATGTGGGCACACACACACATACAGAGGCATAAAAAGTGGCCATGGTAGATAAATCACTCATGTTGCAGAGCACACTCAGTTCAAGGTTGGGGGTATAGTTCCCTTTGATACAACCTGCTTGATAGCTCTTGTTGGCTGAAAGCATGAAACAGCACCTAGAGCATGTACACACAGGGCACTGTTAGATAATTACATATATATTCATTTATTTTAGAAAATATTTTAGAGACAGAAAGTTTTATTGGATTGGTACTGTTTAGGAATAATGTAAAATGGACTGGAGTATATTATGTTAAAGCTGTCCTCCGGCACTAATTGGCCTTAGTTCTCTCCTCTTGGCATTGCTTAGAATATGTCTCTATGATTGATTGTCAGAGATTAGAAATGGTTCCTGGGTCTTCTCTTATAGTGAGGTAATAGCTGTGTTTTAGTTTCAGTCAATACTGTATTTCAAGTGTCATATGTAAATGTGTAGTTCTGTACCTCCTGGTTTTGAGAAGGGCAGTAGATGATCGACACAGAGGGCACTGACAGTCTGAAGTGGTGAGTGTGGAGGTGAGAAGTGGTGCAGAAAGGGAAATAAAGAAGGAAGGCAATTGACAAAAGGGAAATATCCTGGACTGGGGCCCTGTCCTGTCTTTTCAGTTCAGCTACTCCTGGAATGGTCCAAAGAAGAAAGAAGCCAAGGCATCCACCATTTGGTGTCATACCTGGACAGCCCAGCCTCTCTCATTACATGAAGTTTCCATACACAGGTGTGTTACAAAGCCTACAAGTCAAAATCAGTAGCTAAAATGAGAGACTCAGCAGTAAAAATGATAGTATCGGTGGATCGAAACTTCATTTTGTAGATGAGAAATCTGAAACACAGAGAGGGGATGGGATGCGAGGCCACTCAGTGAAGTGAGTGCAGAACTCAGCTCTCCTGTTTTCCAGGTTGATGTCCTTCTCCAAGTGACATTTTGGGAACATTGTGAAGTGAAGCGGTTTAGGTTAGCAGCTACATTTGGTGACCGGTGTTCTCTAAAAACCGTCCTAAACAAGAAACTACTTAGATAATTGCACAGAAGATATTTGGCACATTGGAATTCCTTTATTCTGAAAAACTACACATTTTTCTTTTCTGGTTTTGCCAATTAGATTTATGGTTTGGCTATTGGTCTAGCAGGCAACAAGATGTATGGTTGTTTTGCTAGGTTGCTAAATACCTTTCTTCACTCTCTTCTGAAGAGAATTTTCTGCTATTCCTCTGTGGAATATTTTTGTCATTTGTTACAAAAAGCAGGCACGCAAAATCATAGAATCACAAGCAAACCTCCCTGGTCCCATCAACATTTGAGTAGTAGTGCCCTTATACTTCCATAAACAATGGTTTACCAGGGGATTTTGATGCTGCTCCTGTTATGCTCTGGGAAATGGTTCTTATGATTCCTATTTCGGGGCTATGGAAACTGAGGCTCAGGAAGGGAATTTATGTGTTCTGAGCATTTGTGCAGATTCTCTGTAACTCAAGTTTCAGAGAGGCAGCAAGAGGAACAAGGGTCTCCATTTATCCCACCTACTACATTCCCATTTGGAGCCCCTCATGTTGGGCCCATCCAGAATTACATCCAGTCCTTCCTTTATCTCCTTTCAGTTTAGCAAACCTAATCATTTCAGCTTCCCATATGCTCAACATTAGTTGTCCAGATGAGCTGAGAGCGTAGGTCATTGCAAGGCTTGATCAAACCTCATTTCACATTTTCTCAAAATGTAGGCAGTTAACTAGGGCCTTGGCATTCTTTGGTTGTATCAGCTATTTGAAGAGTTTATTTTCTTGGTTGGTTGTACTTTCCCCCTTAGTATTTGAATTGAATTTATCTCCCATTTTATTCCTATTTTATTATACTTTCATTGCTCTGCCATTAAAAAAAATAAAACCATGCTTGAATCAGTTTTTAACACATGGTGTCTGAGGTTGGAAGACATGATTTTGTTTCCCAGTTCTTCCTCTCTCCAGATTTGTGACATTGGCTAAGTCTAGTCCCCACTTTGGGCTTTAATTTCTTCACCTGTAATATTAGGGTTTTGGACTAGGTGACCTTTAAGGGCTCTTTCTGGTCTGAAATGCTCTGCTTGCATATTTCTTTCTTTTTTTAAATCAATATTGACTTTCTAAACTAAAGTTGATGGTCAGGACTTTTGGTCTAGGACTTTTTTTTAGCAGAATTTGATTATTTTGTTTTAGATTGAAGGATATGGGAACCAGGCAGGTCTGGCCAGGATGGCCTCAGTTTGGGATAATCTCTATATGGTATCTGGGTTTCTAAGAAATTGTCCAGGCAAAGCCCTCTCAGCTCCAGATCCCTGAAGACACTGTGTCAGTTGCTGTAGTCTCCTGCACTGCTCAGTGTCATGATTTGACAGGCTGGGGATATGGATGCTTTCAAAGTATGACAAAACTTGGGAAGGGGAAGCTGGGGATGAAGTGAGAGAGTAGCACTGATGTACATACACTACCAAATGTAAAATGGATGGCTAGTGGGAAGCTGCTGCATAGCACAGGGAGATCAGCTCGGTGCTTTGTGACCACCTAGAAGGGTGGGATAGGGAGGGTGGGAGGGAAGCTCAAGAGGGAGGGGATATGGGTCTATATGTATATATATAGCTGATTCACTTTGTTGTACAGTAGAAACTAACACAACATTGTAAAGCAGTTATACTCCAATAAAGATATTAAAACAAAAAACAAAGTATCACAAAACTCTTAGCAAACTGTTAACAGGTAGAATTGCAGAATTTTTATTTGGTTATTTCTTTAAAAAAAACATACTTTACCGCTTCATTGATTATGAACTCTGTGAGGTGAAACTTCATATCCTCATTTTATACAGAGAATGTTTCTGAGGTCCAGAGAATGGGTAAGTGAGAAAGCTGTGATGGCCTAACTCCATCTCTCTTTCTCCATTTGAAACCTGCCATTTTAGGTTAAGTTTGTGAAGTTAATCTAACACTGTGCCAAGACTTTGAGTCACAAAGGTGCCTTCCCCTGTGTTAGAGTCAGAGACAGAATTCAAGTTAAAACTCTATTAACCTGAGAAGTGGCACTACTCTTCTCAAATAATCTTGCTTCACACCAGGCTCCATTTGGGGGAAGCCAGTTGGCCTCAGGTGCCATGAGGCCATTTGGCCATTGCCCCAGAGAATAATATCCAAACTCCATAGCCTGGCATTCAAGGCTGTTCAAACTTGAGTTACAACCTATTTACCTTAATCATGTTTAAGCCTGGCTGGCTCATGGTTCTAAGCCATTCTAGCCTATTCTTGATCTGCTATGATTTACTCTAGTATAAAGCTGACACTTGACTCCATCTCCAGTAACTATCCCTATCCCACCCTAACATTTTAGACTCAGTGTGAATACTTGGTATCCCCAGTTTATCTCAAGGATGTGGCCTGGAGCTTCCTTCATGTTCTTTAGCTTCTTTCCCAGAGAAAGATACCTTTATCTGCCTTTTGGAACTCACCTTCTGGTTCCAAGTTGCTTGGCTGGCGTTCTAGAGTACCTACTGGGGTGGCCCAGAAGTAGGGAATTCAGGACAAACATTGTAGATTCCCTGGGTGCTTCCTCTGTGCCAAGCTTGGGCTAAGCTGGGGATACAGAGATGGATTAGACACTCTTCTGCCCTAAAGGAACCTAGGACCTGGTGGAGAATAAAACTGTCTAAATAAATAAGGGTAGTAATATGTTGTGGGTGCTAAGAGAGAAATCCATATGGAGTGAGTGAGGAGTATAGGGAAGGGGCAAGTCAGTTGTGCCAGGGTTGTGGAGATGGTTGAGGAAAGCTTTAGAGATGAGGTTCTGTGTCCCCAGGGACATCCCACGTGAGGAAGGACTGCTTCATACAGAACCAAATTTCCTTCCTGGGACCAGGGAATAGATTCTCTAGGAAAGTGAAGTCACTGGTTTGTTAATTAGGCCTTTGCAGACAGAGTAATGTGGGAATAAGATCAGAGTCTCTTGGATGGAAATCTTGGCATGTGGGATGCAGAGTGCTCCATGGCCAGCCAGCCTGGCTGTGGGTCTAATTAGGTCTTCTTCAGAGAGGGGAAATTCCCAGCAGCGGCTGCAGTGGAAATGCTAAATGTGGAAGGCTGACAGAACAAGACTTGTTTTATCTGACTGAAATGAGGGGGAAGTGGCTCTTGATGTGACCTTTCTTCCATGTAGGGTTGTCTTTTAGACTTGGAAAAACTGGCTCAGAAGCAAAATGCCAAGTGAAATGATAAGTCCAGAACATCAGTGGATAGTAGTTTCCCCAAGACTGTTCTTCTTCATGTGTGTTATCTGAGAAAGGCACGTTCAGGTGTCTGCCCAGCCCCCCTCCCCACTTCACATGCAGGGGGTGTTGAGTTGCCTGGCTCTCTGAGAGGGGTGTTTCACCGGACACACTTTTCCATGGTGACGTTGGTGGCAGGGCCCAGTGTCTCTGCAGGAAGTGGAGTGGTGAGAGGAATGGAAAAGAACAATGTTTTCCAGCAGGACCATTACCTTATGGAAACTGTGACACTGATTTGCAAATATCTCTTTTCTCTGACTACCTAGGGGTTTTATTAACATCAGACACCATGATGTTTATGATTCAGAGTTGATGAAATAAAGCTATCGTCAATTAAAATGTACACAAGTTAATCTCAGGATCATACTGTTGAGTGAAAAATAAAAGGCATGGAAGAATACAGACAGTATGATTTTATATAAAGGTAAAAAAATAAACTAAATATGTTTGTGTGTTATAAAGATGCAAACATGTGTACAACTATAAAATTAAGCAAGAAAATGAAAAACACAAAATTAGAGAAGGTGATTACTAATTTTGAGAGAGAGGGAATGTTTGGGATGGGGTGGGGCACCCACAGAGAATTTCAAATTAATAATAATATTCTTTTTAAGATAAAGAGCAGTGAGAACAGAGGTGTTCATTGTTTGGTAACTCTTTATATGTTACATATATTTTATGAATATTATGAATATTTACCATATTTCGTTAAACAATTAAACTGAACTCTTCTAACTAACAGGAGTGGGTAGAATGTGTATGGGGAGAGAGGTAAGTGTGTGGCTTATACCCATACATTTGAAGGAAGGACACTTTATTGGTTGCCAGCTTACTGTGAGTCAGCATGACCATGGCTTTCTTTATATAAGCAATTGCTGTATACTTTGAAAAAAACCCTATGTGTAGGGACTTCCCTGGTGGCGCAGTGGTTAAGAATTCACCTGCCACTGCAGGGGACAAAGCTTCCATCCCTGGTCCGGGAAGATCCCGCATGCCGCAGAGCAACTAAGCTTGTGCGCCATAACTACTGAGCCTGTGCTCTAGAGTCCACGAGCCACAATTACTGAGCCCATGTGTCACAACTACTGAAGCCTGTGCGCCTAGAGCCCATGCTCTGCAACAAGAGAAGCCACTGCAATGAGAAGCCTGCGCACAGCAAGGAAGAGTAGCCCCCGCTCACCACAAGTAGAGAAAGCCCACATGCAGCAATGAAGACCCAACACGTCCAAAAAAATAAAAAAACCAAACCCGTGTGTAAAATCTGAACCCAGGTACCCCTCTTGAATCAAAAGGTTTTTCTCTCCCTGACGTGGGAAGTAGGAATGAAATAATATAAGGTAAAAAAAAAAGGGCAAGGTACAAAACTATGCACAGAGTTTCATTCTGATATTGTTTATGTGCACATGTTAAAAAGGCTTGGAAAGCGTCTCTTAAAGTATTTAAAAGGAGCTATTTCTTGAATATCTTTTCAGGAGAGAAGATGGATTTTACAAGCAGCTGTCCTGTTGGTCTATTTCATTTCCCCCCATTTCTGGTTTGGTGAGTCCATCCTCTCCACCATTTTGTGCTGCCCAATGGGAGCACTGCTTTCTTTTCTTTGTGTTTTAATTGTCTATGGAAGATTCTCCTTTCTGCTTTCCAAAAATGATGAAAATTTAATTTGGTCTCTGGAGTGTGTTAGTGAATTCAGGAGCCAGGAGACCAGCCTAGGAGTAAGGAAATATGCAGGCTGGACAGAGGATTGTCATGGGAAATCCAGTATGTATGGTCCTGGCAAGCACAGCATAGGCCAATAGTAGCTCGCTTCCCACCTATTCCCTCTTTCTTTTTCAGTCTACTCCACTGTCCCAGGTTAGGTTTCCTGTGTAGCAGACTGAGACTTAGATTAGTGTACTGGAGATGTATTAGGGACCAACATCTGGGGAAGGGAAGGGAAGAGGGGGATATGAGAGATGGGAGGGAAGGGAGAGAAGGAAGCAGGATTGGGTGGAGGGAGAACTCAGGCTGGAATGTAGTCTCAGTGGAAACCTCAGCAGACCCTGCAGGGAATCATGAAGATGAGATAATAACCCTTCAGAGCTGTTCAAAGTTAGGGTGAGAGGGCTGGACCTTTATACCTGATGTCAATCAGACACTGGATGCGGGCCACCTCAGGAAATGGGCATGACCTTGGATGAGGGGTCTCTCCAGCTGAGGCAATCCCCAAGGTGGGCATCAACAGCAGTCCCAGCAACTTCATCCCAAGTCCTTCATTCTTGAAGTGGGATCTGGGTGGCATGTTATACCATACCTGCAATCAGATTATTTTTTTGTTAAAACATGAATTTAATAATGTAACCTGCTGCTGAAAATTCTTCTGTGGCTCTCCATTGCCCACAGGAAAAGGACCAGACCCTCACCTTGGCGTCTCATGGCTTTTTGCACTCTGATCCCAATTCTTTCTTTCTGACAGTATTCCCCACCCTTGTCCATAACCTAAGAAAAACACACCATGTTCCAGTTACATCAGCATTTTCACATGCTGAATGTACACCTTTATATACCCTGTTTCCTCTGTCTGAATATCTTTACTCTCTCAAATTCTTACTCAGTCTTCAAAGCTAAGCTCAAATGTCCCTTTGTCTGGAAGGTCTCCAGGCAGTCTTTCCTTTCTGTGGGTTTTCATATACCATTTTCCTTCTCTACTCACATTATTTTCTCTTTCTTTTCTTTTCTTCTCTCCTCTCCTTACTTCTGCTTCTTCTCCTTGTTCCTGCACAACTCTTCCCCCATTTTCTCTGATTTCTCTAAAGTTCATTATGCAGGCCTTTACTGTGTCACTTATTCCGATATGCTCTAATTATTTGACTAAGAATAGCTGGCATATCAACATCAGTGTCACAGGGCCTCTTGCTTTATTAGGCGAGTTATGCAGCTTTTCTTAGAAATAGTATCAGAGTTGTTCCCAGTACCTTCCACCTCAAGTAAGAGGCAGCTTATTCGTAGTTATTTGTTTTCGTATCTGACTCCTCCAGTAGAGTGAGAGCGATTTAAGGCCAGGGAGTCTGCCTGTCATCAGGTGTACCCTATGCCTAGCAAAGCCCTGTTGTAAGGGGTGGCTGCATTCAGTGTCTGCTGAATGAATGAATATTGCTACATATGCCTTGCTTTTCATTAGAGAAAAGGGTTGATGCTGAAATGAAAGTGAGTTCCTTTGTTAAAGAATCAGAAAAAGGATGATAATAAATGACCACATTCCTTTCTAATATGCTCAGCTTTTTATTGCTGGGTTGATGTCACTCATGAGTTAATTTGTGTGATAAATGATCTGTTGCAAATGTAGACGTTCACTTATTCCCATTTGTCCCTTATACACATTGGTAGTGGACGCTGATTGAGGTCCTACCATGTGCCAGGCTCTGCATTCATAATTTCTAATCCTCAGAATAATCCTACTAGATAGATATTGGTACACCCATTTTGCAGGTGAAGCAAATGAGGCTCAGAAAGGTTCAGCTAAGTTGTCTGAGATGATACACTTTCCAGTGACCAGAATTTGAACCAGGGCAACCTGATTCCAGAGATCTCCCACTTCTTATTACTTCCTACTGCTGAAATTCAGTGTACTGATACCATTAGTGCATATAGGCGATAAGAAGTACTTACCTGTTAGAGGTGGAAGTCTTTTTCGAGAGCAATTCTGCTATCTTTTCAAAGAAAGGCCACATAGTTCATATGTTAAAATGAAGCGCTGCTACCTTGATGTTGACATTCTGTCTAGAAGTGGGCAAATTAAATTTTGTCTGTGTGTAATTTCTTCAACTGAATTAGTGAGAGAGTGGGTGAGAGTCATTATGAAAAAGAGTAATCTTAAAATACTCTGAAATATAATGAAACAATTCTACATTATCATTATATATTATTATTACCAGGAAAATGCTGCTGCTAATAGCTTATCATCATAGAGATTTCTCCATGCCAGGCACTATGCCAGGTGCTTTCTATGCATCATCCCATTTAATCCCCACAGCAACCCATGACGTAAATGTGATTATCATAGGTACCCTGTGACCTAGCACTCTTCCTCTTAGGTATTTACATGAGAGAAATGAAAATAATAGTCCACAAACATACTTGCATAAGAATGTTAATAGTACTTTCATTCATCAGATGTCTGTTAATAGGAGACGAGATAAACAAACTGTGGCATGTTGGCATATTACTCAGCAACAAAAAGGAAGTACCATTGATATATGCAACAGCATAGGTGAATCTCAAAACCATTATGCTGAATGGCGAGTATATAGTTTCACAAAAGTACATGCTATGTTGTTCCATTTAAATGAAGTTTTAGAACAGGCTTCTGTTGGTGGAAAAACATCAGGACAATGGTTACCTTTGGGATGTAAGCTTGAAGAAGGCATAAGGAAATTTTCTGGGGTGATGGAAATGTTCTATGTCATGAATAGGGGCTTAGGTTATGCAGGGACATGCATTTGTCAGAACTCATCGAAGGGTATTTAAGGTTGTGCAATTCGTTGTGTGTAAATTTTACCTAAAACATTGCAAACAAATATTGAACTCTGGTTAATCATATGCCCAAATATTTAGAGGTAAAATGTACTGATGTCTGTAACTTTTCTTGAAATGCATCAGAAATAAAATGGTTTGATGGTTAGAGAGAGATGGTTAGATGGCTAGATATGTGATAAAGCTAGTATAGTAAATTCCAGTATAGGATCTAGTTGGTGGATATCATGGGTATTCATGATGAATTTCTTTCAACTTTTATATATGTTTGAAATATTTCATTAAAAATGTTGGAAAATGAAATAATAGATATCCAAAGAGGGAGGGTAATTAGAATAAACTAGAAAAAAGTACCCTGTTTAGTCCTTTTTCTGATACAAAATAAGCGCTTTCACCCAACAAAGCTCAGAGGACTCTCTCTTGCCTCCACACTGGAGTCAGAACTCCATCACCTTCCAGCGTTTCACTTCTTGGTCCTGCCTGATGTTCAGTTCATCTCCTGCCACTCCCTGACAAATCTCACTCATTAGCCCCTTGAGATGACTTCTTCCTCCCTGCATTCTCCATGTACTTTTAGGCCTCTGTGCCTTCACCTGATACAGTTTCCTGTGCTTGGAAGGTCTCCATCCCTGTAAAATCTATACTTATTGTTATGGATCCAGCTCACATGTCCCTTATTGCCAATTTCTATTATAGTGCTGATCATATTAAGGTTGTTTCCTTCTATTTCCCCCTCAGGACTTAGAGGCCTTTGAGGACGGACAGAGTCAATGTCTTAGCTATGTCTTCTATGCTTAGGGCCTGGCTTGGAGCTCGGTGCAGAAAGCAAATTCAAGAAATATTGGCACAGGCAGCAAGAACAAGAAGTGTTGGGTAGGTGAAATAGAATAGACCTGACATTGACAAATCCCTGCACCATTCATTTGCCACTTTGGTCTCAGATCCGTTTCTTGCTCTTTCTTTGCTCCATTCTGTGTTATAGGGAGCTGACCCCTGCAAACAACATTTCCCAGGAACCGTTACCAGCTGGCTTCTGGTTAGATTCAGTCACTGTGAGGCACTGGTGAGAGATTAGAGGGAAGAGAAGGGAGGAAGCCAGGGTATTTCTCTCCTCCTCTCTCTACTTAGGAAAGTGTCCCTTTCCTAAGGACAGTGACCAAGTCTCCTGTACAGTTCTGTCTGCCATCGAGTAAACTGTCCCTTTGTGGTCCCTCCTTCTGCCAGGCAGCTCTGCCATGGTTCCAGCTGCCTTTTGGTGACGTCAGCTCCTGGGCTCTGGTGACACCACACACTCCCTTTATTCCTCCAGCCCTGGGGATGGTGGTAGCTTTTAGCTCTTCATAGTCTCTGATTTGACTTTCCATTCTGTACTTGGCTTTTAGGCTCCTCTGAAACCTTTGTGGCTAATTTCTTATGTAGCTAGCTTGAGCTTTATTTTCCTGAGTAGAGCCTCACTTATATAGTCCCATACTTTGTACCTCAGTTTCTGCATTTTTAAAATGAGATGATTGAGATATAAGATCACCAATTTCCTCCTTGCTAAAATTTCAGTTGAAGGAAGATATGCTTTAGCAAGCCATCCACACTGGCCCATTTTGAATTTCAAACAGAAAGAAAAAGTACTCCAAACATTTCCACTTAGTACCTTTTGTCCTTCCTGATACAGTATCCGTTTTGTTCAGCCAAGGCTCATCAACAGGGGAGAGAGGTGAGATTCCACCTGGAGTCCTGCCTGGCTTGGTGATTGAATGTTGCCTATTATTTGCCAATGTCAAAGGTACCAGCACTGATTATATAGTGGCCAGAGGTCAGTGAGAAGCAGCAGGAGCTGGTGTGGCAATGAGGAGGGAGGGACCTGGGATCAGTGCTGACCCCAGCCACTGCCAGCTCTGGCACATCTCTGAAGACAGCAAAGACCTCAGAGTTAGTGTGAGGATGGAAAGAAACTTGGAGAGGACGAGCTACTTCTCTGCTGGGACCTGCTAGTTCATGGTCATCAATTATCAGCTAACATTTTACCTACCCATCTTCTAACTTCCAAGTCTAGCATTTTCCACCTTATCAGGCTCTGTATTGTATAAAGCATTATTTTATGTTTGAAAAGAAAGACAAAAATGAATAATATCTAATCCTTTCCCTCCAGGAACTCTCAATCAAGTAGGGGATATAGATACACATGTATGACTCTCATTCATAAAAATAATGCTAACATAGCGCAAATAACATGTTTGGGGAATACCATGAAGAAGTAGTTATCCTGAGAGGAGTGTTTTGGAAGGAATTGATGGAGGGGTGAGATTTTGAACTAGGCCTTGAAAAATGATGGTCAGACTTAAGCATGAAGGAAAAGACATTGTGGCAGAGTTAACAGCCTGAGCAAAACACAGGGTGACAAAGTGAAGGTCCTATGGGGAATAATAACTGAAATGATAGTAGTGGGTAGGAACAGATGGGAAGAAGGCAGGAATCAAGTTTTGAGTCAATATGGGATGAGGCATTTACAGTCTATTCTTATGCAACTAGGAGTCAGTGAAGGTTTTTGAGCAGGGATGTGGCAAAATCAGATCTCTGTTGTGGAAAGCTTGGCCTTGTGTCATGGGGGCATATGGATTGAGCAAGGAGAAGGAATGAAAAGAGCCCCATTAGGAAAGAGGCTATTGCAGTAGCCAATCTACCACCACTCTGATATCCCCTCAGAGGCCATGGACTCCTTAGGGTAATCAAGACAAAACAGAAATTAGTTGAGCTTGCATCATCTTAGGAATATTTACAGATCTCAAGAAGATTTGGAAGAATGACCAATATCTGGGTTTATACTTGGCAGGGCTCATGCAGTGGGCTGTAAGGGGTCAAGGAATTGGGGCTCTTGTGAGAGTCCAGCTGAAATCATTGACCATGAAGCCCAGTAAAACAAGGAAGGGGGTTAGCTAGAGGGTCAAATGCACGAACTCCCACTGCAGGCAGCACTCAGCAGCTGTAATGTCAGTGAGTGGGGAAGAACAGACTGTGAGATTAGTGAGGCCCAAGAGGGTTTCATAGATGCCCAATGGTCACTTCTTATACTCTTATCTCATGCATCATGAGAGAATAGGAGTTGGTCTTTACCACTGTGTTCTTTCAAGCACATGTGGAGGCAGAGGGTAGTAGGGACAACATAGGTTCTAGAGTAAGGGATTATAGGTTAATTCACAACTCCACACTTACTAACCCTGTAACCTCTGAAGCAGCTCTTCACCATGCTCTGCCTCCTTCTGCTGCTCCTAGAAAAGCAGCCTGGTCAGTGGTTAACAGGGAGGGCCTTGTGGAATTGACTTAACGTCTCAGTCTCAGTTTCTTCCTTAGTAAAGCAGTGATACTAGTATTGCCTACCATTTGGAGTTGTGAGAATTAAATGGGACAATGCAAGCTGAGCTTTTAGCACAGTACATGGAACACAGTAACTAATTAATAACATAGTGTAATTACCATATTGTGTTACTAATACATAATCGTAATTATTAACAACTGTAAAATGGGCATACAATCTGTAGCTCTGAGAGTTTCTGTGAGGATCAAATAATGAATATGAAAATGCTTTTAAAACTATAAAACACTGTACAGATGTAAGATATTAATTATGATGGTAACAATGACCTGTTTGAAATGAGATGCTCCCTAGGCACACATACAGAGCCAGTGTTGTGTGAGTGCTGAGGGAGCGGCTCAGTTCTCCTGGATGGTTAGCCTGCTTTGTCTGCCCTGGCTTCTCTCACTGCCTAGAATTAGCTGATAATTGCTCATCCACCCATGCTGCCCTGAGTGGGGTGTTTGGTCTATTCTTGCTGTGGCTGATAACAGGGATGCTGCTGCGATAAGCAGATAATGGATGAAGCCAGCGTTCACTCCGAAGGCAGCCGTGGGTGGTCACCAAAAGCCAACACTACCCAGCCGTCTGATGATGGAGAACGCAGAGCCCAGTTGCATTTACAGCCTCATCACCTACAGATCCGTTAAGAAATTTGCCCAAAGGTCATGCAGTGGGGAAGTAGAGAAGTCGGTTTTGGAGGCCTGTTTTTTTTTTTTTTTTTTTTTGCGGTACGCGGGCCTCTCACTGCTGTGGCCCCTCCCATTGCGGAGCACAGGCTCCAGACGCGCAGGCCCAGCGGCCATGGCTCACAGGCCCAGCCGCTCCGTGGCATGTGGGATCTTCCCGGACCGGGGCACGAACTTGTGTCCTCTGCATCGGCAGGCGGACTCCCAACCACTGCGCCACCAGGGAAGCCCTGGAGGCCTGTTTTGATTCTAAACCTTGTGTTCTTTTTGCTTTGTGTTCTTTGTGCCTCTGATTGCCTCCTTTGAGGGTGACAGAAAGGGGTTAATTAGTGTGTTGGGAGGGAGGAAGTTGGCAGAACTATCCTGATGAGCTTGAAAACCCTCTTGGCTGTTTGCATTAGAGGCGATCACTGAAGGAGTGGGCAAAAGGCCTCCCCTGAGGGGAGTGCTAATTGTTATCTATCTGAAAAAATGACGGTTGCCATTCCCAGAAATCGTGGCAAGAGCTGATGTTCAGCCCTGGTAATCTTTCCAAGAAAGAAAGAGCACTAGGCCCAGCAAAATTATCTTTTCCCTCCCAATCATTTTTGCTCCCAATTTCAATGAGAAGTAAAAAATTGCTTCAGTTCCAAACCTCGGAGTCATCTAACTCCTTCTGCCTCTTCCTCTGTCTCCAATCAGTCCTTAGCTCTGTTGACTTTCCCTTCATAAAGGCTCTGTCTCACAGTCCCTCTATCCCTACCTTGGTCAGGGCCCTGCTCCATCTCTCTATGTCCCACTCACCCTGTGCATAGGCACCAGCGTGAGCTTTCAGAAGCAGAACTCTTTTCACATCATATTCTTTCTCAAAGTACTTCATGACATGTCCATAGTGTATAGAATAAAGTTCATGGGCATGGTGTTCAAGACCCTTCAAGATCAGGCACCTTTGTCATCTCTCATGCTGCCCAGCAACACCCTCCTTACTTTCTCATACTCATTCTTCAAGGCTGAGATTAAAAATAATCTTTGTTGTGAAGGTTTTCTTGATTCTCTTGATGAGGAATAGTCAGCTGTCCTCTGCAGCAGTCCTCTGCATTTCCATAGTCCTGGTTTGGGTGTGTTTATTTCATGCTGTTTTATGTATTCTGACTTATCTGAGTGTTCATTTTCCTGCCCAGATAGCAGGCTCCATACGGGCAGAGGCTGGGCCGTATCCATCTCAGCCTCCCAGAGAGCACCCATTGATCCCAAGCAGCAGGCCACAGAAGGGACTCAATGAACACTTACTCATTTGCCCCCATTCTACTGCAACTACCTAGCTGAGCCACATCAAAAAACAAAGCAAAGCAAAACAAAACAAAACCCCCTAAAACCCCTACTTTTGTCTGAATAACTCATGTATAGAGAGTTTCTGAGCTCGTGAGTAGACCTCATGATCTAGTTGTGTCTAAAAACTACAAGAAAAAGAGATGTTCAGGCATAAAATCAATGAGCAACACACCAAAGGTAGAAAAGCAGATCCAGGATACTCTCCTCCCTCTGTTTGCAGCTAATAGTGCTGTCCATACATTTGGAGGTGGTGGGTGTTTAATTTATATGCTTATTTTATATATTTTTGCATTCTCCTTTTTCCTCTTCCATTAGATGCATTGTCAGGTGTCCCTAAATTGGAATTAAATTATGCGAGCTGTATATTTTTTAAATGGTAGCTTGAGCATATATTATAGTCACTTCTGTGTCACCAAGTCCAGGAAATAATAGAGAAGACAGATATTAAAATAAATCTGTATCTACCTGGTACGGGGAAAGAAGGGACATGGTGAATCAGAAACTATGAGAAATCTGAAAGACAGAAAGCAGATGGATTTGGACTAAAGATAAAAGAGCAGCTGGGACAGGTGTGATAGGATTGTACCATGAAGGTGATAGCAGCACCAAGAATGTGTGGGTTCTGGGGCTGGAGGAAGCTCAGGAGACACCGAGAGGGCAGGTGATAGGGGTTCCATTGAGGGAGCAGCTAGGCGTGTTGACTTCACTTGTTGGCTAGGGGAGGGGGCATTTGCTCCCAGGCAGAAGTAGCATGTGGGGTCTTCGAGCCAGAGAGATGGGCCCAAGGTTCAGGTGGCTGGCACTGCTGGGAGAAACATTTTAAAAACAGTGTCCTTAACATTTAGTAAGAGAGAGAAACCAGAGCACATGAAACAACAGTGAATGTTGTACAGACATTTGAGTTGGGAATGAAATAGGGTCACTGACTTAGTAATTCAACAGATGGGAAGTTCAGCCTTGAGTCCTCACCATTTAAGGTCACAACCATCTCAGTTTGCCCAGGACTGAAGGGATTTCAGAATCACTTTCAGTGCTAAAACCAAGAAGGTCCCAGGCAAATAGGGACACGTTGGTCACCCCGCCACCATCCTTCTTTTTCTCATCTCATCTATCAAAGCAGTGTCTCATTTGACCTCTTGTTTCAAAAGCTTCTCTGGCTACTCTGTGGCTCAGTTTTGGGCAATTCCCAATGTTGGTCGTGTGGGTCTCAGATCACTTATGTAATACATGCTATTGCCCCCTGTGCTTTATTGTTGTCACTGAAAACATTTACAATTCTATTAGTTTGGCATATGTTGAATGAGATATGTAATCATTATGATTCATGGGATCAGGAGACCCGTATTGTATTTGTCGTATGATTGTTTTCATGGCCAAACCAAGTTTTAGTTTTCATTCTAAGTTCTCCAGGTTCTATAACTGTTGCTGATGTCCATGCCCTTCTTAATTACACTGATCTAATCAACTCCAGCATGGAATTATATACACTTAACTGCAGGTAAGAAAGCAAGGTTCTGGGTCTGATTCTCTAGCAGTTGGAGATCTCTTGCCCCAAGCTTGAGAAGGTATCTGTGGACATTCCTGGGTAGCCAGACTTCTCCCTATCAGATGGTTTCAGCAGCTGTGTGCTATTACCCATCCACAAGTCAGGATCTTTAAGCATTTGTAACTTTAATTAATTAATTCATTTATTTGGTCAATCGGCAAACATTTATTGAGAAACTATTATGTTCCAAAAAGTTCTGGTGTTGAAGATTTAATACTGAATGAATAGACAAAATCTCTGATTTCAGGACATATATTCTAGTGGGAATGGGACATTGATAAAAGAATGAATGAACAGACAACCACCACAAAACTAACAACAAGTAAACAAGAAAGCTGTCAGACAGTGCTGGATGCTTAGCAGATGAATAAGGCTAGGTGCTTTGATGAAAATTTCCTAGGTAGTGACTTCTTCTTGGTGGTCAGGAAGGCCTTTCAAGGAGGTTACATTTAGGTTGAATTTGAATGGCAGGGAGTTGGCCATGTAGAGATAGGGAAATGGGACAAAAAAAGGCATGCTTGTTGGAAGAAAAGCTAGGAACGAACTCCCAGGAGGAAATAATTCTGAAGTATCTGAGGATCAGCAAAAAACCCAGGGGGGCAGGAGCTGTAGGTTAGCCTAAGGTCTCAGGAGCTGTGGAGAGGAGTTTGGGTTTTACGCTAAGTTAGTGATAAGTCTGTGGAGAATTTTAAGTAGGGGAGAGATAAGATACAAATTAAAAATAAAAAAATCATTCAGGTTGTGGTGGAGAGAAGGGATAGAAAGATCTGAGTGTGGAGGCAGGGAGTCCAGTTAGGCTGCTGCAGGAGTGGTCCAAGGAATGATGATGGTGGTGTTGGCCTGAGTGGTGGTGATGTAGGTGGCAAGAAGGAAATGATAATGGAATATATGGTGGAAGTAAAGTCGATGGGACTTGGGACTAATTTGATGTAGGAAGGAGGGTGTAGTGGGTTGAATTGTGGCCCCCAAAGATATGTCCACCTGGAACCTCAGAATGTGACTTTATTTGGAATAAGCGTTTTTTGCAGATATAATTAAGATAAGGATCTTGAGATAAGATCATCCTGGATTACACTAGGTCTGAAATCCAAGGTGAATGTCTTTATAAGAGACAGAAAAGATACAGACACAGAGATTCGAGGGGTAGGTCATGTGAAGACAGAAGCAGAGATTAAAGTCATGCATTTACAAGTCAAGGAATGCCAAGGATTGCTCACAGCCAACAGAAGGCAGAAAAGGCATGAAATGGATTCTCCTTCAAAGCCACCAGAAGGAATCAACCCTGCCAATGTCTAGTTTTGGACTTCTGGCCTCTAGAACTGTGAAAGAATAAATTTCTGTGGTTTTAAGCCAAGTTTGTGGTAAATTTGGTATGGCAATCACAGGAAACTAATAAAGAGGGGAAGAGGGAAGTCAAGAATATCTCCTGAGTTTCTTAGTTTTAGCTACCTAGTGGATGATAATACCATTTACTGAGATGGGGAAGACTGGGAGAAGAGCAAGATTTTCTATAACTAGTCTTATCTTCTAGAGGTGGCAAGATGGAAGGAATTCCACATGAAGTAGAATTCAGTTCCAGCTTGCAGATCCAGGGAAGAGGAGAGGGGTAAGCAGAGGTGGTTCCAGGTCTAGGGTTAAAGTACAGAGGGGAGGGCCAAGAGCATTGTTCAAATAAAAGACTGACGGGGGGATCTAGTGTACCTCACTCTAATCTTCCTTCCCTTATTTGTGAATGAACTTGGGGCGTTTCCTTAATTTCTTTGAATCTCATTTGCTTCATTTTAAAATAGAAGTTTAAAAAAATGTAGCACTTTTATTTTAGAGTGAAGATGTTATCCTTTATTTTTATCATTTGCCTAAGATGTTTATTAAAGATCAACATTTTCCTCTTTTTATTCCATCTACAATATCAAAAGAATTAGTTGAAATGCACTAATGTGGTTAAGGGGAAGAATTCCCCATCAGTAGAAGTAAGCTCTGCTACCTTGCAGTATTTGGGAACAGAAATGTGTTCAAACCAGCTGCGATTTCCAAGTGCCTTAAATGTTATTTGAAAAAATTTTCAGGAATTTCCCAACTTTTCATTCAAGAAATTCCTCCCCCCACCCCCTGCCAATGCCTGGTCCAAAAGGGATCACTTTACTGTAATATGGTATTTATAAACACATCAAGGTATTTTATTGAAAAGAATTTTCAAATTGGGGAATCGAAGAAAAATCTTTTGAATCATTAAGGCAATTGCCTCTCGCTTTTCATGTAAGATCATGGATGCCATGATAAAATCAGTGGAATTGCTCAACCCTCCTATGTCAGTTGCCTATAAATTTTCAGAATTCAGTCAGTAATCCTTGAATGTGCTGACAGATTCTTTAGGGTTTGGTTACTGCGGTTAGAAAACATCTAGAAAGCTGTAAATAATGGCCTCCCTGTCTTTGCTCAAGCTGTTTTCTCTGCCTGAAAATCCTCCCCCTTCCCCATTGTCACATCCATCCTGGTCTCCCCTAATCCTTCAGAACACTGCTTAAAGGCCCCATTTCCAGAAAAATCACTCCTTTTATTACATTAATGATGAGGTGGAGATCTTGGGAGAACTCTAGGCATTCCCCGCCCCGACTCCACACCAGCCAACTGTGACCGCATCCTCCTTGGACCTCCTTCCCATGGCAATTTCTGTACCTCTCTCAGCTTGCTGGACACTGTCTCCCTTGAGGGCTTATAGTTTTCCTTTTCTTGTTTCTTTCTTCTCAGCATCTTGATCTATACTCTCTTCACCTCTGCTTTCACTCATCACAGCCTTACACAATGAGGAATGGAAAGGGTCCATGAGCATGGATGGATGGATACATGCTTATAGGCATGTAGGCATGCTGAACACACATGCTGTCTATGAATTTTGAAGTGGCTCTTTCTTTGCCCACATGCTTGCTTTGGCAGCATGCAGCAGGTGCAGCATAGAGGGACTGTTCTGGCACTTGGGTCCTTTTCAATTTAGCTTCTTGAACCACCAGTTTGGCTCCTTCTTCCTTACTTCTCAATTCTCCCTTGATTCATTTTACTGCTCAGTCTCCCATAAAACTTCCCCACAGTACTCACAGCTGGTTTTCCCTAGATAATAATTCAGCTTATCTCTTGACCATGGGCTTCTCTTAACTATGGCTTCTCTGGTGTGATGATAGACTCTGGAATTACCTTGGATAAAACGCTTCTGAGCTCAATCCGTTCTTTGGGACTTTCTTTCTTTCTTCTACTATTGGACCTGTCTTCATTTTATTAATGGGGTGTTTTTCACCTTATTGATAGTAACTCAGGGAAGAAGTAAACTCCAGAGACATTATATTCTCTTTAGAGAGACAAAGATTTAGAGAAAGATATATGGCAGCCCCAGTTTATTTATACATCAGGTTTCATGGAAACCTTACTTTAGAGTATAGAAAAACTACCTGAGCTTTGTAGATTCATTTTCTGAACAGCTGTAGTTTTGGGAGACCCAGATCCATGTAATTACTTGGTAAGTCATAATGGGGCCCCACAGTATGATGGCGTGACTAAGGAGGAGGGTGGCTGTAAAGACATAAGACTGTTTTTCCAAAGTTAGGCAAGAAAATGAGGTTCATTGCTTCCAAAATCCATCCTATCTATTCACACCCACCTCACATTGATAATTTTACTGATGATATAGTTTAAAAGATATCACTAGATTTCTGACTGTCAGTGTTCAAAGCCCCTTAGAGACCATCTAGTGTGGTGTTTTCCAAAGTGAGAGATTATACCCTCTTGGCACTGGGGTCATTTTGATGAGGTATCTAGATACAATGCTAAATACTGTTGACTCATATAAGAGGCATTCCCTTTTTAAATTCTCCAGGCCTTCTGATTAACCAAGGAAAAGGCTGCAATTTGGAGCCCAAATGTCCTTATCACCTCTCCATTACTTACTAATCATCTTTATTTATTCATTTGTTCATAAATAAAGCAAAAGCAAACGCAAGGCTCAAACTTTCTATAGGCAACCATCTCTATGAAGTGAATTTTTAATGCCTCTGTTGTCACTATGTTTATTTTTCATGTTTCATGATTACATGTGGCAAGGGATATTCATTTACTATTTAACATGGTAATATAAGCTTTCCATTTGCAAATATTTATGTAAGTAAAATTGTGAGTTAACCAAAAGGGAAATAATGACACTAACTGAGACCCACAGAGTCTCAGGTTTTGGGAAGTCCGTGGTGAAAAATAAAGATGCAGTCCCCACTCTCTTTAGAATTAAATCAATTTGTTGAACCTTGCACCCTTTGTGACTTACATTTGTCCTTCTAATTTGGAGCTTCTAGGAATTATTTCCACCAAGTATGTGACTTAATTCTACCTTTTGGCAATGAAGTCCTCAAGAATACATGATGCAATGGGAAGCCAGGCAAGGCTGGGATGTGTCAAGGCATTCCAGATTGGGGCCACTCCTGAAGGCAACAGGCTTCATACAAGCCTCTCTCCATTTTATGAAGCAATTTAACTCATGGCTGATTCAGGAAGAGCTAGTCCACTAAATGCTTCCATGGCTTCTGTCAGAAGATGGCTGGGTACTGCTCTTGAAAGCTCTCAGGATGTCATGTAATCCCTTTCCCCCAGCAGAAGGTGGATTGATGCCGCATCTGAGAGGTGATTGGTCGTGGTGTCTTCAGGAACCACTTACCCTCAGTCGTCATGCTAGCTTTCACTTTTCTAAATCAAGTGGGGGAAAAAAGATATTGGGGTCTGGTGAACATCTGGGTAACACATTAGTCAAAGGAATCTGTTTCTCTTTGACTCTTACAGCGAGGAAGCTATCCGCCATTCCTAGCAAAATGATTAATGATAGCACACAGAAGCCAAAAGCATACGAGCTTTTACTTTACTTTCTTTATTTTCCCTTCTACCTGTGGACGATAGGCTTTTCCTATCTGTGTTCTGGCTTGGGACAGTCAACATTCCAGGAATCTATCAGGTCTGTTTCTTGAGAGGCCTGTGGATTTGCTGATTGACTTCCTTTTTGGTGCACTTGAGCAATTATTTGTTGTAGATGATGCAGAAATTTCTGAGGCATAAAAATCTGCCTTTGCCCTCTACTTAAGTTTCTCTCTATCTTTATCAAGTGAAGGCAAACCACAGCCCAGACAGACAGGAAGGCACATTCACAAGTGTGTGGTGACCTGAAAGTGTTGGCTGACTCATGAGTGAGGTCAGGGTCACCTCCTGTGGCCACCTGATTTCAGACACCACAGAGACAACAGAGACCTAGCCCCAATCCCCCAGCTCAGCCCTTCCTGCAGTGGCGTAAGGCCTCACAGCTCCCCTTCAGTTTACAAGAGCTGGGAAGAGCTATGCATGTATGTAGAAGTGGGGATTTTTGTGTCTCCCTGTAGCCTCACGAGGCCAACGTGGCATCCTCTCTCTGCTGTAAGACCCTCCCCCCCACAATTCTTACTTCCATTTCCTTTTTTTTTTCAGCTTGACCATTCTCCTCTGAGTACTCCCCACCATTCCCACTCCTGAGCACACAGGGCAGCCTCTCTGTTGTGATCTGGGTCTATAGGACTGCTTCTCTTGCCTTATTCCCCCAGATTTGCACCCCTACACCGACTGTTAACTCCTTACTTCACTTTTCCTCATCCTCCCCTCACACACAGAGGCCACGGAAGACCTCAACTTAGGGCGAAATCTGTGCCAGGCTTTTACCACAGAGAAGTGCCTCCCTCGCATCCAGCCAACTTCCTGGCTAGCCCTGGATCTTTGGGAGATGCGTCTTATTTGTGGCTCGTTTGTCATCCTCACAGGCCCAAACAGTGAGTTAGATAAGGGTAGGAGAACCGAAAACATTGTGTCTTCTGAAACCCATCCATCTCTGTGCCTCCCTCCTCATTCTTGGGCTCCATTTACAGCTTTTCCCAGGCCTGTTCTTTCACTCCTTTTGCACCCAATCTCACAGCCCCTGCTCCTTTAACTAATGTCCAGTCTCCTGGCTCAGTTAGTTCTCACCTCAGAGCATGGGGTCTGTGCTCACCTCCTTCATCCTCTCTCTTATTTAAGTATCTGTGAGTCCCATGGAGGCAGAGAGCATGCCTGATTCATCTCTGTTTTCTCCCTCATTCACCGTACAGGGCCCAGCATGTAGAACTCACTTCATTCGCTGACTGAAAATTGAAAGCGATGGTTGGAATATGCCTCCGTGGCATGATACCAGGATGTGATAGAGCCCTTTATGATCGTAAACACACCCAAGAACACCTGAAATGGAAGCAAAAGCCAGTGAGGGAAGACAGAGAACACAGCCCTTCATTCCAGAGTCTCTAGAGTCAGGCAGTACTGACTGAGTGCCTTTTCTATGCCAGGTGCTGTGCTGAGGAGGGGAGAAAGTTAAGATCTTTTGGAGCTTTGGAGCTTACTGTCTAGGGGGATGTATACATGTATGCCTTATACAAAATAATTTAACTTATAAAAAGCTAGTTCCATTTATGAATATTAATGAATTAGAAGTGGGGATAGAAAAATTATATAACGTGTAGCAATGATAAAACTTAGGAAACATTTAAAAGAGTTACATAACATGTATAAAAAAAATTGTTTTATTTTTATTTAAAAAAGAAATGGTGCCCAGTTCCTCGAAGACCTTATAACCCAGGAGAGATCTGATTGCATCTGCTGAAGTGTGGCATTACTGAATTGTTGCATGTGCCTTTCCATGTGTAATACCTGGTCATTACACTACATATCTCTAGATTGTTTATGTAGTTACATGAGCCTGTGTTACCTACACAAGTAAGCAAAGCTTTAAGAATAAAAAAGAAGCATTTAGACAATAGCATAAAATATCTGTAAGAGAGAGTGGTTAACAAGCTTATTAATAAGGTTAATAAGCACATTAATAGAGTTAATATGTTTATGCTCATCAAGTTAACCATTTGATGATATTGATGTTGTTTATTGTAGAGCAGAGGGCATCTAGTGATTAGATCTAAGTATATGCTGAATCATTAGTTTCTTTTCATTTCAGAGACGTAGAAATAGATTTTTTTTCTCCAGTACAGTTTTATGTCTTGTGAGAACAAAGAACATCAAACAATTCAGGGATACATTCCTTCAAGGTTTAAAAACAACAGATCAGCATGTGCACAGCTAGTCAGTATGGCCTTGGCACCTGGGAAGGGAGTCTTCATTTGGAAGGAGTACAAGCATTGGCGTCCAAGGAAGGGAGGCATTTAATCTTTATTTTTAGCATGGCCATTCTTTACTTCTGGTCAATGCACACTTTTCTGTAGTAATTAAAGCAGATGTACAATGTATGTTTGATAGGCCACAAACAGGCTATTTTGTGGCCTGTCATGTATAAGCCAGAATGACTTCCCCATACCTCAATATGTGAGCATTTCTTTTTATCACAGGTTACCAGAAACTTAGTATCTTAAAACAACACAAGTATTTTATCTTATAGCTGTAGAGGTCAGGCATCTGAAGTGGGTCTCACTGGGCTAAAATCAGGGCGTCCACAGGGCTGTATTTCTTCAGGAGGCTGGCGAGAAGAGTTCATTTCCTTGTCTTTCCAGCTTGGAACGATTGCCTCCATTCCTCGGTCATGGCCCCACATCACTATGAGCTCTGCTTCCATCCACATCTCCTTCTCTGACTCCTGCCTCCCTCTTTCACTTACAAGGATCCCTGTGATTACACTGGGTCCGCCTGGGTAACCCAGGGTAACCTCCCCATCTCAAGAGCCTTAATCTTAGTTATACCTGCAAAGTTCCTTTTGGCATATAAAGTAACATTCATAGGTTCTGCAGATTAGGACATGGGTAACTTTGGCAAGGGACACTATTCTGCCTACCACAAAAAGTACCTAAAAAGAATTCTTAGCTAGATACATGAAAGACTGGGGGCTAGAGGTGTGGAGCAGTGGCTCTACCATGGTGCCTTTGAGACTTTGCCTCTATCCACATAGACTATGCAGGCAAAGACTTGACCTGTGGTGAATCTGGGTGTTGGCCCTGTGATCCTCCCAGAACGTGAGAGGATGGGAGGCCTGTCATGAGAGTTTCTCATTGCCTCCTGGGTTCTGATGCTGTAAGAGGCTTAGAAATAGATTTTAAACTAGAAAGAACCTGACTATCTCTTAGGTAAGAGTAACTGAACAAATACTGTACATGTCATTTCAATGTCTCTGTATAATACGTGTTCCTTTTTAGACGAGATCGGACGCGTTCAGGGTGGTGTGGCCGTAGACTGTGTTCCTTTTTAGTTTATAAAGAGGTTATAAAAATAAAATGACAAAACATTTTATATTACTGATGTAACAGTGTCTATATAAGGTATACTTCTAAAATTAAAAAAATTAAAAGTTATGTATATTTAAGGTGTACAACATGATGATCATATACATACACGTAGTGAAATTATTACTGCGGTGAAGCTAATTAAATGTCTTCTCATGTAATTACCATTTTTCTGTGTGTGTAGTAAGAGCGCCTGATATGTATTCTCTTAGCAAATTTCCAGTATTCATTATATTATTATTAATAAAGTTTATTTTCCACTATACTTACAACTGTATAATTAGAGCATTATTAAATAGAATTTATGAGAGTATGCAAATTTCTAGAGACTAAATGATGTATAGTTAAAAATCAGAATAAGCAACATTCTGCTTTAGATCTTAAAGTCAACATATCCCAAAGTTAGTATCCTTTCCCATTAGCCAGTTAGTGAGCTGTTTTTACATCTACTGATTATCCGTATGATAATTCGACTGTAGAATGCAAAATGGTGTGAAGTTGTAAACAATAACAACAAAACAACTTAGCAGTGGCTGTGTGAGGAACTCGCAATCACTGAAACATATGTTCTTAGGTATCAATTTTTTTTTGAAGAAGGTGTTTAAACTCTCTAAATATATTGATGACAAGTCTGAATTTTTTTCAGAAATGTTTATTGAATTCTAAACTATTGATATTTTACATAATGGTCTATGGAGTAAATATTTGAACATAGGCCATCCATTCTCCTGAATGTTGGAGAAGACTAAAAGCCATTTTTCATGGAGAATTCTGGCTCATTCCCTAGGCATGTGGCTCTCAGGTCAGTGGGCTGGGTGGATATGTATGTAGAGCATGGCATATTTCCTGGTTAGGAACCCAGAGCCCACTAGGGCAGTGTTTTTAGACTGTGGGTTGCAACCCATTAGCAGATCATAAAATTAGTTTAGTGTACTGCTGTCCAGTAGAAATATAATGCAAGTCACATAATAATTAAAAAATTTCTATCAGCCACATGAAAAAAGCAGTTGAAGTTAATTTTAATAATAAATTTCATTTAATCCATTATATTAAAATATTATCTTGACATATAATATAAAATTATTATTGAGATATTGTACATTCATTTGTTGTACTAAGTTTTCAAAATCTGGTGTTCATTTTACCCTGGCACACCTTAGTTCAGACTAGCTACATTTCAAGTTCTCAATAGCTATATGTGGCTATTGGCTACCAAACTAAACAGCCAAGCTCAGTGCCTGAAAGTTTATACCTTGAAATAGAATAGAATAGAATGGAAAGTTTCGGCAGGCCTTGCTCATAGTCAGGTAATAATTTTTGAGGGGATGCAAAGTGTGTTTCTGAATGAGGGTTGTGGTTTAAAAGTACGTTTGACAGACTCATAGACATAGAGAACAGACTTGTGGTTGCCAAGGGGGCAGCGGGGAGGGAGAGGGATGGACGGGGAGTTTGGGGTTGGTAGATGCAAACTATTACATTTAGAATGGCTAAACAACAAGGTCCTACTGTATAGCACAGGGAACTATATTCAGTATCCCGTGATAAGCCATAATAGAAAAGAATATAAAAAAAGAATGTCTATAACTGAGTCATTTTGCTGTACAGCAGAAATTAACATTGTAAATCAACTATACTTCAATTAAAAAAATTTTAAAAATATGTTTGAAAGCTGATGTATTATAGCACATTGATCCTTCTCCCAGCTTAAGTTTCTATGGAGATGTACTAAAGACAGTTGCTTTCCTGACAGTATGAAGAGCTCTATGGGGCACTTGCCAGGCTCACCACTTCTTGATGTCTGCTCAAGCCTTAGATACTTAGATATTTATCAAGGAAGACTTAAAGGAGTACTTGAAAGATTATGCAGCTCACCAGTCCGCATGTATGCTCAAACTTTTCTGGACCAATCCAGATCAGCAGAGAGATGGGGCCCTTGACTCTAATCAGATTTTTTTCCCTATAATTTGATTTTGGTGTGATGTCATCATAATAATGTTCAAAGCTGCTATAAGGACAGTGCTGTCACCATGTATATGGGCACTTTAACACATTGTTAAGGGAATGCGCATTGGTACAACATTTCTGATGGGCAATTCAGTGATGCATATCAAAAAAATTAACAATGTGTGTGCCCTTGGACCCAGCACTTCTAGGAGTTTATTCTTCCACTTCCAGGAACAAGTGCAGGTGATATATGTGTGTGTAAAAGTTCAACTCTACTAAATGCATTGAGGTATGTTGGACTGGATCCTGGAACAGAAAAAGGACATTGGTGGAAAAACTACTAAAGTCTGAATAAAATATGGAATTTAGTTAATAATAATATCAAAGTTTGTTTCTTAGTTGTGACAAATATACCACGGTAATATAAGATGTTAATGTCAGGAAAAACTGGGTGTGGATGTATGGAAACTCTGTACTGTGTTTGCGACTTTTCTATAAACCTAAAATTACTCTAAAACAAACTATTAAAATATTTAAAACTAAAAATTTAACTTTTTATAAAAATAAGGATTTTCATTGTAGTACTACTTGTAAAAGCAAGAATTTGGAAACAGGCTAAATATCCAATCTTGAAGATTGCTTAAATAATTTTGATGCCTCATAGGATGAAATACCAGGCAGTCATTTAAATGATGTTGTAGAATTGTATTTTTCAACAAGTAAAGATGCTCATAATATATTAAGTGAAAAAACAACTTCCAAAATATTGTTTTATTAAAATATGTGCATAAAGGAATTGGCAGAATGTTCACCAAACTATCAATAGTGGTTATCTCTAAATCAATAAGATTAGAGGAGATTTTAAAAAATATATATTTTGTGCGTATATGTGTTTTCTAGTTTTTCTTTACTGTGCTTGTATTGGTTTTCTAATAAGAATTTTTTAAGATTTTTTTTTTATTTGCCAAAGCAGAATGGATGAGTCAGAGTGCCCTGACGTGGCGTGACAGTGATGAGTGTGCTCTTACCACAAACTTGGAAACAAGGGACTCAGATTGCCCTCTGAGAATTGGGCTCAGAAATCAACATCGAAAAGTATTAGCATTGAGTTGGGTGAAATCTCTTTAAAGAATCAGAATGACTCACAGGCCAGAATTAATGCTGGCTACAACCAAACTTGGCGTTCAGAAATGCAATTCGGAATGTGTCTGTTGGAAAAGAATTGGTAAAGGATGCATGTGTCTAAAGGAAAATCCACAGAGATGGCTGGTGCCCATCTCAGCAGGCCCAGGAATGAAGTGCCCTATTAGACTGGCCTCAGTTTCTCTTTCTTCCTGATAAGTCTGCCCTATGGTGAATTGGAAGCATCATGATGTTATCCTGACCTAATAACAATAAACATTTCGATCATGTTAATTCTCTGACTCTAATTAGGGTTAGGCCCACTAAAGAGCCTGCCGGTCACTTGGCTCTCCATGTAGCCTGTCCACAGCTGGTCAGGCTGACATGAGCATCCATCCACTTGACAATGAGTTTCCTCATTGTGAATTAGCAGACTTGGCAGCGAATTTGATGAATGTCTCTGTGAGCATTGTTAGCATGAGTCAGTGCTCTGGGTCCAGTCATATGCATGGCTTTGACAGGAGGAATTTATGAGCCCAGGAGGGGAGGGACCAGATTGTGGACCCTGTGAATTGCCCAAGATAACAGTCTCCTTTGGGCCTTGTTAGGCATCCTCTCAGCCTCATCTCCTCAATGCTACGAGTTGTATTTCTCTTGGTATGTGGCAGCTCACTCATTTTTTTTGCAGTGCCTTGCCATTCCATCTGATATTGAGAAAACCACTGTGGGTAGGGCAGCAGAATCCAGTGGGGTGAGTGCTACAGGAACCAAGTCAAAGAACTCAAAGAGACATGGGAACCTTATAGACTTCCACTGGGGGTTGAGTAGTTTCAGGTATCAACCCCAGGTTGGTCGAGATAGCTCGTATCACTGTCCATCATAGCTCTGTTGTGGTGAGAGAAACATTAAACTTGGAGTCCACAGGTTTCAGTGCCATGATTTTGGCCTCATTATCTGGGTGACCTTGCACAAGCCAACTTTTAGGTCCTTGACCATAAAGTTTAGGATATATGTAACGCATAATAATAATAATATGTATCTCACAGAATTGTTATAAGTTTAATTGCTGTGATTGATGGAAAAGTATACCATAAGCTGAAAGAACTTTACCAAGTAATGTTATTTCTTTATTCATGAGTCATAAGTAGAATTTCTGTGTGTGAGTGATTCCTGAAATGCAAGCAAATTGAAATTTTTGTGTCCTAGAAAGTGGAAAGCCGATTCAGTTTGTTATGTAACGTATAGAACTCTATCAATTACCGAAAAGACAGCCAGCAATGCCCTAGCTTGCTCAAAACTTCATAATTGAATATTTAAATTATATTAAGACTCTAATAACTAGGTTTTGTTCTGAATGATTGCTTTGCATCCAAATTATATTTCTGTTTACTTTTTTTAATGTACAATTTTATAAAGGTGATTCTTTTACTGCCAAAAATTACAAAGTGCTACAGAAGCCTCTTCGACCTAGAAGCCCCTAGAATTCTTATGGGCAATTTTTTGTGAGCTTATGGCCACATAACCTGATTCCCTTGTCTGGCCTGTGCCCTACTTGGAAGATTAAGTTCCCTTGTGACCTTTGCATGGCCACACATAGTACAGCAAGAGAAAGACCTCTGGAACTGTAGTTAGAAGACCCTCATTGTGTGGCTTCTGGCATATCATTTCACCTCTCCAGGTCTCAGATTCCTTTAATAAAATGGGAAAAAAGACTTTCTTTTTCCATTGGACATCTTTATCCACCATCAGCTTCTTCTTATTTGGTTCACACTTTTCCCTCTGCTTGGAATGCCCTTAATCCTTTTCTCCTGTTGAAATTCGACTTGTCTTTCATGGTCAGCAGATGATACTTCTTATTTGAAGCCTTCTGTTCTTTCTTCAGTTAGATGATCTCCAAACTCCTATAGCAGTTAAACTGTGCTTCTCTCTCACTGCATTTACTCCAATTTAATTATTATAAAAATTATTGGTGTATAGGCAAAATGATCATATCCATGTAACAGAGCTTTGTTTTTGATGAATACAAAGCTACATGAAAGTTTATATAGATACCTTCTCTGAATACTGGATTATTTTTTAATGAGATAACCATAAGAAAATAGATAACTGAAAAGAAAGTCCATTTCAAGGACAGACTGAGCTGTTAAAACTATCTTAGCAATGATAAAGTAGGATCCATCCTAAAAACTCTGCCTCAGGAAAGAAGTTTGAGGTGAAATCTGGCCCCACTTCTAAAATTTCTGGCCCTAAGTATCTCATTTGTTAAGATGTGTGAAAGGGAGTTTGCTCTGTTTGTGATGCTCAGCAACTTTGAATACCGTTCTCATATCTGGGGAATATCTTAATTTTAAATTTTGCTTCCTCAAGGAAGAAGCCAGCATCTTCAGGGCATAGGCATGTGACCACATGCTCTATTAGCCAGAGCTGTTCACGTGAGAATTCATTTTTTTGGAGCGATCTGGGAATCAGCTGTTGTAAGAACTCCATCTTTTTTAGTGAGAGTGGTGGTGTGGCATCTGTTTTGGGGGCCAGCAGTTGCTGCCTCTTTGTGTCCAGGCCCCAAGATTGGTGGTGCAAGCCACGGTGTCTATGCGCAGCTGCAGGGACTGAGATACCTTTACTGGAGTGCTTGAGTAGTATGATTTGGGTGGACAGACACCAAACTGGATCTAGGGCTTTCTGCAGAGGTTCTGTGTACTATTTCAGTAAATCTCTTTTCTGCTTAAATTTGATGGAGGGATTCACTCGGTTGCAACCAAGAACTATGACTAATAAGGTGGACATAATTCTATATGACAGGATGTTGAATGTGATTCTTCCAGTTTCCTTGGAATTTTAGCAAAAATCCCAAAGGAGAAGAAAAACATAATAGGTGCACTTCCTAAAGCAAGGTACTGGGTACCTCTGCCAGACCAACCTAACAACCGTAGATCTGGTTCTGTCGATATTAGCCAAATCCCTTTCTAAGCTGTATGAGAGGTGGAAGCTGAACCTCCAGGAGAGTGACGGATTCCTTTGGAGAGAGTTGTCTTTATCCCATGGGTCTCAATCCAAGTGAGAGAGCCTTGGAAGGAATCATCAAATGAAGCTTGAGATCGTGTGTCTCCTGTAGGTTGAGGGAATAGAGGAGCAGATACTTAAATCATTCCTTGTTGTGGCTCCAAAGGCCATGATCCAGTGATGCTCATATTTTCTCCACTGGGGGCTACTACCAGATAAAAATGTATATGCATATATTCATAACCAAGTCACCTAGTTTGTAATCTGTATATAGTGCTCATGCCATCAGCTTTGTATAATCTTTTCATTGTCTTTTTGAAGCCCTCCATTAAAAAATTCCCTGTAGGTGTTATTGCAGCCAGTGATCTGGCGTGAATGGATCCCAAGTCTTGCTGTAAAGATTTTGGTACCTGAATAGGAGGAATAGTTGAACAACTCTACCACCCTCTATCCCGTTATCCCCCCTCCCCAACACACAACTGTCATCTTTGGAAATTTTGATCAAATCAGGCAAGTATTTATCGTGTTTGCCCTGAGTTCTAGACACCCCTAGCTCAGTACCTGGCAACATGGTGGTTGATTCTTTCCTAGAAAACATTCATTGTGTTTGATATCAGTTTTTGTATCAGTAGCCGACAGCATTTTTAGCAGCCTAAAATGATGATTAATGCTTGTGACTTTCTGGCGTCCAGTAATGTTATCCCCCATTTTCACTGAGGCTGGCAAGGACAGAGATATTGCATTTGTCTTACAAATTCGCTGGGGCAGAGCCAGAGTAAACATCGACTGGAGGTTCCATTTAAGGCCAACTCATTAGAATTTTAACCAATTTGCAAGAATAATCTCAATTAAGACAACTCATTAGACTCTAATTGGACTTTAAGCCCTTCTTGTAACCTGGTAGCTTCAGTGGGGCTCCCGAGGATGTGTTGCCGGGGGGGTGGATGTCTACAGGGCTGTGTACCTGTGGACGTGCCAAAGAGTTAATTTTCCCACAGCAGGGTGGAGTAATCCAAAGAAAACAAAGGAGGAATCAGACTGGCTTGACAAAAGCACTATATGATTGTAAAGGACAACAGGACCCAGGCTTTGCATTAGAAAAAAAAAGAAAAAGCCTTCTTTTTCTTTCTCTCTTATCACAGCCAAAAGATGCTGCTGATGCTAATCTATGCTCAAGATTGGTCAAAGAAAATATCTTTGGAGAACAGCCACTGCTCTCTCATTCCAGGCCAGCTTTAGGTAACCTTAGGATGACTTAGTACTACACCAAAACTCTGTCCTGGCCCTTGTCCTAGCCTAGTACCTATCATGCGCCTGCAGCGGTGTCTCAGGCGCCTCTTCACTCTGGAAGGTATCTGTAAAGTATCTAACCCGTGTTCTTCCAGTTAACTTTTTATAGATGCCGGTGCTTCCCCTCCCCCTTACCATCCTGGAAGTTATGAAATCTTTGAAATATGTTGATTTCAGTTGAAATATATCACCTCAAGACTCAAGACACCCACTCTCTTTTCATGTGTTTAATTCCCAGGAGTTCATAGACTTGGAAGAGAACCCAGGGGTCCCACCCAGCAGAACTTCCAACTTGCAATAGCACGCACAGGTGCTGATTGCCATCACTTCCAGTAACAGGGGTTCATCCTGTCTTCCTGTCTTCCACCCACCCAAGTCTTTTGATTTCTGGAGCCACACTGACTATGCTGAATCCAGTTCCCATACAACAGACAGCCTTTCAAACACGTCCACAACTTCCTTGACTCGCTCTTCTTCAGGTGAAGAACTCCTTCCTCCCTCAACCAATCCTTAGGTGGTGCTGTTTTGAGATCTTTCTCCATCCTGACCTACAACCCTCCTCTACTTTTTTACCCTTTCTTATTTACAATGAAGGGCTTAAAACAGAGAACATCCTTTCCCCCACACTCCACCCCCAACACTGGCATAGGATATATTTTTACCTTTCTTGCCCTGGCCTTTATACTTCTGTCGATATGGTCAGCATGTGGAACCTTTAGCTTTATCTTTGTCAGACCTTTGGCTCATACCAAGCATCACGTCGACCAGCCTCTCATACCCTGGACTTTTCCATGCAGCGATACAACTGAGTTCTGTGATGCCCCTAAGAGCGGGACTTTGTACTGACCTCATTTAACTTTGTCTTGTTGGATCTGGATGGTCTTTCTCAGTAACCCACTCAAGTATCAAGAAATAAGGACTGTCCAGAGCTGTGCCTTGAGGTGAGGTGTAGTCTCTGTTTTTCACCTATTGTAGCATACTGGCTTTTACTCAGAAAGCCCAATTAATGATTTTTCTCACCCGCAAATCTCCAGCCAACTGAATTCCAGATTCTGGCCTCGTTTTCTGCTCATAGGGCAGTGTCTTAGAAGTGAAGAGAGCTTTGGAGAAGGTAAAAAATAGAGGAGGTATTCTTCAGCTCTTTTTCTTTCTTTGCTTTCTTTTCAGGGATTGAATAGTTACCCCTCAAGAATCAAGTCATAGTCTTTCAAACTTAAAATGTTATTTATTGGGACTTCCCTGGTGGTCCAGTGGCTAAGACTCTGTGCTCCCAATTCAAGGAGCCCGGGTTTGATCCCTGGTCAGGGAACTAGATCCCACCTGCATGAGAATTCGCATGCCACAACTAAAGAGCCTGCATGCAGCAACGAAGATCCTGCGTGCTGCAACTAAGACCCAGAGCAGCCTAAATAAATAAATTTTAAAAAATATCATTTATTTCTCTATTACTTACAATCTAATAGAGGCTGGGAATGGGGAGAAGGGCACAGTCAGCATGTAATAGAGGAAAGAGCACTGCATCAGGAGCAAGACTGCTTCATGGGCATGTGACTTATGAAGTTACACTGGGCCCTGTGCTCGGAAGAGCCCTGTGTTTGGCTTAATGCTCTGTTGTTGCCATCTTGAAGTTCTTCCTTATTGAACAAGGGGCCCTACATTTTCATTTTGCACTGGGCCCAACAAATTTTGCAGCTGATCCACCTTGATTAGGAGTGTTTCACTCTCTCCCCCCTCACCCCCAATCTTGGCATATTGTCTTACCTCATATCTGCCATAGGGAAAATAATAGGATTTCCACCTCTGGCAATCTATGAGTCTAAAACAGAAAAGGTAGAAAAAGGGAGCAGTGGGCTTTGTCAAGAATTGCAGGTAGAACTGAAGCTTCACATAGGTCTTTTTTCTTTTTTTTTTAAAATTTATTTATTTTATTTTTACATTTATTATTGGCTGTGTTGGGTCTTCGTTTCTGTGCGAGGGGTTTCTCTAGTTGCGGCAAGCGGGGGCCACTCTTCATCGCAGTGCGTGGGCCTCTCACTATCACAGCCTCTCTTGTTGCAGAGCACAGGCTCCAGACGCGCAGGCTCAGCAGTTCTGGCACACGGGCCTAGTTGCTCTGCAGCATGTGGGATCTTCCTACACCAGGGCTCGAACCCGTGTCCCCTGCATTGGCAGGCAGATTCTCAACCATTGCGCCACCAGGAAAGCCCCCACATAGGTATTTTGAACTTAGTTGGTCCAGGTCCCTCGTTTTATATTGGAGGAAACTCAATTCTTAAAAGAGAATGTGGTCTCCTCAAGTCCCATAACACATTGGAGTAGAGATTTCTGTGGATGACTTCCCTCCCCAGAGGAGCCTACCAGGAAGGGAGCCAATGTAGCCATCAGAGCCATTGTAGGCAAGGATGTGGCCAATGATGGAGCAGGGAGAGTGAGATCAGACTCTTCTTACTCCAGTGCCTGCCTTTCTCCTGCTCTCTGAAGCACACACACACATACTCTAAATAGATTTAAGCAACTTTGGCGCAGTTCCAGTGATAAACCCAAACCACGCAGAGTCCTAGGTAGGAAACTGATCCCAGTGGTGGAGAGAAGTATGGAGATGCCTGTGAGGCCAACCATACATCCTCTGGGGACCTCCAGGATTGGCTTGCCATTTGAGTGCCCTGTAGGTACTTTGTCCTTCCTAATGCTGTTCTGTCCCTCCTTCCTATAATCCCTCTGACTTTTAACATCTCCTTTCCCAAATGCCAGTATCCCCTCCATCTCTTTCTTTTCCCATAGTTACTCTTCCCTTGTAAATTTGAAGCCCCCAGTCCCCTCCTGTGTCATGTAAATACTCATGACTTGTAGCATCTGCCCTGAGTGCAAGCTTCTCTCTAACCAACCTTCTCTGCTGCTGGGGTGACATGCTGAGGCTAAGGTCAGAGGGAAGAAGGATGTGAGGGTTTGGGGAGCACCTCCTCCACAGTTTACTTTTTCCTCCAGCTATCTTAAAAATACAGTTTCACATGGCAAAGATTTGTGTCCTGTTGGAGACCCTCTTTGGATCTGTGTACTAGTTCCATGTTTCTCCTGCTAGAGTAATTTTGACTATATAATTCTAAAACACTCTTAACTCTCAGCCATGCTCCTCCGTTATATTACCTGGCCCTCAGCGGCATGTAAGCTCGCCTCTTCACTTTGCCTTGGACCAGGTTTCCCAACTCTTGTTAGAAGTGCTCCAGCTTCACACCTCTTTCAGTTTCTAGAAAGTGCTCTGTATCCTTCACCACAGAGCTCATGCTTGAACAACTCCCACCCCACTTTCCCCCACCACATTTCCCCAGTGAAGCCTTCTTTGGCCATTACACCAGTTTATGTATCTCCGGTGTTTACTCTCACTAGCATACCACTTACGGCTCAGTTACAATCATGTTTGTTTCCAATGTAGTTATGACTATTTTGATTCAGGTTTGTGTCCCTCACAAAATTAAAACACAAAGGGCTAAAATTTACCAAGAGTTTACTATATCCCAGGGTCTTTACATATGTCATGTAATGTTTAAAATATTCCTAAGAGGTAGATACTGTTACTATATTCCCATTTTACAGATGAGGAAACCGAGGCACAGAGAGATTTAATCCATTTATATTCAAAGTCACATGACTTACAGGTGACAGAGTTGGTCATCAGACTAGAAAGGTGGTTTGGCTCTAGAGCCCATGCTTTTCACTGCTGTGCCATCTGCTATGACACTAGGAGCTGTGGCTATGTTTGCTTACTGTGGTATCCTCCATGCCTAACTCCTGGCATACAACAGGTCCTCAATAAATACATGTTGATTCCATGATTGGTCATGGAAGTTGACCAATTACTTTTTCTTAATTTTATGTTTCTTTGCTCCTCGTTGCACGGAGAAGGGAATAGGACAGATACGTATACACAATAATGCTGGTGGTTAGAACTCTGCCTTCGAAGCATCTGGTACTTTTATATGCAGACCACAGAAGCACTGGGAAAGCAGAGCTGACAATAGGATTATGACTTCAGGACCTGGTGCTGCAACCTCACTGCTTACCTTTTAGTTACTATGGCCTGTCCTGACCATGCTCTACCTTGGTGTCAGTGTAAAATAGACCTGCGACACTTCTGATGAAACCCGACCCAAGAATCATGGAAAGAGATGATGGTGGAGACCCAGCTGACATTCTCTCTTTCAGATGTGGTTAAGAGTAGAATACCCTCTCAGTGTGTCCTAAATTTGTCCATATTGTGACTAAGGAGAATGATTCATCAGTATCTTCCTATTTTCACTATTAAAACAATTCTAACCCAACCCAGTTTCCATTACAATGGAGGGCAAACCTCAGCCATGTTGAGTTTGTATTTAAAGCAGAGATTGAGGGGTTGGAGAGCATAAAGGCAGTCCCTCAGGAAGCACACATCCTGAATTATGGTCCATTGCAGAGCTTAAGGACAAGGAGTTCTGATTACATCCCATGTTATTTCATTCAAGTATATAAAAATTATCCTGGGCCAGGCTCTGTAGTAGTTGTTGTGGGTACAGAGAGGAATAAGACAAAATTACATCCCTGGGTATGTGTCTATGGGAGCATACATCTGTATGGGCGGGGGGAGGGAGGTATTCACTGTAATACCAGGCTGAGTGTGCTGGGTTAGTTCAGTCAACTTTGTTAAAATGCAAGAAGACCCTTAAAAGAAATGCCATGTGGGCTCTGTCTAAGAGAATCCGGAAGATTGATCAGAAGAGATGGTGGAAAGTGTATTACAGGTAAGTAGGATAGAATCAACAGAGGTCTGAAAGATGAAGGTATTTTGAGACATAGGAAGCCATTGGTCTGGAATGGATGGTATATTAGGTATTGAAGGAAGGCCTGTACTACATGAAGAGGAGAAAGCATATTGGAGCCACACCATGGAGGATATTTACAGTTTAGCTAATGGGGGAGAGGTGGTCCTGGGGGAAGGGATCTTCCACTTCACCTCTCTCCTGTCTCCAACATCCTAAGTTAAAATTCAGGTCCAAGATAAGAAGACTGAAGGCAGAGAAGATGAGACCCATAGCCCACATGAGTCGTCCTTCAAGAGGCCCAACCAGCTCTCCTGCTTCCTAAGGATTTAATCCACAAATGCTTATTTCATATCATCCTTTCAGCACCATTCCACCTATGTGTCAACCAATCTATATGTCAATACTAAATTAAACCGTAACTGAATTCCTACTATTTCGAGGTGCTCTGTTAGATGTTGAGAAGAGATATCAAATTGAATAAGACAAGCAGCCTTTGTGTGCCAAGTTTTTACTATATTTTTACAATAGTTCTATGAGTTTGGTATAGATGATAAACTGAGGCTTTAAAACGTTAAGTAGCTTGCCCAGGATCATGTAGAGAGTGAATGGTTGAGCCTGAATTCAAACTCTGGAAGCTCCTGGACCTCGGTTTCCTAGTCTGTTATGTGAAGAGACTATAAATACATCATGGAATAGCTGAAGATTAAATGAAATAGCATAAGTAAAGCCCTGGCACAGTGCCTCACACCTAGTTAACTATTGTTATTTTTATTGCTTTCTACAGAGTTAGTGCATGGCAGAGCTGCGACTGGGGCTCAGGGGTGTCTAAGCTACCCCCAGGGTCAAGTTCTTTTTTGTAGCTCCATAGTGTCTCCCTGCAGTATGATACAGCATATTTTGGTTTAGCTTCTCAATATCAAAACTGAAGGTATAAATAGACTAGAGAGCCAAGTGGCTTAAAGTGATGCTGGAAAAGTGATGAACAAAGTAGATGACTTAGTCTGAAGTATGTGCCAATCTGCCATTCTTCAGGATTCACTAAGCTCTCTCCTAGGATCAAATCCAATTCCAGTGAAAACCTGCATCCAGCAACTGTCGGACTTGAGCTCCCGATGTCTTGCCTTCAGATAAGAGCAGCATGACTTTATGCCCATTGCTTCTACAGCAGTCACCACATCCAAAAAGTCTTTGGAACTTGGCAGCTTTAGGCTTACATCCTAATTCCAACTTGTGTGCTCTCTGATCATGGGTTAGTTACTTAATTTCTTTCGGTTTCAATTTCCTCCACTGTCAAATGGGAATAATAATACCCACTCACAGGGTTGTTGTAAGGTTAGATGAAAATTAAAATTATATACAGCATTTGGTACTGTATCTGACTAACAGAAACTCTCTATGAGTGGTAGCTTTTATTTTAAGAAAGTTTACATCTTTCATAAGAAGGTTGTTGATAAGTCTTGGATAACAGTCCATATGATATGTATACTTTATAAGTACTTCTTTGAAAGACAGCGTCATTTCTCCCAGTCCAGCTCTTTCCATGACATTACACAGAGAAATATACAAGAAGCCAGCAGGAAGCCCAGAAGAGATTTGCTGCCACCCCAAATTTCATTCTAAACAAACCCACTGTATGGAAGCCTGCACTTACACAAAGATAAATCAGAATGCAGTTACTCCCTTCTTAAAGGACTTGGAAAGAGAATTTGAAATCTGTCCAAAAGTAGTTTGGGAAGGCTTAAATGTAAAATAAAGAATAAATTTTATATTAGGATCTTGGGTGATTATTTAAAATTTATTTTCCATTTTATCATGTTTTGCAGGGAAAGATACAAAAACAATTAAGTAAAAAATGTAAAGCGATTAAATATTTAAAAATTTGTCTTTTCTTCAGCTTTCTAGGAGCACATAAATTAAGTCCAACATGTATACTCCACTTCCTGTATTATTTCCTTTTTGCTGTCCATTTTTAATGTCCATCATATATTTTCATCTTAACTCCATTATTTCTTATTCTATTTCTGTTCTCTCCTTTTGTATTTTTAGCTTATGTTTTTTGAGGGCAAAACACCTGGTGCATTTGGTCAGTTAGTCAAATTATTGTTTATTCAATTATAGGAAAAAATTAAAAACCAATAATAATATAAAAAAATAACCCAACAAAATACCCAAACTACCATCACCACCACCAACAGCCATCAAACCCTACATCTCAGCTTTCTCTTAGGGACTCAGTAGATCAGCTTCAAAGAGCTGACTGTGCTGTTCAGTTTTTGTTGGCAGTGGTGGTAAAGCCACTCTCTTTTTGTTTATAAAGTCAGCTAAATCAATCCCTTATTCATTTATTCCTCTTTAATCCTTAGAGTTGAGTGTCCTTTTATGGTATTTCTTATTCCTAGAGTGGTTGAATTTTTCAACCAATGAAGAACTGATTTTTAATCCTAACCTCATCACTTAGGATCTAGTCACATAGTCTATGACTCTGTTTCCTTATCTGTAAAATGGGGAACTACTATGAGGATCAATTAGATAAGAGATATGAGAGCCCCTTTTAAGGGAAAAATGATGTATACATGAAGGTGATTATTATTCCTTGTTGAAATCCTATTGCAAAACTATTTTCCCAAAGAGGCGATAGTTACCTTTAATAGTCCATGGAATCATTTGGGACTAGAAATATAAATACTAACTACTATTTATTTAGAGATACCCTAATCCTTTCTTGGATAATAAATTATATATGAAAAACATTGAAGAAAATTCTCACTTTACTGCATTTAAAAGCATGGATTCAAAAAAAAAAAAAAAGCATGGATTCTGTTGATTTCCTAAATAATTCTTAACCTCCAAAATTCTTGTTCTTGAATCAGTTTAGGACCACTTCCTCTACTCTTATAGGTTACAAATCTGATCTCCCAGAATTTAAAGGCATGGGACATCAGATTACCATACCTGTTGTTTTTATGAATCTCTATAAAAGAACATAAACCCAATCTGATTTAATCCATCCCAATTCAGCAAACATCGATGAGCATTCCAGTGGATGCTAGGTATCAGGGGAGGGACAGGAGAGTAAAAAGTTGAGCATAGACTGTAGAGAATGATGAGCACCTATGCAAGTTAGCTTGCTTGAAATTTGTCCTACTAGCTTCATGAGAAAACAGTAATTTAATATTTGTGTTATAAAACTTCATGTTTTATAAGGTACCATACTTAACTCTTATTGTAACTTCATAATAATCATATGAAATATATATATTGCCATATTTCACTCTTATTTTATCTTCATAATAATAATATGAGATAGATATTCACTATTTCTCTATTATAAGTGAGAACCTTGAGGTTTAGCAAGGTTAAAATTTGCTTAAGTATGAATCCCCAGCTAGTTAATGACAGAGCCAAGATTTACACACAATAGCCTGCATCTAAATTCTGTTTTTTTTTTTCTTTCTTACACCACATTGCATTCATCTTAAGAAAGATAATACATTCAGCAAATAAATTATGGTCTCATTTTAGTGTTTTAATTTGGCATAAATAACATCTCTTTCTCCTTGCCAAGTTCACTAGTACTCATCTGTCTGTTCTCATGATATACTAGACATACGAGAGCTTTGAACTTCTTGGAAGAAAGGAACTGTCTAAATTCAAGGTATTATTTTTGCTATTGCTATTAGCCAAGACAAATGAAGAGTGATGAATAGAGCACCTCTTGTCTTACCAGAACCCTTTAATTAAGGAAATTGGTTATTTTCATTCCCTGTAGTGATGTAATGATTAATGCAACACAGCACAATACATTCAGAATGTAAGACATATCTCACTAAGACCAATCAACAAGTGTACTTCTTTAAAGAGGAAAGAATAGAGGCCAGACTGGACCCAGTGCTGACCTCTGAGTTCTATAGTGAAACAACATGATAGATTTTGCAAATTCTAGAGAAGCTATTTATTTCCAGTCTTGAGACCATAAAATTATCTATTGGAACCAGTTTTGAATAAATTTCTTTCATATAGGTAGAAGTGAAAAGAAGAGAAAATCAGTTTGGCCTCCCAGAGCAAACAGAAGATATTGCAGGGCAGTTAAATAGCTAATTAATGCTTCAGCATACAACACCCCTTATAGCTATACAAAAAAGACAGTTCTCAGTATAATATCGACAAAGTAGAATTACAATAAAAGCAGTAAAATAACTTTGTCTCAGCTACCAACATTATGGCAGCTGGTGGGCTGTGGGTATATATATTCAATTAACTGTCTTCATCCCTTAGAGAAACTCAGCCGCTGCTTAGTAGCTGTATGATCTTGTACAATTTGCTTAAATTCTCAGAGATTCAGTCTCCTCTTCTGTATAATGGAGGAAATAATATCCATATTGTGAATTTCTGTGTATGAAGCGTGTGTTTGAATACGGCTCCAGCTTAAGTAAGTGAATAATAAATTGTAGTAAAGATGCTGATGTTGATGATGGTACTTTGGCACCATGTTTTCACCACCTTTTGAATAGGCCAAGCAAGCATTTCTCAACCACTAATCTTTGGGTTTCACTGGCAGGGGTTGGGTCTTAGCCACAGCTCTGGCTCACTTCTTAGGAATTTGGCTGTGTCCCATAGTATCACATCCAATCCTTTCATTCAGTCCCAAGCCTCCAGCACAGCCTATGCTGAGCAAGAAACAATGAGGGCCCTGAAGAAAGAGTGCTATTGCCCTGCCTGTGTCCTTTGGATATTTGAAGGCCAGTCACCTGGTCCTTGGGCTCACAGTATCTCAGGCCTGTTCTTCTGGGATCCTGCTGGAGTGTCTGTTAAAACTGTCACAATCTTGGGATCATGGCTGGTAGGATGAGAGTCAGAGTCATGATTAGACCTCACCTCTGTGCCACTGACTTCTGATTGTCACCCCTAGGCTCAGAACTTCTTATGAGCTCCAGACAGCATGAAAGGAAGAATAATTGTTGATTGTGGGTCCCTGTGGAGCTTAGTAATCTTGCATCAGAGTTAATGAGAGTCTACTGTGTCTCCCCCACTGGAGACCATGGATCTCTCCACGCAGTATGTGCATCTCACTCTTTGCTTTGTCCCATGTCTCATCTACTGCCTGTTGCATTGTAGCTTCTTGAATTTTTAGTGAATTGAACTTTCTGAATTTGGTCTTTAGCACTGTACTCAATACTGATGATGAAGATGATAATGACAATGAGAGTGATGGAGGAAGAGAAAATGACAGAATTAGAAGGACACAAATGTAGTCAACAATCATGGGATACAGGCTATGACTCAGTGCTGGATGTTCAGGAGGGACAGAGGATGTTACACCCAACTGTCAACTAGAGAAAAAAATGGCTCACATTCCCTATAGAGACTTAAATTAGAAAAAGGGTTTACTCCCATGATCCACACAATAGTGTAAAATCGATAATAGCCAACTTTTATTAAGTACTTACTGTGTACCAGGTCACTGTTCTTAGCAGCTTACATCTATTATCTCATTTAAGCCTCCCAACAACCCTATGAAGAAGTCAGTATTGTTATTATTATCTCCACTTTATGGATGAGAAAACAGAAGCATAGAGATGTAAAGCGATAGATACAAGATCACACAGCTTGTAATTGGCAGAGCCAGGAGTTGAACCCAGGCAGTGTGACTCCAGAGCTATCCTCTTAACTAATACTGTTGCCCTTGGGACACAAGGCTGTAAAGGTACAGCGCCCTAGGTGCAAAGTGAGAAGTAATCACCTTGGAAACCTGGGCGTTACAAACTTGACTGTGGTTGTATTCTTTATTCTTTCACTGATCAGTTAGGACAAATTAAAAATTTAATTTTAACCAAAAGCCGTAAATCAGTTGATCAAAAAACTCAGAGGGGAAGGTAGAATAAGATCATGGTTAAAGCGGACTGAAAAAGCACAAGTGAGGATGTTTCCTAGACTCAAGGATCCAGATATAGACACACATTACCTGAGTGATTTGGAAGACGGAGGCTCTAAGGCTGGGACCAGCAGATGATAGTCCATTCCCAGATACAATTATTGCCTATCAAAAAATTGGACAAAGTGGAGACACCAATAATTATCAGTGGACTAATAAACAGAAACAAGAGCTTGATTTTGAGTCCGTTATATTATCATCTGGTCTTTCCTTTTTGTATAGACCTAGCTATGATGTTCTCTCTTGAATATCTTCATTTTTATATAAAACAGTTTTTGTTTCATTTTTTTCTGTATGAGAAAGTAATACACCTCCTCAGTAAGATACACTAACTACAGAAATTTATTATTAATCATTAGTTGTGCACAATTGTTTTTACATAATGGTTCTCTACATCCTGGAAGGTTAGGGGTAGGTAGATGTTAACATTTGTCACCTAATTACAAAATAGTGAAATTCACCTGAAAGTCTTTGATCTGGAAGGTTGTGTAGTACAGTCTTGAACTCCGTATTAGACACACTTGGAGACCAAAGAGTAGTAGAAAATGTTCCCTTAGCTCTCTCTTTGGGCTGCCATTCCATTGAACAGATTCTGCTTCAGATGGGTATCTAGAAGTGCTTTAATTCTGATGCTCCTCCATCTTTCCCTTTGATCACCTCTGTCTTCCCCCACCAGGGTCCTGGTTCAATCTCACCACTGCCCTTTGTAGCTAAATCCTGGAGAGAACCTGATGCTTTCCTGGCTCCATTCTGGAGCACAACTGTGGATTCTCACATTCTTTAGTATAGAGCCTTCACAGACAAACAAACCTTCTTGGTAGTATTAATACCTTCTTAGAGCAAAACTGAATCATTATTATGCTGTAAGATGTCCTTACCTCCAGAGATAATGAGACAGGAGATCACAGAACATGACAAAGATCCTGAAAGGAACAGAAACTCTATCATGCCACAGTCTGTTGAAATACAGTCATAATCTTAGTACTTTGGCCATTTGAATACCTTACCGGTTGGTGGTATGGCCTACTGGACAATTCTTGAACAAGAAATGGGGAGATACTGATTTGAGTCCAGGTACTGTCGCCTACCCACTATGTGATCTTTGGCAGGTTGGGTTTCTCTCTGGGTTTTGGTATCTTCATCCATAACACAAAAGAGTTATACTAATTCAACAATTTCACTCTTTTTAAAAAAAATACTTATATATCCCTTTCTTTAAATAAATGTTCTTGGGATTATAAACAGATCAAATATGAAAGCAGGGTGGCTCTGGGTTTCAGGGTCTCACCCATGCCTACCATCTTCCTCCACCTCATGGTAGACCCTGGGGTCCTGTGTTTAACAGTTCTAAAATCATTGTAATAGTTCATATCAAACATCTTTTCCAGTTCCAAAATTCTGTTTGACAACCTCAAGCAAAGGCAATAGCTTAATGAAAGTCAGCATATACATAAAATCCATGTTAAGCTTTTTTTAAAGTTTTACTGGAAAAACAAAAACAAAAGCCAAATAGTTCCTTAATATATTTCAGCCTAAAGTAGGATTATTCTTTACCTCCAGGTGAAAAACTTGCAGTAATGTTAGAGACCGTAGACTTCAAAGGAAGTCAGGAGTTGAGTTTGGGAACAGAAATCAGATTTCATTCCTATCTTCTATACTTCTTGTAAGCATAAATGCTTCTGAATCAATCCGTAGAGCATCATTCGATTTGAGATTCTGGAAAGTAGTCACACCATATCCATATTTCACAGTGCAGTTATTTCTACACAGGTCAGTTCCCCTAAGCAGATTTGTATCAGACCACTGAGCGTTTTGGTATACGAGGTTCTGCACATGTAGTAGCCTTGAGGGTGTTGGGCTATTCTGCCAAAACTGTGAATGGCTCTGGTTTGTCACCTGTTTGGCTGATTGATGTTCTGCATTGCCTGATTCATAGTTGGCCCTCAAAAATATCTGTTGAGTGAATGGATGAATTCAGTAAGATGACTCAGGTCACTGAAAGGTCCCAGTGGCCACTCAAGCCAAGCCTTAATGAGAACTAGCCTAACAGTTGACACATACATTTAGAGACCTAGCCAATTATTGTTCTTACACACATTAACCATGGGAACATGAGCCTATAGAAATGTTTTATGGGCTTAGATCATAACTCCGCAAAATGAGAGGAGAGTACTCAGAACCTTTGTTTTATATTCACAGGAGCAAATAATAGCTAGAAATCAGGCCTTCAAGGATGAACTTTAAAAATTGATAGGGCTTCCCTGGTGGCGCAGTGGTTGAGAGTCCACCTGCCGATGCAGGGGACACGGGTTCGTGCCCCGGTCCAGGAAGATCCCACATGCCATGGAGCGGCTATACCCGTGAGCCATGGCCGCTGAGCCTGCGCGTCAGGAGCCTGTGCTCCGCAACAGGAGAGGCCACAACAGTGAGAGGCCCGCATACAGCAAAAGAAAAAAAAAAATTAATTGATGATCTGATCCATTTAAGAAAAAGTAGAAATGTATATTTGTCAGATGTCATGCTGCCTGTGCCTCCTTGCTGGTGACCAGAAACTCAGTAGTCTAGGATTGACTAATCTATTATCCACTTTGAATTAGGAATTTTGGTTTAACATAGGTAAAGGCAGGAAAGAATATCCTATTGGCAGAATCCTAGTTCTTTTCTCTCTAGAGTATATTTTATGCTCACTGGGTTGAACCAATTCCTCATTTTGTTTTTGTGATTTCAAACTATGTAGAATATTTTTGTAATCTGAATCTAGTTTTTGAGTTTGGGATGGTAACTAAACTCTTATATGTAGTTGTAAAGTTTATAGAGTACCAGGGAAGCATTTCTCTTACATGTTCAAAAAAAGATTTGACTTCTGAGATGCTCTCTGACAAAAGGGTTCTGAGATCAAGCAAATTTTACTGAAATGATGCAACAGAATCAGTGTTGGGTTAAAATTACTTTTAGCTATTTATAAATTAGTGTGAAATATATCTAAGAGTTCGTGTTACTTAAAATCTTGTTCCAATTGAATATAATTTTTAAATGCTACTGATTAATACTGAAGTTACGTGACCTAATGAAGTAATGAACTGCTTAAATGAAACTTTACTAAAATTGCTTAAATAAAAAAGTAAATTTTAATATAATCATTTGATGGAAAATGATAAAAAATGAATTATCTCCATGCTTTCTTAAAGAGACTATAGTATAATAAATGCAGTAGTATTCCTTTCATGCCCCAGGGTTATCACTATGAATACTGGGCAGTGTTACGGAACAATGAGGCCTTCACAACTATATGTGTGGGCCTCTTTGCCTCCAGATCCTTTAGTTCTTTGAGTTCTTGTTTGTGTTTTTATCGACAGGCTTCATCATCTCTTCTCTGAAGTTATTACCTTCTTATTTCTCTCTCCATTCTGATCCATCAGGTTTTTTTTTGTTTGTTTTTTTTCTGATGTGATGTGGGATAGGCTAGTGCAATTTTTACAACTATGTATAAAATAAGATAATTGCATTCTGAGATCCACAGCTTTAGTAAAGTGTATGAGTATTACTTTAAATTCGTGATATTTAGGGAACACTTAGTTTTACTTTTCTTTTATTTCTGCTTTATTTCCTGGATCTGAATAATTCCTGTCTTGAATTTGCAGAACTTCTATTTCTTAACGTATATGATTAATGGATGAAAATTTTCTTTTGTTTTATTTTTAAAAATTAACATATTTTATTATAAAATACCATTAGTTACATTCTCAATTAACCATACCTATAGATTGCCTGACAGTTCCAACCAGTCTATCACCAAGGAACTTCCATTCACCTGCTAGCAACATATCATAATTACAAACAAATTAAGTAAGAATGAAAGGCTCATTAAGTTCAGTGATTGCACACAAAAAAATAAATGAATACCATGATACATAGCCATCGCAATCACACCAAATGGAAAATTTACAAATGACCCTAAAGTGACAAAATAGGAAATCTATCACTTCCACTGAAAGCCACTGATTCAGTGGTGTTTCCACTAGTGATAAAACTGAGCTGCCTGATGATATTGTATTAGACTTCCGCATTTGTTCACATCTCTGTAGAGAGAAGTCATGTGCAAATCTCTGAATAAATCATAAATACATTAAAAAGATTATTTGACCTTGAGAATGACTTGAGTATATCACAAAAACCAGAAACCATAAATGAAAATTATGGGAAATTTGATGACATCAATAAAAGACCTCTGAAGACTTTTATCTTTTAGAAATACAGACTAAAGTATTCATAGATTAAATAATATGATATTTTGAATTTGCTACAAAAGAGTACAGGGTTGACGGAAGGAGGAGTTTAAAACGGGAACCAGATTGTCCGTGAATTAATTAACTACTGAAGCTGGGTGGTAGTCACTTGGGGTTCACGTATACTTTTCTCTTTTTTTTCTCTAGCTCTCTTTTTTTGTGTGTTTGAAATTTTTAATAATTAAAAAAATCTTTTATGTGGCTAAAAACAATCATAGAAGTTTGAACCACCACACTGGAAAAATATTCGCAGCACCAGTAGATAAAACAAGGGGCAATATTTCTAATATACAAAGAACTATTAGCCAATTCATGAAAGAAAGTTTATACAAATAAAAAAGAATGGCAATACACATGAACAGACAATTCACAAATGGAGAAATACTAATATGCAATAAATATATATGAAGATTTTCAACCTTACTGATAGTCAAAGAAAAGTTAATGAACATGAAACTCAGCTCTCAGACTGGCAAAGATTAAACAGGTTCAGGAAAAAAAAACCCTCAAAGATAATGAGAGTATAGGTAAATGATGTAATTTCCTATATGGTCTCTGGAAATATGAATTGGCAGAAACCTCTAAGAGTGTATCTTGGCAATATGTTTCAAAATATAAAATGTAAATGTACATTGACATCCACATTCTACTTATGGAAATTCAAAGGAGATACTGGCACAAGTGACAAAAATGTGAACATTAAGATATTCTTGTTAATATGAAAGATGGAATATTATGCCCATTAATAGGAAGCTGATTAAGTATTCTATAATACAGACAAATAATGAAATATTTTACAGCAATTAAAATGTTTATATATTCCATATTTATTGCTGAGGAGGAGATCCGTGACATATATTTGAGGAAAAAAGCAGTATTTAAATATTTGCATTTTCCAATTTACAGAAAATACATGAAATTCATGTATACATGCATAGAGGAATGTCTGGAAGAAGGTTCACCAATTTGTTAAGTATGACAGTCCCTATTGGTTGGATTTCTGGTGATTTTTATATTATTCTGTGTATTTTTGTATATTGTATAATTGATCAATAACCAATTTGTTAAAAATCATTTCATAAGTCTGACTTCCCCATTAGATATTGAAGCACTAAGGGATTGTGAGCATGTAATTCAGTAATCATTGTATTTCTAACTCCTCTTGGCGTCCAGTAGGTGCTCAGTGAATATTATTGAGGTTAAATTGAATTTTATCTACCATCTTTCCTTGACATCCATTCAGGCAAGTGTTTTTATGTTGGTATAATATATGGGTCTGCCCATATTTTCCTAGCATTTTAAGAGAAGCACAGAGTGTTAGAGTTGAAAAATTCTTTTTCTTTACACCAAATTTCCTACTTTGTGGACAAGGAAAACATAGCTCAGAAAAGTAACATGACATATTCAGGATCATAGAGCTAATGGTATCTGAATGGGAGCTCTATGAGAGCAAGTGTTTTAATCTGTTTTGTTTATTTCTATATCCCCAGTACCTAGGATCTGGCACATAGTAGGTACTCAATAAATATCTATGGAATAGATAAATGAATGCATCTTCTTACCACTTTGGGTCAGGCAGTTTGTCCATTTTTTTTCCCTCTGTGATTCCTTTTTTTGAAATAGATTCTCAAAGTGGATTGTTGTATAAAAATTATTTCCTTAAAGATGCCCTTTTGAGGGGTTGATGATTGACTGACATGCTGATCATCATTGTTGTTGAGATGAGGTAGTTTTGTCAATGAGATGAGGGCAGTGAAAATAATTATAAGGAGGCCTTGTTTCCTTCATCACTGATAATTTACCTGAGCTCAGGATAGCTCAGACCTGACACGTTATAGATCAACCTTGGTAAGACTGGGCAATGGAGAGGAGAAAGGAACCAGAGTTGGGCAAAGACACAATCTCCAAGGCTTAAGGTAGACCCAGGTACATGCCTGGCTTTAGGGAGGCAGGGAGCAGTCTTGGAAGAACACTTCTGGGGTCCAGCATCCCAGGGATATTTCTGGAAGCATTTGGTACTGTATCATCTCACCTGGGTCATTCAGGGTCTGGGAATCCATGCAGTGACCACCATTTAGGAGTGAGGCTGGGGAGCAGAAAAATAGCAGCTCCTCAAAGTTTGGAGGAGCTGGACTGGGATTTAGTCCTGTGAATGTGGCCTATATGAGCAAAATCATGCGGGGTCCTAGTGTCTCACTAGATGGAGTTAGACCGAGCATTGGGCAACTCCAGCTCCACCAGGTCAAACAGTATTATTACAGATAGATGATAGGAAACAAAAGCACAATCCTTAAGGTGGGACAAATCTAGATTAATAGATACTGAGAGTTATAGTATGGAACTACACAGGTGTCCTGGAATGAGAGAATTAGAACTTAATTATAATTTTACTAGAAACCCAAATTTGGCAACCCAAGTTGGAAGCATGGCCTAATTTCAAGTACAGTAGGAGGTGTGATAGGGAAGATTAGCTGATATATTGACCTACTTAGCAGGTACTAGCATAGGCACTGGGGTAGAAATAACTATTAAGGAAGAGAACATTTTGGGGTAGTACTAGGGCAATCAGTGGTAGAGGCTGACATCATCTATTTTCTGTCATTTATGATGAGGTTTTTTCATGCAACTCGTCTGTTGCTCTGTTTACTTTTAGTATATATAGTTCTTGTTTACTTCTAATCAACTAACCCTCACCTAGTCCCTTGGACAAGAGAGACATTCATTGGAAGACAGTCAAAAGGAAAATATTGTGACACATTTAAAAATATATAGGACAGATAATTTTCATGCAATCGAAACATAGACTAAAAGTTTTAGCCCTTTTTTGCATTTATTCAAAGTAGGCTCACATTTCTTCTTAAGTTTATGTTTCTGAGCAATATTCTAATCTATTTATCATGGACAATAAAATAAAGTCATTGAAAGGTGTGTGTGTATGAGGGAGGAGACTGGAAATATTACTTCATTTTATCACATTCTTAAAACCAAGTTTGGATTTTGTTTTGTTTTCAGAACTCTTTCTTTCTGTTGTGGGATCCACTGGGTCTTTTTTACTTTCTCCCTTCTATGGAGTCTGCTAGCTAGCTCCTGGTCAAGCCCCAAAATGTAGTTCAGTAAGATTTAACAGAGCTCTGGGTAATGACTTTAAATGAATACCACCCACTGTGGGCATTGAATTTGGGGACTGTTGGCAAAGTAGATAAGTCAATTTTAAGGATTATGTAGGGGAGCTGCAAAACAGTTCCTCTCCCTGTTGATGGGATATCCTGTTCACAGCTTCTGCCTCTAGAAAGGCTTTGATTTGGCAGCAAGTTGGAGCTTTTAAACACTCCAATGGGCCTTTGTTGGCAACTGCTCTGCCTGCATGCACAGAGGGCTCATTCTTCCACAGAGGGCCACATGGCCTGCTGATGGGCCATACCAGTTTACACTGCTGTTGCTAGTGGGAGGGAGAAGCAAGCAAGCAAGCATGGATCAGCGTTGCCTATAAAGGCACCGTTTATCCCTTTCCAGCTCAGTATCCTCTTCTCCAAGCATGCCACCTTCAGTGTGCCTCTTGTTTAGTGGCCTTTAAGCTGCAATTCTTACAGACTGAAATACCTCTGACACTCCTTTAAAATAAATTCCTGAATATACAACAGAGGCTCTTACAAGGTGCCATCCCCAGTGTCCCTTGGGGGAAATATTTTGTGGAGAAGTAATGTCATCACATGCCCCTTCACACACCCACCTTTCCCTTTGATCTTAGTGTTTACCTGTGGCTTATTGGTACCAAAGCAAACTGAGTATTGAGCATTTGACTTTGAAATAGGTCTGGTTCTCCAATAGGCATTCTTTGAAGTCAGATCCATTATGCGTTGTTTATTGCCCATTCAAACATACCCACATGTATTTCTAAGACCAAGGCTCTTCTTTCCTCATTCAAAAGGAGCACTGGAGTTTGTTGCCATATTAATTATCCTTTGATATTTTTAAAATGGGGAAAATAATATCTCTGGAGTCCATTTTGTCCACTTACAAATTATTTTAACAATATATGTTAAGGGTAATTTTCCATTCTCTCTATTCCATTACTATCTTCCAAAGCACAATTACATGTCAATTGAATGACTCAGAACTTCTCCTGCCCAAGTAATAAATCATAAGTGTAATGGGTAAAAAGAATTTGTCATTGTTCAGTGTGTATACAGAGTTATGTGGCATATAACCTCAAATTTCTTTCAGATCATATATAAATACATAATAAAATAATAATACTCATTAGTCAACACCAAATATAAGTTCCAGATGTCTGAACATCAAAGTATTTATAGGCCTATAGGAACCGCCTTGAGACAGAAACAGTTTTTCAGAAATGGTACTGGAAGAAAGCAGGCTATAAAAACTTCCCAAATTCTCTGAAACAAAAGCTATTCTTGTTTATACATAAATTATGAATGACTTTTTAAGGGCTGACTCACTGGCCAGTGCATGTGCCTACAAATCTGGTTTCACAAGAGAATGAGAGCTGACTGGACTAACAGGAATTCTACAACAAATCATTTTTTTTTCCAGCTTGCCTCTAAAGCAAGTCAGTTTGTCCAAGGTTTCAGCCACCACTCTTGTAAAGGCACAGTGGGTCTATTGCTCCAACTGGGAGCCCTGCCACAGCTCTGATGACATTTAAATTGCCTAGCAGGAACTGCCTGCTTCAAGTGAATCATGGACGAGCTCTCTTGTTTGAAAAGAAGCCGTTTTTGTTCTCAAGCTAGTCCTTAGAAGAAGGGACTTGACAGCCCCCTCAAATGGTGGAATTGGAATGGCATCAGGTGGACCTCTTGCCTGAAATCACTCATCTAAGAAACTGCAATTTCTAAGTCTTTTCTCTGGATGATGGCCTTGTGTCTAGGTGTATTGTCCTGGCAGGCAACAGCATCAACTTCTAATCTCAACTGTGCCATTTATTCATGGCCTGATTTCAAACAAATTAGTTGACTTTCCTCAGGCTTTCCCATTCATGAAATGAGATGTCATACAGAATAACCTTTCAGGTCCTGTCTGTCTTTGATGAGCTAGGATTTGGTTTTCCTCTACACAAAAGTAAATAAATGAGTGTATTATTTAGATCATCAACATGATGTATTAGATCCCAGTGATCAAAATTGCTAATGAGTGGCCTAATTAATTGTGATTCAATATAAGATTTCACTGTTAACAAAGACCTTCCAGGACTTGAAACATTTCTCTCTTGCAAGGAGGAGAAGGGGCAGGATCTAATTATTTCCTGAGAGTTTAAGTATGAAAAAGTAAAGCCAAGAAACTCATTGGCAACATGAGAAAAATATCCTATTATCTTTTTCTTCTTCAGATCTTCTTCTTATAGGAATTTCTTACAGGAAGGAGGGAAAAAAGGAATGCACTTTCTTAAATGCACTGATTCGAACCCTCCAATGATGGATAGCGTATGAATGTCAAGAATTTTGAACATGAGTTATCCATCCCAAGTTTTCTACCCAAAATGCTTTTCGTTGATATTTGTAACGACTGAAAAATGTCCCTAGCCCAGGAGTCAAGATGGCAGTGTGGGAAGACGCACAGTTAGCATCTCCCCACAAATAAGGCATCTGCTGGCCACTGATGGGAGACTCTGACACCCAAGGAGATGGGAAGCACCCCAAAGTGAACTGCCACCCCATGTGCCTTGCAGGATCTTGGTTCATGAGCCCAGGGTCAGGCTGAAGCTCCTGCAGTGGGAGCTCTGAGTCTGAACCACCAGACTAACAGAGAACCTCAGACCCCAGGGAATATTCATCAGAGTGAGGTTTCATGGAGTTCCTCATCTCAGCACCAAGACGCAGCTCTACCCAATAGCCTACAAACTCCAGTGTTGGAAGCCTCAGGCCAAACAACCAGTAAGACAGGAACACAATCCCACACATTAAAAAAAAAAAAAAAAAAAAAAGAGACGGCAAAAAAATATGTCACAGAAGAAGGAACAAGTTAAAAACCTACAAGACAAAATAAATGAAGAGGAAATAGGCAATCTACCAATCTACCTGAAAAAGAATTCAGAGTAATGATAGTAAAGATGATCCAGAATCTCAGAAATAGAATGGAGGCCCGGATTGAGAAAATACAAGAAATGTTTCACAAAGATCTAGAAGAACTAAAGAACAACAACAACAAAAGATGAACAACACAGTAACTGAAATGAAAAATACACTAGAAGGAATCAATAACAATAACTGAGGCAGAAGAACGAATAAGTGAGCTAGAAGACAAAGTGGTGGAAATAACTGCCGAGGAGCAGAATAAAGAAAAAAATAATGAAAAGAATTGAAGATAATCTCAGAGACCTCTGGGACAACACTAAATGCACCAACATTCGAATGATGGGGGTCACAGAAGAAGAAGAGAAAAAGAAATGGTCTGAGAAAATATTTGAAGAGATTACAGTTGAAAACTTCCCTAACATGGGAAAAGAAATAGTTACCCAAGTCCAGGAAGCACAGAGAATCCAATACAGTATAAACCCTAGGAAAAACACACCAAGACACATATTAAGAAAACTAACAAAACTTAAATTCAAAGAAAAAATACTAAAAACAGCAAGGAAAAAAAAAATAACATACAAAGGAATTCCCATAAGATTATCAGCTGATTTTTCAGTGGAAACTCTGCAGGCCAGAAGGGAGTGGCAGGATATACTTAAAGTGATGAAAGAGAAAAACCTACAACCAAGATTACTCTACCCAGCAAGGATCTCATTCAGATTTGATGGCAAAGTCAAAAGCTTTTCAGACAAATGAAAGCTAAGAGAATTCAGCACCACCAAACCAGCTTTACAACAAATGTTAAAGAAACTTCTCTAGGCGAGAAACAAAAGAGAAGAAAAAGACCCATGAAAACAAACCCAAAACAATTAATAAAATTGTAATGGGAACATATCAATAATAACCTTGGATGTAAATGGATTAAATGCCCCAACCAAAAGACACAGACTGACTGAATGGATACAAAACCAAGACCCATGTATATGGTGCCTACAAGACACCCACTTCAGACCTAGGGACACATACAGACTGAAAGTGAAGGTCTTTGCATGGAAAAAGATATTCCATGCAAATGGAAATCAAAAGAAAGCTGGAGTAGCAATACTCGTATCAGATAAAATAGATTTTAAAATAAAGACTGTTACAAGAGATAAGAGGGACACTACAAAATGATCAAAGGATCAATCCAAAAAGAAGATATAACAATTATAAATGTTTATGCACCCAACATAGGAGCACCTCAATATAGAAGGCAAATGCTAACAACCATGAAAGTAGAAATCAACAGTAACACAGTAATAGTAGGGGACTTTAACACCCCACTTACACCAATGGACAGATCATCCAAACAGAAAATAAAGAAGGAAACACAAGTTTTAAATGACACAATAGATCAGATAGATCTAATTGATATTTATAGAACATTCCACCCAAAAGTGGCAGAATACACATCCTTCTCAAGTGCACACGGAACATTCTCCAGGATAGATCACATCTTGGGTCACAAATCAAGCCTTGGAAAATTTAAGAAAATTGAAATTATACCAAGCATCTTTTTTGACCACAATGCTATGATTTGGAAAACAACTACAGGAAAGGAACTGTAAAAAACACAAATACATGGAGGCTAAACAGTGTGCTACTAAATAACCAAGAGATCACTGAAGAAATCAAAGAAGAAATTAAAAAATACATAAAAACAAATGTCAGTGAAAACACGACAACCCAAAACCTATGGGATGCAGCAAAAGCAGTTCTAAGAGGGAAATTTATAGCAATTCAGTCTCACCTAAAGAAACAAGAAAAATCTCAAATAAACAATCTAACCCTACACTTAAAACAACTAGAGAAAGAAGAACAAAGAAAACCCAAAGTGAGTAGAAGGAAAGAAATCATAAAGATCAGAGCAGAAATAAATGAAATAGAAATGAAGAAAACAATAGCAAAGATCAATAAAACTAAAGGCTGGTTCTTTGAGAAGATAAACAAAATTGATAAACCCTTAGCCAGACTCATCAATAAAAAAGGGAGAGGACACAAATCAATAAAATTAGAAATGAAAAAGGAGAAATCACAACTAACACTGCAGAAATACAAAGGATTATAAGAGACGACTACAAACAACTATATGCCAATAAAATGCACAACCATGAAAAATGGAAAAATTCTTGGAAAGGTACAATTTTCCAAGACTGAACCAGGAAGAATTAGAAAATATAAATAGACCTATCACAAGCAATGAAATTGAAACCATAATGAAAAATCCTCCAACAAGTAAAAGTCCAGGACCAGATGGCTTCACAGGCGAATTGTATCACACATTTAGAGAAGAGCTAACACTCATCCTTCTCAAACTTTTCCAAAAAATTGCAGAGGGAGAAACACTCCCAAATTTATTCTACGAAGCCACCATCACCCTGATACCAAAATTAGAAAAAGATATCACAAAAAAAGAAAATTATAGACCAATATCACTGATGAGCATAGATGCAAAAATCCTGAACAAAATACTAGCAAACAGAATCCAACAGCACATAAAAAGGATCACACACCATGATCAAGTGGGATTTATCCCAGGGATACAAGGATTCTTCAATATACGCAAATCAATCGATGTGATACACCACATTAACAAATTAAGGAATAAAGACCATATGCTCATCTCAATGGATGCAGAAAAAGCTTTCAGCAAAATTCAACACCCATTTATGATAAAAACTCGGCAGAAAATGAGCAAAGAGGGAACCTACCTCAACATAATAAAGGCCATATATGACAAACCCACAGCAAGCAACATACTCAATGGTGAAAAACTGAAAGCATTTCCACTAAGATCAGGAAGAAGACAAAGTTGCCCACTCTCACCACTCTTATTCAACATAGGTTTGGAAGTCCTAGCCACAGCAATCAGAGAAGAAAAGGAAATAAAAGGAATACAAATTGAAAAGAAGAAATAAAACTGTCACTGTTTGCAGATGACATGATACTATATATAGAAAATCCTAAAGATGCCACCAGAAAACCACTAGACCTAATCAATGAATTTGGTAATGTTGCAGGATACAAAATTAATGCACAGAAATCTCTTGCATTCCTATACACCAACAATGAAAAATCAGAAAGAGAATTTAAGGAAACACTCCCATTTACCATTGCAACAAAAAGAATAAAATAACTAGAAATAAACCTGCCTAAGGGGGCAAAAGACTTGTACTCAGAAAACTATAAAACACTGATGAAAGAAATTAAAGATGACATAAACAGATGAAGAAATATACCATGTGCTTGGATTGGAAGAATCAATATTGTGAAAATGACTATACTACCCAAAGCAATCTACAGATTCATTGCAAACCCTATCAAACTACCAATGGCATTCTTCACAGAATTAGAACAAAAAAATTTACAATTCGTATGGAAACACAAAAGACCCCGAATAGCCAAAGCAATCTTGAGAATGAAAAACGGAGTTGGAGGAACCAGGGTCCCTGACTTCAAACTATACCACAAAGCTACAGTAATCAAGACAGTATGGACAGTGTGAGTAGCTGGGCTGTAGAGAGCAGGACAGTTCCTCTGTGCGTGTATGGCTGGGAGGCCGGGATAGGAGGTATCACAGCATCAAGTTTGCAGTGAAAACTTAGCAGTCTCAGCTCAACTGGAATGGGAAGTATCATCTCAGGTCTGCCTCATGAGATTTACAGGGACCTTCAAGATGGCAGAGGAGTAAGACTTGGAGATCACCTTCCTCCTCACAAATACATGAGAAATACATCTACATGTGGAACAGCTCCTACAGAACACCTACAGAACACTAGCAGAAGACCTCAGACTTCCCAAAAGGCAAGAAACTCCCCACGTACCTGGGTAGGGCAAAAGAAAAAAGAAAAAACAGAGACAAAAGAATAGGGACAGGACCTGCACGTCTGGGAGGGAGCTGTGAAGGAGGAAAAGTTTCCACATACTAGGAAGCCCCTTCACTGGTGGAGATGGGAGGTGGGTGGGTGGGGGGGAAGCTTCTGAGCCACGGAGGAGAGCGCAGCAATAGGGGTGCAGAGGGCAAAGCAGAGAGAATCCAGCACAGAGGATCAGTGCCGACCAGTACTCACCAGCTTGAGATGCTTGTCTGCTCAGCTGCCGGGATGGGTGGGGGCTGGGAGCTGAGGCTTGGGCTTTGGAGGTCAGATCTCAGGGAGAGGACTGGGGTTGGCTGCATGAACACAGCCTGAAGGGGGCTAGTGCTCCACAGCTAGCCGGGATGGAGTCCAGGAAAAAGTCTGTAACTGCCTAAGAGGCAAGAGACCATTGTTTTGGGGTGCGCGAGGAGAGGGGATTCCGAGGACTGCCTAAACGAGCTCCAGAGACAGGCACGAGCCATGGCTATCAGTGTGGACCCCAGAGACGGGCATGAAATACTAAGGCTTCTGCAGCAGCCACCAAGAAGCCTGTGTGCAAGCACAGGTCACTATCCACACCTCCCCTCCTGGGAGCCTGTGAAGCCCACCACTGCCAGGATCCTGTGATCCAGGGACAACTTCCCTGGGAGAACACACAGCGTGCCTCAGGCTCTTGCAACGTCATGCCAGTCTCTGCCACCACAGGCTCACCCCGCATCCGTACCCCTCCCTCCCCCCGGCCTGAGTGAGCCAGAGCCCCCTAATCAGCTGCTCTTTAACCCCGTCCTGTCTGGCCCTCAGGCCACCTACACGCAGAGGCAGGGCCAAATCCAAAGCTGAACCCCGGGAGCTGTGTGAACAAAGATGAGAAAGGGAAATCTCTCCCAGCAACCTCAGGAGCAACGGATTAAATCTCCACAATCAACTTGATGTACCCTGCATCTCTGGAATGCCTGAAGAGACAACAAATCATCCCAAAATTGAGACTTTGGGAGCAACTGTAGACTTGGGGTTTGCTTTCTGCCTCTAATTTTTTTCTGGTTTTATGTTTATCTTAGTTTAGTATTTAGAGCTTATTATCATTGGTAGACTTTTTTATTGATTTGGTTGCTCCCTTCTTTTCTTTAAATATATATATATACTTTTCCTTTTTCTCTTTTGGTGAGTGTGTATGTGTATGCTTCTTTGTGTGATTTTGTCTGTATGATTTTGCTTTTACCATTTGCCCTAGGGTTCTGTCTGTCCATTTTGTTTGTTTGATTTTTAGTATAGTTTTTAGTGCTTGTTATCATTGGTGGATTAGTTTTTTGGTTTGGTTGCTCTCTTCTTTCTTTCTTTTTTTATTATTTTTAATAATATACTCTTTAAATTTTTTCTTTTAATAACTTTATTTACTTTACTTTTTCTCTTTCATTCTTTCTTTTTCTTCTCCCTTTTCTTCTGAGCTGTGTGGCTGACAGGGTCTTGGTGCTCCGGCTGGATGTCAGGCCTGAGCCTCTGAGGTGGGAGAGCCAAATTCAGGACACTGGGCTACCAGAGACCTCCTGGCCCCACGTAATATCAAATGGCAAAATCTCTCCCAGAGATCTCCAACTCAGTGCTAAGACCCAGCTTCACTCAGCGACCAGCAAGCTACAGTGCTGGACACCCTATGCTAAACAACTAGCAAGACAGGAACACAACCCCACCCATTAGCAGAGAGACTGCCTTAAATCTAATAAGGTCACAGACACCCCAAAACACACCACCGGACGTGATACTGCCCACCAGAAGGACAAGATCCAGCCTCTTACACCAGAACACAGGCACCAGTCCCCTCCACCAGGAAGCCTACACAACCCACTGAACCAACATTAACCACTTGGGGCAGACACCAGAAACAATGGGAACTACAGACATGAAGCGTGCAAAAAGGAGACCCCAAACACAGTAAGTTAAGCAAAATGAGAAGACAAAGAAATACACACCAGACGAAGGAGCAAGTTAAAAACCCACCAGACCAAACAAATGAAGAGGAAATAGGGAGTCTACCAGAAAAAGAATTCAGAATAATGATAGTAAAGATGATCCAAAATCTTGGAAGTAAAACGAAGAAAGTACAAGAAACGTTTAGCAAGGACCTAGAAGAGCTAAAGAGCAAACAAACAAGGATGAACAACACAGTAAATGAAATTAAAAATTCTCTAGAAGGAATCAATAACAGAATAACAGGCAGAAGAACGGATAAGTGACCTGGAAGTTAAAATAGTGGAAATAACTATTGCAGAGAAGAATAAAGAAAAAAGAATGAACAGAATTGAGGACAGTCTCAGAGACCTAAGGGACAACTTTAAATGCACCAACATTCGAATTATAGGGGTCCCAGAAGAAGAAGAGAAAAAAAAGGGACTGAGGAAATACTTGAAGAGGTTATAGTTGAAAACATCCCTAATATGGGAAAGGAAATAGTCAAGTCCAGGAAGTGCAGAGAGTCCCATACATGATAAATCCAAGGAGAAATACGCCAAGACACATATTACTCAAACTATCAAAAATTAAATACAAAGGAAACATATTAAAAGCAGCAAGGGAAAAGCAACAAATAACATACAAGGGAATCCCCATTAGCTAAACAGCTGATTTTTCAGCAGAAACTCTGTAAGCCAGAAGGGAGTGGCAGGACATATTTAAAGTGATGAAAGGGAAAAACTTACAACCAAGATTACTCTACACAGCAAGGATCTCATTCAGATTCGATGGAAAATTAAAACTTTTGCACACAAGCAAAAGCTAAGACAACGTAGCACCACCAAAGCAGCTTTACAACAAATGCTAAAGGAACTTCTCTAGGCAGGAAATACAAGAGAAGGAAAAGACATGCAATAACAAACCCAAAACAGTTAAGAAAATGGGAATAGGAACATACATATCGATAATTACCTTAAATATAAATGGATTAAGTGCTCCAAGCAAAATACACAGACTGGCTGAATGGATACAAAAGCAAACCAGTATATATGCTGTCTACAAGAAACACACTTCAAACCTAGGGACACATACAGACTGAAAGCGAGGGGATGGAAAAAAGATATTCCATGCAAATGGAAATCAAAAGACAGCTGGAGTAGCAATTCTCATATCAGAGAAAATAGACTTTAAAATAAAGACTACTGAAAGAGACAAAGAAGGACACTACATAATGATCAAGGGGTCAATCCAAAAAGAAGGTATAACAATTGTAAATATTTATGCACCCAACATAGGAGCACCTCAATACATCAGGCAAATGCTAACAGCCATAAAAGGGGAAATCAACAGTAACACAATCATAGTAGGGGACTTTGTCACCCCATTTTCACCAATGGACAGATCATCCAAAATGAAAATAAATAGGAAACACAAACTTTAAATGATACATTAAACAAGATGGGCTTAATAGATATTTATAGGACATTCCATCCCAAAACAACAGAATACACTTTCTTCTCAAGTGCTCATGGATCATTCTCCAGATGTATCATATCCTGGGTCACAAATCAAGCCTTGGTAAATTTAAGAAAATTGAAATCATATCAAGTATCTTTTCTGACCAGAACACTATGGGACTAGATATCAATTACAGGAGGAAATCTTTAAAAAATTCAAACACATGGAGACTAAACAATATGCTACTAAATAACCAAGAGATCACTGAAGAAATCAAAGAGGAAATCAAAAAATACCTAGAAACAAATGACAATGAAAACACGATGACCCCAAACTTATGGGATGCAGCTAAAACAGGCCTAAGAGGGAAGTTTATAGCAATACAATCCTACCTCAAGAAACAAGAAAAATCTCAAATAAACAACCTAACTTTACACCTAAAGCAATTAGAGAAAGAAAACAAAACTCCAAAGTTAGCATAAGGAAAGAAATCATAAATATCAGATCAGAAGTAAATGAAAAAGAAATGAAGGAAATGATGGCAAAGATCAATAAAACTAAAAGCTGGTTCCTTGAGAAGATAAACAAAATTGATAAACCATTAGCCATACTCATCAGGAAAAGAAGGGAGAAGATTCAAATCAATAGAATTTGAAATGATAAAGGAGAAGTAATAGCTGACACTGCAGAAATACAAAGGACCATGAGAAATTACTACAAGCAACACTATGCCAATAAAACGGACAACCTGGAAGAAATGGGCAAATTCTTAGAAATGCACAACCTGCCAAGACTGAATCAGGAAGAAATAGAAAATATGAACAGACCAATCACAAGCACTGAAATTGAAACTATGATTAAAAATCTTCCAACAAACAAAGGCCGACGACCAGATGGCTTCACAGACAAATTCTATCAAACATTTAGAGACGAGCTAACACCTATCCTTCTCAAACTCTTCCAAAATATAGCAGAGGGAGGAACACTCCCCAACTCATTCTATGAGGCCACCATCACCCTGACACCAAAACCAAAGATGTCATAAAAAAAGAAAACTACAGGCCAGTGTCACTGAAGAACATAGATACGAAAATCCTCTACAAAATACCAGCAAACAGAATCCAGCAGCACATTAAAAGGGTCATACACTGTGATCAAGCGCAGTTTAACCCAGAAATGCAAGGATTCTTCAATATATGCATATCAATCAATGTGATACAGCATATTAACAAATTGAAGGAGAAAAAACATATGATCATCTCAATAGATGGAGAAAAAGCTTTCAACAAAATTGAGCACCAATTTATGATAAAAACCCTTCAGAAAGTAGGCATGGAGGGAACTTACCTCAACGTAATACAGGCTATATATGACAAACCCACAGCCAACATCATTCTCAGTGGTGAAAAACTTAAACCATTTCCTCTAAGATCAGGAACAAGACAAGGTTGTCCACTCTTACCAGTATTATTCAACACAGTTTTGGAAGTTTTAGCCACAGCAATCAGAGAACAAAAAGAGAAAAAAGCAATACCAATCAATAAAGAAGAAGTAAAACTGTCACTGTTTGCAGATGACATGATACTATACATAGAGAATCCTAAAGACACTACCAGAAAACTACTAGAGCTAATCAATGAATTTAGTAAGGTAGGAGGATACAAAATTAATGCACAGAAATCTTTTGTATTCCTATACACTACCAATGAAAAATCAGAAAGAGAAATTAAGGAAACACTTCCATTTACCATAGCAACAAAAAGAATAAAATACCTAGGAATAAACCTACCTAAGGAGAAAAAAGACCTGTAAGTAGAAAACTATAAGACACTGATGAGAGAAATTAAAGATGATACAAACAGCTGGTAAGATATACCATATTCTTGGAATGGAAGAATCAACATTGTGATAACGACTGTACTACCCAAAGCAATCTACAGATTCAATGCAATACCTATCAAACTACCAATGGCATTTTTCACAGAACTAGAACAAAAAATTTCACAATTTGTATGGAAACACCAAACACCCTGAATAGCCAAAGCAAACTTGAGAAAGAAAAACGGAGCTGGAGGAATCAGGGTTCTGGACATCAGACTATACTACAAAGCTACAGTAATCAAGACAGTATGGTACTGGCATAAAAACAGAAATAAAGGTCAATGGAACAGGATAGAAAGCCCAGAGATAAACCCATGCACATATGGTCACCTTATTTTTTATAAAGGAGGCAAGAATATACAATGGAGAAAAGACAGCCTCTTCAATTAGTGGTGCTGGGAAAACTGGACAGCTACATGTACAAGAATGAAATTAGAACACTCCCTAACACCATACACGAAAATAAACTCAAAATGGATTAAAGCCCTAAATGTAAGGCCAGACACTATCAAAGTCTTAGAGGAAAACATAGGCAGTACACTCTATGACATAAATCACAGCAAGATCCTTTTTGACCCCCCTCCTAGAAAAATGGAAACAAAAATAAACAAATGGGACCTAATGAAACTTAAAAGCTTTTGCACAGCAAAGGAAACCATAAACAAGATGAAAAGACAACCCTCAGAATGGGAGAAAATATTTGCAAATGAAGCAGCTGACAAAGGTTTAATCTCCAAATTTTGCAAGCAGCTCATGCAGCTCAATATCAAAACAACAAAGAAACCAATCCAAAAATGGGCAGAAGACATAAATAGACATTTCTTCAAAGAAGATATATAGATCGACACACAACACATGAAAGAATGCTCAGCATCACTAGTCATTAGAGAAATGCAAATCAAAACTACAATGAAGTATCACCTCCCACCAGTCAGAATGGCCATCATCAAAAAATCTACAAACAATAAATGCTGGATAGGGAGTGGAAAAAAGGGAACCCTCTTGCACTGTTGGTGGGAATGTAAATTGATACAGCCACTATGGAGAACAGTATGGAGGTCCTTAAAAAACTACAAATAGAACTACCACATGACCCGGCAATCCCACTACTGGGCATATACCCTGAGAAAACCATAATTCAAAAAGAGTCATGTACCACAATGTTCATTGCTGCTCTATTTACAATAGCCAGGACATGGAAGCAACCTAAGTGTCCATTGACAGATGAATGGATAAAGAAGATGTGGCACATATATACAATGGAATATTAGCCAGAAAAAGAAATGAAATTGAGTTATTTGTAGTGAGGTACGTGGACCTAGAGACTGTCATACAGAGTGAAGTAAGTCAGAAAGAGAAAAACAAATACCGTATGGTAACACATATGTATGGAATAAAAAAAATTTTTTTTCTGAAGAACCTAGAGGCAGGACAGCAATAAAGATGCAGACGTAGAGAATGGACCTGGGGAAACGGGGAGTGGGAAGGGTAAGCTCGGATGAAGTGAGAGAGTGGTATGGACATATAATACACTACCAAATATAAAATAGATAGCTAGTGGGAAGCAGCAGCATTGCACAGGGAGATCAGCTTGGTGCTTTGTGTCCACCTAGAGGGATGGGATAGGGAGGGTGGGAGGGAGATGCAAGAAGGAGGAGATATGGGGATATATGTATATATATAGCTGATTCACTTTGTTATACAGCAGAAACTAACACACCACTGTGAAGCAATTATACTCCAATAAAAATGTTAAAAAAAAAAAAGGACAGTATGGTACTGGCACAAGAACAGAAATATAGATCAATGGAACGGGATAGAATGCCCAGAGATAAACCCATGCACATGTGGTCACCCAATTTACGACAAAGGCAGCAAGAACATACAATGGAGAAAAGACAACCTCTTCAATAAGTGGTGCTGGGAAAACTGGACAGCTATATATAAAAGAATGAAATTAAAACACTGCCTAACACCATACACAAAAATAAACTCCAAATGGATTAAAGACTTAAATATAAGCCCAGACACTATAAAACTCTTCAAGGGAAACATAGGAAGAATACTGTTTGATATAAACCACAGCAAGATCTTTTTTGACCCACCTCCTAGAGTATCGGAAATAAGAACAAAAATAAACAAATGGGACTTAATTAAATTTAAAGGCTTTTGCACAGCAAAGGAAACCGTAAACAAGACAAAAAGACAACCCTCAGAATGGGAGGAAATATTTGCAAATGAAACAGACCAAGGATTAATCCCCAAAATATACAAACCGCTCATGGATCTCAATATCAAGAAAACAAACAATTCACTTAAAAAATGGGTGGGAGACCTAAATAGACATTTCACCAAGGAAGACATACTGATGGCCAAGAGAAACATGAAAAGATGCTCAACATCAGTAGTTATTTGCAAATCAAAACTGCAGTGAGATATAACCTTATGTGATCAGAATGGCCATTATCAAAAAATCTAGAAACAATAAATGCTGGAAAGGGTGTGGTGAAAAGGGCACCCTCCTGCACTGTTGGTGGGAATGTAAATTGATACACGCACACTGGAAAACAGTATGGAGGTTCCTTAAAAAACTAAATATAGAGCTACCATATGATCCAGCAATCCCACTACTGTTCATATACCTTGAGAAAACCATAACTCAAAAAGAATCATGTACCACAGTGTTCATTGCAGCACTATTTACAATAGCCAGAACATGGAACGAACCTAAATGTCCATCGAGAGATGAATGGATAAAGAAGATGTGGCATATATATACAATGGAATATTACTCAGCCATAAAAATTATGAAATTGAGTTATTTGTATTGAGGTGGATGGACCTAGAGTCTGTCATACAGAGTGAAGTAAATCAGAAAGAGAAAAACAAATACCGTATGCTAATGCATATTTATGGAATCTGAAAAAAAAATAATACTGGTGAACCTAGTTGCAGGGCAGGAATAAAGAGGTAGGCATAGGGAATGGACTTGAGGACATGGGGTGGGAGGGCAAAGCTGGGGTGAAGTGAGTAGCATGGACATATATACACTGAATTTTACTGAATGTAAAATAGTTGGCTGGTGGGAAGCAGCAGCATAGCACAGGGAGATCATCTCGGTGCTTTGCCATGACCTAGAGGGGTGGGATGAGAAGGATGGGAGGGATGCTCAAGAGGGAGGGGATATGGGAACATTTGTATGCACATGGCTGATTCACTTTTTTGTACAACAGAAACTAACATAGTATTGTGAAGGAACTATACTCTAATAAAGATCTATTAAAAATATATAAATAGCGGCTTCCCTGGTGGCGTAGTGGTTGAGAGTCCGCCTGCCAATGCAGGGGACACGGGTTCGTGCCCCGGTCCGGGAAGATCCCACATGCCGCAGAACAGCTGGGCCCATGAGCCACGGCCGCTGAGCCTGCGCGTCCGGAGCCTGTGCTCTGCAACGGGAGAGGCCACAAGAGTGAGAGGTCCACGTACTGGAAAAAAAAAAAAAAAAAAAAAAAAATATATATATATATATATAAACCTAGCCCAAATATGCATCTGAAAAAGAAAAAAAAAGAAAAAATGTCCCTAAGAAAGGGCGTGTTTGGTTCTTGAAATGTTGAACAGGGAGCTGTGTATTTGGATCTGAGCTCCATTGTACTTTGGGAAGCTGTCTTAAGCAGAGGTAACCATACTTCTTTTCCTCCTTTTCTCAGAAGGTGTTTGTTTTTATCTGCACACTTGTCCATGTGTGCAGATAAAAACAAAATCCTGAATTTCCTCTGATAACAAAATTTGGTCACTACAAGGTGGTATTGGTGTTCACTTATCAGTTTTAATTATTAAATAAATAACTTCAAGCTACACAGGCAATGTGGAATAAAGTCAACATGGAAGAGAGATTACTTAAATCTTGAAGCTCCAATGTTGCACAATTAACAATAAATCCATTATTACTTGATGTCTTTTCTCAAACAAAAAACACATGTGACTGGGAATTTAAAAACTGAACAGGCATTGGCAAATGTTTTCCAAATATAATACACCATCCTGACAGCTAATGCATCAGCAATGTTTACTTCAGCAAATGTTTCCAATTTGGAGGGGAAAAAAAATGAGTGTCTAATAATAATCTTCTACTTTTGAACACGTATACGGTGCTTTAGAGTTTACAAAGCACTTTCAGTGTATACATCCACTCAACTGATCCTTGAAACCACCTTGGGAGGTAGACGGGACACATATTATCTTCCAACAATTTGCCATTGCCTACTCTTGTCATGCTGTTTCGTGTTTTTGTGACTTCACACGTGCTCTTCCAGAGTCCTGGAATGCCCTCTTACCCTTCCTCCTCTGTGCCATTTTCCATCTAGTTAATTCCCAATCATCTTTAAAACTCAGTGTGACTGCCACCTCTTTTGAAACCCTCTGGAATCCTCCAGTCTGATTTAGTTCTCTCCCTTCTTTGCTTCTTCCGTGACCTATGAGGTGTAACAGTGATCACAATTTACTATAATCATTTTTTTGCTTTTCTGTCTCTCTTACTAGACTATGCACTAACTTGATTACATGGCTTTTTTTTTCATATACTTGACACTGTCACTGTCACATAGTAAGGACTCAATGTTGAAAAAACGAGTGCACTCTTTATGAGATGAGGAAACTGATGCTCATGAAATTAAGTGTTTTGTTCAAAGTCACACAGCCAGAGAGGTGCAGAGGTTGAACTTTAACCTATGATGCTGGTCTCCCAGTCCTGTAGTCTTTCCTTGATATCATGCTGTGTTTGCTTTGCTTGTTTCTATTGAAATATATTAAATGATCGTGGATATAACAACAGCATCTTGAGGGTATTTCTGCAGCACATATAAGAAACCATTGAGAAGAAATGTGCTTTTTTCTAGTTATTTATTCATTTATTATTTTTAATTCACTATTTACTTCCTATTTTCTTCCAACAGGGATTTGAGGCAGCTTAAAATAATGTTTATGTAAAACAAGGATAAAAACAAGGAGCCAGGTAAAAGAGAAAGTAAGGAGGGAAAGTATTGTGTCAAAAATCTTAGGCTAAGGAGAGTGACTATTGGACTTAAAACTTGGCTTTGAGCTTCCTGGGTTCCAAGTAAACAAGGGAAACATAATGTGCTATATTGCTCTTATTATTATGTAAAGAGAAAGAACATCATGGCAGACAGTTTTTCCCCTAGCGTTAAACTTTAAGAGGAATTTATTGCATATGTATTTATATGAGTTCATGAAAAACATAATAGAAAAGCTTTCACCTGCAGCTCACAAAAGAGAAATTTCTTAATCAAACATTTATTGAATATCTCCTCTATGTTAGACACTGTATTGGAACAAAGATTCAAAGATGAATAAGATATGAGCTTGCCTTCAAAAGATATCACAGTCATCTAGAAAACAAAAGTAATATACAGCTTACTAGACATAAAGGGGTAGAAATTTTTGACAAGAATATACATATTTAGGCATATTATCAATGTTTGATGAATGAAAGGATTGATGCCTTATTTGTTTTTGTTTTTCTTAATTCTTTCATTTAAAGTCTATGTGCTTTGCAACAAAGGAAAACATAAACAAGATGAAAAGACAACCCTCCGAATGGGAGAAAATATTTGCAAATGAAGCAACTCAGAAAGGATTAATCTCCAAAATTTATAAGCAGCTCATGCAGCTCAATATCAAAAAACAAACAACCCAATCCAAAAATGGGCAGAAGACCTAAATAGACATTTCTCCAAAGAAGACATACAGATGGCCAAGAAGCACATGAAAGGATGCTCAGCATCACTAATTATTAGAGAAATGCAAATCAAAACTACCATGAGGTATCACCTCACACCTGTTAGAATGGCCATCATCAAAATATCTACAAACGATAAATGCTGGAGAGGGTGTGGAGAAAAGGGAACCCTCTTGCACTGTTGGTGGGAATGTAAATTGATAGAGCCACTATGGAGAACAGTATGGAGGTTCCTTAAAAAACTAAAAATAGAACTGTCATGCGACCCAGCAATCCCACTACTGGACATATACCCTGAGAAAACCATAATTCAAAAAGAGTCATGTACCACAGTATTCATTGCAGCACTATTTACAATAGGCAGGACATGGAAGCAACCTAAGTGTCCATCGACAGATGAATGGATAAAGAAGATGTGGCACATATATACAGTGGAATATTAGCCAGAAAAAGAAATGAAACTGAATTATTTGTAGTGAGGTAGGTGGACCTAGAGACTGTCATACAGAGTGAAGTAAGTCAGAAAGAGAAAAATACCATATGCTAACACATATATATGGAATCTAAAAAAAAAAAAAAGTTTCTGAAGAACCTAGGGGTAGGACAGGAATAAAGACGCAGACATAGAGAATAGACTTGAGGACACGGGGAGTGGGAAGGGTAAGCTGGGACGAAGTGAGAGAGTGGCATGGACATGTATACATTACCAAATGTAAAATAGATAGCTATTGGGAAGCAGCCACATAGCACAGGGAGACTAGTCTGGTGCTTTGTGACCATCTAGAGGGGTGGGATAAGGAGGGTGGAAGGGAGACGCAAGAGGGAGGAGATATGGGGATATATGTATAGCTGATTCACTTTGTTATAAAGCAGAAACTAGCACACCATTGTAAAGCAATTATACTCCAATAAAGATGTTAAAAAATACATAAAGTCTATGTGCTTTGTACAGTTGCTGTTCAATATAAGAATGTATGTGCTTTAGAAGCTTATAAACATTATCCATACATGGAGGCATCTTTTTCAACTCTAGCCCCCTCGGAAGTAAACCTAATAATAAATTGTCCGGACTCAGAAAACATGGTTAGAGTGAAAAGTCCACATTTTGTTCCTGTAATTTGTAACGCACTCAGAAAATCCCAAGGTTGGCTCAGAACCAGCTGACGATCCCTCCAGCTCTGGGCTTATAATGGGGAGCCTATTTTTCTTTTTATTACTGGTAACTGGAAAAGCCTAGCAACTATTTTCCATTGCCATTCCCTCCAGGATGGAGAGCTTGTTTTTCCTAGATTTTCGTATATTTTTAGATGGTCATCTTGGGCAGTCTGGCTTCATATCAAAAGTGTTTTTAATTGAAGAGGTTCTCCCTTGGGCTATTGGGTAGAAAAATACATTCTCTGTATCTCCGTGTCTATTTTGGGGGTCACAGCTGGATTCCAGTTCCCCATCTTTTTGCAAAGTGGCTGCTCTTTCATCTTATCCTTGCAGTGTGCCTGAAAAAGGAAGGAAGGAACAGAATCTGTGATCAGTCTTTTAAATGGCTGACTTAGAAGTGACAAAAGCAGCAACCTTGGGCCACCTACTCCATTTTCTCAAACTTCTGGAAAATGTAAAAAATGTTGATGCAGAAGCATTGATTATTGGACAATAAAAAAAATGGTGGTCTCCACCTTAAGATTTGCTGTTGGATGGAACTTATGGGAGTCTTATTTACACTCAAGGACACTGCCTCTTCCTTGCGTTTTTCATTTGCGTAGTTTTCATTTTCTTAGAGGTAGAACATGCTAGTGCTTAACTTTGGGTTCACGAATCCCAGAACTTTTTAAAAGTCCTGTGGCACATGTATGGCTTTTTCTCCTTTTGCTTCCTGCTTGGTGTGATGAAGCAAAGCACACTTAGTTATAAAGGTGAATCATGCTTGATATTTGATAATTTCAGAACATTGTTTAGCAATCTGGAAAGAACTGGCAAGAAGCCTGGTCTCTCACTGGGTCTAACACGGTGAAGATGGGAAGTGAACTACCCGGGATCCATAGGTTGTAGGCCACTGGTACCATGATAGGTATTTTAGCACACTAGCTCATTTAGTCCTCACAACCAGGTGTAAGAAAGCAATGCTATCCCCACTTTCCAGTGACAGATTTCAGAGATCGGCTAACTTGTGAGGGTCACATAGTTTGGTGGTGTGGAACAAGGGATGGCCTGTGACTCCAAGGTCTGGTAATCCATTCTCTTAACCCCATGGAGGCCTGGTGTGCCCAGAACACCATGATACATCTTTAGGAGAATACATGATACATGATACATGATACATCTTTAGGAGAATAAGGGGTTCCTTATAAGGGGTTCCTTGATAGTTTTCCTTAAATGATTCTTCACAAGGTAGGCTTATCAGTAGAGAAGAGTTTTAGGCTATCACCCAGCATTCATCTTCTGAGGAAAACACTGATTCACCCAGTTATATTATTCAGAGGAGACCAAGAATATGAGGCATCAACAGACAGTGGAATTCCTTTTCAGTGAAGCCAGAGATGTCAGAGAAAAAACAATTAATGACATTTCATAGTACTTTATACACAGTGTACTTATCTGATTCTCAAGTTCTCTTGTCCTATTTAAGAGGACAGAATAAGGGGTGTGACGCCCACCTGGTTTCACTTGGAAAAGGGACACAAGCTAAAGGCAAACCTTTGAGGTATTTGCTGATATGGTTTGTTGGGGGTGGCTTCTTTTCAGTTGAGGCCATTGTGGTTCAAGCATGGAGCTTAGAGACCTAGATATGTGCTTCTGAGAGTTTCACTGTTGCACTCTATAGAAAGTCATTCTGCTAAAAGGAGTCACACTAGATGCTGCTTAATATTCTGTGATCATTTGCTTTCATTGATAACAAAAAAAATTTTGAAACTCTAGTCATAAGTAAAAATCCTTTGGAAGCTTCTAGGGTATCTTGAGTTATTAATCAGCATGTGTATATTCTGGGGTTATAATCAAAATATTAAACATCTGCTTTTGTCATGGCCACCAGCTGTTAGAATGGACCCAGCCTGCAGAGTTGGGGCTGGATTTGGGGAGGAGCCTTCCTTGTCAGGCTCTAATCCTTCAGGGATTGGGAAGGTCTGGATTGGGGGCGGGGGTGGAGGGAGGCACTCCCACGGGTATCAGAACAGCAGGGAGGATCTCAAGGGTTATTTACGAACTGATAGAAAATGTTTAACATTTTAACATGGTTACTGCATGCCAGTGTTATGAGCTGAATATCAGGTCTGTGTATATACGAGGAATCTAAAATAGTAAAGTCCTACAGACATCCAGTGCTATGGGGATAAACAAGGGAAACCCTGAAGCCAGTGTGAAACTGCTTTTATAGAGTCTTTTCTAGGAATATTGACAACTAACACTGGAAAGATGACCTAAATATATTTAAGAATATAGTTTCTGGAGTCAGGCTGCCTGGATGTATTAGTTTCCTATTGCTACTGTAACAAGTTATCACAAATTTAGTGGCTTAAAATAGTGCACATTTGTTCTCTTGCAATTCTGGAGGTGAAAAGTCCAAAATCAAGGTATTGGCAGGGCTACTTTCCTTCAGGAGGTTTCAGGGGAGAATTCATTTCCTTGCTTTTTCAGCCTCTAGAGGCCACCCACATTCCTTGGCTCATAGCCCCTTCCTTATATCACTCCAACCTCCTGCTTCTGACAACACATATCCTATTACTGACTTTGACCTTCTTGCTTCCCTCATAAAAGGACCCTTGTGATTACCTTGGGCCCTCTTAGATAATCCAGGATAATCCTCCCATCTCAAGATCCTTAAATAATTCCATCAGCAAAGTCCTTTTGGCCATGTTAGGTAACACCTTCATAGGTTCTGGGGATTAGATCGTGGACATCTTTAGTGAGTTATTATTCTGTCTACCACAATGGATACCCACCCTATCTCTGCTACTTCCTAGCTCTGTGACCTAGTGATTAGCTATAAGCACATTACTCACTCTCTCTGTGCCTTGGTTCCCTTGAAAGAAGAATGGGGGTAGTAGTAGTACTTTCCTTGTAGGATGAAGATTAAATGAGTTATTATAGGTGGAGGGCTTGGAACCATGCCTGGCCCGTAGGATGTGTTCAGTGACTGCTACCTGTTGTGAACTGTGGGTATCAGTGCTCCTCTGGTGAATCTGGTCTCCAGGAAACTCTGTTTCGTTCTCTGCTACTGACTGCAGAGCCAATGTCCTTGTCAGGCCAATTTATGTATGTATTTATGGCTGTACCACGTGGCTTGTGTGATCTTAGTTCCTGACCAGAGATAGAACCTGTGCCCCCTTCAGTGGAAGCGCTGAGTCCTAACCACTGGACCACCAGGGAATTCCCCTTGCCAGGCCAATTTAAGGAGACAGTGCCTTTTGGGCCTTCATCAGTCTGTTGCAGTACAATAACCTTCCTGGTTTTGTATTCCTGCAACCACTCCTTCACTACAGTCAGGGAGCTTCTTGAGTTCCACCTGCAGCATCAACCTAGCTGTGCCTCCGGAACAAGAAAAAGGATAGACTAGCTTTAAGAAATTGTAGCTCAGTGTTACAGGACTAACCATAAATCCATGCCTGAAGTCTACCAATTCCTTGTTTCAGTGACCATCCTTGTAAGAATCTTCCAAAATGGAGTTTCATCCTGTCCTCACCCGTCTTCCTAGCACAGGGTTTCTGTCCCCAGTCTGATGGAACCCCTGACATTGTCATCTTCTAGTCTTTATGCCTCACATCCCTACATCCTCCAAAGTGTGTAGCAGCACACCACCAGCATGTGCCCTCCCCGCTGGAAGGGATTTCAAAGCCCTGCCTTCGTATCAAATGTGGGGAATAAACGTCTGTTCCTTTTATAGAATAAATTGGATTTGGACTTGCAGGCGTCTGCTGTCTGAGGGTTGTCATGAAAGAAGAAAGTGGCATGTGTAGATGAGAGTGGAACAGATGTCTCCTTACAGCTTGGGGGATCTATGAATTCAGTGGAAACACTATAAGGAAAATTGTAAGATGCTTTCCTGGCATGACTGAATCCAGAGAGACTGTGTTTCTCCAGAGTATTATAAGAACTTATTCCATTTCTGTAGTGTCAAGGTTTGCCTTTTTTTATATCCGTATTTGTAGAAATTTCTCACCTGTAAAATCATATGCAGGAAAAGAAAATATATTCTCTGACACTAAAAATCAATCTGTTTAAACCACTGGTCTTTCCCAGCCCCCTTTCCTGCCCCATTACCACCATTTGAAAAAAAAAGAATTTCAGTTTGTGGCATCACTTTGGTAACATCTATTCCTTCTAAACTGGGTTGTACTATTTTGAAAAACAAAAAAAGTATTTTACCCAGACTTATTTTCCTTGTCAACTGCCTTTGCCACAAAAGACTAAATTCGTCTCTATTATAAATAGAGCTCAGTTACAGAGAAGTTTTACTGGCTACCTTAAAAGCACGGTTATTTTAATGAGTAGAATAATCTGAGTTTTGTTTTCTTCATTTTCCAGCTCTGTTTTCAAATTAAAAAATAATCCTTCATTAAAAGAAATGCAAACAATTTGTATAACATAAAAACTTTATAACTCTTTAACATTAAGCATCCAAAGAGGAAGACACAAATACTCAGTCCAGAGTCAGCCTTTAGTTTGATGATGTGAAAAGGACACTTGATTAGAAGTCAGCAAACCTGGGTACTAGTTCTTAGTTACTAATTATTACGTTAAGATGTTCATTCTTTTTGCTTCAGCTCTTCATCTATAAAATGTGGGTAATAATTCCTCCACCTCATACACTTATAACAGGGCTCCGAGGAAGTAATCTTTAAAAAAATGAGTTGGAGAGCACAAAGGGTCATTTTAAAATATAAAATTCCAGCACAGTATAGTAGAGAAAGCACAGGTCTGCAGTCAGCCTATGCAGTGAATTCTGGTTCTGTCAAGTAACAAGCTGTGTGACTTGCCCAAGTTAGTTAACCTCTCTGAGCTTTGAATTCCTTATCTGTAAACATAAAAAACCCTCTGGGTGACTGTGAGCATGGAAAGAGAGCACAAAACAAGTGTTCACTGATGGTAGCTCTTATTACTTTTCTCCACCGAACAAGGCATTCCTGTTTGTATATCCAAGCTATAAATATACTAGAGGTTTCCCTGGCCCAGGCGCTCTTGGAACATTTGACTCAATAGCCTTTCTCCTTTTTTTATGAAAAATTGATACTGTGGGCAGGCTTGTGGTTCTCCATGTCATTAAGTTCAGAAATAAATGTGCTCAACCACAAACCCCCCATCTTGCTCCAAAGGCATCTCAGGTTTTCAGTCTGCACATTGAATAGAGTGTACTCTTGCCTGCAAGGAGCATTCCTATCCCTTCAGACAGGGCCGAGGGCCCAGGTGAGGCTCAGGGCTGAGCAACTTTCAATGCATCATGACTATGAATTTGCTTCACTTTTCTCAGAAAGGCCCAGTGTCTCTTGCAGCTCAGTCTGGCATGGCCTTAAGTCAGCAAGTACAAACTCAAGTGAGGACAGGGAGGTAACCAAATGGGTGTTGCAGGGGGCAGCAAGAAGACCATGGAGAACAGGAAATGGCAGCTCTCAGTCTGGTTGATGGTTGCCAGATAGGAATGCAGGCCCAAGTTTACTATATCCTGTTTGTTTTCCCCAAGAAAAGCCACAAATCAGAATTTTCATGTGATATTTTTCCAATTTTTACGTGTTGGCAGCTAATCCTCATTACTCTCTAACTCTATAGAGATTAGAGTTGTCCCATGGACTACCGTTGTTAATCTTCTTATATTCAGTGCCAGCCTGTGGGCCTCTAGTCACTCTGTGGGTTAGGAGACACCACTACCTTTATCTGCATGAACTTAGGTCACTTAGAATCAAAATCACCTTTAAGTGAAAAAGCCACAAAAACCCCATAGAAAGATTTTAGCTCTGAAATTATCTAATATCTTTACTGTTCTTGACTGTGATTAATTTTCTAAAAGCTTAAGAAGATGTAACCCTCATTGATCATTATCTCTTGATAAAAATTAGTTTTCAAACCATGTTCATATAAGATGAAAGCACTTCAGAATAGCATGTGTAACTCACCTATACATACAGACTCCGAACACCGGAATGTTTTTGGAATGGGAGAGAGAAGTCTTGCCCAGATATGATTTCCATCCATATCAAGTTCTTCTGACTTAAAGACCCATCTAGGATCAACAGTTTGCATATTGAAAACCGAATTGGAGTGGAGCCCTTGGCGCATCTGTGGAGAGAAGTGGGTTTTGGACTCTATCCCCTCTACCCTCTTAGATTCGGTAGAAGGGGAGGAGGCGCACTCCTCTAGATAGGGGAAGTGGGGAGAAATGCAGCTGATAGTTAACTAATTCCTTGTTTAGAATAGCAGTGCTGGAAGGGAAAATATACTCTTGGAAACAGTCTAATTCAATGGCTTTAACACTGTGTTCTGAGGTCTTCAGAGGAGCTTGAGGTCTTTCAGAGGCACTGGCCTTTTAAATGACACTGTAAAGCTTACAATAGAGTATTGGTATTGCATATAAGAGGTCATCTGAGGAAAGGGTCCCAGTAATTAACGAAAGAAAACCCCACTGGTCTAATTTTGACTTTTAGTTAAAGAACCAGCCCAACGTCTAAATTGTCGAAGGCTACTCTGTTGAAGAAAGTCAAGCCAGTCCACACCCTGGCTCTGTTGTCTCCAAGCCCTTTCCTGCACTGTGTGCACATTAGCTACCTCTTTTAGCAACTGATATATCTCTTCTTAAAGGTGCTGGAGGAATTTTTAGTTGTGTTCTGAAAGTTAAAGTAGCTTGAACTGCTTTGTTTTTTATCAGTTTGGGCAATTTTTGTACTTTTGACAAGGTCTTAGCAGCCACTAGTTACCACACCAACCATATACCATTTAGACTCAGATTTCTTTGTCTAGTGGGACTCTGACCACCACCAGACTTTATTTCTGGCTTCCATCCATAGGGACTGTGGTCAGTTGGGAGGATTAGAGGTTGGTATGTTCTAGTGGTGTGTTTTCTGAGGGTAGGTAACCTTGATTTGTAGCATTTGCCAATTTTCATTTTGTCAGTATTCCCACCATGGCCAATTTCATGTTACAAATGAGACATCACTGAGCAAGAAGTTGAGAATAGATGTGCACGACTGGCTCTCTCCAGAAGTGCTAGGTGGCTCCAGCACACCATTGTACATTCTCCTCTTCTCAGTTAGGAATTCATGCACCCTGATCCCAGCCCCAGTTCTCACCTCCACAGCCAGTGTTTTTCATTCTTCCTTACTCCAACATGTCTCTCCCTGTAATGCCAAACCAATGCCTAAGGATGGTCACTGTATCAAATGACTGATTGAATTAAAAAGCATCCTCATATTATCTAAGAATTTAAAAGTGTATTTCAAGTGAGAAAATAAGCTCATTTTTCCCATTCCATCCTTTTAAGACCCTACATCTTCCATTGATTTATATTTTTAACCATTTCTTAAGTTTTTATTTTTAAAAGCCTAAGTATTCTGTTATTTCACTAGATGGTGCTATATATAGTTTAGAGTTAGGGCAAGTATCAGCTCAGAAATCTGGGAGTCCTCTGAGGAACGCATGTCTTCTTATAACCAGAAGTTGTCATCAAACTGAAATCAGGACATTCCAATTTACTTTATTCTTTTCCTTGCCTTTGTCTGTGGGGCTGGTGAAATCTTCTCACCAAGGCAGATTGTCCTTTGCCACTTACTTTAAGCATTACTTTCTCCAGGGTTGGAAGGTGTTTTAAATTTTCTCAGGTCATAAAGATCTTGCCATATATTTAGTAACTTTGAGCTCTGCCACCAGTCACACTTCATTTGAAAGAAGTCTCTGTCTCCTGCTCTGTGACCACTCCTTAATCTTTATTCTTTGGGTGCCAACATTCTTTGTCTCTATAGTTTCATTTCTGCAAAATATGAGCTTCAGAATATGTTGCTGAAATATTTTTAAGAGGATTCATAAAGATTTGCATTCTAAAAAACTCATTCAGTAATTATAATTTTGGGGCCAATGTATAAGTCCTTCTACATGTTTCATTTTATTTCATTCATTATATATAGGAAATTAGTATTTTAACCCAACTTCTATAGTGTTTTTTTCTACTCTCCATTATCAAGAGACACCTAGAGAACCTCTCTAAAGGGAGGATAAAAACCTTATCACCTGCATTTTGCCACTTGTAAAATAGTCATCAGTCATTTTCACTGTTAACCACAATGGCTTATAGGCCTATTGATTGATTGTGTTATTAATTTAAAAGACTTTAATTCTACATTAAGCAGAGAAATGAAGAAAAAACTGTTAATTAATATTGAAAGTTATCTTTTCAACCACTCTTTCGCCTCCGTGAAGAAGCCATGTTTTACTTGAAATTGTATCCCCCAGTAGAGTACCAGGTATATGGTAGATGATCAATAATAGCTGCTACATTAATTGTTAAGTTACACACTTTGAGATACTACCCCAATTATTATTTGTAATTCTAGAATAAAACCACATTGTACCCATATTGTCCCATAGAATGAGGACATGGTTTCTCAAAGACTTGTCCTTACATCCCACAGGCAATGTAAGCAAAAAGGCTGGAATTTTATCCCAGGCTTGATTCCAAAAGCCATCACCTTACTGATTTTATGAAGATTAAGTATTAGGTCAGCTGGGATTCTTTCAGGTCCTGAAACCTGGGAGAGAATTACAAATGCTTATTTGCTTTTCTTTTGGGGGTGGGGGTGGGAAACCAAATGTTATGGCCAGTAGGAATAGTATAGCACTTAATTTTGATAACCATATCTTTATGTTGTTCACAGAAATATCATTCTCCCTACCTAGAGGGGCAAAGCATTTTACATCACATCTTGCAAATCTTTTTTTCTTTTTTAAAACGAGCTACCTGTCCACCCTTCTTTTTTTTTTTTTTTTTTTTCCTTTGCGGTAGGCGGGCCTCCCACTGCTGTGGCCTCTCCTGCCGTGGAGCACAGGCTCTGGACGCACAGGCCCAGTGACCATGGCTCACGGGCCCAGCCGCTCCGTGGCACGTGGGATCTTCCCAGACTGGGGCACGAACCCGTGTCCCCTGCATCGGCAGGCGGACTCTCAACCACTGCGCCACCAGGGAAGCCCCTATCTTGCAAATCTTTACAACTGACCACAGAAGAATTCTTAAAAATGGAAACATTGAGGAGTACTTGACAAATCAGATAAGCTGAATTGAGTAATAATTCTATCTCCTTATAGGTTCAGATCATTTCTTTATTTTTGAGTCAGTTTTGGTAGTTTGTGTTTTTCTATGAATTTGCCTGTTTCATCTAGATTGTCTCATTGTTGGGCATACAGTTGTTTAGAGTAGTTCCTTATAATCTTTTTTATTTCTGTAAGGTCAGTAGTAATGTCTCCCCTTTTCATTCCTGATTTTAGTAATTTGAATCATCTTTCTTTTTTCTTGGTCAGTCTAGCTATATGTTTGTCAATTTTGCTGATCTTTCTAAGGACTTACATTCCAGCAGGGGAGAGAGTAATAACAAAATGACTTGAGAAGGTCATAAGTTCTGTATAGAAAAGGAGCAAGGAGAGGTGATAGAGAAGGAATGAATGGATAAAGAGGGCAGGGCCCACTTTAGGCAGCATGTTTGGAGAAGGTAACATTTTAGCTAATCCAGGAAGAAAGAGAAGGGGACTACTGGAGGAAACTGAGAAAGATGGAATAACAGGGCCAAGTGGTGTTAACAAGGAAAAAGCTTGGTATATTCAAGGAAGGGAAAAACTGGAGATGGTGGAAGGGGCAAGGTACAAACAAGGTTGGAGAGTTAGTGAGGCTGATTAGGTGGAGACTTTGATGTTCTGATGAGGACCCTGGGTTTTATTATCAGTGCAATGTTTGTAGGGTTTTAAAAAGGTGAATGTCATGATCTGATACATTTCAAAAATTTCTCTCTAGCTACTATGTGAGAATAAATTTAAAGAAGCAAGGGGAGACCAGTTAGAAGGGTACTGCAGTTGTTTAGCTAAGAGATGATAGGGGCTTGGACTGGGAAGGGGTGGTGGTGGAATCAGGAATTGTCTACAGTACCTAGTTTCTGATGAGATCTCTGTCCTATTGCTAAAAAGGCAAATAGATTATAGTTTTTGAGGTCAGGGTGACAGGTTGACTTTAGAGGAATATGGCATAGAGCAGCAGTCCCCAACGTTTTTGGCACCAGGGACTGGTTTCATGCAAGACAATTTTTCCACGGGGAGTCGTGGGGGATGGTTCAGGCGGTAATGCGAGCAATGGGGAGCGATGGGGAGCGGCAGATGAAGCTTTGTTCGCACACACACCGCTCACCTCCTTCTGTGCGGCCCCATTTCCTAACAGGCTGTGGACTTGTATCGGTCCACGGCCCCGGGGTTGGGGACCCCTGGCATAGAGGAAGGATGGATCAATGGACAGATAGTGGAAGGAAGGAAACTAGGTAGGTAGGTAGATCAGTAGGTAGGTATGCTCCATGCCTTAAACTTTTACATTATTATCAAATAGGGTTTTAAAATGGCACAGTAAAATGCTCAGATTTGTACTTTTGTGAGCTTCAGTCCTCTGGCGACTTATATAACACCATGTTGTACCTATATTATGCACAAGTGCTATGAAGACTTATGCCCATGCATTTGTGTGTCTTGTTTAGGTTTTATTTTAAATTGAATCTTATTTTAAAAAGGTTTAAGGACACTCTCTTATTACTGATTTTTCATCACGATGCCTTGCATGTGGTATGGACTCCATAAATATTTGTTGAATTTAAAGTAATTGGATCCAGTCAGAAAACTAGCCTCAACTTGTATGCTTAGAAACACATATTGAATGATGCCATTTTTTTCTTCCCTCCCTGCGTCTTTCCTTCCCTCCCTCCCTACCTGCCTCCATCGCTCCTTCCTTCTTTCTTCCCTTGTTCTGCCCCCACTTCTTCTCTTCCCTCCTTTCATCTTTTTTTTGACTCTTTCTTTCTTCTTCCTGGGATTAGAAGTCTAACATCTAACTGATATCCCGGTGTTTGGTTAGCTGTAGGTGAGTCAGTAGACCTTTAAGTTTGGGGCAAGGAATATTTTTACAAGAACTTATAAATATGTAAAAATCCTCAGAGTTACATACTCAGCTACTCTCTGCTGTGTTCAGAAATACCATCATGCAGGCTACTGTTGGTTTGAAGAGATCCATGAGTAAATTAACCTTTTTTTTCAATGCTCTTGAAACAGAAAAAAGCATCAGCCCAGCTGCCCAGTGAAAAATATACCACTTGTATATGGTTTCAAAGTTCTTAAATGTTTCCAAGCTAATACATAGATCAATATTTTAAAAAATATACATCATTCCTAATTTGAAATGGAATCCTTTCAATTTGAAGGTCAGTTTGATCCTGAAGATATTTCTGAGTGTCAGTTTGTAAATTTTCAAGTCTATACTTCAAATACAACTTAGAAATGAGGATGAAACATCTTGCTATGACTGTTAACCATAAGCAGAAGCCTCTCCAGTTGACAAGCTCCAGAGACATCATTTCTACTATGAATATGTCCTTGCCCCAAGTACACAGACTCAGATCTTCTGTTCTTTCCTAAAAAACTTAATTGTGAAGGCTTTGAGGGAAAATCCAGGGTCGCTTTTCATATGTTTCCCCTTTAAGTCATAGCTCTGCCAAGCATGAGAGACTGGGACCGGAGGCAGACCCCAGGTTGGGCCTGGCCAGTGCCAAGCCATGGTCCAGGGGTCAGGAGCTGGAGTGCCCAGCAGAACACTTGCCTACTTGCCCATGTCTGAGTGGACAGCAGATTTCTCAGTGGGGGCAAGGGAATGTGAGCTCAGTGAACAAAGGCAATTGGGGGTTCCCCTTCCTGTTCTTACCTGGCATGCCGCTTATACAGGAGGCAAAAAACTCTTTTTTGTAACTAGGAAGAACTTTTGAGCTATCCAAAATGGGTTATATAAAGGCTGCTTAGAATAATAAAGGAAGGTGGAGAAAATGAGACAAGTTTTACCTAAATATGGGAAAATAGTCATTGTCTTCTTACTTCTTTTGGCAACACTCGCTTTACAATTGTTGTCCATCTCTTCATAATGGAAACATTTTTAAGGCTCATTAAAAATTGCCTGGGAAATGCCCTAAAGATAAAGAGGCAAAAGTAAACAAACATACAAACATTTAGAAGGTAATTAAAGATTGTGTTTCTATCCATAGACTTAAAGAAATAGAGATTGATGGTATGTTTAAAAGAAAAACAGTACTTATGTTACCTGGATGCTTTATCCTGAAGGATCTGGGCCATGCCTTGCATTCCCCCAAGGGGTATAGCATGGAATGTGCACTTAAACTTGGTGGGGTCCTGCAAGAGTAGCTCTCCAAAGGTATCCCGTTGTTTTAGTCCAGAGGCAGGTTATACGATGGCCTCTTCTCTCCCACTGGTTTCCTCACTGCAATGCCAGGTACCCCCATCAAGAGCATTTGGCAGCACAGTAGAGGGAGGCATGCCAGCAAAGCTCTCACAGTGTTTATGGTGTCAGCTGCTTCCTTGGCATCCAACAAAGTTTCATCAGCTTTTGTTTGGGATTTTCTTGGAGTTCATGCTAATTTGTACCAGCAGTTTACAAGGCCTAATAAGTTGATTATCTCAGGGCAACTTAAGCAGTAAGCAGCAGTGTCAGGACTCAAACCCAAGACTTTTTTTTTAATTAGTAAACTTTATTTCTTAGAGTAGTTTTAGGTTCATAGCAAAATTGAACAGAAAGTACAGAGATTTCTCATATACTCCCTGTCCCCACACACGTGCAGTCTTTCCCACTGTCAACATCCTTCGTTGCCCCAGAGTGGTACATTTGTTACAATTGAGCTACCTTGACACATCATTATTACCCAAAGTCTATATTCTACCTAAGGGATCACTCTTGGTTTTGTGCATTGTTTGGTTTTGACAAATGTATAATGATATGTATCCACCCTTGTAGTATCATACAGAATAGTTTCACTGCTCCCCAAATCCTCTGTGCTGTGCTTATTCATTCTTCCCTCTCCTCTAACCCCTGGAAACCACTAACATTTTTATTATCTCCATAGTTTGTCCTTTTCCATAATGTCATGACTTATAATCATATAAAATGTAGCCTTCTCAGATCAGCTTCTTTAACTTAGTAATATGTATTTAAGTTTCCTACATGTCTTTTCGGAGTTTGAGAGCACATTTCTTTTTAGTGCTGAATAATATTCCATCATCTGGATGTACCACAGTTTATTTATCTGCTTAAGGACAGCTTTGTTGCTTTCAAGTTTTGGCAATTATGAGACTGACTGCTATAAACATCCATGTGCAGGTTTTTGTATGGACATAAATTTCAACTTTGGGTAAATAACTAAGAGTATGATTGCTACATTATATGGTAAGAGTATGTTGAGTTTTGTAAGAAACTACCAAACTGTCTTCCAAAGTGTCTGTACTACTATTTTGTTCCCACAAGCAATGAATGATAGTTCCTGTTGTTCCATATTCTTGCCAGCATTTGATGGTGTCAGGGTTCCAGATTTTGGCCATTCTAATAGGTGTGTAATGGTATCTCATTGTTTTTTTAGTTTGCAGTTCCCTAATGACATACGATATTGCCCATCTTTTCATATGCTTGCTTGCCATCTGTATATCTTCTTTGGTGAGGTATCTGTTCAGGTCTTTTTTTAAAAAAAATACATTTATTTATTTATTTTTGGACGCATTGTGTCCTCGTTGTTGCACCTGGGCTTTCTCTAGTTGCGGAGAGCAGGGGTTGCTCTTCATTGTGGTGTGGGCTCTAGGCACACGGGCTGCAGTAGTTGTGGCTCAGGTTCTAGAACGCAGGCTCGGTAGTTGTGGTGCATGCGGCATGTGGGAATCTTTCTGGACTAGGGATCGAGCCCGTGTCCCCATCACTGGCAGGCGGATTCTTAACCACTGCACCACCAGGGAGCTCCCTCTGTTCAGGTCTTTTGCCCAATTTTAAACCAGGCTGTTCAATTTATTATTGTTAAGTATTGTATATTTTGGAAAATAGTCCTTAATCAGCTGTGTCTTTTATAACTATTTTCTCCCAGTCTGTGGCTTTTCCTCTCATTCTCTTGACGTTTTCTCTCATGTAGCAGAAGTTTTTAATTTTAATGAATTCCAGCTTATCATTTTTTTCTTTCATGGATTGTGCCTTGGCGTTATATCGAAAAAGTCATTGCCATCCTCAGGGTCATATAGGTTTTCTTTGTTATTTTGAAGAGTTTTGTAGTTTTGCACTTTTCATTTAGGCCTATGATCCTTTTTTTTTTCTTTCTTATTGAAGTATAGTTGATTTACAATGTTATGTTAGTTTCTGGTGTACAGCTAAGTAAGTCAGTTATATGTATTCTTTTTCATATTCTTTTCCATTATGGTTTATTACACAATATTGAATATAGTTCCCTGTGCTATACAGTAGGATCTTGTTGTTTATTTATTTTATATATAGTAGTTTGTATCTGTTAATTCCAAACTCCTAGTCTATCCATTCCCCACCCCCTTTCCCCTTTGGTAACCATAAGTTTGATTTCTGTGTCTGTCAGTCTGTTTCTGTTTTGTAGATAAGTTCATTTGTGTCATATTTTAGATTCCACATATAAGTGATATCATATGGCATTTGTCTTTCTCTGTTTGACTTACTTCACTTAGTTTGATAGTCTCTAGGCCCATCCATATTGCTGCAAATGACATTATTATCTGTGGGTAAATAGTATTCCATTGTGTATATATACCACATCTTCTTTATCCATTCATCTGTTGATGGACATTTAGGTTGCTTCCATATCTTGGCTATTGTAAATAGTGCTGCTTTGAACATTGGGGTGCATGTGTCTTTTTGAGTTAGAGTTTTCTCTGGATATATGTCCAGGAGTGGGATTGCTGGATCATATGGCAACTCTACTTTTAGTTTTTTTGAGGTACCTCCATACTGCTTTCTGTAGTGGCTACACCAATTTACATTCCCACCAACAGTGTAGGATGGTTCCCTTTTCTCCACACCCTCTCCAGCCTTTGTCATTCGTAAACTTTTTAATACTGGCCGTTCTGACTGGTGTGAGGTGGTACCTCATTGTAGTTTTGATTTTCATTTCTCTAATAATTATTGATGCTGAACATCTTTTCATGTGCCTATTGACCATCTGTATGTCTTCTTTGGAGAAATGTCTATTTAGGTCTTCTGCCCATTTTTTGATTGGATTGTTTGGGGGTTTTTTTGTTATTGAATTATATGAGCTGTTTGTATATTTAGGCCCTTGTCAGTCACATAATTTGCAAATATTTTCTTCCATTCCATAGGTTGTCTTTTCATTTTGTTTATGGCTTCCTTTGCTGTATTTGATTAGGTCCCATTTGTTTATTTTCACTTTTACTTCTTTTGCCTTGGGAGACTGATCTAAGACAATATAGCTATGATTTATGTCAGAGAATATTTTGCCTATGTTCTCTTCTAGGATTTTTATGGTGTCATGTTTTATATTTAAGTCTTTAAGTCATTTTGAGTTTATTTTTGTGTATGATGTGAGGCTGTGTTCTAACTTCACTGATTTACATGCAGCTGTCCAGCTTTCCCAACACCACTTTCTGAAGAGACTGTCTTTTCTCCATTGTATATTCTTGCCTCCTTTGTTGAAGGTTAATTGACCATAGGTGTGTGAGTTGATTTCTGGGTTCTCTCTTCTGTTCTATTGATCTATGTGTCTGTTTTTGTGCCAGTACCATGCCATTTTGACTACTGTAGTTTAGTAGTATTGTCTGAGGTCTGTGAGGGTTATGCCTCCAGCTTTGTTCTTTTTCCTCAGGATTGCTGTGGCAATTCTGGGTCTTTTGTGGTTCCATATAAATTTTAGGATTATTTTTCTTAGTTCTGTGAAAAATGTCATGGATCATTTGATAGGGATCACATTAAATCTGTGGATTGCTTTGAGTAGTGTGGCCATTTTGACAATATTAATTCTTCCAATCCAGGAGCATGGGATATCTTTCCATTTCTTTGAATCATCTTCAGTTTCCTTTATCAATGTTTTATAGTTCTCAGCATATAAGTCTTTTGCCTCCTTGGTCAGATTTATTCCTAAGTATTTTATTTTTTTGGATGTGATTTTAAAAGGGATTTTTTTTTCTTTTTACTTTCCCTTTCTGATATTTGTCAGTGGAAAGAAATGCAACAGACTTCTATATGTTAATCTTGGATCCTGCACCCTTGCTGAATTTGTTTATCAGTTCTAGTAGTTTTTATGTGGAGTCTTTAGGGTTTTCTATATGTAGTATTGTGTCATTTGCATATAATGACTGTTTCATCTCTTCTCTTCCAATTTGAATGCCTTTTATTTCTTTTTCTTTTCTGATAGCTGTGGCTAGGACTTCCAATACTATGTTGAATAGAAGTGGTGAGAGTGGGCATTATTGTCTTGTTCCAGATTTTAGTAGGAACGCTTTCAACTTTTCACCATTGAGTATTATGTTGGTTGTGGGTTTGTCACAGATAACTTTCCTTATGTTGAGATATGTTCCCTCTATACCCACTTTAGTAAGAGTTTTTATCATGAATTGTTGTTGAATTTTATCAAATACTTTTTCTGCATCTATTGAGATCGTCACGTGGTTTTTGTCTTTTCTTTTGTTGACGTGATGTATCACATTGATTGATGTGCATATGTTGAAACATCTTTGTGACCGTGGGATGAATGCAACTTGATCGTGGTGTATGATCTTTTTTATGTGTTGTTGGGCTTGGTTTGCTAATATTTTGTTGAGAATTTTTGCATCTATATTCATTAAAGATATTGGCCTGTAATTTTCTTTTTTGGTGGTGTCTTTGTCTGCTTTTGCTATCAGGATGATGGTGGCTTCATAGAACACCTTTAGGAGTGTTCCCTCCTCTTCAATCTTTTGGAATAGTTTGAGAAGGATTGGTACAATTTCTTTGTTGTATATTTGGTAGAATTCCCCAGTGAAGCCATTTGGTCCTGGACTTTTGTTTGCAGGGTGTTATTATTATTATTATTATTACAGATGCTATTTCACTCCTAGTGATTGGTCTGTTCAAAATATCTATTTCTTCTTGATTCAGTTTTGGTGGGCTAGAAACGTGTCCATTTCTTCTAGGGTGTCCAATGTTTTGGAATATAACTGTTTGTAGTGTTCTGTCTCTCTCTCTCTCTCTCTTTGCATTTCAGTGGTATTGGTTGTTATTTCTCCTCTTTCATTCTTATTTTGTTTATTTGGGTCCTCTCTCTTTTCTTCTTTGTGATCCTGGCCAGAGGTTTGTCAATGTTGTTTACCCTTTCAAAGAACCAGCTCTTGGGACTTCCCTGGTAGTGCAGTGGTTAAGAATCTGCCTGCCCATGCAGGGGACATGGGTTCAAGCTCTGGCCCAGGAAGATCCCACATGCTGCAGAGCAACTAAGCCCATGTGCCACAGCTACTGAGTCTGCACTCAGAGCCCATGAGCCACAACTACTGAACCCATGTGCCACAACTACTGAGCCTATATGCCACAACTACTGAAGCCCATGTGTCTAGAGCCCGTGCTCCACAACAAGAGAAGCCACTGCAATGAGAAACCCACACACCACAATGAAGAGTAGACCCCGCTCGAAGAGTAGCCCCCTCTCACCACAACTAGAGAAAGCCCACATGCAGCAACGAAGACCCAAGACAGCCAATAAATAAATAAATTTAAAGAAAAAGGAAAAACAAAGAACCAACTCTTGGTGTTACTGAATTTTTTTCTATTTTTTAATCTCTATTATATTTATTTCCTTCTTGATCTTTATTATTTCCTTCCTTCTGTTGACTTCAGGTTTTGTTTGTTCTTCTTTTTCTGATTCTTTTAGGTGGTACGTTAGGTTGTTTATTTGAGATTTTTCATGGTTTTTTTTTTTGAGGAACACTGTATTGCTATGAACTTCCCTCTAAGAACTGTATTGCTGCAGCCCATAGATTTTATATAGTTGTGTTTTCATTGTCATTTGTCAAGATATTTAATTTCCTCTTTGATTTCATTGTTGACCCATTGGTTTTTTTTAGTAGCATGTTGTTTAGTCTCCGTGTAATTGTTCTTTTTTCTCATTTCTCTTTCTGTGATTGACTTCTACTTTCATGCCGTTATAGTCAGAAAAGATGCTTGAAATAATTTCTATTCTCTTAAATTGGTTGAAGCTTGTTTTGTGTCCTAGCATGTGGTCAGTCCTAGGGAATGTTCCATGTGCACTTCAAATGAATATGTATTGTTTTTTTTTTTTTGATGTAATGTCCTAAAAATATCAGTTAAGTCTAACTGTTCTGTTGTGTCATTTAGGATCTCTGTTGCCTTATTGATTTTCTGTCTGGAAGAAAATCACAATTGGAAAGTAAATCATTTAAATAAACCAGTACACAGATCTTTAAAAAAATCAAAAAAATTTTGTGAAAGCGATGATAACTACAATGAGCAGCAAAAGGATAAACATGAAGATGTAAAATTGTTAACATAAATTGTTAGGGAGGAGAGTAAGGAAATGTATATTTCTTTTTAGAATGTGTTTTAGCCTATATGGCTACCAGTCTAAAGCAAGTAGATATAGTAATGGGTTAACATACTTGAAAACCAGGGTAACTGTAAATCAAAACATACACTAGATTCACAAAAAACAAAAGGAAGAGAACATAAGCATAATACAAAAGAAAACCATCCAGCCACAAAAAGAGACAAAGAAGAAGTACAAAATTAACTGGAAAACAAGGTTTAAATTGGCAATAAATACATATCTATCAATAATTACCTTAAATATCAGTGGACTAAACACTCAAATCAAAAAACGCAGAGTGGCAGATTGGATAGAAAAACAAGAGCCTAGGGCTTCCCTGGTGGCACAGTCGTTGGGAGTCCACCTGCCGATGCAGGGGACATGGGTTCATGCCCCAGTCTGGGAAGCTCCCACATGCCGCGGAGCGGCTGGGCCCGTGAGCCATGGCCGCTGAGCCTGCGCGTCCAGAGCCTGTGGTCTGCAACGGAAGAGGCCACAACAGTGAGAGGCCCGCGTACTGCAAAAAAACCCCAAAAAACACCAAGAGCCTACAATATGCTGCCTACAAGAGACCCATGTTAAGGTGAAGGACACACATATATTGAAAGTGAGGGGATGGGAAAATCTATTTCATGCAAACAGAAATGAGAAGTGGGGGTCACAATACTCATATCAGACAAAAAAGACTTTAAAACAATGGCCATAACAAAAGATAAAAAAGGACACTATATAATGATAAAAGGATCAATGCAAGAGGATATTACACTCATTAACATATATATACCCAATATAGGAGCACCTAAATACATAAAACAAATATAAACAGACATCAAGGGAGAAACTGACTGTAATACAATAATAGTAGGAGTCTTAAATACCCCACTCACATCAATGGACCATTTTGAATTAATTTCTGTGAAAGGTGTAAGGTGTATATCTAGATTCAGTTTTCACATGTTCATGTCCACTTGTTCCATCACAATTTGTTGAAAAGATTGTCTTTGCTCCATTGTATTGCCTTTGCTCCTTTGTGAAAGGTCATTTGACTGTATTTATGTGGGTCTGTTTCTGGGCTCTCTGTTCTGTTCCATTGGTCTATTTGTTTGTTCTTTCACCAATACCACACTGCCTTGATTACTGTAACTTTATAGTAAGTCTTAAAAGTCAGAATAATGTCAGTCCTCCACCTTTGTTCTTATCCGTCAATAGTGAGTTGGCTATTCTGGGTATTTTCCTTCTCTATATAAACTTTAGGATCATTTTGTTAACATCCACAAAATAACTTGCTAGGACTTTGGACTAGGATTGTATTGAATCTATAGATCAAGTTGGGAGGAACTGACACCTTGACAATATCTTCCTGTGCAGAAATATGAAATGTCTGTCCATTTATTTAGTACTCCTTTGATATATTTTATTAAAGTTTTATAGTTTTTTTTATATAAATCTTGTATATATTTTGTTATATTTATACCTAAGTATATCATTTTGGGGTGCTAATATAAATGGTAGTGTGTTTTTAATTTTAAATTCCTTGTTCATTGCTGGAATATAGAAAGTGATTGACTTTTCTATATTACACTTGTATTCTACAACCTTATTATAATCACTTATAATTATTAGCAGGTTTTTCTTGTCAATTCTTCTTGATTTTCTACACAGACGATCATATTGTCTGTGAACAAAGATAATTCTGTTTCTTCCTTCCCACTCTATACCTTTTATTTCCTTTTCTTGTTTCATTGCATTAGTTACAATTTCTAGTTTGATGTTGAAAAGCAGTGGTGAAAGGAGATATCCTTGCCTTGTTTCTTATCTTAGCAGAAAAGCTCACCATTTAAGTATGGTGTTAGCTGTAGGTTTTTGTTGGTGTTCTTTATCAAGTTGAAGAATTTCCCTTATATTACCAGTTTGCTGAGTTTTTTAAAAAATCATGAATGGGTGATAGATTTTGCCAGATGCTTTGTCTGCATTTATTGATATGATCATGTGGTTTTTCTTTTTTAGTCTGTGTGGTAGATTACATTAATTGATTTTGAAATATTGAGCCAGCCTTGGGATAAATTCTACTTGATCATGGTAGCCTGGTGTATAGTTCTTTTTATACATTGTTGAATTTGACTTGCTAATATTTCATTGAGGATTTTTCCATCTATGTTTATGAGAAATATTGGTCTGAAGCTTTCTTTTCTTATAATGTCTTTGGCTTTGTTACTAGGATAGTGCTGTCCTCATAGAATAAATTAGAAAGTATTCTCTCTTCTTTTTTCTGGAGGATATTTTGGAGAATTGTTGTGTCTTTCTTAAATGTTTGGTAAAATTCACCAGTGTGCACATCTGGGCCTGGAGCTTTTAGCTTTGGAACGTTATTAATTTTTGATTCAATCTCTTTAATAGATATAAGCCTATTCAGATTGTCTAGTTATTTTTTGTGAGTTTTGGCTGATTGAATCTTTCAACAAATTTGTCCATTTCCCCCCTTTCTGCCAGAGGCATAAGAGGATTTTTCTCTGATATTCACTGTGAAAACCTTATAGAGCTCAAAAGTAAAACTCACCGAAGTATTGAGGCTTCCCTATAACTGTGTCCTCCTGGTGTTTTAACTCTCAGAGTTGTTCACACTGAACCTCCAGAAATTCATCAATTACAATTCAGACTTTTCTACCTTAGTACTGGTTTCCAAAGAGGTTTCTGTTCACAGGTTTCTGTTCTGGCAAGTTATGATGCTCTGTATCCACCTATCTGTCTCTTTAATTTAGGAGACAGCAGTTTACCCTGTGACCTCTCTTCTCTGAGAGAGCTAAGAAGAGTTGTTTGTTTTTCAGTTTGTTCAGCTTTTCACTTACTGTTGTCATGGAGTGGCAACTCTTAAGCTCCTTATGTGCTGGACCAGAAACAGGAAGGAACCTAGGACTTTTGACCTAAAGTTGTCATTCTTTCTGTGTCCTGGAACTGTCTCATATGGACTGATTTTTGTAGAGAGAATAGCACTGACTGCCATATATTATATTATCATTCATCTTGTGTGGTTTAGTTGCCTTACTTCATATTAATACGTCGGAATCCACTCATCAACAATCTTGTCATCTGTCCTCTTATGTTTTCTTGCCTAATTGAAGTAAAACTTGGAGCCATACACATTTTATTCAATTCATAATAGGATTATATGGATACAGTTCTAAGCAAAAAATGTATGTATAGTCTGCTTAGGATGGTAAAGGGACCTCACCTTTCACATCTTGGTGAATAGGACAAGCTTAGTATAGTTTTTTAAGGGGATGGTGATTCTTCTGGTCATAAAAGTACACTTCAATTTGCTCAATACATTTGTTTAGAAGATGCTGTTTACACACCATTATTTTACGAATATATGTTGTATCAAAAGCATATTTCTTTGGGGGAAGCCCAGGGAGAATAATAATGAAAACGCCAATGTGGGCAACATGGGGATTTTTGTTAGGATGGAGATTCCAAATTGACATGCAAATGCTAGGGTCTACAAAGGGAGGAAAGCAGGATAATGTAAACAATAGGTATTTATTTTCTAAATATTGATGTGTTTTGGAAAATTTCTTGATGGTGGGTCAACCAGATAGTATTTATTTGCGATCAAACAGCCAAATGAAACTGCCTAGGATAATGCAAAATAATTGATTATAAAATAAAGACTCTCAGAGCCTCAGGAGACATAATTCTGCAGGCCCACTCCCAAATGTGTTCTCAGTAGTGTAAGAAGGAAATGATAATGGAGGCCATTCTTCTCAAATATTTCCTGAGTATACATTGGGTGTATGACATCATGATGAGGCCCTGGGGAGTAGTGCTTAAGCGTTAAACAAGGAGACAAACTCTCAGCTTCCTAGAAGTTTCATCTGAGAGGAGACATTGAAACAGGTATACAGGGTAGGAGGGATTAAGAATGGAGTCAACCGAGACCCAGATTGAAGATGTCAACACCTTGTCTTGTTTGGTCTCGAGTCATTTTGACCTGGTGTAAAGGGAGAGGGAAGATGCCTCCCAGAAGGCTAGGAAAACAGGGAGCTCAGGTTCCTAGCTGGGTTTAAAGACTTCTCCTTGGATTCACCTCACCCACAAAATGATAATGTAACCACTGGTGAATGCCGCTGACCACTGCACCACCCCTCCACCCCACACGTGGGCTTTGTCAGCATGTAATTCTCAGCACAGGCACAATTTTCAGCCCTTACTTATTTTTCCAGTTGTGCTTTCAGGCCTTTCAGGGTAGGTAGATTCCCTTAGACATGATCAACTACACCCCTCTCTTTCCAAGTCTACTTAGAAACATACTCCAAGCCACATACTTTGTAGGCTATTTTCTTTAGGAAAAAAAATTTTTTTTGTAAGCATTTCAAGTTGTGGCCTGTAGCATTTATCTAGGACACAATGCTTGACACAATTAATAGTTTTAAAACTACCATTTTAAAATCAGCTTCATTTCAAGTTCTCCCGTCTCATTTTTTTAAAGCTAAGGAGCATTTCTGGAGAAATCAACATGGATATTAACTTTACAACATCTGGGCTAATTCAGTATTCTCAATTTGCCTTTTGAATTTTAACTTAGATGCACATGAACAAAAATGTTTTCCAGCCATGCCTTCAAGTACTGACTTTACTATATACATTGTCACAAATTGTGTGCACCTAAAGTAATGAGAAGGTTAGGTACAGAGCATATTCATTCTATACATAAATTGCCCCACACTAGAAACTCAAACCTGCATCCCAGAATGCACTTGGGTACACAGAAGCTTCAAAGGGAAATGTTTCCCAGAAGGGAATTGGTAAAATTGGAGTTGGGTGAACCTCAAAGGAGTCTCGATTTGCAAACATTGCTTATGTTTGGATTTGGAATTGAATTTGGCTCCAGCGGTTGGCATCTCTACACTGTGCTGTGAACTACCCCAGCCACAGAGAAGGGGGAGGAAGAGGAGTAGAATTTCCAAAAAACACACAATAGTGCAATGTTGATGCAATTAAGAAAATTAGAAAATGAAGTTTAAATTGAAAAAGTCCGTCTTTATCTTTTGCTTCCTTTGTGATATCCTTTCAGCTCCATATCCTCTGTCTTCTTTGATCTCATTTGCCTTCCACTTTTCCTTCCCTTTCTTTTTCTTATAAGATTGCTATTCAAGCCTGTTCCTCCGTTTCTTTCAGAGTTTGCCTCAAGGGCTTGAGTTATGAATTTCAGGGCTTAAGAAGATCTGGCAGGTTGCAAAACAGTATGTTCAGTGTGCGTTAAATTTTGAAAAGGGAAACTATGCATTTATTTATGTGCATGTATGTATGTGCACAGACAAGAGATTAGAAGGGTACTTTAAATTTTCTAGTGTTTTTTTCTGGAGTGTGGGTGGTTTTCACGTTCTTCTCCTTCTCCTCCTCCTCACCCTCCTCCTCTTCTCCTTCTTCTTTTCCTTCACCTTCTTCTTCTTCTTTATTGTATTTTTTGTAATATAATGGATCTTCTCACTTTTCTGCAAAGAACACTTCCACTACAATGAATGCGGTATATATAAAAGAGCTGGTAATTGACATGGTCTTATTGTTGATTTTTAGCAGCCTTATATTCTTTCCTGTGTCTTTTTATTTTTTTATTATCACTATTTAGTCTTAATAAAGTTCTTATTTTGTGCCTATTGCATTTTAGTTATAAAAGAATGTTTCGCTTTGCCTTCATTAAAAAAATTATTTTTATTTTAATAGTTTGAATGTAGTATGTATGATTATATAAGTATAACCTCACTTTAGAGAGTGGATGGATTTCTGAGATGATGTGTGTAAATAAAGTTTTAACAAATAAATAATATTTAGAAGGCTTTAGAGAAATATGTTCTTCTTGCAAAATAATAAAAAACAATTCTTTTGGAAAAGGAAATAATGTCACAAAATTTTCCTTCTTGAAAGTTTCACAGACCAGCTTTTCATTATAACATAGTAATACGACTCAAGGAAATAAAAAAATAATCAGAGAGAACAGAAATATATAAAAATCACATATTTTGTCAAGGAAATGAATTATTAGCTATCTGTGCATGCATAATATGTGTCCATATATACATTTAAAGAAACACTGACTCAGACCTTTTCAGTTTGCTTAAATGCATAATCTTTAGTGAAACTCCCTTTTCATGGACCATGACATAAAGCAAAACTTCTTTAATTCTCATCAAGAATCTGAAACGAAGAGCAGTCCTGATTGGTAAAAGTCTGCATTATGGAATATGTCTAGAAAAGATGGGACTTTGATTATCTAAAAAAGATGGGAGTAAATGGCCCATTTACTGTAACTAGCCAAAGGGTTTTCAAGGAGAGATGCCATAAATTCTGCATTACTGAGGCTTAATTTATCATGCATTCTAGTATTGTGGTTGAAATCATGAGCTCTCTGGCCAGACACTCTGGATTCAATCACAGCTCAGCCTCTTGCTAGGCCTGAGTCTTTGGGCTCTAAGTATCTTCTTTGTGCTTCAGTTTACTCATTTGTAAAACAAAGGAAATAATAGTACTTACTTCAAAGAGTTGCTCTGAGAATTTAGAAAATACACATATGCTCTTAGAACAGGGCCTTGTCATAGCTAATTGGCTGTAAGTAGCTATTTTTATTTCAATGAAGCAGCATGATACATGAGGACGGATACTAGAGTGGTGGCATTATGTAATGGTTAAGATGGTAGGTTTCAGAGTTAGACTGCTTGAGCTTCAATTCCCATTCATCTCTTATTTGCTAAGCAACTGTGCTTCAATTTCCTCACAAGTAGAAGAATGCTAATTATAGTACCTACCTCACAGAAAGACGTAAATGTTATTGTAAAGAATTAACACCTGTAAGTCACTTAGAATCGTATGTGGCACATAGCATTTGGTAAATATTGATATTATTACTGGGTATTTGACTCAGTTCCAGCACTCACTTTTCCAGTCTGCTTTTTTATGAATAAAATGGGAATAATAACTCTCAGGCTGCTCAAGCACCTTCCTAAATTACTTTATATTTCAGAGGACCAATTATTAAGTATTGTCTCTCATCTCCAAACCCACCCTTCTATACCCCACATTGTGGAACTGGGACGGGAGCCTGCAAACCTCATTTCTGCCATAGTAACCCCTCCTTAGGAATCTTGAGTGTGGTTTCCATGGGCATCTGTGTTTTAATATTTCCCAACTCTTCCCTTGTTCCCTCAACCTGAGGAGTGAAAACTGCTGCTTGAAATTGCTACCTCTTTGATACCTTTGGGTCCTCTTCCTGCTTGTTCTGTTACCCAGTTAACCACTTTATGCATATTTAGCAATCCTTTATCTTGAATTATCTCTGTTTGAATAACTGGTGTGGTTTCTGGCTCCTGATTGGATCCTGACGGATAACTTAGGAAATCTTAGACTCATTCAGGAAGCAGAACACCTGGAGGTTATGGTATTTGAAACAAAACCTTATGAAAGACTGACATTCCATATACACCGAGAGAAGACATCATTTTTCTCCTCAGCTGCTATTGTCTTAGCTTATTACCAACAATTAATAATAGGCCAAAGATCTAATTTACATTCATGGCAGAAAAACAGAAAATCGTGAAACTTCTCTCTACTATTTTTTTCTCCTTGAGTATATAGTTTTGTGCTAGAATTTTATTTCGGCAGTGAACCACTTTGATTCAGCTCAAAGGAAATCAGCATATCTCAGTTGCAAAGTTAAGACTCTTTACCCCTTCTATTTATGCTCCTCTTTTAAGGGGTCATAATTCCGTACCCTCTCACCTAGGACACCCAAGTTGAAGGTAAACTACAACCCAAGTGCAATTAGTATGAACTCTACCTTCCATTGGTGAAGTTTAAATTTAAAGGAAACTGCTGTGTTTTGAAACATCTTTGAAAAACAAGAAGGCTGCTTGGAGAGAGGCAGGAGCATTCTGTGACTAATGTGAGACTGAATTCAAACCTTGTTTTCCAGCTCAGTCTTTTTAATTGTGGCAAATTGTGACTTCCTGTTTTTTTCCAGGGCAGGGACATGGCTAAAGAAAAGGCCCCATAAGGATACTTGGACATCAAATGACTCTTACAAAAGAGCATTTTGATGATTTAAGTGTAAATAAATTAGAAACATACTGCAGTATTTGATGTCTTTTAAAGTCCCCATGAGGTTAAAAATGGAGAGCCAGAGAAGAACTAGAGAAAATGAGAAACTGAGTGACATGAACTATTTTTTTTTAACATCTTTATTGGAGTATAATTGCTTTACAATGTTGTATTAGTTTCTGCTTTATAACAAAGTGAATCAGCTATATATATACATATATCCCCATATCCCCTCCCTCTTGCGTCTCCCTCCCATCCTCCCTATCCCACTCCTCTCGGTGGTCACAAAGCACCGAGCTTATCTCCCTGTGCAATGCTGCTGCTTCCCACTAGCTATCTATTTTAAATTTGGTAATGTATATATGTCAGTGCTACTCTCTCACTTCGTCCCAGCTTACCCTTCCCACTCCCCATGTCCTCAGGTCCATTCTCAACGCCTGTGTCTTTATTCCTGTCCTGCCCCTAGGTTCTTCAGAACCTTTTTTTTTTTTAGATTCCATATATATGTGTTAGCATACGGTATTTTTCTCTTTCTGACTTACTTCACTCTGTATGACAGACTCTGGGTCCATCCACCTCACTACAAATAACTCACTTTCGTTTATTTTTATGGCTGAGTAATATTCCATTGTATATATGTGCCACATCTTCTTTATCCATTCATCTGTTGATGGACACTTAAGTTGCTTCCATGTCCTGGCTATTGTAAATAGAACTGCAGTGAACATTGTGGTACATGACTCTTTTTGAATTATGGTTTTCTTAGGGTATATGCCCAATAGTGGGATTGCTGGGTCGTATGGTAGTTCTATTTGTAGTTTTTTAAGGAACCTCCATACTGTGCTCCACAGTGTCTGTAGCAATTTACATTCCCACCAACAATACAAGAGGGTTCCCTTTTCTCCACTCCCTATCCAACATTTATTGTTTGTAGATTTTTTGATGATGGCCATTCTGACTGGTATGAGGTGTTACCTCATTGTAGTTTTGATTTGCATTTCTCTAATGATTAGTGATGTTGAGCATCCTTTCATGTGTTTGTTGGCAATCTGTATATATTCTTTGGAGAAATGTCTATTTAGGTCTTCTGCCTATTTTTTGATTGGGTTGTTTGTTTTTTTTTGATATTGAGCGGCATGAGCTGCTTGTATATTTTGGAGATTAATCCTTTGTCAGTTGCTTTGTTTGCAAATATTTTCTCCCATTCTGAGTGTTGTCTTTTGGTCTTGTTTATGGTTTCCTTTGCTGTGCAAAAGGTTTGAAGTTTCATTAGGTTCCATTTGTTTATTTTTGTTTTTATTTCCATTTTTCTAGGAGGTGGGTCAAAAAGGATCTTGCTGTGATTTATGTCATAGAGTGTTCTGCCTATGTTTTCCTCTAAGAGTTTTATAGTGTCTGGCCTCACAATTACGTCTTTAATCCATTCTGAGTTTATTTTTGTATATGGTGTTCGGGAGTGTTCTAATTTCATTCTTTTACATATAGCTGTCCAGTTTTCCCAGCACCACTTATTGAAGAGGCTGTCTTTTCTCCATTGTATGTTCTTGCCTCCTTTGTCGTAAATTAGGTGACCATATGTGCGTGGGTTTATCTCTGGGCTTTCTATCCTGTTTCATTGATCTATATTTCTCTTTTTGTGCCAGTATCATACTGTCTTGATTACTGTAGCTTTGTAGTATAGTCTGAAGTCAGGGAGCCTGATTCCCCCAGCTCTGTTTTTCTTTCTCAAGATTGCTTTGGCTATTTGGGGTCTTTTGTGTTTCTATACAAATTGTGAAATTTTTTGTTCTAGTTCTGTGAAAAATGCCATTGGTAGTTTGATAGGTATTGCATTGAATCTGTACATTGCTTTGGGTAGTGTAGTCATTTTCACAATGTGGATTCTTCCAATCTAAGAATAGACATGAACTATTTTGAAGTACTCTTGGACTCATTGATGAGTCCCAAAATAAGGCCTATTTGCATATTCTTAATTGAGAATGAAAGTATCTTCATTAATCCTGACCATCAAAGTAATGCAAGTAACAATTATAGTTGAAATGTGTTTCAGCAAGTGAGGATGTATTTTTTATAAGGAAGTGATCCTATGCTAATACATTCTAAGTCATAGGTAATATTTCCTTCAATTCCTAAAGGAAGTATCTTGTGAGAAAAGTGAAAGCATTTTTCTGTAATATGAAGGGTGGGGGTAGGGGGTAAAAGGGGGAAAAAAAGTAGAAGTTATACTTGCTGGATCCTGAAAGTTTTTTGATAGTGGAAACATTGTTTTTAATTGATCTGTTTCTAAGTTAAAACAAAGTAAATTATGAAGAGCATTTCTTGTTGCATTTGTTAACATTGACGACAGAACTTCTCATTCTATTAAGTCTTCTTCACTGATTTCATAGAGATCAATAAAAACAAGTCTCTTATTCTTTTCTTCTCCAGAAATCCTGGCACTAAACTGAATGTGGCACTAAACTGAAGGTGGAAAATTAAGGAAGTGCTGTATTTTCACAATATCTGAAGTAGGTTTATGACACTGGGCCATGCCCTTCTTCTTTCTGGACCTTAGTATCATATTCTGTAAAATGACAGCCTGGGAGTCACTGAACTTTCTTGACTCCAAACCTGGGGAATCTGGGGAGTCAAACATTTTACACTGAGAATTTAACACCCTTTACTTTCTCCCTAATTTCCTTTCCTCCTCTTACATGGACTTAATATAGTCATATAGTTTGCCTTATGTTTGTTAATTTTAATACTTTTTTAAAATAATAGTTTTGTTTTATAACCATATTTACAACCTTTTAACTGAGCTGTATGTTTACTACATTTCAGTAGTTAGCACTGGACCTTTTATACCCTGACTTCTTCATTCTTGGAGTCTTACCTCTCTGTTAGCTTGTGTGTGTCTCCAAAAAAAATTTTTTTAATTAATTTTTATTGGAGTATTTTGCTTTACAATGTTGTGTTAGTTTCTACTATACAGCAAAGTGAATCAGCTCTACGTATACATATATCCCCTCTTTTTTGGATTTCCTCCCCATTTAGGTCACCTCAGAGCATGGAGTAGAGTTCCCTGTGCTCTACAGTAGGTTCTCATTCGTTATCTATTTTACACTTAGTATCAATAGTGTATATATGTCAATCCCAATCTCCCAAATCCTCGCACTCCCCCTTTCCCCCTTTGTATCCATCAAAAAATATTTTTTAAAATATATATTTTCTGACGACTTACAACTCTGAGAATATCTGTCTCTTGTGTTCAGAAATGAATGACATTTTGAGTTGGTGTAAAATTCTTGGTCTCTCAGTTTTTGCCTTCTCAGTACACTGTAGCCATGGCTCTGTTGTTTTCTGTGATCCTCTTCTTTCATCTTACTCTTTTCTCTTTTCATTTCATCCTGTTCTCTTTTATGGCTTCTCCTCCACACCCCACCCCACAATGCTCACCTCATTTCAAAACGACCATGTCTTTTTTATTTATCCCACAAAAGATACCAAACAGCTTTCTAAAATATTCTTCTGGTTCCTGTCATAATTCTTTTTAAGGAAGTAACTTCTTCTCTGAGTTACCTGGTTAAGATTCTTTTTTGGTTGTTCTGTAGAGTTTTTCAGCAGCACTAGCCTGACTTTTCCCTTGAATTCTCCTCATAAGGAAAGCTCCACATGGGTTTGACTTTTTTTTTTTTTTTTTTTGCTGTACGCGGGCCTCTCACTGTTGTGGACTCTCCCGTTGCGGAGCACAGGCTCTGGACGCGCAGGCTCAGCGGCCATGGCTCACGGGCCCAGCCGCTCCGCGGCATGTGGGATCTTCCCGGACCGGGGCACGAACCCACGTCCCCTGCATCGGCAGGCGGACTCTCAACCACTGCACCATCAGGGAAGCCCTGGGTTTGACTTTTAAGTAGAGAGGCTCTGTCAGGTTGGGGGTAGAGTGTTCTCCTCCCTCACCACCTTGCCCTTTGACACTTGGAACTGATGGAAGCCATTTTGACATTCTAGAGTCCAGCATGCATTGCTCTCTTACTCCTCCTCCTGCCTACAGCTCCCACTGTCTTCAGATGAGTGCTTCACCTCCCAGGTGCACCATGCCACTATCAGACCCTCTCGCATGTCCTGACATGTGATTGCTTGGACTTTCTTTTAGTCCTCACATAGGTACAAAGCAACATTTTTGGTTACTTCAAAAAGCAATGCCCATGCTACAGAGTGGGATATCCAAGTTTTCTGGTTGTTTCTATCAGGCTTAATTTTCAGTGTTGATGGAGGTTTTCCTCTTTTTCTCTGACTTCATGTGCATTTTAATGGCAGCAGCTCTGGTTGGGGCTGCTAGCCAGATGCCATTGTAAAGTAGAAATAAAATTATTGGGCCAAAGAGTCTGTACACTTAAAACTCTCTGTATATATTGCTGAATTGCATTCCAAAAACTTCGTACTGATCTGCTCTTCTGTCAGCCAGAAACTTTTTCCCAAGGTTGCTCTCGGATCTGTATTACCGTTGTCTCATGGAAATGATTCCTTCAGCCAAACATTTTTATTATCATCTGCCTGTGCCCATAGTCAGTCATGTTTGATGTTTGTATCTTTAAAGTATCTGACTCACATACTTGTATTTTTTTTCTTAAATGCAGCATCCGTGGGGTTTATGTAGCAAAAGCCCAGTGTCTGTTATCAGGAGTTCAAGCCTTGGTTTCCCCATTTACCTGCTGTGTAATCAGGAGAAGTTGTCCAAGTTCTCTGAGCCTCATCTGCAAAGTGCTGACTGACATACTACATGCACAGTTATGATGGGCGTGTGAATTGAGGGCTGGGTAGGTGCTTTGTAAATATAAATTCTGTAGGAATGTTGGCAGAGTGATTGAGTTAGTGGGTTCTCCAGTCAGAAAGGTATCACTGCAGCCACTTACTTGCTGCTGATCCAGATTTCTAACATCCCTGAGACTTGATCTCCTCATCTGTACAAATGTTGAAAAAAGCATATACATGGTGATAAAATGGTTTTAAAAATATACACATACCCCTCCGTGTTGCTGTTAAAATAGTTAAATTAATTAAACAAGGAGGCCGTTAGACAGAAGTGGCTCTAATGCCATGGTGCCATCAGCAAATCAAAGTCTAAGCCTGTAACAGCCTCAGGGTTACAACACCAGAATGCTAAGGACAGCCAGTTCCAAATGGCCGGCTAGGCTTTAAGCTATGTCCAAATAATTTCCTTTCTTTGCTTTTGCACTTTCTCTATATGTCTGCCCCTGGCCTCTGTTGGAGGAGTGCTCCTAACCACTTCCAGTTTGGCACTACCCAATTTGATCAATTTTTGCTCAAATAATCTCTTAAAACTTTTAATATGCCACTGTTTATCATTTAACAGGATTAAATGAGGAAATGAATGTAAAGATCTCTGCACAATATAAGTGGTCAACAAATGTTAGTCACTGTTATAATCGTTACATTCTGTGGCAAGACACAATAGAGGTCACCCACATGCACATATATCTGTAGGGGCAGAATCTAAGCAAAATGAAGTATAGCAATTTCGTATATCTATTTCTTTTCTCTCCTAGACTATGACACTATTCTCCTGGACTATGCCTGTTTTCTGAAACACTGATTTAGTTCCTTTTTTTCCTTCTTTCTTCTTCATCTTTTTTTTTCTTCTGTTTTGTTTTGTTTTGTTTTACAAAAAGCTGGCGGGACAGTTGCAACAGTTTATTTGCAAAGAAATTTCCTTTGTTTTCTTCATCTCACTCTCACAAACAGTAAAACGAAACTCACAAAGAAAACCCAAAACTTCCCATCCCTTTTCTTCTACCCAAGATTCCAAATAGTTCTTTCAAAAATTATGCCACAGAAATATTTATGTTGGGTTATCCTTTTTTATTCTTTTGTTATGTGGTTACAGCAAGATTATTTTTACTCATTGGTTTTACCTGATTCTCCTTCTCCTTAATAGTCTGGTGTGTTGAATGGAAATTATATATAAGATTTGGGGGGGATTTAAAAAGGTGCGATATGAAACATGTCTTAGCAGAGTCCCTGGCACGTGGAGGGAGCTCACCCTGGTGTGCTGCATAGTTTTGTTTGCAGTGATGAATAGAGCACAGGTTATCACCAGCTTTGGGCCTTCCAGCAGTAACTGACTTATTGCTTGTTCATAGTAGCACCTGGGGATCAGCTGAGGCCTTTGTTGTGAGAGCATCTCAGCCCAACTTCACCCTCTGTCCATTGTGGCTTCCTTCACTGTCCCAATAGGTGCTGAGCTTCTGGCACTCTCCAGTAATCTCCCTGCATACAAATCTGTGCTCTGAACCAGCTTCCCTTGGAACCCAACCTGTAATATAACACCCCCTACATAAAAGCCTAGGTGGACTTTCTGTTGATTCCAGGATGAAGTTCAAAATTTTTAGCATGTCTTCCAAGGCCCTTCCCAGTCTACCCCCAAACTACTCCTGAATCCTCCCTGAGAATTTTTTGCCCCTGTATTTAAGCTACAGATTATGTCTCCCCCGTCCATGATAAATGATACTCTGTCCAGTCTCTTTGCTTTATTCATACTTTTCTTCTTCTGCCAGTGGCTGTTCATCTTTTATCTACCAGACAAATTCTTAACTGAAATCCCACTTTTGCAGTTCAGTTTCTTCCATTGTTCTTCTAGAGTGTCTCAGGCTTGCTTTGGCCACCATACTTAACTTCAGGTGATGAACTCAGAGAACCATGACCTTAACCCACCAGTGACCCATCCACCCTGCTACACAAGCTCAATATGCTGCCCATGGAATTTGTTATTCGTTTGTCCATCCTTATGCCCTTGCCCTAGTCTTAGCCAGTCCTACCAGCTCTGATCAGGAATTTGTCCCAGGCTTTTGGTCTCTGCTTGGTTTTGAGGATTCCTTTATTTCAGATTTGGTGCCTGACTTTCATTCAATCACAGCAACTGCTCAGCTCCTTTCCAAAGCTTTTGGTTTCTTCCTGTTTCCTCAGTATGTATGACTCCTCTTTCCCATTTTCAGCTTTCCCATTCTATCTCTGTATTGACAGTTGGAATAAACCCCATTACAATCCTGCGTCTCAAATTGGGAACGGGGAACGTTTTTAATGTCGTGATTTCCATGTGACTGTGGACTCCCTGAGTGGAAGGACTACGATGTATCTTTGCATCTCCATTTCCTAGCTTAGGGCCTGGACTGAATAGGTGCCAGTATGATGCATTTATGGGGTGAAAGGTCATCAGGTTATGGAGGCTCTTCATCAGCTGTGCTAAAGTGAGAACGTAACACAAAGACATTTATGGTGCTCACATAATTGAATTGTTTGGAATCTGATATTCTCTCTAAGAGGTGGGCTAGTGTAGCAAAACTCCATTATTATGATGCAAGGAATATTTAGGACAATTGTCAGTAAATGTTTTCTGTGAGGAGAACCTCCCATATCCTAGACACTGGGCTGAATGCTATGATGATTTAAAAATAAAACCTACAGGGATTATATGCCCAATATGCTCACAATCTTACGGGGCTGACAAGAAATACCTACAAAACGGATTAGAAAGCAAAATATTTCAAGAGAAAGCTACTGATCGTAGAACCTGGGAGCTGGGAGAAAGAGGATGGGGATCTGGGAGGAAGTGGAATCAGAAGTGAATTTTAGTTCCTCACCAGCCTCACTGCGTTGTGCTTCTCCAAGGCAAAAAATATGTCTTATATATATTTATATCTGCAGTGTCTCCTAACACACTTCCAGCTAATTCTCTGATGGAGCATCTGGCACATATTTGGGTTATCATGAATATTGGAGGCACAATAGTTGATGGGCTAGAGAATCAAGCTCAGAGGATGGACAGGAATCCTGGAAAACTGGCACTGGGGAACGGCCTTGGGAGCAGTCTCCTTAGACCTCCACTACCGGCATCACTGGCCCTGGACACTTTTGATCTTTGTCTCTGGATTAGCGATGCTCCTCCTTCCTTTGTGAATAATTTCTCAAATTACCCTGCATCTTTATATCACTCCCCTGGGATCCAGTGTTCCAGGGGTAGACATTCTATTCTTTGATTGGCTAGGCCTCACAGGATGATGTCCCAGCATATGGGGATGGCAGATGGGAAGAGATGTTGGTTTCATAGTAGAAACATGTTCCTACCTGTCCCTATAGTGATTCCATTTCCTACTCCCTGCCCCTATATAGGAAGGGCATATAGATGCTGCTTAGTCAAAGATGACAAATGTTCATCCAGGGATGATGAGTTACAAACTTAGGCTTTTGGACAAACTTGTATAAATTTTCTAATTCTGCCAGTCAACCATGTGCTGCACCCACAGAAAAGGCTTAGAAGTGGATAATTAGTCTCTCACATCTTCACTAGGGCTCTGACAGTTGGCAGTATTTAACTACTCTTAAAAGAATGATCCATGAAACTTGTCTGGATCTTTTTCAGATATGAAAACTAAATCCAGCTTTCTCCTGTTTGCCTGAACATCTGTGATGTGTATTGTGCAACCACAGAGATACCTTTGTAGTATGAGAAGGTTTCCCCAAGGGAGAAACACACACATGAGAAACAAGTGAAATAGCCAACAATGAGTGGGCAAGACAGTTGAAATTTGGCTTCGTGACCACCCTACACCTTCTGAATCATTGGAAGAGTCAGCTTCTAGTGGTAACAGACATGGGTAGCCAGTTATATCAGCCATATAATGTGCCCTTTGTATGGGATTAAACATTTTTTCATGTTAATGCTTATGCCATGTTTTCTTTGGAGTTCAAACTCAGCCTGGCGTCTCAAATGAAACATAAACCATTTTCAAAGATCAGGAAATGGATTATTTCTCTGGGAGCTGATCAATTTGTGTAAAGATTAATTAATGAGAACATCGCCAATTTCAAATTTTGCTAATTGTATTTTGAGTACCCTGAACAAGGACTATATTTTTATTAATTTCGCATACTGGTTCTCATTGTGAGGTTAGCTCATTTTGTAGTTCACATCTGTATAGAGTCCCACTATTCATATCTTATGGACATCTATTTGATTTTCATGATGAAGTTCTGAGGCAGGTGAAGAAGTGCTATCCTGTTTTGCAGGTGAAGAAACTAAGGCTCATAGAAGCTAAAGGATTTGTTAAGATCATATAGTTGATAAGAGACAGGTTTAGGTCTGCATCCTAGATTTCTTATCTTCATGTCCATTACTTTTATAACTAACATCTTAATGAAGCCAAATGAAGGAAATGGTCAAGAAATGATGTTTGAGTTGAGACCTCCTGTGTTGCACATTTACAAGGACTTAGTGATGTCTTTTAACAAAAGATGTTTTCTTGAGTGATCCTTCTGATGGTTATGAAACCCGTGGACTGATGTATTTTGACAGAAATGTTACAGGATAGCTCTACTCCTCCTCTTTGATGAATAATGGAATTGGTCACATCAAAGAATTTTCATACTCAATCACCAGGATGTAGTGAGAAAGAACCTGGTTTTATCTTGTTCTCCTTTGGAGGAAGCAGAGGAATGTTGGTGATCCTAGCACCAGGGATTTGAAATGAATTTAGGAGGCCCATAAACCACAAACTTCACCTGTATTATTATATGTGATTACACAGTTAATAATGAAATATTAAAGACGTCTTGTTCATATAGGTCACTTGAGATACAAGGAATAATCTCATTATGTTATTCTGTTGCTCTTGAGAAGATAAGAAATATTAACCCATGGGGTTAATTAACTATGGGTTAGTAATAAATACCTTTATGCACTGTATTATGATCAAAATAGGTGACATATATTAACAATTATCTGTTGTAAAAGCTTTAAAATTATTTCTTAAATTAATATTAAATAAAATATGTAATGCATACAGTCACTACCACCTGCCTGTCACCTGTTATTATCAGCATTTATAAATCAACAGGAATGGTTTTCCTGTGATTACTAGATGCTCCTGTTTCATTGAATGAAGTGATTCTGTGAAAGCTATACTCATTTGAACCTTAGCTATGAAAACTATGTAAAATTGAACTTGGAAGAAATATTCCTAAGCATTTTATGTAAAGAGAGATCCTACTTTATGTGGAAATATTCAAATTATACAGAAATATGAATGCCTACTTTCTCTCTTTAAAACTTCATCTCTCTTCCTTAATAGCTACTAAAAATATAAGTAGATTTTCATAGGTGCACAGAAAAATGATATACTAATCCTAATGCACTGTTGGTAGACTGCTTGAACTTTTGTTCATGGCTTGTTTCTAGTTCGCTAGGGCCGTTTCTTGGTTTAAAATTTCATGGCTATCCTTCTGAAAACAAAACAAAAATCTATGGATTAGTCAGGTACAAGTACTCATGTGAATGGTTTGGTTTTTATTCCCTGCTTGGGTTCTGCTAGTGCCCAGTAACACTGATTCAGGTGGTTGCATTGTATGCTGTTTTCCAACTGTCTTAGATGATTGATCATTCATTCATTTCAAAGTATTTATTGTGTGCCTATTAGGTTCGCTGTGTTTGAGGCACTAGATATACACGTGGGAATAAGACAAAACCCCTTCCCTCAGTAGAGCATACATTCCATTTGGTTGGAACAGATGTTAAAATAAAGTTAATGTAATAAGGGTGAAAAATTCCATGGAGGAAAATAAATCAATATAAGGGGATAGAAAAATGTGAGGAGATCCGGGATGGCTATGTTGAGAAGATGCTCTTTGATCATGGACCTGAAGGATACGAGAGAGTGAGCATATGTGAATATCTGGGGGAGGAGTGTTCCAGGAAGAGGGAATAGCCAGTGCAAAAGACCTTGAGGTAACATTTTTTCTTGGGTGTTCAAGGAACATAAAAAAGAGGCTAAAGTGGCAGTACAGGTATGGTTGTGATATGCACACCAATAACATGGTTCAAATTTCAGTTACCAAGATAATGTTAGTTGTTAGTAAATTGCATAAAGTACAGCCTTTGCTGCTAGCTCTGAAGAGCCCACAAATCACTATGTAAATAACAGATGCATGTTGTGATCAGCAACTAATCACATCATTTCTTTCAAAGCTTGTGGTGATTAGATACCATAAATCTGTTACTTAGTTTACACGTAGAAGGCAGAGGGTACAGTTATGCTCTTTCCTTGTCTCCCAGTGATAAGACCATACACATACTAACATAAGAATACTTATGAAACTACAGGACAACACACAAATACTCAGTAGCATTGGAAGTTAAGGGTATCAGTCTTCAACATACGTGGATGGCTTTGAGAAATGGTCTGGATTTGTGTCTAGAAATAGAACAACTCCACCTGTCAGAAAGGAATTAGAAAGGAAAGTTTGTATCCACTTCACCTATGTATCTCAGACCTGGAGGCGGTCTCAGATTGGAAGATCTCACAGTCACCCCCAGGTTTGGAGGGAGTTAACTTTCGGGGCAGCCACAATTATGTCCTATTCCCTACCTTGCTGCTCACTGAGGAATCACTGTAGCTGGTCAACCCTTCTTCATCTATGCTACAAACACAACCCTGAGATATATTGTATTAATCTTTTTAAATTTAGAGAGTTTAGAACAAAACTTGTAAACAACGATGTGCTCTTTATCTTTTCATTTCTTTGTTCATTTTCAAATTTTTAAACCTCTAGAAGAAAACTAATAGGAATATATTATGAAGGTAAAAGCATTATTATTTTATTTTCTCTCAGTGTTTTTATAAAAAATGTTATGTAAGAAGTTGAAACAATAGTATAATAAGCACCCATATACTCTTTATTTAGATTCAATGATTATTAACATGCTGCTCTATTTACTCTCTCTCTCTCTTTCTCCATAAACTTTTCTGCACCCTTTAAAAGTACATTGTAGACATCATGGTACTTCATCTCTAAATTTTTCAGTAGACATCTCCTAAAGATAAGGACAATCTCCTACATACACATTATGAGTCATAAGAAAATTAGCAATAATTTCATATCATCCAATATTCAGGCCAGATTTAAATTTTCCCAGTTGTCTCAAAAAACATTTCTTTGGAGCTTTTAAAAATACTTTTGGAGGGCTTCCCTGGTGGCGCAGTGGTTGAGAGTCCGCCTGCCGATGCAGGGGACACGGGTTCGGGCCCCAGTCTGGGAAGATCCCACATGCCGTGGAGCGGCTGGGCCCGTGAGCCATGGCCGCTGAGCCTGCGCGTCCGGAGCCTGTGCTCCGCAACGGGAGAGGCCACAACAGTGAGAGGTCCGTGTACCCAAAAAAAAAAATTTTTTGGAAGCAGGATCCAATCTAGGATCACATAGTGCCTTTGGTTGTTATCTCTCTTAGACCCTTTTGATCTGGAATAATCACACCCCACACCCCCTCCTTTCCCCACTATCTTTTTTTCCCCCTGATATTTTACATTATGGTGAGTCCAGGCTAGTTGTCTTATAGAATGTTCTGTATTCTGAGTTTCTCTGATTATTTTCACCTGGTGTCATTTAACTCATTCCTCTATCCCTTTATTTTCTATTAACTGGAAACTGTGTGTAAAGGCTTAATTAGATTGAGGTAAAACATTTATGGCAGGAATACATCATAGGTGATGTATATTTCATATTTCATCACATCAGGGGCCATAAAATATCAGCTTGTCCCACTATTAGTGATGCTAATTTGGATTAATTGGTTAGGTTGGTCACTGCCAGGTCGCACCAACACTAAAACTGAAAATGTAGTGGAAAGAATTCCCATATACCCTTCACTTATATTCCTCAAATGTTTCTATTTTAAAATATTTGCTTTATCATTTCATTCCCCTCTCTGTCTCTCTCCATCTCTTTCCCTCTCTGTCTCTCTCTATATATATGTGTGTGTGTGTGTGTGCATGTGTGTGTGTATTTTTTTTTCTTTTTCTGAACCATCTGAGATAAATTACAGACACAGGACACTTTATCACTACACACTTCAGTGTGTGTTTCCTAAATGCAAAGACATTCTTTTACATAACCATAGTGTAACGGTCACAATTAGAAAATTAACATTAATACAGTATTACTATCTGGTCTACAAATCTTGTAATTTCACCAATTGTCCTCCTATTATCCATCAGAGCAAAAGAATGTATTTTTCTTGGTCTAGGATCCAATTTTGAATCACATGCTGAGTTTAGTTGTCATGTCTCTGTAGTCTTTTAAAATCTGAAACAGTTCTACAGTATTTCTATTTTTGGCATGGCCTTGACATTTGTGAAGAGTACTATTCAATTTTCTGTAGAATATCCTTTGATTTGGGTTTCCCTAGTGTTTTCTCATTATTAGATTCAGGTTTTGCATTTTTGACAGGAGTACCACAGAAGATGTTTTAGTGCCTTGTATCAGAAGATATGTAATACCTACTTTTCCCATCACTAGAGATGTTATCTATGATCCCTTGGTTAAGGTGGGTTCTATTATCCTTCTCCAATGCAAAAATCCTGTGGCTAGAGTAATGGTAATGCACTAATTGGCTAAGACCTAGGTTACATTCTCTTTCCTGAAAATGGGTGTTGATTCAACTCTTTCCAGTTAATTCTGTTTATTTTTTTTTATTTTTGAATCTTATTTTATTTATTTTTTTATACAGCAGGTTCTTATTAGTTATCCATTTTATACATATTAATGTATATATGTCAATGGGAAAATATTTGAGACTATATAAATGTTCTGTTCTCTTCAGACTGTCACCTACTAGTTTTAGCATGTGTTGGTAAGTTTTGTATGAATGATTATTACTGTGATGGCTGCTAAGTGATAATTTTCTAATTTTCTTTTTCCTTTTAAAGTTTTATTTTATCTCATACTTGATATAAAAAACTTGTGTTTTATTGTAGTGTAAAAATATCCAAAATGTTATTTTTATAAGAAGTTAACTGCTGGAGTAATGTCATAGTTTGTGCTTCATTGGCTTATTTTAATATATTCTCCCTGTACTGTAAGCTCAGTGAGGACAGGGATTTTTGTTTTATTCACTGATGGATTCCCAAGCGGTTAGAACATATAGTATAGTTGCTCAATAAATATTTTAAAATTTATTCTGTAGATAGAGGAATGGAGGCTTAAAGAGATAAAGTAACTATAAAAAATGGCAGAGTCAGGATTCCAACCAAGTTGGCACACTTTCATTCACCTCATTACTACAACAAATGGCTAATGTTTATTTTTCACAAATTTCCTGAGTTTGAAGAAGCTATTACATTATGTTTTATTAGAAATGATATTCTGATGCTTATAGACCACACCAGGAATAGAAATTAACAAGACAGAATCAGTAGTAGAACTGTATGACCAAGTTTATTCAATCACGTCAATAAAAAATGAAAGCAAGACTGTCATACATAATCCAGTGGTGGATTATCCCCATTGTATTTCATGATGCCAGAAGAAGCTGCCGAGACAGGAGGCTTCTGCATGGCAGGAGACTTTGGCACCTAATATAGACATTTCAGAGCTTCCTGAGCAGTAGACGTGACTTAATGTAGAAACAAACTCATGAGTACAAAACATTCCTGATTTCTTTTTCAGAATAGTTGATGCATTGCTGTGATCTGAGGCAAAAGAAACAAGATCTGAAGAAATTGGAGGACTCCTTAGCACATATCTTACTGTATTTATCAGTGTTGTGCTCTGAGGTGAAATGGTTTCAGCATAAATGATGTAACCTCAGAAGGAAATCTTTACTTATATTCACTTAAATTTGTACTGGGAAGGGCACAGCTCACCAATTTGTATTCTCTATGTGACCAAGTTCTGGTACAAGAAGCATAATTAGTAGTTGATAATGAGTGGATCTCAGGTAGATGTGACATCCTATCTGCCTTCTTGGACATCTTAGTTCTCTACCTCCCTTTGGACTTAACAGGGTTGAAAATTAAAATTGGGACACAAGAAAAATCTTTAAATTCAGAATCTTTAGGCTATAGTAAAATACTTTGGGAGAGGTAATGATCAAAAGTTGGTTAAATTTACACATTTTTCATGCCTCTAGCCATAAAGCAATAATTGGACAAATTATGATCTATCTTTGCTGCTATTAAAAAAACTTTTTAAAGACATAGAAGAATTTATTGTGAATAAATTAATTTTCCAGATCACTAAAATTTATCCATATAAATGACCCGACACAACATTTCTGATTTTAAATATTCTGGATGGAAATTTTTTTCTCACCTAATTGTATTACATAGTTTAGGGGATACACAGAATAATTGAGGCTAGTAATACTAGGACAGTTTATTAGTTGTTTTTTTTTGTTTTTTTGTGGTACGCGGGCCTCTCACTGCTGTGGCCTCTCCCGTTGCGGAGCACAGGCTCTGGACGCGCAGGCTCAGCGGCCATGGCTCACGGGCCCAGCCACTCCGCGGCACGTGGGATCTTCCTGGACCGGGGCACGAACCCGTGTCCCCTGCATCAGCAGGCGGACTCTCAACCACTGCACCACCAAGGAAGCCCAGTTGTTGTTTTTTTTAATTTTTTATTTTTTTTTAACATAGGCAGATCCACCTCTTGCTTTTCAAACCTTGTTAATTAAGATATATACTCTGGAAATACATGGGCTTCAAAGTTAAACTTGTAATTAGCCTTCTTAATAAGCATTTACTTTCTGTGTAAGGCATTTGAGATAGAATTTGGAATGTATGAAACAGCCTCATCAAGTGTAGGATTTCAAAGACATTATCTCAGCCAGCCTTCAAGACAATTCCACAAGGGAAGTAGGAGGGATTAGTTAGTCCCATTTTACAGATAAGTAGCTTGTTTGGAAGCACAAAGATTCCGTTCTCGCTGGGTTGCAGCAACCCAGTTGAGCTGTGTTAAGATCACCTCTGACCAAATTCCTCCCTGTCTGCCTAAACGCAATACTGTTTAGAGCAAGGCTTCTGCTTTGGTTGTTATTTTGGTAACAGGGCATTTGCAATCTTTGGCCTCCTTATCGAGCCTGAACTTCTGGTTTCAGTTTTTGTAACCATAATACATCACAGAGGAATTTTTACTGGAATATGGGAAGAGGAAGAAATCTTCATTTGTGTTAGTTTTATTGTTCCTGCATGGATTAAGAACAACAAAACTGTCTTCACTAAATTAGGTAAATACAATATAATGAATACCATTGAGGGCTGAAGCAGAAAGAATCACTAGAAATCATTTAGGCTTCCACTCCCATTCTGCAGATGAAGAGACTGAGGATCACACAGGGGACATAAGTGGCCCAATTCCACAGATTTAGCTAGAGGTAGACCTGGGATTAAAATTAGACTTTTCTGATGTCTAGCCATTGTTTTTCTCCTTATTCTACACTGCCTCTCTTACCAGATATGTCTCCTGTGGAAAAACTATAGTTCATTCATAGGACTAAACTGTTTTATTCTACTTGCAATTATACATGCAATGAAAAACAAAACAAAGTTTTAAAATGTGGAATATTTAGACCCCTGTATTTAGCCCCATCCTGGTATCCCCCTAGGGTGTGCTTCAGCAACCCTCAATAGACCAAGCTTTCTAGCCCCTGCGCCTTCATTTTAGGGTAGAACTGTCAAATTTAGCAGATAAAAATAGAGAATTTCCAGTTCAACTTGAATTTCAGATCCACAGTGAATAATTCTTTTAATATGTCCCCTGCAATCTTTGGGACATACTTAAAAAGTTATTTGTTATTTCTCTGAAATTCAAATTGAACTGGGTGTCCCCTATTTTATTTGGCAAGCTACTTTGGGAACCCACTAGAAGAACGTGCCTTTGTTGGGGGAGGGAAGCAGTTAGTCAATATTGATTGATGATTGTGTTGCATCCCAGAGAAAGAAAAGATTGATTCAGAAAAACTCTCCCCTGGTCTCTCTCAAGCTTAAAGCTTTGAGGAGGAAGATTCCAATTACTAGAGGAACAGAAGTGGGTTAAGGCATGATCTTCCAAAAAGAGGTGCAGGTTACAGTCTGAGTCAGGTTAAACATGAACAGTCACACATATCAAAAGTAGGGCAGGAAGGGGGCAGCTGGCTCTCCTTGCTCTGCCATGATGATTGTGTCTTAGGGTACTCGGTGTCTACAGAAGGTGGGTAAACACACCGGTCCATCTGCTCACCTACATGCTCACCTTGTCGAAATTGAAAGCCAAGCCACTTACCTGGTTGCATAGTTCATTATTGGTTTATTTCTTATTTAAACAGCTTTCTGATTAAGAAAATTCCTCAGAATTAGGGACTTGGAACAAAGAAGGAAGGGATTAGGTGAAAAAACTGACATCTAAAGAATACTGTCTCTCTACCGTGTTATCTGCCAGACAGCTCTGCCAGTTGCTTGAGAGGTAAACCTATTCTTCCTCCCTTTCCTCCTTTGATCCCTCTTTCCCTCTCTTCCTTCTTTCCAACCTTTCTCCAGTTCGCTTTTCCTCCTCTCCCACAGGCAACCATTCAGATGTATATTTTTGTGTACTTTTTTATTTGTATGTTGCAAAATATTCATTGTATTTTTGTATGGATGCTTTTTAAATTTACAGAAATACCACTGTGTTATATAATAGCTCATTTTTTAATCAGTAACATGTATTTTAAGATCCATTTATGTTGCCATGCCTACGCTGCTAAGGCATTGGTTGGTTACTTTTAACTGCTTGATTTTTTTCTTTATCCACTGTCTACTCCTTGAAGGCCAAACTTGTCTTATTAATGTTAGAATCTCCAATGCCAAGTTTAGAGGCTGGCGCTTAAAAAGTGCTTAAATACTTTGTGTTGAGGATTGAAAATATGATATGAATAGGAGTGTTTAATTAAAATTTTGGTGAACTGAAAGGAATGAAATGTTACTGAAAAAGCAACAGAGTATTATAGATATTAAGGATTCACTTAGGACAAATTTTTATGTTGTCAGAATCTTTGACAATCATTAGTTAGCTTTTCTAACTTCAACTTAATACCAGTGAGCCGTAGTCGTAAGTATGATTACCTTGGGACTTCTGAGTGTAGTTGAAAAGGTTTTAACACAGTCTCATTTAAAAGTACAGCTTTAGGAAAACAAAAGTGATACACCCACCGCATAAATTCCAACTTAACTCACAACTGGGGTAGGATTAACCTTTAACGGAAATCAGTTAATAGCATCGCTCAAGTCCTATCAGTTCTTGTGAAATTCAAATCCCTGCCTTGAATAAAATTAAATGCAGAAAATTCCACCTTCATTTCCCTCAAGTAGGAAACTTGAATGTTTGTGTAAGAAAAAAACATTGACAGTAACAGCACAACAATCATGGACATAATAAAAAAAATGTTTTTGAGCTGAAAAATATGAACAATGTTAGTGAATTCATGCCTTGATCTTTTGTTTTCAACTGCTATTTATTGAGGGAGCCCCAAACATGCATTTGGCTGGGGAACTATGTGGAGGTGTCACTCAGTATCAGCACAGCCATATGAGCTACGTGTTGAAGAAAAACCATAATGTGATTGAATGGGCCTTGGTGGGACTTCTTAGAAGCAGGGCCCTAGAAGCCAGTCATTCTCCTGTTGTCCCCTGCGTATCCCTCAGGAAGAGAGGAAATACTCAAAGGACACTTAGCTTGTCCTCTGGGATTCACGGGACTGGCTGGGGGTTGTTGAGGCAGACATGCAGATGTTGGTATGAAGGAACACTAGGGCAAGTTCATCCTTGGGTTTCTGCACTTTCAGAAAGAAGCCTTCTTACAAGATTATTATAAGTTCCTTCTCAACCTTACAATATTGTGCAGTCATTAAAATCATGGACTTTGGAGCCAGACAACCCCAGTTTACGGACCAGTTCTGCCATTAACCAGCTGAAGGAGTTTTGCCAAGTGACAGCGCCTCCATGAGTATCCGTTTCATCATCTTTTTTGTTATCCAAATGACAAGGCTGAACAGGTTTCTTTACAGCAGAACTCCTTAGGGTCTTTAATATGGTAATGTCAACTGTGAATCTCTGAGAGATTGTTAGGGTAATATAGGATTTCCCGAAGTATTTCATCATGGAGTACTTTTTTTTCTCAGAGCATCTTATAGGGCTAACTTTCTGAGCCACACATTTGGAGAATACTGCCATATAAGGATGTTCTAGATAATTATATTTAATAAGTCATGACTGAATAATAATTACTGTTTGACTGGAAACTAAGGCACTATTCTGATGTTTTATATTTATTTTTATACACCAACCCTGTAAGATAGGTACTGTTATTATCCCTACTTTGCAAATGAGAACACTGAGGCACAGAGAATTAATAACTAGCCTAAGGTCATATAGCTCTCCTCAGCCCTCTAATTTGCTGTTTAACCTAGATCTCAAGTTTTTAGTTTCAATGTCTACATTTTTCATTTCTCCAAGTTCTATTTGGTTCCTTTACAGATCCATCTGTTCTTTTTAACAGTGTCCTGTTCTTTCATTATAGTTTCCATTCCATTTTTTTATCTCTTTAATAATTTGAGGCATTTATTTTGTATTGTCTGAGTTTGTTTTATAATTTCTGGTTCTTGAAGTACAAATTATTGGATTTTCTATGTCTACTGACCATCCATCACTGTGGCTCATTTCCTTATATAACTTTAAAATTTTTGTGAGTGATTTTATCTCCAGGACACATGGTTATTTGTGGCTTGTTGCTGTTTATTTCTGGCACTGCAGGGTTGCTGAACTTAGCAAATAAAAATACAGAATACCCAGTTAAATTTGAATTTCAGAAAAATAACTAATTTTTAAGCATAAGTATGTCCCCAAATTGCAACTTAAAAATTGTTTGACTTAAATTCAAACTGAACTGGGTGAACTGTATTTTATCTGACAGCTCTATCTGGAGGAGTCCTCAGTACCCTGCTTTGTGAAAGTCTGTGCATAGAATGATTGTATAATTGAGTCCATTTGAATCCACAGGGACTCACAGGGGTCAGACCAATTTTTATATATTTACTTGGCTTGGGTTTCCTAGAAAATGTGGGTTGTGTACATTTGGATGCTGTGTGGTATGATCAAACTTCTAGGTTGCCCTGGGGCAGAAATACTGCCTAATATACAGGATTTTCAGTGCTAAAACCAGGACAGTATTAGCAAGTGTCATGAGTTGGTCACCCTAATGCCATGCCCATGTGTGGTGTGGACTTGGAGTCCAGATTTCTTACAGAACCTTTTTTTTTTTTCCCTCACTCCTGAGTATTTAGCAAATTCCTTTGATATATCTGAGAGTTACTGCTTAGGATTTTTCAGATTGTAATTCTCTTTTTATAAAAAGGGAAACTTCTGAAGGTCCAAAGTTAATGCAGGTATCTCTTCATCTGGCCATGTTTCCTGTCCCAAAATGGATGTTATATTCCCATCTCCTGGCCCTCTGGCCTATTTCTGGGTTTAATACTCATAGACCAGGGTGCTTGCTAAACTTTACTGGTCAGACTTTGAGTTTCCCTTCTGTTTCTTAGATTTTGTTTTTTCTTTTTCTTAAACTTTGCTGTGTATATTTTTTAGTTGTTAAACTTAATACAGCATATTTATGCATTTTTATGAGAGAGAGTTCCTCATTAACTGCCCACCATCTTGTCAGAGTGGTAAACATCTCTATAATAATTGCATTTTCTATAACAAGAATGTAAATAAAAAATTAATGTTATAAAGGGTATAATGATATTGAAACTCTCATTTGCTGGTGGGTAGGAGTGGAAACAGGTGTAACCTTTTGAAAAGATAACTTAATAAGAATTACCAAGTGCCTTGAAAATGTTTACATGCCTTAATCTAGGAATTGATCTTAAGGAAATAATTTAAAATGTAGGAAATGTTTCAAGCACAAATATATTTTTCATAATGTTATTTATGGTAAACAACAATTGGAAGCAACTTAAACATCCCAAAATAGGAGAATGGTATCTTACAGTACTTTCATATCCTGCAGTCTTTTATAAAATTTTGTTTACAAAAATTTTACTGAGCTCCCAGCCTCCGCCTGACCCAGCGGGTGAGCAGACAAGCCTCTCAGGCTGATTAAAGAACTTGTCTGAAGTTAAGGAACGTCTGGAGAGAGAGGCTTAAAATTTGGGTGCATACCATTTCTTTAAAAGGTGGCATATTTATTTAAAATATATTGGGAAGGAATCGGAACCAAGATGGTGGAGTAGAAGGACGTGCTGTCACTCCCTCTTGCGAGAACACCAGAATCACAACTAGCTGCTGGACAATCATCAAAAGGAAGACGCTGGAACTCACCAAAAAAGATACCCCACATCCAAAGACAAAGGAGAAGCCACAATGAGACAGTAGGAGGGGTGCAATCACAGTAAAATCAAATCCCATAACTGCTGGGTGGGTGACTCACAGACTGGAGAACACTTATACCACAGAAGTCCACACTGGAGTGAAGGTTCTGAGCCCCATGTCAGGCTTCCCAGCCTGAGGGTCCAGCAATGGGAGGAGGAATTCCTAGAGAATCAGACATTGAAGGCCAGTGGGATTTGATTGCAGGACTTCAACAGGACTGGGGGAAACAGAGACTCCACTCTTGGAGGGCACACACAAAGTAGTGTGTGCATCGGGACCCAGGGGAAGGAGCAGTGACCCCAGGGGAGACTGAACCAGACCTACCTGCTAGTATTGGGGGGTCTCCTGCAGAGGCAGGGGTGGCTGTGGCTCACCGTGGGGACAAGGACACTGGCAGCAGAAGTTCTGGTAAGTACTCCTTGGCGTGAGCCCTCCCAGAGTCTGCCATTAGCCCTACCAAAGAGCCCAGGTAGGCTCCAGTGTTGGGTTGCCTCAGGCCAAACAACCAACAGGGAGGGTACCCAGCCCCACCTATCAGCAGCAAAACGGATTAAAGTTTTACTGAGCTCTGCCCACTAGAGCAACAGTCAGCTCTACCCACCACCAGTCCCTCCCATCAGGAAACTTGCACAAGCCTCTTTGATAGCCTCATCCGCCAGAGGGCAGACAGCAGAAGCAAGAACAATCCTGCAGCCTGTGGAACAAAAACTACATTCACAGAAAGATAGACAAGATGAAAAGTCAGAGGGCTATGTACCAGATGAAGGAACAAGATAAAACCCCAGAAAAACAACTAAATGAAGTAGGGATAGGCAACCTTCCAGAAAAAGAACACAGATTAATGATAGTGAAGATGATTCAGGACCTCGGAAACACAATGGAGGCAAAGATAGAGAAGATGCAAGAAATGTTTAACAAAGACCTAGAAGAATTAAAAAACAAACAGAGATGAACAATACAGTAACTGAAATGAAAACTACACTAGAAGGAATCAATAGCAGAATAACTGAGGCAGAAGAATGGATAAGTGACCTGGAAGACAGAATGGTGGAATTCACTGCTGTGGAACAGAATAAAGAGAAAAGAATGAAAAGAAATGAAGACAGCCTAAGAGACCTCTGGGACAACAACACTTGCATTATAGGGGTCCCAGAAGGAGAATAGAGAGAGAAAGGACCAGAGAAAATATTTGAAGAGATTATAATCAAAAACTTCCCTAACATGGGAAAGGAAATAGCCACCCAAGTCCAGGAAGTGCAGAGAGTCCCATACAGGGTAAACCCAAGGAGAAACACGCCAAGACACATAGTAATCAAACTGGCAAAAATTAAAGACAAAGAAAAATTATTGAAAGCAGCAAGGGAAAAACGACAAATAACATACAAGGGGACTCCCATAACGTTAACAGCTGATTTCTCAGCAGAAACTCTACAAGCCAGAAGGGAGTGGCATGATATACTTAAAGTGATGAAAAGAAAGAAGCTACAACCAAGATTACTCTACCTGGCAAAGATCTCATTCAGATTCGATGGAGAAATCAAAAGCTTAACAGACAAGCAAAAGCTAAGAGACTTTAGCACCACCAAACCAGCTCTACAACAAATGCTAAAGGAACTTCTCTAAGTGGGAAACACAAGAGAAGAAAAGGACCTACAAACACAAACCCAAAACAATTAAGAAAATGGTCATAGGAACATACATATCGATAATTACCTTAAACATGAATGGATTAAATGCTCCAACCAAAAGACACAGGCTTGCTGAATGGATACAAAAACAAGACCCATCTATATGCAATCTACAAGAGACCCACATCAAACCTAGTGATACATACAGACTGAAAGTGAGGGGATGGAAAAAGATATTCCATGCAAATGGAAATCAAAAGAAAGCTGGAGTAGCAATACTCATATCGATAAAATAGACTTTAAAATAATGTTACAAGAGACAAGGAAGGACACTACATAATGATCAAGGGATCAGTCCAAGAAGAAGATGTAACAATTATAAATACATAAGGACCCAACATAGGAGCACCGCAATACATAAGGCAACTACTAACAGCTTTAAAACAGGAAATCGACAGTAACACAATAATAGTGGGAGACTTTAACACCTCAGTTACACCAATGGACAGATCATCCAAACAGAAAATTAATAAAGAAACTAAAGATTGAAATGACACAATAGACCAGATAGATTTAATTGATCTTTATAGGACATTCCATCCAAAAACAGCAGACTACACTTTCTTCTCAAGTGCACATGGAATATTCTCCAGGATAGATCACATCTTCGGTCACAAATCAAGACTCAGTAAATTTAAGAAAATTGAAGTCATATCAAGCATCTTTTCTGACCACAATGCTAAGAGATTAGAAATGAATTACAGGGAAAAAAACGTAAAAAACACAGACACATGGAGGCTAAACAATACGTTACTAAATAACCAAGAGATCACTGAAGAAATCAAAGAGGAAATTAAAAAATACCTAGAGCCAAATGACAATGAAAACACAATGATCCAAAACCTATGGGATGCAGCAAAAGCAGTTCTAAGAGGGAAGTTTATAGCTATACAAGCCTACCTCAAGAAACAAGAAAAATCTCAAATAAACAATCTAACCTTTCACCTAAAGGAACTAGGGAAAGAAGAACAAACAAAACCCAAGGTTAGCAGAAGGAAAGAAATCATAAAGATCAGAGCAGAAATAAATGATATAGAAACAAAGAAAACAATAGCAAAGATCAATAAAACTAAAACCTGGTTCTTTGAGAAGAAACAAAATTGATAAAACATTAGCCAGACTCATCAAGAAAAACAGGGAGAGGACTCAAATCAATAAAGTTAGAAACGAAAAAGGAGAAGTTACAAGAGACACTGCAGAAATACAAAGCATCCTAAGAGACTACTACAAGCAGCTCTATGCCAATAAAATGGACAACCTGGAGGAAATGGACAAATTCTTAGAAAGGTATAACCTTCCAAGACTGAACCAGGAAGAAATAGAAAATATGAACAGACCAATCACAAGGAATGAAATTGAAACTGTGATTAAAAATCTTCCAACAAACAAAAGTCCAGGACCAGATGGCTTCACAGGTGAATTCTATCAAACATTTAGAGAAGAGCTAACACCCATCCTTCTCAAACTCTTCCAAAAAATTGCAGAGGAAGGAACACTCCCAAACTCATTCTATGCGGCCACCATTACCCTGATACCAAAACCAGACAAAGATACTACAAAAAAAGAAAATTACAAACAAATATCACTGATGAATATAGATGCAAAAATCCTCAACAAAATACTAGCAAACAGAATCCAAGAGCACATTAAAAGGATCGTACACCATGATCAAGTGGGATTTATTCCAGGGATGCAAGGATTCTTCAATATATGCAAATCAATCAATGTGATACACCATATTAACAAATTGAAGAATAAAAACCATATGATCATCTCAATAGATGCAGAAAAAGCTTTTAATAAAATTCAACACCCATTTATGATAATACCTCTCCAGAAAGTGGGCATAGAGGAAACCTGCCTCAACATAATAAAGGCCATATATGACAAACCCACAGCCAACATCATTCTCAATGGTGAAAAACTGAAAGCATTTCCTCTAAGATCAGGAACAATACAAGGATGTCCACTCTCACCAGTATTATTCAACATAGTTTTGGAAGTCCTAGCCACGGCAATCAGAGAAGAAAAAGAAATAAAAGGAATACAAATTGGAAGAGAAGAAGTAAAACTGTCACTGTTTGCAGATGACATGATACTATGCCTAGAGAATCCTAAAGATGCCCCCAGAAAACTACTAGAGCTAATCAATGCATTTGGTAAAGTTGCAGGATACAAAATTAATGCACAGAAATCTCTTGCATTCCTATACACTAATGATGAAAAATCTGAAAGAGAAATTAAGGAAACACTTCCATTTACCATTGCAACAAAAAGAATAAAATACCTAGGAATAAACCTACCTGAGGAGACAAAACACCTGTATGCAGAAAACTAAAAGACACTGATGAAAGAAATTAAAGAAGATACCAACAGATGGAGAGATATACCATGTTCTTGGATTAGAAGAATCAATCTTGTGAAAATGACTATACTACCCAAAGCAATCTACAAATTCAATGCAATCCCTATCATATTACCAGTGGCATTTTTTTACAGAACTAGAACAAAACTTAAAATTTGTATGGAGACACAAAAGACCCTGAATAGTCAAAGCAGTGTTGAGGGAAAAAACGGAGCTGGAGGAATCAGACTCCCTGACTTCAGACTATACTACAAAGCTACAGTAATCAAGACAATATGGTACTGGCACAAAAACAGAAACATAGATCAATCGAACAGGATAGAAAGCCCAGAGATAAAACCACTCACCTATGGTCAACTAATCTATGACAAAGGAGGCAAGGATATACAATGGAGAAAAGACAGCTTCTTCAATAAGTGGTGCTGGGAAAACTGGAGAGCTACATGTAAAAGAAGGAAATTAGCACACTCCCTAACACCATACACAAAAATAAACGCAAAATGGATTAGAGACCTAAATGTAAGAGCAGACACTATGAAACTCTTAGAGGAAAACATAGGAAGAACACTCTTTGACATAAATCACAGCAAGATCTTTTCTCTATTTTTTTGTTTTTGTTTTTGTTTTACGCAGGCCTCTCACTGTTGTGGCCTCTCCCATTGTGAAGCACAGGCTCCAGATGCGCAGGCTCAGCGGCCATGGCTCACGGGCCCAGCCGCTCCGCAGCATGTGGGATTTTCCCGGACTGGGGCACGAACCCGCATCCCCTGCATCGGCAGGCGGACTCTCAACCACTGCGCCCCCAGGGAAATTCAGCAAGATCTTTTCTGATCCACCTCCTAGAGTAATGGAAATACAAACGAAAACAAATGGGACCTAATGAAACTTAAAACCTTTTGCACAGCAAAGGAAACCATAAACAAGACGAAAAGACAACCCTCAGAATGGGAGAAAATATTTGCAAATGAATCATTGGACAAAGGATTAATCTCCAAAATATAGAAACAGCTCATGCAGCTCCATATTAAAAAAGCAAACAACCCAATCCAAAAATGGGCAGAAGACCCAAATAGACATTTTTTCAAAGAAGACATACAGATGGCCAAGAAGCACATGAAAACCTGCTCAGCATCACTAATTATTAGAGAAATGCAAATCAAAACTACAATGAGGTATCACGTCACACCAGTTAGTATGGGCATCATCAGAAAATCCACAAACAATAAATGCTGGAGAGGGTGTGGAGAAAAGGGAACCCTCTTGCACTGTTGGTGGGAATGGAGATTGATACAGCTACTATGGAGAACAATATGGAGGTCCCTTAAAGAACTAAAAATAGAATTACTTTATGACCCAGCAATCCCACTACTGGGCATATACCCAGAGAAAATCAGAATTCAAAAAGACACATGCACCCCAGTGTTCACTGCAGCACTGTTTTCAATAGCCAGGTCATGGAAGCAACCTAAATGCCCATCGACAGACAAATGGATAAAGTAGATGTGGTACATATATACAATGGAATATTAGCCATAAAAAGGAATGAAACTGGGTCATTTTTTGGGACATGGATGGATCTAGAGACTGTCATACAGAGTGAAGTAAATCAGAAAGAGAAAAGCAAATATCGTATAATTAACGCATATATGTGGAACCTAGAAAAATGTTACAGATGAACTGGTTTGAAGGGCAGAAATTGTGACACAGATGTAGAGAACAAACATATGGACACCAAGGGGGGAAAGCAGCGGGGGGCGTGTGGGTGGTGGTGTGATGAATTGGGCAATTGGGATTGACATGCATATACTGATGTGTATTAAATTGATGACTAATAAGAATCTGCTGTATAAAAAAATAAATAAAATTCAAAAAAAAATTTTACCGAATTGGAAAGTTTATTCCATATTTTTACTGAGGATATAGTACCACAAACTGTGCTGACTCTTTTATATTAACTGACTCTCCATATTTCATGAACTAGCTGTTATTATTCTCTCCATTTTACAGGTGAAATTTTCAGAGAGAATGCCAGTCTGCCTGACTCCAAAGCTTATTCTCAAAACCACCAGGCTAGGACCTCACAATTGTGTTTAAATTCTAGAGTAAAATCAAAGGTGTCTTCATGACCTTTATCAGATATGTGTTTTGCAAATATTTTCTCTCAGTCTGTGGTTTGTCTTTTGATTTTCCTAATGGTGTTTTTTGAAGAACAGAGTTTTGTATTTTGATGGAGTTAATTTATCAGTCTTTTCTTTTGTGGATTATGTTTTGTTAGTTTATGTAAGTTACCTTTGCTTAACCTAAGGTCACAAATATTTTGTCCTGTTTCTTTCAGAATTTTCACAGTTTTAGGCTTTATTTTTAGTGCTATGATTCATTATGAGTTAACTTTTATATGTTGTGCATAGTATGGAGTTCTGGTTTTCTTTTTGCACATGAATGTTCAACTTCTTCAGTACCATTTGCTGAAAATGTACCTTTCACCTTTGCTTAAAATCAAACATGTGAGTCTACTTCTGGAATCTATTTTGTTTAACCGATGTATGTGTCTGGTCTTTTGCCATTTCCATACTGTCATGACTACTATAACTTTATAGTAAGTCTTCAAATCAGATAATGTGAATTCTCTATTGTTGTTCTTTTCCAAGTTGTTTGGGTTATTCTGTTTCTTTGCATTTCCATATAAATTTTAGAATTGATTGTGTATTCCAAAATTGTGACTGTGTTGAATCTATAGATCGATTTGAGTAGAATTGTTGTCCTAACTGTATAAAGTCTTCCAATACATGAACACAGCATCTCCATTCACTTAGCCTTTCTTTGATTTTTTTATCTGTGTTTTGTTATTTTCAATATATAGATTTTGCACATATTTTGAAGATTTATTTTTAAATATTTCATGTTTTCAGGTGCTATTTTAAATGTTATATTTTTCAATTTCAATTTATAAATTTATAATTTATAAATTTCAATTTATAATTGTTAAAATTTATAAATTTTAACAATTTATAAATTTATATAATTTTATAATAAATTTATATAAATTTATATAATTTATATAATTATAATTATATAATAAATTTATATAAATTTATATAATTTATATAAAATTTATAAATTTTAACAATTTATAAATTTATAAATTTATAAATTTCAATTTATAAATTTCAATTTATAATTGTTCATTGCTAATATATAGAAATACAGTTGATTTATGTTGTATTAACCACGTATACTGCAATCTTACTAAACTCACTTATTAGTTTTAGTGGCTTTTTTTAAAAAGATTTATTTATTTATAATTTATTTATTTAATTTATTTCTGTCTGCATTTGGTCTTAGTTGTGGCCTGCGGGATCTTCATTGAGGCATCCAGGATCTTTCGTTGTGGTCCGTGGGCTTTTCTCTAGTTGTGGTGTGTGGGGTTTTTTCTCTTCTCTAGTTTTGGCACGCAGGCTCCAGGGCTCGTGGGCTCTGTAGTTATGGTGCGTGGGTTCCAGAGCGTGTGGACTCTGTAGGTTGCAGCATGCGGGCTCTAGTTGAGGCATGCGAGCTCAGTAGTTGTGGCGTGCGGGCTTAGTTACCCTGCGGCATGTGGGATCTTAGTCCCCTGACCAGGGATTGAACCTGTGTCCCCTGCATTGTAAGGTGGATTCTTTACCACTGAACCACGAGGGAAGTCCCTTAGTAGATTTTTAAAAGATTCTTTGGGGTTTTTATGTAGACATGTCAGTGAAGAGAGTCAGTTTTATTTCTTATTTTATAATCTGTATGCCTTTTATTTCCTTCTCTTTCTGTATTGCACTGGCTGGGACCTCCAATATGATGCTGCATAGAAATGGGGACAGTGGACTATAAAGTGGGTTTTATGTAGTTAACAACAATTTAAAGCAACTGAAATTAGAGGAAAATTCGTATGTATGCTGTGTGTATGTGTTAGGGTGACCAAATGATTCTGGTTTGCTAGGGACTTTCCAAGTTTTATCAATGAAAGTCTTGTGTCCTGAGAACCCTCTCTGTCCCAGGCATTCCTGGACAGTTGGTCATCCTGGTGTGTGTGCTCTGTGTGTTTGTGGCGTGCGTGTGTGTGTGTGTGTGTGTGTGTGTGTGTGTGTGTGTAGGGGCATTTGAAGGTGGAGAACAGGGAATAAAATAACTTAATTCTCTTTCTAGACCCACCTTTAAATTACATGGTAACTTCACTTATTAACACTTTATTATAAGAAATATGTATATAAGAAAAGGAAGCTGGGAGAAAAAGAAGTCTTTATCATTAAGCTGGTTTTTGGCACTAACAAGTAATTATAATTAAAGAGAAATAAATATCATTTTGTTTTCTAAAATAGGCACTGTTTAATTGAGAGTAAAATATGTGTAGAAAACACTACAGTAAGTAAAAGACAAACAGCCCAATAGAAAGACAAAATATAAAAATAGTTCACAGAAATGTAAATCAAAATGGCCTATAAAAATATTAAAAGATGCTCTACCTCATTAATAATCAGGGAAATGCCAATTAAAGCAGAGAAATACCATTTCACACTTATCCAATTGACCAAAATTAAATAGTTCAACAGTGCCAAGTTTTCGTAAGAAATGAGCACGGTCATTCTGGGGGGAGTGCAAATTGTTTAAACCCCTTTAGAGAGCGATTTGGAATTACCTTGCTAAAATGAAGATATGTGTCTCTATGACAGCTAGTTTTATGTTTAGATATAGGTACCCTAGTAAACTTCTCTTCTCTGTGTAATATGACATTTAGGATGTTTATTATTGAATTGTTTGCAATACTGAAAATTTAAAAACCATCTAAATGCTCATCGATAGGGCAATGGAAAAGCAGTGGACATTTCATAGCCGTGAACCTCATGAGCTAGACACATGTATCAGGAAGGATGACTTTGGAAAACCCAAGTTGAGTGAAAAGAATCAAATCTTGTTAATACACCATTTACATACATGTTTAAAACATACAAAGCAATATTGTCTGTTACTTATGGATTTAAACGTATGTGGGGTAAAAGCATAAAAACAGAAGGAGCCATACAAGTTCAGGAGGGCGGCTTCTTAGAGGAAGGGGGAGGAAAGTAGGCTCAAGGACAGTACAAAGAGGGTTCAACTCAACCTATAATGTTATGTTTCTTTACTAAAAAAAACTAAAACAAACTCCACCAAGATGTTAACATTATAACATTCTGTGCTATGGGTATTGAGTGTTTGATGTACTAAACAATTTAAGAAAGACGAAGTTAAAAAAAAAGAGAAAATAAAATTAATGCAGGTGATTTAGAGCCAAAATTCTTTTGGGCTGCACTTTACATTTCATAGATAAGCAAGCTTTGTTTTCCCAATTTGGTTAAAATGCTTTTTTTGATCTTTATGTTTTCTGAGCAAGTAGTCATAAGAGGAAGATTCATGTACGGCTCATACCAAAAAGAAAAAAAACAAAAATGAATCCTGTAAACTTTTCCAATTTAGAGTTTGGTACAAATCTGTCATATGTCCCAATGAATAAAATGAATAATTATTTATCCTAATATATACTTTAGTGCCTAGTCACATGCAAAAAAATATGTAGTTTTGGCATAATCTTTCACAGTAATCCTTAGGATGCTCATGAAAACCATACTCAGAGTATCATCTGAGTCATTTACGTTTTGATTATGATTTGTAGAGTGGAGTTAAATCTAAAATGAAGACGTCCTTAGTTATATTAACTACAGATATTATCATTATAATTCTTTTTATTTTTTGTTTCTGTCATTTTATGAATCATGGGCAGTCATGTAAGGATCCAAGACACAAATGGGGCTGAGCAAGAGTCGTTTGATCCACCCGGTTTTTCTGAGTCTGAAAAGCAAACTCTGATCCTTTTTCCAGTTTCTCTAATAGACCTTCAACCCTCTTCTTTACACTATTTGACCAGTTATTTCCTGCCTCTTCCTCCGCATGCCAGGGACCCACTCTTCACCATCAACGTTAGAGTGTTCTTCCCACTCTCAAAAATATCATGCCTGTTCTAAACATGGCAGTGATGCTGTGGATTGTTATTTTTTCAGTGACACAGATATACCTCACATGTAATCTATAACTGTGGTTGGTTTGGAGAAATGAAATTGGGAGTTGTCCAGGTATTCCTGCTCTTTTGAAATGTTCAGCTTTATACTTTGGCTTCTGGACTATGATTCAGGAGTGTCTGCTGTAAGCCAGATATTGTTCTTCAAACTGTACCACATAGCCTCATAATTTGCAGGACTTTAAGGAACCCTCCCTCCCTCCCTCTCTCCCTCCCTCCCTCCCTTCCTCCCTTCCTTCCTTCCTTCCTTCCTTCCGTCCTTCCTTCCTAATCTAATGTGCACAGAGAAAGCCTAATAGCCTACCTATCTGCTTTTAAATGCAAAGTATAAGGAACAATAAAATGTATGACTTTTATTTTCAAAGTCTGACTTACTTCTTCCACATCAGCTCTTCCTTTTATATTCTCAGTCTCAGTTCATGACCCAGATAGAAACCACAAAACCATCTTTGATGTTTCTCCTCATTTCTTCCTCAACTAACGTGTCCATTTTTGGTCCATTCTGACTTCATTTCTTTAATCTGGCCTCTCCTCTCTGTCCATGTACCTTCATCGCAATTCAGGATTTGTTTTCTCTCCTAGACTAGAGCAAGAGCCACTTAATTAATCTCCCTGTGCATTAATTTCCTAGGAATGCCGTAACAAATCACCGCAAACTTGGTGGCTTAAAACCACAGAATTTTTTCCTCTCATAGTTCAGGAGGCCAGAAGTCTGAAATCAAGGTGTCGGCAGAGTTGGTTCCTTCTCGAGGCTCTGAAGGAGAAACCGTCCCATGCATCTGTCCTGGCTTCTGGTGTTGCCAGCTCTCCTTGGCATTCCTTGGCTTATAGGTGTATCACTCCAGTCTCTGCCTCCATCTTCATGTTCCCTTCTTCTCTGTGTCCTTTTGTCTCTTATAAGAAGCCTTTCATTAGATTTAGGGCCCACCTGAATCCAATATGATCTCATATCAATTCTTACCTTAAATACATCTGCCAAGACATTATTTCCAAATAACGTCACATTCTGAGGTTCCAGGTAGACATGAATTTCTGGCGAGCACCATTCAGTCCATCTATTCACCCTGCACCTCATATCTCTCCACGCCATGATTTTTACTCCATACAGCACAGGAGAATTTTCTTCAGCACAGATTTCATTATGCTATTTCCTCACTTAAAACTCTTCAGTGACTTTTAATTGCCTACCAGCCAAGGAGCAATCCTTTAACTTGGAAATCAAGGCTCTTTATGCTCTGGATGCAAACTTCCTTTAAAGTTTTGTTTCTTTTCACTCCCTCCCAACTGCAAGCATCCAGATACTCTTGCCACATGAGAACACTTTCTCCGTGTGCCTCGGCTCCTGGTAATCTGTCTGCTTGACTCTCTCCAGTATCCCCATTCACCAGACTTATGCTGCTCATCTTCCAGGCCCAGCTTAAATGTCACCTTCTGGATGAAATATCCCAAGCTTTCTTTCCTGCTCCACCCCCCCTCACAGCACATGATGCATCTGCACTACAGTATGTCACACTAGACACCATAGTGAGATTACTAGTTTATTACATGATGAAGTTTTAAAGAAGAAGGTCGTTTCCTTACTCTTCTCTGTAGCTCCATGAAGAAAATCATGGCTGGCATGTTGCTATAGCATAGTGGTTGAGCACTTGGACTCTAGACTAGGATTGTCTGGGTGTGAGTTTCTGCCTCACTGCTACCTATGTGGCTTTGACAAGCTACTTACTTAAGTTTCTCTCATGTATAAAATAATAGTGCCCACATAGTAGGGTTGTTATGAAGACTTAATGAGTTACTCCATGAAAAGTGCATAGAGCAGTGCTATCTTATTATGTTACCAGAATTGCTCAGTTTGTTTTCATTGAGGGAGGATGAGATGAGTGGAAGGATGAATGGGGGGGGGGGTGAATGTGTGAATGAACACCCAAAGATTGGTTTCCTCTTTTCTGACTTTCTTATTTCCATTAATACTTACCAGCTTTCTCCATTTTTGCCAGGCCTCAAATCTCAGGCATCTCCTCCTTACCTTGCCACTCATATCCATCTGTCCATGTATGAATGAATTCATCCAACATGCATTTATTTATTTCATTAATTCTACAAGTATTGAGTGCCTGAGTAAAAATTCTTAGAAACACTTTAACTTCTCAATTGGAAACTAAAAGTTTAATTCTTGTCACTCAGAACTTCTAGTCTAGCAGAAAAGAATACACTTGATCAAAATAGAAGGCACAGAGAAACACAGGTACAAATAAAGTGCTGTCAGAATCTGAGGCAGAAAGTATATGTAGAGTTCTCTTCACGTGAGAATATCTGGAAAGGCTAGTTAGAGAAGGTGGCATCTGAAGTTTATTTCTTCAGCTCATAAAGTTTAAGATAGGTATTTCTGTTCAGTGAGTGGCTCTCTGCTAGAAGACATTCAAGGACCTAGCACCCTTCCATTTGTGATTCTTGCATCTTCATCACATGACTTCCAAGGTTGCCATACTTGTCTGCTTCAGGCTGGCAGAAGGGAGAAGAGCACAGAGGATTACATGTGAGAGGTTTTGATGGGTCAGATCTGGAAGTGGCACCCATCACTTCAACTCACTCTGTACTGTCTAGAACCAAAGCTCATGTCCATGTCTAACTACAAGGAAGCCTGGGAATGGTAATCTCACTGTGTGCCCAGAGCAAAGAGGAAATGGGTATGGTGAACAGCTAGCTAGTCTCTGTCTCAGTGCTTGAAGAATATAGAATAGCTGTGTATGCGATGAGAGTATGTACATAATAGTTAAAAATAGCCAGCCTCTTGCCAACTAGGAGCAGTTGTCGTCAGGAAAACACTGCTGCAGAAACACGCATGAGGAACAGAAAAAAAAAGGAGATTTACTCAGAGGCAAGCATTGATGTTAAAGGGATAATTAATTAATTTTCTATGCTGGTTCTGTGAAGTGTATTTTCAAAAAGAGAGGAAGAACGACTTCCCTTTTTGTTTCCATGAAGCTTTTGTACAAATCATTCTTCTGAGAAATCAGCTCATTCAACTAATGTCTACAGTATACCATTGCTTTAGCATTTCATAGACATCTGAAACTCAGAGTACCAAATATTGAACTCATTATCCTTTCCCCCTATTTTTCCCCACTTATAGGATTCTTAATTTCATTTATCAAAATAAGGGTCAGAAAAACCCAGCTATAAAATCCAGCTATAGATTTTTTTAAAACTTTTTCTTGAATAATAATATATACATGTTACTCATGTGTGGCTCAATGACTTTTCACAAACTAAACACACTCATGTAATCAGCACCCAGGTCAAGAAAGAGAACCTGACTAGCACTCTAGAAGCTATTCTGGGTCGGCCTTCCAGCCACTATTTACCACCCCTGACCCCAGCCCCCCAGTCATGATCCTTATGACTTATTATATATTGTCTTATTTCTATATTGTCTTATTTCTATACTTTTTATAAATGGAATCATGTAGTATATACTCTTTTGTGTCTTGACACCTTTTGCCTCACATTATGCTCTTGAGATTTATCCATATTGTTTTGTGTAATTGCAGATCATTACAATAGGTCCCCCCTTATCTGTGAGGGGGGTACATTCCAAGAACCCCTGTGGATCCCTGAGACTGTGGATAGTACCAAATCCTATATATACTATGTTTTTCTCCTATACATACATACCTATGACAAAATTTAATTTATAGATTAGGCACAAAAAGAGATTAACAACAATAATAAAAAGAACAATTAAAGAGACCATCTTTTTTCCATTGTATAGTCTTGCCTCCTTTGCTGTAGATTAATTGACCATAGGTGTGTGGGTTTATTTCTGGGCTTTCTATCCTGTTCTATTAATCTATATTTCTGGTTTTTTGCCAGCACAATACTGTTTTGATTACTGTAGTTTTGTAGTATAGTCTGAAGTCAGGGAGCCTGATTCCTCCAGTTACATTTTTCTTTTTCAAAATTGCTTTGGCTGTTTGGGGTCTTTTGTGTCTCTGTACAAATTTAAAATTTTTTGGTTCTAGTTCTGTGAAATATGCCATTGGTAATTTGATAGGGATTGCACTGAATTTATAGATTGCCTTGGGTAGTATAGTCATTTTGACAATATTGATTCTTCCAATCCAAGAACATGGTATACCTCTCCATCTGTTTGTGTCACCTTTGGTTTCTTTCATCAGCATCTTGTAGTTTTCAGAGTACAGGTCTTTTGCCTCCTTAGATATGTTTATAAATTAGAACATTCTCTAACACCATACACAAAAATAAACTCAAAATGGATTAAAGACCTAAATGTAAGACCAGATACTATAAAACTCTTAGAGGAAAACATAGGCAGAACACTATTTGACATAAATTGCAGCAATATCTTTTTCAGTCTGTCTCCTAGAGTAATGGAAATTTAAAAAAAATAAAACAAATGGGACCTAATTAAACTCAAAAGCTTTTGCACAGCAAAGGAAACCATAAACAAAACTAAAAGACAACCCACAGAATGGGAGAAAATATTTGCAAATGATGCGACCGACAAGGAATTAATCTCCAAAATTTACAAACAGCTCATGCAGCTCAATATCAAAAACAAAAACAAAAACAACCCAATCAAAAAATGGGCAGAAGACCTAGATAGACATTTCTCCAGAGAAGACATATAGATGGCCAATAGGCACATGAAAAGAGGCTCAACATTGCTAGTTATTAGAGAAATGCAAATCAAAACTACAGTGAGATATCACCTTACACCAGGCAGAATGGCCATCATCAAAAAGTCTACAAACAATAAATGCTGGAGAGGGTGTAGAGAAAAGGGAACCCTCCTACACTGTTGGTGGGAATGTAAATTGGTACAGCCACTATGGATAACAGTATGAAGGTTCCTTTAAAAACTAATAATAGAGCTACCATATGATCCAGCAATCCCACTCCTGGGCATATATCCAGAGAAAACCATAGTTTGAAAAGATACATGCACTCCAATGTTCATTGCAGTGCAGTTTATAATAGCCGAGACATGGAATCAACTTAACTGTCCATCGACAGATGAATGGATAAAGAAGATGTGGTACATATATACAATGGAATATTACTCATCCATTAAAGAAAATGAAATAATGCCATTTGTAGCAACATGGATGGACCTAGAGATTATCATACTAAGTGAAGTAAGTCAGACAGAGAAAGACAAATATCATATGATATCGCTTATGTGCAGAATCTAAAAAACGATTCAAATGAACTTATTTACAAAACAGAAACAGACTCACAGACTTAGAAAACAAACTTATGGTTACCAAAGGGGAAAGGTTGTGGGGAGGGATAAATTGTGATTTTGGGGTTGACATTACACATGATTATATTCAAAATAGATAATCAACAAGGACCTACTGTATAGCACAGGGAACTCTGCTCAGTATTCTGTAATAAACTAAATGGGAAAAGAATTTGAAAAAGAATAGATATATGAATATGTATAACTGAATCACTTTGCTGTACACCTGAAACTAACACAACATTGTAAATCAACTATAGTCCAATATAAAATGAAAATTAAAAAAATTAAAAATTAAAAAAAGAACAATTATAACAATATTCTGTAATAAAGGTTATGTGAATGTGGTCTCACTCTCTCAAAATATCTTATTGTACTGTACTCACCCTTCTTCTTGTGATGATGTGCGATGATAAAATGCCTATGTGATGAGATGAAGTGAAGTGAATGAAATAGGCATTATGACATAGTGTTAGGCTATTATTTATCTTCTGACAATATGTATGTCAGAGGAGGATCATCTGCTTTGGGTGATCCTGGATCATGAAGCCATGATGATGTCAATGGTTGGATGTCAGTGGTAGACATCAATGGTTGGGGATCCCCGGCAAGATGGAATGGAATGGTGTGAGATTTCATCATGCAACTCAGAACGGTGTGCAATTGAAAACTTATTAATTGCTTATTTCCTGAATTTCCCATTTAATATTTTCAGACAGGGGTTGACCACTGGTAAGTGAAACTGTGAAAACAAAACTGTGGGTAAGGAGGCTACTATAATTTATTTATCCATTGTATTACTGATGGACATCTGGGTAATTTTCTGCTTTTGGCTTTACTAATAATACTGCTTATGAACACTCTAGTATATGCCTTTTGGTGATGAAATATATGCTTTTCTTTTAGGAATATACCTAGGAGTGAAATTACAGGTCATAAAGTATTAGGCAATCTTTTAATCTTTAGAACCAGTTATAATTTTATGTTTTTCTTCTCATTCTCTGCATCATCTGAGCTCCCAAAATCTAATGCTCCTGATTGGAGCAAGGCTAAAGAGGAGGTAACCACTCATTCTCTTGCAGTTCTTCCATCCTGCTTATGGATAGGAGAAACTAGTTGTCTGTCCCTCAGATTTCCTAGCCTGGGTTGATAGACTCTCAGAGATCTCCGGAGTGTCTTCTCACCTAGTCTGGAATAAGAACTGGGAGAGAGAACATACCTGACCTAGCTGATGACAGTGAGACCCTGGTAAGGACTGGGCTTTAGTAAACTCTTTCAAAGGACCAAAAGCCTTTTAAAATCATCTATTCATAGGTGTCCATTGTTGTATCATCAACAGAAATAAAGTCTCTATGTCCTTCCCTCAAATGCCAGTGGAAGGCATGACTAGGTTGTGAAATGGTCAAAGAGAAAGGATGGCAGGAGTCACAGCAGGACAGGATGCCAGAAGATTAAAGTAATCCCCCCTCTACTCTTGCTGCTCTTCCAGACATCTGGCCACCCAGGCCAGGAAGCTGGGAGTCAGCCTTCTCTTTGTTTTATTTTCACATCTAATCAATCACTAAGTTTCATTTATTCTGCCATTATTGTCTCTCAAATCTTTTCTTTCTCTGTCCTCCCTGCCATGGTTCAGTCCCACATCATCTGTCTTCTTCCCTGTATCACCAGTGTCTTAACTGTCCTTATTCCTCTATTCCTCACCCCATCTCAGACAGTTGCCCTCCATTTGTCACTTCTCCTCATTTGCTAGCACAGGTGATTCTAAAATAGAAAGCTGGTTGAGATATTTATTCCCCAATCAGAATCCTTCATTAATCCCCATGGCCTTCAGTGTAAAGTGCAAACTCCTTATTTGGATATACCTGACAAGGTCAAGGATCAAGGATGAATACAACTTGATTACTGTCTATTTCTTTAGTCTCGTGTCTTACCACATCTCTCTCCCATAGAACCCTTTGTTCCAGCTATACTGCACAGCTTGTAATTCTGGAGAATGTCATACTATCTCTCATTTTGCACACACTGCTCCCTCAACCCTCATTCCTTACCCTGCCTTCCTCTGTTATCTCCTTTTCTCTTCAAGTATAATACAAGATGTCAGGTGCCTTCCAGCCAATCTGTGACTCCCTCAAAGTTGGGATGGGATCCTTGCTTAAGGGTCTAATAGATCTTATACTTTCCTCAGTAACAGTGTATGACAATGATCTATTTGTCTGTCTCTTTCCTAGTGATTCTCAACTTTGGCTCCTCTTTGGGCTTCGCCCCAGTGATTATAATTTAATTAGTTAGCAGCGGGGCCCATTAGGAATTATTTAAAGCCTTAGGTAATTTTAATGTGCATTCAGGGTTTAGAAACACTGTCCCAGATGCTAAGTTCCTCTGATCTTGAACCTCTTCTTAACTAACAGTATATCTCCTCAGGACCTGTGTAAGAGTGGGTTTTCCAGGCTCTGTCCCAATTTGTTGAGTAAATCAGTATAGATCATGAAAGAGGAAGTTTTGGGGGCATAATTAGAGGTTCAGGAAGGGGAGGGGTTATTCTAGTCTCTGGTTGAGACCAAGCATCTTTCCTTGAATACTCATCCCTGCAGAGCTTGGCCAAGCTTAAGATGCTGGAAACGTGCCAATCCCCTACCTGGGAGATGTTTAAACTTGGAATGTTTCATCTCCATTTACACATTTCAGCCTCACTCGTCCGTCAATCACAAACGTTCTATGCATGAGTGAGTCTGGAAAGAGTGGGAGTTTCCTAGCTCTGTAGCTTATGGTATAATACAATAATTAATAGAATAGACAGAGTTTATTTAAGTGGGAGGACAGGGGATCATGGCTATTAAAATTATTTTTTATGGCTCTTCTCTAATCTTTTAGAGTTACATTTAGTAGAAGGCATTCCTGTTATTCAAAGAGCAGCTATTAAAGCAGCTTATATCCCCCCACCCTATGTACAGTACAAATAAAAGAATACTGAAACTGATCATATTAGCCATGCTCTCAGTGAAGGCTTTAGTTCTGAACTCATATGTGTCTTCATTATGTCTTTAAAGCATGTACCCTGTCAGCTCTTTTTTGGCACTTTGTACATAGCAAATACTGAAACTCTTTCTGAATTCAGAAAGGAAAAAAAGAACAGATATATTTTCAGTGGATACCAGACTCCAGCCTTTTATTTTTCCTTTCTTCCTCTCTCTCTGCCAGGGTGATGAACATATCCTACTTTGCTATTTAGAATTGTGTTATTTTTAATGTTTTAATTACTAGAGTAAAAACCTTCACTGAGTCTGACCAGTGAAATGAAATGAAATGCAGTGAAATGCAGACCATCTAATGGAGACAACCTTGTTTATAGCTCCTGTCTTTCTGTTGGTTTTGTAGCCTTCAGTGGATCCTGGGTCCTAAGGCAAAGAGTAAGGACACAGGTTGTCATTTCAGAAAAAAAGCTAAGAGAGGATAGAGATTAACAATCTTGTGGACCCTAAGTAGATCTTTCCTTGTAAATGCTGCCCAGATAGAAATAGGGCAGTGATGTGACGGGTGGGTTCCCGAGCCCTTCTGATGTGTGCTTTCATTCCTAACAGAACCAGCTGAGAATGGGTTCCTGTACCTCATTCCTGAATCTTTTGTATCACTGGTCTGCTTACGTCTTGTCTCAGTCCCTCTACTTAATTCTCCATACTGCTTCCAGAGAAGTCCTCAAAATGTATGATTTTGCTCTGCATTTCTAAATTTAAAAACCTTTAAGACTCACCAACTGCCCACTACTCAACTCAGCCTCTTCTACTGGCATTCAAGGTTCCCAAATATCAGGCCCCAGTATTCTTCTCCTGGGAAGTAAACATGCTAGCTTGATATTTTAGTTGAATTTGAGGCCTGAGAAGTAAAGTGACTTCCTCAGGGTCACACATATAACACTAGAGTTGAGGTTCAGCCATCCGACTCCTGAACAAGTGCTCTTTCCACCGCACTGCATTATCTTCACACTTAACCTCTGCTGCTCCACCTGTAAAATGGGTTAATGATGATAACTTACTTCTCTGAGATCGAGGGTATGCTGGCAAGTCTCCACAATGGCCCATATTAGTTTCACCTCCTGGTATTCATGCCATGTGTAGTCCCCTCCTACACTGAATAAGGCTGACCTGGGTAAACCAATAGAATATTCTGGAAATGACAATATGTCACTTTTAAGGCTAGGAAAACTTGCCTGGAGTTTTCATATAGCAAGGAACCGAGGCCTCCTGCCAACAACCAGAAAGGAACTTACACATCTAGCCAACAGCCATATGAGTGAGCCATCTTGGACATGGACCCTCCAGCTTCAGTCAAGCTGCAGATGACTGCAGCATGGACGACATCTTGATTGCAAGCTTCTAAGTTAGAACCACTCAGCTAAGCTGCTCCTGAATACCTGACTTGTGAGATAATAAATATTATTCCGTAAGATATTATGGAAAAACCCAAACGAACATTTTGGCCAACCTGATAGTTGTTGTTTTAAGCCACTAAGTGTTGGGGTAATTGGTTTGCAGCAATAGATAACCACTGCTTAGTGGCTAATGATTGATTTTTTATTCCAGTGATTATAATTAATTTACCAAATTATCCTCCTTTAAATAGAGAGGTATTCATAGACAAAAAAAGAGAGGTTTTACAGATTCCTCCTTTCACTCATGCTCCACCCAGTGGGCACTAATACTGGTGTATTCTATCCTCTAGAGTTCTCCTCTCTGTCCCTTCCCCTCCATCTCACAGCCAGAGCCACAGTCCAGGCTTTTGTCTTGTCCTCACCCCTGACTGAACTATTCCTATGACTTTCAAAGTCTCTCCCTCTCATTTACCTTCCATGCTGCTGACATGGCCATTCCCAAGCCCAGATCTGTCAATTTAACTGCCCTGTTTGAAAAGACTCTCCATCATCCTTAAGCCTCTTGGCCAATGGCACAAAGCCCACCATGATCTGGCTCCTGCTGGCTTCTTAGCTCTACCTTCTTTGGCTCTAGGTTCCAGCCTCACTGTATTACGTAGATCACTCTAGTTCCTCACTTCTCCCTCCTTGCTCATGCTGTTTCTTCTGCCTGGACTATCCTTCTCTAATGCCTACATGGCCTTCTCTCTTTCCTGCCTGGTAGGTAGGTAGGTAGCCCCTTCTCGTCTTCAAGGACTGGCCCCTGGAGTTATGTCCCTTGGTGTCCCACAAAGTTGTTTACTTTCTCTCTTGGCCCTCCAGGCTCCTTGCGTCCCCTTCTATTAATGCACTTAACACACTAGGTAGGAACGCTTTGTTCCAAGATCTGTCTGCCCACACTAGATTGGGAATTCCAAAAGGATGGTCATTGTGTTTTATTATTTATCTTAGTGTCTCCAGCACTTTGTTTCGAGCCTGGTATGGCATAGACATCTGTCAATGGAAGGATGGATGAAATAATTAAAAATGCTTTAGTTTCCTCCAGGACTGTATTGTATCCTTAATTGTTTAGAGTACATCTGGGCTGTTGAATCTTCTTTTAAAAGTTGGCCTATCTCCTTTATTCCTCAAAGCCTTTGGAACATTTTACATTTTAGCTTTAATCTGTGAAAGTTACAAGGATCCTAAGTCCGGAAGAATTAGTCAGGACAAGACTGGGTAGGTTTTGGTAACTGCTCAGGGTTTGGTTTGATAAGGGGTCTGGACTGTGCCCTAGACTGGACAAGCGGGGTGAGGCAGGAGCCAGGGATGGTTCTCAAGGACAACCCAGGGTGGCCAGCAGAATGAGATACAGAAAGAAGAAGGCAAAAGTGGAAAGGGGGTCTGGGAGAAAGCAGGTGGTACCTGGAAACATAGGGATCTAGGTAGGCAGATGATCAGAGTGATGGAGGATAAAAATCTGGGAGAAGCGATGTCTGGAAATGCAGCTGGACAGGGAAATCTATCTGAAGGGGGCAAACGTGGCCAAATCATCTAACTTCTCCTTACCTTATTTTTTTTTAATCCATGGAGAGGGAAAACTAATAGCATTTACTTGATAGGATTGTTATTAGGGTTAAATGCACAAATGCATGTAAGAGTCTTAGAACAGGGCCTGCTACAGAGCAAGCACTCACTACATATTATTTCTTCATATTCGTATTACTATGGTATTAGTATTAATGCAAGGTCCTAGGGATACTGGTTCCTGAGGGCAGAGTCAAGAGGTCTGATGGGCTAGAACAGGGTATAAACCCATCCCCAGGACTCAATTCAGGGACATGGAGCAAGACAGAGGCTTGATAGTAGATCTGAGGCACAAAGTTGAGATTGAGTCTTGGCAATATACCAGGACTGTTCTAATGAAAAAAGTAAAGCAAAGCAAAACAAAAAATAAAAGAGAACACAAAAGACATTTTATTGAAGGTTGCTTATATTTCAGACTCTACAAAATCCCCTTAAAAAGGTATTAGTAAAAACATATAGAATTACTGTTTGCAAGGATCAGTAATGCTGGAACATGGGTGATTTTATACAGTTTAACCTCATGCATCACATAGCATACCCCAGTAGTCTGGAGTATGATCTTTGGAGTTCTCCATTTACTCGCTGTGTGACTTTGGGCAAGTTATCTACCCTTTATGCCTCAGTTTCCCCATTTTGGGGGAATGGGGAAAATAATATATTACCTCTTCATTGGATTATTGGGAGAGGATTGAAGAAAGTCAGAGGACTATTGTGAAGATTTAACCTGTTTAGAAATTTGAACTGTTGAAAAATAACATGTTTATCAAACAGATGGACACAGGAAACCTTTCGCAGATGATGGATATGTTTACTACCTGTATTGTGGTGATGATAACATGGGTGTATACATATGTACAAATTCACCAAATTGTACACATTAGTGATGTGCAGTTTTTTTTGTATACCAATTATACCTCAATAAAGATGGAATTTTAAAAAAAGAAATAACTTGCTTTGAAATGTGCCTGGCACATAGGAAATATTCAATAGAATTAACTATTATTATTCCAGACCTCAGCAAACAGTGCCCAATACCATGGTAGGTAGTCAATAAATATGTATCAGATGAATGAATGAATCCACATAATGTGCTATGCACAGAACCTGGCTCATTTTACTCCCTAAGTGTGAGCTACTATAATTATGTTTTCTTATAAAATCTTACAATGATCTTGGTGGCGCAGTGGTTGGGAACCCATCTGCCAATACAGGAGACGTGGGTTTGAGCCCTGATCCAGGAGGATCCCACATGCTGCGGAGCAAGTAGGCCCGTGCGCCACAACTACTGAGCCTGCGCTCTAGAGCCTGCGAGCCACAACTACTGAGCCCGTGTGCCACAACCACTGAAGCCCGTGCACCTAGAGCCCATGCTCCCAATGGGAGAAGCCACCACAGTGAGAAGCCTGCGCACCGCAGTGAAGAGTAGCCCCCGCTCGCTGCAACCAGAGAAAAACTGGCATGCAGCAACGAAGACCCAACATAAAATAAAATAAAATAAATAAATTTATTAAAAAAAAATCTTACAATGATCTTATGAGATAGTTACCGTTGTCTTTGTTTTATTAGGTGAGATAAACTGAGTTATAAAAATGTGAAGTAACTTTCCACGGGACATACAGTAAGAACAGGCGAACCCAGCACTGAAACCATGCTTGTCTGACTCTGTCATCACAGTGGGTTCAAAGTCAAGCCATGGAGAAGACAGAGGATAGTTGATGTTTCCTATTTTTGAGCTGAGGCTTAAATCCCTCTTGCTTCAACATAGGATGGGCCCTTAATTTTGGGTGGGACTGAGACAGCTGGTGGGGGATCACATGGCCCAGTTGTGTATATAGTAGGTTAGGCTAAGGCTATGGTTCTAAAGCTTTAGATTACAGTTGACTGCACCATTTATTTTCTAAATTTAACTCTGGAAAAGCATTTCCCAAAAAGATTATTGTAATGAAAGTAGAGATCATTATGAGACAGATGCTTCTGGAAGTCCTGAACTGCAGCTGAAAGGGGTTGCATAGTGAGAGTGTGCCTTCCGCTGGTCTTGGTATAGGGCCTGGTTTGAGGGAATAGGTGAGAGACTTGAGCTCGCCTCTACCCAGCTCCGCCTTCCTAGGGACTCATGGTATGAGCTGATGTCTCGGGTATGATAGCTGCAACCTGATTTCACCTCACGGGGTCCTGAGGCTGTTCTTAAGAAGGACGTTCTTGGTATTCTGCTTAAAAGCTCTGCTGGATAGCCCCTCTCCTGGCCAGCCAAGAAGCTACTTCTGCAGTGCTGTACTAAGTCTGTAGGGCCTGCTCAAAGCCTCTAGCGTACAGCCCATCCCTGCACCTGCTTACAAACCTCAAACCTACCAGCAGTTACTTTTTGTTCAGTTATAAGGAATGCTTTTTTAAATCTAAACTCTGAACACAGAGCAAAGTCTATAGTAGCTTCCACTCACTGAGTGTGTACTGTGTTCCGGTTACAAAGCATTTAGGAACAAGAAAACTGAGACCAGTTCTTCTCAAACTTTACGGTGCATATGACTCACTGTGGGGTCTTGATTTTTTGTTTTGTTTTGTTTTGTTTTTTTATTTTTGGCTGCGTTGGGTCTTCATTGCTGTGCGTGGGCTTCCTCTAGTTGCGGCGAGCAGGGGCTACTCTTTGTTGTAATGCATGGGCTTCTCATTGCGGTGGCTTCTCTTGTTGTGGAGCATGGGCTCTAGGCACAGGGCTTCAGTAGTTATGGCACGCGGGCTTAGGAGTTGTGGCTCGTGGGCTCTAGAGCGCATGCTCAATAGTTGTGGTGCACGGGCTTAGTTGCTCCTCAGCATGTGGGATCTTATTGCACCAGGGCTCGAACCCGTGTCCCCTGCATTGACAGGCGGATTCTTAACCACTGCGCCACCAGGGAAGCCCTGGGATCTTGTTAAAATGCAGATTCTGGTTGAGTAGGTCTGGGCTGGAGTCTGAGATTCTGCATTTCTAATATGCTCCCAAGTGATGCCAGTGCTGCAGATCCGTAGACCATCCCTGGGAGTAGGAAAGGCTCTGCTCTGAATTAGAGTCTGCATTTTTTTTTTTTTTTTTTTTTTTTTTTTTTTTGGCGGTACGCGGCCTCTCACTGTTGTGGCCTCTCCCGTTGCGGAGCACAGGCTCCGGACGCGCAGGCTCAGCGGCCATGGCTCACAGGCCTAGCTGCTCTGCGGCATGTGGGATCTTCCCGGACCAGGGCACGAACCTGTGTCCCCTGCATTGGCAGGCGGACTCTCAACCACTGCGCCACCAGGGAAGCCCCTAGAGTCTGCATTTTAACAGGATTACCAAATGCGTCTTGTTGAGAAGTTTCTTCCCTCAATACCAAATACATGGTGTCTTTTCCAATATCAGTTCTGCAGTTATCCAGACACCAGTTGGGTGTCCAAGAATTCCATTGTGACACTCTCTACCTGGAGTTAGTGTCAGATCCCATTAGTTAAAGGGTTTAGTCCCACAAGACTGCCCCTACTGCAGACACCAGCTGAAAATGGGTTGTCCAGGCTACCCACATTTCTGATTGGCAAACTACAAATTTGGGGGTTCCCACAACCTTCCCTCAGATTTGATAAATTGCCAGAATGACTCACAGGACTCAGGAAAGCTCTTTACTTAACTATTCCTGGGTTATCATTAAGAATAAAATTCAGGAACAGCCAAGTGGAAGAGGTATATAGAGTAAGGTATGCGGGAAGAGGTACAGAGGTTCCATGTCCTCTCCGGGTACACAACCCTCCCAGCACCTCCGTGTGTTCACCAACCCAGAAGTTCTCTGAACCTGTCTTTTAGAGTTTTTTGAAAGTTTCATTATGTAGGCCTGATTGATTAAATCATTGGCCCTTGGTGATTGAACTCAATCTCTAGCCCCCTTTCCCCTCCTGGTAGGTAAGAGTAACGAATGAAAGTTCCAGCCCTCTAAGCATGGCTTGGTCTTGCCACCAACCATCCTCTAGCCTGAAGATATCCAGGGTCCTCTAGAGAGTCACCTCATTAGCATAAACTTAGATATAGTCTAAAGTAGCTTGTTATGAATAACAGAAGACACTCCTATCAATCCTATCCTCAGGAAATTCCTAGTGTTTTAGGAGCTCTGTGCCAGGAAATAGAGACAAAGACCAAATACATATTTATATTTCCCATTATGCCACACATGTAAAGGTAAATTTAGGTGTGCTTAATAGTAGTTACACTTTCTGCATGTTCCTTTGCTATTTAGAAAGTACTTTCCCATATTTTATCTTCTTTGCTTCTCATCAAACCCTATTCAATATGTGTGGAGTAGAATTAGCCCCATGGGTGTGTCAGTCACATCTGTAGTTCAGATAACTTGCTAGGTTGCCATAGTTGTGAATTTTTAAAAGTGCATCCAAACAACTGAGGCTTATACACACCTCATTCCTTATAAGAAATGGCATTTCTTTAGGAAGAAAGGAGAGTGGAGATAAGGTAATGAAGTGTGAAGTGGCCTGGGATTTGCTTAGCCAACTGTTAAAATGCTGGTTAGCATCCTTCATTTGCCTGGGTTGGGTCTGGGAATGGAAGGGGAGCAGGAGAGCCAAGAGGACTTTAAGAGCTCAGAGAAGTCATGTCCGAGACTGAGGAGAGGAGAACTGGCAAAGATTTCCACCAGGGGCTCATCCAAGCTGCTAAGAAATGGTTTGAGTAAAAGCCAAATCACCTGCATCTAACAAATCTCAGTTCTGACATTTATTTTAAGGAAAAACTATACTCCATGTTAATTTGTTGTAGCTTGTTTTGAAATAACACAGAACTGGAAACAAATCAAGTGTTCACATTACTAGAGGTTTGACTAAAAAAGTTACAGTATTTGATGAACTGTGCAGCCAGAAAAAACTGTAAATTTTGTACCAAAAAGTGAAATAAAAAATAAAAATTACATATCAGCATTGAAAATATTTTCAATTGAGAGTGAAGTGAATAATTTATGTGTTCTATGATTGCAATTATGTAAACTAAAGCTAGGAATGGGGTTAGAGTGAAAATAAATTTTTTTGATGGAGTGTTGGGATTAGAGATGATTTTTCTTCTTTAAAATTTCCTTCAATGTTGTTACTGCTTTTACAATAAAAAGTAAATAGTCTTGAGAGTCTAAGTTTGCTGTTTCATTAAGTACAATTGTTGTGTCCCAACAGTTCATGACGAGGGAGGACAAAAGCTATAAACAAACTTTATTAACCTAATAATATTTGTATGAATAAAATTAATTTTCTTTTTTTTCCCCCTCTAAATGTGTCCTGTGGGTGTGATTGGAAATTGTTGTCAAATTCGAAGCTATATCTGGGTGGATCTGACTCAAAATATAGGCCACGTGGCATTCATGGCCTTCTCTTGGAGAGGCCTTCGTGTGGCCGCTCATAGAAGCAGGCAGTCGTAGTCCAGGATTCCTAAGCTGTGGACAGAGAAGGTGAATAATCATTTCAAGTGTGAACCGAAGTCAATGATCACCTGACAGATACCTCAGACTATGGACATTGATTATGATGGGACTTTTTCTCTCAGGGGCAGCTCTATGTAGAAAACTAATGGTAAATTTGAGCAGGTGCTTATATATTTAATGATAGAAAAAGAGTTGTGCCGGCAACACCAGGGATGCTGCCTAGTTACCTAATAATTGAAACATCTTACATATCAAAAACTGTTTCTATATTACAATTAAAATTAAAACATGTTTTCATGCTTTTATAATTGTAATATTCTGTAATCATATTGCTAAAATATGGGTAATTATGAAGAAATGAAATATTTTGTTACTCATGTAGTTTCTTTAATTTACTCAGTTGATGCTATTGGAAGGTAGATGGACTCAGTAGTTCTCAAACTACCCCATCCCACCCACCTGCCCAGGAGTAACAAGTGACACTTTTACTAAAGGCACTAACACAGGCTTAGTGGAATATGCCAACTACCTAGAGGCTCCTATCACATACAGGAGCCTGGCCCATGCCATCGAAATCAAGCCTGAATTCTGCCTGCCAGGGGCTGTCTGGTATATCTCTGACAACTTCCTGCCCAGCAATGTTCACCCATTGGTCCAAGCCCACCATGTGACTCCATTCCCAGAAGCCTCACCTTAGATTGCCTTCCTCATGCAGCCTTTCTTATTACCATTACTGATCATGTACTGATCATTTGCTGGTCCTTAGGATCTATGAACCAGCTTTCAGAAAATGAGATTATATATCAAACCAACAAAGCCATTGGATTCCCTTCTATCAGTGGTGAATAACAGTGATTCTGAAAGTATAGAAAATGAGTATGATTAAAATATCAATCTCAAGATATATTACTGACGGAAGAAAGTCTTTTGAAAGAAGATCCTAGTGTTTAATTAGAGACGCTTACAACACTAAAACAGCTATTCCCTTTTAGTTACGGCACAAGTTAAGGCATCTTGAAACTATTTTTAAAGGATAATTTAACCTCAAAATCAAAATTTAGCACTCAAAACCTCTAAACAAACAGCTGAGATGAAATTACAGCAACATGTTTACCAGAGAAGGATTTTGGGTCAACTGTGAAGTAGAAGTGGATGCATCATGATAAACAGGGGTGGGGTTCTTCTCGCACCATTTAGAGATGTTACCGGGCAGACAGGATAAACTGTCTTCATACACACTGCCCCCTCATCCTTGCACACCTCTCTTTCCCCTTCTTTGATATCTGGCTGATACCCCTGTTTGACTAGGAATACTTAGCTTAACTCCAGAGAAAACTTGAGTTCCTAAGTTTTCTTTCCCAAGGTCACACAGTTATGAAGAGGCTGGATCAGCTCTGATTTCAAAACCCATCATTTAAGCTCTTTGTTTTACTGCCTCCTATTTCAACTGTGAATATCTTTCCCATGGATTTCTATGTAACTCTCATCATCTCTGTTCTCTAGGAAATGGGGAACATATTCCAGGCTCCTGTAGGAAGGACTGATCAGGGCCCTCTGTCAGCATAATTTCTCTCTCTCCCCTACTCCTAATGAAAATGAAAATATAAATGTAAAAACAATTGAACTGTGTCACTAAATGTGATATAAAAACTAAACTAATGGCTATCAAAGTTTCTAATAGTTGTCACCTGGAGGTTCTCTCCCTGGAAGACAGTCTCAGGGGCGGGGCGGGGGGGGGGGTCTCAGCTCACAATCTCTTGGCATTTCTGCTTGACCTCTTCTGGAAAGGCAGTCCCAAATCCTTTTGCCAAGACTCCTCCCTGACAGTAGCAGAACTTTTAGTACCACTTGACTGAGAAAGTTCCTGATGATGCTTAAAACTGATGTCTTAAATATCCTCTAGACTTGGCTTTGGCTCTCCATTCCCCAGGTGTGTCACATTGGTTGAGTTATGTAAACTGAGACTCAGTTTCCTCAACTGTGAAGTGAGGGCAACACCTCTCATAGAGAATTGGCTAGAGCTTAAATGAGATAATAAACCATAGGAGATACAGAGGGGTTATGCATGGGACTAACTTGACTTAGGCCTCAAAGCTAGTAGATGAGGGACCCAGGATTTGAACCCAAACAGTCTGACTCTAGAGTCCCCCTTGCAACACGATAAAGGCTAATTTAATGGGAGAACACAGGAAGACCCAACTCGAGAAGGAGGGGGACAAGGAAAGCTTTTCAAGGGTGATAACGTCCAAGTTAGGAGCTGTAGGAATTAACCAAAGAAAGGGAGGTGGTGTGGTGGGCGCAAGGTGGGATACTGGATGGTGAGGGTGGGAGAGAATGTTCTAGGCAGAAGGAACAGGATGTACAAATACCAGAAGGCAAGAGAGCATAGCACATTTGGCTTGATTAGGCATACCTAGTCATTGGTGACTAAGCAATATGATAAAAACATTGCTGTGCTAGTGCCTTCTGTGCCAGGATTACTGCATTTACAACTCTTTTTTGTACATAGAACATTTGGGCTCTATGGCCCATGGCCAGTGTGGCTGCCTGTGGTTGCCTTGCGTGATCTTTGCAATTCCGGTGCCATTACAAGCTTCCTGAGGGCAGGACCCAGCCTTTGGACTTAGTTTCTTCTCCAGAACAGAACACATGCCAATATCTTCAAATATACTGGGTATAAATTTATGATCCATGAATGACTTAGTAAAGCTACCCTGCTGTTAACAGAGAACATTCTCTAAGTACCAAGAATATGGAGTGGTGGCCAGTATTTGTTTTTATCTTTGGGGAACACCAATGCCACATGGTTTGTGTGGACAGTCAGTACTGGCATAGACTCATGAAGCAGATAACTGACAGGCACTGCCCAGAATCAGATGGCAAATTCAGAGAAGAGGGTTTGCTTTCCATTGGGATGAGCAGGCACTGCTATTGCTATTCTGGGTCAGTGTAAATAATGACTATAAATGAAGCTCTGTCATGAAGCTGATTGTTCAAGCCTCCAGGGAAACGGTCATTGTCTTCCCTCATTAGAACCTCAGCATGGCCTGAGGTGACCATTTTCCTGTTCATATCCAGAAATGTAACCTTTAGCTTTTTGTTTTTTTAAAGAGAAAACATGTGGGTTAATTATTTTGCTGCAATCAGTAGTTATCAATTTTCTCATTGTAATTTTCAGGATAATAGAAAGTTATTTTTTTTTTCACTATGAAAGATCATAACAAAATGGGCAAATGGCAGCAGTCCCAGAAGGGGTAGTGCCAGCCCAAAATCAAGACATAAACACCAAGTTGGGAGGCCTTCTGAGGTGACCCTACTCATTGCTTTCATTTATTAAGATTTTGGTTTTGTAGTAAATATGCATGAAGGATGTCATGACTCTATATTTTTGGAGATGTTCTTAAAATGCCCTCCTTTGCTCTTGAATGAAGAGTGGTTATAATCTTGTGGTGCTGGTGGTAATCATTTGCATGGCTTAAATTTTCTTTAACTTTTTATTTGGAGTAATTTCAAACATAAAAATAGAGCAAAGAACGCTCTTATAGCCTATATCCACGTTTATCTGTTGTTGACATTTTGCCTTAATTGTCTTATCTGTCTGTTTGTCTATATAAAATTTTTTCTGATCAAATTGAGAGTAAGTTGCATGTCATGTTCATTTATCCTTAAATACTTCACTGTCCATTTCCCAGGAATTAGGATATTCTCTTTTATGAGCACAGTTATCAACCTTAATAAGTTTAACTGTGACATACTTTTATCCAGTTTATGGTCTATATTTCAATTATCAATTAACCCAATAATGTCCTTTTTAGCACTTCTTCCTCTAGTTACAGTCCTGTCTAGGCATGCATTTAGTTGTCTCCTTTCATCACAAACAGTTGCTCAGCCTTTCTTTGTCTTTTATGACATTGATACTTTTGGAGAATATAATTTCTTCCCCCTTTTTAAATTAAAATGTTCCTCATTTGGTGTACATTCATGTTTCCCCCCAGCTAGATTCATGTTATTCGTTCTCCACTGGATGTGTGACTTTTTTAAAAGAGACTTGATCACATAAATTGTAATCTAATGGGTCACCTAGTCCCACATAGGATATTTTTGTGAGATGTCTGCCACCAGCCTGAGTTATGGCTTAGCCTGCCAGTGACTCACTGTGCTATCCTGGGCTAGTTACCCTTCTGGGCCTCAATTTCCTCACTTACAAAAAGAAGGGATTGAGTTAGATGGCCTTTAATAGCCCTCTGGATGAGACCATTCATGATTTTTTATGAATCTATGATAAATGCTTGTGTTCAAAGTCAGTTAATACTCTTATTAAAAGTGAAAACAAGGATTTCCCTGGTGGTCCAGTGGTTAAGACTCCATGCTTCCAATACAGGGGGCCCGGTTTCGATCCCTGGTCAGGGAACTAGATCCCTCATGCCGCAACTAAGAGCCCACACGTGGCAATGAAGATCCTGCAGCGAAGATCCCACGTGCTGCAACTAAGACCTGGCACAGACAAATAAATAAATAATTTTTTAAAGTGAAAATAATAGTAGCAACTTTCTTAGCTGTCTAGATCTTTGGAAAGCTTGGTCTGGATTTGATAGCAAAGCTGAAACTTTAAACTAGAAAAGTCCATTGTATCTTGATTAGTGAGGGGGAAAATTATGTCTTGGCCTGGGCACAAAATGCAGTTTATTTCATGCAGATAAACTGACACGTTAACACCAAAGTTTCAAGATGCTCAACATATTTCAAACCATATACCTAGGATCTAAAGCCTTCTTTCTGGCTGATAACAGGATTCCTGTAATAACATGCATTTAGGGTATTTTCCAAATACCCAAAGGCACGCATGACTTTAAAGAACACATGTGCATTTCATTGCAGTAACCCACTTTTGTGCTTAATTAAATTCCTTTTGGCAGAAGTGGCGTTTTGAATTTGATACACTATTATCGCATCACATTACCAATACGCCTCTCTGGCTCCTGCCCTGGACACCCCTGATATAAAGCACTCTGCAGCAGAAAGAAGAAGTCTGTGGAGCTGCCAAAAGGCAGGCTGAGCATTCCCTAGGGCAGCCCCGAAAGACGGAGAAAGAGGAACATGAGTGCTCACAGGTGGCACAGACTCATGGTGCCTTGGAAGGCTGCTCAAGTACCCCTTGCCCAACTGGGGAGCTGCTTTTTCAGTACTAGCAAGTGGTGAGAGACCCTTTCCCACATTTGTGTTTGGACAATCAACTGGGCTCTCAGACATTTGTGTTGGAAGCAGTGTTCACGCAAGACTGTAGAGCTGTGTGGCAGTTTCCAAAGCATTTGTGTTTGTATTCCATGGGAGGCAGCCTGGAGGAAGGAAGGCAGCAGGGGACAACTTAGGAGATAGAGAAACTGTGTACAAAATCTGACTTTAACACTGTCTAATAATACCACCTTAAGCAAGTTACTCAGCCTCTTTGAGCCTCCTTGTCTGCAAAATGGGCTTTACAATGTCTGCTGTCACTGTGAGGATTCAAGAAGATATAGGTATGTAAGCTTCCTGCCTGGCACAGAATTGACACTCAACATATATTTCTTTCTCTTTTTCCCCTTTCTTTTGAAGTAGGTAGGCAAGACAGATATTGCCAATCCTGTTTTATGTAGGAGAAGGTAGAGGCTCATAGAGTTTTTTTTTTTTAATTTATTTATTTTTGGCTGCGTTGTGTCTTCGCTGCTGCACGTGGGCTTTCTCTAGTTGAGGCGAGCGGGGACTACATTGCGGTGCGCGGGCTTCTCATTGCGGTGGCTTCTCTTGCTGCGGAGCACGGGCTCTAGGCGCATGGGCTTCAGTAGTTGTGGCATGTGGGCTTCAGTAGTTGTGGCTCACAGGCTCTAGAGCGCAGGCTCAGTAGTTGTGTCACATGGGCTTAGTTTCTTCCAAGGCATGTGGCATCCTCCTGGGCCAGGGCTTGAACCCGTGTCCCCTGCATTGGCAGGTGGATTCTTAACCACTGTGCCACCAGGGAAGGCCATCATAGAGTATTAAAGTCAATCAACTGTTAAGGTCCCAGGATGGATTTGAACTTGTGATTTTTGGCTAGTCCATTATTATTTATCTCCCTTGCAAAGCTGTCTCCTGGAAGTTGATTATATCACTGAGCCAGTTTCAATAAGGCTGTGGCAGTTTGCTTTTTAACAAACTTACACAATTTTTTACAATAGTTTTAGATTTACAGAGAAGGTGCAAAAATGACAGAGTTCCTGTAAACTCTTCATCCAGTTTCGCTGATTGTTGACATCTTACATCACTGTGGTACACTTGTCACAACTAAGAAACCAACACCAGTACATTACTATTAGCCATTAATTACTATATTAACTAAGCTCTACACTTTATTTGGATTTCACTAGCTTTTCCCTAATATCCTTGCTCTGTCCCAGGATCCCATGTCATATTTAGTTGTCAGACTTTCATTGTTTTTGATGACCTTGACAGTTTGAGGAGTACTGGTTAGGTAGAGTGCCCCTCATTTGAGTTTGACTGATGTTTGCTTGTGGTTAGACTGGGGTTATGGGTTTTGGGGAGGAAATGTTTTCTGCTCTGAAAACATTTTTATTGTTCATCTTTATTACCCTCAACTGGGATCAATCTTGTGATTTTTATCTTACCATGTGCAGAACCCAACTCTAAGGTAAAACCCCTTGTGACCAGCCTTGGGCTGCTCAAAAGATTCTTTCACATGCTATTTAATTACATCTCTGGGTTGACTCTCCATTTGTTTTGCATGCATTTAGTTACCAGATTGCTCCGGGTGAAATATTCTTTAATAATTACCTTATTGAAATACCAAAAAGTGACTCAAATAAAATTTATGAATTATTTATAGGATTTAAAAGTAAGTTCCATTTTCCCATCAGGTTCAGACATTCTCTTCTCTGTGCAGCCTTCCTTGATCTTCCTGTTTCTTTTTTCTTGATATTTTAGACCTTTCTGGTAACATCTTAATTATAGTGTCTATAGGATGCATTCCTAGGTTAAAAACAATATGTATAAGATAACTACCTGGATAAGTCAGCATTGCCTATTTGGTGTGTCTTGTCGTCCAGATGTACCCCAAACCCATCTCAGATTGTTATGTCAGCTTTTGATCAGTGTGTACATTTAAGTTTGTTTCAACTGAGAATATATATGTTTCAGAAAAGTAGTACAGAGAAAAATCAATCAGCATCGAAGTGTGGTTTTGTGTTGGTTGGAACACACGTAGTGCTTTACCTACTGAATGTATAGAGAGGACAATTAGTAAAAATTCTCAAGGAGTGCTGAAGAGTGAGCAGGTGAAACACAAAAACCATTGATGTAATTCAATTCCAGCTGGGTGCCATCAAAGTTTGTCGCAAGATGTATTTGTGCAAAACCTCTACAAATTAGTGTGGTTAATAGTTGTCCTAATGAAGGGCAAGTTTCTTAAGAACAGACTTCAAATAATCTACCTTTGTATTCCTCATAGCACTTAGCCCACTGCTTTGAACAGAGTAAATGTTCACTTGATGAGTATTTTTATAGAATCATTATTTTGCCAGGCACTGTGCTAATTACTGGGGTGATAAGTAAGTATAAGACATAGTCTTCTGACTTGAAGAACTCACAGTCCAGTGGGGTAGATGGAGAAGTGATCATATAACTAGATTTCAGTGTGATCAGTGCTCTAATGAAAGAAGGGTGTGGCTAGGTCTACCTGGAAAGGTCTCGATGACTTTCAGGGGATGGGACCTCTATACTGGCTCTTGAAGTACAATTAAGAGATCATGAGGCAGAGAAAAGGCACAAGAGTAATATTTTCAAAGTAACAGCGTGTCTTGTTGAGAAATAAATCATCAAATGTTGGAGAAGAGGCAATCTGGTGTGAGGTGGAAAAGATCAGCCTTGTAGGTTGGGGCCAGATTTTCAAGCACTTGTCTACCTACCATGCTGATGAGTTGGTACTTCATTCAAAAAGTAACATTCAAAGGTTTTAAGCAGGGGAGTCACATGATGAGATTTATATTCTATAAGTATCACTCTGAGATGAAGCTATGGAGTTGGGAGGAAGCAGGGAAACTGGTTAGGAGACTCTTGCAACAGTTCACCCAAGACGTGAAGTGGGTGTGAATTTACCATAACCAATGTCTGTTGTGTCTACTTACAGTCTCATTTGCTTGGTACAACACTTAGCTCATGTTATGTATCATAAATGCAATCAAACTATACAGTTCTGAATGAAAAATAATCCCACTTTCTTAGATCAATATAGAAGCAATTAAGTGAGGGCAATAGGGAAGTGTTTACTTGAGACACAAAGCAGGGGAGCGCCCAGGAAATGAGGTAGATAGTGTGTGATACCCGCCTCAGGAATCCGGACTCCAGCCCTCTGGAGTAGCAAGAACTGGTGTCCGTCAGAAGCACAGGTTTATATTTGCATTTCCCCTTCCTTTGATTCCTGATCCCCATTGCTCTTGTTGACTCTGGTGTCTGCAACATGCATGGATGCAAAGAGCTAACCTGAGGAATTATCTAATAATGTGGTCATGCTTTTAGCAATCTGTATTAACCTTATTTGACACACCGTCAGGGTACAGAGACAAAGAGATCGTTATATTACTGGTTTCAATGTTAAATCCTGTCATAAACTGTTCAGTTATACTTCATAGAAAGAAAAATGTATTTGGTGAACAATGGAGTCAAGTTAAAACGAGAAAAAGAGCATGTTCTGTTCTTTGGTAAATGTTCCTTTGCCAAGTGTACAAGTCCCACAGTTTTCAGGGCATATACAAGGCTAGGGGCTAAAAGGGCCAAGAGCTACACACAAGGCCACCCAGGGTAGACAAAATTCATGGAATTGATGGGGGTCAGAAGGTGGTATGGTGGGTGATTGTGGAACATGATTTAAAGAACACTTGAAATTAGCTCTTTTGAGTTGAACAACTTTATGACTGATGGTTACATGTCCTCTCTACATGTGGTAGTGATAGGAACAAGCAAGCGGCATCCAAGCAGAGCAGAGAGATCCCTGACTGAGGTGGGACATCTGAGTGCAGGTCCAGCTGCCAACCCTAACCCCTGTGAGACCTTGGCAAAGTCACTTCAGCTATCCAGGGGTTATTTTCTTTACGAGTAAAATGAGAGGGTTAAGTTAGATCATCTCTAAGTTACCTTTTGCTCTGACAAATCTTTCACTCCATGATGCCTAATCTGTGAAGAGTTACTAACAGCCAGTATGTAGTAGTGAGGGCCCTGTTTCTTTCTCGTGAAACAAGAGTGATACCACCTACGTCACCAAGATGGCTTGAGGATCACATTTAAAATGAGATCATGAGTGAAGGTGATTAGTACCAAACCTGTCAAATAGTGGTTTTCAGTAAATCGGAGTGTCCTTTATTAGGTCTCCCATTCATTAAAAATGTTTATTGAGCACCTACTATGTGCCAGACAGTGTTCTAGGAGCTGGGTACGTAATAATGAATAAAATAGATGAATTTGCTGCCTCCATGGAGCTTTTAGTAAACAGACTGATGAATATACACTAACACAGCCTTTCTTCCCTTCCTTCCTCCCCGGCTCCCACTTCTCACCTCCTGTTTAACCCATTTGCTCTTAGCTCCTGTTGCAGATCCTGGTTGGCTAGAATCTGGCCCCAGGAGTGATAGATCTGAGGTCAGGACCGGTGTGTGAAACTCAGTGTTTTCATTCGATGGTCAGGGCTTGGGAAAGTGTGTGGACAAATGAACATGAATTGTGACAAGAGTAGGAACAGAGTTAACCAAAGTAAGTGGACACTGGGACTGTACTTTAGGATTCCCTGCAACTAAGAATGTTGACAACACTATACTGGTTAGTTCTTTAGATGAAATGCCTGGAAAGCCATACATACAGAAGAGTGTATAAAGAAAACCAAAACATTTATGATTCTACAATCAACCTACCTTCACTCAACACCATCTGGGGCAGGCTGAGCAAGGCGTTGGCTTCCCGGTGGTGAATAATACTTAATTTCTTCCTTCAAGGAGCTCACTTTTCCTGAGGGAGGCAGACATGAATCTCAATATATTGTGCTAAATGCTTTTTAAAGATGTGTAAATCCAAGGGGGTACACAACGTAAAGCAAAATATTGTGACCTCATCATTTTGACATTGCTGTTTTAATCCTGCTGAGGTAAAATTAAAAGTTCTTCTAAAATTGAACAGCCTCTAAAAGCATTGACTTTATTTTTAGGTAATGAAATCACAACTAAATATTGCAAGTAGGGATAGTGAACATAAAGTAACATTGATAACAACACATATATGTAAACTTGTTGATTAAAAATTGACAAAAAGATTATATTACCTTAAAGAGATTTTTATCCACAAAATTTATCCAGATTTTTTAAAAGGTGGACTCCGTAGAAAGAAACCTCAGTAACAACAACAACAGATCAGAGGGCAGAAGGTATAATTTGAAAATTTTAACACTGGGAAAAAAAACTGATAAATTAAAAAATGTCTTTACTGTGATGTATATAGAAAAGGCTATGTGGACATAATTTAAGTAAATATTAAAATACAAAAATACATATAATTTCACTGTGCTATAAAGATTACTGATCAAGGAATTCAAATGGTATAGTGGTTTGCCTATACGAAACTCATTTTAGAGGAAAATTAATCAATGTTGAAATCTACTAAGAGTGTACTTTGTGAGTCACAGAGCAGAGTGAAAAGAGATAATAGGTCTGGTGGAGGAGCAACAGGAAATATCTAGCATGTGTGTTGTCTCTCTTGTAAGTCAATAAAATTGACGAAAGATTTTTATGCACATTGTTTTATCCAAGTCATTTTTGTGTACCCCTGAGCAATTAATAGCACATTGCAAATTGTGTTATTTGGTAAAGATTTGCTGAGTGAATGAAGAATAAATAAACAAATGAATATTAAAAGGACAATAAAAAAAAATAAAGGACAATATACCACTGACCCTCAAAGTATCACTAATCCACCTTTGGACAATAATACTTCCTGTCACTTTGTACTGTAGTAATCTATTTTTATGGTTATCATTCCTATCAGAGGGTGATTTTCTGAAGAGCAGGGAAGATGATTTTTATGTATGTTTATATTCCGTGCCTGTAATTTAGCAGGCATTCAGAGAATGTTTGCTAAATAAATGAATGACAAAATTTTATATTAAGGGTCAGGTTACTTAGTCTAAGAAAACTGAGATGTTTCCCTCATATTTCATTTTCGTCATAATAGAAGTTCAGATGAGAGCCAAGGGCTGTGGAGTCTCCAACCCCTGTAGAATCAAATCTGATTAGGAAATATACTTTGTAAAGGTAACACCTACACCATTTAGGGGAAAATATGAAATAAGATGATATCTACCAAGGGCTCTCCCCAGAGCTGGTTTCTACTCTATTATTTCCCTGGAGACCCCTGGCTCAGTTTGCTCCGTTCTTAGCACAGCTTTTGGCCTCAGCCTTGACAGCAGCTTGGAGGCAGATAGGAACATTATTTCATGAAGTAATTTAGATATGATTTTTTAAAAAATCTCATCTTGGCACAAACCCTACAAGAGCTTGGGTTTAACCTGTTATGAGATTTCAGGGAATAATAAATAAATTGCAAAATGGAAAACTGCAGAAGCTTGGGATGAAAGAATTTAAATTGAATTTGCATACAATCCACTAGACATAAAAGGGCACTCAAAGGAGTGAGGTACACTAGTTAGGTAGTATAAAGTTCTCATTTTCACATATAATTATGGGAAAAACACTTGAAGAATTCCTTCTTTGCTCTAATTTTCAGACAAGATAGGTTATTTGAATTTCACAACTATCGGTAGAGTCTTTAGCCAAGGATGGTTGGAAATAGTTGATGTTAGGCCAGGAGTTTTAAGTTAAGTGTCTGGTCATGGTTTATAATTATAAGACCTCTTTTGAGCTTCCACCTTTGGTTTGGTCTCAGAGATCCACTTTATTATCTAGCCCCATTCGACCACTGAAAAATTAGTACTTCAAGAAATGGGAGATACAGAATTCAGCTTTGTTGTAACACAGATGAAATATATGAATTTGGGCAAGTTATTCAACTTCTCTATGCCTGTCTCCTCATCTGTAAATGGAGACTGAAGGAGGAAAAGCACGTAAAGCCTGTAGCCCAGGGCCAGGCACACAGAAAATGCCCCAAGCTATAGTTAGAAGAACTGAGGCTCAGAGTTGGGAAGTGACCAACTCCAGGTCTCAAGCATACTCGTGTCTGCTTTCTAATCCAGCATCCTTTTGTATGTTTGTTGTTTTAAAAATAATTTATTAAAGTGAAATTCACATATCATAGAATTAACCATTTTAACTGAAAAATTTAGTGGCATTTAGTACATTCACAGTGTTGTGCAACCACTCTATCTAGTTTTAAAACATTTCCATCATCCCAAAGTAAAATCCCATACCCCTTAAGCATTCTCTCCTCCCTTCAGTCCCTGGCAACCATCAATCTGCGTTGTCTCTATGGACTTATCTATTCTGGGCGTTTCATATAAGTGGAATCATATATCATGTAAACTGTTCTGTCTGTCTTCTTTTACCTAACATAATGTTTTGGAGATATCTTTAAAAAAAAACTGACCATCTATTTTTAATTTTCTTGTCAGTATATAGAAATATAATTATTTTTATATATTAACCTTATATCCAGTGACCACAATAAATTCACTTCTTCATTCTAGTAGTTTTTTTTTTCCTTTGGTAGGTTCCTTAAAAATTTTCTACATAAACAATAATGCCTTCTGTAAATTAAAAAAAATTAACTTATTTTTCCATATTGCAGTGCTTTTACTTCTTTTTCTTGCCCATTGCTATGGCTGAGAACTTCAGTGCATGAAACTGGAAGTATGAGAGTGGCCATCCTGCCAAAATGAGTCTGAGAATGAAGCCATAGGTGCTAACCACACTAACGGAATAAGAGAGGAAAAGTAAGAAGAAAAGGAGAGAGAAACGGAGGGCTATAGAGTCAGAAATACCCCATGATGACTCTTATCAGCATAGACAGAGACAAGCCCTTGCAATGAAGTATACTCAGGTCCCTCTTCCGTCTTTATGGATCCACCCAGACTGTAGCGTGACCTAGAGTGGTGGATTCTTGCAAGATTTTTTTTTTAAAAGCAATTATTAGGTACTCTCTGCTTCCCAAACATGTTGTTATAAACTTATCATGGACACAATTTAGGAATGTTTGCTGTTCAAGAATTGTGATTTCTACCATGTGGTGTTTTATAAACCGACTCAATGTGCTAGAATCAAATCTACTCAAAGACTAGCAATTTTTAATGAGTAGGAGGTCATCCAACTTTTTCACTCCTAGGACTTTATTTTCCTTAGGCCTTAAGACATGCTCAAAAAGTTGAGAGTTTACCTAGACTTTTCATGTACATTATTCATGGTTGTTCCTCACAGAAACCCAAGTAAGCAAATCCAAGGGCATTCATTTTTCTAGCTGAGGAAACTGAGGCTCAGAAAGATGAATGACTTGCCCAAGATCACTCACAGGACAGGTGGCAGCACTGGGATTGGAATCTAAGTTCACCCTCCAAAGCCTAGATACTTTCTTCAACCTTCTGCCTCCTGCAGAGATGATGCAAAGACCCAGGCCCTTCATTCAGCTTCATGAAACACTGGGAGTTCGGGATTAGACAGGCTCCCAAACAACATATAGGGGGCTGTTACTCTAATGATGGCTGTGTTGGTGCTACACAACATAAACCATACATATCAATTGACTTGTACAAATGGGTGAGACTTGGTCAAATTTTCGCCTCAGCAGAAGAGAAGCTGGAAGATACTTATAAATTTTTCTGCTCAAGATATTCTCAAAATTCACAAAAGAAGAAAATTAGGAAAGTATCAAGTCAGAAGAGAGATAAAACTTTAATAATTGATGGTATAAAAGTGACCTTGAGAAAAGGAATGGCCAGTTGGGTGACAGGAGCCTAATGAAGTCTTCATATATTGAAGTTGTAAGACATCTTTTGGGGGATGGAAACTATATTGAATGGTCAGCATATGAAATCATGTGCAGTTTCTCAAATATTACCCGCTTTTCTGACCTCACAACTTTTCCTCTTGCTTTTCTCTCTTTGTAGATTGCCCTACCTCCCATTGACCAGTGATGAACTCCTACTCACCCATCAAGACCCAGGTAAGATTACATGCTCAGTGAAGGCCTCAGCGGGCCCCAGAGAGTTCTCTGCTCCTCCCTCCTATGAGCCTTCCCTCTACCTTGTCCGTATTTCTAAGAAATGAGATGCAATAATAGCCAAAAGTATTTAAAGTATTTCTATATATCTAACCACTTAACTCTAGGGTTCTTGAGGCAAGAGACCATGTCTTATTCATCTCTTCACCCTAGGACCTATATTATGTTGGCACACAGTAAGCTGTCAAAGGTTTTTGCAGCAAACTGAAAAATCTCACAACATGGGAAATTCTTCTATTAAACATACCTTATATAACTAGGAAAAAACTCATATACATTTGCATATTGTCTCTAGGTTAGACACACTACTAAATAGAAATAAATGTCAGCATTTAATGATATTTCTCTGCTTACAGTCATGCTGTGGAAAGAGAACATTGCCACTGCTTGTAGAATTTATTGACATTCAAGATTACATGTTGCTTTTGGAATGCACACCATGAAATAGAAAAGGAATGGCTAGGAAAATGGGTGGAAATGTGAAGATGTTGGTAAAAATATTTAGCCTCTAAAATTATATTTGAATATATTTTTATTCAAATTAATGATCATAAATTACACATTCACCTAGGTGACAACTGAACAGATCCAGATATAAATCTTGACTCTGCCACCTGTTTCCTCTGTGAGCTCCTGAGCCTTTTTGACCCTTATCTGTCTGTTAAACAGAAGCATTGCATATTTTTGGAAAATGTAAGCTATTTGTTATTAAAATTATTTTGATGTGCAGGGGCTAATTACCCCATATCAATCCATAAGTTCAACCCAATCCCAATGAAAATTCCAATGGAATTTTTAGAATTTGCTGAAATATTTTCAACTTTATCTAGAATATCAGGATAGAGTGAGTCAAGAACACTTTGGAAAGGAGGAATGAGGAAGGCATACCTACACCAGATGTATGAAAGCACATTATAAAATCAGAGTAACTTAAAGTGTTGGTACAGGGATAGCGCCAGACATACAGGTAGTATCCTAGATTGTAGTAAACGACAAAAATGGGATTTCAATTAGGAATGAGAGCAGAGGTTATTCACTGACTGGATTGGCACAAGTGGCTCATCATTTGGAAAAATGATAGCTAGTGCTACTATGTATTAGATGTGGCTCTACATTCTTTAATACCAGTTAACATTTTTAATTTTTGCGGGAATTTTACAAGTAGATAGGTACTATTATTATCACTATTTTATAGATGAGGAAATTGAGACACAGATAAGCTAAATAATTTGTCCGAGGTCATACAACTAGTCAGGAATAGAGCTGGAATTTGAATCCAGGCAGTCTAGATTCTGGGTTCATGCTGTTAGCCACTATGCATAATGTCTCACAGTCTCATGCCTTGTACCAAAATATGTTTCAAATGGGTTGAAGTTTAAAAAGTAAACTTAGGGCTTCCCTGGTGGCGCAGTGGTTGAGAGTCCAACTGCCGATGCAGGGGACACAGGTTCATGCCCTGGTCCGGGAAGATCTCACATGCCGCGGAGCGGCTGGGCCCGTGAGCCATGGCCGCTGAGCCTGCGCGTCCGGAGCCTGTGCTCTGCAACAGGAGAGGCCACAAGAGTTAGAGGCCCACGTACCGCAAAAAAAAAAAAAGTAAACTTAAAACCAGAAGAAAATATAAGCAAATTTTTCTATAATTTTGTGATGTGTAAGGCAGTTTAAAATGACATTAAAATCAGAAATTCTCAAAGAAAAATATAATAGATTTGACGATATAAAAATTTTAAAATATCTTAGCATAACCAAACCAAACCAACAAAAATACAAACATAAAAAATTAACCAAGCCAACTAAACAAAAACAACACAGAAAATTGACACTATCAAATGACAAATTGGAGCACATTATAAGCAACTTATATGGTCAAGTATTAATAGATCAATTAATAAAAAAAGAGTTCAATGGAGGATTGGTGAAATAACTCCTGGTATATTCATGCATTGTGGGAAATCACTGTTTTTAAAAACAACAGTGTAGAGTGTTATATACTGGCATAGAAGTATGCCTGTGGTACATTTGTTAATCAATAGACAATTGCAAACTTACACTGTAACCCTATTTTGTGGGGAAAAAAAGCATGTGGGTGCTTGTGTGTTTGTGTGTGTGTTAATGTATGTATACATAGGAAAAAGCCTGAAATGGTAAAATCAAATATATCTCTGTGTAGTGTGGTTATGGATGATTTTTACCTTTTTCTTTACCTTTTTATTGTCAGAATTCCTTGCAATATGCATGTATTGCTTCAATTATGAAGTGGTTTAAGCCTTGAATTATCTTTTTCCATAAAGTCAATAGAAGAGGAAATTCCAAGAGCATAATAAATTTATATATTCCTAGATTACAGTAATTTCTATGATGTTTTGGTGGAATGCTTATGGTTTGGGGAGAATGGCTTATAATAAAAAGCCAATGAGACCATGTAAGTTACTAATTTCTACATTTAAATTGCACTGTGCTCTGAGTACATGACCTATACGGTTCCTACTTTGGGGAATTTATCTTGGCTTTATTTTTGCAGCCAAATATATGATATATATATTTGTATATGTATATGTTCCATCAGATCTTAGACGAAGGTATATTCTCTGTTTCTTCCCCTGAAATTTAATATGTGTATATTAAGTTATTAACTTTATTATTCATATCTTCTATATCCTTGGTTGATTTTTATCCACCTGAATGGCTAAGCCTGGGGTATTTTAGTCTCTAATAGTTGTGTTTCTGTGTATTTTGCATAGTATTTCTAATATATATGCATTTTTATTCTTGAAATCTCTGCAGACTGTGCTTTTTGTCAATATGCAAGGATACTCCCTGTCCTGTTTAATGCTACTTGCTGCATATTCTCATTCCTTTCTGTTTGGGCCTGCTAAAACCAAAGTGTGCCTTTCCCTGTCTTTGTGTTTTTAATCTTTTAAAATAAGTTAATGCTTTGGTTTTAGAGTTGTCTGTTAGAGTTAGCTTTTGATTTCTGACCATTTATATTTGTTGTCACAACTGATATGTTTGGTCTCACTTCTATGATCATCTTTCTGTTATACTTCCATACTGATTTATTTTATTCTCCAAAGTGGGATGCATATACCCCAGTTGGTATACAAGATCATTCATTGGAGACTCTGAAGAAAATCTTATTTTTTATTTAAAAATTAAGAAAGATATTAAGCTTTACTGATATTTAATGTGAGTTAATACTGATACTTTGCTCCGGTCCACATGTAAGGCAGATTCAGTTTATTCGTAATAAGCGAGGCAGAGGAGAGTGATTTCTAGAAATCGGGGTGAATGACAGTGACACTTTTACATTTTGCTCACTTTCCTTGACTCACTGGAATTTTAGTGTACTTAATTAAGTGAATTTAAGGGTTATTTTGTTTACTTTTATCTAAGCTAAGACACAGAATTGGCAAGGTTCTTAAAATGATTCCTGAAAAAAAAAAAAAAAAAAAAGCAGGTTAAAAGTAATGTCCATTATGCAAAGGCAGACACAAAAGAACAATAACAACAGTCCTCTCCCCTCCCCCACAAAAGACCAGGTCTAGCTCATACTTTCCCTTTTCCTGGCAGGAATTCACCGTTAGCCACATTATGAGGTAATAGAGAGCATTTTCAAAAAGGATGTTTGGAAATGTTTCCCCGCTGTGTTTCCATTGCTATCTGATACATTGTTGAAAACGATATAAATGTTACACCTGTAAAATATAATCTCTCATATCAACACACTTAAAAAACTTGAAACAGAATTTTTATTCTGTTTAAAAGTTTTAGAGAATTTTAAACCCATTTGTTGAAGCATAAAAATATAACATGTACTGACCCCTTTTCAAGAGCAATTGATGGATATCATGGAATGTGGAAATTTACTACCACATTTCAACAATAACAATTACATAATTGGTGGAGAGACTAGAACATAAATATTGTTATTATTAAGAGTAGTCAATGACATACTTCTTCACTTTGAATTTGTCTCTCTGTGAAGGATATTATTCAGCTATTACAGTCACTAAAACCAAGTTTGAAATAAAAATGGATGCAGAATCACACCTTTGAATGCCGTATTGCAAGATGTGGAGCTGAGCTTTTTAAAAACAGTGAGAGCAAATTAGTCATCCTCCTCCCACTAAAAGTTATTATTTTAGGGAAAGAAAAGTTATTAATAAATGCAATTAAATTTATTTTAAATTAAGGTTAATTTCAGGTTTATCTCATCCTTTTGATAATTCTATCACCATCTATTCTATAATACGTGCACATAAACGTGTTCATACGATGGTACATGTGTTTGTATATAATTTATTAAGAAACCACTGGACTTGGGATGTATTGCTCAAAGTCTCACTCACCTTTAACTAAAAAATATATTTGAATATATTTTCTTTAATTATTGATGTTAAGAATTAAGCTATATTAATTTCCATTGCATAAGAAATTTAATATACTTTTATACATCTTTTCCCACATGTTCTACTTTTATTGATAATAATTTTTGACTTTAATGCAAATTATTGTCATCTTAATCATATAGCTTCTCTTTTATGAATTATTATTAACATCTGCATTAATTTTAAAACTATATTTTTTATTATTTAAACAACTCTTTATTAAGTTCCATTGCATCACTGAAGCTTTTCTACCACAACTTTCATGTTCTTGAATTTTAAATTTATGGTTTAGGTCTTGATTAAATCTTCAAGTAATTTTTATCCACATATGCTTTTCTGGAAGCATATATGGGTGATACAATTTCCATGTCTTATATCCTTCAGTATAGCATACTCAGCCTCATATATATAAAGCAATTGTCTAGTTTTAGAATTTTTTGTCACAGTCTTTTCCCCTCAAAATGCTCTAGATATCACTCCACTGTTTTCTGGAAGTTTGTAATACAGAGATATCTGTTTTAACTCTATTTTATTTTATGTTATTTTCCTCTGAGTTTTATATTCTGTGGTTCTTCAACTGCTTTCTCCTGGGCTCACTCCTATGATTATACTTTGTCATCTGCTCATCTGGGGCTTGAGAGTTTAAGATGGCCTCTGATGGCTTCATGCACAGTCTGGGACCTGTTACAGGGTCTTTCTCCATTCAGTCGCTCTGCTGACCCAGGCCCCCTTACTTGTTGATGAGAGTGTTCCAGTGAGGATAAGAACTTACAGCCTAGGCTCTAGAACTCACACAGTGTCACTACTGATACATTCTTTTGGTCTAAACACATCACAAGGCCAGCCAGATTCTATCCACTTCTGGATAGAAGGTGTACTATTGTGATTTACAATAAGACATATATATTTGATCTTTGTCCCTGTTGTTCCTGGCACAGAGCTCCTAAAACCCTTGGAATTTTTAAGGTGACAGTGTCTTTTTGTATGCTAATGAGCTGATGGTGGCTGGGGGGCTCCTGAATAGCTTCAGAATGGGGGCTGGTTACCAGGAGAACCAACCTTGTGATTAGGGGGTTGGAACTTTACGCCCCACCCTCCGACCTCTAGGGAGCAGAGAGGTGCTAGAGATAGGCTTAATCACTAACTGCCAATGATTTAATCAATCATGCCTAGGAATGAAGCCTCCATAATAATCCTAACGGAAGAGGTTTGGAGAACTTCCAGATTACTGAATACATGGGAGGGTGGCACGCTCAGAGAGAGTACAGACATTTCATGCCCCTTACCCCGTACTCCACCCTATGCATCTCTTTCACTTGGCTGTTCCTGAGTTGTATCTTTTTATAATAAACTAGTAATCTAGTTAGTAAGCTGTTTTCCTGAATTCTGTGAACCATTTTAACAAATTATTGAACCCAAGGAGGAGGTCATGGGAAACCTTGGTTTATAGCTGGTCAGTCACAAGCACAGATGACAGACAACCTGCACTTGTGATAGGCATCTAAAGTGGAGGCAGTTTTGTGGGACTGAGCCCTTAACTTGTGGATCTGATGCTAACTCTAGGTAGATAGTGTCAGAATTTAATTGAATTATAAGACATACAGTTGGTGTCCACAGAGAATTGGAGAATTGCTTTGTGTGGGAAAAAACACACACATCTGGTGTCAGAAGTGAAGTATTGGTGTGAGTGTAATAGAGTATGGAAAAACAGAGTTTTCCTTTAGTTGGCAGAGAGAAAGTAGAGAGGAAATAGTTTTTCCTTTCTGAAGGCACAGCAAAGTCGTATTGTGGATACTGTGGGGGAAGGAATTTGCAGCCATTAAACCATCTACCACACTAGCAAACTGCAGCATTCTGCTTAACAATAGAAATTCATTTGTCCACCCTCTACTTGCCAGTTCTGGATCCCAGATTCATTCCATCCCTAAGGACCTCTGAGTCCTCTGTCTCCAGCCAGCCAAGGCAGAAAGATTCGATAGAGAAGGCACGCTGGCTTCTTAAAAGCCTAAGCCCAGGAGTGACATTTCACTTCTGCTCATATTCCTTTGTCAAAAACTATTCATATGGCTCTACTCCAGTGTCAAGGGGCAGGTGCCTCCCAAGAATAATAACGGAAGGGGGACCGTGAATTTTTGGTGAACAATCAGCCGTCTATGCCACATTCAACAACTGTGGTTTTTTTTACTTCCACTGCTGACTTAGCTGTCAGATACTCATTCAGAAACCCTCCAGAATCTTTCTGAGACACAAACTGTCATATGTGTGTTCTTATTTCTTACAGTAAATATTTCAAAAGAAGCATTTCATCTTTTCAAGGTGATTTTCTTATTTGGACTTGCAGCGTGGCATCCCACTTGCAGTGGCTTCTTGCTTCTGTTGTGAGCTCTTTCTTCTTGAGATGGCTCCTGGCTCAAGGAGAAAGCCTAGCAGCAGAACTAGCATTTTGATTATTGAACTTTCCTGTCCTAAGGTCTCTTTTCACCCCTGCAAATTAGTTGGTCTTATAGGAATTGTCTGGGTCCTTCACTTCCTTGCTATCCCTTCTCTATTACAAGGACGTTCATGAATAGAGCCTAAATGGTACATTCCGTTCATTATCCTCAGCCTATATGAAATATAGATTCCCTAATGTGTCAGGCATATGCACAGCATCCTTCCTATTTTCCAATGCTGATGCTGGTTTTTCCCCAATTTTATATTCATTGGTCATCCCATTTGACTGAGGGTGGAGGGCTGAGTGTTTGACGCCTGCACTTACGTCACCATCAGATGCAGAGGAATTGCACAGTCTCACGTTGAAACGCTTGTGGAAATTCTATGGCCTGTAATAGCAGTTTTTTTAAAACACCTTGTAAACTTTTACTTTTGCAGAACTATCATAAATCTGTTTAATTCAACAGTTTACACTAAGTACTCCAGTATTCTACTTAGAAGTAAAACATTTTTCTGCTTGTATGAAACTTTGCGCTGTTGGAAGTTAAGAATACCATTTATGGCAGGCAAATTTCTCCATATCTGATAATCAAAAATTGTGATAGCTCACACGTGTATCCATTTAGTGAGTAGTTCTGAGGCTGCACAGCTGCGCCAGAAGTAGCGCTAAGCAGCGGGGCGCCAGCATCGGGAGGGGCACTTCTGCCCTCAAGAGGCTCACAGTCACTGAGGGGCAGATTGAGTCAGTGTGGTGTTTGGCAATATCAACCATCATACTTTCTTTTTTCTCTTCCTCCTTGCATGTGACCCTTCCTCAGTGGTTTTCACACTAACTCTGGGGGAAGCAGGACTGAAAGGATAAGAAAAGTGGGTGGGGTGAGCTTTTCTTTTTCTTTTTGTTTTTCAACCTTCAACATGGGTCTTTAAGACCCAAAAGGCAAGCTTGAGGGAAGCCGGGCATAAATGTTATGCCAGCACAGGAAATTGTGGAAGAGTTCTCTGTCTCACCGGTGGCTGGGGTGTGGTCTGGGGGGAGGAGGAGCAATGACCTCCTGGAGCTGAGTGGTTTGAGGTGGAGGGTCAGATCTGGGCATCCACGTGGAGGACAGCAGGTGCCACACAGCAATCCTCTACAACTTCTTCAGCCCAAGACCTTGTTGAGCTGTAAGCGGTGCCCTCTGCCATCTTCTCCATGGCTTGGGCCAATGATAAATCCTCCTCTAACTAAAACAAACAAACAAACAAAAACAAACAGCCTTCCCCCCCCCACACACACACAAAACCAAACCAGATTGAGGGTCATGACACCTGAGAAGTAGTTGATGGACTGACTTTAGGACAAAAATGGGCAAGGGCGAAACCCACTTCCTTTTCACAGATAATTACAATGCGAGATTCTGAAACAGATTTTTATGTAGCTGGCTGTTAAGCAAAGAGAAAAGGAAATGGTGCTGAGGGTGGCCAGCAAGATGGGGCTTCACTAACTTGTGTCCTAGGTAAGGCCAGCAAGAGGGTATGTGATAACACAGGTGGAGTGAAGACAGTTATGGGGTTTTGGTAACATAGTTTTTGAACTCAGTATAAAGATACCATCCAGTAAAAGACTCCCAAATGTATTTATCTAAAAGCTTTTCGAAGTCATATGAATCAAATCATGTATAATAACCATATGTTTAATAAACACCACCTTAATTAAAAAAATAATTACATAAAATTATTATCATCCTGCAAAACCCTAATCCCCAAGCACAGAGTAGGGAAAAGATTATGAGCGTTCTAAAATTGAGCCTGAAATATGTATTACATATGTAATATATAAACATATTTCTACTTGTAGGAAAATTATCATGGTTTTGTGGGATTATGAGAGGGTTTTCTTTCTGATTTTTTCAAGTTTCAGATGAACATGTATTTTATAATTAGAAACAATGTGATTACAATTCCTTTGAAAATAGGAAATTGAGGATATCTTCTGATGAATAAAGAATTTTTTCTATAAATTTTTCTCTGTAAATTGTCTTGGTATCTATCAAAGTAATAACTAATAAGAAAACTTGAAATTAAGGTTGTTTTAAAAATTATTTTTATAAATTTTGTTTTAAAGAGGAGATTGTTTTTGGTTTTGCCCAATGTCTGTTGAAGCTTTATCCCATGACTAATAACTTCTAAATACTATTGCTTTGAAAAAAGAAAAGAAAAATTCTTTGTTCTTGAAACCAAAGACAAAAGATCATATGGCCCTGTTTCCTCTAACTTACTTCATTTGGTTTGACTTAACTTTGACATCTATTCCATGTCCTGTTTCAATAAACTGCTTGACATTGATCTCAACATTTCATTAGGAATTCATGGTGGAAAGAAATTACTCTGAACATTTGTACCTTGTTCTTAGAGTAAATGACATGTCATTTACATTTCATACCTTTTCTTGCTAACCTGTAACCCCTTGAAGACTTTGGTACTTTTCCATTATTAGCTCAAAGACATTTATTATCATTTTCCCCCCTGATTTATGCTGAGACCTCAGTGATTGAGCCATGATTCTCAGGGTCATTATATAAAATTGCATAAGTGCTCCATGAACAAAAAATTTTCTGTGAACTTCTCAACAGCACACTAAAAGGAGTTGGTTTCCCAGCTTTTCCGTTTAAAAAGGGCTGTGTTATTATAATAGCACAGTTTTAGCTACTGTGGTTTGATCTTCTGGCTGTGAAAAGGTACAAATTTAGATTTCAGAAATGACATTTTATAGTGAAAAGAGCACCAGCTTTAGAAATGACAGACCTGAGTTCTCATTCAACACTCAGATAATTACTTGCTGTGTGTTCTTAGACAAATTACTTCACTTCTCTGAGCTTCTATTTTCTCATCTTAAAGTGAGATTAAACCCCCCCCAAACTGTCTTTCATGATTGTTACAAGGTTGAAAAGTATAATATACCAAGTACCATGTATGTAGTTAATGGTCAATAAATGGTAGTAATAGTTTGTTCATATCTTTGCTTTCTCCTCTGTTAACTCCTATGTTGGTGGAACAACTGGTACAATGTGAATGATGAATTACCAACTGTGTCTCTGAGTTTGGGAATTTAGGAAGGCATGGTTTGGGACTCATGAGCTCTTACCTGTACAGTAGTCTTGAAAATTCAACTGCTTTTTTATTGTACAAACAGCAGGGTGCTCAGTCACACATTTGTGGTGACTAAGTTGAGCAGCTGCCATAATTGACATTTTAACTACTTTAAATTACAACCAAAAATCAAAGACTGCCTAATCTTGTTAACTGTGAAACTCGTAGGTTTTTAAGTTCAATAACTATTCACTGAGCTGTTACCAAGTATCTGGATACAGAGTAAAAAGGACAGGCAAGGCTCCTGGTTGCAAGGAAATGGCTTTTGAGTGGGGAGAGAGTTAAGAAAAAAACAGATCTGTGAATAAATAAAATAATTAGAGCTTGTCCAGAGTGTTGGGGGACTGAGCTGGAGAGTAACAGAGAACTTATTGAGACAGAATGATCCTACTCCTGGAAGGCCTAGGGCTGCAGCTGACATTTAAGCTTCAATGAGAGGCAGCAACTTCTGCAGAGAGCAGGGACAAGACTGGTCCAGGAAGCCAGAAAAGCATATACAAAGCCCTAAGTCTAGAAACATGGAACACTGATGAATATTCAGGTGGTTTTCAGGGCCGTGATAATCTTTTCTTCTATCATTCCAGTTGATGAATAAGTACTGAAGTGAGACTTGTGATAATTTGAGACTTGTTAGCCATGTATTAAAATATTCTGGAATAAGACTGTCCAGAAGATTATATATAGGCAGGCATAATTTCTACTAAAGTAGGTTTACAGGTCACTAAATAAAAGCTATTCAGTCCTCTTGTTTGTTATTCTAAATAGTAATGATGATGATAATAAAAATAATACCACTGTTTCTGTATAGTGTACTTGTAGTCCTCAGAGAGCCAAGGAAATATTAGAATACTAAGTGGAGCTGGGGAATTGTGGTTGGTGTCTGTTTCCTCAGACTCTCATGAACGCTATTGATGTTCTCATCATCCAAGTCTAGAGAGTGTCTTAAGTTCAGGTGGCTCTGAAGCTTCCATCACAAACTTGACTCCAGAATTTTTGCTTAGCCTGGGAGCCCCAGTGACTAGACGTTACTCATAGGACCTCCCCGACTCCAACACCTTCCTTGCCTTAGGGATTCTCTCTCTTCCATCCCTTTGTGTTCCCATCTCCCTACTCAAAGGCACTCACTGCTCCAATTTCCCCCCCGCAAAATCCTCTCAAGGTCTCACTTTTGGAAGATAAGAACCAGGAAGGGAGGTTGACTGTGGGCAAGAGAATGACTTTGGCTATCCTTTCTGAATAGGTTGGGAAAAACATAGTGAGAACCAGACCCTAATACTTGCCATCAGGAAGCACAGAATGTAATAGAATATATTTTCTTTTTTGAAATTTAGGTTTTATTTTATCAAAGCTATACATGTACATAATTCTATGAAAAACAACACTTCTCTATCTATTCCTATATTCCTCTTCTCAGAGGCAACAACTTGCAACACTTCTAATAGAATCTTTTAGCGTTTACCTCTATATATTTAAACCAAGCTTATGTTGCTGTTTCTTGATGTGTGAAAACTACTGTAAGTACTAATACTATTTTAAGTACTACACTATGGTAGATAAGGATTTATCCCTATCCACATTTCTCATGTTTTTCATTCTCTTAATGTAATTGTATGACCATATAAAGATGATTTATATCTGAGCATGCAGTATTGCATGATTATTTTCTTGCACAATATTTTCTTGTTCTTGGAGTTAATCATGTTATTATCCTTTGCTTAGGTTTCTATGTACTCATCATTCATTCATCTCCAAACTTAACACCCAGTTGTATAAATTTAAAACATATAAGGTTGTCTATCAATCTCTTCTCTTTGAAGAACTTTCTTCTGGACTCTTTTAACCTGCTCCAACCTGGACCAGTGTGGTAGACATGGAGATGTGTTGTCCAGAAGCCCCTTCAAGGAGGGACGTTTTGTTCCAGCTGCTGGGAATGAGTCAGCAGACAGCCTCCAGCTGTCAGCATCTTCATCTTTTGTCTCAGCTGCAGAGAGCTGTCCCACCCAAGAGCATGCCTTTGCCCTGGCAGCCCATATCCAGTGACTGACAACGGAGAGGTTATAAAAGTCGATTCAGCCCACTGAGGAGCAGCTCAAATGGACTGTAATGCTCCAGAGCTCCTTGAGGGGTCGGACAAGGCTCTTGTATCTGCATCATAATTCAACTTCTTCTGCTTGGTTTTGCTTCTTCCCTCTCACTTCTTCCCAATTCCTGAGAAGTATTGATTTCTAATAAATAGTCTGCATGCCAAACTCCTTCTCAGCCTCTGCTTCTGGAGAACCCAACCTGAACTAATTACTCTCTTAGGGCTTCTGCATAGGAGTTTTCTTGCAACATCCTGGAGATTCCCTCTGATGTATTGTTATGTTGGGTTCTCTGTTTCTCGGATCTCTGACTTCTCTTTGGTTTATTCTCTTGTTTTGATGGAGCACATTCTCTAGTAGTTTCCCGAGGAAGGATATCTGGAAGATAAAAAATTTTAAACTTTGTGCCTCCAAAGATGGCTTTATTCCCATCACATTTAATTGATAGCTTGGTTGGATATAATTTTCCTTCAGAATTTTGAAGGCATTGCTCAATTTTCTTTTGGTTCCAAGATTTCTGTTTAGAACTATGATGCCAATATAATTCTTGAACTTTTATATGAAAACTGTATTTCTTCTCTGCAAACTTGTAGGATCTCCTTTATTCTCATTGTTTTGAAATTACTTCTTCCAGTTTAGGATTCTGCTAAGTCTATTCCAACTGATCCAGTTGCTTTCCACCTTCCAAAATTCTGTTGCTCTTAGCTTCTTTCTATTTTCTTTCTCTTTGTGTATTTATACCTTAAAAAAAACAAACAGATAGGCAGACAGACAAATAATAACAAAGCATTATAGGGCCTAATGACATTTAACTAGACTTTTGGGAAGGAGGGGGCAGAGGTTAAATATGTGTGTTCATCTTAGCATATTTAAGGAGAAGCAGAATTCGATTTTTTCAAGGAAAAGTTTATCTGGTGAAGCTGCTGTTTGTATCTTTCTTCCTTCTCTTCTCCTCCCCGCCCCCCACTTTTTTTGACTCTTTTCCATAAGCACTAATTGCATAACTGTACTCTATCCCACCTTGTGTCTATAAAGTCATTGATGTGGTGCCTTTGACTCTTCATATCCATGACTAGGGTGAAGAGCTCTGCTCTCTCGTGATTCCAGTCCTGTGCAGACTGTGCTAAGAGCTAACCCAGCTGCTGCTGACAGGGTGAGGGTCCTGTTTATGCATTAGAGTTGAGCTGGATACCTGTGAGTGTCCTTAAGGCTCGAATCCAGGAATGTCCTTCTTCAATAAGAGCATGGAGTTGCAGGTCCCTCTAGGAAACAGAAATAGTGAAATAGAACCTTAAGAATACTGTTGGAAATTCCTACCTACAATCACTTTTTTGGCGGGAGTGACTGACAAGGTGAAAACAGAACCGGACGTGAATGAATAATTAATACTGAGACAAATGACAGAAAATGGATTCTAATGAATCAGCTGCCTAATACTTTGCATCCTTTGGAATTCAACATGATCTATGGATGAGATACAAGTCTTTAGCATTATGTGCCAAGTTATGCGAACTCACAGACCATAATTCTTATGGGGTTTAATTAGTTGAGAAAATGAGAAATAAAACTGAAAGCTTTTAACTTCTTGTTCTATGTGTTGTAGTGATAAAAGCACTGGCAGAAGAACAGAAACCCCTGTTTTGTTTTTGTTTTAATTTCAGCCACTATACTTAATAGCTTTATGAATTTGGGTAAGTTACTTTATCTAAGATTTATGTTCCTTATTTGTAATTTGGAGAAAATATTAATTTCTTCATAGGGTTGTTGTTAACGAATTAATGTATGTAAAACTATGAGCACAATGTCCATATATGGTAGGTGTTCAAACAATGGTAGTTTTCTTCCCTTGTGGCATCTATATTTGACCAAGAACATAGTAAGTTTTTGTGTGCAAGAAAATTTGGGGGCCATACTATTGACGCATCCTTCAAAGAATCTACAAGATAAGGAGGTTTCATCTGCATTAACTGAATTGTGAATTTGATGGGTCTTAAAACTCCTCCATACACACTCAATCCTCAAATTAGGGCCCATTTAAGGTGGCATGAAGGCCTCAGAATCAGGGAACATTTCATAACTAGAGTTAACTGCAGCAAAGAAAATTGGGTCTGTAAATAAGAACTGACAGCTAAAGCAAAGATTAATTTTAATGGCATGCATTAACAATATGCAATTTGAGATTGTTAGTGGAGAATTCTCCCCGAGAACTGGCAGTAGGCAGTATGGGTCTTGACATGGGAATTCACATGGGCAAGCACGTTCATTCAATACACCTTTTCTATCCCAAAGACATTAGCATACCTAGAGGCCCACATCAGGGAAAGTGGCCTATTTATTCACATCAAATCATCATATGTATGGACTGTTTCCATTTAATATAATTGTCAGGAGCAAAGACTCACTTGGTATAACTTAGAAGTGACAAGGAAATTGGATGGAGCTTCATATGGTTGACTCTAGAAAAACAATGAAGCAGTGACTAGAAATCCTAAAGTTAAATCCTAATGTCTGTAAAGACTTGGAGGGTTTGTGTCCACATAAAAAGTGATGGCAGAAAGGAGCCCAGTTTCGTTATTGAGGACTTTCACAAGATCCTTGTCTGGGTCAGATTCTAGACTGAAGAATGATACCACTATAATCACCAGCTCTTCTTCATGATTGTGGATGGGGAAAGGCCGAAGATCAGGGGAACCATGAGGTGCCTGGATGTTACCTGCATTAGAATTTTTCACACTGATATTGATTCTCTGGGCAGGCCAGAAAAACATAACTTTTTTGTACCTCATTTGAGTAAATCCAGTTACCACTGTATCTGTGCTTCCTGATGAGAATGTTAAAAAAAAAAATTAATGGAAGTTATCTGAAAGTCTTAGAAAGGGGAATATGCAAGAATATTATAGTTTTCAAAATATACATTTAAGTTATAAACTGGTAAAAAGCTTATTAACTGTACTTTCTTAGCTGAAAGATAAATCTTTTCTAAATTCATACTTTGTAAGAAAATGCAATTCCCCATTTATTGAAAGTGCTCTTTTATTCTTCTGTTAAACAAGTTATAGATTTTTGATGCATAGAACATTATGTTTTCTAATACCACATACCCTGTATTTGGTATACCTTTACAGAAAATGTAAATATGTGATTAGTGGTTATTGAGTAATCAGGTATTTGCTAGATGGACATAATCCTGAGAATCAAGGGTGAGATGGGATTTTTTTTTTTGGTGGGAGGGGAGGCTGTCACTGTAGAGTTATGACAAGATTTGAGAAACCCATACATGCCCCAAGAACTACCTGTAGATTGAATCAATGCTGCATATACACAGGGAATATTGGAATAGCACGTGAAAATTTCTTTCACTTCAAAATGTTGTCCTCACATTTGAGAAGTTTTGTAGCCATTTTTCTGTTCTGAATTTTCAAATATAATCTGTCTGCTACCTCACCTGGTGCACACTGTCATGGATAGGAAACAGGTACTAAGGTCTCCTTGGCCCAGATACTGAAATCAAGCTCAGAGAGACTCTGTAATGTGGTCAAGGCCATGCAGCTGGTTAGCAATAGAGACAGGTTTAAAACCCGAATTTGCCTGATTTCAAAGCCCAGACTCTTTTTCACTCTACCATGTGCCTCTCAACTGAGCAGGTTTGCTTTTTTATACCATACTTCCAAAAATTCAGTTCCCATGAGGAGACACCAAGAATATGTATGTACTGGGAGGTAGAACTACCTTTTTATATGTTGCTTTGAGCCTCAGTCATCAGCTATTTAATGCAATAAAAGAGAGGGTTAAGTGGTGCCCAGTGTGGAGGAGGAAAAGGAAATGACACTAAACCACTAAGGAACCCCTGGAAGAGTGGACAGAACCCTACCTGGGGCGTCAAGCAGCCTAGCTTCTTATTGCAGCTCAGCCATCCCCTTTCTGTGTGACCCGGGGGAAGTCCCTACCCTATTCTGTCCTCTGTTCTCCCAGTTGTAGAATGAAAATGTGAAACCCAGCCCCAGAAACAAACTGGATATCTGCTCTGGCTTCCTAATCCAACGTGCAAAACAGCCGGGCCATGGAACAAAATTAGACTCAAGGCTTCATTGATATCACTGACTGTATTTCTTGAGCAAATAACTTAATCTATCTTATCCAATCCATTCTCTCCCCAAATTATATTGATGAAGAAATCACAACAAATATTCTCTCATTGACTTTCCCAAGAGGCAAGTAGCACTATAAACCCAATTTCTGACGCCTTAACATGACATTGGCTTCCTTGTCAAAAAAGAACAATGAGAAAATATACACAGAAAAATTACAAAAACTTCCTTTACAAATCAAAAGTATTATGAAATAGCCACGAGAGAAAAACTGTGTTATCAAATGGGTCCCAAGGACCCATTATAAACATTATTCACCATAGAAACATTCCCAATGAAATTTTCAAGGAGACTTATTGACAAATGAATATATACACATACATATATATATATATATTTTTTTTTATAAGCAAACCATCTCAGAAATATCATATTAAACCAATTAAGACACAACAATAGCACATGTCTAACAAGAACTCATTGATACTTGTACTTGAGGGTGGTGCTGGTGACGTGTCCGTAGGTTTGCAGCCTTCAAGAGATGGATGAAGACTGAGGAGCCTGCCCCGGGGCAATCCTTAACTCCCAAGGCCATCATGGTGAAGGAGCAGAAGAGCTTCCTCCTGGCCTAGCTCTACAGCCCGTTCAGCAGCAGAGGCTCTAGGGGACCCAGTACAGCTGTCTTCATTTTTTGTTTGTTTCTTTGTTAGTTTCTGCTTTATAACAAAGTGAATCAGCTCTACAGGAGTGGCTGTCTTCATTTTGAATTGTAGAGAAAAAGGGGTTGTAGGTATTTTTTTTTTTTTCTGAATTATCTGAGAGTAAAAACATTGCTCAACACTGAGAGAGAGAAACACAAAATTTTGAATCAGAGCATTTTATAGTTAGAAAGGAGTCCTAAAGTTATGATGTTTTACAAACCATTGGAAGGAGATAAAGGCTGCAAGGGTTTGACTTTCTGACTTGTGCAGTGAGAAAAAAAAAGTCAGGGACAGGATGGGAGGCAGACCAGGGTCAGATAGATGGTAAAATTTCATGTCAGTATAAGGTCTTGGTAAATAATCCAGAAAAACTAAGGTTTCATTTAGGAATTGAGAGATTGAGAGTGAGCCCAAGATGACAATGACTGCCACCACCACCAATCAATCAATAAGAATGATAACAAAAATAGCAATAATAACAATGACTCTTTTTAGACACAGCATTGCCTTGAGATGAACCAAAAAGAGAGAAAAGAAAGAGTTCAGGAAGATGGTCTTGGCTTGGATCCTATTCCCATTATGCCTACATACAAAGGGGACCTTTCATCTTATAAATAAAATCCAAATTTGATGGAGTTCCTCTGCATTATGAAACTACTGCCCTACAGCACTTTGAAAGGGGAGAGAGAAGTTTGGCTTAAAACTGCAGCATGTAATTGTGCGGTAGTGGGAACCAGGGCCTCGCTGTTCAATCCCTCAGGACATTCAAGGAGAAAACTGCTTGGCTTTTCAGGCAGTCTCCCTTCTAGTTCTGGAAAAGCCACCTTCATCATAGTCCTCGTTTGTCAGATGAGAAGTTGTTGATATTATCTGCCTCATCTGTCCTAAAGGGTCATTAGGGGGTTAAAAGGAGACTAAGGGTGCCAGGAAACCCAAGGAAGGCTGGCTTTTCAATACTTGAGCCAAAGAATCAGTTCTGTACAAACATGGTGGAGGGAATAACTGCTAAACTTGGGCAATAATTTTCAAGGAAACAGAAAAAGAAGTCTAATGACAATCAATCTGATAAAACTAGGCTTGATTGAGCTGACGGGTAAGGATGAGTGACAGGCCCCTGGCCATGATCCATCACACCTTCCCCTGGGCCAATTCTACCTTTCTTAAAAGCTTAGCCATTGTAAAGCAATTATACACCAATAAAGTTGTTAAAAAAAAAAAAAAAAAGCTTAGCCTTCCAAACAGATTGAATAGTGATTCTTCGGCCAACACACCTGAGTTTCTTCATGTTGCCAGCCGGCAGCTCCTCATCAAACGTATAATTCAGGGCGGTGGCTTTGACTGGTTTCTAGAGAACTTGGTTCTTGCTCAGGTGGCTCTGGTCTTGCCCAACATCCACATTGTTATTGGCCATTATTGATCACTTTCACTTGGTAATAGATCTTGGCAAACCTGCAGTCTGCCAGACCACTAAAAAATAAAAATCACCATCTTTTTTTTAAAAATTAATTAATTATTTTTGGCTGCGTTGGGTCTTCGTTTCTGTGCGAGGGCTTTCTCTAGTTGCGGCAAGCGGGGGCCACTCTTCATCACGATGTGCGGGCCTCTCACTATCGCGGCCTGTCTTGTTGCGGAGCACAGGCTCCAGACGCGCAGGCTCAGTAGTTGTGGCTCACGGGCCTAGTTGCTCTGCGGCATGTGGGATCTTCCCAGACCAGGGCTCGAATCCGTGTCCCCTGCATTGGCAGGCAGATTCTCAACCACTGTGCCACCAGGGAAGCCCCAAAATCGCCATCTTTTTGAGAATGTGGGCTTAAGGCAAAGACCAAGGTCATTGGTAAACTCCTCCTGATTGACCCCACAGAAGCAAGAGTGTAGGGAATCTCCTGTTCCAGGTAGTTTACCCCAAGGAAAAATCCTGCTGAAGAAATTGCCTGTGAGTTGGAGTGATTTGGACCTCCAGCACCACCTTCTGTCTCTGTCAGAGGGAGGAGATGTGGGAAACACTGTTGGGCTGGGTGATGAAATTGTGGTTCCCCCTAGTTCCCCCAGTGAAGTGCTTCTTCATGTCCCAAGGCAAAGCTTTACATCTTTTGTGCAAGCACTATTTATCCAGTTGTGATGTTCTGGGGTCTAAGCATCTTTTGTATATCAATGTTGAAGTTCTAAACAATGGAAGAGAACAAAGGTGTTTCAGGAGCTATAAAATCTTTATCTGGGGATATGCCATCTTAGTAATTTTAAAATTTACTGGATATTCATCTTTCCTCCAGCTATCATTAGTTCACAGCTTAACATCTAGCTTCTGTCAGCTTCTAGAAACCATAATCATAACAGCCCCTAGAGTGGACAGATTGGCGGAAGAAAACCAATGTGGTAAGGACATAGCATTTGGGTTTCCCAGCCAGCTTTCCCAGAGAAGCTTTGCCATGCCTCTCCGTCCATCAGACAGGTACAGGGCACTTGGCCCTCGCCCACTGCATGGGAGCACATCCCGGCCTGGAGTGATACACGCTGATCCCCAGTGGTCAGCCCCAGTGGGAAGCAGTGCAGTGATGCCTCTTCCCCCATTAAAGTTTCTGAACTTTAGCCTTCCCATATATAAAATGTGTGCAATAACAATAGCTTGTGATGAAACAGGTGCTTGCTGGGATGTTGTAAGAATCAAACAAGATAATGTGTTTTAATTTCCCAGCACAGTGTCTAATTAATTCCATTCTTTTGCTTCTTCTCTCCTCTTTCCATTTTTGAATTAGAACCAATCTAAAGTTGCTATGGAATCAACCTCTACACCCACAGTCTTCTAATCCTACCCTCTCTTGAGGAAAGTAAGAAAAGTCTACCTTTTTTTCTCTCATAAAACTGGAGCTTTTTATGACCTGCTCTGGCTGATCTCTCCCAACCCACTTATCTCCCATCTCACTGTCCCCTCAGACCCTGTACTGCTGCCAGAAACACCACTGCATTAATCACCACTGCATTAATCATACCTTCCGCTGGGCCACATCTGACTGCTGCATTCTTATCACTGCATGAATCATACTGCACTGTAATGTGCCATGTCCGCTTCCTCTTCTATACTACAAGCTCCTTGAGGGGAGGGACTAGATCTTGTTTGTATTTGGTATCAAATGCCTAGTAGGTAGCCAATAAACTTTTTGTTAATAAAACATTCAACCAGACTCGGGGGGGTTGTAAAGATGGCCTGAATATTTTAGAGGAATACTTTTGATTTCTTTGAAGACTTCCCACCAAATAAGTACATATGATTTCATTTTAGAAGGAGGATAATTGATTTTTCTTTGTGAGCAGGGAAGACACTTGCTTTTTTTTTTTCCTTACTGGTGTATGGTGAGGGACATAAATTACGCAGGAAACAGGATGCAGAGACATAAACCTGCTTAATCCAATTATATATTTCAATCAACAGACAGGGTCCCAAGAGAGGGGAGATGATGCATGGGATAGAGACCACTGAAGGGGAGCTAGGAGGCTGTGTGTTTCACTTTTCTTTAGAAAGAGAGAGAGAGGAACCAAGAGAAGAAGATAGAGCAGCTGTCATAGGAAGGGAGAATCGATGTTATTTGTTATACAGTATAAAATGAATCTTGAAGAGGATGTTCATTCTTTGGAATGTTAAACAGTGGATACATAAATAATTTTCTGAAGACAAATGAAAAGAAGCAAAAAAAGCACACAAACAAAACAAAGAAACCAAAGTGAGGAAAACAAGAACCAGGCTTTTAAAAGGAAAGAAGGCAGTCTAATTACAGCCATTTGACTGAGAAAAAGTCAGATGCAGACAATATGCGACTTGACTTCTAATTTCCGAGAGAGTACCTGAAGACGACCCGTGGGGTCGGGGAAACAAGAGGAGCAGCAGGGACACCGGTAGTTAATGAACATGGGACCAAACATTTTCACTTCACATACTGTACCTTATTTCAATGCAATAGCTCTGTAAAGCAAGAGTTAGTTACTTGTATTTGCAAATAAACTGAGGTTTAAATATTAACTATTTCAAGGTCAAGGTTTCTGTTTAGCTAGTTAACAGCCTAGCTGAGATGAGCCCACGTCTACTTGACACACCTTCCACAGCTCCTCCACTATACGGTGCTCCCTCCACAATGGGATGTGACTCATACAACCCTATTCCCCTGGCTGCAGGCTCTCGGCTATTTGTACTGTTGGTTATGAACTCCAGGGCAGGGCCTCACAAGTTCCCCTTCTTGTGTTACTGCTGATTAAATGTTCATTACTTACACTGTAGCAGTTGAACCTCTTTCCCATATAGCTTTGCCCTTCTTTCCTGCAGTTGAACTCTTGGGTTCTTACCTGGGACCCAGATTAATAGAGGAATCATCATAGCAGGGGACAGAGTGTCCTGGAGAGTTTCAAACTAGTAATTACATACTCCAGCCCAGAAGTGACACTGCTTACCACTCATTTGCAAGAGCCAGACACATGGAAAGCTGACCACAGGAAATATTTAGTGAACAACATCAGTGACTACTGTGGCATTTCTTGTCTTTAACATACTGTACTTTTTATGTATTTATCATGTTTATTATCTGTCTTAATGTCTAGAATGTCTGTTCCATAAGGACAGAGGTCTTTGTTTCATTCACAAACGTCACTTCAGTGCCCAGAATGGTGCTTGGCAAAAGCAGACTCTCAACAATTAGTTGAATGAGTAAATAAATATTGTCAGTTCTGCCCTCACTTACTAAGCGGTCTTGGGCAAGTCTTCCATACTCTGAACCTCCAAGTTTCCTTTTAGAAAATGAGGGTAAAGGGATAATGTCTCACAGGACTGTGGTGAGAATTAATGAGATAGGCAGGCTAAGGGACTAACACAAGACCTAGCCCCTGAAAAGCTCTGGACAAGTATTGGTTTCTTCTCACCTCCAGTGGCCAGAGTAGTCTTCTGACTTTAAATCCAATTTTCAAGCAAATTTATGTAAAGAAAGGAAGGAAGGAAGGAGAAAGAAAGAGAGCAACTGTGTAGTTTGAATACATTCCATAATTTTTCTGTTTCTTGCCCAAGTGTGCAGAACAATATTGATGTTCCTCCCAGAAATTTTTTCCCTAATTGCTGGAAAACTCTGTAAGTGGAGCAAGCTTTATAACTCGGGGTGGGAGTGAGGCTGAGTACAGCCACTGGCCAAGCCTTTCAAATAGTGTAACAAATGACATGTGGGTACAACGGGGGGAAATGCACACAATCTTCATGGGTCTGGAGAAATCCTGTTTGACCCCCAGGTGCACTTGACCTGTTAACAACATTTAGACAGATTTATCAGCTGTAAACTTTAAACCAAGCAAGAAAAAAAAAAAATCACATTTTTTCTCCTTCTTAACATAAAGCAGAAAGATTTGTTAGCAACAGGGGGAAGTCAAACAAAGTAAGTAAAGGGCTTGATTCTCTCTGCCCCTCAGTTGCCTGCATGTGGCACAAGGACTCCAGGCAGGAAATTCCCAGAAACCTGGAGAATTTCTGGGTACAAGCGTGGATGTGGGGTGAGTACTTCAGCGAGGGCTGGTGAGCTCTAGCTACAAGAGCCTGCAGTGAGTAAAAAAAGGGACAGCGCGTCCTTAATTAACACCATGACGAAGAGGGAAAAAAAGAAAAGGCTCATACAAAAAAAAAAAAATAGCACACAAAACTTTCCAGAACTTTTTGTGGTTCTATTCTTTACGTAGTTTTATGAGATCATCTGCTTAGAAACGTATTGTTTGAAAAACTAGTTGGAGTTCGTTTTAAAACTCCCCAGATCAAACCGATTGCAACACGTCAGAATACCATAAGCCTTATGTTTACGAAACAACTTTCATGATACGGGGGAAAGAGAATGGGATTTGAACTTAAGAAGTGAGTCCATGCTCCACAATTTACCGGCTGTGAGATTCTGGGTAAATCACTAACGCTTTAAACCTTAGTTTCCTCATTTGTAATATAGGGATCGGAAAACCAAATTTAAGGGGCTGTTGTGAGAATTTCATGACCTAATGTTTGTGAAATTATGTTACCAATTTTAAAGTGCAGTGGTGGCATTTATAATTTTTCTGGAGAATTATAAACAATACGAAAAAAGTTTTCCTATTTCTCCTTGGAGAGGAGGTAGGCTCATTACCCCCTTCTCCCTTAGCCAACCCCCATTCTCCTATAGAGCTAGTTTGTGTGTGTGTGTGTGTGTGTGTGTTACATACTACATATATATTAGTGTATAATTAGTATTATATATACTAATATATATATAATATATATATAATATATATTTGATTGATATATATATTATATATATATAATATATTATATATATATAATATATATAAATATATATATGCGACTTGACTTCTAATATATATATAATATATATAAATATATAAATATATATATAATATATATATAATGATATATATAATATATATATAATATATATAATGATATATATATAATATATATATAATATATATATAATTTGATATATATAATATATATATTATATATATATATAATATATATATAATATATATATAATTTGATATATATAATATATATATTATATATATATAATATATATATACTAATATATATATTATATATCGGTGTGTGTGTTACATACTACATATATATTAGTGTATAATTAGTATTATATATACTAATATATATTATACTAATATATATATAATATATATATAATATATATTTGATTGATATATATATAATATATATATAATATATTATATATATAATATATATAATATATTATATATATATAATATATATAAATATATATGCGACTTGACTTCTAATATATATATAATATATATAAATATATAAATATATATATAATGATATATATATATAATATATATATAATATATATATAATTTGATTGATATATATATAATATATATATAATATATATATATAAAATATATATATACTAATATATATATTATATATCGGTATATAATTATTATATGTGCTAATTATCATTTAGTATATATATCTATATAAAGAGATATATATCTATATACTTATCTATATCTAATATGTCTTGCTATAGCTATAGAGAGAACATGTCTTCTTTAGTATTTCTACTGTCACTCGTAATCTCTTTCCTAGGTGGTTGAAATAGCCAGCTTGGCTGTCTTTGTACTGACTTTCTAATCCAAAACAATCTAAATTAAATGTATATCTGACCATGTCACCTAACCTTAGGAGCCTCTGGCCCAGTGTAATGTTCAAAGTCCTTAGTTTAGTCCAGTGGTTCTCAACCAGGAGATTTTTGCCCCTTAGGGGACATTGACAATGTCTGGAGATATTTTTGTTTGTCACAGTGAGGAATGGGGTGTGTAAGTGCTACTGACATCTGGTGTGTGGAGGCCAGGGATGCTGTTAAACATCCTCCAGTGTTCAGGACAGCTCCCATAACAAAATTCATTCTGCTCAACATGTCAATAGTGCCAAGGTCGAGAAACCTGAGTTCAGCCCATGGGATCTCCCTGGTGAGCTTCTACTTACATCAGGCTCCAACTTCATCGCTGCCCTTACATCCCGGCCTCTAGCCAAGATGAATTACTCTCAGGTCTTCTGGTCATTTCAACAGTTCCCAAACTGTGTGGCATCTCTAGGCCTTTGTCCTGGCTGGCCTTCCTGCTTTGAACATGCTTCCCTTGCCTTCTTCTTCAGATGGTGAACTCTACCTTCTCATTCTTTTGTGTCTCCCCTTGAACCTTATGTCCTTTAGGAAGCCTTCCACGCGTGCTGGGCCCCTTCTCTGTGTGTCCAGCCCCCTGCCTTCCTCTCTCACTTGACTTATCACACCATAACGAGATGGATCTTATTCTGCCATGACATCTTTTTTGGATCTGACTCTCCCACCCTTCAGTGAGTTCAAAAAGGGCTGGGACCATTCCTCCTACATCTTTGTTTCCCCAGATGTTTGCAACTATCTGGGCACATAATCTTGGTAAATATGTGTTGATTGACAAAGAGAACAAATCCAAATCAGTGACCATCTTATAATGGAAGCTACAGGACTCTTTTGCAATGTTGTGAGGTGAACTGCTTGAGCAAAGATTCTGTCCTGGTCAGTCCTGTGGCTGCTGTATGCCCCAGATTGTCAGGAATAGTCCGATTTCACTAATGGTAGTTAAAACTTATTGATTCTTAGCTCCTCTAAGCCAGGAGCTTGCAAGGATTTAATACTAAATAAAATATATTCAATATAAAATCCTACTGAATCCTTACTCCTATACAACTTCTCATTATTTCCATTTTACAGATGTGGAAAGGGAGGCTTGCAGGTTAAGAAAACAAGTTATACACAGTTGATGGAGCCAGAGTTTAATCCAGGCATTCAGACCCCAAAGACCACTCTCTCAACTGCTGTGCTGCACCAATCCACTGTCAGATCCACTGTCCCGATTTGTGGTCTCCTGGGAATACAGTTTCAGTGGATCTGCATTTTAGAGATGAAGAAATAGAGCTTGTAGGAGACAGTCATCAACGACACATCCATATAACATCCAAACTAGAAATTGGTTTGAAGTCTTTCTATACAACAATATCTCAAGGATCCAACTAAGCCTATATTTGTCAAAATTTGCCCATCTGTTGGGGCAAAGAAGCCTGCATTTGCAGGTCTCACATAAGAACAGGCCCTGGGAGTCTTAGTGTCCACCTTGGGGATCTGCTGCAAATAGATCTTTGGTAATTACTTAAGTCCCTAGAAATCTTTATCAGATCTGAGATAGCTTTGATTCCTGTCTGGGACAAGTTCTACATCCTGGGAGTTTGTGCTGAATCCCATTTGCTATAGATCTCTAAAAGCTTCCAGGCTGCTTAACTCTTCCCAAACTTTTTGGTTTAAAAATAAATTCCTAATCAGTGCGTCTAGGTGCATTCCTTGTGCCTAGAGAATGCCATTCCCTTCAACTCTGGAGCAGGCCAGCACACTGCACAGACCAAAAAACGTGACATGCCATTTCCAGACTGAGTGCGCTAAGAGTACAACGTGGGCAGAGGGGTTTCCCATGCAATTCTGAGAAGCGGGCTTTGCTTTCCCAGGGTGGTCCACTGGTCTTGGATTGCAGATGGCCTCATTTGCTGGGATCCTTTGGGAAATCTCACAGAAGGTTTATTGTAGAAATTCTCACTTTTGCTTTCTTTCCTCTATGGGGTATGTTTTTCAGGGCCCATAGCCTACTTTAAAGGTTGTCATTTGTCATTCCTGACATGCTGTAGATATTTTCATGTATTCACTCTACAGTCACTCCCTGAGTACCCCTTAGATGGATGCCTGGCATCTTGGTAGGAGCTGTGGTTACAGGAATGCACATGCAGGCTCACTCTCATCGTCTATTGGGAAAGACATAATAAAGCCAGCTGATGACCAGTCCTATAATAGAAGCTTAGAGATCCAGGGATGCAGACGAGGTGGAGCCTGAATCAGCCCTGGGAATCAGGGATAAACTTTCCAGATGATAGCTAAATTGATTCATGAGGAATAGGGATGAGCCCGGCAGAAGGACGTTGAAGGAGATGGGAGAGAAGGATTCCAGGAAATAGAAATAGGATATACAAAGTCCCTGGGGTAGGAAAGAGTGCAGCGCATTTGGGAAGTGCAGGTAGCTTGGTTTGGTTGGAAGGTAGAGCATGTGTGTCGGGCTGGTTGTGGCTGATGGTGGGGGAGGTTGGTGAGAGAGGAAGTGAGGTTGTCATAAGTCGTGTCTTCTGGGACTTTGCAGGTCATGTTAAGGATTTTGGACTTGATCTTGAGAGCATATGAAGCATATTTTAATGACATTTTCAGGTTCACCTTTTTAAAGTCCAGTTAGGAGGGGATTCAGCAGAAAGGCCTGGGGCCTCCATGACTGAATCATTATCAGAACAGAAACTTGTTCCTGACCCTCTCATCAAAGCCAGCTGCAGGGAATGTTAAGGGGTCCTGGGCAGTTTGATGACAGAGAATTGAGGCAAAGTCTGGGCAGACCCAGCAGATCCAGGAGCAAGGGGTGTACAGTATGAAGCCTGGGGTGCAGGAGGAATGCAAGACCCAGGAAGAGAGGAAAAGAGGGAAGGAGCAGGGAAGAAGACTAACTTCCAGCAGACTCCAGGTAGTCTGGAGGTAGGTGGGGTTCCAGGCAAGTTGGTACAGCCATGACTGAAGTTTCGGGATTCTAGACAAGGTTAAAGCCCAAGGTTCCATATAGGTTACCCAAAGGAGAGGGAGAGTCAAACAGTTACCAAGTGCCAGGCGCTGGCATGGGCACTTTGCAAACATCCATCTTAACATCAGTACTAGGAAGCAGCTGCTGTTATCTACGTCTGCCGGGTAAGGTGAGGGAAGCTCGAGAGGTAAAGTAACTTATCCAAGCTTGCACAGGTAGCAAATACAGAGACATGATTTTGACCCAGTATTAGAGTCAGAATTTTAATGCAGCATTCTCTGGCTTCAAACTAATTTTCACCGAATGTTAAGAGTTAGTACTCAGCCCCAAGTATATTGTAATAATCCGTTGTGCTTTGATGTCTCTTTAATTTTTGTTCTATAAAGAAAAGTGTGTCTGCATTACTATTTACCAGCATGAAACCTCATCCCACAATACTTTGCATCAAGGGCTCTGTGGCTCCATGTGTTCCACCAGAAACACCTTCTCACACCCGGGTGTACTGCCTGCATGGCCACGTTCAAGTCTCCCCCACTTTTTCACATCAGTGTTCAGCTTCCCAGGTGATGAGCACAAGTGCCCAGGTGAGTCTCCCTGTTCCCTCACAGAGTGATACCCCTCTTTCCTTTGGAGCTCAGTGTCCACCCATTGGGTCAGGAGAGGCACTGACACCCACCTGATCCTCAGGGTGTAGAGCACATCATCCTAATCCTGAAATTCTTTTGACCTCACCTTAATCTTCTCCAAAGTACCACTCCCAGCCAACTTGCGTGGGTAAATTTAGTTGCCAAGAAGAAACAGCTCCAGTTATCTCAAATATGGAGCCAGTGTAGTGCTAGGTATGCCTAGAGCTACAGCTTTGACTCCGTCAGATCTGGGTCCCCAGCTCTGCCACTTAGCTGTGTGAACTTGGCAAGTCCCTTCACTTCACTGAGGTTCATTGTCCTCATCTGTGTATGGGGATCATAATGCCTACCTCCCAGGATTGTTTTGAGAATTGCTTGGATAGAGCTTGCCAAATGCCACCTTATAAATAAATAGTATTCAGTATAACCATTGCTATTATGAGCACACGCTCCCTGAAAATCTAGGTGATGCTCCATCCTAAGCAGCTTTTGTAATTTGTGTGCATAAGGTAGTGGGGTTCTGTCTCATTCCTCCAAGATAGGTTGGGACGAATCCTATGTGCAAGTGAGACACCGTAGCTCATGAACAGACTGTGTGATTTTGTAATTTTTTTCACAAGATAAGCTTGTATACATGGTTACTTCACAAGGTGATGGTAAGGATTAAGAAGGTCAACTGAACATTGAAATGCCTTTGTAAACTGTGAACTAGCATGCGGGTTCCTGCTATTTTTATTTTTTAATCAAACTTCTTCCAGTATAATTGACATATAATACAGTGCTTACATTTTAAGTCTATACTTTGATGAGTTTTGACAAATGTATGCACAAGGGTAACCACCACCTCAATATGATACAGAACATTTCCATCACTCCGGAAACTTCTCTCATGGCTCTTTGCAGATTCTTGCCCAGCCCCCCACACTCATTGCCTCAGGCGAACACTTATCCGTTTTCTACCACTATTAATTAGTTTTACAAGATCAAGCACTTCACGTAAATGGAATCATATTGGGTGAGCACAGTCATGTCTGACTTCTTTGACTCAGCATGTTTGAGATTTCTTCATGTTGTTGCCTCTATCAGTAATTCATTTCTTTTTACTGCTGAGTAGTAATCCGTTGTTTGAGTATACACAGTTTGGTTGTCTACTCAACAGCTGATAAACTTTTGGATTATTTCCAGTTTGGAGCTGTTATGAATAAAACTGCCTTAAGTATTCACATAAAATCATTTTGTGAATATATGTTTTCATTTCTCTTAGGCAGCTACCTATGACTGAAATTGCTGAGTTGTATAAGTGTATGATTAACTTTAGAAGAAACCACCAAGTGGTTTTCCAAAGTGGTTGCACCATTTTACCATCCAAGTAGCAATGTATGAGTTGCCCCTTCATCCTTGTCAACACTTGGTATTGTTGGTCTTTTATTTATAGCCATTTTTGTAGGTATATGATGGGATCTGATTGTGGTTTTAATTTGTATTTGCGTGATGATTAAAGATGTTTACTATATTTTATGTACTTATGGTCATTTGAAGCTCTTTTATTAACTATTTCTTTAAATCTTTACTGCATTCGTTTGTTTATTTTTTCTCTTATTATTATCGGTTTGGAAGAGTTCTTTTTATATTCTAGTCCTTTGTCATATGTCTGTATTATGAAAATTTTCTTCCAGTGGTTGACATTTTCCACTTTTTAACAGTGTCTTTTGAGGAACAGAACATTTTAATTTTGAAGATAAATTTATCATTTTTTCTTTTGTGGTGCATGCTTTTTGTGTCTTGTTTAAGGAATTTGTGTCTCATTTGCCTACCCAAAGGTTATAAAGATTTCTTCCTGTGTTTTCTTCCAGAATTTTTACAATTTTTACCCTTTATGTTTATGTCTGTGATTCATCTTAAATTAAATTTGTGTATGGCATGAAGTAGGAGCTGGGTTTTTTTTGTTTTTGTGTTTTTTGGCATATTGATGTACAGCTGTTTCAGAACCCTATGTTGAAAAGACTCTCCTTTCCCATTGAATTACACCGGTGTATTTTTCAAAAATCAGCCGGCCATGTATGTGTGAGTTTGTATCTGGACTTTCTAGTCCTTCTTGTTGGTCTATATCTGTATCCTTAGTCAATAGGATGATGTCTTGCTTAACAAAGTTTATGGTAAATCTTTGCATTAAGTTGTATAACTCATCCAACCTTTGTTCTTTTTTACTATGACTTTTGCTATTTGTGGCCCTTTACATTTCCATATAAATTTTTGAGTCATCTTGTCTTCTAGAATTTTGAATGGGGTTGCATTAAAGCTGTGAATCAATTTATAGAGAATTTACATATTAACAATATTGAGTTTTCTGATCCCTAAACATATACCTATACATTTGTTTAGATTTTTAAAAATCCATCTCAGAAAATTTTGTAGTTTTTAATGTAGAGGTTTTGTACATCTTTCACTAATTTATTTCAAAGAATTTTATATTTTTCATGCTATTGCAAATGTTATTTTTAAATTTAGCTTTCTAGTTTTTTGTTCCTAGTTTTAAAGTTTATAGTAGGAAAGCTAGCTTGGTACCAGATATTCTATTATAGGCCAGAAGCAAGGTTTTATTTTTAATAATAACCATGGGAAAGTTGAAGTATCTTCTCATGAACTGCTATTTTTCTTCTTTCTAAAATGTTTCTAGGACTCTGTACAAAATAGACATTTTTCTGGTCTCTGTCAGATTCCAAAGCATTAAACGGTTGGGCAGATTGTGTGTGTGTGTGTGTATGTATGTGCTCTTGATGCTGCTACTTGGATTTCATAAATTCTCTTCTGGAGAAATTTACCACTATTACTCTTTTTTTTTGGCACCAGTAAACTAAGACCAATTTGTGAGCAGGTATAATAACTATGCTTGGTTCATTCACAAGCCTGGGAAGCATCACAAACTTCCCTACGGCCAGTTTAGAGGCACTGCTGAAATATTAGCTGAATGGCCAAGCTTAAATTAGAAAGCACAAAAAAGGGTAAATATTGACTTATTCAACAAAGTTGTTGTATTTGCATTCAAGGCACTCTGGGAGGCTTGAAGAAGAAGCTAGTTTACAAGAAAAAAGAATAAGGCTGAAAATAGCCTATTTATGTAAATTCTTAGACAAAAGAATTTCAAGTTATTGATAATGACATATTTCTGTGTCTACTTTCTACTTTTTAAAACATTTTCAGATTCTACATTAAACATATGTTTCTATGCACATATGTTTATTCTGCTCCCTTTGCCTTGAGTACCACTCCTTTCTTTCTCTGAACTTTTAGTCATTCTTCAACAATAATCTCCATTTGTTCCCAACCTCCCCACCCCTACCTCCACAACTTTAGTACAACTGCTGTCGTAAAATCCCTCCTACTGACTTGGTCCACACCTTCTTGGTGTTCCCATCATGAAAGTTTTACATTCAGTTACATTTAGCAAGTATTACATGTGCCTCAGTTCTGCTTAAAGTATGGTGTCAATGACACTTCTTAGGCGTTCTCAAATACTCTAAGTAGCATTTGTAGATTTTTTTCCTCCTTTCTCTAAGTGTAATCCTGTCAGCATTCAGGATGTGGTTTAGGTATCTTCTTTTACCACATTCAAGGAAAGGGAGTGAATCCTAAATACACACAGACTGAGGTACCCAAGATATGCCTGAGATCACATGATGATTTCTGAAAGAACTAATTAAAGGGGAGCACTGAGGGTAGGAGTGGAAGGAGCTCAAGGTCAAAGGTCCTGGGTGCTGGTCCTGACTTGGTTAATAGCCAACTCTGTGACCAGCCCAATGCTTGCCACACAAAAAGTATTTATTGATGAGTGAATGAACTTGAAGAAGTCACTAACCTCTGTTGGCCTCAGTTTCTACATCTTAGAATAAAGGAGTTAAGAGTTGATGGGTTCTAATTCCATTTCAGCTTTATAATTCATAAACGTGCTATGATCCTTTAGCACATAAATCAATCATTATAGCAAAACTTAATGTTTGGATAATTAGGAAAGGAGACTAGAAATGACATTTATGGAGTGCCTACTATGTGTTAGATATTTCTGCTATCTTTGAAGATGTCTAAACGTAAGAAATCATACTGATCCTATCCTCTCATTTCTATGGGTTCTTTTAGATTTTCATTATCTTCCTAATTTCTCCAACTTTCAAGTGAGCAAGGATTAAGAACCACTCTTCTAGGATGAGAGAGAAAGGGAGTGAGCTGCTTTATGAAGAGAGATGAGTGCTTTAGACTTGGTACAGTCATTATTTACATGCAAATTCATATTTCTAATGCACTTGAAGCTGAGCTAAGTAAATATACCATTTCCTTGAAGTTGATTGATTGATTTCATTTATTATCTCATTTATACCTTGTGTAAAGATAAACTTTAGTATAACTCCTATCACAAAATTCAAATAAGTGGGAGGTTTGAGTTAACGCGCTCTTATTACATATGCCAGGACTATAAGGTATAGGCTAAGGATGTTTGATAGAATAGACATTTTCTTGGGCAGGATAATCTTTGGATATGGGTTGCTCCATGAAATATTACCCTGCCCCATGGCTGCCAAAAAGAAATCCACCTTGCTGCAGGGCCACCATTCTTCCCTTCCATTGTTTGAGACATTGATTACCTTAGCTTGTGCTTCTTCTGAAGGAAAATTTGTCAGATTCAGTCATGTCAAGTGACCTGAAGCACAAATATTCTTGCACCCTTTGGGTGCTGGGCTCTAGAATCAAGGAGTTTGCTAGGGCTGCCATAACAAAATACCACAGACTGGGGGGCTTAAACAACAGAAACTAATTTTCTCAGCGTTCTAAAGGCTAGAAGTTCGAGATCAAAGTTCAGCAGGTTTGGTTTCTCCTGAGGCCTTTCTCCTTGGCTTGCAGAACTTGGCCATCTTCTCGCTGTGTCCTCACATGGCTTGTTCTTTGTGTGTACACATCCTGGTGTCTCTCCTCCTTCTTATAGGGACACCAGTCATATTGGTTTAAGGCCCCACCCTTATGGCCTCATCTTACCTTACTTACCTCTTTAAAGACCCTGTCTCCAAATACAGTCACATTCTAAGGCACTAGGGATTAGGATTTCAACATATAAATTTGGGGTAGGGGACACAATTCAGTTCATGACACCATCTGAGGACCTGAGCATCTGAGCTGATCTGATAACACATCCATTCTTTCTCGCCTTCCTCGGTAGAGGGAAGGTTCAGGCTGATTTTGTGTGGTTTATGTTAGAGCCATACCCCCTGGGTCACCGAGAAGAAAGATTCACTTCTCCTATGAGAGGAAGCACAGGGAAGAAGGACCATTCGCCTCTCTTTAGACCCTAACATGTCGTAGAGGTGAAATATAGTGACCCTCCTGAAAAAGTTGTTTGGGAAAAGAAAGCAGCCTGGTTTCTGTGTTAGTGACAGCTCTAGAATTTTAGAGGAGGTACAACCTGCAAGAAAGAGTTTCTGTGAAGGGAGGCAATCCTGGGTCTCTAAGGAGGGGTGCAATTCATAATCCACATCCATACTGCTATGTTTGCAAGCATGTGCAAGACTTTGTCCCAAGGCAGAGTCTCCCTTTGTTGCTCTGTGGCATGTGTGTATTTAAACACAGATTCATTATGCTTGCACCGGCGGGCTGAGCAGAGTCATCCTAGGCCTGCTGCTGTTAAACATGGCATTGGCAGGAAGACCCACTGGGGCCTGGTGGGACACGTGCGGAAAGCTGCCCCTGTACAGCCAGAAGAGTGAGTGTGTGACAAGGTTAATAAAACCCCGTATTCCTCAAAGGTGAAGCTTGAGTGACTTTGTTCTTTTCTGAAGCCTACTTATTCTTTTCTGAAGCCTACCTGTCACCAGAGACAGGAAATCTGATGGATCTGGGAGGCTCCTTGCCCAGGCTCAACTAACAAGCTCTGCTTCATGCAGGGTGGTGCCAAAGGCTGCCACAGTGCTGGAAGGCCAGAGGCCTATGTGATAGTAATGGCAAGAATGTTAGATAGGGAATATGGCTGACTCTGTGACTAACTGCAACACTTCGGGCAATGTATTTAGCTCCCTGCAGGTCTCAGTTTACTCCTCCATAAAATAGAATAAAAGATCTTCATGGTACCTTCTAACTCTAAAGTGCACATTTTTCAGGGAATAATTCTCTTAAAGCATCTGAAAATTTTAGAACAAGTGGATTTACCCAGGATTTATTCAGGACCTCAAAATTCCATAAACAGTCACATTGCTAGATGGGAGTTTATGTTTTTTAAAGTACACTGATTTTTACAAATCTCTTAAGAAAATAAAACATAAATTTTTTATGTCTTTAAGACCGTGTTCAAGTGGTATTATAGGGAAATACATCATTCCTTTTTAAAAATGCTGACTTTTTAATAGGTCAAATTATTGGCACTGAATTTCTAATTAAGATGCTTACCCATATAATGACATTTGGAAATTGTTTATGTAGTAGACATTCTCTGTGTCCAAAAAGAAGATAAAGAAATTAGAAGACAGGAATTCCCTGGCAGTCCAGTGGTTAGAACTCGGTGCTTTCACTGCCAGGGCCCGGGTTCAATCCCTGGTCAGGGAACTAAGATCCTGCAAGCTGCTGCAGTGTGGCCAGAGAAAATAAATAAAGAAGAAAAAAAAAAGAAATTCGAAGACTATATACATGGATACATATGTTAATTATTTCTCTATCCTTTGTGCTGGTCTGGAATAAATGAAGAGGACAAAACACCTATCATCTTTAGGGAAAGGATCAGGCTAAATTTCCTTCTTTTTATGATCACTGAAAGCTGATGACTTCATTCCAGTATTTAAAATATAGGTCATGAAAATATTTTTTTCATTTTAACGGTAATACTAATAAAAACAAGTTAACGGTACAGTCATTATATAATATTCTTATGAATTTATCATTAATAAAATGACAAAATTAAAGTTATTTATTAATTTAATCAAGGTGATTGCTTCTTGTCAATGTAAATGTTCTAAATCTTGCCTTCAATTCAACAAACCAATTTGTCATTGGAGTGAGAATGTCTTTAAAAATATCTAGCGTGAGCTTCAAACTCACATTTTCAAATAGGTGCTTTTCCTGTCACCTCAGCCCAGATCAAGCTCACCTCCATAGTTTCCTCCTGGTCACTGGGATGGCTACTTCCTTAGTCACTCAGGCTCATCATCATTTCCCAGACACCCATAATGCTTCCCTTTCTTCTCGCTAAGTCATATTGACTCTGCTCAAATTCACCCTCTCCTTGCTATTTGCAGCGCTATTGCCCTGCCTTAGGCTTTCCTAAACATTACTTACTTAAATCTCTTGCCGTTTACAGGTTGAACTTTCTAAAGAATAAGTTCAGTCGTCTCATTTTGCTTAAAACCTTCAGTGACTCTCTAGGCATGTGGAGTAAAACCCATACTCCTCAATTTGTCCACTCAAGGGCCTTTGCGATCTGATTCTCCCTAGATTGCCAATCATACTCTCTAGTATATTCTCTGATGACTCCCAAGACATAGCTCCATTGCCCGAGTCACTTTTTTTTGCTCTGTACTGTGGCCATGCTGTCATCTCTACTTAGAATGTTTTTCTTTGCCTATTGAGAATTTTCTGGTCCTTCAAACTTTTTCTGAGCATCCAGTCTGTAATACAGAGCCCACAGCTGGTAGTTAAATACAGGGTACTTATCCTGGGGAATGAGTCAAAAAGCTGTTGGAAAAGCCAGAGGAATGGTGAGGCAAATGAGACATTAGCATCAACAGGAAGCTGTAGCATGGCTACGGTAGGGCTGGAAGGACAGCAGAAGGAGATGATATTCCTGGAGACCAGGAGCTGGGGCCATCCAATGGGAGCTGAGGCATGAGGGAGATTCAGCCACAGCCAGAGATGCTACCTAAAGCGCAGAGAGAGAGAGAGAGAGAGAGAGGGAGACAGATACCCATACCCTGCCCTCCTGCCTTCCTCCAGTCTCCTGCCTGAGGCTTGCATTGGCTGAACCTAGCCTGAAGCTAGTTGGCAAAGGAACCTGGGAAATGTTGGTTTCAGGATCAACCCTCCAGTGACATAGGGTGGAACAGGGGGTGAGGAATGGATCTCAGAGCAAAGAGGCAAATAACTAGCAGGTACCTGCTCCTGAAATCATTCCTTTTCCATTGGAATCGCACTCAGTTCCAATTTCTCCTTTGTGCTGTTTTAACCTTAGTGAGTCCCTAATAAAACTTCCCTTATAGGAGATTTTTTTCTTTTGTATGCGCTTATATACACCACCAGATTGGAAGTTAGTTGAAGGCAGGGACTCTATTTTATTAATCTTTGTAACCCCAGAACTCTGTACAGTCTTTGGAATTTTGTACTAACGCAGGAATATTCCATACTGAATTAGACAGGAAAGAGCATTAACAGCAAGAAAGACTAGGGAATAATTGATTAAGGGATATCAGAGAGGAGACAGAGAGGAGAAGAAACAAGAGTCAAAGAACACCTAAGAACAGAGTAGAAATGAGAAGTGAAGAACTGGTAAGCACTTAAATCTCATGGCTTTATAAGTTGTCTGTAATATCAGAGTCTCTTTACATTTCAGTTTTCCTCAGAGTGGAGTCCTTTGGTATGGCATTCACATTGGGAGATCCCGTGCAATTCTGCAAAATGCCACATGCAATTATGTTCTCCAATCCTTTTCATGGCTTGTCCAAGGTAGAAAGCACTTATTAATGCTTCCTGATTACTGAAGGGCAGTCTGCAGAAGGGGAGTTAAAAAATGGAGAGGGAAGTATGTGTCATTTCTCTGGGCTTTCATGGGGCTGATTTCAATGTTGGGCTTCATATACCTTTTGTAAGTCAAGAATAAGCTTCCAAATCCTGACCTAAGAACTTTGATCTAGCTGTCCTTTCCCTGAGTCAGCACCCCCTCTGCTTTATGTACATGTTTCCAGTTTGTAAAATGAAAGCATCAGGGAAAAATATATTTCTGTTTAAAAAAAAATCTCTTTTGCTGTTTATAAAATCAACACATATACTGCCTCATATTTGGAGAATACAGAAGTACATAGAAGAACATAGAAAAATTCCACCACCAATGATGATCACTGTGAGTAATTCGAAATATATATTTCCAGTCTTCTTTTCTCTTCTCTCTCAAAATGGAGTCATACTCTCTATATACTGTCTTATAAACTGCTTTTTTACTTAAAATTATAACATACACATTTTCCTATTTCAGTAAATATGAATCAACACTTTTTAAAAAGACAGCATTATATTCCACTATAATTTATTTACTTAATCCCTGGTTGTTGGATATTTTGGTTGTCACGCCATGTTTTGGGTATAATATGTTACACTGTTATATTAGTTTCTTATTGCTGCTATAGCAAATGACCACAAACTCAGTGACTTATAATACAAATTTATGCTTTTGCAGTTCTAGAGGCTAGAAGCTCACATCAGTTTCACTGGGCTAAAGTCAAGGTATCGTCTAGGCTGGTGCCTTTGGAAGCTCTAGAGGAGAATCCATTTCCTTGCCTTTTCCAGTTTTAAGGGGCTGTCTATATTCCTTGGCTTGTGGCCCCTTTCTCCATCTTCTAAGTGTATTGGTTCAGTCACTGCTTCCATTGTCACATGGCCATCTCTCTGACCCTGATTCCTCCTGCTTCTCTATTATAAGGACCCTTGTGATTATATGGGGCCCACTTAGATAATCCAGAATGATCTCCCCATCTCAAGATCCTTCACTTAATTTATGTTCAAAGTCCCTTTTTTCATATAAGTTCACATTCACTGGTTCCAGGGAATAAGCATATTGGGGAGCTATCATTTAGACCACCTCATTGCTCTAAAAAGCAATGCAGGAATCTTTTCAGACCTGTCCCAGCTCTGTAATTCTATGATGAGACTTTTAGAGAGATGACTGAAATTATTGTAGCTTCAGAAAGATTTATGAGAGCAAGTGGAATAGTTGACAGAAAAGCTGAGTCAGGACACTGGGTTAACTCTGGATCTGCCACTGCATTACTGTGCATCCTGGGGATTCTGCTGCAGCATCCTCCACATGCTCGTCTGTAAGGTGAGGGAGCCGGAGATGCCTTTCAAACTGAATTTTCTATGACCTTTGAACTGAAGCGCTGTAAGTTATATAAATTAAAAACAACAAAGGTGTGTTAAAGAGATCGATGGGGGGAGATGCCTGTGCAGTATCCCAGGGCCAGACACACAGTAGGCATGTTTTAAGAACTACAAGCCTTGGAAGAAAACATCACCTCAACCTTAATTAATTAACTGTTTATTAAACATCCACTGTGTACAGGATGTTTCATATGTATCATCAATAGCAATCCCGTAAACTAGGGCTCCTCTGCATACTTTTCAAACAGTTTACGTACTCTGTTCTAGGCTCCACAGTTAGTAGCAGAATTGTCATATCCATTTGGATCCAAGTTTATGCTCTTTCTCTTAGATCCTGCTGCCTGTGCACACACTGTATAGAAATAATAGCAGCAGTGGAGTTGGAACATATACCTGACGTTTCTGGAATAATTGGTAATACCACATCATTGAGGATTTGGGCATTTTTGATGCAGTTAAATGGTTATTTCTTTATGAACCTGCCTGGCAGGGTGGAATAGAACTCCATTTCTCTCGAAAGCAACTTTTCCTGCCCTAGTCAGCACAGAGGGACTGGGGGAAATTTCTTCATTCTTCTGGCTTCTTTTACTGGTGCTCGTGGTCAGGATGTGCACGTGCTGCACTTACGTGGCCAGTCATTCGCCAAGTTCCCTTGCCTTATGGAAACCAGATGGAAGCTGGAGTCAAGGTTCTCGGCCACAGAAGTGAGGCTGGGCTGCTCTCTGGATGGAATCTCTGAATTTAGGAGGTATAATCCTCTTTCCTTCCTCTCCCCTGCCCCACTTCTGCATCTAAAAACCAAGAGTCAATTTCAGAGATATAGCCTTTCTCTGTGTGTTGCCCAGATACTTTTTTTTTTAAATTTGTAATTGCAACTTTGTTTGTAGCAAAAGCTCTGTTTGGTTGTCATAAATTGTAACCAAGAGGAATAATATCCACAAAACAGTCAGTGCTAACATATGCTTTGAATAGCCTAGATTGATAATGTGAGGTCTTGCACAACTTTAGTAACTTCTACCAGCATTTTGGGAGAATTAAACAAATGCACGGTAAAACAAACAAACAAAAACAGAAAACAAACAGAAGGCTGGGAGAGTAGGGAGGGTGAATTTCAGATGTGTTGGTTACCAGTGAAACTCAACAAGATTGATTCTGAGTCTTATTCTGGAGTTTTCAGTAAATCAGCATCTCAAGAGTAGGAGTGATCTTAAAGTTCACTCAATAATAAATTGTATCTAGCTGTTCCCTATTGGAAGAGCCCAGGAGTAGTTCTATTGTGAAATACGATTGTCATATAAAGTCCTGCTTTCTAGTTATTAACTTTTATAGTAGTAGGAGGAGTAATGATAATTATAAGTGTAGAGCAACTGGTGGAATGTAAGATATGAAGAATTGAGGATATCATAAATAGTCACACACTAGTTACATGCCTTGGGGAAAATCCAGTACTGTGGTAAGAGCATAAGATATGAGTCAGAAAGGCACTGGACTCTCTCTCTTACTTATTGGCTGTGTGGCCTTGAGTAAAGTATTTAACCTCTCTGTGTTTTCATTTTGGCATCAGAAACGAAGTTAGGATGAATTTTAAATGTGATGTATCTCAGTGCTGGGAACATGATATGTGCTTTAAGAAGTGTTGTACTGGGCTTCCCTGGTGGCGCAGTGGTTGAGAGTCCGCCTGCCGATGCAGGGGACACAGGTTCGTGCCCCGGTCTGGGAAGATCCCACATGCCGCGGAGCGGCTGGGCCCGTGAGCCATGGCCACTGAGTCTGCGCGTCCAGAGCTTGTGCTCCGCAACGGGGGAGGCCACAACAGTGAGAGGCCCGGGAGAGGCCACAACAGTGAGAGGCACGCATACCGCAAAAAAAAAAACAAAAACAGAAGTGTTGTACTCATTCCATAAATTCTCTACCTGTGTATTTACATCTACCCTTCAGGTAAGCTTGCAGCAGAGGACCGCTATAGGAGAATTCATCTTTGGACACAACCCCTATCCTCCACCCAGAGCCCCTGCCCTTTTCCGGAAGGTCATGGTCCTCTCTGGAGGAGTCCCAGTATAGTGGAAGTTGGTGCCAGATAGCCTTGAACTCAGTCTGAGCTGTGTATCCTTGAGACAAGTCACTTAAAGCAGGGCCAGACACACTGTGGACACTAAATAAGTTTTGGTTGAATAAATAAATAAGGGAATGAGTTGCTTTTTTCTACCCCTTTCTACTTGGAAATTTTTTTACCTCATTCTTCAAGGTCCCATTTACATTACTTCTGGAGACTTCCCCCCAAACGCTGACAAACGTATATTATAGCACAGGTCACAGCCTGTGCTCTTCAGTGATAGATAAATGTGATTTTCGATGGCAGGACTGTGACTTTGCATTCTCTGAATGTAGCCTGGTTTCTGGAAATTGATTTTTAAAGAAATTAATTAATTGAGTAAATGAAAAATAGAAATCCTAAAGACAGCATCCTAACCTCTCCCCCTCCCTCCCTTCTGGGCTACTTTTTTAGTTCCCATACTCAAGTCCTTTACAGATAATTGGCTACATATTGCTTACTTCCTGCCCACTGTAAAGTCACAGTAATTTACTGCCAGTACTTATGCTTATCTTGTCAGGAAGGTGACCTAGAATATTTCCTGAGTAGAAGCAGAAAACCAAGGTGTATTACAGACCTTTGAAGCATCCAAGACAGATTGACTGATTAGGCAAATATGATTCTGGCTGAGTATTTTCAGGGTATTGGCCCACTGAGGAATTCTGTATCTCTCAGGGGATTCCGAGCATGATATACTCCAAGCCAAACAATTCTTTCCTTCTTTCCTCTTAATTTCTCTATTTCTTTTCCAGGAAGTGTTCTGCTCTCAGTCAACTCAAAAGCCCATCTTCTCTTTCTTCCTCAGCACATTCAATCAGTTATCAAACCCCATTATTTCTATTTTGTTAACTTATGTAAATTTGCAGTATTATTCATTATTTCTTTTGAATTTAAAAAATTATTTTATATTGGAGTATAGTTGATTTACAATGTTGTGTTAGTTTCAGGTGTATCCAGTACTTGTTAATTATTTGGTTTGGGGTAAATCACTGTATTCTCTGAGCCCCAGTTTCTTCATAAATAAAATGGGATGATAACCCATTCAGTCTTCCTTACCTGGTTGTTGCCTGAATGAGATTTGATCATGGAAAGGAAAGAGCTTTGGCATTTGTGAAACACTGGCATCGTTAGTGGTCACTGTTTTTATGATTTGATCCTCTAGAGTGACTGGCCATCCCAGTTTGTGCTGGGCTGTCCGTTTTAGCACCAAAAGTTCCACATCCTGAGAATCTCCTCGGCTCTGTGGAAACCGGGATGGTTGGCCATCCTCCCCCTTATCTCTGTTCCCTTTGCCTCTTCCCCAGTTCAGTTCCTTCCTATTGGGCATTCGAGACTTTCCAAGACTTCGCAGGTCTGTCCCCACCAACATAACTCACCTGTTATCACTGGCATGATTTCTCTGGAGGAGTGTGTAGATGGTAAGAGATACTTCTGCACAGTAAAACAGAAGGACTGTCCCATGGGAGAGAGAGAAGGAGGGAGAAAATGTAGCTGTGATCAAAGCTGCTACTTGGGCAGGAAGAATGGTGGATTTCTCCAGGCAGTTGGTGCAGAGCCCCAGAGGTACTGCAGGGGAACTGCCAGGTTCCTGCCAGGACTTCTAGTGTGAGGCTGGCTGAAGCCCTCTGACCTCAGACTCACACTCTGCTGTGTGTGATTCCCAACCTTATGGGACATTGCAGGAAACAAAGACTTTGAAGTCATTCTGGTCTGGATTCGGGGCAGGGCCTGCTACGTAATTGGCAGAGCCCATGGAAAGGACATGGGGCATGGAAAGTGGAATGAGAGGCCCCAGATGGGGAAGTCAATCTCTCCTTCCCATAGAATCACTCCCTGAGGGACTGTAGCCTCTCTGCAGGGACACTCTTGGTACCTGTATGGGAGTAAGAGGTCCCCACTGAGTCACCCGCCAGACGTGTGTGGTGCTGCTAGCCCATGGCAAGAACAGACACTGCCTTGCCTTATCCAGAGATGCTGCAGGGCACATGCCTGACACTAACTCTCCCCCTGCCCACAGGTCCACTCTAGGGTGGAGAGTAAGGGCAGAAGGCAGGCCTCTTCCTGCCAACAAGACCCCATTGCTGCCCTGGGTGGAGGACCCACTGGTTGTGGGTAGAGAGGGGAAGGCCAGACAGCGGGGAGCTGGGGTCAGGGAACAGGAGGCCAAGAAGTCATCCAGGCAGTCAGGGAGGCATTGGGAAAGGAGAGTGCACATGAGCTGGGGGTTCCAAGCTCCTGGAACATGTGCCATTGGCCTATTAGACTCCATTTATAGAACTCAACTTCAGAGATAAAGTTATTAAAAATTTCAAAATGGTGACCACTGGCACCTTTGTGAGCACCAGGGCCCATGTGACTGCACAGATTGCACACCCATGAAGCCAGCTTGTTCTAATTCTAGTTCGCCTGCCTATCTCCCAGGACAAGTCTCATCTCCTTTCTGCCCTCAGTCTCTTCACATGTGAAATGGGCTCTCATCCCACCTCTCTGGGCTACAATGAGAGGTAAATGATATTTTATATATCATGCAGGGTAGAAGCTCCTTATGCAGTGCATTGGTTTCCTTTTCCCCCTGACTCACAGTTTAGTAAGAACTTCTAGCTGCCTTTGGTCAGATTAAGTTCACTGAAAGGGCATTTTTCTCCCCTTAGGACAAAAACAAGATCTAATTCAGCTTTATAATCCTTAGAGCCTAGTATAACAGCACATAGTGTGTACAGAAAATGTGAGTTAATTAGTGAGCAACTTCTTTTCATGCTTTTTTAAGTAGGACTTTTCCTTTTCCTTCTTTGCATCTTTTCCTTTAATTCACAGTTTATTACTTAATCTTGTCCTTTATCCTTGAGTTGTGAAAGAGAGTTTAGGAAGCCCTTGCTGCTGATGTACTATAATATAGTATATGTTATAATACAGTATATAAATCTTGGAGTGGATGATGCCCTCTAAAATAGAAAGCAATAGAAAATTATAAAGGAAATAACTAAAATGTAGGAAGTTTAACTATATTATTTATTTGTTATAAATAATAATTTATGAGAAGAAAGAAGGCCAGACAGAAGTTTAGCAAAATTTCAGGAGTGTTTGTCTCTGGAAATAGGAATTGGAGTTTATTTTTTAGCATTTATTATATTTTTGAAATTTTGTACAGTTAACAAGCATAATAAATTTACGGTACATTATTTACATTATTTTTCAAATATAGACACCATCACTTTAGGCCTAGGACAAGTGCCATTTCTTCCATAGAACAAGTTATTTTCCAATCTGTTCTAACTTTATATATACCACAACCCTATGAGGTGAATATTCTTATTATCCTCATTTTGCAGATGAAAACACTAAAGTTAAATGACAGTAAAAACTTGACCAGGGTCCAATAGCTAGGAGTGGCAAGCCTGGTGTTTAAACCTCAGTTTTTCAATTTTCCAAAGCCTTACCTTACCTACTACATTGTCTTCTAAACTTCTTCAGTGCTTTGTATGTTATTTAGTACACTCTGCTTTGCTGTTTAGGTATGTTGGTTCTTATCTATTTCTCCTTCTAAACTGGAAGCAGTGTGTGTTTAGCGGCTGTGGTTTGCCTTGGATTCCCACAGAACCTCACAGGCAAGAGGGGCTCAATAGGAACCACATGTGGGTTGAATGAATGTTTGACAATGAATGAAGGGTGACTCCACCTAGCCTGATGGTAAAGTTTGTAGTCAGTGCCATCTCTGCTTTTTATTGTAGCTACCTCCTGGGAAGACTTGGATTTTCTGCCAGGAGTTTAGCTGTGGGTGCCAGCTTCTCAAAGCAAAAGCAGCCTTATGTTTTAAAAAGTGTTTTTAAATATCAAAACAACGAATATTAACCTGGAGGTCATGTGCCTAAAAGCCAAAGTTGTTCTCTTTTGTTTGACCCCAGTATGCTCCAAAACGGATTAACAAGTGCTTTGGTTCCTGAGGCATTATGACAGATCATCATAATTTATGTGTTGTTGGAAGAGATTTTTTTAAAAATAGTAATTTAGGCCAGTTGGTGGCCTTGAAAAGGTCTTACAGCTTTTGGGAGGTGTTTATGGGATAGAACGAGGGCTTCTTTGAAACTAAGAATTACATGAGTAGGGTTCTAATACATTTTAACCACACCATTCTTCTTAGGAGCTTCTGCCAATTGCTGCTAAGGTAGCCTCACCACATGAGCCACAGTCTTCGCATCTTTGGGCTAAAACTTGTACATACTACAAAGCAGTGTTTCATCAAATATATATCAGAAATTTGAGTGCATTGTATTTCCTAGGATATAAGGATATCTTTCCCTTTCTCCCCTCCTCCATCCCTTTCTCTTTTAAAAATTTTAAATTGACTCCCACTGAGTTTATGTGTTCCTCAAAGAAATGTGACTAAACCAGCCAATCATGTTAACTGTATCTATTGACTCTACTGTCTTATTGGAGAAAAAACAATACAGAATGGGAAAATATTCTTTGTTTCTCCTGAGAGCAGATTAGAGCTTGCACGTGTGGAGTTTCAGAATACTGATTTGCATTTGCATAAAATAACTGCCACTTAGCTGTAGGAGACAATTTGCCACTTGGCTACACCTGATCGGCTCAAGGATGGATGTTGAATCCAATCAGATTATCTGCCCTGAAATTTCTGAATTGTTACCAAGACATTAGTTGCAGTCTGGGATATTTGTTTAAATTTAGATAATGAAATATTAGGAGCTTGGGAGAGGCAGAGAATAAAAGAGACACAAAGAAGAAGTGAGAACATGAGAGACCCTGGGAGAAGCTGTGTCTAAGGTCTTCCAGCCCATCCCAGGGGGGTTGGTTGCTCCCCAAATGTGACTTTGAATTTAATGCAATATTTTTCTCCTTCTAACAAATTTTCCGTCTTTATTAAGCTGCTTCAAGTTGGTTTTTGTCACTTGCAAACCAGAGAAACTTGTGTATGTATCTATTACCACCCTTACCACTTTTTTTTAAACTAGTCCGTGGGTCACTTTCCCCCATTAAATTGAGAGTTTCTCAAAGTTACAGACCTGTTTTTTCCTATCCTTTGCATTTGGCATATGTCTGGCACAGAAAGAAATGCAGTGATTATTGATTGAAACAGATACGAAAAGGATAGGGAACGGAGATGTTACCTGTGAGCTTAATTCATTCATTGAGGAGATCTCCCTATTAGAACAGTAGTTGCCTGTCATTTTTAGATGGTATGAGTATACTCTGATTCATCTCAGCTATATCTCAAGTTGTAACAGTATATATATACACATGTATCTCCAGGATTCTGGGAAATCATTTTGGCAATAAAGAGGGGAAATCGTATTTCAAAAACCAAGTAGATGTTAGAGAGATAAACTTAGTAAATTGAGATGCATATCTATACAGAAGAATTGATTCTCGATAGAGAGTGAGAACAGAGAAATTGGTCTGGGGACAGATAATAGAGGAATGACTTCAGTCTTGCGAAGACTTTATTTCCCAGAACTGGCTCCAAGAGGACTCCTGAATCCTCAGCATTTAGTGTGTGATATTGATAAGTCTTCCCATACCCAAGTGGGGGCCTGTATGCATAGGGAAAGCTTGTGTGCTCACACGGTTCCCTTGGGAGAGATGGAGGGTAGTCAAGAGCTGATTACCATGCCCAGGCACACTCATGTGAATCTGCCAAACTCAATAGCTGCAGAGGCCTTGACATGTTTTCATTTCTGATTCTGCCCTTATAAAATGTGTTGCTAATTAAAATAGCTGCCAGCGCAGACTCCTGCAAGGAAACCCATCCACATGCTCAGAGGCTGTTGTTTTCCATGTTCCCAACTCTCATTAAATAAACAGAAACTACAAAACCAGCAGCAGAACCCAACTGTCGGGGAGAGCTTAAGGGGGGTAGCTGCCCACGTGTAAGTAATCAGGTGATATGATAATTCAACCTTCCCTTCAATAGAGAAGGAAAGGGTTAAATAGCAGATTGCTACTTCTACACAGTGCTATAGGCATGTTTGATTTGGCAAGTGGAAAAAGAAATACGAAAACACATGTCCTGACAAAGTCAAGAGTTATCAAATTGAATTCAATACAGTTACCGAATTGAATTTGGAGTATGTCTTTCTTCTTCATCTGAGCCATAGTTTGTGCAATTGTTTAAAAATTCATATCTACTCATTTTACTCCTTGCTATACCGCCTTCACTGGCTTCGCATTACGCCTTGCATAAAGCTTAAGCTCCTTTACATGGCTACAGGAACTCTTGTGATCCAGACCTCACTTACTTCACTGGTTTCTGGTCCCATTGCTCACTCTTTAGCCACACCAAACTACTTGCAATGCCCTGAAAGTGCCACGTTGTCTCTTCCCTCCATACCTTTGCACACACTGTTCCATATACCTGGAATGCCCATCCCAGCTATCCTTATTTCCCTGGTCAACTCATAAACAATTCTACGACTCGGGTCAGGAGTCTGCTCATTCCGTAAATCGTCCCTGATATCTCCACTTCCCCACCCCAAGTCTGGAGAGATATCTCCTTTGAGCTTTCCTGGCTCCTGCTCTATCCCTTACTATTGTGCCTTCTCATGTTGTAATTGATATGAATGAAGGAAAGAACTGCTCCGTAGCTATGTTTACAGTCCAAATCTCAGGGCACCGAAGACCCTAATGTTGCAGCTATCCCAACTGTAAAAAGAGGGATTGCAAAGCTGAAACTGTATGGAGGACCGAGGACCAAAAGTACTAACCAGTTTTAGACACAATGTTTGATTAGAACTATGAAATGATAAATTCACTCATTCATTCATAGTTTCAATTATATTTTTAAGAACATACTTTGTGCTAGACCTACAGGGAGTACTGGGGATTACAAATGTGACCTAAGTGGTTCCTTATAGCTTGGAACTTACAACTTAGTTAGAAAGGCATACATACATACATACACATACAAGCAATTTTTAAACCACAGACTTAATTAAACCTACAAAGTAAAAGCAAGGCATTGAATGAAGGCTATAATAGGGAGATCTAACCCAATCTGAGAGTCAAGGAAAGCACCCCTGAAAAAATGCTATTCAAGGTAAAATAGTAAGGATGTCTGTGCTATAAGACAGGGTAGGAGGAAAAGGATACCAGAAAAAAGGAACAGCATGTGCTTCCTCAGAAGCAGGAAAGAGACTGACGTGTTAAAGGAACAACGGAAGACCAATGGAATAGAGCTATGTATATGGAGGGAATAAAATGAGCCTGGAGAAGTAGATGGGATGCAGGTCATGCAGAGCCTCATAAGACAGGGTAAGACACTCGGATTTTACCCTAAGTGTAATTGGAAATCACTGAGAGGATTGAAGCCTAATTTTAAATCCAATTTGCAGCGTTAAAAATTATTTTGGCAGCAGTGTAGAGAATTGATTGGAAGGGGCAAGAGTGGAAGAGTAGACCAATTGGGAGGCTGTTACAGTATTTCCAGGAGAGATGGTGACTTGCCCTAAAGCAGTTGGAGGAATGATGCAAAAGAGTACATGGAGTCAAGAGATATTGAGGAACTAGAATCATTGGCCCTCGGGATTGATTAGCTGTCAAGGTTGAAGCAGAATGGGGTATCAACACTCGACAAAAATAGGTTCATTCAATTAACAAATAGCTATGAACTGGTTATTATGTGCCAGATAAGCTAGTTGAGGATGCCTTACACAAGCCTCTGACTGTATTCTCTCAAATATTGCGATACAAATCTGTTTATAAGAGAGCATTAAAAAGTTTACTTTATTTCTGGTGCCTAATTGACTGTAATACAAACTTTTGAAAGAACATTTCCCACTAAGCTTTTGTCAGGTCATAGATTGAACTGATCACAACTCATAATCCCGTTCCCACCCACTGCCGTTGAAGACAATTCTCTTTCCATGAGCACGCCTTGCAGTCTTGCTTCTATGCCCCGTCATATAGTTCTAGTTGTCACTTAGGATATTTTGAGAATCTGTCCATCAGCCCTTTCTCCCTGACTTGCATGGGCAGGTAACACATTGAATTATGCCTCAGTCTTTTATTAACTGCATATTAGGCATGTTACTAACCTCCCTAACTTCAGGGTTGTCCTCTCTGAAGAGTCGATTTAATTGATGTCAGTATCACTAATATCCTTTATGGGTAATGACAGGTATTGTGCTTCCTAATGTGACATAATATGAAATACAGCAACTCATCTGTGATGTTTTCATGTCACAAACTTTTTTTGTAACATCTTTATTGGAGTATAATTGCTTTACAATGGTGTGTTAGTTTCTGCTTTATAACAAAGTGAATCAGCTATACATATACATATACCCCATATCCCCTCCCTCTTGCATCTCCCTCCCACCCTCCCTATCCCACCCCTCTAGGTGGTCACAAAGCACCGAGCTGATCTCCCTGTGCTATGCGGCTACTTCCCACTAGCCATCTATTTTACATTTGGTAGTGTATATAAGTCTATGCCACTCTCTCACTTCGTCCCAGCTTACCCTTCCCCCTCCCTGTGTCCTCAAGTCCATTCTCTACATCTGTGTCTTTATTCCTGTCCTGCCCCTAGGTTCTTCAGAACCATTTCTTTTTTTTTAAGATTCCACATATAGGTGTTAGCATACGGTATTTGTTTTTCTCTTTCTGATTTACTTCACTCTGTACGTCTTGTCACAAACTTTTAACTAAAATATAACCAAACCTTTAGATCCAACTTCCAGCTTACTGGAAACAAAAGATATAGACATCATGAGGAAACAACACCATAAGGGAACAAGTCCAAGAAGTGGACATTCTACATAACAACTGGCTTGGCCTTTTCAATGGGCCCTGTTCTAGATTTAAAGGAGCTAAGAAAAGAGACATAATAATCAAATGTAATACATGGTCCTTGATTGGTACAAGCTTGAAGGTACAACTGGGAAATTTTGGCATGCAACTGGGAAAGTGTGAATATGAAAACTGAAGTAGATGATGTTAAGGAGTTACCGCTGATTTTGTTGGTTGTTAATTTTATTAGGTATGGTTATTTGAAGGAAATGCCCCTTATCATTTAGAAATGCATAACAAAGTAGTCAAGGGAAAAATAGCCTAATATCTGTGTTTTACTTTGGAAATTGTGTGTGTGTGTGTGTGTGTGTGTGTGTGTGCGCGCGTGCATGTGCGTATACATATGAACTAAAATGTAGTGAAATGTTATTGTTATTTAAATCCAGGTGATATACATATGGGTGTTGATTACACTATTCTCTCTACTTTCTGTATTTAATAAAAAGTGAAACAGATAGATATATGGATAGGTAGATAAAATTATACCTATATTACAATGTTGTGAAGGTGAGAGACAAGGTGTGGAAAAGACCTAATTTGCATTATCATTAAGTAAATGAGTACTCTCCTTCAAAACAATTTTCTTCCGGTCAGTGCATCAAACCTCACTCAAATCCAGAATCTCATTGCATTCAGCAACCATGTATTAGCAAAGCTTGGTCAGAAGTCTCTGGCATCCCTTGGAGGGTAATATGGATGTGAGCTGGCAGACTGGCTGTGTCATAAACATGTTTGGTGGAATAAACTTTTAAAATTTCTGGTCTGTTCACTACTGGGCACAGAAATACTGCAATCCTTTTCCTACTTAAAAACCAAACTCAAATAATATATTCATGTTTGGATTTGTTAAAAAATGGAAAGGTCTGGGGCTTCCCTGGTGGCGCAGTGGTTGGGAGTCCGCCTGCCGATGCGGGGGACGTGGGTTCGTGCCCCGGTCCGGGAGGATCCCACATGCCGCCGAGCGGCTGGGCCCGTGAGCCATGGTCGCTGGGCCTGCGCGTCCGGAGCCCGTGCTCCGCGACGGGAGAGGCCGCAGCAGTGAGAGGCCCGTGTACCGCAAAAAAAAAAAAAAAAAAAAGGAAAGGTCTTTGCTGAGCTGGAAACACGATCTTCACACACAAAGTTTGATACTTGCCCTAACATAGTTCTGAAACTCACATTCATAAAGGAGTTTTACTGGACTCCTAGTCACAAGCCATTTTCCGGACTTCCTCTGTTTCCCCCAGGTCTGCCCTAGATACAAAGAAGGAGTGAAGTGTCTCTGACACCTGGGAGAGTGGGAAAAGCACTATACTAGGATGAAGTCAGGAGACATCAGCTTGTGGTGTAATGTGGGTGCATCATACACACACGTATCTGAGTCTGATCTTTCTGCCCTGACAATTATAGATAGCAGTCCCTTTCACCCTTAAAAGTGTCCTGGTTTAATGATAAATCAATTTGTCCTCCCCAATATACAGCATGTTTCTCTCCTGGGTTCTTCTGTGAACTGACTCTTGACTCATCCCCCGTCAATCCCTGTCCTGCGCCCATTTCTGCACTGCCACCTCCACCTTGCAGTCTTCCAGCTGTGTCAATCTGCTTGAAGGTGCATCAGTGAACTATTGTGTCTCTCACCTCCATAGTTGTATTTGATAACCCATCTGCCTAGGGTGTTCTCACATCCTTCCCACTTCTCTCTGCCTAGCTAACTCCTTTCCTTCCCAGAGGCTTAAGTCATCTGCTCCAGGAAACTTTCCTAGAGAACATAGAGGGAAGTTGGGTCTTTCCTCCTCTGGGTTTTAGAAAATCTAAGGAAGCTCTCATTCTCAGGGTGGTACAAGTGCTAACTCTGCAAGTCACATGACTCTGACAGTGAGTGCCTCCTTAAATTTTACACCATAGGCACCTCAGTTGCCTTACCCCATCCTGGCCCTGGTTTCAACATCTTCTATATTCCACCATCATGACTGCACTGTAGAATGATTTTGGTCTCTCTTTCTGATCGTGAACTCCTTTAGCTGAGGGACCATGTCTTTTTCATTACTACAACCTCAATCCTTAGAAGTGTGCCCGGCATGCAGGAAGTGTTTATAAATGATGGTTGAACTAGGAGAATGATGGAATAAGGTAAATGGTGTTGGAGACACACCTGGTATTAGAGACTTATTAAACTATCAGGTACCAAATGGCATCTGCTGGAGAGCTAGGAGAGGATTCAGAGATGGAAAAATTGGATAAAATATAAAATTCGTCATCTGAAATATACCTAGTAACCAGATACTGATGAGCTGCTTAACAATACTACCTGCCCTCTAGAGAAACCCGAGAAACATTGCCTAGGCACACGACCTAAAACATCAGCAAAGCTTTGAGCAGGGTGGAATCAGATCGCCCACTAATGCAGGTTTCCTCCAAATAGGGAACCCCCCCTTAATCTCCTCCATCCTTCTTCATGCTTCCTATATGATGTGTCCATGGTATCAGTTTGGAAGGAATGTCATGGGCTGGACTTTAGGAAGCCTTTCTCACGTGCCCATCATCGTACTATGCCCTTCACAAAGATTATAGTCTTTAATCATCTCAACAATGTCATGAAGCAAGAGTTCATGTCCGTGGTCTATGATGAGGAAAGTCAGAGATGTTATGTAACTTGCCTAAAGCCACACAGCTGGAGATGAATGAAAAAGAGTACCTCCAATGCTCAGGGCAATTAAAACTTGATTATGCTGATTATAGCCCTATTCCCCAAAAAGCTGTCACAGACTAGAAATAAAAATCGACTCATGCAAGTATTTGAGCACCTGCTCTGTGCTCTACTGTGGGTGTAAAGTGCATGCAGTAAAACTTTGTTGGGGTGGGGTGGAGAGAGAGGAAAGATAGATACTAAATGATTCATGGGTGGGTTTAGAAGAGCAAGCATATTCTCTTATAAAATATTCTTCAGGGGAGAATGCATAAAAATGGAAGTACCATGTTTGCAATAATGCCAAAAGCCGTAAGACTGAAGAACCCCAGCAATAACAGAACTGTCTCCTTCAACTTTCCAAAAGACAAACACCTCTCCTGTGTCTTGTGCCTGTAACTCACCATAGGTAGGTCTTTGTGTGCGGAGTAAGGCAGAGGGTGAGATGATTGTGCAGATAATTTTCTGGAGAAGTAGCTGGCAGTTGTTTTCCGGTGCATTTTCTTTTGGAGAAGTTGCATACTTTTGGGAGTAAGGAGCTCAGATCTCAACTTTATTCTAATATGTGTAAACGGAGTCTCAGCCTTCACCTGGCAGACCCACTGAGGTTTGACGTGGAGCCCCCCCATTTCGCCTGTTTGATTTATTTCTTTCCTGGACAAACTCCTATTGTGTAGAGGCCCTGTGAAAACTTCAAAAAGGCCACTAAGGCCGAAATGTTTCTCAGTTCATTTTCACATTACTCACTCATCATTTCCAGAAGCCAGTGATAGGAGAGCTCAAGTGATTTCAGTCAAGTTTTCCCAACTGAAGCCCCACTTTCTGTGACAGAGTTACAAATGCTTTTAGCTCCATTTTGCATACATTCTAGAGAACTTCGTGGCAGAGTCTGTGAAGTGTGTTTTCATATTCTTTGGATTTCGTCTTTGTAGCACGGCCTCATGGAAAAACATCGCATTCCAAGTGTGACTGGGAAGTTTCATTCACCACAGCAGTTGCCAATAACATGTGGGGAGTTTATTGCCCCTCCAGCGAGCTCATCAAATCCAAACAAAATGTGTGCACTGTAATTTTAGCTGATTCATTTCCATAAGATGCAAGTTAATGCTATTTACTAGATACCCAAAGACCAATTTAAGAGTCTAAACTATGGTGGAATTAAATATACAATAGTTTTTGACTCAATATATATCATTAGAGTCTTAGCAGGAAACAAATGGCATGCTCAAAAGGGTTTCGCTGAATATAGTTTCGTGAAGAGGGCATGGGCATGCTTAGGGAATGGACAAGGAGTGGTGAAGTACTCGGGAATTGTCAACACCAGGAAATCTTGCTGCCTCAGGCAGAAGGGGTGACAGGTAGGGGTTAGAGGCTGGAGCCCTGGAAGTACTCTGGAGGGCCCAACAGGACTTGTAGCTGTAGGAATGCAGCATGGCTCAGTACAGCAAGGCTGGGTGGAAAGAGGAGAATAAATTCCCCAACCTCTCTCCTTGTATCCTCTAATCGCTTGCTGATGCTGCCCATTGGCCAAGCCCGGCCAGAAGCCAGAGAGCAAGGGAGACTGCGAATACTCATCATTGAGGTCAGTCTCCTGGGGGTTCATGACAGACAGAGAAGGGAAGAAATTGTCTTGGGGTATCCCATACCAACCGACTTCAGATTTTACTCTGACAGAGTGGCATAACAGAATGAACATAGGTTTAGATGTCAGAAAGATCTGGATTCAAATTCTACCTACTAATGATCAGATATTGCGGTCTTTTCTGGAGAAAACTTGTTGGACCACCTCAGGAGAGTTTCAACTTACCTTCTCTGAGTTTCTGTTTCTTAATCCAATAAAATGGAAATAACGATAACTATTTACCTACCTACCTAACTGAGGTATTGTGAATGTTGAATAAGTTGCCTCAGTAAAGGAGCCTGACACGATGCTTGACACATGGAATGTATTTGGTATTTACTGATTTCTCCAGTTAGCCTTCTATCAGTTATCCCTTATATGGTGAGATGTCTACCTTGTGGAGGTTGGAGAACCAGTCTGACTGTCTTTCTCTTACTGAGTTATTGCTGGAAGTCCCCTCTTGACTCATAGCTGGAGCAATGAATGGGACTGTGTTTTTCCTGGGAACTTGTTTATTGGGGTCCCCCTGTGGGGAGAGAATCCACCATTTGGATGGTGTCACTTCTCTGAAGAAAACCTATTGGGACATCTTCACGTGAATTCCAGTTTTATCTCTCTGTAGGGACACTGGTTCTTAGGGAACAGTTCCCTGCAATGATATACAAGACTTCACTATTTCTTCAGCAAGTTTAATTCCCCATTCATAAACTGAGGTTCAAGAAGTTTGTCTTTCCTCCTGGTATGCATTCGCTGTTGACAAGGCATCAGCTGCTTTTCCAAGAACTTGACCAATTCAGTTCCTGACAGTCAGGGCTATTTCTGTCTTACCTGAAGCTACTAGGGAGCTCTTGGTTTATTGTTGTTTGTTGTTGTTAATGTTTGCTAATTTTGGAAAATGTGGGAATAATTGGTTAGTTGTGAATTTTGACTGTACCCTTGGAAACAGTACTGGGGGTTAAAAAACAAAGGGCCACAAGAGTCACTCATTTGATTTCATTGGTTTAAACTAGCATTTTCCACTGGGCATAATCCCTAATTCCCATAACCATCCTGTACAGTAGTGTCTTATTTTCAGTTGAGGAAACTGAGGCTCAGATAGATGGGGTGACATGTCCAGCTGGTAAGAGGTAAAGCTGGGCTAGAGATCATAGCTCTACATGAATCAAAGCACAGGACTTCGTCTATCTCTAAGATGGTTACAGAGAGTCAACTGCAATATTTTCATTCTGCTCTGGCCTTTTAAAAATAAAAATCGCAAGACTGTGAGTTTCCTCATGACAAGGGGTAAGTCTTATTCATCTCTTTCTTTTCACTGATGACCACTGCCCCTGCCATAGAGTGGGTGCCTGATTAATGTTTGTTGAATGAAAAAATGAATGACTGAATGAACCATGCATACAAAGATATTTTTGTCTCTGTCGCATTTTTCTAATGCATATTTATATTTCATTTGACAGTGTTTGCAAATTGCATAATATTCCCCATCAGCATAACTTGCAGTGTGGAAATGTTTCCATATGCTAGATGTTTCCCCTCATTTGACTGAGGGAGAAGAAAGACTAAGAAAAACATCACATAGTGGCTAAGCATGCATATAAACACAAGTTATAGCATGTACTGTTCATGAATGGTGTAGTTTAGAAGGGTGATTCTGCAAAAATATTGAAGTAGACATTCAATTTGGGTCGGTATTGGTTGGGAAAATGTTCTTGTGCAGCTAAATATAGTTTTATATTAATTCACTATGTTGTAGGAGGTATAGGGTAGGGAAAAAGAGCATGGGTCCTGGGACAACTGCTTGTATTCAAATCCAGGCTCTACTACTTAATAGCTATGTGATTGGGGCAACTTATTCAGTCTGTCTGTGTCTTAGTTTAACCCCTTTGTAAAATGGGAATAAGAATTCCATCTCCCTCATGAGAAGGTTGAACAAGCTAAATAAGTTAATACGGGAAGGGTTCCTAAAACTGTGCCTAATGGCAAGGCTCAAAAAATGTTATTGTCCCCAAGCCCCATGGAGTCTAGTTCAGAAAAGTCATATCTTTTTCACCTCTCCGTCCCCATTATCTCTTCCTTATTTCAGGAGCTCGAGTCTTGCCTCTCTTTCTTTACCTTCCAGCTCACCCTTCACATGAGGCCTAGAGTGAATCCTTGAAGACTCACATTAAACCAGACCCTTCACCTTCTTCAAGCAATGCCGTTATTCCCTATCAACTTCACAACCAAGTACAATCCCTTAGCATGATGTTCAAGGTCCTTCATAAACTCGTTCCTTTTTCCTCCCCTGGCCTCATCTCTCATCATTTCCACATGCATGCTGTACTACAAATACCAACAAATGCCCAAAGTGGAAAAAGTTATATTGGCTTGATGAATAAGTAAAAGTAAGAGGAGTGAGCAGCTAATTTTGCTCATGGGCTCACAGAAAGCTTCAATGAAGAGATACTTACATTGTATCTTGAAGAATAAGTTGATAGTGGCCAAGCAAGGTAGGGTGAATGTGACTGGGTGGATCACGTAGACTGAGAGAAGGATTTGTGCACTAGAACAGAAAAACAAGTATATTCATGGAATGAGAACTTGTCTAATTCTGAGTGGAATGAATTAGGGGGTAATTAAATGTGGGAGTAAGGGAGAGGGGAGCATCACAAAGGGCCCCTAAGTCTGGCATGAATGCCTGGATGGAATAGTGATGTTGTTAATGGAGATGAGGAATATACAGGAGAAGGTGTGTGGTGTGTGTTTGTGTGTGTGTATGTGTGTTTTGAATTGGGAATAATAGGTATCAGTTTTGTACACAACTGTACAAAAACCACCTGAGAGTATCCAGTTTTAATCTCCTGATCTCGTCCTCAATCCCAATCCCCGGACCTGTTTCCCAGCAAATTTCCTTATCTTAGAAAATGGCAACTCTGTTCTTTAATCTTCCATGATTCCTCTCTCTTAAATCCTATTTTTGATTCTTCAGCAAATTCTGCTGGCTTTTTCTTCAATGTATATACAGTATATGAGCATTTCTCACCATCTTCAAGGCTACCATCAAAGCCACCATCATCTTTCACAAGATTATTGAAAGAGTCCCTAAATGCCTCCCTGCTTTTCACCTTGCCCTCCTTCAGCCTATTCTCAACTCAGCAGCCAGAGTGGTCCTCTTAAAAAGAAATAAGAGGGCTTCCCTGGTGGCGCAGTGGTTGAGAGTCTGCCTGCTGGTGCAGGGGACGCGGGTTCGTGCCCTGGTCTGGGAAGATCCCACATGCTGCGGAGCAGCTGGGCCCGTGAGCCATGGCCGCTGAGCCTGCGCGTCCGGAGCCTGTGCTCCGCAACGGGAGAGACCACAACAGGGAGAGGCCCGTGTAAAAAAAAAAAAAAGAAATAAGATCATAACTCCTCTGTTCATAGCTTCTCAAAGACATCTCCATCTTAGAGTAAAATCCCGAAGTATTTGCAGGGGTGGTTTGCATGACTGAACCTTCCCAACCCCTGGGCCCACTGTTACTCAGACTTCCTCTTCTCCTACTTCAGCCCTCTCTGGCAACACACTACCACATTGGTTTCCTTAGTGTTCCTCAGACATGCTTGATGTGCTTCCACTTATGAGACTTTCCAATGACTGTTCTCCTGCCTAGAATGGCTTCCTCAGATGCCCATCTAATCAACTCCCTCACCTCCTTCAGGTCTTCACTCCAGTGTAATCTACTCAGTGAGGCCTCCTCCGGTTACCTTATATCAATTGGCTGCTCCCTCTTACCTATGATCTCCCAGTCCCTCCCCTACTTCTCTGAATTATTTGCTTTAGCGTGTAGCACCATCTATCGTACTCTATACTTTACCTTTAGATTTTATCTATGGTTTGTCTTCCTACCACTCTCTTGCATCTGTAATATATGTTCCACGATGGCACTGATTTTTTATTGTTCTCCTCTGTGTTCCCTGTATGTAGAATAGTGCCACAGTTGCTCAGTAGATTTTTGTTGAATGGAAGAATAAATCCACATTGGGACTATAGCCGTGTGTTGTTGCAAAAATCTGGTACTCAGGAGGCAGATTGGGGTTAAAGATAGATTTGGCAATTCTTAGCAATAAGGTGACAGCTATGGGGGAGTAGCTAAGACAGGGCAAGGAAAAGATATTTAGTGATATTTTTTAAAAGACCAACATAAAAACTGGGAAAAAAATAATAATTAAAGACTGTACAAATTAAATGTCAGAGTTGAGAGCAATGGCTTTGTGATTACAGACGAGTTAAAATCTTCGTTCCACCAATTATGAGCTTTATGACAAGTTTGGGCAAGTGACTGGATGATTCTTGGCCTCCATAGTTTCCAGAGTAATTGAAAAAAAAGAGATCTCCACTTCAGAGGGCTAAGAGAATTGACCAATAAAATGCATAGAAGTCAGTTAGCAGAAGAACAAAGAATATATAGGTTGTTGTTGTTGTTGATACTAACACCATTATTACGATCAAAATCCAGCAAAGAATTCTGAAAAATAGAAGAAGTAGGAGAGCATAATGGAAGGTAAGTAAGGAGAAGTCGTCAAGAACGAGGGCAATAAATCAGTAGATGTTGCTCTGTGGTCAAGGCTAGATAACCTAAGGAGTATATAAGGTCCTGGGGTAGAGCTATTTGAGAGGACAGTTTCACTGGAATACAAAAGTCATAATCCCATATTTTAAAATGAGCTAATGTTTTGTGGAAAATAACAATAATTGTCCTAGGAAAAAAATCAAATAAAAACAAAACAAAACAACATTAGACCCTCAATTGTGTCCAGCTGACAAATGTGGGAACATGGTGACCCAAAAATTTGCTTCTCTCTGGTCTTTGGGAGATTTACTTCCTCACTAGTCAGCAGTAGTTTGCTAGTTTTATGAGGTTAAGCTATTGTGCAATACTATTTAGCTGGCTCTGTGGGTGTTTAGTTACAGATGCCTGCCATCTTGGTTTATTGTCTGTCAAATTATAATTATTAAGGATGGAGTTAATTGTCATTTCAGCCATCTGGTAGTTACCCACTGTGCTTTCATGTGGTGATGAATCTGTCCTTTAGATCAAAATTCCACGTTCACTTCCATTCATGTCTTGTTCAAAATAAATGGTTAGTGGAAATTATCAATACTTTTTAGTGTAATTTGTGGGCCTTCAAGTAAAAGAATTGCTGATTGTTGTAAATGTTTCTGAGTAGTAGGACTGGTATAACAAGAATCCAGTGATGTGAGTTATAGTAATTGAAATTAAAATAATGAGGCATGCTCTTTCAAAGGTTGGTCTAATCAAAAAATTTAACAATCTTCCCAGTATACTCCATGGTGCATTGCTTATAATGATGGTTTATAACCCTGATTATTTCTTTGCCCTATTTTTTATCAAAACCACTTTATCCTTATACCCTCCTGAACTTTTAGGACAGAATGCAACAGAGTCAGTGAAGTTACCCTTGTCTTAGCAGAGCCTCAATTACTTTGATTCAGGACTATGAATGGGATTGTCTGCTTGGTCCCTTTTTAGGATAGAACCAATGGGGACAAAGAGGAGGGGACATACATATGTCATAGGAGCTACACCCTTCCTCCCATTTTTGGTGTCTGGTCCCTTGTTTGTGTGCTTTTCCTTTTTTGGTTTTTCCCAGTGGGTGTATTTTCACACATAATTTGCTAAATTAGTCAGGAGGGGATTAAGCAGAAGCTTCCCTAGAAAGCACAGCCTTGGAACACTACCGTGGTCTCACCATCTCTTTCCTCTCAGGAAACCCATCAAGCAAGCATTCCGCATCCAGCTTCTTCTAGCTTTTATACTAGGGGCATAGAGGGAAGAAGCCTATTATCCCTGGCTCCTCAATATTTCCATGTAAAGTCACTTTCTAATTGACAGCTGCCATATTAGAGTCCTTGGTACTTGTTCTGCAGTGAGACTCAGCCTGGGCTGATTTCTGCTAACACCCGCTCCCAGCTAGAGAGCCATGTATCCACTGGGCCAGAGAAAATGTGTGAGGAACATCTATTTTCCTTCACTTTGTAGGATTATGAACCAGTTAGTTGAGGAAGGAAAGCTCAAGAGCTAGAGGTGGGTATCTAGGGTATCTACAGTTTGTCACCAGGCTCAAGCATTTCCTGAGCCCTCCTCAAAGATGCTGACCTGGGGACTTCCCTGGTGGTGCAGTGGTTGAGAGTCCGCCTGCTGAGGCAGGGGACATGGGTTCGTGCCCCAGTCCAGGAAGATCCCACACGCCGCGGAGCGGCTAGGCCTGTGAGCCATGGCCGCTGAGCCTGTGCATCTGGAGCCTATGCTCCGCAACAGGAGAAGCCACAACAGTGAGAGGCCCGCGTACCGCAAAAAAAAAAAAAAAAAAGATGCTGACCTGCCATATAGGATTTGCAATTCTTTGTGGTTAAGTATGCTGACATGCTTCCCTGGCTCTCCCTTCCTCAGTTACTCCATGAGGCCACAGCAAATACCTCTTCTTACCTATGAGATCTCTTTATCTCTAGTACCTGTCCCTTTTAGTCTACCCTCCATATTGCTGCCTGAGAGAGTTCTCAAAATCCTTTCGGTGCTTCTTCTAAGAGTCCAAAATGTTCACCATGACATTCAGTGGCCTTTATCATCCTCTACCTATGCCTTCAATCTAATGTTTCTGTACTCTCCCTTGTTGGATGATATTTCAAGGCCTTTACATTGAAGGTTCCAGCTGGCTGCTGTGTCCTCTCCCTTTTCATGTCATTCATCTGGAGTATTCCTTATTATTCTTCACCACTCACAAATCAGCAGTCACCTCCTCAGTGGAGTCTTCTATGGTCATCCCCACTCCCCTGGCAATTAATTCTTTCCCTAACTTACATTTCTTTCTACTATTGCTACATCATTTTTTTTCTTGTCTGTCTGTCTACCTTCTGGGATCCTCAAGAGCAGGATCTAGCATTTCTGTCATCATAGAGCAGGAGCTAAATGATAGTTGAATACATTTTTGTTCAAGTCATTGTACATCTCCCATTCTGTAGCCCAGTGCTGAATATGCAGGGGATACTAGATATATAGTTGCTGATGGATACTTATTAAACATAGCTAAACTCTTGGCTAATGTTCTTGGTACCAGTGTTAGAGTAGATAAGTGTTTTTATGGAAAAATAAGAACTGGCTTCACGGAGAAGAAGTTGACCCTTTATCCAAGACATACATGACAGCTGCTGATTGGAATAAGGGACAGATAATCATATCCAAATGGAAAGAAAAGAAGGCTTTGGTTTGGGTTAAGAGAAAACATTCTTTACTAAATGTTAAGGAAATGGGATATGCATTTCTTTTTTATGGTCAGTGTATATTTTTCTTTTATATGAGAAATTTCTGTGGAACTCAAAAGATGTTCTTTTTCTTCCTTCCCTCCCTCCCTCCCCTTCCTTGCCTCCCTTCCTCCCTCCCTCCCTCCCTCCCTCTTTCCTTCTCTGAAAAGATAGGCAATCTTGGGCAAACACAGGGAACTGCTAACTTCTGTAGAGAAAAAATGGAAAGTCTGTTTTCACATCAATACAGTCCTTCTGATGACAGGTTAGGCCATCTCATCCTCAACCCAAGATTAGACTGAGGTATACATTTCTGAGAAACTCTTTTCTTAACCCATGTCAACCTGAGGGTCATTGGCTTTATTGCTCCAGCATGGAGATGGTTCCATGAATTTCTGGGGAATTATCTTTCTCGATTGAAATTGAACAAGGAGTGTGTTTTCTGAAATCAAAAAAGCTTCACATGAAACTTGAACTGTTCTGCTTCTGTTTTGTTCTATTGTGATATCATCAGGAACTTTTTGAGACAAAGTAGACAGTTAAGTTTGAAACTTGTACTAATAGAGCAGATGACTCCTCAAAGCCCTGTCATTCTCTAGGAACCATTAATTACCATCATGATAGTTTATCTGTATAGATCTATTATCTTCATATCAGAAAAGTACTGCTCAGTTTTTGCTTCACAGTCTCATGAGAGTAGTTGCAGTCTTTATACCTCTTGCAGGAGTCAGTTGAGTGAGAAGAGTTTAATGACAGGTGCAGGGACAGAAATGTGCTGGTCGGCTGTAGATTCTCCCTTTGTCTTGCTGATATTGAACCCTGTACTTGAGTGCAGAGCCTCTTCTTTATCCTGTCTGTTACAGTGTTGACACAGAAGTTAAAAAGAGAAGGGATGACTAGAACAGAAGGGCATGCTTAAATTTCTCAGCAGAAAACAAACTGTACCTATCATGTTTCTTTTCCTTAAAGCAATGGGTCCTAAAAGCTTGAGGAAGCAACATTACTACACCTGGTAGGAACACTTTACTTTTCATTTTGGCCAAGTGGTGGTGGGAAGAACACTGATTGGAGAACCAGTGGACCTGGGGTCCAGTTCTTATTTGGCACTGACTGGTCATATCATCCTGGATAAGTCACTTTTTTTCTCTAGCTTCAATTTCCCTCCTTGATATGACAAGGTGATCACTAAGGCTTCTCCCAGGTGTGAATTCTCTGAGAAGTTGCAAGCTGCAGGAGAATGGGTGAATCACTTGGTGAACCTCTAAGTCCCGTGCACACACACCCAGTGGAGTGTCTGCCTGGAAGTCTCTCATCATCACTATTGCAATCTACTGTATAATTGTTTGTACCCATTGAATTAGTAATTCCACTGCTGGGAGTTTATTATGAAGAAATAAACTCCTTGGGAAGGAGAGAAGAATTACATTAACAAAAAGGAAGTTGTCTGTTGTATAATTCAAATTTTGATTTAAACTCAATGTCCAACAGTAGGAGGACGAAGCAGGAAAGTTGGGCTGTTTCAAAGTCCTGAGGATTATGTGGAGAAGTGCTTTTAATAACACAAGAAAGCTAAATGTATTTGTCCTGTGGATTTCAAATATGTATATGAACTAGAGAAATGTAAGAGGAGTGAATATCTGTGGTCTACCCTCTGTGGGTCGGGTGCTATACTAGGCCTTTGGTTATGTTAATTGTCTCACTTATTCTTTTGATCAACTGTGAGGATAGGTACTATCATTACAGATTTACAGATTAGGAACCTAAGGCTCAGAAAATGACAGTCACTCACCAGATCACCACTGCTGCTGATGGGTTAGCATTCAAGATTCAAACCTAGGTACAATGATTTTCATTATTCATGGTAGTTATGGTCTATAAAATCTCTGTGAATTGAATTAGTAAATACTGAACCATTGTTCCTAGGGGAAATACAGGGTTAGGTTCCTGTAAGCCTCTGGTCACAACATTTTCATCAACTGATCAATACATAACCTTGTTTTATGTGTATTTCTGTTTAAGGACACCTTATTTAATAAGTATTGTTGATTCACTAACATTGAAGTCACAGTCAGTAGCTCTATAACTCACACCTGGATGAAGCTTATCACATGCATTTTCTTGGTAAGGCACACCACAGTCTTCTTACATTTAGGAACGCTAGATAGCCCTTAAGCACTATGCTTGGGGGGCATTTTAAACAACAAAATCACCCACAAAGTGCACTAAGAATGAGAAACATGGCACCAAATAGACCGCAAATAAAACAGTTGTTTACAGTATGAGAGCTGAAATAAGAAGGCAGACCATCACTTTGCTCAACCCTAGCTGGGAATAGGTACATCAGGCAACTCAGAATTTTCACTGCTCTGCACATGTCTGTGAATTACCATGAAATTGCCATGTGTATTGTTTGGGGGGTTACAAATAAATTTTAGGAAGTAGGTAAATTCACAAACATGGAATCCACGAACAATGACGATCTGCTGTACATTCATTTATTTGGTAAATATATATAGTGTATCTATCACGTGCCAGACCCTGTTCCAGGCACTGGGGATGTAGAAGTGAAAAAAACAAAGCCCCCATGTTCATGGATCTAACATTCTGGGAAAGGGTTAAATGCAAGTAAATACATCATGGTCAGATGGTGACTATGGCGACAGATTAAGCTCAGAGGGGATTGGGGGGGATGGGTGGAGGGACTGCTCTTCATACAGGACAGTCAAGGGAAGCCTGGGAAATAACATCAGAATACTCAAAGGAATCAAGTCATAGGGACATGTGTGGGAAGAGCAATCCGGGAAGTGGGAGCATGAAGTGTAAAGGTGCTGAGCAGGAGACCAGTGTTGCTGGAGCCGCGATGAGAGAAGAGATCAGAGTGGGCTGAAAACTGATGCTGAACTCTCTTACTTGAAAACCTGGGCCCTTGGAAGGAACATGTTACAAAGACGCAGAGCAGCAGCACTGGGACCTTTCCTAAGTTGTCATAACGTTGGCAAAAGAAAACATCATTGTGCATTTTCTTCTGAGAAGGGCTCAGGCAAGAGCCAAAGAGAGGATCTTTGCAGAGGGATGCAGGCTTTGCCAAGCTCCCCCAGACTTCGGCTTCGTCTCAGGTTGGGTTGCCTGGCTTCGGGAAGTGACTTAAAATTAGCCTGGACTTGGGTGAGACTCTCTAGGAGATAACATGGCCCAGGGCTGCAATATCGAGGACAGTTTCATCAGCATTTGTAGTACATCCGAGGAGAGTCACAACAAACAAATCATCCCCAGGACAACAGGAGGAGTGAAAGCGGGACACAAGTCCGCACAGTGAGAATGAACTTGTGGAAAAACGCTGCTCATCCAATGCCAAGTTCTGCTCACAGCACTTGTAAGGATATCAGTACCATGACCCAAGCTGGAGCCAGCTGGAAAAGCCATCTGGAGTGAAAAGTCCTGAGACTCAACCCTCACTGCTGTCAGGGAAACTGAGGCCCAGAGAGGGACGGTGATGGGCTTCCAATCAAACATCAAGGGAGTGGCTGATCCTGGACTAGAATTTAGCCTTGTCACCAGACAGTCATTCTAGACAGTTAATACTAGAATTGAGGAGGAGAAGAAATTTGACAGAATCCCAAGTTTGCAGAAAAGCCATTGATTCTACCAGCTGCTGTGTTTGTGCCCATGCCAGCAGCAGCAGTCTCTACAATTCAGTTCAGTGAATTTTTTTTTTTTTTTTTTTTTTTTTCCTCATCCGGGTCATTCAGCATCTGGCTCTGGGAGTACCCGGTGGGAATTTATGTGGCTGTAGTAAGAATCAATCCCAACAGAAATGTTCTCAGTCAGCAAAGGTAATCACCGTAGATGGAAGGGAGTCAAGGGGAACTAAAATCCTATTCCATGTTCTTTAGATCTAACAGGAGTGAATCCCTTTGTAGCTTTTTTTTTTAACATCTTTATTGGAATATAATTGCTTTACAATGGTGTGTTAGTTTCTGCTTTATATCAAAGCCTTTGTAGCTTTTGTATGGAAGTCTGTGGTTTATAGCTCTCTGGTTACAGGTTTCTGCCAATCCTCTGTGAATCACTAAATCCCAAAAGTCGTTGAATGTGATTGGTCAGGGACAGTGATATGCTGGTAAACCAGCTCTCTAGAGGATGGGGAAGAGAAGCCCTGAACTGCTGTGTTTGCCCATATCTGTGGCGTAAATACTGTCACCACGGTGGATTTCAAGCTATGAATGGTTTAAAAACGACCTCGCAGAATTCCTGAAGATTTAACGATCAGTTCTCATGAGCCTGTTCAAGCCATCTCCTGCAAGAAGCTTCCACAGCTCTCCAGAGCAAGTGGACGAGGGCAGCGAGTGGGGTGGGAGCAGGGGGCACTGGCTGGAGCTGTGGTTGATCCCGTTTAGTTCTGTGAGGTCAGATCTCACCTGAGAGGATTTGTCTAGTTTCAAATCCTAGATTGTAAGAGGGACACTGACAAATTGAAAATTGTTCAGGGGGGTGAGCAAGAAACAGTCTCATTTAGAAAAAATTACTGGGAGGGAAAGCTTTTGCTGGGATGAGATTCCAGAAGAAGAAAAACACAGGGTACACTGGTCATTGTTTCCAAACATCTGTGGGTCTGTAACTTCCTTGTCCTGGGCATGAGGGGAGGTGTCCAGAACTGGGAAGCTGATTCAGCTCCTAGTAAGGAATTCTTTTTTTTTTTTTTTTTTTTTTTTTTTTTGCTGTACGCGGGCCTCTCACTGTTGTGGCCTCTCCCGTTGCGGAGCACAGGATCCGGACGCGCAGGCTCAGCGGCCATGGCTCACGGGCCCAGCCACTCCGCGGCATGTGGGATCTTCCCAGACCGGGGCACGAACCCGTGTCCCCTGCATCGGCAGGCGGACTCTCAACCACTGCGCCACCAGGGAAGCCCCATCGTAAGAACTTTTTGATAAAGCTGCCCAAAGAAAGGCGGGGCTCCGGGGTACTCTAGGGAGCACTTCGACACCCGAAGTGTGAAAGAAGATGCGGCGCTGTGACAGTGGGGATTCCAGGGCCCCTTCGAGTCCCTGGGGGCTGATCCTGCCATGGAGTCCTCTTCCTTCTCCCCTTTAACTAGTTTCATCCTCTTACTTTTTTGTTCCTTTTTTTCTCCTTTTCTTCTCCCCTGGCTCACTTTCTTAGTTGCCTTTGGCTTATTTACCTGGCTTAGCCCCCTCCTGGGACAATGATCACTACATCTTTCTGAAGAGAGAAGACCAAGCCCCTGAGCTTTCTCCTGACCCCTTACATCCTAGGAAGAAAGTACAAGCCCTCCTTTTCCTCCCATTTTTCTTTGCTTTCTTCTCTCTCTTTCAACATTCTCAGCTCCACATTTGTGACTGAAGAAGGGCAAATAAACAAATTGAAACTGAAACTGTGCCCTGGCCATAAAGTGAGGACATCTGGGAGGCTTGCAAGGAAATTTACATGCTTGTTGGGTTTCAGGTTACATATTTTGTGTTGCTTGGTAACCAGCGCCACAGTTTCCTTTCATGCTTTATTCTCCCTATCCCTTGTTTATAGTGTAATTACCACTGTGACATCATAATCCCCCATTGAACAGCTGTCAGGGGGCCCCAACTGCTGAGTAAACAGGGCTTTACAATCTCTCCTCCCACAGGCTGGTTTACTAAATAGATCAATATTTGGTTTGTAGGCACAGGGATTAGGAGGTGGAAGTGTCTTTTGAAAAAGCCCTCTCTCTTCTCAGGGCCTCCAGTGCACCTGAGAATGCTGAAAGAAAAGCCAGGTTCAGGGACAAAAAGAAGAATCACGCAAGCTGCTTTCACCTGCCTGCGATTTCCCGAGGAGCAGCTTGTCTGTAAGAAGTGAGACCTATTTGAGAATTAGTGATGTCTTAGGTTCTTTATTCTAGTGCTTAGAGGATTCTACTTTCTTCCCTCTCTCTCTGCCTCCCCCTTAGCTCCCCTTTCTCTGCCCTCAATCCCATTTGATTTAATCTTTCTAAATGGATATTATGGCCTCAGGGACTAAAAGAATGACACGTGGATAAACAGGAACTAAGCACCCAAAGATCTCCCCCAACCCCCCACCATTCTCTCCACCCCATTCTTGGATTAGAAGCTCCACAAAGGAAACAACCTCTGAGGTTTCTTTGTCAAACTAGAGATTCATGGCTGAGAGTTTGGGAAAGGATAATTTATTGTAGATCTTTCCTCTCCTGGGTCAGGAGAGTTTGACTCAAACACACGTAGGAGCAAAGGACTTGGGATACTGGTCTGAGCATCAGGAGCTGTGAATTCTAATCCTGGTGCTGCTTGTAACTTGCTCTGTGACCTTGGACAAGTCCCTTGAGGATGCAACATTGAATTATGCTGTAAGGATCTCCAAGGCCTTTCCCAGGAGGCAAGGTGGAGTGTCGGACTTAGCCTGGCTCAAAAGCTGGTCCTAACACAAATCAGCTCCAAAGCTCCCCAAACCACAGGAAACTCCCTGGAGCTTCATTTGCTTAACTGTAAAGAAGGGGAGAGTTAACCCATCACTGTGAGGATTAAGTGAGATAATATCTCTGACACACCTAGCTGGAGGGGGGGATACTTGGTGGGTGTCTTTTTAAAGCTAACGTTGTATAATTCCTATAAAAACCAAAATGATGGTAAAGAAAGGCTTGGAGGTAAAAATTAAAAGGAAAGGGAAGAAAAAGAATAGTAATAGCCAACACTTGTGCAACCATTCACAGCATACAAAATCCCTTTCACACATGGTCCCAGGTAATACAACTTTGAAGAAGGGAAAAGCACCACATTTATTGATCTCTTAAGAGTGGGCCATTTTTTTTAGATGCTACATATAAGCGCTCTCATGTGATATTTGTCTCTGTCTGACTTACTTCACTCAGTATGACAATCTCTAGTTCCATCCATGCTGCTACAAATGGAAAAAAAAAAGGGGGGTACAAATGAACTTATCTACAAAACAGAAATAGAGTTACAGATGTAGAAAACAAATTTATGGTTACCAGGGTGTAAGGTGGGGGGAGGGATACATTGGAAGATTGGGACTGATATATACACACTACTATATATGAAATAGATAACTAATAAGGACCTGCTGTATAGCCCAGGGATTCAGGAAATGAATACTCTGTAATGGCTTATATGGGAAAATAATCTAAAAAAGAGTGGATATATGTATATGTATAGCTGATTCACTTTGCTATGTACCTGAAACCAACACAACATTGTAAATCAACTATACTCCAACAAAAATTAAAAAAAAAAAAAAAAAAGAAAGAAAGAGTGGTCCAGTCACTGTCCTGACTGTCCTGGCTTTTCATAAGCATTACCTCCCTTGATCTTCATAAAAATGGCAGGTTCTTATTTTCCCTATCTTGCAGATAACTGAGGTTCAGAGGAGTGAAACGATCTGTCCAAGGCTGCCCAGCTGATGAGTGTTGGACCCACTCTGATCCATCCAGTTCTAAACCTCTTGCTTTTCCCCCAATGCCATAGAAGTGTCCAAATCAACATGGAAAGGGAAGCAGCAAAACAACGAGGTGCTGAAAGTTAATGACCTAGGTGGAGGAAAAGAATAGTTACACAGCATCCAGTGCTTCCTTCACAGTTGTCATGTAACACCATAGTGCTCTGCTGTTCACTTATTCACAGATAATTACAGTCGGCATCTAAAAAATAAAACACTGTGACTGACGGCTGTCTCTTGGACTCCGGGTGACTTCTTTTTGACAGGCAGTTGTAAAAGGCCAATACGTCTGTAAGTGTCCCTTGAAGGCTGCACGTACCTAGGAGAAACTAGGCTATGGTGATGGTGGGGCAGTGGTCGACTTCAGACAATCTACAGAAACCTGGTTCCTGATTTTTCTGTACAAGGAATAGCACAGGTGTCCTGTAATTCCTCTAATCTCTCTGGCTGGTGGCTTTCTCTTTGAGAGACTGTATGGTTTCAATTCAGTTTCATATAGATCTGTGTGTAGATGTGTACAGTGATAACTTTCCCTGTGCTAAGTCTGTCCAAGATAACTAACCTGTTTCCAAGGTCTAATTTTGTAGGTGGGAATCTTGCCTTGCCCTGATTTCCAGACCCATGGGCAGGCGTGGCAGGCCGTAGCTGGGGGAGGCATCACGCCTGCCCCGACGCTCTGAGCAAGGCCTTCTCCTCTCTGCTATTAGGCAGAACACCTGTCCTGCTACAGGGGGTGCTGGGTTTTTTGCTGGCAGAGCTCAATCTCCCCGAAGGGGAAGCTTCTTAAGGCTTAAGTCTCCTTGAATTGATCAAAACTCATGTTTATTTGCCAGTAAGTCAAATGTACTGTCCAAGAATCTTTTCTTATATCAACCTCTGAGAATTACATCCTGAAAAAAAAAAAAGCTACATCCCTCCGGGGACTTCCCATGCCAGTGGTTCGCAACTGTAGCATGCATCAGAATCACCTGGAGGACCTGTTGAAACATAGACAGCTGGGCTGCACACCAGAGTTTCTGATTCAGTAGTTCTAAAGTGGGATCTGAGCCTTTGCATTTTTAACCAGTTCCCAGGAGATGCTGATGCTGCCGGTTTGGGGACCACACTTGGAGAGCCACTAGTCTAAACCGTTCCCTTCAGCTGCTTGAGTTCAGGGAGCCGCTGGTAGCTGATTTTTTTTAACTGTCTTTCACATAGTTCTTTCAGTTGTCCATTGTTCTGATCCTCTCTTCCATTAAAGAGTTCTGGGAGTAATAGCTCTCTGGGCCAGCAGACTTCCCTGGCTCTGCCTAGTGAATTCTGAATTGTATATCAAAATGGAACTCATGGCAGTGGCCTCTGTAGGGTTGTTCCTGAACAACCTACCCAAGCAGAGAAGGCTTTCCTTCTCTTTATTGAATCTTACAGCTGCCACTACAAACTTGCATTGCAGCCCTTGGCACATTCTAATGTGAGGACCTATTTGCAGGCTTCCCCTGCCCTCTAGACAATGAGACACTGAAGGCAGAGATCAGGAATGTCTCCACCTGAGGTTCCCTGAAGTACCAAGCATATGGGTCTCAACCCTAGCTACACCTTAGAATCACTTGAGGAACTTGCAATAAGTTCTGATGCTCTGGTTTTTTTTTTTTCAGACCAATTAAATCAGAAACTCTGGGGAACAGAGCTATGATTAAGGCCTCCATCCTCCAGATTTCCTGAAGAGAATGTTTTCAGCAGCTATAACTCCATGCTGACTTTGTGCTTTTGTAATCCAGTATCTTGTCTATGAGGCAGATGGAAAAGACGTTATGGCTCCCATTTTATAAGTGAGGAAAATGCTCTAAGAGAAGACCACTGATTGATTGTTTCAGTAAATAATCAGTCCATTGCTTCATTTATTCATTCATTCATTCAATAAATATTTTTGTAGGATCTACCATGTGCCTAGACACTGGTAAACAATTATAGGCGTTGCCTCTGCTCTCACGAAACTTTCAGTCTCGTGAGAGAGACAGACTGATCAATCACCCAAATAAATGTAAAACCTCATACCTGATAAATGCCATGAAGGAGGGTGTTTTACTCAAGGGAGTGGAACACAACTGATTTTGGAGTTTGTAATAGGGGAGGGCTTGACCAAGTCTAAGGGGCTAAGGATGGTTTCACTGGAAAAGGTCAGTTGACTGGAAAGGGGAGGGATGAGATGTTCTCTGGGCAAAGAGAAAAAGGCAGAGGGAATTATGGGAGGCAACCAGAACCTGGGCCTCCCTGAGCTGGGTTAACCGTGTGGTCTGGGCTTCCACCTGCACCTCAGCCTTTCTCTTCACCACTCAACTGGGGTAACAGGCAGGGCTCCAGGGAAGCGTAAGCTGTGTGTGTGTGTGTACACACACTATATGCATGTATATACAGACACTCACAAGCACACACTTACATAAACACATGTCACACACACACACACACACACACACACACACACAGAGTTCTTTTGCCTAGATCAGAGCAGGGCTTCCTACTTTGAGCTATCCCTATATGTTGATACTCAAGGCACTCTTTCTCCAGGAGGCTCGGAACAAGTGTTAAACGAAATTATTTTACTGGGCATCTACACTCTTCTGACATAATGGGTATCAACCTATCATAGCAGCATGGGAGAGGTATGGGAAACCCTGCAGCTGACAGAGGGAGCTGAGAATCATAGTGCCCAGAACCATGGGGTACACTCACACTCACCCAGTCTCAGCTAAGCTCTTCCTTTTTGTTGTTTTGGAGAGACCAGAGAAAGCACTGGGATTCCCTGTCGTTCTGTTCCGAGACTTTGGGTTTGCAGCTGCCATGGTTTATGGCACATCGACTTTTCCTTTTTAAAAAAACTCATTTTTAAATGGTGGGGAAAACCTAGCCTTTAAATATTGCTATCAGTAAGAGCCCATGGACTCGTAAACACTTGTTTCTTAAAAACAGGTGTTAGATAATGGGACAGGTGTTTCACTTGTGTTATCTCAGGACAGTCCCACAAAAAAAAAAAATTGTAGAAGAAAACTGAAGTTCAGAGAATTGAAATAACTACACCCAGGTCAAACACCTAGTAAATGAGATTCAAGTCCACCTGATTCTGAAGGTTATGGTATTTTCCAACATTAGCCATCCGTTGGGCCTCTGCATCTCTGTTTTCTCATCTGCAAAATGGGTAACATAATATTCATCCCTTTATATGCCTTGCAGGGATATGGAATAATAATTGTTATTATCAATAATAATAACTTCAGTTTGTGTAGTACTTCAGTCTCCAAAGCGCTTTTGTATCCTGAGTCCCGCTTGAGCAACAAAACAACCTTGTGACATAGGCATTATTATATCCATCTTCCAGCTGAGGAAGCTAAGGCTCATAGGTGATTTGCCTAAGGTCACAGCCCTAAAGAAGAGTAGCACTAGAAAATTGGTAGCAAGGTTAGCGCTTGGTCTACCTAACATCAGCTGCTTTTTAATTACCAAGACAGCTGTAACAGATTCAAGATTCCCCATGAGAAGGAAACATTCATGGTATAATCTTATGTAAGTTGTTATTATTATTGTTGCCATGCCATTGATTTGGTCGTTTTTGCCCTCAGCAGATTACCTTCTCTCTTCTGCTAGTCAAGCTTTCCCCTCCTTCATGTCTTGGTCCTTGAGACCACAGGGATCATTTTCAAAGCTGTTCATATGTTCACATGGCTCTTGGAAATTAGAGTCTGAACTTGGTCAGGTGCTTGGTGGCTGTTCAAAGGCTCTCTTCTCCCTTGAGTGAATTGGAGGAAGTTGGGGTCTTTAGGAATTTAATTAGCATCTTAGGTACGTGAATGGTAGCTTTACTCATTAAATTCACCTCTGATATAAATTGGCATGAGCGCAGGCACCTGGAAAAACTGGATTCCAGTTAGGTATGTTCTTGACCCTTGGGGCTGGCCAGATGGATTGGTGAAGACCATTAGGGAAAGTACAAAATAGTCACTCAGAAGAGAGGAATAAACTATTTACTGAATAAGAAAGAATTGCTCAGGGTCACAGTGGGTCACAAGTTATGCATCAGACACAGTGTGGAAAAGGTTTTTCCATTGATGGAGAATCTAACGTTCCTAAAGTTTATCTTAGCCATGGGAGTTCTTTTCTGGGATCCTTTGACTTAGAAAATATGAAACTTATACAGGATCTAGGAATGGGACAACAAAAATAATGAATGGTTTTAAAAGGGATATGTGAGGAAGAATTAAAGGAACTGGTATAGTTTAATTTAGGTTTGGCATAGAAGGAGGCCATACACTTGGTTATATTCTGGAAGAAGAATGCATGAGATGTCAGGGGTCTTCTAGGGCAGGATAAAAGCAGCAGAACAACCAGAGGAGTATCCTTCCCTCCCCCCATCTTCCTGCCAGCCTATAACATGGGAACTTCTATCCACTTAAAAGCATTGCTCTGCTTCCTGGCTCCTGTCACTGATTGGTGAGACAGTGGAAGTCTACTAAGGTGGACATTTCCCTTTTGGGTGGGATAAAACTACTCATGAATGGCCTTTGTCTCTTGGACTCTCTACACTCAATAAGGCAAGTAATAATGCTCCTTATAGCTGAAGCTGTCAGACCCAACTGGCCTCAGGTATGGTTCTCAAGATCTAAAATTTAGGGAAAAGGAATAGAAGCTCACATAGGCTTCTCATTTCACATTTTCCAATACTGGTTTTCTATCGCTAATACTGGTATTTAGACTCCTGCTTGGCTCCAGTGTTTCTTTCTTAGTAGATTCAGAACTCAAATGGGAGAGGTGTGATTAATTGGTCCCCTAAGCAACCCCAACAAAATTCTATAAGCAGAATTGTAGTTTAGTTTTGAAGAAATCACTCATTTCATGATTATGAGATACAGGTAGAAACAGATCATGCAGGAAAATAAGAACCTTGTTTGAGATGAAAACAGAAATGTTGAAAGGATTTTTAAATTCTTGACTGAGGATTAGACCCTCCCATGGCCCTTGAAGATTCTGTTATTTGACAGATAATTAAACTCAAAGAAGGTCCAGTGGAAAAATGTGTGTATATGTCTTGCTTCCAGGAAGGCTATGAGGAGCGAGTTTTCCTCATGTGGTGATAGAAATGTCTTGGATAGCCATGCGGTTCTAGCTTGAAGGAACCCTCAGTGCTAAAGCAATATGGAGGAACTCTCACTGGTCTGGAAATTGCATCTGTTGTCACTAATGTGAAAGTGATGAAAATCACTTGTAGAGAAACCCATTATAGAGACAGTTGGTTAATCAGCTTCTCAATCCCCATTATCTCACCCCTCCCCAGGCCTGAAATCCCAATCAGATTGGTTATCACACCCTGAGAATTTGAAGCCATTTGGCATCATACAGAAGGAAAGGAACAAGCATACCAGGCACTTACCTACATTACATTACTTAATCCTATGAGCGTGTGGATCTATTCCTGGCTTATAGAAGGCAAAACCAAAGCTTAGTATATGTAAATTGCTCAAGACTAAAGAATTTGTAAGTGGTAGAGACTGCTTTAAATCGAAATCTGATTCTGAATTCCATTCTCAAATATGCTGCCTCTGAAAGCCAAAAAGTCTTCTCCCTGCTTCTGCTTATTCTTTTCTCTTTACCTAAAATGTCATTCATTCATTCAATAAATATTTATAGAACACTCACTACGTGCCTGGGAATTGGTTCAGCTCTGGGAAAATAGATGAATAAGAACATGCTGCTATCTTCCAGAAGCATACCTGTCTCTCTAGGGAGAAGCAGGTATGGACAAGAAGAAATAAATATAATGTAATAAATTCTGTGCATGAAAGCTAGACAACATTCTTTGAAATCATAGGTAGTTAAACAGTAAACTCCATTAGCAGATGGGAAGACCGGTAGAAGGAGATGGAACAGGTGGTGAAGGGAGGATGTTTCAGAAGGCATTTTTGAAAATGTTTAACGTGGTATCTGGAAAATAGCACACAAAAAATTTACTTGCTAGTTTAAAAAAGTTAATCCAACAGTTATTTATTAAGAGGCCAAGTATCTTTATGCCAAGTATCATTTCAGGCATTAAGGATCAAGCAAGAATTGTAGTCCCTGGCCTCATAAAACTTACATTTTAGTGGGAGAGGCAGATACAAAATAATGAAAATCTCTGTAACATAAGATTATGTTTCAATCTCTGTAACATAGTGATTACTGTGATGATGAAAAATAAATCCAGCTCGGGAGATGGAGGGGGGAGAAGCTGGGATTTCAGGTAGTCTGGTCCTTTTAGGAAGTAGGATGGAGCCATGTGACTTTCTGAGAGGAGAGTGGCTTAGGCTGAGCAAAGAGAGCAAGGCTCTGAAGTCAGGTCATGCTACCTGATGTTGTAGGAATAGCACGAAGGCCAGTGTGACTGGACAGAGCAAAAGAAGGGAAGACTGATAATAGATGAGGTCAGACCAAGAAGTAGGGCTTTGTAGGCCGTGGGCAGGCTTGGGAAGCAACTGAATCAATTTACTTAATTACCATTTCGTATATAAACCTGTTACTGGATGTCTTATTCAGAATAAGAGGATATTATAGACTGGGTGGCTTATAAATAACAGAACTTTATTCCTCACAGTTCTGGAGGCTAGAGTCTGATATGAGGATGCCAACATGGTCAGGTGCTGGTGAGAGCTCTCTTCTGGGTTGCAGATGGCCATTTTCTTGCTATGTGCTCACACTGGCAGAGAGGGCAAGATAACTCTCTGGGGTCTCTTTTATAAGGGCACTAATCCCATTCATGAGAGTTCCACCCTCATGACCTTATCATCTCCCAGAGACCCCACCTCCTAATACCATTATATTAGGGGTTATGATTTCAATATATGGATTTGGGGTGGGAGGGACACAAACATTCAGTTCATAACACTGGTTACAAGGCTGTTCAACAGATATTTAAAATACAATTACTTCCACAGATCTAATGTAAAATAAAATACATTTTAAGCATGTATTTTACTGGGCTGACTCACCTCATGCTCAGTTTAATCAAAGCTGATATTCCTAATCTCTGGTTGATATTGCCTTTAGAGCCACTTAAAGGTAGGATGTCTATCATCTGAGGAATAGGAAAGTTATCTTTTAAAAGAAAATTTGAAGTTGAGGAAATATGCAACAAAAATTTCACAGGAACCATTTGGAAAACTTATCACATGGATCAAAACCAAAAACTGTCTTCATCTGATCATTTTAATTTGGTTCCTTTTACAGGTTCACTCAGAAAAACTGATAGCATTTTCACAGATATTCTGACCTTGAGGTTGGTTGTAGTAGTCTAGGCCTGAAGGAAATGCCAGGAACTGAAGGCCTTAGAGTCTGTCTTTCAAGTTCTCAAAGGTCTCTGTTCTAGCTGAGCCCACTTTTTCTTGTTCTGAAGCATTCATAGCTGGGCTTTCCCAGTGTGAACACAAACCGTGGAGGTGGCTATGAGGCCACTTGCAGATCCGAAGAGGCCTGATTTACAGCTCCCACAAAGGGGGTGGGCATCTAAGCCTGCCACCCACCATGAGAACTATGCATTGTTCCCCAGTCCTGGCTCTGCTCCCTGGCAATTCTTCAGCCCTGGACATCAAGAAGATCCTCAATTCCCTGCTGTTACTGAGAAGACAGAGCCAAGAGGGAGGAGTGGGAGAGGCTGAGTCAGTCCTTCGAGATCTATTAAAGCAATCCTTAGCAAAATAGGAATCTGGAGGAGGGGATGGAAGGGAAATCCCTATTGACTTCCCACTGTACTTACTCCCCTAAGGAGCTCCCATGTAACATTTATTTCCTTAAACTCAAACTTGGTGATAACAACCACCAAACTCCCACCTAGGTTCATGAGAACGTTTCTTCCTGAATTTGGAAGGTGATGAGTTTGGGGGATGTAGAAATTTTCCATAGGTCAGATTCCTTTCCTTTTGCTATTACTGAGGCTTTGGAGGGAGGAAGATGGGGCTCAGCAAATGAGTAGGTCTCTTGGGCCAAAAAGTGAGTTTAGACCTTCACTGGGAGGTTCCAGCATTAGTATTCCATCTTCTGAGGTACCTCTCCAGAGGACAGTGGGGTCATTCCCACAGCTTCAAAATGTCTTCCCCACTCACCGTGAACCTACCCAGTTCCCTGATGACTCTTAGGTGTGTCAACTCTTTCTTCCTGTCAGGAACGCCTCTTTTCTTTGCCTAGGAATAAGAATCCTGTTGACCTCAGGAGGCCTGCTTTCACCTCCACAGTCACCTTCAGTTTTCCCAGTGTGGCTCCCATACTTCATTAATACTCAGATTAAGCCCTACTATGTCCCTCACAACATCTCCTCACCCCACCAACACAGTTGAGGAAATTGAGGCTAGAAAGATGAAATGGCTTGTTTTAAGTCCCAGACCTACTCCTCCTGCCACTTGTTGTTTGGAAGGACTATTGAACAGAGGAAGGCCACAAACACTCATTCTTCTACAGTTGTTTTCCCATTAAACTCTTTGAGGGGCTTGCAGTGCAATAGCTTCCTCTAATTCACTTATGGATAAAAGACCCAGAGCACATGGCTTCCCTTACCCCGTAGTTATCCTTCTCAACGGACTCCACACTCCCTCACACTCCCCTTCCATGAAGAAACCCTTCAGCAACCACTGTGGAAATGGGCATTTAGAGCTCTAAAAACTGGTGTTGAGATGTTTCAACTGCAAAGGCAGCTTTTGGAAATTGATCTTGCTAGGTTATCTTAACTCTGGGTTTTCATTAAAGTTATTAGTTTAATTTTGGTCATGTAATCTTGGTAAGGATTTTAAGTGGCTTCTGATTAATTTTCTTAAAATCAGACAAATAGGGCTTCCCTGGTGGCGTAGTGGTTGAGAATCTGCCTGCCAATGCAGGGGACACGGGTTCGAGCCCTGGTCTGGGAAGATCCCACATGCCGCGGAGCAGCTAGGCCCGTGAGCCACAACTACTGAGCCTGCGCATCTGGAGCTTGTGCTCCGCAACGAGAGAGGCCGTGACAGTGAGAGGCCCGCGCACCACGATGAAGAGTGGCCCCCGCTCGCCCCAACTAGAGAAAGCCCTCGCATAGAGATGAAGACCCAACACAGCCAAAAATAAATAAATAAATTAATTAATTAATTAATTTTTAAAAAATCAGACAAATACACCACCCACCCACTCACACACACACACACACACACAGAGACACACACACACACTCTAAGGCACTCACACATCTCTTACTTATTCCCCATCCTAGACTCAATTTTATTTTTCAGTGCATGACCTTGTAACTAAGTACATTTTCTCTGAAGTGACAATTACAGTTATAGATGGCAGTGAACGGGAAGCTCAAAGAATGTTCCCCAGTGTTACTCAGAGGCCGTTTGCATTACCACTTAGAAATCTTGCTGAAGTTTCAAAATAATAAAGTGAAAATGCTTATAAAAGTGCCAAGAACACTTCTCTGAAGGTATAATTATTCAAAGAATTGGTATGTCACAGCAAGTGTTCAAGATATATCTCCTCTCTGCCTCTACTTCCACATCAAATTTGTAGAATCTTAGGTGTCTGTGTTACAACTGAGAAAGTATACACACTCATTTTACTGAACTTCCTCATTATACAAATAGGGTAGTCAGGTATTCAAGGAGGAAAATGACTTAACCAAGGTTACACAGGGAACTGGGTAAGTCCTTGGAACAGGGCCCCATGGACTCTTGATTCTCAGTCCAGATTGTCGTATTCCTCTATAGGATAAGCTGTTCCTACCCAACCTGAGGTTAGAGGTAGTTTTTCAGAAAGGTGTTTCCTAAACCCAATTATCTATATAGGGAAGGCCAGGCAATGGGACAAGTAGGTATAAACAAAGCTGTGCATATCTAGAGGCGAGAATACTTCAGCCTATTATATAGGAGCAATGGCTGAAGGAACAGGTGATGTTCAGAAGAGTGGGTCTGACCTTGAAGGCAGAGCCCATGCTTTATTTATTTTGGCTAATATGGTATTCAGACTAGTGCCTAGATAAAGGAACTAATATTTAATGAGCCCATATTATGCAACTGTTATCCCCATTTTAGCTGAGAAAACTGAGGCTCAGGGAAAACTGTGCCTTGCAGAAAATCACTTATCTAGGAAACAGTGGGGCTATAGCTCAAACCCATGTCTTGACTGCTCCAAAGCTGACGTTCCTTCCATCTTAGTCCAATGTGTTTATTGAACTAGGGCAGTGGGTAGAAACAATGGAGGTAGATTTCAGTTAGACTAACTCAAGAAAGTAACAACCCAGTTATCTAAAAATCAAGCTGACTGCATTGGATAGCGGCAAGCTCCCTGTTGCTGAAAATGCGCGAGAGGAGGCTGGTCACACCCATAACACGGGTGTTATGAAGGATCTGTGCATGGGAGGAGATGAATAGCCAGTTGGTGGGGGAACAGCTATTATTTCTGCAGCCCACAGGGCTTCCTTTTGGACTTGATATAAGCCAGCTTCCTGTATGGATGGGTTATTTGTAAATGTGTGTGGGATATGTATATGTGTGTGTGTGGTATGTGCAGTGGAACTTTCTCTGGTTTCCTTACAGGTCTCCATGCCTGTCCCTTCATTCCTCTACACATTGCTCTTGACACAGTGGCCAGGGTAAAATGGATTTCCCAGCATTCTCAATCCCCTTTGCCTTGCTCTATTCTTTTCCATAACATTTATCACTGTCTAGCCAAACTATCTAATTTACTCATTATGTTCATTATTTGTGTCTATTTCCCCTCTCCTCCCCCACCAAAAGATTTGAGCTCCACCAGGAAAGGGATGTTTATTTGTTTTGTTTACTGAAGTAACCAAGTACTTAGAACTATTGCTTGGCATATGATAGACATTCACTAAAAATATTTGCTGGATAAATGAATGGATGGATGATCCTGTAATTTTTTTTTTAAGGTTGAAGCCATCTGCAGAAAGGGACCTCTTATTTCTTGCTCCTGAATTCTTGACTGATGCCATCCTGCATTGACATCTAATAAGGATGTTTAAGGCACAAAAACATATTACGGGTGTAAATGTTGGGCCTTGAACCATGGCAGTGGCAGCAGAAATTCCAAAAAGAAAATAAAATAGAGATTTTGAGCTTCAATCCTGGGGACTTGAGCTATTTTACATAAGAATGAGACAGTATTCTGGGGCATAATAGATGCTACACTGGGAATCAAAAGACTTGACTCTAAGTCCTACAAGTCCCTTTTCACATCTGCACATGTCATTCATTCATTCATTGATTAATTCATCTATCCATCCATCCATCCACTACCTATCATCCATCCATCTATCCATCCATTCAACAAATATTTCTTAAGAAATTGCTATGCCTTAGGCATTACTTCAGGAGGTGGGAACATAGCAGTGAACATGATAGCAATAGTCCAGGTTTCCTAGAACTTGTAATCTAACAGCTGTGATAGAAAAGGAACATGAAAGCATGAAAATTATATAATTTGAATTAATAATAAATACTCTGAAGAAAATATAGCAAGGAAAGTAATAGACAGTGTTGAGTTGCATGATTTCAAAGTCCCCTTTTCATTCTGGCATTTGTAGACTCTATGAAGTTAACTCCTTCTTTAAAAAAAACCTAAAATCCACCAAAATAACACCAAATAGAATTCAGGAAACATTATACCTCAAAGCTCTCCAAGTACCTTTTAAAAAGTACTATTTCTTAACTAGAATTTAATAATTATGCTTTGACATTTTAAATCTTAGTTTCATTGAATCTAAACAGTAATCTTATGTAATTGTAGGTATGTAATGTAACTTAATTTTAAAACATTCTTGTTTTGACTCAATAAACACTTATTGGGCACCGACTATGTGGTAGGCAGTGTGCTAGGTGTTGGAGTTACAAAAAGAAATAATATATTGCCCTTCTTCTTAAGAGACTGAATACCTCCAGGGACATGTAAACAGATAGTTACAGGACACCAAGCCAAGTGGTAAGAGCTTTTAAGATAACGTTTGCATGAAGTCCTGAGAGAGCACAGAGGAGAAAGTGACTACCTCTGTCTGGGAGTGGGAGGGGGAAGTTGCAAAGAGGAGTTGACTTTTAAGCTGAGTCTTAGGGAATGAAGAGCTCTTGCATGCACTTACCATTTATCTATATTTGAACTGAATCAGGATGATGCAACGTGAACATGAATCACTCCATGAAGACTCTTGATATGGGAATAGGTTGACCTGGTTTGAAAAGAGTAGTGTGGTCATTTCGGCACTGACAAGCTACAACATGAGAGGGAAACTAGCAGTTCTGAAAACACACAAGGAGTGTGTGCTACTTACGTTGTTTAATAACAATTAAAAAAAGAAAACAGACACTCATAACAACTTTTAGGAAAAACTCACAAAGTTTAACATTTAACAGATGCCCTGTGATGCCCTCACTTTTTTTCACCTTCGGGAAAATTAAAAGAAATTCTGCCAGGGATAGTCTCTGGAGTCGTAGCTCCATCTGCTAGGATAACCCCTCCACTGGTTTTTCTAGTGAATGGGTCAGAGGCCATCATGTAGCCCAGCAGGTCTGTAATAACTAGAGAAAGGAAGCTGTCAATAGGCCTTGGATAGATACAAAGAGTTCCTTCTAATCTACCACCATAGTCCAGATCCAGAGTAAATAAGATTGTGCCCCTAGTTTGCACTAGTATAGACATTAGGTCATTTAGTCCTAACAATGCCCAAAAGTCATCTTCTCTTCCATTTATGGACATGGAGCTGAGAAAAGGATAAGTGAAGTAATGTCCCATTTGTAGCACTGGAAAGTGGCAGGGCTGAGGTTCGAAATCAGGTCTTCTGAGGATCAAAAGAGATTAGTTGGAAATTTCAGAAATGAGGCAAAAATGAGGAATTTTAAACATCTGTTTGCAACAATAAGGCTGGGTAGATATGCAGAGAAACACCCTCAGTAGAGGGAACCTAGAGAGTTAGATCAAGTTGTTTTGTAAAAGCGTGACTCAGCATGTGGTAAAGTAAGAAAAACACTTAGAGGAGAAAAACACAAGAAAGTGTGATTCCAGAGTTATAAATAAGTATAGGTTGCCCTAACGGATTCTGCAGATCTTAAATTCTTAGTTTTAATATGTCAGGAAGGCAGAGCACAGGAGATAAAGTCCAGGACCTGAGCACAGTGGGATGTGACCATAGAAATCTTTGCCAAAAAATTGGGATCCACCAAGAAGTCCTAAATGTGTGACCTAAAATAAAACCTGCCCCACAGAGGGCGAGAGCAAAATGTACTCGACCATTTTGGCCATGGCTCTTGGTAGAGTGTCTGGGCAGGGAACTGGACAGAAGGGAGTGTATGTCTCCCTTGAGAGTTTCTAACCGCAAGCCTGCCTATACCCATGTTTAGGTCTAGAATTCACTCTTATCTCTGTAGCCCCAAAGCCCCAAAGCATAAGTTTAGTTTAATGTGGCCCCTGGTCAATAGTGTCCAATATGTGTTTAATTGGGGCACTAGAATGAGAGAATAGAGACAAAGCAAAATTTGAAGAGATAATAACTGATAATTTTCTAAAACTGACTAGTGAAAAACATAAGTGCTCAGCCTCAGGAGAGTCAATAAATCTCAAGCAAGATCAATAAAAATGTATGTGTACCTGCAATTTCAGAGTAACAAAGATGAATAAAATACCATAAAAGCAGTTAGAAGAGACAAGAACTGACAGATTAACAGCTGATTTCTCAGGAACCTCTTCCTGCAGATTATCAGTATCAATTACTCCTGCAAATGTGGTGACTTCTTTCCTCATCTGCTGTTCTCTTGGTCTGGGGATCCTGAAGTGACCAGGTAGAGCTAGAAGTGATAGCTAACCTGAAGTGATAGCTAGAGCTTAAAGTTCCATGGGACTCTTATTGTGTTCCCAGGTGGAAGTATTCACCTTTTGGGAACCAGGATCTCTAGACCTATAGTGCCTAAGTAGGTCATAGGTGACAATGGTAATTGGCTTCACTTCCAATTCCATCCCTTGACTCCTAGATCTACCTACTGTGGCTACGTCCACACATAAAGACCATTGATGGAGGGTGTAGACCACCTCCTGGAAAATGGTGCCCCATCCTAGCAGGGCATCTTCTCTAAGACGGCACCTCAGCTATACCCACAAGAGGCCGTTCTACCATGCTGTCAGGCCAGTGGCTTCTGGCATGGATTGTGAGAAAGAACATGGATTCCCATGGCTATATGCCCACTGCTGCACCTCCTTTTCTGGAAAATGGCTCCTTTGATCTAAGACAATATCGTATGGGATCCCATGTTGGTGCATCAAATATTCCGTGAGTTCTTGGGCAATTGTGCAGGCCAAGGTTCTGCAGGGAGGAAAGGCAAACACATTTCCAGAAATTGGGTTGACCCCAGTCAATATGAACCACTGCTCTTTCCATGGTGAAAAGGGTTGAATTGTAGTCAGCTACAAAACAATGTAGTCAGCTTGCCTCGAAGTGGCTGACTGGTTGTCTTGAGGGGCAGTGCCACATTAGGGGCTCAACATTGGATTCTGTTCCTAGACAATGGCAGCAGCAATAGCTCAGTCACCCTTGTTGGGCTCAGTCAAAGCTTCCATCCAGGCCTCTGTGGCACTGCTTCCCTCCTTAACCCTTACTTTGTATAGCAGATGTGCTGGGTCTAAGAATTTAGCATTCTCTGCAGCTGGCCACTGAGAAAATCCAACTCCAGATCTCATTTTGGAGTCTGCCTTTTAGGACTGCTTCAGTGTCAATTGTCTTAGACTGGTTTCCTAAAAATGCACTTTGAGATGAAGGTTGATTGGGGTGTGCTCTCAGTAGTTACACTTCTGATTGCGGAGTGAGGCAGGCAGCATTGGGAAAAGGGGAGTTGCCCCTTAGTGTGGTTGCCAGTGGTGCCTCACCCAGTCGTATGGAAGTTCTGGAGCTAGGATGGCTCTTTCAGAGTTATTCCAAACTGAGGCAAAGGGCTGGGTGTTTGTAGCGTTGGTGGCAGACCAATGGGAGAGGATGCAGCTGTGCCAGACAGTTCCCTGAAACTGAGGGCAGTCCCCAGTGAAGGGTACAGCTGTGAGGGTGTAGCTCAGCGGTCCCCAGCCTTTTTGGCAGCAGGCACCGGTTTCATGGAAGACAGTTTTTCCACAGGGTTGGGGGAAGGGGATGGTTCAGGCGGTAATGCAAGCGATGGGGAGCGGCAGATGAAGCTTTGCTCGCTTGCCCACCGTTCACCTCCTGCTGTGCAGCCCGGTTTGGGTCTGGGGTTCGGGGACCCCTGGTGTGGCTGACAGTCCCATCTTCCACAGAATGGTGCTGTGGCTCTGAAGAGTGAATCTGGGCAGAGCACCATAACACCCATAGCACTTCTCTTCACAAATTCTAGTTTTAAAAAACAATAGACCTATTACTTGTTCATTTCAATCACGCTTCCCAGGGTGTGTAGCAATTCCACAAGTTCAACTGTCTCTTTGTATGTGTATCTAGTCCTTTAAGGAGCAAACGTTTTCTGTTGTTCCTCACAGCTCTGTTTGGAATTTAGGATGAATCCCCATACCAGTCAGATTTTTGTTAATGCAGGACTGAAACAAATTTGTAGCAGGAATGTTTAATGCTTAGCAAGCCACAGAGTCCATGTGACATTTATTTGTAACATTTGTTAGTAGTATATTTAGCACCTCAATTTTGAAAATAGGGAAGTTATTTTACATGCACTGGGCATGGGGGTAACCATGATGTTTAAGAATATAAGAACTCTGGATTTTTCTCTTTTACACAGGAATAGACAAAGCAGAGAAAGAGTTACTCTGAAGCTGCTGAAGTTTAAGCTTCAAGGCTTCTCACTTGCCCAAGCCTCTTTCACGTGGTCATGATTTTATACTATTTGCAAAGAAAGATATTTATATTTTTTTATTTCACTTTTCATTCCAAATAAACCCTCCCTTTTATAATGTACTTTGTATTCATAATTTAGTGTTATTTTTCTTAAAGAGTTCCCCTGCCACACAGTTGTATAGAAATAAAAACAAAGTCTCCCCTGGACAAGAATGGGCAGAAAGTTGCTCCCTGCCTAGTTATAAGTATTTAAGCTCCATTGAGAGACAGAAAAGTTGATGCTTATGGACCTGAGATGGCCTAGGCTGAGTTTTTGAATACTGAAATGTTTCCATTCTGGCTTATTAGGCTTATTAATGGCTTGTCCTTTGAATCAAAATTGTGTTACTGATAACTTACACATGAACAGTATAAATACCTATGTCATTGCAGTTTGACTCTCTGAGTAACTTACAAGTTAGGTGTTACAGATGAGGAAACCAAGAATTAGAAAACTTAAATAACTTGCCAGATGTCACAGGGTTAGGAAATGGCAAGCTGTAACTCAGTTTCAGCCTCCGATTCCTCACCCACAGGGCTTGCTACTTTGCCACAGTAGCCTCTCTAATGGAACACATCTAGCTCTCCGTGACAATGTTTTTCTTTCTATTAAAATATCAAGAAAAAATTTCCCAAACATATTCAAAGATTTATGTATGTCTATCTCAAGGCTTGGTACTGGAATCAAATTATGTAGTCTACCTGAGCAGGAAAGTTTCAGATGACACTGGAAGAAGTGGATGTAGAGAGGAATATTTGAGGGAGATTTAGGAGGTGAAGTTTGTAGAATTTGGTGGTGGCCTAGATGTGTGGGGTGAAGGAAAGGTCAAAGATCACCACAGGTTCCTAGCTTGGACAACTAGACAACAACGTTACTGAGAGAGCAAGGACAGGTGGTATGGTAGACTGAATACTGTCTCCCCTAAAGATGTCCATGCCCTAGACCCCCAAACCTGTGCAGTTTACTTTACATGGCAAAAGGGACTTTGAAAATGTGATAAGTTCAAAACCTTGAGATGGGGAGACTATCCTGGCTTATATAGGTGGGCCCAATATAATCACAAATGCCTTTATAAGAGGGAGGCAGGAGGGTCAGAGAAGGAGCTATGGTGACAGAAGTAGAGCTCAGAGAGAGAAAGAGAGATTTGAAGATGATTCCCTGCTGGACCTGGAAGGTGGAAGAAGGCACCATGAGCCGAGGAAGGTCAGCAACCTCTAGAAGCTGAAGAGCAAGGACACGTTCTCTGCTAGAGCCTCTAGAAGGAGTGCAGCCCTGCTGACATCGTGGTTTAAGGACTTCTGACCTTCAGAACTTTAAGATAATAAATGTGTGCTGTTTTAAGCTGCTAAGTTTATGGTAATTTGTTACAGCAGCAATAGGAAACTAATACAGGTGATAAAGCAGGTTTGCGGTCAGGGGAAGAATGCAGAGTTAACTTTGGTCATGTTGAGTTTGAAAAGTCTAAAGGATGTCCTGGTTGAAATGTCTAGTAGGAAATTGGACATTTAACTAGGGGCTTTTATACAGCTATAGCTTTCATTATTATAGGTATGTGGTTAGGTAATAGCCGAAGCCACCAGAGGAAATGAGATGCCAACAGAGAAGAGAGTCTTCTCCTTTGGGTTCTGGTGTACACTACCCCTAAGAAGTGGACAGAGGAGGAAAAGTTTGGGAAAAGAGGAGAAGGGATAACTCAAGGGGAAAGGAGAGACATAGGAGAATGGCATCACCAAAACCCATAATTAAAGTACTTTCTAGGTGGAATTGGTGGTCAGTAGTGTCAAGCAAAAGCAATTCTGAAGTGTGTGTATGCTTGGTGGTTATTGCATATGAAGGTTGTTTGTGGCCCTGGTGAGTCAGTGTCAGATGCGTGATGGCAATAAAAATTCAGTCAGATCAAGGAGTGAATGAGAGGTCAATACGGAGAGATGATGAGTGTAGGTTATTCTTTCATGAATGCCCACTGTGAATTCGTGGTGACAGAGGTGTTCAGGACTTGAAAAGGCTGCAATTCCCAGGGAGGGAGTTGAAACTGAGCTGTAGGAAGTAACCCGTACAAAGATGAAGGGCTGTGGGATCTGTCAGGAATCTCAGCAAAGAAGAAAGCTCATGTTTGGCCGCCCTCACTTATTGCAGCTTCACCACATTTTTTTTTATGACCACCGTTTCTCTCCTCATGTAATTGGCCACATTAAAGCAATGCAACGTTTCAGGTTCTGCTCTAATTCAAAATTCACCTGTTCATCTTGCCTCTGTACCATGTTTCTATCTATAGCTGTTTTGGATATGTTTCTAATTCTCAGCTGGGCATCTCCACTTAGATGTCCCAGGAATACACAGCCAGGTAGTAGCGAGAAGTCAGGACTCATACGGCTGTTTACTGTTATTTATATCATCTTTTTGAATCCCGATTCACTGAATATAAAAAATGAGGATAATATAGAGCTCTGGATTTTGTAATGAGAATTAAATAAAGATAATTATATTTTAAAAATTCATCAGTGTGTAGTGTCCAGCTTGTAATAGGGTCTCTTTCACCCCTCTGACTCTCAATATCCTCATCTGCCTATGAGGATATGAAAACCAGGTTCATAGAGTTGTTAGAATGATTAAAACAGATCACATATGGAAAGTATTCAACACAGAGATTGACAAAATGATAGTAATCAGTAGTATCTCTTTCATTCATTTATCCTTTCATTCATTATTATATAATTGGGCCATTTTATTTACCCTAAGGCAGGCAGATTCTGCCTTTGTCTTCTGGAAAGAAAATCTGGCCGTCTAAGTTTCATGTACCCTGGCATGAGTGACGTGGGACTGAGCAATCCTATTATACCTCTCTCTGTTCTTTGTAAATGTCTTCTGAGCAACTCATCCTAGTAGAAGTTCTCAGCGTCCTCGGTTTGTTTATATTTTCCCTCTATTCCCACAGCTGCTGTTCTGAGCCTTTTCATCTCCATTCTTGCAGCCTGGAAACAGTAACTCAGATTCCAAGGGACAGTTTGTCCCTCATCACAAACAGGTTTCCCTTGTTTCCTTCTTAATCCAAAAAACTTAATAGCATGGAACTTGTTTAATTCTCCTCAGAATATTTGGACAAGGGTTCAAGGCTAGGATAATTCTCTCTAGATTTAAAGAGAGAGAGAGACAGAGAGAAAGGGGGAGAGAGGATGTATTCATTTTTGATGACCCAAATGAGCAGCAGACCTTTCTAGCGTTTTGGCTCTGAAGGGCTGCTATGACATCAAGATTTAGCGATTCAAGCCCAGAACAATAGTGGTTCTTGGTCTGAGGTTTCTGAGCCCCTAAGGGCTGACCTTCAAAATTACTTTCCAAAATTGTGTGCTTTACCATAATTAGGAGGAGAATTTATCAACTCAGGAGTTCTGAGTTCTGTACCTCATTAGTTAATAAGAGGAAGATAAATTTTTACATATTAGGTTCTATTTTTTTGGTAGATGAAACTATTCCAAGCATTACATTGCTATGGGGACAAGTGGAACCAATTCTTGAGTATTAGGAACCATTGATGCAGGGAGGAAGAATCACACACTGGGTAGCAGCAGAGTTTTGCACATGGTAGATAACCAGTACATGCTCATTAAATGAATGAATGGGACATTTCTTCTGGATCCTTGTCTACCTTTAAGTACCTTGTCTACCTTTAAGTACCTTGACCATAGGCAAGTCCCTTGTGTCTGAAATTCAATATCCTCCTCAATAAACAGCACTGGGTAACTGCAGAAGTGGCATAACCAAATACGCACATTGGTCAGATGGGTAACATATGAGACACGACGTACAATAGTAGTCAACAAGGTGGCTTTGATAAGCTGTTGCATGTAAGGTAACATGTTCCCAGGTTCTGGGAATTAGGGCATAAGCATAAGCATCTTGGTGGGGAGTTGGGGGAGTGGTGGAGTGGGCATTATTCTACCAGTACCCCTGGGTAGCTAATATTTGGACAGTCCAGACAAGTGCTGGGCTGTGAGATCGCTGAAGCTGAACTGTTCACATTCATTTTTCTTACCCATATATGGTTGATGTTCAGTTAATGTTGATTTTTGAATTACTGTAAATATAGGATGTCATAGTAACAATGATCTAAGCTATCTAGTACTGCACTTATTTTGTAGATGAGAAAACAGAGGTCCAGAGAGGCGGAAGATTGTGAGTAATTCGGGTTCTCAGTCTGTGGCCCACTTTACTATATCTAGGTTTTCTTAGACCACTAGCAGCTGTAGCAATGTTCCTATGTAATGCGAAAATAATCAATTTGTGGTCATATTTGGGAAAAAAGATTGTTTGAAAGCGCCATGTCCTTGAGAGATCAAAGCAGGACACAGGGCAATAGTAAGGTACCCTGAATGAGTTGGGAAAGGAGAGAGACTCCCAGAAAGTTGAACTTTAAAATAAATACACAACATATTAGAATACAGCAGGGGTTGGCAAATATTTTCTGTTAAGGGCCAGATAGTAGATATTTTAGACTTTGCAAGCCATTTGGTCTCTGTTGCAGCTACTCAACTCTGCTACTGTAGTGCAAAAAAAGTCATAGACAATGCATAAATTAATTGGCATGGCTGTGTTCCAATAATATTTTACTTATGAACATTGAAATCTGAACTTCATATGTCATGAAATCTTATTCTTCTTTTGATTTTTAAGCCATTTTTAAAAAGTAAGTGCTATTCTTTATGAACTGTACAAAACAAATAAATGAACAAAGCTATAGTTTCCTGACCCCTGGAATAGAGGCACAGTCACCAGAAAGAGAGAAAATGTCTCTCAGGCCATAAGACTTTATAATGATCTAATTGAAGATATCACCACCTCTGAAAACTGAATGTGCCAATCTGAAAGGAATCTTGTTAACCAAAGAAACCACAGAAGAAAAGACAAGCAGTCAGGGACAATGCCCATTTGTAAGTGCAGGGAAGGGTGATCTTGGCCAATGGGGACCACCTGTTTACACTCAGTTTTTTAAAGTTCATTTTGTGAACTTAATTTCAACCTATGTTAGTTGATGGCCCCTTTTTAAATTAAAACTATATATATGTGTGTGTGTGGATATGTATTTATATATCCACACACACACATATGTATATATACATATGTCATTATCTGGTTGGTTCTTAGCTTAGCCACTTTTTAGCTCTATGACCTTCGTTAAATTTCTTTACTTTGCTGTGCTTCTTCTCATCTGTAAAGTGGAGAGAGAACGGTGCCCATGTTAATGGGTTATTTTGAGAAGTAAGTGAAATAATGCATGTGAACTATCTAGCATATAGAAGGTCCTTACTATAAAAAGTGCTACATATTATAATAATTTTCTTTTTTTTTTTTTTTTTGCGGTACGTGGGCCCCTCACTGTTGTGGCCTCTCCCGTTGCGGAGCACAGGCTCCGGACGCGCAGGCTCAGCGGCCATGGCTCACGGGCCCAGCCGCTCCGCGGCACGTGGGATCTTCCCGGACCGGGGCACGAACCCGTGTCCCCTGCATCGGCAGGCGGACTCTCAACCACTGCACCACCAGGGAAGCCCCAATAATAACTTTCATTATTTTTGATGTCTATATTATATAAAAATATAATACATGCACATATATAAATATATGATATATATTATATACATACATTTTATATCTGTACACACACGCACACCAAGGAAATATATCACACTAGGGGTCCTTCTATACATGCTGTTCTGAAATTTGCATTTTTCTTTTAACATGTCATGGCTAGCCAGGAGACAGTATAGTACCAGGGTTAAGAGCTTGGCTTCTGCCATCTGACTGCTTGGGGTTGAGTCCTGGTTCCATTATTGTGAGAACTTAGTTAAGTTACTTCAGTTGTATAGCTCATGGTGTTTCTTGTACTATGATGGTAAGAACCGTACCTGCAAACACAGATGTGTTGTGAGGATTAAATGAGAAAATATATCTAAAATTCTTAGCACACCTGACATCCAAATAAATAAATAAAAGTTATTAGCACAAAGCCAACTTACAGTAAATAACTATATATTATTCTTTAAAAAATGAAAGTTTAGTGTATAAGAAAATGTTTTAATGACCTGGAATATATATTTAGCTTTCTCAAAAGTTCTTAGCCTGGCAGCAGTAGAGGACATATGGGAAAAATCTGTTTGAGGAAAAAAAGAACTATTAAATTGCTTCCTGCAGCAAGGACAAGAGAACATCCACAAAAAGAGGCTGTCACTTAATAGTCAGGATAATGCTCTGCATTTATGCAGCATCATAAATAAAGCAGTTTTCAGAAGTAGCACCTTTTCAAAGACATTACTACTAAGCATGAGTCTGAATCATCTCCAAATTACTGTGATAATTAGGCGGTGGATACATTTTTAAAAGGCGACTCAAGATCTATTTTAAACATAAATTATTCACTTTTAAAAAGATCTCTCTGATACATGGAACTTTCTTCAAGGCAAGTCTCTTAACTTTCCATGTGATTTATGGAATCACCCTTGAAGTACAAGATTTGGTGGGTTGATTTATTGCAGCTTTCATTTTTACTGGAGTTTAATTTGTGCATAGAGCAATATGAGTTAATTTCAGAAAATGTGAGGGTCTAGAGGTGCAACGAAAAGGAAATGTGTCAATGTCAGCTAGAATGTTTGTCAAAAAGTAAAAATTTCAAACCCTTTTTTATGTGTGTCTGCAACGGTAAGGAGAGATTGTGACCAGATTTGTTGAAATAAATTAATCAGTTAACGCTGCAGAGATACTAAATGAGATGACAGGCAGCTCCTTTAATGTAGACATTCAATTAATGTGAGTAACAATCTGTTGTACCAGTTACTGTGGGTTTGCCATGTGCCAGCAGCCTCCAGTTGCTGCCTTGTTTAATTGAAATCCACATAACCCTATGAGTATAGCATAATCATCATTTTACAAATAAGGACATTGAAGCTCTTGTGAGCCATAACACAGGCTGAAATGGATTAGATGAGTTCTGCTCTTTCCTTCATGAGTCATCTTCCTTCCTTCTTATTTTTTTAAAAAGATTTTTCCTCCTTCCCTCCCTTTCTTTTCCTTCCTTCCCTTTTCCTCCTTCCTCCTTTCTTCTCTCCCTCCCTCTTTCTTCCTCTCTCTCTTCCTTCCTCTGTCCCTTCATTCCCTCTATTCTTCCTTCCCCCTTCCTTCCCTCCCTCCCTCCCTCCTTCCTTGACTTCCTTCCTTCTTTCCTTCAGCAACCGAACCAGGCTGCTACAGATAAAATGCAAACTTGGTCTTTTAATATTTGAGTATGTGCCTGTGTGTGTGCTTTTGTATCACGGTATGTGTTCTTTTTCAGTGAAAATACCAACGCTGTAATAAGACTGATGAGTAAATTAATCTTTGTTAAAAGTATTTTGAAACACTCATTTTCTTCAAAGAGAAATGATGAGAGGGAATTACACGTAAGCTTCACTAAATGCCATATTTATTATGTCAGAGATGTTTTCCAAATTGTAATGCCCATTAGAGTCTGCCATGTATGATAGTTACTTATTCATGCATCTGCCTCCTTGAATAAGGAGTGAGCTCCTAAATGTCAAAAAACATCCGTAAATCCCTTTTACCAATTTCAGTGTTAAGTTGAAATGAAAGGAACTTTGAAAATATGATAAGGTTATTGATAATTCACTAAGTTCCAACTTCAACTAATACATTATTTTTGCATTCTTCTGTGGGTGCATAGCCCTCTATGCCTTGCTAAGATTGTAGAGAACATTGATATGGTGGAAAACATGCTTCTTCCATGAGAAGGAAGTATGAACATATGGGGCAGGGATTGTTGAGGAGGAAAAGGCTCATTTACATGAAATAGGGCAAAATTTCTCACAAGTTGAGGCAATAGAAAGCACTGTCCTGAAGCTAAGAGCACTAGGTCTAAGATCAATCCTATTGTTAATTTTTTATGAAACTAACTTTGCTGGGTCTTGATATTATTATTTGTAAAGCAAAGTACTGAGTTCCCACACTATGGCTGACTCCATCCGATTACTCAGCCATCAAGATCCAGGATATGTAGTCTCTTCTCTACCTTCCTAATCACCAGGGGAAAGATAACCAAAGAAAACATAATCCATATATTAACAGATTTTTAACAAATCAAATAAAGATTAAAATCACAAACTTTTAAAAAAATGGCCAAGTGCGTATGAAGATATTTTATAAGAATAAACATAAAAGAGACAAAGTCCCCTCTTAAGAAACAAAGATTTTCAGACAGGATCCTACCCGTCACTTAAAGCGTATGATTTTTAAAAGAAACACAACTAAACCAAATAATGCAGAGCAATAAAAATTAAAGGATGGGCAAAGGGGCTTCCCTGGTGGTGCAGTGGTTGAGAGCCCGCCTGCCGATGCAGGGGACACGGGTTCGTGCCCCGGTCCGGGAAGATACCACATGCCGCGGAGCGGCCGGGCCCGTGAGCCATGGCCGCTGAGCCTGAGCTTCCAGAGCCTGTGCTCCTCAACAGGAGAGGCCACAACAGTGAGAGGCCCGCATACCGCAGAAAAAAAAAAAAAAAAAAAAAAAAAAAGGATGGGCAAAGATACAATTTAGTTAAATACAATTAAAAGGAAAGCAATAATTGTAATAACAACACAAGATAAAGTAGAAGTAGAGGAAAAAACCCAATATTTAGAAAACATGAACTCAAGGAGAAGTGGGAAAATAGATCAATAATCAGGAAAGAAATTTTAAGAAGTTGTCAAGTTATTAGACATAAAAAAGCTTCAGTTCTAAACATTTTTATAAGTGACTTCAAACTTTTAATAAATTCTGTAAAACCTGTTCCGAAACTTAGAAAAAGATAAAACTTAATTTTATAAACTAGCATAATTATAATATTGAAACCCCAACAAAAACAGCAGAAACCAGAAAATTTAGACCTATCTCGTGTATAATGAACTTTTAATAATACTCTATACGACACTAGTAAAAGAAATTTAGCAGAATATTAAAGGAACCGTATTTCATATCCAGGTTGGATTTTTGAAAGGAATATAATAATAGTTTCATATTAGGAAAACTATTGTTATAAAATACCACATCATGCCACCAAAGGGAAAAAAATGACATGCTATGGTCTGAATGTTTACGTCTCCCCAAAATTCACGTTGGATCCTACTGCCCAATGTGATGGTGTTAGAAGTTGTTACCCTGCCAACACCTTGATTTTAGATGTTCAGCATCCCGAACTGTGAGAGAATAAATCTCTGTTGCTTTAAGCCACTCAGTTTGTGATACTTTTTTGTGGCAGCCCTAGGAAACTAATACAGCCTGTAATGAGTATGTTCATGCCTTTAAGCCTTGTTATACTTGACCACGATTTGTAATTCTCTAACCTACTTTTATAACACTTATCCAAAGAAATATTTCAATAGAAACCTAATTTTAAATAATTTTTTCAAAAAATATCATGCCAAGAGTCATTTTCCACTTTAGGGAGATATTTATTGCAGAACCGAGCCTTGGAAGGATATTGTATATTAAAAAGATTGGGAACCATGATTAATTGCTTTAAGAATTCTAAAAAGTCCTGCTAGCAGCACATAATCTGATAATACATACATCTAATGACAGTATGTGTTTAAATTCTATCCTTTTATTTATTCATAGATCAAATACATAATTTACTGAACTTTTATTAAGTTCTTGGCACCTAATGAATCAAAGATACTGCTTTGGAGGAACTTGCAGTCCTTTAGGGAAGTTAAGACATGCAGCTAAAACCTATTTCATATGATAAGGAAAAGGAAAGAGGAGCACAGATTAAATTATACAGAAATTCAAATGAAGGTCATTTTCAGCAAGGCTGCGAATGGAAGTCATGACAGAAAAGTAAGTTGGTTCTTAAAGAACTGGGACCCAAGGAGAAGACCATCCCAGTGCAAGGTACACATAAGCTAAAAGACAGAATTGGTGGTCATAGGGATTATTTGAAGATCAGCAAGTAGGACTACTCATAAAATGTTTGCAGTCACTCTGTTCCATTAATATCCATTTAAAACCAAGCAAAATCAGTGAGTTGGCTGGATAATACCATTATCAGGATCAAGGCCTCCAAAGTTAAAAAAAATAGTTGGTAGGGTAGATTTAAGTAGAAAATTTGTTTTCATGACTCATGAGATTCTTGGAGAAAGAGTTGGGATGGTATGTATATGAAGGAGCTGTCTGGCAAGCCTAGACTGGGGAAAACCAAAGAACAGGCACTTCTGTGTCCTTGCTGGTGACCAGGAACACACAGTTTCATTGGGTCCAGTACTGCAGCACCATGTGGCACTGTATCTCTGGAAGGGTTACTAAATAAGATTGTCAACTTCTGAAAACTTAACACAACTGGAGATTCCTTGAGATGGTTCACAATAAAATTTTTAATATTTCTTTACAAGATTATTCAAGATAATCTAGCAGAATCAGCCACCGTGTGGAGGAGGGCATCTGGAATTAGAGTTAGAAGGTCTAGGCCATGGTCCTTTATTTATTATTTTTTTCGTATCCAGATTATTTTCAAAACAGACTTGAAGCACCTTACTATAGAAATCTCAGATAGAGTAAAGTAAAATCATCCAGAATTAGATAATGTGAACAAATGAAACACGGTTATTGGCTAAGATTAGGGTGGGGTTTTTTTTCCCTGTATTTTTGTTTTGTTTTGTTCCTTTGGTTTGTTCTTTGCTTTTTCCTACTTATTGAAAAGAAAAAAACAAAAACAAAAAAAACCCCAGCAATTTGGAAGATTAGGGGAGGGTCTTTTTTTTTTTTTTTTTTTTTTTTGATAACTTGGGCAAAAAGGAAACCTTAGAAGCCAAAGATGAAGAAGTACAAATGTGTATTTTGCAAATTACAATTCTGATTAGTTTCATTAGTGAACTTTTGTAGTATTCTATTTCCTAGAACAATAGATTTGCTTTCTTAAACTGGTCAGATAGTTAAAAAGTCATCCTATAGGTATAAGTATGAAATAATTCACTCTATTTTCCTATTTTCTGTATCACTTAACGTCTTTGCTACTTGGAAAAACTGACTTACAGAAATTTACAAGAAAGATTCCTTGTTACTATTCAGGACTTGAGAAACAGGGATAACACAGATTTTAGCCAATACTATTTTTAACTGAAGAAGCGTAAATCATTAAGCATCTACCATTGTTTTCAAATTTAAGATAAAATCTGGAGCAAAATTTAAAGACATGCAAACAGGTTCAAATCAAAATTCCTTCACTAAGTTTAACTGCTATTAGGCAGCATTTGGGGTTTTCTTTTTCCTCTAGGGAAACTTCCAATTCCCAGTGTTTCTGAGTGTGTGAAAACCAGAGGACCATGGTACCAATGTTCTTCTTCATAAACTATTTGTGGTTTGGCATTGAGAGTCCTCACAATTGTGCCTGTGTAACTTTAGAGTTCTCCACAGTCTGGCTTCCTCATGCTAGTATTCAGCTCTGGTTAGTTAGCTTGTCCCACTGCTGCCTACATATGTGCACGTGAAAACGTGTGTATGCATTTTGGACAGGAGGCGAGAGAGGGCAAGGCAAAAAGTTGTCCTCTTCTATACTATATTACTTAATTAATAGAAGAATCAGACTGAGTTTTGAATTTATGTTGTTTCTGGTCTGTATACAAGCCTATAAAATATTAATTTTTAATAAAGGAAAAGTTATCTTTAAGAATTAAGTTCCTCAATAATTATATTTTGTCAGAAAAACTAATGGCCTCTTTACTAAGTCTTATAGTTGAATAAATGATGCTGGCCGATCAAGCTATTTCTTAAAGGCATAACCTTTTGTTTTCTTTTTTCCTTTTATTTTTTAAAAAATATTTTTTCTATTTCTTTACTGTTGTTTCTTTTACTTTTGTTTGGAGGGGGCCACACTGAGTGACTTGTAGGATCTCAGTTCCCTGACCAGTGATTGAACCAGGGCCCCGGCAGTGAAAGCCCAGAGTCCTAACCATTAGCCCACCAGGGAATTCCTCTTTTTCCTTTTAAACCTAGGGTATTAAACACATGCATGGCAGGAGCACCAGCCCTATGGCCACAGACTATGACCACCAGACATTAAGAGTAGATCATAATACTCTTTACTCTCTGAGCCTGCATCTGGTCTCAGATCTTTCTCAGCAAGAAACTCTAGAAAGTCACAACAACTGATCAATATTAAATGCAACTTGTAAAGTATTCTACCCCTGCTTCAAATTTTATCAGTATTTGAAGCTAGTTTTATAATTTTTAAATTTGTTTATTCTAGTGAGATTTTCTTTCTCTGGGCACGGTACACAAGGTCTTTCATGAGTTGGCACCCAAGGGTTTTGTTTGTTTGATTTCCTCTGTTTTTGCTCACACCTTTTGTTTTGAAGTTTTCCTTACAGGACTATTCGAATTGTTTAAAGAAAACCAGATTTGGTAGAATCTACTGGTATAACCAGTGTAGATGGGCTTAAACTCCATAGTGCTGAATTTTGCTCACTTCTTTTAACAGATGATTATTGAGCATGTATTACATAGCAGCTTATTCTCTATACAGAAAGTAAACGACACAGTTCCTGCCTTCAAAAACTTTATATTTTAAACAGGGAAAGATATTTTAGGGAACCATTTATTCTGTTTTCAAGAGGATCATCTGGGCTGTTAAAATGCTTTTGCAAACTTTTTTGGATAAGCAACAGTCTCAGATACAAACTCTGTATGTAGCGTTCTTCTGAAACAATCCAGTGAGTTGGCAGTGTCTGTGATCAACACCAACTGCTCCAAATTTTTTGGAGAAGGGCATGAGCATGTGTATGCTGTGTATGATACAGGAATGCTACTGAAATCCAGCTTAATCCATTAACTCATAAAACAGACTCAGTGTTTGTTTAGTGCTTGGCAATACATTTTCTCCAATTTCAAAACTCATTGGAAATCCCACCCACATTTGAACATATTTTTTTCCTCTAAAATTCTTCAAAGTAATCGTTGAAGAATAGGAACACCAGACAGTTCAAGTAAGTAGGGTTGAAATTCCTATCAACACCTGACAACTTGGCACATTGGAAAGAACATGGTCTTTGATGTCTAGAAAGACCTTTCCATCTCTTTTATGTGAGCCTTGGCAAATCAGGGGACATCTCTGAACCTCATTTCTTCATCTCTTGAGTAGGGATAATATCTACCTGCGAGGGCCATTATAAGGATTAAAGGGATAATACATATTAAAATCTTGGCACATAATAGGCACTTCATAAAAATTAGCTATGCTATCATTCTTATTATCAGTAGTAATACTGTTAAGAGATCTAAGTTAAGCTTATGTTTATCACTCATTTATTCATTTAATAGTGCTTACTGAACAATGTCTGCTGTACACAGCGTCCTGTTTTGGGTGCTATAGGGTATGGGTGGGCATGATACAAACACATGAATTTTGCCTTCAACAGTCTTATTTTCTAGTTGGAAAAGAACATGTACATAAATATTTAGAAGAGAAGGTGCCAAGGAGAGGCACACTAAATGGTATAGAGCTTAGAAGGAGGGAAGAGTCTAGTTTTATTAGGAACTGAGGTGGAAGAGGAAGTAGGGAAAGGCTTCCTGGAGAAAATACAACTCTGTTCTCCCTCTCCACTGGGTAAGTGGGTCCTTTTAGGTCAATGAGTTCACAACAAAACTACCCCCTCCTCCTCTGAAGTCTCTGACATTCTTTGCTCTTTCCAGTGGCTGTTAGCAGCCTCTCCTTCTAGATGCCCCTCATTTCCCTAGCAGATCTGAAAGGGACATTAAAGATCAACTCCTTCATTCCCCTGAAGGATCCCATTTTTAAAAGTCTATTTTAAAAAGCAACTATTTGCTTTCTTTGTAAGGTATGAAGCAACTGTAGACCTATCTCTTATCTGCCTACGGGCATTTTTATTTTGGTTTCTTATTACAAACCCCTTGGGCAATGAGGTTCCAGGTTTTCCACATAATTATCTGACCTTTGTTCAATCTCATGGCAATTATTTTGTTCTCCTTAAGCAGTTTGTAGTCATCATTCATTTTTAAAAAGTACACTGAAGCTGTTTTTATAGTATATGTCTGAACTTGAGATTTTGGAGATGCATCTTTACAGAATTAAAGATTTGTCCTTCCCTGTTACAGGCAATGAATACAATATAACTAACATGATTCCCCCATTTTTGCTTAGAAACTCCCTGTCAAATGCAAAACGTAGCTGCAAGAATTACTTTCTGTACGTACCATGATGGATATTAAAAAGGCATTTAAAAACTTTTATTGGGGCTTCCCTGGTGGCGCAGTAGTTGAGAGTCCGCCTGCCGATGCAGGGGACACGGGTTCGTGTCCCGGTGCGGGAGGATCCCACATGCCGCGGAGCGGCTGGGCGCGTGAGCCATGGCTGCTGAGCCTGCGCGTCCGGAGCCTGCGCTCCTCAACGGGAGAGGCCACAGCAGTGAGAGGCCCGCGTACTGCAAGAAAAGAAACAAAAGGAAAAACTTTTATTGATTGTTCCTTGTTAAAATTCTAGGAGGAACAGAATTAAGATGCTATTTTCTTCATATAATAAACATACATTTACATACTCATTCACATACAGACATACAAACACACATTTACACACGATGCCATTTCCTTTAAAATCAGACACAAGCAAGCATGTCTGTTATCCCCACTATTATTTCACACTCTTTTGGAAAAATCAGCCATGCAAATAGTTAAGAAAATAAAGAGATATAAATACAGAAAAATGCAAATTTCCAACTTCATAAAAACCCAAGAAACCAACTAAAAACTCATAAATATAAAAAGAGAAACCAATCAGGTAGCAGGTTAGAAAATGAATATATAAAACTCAAAAAGTTCTTATTTAACAAAGAAGGATCAGGTAAGAAATACAATGGTGAACATTCTGATACAAAATACAGCTTAATACATAAAATATTTAGGAATAAACTTAAAAAATAAAAGTTCAGAACTTACCTGAAGAAAACTGTAAAACTCCATCAAAGATCATAGAAAGGGAGGAATAAATGAAGAGTTACACTTGGTTCTTGTGCAAATACTCACTCTAGTGATGCCATTATTCACTGAACAAACCTATGTGTTTAGCACAATCTTGATAACTTTTTAAATTAAATTAAAGTTCATTTAAAATAAAAATTAGCATAGCAAAAAATTTCTGAAGAAAAACAGTAACTGAGGAGGGCACTGAGCTGTCAGATATTCAAATACAATAAGCGTAGGATGGCCAATAAGCATTTGACTAGATGCAGACTACACATAATCAAAGTCATTATTATGACTACTAATAATTGAAGAAATAAAAATTTTAATTTTGGCAAATATTAAAAATATTTTTGCTTTTTTGGCAAATATTAAAAATAATAAAGATATCTAGGGCTCGTAACTATAAGGATCAAGGATTCATATACTGCTAATGTAGGTGGGTACAATTTTCTTAAGAGAAATTTGGCAATATATTTCAAACTCTTAAATGTGTACACTCTTAAGGTTATGCACCAAAGTATGTAGGCATGGATGATGTGCTGAATCAATTGTTTTGTCTGGTAATTTTTCCTGTATAAAAATTAGATAAGTGACTCAGTATATATGAACACGGATATTCGTTGCAGCTTTATTTATAAGCAAAAAGGATACAGATAAATAAAAAGAAAGATGAAACAGACTAAGATTTTATTTATGAATGCAAGAGCAAGAATCTTTAATGGTTAGGTGAAAAAAGCAGGCTATAATACAGAAGTATGATATATCATCTTAAAATACGTATGTGTGTATATATGTGTGTATATATATATACACACACACACACACACACAGCTGGCTCTCTGTATCCACGGGTTCCCCATCCATAGATTCAACCGAACCGCAGATCAAAAATAGTTTTTAAAAATCCAGAAATTTTCAAAAAGCAAAACTTGAATTTGCCATATGCCTGCAACTATTTACATAGCATTTACATTGTATTAGGTATTATAGGAAGTCAAGACATGATTTAAAGTGTACAGGAAGATGTGCATAGGTTATGTGCAAGTACAATACTATGCCTTTTTATGTGGGGGACTTGAGCAACCACAGATTTTGGTATCCACGGGGGTCCTGGAACCAATCCCGCACAGATACTGAGGGACAACTGCAACTGTATAGCGAGAGAGCACGCGCACACGAGTACTCACCAAAATGTTAATAATTTTCATCTCTAGGTGGAATGGTTATTAATAACCTTTGTTACTCTTTTATTTCTTCCTTTGAGTCTGGGTATTTAAAAATAATAAACATTTAAACTTTTAGATATCTGTGACTCTTGCCATAGCTATTGCTGCTCAACCTCCTTTCCTGTGAGTCTTGAGCAGAGATCTCTGTTCTCTCAGGGCAGCACCATCTTCTTTCTTCTTGTCATTGATTTCTATTACCTCTGGCCTTTCTTGCTGAATGTGAAGCCACAACAAGGGGCTGCTTTTCCATTGGAAGGACTGGAATCCTCTTTGAGAATGCTGATATCTGAGTTGTTATCTGATGTTCCCGAAGCTGCCCAGGACTGTGGGGATAAGTTCTCTGGAGTCTACTAACTGTTCACCAGCCCGATTCCTTTCCTTCGTAAGTACCCGGCAGTACTGCATTTCCCACAGCGGTCCTCTGTGTTCTTTCCTTCATCTGGCTAGATGGTCATCCCTGAGATGACCTTGAGAACTATGTTGAAGGTGACAGAGCCTGAAATCTTTGAATGACTTGTGATCAGAGTCATTCTGCCAACCTAGAATTGCCTTGGACTGTTTCTGAGTGCTCACATGCATGCATGTGCACACACACACACACACACACACACACACAAATAAAACATACAAACAAGCAAAGCCAAAAGCAAACAAACAACAAGAAACAGTTCTGTGCTTGAGTCATTATAATTTTTGAATCTATTTGTTATTGCAGATAATTGACCCTAACTAAAACTGCGTCATCTTTTTCATGCAGTGCTAAGCCAGTGTCCTTTCTCCCACTCTGGTTTACATTTTGTACCCTGGTCAGCCCAGCTTGTACCCATGTATCAGAGTCCTTCATGAATAGAGCTCCTTCAGCTGGTGCCCCAGTCTCGTTCTCTACATGGGTCACCTGTGAGTTTGTGTGGCCCAGCAGGGAACATTCTCAGATACCTTCACTATAGTATTCTCCCTTCCTCTTCTGCCTTCTCCTTAGGTATGCATATCTTGAACTTTCTTTTAGCCAAAACCATCATGGCATTTGATTTATAGAGAAGACTCTTAATGCTTGTTCTTCCCAATTGATTATCTGTGCTGGGATAGCTTGAGGCAAAGCTAGGATTCCCATTATACCGGCAAGAAACTGTCTTGTTTCACAGGATGTTTGTAAGCTGCTAAGTCTGAACTAAATAAATTAGGAGCCTCAGGCATCCCGGTCATCAGTGAGGAAGTGGGGTTTAGTGAAAAACACGTCAGGGGGACCTGCGTTCGAGTCCTGAATCCTGCTTATCAGCTGTGCTGTTCTCCCTGACTTGCAGTTTCCTCAGCAGCAAAATGGGAAAAAAAGTAATTCCCACATGATAAGTGCATTCTGAAATATAAATGGGATGATCTTTGTAAATTGCTTGGCACTTAATGTCACAATAACTGACAAATAAATTTGATAAGATGAAGAATAATGACAATGATAGAAAAAATGATGAAAAAGTCCATTGGGTTGAAAATCTACAGGAGAGAAAGAGAGGGATTGAAAGAGAGAGACGTTTGGATGCTCAAAGGGTAGACACTGGCCCTGACCAAATTAAATTACAATCAATGGTATTTTAATATTATATGTGACTCACAGTTATTAAATACAGCTTCAAAGCTAGCATGGCAACTTGGTCTGCCATGTCTATGGTGCTCATGCCCTCTCCTCCCCAGAATTTTCATTATTCTCCTTTGACATATTTTATGTGAATGTAGATATTTTCAGTGGGTTATTATGCCCCATTGAGATATTAGCACCTTCTAGAGTACTTCATGATTTCATCTCCTTAGAATGTATTCCCATGGAAACAGAATATAATATAACACAAATGAGAAGGGGCCCCATACGCCTTTCCTGTGTATATCTTCAAGAACGACATTAACTAGGGGAATGAGGCTGGCAGTATGGAGTTTATTGTGGATTTTCATAGTGATTCCCTTTGCATCTCTCAAAGAGTTCTGTTTTTAATAAACTTTACTAGAAATGTAACATTACCAAAAAGTATAATCAAGTGCATTGTATATGTATGAATCATAATAAATGGGGATTAGATAATGTTTTTGCTTACAAAAATAAGCTGTTTCACAGTTGATATTTATTTTTTAGTGGAAAAATTTGTTTGGGTGAAGCAAGGGAAAGGCTTTAGAATAGGGTTGACTTATATTCAAGTAAAATTTATGAATACACATGAAGTCAACCACAACGTTCTCTCTACCCCGTGCTGTGCTCAAGCATGGGCTGAATTGGTGGGTTCTGTGGGCTCTAAGGATTGCAATCATCTGAATCCTCGTAAAGGATTATCTTCATAATAGTTCTTCAATTTGGGACCTTGAACACCTGACTTCTCTTAGTCCTGGCTAAACGTGATGAGCCTAGCACATCTGACACGTGAAAACAGATCATTTTGAGCACCCCCCTCCTCTAAGTGACAAAATGATTTTCAGTAATAATAATGAAATGAATGAATAATAATAGTGGCAAGGAAAGAAATACAGACAGTAAATTTTTTCTATGAATGTATATATAATCTCATCAATAGAAAATTACATTATAAAAAAACCAAAAAATTAAAGGATTAATGTTTTTAATTACATTAACATAGTTTTTTAGAAGGGAAAAGAGCTTATACCTACATTTACATAACAACATTATAATTTCTGTTTTTGTACTTTGTGCAAATGTGTCAATGACTTTGTCAAATTTGGTCTTCTTTGCCTGTTTATGTTCAATAGACAGTATAGCCAGACTTGTCAATCTATCTTCCCTTATAGTTGATAAAAATTATTTGTTTTAATTAATCTTCTAGTTTGAGAGATATGATTGACATACAGCACTATATAAGTTTAAGGTCTACAGCATAATGATTTGACTTACATATAACATGAAATGATTATCACAATAAGTTAGTGAATATCCATCATGTCATATAAATACAAGATTAAAGAAACAGGGCTTCCCTGGTGGCGTAGTGGTTGAGAGTCCGCCTGCCGATGCAGGGGACAGGGGTTCGTGCCCCGGTCCGGGAAGATCCCACATGCTGCGGAGCGGCTAGGCCCGTGAGCCATGGCCGCTGAGCCTGCGCGTCCGGAGCCTGTGCTCCGCAACAGGAGAGGCCACAACAGTGAGAGGCCCGTGTACCAGAAAGAAAAAAAGAAAAAAAAAAAGATTAAAGAAACAGAAAAAAACTTTTCGTCATGATTAAAACTCTTAGGATTTACTCTTAACAACTTTCATATATAACATACAGTAGTGTTAATTATATTTTTCATGTTGTACATTACATCCCTAGTATTATTTATCTTTTAACTGCAAGTTTGTTCCTTTTGACTGCCTTCATCTAATTCCCCCTCCCTCCACCCCCTGTCCCTGGTAACCACAAATCTGATCTCTTTTTCTATGAGTTTGTTTGTTTCTGAAGTATAATTGACCTATCTTCTCTCATAGCTGAACAAAAAATTTTGTTTTTATTTATTTTAATTAAAATTTTTCTTTCACAAGAATAGAGTGATACACACATAATTACGAAAAATATTATACATAGAATAAGTTTGGCAAATTCATAAAAACCCTATTCCACAATGAATTCCAGAAATTGTTATATAGTCTTTGTCTTTGGGATCAATTCCAGCAGCTTTCAAATGTCTCTGAAATTTAAAAAACAAACTAAAATACCTTCTTCAGAAAATTTATCAAAAATATTTTATATTATGCAAAATCTTCTGTAAAAAAAAAATCAAGGAAATGGGGAATTCCCTGGCAGTCCAGTGGTTAGGACTCCATGATCTCAATGCCGAGGGCCTGGGTTCAATCCCTGGTTGGGGAACTAAGATCCCACAAGCTGCACAGTGCAGTCAAAAAAAAAAAAATTCAAGGAAATAGCTACATGATAACTAATATTGACATTATTTGATCAATTGCTTTAAAACAGGTGTCCAGTTTTTTGAGAAAATGATTGAGGCAGTCAAACATCCTTTTGTACTTTTGATTTCTTCTAGCAATGTAAGACAAGCATCTTTTGTTGCTTCTTCATTCTTCATTGAAATTTTCATCTTTTTTCCTATGCAAAATACTCATTTTCTTATATCATGTTATTGTATAGTTAATGACCTTTTGCATAATTTCTCTATGTTGAATACCAAGAATTAATTTTAAAGTACAGTGTTTCAAGGTACACTGATTAAGCTGATTCTGGCTGCTTGTACATAGTAGTTTTGATGTCTAATTAACCCCATCCAAAAATTCACAACATAAAAATTCAAATTCATTTATGAGCTAAAATTTGTACTTACCAGCCAAGAACATAATACCTTGTACCTTTGCTCTGCTTTAAGTTTTAGCTGCATATCAGTTCTCCAAGTGGTCACCCAGAATGTTAGAAATGAAATAACTCTAGTTCTGTTTCTTCATCTTTTTCAATCACTATGTTGTTGATGTTCATTCAGAATCACCCATTTAAATATAGGGGTAGGTAATACCACAAGTGCTAGAAATGTGAACTGCACTTAGTGCAAACTGGAATGGTTCCAAATTGTCACAAACATAATCTCAACACCAATGCCCATAGCTGATCTGTGCCTGTCAAGGACTGCCTGAATAATTGGGAGTTCTCTAAATTAACTTCTGTGTAGAATATAATGTTTATTAAAGGTTAAGTAATAAAAAAGTATGAATTTAAAGCTCACAGAAGTATTATCGAAACTCAGTAGTAACCACAACAATTGTTTAGAATTTACACTAACAAAAGATTTTTCTCAGGGAGGAGTATTTTATCACAGACATTGTTTAGAATTTCTGGCTCATGGTGATAATGAAGAGCAGAACAACTTTTCAGTCCATTTTCAGTATTGTTTTATAATCCTTATGGATAATGCACCCCTCACTGCCCGCATCCAGGGTAGACAGCTCACATCATCTTGCCCTTGGTACCACACTGGTTTGAGAAATTCACTAGGACAAGGGCTGGCTTGTGTTAGGTTCTCTACAAAGACTAATTTTCAAGTTTAGTCACATCCACCCCAAACTTTACTCTGCAATGTCTTTGTCTATGTAAGTATACATGTCAAATATGCTTTATACATTTTCTGATCATCCACACAATACCAGACACTGACCTGAGCCTTGGAAATACAAGAATGAAAGGCCTGGCAGTCTCTGCTTCTGAGGAACATACTGGCCCATTAATGAATAAATTATTTTTCAAAGTCTCAGCCATTAGTGGAAATTTTTTTAATATATCTTCAAAATAAGGGCAGATGCAAGTCACAGTATGAATGGCTTAAAGTGTAAAGTCATTTGCTGTTAGATTAGCAGGCTGTGTAGAAGTGTGAGGACCCAGCTAAACAATGTCATCAAGGACTCTAGTCCCCTTGGTGCTGTGGCTCTATCATCCTCAGTTTGCATTCAGTGTCTCCCCTTGTGGTCACAAGGTGGCTGCTGCAGCTCCAAACATCATGAAGTCCCCAGTGACTTCTCCTAACGTCTCACTGGCTATAACTGGATTGCCAGCTCAACTCTGAGTAAATGACTGATGAAAGGAAGTGGAATTGTCATAACTGGTTCACACCAATTGTGATTGGTTATCTGGGACTGTGCATATGGCCACATGAATAAAATCAGAGTTTTGCTAGCCAAAACGAAGTAGAGTATGACAGCTGAGTTAGGAAGTCAATAGTATCTACAGACGTAGATATCTACAGACGTAGATAGACGTAGTATCTACAGACGTAAGCCAGACGTATGCAAACCCTATGAGGGTACAGTTTGTCACATGACTACCTCAGTTACTTCTTTGTAGATAATAATTACACCTGACCCTACTTAGCCTGTACAAATGCTTGAACCAGACTCAAACTCTGGGTCAGAGAAGTTCTAAATTCTCTGTTCTTTGTAACCTGAGAGGAGACTGTCTTTAGCCCTTAGTCTACTTTAACTTTAAATGAGGAGTTTAGGATTAGATGAACTTCCAGTTTTCTTCTTATTCAGACACTGCATAAAGTAGTTCACTGGTGCCCAGAGTTTATCAATGATAGCACCCTCTGCTTTCCTATGACCTTGTCACTGTTCAGACAAGATTCTCTAATGGCCCTGCTGCATACTTCTATTAGCAGAGGCACCCAAGCCATTTATTCCAGCCATTTAATGACTAATTGAGAACCTCCCTAGGGGCCCCATGTTATGCCAGTTAGAGAAGCAAAAATATTGCTTGCCTCTGGATTATTTCAGTTCGGCTACTGTCAAAATAGCATAAACATGTGACAGATCTTCCCAACTATGTGAAAAATCAGGGCACTGGATGCAATTCAGGCAGCATAAGTCACTGCAGCGTTTCAAGTACTTCACTCCCCTGGGGCACTCCAGCCATACAACATGTAATCCAGTCACATAAAACCCCTTAAAGAATGGACAAGACAAAGATCTCCATGGAGCTGTGTCCATTTTCTCAAGGAGAGAGTTTGCTACAAATCATGTTCAAAGGACATGTCAAGCTACATCCTTTTAGGTATCTAAGGACACTTCAAGGTATTTGAGAGATGAGTTTTGCTCAAAAGATATGAGTGATTCTTTTTTTTTTTTTTTTTTTTTTTTTTGCGGTACGCAGGCCTCTCACTGTTGTGGCCCCTCCCATTGCGGAGCGCAGGCTCCGGATGCGCAGGCTCAGTGGCCATGGCTCACAGGCCCAGCCGCTCTGCGGCATGTGGGATCTTCCCAGACCAGGGCACGAACCCGTGTCCCCTGCATCGGCAGGCAGACTCTCAACCACTGCGCCACCAGGAAAGCCCGATATGAGTGATTCTTAGCACTGATTTGTTCTTGTAGGTTTTCCCAATACAATACAGCCGAGAAAAAAAATAGAATGGAGCATTCCTGGTTAAATGCTCCCTTTCATTTTTTATTACCTGTGTGATCATAGGCATGGTGTTAAACCCTCCCCAAGCCTCTGTCCTGCATCTTTGAGACAGGGATGTTAAAGATGCTTGACTAGATCTCCTAAAATGAAAGCATAGCATCAAGATACAAGGAATGTAATTGGGAGGACTAAGCCTGCCACTAATTGTATAATCTTAGTGAAGTCCCTTCCCCTCTTTGGTTGTAGGGTCCCACATGTGTACAGTGAGGGTTTGCACCCAGCTCAGGTAACTTGTAACTCAGTGTAGCAGTTGTTCTATAAATGATCACAAGAGAAGGCCGCATATCAAAGAAGAAAGGAATCAAAAAGGCTTAGGGGTGAAGCTGCACTAAGCCCTTTTTAGGGACTCTTAGGAGATAAATCAAGATCAATGAGGGGGTCCAAGGACAAGAGAGCAGAGTAGAAGGACCTGAGCTCACCTCAGGTTTTCTCAAGAAAACACCAAAATGACAATGAACTGCTGAATAAAAAACAACAAAAAAGACTAGAACTGACAAAAAAAAGATGTTTTACTTCCAAAGACAAAGAAGAAGCCAAAATGAGACAGTAGGAGGGGAGCATTCACGATAAAATCAAATCCCATACTCCCCAGGTGGGCGACCCACAAACTGGAAAATAATTATATCGCAGAGGTTCTCCCATAGGAGTGAGAGCTCTGAGCCCCACATCAGGCTTCCCAGCCTAGGGGTCCAGCATCAGGGGAGGAGCCCCCAGAGCATTTGGCTTTGAAGGCCAGTGGAGCTTGATTGCCAGAGTGCCACAGGACTGGGGGAAACAGAGACTTCACTCTTGGAGGGTGCCCACAAGGTCTTGTGCACACCAGGGCCCAGGGAAAAAAGTAGTGACTTTATAGGAGCCTGGGCTAGACCTAACTGTTGGTCTTGGAGGGTCTCCTGGGGAGGTGGGAGGCAGCTGTGGCTCACTGCAGGGACAAGGACACTGGTAGCAGAGGTAGTTGGGGAGTACTCATTGGTGCGAGTGATCCTGGAGGCTGCCATTTTGATGCCAAAACCTGCCCCATCCAACAGCACATAGGTGCCAGTGCTGGGACATCTCAGGTTCAAGTGACTAACAAGGTGGGAGCACAGCCCCACACATCAGCAGACAGGCTGCTTAAAGTCTTCCTGAGCCCACAGTTGCCTCTAAACACACCCCTTGTCATGGCCCTGCCTACCAGAGGGACAAGACCCAGCTCCACCCACCAGTAGGCAGGCCCAGTCCCTCCCATCAGGAAGCCTGCACAAGCCTCTTAGACCAGCCTCACCCACAAGGGAGCAGACACCAGAAGCAAGAGGAGCTACGATCCTGCAGCATGTGGAACTACAAACACAGAAAGTTAGACAAAATGAGACAGTAAAGGAATATGTTCCAGGCGAAGGAACATGATAAAACCTCAGAAGAACAACTAAGTGAAGTGGAGATAGGCAATCTGCCTGAAAAAGAATTCAGAGTAATGATAGTAAAGATGACCCAAGATCTTGGAAAAAGAATGGAGGCACAGGGCTTCCCTGGTGGCATAGTGGTTGAGAGTCCGCCTGCCGATGCAGGGGACGCGGGTTCGTGCCCCAGTCCGGGAAGATCCCACATGCCGCAGAGCGGCTGGGCCCGTGAGCCACGGCCGCTGAGCATGCACATCCAGAGCCTGTGCTCCGCAATGGAAGAGGCCACAGCGGTGAGAGGCCTGTGTACCACAAAAAAAAAAAAAAAAAAAAAAAGGAAAGAAAAGAATGAAAGCACAGATCAAGAAGATACAAGAAATGTTTAACAAAGAGCTAGAGGATATAAAGAACAAACAAAGAGTTGAACAATACAATAACTGAAATGAAAAATACACTAGAAGGAATCAGTAGCAGAATGAATGAGGCAGAAGAACAGATAACTGAGCTGGAAAACAGAATTGTGGAAATCACTGCTACAGAACAGAACAAAGGAAAAACGGAATGAAAAGAAACCAGGACAGTTTAAGAGACCTCTGGGACTACATTAAACGCACCAAATTGATATTATAGGGGTCTCAGAAGGAGAATAGAGAAAGGGCCTGAGAAAATATTTGAAGAGATAATAGCTGAAAACTTCCCTAACACGGGAAAGGAAACAGTAACACATGTCCAGGAAGCTCAAAGTCCCATAAGGGATAAACCCAAGGAGGAACACACCAAGACACATATTAATCAAACTGACAAAAATTAAAGACCAAGAGAAATATTAAAATCAACAATGGAAAAGCAACAAATAACATACAAGAGAATCCTCATAAGGTTATCAGCTGATTTTTCAGCAGAAACTCTGCAGGCCAGAAGGGAGTGGCATGATATATTTAAAGTGATGAAAGGAAAAAACCTACAACAAAGAATACTCTACCCAGCAAGGCTCTTGTTCAGATTCAACAGAGAAAACAAAAGCTTTACACACAAGGAAATGCTAAGAGAATTTAGCACCACCAAATCAGCTTTACAGCAAATGCTAAAGGAAATTCTCTAGACAGAAAAGAAAAAGCCACAACTAGAAACAAGAAAATTATGAATGCAAAAGCTCACCGATAAAGGCAAACATAAAGTAAAGGTAGGAAATCATCCAAACACAAATATGATATCAAAACCAGCAATTGTGAGAAGAGGAGAGTACAAATGCAGGATATTGGAAATGCATTTGAAATAAAGAGACCAACAACTTAAAACAATCTTGTATATATATAGACTGCTATATCAAAACATCATGGTAACTGCAAATCAAAAATCTGCAATTGATATACACACAGAAAAGAAAAAAGAATCCAAACACAACAATGAAGATAGTCATCAAATCACAAGAGAAGAGAACAAATGAGGAAGGGAAGAAAAAAGACCTACAGAAACAAATCCTAAACAATTAACAAAATGTCAATAAAACATACATATTGATAATTACCTTAAATGTAAATGGATTAAATGCTCCAAACAAAAGACACAGACTGGCTGAATGGATACAAAAACAAGACCTATATTTATGCTGTCTACAGGAGACCCACTTCAGATCTAGGGACACATACAGACTGAAAGCGAGGGGACGGAAAAAGGTATTCCATGCACATGGAAATCAAAAGAAAGCTGGAGTAGCAATATTCATATCAGACAAAATAGACTGTAAAATAAAGATTGTTACAAGAGACAAGGAAGGACACTACATAATGATCAAAGGATCAATCCAAGAAGAAGATATAACAATTGTAAAAATATATGCACCCAACATAGGAGCACCTCAATATATAAGGCAAATGCTAACAGCCATAAAGGAGAAATCGACAGTAACACAATAATTGTAGGGGACTTTATCACCCCACTTACACCAATGGACAGATCATCCAGACAGAAAATCAATAAGGAACACACAGGCCTTAAATGACACATTAGACCAGATGGACTTAACTGATACTTATAGAGCATTCCATCCAAAAGCAGCAGAATACACATTATTTTCAAGTGCACATGGAACATTCTCCAGGATAGATCACATACTGGGCCAGAAAGCAAGCCTCTGTAAATTTAAGAAAATTGAAATCATATCAAGCATCTTTTCTGACCACAATGCTATGAGATTAGAAATCAACTACAAGAAGAAAAAAAAAACCTGTAAAAAACACAGAGACGTGGAGGCTAAATAATACGTTACTAAACAACCAATGGATCACTGAAGAAATTAAAGATGAAATTAAAAAATACCAGGAGACAAATGAAAATGAAAACGTGAATCCAAAATGAAATGTATGGGACACAGCAAAAGCAGATCTAAGAGGGAAATTTACAGCAACACAATCTTGCCTCAGGAAACAAGAAAAATCCCAAATAAACAACCTAACCTTACACCAAAAGCAACTAGAGAAAGAAGAAGAAACAAAACCCAAAGTTAGCAGAAGGAAAGAAATCATAAATATCAGAACAGAAAGAATTGAAATAGAGACAAAGAAAACAATAGAAAATATCAATGAAACTAAAAGCTGATTTTTTGAAAAGATAAACAAAATGTATAAACCTTTAGCCAGGCTCATTAATAAAAAAAGGGAGAGGGCTCAAATCAATAAAATTAGAAATGAAAAAGGAGAAGTTACAATGGACACACAGAAATACAAAGGATCGTAAGAGACTACTAAAAGCAATGATATGCCAATAAAATGGGCAACCTAAAAGATATGGACAAATTCTTAGAAAGGTACAACCTGCTAAAACGGAACCATGAAGAAATAGAAAATATGAACAGACCAGTCACAAGCTCTGAAATAAAAACTGTGATTAAAAACTCCCAACAAACAAAAGTCCAGGACCAGATTGCTTCACAGATGACTTCTCTCAAACATTTAGAGAAGAGTTAACACCTGTACTTCTGAAACTATTTCAGAAAATTGCAGAGGGAGGAACACTCCCAAACTCATTCTATGAGGCCACCATCACCCTGATACTAAGACCAGACAGATATAACAGAGAAAAGAAAATTACAGGTCAATATCACTGGTTAACAGAGATAAAAATCCTCAACAAAATACTAGCAAACCAAATCCAACAATATGCTAAAAGGATTGTACATCATGACCAAGTGGGATTTATCCCAGGGATGCAAGGATTTTTCAATATCCACAAATCATTCAGTGTGATACACCACATTAACAAATTGAAGAATAAAAATCATATGACCATCTCAATAGATGCAGGAAAGGCTTTTGAAAAAATTCAACACTCATTTGTGATAAAAACTCTCCAGAAAGTGGGCATAGAGGGACTCTACCTCAACATAATAAAGGCCATACAGGACAAACCCACAGCTAACATTACACTCATCAGTGAAAAGCCAAAAGCATTCCCTCTAAGATCAGGAATAAGACAAGGATGTCCACTCTTGCCACTTTTATCCAACGTAGTTTTGGAAGTCCTAGCCATGTCAATCGGGGAAAAAAAAGAAATAAAAGGAATCCAGATTGGAAAAGAAGAGGTAAAACTGTCACTATTTGCAGATGCCATGATACTATACATAGAAAATCCTATAGATGCTACCAGAAAACTATTAGAGCTCATCAATAACTTTTGTTAAGTTGCAGGATAAAAAATTAATACACAGCAATATGTTGCCTTTCTATACACTAACAATGAAAGATCAGAAAGAGAAATTAAGGAAACAATCCCATTTACCATCACATCAAAGAGAATAAAATACCTAGGAATAAACCTGCCTAAAGAGGCAAAAGACCTGTATCTGGAAAACTTTAAGATGCTGGTGAAAGAAACTGAAGGTGACACAAACAGATGTAAAGATATGTTGTGTTCTTGGATTGGAAGAATCAATATTGTTAAAATGACCATACTACCCAAGATAATCTACAGATTCAATGCAATCCCTGTCAAAATACCAATGGCATATTTCACAGAACTAAAACAAATAATTTTAAAATTTGTATGGAAACACAAAAGACTTCAAATAGCCAAACCAATCTTGAGCAAGAAGAATGGAAGTGGAGAAATCACGCTCCCTGACTTCAAAGTCAAAGCTACAGTAATCAATACAGTATGGTACCAGCACAAAAAGAGACATGTAGATCAATGGAACAGGCTAGAGAGCTAGAAATAAACCCACACACTTATGGTCAATTAATCTATGACAAAGGAGGCAAGAATATACAGTGGAGAAAAGACAGTCTCTTCAATAAGTAGTGCTGGGAAAACTGGACAGATACATATAAAAGAATGAAATTAGAACATTCTCTAATACCATTCTATTCTCTAATAGAATGGATAAAGAAGATGTGGTATGTATACACAATGAACTATTACTCAGCCATAAAAAAAGAATGAAATAATGTCATTTGCAGCAACACGGATGGACCTAGAGATTATCATATTAAGTGAAGTAAGTCAGATAGAGGAAGACAAATACCAGTTGATATCACTTATTTGTGGAATCTAAAATATACAAGTGAACTTATTTACAAAACAGAAACAGACTCACAGACTTAGAAAACATACTTATGGTTACCGAAGGGGAAAGGTGAGGGGAAGGGATAAATTAAGAGGTTGGGATTAACATATACACACTACTATATATGAAATAGATAATCAACAAGGACCTACTATATAGCACAGGGAACTCTACTCAGTACTCTGTAATAACCTATATGGGAAAAGAGTCTGAAAAAGAATAGATATATGTATATGTATAACTAAGTCACTTTGCTGTACACCTGAAACTAATGTGACATAAAATAAAAATGTAAAATAAGAATAATGACAATATTAGGGAAAGTGTTGGACAGATTCAGTGCTATCAAGAACATAAAGTATTCCATCTTGACTTTTCAGCTTTTGAAGATTCCCCTTAAACATCACAAAATAGGTCCTAAAGTCAGCTGGTGATCTCACTGTAGAGTGTCTACATGGCAGCAACTTTTGGAGTCATCTTGTTTATATTTTCACCACCCTTTTTGCCACTTTTCCCGTCACAAAAGTAGGAAGACCAGGGGATATAGAGTGATAGGGGATGGTTTCTAGCTACTGCTTCAGAATACTGTGGTTGAATTCTACTTAGCTACCTGCATCCTGCTTCAACATGCAGCCTGTAGAGTGAAAAAGGAAGTTTCCCAAGTGGCACTGTCTTCCCTAGATTTCTACTTATGCCTTCATGCTGACTCCTTCCTTTGCTACCTGCTCAGCTCTCCTCTCTGATTCCCCAGAGTGCACCAAGCAGTCTGGCTTCAAGTGACAATCAAAGCAATGGAGACAAAACTCTGGGTCCTCATCAATTTTGGGCATTCCCAAGTCATTTTCACATGACACATCTGGAAAAGTATTTACTTCTTTATTGACCTGATGAATTCTATTATCCCTTCATTAGGTCTTGTTATAACTTTTTCATTGACTCTCTACTCTGTCTTCCCTACTTTTATACATATCTCTATCACACTCCATCCCGATGATCTGTTTACTGGTCTTCACGTAACAGATTTTGAGCTCTTTGATGGCAAGACCTGTATCTGATCATCCTTGCTGCATGGTGTCTGGTATAGGACATGGCAGAAAGAGAATGTCTTGGACTCAGTGACTGGTGAATGGATATGTAGTCTGAGAGTCTGACCCCACTTGTTGACTGATGGTGAGTCAAGCTCTTTGACAGCTGAAGAATTCTGCACCTTCCTCAGTCCCCAGTTTTGGAACTCTGGTCAAGTTTGTGAGGAAGCACTTTCCCCATTAGATAGAAATCCCCATCTGGACCACATTCCATTGCCTCAAATGTCAATAAATAATTCAGGAGGCAATAAGCTAACTTTTTGGACGTGGGCTCAAGCTGAGGAATGTAAAAGCAAATAGAAGATGAGATACTGACTGTTTCAAACTGCAGTGTCAAACACAAACACACACATACAACCATATCCATCCAAATTCAAACCACAGTGAAGCAACCCATAGGGTGTCACCAAAAGAAGCCTCTATTGATGGGACAGGAGGCTGACTCTTAGGCAGAGGAAGACCAAGCAAGTTTCATGGGGTAGAGGAGGAAAAGGACATTCCTTCACACCCTTGTGGTTCTAGACAATTGAAGTGATTCAGCCTCGTAGCATAAGAGGCTAGACTTGAGATTAATTAATAAGTTAGCTAAATCCCCAAGCAATACTCACTAAATACCCATTCTGCCTTCATTTCTGAGATTTTAGAAATGAAAAGAAGCTTATGGTATTGGGAGAGACAGCTAGTTATAGTACTGGGTGGTACGAGCTATAGTAAAGAGAAGTTCGTGGCATGATATGGGAGACCTAACACTGCCTGGGGAGTCAGGGAAGGAAGAGGTAAGATATGGGCTGAATGTTGAGGAATATTAATCAGATGAAGTGGGTAGAGTGGAGTGGAAAGAGTTCCATACAGGAGGGCAGCCTAGACAAATGTGCAGAGACCAGGAAGTCCAGCAAATTGGAAGAATGGTAAATCATTCTGTATGGCAGAGATAGAAGACAGAAAGAATAAATGGTAGGTGAGGAGACAAATCATGGCAGAAGATAAGGAGGGAGAGTTAGGTAGGAGCCAAATCATAAAATGCCTTGGAAGTCATGATAAGAAACTTTCAATCCTCCTGGGAGGCACCAAGAAGCCACAGGGAAATTCTTTTGGTATGATGTCATTTATCTGGATGGCAGAGGCAGAGGCATGTTCCTTAACATTGCTGCTCTTCCAGTGCAGCTCAGGGAATCGAAGGGGCAGATGGGCCTTTAGCATCCTAAGGCTAGGATCATAATTTCTTAAAGAATAAGTAGGACTATCCAAGGCAAGTGTCAACTAGACAAGTGGTTTATATTATAGAAGGAACTCAATCCTCACAGTTACAGATTATATTTGTTATCAGGGCATTAGGAGAAAAGCAGCCAAGGACTGGAATTAAAACATCCCTTACAACCAGTCACTATCCTCTGTTCATCTGTAGATCAAGTAGAAACTGAATTGCCAAAGGAAGAATCGCAGAGTTTGAAAGACATAAGAAGGGACCATAGGGGATAGGAACCACTTCATCGCATTCTAAGTAAAGGGTGTTGGAAGAAGCAATATACAGAGAAGTTCATGAAGGGGAAGATGGAAGTCAGAGAGCAGAGAGGTAGAGACAGGAGAGGACCCTCACACAGCAGGGGCTTGCCCCTTATGGGGGGTAGGGGTGACTTTAAGTATCTCAAAAGCACAGCTTTGGGCTGTTTATTAGAACCCTTTAATAAATAACTGGTCAAACTTCTCTCAGTTTAGAATGGTGAAGGGAGCTCTGTGGTTTGATAGTGATTGGCCCATACACCATATGGAGTACAAAACAACTGAGAATATTAATCAGTAGAAACTAGCAATTGGAGAGCTAGAAGACTTATTCTACTAACTTTCCCCTCTTTTTCTTATATCTAGAGATATTTCTGAGGGGCAAAAAGGATGAGATTGGATATGGGAGTCTGCCATAGGGGTTCATTACCACTTATTGGGAACATCCTATGTGCCAGGGGCTGACATAAGTGCTTTATGTACATGATTTCATTTAATTCCTATAACAATCCTGTGTTATCAGCACTACTTATCTTTATCCTCATTTTAGAGATGAGTATAAAGAAACGTGTAAATGTTAAGAGTCAACACAGTAACTTGGATATCCCGAAGATCCTTATGCTCCAAAATCCTTAAAACTGGGAGGTAAAATATTGAAGGAGGAGGAGGGGAAAAACCATTCCTTTAAATTGGTGAATTAGTGTTTTTGAAACTGCAGGCCCTGTCCCATTGATGTGTAGGAAAATTGATTTGAGGAGTTGTGACTGGCATTTAAAACATGGGGTGGAATGAAGTAGAGTGGAGCAGAGTAGAGAAGAAAAGAAAAAAAAAAGAAATGAAACAAAATAAAATAAAATATTAGCGTGTAGGGTAGGTAGTAGGGGTAAGTATTGCTCCATGAATTATAAGTTTTTGTGTATACTGGGTTACAATGTAATATGTGTGTCATTATGTGAGTCACAGAATTTGAAACCCACTGTTTAAATATAATACATATCTGTGCTTGTTAGGAAATTAGGGGAATCTTTAGAAGCCCAAACAGAGCAAGATCCCCCACTCTAGAGGTATAACATGGATCTGCTGAGTAAAGAACTAGCTGAACGATTACATCGTTTTAAATTGAAATTTTAAATGTCTTGGTAATTTTCAGCATGGTTGCAAAATGTTAGAGAGCAAGCAGAAAGTGCATGTAAGCTGGACTTTCTATAGGAGGTAAATGGTTACTGGTGGATGTTAGAACTCTCTTTTTTATCCAACATTCTTTAAAGAGTTACTTTTACTGTTAAGATACATTCCGAATGCACTTAAATTTAGGGCATTGGGATGCAATAATTGGTGAATTATAGAGGAAGATTTCATTTCAAAGACAGTTTTGCAAAAATATATCATCAGAATCATTCTTGAAAACTGATGAACAGAAAAACTCAAGTGTTATGTTTTCCTCTTGGGACAACTCCTGGAGAGCAGCATTTCCTCATCTCTCGTTCCACAGAAGGTATCACTCTCATTCTGTGATTCCATCTAATATCTCGAAATGACACACTGAGGGAACATGTTTAGTATTTGGCAGGCAGGCTTAGCATCTCAGGGAGGAAATCGATTACCATTTCAGGACTTCCATACAGCCGCTGTCCAAACCACAGTGAACATGATAAACCATAAGTTAAACTGACCTCCTGCTGATATGCCTGGGACACCATCAAAATCTATTTCCAAATATCACGGAAGGGACCATGTGGAATCCTCTGACTTCTGGAGCATCAGATTGAATGGGGAGCCTGTTTTTTATTATGGTTGGGAGTAAAAAAATAATGTTTAACTATTGCATGACTTTAATGGAACACAGATTTGGTTTGTCTTGGAAATGGCTGTTTGGCATTATAATTACAATTTGCTCGCAGCATCAGTGAAGGCACACAGTGGAGCTGGCTTCCAAACCACGGAGGCAAAGAAAAGAGAGGACAAGCACTAAGACGCATATGTGCATACACACGTGCGCGCGCACACACACACACACGCACACATGTGCATATACATCACTCGCTATTTCATTTGCAATTCATGAAACTTTGGAATCAGGAGGATTTTTTTCAAAAGGCATATCCGTTCTCTGACAAACTCATAAATCATTTTATTTCTTTGCTATAAAGCAAAAATGATTTTTAAAACCATTGAAATCTCCGCGTCTCTGTTCATTTGGCAAATGCATCTCATGCTGAAATAAACCTGCTGTCAACTTTCCCTGAATGTATGTGCTTTGCAATGTTTATCCAAAGGCTTGCCATTTTGGATTATGCCCTCATCAAAGTTCCCTTGCCAGAGTGCTGCACTCAGCATTTATGTTCATCCTTTGGGGCCCTGCCAGAGCAGCCCTTTCACCACTTTTGAGGGCTTCTAAGTTTCACCCAAAGCTTCAGTGTGATAGTAGAGTCTGGAAAGAATCCAAATGGGGCAGGAGAAATGAAGCAGATTCCAATTAATAAAATTCTGCGAAGCACCGTGTCTTAATTCTGGGGTTTTTGCTGTTTTTCCTTAGAAACTATAATCCTAGGCTGAGTGAATGTTGGAGGAGGGATGGGGCTGATGGCTGTAAATTCTTCAGTGCCCCGTGATTCCTCAGCTGGGCCTTTGTACTTGCTAGTCTCTCTCCCTGAAATGTGCATTCTCGAAGTCTTTGCATGGCCAACTGTTTCTCATCCTTTGGGTCTCAGCTCATTTAATTCTTTTAATTATTTATTGAGTTCAGTGTTATTATCACCTCTTAAAGAAAGTGGGGCTCCAAGAGTTTGGGTAGTTTGTCAAGCAGCTTAATACTCAGTAGAGACAGGATTCCAACTCCATGCTTCTGAATTCAGAGCCCATATTCTTAAAGATCACATTATGCTGCTTAGTTCTCTGCTCTAAAAAGGACCTCAGACTAGTATAGAAGGAAAGTTAATTCTTACTAACTAGTTCCAGAATGTAGGCGCTCATGTAATGTTGCAAAAGTCTAGGGGTTCATTGAAGGATTCCTGAAGGAAGAGTTGAATCTTAAAGGACTACTAGGAGAAGAAAAGATGTTCTATTTACAGGAACATCAGGCAAAATGACACACGGTTGTGAAGTAGCAAGAATTGCAGAGAAAGCTCTTCTAAGGAATTTAGTATAACTTCATTATTACTATAATAAGGAGAGTGGGATTGATAGAAGCCAAGGCTAGAGAATCTAGTAGGAATACGTATAAGGTGTAAGATGCCAAGTTACAATGCCTCCAACCTCGCAGGTAATTTAGAGTGATTTTAGGTAGTGGAATGACATAGTCAGACTTGCCTTTTAGGAATATCAGTATGGCTGCCATGTGGTGAAGAACAGATTGGAGCAGGGCAAGCCTAGAGGAAAGAAGACCTTTTAGGAAAGTGCTACAATAGGGTAGGTAAAAGATGCTATGAGCCTGAAGCTCAGAGCTTCAGGTCAGTGATAGATACCAGACAAGGAGATAATGGGTCTAATTCATGAAGATTTAGAAGAAAAGATCAGTAAGCCTTGGATGTAAGAGATGGGGAGGGCGAAGGATGAGTTTAAGTACAATGCCAGTTTTCTGGCCCATGTTCCCTGGGTGGACGATGGTGTCATTCTTGGAGAGAGACAACCAGGTTTAGTGAAGGAAAGGTTATCTAGTTTAGGACACAGTGGAACATGGTGGCACAACTATCTATCATATCCTTGTACTGGAAGTGCTGGAGAGATGACAGAACTGGGATGGTGATTTGGAATACATAAGCATATAAGACATTGTTAAAACCATATGGGAAAGTGTGTCGGAGAGAAGAATAGAGTCCTTAGACAGACCTACATGGCACAACAATGTTTATGGAGTCACTAGAGCAAGAGGAACTCACAGGAGAGACTTGCGCTCTGAATGAGGCAGGTCCCAGCAGAACTTCTTCACCTCTGTAGCCTGTGGCTGCCCTGTCTTCTATGAAATAAGGATCAACTTCTCTTTGCGGATGAAAAATAGTATTCAGAAGGACCTGCAAAATTATTGTAAACCTGTCATTTATCTGAGTGTGCTGAGGCTAGGTGGTCCAACAATGGAGGACATAAAAGTATTCTGAAAAGTTAAAACTGCTCTTGAAGGAGTGTACGTACATTTTTAATATGTTTTTATTAGCAAAATCCATAGAATTGGAGTTAAATACATGAACATTTTGAATGCGATAACTGTTTATTATTATTATTTTTTAATAAATCCAGCTCTATGTTTTTATGGCAGTCGCTTTCACAAAGTTCTGGACCTTAATTGTGACAGTATTCTCAATGTTAAATAGAAAGTGGAGTAGAAGGAAAAAACATTTTTATTTTCACTATTAATCATTCAGAGGTTTGGTTTATGTAATTATTTTCTAATTAGACTTCATTTGCGGCTAGCCATTCCCACTCTTACTGAGATTTAACAAACTTTTAATGCATGCCTGCTATCTGCCTGGAGCTATGCTAGGCACTTTGACGTGCCATGTTTCCTTTAAACCTTAAAACAGGGCCAGAGTTAGGTCAGGATGATTTTGTCCATTTTACAGATAATGAAATTGAGGCTCTTAGAAGTAAAGTGATTTGTTGAAGTTTATTCAGCCAGTTAGAGGAGGCCAAGGATTTGAACGTGTGCATGTACACACACACACACACACACACACACACACACACACACACACACACACTTACTTTAAATTCTAAGTCTAGGGTTTTCTTTTTTTTCCTTTAATATAACTGCTGTTTCTAATTCTAAAATGTGGTTCACATCTTGCTGATCTTTCTAACTGAATAAATTTTTTCTCTCTTTCTTTAACTCCTGAGTGCCCCAGTCCCACTGAACGAATGCATAAAAAAACGGGAGAATAAGTAAATCTGTGACCTTTATAAAATAACCATTCCTATTATCATCTCTGAAAACTGTTTTGGTCTACATGTTTGATAATTTTGATTACTGGTCTAAGGGAAATCAATGGGTAGTATGTAAAATTCAGTATCAATGATTTTCTCATCAACTTCTTTGAGGCTAGAGGATTACGTGATTTATATAAGCTCATAGGGCTATTTTGTCTCAGATTAACTATATGACATACTACGTTTTTTAATATATCCAAATTATCTTTAAGGTTTAAAAACAAACAGGCCTTCAGTGAGGTAGTCCTTTATGGCTGCAGAAATGAATCTTGGCTAACACCGTCTTGAGTGGCTTTAGTTTCTAAGTAAACGCCCACATTTAGCTCAACAAAATATACATAATTGCTGTTATTGCAGTTCACTTTTTTGTTTTCTTTTATTTCATTTCATAGGGAACTGAGTGGATACTGAGTCTGTATATGGGAGGGAAATTCTTCTGTTTTTCAGCCAGATGTGTCAGGATGTAGAGTAGACAATAGGAAAAAAAGGAAGTGAAACTGCTGCATGCATCTAGTGTATCAACAAAATCTATTCATGAAAATTTTTGATGAGCACAGTGATTTTTAGAAAACCAAACAATGATTGTCTAGGGAGGGTAAAAAGCCACCGTGTTTGTTCAGTTCTTTCATTAATTCAGCAAATGTTGATTGAATACCTACTCTAAGCTGGGACTTTTGCTAGACGTTGGGGGCATGAAAATAAACAAGATGGACATGGTTTCTGTTATTACTCTCAAAGATATGACGTGGGTCATTGTGAGAGCCTACTACGTTCCACACGTATTTTCTGTACAGGCATCGAAAGTGGCTGTAGATACTTGCAGTAGCCCAGGTGTCTGATGGTTACTCCCTCAGAAGACTCCCTGAGTAGGAAATCAAACACATAATTTAGAAGGAGGTTTTCTCTGTTTTCATTGTTCTTTTAGGGCATAACTACTAGTGGAGAAGCCCTGCTATAAGATCTGATAAATAGAGAGGGGAAAAGAGGTTGAAATGGAGAATCAAAGTGTGTATGTTTGGATTTATCTGATGCTTTTAAGGAGTAGAGAGGCACTGCAAAATATGATGTGGGTTACTGAAAAGGCCTCAATTTAGAAACTTTTTAGTCACTTGTAACAGGTCCCTGAAATGCCATCATTGTTAGTAAAAATTATACTAACTAGAAAAATAATATAAAAATGGCTAGAATCTATTGAATGTCTATTATATGCCAGGTCTTATCCCAGTTATTCCACACACATGATCTCATTTAATCCTCAGAACCCTCCTGTGAGATATGCATTATTGTCACTGCACCATGAGAAACATATCAGAGATGTGAAATGACTGGACCCAGGTTATGTAACTACTGTGCTTCCAAAATTTGTACTTCCCTGGATGCCAACCTGCAAAATCTATGTTGTAACTACTTTGTTATTCAAGCTCCCCACCATCATATACTGCCTGGCATTATTAAGACATTCTCCGGTGGTAACCTTTCATTATTTTCTCCTTTTTCATATTTTAACTGACAGATAAGCCAAAGGCATTGCATCTATTATCTCTATAACACTGTGATATGGACGTCATCCTTATTTTATTCTTGTACTTAAGGAGTTTCAGAGAGCCTAGGTAATTTGCCCAGGGTCATTGTGGCTTTTAAGGAATTAGTTAACCAAGAAGAAGGAGCTTGTTCTTTGAAGCTGTTTCTTACCTTCATCTCTGTTTCTTACCACCTGTATTAGTTATCTATTGCTGTGTAACAAATTACCTCAAAACTTAACAGCTTAAAATAACACATTTATTAGCCCACAGTTTCTGTGGGTCAGGAATCTGGGCAGGGTTTAGCTGGGTCTTCTTTTTTTTTTTTTTTCTTTAACATCTTTATTGGGGTATAATTGCTTTACAATGGTGTGTTAGTTTCTGCTTTATAACAAAGTGAATCAGTCATACATAAACATATGTTCCCATATGTCTTCCCTCTTGCGTCTCCCTCCCTCCCACCCTCCCTATCCCGCCCCTCCAGGCTGTCACAAAGCACCAAGCCAATATCCCTGTGCCATGCGGCTGCTTCCCACTAGCTATCTACCTTACTACGTTTGTTAGTGTGTATATGTCCATGACGCTCTCTCGCCCTGTCACAGCTCACCCTTCCCCCTCCCCATAACCTCAAGTCCATTCTCTAGGAGGTCTGCGTCTTTATTCCTGCCTTACCCCTAAGTTCTTCATGACATTTTTTTTTTCTTAAATTCCATATATATGTGTTAGCGTACGGTATTTGTCTTTTTCTTTCTGACTTACTTCACTCTGTATGACAGACTCTAGGTCTATCCACCTCATTACAAATAGCTCAATTTCGTTTCTTTTTATGGCTGAGTAATATTCCATTGTATATATGTGCCACATCTTCTTTATCCATTCATCTGATGATGGGCACTTAGGTTGTTTCCATCTCTGGGCTATTGTAAATAGAGCTGCAATGAACATTTTGGTACATGACTCTTTTTGAATTTTGGTTTTCTCAGGGTATATGCCCAGTAGTGGGATTGCTGGGTCATATGGTAGTTCTATTTGTAGTTTTTTAAGGAACCTCCATACTGTTCTCCATAGTGGCTGAACCAATTCACATTAGCTGGGTCTTCTGGCTCAGAGTCTGTCACAAGATTGCAAACAAGGTGTTGCTGGGGCAATAGTCATCTCGAGGTTCCAGTGAGGTGAGATTCACTTCCACAGTCACTCAGTAGTTGCTGGCAGGATTTAGTTCCTTATGGAATGTTGGACTGTGGACCTGGCTGTTGGCCAAAGGCTGCCCTCTGTCCTCTGCCACATGAATCTCTCCCTAGTGCAACTAACAACATGGTAACTGGCTCCAACAAAATGAACAAGTGAAAGAGAGGGCACGAGCAAGATGGAAGCTAGTCTCTTATAATTTAATTGTGAAAGTGACAGCCCATCTCACTTGCTGTATTTTATTTACTAGTAGAAAATCACCAGATTCAGCCCATACATAAGGGGAGGAGATTACACAAGGATTTGAATACCAGTAGGTAGGGGTCATTGAGAGTCATTTCATAAGCTGCCTACCACATGAACTGAGTTGACTGAGTTTACTTAGCCTTTTAGCTTTGGTTTCCCCATGTTTAAAGTAAGAATAATACTCACATTGCACTGTTGATATGGAAATTAAATTAAATAGACTGCATAAAGCCCCTGCCCAGAATAGTTGCTCAGTAAATTATAATGATTGTTATTGTTTTGTTGATATCGTAAGTAGTCTAGCCAGAGTCTGAACTGAGGTATGTGTGATTCTGATCCATGCTATCTCCACATCACCTCCCACACAGCATGGCTTTTGGTTTGAGGTAACTTATTCTGAGATGGGCCCTCCTTTTCTAAGATAACTTGCTTAAAATAGTTCAAGAAGAGTCATATATCCCAGTGTCCTGTGCAAAGGGAGAGGCAAGGTGGATTTTTTTTCTTAACAACTATAAAATATGAGAGAGCCTTTGTAAGAGAGGTTTTCTTTGCTTGAGTCTTTAGCTAGTCTCATAAGACATTTTAATGTTAATAGGGCTCCCAGAGGGATAATATAATTGATATAATACTCTTCCAAAGCTGTTCTAAACATTGCAGTCACTGGAGTATAGTAATATATCTTCTCAATGTCAGAAATGCACAGTGGTTACTGAACTCCGACATGCTTGACTCTGGGATGGTTTCTTTGAAAAAGGATCTTATGGGGAGGCTGTCTTTGGAGCTGTGGGAGCAAGTCAAATGAATGTACTGGAAGTGCTGCAGTGGCCTTTCAAATGCCTGAATGTCACTGAAGGAAATACAAATGCTAAGGAGAATTAATGTGATAAGCAAGTCCGTTGGTGAAACATCTGAAAATCACAGAGTTTGGAGTTTTGCAAAACCACATAGTATGGTGGAAAGATCATGGGCTTTGGAGTCAACCAGACAAAGCTGGGTTCGAGTTCAGATTCTGCCTCTTTCTAGCTGGATGGGTACCTTGAGCAAATAATTTAACATCTCTAAGACTCTCAGCTACTTACCCTACAAAGTTGGGTAGCAATAACTATATCACAAGGTTGCATGGGTGCCAAGGATCACACCAAAGGTGCGTAATAAATTTTAGCTCCTATCTTCCTCTTAAAGCTTGCTTTTAATCCAATAGAGGTAAATATTTAACATGAGCTCTCCAAGGGGTAGGAGGGGAAGCCCTGATTTGTAGCATTTGCCTATTTCTGTGACATAAAAATTTCTATGCCAGTATCTAGCTACTAACCTGGTCACTGAACATGGAGTTAGGAAGAGATATGTGTAGTCAGCTCTTGGGGGTTTCCGTCTCTCTGTCTCTGTCCAGCTTTCACGCTCTTTTATGCTGATTTATGCCTTTTGTCAGGGCTAAGTCCCTTTTTTGCAAAATTAGAAAAAAAAAAAAGATAGCTCTCTCCTCTTCCACCCCCTCTGAGTGGACCACACCCTCACTGAGTAGACCACACCCCCTCAAGAATAAGGCTTGGTTAGCAGGTGGCACCTTTGTCCAAAGAAAAAGGCAGCCCCTTCCCCCTTCCTCTGGAAGAGTATAACCCTAAGTCAGGGCATATGGCTTTGTAAGAAGAACATGGACTGGGCTTCCCTGGTGGCCCAGTGGTTAAGAATCTGCCTGCCATTGGAGGGGACACGGGTTCGAGCCCTGGTCCTTGAAGATCCCATATGCTGCGGAGCAACTAAGCCCGTGCGCCACAACTACTGAGCCTGCGCTCTAGAGCCCGCGAGCCACAACTACTGAAGCCTGTGTACCTAGAGCCTGTGCTCTGCAGCGAGAGAAGCCACTGCAATAAGAAGCCCGCACACTGCAATGAAGAGTAGCCCCTGCTCGCTGCAACTAGAGAAAAGCCCGTGCGCAGCAACGAAGACCCAACGCAGCCAAAAATAAATAAATAAATTAATTAATTAAAACAACAAAAAAAACATGCCCTGGATTTCATTGTCCCCTCACTCCCTTCGCTGAGTACCCTTGTGTAGGACACAACCTTTCTACTTTATCAGGTGGCCTTGCTTTTTGTGGCTTACCTTTGCAATGTCCAATCCCTCCTCTTTCCTGCTGACAAAGTAACTGCTCACCAGTAGGCTATGACTACCAAGATAAACAAATAGACTCTCATCCCCCATTTTTGGTGCCTCTCTGAACAAGAAAGAAGGTAAATCATGGTTTTCTCTCAATACCTGGTTTTATGCAGAAATATGTGGGTAGATATGAGCATGTGTATGACTTGTAAGGTTGGAGGAGGGAAACCAAAAAAGATGTGTGAAACTTCCCTAATTATTAAAACACTTGCCTGAGAATCAGCCATTGGCTTAATCACTGAGATTCCTTACAGTTCATAGAAAATGCTCACTTGCATACCAAACAGGATGGATCACAAACCACTTTCAGAAATGTTATCTCATTTGGAACACACCTTATGAGATCAGTAGTATGATTATCCTGTTTACCAGATGAGGAAACTGAGGCTCAAAGAAGTTTATATCATAGAATGCTAAACTTGGGCCTCAAACTGGGGTCTTCTGGCTATAGGTTTCTGGCTTTTTTGGCTGCATTATCTCTCTTCCCTATTATCAACTCATCCTTCTAGGCAGTCTTTTTTGACTGGGGTTTCCCAACTGAACCACAGAATACAGAAAATGATTTGAATGGCCATTATCTGAATTCTCCCAAGGATGAATCTAGTGCATACTAGATGAATAGGGAGTTCATTCACTATGTACAATGGATGCCTTGGGCAATAGGACTTAATTCTCGTGCCCAGAAATGTATAAAATCCATAACTGGATGCTTCATACCCCACGTCACCAACGAAATCTCTGGTGACCTATTCAGGGCTATGCTCAAAGACATTTTCCTTCCAATTCCATTGCTCCTTTTCACCTCTTGCTAGCCAACATCCAACTCTCTTCTAGGACAAACGAGATTTTAAAAACTGTGCTCTTAGAAAATGTACTGGGTTATACATGCACAGCTGGTGATCTGGGTCTCCACAAATCTCCACATCTGTCTGGGCCTCAAGTTTTTCATCTGTCTGAAAACTTCTGCCCACATCCACATCCAGAAGATAGCATGAGCATTCAGGAAAAACAACAACACCAAGCAAGGCATGCTGGCATTTGTCCGTCGTGCAACAGGATGAGAATTTAGAGACAGAGCATGATCTCAGCCTAGTAAAGAAACTGGCATGTAAACACCTTATGATAACTGTAATAAAAGAGGGAACCCAGAGGGCAAGCCTGTGGGAGGGAATGGGTGTGAGGATTTGATGAGAATTAACAAAGAGAGAGATTTTTGAACTAAATGCTAAAGGAGGAGTAGGAGTTTACCAAGGAAGGATAAGGGATTGGGAGTAGAGGATGGTATCAATGGACGCAATGAGTAAATGGTATGCCATAACCCAGGGTGAACGCTGTGGCACAGAGGGAAAAGAGGCTGAAGGTATTGGCTAAAGTCACATTGTAAAAGGACTTGAGGGGCTTCCCTGGTGGCGCAGTGGTTAAGAATCCGCCTGCCAATGCAGGAGACACGGGTTCTAGCCCTGGTCCGGGAGGATTCCACGTGCTGCAGAGCAACTAAACCCATGTGCCACAACTACTGAGCCCGTGTGCCTAGCGCCCGTGCTCCGCAACAAGAGAAGCCACCATAATGAGAAGCCCGTGCACCCCAACGAAGAGTAGCCCCCGCTCGCCGCAACTAGAGATAGCCCGTGTGCAGCAATGAAGACCCAACGCAGCCAAAAATAAAAATAAATAAAATATTTATAAAAAAAATAAAAAGGACTTGAATGCAATTTTGAGTGGTTTGGACTTTATCTTGCAGACTAGGGGTTCTCAAGACAGTAGGAGGAAGAACAGGTAGAGTTTATCCTGCTAGAGAGGGCATATCAGATTCATTTAGTGCTTTTTATTCAGATGTTTGCCAAGTTTATGTGGTTAAATATATTAGTCTTTTCCAGAATAATTTGTGCTTTTGGTGTTATGCTTTAAAAGCCTCAGTTGTTATTTGCCTACATTTTTTTCCCTGGTACTTCATCATTTTTATTTTTCAAATGTTTAAATATATAATCCATCTGGAATTTATTTGCCATATGTTGTTAGATAAGACTAATTTTCCCCTAAATTGTAAATCAATTATTAAAGCTCAATTTGTTGAATAATGCATCTTTTCCTTACTTTTATTATATACTAAACAATTATGTAGTTTTTAGTCAGTTTCTGGTCTATTATTCTCTTCAATCACATATTCATCTAATTGGTATTAATACTAGATTATTTTAATTGTTGTCACTCTTTTTTTCTGGCATGATTAGAGTCAATGAAAGTTCCTCTTTGCTATTTTTTAATTTTTAATGTATTTTGTCTAGATAAATTTTAGAATAAATGTGTCAAGTTATAGTAAAATCTCTCAATTTCAGTTGGAAAGTTATTAGATTTTTTTATTACTTTGGGAAGAACTGACATATTTTTGGTATTGCATCTTCCCATCCAAAAGCAAGAGTTCTCTCCATTTAACCCAGTATTCTTTTATTATTCTCACTAAAGTGTTATTTTTAAGTATTGCATAATTATTATTATTATTTCTAAGTATTTTATTTATTTCTTGCACTATTAATTGAATTATTTCCTATCATGCATTTTATATATATATATACATATATATATAGTATGCATGTACATGTATTCTGTATGAATACCTAATATTTACTTAATAGTATGTATATACATGCTATATATGTATATGTAAATATAGTTGTATTCAAGAAAGTTATTCGTTTCTTTAATTAAAACTTAGTCCTTTTTTTCTTGCTAATAGCTATGAGTTGATTTGGGGGAAGGGTTTTAGGTAGACAATAAGGATAATCTCCTTTCCTTTTCAAAATTTAAAGGTCACAAATATTTAGTTTGTCATATTTCTTCCATTGGCTAGGTCTTTCACAATAAGGTTAAACTGCAGGTAAATAACAACTGAGATATCACTTTATCCTATGAAACTAACTGCTATGGGCTAAATGGTATGCCCACCCCTCCAAATTCATATGCCTAACCCTCATTGTGTTGATTTTGGAGGTAGGCCTTTGGGAGATGATTAGGTTTGCATGAGGTCATGCGGGTGGGGCCCTCATAATTGGATAAGTGCTCTTATAAGAAGAGATAGCAGGGAGCTTGCTAGCTCTCTCTCTCCCCACCACATGAAGACACAGAAAGAAGGTGGCTGTCTACCAGCCAGGAAGAAAGTTCTTCCCGGAAATAGGTCATGCTAATACCTTGATCTTAGATGTCTAGTCTCCAGAACTGTGAGAAAATAAATTTCTGTTGTTTAAGCCACACAGTCTATGGCATTTTGTTATGGTAGCCTGATCTGAGTGAGATGCTGGCAAAAATTAAAAGCTAGATAATACCAAGTGTGGCAGAAACATTGAGATTCAGGATATCTCATGCACTGATAGAAGGAATGTATTGGCAGCCAGACTGGAGAGCAATCTGGCACTACTCAGTTGAATGATGTATTTTGGCCCAGGATTTTCTCCTCTGAGTATATATCCCAAAGACATTAACACATGTAGAAGGATGCTTGTTGCTTCATTAGTTGTTGTGGCATCAAGTTGGAGGCAACCACAGACTGTATCACTGAGGGAGAATATAGGCAAATGGAGTATTATGCAGCACTCAGAAGTTATGATTTAGATGTTCGTATTGCAGAATGAATAGATCTTAAAACATGTTTCTGAGTTTAAAATAAGAAACATTTACATAAATTAGAATAAGTAACATTAAAAGACAGTGCACATTTTCTGAGAATTAGTGGGATCAAAAGCATTGGAGAATATGCTTCTGCCCGTGATAGAATAACAGGAACTCCATGTACTTTCCTGCCCTAAATACTTAGAAAATCAGACAAAATGTATGAAAGAATGGTTTTTAGACATTGGACAACACGCAGCCTAGAACAGTGATTCCCGTGAGAAGGACAACAAAAGTGAGTCCCAGAACGTTGCTGGCAGTGGGTTGAGGTCACAGAATAGGGAGAAGGATCCCAATCAGAGCCCACTGGACTCCTTCAGTTCAGGAGGCAGAATTTAGGGAGGCCAGGACAACTAGAATTTACAGAGCAGAAAATCTAAGCGGAAAGACTGCATGCAGAGAGAGCTCTGGATATCTATGGAGGGTTCCCTTGGAATCCTCAGCCAAATATTGATCTATTTATGTATGTGAGAAACAGTCTAAGGCTGGGAAAAGAGTCACCAGAAGAGAGTCGATGGAACAAGCCACAACCCACACAGGGCTGGAAATAGTGCATGTTTTCACCTGCTAGAATAGGAAGAACACCTTATACATAAGGCACAAAGAACTCTGTGGTCTCTTGTACCGGGAGGAAAACAGATCAGGATCTAGCAGCGTAAAACCTAGGCACATGTGTCCTTTGACTTGTTTTATGGGATTATCCTTCATTGTATCCTGAGAACTGCCCCTTGTTCAGATGAAGACAGTTTAGAAAGTTGGATGGTGTTTCTGTTGACAGTATTAACTTGGCATTAGATGCCTCATTACATATCCAAGCATTGGAAGATAATTTTATGACTAACATTTGGGTTAAATCTGTAAACATTGTTTATCTTTGACATTATTTCCTTTAAAAAGGCAGTAACAGCAACATTGTTTCCTCCTGTCATTTTGGCCTGCACCAGGGGAAGGAGGTTGGTGGAATAAGGGTTAGGAAGGCAATGATGACAAGATGTTGAGATGCTATCTCTCCTTATATCTTCCAATTTTTCTGGTAGAGTGGAAAAAAATGTTGACATGACACAGAAGGTCTTGCCTCAGGGAGTCCCATGAGTGAAAATTGATGGATGTTCACCACCAAATCCCTTTCTTTAAGGGATGTTATCATGTCACATTTCTGAAAATACAGAATGCACCCTGGATAATATTTTCACATATGCTGAAAAATGCAGCTGCCAAGAAAACATGCTTTAAAAAAGTCCAAGAGATGTGGAGGGTTGTGACTCTCCTTGAAGAAAATTTACATTATCAAAGTCTTTCTTGATTCTCTCAGTGATGTTATAAGGTTTACCTATTCCCCTCACTGCTTATTCCCACCTTAACCTTGTCCAGAAAGGGAAAACTGGAAATAATTAAAACTTGATTCTTAATTTTCTAATAACAAATGGTGATGGAGTTAATAAACTTGCCCCATTTTGTGTGAAAGAGAACACACACACACACACACACACACACACACACACACACACACAGCCAAACCAAACCAAAATGAAAGACAATTTTAAAAATGTGAAACAAAATCATCCATAACTCATCCATAATTAAACATAATATTTTGATTTCTGTTTTCTAGTCTTCAGTTTATATATTTTGCATCAATGCAGTCATTTTGAATTCCACCCTCCAAATTTCATTGAGGAAACTGAGCTAGTTTGGCAAAGTCATGCTTATCATTTTTTATGTCTCCAGAGTAAGCAAATAGAAAAGATATTCTATATTGTAACTAGTTATTTCCCCATGTTTTGCATAAGTGGGTTGGTTTCAATTTAACCATAGACAGAATTGCAATGACCATATTTATTCCTTGGCCTTTGTTTTTGTTTTGAATGAATCACTTTCTTAGGAAGAAATTTAAGAATTCTGAATATTGGTTGTTAACTTTTTTACCACTTTTGCTAAATTATTTTCCAAAAGAGTTTTGCCAAGAGTATCTGTGTATACCACTCCCCACATCCTTAATTTCAAATAGCAGGACAGCTTTACGTAGCCATTAGGGCTTTTGTAAAATATTCAGAGACACAACGAGCAGGTGTGGAAATTCAGGTGGTCAGGTGATGGGAAAAGGAAATAAGCACCCCTGGTTATTCTGATGCAGGGTCAATGGATGACACTTGGAAAAACAGTAAGAAATTGCTTTTCTCTTTGCATTGTCTCCTGTGAGTAAAACATATAGCTTATCTTATCAGAGTATAGAATTATATCTTAGTTCTCATGGAATAATCTTACCTCTGGCGTCATTTTATTTTTTGCCCTTATTTTTACTTAATCCCAGTTTCTTTCCATATTTATTTTTGTATCTATCTTTCTCCAGTAATTGCCATAAAATCATCTTTTGGACAAGATCAAAATAATTTTAAAAAGGAATTCTATTAGGAAAATACTCTGATGTAATATACTCATTGAATAACTGTTGAATGAGTAAGTGAATATTCTGTTTAGGAGGATCTTGAATGTTAAAAGAGCATTTATTAATAGTCATTTTTATAAAATAAAACTAGGCAATATAAATCCGGGCTTACTAATTTAGATTCTTGCTAATTTAAAAATTTATTTTTATGCCACTTTATAGTTTAAAAAGTAGTTTTATATCCACTATCTTACTGGATCCTCACAAGAATCTTATGAGTCAGAAAAGACTGACATCACTTTCTCCATTTCACAGAAAAGTCAACAGGAGCCAAGAAAGGCTTTGAGGCCTTTCTACAGATCATGCCCACGCTGAGGACTTTATCTGTGTTAAACTGTGGCAGGTATTGTTAACCTGATTTTACCCAAATAAAATGGAATTTCATTGGAATTAGGTAGTTCGCCTAGGAGCAAGGAGAGCACCCAGGCCAGTTGGCTCTCAGGGCTCATGCTACACTTTTTACATCACTTACTCCATTGATCGCTCCAGCCACCATTTAGCAGGGCTATGACTATTCTTCCTTTTTTTTTTTTTTTTTTTTTTTTTTTGGTACGCAGGCCTCTCACTGTTGTGGCCTCTCCCGTTGTGGAGCACAGGCTCCAGACGCGCAGGCTCAGCGGCCATGGCTCATGGGCCCAGCCGCTCCGCGGCATGTGGGATCTTCCTGGACCTGGGCACGAACCCGTGTCCCCTGCATCGGCAGGCGGACTCTCAACCACTGCGCCACCAGGGAAGTCCTGACTATTCTTCTTTTACAGATGAGGGAACAGGCTCAAAATGGTTGTAACTTGCCTAAGCTCATGCAGCTCATAAATGGAGCATCCAGGAAGTAGATCACAGTCTTTGTCAGAGAAATCTGTGCTCTGCTCACTACTTCAGTGGAAATACAGAATACAAACATTAGAAGTTACCTTTGAGGTCATCTCGTATAACGACAAAAACAAACAGAACAGCTGTTGAGTATATATTTTGTGTCGAGCATCATACTAAGTATTATACACACACACACACATATATATATACATGTGCATACACACACACGTACAGAGTTTTCACAAGAACCCTAAGAGGAAGGAACTATTATTAACCATCCTTTCCCCTTTGATAGATGATAAAAATGAGACCCAGAGATGTTAAGTTACTTGCCCATTGTCACAAAGTTAGTAAGGGCAGAACAGATCTTGTGCCCTGTGTGTGAATTACTCTGCACAGCTCAGGAAGCATTCTCTGAGCCCCTGTACCTCCAGAGACAAAGGTTCTCATCTAATGAGGCAGTCTATGCAGCCTGCTGGAAAAGTCATCAGACATCTGCCTCTGTGAGACCCCTACTCGGGGTTAGAAGAATGCCTGGCACCCATTTAGCACTATACAATGTTTGTCAAATAAATGCATATATTTCTTTCAAAGTTGTGCTATGTAGACCTCTGTTTGCTTTTCCCTGCTGAGACCTTTCTGAGACTGGAGAGCTGGGATCATATTTTTCTGAGTTATCTTTTCTCCAAAATATATGCCCTCATCTCATTTTTCCCAAACATTTCCCACCTGTCATGTTTTTCAACGCCTTTATTATTTTTTTTCCAGAACCTTCAGTATAGAATGAGTACTGGAAGGCTAATGCTATTTTCTACTAAATTACAGAAAATTTCATCCTGTCTGGAAAATACATGTTCTCAGTTAAGTAACAAACATAGGTACATGTCCTATTTCATACCCCCGCCATTTCCATTCCTAAACCCCTGGAATAAGAGGGTAGGGGAATCATCACAATAAAGGAAATCCACTGGCTTCAAGGTAAAATAGGCATAGTGGCTTTGTGAATACTTTTCTTTTTGTGATACATCTCCAAATTAAGCATGGGTCATCTGTTAAAACTTTTTAGTATATTTCCCCTCCTTAAAGTAAAATGCTTTTTATTATTAAAGATACTATATTTGTTATATTAAAACATTTTTCCATACCTATCAGAGTTGAAGATACATACAACCATTTGTCCAGCAATCTCTGTTCTCAGTATATACCATAAAGAAGTGTGTGCACATATGTACTAGGAAATTACAACACTGATACTTATATTATTCTTGGTGAAAATAGCCCCAAATTGGAAACAATGTAAACATTCATCAATCATAGAATGGATCAATATGTCATAGAGAATTTATATAATGAGATATAACATAGCAATAAAAACAAATCAATTACAGATACATGGAACATCACAGATGAATCTTAAAAACATTATGTCGCGTAAAAGATTTCGGACTCAAAAGAATACATACAGCTTGAGTCCATTTATATAAAGCTTTAAAACAGACAAAGAGTATATTGTTTCAGGAGGTATAGGAAAATGGTTAAACAATGAATATAAGCAAATTCATACAGACAACCCTCAGAATGGGAAAAAATGTTTGCAAATGAAGCAATGGACAAAGGATTAATCTCTGAAATATACAAACAGCTCATGGAGCTCAATATCAAGAAAACAAACAACCCAGTTAAAAAATGGGCGGAAGACCTAAATAGACATTTCATCAAAGAAGACTTACAGATGGCCAAGAGGCACAGGAAAAGATGTTCAACATCTCTAATTATTAGAGGAATGCAAATCAAAACTACAATGAGGTCAGAATGGCCATCATCAAAAAAATCTACAAACAATAAATGCTAGAGAGGGTGTGGAGAAAAGGGAAGCCTTTTGTACTGTTGGTAGGAATGTAAATTGATACAGCTACTATGGAGGACAGTATGGAGGTTCCTTAAAAAACTAAAAAAATAGAATTACCATATGACCCAGCAATCCCACTACTGGGCATATACCCTGAGAAAACCATAATTCAAAAGGACGCATGTACTCCAATGTTCCTTGCAGCACTATTTACAATAACCAGGACGTGGAAACAACCTAAATGTCCAACAATAGATGAATGGTTAAAGAAGATGTGGTACATATATACAACGGAATATTACTCAGCCATAAAAAGGAACTATACTGGGTCATTTGTAGAGAGGTGGATGGACCTAGAGTCTGTCATACAGAGTGAAGTAAGCCAGAAAGAGAAAAACAAATAGGTATATTAACGCATATATGTGGAATCTACAAAAATGGCACAGAGGAACCTACTTGTAGGGCCCGAATAGAGATGTAGACGTAGAGAATGGACATGGGGAGGTAGGGGAGGGTGGGACGAATTGGGAGATTAGGTTTGACATAAATACACTACCATGTGTAAAATAGCTAGTGGGAACCTGCTGTATAGCACAGGGAGTTCAGCTTGGTGCTCTGTGGTGACCTAGATGGGGGGGAAGGAGGGGAGGAAGGTCCAAGAGGGAGGGGAGATAGGTATACATATAGCTGATTCACTTCATTGTACGGCAGAAACTAACACATCATTGTAAAGCAATTTTACTCCAATAAAGAAAAAAATCACTACCATAAGAAAGAGGGTAGAACTTTTACAAACGTGGGGGGCAGACATCATGATTAGGAAGGACACCTCCTAAGATGCTGGTTCTCATCCCTTGACTGAGTAGTGGTAAATGAGTATCCAAAAACATTTTACAAACTCTTTGCCTACAGGTTTAAACCTCTTTGTTTATGTTCATATGCCATATTTCACATTTACAAAATTTTAGAAAAAGAATAGCAGTTAGGAGAAAAAATAAGTTGCCACATGCCTACTGCTCTAATCCACCATTGAAAACATCTCAGTGTATTCTTGCAGTCAAGAAAATATACTTCTAGCCCCTCATCTCCTTCACTCATGGCTTCTGTAAAAGTGCAACAGAATGGGTGAGGAGAAGAGTGAGGATCTCTTTTGTTTGGTTGCCTTTTAGATTTTTCCCCCTGTATTAGAATGAACCAGAGTGAATAAACAGTGAGTTGATGGAGAAATATGTGTCTAATTCATCTGTTGCTTCCCAGATGCATTTCAGGTCCCTAACATTTACCATGTCAAAGATAATGAAATGGGGACTTCCCGGGTGGTGCAGTGGTTAAGAATCTGCCTGCCAATGCAGGGGACACAGGTTCGATCTCTGGTCCGGGAAGTTTCCACATGCCGTGGAGCAAGTAAGCCCGTGCGCCACAACTACTGAGCCTGTGCTCTAGAGCCTGCAAGCCACAACTACTGAGCCCACGTGCCACAACTACTGAAGCCCACGCGCCTAGAGCCTGTGCTCCGCAACAGAGAAGCCACCACAATGAGAAGCCCATGAACCACAATGAAGAGAAGACCCCGCACGCCACAACTAGAGAAAGCCCGCACGCAGCAACGAAGACCCAATGCAACCAAAAATAAATAAATAAATTTACTTAAAAAAAAAGATAATGAAATGTTAGATTGGGCATATACTGATCACAGGTGAGACCTCATCTTGTGAGATGGTACACCAACTGCCAGGCTGTGGATTTTACTAGAAGCATAAGTAGTGGCAGCAATAATAAGCAGTGCCAAAGTGATCCACACTCACGCCTGGGAGCCTTGCTCTCCTCTGTGAGGAAGTCAAGGGCCTCACTTCCACTGTGTTATATAAGATGAGAAATGGAATCAGGATGCATTGATGGGCTGCACACAGCTCTCAGCTGTCTTCTTGCCAAATCTTCCAAGACATCTAGCTTCTCCCTGAAACGATTCCCCAGGCAGGCATTTGCTATGTACTCTATATGCTCCTTCACCGACCCCCACATACATCACAAAACGTTTTTGTTTTATTTGGATTGCATCATTGCCTAAATATTTGTCCTTATTTTTCTAAGATGCATGGAAACTGGATCAGGCTGAATATGAAGCAAACCAGGCCTGTCTAGTTCATCCAGGCCACTCATTAACATCCTTCCATTCACTCAGATGTGGGGCTCATTTTGGGTCCTCCCCATGGTGACTGAGAGTAGGGTTCAGAACGTCAGTAGCTGCTAGCTCATACATCTCCATGAGGTTGTTTTACCAAGGCAGGGCATATCTCCACAATTTGATGTGATTAACAGGCTGGCACAATATGTCTGTCTTCCAGACCATCTGACGTGTTCTTTTGAATTAGACAGTGACTTCAATAGGACAAATACATTTGTGCCTGATTAAGTTTATTGAGGGCTACATTTATGAGCATCCACTATGTGCCAGGCCCTGGGCTCTGCCTTGGAGCTTAGAAGGAAATTAAACTTCACAACTGACATGGAAACAAATACAGCTTAATCAAATGAGAGAAATGCCATGTCAGGGGTGTTTATGGGGGCCTCAAAGAAGAAATTATTAATGATTAATATTGAGAAGGGCAAGGGCAGGAAAAGCTTCACAAGAGACTGTATTTTCATGAAGGAATAAAGATTCATTATAGCTCTGATAAAACAATTTGGAAAAATTAAAACTAAACCATCCCTGAGCAAATTGAGGAATCTAATCATGAAATGCCCCCAAAGAACACTCCTAGTGAAGAAATAAAGAGCAATAGGTAGCTAGAAATTCAATTCTATTATCCCATCAAGGTGATTGAAAGCAAAATAAAACAATACAAACATCTAACAGTAAAAAACCTCCAAGATTCTTCAAAGTGGAAATACCGCAGAGTAAATATTCCTCTGTGACTTACTCATTGTTGAATTCTCAGTACCCAGGATGCTTCAGTAAATGCATATTGATGGAATGAATGAATGATTGTACATCCTGAAAAATATATATATACACATATCTATAAAGTGTGAGGGGGTATGTCATGTATATAATATGTGGAAACAAATACACTTGCAGAAAGGGCTGGTTATAAGTGGTCTAGCTGTTGAAAGCATGGTGCTAATAATAGCTTGGTTTCAGCGCTGACTTTTATGTAACCTGGAGGGCATACTCAAAGTGCCCAGTCACATGTGGTAGACTTTCTTTCATCATGGCTTTAAAAGGAGATTGGGTGAGAAAAATAAACACACAGATGCATTTCTGTTCACTTTCTTCCATAACAGTCAGATGCATTAAGAGAAAAACACTCAAAACCAAAGCCAGACTTTCAGTTTCTGAGCCATCCTTCAATTGCCCATTTCTGTCTTCCTTTGGCCGCCTCTCCCAGCCTTCACTGTGTTTCTCCAGAACAATCTGGCTAAATGTGTTCTAAATAGCTTGGTGACCACCTCAGGGGTAATTCCCGCTGTATTTGAGTACCCAAATGAGAAGGATGGTTGTCACAATCTGCTTCTCTCTGTCCAGGCTCATGCCATTGTCTCCAGCCTTGCAATAGATTCTGTCACTGTTGTAAATGGAAAAGGCTCTGGCTGGCCTTCGGACCACAACTAATGGTCCTTATACTGACTAATGGTGCGATGATGGGCAGGTAACTTCCCATCTCTGGACCTCAGTCTCGATCTACAAAATGACTGAGGTTTGAAATATAATGGTCCTTCCAGTTATTACAGTCTATTAAATTTCAGTGTGTTCTCAGAGATGTAGTTTGGAAGATAAAAAAAGAATTTGGGGGAAAAGAAAGTTCGGACGCAGAACAAACCCACAGTCCTTTCATTTAGGAGAAAAAAAAATCCAAAGACAAATCCCAGCAGTGTCTATTTATCCAGTGACTTCCCATAGTATCTTTTTTTTTTTTCCATAAAATGCGAATGACTTAGCAACAAGGCCCTCTGCATGAATGGGCTGACGTTTTCACTCTTCTAGCTTCTTCATGACACATCCTCTCAAAGATTGTATATTTACTTCCTCACCCCTTTCTCAAAAGAAACTTAAATACAATGTCTCAGTTAATGTAAATGCAACAGGGAACACTTCGCTTCCTTTTAATATTTATGAGGGGCATCTTTATGATAAATTTCATAGTTGCTTTTAGGCACCAACTCCTGTGGCTTCCACCTGGTTAATTGGATGTTGCTTCTTAGATATCCCACAAACTCAGCATATGCAACACTGAACCCCTAAACCCTGCCCATCCATCCTTCAGTTTTCATTGTCAGTTAATAATAATTACACTTTATATTTTGAAAGAACTTTACAGCTTAGAAAACATTTTCACATGCATTCTTCATTTTATTTCATTTTAAATTATCCCCAGCTTTCAGGTGAAACAGCTGATGCTCAGAACAGTTAAATGCCACATAATTAAGACGAGTACAGGTTGTTTCCAGAATATCAGAGATGCTTTACCTGACCTCATTTGTCTGTTAAAAATCCTTTGCTGACTTCCCATCACCTGTAAAGTTCAGTCTCTTTAGCTTGGAATTCAAGGACTCCATCAGACCCAAACACCTTTCCATATTATCTTCCTGTCAACTTAGACATTCTTCTCTCAGATAACTCCAGACAAATCACCATTACTAACATACCTGCTGCTTTTCCTTTGTACATTCTGTTCCTTCCTGCACAGTTCTGTCTACTGGGATCTTATCCATCCTTTAGGACAGTTCAAATACTGGGCCATAATCCTTTACCTAAAACCCTTTGAGTCCAGAACCTTTTTGGATTTAAGAAAGGTAACAGTGTTTATATTCTTATATTACAAAATATCTCCAGTGGAGTCTAGGGCAGTACCCTGCATTCAATTGCACTAATGTTTTACAGCAAAGCATAAGAATACTCATGCCAAGTGGAATAAATTAAGATACTAAATGGATCAAGTGAAGTTTTGCCACCTAATAAGAAAAGACTTGGTTTTGGAGCTTTTGCGTTTGGAATTGCTCATAAGTGACTACAGAGCTACACTGCTTGTTTCTGGAAGCCTCCCCAGTTTGACCTCCTCTCTTCTCAGTGTACCATTCTTCCTGGCCCCTGGAAATTTTACTCTATGTACTCGTTAGTTCATTTACTTATACTGTAAATATTTATTGTGTATTATGTTAGGCACTGAGACTTCTGTGATAAATCGGATAAATCAGACTGTCTCTTGCAGTTCCTGGCCTGGTGGCAAAAGCAGAGACATAAAAAGGCAAAAACAGTCAGGTGGGATGAGTCCTAGGTTGGAGCTGAGCACAGGGAACTACAGGAGCAAAGAGGAGGCACCAACCCAGCCTGGGGTAGAAGGTGAAAGGAAGAAACAGTAAAGGTTTTCTAGAAGTGCAGTCATCTGGACTGAGCCTTGAACAAGGAATAAGAGTCAGCCAGTCTAAGAAATGGAGAATGGAATTGGAGGCAGAGAGAATAAGGTGTTAACAGCATGGAGGAAAGGCAAAGCTAAGGTGACTGGCGTCTGCAAGTGTTTTGATTTCAGAGGATTGAAGGATGCTTGGGGGAAGAGGGCAAGGAGTGAAACCACTGAGCTTGGCTAGAACCAGAACTTGAAATACCTTATATGGGTGCTACTGAGTTAATACGTTATCTTTAAAGGCCATGAGTATAGGACAGAGCACTCACTGCACTGTGGAAAATGAAGTAGAGGGAGGCGGGACTCTTCAGAATGCTGTCATTATAATCAAAATGTGGTGTCAACACTGAAGAAGAGACAGCTCTAGGACTTCTTCACCCATGACGGCACGTATCCCAGATTGTCCCACGTTCAATCTAATTTTACAAATAAGTGATCTTTCAGGTAGGGATTGTGTCCTAATTTATGCATTCAACACATTTTGTTGAACATCTGCAATGGACTAGGACCCATTCTAAGCCCTGGGGATACTGCTGTGCACAAGCCAAGCCAGACCCTTCTTCTCATGGAGACATTTGTTCAAAGGGAGTGGTAGGAGGAGGAGGTCAACCAAAAAGTAGGCAGAGAAGCAAAAGTAAATCGCAACACAGAGAGGTGGGTTTTGTGAAGAAAATAAAATAGAGTTGTGTGATGGAGCGAGTAGAAGGAAGGGATGCTGTCTGAGAGGAAGTGATTCTGACTGAGGCCTGAATGATGAGAAGGTGTCAGCCGTGCCAAAGACTGGTAAAAGAACAGTGATTGCAGAATTCCTGGGGTGAGAACCAAACCGGCTTGAGTGATCAAGGCAGGGAGAACTGCCAGTGAATAGAGAGCTCAAGGGGATAGCTGTGTGTCAGGAGTGGGACAGATGGGCAGTGACTGGGTCAGGTGGGGTTTCTCGCCAGAGGTGAAGAGCTTGGATTTTATTCTGAGTAACTTGGGAAGTCACTGGAAGGTGTTAAACAAGTGAGTGTTATAATGTGTTTTAGATTTTACAGAGTTCACTTAGCTGCTGTGCAGAAGAGGGGATGAAGGATGACAAGAGTGGAATTAGGAGACGTTAAAGTCTACTGCAAGGATCCGTGTAAGTGGCAGTTGACCAGGGTTAAAGCAGTGAGATGGAGAGAAGGTAAGAGATCACGGCTCTATTTTGGACTTGCCTATGAAATGTATGTGTGTGTGCGTGTGTGTGAAAATAAAGAAATCAAAGGTATTGTGGTCACCTCAAGACTTGGCATGTAAGTAGCCCTAAAAAGTGTTTGATGCATTGAAAGCATATGTTTCTCTTTATTTAAAATTATCATCTCTCTAAGTAATGATTTAATAGCTACACAGCCTATACATCATGTGAGCTTAATGAAAGTGTTCTAAGAGGCTTTTCAACAAAATTGCATTTAGAAGTAAATATTTACTTGAGTACAACTCATTTGTGAAATAAAGTCAGCTTTATGAGGCATCCTCAATTATTTTTGTAACTAGTGAGCAGCATAATATCTGTGGAATTACACAACGTGAAGCCTCCTATCTTATAAACGCAGACTTTTTTTAAAAAAAGTGCAGTCAGAGACAAAACAAGTTTCTTAGCACCTCAGAAACATCTAGCAAGTATGTGTGCAGTGCTTGACTGGGTACAATTAGAAATCTAGGAAAAGTGGGAAGCCATGACTTCCTCTGTGCTTTTTCCCAGTTATGAAGCAAATTCCAGGATCCTGGAATAAAATTCAATTGTGCATCTAGTCTCTTATGTCTATGTGCAGCACTTTCCAGACTTACTGGGGACATCAAGAGAAATGGTCTCTGCCCTAGAGGAGTTCCTCTAGGGTAGTGGAGAGAAAGGGGGAGAGAGAGAGAACGGGGGGCAAGCTACTGATAATTGGGGGTGATAAGTGCAAAGGATAGATGCAAACTCAGGGTGCTGCTATCGGAGCCCACAAGGGCAGCCAACACATGGAGGAGTGGGTGAGGGATAGAGTCAAGGGTCCAAGGGTCGGCCTCCTTGGGGCTGGGAGGCGTGATTAGAATCTTGAAGGCTGAGCAGGAGCTATGCAGATGGAGGGAGAGGGGAAAGACAGAGAGAGAAACCTGGGCAAGTGTTGGGAGGCGGGAAAGCCCAGTGGAGGAATTGTGATGGAGGTGAGGAGGGTCATAGCATCTTGTGAGGTGGGAGCCCACTGAGCCACAGAGGGTCTTGCCTGCCATGCTAAGGACCTCATTCTGAAGAGCATAGGGAGCCCCTGAAAGCGAGTAAGCAGCAAGAGGAATGAGCAGGTGGGCCTTGCACAAGAATTTATCTGTTAACAATGTGGCATGGATTGAAGTCCAGGAAGAAAAGGTAGAAGTTTGCTTGACCTCCAGACATGAAAACTGAGGCTCTGGGGTTGGGAGGGAGAATCAGGAAGTAGGATAAACAGTGGGAATGTGAAAGGAGGATGACAAAAGAGGAGACAAGGCTTAGATTTAGGCTAAACCCAGATTACTTCATATTTTAACAACAACGAAAACAAAGCAAGCAAGCATGTCACCAGTGTGCAGGCTCTCAACCTTAAATGACTATTGAGTTGGCCAAAAGGTTCGTTCGGCTTTTTTCCATAAGATGGCTCTAGTAGCGCTTATTTGTCTTTTACTTCATTCGAAACAATTTTGTTAGATTGTATTGTGACAGCTGTCGTATCAGCATGCATTTTTTTAAAACTTACCAAAATTGGTGAATTTTTGTTTACCCATTTTAATATTGAAGATGGAAGAAAAAAGCAAAGTTTTGGCATATTATGCTTTAGTATTTCAAGAAAGGTAAAAATGCAACTGAAACGCCAAAAAAGATCTGTGCAGTGTATGGAGAAGGTGCTGTGATTGATCGAACGTGTCAGAAGTGGTTTGCGAAGGTTTGTGCTGGAGATTTCTTGCTGGATGATGCTCTGCGGTCAGGTAGACCAGTTGAAGTTGGTAGTGATCAAATTGAGACATTAATTGAGAACAGTCAGCGTTATACCACGCGGGAGATAGCCGACATCCTCAAAATATCCAAATCAAGTGTTGAAAATCATTTGCACCAGCTTGGTTTTGTTAATCGCTTTGATGTTTGGGTTCCACATAAGCTAAGTGAAAAAAACCTTCCTGACCATATTTCTCCATGCGATTCTCTTCTTAAATGTAACGAAAACGTTCCATTTTTTAAAACAAATTGTGACGGGCGATGAAAAGTGGATACTGTACAATAATGTGGAACGGAACAGATCGTGGGGCAAGCGAAATGAACCACCACCAACCACACCAAAGGCCGGTCTTCATCCAAAGAAGGTGATGTTGCATATACGGTGGGATCGGAAGGGAGTCCTCTATTATGAGCTCCTTCTAGAAAACCAAACGTTTAATTCCAACAAGTACTGCTCCCAATTAGACCAACTTAAAGCAGCACTCGACAAGAAGCGTCCAAAATTAATCAACAGGAAATGCATAATCTTCCATCAGGGTAATACAAGACCGCATGTTTCTTTGATGACCAGGCAAAAACTGTTACAGCTTGGCTGGGAAGTTCTGATTCATCTGACATATTAACCAGACCTTGCACCTTCGGATTTCCATTTATTTCAGTCTTTACAAAATTATCTTAATGGAAAAAACTTCAATTCCCTGGAAGACTGTAAAAGGCACTTAGAACAATTCTTTGCTCAAAAAGATAAAAAGCTTTGGGAAGATGGAATTATGAAGTTGCCTGGAAAATGGCAGAAGATAGTGGAACAAAATGGTAAATACATTGCTCAATAAAGTTCTTGGTGAAAATGAAAAAAGTGTCTTTTATTTGTACTTTAAAAGTGAAGGAACTTTTTTGGCCAACCCAATGCGAAGGACAACAGTGTCGCATTTCCAGTCTTCTTTTCCCCTAATTTAACTCTTGTAGGTCATAGATGAGATCCATGTCCCATGAATGTCATTTTACATTTGTTAGTGTTTGATGCTAGTTTGTATGTTTGTGAAATGCCCAAGGTCGCGAGGCCCTCCCCAAGACCACCAGAGTCAAGAGTCAAAGCCAAACGGCAAGGGTCATTTATTGCAGGTTCGAACCTGGACCTCCGCGCACTCGTTGCCGGTGACGCTAAGAGGCCCTGGCGGAGTTTAGTACAGCTCTTTTATAGACCGGTACAAACATAGTCGCCGATTGGTTGACTTTTAAACAAAGACACTAGTCGCCGATTGGTTGACTTTTAAACAGAGACACTAGTCGCCGATTGGTTGACTTTTAAACAGAGACACTAGTCGCCGTCTGATTGGTTGGACGGTTGCGGGGGGGGGGGTCAGCAAGCGTAATTACAGAAGCGAGAGCGGCTGGTTAAGTTTCGGTTTCCTGAGGTTTTGTTTCTCAATTGGAAATACTTAAGGCGGGGCCATGGTCGCAAAAAGAGATAGTGCAAACAGGAGGACTGATGCAACCCTAGCAGTGCTGCGGCCTCCACCAGCCCAACGGCAGGGCGGCGGGAGGCTGTGCGCCCAACTTCAGGCGGCGCTCCCAAATGTGGCAAGCCCAGCGCCGCGCCCTGGAATGGTCCTTTTTCGGCCCTTCTCCTCCGGAAAGAACAGAAAAGAAACTCCAGGAAAAGCACAAATTGAATGCAGGGCGTCAACTCAGTCCTATTCCCACCAAAGTAGAACATAGCCCCCTCATTTGAAGATATTTTATTTTTAGAAAATGGAATTTGTGTTACCTCCTAAGCATTTTGCCTTATCAAGGCATTGAACCAGAATCCTAAGACCTGAGTTTGTGGTCTGTGAGCAGAGGGGTGTGGTGAAGGAGCTTTGTACTGGAAGCAGCTGGGGATTGGGCTCATAGCCTCTACTGAAGTAGAAACACCGCTTTCCCCTCACTGAGCTATCGTTTGCATACCTGTAAAACGGTGTTATAAAAGTTATCTTGAGACCCTTTGAGTTATAAAATGATTTTTGTTAATTCAAGATGTTTATTTGAACTTATTTTATATATTTTAAGTTACTTTAATTCTCAGTACACTCCTATGAGGTAGATGGTCTATTATTAGTCCCCTTTTACAGAGAGGGTCAGTAACTGCCCATGGTCACCCTGCAAGCAAGTGGAAAATGTAGGATTTGAACCAGGCAGTCTGGCTCCAGGGTCTTTGCCCTTAACCACTTCACTCTGTAGCTTTATGGTTTAATTTTCCATTCTGCTCTAGAAGAAAGTTTAAGTTGTTCTTGTGTTTTTGCAAATACAAACACTGCTTCAATAAACATGCCTCCGTGGAACTCTTTGTTTTCACATGCAATTGCCTCCTACAGGTTAAATTAATTAAACAAGGAGGTCATTAGACTGAGGTGACCCTAATGCCTTAGTAGTCTACATAAGCAAACCAAAACCCAAGCCCCAAATGCCTTGAGTTTGAGAAATCAAAACCTAAGGATAACCAATCACAAATAGGCAACTAGGCTTTTCTAAATAAGGCAACCCTTAAGCTATAGCCAATGAAATGATTTCCTTGCTTTGCTTCCACACCTTCTCTATAAAAGTCTTTCCCCCTGCTTCACACTGCTTCAGGTCTGGCTGCCTGATTCAAATAAATTTTTGCACAAATAAACTCTTAAAATTTTTAATATGATTCAGTTTATCTTTTAACACTATGAATGCATTGCTGTGTCCTAGGGTACCCATTCACTATCTAGAACACTACACACTGGTTTCTGTCCCCATCACTTCATCCAAACCGCTCCTTTACAAGTCACTGAAAGCCTCCATGCCACCATACCTGGTGGAATGTGGAAGCTTTCAGTCTAACTTGGCATCCTAACCACGTTTGGTGACCCCTCTGATCATAGCCCCCTTCCTCAAATGCTTCAGTCCTTTGTCTCCAGCTGCACCTCATTCTCATAGACTTTTTTCCCCCTCCCTCCTTCCTTAGTACGCAGATCAGCTTCTCTAGATCTCTCTATCCTTTAACCATGGGGGATCCTCAGGACTCAGTTCCTGGTTTTCCTCCTCATTCTTCTAGTGCTCCCTAAACAATGTCATCGACATACATGGATCTTTAAAGATCATCAACCCACTGACAACTCTGAAATTTACATCTCCAGCCCAGACCTCTTTGGAGCTCCAGAACTGTATATCAAACTACCCCTTTGAGCACCTCCATTTGGATGTCTCCCAGACATCTCAAACCTAACAGATACAAAAGAATACTGGACTTGCTTCTCCTCCAGTTTTCTCCACCTCGATAAATGATACCTCTATCTACCCAGACGATTATCTCAGAAATACCAGAATCTTGGAAATCATGTCTCTGGGAGTCCTACACAAATAGATTACCCATTGATTCTACTTCCCAAGTATATTTTGACTCCTGTTTCTCCATCTCCATTGCTAACCTCCAGTCCCAGCCACCACATCCCATTTGGGCTATTGAAAGTCTGCTCACTCACCTTCTCACTTTTGATCTCCATACAGCATCCTGAGTGATCACCTAAGAATGCAAATCTGATGTTGTCTTACCTTGTGCTTAACAATGTTCAATGCCTTCCCATTAGGAGAATATTGAAACAGCTTATCCTGTTCTAAAGGTCTAGCCCGGTGGTTTTCAGCCTTGGTTGTACATTAGAATCACCTGGGGAGCTTTTTAAAATTCTTTTGTCCAGAGCCCATTTCAGACCAACTATTATGATCTCTGCCTGTGGGCCCTTAGGTTTTTCAAACCTCCCTCCAGTGATTTTTTAGGTGAAGCCACTGAGCTACCTTCCTTTAACTCTTCACCTAATCTTAGATTTCTCTCCCCCTTAAAAATACACTCTGACTATAAGAGTCCTTGCAGTTTTGTAACTTAGGGCTTTCAAATATGCTCTTCCCTCTACCTGGAATACCTCATTCTGGGTCTGGCTAAATCAGATTCACACTTTAAGTCTTGGCCTACACTTTTTTTCAGTAGAAAGGCCTTCCTCTATACACTTCCCCATCTCAGTTATCTCCCCTCTGTTTTACTCTCTATGAGACTTAGTTATTTTATTTCCTTGTGTCATTTATCATAGTATGTAATTACATATTTTGTTGCATGGTTATTTACTTAATGTCTGTCTTCCGTAATAGACATTAGGTCGCTTGAAGTCAGGGACCAGGTTGGTTTGGCTGACCTCACCCTCAGCACATACCACAAGGCCTGGCCTACAGCAGGTGCTCTGTGGAAACCAGGGTCATAGAGAACAGTGCCTAGTCCAACAGCAGTTAGTGTTGCCATTTACCAGCCTGTTGATAATGGGAAAATCATTGATCTCCTTGCATCTCAGTATGAAACATGGATAACAATCACTGTCTTGCCCACTTGAGTCATTTGCTATTCAAGTAATATGATGGATCAGAACGTACCATGTGTACCATAAGGCATTACATGAGTATTAGTAAACTTGCCAATGTTTTCCAATAATTACCAGCTTAACCCATCTGTAAATGGGTTCTGTTCTTTTTACAGATCAGAAAAATGGTTCAGGGAGCTTAAATCATTTGCCTTAGATCCCAAAGATGCCAACTTGCAGGCAGAGAGTAACCAGATCCCAGCACAGCCTAACTCTTCTCCCTCCCTTCCTCCCCTTTCCCTCTCTTTCCTCCTCCCTTCTTCCTTCTTCCCTGGCTCCCCATTGTCTCAACTCCCACCCCTGTCTCTTCACTTAATTACTTTTTAACACCAATAATCCTTGCTTGACCTCATCCTCAAAATTTTATTCCCTAAGGGACCATCTCCTACAACTTACTGCTACAGGAAATTGTTTAATAGTGCCCAGTGTGGTGCTGAGAGCCAAAGCAGCTCCCCCAAATGACAATGGAAACCAGGGACCCAGGGGGATCTGGCCCTTCGTAGCCTCAAATCACTCAATTAACTCTCCTTTTAAACTGGAAGAGCAAGGAATGATAAAGCAGCAGAGGACTTGATTCACGAATGGGATTTGCTTTAAGATCCTGGCATGGTTTTGGTGGGGAGAGAGAGGAAGCATGAAAATAACATTCATTCGAAACACACTTAGCATTTACTGCAATAAGAGCTAGCATTTATACCAGCACTTTATCAATTTCTACCCTCTTTTTCTTATCCGGTTTGAACAACAGCTCCATGAATCCCATTTTACACAGGAAAATCCTCAGAAATGCTCTGTAAGTATGTTCAGGTCACAGAGCTGGGAGGTGGTACTGATGTGACTGGAAATTCTGAAGCCAAATCTTGCATTTTTTTTCCATTGCAGCAAAGCTACCAAACACCGAGAAAGCTAGCATGGGGAATAAACAATTCAGGAGGCATTTTTTAATTGTTCCTTCTGCCTGGGATGCCCCCGCCATCACTACCCAGTCTTCCTGGTGACCACACCACTTCTTGGAAGAGCTCTGCTTCTTCTGAGAACTGTCCCCTTCATCCAGGCCAGGTCCTCCTCTCCCTCTTCTGTGCTATCTCCTCAGTTCTCCTGTTGTCAGTTGTTCCGTGTCCATTCCCTGCTCCCTTCCTGGAGGGTTTTTGTGTGATATGGACCTTCTGCCCTGCCGGATGCTGTGGATTCGATCATGCATCACCCAGACCTCTCCCTTGTCTTCTACTCCGGCTCCTTCGGTCATTTCTCTGAATTTCACATAATCAGCTGGACGTCAGCCAAGGGTGGATGCCACTCTCCTTCAACTTGCCTCTTTCCAAAGCCCTGGCTGCCCAGCTGGATCCAGTCCAACCAAAGTTGCCAAATATTGCTAGAGATATACCTATACAAAAATTTATTTGTTGTTTATCTGATATTCAAACTGAACTGGGCACCCTGTTTTGGGTTTTGCTAAATCTAGCAACCATAATCCCAACTCTTCCCTTTCCTGGGAGCCCAGGCTGTGGGAACGGGCAGCGGCAAGAGGCTGTTTGGGCTGGGCTGCAGGAGGCTGCTCCGGTCCTAGGCCTTCTATATACTCTCTGTGAAGCCTTGGTGGAGTCTCTGTCCCTCTCAGTGACTCAGTTTCCCCATACGCACAGCAGGAGGTTAAGTCAGGTAGTCTCTGAGAACGTTCCTGGCTCTTGTCCTCTGGCATAGGAGAGGGGTCCTCTATTTTCCATGCTCCTCCCACCTTGTTCAGATGGTAATAGGGGGCCGTTATTTAATTATGGAACATGGTCCCACTAGATAGAAACTTCTAAGGAAGTGCAAGGGGGTTGGTTTGTATTCATAGGCAGTATTGTGCTGTAGGGAAAAAACAAAACAAAACAAGACTTTGACATCCTGAGTTGAAGACCTGGCAACACCATTTATAAGTTACTTAACCTGCGTAAGCCTCAGTTTCTGCATCTTTTTATTAATACAATAGGTGGGTTGATGTAAGCTGCTAGCACCCTCTGTGGCACATAGCAGCGCTTAATAAGCAGTAGCTGTTATCGCTGAGTTTGGATTTCCAGGCCTGGCAAGTGTTCTGACCCAGAATTGGTACTCTAAGTATTAGGTGGAAAAAAAATGATGAGGTAATTGGAGACCTCAACTTAACGGTTCCCTTAGCACCAAGTGATGCCTGGAATCTTCTTCTTTGTAGAGAGGATTCCAATAGGCCAGCATCTTACTGGGCTTCATGAGAAGTCAGTTGCCTTAGAGCCGGTAAGCAGTCAGCTCACAGGGATGAGTATGGCCTGAGACCCTCTTCCAGGCCTGGCCAATCAGTTCAGAGTAACTGATCTTCAAGAAGGAGACTCCTCTCGACTGTCAAAGCCTGGCTCCAGGGCACAGCTCTAGGCTCAGGGTGTCTGACCTCCTCCCAGGCAGTTGGAAGCATCCATTGCGTTCTTGGCTGAAGCACATAAAATGCAGATGAGGAAATGGGAAGCATGATCTATTCTTTGGGCAAACTGGGGGCTTGATGAATGGGCATATTCACCCAAATTTCTAATGACAGTACCAACTGCAGAAGATAAATTCTAACTCTGAGGGAGCTGAGAGTGAGAGCAAGTCCAGGGAGAAGGGTGGAAGAAGTTGAGAAAGGCAGGAAGAGCTGGCGTCCAAGAGGGCCAGCACACAGGTGTGCCAGGGCATCTGTGCTGCCTGAAGGGACAGCAGAAAGGCAGTTGCAGGTGGTGGACCTCTCATCCTTTGGTGGAATTCGTCCACTCAGATTAGAGCTCAGGCCCCTGGAAGGCACCATGTCACTATTGGCAGCAATAGTACTAGCTAACATTTACTGAGCACTTACTGTGCACCAGGCATTGTGCTGCGTACCTGACATAGATTATGAAACCTGATCGTGATGACTGCTGTCTGAGGTATTTACTAATAGCAGGCTTATAGTTAGCTGGTATGGCTAGGTGTTAAAACATGGAAATAGTTCAAATCCGATCAGTAAATCGCTCCTGACCTGATCTCCCCGAGTGGATCCCCATCCTTCTGGAGACCTCTGCCCCTCCCGTGAGGCCGGAAAGCAGCGTTCTGAGGGATCTGTGCCACGCTTCACTGATTGACACCTATTTTTATGTTGTTATGGTAGACTGAATAGTGGCGGTTTGTGGGTATCTAGAATTCAGTCCAGGTCACCAGTTGCTGGCCTCTCAAGGGGCAACAGGTCTCCCCCTAGCGCCGGAGGCAAGACTGCAGGTATTCATTCTGGCTGAGTGGGGTGGCTTAGGAAAGTAGGTGGAGAACAGCCCGGGCCTGCCAGTAGGGCTGCCGCAGGGAGCTGCGAATACCAGCGTGGGGAACGGAGGTGGCCCTGACCCAGCCAAGCCACATGCTGCTCTTGGAGAGCCTGCTTTCTGGATTCAGCAATCTCCAGAAAAATCAGTGGGGGGACGCTAGTTGGCTGGCAGGCAGGCTGAGGCCCACACCACTGAGAGACCCATGGGGTGTCCGTTAGCCAGGGCTTTCCTGGCCGGCTGTGGTTAGTTTGTGCCAGTGCCTCCATTCAATCCTGGATTCTGTGAGAGGCTTCCTTGGGCCAGATCGCTGTGCAGAGTTGCAGGTCTGGCCAAAGGATGAATGCAGAAACTCTATAGTCTATGAGAGACTGTGCAAGGCATAAAGTAGTATCTAGGGCCCAAATTAACACTTACTTCTTCTCCCTGCACAACCCATTCCTCTTGGTAATTTTCTCCAAAATATCACATCTGTGAGGCAGTATAAGACAAGCCCCAAAAGATGGAGACTGACTCCTGATAGGGCAGAGGTAGGAGGGGCTCCATCTGGTTGAGGCATCCGGGTATGTTCCCCTAGGATATTGGACTGAGCCTTGAAAAATGAATAAGACCTGTGATAGGTTGAATTACGTCTTCCAAAAAGACATGCTGAAGTCTTAAGCCCAGGTACCTGTGAAGGTGACCTTATTTGGAAATAGCATCTTTACAGTTGTAACCAAGCTAAAATGAGGTCATTAGGGTGGGGCCTTAATCCAATGTGACTGGAGTCCTTATACGAAGAGGACAATGCCATGTGAAGGTACAAAGACAAACGAGCACACAGGGAAGAAGGCCATGTGGTAACAGAGGCAGAGACTGGAGTGATGCAGCTGCAAAACAAAGAACACCAAGGACTGTGGGCCCCACCAGAAGACAGTGAGAGGCAAGGAAGGATTCTACCTCTTAGAGAAAGCGGGGTCCTTTTCACACCTTGATTTCAAACTTTTGGCCTCCAGAACTGTGAGAGAATACATTTCTGTTGTTTTAAGTCAGTCAGTTTGTTGTACTTTGTTCCAGTAGCCCTGGGAAACTAATACGGGACCAGAGGGTTCATGACTTGAAGTAGCTTATTCTTTTTCATGTCTCCTTTAGAGCTGGTTCAAGACCTATCACACAGGGGCTCCAACTAAGGCTGAAAGTGGAGATGTGGGGAGACCCACATGTGCAAAAGCCTAGTGGCTGGAAGATTTGGATCACGTTTGAGGTTCAAATGTATTTGGCCGCATGGCAGCCAGCCATTGTGAATGAAGCTGGATAGGCAGCCCTAGGACAGACCATGACAGGTCTTATTCCCAAGCCAAATGCAATATTCTCAGCTTTGGACTACCTCTTTCTCAGGGGGGTAAAGCATGTGGGTCTCACAAAAATTACCGCAAAGACAAAACATCAGAGCCAACCTCTCCCTTCCCTACACTTTACGGAGGCTCATTGGAGTTTTTGCTGTGAAAATTCCTTCTTCCTTTTTCTAAAACGATAACTTCCTTAATTTCTACCTACAGTTGGAACAAATTGAAGGGCAGATGCAAGAGTCAGCATGACGGATATCAAAAGATGTCTTTCAATATGATAAACCCTTGTTTGGATGCATGGTGTAGCATGAGAGTCAAATGCACCTGACTTTGGAAGAGTTAAACCGTAAGAAAGTTGGAGTCTGCAGAGCCGACGCTCTGAACCATAATCGCTGCATCGTTTTGGTTTGGAATAGAGGGGACAAGTCAAGAAAATCGCCAGCTTCAGGATTTCTGGTGCAGATACCCATAGGGATTCATGGAGCAAGAGCTTCCCCCCGCAGTCAGGGGCTGAACGTCTTGAGGTGGGTGTCAGGGCAGGGCAAGAGACCAAAGTGCTCAAGGAAACACAGAGGTGTGGAGAATGAGCTTTCCAGCCCTTCAAACCGTAATACTATGCCTGCGTGTGTCTACGTGACACCATCCTGGGCAAGGGAGGGCTCCAGTGGAAGATGTGGGATGGGGAGAGGAACAGACTTCAAATCCACACCAAGACAGTAAATGCCGTGGAACACTGAGGAGGAGCCAGGTGAGAGGAAACACTGAGGTTGGAATCAGAAGACATGAGATATTTTTAGCTTTGCTATAAATTCGTTGGCCTTTCTGCAAGCTCCTTCTGTTTGGGGACATCAGTTTGTCGGTTGGACCAAAAAAAAAGTGCATGTGTATGTATATCATATATATATATCATTTGATATATATCATATATGCATACATATATATATATGTGTGTGTGTATATATGTCATATATATTACTCTAAACCCAGAGCAAGGCCGTGATCCTGGGGACAGGGGCCTGACTAAAACGTCTCTGGAAGAAAAGGTATAGACAGTTACTTAACTGAACATTGATAGAACAAATGTCTACCGATAAGCTTTTGCCTGAATGAAAATAGAGTGAGCCGGTCCATCACTGCAGGCTTCCAGGCATCTCAAGGAGCAGTCTATTTTTCATCCTGGCATTTGCCGTCACTTTGACATGGGCTGAGAACAATGCTGGACTGGAGTATAGTAAAATGATTAGATCCCCACAGGCCTCTCAGGATGGGGCCATTCTAAGGTGAAATGATGGTGTCCCTAGAGCTGGGAGGCAGAGGAGGGCTCCCTCCAGCCCCCCGCATCCCAACTCTATCTTGTTGGGAGAGGGAGAATGAAGCAGGACACTGGGCCTCTGGGTAGGAGGTAGCCTTCCCCAGGGCCCTTGTCTCCTCATGCCTTGTCTGCTCCCAGCTGAGCTCTGAGGGTTGCCAGAGCTCCATCAGCCCACAGCTCTTCTCTGCATATACTCCACCCTACTGCTTAACCACCTCCTACGACATGCTGAGGATTCCTAGGTCTGTGCCTCCAGCCTGCCTCAGGCTTGGTTATCCTATTGCTTGGGGGACATCTCCACCTAGATGTCCCAAAGGATCCTCAAACTTAACATGTTGAAAACCAAAGTCAGTATCCTTGTCTTCAAACCAGTTTCCCTTTCTCTGTGAATAATGCAACCTCTGCCTGGTCACCCAAGAGAAAAACAGGGAGCGTGAGCACCCTTCTTCTATCCCCCACCGAACACTGAGTCCTGACAACCTGCTCCTTTAACATCTCCCGTATCTGCCCCTCCTCTCCATCCTCATTCTACTGGCTCCTGGCAGGCTTCTAACTGGTCTCCCTGCCTCTGAACTCATTCTCTCCTCCCTCTTCCTATAGACCAGGGTCAGAAGATTTTATCTATAAAGAGCCAGGTGGTGAACACTTTTGGCTTTGTGGGCCCAGTGGTCTCCATCGCAACTATTCAACGCTGCCATTGTAGTGTGAAAGCAGCATAGGTAATACACAAAAGAATAAACGTGGCTGTGTTCCAAACAGACTTTACTCACAAAGACAGGTGGAGGGCCAGATTTGTCACACAGGCCATAATTTGCTGGCCATTGCTCTACACTGGGGTCAAAATGATCTTTCTAAAAGTTAGGTTCAACTATATTTGCTGTCTTGCTTAAAAGCCTTCACTGCCTCCTTGTCCGCTCCAAACTCCAGTGGATATAGCCCCTTGCCAGCTCTTACACTGGAGGCTGCACTATGCCCCCTACATTATTTGTAGCCCTATCTTGTTTGCAGTTCTCAGAACACATGGTTCTATTTGTCAGTGCCATACCTTTACATACCTGTCCCCTCAGCCTAGAAGGCTGTTTCTCTTCCTACCACCAAGTTTCTGGGGATGCTGTTCATCTTTGTAGACTCAACCCAGGTACCCTCCTTTCTTGACTTCATTCATTCACTCCTTAATATGTGTATTCATTTAGGATTTATTTATAAACCACTTGGTGAGCATTTACTATGTCCCAGGAAAGGCATATACAGAACCTAAAATGGGGGTGGGACCTGGGAACTGCTTGGCCTGGGCTTCATTTGAGTAAATTGAGGCATGAGGCATTTTCTCCAAGAGAATACTTAAAGGATTAAGAGAAGTCACTTACACAATTTTAAATTTGTGCCCCATAACTGGAACACATTGTCCAAGGTGCACTATAATTCAATTTTTAAAAAAATACTTGAATTATTTTGTGACTAAGAGAATAACATTGCATTCTGTTTTTAGAACCTTCATTTATTACATGCAAACATTTTAAAAGTAGCATAAATTTTGTAATGTCTTTCTGGCATTGCTTCATTTTGAATTATATTAGAAGTATAAAATAAATGAATATGGGCCTCTCTGGAGTTCTAACAATCTGTGGGACAATGGTGCCGCAAGGGGGTGGTTAGGAGGGAAGTATCTTGAGCTGTCTTTCCTAATCTCTAACAGTCTCCCCATCAAAGCCATGCCAAATAACTTGTAACATAGAGCTTGTTTGAAAATCGAGATTTAGTTCTACTCTTGTTCCACACAGGTTGCTACCTATCAGCAAACAGGGTAGAAATTCTGGGGTAGAAATTCTGCAGGCGTCACTGCCCAGAACTGAACATTGTTTTAGATGCTAAACATACAGTGGTGTCCAAGAGAGACACAGGGTGTCCCCACTCCCAGAGCTTTGACTGCCATGTAATTCACAAGTAAATAAACAAGATGGCATGAGCTCTTAACGATGAAAGAAATTATATAGGTGATGTGACATAGAGGGCCAGATGGGAGTGGGAGAGAAAGATCAGACAGAGCCACCGAGCAGTTCCATTTTAGATGGAGTGGCCGCTGGGAGGTCTCCTGAGTCGTACAGTCTCTGACTGTGTTCCCACTACGCCTGAATAGCTTTGTACTTAAGCCTGTCACATTCCATTTATTTATTTGTTTACTCCTGTCTCTCCCTGTCCACCGTCATCGACAGTCTGCTCCTCATCAGCAGATACCACACTGAGTGCTCCTGCATCCCTTGTGCCTGGGACCCAGTAGCTGCTTCATTAGAATTTGCTGAATGAGTCCATCTAGTTGCACTCTCCAAATGCTGCCTGCATTTTTGCCACTAACTGCAGTAAGTGATTTAGGGAGACCAAGGAAGCATCAGGGGAAACCTTGAAGTTAAGCTCAGTGGCAAGCCTACTTCAAAGGCACATGACCAAAGAGAGACAGGAATACATGTGCCTCAAATTTACCTTAGAAATTAGGAGCAAACATCTTCTAAACAAGCTCCACTGGGGTGTCACCGATCATCTAAATGTCTGAAAAGTAGCCAAATACATTGAACACAGGCAGAACGTGGCTGGGTTTAGCTGGTGATGGTGATGCCTCTAAATAAAAAGAGTTACTCCACGGCCTGATCCTTTGGCGAAGACAAAGCCCCCTCGGTTCTGACAGGAGAAAACCCTGGGTTTTAAATCCTACTTTTCTTTCTTTTTTTTTTTTTTTTTTTTTTTTTTTTTTTTGCGGTACGTGGGCCTCTCACTGTTGTGGCCTCTCCCGTTGCGGAGCACAGGCTCCGGACGCGCAGGCTCAGCAGCCGTGACTCATGGGCCCAGCCGCTCCGCGGCACGTGGGATCTGCAGGGCACGAACCCGTGTCCCCTGCATCGGCAGGCGGACTCTCAACCGCTGCGCCACCAGGGAAGCCCTTAAATCCTACTTTTCAAATGATAATAATTTTTTTTACATATTCCTTATTTCCCAATCATGAAAGGAATACTCTTGTTTACTAGAGAACATTGGAAAAGCACAGAAAATTGCAAAGCCCCTCATCTAATGCTCTGGCCCATTTTGTTCTAGTCTCTGATCACTACGACTCATAGGCTGACAGCCGTTAGGAATGAGTAGGATAGGTGGGGAAATACCATCTAGTTCTCTTTTTATATTGTGGCAAAACATACGTAACACAAAATGTGCCATTTTAACTCTTTTTAAGTATACATTTAGTGACATTAAGTACATTCACAATGTTGTTCAACCATCACCTCTATCCATTTCTAGAACTTTTTCATCATCCCATACTGAAACAATAGCAATCCATTTGCCCCTCCCCCCAGCTTCTGGTAACCTCGATTAATACTTTCTATCTCTATGAATTTGCCTATTCTAGGGAACTCATATAAGTGGACTCATACAATATTTGTCCCTTGTGTCTGGCTTTGTGTCTGGCTTTTCATCCATGTCGCATGTGTCAGAATGACCTTCCTTTTTAATAGTATTAAATTGATTAAATGAGGAGGCCATTAGATTGGAGTGCCTCTAAGGTCTGGGTGGCCTTTGTAAGCAAACCAAAACCTAAGCCTGTAAATGTCTCTAAGTTAAGAAATTGAAACCTAAATAAATAGTCACAAACAGGCTTTCCCCAGAAAGGCAAATGCTTAAGCGGTAGCCAAACAAATAACCGCTTTGTTTCACACCGTCTCTATAAGTCTTTCCCTAGCTACTGTCAGTGGAGTATTCCTAACCACTTCTGGTTTGGTGCTGCCCAATTTGAATCCCTTTTTGCTCAACTAAACTCTTAAAAATTTTAATATTCCTCAGTTTACCTTTTTTAAATTATTTTATTTATTTATTTATTTTTGGCTGTGTTGGGTCTTCGTTGCTATGCGTGGGCTTCGCATTGCGGTGGCTTCTCTTGTTGCAGAGCAAGGGCTCTAGGTGTGCGGGCTTCAGTAGCTGTGGCACATGGACTCAGTAGTTGTGGTTCGCGGGCTCTAGAGTGCAGGCTCAGTAGTTGTGGTGCACGGGCTTAGTTGCTCCGCAGCATATGGGATCTTCCCGGACCAGGGCTCGAACCCGCGTCCCCTGCATTGGCAGGCAGATTCTTAACCACTGCACCACGAAGGAAGCCCCTCAGTTTACCTTTTAACCAGGGTCAGTAATATTCCGTTTTATGTATATACCACATTTTGTTTATCTATTCATCCATCAATGGACGTTAAGGTTTTTTTCACCTTTTGGAGATTGTGAATAATGCTGCTATGAACATGGGTGTGCAAGTATCTACTTGAGTCCGTTTTCAATTCTTTGGTGCATATGCCTAGGAGTGGAATTGCAGAATCATATGGTCATTCTATGTTTAACTTTTTAAAGGAACCGCCAAATGGTTTTCCATTTTCCATTCCCACCAGCAATGCACAAGGATTCCAGTTTCTCCATACCCTGAGCAACACTGATGTTTTCACTTTTTTGATCCTAATGAGTGTAAATTGGTATCTCATTTTAGTTTTAATTTGAATTTCCCTAATGTATGTCTTTTTTTTTTATGGAGGAGGAGACACAGCAAAACGACCTTAATCAAGATCACAGAGCTGCTAATTTGTAGACACAGGATTCAAACCCAATTTCCTCTGACTCTATGCTTTTAATTGCCTTGCTGGTTTGCCTCCCTTCAGATCATAAATGCTTGAGGTGGCTAGTGGTATAGGGCAGAAAGGGTTTTCAGCAAGGAGCCACCCATTAAGTGGCCTCAGTTATACAGACCTACATCAAAGCATTCATTTAATGGACACTAAAAGACGGTCCTTGCTTTCAAAGATCTCTCCACCTTTGAGACAGTATTTTCAAACTTGAGGTGAAGAACCAGTTTTATTTCTTTAATTTTCAATCCATTGCATATGATGTTTTTATAAACCACATTAAAAATGAAATACTAGAAAAATAAAATTAAAATGACATTCATAAAACAAAAACATAATAAAAGATATACATAATACATGATGTCTTGTTATTTGATTCACTGCAAAAGAATTGCTCTGTCAAATAGCTGTAAACATTTACTTACTTTTAGTTTCTGTACTTATCTCACTGTGGATCAGTAAGAGAGCACAAACAGCCCTGTCCACAAACTATCAATACATATGGAGGGAGGAGCACGCTCCTAAAGGAGAAGACACACATACTGAATTTTAAGGACAGATGTGAGCTGGGCCTTGTTAATATGGAATACCCAGGTCTCCACTGTTTCCATCTTTTTTCTTGAGGAACTAGAACTTAGAGTACATGGCAGATTCCATGAGCATTAAAATTTAGCTGCCAAGAATTGATGTAGTGAAGTTAAAATAGACTTTGGAGTCAGACTGATCTAGGGTTAAATTCTAGAAGCTGTGTGTCCCAGTTGGGTGGCCTTGAGCAAGTCGGTTCTTCTTTCTGAACCTTATTATCATCACCCCCCAAAAAATGAGGCTAGAAAATCCTGTCTTATAGGGATGCTGTTGAGATGGAATGTCACCAAGTATGTAGCTCACTTAGCATAGTGCCCAGTCTGTCATAGCCACTCAACCAATAAATGGTAGTCCCTTCCCTTTTCCCTTGGCAGAGCTCTTGACAGCTTTCAAAAGCTGCCAGCAGAGTAAGACCACAACAGTCTAAAAATGCATCCTCTCTTAATTACTGTTTGGTTTGGAGGGAGACTGACTCATCTTTAGCCTCAGCAGCAGCAGGTCCTGGTCAGGAGAGAGGCAGTGCTGGGTCATTGGACTTGCCCTGGAACTCTGCCTCTTCCCAGCATGCTCTGGGCTGCTGCCGCACTGGGGCCATTCAGACGCAGCAAAGCAAAACTGCTGTTAACATGCCACTTTATTTGAAAAAGGTGGACTTTGGAAGAGCCAAATAAGGGGTCCTTACAAAGCAAATTTAGTGTTTCCCATTATCCTGGGTTTACTTCAAAAGAATCAAGCGCTCTACTGAAGACTCTTAACACCATCTTTGAAAATCTGTGAAATCCTGATATCCCCGGACCTTGGCGAATAAGTGGTGTTCCCCATCCTCTCCTCTTTTCTTTTGGCAGGAGGACTTTTTTGGACATAATGCATGGTAGATGTTTGGTTTGGATCTGGGTTTAAACTCTAAATCCATAATGCCAGCTGTGTCACCTTGAAAGAATCATATATAAAATAGGTTTATAATCATCATTATAATGCAAAAACTCTTTTTTTTTTTTTTGGAAAGAAAACATTTTCTCTCTCCATTTCCTCCCCCTAAATGGAAAAGGGCAAATGGGTTTAGGCACAACCGAATGTTTTGGGGCTCATGGCTTAGCGAACAGAGTACCAGGGATGTTCTGTTTCTGGTCTAGAGTACCAGGGTTACCTCTGGGCTGGTAGAGTATAAACTTTTACTGTTCAGAGGGCGTACATCAAAGCCTAGTTTAACTGCCTGCACACCTCATAGTTTGCAGTCCTGAAATGTGAGCACAACTACTGAGTTTTGTGTGGCTGAACGAAGAAATAATTTATTCATCATTCTTTAAAGGAGCTCTGAACTTACGCCAATAACAAGGAGCCTGTGTTTATCTGGAATCTTTCTCTAAAAAATTTATAGCTCAGCACTGGCCTACAAAAGAGGGATGAGGAGTGATGGGGACCACATGGCCCTAGAAATTCAACTGACTTCATGTTCTCTATACGTAGGATGTGTTTTCCCTATTTATTCAGTGGACTGGCCTTTCAGTATGCCTTCAGGAGAGGCCGTGTAACAGCCTGCTCCAGGAGGGCGGCACCCAAGAATGCATTCATAGTACCAGGGTTGAACCGGTACTCTGAGGAGCTCAGCAAGGTGCCTTTCCTCTGGCACTATCCTCGTCAGCAGTTCACACCTTTCACACATCCTTGATTTCGTTCCATACTCTGCTATTTTGTCCTTGTCTTAATGCCCAAAGAGTTTCTGGTTTCTTGGTGAAAACCTTGATAATCTGGCCAAGCTGCCTTAGACTGCCTTGTGCAACATCTCCCCTACTTTGAACTTGGCTTTGGGATCCCTTCCACCACAGAATTGTCTTACAAGCAGCTCTCAACCTTGATTTTACCCATGCCCAGCATAACTCGTTCCTCTTGAATATGTATTGCCCTGATGGGATAGGAGGTAGAACACTTCTCTTGAAATTCAATCAGTGGGTATATTAGGAAGCCTGAGTGTGGTGAGAGGATATATATGGAAAAGAACGGTCCCTTCTGTTTTTAAATTAACCATAGGACTAACCATGAGTGTGTCTTGAATTCTCCTCTGTTTACGTTGTGACTGATCTTTTAACTTTTTAAGGAAATGGCCCCCTGAAAATACGTTCTCTTAAAATAGTAAGGAGAGAGCTAACTTTCCATTTTCTGTGCTAAAGAAGGCACAGAGGCATGAGTAACCCAGAAGGACATATAGCACCCACATCCTTGATATTTTTATTTTGAATTTATTACCATAATTGCACAACGGGTAGAACATGTGCCGCTGGAAAGATGCAAACTATTCTGTGTGGGATGAAGGACTTTCATAACCGTGTGAAGGATCTATAGGCAAATTTACTCCCATAATTCATGCAATTTTTTTTTTATGACTCTGGAACCTGGGTGAACTAACAACCCAAACTAAAATCATTCTATAGAAAAGTGGGCTAGGTGCTTAGAGGACTGCACGATTCAGGGGGAAGAGAACAGACCTCAGACTTAACTTTTTTACATGAAGCAGGACAAAAGAAAACAAAAATTCATTTTTAAAGAACTATACCTATTTATGTGTTTTAGCAGAGTTCATCTTTGGAGGAATATTGCTGTTTTATTGTAAAAGCATTTTAATGAGGCTACTCGTTATTCAAATAAGGTCAAAGCCTTGGACCTAAAATGGAGGGGAGATGTTAAGACAAAAGGATGGAATAAAGTAAAAGGAGTCCTTGTTAGGGAGAGAGATTGTTTGATTGTTAACTATGTTTTACTTCCTCTGGAGGTAGAGAATCCAGAAACACAGAGTCTGGAACTCTAAGAGACAGAGTGATGGGAAGACTCAGGAGGAGGGACTTGAGTACGATAGGACTAGATCCAGCAACCTGGCGGCAGGTGGGTGATGGGAGAGGCAAGGGAGGAACAGAGGCATGGTTGTGGCTCAGACATGGCTCCACACCAGTGCTGGGAAATTCTCCACCACTTCTCCATCTTTATTCCAACTTGTTACCCTGGAAGAGGAAGAAGAAAAAAGAGGAGGAGACAACCTTGAGCTGACCAAGTTTTAATCTTGAATTGGCCAAGTTTACATGAAGAAGCTGTTAAATTTGCCATGATTTTAATTAAATTTCATTAAAGTTATAGCTTCATCCTTCTTTGAGTTAATGTCTATGGAATTCACACCCACACTCGTGAATTCTGCTGAGTTGTCATCCAAACTTTGTGATTTCGGTGGTCATTTTGTTCCTGGGAGTGGATGACATGCTAGAATGGCTTTCTGTCTCTATGCCATCACATAGCCTTCCCCATCACAGCCCTGTCTTCCCCATCACAGCCCTTTCCACATGTTCATCTTCCCCATCACAGCCCTTTCCACATTTCTTCCCCATCACAGCCCTTTCCACATGTTCATCTTCCCCATCACAGCCCTTTCCACATGTTCATCTTCCCCATCACAGCCCTTTCCACATGTTCATCTTCCCCATCACAGCCCTTTCCACATGTTCATCTGTCTGTGTACTTTTCTCTTCTTCTTAAGTTCCAAGAGGGCAGACACTCCGGAGGCCACTTTCACAGTTGTGTCTCGATTCTTAAGCAGAGTGCTCAGAACATGTTTGTTGAATGAATGCCTGAAAAAAAGGAGGAGGGAGTGGCCAGGAGAAGAGGGGCTGTCAGATGGGAGCAAAGAAAGGGATGGTCAATAGATCCTGGAGATGAAGGAGACCTTTGGTTGGGTCAGTACAAGTGGGTGTCCAGAAGCCAGCAGCGTGGCTGCAGGATATAAGGACAAGAAAATTCAAGGTGGGACGGAGAGGGCACAGAGAAGTTGCTATAATTCTATGTCAAGTATTCAGTAAGCTAGCAAATTTCTGATTCCCTCTGATTGTCTGATTGACTGTCAACTTGCTGAAAAGTTGTCAGGTGGGGTGGGGATTGAGCAGGCTGGTTTCCGTTCAAAGCATCAAAGTCTTTCGAACTCTCACTGACAAACAGGTATGATGCCAACTCTATGACTCTGTGAACAGTACTGTCCTCCTGTCCAGCTGCAATCATTTTCTTATCACTTTGAACTCTCCTTTAGAATTTTCTGCCAGTATGTGAAGCCAAAACACCACCTGGATTATGTTATTCCCTCTTCCAGCATCTTCAATGGCTTCCTCTTGCCTTCAAGAGAAGGTGGGGCTTGTTTAAGGCTTTTCACACAGTAGTTATGAGGAGTATTTGATGCCCCTCTGTTAGAGTAAACCTTCTTGAGTGGGAAGGTTGAGATTCCCCATTCCTTGCAGATTCTGTTAGGAAAGAGGAATGAGAATGAGCATAGAAGCACTGGAAACAAAATCCTTGGTGGGTGGAAGACAGTGGGAGACCATTGCTGGGCAGAGACTTGAGTAGGTTGTGTGACAGTGAAAGGAAGTGGTGAAAGCGGACACTTCTCTTGGCAGCAAACTTCCTCTTTCCTATATCCTCCTCTTCCTGTTCAGCCTCTCTGGCTGGAGACTTTATGTTGCCGTCTATCCCGTTATGAGTTAATATAGTAAAGAATCCTTAGAGCTGAGGCTGTCTCAGATTTAGCACTGAATAAATATTTGCAACTCTTGTGCTTATTCTATCCTATTCTTTCTGTTTCTTACTGCTCATGTTTTTGCTACCTTTAATAAATGTTTGAGTCAATGTGCAGCATGTCAAGGTGAATGTGGGGTGAGAGAGGTATCCAGGTTTGGTGAGGGGATCAATCCAGGTACTAGTCTGAAGGTAGGTTGGCAAAGAGTGGCTGGTGGGAGGGTCCAATGTGAGAATCAAATGAAAATGGCCTACCTCTGCTGCAGGGCTTGAGTCGGAAGGCACCAGGTAGGTGCCCATTAAATGTCTGCTGAACAAAATGCATGGTGGTATTTGACTGGGCTTTGAAGTATGGATAGAATTATCTGCTAATGAGAGAAAGAGATGTTCAAAGTGACAGTTTCTCTGTTGGAGAACTAAAGAAGAAGCAGCGAGAAGTAATTCTGTGACCAAAATAATAAAAGAATGTGAGCCAAATGGAAAAAAAGAGAGCAGAAATGTGAGTAAAAGCATGGGAGAATTTTGCCTTCCAGATTTCTGAATAAGCTTTCCCCATGCCATGGGGCTTAGGAAAATCCCCACGGAAGTCATGTGTGTGTGCAGTGACGCCAGGCGGGTGGTCTTCCTGCCCAGAGACATCATGCCCACCCACCAGCACGAGAAGGCTGAGCACGGTTCCTGGGAATGTTAACAGAGTGTGCTGAGTCATCCGTGTGTGCTCTGGAGCTACGTTCTTAAACATAATGTTGGTCAGGATGCCTCCCTGCCCCGCTGCCTGCAAGATAAGTCCTGCTGTTTAGCCTAGCAGGGTATGTCCCTGGTGATTTCTCTAGCTTCAACTCCTGCATACCTCACCCACCCCCATGCAGGCACAATCCTGTGTCACAGGGATACTGGTAAGCGCCCAAACACACCATCCGCTTTTCCAGCTCCATGTTTATGTACATAAACATGTACATAAAAGAAATCCATCTGGATTTCTTTTCCCCTTTTACATGCTTGTCAAGCTCCTGTCCATCCTTCAAAACCCAGATTAAATGGTCTCTCCTTTCAGTAGCCTTCTCTGAAACACTGCCATACTTGTTTAATATAATCCTTTGATAGCAATAAAATAACATGTACTTATTTATATTCTCTTTTAAATGTATCTTTCAAGAGCATTCTCTTATTTAGTAAATATTTATTTAGTACCTACTATGTGCCAGACATTTGGGGTAGGGAATATATATTGCTCATCTCTATTTTTTATTGCAATCTCAGTATTTCCAGAAGCTAGCATAAACAAGTGCTCTAGAAATATAGAAAAAAATGCATGAATGAATGTATGAATGAATGAATGTATGAATGAATGAAATGAATCACCTCCCCCAGACTCTTCAAGTTTCCACATAAATCTGGTTTGATGTGACATGAAAATTTGAGTACTCTGAGCCCCTAGAGAAAATGCTGACACCTTTCTCTGGGATTCTCTGGCTGCCTATAATTTTATGTAAGCCGGAGAGTTCTATGCAGTTCTGTGGAGAAGAACTCTCTCTGATGGTCATCCAGTCTTTTCTACTCTGAACTCATGTGTTCCTGTGGTTCTGGAGGTTAAAATAAAGCAGTGAAATCATGAGTCACCATCCTCTTAGCAGGCCACGGATGAGCTGCTTGACCTATGCCCCACCAGGAGAAGGCTGACCACCCAAACCTGCCTTGCTGCCTGTCTGTCCTGTTGTCCAATTCAGACCAAGGCTGGTGCAATTAGGGTTTTTTCTAAGAGTACTCTGTACCAGTTTCAAAGACAGCTCTCAGAATGGGATTTGAGGAATAAAAAGGCCTGCCATATAATCATATTCTCTTCTTCACTGGGAGAGACATAGTAAACCCCCGTTTTGATTTGATGATGAGTAACTTCGTCCATGTGTTTCCAGGCTCTTGGCTGGAATGAGAACATGTCTATAAAGGGCGACTATGAATCAATAGGACTGATTTCTCCTTGCCAGCACACCTGAATGTAGATATCAAAATGCACCCTTGAGATGGTCTTCTGGAGAGCGATGTACTGGAAATAGGACTTAATGGAACTCAAAGTACTGGGCGTCGGCTCTCAGCTCTACCATTTACCAAAGGGGGACATTGGGTAAATCACCCACCTCCTCCTTTGTAAAAATGGAGATAATCCTTATTTTGCAGGGATGTTTTAAGGTTCAAACGAGGCAATGTAGCTAAAGATCTTGGCACATAGAGGACAGTTAATATATGTGAATTTCCTGTTTGTTTGGAAACCATGTGTTCTTGGTACTAATGTTGCCTTTGGAACCTCTCCTTGAAAATGACTAATAGAGTCATATGTCTAGTGACAATATTGCAGCTACCATTTATTGATGATCTTGGCACTTCTATCAATCCCGGGCATTTGCTGGGAACCACTGGTGATTCGTTTTCTGCTCTGCTGTCATGTTACTCTTGGAGCCTACATCTTTAAAGGTGGGAGGGCATTTGTCTGACCATGGACCTCCTTCCCACTGGTCCATGTGGATATGGAAAAAGAAAGAGACCTAATCCAACAATTTTAAGATATTTGAGAGAATTAGCTACGTTATTTGGGATCAATGGCTGTGACCCGCCAACAAGGTAACTCACCCCACATTTATTAGGTGGAGTGAGGGGTAGGGCAAGGGGCCAAGTGTGTTCATGGCGGACCACATCCAAGATGAGACAACCTGTGACACTTGAGCCCTGACTAAAGCCAGGCTGTACCTGTCCTAGGAGTTGTTGGCCTTCCCCTCAGTGCCCCACTACTACCAGGATCCTGTTACTGCCGCATTCACAGCCAATTCACACCCTTGCACAGAAAGGTGGTGAACATTCTGAAGGAGCTCATTCTTCCTGGAGTTGTCACTTTGACTCTTTCTTGTACCTGGTTCCCTCCTGTCTGCCCAGCTGGTACTGTATTGATGCTTTCCTTTTGCTCTTACTGGGGTTTCTGAATAGTTCTTGGTATTATACTTTTATAGATGGGCTGTTCCCAGTTCACTTTTTCTCACAGCCAAGAACTCCAGCATCCCCATGACAGTCAAGGAGATCAGTGGCTGCGCTGACTGAGTTCCCACCAAGACTGTGAAGAGCTGAAATAACAATCAAGACTTTCAGAGTCACCTGGCCTCATGCAGTGTCTGTCAGAGCCCTGGATCAGAAGGAGACAGAAACCTCTTCCCAAACTGCCAAGTCTGGCCTCAAAGGCTATGCTTTTCCCCTTCCCAGGAGCTTCTGTGAAGACTACCCTTGGGCAGATGACTTTTGTCCCTGTTTGAAACAGAAAAGAAAAAGGTCATAAGTCCCTGGAGTGACTACATGCAGAGCAATGTAATTTCTTCTTCAGAATTTTTTTCCAGGAAGAGGAATCAGTGATTAGAAAGACAAAATCGATACTTTATATAGTGATTTAAAAACAAGACCCTGCATTTTATATTATTGAAGTGTCAACAGGTAATGATATTTCTTATGTCTTCTTCAACCTCTATTTTAAGCAGGTAGCAGGATTTAATTAATTTCACATTTCATGAAATTTTGCAATGTAGAAAATAGCCTTTTACTAAAGCCTTAATTGAAAGCATTATGCTAAGTGTTCTTGATGGAGAGAAGTGATGGAAAATGTGAGCAGCGTCAGCAGGACATCTTAGAGATGCAGGAGGGCTCTATGTCCGATGATGAGCCCAGCCTCATGCTCCACCCTGTTTTATTCTCTAGGAAAATGACCAAACCTGAGAGTAGGTGGCTGCTTGGTGCACGTAGAAGGCAGAATTCTGGGCACTGGAATGACAAAATCCCACACCCCACCTATGGCATGGAAGCAGCTGGACTTCAAGGGGCTCCTTCAGGCTCAGTGAAGACATCCATGATGACCATGATGGACTGGGAATTAGAGAACCCTCCTTTTTCGGAGACACCAAAGAAGCCTCCCAGATTTTGATGTGGCTTTATGAAAAGAAGGGGGCTGCCCCTCATTACTGAGATTGGATTCTTGCCACTCTAGTAGAATGACAACTCAGAGTTATATTTAATTCCATTTAAAGAGAATATAGAAGTGTTCTATTTCTTGTACACCTGGAGATGCAAATTGAGATTCATACTTTCCCTTATAAAATAAGTGGCGCCTTTAACGCTACCTACCTGCAGAAGGATCCTCGATAGGAATGCTGTAAATTGGTAGTTTTATCCTCAAAAAATAAGAGTTTTGTTTTTTACCTTGTTTTGTCTGGAGTGTCAAATTTGGCTGAAATTCTTCAGAAGAATTCTTATGCACCATATCAATATACAATTCAGGTGAAAGTGGAAATATCCTAATTAGAATTGGTGAGATCCAGAGCCCTTCTACTTGGCCTGTCCCTCACACTGATTGGCCTGTAAGTGAAACCTGTGATGAATCAGGGTTCTGAGGGTCAGCTTGGAGCCATGCTACTGGTCACAGGCTTGCTTTGATAAGTAGGTGGCTGAGGTATCAAATAGCTAGTAACTTCTGGGTCAGGCCAACCTTCCTTAGCATTTTACTTAATGTCCTTCATAACGTGGCCCATTCCTCCCTGCCAGCTCTATCTCTTGCTACTTGTATCCATCTTTGTATTCTGAGGGACAGCTCTGGTGTCCAGCTCAATGCCTGGTGCATATAGGTGTTAAATAAATGAAAATAAATTATGTAATACATGTCATTTGAGGGAAGTCATCTTGCAGCCCAAATTATTCAGGGAAATAGAATAAAATTTTTGGTATGACAGAGAGAGAGTTTTTTCCTCTCTTACTTTGGAATGACTTCTACACAATTCTACCCATGTTAGGATTTAATACATGGAAACTACTCGCATCTTTCAGTATACTTCTTCCAACCTCATAGGGCATGTGTACACCACATACACACACATTCTGTTTAAAACCAATTGAGAGACAGAGAAGTCAGAGAGAAGGCGATCAAAATAACTCTTCTTTTGCTAGTAATGCTGGATCAGAGAATGTGGCTTGAGCAGGCTTCTTCCTCCTTGTCCTCAAGTCTAGACTTTGGAAAGAGCTGCCTTAACTCAGTGAATGTGCTACTTAACCAGTCATCTTAGCCTCAAGGAATCATGGCCACAGCACCAGGGTGAGAACAGAGAGATCTGAGTCTCTAGAGCTACCTCTGGGCTCCAGTCCAGGTATACTTCCATTTGGAAACAGCACACACACATACACACACACCAAAAAAGAGAGAAAAGAGCTGAGACTTCTCAGCGAAATCTTTCCTATTTCTTGGGGTTAGGGTTGGGGGATGGGAAGTACAGAGTTAAGGGTAGGGGAGCTACTTCCTAATATTTATGACTGGATAGTAGGCCTCAGTCTACAGAACAGGGGAGAAAGTTCAGAAGGTGTCCTTAAGAGTCATTTTTCACTACATTAAACCCAGTTGCATTCATGAAAGGACCCACTAGGATCTTCATGTCAATCAGACATTTTGAACTGTGATTCTTATGTTTATTGACTGGGACAAGTCCTAGCTCATTTCTGGCAAGGTGACCATACTTGGTGGGTACTGCACAACTGATGAATTCTGCAAAAATGAAAGAAAACTAACCCCAAAGTTATGAGGACGGTGCTTACAAATGTATAACGAAGTTGTACATTAAATGCCCTAAAAGAATTTGGCTTTAGCCCTAGAGTACACAATTAAGCCCTAGTACACACCAAACTTGATATGTATAAGTAGAAATTAGGAACCGCAAATAAATGGGCAGAGACAAAACACAGCTATGCAAGTGAAGAGACACAGGGCCAAACAGCCTATTCGGTCTAGAAAACACACTAACACAGTTAAAGATCAACATATAAAATTAATCATCCCATTCAACAACCCCTGCCAAGCGAAGTCCTTAATGCTGACAGTTTTCAAGGAAGAGGCCAATGGAGACTGATCTGAGACCAGGCTGAGGATGATATAAAAAGAACCTGGGTTGGGCAGAATCCACAGAGAATGAAGAGAAAGGTGTCAGTGATGGTTCACAAGGAGAAACATGGTGTGCCAGCCAGACTCTTTGGTTGTAAGCAGCAGTATCCAACTCCCTCGGGATAAAAGAGAACTTTTGTAATTCATGGAAGCTTGAAGAAGTAGATTTGGCAAACAGACAAGATTCAGTGAGTGGAAGCCAGGCAGCAATAGCAACCTGACCAGGGCTATACACCACCCCTGCTGGACACTGCAGTGGAGGCATGTGGCTTCCGCTGCTCTTGGACAGTGCTCTGCACTGTAGGTCATCACTGCCACTACCAGACGCTGACCTTGGACACCCTGGCTACCGCATGACACCGTAATTAGTTCCACCTTCACTTCTTTTTGGCATCTCTTGCTTCCGATTCTAATTTCCCAGTCAAAATGTATCTTTGGCTCAGTCTGGGTTATGTTCCTGTGCCATTACTGTCAAAGGGAGAGTGGAAATTTCCCTTCATTTGCTGTTAAGAAAACACGCAATGGGAAATGCTCCCCAACTCCCACCCACCAATGGAAGGAGAGTTGAATGATGGGCAGCCTAAGCACATTCATGTATAAAACTAATGGATACATTGTCTCTTGAGGAGATTTAACATTCAAATGCCAAAATTAAATGGAAATCTGAAAGTATTAGATGCCAGAAACCCAAAAAAATCATTTTTTCAAGTCATGAAAAGGTAGTATTTATTTAGTTTTATGATCATTTTTTAAAAATAAAAATCAAGGTATATGTCTTCTTATATTGACAAATTACAAACTGCCTAGCCCACACCTCCCCTCTTATTATTTCTTTTCTCCCTTTTCTATCTACTTGCCCTTGCAATTTTCATCATATATACAATATATGAAGAGTTAGGCGCTGGCCAATAAGTTACTAGGAAGAAAAGAGAAAAGTCAAAATGGAGCAATGATTCAGTTTACTTTTTTTTTTGATCACATATGTTGGCTCACATGCTAACAGACAGATTGCACTAGTTATGCCCGCTAAATAAAATACCTGAGATAATAATAATAGATAGTATTTATTGCATATTACTGAGTCAGATGCTTTGCATATATTATCTTGTTCAGCCATAACAGCAGCTGAGTTGAAATTATGATTACCATTTCACAGAAGAAGAAACTAAGGCTTAGAGAACATAAATGACTTTGGTGAAGGTTGGGAAACCGAACAAGGGACAGAACTGAGGTCTTAACCCCCAGCCTACGTGACCCAGAAAGTCCTTTCACCATGCCACGCCTCCTCAGAGTTTTAGCACATCTGAATGGACCTGAGTCAATGTTACTGTGATGGGTGTTGGCTTCCTGCACAGGCACATTTCCTTCAAAGATAAAAGCATCACCGCTCTCACAGGTTTCTTGGCAGAGAGAATGGGAATCTCAACTGCAAACTGAAACTGAGGATTTGTTTCAGGAAGTGGGGATTGGCGGAAAACGGAAAAAGAGGGTCTTGAATCGCAAGAGGCAAGCACTGGCTGAATAAGACTGCCTGGAAAAGCGGTGCCCTGGGAGGATGTCTTGGCCAGTGCAATTGCTTTGGGCCATGAATATGTAAAATTTTAAATGACAGTTTGTAATTTGTGAATATGTAAAGTTTTAAAGTACCATTTTATTTGTTGCATCAAATTCAATGGAGGGGATATGGCACAATTAATTTAACCAGTTTCCTATTTGAGGACCTTAAAGTTGCTTCGAATTTTTCACTATTATGGAAGGCACTATGATAAATTTAGTTTTGCATTTAGTTTCCCCCACTTCTGCCCTTTTAGAAAACTAGTTCCGTAATGTAAATTTCCTGGAATTGAGTCACTCAGTCTTATGAAATGAACTATTTTGCTGTTCTCTGTAGATATTATAAAGTTGCTTTCCAAAAAAGTTTTTATCAGTTTACACTGCCACCAGCAATGTTGTCATAAGCCATTTTTCACTACAAACTTAGCAGCGTAGGGTGTTTTATGTCTTTAAATTGAAGTTCTTGGGGGAAGATTTCTCTAAGTTGAAGTGTGGCTAAAAACCGGCCACTCAGCTATTGTGTGAACTCTTAGAGTCTGACTGTGAAATCATAGCAACGAAAATTGGAGATGTCAGAGGCCTTTTTAGTTTGATCTGTCCCTCTGTGGCAGGTGTTGGATTGTTACCCCATGCCAGTGCTTTGGGGGACACAAATGAGTGGATTATGTTTGTCAAACATGTCAGTCAGAATTCCCATAAGACTTGGCCACAAAATGTCGACAAAGCTGAAATACAAAGGCCTGGCTCTTTGCCTGCCACCCCCTGCAAGGCTTGGGAGCCCATGAAAGAAAGGGCATCTCCTGAGTATGCTGCAGAGACTTTCTGGGTTCCAGAATTTTGCTTGGACACCTGGAATTCAAATTTCCACCACTGCTGAACCGGAATAAACAAATGTACCCCAGGGCCGCCTTCTACTATTTCATTCTCTGAATGTGTCATTTGTAATGTCGAAATGTATTCTGCTAGAATACCACTGGACTTACAAGTTGCCAAGACATTGGAAACCATCTAGTGCAAACGCCTCAATCGAAGAGGAGGAAACTGAAGCTCAGTGAATGGAAGGTTCTAAAGCCTAGGTTTCTTCATTCCCAGTGTAGTGGTACCCATTGCCTCTATGCATTATTTCTTGGTGATGAAATATTTTTTATAAAAGCTGATTCAGGACTCTCTCGCTAAATTAACCTGTTAGCAGGCTCTTCCTTGTTACCAATGATTGTTTCTGATGTATCAGGCAATAATTGCAAAACATGTACTGAGAAATAATGGGCTTTAATCTCAGGATTTTTGTGTAGTTCAGTGACAATGATAAGTAATATTTAGCGCTCGCCCTGTGCCAGACTCCGTTCCAAGTAATTTTCATGAACAAACTCATGTACTTCAGCAGTTTCCTAAAATACATTTTTTCATCATCCTCATTTTATAGAGAGTTAAGTTGAAAGTGGTTTTTCAAATAGTATATTAAATAATATAAGCTAAACTAAGCTGCAGTAGTAAACAACCGCAGATCTCACTGACTTACGACAGTAAAGCTTTATTTCCCTCCTGTTGTACGTGTGCGTTATAAGTTTGTATATATACATATATATACTTACATATATACCTATATATAATACATGTATAAGTGATGTCCTTTATATATTGTATTCTATTTATATATTTATGCATTGTATGTTTATAGAAATTTATATGTATTATGTTATATATTACATATCATATCTTCATTTTAGATGCTTAGCCACTGTTTGTTTCCACATGGCCACCAAAGATACAAAATACTGAATCTAAATGTTCATCCATAATTTCATGCCTGAGTTCCAGTTTTGTATCCATAACTTCCTACTGAACATCCTCACTGGAATGTTCTATAGGCACCACAAACTCAGCATATTAACATATCATGTATAATACTATACGTAAAATATCAAACTCTCTGTATCAATGTATCTATCGCTCCCAGCTTTTTATTTTAATGCAGACTATGGGCCCCCAGTTCTTATCTTCTCTAGCCTCAAATGACCCCAGTTTCCTCCTGATATAATCTAACTTTTCATCTCAGAACATCCCAGTTGCCATTTTTGAAGGTACTTTGATACTTTCTATCTTGAATAGAAAATGGGGTTTGTATAATATTACTCACCCCTCCCCTTTTATTTATAGTGCTGGCGTTATAACCCCCAAATAAGGATGCATTTAGAGTTAATTAGACAGTATGATTTTTTTCTACAATGAATTAAATGTGTTTGGCAATATTCATTGATACAGACCAAGTGTGATACTTAGAATACTCAGAAATGCTCAGAGACGAGGTAAAAATATATCCCAATCCTTTAATACATGCTTCAGAAATTATTACAGGTTAAAGAATACCTTACTCTTTTGATAAGTAAGATGGTTTTGCTTTCATACTTATTATTTATTTTAAACAACTGGTTTATATTCAAATATAGAATATATATAGTTTATTTCTTTTCAGTAAGTGTTTGACAAATTCTCTTTTAAAATTGGGTTTTAATTTCAGGGAAGCTATTGATGTAGACAAAATCAAGCCACTTTCAGAGATTATCTAAGATAGTTTGTATCTTTAGAATAATATTCCTTTACTTTATAGAAGCTCTGTGGGGGGAAGGACCACATCTTTCTTGTTCATCACTGACCCCTCAGTGGTTAATATAATGTGTGGTACATAATGGGAACTAAATAAATATTTGCTGAGTTAAAAAATAAAAACAGTGGAGACCATAGGGCAGTGACCATACATTAAGCTTCGTTTTTGTGCATAACAGTTGTTCATGCTCAAAATAGCACAAATTACTCTAAATGATCTAAAGGCATTGGTGGTAGAGTGGGAGAGAAGAGATTTAAGATCCATTTAAGAGGTACAGACTGGTGAAATTTAGTGAATGATTGGAAGGTGTGAAAGATTAGGGGAAAAGAAGACTCCAGGAGGGTCTGGTTTGCCTGACTGAGAGTGAGTGGTTAATGGACTGTTTGAAAACAGCCTATTCCTTATTTTTGTTAATAAAGTTTTATTGGAATTCAGCCACACATATTCATTTACATATTGACTATGACTCTTTTTACACCATAATGGCAGAGTCAGGGAGTTGTGACGAAGACCAGTTGGCCCACAAGGACAAAAAATTGACTATCTGACACTTCACAGAAAAATGGCAGAATCTTGCTCTACAGAATGTGGACTTTGTTGTTATTATTAGAGGGGTGGACATTGGGGCAAATAGCTTCTCTCTGTTAATATGCCGAATTTGTGGTGCCTGTAGAACATTCCAGTGAGGATGTTCAGCAGGAAGTTATAGATACAAGCCTGGGCCTCTGGCATGAAATTACGGCTGAACATATGGATTTACTGGTTTGTAGTCGAGTTGCGGCTTTGGCGACCACATTGAAACAATATGGTGCTTAAGCATCTAACATGAAGATACTGTTGGTGATGGACAGTACTGAGATCTAGCTTAGGAGGTGAATCAGCAGTATTTGATTCCATCTTGTGTAAGCGCCTGAAAAGAAGGACAGGGGTGAGTATGGTGCATTCTCTTCCTCTTCCAGAGTGCAGGGTAGGGGGCCCACTCAGCATGAGGCCCAGTCAGAGTCCTCCAGCCACCACCACCCATTTCCTTCAGAGTGGCCAGCGCTGCTGCACATCCTCACGGTAGGCCCCAGGCTGAAATCAGAAGCACCCCTTTCAGCTTTACAATGCCGTTTTGCCAGCCCAACCACAGAACATCTCATATTGGTTGGTTAAGAGGAGGAAAAACTAAATGTTGGTTATAGTTCTAAAATGATGCCAGTCTTGGAGACGTGAAGCTCTGCTGTAGCCATCAGGGTTAAGCCTAACAAGGCAGCTCATGTACTTTCCAGGCTGTTTTCCAGCTGGTAAGTGAATGTTTCTGTACTGCATGTGGTACAAAGAGCTCAGCCTAGTGCAAGGACAGTTTGTTCCAACAGAGATTTTAGGCCAGTTCCAACATGCCCTTGAATCCTCTTACTTCCGGAATGATTCACTTCCATTTCCTCTTTTGCCAAGTAGGGGAAATAGCAGTCCCTCTTTCTCATCCTTGGTAAATGTTGTAAGGATGAATATTTTGAAGGAGATAGAGAGTATGCAACCATGTGGCTAGTGAGCTCCTGGAGGGAAGACCCTGCCGCTTCCACAGTGGAGACTGGAAAAGTAGTAGACACTCAGGATATGGAATAAGTGGGTTTTCAAAGAATAATTTACTCCAAATGTTACTGTATAGACTACCTAATGTAGTGATCCATACCACAGACATTGGCTGTCTTAAAGAAGCAACATTATTGGCAACTGTGCTAAGATCTTCCTTCTTTCTTTTCTTTTTCCTTTGCCGCTGGAGATAATGAACTTCATGCATGCAGTTAGTTTGATTTTTTATTTTTTTGATGGATTTACCTTAATAGGTGGGAAACCCTGCTAATACCTCTGAACTTACTCCAGTACACATTCTTGAGTGGTATTTCTGGAAGTGTAGTTTCAGAGCTTAAGTGTTTGAATTTTTCCAGTTCCAGCAGAAGTCGTTATGCTAGATCATGCAAAGTGCATTGAAAAGTGAGTGGAACAAAAAAGGGGAAAGAAAAAGACACTCAAAACTATGATAAGATTTTCCCTCAGATCATGTTATTTATTTTTTAACCTCATTAGGAAATTCTCAAATTTTATTTTTAACCTTGAATTTCCATACTCCCTTTTTGAATTTCATGTGTATGCCAGCATGTGCCCATGTGCGCATGAAGGTTGGTATGCCCGAACGTGTGTGTGCGCCTATGCCCCCCCGCCTGACTTGAGTAATTTGTGGGTCTGTGTGTATGTGTGCGGATAAGTGTGGGTGTATTTTCCTTGTGGATATGCTGTTTTGATGGAAGGAAATCTTAGATCCCACAAGAGCCACATGCCTATCAGGAGGGATCTTTGTTACGTTTTTCAGCACATGCATTTGCAGAATTAAAGAGTGTAGGCACCAGGATAACCACAGAACCCTCCGTGAACTATTCTGGGTCTCCACAAAGACCTTTAATTTTGCTATTGTATTTAAAGACAATGCATGGCCTTGCAGAGTTGTGAATGCTTATCTGCTCAGTGGTCTTGGAAGACAGACTAACACCTAGCTGCGATTAACTCAAAGGTTGAACTGGCATCCGCTGAACCTTAGTTGAATAATACATTTCACTAGAGAGTTTTTGTTTGTCTGTTTGTTTTCCTCCTGGCTCACTCCTGGCCCAGATTCAAGATAAACTTTGCTGCCTTTCTGCCTGCTGTGCTTAATTTTCTGTGGTACCTAAAATGCTGGATTTGTAGCCTTTTTCGTTTGGCTGCGGTTTGGCTTCTCCTTTCCAATTCAACGTTCAAGTTTCCTCTGTGTGCAGGACTCAGAAATGTTTCACTTGAGAGTTTAAGTTTCATGATTTTAATTATTCACATCGTCTAAACTTGGCTTTGAAATCAACCATATCAGGCATGACAATTCACCCAAGAGTCTGAAATGGAATAAAGAAAGCAGAGATGAGGAGACATCTGTGCCAAACCACCCCTGTGAGGTGCCCATATGTTTATGGAGGGGGCTGGGGCGGAGGAGGGGACTTGGAAAGAGAGGAGAGCTGACATTTATGAAGCACCTACAGTACGATAAGCACTGAATGTGAGACACACTATGCACTTTACCATCACAAGAATCCCTTCGGAGGTAGGGATTTCCCAGATTATTTTTCAGCTCCTGCTTGCATTTCTGTGCATTTGTGCTCTAGGTTGGATGCTGTAGTTGCAATGGGTTGAATAAAAAATGTTACTCTGACACTCCAGGTTAAATAGAAGTGTGTCTGTCTGTCTCTCTCTTTTCTCTCTCTCTCTCTCCCTCCCTCTGTTATCCAGAATTTTTTTTGTCTCTCTGGGTGTTTTCTGTATCCCATTAACAAATGCCACCCTGGTTTTGAAGCTAAAAGCTGCCAGCTCATTTGTTTTTTTTTTTTTTTTTTGGACACTGGTATTTTATTGTTCAACTGTTTCCTGCCCACTACGTGTGGGTTCTTTCTGTAATGAAGCAACAGTCTAATATTAAGGCTTCTACAGCATCAGATACAGAAAGTTCTGTAAACACATTGATTTGAAACCACGATACTTAGGAGTGAAGAAGCTCCTCCAGTCTCTTCATGACGAAGGCTTTTTCATTTTTGGAACTCTCCTTTAATAAAGTCACATGCTATGGAGACATCAAACATGGGATCTTTTGCATGGGAGGGTAGATGCATGTAAAAATTATCTGTTTTATTATAAAGGTGTAAAAATATCGAAAAGGGAAGACAATAGAAAATAAAACTCATGTATCACCTAATCAACCCAAAAGAACTCTATTAACATTTTCGTGTATTTCCTTTCCCTCCCTCATTTTCCTCCCTCCCTCCCTCCCATCCTCCTTCCCTCCTTCCTTCCTCCCTCCCTGCCTCTTTCTTTTTCTTTCTTTCTTTCTCTCTCTCTTTTCTTCTTTCTTTTTTTACTTTTCTTCTTTTTTTTCTACGTGTTTTAAAAAACATAATGTAACCAGTGTCTTGGACAAAACCACTCTTGAGAAACAGTCATAAAGTAAAATTATTTCACCTCTTCCACTGTCTTTTTTTTTTTTTTTTTTTTTTGCGGTACACAGGGCTCTCACTGCTGTGGCCTCTCCCGTTGCGGAGCACAGGCTCCGGACGTGCAGGCTCAGCGGCCACGGCTCACAGGCCCAGCCGCTCCGCAGCATGTGGGACCTTCCCGAACCGGGGCACGAACCCGTGTCCCCTGCATCGGCAGGCGGACTCTCAACCACTGCACCACCAGGGAAGCCCCCACTGTCTTTTTAAAATTAATTTGAATAATGAAACACTGGGGATCTCATGATTATGCGTAAGTGATAAGAGAGCTGATGGTCTCTTTTTCAACAAACACAATTGCAATTCAGAGATTACAATTCCATGCCCCTTATGGTAATCAAAGTTTTGATTTAAAATTATCTTTTGCACTTCCCTAGTTAGGCTGGCTGCCACAGGAAAACCTAAAGAAGGCAAAGGAGGTGCCGTTGACTTCCACTCTCAGTTTTTGCCCTTCACTCCCACTTTTGTTCATTTCTGACCTTTCCAGCGTTGGAAGTCAGGGGAAGAGCCAGAAGTTTCTTAGTGACTGGCACTGTCCAAGGTGGGCTTCCCACAGGCAGACGTTGAAGTCATTGCTCCCACCAACCTTTAATGTGTTCTTTAAGACACTCTTGTCCCCATACCATGCTTCCCAAGAGCTTTTATCTGCAGTTCTCTTGATGCTGGTGACGTACTCTCCTTCTCCAACTCATGTTTACTCCTTTCTCAGCCCCTAGTAATCCAGCACTACCTCCAGCCTCTCTGTAGTGGGGACTGTCTACCCTCCAGGAGTCCTGCTGGGTGCGACCCGTACTGGTTCTCTCACTCTCTCTTGATAGTTGCTCTATGAGAAACACATATTCTTTGCTCCTGCAGGAGTGCTTGCCATCCAACACAACCATCTCTTCTACACTCCTACCACAAGCAGAGCTAGCCAAGCTGGCTCCCTCTATTGAGATCTTTCCACTGTGTGACTCCCAAAGTCAGGAAACATATATAAAATTTCTGGGTGGTCCTGTTGAAACTCTTCTCAGTAGGTTTGAGATGATTTTCAGGGCACCCTCCCCACCAACACACACACACACACTTAAATACTGTGGACACACGTGGAGGGCACTCATCCTAGCTGCAGTCCTCTTCAAAGAAATGTTCCCTCAATTACTCTTTCTTAACTTTCAAAACTGGATCTTTTCATATTCTAAAGGTGAATAGGGATTAAAAGGAACATAGCCTTTTTAATAACCATTTTCTTTAGAAATTTGCATCTTGATCTTTCTTATATCTCTCTTTGAAATGTCGTATCTCTCTTTGAAATGTCGTATCTGTTGAATCTTGGTAACAGTTGACACTCATGATTTAACATTTTTACCAACTTTGATTATCCTTGTTTTCAAATAGCATTTATCTTCATAATGATCCTATATCATTATTTATTTTTGCAAATATGATTTTTAATGGTGTTTTAGTACTAAAATTAGTTTCCTCTTGCCGCTGTTACAAATTTTAAGCCACAAACTTCGTGGCTTAGAACAATGCAAATTTATTGTCTTGCAGCTCTGGAGGTCAGAAGCCCTCAATCACTCTCAGTGGCCTAAAATCAAAGCATTGGCAGGGCTGTGGCTTCTTCTGAAAGCTTTAGAGGACAATATGTTTATTTGCCTGTTTCCGCTGCCTACATTCCTTGGCTTGTGGCCCTACATTACTCCAACATATGTTTCCATCATCATATTGCTTCCTGTCTCTCTGCTTCTGTCGTCAAATTGCCTTCTCTGACTCCGAGCCTTTTGCCTCCGTCTTATAAGGACCCTTGTGATGACACTGTACCCATCCAGATAATCCAGGATAATCTCTCCATCTTGAGATTCTTAAACATCTTCAAACTCCTCTTTGCTTTGGAAGGTAACATATTCACAAGTTCTGAAGACTAGGACCTGGATGTTTTATGTGGGCAGCAGGGGCATTATTTACCCACGTTTTGGATGTTTCACAATTTAACTAATTTTATTTTCAATTCTTCATTTAAAATATCATAAACAGTGTTGCAATGAGTTTCCTTATAAATGAAAACATTTTTATGAGTTTCTCTGATGGTTTCCTCAGTGTAAATTCCTAGAAGTGGAGTTATTGGGTAAGAACATTTTGAGGACTTTTGATTCATCTTGCCAAATTCCCTTCCAGAAAGATTTTGTAAATTTTTGACTCCACAAGCTAGAAGGAGTCTACCCTCACCAGCACTAAGTGTTCTTTCTCATTTTTTTTGTCAATTTGATAGCTAAAACTGGTATCTCCTATATGTTTGTTTATTACTAGCAGGCTGTACATTTATCATATATTTATTGACCAAATGCATTTCTTCCTCTGTGAAATGTGTTCATTGCCTTTGGCCACTTTGATACAGGGTCATGTTGAGAATTGAGAACTTTATAGACAGATGTGTCTCTTTTTTTTTGGTTTAGCTGTGTGACCTTGTGCAAATAATATTAACCATGCTTTGCCTTAATGTATTAACTTTGTGCACATGAATAATAACCCTATCTCTACCCTATGAGGTTTAGATGAAATGATGGATGCAGAGCAACCAAATGAGCATTTGCTTGGTAAGAGTGGGCTGTTGTGTTATTACTATTATGATTATACTAATGGGAGTTAGAGAAAAAGGATTTGTAAAATGTGTTTTGATATATTTCTTAAAAATGTTAAACCCTTGTTTATATTTGTTGAAAATCATTTTCCAATTCCTTATTTCTCTTCTACTTTTTCATATATTTTGTGTAAAAATGTCTAATATTTTGTGATCAATGTGTTATCATTTGTGATTTCTTTCATTTATTTTATATTTAAAAGTTATGCCCTATTTTCAACGTAATTTAAATATTTACTATTATTTTTTAATCACTGTTTCCACATAGATCTATAAAACATATGGAATTTGAACTGTTGGCTCTGTGAAATGAGGATCAGGGAAAGTTATTTTCTCCCCATATTTTTAGCCACGTTCCCTAATATCTTTTGGTGAATACTATTGAATTTTGCTGCTTCCATTGTAATATGGTAAGTTCTATAGTATTTTCTGATTGTCCTAGAACTTTCTGTTATTTTCTACTGATACAGCTGTCTAGTCTTAGTTATATGTGTGTTCCAGTTTTAACGATGGTAGTAGTATATATGTTTTGGTAGGCAAACTCTCTCTCATTTCTCTTGTTTTAAACTTGTTCTTTGTTATTTTATTTCTCTAGTCATTCTCTTCTGAATGACTTTGCAACCATTTCCCTAATGTAAAAACCCCACTATGATCATGATAATCTCATATATTGATTTAGGAAGATCTGGCATCATTGTTCTTTCATCTCATCTGGGAACTTAAAATATCTCTTGACTTTTTAAAATTTTCTTTTGAGTCTCTATAAAGCTCTGAAGTTTCATTTCCATAGATCACACAATTTTCTTAAAGCTACCTAGGAGTATATTTTAACATAAGCATAATCAATCTTTTCCACTATGTTTTTTAAATGGGTGTTTCCGCTGTACAGAAAAGTTACTGAGTTTATTCTTAATCTTAATTACTAATTTACTGGCTAATTTACTGAGCTCTCTTATTAGGCCTAATAGTTTTTTCCTGGCTTTTTTCCTTTAGTTTGACACTATATAGCCAATCATTTAAAAATAATAATTTTATATCCTTTCTTCCAGGATTCTTGCTTTATTTTTCTGATTCTTGCTTTATGGTATTGGCTAAGATGTCCAGAAAAATAATAAGTATTAATGTCATTGATGGTATCCTTGTCTTTTTTTATATATTAATTGTAGTGCTTCTGGTATTTCTCCATGAAGTTAGGGCAAAGTAGATTTTCTCCTCATGGAAGTACTCAAAGATTGTTCTAATTACATCCTCTGAATATCTTCATTAGAATTATAAGAAAAAATGCATGTCAATAGCCCAGAAATATAACAGACAACTTTTATGCCATTTGCAACGGCATCTTAGTACAATGAAAAGAACATGTGCTTTGGAGTCGGGGCACTTGGGTTTGATGCTTGTTCCAACGCTTACTGGGTAGACAATTTGCATGAACACCTACAGTTTTGATTTCTTTCACTTTACAATGTAAGTGATAGTATTCCTTTATAAGACTATTGGAGATTCAAAAAGATATCGGAAAAATAGGACAGTGCCTGGTAGACGGTAGGTGCTGGACATGGAAAACTGCATTGTTTTGTTCTGCAAAACATGGATTGGAAACCTGCAGAGTGAATTTTAAAAAGAAAGACTCGACCTTGCTGGTGACTTCTATGGACTTAAACTTCTTCCCCTACTTATATGCAAACTAAATGGTTAGTACGGTCTCTTCTAGTTGGGAAAATTCTGAAAATTCTATGACTCTCTAATCATTTCCACAGAGCACCCATTTCTCAGATTCTGTTACAAAGTGGATGTCAAGGCAGTCCTTGCCCCAGTAGGAGTGCTGCAGAAGGAAGAGGAAAAGCCACTAGAAGCCTGGGTAGCAGCTGTATTTTCCTCCCTGGCCCCTCCTCCGGGAGCAGAGCTGCGTGTTGCTGCAGTTGTACTGTACTGTTCTACCGCATGGATTCATAGTTAACATTTTTCTTCCAGGCACATTTAAAACATTTGGCTCACATTCTACTTGAGCTGTTTTATAAGGGCAATAACCGAGGCCAGGGTGTGCTCTTGTCAGCAAGCAGAGCACGCAGCAGAAGCTGCCAAAGAGTTTCCTGCTTGGGGGCCACCCATCCTTGGCTGCAGGACGCACGGCTGGAGCTCATGGCAACTTGCACACAGAGAGAGCTGGAACTTTCTGTTCTCAGGGCTCGTGCTTTGGATTCCATCCTTCAGTTGTGCTGCACTGATCAGTGGAGGCTGTTGTGTTTGCGCTTGTTTGGGACTAGCTCAGAACACGTGTCACAGCACTGGTTCAAGGCCTAGCTCTAAGGCTTGGAGCTGGGAAAATTCTCTTTAAAGACAAGCAAGAGTTAGCTAGCCGACGCAGAGTTCCCACGAGTCAGCTGCAGGGGAGACAGTCATTCCCTTCATCTCACTCTCCTTGAATTCACTTCTGAAATGGGCAGGCAACACAGATGCCAAGTGGAGGGCTCCAGTGCTGCCCCCCCCCCCACCCTCTTTGAAGTCCACCTTGGCATGAGCTGATCTCTTTCCATGTGTTATTTATTGCCAAAGACTGTGACAGGGAGAATCTGCAGTAGATCGCTGAAGCTGTTTTTTCAGGATTTCCTTTGATTGGAAGCTGTTGGCTGTGCCTTCTGCAGCTGGCTCTGTCACAGAGCAGAGAGCTCAGTGTGTCCCCCAAGTGACAGCTGCCTTGTCAGCACAAAGGAGGTTCTGGCTGTGAAAGTGCCCTGACACTCTAAAGGACTACAGGAGGGACAGGATATTGTTACTGCTTCACTCACCGGTAGGGCGGCAGTGCGATATTGTGAGTGGAAAGAACAAGGGCTCACGCCCAAGAGATGCAAATTGAAATGTCAGCTTTTTCATTGACTCTCAGTGTCGTCTTGACCTCAGTCTTCTCCTCTGTAAAATGGCAATGAAAAGATTGACCCCAGAAAACGTTTAGCCAAGGATTAATAAGATAGCCATGTAGAGGGTTTAGCTCCTTTCTTCTGAATTCCAAAGTTAGTTCAGAAATTTTTTTTTTTTTTTTTTTTTTTTTTTTTTGCGATATGCGGGCCTCTCACTGTTGGGGCCTCTCCCGTTGCGGAGCAACAGGCTCCGGACGCGCAGGCTCAGCTGCCATGGCTCACGGGCACAGCCGTTCCGCGGCATGTGGGATCTTCCTGGACCGGGGCACGAACCCGTGTCGCCTGCATCGGCAGGCGGACTCTCAACCACTGCACCACCAGGGAAGCCGAGTTCAGAAATTTTAAAGCCATCTGGATGACTCTTTATACTCTCTATCTTCTTCATTTATTCATTATTCAGTCAGCATTCAATAAAAAAGTTGGACCATTTAAGTGCCTTTAAAATTTTAGGTAGTGTACTACATACTAGGAATAAAAAAATACATGTTCAAGACATGGCTCCATCCTAGGCTACCTCAAAGATAAATAATGAAGTGACAATAAAAGTGTAAAGGATGTTATGGTGGTGAAATGTTCAGGAAGTAAAGGGTACACTCAGACAGGATATTTATACAAATTTATGGAGTGACAGAGGTTTTACAGAAGAAGGGACATTTAACCAAGGGATGATGTCTGTATACAGAAGACAACATCAAATATTTCAGAACTTAGAGACAGGGACCCTTTGAAATGTGATTGAGAGTGATTTGCCCTTAAAGATGGACAGCCCATGGGCTGCTATGGAAAGGGTGAAAATGTCAGGTCTTGTCAAAGAATGCAGCTTGTGATAGTCTGTAATTAAATTCAACCAGGTCTTACTCAACAGAACTGCCTTTGTCAGTTGGGAGTAAGGATAGGCTGAGCCAATTGTGGACTGTCTAGAAGCTAGAATTGGTATTCAATCGTGGAAGGATAGATTTCTGTCTCCTTATACTTCTATATGAACTACTTCTATTTCTCCTTAACTATTTTGTTATTGCTTTCACCTAATCTTCAGGTTGAGCAAAGGATTCCAGGCTGAATTAAGACTTTGTAAACCATTGCACTGTACCATATTACCTGGGAAGAACTTTTTTGGAAAATGAGTTTCATTGCTGGTAACAGGGAGTGCATTGTGAGTTACAGAATTTCCTTTTCTTCTTCTGTGCCTTCCCCTTCATCATCTGAGGGTACCTGTTCTCCCAGGAGACCATGAGCTCCTCGAGGTCATCATTTTAGCCCGAGTACTTAGTGGAATACTCGGCAGACAGTTGCTATTCATGTACTACTCAACACTGCCATCCAAATGATCACTTTAGTGAACATACTCGATTATACTACTTTCCCAGTGCTACTTAATATTCTTCAGTGAAAGCTTATTAAGGGTCTGGCACTGGGTGTGGGGATGAGGAAGGAATATTAAACACAGCATGAGAATAAGAAGGAACAGCTCCTTTCCTTATGATGCAAGTTGCAGTTTAATCCCAAAGGAATTGACCAGCCAGCCAAGGTGTGGAAGGAGTATGCCAGGAGGAGGAATAGAGACAAATGATGGACAACAGTTCTAAGCAGATAATAGGCTTGGTCTTCTTTAGGTTTTGCTCTCCTACTCCCAGGATTTACATCTTTTCATCATAGGTCTCCTGAAAACAATCTGAGGAGATAAATTTCCTTGGATAATAATCCTTCTTTGTAGTAAAAAGTCTTTTTAAGGGACTCTACTGGGGCCAGGACAATAGCAGAATATCCACTTTGATCATACTTTTTTACTAAGGAAGACTCTTGGGAACCCAGAATGGCACAGAATGACCAAACCAGATTTATAAGTGAAATTGCTGCAGTCACATTTATGCATAGGGAAACACATTCAAAGTAAGGAAGTGAGGTGACCAAATTCTCACAGAGGTTAGTGCCTGGGATCAGGGCCCATATTCTTAGACTCCTTGTCCAATGCCTTTTGTACTAAGATCATGTGTGAAATGACATCTTTTGTCTAATTCAAGCTTGAGAGGACATGTTGAGGCTAATTTAATATTTAATTAGGGAAGGAAAATAGCATTTATTAAATTCCTACTGTATGTCAACCATGGTAACCAATATTTCACATGCATTTTCACTGATCATCACAATAATGTAGTAGATACAATTTATCCAGTTTACAAATAAGGTACTTGAGACTTGCAGAGACTGTCTGAGGCTTTATACCTTCAAGGTCATTAAGAATCAATTCATTCCATGCTTTCACCTTGAATCAGTGTCTCGTAGTTGTCCCCTTAGTGATAAGACAGAGGATAGTGGGAACCCTCTTCATGTTACTGCCAATCCACTTTAGGGCATCCCCTGAAATAATCCCTGGCTCTCCACTGTTTACAAATTGTATGTGATATCAAGCATAGCAATTGGCATTTAATCCTCTGGCTAATAGAATCCTGACATTATATTGGGGAAAATATAATTAAATCTCTTTTTGGGTAGATAGTCATCTTGATATATAATTTCTCTGGATTTAAATCACAAGTATAGTATCCGTGTATATTAATGTATATTATAGGGTTGGCCAAAATGTTCGTTTTTCCATAAGATGTTCGTTTCCGTAACATCTTACGGAAAAATCGGAACAAAGTTTTTGGCTAACTCAATAGTTGAAGCAACCTGTTCAAAAAGACTACTCCTTTTATAACTTATAACTGATACAGTTTTTTTTTACCAGTCTTATTACTTCACTGATCAATGTAATGAGAAAACTATCTACAAATTTATAGCGTGTGAGTGTGTGTGTTGTCTAATCAATATTATTCATCAAAGTAAACTCTTAGTCTTGGAAACCAGCATGTATACCACAAGAAGTGATTTTGGAAATCAATTTTTTGCATGATCACTATTTGTCAGTAGTGGATTTGTTCCCATGAATGCCATATCTTATAAATAAGAAAGCTAGTCAGAGCTGGATGAATATGGAGGAAATATGATAGCCTGACTGTTTCCAGTATCTGTGGGTATGAGGCACTGGAAGGTGAGAGAGTAAATATGTACAGGACCATACATATTTTATGAAAAAAAAGTAGCCAGTCAAATAAAAGGAAAAATTTCTTCTCTGCTAGGTGGCCAAGGTGAGGTCAGTATCGATATTGGCATTGGTACTGCCAAGTCCATGTTTTGCATGACGATAATTTAATCAAGATGTGTTGGTGACAAAAGGCTTATCAAACACAGAATGTTTTATTACACAGGTTGGTTTGTTTGACAAAAGTGACACCCATCTTCTTTCATAAAGCTACTGCAAACTTCATATCCGGCCTTGCAAAATTTTATGTTGACAGCAAAGACTGTGAGGTATAAATTTATCGAATATTCGATATGCTTCTCATCATTAAAAAAAACAAGTATTTCTTTTCTCAGGAAACAAGGATGTTTATTTTTACCCCACAGAAGCAAAATGTATAATAAGAATTAGATGTATAACCTGGGAGTTCTAACATACACTTATTGAATCTGACAATATTTTATATACTAAGAGAAGTACAGATATTGCTGTCCTATTTTTACTGTTTGGTAAAACTAAGATATAATGAATTTGAAATACATATCAACCTTTTCTATTACTTTAGGCAACTGTAATAGGCAACCGTCTCATAAAGCCATCCAACATTAAGCTTGGAGTTCTAAGAGACAAGCTGAGTAGAGCATTTTATGTGTGAATTTATCCTTTCATTATTAATTTGGCATATTTATTCATTCAATTTCTGCCAAACTTCCAACAGGAGTTTTGCCATCCAAAAGCCTTTGAAAAAGAGGGAAATTTAAAAAATTTTAACAAAATTCTATTCATAGGCAATTTCTATAGGTGAGCACCACATTGAGCTGAGTCTGTTGTTAAAAACAAAACAAAACAAAACAAAAAAAGGACCCAGAATGTAACCATACTATCACTCTCAGAATAAGAAGTATACCTCTTCATAGGTTGTGACAAAATTTTCCCAAGCAGTAAACTAAAAGAGAAATTCATCCACTGTTTCATGGACACACACACAGGACACAGATAACAGTCATTATTGTCAACAGAACCATCAAACCAACTGTGATAGAATGAGAAGAGCAATGAAATTCCTTCATGTATTATTCATAGGACTTTAAAGGGTAGTGACTGGCTACAGGAAGGTGGAAGTCATTTGTAGTTCATTCCCAGGCCTTATATATGGTGAAATACTCTGATGAAAAAAGATTACACTTCCTAAATGAATTTCCCTTCAGTGAAGATTGGCTCCTTGTGGGAGAAGTTTCCAAACATATTTAAGTGTGACTGATGAAGTGTGCAGTTCATTCCCAGCCATATTCTCTCAAATGCACTGTGTACACCCCCCAGCAACCTGATTTACTGAACTCCTACTCATGCTGAAGGTCTGTTTTAGCAGAGCCATCACTACTTCCTTAGAGATTCTACCCACTTGTTGAAATTTTAAATCTGGGCCATACCAGTCAACTCCATTTCTTCCTCTAAACTGCACGCCTTCAAGTGTTTGGAGATGACTGTTTTGAGTGGTAGCTCCAGATTTCTGTGTAGAGAGAGTTGAGGGGTGGTGTTCTGACTGCTTAAGGAGCTGGAGGACCTGTAACACTACCTTTTTTTTTTCCTTTTTTTTTGTTTTTTTTTAACACTACCTTTTTGCAGCAAGCATGCTGTTCTGATGTCCTCTGTGCATTTATTTGTGTTGCTTTGGAGAAAGAGGTGTTATGGAGATTATGGGATTGATCCTTAATTATTCCCACCCCCAGCCATTCTGTAATGCTCTTACTGTAAACAAGAAGGTTTGTAAACATGCAGGCAGTGCTCACTGGTCTGTGGGCCCACTGGTATCTGAGCAAACAAATTAGGATAACTCTACCCCCAGCTCCCATCACTCAGCCACCTGAAGGGAATATCAAGAAAGGCACCTCTACCTGAAGCCATATGTGAAGACAACATCCCTCTAAGCCCATGTTGTATCCTAGGAAGATAAGTGGCTCAAGGATTCGAGGGCCCCAGGTTAAAATCCAGCTATTAAAGATTGATTAGGCAAAAGGAATGGATGGGCTGACAAACAAGGTCCTTATGCTCACATGTGCCTCTCGAAGGTATCTTCCGTGGTTAGGCTACTTCACAAAGCCCAGGTCTGTGTATAGTATAGCCTCTTTGTATTGTTAGGGACAGAGGAATGAGCTAATTTGATCTCTGGCATGTTGGTTATGGAGCACCTGTGTCTTCCTGAGCCTGCTGTTCATTTCAAGATTTATCAAATAAGCTGTTTGACTCTCTGAGATGGGTGGCATCATTCCAGTTAGATTCTTTCTGATCTCCAAATATCTTCCCTGATAGAAATTGCCAAAATCCACAATCATAATATTGACAATAACAATGACAATAGCAACCTTTTACGTTTATCATACTTGGCAGTGTGTAAGGAACCTTGACATTTGTTCCTCACAGCATCCCGGAAAGGGTGATGTTAAAAGCCCTATTTTACAGCAAACAAAACTGTGGTTCAAATAAGTGATATGATTTGCTTTCCGTCGTACAGCTACTAAGTTGCGGTAGCTTTAAGCAAGCTTTGAATCCCCCACTTAAAGAGGGGTCCTTTAAGGTGGGTAAAGTTCAAAAGTAGTATTTGGTGACCGTACTTGAGATTGGGACTTTCTCTGTGGAGGAGCAAAGGGGTTAAAGTCTGAGGCCAGAAAGAGGAGGTGAGGCAGGAAGAGGCAGAGAGAAGCTGCTGCTCTGGGAAGAGATCCAGCCATCTGTCTTGGCTCACTCTCGACTTTCTCATTCTCTTTTACTGCTCACTCCTCTCAGACCTTCTTTAACAAAATTAAGTAAAGTTAGAAGCTCTTGTCCTGCCTTCAGAAGGTCTGGGCAGGTAGACCTAGATCAGCTCTGCTCCAGGCTTTGGGGAAAGCTCTTTGCACTTGCACTGACCTGCTTTCTCTTCCAGGACTGGCTTTTCCTCTGCAGAAGAGTGCTCAGATTCAGGGAGCTAAGGTACTGGTTTAGGCAGTGATATGCTGGTAAAAGTTTAACAACAATGAAAGGGAAAAAGATAAGAGAAAAGAAAAGAAAAAGAACTCCTGATCTGTAGCATTTGCCAGATTCTGTTGTGTGACCCTCACCATGGCCCATATCAAGCAACCAACTGCACATAAGCTGACTCACAGAATTCCTGAAAATTTAGCTACCTGCTCTCACAAGTCAGTACAAGCTTCTCTGGGACAACACTGGTTAGAAAAATGGCCAGAGGAGAACAGGAAACCAGCTTTATCTCTAGCCAAGCCTAAGACATTTTCCACACCACTCAACCTAGTTCATCAAGGGACTATGTAGATATTTAGAACCAAGCTGCACAGTTACAAAGACTGTGTGTGGATTGGACTTTTTCCTTGGTACATTTATTTCCCTTAGAAATTGCAAGGGTGACAGTTCAAAATAGAATGTCCAGAATCCTCTAATATTCTTACATTTCTCTGTCTCTCAACAAACACATGTGTGTATGTGTGTGTGTATTGCATACACGTATGCTTACAAATATACAAACTCCCCACTATATTAACAAAACTTATAAGCTCCTACCTAAGTAGTGCAAATGTTAAGATATTGGACAAATATTTCAAGTATATGAAATAGACATATATTTGATTCCCAGCTCTTTTATTTAGACAAGTTGCTTAAACTCCGTCAGTTTCCTTATCTGTAAATTAGGGATATTAGTAAGTACCTGATAGTGTTGGTCTAGAGATTAAATAAGATACTAGTGGTTTAAAGTTTGTTAACATCCAGTAAATAGTAGCAGCAATTTTTATTCTCCCCATACCGACCTTGATAAATTCTCGGCTGTTGTCAATATCTTTCCTCCCTGTCCCCGATGGACAGGAATAAGCTGCAAAGTGCACGATGGCAGAGTGACATTTATGTGGTTCCTGTTTAAACTGAGTGATGGGGTGTTGATAATCTTGTGCATTTTTTATTTAAATAATTTTACCACATGTTCAAATAATATACTTGTCACCCCTTACAGGCCTGGGAACAGATCTTATCTGCTTTGCCACAAAATGGTACCTGCCTGAGTAAACACAAATACAGAATGAAGAGGCAAAATCTTTGCTCAACATTTGTAACCTAATTCGTTAAAGCAAACAGACAATATGGCCACCAGGCTTAGCCTTTCCAGAGCAATTTTAATCACAAAAGCAATGATTTATAAGCCTCTAAGATGCAAATAAAACATTGTTAAATTGTCCCAAGGGGTATCTTAAATCCTTAAAGAAAGAGCAGGGGTGTCAGTTAATGCGAATATGTATTCAGAAATAAAAGTAGTCCCTGAGAACCAAGGATAGACGTTAATGTCTTACCATTCTCTATAACTTGATACATTTATTTTTAAAAAATTAGTTTTCATTTTTATCAATGAGATTCACATGCATAGCTTAAAGAATCAAATAATTCTACTTGCAAGTAGGTACACTCATTCTTTTAGCTTATTCTTTTCATATTTGCCTCTATATCCTCTAAATAACATGCTTAGAATTCTACTTCTTAATTTTTATTTTAGTTTAAGACTTGTAAATTAACTTCCAATTATGGAAAATGAGGATTTCGATCTCTTTCACCCTCCGGTTCCACTTAATCCAGGCACAGTTTGGCTCCCTTTTTAGCCCGAGATAACTATACTCTTAACTGTGGTTTGATCAATTTTCAGTATTTACATTTAAATGGCTATATAAATGTTATTCAGAGTTGATCCATGTTGTAAGATGTTACGGGAAAACTCGAACGAACTTTTTGGCCAATCCTATATATTTTATTTCTTGCACAATCTTTTGGTCTTCCAAAAGAAAAATCTTTTGGCCTAGTTTTCTGCATACGTGTCACTAATTTATCCCCAAATTCTTCTCAAGTTATGACAAATCTCTTAACACATCCAAATACGTTAGGTAATACTGATTTCATCTTGAAGAAATACTCCAGAGTCCTCTGAAGAAGTTCTCTTATGTAGACAGGTTGGTCTCTAGACCTCTTGCATGATTGCCGTTATTTTGGTGACTCCCCTTTGCCTATCTCCCGTGTTGGATCCACTGTGCTTAGAAAAGTCTGTTACCTTTTTGATTCTCAATTCTTCATATGAAAACCTTTTTTTTCCCTTTCTGAAAGACTTTGAAGATTCTCTTTGCTCCCCGCAACCTAAGATTTTGTGATGATGTGGTTTTATTTAAAAAAATTTTTATTGAAGTATAGTTGATTTACAATATTGTGCCAATCTCTTCTGTACAGCAAAGTGACTCAGTTATACACATGTATAACTCAGTTATACATATATATATGTGTGTGTGTGTGTGTGTGTGTAATTATACACATATATACATTCTTTTTTTATATTCTTTTCCATTATGGTTTATCACAGGATATTGAATATAGTTCCCTGTGCTGTACATTAGGACCTTGTTTTTTTATCCATTCTAAATGTAATAGTTTGCATCTACCAACCCCAAACTCCCAGTCGATCCCTCTCCCTCCCCCCTCCCCTGTGGCAACCACAAGTCTGTTCTCTATGTCTATGAGTCTGTTTCTGTTTTGTACATAGGTTCATTCGTGCTATGTTCTAGATTCTGCGTATAAGTGATATCATGTGGTATTTGTCTTTCTCTTTCTGACTTACTTCACTTACTATGATAATCTTTAGTTGCATCTATGTTGCTGCAAATGGCATTATTTCATTCTTTTTTTATGGCTAAGTAGTATTCCATTGTATATTAGTACCACATCCTCTTTATCCATTCATCTGTCAATGGACATTTAGGTTGCTTCCATGTTTTGGCTATAGTGAACAGTGCTGCTATGAACATAGGGGTGTATGTATGTGATGATGTGTTTTAATATAGGTATATTTTTAGCTATTGTGCTGGACTCACTCAACCTGAAAACTTCATCCTCCAATTCTGAAATTTTTTCTTGATTCATTTCTTTAATGATGTCTAACCTTCTGTTTTATATCTTATTTTTTATTGAGTTACATTGTTTTTTTCAGATGTTATACCTTCTGGAATGATTCATCTATTTTCCTCTTCTGTTGGCCATCACATTTGTTTATTTTTCTTTCTGGATAATTTCCTCAGATTTACCTTTAATCCCTCTCATTTAATTTTTTGTTATTGTTACCTGCAATCCCATTTAAAAATTTTTCCTGTGTGTTTTGTGTTCTCATTTCTTATATACTGTTCTTATTCCACTGATGCAAATTCTTCTTTCATCTCTTGGAAAAAATTGCTGATAGTTTTCTGAAATTTTCATGTCCCTGCTTGGGCTGTATTTCTTGTTTGTTTATTAATTTGGTTTTTGTATTTCATGTTAGGTGCTTTCCCCAAATAGCTCATATTTAAGTATGGGACACCAAAAAGCTCTGTGTGTATGGAAGGATGTTCCACGAACTTCAGTATATGGTTTTCTGGTTGGGCCATCTCATATCCCAGTGTTAGTATTTACAGGTTTCTTTCTCTCAAAATGATCAGATTCCCCAGAAAAGTTCCCTCCAGCCTCCTTCCTGGAAGGTATAAGTCTAATTCTTGCATCCTGGAGGCTGTGTAAGGGGAAGTCTGAATAACAACATGTGGTATGTATGCATTTATTCAATAACCCCTCTCCGGTATGGCATCCACTTTTCAACTCTGTTCGCTGTAATCTTGAGATGTGCTGTTTTACCCTCATAAAAGAAAAAAGGCTCCAATATTCTGCCAGGATGTGATAGTAACAGTTACTTAATGCCTGGTGAAAAGATTTTCAAATATACTTTCAAACAATCCTCCTGTACTGAACCCTCTTTACAGAAGACCTAATGCTGCCAAGCCTGGGCATTCTGCAGCTTTCTCTACTGCTGGCTTATAATTCAGCTTAACTGGGTCTGCTAATTCAGTTCCCATCTGCTTTCTATCTTCCAAGAAAACTGTTTCTGTTTTCTTCTGTATTTTTTATCCTTGTGAGTTTCTGTCTTTATTTCTCAATCCCTAAACTTGTTCAAATGGAGTTTTGAAACAGAAGTAGAGGAAAATGCATAATCTTTAACTTGGAGTCTGTATTTACTTCTCAAAGTAATTTTTCCTCAGTTGTACTCACTGCATTTCTTCCTGTCTTATTTTAATCATCTTTTTTCCACTATATCATTGCCCTTAAGTCTGACTCAACATGATGTATGAAGTAGCTACTAGGAGTCAGGCACTATACTGAGTGTTACAGATGTACAAATTCAAGAATAAAACTCCCCTTGAGAAATTTTGGTGATAATAATAGTAAAAAAGTCATAACGTTATTTTGAAACAGCCATTCTGCTGAACTTAAATGTATATTCCGTTTCTTCTCGATTTTCCATCTCCATTTTGGTTAATCTAAGATTGCCAAAATGTTTACAGTTTTTCTGTGTCTTCCAATGCTAGCAATGGGAAGATAAGCCCCTTTGCTTTCGTATTCTGTATTTCTTTATGTCTTGCCTCCGGTGCTCAGCCTCTCCGCCATGCTTTTTCCCTGCTTCATCTCTACCATGCACTATACTTAATGGATCTTCTTGCTGCTTTTTTTTTTTTCACATGACACAGTTACCATACATACAACATTTAAGAAAAGTCTATTCTTTTCATCTTTACATCTACAGTCCCTTTGTTGCAAACAAAGATGTAAAGAGATAGTCCTTGCTTGATGGAAGTGCTTGCTTTATTAAGGAGATGGATCTGTAACCAGTAATTTCAAGCATGTGCACTAATAAATGCAATTAGAAATGAGGTACTCATTCTTCAGATGAAGGAAAACTTCCTGGAGATGGTGGCAGCTGAGCTGTTTAGAAGGATGATTAAAAGTTGACCAGGTGCTTCCTATAATACATAATCTGGTTTTAAGTTACTTCTTCACTATGTTGTAAGCATATTAATACAAGGCCAATACTTGAATCATTTCTTGAATGCTTAATGTGGAGAGCAGTGCCTGGCACATGGTAGAATCTCAATAAATGCTGAATGATGCAAAGATGTAAAAAGTGCAGAAATTTGAGTTAAATCTATATTGCACTCAGAACTTTCCCTAATTAAATAAAGTAGATCAGTAAACAAAACCAATGGTATAACCTGACTTTCCTATGACAATTTTGATTAACTAGCACTAGTTGTTTACTATTTTATTCTTTTCTAAAAAAACAACATATATATTTTTGAGGTTAATTTTTTAAATGAAGTATAGCTGGTTTACGATGCTGTGTTAGTTTCAGGTGTACAGCAACCTATAATGGAAACAACATATATTTTTAGAATTATGTTTACATTCCAAAATTACCTCGCATGTGCCCACTAACTTGATTGGAGATACTATACTTGATAAAACCTTGTAAGACAATCAGCGATTTTTCCTCCTCCAAATGAATTCTATTATTGTAGTTTGCAAACACAAGAATTTAGTGCTATAACTCAAGACTCAGAGCTGACTCTAGAACCTGAACTGGAAAATCTGGTTGCTTGGCAAACATGAGACATACAGTCAGAAAAGGCCTGCTTAAGTTATTCATTTATGAAGGGAATCATTGATCTGAAATGAAGCTCATTTGCATCCATATTTGTACCCAGGATTTTAGGAAGGCAATAGAAGGATCAGTTGAGGATGACTGAATTTACAGGTGGGACTCAGAATTGCTCTGGGCTGCTATCAATATATTATTAACTATAAATATCTAGAATAAGGGATTATTATCAGTCAATAACGCTCTGATGCCAACTTCCAATTCCTCCTAGGAACTTCGAATTTCTCTATTAAGTGTGCCTAAGAAAACTACAATTGACCCTTGAACAACTTGGGTATGAGCTGTGTGAGTCCACTTACATGCAGATTTTTTCAACAGTAAACATTAGAGTGCTCACTGTCTGCAGTTGTTTGCAGCAGATGCAGAATCACAGAGATGGAGGGGTGACTGACTGACTATATGTCATAGACAGACTTTCAACTGCGTGGAGGTAGGAAGTTCGGCACCTCTAACCCCTCATTGTTCAAGGGTCAACTGTAGTTCTCCTAAGACTTAGACAGGATTTTCTCTGTTTTGCACCATTAGGCCCTGATGATCCTCTTTTAGAGAGGTGAAGAAGTGAGAATGGGCTCATAGATGGCCCCTGTGGATGAGGCATTTAGTCTGACTACACCCCACCGCTCCCCCTTTGCCTCTCGGTTCCCAAAGGCATTTAACTTTTCTGTCCCTCCTTATTGGGTTATTTGCCTCTTAAATTTGTATGATCTGCAGGATATCAAATAATCTTTCAGTTTTTTAAAATAATTTTGTTGAAGGCCAAATTGTGTCACTAGTTAGCCACTGTAGCCCAGCTGCCTGGGCTCTGGGTTTGCAGTCCAGCTTCAGGCTCTCTGAGCTCAATTTTATCATCTCTAAATTAGAACTATTAGTATTGCACATCTCACTTGTTAGTTCTGAAGGCAGAATAAGATGGGCTGAGTACATAGATGGTGCTAGCCAATCAGAGAGTGAACGTGGAGCACCACTGGATGGTGAGTTGGGATGAACGGGATGCTGAGTGCTATATGAACTGCCCTCACCACAGCGTCAAGGGTTTGCTCTCAGATGCAGGGACCCAAGTGCTGCCCTGCCTTCCTTCTCTGTTGGTCCTGGATCCCAGGCCTAGAGTGATTCAAAAAAAAAAAGAGACAGAGAGAGAGAATATTTTAGCAGTGATTAGTCAATCCAAAATACACACTAATTCTTCCTTTCAAAACATACTGTTTTTTCAAAACATACAGTTTTTGAAAATAATTTCTTTTTACAAGAAATATTAATAACCTAAGGACAAAGGAAGAGATCTTTACTGAGTCCTCACTATAGACCATTCTCGTGCTGACACATTCACACTTTGTCTCTAATGATCCTCAACCTGAAATGCAGAGCCTCGGGTTACAAATGAGGAAACTGAGGCACAGGAAATTTAAGTTCCTTGACAAGGTCACATGATAAGAAAGTGGCAGAACTGTGATCCTCTGGGGGCGGAACCCCCAGAGTAGATCAAATTTCCCTAATGAGCACTCTTTATAGCTGCACAGATTTTTACTTATCCCGCTTGCAGTGTTAAACACAGTTGTGTTGTTATTAATTGAATTTGATTAATCTCTGCCTTCCCTACTGGAAGAATGATTCCCTGAGGTTGTGAACTCTGGTTTTAGCTTACTGTTGTATCTCCAGCACAGATCACAGGTATGACAAAAAGTTAAAGCTCAGTAAATATTTGTTCAGTATGTTCAATCAATCAATCCAGGTCTCTCTTTCTCTCTCTAACTTTCCAATTAGAGATTTTCAAATTCCGCTGGACCACACTTCTTGATTTCTCTGGAAACCGTGTTTAAACTGACCAGAGGTGCAGCGTTGCTCTCATACAAAGGAATATTTAAGTTCAAAGAACTTACCTTTCCTCCTCATTTAAGCTGGAAGACTGCAACTTTTCCTCAAATCTAATGCAGTTATAGGAAATATTTAGAATTTATGATAAAAATGGAGGTTTTAAAACCATAAGATCTGGGCAAGAATAAAGGCAACCCTTGGATGTTTTTTCCCTATCTGTCAAACTGTGACTGTGAAAGGAACTTCCATATTCATCATTTACGTTTTTAATGGTCTTTACTTCCTTGTATAGAGCAGAGGGAGAGGAACTAGAGCTAGAAACTGGATGGCAGCCTGGGAGATCTGAAGATTTGTAGGGATAGTTCTTTAGACCCATCTCTTACTCTGACCATGCATTGCCATGTGCGGGGCTCACTTTTAAATAAACTTCAGTATGCCTTCTGCTTGCCTGCACTCTCAGTGTTCTAACCGAAACCCTCTAGCAGTCAGTAAAGGATGCTCTGAAGTGAGGCCCAGTTGCAGATGTGAAGGTATCCTTTTTTACCTAGCTGTGGTTTGTAAGTGCTACTGTCCCTCCCTCTCATCCCCACAGAGCAGGTGAGCAACCAGAGAAATGAAAGGAAAGGCATCGGCCCTGGGGCTCTGTTGGCCGTACTTCGGAGCTCTCAGAACCCTAGATCCCAAAGATTTCCCTCCTCCAGTTTCCTTTCTTTCCCTCCAAGTCAAAATTATGTGTCAACATGTAGGATTGTCTAGTTTATATTGTTCTTGGTCCGATCCTTGTCTTTTGTTGGTGTTTGCTGTGAATTTTTCTTTAAATTGTTTTTGAACGTATACTTTGGCCGCATTCTGTGCTAAGTACTTCATCTGGATTATGATTAACCTTTATAGTCATGCAATGAGGTACTTCTGCTGTATTCTTATCTCCATCTTACAGAAGAGGAAACAGAGGTTTAGAGAAGTGCTTTTACTTATTCAAGTTAAATAATATGAATTAGAAACTGAAGTCATCCCCAGAAAGTGTGACACAGTAGTCCACCTTTCAAAACCTATATTCTGTCTCAGGGACTATTTCTCACCTGGACAATTGCACCATCCTCTGACTGCCTTTTTGACTTCAGCCCAGTTCCTAATAGTCCATTCTCCAAATAAGCTTTTACAAAACTTGATTTAGTGCTCCTTAAATATACGCAAACAAACATAAAAGTAGTTATTAACTCTTTATACTTGTGGCTCTTTTAAAACTACCAAACTTAAATTATATAAGCAGTACAATTCAAATTGACAACTTAGATATAGTGAGATACAAGGTATGTTGAAAATGAATCGAGTTTAGTCTTCACAGCAAATTTTAGAGAGGTATATTTCACTTGCTGTTGACTTGATTATTTTGATGTTGAACTTGATGAGCCAGAGTGATTGCTTTCATCTCAGATCAGACCACCATCCTCCTGCCTTCCATGATCTGGACAGTGACTCTGGCTTCAACCCCATATCCCAGCCCCTGCCCACTACTTTGCACTTGATACTCCAATCATGACACATGGTAAGGAGTTCTTACAACATGCTTTTGAATACACCCTGTTTCTTCTGCCTTTAGTGCCCATCCATGATGCCCACATTATCTGTTAAAAAACCCTTCTAAAGTGTCACCTCCTCTGGGAAGTCCACCCTGGCACTCCCAGAAACTCTCATTCCTTGGACTAATTGTGTGCTTTGTACGTATTTGCAGAAATTGAACTTATCTTATATCATGATTGGGGCACCTGTCTTTCCAATGAACTGTGAATTTCTCAAGGGCAGGAACAAGGTGAGAAGTGTGATCATTTGCATCCCTCTATTACAGATTCAGAGAGGTAAATCAACTTGCCCAAAGTCACTCAGCTGGGTCTCCAGGTGTAAGGGTCTAACAGCCTGATTACTATCCAAAGACCCAACCTGACGATTTCTTTTCCTGAAACTGCGGTTTCAGATGGTGGTTTGTTTCTTCCATCATCTGTTTTCTTTGGTGACTCAGCACCTGAAGGGAGAGCCTCCAGAGGCCCAGGTTCTCTCCTTGCTGCTGGTAACTTTATGTGGGACCTTGAGCTAGTCTCTCCCTCTCTTGGACCTCAGTTTTCTCATCTGTCAAATGAGGGTGTTGGGCCAGATGGCATTGAGCCTCCTTTGATTCAGTCCAGTGTGTATGGGTGGCTCACAACCTTATTGTGTCAACAACTCAAACTTTGCCAAAAGAGCTGAGCCAGGCTATGGAAATGGGCAGAGGAAAGAACGGCTCCTTCACACAGGCCGTTTGTGTGGGGTGAGTGTTATCACCAGAGGAAATTGACTCAGGGAGATAGCACCTGGGTATCAGAGAAAGCCCGGCTATCGGTGGGCAGCCCCTGGAATCCTAGCCCTCCTTGCCAAGGGTGTCTCATGGGCTGGGCGTCCAGCCTTCCTGCCACTCAGCAAAGATGGTGTCAGGCTCAGGACAGGCCACTGTGGGAAAGTGCAGACCAGAGTCAGGCCCTGGGCATTCAGAGGGCCTCAGGCAGGCTTGGTTGCTCTTTGAAGCTATTGCAACACCCAGGCAAGCAGACCGCAGGCTCAGTCACTGTAACAGAGAGGGGCAATGTTTCCCCCAAGAAATACTCTGCTATTTCCACAGTGCCTGGTTCTCTGTCCTGTGCAGGCCTGACCTGGACCCCTGTCCTTCTGTCCTGTGTACTCCAGTGCTGAACCAGGGACACCCAACATTGGTTCCATTCTTCCTGACGTTTCCCAGAAACAGGGAGCACTGGACAGAAAGCACTGAAGCACCTTCAGCCCCTCTTCAGGAGCTACATCAAGTTTTCCCAGCTCTTCCTGCCACTTTTGCTGGGCTAACTTCACCTTAAGCTTCATACCTTAGCCTAAGGGTCACCTCCTCCAGGAAATCTTCCTTGACTTCCCACAGTCTAGGCTGGGCAGTGAGCCCAGGGCTTCCTTCTACCTTGGCATTATCACTCTGTTTATTTCCTGGATTCTGAGAACCTTGAGAAAAGAAATCATTTTTCCCCTTTCACTCATCCATAGATTAAGCAAATATTCTCATGTGCTTACTCCAAGAGACACAAAATACTGGAGAGAAAAAAACAGAAATTGTTCCCAGTGTCATGGTGCATACAGTCAGTCTAGCAAGGGAGTTAATGAGACCATTGTCCAATACGTGAAAAACTAAGGTGCTGGGAATGGCAACTCCGTGGCACACTGAATAGCAGGAGAATTTGCTACAGTCGGGGAGAGCAGAGGAAGCTTTCCCAGAGAAGTACTGATGCAGCTGAGGAAGAGCTGGGGTTATAGGAAAAGGGTCAAGGAGGATCACCTCTGTCTCATTAGTCCTTATATCCCAAGCATAGCTCAGGACCTGAAAGTTATGCAATAAATGTTTCTAAATATTGAAGCCACATTTTGTACAAAGTTGGCTCTGAGGCCATGGTCCAGTCCTAAGGCGAGACCAGTGCCTTGATTCATTTGTCCTGTAACTGCTTTCATCAAATATTTTTATTTCACTCTCATTCTGAAATGAGAAATATTACTAGGAAATATTGGGGATTTATTTATTGGGAAATATGGGAAATATTACTGTCTTGCCCAAACAACTTACCCTCAAGATCCACATTCTTTGATCTAGCCGTGGCCTAGAACCCCTGGCTATACATGTGCTGAAGACTTCACATGTCCTGTTTCTACGGGGGTCTCCAAAAATTGCCCGCACGTTGGATCTCTAAGTTTCCCGGTCTTTCATGCCTGCGCAGTTTGCCCGAACCATCTGACCTTCACTGCCACCATAACTCTAGCTATTGCAATGTTCAGCTTGCCACTTGGGCTCCTCTGAGCATGCTCCCTGTTTCTCCCCACTGTCTCCCAGTCTCCAGAGAACAGAATTAGTTCTGGGACCCTGACATCCTTGATTCATGAAGCAGACCAGCCATGCCCAGCACCCTCCTACGACGCTACTTTCTTAATAGCCAAAAACACATTTGGTTAATCAACCCTTTTTTTCCAAACTGGAGCCACGCTGATCAAGATTGAAAATGTGCCCCCATTGTAAGTGGCTACTGTTTCCAATTACATATGTTTCTCCCAGCCACCATGCAATCTGTTCACTTCATGCTGGTTTGCAAGAGCTGTTCACACCAAACCATTGACAGCCACTATCTAAACTGAAACCATCTGCTTAGCCATTTGCCATGCACGGCTGTGTCTTGCAGGCTTACCCATTTGAGGCCCTGTGGAGCAGTCCATAAAACAAGCATGAATTAACGCAGCCTGTTTTTATTAAATGTCTTGCAACTGATGGGAAGATGGACAAGCCTGTCTGGCAAGGATAATGGCCAATGCTCAGAGCATCTGAAGTCTTGGATAAACTCCAACAACACCCTGCATCCCAAGACCATCGAGTGTTTCAGGAGTGTGGTCGTGCTTAGAAACAGTTTGTCTATAAAAAACCTTTTTAAAGATTTTGTGGTTTCTCCTCTTTTTTTGTGAAATAGAATTTATTGGTGAGCTCTTCAGCCACAGCTATACTCCTTCTGTTCTCCTTGATATTACTTAGATGGAAACCCAGAGAGAAGCAGATAAGAGTGGCTAAGAGCTTTAGCGGAACACGAATATCCATGGATATCCTCTGTTGCTATTACCACCTCCAGAAGATTGGGGGTGGTTAGGTTTCCTCTTACTCCTATGGAAAGCCTACACAAGAGTCAGGTCCGGCTTATTGGTAACCTGAAGCACCCCTCATGCACTTTGTCTAAAAACCTTGGCCAAGGTAGTGAGGCTCCAAGGGAGAAGACACCTTGACCCACTCACACCTGCCACGTCTTTGTGACTGGAAATTTTCCAATGCATTGGACAGAAAAAAATCAGGGCTAAAACACACCCAAGGGCATTGCCAATAATTGGGAAAATTCAGCGAATTCTGCCTGCCCCGATTTCAGTGTCATCAGGCAACTTTCTGATAGTTTGGCTTCCCAGGTAGGAGAACTATCTGTAAAAAGAGACTGAGCTCTAGAACAAATGCCAGCATCCATCCCACTTGATAATATATTTCATACTGTAAAGTAGTACAATGGCACTATACACACACACACACACACACACACACACACACATATATTAGAAACCTATAGTGGCATTCAAGATTTTTATTATTATTTAAAAATTTGTTCAAAATAATTTTTATTTAAAATTTTTAAATGAATTCGATAAGAAGAGTTCAAGTGAAGAATGATATGCCCCTTCCCCTCTGCAGGGTATATTCAGAATATTTAACATTACCATTTACGATAGACTCTGGCTGAAAGCAGGTGGGTCAGCCGTACTGGCATGTTCAGGCTGAATAGTGGTGCTGCCTCAACTATAGTCTACATTTTATTCATTCAAAATTAGATGAATGGAAGGCTGTTAACTGGGATCATATCCTTTACCTTCCCTGATTTGATCTTTAAGATTGCATTTTTGCAAACATTGTTACCACCAGCATTGGTCGTATGAAATTTGCTTTTGTACTTACTGTAAGACCACAGTCACGAGTCTGTGATACATCGATTCATTCACCCGTCAGTCATCTGTTTTCTTCTACTCAGAGCCATCAACCCCTCTGGGCTCCAGGAATCTAAAGATGAAGGATAATGTGGTCCCTCCCCCAAAAGCTCACACTCCAAGGGTGAGAGACTATCCTCTGTTATTCAGTATTCCTCACATGGATTCCGAAGTAAGATATTTCTTTAAAAGTGCAGCCCCAGGGAAAAAGGGAAAAGAAAAACCCAACAAAGCAAAACAACAGTCCCCCAGAACAAACACTTTTATTTTCTTTAAGCAGCTTTTATAGTTTTTGCTCTCCAGATAAAAAGAGCTACAGAATTTTATATTCCTGTTTTTCCCACTGCTGGGAAACTCAGAGCCCACCGTGATGCTCCGCCACATCAAGGAGAATTACATTGTCCCTTAAAGTTCGCAGTCTTTTCTTTTCTCTCATGTTTCTGGTTCTGCTTTACTGCTTATTTTTTAGTATTTCTGTGTGCCTGGCCCTTATTGTAAACTGACTCTAATCCTTATTGGATAGAGCCTAAAATGATAGAAATGCAATTTTTATAAATATGCATTTTTAAATAAATACATTTTTAAAGGCTTAATTTTTTAAAGAGTAGTTTTAGGTTTGTAGCAAAATTGAGAGGAAGGTACAGAGATTTCTCAAACACCATCCCCTCTGCCCACAACACACACACACAGCCTCCGCCATTATCAACATCTCCCACCAGAGTGGTACATTTGTTACAACTGACGAATCTACATTGAACATTACAATCACCCAAAGTCCATAGTTTACACTAGGACTCACTCTTGCTGTTTTACATTCTATGGGTTTGGACAAATGTAGAATGACATGTATCCATCATTATAATATCATACAGAGTATTTTCACTGCCCTAAAAATCCTCTGTGCACCACCTATTCATCCCTCCACCCCTCCCCAACCCCTGCATTTTTTTAATTGAAAATATTTGGTTTATTGTCATGTATTTCGTTTGGCCCAAGAAAAAGGAATTCCAGTTTTTACACCTTTGAGAAATGGAACATTATTTGCTCATTCACACCTTCCTCTCTGACCTTCCCCTTCTTCTCTTTCCACATTGTTTTATGAGCTTATGAGTTTGTTGATTGGAGAATATTAATTAATTTGAGGAGTCATCTGGACCATTTCCAGGGAGAAAAATTATGGTTTATTGTTGACTGGACTTACCATACAAAGAGACAGGTGATTTTTATTTCATTTCATAAATGAATGAGAACCAGGAGGGTTTTAAGAATAATGAGTTGTTCTGACTTTTCTTTCTTATTCATCTTTGTCTACAGAGGCCAGCATAGAGCATGGCACTGAGTAAGTGCTCAGTAAAGAGATGCTGAATAAAAAAATTCATGAGTGGATCATCATGACCTGGTCCCTACTCAGTCATATTTTGTCTCCAACTCTTGCTCTTTCTGAATAAATATACAATAGCTACATGCTGCAAAGCACATAGTTGAAAAATGAGGACAGATCAACCATGAGAGGCATTTTTATATTCTGATGTATGCCCGTAGATAGATGAATATATATATATATATATATATATATATATATATATATATACACACACACATGCATATAGATCATGTAACTGCTTGCTTTTTCCTAGGTTTAACTAGGCTGGTTTCTATGTAGATGCTGCAAGAAAAAACAGAAAACCACCTCAAAAAGGCCCTTGTTTTTTCATTATTAACCTCCTACATACTTTATTCCTGAGACACCCTCCTACCAGACATGTCTGATGCAGAAGCAACTCAGTGTGGGAGGAAAAAGGACAGCTGGAGACTTGGCATGAGTCCTGGTTTTGCCCAGCACTCAGTAGCCTCGTAAAACCTGAGGCTCCTCATTTGCAAAAGATGAACCATGCAGGACTAAGAGTTGGTCCAAGTCTGCCATCACATTTACCTGGATGCTGAGGGCACTTGGTGTCTTGGCTGCCACTCATGCCTAGTCTCTGCTTCCCCATCATATGTAGCAGCCCCACAGTTCAATATCTTTCCTTTCTTTTGCATAAGCCATCAAGGATCAAAATGGGTGGAATTCCCTTTGATGATGTCCCTGTTGGGTGCCAGGCTCTGTGCAAACACATTTGCGCATGAACTATTTGATCCTCACGCAATCTCCAGATAGTTAGTATTAACCCTGTTTTGCAGATAAGAGAAGGAGGCTCAAGGAGATTAAATGCAGCTGCTAGTGAAAAAAGAGGGATTTTTTTAACCCTTCAAAGCCAGTATCTATTCTAATGTACCAGGAGGAGTTAGGCCATGAACAGGCATACTTCCAGCAAACCTCAGATAGACCTGAAGACAGTGGAGGAAATAAATCTTGGAAGAAAATGGGGGTAATTATGGGGTCATAGCAAAAAATTTCTTTTTATAGTAATAGGGTAGACCCTCGAGTACTTGCTCCTTCAAAAATAGAAATAGACTTAGAAAGCAGTGAGGCCTTGGTCCAGGCTCCTCTGACTGGGCCTATATTTTTTCCTGCATTTGACCTTATCTCTTTGGGGCTTTTATGTTTGTTTGTTTATTGAGTAAATACATATACATACATATATATATATAAATTGAAGTATAGTTGACTTAAAATACTGTGTTAGTTTCAGGTGTACAGCAAAGTGATTCAGTTTTATATGTGTGTGTATATATATATATATATATAGTTTATTACAACATATTGAATATAGTTCCCCGTGCTATACCGTAAATCCTTGTTGTTTATCTACTTTATATATGGTAGTGTGCATCTGTTAATCCCATACTCCCAATTTATCCCTCCCTACCACTTCCCCTTTGGTAACCATAAATTTGTTTTCTATATCTGTGAGTCTGTTTCTGTTTTGTAAATAAGTTGATTTGTATCATTCTTTTAGATTGTACATGTTAGCGATACCATATGGCATTTGTCTTTCTCTATTTGACTTATTTCACTTAGTATGATAATGTCTGGGTCCATCCATGTTGCTGAATATGGCATTATTTTATTCTTTTTTATGTCTGAGTAATATTCCACTACACACACACACACACACACACACACACACACACACACACACATACACACACACCACATCATCTTCTTTATCCATTCATCTGTTGGTGGACACTCAGGTTGCTTCCATGTCTTAGCTATTGTAAATAGTGCTGCTATGAACATTGGGGTGCATATATCTTTTTGAATTGGAGCTTTTGTCTTTAGCTGTTACATATCCAGGAGTGGGATCGCTGGATCATATGGTCACTCTATTTTTAGTTTTTTAAGGACCTTCATACTGTTCTCCATAGTAGCTGCACCAATTTACATTCCCACCAACAACGTCGGAGGATTCCCTTTTCTCCACACCCTCTCCAGCATTTATTATTTGTAGACTTTTTGATGCTGGCCATTCTGACTGGTGTGAGGTGACACCTCATTGTAGTTTTGATTTGCATTTCTCTAATAATTAGTGATGTGGAGCATCTTTTCATTTACCGGTTGGCCATCTATATGTCTTCTTTGAAAAAGTACCTATTTAGGTCTTCTGCCCATTTTTAAAATAAGGTTGTTTGTTTTTTTGTTATTGAGTTGTATGAGCTGTTTATATAGTTTTGAAATTAATCTCTTGTCAGTTGCATCGTTTGCAAATGTTTTCTCCCATTTTGTAGGTTATCTTTTCATTTTATTTATGGTTTCCTTTGCTGTGCAAAAACTTATACATTTGTTTAGGTCCCATTTGCTTACTTTTGCTTTTATTTCTACTGCCTTGGGTGACTGATCTAAGAAAATATTGCTACGATTTGTGTCAGAGAATGTTTTGCCTATGTTCTCTTCTTGGAGTTTTATGGTGCCATGTGTTATATTTAGGTCTTTAATCCATTTTGAGTTTATTTTTGTGTATGGTGTGAGGGAGTGTTCTAACTTCATTAATTTACATGTGGTTTTCCAACACCACTTGCTGAGGAGACTATCTTTTCTCCATTGTATATTCTTGCCTCCTTTGTTGAAGATTAATTGACCATAGGTGTGTAGGTTTATTTCTGGGCTCCCTATTCTGTTCCATTGATCCATATGTCTGTTTTTGTGCCAGTACCACACTGTTTTGATTACTGTAGCTTTGTAGTATTGTCTGAAGTCTGGAAGTGTTATGCCTCCATGTTCTCTTTCCTCAGGATTGCTTTGGTAATTCTGGATCTTTTGTGGTTCCATATAAATTTTAGGATTATTTGTTCTATTTCCATGAAAAATGTCATGGGTAATTTGATAGGGACTGCATTAAATCTGTAAATTGCTTTGGGTAGTATGGCCATTTAAACTATTTTAACTCTTCCAGTTCAAGAGCATGGGGTATCTTTCCATTTCCTTGAATCATCTTTGATTTCCTTTATCGATGTTTTATAGTTCTCAGCATATAAGTCTTTCACCTCCTTGGTTAGGTTTATTCCTAGGTATTTTTTATGAAATTTTAAACAGGATTTTATTTATTTATTTATTTTTTACTTTCTTTTTCTGAGAACTTTTGGCAAGAGTTCTTATCTCACTTGGCCTATTTTTTACTGTGCACAGTCTGGAGAGACTGAGAAGTTGGAAATATCTTTATAAAGAATAAAGGGGAATTCCCTGGTGGCGCAGTGGTTGAGAGTCCACCTGCCGATGCAGGGGACACGGGTTCGTGCCCTGGTCTGGGAAGATCCCACGTGCCGCGGAGCAGCTAGGCCCGTGAGCCGTGGCTGCTGAGCCTGCGCATCCGGAGCCTGTGCTCCGCAATGGGAGAGGCCACAACAGTGAGAGGCCTGCGTACCGCAAAAAATAAATAAATAAATAAAATAAAATAAAGAATAAAGGGAGGCTCCAAGAAGCAGGTTCAGTCACTGGCATCATTATTTGAGAGTTCCTTGCTACCTGGTTCTGTAATAAACCTAAGTGAAAGTAAACTTGGCCAAGTCTGAGTCCTCATTTTTGGCGGTCTTCAAACCTAGAATTCCTCTTTTCAGTCTGGCTCAGTTCACGTGCTTTTGTCCTTGGGTTCATTATTATCTAGGAGAAGTAACAAATATGAAGACTTACGGAATCTAATTTAACTAAGTGCGAACTGTGGGCCAAGCACTGGCTGAAGTGTATTTTATATCAGTTATTTTTCTAGCAATGCCATGTAGTAGGTACTGTTTTTGCCCTGATTTTAGGGCATTTATATTTGCTACTTTTTGCCTTTTGGTGTTTTGTTTTGTTTTTGCCTTTATAAGTAAGGCTGAGATGGCCATTTTTGCCCACGTTGCAGAGAATGACTTCCAGGAGATGAGACCAGTTAGTCAGTTCTTTTGAACAGCTTTAAGGCTCTCGGTGCAGATGGCCTAGGTGCTTTCTGGAAGGGTGCACCAGTGCTCCCTGAGGCTAGCAGGGCATGTGCTTACTGGTGTCTCCAAAGCCTGCTAATACGGTGATGCACAGTGGCGAGAGTGACAGAAGCTTATCTTTTTAATGAACCTAAAAACAAGCTGGAAGGACTCTGGCCTGAGATTAGAAACTGGTCCCTGCTCTGCCATTCACCCTGTGTGCCATTGGGTTAGTGCTTGCCTCTCTCTAGGTCACAGTTTTTCCAAGTATGAAATGAGGAGGGCAAAACAGATGATCTTGTAAGCTTTTTCAGCTCAAATTTTCCTTGACACTTAGGGAAAATATAACTCCTCTTTAAGCCATAGGTGGCTCAGAGCATAAATTGGACAAGCTTTCATGTGATGTCTTCAGTTGTATATAAAAAGCAGCTAGGAAATTGTTTTTCAGAGGTAGGCTTGGATTTTAATCCTATCTTCACCATTTACTATGTGGGAGACCATGCAAGGTCATTTCTCCTTTCTGAGCTCTGATTTCCTCATCTGTAGGAGGTGGATGTCATAGGGTTTTTAGAAAGGTCAAATGAGATGAAGTATATAAAACATGGTACAAAGTAGAAGCTCAATAAGTAGTAGTTCTCTTTATAGAGGAAAATATGATACTTCTCTTCCTCCCACTCTTTTTTTTAATATATGATCTCATTTTTATTTGAAGTAATTATTATTTTATACATATTATATGGTTTTAGCTTTATTCAGGTATAATTGATATACCAAAAATTGCACATTTAATGTATACATCTTTTTTGTTAACATAGTTGATTTACAATATTATGTTAGTTTCAGGTGTACAGCATGGTTATAATATTATTGACTATATTCCCTGTGCTGTACATGACAGCCCTATGATTTATGTACTTTATAACTGTAGTTTGTACCTCTTAATCCCCTTTATCTATTTCACCCATCTCCCATCCTCCTCTCCTCTGGCAACCATGGACCTGGAGGGTATGTTTAGTGAAATAAGTCAGACAGAGAAAGACAAATACTGTATGTCTTCCCTTATATGTAGAGTCTAGAAAAACTAAACAAACAACAAATATAGAAAAACAGAAACAGACTCACAGATAACGTTTACATCTTGATGAGTTTAGACGTATGCATACACCTGTGATACCGTCACCACAATCAAGTTACTAAACATATCCATCACCTCCAAAAATGTCCTTGTGTCCTTTTAAAATGGCAAGAGAATTTAACCTGAGGTCTGTCCTCTTAACATATTTTAAAGTGCACAATATCATATTGTTAACTACAGATATTGTGTTTACAGCAGATCTTCCTCCCACTCTTAAGTAAAGAATAAGGGATTCTTTGTTTGTTTGTTAGATTCCACATATAAGTGAGATCATACAATATTTATCTTTCTGTGTCTGGCTTATTAAAGCAGCTCTAAGTAACTATTCAAAGATCCTAAGCCCCTAGAGGCCTCAGGATTCTGGTTTCTCATCTAGGCATCTGCAGTTTCCAGCATCCTCCATCCCGAGTACCATCCACTCAAGTTCATGTGTTTTCAGATTTCAAGTAGATTTGGGAGTTCCATGTGACATGTTAACTAGAGGAACCATCTTGTGGATACAGATCTGTCTCGACATCACGGGTTGGCCTCAGCCACTTTGATGTTACTAGAGTTTACTAATGGCTCTGTCAGTTCAGGAAGCTCTTTGAGATAAACACTGCTTGATTAAATGATGAATTCATTCTGCAGGTTTGCATCTGTTCACCACACACTTGCCAATGTGGACTTCCTTGGGTAATAGGGTTACAGAGATGAATAAGTGTTAGTCCCTTCCCTTCGTAGTTTCCAGACCAGTGGATGAGAAGCCTCAGTAAACAAATAATTACGATACAATGTGATAACCACTATAATAGAAGCAGATGCAGTGAGGTTCGGGAGCACAGAGGAGGGAGTGATTCGTTATGTGGGGGAAGAGAAGTTGAGACAGACTTCCCAGAGGATGTGATATTTAATCTAGATCTTGAAATTTGAATAAAAATGTAAGTAGATGATGAAGAAAAGGATGCTTGAGGAGAGAAAACAGCTGGGAAAAGGCATAAGGTTTAAAATAAAGAGTTTAGCCTGTTTGTGGGGAAATCAGATAGGAAGCGTGGTAGGAAATGAGACTGGTAATGTAAATTGGGACTATATCATAAAGGGCTATCAATGCCAGGCTAAAGAGCTTGGATAACATCCTGCAGATTTACAGTGTCTAATATGGTAGCCACCAGACACGTGTGCCTCTCTAAATATGTTAGTTAATGTTAAACAAAATTAAAAATCCAGCTTATCAGTTGTACTAATTATATTTCAATGCTCAGTAGGCTCTTGTGGCTAGTGGCTGCCATATTAGATGGCACAGATACAGAGCATTTTCATCATTGCAGACAATTCTGTGGATAGTACTATTATATATGATACAGAGTGAGTGATGGATTTCAAGGGGATAGATTTGTCTGTAAGGTGTAGGATGGATTTGAGATAGGTAAAAGCAGAGGCAGGGAAAACAGTGAGGGAGTTATTGCAACACTCTAGACAAGATATGATGAGAACTGAATTGGAGCATGGACCGTCACTATGCAGGAGGGAACCAAGACCATCCTGCAGCCCATGAAATATCAAGACACCAAAGACCATGGTAAGCAGTGCAGTTTGCCAGTTTGGATCTTATGGGGTTGAGGGCGATATCAATCTCATCTCTTGTCATGAGCACCTTTTGGCTCGAAGCCCCAGTCCTCAAGCTTCTTCCCTGGCTCTGGAGAGGTAGGCAAACTCCCAAGTGCGTGTGAGCTCTCTGGAGTCTCCCTGCCCCTGCTTGCCTCTGTTTTGTCATGCCATTGGGTCTTAATCAGATGAGTATCTCATTTGGCCCCTTCTCCACCCATGGTGACCAGAGTTTGGAACAGGAGCGTTATATGGCCAGCCCACACGTCTGTTTTGCTCTGAGTGTCTGGCTTCCGTGCTTATAACACAGAAAGGCAGTGGCAGATTGGATGATAAGATGTGGATCGTAGTCTCCTCCCTGCCTGATAGCATCTCTGTTAACCATAAACAAATTACTTCCATTCACAGCTGACAGGAGGAAGAGCTGTATTCTGCAGGGAGAGTTCCTGAGTGTACTGTGGTAAAGAATGCAGACTCTTTCTTACGAATGCAAAGATGCTCTCAGAAACAGTCATGGTGCCGTGGACAGTTTACCCCACCCCAGAAGACAGGGCCTCGATATGGACTCTTCCCTGCTGTGTCCCCCTGATTCTGCTTCTTACATCATATGCAGTTTTTGCTGCCAGTGTATCTCTCAACCCTTTCCCTGTCCAATGAGAACTGTTGAAGAGCACATATGAAGCATACAACGCCTAGAGAAAGAAACAGATTCTCTGACGGTAAACACTAATTTTCTGAAATCCTATTTGTTCAAACTCATTCTTCAAGGCCCATCTCAAGCACTAACTGCTTTGTGAAACCTTCAGATACCTAATCCTGCTCGAATGGATTCTTCATACAAATCTGTTTGGCACAGAATTCCATTCTGTAAAGGTTCACTAACTTGTACAAATTACGGTGCATAGTCTCCAATATATCTGGAAAAAAGCAAGTCAGAAAAGGTCTGAGAAAGACTTCAAATAGGAAGCTAGGGAAGAAAGTAACCATTTATGTTAGGTGTCTTTGTTTTATCCTTCCTTCCGTCCTTCCCTCCTTCCCTCCTTCCCTCCTTCCCTCCTTCCTTCCTTCCTTCCCTCCTTCCTTCCTTCCTTCCCTCCTTCCTTCCTTCCCTCCTTCCTTCCTTCCTTCCTTCCTTCCTTCCTTCCTTCCTTCCTTCCTTCCTTCCTTCCTCCCTTCCTCCCTTCCTCCCTTCCTCCCTTCCTTCATAAATTCATTCCACTACGGTACCAAACATTTACTGAGCCCCTACTGATGGCCAAGCAATGTTCAGTACATAGAGAGATTAGTAAAATTAAGAGTTCAGAAACTGGTAGGGTCATCAGAGTTTTAAGTAAATAATGACAATCCATTGTGGGAACCACTCTGCTGGAGGGATATACACAGTACAGGTGAAGAAAATCAGGGAGAAGCACTCACTCTGTTAAGTGAGGAGTGCAGACCCTGGAGTTCAAATCCTGGCTCCATAATTAGTAGCCAGTTCGCCTTGTGCAGTTTGTCTTCCTGAGCCTCAGTGTCCTCATCTATAAAATGGACAGAGTTTTTCTGGGGGGAAATGTGATAATATATACAAAATTCTTGGCACAATGTCTAGAACAAAATAAATGCTCAGTCGACATTATTTTTCAGGCCTTCACATTTGTCAACCTAAATGATCAGGACCATTTCCAACTTCTGTTTGTTGGAGATGAGCGTGACTGAATGTGTTGAACTTGAGGCCAAAGTAAGGTGCTCAGATGTCTCTGATAACATGTTTTAGATGATTCAGCCTTTGACCAGAGACCTTTCTAATGCACGTTCTTTTAGATTTGGCTTCTAGAAGATTGACTAGATGAATCTGACTGTATTTCACTTTCCTGTGAGACAGAAAAACATGAATAATCAGAGAACTGTAACTATTTGGGGCTGGGATTGGTGAGTAATTTTTCACAAGCTTTCATTTTAAACATATTCATTGAGAAAAATATTCTAAAGGGGTCATAGAAATTTTTTGAAAATAGTACATCGATACTCCCCATGGAAAGCACATATATATCCAGATCATGAATTTGATTACTGTTGTCATTATCAAGCCAACAGGGAGTTAGTATTATCATGATTGCAGAAGATGGTTATTGATGTTTAGAGTATTGGTCAAAACAGAAGAGAGGCTGCTGCCACGAAGAATCTATATCTTCAGAGAGGAAGACAGGAAAACTCACAGATGCTAACCAGTTAAGTAATACCGTTATCTTTTCTGCCGTGGAGTGAATCAAAGACTGGCTGGTTTATATACTCACTGACTCCTTGCTAGCTCAGAATGAGAACCAAAGTGAGGCCATGTCAAGTTTTGGTAATTGTCTCAAAGAGGCAAGGCAGGGCCATTGGTGGCAGGAGAGAGAGAAGATTCCTCAATGGCCTTTTTCTCTGAAGCTTTTCTTGTTCCTTGTTGATTGCAAACAGATATCCTGGACATTCAATAATCTGTTTGTTTAAAAAGTCTAATTTCTAAACCATTGACAGAGAGCAATCAGCTTTTCTCAAACACTTAGAAATTGCTATCCCTCCAAGTAGTTGCTTTAAGAGAAGGGGAAAGGAAACAGTATTTAATGGATCCTTTGCTTCAAAATAACGGATTGTCTTTACTTTTTTTAATTTTTTTTGCTGTACACGGGCCTCTCACTGTTGTGGCCTCTCCCATTGCGGAGCACAGGCTCCGGATGCGCAGGCTCAGCGGCCATGGCTCACGGGCCCAGCCGCTCCGCGGCATGTGGGATCTTCCCGGACCGGGGCACGAACCCGTGTCCCCTGCATCGACAGGCGGACTCTCAACCACTGCGCCACCAGGGAAGCCCTGTCTTTATATTTTATTCAAGCAATCAAAAGCTTTTTCTTTTTTAATGCTACGTTGGGGAAAGCAATAGTAGGTGCTTTCACTAGCCCAAATTCTCCTGATTTTAAGTCACAGAAATCTAACTCAAAAGAGTTTAAGTGAACATTTCTTGGCTTATATAATTGTGAGGGAGAAATGGTTTAGGAATGACTTGGAGGTGTGGAATATACTTGATTTCTCAGTTTATCCCTGGTTTCTCCTCTACTGGGTTACCATGGCAGGATATTCTTGAGACTCTTTGAATGAATGTATATTTATAGAGCAACCAGATAAAACCCTTTTTGTTTCCATAAGCTTCTGGGATGTTTCCAATCATTTGTCTCTAGACAATGAGTCCACCTGCTATGAGTTGATGGCTGAGTCTCTAAATCTCTTCTGCCAAGGTTTCTACTCTCTGCCTCAGTGCTTCCTTCATCCCCGTCCAAGGTAGTTAATGCATCTCCTGAGATGTTTGTACGAGGCCCTGTTTTCCTTCAGCCCAATCAACCCCTTTTCTTCAATATATTTTTCTTCACTAGTACCATCACGCGTCATTCATGCATTCACTCAGACTAGAACTTTCAATGCTCGGTTTATTCTCACTGATTCAGTTTGATTTGATTCAACTAAAATTTGCTGAGCACCTTCTGAGTATGTGGAACTCAGCTGGGTTCTGGGGACACAGAAGTAAGTACAATATCCTTACTGCTCAAGATTTTGTGCCATAGATTGTGGCATGAATGTAAATTTTTTTAATCATATAAGCTTTGGAATAAAACAGAAATGTATATGAAGTATAAGGGAGGAAGTTGTCAGGTGTTTTCCTAGGTACTGGGAACACAGGAATAAGTAAAATATTATAACTGTTCTCAGGGAGGAGCTCCAGGACTAGTAGGGAGCATAAGATCATTATTTATCATAATAGAATTATTATTATAATTATATTATTATTCTTAATGATACATTATTATATTATTACCTGAAATATCACATATTATCAAAATAAATTTTTATCATAATAAAATTATTGGTGATTGAGAATATAACTATATCATGTAAAACTACATATATATAATGTAAGGGAGGGAGTTGGTCAGTTCCATCATGGTGAAGGGGGAAGGGGCTTCACAAAGTCCCACAAAGTCTGTCACTTCTTTCAGACATTCTGCCCGCCTCATCCACACCTCAGATGCCTCCCCACATTCCATGCTTTGCTTCCTAGAGCTGACTCCTGCTGTTTGCTTAGTTGGGAGAAAAGAAAAAGAAAAGACCATAGGATGGGCTGGTAGCATACCTTCTGATATCATCTGTGTGCTGAATATAAATGTATGCATTTCCTGGGAGTTATTTCTCCAGAAATAAAATACACACAGAGAAGCAACCTCTCTCCTGGCCAGAGGGACCACAGTCCAGCTTTAAGCCCTTTCTGATGGAAGCAGGAATCTCTGAGGCTGTCCCTGCATGACGCAAAGGGGTGGGTCTCCTAGTCTGGACCATTTGGCCTGGATTTTACATTCCCCAGGATTTTAGTATCACAGGGCTGGGTGGGGTTGAGAGGCCATCAAGACAACATTTTCTTATTTTCTTTTAATTTCCCCAGAGGCAAAGAGTCTACAACTTTCTTCAAAACATTTTCAAGTCTCTCAACAGCATTTAAAGTGGGCAGTTCTTCTTAACTGATGCAGGTAGAATTTGAGGTAGAACGACTTTTTTGTGGTGCTGGACTATCCCTTGATTCGCAGGGTATTTATCCTTCTTGATCTCTGCCATTAAATGTGAGTAGAGTCCTCACCAGCCATCGAGATGACCAGAAATGCCCTACACTTTTCCGAACACCCACCCCTAGAGGAACAGTTCCACCACCAGCTGACAGCCATTGAATGATGCCCCCAAACTTGGTTTTCATTGAGTCTCAATTATTGGTTCATTCATGCAAATCTTACAGAAACAAAGCACCTAAAAATGCTATTGTGCACCTTTAATTGTCACATGCTCTGAGGGCTACAGAGAGGAGTAAGACACCTACTGAGATCTTACTCCAAGTATGAAGAAAAGATAAACATAACTATTAAAGTATTTGCCCATTCATTTGAAAATATGTGCCGAATATCTGTTTACCCTGCTTCGGGGACTGGGATTCAAACACTGTTCCATGTATACGCAACAGAATGGAGTGCAAAGACCACGTGAGCTCAGAGGAAAAGGGCATCCTTCCCAGAGGGGATGTGGAAGTCACCTAAAAGTAATGTTTCAGATGATACTTAGAAGGATTTGGGTAGCTAGATATTGGTGATACCTGGAGTCAAACAACCTAGGTGGAGAAAGCCATAACTGGAAGTGAGTTGGCAGGTGACCTACCTTGACTGGAATGACAAGCGAGAACATGTGAGTGTGTGAAAGGTGTCTGGAAACGTGAGAGTAGAGTTTGAACTCTTAGGGAGTTTTGTTTCCAATCTGTTGGCCCTTGAAGGGATTTCAAAGGGCATATTTATCTCAAGTGCAGAAGCTGTCTTACCTGAAACCATTTCTCAGTCTTCTCTCCCAACTCCTCTTCTCCACGCACAAGCACACACTTGCACACACACATTCACACTGTGTACACACATCCACACACCTCTCCTTTTCCCTTTCCCAAGTAAATTACCCTTTGTCCGTTTATTCTCACAAGAATCATTTTCCAGTTCATGGGAGAAAATAAAGACTTCCGGATAGATTTTATTTAGCCACCACTGTGACTTACACAAATTGAATTGCATCTAGATTGGACAGGTCCACTCTGGCTAACCAGAGGCCCCAGCACTTCCTTATGTCCACCATTACCTCTTTTCCTTGGTGCTCTTGGGGTTAAAACCCCTTTGCCTGACCTTCAGGGCCTCTTATTATTGAGCTTCCACTTGCTTTCCAGCCTCACTTTCTGCAGGTGTCCTCATGTACCTTCACCCCAACCATCCTGAGTTGCACCTTTGGGTTTCACTCCCCCTTGCCTGACTTTCACCACTAACTCCTAGTCCTTTGGTGCTCAATTCACACACGACTTCCTCTGGAAAGTCCTCCCTGAGCCTCCAACATAAATTAGATATCATCCATCCACCGTTCCTCATTCCCATCTCGATTTCTTTTAATCAGACCCCGGGCCACATTTTGATAATCTTTTAAACTACTTCAACACTTTTTCTCTTTTTAACATTTATTGTCCAAATTATTCATCTGGCTGCACAGCACACTTGGTTATTATCATCAGTTTCCTTTTTATATATAGACATCTTACATACAATCCCCATTGCTCTCCAACCATGCTGACTATCTTCCACTTCCATCCTGCCCCAGAGCCTTTGTGCCATCCTTTCCCTGTTCCCAAAATGCACTTCCCACCAAAACCCCCTGCCACCCAACCCTTCCCCTGACCTCCCTTCACTAAATCATCCTCTACTCTTCTTCTAGATTTCAGCCCAATGATCATTTTCTCAGAAAGCCATGTTTCTCTGATTAATATAGGTCGATTTCCTGTATTATTGGTTTCATTGCAACAATATCTGCTCCTCTGCGTTTACTTGGATAGCTTTTTGATTAGGTGTGTCTACTTCAATAACTTGTAAGCATAAGAGAGCAAGATACCATTTTTGCTTTTGCTCACTCTTGTTGCTGCTGCAGCATCCCGCATGTAGCTGTCAAGGGCTCAGTGGCTAAATATGTACATGAATGAATAGGCTGGCTTCAGATGTTGTGGAACTTCATATATCATGTCGTGGGATTTACATGATCTCTACTTATAATAATTGATAATGACAAGAAATATCAAGTAGAATAGCACTTTAACTCCAACCTATCTTAACCTGGAAAGTTCTGGTCAAGAAAAAAATAAGTTCTGGTCAATTTTTTAGGCTGGAAGTTAAAAATGGAGGTTTTGAGGGAATTTTGTTTTTCTTCAGTGTGGAGATTTATTGTGTGCATGAGAGCTTACACGCAGACTTGGCTCCCAAAGGATGCTACCACTGACTCATCCGGGAGAGATTTTAAAATGTGGTTTCTAATCAAATCATCTGTAGAGCCATCAGGTGCTTCCTATGAATTCTGTGGTAATTAAGATTCTGCCATGAGATATCAGTCATTAGGAGCTTTTCTCATAATCCTGTCAGTTCTCCTGGAGATAGAAAGTCTCTTAAGCCATCACTCAGCCACACTGATTTATTAAAACCTAATGACCTAGGGCCACAATCAGGATTCCATACTGATGAAATGCTTTCTGGTAACTCCTTTTCTCCGGAGGCCAGAGAGGGAATTTACATTTATTAAGATCAGGTCTTGCTTGTACCTATTTCCAAACTTAGAAGCAAAATGCAGTATCAGACAAAAAAAACTAGTAGCCCTTGAACTCCATACCCAAGGTCCCCCTCTCTGTATCAGTCCCTTGAATGTCCTGGGCCAGAAGAAGTAAAAAATGTAGGAAGCCAGGGTCCAGTTCTCCACGCAGGCCATTGAGCAAACTTTCCACTGACCATCCCATCCTGCAAGGGGCAGAAGAGGCTGGATTTGAGCAGTGGCCTTCAGCCAAGAACAGAGTATTCTGGCCAGAAGGAGGGGCACATTACTCAATGACTATCCTCCTGTCTATTCTGCAAAGCAGCAGGAACAGGGCTCAGGGAAATTCCCAAGCTCAGAATGCATAAGCAGACTGATGAAGCAGAGTTCCTGGTCATGCCACGACGGTTCAGTATCATCTTCTGTATCCTTCTGCCTTCTTTCTCTCCTCCCCCTCTGCTCCCCCTTGCCCCTTACATCTTTTGCTTCACAACAGTATCCTCCTGCATACCTCGTCTTCTTCTTGAGTAAAGACCACAGACCTGGCCAAATGCATCCTCCAATATTCACCAGGATCAGATAATCCTGTGCATTCTTCCCTGCACCCTCATTGCTCCCCCACGCCCACATGCACACACCGTGCAAAGAATCCTCCTCATAATATCTGATTTCTGGAGACATTCCTCAGCCATAGCAGATGCATATTAATGTGATGGGAAATATTCACTGTGTTGAAACAGACCCAAGGACTGACACTTCTACACCAATGCTATTGAGTGTTCCTTCCAAACCAACCTCATGGCAGTCAGGGTGAACTTTTTGAAATATAGCTCCTACTTTGTTGCCCTACACTTCTCCTTTTAACAATTTTAGATCTCCCTACAATGCATAAATAACAAAACCCAAACTCTTTAAGCTATCATTCAATGACTTTCATCCAAACGTATACTTGTACATCTCTACCCAGAAAACACTTCTGCCTACAAGACACAGATCTTAGCCCCTTTGTCTTCTTCCTCTCTTCTCCATCCTCTTCACTCCCAAATATAGGTATTTCCTTTTCTATGCTCTTTTAGCTTCTAAGTCCACCTCTATTTAGTTTCTAAATTTCCATTAGGGACAAGGAGACCCTGGAGTGTCAGATACAAGTAGGAGTCTGAAAGTTGAAGTTAAGTTATCAGGATGGGGAAGGGAGACAACCCAGAGTGTGTGGTCACACTAGCCACCGAGTTTGGGTGAAACACAGGTATGAAGACAGGACCCAGACTCATAGTCGTATTTAAGAGTAATGGCAAAGGGTTCAATCCAAGGTGGGGATCACATTGACAAGCAGAAGCCAGATGCCCTGTAGTTAGATAAGAAGAGGGAACTGTACAAAGTACCATGGGAATCTAGAGGAAGGAGGGAAGTAATTCTATTTGTAGAGGTTGGTCGAGATCAGCTTTCACTGAGGAGATGACATTTCAGCTGAATTTTGATAAATTTGTATTTGCCAGTCTCAAAAGGAAGAAAGGGTATCCCAGGCCCTTACTATCAGTGTTACTAGCAGCCAGGGAGATAAATGAATGATCGCACCAGAGAATGAGGGAGTAGCAGCCCTATTCATTTTCTGTAGAAATGTTATCACTGCAATTTTGATAATCATTTGCAATTCATCAGCAGATTATGTGGAAATAGTGATACAAATTCTCTAGGGTTTTTCTTCAAGTGGATTCATGCTGATTAATACTGCAGCTCACAGATTCAGGGAAATTTATAAACTCTGATTCCAAAATCAATGTGGAACCTATCGAGTCATTCTGTTATAGTGATAGTATCAACTATTTACACAGAGATTTGTAGTTTGTTGTAAAGGATAATATCTGGCACTTTCGGTGTATTTGACAGGTGTTCTCCATGCATTATCTTATTTAATCCTCATGGGAAATCTGTAAGTCCTGCTCTTACCCACATTTTACAGATAATGAAACTGAGGCATAGAGAAAATATATAAATCACCCAAGATCATATTGTACAAGCATTTGAAACTAGGCAGGTTGACCTTAAGAGCCCAAGCTATTATCTGTCTCAGTTCAATCCCCTCAACAACTTCTGAATAAGAGTGTGTGGATTTTGTTAAGAGAATGTTTTGGCGAGAACCATCCCAGTGCTAAGTTCTTCTCAACTCAAGACAAGTGATGAGACTTCAGTAGGACCACTTGGAGAACCTTGAAGTGTTTTCCCTGTGTTTGGTTGGTGCAGAAATTGGTATCCCTCCTGCCTGGAAAATCTAGGGAGTAAGAGACTAAGCGCTTCAAGGCCAGAGTCAGGAGTGCGTGTTTGCTTTGGCATCAGTCTGCCTTCCCAGGCTTTTGCAGTAAGGGATTTGTATTTCCTGCAGACCAATTGTGGGCCACGTGGAAGAGAAAATTCTGTGGGTGCAGGCTGTGCGTCTTTCATTCACGCAAGTGGTATTTTGGGGTGGGAGAGGAAACTAGTGGTAGTGGTTGGGAGGCTGGGGTCACTAGAATCCCATTACTGAGGGAAGAGTTGAAAAGGACCAGCCGGAAGAGTGCTACATCCACCCCTGTCCAGAAATAGCAAGGTAGCATCAACCTAGGGTGCAGAGGGAGGGATTTGCATAGTAATCTTTGATAATTGACCTAAAGAGACTCACTGATAAGTCCCAACCGAAAGGCCAGTTTCTTATGTATAAATGGTTAAGAAGTTAATCAGTGTCTTAGAAATCATTACTCTGTGGTTACCGCTGTTTGTTAGACTTTGACCAAGTCATTTACCTCTCTGAGTCACAGTCTCCTCATCTGTCAGATGGGGATAAGAATAGCCCCGCCCCTTGCCCCCACAGGTGGGTTTGCAGGTGAGGCTGAGTGAGAGGGTATTTGGCAAGTGGCTGGTACAGTACAGGCAGCACTCCCAGTCCCTTGGCCTAGCTCTGCTCCCAGACCTTCATGCCCTTGCTTCTTTTATTCTTCACTTGGCAGGTTGAATGGTAAGCCTACCCGTGTGGCTGCACCAAAGCTGTCATCATGACCTGTGAATGTAGCAGGTCCAAGTCCCTGGAATAAGTGCCACACTCTATGGGTCTGCATCTTGTCCTTACCTGCTCTCAGGACTCCAAGGCCTGATGGTTGCAGGCTCTGTCTGGATTCTTTGCTGGCTGGAGGCCCATGTTGCTTACACATACAGCCCTCATTTGTCCACTACTCCATGGCTCAGGAGGCCCTTGATAGAAAGCATGTGCCTCTTATTAATTACTGGGAATCTGTGAGCTGAGAAATCCTTTCCAATCACCTTCTTCTCCCTGGGTGTGTGTTTGTGTGTGGAAGGTAGTGAGGGGGAGAGAAGGATCAAGCAAAATGCGCCAGCCACTATCTATGTTGCCTCAAAGTAAAAACAACCCCCTAAAACAGTCCTTCCAGTACTGCAGGGTTAGTACCATGTGCTAACCTGGACATGCTCAGGGAGATGCTGGGCCACTTAACAACTGACAATCACATGCAAGAGAGCCCTGAGGAAAGTACGTGTGCTTATGTAGAGGTCACTGCAAAGGGCAAAAATAATGACATTCTCCATTCTCCATAGAGATAGATAGATAGATTTAGAGACACACACAACGCACATACACACACACACACACACACAGAGAGAGAGAGAGAGAGAGAGAGAGAGACTTGCTACTATTGCAGCATAAGATAATTGATTAAAAGAGAATAGATGTTGGAGTCAGAAGTCCTGGGTTTGAATCCTGACTTCATTGCTGAGTTGCTGCGTGTCCTTTGACAAATCGTGTAATCTTCCTTAAGCTCATTGTTCTTACTTGGAAAGTGTGACAATAATAATTAATATGCCATGGAGTTGTGGAGATAAATGAAATATATGATGACATAAAATTAAAGCTGAATGATAAGTGTAAATAAATTTGGAGACTATGATGAGCTTTGTAGATAGATGTTGGCTTTCATCAGTATCATTTATTTTGTTCTTATCTGGGTGTGAGCTGTAGTAACTAGATTTCTTTGATAGTAATTGTACTGGGGTGACTCTTAAACTCTGGGTCGCTCAATGTATTCTTCAGTTTCCAGGACTTATGTATCTTCCCTTGAGTGCACAAAAGAGAACTAATATTTTTTGAGAGACAACTATGTACTAAGTACATGAAACCTTCCACTACAGCTGTATATGGATGGTGTTATACTCAGCCTCCAAGATGGCCCCCAAGGATCATGTCTTTTGCTATTCCCATCCTTGTGTAGCCCCTTCCCACACTGTGCCAGCACTGGTCAGTGTGACCAATAGAATATGGCAGAGAATATGGTATGCCACTTCCAAATCAGATTATAAAACACACTGTGGCTTCCATCTTGGGTACTCTCTCTTTCTCCCTCTCAGATCTTGTGCTTTGGGGAAATCAGATGCCATGCTATGAGAGGCTCACAAGGTAAGAAACTGAGACCCCTTCTAACAACCATATGAGTGGACTTGGAAGTGGATTATCTAGTCCCACTCAAGCCTTCAGATGATTACAGCCCCAGTAGACAACTTGATAGCAACCTCATGAGAAGCCCTGAGCTTGAACCACCCGGCTAAGCTACTCCTAGATTCCTGACCCTCTGGAACTGTGTAAGATAATAGATGTTTGTTGTCTTCAGCTACTAAGTTTTGAGTTAATTTGTTATGCAACAATAGATAACTAGTATAGGAGGTATGATCATTCCTGTTTTATAGATGAGAAAGCTATGAATCAGAGAGGCTATTTTTTTCAAGGTCAGTTGAAAATACTAGATTTGAACCAATTCTTTTTTACTTCAAAACCAGCATGATCTACCACTAAATATGCTGCCTTCCCATGGTGAAAATGCACCGTTATCCTGAAGAGGGAAAAAAATAAACATAAAAATGAGGCTTTTCAAGGAAGACACTTTCTTTTTATACATAATTTTTATGATTACTCTAACTGAAAGCCCAAAGAATTATTCTGAATAATGAGTACCCTAAACCAAATATAAAACAGAGTTGGTTGGGAGGAGGGGAAGAATCAGTTCGTTTTTACACGATTGTCTTGCTAGCCACCAAATGCCAGGTTCTGCTGATAAAGCTGGATGTAACTGGATGGTTCCTGTTCTCATGAAGCTTACAGTCTGCTGTGGAAAAATAGCTCAATAGAAGACTACAGTTAGACGGTTTAGAATAGTAATTGAGAGCTCTAGAATCTGGAAGAGTTCGGTAAAAATCTACCACTTAGCATCTGTGTGATCTTGGACAAGTAACTAATTGCTCACTATGCAAAGGACTTTGCTAAACTCTTCAGATTCATCTTCTCTTTCAGTGCTAAGCTCTTTACATGCATTATCACACATACCAAGCGCTAAGCTCTTTACAATTATCCCGTTTAATCCTTATGACAATCCTGTAAGGATTATTGCCCTAATTTTACGGATTACTACCTATCTCATTGGGTTGCTAAGAGAATTAAAACATATAATCCACATAAAGAACTTGATCCAGTGTCCAGCTCACGTAAGGGCTGTCTAAGTGACTTAGTGTGGGTTACTCCAGAATCAGTCCCTGAGACGAGATTATGTATGCAAGCAGTTTATTTGGGAAATAATTCAAGAAGCTATGAGAGGGCTTCCCTGGTGGCGCAGTGGTAGAGTCCGCCTGCCGATGCAGGGGACACGGGTTCATGCGCCGGTCCGGGAAGATCACTCATGCCACGGAGCGGCTGGGCCCGTGAGCCATGGCCGCTGAGCCTGTGCATCTGGAGCCTGTGCTCCGCCATAGGAGAGGTCACAACAGTGAGAGGCCCGCATACCGCAAAAAAAAAAAAAAAAAAAAAAAGCTATGAGAGAGTAAATAAGTGACATAGGGAGAGGAAGCAGCTAATAAAGAGCGCGTTAACGAGCAGGTTACTTCCGTGGGCACATGGGGCTCAAGCCCACCAGGTACTCCCTGAGGCACAGTGTGGAGCACACCTCAGCATTGTCCCAATAGAACTACAAAGATGAGTTATTTATTTACCAACTTGTCTGCCTCATTAATTGAGGGTAACCATGCAGAGCTTCCAGCCTGCCCTGGGTGTGGGTCAAACATACTCTCTGACCAAAGAACACCTTCAGGCAGAGGCATAGGAATCTCTTGAATAGGGGAAACAACTGCAGAAGACTCAGAAGTGGGCCCAGGAAGCATCTGTTTCAAGTAACTCTTTTTAATATTACTGTTACTTATAAGTTAATATTACAGAATGTGATAGGAATATGGCATAGCTTGTCTTGGAACACATGTGAGGCTCACCTTCTATACTTGGGCAAGAAAGTTAGGACAGGCTTCTCAGATATGAGGAGTCAATGAGAAATGAATAGAGGTTTGGGGGAGAAAAGAGAGTAGAGAAGTGTTCCAGGCAGAGAGAAGCTTGTGTGAGAAGTCCAACCACACGTCAAGAGAAAAGAAGGCTTATTCTAGCAAGTGAAAGAAATTTGGTTGTCTGAATTTTGAGTTGAAAGGAAAGAGCCTTGAGGGTTAAGTCTGAAAGGTCAGCCTATATAAGTCAGATCATGCGGGCCTTATAGGCCATATTGATGAATTTAGGCTTTATCCTGGGAGAAAATGGAAATCCTTAAAGGATTTTTAGTAGATTCATGTTCTGACATTTCATTCAAGTCCCTGTGAGGAAAGTAATTTGGGGAAAAGGAAATTACTTTGGGTGAAAGCAAAGGGAAAGATTAGAGAAGCAGCTGCAGTAGCTTAGACAAGAGTTAACGTGGACTGGGTGAAAATAGAATGAAGGCTTAATAGTGAACATCCATATGTCACACAGCTTCTGTGGGTCAGGAATTTGGGAACAGCTTGTCCGGAGTTTTTGGCCCAGGATTTCCCATGAGGTTGCAGTCAGAAAGTTCACAAGGACTGCAGTTATCTGAAGACTTGACCGGGGCTGGAGAATCTGTTTGCAACATGACTCACTTGCATAGATGTTGGCAGCAGGTCTCAGTTCCTTGCCATGTGGAGCTTTCCATAGGGCTGCGTGATGCCTTTGTAACATGACATCTGCTTTCCTCTATGGTGAGTGAGATGCTATATATTATAACCTAGCCTCAAAAGCCACACTCCATCATTTCTGAAATATCCTGTTGGTCACCCAGGCCAGCCCTATCCAATGTGGGAGGATGCTGTACTCTATACAAGAATGTAAATACCAAAAGGCTGGGACCATTGAGGGCTACCTTGGAGGCTGGCTGTGACACTCTGACCTCAGCCCTCAATGGTTCATATCCCTCCCACATACAAAACACACTGACTCCTCCCCAAGGCTCCCCCAAATCTCATTCTATCACAGTATCAAATTGAAGTCCACAATCTTATCATTTTGATCTGAACTCCTGAATTCAAGAGAAAAATTATCTGCCCCCAACACAATGGTGGGACAGGCATAGGATAACTGCTATAGACATTGCTGTTCTATAAAAGTCACCAGAGCAATTTTGAAATCTAGCCAAGAGAATGTTGGAAATCCCTTAATTAGTGCTCAGTCTTGCTCATGCTGAGGAATAGTTCCTTTTTTTTTTTTTTTTACTTATCTCCATGATATCATTTTATTTTTTTTATTTTTTATTTTTTTTAAACATCTTTATTGGAGTATAATTGCTTTACAATGGTGTGTTAGTTTTTGCTTTATAACAAAGTGAATCAGCTATACATATACATATATCCCCATATCTCCTCCCGCTTGCATCTCCCTCCCACCCTCCCTATCCCACCTCTCTAGGTGGTCACAAAGCACCGAGCTGATCTCCCTGTGCTATGCGGCTGCTTCCCACTAGCTGTCTGTCTTACATTTGGTAGTGTATATATGTCCATGCTACTCTCTCACTTTGTCCCAGCTAACGCTTCTTCCTCCCTGTATCCTCAAGGCCATTCTCTAGTAGGTCTGTGTCTTTATTCCTGTTTTGCCCCTAGGTCCTTCATGAACTTTTTTTTTTTTTTTTTTGGATTCCACATATATGTGTTAGCATATGGTATTTGTTTTTCTCTTTCTGACTTACTTCACTCTGTATGACAGACCCTAGGTCCATCCACCTCACTACAAATAACTCAATTTCGTTTCTTTTTATGGCTGAGTAATATTCCATTGTATATATGTGCCACATCTTCTTTATCCATTCATCTGTTGATGGACACTTAGGTTGATTCCATGTCCTGGCTATTGTAAATAGAGCTGCAATGAACATTTTGGTACATGACTCTTTTTGAATTATGGTTTTCTCAGCGTATATGCCTAGTAGTGGGACTTCTGGGTCATATGGTAGTTCTATTTTTACTTTTTTAAGGAACCTCCATACTGTTCTCCATAGTGGCTGTATCAATTAACATTCCCACCAACAGTGCAAGAGGCTTCCCTTTTCTCCACACCTTCTCCAGCATTTATTGTTTGTAGATTTTTTGATGATGGCCATTCTGACTGGTGTGAGATGATATCTCATTGTAGTTTTGATTTGCATTTCTCTAATGATTAATGATGTTGAGCATTCTTTCATGTGTTTGTTGGCAATCTGTATATCTTCTTTGGAGAAATGTCTGTTTAGGTCTTCTGCCCATTTTTGGATTGGGTTGTTTGTTTTTTTGATATTGAGCTGCATGAGCTGCTTGTAAATTTAGGAGATTAATCCTTTGTCAGTTGCTTCATTTGCAAACATTTTCTCCCATTCTGAGTGTTGTCTTCTCGTCTTGTTTATGGTTCCTCTGCTGTGCAAAAGCTTTGAAGTTTCATTAGGTCCCATTTGTTTATTTTTGTTTTTATTTCCATTTCTCTAGGAGGTGGGTCAAAAAGGATCTTGCTGTGATTTATGTCATACAGTGTTCTGCCTATGTTTTCCTCTAAGAGTTTGATAGTGTCTGGCCTTACATTTAGGTCTTTAATCCATTTTGAGTTTATTTTTGTGTATGGTGTTAGGGAGTGTTCTAATTTCATTCTTTTACATGTACCTGTCCAGTTTTCCCAGCACCACTTTATTTATTTTTTTATAAATTTATTTATTTTTTGGCTGCATTGGCTCTTTGTTGTGCCACGTGGACTTCTTATTGTTGTGGCTTCTGTTGTTGTGGAGCACGGGCTCTAGGCACACGGGCTTCAGTAGTTGTGGCTCACGGGCTCTAGAGCACAGGCTCAGTAGTTGTGGCGCATGAGCTTAGTTGCTCCACGGCATGTAGGATCTTCCCGGACCAGGGCGCGAACCATGTCCCCTGCATTGGCAGGTGGATTCTTAACCACTGCGCCACCAGGGAAGCCCGCAGCACCACTTATTGAAGAGGCTGTCTTTTCTCCAATGTATATTCTTGCCTCCTTTATCAAAGATAAGGTGACCATATGTGCATGGGTTTATCTCTGGGCTTTCTGTCCTGTTCCATTGATCTATATTTCTGTTTTTGTGCCAGTAGCATACTGTCTCGACTACTGTAGCTTTGTACTATAGTGTGAAGTCAGGGAGCCTGATTCCTCCAGCTCTGTATTTCTTTCTCAAGATTGCTTTGGCTATTCAGGGTCTTTTGTGTTTCCATACAAATTGTGAAATTTTTTGTTCTAGTTCTGTGAAAAATGCCAGTGATACTTTGATAGGGATTGCATTGAATCTGTAGATTGCTTTGGGTAGTAGAGTCATTTTCACAATGTTGATTCTTCCAATCCAAGAACATGGTATATCTCTCCATCTATTTGTATCATCTTTAATTTCTTTATCAGTGTCTTATAATTTTCTGCATACAGGTCTTTTGTCTCCTTAGGTAGGTTTATTCCTAGATATTTTATTCTTTTTGTTGCAATGGTAAATGGGAGTGTTTTCTTAATTTCACTTTCAAATTTTTCATCATTAGTATGTAGGAATGCCAGAGATTTCTGTGCATTAATTTTCTATCCTGCTACTTTACCAAATTCATTGATTAGCTCTAGTAGTTTTCTGGTAGCATCTTTAAGATTCTCTATATATAGTATCATGTCATCTGCAAGCAGTGACAGCTTTACTTCTTCTTTTCCGATTTGTATTCCTCTTATTTCTTTTTCTTCTCTGATTGCTCTGGCTAAAACTTCCAAAACTATATTGAATAACAGTGGTGAGAGTGGGCAACCTTGCCTTTTTCCTGATCTTAGAGGAAATGATTTCAGTTTTTCAACATTGAGGATGATGTTGGCTGTGGGTTTGTCATATATGGCCTATATTATGCTGCGGAAAGTTCCCTCTATGCCTACTTTCTGGAGGGTTTTTATCATAAGTGGGTGTTGAGTTTTGTCGAAAGCTTTCTCTGCATCTACTGAGATGATCATATGTTTTTTCTCCTTCAGTTTGTTAATATGGTGTATCACGTTGATTGGTTTGCATATGTTGAAGAATCTTTGCATTCCTGGGATAAACCCCATTTGACCATGGTGTATGATCCTTTTAATGTGCTGCTGGATTCTGTTTGCTAATATTTTGTTGAGGATTTTTGCATCTATGTTCATCAGTGATACTGGCCCCTATTTTTCTTTCTTTGTGATGTCTTTGTCTGGTTTTGGTATCAGGGTGATGGTGGCCTTGTAGAATGAGTTTGGGAGTGTTCCTCCCTCTGCTATATTTTGGAAGAGTTTCAGAAGGATAGGTGTTAGCTCTTCTCTAAATGTTTGATAGAATTCGCCTGTGAAGACATCTGGTCATGGGCTTTTGTTTGTTGGAAGATTTTAAATCACAGTTCCAATTTCATTACTTGTGATTGGTCTGTTCATATTTTCTGTTTCTTCCTGGTTCAGTCTCGGCAGGTTGTGCATTTCTAAGAATTTGTCCATTTCTTCCAGGTTGTCCATTTTATTGGCATATAGTTGCTTGTAGTAATCGCTCATGATCCTTTGTATTTCTGCAGTGTCAGTTGTTACTTCTCCTTTTTCATTTCTAATTCTATTGATTTGAGTCTTCTCAGTTTTTTCTTGATGAGTCTGGCTAAAGGTTTATCAATTTTGTTTATCTTCTCAAAGAACCAGCTTTTACTATTACTGATCTTTGCTATCATTTCCTTAATTTCTTTTTCATTTATTTCTGATCTGATCTTTATGATTTCTTTCCTTCTGCTAACTTTCAGGGTTTTTTGTTCTTCTTTCTCTAATTGCTTTAGGTGTAATGTTATGTTGTTTATTTGAGAATTTTCTTGTTTCCTGAGGTAGGATTGATTGCTATAAACTTCCCTCTTAGAACTGCTTTTGCTGCATCCCATAGGTTTTGGGTTGTCGTGTTTTCATTCTCATTTGTTTCTAGGTATTTTTTGATTTCCTCTTTGATTTCTTCAGTGATCTCTTGGTTATTAAGTAGTGTATTGTTTAGCCTCCATGTGTTTGTATTTTTTACAGATTTATTCCTGTAATTGATATCTAGTCTCATAGCACTGTGGTCGGAAAAGATACTTGACGTGATTTCAATTTTTTTAAATTTACCAAGGCTTGATTTGTGACCCAAGATATGATCTATCCTGGAGAATGTTCCATGAGCACTTGAGAAGAATGTGTATTCTGTTGTTTTTGGATGGAATGTCCTAAAAATATCCATTAAGTACATCTTGTTTAATGTGTCATTTAATGCTTGTGTTTCCATATTTATTTTCATTTTGGATGATCTGTCCATTGGTGAAAATGGGGTACTAAAGTCCCCTACTATGATTGTGTTACTGTCGATTTTCCCTTTTATGGCTGTTAGTATTTGCCTTATGTATTGAGATGCTCCTGTGTTGGGTGGATAAATATTTACAATTGTTATATCTTCTTCTTGGAATGATCCCTTGATCATTAGGTAGTGTCCTTCTTTGTCTCTTGTAATAGTCTTTGTTTTAAAGTCTATTTTGTCTGATATGAGAATTGGTACTCCAGCTTTCTTTTGATTTCCATCTGCATGGAATATCTTTTTCCATCCCCTCACTTTCAGTCTGTATGTGTCCCTAGGTCTGAAGTGGGTCTCTTGTAGACAGAATATATATGGATCTTGTTTTTTTAATCCATTCAGCCAGTCTATATCTTTTGGTTGGAGCATTTAATCTGTTTACATTTAAGGTAATTATCGGTATGTATGTTCCTATTCCCATTTTCTTAATTGTTTTGGGTTTGTTATTGTAGGTCTTTTCCTTCTCTTGTGTTTCCTGCCTAGAGAAGTGCCTTTAGCATTTGTTGTAAAGCTGGATTGGTGGTACTGAATTCTCTTAGCTTTTGCTTGTCTGTAAAGGTTTTAATTTCTCCATCAAATCTGAATGAGATCCTTGCTGGGTAGAGTAATCTTGGTTGTAGGTTTTTCCCTTTCATCACTTTAAATATGTCCTGCCACTCCCTTCTGGCTTGCAGAGTTTCTGCTGAAAGATCAGCTGTTAACCTTATGGGGATTCCCTTGTGTGTTATTTGCTGTTATTCCCTTGCTGCTTTTAATATGTTTTCTTTGTATTTAATTTTTGATAGTTTGATTAATACGTGTCTTGGCATGTTTCTCCTTGGATTTATCCTGTATGGGACTCTCTGTACTTCCTGGACTTGATTAACTATTTCCTTTCCCATGTTAGGGAAGTTTTCAACTCTAATCTCTTCAAATATTTTCTCAGTCCCTTTCTTTTTCTCTTCTTCTTCTGGGACCCCTATAATTCGAATGTTGGTGCGTTTAATGTTGTCCCAGAGGTCTCTGAGACTGTCCTCAGTTCTTTTCATTGTTTTTTCTTTATTCTGCTCTGCAGTAGTCATTTCCACTATTTTATCTTCCAGGTCACTTTTTCATTCTTCTGCCTCAGTTATTCTGCTATTGATCCCTTCTAGAGGATTTTTAATTTCATTTATTGTGTTGTTCATCACTGTTTGTTTGCTCTTTAGTTCTTCTAGGTCCTTGTTAAACGTTTCTTATATTTTCTACATTCTATTTCCAAGATTTTGGATCATCTTTACTATTATTATTCTGAATTCTTTTTCAGGTATACTGCCTATTTCCTCTTCATTTGTTAGGCCTGGTGGGTTTTTGCCTTGCTCCTTCATCTGCTGTGTTTCTCTGTCTTCTCATTTTGCTTTACTTACTGTGTTTGGGGTCTCCTTTCCGCAGGCTGCAGGTTTGTAGTTCCCATTGTTTTTGGTGTCTGTCCCCAGTGGCTAAGGTTGGTTCAGTGGGTTGTGTAGGCTTCCTGGTGGAGGGGACTAGTGCCTGTGTTGTGGTGGATGATACTGGACCTTGTCTTTCTGGTGGGCAGGTCCACGTCTGGTGGTGTGTTTTGGGGTGTCTGTGGCCTTATTATGATTTTAGGCAGCCTCTCTGCTAATGGATGGGGTTGTGCTCCTGTCTTGCTAGTTGTTTGGCATAGGGTGTCCTGCTCTGTAGCTTGCTGGTCATTGAGTGGAGCTGGGTCTTGGCATTGAGATGGAGATCTCTGGGAGATTTTCACCATTTGATATTACGTGTAGCTGGGATGTCTCTGGTGGACCAGTGTCCTGAACTTGGCTCTCCCACCTCAGAGGCAGAGCCCTGACACCTGGCTGGAGCACCAAGAGCCTGTCATCCACACGGCTCAAAATAAAAGGGAGAAAAAAAAGAAAGAAAGAAAGAAGAAAATAAAATAAAATAAAGTTATTAAAATAAAAAAATTATTTAAAAAATTTTTAAGTAATAAAAAAAGAAAGAAAGAAGAGAGCAACCAAACCAAAAAACAAATCAACCAATGATAACAAATGCTAAAAACTATACTTAAAACAAACAAGCGAACAAACAAAAAAACGGACAGACAGAACCCTAGGACAAATGGTAAAAGCAAAGCTATACAGACAAAATCACACACAGAAGCATACACATACACACTCACAAAAAGAGGAAAACGGAAAAATATATATATATATCGTTGCTCCCAAAGTCCACCTTCTCAATTTGGGATGATTCGTTGTCTATTCAGGTATTCCACAGATGCAGGGTACACCCAGTTGACTGTGGAGATTTAATCTGATGCTCCTGAGGCTGCTGGGAGAAATTTCTCTTTCTAATCTGCTGCTCCTGAGGCTGCTGGGAGAGATTTGCCTTTCTCTTCTTTGTTCGCACAGCTTCCGTGGTTCAGCTTTGGATTTGGCCCCGCCTCTGCGTGTAGGTCGCCTGAGGGTGTCTGTTCTTCGCTCAGACAGGACGGGGTTAAAGGAGCCACTGACTCGGGGGTTCTGGCTCACTCAGGCCGTGGGGAGGGAGGGGTATGGATGCGGGGCTCTGCGGCAGCAGAGGCCGGCGTGACGTTGCACCAGCCTGAGGCGCGCCGTGTGTTCTCCCGGGGAAGTTGTCCCTGGATCCCGGGACCCTGGCAGTGGCGGGCTGCACACGCTCCCCGGAAGGGAGGTGTGGATAGTGACCTGTGCTCGCACACAGGCTTCTTGGTGGCGGCAGCAGCAGCCTTAGCGTCTCATGCCCGTTTCTGGGGTCCACGCTTTTAGCCGCGGCTCGCACCCGTCTCTGGAGCTCCTTTAAGCAGCGCTCTTAATCCCCTCTCCTCGCGCACCAGGAAACAAAGAGGGAAGAAAAAGTCTCCTGTCTCTTCGGCAGTTCCAGACTTCTTTCCGGACTCCCTCCCGGCCAGCTGTGGTGCACTAGCCCACTTCAGGCTGTGTTCACTCCGCCAACCCCAGTCCTCTACCTGCGATCCGACCGAAGCCCAAGCCTCAGCTCCCAGCCCCGCCCGTCCCGGCGGGTGAGCAGACGGGCCTCTCGGGCTGGTGAGTGCTGGTCGGCACCGATCCTCTGTGCGGGAATCTCTCCACTTTGCCCTCCGCAACCCTGTTGCTGTGCTCTCCTCCGTGGCTCCGAAGCTTCCCCACTCCGCCACCCGCAGTCTCCGCCCGCAAAGGGGCTTCCTAGTGTGTGGAAACCTTTCCTCCTTCACAGCTCCCTCCCACTGGTGCAGGTCCCGTCCCTATTCCTTTGTCTCTGTTTTTTCATTTTTCTTTTGCCCTACACAGGTACGTGGGGAGTTTCTTGCTTTTTGGGAGGTCTGAGGTCTTCTGCCAGCGTTCAGTAGGTGTTCTGTAGGAGTTGTTCCACATGTAGATATATTTCTGATGTATTTGTGGGGAGGAAGGTGATCTCCATGTCTTACTCTTCCGCCGTCTTGAAGCTCCCTCCTATGGATTATTTAATTTCTCCATTTTAATTGACTAAAGGCAAATGTTTCCGACTGGCTCCCCACCGTCCGCCCGCGGCATGCCCTTCTGAGGAGTAGTTCTTGACTTTCCATGGTTCTTAGATCTGCCCTACTGCTGCCTTGCATTGGACATGTAGCCCAAACAAAAAATAAATGATTATTGCTAAGATTTTAAGCGTTGTTTTTTAGGGCGGCATAACGTAGCCCATTATGACTGGTAGATTTATCATGGGGAAAAAGACATTTAAAAGGAAAGGCAGGGCTTCCCTGGTGGCGCAGTGGTTGAGAGTCCGCCTGCCGATGCAGGGGACGTGGGTTCGTGCCCCGGTCCGGGAGGATCCCACGTGCCGCAGAGCGGCTGGGCCCGTGAGGATCCCACGTGCCGCAGAGCGGCTGGGCCCATGGCCGCTGGGCCTGTGCGTCCGGGGCCTGTGCTCCGCAGCGGGGGAGACCATAACAAGGAAAGGCAGAGCAGTCTGCAGTGGAAACTGAAAAGTGGCCAGGGAGATAGAAGGAAAATCAGCAAACTTCAGGGTTCAAGAGGAGACTCTTTCAGGAAGTAGGGAGTAATCCAGTACCTTTGAGAGGTCAAACTGAACATGCCTTGGGAGTGATTAGGTTTTTCGGTTTAGGAAAAACATGGTTTGGGGAACCATGAGAAGGAGTCATTTCAGTAGAATGGAAAGATCAGAAGTCAGATTATATGGACTGAGGAGTGAGTAGGAGGTAGAGAATTAGAGGCAGGAAGTATTGGCTGTGAAGGTGGTAGCTGGAGGGAAACATGAGTAAGAAGGTTTTGTTACAATGGGAGAGAGTCAGCATTTTTAGCCTCATAGAAAGGAACAAGTAAACAAAAAAAGGAAGAAACCAGAGAAAAAATGAGGCCCCTGAGAAGGCAACAGGGGATGGGATCCAAAGTTAGAGAAGAGGGGCATTTAAGCATCTTAACAGGGGAGGAGGGAAGGATGGGACATTTCTCCTGGAAGTGTCAAGTGTAGAGCAGGAAGGCTGAGGAGGTCTTGGTATGTTCAAGTTACACAAGAGGTTCTCCGTGGCTGCAGGGTTGGCTGTCCTGGAGGCCAGTGGGGGGAAACTATAGGAGGAGGATGGGAGAATAGGAGAGGAAGTTCGGGAGGGGCGGGGCTCAGAATGATAAGTTTAGACTGTATCTTATAAATAATGGTTATTCACTTAGGGATTTCAAGCAGCATGATGGGACTTTCCTTACAGACAGGATTGATGACCTATGAGGATGAGGGAGGAGAATGGCTCTGACATCCTAGTATCTTGGAAGGCTGTAGGATTTTGATGCCATTGACCTACATAGGGCCTACCAGGGGAGTAACAGGATTAGACATTTATTTTGACAATGCTGGAACATATTCAAAATTGCTGCTGAGCTGGGAGAAACAGGCTCCATATCACTGATATAAAGTGGACCCAGCAGTTCTGGGCTTCACAGCCTCTGAGGCCATATCTAACACTGAGCAAAATGCTGATGCTGAAAATGGCTTTCCACATCACCAGGAATTGGAGATGAGGTTGAACATGAACTTTTCCTGCATCTAACTTGGGCCCATCAGAACCAAGGAACGGATGAAATACAGGCAAAGTTGTCAGTTTATAAAGGCAGAAGCACTGAATATCAGAATTGCAAGTCATCGCATAGCTGATCTGGCTCTGGTGGCAGTGGAAAATGGGTCCAGGTATGTCACCTTGTGTACATCACTTGATACCTGAGTCTCAGATTCCTCAGGTAAAATGGTGTTATGAATGCCTATCTTAAAATGTTTCTGTAAGGACTAGTGATTCTTTTGTTTTCATTATCTATATAGTGTTTACAGTGTTACAGGCACTTTTCTACACATTTTACTAATGTTAACTCATTCAGTCCTCAATCATGTCAGGTAGGACTATTATTATCTGCCTTTTTTTTTTTTTTTGCAGTACGCGTGCCTCTCACTGTTGTAGCCTCTCCCGTTGTGGAGCACAGGCTCCGGACGCGCAGGCTCTGGGGCCGTGGCTCACGGGCCCAGCCGCTCCGTGGCATGTGGGATCTTCCCGGACCGGGGCACGAACCCGTGTCCCCTGCATTGGCAGGCGGACTCTCAACCACTGCGCCACCAGGGAAGCCCTATCTGCCTTTTTTTAAATGGGAAAAATGAGGCCCCAAGAAAAGGGACTTGGCCAAAGCCACCTCAGTCTTCAAAGGCAGAGCCAGGATGAGCACCAAGGCCTCCTGCCTCTCAGACCCGTGCTTTCCATGCTTTTCTTTTTCTTTTTTTTTTTTTTTTCATGCTTTTAACTGAATAAACGCAAGCATTTTCCAGATGTGTCTTCATGTACCTGTGCATGGCTTATTTCCAGGATATGGCTTATGCCTGAGGAAATGCTGGGAACACTGTGACATTAAAGGGTCACAGAAGTTTCTATTAGTGTTTCATGAGCATCCTCTCCCCAGGCCCACAGCCAGGTGTGTGCTAATACTGTTAGCTCTGCTCTGAGGGAAGATGGACACCCCAGAGGCTGGCTGGCTCTGTAGGAGCTGAGTTGGGAGGATTGGATAGGATTGTGGGAACCCATGTCCTATGAGGACCGCCACCTGGGGTCTACCCTTTCTGATCTTGTTAATCTTTTTTTTTTTTTGCGATACGCGGGCCTCTCACTGTTGTGGCCTCTCCCGTTGCGGAGCACAGGCTCCGGACACGCAGGCTCAGCGGCCATGGCTCACGGGCCCAGCCGCTCCGCGGCATGTGGGATCTTCCCGGACCGGGGCACGAACCCGTGTCCCCTGCATCGGCAGGCGGACTCTCAACCACTGCGCCACCAGGGAAGCCCTGATCTTGTTAATCTTAAAAGGATCCACATTGCTTGTTTCTACATTGAGTGCTTCTCATTGTCTTCATTCATTTCAGAGAAGGTCCCCAACTTCAGGGAATCATGATGGAATTTGAAGCAATCAACATTCTCCTGCTTATATATTAGATGGTAGATACAGGAATGTGGCCTCCTCATTTGTCTCCTACAGAAATATAAAAGAAAGTTGGTGGCCTTAGCTTTAACGTATAAACAGGAAGAATGATAGACTCACTGGGTCAGAAAAACTCAGTATTCCAGAGTCATTATAATTAACTAAACACATGTTGCCAGGGTTGTTAAGAACCTTAAACTCCGTCTGGTCCAAGTGGCCATTTGGCACTGCAAGTTCCCCTACCCTGCTATGCGTGGGCACGGACATGCAGCAGGCGCAGTGCCTTCAGAGATAGGCTCTTCTGTCCCTTGTGAATTAGTCAAATCCCCATCCAGAAATTTCTGAATGCTAGAAGCTCTTCAGTACTCTGAGTCCAATGATTTCTTTCTGCCACTTCAACCTATTGAGCCAAGTCCCAATTTATTAAAAGAGTAATTCTCTAGGGTCCCTAACTAGTATCCTGGACAGTGGAGTCCAAGCCATAACCTTCTTACAGAAATCTCTCCCACTCTTTCCTTGTTTAAAATAGAAATAGCTGTCTTTTCTTTCACCATCAAAGTCCTTTCTTCCCCAAACTTCAAATAAAGTACTTTCATGATTTCAAAGCTTTTCATATTTTAAATAACCTAATTGTTTTATCGAAAGAGAAAAGAATGGAGCCACCCAAACCCTTCCACACACAGATATTTGGGGAACACCTGGTACCTGGGATGTATTAAGCCAGGTCCTGGTCACAGGAGGAAATGATTTGGGTAATCACATCTGGTGCTGGACACCATCTTTCTGCTATTCTGTGTGGACCCAGGAACCAGCCTGTGTCTCAGATCAAAGGAGCAGTCGGGCTACAGGGGATCTGGTGGGGAATCTCTGGAGGGGCGGCAGCCAGAAAGTGACAGGGGATGGGCAGCAAAGCTGGTTTCCCAAGAACGACCAGCTACATAATTTGTGGGCTCGATGCAAAAGGAAAATGTGGAGCCTCTTGTTAAACTTATTAAGAATTTTAAGGTGGCAACGGCATAGCATTAAACAAGCATAGGCCCCAGCACCTGTGTAAGAGCCATACCAGGCCTCTAGCCTGTATGGTTGGTCCCCTTTTTTCTGTTCATGGAACCCTCCTTTGCATAGGGCAGGGGATGCCACAGGGAAGGACCTTCCTCATCCTCTTCCTCAGGTCCCCTGTGGAAAGATAATGGGACCATGTCTCCTGACTTCCTGTTTAGTGCATTTCCTACTCCATTCACATTATTTTCTCATTTAGAGGCAAGAAGGCATTGAGAAACAAATTTGTCGCTTTCTAAAATGTCTAAAAGGAGGTGGGTAGTATACAGAGTTGGGGAGAAAGTGTCTGTCATCCAATTCCAAGGTTTACCACCCACTAGCCATCTCGTAGGATGTGACCTAAAATCTCTGAGCCTCATTTTCCCCACCTCTAGAATGGGAATAATAGAGTGGGGGCTGCCTTTACATCATAGGCAGCATTAGATAAAAATAATGTATGTAAAGTGTTCAGCACAGGACTTGGCATATATATAGTCAAAGCATTTCATTAATACTTTGTTGGGATAAAAATATGGAAGAGAGGAGAATGGGGGAGATGGAGAAAGGAAGGAGGAGAGGTAGGAAAGGAAGAGAAAAGGAGTGGGCATGGCCTGTGGTCCTCTGTGCTTCTGCCTAGAATGTCCTCCTCCTTTTCTCCCTGGGAAACCTCATTCTGAGTCCCAGCTCCAGTGTCATTTCCTCAGTAGAAGCTCTCTTCTGAAACTGCTTCTTCCTTTCCTCTGGGCTTTCCTCTGTCATGGGCCCCCGTATGGGGAACTGTGAGTGTCTGCTTTCTTTTCTGCCACTAGACCCAGTGCTCCTGGTGGGCACGTTCCATGCCATACCTGCCTCTGTGTCCCCAGAGTCTAGCCCCATCTTGCACAGAGGAAGTGCTCTGTTCACACTTACTGAAAGAAGGAAGAAAGAAGATGGAAGAAAGAGAGAAAAAAGAAATTGGGTGATTGCAGAGAGGAAAGACCTGCAGATGCCAAGTCTCCCGGGACAACTGGTTCACTGCCTGTTACAGTGAGACCAGTTTTTCAATACCTGTGAATTACTCAGACCTACCAAGCATCCTCACAACTGCTCCACAAGGCTCAGCTTGTAGCCTCAACTGATCACAAGGTCTTCCTCAGAAAGATGCAAAAAGAAACGTGGTGGGAGGAGTGAGAAAGTTGGGAGGAGGAAGTGAAAGGGAGGACAAGGAGATTAGAATCTCAGCTGCAGTCCTTGCAGTGCATGGTCAAACCAGGCTTTTTGGAGTAGGCAAACTGATATTCCCCTTAGGCACCTAAAATGGCATAGCTCCATCAGCGTGAAGGGAGGCTTCCACACTTATGACCCGGTGGCTCCCAAATCGACCCTCCTCATCTCTACTGCACCCTTTCCACCACTTCCTCTAGACTGTGCCTCCTCCTGCAGTCCTCATCTAGGAGAATTTCATGCATCTAAGTCAGTCCGGCCAGAAACGCCAGTATCGTTCTTCATCCTACCTGCCTCACCCTCCTATGGACAACTCTCTCATCCTGTCAGTTCTACTTGCGCATTCCCCAGGCACTGCCCCATTCAGGCCACCATCATCTTGAATATGGAGCTTCTCTCCCTGCTTCCTTCCCTTGGCCTCATCTTATCAGTCTTCTGGGCTGCAGCAACTGACTTATCTACGGCACCATCCTGACCATGTCCCTTCCCAACTGAACATGGCCATACCCTGTTTGGTGTCTGCAGAAACAACCCCTTGGCCTGACTTTCAAGGCACCAATTGATATGTCTCCAGGCTACCTCTCTGGCTTCATCCTTTCCCACTCTCTCTCCACAGCCCAGTGTCGGCCACATGCAAAACTTCCCTGCCCTTTTACACCTCTGTGCCTTTGCCCAGGCTGTGTCCTCTGCCAGGAATGCTGTCCTGCTCTACATTGGCCTGATCATTTCCTACTCATCCCATGAGAAGACTCAGCTTTGAGCCTCTGATGGAGTTCCTCAGCCCACAGCCTGCTCCTCAGAATTAGTTTGGAGCACTGATCACCTTGCATGCTAATTAGCAGTCTGCGCCTGTTTTGTCCCCTCCCTGAAGGCTGAGACCCCTCAAAAGCAAGGACTGCCTGGTCAGAACAGACATCAGTGGATAGTAGTTAATCTGAACAGCTTTGCTACAGGTCTGGCACCTGGTGTTGGCTCTGACTGGGGCACAAATGCCTAATTAAAACACACTGATGAAAGAAAGCAAAGGTGACACAAACAGATGGAGAGCTATACCATGTTCTTGGATTGGAAGAATCAATATTGTGAAAATGACTATACTACCCAAAGCAATCTACAGATTCAATGCAATCCCTGTCAAATTACCAAAGGCATTTTTTACAGAACTAGAACAAAAAAATCTTAAAATTTGTATGGAGATACAAAAGACCCCGAATAACCAAAGAAATCTTGAGGGAGAAAAACAGAGCTAGAGGAATCAGACTCCCTGACTTCAGACTATACTACAAAGCTACAGTAATCAAGAGAGTATGGTACTGGCACAAAAACAAAAATATATATCAATGGAACAGGATAGAAAGCCCAGAGATAAACCCAAGCACCTATGATCAACTAACCTATGACAAAGGAGGCAATAATATACAATGGAGAAAAGACAATCTCTTCAATAAGTGGTGCTGAGAAAACTGGACAGCTACATGTAAAAGAATGAAATTAGAACACTCCCTAACACCATACACAAAAATAAGCTCAAAATGGATTAAAGACCTAAGTGTAAGACCGGACACTATAAAACTCTTAGAGGAAAACATAGGAAGAACACTCTTTGACATAAATCATAGCAAGATCTTTTTTGACCCACTTCCTAGAGTAATGGAAATAAAACCAAAAATAAACAAATGGGATCTAATGAAACTTAAAAGCTTTTGCACAGCAAAGGAAACTATGAACAAGACAAGAAGACAGCCCTTAGAATGGAAGAAAGTATTTGCAAATGAATCAATTGACAAAGGATTAATCTCCAAAATATATGAACAGCTCATGCAGCTCAATATCAAAAAAACAAACAACCCAATCAAAAAATGGGCAGAAGACCTAAATAGACATTTCTCCAAAGAAGACATACAGATGACCAAGAGGCACATGAAAAGCTGCTCAACATCACTGATTATTAGAGAAATGCAAATCAAAACTACAATGAGGTATCACCTCACACCAGTTAGAATGGGCATCATCAGCAAATCTACAAACAACAAGTGCTGGAGAGGGTGTGGAGAAAAGGGAACCCTCTTGCACTGTTGGTGAATGTAAATTGATACAGCCACTATGGAGAACAGTATGGAGGTTCCTTAAAAAACTAAAAATAGACTTACCATATGACCCAGCAATCCCACTACTGGGCATATTCCCAGAGAAAACCATAATTCAAAGAGATACATGCACTCCAATGTTCATTGCAGCTCTATTTACAATAGCCAGGTCATGGAAGCAACCTAAACGTCCATCGATAGATGAATGGATAAAGAAGACGTGGTACATATATATACAATAAGATATTACTCTGTCATAAAAAGGAACAAAACTGGGTCATTTGTAGAGATGTGGATGGACCTAGAGACTGTCATACACAGTGAAGTAAGTCAGAAAGAGAAAAACAAATATCGTATATTAACGCATATATGTGGAAGCTAGAAAAATGGTACAGATGAACTGGTTTGCAAGGCAGAAATAGAGATATAGACATAGAGAACAAGCGTACAGACACCAAGGGGGAAAAGGGTGGGGGATGGGATGAAGTTGGAGATTGGGATTGACATATATACACTAATATGTATAAAATAGATAACTAATGAGAACCTGCTGTATAGCACAGGGAATTCTACTTCACTTCGCTGTACAGTAGAAGCCAACACAACCTCGTAAAACAACTATACCCCAATAAAAAACAAAACAAAACAAAGCAAAACAAAAACACGCTAGAGACGCTCTGTCTCTCCATGCATCACATCCACCCTGGCGGAGCCTCCAGGGGAAGAGTCAATATTAACATGGACAAGGACATTACCAGAAGTGGCACATCAGAAACTCATGTTTAGGAGAGAAACATCTGGAATGCATGCATTTCAGCAGTTATAGTCCTTACAGAGAGCCCACCAACAAGTCACACGGAATGAATGGGTTTCAGGTCACATGGCTGTTTATCAATGCAATTATATAATATCTGCAGGTTCCTGTGAGGGAGTGTGGACCAGGGGGCAGACTGCTCGGGCATCACCTCTCCTTGCTTAAGCCTAGAGATGCAAGCTCCTGAAAGGTACAGAGTTGAGAGGGCGTCAAGTTGGCCAACTTAGTACAGGGCTTTGGGGCACCCCAACTATGTAGGGGCATTTGGGGGAAAATAATTTCAGCAGCTGCTCACAGGATGCCGGCAAAACTCCACTTGATCTGTCTCTTTTCTCACTGGGTTCTTGTTTCTCCACTATCCTGTTGTAAAACCTGCTTAGTCTTGGGTAACATTTTACAAAGTTCTCTTTCATGCACGGTCTCATTAGAGATGATATGGGGAACAACCTGGGGATCAGAGAGGGGAAGCGATGTGGTCATAGTTACCCAGCAAGTGAGTGGTGAGTGGCAAAGACAGGATCGACAGCCAATCCTGTTTATCCATATCCTTTTTTCTTGTTGAATCTGTCTGTGGTGAGTTGAATAGGGACCACCTCCCCAAAGCTCCTGTCTACCCAGAATCTCCAGGCATACCTTATTTGGCATTAGGGTCTTTGCAGATGCAATTAAGATAAGGATCTCAGGATGAGATTTTCCTGGATTAAGCTGAGCCTTAAACCCAATGACAGGTGTCCTATAAATACAGAAAAGAAGAAGACACACAGAGAAGACAGCCATGTAAAGACAGAGGCAGAGACTAGAGCGATGAGTCTACAAGCCAAAGGACGCCAAGGATGGCCAGTAGGCACCAGAAACTGGGAGAGGCATGGAATGGATTCTCCTTCAGAGCCTCCAGAAAGAACCAAACCTTGACAACGCTTTGATTTTGGACTTCTGGCCCACAGAACTGTGAGAAAATGAATTTCTTTTGTTTTAAGACACCCAGTTTATGGTAATTTGTTATAGCAGCCCTAGGAGACTAATGCCACCTAAGTTACTCTTTGCTGTCAGTTGTGTGAGGCTGTTGAAAACCCCTAATGCCAGCAAACCATTAAAAATTACTTTTCATGTTATTTCATTCTTGCAAGGAAATAAAATCTTCCCCCCCCCATGCCTTCTCTAGATCATTATCAAGGAGGATAGAGTTTGACAGACAAGATGGGAAAGGAAAAAAATTGGATAGCCTGCTATGTACCATCAATATGAAAATACTCTATTATCTTTTTTTTTTTTTTTTTGTGGTACGCGGGCTTCTCACTGTTTGGCCTCTCCCGTTGCGGAGCACAGGCTCCGGATGCGCAGGTTCAGCGGCCATGGATCACGGGCCCAGCCGCTCTGCGACATGTGGGATGTTCCTGGACCGGGGCATGAACCCGTGTCCCCTGCACCGGCAGGTGGACTCTCAACCACTGCACCACCAGGGAAGCCCTACTGTATTATCTTAATCACTAAACAATATAGCATGATCAGTAGTATTTCAACCCAATTTTACACATGAAGCAAACAAGACTCCAGAGTGGCTGATCTGGGATCGGAACTGTGTTGACTGATGGAAACCCTCTATCCTGCAGGACCAGATTGTTGCTCTTTCCTTCCTCTCCAAGGGTGTCCATATCAAGGGTCCATCCCCTACACACAGGAACGTGCACCTCAGATTCTCAGAGAGGCTCAGCCTTGCTTACCCTGTACCTCACACCTCATCCTAATTCTCTTCTTGTTCTCCTATACTGTTTGCCTAGGTCACAGGCAAGTCTCGTCTCTCCAGCATGAGTGCAGTGGAGACCCCAGGCTCCCCCAAGGGGTCTAAGGAGTCCAGTGGCTTCATAATATTCAGTTCAGGGACTGGATCCGACTTAGAGCTTCATATGTGTTCAGCACTGGCCCCATGCAAACCGCTGTGCCAAACTCCCTGCAGTGAGAGGGATACACCTCACTTAATGCCTTCGGGCCTCAGTTTCCCCTTATGTAAAATGGGGGGATGAAGTAATAGTTTGGACTGATTCTGTTACAAACCACTTAAGTCGCTTTCCTCTCCAAAACTCCATGTCCTGCATGGGGTCTGGGCAGCCAGTGAGAGACCATACACTGAAAGAGAAGATGCAGAGCTGCATTCAGAGAGCTGTGCAGAGATTAGCGGTTACTCTTCAGTAAACCTAATTGTATTTGATTTGGACTAGTTCTTCGGCTGCTACAATATTTTTGACAGCTGAGCATAGCACTTAAAAGTGTGGCTCTGGAGCCAGACCGCCTGGGCTGCATCCCAGCTCTACTATTTACTACAGTGTGGTCTCGGGCAAGTAACCTAATCTCCACATTCCTTAGTTTCCTCATCTGGAAAATGCTAGTACGTACCTCATGGGCCTATGGTAAGGATTAAATGAGTTAGTACACATGAAGCTCGTAAAACAGGACACAGTACTAGGGAACATTCAATGAATATTGGCTTTTTAACATTTTTCAAAACTATATTTTTGTATTCCAATTAATTTGCAGTCATAGGAAATGATCCAGACCTGGTTTTGCTGTTCTTCTGCTGACATCACCTAACATTTAGACTGGAACTAAGAATGTGCTTCTATAAAATGCAGGTGGAGACCATAACCCAAAGGGATTCTCTTCATTAGAATTGAAAGTAGGGAGGGCTTGTTATAGTGAAGTCTCTATCTCGAGCCAGAACTCTGTCACAAAGGGCGGTGTGCTTTGGAGCAAGTTGCTTCTCTTTTGTGAGATTCAATTTACTAATCTGTAAAATGTGCACACAGGTGCGTGTGCATGCATGCAGGTGTTGGTGGATGGTGGGAGGGGTGGGGAGAAACTGTGGTTGAACCAGACGATGTCTAACTCTGCACTTCAAGGTCACGTCTGGCACATGGCAGGAGCTATTGATTCCCAGTGCCAACCTTGAACATGTAGCAGGGATAATGAGTGAGACTCTCCGGTTCAATCCTACATCAGGACAAGGACCAGGCCGTAAGCTTTGGACTCAGGCCAGGCAAAGAAGGGACAAACCTGCTCAGATCTGCAGGGCCAGGCCAGCTGCTGACACAGCCAGGGCTTCTCAGGGTCCAAGGTGGGGTCTAGCGAGGGAACGAGGAGGGAGGAATCTACCCAGGCCATGCTCTGATCATGAGCAAAGAGGCACTCTGTTCAAAGCACAAAGATCACCAGTGTTGGAAGCTCAGGACAGACCGGGGCTTCTGCGTGTTGTGTTGATGCAGCCATGCAAAACACATGTCACTTTTCTCTAAGTCTAGCCTCTCTCAACTTTCCAAACAACCATATTTTATAGCCTCAAACCCCAGGAGCGTCATTCTGTTCAGACAACATCTTTTTCCTTCCCCGGTCCTCCAAGCATGGCATGAAGAAATGTCACAACTACATGACGAACTTGCAGTGTCGGGGTTGAGGAGTGCGCTCACCTTCCAGCACACTGTGCTGTGTGCTGTGTGGCCTTGTAGTATATGACATTCTATCTTGCAGCTTCTGGTCCCTTGTCTGTCAAACCAAGAGGATGAATCTGTCAACCTCTAAGTATTTTCCAGCTCTGGAACTCTACAGTTTTAGTTTTTCATGTGAAACCTCAGTATTTGTGCCAAGAGTCTCTGCTCACACAAAATAGCAGATTCCCTATACTTTTCTTAATAATCCTAAAGGGAACGTAGTAGGTGTCCCTGACCTGAAAGAATGTACATTCACTTGGCTGCTTTGTCATAAAGAAACTTCGGGAAACACTTACTACTTTACCTGAGGAGCACGTTTTGGAATTAGGGGGCTTGGGCTTGAAAAGTCTCTTGACTTTGCTTGAGATTCTGTCTATCTGCCCTTAGCCTTTTAACACCCCTGTGTATCCACCCATGCAGCGTGGATATCAGTCTCTTCAGCATTTCCTAATATTGTGTTCCCATTACACTTGGTTTGCGTCTTCCCAGAGTTTTTCCATTTCTGACATTTACTTTGAGTTCTCCTTGTCTCAAGGACCCATTTAGACAGCCATCCTGGGGTACTAGTCTTAAGTTTTCAGACTTGGCTCAAAACCCTTGTAGGCTACCCTGATTCCAGCAGCAGTGTCCACCCTGGCCACTCTGCCTAAGAGGCATTCACCCAAGGAGCCCTCCAGTCTCTCTCCTTCCCTTGCCCTCTCTCAGGAAAGGATTTGTGTAATAACCTCATCTCTAAACTGGGCGTGATACTACATTACCTAGCAAATGTAGAAAAGGGGCTTTGGAAATGGAAGACAGCCACTTTTTTGGTTCGAATACCAGTTCAGAACAGTGGAGAAGGTAACCGACGGGGCTGGGTGGTACAGTTGGCCCATTTTGAGCCTGGAAGAAAGCGGTCCCCTCCACCGCTGGAGTTCTCCCCTGTGGAAAAAACAGATTTCAGAATTTGCCAGCTCTTTGCCTCAGAGGGGTCATGATGTGGTTCCTCTTAATACAATGGGGAATTCAAAACATACTGTGCGGCATAAAATATGAATTCAACCCAGGCTCCGAGTGCTGTTGCACGTTGGAGAGGAAAGAGGGAAGTGGTGGGAGGGGGTGTAATTTGTGTGGAGGAATGACAGATGTGGTTGATCCACTTTGGATTTATCTGCCCATCTGGACTTTCAAAAGAAAAGAAAGTGGTGTGGTAACAATTTCATAGCAAAGGCCACAGGCTGGTTAATCTTCAGGGATTTTTTTGAGCTAACTTCTGAAAACGTCGATTTGGCCTATTGATTTCATATTAATTGCCTCTGACTAGCTGGCGCACGGCCAGAGAAATCCCGGCACATTGCATGCTGCAGTTGTCAATCCCTCCTTCTTCGGAGCTCTCTGGGGTGCAGCGTGGCTGGGTGGCTTCTGCCACGGCACGTGGGCCCTCTTCTAGGAAGCGCTTTTAGCCAGACTCAGGGATTCTGAAATGAAAGGAAAGTTGATGATGAGGGAGAAAAATTAACCCTCGATGTGCAATATTAGCTCTCCTGGAAACTGAACCCATTTCGTCTGGGAACAGGGCCAAACCGCTGAGCTTCAAAAAGATTCAGAAAGAGAGAGGGATGGGGGCAGGGAAAGGAGAAGGCGAGAGAAAGAGAAGAGAGGCAGAGAGAGAGAGAGAGAGAAATTCAAAGGGAGAAAAAGAACAGGGAGAAACAGAGAGAGAGAGAGAAAGGAAAAACCCAGAGATGGAGACATAGTGAAAGACAGACAGAAACTTACAGAGGCAGAAAGAGACAAAGACAGAGACCCAGAGTCAGAAATGAAGTGAAGCAGAGAGAGACAGAAAACAGAAAGAGGTCACAAAGAGAGCAAAGAGAAACAGAGATAGACAGAGACACAGAGAATACAGAGAGACAGTAACTTGGAGAGAGAGGAAGAACAACACAGAAACACAGAGACAGATGTATATTCAGAGAGGCAGAGACAGAAGTTGATGGGTAAGAGACTCATCCTGCCAAGAGAGGAAACGGAAACGCTGGGAGCGGGCCAGAGCTCAGAGATAAGAAGAGAGAATGATAGCGAGGGGCCTGGCAAGCTGAGAGAGGATGAGAGTTAAGGAAACTCCAGCAGTATCAGCCTCAGAGAAACCCAGGGGGCCCTGACAACAGCCTCACACTGGAGCTGCCCACCCGGAGCCCCTGTGGCTGCCCCTGACTGGCCAGCTCCATGGGGCGATCGCTTAGGACCTTTCCCTGCAGCCCCCCAGGAAACCAAGTTGTGGCCTCAGTGCAATTCCCATCCCAGGGCCTGCAGAACCGGTTAGCGTGTTGTTGTGTGATGGAACAATGACTGAATCATGAACAACTGGAAACAAAACAGGAGAACAAAGCGGGGAGGAAAATACCCACAGTGATATTTTGGAATCCTAATTTGCTACGTGCAGTTGCTAAGCAGTTTCCTGCTGTGTGCCTTTCTCGCGGTCTTGGAAAATACAAGGACTATGAGGAAAGCAGGTGTCCGGGAGGTCTGCTGTGTGGTCTCCGAGTTCTCCGAGGTGGAGGGGCTGCCCTTCTGGAGTGGCCAGGAGAAGTGCAACTATCCTGAGAAACAGAATATAAAGGGACTGACTTCTGAGGCTCAGTAGCTCAATTCCCTCCCAAGCACCCACCACAGGAAAAAAAAAAAAAAAATAGGGGCCATTTAAATCAGGGACCTACCCTCACCTAAGCCAGGAAACTGACTCATGGGGACTTCTCCCTCTATGTTACTCACTGGGTCACTGGGTCACTGAAGCCCCTTCTGCCTCCATGGCGTGACCGTAGCCCTGATTATTCTACGCCAGGACATCACCACACTGTACCTCCAGCCTGGGCCATTTTCCTCCAACAAAAATCTACCATGTCACCCAAGGGCAGAGGCTGTATCCTTACCCATCTCTTTGGGCCAGTGCCTAGCTCAGAGAAGGTGCTCAGTTTGTGCTTACCAAATGAATGAAAACTCCGGTGGGATAACGTCATAGATTCCCAAGATCTGGTCATCTGGCCCAGCTCTGTCACGTTACAGATGAGTGAACTCAGAAACCAACTGGGGAAGATACACAAGTTCCCAGTTGGTGCCCATTCAGTGCCAGTAAAGGTCTTGGTCATTTATAACCCAAAGTTTAACATTGTTTTCAGGTTCTTTCCCAACTCCTCACGCCCCACGTCGGTTTACTGTAGCTCAGTGGGGATGTGCCACTGCTAGTCTACATTCAAACCTGCCCAGAGACGCCAATGGGCTGTGACTAGAGCCCCCAGCCTCAGCAGGTAAAATTCTCATTTATTTGGGACTCTGCCAGTTAGGTTGTCTTGATCATGAGTAATAGATTGACTGGCCAACTTGAGAACATCAAACCAGAAAAAGAATTTATCGGAAGAATACAAGTGAATTCATAGGAAAGATAATCAGGCCAGAGATAAACGAGGATCCAGGGCAGCTCTGAGGATCCAGGTTACAGGAAGCTGTGCGTGGGCTTCTCACATCTCCTCTCCTGGGATGGGCTAGTGCTATAGTGGTATTCCCCCTTGTGGGACTACTGCTCAGAGCTCCTGGGAGAGAGTCTGAGTGATTTAGATGGGACAGGGGTTCCCCTCGGCCAGGAGAGGGGAGAAGCTCTAATTAAAAATCCCACCAAGGCTGATGCCCAGTCCCACAAAGATAGCATGACACAGAGCAGCGGAAGTGCCCTAATAAGCAATTTGGGTGACGTTAGGAAAAGAGGAGGGAGGGGACACTGGCAAAGCAATGACACCCACTCACCCACTTGGGGAATCCTGTGAACCTCCACGAGGGGAGAGCCAGAGCCTTGTTGTACAGGTCATTCATATTTAAGGTGAGCTCTGTGCCTCCTTTTCAAGTTGTTTGGGGGTGGGAGGGGACCTAGTCTCTGGGGAGGGAAAAGGGGAGAGGGTGACAAGGCTTGGTTTGTGGAAAGGGGAAGGAGCAAAGGGATGGATGTTCATGGTCACCTGAGCTGGGCAGCAAGTAGGGAAGATCACCCTGGCCCCTAGGCAGAAGGACAATGCATGACAGGAGTCCAGCTTTTTCTGGGCTTTCATTGTCTGGAATCCCCAATTCTATATATAGGATAAGCTAACATACTTCCCTTTATCAAACTTATATGAGAATATAGGAGGGTATCTTCCAAAGATAACAGTCCCAGCCATTCAACTAAATGAGCTTACCCTTTAGCAACAGTTATAAGATTCCCATGCCTGAGACAGAGCAGGGTGAGCAGGACCTAGTCCTCTAATTTCCCAGTGGACACCCACTGCTTACTGCTCACCACAGCCTTGTCCCCAGCCCTTCCTCATCATGGACTATGCTGCGAATGCCTTGGTGATTCCACTGTGCTTCCTATTTACAATATTCCAAAGGCTTCGTTAAAAAACAAAACAAAACAAACCCCTCTGCCTGGAAATACAGATACCACTCCCAGTTCTGAGCATCAAGATTGAAACCTGGCGGCTCTTTAGGCGAACACCTGGGCCATTCCGGCTGCTGCCAGTGGCTCAAGGAATGTGCGTCTATTTCAGTACAGCCCACACAATAATTAAAAGGACAATTTGCTTCTACATAAAGAATCACAGAATGCAGCCCCAAACCACATAAAAGCAGTTTCTGCTCCCGCTGCAGTTTGGCTCTCCCCAGCCAGCCACAGTGTGTCCTGGAAATAGTGACTGCTTTGTCTAGGGACTTTCAGAGGCAGCAGAGTGATGGGGAAAATCCCCAGGTCCTTACCTTGCTCCATCGTTCCCATGGAGCCACTCCGAAACGCAGATTTTCCATCTGTAAATTGGAAATAAGAATGCAAGCTCTGCCTTTCTCAGGGTTGTGGTACAGATCAAAATGAAGAAATGTGTGTGAAATTACTTCAAACGATGTAAAGGCTCTATACAAAAAAAAAAAAAAAAAGAGTCAATTGCTTTGACTTCTGTGAACACAGCACTAGAATTTCTCCAGAAGGGCACAAAAACAGCTATGGGGGTAGGATTCAATAGCACCATGGAAGGAAGGGGAAAGAGAATACAATCCAGAAGTTTCCAGCAAAACTGTGGGTCCCCACAGTTGAATGCAACCTTAAGTCAGGTGTGTGTTGGTAAATATTTAACAACCAGCTCTCTGGAGGGAAAAAAAAGTCCTCAGTTATAGCGTTTACCAGTTTTCACGGTGTGAATGCTGCCAGCCATAGGAAACACCAAGATATCGATATGACATCAGCTGACTAGCAAAACTCCTGGGAATCTCTCTCTCTCTCTCTCTCTCTCTCTCTCTCACACACACACACACACACACACACAAACACATTGCAAAGATCATGCAATGAAAACAGTGCTCTGGTGGAAAGGAACACAGAGCATTCTAGAGTAGGTTCACCCAGACTGGGGAGATCAGGGAAGACACCCCAGGTTTTGCATGAAAAAAGCACCCCTACTGCTAATAAACAGCATTTGTAGAGCACTGTGGAGTTTGTGAACATCATCTGTCACCTGGTTAGTTCCACACAGCAGCTGGGAAGCAGATTCAGTGCAAACTCACACTTTCCTCCTGAAGGTCTCTGGGGGACGCCTCTAAGTGTGGAGTAGGAGTACATTTGGAAAGAGCCACAAGCTGGGCATTCCTTCACAGGGTCTAGAAACAATGAAACATTTTCTAAATCTGCTAACACACTTTTTGCCGATGGGGGTGTAAACTGGAGTCATTTCAATACTCTCTATCCTTCAGTGGCTTTGGGGGCTGAAATTACGAGGTGAGTTTTGTTTGGCTTTGTTTTGATTTCTCTCGTATTTGAGAAATGGGGATAGCATGCCCTTCTTCAGAGAGCACTGTGACGTTAGGGACATGGCCACGTGGGTGGGTGGCTGAGTAGTGCCTGCACAGTGAGCGGCAGAGTGTGCCCTGCAGTTATTCTTCCTCTTACACCTGGTTCTTCTGCACCATTTGGGCTTATTGGTGACTGCAGAGTCACATGGTCGGTCATCTGTCTTCTATATCAGTAACCAACTGGCAGATCTCTCCTTGAGGCCCATCTCAGAGGCATCTGGAGTGTTCTGGATTCCCACACCCCTCAGACCTGGCTTCCTAGGTGGGCTGTGACATCAGGACACAGGGAAGCTGAGACTCAGATCCCAGCGGTGCCTCTGAAGGATCTGTCAGCAAACAACTAGTAAGACAGCTGTTCAGGACTCCCTGAAGGGATGGATTCTCTCTCTCTCTCTCTCTCTTTTTTTTTTTTTTTTTTGGCTTATGCAAGATGCAGAGATCCAGCCCAATCCTCCAGTAGTTGGAGTTGGGAAAGTGGTGTGTTTTCCAGGGCCCCAGAAATTTCAGCTTATTGGTCTTATTGAAAAGGAGTCTGTGGTTTCAGGCATGAAGAGCTGGGGCTTAGGGAAAGAGCCTTGATCCATTCCACGCCAAACGGAGACACATCCCAGGAAAGCCACGGGGCATCTCCAAATGGGAGATGATTTTATCTCCCAAAGGCCAGCCAGGGAAGGATTTACTGCAGAGGAGAAATTCTTTCTGTCATGCAAATAAAGAGTAACGACTTTCAGCAATTTTCTGGAAATCTTGTCAACAAATATATCTAGAACAGCTTGGACAATACGCATGGATTTGGGGAGAGAAGGGAAGAGTCCCACTTCATTTACCTGCCAGCGCAAAAACCCAGGTTGTGGCGATTTTCATTTTTCAAGAGCAACAATGACATGTGTCCATTGAGCTACAGTTCCTGTCTCAACTGAGTCATTTGGGAGCAAACAGCCGTTCAACATGCCTGTATGTAAACGAAACCCAGGACTCATCGCCTGAAACATGTAAAGTACATTTCTGTGATTTTGCATGTGATTTGGTGAGAGGAAACAGTTTTGAGGTCTGACTCTGAGCCTCAGTTTTCTTTGGTGAAATGGGGATGATGTACTAACAATCTCTTTCCTCTTATCCCAGTGGCATCTGGGGGAGGATCATAGGAAGTTAGGACTGTGAAAGTATTTGTAAGCTGTAAAGTGTTTTGTACAGAACGGGCAGATTAGCCTGGAAGTCTCCCAGCACCATGTGGCATTCCTGAGTAGCGGAAAGGGTAATGCTTTTTTTTTTTTAACATCTTTATTGGAGTATAATTGCTTTACAATGGTGTGTTAGTTTCTGCTTTATAACAAAGTGAATCAGCTATACATACACATATATCCCCATATCTCCTCCCTCTTGCGTCTCCCTCCCTCACACCCTCCCTATCCCACCCCTCTAGGTGGTCACAAAGCACTGAGCTGATCTCCCTGTGCTATGCGGCTGCTTCCCACTAGCTATCTATTTTACATTTGGTAGTGTATATATGTCCATGCCTCTCTCTCACTTCGTCCCAGCTTACCATTCCCCCTCCCCATATCCTCAAGTCCATTCTCTACTTCTGTGTCTTTATTCCTGTCCTGCCCCTAGGTTCTTCAGAACCATTTTTTTTTTTTTTTTTTAGATTCCATATATATGTGTTAGCCTACGGTATTTGTTTTTCTCTTTCTGACTTTCTTTTCCTTCCCCAATGGGATAAGAGTACTATTCAGATGACAGTGACACTGTGAAGGACAAACTCCTAAGCGCATTTGCAGTGTTGTGATTTATAATAAGAAGTCTATATTTGGTTTTTGTCCCCCTTTCTGGCACAGAGCTCCTAAAACCCTTGGAATTTCCTAATTGATGAGAGCAGTAAAGGTGTATTTTATTATGTTAATAAGGTGACTTTGGAATGCCCCTAGGTCACTTAAGGCTAAGAGCTGGTCACTAGAGGAACCAACCATGTGATAAGAGGGTGGGAACTGTCAGTCCCATACCTGCTGGACCTTTGGGAGTGAAGAGGGACTGGAGATTAAATTCAATCACCAGTGGCCACTGATTTAACTAACCATGCCTATGTAATGAAGCCTCCACAAAAACCCAAAGGACAGGGCTTAGAGAGCTTCTGGGTTAGTGAACACATGGACATTTGGGGAGAGCGGCCTGCTATTAGAAGACATGGGAACTCTGTGTCCCTTCCCACACACCTTGCCCTATGCATTTCTTCCATCTGGCTGTTCCTGAGTTATATCCTTTTATAATAAGCTGGTAACCTAGTAAGTAAAATGTTTCTCTCAGTTCTGTGAGCTGCCCCGGCAAATTAATGAAACCCAAGGAGGGGTCCTTGGAACTCCTGACCTACAGCCACTCAGTCAGAAGCACAGGTGACAACAGGGGAGGGCAGTCTTGTAGGACTGGGACTGAGCCCTTAACCTGTGGGATCTGATGCCATCTCCAGGTAGATAGAGTCAGAACTGAGTTGAATTGTAGGACACCCAACTGGTGTCAGAAAATTGCTTGGTGTGGGGGAGAAGCCTACACCAGAATTGGGAGCAAAAGTAGAGCATCTCAAGCAGTTTTAACATATAGATCATTTGGAAGAATGCCAAAGGCTTGATGCTTGCAGAGCGTGAGAGAACTATTGACAGTCGTTCCTCAGAACTCACCTTTGCCGCAGAGGCATTCAAATAATCGTCCTTGGCAAGCTCTTGGAAAGGTGTTGAGTAAGAGGTTCTGGCAAACAGCAGCTGGCATCACTGGGTACAGGCTGGAACTCACAGGTGGAAGGGCTAGCAGGCCAGCAAATGCTAGCAAATGCCCAGTGCAGAGGTGGTCAGGGCCAGGGCACAGCTGAATGCACTGTGACATTACACTCCAGAAGAGGGGCCGCCCTGCTGATCCTCTGGTATGGGGCAAGAGAGAGAGCACTCCTGTACGCTGGGGACAGTGTGTTCAAGTTCAAGCATCATCTGCCCAGGAAAGATGTGGGCCAGTGCTGGGAACAGCCCTTCAAGACCTGGTGAAAAATAGAATTTGTGCGCAAGTCTTCTGGCTGGAGAGAAGCACTGAGATTATCAGGGGATAACCCTGCTTATTTCCTCACAGATGTCCCACCTGGATTTCTGGGGGAAGAAATGTGGGAAAAGGAGACAAGAATTCTGAGGTATTAAGCACCTACTGCGCGTCAAGCTGGGCCAGTTGCTTCCCCTATTTGATGTCATTTAATTCTTCCAAAAACGCTATGAGAAAAGTATTAAATTGCAGTTTAAAGATGAAGGCCTGAGGTTCAGAAAAACTGAACAACTTCCTCAAATTACTGAAGGAGAGAGGCAAAAATCCAACCTGTGTTTCTGACTCCAAAGGCATGGCTTTTCTCCTCTTTGAAGATTGAAAGAGCTCTCACAAGCTTAGAGAGTTGGTTTTCCAGTCATAGAGAACATTAGAATCACCTGAGGTGAGGAGTAGACCATTTAAAAAGTAACCACACCCAAAGCCCACTCCTAATAGTTCTGTCTTCATGGTCTGAGATGGGGCCTGGGCACTGGTATAACTTAAAATCTCCAGATGATTCTAAGACACAACCTGTTGGTTTTGTTCTGTTTTGTTACATACAGTGTTCAGAGCAGCTCCTGTTTCATCTGGAGCTAGCGTAAGGTCTGCTTCCAGGGGCATTCATTTACTCATTCATTTATTTGCTCATTCACTCGCTTATTCATTGAGGAGATCCTTAAGCAGACAAGGGTAAGGAGAAAATAGAAGACCCGTGATCTATGGGAATTTGTCTGTACAAGTGGAGCAACAGGTGTACAAATGGGACCACCAGTGGGCTCTTCTAGGAAGACAAACTGATACCGCTTATTTTTAAATGATCTAACAATGCTTCAACTTGTATCTGAAAACATTTTGGTCTTTAAGAATTAAGGACACGCACGTGCACACACACATGCACACGCACACCCCAAATGATCACTAGTGACAGGAAGTGTGGACCAAGGAAGTGGTTCCTGATTCTTGTCAAAAGGCAGAAAGGAAAGAGGTGCTGGGTGTTGTGAAATAATAACAGCCAATTTCACTGGAAATATTTGCAGCAGATGTATCCATCCTTGAGAAATAGCTCTTTGGCCCACTCTGTTTCATTTTCCTTAATTCCCTTTTTTTCCCCTTAGACTTTTCTAGTTGCCTGTCTACTTGTGTGTTGCTATCACTCCATGATAAACAAGACCAGCACAGAGAGAGAGAGAGAGAGCTCACAAATAATAAAGAAAGGAAGTTCTATTTCTCTTCACTCCACTCCCCACCTCAGTTCTGATGGTCTCTCTCCTGTTTAAACTCCTCCAAGGCCTCCAACATTGCCCATTAGATTGTTGTGATTATAGGGAGGAAATGAGCCAGACTTCGGGGTTTGAATCCTAGCTTGGCTGGACTGGACTGTGTTAAGCTCTAGCAAGCTACTTAGCCTTCTCTGTGACTTGGTTTCAGAGCGATAGTAATAGTTACTGTCTCATAGGATGTTTTTGAGTTTTAGAGCTAATACATGGAAAATTCTTAGATGTGCGTCTGGCACACGTTAAATGCCCAATAAACATTAACATAATTATGTTGTTGCTGCCATTGTTATTGCTGCTGTTATCACCAGGGTTTGATTCTCTCCAGCCCTTCTCCTGTCTTTTCTCCTCCATACAGTTTACATTCCAGCCACATAAAACTACTTGCAGTTACCGGAACTTACCATTTTCTCGCATGCCTCTGGGCATTTGCTCACGTTTCCATGTTGGTAAACCTTCCCCGTTTTGTTTTCTATTGTTGTTGCAACAAATTACCACAAGCTTAGTGACTAGAAAACAACACACATTTATTATCTTATAGTTCTGGAGTCCAACACGAATCTCACTGGATAAAGACAAGGTGTCGGCAGGACTGCAGTCCTTACTGTAGGCTCTAGGGCTTAATCCCTTTCCTTGCCTTTGCCAGGCCACCTGCATTCATTGGCTCATGGCCCCTTCCTCCATCTTCAAAGGCAGCAACAGTGGTTTGTGTCCTTGCATCACATCCCCCTGGCCATTCTCATATATTCACATCTCTCTTTGACCGTGGTTGGAAAAGAAAGGTTCTCCATTTTGAAGGACTCTTGTGACTAGATTGGGCCCACCTGGACAATCCAGGCCAATCTCCTCACCTGAGATCCTTAATCTTAATCACATCTGCAAAGTCCATATTATCCGGCGCAGGATAACGTATTTCCAGGTTCCAGGGATTAGGACATGCACATCTTTTAGGGAGGAGAACATTATTCTGCCTACTATACCATTAAATTTTTGTTGTCTTTCAATATTCATCTCAAACATTATTTCTTCTGAGCATTTTATGTTTCCTCAGGCAGAGCAAGAGGTTTGTGCGCCCTGTACTTTGAAAAATATGCCCTTTTTGAAGGTTTAACCACAATATTTTGCAGTAGTCGACTTATGCAATTTCCAACCCCACAGAGCTTTGAGAGCTGAGACTGGTTTCATTCATTTTTTAATTCCTGGTGTCTGATAGGGAGCCTCAGTGGTGCTTTTAAACAAATGAAACTTCATACGACCTAGTGCTTCTCTGCCAACGGAAGTACTACCCAAAACTTGAGGCGCAAGGTCTGGTTGAATATTTAATGGCAATGACTAATAATTTTCTGTATCATCCACATATTCATGCCTGTTGTCTTCACTGTCACAATCCTACAGTGAAGGCAAACAGGTCACCATTTATCAATTAAGAAAACTGAAAGGGAGCTGAAATGCCTCATCCAAAGTCATTCGTGCAGCTCTTCGGTGGCAAGGTGGAGAATCTTCAAATCTAAATTGTAAGACACATCAATTCGTTTCAGCCAGAGAGCAGTAGTATGATGATGAGATAGTTAACCTGGGAGACATTTCAAATAGGAACCTCTCGTGGTTTACAAGCCATTAATTTGGAGCAGCTGGATGGTGAGGCAGTAAAAAAAAATCAGCGGAGAGAGTACATGCTTGCAATAATTACAAAAATAATGAGCCTGTTTCAAAGTACTCTTTGTATAAAATATTTATTACACAACATTATATAATTAAGTCATATAATACAGTTCTATGTACTTCGGTTGGTTAGAGGAAGCAAAGGTGAACCAGATGTAAATTCTACTCTAATGGAAATCACAGGAGAGTAGAAAAGTTCCAATACACTCGAGCGTCTATAGTACAAGAAGGTGTCTCGCGCCATAAAGAGGCATGATTCAGCGCTGTGGGGCTTAAACGAGGATGAAAGTCTAGCTGCAAGTGCTAAAACACGTGCTGTAAAAAGTCTAAAAAGTCCTCAGAACAGCTTTAATGGATGAATAAGAATGAATTTTAAATGAGTACATTTGCATATCTGTGTTTGGAAATAGTTCCTTTCTGTGGCCATTCAAAGTTTTCTCCCTCAAACAGGTAAACTACCAACACAGTAATTGTGCTGCTGTCATTCATTGGTTTATTAATCATTTTTCTCATAGATAAGGCAAAATAAAATCTTCCGTCACTCTTCATAGTATGGAATTCCAAGGCAGGATTCCAAAGCCCTCAAATGAGTGAAGTTGCACAAACATTGACGATCCAGCAGTCTATAGCTAGCTTTTCTGAACAGGTAGAAGCTCAGTGATCACCTGAGTGTGCTTAATATAAAACCATGACTGGGGGGCTTCCCTGGTGGCGCAGTGGTTGAGAGTCCACCTGCCGATGCAGGGGACACGGGCTTGTGCCCCGGTCCAGGAAGATCCCACATACCGCGGAGCAGCTGGGCCCATGAGCCATGGCCGCTGAGCCTGTGCGTCCGGAGCCTGTGCTCCGCAACGGGAGAGGCCACAACAGTGAGAGGCCTGCGTACCGCAAAAAAGAAAAAAACAAACATAACTTGACCTGGAAAACAATATTCTGAAAAATCATATTACAATGTGTATGGAGGATGTTCATTGAAAGACTGAACATTTGCAACCCATCAAATTTATAGACATTGGCAAATGAAAATGTGCTCTTACGTAGGAAAGGAAAGAAGAGTAGGAGCAATTCAGTTTCTCATGCTGCGCCGACCATCATGACAGTCCCGTTGACAGAGAATTGAGTGGGAGACACACCATCACATGTGCTGATAAAGCCCTCTGCCTCCTTCTGCCTTGGCATTCCATGCCGTGCTGGATGAAGCCCCCGAGCTCATTCATTTTCAAAGGTCCTTGTGCTGCCTAGGTCATTCTTCTCCATACCCTTCCAGACTCTTCTCAAATGTCACTTCCTCTGTGAAGTCTTCCTGGTAGCTTTGATGAAATTGATTGCTTTTTCCTGTGTTTTCATGGTCCTAAGTTCATTTCAATCACATCTTTGTAGCTCTTTTTGAATCTATCTTCCCCACTAGACAGACAGTTTCTCAAAGGCAGAATGTCCTTTTCATTTTTGTGTCCCAATTCCAGTAATACTGCATGACATAAAGAGGGCGCTTAATAAATGTTTGCTCAAATAAATCACGTTATAGTTTAACATCATCATTTCAAAGGTCTGCCCCAAACCCTGCTTGCCTTTAATGATGGTGTATAAACACAAGTATGCACATACATCTCCCACATGTCATGGCATTTCAGAAGCCGAAAAGCCATAATTAATGAGACACAGACATACAAAGTGTTAAATATGCAAGATGAACAACCTTGAAGTCAAGGAGATAACACTCCTCTCTACTTCATTGAGACAATACATCGTGTGACCACATTTAGCTCATATCTGCAATTTTTACCAATGTGCTTTATGTTTTATTATTCCATTATCTTTGTAATAAAAAAGTATGCAATTACACAGTGACTTCTGCCTCACGAAATCAGAATTGGGCTGGACTCCAGGGGTTCATTTTTTTGTTGCTTTTTAAAAACTCATACCATTCTCCCAAAAAACTATCTAAATGTGTAGCAGCTTCTCAAATTTTCCTGTGAAAATCTATTTAACTCCTTTATTACCACTGGTACCTTCAGGGACACAAGTTCAGTGGCATCTAGTAGCTAATGGACATGGGCTTACTAACGTGGAAATGAGGTAGGATGGAGAAGGAAGCAGGCATGGAGCAGGTTAATTCCTTAACTTAACTTGAGTCGTCTTCCCTAAGAAATCTTTCCTTACGCCCCGCCCTGCCCCCATCCTGCCTCCTTGGTCGATTCCTTCAGCTTCTTGGGTTTGTTTTTCTTTTAGGCCTTTGACTCTGTATCCCCAGTGTCAAAACAGAGCCCAGCAAATCTAAGGCTCTGAATGAATGAATGACCAAAAGGATGAATGCCCAATTCTGAGCACTGATAACTTGTAAATACTCTTGTACCACTTGCGGTTCTTTGGTAAGATTCTGTGGAAGCCAACTGTGGCCAGCCTAGGTCAGACATGGAATTTACTGGAAGGAGAGAGTGTAGCTAACTGCTTAGACCTGCAATAGGACAGGCTCTTGAGAGGCTCCAGGGAATAGGCCAGATGACTAGATTGCCTTTTCAAGTCACTCTCTTTTGAGTGAAAAAAACTCTCACCATTTTATTCAGTCCTTGTGTGACTCTGCTTAAGATTCAAATCCCAGGGGGAATGAAGGATTGGCTTCGTGGGGTTTAGGAGAGGAGTGGGGATCTTGATGGATTTACCGGGACTGCATCCAATAGAGGAAAAGCAGTTTCTCAAATAAAACAAGGAGGCGATGAGGGGGTGGTGCTGGACAGGGAGAAAACAATAACAGCATTCCATACCAGTTCATTTTCATGGAAAGTATATCCCCCGGTTCTACTGACATAGACTTTGAACACTGGGGGTCACCTACACGGTCATGCTTCAGTTTTTCATATGGCATCCCTGACCAAGACAGGACTTCTCCAGTAACAGGGATTGCTTTCCTTACCCAGTCAGTCCAGCCTTTTAATTTTTCCTTCAGAATCTTCTGGATATTAAAAAATATATATTAAACCTATTCCTTTTTTTGAGCTGAAGTCTGCCCATTTCCATCCCTCAGAATTTTCCAGAACAAATTAATTCCTTCTTGGGCTTCCCTGGTGGCGCAGTGGTTGAGAGTCCGCCTGCTGATGCAAGGGACACGGGTTCGTGCCCCGGTCCGGGAAGATCCCACATGCCGCGGAGCGGCTGGGCCTGTGAGCCATGGCCGCTGGGCCTGCGTGTCCGGAGCCTGTGCTCCACAACGGGAGAGGCCACAGCAGTGAGAGGCCCGCGGACGGCAAAAAAAAAAAAAAAAAAAAAATTAATTCCTTCTTCTATAGGATAGTCCCCTGAGCTTTGACCCTGTGCCTTTACCTGAATTCTGCCCTCCCCACGACATAGTCACTACAGTACGAAGCCTCTCACTGGGCAGGGCTCACATAGCGGCTCATGTGTACCCTTCCATGTGGCCTTCTGGTGTTTTCTAAGGTTTGCACCTGTAGTTCTCCCTGGCTCTGCCCAGCCTTGACTGGTTCGTGTGCTCCAGCCCACCTCTTCCAACCCCTGCTGCCAGTGCCCCCTCCTTCCCCAATACTCTCATCCTCTCTTGCAGTCAAGGATGTTGGCTTTGCCATTAGGCAGTTCTTGTTCTAATCTGGCTCCACAGTTTACTCTTCACATTTCCAGAGAGTAAATGCCTAAACTTTCTGAAACTCAGTTTCTTGATCTGTAATATGATTTAGGGCAGACCTTTAGTGGGTTGCTCACGAGCTGTACAGGATGACAGACTTATGACAATTTTCACAATGCTTTGAAACTAGGTGCTTAACAGACTGCAGTTATTCTTTTAAATATTGATTTTATAATTTACAAAACCACAAAAGTGATACTGTATCTAGTTTTTTTTTAATCAAGCCATAAAGCAATAAAAATGAACGTGAATGGTCAAAATAAAAAGTGAAGAATCTTTCTTCTCTCCCTAATCTCACACCCCTCCCCAAAATTAACCACTGGTATACAGTCTTCCAGAAAGTGTACAGTCCATATCTATCTCTTTATCCACAAACATGTCTTGCTTGTTCAGTGTAGAATATGACTGAGACAACTTTTCAGTCCATGTTTCTATCTCTGTCTTGTCCCTTGTGATGGCTGTGTAGTATTCCATAGTGTGTATATGCCATTGTTTATTTAACCATCTCCACTTTGAATCACATTTAAGTTTCCATTCTTTTGTACATGTGTGCATATTTCAGAAAGATCCACTCCTAGAATGGAATTGCTATGCCAAAGAATTTACACAATTCACATTTCAGTACATCTTAATAAATTACTTTTGAAAATAAACTTACTAATTATATTCAGACCCACAGTATATGAGAGGTGCTATTTCTACACATCCTCACCATAACTTGATATTATTAGCTTTTTTCATGTTTTGTAAACTATATGGACTAAAAATGGGATGTGGCAGACAGCTTTATGTTTTGCTGATTACCAGTGAGGTTCACTATCTTTTCTTGTGTTCAGTGGCCATTTGTATTTTCTAGTCTGCAAACTGCATTCTGAGATCATTTGCTTATTATTTTGATTGGGTCATTTTTTATTTTCTGAACTGTTGAAGCTCTTTACATATTATTTGGAGTAAGCCTTTGTCTCCTATATAACAAATATTTTCCCCCAGTATATCTCCTATTTTTAGCCTTGCTCAGGTTAACTTTTCCAATCATAAATTTTTAAATTTAAATTGAGAATATTTCTTTTGTTTTCCTTGTGTTTTTCTTGTGTATTATTTAAGGCTTACCTATCCCAAGAACATATTGTCTTATAATAGTATTATAGTGTTTTTTTAAGATTTGCGTTTTTAGTCCATCTGAATTTATTTTTGAAATGGTATAAAGTGCTGCATATATTTAATGGATAGTCAGTTGCTGATTTAAAATGCACTTTCATTACATACTAAATTCATACTAAATTATACACTTGCATCCATTCCTAGGTTCTCTATTCTCTTCCATTGAGTTATATAAATATTCTTGCATCAGCACCCAAAAGTATTTTAATTACTATAGCATAGATGATATATTGTATGAATATTCTATATGTATTACACATGTACAATATGATATATTATATATAGTATAATATATATTATATGTAGACATATATTTCACATGTAATCTGCATATATGCATACACAGTCACATTTGGAGGTACTGAGAAAGGGCCGTGGGATTTCAGAGGTGAAAGGATTTGTTTGTAATATCAGAAATTAAAGAACAGTTTGATGAGTAGGTGGCATCTGAACTGTGCCTTGATGTAGGAGTTGGTCGTGACTGACAAGCCACAGTACATTCCAAGAAAAAGGAATTGCTTTAACAAAATGACAGAGGCAAGAAAACATAGGTTATGACTCTGGCCACCACCAACCCATAAGAGCAAGTGTTATAGCTTGGTTGGAATATAAAGAATGTTTAGAAAAGAAGTTGTTGGAAATAAAGTCTGGGGGAGTCAGACGAGGCAGGCTCATAGAAGCCCCAAGGGCCAGGCTAGGCAAGATGAACCATCTTGGTTCTGGGGGCAGGAAGGAGCCTTGGAAGGGTTTAGCGGTGGCATGGCCTTACCTGTGTTTTAGAAAGACGATGGGTAGGGGGTAGACTCGAGGGAAGCCAGAATGGAGACAGGAAGAACAATCAAGTCACTGTTGCAGAGTTTTAGGCAGAAGATGAAGAGGCCTAAATAAATTATAGTCAAAGAAAAGTTTCGGCAATATTTTTGGTCAGCATTTTCTATTTTCTTCCTAATACACTGTATTAAAAGGACTGATTGGGGATTGCAGAGCTAAATCTTGTATTTATGCAACAAACAGAGTAGAAAAGGCGACTCCGCCCCCCACCACTTTTTTTTTGGCCCTGAGAGGCCTCCAGCGTTCTTAAAGTATTAAAAATTGTGCTGTCTGACTATATCTGAGTATCCTTGTAACAGATGCTCTTTTAGGAGAGCAGCTCTGGCCAGGGCCTTCCGTCTTGTGCAGGATTTCTCAACCTTGGCATTATGGCCATTTTGGACCAGGTAGTTCTTTGTTGTGGGGAATGTCCTGAGCATTGATGTTCGGTAGCATACCTGGCCTCTAGATGCCAGTAGCATCCTCCAGCCAGTTGTAACACCAAAAATGTCACCAGACATTGCCAAATGTCCCCTGAGGATCCCCTGTTTAGGGGGCCCTGGAGCCAAGTTCTCTCTCCCAGTGGATTGGTAGCAGTTCCAAGAGGCTAGTAAAGCTGAGACGGTGGAAAGCACTTGGGCTTCGGTGTTGGGCACTAACCCAACCCCACTACTTAGTAGCTTTAGGTCCTTGGAAAAATCACATATAAGCTCACCAAGCCTCAGTCTCCTCGCCAAGAGAACAAAGATAATAATGACTACTTGACTGGATTGTTTTGAGGATGAGTTGACATGTGTGTAAAGAGACAAATGCAGTGCTTGGCACGCTGTAGTTCTTCAATATGTGCTGACTCAGATGCAGTTATTATCCTCCTTGCTTCAGTGCAGTTTTTCTTGATATAAAGGGAGACTTTTATCTTTGCTGAAAAATGCTTTAAAATGCCCAACCTAAATCCCAAGCTTCAGGGTCTTGCTCCTTTTTTATGTAAGGCACAGAAAGAAAATTGAACTGGTAACCAGTAAGCCAGGGTACAAGTCCCTCACCAGTCAACATGGGAGAGCTGCTTCCATGTCAATATCTGCAATGATATTTTTCTGAGTACTGCCATAGCCGCCCAGAACAAACCCTCCCCCTGGCTGGACTGCTAGGGCAGTACCATTCAGATCAGAGCCTCTAGAGTTTTCAGGATGAGAATGTGAGGAGCTGCAAGCGGCGGGCCTTCACTGTACCCACGAAGATTTCAGACAGTAATTCCTTCTCAAGTTTAACGTGCATGTGGCTGCTCTTTTCCCCACTGTCTCCTCTCCCTTCTAACTCCTCTTCCGTCTTTACCAAGATTTGATTATGTCTCCTCCACCTTCACTCTCTTCTTCTCACCATCTGTAGAAAAGTTAGCTTTTTGATTATAAATCCCATTCCCTGCTTTTCTCTCTCTTTCCCATATCATCTCCCTCTCTACCTCTCAACATCTTTCTCTTAACTTCACATTGCGTATCTAGTACTTACTTATTAAAACAGTTGTGCTCCCTGTTCATAATTTTCAAAGTAGAAAACTTGAACATTAAATTAAATTTCTTTTCCTATTTTAATCACATGTGAATTAGACGTAAATTTAAAAACCTTCTGGACCCCTAAGTAGAAAGATTTCTAGAACTCGTGACACACCAACTTCATATCTTTCCCTCATCGCTATCCTCACAGAAATCTATTGAGATTGCTGTAAGTTTTTCTTAGCAGCTGGTTTAGGCAGAGATGGAGGGATTAACATGCTAGTATAGGAAAAACACTGGGTATTTAGAGAGCACTGTTGTTTCAAGTATCTCTGGAGAGCTTGGTTACTCTTAAAAGACTAGAAGTAGAATCATTAACACTCACCTCAGCGGGATTCCTACACGAAAGGAACAGTTAACCTCCCTCCCCCCGCCCCGACCCCATACAAGGACCCTTTCCTTCCACTTCCTCATTCTTTAAGTTCCCTTTGAGCCAAACATCCCAGGACTCTTTGTCTCTTTGACAATTGCCTACAGCTCCTGGTGTACGTGGTGCTGGAAACTGAGGGCCGATAATTACCTTGGACAGGAGCCCAAGAAAACATCCTTTTGCACATAGTAGGCACTCATTATGGGATTGAACGGAGGCCACAGTTACCCCATAGCTGGGGGTGGAATTTGTATCTTGAAACAACTCCCGGTGATTTAATCTTTAGTACCTTGTATAACATGTATACACACCAAATAAACACGACACAGAAGGATTTCAAAGAGGCACCGGCGGGGCTTCCCTGGTGGCGCAGTGGTTGAGAGTAAGCCTGCCGGTGCAGGGGACGCGGGTTCGTGCCCCGGTCCAGGAGGATCCCACATGCCGCGGAGCGGCTAGACCCGTGAGCCATGGCCGCTGAGCCTGTGCGTCCGGAGCCTGTGCTCCGCAACGGGAGAGGCCACAACAGTGAGAGGCCCGGGTACCGCAATTAAAAAAAAAAAAAAAAAAAAAAAAAGAGGCACCGGCTGTTTTCATAGGTTGATCAAATAAGGATGAAGAATAAGCCAGGGCAATAGTTTAGTGAAGTTTGCTCTGGAAAGTGCCCACCAGTTTCCTGGGAAATTTTACTGGCCTGGACCTGGTCCAGGACTTGGGTGTTTCCATGGAGACACCCCCAAACCTTATGGGAAAAGAAACTCAACACACAACCAATGGAATAGGCATAGGTACGGGAACTCCCACTCGATTTTTGGAACTCAGGCTAGATATCCCTCCTTTTGTGAGTCCTTCCTCATTGCTCAGAGGAGAGTACTTTGGTTCCTTCTCTTTGATCTCTTCTTTATTGCTCTTAACATGCTGCATTGTAATAATCCCTTTTCTTATCTCTCCCCATTCCTTGATGGCAAAAACAAAATTTTGTCCTTTTCTGTATCTACACAGAGTCGACACAGAGTCCATCCCAGACCAAGACTAATAAAAAATTAAAGTCCTCTGTGGAGGTCCAAATCCCACCCACTGCCTGTTTTTGTAAATAAAGTTTTATTGGTACACAGCCAGGCTCATTTGCATACATATCGTCTGTGGCTGCTTTCCTGCTACAATGGCAGAATTGAGTGGTTGCAACAGAGAACATATGACCCTCAAAACCTAAACTATTCGCTATCTAGCCCTTTACAGAAAAAGTTTATCAACCCCTGCACTATGGCACCCAGCCAGTTTGAGTCCACCAAACCATTGCCACAAGAACGTTAACTAGAACTGGGGAGGCCAGAGAGCCTTGAAATGAGGGCATCCACGCTGTCTTCTCTCATGAAGACCTTCTCTTCTGTTTCAACACCAGGAACCCATCTCACCTTTTCTTTTTCCACATTTGGTTTTGTCCTTATTTTTCACTCCTCCAGGGTATTTCTTTGATATGTTTTTCTTTCATTCCAGTCATGGAATATGATTTATCCACTAAATATTATTTTTGAAGCGTGTTTTATGTCATAGTAAATAATACTAATAACACCAAGTGAAAAAGAAAAATGTACAAATTTACGTATAGTCTAATTCCAGCTAATGTTTTCAAAAGCAAAGTTTGAGGACAAAAAGGAAAAAATGTACTACAGTGTCAGGAGTGACTGCTTCTAGATAGCTACGCTTGGGCGCTTTTCGCTCTTTTCTTTATACTTTGATATATTTACAATAGTAAAGAATCTGTCACATCTGCCAAGTGTCTCTGATTTAAGCAGTTCTGACTTCAGTGCCTCTGTTCTTACATAGACACTGTCTCTAATAGGCCCTCCCGCATTGCTACGTGTTAGACTCACCAGTAAATCCTACCTATGATTCATCTGCATCGTATCTGTGAAACTGCTTTGGATAAAAGCGATGACTGTGTATGTGGAGAATACTGTTAGCTCCATGTTTTTGCAATTTGGAAAAAAAAATAGCAGGTCATCCCCGAAGTCGAATCTGTGATGTTAATTCTGTTAGTCAAGTCTGTTCATGAAGACAGATTCCACTTTTTCAGTTGGTGTCTTTAATTAGGTTTTTTTCTAATCCAGACGTCTAATTTCTGTCAGAGGCTAAGAGAGAAAGTAGCGTGTACAGTTTTGGTAAAGTGGAAAGACATTGGGGCATGGTGGGCGGGTTCCGACTCGGCTTTGCTGCCTCCAAACCATGTGATCTTGGGAGAGGCACTCCAGCTCTCAGAGCCTCAGTTTTCTCATCTGCAAAATGGTGTTACTGACAACTCATTGGGTTACTGAGAGGATTAAAGAGAGCGGTTTTCATGTAAGCACTTATGTCAATCTAGTACCCATACATGCCTGATAAACTGTCTTTTATGAAAAGAAAGAAATGCGATTAAAAGCAGTGAAAGCACTTGTTGTGGAAGGAAATGCAAGGTGCTGCAGTGGAAGAGCCCCAGGAGGACATGATACTTCCTGTCTCTCTGACTCAGCCAGAAGCAGGAAGAACCTTCATTCACATGCTCTGCTAGTTACATTCCACAGTCTGTTTGAATAAAGAGCACTGAAGGATGAGTCAAGGGATCCAGGCCCAGCTTTGCCTCTACTTTGCTGTGCAATCTTAAATGTGCCCTTGTTTGCGCATCTGTAACGTGAAGGCTTTAGACAAGAATCTCTGTGAGGTTTTAAACTTCCCATACAAAGAGGCTGTGGACTCATTGACCAAATAAGCCAATAAAATTTTTTTAAATGTCACCTACAGAATAGAGGCATGCGACATGGGTACCACACTTTACAGTTTACCACATGCTTTCATATCCGTGATCCTCAGAACAGTCCTGGGAGATGGGAAAGACAAGTATTATGATCCCATGTAACAGAGAAGGAAAAGAGGCGCATGGGCACATAGCTAGCAAAGGATTAAACCTGGATGTGAACCCAGGTCCGCCTAATAGCAACTTTTGCGAACTGTCTCCTCTACCAAGAATACATTTCAGTGCTCTGGTTTCCTGACCCCGAAGACCTTAAATTTCCAGTGAATCCTGTATTAGACTACCCACATGCTTTTCGGTTTGATTGTAGGTCTTCCTTTTTTTGCTCTAGGATTTACCTTGTTCTGGGAAATTCATCTGTACAGGGTCATCGGTACAATGTCCACAGTCTAGACTTTATTTAAGGGGCATATCTAATTGAGAGATGCTCCCACAGAGCGCAGCCAGTAACATCAGAAGCATGGAGAGGAGGCTCAGCAACAGCTCTTCGTTCCATGGCCTTGGGAAGCTGGAAGAGGGTCACTTCAAAGAGCAGTCCCACTGGGTCTGTACGTGGGCAAGGCAGCTGCTCTGGTAAGAAGTAGCCTGGACTGGAGGCTGAGTACTGGGCCACTTGGGGCCACCCACCTTCTGGGATCCTCAGTGTCCCCACGGGCACATCTATAATATAAAATGCCCAACCATCTTATCCTTGACTTTAAACAATTGGCTCAGATACCTTTTCCTCTAAGAAGTCTTCCCTGATTCCTCCAAACAGGGTCATTGATCTTCCCCTCTATTCCAACATCCCAGTCTTTGTCTACTGTGTTATCTACTTATCACATGTATTATTATTATATGTTTACTAATCTACCTTTCCCACTACACAGTGAGCTTCTTGAAGGCAGGGACTGTGTGATGTTTTCTCTCCATATATATTTTTTTCTGTCTGAGCTATTCAAGTCCCCTAGGCATTCAGACTTCATGTTTGCAATAGCGTATCCTGACAGCATCTTCACAATGACCTCAAAGACCTTACAGGACCACACCTAAGCCCTGATCTCTCTCAGTCTCCACACTCTCTCCCCATTCCTCATTCTGCTGTAGCCTCACTGGCTTCCTTGCCGTCTGGCACACACAGGGCACACTCCTGGCTTGCCTCTTTGAGGGAACCCTTCTCTCTTTCCAGAAATCTCCTCCCCCAGAAACCTCTAGGCCAACTTCCTCGCCTTCTTCATGTCTTTGCTTTGATCTCACCATCTTAACGACACCAACCTTGACCTCTTATTTAATTCTGCAGCCTACTTCCCAACATTCCCAGCACCCTTCCCATGCTCAACATTCCTTCTCTTCCACAGCAGTTATCAACTTCCAACATACAGCTTGGTACTGTGACTTTTATTTACCATCTGTCTCCTCCTCTGGTATGTCAGCTCCATGAGAGAAAGGCTCTTTGCCCTGTTCACTGGTATATCCCATGTCCCTAGAAAAGTGTCAGGCACATAGTAAATGCTCACAAACAGTTGCTAAATTGAATTAAATCTGTCTACTGTTTTTTTTTTCTTCTGCTTGCGCTATTTAAGATCCCTGGAACAGTCAGGCTGAGCTCTTCCAATGTTTTGGACCTAACATTTCCGCTCATCACTTTGACTCTCCCCTGGCCTTTGTGTAGGCATGACCCTAAAGATGTCGAGCCCCATGGTACAGCTTTGCCCACAGGAAGTGATGAGTCCTTTAATAGCACAGATCCCATCAAGCTATTCTACAGGAAGGGCTTTTGCCTTTTGAAAGCAATCATGTTTCTTCTTATGCAATAGTTCCAAAACTGAATTTTCAAAAAGGTGGAGGCGTGATAGGCCCACTGGAAGGTGGGATTCCGTTCCCCTTATTTGGAGAGTACCGGACCGGAGAAGAAACCCCTTTCTGTGGGCTCATCTTCCCCACTTTCATTGTCTTTCCACCTCCACGAGTCATTAACTGTGCTAATCACAACTAAAACAAAGCTAATAATTGCTTCTTGGAACGTTGTGTAACACCATGGAATGTTGCCACGGGCCTCTGCGAATGGCCCCTAACTCCGCTCGGAGTAATTTCTCAGGGATTTTAACTCAGCCCGTCTTTAAGCTGAATGTTTATCATTTTCCTTTTTATTGTCTCTGGCTCCTCCCCTGCCTTTGAAGTTTCTGAAATCTTTAAGCACTTGGCTGGTCTCTATACACCACAGGTCTTCTCCCTCAGAGAGGGCACCTGGCCAAGAGAAAGGAATCGGAGCGCCTCTCTTGGCTGGGCCCGCAAAACAATCAGATTGCTCCGCAGCCTGCCATTTGAAACGTGAGCTGTGCTAAAAGTACAGATAATGCAGCGTGTTCCAAAGAGATTAGAATATCCCAGTGGGATTTCGGGTGAATGGAGAGGGAGAGGAAGCAAGTCCTCCACACACAGTGTAACCCTCTCTTCTCCAGACTGCGTCGTCTGCAGGGAAGGCTAAGGGCCCGGACCTGCTTCCTCTCTTTCTCATTACCACTCTGATTTGTGAAGTGTTACAGCAGTTTACAGCTAGCCATTCTTCATTAAGCTATTTCCTTGTTCTTCTCTGTACCATTTGGTAATTCCCATCAATAGTTAACCTTTTCTTGGCCTTGATAATCCCAGACCCTGATGGAGATGCTATTGCCCTTGTTATTTTCCCCCAAAGTAAGGAGAGGTTTCTTCCCCACCTCCCACCCCTCGCAGGGTTTTCAGCTCTTTTGATAATTTCCAAGAGAAGGGATGGGCTTCAGCCACTATTCCACGAGGAGACAAGCCGGCTCAGAGCCCAGAGTGAGCATTCGTACTGAAGAGAAAACAGATCATATATTTGAAGCTAAGTTCTCTTAGGATCAGAGCCAAAATAGTCTGTGTTCTTTCAAAGACTCATTCAAACATGAGGAAGTGAAAAAAATGGAGGTGCCTGGGTTCACCTGACTCCAATGTCAACTTTTTAACACCTTTTTTTCACTTTCTTGGCCTATGCTTGTTATCCCCTCTCCACTGTCCAAGGAGCTCAAACTTATCCTCCCATCGGACCAGCAGCACCATGATGAAATTCGTGTACGTGGTAGGCATGACAGTATGAAGCAGCCTGCAGACAGGGCCAGGTGAGGCGAATGGGGATGGGTCTCAGAGAGTCTCATAATTGAGTGTGAGAGAAGATACGGCAGGGCCAAGCCTACCTGTGATGTGTCCCAAACCTCTAGTAATCAACTTTGTGTAATGAAAGCTGGGTAGACAGCACAACTGATGAAACTCCAGGTACTGATGAAAGCGGGAATCATTTTCCTGCCTAGTTGGTGAGTTATAGAATTCTGAACCTTTAGTTTGTCCAGCTTCAGTCCTTGTCACGCTTTAGTAGGGGAAGTTATGAGGATTGTACCAAATGTCAATGAATGGTTTCTCGTAGGGAAAAAGAAGCAAATGCCACAGTGTCTCTGCCAAGCTCACGCTCTAGTTAGTTATGGAATCACTGATCTCCTGAAAGGATCACCTGGTTGATTACCTCACCCAGCTGCCTTGTTCCTGATCGGAGCCCCTCCTGTCTCTGTTTGGATGTTTTTGTTGATGGTGAGCTCTGACACCCAGAGGCAGCCAAGTCTATAAGCATACATACTATTTCTTTGGGCTGTTTGGATTATTAGAAATGTGTCATGATGTGGTCTGAATGCCTACTGAATTGATAGCTGTCTCTTGAAAAGCATCAGAATCTCATGGTCCCCATTATTTCCTAGGGATTCCTGAGGAAAACTTGCACACTTCACACATTTGTGATTTCTTCCAGCTTCCAAAGCTCAAAACAGTAGCTGCTGTAGGAGTTATAGGACACTGCGCATCAACCAGACCCTCAACGACTCCAGGCTACTAGCTGTTCTCTCTCTCATTCTCTCTCTCTCCTAATTCACTGTGAGTCAAAGCACCAGCTTTCTCATAGCTCCTAGCAGAGATTTCGCTCCACATCCACAGTCTGCAATCCCATCCTAGGGATTCCTGCCTCACTCCCAACATGGGAATGGAAAGAATCAATTTTATCCCTCCAAAGAGAGCTACAACATCCCCCTACCAATCAGGCCCCTTTTATGCCATGAGAAGAGGCTTACCATAGTTAAAATTGTTTGCATGAGTGTGTGTGCGCAGGCGCGTGCGCGCGCGCGCACACACACACACACACACACACACACAAACACACACACACACACACACACACACACACACACACCCCATTTCAATATGAAGCATTTGGGTTCATTCATTGCCTTAGGTCAGTTTCCCTAGAAGCAGACCCTGAGATCACGATTCAAATGCAAGTGATTTATTACAGAAGTGTTCCCAGGAGAACTTAGAAGAAGGCAAGCAGGGGTGCAATTGCAGCAAAGTCCAGCCTCAGCCTGATCCCACAGGAGGCTCTGGAGTAGAAATTACACCTGAGCTTATCAAGACTCAAGGCCAGGGAGCTGAGTGTTCAGGTTGTTCACTCCAGTCAGTAAACCCCTGGGTGCATGGCGTAAACCCCTGGGTATTTCCAGCCCTCGGAGCTGTTGGGTACAGTGGCTGCAGCGGCCCAAAGGTAGCATCTGTTAGAAACAAAGACGCCAGAAGCTAGGGAATGGGTGCAGAAAAATGTAAAAGGGATCTGAGGGGATCTGAACAGAGCATCAACATGTCCACTCATTCACCCACATCACCCCCAATGAGTTTTGCTTGGCCCTAGACTTTATGTGCCCCTAACGTAACTTGGTATCTGTACCGTAAAAAATGGTCAACAAACTTTTAATGGAGTTCTCAGGGTAGGGTGGGACTGGGAAAGTTCTGCCTCATCACACACCCCACTGAGTAGGTATAATGCAGTCTGGGTCCATAGTGACTTTTTAGTGTACATTCACATTTTGATGGACACTGTTCAAATAAATCTTTTGAAGTCACTTTATAGAGGCTACTGTGAAGTCTTGTTTGCTGAGCCTCTGTGTGCATATGAGCTTGGTCATGTCCCCTCCTTCACTAGAGTCTTCCATCCAGCTGCCCATCAAGACCAGTCGAATCACCTCCCCAAAGACGATAAAGACTTTTATGAGCAAATCCGGAGGATATCTCCCAGTTGTGCATTTGCTGGCATCTCTTGGAAAACAGTGCTTGCGTATATGCAGAATCAGCCGCATAAAACTCCTCTGCAAAGACAAATACAAACTCAAATTAAGCTGGTTTTACTTTCCTTACAGTAAACAAGCCAAACTCTAGAGAGCTATTAAATTAGGTCTTTATCTTGGTGGGTATATTTTTATTTAATTTTCCAGTAATAACTACTAGACCCCTGGTGCTCTATCATTTTACGCCCAAGAACCTAGAACAGGACAAGGGAAACTCAGGGCACTGCCATTTCAGTTTTCACCAGAGTTTTAATGGCCTAATTAGGTTCTGTTTTTTTTTCTTACACTCTCTTTTTATTTCCTCCCTTGAGTAAATAAAAGCGTATGTTCTTTTCCCCTTCTCCTTATATCTCCTTATATAAAAAAGCAGATGAGAGAAAACCCCAAAGAGCAAAGCTCTTGTGTCAGACCAGTCCATGCGAGTTAGATTCTCATGTCTCTGAACAGAATTCATCCTGTTTCCTCTGACACCCACTCTAATCCCTGGCACACGGTGGTAGGCATTAAGTAAGAGCGGCTCCCAGGTCCTCTCTCCTTCCCTTTCCGTGACTCTGGCCCTACCAAATTCCTCCCCCTTTGCTCTCTCCCAGTCCCTGCGTCTTGCCTTGAGAACTTGTTTCACTGCTTATCTGGTTGTCCACTGCTCCCACGGAGACAAAGAAATGAATGAAGCCACATTTCTGAGCACTTACTATGTACCAGGTAGCACCTACAGCCCATCATCTTATTTTAATCCTCACGGACTCCCCTGTGAAGTAAAATTGTTTTCCCCAGTTTGGATACAAGAAAACTGAGGCACAAAGAAGCTCAATGACTGTTCTAAGACCATGCAGTGAGGGAGGGAGCAGAAGTTGACACTGAACTTACGTTTGGCTGTATCTACGCCTAATAATTCCTGTCCTACCCAATTCCTCTTCCCTAGAACATGCTTTGGGTCTTCAACTCCCACATTAACACTACAGAATGTTAAGTATTTCTGAGACTCCACATTGGTAATCCAGCTATGAAAAACTCTGATTTTAAGCACATAAAAATCTATAAAGAAAACATCAACAGCATATTCTTGGAAAAAGAGTTGTGACATCTTCCTTCTTTCAGAAATGCCTGTAATCGACCAGCATTATTGTCGGCCCTGAGTGAGACCGAAAGAGCTCTTGTTTATGACTTCCACAGAATGATTTTGTAATACAAGTTTGTAAAAACATTTTTAATATACTCTTCAATCAAATAGCAATCCCTATGGCTTGCAACTCAAAATGTCACGGTGTTGAAATACTCATTAGTCACCTGCTATAAGGTCAATGGAATGTGTCTGTGAAAGCAGATAGTCTTGTTGAGCTGTCAGGTCACATAATGTACAGCCTCACACTACGACACTGTCATCAGGAGTAAGGCTTAGACTGTGTGTTTCACAAACCGAGAAACTGGTTTCTGGAAGCCTGGCTTTTCACTGAACGCTCTTAAAAGCCGAAGTTAATGTGTTTCCTACTGTTATAACAACGACATGTGAGTCACATATGTGGTTTCGAGATTCCTAAGCTGGGACTGTGAAGCTGCTGATGTAATCAGAAATAACCTCTGGGTCTTTGAGACTAGAAGATTCAGGAGGAAAACTGCCCAGCTGAGACATTTGCTGATTTTCATTAGTGCTATCACAAGCATTCCAGCATTTCAGTCTCCTTGGGAAATTATTCATTAATACTCTATTTTCATTTGGAAAATGTCTTTACTACCAAGGCAAATATTTCCAGGATTTGGCCCACAAACTTATCTTAACTCACTGTCTGGAGGTAGTTTGCTATGGGGGGAAAGAACCTGAAGCTGAGTGTCAGGCAGATTCACATTTAAATTCCATCTCTGCCACTCACCAGCTGTGTGATTTCAGATAGGTTACTTCACCTCTCTGAGCCTCGATTCTCTAATCTGGAAAACAGGGAAATTATTTCTACCTCACAATGTTGTGAGAATAAAGTTAGATATAGCACGGCATCTGGTAAAACCATAGGGTACAACACAGACAACCAGCTATTTGGACCCAGTCTTGCCCACAAGTAACCTAGCTTGATTAATCCTCTGAATGTTGAGCCCTGTGTAGCCAAGATAGGAACCTGTACTAGTTCTGGGCGCTTCAGACCTTTCTCCTCTCCCCAACGTCCTCTAATCACAGGATTCATTCAAACATTCCCCAGGGTTTCACAGGAAGCAAGTGGAAAATGAGAATAAGGTAGGGAATGGAAGTGGTGGTGTTGAGCCAGCTCTGGCGAGAACGATCTTTCCTGTGGGAATGCATTTGTCACTCATTAAGATCGCAAAGCAGCAGAAGTATGTGACTGAGAATTCTGACCTTCAGAATTTCTGTAAGCAGCCTCTTTGCTTTATAAGAAGAAGGGGGATGTCAGCTGTGAAAGGAGAAGATCATGGAAGTGCTGCGATTGCATGCGGGCAGAGATCATGGTAGAGGAGAAATCGTACGTCTTCTGAGAGCTGTGGCTGATTCATTAAGCAGGATCCTTGGAGGGTGTTTCGACCACCCAGAAGAAGGGACCATAAAGGATTTGCGCTGAGGACCGCATTATAGCACTTGTACCCTCAGTCTTCATCCAGTTTAAAAGCTTTTCCATATATACCACGTATTTTGAGCCTCACCTCAACACTGTGAGTCAGGAATCTCCTTTGAGAGATGAGAAACTTGAGGCACAGAAACCCTGTCTGACCTGAGAATTCTCTGCAAGATCACACTGGAGAAATAGCTGCATGTTGCCTCAGTGGGATCGGTGTCCCTTGGTTTATTTCTTTCTTAATTGCATCATGAGCTTGGATTATATCCTGAAGATCTGGGAAAGGCAAAGGATGTTATCCAGTTTATAACGTTTTCTCATGTTTTAGTGGTTCTATTCCAAAAGAAGTTAGAAGGGAAAAATACAAAAAATGATATGCTGCCTTAAAATTCTGCAAGGGCGTGGAGTGGCTATGCTCTTAAAGGTTTATTTAAAAAAAGAAAGAAAGGAAAATCTTTAAGAAGCAATAAGCATCTTTATCTTATCAAAGACTGATGTGCAAATGAGAAATCACTTCCTCTTTCCAATAATAATAATAAGTTCTTATCATAACTCTAGGCAGCATGTTAAGTATTTACATTCATTATCCCCTCCACCCAGTGGAATAGATATTACTATTCTTTTTCTTAGAGATGAAGAAGAGGAGACTTAGAGAAGTTAACTTACTAACCCAAAGACACACAGTTAATAAGTGGCAGAACCAGGGTGTGAACACATTCTGATGCTCTGATGCCAGAGGTTGTGCTCTTACTCTTAACTGCCACCTCCCAGAAACTGTACTGGCAGATTCCCCACAAATGTGTGATCCGAATTATGAAAAACAAAAACTCTGAGGGAGGAATTATTACTCTAAATTCTCAGGTAAGGGGATTCAAGTTCAAAATTCTTTGACTTCTCCATGGCCACACAGTTGGTCAGGGGAGGCATCAATATTCAGACCCAGAACTTTTGATTCTGTGCCTATGGCTGTTTCTCTCTTCACACCTGGCATTGTAATTCTTGATGAGAAAGAAACTGGGTTAGTGCAGAATTTATTCCTTCATAAGAAGAAATTGTTCAATCGTACAAAGACTCAAGCAAATGGGACCACCTCGCTCGCTGCCAAAATACTCCTTCCCTCAGTGGCCAACCAATATTTATAGAGCATCTAGTATGTCAGGCATTTGAGCACAGAGTAAAAGATGGGTCTCTATCCTCATGGTGCTTATTGGGTCCCCAAAATACCTTCACTTCCAGACACACTTTCCCAATATTGATGGAAAAAGAAATCTGCCTCTAAATCTCAGTGGTTTCCTACTTACTTTTCCTCGGAAACCCCCGTTGCCTTTGACATAGTCTGGCTGCTTTGTGGGGAGCTGTGACCCCAGTGAAGGTGACTGCAGTGACTCTTTTACAAGTACTTTAGACCCCTCCCTCACTCTCCTGGATTAGCAGCTTGTCCTGAGCGACTCTGGCTGGGGTCAATGCCAAGCAGCAACCTCAGAACACAGACATGTGCCTTGATATCCTGAGCACAGACACCTGCACAGCAAGTGGCTTCGGACATTTCTTGGGATGGCTTGCTTTATACCAGGAGATCATTTCTCTGAGCCCTGTGGATGGACTGCCTAACAGGAAGTTCCAGCATTTCTGCTGCCTGGAAGAGCCACCAAAGGGAGATTTCTTGGAGTGGTGATGAGAGTGCATCCTGTTTGCCTTCCCCGAATGCAGGGAAGGACTGGAAAAGAAGCAATCCGTTGAGATGGCTTGGCCATTAGCAGTTTCCAGCTGACTTTGCCAGACCCAGAAGAACTATGACCTAACCTCTGCTTCAAGGAGACTACAAACAAACGTAAACAATCAGTTTCCAAGGCCAGCGTCCAACTCCTGGTGTCTCGGTCCCCTCTGCATTGTAATGTATATCTCAGTATCCTGGTAACTGCTGAGAAAGTCTCTCAGTTGCAATGACCAGTACAGACTGTAATTTCGATAGAAGGCAAGGTCCACGTGTGCACATATTTTTACAGTTAAAAAGATCCCGCTATTTCCAATACCTCACTCAATACCCATAATAATATAGAAAGGCAAGTTTTGCTGTTCTCATGTCACAAATGAAAAAACTGAAATACAGAGTTAGCAGCAGAACTGGGGCTAGACACTAGGTCTAGCAACTAATGGAATGCTTCTCCATCTTTTGCTTTATGATAAGGTGAGATGATTAATATAATAGGAAGAACATCCTTGAATATTTCTTATAGGGGTTGGAGATTATATAAATAAATTAATAAATGCATACATGTATATATCCATATCTATCCATCCATCCATACATACATATGGCATTTAGGCTTTTGCTTGGCACAAAATAGTCTCTCAGTAAGAAATACCTTTTTTGTTGATGTTGTTGTTTTAAAACTAAGGCAGCATAGCAGAATTGCTGAGCCATGGTTTCTGAACTCAGGTCAACTTAGAATGATATCATGACCTTGGACAAGTTATTTAACCTCTCCAGGTATGCGCTAGTTTCTTTATCTGAAAATGAGAATAATAGTAAAAACAAAAATCTTCCTAAGGTTTGTATGAGAGTTGTATAGATAAAAGATAGGAATTTGATCCCTAACCACTCTTTGGTAAGGTGGAATTTAGGGGAGCTCTGTCTCCTTTCTTGGCTATGTACATGGTGCCTGAAAGATGGAAGAACGTACTCAATTCTTAAGTTCATAATTATTCACTGAGATGTTAAAATGAAAATATTTCCATTCACAAACAGGAAACTCTTTGCTGTCATGCTAAGCATGAGCATTGGACTATTTTGTAAAGGTCGCAGTGGTCTCAGACTCTCCAGAGTCTCCCACTCTTCAGTGGTCAATTCTGGGACAACTGTGCACCACCCCATCAGAGATCCTGGCACTTCTAAGGATGCTGCATAAGTCCTGGGCACTTGTGGGACCTGCCACAGCATGCTCCCTCACAGCTCTCACAGGCTCTGGGATGATAACCTTTGCTTACCTTGTAGGGCCAGTTCTGTCTCCTTCTCCACCCCAAATTCTAACTTCCCTCAATGAGTTCCTCAAACAAAGGCCTGGAGGTGGAAGTAGGCATGAGGGTGTCTTTTAGATGCTTTCTTATTGCAGGCCTGCAACACGAAGGCCTTTAATAACTCTGTCAAGAGGGGGGAAATTTTCTCCAGACACGTTTTTCCAACCTCTTATCAAAAGCAAAACACAAATTAATATCCCAATATGTTTTCCAGCCAATTATTATAATAATAAGAAAGAAGGGGGACTTCCCTGGTGGCACAGTGGTTAAGAATCCGCCTGCCAATGCAGGGGACATGGGTTCGAGCCCTGGTCCGGGAAGAGCCCACATGCCATGGAGCAACTAAGCCCGTGTGCCACAACTACAGAGCCTATGCTCTAGAGCCCACGAGGCACAACTACTGAGCCCACGTGCCACAACTACTGAAGCCTGCGCGCCTAGAGCCCGTGCTATGCAACAAGAGAAGCCACCGCAATGAGAAGCCAGCTTTCCACAACTAGAGAAAGGCCGCACGCAGCAACGAAGACCCAACACAGTCCAAAATAAATAAATATATTTAAAAAAAAAAAAAAGAAAGAAGGGGGAGGAAGAGGAAGAAAAGGGGAGGAGGAAGGAGAAGGAGAAGAGGAGGAAATAATATATGTAGTGTCAAGTACAGTGCTGCATATTATAAACACTTTGGTAAATAGTGGTATCATTACCGTGGGATTGCAGTTTTATGTTACTGGGACTGCCCTGTAACGCTTCTGCACTTTCTTTCTGTGCTTTGCTAAAATAGGGGCACGACCTTGGAGTGAGAAACTGTGATATAGAAGAAGCACATTGTCAGATGGACAATGACCAGATTCTCCAAAATGAATAAAAATGAGATCATGAAATCTCATCTGAGCCTTTTCTTGCTAACCTCCCCTTACTTTCCTAATACAGTTTGGCTTGGCCCAAGCAAGGGGATTTGGCATATGTTGATGTTGGGCAACATCATTTGTGCAAGTACAATAAATAAAATGTGAGCAGATCCAAACCAGCAGTATCTTAAAAAAATAATGCACTCTGACCAAGCAGGATTCATTTCAGAAAATCAAGGGTAGTTCAATACTGAAAATGTTGATAACTGCATTACATCGCTCGTCAGATGGTAAAGGAGGAAAAAACCATGATCGTCATGAGGAAAGTTACCATACTGTCCATATTAAACTTGAAATAATACAGAAGGAATAGAAGGATAATTTTTACATGGTAAAGAATATGAGAAGTCAATTTCAGACTTAATAGTTAAACATCAGGTGCATTACCATTAAATTTAAGAACAAAACACAGATGTCCACTATTATCTGTTATGATTTAACATTGTTCTAGAAGTATGTCTGTGAAATAAAGTACAAAGAGATAAATCTATTAAAAAGGAGATTTAAAAATCAGTTATTAAATTCTGTTCTTAATCCCAAAAGAAAAAAACTAAGCACTTATTAGAGTTTAGAAAACTTACTGGTTACATAAATAAATATATACAAATGAATGTATAGAAATCAATAACTTCTCTCTATAACTGTAGTAGGTAATTGAAATATTAACAGTAAAAAGAGGGTAAATTAATTTTATAAATTGAATGATATAAACCATCTAAAAATAAACTTAATAATACTATATACAAAAAATAGCTCAATATTTGTATAGACCTAAATGTGAGAGCTATAATCTTATAACTCTTAGAAAAAAATATAGGAATACATTTAAAGTACAGTGTGTTAGGCAGTCTTCTTATATATTATACCAAAAGCACAAATAACAGTAGAAAATATAGATTTAATTGTATTTGATCAAAATTGAAAACGTTTGTACTTCAAAGAACACTATCAATAAAGTGAAAAATAACCCACATATAACTATAAGAACATAGTTATAACTCATATATCTGACAAGGGACTTGTATGTAGAATGTATGAAGAACTCTTACAACTCAATAATAAAATGAAAACCCAGTTTAAAAGATGGACAAACGATGTGAATAGACATTTCCCTAAAGAAGTTATACAAATAACCAATAAGCACATGAAAAGAGGCTCAACATCGTTCATCATTAGAGACACACAAATCAAAACCACAGTGAAATACGATTTCACACCCACGAAGATGGTGGTGTGTGACAACTAATTACTCAATTACCATATCAGGATAATGTCAACAAATAATGTTTAGCTCAATATATGTCTAAAATTGTTATATCAAGAAATAGCATACAAACTTTATTCACAAGTATTAATTAAATAACAGTTAAAGTAGTTGAAATGTCTGAATATGGGGTCAGAACTGGTAAATAGGGACAGAGCGAGAATTACCATTCTTTGTTATAAGACTTTTCGTTGTATTTGATTTTTAAAAAATCATATTCATGCATTACATAGTTGAAAAATTAAAAATTGATTTGAAAAAAAGGAAAAGAAAGACATGTGCCTCAAGCTCTGTAGAAATTAAGATTCACAAACATAAGCAATTTGAATTTAAGGGATTGAAAAGCCAGTTCCTTACTTCTTGGGTATATGATCTGAAACAAGTTATTCAAACCTCTCTGAACCTTGGCTTAGATGTGACGCTCTGACCTATGTATCTTCACCAGACTGTGTTGAAGATAAAATGAGAGCATGGATATAAAGATACTTTTAAAACTGTGAAGTTCACTACAAATGTTAATTAATTGCAGCACAGAAAGAGACTAAACATTAACATGTCTATCCAGATAGCAAAAACCTGGCTTCCTGCAATTCAGCTCAGCAGTTCTCCAGCACCTAGCACAGTGCTCCACAGTAGGGGCTCCATTAATATACGCATGATCGTGTAAGAATTTCTTGATCACAAGTCGTTTTCTAGGTACTGTGTTCAGTGCAAAGGGGAAGGGGTGTGGAATTAGGGAAAGGGACAGTGTTTGTCCTCAGGCTTGAATTATCAATATGATTTTGATACTTATCCCTAGGAGAAATCTCTAGAGATGGCATGAGAAAAGGCACAGAGGCGGGAAATAACAGCAGAGTTTACAGATGAGTAAATAGTTCTGATAGGCTGCAGGTGAGAGGTTGGCGACTGAAAGAATTGCAGGAGTCCTTGAATGTCAGGCCACAGAACTGGACTAAATATGACCTGCAAAGAGAGAGCCCTTTAGATTTGAGTGCAAAACTGGGATGTGAAACAGAGCCAGACTTTGGGAAGATCACTTTGGCTTCCATTGTGAGGATAGATTAGAGTGGAGAGGGCCTTGAGCAGGTAGAACAACTGGGGGGGTTATCACATAAGTCCATGGCTGGTGCAACCAACCAAGAGGAAAGATGGGTCCACAGAGTTTCATGCTTCGGAGAGATCAAAGAGAATAGAGCCTCTCAGTAGAACCATTGGGCAATTGGGCAATTACGGTGACATGCCAAATACCTAGGTTGATGAGGTGCAACAGAAAGTTGGTTAGAAGATTCCCAACACCCTCCTTAAATAAGAGGTTCACCCTGCAATCCTTCTCCTCTGACTTTTGCTAGATTAAGTACCATTTACATTAAAAGGTAATTTATAAACCAGAAAAGTCCCTGGTCAATGTGATTCAGTAGAACAATACCCTTTGGACAGACAAGTCCCAGCTCTGACTCTAAATAATGTCATGAGTTTGGGTGAATTGCTTAATAAACCTGAGTATTAGTTTCCATTTCACTAAAATAGGCGTAGTAACCTCTATTGTGTAGGACTGCAGTGTGGATGAGTGATAATACACGGAGAGCCTGGCTCAGCCTGTCCAGGCAATGAATGCAATGGTGCACCCACTCCTCAGTGACACATCCCAGCCTGCAGCCCTCCACCAGTCCTCCACAGTTGAAATCTGTTGCTCTGTTCACATTTTTCTCAGGGAAGATATAAAGAAGTTATCATGGCCTTTTCTCAATATACAGCTTTTTAAGTCCACAAACTTCCTCTCTGCCTCTCTCTTGACATTCTGCCTTATTTAATTATGTAGTTAGCAAACCGAAACCTGTGGCTTCTCTAACCCAAATGATACTTGCATAAGCTCAGAGGCTTGCTAAAATATGAACCCCCTGCTGCCAGGGGTGCCAGTCAGCTGGCACTGCTGAGTCCCCCCTCTGGAGGTGACCAGGCTTTCTCTGAGAAGTGGCTCCAGTGATGTATTCAGAGGCTCAGTGCCCAGGACTCCCCTTTTAGAGCCTGTCACTGCCCATCTCCCAAGGATAGACAGTAGGTGACCAATTGTGGCTTCCTACCAGATGCCAGCCCACCTTGTGAATGTCCCTCTTAGTTTGTGAAAGAACCAGGCTGAACGCTGAATGGTCCTTGACAGACAACGGGGGGATGAGTCAAGGCAAAAAGCAGAACCGAGCCATGGTGAACTTTAGTCCCCAGAACGGCATTTGCCATTCCACAAACGTTTATCGAGCTGCGCTGTGGGCACAGCACAGCTGTGTCGTCTCACCAAAGCCTCAGTTGTCCCATGAATAGGCATTATCTCCTACTTTCACAGATGAGGAAAAAACCCAGAGATGTTGGGTAACCCTCTGTGATGCCCCCAGCTGGTAACCGCTAGAGGCAGGATTTGAGCCAGTATCTCCCGGTAAGAAGTTGTTTCTTCCATGTCATAGCAGCGTCTGCTGCAAGCATGTAGTGTATTAATACATCCTACCTGGAGTTATCTGAGAAGGTCTTGGGTTGAAGAGGATGAGATTTGGTATCTGAGGTTTGTGCTTTTCTTAGGACAATGTTTCCCCAGCTCTAAATGTTTTTTCATAAATTCTGTGGTGATTTACTAAATACTTCCCATGTGCCTGGCATCATGTTGAGCGCTGGAAGTACAGAAAAGACTGGGACATGGCCTTGACGACACCACACCTTGGAGAAGAGCAGAGGGTATATCTAACCAATGTCTGTACAATACGGAGCAACACGAGTGAAGCTGTCAGCTCCTGCTTCCCCAGGCTGGCTCCCCAACAACCCACGAAACCTTCAGCTTACAAGTCCAGCCTTACCCTGCCTACTCAGCAGTTTTGTTCATAATCGAGCAAGTTAGCTCTGAGACGGCTCCTGCCACTGGCTACTGCCAACAATGACGGGTGTCTAGTGAGCCTGGCTGTAGCCACTGGGCGGCTCTGTGCCACTAGGCAGTCTGTGCCCCTGGGCTGCTTAAAGCGCACCTCCATCTACAACAAGTGATGCCCACTGATACCCCAGGCATCCGCCCCCGACTCCTGACATGAGCCCCATCTCTTGCTTGGACAGATGCCTAGTCTGAGACCTTAGATCTCTTGGCTGGGGTCCTAAGGACCTGTCTCTTTCAAATTGCCTTCTTTCTGAGGCCTGGGCTCTCCCTACCACCCCAGGCCTTTTGTCAATAAATGGAGCTGTTTCCTAAACCTGGCAGACCTGGAGTCAACCATGCATGCAGATTGGAGGAATGAAGACACCTGGTTCAGGGCTCGCCTCTGCAGACCCTCCCTGTAGCTCTCAGTGTAGGTTCAGCTCAAGCCCGAAACTGGACACATGGACAGGTGTCTCTTTCAGGTTGCAGATAACAAAAAGTCGGGCTGCCTCAGATACAGAGGATTTGTGAAAAGATACTCGGGGAAGTAAGGAAGGTCCAGAAACTGGCAGCTGCTCTGCAGGCCTCAGGGAGCACAGCACCCATGATGCCTTGTGGTCCAAGAAGCAACAGCAGCCTAGAATTTTTGGCCTCCTTAGGAGCTGTCATTGGGCTCCCTACTCCAGTACTTCACTCTGTTTCTCTTTCTAGCTTCAGTTGTTTCCCCCTCCACTCACAGCTTTCTGCACTATTTTTACTCTTTCACTGAATTTTCTCTAAGTGTCATATTCACAACTTCTCTAGAGAGAACCTGATTGGGTCCCCTTGTCAGCAAATAATACGGAGTTTTCCTGTAGGGCAGATGCTCAAGTTGGATTCTCAAGGCCGCTCGCTGCTCGTTACCTGATGTCTAGATTCTAACCAGAGAGTGAATCTGTGGTCTAATTAGTTGTCGCTGGGGTAGGCACTTAGAATCAATCTCCCTCATTCATCCTCACTATTCATATCTCATCAAAGATTAGCCTTATCTCACCTTTTTGTCAGTCACCCAGCCAAGGGATCCCAAAGCATCCCTGAGACCCCAGCATGCCTTGCAGTCCAGCCTTGTTGAATGACCACAATATCATTCATATAAAGTACTTCCCTGTTTGTTGTGGGATGGATCCAATGCTAAGAGAAAGAAGAAGCCATCTGGCTTTTTTCAATTACTGCCCTTCTTTCTGGTTCATCAGGATCCCAATTTCCTGTTTTTTCACCATGTTTTTCATCTATCTCTTACAAAGAAACAAACCTGATTTCTCATGAACTCATTTAGTCTTGGCTTCAATTGTTTTCCCAAGTAACTCACTCCACATGTTTATTCTTCTTGCCTGATTCAGTTCTCCTGGACTATCTGACTTTATTTGTTTCTCAACAAACATTACATAGCGCAACCTACAAGCCCGGTGCTGCCCTGGGATCTGGGAGCAGTCTATTGCCAGCCTCCTCAATACCGTTATCACTGAGGGCAGCATTTACTAGGGGGCAGACACCAGGACAGGTACCTTCCAGCCATGCATTGTCTAATCTACATGATCCTAACACAGCAACTCTGGGAGGCAGTTGCTCTTATGTCTCCATTTAATGTAGAGAAAATTGAGTCTTCGAGAAGCTGCGTGAAGTCAAGAAATTAAGATCATCTTGAGCCCTTTGGAATTTCCAGGTGGAAAGTGGAAATTTCCTATGTGGAAGTGGTAGACTGCCCTATATGTTGAATCTGCCTGTTGATCTGATTATGACCTGAGTGCTTTTCTATGCCAGCCTCTATTCAGGCACTACAGCATGGTTCCCTCCATAACAATAAACAGGGTGACTTTGAAAGGTTCTCCTCAGACCCTTCCATCCAAACAGCAGCACGTACGGTACCAACACAGACCATGTGAGCACACGTGCTAACTGCTCATGCTCCTTTTTATAAACCCACGGGAATAACGGTCCATATTTTTCTGGCACCTCATAGATCATCCTGCTCTCCCACATCTTGTATCTTTACCACAATAATTCTGCGTTTTCATTAAGGGCAAGTATCATTATATTATCCCCATTCATCGTTTCCCTGAATTTGTGTACTTATCTATTGCTGCATTAATTCAATGAATATTTATTGAGTAACTACCCTGTGCAAGGCTCTGTGCTAATCAACAGAGGCACAGCATGTGAATAAGGCTTGTCTGACTCTCAAGAAGCAGTCTACCAGTGGGTACAATTCCCCAAACAGGCAGGGACTTTACTGAGCGCTCTCACCATAGAGCTGTAACTGAGAGAGCAAGGGACTGTGCCCACGGGGTCAGGATGGTTTCAAAAAGAAGGCGGCTGGAGGGGCTGGAGTACACATGGGACACCTCGATGTCAGGGTAAGGGGTCTGGACTTTATCCTGAGGGTCATGAGACATGGGCTCAGAGCAATGAGAGAAGTTGTCTGAGCTGAAGGGGGTCTCTACAGCATTCTTGTCCTTTCATAAAGGGCAAAGTAATCCAGAAAATCCTCCAGAATGCACAGGCTGGAGGAACTATGGGAGCAACAGCGTGGTTTGTTGGAAGACATCAGACTAGATGGAGAGGAGAACAACATTTAATGAGAATCTGCTATCAGCTAGTGTGCTTCATCTATGGACATGGTTTTAATCCCATGTTAGAAATGAAGAGAGATCCAGGAAACCTGATTTCAGGCCTGGGTCTCACCTCTGGCCATGAGACCTTGGGCACGTTGTTTGATTACTCTGTGGACCAGTTTTATCCTGGATGAAACAGGAGAGAATTGGGGCTTAAGAGAGGTAATAGCTGAAACATGGCATGAGATATTCTAAAGGCTGCACACACGCAAGTCTTTTTGTTCGCTTGCTTGCTTGGTTAGGGAATGCTGACCCAAAACCTCAGAGCATCTGTAGGTCCAATCTAAGATGAGAAAGCTGGCAGTGTACGAAAACGAGGCGCAAAGGGGAGGTACAGGGTAGCGGCAGAGGAATGAGAGTTGGGCCTGGGTTACAGGTGAGATTCTGATCCCTACTTACCTTGTAAACCTGGGTATATCTCTTTATTGTGGTCAGATTCTCCACCTATGAAAAGAGTCTTTCCAGAACTGAGTGTCTATAAGACAGGGCAGAAGGTAGTAGTTCTGTGGAGGTAAGAGTAAGTAGAGGAGGGAAAAAAAAAGTCCTGTGCCTACACTCCTGCCCCTGCCTCGGCCCTGTGTGCGTGATTTTGGAATTCCTTTCTGTTTCACGCAGACAGTGAGTTGCTTAGTAGAGGCTTACAGGAAAGCTGAGGACTCGTTTTCTCTCCACCTGGGAAAGGGAAAACCCCTGTTCCATTTCAGAGAAAAAATACGGCCTCCAGAATGGTACCTCCCCTTTCTCCTCACTCACTCCAAGTGATGTGCTCTATTTTTCACCTGGTCTGTCACAGCTGTTGCCTAAATGGACTCCCTCTTCCTTCTCACATTTTTACACACTCATGCTGTCACAGAGAGCTTGCATTCAGTCTGCTGTGCCCATCTCACACCCTTTCAACCCATCTTTCGCTCCAGCCACTGCTGCAGGGGTCTGGGGCACAGTCCCCCAGCTGCACCACCACCTCGCTCACAGGCTGCCCTGGGGTTTCTCTAACATTATGAGGTAGGACACCCATGGGTACCTTCTCAGTACCTATGCTTGGGCAAACCTGCAAATGCAAGGAAGTTAACACCCCACAGAGAAATCCTTAACCAATGGGGGAGGGAAGCAGGTGGATTAGCGACCCCACTTCCCAGACAGACAATTTTGAAGCACTTTCTATGTGCTCCCCACAAAGGCCGTGTAAGATAAGGATCATGATACTGAGGATATAGGTCCAGGTAGAGGAGACGGGCTCTAGGAAGTTCAGGAGCTTCTGATGCTGGAGGGTATTCCTGCAGGAGTCATACAGTCGTGTGATTATTCACATGTCCTCTTTCTCATCAGACCTAAGAGCTTCGGGGGGGCCAGGGATCGAGTTTTACACTTCTCTGTGATCCCCTCAAAGCTGAGCCCGGCATGGATTCCAGCACATCCCACCCCCAACGCTGGGTTCCAAGCCTCCTTGCTGCTTCTGTAGCTTCTGTGTTTCCCTTTCTGAATATAATTAACTTTTCTAACAAATTTAATCCTCCAAGAATCCTATGAGCTTTTGTTGTCATAGCGCGACCATATTGCATTGTGTCATAAATAGCCTCTGGGCCTTTTCTGAGAGCCCCCGAGGGTCTCCAGGGCAGGGTCCTTTTCCGCTTTGCCTCAGCAGCCTCCCGCCCAGGCCTGGGCATGGAGGAGAAGGGCTGGAACAGAGCAAGGGCAGGGCAGCTGGGACAGGCTCGTTAGGCGTGGTGGCCTGGGGTTTTCCCCAGCTGGGCCCCGGGCCCTGTGGTCCTGTGTCAGCCGCAGGGCTGACCTTCACATCTCCCACCTGCCTTTGGATCTGACTTCTCCCAGGAGCCCAGGTTTATAAACAAAAAACAAACAGAGCAAATAAAAACATTACCTCACTGGTGCTTGTGTCAGCGGCTCCAGATGTCTTGGGGGGAGGGGGAGGGGCAGGGGCAGCCGGAGCTCAGCCCAGCCTGAAGTGGGGCTGCAGCTGGGTGCGCCGGGGGTGAGGACAATTCCTCAGGTTTGGGCGTCTGCAGCCAGTGGGGCTGCCTTCACTGGCATCCCCACCCCCGACCTTCCCCTACCAGCTGGCCGTGATGGACGTCTACCACCTCCTGGGCATCCAACTGGCACCTCTGAGTCCCCAGAGTAGGCACGAGGCAACTGCTCAGTTTGATGAACGGATCTGTTGAATTAGGTACCGTATATCCATCATCTCATTTAATCCCATAAATTGTCTGGGAGATCAGGGTTACCAGCCCCACTTCGTGGACGAGACGCCGAAGCCCAGAAAGTTAATTTGCTCAGAGTCAGGAGCAAAAAAGTGGAAGAAGCTGGACTTGCGCCCAGGTTATTTGACCCTAGCTTCTGAGCTTGTCCCCCAGTCCACCCCGTCGGGAAGGCGCGACGGCCTCAGAGCTGATAATGAACTTCTCAATCTCCCTCCTCTCTGCCAGGGACATTTGTAAGGATACAAGGGGAGACAGTTAAGAAAGAAAGTCATCTTGTATTTTCCAAACCCATGTTCCCTCTGTTGTTGAGCTACAGCAGAAAGAGCAGTCACCTGAGAGTCAGGGAACCCGGGTCCAAGGCCCGGAATCCCTGGCTGCTAATGTGTTCCACGTACTCAGCAAGGCACCTCCCCACCCTGGGCTGCAGCTCCTCCGATTAGGAGTGTGTTTGAGATGAGCCCTGACCCCAGGCAACCCAGGTGGCTGCAATTTCCTGCCCCATATTAGGTGTTCCACATTCTGGAGGAATCTTCAACACTTTTACCTCTTCTGAACTATCCACAGACATGAAACTTCCATCAACACCATGGGCACAGAAGAGACCAAAACCCAGAGCAAAGGGAGGCTTAGCTAAGCAGCCTCCTTGCCCTGCCCATCCACATGAATTTTTCTCCCCTCCCAACGATGTTGCAAAGACGCAGAGACTCCAGCGAGAACTGTGCTCCATTCTCCTATTTTTCTCATGTGTTTCAGGATTTGGCTCTCTCTAACATTTCATTCTCCAGACGTGATTCAGAGCAGAAGTTTCATTACCTCTTGACTTTTTCCACCCAGTTTGAAAGTTCTGCTTGTGGGCCTATCCTGAGGCTCTCTTGCTGTTTATTCAGTAACTAATTACTGCTGGTAGAGGAACAAGTGTAGCCTCAAGGTTGTTGCCAAGACCAATAGTATCCAATTCTACTGGAGGTAAAAGAGGAGGTGGGACAGAGGCCAATGTCTGGCTGAGGCCGACAGCACACGGCCATGTTGTGACAGGAAGGGAAGAGAAGGTGCTGCCATGTGGGTGGATGGGCCAGGGGTTGGGGGGAATGGGGTGCCTGCAGAGGAGAAGTCGAGGTGGACCTAGAAGAGAATTTAGACGTAAAGTCATAAGAATCACTTCTCCTCCCCTCCCTCCTGTTTGCTGACATCACATGTCCTGGCTTAACCCCAAATTATAACATGTCTGAAATTGAGGCAGGGGAAGGGGGGCCACAGGTGCTGTCACTGCTGATCAGGCCAAATGAATGGAAGACCTCCATTACCACAAAAATCCAATTCAATAATTTGATTTGCATTCACAGAATAAACCCCTTCTCTGGCTAGGACAGCATTGAGAATGAAGACGTTAATGATTCATGGTCCCTGGTCTTAAAGAACTGACCAGTCAGAGGAGAAGATGGGGGAACAGGCAGGGGCTGAGTGTGAGACAGAGGATGGCAAAGCGTTGTGTAAGCTGTAGGTGACATAGAGGGGAAGGGACCCACTTCTGGCTGGGAGTGTTGGGAAAGGCTTCCCAGTAGAGGCAGCATTTGAGATGGGGCTTGAAGGATGAGTGGGGACTGATGGAGAAGGGAAGGCACTGAAGGACTTTCCAGACTCTGTACTGCACGACACTGAGCCTGAGCACCTCCTAAACCACGTGTCCTAGAAGCCCCCCTTGTCTTGCCCTAGTCCCAGTGCTGTGCAAAAGCGTGGAAGCACAGCACAACTCAGCTGGACTGAGACGCAGCAAGTAGCTGCAGGTGAAGGATGAGTGATGAGGACACTCTAGGCTGGTGACAAGGCAGTGCCTAGGTCCGGAAGGGTCTCATTGTCCGGCTAAGGACATGGGACTTCCTACTCTAGACCCGCACTGTCTAATATGGTAGTTACTACCTACATGAGGCTATGTAAATTAATTTCAATAAAATAAAAAATTCAGTTCCTCAGTGGCAAAAGCAATATTTCAAGTGTTCAATAGCCCAGTATGTCTAGGGGCTATTGTATTGGGCAATGCAAATATAGACCATTTCCATTGTCAGATTCCTGCTCTAGACAATGAGAACCATTGAAGGTTTGTAACCTGAGAAGTAAAAGGGTCAGACTTGTGTTTCAAGCGACACCTGAGGGTCTGGCTGCAGGGGGAAGAGATCACAGACAAGTCATTTGGGAATGTTTTCTGTTAGCTCAGGTGAGGTTTGATGACGATGGAGGAGAGAAGGGGGCTGGGGAGGAGTGTCCCACTTCTATTACTCGGCGAGTCTTGATGAATACGCAGAAGAGAAGGGGAATAAGTGCTGTCTTCAGATGAGGGACCAACTCTTTTCCAGGGCTGCTGCCTTCCGTGGCTGATGGGCTCAAGGTCTCCTCCCTCACTCATTAGGGCCCAGGGTCTTCCCCATGTGTCCAGTCCTCCTGGCCTACAGAATCCTGAGGCTCAGCCTGTCAGCAGAGACTCAGATCCAGACTGTCTGGAATCAAATTCTGCTGTGATACTTGCTGGCTGTATGGTTTTATGAAAATTTTAAAACTTCTCTCTGCCTCTGTTTTTTCATGTGCAAAGTGGGGATGATAATGATACCTGTATTGTAGTATTATCGAGGATCAAATGAGATAATATTTGTAATGCATTTACAGTAGAACCTGGCACATAGTAAACCTCAAAATAGGTATAACTTCATGTCATGACCAAGAAGCAGCGGAGTCCTGGGGTTTAGAGCACGGACTCTGAATCATTTTTTGAGTATTTGAAACCCAGCTCAGTCACTTTGTAGCCGGAGGTCTTGGAAAATTTATTTCAAGTTCTCTGTGCTTCCATTCCCTCATCTCTGAAATGGGAGGAGTGCTAGTACCTGCCTCATGGGACTGTTGCGAGAATTCACTGAAATCGTGTATGTAACGGACTTCAAACCCGGCGCATATGAAGTGTCCGCAGTGTGACCTCTCGTAGGTGCTGTTAATGTTTTCTTGTCAGTACTGTTGTTACTATACTACGAGAAGCAAAGAAATGCTCTGATTCTCTCGTAGTGGAATGTTCTACTATCCCCGCCCTCAAGTGTTGAGCCCCTCAAAAGGCAGGGGCGGTAAGAACGCCGACCAGGAGATTTTGTTCCTGCTTGTTCTCCGTGAGCCCCTGCAGTGGGTGCCTTTGTTCTTCCTCTTTGTGTTTCCAGCAGCCCGTCCCACCTCATATTCCAAGTTGTTCAGAGTAACACACTAGAAGTGGTTCTTGACAAGTAAGGGAGCTTTGGGGATTTTGAAATCCTTTTTGTTCTCTTCTCAACAAGAGTCTTGACTCACGATAGCCAAGTGGAAGATGCCAGAAGCTGGACGCCTTCTCCTTGCATTATTGCTCAAGAAGTGTTTTGATTCTTTCCCAGAGAGAATTTAATTCTTTCCCAAAAACCAACACAGCAAGAAGGAAGCGTGCAGGCGGCCTGGGTCTTGCGCCCCACCAAGGACCAGAAGTGCACATCCACTAGGCCCGTACCCCCGTCTCAGAGAGCGCTCCCTGCTTATCTGTATAATGAATGCTTGACAGCCGGACCCCGTACGCATCCAGGCAACCTTAGGACAAAGCACACACTAATAGGTCTATCTCTCTATTCATCAAAGGAACCCATAATAGTAGGGCCCTGTATGTGGGACCGGGTGAAAAGGAAGGGAAATGTTGATCTAGACCTACTATATGTAAGGCAGTGTGCTAGGCATTTTATTCTCTGGTTTTTCCTAGATATCTCTTGTTTTAATGACTTCTATTTCCAAAGTGATGTATGTTTCCATTATATCAACCAGTATTTTGCAGACACTCAGGGAAAAAGAGAGGGTTGCAGTCACCACGGTAATTAAGAGCATAGAATCTGGAGTCAAATCCTCTCTCCATCACGAATGAGCTGTATGATCTTGAATAAATTACTTAACCTCTCTGAGCCTCAGTTTTCTCAGTACTAAAGTGGAAGTAATATATATGCCCATGTCACAGGGCTGTGGTAAGGATGAAAGGAGGTGATCTAGGTAAAAACATGCCACGCAGGGCCCAGCACACAGTAAGTTGGCTTTCCTTACCAGTATTACTTCCCCTGCACCCCAGCGTTGTCCTCTGAGAAACCTCAGTCCTGTCACTCCTCTCTTCACCCTCCACCCACTTCTCATCCCTGACTCCTGGGCCCTGGAGAGAGGATAGAAATGGGGAAGGTGAGCTGGGTCTGTCGTCATGTCTATAACCAGAAACCACGTATTAGGAGAGCTCATTTCGTTTGTTTTTAAACAGAATGGAGTCTTGAAAAAGGGAGTTTGAGTGGCCTTCACTTACTGACTGATGGACTTTGCTTGTCATCTAGAAACACCCTCATTTTCCTCATATTCAGAATCTTCCTTTTAATGAGCAGGGGGCACCTTCCAAGTGTAGCCCTCCCTGACTCAATGCCTGAGCCACCACTCCCTGGAGGGGAAGGAAAATGCCTCTTCCCTTGTCTAATCCTCCCTGTCCTTTGGCTTCTCACTCTGAAGTTAGATTATTGCTTAGAATTTTTAAAAAGTATTTGCATTTTTTGTATTATCTCTATCTGTCTCCATAGTCTTAAGATTTTTCTCTTCAATACCCAACTCTTTCGGTCATTGCCCCTCAAAACTTTATTGGCACGGTGGTGTCGTCTTCCCACTGCACCCATTTGATCCATTATCAAAAGGGGTTCTCTACCCACTCAGCCCCACTGAGCTAGTTACCCTTTGTGTCCCTCCACCACTGTTATTTCTAAGGATTCCTTCTGCATAACCTTTGTATTCACACTTGAAAAGAACTTTGTTTGAGATTTATCACAGAAAGGAAAGTCCCAAGAAGGTAGACTAGTGATTGTTTCAACCCATCTCATCAATCGTCATTCATTCATTATTCATTTGTTCACTAACCAGCACTAGTCTGATGTCTACATAGTAGCAGGCTCTCTGCAGGGCAGTGCTAGGTTGATGGAAATGGATCAGACCAGCTCCTGCCCTCAGGGAGCTCATAGAATGGGAGAGAGCACCCCTATAAGAGCAGCTGTAGTGCCAAGAGCTACCCAGAACAAGTAGGGAAGGGAGCACAGAGGGAGGAGAAACAGAGTCTGCCTGAGAGAGGCAGAGAAAACGTCAAAGAGGTATAAGGTTAAGACCTCTCCCACTCTGTCCCCATCTCAAAACTCCCCTCATCCCTTCTGGTAGCTTCACTTATACCTTATTCTTCTCTTCCTCCTCAGCCAGTTCCCCAGTGCATCTTTGGCCTTCCCTAGAGCAACAAGATCCCCTAAGAATCCACCCACACTCCTTCACCTCCTCACTCCCCTTTTTATTTTCAATTTGTGGAATTAGAATTTCTCATCCAGGGACTTCCCTGGTGGTCCAGTGGTTAAGAATCCGCCTTCCAATGCAGGGGACGCAGGTTCGATCCCTGGTCTGGGAACTAAGATCGCACGTGCTGCGGGGCAACTAAGCCTGCACGCTGCAACTACTGAGCTTGTGCACCACAACTAGAGAGCCTGTGTGCCACAACTATAGAGCCCATGTTCTCTGGAGCCTGTGCGCCACCACTACTGAGCCCGTGTGCTCTGGAGTCAGCACACCACAACTAGAGAGAATAGAGAGAAGCCCACGCACTGCAACAAAGAGCCCGTGCACCGCAATGAAAGATCCCATGTGCCACAACTAAGACCCGACGCAGCCAAGAAAAAAAAAAAAAAAAGAATATCTCATCCATCTCCTAAAACTACCTCTTTGGTTGTTACCTAATTAGAGTATCTGGGCTATGTAGAATCAACACATGTGTGTTACAAACAGAAATAGGAAACAAAGATAATCACCATCAAATTGTCAAAAGATCATGGTTGAAGTCTTGAACCCAGCTTTAGCTCCATAGCCTTGGGCAAGAGACTTAACTTCTCTAAACTTTAATTTATTCCTCTGTAAAATAGGGGCAATCCTGTCAAGTTCACCAAAATGAACAATCATGTCAAGTTACCGGAATATCAGGTTCACCTATATCATACCCATGGGATGATATAGGAAAGAAATTTCTCTGCAAATGTTTGTCATTATGGAGGTTTTTTTTTTTTTTTTTTTGCGGCACGCGGGCCTCTCACTGTTCTGGCCTCTCCCGTTGCGGAGCACAGGCTCTGGACGTGCAGGCTCAGCGGCCATGGCTCACGGGCCCAGCCGCTCCGCGGCATGTGGGATTCTCCCGGACTGGGGCACGAACCGGTGTCCCCTGCATCGGCAGGCGGACTCTCAACCACTGCGCCACCAGGGAATCCCCAATGGAGGTTATTATTATACAACTATTTTAAAAGGAATCTACCCTGAATAGTTTTTGATATCCTAGACTTATCATAGTAGCCCTTGATGTTATAATCCCATAGAACCCTGTAAAAGGAAACATGTCCAATGCATGTTACCTGATTTCTGTTTGTGGTCTTATAGACCAGTGGGCTTACAATCCTGTCTCATATCCAAGCTCTGGAAATGGCCTCAGTGAGAAGCAGGATGTCTTCCTTTTGGGAAGGGAAGATAACAGATCTTGGATCATTGAATCTCCCCCTCTTTATTTAGTGCTTCCAAACTTTTAATATACCCTGTTGTGGTTCCTTCACCTGTCAGTCCTGGCTAACCTAGAAGGCTAAGGATTTTACTCATGGAGGACAGATGAGGCTCATAGGAGTTCAGTTATATGTCCCAACATGGCCCCCCCAAATAGCACCAGGGTGGTATGAAGACAGTGGCACACCAGTGATGGGAAGCCCATTTCTCAGACCCTGCTCTTACCAATGGAGCCTGCCAAGTGCAAACAATGATCAGCCATGACTTTGCTTCTTCTTGGAAGCACTTGTCTTAAATTAAAACAGTCCTGAGCCAAACTGAAGACATTGGTTCTAGTTCCAGCTCTGTCAGTATCTCCGTGTGTAGCCTTTGGCGAGTCACTTTCACTCTTTGGGCCTTCAAGTCACTTACTGAAGTTTGGGATGGTACATTGCATTTCTTCCCTGTACCTTGAAAATAATCCTAAAGCACTTTTTGCCCTCCCACTCCTCCCAGCTTTGAGTGTGTTATATGGCTGAGCTGGATTGCCAAAGCTGGAGTCTGATTCCCCAAGCAAAGCTGATGTGAGTTTGTGACTCTTGTTCATGGTAATGGGGGAGCATAAAGAAATTTATGTTGGTACACAGACTAGATCTGCATGTTAACTGGCTTTCAGAGACAGTGTATATGGTAAATTATTGCTCAGCCAGTCTAGGTTTCCATTTCACTCTCACCAGAGCAAGACCTGGGACACTTAGAAGGCCATGTAGAGAGTTTAGTGGATTAGTACTCTAGGGAAGCAGTATAAAAAGGGCATGGAGGCCAGACTTTGGAGTCAGATAAAACTGAATTGATCTTTGTTCTTACTACCTGTATGACCTTGGGAATATAGTTTAAACTCTCTCTCAGTTTCCCATGTAGAGTGTTGTGACAATTAATCAATGGTGGATGTGACTTAGGGCACTACTTATTAAATTAAAGCATAAGTATAGCTTAAAAATGAAATGTAGCTTCTGATAGTAATTTCCTTCCAGAGTACAGTATAGAAAGGGGGAAAAAGAATAACTTTACAGTGAAGAAACCTGACGGATACTACATCAGCAACATGATCAAGGTCAACATCAAAATCGATAAATCATGTTGATAGTATGTATCCTTGATACGATGTGATAATATGATGTGGCACTTTACACCTGTGACATCCTCCTCTTAAAAACCCATGAGCCCAGTCTAATCATGAGAAAAACGTTAAATTCCAATATGGAGGCATTCTGCAAAACACCTGACAGGTGCTCCTGAAAACCATCAAGGTCCTCAAAACCATCAAGGTCATCAAAAACAAAGAGAGCCTAGAACTGTCACAGTCAAGATGAGCCTAAGGAAGGGTAGGGGAATGAGTGAAAGGAGGGGGCAGATTAAGAGGGTAAAAACTTCCAGCTACAAAATAAATGAGTCGCAGGGATAAAATGTACAGAGTGGGGAATATAGACAATAATATTGTAATAACTTTGTGTGGCGACAGATAGTAACTAGACTTATTGTGGTGACCATTTTGTAATGTACAGAAGTATAGAATCACTATGTTGTACACCAGGAACTAACATAGTGTTGTAGGTCAATTATACTTCAATAAAAAAATAGGGACATGTAATCACAGTATACTAATAGGTTCTGCAGTGAACAATATTTACATTGATATAATGAAGCAAACACTGGTTATTGATACAATTAAAAGCATGATAAAATTTTGGGGAGAGGATGAAAGAAGAGAGGTAGAGGTATTAAATCTTTTATATTTTATAACATTTATAAATTTTTAAATTGCTTTTTCCTTTTTTTATCATATCTATATGAGATGATAGATGTTAACTAAACCCATTGTGGTAATCATTTCACAATATATGTAAATCAAACCTTAATTCTGTACATCTTAAACTTATACAGTGATATATGTCACTTATTCCTCAGTAAAACTGTAAAAAAAAATGTTTTAAAATGTCAAGTTGAAACTAAATCATTTAAAAGAAAAAAAAAAAAAAGAGGAGCCTAAGGAGACATGATGACTAAATGTAATGTGTCCTGGATGGGGTCTTGGAACAATAACAACAGAAAAAATCAGGTAAAAAACAAGGAAATCTGAACAAAACATGGACTTTAGTTAATAAAAATATGTCGGAATTGATTCATTAATTGTAGCAAAAGTACCATACTGTTAATAAGAGGGAAAACTGGTGCAGCGTATATGGAAACTATGTAATATCTTAATTTTTCTGTAAATCTGAAAAATAAAATATATTTTAAAAACTGGATTATAATAGCCCTCTTCTGCGGATGCATTGATTTAACACACTTGTGTGACGTGTATGTTCAGTGCTGGGCCTTGTGCTGGGTGCTGGGTTACAGATATGAACAAGGCAAGGTCTTGGCCTCCCAAAGAGCATGAAGCCTGTGGGAAGTCAGTTAAGTACTCAGACATCCTGTTCCCTCTTTTACATGTTACAGCAGAGACGGGAACCCTGGCCACGTGGAAGGAACTAGGCCGTGCCTCCACTGGAACACTCTGTACTTCGCCTTGGAGAACTAGTTGGAGTACAGCAGGGAGAGAAGGGGCTGGCAGCCTTTTGGGCCACGGGAGCTGTGTGTGTGAAAGAACTGAGAAGTGGGAAGGCAGTGGGGAGAGGAGTGTGGTGGGAGTGGAGTATTGGGAGAGACACGAGGCCAGGAAACTCAGATCTTATTTCATAAGTTTTTTTGAGCACGTACTATATACCTAGTGTTGTGCTAGGAGCTGCGGAAATGTGAGAAGGACAGGTGTGGGCGTGGTCCCTGCCCTCAAGAAGTGGGAATAAGGACAAAACTCAAGTCATCCCAGATGATGGTATACTTAAAAATGTATCATTGACATGAAAGTATCAAAATGGACTGAATAGTGAATACGTGTCGTGTGTGTATGCAGAGGGTGGCGGGGAGCTGCTTAAATTAGATGCTGTATTATGTCCTAGGGCTGCTGTAACAAAATAGCACAGAGTTGGTGGCTTCAAAACAACAGAAATTTATTCTCTCACAGTTGTGGAGGCCAGACGCCTGAAATCCAGGCATCAGCAGAGCTGTGCTCCCTCTGAAGGCTCTAGGGGAGACTCCCTCCCTTGCCTTGTCCAGCTGGTGGCTGTCAGCATTGCTTGGCTTGGGCTGCCCACTCCAATCCCTGCATCCACCTGCCCATCACCCTCATCTTCCTGTGTGTCTCTATGCTTTTGCTCTTCTTATAAGGCCACTGTCATTGGATTTAAGATTCACCCTAAATCCAGGATGATCTCATCTCAAGAGGTTGAACTTGATTATACCTGCAAAGACCCTTTTTTCCAAATAAGGTCACCTTCACAGTTTCCAGGTGTTGGGACATGAACATATCTTTTTTGGGGGGTGGGGGGGGGTCATTATTCAACCCATTTATGTGGCCAAGGAAGAACTTTCTGAGATGGGGACGTTTATGTGGAAAAGTCTGACTTGCAAAGAACAGGGAAGAGTGTTCTAGGTCACGAGAACAACACGCCCAGAAACCTTGAAGCAGGAAAGAGCTGTGGGCATCTGAGGAGCTGAAAGGACACAGGTGGAGCTGGAAAACGGTAGGAAAGGGGGAGGGGAGCCAAGAGTACGATGGAGGGCCTGGTAGGAGGGTCCTGGATCACAGATGGTCCCCCGCTGGAAAGGATCTCAGAATGACTTGGGCTGGCCTCCAATCTCATTCGCAGCCCAGAGCTCTTCTTTTCACCTACCCACTGCTCTGGAAGGCTTAGCTCAGCGCATTATAATAGCTCCTGGGCCTTGGTCAGGTGACATTCTACACTGCAGGAAGAAGCCCTTTGTTGGCGTCCATTTCAATGTCATTCAGCCAGAGTGGCGGCAGCTTTACAGTACCACAGCGCGCCTGGATCTCACTGCCAACTTCCAGTTTCGATGCGACAAGCCCCATCAGGCCCCACTGTGATCTGCTAACTTCTTTGAATCAGCCCTACCCAGTTTTGTTTCAAGCCACTCAGGCATCTGTTCTGTTGGGGCCTGAACTCTGGCCTGCAGTCTGGGAGCTGAGGTTGATTCCCATCTCAGACTCTCACGCAGCCTTGGGAAAGTCAGTTAGCCGCTCACAGCTCAGTTTCTTCTTTTTTCTTTTTTTTTTTTTTTTTTTTGCGGTACGCGGGCCTCTCGCTGTTGTGGCCTCTCCCGTTGCGGAGCACAGGCTCCGGACGCGCAGGCTCAGCGGCCATGGCTCACGGGCCCAGCCGCTCCGCGGCATGTGGGATCCTCCCGGACCGGGGCACGAACCCGCGTCCCCTGCATCAGCAGGCGGACTCTCAACCGCTGTGCCACCAGGGAAGCCCCACAGCTCAGCTTCTTCATCTGTAAAATGAAAATGAAAAACCCAGTTTCACAGCAAGATCGTGAGGCTCAAATAAAATGAGGTGTTTGAAACGTTTTGTGAATTCACGCGTTTCACGTGCCCAAGGAGATGTGAGCCATAGCGTCAAAGCCCTGGAGTCTCTCATCATCTTCTCGGAGTCGGGGGACGCTCAGGACCCACCTCATCCCATCATATACCCGTATACTCTGCACTGATGGCTGCATGTCACTCCCCGAGGGGTTAACGTACATCATGTCCCATCGAGAGAGCGTCATGGAGCAAGCTCCCCAGATGGAGAAGCAAAACTCCAATTCACGTCCCTGTAAAAAGCAGCCTGCCTTTGAAACTTGACCTTGTTGAAAACCTACAGAACTGAACGTAGAGGAAAAGGAGAAGGGAATCTAAAAAACAGTGAATTAAGCAGCATTTTGTCCAACCCAGTTTGGTTTTAAAGGACATTCATCAAGACCAACATACCTGCCCAGGCCACTCCTGGGAGCCCTGTGAGTGGCCACGTGGACTTGACCTCCTGGTTGTCTGCAGTCCACTCGTTTGCAAAATGGTTTCAAAGAAGGTAACAGTTTGTGGTAATGGGAACCATATGGGCTGGTGGCTGCTGTGAGTAAAAATAGCCGGCATGGCCCGTGTGGCCAGACACAACGTCAGACTAAGAGCAGGAAGACAAAAGCTGTGTGAAGGAAGGCAAAAAGTTGTTTCGGAAGGCTAGAGACAGGAGCCCGCCTGACGGGGGAGGACGTTCAGGGACTGGGACATGAAGCCAAGGGACTCGTCAAATGCAGAGACATTTGCATGAAACACCAGCCCTCCCCAGCCTGGTTGTCCACACTCTCATGCCCCAGTTGAGAGGGGACAGAGAATGTTCTGTCTGGGAACAGAGCCAAGGCTCAGCATGCGGACAGATCTCTGTAGGATGTGTACTGGGGCACGAATCCTCTCTTACCCAACCATCCCGATAGATGCCAGAGCCTGAAGGAACCACGCAAGGAGGTAAGGCCAGAAATTTAAAAAAAAAAAAAAAAAGCATAAATTTTAGGATCTTTTTCACATGTATCCTGCTTTGTAGTGTAATAGAAAGAATATGGATTTGAAAATTGTGGGCCCGATTTAATCTGATCATAAACACACCCATTGTATAAACATAAGCAAATTATTTAATCTCTCAGAGCTTCAATTAAATAGTCTGTAAAACGGAGATAATGTAACCAATGATTGTTTTCAAGACTACATGTGCTGATGCTCCTTATTTTTAGTAGCATGCCCTGTTCATTCATTCATTCAACAAATATTTATTAAGTACCTGCTAGCGGCTAGACATGTACAGAGGAATAAGGAATAAATCAGTGAATAAAACAATAAAAACTACCTGCTATCACAGAGTTTACATTCTAGCATGTTGCAAGGAAAAAAGTGCTATGCATACAAACAAACTGGGGAAAGTGATCGGGAGGGCAGAGATCGAGGAGCAGGTTTTTTTTTTGCGGTACGCGGTCCTCTCACTGTTGTGGCCTCTCCCGTTGCGGAGCACAGGCTCCAGACGCGCAGGCTCAGCGGCCATGGCTCACGGGCCCGGCCGCTCCGCGGCATGTGGGATCTTCCCGGACCGGGGCACGAACCCGTGTCCCCTGCATCGGCAGGCGGACTCTCAACCACTGCGCCACCAGGGAAACCCAAGGAGCAGTTTTAATGGGACGGTCAGGGAAGGCCTTGCTGAGAAGGTGACATTTGAACCAAGATTGAAGGAGACAAGAGAGTGAGACATGGAGCTATTTGGGAGGTTAGTACCGAAAGCACAAGAAGCCATTGGAGTGAAAGTCTGGGGTGCTCTGCGGCAGCAGAGACTAGTGTGGCTAGAGTGAAAGCAGCCGGAAGTCAGAGAGGTATGGGGGCCTGGCTATACTGGTCCAGGGGGTCAGGGTAAGAAAGAACTTGGCTTGACTCTGTTGCAGTGGAATGTCCTAGAAAGGTTTTCAGTAGAGGAATGACAGGATCAGATTTTTTTTTTTAATAGGATGACACTGGCTGCTGTTTTGAGAAGAGTTTCTCTATGAGAAAGTACAGAAGCAGGGAGACTAGTCAGGAGGCTGTTTCAGGAATCCAGGTGAGAGCCAATGATTTCTTAGATTAAGATGATGACATTGGAGGTGGTGAGAGTGGTGAGTTCCTCCAGGATTTGCTGCTAGTTTGAATGTGGGGTTGAGAGAGAGCAGTCAAGAAAGGTTGCGAGGCTTTGAGCCTAAGCAACTGGAAGAAGCTGCAGTTCACAGAGACGGAGATGATTGTAGGTGGAGCAGGATGGGGAGGGCAGACCGGGTGTTCAGTGCTGCACATGTTAAGTTTGAGATGCTTGTTAGACATTCAAGTGGAAGCACAGAGTATCCAGGTAGATGAGAATCATAAACATATAGGTGATACTAAAGACCATGAAACACTAGATCATCGTGGGAGTGAGTGAAGATAGAGAAGAAAAGGCAGTGATGTTTCCCCATTGGGCATCAAAGAGTTACAGAGATTAAGTAGTCTTCTACACAGCATCATCTTCCAAATGCGTGAGCTACAAGAGCAAATATACAGCGTACCTACGTGGGCGTGAAACCTTCTACGATAGATAGTGCTATTATTACTTCATATATAAGAAAAGTAAGAACCCAGAGAAGTAAATTGATTTGCTCAATGTCAAATAGTTAATGAAAAACAGAACAGGAATTCAAACCCAGGTGTCCTGACCCCAGTCCTAATGCTGTTTCCACTCCAGCCATCTGCCTAGTGCTGTGCTTACTTCTAAGGTAGACATGCATCCTTTGTCCTCAATATATTTGTCATGCTTCTCCAAGTTTGAAATCAAAACCAGGTCATTCTAACAGTTAAGTATTCTTATTTTCCAAGCTAGAGGTCTTGCCAGCCTTAGAAAATAAAAACATTATGAGAAACTGCCTTTGGCAAAGACCGAAAAAAAAAAAAAAAGGAACAAGAGGAAGAGAGAGAATGACAAAAAATCTTGCCTTCCATTTTCCCATAGGTACTCAGTGTCTCCTGGACTCTAAATCATCTTCTCTATCTCTGAAGGAGGTAGATATAAGGCAGATACAATCTCCCCTGTCTTCTCTATCAGGCACGAGGGAGGGATAGAAAAATAAAGTGATCTATGTGGGGTCACCGAGCAATTCGTGAATATGACTTGGAAGAGGTCCTAGTTATTTTGCACCACTCCTTTTCCCTATAGCCTATCTAACACTACTTTATACCACGTATGCAGAAACTGGTGAAAATAAAATAATATCTGGTAATTTGTGAAGCACTTTTTATCCACTATTGATGCCACTGTTTGAGGTAGCTACTGTGTATGTATGTTAACATCCATCTTAAAGATGAATAAACATGGCTTGGAGAGATTAAATAATTAAAACAAACGCTGTAATTTTATAAAACATGATTATTACTAGAAAACAAATATAAATTTATATGAAAAAGTGCACTAACTTGGCATCCACGGGACCTACAACGAGCGAATCCAGTTCTGTTTTGCATCACCAATTTCTGCAGTGTGATCCAGAGTCTTATCTGCATCTACCTTTTCCCTTTCCTATTTGGCTAACTTCACACCTTTCTGAGAAGCACTCAATGTTGTTCCTCTCAAAGGAATGGCCTGGGTCTTCTTCATCCTAGTATCCCCAGTGCCTTTTCGGTTTCCTGTCACTGTGCAGGGAATAGCAAATATTGGCTGAGCTGCACTGAGCTGAAGTTGGTGAACTGAAGAAGACGAGAAATAAGGTTGGGGTTAAGACCACAGCGAGCCCTGAATGCCAAGCTAAGCTATGTGCACATCCATCTATTATTTGCAAGTAGCCAGGGCCACTGCCTTGTCTAGCCCCCAGGTTCTGCAGCTCCATGCTGGACTGTCTTATGAAAAGAAGGAGCTCGCCGAGTCAGTAAAATGGGAGTGGTCATGTCTTCCTCACTAATATCAGAAAAACCCATGCCAACAGTTTTCAGATTTGAAAACTTGACTTTATTTTTTCTTCCCACTCACACCTCAGGTCTCGTCATGACTTCAGCCAAAGAAAACCAATTCAGACAGGGCCATTTCAGGCTTGTTCTGAGTCTAAAGTAGGGAGACAGCAAGTAGGAAGTGACATCTGATGTTCTGAGGTTTCCTGATCAAATTTAAGACCCAGTAATTTAGTGTGGATTATTTGAGTCAGATGAACTAGGGAGAAGCATTAAATTCCATTCAACTCATCTCATATTTATTAGCTGTGCTAGAACCAGAAGGATGAGAGAAAGACATCAGCTCCTGCTCTGATGCAGCCATCTGTCTGTCTAAAGGGAAAGGAAGTAAGAGAAATACACAGATAAGTGCACAATAAGGCAGAACATGATTCTAAGAAGTGGTGGTAACGTGCTATATGGTCTTACAGATTTTGGCGGGAGGAGATATATATATATTTCTCTAGACTTCCAAAGAAGTTCCCAGCACAGAGTTTAAGGATACAAGGGAGAGGAAGAGGAATAAGGTTCTAATGACAAGTTGGAGTACGATCACAAAGAGCCTTGAATGCTGAGCTAAATTGCATGTATTTCCATCTGTAGTTAACAGGCAGCCGGGTCACTGCCACATCTAGACATCAAATTATTCCAACCCTTGTTTCATGTTCCAAGTGTGATGCCAAGAGCTCTGGAGTCAGCGATTGTCCTTTTATATCTCCCATATTGTACGCAGCCTATTGCTAGACACAGAGTTCAACGTTAGACTCTGGAGAACTGAGACTCCCTCTGGAGAGTTACCTCCTTACTTTAGAAATAAAATTCATAAATTCTTCCTAAATCTGTTTTCAGGCATTTTTTTGTATTTCATAGACCAGGGACATTTTTAAAAGAGGGGAACAATCATAACGTTATTAACTTCTTACTCTTCTAAGTAATACAATTAAAAATAATAAAAAAACAAAAATAACAGTGTCCATCAATTTTCATAAACATTTCAAAAAAGGATGAGAGGGCTTCCCTGGTGGCGCAGTGGTTGAGAGTCCGCCTGCCGATGCAGGGGACACGAGTTCGTGCCCCGGTCCGGGAAGATCCCACATGCCGCGGAGCGGCTGGGCCCGTGAGCCATGGCCGCTGAGCCTGCGCATCCAGAGCCTGTGCTCCGCAACGGGAGAGGCCACAGCAGTGAGAGGCCCGCGTACCACAAAAAAAAAAAAAAGGATGAGAACTTTAACATTCACTCCCCTCAAAAAAAGAAAGATGTAATCTCATAAAAAAACATCTCTTCCAGGAAAAGACAGTTAACACTCTAACACTGTCGTTTTAAAGGAAGTTTCTGTAATCTTAAAATAAAAATAGAATATAAAATTATACTTTATTATTTATGCTGTAGACAGTATTTTTCTTGGTAGAAGTTGTCAATCAGGATAGTATAGATATGCAATATTGTTACAATACGAAGTGAACTTGAGTCTCCAAGTAGTTTTGTAATTTCATTATTAATACTGTCATCAAAAACAAAATTTTGAAGAGATTTATTGATGGAAATGGAAAGTATACACTCTCACTACCTCACTCAATTCACAGTATCCTGGGCACACTCAGAGAAGTGGGTGAGCAGCTCAACTTCACCAAACCCCCAGCTTCTTCCTCCTTCTTCCCTCAGACAAGGGAAAAACACTCATCAAGGTAGCCCAAGGGTCTGGCTGGTGAACGTGGCAGGAAAAGACCTACCAGTGTTTTTTTCTGCATGGCTCCCTATGGCAAGGATCACTCTATCTCCCTGGTAGCCCACCATGGAGCAGTTGGGAATTTGTCTGAGTGGGATGTCATGGACTTGACTTCAACGTGGGCCAGTACCTTTCCACGCACGTTCATTTATGAACCACTAATTTGGTCTAATCCTCTCATGTCTCAGATGAGGAAACAGACCCAGAGGCCTGAAGATCAACCTTCCCTGAAACAAAGTAGATTAAGGACACCCCAGCCCAGAATTATGGAAATCAGCCCCATGTGTCCCTGGCTGACAGTATAGTTTTTAACTTTTGACCCTAATTCAGATACTTTCTTGTACCTGAGGTCCCATGCCCATGGTGGGACACCATTTTGGTAAGTGAATTACCATCTCCCTCTCTCTCATCTGTTTAATGCCCCAGTGATTTGGGGTCTGAGTTCTTCCTCAGTCTTGAAATTTATCACACACACACACATACACACACATATAAAGGAAAGGCATAATTACAGAAAAAATCATCCTTTCCTGAAACCCACCCGAAGACTGAAGATCTGACCCTAAACCCAACTCCAAGGGACCTGGGATCCCACTGACTATTAATAGATGTCTCTGGATTTGCCTGGATCCTAACAGTAAGCATCATTTTTCAATAGTAATTTCAAGCTAAGCTCTGTGTCCAACATTCTACACACACACTCTCATTCACTGCTCACAAAACCCTACGAAAAACCCTACGAGGTTGAATGAGTGGGCCCATTTTATGAGGACACGGAAGTCTAGCCAGCCTTCATGACTGAGTAACACAACTGGTAAGTGGGAGAATGCAAGGGCAAGGCCTTCCGCCAGGTCCCAGCACTTCCTAGGCTAATATTCTGTGTTGTCCAGGACCTGGAATAGGGTAAGCTCACAGGGAGTGTTGTCCAGATGAAGCAATGCATAAGTAACTTCCTCTTCCACCTGAAGATGCGTCCCCCACCACCAGGCCACCTCCCGAGGGATTCATAAAATGTCCCATTAAGTCATCTCTGAGGTAATTTATAAAATGTCCTATTAACTGTGAGCCCCAACTATAATTATAATCTTCACACAGACCATGGATGTGCTAGTTTGTTACACTTTTAACTTAAATACTTGGTAAGTTAGATTGAGGCCTGAGGAAGTCCCTGGATCTCTCCCTCACAGCTGGGGGCCAGGCTGGGCTCCCCTCTCCTATTCTAGCACAGTTGACTGTTTGAAGGGAAATGCTGGCCCTCGCATGGACCCCTGCTGCACTTCATCTCACTGGATTTGGCTCATCGTTCCAGCCAACTGAGATCATTTAGAAGTTTGATTTTTGTCATCAATCATTTCTTCTATCCCTCCCAGCTGTGTGTCAGCCACAGATGTGATAAGCGGACTTTATATGTCTTTGTCCAAATCACTGGAACCAAATATTAAACAGGGCTAAGGACAGTTCTCTGGGGCATAACTCTGCCCTGACCCCAGGGCATTTGCATGGGCCTGTACTCCTGCATTTGTCCCATGTTATTATCAATTTTTTAATGCCATGTATAAGCGCTTCAAGAGCCAAGCCTTGGCATTATAGTGCTTTTAATCCTCATTGGGCACAATGCTGATTGCTAAAGAAAAACTCCTGCACCAACAAGGGCACTAGACAGAGCCATTGATTTGGTGTCAGAAGACTCAGATTCGAGTCACAGGTAACCCCCTTCCAATGGCTGTGTCTAGCTGTTTATCCTCCCGGGGTCTCAGTTTCTCTATCTGTAAAACAGAGGAAGATAAGATATCTGTAAGATAATTGTCCCTGCAGACTACCTCATTCAACTGTGGAGCTCCATAAAGTAATGCCTGGTTTTGCTTTTCACTCACTGCTAGTCATGCTTTTACACACACACGTCTTCAAACTGAAATTCATTTCCCCTCTCTTTCCTATCAATACCATCCTTACCCTGCTCTCCTCCTGCTACTTCTCTGGGAATCCTTCATGCCCCCTAAATAAGCATCACGTCCTCCTCTGAGCTCCCACAGCGCTCTGCAGGTCTTTGCTGGGACACTTAACTCCATGTGTCCCCAGCGGTCTGGTTACTTGCCCATGTTCCCCTCCAGACAATGGTCTTGGAGGTCAAGAGCTACCTCTCAAGTATCTGTCCCTGGCACCAGCATAAGGACCTGGGACTCAGAGGACACTAAATGACAGATCTATGGAACAAACGTGGATGATTGCAAGCTGCAGAGTCAGCCCCTTTCTTGACTTAGTGTTGGCCATAGGGAAGGGTGTGGCTACATGGGTCTGTACTTGGGCCACTGGCAGGTGTCACCATGACCACAGCAGTACCGGGGCTGGATGTCCTTGGTTTATCCTTGGGGAGAAACAAAGGGGGGTCTAAGGGACAAAGCCAGCCCCAAAGCTCTGTGAGAACAGGTATCATGTCTGTTTTGTTTATCACTGTTGCAGGGTGGGTTCCCCAGCAAGGAGACTCTGAGAGGGAAGTTTGCATCCAAGAAGTTTACTGGGGAGGCCATTGGGATGGGAGAGTAGGGGAGACAGGCTGGGGCAGACAGAAGTTGAACTGCAATGCAGTGGCCACAAAGGACTCAGCTGGCCCTGTGGAGAACTCTGGAGCTGGGGATGGACCCTCAGAGTTCTCCCAGATTGAGACAAGTGGGTTGGACCTCAATGGACACCCTCCCATTGACCTGTCTTGGTTGAAGGCTGCCTTGAGGAAGGAGGTGAAACCTTGGGCTCGGTGGTTCTCTTCAGCTGAGGACATTCCCAAAGAGAGAGTCAGTTGAGAGCTGCCAACACTTGGAACTGCTGGAAACATGAACACCTCGATGCTGGAACAGGAGTGTCTGTTAACATCGCTGTGCCCAGTAGCATCTCGCTTGCTGAAGACCTTCAGTGAACACTTGTTGAGTGAATGAAGGAATCTATGACCAATCACAAATGGAATCCTGTAGGTTCTCTGTGGACTAAGGTCCATTTAGTCCATGCACCTTTGGATGTGCCACCTCTGGCCAAGGCTGTGCAGGTGCTTGGCTCAGGAATGAGTAAGACATGTTCCCTTCTTTCGAGAAGGGAGGCAGACGTGTAAGCAGACAGTCCTATCCCCAGGGGAGGACTATAGGTGGAGAAAGCTCAGAGGGCTGTGGTAGCAAAGAAAAGATGAACAGCTTCTTGAATAAGTTGACATTGAAACTGAGGTCTGAAGGACAAGAAACAGGCAAGTTCTAGGCAAACGTGAAGTGTAGACAAACGATGCAATGCTGGTGTGAGAGACCATGGCATGGACCCTGTGGTAGAGGCAGTCCGGGCCAGGTTCTCAGGGCCTGGCGTGCCAGACTACAGAGCCCGGACCAGATCCTAAAAGCAGTGAGGGAACAAGGACGGGTTTTCGAGAGAGGGCTGATAGCCCAAGTTTTCCTTCCTGAAAGAACATGGGCTTCTGTTCCTCATGTCATTTTCCGTCTCAGCTTCAATGGGAACCACAACCTGAGCGCACACCATACCTGTGGCCTCCACGCAGAGCACGGCATGAGCTGACCCTGATACTGGGTCCTGCGACAGGTTGAGGGAGCTGCTGACCCTCAGGAGGAAGGGCGTGTTCTGGCCTTGACATGCAGGCCAGGACTTCTGAGGGTGTGACCCCAATGAAAGGAAGCCCCGTCAACGTGGAAAAGTCAGGGCGACCCTTCCCATGCTAAGAGGCAGTATCAGACAGTGGGAAGAGCACTGCCGGAGGAGTCCATTCTCAGACGCTTACTGAATCCGTGGTACAGGCAAGTCAGTAACCCTTATCCATGAAATGAGAAAAAGAATTCAACCACACACCTGATAAGTATGCTCAGATTAACCCAATAATGAGATGTCATTTTATGTGTATCAGACTGACAAAGATTTTTTAAAAGAATGATTAGCGCTGACGAAGGTGGATAACATAGGCTGGCCAATTCACTGTAGGTAAGTGTAGTGAATTAGAATAAACAATTCCAGGGAGCAATTTGATAACTAACATCGTCTTTGAAATGCACATAACTTTTGACCCAGACATTCCACTTTTAGGAATTTATTCTAAGGAAATAATTAGAAATAAAAGGGGGAAATGTACGTTAGAGGGTATTCAGCAAAACATATTCATGAGAGCAAAAATTCCCATCCATGGAAATAACCTAAATGTCCATCAACACCTATCAGCTGATAGTTGTATTAATAAATTCCAGCACACCTGTGTGTTAGAAAACTGTGCAGCAATGAAAAATTAGGCATGCGAATTTGATTTACCAACATAGAAAAACGTTTGTAATTTACTGCTAAGAAAAGAAAAAAATTTTTATTTATATTTTAATTCCAATTTTGTAACCACAACAAAATCTAAAAAGAAATCTCTTGTTGTTGTTATTGTTATAAAGTTGGAATTGAAATATATATTTTTTTCACTTAACATTGTATTATAAGCAACTGGTTTACCAACATGTTAACTAATTATCAATCTGGGTACTAGGACAATTCTAATTTTCTTCTTTTTTTAAGTAGTTTAGGTATTCTGTGATTATTATTTCTATAATTTTTTTATAATCAGAAAAACAGAAACATAATTTTAAATACTAATAATGTGTGCTTCTCAGGACTCCTGTAATACAAATAAGATAGTGCACATGAAGGAGTCCTGTAAACAGTAAACGCTGTGTGGATGTGAGGATCTATTCCTTTCCGAAACTCTGCATTTCTCTTTACCAGAGCATCTCAGAGTAAGGGGAGTAGCCATCCTGAGGTCCTGGTACCCTGGCAAGGTCTTTGGTAGGCAATAAGTGACTTCTCTGCAGGATAACATCACAGCAATCTATGAAGGATGCCTCTTAGCTATCTCCCCAATCCTTCCTGTCTCTACAATCCCATTGTTCTGTCCTGGTTCAGACCCTCATCACCTCCTGCTTACACCACCACATCAGCCCCATTTCTGGTCTTTTTGTCTCCTGAATCCCCATCTCCTTCACCTACCATGCTGTCGCCATGGCAATTGTTCCACAGAGCACTTCTGACCATGTCTCTCCCATGCTGTTGCCACAGGGGACAGTCTGAGCTTCTTGGTGTGGTGTATGAGGCCGTTTGTAATCTCGCCTCCATATAATTCCCCAGGGACTTCTACTTCTCTACCAGGTCCAAAAACAAGCTTGGTCCTCACAAACTGTATTATGTTAATTCCCCAAACATTCCATTGTTTTTTTTTTTTTTTTTTTTTTTTTTTTTTTTGGTGGTATGCGGGCCTCTCACTGCTGTGGCCTCTCCCGTTGCGGAGCACAGGCTCCGGACGCACAGGCCCAGCGGCCATGGCCCACGGGCCCAGCCGCTCCGCGGCATGTGGGATCCTCCCAGACCGGGGCACGAACCCATGTCCCCTGCATCGGCAGGCGGACTCCCAACCACTTGCGCCACCAGGGAAGCCCTCCATTGTTTTTTAATGCCTCCATCTCTCTGGAATGTTCTTTTCCCCCTTGTTCATCCTGCAAACTCCTGCTCAGCCTTTCTAGGCTATCTCTGTGAAGTTGCTTTCTCTCCACTTCCCATCCTATGTCCAAAGATGTGTATTGTGACACAGGAAGTATATCTAATATAGATAATTCTTTACATGTCTGTCTTCTCCATGGGACTACAAGCTCCTCAGAAGGCATCTTGTTCACCTTTGAAACATTGCCACCTAGCATGTGCCCAATGCAGTCCGGGTATTTGTTAACATGATCTTGAATGAATTTTGTCAGGATTGCACCCCATGGTAAAAAGCAAATCATACCTACATGTTCCCTGGCTGCTCTGTAATGCTGACTTCACCAAGTCCCCAGCCACCCACGCGATCTCTCACAGTTGTCATCTGGAGGGCAGGGAAGCTTTAGGGGAAAAGCAGAGCCCCTCAATTACCAGTTCTGACAATCCTCATTTTAGTTCAGGTCTCCCCATGAAAACAGACAGTCAACATGTGATCGGAGAAGAAATAGAAGTATGTTTCTATTAAAACCATGTTCCTTAGGTTGTCACTCTGAATTTATATCCCTCTGGCCCTTGCCAAGTTGACTCTTGGCTATACTCTGTCCTGAAATGAGAGCATTCTTCTTATAGCCCCAGGAGATGCCTACAATGCCTGAAGATTGAAAACAGACCTTGCAACATGGATTTGGGAATTTGTAGAGTCCAAAGCACCACTATCCTATATAACCTGCTCCAGATAACCTAGCTTCCCTTCGCACCTCTGATTAGAGCTACGTTGGGTGAAAGAGTTCACTGCCTGAGTGGTGCTTCTGTTACCCAAGAGGATGGGCAAGGAATCTAGTTAGAGTGGAGAGAGTAATCAGCTCTGGGTACAGGAAAATCCCACCCATGGACTGTGGGTTTTGGCTTTTAGGCAAAAACAATCATGGTGTATATGCACATCGAAGTGTTTAAATCAATAAAAGCAAGCAATTATTGGGTACCAACTATTTCCACACCCCTTCTGGGTCTGGTGAGGGATGAAGTGTTGAGCAAGAGGGTAATTGCCTTTAAACTGCTGATTTCTACTGGAGAGTAAAGGTTTGGCTCTAAATATCCATGACTTACAGTAGAATAGGATAAAAATAGAATGGAATAGAATGGAATAGAATAGAATAGAAAGTGCTATGTGTGTACCGACAGGTAATGTAGAATGATGGAGAGAGCACAGGTTTAGCAGGCAATCAGATTCAGGCTCAAATGCAAGTTTAGCCAATTACCTTAGACAAAGTACCACACTTCAGAGAGCCTCAGTTTTTTCAACTATAAGATGGGCTTCAACAGCCACTTCACAGAAAAGGAGTTTAATGGAGATTAAATGAGATGGAGCACATGAGCTCTTGACCTATGGTAGCCCTAGCCTCTCTCCGTTTCACAGCCAGTAAGAGCTGAGACCCAGTGACCCCACGACTAACTGTAAGCAAGCACTTGTAGGTCCCGAGAGCGAGCGTCAGGAAGAGAGGCCAGAGGCTGCTGAGGTGAAAATCTTTGCCCCATTGTTTCAGTTTTCAGAAGAATGTCTTCCTGTTCGGTGACCTTGAGTCTGCACGTCTTTGGACTTAGCAAATGCTCTGTCAGATAAGTTCAATGTTTTCAGTTCATTTAGATTACAATTTCTGTCAGCCTGAGAAACTGAGCTGGGCTTACTCGGACCAGGAACTGGGGAGGCCTGCCACTGTGGTGGCTTCACTGTTGAGGTACCCAGCTCCTTGCCAGACCACAGAACACATGAGAAGAGGAAAATAAACAACAATCAGAGAAGATGTGGCCTTATCCACGTAGGGGCTGCTTCCCTGGCCTGTGGTCTCGAACGATGCAATCAAGCTCGGGGAGTCTCGCTTGGTTTACGATGTCTGATTGTTGGAATGCTAGACTTCTGACAGAGTGCGTGGGACACTGGGTTCACGTCTCTGAGCCTTGTTCATTTTATATACGAAGGAAAGAAAACATCAAAATCTATCTATAAATAGGGAGGATGACCCACTTTTCTACTTGTTGTTCTTCTTACCCAAAATCCAACTAAGTGGAAATACTATTTTCCTCATTATAGTCAGGCTTGGAGAATTTAAATGCAGCATAACCAATGAAAACACTGGATTAGTTAATAGAAGACTGGGCGTCACTGTTGCCTTAGCTACCCATGGTCTGGAGGACTTCGAAACCACTATTTAGATCTCTCATGATTCAATGTTTTTGTCTTTCAAATGGGCACAATAATATCTATTCCACTTGGTTGGTTTCTGAATTAACTAAGTTAGTATGCAAAGAATCTGACACATTAGTAAATGTGAGTTTGTTTCATAACACCTAACCCATGAGATATTGGGTAAATCTTTTAATCAGTGTTAGAACTTCTCTTTTGCAAAACTAAGCCCATCTACCTCACCCTTTCTGCCTCTCAGAGCTGATTTGAGAGGTTAAGGTGATGGTAGAATGAACGTGCTTTGTAACTGGAAAGGATTAGGCAAAATAGTCTATCAGGATGGCTCTTTCAACCATGTGGGAATCACTCAGAAGAGAGTGTGTTCTTTTAAAGGCCCACCTTTTCAGTCACCTCTTACATCTGAGGGACACTTTAGAATAGACCAGACTGATTGATCAATTATCAAAGAGCTAGAAAAAAGGTTCAGGCTCCAGTTGCTGTTGAAGTGAAACCACGTTGGCTATAGGGCCAGTGCCCAAACCCTTTGAATGCCATATAGCCTCAAAAAAATGAAGGCTGACTAAGCTTGACGCCAGCTACATGATTAACTGAACAAAACCTACACACTCTAAGCTGTGAGATCAAAGAGAACACTCTTTCCAACAAAGTAAACCCTCTTAGAGAATTGGGACATGATTCATCCTAACAAACTACTTAGAAGTCAGGTAAGCAGACTGTCCCTTGCCTGAGGAATTAGATGCAGGCCTGTCCCAGATAGGAAAGAGATAGGATCATCCTTAAGGACCTTCATATCCAGAAGCAAGATGTCCATAACCTGAGGCTGACCTCCTGAGAAAGTCTCCCCTGGATCTACAAAATGAGATCGTTGGGGCAGGGGTGCATGAAATTCAGCTGACATCACACATGAATTGTGTCCTCACATAGATTGGGTCCTCAGGAACGTAAATTTCCATGCTTGTGTCAGAAAATATCTTCACTATTTTTTTTAATTTAATTTTATTTATTTATTTATTTTATACAACAGGTTCTTATTAGTTATCTATTTTATACATATTAGTGTATACATTGTCAATCCCAATCTCCCAATTCATCCCACCACCACCCCACCACCCCAACCCCCACTTTCCCCTGTTGGTGTCCAAACGTTTGTTCTCTACATCTGTGTCTCTATTTCTGCCTTGTAAACCAGTTCATCTGTACCATTTTTCTAGATTCCACATATATGCATTAATATATGATATTTGTTTTTCTCTTTCTGATTTACTTCACTCTGTATGACAGTCTCTAGATCCATCCACATCTCTACAAATGACCCAATTTCATTCCTTATTATGGCTGAGTAATATTCCATTGTATATATGTACCACATCTTCTTTATCCATTCATCTGTCGATGGACATTTAGGTTGCTTCCACATCCTGGCTATTATAAATAGCGCTGCAATGAACATTGGGGTGCATGTGTCTTTTTTGAATTATGGTTTTCTCTGGGTGGATGCCCAGTAGTGAGATTGCTGGGTCATATGGTACTTCTATTTTTAGTTTTTTAAGGAACCTCCATTCTGTTCTCCATAGTGGCTATATCAATTTACATTCCCACCCACAGTGCAAGAGGGTTCCCTTTTCTCCACACCCTCTCCAGCATTTGTTGTTTGTAGATTTTCTGATGTTGCCCTTTCTGACTGGTGTGAGGTGACACCTCATTGTAGTTTTGATTTGCATTTCTCTAATAATTAGTGATGTTGAGCAGCTTTTCATGTGCCTCTTGGCCATCTGTATGTCTTCTTTGAAGAAATGTCTATTTAGGTCTTCTGCCCATTTTTGGATTGGGTTGCTTGTTTTTTTGATATCAAGCTGCATGAGCTGTTTATATATTTTGGAGATTAATCCTTTGTCCATTGATTAGTTAGCAAATATTTTCTCCCATTCTGTGGGTTGTCTTTTCATCTTGTTTATCATTTCCTTTGCTATGCAAAAGCTTTTAAGTTTCATTAGATCCCATTTGTTTATTTTTCTTTTTATTTCCATTACTCTATGAGGTGGATCAAAAAAGATCTTGCTATGATTTATGTCAAAGAGTGTTCTTCCTATGTTTTCCTCTAAGAGTGTTATAGTGTCCAGTCTTACATTTAAGTCTTTAATCCATTTGAGTTTATTTTTGTGTATGGTGTTAGGGAGTGTTCTAATTTCATTCTTTTACATGTAGCTCTCCAGTTTTCCCAGCATCACTTATTGAAGAGACTGTCTTTTCTCCATTGTATATCCTTGCCTCCTGTGTCATAGATTAGTTGACCATAGGTGCGTGGGTTTATCTCTGAGCTTTTTTTCCTGTTCCATTGATCTATATTTCTGTTTTTGTGCCAGTACCATATTGTCTTGATTACTGTAGCTCTGTAGTGTAGTCTGAAGTCAAGGAGGCTGATTCCTCCAGCTCCGTTTTTTTTTCCCTTAAGGTTGCTTTGGCTCTTCAGGGTCTTTTGCGTCTCCATACAAATTTTAAGATTTTTTGGTTCTAGTTTTGTAAAAACTACCATTGGTAATTTGATAGGGATTGCATTGAATCTGTAGATTGCTTTGGGTAGTATAGTCATTTTCACAATGTTGATTCTTCCAATCCAAGAACATGGTATATCTCTCCATCTGTTTGTGTCATCTTTGATTTCTTTCATCAGTGTCTTATAGTTTTCTGAGTACAAGTCTTTTACCTCCTTAGGTAGGTTTATTCCTAGGTATTTTATTCTTTTTGTTGCAATGGTGAATGGCATTGTGTCCTTAATTTCTCTTTCTGATCTTTCACTGTTAGTGTATAGGAATGCCAGAGATTTCTGTGCATTAATTTTGTATCCTGCAACTTTACCAAATTCATTGATTAGCTCTAGTAGTTTTCTGGTGGCATCTTTAGGATTCTCTCTATATAGTATCATGTCATCTGGAAACAGTGACAGTTTTACTTCTTCTTTTCCAATTTGTATTCCTTTTATTTCTTTTTCTTCTCTGATTGCTGTGGCTACAACTTCCAAAACTATGTTGAATAATAGTGGTGAGAGTGGACATCCTTGTCTTGCTCCTGATCTTAGAGGAAATGCTTTCAGTTTTTCACCATGGAGGATGATGTTTGCTGTGGGTTTGTCATATACAGCTTTATTATGTTGAGGTAGTTCCCTCATGCCCACTTTCGGGAGAGTTTTTATCATAAATGGATGTTGAATTTTGTTAAAACCTTTTTCTGCATCTGAGGTGATCATATGGTTTTTATTCTTCAATTTGTCAATATGGTGTATCACATTGTTTGATTTGTGTATATTGAAGAATCCTTGCATCCCTGGGATAAATCCCACTTAATCATGGTGTATGATCCTTTTAATGTGTTGTTGGATTCTGTTTGCTGGTATTTTATTAAGGAGTTTTGCATCTATATTCATCAGTGATATTGGTCCGTAATTTTCTTTTTTTGTAGTAACTTTGTCTGGTTTTCGTATCAGGGTGATGATGGCCTCATAGCATGAGTTTGGGAGTGTTCCTTCCTCTGCAATTTTCTGGAAGAGTTTGTGAAGGATGGGTGTTAGCGCTTCTCTAAATGTTTGATAGAATTCACCTGTGAAGCCATCTGGTCCTGGACTTTTGTTTGTTGGAAGATTTTTAATCACAGTTTCAATTTCATTCCTTGTGATTGGTTTGTTCATATTTTCTATTTCTTCCTGGTTCAGTCTTGGAAGGTTATACCTTTCTAAGCATGTGTCCCTTTCTTCCAGGTTGTCCATTTTATTGGCATAGAGTTGCTTATAGTAGTCTCTTAGGATGCTTTGTATTTCTGTAGTGTCCATTGTAACTTCTCCTTTTTCATTTCTAATTTTATTGATTTGAGTCCCCTCCCTCTTTTTCTTGATCAGTCGGGCTAAATGTTTATCAATTTTGTTTATCTTCTCAAAGAACCAGCTTTTAGTTTTATTGATTTTTGCTATTGTTTTCTTTGTTTCTATTTCATTTATTTCTGCTCTGATCTTTATGATTTCTTTCCTTCTGCTAACTTTGCCTTTTGTTTGTTCTTCTTTCTCTAGTTCCTTTAGGTGTAAGGTTAGATTATTTATTTGAGATTTTTCTTGTTTCTTGAAGTAGGACTGTATAGCTGTAAACCTCCCCTTAGAACTGCTTTTGCTGCATCCCATAGGTTTTGGATCATCGTGTTTTCATTGTCATTTGTCTCTAGGTATTTTTTTATTTCCTCTTTGATTTCTTCAGTGATCTCTTGGTTATTTAGTCATGTACTGTTTAGCCTCCATGTGTTTGCATTTTTTACAGTTTCTTCCTTGTAATTTATTTCTAATCTCATAGTGTTGTGGTCAGAAAAGATGCTTGATATGACTTCAGTTTTCTTAAATCTACCAAGGCTTGATTTGTGACCCAAGATGTGATCTATCCTGGAGAATGTTCCATGTGCACTTGAGAAGAAAGTGAAATCTGCTTTTTTCAGATGGAATGTCCTATAAATATCAATTAAAACTATCTGGTCTATTGTGTCATTTAAAGCTTGTGTTTCCTTAATTTTCTGTCTGAATGATCTGTCCATTGGTGTAAGTGAGGTGTTAAAGGTCCCCACTATTATTGTGTTACTGTTGATTTCCTCTTTTATAGCTGTTAGCATTTGCCTTGTGTATTGAGGTGCTCCTATGTTGGGTGCATATATATTTATAACTGTTATATCTTCTTCTCATATTAATCCCTTGATCATTATGTAGTGTCCTTCCTTGTCTCTTGTAACATTATTTTAAAGTCTATTTTATCTGATATGAGTATTGCTACTCCAGCTTTCTTTTGATTTCCATTTGCATGGAATATCTTTTTCCATCCCCTCACTTTCAGTCTGTATGTGTCCCTAGGTCCAAAGTGGGTCTCTTGTAGACAGCATAATATGCGTCTTGTTTTTATATCCATTCTGCGAGTCTATGTCTTTTGGTTAGAGCATTTAATCCATTCACATTTAAGGTAATTATCGATATGTATGTTCTTATTACCATTTCCTTAATTGTTTTGGGTTTGTTTTTTGTAGGTCCTTTTCTTCTCTTGTGTTTCCCACTTAGAGATGTTCCTTTAGCATTTGTTGTAGAGCTGGTTTGGTGGTGTTGAATTCTCTTACCTTTTGCTTGTCTGTAAAGCTTTTGATTTCTCCATCAAATCTGAATGAGATCCTTTCTGGGTAGAGTAATCTTGGTTGTAGTTTCTTCCCTTTCATCACTTTAGATATATCATGCCACTCCCTTCTGGCTAGTAGAGTTTCTGCTGAGAAATCAGCTGTTAACCTTATGGGAGTTCCTTTGTATGTTATTTGTCATTTTTCCCTTGTTGCTTTTAATAATTTTCCTTTGTCTTTAATTTTTGTCAATTTGATTACTCTGTGTCTCGATGTGTTTCTCCTTGAGTTTATCCTGCCTGGGACTCTCTACACTTCGTGGACCTGAGTGGCTATTTCCTTTCCCATGTTAGGGAAGTTTTCGACTATAATCTCTTCAAATATTTTCTCGGGTCCTTTCTCTCTCTTTTCTCCTTCTGGGACCCCTGTAATGTGAATGTTGGTGCATTTAATGTTGTCCCAGAGGTCTCTTAGGCTGTCTTCATTTCTTTTCATTCTTTTCTCTTTATTCTGTTCTGCTGCAGTGAATTCCACCATTCTGTCTTCCAGGTCACTTATCCGTTCTTCTGCCTCAGTTATTCTGCTAATGATTCCTTCCAGTGTATTTTTCATTTCAGTTATTGTATTGTTCATCTCTGTTTGTTTGTTCTTTAATTCTTCTATGTGTTTGTTCTTTAATTCTTTAGGTCTTTGTTAAACATTTCTTGCATCTTCTCGATCTTTACCTCCATTCTTTTTGTGAGGTCCTGGATCATCTTCACTATCATTATTCTGAATTCTTTTTCTGGAAGGTTGCCTATCTCCACTTCATTTAGTTGTTTTTCTGGGGTTTTATCTTCTTCCTTCATCTCTTACATAGCCCTCTGCCTTTTCATCTTGTCTGTCTTTCTGTGAACGTGGTTTTCATTCCACAGGCTGCAGGATTGTAGTTCTTCTTGCTTCTGCTGTCTGCCCTCTGGTGGATGAGGCTATCTCAAAGTCTTCACTATTAACTCACAGTTTAGCCCAAACTTTCCAACTGAGGCTCCTTTTCCACCACCTCCCCCCATGGATGGAAGGATAGAGAAATGAATGTAAACAAATGTGCTTGCAAGCCTCCTCCTGTAATCATCAAAGAGGCTCAAATCAATTGGCACAAGGAGATGGCTGGAATATATGGCACCATTAGTCATATCTTTTCAGTGGGGAGGTGTTATGGACTGACTGTATCCCCCCAAATTCATATGTTGAAGCCCTAACCCCAGTGTGATGGCGTTTGGAGATGTACCCTGTGGAAAGTAGTTAGGGTCACATGAGATCATGAGGGTGGGGCCCTGGTCTGATTGGATTAGTGCCATATAAGGAAACATACCAGAGAGCTTGTTCTCACTCTCTCTCTCTATAAGCACTCACTGAGGAAAGGCCACATAATGAGAAGGTGGCCATCTACAAACAAGGAAGAGCTCTCATCAGAAATCAACCATGCTGCCACCTTGACCTTGAACTTCCAGCTTCCAAAACCGAGAAAATAAATTTCAGTTGCTTAAGCCACTCAGTCCAAGGTATTTTGATATGGCAGCCCAAGCTGACTAAGACAAGAGGGAAAAAGAACTCTACTCTAGCAGTTGACACCATCATCTACCCACTTGTCCCAGCCAGAAACCTGGGAGTCATTCTTGACTTTTCCTACTCCTTTCTCTTTCTCACCTAATCAATCACAATGTCTTTAAAACAAAATTCTCCACTTTCCTTTTTCTGTACCATTGTTTCACCAGGGGACTCACTAGATTCTCTCCAAACCTTGGACTTGTGCACTAGTTCTGACCCCTAATATTTCTCTCTAGGACTGCTGTAGCAGCTCTTTGATGGTCTCCCTGCCTTTGGTCTTTCCCCTCCAATCCAGCCTCCATGTGACCATCAGAGCCACTTTACAAAACTTGAGCTGGTGCTCCCCTGTGGAAATGCCCTTCATTGGCTCCTGTTCACCTAGCCTTGGCCTGTTAGCTGGACATGCCCAAGCCTCTGGATAACCTACCCCTGACTGTCTCACAGCCTCATCTCTCACCACCACGCATGCCCCTATCCCCTGACCCCACAGGCACTGCAGGCCATGCTGTCTCTTACTTTTGCACCTTCACATTCCCTAGTCTGGTTTTCTGCATTACACTCTCCCACTTCCCCCAGCAAACTCCTTGTTCTCGAAAACACAGCTTGTGTTTCTTCCCCAGTGGAGCCATATCTGCCAGCCTCCCAACCCCTCCTCCAGGGTTGGGGACCTCCCCTGGGCTCTTATAGCAACCCCATCTCATGATCATCCTGATGTTTATTACAGGGTATTTTAGTTGACTAATTCCTTACTTGTCTCCCTTTTAGAACCAGTGTATGAGTTTTCTCAGGCTGCCATAACAAAGTACCATAAACTGTGTGGTTTAAACACAGAAATTTATTTTCTCACAGTTCTGGAGGCTGGAAGCCTGAAATCAAAGAGGTGTCAGGGTTGATTTCTTCTGAAGCCTCCTCCTTGGCTTGTAGATAGCCATCTTCTTCTCCCTATGTCTTCACATGTTCTTCCTTCTGTGTGTATCCGTGACCTGATCTCCTGTTCTAAAAAGACACCAGTCATATTGGATTAGGGCCCACCCTAATGACCTCATTTTAACTTAATTTTTTTCTTTAAAGTCTCTATCTCCAAACACAGTCACATTCTGAAGCACTGGGGATTAAGACTTCAACATATGAATTTGAGGGGGGTGCAATTCAGCCCATAACAAGCAGCCATGAACTCCTCAAGAGCAGGTGCTGTGTCTCATTCGCACTGCATCATCAGGCTTAGCCCAGCTTGTGGGTCACGGCAGATGTCTCAGGAATTATCTGTGGAATGAAGATACTCCATGAAATTCCAAGCCCAGCAGAGAGGCCTACTCTCTCTGCTCTGTGGAGACCAACTCTGGGGAGCCCACCTCAAGCCTCATTTATAGTTTAAAGCAGAAAAGCCAACCAGATGCCTAAAGGTCGCTGAGACAACGAGAGAGAACATAAAGTAATGGGAAGATTGTTGTGCTAGACAACTAGCTTGGACTCCTATTCAGGCTCCATATTAGCTGATTGCCCTCCAGCAACTCAGTTAACCTCCCTGAGCTTTGACCTTTTCAAATGAAAAGTGAACAACGGGAAAAGAAACAGTGGTTTTCATTTCTGGCTGTCCATTAGAAACTTCCACAGGAAGGCCTTGGCACTGATACTTTTTAAAGTTCTCCAGATGATTTAATAGACAGAGTTTAGTGCTGCTAAAACAGAGGCAGAAAGGGTAACCTGTAGGTATCAGCTGGCATGAGGAACACCCAGTCTTACTAATATTCAGTCAGCTAGTGTGAGGGGCAATATTTGTACTGTTTAGGCAACAATCAGAAGCATTTTAGAAGTTCCTCACCTCTGAGCAGTTTCAAGTACTTAGCAGATGAGTAGAAAGGAAGAAGCAAAAAAAAAGATAGATGCATTAACTCATTCACTGTACCAGGCACTGCGTTAGGTGTGTGATCTCATGGCATCACCACAACAATCCTGTAAGTGTTCTCCCCATGTTACAAGGGAGGAGATGTGGACTCAGAGAAGGGAAATGACTTGCCTGGCATTGCAGGCTGGTAAGAAGAGGAACTAGAGTGAAGGCTGGGTTCTGACTGCAGATTCCACACTTGTAGCATTATAAAGTGCAGAGTAATGACCATCTGGGACTGGGCCCAGGACAATGGCACATAGCAGGTGCTCAACAAAGAGTTGCTGAAGGAAAGACATGAAGCAGCACTTATTGAGCGCCCATCTGTGCTGGGTGCTATGTTCTTTGTACATTCTCACCTCAGCTGTGTTTGAGAGAATTACCTGATTGTACAGAGTTGAAGAAGTTAATTAACTAGTCTTTTTGAATATATATATGCATCTGGAAAGAAAAAAAAAGGAGAAAAAGCTCATTCTTTTGAATGATTAGTAGAAGGTAGACAGCTCATGGATGACAGATCTGGGATTCCAAACCCAGATTTCTCTGACTCCAAACCTGATGCTCCCCTCCCTACATCCCACCTCTTGACATTCATTTAGGACTTTGCCAGGCATCTTCCTGGAGGGCACTGTACCCAAGCTAATCGAAACTTCTTTTTTCCTGTGGCTGGGACTCTGTTGGAAAGAGCTGCAGCTGATCTTCGTGCACTGTCCCCACCCTCGGCTGCCTGGAATCCGGGAATCCTGTGTCCAGAGCAGGGGCTTAGGAGAGAAGAGGTGCATGGTTGGGTGTAACCTGCACCCTGCAGAGGCTGCCCTCCTAATGATTCTGTAACCACAAACCACAAATTGGGAGCTTGAGAAGTCACCCCTGGCTCAGTATAATTTGCAAGGCCAGGCAAGACCCAGAGGGGAGAATTCCCTCTACAAGGCAGCTGAACTGAATGTGTTTGAGCACAGCAGGTAGCAGTGATGGTGGCGGTTGGGCTCAGGCTTTAGAACTCCAGAGATCAGGAACTTTCCCTCAGGGAAGCCAGCTAAGAGGACAGCCGTCCTCTGTGCTCCCCTTCCGCCAGCCAGAGGCTTGCAGGACGACCAGGGCTTGAAGCGAAGCTGCTGGCACCAGAGGGGTTTCCCCTAGGAAGCCAGAAAAACCGAGGCTTGCAAAGTTAAAAATAAAAGAGCCCAGATGCGGAAGGCACAACTCAACCCTCCGAGTGAATGATTCATAGAATGGAGGTAGGGTTGGCTCTGCCTTTTCATTTTCAGCTGCCTTCCAGCAGTTCTTGAGGAGATCTGGCTTTTCCGAATTGAAAGCAGGAGACACGTATCTAAATTATCTTATCCTGTTGTCCCGTGGTACTTCCTTCAACCCCTGCCATAAGACAGAGATCTATTTTGTAAGTGGCAACCCCCCCTTTGCTCACAGAAGGAGCTGCTTTTTATTTCTAATCATGGCACTTGTGTTCACTGGGAAGCACGTGAATGTCGTAGACACACAGCAACTTTGGAGTTCATGTTTTCTGAACTCAACCCTGTCTCCCTGCACTGTGCTGTGCAATATCGGGCAAGCTCCTTTACCTCTTAGAGCCTCAGCTTCTTCGCCTGAAGAATGGGGATGATAACAATAGAAGCAAAAATGTATTGAGCGCTCTGACGTCACAAGTCACTTGGAAGGGATTTTAGTTGAGCCATGAGGCCTCATTGCCACACTATCCCTCACACAGTTCTAGTGTGTCAAGGCCGGTACTGACGGCATAGATGGCTTAGCATTGCTGTATCTGAGATCTCATTTGATTTTCATTAATTAACCAGTGAGACAGACCCAGTAGGGATGATGCTCCCATTTTAAAGTGAAGAAATGATGCTCAGAGGATTTGAGTGGCTTTTGCAAGGTCATCCAGCCTGCAAGGGGAGGAGATGGGTCTGAACCCAGGTCATAACCGCAATGCTGTGTGCAAGCAGGTGCCTTACAAGTTTCTCATTTAATACGCAGAGCAGTGGTTCTCAACACGGGGTAATTTTGCTTCCTAGGGGACACTTGGTAATGTCTGGAGATGTGGGGGATTATTGCGTCTAGTACGTAGCAGCTAGAAAGCTGTTAAACATCCTACAGTGCACAGGAGAGTCCCCACATAAGGAATTATCTGCCCCCAAATGTCACTAGTGCCAACGTTGAGATACCCTGAATCAGACTAAAGCCGTAAAGCAAGATGCTTCCATTGACAGTGGTTTACTAGCTGGCTGAAGGGTGTGTGCTCTAAGAATGCCTGCATGTCTTACAAATTAGAGCTTCATCATTATTTTGAAACTTTGACATAAGTTCAATTGGATTTGAAATCCATTTGCATTATTATAAACAATCCATTATTACCAATAAAAGAGGAAGAGTTGTTAGGTTCTTTAAATACAATTTCAACTGTAGAAAAGTTTTAATTGTTATGCAAATGTCTTATAATTTGAACCACATCTATGTGAGAAGTTTCTGGTCAAGAATTTGAAGAGACAATTATTAAAATATCATGGTCAGGGATTGTGCAGTCATTTCAAGCATAAGGACTGAGATTTTTTAAAGTTATGCTAATGAACACAAGCTGAATTACTCACTGAAAAATTTAAAAACATTTATTTGGGAGTTTTATATAAATTTAATATTTAATATATTCTTAAAATCTTTGTTTCATCACAATTTATCATAAAAGAAAAAATTAGTGATTTTTAAAAAATCGAGCTCCATATAGACACCTCCAGTCCCCTTCAACCTTATTATATTCTTATTTCCTCTGTGTGATATGACATTGAAGAGTTTGGGAAGCACTGCTCTAGAGCACAGACTGGGCCTGTGCCTTCATTTGCCAGCCACGTTCGTGTGCTACCACAGCTAGATTATAAACTTATTCCCCTGGGGTGGGAAGTTGTTATTTGGGCTTATGATGTCTTATGATGCCTCACACAGGGCTTGAACTGAGTGCTTTAAATGCTTGTTTCAGACATTTCTTCTCATACGTAGACCCATGATTTGAACTTGTAATAACTACAATGGTAACCACCATTTACTGAGTACCTGTTATATCCAGCACCACATCAAGCACCTCATAAACATTATTTATTTTCTCTTAAATAAAACATTTGATGTAGACAAAAGCATATATGTAATGCATCAGTAGTTTTCAAAGCTGATAATAATATAAATAGTCATTTATTGTAAATGAAAAATAATCATTATTTGTAATCCTCACCACAAACCCCTTGAAAGATGAATATTCTTGTCCCTTCTTTACAGATGAAGAAGGTGAGGCATGGAGAGAATAAGTTACCATCTAAGACCAAACAACAAATGATGCCGTTTTCGGCTATTAATACATGAGTGAATGGCTTAATGAGCATGTCTCAAAATCTATTGATATAAAACCAGTGTGCGATCAAAGACCTGAAGAACATCTCCTACTAATAAAAGAGGAAATGCTTATACAGAACTGATAGATATCAGGAAAAACTATATTTAAAATCTGGGAAATAGTCCCCCCCCCATAACTTTTTTTTAGAAGAAGAAAGGGATAGGAGGGAGGAAGAAGAGCACATAGAGACCTGAGATGAACTCAGTGATATAAACTGAAATTCTACCCATCATATTCTCATATAGTCATGATTCAACAAAGTCAGATGAAAGTAATAAAGCTAAAGATATCTGATCACATGGGAATTTTTAAAATCTGAAATTATGCGTGTATCGGTGAAGCAATCCAAGAACAAGAGCAGGAATTTTAATGACAAAAGACACACACCACGATGGCCCCGCTTCCTTTTGTCTGACAGCACCCTGACCCGCTTTGTGGTCCTCAAAGACACACAACTGGCCATTATTTGGGGTGGGGCCTTCACTAGGAAGGAAGAAGAAGATAAAATTTCTCCTCCAAATCCTATTACTTCCCTTTCCTCAGGTCCTATAGAAAGTAAGCCAGGACTGGGTGTACTCTTTGCCTGGGAGGCCCTCAAGGAAAGATAAGGAAGGGTCTAGAAGAAATAATTCTGGATTGAAACTTTGTGTTAGGGAAGGGCCAAAGAGATGTCAGAAAGTTTCACATGTTGATTTGATCAGTTCACTATGGCGGGAAGGAAGAAGGATTCTAGATGCCAGACAAAGCTGGGTGTGCTCAATTCAGATACTGGCGTTTACATCGAAACTTCTAGGGAAATTTTAGCATGACCTTGGTGTCACAGAGGGTGGAGTGTGCCTAGCAGTGAGCCAGTAGGTCTAAATACATGACCAATAAGCATAGCATGCTGAAATTAATGGGGCGGTAAGAAGTAATGTCTCTAAATGTCACTAACAACCTAGCTCAGAGTGCAACGTGTAGTGTGTCTGCAGAAAAGTGACTTCCACCTTCCTCTCTCATGGATGACAAAAATTACTTGAAATAGATTTAATAACAAGCAAAACAAAGAAAATGTGATTTAAATATATTCTTCAGTGATACAGAAAAGAAACAATAAACTAGATAGCATCTGGAATGAAAGAAGCAGCAAAATAAATAAGAAATCATTCGTATCAATAAAGTACATGAAAAATGGCACATTAGTCTGGGTTCTCCAGAGAAACAGAACCAACAGGAGATATATATATATATATATATATATATATATATATATATACACACACACACACACACACAAATATACACATACACACAGAGAGAGGGAGGGAGGGAGGGAGAGAGAGATTTCTTTGAAGGAATTGGCTCATGTGATAATGGAGTCTTATTAAGTCCAAGATCTGCAGAGTAAGCCATCAGGTTGGAAACCTAGGGAAGAGTTGTAGTTCAAATTCAAAGGCCATCTGCTGGCAGGCTTCATTCTTGCTCAGGGTGGGTTCAGTCTTTGTTCAACTAAGGCCTTCAACTGACTGGATGAGGACCACCTATATTATGGGGGGCAATCTGCTTTACTCAAAGTCCAGCAATTTAAATGTTAATATCATCTAAAAAAACACCTTTACAGAAACATCCAGAATAACGTTTGACCCAATATCAGGACACCATGACCCAGCCAGATTAACACATAAAAGGAACCATCACAACTAGTTTATGGAGCTAATCTGCTTAGTGCTTTGTAGCTTTCAGTGCACATTTATAGCCATCATTTTCTTTAATCCACTCAATAGTTTTTTTTATGGTAGCACACTGAGGCTGAAATGCTGAGTGATTCTCCAAGCACACACAACCAGGAAGCATCTGGACCAGGTCCCCTGACTCTCTCCACTGTGCCATGCTCACAGTGGTGCCAACCCAGCCCCTGACTCAGAGCTGTGCCCCTTCCCTGGGGTCAGGCTCCTCCCCGAAAATAATAATTCAAAAATAACAATCCAATGTGAACCTAACAGCAGAAAGAATTTACCATTACGGCTGCTGAGGAGGAGGAAGTATGTGAAGAATATCTTTCATATTCTTCTTTTGTAATATTACCTAGGAGCAATGGTCTTGCTGCTGCCCTTACTTTCCTTACTAGAGAAGATCTTATCTGGCCCTGAAACTCTCTTCCTTATAACACATGTTCTTTTAAAAATCAGATTCATACTTGGATCTTCTATACATTTATTTCAGTGAATATTTGTTCAGTGCCCCTCACGTGTCAAAAAAGAAGGTGAATTCCCAGTAGAAAAACATTGGAAACCAGACACAAAAGTGTACATGCTGTACAGTTTCATTTATATGAAGTTCAAGAAAAGGTAAAAGTAAGGTCAGAAGAGTGATGGCTTTTGGTGGGGAAATATTGACAGGCAAGTGGCACACAGGAGGCTCCCAGGAGCTGGAAATGGTCTATGTCTTGATCAGAGTGGTTGTTACACAGGTGTATATATATATATGCAAAAAATCACTGGACTGTACATCTGGGATGGGTGAACTTTATTGCAGGTATATTACATCTCAGTTTTTTTTAAGTTATAGTTGAAGGAAAAGGGAGGGGGAAACATTCGGAAGTGTTTGTTCCCAGCATGGGACTGCTATGTGGAAGCATGAGCATAAAAAGAATATTCCTTGTGGGCGTTTGTTGTAGAGAAGAGAATAGTCAAGAAACATGGGAGGCAAGACCATAGGATGAGGGCCTTCTTCTGTTCGGTAAAAGTTTGCCAAGCAAAGCCCAACTCCAGGATGGGATGGAGGGAAGAAAGGAAATTTTCCTTAACATAAGGAAACCACAAATATACAATTTCCTAAACATCCTGGGGAGGGGGAGGATGCCAAGCCCCCATATTTTCTTGGGAGAGTTACAAGTCAAAGAAAGAAGTGAAACATGACCTAATGTACTTACAAGTTTTAGAAAAGTTAAACCGCTTTTTACCGTAAAGCATGATTTCCAGAATCTGGAGCATTTTGTGTGGATAAGGAGATGGGGTCTCCTGCAGGATCCTTAAGGAAATGTTATTGGGTCCAATGGGTGGGCCAAAGCCGTTACCTAACTTTTTTTTTTTTAACATCTTTATTAGAGTATAATTGCTTTACAATGGTGTGTTTCTGCTTTATAACACAGTGAATCAGTTATACATATACATACGTGCCCATATCTCTTCCCTCTTTCGTCTCCCTCCCTCCCACCCTCTTTATCCCACCCCTCTAGGTGGTCACAAAGCACTGAGCTGATCTCCCTGTGCTATGCGGCTGCTTCCCACTAGCTATCTATTTTACGTTGGTAGTGTATATATGTCCATGCCATTACCTAACTTTTTTGATAGAAAGTTTGGATATGGTGAAACCTCCTGTGTAAACATCCCATGTCCTTGACCTCGGAGCCCTTCCCAGAGTAGCATAGGTTTCTATTCACATCCAGGAATCAAAGAACAAAAGGAAGACAGGACTCTCTTCCTGGCCCCTGGCACCCCCAGAGATGGTTCTGAGACAAAGGAAATGTTGCTGCAAGTGTGGATCTCTGGGTGGTTTTTAAGAATTGTTTGGGAGTTGGTGAAAAGAGAATTGTCCCAAATAGAATCGTCTTGGAATTTATAATCCCATGCTCTAATTGCAGCAGAGACCCAGGGCTCTAACCACTCTGCAGGCTGCATGCTAGGCTTGACTCCATGGAAGCAGAGAGAGCTGGCCAAGGACAGCATGGCCCACGGTCCAGGAACTGCCCTGGATTGGTTTCTGCTGCTAGACCAAGTGTGGAGGGGCCTGGCCGTGACTCCAGAGGACTCTGAGAGGGAACAACTCTGACTAAGAATGACATACTCACTTTCTGGAGAAGCACGCTCTGGGCCATTGGGGCCACTAGCTTGCAGGGCTAACAGGGACCTCACTGCACTTCTTATGAGAAATGCTTATGGGGCTGGGTCTGTCCTGGTCGCAGATTCCTGGATGCTAAACTTTCCTGGTTTAGGTAAGAAATGTGCCAACCTCTAACCATCCTCCAGCCATCCCCACTCTAGCGACAATGAGCATATCTCCAAAATCCAAGACACATGAGTGTAGGAGGAGTATAGTGACCCGTGCTAGGGTAACCTAGCAATCGTCTTCCAGAATGTTCTCTGTCCCTTCCCATTTTAGTCGCTCCTCTCCTCCTCTCTCTCTCTCTGTCTTCCTTCTTCTTATAACACTTATTTCCCTTCCCCTCTAAACTAATTAAATCTGGACATTTTAGCCGAGGTCTTCCTTTTAAACATGGAAATTAACTTCAAGGAAAAATCCTTGAGACTGTAAAATATTGGAACAGGGAAACGGACACCCAAGCTTATGTGATGAACTGTGCATCATAACATCATTTCACTTCAGCAGTATCTCCTGCCTCTCTGCCAGGCACTGTGTAGGATGCTTCAGAGGAGCAAGGAGGAAGGGAGAGAAATGACAATGGGTGAAGCACTGATAATAGCCAACATTTATTGAGCATTCTCTTTGTGGCAAGTTAGCTGGCAAGTTTTTTCATATGTATTAGCTCATTTAATCCTCTCAAAACCTTATAAGGAGGGTCCTGTTGACCCTATATTACAGAAGAGAAAACTGAGGCTTAGCGGGTTAGGTAGCTTGACAGAACTGATGAGCTGGTTAGTGGGAGAGGCTGTCTAATCCCACAGCACTCACTTGTACTGCCAAACCCTGTGTTTATGTGATCTTACTGCATCAACACAACTAACTTGCAAAGTAGGTGGTGTCATCCCTGTTTCAGAGATGATAAAGCCAATTCAGAAACTTTGAGTGACTTATCTAATGGCACACAGCTAATCAACAACCACCAAATAATCAACCCAAGGTTGTCTGTCTCCAGAGTGTATCTTCTTTCCACCAAACCGTGTGGTCACAGTCTTCAAATTTAAGGAGTTCTTAATTTACTAAGTGTGTGTTAAGACACACAATGGTAAGTGTCTTCAGAGAAACAAGGTGTGGAGGAAGAAAGGCCACCTCTGGTTGAGGAGCAGGGAGTCCTCCAGGGGAAGGAAGTGTTGAGCAGGGTTGGGATGGATTGACAACCACGGCCCCCCGAGGGCTCCACATCTTGGGGTGACCATAGCCCTAATCTCCTTTAGCCTGACTGCCGTGTAGCCATCTTAGATTTAGTTTTGCTTGGTTCAGCTCTTTCTTCTGGTCGAAATCTTTGGCAGAAGGATATCCAAATAGGAAAAGTAGAAGGAATGAATATGAAACAGGAATTGTTTTCTAAGAATATTAAAATAGTGGTTTTCATACCATAAAAAAGCAAAAAAAAATTTTTTTTTGATTAGTAACATAATAAGATAATAGTGACTACTTTGAACTGTGATGGCATTTTTCATCCAAACACATAGTGCTACATAGAGTCAACCTCATCATCAGCAATGAGATTGCCTCCTCTGACCTAATTACTATCTTAGAATGGGGAAATGGCTTCCAGGGCAGCCAACATGGGTTTCCGCAAGTAGGTCAGTCTAATAGAGAAGATAAGGGAAGGACTCCCAGGATCCTCTCCCCTTTGAGCTTCTCTTCTTGTCCCCCAGAAATAGCAAATCTGTGTTAAGTTCCTGCTTTGGACCAGGAGCTGTGCTGGGACTGGGAGGTTTGATGCCTCAGTAGAAATGAGGCAGATGTGCTATTATAATAGAAATAACCTCCAAATCTGCGCTCACAGTGAGGTCCTCCTGCCCATTGCACAATGTGTAGGTTACATAACTCACATTTGAGCAACCTAGAATCTTGCTACCAATCAAAGGTTTCACAACTGCATAGTTGATTTCCAGCCTCTCACATTGCACTTGGTCTAATTGTCAGAGACTGGAGAAGAAACCAGGTCAACTCCAAGAATTTGAGAAAACAATAATCACTTCCTGAGAACTCACTAAATGGGCCTGGTCCTGGGACTTGAAGCCAGGCCTGTTGGTGAGGTGGAGAGAGAGTGGGAATCAGGAACGTCTTCACAGAAGGATGCTTGAGCTAGGTCTTAAAAGATGAATAGGGAATGTACAGGCAAGCAGAGGAGGAATTGTTCCCCCAAACAGAGTAAAACATGTGCCAAGGTACTGGGGTATGAAACTGTATGATGAATTCATGAAACTAAGGTAGTTGGCATAACTAAGCCCTAGTGAGTCATTTCATATTGTCCTAACACAGAGGAATTCCTGCAAGCCTACCTTTAAAACTCTGGAACATCTGAGATATTCTCCAAGAGCCTATTTGCATATTTACATGGCCTCTTACAAGACATGGTGAAACCAATTCTTCAGACTGACTCGGGCATCCAGGACTATCAGGATTAAAATGCTACTTTGTGGACATTATGAAGGTTCCCCAAGTGCTTCAGTGGTGGTTCCTCAGGTGAGCCTGGAACTCTTCTTGGGTCGTGAGAAGTAAACTGGCCTCAGATTAGATTTCTGGTTGACTACCGGTGAGGGGTGTTTCTAAGATCGATGTACAATTGTGGTGCTTAAATGCTCTCCACCCAATCCCTGATGTGGAGAGGAGTCAAGTCAACTGAGGAGGAGACCAAGTAGGAGCCACATGTTGCCCTTGAGAACTTGGGAAAGGCTGTACCCAGGCCTTCTCTCTGTGCCATGGTCTCTGCTGCGATTATTTGGAAGAAAGTCACAGCCCTTGGATCTGCTCCTAATGAGGTCGGGACTTATTTACAAATCTTTCCAGTAACTGGATGTCATCCTGGAGCCTATGAAACGTGTTAACGTTGCTGCTGCAATACATCAGCCCCAAACGCACCACATGGGGGCTGTTGTCATAGCTGGAGTTTAATCATTAATAACAATGAACATAATAATAACTAACATGTGGCTATCACTTTGCCATAAAACCAGCCCTTCTCGCATATAGTATTTCCTTTATCACCTATAACATCAACCTTAGGTAGGTATCGCTAACAATAGCTCCAGTTTAAAGATGAGGAAATTTAACCTCAAAGAGATTATAGAATCTCTTTGCACAATATCATATAGGTAGTGAAGGACAAAGCAGAGGTTTCAGGGCCAGCTCTTTATGACGCCAAAGCACATTGGATTTTCAATGTATTTACTATTAAAGCATTCTGATGCTCCATAAACTACCACCCTTCAGTCCTAGGCCTCGTGCTGCTAAATGTCCCTTAGTTCGACTGTACCTTTTACTCAAGTTCAACTGCTCATCTTGGGGTGGGAGAAAAGCACAGTAATACTGTGTACTCAGTGAACAGGCTGCAAGCCACAAGTAACCCAAGTATCCTGAATACCTGAGTACTTACGGCAACCTCCCAGAAATGCACTTGTCTCTGAGCGAGGCCATTGTGTTTTCTTGTTCATGACTGTATCCCCAGAACAGTACCTGCCACTTGGAAGACATTTGATGTGTATTAATTGAATTGAGATGAGCATCTCTATCCCCATTTCTTTTTTTTTTTTTTTTTTTTTTTTTTTTTTTTTTGCGGTACGCGGGCCTCTCACTGCTGTGGCCTCTCCCGTCATGGAGCACAGGCTCCGGACGCGCAGGCTCAGCGGCCATGGCTCACGGGCCCAGCCGCTCCGCGGCATGTGGGATCTTCCCGGACCGGGGCACGAACCCGTGTCCCCCGCATCGGCAGGCGGAGTCTCAACCACTGCGCCACCAGGGGAGCCCCCCATTGCTTAAAGAAGGAAGCTGAGGCTCAGAGGAGCTAGGCAACATGCTTGGGGTTACAGAGCCCATGAGAGAGAGCAGGAGCTCAGACACAGGCTGCCTGTGGCCACAGATCCCACTCTTTGCCTTTTGCCAGGAGCCAAAGCTGCAGCATTTCCAGCTACCAACTTTTTCTTTCTCTGACCTAAAGAAAGCTGATGAAACTGCCCTTGCATTGCTCAGCTTGGAAGTCAAAGGTGTGTGCGCATGTGTGTACATGTTCCCTTACACATGCTTGCGTGTTTGGGGTGGGGTAGAAAGATTCTAAAGGATATAGCAGTCTTTTCTAAACTTCATTTCCTTATAGTCAGGAGAGTTTACATTTCTGGGAATTTATTGCTAGGAGGCTTGCCATTTTGCACACATCTAGATAATTCTACTCATCTTTTCATGCTCATTGGGATACTTATCTTAGCGTTAACTAAGACTATCCCCCCTTAAATTTCCAAGAAATATCCTTTCCCTACAAACTAGACAATAAGCAAAGTTAATATCTTAGTGTATGTAAGACCCAGCTCGCTAGGATTGTCATGTGAAAAACAAGGATTTTACCATAGTGACGAGTCTTTCATCCTTGGGGGTAAGAGTTGGGGGGTGTACCTTCTCCATCCCAGAGGCTGCAGACAGCTATGATTAACTACACAAAAGTGCCAGTTTGATGATAAAAACTGTACTTAGCATGGACTCTTCTGCTGTAGCAAGAGTCTGGGGGGTGCAGCTCTTGAGGATTTTTTTTTTTTTTAATGGAAGCTTTTGTTAACATCAGATATCTAATTAACTTAGGTTTTAAAACTACTGAGGTGCTGTGTCCTCAAGAAAGATGGTTATCAAAGTAGTTTCAACTAAGATAATTACCCTGAACGTGCAATGGAAGAAAGCATTAAAATTTTCCTTTTTTTTTTTTTAAAAGAAAAACCAATGTATTCAATAACGTGGAAGCATTGTGTTGTGGGATCCCTGTCTATGCAGTTGAGGCTAGATCAACTTACTCACCAATATAATGATCATATCCAGAGTTTATCTCGGGAAACTGCCTTCCGGAATAAGGAAGACACAGCATCTGTGCCCACAAGGCTGCTTTGGCTCCCCCTGAGGATGAAAGCTCCAGCTGCTCTGTAGTTATAACCAAACTGGCTCTCCCCCCCGCCTCCTCCGGCTCATCCGTCACACAGGAATAACAGACTCGCTGGCTACTGATCTCCAGAATGGTGTTTAGAATATCAAATGCTTCAACTCTCACCTGCGTGCATGATGACTCCCAAGTGTGTGTCTTCAGCCCAGGTCTTCCTCTTCCACTCCCCTAGACTCCAAGTCAAGCTCTTCAGCTGCCTCTTGGGCACCTGGGCTTCCCGCCAGACTCTCCAAGGCAATAGTTCCAAAACCAAACTCACCATCTTCCCCTCTTTACCTCCCACCATAAATGGACTCCTTTGCTCAGATTCCTTGCCTTCCTAGACTCATTATCCTGACAGTCACTCACAACCTTTATTTTAAGGGTTAACATTATTATTTTTTAGTAGACTTTATATTTTAGAACAGTTTTAGATTTACCAAAAAAAAAATGAGACGATAGTACAGAGAGTTCCCTTATACCCCATAGTCAGTTTCCATTATTAACATCTTTTATTAGTATGGTATATTTGTTACAACTAATAAACTAATATTGGCACATAATTATTAACTAGAGTCCATGTTTCATTCAAATTTCCTTAGGTTTTATATAATATCCTTCTTCTGCCCCAGGACCCCAACCGAGATACCACATCACCTTTAGTTGTTATGTCTCCTTAGTTCCTCTTGACTGTGACAATCCCACAGGCTTTCCTTGTTTTTGATGACCTTGATAATTTAGAGGAGTGCTGCTCAAGTATATTCTAGAATATCCTTCTTTTGGAATTTACTGATGTCTTCTCATGACTAAACTGGGAGTATAAGTTATTAGGAGGAAGACTGCAGACGTTAAATGCTGATATTAAGAAATTTAAGGCATTGTTTGGACATCGGAGAGGGTTGGTCACCACCTTCATCTGATAGAGGAAAGGCTTATACTAGTTCAGATACCGCACTTATTGAACTGAATTGTAATTATTCGTTTCCTCTTTTCTCCTAGTCTCTAAACCCTTTGAGAGTAGAGACTGTGCGTGATTGATACCTGCATCCCCAGAATCTGGCGCTGGGCATGAAACTGAGCCAGGGCTTGATGATATTTGAAGCTCTGATTTGTTTCCTCATCTGTAAAGTAGGATAATAGAACTTATTTCATAGGAATTTGATGATTAAATTAAAATATTAAGATACTGGGCACAGGGCCTTGCACAGAGAGTATTAAGTACTGAAATATGCACACATATGTTACTCACACATATGTGTACTCACATATGTTAGCTACCATTTTGTCACCATTATTAGGACATACATGTTATACGATATACACTGCGGACCCAAGGAACTGACTGATCCACTCTACATCTAAAGGAGTAAACTTAGTGGTTAGATGGAAACAAGAAGGACCAAGCTCAGCTTTATACTTCAGAGAATTCTCTTCTGTAAAATTCACGTTGCACTGAGTTCACTTTGACAAGATTCCCTGAAAATGGTCCAGATCCAAAGAAGCATAAGGCATGGCTCCTACTCTCAGGACCTTATAAATTGATCGTCAGATAGTAATACAGGGTAGCATTCGGCAAGGAGCCAAGCAGAAACCATGTGGGTATGGGAAGTTCTGAGTAGGGGCTCTGTCTATATGGGCTGAATTGTTGCTACGGTCTAGGATGTGGGCATTAAATGATGGGTCAGGTTTGGATATTCAAAGAGAAAGGTGGCCAAGTCATGAGCAAGGATCTGGAAAGAATGACTCTACAGAGATTCAGTGCCTGAGAGGAGTCCAACCTGCCAGACGCTTGGATTCATGCACACAAGAGTAGGAGAGGGCATTGGACAGCACATCAGATAGAGCAAGATAACAGGGTGGGGGTGGCTTCAAATCTGGCTTAAAGGATAATGGAGAGCCACTTATATTTTTGAGCAAGGGAGTAACGAGATAAAGATGGAATTTTCAGGAGACGGTATGCTTGCAATGGGCCTGACCAGCCAGAAACAGAAAGACTAGTGGTGGAAAGGCTAACATGCTAGTTTATTCAGTCATTTATCAATTCATTGGTCATATGTGCCCTCAAAAACTATTTATGGAATTCCTATCAGACTTGGTATATGAAAGATGTAATCCTTGGCCCCTGCCCTCTATGGGCTCACGGACTAGAGGGAGAGAGATTAAAGAAGCTTTTGCTATAATCCAGACTACATCATAGTAAAATCAGAGAGGAAAGAATGGAATAATATGTGGGAGATGTCAGATAGATAGACAGAGCGATGGATAGATAGATAGATAGATAAAGATATACATCTATTATAAAAACAAATGAAAGAAGTCCTGGATCAAGAAGTAGGAGGAGAACCTAATACAAGCAAGGTCTAAAAAGTCAATAATCAATAATGTCAACACTACTGGTACGTGGCAGAAAACTTGCCCAGGAACGACAACAACAATGACAACAATAACAACAACAACAACACCACTTTTAAATGGTTACTATGTCCCAGACCTTGATACAATTCTACGGTATTAATATATTTTTTCTCATTTTTCTTTGTGCCTAACATAGCATAAGGCAAGAGTAGTTCTCAACAAATGACTCATGTTATAGGCCAAACAAGTGCTCTTAGGAATCTGGTTGTTTGGATAGTATAGCTGGCGCTGGAATGTTAGAAATGGGGCTTACAGGTTGATAGAGTAGTAGTTTCTTTCCTCAGGTCACCCTCTCTGGGTTAAATCGTTAGTTTACTCCTAGTCAGTAAAATCCTGTATGATAAGATGCCTTCCCTTTGTCCTATATGAGACTGCATTTCTTACTCATGTAGGGTTGGGTGGAGCCCAGAATGTTCTTCAATCCAACCTCTCTGGCAAATAGAACCTCTGGACCTTTGGGAGATCGGTCATTCCTTTCCTAAAGCACTCATGTTCTAAAGTACATTACAGAGGAGAGGGCGTTTTCTGAGCGTGGGCTGGATTCAGACCGGGAAATTTGGGGGTGGGGAGGAGATGGAAGTGGACTGTACTTCCAAGAAAAGTTGTCAGTGGAAATGAACTTGTTCTTACTTCTCTCTATGGCATCTCAGAACTGCTTTATATTCATCCAGAGACTGACCACAATTTAGAAAAACAGGAGATTTCTGCTGAGTGACTTTCAGTTTGGGGAACCAAGTCTCTCTCATACGCCAGGGGAAACATCATATCAGGAAAGATTGTTACCATGGGTGCACCTTCAGTTAACTTGCTCTGTAAACTGTATACAATGGCTTTCCACATATGTGTGAGTGTGTGAGTTGCCCACCCAACAAATGTCTCTAGAAAGAGTTTTCAGATGTACAATGGGGTATGTTCTAAAGTTTCAGAATACAACGGAGAAAAACTAACAAACACATTTATTTAAACACAAATTTTTTTTAAAGGGAGAGCAGGAATTCTGATGCTAAAATAAACCTTAGCAAACCACTCCTTTAAGCCAGCAAGCCTACCTCCTGCTCATAGCGTCTCCTCTAATAAAAAGACAGGCCTCCAGCCCCCTCTGAGTCACAGACTCAGTTCTAAACTCTTCTCTCTGCCCTAATGTTCATTCCACATCTGGAAAGCATGGAGCATAACACAGGTATTTATTAAAGTGGAAGATTTCATCCATAGTCACTCACGTAAGGGATCCAGGATTCAAACGTGGTTCTTTCTGCTCTCAATTTCTTCCAATCCATCTGGTGGCCTTCTATAACCCAACATTGACCCCATGATCAATCAAAGGTCACAGGCAAAATCAGGTTCCTTCAGAAAGCATGAACCAGTCTGGAAGAAAGAAGTGGAACAGTGATTGTGGGAATAAAGGAGTAAGTGGTGAGAAGCAACATTAGTGGGTAGCTTGTTTGGGATAAAGGTAAAAGATGAGTTACTTAGAATTGTTTTCCTTGTCCTTTCAAAGGCCTTTTTGCTCATCACCCTGAGTTCCCTCTAAATACATCCTCTTGTTCATGGTATTTTAAAATCATATGTCTACCAAGTGTATGATTTAAGTTTTGCTTTCCAAATATGTATCAGGACATGAGTTTATACAGGAAAGCTGGTCAGGGGCCACGTGTGTGGGGATAGTAAGAGCAAGCTTGGAGGGATGTTCTGCTCCAGGTCTTGGAATATTTCACTCTCACAAGCGATAAAAGATTTCAATACTGACAGGGCAGGGGGCGGGGGGAATGTATGGATGGGCTGCTGTGGAAGAGATGGCATAGGGAAGGGAATGAAACCCTACGTGGTCAAGAAGAAGCCGGACAGCCCTCAAGCAACTGCCTTCAGGGCACAGGGGCCCCCTGGAATTTAGCCACCTGGCTCCAGGGAGGATGCCTTGGGGTGAGATAATGTGCCTTGTTCAGCCTGGGGCTGACTTAATTTACTTTTAATTACATAGCTTCACAAAAATATTGGGTGAATGAAATGGAGTCCCAGCAGCAGCAGGTCCTTAACAATGAGAATCCCACATCCTTTTAACCTGCTTGGTAGTAACTTGCGGGTTGCTATAACTCCTCATATCACACACACACATTTTCCTGAACCTCACTCCTCTCTCTAAACTTTATCGTTCCTAAAATCTTAGCAGATTCCTCAGCAATTGACTTGGGATCGATGGGAAGGAAAATAAGGCCACAACACAGTAATTCAATTTGACAAAATTCAGTGTTTATTCAATTGAACTCAAATGTTTATTTAGTACCCCACTGGGCCCTGGGTTAGTGAAGCTGACAGAGTTTCTTCCCTCAAAGAATCGCAACCAAATGGACAACTTTCCAGGCTTAGATTCGCCCTTGGGAGCTTATGAAAATACAGATTCCTCAGCTTCATCCTGGCTTTCTGAATTAGAATAGCTAGGGTGGTGGGACCCAGGAATCTATATTTTAAAAAGCCATCACAGGTGAAGGTGACTTTTATGCACTATAAACTTCGAGACCATCTGCCTTAGGCTCTTAACTTACCATTTTGATTTCAGACCTCAAGCACAGAGAACACTCTGGTGGCCCACCTGGTGATGGTGAGGGACAGATTTCCTGAGCCTCTAACATGCAGGAAAATGCAGCTGACTTCACCTGGGACACCAGAACAAAAAGACACCCAGCCCAAAGTTCCTCTTGGCCCACATGTCACAGGAACAACCTACAAAGAAAAAGACACAACTGTGACTTGAGGAGCAAGATGGAACGTGGTGCCCAGGGTCCAAGTTCAGATGTGCCCATTGTAGACTGATGCTACTGCTTCTAACCCCTACCTCAGAACTACCTTTTGGGTATTTTAACCGTCTGTATTTAACAGAATGAGGATGCCAGCTCAGCAATATTGAGTGGCCTGCCCATGCTACAGGAATTTTAATTCACTTTCCCTAAATCCAATCCGAGGTTGTTAGATGCTTCCAACTTTGGAAGACCTTTTCTATGAGGTTCGTATCCCAGAGTACAATGTTTCAACAGGAACTTGGGCAGAAGTAAATGAAGCCCAGCCACTGGGAACCAGCTACGATGTTTTAGGACATTGATCTAAGCCTTAGATTATAGGCCTGGCTCTGCTGTTTACTGACTAGTGGCCTCAGACATGTTACCACAGTCCATGCAGTTCCCTAAGCCAGACCCCTCCCTCTCACTCACCCTCCACATGTAATCCATTCTTACTGGTTCTGCCTTCTAAGTATCTTCAAATTTGTATACCTATTTCCATCTTCACTGCTATCACTTTAGACCTGAACTATTGCAAGAACTCTTAAATGATCACTCCCCTTCCATTCATCCTCTCCCAATCCATTTTCTCCACGGCAACCTAAGTCATAGCACATCAATCCTTGACTTAAAACCCTTCAACAGCTTCCATTTATCTTCGGATAAAACTAAACCTCCTATCATGGTCTAGGCCTCTGCAGACTCATCCTGACTCGCTTTCTGCCTCGCTTTCTAGGCTCCAGGCACGCTGGTGTTTCTGTCTTTCAAACGCTCCACGCTCCCCTCCTCGCAGAAGCCTCCATATACTTTGGTCCTTCCCAGGGGAGTGCTTTTCACATCCTCATTCACCCACTTAACTCATTCTTCAGATCCCAGTTCATTATCATTGCACTCGGGAGCCTTCCTCATTCCTCCTCCCCCCACTAAATCAGTCCCTCCTGTTATATGTTCTCACGGCTCCCCCTGCACTCACCGCAGTTTGCAATTATACATCCTTTGGTGATTTTCTGTCTCACCCACTAGAGTGTGAGCTACATTAGGGTGGAGACTATGTCTGTTTCCCCACCATCATCTTATTCCCAGCGCCTCAGTTCAGAGCCTGGAATGTAGTAAAAACAATAATAATGACGCTGATGCTAGTGGCTATATTACTGATGCCTAGCATGTGTCTTGCTCCTAAGTATCAATACTTTACTCGAGTTAGTTCTCCTAAACCTTGAAAACCCTATGAATTTATAGGCACTCCACTGAGAGCTTTTTTTTCTTTTTGGCTCAACCTTTTAATAGAAAAAATTCACTGATGTACAAAAATGCGAAAGTGTGACAATGACAACATATGGAATTCTGTGATTGAAAGTCCCCTTGAGTGCACACTGTGGTGCACATGCACCCGCCCACACGTACTCTGGCGTGGAAACATAAACTTAATGCAAACCAGGGCTACCAAGAAGCACCAACATGTGTTCTCCATTCCACCAACCACAGATCGATATCTGCTCCAAACATTCAGGAACAAAAAGTACAGCGTCTTCCAGGAACAGCAAGGCAGACTTCTTACTCACGATGGACCAGCACAAATAAACCCAGCAAGAAGACTACTGCACACTGAAACTTAGGATAGTCACTCGTGAGGATGGTCCCAACCCCAGTGTAAGGAACAAATCCCCTCGCTGTCCTCACAACGTCGTTCTTCTCTAGCCAATGTCGTCCTTGTTTATACAGGCCTCGGGCATCAACCACACTGTTACCTCCTTTGGTCAGAAACTTCACAGGTCCATTTTGCTTTTCATGAATCTTCAAGACTCGGTGAACTATAGGAACCTCTCTTCCTTCTATCCTAAAAACAACAATTTCTTCCACTCCTACGGGATGATCTTCAACTCGACTTGCTAGAAAGAGAAAATCTCCTCTATGAAATGCACGTTCCGTGCTGCCGCCGAGCACCACGGCAACTGGACTTTCCCTTCCAGTTATAACCGTTAACCCCTTCCAGGGCACTGGTGCCGAGGAGACAGTCTTTCCAAAATTTAGGACTTGATAATAGAGCTGCCGCTTGTTCATCCGCTGCACATCATCATCAGAAAATCGAGAAATACCATGGCGGGGCCGGCGAGGGGACACGGTCAGAAGAGAGGGCGAGATGTGACCCGCAGGAGGAACGGCTGGCACACGGGCCAGGCTCACACTAGACAGGACCCTCCTCCACTGAGATCTTTTTTTTTTTTTTTTTCCACTGAGATCTTGATGAATGAATACACTCATTTCTTTTTCTTATTGACAAAACGGAGAAAGCAGTATGTGAGTGAATCACAACCAAAGTGGCAATACTTTATATCTTCTCTAATTATTTACAAATGAAAGAATTGAGCCTTTAAAAAATTTTCCATGGGTTTTAAAAACATATGTGTGTGTAGGCCCATCATGCTTACACCCCTCACCTTATACAGTGTTTCTAATACGTCTAATACAATGCTTCTCAACCTTTAAATAAAATTATTGCCACCATCCCATCCCCCCGCAAAGAGAAAACATAAATTAAAATGTAAATTATCCCTAACGAGAGAAATTAATAAGATTTCTCTGGGTAGGGTGGCGCTTTGGAGAGCCACACACCATTGTAATAGCTAAAGGTTTTTTTTCATATTCAAAGAATTAATTTTTATCCCCTTGGTAGTAATATCGCTGCTCCTTTCTTTGAGAATGAATGTTCTAAAAGAAAGAAAGGAAGGAAGGGAGAGAAGGAAGAAGAGGGGGGAGAAGAGGAGTGAATTGGGGCAGCTGCAGTGACCTCATGATGGAAGATGGAAGTTCAAAAAGCAGATGTAGCTGAGCCGTCAGCTTTCAGCACTGTGATCAGACCCCCTGTGCTCCTGCACGCTCCCCTCTGCCCCTCCTTGTGTGAATGCCCACTTCCTTCCGCGTTCCTCCCCATTCTCCCTTCTTAATGGCCTCTCGGAAACGTGCCAGCCGAGGCTCGGTGTCGTGGGGATCTGAGTGTAAGCACCCAGGCGCAGCTGCTGTCCTCAAGGGAATACAACTTGGCGATGACGGCAGCCCATAGAGAGGAGAGTTGGGAAGAGTTAATGCCATTTGGGGGAATCAGGAAAGGCTTTAGAAAGTAAGATAGCCTTTGAGGTCGGGCTGGAGGGAGGGGCAGGGTTTTGATAGACAGTGATAGGAGGGGTGAGGGTGAGGAAGAGAACAATAAAGGCTTCAAGGGTAGAGGATACCGCCTGAGAGAAGACCAGGTGTAAGAAGTGTGGTATGATGGTGTGGCATGAAGGGAGGGAGTGGGAACTAAAACTAGAACTATTTTGGAGAATCTTGAATGACAGGCTTAGAAGTTTGCTAGGAACCATTGAAGGTGTCAGCAGTGGAATGACATCAGAAGATATATGCTTTAGAAACCCTAAGGTGGCAGCTGCATGGAAGATGAAGCAGAAGCAGAGAGGAGGAACCCAGTGAACAAGACTTTCCCATGGACCAGGCCAGGGTTTCTCAACCACAACACTTTTGACTTTGGGGGCCCAGTGTTGTAGGGGGCTGTCCTATACACCACAGGGTGTTTAGCAACATCCCTGGCCTCTACTCACTAGATGCCAGTTGTGACAAACAAATGTCTCTGGACATTGCCAACTGTTCCCTGGGGGGCGGGGGGGGGTGGCAAAATTGCCCATCTGAGAACCACTGATCTAAGCAAGGACCAATAAGGGACTGACCTGGGGCAGCCACAAAGGAAAAGGAGGGTGACGGCTGACGTTTCCAACTCTACAAACGTCATCATGAGGGCAAATGTGGAGTCCAAGGGAATTTTCATGTTTCAAGCATGAATGATTGGAAAAAGAGCAGTACAATTTTTTGAAAAGGAACATTTTAGAAGGGGTGAATAAGGAATTTCATTTTTACGTGTTTTGTTGGATGTTTCTAACCACACATGGAGGTAGAGATACCCTGTAGGTTATTAATAGGTGCACAGTCAAGTTCTCATGAACTAACGAATAAGCAAATCAATGGTATGTGTCAAAAGAGAGGTTGGAAGCTACAGATAGGACCATGTGAATGGAGGAAACCACTATAGTAAAATTTAGAAAAATATTAGACACGAACTGAGTTTAGAACTTTACATAATGTTTTCTGCAAGGGGCAGTAGCAAGGTATAAGCAAAGTTTCTTTTCCATGGTGTAACCCTAATGGTATACAGAACCATATAGAACAAATTGGTATTCTTAGGAGTCTAGGAACTTGACTCAAAGCTCCCTCAAAAGCCCAAGATTTCATTGCAGTTTCAGTTCCATCTTTAAAAATTCTTTTGAAACTAGGTATTCCAGCCCATATTATGAGCTAGTTTGTTTTACCATGAGAATATTTTAAAATATTTACTTCCTCCCCATAACGTTTAGGTAGTGTATAATGTGGATGGTCCAGCAGATTCCCCATGACTGCTGATAGTTTTACCTGTGCTCTCATCCAGGGGTACCCATACCAAATGTGAGATACAGGAGGACAGAAAGTGATACAAAATTGGGAGTGTGACAAATCCAAATGCAATTTCTTATCCTGCCACTTACTAGTTGTGTGACCTTAAGCAGGTATCTTGACCTCTCTGAGCCTTGGTTTCTCAACAGTAAAATGGGGCTTCTGCTCCTAATCTCCATTATAAAGGCCAAATGAGATAAAATATATTAAGTGCATTATAGATGTTTAATAGATAGCAGCTTGTTTATTATTTGGATGAGGAAGAAAGAAAGGGGGACGCATAGAGGCAGAGAAGTGGTGGTTGAGATACTAGGAATACAACTTTGGTATTTTAATATCCTGAAACCTTAAGTTGGCATTCCCAGAGTGAAATGATTTTGAAACAATTATCAACTGGCTCAAAAAGGTAAAAGCATGTGAGAAAAATCTTTGCAATTGGCATTTGAATTTCTTAATTATGGCCTGAGAAAGTGGCGTGAGGGGGACCTGCTGATGGTGTAGTCCAAGTAACTAGCAAGTGGAAAGCGAACAAGAGGTAGAATAAAACCTAGAACATTCTTCCCACACACGTGATACGTGGTATGGGAGATCCGAGACTGGAAAAAGTCATGAAAGTGAACTTACAACCGACCACCCAAAGCTTGGAAAGATCTCTAAGAAAAGAGCTAATGTCAGTAGAACCTGAATGGAAAATCCACACCTAGGACAGAATATTGGCTGTGGTCATGGGCCTTGCATTTTTTAGAAACATTAGAAAATCATTCATTACAAATTCCTTCACAAACATACACACACACACACACACACACACACACACACACACACACACACCATGGTCTCTATAAGCATAAGCAAATGCTATGTTTAAACAAAATTGGACAAAACACAGTTTCTTTGTTATATTATGAATCTCCAAGACAAAAAAATACCCACCACATCCCAAAGTTAGTACATAATGGAATTTTTTCTCCTTAAAATGACTCCTATAACTTGTGTTTCAAACACACTTTTTAAAAGTTCTGCCCTAAACAATCCTAACCACAATCCTTTTAACATATTTAATCTATGTGACAGTCCTTCAATGTACTGGAATCCTCCAACATCATAGCTCACATCCTTTCCTAACGTGGCAAAATCAGTGGAGTCCCCAGGCTGGTAGAATATCTCTAAGTCTAAAAACATTTGCAGCTATCTACAAGCGTGTTTTATGTAGATAAAAATCACAATATACTGAAGCACAAAAACAACCAAGTCAATGACAGAGAGATTTTGCTACGATCACTGTATCAATAGCAGCTACTATATTTTTAGACATTGTGATCAAGAGTTGAAATAGAGCTAATATCCAGTCTTCCAGGTGCTTAGTAGAAAAAATATATAATTTCTTTAAAACCAGCAAGGGATACTGGGAGCAAATCCCCTTCAGCCATTTTTCCTCTAAACTCTCCGATGTTGTCTTCAGATGTTTTACCATGAGGGCAATGGGGATGTAGATAAGGGTCTGTGAAATCCTCAGGTGAGGAGAGGTAAGGGAAGTTTATGAAAAGACAACTGATGAGATATCAGTTGATACCGATATTTGCTTCTCGGATCATTTCCACGCATCAGCTGTAGAGAGAGATAATGGTAATTCCCATGCTTGCTTGTCTAAATACCAAAGGAACTCGTCCCCTCTAACCAATTACAGGAATGACAGAATGATAATAATCCACCAGACACGTTAACACATTCTCCTGTGACCTCAGCATGTTTTTCAAACCTGTTGTGAAAGAACAGTGACAGGCAGGCAGGAGAAAAATGCATTGACCTCACTCTGCGCCTGGGCTGAGACACAGGCACTACCAAGAAGATAGCAGCCTTTTCCTAACAAGGCCTGAAGCCACAGCAGTGTCTAAGAGGCTCTGTCCCCAGAGCCCTTGCAACATCTGGCTGGAGTCAGAGGGTGGGGCAGCTGAGCCTTTGCTAACCTCCCTGGTTGCTGGAGAAATGGCCCCAGACACGCCTTAGGCAAACATGCTTAGCTTGCCCCAAGCGGCCCGCTCTTCCTCTCCTTCCACGTGTAGCATCAGACACACCTTGCTCACCTGCAGGAGATAGGGGCCACGATGCCCTGCAGTCCCTCTGCATCTCCTGTCTGCACCACTGCAAGTACTTCCTAAATAGTGTCTCTACTAATTTTTCCCCTTCTCCTGTCCACCCTTTGCGTGAAGGACGTGGCATTTGTAAAGCAAGTTTAGAATGTGTAATTCACTGGTTTAAAAGTCTCCACTTGCTCTCATTGGGTGGAAAACTCATTCTCCTTAACCCTCAGTAGAAGAAGCCTTGCATCCTGGTCCCTGCATCTCTCTCCAGTTTTACCTCCCATCCCTTCCCTGCTACTCACGATGTGCCAGCCACACTGAATTTCACAGTTTCTGAGACAAAGAGGCCCTTTCACAACTCAGTGGCTTTGCACGAGCTGTTCTTTTTACCTTTCATGCTCCCACAACTTCTCCCTTGGGGGAATCCCCCTCTTCCTAAGATCCAAGCTCATATGTCATTTCCACAGTAAAGCCTTCACTGAATTTCCCTTCCTCCACCAAGGATGGAGGGAATAATTCCCTATGTTCCTATCACTTTCCACACAGCTCTATGAGGGAGGCAGTATGGCATAGTGACTAACAGGATGCACTCCAGGGTAGATTAACAGGCTCTACACATGCTCATTCTCTGACCTTGGACAAATTACCTAATCTATGCCTCAATTTCTTCAGCTGCAAAACAAAGGGAATAATAGTGAATACCACATAGGATTGCTATGAAGAGTAAACGTGTTAAGCTCTTAAAACATTCAGAAGAGTACCCCATTCACAATAAGTGCTCAGTAAGTATTAGCTAGTATTATTGTGTCCACTAAAATTTTAATACTGTCATCATCTGTTTAGGTGTCTCTCTCTCCCTGTCTAGAGAACAGGGTGGGGACTATTTCTTATTCATGCTTTTGTTCTTCGTGCCTAACAGTTCTAGGTACTAGCCTTTCAATAAATGTTTGTTGAATAAGTTAATTCTTTTCTAGGCGGTAAAATACCCTCATGACTCCAGAGATTATAACTCAAGGAAGTTTCTTTCTTTCTTTCTTTCACTCTATGGAAAGAAAACATTATGTAAATCCATAAAACAATACCCTGAACAGAGATGCTTGGAGTTAATCTTATGAGTCCCTCTGTGAAGTAGGGGTCTAGAAGCCTGATGAGTCTTTCTTCTACTGGGGCTGTGTGTCTTTGGACAAGTCACCTTCATTCATTTACTCAGTATATTCTTGCTGAATATCAGTCAGGTGCCAGACACTATTCTAGGGGCTGGGGAGAAAGCACTGCACAAGATAGGCAAGGTTTCTATTCTCATAGACCTTGATTAGAGGGACAAAGTGCATTCAACGATGAATAAGAGAAAGAAAAAAGAAAAGTTGGAGAGTTGTAAGTTCTATGATTGAAATGAAACAAGAAAACATGTTAGAAAGTGTCTGGGAAGGCTACAATTGAAAAGTAAGTCAAGGAGGTCTTCTCCGAAGGTCAACAATAACGTTTAGACTTGAGCTTGAGACTTAGGGGAAGAACATTCCAGGTATAAGGGGCAGCTACTATAAGGGTTCAATGTGAAATTGAGCTTGGAGTGCTCCAGGTATCAGAGGAAAGCCTTCGTGCCTGGAACTTGGGAAGTGAGGATAAGAGTTGTACCATCTGAGGTCATTGAGGAAAGCAGGGACCCTATAGGCCAGAGGAAAGAATGAGGATTTTATACTAAGTGCAGCAGGTGGTTATTGACATGTATTGGGCAGGAGAGGAATATGGTTTGATTTACACTTTTAGAAAATTCTATTGTAGAGATAATGGATTATGAAGGAAGGAGAGGCATGAGAAGAGGCAATGAGACTAGTTAAGAGGCTGTTCCTTTAGTGTAGGTGAGAAACGAATAGCATAAGTTCAGATGGCATCTGTGGAGAAGGATTTGATGAACCAGAGTCCTGATACTGATCAACTGAATGTAGGAGCAAGAGACAGAGAAGAATCCAGGATGGCTACTAAGCTTTTGTCCAGAGTATTTGAGGCAATTCTGTTGACCACACATTCCACAGCCAGGAATACTACTCTAGTCCATATACAAGGTGACATGGAAGGCTGCAGTTACTGGATAGGACAGATGGACAAGGTATACACTGGAGGTGGGAGGTTCAAGGGGTCTTCAAAATGTTAAGTTTGAGACGCCCAGCAGATGTCCAAGGGCAAAAGACAAGAAGTTGGATGTACAATGCTTGAGTCCAGTGGGAGAGGTCTGGACTGCTGATATGCAAGTAGGCATCAGTGGCACTCAGACAGCATTTAAAGCAATGGGAGTAGGTGTGATCACCCAGGAAGCACATGCAGTTGAAGAAGAGATATAGTCCCCGAGCAGAGTCCTGGAAAGAACAGCATCTGGAAATGAAGTATTGGAGGCCCACAAAAGAGACCAAGAGGTAGAAGCCAGTATCAAAGGACAAATTCTAGAAGAGTATGTTGTCATGGAAGCCAAGAGAAGAAAGTGTTTCAAAATGGAGGGAGTGGTAAACTGGGTCAAATGCTGCCACAAGGTCCGCTAGGAAGAGGATCGGATCTGGCAACACGGAAGTCTTTGGTGACCTTGAAGCGATCAGTTTCACTGTTCATCTCTTGGACCTAGTTTGTCTATGTCAAAAAAAAAATGAAATTGTATTCAAGCATTTTTTAAGCAGAACTACTCCTCTGTTTAAAATAAATCATGAAAAGGATCCCAAGATATGAAAGAGAACAAAATCAGAACTGTTGTAGGTGCAGCAGGGACTTCAGGAATTTATGTAGTCCCATCTCTGCCCTTGCAGTTGACACAAAGGCAGCCTCGGGGAACTTTAGGGCTCCTTGGAAAGAAGACCCAAAATTACTAGGCTGGAAGTTCTGTAAAGGGCTCTTTGGCCAAGAGACTCCAAGTGCAAAGGTATGAGTAGCTCTCGGTCTGGTGAGCAACAGGCTATCCACTGGTTAGGAACCTCCTTACATGGTCATGAAGAATATAACATCCCTGGATTATAGGTAGGAATGCTTAGGATCTTCCATAATCACAGTTTGAACCCAATTCCTTCCAGGGTAGGCCATTGGCTGCTTAGGGGCACACCCATTTGACTGGTTTGCCCAGATCCTGCCGTTCGGCCACACCTCCAGAAAGCATCTAAAGCCCTTCCTTTGTTGCAAAATGATTCAGTGTCATTTCCATAAAATGTGGGGACCTGAGCATATGTTCACACACGCACTCTCTGTATTCTGGGAGTTTTAAAGGGAGACATCCTTTAAGGGAACAGGCCTGCCACAATAAATCCTTGGTTGTCTTAAAGGAACCACCAAGCATAACATAGTCTGCACAGTCCATGTTCTCTCAAAAGTGAGCTATAGTGTTGCTCTGTTGGAAAGAATCGCAAAAAGGATGTCTAAGCATGGTTAGTGGGAGTAGAGGAATATAAGATAATGTGAAGGATCTTTACAAAGTATCCTAAACAAACTGACAGAATGAGATAAATTCTTAATTCACAGGGTGCCCACTTTGTGTCAGGTACTCTACTAGGCCTGGGAAAAGGGTGGGATAGATGCAAAAAGAGAATTTCTTGGGAATATACCTTTTGCTTATCTGAACTGAGTCATCTTCCTTCAATTACTTCCAAGACAGCTTACAATCAGGCTGTTCATTAGAATTTCAGGGTTTTCGCACGCAGTGCATTCATTCAGATTGCCGAAACATGAGACCCAAAGAGCCTACGTCACAACGGTAAAACAACATCTACCCCGACATCTACCTGCACAGACAGACACTCAACAGTTTACAAAACTTTCTTATACATTATGAGGTAGAATATTCCTTTAACCTTTGGTTTGCATAGCTTTATGTTTTCCTCTCATTTTCTCATGAAACTGTGTCGGCTGCTACCCTGTTAGCCGTTTTAGGGTTGTTCTGTTGTAGTGGTTTGTTTCTCAGCTTGCCTCAAAAACAAAGGCCAGACCTAAGAAAACATCATCGTGGGTTAGGTACAAGGGTGACTATTCCAGAAGTCTTTGCAAAATCGCTGATGCCCACCGACGACTGGCTGATGTTTAACCTAAAGGAAAGCCAGGGCAGTCAGGGAAGCTTTTAATGGGGAAGCAATAGAGGTAAACAAATACTTTGATCTAAATAGCAAATGTCAAGGCATCTACATTGGGAAAGACCCTTGGAGTGTTAACTATCTGACCTTCTCACATCATCACCCACCCCGAGGAGCCCGAAACTTAAGCCAGACCATTTCCCCCAGGCTAGCCCATTAGCATGGTCACATCCTCAGAGCACGTGGAGCTGGGTGATCGAATCTGGGGAGGAGGAAACCCTACTGAACCTTCCCGGGAGCCTGAAGAGTGGGCAGAGGTGACAGGCTTATAAGTGTGATGCATTTGTTCCCTTTATCTTTGCTCTGAGCACACAGACAGCTCCCATCTGTGAGACACCTTCCTTACCATTTATACTTAATGGTTACAGAAATACTGTTATCTCACAACCACCCTACAGAGGGTGTATCTATTAACATTCTTCTTTTACAGAGGTGGCACGGAGAAGTCAAGTTATGTGAGCCAGGTCAGAGAGCACGTAACGGAACCTGGGTATTCACCTGTTTCTAAATCCTGTGGTCCTGACTGCCCCACCATCTGGGCATACATGAAGCAGGAGGAGGGCTAAGACCCGAACCCAGGTCTCTTTTCCTGAAGGACTGAAGCAATCACCTGACATCCTTTTGCCGTGTGTTTAGATCTTGGGCTCATGCCTGGAGTTTTCATGTTTGAGTACCTCCCCCCTTTTCTTTCGTCTTTTACAGATTTTGTTGTGGAGATGTTCGTCTTGGAAAGTATCTTGTTTGGCAAGTTCCCATGGCCACTGGGGTTTCAACTTGAAGGGAGGCACTAGGAAAATATTTTTTGATGACTCTGGAATAGAAGGGAAAGTATACCATCCTGGCTGGATTCCACCCAGAAAACCCTCGCCAGGTTTTGTGGGAGCCAGGGCAAGGGGGCAGGAGTGGTGCATAGAGTCCCCTCCCTGGGGTGGAAGGTGAAATGCCATGTGTTCCTTTGAGGTTACCTCTGCTCACTGGTAGCCTGAGATGAATGGACCACAGATCCTAATGCAGTGGTGATTGAGATCACACCCAGATTTGCATCTTAATCCTTGGAGTTGAGCAAACATCCAAAGGCTCAGCAGGTTGGTTCAGATCATTATGATAATGATTAATAGCAGCTTGTTTATGGAGCTTCCATCTCCAGAGCTTGTCATTGCCTTTACGCAGGAGACACTGTTGCATGAGGATAAAAACAACATTGAGAACTGAATGAGTTTCCCCCAATAAGTCAGTCTCTCCCTAAGCTTTCATTCCAGCTGTCCTCCTGAACACCTCTGCAATGTAATCTCCTCTTTACTCCACTGATTCAAAAGCCATTTTGTCCATGTAAATGGATATAATGGGAACATTTCATAGACTAATGGATTGTCTAAATTTCAAATCCGTATTATGTCAATGCTAACTGTATCTGCCTCTCCCTCTAGATCCAGAAAGCTCAGGAGATAAGACCATTTATGACTCATCTTTTTATTTGTGACACTTAGCCCAGTGTCCCAAACATAGTATTGATGCTCAAGTAAATGTTGGCCATCTTGTTAAACTTATGATGTCATAACTATGAGAGTTTTCTATCAGGCACAGCTCCTTTCCTTTACAGAGTAGGAAACTGAAGTCCAGAGAGTAGACATGAATTATCCAGGGTCACTGAGTTAGTAACTGGAGCAGATCTGAATCTAGAAACATTGTCACTTGACTAACCTCCCACTTCTCTTTCCATACTATATATATATTAAAGCCTGGAAATGACAGGCCAATCTGAGATCCCAGCCTCTCAGAAAATCTGCTTTCAGAAAGGTCTGAACGATGTGACCCAGTGTAACCTTGTTGTCAAATCTCTAAGCCTCTCTGATAACCTCCCAAGGAAAAGCTCGACAGTACTGGAACATTCCTAGGATGGAATTATACTAGTCAGGTTTTTAAACTTGAATCAGAAGGAGCAAGAACTTATTCTCCTCATATTCCAACTCACTTTGAATTGAAATAGAGAAAAATCAAATGAAAGTTCATAGTTTTTTTAACATCGCCTAGGAATAGAAGTGGTTCTAAATAAGGACAGATATTAGCATTGCTTATGATGTTAGAAAGTAATGAAAGCACCAGTAATTATTGCCTTTGTTCATTTGGTAACAAAAGGAAAGTCTCAAGTGAAAAAAAAAAAAGATTTCTGGGCAATTATTTACTCATTCGAAGAACTTAAAGAAATGAACTCTTATCCTTCCAATCTGATCAAACCAAAAACGTCTCCAATTGTTCCTAACATCAAAGATGCAAAAGACTACCAAGTTTTACTTTGGAAGTCTCGAGCCTTGAAAACTAGTCAGATGGTCCACATCTCTGTCTCAAATCATTAGGCCTGTGCTGGGGGCTAATATCTTGGTCATTGACCTCAAGCTCAGAATGATTATTCATGTAGATGGATGGCTTTGTGCACAACAGTATACTTTCTCTCCAGCCTCTCTCTTGGAATCTAGCAAAGGAACAACATGGTGAGGCTAACCGGATGAAGAGAAGATCAGGCTCATCATGTGTTTGGCTTCTTAGCCACAGAACCTCCTCAGGCAAGGATCCACAGCAGGTCTCCTTTCTAAATGTCGCTGTGTATCAGTTAAGTCTTTAAAAAAAAACCAGGGTTTCCCTGGTGGCGCAGTGGTTGAGAGTCCGCCTGCCGATGCAGGGGACACGGTCTCGTGCCCCGGTTCGGGAAGATCCCACGTGCCGCGGAGTGGCTGGGCCCGTGAGCCATGGCCGCTGAGCCTGCGTGTCCGGAGCCTGTGCTCCGCAACAGGAGAGGCCACAGCAGTGAGAGGCCCGCGTACCGCAAAAAAAACCCAAAAAACAAAAACACAGAAGTCCTAAACTAAATGGGTTCAAATGTGTGCTGTCTTTGTTTTTAGAGTTTTTTTTTTTTTTTTAGTGTCTTAGCCAAATTGAAGGATGATTCAAATGTTAATAAAAACAGGTGATTAAAAGCACGGCACACTTATCTGCTAGGCAATCTATCAGCTAGCATGATTGATCACTCCACTTATCGTATGGGAAAACTCCCCTTGCTGCTAATGAACCCCAGATCAGATTTGGCTGTGAGATGAGGGTGTATCCCTGAGGGTACAAGGGTCATTTTCTGTATGTGTAAAAGTATACACTTCATTTGGTCGCTGCCACACCCAGCAGGAGGACCTGTGTGCTTTGCGGGGCAAGGTGATTGTGTCTACGTGTGTGACGTGTGTCGGGGTTTGGGTTTGTGGAGTCTGCTTGATTGCCACCATATGTTTGTGTAGATTCCTCAAAATACAGCACTTGGTTCCTGACCCTCTTTCTGGGGGGAGGGGGTTGGGTGGTACTAATATGACAGATGTCCTATTACTAGCGTCCCTCTCCTGGGCCTCGTCACAGCCTCTGTCCAAGCACTTGTGTTATTTGTACGTGTATGCGTGCATATTATTTTTAAAAATCGCAGTGAACTATTTAAAATTTCTGAAATACTGTATGCAGTGCTCTTTCACTCTGTCACACCTTGGCTGTGCTATTCCCTCTGCTTGGGACACTGGACAGTCTCTCACACTCACTCATTTTTAGAATCAGCTGGGGTGGTACCTCCTCTTGAAGCCTTATCTGACTTCTTCAAGTTAGGTGGAGGCATTCCTTTTTCTATTCTTCTTGAAAATTTTTTTAATTATTGCATTTTTACATTGTAGGTTAATCACCTGTTTATGAGCCTAACTTCCCAAACCAATGGTCAGCTCCTTGAAGACCCAGAGCATGTCTTATTTGTTTATCTCAGCATCCACAGTGCCCAGCACAGGACCTGGCATACTGTGAATCTCAACATATATTGAATGAATGAATGAGTGAATAGATGGTTTTGGGTGCAGAGCCGGGTCTAAGTGTGGCTACAGCCCCAAAAGAGGCTGTAAGGCAGTGTGGGATCTTGTTCAGCAACCCCTGAAGTATTAGGACTTCAGAGAGGAAACAGCTCCCTAAGGCAGGTGCACTGGCCTGTATAATGTGTGATAGTTGAGTGGCTAATAGACCAAGTAATTTGTCCACTTTCCGGGGGTGAAGTTTTCAGCTTGGGCTCACCACAGTTCAGAAAGCTGAGTGCATGACGCCGCACGCCTCCTTCAGTGGAGTTAAATTAAGCTTAATATCTTATGACTCAAGAGTTTGCACACCACGGCTTGGTACTTAATATTGTAATTACGCCTTTTGATTAGAACTACCTTTCATAAGCAAATCGATGCAATGATTTGACAAGCTTGAGGAGTTGTGTTTGGAGCTCGCCCTACGAGTTCCACAGGGAACTATAATCATAGTAATTACTATTGAAGCAAGATTCCAGTTCTCGATTTACCAGGAGGTGAGTGAGTAAGAATCACACGCTGCATCCTTTCCTGTCTCAGGATAGGCTGTTGGGCTGAAAACAAGGGAAGTAAACACAGTATGATCACCAGTTGGCCCACAGGCTGTGGTGTTTCTCCTTTGACAGGGCTCAGCCTATGCGGATTCAGTACATTGACAAGGATGCTTTAGCTGCTCTGTGTGTGTGTGTCTGTGTGCATGTGTGTCTGTATCTGTGTGTGTGTGTGTGCGTCTGTGTGTGTGTCTGTGTGTATGTGTGTATGTGTGTGTGCGTCTGTGTGTATGTGTGTGTGTTTGCGTGTATGTGTATGTCTGTGTGTCTGTGTGTGTGCATGTGTGTCTGTGTCTGTGTGTCCGTGTGTATGTGTGTGTGCGTGTGTGTCTGTGTGCATGTGTGTCTGTGTCTGTGCGTCTGTGTCTGGTGTCTGTGTGTCTGTGTGCGTGTGTGTCCGTGTGTGTGTGTCTGTCTGTGTGTCCGTGTGTATGTGTGTGTGTGTGTGCGTGTGAGTCTGTGTCTGTGTGTCTGTGTGTCCATGTGTATGTGTATGTGTGTGTGCGTGTGTGTCTGTGTCTGTGTCTGTGCATCTGTGTCTGGTGTCTGTGTGTCTGTGTGCGTGTGTGTCTGTGTGTGTGTCTGTGTGTCTGTGTATGTGTGTGTGCGTCTGTGTGCGTGTGTGTCTGTGTGTATGTGTATGTGTCTGTGTCTGTGTGTCTGTGTGTATGTGTGCATGTGTGTCTGTGTGTGTGTCTCTGTGTGTGTCCGTGTGTATGTGTGTGTGTCTGTGTGTCCGTGTGTATGTGTGCGTGTGTGTCTGTGTGTGTGTCTGTGTGTATGTGTGTTTCTGTGTGTGTCTGTGTCTGTGTGTCCGTGTGTCTGTGTCTGTGTGTGTGCGTGTGTCTGTGTCTGTGTGTCTGTGTGCGTGTGTGTCTGTGTGTCCGTGTGTCTGTGTATGTGTGTGTGTCTATGTGTATGTGTGTGTGTGTCTGTGTGTATGTGTGTTTCTGTGTGTGTCTGTGTCTGTGTGTCCGTGTGTCTGTGTCTGTGTGTGTGCGTGTGTCTGTGTCTGTGTGTCTGTGTGCGTGTGTGTCTGTGTGTCCGTGTGTCTGTGTATGTGTGTGTGTCTATGTGTATGTGTGTGTGTGTCTGTGTGTATGTGTGTTTCTGTGTGTGTCTGTGTCTGTGTGTCCGTGTGTCTGTGTCTGTGTGTGTGCGTGTGTCTGTGTCTGTGTGTCTGTGTGCGTGTGTGTCTGTGTGTCCGTGTGTATGTGTATGTGTGTGTGCATGCGTGTCTGTGTGCGTGTGTGTCTGTCTGTGTCTGGTGTCTGTGTGTCCGTGTGTATGTGTATGTGTGTGTGCGTGTGTGTCTGTGTACGTGTGTGTCTGTGTGTCCGTGTGTCTGTGTGTCCGTGTGTATGTGTGTGTGCATGTGTGTCTGTGTGCGTGTGTGTCTGTGTCTGTGTGTCTGTGTGTCCGTGTGTATGTGTATGTGTGTGTGTGTCCATGTGTCTGTCTGTGTGCGTGTGTGTCTGTGTGTGTCTGCATCTGTGTGTGTGTCTGTGTGTCCGTGTGTATGTGTGTGCGTGTGTGTCTGTGTCTGTGTGCGTGTGTGTCTATGTGTGTGTATGTGTGTGTGTGTATGTGTGTGTGCGTGTGTGTCTGTGTGCGTGTGTGTCTGTGTGTGTTTTCCAGCTCAGCGCATACTTGGTGGCACTTACTCTTCTGGTCCGTGCTAGTAACTTTTATGAATACATAGATAAGGCAGACATGAATCTACACACTCTGTCCTTTGTGGAGCTCCCAAAGTAATATTGGGGTGAATGTGGAAAATGAAACCAGTTAGAAGTAGGGTCTGCAATGACCCAAAACGCTTGGCTCAGATTCATTGGAGTTCCAGTCAATTTAAAGATAAAACTTTCCCTGAAGGAAGAGTTCTGAGCTTCACTGGAGGTGTTCAAAGCGTTCTGGGCTGGTTTTTGAAGGACAAGTGACCCGCCAAGGACAGGAGCCTTATTCCAAACCACAAGAGAGCCTTGCAGCCACAAAAGCATTCAGCTTACAAATGAGCGATGCTGCCCTTCTGTTCCGTGGTCCCGGTGCTGGCTTCCCTAGGAGGCTGCAGCAAGTTCCAGATGCTGAAGAGGACCATTTCCCTACGGGACTCACAATGGGGGCTCCGAGAAATGGTTATTTCTTTTCTTTCCCTTGTAGAAATTGTTTATGTTAGGGGCCCTTACTCTCTGGAAACACGATCTCTTATGCATACACCCCACAATTATGGCTCCAGCGTCCATACTTCATGGGTCCCCTCCCCACACCCTCTGCTTTTCCCTCCATCATCCACAGCCTGAAAATTCATTTAAAAATTAACAGCACAAGAAGGAAAATGCCACAAGACCCAGATTGCTAGCAGATGCTCAGTGGGTGCTGGCAAGGGGAAAGGCAAGTGGAATAAGGCTACACAAATGAGATGAGGCAGAGCACACCTCCATTCACTTACTCATTCGTTCAACAGACGTCCTTTGAGTAATAATAGAGCGTGCCAAGCCCACTGCTGGGTTCTGAAGCCACAATGGTGATAATAATTAACATTTACTGAGTGCTTACTACGTGCAAGGCACTATTCTAAATATTTTATGTTTAATAACATGTTAACTCAGTTGTTTTATAACAGCCATATTTTTAATCTTCCAATGAGGAAACAGAGGCACAAAGAGGTTAAGAATTTTTCCCAGTGTCACATAAGCAGTAGGAAGAGGGGTCAGGATTGGATCCCAGGCAGTCTGATTCCACAGCCTAAGCCAGGAGTCGACAAACATCTTCTGTAAAGGGCTAGATAGTAAATATTTTCGCTTCATGGGCCATCTGGTCTCTGTCGCAACTACTCAACGCTGCTGTTGTAGCATGAAAGCAGCCATAGACAGTACAAAAACCAATAAGCATGGCTGTGTTCCAATAAAACTATCTTTATGGACCCTGAAATTTGAATTTTATAGAATGTTTATGTGCATAAAATATTTTGTTGGGTTTTTTTCAACCATTTAAAAAAATGTAAAACCTTTCCTACCTCACAAACCGTACAAAAACAGGTGTTGGGCTATAGTTTGTTGATCCCTGGCCTAAGCTGCGCTGTCTCTCCATTAGTGAATAAGGAAGAATTGTTACCCTTTTGGGGGAGACATACAGACTTAAAAACCTTTCCAGAATCCTTCATCTACACATGTGCTGCCGGCTTTGTCTGATTCACTCTACTTCTCATCCTCTGTCCGTCTGGCTAAATCCTATATGCCTTTCAGACTCCAGCTTAGTCTCCACCTCCTTCAGAGAGCTTTCCTTGACACTCAGCTTAGGCCCAGCCCCTCTGTTTTTCCCCACATTCTGTCCTCTCCTCCGTCACAGCACTCTTACAGACACCTAGTTACACATCTGCTCCGGGAGGGCGGCGGGTCGCACTCATCCCTGCTCCCCTGGATTCTGACACACAACGCATGTTGCAGAATTAACTTATAAGTGGAGGAATCTCTAGAAAGGTCAACAAAGAAGGGAACTTTTGAACTTCGGGTTGAGTTAAAGAGTTCTCCAAGCCAATAAGATGAGGAAGTTTGCTCTGAGGAAAAGAATGAGCTGTACATGAGAAGACAAGAGGCAGGGCTGAGGGAAACATGCGAACATGCATGTTCAAAGAATCACCAGGGATTGGCAGAAATGCCAAAGGCAAGCGATGAGGCAGGCATCCCTATTGCCAAAGCTCTGATCCCTGCAGGCAATGGGAGGACAATTGAAGGGCACTGAGCATGGAAGTGACATGCTCAGGCTTGTGCTTCAAAACAGGGGTCAGAAAATTAGAGCCCGTCAACCAATTCCATCCCAACATTCCACAGTGAAAAAGTGAGGGAGCTGGAGAAGGAACTCAGGGGTGTGTGAGATCCAGTGTGTGTTCTCTCCCTCCAACACACTGCTCTTCCCCATCTGGGGATCTAGACTTGGGCTAGGACTGGCTAAATGTCTTTGGGGACCCTGCCAGCCTAGCCCCAATCCCAGCTCCCACTGATGGAGTTGGGAAAGGAGTGAGGGACAGGTGGTGTGGCCTCTCCAATCTCGCTCCTGAGTGCGTGGGCTGCGTGTAACTCAAGGCTCATGGCCTCTGATCCTGCCATGATCTCTGGGCAGGCACCTGTTTCGCCTTGAGCCTTTTGTCCTGATCTAAGCATGGGCTACGTGTTCTTGAAGGGCCCTTATCATGATAAGATTCTAAACATTAGAAGGATTCCACTTGCCACATTAAAATACCTGTGGCTCAAGGATTAATAAGCGAAGGAAGTTGGAGAAAGCAGAGAAGACATCACTCTCACCCTCAAGACACAGAGGAGAGCAACTATCCAGGGCTTTGGGAGGGAAAGGAGGATCCACAGCAGATTAGCTCTGAGGGGAGGGAGCTTGTTAAGGCGATTTCAAGTCTAGCTGTCTTAATAACCCTTTGTAGTTCGTTGGCACCTGGCTTTTCTTGAAGCTCAAAGTATTTTGCAAACATCAGCTCATTAATACCGACAGCAGCCCTGTGAAGTGGGTGGTGTGAATGTCTTATCCCCACTTGGGAAGCTTGAATTTGAAGGGAAAAGGGGCTCTGGCTGGTGACTAGTGCAGGGTTGAGGAGAGGCCCCAGGGGCTGGACTAAATTGAATAGTCATTTTTGTTTCTTATTCTACCAGAGGAACAGTGGATGGTGGGAGAAGCATGAGCTCTGGAACCAGCCAAGTCTGGATAGCAGATCTAGCTAGGCTTCTACAGCTTTGTGAATTTGGGCAAGTCCCTCAACTTTTGTGAAATTCAGTTTTCCCTTGGGAAAGGGGCTGATGATAAGAAATGTAAATGTCATGTGCATGTCAAAGTCATTTGATTATTGGAAGTTTCAATAACTAGATCTAAGAGATTTTTGTTAAAGCTCACCAGACGTTTGACACAATACGGGGTGTGTGTTCTGATGAGTGGGGCTCAGGTGTGGACGGATGGGGATGACTCTCTGAGGTGGGCTGGCAGGAGCAGGAAGGAGGTCCTGGAGACTGCACTGTCTTGGGCTTGTGCAGAGAAACCAACCAACCAGCCTGAGCAGAGTTGTCTTGAGCGAAAACCGAAGAAGGGGCTACGAGGGAAAGGAGTGCAATAGATGATTAGAAGTTCATTTCACCTCGGAAGGCAGCCTCGGAAGGTTTGAAGAGGGAACCACCCTAGACAGATCTGCAGTGTGAAGATCGCTCTGGCACCAGCATAGGGAACCAATGAGAGCAACGGGCTTTGCAGCTGATGGGCAAGATTATCCGCTGTGTCATGGGAAGAAAATGTTTATAACATCTCCTTGCTATTTTCTAAATCTCATCCTTGTAAAAAGTATTTTTGTGTATATGTTTTAAAGGCAAATATATTTTTGAAGTATTATATTTATGTTCTCTCTCTCTGTCTCTCTCTGTCTCATAGAGAGAGAGAGACCGAGCAAGACAGAAAGATATCAAAATTTTTACTGATAGGGGCTCATGATCCAAAGTTTGGAGTCCACTCACTGCATTAGAAAGAGAGAAACTAGATGCAGAATCCCATTTGAAAGTTCTTTTAAGGCATCTGGGGTGAGCTAATGGAAGCCTGGATATAACAGTGGTTTAAATGGGAACAAAAAGGAAAGAATATAAGGAACCTATCACACAGGAAGAAAAGGCAGGACTTGGTAATTTGGGGACATAAAGAGCAAGTTACTAGAGAAGAAGGAAGAGACAAAGCTGACTGTGAGATTTCAATCCTTGGCCAAGAGAATGCTGGCTGGTACCACCAAAGAAAATGAAGAGGGTAGAAAGGAAACTGTATGGAGAGGAAGGTGAAGAGTTCTGCCTTGGCCAAGTGGGATTTGAAGTAAGGCAAGAGAGTCTGAGCAGTTGGAGATATGAGGCTGGGGCTTGGAAGAGAGCCCTGGCTAAAGGTAGAGGAGCTAGGTGTGGAGATGAGTGGGGACTGGGATCTCCTAGGGAAGAAGGTGGGCAGCAAGGAGTCAGCACAAAGGGAGGAGAAGTTCTTGTCCTAGCCAAGTTCAGTCTTAAGAGAGCCTGCTCTCAGAGGCCAGCTACCATTTCATGTGGTCTCAAGTTTATAGACTCATAGAACACCAGAGCTTGAATGGCCCTTAGAGACTATATAGTTTATGGTTGGCTTGGTCTAAGTAACTTTTAAATCACAATCTTAATAGACCCCAAATGTGTCAGTGAGTGTTCTTAGTTGCAAACAACAGAATCCACTCTGGCTAATTTAAGCAGAAAATGGATTTATTAAAAGATATTTAAAAGGATGTCAAAGAATCTTAGAAAAGCTAGAGAAACAGATTCGTGGCTGTACTTCCAGGAACAGTGTTCAAAACCACAATAGGATAGATTATTGTTTGGCAGCAAAAAGAAATGAAGTACTGATCCTGGCTACAACATCAACGAACCTTGAAAACTTTATGCCAAGTGAAAGAAGCCAGTCACAAAGGACCACATATTGTATGATTCCATTTATATGAAATGTCCAGAGTAGGCAAATAGACAGAAAGTTGATTCATAGTTGTTTAGGGCTGGGGGGATGGGAAAGTGGGAGGTGACAGCTGAGAGGTGTGAAGTTTCGGGGGGGGCTCATAAAAATGTTCTAAAACTTATAACGATGGATATATAACTCTATGAATACACTAAAAAAAACACATGGAATTGTACATTTTAAATGAGTGAATTGTATGGTATGTGAATAGAGCTCAATAAAGCTGTAACACACACACACACACACACACACACACACACACTCTCTCCATAGAAAGGCTGATGGGTAGATGATCTTCACTGTCACCACTGCCGATGCCAAAGAGGAAACGCCAAGACCTCAGCTTTATCGCAACCTCCACTCTCGGCATTCCTGATGCCTACTCAGCCGAGCAGTCCCTGGCTCCCCTGAAAACCTTGCACCTCTGCCACCACTCACAGGAGTACACGGGATGCCTGGGAAGGTTCCATTTCCTCAAAATGCTCACTTCCAATCTGAAGCCCTGTATGGACGTATCCAGCTGATGAAACCAAGAACACACTGTGACCTAGCTGCCAGGGCCCCTGAAAATGTGATTTCTGATCTACACTGGGAATCAGGAGAATGCCCCCAGAGAAAGGCTAGTCACAAGATGATGTGGGGCTTCCCTAGTGGCGCAGTGGTTGAGAATCCGCCTGACGATGCAGGGGACACGGGTTCGTGCCCCGGTCCGGGAAGATCCCACGTGCCACGGAGCGGCTGGGCCCATGAAGCATGGCCGCTGGGCCTGCGCGTCTGGAGCCTGTGCTCCGCAACGGGAGAGGCCACAACAGAGGGATGAATAGGCAGAGCACAGTATACTTTTAGGGCAGTGAAACTACGCTGTGTACCATCATGATGGCTACATGTCATTATACATTTGTCCAAACCCATAGAATGTACAACACCAAGACTGAACACTAATGTAAATTCTGGACTTTGGATGGTAATGACGTGTCAGTGCAGGTCCACCAATTGTAACAAATGTACCACTCTGGTGGGGAATGTTGATAACGGAGGAGGCTGTGCATGTGTCGGGGCAGGAGGTATGTGGGAAATCTCTGTATCTTCTAATCAGTTTCGCCGTGAACTTAAAACTGCTCTAAAAATTAAAGTCTAATTTTAAAAAAAGATGAGGGACAGCCACAAATATAATAAACATCCACTATTAAAATATATTATAGAATTTCAGAATAAAACTTAATGGAACTTGCTAATTTTAAAAGTCCCCCTAAGAGGAATTTTTTTTTTTAGCTCTAGAAGTATAAAGCAGCCACACAGTGTTTAAAGAGCGGCAGGAGTGGTGAGGTGGAACGCACAGGCTCTGGAGTCCACCAGACCTGGGTCTAAATCCAGGCCTGCCCCTTATCAGCTGTCTGATCTCTGTAAGTCACTTAATTGCACTGAGCCTCACCTGAAAAGTGACTACGCAATGCCTACTTCCCAGGGCTTTATTTCTAGGACTAAGGCGATGAACACTAAATAAATCTTAGCTTCTGCCAATAAAAAAGGGAAAACAAATGTAATTGTTTCTATTGATTTTTATTAAACTCAACTGTTATCTTGATTCCTATATTTTCATAAGTTTTTAAAAGATATGCCATTACTATATTTTATGCTTATGTTGAGCTTGTCCTTTCTAGGTGTCCTCTTGGGAGTATGGGAGTTTTATAAGCTCAACTACAGGAAAATTGTATAGGAAATGTGCGAGAAGAAAATACTACAAAATGTCAGCAGCGGTTGTCTCTGGTATGAAGATTAAAAAAGACTGTGCTTTTTCTTTCTACTTTTATTACTTTCCATTTTGTTGTGCTCTTTCTTTTTTTTTTTTTTTTTTTTTTTTTTTTGCGGTACGCAGGCCTCTCACCGCCGTGGCCTCTCCCGTTGCGGAGCACAGGCTCCGGACGCGCAGGCTCAGCGGCCATGGCTCACGGGCCCAGCCGCTCCGCGGCATGTGGGATCTTCCCGGACCGGGGCACGAACCCGTGTCCCCTGCATCGGCAGGTGGACTCTCAACCACTGCGCCGCCAGGGAAGCCCTGTTGTGCTCTTTTTAAATAGTGAGAGTGAACTACTTTCAAAAGTAGATACAAATAAATAATCAAACAAAACAGAAAGAGGAGATGAAAGCTCCATGAGCCTAGCATATAAAAGACCGAATAGTTCTTTCTCCATTAAGTATCCGTATTACCTGATGTGCAGAAGTGAACTCTAATCGGTGGCCAAAATATCATCTGATGGACCACCAGCTCCGGGGGTGGTGCTGGACACCTCATGATCTGCCCGTCCTGTTGTGGCATTCCAGTTCCCAACTCTGGTGAAAAAAAGAGGAGAACTCACACGTTTTTCAGAAACTTCTGGGTTCAGTAAACTTCCCAGGATGTTGTCTCTCAATGCATGGGGCCCAAGTCCCATGTTACTCTTGGGTTATTTGTATTAGGATAACTCGAGTTTTCTGATTCCCTAGCTAGTATCCTTAGCATTCTCCTGCCACCTTGTCAAATCTGACCCTCAGAAAATTCATTTGCCACAGGGTATAAATAACCAATAAAAATGCTAAACCTTTCAGGGGCCCCCAGGAGTGGTATTACGTCTCTCCTGATTGATGTGTTCTGAATCTTTCTGATGCTCAGTTCTTTCTTAGTTTCTGATGGCCTCATTGGTAGGCCTTCTTGTACTAAGTCATGACCACCCTACTATTTTGGTAGTATTTGAGGGTGGCAAGGACCAAGACATGAAATGCTAAAGTGTTAGGAGTCAAGCTTATTCAAATAGCCGTAAAGATAAAAACATTGTACCACAACAGAACAGAAAAATAATTTGATATGGTCTCTATCTGACTCATACTTAGCTTCTCAGAAATACATGCTTGATGTATTTGACCATGTCATTGACTTTCTCACTGTCTTCTCTTCGTGACAGTGATTTTCTTTGCTCTAAAATTCACATTCCTTAGCTTGTCGGTTAAGGCCTTTTATAGCAGGACCGTAGCTACTTCTCTAACTCTCTCTCCTGCTTCCTCTCAGTCTCATTCACACAGTGATCCAACCACATCAAACTTCTGTTTTTTTCCAGATACTCGTACTCCCTCTTATCTCCTTACCCAGGGGCACAGCCCCCTCTGCAGAAAACTTCCTTTATTTCGTCTTTGCCCTAAGACCCTCTCCATCCTAACTATTCTGGAAGACGTCCTGACTCCTCCAGGGAAAGGCAAGGCTCTCTCCTGTTGGTTTCTGAAGCACAGCAGTCAATTCACAAACATTTGCTGAAGGCCTAGTATACACTCTGCACTGTGCTACCACAATCCGTACACTTAAATCTATTACAGCAAGTGTCACACTGGGTATCATTATTTTTTTACCTGTCTGGAAGGTACAGCCTGGCGACAGCCAGCCATGTGGATTGTTTGGTTAAGGCAATGGCACTATTTCCTCTTTCTCCAGACCCACCCAGCTACAGTGACCTCTGCCTTCTGTCTCTGAGCCCAGCCCAGAACACCCGAGAGCCTTGGATCCAGCCTCAGGGAACCCTAGGGAAGGTGACGTACTCTTGTGTCCAGTGCCTGCCTGTCCTGTGCCTCGGCCCTTGTGCATTAGTCTGGTTCACATGACTGGGTTTCTATCTCAGTCTCCCTGCCAAGCATGCTATTTCACTGTTACCATGGAGTCTATGTGTCTGGATTTTTCCAATTTACCTGGCTCAGGCCAGAGGTAAAGACTTGTTCCAGAGGGCCCCAGTGGTGGATGGGGTTCTGCTTGCCAAATGTTTGTGACCAAGAACCTTCCAGCTGATACTGTAATTGCCTGATCCAAGGGCTCTTGTGACTGAGCACAATGAAGCATCGTACCTGAGCATCCTTGGCCCTCCTTCCCCACTTGTTGACTTGAACGTCCCTCCTGGACTAGTCTGCCCATTTGGACTGTAGACTACACCCTTAGATGTTTCCTCCAACTAAGAAGGGAGGCTGCCCCCTGGCCTCTGCCTTGCCCAGGAAGCCTCTTCCTCCCCGACAAACTTTACTCAATAAGGACAAATAGAAATTTTGAGCTGAAGATTTGCCATGCCCCAGGGAGAAGTCGAGATAACAGGAAAAAGGGGCAATTAAAATAGCCACAGAGAAAGACTTCAGTGGAGTTCCATTGAAAGGACAGGGGAAACATAAGAAAAGAGAAACCTGTAATTGGGTATGAGAACTCTAAGAGAGCCAAAATATCAAGGTCTTTCAATGTTTGAATCTAAAAAAAAGAGATCGCTGGCTCTATTAAAGCATTTTGTGGAAAATAATAATATTAGCTAATATTTATTAAATACTTAGAATGTGCCAAGAATTCTGCTGAGTGTTTTACATGCATTTTCTTGTTTAATCCTTAGGCTCTATTAGTAACCCCACTTTTGGGGGGCTTTAACAATGGGTTTATTATCCATTAAACACTGTAAGTTTCTTTTCTTTTTTCATCCCTCTCCCACTCCCTCTTCCTTTTGGTAACCATACGGTTGTTTTCTATGTCTGTGAGTCTGTTTCTGTTTTGTATATACATTCATTTGCATTATTTTTTAGATTCCACATACAAGTGATATCATATAGTATTTGTCTTTTTCTGTCTGACATTTCACTAAGCATAATATTCTCTAGGTCCATCCACATTGCTGCAAATGGTGATATTCTTTTTATGACTGAGTAATATTCCATTATATATCTATCTATCTCACATCTTAAGCCAATCATCTGTTGATGGGCACTTGGATTGCTTTCATGTCTTGGCTATTGTAAATAGTGCTGCTATGAACACTGGAGTACATGCATCCTTTCAAGTTAGAGTTTTCGTTTTTTCCAGGTATATACCCAGGAGTGGAATTGGTAAATCATATGGTGTTTCTAATTTTTAGTTTTTTTAAGGAACCGGCATACTGTTTTCCATAGTGGCTGCACCAATTTACATTACTACCAACAGTGTATGAGGGTTCTCTTTTCTCCACACCCTCTCCAACGTTTGTAGACTTTTTGATGATAGCCATTCTGACAGGTATGAGGTGATACCTCACTGTGGTTTTGATTAGCATTTCTCTAGTAATTAATGATGTTGAGCATCATTTCATATGCCTGTTGGCCATCTGTATGTCTCCTTTGGAAAATGTCTATTCAGGTCTTCTGCCCACTTTTTGATTGGGTTGTTTGTTTTTTTGATATTTAGTTGTATGAGCTGTGTGTATATTTTGGATATTAACCCCTTGCTGGTTGCATCATTTGCAAATATTTTCTCCCATTCCATAGGCTGTCTTTTCATTTTGTTGATGGTTTCCTTTGCTGTGCAAAAGCTTTTAAGCTGGATTAGGGAGAAGAAGAAATGGCATAAAGAAACGAAGTAACTTGCCTCGCAACTAGAAACTAAAAGAATACCCATCAGTAGGGAAATGGTTGAGTAAATTATGGTTTCTCTCAGCCATAAACTAACAGTCATTGCAAAGAGTAAATTCAAACTATACCAGTTGAGTTAGGAAGAGATTTTTCTAGAGGTCTTATTGAGTGAGGAAAGCCAGATACAGGTAAGTGTGTATAATATGATCCCACATTTGTTTACCAATGAAATAAACCTCTTATCTGTATATGTGCATATATATTCACGTATATACTAACAAGCATAGTATGATTCCATTTCAGGAAAAAAATAGAGCCCTCTATATGTGTCTTTGTATTTGTGTGTGAATGAGAAAAAGAGAAAAGAATGGAAGGATTCACCTTGGTCTGTTGACCTTGGCTGTCTGGCAGGGAAAAGAGAGAGTAGGGTGGGCAAAGAGAGCTTTTGCACATTGGTCCTGTTATGACAAGCATGTATCTCTTTCATACTAGGAAACAATCAAATGAAGAAAATGATTTATAATAAATAAATATGTCCCACAGTTATGTGTTGCCCACACAGCTTCACCTCAGTGTTAAACAATGAAAAGGGGAAGAGTGGTTTTTGCTTCAGTGCTCCCCCTCAACCACGTGTACGCACCAGGTTGGATCCATGAAGGCCTTTCATAGACCATTCGCTTCAGGGATATTCTCAGCTTCACTGTGATGTAGGGTCATTTATATTTTAATTATTTTTCCAGACACTCTAGGTCACATGTTAAAGCCACACAGCAGAGGCACCAGGAGAGAAACCTCAGTGGCAGCCCAGAGTTCTGGACTCCAAATTCAATGCTCTCATGTTGAGGGTCTAAAATTGTGTAATGTAGAAACATATTTTAAAAGACCAATTTTTAAAAAACAAATCAAGAATCAATCTAATGAATACATTGAAAACTTCTAGGGGTACAAAGTATGATTATTCTAATTATCCCTTAGCTTCCCTTTTGCCTATCCTTAGGGTAAGATGCCATCAGTTACGTGAGTAGTGGGCCCTTGATTATAGCCTGACACATTCATTTCACAAACAGTTATTGAACACCTCATATGTGCCCAGCACTCAGTTCGGTGCTGGGTCAGGCTTATAATCTGAACAAACAAGCTTCCCACAGGCATTTGGCCAGGAGTGATTAGTACACACCTCCAACATTCGTCCTTTTAAAATTAGAGAGACTATTTTATCGAACATGAACGTTTAGTAAACATTAAAGACTTTTTATTTCCGAAGGACTCTGAGTCAGAAAATACTTAAAAGAAATGAGCACCACTTAGAGAAATATAGACTCTAAGTAAGTTCCGCCTGAATGAGCATGAGGGGTGGCGGATAAAACCAGCATTTTGAGTGTATACTGTTGCCAGACACTTTATGTGTGTCATTATAATAAGTGCTCACAATAACCCTATATGGAGGGGACTGTTACTATTCAGTTTGCCAGAGAGGAGACTGTAGCTCAAGAAGATGTGAAAGAATTTTCCCAAGGTCATAGAGAAAGTTTTAGAGCCAGGATTCTAGTATAGACTTGTCTAACTACAGAAATCATGGGTTTATTTTATTACTTTGCCCCACTGGCAAAAGAGACTGTTCTTCTAAAGAGCACATCAGGTTTCCATGGCCAAGGTGAGCCAGTGGTTGAGTGTATTCATCACCTGGATGGAGACCAGGTACACCAGGTAGTGGTCTTTTATTAACAATAGAATAGTAACATGGTCTCTTATTAACAGTAGAATAGTCACACTAACATTTACTGATACCGCATCATCTGCCAGGCTCCATTCTCAACACTGTACCATATTCTCTACACGGATCATTTCCAACCCTCACTGGCTAAGTGGCCTCCTTGCTACTTCACTTGTCAGCCTACAGCCTCCTTCACTGCAGCAATCAGAGGAGCCTTCTTAAATCTCAAGTCAGATCAGTTCTCTGTTCTGAACAAAATGCTCAAATGACTTGCAGGTCTTATGCATTCTGCCCCCCACCTCCTGGACCTCATGTCTCACTTCTCTCCCTTTAATACCTTGCCTCTGGCCCTTTTATTGCATGAACTTGGATATCCTAATTGATCTGAGTTTTTAAATTGAACTTTTAAATTATCTTTAAAATTTGGAGGGTTAGGTAATTATATGTTCATATGCAGTTGTGAGCCTCCTTGCAGTTCCACAAACACTCAGGGACACTCCAGTCCCAAGGCTTCTGTACTTGCTGTTCCCTCTGCCTGGAACGCTCTCCACCTCCTTACCAACTTCAAGTCTTTGCTGCAATGTCATCTCGGTGAGCCCCGTGCCTCACTGACCACTTTATTTAATACTGCATACCCCCTCTTCCCAGTACTCACATCCCTGCTGCCGTAATTTTCTTAAGCATCACTTATCACTTTCTAATATACTATATAATTTACTTATTGTGCTGTTCCCTGCCTGTCTCCCCCTTCTAGAATGTAAGGAACACGAGGGCAGACATTTTTGTTTAATGTGTTCCCTGAAGTATTCCCATCACTTACGGCAGTGCCTGGCACATAGCAGGCACGTAGCAGTGTCAATAGACACTGCAGAGCTGATAGATAAACCCTCTCCCCAGCCCTATAAGGATGACGGTTATTACCCCCATTTTAAGGCTTCAGAAACTCACAGTCAGAATTTTCTGCACAAAGTCAATAACTGGAGAGTGACCAAGCTGGGATTCAAAACCACAGTGTCTCCTCAGCGGGGAAGAGAGGAAAGAGGAAGAGGCAAAGGATGCCTCTCCCATACTGGACTCTCCCAGATCCACACTCCCCACCAGCAACCGCAACCGGCATGGCCTCTGCCTTTTACCAAGACATCAGAAAATTGTGGAAGTAACTGGTCGAAGACCTCCTCTGCCACTGCTGTTGGTCCTGCCAACAGTCTAGGAGCTCAAGCTGAGAAGCAGGCTGTGATTCTGCTTCTAGGAAGGAAATAAAAAATAGATGCTAACAACACAAGAGAATGTTACAGAGCAGGTGTCAGAGCACTTTGAGTCTCATGTGAAAAGTTCTTTATACATACTCAATGCCAACTATGAAAATTAACAGGTGTGATAAGATAACATCGCCTCCGCTGGAAAGGTTCCTGTTTGCCCAACACAAAATGCCTGCAGTTGGGGCCAACCCACATCCCCATTCTCCCTCTGACATCAAACACCACCAGGGCAGTGAGTACCAACATTAATCACTCTAAAGCAGCGGTCCCCAACCTTTGTGGCACCAGGGACTGGTTTCATGGAAGACAGTTTTTCCGTGGACTGGGGTCAGGGGTTGGTTCAGGTGGTAAGGCGAGCGATTGGGAGCAATGGGGAGCAGCAGGTGAGGCTTCAATGGCTTGCCTGCTGCTTACCTCCTGCTGTGCGGCCCGGTTCCTAACAGCCCGCAGACCAGTACCGGTCCATAGCCAGCACAGCCTCCGGAAGATCGTACGTGTGCTTGTCATTTGTCAATTTCTTCTTAAACATGCATTTCCTGCCTTCGCTTTTCTAGGCCCTGTGCTTGGCCTAAAACCACAACACTGAAGCCAACAACGGCTTTCAGGGCCTTGGCATCCTTATAGGGGGGCAGACACAAAATGAATGCCATGTGAGCTTGGCTTGAGAGAGAGAGGAGCAAAGAGCTGAGGAATCCCAGCTCTGGAAGCCTTCTGGAGCAGACAACATTTAGGTCAGTGAGGTTCCCTTTGGAGCACACGGACTGGCAGAACCTAAGAGACCTACGTTAGGCTCTGAGGCTGCAACCTCCAAAGAGGAAATGCGGAGGCTCCTACCCTGTGTGTTCCTGGAACAGATCCCTGAGAAGCAGGTGGCCTAGAGGTACCTGTTGCAAGCTAGGGGTTAATGATTAGCTAGAGCCAGAGTGTCTGCCCTGCCCTGTCCTAAGCTCAAGGAATTCCTAACAGCAACTGCAATATCCATCGTGTATTCAACTAGGGGCCAAGCCCTATACTATACTTTTCATTTGTTACCTAATTTAATTGTTGCAATAAGCATTTCACAAACGAAGAAACTGAGGCTCACAGAAGTGAAGGGCTTTATGTAAAATCCTCAGAGCTGAAGGCAGTACAAGAATCTGAAATTTAGATCTCAAAATCCAGTGCTCTTTCCACAAGACAAGGCGCTTCCTTTCTATTTAATGCTGACTGTGCTCATAGACCTGCTGTTATTCTCAGCTCTGAGACCAATGTCTTAAAGAAGTTGGAGCAACACCTGCTACCACAGGGCAAAAAATGACCAATGGAATTTTGTGGTGAGAGCGACTTAGGATCAAATTTCAGCTCTCATTAACTCCACTTGCCACCTCAGGGAAGTCGCTTTACTTTCCTGGAGCCTTAGGTTTTCCTTCTGGAAAATGGATGTCATAATAGTGCTGTGAGGCTTCAATGAAGTCTGTGACATACTCTGAACCCAGAAGGCAGTCAACCAAGCAGTGCCTCTCTTCTGGAGAACTCTGTGCTAAGGATTCCTGCCAAAGTTCCGCTTTGGGAGACAAGTGAAGATGGGCAATGGCCATATGCAAATGAGTTATCATCATGTCCTCCTTGAGCTTTTTTTTTTGCCATACATAGGGAAATTAAGCACTACCTGGCATCTATCATTCTTGAAAACAAACTACACACTTATTGTTAGGACACTCTTTGCACTTCCCCCAGCTATTTTAGTTGACATATAAGGAGTGTGGACCACTGTCCAACCCTGCCTCCAAATTAAGCTGAGTTTTTGATTTCTTGACAGTTTGTCAGCCATCAATTGCAAACCCTTCACTGCCAAAGGTGTTTGACCCTGAGTAATTACTCAGGGAATATGGTGATTTCTGGCATGGGAAATATAGTGTGAGTCCCACTGTAATTACGATGGAATCCATGAAGTATATATAATTAGGAAACAGGCTGCACAAATGACATCTGTTGGCACTGTCAGATCAGTCCATGTACTTGTTGTCAAGCAACAGCTGGCAAGTCCTTTTGTCACATGAAGTTGGGTATCCTAATTGATCTAATTTTTTAAAAACATTTTTTTCTTTTCAAAGGATTGTAGATTCATAGGCAATGGTAAGAAATAATACAGGGAGATCTCTAATGCACTTTTTACGCTCTTTCCCTCAATGGTAACATCTTGAAAAACTATAGTACGGTATCACAACTAGGATATTGATAGAATCAAGACACAGAACATTTCCACCGCCACAAGGATCCCTCATGTGGGCCCTTTATAACCACACTCACCTCCTTCTTGCCCCTACCCCTTTTATCATCCCTGCCAACCTCTCATCTATTCTCCAGTTCTATAATTTTTTCATCTCAAGAATGTTAGATAAATGGAATCAAACAGTATATAACCTTTGGAATTGGCTTTTTCACTCAGTGTGACACTGTGGGGGATTCATCCACATTGTTGCATGTATAGGTAGTTTGTTCCTTTTGATTGCTGGGTAGTAGTCCATGGTACAGTTGTACCATAGCTTGTTTAACCGCTCACCTGTCGAAGGACAATAGGGTTATTCCCAGTTTGGAGCCATTATGAATAAAGCCGCTATGAACATTTGTCTACAGGTTTTTGGGCGAACATAAGTTCTTCATTTCCCTGAGAAAAGTGCCCAGGAGTGCGGAGATACATAGTATTGGCATATTAGATTTTTTTTAATTGCCAAAATATTTGTCAGTGTGTCTGTACCGTTTTATACTCTCACCAGCAAAATATGCGAGGTTGGTATCTCCACGTATTCTGTGTATGCCCTTTATTTCCTTTTTTTTTTCCTTTACTGTGCTGGCTAGAATTCCAGCACTATGCATATGTTATAAAATGAATTGAGAAGTATTTCTTCCTCTTCTATTTTCTGGAAGACGTTGTGTACAACTGGTGTTAATTCTTTAAATGTTTGGTAAAATTCTCCAGTGAAACCATTTGGGCCTGGAGAGTTTTTTGTTTTGTTTTGTTTTGTTTTTTTTGTTTTTTGCGGTACGCGGGCCTCTCGCTGTTGTGGCGTCTCCCGTTGCGGAGCACAGGCTCCAGACGTGCAGGCTCAGCGGCCATGGCTCACGGGCCCAGCCGCTCCGCGGCATGTGGGATCTTCCTGAACCGGGGCACGAACCCGTGTCCCCTGCATCGGCAGGCGGACTCTCAACCATTGCGCCACCAGGGAAGCCCTTTTTTTTTTTTTTTTTTTTTTTAGTTTCTAAATTACAAATTAAATTTCCTTAATAGTTGCAAAACTACTAAAATTATCTATTTCCTATTGAGTGAGTTGTGGTGCTTTGTATTTTTGAAGGAATTGGTCCATTTCATCCACGTTGTCCGATGTATGTGTATAGTTTGTAGTATTTCCTTATTATTCATGGGTTATTTGCAAGGTCTGTAATGTTACCCCCTGTTTCATTCCTGATATTGATCATTTGATTCTTCTCCTTTCTCTCTCTTTCTCTCTCTCTCTCTCCCTCTGCCAGTTTTGCTAGAATTTTGTCAATTTTATTGATCTTTCCAAAGAACCAGCTCTTTGTTTCATTGATTTTCCCTATCATTTTTCTGTCTTCAGTTTCTTTGATTTCTGCCATTGTCTTTGTTATCTACTTCCTTCTGCTTGCTTTGGAGTTATTTTGCTTTTTCCCCCCAGGTCTTTGAGATGGAAGCTTAGATTATTGATTTGAGCCTCTTCTTCTTTTCTATTTTGTACATCAGTGTTGTAAGTTTTCATTTCAGTACTGTTTTAGCTGTGTCCCACAAATTTTGATGTGTTGCATTTCCATTTGCATTCAGTTCAATGTATTTTTTAAGATATCTGTTGAGAGTTCTTCTTGGACCCATGGATTATTTAGAAGTGTGTAGTTTAGTTTCAAAGTATTTGGAGATTTTCCTCTAATCTTCCTGTCATTGATTTCTGCTTTGAGTCCATTGTGGTAAAAGCATGCATTCTATATGATTTCTGTTCTTTTAAATTTTTTAAGGTTTGTATTATGTCTTAGGATATATATTGCATATGTTCTGTAGGCCCTTGAAAGGAATGTGTATTGTTCGATAAGTGTCAGTTGCAACATGTTGATTGATGGATATTTTTGCAGAGTGTAGGATTCTGTGTTGACACTTCTTACAAGACTCCAATTAGGTCTTTTGTTATCATCCCAGAGCTTCTGTTCATTTTCTTTTTCAGTCTATTTTTCTTTTGTTGTTTAGAACAGAGATGATTTTACTTCTTCCTTTTTGATGTGAATGCCTTTTTTTCTTTTCTATTCTTTTCTTTCTTCCTTCCTTCCTTCCTTCCTTCCTTTCTTTCTTTCTTTCTTTCTTTCTTCTTTCTTTCTTCCTTGCTTCCTTTCTTTCTTTCTTTCTTTCTTTCTTTGTTCCTTCCTCCCTCCCTCCCTCCCTCTCTCTCTCTCTCTCTCTCTTTCTTTCCTTCTTTCCTTCTTTCTTTCTCTTATTTTTGCCTAATTGCTCTGGCTAGGACATCCAGTAAATGAGCTGTTAAGAAATAAAGGAATATTCATATGAGGGATTGAAAAAAGGTGGAAACTCAGAAAGACCAGTAGAGCCCTGGAACCAGCTTTCACTTCAAAGGCATTTGCCAAGCCTGATGAATATGAGCATCATTTTGCTGCCTCATGGTAAGTGAATGAAAGAAGATAAGCCTAGGGTTCTAAGGAGTCTAATAGAAATCCATGAAGTTGGGCTTCCAGATGTCTACACCCTCATTGTAATGGTGAGCAAGACATCCACTTGGCTTCCATTCCATCAACTTGGCTTCAAAGAGGACTGCAAAGAAAACCGCGTATCTTATATTCTGGTAGAAAGTAGAGGGGAGGATCTCCCTTAAGAATTCATAATCACAACCCTCCCATGGGTTGTATCCTTACATGGACCAATTTCTACATGAAAGTGTATTCAGTAACAGCTTTAAACTCTAAAAGCCTTAAGAATTAATGCAGATCTGCACTCTAGGTTTTCTCAAAGGAATCAATGCAAAGAGTTGGAAGAATACAACAACAAAAAAGCAAAATCTTCTTTAGACATTTCCTTTTCTCCGTCTCTCTCATTTTTTCCCTTCATTCCCAACCTGTGGATCTCAATGCCATGCTGTTTTAACCCCTTCATCATTATGTTGACCATTGGGCTGTCCCATCTTGACACTTGACCAGTGACCACCAGAATTTCTTTCACCATGCACAAGATACGCTGAGCTGATCCACGATAACTAGAGAACCCCAAGGCTCCATGTTCCTGGTCCTCTCTCCTTCCACTTAAAGGGAAGAACACAGAGCCCTTAGTAAAATGAATTTCTTCTCTATGATTCTTAAATTTTTATACTGAATACAACTTTCATTTTGTTCTACCACAAAATCTACACTATCACGTTAATTAAATAACCCACACAAATCATTAGCCATACAGACAGAACCATGCTTTCTGCTAATTGTACAGACAGAACCACACTGCTGCCAACATTCAAGACAATTCATGTGCATCCTTGAGCAGTCTGTTGAGGGAAAATAAGGTCTACCATGAAGGGAAGGGACATTTCACCAGGGTTCTTTGTGTGGGAGGGAGAAACACATACCATTGTGAAATGCTTTGCTATGTAAAACTATCTCATGAAATGCAACTATCCCAACCTCTGCCACTTCGTGAGAATTCCAGAGTACTAGGAAATGTCCTGTCCAGGAATACCTACAATTATAAGACATAGTAATTATCCCTGAAATAGTCACCGGATGTTTCATCCTTAGGATTACAAAAATTCTCATTGCTGTAATCAATTAGCTTCATGGTGACACGGAGGCACTCCCTCATGTATTTCCTTTCTCTGGGGTCACAGGTGCACTAAGATGTCCAAACACAAAAGTGTAATTTTGTCACAAAAACATCACACAGAACATGACTTAACTATCAGATTCAAATTGGACAACCTGTATTGAAACTCTACTCATATAAAATCCTTGCAACAGCATATGAACTGGCTGCTTAAAAAGACATTTTACATATAAACAAGTTAAGTCTTCAACAGGCTAAGTGACTTGTCCAAAACTAGATATCCAGTAAATGTCATATCAGATCTCAGACCCTGTTTCTCTGACTCTAAGTACTGTGCTCTTTCCACTGACCAACCTGGGAATTAAAGCAGGAGAAATCTGGTTCCTTACAAATGGGGAAATTGTGCAGTGCCAAGGTTGTGGACCTGGTTTGGGGCAATTAGATATTCTCTGTCCTAGTGGCCTACGTTCTAAATCCTGCCAGAGTTTGGCCAAATTGGTTACAGTAGCAACTGGGTAAGAATTTGTTGATGGCTAGCAAAATTAATAATGAGTAAGAACATCTATATGATATTTCTGCATTTAAAATTTTCCTTTCATGTTTATTATCTACTTTCCATCTCCAAAATAAAATAGGATGAGTTTTACCTTTCTCACTCTACAAAGAAGGACACTTAGGTTCAGAGAGGGAGTGTGCCATGACTACCTACGACCATACAACTAGTAAGTGAAGGAAACCAGAGCTGGAACCCAGGGTCTCTGACTTCAAGCTCAGTGTTCTTCCTGCTGCCTCGAAACAAACCCAGACTCTTCCTAATGTTAAAGACATTGTCTTAAATCCCTTAGGCTCTTGAGGGGCAGTGGGGACACACCGTAGGGAAGACCATGCATTCATATCTTGCCAGCTGAGTCTATGTTGTCATCTATCACTCTGTTGCTCATCTGGCTTCTCATTCATTTCCTTCCCTAAAATAAATGCCAAATGAGTGATGCCAAATGCCTGATCTCTCCACTCCATTTCCTCAGTCATTTACCTGTGTAAGATGGAAAGGCTGTAGCCCCACTCATGGAGCATGTGTAAACATTTGTTGGTTGTCCCCATCATCCATCCCTCTTCCCCTCTTCTTAACTCTACCCTGAATTCCCTAGTAAAGTGTTTTGAGTGGAATGAATCCTGAATGCTGACTCCCTGGAAATATCACCAAAATAAACAGTGGATAAGACAAAGCTGAGTATATTCTTATCAAGGTAAGGGAGAATACCACCGTGAGAGAGTCTTACTAACATCACAGGGGCAAAGTTGGGATGTTCATAAGATTCTGAAGTCTGGTTTAAGATAGGCTTTCAATGTGGGGGAGGCTTGATTAGGATTAGATAAGGATCATGATATAAGAGTTTGGGATTGGTGGACAATCAAGTATTTTGAGGCAGAGTTTCGAAGAGTCTTAGAGAATTGACAGTCATTTGATGCTATTTATTGAAAATTCAAAGTTTGATGTTTATTTAAATTGTGTTTGTTTTGCTTGTTTGTTTATAAAGACTAGGCAGGAATTTCCTGAAATGAACAATAAACTGCAACTTTTATCTTCATCACTACATGGATGAAGACAGCGGAACAGTAGTCACATTAGTGAAGACAGCCCAACAGTAGTCAGGTTAACATGGACAGTAAGCTGTGTGGATGTAGATGGATTGGGCTCCGAATCCATTCCCAGGAGGGTGCCCGATTGACTTAAATAGATCAACAGATCCCATCCTGCTGGTCACAGTGACTGGTTCGGCAATGGGCACAAAAAACAAATCAGGCCAGTGGGACCAGTGGAGACTTATCGTGGAGCTACATGCAAAGCTCACGTTCTACTATCTACTGAATTTGAACCCTGGAGTCTACAGCCCCACAAGTGGCTCTCAGTGATTCTGCAAGCATAAGGGAAAAGGTCTTCCTGGAAGAGAGCCAGTGCTAAGGAAGGAGGGCTGAGAAAGAAGAGAGAGAAGCCAAGTTCCACTCTAATTACTCATTTGAGCCACTGAATCAAACCTTGAAGCCAGCGCTACTAGGACCGTACGTAAATGTGTTTCCTTTATAAACGAAGCCACTTGAAGGTGGACCTTCTATCCCTTGCAATGCAGAGTGCCCAGTGCCCGGTACACAGTTCTTATTAATGTTAACACTAGCCGAGACAACTCCAGCTTGACTTTGCCACGAACCAGCCACGTGACCCAAGTAAGTCATTAATCCTCTCTGGGCATCTTATTCTTCATCTGTTATATTTTGGGACCATTGACTGGTTTTTAAACCCACAGTCAACTCCTAGATTTCATCGTTTTGTAAATTATCGTTCTACGAACTAGAATGAATTAAACTGGAAACCTCCCTTCAGGCCTTGCCACATGACTCAACAATCCAGTCCTGGAGGGATGATATACTGGTATTTCATACCAGCCTGGGTTCTTGGCTGTGATAACAAACAGGGCTCTGAGATAACCAATTGGTCACTACTGAGCAGATTCCAAGTAGCAGGTCAGATTTGGGAAGCTGGTTGGATAAATATTAGCCTTTATCACAACTCAAACAATCCCAACTGCCAAACCAAAGAGTTCTTGGGGAGGAATTGTGTTCCCTCTTCCTCTTTGGAGAACCAGAAATCACAATGCAATTTTGTCACACTGCCCAGCAGATAACTCTCTTTTCTAGGTAGTAAATAAATGTGTGCACCACCCTGTGTGTTTAAAGGTATTGCATGCCTATGCTCATTTCTCTTTCAGGTAAAGAGGAACAGGGTTGGCTAACAAGCGCTGGGTTTTACTTCTAACCAACCTGAGAGCTCTGGTCATAGGAAAGCCAGTCTGAAGAGTCTGAAGGATTATTAAAAGATACTGCAAAAACTCACATCCAGGGAAAAGAAGTTTCCAACTTTACGTTTGTGGCAGAATTCCTTTCCAAGTTTCAAAAGCTGTGTCAATACAGACAATGGTTGTTGGAGAACTCAAGTAATCATCCGGGCGATTCAAGTCAAAATGTTTTTCCTTAAATTATTCCATTGAGACAAGAGAATTGCCCTTCTGAATCACCTAGATAATCATCTTAACCTTAAGAGCTCATATCTGTACAGTTCTTCATGGTTTTCAAAGTACAGCCCAGAATGACTCTTGTTCAGGAGATCAGGACACCCATAAGAGTAGTCTTTTTAAGTGACAGTGAGATGAATTCTAATGCCACAGTGGTGTCATGGACCCTGGCAAGTCTGCAGCCTAATAAGGGAGCTTGTGTCTAGGTTTTATTGGGAGAAAGAGAGAAAGAGACAGAGAGAGAGAGAGAGAGGAAGAATGTGTATCTGTGTATATGTATGTATGACACGAACTTACTTTTTAGGCCCAGAGTGTCTAATAATCCTTTTGGATGGCAGTCAGCTTTGGGCCATAAATCACCAGGGCCATCATTTCTTTAGGGAGATATTTGCAACAAGCCTTGGGTTAGAAGGAATATAAATTTTCTGAAGCCTGAGCATTTCTTTTCTGGTTATCCATGCAGGGTGAATTGCCCCTCTCCCTCCTGAAATAAAACAGGAGTGTCGACCTCACATGCTTCACTCTAGATTTCTGGAAAGGATAACATGTCAGGGCCCAGGAGACAGGCACCTCCACTGCCCCTCCCTGCGGGATTGGTAACAGGCAGCCATCCTGGAGTGGAGATTGTCGGGCACAGAGGAGCAAGTCTGAGCCAAATGAGAAGCCAGGGAGTGCTCAGCGTGGCAAGAGGAAGAACCACGTGTAGCCATTCCCCTCTCCAGCTGGGACCCCCAAGGCTGAGAGCATGAGCGAGAAGGCAGTGAGAGGGTTCCGACCGCGAGAGGCCGTGTGTGTCCTCAAAACAGCCGCTGGACGAGGGGCTCCAGACCAGCTCTGCTAATGCTGGCTCCGAGACTTCAAGCAAATTACCTCTCCTCTCTATAAGTCATCATACATAAGGTAACAAAGTGGCCTGGTTCAGCTTAGAGATCTAGTCCCTTGAGAAATCTCTTCAGATCAATTCGAGTCAACACACAATCAGTGAATACTTTCTGAGTGCCTGGCCCTGGGCTAGGTGCCAGAGTTATGCGTGAGCATTGCACCCAGTGCCTGCCTTTAAAGAGCTCCCACTTTAGTGCCTAAAACAGACCAAAAATTGGCCTACCGCTGAAAAAAGGGATAACAGATCTATGGAAAAGGGAAGAGATGGGAAAAGTGATTAACATCTGAAAAGTAGGGAGGGGGAGCTCTGGGGAAACTTTTGGGGGATGGAAAGATAATGAACAGGACTTTGGAAGGACCAAGCAGAAGGACCAGCAGGAATAAAGCCTGTGGAGAGAAAAGCGCTGAGTGTGTAACACAAAGGAGAAAAGCCTGCTGTGGACATCCGAGGAGGTTCCCCGTGTCCAGGGCTGTGTCTTCCTTCCCTGTCCTGCGTGTACTCACGTTGACCTTGCCCCTTTCATGCCATTCAGCTGGGGTGAGAGCAACGAAGTGGAGCCCATTGAGCTTCCTATTCTGGGCTTAGGGAAAGGCAGGGCAAACAGGAGTGAGCGAGAGAAAGGCTCCTTATAGCGCCACTGCTGGAGAGAAGGGGTAGGGACAGGGGAGTGCTTTTTTTGTTGTTGTTGTTGAGCAGAAGGGTGGGTGTAGGGAAGACAGGAACCTTTTCTGAATTAATTTATTCCTTTTTCCAGGCTGCTTTTTGTTTTTTTTTTAACATCTTTATTGGGGTATAATTGCTTTACAATGGTGTGTTAGTTTCTGCTTTATAACAAAGTGAATCGGTTATGCATATACATATGTTCCCATATCTCCTCCCTCTTGCGTCTCCCTCCCTCCCACCCTCCCTACCCCACCCCTCCAGGCGGTCACAAAGCACGGAGCTGATCTCCCTGTGGCTGCTTCCCACTAGCTATCTACCTTACGTTTGGTAGTGCTTTTTAAATCCTCTCCTTTTTTAGTATTTTATTTAACTTCATTCTATATGTCCCCATGATTTACATAAACTACTTGACTCCGTAAGTGTGTTTTTTCTCCTTTTCCTTCTGGCGTGACTTCCGCATCTCTCTCTCCTCTCCCCTCCATCACTGTCTCTCATGTCTACAATCCCTTCCCCTAGATACCCCATGTTAACAAGATGAGTCAGGGCCCTTGCAGGGAGCAGACGGCACACTCATACAGACTCTTCAAGGAGCTTTTATTAAAGGGACAATTTTAAAGGTGTGAGCGGGGCCAAGAAAAACTAGCAAAAGTTGGTGAAGCAAGAGCAGATAGACCTCTAGGCTTGAAGGGCCAAAAATAAAGATTATAGTACAAAGAGAATGGTCATCTGGAGGCCCCCCGCCAGGCACGATGGTCTTCAATAAAGGGATGGCATCCACCTGCAGCCACCACCACTGGCAGAAACGAAGCCAGGGGAATCTACCCTGACCTCACATTCCTCCCTCTTTCTCATCTTTTGCTGGTACTTCCCATACCAAACCAACCAGAAGCCAAAGGGTACACTGGTCCATAGATACAGCCCATCAAGGTCAGGGTCCAGGGCACAGAGCTGGTGGGGGAAGGTAGGGAATGGATTTGCGAGACAAACCGAAAAACCCAGCACAACCTAATACGCATTGTCCCAAAGATTCCTCTGCAGACATGTAACTCTCTAGATAGCCATATATGCCATACATGAGATTTTTATCATTTTTTACCAAAAAGGCAGCATATGGCACGCACTTTTGCTTATCTTGCTTTTTACATTCGACAGTGGCTCATAGACTAACCCTCCAGGTTGTTTTGTAGAGCTGCATTCATTCTTTCTTCTTCTTTTTATTCTTTATTCTTCTCTTTAAGTAGCTGCAAAATATCCCATGAGATGAATGTATGATTAGTTACTCAGTAATTCTCTTATTTTCCAGTTATTTTGTCAGTTTAAGCAGTGCTGCAAAGAACATCTGTATATTCATGCCATTACGTATTAGCGTTTTTTCGATGCTGTAAATTCCCAGAATGGAGACGGTTTGGTTTAATAGTATATCTGAGAATCTCTGTCCCCTCTTCTCAATTTTGTTGTAAATCTAAAACTGCTCTTAAAAAATGGTCTTTAAGGAAAGAGTGTATTTGAGTATGTATGTGCATTTTAAATAGAAGTTGTCAGAATGCAATCATGCCATAACTTTTCATGTGCTCAAGAAGAACAGGCAAGGAAGGGAAAGAAATCTCGTGTCTCCATTCGTGTGTCACCTGCTCCAGAAAGCCATCCGTGATCTCCCGACTCTGTCCCCTTCATTGTCACTGCCCCGGTCCACCCCTCCTCGTCCGTACCCCAAGTGCATCCCCCAAACCGTAAACTTCTGAGGGTAGAAACTGTGTCTGAGACACCTCTGAACCTCCACCATCTAGCATGGAGCCTGCAATATGTTAGACTTGCCATGCTTATTAAATGAAAGAATGAATGAACCAAACAAAGGTGACAGGAACCTTCCAGTATCTCCTCTGCCATCCCAGGGTGGGGAAAGGCGCATGGACTCGGGGACTGAGCTTCTGCTTCAGTGCACAGCTTGCCATAGAGTGGAACATTCTCTATGGTCTACTTCTTGGGCCCTGAGCTTGACAGATAAGGTGCCAGTGCTGAGGAGCAGACCTCAGATGTGGAAGAGAGCTACGAGATGACCACAGAGTGTAGATTAGACCTTTCCCTGGTACACAGTGCTTGTCTCCCTCTCAAGACAGGAAAATAAAAACAAGACTGCAGTTCATTAAAAACCTTTGGGAAGGGGCTTCCCTGGTGGCGCAGTGGTTGAGAGTCGCCTGCCGATGCAGGGGACACGGGTTCGTGCCCCGGTCCTGGAAGATCCCACATGCTGCGGAGCAGCTGGGCCCGTGAGCAGTGGCCGCTGAGCCTGCGCGTCCGGAGCCTGTGCTCCGCAACGGGGGAGGCCACAACAGTGAGAGGCCCGCGTACCGCAAAAAACAAACAAACAACAAAAAAAAAACCTTTGGGAAGGGACTTCCCTGGTGGCGCAATGGTTAAGAATCCGCCTGCCAATGCAGGGCACACGGGTTCGAGACCTGGTCTAGGAAGATCCCACATGCCGTGGATCAATTAAGCCCGTGTGCCACAACTACTGAGTCTGCGCTCTGGAGCCCGCGAGCCACAACTACTGAGCCCGCACGCACCTAGAGCCCGTGCTCCACAACAAGAGAAGCCACTGCAATGAGAAGCCCGCGCACCGCAACGAAGAGTAGCCCCCGCTCGCCGCAACTACAACAACGAAGATCCAACGCAGCCAAAAATAAATTAAAAAAAAAAAACTTTGGGAAGATGTCTCAAAACAAAGCGTAGATCCCAGTAACAATAAGGAGAGCCTTCTTTCAGCGTCTTCCGTTTGGGCTCATTAACTCCCTTCCTGCCCTTAGGTTACTCACTAGAGCGAGACCCATTGTCTCAGTCCACCAACTGGTGTGGGTGTCGGCAGAAGTCATTCTCAGAGTTGATGCTTTCAGAAGAAATAAAAGGGAATGGCAAGTTAACAATGAACTTTTCTGCTTTTAACAAACAGAAAAGATTGTTTTGAATGTTTTTGTATGTTTCTTTCTTTTTTTTTTTTTTTTTGCGGTACGCGGGCCTCTCACTGTTGTGGCCTCTCCCAACGTGGAGCACAGGCTCCGGACGCGCAGGCTCGACGGCCATGGCTCACGGGCCCAGCCGCTCCGCGGCATGTGGGATCTTCCGGGACCAGGGCATGAACCCGTGTCCCCTGCATCGGCAGACGGACTCTCAACCACTGCACCACCAGGGAAGCCCTTTCTTTTGCATTTTAATGTTGTCTTTCTGGTTTCTCCAGAAAGCCTGGCTACATTGTGTTCTCCTGGAAAATGCACTTGTCCTTGCCTGAAACTATCAGCACAGTTCTCAATGGGTCTGAATTGAGGCCGCCGTGTGGAGGGCTAACTGAAAACAGACCTTCACTCAAGGGACTGACTTTTGGTGGACCGACTCATGGGGCTGAGCCCTCCACCACCTTGTGCCCCTCAGGTTGCCAGAGAGATGATGTTTACGAGAAGCAGAGAGAGGAGACTACATGTGCGTCCATCAGTAATGGGTGCTGTTTGAGAACGCTGGCTGGAGAAGATGTTCTCCTGGGGCCAGGCTGAGTGGGGACGATACACGTGCTTGGGGCTGGGGGTAGGGTAGCATGTGTTGGTTGGGATGGGTGCTTCACCAGAAGTGGCTAAAGGTAGAAAAGTCAGAGGGAGAATCTGGAATCTGGTCCACCAGGGAAACCAAGGTCATAGCCAGGGAAGAAAGATCAAGTTCCAGCCCAGGGTTTCTCAGTGTCAGCACATTTCACATTTTGGACTGTAACCTCATCTCAGCAGTGGCATCCCATCAGGTTTACCACATTCTAGTTGTTAGAAACAAGTCCCTAAGTCTAGGGAAGGGTTTTATACAGGCATGAATACCAGGAGGCGGGGATCATGGAGAGCCGTTGCAGAAGCTGCCCACCACAAGGCATGAGCAGAGCACCTTGATCTTCAGAACCGTTGCCACCAGGAAAAATTTACTCTTGTCTCAAGGTGTGGACTGTGGGCAACTAGAGCAGACTGACTGCACAAAGAGGAGTTGTGAGTTTTGGTTCCTCCCATTTGGTCTACCCCAAGTTCTAGGTGTAGCCATGTGCCTTCACTCTCTCTGGCTTACAGCCATCATAGCATTTATGTAATGCACTGTCTCTCTCCTATTTGACAGTGTTTCAGGGCCTAGGACAGAGCTGGTCCTCAGAGCCTGTCACAAGTGAAACTGAAACCACACTTGCCATCTATTGGTCTAGCAAGGTGACAGTGCTACCACTTTTCTCACTGGACTCAGCTTTCTTTGATAAGAAAATTTCCTACTGGGTTGAAGTGGTATTGGATGCCATCTAAGTAGAGCTTAAGCAGGGAAAGGCACTGGGCCCTGGGTTGGGCACAGATGGCTTGGCCTTTCCTGAATAGAACAAAGAGAACATAAATACTGAACAGGAATGACTCCATTATTGGGATAACTTCTACTCTCAAAGGAGTAAACCTTGAATGTCTAAGTGGTTTCGTTTTGCTTTGCTTTGCTTTTTTTTTTTGGAGGAAGTTCTTTTATGCTTGGAGTTTTATGTAGTGCTGAAAAAGGATCTATTTAGAGAATTACCTTCCCGCATCATAGTAGATACTTGCAAACTTCATGTTACTCTTCTTATATTTAAAAAGGTTGGAAAGCCAATTAGATGCACTCATATGATTTGAAAGAAAGAAGTGAGGGGCTTCCCTGGTGGTGCAGTGGTTGAGAGTCTGCCTGCCGATGCAGGGGACACGGGTTCATGCCCCGGTCCGGGAGGATCCCACATGCCACGGAGCGGCTGGGCCCGTAAGCCATGGCCGCTGGGCCTGCGCGTCCGGAGCCTGTGCTCCGCAACGGGAGAGGCCACAACAGTGAGAGGCCCGTGTACTGCAAAAAAAAAAAGAAAGAAAGAAGTGAGTAGGGGTCATTTCTTCAGCCCCTGGTTGTCACTACTGTTAGGGAAGTTGTAATTTTCTTGCAGTAGGTTGCAGTGTTTACTCTCCAGGGTTCTGGGTATTGACAAACAGTGGAGGTAGTGCTGTGACTTCCTGGTCCCCTGGGTTGCAGCTTTGGGCAGCCGTTCTCCTGTTTCCTGCTATGTTGGTGGCTCCCGCTCAAGGTCTACCTAGCACCAGTGGCACCCTCAGAAATACTAGCTCCTCTGGAGGATCGGTTCTGTCTTACCTGGCTTAGAGCCTGCTCCTTCAGCCCTTACAACTATTTTGTAAGCACACAATTGTTTATATTAAACCTTATTCTGCTTAAAATACCTAGAGTGATTTCTGATTCCTATATTTAGACCAACTGATATATATTTTGTCATCTGAAATCCACCATTTTAAAGCCTTCTCTTTGGAACTCAAAACCATTAACTTGTCAACATCTCCTACATAAACACAAATAGAGTTCTAGGAAGTGCAGTGCTTTGGGTGACAGCCCAGCCCCAAAACTAGCTTCCTTGGGACTTACCCTTATGACTTGTGAAATGATTCTCACAAGGCGGAGTGGAGACTGTGATAGACCCCAAACTTCAGCTGCTGTCCCAACCACTCCCTTCCCCAGATGTAAAATCATCTTGGAGAGTCTGAGCCCTGCCCTAGGGCGCCCACCAGCTACTCCCTTTGCCCATTCACGGGGCTGGATGCAGCGCCATTTTCAGGTATGGGAAGGAATCTGCCCTGGTCGGAAAAAGCAGCAAAATCAGAGAGAGCAACTCAATCTCCATTTTTACCTGAAGACAGAGTTGTGTCCCAGATTTCTTAAAACACTTGAAAATACTAAGAATGGACATGAAAGTTTAGTTGTCTTAGGGAGTCAGTGAGCCTCAGCGAAATGACCAGTGGAATCTGAGTTCTAACCCAGTGCTACCTCTTAGAAGAAATGTAACCTTGCAAATACCGTTCAACTTCTCTGGGCCTCAGTCCCTCATCTGTAAAATGGAGCTAGCACTTTGCAGAACTAGTACAAAGAGCAAAGAAAATCATCTTTCTGATTCCTAGTAAATGTTAAATAATTTTTGTCCCTTTAAGAACAACATCCTATAAGAATGTAACAATCACAGGACCAGAGTTCTCATAACATGCAAGAGTTGGAAAGGACCGGTATGGTTACTGGCGGGGAGTTGGCAGGCAATAAATGTTTGTTGAACTAATGAATTAATTGCTGAAGGATGTAATTTAATAATTTTACAACCCCCTATGAAAGTCAGAAACTTGGGGCAACTTGCCAAAGTCACATAACTAATTGGTGACAGGACCAAGGATCAACATACAACCCTCAATTCCCAATCAGTCTTCTCCGCCCAGACTCATATTTTTATAAAGCCATATACAGTTTTCAAAATGATTTATAGGCAAAATAGCACTGATTTATGGAAAGCAAATCATAAATTATTCTCAAATACTCATTTCTCAGCATCTGAGACCCATTTTACATGGAGCAGGAATTCAGATTTCCTATTGAAAGTCACTTCAGGGACCAAGGATTACAGAGTCTACTTCCCAAAAGCTAATGTTCCCCAAGTCTCCGCATCACAATCTAAATAGGATGCTGAGAGTGAGGCAAAGAGGAAAGCTCTGGACGCTGGAACGTGGAGGTCAGGGAGAGAAGCCTCCTGTGCCGTGTACTCTAACAGTCGCTCAGAAACTTTCTCCTCCCGGGAAGTAAGAGGAGTGAGTCTGAGGTCTGGACAAGGACATCCTTAGGAATACAAAAGTCTTATGAGTCGACATCCTGAACTACCATGATTCATAACAGAAAGTCCCACTCAGCAAATGAAATCACTGAGAGAGAAAGAAGAGACAGCTGAATATGAAAAGCAGCTCAGCAAACACTCTAACCGGAGGAATCACGAGGTTCCGAGAATGGGCAACTCTAAAGAAAATTGCTATTGATTTAAGTGAAAACAGTCCAGAAGTTTAGGAATAATAGGGTCGTTGGACTGGCTTATTTCTCTGGTCTGTAACTCCACATATCTCTTCTCCCTGCAACTCCCAAGGCAGATTCTTCTCGTGGATGAATTAGGCCGGGTGAAAACAGGATTCTTGCCCATAATTTTTTCAGCATATCTAGTTGATTTATCTGTTGATACCACTGTGTTATGGCAGTTAAAACAGTGCAACATTAGAACAAGCTGGAACAGACTTCGGGCATTCATAAAAGCCATATGAAAACCACATGGAGGAGACGTGGGAGAACCGGTCCAGATAAGAAAGTGGATGCAAACGTTTGCCATCCTTTGCTTAAAGCTAAAGTAAGCCGAGTGCTTGGCTGCAGAATTGTAAACACCGCAGTGGAATCTGGGAATCGTCACCATGTAGAAGCCTGGAGACGGAGATGGCCCTGCTCTGGGACAGGTGAATGGCTAAAGCTAGTGGGAGAAACCTCCTTTCATTCTCCTACTAGGAGGACCCTACTGACTCCTAGGAAGAGTTTAACATTCCTCATTTGCAATCCCTCCCACTTTGAATCTGTGCCCCTCTAGGTCTTTTAGGGAGAAATTGGGGACTTTTAATTATCCTTTGACTAGAAAACTGGATTTTTTTCATTTTCCTAGGAGGTAGCGTGGATGGATTTGGTGTCAGAGATTGGAGCTAGAATTTGTTAGTTCCTGGGTATGTGACCTTGGGTACAAATATAAACCTCTCTTCTGATTTCTAATCTTCAAAATGATTGTGGTAATCACTCACATACTTCAAGGAGAGAATGTTGAAATGTTTCTACAACTCAACAGGGAAGCTGGGACTCACAGTTCAGAGTTCCTGAAACTTGTATAATATATAAACTCTTTCATATGGGAAAAAAAAAACCCACCTCCTCATAGAACCCTAAGAAAATGACTTCAGGCATGGGACGTCGTCTCTAAGAGCCTCCAAGTGAAGCAACGAATGTCTTATTTTGTATATTAAAAAAAAAAAATCTTACGTTTCAAATGATCATTACCATTGTTTAAAGTAGTTTTTAATGTATAATGGGTAAAATTATTTTCAAGAGCATCATCAAAACAAAAATGCAAAATGTTTAAAGCTGTGTAACCATGGGCTCTCCAAGAATGAGCCACAAATCAGTCCTTTTTTCAGAAACACTGACAAGGCAGTTAAGAAGTCCGAAGTCAGATTTTAATCCTGGCTTTGCCATTTACTAGCTGTGTGATTTGGGACAGGGAACGTAATCTCTTCTAAAGCCTCAATTTCCTCATTTTAGATTACTGGAACCAAAAGTACTGATTAAAGGTGAGAAAACCTCCTGGAATCCTACTCTGAAAACAGAATCATAAGGGAAAGGAATTGTAGTCAAGGGTCAGGGCCAACTGTGCAAGGCCTGGCACACCCTTTACCCTCGCGGAGCCCCGGTTTCTTTTTGGAGTAAAGAGGGCAATAACCTCCGAGGAGTTTATCTACCTTACAGAGCTGCCAGGAGGATCAAAGTATTGATGTGAAGGAACCTGCCCTGCTAACAGGGAAGCACCACACGGAACAGAACTTCTCCTGGAAACAGGACGCTGCGACATTGCTCAAGGCTTAGAAACCACCATCCCTATCTGGAAAATCGAATCCATCTTGAGGTTAGAATTCTGGTTTATGATCCTCTGCATTTCGTGCCAGAAATGAGCTCAGCCGAGAGTGCCATTAACTACCCGCTGCTGGGGTGGGTTCACTGTGAAGACCCTTTTTATCAGTCAGCTGGCTGTGAAAAACCAAATAGTGCTTAAATACAGCCATTACCCAGAAAGCCCAGCAGTTCTGCTTCCCAGGGCTCTGCCAAGGCCCGCCCCTCTCAGGACCACGGTAAAACTCTCACAAGGTCATGAATGAATTCTATTCGCCCTCCCCAGTTGCCCTGCAAACCAACGTACCCAGAGGAGTAACTGAGAAGCAAGGGGCATCCCCGAGTGGCTAATCTACTCCCTTTTTATCTTTCCTCCCCTCATTTTTTCCTCCCCTACCCCTACCCGGAGGCCCATATGATGATGAGTTAGGCTTTATAGAGAAGAGCCCAAAGCAGTCTCTTTCCAGCCTCCTAAAAATCATCTGGGAATAGTCAGCTAATATTCAGCCCATGTTAATGCAGGCATCTCCTCTGTGCCAGGAGCTGAGCCAGGGGCTTTCTCGTTGACATTGTCTCTGGTTCATCTTCACAATCAGCCTGACCTGTTAGAATTATTATTCCCATTTCACAGCCAAGAGGTAGAGGGGAAAGCGATACTCTCTGCACAGACTCTTCCAAGTATCAATTTGCTGTCTATAGCACCTGTCCTGGCTTTTATTAGTATGACTGTGGCTACTCAAAGAGGGGACCCTAGATGGTAAGAAGATGGTTCTAGTCCGAGCACCACCCCAAACAACGGTGTGCCCTTGGACGTTCGCCTTAACCTGCTCTGAGCCATAGTTTCCTCCTGTTTAACTTCTGCCCGTGTGTAATGTGTTTGTGCGGTTTAACTGAGATAATACATGTGTATTCTCTTACGTCATGAGGCACTCAACACCTGGGAAGGCTGTTATTGCAGTCATAGAGAACACCGTAAGCTCTTCACTCAGACCCCAAGTCATCTTCTGAAAGAGGCAGGCATCACACTGCTATTCAGTGAAGAACTGAGGATGCCCAGAGTGTGACCTAGTTACTGAAGTCCAGCCTGACTAGATCCGCTTGCCTAATACAGAACAACTTGAGGGCAGGAATTGGGTGGTCCACTGTGATCACAAGAACTATGATGGCGAGTTCATGTCTCGATCTGGCTGCTGTGCCTTCTAGCTGTGTGCTTTGGTGCACCAGCTCTACGAACCTCAGTCTCTTCTCTAAAATAGAGCTGGTAGCACATTTCAGCTCTACGAACCTCAGTCCCTTCTCTAAAATAGAGCTGGTAGCACATTTCAGCTCTACGAACCTCAGTCCCTTCTCTAAAATAGAGCTGGTAATTGCTACCTTACCTTACAGGGCTGTTGTAAAGATTAAGTAAGAGAAAATGTGTGAACACATTGGCACGGTGCCCAGAACATCACAGAAGTTCAAGTCCTTCATGTGTTAGTCTTGAAAACTTGCTTTGGTTTGTCCACAGTGTGCTGTTGCTTTTCACAAGGAAAGATCCCACCGGGGCATAGAACAAGAAGGGCTTCACTTCCCATGTGTAAATCTATGGGAAAACCTTCATCAGAAGTGCTGCTGAAGAAGAATGTCTGTCCCTAGGAAAAGTATTGAGAGATCACCCGTAGTATTCTGCATCCGACCCCCAAAGTATAAAAAATCCAAGAACACTGCCATTTTTAGCAAACTAGTTGGATGCCAGCTCTTGCTATGATTAATAACCAAGTTTCATTTGGATGGTAAAGCAATGGCACTTTCCAAAGGAAATTTAATGATTGCCAGGAACTGCTATCTTGATGCTGAGCTGGGTCTCACTATTTGGCTCACCTGATTAGTAGCAGCTGACTGCCAGGTGTCATCCATCCTAGGTATGGAGCAGACATCAGCCAGATGAGTTGACTGACCTAAGTGATGCAATCTTAAGTCAAGGAAGAGCTTCTTCAGGGAAGCTATACTTGCTTCTCTGCTCATTCTTTTTTCGATTTCCAGCCAAATTGTGACTTTAAAAGGCAGGCAGAATCTTACCCGTGTAAAGAACACAGTTATACTTCCTGATCTACAGACTTAAGGTTCTGATTGTAATTCCAAGTTCCACCTGTTCCTTTTCAGTACTCTGTTTTGGTTCATTCAAACGTTTGAACAAAAAATTAGAGAGTGAAAACAAATGGGTCGGAGGATCTCAAGAGAAGCATAATATGCTGTAGGAGAATAGATGAAAAAATGAAACACAAGAGGAGATGAGGAATGAGGAGGTGACAATTAAGATGGAACTTTGAAAAATGGGTAGAATTTGAAAGTGTAGAAATGGAAGGGAAGTGTTTTCTGGGGCCAATGGAACAACATAAACAAAGACATGGAAGCAGAACACTCAAAGGATTTTAAAGAGTAAGGAGTTTGATGCACATGGACTATGTAGTACACCCTATATACACACAACTTTCTTGTGCCCTTGTTCATGGAAGACAGTCATTTTATAGTGGAGTTTGGGTAGAGAACAAGAATGTGACAGATCTTTCTTTTTCTTCTAGACACAAGAGAGGATTCTACTTTTCCACCAACGCTGTAATTAGGTAGGGACATCTGACTAGTTCTGGTCAATGCATTGCGTATAGAAGTGGTAAGTGTCAATTCCTGGCCAGGGAAATCGCCAGTGCAGTAATATCCAACACCTTTTCCCCTGCCATGTCAACCGAAAAGGTTGTGTTTTCCGAATAGTACAGCTACAACACAGTGGAGGCTGCTGCCATATGGATTACTGAATTGTTGATGTGGAGTGGAAGTGGCTTAGAAAGTCTCCTAGATCTTACATGCACTTTTCATAAACAAGAAATAAATCTCTGGTGTTAAGCTATTGAGATTTGGGAAATGTTTGTTACGGCAGCATAACCTAGTTTATCCTGACTAATACAAAGAATTTTTGAAAAGATACCATGAGTCTTCTGAAGACACACCCTGACCTAATACGTTGACTTGCTTTTCTGAGGATACCAATCCTAAGCATTCTTATGGTCAGAGAAAGAGATAGCTGTTCTATTTGTTTGTATGATGCTTCAGGCACATATAGTTGCCTTCCACATTCCAAACAGGAGCTGTTCAAGATAGCAACGCAGAGAGGGCTTTGTGGCTTTATTTTGAAACAACAATAAAGGAAAATATACTTGACAATCCCTAAAGCTACACTGAGAATTGGATAACTTAAACAATGACCTCATAGCAGCTTTTCATAGTAATTACTACCATTTAGTAAATTACTCAGATTTCAGCGTGTTATTTGACACCTTACAGCCTTGGCCAGTTTCACCCTTACACTAATCCTGCAACATTTATATTATCATCCCCAATTTAGAGACAAGAAAACAGCCTCAGAGAAGGAACATGACTTGCCCAAGTTCACCTAAGTCAGTTAGAGGAGAGCTAAGACCCAAACCCAGACACGTCTGACTCTAAACCATTTCAGGGAGCTATCTTCTCTATGAAAGCTCACAGGAAGGATAGATAAAAATAGAATCTTACCCAGAATTGTTCATCTTTACTCTAACAAGGGGAAAAAAATGAAATGTGGCAGAGACAGTACTCTCTAAATATTCCTTTCCTCCTCTACATTTCCCAGTCTCTCCAGCAATTAGTCTGGGGCCGTGTGACTAGTTTTGGCCAATGAACTGTGAGTAAACATATGTGTTATTTGCAGGCTGAGATTAAAAAGCCAGTGTGTTTCTTTTATCCTTCTCTGCCCCTATTTACCTGGGAGGTCACATAGTCCAGTTGGTGTGACTACACGATGGAGGAGAGCCTCTAGACTTCATGAGATTTTATGCACAGGAGAAGTAAGCCCTATTATGCAAAGCCAGGGAAACTGCCTTTTAGAGACTTGTTTTGTTCTTAGGGGACCACAGGTAAATACAAACTGAATTAATCCTAATGGTTCATGACACATTTTGATCATTGATCTTTGTACAGCCCGCTTTTATTTCAACCGCTATTTAGTTAGCTATTTTAAATAATGTATGTATTCATGAAACTGCCTCTCAGAACTGGAACCTTGACAGTAACATTCATCTAACTACATTGTCCTTCTATCAATTCCTTCCCCCCCCTTCCTTCACATATAATAACCATCCCCCTAAGTCCTGTATTCTTCATTCCCTTGCTTTCCTGAATATATGGTTTTATTGTATATATGTGTATTCCTAAAGACTGTGTATATGTGTGTGTGCAGTCCCTGTTTTCCCATCTAGTAAACAGTTGTTATGAAAATTAAATCAGATGCTGTAAGTCGAGGGCTAAGAACAGGCCCTGAAGTAACGTAGATGCTCATTTAAATGCTAGCTTTCTTTTCATTTGCCTTTTCTTGGTAGTTTTCCCAGAGGCATTCTGGTAAAGGAGCAGTGTCACAGTATGATTTGAAATGCCTAAAAACAATTATGTAACTTACCAAAGCAACTGATAAAGTGGCAGAATTCACATCAGAAGGAAAAAACACTTCAGGCCTGAGAAAGCTTCTGGCTTTCTCGATGTTTGTCTTGGCAAAAGCAGAAACTCTAATTTCTTGCCTGGTTAGAGAGCAGAAGCTCACGGGGAACTGACACTGCACCTCCTTCTGGATGGTAGGGCAGCTGGTCAGTTGCATCAAGTAGTATCCTCAGGTACCATCAAGTTAGCCCTCGTGACAGTCCCGGAAGAGACGTCAGCTTGACACTGAAAGGAGACACATTTTTAAATGTGGGAGAGGAGACGCTGCAGGAGAAAGTGGCTCAGAAGGGAGGGAAGATTCCCTGAGACTTCACTTCAGATGATAGTAAATAGTAAGTTATTCCAAGGAGGAGCTAAGGATGCCAACTACCTGCCCTGTGGATCATCCAGTGAGCTTACTCGTTAAAAGCAAGGCAGAGAGGAGCTGCCAAGTATAAGAGAACAGATTGGATCTGAGGGACCCATCCAAGGAATACTGCTGTGGCAAGGAGTGAGCTCTCCATTGGATGTAAGCAGAGTCTGGCGAACCATCTAGTAAGGAGGTTGCAGAGAAGAAGCCAAGTACCAAAGGAAGCTGGGGAAGGGGTGGGGTGGGATATCCAAAGGACTTTAAGATCCCTTTCAGTCTGACCATCTAACTTGATGAATGACCTAAAATGATTTTCATAAAAGTCCAAAAACTTTTGGCCCAAATCCTAACCATCAATGTGCTCTCTGCTCAATACAGGGCGCTAAAAGGTGTGATTCGCACAAGTTGCCTTGTAATAACCCTTCACATTTGCACTGGGCTTTGCAGTTGACAAAAGTCTTCACTTGCTGTATTTATTGTGATCCTCTCAATTGTCCCATGAACGACATACTTCACAAAGACCCAAGAGGCAATTCAAATTACCCCAGATGACACAGCTGGGAAGCGCTATATCCTTCTGGCATCAAGCATGGTATTCTTGATCCATCCATCCACTGCATCTCAGCCACCTCCCTGCCAGTCCAGGGGTTGCGCTAGTACCCAAAATGCAAAGCCCAGCTCTGACATCTACTTACTTCTCCTCCTCGTGTGGCTTACGTGCAGTGAGGCTGTTTATCCAGCTCAGCTCCTGCCAAGGTACCCAGTGCAATGTTCCTGCTCACCGAGAGGAGTCTCTTACCCCCAGTCCCACTCCCTCCCCTGAAAATTCCTTCCTGGGGAAACACTGGACTCTTGAGAAGCCAGAACTGTTCAAGTCTCCCGGGCATGCTAATGAGTTGTTTTAAGCTGTGTGTGAATTTAAAGGAAACCCAGGAGCTCAGCAATCACAGTCCAGGAGCGCAGGCACGAGGTGCCGCCCATCTCTGTGCAACCTGCCTTCTGCTCAGATGTTACCACCTCTTTTGAGTGGTACTTCCACCCGCCTTCAGTCATCCTTTGTTGGGCAAGGGTCCCATCAGATTTACAAGCCAGGCAGGGTCAGGCCTGGTGAAAACGTGAATGGGAATGCCCAGAACAACAAAGGCAGTAAGCGGTTTCCCTTAGGACGGAAGGGGGGATGTCGAGCCAAGTCACGGACTGGGAGTCATGGGGAAACAATGGGCAGGACAGTAGCAGCAGACCCCAGTGAGTGGGGGGGGGAGGGGTCCCTCCTGGGCGCAGACCTATCAGAATTAGCCCAGGGCTTACAAGGACAATTCTTATAGAAAGATTTTAGTTTTGATGATTTTCAAACAGCTGGATTACCAGGATGCAGGCTTATGAGTTGTAACTATTTCTAGAGCAGGGGTGGGCAGACTTTCTCTGTAAAGGGCCGATAGCAAATATTTTAGGCTTCGTGGGCCCAAAGGTCTTTGTTGCAACTATTCAACCTGCTATTGGCGTGTGAAAGCAGGAATACACAATATGTAAATAAATGAGCATCAATGTGTCCCAATAAAATTCTATTTATGGACACTGAAATATGAATTTCGTATAATTTTCACATGTCATGGAATATTCTTTTTTGATTTTTTGAAACCATTCTTAGCTCATAGACTGTAGAAAACAGATGGGCTGAATTTGGGCTGCGGGCTATATTTTCTCAACCTCTGTTCTGTGGCCATGCTTCTCGAGCTATATATAGTAAAGGACGAATTTTTCTTTTAATTTCCAAGTTTTCTAAGTTAGATACCTTTGTAATTTTATATCAAAATTGGCTGCTAGAAAAAGGAAAAAGGAAACAAAAGAGCTCTAAAATACAAGTCCACTGACAATTGACACCACCGTCTCTGATGCATACTCTCAATGTCTGAACTTAACTCACCAAGGACTGGACCATCTGAGTGTGTGACCCACACTTTAGGGGGCCCTATAAATCTTAAGTAACTGTTTTGTTGATCTAAAAATCAGTTAGCACATCAGTTATTTAAAGTATCATCTAGTGTTTCTGAACTGCTTATACGTTGCGGTTTTCAGACAAAGGCAACAGTCCTCCTTTCAGTCTTGTTTGCTGTTCTCAAGGGATCTCCTGTTGCCCCATCATGGGTTGGCAACAGCACACTCACCTAGGAGCTATAATTCTATATAATAAATAGATTGGAAAATAGAAACATTGCTATCAGCATTTCTCAGGCTGTGCTCCTAACCTCTCAGTCCCCTTCAAATTCCCACCAACCACCTGGGAGGCCCTGTGTTGAGTCTGTCCAGTGCCCTGTGGGCTGCTATTCACTTCCTTGTCTGCTCTGAGGTCTGGGTTCAGACATCTGCACAGCTTCTACCATTATCATACCTGTGACGGCATGATGGCTGTTCTTCCCTCCTCTCTGGAGATGACCGTTTGGTTCTTCTCTTCAGCTGCCATGTCTACCTTACTTTGGACCATCCTAATGTGCTCCTCCAGCCTTCCCAAGCAGAGAAAGCCATAAACACCAATGCCCTATGGTTCATTTTCACACAGAAATTACAAAGAACAGTCTTGTACGATGTCACGCAGTTGCACTTCAGCCTCATCTCTCTAGACTCCACAAGAGGAGGTCTGAGTGGCATCATCTAAGCTGTGTTCAGAACCCCCTTCTCTCCAGCCTCAGGTTACTCAGTTTGTACCAAACATGGGCACCTATTCTCTCCTTCCTGAGGCATCCATTTTAACTGTGCAGTTTAATGAGTTTTGACAAAATGTACTTACCCATGTAGCCATAACCCCAAGATAAAGATACATTTTCATCAACCCCAAAAGTTCCCTTGTGCCCCTTTGCCATCAGTTTCCGTTTCTACTTCTGGCCCCAAGCAACTATTGATCTGCTTCCTGTTGATATACATGATTTTTTTTTAACATCTTTATTGGCATATAATTGCTTTGCAATGTTGTGTTAGTTTCTGCTGTATAACAAAGTGAATAAGCTATATGTATACATATAGCCCCATATCCCCTGCCTCTTGTGTCTCCCTCCCACTCTCACTATCCCACCCCTCTAGGTGGTCACAAAGCACCGAGCTGATCTCCCTGTGCTATGCGGCTACTTCCCACTAGCTATCTATTTTACATTTGGTAGTGTATATATGTCCATGCCACTCTCTCACTTCGTCCCAGCTTACCCTTCCCCCTCCCCGCATCTTCAGGTCCATTCTCTATGTCTGCATCTTTATCCCTGTCCTGCCCCGAGGTTCTTCAGAACCTTTTTTTTTTTTTTTAGATTCCATATACATGTATTAGCATACGGTATTTGTTTTTCTCTTTCTGACTTACTTCACTCTGTATGACAGACTCTAGGTCCATCCACCTCACTACAAATAATTCAATTTCATTTCTTTTTATGGCTGAGTAATATTCCATTGTATATATGTGCCACATCTTCTTTATCCATTCATCTGTCGACGAACACTTAGGTTGCTTCCATGTCCTGGCTATTGTAAATAGTGCTGCAATGAACACTGTGGTACGTGACTGAATTATGGTTTTCTCAGGGTATATGCCCAATAGTGGGATTGCTGGGTCGTATGGTAGTTCTACTTTTAGTTTGTTAAGGAACCTCCATACTGTTCTCCATAGTGGCTGTATCAATTTACATTCCCACCAACAGTGCAAGAGGGTTCCCTTTTCTCCACACCCTCTCCAGCATTTGTTGTTTGTAGATTTTTTGATGATGGCCATTCTGACTGGTGTGAGGTGATACCTCATTGTAGTTTTGACTTGCATTTCTTTAATGATTAGTGATGTTCAGCACCCTTTCAAGTGTTTGTTGGCAATCTGTATATCTTCTTTGGAAAAATGTCTATTTAGGTCTTCTGCCCATTTTTGGATTGGGTTGTTTGTTTTTTTTGAAAAAAGCAGCTCTGCGTGAGCTGCTTGTATATTTTGGAGATGAATCCTTTGTTAGTTGCTTCGTTTGCAAAAATTTTCTCCCATTCTGAGAGCTGTCTTTTCGTCTTGTTTCTGGTTTCCTTTGCTGTGCAAAAGCTTTTAAGTTTCATTAGGTCCCATTTGTTTATTTTTATTTCCATTTCTCTAAAAGGCGAGTCAAAAAGGATCTTGCTGTGACTTATGTCATAGAGTGTTCTGACTATGTTTTCCTCTAAGAATTCTATAGTGTCTGGCCTTACATTTAGGTCTTTAATCCCTTTTGAATTTATTTCTGTGTATGGTGTTAGGGAGTGTTCTAATTTCATTCTTTTGTACCTGTCCAGTTTTCCCAGCACCACTTATTGAAGAGGCTGTCTTTTCTCCATTGTATTTTCTTGCCTCCTTTATCAAAGATAAGGTGACCATATGTGCTTGGGTTTATCTCTGGGCTTTCTATCCTATTCCATTGATCTATATTTCTGTTTTTGTGCCAGTACCATACTATCTTGATTACTATAGCTTTGTACTATAGTCTGAAGTCAGGAAGCCTGATTCCTCCAGCTCCGTTTTTCTTTCTCAAGATTGCTTTGGCTATTCGAGGTCTTTTGTGTTTCCATACAAACTGTGAAATTTTTTGTTCTAGTTCTGTGAAAAATGCCATCAGTAGTTTGACAGGAATTGCACTGAATCTGTAGATTGCTTTGGGTAGTAGAGTCATTTTCACAATGTTGATTATTCCAATCCAAGAACATGGTATATCTCTCCATCTGTTTGTATCATCTTTAATTTCTTTCATCAGTGCCTTATAGTTGCTGCATACAGGTCTTTTGTCTCCTTAGGTAGGTTTATTCCTAAGTATTTTATTCTTTTTGTTGCAATGGTAAATGGGAGTGTTTCCTTAATTTCTCTTTCAGATTTTTCATCATTAATGTATAGGAATGCAAGAGATTTCTGTGCATTAATTTTGTATCCTGCTACTTTACCAAATTCATTGATTAGCTCCAGTAGTTTTCTGGTAGCATCTTTAGGATTCTCTATGTATAGTATCATGTCATCTGCAAAGAGTGACAGTTTTACTTCTTCTTTTCCGATTTGTATTCCTTTTATTTCTTCTTCTTCTCTGATTGCTGTGGCTAAAACTTCCAAAAGTATGTTGAATAATAGTGGTGAGAGTGGCCAACCTTGTCTTCTTCCTGATCTTAGAGGAAATGATTTCAGTTTTTCACCATTGAGAACGATGTTGGCTGTGGCTTTGTCACATATGGCCTTTATTATGTTGAGGTAAGTTCCCTCTATGCATACTTTCTGGAGACTTTTTATCATAAATGGGTGTAGAATTTTGTTGAAAACTCTTTCTGCATCTATTGAGATTATCATATGGTTTTTATCCTTCAATTTTTTAATATGGTGTATCACATTGATTGATTTGTGTATATTGAAGAATCCTTGCATTCTGGGGATAAACCCCACTTGATCATGGTGTATGACCCTTTTAATGTGCTGTTGGATTCTGTTTGCTAGTATTTTGTAGAGGATTTTTGCATCTATGCTCATCAGTGATATCGACCTGTAGTTTTCTTTTTCTGTGACATCTCTTGTTTGGTTTTGGTATCAGGGTGATGGTGGCCTTTTAGAATGAGTTTGGGAGTGTTCCTCCCTCTGCTATATTTTGGAAGAGTTTCAGAAGGATAGGTGTTAGCTCTTCTCTAAATGTTTGATAGAATTTGTCTGTGAAGCCATCTGGTTGTGGGCTTTTGTTTGCTGGAAGATTTTTAATCACAGTTTCAATTTCAGTGCTTGTGATTGGTCTGTTTATGTTTTCTATTTCTTCCCGGTTCAGTCTCAGAAGGTTGTGCTTCTCTCAGAATTTGTCCATTTCTTCCAGGTTGTCCATTTTATTGGCATATAGTTGCTTGTAGTAATCTCTCATGATGCTTTGTATTTCTGCAGTGTCAGTTGTTACTTCTCCCTTTTCATTTCTAATTCTGTTGATTTGAGTCTTTTCCCTTTTTTTCTTGATGAGTCTGGCTAATGGTTTATCAATTTTGTTTATCTTCTCAAAGAACCAGCTTTTAGGTTTATTGATCTTTGCTGTCGTTCATTTCTTTTCCATTTAGTTCTGACCTGATATTTGATTTCTTTCCTTCTACTAACTTTGGGTTATTTTGTTCTTTCTCTAATTGCTCTAGGTATAAGGTTAGATTGTTTATTTGAGATTTTTCTTGTTTCTTAAGGTAGGATTGTATTGCTATAAACTTCCCTCTTAGAACTGCTTTTGCTGCATCCCATAGGTCTTGAGTCATCATGTCTCCATTGTCATTTGTTTCTAGGTATTTTTTGATTTCCTCTTTGATTTCTTCAGTGATCACTTCGTTATTAAGTAGTGTATTGTTTAGCCTCCATGTGTTTGTATTTTTTACAGATCTTTTCCTGGAATTGATATTGAGTCTCATGGCGTTGTGGTTGGAAAAGATACTTGATACAATTTCAGTTTTCTTAAATTTACCAAGGCTTGATTTGTGACCCAAGATATGATCTATCCTGGAGAATGTTCCATGAGCACTTGAAAAAAATGTGTTTTCTGTTGTTTTTAGATGGAATGTCCTATAAATATCAATTAAGTCCATGTTGTTTAATGTATCATTTAAAGCTTGTGTTTCCTTATTTATTTTCATTTTGGATGATCTGTCCATTGGTGAAAGTGGGGTGTTAAAGTCCTCTACTATGATTGTGTTACTGTTGATTTCCCCTTTTATGGCTGTTAGCATTTGCCTTATGTATTGAGGGGCTCCTATGTTGGGTGCATAAATATTTACAATTGTTATATCTTCTTCTTGGATTGATCCCTTGATTATTATATAGTGTCCTTCTTTGTCTCTTGTAATAGTCTTTGTTTTAAAGTCGATTTTGTCTGATATGAGAATTGCGACTCCAGCTTTCTTTTGATTGGCATTTGCATGGAATATCTTTTTTCAGCCCTTCACTTTCAGTCTGTATGTGTCCCTAGATCTGAAGTGGGTCTCTTGCAGACAGCATATATACGGGTCTTGTTTTTACATCCATTCAGCCAGTCTATGTCTTTTGGTTGGAGCATTTAATCCGTTTACATTTAAGGTAATTATCGGTATGTATGTTCCTATTCCCATTTTCTTAATTGTTTTGGGTTTGTTATTGTAGGTCTTTTCCTTCTCTTGTGTTTCCTGCCTAGAGAATTTCCTTTAGCATTTGTTGTAAAGCTGGTTTGGTGGTGCTGAATTCTCTTAGCTTTTGCTTGTCTGTAAAGGTTTTAATTTCTCCATCAAATCTGAATGAGATCCTTGCTGGGTAGAGTAATCTTGGTTGTAGGTGTTTTCCTTTGTGGTATGTCCTGCCACACCCTTCTGGCTTGCAGAGTTTCTGCTGAAAGATCAGCTGTTAACCTTATGGGGATTCCCTTGTGTGTTATGTGTTGCTTTTCCCTTGCTGCTTTTAATATTTTTTCTTTGTATTTAATTTTTGATAGCTTGATTAATACGTGTCTTGGCATGTTTCTCCTTGGATTTATCCTGTATGGGACTCTCTGCACTTCCTGGACTTGATTGACTATTTTCTTTCCCATATTAGGGAAGTTTTCAACTATAATCTCTTCAAATATTTTCTCAGTCCCTTTCTTTTTCTCTTCTTATTCTGGGACCCCCATAATTCGAATGTTGGTGTGTTTAATGTTGTCCCAGAGGTCTCTGAGACTGTCCTCAATTCTTTTCATTCTTTTTTCTTTATTCTGCTCTGCAGTAGTTATTTCCACAGTTTTATCTTCCAGGTCACTTCCATTCTTCTGCCTCAGTTATTCTGCTATTGATTCCTTCTAGAGAATTTTTAATTTCATTTATTGTGTTGTTCATCACTCTTTGTTTGCTCTTTAGTTCTTCTAGGTCCTTGTTAAACGTTTCTTGTATTTTCTCCATTCTATTTCCAAGATTTTGGATCATCTTAACTATCATTACTCTGAATTCTTTTTCAGGTAGACTGCCTATTTCCTCTTCATTTGTTTGGTCTGGTGGGTTTCTACCTTGCTCCTTCATCTGCTGCGTGTTTCTCTGTCTCCTCATTTTGCTTAATTTACTGTGTTTGGGGTTTCATTTTCACAGGCTGCAGGTTCATAGTTCCCGTTGTTTTTGGTGTCTTCCCCAACTGAGTAAGGTTAGTTCAGTGGGTTGTGTAGGCTCCCTCATGGAGGGGACTAGTGCCTGTGTCCTGGTGGATGAGACTGGATCTTGTCTTTCTGGTGGTGTGTTTTGGGGTGTCTGTGAGCTTATTATGATTTTAGGCAGCCTCTCTGCTAATGGATGGGGTTGTGTTCCTGCTAATTGTTTGGCATGGGGTGTCCAGCACTGGAGCTACTTGTTTGTTGAGTGGAGCTGGGTCTTAACCTTGAGATGGAGATCTCTGGGAGAGCTCTTTCCGATTGATATTATGTGGGGCTGGGAGGTCTCTGGTGGTCCAGTGTCATGAACTTGGCTCTCCCACCTCAGACGCTCAGGCCTGACACCTGGCTGGAGCACCAGGACCCTGTCAGCTACACGGCTTTTGAGAAATCTAAGGTCTTCTGCCAGCGTTCAGTAGGTGTTCTGTAGGGGTTGTTCCACTTGTAGAGGTGTTTTTGATGTATTTGTGGGGAGGAAGGTGATCTCCACGTCTTACTCCTCCACCATCTTGAAGGTCCTCCTCAAGATATTTTAGACATGTCCATCTTTTGGGGCCACCAATGTAGGTGAAAGTAAAGGTGGAGTCTGAGTATTTGAAATCAAGGAGGGCGCAGTCATCGATATACATGCTTTTTATCAGCCCTAGAGTTTAAGGTGAATGGAATCATATAATATATATTCTGTTGTGTAAGGTTTCTTTTACTCAGCATAATGTTTTTGAGATTCATCCTTGATTTTGCTTCCATCAGTAGTTTGTTTCTTTTTATTACAAAGTAGAATTCCATTATATGAATATGTGACAATTTGCTTATTTATTCACCAATTAACATCTGTATAGTTTCCAATTTTGAGGTCTTGTGAATAAAACTGCTATGAACATGCAATTACAAGCCTGAGGTATAAGAAATATTTTTATTTCTTTTGAGAGTGAAATTGCTGAGTTGTATAGTAAATGTATGTTTAACTTTGTAAAAAACTACCAAAGAGTTTTCCAATATTGTTTAATCATTATGTTTCCACCAACACCATAAGAGAATTCCTATTTTCTCCACAACTCACCAGCACTTACTATTGTTTGTCTTTTTAATTTTAGTAGACTTGTAGTGGTCTCTTATTGAAGTTTTAATTTGCATTTTTCTGATGGTTAATGTTGTTTTATGCTTATTGCTTATTCTTATATCTTATTTTGTGAACTCTGTTAAAATCTTTTGCACTTTTTGAATTGGGGCTATTTGTCTTATTACTGACTTATGAGATTAATAGATAGATGATAGATAGATAGATAGACAAATATCCTAGCTATAAATCTTTTGTCAGATATATGTTGTACAAAAAATTTTTTTTCCAGTATGTGGCTTGCCTTTTCATTTTCTAAATGGTGTCTTGTGACAGAAAGATTTTACTTTTTTTTTTTTTTTTTATGGTACGCGGGCCTCTCACTGTTGTGGCCTCTCCCATTCTGGAGTACAGGCTCCAGACGCGCGGGCCCAGCCACTCCGCGGCATGTGGGATCTTCCCGGATCGGGGCACGAACCCGTGTCCCCTGCATCGGCAGGCGGACTCTCAAACACTGCACCACCAGGGAAGCCCAGATTTTACTTTTGATGTAATACAAGTTTTTATGTTTTCCTTTATGTTTAATGCTTTTTTTCTATCCTGTCAAAGAAATTTTTATCTACACCAAGATTAAAAAGGTTTTCTCTAATGTTTTCTTCTGGGGAGAGTTCAAGTTTTAGCTCATGTTTAGGTCTATGATCCATCTCAGATTAATTTTTAATTGTTGTATGAGGTAAGGATCAAAGTTTACTTTTTTAATGTGGCTATGCAATTATTCCAATGCTGTTTATTGAGAAGATTATCCTCTCCCCATTGAATTTCCTTATTGAAAATCAATCAACCATATATGTTCTTTTTCAAAATTGTCCTGGCTGGTCTAGATTTTTGCATTTTCAAATAAATCTTAGAGTTGAATAAAATTAAAGTGTGGTAATTTTATTGATTATGTTGAAGCAATAGATCAGTTTTGAAAGAACTGAAATACTATATTGATTCTTCCAATTAATGAGCATGGTATATCTCTTGATTTTTTGGTCTTCTTTAATTTCTATCAGCAATGCTTTCTAGTTTTCAATGCAGAAATCATGCACATATTTTGTTATATTTACTGTTGTATTTATTGTTATAGTTATCTGTTATATAGTTTTAAAAGACTGTCAGTACAAGTTTGAAAATAGTGGTGATATCCTTACCTTGTTCCCAGTCTTAGGAGAGAATGCATCCAATCTTTCACAATTGATTATGATGTAAGTATTAGGTTTTTATACATGGTCATTGTCAGACTGAGAATGTTACCTTCTATTCATAATTTGCCAAGAATTTTTTAAATCATAAATGAGCGTTGAATTTATCAAATATTTTTTCTGCATCTACTGAGAAAATCATATGATTTTTCCCATTTATTCTTTATATGTTAAATACCATTTGTTGATTTTTTTATTGTTAAACCAATCTTACATTCCTGAAATAATCCCTAGTGGGACATATTGCTGAATTTAGTACCCTACTACTGTGCTAAGGAATTTGTGTCTGTTGAGGGGTTTCCTGAGCCATGTGATTTTTTTTTAACCTTTGAAATGTTCCCAGTTTATTGCTGTCAAGAAAAATGCCTCTTATGAACATTTATATACATTATATGAACAGTTACACAAATACAAGAATTTCTCTGGAATATATACCTAAGAGTAGAATTACTGCTGTAAATATGAGCATTTTCAGTTTAACTATCAAAGTAGTCATCAAGCTGCTTTCCAAAGTACAAACCATGTAGAGATTAAGTAGATAAACCATAAAAGAAAAGGTTAGTAAATACACTAATTTAAGTCAAGAACTTTTTCATTAAAGACAACATAATGAAAGGAAAAGACAAGCAACAAACTGGAAAAAGGCATCTGCCTACATTTAATTAACAAAGAATTAGTATACTTAACACATAAAGAATTATGAATCAATGGGGAAAAAGGTAAACAACCTATTAGGAAAAAATATAAACAAACATATCACAAAAGGAAAAAATAAAATGGGACATGTGATTTTTAGTGATAAAACTGGAAACAGCCCGAGGCAAACCTAGATGGTTAGTTACCCCAGACATTACTCTCTAAATATTAGTCTCTTTTGTCTTAATATCTTGTCTGGTTAATATCTTTGTCTTAATATCAAGACAATACTGGAGTCACAAAAATAAGTTAAGAAGTCTCTCTACTCCTCCTTCCTGAAACATTTTGTAGAATTGGTATTTCTTCCTTAACTGTTTGATGGAATTCCCTAGACAAACCATTTATGCCCAGACTTCTTTTGTGGACAGGTTTTTAGTCACTAATTCATTTTTTTAGTAAATGTAGGGCTATTGTATTTTCTATCTCTTCTTGTTCCATTTCTTCTCGTTCTATTCCACATGTGAATTGTAGACAGAATGATGGCCTCCCACAGCTGTTAACATCATAATCCCAGTTCCTGTGAATATGTTGTGTTACACAGCAAAGGGCAATAAAGTTGCAGATGAAATTAAGGTTGCTAATAAACTGACCCTGAGGTGGCAAGATGACCCTGGATTAGCCGGGTGGACCCAGTCCAATCACAGGAGTCCTTATACGTGGAAGAGGGAGGCCGAAAAGAGAGAACCAGAGAGATGGCAACATGAAAAGGAAGTGGTTCAATGTTGCTGGCTTTGAAGATGGGAGAGTTGGGCCATGAGCCAAGGAATGTAGGTGGCCTATAGAAGCTGGAAAAGACAAATATATGGATTGTTCTCTAGAGCCTCCAGAAGGAACGCAATCCTGCTGGTACCTTGAATTTAGCCTAGTGGGACACATTTCAGCCTTCTTACCTCCAGAACTCTAAGGTAATAAATTCGTGTGTTGTCAAGCCATTAAGTTTAGAGTAATTTGTCACAGCAGCAATAAAAAAGTAATAGAGCATATTATAAATTTGTCCATTTTATCTGAGGTATCAAATTAGTTCCATAAAATTGTTTATAACATAAACTTTTTAGCACTTGAATGTTTGTAGGATCTGTACGGACAGCCTCTCTTGTATTGCTGATTTGATAATTTCTGTCTTCTCTCTTTATATCTTGATCATTTGAGTTTGAAGCTTATTAATTTTACTGATCTTTTCAGAGAATAAGCTTTTAATTTAGTTTTTGTTATTTTTAGTCTGTTTCTATTTTATTTACTCTATTCTGACCTTTATTATTTCCTTCCTTCAACTTGTTTTGGATTAAGTATGTTCTTTTTTCATTTCTTAAATGTAAGTTTAGATAATTGGTTTAGACCCTTTTAAAGACAATTCTCCATGGATATCTCATGTTTCTGCACATTTTACGAGCAGAAGTACTACCTGTCCTGGTCTGGACCATCTTTTCCAGGATATTTGTATGGTAAACAGTTGTGGAGAATATAGTGTCTCCTGCCAAAGCAAAAGACAGGTGTGTTTACTGTTCAGTATTATAAATATAATGTCTCCCTCTGGGGCATAGGCTACTATCCATTATAAAAGATGCAGGTTTCCTAAGCTTGGGTTTCTTCTGTAACGTAACTCACTGCATGTTCAGGTGTCATCTGGCCCTTTCTTCCTCACCCTGTGGGAATTGGGACTCAGGGAATCATCACAAATGCTGATATTCTGGCTACTGCTATTGCTGTATACTATCAAGTTCTTTGCCTCTGACTCAGGAGTGTTGTGTCTTGCACCAGCCTTCATGAAACCGTGGGAGCTAATTTGTTAGCTTGCAAGGAGGGAAAAATCTCAGACCACTCACCGTATTTATGGTTGGTCCTTTCTTCTTTTAATATAAACATTTAAAGCTATTACTTTTCTTAGAAGTACTGCTTTAACTGCATCCCACAAATACTAGGTTTTTGAAATTGTATTTCAGTTCATTATATTTTCTCATTTTTCTTGTGATTTCTATATTAATCCATGAGTTATCTAGAAGTGTGTTTATTTTTTCTAAATATTGGAAGATTTTTAGATATCTTCTTGTTGCTGGTTGCTAATTTAATTTTGTTGAGGTCAGAGAATATTCTGTAGGATTGAAATCTTTATATTTATTGAGACTTGCTTTGTGGTCCATAATACAACATATATCAGTGAATGTCCTATGTGTACTTGAAAGGAAAGTGTATTCTTCCATTATTTGACATAATGTTCTATGAGTTTCAATTATGAAGTTGGCTGATAGTATTGCTCAGAATTTTAAAACTGATTTCTTTCCATATATCCTACCAATTATTTAGACAGAAATGTTCAATACTATAATGATTATAGATTTGTCAATTTCTTTTTTCAATTCTGTATATTTTTGTTTCATAAAGTTCTGTAATCAGGTGTATATAGATTTGCAAATGTCAGGTCTTCCTGACAAATCCACCCTTTAATCATTATGAAACATTCCTCTTTATTTCTGTTAATAATCCTTGTGTTAATATAGTAAATCCAGCTGTTTATACTTAGTGTTCTGGGTACATTTTATCCATCCTCTTACTTTTTTAACTTTATGTGTTTTTATATTTAAACTGTGTTTCTTGAAGATAGCATTTTTTTTTTTTTTTTTTTTTTTTGCGGTACGCGGGCCTCTCACTGCTGTGGCCTCTCCTGTTGTGGAGCTCAGGCTCCGGATGCGCAGGCTCAGCGGCCATGGCTCACAGGCACAGCCGCTCCACGGCATGTGGGATCTTCCCGGACTGGGGCACGAACCCGTGTCCCCTGCATCGGCAGGCGGACCCTCAACCACTGCACCACCAGGGAAGCCCGAAGATAGCATATTGTATCTTGTTTTTTAACACATTGTGACAATCTTTGCTTTTTAACTGGAGTGTTCAGACCATTTACATGTAATATAATTACTGATATGCTTGAGTTTAAATCTACCATCTTGCTCATTGTTGTTGTTGTTTGTTCCATCTGGTCTCTTGGTTTTTTTCCACTCTTTTCCTGACTTCGTTTGGGTTAACTTAGTATTTTGTAGTATTACATTTTATCTCCTCCCTTTGCTTAATTTTTAGTGGTTGTTCTAGGGTTCAGATTATAATTTTATCTTAACCTATCACAGTCTATATTTGAAAAATATTGAATCATTTCATGTTTAATGTAATAACTTTATAATAGCATATTTCCATTTCTTCATTCTTTTCCATGGTTCCCTACCACTAAGAAGTGACCCTTCTGGGGCCTCTACTGAATGTCCCAGGTGTGCAGTGAGGTCTCTCCACTGTGACTGGTTGGAACTACAATGTCTCCCATCCTTGTGTGAGCTCTGGGATTGTTTAGTTTACGCTCCTGCATAGTTTTCCTTTGCTTGGTCTCGTGCAGTTTCACCCTTTACATGTGTAAACTTATATTTAGTCAAATATTCGAGGAAACATCTATGCATCTTCGGGATGGAGACATGATCACTTGATAACCCAAATTACACCTGCAGTGGATTTGAGTGTCTTTGGGATGAAAGATACATCAAATAATAGTCTGCTGCTGGAGCAGCCATTCGGGATCTCGGAGGCCTCTTTTGTTGGAATTTGTACTGAGTCTTGGGACACAAAATGCAATGGAAATTCATAAGCATCTGCTTTTAGTTGGGGGCTCAGGTTTGGCCACCCAGGGATAAATCTAGACACTTAAATCATATCAACCAAATATTGTTGAGCTCCTGATATGATCCAGTCTCTGTACTAAGCATCATAGATAGTGAGTTGAATAAAACATAGTCCCTGCCCTAACTAGAGGGAGAAAAACACCTAAAATGAATAAACATACAAATGAAATTCTGTGATCATCACTACTGGATTGGATATTAATAAAGCCTTAGGAAAATACAAGTATCTGAATCTTTTGTTTTGATCGAACAGGGGAGCCAAGAATAGCTTTAGAAAACAGGAAGCATTTGAAGAGAGCTTTGGTGAATGAACAAAAGTTAAAGGACAAGGCAAGAGGCATTTCCAAAAGAAAGAAACAACATGAAAAGGGGCACATAGACATCATGCTCATGGTCACAGTGCCCATGAAGACCCTGACCTTCCCAATGACTTCCCAGAGAGGCTAACACAACCCAGAAAAGTGGAGGAGTTAATGCTGCTGGGATAGATTTTGTCGTCATTAGAGTCAGGAGACAAGAAAGGATGGGCCAAGTCACAGTAGTTCCGTAAGCCTTTCTGAGATTTCCCACGTCGACAAGCAACCTACTATGTTGTCTTGAGAAGCTATAGCCAGCTTGATAAAGTATCATATTTGCTATTCATCTTTCTCTGTCTCATTTCCTTTTTTTCCCTCACTTTTGCTTCCCTGGATTATGCTTGTCAATGACACATCGCCAAGTGAGCTTTGCCTCTGACTCAACACTGTGGGAAATCCAAGTTATATCAATGTGACCTATGTTGGATACATAGTAGGCACTTAAGTAATATCCTCTTTCTTCCCTCTTAGCCACATATCTTGTTCTTCCTGTACCTCATATGTTTTATGAGGCCCAATTGAGATAATACATGAGGAAGTATTTTATGAATTCTTTTTGTGAAAAGCAGTTATGCTGCACAAGTATAAGGCATCATTACAAAGTAGCTGACACAGTGAGGATAACCAGTTCAGTGACTTTGCTTTCATGTGGGGGACCGGCTTACATGCTCTTACTCACCACCATGTCTTTTTCCTAGCTGGGCTACCTTGGGAAAGTGGCTTCTCTTCTCTGAGCTCCAGTTTCCTCATCTCTAAAATGGGGATAACCATATCTAATTCACTCATTGTTATGAGGTTTTATTTTTCTTTGTTATGAGGTGTTAATAAAATCATACATATGAACGTGCTTTGTAAGCTCTAAAGTGCTATGGAAATGAAGGAAGTCATTGTTATTACCGGAAAGGTAGCAGCTCGGTAAATACTTGTTGAATGAATAACTAACCGCTTGTGAAATATAAACAATTCTAGTAGTGCCCAGGTCTTGATGTAAATTAGCCATGCATCCTTGTTCTCAATTTACAGATCTCCCTGAGAATTTGGAGCAAGAGAATGGGAATCAGAGGCCTTATTCTTGGTGAATGCATAAACCATTGCTTCTCTGGGTGCTGTGAATGCTGTTCAAATGTAAGGTAGGAATAACAGTGTTTTGGGAATGATAAAATATAATAGAGCCACTTATTCAGTTGACATGGGAGTGAATTGGCAATCACTTCAAGGATTTATACTTATAATTTATATTTGTTGTTTGTATAGTTTTTATATTACTTATATCAATATATTATTTAATTTCCCCAAACATCCCATGAGGTAGTTGTGAATTTCCCCATTTTCAGGTAAAGAAAAATTGAGATTTAGAGAAGTTTGACAGCTTGCCTCAAATGCAAAAACTAATAGTTTTGTGGAACCAATATTTGAAACAAGATCTGTCTCATTCCCAAATCTGTACTTGTTCCTCTGTGCCAGACTTCTGTCTCAAAGTATTGTCCTCCCTCTCACAACTTTCTTATTCCTTTTTCAAATTGTGCCCTCCAGAATCTATATGACACCAAAATTGAATTCCTAGAACCCCAGGGACAACTACAAAACCAAAAAATACATTGATTACCCATCGGTAGCTCTCAAGAAAAAGAAAAATTGCTTTGTAGTGTTTGCCAATTTCCATGGTGTAAATATTTCTAGCGTGTAAATAAACCAGCATGGCTGATTTAAGCTACCAATTTATATCACTGAATGCAAAGTTAGAAAGAGATGTCCACAGCCAGCTGTCACAAGCTAGCACATGCTAGATCCAGCACACCACCACCTTCAGCCAGGATCTCAGCATTCCACAAAGCACTTTGGGGCAAGAGATGATCACAGTCCCTGTTTTCAAATTTGTTTGTTCATTCTTTACAGTTTATTTGGAAGACAAAAATGCCTACTTAGTAGAACACTCAGTAACCTTTTTCTACAGTTTGTGCTAAAACTCAGCTAGAGAAAACGTAGAGGTAAACAGATTAAATCTAAAGCCAGTAGTAATATAATCATGTGCAACCCTTTGGGGAGGTAATAGAGTAATAAATGCCAGGCTGTAAAGTTGTCCATAATTTGGACCAGTAATCCCACCGTAGGTCTTTACCTAAGCAACTATTCCTATTGAAGCAAAAACCAAGTGTCAGGAGTATTCATTGCAGTGTTATCTACAAAAGTAAACAAAGAAATAAATAAAACACCTACTGGCTGTCTCAATATCCAGCAAAAGGTAATGGTTAAGTGTTAAAGCTTAAGTGTTTGCAGTAAACAGAATAATGGCCTCCCAAAGATGTCCATGCCCTGTTACATGACATGCAAAAGGGACTTAACCTTGCGGGTATAATTAAGGTTAGGAACCTTAAAAGAGAGAGATTATCCTGAATTATCTAGCTGGACTCAGGACTATTATATGAGCCCTTAAAAGCAGAGAATGTTCTCTGACTGAAGCAGACAAATGTGGATGAGGGGAAGTCGGAGAGATTCCAAGTATGAGAAGGATTTGATGCACCGTTGCTGCCTCTTGAGATATAGGAGCCTGCAGGCAAGAACCCAAGGAGGCCTCTAGGAGATAAGGGCTGGCCGCAGCTGAAAACCAGCCAGGATACAGTACCTCAGCCCTACAACAGTAAACAACTGAATTCTGCTAATAACCTGAATAAACTTGGGACCAAATTCTCCCCCAGAGCCTCCAGATAAGAGCCCAGACCACTGACGTTGATTCCAGCCTGTGAGGCCCAGACTTCTAACCTTGGATCTGTGAGATAATATATTTGTATTATTTTAAGCTTCTAAATTTGCAGCAGCCACAGAAAGAAACCTAATACAGTGCTATTCATCTACGTGAGTAATTATATTCAAATTTTAAAATGATCATTGTAAAGATCTTGTAGTAACACAGAGAGCGCTTTGTGAGATGATGGTAAATGATAAAACAAAGATTGTTCCATGAATTCTTCATAACCTCTCACAGTAAAAATATATGCACATGAAGTCCAGAACAAAAACACAATATGCAAAGATAGAAGTTGGAGAGGGGTACTTCCTTCTTTAAGGGTCTAAGCATCACTTCTCAGAAGAACTTGCATGGGTCTCCTTGATGAGAAGGTACTCACTTTTTCCAGCGAACTGGCATTCCTCAAGGGACCAAGGTACTCGGGAGCTGCAGCTGAATCTCTGACACCTTTTCTCCAACTACAGAGACAATGAAGCCAATGACAGAGTCTTCTCAATGCTACATTTTTCTGTGATCTTTCCTTTCTTAAACCCCTGGCACATGCTACCACCTGGCAAACACTCACAGGTGCTAAAAAAGCGTACAAGCACACATGAATATGAAAGGAGAGCTTGGAAAAGGATAATTGTGTTACCTTTGGCAGTTATTTTTTCATTTGTGGTTGTGATTTGTCTATTGTCTACTGATCATATTTTCAAGTCTGGAATTTGTCCTCTGTTTGAGTTAATAGAATTAAGCACCCTTTGCCTTCCCAGGAAAAGAGCATGAACCAGCAGCTTGTCTGCAATCCTGGTTGCCATACAAACACTGGTGATCTCCCCGCCCCATCTGAGCTGCTTCAAGAAGGAAGAAGGGAATGGTGGGTGCAAACTGTGTTGGAATATTATGTTCTGAGGTGAACAGAACTGTAACCGAAAGAGAAATTTCAATTTACACAAAATGATTCAAAGATCGCGTATACTCCCCACCCAGCTGGGGGCTGGGAGAGGGTGTCCTATGTTGCCGCAAACCAGTGCTGCCTCGAGTGCTTGTTATTGGAGTAATATCTCCAAAATGACAGAGGCAAGTGGTGTCCACTACTGGATCTAACGTAGGCTCCCTGGAAGCGGTCACTTTCACTTCCAGGTCACGCTTTGATAGTGATGTGGGTAAATCATCCGTGTCTGAAGAGAATGATCAGGAAAGCAATGATTCCTAATGTCTTGTGGGCCCAGCGCTGTGCTGAGCCCTTGGCTTATCTCACTGATATGCCCATTGGACAGATGAAAAAACTGAGACACAGAGGCAGAGAAGTGACTTAGCCAGAGTCATACACACAGCTCTGTCTATGCCTGATACTTCCTTTGCATCACGTTACCTTTCAGACCCTAAGAAAGTGAGGGGTCAGGAAATTGAGTCATTTAAGGTGTGACTCAGCACACTGGGTATGTCTCCTCTGGAGAAGGGACAACAAAAGTCACATAAAGTGGCCTCGAATTTCAGAAGGGCTGCCACAAGGACAAACAAACAGAATTCTTCCATGTGGGTCTAGAAAACTAAAGAGGTTTGGTGGTGGGGCTGGGGGAGAAGTGATGAGACAGAAAAATACCTTCTAGCAGTGACAGCTGATTGGTGCAATGGGAGTGAGGGCCTGAGTCCCCATCAGGGGAGAGTCAAGCAATGTCTGCTCCTGTAGCTCTCAGGGTCACACCGCTGGACGTGGGTTTCTGCCTTAGCTGGGCAGTGCCCCCACCTCAAAGATGCCATGAGATTGTGGGTTGTGATTCCTCATTATGTCTACAAGTTAAGGGAAAGGAAACTAGCATTTCTGAAGCTCTCCGCTATGCCAGGTAATACGCCAGGCCTTCCTCATATGTCATCACATTTAATCCTCAAGCACCTGACTTCACCTGCTAGACAGGCAGCAAGGCAGACCTCACTAGCTCTATATCTACACTTACAGATTCAAGTGCATTGCCAGCAAAATTTGCAATGCCAATTTCTATGGCAGGTGCCAGGCAAAGAGGACTGGGGACTGAAGTAATCACCCTGGCCACCAGCTCTCCTGAATAACCTGCCTCCTGACTCATGCTCAGCAAAGGGCCATTCTCACTTCCAAGAGAACATCAACTGAACCCAGTGGGCAGAAAAAGAGAAGGAGGGAGAGAAGTCCAAATGTGAGGGTAGTTTTTCCTAGCCAGGGGATGGAGATGTTGAATCTCTGTTTTGGTTTTGGTTTTTAGGATTAGTAGTGTGTGTGTGTGTGTGTGTGTGTGTAACTGATTTACTGTCCGTGTCCAAGATAAAAGTTATCTTCTCTAATAGGCAGGTTCTGCTCTGGTTAAAATGACACAGAGGGATACAGACAACTGTCAAGGCAATTTCTGTCTCTCTCCAGTGGGCTGGCAGACATGTCTCTCCTTCTTGTCTTCATTCTTGCCTCTCCCACTGGCAGCTGGCCTGGTTGGCACCCTGGCGATGCAGCCAAATGGCCAAGGAGAGTGGAGGGAAAGTGTTGGTGCAGAAAGCACCTCTGTATGAATGTGCAGAGTCACATGAAAGTAGAGATGGGGAGAGACAGGGGAGGACCTGGGTAGAAAGAGAGGGAGAGAAAGCAGCAGGGAGAGGGATGGATAGGACAGCGATGGAGAGGGAGGAGGGAGAAGCAGGAGAGGAAAAACAGGGAGACCTGCTCCCAGAGTGGACGCCTATGGCGGCAGAGGGGCACAGTCGGCTTCTCATGCTGTTCTGAGCAAGGGGGTCTCAGTCATAGCATTTCTACACCAGCGGAAATCAAGTACCGGCCTCACATTCTAGCGGGCACACATCGAGCCCTCCGTTCCCTTGAGCCCTTGTAGGATGGCACCTGGATTTAAGATCTGGAGGTACTTGGTGCTCACCCGAAGAGCCAACACAGAGACTAAAATATCCTGCTTTCACCAGGCATTGGCGGTGTTCATTTTAGCACTTTCCAGAGGTAAGGGCGTGTTCTAACCAGTGGATCTCAAGGGTTAGGGTCCCACTCTCAGGGTTAGCCACATCAGGGGTGGGGGTCTGGGGGAGGCATCAAGCCGTCTTAGCTGAAGGAACCTTCTTCAAATCACCCATCCAACCACCCTTGCTCGGATGTCCTGCTCAACAAGTAGATTTCTGATTATTCACTTCTGCATCACCTCATTCCAACACAGCAGTCACCAATGTGGCTGACAGAAAAGTCTTACAAGGGCACAGTGGTGTGCTTCACTCTGCTGTGCCAACTCAGGTCAGCGGGAACTAGGTTTCCCAGAATCTCCTTCACTGTTTGGTTCCAGGAGGAAGGGCCAAAAGAACTTGTATGGGACGGGGCAGACCAAGGTGAAGCAGCAGCTGTCACTTTCAGAAATCAGTCGTGATCAGACAGGCACAGAGGTGCCCTGTGGGTCCCCACCCCTGCTCAGCTCGCCCTGGCTTCACATCCACCTGTTCCTCTGCAGGCTCACCACAGGTACTGGGCTGCAGACCCACAGACGCTGTGGCTGCACAGAGGTAACCGCGACATCATTCACGCCACACCCGCGGCACGTGTGAGACAGACATGGAGTGTGGTGACTGGAGAAAAACATAAACTGACAAGGTTATGAAAACACAGAGGAAAGTATTTATTAGCATGTAGTAGATTTTTTGCATATTGCTTTTTTTTTAAACGGAAGTATAGCTGATTTACAATATAATATTATTTCAGGTGCACAACACAGTGATTCAGTATTTTTACAGAAGACATACAGATGGCTAACAGGCACATGAAAATATGCTCAGCGTCGCTGAGTATTAGAGAAATGCAAATCAAAGCAACAAAGAGGTATCACCTCACACCTGTCTGAATGGCTTTCATCAAAAAACCTATAGGTAACAAATGTTGGTGAGGGTGTAGAGAGAAGGGAACCCTTTTACACAATTGGTAGGAATGTAAATTGGTGCAGCCACTATGGAAAACAGTATGCAGGTTCCTTCAAAAACTAAGAATAGAACTACCATATGATCCAGCAGTCCCACTCCTGGGTATATATCTGGATAAAAACAAAAACACTAATTCAAAAAGATTCATGTACCCCAATGTTCATAGCAGCACTATTTACAATAGCCAAGATATGGAAGCAACCTAAGTGTCCATCAACAGACGAATGGATAAAAAAATGTGGTATATATATATATATATATATATATATATATATATATACATACAACAGAATATTACTCAGCCATAAAAAAGGATGAAATTCTGCCTTTTGCAGCAATGTGGTTGGACCTAGAGAATATTATGCTCAGTGAAACAAGTCAGACAGAGAAAAGCAAATACTACATGATATCACTTATTTGTAGTAGGTATTTTTCAGAGTAATTGGAGAAAACAGATCTCAGGAACACTATTGATAACTGACCTAGTAGTTAGAGTGATCTGTGAGCGGATGAACAAACTGCCAAGTTTCGAAGCTACTAATAACTATCCTAACACAAAAGGACTGTAGACTCCAGGTGTAATGGTGAGGTCCACAGAGAAACGTCAACCAACTTTGTACGATGGAGAAGGAAAACTCGCACATAACCCGTGTAAACGCTAAACACCTGGGCTTACCTGGCTGAGACTTTATCAATCCCTAACTGAGGAGGAATTTGGAAGAAGATATTTAAACCCCATTTTTGAAATATATTGAACACTATGCACGCATGTATGTTGTGGAAATGAGGAAGCGCGCTGCAGTGCCTAAGCGCGTGGAGGCTGGTGCCGACTTCCTGGGCCCAAATCCTGCCTCTGCCACTTACAAGCTGGGTGACCTCAAACTCTCTGTTCCTCAGTTTCCTCATCTTGTAAGATGAGGGCGCTGATGGTATATATCTCACAGAGATGTTTTGAATATTAAATGAGTCAAGATTCATAAAACGCTAAGGAATGGTCTTGGCACATAGCAAATGCGATATAGTTGTTTGTCATAAAGGAACAGATTTCATTTTCATTCCATAATGTGAATTCAATCTTCCTAGTAAAACCCTTTCCGCCCTCTTCCTAATTCTAGTTAGAGACTCTCTCTCCATACCTGCACCTAAGCATTGTTACAAATAGGTGGTGCTCCCCTGGTAATTGTGCGCAGGGGCATGGCGCTGAGGGCGAGCAAACGCAGGAGAGCCATTTCCCTACAGAGTTCTGCTTTGCAAAGACTGAGTCCTAGCCTCCGTGGTTGGAGTTAAGTTCTCAAGTGGAACCACTGAGTCTCTCCAAATAATTTCTCTGGGTATTCTGCCAAGGCCTGGTTTGAAACACCTCTTCTCTCCCCCCTACCCAGTGGGTTCCGATTCTGAGTCCAGCATAACCGGCAGGAATTGCAGGCTCATCGCTCTCACTGTCAAATTCCAACCAGTTCTCTTGGGAATCTAAGCAAGTCAATCAACGCTCCCTTTCCTGCCATTGGGGCAAGGGCAGGCCTTTCCTCTTGGCTCAAAGCTCTATGTTTTCACCTTACGATCCCCCTCCTTGTTGTTTTAATATCCTTTCTCAGTCACCCGTCAAGGCTGGGAGATGGTCTTCCCAAGCAGCACCGATGCCCGCTGACCCCCTTCGTCTACTTGTTCTGTATTAGGTCCTGAGCCAAGTGCAGAGGTAGTTAAGCAGTAATAAATGCGAAATCAGAGAGGCCCTGTCCTGCCCTGGGCCCTCTGCCTCCTGGGCAAGCCATCTCCTGTGGGCCTGTGTGCCCCAGAGGCATTTGGAAAGAAGCGGGATGGAGGGAGAGGATGCAGTCCATGTTTTGTGAGCTTCCTTGTCACAGACAGGCAGCTGGAAGTTGTCAGTGTTCACGTGTGACCACTTCAACTTCACCAATTTCCTTCAGTTCATACACGGGCATGTACTCGCTTGCAGACATGAGACCCCTCCCCATGGCACTGTCTTCTTTTCGGAGTCCTAATCAGCGAAGATGCTTTGCCTCGGAAGAGTTCACTCAGCGCCTTCGTGCTCAAGCCTTAAGAAGGCAGAAATAGATCTGACGTGGCACCTTCCCCCAGGTGCTCGCAGTCACGTGGAGACATGCGCAAACAGATGAACCACAGGACAAGCTGGCGGATGCAGGAGGGGGGAGACCCAGTATGATGGGAAGTGGAGGAGCCTCCGTCGCTCTCCTGGGGGTCAGAGGGGGCTTCCTGATGGAGGTAAACTGCCTGACGGGCTTTCAAGCAGAGATTTCCAGGAGGCTGGTGGATGTATCAGCCTGCTTTCCACCAGGAGATCTCGGCTGCAGAGAAAGAGGAAGGAGACCCACTGCATGATAGTGGTCACTGGCATTAGGGGATTGAAGGCCTGACCCGGGGCCAGTTGGAATAAGAAGAGAAGGCAGCCTGTGCGAGACCTTTAGTCCAAACACGGAATAGTGCTCAGGAGATATCTGTGGACTGATTACGGGTGTACTTGCGAATGGATGGGAGGTGAGGCCACAGAGGAGCCCTGCTGGGCCTTTCACTGCTTTCCAAGAGACCAGCCCTAGGGCAGGAAGAGGCCTGATCCCCCAGGGCTGCTCCTTCTGCCAGCCCCCTTCCCTGGGCCCGGACAACGGCTCTGGGCCGGCCAGCCCCTCAGGTCGGCTCAGCAGCCTTGCAGATTTGCCAGCATTTACAAATGCACTATCAAGTACATGGGGAGTTTGGTCTCAGGTTCCCCTGTGGCGGGAACCTCTGTGCCTTGGTCCCTGGGCCTCAGTGGAGCTCAGAGCTCAGCTGTCTCCACAGTTTCAGGAATGAGAACTGTTTCTCCATTCCAAGCAGCCCCCTGAGACCTAATTCCTTGTCATAGGAAAGAGGAAGAGCAGGGTCTGTCCTCCCACTGGGTCTGTCCTCTCTCTGTCCCTGCCAGGCTATGTGTCCCTCGGGGTGGGAAATGTTCCTGTTCATCCTTGGATGCCCAGAGTCCACCAGGAGATGCTCAATGGATGTAGGGGTCTTTGCTAGTGACGCCAAGAGTTAACAGTAATGGGGGCTTCCCTGGTGGCACAGTGGTTGAGAGTCCGCCTGCCGATGCAGGGGACACGGGTTCGTACCCCGGTCCGGGAGGATCCCACATGCCACGGAGCGGCTAGGCCCGTGAGCTATGGCCCCTGAGCCTGCGCGTCCGGAGCCTGTGCTCCGCAATGGGAGAGGCCGCAACGGTGAGAGGCCCGCGTACCGCAAAAAAAAAAAAAGGAACAGTAATGGTATGGATTCTGTACTGCACAGCCACGAGGACGTGGAGAGTTGAGAATTACACTCCCCTCCCTAACAGGAAGGTTTTTTTCCTGGGGTGACTTTGGAGATACAACATTTGCAAGTGTTTGATACTTAAAACAGAACACTCAAAAGAGTACGAATATAAACACCCACCTGCTTTTCCAAGGACATAAAATAGCTTTTAGAATGACACAAAGCCTTCTTTCCAAGCATATTTTGTTCCACAGGGCACTTCCTAAATGAGTTGATGAATCTGGGTCCAGAAATTCTATCATGTGACTTAACCTGCTTTTTTTTTTTTTTTTTTTTCCATCCACCCTGATTGAAGCTAAAACATTCCAGGGAAACTCACTTTCCAAAACTTACACTTCTCCAGAGAGGTAGAAAATAGCTTTCTTTCAAATCCACTGTAAAGGTTTCATTTAAAAAATAAAATAAAATATAATGGAACCCAACACTCCTGGCATCTAATCTAACTACAAATTGAAAACTATACTGGTGTTTACATGGTTTGGGGTTTTTCTAGGAAAGAGTTGCCCAGAATTAATAATATGATGTTTAGCTGGAATGGAATTCCAGCTCTCCATCTCTCCAGACTCTGGGGGAGTGAGAACACCCTGTTCGTGCTCTGGGCCTCCATGGACTCATTCAAAGAGGAGATGCTTGGTTTAGGATGCAAACGAGAATCCGCCATGGATTTGACATCATGGATTTACATAGATAAGACCTTTCCCACACACCTGGTACACGGATATCATTGATCCCACTGTACAAATGGGGAAACTGAGGCTCAGATGAGTAAGTTCCTTGCCTAGGAGGACCACACAGGCAGTAAGTCAGGAAACAAGAATTTGCATCTGAGTTTGCCTTCATTCATTTGTCAGATGCTTTGATTCACCCAGCTGACTTGGTGGTTTTCCGTATGTGTGGGTGTGTGGGGTGGGTGTGTGTGTGTGTGTGTGTGTATGTGAAAGAGAGAGAGAGAGAGAAAGATTTTGCTTCCTTGGGGCCATTTGGCCATGTTTGTTTGTTACAACCGGGGCAGGGGGCGGGGGCGGGGGGTGTTGTGTGTGTTGCTGGCATCTAATAGGTAGAGGCTGAGGAGACAGCTACAAAGCACAGGACAGCCCCACACACACAGCAAAATAATTATCTGACCTCAATGTCACTAGTCTTGAGATTAGAAATCCTGAGCTGACTCCAAGTGCTAGGTAAATACTCAGCGTGTGATGTTTTTGAAGGACACATACAGATGTCCCCACGGTCACACCAGGAGGATGAGAGTTCCCTGATAATGGATAAGTGCTGTCATCAGTAGAAAAGAATACCTCCATTTTTCATGAAAATTATTTAAGGGAGAGGTGGCTAATTTCAACTGAAATATTTGGGGAAGAAATAATTGGGCAATTTCCTTTTCCTTTCTTTGAATCACAATGGATCCTTACAATTCTGGGGACACTTGAAACTTTCCCAGGGAGACCCCTGAGAGGAGTGGGAGGTCGAGAGCACCAGCCTAGAGTGCGGCATGGAGGCCTTTGCATTTGGGGGAGAGTTGGCGTTTTGAGCTGCTTCTTTCTGGAACCATCCTTTGGAAGACCCGGTAACACAGAGCTTGGAGAGTTGGGGTGTTTATCAGGAGTGGGCTTGACAGATTAAAAAAAGACAGAGAGAGAGCACAACTCTGGAATCATTGGAACCACACCCAAGAAGTTTCCAGAAGTAGGAGATGCAAAGATGTCAGGAGTCAATAAATCATGGAACTGGATAGAAAGGGGGAAACAGGCAAGAATGAACAAGTGCTTGTTGTGAACATAGCCAGGGCTTGTCATCTGGGGGTCCATCTGTTTATTTTAGAGGCTCCAGGTGAGATAAGGATCAGATGAACGCATTTAGACTCCCTCTTTGACTCTGCAGAAGTCTCTAGGTCTCCTCCCTAAAGCCCTGGCCTTCTCCATAATCTGAAAGAAAACCTCCACAGCTTGAGGTAGAAACCATAACACTGTCCTACGCCACGCTGGCCAGGCGAGACCTGCATGGGTGGGGAGAAAGGCACCCACGTGCTCGCGCTCAGCCGACCCCAGCCCTTGGGAGCAGTTGAGCTCGGCAAAGGCCAGTCCTTAGCTTCATCTCTTCATGTGTGGAGACCTCGGACTGGAAGCAAGACCTAACGGACACGATGTACCTGAGGCCACATCTGCACAAAGACTCAAGGAGGCTGCATTCCAAGCGACACCGGGCCTGCAGACACTGGGCAGAAGCCTGTCAGTGCCATACTGTACTTAGCCTGGGCTCTCCAATTTCATCATTTCTGGCTCAGAATGGGCCTGCAATTTTCATTTCTTTATGGGCTTAAGTAATCTATTGCAAATGTCACCGGCAGGCTGTAATGCATTCTTGCCGAGGAAACTGTTCTTTTTCTTCAGTAACTTTCTGGTTAAAGATTTGCCTGGTTGGGTAACTGTTTTCCATTAGCTATAATGGTGTTTACGTTGGATGCACCGATGTTTAAATCACTGGACATATTTGTTATTAGTAGGGAGGCAGTGGCATTGTTTTGTCCGAGTATCGGGGTGGTGGGAGGTGCTTCTATTAGTATTGATAATATTTTACAAGAGACCTTGCAGGGATGTTTATAATAATAGCAATGCTGTTTATCTTACCAGGATTATGTTGAAGCAACTTTAATTGTATTCATATTAAACATATCAATGTTAGAACTGATGTAATATGTTTAGCATTAATATGAAGGTCGCTAAGTTGGGGGCTTTTGAGATAGAATTAAAGAGCCTGGAAGACAATGGGACATATGGAAAGCATTTGGGGGGTTTCTGTTCTTGTCTAACAAGAAGGATTAGTGCGTTTGCTGAAATACAGTATAAGATGTACAGTGGGTTGTAATGCTAGCATCTGTTTCCCTTACGATCGAGTGCTCTTGGCTTGTGTGTAAGCGCGCGATTGCTCTGGAGTCCTCGCTTTTCACAAGCTCCACCAAAGCCCAAATGTCAGGGATACTTCAGATGCTTTGCAGCTGGCTGTCGCACCCAGAGATGTTTCAAAATGGATTTTGTAATGGCTTATAAAAGTCCCACATTGTGCACGGGCGGTTATTGAGTGTGATATAGTGTGCACAAGAATGTTCCAAATTCCCTCCGCGCTGTATCCATCAATCTGGCTCTATTAGGGTTGGCAGGATAATGGCTGGAGAGAGGCTCTGGACTTTATCTTCAGCTGAAAGAAGCATCCTAATTATCTACTCATCAGAGCTACCCCACTCCTGGCTCGGGGAGACCACTGCCAGCTCAGGCCCAGAAATTCCAAACCCTCACAGTCACCAAGCCAGGCCCACGAAGGCCAAGATGCAAGACTGTGTCCAGGCAAAGCTGGGGAGTCGTGGTCCCAATAAATCGTGGAAATCCATCCCACTCCCCAGCTGGAGGCACTGTCCGGTTAACCCATCACTACTCAGTTTCCCACTCCTCTCCTTCCAATCCAGTCCAGTCCAAGGCTCGAACCCAGCCCAGGCAAGTCAGGAGCCCTGGTTTTCTGTAACAAGGGGACAATATCTGCACCTCCCTCCAAAGGCTGTTGGGAAGATTAAATGGGGGAACATGTGAGAGCACTTAGCAGAGCAACTGAGCACATCGTGCACTTATTATGGGTCAAAATAGAAAACCTAGTGGAGCTAGTGGAGCATTAGGACTTTACAGGAAATGAATGGTTTTCTTGATAGAGATGTCCGTTTTCTAGTAGAATACTCAAATAATATTTATAAAGAAATTTCTTCTTTACCCATTACTCCTCACAAATATTATCCTTTAAGCTTGTATTATTATCATTATTTTTATGTGCTTTTTTGTATCTTTTTTTTTTTTTTTTTTTTTTTTTTGCGGTACGCAGGCCTCTCACTGTTGTGGCCTCTCTGGTTGCGGAGCACAGGCTCCGGACGCGCAGGCTCAGGGGCCATGGCTCACGGGCCCAGCCGCTCCGCGGCACGTGGGATCTTCCCGGACCGGGGCACGAACCCGCGTCCCCTGCATCGGCAGGCGGACTCTCAACCACTGCGCCACCAGGGAAGCCCTGTATCTTTTTTTTTTAATTGGGGTATAGTTGTTTTAGAATCTTGTGTTAGTTTCTACTGTATGGCGAAGTGAAGTAGATTTCATTCCTATTTAATTGATGAGAAAACTAAGACTCAGAGAGATGAGATGATTTGCCTGTTTGCTCCCTGATTATTTCCTGAACTCCTATGTGCTGGCCACTCAGGCTACAGAGATGAGGGTCCCTACCCCACTGTGGTTACCAAGTGGCTTAGAGAGGGGTAAATACACAGGTTCACCAGCTCCACGTGCCTTTCCCTTCCTAAACCACCATGCTGCCTCCCTTCCAGAAAGCTCCAAGGAGGTCTGCTGTGGGAAGGGGTTGGGTGGAGCACATGCGTAAATAACTATAATGTAAGGTGCAAAGGACTTAGGAGCCATGAGAGTGCGGTGGGATTTAAGAAAGAGAGACACCGATTGGTAGGATGCAAAGGCTCTGTGGAAGAGGTGGAATTTGAGCTGTGCTTGGGAAATCAATAGGACTTAAACATGCAAAAGCAGAGAAGGGCATTCTAGGCAGAGCGGACGGGGTGAGCAAAGATATAGGGTTAGGAAAGCAGGAGGAACAAGCAGGGAATAGCCGGTAGTTTCCCTTGGATTCCAGTGATGGGTATGGAAAGGGGATGCAGTGGCAGATCACACTAAGTGCTGATGTGTAGTAAATCAGGGCAAGTTGAGGAGCTAGGCTTTTCCCTTCAAGAAATGGAGAGCCACGGAAGGTTTTAGAGCAGGAACATGACCTACGTGGTCAGATACGTGTTTTCAGAGATTTAACTGAAAGCTTTGGATGCAGTAGATGGGAGGAGGAGGGGCAGGCTGACCAATGGTACAGCAATCCAAGCTAAGGGAAGGGAACCTTTGATGGTAGAGGTGGAAGGGGCAGAGAATACGCATTACAGAGAGCCCAGAAGGTAAAAATATGACCGCATGTGACTATTTCCTCCTCCAAGGAGAAGCAGCAGCAGCTCAAATGAGAGAGGCTGCGGGGCAAGCCACGTGTCAGCAAGGTGCGGCCCAGATTGTGTTTCTCAAGCACTGGTGGGTGACGTCCCTGTGTCTCACCTCAGATACCTACTTTGGAGGATGTAGTAGTTTGCTCGACCTGCCACAGACTGGGTGGCTTAAACAATAGAAATGTATTTTCCCACAATTCTGGAGGCTAGAATACCAAGATCAAGGTGTCAGCAGGATTGGTTTCTTCTGAGGCCTCTCTCCTAGGCTTGTGGATATCCATCTTCTCTTGTCTTCACATGGTCTCCCCTCTGTACCTATCTGTGTCCAAAATTCCTCCTTTATAAGGACACCAGTCATACTGGATTAGGACCCACCTGAATGGCCTCATTTTAACTTAATCACCTCCTTAAAGACCATATCTCCAAATACAGTCAGATTCTGAGATACTGGGGTTAAGACCTCAACAAATAAATTTTGGGGGCACACAAGTCAGCCCATAACAGTGGAACTTATAGATTCCCCCCCCCCACATGCTTAGTGTCACGCGAACCCACCCCAAGCCAGAGTAAAATCAGGCATTTTTCCGGGCCTCCTCAATGGTCCAAGAAGAATTCATCTCCCACCAGCGACAGGTAAAGCCAGGAACGGGGAGTGGGCGAGCTCTGCAGTCAGGCTGCCAGTGTTCAAATCACAGCTCTGCCACTTACTAGCTGCATGACCTTGCAACGATTACTTATTCTGTCTGTAGCTGACTTTTCTCGTTTATGAAGTGGCGTCAATAGTAATCTCCACCGGGTAGGCTTGTTATGAGGGTTTACTGTGTGAACGTATGTAACGATCTTCAATGGTGCCTGGTACATAATAAATGCTCAACACGTGTTAACTGTGACACCCATTAACACACTGGGTCCCGGCTGGGATGAGGTGGTAGACAATAGAAAGGAATAGGTCAAGATGGGTTTTACCAAGGAGAAATAAGGGCTAGAAGCTTTTATCAGCATTTTACAAAGTCTGCAGGCGTGTGTGCATTTTTTCTCCAAAAGGCTGTACAGACTAAAAAGTTCAAGCCCTCACCTTGAGTTCATTATTCAACATACCTTGAGTGTCTGATAGCACAGACCAGGTGCTGGGCAAGAGGAGAGAGCTCGGTCCTGATCAGGGCTAGCAGAGGAGGCGGAGCCTGTGCAAATTACTGGAGCACAGAGGGCCTGAGACCTGACCACGTGGTTTATTAATACAAATCCACACTGGCCTGGGTGGAGGGAGTGGGGAGGGGGCCGGGGGTTCGCAGGTGGTAAGTGACTGTGTAACACAGCAAGTCCAATCCTGCCTTGTAGGGGCACCTCCACAGGTCTGGGACTAGGGTAAGGGGAGTGAGGCACTGACCTCAGGCACAAAATTTAAGGGAGTGCCAAAAGTCAGTAATAAACATAAAACTAACATTTTAACAGAGTCCCTTTAAAATTCAAAGTTAATGCAAAAAAAATAAATCCATGATGAACAAAATATCAAAATTTTCAATAAAGACAAGACCTGGCCCTGCACTTGCAGGATGACCTTGCTCACCTCACCCTGATCCTGGACGCGGATCCCCAAGTTTCTTCCTGAATCCAGCCTCACTCTCTGGGACCCTGGTCTAAGTCCTTGCCTTAAGCTGCTCTTCATCTAGGGACAGAGAGAGTCTTGCTATTTTTGAGATAGGAAACTTGGGAGATTTGTTTCATCTCATCTGTAAAATGGGTGTGAGGCTTAATGTGAAAGAGCCTGAGTGTGTTATGGCCCCTAGTTCAGTGCCTGCAGCATAGTGAGCACTCAAGAAGTGTTTATTGGAGCTAGAGAAATCATTTTACGTCAGTTTTAATCATTGTGTGCGGACATTGGGGAAATTGATGTCCACATTCAGCAGAACATCTTCACAAACGGTACAGTGTAATGGAAACGCAGGCATTACACTTGGACCTTAAGAGGAGAAAAGATGTGCATCTAAAACAGGTCTAAATGGCCCCTTCAGACCCACCAAACCTCTGTAAGATCGGAGCACCATTTTACGGAGGAGACAGATGAGGATCTGAGAAGCTTTGTGCCCTGCACCACATTGCACACAGTATCAGGCAGAGTCAGGGACAGTGGCCAAGGCAGAAGCCTGGCCGTTACATCTGAGCATCAGAGCCATGCCTGGGTCCTCGCTGGAGTGACGTGGTGCTCTGTGCGGGGCTGGTGCTGCTAGGAGCTGCTACGGGGGGAGCATGGTACACAGAGGGGAGCTGCAGAAGCACAGCGTGCCAAGTGGGGTCTAGCCCCAGGTTGTTGAGAGCGACTGCTGCCAACCCACACTGCCGCCCCCCGGCATGGTGTGGCCAGCACGGCCATGCCTCCTGAATGCCCAGGAGAGTCCCAGTTCACACCTGGTTGTCCTGGCGCGACTGTTAGTAACTCACGATTTTACTATCAAATGGGTCCTGGTCTGGACGTAAACCTAAACAATCGCCCTAATTACAGCAGCTCTCAGGCGGAAGACACTGATCTCTGGATTTTCCTTCTCCACCAGAAAATCCTTTCCACCTGTAGGAAAGCTTCCCAAGTACCAGCTCCCTGTCCCCTCTCTGCTTCCCCAGTGGCTGGCCCAGGGCCCACCTCGGAGGAGACAGGCTGAAAATATTTGCTAACTGGAACTAGATTGAGTAAGCCAGGCAACTCATCTCCTCTGCTGCAGAGTCTGCCTTCCCCGAACTCCCCGTAAAGGCAGCCATTCCCCAGCTCTGACGCTTCCAGGGAAAGGGACAACTGTCTCCAGAGCCCCTGTGCTGGGCGTGAGAGAGGAAAGCAGAAGTGAAGCCGGCCAGAAGCAGAGGCCCTCCCTAGCCCACACTTGACGGCGGAACGGTGCAAAAGGCACACCCTGCCGACTAGGAACGGGATCCGGCTCGCTCCACTCCGAGGGGAAACCCCAGCCCTGCTCCTCAGGCCACTGCAGCAGCCCCAAGCCCCTGCACAAAAGGGAGAGGCGCCCCCGTGTCGCATCCCCCAGCAGCCGCTCAGCTGAGAAAACTGCGCCGCGTGAAGAATGAGAGGCAATGGCGGGTCCCTCGGCCGGGAAGAGGACCTGTTGAGAGTCACTCTGTGCCAAAGTCTGGACTTTCCAGGTCTTTCCTTCATTTCCCCCAGATGCTCCCCTCGTACGTGAAGTCCCTCCTTAGAGAACGTGCTCCCAGGTTGCTGTCTTTGCCCCTCCCCTTGGCTCTGAAGGGAACCCGCCTTTACTCTCTTGTTCACCATTACACGCTTTCCTCCCCAGCCCCTCTTCAAGGCCACCTTTCCTTACATCGGTGGTTCTCGGACTTAGTGCATCAGAATCACCTGGAGGGCCCGACCAATGCAGATCACTGGGTCTCCCCACCCCCGGGGATTGTGATCCAGTAGGTCTGGGGTGGAGCCCAAGGATTTGCATTTCTAACAAGTTCTCAGGTGATACTGCTGCTGCTTACCTAGGGAACACCCTTTGAGAACCACCGCTCTTGACCTCTGGGAAAAGGCCTGCTCCCAGCGAATGGACGGTTCTCTAAAGCAGCAACCCTCCATCTGGCCGCACGTTATCATCACCTGAGGAGCTTATATAAAAGGTCCCACACTTCAGTCCACACCCTGTGGCCCAATTACACTTGGATCTGGCCATGGGACCCAGGCCATGAACATTTTCAAGTCTGCTCAGGGGATTCCAAGGTTAAGAACGCTACTCTCAAACCTATTTTCCACAAACCTGAGTTTGCTCGGCCCTTCTGCCAATCGCAGCTGTCCTTCCAACCTGAATCAAGTGAGGACCCTTCCTCCTCCCATGTTCTCAGCATGATATCTTTCCTCACTGCAAAGTTTGCTCACATTCAATCCATCTTCACGGGATGGTGGGTGGGGACTGGCAGGATATTAATTTGTGACACCTTCCAACAGTATTCTTTAGATACTTAGCATTTATTTAAAGGGAATGAGAAGAAATTTATTTTCTCTTCATACAAGTTATATTCAGAAACAGCTTCTTCTGATCATTCTCTCCCATGGGCAAAGGATAGTGAAGGTTCTTAAAAACAATTTTTTTTTTTAATCTCATTTTTCTGTGGTTCTGGCCCTCCCTTTCGTTGTCTTTTGTGATTTTCTGAATCAAACTAACTTCTTGGGAGGACTGATAAAGGGTTTAAATTTAGATAGTAAAATGAACCATTAACATAAAGCACGCCACATTAACATCCTCTTCATTTGCAGAGTCTCAGCTGACAGCTCTTGCCGGAGCATGTCACAGAAATATGCAGCTGAGCGAGGCAATTGCTGGTGAGGCCTTTTTTTTTTTTAACTCCCACTCAGACATTTTGTACTTGGGTGTGAGAGGGCCCGATTTACATTTTGCCAATTACGTAAAGCGTTACACAGAATTTCTAAATAAACTGAGTGCATGTTTCCAATTCATTCCTGGGCAATGTGGCCTGCAAAGGAGTGGTGCCCTGGGAGGTGGTCCAGCCGGCCTTTCCTTCAATCGCTTTGGTTTCCAAACTATTCCTTCCATCACAAGCATTCACAGAGGCGGATACAGTAACCATGTCTGCTCACCAGAAGAGACGGCTCTTACGAAACTCAAGGAAGAGAAAGTCTCAGCTCAAGGAAGTTATCACCAACGTCCAATGCAACTGAGAGGCCAAATAAGATGTGACTTCAAAGATAAGGAGGGAAAAGGATCCATTGAACTGAAGAATGAATGTCGATGGGGGTGGGAGTGGGTGGGATGAACTGAGAGATTGGGATTGACATATATACACTAATACGTATAAAATAGATAATAAGAACCTGCTGTATAAAAATAAAATAAAATAAAATTCAAAAAAATACTAAAGCCTAATGTGAACGTTCAAAAAAATAAAATAGGGCTTCCCTGGTGGCGCAGTGGTTGAGAGTCCGCCTGCCGATGCAGGGGACGCGGGTTCGTGCCCCGGTCCGGGAGGATCCCACGTGCCGCGGAGCGGCTGGGCCCGTGAGCCATGGCCGCTGAGCCTGCGCATCCGGAGCCTGTGCTCCGCAACGGGAGAGGCCACAGCAGTGAGAGGCCCGCGTACCACAAAAAAAAAAAAAATAAATAAAATAAAAAAATAAAATAAAATAAAATAAAAAACGAATGAATGTCATGTGAGACAGTTAGTTTGGAAAAAGCTCTTTTGAAAGTTTGGTTTAGGAGAGGAAGAGGGAGATGAGAAAGAAAGCTGGGAAAAAAAACAGAGCCCAAGGGAGATTTTCTTTGTTTTTTTAAGTTGAAAAGAGACTTGAATTCATCCTTACCGGTGCAGGAAAACTGGAACAGACTAAGTGATGAACATATAGTAAAGAGGATGCCAGTAACCCATGGGGTTTTTTCACTCAAGAGGTGACGAGAGCGAGGTTCTGAATGGAATTTACCAAGTTTGCTTCACTTTGCTGCTTTTGCGTTAAGTAGCTGCCTTTTTTGTTCTCACCTGCTAAGGAGTACTATGTCTCTAACAAACTCCCATAGAAGGTACACATCACCTGGTAACAGAAGGGCTGGTCACAGGGAAAGGGACTTGTTGGTAGAGGATTGGGTCATAATGGAAAATACCAGGTTGGCTAAAAAGTTTGTTCTGGTTTGGAAAAACCGAACCCGATATACATATACATTACATATATATTACATGTATATACATATACAATATATATTGTATATGTACAATATACAACATATATATTACATGTATATACATATACAATATATAGTATATGTACAATATACAACATATATATTACACGTATATACATATGCAATATATATAGTATACGTACAATATACAACATATATATTACATGTATATACATATGCAATATATATATTACAACAAGATTTCGAAAATTCTATTTAGAGTAGCTTTTACATTTTTTGTTAGTTTTGTTTTGTTTTACTTTTTTATTGAACTAAAACACTCAGTAAAGTATACTAATCTCACAGTAGAGCCAGTTGAATTTTTACATACATATACACCCACATTAACTGTCAACAGTACAAAATATAGGACACTCCCAAGCTCCCCAAAAGGCTCTCTTACGCCCTCTCCCGTCAATACCCACCCCCATAACCGCTGTTCGGACTTCAGGCACTACAGATTAAGGCTCCTGTTCTTGGGCTTCATATAAATGAAATTACACATAAATGGCTTCTTTTGTTCCCCGTAATGTCTGTGAGATTCATCCATGTCTGGTGAGTATCGTTATTTTGTTCACTTTTTATTGTTCACTCCTATTTATTGCTGTCATGTATTCTATCATATGAAAATATGGCAATCCATGTAGCCATTATCCTACTGGTAGATGTTTGATTGCTTCTGGTTTGGGGCTCTTACAAATGACGGTGCTGTTGAACATTCTAGAATGTCTTTGGTGGTCATATGTACTTTCTTCTCTTGGTGGTAATTCTGGGAGTGAGGTGGACAGGTTGGTGTATGTTTAGCTGTAGGAAGGAAGGACAGGGTGCTTTGGGGTTGTGGGGCTTCCCATGACCCACAGGATGAGGCCAGGGCTTTATAAGCCATGGTACCTTCCATCCTATTGCCCTTGTCTTCTTCTCTGAACTTATCTCTCACCACAGCCCTCCTTCACTCTGCCCAGAAGCCATCTGAACATCGTACATTTCCCCCAACATTCTTAGTCAACTTTGTGTCTCCACGCCTGTGCTCTGGCCGTCTCCTCAGCCTGTGATGCCTCTTCCCCTTTTCTACCAGACAACTCCAATTTACCCCTGAAGACTCTAGGCAAAAATTACTCCATCACCAGATCTTTCCCCCGCCTTTTTCCTTCTCCCCTGTCAATAACATTTTCATCTGCGCCCCTAAGTTTTCTGCGTTCATGTTTATTAGCCCCAATCACTCTGTGTTGAGATTACTTGGTTGTGAGATAGCGACCTCCTGCAGGGCAAGGCCTGCATCCTGGTCATCGCTCTGTCCTCAACTCCCGCACAAGACCTCAAACTAAGAAGGGTCTTAATAAATATTTTTCAGGTTTAATAAATGAACTGGATTTCTTTTTAAGGAGATGGCCTACTTTTTCCTCCCCCAAGATATAACAGTAAGAGATGAACCAACCTGTTCTATAACGTTTCAAGTGGAATTGCTTGTCATACCTGCAACAAACAGGGAAGATGAAAGTGGACAAGAGACAAGCTCTAAAAGACATGCTGGTGATTCAGACTTTGTTTATGTCCCATAATACCAAACACTCTCAGATACAAAGTATTATTTATTTATTTTGGCGAACTGTCCAGATGTTTCCAGATATCCAGATGTTCTCCCTGATATGACCCAAACAACTCTGTGTCACATTTTATTAAGCTCTTTAGTACCACGGAGACAGAGCTTGAATTGAGTTGAAAATTCGGTAAAGATAGAGCCAAGGGCAGGAACTTTGACCTACTCACTGTCCTCTAGAAAAGACCTGCGCGATGTGGCCCAGAGATGAATCCAGAAGATATACCTGAGATATGCAAAGTCGTCAAAATCTAACCATTCCAGAGAGTTCCCTGGGTCAGTGTGCTTCCACTGATCCATACAGTCACTCGAAGGAGCATCCCGCCTCACCGTTCCAATCCTTCCTGGCTGTGCTGGATAACAACAGCCTTCTCCAAACATGCCGAGTACTTTAGACCTCTAAGCCTGAGCTTATGCTCACTCCTTTCTCTATGACGCCTTTTCCCAGTTCCTACCCAGCCCAGCCTTTCCCTCCCGGTGCCCCACCTGCCCCCAAGGTGAGCGTGATCTTATGCTGTCTTCTCTCAATCTCATCTCCCTCCAGATCCTTCCAAGAGTCAGCTCAGATGCCTGCGCCCTACAGAAAGTGATCTCACGCTACCCAGATACCAAGTTCTCCCAATACTCTCTGCTCCCTTTTTCGGGGTCACTTGGCATTTTCTGCATTTTAACAAAACTTTCTATGCATAGATTAACACCTCCCACAAATACTAAGTGCTTTAAGGGCGTGATCTATATCTGCTATACATTTGAGCCCCCAAAATCAATTAAAATATTGATTGAATGGGACAATTTCCATTTACGACTTACAGGCATAATCTGGATGTCGTAAATCAAGGGAATGGAGGAAAGGGCTCAGGATTAGGCGTCGGGCTGACCTGAGTTCCACACTGGATCTGCCACCACCTAGCTCCACGTCTTTAGACAAGTCCCCTCAGCCCTCTGGGCCTCAGTTTTCCCATCTGAAAAGCAGCAATGTCTTTAAACCTGTTGTAAGAGGATAGCTGTTAAGGCAGAGTTAAATGTGGTCGCGGTGCCCAGTGACGTTAACATTCCTCTTTCTTATTCAGGGTTAGGGATGAGTGAGTATTGGGAGATGCACTTTCTCTGTTCAGGGAAAGACACCTTCATTGTACACATTTGACAGAGAAGAAGGACACAGCAGAACTGATTGTGCCTTTGTGTGGAGGCCTGGGATTCAGGCTGACTTATCTCTGTCTCCACAATGCCCTTCCTGGCCTGGCATGTGAAGGCCTTAGGTCAATGTTTAGTGAATGAATGAAGGTCTTTATCCAGCTGAGACTCAGAGGAAAGCCAAGGATATTGTTCCCAGAATTGCGGACGGGGAAGGAGGCTGACCTTTTAGAACTGAAGCATTGGATCGGGGAATATCTATCAGCTGGACTGAAAAGCTGAGTCCCCGGAGAATTAGACTTGGGCTTCGTAAATCACACTCTGGCTCCGGTTAGGATCCCTCCTTGAGCCCGGGGTACGGCTGAGCCTCTCACTGGGAGTCATATGTCTCCAGCTGTTAGGAAAGGAGGATTGGGCCATTCAAGAGCCTGACAACAACTGTCTGAATCTCTCTTGAGGACAAGTCAGCTACATGTTTCACGCGGGCCCTTTGAGCTCTCCGGCTTCCCCGGTCCTCCGCCTGTCTGCTGAGCGGGGCTTCCTGCCCTCTCTCCCTTCATCCATCCTCTCTCTCTCTTTCTCCTTTACCTCCTTGATCATGCAATGGCAGGTTACACAAAAGCCGCAAATTCCAAGCTATATGTAGCATAGAGCGGCTGTTTGTCCCGAAATACCACGTCGCTGACTACAGCAAACACAAATTACAAGCTTTATCTAATCACATTTATGGGACCGGTCATTTTTGGTTTCCAAAAATGCCTGTGAGTGGCATGCTTCTGCAGCTGGTGGTAGCACCGGCTTGGGTTTCAGATCTCAAGTGCACACAGATGCACAGGGAGATGAGCATCCCAAGTGACCGATTCAGAAAGGGAAATAGGAGAGGGAAGAGAGGAAGTACAACTCACCAGATAAACAAACTCCGCTGGTTGCGACCTCAAAAATAAATTATTTAAAATCATCAAGTTGCATCACCACTGCACTGAAGGATATCAGCACTGATCTCCCTGGCACACAGTTTCCTAACGTAAGAGGTGCCACCAAAGTCATTCTCGAGTGGCTGCACTGGGAACTGGAGAAAATGAAGCTTGCTTGGAAATCACGGATGTAGTTTTGGGGTAGAGTTTTCTTCACTTATCTTTTCACCAGGAGTGGATGGAGGTGGCATCGAGGAAAGAATGAGGGGCTTGGAGTCTGGACCCTGGGTTGACTTGTGACCATGACCTAGGTCACTTCTCTGAGTGACCTTCTGAGTCAAGGGAGGCTGAGAACACCACCCAGCTCGCCGGGCTGACGGGAGGGTAAGATGAGGGTGCGTGTGGAAGTGCCAACCACATATTCGGCACATATCAGCCTGGATGAAAGCGATTTGGCTGCTGGCTGGGAGCTGGATTCTCTTTCTGCATCAGTTCGTCATAACCATTATGACTACTTCTTACTCCCATGCGTGTGGGCTTCACTTGTGAGCCACAGGCGGGGCGGGGGTAGGGGGTTGGGCAGCTCCTCTCGTCTCGCGCGTAATGAACTCAGTCTGTGATTCAGTGTCAAACACGGCCACTCAAATTCAACCAGTGTTCCACTGAGATTCCGGGGCACATGTGTGCGCACTGGGAAGGAGAGCGCTCTCTGTGAGCTTTAAATAGCCCAAAGACGTGCTTGAGCGATCCTCTCTGTTGAAGCATAAAAGCGCTGAGGAAAGCACAGCCCTATAAATACCTACATTCCTCCACACCAGATAGAAATTGCACAAGGCCACCGTTTCCAAAAGACGTGAGCTCTCACAGCGAGCCTCTCTGGCAGCTGAAGCCTGACTTTCCAGGGCCGGCAGAGGGAAGAAGAAGGATGGGCAATTCCACCCGTGGCTGAAAGTAGTAACAATGAAACAATGAACGGTCGGAACTCAAACTGACTCTCACTTCCCTAAACTATACCTAAATCACCATTTTCTTTCTCCTTGACTTCAATTCCACGTTAGTCCTTCTCATGAAAGGGTCCTTCAAGAGAAATAACTGGAATTTGAGCATCAAATTCTAGCTGGGTAATGCTGGAAAATTCAGCGGTCCCCCTCACTCTGAAAAGAGAGGGTGTTGGATGAGCCTTCAAGGCCCCTTTAAGCTCTAGCATTCTATTCTACGGAGGCCAGTTCGTCTTGGGCAATGGGTTGGAATAAGGCTCTTACACAAAGGAACATGGTTATTTTTACCTGCCATCATACCTGTTGCAAGCAGATGAATTTCCCCACGTCCCCCAATAGATGAGTAACGTAGTTTACTAGAGATCATCGTTGCTCAGCCTCTACCATGTTGGAAAAGGGATAAAACTCTGTAGCTGAGTCAATTGAAGCACGAGCCACAGTGCTGAAGGTAGGTGGTTTCTGACTTCAAAGCAGAAACCCTAGAAGAAATCAGAGTAACAATAAAATCTAGCATTTGCAGAGTCTCTCCTATGTGTTGCACAATATACTTGAGGGTTTCATACCTCTTATTTCATTTCACCCTCAGAACAATCCTATGATGTAGGTGTTTTTATTACCATTTTATCAACGATGAAACTGAGATTTAGAGATAAAATAACTTTCTCAGAGTATTTCTCTCTGTCTTCTGACTACTAGGAACTTCAAGGTTAACTTTGGTCAAATACAAGTGCACAGGGGTTTGTACTTGTGGTTTTGTCATTCCCAACTCCATTTTTTTCTCCAGCCCCTATTTTCCCGTCTTCTTTCTCCCTCCTCCCGCTTGTAACTTATTTTTGCGTTTTTCCTATAGTATAAAGCAAACGTACATCCTTTTTGGAAAAGAGAGAGATGTAAACACATGGAAGAGCAACCGTTGGGCATTGGCACAGCCTAGTCGAGAACTCAGGTCCCAGGCGCCTGCCATCTCACATGGTCTCTGCTCCTGAAGGGGCCGTTTGCCTATAAACCTGCATCTGTGAAGGTGAAAAGTCCACGGGAGGTCAAAAAAAGACTCCCAACCTGAAACTACCACCACAGGCTGCTCAGGTTCTAGCTGAGGATGGGGTGGGAAGTACCAAGGTGGATCTCCAATCTTCCTGTGGAAGAACTTCACCTCTTTTGGTGAGAGGTTCAGAGCGTGGAGACCCAAGAATAAGGCCCTTGAAGGAGGAAACCAAGAGTAACTCCTGACTATTGGTAGAAGGCAACCACCCACATGGCTCAGGGAACTGAAATGCTCTAGTGTCTCTTTAAGGAACATAACTATGGCTTTCAGAAACCGCAAGCCTGTGTCTACCCGAAAAATCTGTAAGAACCTGAAAAGAACCATCCACAGTGACACGAGAGAGCTTCACAAAAGGGTGGAGTGCAAGATAAAAGGGCAATGATCTGTAACATCGTTGTGTGTCTGCAAGACACAGTTGTGGGAGTGTAAAGGGGCTAAGGAATCCGTTTATAGTGCATAAAAATTGGGGGCAAGCTTAAGAAGGTCAAATGAAGCTACAAATTGTGGCTGGGAGAAAATAAAAAGGAAATGAAAATTAAGTACCCAAACTGTGATAGACATTGTGCTGTTTCATATCCCTTCCCTCGCTAGTCATAATAATGACATCCCTCTGAGTTAGGTCTTATTGTCTCCGTGTGGGTAAGGGGGAGTAAGGTTCAGGGTGGTTAAATAACCTGGACAAGCTAGCAGGTGGCAGGACCACGTTCATACCCAGGCATGGTCTCATTGTAAAGCCCGGTACTTTATGCCCAACTACACCACTTAGAAGGGATGACTCAAGTTCAAGTTCAGTGATCACCCAATAATGGTTGTATATCTTAAACGGACACTAACCCAAATATCAAATGGCCTCCTTTTAGAACTTGCCAAATTGATGTAAAGCTCATAGGAAATATGAATACATGAGAACCCATACACAAAAGAAAATACTGTAAAAATAATCAATAATAGAAGAAGGAGACATACTAGGAGTTAAACCAAATCATAAAGTAGGAATAATAAAAATTTACAATACTCAAAGAGTGAAGAATGTGAATTTTTATAACAGAGAGAAGTACATAGGATTATTTAGTATATAATCAAGTAAGCATCAGTGGTGATAATTAACTCTTATTTAATCAGTTATTTTATGTAACTGGATCGTAATTTGGAGATAAATTAATTTAGATTACACCTTGTATGATATGAAAAAACAAACTCCAAATGGATTAAAAAGTGAACTATTGAAATGAGCCATAGAAATAACTGAAGTAAAATGGAATATTTAATCACAAGTTTGGAGGAATGTTTATTTGGTAAATAGCAAATAAAAGTACAACTTCCATGGGCTTCCCTGGTGACGCAGTGGTTGAGAGTCCGCCTGCCGATGCGGGGTACACGGGTTCGGGCCCCGGTCCGGGAAGATCCCACATGCCGCGGAGGGGCTGGGCCCGTGAGCCATGGTCACTGAGCCTGTGTGTCTGGAGCCTGTGCTCCGCAACGGGAGAGGCCACAGCAGTGAGAGGCCCGCGTACCGCAAAAAAAAAAAAAAAAAAGTACAACTTCCAAAGGAATAAAAAATTCAACTGTATAACCACAACTTCTCCTCAAAAAAAAGTAACTCTCTTCAATAAAAACAAATGCCATTAAAGTGAAAGGAAAGCTATTTATTTCTAAAAATATGGTACAGGTGGTTTAATTTAATACCTCTGATGTATATAGATAGCCAATACAATCAGGACCCAATAGAGTAATGGGTAAATATCAATTAACACAAAGACAATTCTACAGAGAAAAGAAGTATATTTTCAACCTCAGAAAATAAAAGTGTAGTAAAGCACTATTTGATACATATTTTCTGATGGCACTGTATCTTGGTTTTCTTTTAGAAAACAATACAATAATATATAACAAAACCTCTAACACTATTTGTACTCTTTGAGCCAGTAAATCTATCATAGAAATTTATCCAAAGGAAATAATCCAAAAGAATCAAAATTTGTTAACACATTTCTTTTCATTGTATCTAGATGAGAAGATGAATGCTAACTGAACCTATTGTGATCACCATTTCACAATATATGCAAATCAAACCATCATGCTATACACCTTAAACTTATACCGTGATATATGTCAATGATTTCTCTATAAAACTGGAAAATAAATTGTAAACATAAAGGTGTTCTTTGTAACAATATCTGAGTAAAATAGAAAAAATAATTAAAATTATGCCCAAAAAGAGTGAAGTGGTGAAATGCTTGTGGTATAACGACCAGATGGAATATTAGGCCCACAATATAAGATGACGTAACAACAATATTGGTGGGGGAAGGGCAGTTCCCAAGCACAAGTGTGGACTGAGGGTGTAAACACATACAAGTGTATGCAAATGCAAGACCGCTGGCAGGGGCCATGGGAAAAGGGAAGGGATGTGATGACTATTTTCCATATTTTGAATTCCCCTCAATGTTGTTCTATGAGGCTTTAACCATTATTTAAAATCTGGTTTAAACAAGGCATTACTGAGGACCCATGGGACACCTAGCAGTGCTGCAGATACTCCAGAAGAACATCCCTGGACCTTGCTGCCAGGAGACACAGTCCACCTCTACCTACTACTGCCAGAGCGTTGCTCCTGGAACAGGAAGATAGGATGGAAAGAATCCCAGTCCCTTTCAGCAGTTTGTGTCTGTGTTAGTTACCTGGGGCTGCTATAACACCACAAACTGGGTGGCTTTAACAATGGACATTTGTTCTCTGGCAGTTGTGGAGGCTAGAAGGCTAACATCAAGGTGTCAGCAGGGCCAGGACCATCTGGACTCTCCTGGCCTTTTCCTGGCACCTGGTGGGGACCCACAATCCTTGGTGATTCTTGGCTTGCAGGTGCAGCACTCCAGTCTCTGCCTCTGTTGCCACGTGGCATAGTTTCTGTGTCTTCATATTATCTTATAAGGACACCCGTCATATTGGGTTAAGGGCCCACCCTAATGCAGTATGACTTTGTCTAAACTTGACTAATTGCACCTACAATGTCTATTCCTAAATAAAGTCACATTTCATAAGGCACTGGGAGTAAGAACTTTCAACACATCTTTTTGGGGAACATAATTCAACAGTGTCTAAGCCCATGAGCTTTCAAATCTGACCCGCCTCATCTCCAAAAACCCCAGATGCTTTTGCATCTTCTTCCTGCAATTCTCTCAATTTTCCCATCGATATGATATAGGCAGGAAGTAGGGCATAAAAAGTAAATTTCATGGTAGCCGTTTGGGGGGCCATCATTTTGCACACAGCCACAGACACTTCTTGCTGGAATTGCCTTGGATGGGCGATCTGAGGGTAGACAAGTAATGACCTCAAGGAGGGTTTTCAGAGGAGCCCTCTGATGTGGGGGTGGAGGACTACTGAGTTCCATGGTGCTCTGTTAGTCTCTCGTTGCTCTGGCTCAGCAAGAGTTAAATAAAGTGATAAATAAAATGATGATCGCTAATCATTAGAGAAACGCAAATCAAAACTACAATGAGGTATCACCTCACACCAGTCAGAATGGCCATCATCAAAAAAATCTACAAACAATAAATGCTGGAGAGGGTGTGGAGAAAAGGGAACCCTCTTGCACTGTTGGTGGGAATGTAAATTGATACAGCCACTATGGAGAACAGTATGGAGGTTCCTTAAAAAAACAGAAGTAGAGACGCAACAGGGAAGACATATGGGAACATATGTTTATGTATGACTGATTCACTTTGTTATAAAGCAGAAACTAACACACCATTGTAAAGCAATTATACCCCAATAAAGATGTTAAAAAAAAAAAAACAGAAGTAAAACTACCACACGACCCAGCAATCCCACTACTGGGCATATACCCTGAGAAAACGATAACTCAAAAAGAGTCATGTACCACAATGTTCACTGCAGCTCTATTTACAATAACCAGGACATGGAAGCAACCTAAGTGTTCATCAACAGATGAATGGATAAAGAAGATGTGGCACATATATACAATGGAATATTACTCAGCCATAAAAAGAAATGAAATTGAGTTATTTGTAGTGAGGTGGATAGACCTAGAGTCTGTCATACAGAGTGAAGTAAGTCAGAAAGAGAAAAACAAATACTGTATGCTAACACATATATATGGAATCTAAAAAAAAAAAAAAAGGTTCTGAAGAACCTAGGGGCAGGACAGGAATAAAGACGTAGACGTAGAGAATGGGCTTGAGGACATGGGGAGGGGGGAGGGTAAGCTGGGACGAAGCAAGAGAGTGGCATGGACATATATACACTACCAAATGTAAAATGGATGGCTAGTGGGAAGCAGCCGCATAGCACAGGGAGATCAGCTCGGTGCTTTGTGACCACCTACAGGGGTGGGATAGGGAGGATGGGAGGGAGACTCAAGAGGGAGGGGATATGGGGATATATGTATATGTATAGCTGATTCACTTTGTTATAAAGCAGAAACTAACACACCATTGTAAAGCAATTATACTCCAATAAAGATGTTAAAAAAAAAAAATTGGGCGTGGAATTCACCCGAGATTTATGGCAACCATGACTGGTTTCTGTCACCCTTAGCTTTGGGGACTTTGGAGGCCACCGTGTGGAACAAAAGGCAGCCAAGTGTTGTCACAATAAGGCCTGGCATCAGCAGAGACAGAAGCAGAGTCGGGGGGGGGGGGGGGCGGGGCACAGCCAGATTGAGAATGTCCAGAAGTGCTCAGCAGAAATTCGGAGACGTTTAGGGACAACTTAACTAACTACTGGAGGCAATTCAAAATGTTCCAGACAAACTTTAAACGGCTTCTAGAAGGAGATTCTTGAGCTCCGATGGAAATTAAGTTCTTGCCCTGTAATCTGTGTAGTCTCCCTTTACTGATAAGGTCAAGTCCATGCCCTCGTGATTTGCCCTCAACCAACCTCGCTCACCTCGCATTTTACTTAAACCTAAGTGCCAGCCTGACGTTTCCTAAACTGACCTTCTGGACTTCAGCGCACTTTGCACACGTGCTCCTTCCTCCCAGGTGCCTCTCTGGCTTCTACGCCTGGAGAAGGGAGCAGCTGATGCTGAGATTCTAAGGTTCCATCTCAAAGAGCCCTCCATCCACTACCCTTGCCTGCGATCATTTTCTACATTTTCTCCACTCAGTCATTAAGTCCATTCGATGTTTAGTTAGCCATTGAATAAGTATTTATTTATTTATTCATTCATTCATTTATTTTTGCCAGGCTGCCTCTGAGGACTTCTTCCTGCCTCTTCCCAGCTCCTGGTGGCTACAGGCAATCCTTGGCGTTCTTTGGCCTGCAGCTGTGTCACCCCAGTCTCACCTCTGATGTTGAATGTCATTCTCTTCTTCCCCTTCTGTGTGTCTCCGTTTCTCTGTGTCTCGGCTTTCAATCTCCCTCTCCTTTCTCTTATAAAGATACCAGTCCCTGGGCTAGGGGCCACCCTAATTAGCACTACTTCATCTTCCCTTTTTTTTCAGTTGACATGTAATTGTCATTCTCTTGAATATTTATTGACAACTGACAACGTGCTGGGAACTGTGAGTCACAGGTGAGAGGTGGATGGGTGGATGGATTATGGAGTTTGGGCTTGTGGAGAGAGTTGGAGGTTCGACTGGAGAGCTCTGCGGGGTTGAAACAAGGGACAATTACAGACCCCATGCACGTTCCACAACAGCGGGCATTTGGAAGCCCTGTGTCAGGACAGCAGTACGGCCCTTTATTCCCAGGGCAGCTTGTCCTCTCATCATGGACTGCTGCAGCCTACATAGGAGAGGTACCCTTTGGGATGGGAGTTCTCACACCTCAGTGAGGAGTCCGGGAACACAAGGCCTTCATGGGCCCAGCCTGTCCCCATCTGCGGCAGTGGCCAGACCAGGTGGCCTGAAGAGGAACACAAAACCTCTGAGAGCGGCCTCCCCATCCTCCCGTGGGAAGCCCTGAGTCCCTTCCCCAGGGATACAGGAGCGCCCAGTGCTTTGCCTTTGGTATCCAGCAAGCGTCACTTCTTGACCCAGGAGCCACATTGCTTTCCCTGAGCCCAGTTCTAATTGGAGAAATATTCCAACTTCGAAAGCACCAGGGAAAGTTACTAACACAGCCCCGGTCCTTGTCAGGCCACTCTGTGCTTCTGTTAGATTAGAACTTTTATTTCCTCCTCACTCCTCTATTTTTGATTTCATATACTTCCTCTATTTGCTGCGCCAATGGTCCAAGCCACCCCCAACATATCACTTCCACAAGAGAAATAAGCAGAGATAAATGAACCACTTCTTCCTCGGTTCTCCCGCAGGGCTCTGCCCTTCCCTTCACCACTGCAAAAGCCACAGCTCGGGGGAACTGCCGGTGTCCCTGTCTCTCCGCCCCCTTGGACTGCGAGCTTCCCAGGGCAGGGACCCTGCCTGCTTCTTCTCTGTCCCCCAAGCAGAGCCTGGTGCATAGGGCACATATAAGTACTGACTGCATGGAGAGAATAAAATGAAAGTTGGTTATGCCTGTGTGTTCTGATGCTTACCTTGATTTCTCAGAGTCCCACTGGGTGAATCCAAACGGGAAAAAATTATGTTCTTTTCAGGGTCTTGCTACCCTCCCCAGGTTGCACAATTTTCTATTTCCGGACCTGTGTTCAGAGGAACAAGCGTTGCACAATGAATGAATGAATGAATGAATGAGAAAGGCAGGACTGGAACATCTCTTAGAGATCAGCTCAACTGACCCCCAGTGACTGGACGGACCCTGAGACTCAAGGTCTGGCCATGAGTCCCTGGCAGGCGCAGGAGGAAAATGCAAGTCTCTGGATTCGCAGGCACAGTGCCTCCTTCCGCACATCACCTCCTCATTCAAATCCATGTAAAGATGTCCAGAACATCGAGGGTCAGGGTAGAGGGTCATCCTCCAGCTGGATGCTCAGCTAGTCCTCCCTCCCTCCCCACCTATGAGCTTGGCAGTGCCCAGGTGTACCATCGATTCTGTCCAGGATACAAGTGATTTCCCAACAGAACCGAATAATGTTTGCAAAGGACATCTGAAAACATAGTAAGAATGCACACAGGGAGCTCGGCCTTGCCAGTCTCTTTGCTTCCCTGGCCCAGGGCCACCCCATGTTGGTGCTTTCTCCTGCCCGAGGAGACAGAGGGAAACCTGAAGCTCCTGCAGGGAGTTGGGCCACAAATGCAGGAGGAACACTTTCCTCACTGATATTTCAAGACTATTTCACAATCGCCAAACCACCAGCCACACGCAATCACTGGCTTAAAAGCGAAAGATGCAGGTTTGGATTGTGTGTGTGTGTGTGTATTAAAACACAAATAATAAGGTCTGAAGGGAACTCAGACAGCCAACAGAATTCCTTGTAATGCCAGGGTGAGTTTTGGCCAAACGGACGTGTTTAAGGCAGGAATAAGAGAGGCTCACACCAGTCAAGAGCCATTTGCTGAATCACCAGATATGGGGGAAAAAAATCTCCCCGAGGCAAACACAGAATGTGATATACAAGCACGGAACTGTGTTTCTTAAACACAAATCAATCAATAAATGTTAAATTAAAGGAAAAACTGGAACTAGTATCGTTTTCACCTTTCGCATTTAATATTTGGGGTGCTGTGATGTCACAAGTTGAAAGATCAAAAAGGAAGATTTCACCAAGATCACAAGAACAAAATGTAACAAGGTTTTATTTTTGTTGTTGTTCATTAGCTTGTTCATTTGTTTCAGTTTTTTGCTAAAGGAACAGAGAGGACAATATACCTCTGAGGTAGGGTTGCCAAATAAAATACCAGGCACTCAGATAAATTTGAATTTCAGATATACAACAAGTACTTTTTTGAGTATAATTATATCCCAAATATTGCATGGAATATACTTGCACTAAAAAAAAAAAAATGTTATCTATGCGAAATTCAAATTGAATTGAGTGGCCTGTATTTTTACTTGCTAAATCTGGCAACCCTACTGTCAGACTGCCAGCCAGTAAGCATGGGTACTTTATTTTTGAAGACTGCAACATTCTCCATGCCTCCCACAAGCTTTCTTGCAATGTCAGGCCTGGAAGCTGATCTAGGTCAATGTCCTCATTTTACAGATAAGGAAACTGAGGTCAGGGAGAGGAAGTGACTTGCTCAAGGTCACACAAAGATTCAATGTTACAACCAGGGCACAAATCCAGTCGTACCGCCCCAGGTTGGTTTGCCACAAATAAAAGAGGCTCGGGTTACTAAAGGGACATCTACAAAGATCGATCCAAGGTTCCAACCACTCCAGGATCAAGTGGATATAAAAATAATTTATCTAAGGTCCTCAGGCTTATTCACTTGGAAATGTTAGATTAAAAGCTGGAGAATCGGGCTTCCCTGGTGGCGCAGTGGTTGAGAGTCTGCCTGCCGATGCAGGGGACACGAGTTCGTGCCCCAGTCCGGGAAGATCCCACATGCCGCAGAGCGGCTGGGCCCGTGAGCCATGGCCGCTGGGCCTGCGAGTCTGGAACCTGTGCTCCGCAACAGGAGAGGCCACAACAGTGAGAGGCCCGCGTACAGCAAAAAAAAAAAAAAAAAAAAAAAAAAAAAGCTGGAGAATCATGAACTTCAGTACCTTCATATGCCCAGAACCTTTGACTCAAATGAAATTGTACACGAAATCCAGTGTATAACATAAAGTAGAAACTAAAACCACTACGCTTGAAACCGCTATGCTTGAAGCATCTCAAAATGACACCTGTGGATTCTCTCAAGTCCCATCGAGCACCATGGAATGACCACTGGTGTGATGGAAAAAGCATAGGTTTTGGATTCAAAGTCTTCACCACCACCGTGCTTGGGTCAAACACTAACTTCACTGAGTCTCGTCACTCAAATAGAGAAAATAGCAGTTACTAATACCAAGATGGCATAGCATGCCCTAACATCTATGTAAGTGCATCGGATGCTGGAGGGTAGTGTACCAGGAAGAGTTCATCCGGGTGTTTGCTTTTATGTAAATGAAAGACGAATTCGTAGAAAACTGGGTGGACTGTTCATTAGCTCTATTTTTGCTCTACTTGCCGATCCATTCTTTTGCAATTTTTTATTATTACGCCTCTTGAGATCTTAGGGAAGGATTCTGACTGGTCTACTGTGGCCCTTGATAATAGATTCTAAAGGGCCGAGCAGATTATGACCACAGAGTCTGTGAAGGCTGGCCAGGGAAACAAAAGCTATGGCAAATCATTGGCCTTTCCAGGCAGCCAGGACCACGCTCCCTGACCAGAAACCTCAGCTGCTACAACCCCTTGACCCTCCGGCATCTCAGGTGAGTTTGTCCAAAGTTCTTGGTTTCTGGGAAGACATTTGGATGTCCTAAGAACATCTGGTACATACATAACACAGGCTGGGTCCACATAGACGGCTACCCTCTGACTGGTTTGCAAAGGGGGGACTTGCCCAGAGCCGTGTCCGGTGGTGCTGTACTTGCTGGCATACTCTCCCTCCGCAGGCCACTGTCTGGCCGTGCGCTTTTCACACCATCCCAGGTTGAGATCTCTTGGACTTTATCCTTCTTCATTTCCATTCACCATTTGTCATCCCCAGGCATTCTAAATTCTAGGCCCTTTTTTCCTAGGAATACAACCCAGGACCTTAGGGAAATTCTGAGAAGCAGGAACCCAGGGTCGTTGCCTTGGACTAGGGTGATAAACAACCTGTATATTCTCAGGCAAGTCGAGTCTTCACTTTGTGCTTTGGTTTCTACAAAAGAGCACAGACTTGCCTGCCTCACTAGGAGGCTGGGAGAACATGAAAATCCTGGCCTATGCAGAATGGTCTATAAAACACTGTTCAGATATCAGGTTTTATATTTCTACTGGGGCTTTGGGTCTTTAATCAACTCTATATTCTCCCATCCTAATGCCTTATAGAAAGTAATTGATCTGTAAATACTTGGTCTCATTAAAGTGAATTCTTGATACTGGCCAGATTAAAATATTTGTTGAAATACACAGAAAGATTGCTATTTTAAATCGTCTGCCTCGTCTATGCTCTGAGTAATGAGATCTGCCATTTCTGCAGTACCCTAGTGGGCATGTTCTTCTACATGGAAGGTTTATGTGGCCAGAGTTCCTTCTCTGGTGATGGATTTCTAAGACAAATGAGAAAAACATGAAGGACTTTATTTCATTTGGTGGCAGAAGTGGTGGGGCTGGGTTAGCCTGGGCCCCAGCGGGAGTGGAAGGAGGTATCAGTGTGTGTGAATTGGTTGCTCCTCAATAGATCAATTAACCAGGACTTGGTCAGACTGAGAATGAAAAGAGATGCATCTAGAAGCCTCTACTGAAAGTCCTCTGCCCTGATTTCTGCATGTTAAGTCTCTTACAAAGCCATCCCGTACATATGAGGAGTCCCTGAGTGACTCTCAGGGCACATTTACGTTTGAGGGTAAGAACGAATACGACTCCAATGGCATCGGAATTTTCCAGTGCACCAAACAGATTTGCTCTTCTAGAAATACGTGTAGCCGTGGGATGGGAGAGTTCACAAGGAGACTTGGAGACAGGGCCACGTGAGACTGTTTGCAAATTCCTTGAATTTTGAGGTTGAGGAACTGGGCTCACCGAAATCTCACTCCTTTAGCAGAGGGTAAAGGGGCATTCACGAGACAACACTGTCAAAGGAAAGGAGAAATAGAGAACATGGAGAAACCTTGGTCTTGTGAAATCATTTCCATGTCAGATTCTTACACTGTACTAATAGGGGTCTGTATCCCAGGACCTCGCTCCATCCCACAGCCCTGTCTGGGTGTCACCCCATCCTCCCATCAAGTGTCAGAGGGCACTTGACCTCCCAGAGCTGCAAGCCTGTCCAGGACTGCCATGGCCATGGTGCCTCCCCGCATTCACGTTTTGGAGTTTAGAAAGGGTTCTCCCATCCATGAACTCATTTGCACCTCTCTGTCACCCTGGAAATAAACATATTGTCACACCCACACTCCAGAGAAGACCAGCCATAGCCTGCCTGCACAAGAGGGAAAAAGCCCATTTGCAATTATGAAATAATATTTAAGCTACGTAGGGATAAACGGAGTGAAGAAATTTCCTGTCACATTTATGCTTTTGGAAAGCAGCATTTCCAGAAAGTAAGCAGAACCAAAACCAAAGTATTAATTGCCTAATAACCACAGTTTTAACTGCATGGAATTTTATGAGATGGGCAAATTGCGCATGCCATGTTTCTAGGCGAAAGGACTGAAAATTGTCATTTTTGATTTGTTTTTCTCAATAGATTCTAGTCATTTCATTAATCTTTATTAATGAGATGGGTAGGAAATGTAAAGCAAGGCCAAAAGGATGCTTGAACTCCTCAGAATTAGAGAAATGTGATGTATAAATAGAAGTTCCCTCACCACCCACCCCAACGCCTACCAAAATCTGTCTTGTTTAGGGAATAGGCATTTTTCTCCATTAAGCTGGCTTTATCAAAAATGTCAGGGCTTGCCTGGTGGCGCAGTGGTTGGGAGTCCGCCTGCCGATGCAGGGGACACGGGTTCGTGCCCCGGTCCGGGAAGATCCCACATGCCGCGGAGCGGCTGGGCCCGTGAGCCATGGCCGCTGAGCCTGCGCGTCCGGAGCCTGTGCTCCGCAACGGGAGGGGCCCCAACAGTGAGAGGCCCGCGTACCGCAAAAAAAAAAAAAAAAAAAAAAAAAAAAATGTCAGCATGGAATTGGAGGCTCTGTAGGCAAGCCTGCATTGTAAGTGCCTGCAAGTAAATTGTTCTGACCTGAGGCGCTTCTCCTTGGAACAGAATGGAGAGGCTGTGTGGTTGCTTGGCACCCATGTGGGTACAGGCTCACGGCATGGACTTCCCCAGAACTCTAGAACAGCCCAAGCGCTTATCCACCTTCTCGTTTTACAGATGAGGAAATGGGGATTGAGAGGGTGAAAGGCCTTAACTGGCCATATCCACTCCGACGGTGGTGTGGAGTGTGTGTGTGTGTCTGTGTGTGTGCGTGTGTCTGTGTGTGTGTGTCTGTGTGTGTGTTGAGGTGAGAGGCCGGGTCCAGAAAAGGATTCTTTGGGAGGTGAAACCTAGATGGGTCTCAAACGGCCAGCAGATGTTACACGGGTAGAACAGAGTGAGGGATCGTACATTTACTGAAAGAGAATAGTGACGAAGTGCAAGAAGTCTGGGTGTTGAAGGGATTGCAAGGGGTTCAGTTTGTCTGGGGAGGTGTGGAGATGGGGGCACAGAAGAGCAGGACCCGGATCAAGGACCCTCACATTCATTCTGACTGCCTCTAGCTGCACCGGGCCAGCTGCTGAATCCTGGGGAATGTGGACAAATCCCACCAGCTGTCTGTCCTCACACGGGGTGCTCACCAGCTCTCTGGGTGTCAGCTGCCTCCTGTACATCAATACCCCTCAGGTGTCTATCTATCTCCAGCTAGACCAGATCTCCCCCTTGAGGGCCTCACCCATCTTATGCCATCTGATTTCCCATAGGAATAGAAGGCCATGCTACCAGACATCTAGGGCAAAGGGAAGGGAGGCACTGGGGAGACAGGTGGTGAGAGACGGGGCATTCCCACCCCTTTGAAAGAGTCACGGCAGTCACCGGGCCCCCCTTCTTCCCTTCAACGTTTCTTTCTATCCATAGTCCCAGAAGAGTGGAAGCCAAGGGGACCCCATGAGCTCCAGGCCTGCATGGCAGACCTATGGAGCAAGGTTGAGGCTTCCTTTCCAGGGACCGTCTGTCTCCTACCCAGCCCTGCAATATCGCCCTCCACCTCGACCCCTACCTGAGCAGGATGGTCATGCCATGCTGAGGCATCAGCATTCAATGCCTTTGTCATTGCAGTTGGGCTACCGGTGAAAGATACAACGAGTTCTCTGGAGCTGAGGGCTGCTCGCCACTCCAGAATGGTCCCCCTTCATAGAAGAGGTCTTCAGAAATAGGCCCGCCCTCCTGGCTTCAGGGACAGTGGCATTGTTTTTCTCTCTGTCATTGATAACTTGAAATTTTTGAGTGGAAGCTGTTTTGATTGCTCTGGGAAAAACTAAGAGGTCCAAGAAGCCTGTAACTGCACTGGTTCCACCCATGGCTGGAGTTAGCTAGTCCTGGCTCAGGAGCATGGAAGGTGCATGTCACTTCTCAATGCCACGGTCAGTGACGTCAACTTGGTGGCTTAAAGTCAGTCCTGGGGGGAGTACTTGCACATAGATAGCAGCAAATATTTCCAACTACCTCTGGTTTCATCTCACGTCCACACAAAGCCAACACTCAGACCAGAAAACTCACTTCTTTGTACAAAGGAAGTGCAGAAATCTCGTACTTAGGAATGGTCTGAAAAAGTGAGAAACGCCACACCTTTAACGAGCACTTGCCTGACAACCTTCGAACAAAGAGACATCACGTAAAATTATTTTATTTTACTTTATTTATTTTATTTTTTGCTCCAGAACAGGGATTCTTTTCAGAGTACAGTAACAGGAGACCTGAATTTGGAATCAGATGGTTTAAGTCAGAGCCTCACCATTAATTAGATACATGTGCTCTTGGGTTAGTCTTTGAGCCTTAGTTTCTACACCTCTAAAATGAGGCTGACAAACTACTTCTGATCCCTGATCATGAGGATTGAACAAAATAATAGACATTAAACATGGGATTCTGGGCAAGTAGCAGATAGTAAAGGAATAACAGGGGCTAAAAAATGCGGGGACTATCTTGCCAACTGAATGCAGGGTTCGTCACTTCCTTTATGGGAAATTCTATCCGTCCAGGTGGACTTAACATTGCTCCAGTGTTCGGCATCTTCATCTGCACGAGCCGCTGTGATCCGTGCTCGCTCAGCCGAAGGGCTGTGAGGGCAGGTGAGGGAGGCTTCACTGCCTTCCTCTGCCCTCTCTGCCGGCATTGCTGGCGATGACTCCCTCGTGTTGGCAAGCATGTGATGGAGAGCAGAAAGTGTCACCCCAAAGTAGGCTGCTCTGGCACATAGATTATCTTGAATTAAATCTACTTAAGAAACAGCAAGGACACTCTGACCCTTCTTTATCCCCCTGAAAGCAGGGAATAAATCTCCCATGTAAAATGTACCCTCCCTGTACAAGGAGGTAGAGAGACATCCTTATCACCAGAGGTAGGGAACTTAGGGTGGAGAAGGCTGTCTAAACAAACCTTGTTACTTCTTCACTAATTTACTGTCCAAAGCCCAAACTCCTGTCTTGTCAATTCTTCACAGATGTTTCGTTTCTTTGTCTAAAAGGTATAAAAGCTGCCTGCTTTGGTCACTTCTTTGGGTCATATTTTTATGGACTCCCGTACATATGAAATTAAATTTTTCTCCTGTTACTCTGTTTTATGTTGGTTTAATTGTTAGACCAGCCAAAGAACCTAGAAGGGAAGAAGGGAACAGTTTTTCTTCCCTACACATGCCAGCTCTAGAAACTTTTCTAGCTGTAACATCTTTGATCTCTGAGAATCTAGACTCATGAAGAAAAAAATCTTATTAACTGTGCCATGCACACGCTTTCTTCCCCTAAGATCTCTGGAGAAAGAGTTGTCTGTGGCTGAGAATCTTAAAAGAATGAGTCCTAGCAGAAGGTCTGAGGGCAGTGTTCTTATTACTACTGCTGCATAACAAATTATTCCAACACTTAGTGGCTTGAAATAGCCATTTTAATTTAGGCACGGATTCTGTGGGTTGGGAATTTGGAAAGGGAACGGGCTTGACTCTGTTACCCACTCTCTAAAGACTCAGTTGGAAAAACTCAAAGGCTGGGGGTGACTTAGCAGCTAGGGACTAGAATCATCTGGAAGCATCTTCACTCACATGTCTGGCTGTCGGCAAGGACCTCAGCTGGTGGTGTCAGCCAGAGAACCCACACGTGTCCTCTCCTTGTGACCTGGGCTTCCCCACAGCATGGCAGCCTCAGGTTTCGTAAATGTCTGCTCAGGACTCCAAAGGCAAATTTCGCAGCTTCAAAGGTCGGAGCCTACCTCACGTCCCAGCCCCACCCTTCTTCGAGCTGGCCTCAGAAGTCACTCAGCATCATTTCTGCAGCATTCCATTCCTTCTGTGCAAGTTGGGAGCCCTGCCCAGATTTAAGAGGAGGGGAATCAGACACCACCTCTTCGTGGGGAAGTGGCAAGGCTCTAGAAAAGCACATGGAATGGGAGGTATAGTTGCCACCACTGTTGGAAAACACAACTGGTCACAGAGAGCAGTAGATTTCTCATGTGGGACCTTCACCTTCCCATCTGTATAATGTGGACAGCTCCAGCTTGCATTGTCTGCCCTTGGCCTTTATAGGGGTCTGCTGCTCTCCAAGCCCAAGTCTGGGTCAGGTCCATCATTTCTTCATGATGTTCCCATTAAAAGGATTTTGCAAGCAGCTTGGGGGCCAACTCCATGACTAGTTCATCTGGAATCCCATCCACATGCTGCCCCTGGCACAGAACAAAGCCTGAAAATGTTTATTGAATTGGGATTATTAGGTTATTCAGATCTTATAGAATACAATAATTTTAATAAATGTTTATGTAGTGCTTCTTATGTGCCAAGTATTGCTCTAAGTGTTTAGAGATATTATTTCATTTAACCCTCCAAGGAGCTAGGGAGGTAGGGACTAGTGTTATCCCCATTTTACAGAGAAGGAAGCTGAGGCACAGGCAGGTTTAATGACTTGCCCAAGGTCACTCATCTAAGAAGTGGCAAAGCCAGGATTTGAGCCCAGCAGCCTGGTTCCTAGAGCCTGCCTCCCTAACCACTATCCCACACTGCCTCCTGGGGTATGGAGAGCCCTGGTCAAATGAACGGGCTGTTAAGGGTCCGATGGCGATTCTGCTACCTCCTTGAGCTTATGCCAGCTTTGCCCCTTTCCTGTGTCCTTGCCTTCACCAGTAACCCAAAGGGGCTGGACTAGATTTCTCAGGGCCTCCCAGGCCTGCTGTGCAGGCTACGTCTTCAGAGGTCGACCAAGCCAAAAGCTGAACCTTTTATGATACAAGCTTTTATGATCCTCTAGAAAGAGCTTAATGAGGGCTTTCAAAAGTTATTGAGGACCCAAAGTCCTGGGACTAAAAGCTTAAACCAGAATACAACATTCATTTCAAGTCATCTGTCCTAGGAACACACGCTGAGCACCTTCCAGTGCCAGATGCCGTGTCAGCGGAGGCTGTCACAGGGAGCGGGAGATACTAGAGGGGAAGGTGAGCGGGAGCCCGCTGACCACAACACAGAAACAGGAATTACAAGGGAGGTGAGCCCGATGCTCTGGGTGCCGTGAGCGGGCATAGACCTGGGATCTGGCTTTGAGAGGTAGATCCGAAAATGCACCATTCTCATTTTGCGATCCTGGCCGGCTCTGAGACTTGGTTTTCTGGGACTGCTCAGAGCTCTGCCAGGGAATCCCCTGGGACACAATGTTCCAGTCCACTCTGTCTCTTCTTGACACCAAATGCTTGCCCAGCCTACTCCTTGCTAGCAGAGAGCATGAGGGAAGATGACCCCAGAGTGATATTTTGAACCCCTTCTCATTTCAATAGTGCAAAACCAGTGTGGCAACGAGGAACCTGGAAGGATGGATGGTTGCGTTTCTCCCCTCCAAAGGACCATCGCCAGGTGTCTTCCATTCAAAAAGGGACCGAAGGGGAATTCCCTGGTGGTCCAGTGGTTAGGACTCTGTGCTTCCACTGCAGGGAGCCCAGATTCCATCCCCGTCAGGGAACTAAGATCCTGCAAGTTGCATGGTGCGGCCAAAAAAATATATTTTTTTAAAAAAAATTAAAAAATAAAAGGGACCAAAGGAGGGCTGCGAAGCCCTGGCGAGGTGGGCTTGCAGTAGAGAAGCAACCAGGAAGAGGCTACAAATTGCATCCTTCCAGCCTGAGAGCCTCCAGTTGGCTCTGGTGCCTGAACTGACTGCCCATCCAAAGCCAGTGCGGGGGAGAGCTGGTGAAAGGTAAATGCCTTCCATTTGTTCTGCTCCGTGGTGCTATTAGTAGCACACGGAAAGAATTTGGGTGTCAGATTTTTACCCCAAAATCCTCACTCAGATAATGGGGCATTTTGCTTACATAGCAATCTGCTTCTGATACGATTTCCCTCATGTTTTTAAAGCTCTCCTGCTTCAAGCCTCAGCTAAGCACAGCTTCTATTTCTTTTTCTTCCTCCCTTCTCTCTCCCACCTTGGCCACCATGACAGCAGCTGTTTTCTGAGCTCCTACTAGGCGGAGGCCCCTCCCCACACTCAGTACTTCTTAGCAACCCTTTTGAGACCAGGATCATTATCCACCCAGCTCTGCCACAAGTAGATGAGGCTCTGCAGGTTCAAGGAAGCAAAGACACTGACCCAAGTTCACACAGCTAATCAGGGGCAGACCAAGAGAGGGTCTTGCTTGAAGCCACCAGGCCCCACCCACCATGCTGCCCACTAAGCGCTTCCGAAACCCTAAGTCACTAGCATCTTGGCATTTCACCTGAGCTGCTCCAGTGTATAATCTCTGTGCTTAATCACTCACCACAGACGTGTTAATATTGGCTTGGGGACATTTTCAAGTAGTCTTGGAAACTCCTCTAAAGCATGTTTAATTTTCCCTGAAAAGGGACTGTTTCGAACTCAAACGTGGAGTCAGAGATGTGTTGCCATTGCTATTATTTAATATATAGTGGGTTATTTAATAGATGGTGGGTTATTTAATAGATGGTGGGTAATTTAATAAATGGTGGGTTATTTAGTAGATGGTGGGTTATTTAATAGATGGTGGGTTATTTAATAGATGGTGGGTTATTTAAAATATGGTGAGTTATTTAATATATGGTGAGTTATTTACTATATGGTGGTTTATTTAATATAAGGTGGTTTATTTAATATATGGTGGTTTGTTTAATATATGTTGGGTTATTTAATATATGGGGGTTATTTAATACATGGTGGGTTATTTAATAGATGGTGGGTATTTAATATATGGTGGGTTATATAATATATAGTGGGTTATTTAATATATGTTGGGTTATTTAATATATGGGGTTATATAATATATAGTGGGTTATTTAACATATGGTAGGTTATATAATATATGGTGGCTTATTTAATATATGGGGTTATTTAATACATGGGGGGTTATTTAATAGATGGTGGATATTTAATATATGGTGGGTTATTTAATATATGATGGTTTATTTAAAATATGGTGGGTTATTTAATATATGGTGGGTTATTTAATAGATAGTGGGTTATTTAATATATGTTGGGTTATTTAATATATGTTGGGTTATTTAACACATGGGAGGTTATTTAATAGATAGTAGGTTATTTAATATATGTTGGGTTATTTAATATATGTTGGGTTATTTAACACATGGGGGGTTATTTAATACATGGTGGGTTATTTAATAGATGGTGGGTTATTTAATAGATGGTGGGTTATATAATATATAGTGGGTTATTTAATATATGGTGAGTTATTTAATATATGGTGGGTTATATAATATATAGTGGGTTATTTAATAGATGGTGGGTTATTTAATAGATGGGGTTTATTTAATATATAGTGGGTTATTTAATATATGGTCAGTTATTTAATATATGGTGGGTTATATTATAGTGGGTTATTTAATATACGGTGGGTTATTTAATATATGGTGGCTTTTTAAAATTATCCTTTTATTCAGTATCACCAAGAACTTGCTACATCTACTTCAATGGAATGATACCAGAATAGATTAATGGAAAATGAAAACAGGAACTGGCCAAGTCAACGCTATTTCACAATTATTTGCTAAAGGAGTTTGCAATGCTCGGACTTACTTGCTCTATTACTTTTTCTTGTTGTTGTTCTGGTTCAAATGAACGATTAGCCTGAATTTAAGACATTTCGCACTTGCTGGAATGCCACGTGCCCAGAGGAGGAGAAGGAGGGAGAGGAGAACTCTATGAAAAATCCAAGTATTAGGAACTAGCATGAGATCTGCTCTGCTCCGGTTTCCCCTAAATTGGGAAGCTGATTTCTCTGTAACCTCAAAGAGCTCGAGCTGCCTCTTTAGAGAACAGAAAGGACGATATCTCTTTTTAAAGAGAAGCCACTCCAGCCAAGGTGTAGGGGCTGCCCATCTGCTTCATAGTCAGTGGACAAAGGCCGGTGAGCCTTTGAGAACCTCAGTGTCATTATCTCTGTGCCTACGCCATATTTACCAAAAAAGGTTGCTGAGAGACTGATCTATCCCACGTAAGACAAGTATGTGAAAGAGCTTTAAATTCTGCACAGTTAAAGTCTGCCCAACCTAGTGAAGGGGAGTGCTCGTTAGAGCCATCAACACCATCACGATCCAGAACATAACTTGATGTGCAGGCACAGCCCTGACAGCACCTCCCATGTTTAAACGATACAGTTTGAGCAGAACTAATTCTAATCTGGTCCTGGCAAATGTATCCTCTGTGTTCATTTTTATGAGCGATTCCAGGAGTTTGTAATGACTCAGTCAAGAGCTTGGCTTAAACTGACCTTTGGCACTGAGGAGGAAAAAAGACTCACTTTGTCATTCATTCATTCATTCAAGAAACCTTGAGTGCTTTTACAAAGAAGCTCAAACACAAGCCTTTCCATAAGGAAGAACTTAAGCGTTTTAGAGGTACCATTTACACAGGCTCTACACATGTTAAATATTCATTTACCAAGACTGGGTGCGAAATTTCTCTGCAAACTGTTAAGGTCATAGAAACGTGAGGCACTCACTTAATAAATCATTTTGACCTCTGCCTTAAAGCATGTCCCAGAGATGCCCCTCATTCACCTTTTGATCACCTAATTTATGTGCACATAAAGAGTTTTAAATTGTCATGCATACTTTAAAGTTATGTAACATATTCATCTGTGACGTATCTATTTCAGTGTAGACGTTCTCCAATTCTTTGGAAGCAGTAAAGCTTTTACAATGAATGGAGATGGATTGGAGGGCAGCACCTCAAAGATGCACAAAGACCTTTTCCAGTGAGGGTACCTGGAGGCAAAGGATTCAGCACTTTTGCAATGGCCTGAGGTTACTGGAGGGAACCTTCTGGGGGTTGGTCCTTCTGGGGCTTGAATCTTCTTAGAAGATTTGGTTCTACCAGCCTCCCACCCTGACTTGCTCTACCACAGCCTGCACAGACCATGCCTTTTTAGGAGATGTTTGCTAGGTCTCTGGAGACCCAGGAGGCTTCGTCTAGTCTTCTGGGCTTCTCCCCATCCTATCTGTTTCCTGAGTGGGGCAGAGATGCACTGAGAGGAACTTTCAAGCCAGTGAAACCTCACACCTCAGAGGGGATTCACACCCAGTCAAGACTCAAATTGGGGCTTGAACCCACAGGCCGGGACTCGAACCCACTGTCTTTGAATTGAAATCACATACCTGGTCTAAGGACTTAATCAAGCTCAGGTTCTTTATGTCTCAGCACAGAAGGAGTTCAGCAAGAAGCAAAGTGATAGGTAAGAAGTGGATTTATTTAGAGAGATACACATTCCATAGACAGAATGCTGTCCATCTCAAAAGGTGAGAGCGGCCCCAGAATATGGGATGGTTAGTTTGCAGGGCTGGGTAATTTCATAGGCTAATGAGTGGGAGGAGTATTCTATTTTGGGGAAGGGGTGGAGATTTCCAGGAATCAGGCCACTGCCCACTTTTTGGCCTTTTATGGTCAGCCTGGGAACTGCCCTGGCACCTGTGGGTGTGTCATTTAGCTGGTGTGTTACGATGAGCAGATGCTGAGGCTCAAGGTCACTAGAAGCCAAATCTTCTGCCATCTTGGGCCTTATTGATTCTGACCAGTCTTTGCCGTATCCTCAACGGCTATGTCATTCTTTTAAAGGTTGTGCCCTGCCCCCTTCCCTCCTGTTTCGCAAGCAGATGCTGGGATGTCCTGCTCTTCAGACGGTACCCCAGGGTTTGGGAAAAAGCTCTTCCCTGAAAGGACACTGAGAACTGGAGTAACCAGGACATAAAGAGGGTGCACAGCTTTCTAAGCTTTAGCAGGAGACAGTGGATGCAGAAGAAAAAGAGCACGTGCTCTTTGGGATTATATAGCGGGGTGCTTACACTGAGTGTGTCATTTCATGGTTCCAGCACCTTAACCCCTGTAAGCCTCGGTTTCTTCATCTGTAAAATGGGGAGGATAATAACTCTTACAGGTTTACTGGGAAGACTAAATGAAGTAACTACTCTCTGTAAAGTAACAAGTACTCTGTGCAGAAGAGTGGGTCTAAAAATAATGGTCAACACCGTGGCCCATCATAGGCGCTGTCATAAATGCTCATGCAAGCGCACGACACCATGAGCTGCTACTCTCTTCCAAATCTGGGGACAATGGGACATGAATGCACTGCCCAGGAAGCATCCTGCTCTGGCCTTTTCCTCCACTTCCATGCCTGTCTTCTCAACTTCAAAGCTTGTTCAAGGCCTCCCATCTGTCTTATACACCAAAAATTGTCTCCCTATCTTCTTTCTGCCCTCCCTGCCAAGTTCTTGTCCAAAGGTTATCAGACAAGGGCCCCCACCATTGTTCTCAGTGAGCCCGCCTCACGCCTCCCTTGGGTGCCCCAGCTTGAGCCCGCCTATCTCTCTCCTCAGCTGCAATGCCACCTCTTTGCTCGTCTCCCTGCCCCTGCCCCTCCTCCCACCCCACACCCTCCATCTCTACAACCCACAGATCTCATCAAGCCTCCTATTTATAATCTGTGGATTGAGGTGCACATACCCCATGGTCAGGCTGATCCACTGAGTACAGAAAGACAAACGTTAGAACTTTATTTACATACATTTTATATCGCATTCATTTTCATTTCTATTCATGAGTATGTTTTACATTTAGAGCTAACACTTCTTGAGCACTTGCTGTGTGCTGAGTCCCCTTGCATTTGTCCTATCAACTCAGTCATCCGAACAACCCTGGGATATCACCCCCATTTTAAAGATGGGGAAACTGAGGCACAGTTATGTTAAGTAACTTATCTGAGGTCGCACAACCAATAAGGGGCTGAACCTGTGCTCTTAAAATTATTCCAATAAATATGTACACATTGGGATTGAATACTCAACATATGTTTGTATAATTTTTAAAATTAAATTTAATTTTTTTAATTGAAGTATAGTTGATTTACCATGTTGTGTTAGTTTCAGGTATACAGCAAAGTGATTCCGTTTTATGTATATTCTTTTTCAGATTCTTTTCCCTTATAGGTTATTACAAGGTATTGAATAGATTTCCCTGTGCTGTACAGTAGGTCCTTGTTGGTTATCTATTTTATATATAGTAATGTGTATATGTTAATGCCAAACTCCTAGTTTATCCCTCCCCTCCCTTTCCCCTTTAGTAAGCTTTAGTTTGTTTTCCATGTCTCTGGTTGTACAATTTTTAAAGTGTGGACTAACTCTATGCTCTTTATCTTGGCCTTGCAGAGCTGTTACGATCTGCCTGCTGCCTACCTGTGTATGCTTCTTTCTGCGCACCTCCCTCCCATGATAGAAACACCAGGCTTCAGGCCTCCAAGCCTTTACTGGAGCTGTTATCTCTGCCCGGAATGCCCTGCCCTCAGGACCTGTCAGCACAGGTGAGATTCGAACTGTAGGGGAGAATGTGTGCTTTAATGGGAAAGTCTATTGTTTAAAGGACAGCTTCCAGTTTACCTGATTGATTCCATGGGAGCTATTTTACAACTCTGGAAATTATAGAGAACTGGTAGCAATGCAAACTAATTCTTGTTTCTAGACATGTAAATTCTGTTCTGTCCACAGGGGTGCAATTGACTTCTCTCTGGACTGTGAAAGAAGCGGGTTTTGCCTCTATTTGCACGTTCATTTCAACATTCCTCATCTCCACATATGCCAGTTCTTTGGATTCTCCTTTGAACTGGTTATAACATCTGCCTGGTTCCCTCACTGATGAATGAAGTAAATGAAATCTTTGGCACGTACCTACTCTCTACCTTTATGAGGGTCACGATGCTATCCTTGTTTGAAAATTATCATTTAGTAACAGTGAGCTCTGACCCCGAACCCACGCTCCTTACCCTCATCTCATTCATTTGCTGAAAACCTACTAGTGCCTGGCCCCATGTTGGGTGTTTGGGATCAGGGATGGGTCAAACATGGTCCCTGCCACCTAGTGACTCCAAGTCAGGCTAGTGGCAGAGGCCTAAAGACACAGACAGAAACTGTGAGATCAAAGTGAGGAGTCCTGAGCTCCAACCGGGAACACAGAGAAAGTTTCCTGAGAATCAAGGTAAAACCTAATGTAACGAGTTAATCCCACTACAACAAATGCTAAAATTCTATCTCCCCCAGTTTGGACAAAATATAATTTTATGTTGAATATTACTTGAGTTAAGTGAAGTAAACCTTGGCAACATCTGGATTCTCATGAGGTAGGTTAGTAATGATATTTGGCCTGCCCTGTGCTTGAAATAATACTATACTTGAAATAATGCTATATCCTTTTCCAAAGAACATAGTTTAATATTTCCAAATTCCAAGGCAAAACTGCTTAGTTAGATTTACTCAAACAATAGTCAGTCATCAAACAGCCATCCCCGTGGAAAGAAAAATATACACCTACGCAACAATGGGACCATAAAGCGTTCCTGACACAGGACGAATGGAATGGGAACATGTGTGAATTTGAAATTAAAACTAAGACGTGCATATATTTAACTGAACTTTGGATTGGTTATCCATATGTAACTTTGTCTCTTCCAAGTCAACTGATTTTATTTGTCTTTGTATTCCAAGTGCCTTGCCCAAATAATTTATCCATCCATTCATCCATCATTTATTCATTCTAAAATCTTCACTGAATGCCTGCTTGGATCTGTACGTACTTGAGGGTGTATATGATGAAAAAAAGACTCAGCTCCTTTCCTCGAAAAAGGCGTAGTCTTGTGGCTAGAGATGGGGGCAGGGCCCACACATGAATACCCATAGTGCAATTTAATTCATGTTACAATATAGGTTATATTCAAAGTGCTATGAGAACGGACGAGAGAGTGAGAATGAAGGAGATGGGGAGAACTTGTGAGAAAGGAGGTGCTGTGAGGAGGCAGACAAGTTGACACCAGAGGAGAGACACAAGACTAGGCTGGGCTACAAATACCCAAAATGGCAGCTCACTCCCGCTTTCAGGAGTACGTGCGTCAAGAGTGTCGTTAAAATATAATTTTCACAAAGCTAAAAACATGACTTTCCTACAAACAGAAAACAGTGTCCAAAATGTCTTTCAATTTTTTTCATTCATAAGATGTTAAAGGCAGTTCGAATGAGAATTTAAGGAACTAGGTATTTGTGGGCAATTTAACTTAAAAAAAGTAAGATTCCAGATTGGATACAAAATTAGTTAATAAAGAATAACTTCTGGATTGTTGACGGAAGGGGTCCTGACCATGCTGAACCTTATCCCCAGGTTCAGTGAACAGGGCTAAATGTCCTACTAAAGACCTACCAACCTGGGGATTTGTGGGCCCCTCCAACCAAGCTTGAGATGATCCTGGCAAGGGTACTCTAGAAGACAAATGGTCTTACCCACAACTGTGTTTTGGATTCCTTCTTCCTATATTTTATGTGAAGGGTGTGGAAGTTTGTAGAAAAGAAGTATTTAGGCATTTGGAGGGGAGCATTCATATTTTAAGGTCCATGGTATCACAGTGTCATAAAAATTATCTGAAACTTGGAATTGGCAAGAGAGCTTACTGGGTGTTTTTTCAGTGCAGTTCTGGGCTGTGACCTTTGATTGGCTTTCTACTGACAAGGTTATTTTAAATTCTGTAAGGGCTAAAGTTAGTGTGTAGATTTTTTCTTTTCGTTTTTTGGTTTGGGAGTTTGTTTTTTTTGGGGGGGTGCTTTTGTTTTGGTAGAGATGCAAAACTTCTGACTGTATTAAGCTCACGTAGTTCACGCTGCGATGACCTTTGTGGTATTTCAATGGCAGTGGGTTTACCCAATTTGGGTTTTTTTTCTGGTCAGTTGTAGCAGCAGTGGTGGGACCAGCAGAATGAGCTGATGTACCAGATTCCCACTGAGGTCACTCCTTCCCAGAGCTTTGAGAAAATTCAACCAGCACAAAACAAGAAAGAGGCTGGTAGGTGTTTTTAGGAAACAGGAGTTTGTTACGACAGACAAAATAGTTTGGGGCCTGGGGAGGAGGGGCCAAAGTGGTCTGAAGAAGCTTGTGAGTTGTGCTAAGGAGGGTGCACATTCTCCATTCTGGACTTGAATGAAAAGCAAGCGTAACCCAGAGGAGTTTAAGCCACAGAGAGACAAGGTCCAGCATGACTGGTCCGAAAGATTGGAGTCAAGAAATGCAGCAGGAGGTACAGGGGTTGTTCGGGGCTGGATGATGAGGGCTTGGATATTTTAGAGAAATCCTGAGGTGGCAGAATTACAGAGTTGGTAACGAATCATGTGAGGAGAGAAAGGGAAGTCGAGAATCTCTGTGAGGTTTCAAATCTGAGTGTCTGAGGGGAAGGTGTACCATTTAAAATATTAATTAAAAGCAGGTTGAGGGGAAAGGGCTGAAGATGCTGAATTTGGTCCTGGATATAGGGAGCACCGGGTAGGAGCTGAGAATCTCAGTGAACCAGATAGAACGGGAGCCCCTGGGGTCTTTGTTTTCCATGATGGGCCGGCCTCGAAGTAACCTGCACCCTTGAAAGTATTTATAGAAGCAACCCAGTCTAAGGCTCACATGACAATTCTGGCGGAATGGGAAGCTTCCATCAACCTTATAGTCAATTATTTGTGAGGATTGGAATACCTGCTGTGTGTTAGGCAAGTGCTGGGCTGCAGTTACTCAGACATGTTCCTCGTCCTCTGAAAGTTCGTTGTATCTGAGAAGTTAGCAACAGCAGATGAGATGAAGGGTGGGGAGGGGCCCTGAGAGTCACGGGGAGGAGCGCACCCGCCTCCTGGCTGCAGGCAGCTGCTCCCTCCAGGGGCACAAGGTCAGCTGCTCACAGGGCTTCTGTGCTGCCTTCATCTGATAAGGAATCACTCACAGGAGGAAGGGGAGAAAGTAACAAAACATAAAGTGGTTTCTGATGTGAGTGTTTTGCAATCCTCTTTGGGTCATTTTAAGGAACAAGCCCCTGTGTTCTTACAGAACTTGGAAATCAACAGCCATACATGACCTGAGTCATAAAATGTTTAAAGCCTGGACCAGGCTCCTAGAAATCCTTCGGACATTGCTTCTCCCTAAAAGGAAGACAGAACATAGTTTTCCTTTTCCCTTCCCTCTGTTTCTCTCCCCAGCCCCAATCTCCCTCTCATATTCTCTCCCTCCCACCTGCTCCCACCCCTCTCTCGCGCTCAACTTTCTCTTTCTCTCTGGACTGCAGGCACTAAGAAATAAACTGACTTGATGCTTTTACTCCCTAGTCAGTAGCATAATATCACCAAGTGATCAGGTTCAGGTACAAGATCTCAAGCCTTTTAAAGGCTGCATATCTTTTCCAAAAGCCTTTATTGGAGGGAGGCGAGACTCCCCAGTTATCCATCTCTCAGTCTCTCAAAGGCTGCCCCATCCTTCTCCCAAGTGAACATGATTCTCCTTCCTTGAAGCTCACGTAGCCCTTGACCTGCGTCTCCCTTTCTTTTCTGCCTCTTATAGATAGCAGCCTGCACGGACAGTTTCACTGCTGGAGCCCTAGTGCCTGGCATAGTTCCAGGAACACAGCAGTGCCCAGTAGTCTTTGACGGAAGTAGGAATTTGTCACTGGGTCCCTCAGCACCTATCATGGTGCTGACCGCTTAGTAGGCTCTCAGTAGTCATCGGCTGGATGTATGGACATAAATGCATCTTTTCTCTCTGATTGACCAGTATTAGGTGAGCTATTACTGTATGGTTCCTGTTCCTTCCCCACATCACCCACCCCCCCGCCCCACCCCAAGCCTAATTTAGCACTTTGTACATGGTTAGCGCTGGGCACATATTTTTTTAAGTTATTTCTATGAGGAACTCTCTGTACTTTGCAACTTTCATGTAAGTCTAAAATTATTCCAAAATACAAACTGATTTAAAAAATTAATTTTATCTTCCTTTGGAAATTTTCTTCTGCCAGTAAACCACCAAAACACTCAGGAAGTTCTTTTTACAGCTCTTTCCATTGAGAACGCTGCTTTTTATTTCACAATTTACATAGATTTATTTTATTATTATTCTTTTTTTGCGGTACGCAGGCCTCTCACTGTTGTGGCCTCTCCCGTTGCGGAGCACAGGCTCCGGACGCGCAGGCTCAGCGGCCATGGCTCACGGGCCCAGCCGCTCCGCGGTATGTGGGATCTTCCCGGACCGGGGCACGAACCCATGTCCCCTGCATCAGCAGGTGGACTCTCAACTACTGCGCCACCAGGGAAGCCCACATAGATTTATTTGAAAAACATTTATATTATCATGTGCCAGGAACCACTCTGGGTCCTTTGTAAATATAACTCATTGAATCCTCATAATAACCCTGTGGTATAGTTATAGGTAGTAGGATTCTCAGTCTACAAATAAACATGGAGGCATAGAGAAGTTAGGTGGCAGTCATTGGGAGGCACAAAGCTGCATGAAGTCTGGTCATGTTAGGATGTTAATTCCTTTCCTGGGACTTCTTTACTCATGAGTTGAGAGATGGTCTTGTTCTACTCAGCGTGAACAATCCAGTGTATGAGGTTCTGTCACTGGAGGTGACAATATCATGCAGCTCAGAGGGAAAGGCCACCATGTTTGCTTTCCCTGGACACTTCCTAGAAGAAAGAATGATCCCTCTTTTCATCAGTCAGCATGTGAAGCCGACTTCATGTCTACCTCAGCTGCTGAGCCCAAGTCAAAGTCAGCCAAGCTGACGGTCAAGTCACCGCTTTATTCTTGTCGGTATGAGCAAACTCCTAGCTCATCTTCACACCTCATATGTTTTTCTAACTTTCTGAGTCAGCTCATCCATTCCTAAATGTTTTAACTACTCCTTTTATGCTGACCACTCTCCCCAATTTCTGTCTCCAGACTTCTCTGCGGCGATCTGGCCCTGCATATCATTCTGCCTTGATGTGCAGTTGAAACTGCTATCCCCTTGGTCAGCCACGCCGTCTTGGTGGCCTTATCCCCACCTCCTGCCCATCCTCCCACCTGCAGGGTTCAGATACTTCTAACTCTTTCCAACTTGCAGGGCTTCCCTGGTGGCACAGTGGTTGAGAGTCCACCTGCCGATGCAGGGGACACGGGTTCGTGCCCCGGTCCGGGAAGATCCCACATGCCGCGGAGCGGCTGGGCCCGTGAGCCATGGCCGCTGAGCCTGTGCGTCCAGAGCCTGTGCTCCGCAACGGGAGAGGCCACAACAGTGAGAGGTCCGCGTACCGCAAAAAAAAAAAAAAAAAAAAAAAAATTTAAATCAAATTAAACCAACTTGCAGCCTTTGCTCTCCTTTCCCTCTTCCTGAAATAAACTCTACCACCTGGCCTATCTGGTGGATTCCTATCTGTTTTCTCATAATTCACTGCAAATATCTAGTCCTCTTGGTAACCTCCCTTGACATTACTAGAAGTCACTTCTGGGGCCTCTGTCAAAGTCATGGATTCTCCATGCCACAAGCTTATTGCCAAGTCTGGTCTTAAATGATTCTGCACAACTTTTCTCAAGATTTTTTTTTTAATTGACAAACATTTACATAAAGTGAACTGCACAGATCTTAAGTGTATAATTAGATGTGTTTTAACAAATGCAGACACATGAAATAAACACATTAATCAAGAATTAGAACGTTACCATCCGCCTGGAACATTCCCTCATGCCTGTTCCCATTTCTACCTTCATAGGCAACCATTGTCCCAATATCTCTCACCAAAGATTCAACTTGTGATCTTCAATTTTATATGTGTCTGATCTTGCTGGGACCAACTTATCAAAATCATTTTCCATCTTACATATTTTCAGTGTCTCTCCATGGCTTAAAGGCCCAAAATTGTTTTGGTTTTTTTGCAATATGCGGGCCTCTCACTGCTGTGGCCTCTCCCGTTGCGGAGCACAGGCTCCGGACGCGCAGGCTCAGCAGCCATGGCTCACGGGCCCAGCCGCTCCGCGGCATGTGGGATCTTCCCGGACCGGGGCACGAACCCGTGTCCCCTGCATCGGCAGGCGGACTCTCAACCACTGCGCCACCAGGGAAGCCCCTAGGCCCAAAGTTTTTAAGGGCCACCTTCACAATAAATCTATGAAAGAGCCACAATTAACCCCAAAGCTCAGAGGAGCCATGGAACTTGCCCAGGGTGTTGCCCACAGGACAAAGCAGGACAGGAAGATAGAGTTGCTAGTCTCAAGGCCCTACCTCTTTCCTTTCTGAGAAGAATAATATAACGTCATCAACAGTACATGCATTTAGGAGCATCCTCGTCCCAATCCCATTCTTAGAAGCTCCTTCCGGTTAGCCCATTTTTCCTCCCACCAGTGTTTTAGGGCCCTCGGGTGAACCCAGAATCTGAGGGTCCACAAAGCGCAGGAACCCCAAGCCCAGGACCCACTTGTTTTTGCTTTGTCCTCTTGCTGCCCCTGGCAAATAAGTATCAACTGACCTGCTCTGGACATCCCAGTGTTCTTTGATAACCATGCCTTGGAGGAGAGGGGAGAGGTATTTGAGGCACTTAAACATAATTCATGTGGTGCTGGAGTCAATTCAGTGAAAACTTTTGAGCGCCTCTTCTATACTAGATGCAGGGAACACGAGGCTGACCAAGGTTCAGTCTGAATTTCAGGGAACTCACAGCCTAGTGAGATAGAGAGATGAGTCAGTATTGCAAACGAGAGAGGCCTTGGCATCAGCTGTCAATTGTGGACCCCCTTTCTAGAGGAGTTGAGACTAGAAGTTTTCTTGGAGGTGTCAGCACTTGTGATACTCCTTGAAAGTTGACAAATTAGATTTCTATACCTGGAAACGTGTGAGCCAAGTCTGAGAGGTGGAAGAGTACAATTAAGATAACGAGGCAGGACTTCCCTGGTGGTGCAGTGGTTAAGAATCCACCTGCCAATGCAGGGGACACGGGTTCAGCCCCTGGTCTGGGAAGATCCCACATGCCGTGGAGCAACTAAGCCCGTGCGCCACAACTACTGAGCCCACATGCCACAACTAATGAGGCCCGTGCACCTAGAGCCCATGCTCTGCAACGAAGAGTAGCCCCCGCTTGCCGCAACCAGAGAAAGCCTGCATGCAACAACGAAGACCCAATGCAGCCAGAAATAAATAAAATTTAAAAAGATAATGAAGCAGTGCCCAGGAGAGCATGGCTGGAGCCGGAGACTCATTCGAGGCACTCGTGAAAGATTGGGGTGAGCTTGGTTTGTTGGGACCAGACTGTGGAGAGTTTGACTCCTGATGGGGATCAGTATACAGATTCAGGTTTAAGAGGATGTTGGAGCACTGAGAAGAGGGACTGTGGAGGAGGAGGACAGAAGACGAGGAGCCCAAGGAGTCTCAGATGAAAGGTGATGCAGGCCTACGTGCAGAGCAGGGACAGTGGGGCAAAAGGCACACGAGTGAGAGACTCGGCAGAGAAAAAGTGATGTCTTCGAGGACAACGTTAGCACAGCAGGAAAGAAAGGGGCTCCGAGGCCAGATCTGTAGCTGGTAGCCCGAGGGGCAGAAGAACTCACCGTGGAAGGTGGTGGCACACAACAAGCTCAGACAAACTGGAGACAAGCGGTGCTTTGGGGGAATTGGCAAGAGCAGGGGAGGCGAGTGTACTGTGCCACTGACTCTTCAGCAAGCACACCCAACAAAGTCTGTCAGAATGTTGTTTTTGTGTGTGTGTGTGTGTGTGGTACGCGGGCCTCTCACTGTTGTGGCCTCTCCTGCTGCGGAGCACAGGCTCCGGACGCGCAGGCTCGGCGGCCATGGCTCACGGGCCCAGCCGCTCCGCGGCATGTGGGATCCTCCCGGACCGGGGCACCAACCCGTGTCCCCTGCATGGGCAGGCGGACTCCCAACCACTGCGCCACCAGGGAAGTCCCTTTGTTTTTGTTTTTAAGTCTGTGTTGGGCAAACAGCACCGCAGACTCCTGGGAGAAGAAACAAAGGGAATCTCTCTTAAGGTTTAATCAACCACTGCAACAGAAGTTAAAATTGGGAGGACGCACTCATCCCCTCCTCACGGACCCTCTTCTAGCGGAAAGGGGGCTTCCCAGGGAATCAGAAGACCTGAGTTCCTGTGTTGCCACCTAACTGGGAGACCCAGAGTACGTCCTTGTCCACTTTCCCCACTTTCATCATCACATTTCCTGCCTTACCATCCTCACAGGCTGGTTTTGAAGATCAAATGATACTCTAAATGAATGAAGTTTATGAAAATATAGAGTGCTATTCAAATATGAGACAGTCTTGTTACTATTACTGTTACTGTTATTATTGTATGCCGTCTGCCAGGAAGAAAGAAGCCCTGATGTCACCATCCCTTTATACCAGCACCTAGAAAAGGTAAAACTATCACTAGCAAGATCTGGTTTGGCCCCAAGAAAATGTAAATGCCATTGACCCAAAAGCATGACGCGTTTTATAGCATGTTTCTAAGTAACAGTTTTCCACAAAAAAAGAACAATGTCCCTTGGCTTGAGGGTTTTTAGCAAGACTTACTTATTTTTCCATCTTAAAGAATGTCTAAGGATTTCTGGGAACACCAAATCATCTGTAAATCCTTTCATTTCCTACTAATTATCCACAAAAGTACTTCTGACTGGGCTTCCCTGGTGGCGCGGTGGTTGGGAGTCTGCCTGCCGATGCAGGGGGCGCGGGTTCGTGCCCCGGTCTGGGAAGATCCCACATGCTGCGGAGCGGCTGGGCCCGTGAGCCATGGCCGCTGAGCCTGCGCGTCCGGAGCCTGTGCTCCGCGGCGGGAGAGGCCACAACAGTGAGAGGCCCACGTACCGCAAAAAAAAAAAAAAAAAAAGTACTTCTGACTAATATATAATGGGCTATAACATCCTGAAGAGTATCAAGCTTTCACTCGGACAAATGCTTCTGGGCGACCTAGACGGGGCAGGGAGCCTGAAGCCAGAGGAACTTCAGGGGTGTCCCATCTCGTCCTCATGTAGGGTCCCCACCTAAATGGCATTCTGACAAAAGGGGCTTTTTTCAAAGGGGGCAGACTTCTCATGGAGAAAGAAAACCAGATCATGTGCTGGGGATGGAAACTTCTTGGCTCTGTCTGTACCACGCACCTGTTGAGCACATACCCTACCTTCACCATCACCACCCCCAAAAAGAGCCTCTGGTCCATGCACATGGGGACTAAACAAGGTGCCCACATTCTAGGAGTTTGCAGAGTTTCTCAGGGTTATTGCAGAGCAAGCTCTTGACTATTTATCTCTGCTCAAAAAAGCCTTCATTGTGGGGACTTCCTGCTCGATTTCATTTTCAGTCAACGAGAATGTGACGTTGTGACTTCAACAGCAGTTCAATAAGATTATTCTGCCACTTTGTGCCAGACACACTGCCCTAGGCCCTGGGGAAGCGGGATATATACGGCCCCTGCCCCGTGGTACTTACAGTCCAGTTAATGAAATTGACTGTGTTCAAGAGTAAGATGGGACCCGACAAATGAATGGATAAAGAAGATGTGATATATATACACAACGGAATATTACTCAGCCACTAAAAAAGAACGAAACAATGCCATTTGTGGAAACATGGATGGACCCAGAGACTATCACACCAAGTGAAGTAAGTCAGACAGAGAAAGACAAACATCATATGGTATCACTTATAGGTGGAATCCAAAAAAATGATACAAATGAACTTTACAAAACAGAAATAGACTCACAGACATAGACAACAAACTTATGGTTACCAAAGGGGAAAGGGAGAGGGGAGGCATAAATTAGGAGTTTGGGATTAACGTATACACACTACTATATATAAAATAGACAAACAACAAGGACCTACTGTATGGCACAGGGAACTACATTCAGTATCTTGTACTAAGTGCACCTGAAACTAACACAACATTGTGAATTAACTATACTTCAATTTAAAAAATGGTGAAAATTTTTAAAAAAGAGTAAGACAGGACCATTGAAAATCCTTTCTATTTTCAAATTCACACCTTTTTTTTTTTTTGGCTGCATCAGGTCTTAGTTCTTTGCAGCACACAGGCTTCTCTCTAATTGTGTTGCGCAGGCTCCAGGGCACATGGGCTCTGTAGTTTGCAGGACATGGGCTCTCTAGTTGTGGCTCGGGGGCTCAGTAGCTGCAGCACGCAGGCCCAGCTGCCCTGCCGCATGTGGGATCTTAGTTCCCCAACTAGGGATCAAACCCGCGTCCCCTGCACTGGAAGGTGGACTCCCAACCACTGGACCACCAGGGAAGTCCCCAAATTCACACTTTTTGAATGACACGCGTCTCACATGTTTTTTTCCATTTGTTTGTTTTTAAAAATCATGGTTACTCGGGCTTCCCTAGTGGCGCAGTGGTTGAGAGTCCACCTGCCGATGCAGGGGACGCAGGTTCGTGCCTGGGTCCGGGAAGATCCCACATGCCGCGGAGCGGCTGGGCCCGTGAGCCATGGCCGCTGAGCCTGCGCGTCCGGCGCCTGTACTCCGCAACGGGAGAGGCCACAATAGTGAGAGGCCCACGTACCGCAAAAAAAAAAAAAAAAAAAAAAAATCATAGTTACCCTTTTGCCCACCCCAAATGAAACAAGGAATTGAGAAAGAATCAGGTTAACCTGACCCATGTGTACAGAGATGCTGGACAATTAGAACTCCTCACATCTGCATAGGAGACAGGATGTTCTGTCCTGCTGCCTATAGTGGTCCGATTCACCTAAACCCATCAGAAAGCTAACTGTCCTCAGCCAGCTCAGCAGAGGCTTCAAGTTACAGCACAGGGAAAGGCAAAGCACGGAATAATACTATGATAAAAAAAAAAAAAAGTTTGGTAGGAGAAAAAAAGCATTTTAAGTGAGTGTTGGGCAAAGTCTTGCAAACGCATATGAAGGATACACAGGGGAATCCTTCTCAAGGTTGACCAGACCAATTTTACCCTCCCTTAAAAAAACTGGCATAGATTAGCGTATGTGACTGAATGAGCTAGTGGGAGCCTTAGGTTTCATTCCAAGAAACTGGCAGTGTCTCTCACCACTGATCTCCCTAAATTGATGGATGGTAGCAATTATATAGAGTTATTTATGTAATGTGTTGTAATAGCAGCACACGCTGGCTGTCACTTTGACCCAGACACCCCCTCTCCCAATTATAAAGAAACCCTATCACAGAACTGCCTTCAACAAGGGGCTAGGAAGAGGAAAAAAATCTCTTCAGCCCACCTCTCATGGAAATAGAAACTTTGAAGGCCTTAGAGGAAATAATGTCCCTTCTGTAGGAATACTTAACAAGTATTGTTCAATATTAATTTGTCTCTGTGGTTTATCAGTCCATCTGGGCATTTCTCCCTGCTTGTCCTTGTAGCAAGCGAAGATGAATAATTTAAAGCCTGAATGCCATTCTTTCACTCAATGGGTATTTAATGACTGTGTATTAAGTACAGAGCGCTGGTCTATTCTCTAGGGGCATGCAAAGGTGAACCAGGGCTCCTGTGCTCAGAAGCAAGGTGCCTGATGTCTTCAAGATAAGAACAGGAATAACAAGCTCAATAATCACAGCTCTCATTTACTGAGCACCCACTGTGTACCCAGCGTCGCACTACGTGCTTTAACACACAATCCCTTATAACCCCCCGTGAGGCCGTTCTCCTCTCCTGTCCTCCCACCTTTAAGCACTGATTTCTTTGCTCTTCCTTGAGCATGTAGGTGTGCTCCCACCTCAGGGTCTTGCACTGTTTCCTCTCTCTGAACTGCCCTCCACCCAGAAATCCATGGCTCACTCGCTCATTCATTCAGGTTTCGGCTCAAATATCCCTTTATCTGGCAGGCCTTTCCTGACCACCCGAGGTAGACGAGCAGCGTCTTCACCTTTCCCCACTTATTTGTCTCCAGAGTATTTGTCACTTCTGACAAATTAGAGATCGCTTTGAAATTGACTAGGAATCAGATAGTGGTATAGTCACACAACATGGAAATGTGATAAAAACCACTGAATTGCACATTTTAAATAGGCGAATTTTATAGTATGTGGATTATATGGCAATACAGCTGTTTAATAAAGTAATAAACTGAAAAGAGTTTATTATCTCTTTCTCCCCCTCTTGGAGGCAAGTAGGACTCTGTTCTCTTCCCAGTTTTTTTTGTTTTTTTTTTTTTGCCGTCCGCGGGCCTCTCACTGTTGTGGCCTCTCCCATTGCGGAGCACAGGCTCCGGACACGCAGGCTCAGCGGCCATGGCTCATGGGCCCAGCCGCTCCGTGGCACATGGGATCCCCCCGGACCGGGTCACGAACCCGTGTCCCCTGCATCGGCAGGCGGACTCTCAACCACTGCGCTACCAGGGAAGCCCTCTTCCCAGTTTTATTCTTGGGGCTGAAAGAAGCAAGGAGCACAGAGTCATCATTCAATAAATATTTGCTGAATGAATGAACATGTGAGAAGGAACGTTGAAAACTGAAAAAAGCATTGATTTGCCCCAAGGATATTAGTATTTTTTTTTCCCATCAGTGAAGATTGGTTTCTTCTAGAAGTCAGATCAGAATAAGTCCTGGAACCTTTTGTCTACTTCTCAAAGAATTAGTTGGGCTTCTAGATTTCTTTTTTTTTTTTTTCCTTTTTTTTTCAGTCAATTGCAATGTCATCAAACTGAGAAGTGATAAAAACACTTAACTGACATACCTTTATAGATTCACACACTAGCTCTGCCAATTGTAGTGTATGGCCTCAATGAAATCGCTTATTTTTTTAACCTCAGTTTCCACATCTGTAAAATCGGGATAATATCTTACTGAGTTCTTATGAGGATTGAATAACAGACTATACATGGACTATCCTAGCAGCTTCTAGATGTATAATAAACAGCCGAGAAGTGTTTTCATATCTGCCAAAGCATCTTGAGGATATTCAATTTTAAACCGAGGGTGCAAAAACTTCACACACACACAAAAAAATCCCACATCTCAAGACATGTGAACCTGGATTTTAAAGCACCAAGAAAATGCCATGACTGCCCTTCCATTGGGTGTCTAGTTACATCCCCACCTCACCTCCCACCATCATGAATGTGGACCTCTTGACTTCTACACCATGGGCATTGTTCAGCACAGCAGAGTGGAAGAGGTGCTGTTGACCGAGGTTTGAACCTGAGATCTGCCTCTTTGTAACACCGAGCAAGAAGCTTGATCACTCTAATTCTCAGTTTCCTTGTCCATTTGATAGGAATCACTTTCAAATCTCCCCCCATCCCCTTTCTTGTTGAGTCAAGGTGGAATGAAGTAACAGACACGCAAACACAGCACACATTCCTAATAATCGAAGCGCCTTCTATTCCCCACTCCCGCTCACCAGATGTCAGAAAGGCTTGCTTTCATTCGTGCCTTCAGTCATTCAGTATTTAATGGGTACCTCCTCTACTGGGCTTTGAGGAAACGAGGGTTTGTAAGACAGCTGTGGTCGTGCAATACTCCCCTTGCAGAGCACAGAGTCTGCAAACCCCAGGTGAAAGAACCCTCTCTTCTGCCTTTGGGCCACCTTCCAAGTAGGAGCAGTAAGGCTTGGGCTCCGGAGGAGGGAGCAGCCCTCTAATCCTTCCTCTCCTTCCCTCTCCAGGGTTCTGGAACTCTAGGAGTTGGAATTCCTGGAAGGAGGAACTTCTGGTCTCTCCCCATGATCACACAAATGAACCAAGGCAAACCATCCCTCCAGCTCCCAAGAGTCCTGGATTCCTTGAAAGGATAAAATCTGATTCCTGGCCCCAAAGGCCAGTAGTACAAGAAGTTGGACTGCTGTTATCCCCAGTCTCAGGAGGCATCAAAGGAACATCAGATTAATTATCTACACTTGGAAATAGGATCCAGCTATTATCGGGATGATGAAGAACCACCATGGAAGTACCATTCCAGTGAACTTTATTCCATCTTCCACGGACCAATAGCCTTACTGGAAACAAAGGTATCAATCCTCATGGGTAATCAGTGATTTAAAGCTTGGAGTAGGGGAATTCCCTGGCAGTCCAGTGGTTAGGACTCTGCGATTTCACTGCTGAGGGCGCAGGCTCAATCCCTGGTCGGGGAACTAACATCCCACAAGCCACGAGGCACGGTCAAAAAAAAAAAAGAGAGAGAGAGAGAGAAAGCAAGTAATACAAAATCGTTAAAAATGAATAAATAAATAAAGCTCGGAGTAGAATGGACAGAATTTGACTCCCTGACTCTCTTTGTAAAGTCCTGTGCGAGTATCAGGGCACTCTCATTGCTTGCCCTTAATCACAATTTGGTAGAAGAAACACATCCCTCCTTTCAGGAGATGCCGCCCGTACTGTGCTTGGGAAAGAAGCAGCCCCCGCCCTGGTCTTTGTCATCAGCTTTGACTTCTTGGCCTTGAAAGATGCCTTTGCAGGCTGTCACAAGGCTCCATTGCTGTGTAGCATTGTATGCCTGTAAACACAGATGCTTAGATCTGCTTTCAGGGTGTGTGCTCATAGTCCGGAATATAATATTTGCCACATGGATCAATTTCTTTCTTGAAAACCTCAGATTCTTTCATATCTAATAACAAATTATTTTACAACAGATTACCGCATGCATTATCTTGCTTAATTTTTATAACAATCCTGTGAGGTAGGTATAATCCTTTTTACAAAGAAGAAACCAAGACTTAGTAATCTTATGAGGAATAAAATCAAGACCCACATCCAGGTCCTCAGATTTCAAATCTAGTATTTTCCATGTAGTCCACACGGTCTTGCAACATTTTCCTGGAGTCTTCTTGGAAATTAAACATGTACATATAATATGTACATATAAATAAAGATATATATGTTTGCTCTTATTTTATGGGCAATCATGAGAAACCAAGGTACCAGTTAGCCATGATGCAACAGAGAAGAGTACTCACTCCTTTTCTCTGCCTAGCCCTTTTGTAGTAATCATGGAAATTTAAAGCAGTTTTAATGACTTGAACTTGCTTTAGAATGCTCAGTCTCCATCGGAAAAATTGGTATGGATTCTGTTTTCTATATTTGTAGGTGAATCACTGGAAGACTGAGAGAGATCCCTAGGGAGGGAAAGGATCTGAGGCTTCCAATCACAGGCAGAACCACGCATGAAGAGCAAGCTTACTTCAGGAGTGCCCACAGAGCCAGCCAAGCCCCACTGGTGCGTAAGAGTGTATGCACACACGTTTTCTCTTTCTTTATGGGTTTAGGCAATAGATGGGTTCCAAAGGGTTGCATGAAATCACGTGTTCATCAAGTCACTCAGTACATAGTTGTAACAGGGATAGTCTTTTGGGGAAAAATACATAATTGTCTTTTCTCCCCTCTGACTCCACACTTCTTTGTTCATGATCTTCCCTCTATGCACGTCTGTTCCTCTTCTGAAATATCTTTCTTGAACTACTGGCTCCTAAATTTCCTAGAATACAGGGTTATAGAAGAATAAAACAGGATTTTTAAGTTACCACATTCCTGGTTTAGAAAGTTTAACCAAGTTTACATACTCAGGAAGTCAATGTTTATAATGCCCTACTGAGATTCAGCCCAGAGAAAAGCATCACCCACAGAGCTCAAAGCTCATGGACAGCAGAGCTCAGGTGCCCCATATTCTGACCATCTAACCCAAATTGCAAAGTACATGGAAGATTCTGGAGGAACCTGCTGGAGAATGGGCTTATCAACAGCCCCTATGAACACTCCCTGTCCTCTTACTTCCCATACACCCCTCAAGGCTCAAGGAGCAAGGATTAAGGAAAACAGTTTCAAAGCAGAAAAGGAAAGGCCCACTCTTCCCCCAGGCTCATCTCATTGCTGAGGAGCATCACACTGTAGGGTTGCGGATGGCCTGAGCCCCCAGCATTACTGAAACCTCCAGCTGATGCCTGGAAATTTCAGAGCGAGTGTGGCATGGGGTTGAGGACATAGACTCGAAGTTGAATCTCTTCAGTCTGAATTCTAGCTCCGTCACTTATTAGCTGTTTGACCTTGAGAATAATAACAGTGTCAACCTCACCGTGAAGATTAAATGAATTAACCTGTGTAAAGTATTTGGACGAGTCGTTTGACACTTCATAGTGAGTACTTCATAAATGTGAGCAGCGTATGGTGGAGCGGCCCCAAGGAAGTTGGGATGGAACCCAAAGCGTTGTCTACTGGGAGTTTCCTCCTTGTCCCTCCCTCGAAGGCCCAGCCCGCAAACTGACTCTTCTCTTAGAAGACCCCCTCCCTTGGGTTAATCTGCCACTAGGAAGTCCTTTGTGGGGGTTTGGGGGGATGACTCCTTAAGTCCCTGTGGTGTTTTCACCCTCTTAAATTCCCTCACCCCATATTCTACAGTTGACTGTGGCCTCCTTTTCCACTCCAGTCCCCTGATCCGACTTGACTGAGAACTCAATGTAGCTTTCTCCACTTTCCAACCTGAAACTACTATCATTTAATTTTCTTCAAATAGTCCAAGACTATGGTGATGAAAAAAAGAAGGCATTTCAATAATACTACACTTCTTTTTACTAAGAAAGACAACAAAATTCAACATGCACACACTTGTCTTTATTTAAAACCTCTTCCATAGTATATCTGACATCTGTGACAGCTTTTCCTGCTCAATATTTAAAAACAGCTTAATCCCTCTTTTCAAAGAAAAGCTTCCCTAAGGACCAGCAATTCACTGCAGTGTCAAAATGAGGTGAAGTATGAAAATAGCTCCAACTGGCAACACATCCTCTCAACATATGTTTGCTACCCAGCAAAGTGTAGCAAAAAGAACATGGATTGAAAATCAAAAGACCTAGATTTTCAGATCATTGTTTCCTCTCTTTATGGTTTGCTATGTGGCATTGGATATGGAATTTTCTCTCCCTGGATTCAGCTTTTCAATTTCAAAACAAGGGGCTTAAAGTAAAAACAGTGGCCCTCCTTCCCTTCCCGTCCTTCCTTCCTTCTCTTCCTCTTTCCATCTTACTCTTCTCCCTTTCCTTCTCCTTTTTCTTCTTCTGTCTTTCTTCCTTTTTTTTTTTTTCTTTCAAGCAGTAGAAATCCCCTTCCTCCCATTAAATGAAGTCTCATCCACTTGGTCAACATCTTAAACATGAAGATAGAGTTGCTCTTTGCGATGCTTTCCTCATTGGTTTCCCTCTTGACTTCAGGAGTGTATCTGGTAGCTAACTGGCAACATAGGTCTCCTTAGGACCTAGGTTTTTTGAGGAAAAAAAAAAGAAAAAAAGGCACTGAATTTACAGGATGAGAAACCATACAGTACAGGGCAAAGTGCATGCGTTTTGGAATAAGACCTCAGTCCAAATCCCAACTCATGCCTGCTCTTACCAGGGCGTGACTATAGAAGAGTCATTTTGCATGAGTTACTCCTTGAACGCTCATCATCTGTAAAATGGGATCGACACTATCTACTGAATAAGATTATTATGAGGATTCAAGGGAAGAATGTATTAAAGGATGAGTTAAATTCTTAGCATATTATGGGGGCTCAATAAATATTAACCTGTTGTTATCACTGGGAAGCCCAATGTCCCACCCAACACCTATGGTCCTGGAATAATGATTAAGAGCACACCCTTTCATTCTCAGAAGGTTCTGGTTTGGGTAATAATCATATGATTATTTATTACCATCTCCTATAGTCACCTCTCCAGTTTTGATTCTGGAGCTCTCAAAACATGCATGAGTCTATTGGTTGGGTCTTAGAATCCCACAAGGGACTGTAGACAAGTTTTTAATGTTAAGACATAAGGATGTGGTTGGTGTCATGGCAGAGGTAGGTGAGCAGCTCACAGACATAGAAGAAACATTTATTTGATGCTTTGATACTTCACCAGGGGAGAGGTCCCCTCAACCCAGTAACTGGCAGGTTCCATGAGCATCCGCATTTGGAGTCAGAGTGGACAAGAGTTCTGAAGGAAGCCAGTTTTCCAGGATGTGTTTGGAGTCAGCAATCCATCATTCATCTCATGTCTCCTGCAATCCTGGTGTTTCCTTTCCTAGTTGAACACAGACATGCACTCCTCACTCATACTGTTGGGATTCAAGTGAAATAAAACACTTGAATTGTAAACTCAGAGCTGGGACTAAGTGAACACTGACCTTAAGAGTGTATAAAGAAAATGTGTGTGGAGGTGTGTATTGTGTGTGATTGTGTGTGTTTTGCGGTTATAAGCAAGTAAATCCGTTACGAGCCAACAAACACTTGTGGACTTTTTTAGTGTTAGTGATTCTCTTCCCAAACCATTGGCTTATTTGTACAATTGATTAGTCTGTTCATGGAAAGTGAACCACTTCAAAACTGTGTTCTAGGCTTCTACAGCAGCTTTGAGAACAAGAGATTAAACACAAGCATCACTTATCACTTGGGCAGGCTCAACAAACAGCATTTTGGAGTGTTAACAGCCCTTAATAAGGACTCTCACTGGTGTTAGTTAAACAAACAGGCATTAAGGTGAAGAAGGCACTCTGTGGCCCATCTCCACATTGACTGATTGTTATTGGGTTGGCCTTGGCCGACACTCCTGCACATTCCCGCCCCAGCACCTTCTGATGAGAGCGGGTAGTATTCGCCACCCAGGAAATAGAGGTCTTATTGTTTAACCGCCCCCCCCCGCCCCCAGTGAAACAGGTGGCTGTCAACAGACATTGTGCCACTTTCAAATGTTAGAGGTAATCTTGGAGATGGAATTTGGATGTTTAAATATTGGCATTTCTAGAATATTTTCATGACTTATAGCATCAGTGGGGCAGAAAGTTTAGAAAAATCAGTGACCCTTAGTGACTGTATCTGTGAACAGCTACTCATCTCCTTGGGAGGGAGGAGAAGGGCTTATGTTGGTGGAAGCGTTGGGCAATATAAAGGTTTTTGTACAAATGACTGTGCCATTTTAGAGTTGGAGCTACACTCAAAGCTGGGCTGCCTTTAGTTCCGTTTTAAATAACCTGGAATTTAAGCAGGGGTGATGTAAACCGTCTGTACTCCATTTTTCCCACAATTGATAAAACCCCACCCATTCTCCCAGGTCCGTCTCAAATAGCACTCACCTCCTCTGGGCAGTTTTTTTCCTCACTCCTCTCTCCTCTGATCCCATCAGGGGAAATTATCTTTTCTTCTCTGAATTCCCACAATACAAACCTCAGCTGCACACAAGTCATTAGAACTGCTTGCAAACAATGCAGGTCCTCTACTCCAAAGACTGGAAATCCTGGTTACGTATTTGAATCCCTTGGGGGCCTTTAAAAAATGCTCTCCAGGGGCTTCCCTGGTGTCGCAGTGGTTGAGAGTCCACCTGCCAATGCAGGAGACACGGGTTCGTGCCCCGGTCCAGGAAGATCCCACATGCCGCGGAGTGGCTGGGCCCGTGAGTCATGGCCGCTGAGCCTGCGCGTCCAGAGACTGTGCTCCGCAACGGGAGAGGCCACAACAGTGAGAGGCCCGCATACTGCAAAAAAAAAAAAAAAAAAAATGCTCTCCAGGGACTTCCCTGGTGGTGCAGTGGTTAAGAATCCGCCCGCCAATGCAGGGGACACGGGTTCGAGCCCTGGTCCGGGAAGATCCCACATGCCGTGGAGCAACTAAGCCCATGTGCCTCAACTACTGAGCCTGCGCTCTAGAGCCCACAAGCCACAACTACTGAGCCCGTGTGCCACAACTACTGAAGCCTGTGTGCCTAGAGCCCGTGCTCCGCAACAAGAGAAGCCACCACAGTGACAAGTCCGCGCACCGCAACGAAGAGTAACACCTGCTCGCTGCAACTGGAGAAAGCCAGCGCGCAGCAATGAAGACCCAACGCAGCCAAAAATAAATAACTAAACTAAAAAAAAAAAAAAAAAGCTCTCCAAGTGATTCCTATATGCAGGCAGAGTTGAGAACCACTGCTTTTCTCCAAAGAGATTCTGATTCCATTTATTTGGAGTAGGGTCCAGGAATTTTAATTCTTAACCAGCATCTTGGGGCTGGTTCCCAGTTCACATTTGTGAAATACTGCCATGGCCCTTGGGCTCTAAATGGGGCCTGATAACTAAGAGCTTAACATTTGCTTTATAAGGAGTGTACATCCTGGAAACTGGAGGATAGTTTAACCTTCTAAGCATCACAGTGCTGTTTACATATGCAAGAGTGGAGGTAAACGCTGAGACAGAGGTGAATTGTTCTATTCCTGAAAAAGAGAAGGCTGAATATGTGGGGTTGGGGAGGAGAATTGTTACTGGGATGGAGGAAACTGGGGTCAATAAAGCTGGGGAAAGGGGAAAGCAGGAAACCCATGACGGGGGGCCATGACCATGTCCCAGAACCAACGTTGAGGAGTGGAAATATTTCAGGAGAATGTTGTAAATTGTTTGCTCCAAGATGTGCGAAGCAATCTCCCTCCTCCACCTCTCGTTAGAAATCTTGAGTAAAGAGGCGCTGGGAGCCTTTTCCACATTGGCAAAAGTGGAAACAGCGAGACCCTGGAAGAAACAGTACAAGGATGAAGCACAGCTCACATCTGGCTGACGTGTGTGGGCCTCGTAGCCTAACTCAGCCTGTTACACAAAACAGGTGTTCAACAAGTATTTGCGAAACAAATGAAATAACTACTGGGGAAAAGCTGAGAAGGAAGACCATGGTTCCTACCACCACAAAAGACTGACAAGGGTAGAAACAGAAATGAAGTGACCTTTGCCTTAGTGGTTCGCAAAGGCAAATCCTGACCTCCTTAACTTCAAGCGAACACAGTACATGCGTGTCTACTGAGAAAGAGCAAAGCAAGTTTAAAGCTTCTAGAGCCAAAGAACCATCCACGTGACGTTCGTTGGCTTTGGGCGTCTGGCTATTGTTAGTGTTTTGGAAAGTTTGGGGAAAAAAAAAAAATTAAAGGAGGCAACTGAAAATACACAGAGAAAACTTCCTCATGTACCACATATCCTGACGTGCATGGCATTGACCTAAAATCAAGTAGAGCAGGGGACGTCCATACGACCCAGCTGATTGAGTGCAATTTTGCCCTGAGTCCCATCTATTCTAAGCCAAAGTGACAGACATGGCCTGCGGCTTCTACTTACAGTTCAGATTCACACAGCTGAGCAGCAACTCTTCTTTCTTCTGCAAGTTATTTCACTTTGCTTGGAAGCTGTGTTTATCTCTAAACCAACAGAGTTCACCTTGATGACTTTAGATACAACTGTCCTAAGACTAGCACTGACACAGAGGGAGACCTGAGGAAAAGCCAGGAGCGAGTATTTTCCTTCTCTAGGGCTATTGGGGTGGGGTAGGCATCCTTTGTTTCTGTCTGTCCAGCACCCTTACTGCCTTTGGACTACTCTCTTCTTCATTCTGTGTCATCCCAGCAGAGCTACCAATCTCCACATATACCAGAATCCCCTTCCTGACCACAGGGTAGGTCATGTGACTCCAGATTAGCCAATCTCAATGCTCTGGGCCTCCAGCCACAGCGATTGATTGGTCTTGCTTGGAATAGACAACTACGCCTGGACCAAAGTCTTGCCTGGGTTGATAAATGGGCATTGGAAGTTAATAAGCTGGAAAACATGTGAATCTGGAGCTGCAGGTGACCAGAGCCACTCCCATAGGCTAGAGCCAATACCTAGAAGGACCCTGAGCTAAGGGGTAAAGAGAGGCTGGGCCCTGGCATCACTGTTGGAACCCCTGAATCCAGCTGTACCTGAAAGTAGGTCATCTTTGGACTTGCCAGTCTCGTGAAATTTCATTTGTTTATTTGTTTATGCTTAGGCTAGTTTTAAGTTGGGCTTCTGTAACTTGCAATGGAAAACGTTGTAACGAACATAAATGAATATGTTTATTCATATAAATTATTATTCATAATAAATGTTTATATTCAAGTAAACTTCATGAAACAAAATGGAATCATCTCTTTAGTTATTGGTTGAACACCTATTCAGAGCCAAGACCTGTACCAAGGCAGAAGGCGTATATCTCATTTGATGTCCCACTGAGCAAATGAAGACATCTGCGGCTTGGAGAGCTTGCTTGATGTTGACAAAAATCACTGAGCTCGGGCTTCCCTGGTGGCGCCGTGGTTGAGAGTCCGCCTGCCGATGCAGGGGACGCGGGTTCGTGCCCCGGTCCAGGAAGATCCCACGTTCCGCGGAGTGGCTGGGCCCGTGAGCCATGGCCGCTGAGCCTGCACGTCTGGAGCCTGTGCTCCGCAACGGGAGACGCCACAACAGTGAGGGGCCCGCGTACTGCAAAAAAAAAAAAAAAAAAGTCACTGTGCTCATCAGTGGAGAAGTGGGGATCCTAATCTACACTCGGTTTACCTTCACTTCCCTCTGTGCTCCCAAAGGGAGCCCATAGGGCAGCCTAATTATTTGGGATTAGTAACTCTTCTATGCTTATTTAGTTAACAGAATGCCAGCACTTCCCTGTGACGCTAAGCCCTCAGTGCAGTTCCTTTTGTCCTACACGAGACTCTGAGCTTCCCAAACAGGCTCTTGAGGGAGACAGCCCAACCTGGAAAGCCAGTGGCCACCCTACTGGTCAGGTGGGCTGCCCATGCCACCCGCCAGGTCATCAGAAGAGGGTTGCTCTGCAGTTAGCTCTTGCTGGCTGAGAGCTGGAGCGGGGGACGGTGAGTTTCAGCCACTTTCTTGGTCCGCAGCTCGTCCAGCCTTCACTGAAGTGGGGCACCGGAGGAGTGGGACGGCTCTGATACGTTAGAAACAGGAAGTGAGCATATCCACGTTCATCCCCGGCTAACACTGCCCATCCTGCCTCTCCTACTTCCCCTTGGAAGCAGCAGGGGAATCGTAGCTGAAGGAATACATTCCAAAGGCCCATTAATGAGGTTTGCTTTTGTTTGAATGTCAAATCCCATTCCCAGTTTTGTTTTGTTTCGTTTAGTATTTTTGCGGTACGCGGGGACTAAATGGCTTGTAAGAGGAGGTCAAGAAACGGTGGCTATGGACTATTATTTACAGTTATTAACTTGAAGAGATGACAGAGTCTTCTCCACGTAGAAGGAACGGGGGAGAAGTATTCCTGGTACATCTATGTGCTAGACGCAGCAGAGCTCTCCTAAGGCCGCAGAATCACTACCCCAGCTTAATAAACAATCGTGCGAATTCCTATGATCCTAATGTTTACTGTGAGTTAATTGTGGGTGCTGTGATGATACAAGAAATATCTTGGAAAGCATGTGTGGAGGTCTCAGGCTTCAGGAACTGCTGTTTCACCTCCAGCTGAAGCCCCAGGGCCCTGAGTCATGTGCAACAAAGGAGAGGGAGATGAAAGTTCTCAAAAACTTTCTAAAGTTGCAGCCTTTGGGGAATGTAAATTGATACAGCCACTGTGGAAAACAGTATGGAAGTTCCTTAAAAAACTACAAATAGAACTACCATATGACCCAGCAATCCCACTACTGGGCATATACCCTGAGAAAACCATAATTCAAAAAGAGTCATGTACCACAATGTTCATTGCAGCTCTATTCACAATAGCCAGGACATGGAAGCAACCTAAGTGTCCATCAACAGATGGATGGATAAAGAAGATGTGGCACTTATATACAATGGAATATTACTCAGCCATGAAAAGAAATGAAATTGAGTTATTTGTAGTGAGGTGGATGGACCTAGAGACTGTCATACAGAGTGAAGTAAGTCAGAAAGAGAAAAACAAATACTGTATGCTAACACATATATATGGAATGTAAAAAAAAAAAAAGGTTCTGAAGAACCTAGGGGCAGGACAGGAATAAAGAGGCAGACTTGAGGACATGGGAAGGGGGAAGGGTAAGCTGGGATGAAGTGAGAGAGTGGCATGGACGTATATACACTACCAAATGTAAAATAGATAGCTAGTGGGAAGCAGCCTCATAGCACAAGGAGATCAGCTCAGTGCTTTGTGTCCACCTAGAGGGGTGGGATAGTGAGGGTGGGAGGGAGGGAGACGCAAGAGGGAGGGGATATGGGGATATATGTATATGTATAACTGATTCACTTTGTTATACAGCTGAAACTAACACAACATTGTAAAGCAATTATACTCCAATAAAGCTGTTAAAAAAAAAAAAAGTTGCAGCCTTTTTGGCTACATCTCACATTCTGTCAAGGCCCGGGGCATACCCTACACATCCACTTCTGGAGTGGATGGGTCACCCGGGTTCTAGACAATCACAGAGGCACTCGAGCTCAGGGAACAGCCTCTCCAGGACTGCCCCACCCTTCCTTATGTGGACTAGGAAGGCAGGGGTCCTGGGAGGAGAGGTCCCCTCTGAAAAGGTTTCTGCCAAGGTGGAAGCATCAAGGACAGTGATGTCCAATCCCTAATGTGTGCTATGGTTAAAATGCAGATTCCCATTCAGTAGGTTGGGGGTGGGCCCTGAGGGTCTACATGTCTAGCACACTCTCAGGCGATGCTGATGCTTCCAGCCCAGGAATCACATTTTGAACAGCAAAGCTCTAGGACATAGGAAGTTCCTAGTAAATGTTTGCTAATGAATTAGTTGTAGATAAATTGATGAATGAACATACAAATGAATAAAACGGGGGGACTATGCTTTTAGACTCTCATACTTGATATTCATCCCCCCGTGTGTTCCTTCGGATTCCTCCTTCTCTTTTATCTCTCTCCCCCTCTTCAATGACAGGGCAGTAGAAAGATCAAAGTCACTATCTCCGATATACTCTCTGAGCCTCAATGTCCAAATCTATAAATGGGAATAATACTGTCTGTCTTACAGTTGCTGCAAGGACTAAATGGCTCGTAAGAGGAGATCAAGAAATGGTGGCTATGGGGCTTCCCTGGTGGCGCAGTGGTTGAGAGTCCGCCTGCCGATGCAGGGGACGCGGGTTCGTACCCTGGTCCTGGAAGATCCCACATGCCGCGGAGCGGCTGGGCCCGCGAGCCATGGCCGCTGAGTCTGTGCGTCCGGAGCCTGTGCTCCGCAACAGGAGAGGCCGCAACAGTGAGAGGCCCGCGTACCGCAAAAAAAAAAAAAAAAAAGAAATGGTAGCTATTGACCATTACTCACATTAATTAACTTGAAGAGATAACAGATTCCTCTCCCCCGTGTAGAAGGAACAGGGGAGGAAATATGACTTGTACATTTATGTGCTAGCATCGTCCTAGAGCGTTTGAGGCCCATAGTGTTATGCGAATTTCACAGGTGGTGAAACTGAGCCCAAGGAAGAATAAGCAACTTTCACCCGAAGCCACAAAGCTGACTAAGGACACGGACCAGGTGTATCTGATTCCAAAGCCACTGTCTTTCCCCACCATCCTGCCCCAACCCTGGGCCCTGATTATGGGCAACATACCCCATCCAAACACAGTCCTCCGTAGTCAAAGGCTCTGGATAAGCTGTCAGGGCTCCAGCTCCAGCCCACGTCCAGGCTCACTCCCTGGCCGTGAAGCAGACGGCCTGTTTCCAGGACACAGGTCTGGGGTGGCGGCGTCCTCAGTGCCTGTGTGTCTGCTTTTGCCTCCTCTCATTCAGACCTTTCGTGAGTCAGTTATGGTCAAATCCACAGGCGGTTCGTGCTGAGCTCCCTCCCGCTTATGGGGAAGGTGTCTGAAGCCCTGAAGGTCACTGGGTGAAAGTGCCGAAGCAGACAGACGAGTGGGAGGGAGGGAGGGAGGGAGGGAGCTGTTTGTTGAGTAGAGAGGTCAAGAGTATCCTCTCCAAGTCCCAAACAGTCCTGAATCGCCACCCCCGCTTTCCAACGACAGGTTCCAAACGGGGCAGGCCCTACCGGACGGAGCCCTAGAAGAGACTGAGAGGGAAGAAATGTGAATCTGACACTGTTTTCACCACTCGAAACCCGACTTCCTGGCCCCTAGGCTAATCATGCCTCAGTGTTCCCCCTCTTAAGGCAGAGACGGCTACATGCTCCCCAGAGATTCCCGCCCCCGCTTCCATAGAGTGGAATTACCACTGGGACATGGCTGCCCTGTCATTGATCCCATTTCCCAGCACTCCTTGCTCCTGGGGGTTGGGGGGGGTGTCAGGTGACCACTTCTCACCAATGAGCAGGAGTGATGTGTCTCCCTCCTGGACCACTGCATGCCTTCTCCACCCTCTCTTATCTCATCCTAGACAGAAAGAAGCCACAGGAAGAAGGAGCTTGGGTCCCTGACTCACCATGTGGAAGATTTCCGAGACCAGGAGCACCCGCGTAGATAGGATGGTGAGTGAGAAACAAGCTGTATTATCTTGAAGCCACTGAAACGTTCAGATTTGCTTGTTACAGCAACTAACATTACTCTTTTTTTAAAAACATAATTTTATTTTCTTACGGAATCTTTTTTTTTTTTTTTTTTTTTTTTTGCGGTACACAGGCCTCTCACTGTTGCGGCCTCCAATGGAGGTGGGTCCATTCCCACCTCCATGTCAATCAAGTCATATAGTAACTCTGTATCTCAGTCACCTGCTCTGCAATAGGCAGGATGGATGGATGGATGGATGGATGGATGGATGGAGCTTCTATGCCTGTCTGAATAAGGGACAGGATGTTTCAAGATGGCGGAATCCAGCAGAAGGGCAGTTTCAACATGCTCTTGGAAAATGCCAGTGCCGCTGGTTTCATAGACAACAGCTCAAGTATCGGGATGGTACACCAATTCCAGCCTGGCCGTAAAATGTCCTATGCAGACATCCTTCTGCTGGATTCCACCAACATATCTGTAGAGAGATGGAAGCCACGTGAAAAGGCACATTAAAGAAAACTCTCAGCTAATGATGTAGAAAGAACATTTAAACAGAAAAGAGCTCCCCAATGCTCCCACCAGCAGTCATTCAACCAGTGCAAAGGCAGTAAGCACCCCCAGTAACAAGCAGGAACGATCCAGTGTTCATTTTCTGTGAAGTTTTGACCTGTTAGATGCAACTGTTCTCACTGTTTCCACTGGTCATTGTTTCTCATTGGTTCTCATTGTTCTTATTAGTTGAAATTTATTTTAATTATTCTGTGACTCTATTTTTTCCAGAACACAAAGATTTGAGGTCCACATACTTTCATCTTTTCTTTATGATTGGTTAATTAACCAGCACTGAGTGGGGCATGAGGAGTGGAGGAAACGTTTAAAAATCCTTTTTCATGTAAATATGTAGACCACTTAACAAGAAAACTCAGAGGTCATTTGTAATATTTGTACTTGATGGTGTTTTACTTGGGAAATACTGGTAAGCCAGCTCTGATCTTAAGTTTTAAAGCACCTCATTAAAATTTAATAAAGAAAACAAAATTATTTCATAATACAAATTAGCTTCCATGTGCCAGACATGGAAAGAAATCAACCTTGAAACAAGCAAAATTTCTCCATCAACACTGAGCATATAACTTTTATAACAGATCATCTCTTGTCCAAATATATTTTTTTAATTCTTTTTGTGGATTCTTTTTTTTTCCCCAGGGAAGGTGACTTTTTTTAAATTAATTAATTTATTTATTTGGTCGTTCTGGGTGTCAGTTGTGGCAGGTGGGCTCCTTAGTTGCGGCTCACCAGCTCCTTAGTCGCAGCACAGGCGCTCCTTAGTTGCGGCATGTAAACTCTTAGTTGCAGCACGCATGTGGTATCTAGTTCCCTGACCAGGGATCAAACCTGGGCCCCCTGCATTGTGGGCACAGAGTCTTATCGCTGCGCCACCAGGGAAGTCCCTGTCCAAATATATTGGGGGTTTTTTTGTTTTGTTTTGTTTTGTTTTTTTCGGTACGCGGGCCTCTCACCGTTGTGGCCTCTCCCGCCGCGGAGCACAGGCTCCGGACGCGCAGGCTCAGCGGCCATGGCTCACAGGCCCAGCCGCTCCGCTGCATGTGGGATCTTCCTGGACCGGGGCACGAACCCGCATCCCCTGCATCGGCAGGCGGACTCTCAACCACTGCGCCACCAGGGAAGCCCTGTATTTTTATTTTTAAGCCACAGGGAAATAAATGATTTAGGAACTCAATAGGAAAAGAAAATAAATCCTTAAAAAGTATGTATCATGGAAAGCATTTCTAGTGCTGAGTATAAATTAGCATTTCATGTTCACTCGTGATTTAACATTAGGAATCAATATGGTGTTACATAATTCACACGTGAGCTGCAAACGTGAATGGGTCATGTACATATGTATGCCATCAGTTATGGGAAAATGTCTGCATTGTTAAAGGGCCATATGTCTTTTCTTTTCCTTTTGCTTTCATTCGAGGCTAGACTGCCTCTTTTGACAAACCATCCCTCTCATGGCTTCAACAGTTGAGTTGATGACTTCCAAGTCTTCGTCTTGAATCCACCTTGCTCTTGAACTTCATACTTATCTGACCAATTCAGTGTTGGACACCTGTTTCCAGGTGACTTAGGCCAAATGAAACCTCCTCGGTTGCCTATCTTGTCAATTTAACAATTAGGTAATTGACAGTGGACTTAGGTAAATACCTTAGTAAACACTTAAATTAACCCTTCCTTGATGAGTATCTGCAAAAGAGGAGGTGGGCAAAGAATTATCCTATCTCCACGGTCTTTTCTACTTCTCTGATTCTAGCGAGCATCCTAAAGTGAAATGTTAGTCCGGTATAATAAAATGATAAAATAAAAGCCAAAGGTAAGTAAAATTTCTAAGTCAGGTTAGGAAGGGAAAGGAAAATATGGGAAAAATACCTCAGTGAATCCCCACAATACCTCTTGAAGGGGGTGTTACTATCCCAGTTTACAGTTAAGGAAACTGAGACTCATTGAGATTAGAAAATTCTAGCACAGGGATTTGTAGTCATGTCTGTTTGGCTCCAAAGCCAACATTGTCCCCACTGCCCCCCAATAACACATACAAATGTTCTCTCTGCATCTAAGATCCTGAGGTTGCACTCAATTCTGAGAATACTTGAGGTTATGTTAATGCTGACCTCACAACGACCCTCAGCTTTCATCATCCCCCACTAAGAGTCTCTCCCAGTTACCGGGGGTCTCACCTGTGTTGAGCACATAATGTGCGCCAGGCCCTGGGCCTTAATATCAATTCACCTTCACAATACTATTAAGTAGGTATTATTACCCACCTTTTCCAGAGGGGGAAACGGACCCAGATGAAGTCACTCCTCAAATCAGAGAGCTGGATGAGATGGAGCTCAGCTGTGAACCTAGAGCTGTCGGACCACAAAGTGATTGCTATTTCTGATTGTAGGACTGCCATTTTAGAATGGTGACCCTATTCACAGAAAAAAAAATCTAAACTAACAGTTCAGTGGCTTCTTGCTGATGACCAGTGAGCTCTGTCTCAGGCTGCTTTTCCTCTCCTGGCCATAATCTCACATCTGTAAAAGAGAAACCTGTCTCAATATCCCTTGATGTGGGGTGATCAAACCATCAAATCCATTAGCAAGTAATCAAATCAACAGAGTCACACACAGATTTTAAAAAAAGAAAAGAGGGCTTCCCTGGTGGCACAGTGGTTGAGAGTCTGCCTGCCGATGCAGGGGACACAGGTTCGTGCCCCGGTCCGGGAAGATCCCATGTGCCGCGGAGCGGCTGGGCCCGTGAGACCTGGCCGCTGAGCCTGCGCGTCCGGAGCCTGTGCTCCACAGCGGGAGAGGCCACGGCAGTGAGAGGCCCACATACCGCAAAAAAAAAAAAAAAAAAGAAAAGAAAAGAAAGAGTAAAGATGAGTATCACTTCATGACAAACACACACCCATGTGCACAGACACAAGCATATGTAGGTGTGTGTGTGCATGTGTGTATGTGCACTAGGTCATGACATAAGGTCAATTTGCCTCTGGGATGCTGTCAAGAGGTTGAAAGTTACTGCTTTAAGGCACCTTTCAGACTAGGGACTTCAGGCTGAGTTAGTTCTGACAGTTTTCTAATGCAGACCCACTAGTTTCCTGGATACTCTGTAAACCAATAGACAAAGGAGAACCTTAGAATCAGACGGACATAGAGTTGAATCTGAATTCTTCTACTTTTCACCTTGTGCCCTTGGACAAGTCATTTCACCTCTTTGGGCTGCAGTTTCATCATCCTTAGGATCAAGTAATAATGCCCATCTTATAAGATAACAACGAGACTTAAATGAGAGAATGCAAATACTTAGCAGAGTTCATAGCACCTAGCAACGCTCAAAAAATGTTAATTATAATCATTGTTATTAATCTGAATGTTATTATGACCATTATTTTCAAATTGCCTTGAAATTATGGGTTTACATGTCTCTTCCCAGATTAGATTTACACAGAAATCCAAGGTATTCTTTGTCATTGCATTTCCAAAACACGTTGCATTCAATGCAAATTGATTATTTGGACAGCATCTCTCAAGTTAGAACTCGGACTGGAAGATATAAAGACTACTCCACACACACTCCCACAAATTTATGAAACGACTTTAATTCAGTTAAGAGCTCTTTGAAAAGAGAACGCACTGTCTTGAAAAGTAAAAGATTAAGCATGGTAAGGCATTTTATCATTATGGGGTGAGATCACGCACATCATTTGATTTCGATCTCACAGCCTCACTCACTGCAGGGCAAACGTTATTTTCCTGCCCCATTCCGCAGATACGGATCCTAAAGTTCAAAGAGGCAGAATGACTTGCCCACACCAGAATTACTGACTTCGAGCTAAATGTTCTTTCTCTTGTATCAGTGATTTTTTCAGTTGAGTTATCATTGACATACAATATTATATTAGTTTCAGGTGTACAACATAGTGACTTGATATTTTTGTACATCATGAAATGATCACAGCGATAAGACCAGTTACCATCCATCACCATACAAAGTTGTTACAATATTATTGACTCTATTCCCTGTATGTACGTTATATGCCCATGACTTCTTTATCTTATAGCTGGAAGTTTGTACCTCTTAATTCCCTTTACCTATTTTATTCATCTCCCCACCCCCTTCCCCTCTAGCAACCACCAGTTTGTTCTCTGTATCTATGAGTCTGTTTCTCTTTTGTTTAGTTTGTTCGTTTGTTTTGTTCTTCAGATTTCACATGTAAGTGAAATCATACGGTATTTGTTTTTTTCTGTCTAACTTATTTCACTTAGCATAACACCCTCCAGGTATATCCATGTTGCCGCAAATGACAAGATTTCATTCTTTTTTGTGGTTGAGTAATATTCCATTGTATCTCTATATCGCATCTTCTTAAATATTAGGATGTGTGCAAGAATAACCAGGGACCCGGTCAAAAACATATTACCAGCCCCACTCCCAGAGATTCTTAATCCCTTCATTGTGGACAAGAAGGGTTTGCTCTTTAACAAGCACCTGAAGATGATTCTAATCCCGGGGTTCAGAAAGAGGCTACTCCTTGCGCCCACTGGGTCTCTTAAAGATACCCACTCACAAGCAAGGGCCTTATTTCTGTAGCCTGGCGAACCCATTAGTACATTTGCCAAAGGCTGTTCTTAGTTGGATGGGCATGTAGGGAACTGGAATCAGGAAAACTCTGCTTGTATTTTGCTGATGGTACTCATTCTTGACCAAGCCTTAGGCCTTAGTGCTGACAGTGGTGAGAGGGGCATCTTTGGGTCGCCTCCCTTTTCTAATGCACTCTGCATGGCCCAGGAGTGGGACCAGCCTATATCTACACTACACCATGACGGGGATGGTGTAAGTGCCAGAGTTCTGAAGGGCTTTGGGATAGTGAAGGTCCAGCCTCTGAGAAGCCATCCTCAACTCCTTTAGCCAGAGGCGGTACCTCCAACCATGGCTCCCATATCCTTGGTGTACAGAGTAATGTAATTGTCACTTTATAAGCCTGCCACCCAGAAAGAGAGGCGCAGGGGAGGGTGGGCAAGGAAATCACATTTTATTCATCTTTCTATCCCCAGTACCCAGTCTCAGGCACTCAGCATACTCATGGAGTATGTGAACCAACGAACAAATGAGAAAATACAGAACAAACAGAATCATGACTTATTACGATGTTTAACAAAAGTTTACTAGATGCTTTTGTCTTTTTCTAGTCATTAGGTTTGACCACCTCTAGAATTCAAAGGAGAAGATCTTTTTTTTTTTTTTTTTGACCATGATTAAAAACTTCCTTTATTTTTCTTGGAATACTTTAAAAACATAAAAAAGAATACTTCTCATGAAGCTATAAAAATGATGCACAATAAACTCTGTGGTTTGTGAGACCTGAAACACTGTTTTGAAAAGATAATTTTACTGGAAACAATATATTTGGAAACGAATTTGCCATCTCCATGGCCAAACGTTGGGCTGCTAATCCCCTAGAGAAATATGGGGTATGAGGCTTTGTGGTGCAACCCACAAGCAACATTTCACAGAAGGATTTTCCCAGGACAGGTCTTGCGCACACAGCATCTTGTGAGTGTTCTAATGGCGTTCTCTCAGTCACCCTCTGACAAAGAGGGTACCGTTCCCATTTCACAGCTGTAGTAACTGAGGTTCAGAAACCACATGGCTAGTAAGAAGTGGAGCTGCATTCAAACCCAGGTCCTTTTGAGTCTCAGTGTGTGGACTTCATGTAATACTCAGGCTAAAAGCACTTTCAATTAACTCTAATACAAATCAATGAAAAGCTAGGCAGAAAAAACATCTTCCCCTCTCAAAGAACCCCCCTTGATTCCTTCCTCAGTCTCCCCTGCCACATGCTATGAGCTGTATAAAACATGTGAAATTTCCTGATAGCTGTTGCACCATTACCATGAAGCCCCCAAGTCATGTGGACCTTCAGAAAAATCAGGTTGCAACAAATAGACAAAATGTAATTTAAAAATAAATGTTGGGCTTCCCTGGTGGCGCAGTGGTTGAGCGTCAGCCTGCCGATGCAGGGGACACAGGTTCGTGCCCCGGTCCGGGAAGATCCCACATGCCGTGGAGCGGCTGGGCCCGTGAGCCATGGCCGCTGGGCCTGCGCGTCCGGAGCCTGTGCTCCGCAATGGGAGAGGCCACAGCAGTGAGAGGCCCGCGTACCGCAAAATAAATAAATAAATAAATAAATGTTCATCAGATAAAGTTGGGAATGAATGGAAAATAAAATACAGTGCCCATAATATACCATCCAGACACTGTAAAGTATGTGATTAACATTTACTTGGAGAAATATACTACATCTTTTTGTTTTTCCATTTAGCATTTTTTGAGGTATAGTTGATGTATGATATTAAATAAGTTTCAGGTGTACAACATAGTGATTCACAACTTTTAAAGGTTATATTCCTTTTATAATTATTATAAAATATTGGCTCTATTCCCTGTGCTGTACAATATATCCTTGTAACTTATTTATTTTATACATAGTAGTTTGTACCTCTTAATCCCCTACCTGTCTTGCCCCTCCCCCTTTTCCCTTTAACATGTATGCAGACACATTCTCCCATGCATTGAAGTAGTCTTCATGGGTTTTACTGGGTGCATAATATTCCATTAAGGAAATGCCTGTTAGTTAATCATTCTTTTTTTATTACATGTTTAGGTCATACCTAGTTGTTCATTACTCTATGCAATTCTGTAATGAACAGCTTTGTAATCAAAGCTTTTTGGAAAACCTTATGATTATGACATTAGGTACATCCTCAGAAATGGAATTATAAGTCTATTAGATATGAACATCCCACCCGTTGCCCAGCGTTTTCTGAAATCTTGTGCTGTTCTGTACCTTATCACTAGTGCAGTCCCTTTCGCTGGACCAGGGCAGCCTTCCTTGGAGCCCCGCACTCAGAAGGTCTCGCTGTTGGGTTTAATGCTCAGTTAGCACCATCTTGAAATCAGTAATAATTTTATCTTTGAACATGTGTGTGTGAGTAAAGCCTGACAGACCACGGGAAGAGTCAGGTGAGCAGAAGAGATACGGGTAACATGCGTGTCCACCATTCACGTATAGTGTCAGCCATGCCTCATGAGTAGAAAGTTCCGGTGAATCCACAGTGTGTGGGAGTTCGGTGAGGCTCAGAGCAAGTGCAAGGTAAGTGTGTGCTTCTATGACTGAATAAGCTGGGGTGGGGGTGGGGGGTGCGGACCGGGGCTCTGACCGTGCTAAGAGGCCAAGCTTTTTATTAGAACCAGAATTTGCTTCACACAAGCACCCAGCCCTGTCAGGTTCTAGCCAGCAACTTAGTTCAGTTTCTTTTTAGTCCATCCTTACTGCCAAAGGTAGAGAATGTTGATAGAATGTGCGCATACCAAGAAGTGGATTAGAAACAGCTGAGTTAGTTTTGTGCAGCGTTTTCACTGTTCTGGTAAGAGTGAAAGGTATCTGCATGAACAAAGGACAGAAGATGAATTTCAAATGTAACACAAATACAGAATGCATAATTCTGGTGATTCCACATACGAGTCTCCTCCTCTTTCTAATGAACCCAGTCACTTCCAGGGAGTCCGAGCAGGATTGTACTAAGAGCCACCTTCCTTCTTCTCCTCCCCCTGACCCTCTTATAACTACAGGCCATCGATGGCTTTTCCCACAACCTAATCCGTGACCGAGTGACCAGCCGCCCAGGCCAGCTTCTCCAGATAGCGATGGGTTAATAGCAATGTTGGTTTGGGGACTCGTGTTTGGTAAAAGGCAACTGGGCTACTGTTTCTTTATTACCATGTTCCCTCTAACGCTTAGGTTCTTTATTTACTTGCTTGCTGGTAAATTTTTATAGCCTCGCTCTGCCGAATATTACTTTCCTTTAGGTTAAGGCCTCATTTCTGAAATACAACTCTTGAACTTTGAACAGCTGTAAATTCACTCTCGCTCTTATGAGTTGACTCTTCTTTGCAAAATTACCAAGTTTTCCTTCTAAGGACGTTATTATAGCAAAGTCATGTTATATGTTTTATAGCCAGTGTGCAAAATCCCCTCAGCTGATAAACCCATAGCCCAGAGAAGAATACACCTACCTCTAGGGCCTTGGTTCTCAAATGAGGCCCGTTAGGAGGAGCCGAGTAGCCTCACGAAGCAGGGATGCCTGGGTCTCCCCCTCCACGATTCTGATTCAGTCGGTCTGGGGCACATCCTGGGCTCTGAGAGTTTTAAAGACTTTCCAGATGATTCTCTATGCAGCCCCAGTTGGGGAACTGCTTAGGGCCACTGCTCTAAGATCTCATTTGTTTAAATTCTGAGGAGGAAATCCATCCAGCTGGCTTAGTCAGACCATCAGCCTTCTTACCAGTAGGATTCAGCAAATCATTATGCAGCCCCTGCTGTCTGACAGGCCTGATCTAGGCCCTTTAGCAATGATGAATAAAATAAGCTCCCAGCCCGGAGTAGCTTCCCAGATGGTGGGCAGGTGAGAAGGTCAGCAACTAGGATGAGAGCAACAGAGTGTCAGGAGAGCACCTAGAACAGAGATACAGCCAGGAGCCCATAGGACATGGTACACATAGGCAGCCTCTGGCAGGGGACTTACAGGGCACTATGCCAATGGTATATCAGGAGGAAAAGCAAAAAAGCCTGCACAGCAGTGAGCTCCATGGCAGGAACAATGCCTTGTTTGACTCTGTGTCCCAAAGGACCAACACAGGGCTGCCTCATAGTAGGCGGTCATCAACAAACATTTGAAGACTAAACGAATGGCCCGATTTGTAGCATCAGATGCTTAAAGGACCAAAATCAGAAAGGTTGGAAAGCTATGTCTGAGGCCAGATCATGCAATCCTGGAAAGTTCTTGAGCTGGGTAGCTCCATCATCTGAGCTGTTCAATGGAAAAGAAATCTGGCAATAGATAAGGTGATGCTTTGCTTGGAGACTAAACCTGGAGATGGTTTAGGAAGCAAGAGCCCAGGACAGGGGCTAATGGGGACCTGAACTAGGCCAGGAAAAGTGGAGATAAAGTGGAAAGTTGTGCTAAGAGATTGTCCACAGATGTGTTTAGGAAAGAAGCCTTATTTTGCGATATCTCACCCATATCCTCTCCTACCCGGACAGCCCAGAGAACTTCAAACGCTACCACTGTCACCTAATCTGACTCTTTAGGCAGAATGGACACAGACGCGAGCATCTGTGCCCAGTCAGCCCCCTCTGCATTCCCAGAGCCCACCTGTAGTAGTCATAGTACATGCCATTTGTTGACTACCTGCCATGTGCCAGGCTGTAGAATTAGACACATTTGGGATGTCTGCTCAACTCTGATGATGCGTCCACAGCCCCAGCTGAAAGGCTGAGTGATAAAAGAGAGGCCCTGAATTTGAATCCTACCCCTTATTAGTTACTTACACAGTTACTCAGCCTTGCAAGGCCTTTACCGTCTATAAGAAGAAATAATAATAGTTTCTGCCCCCTAGGGCTGTTGGCAGAGCTAACTGAAGGGACACTTGGGAAGCCTGTAACAACACCGTGCCCGAAGAAAGTGCTGTATTCCATGTCAGCACTTTCCCCTCATTTCACTCCTCGCAGAGAGCCGAGGGGCACACCTACTCCCCCAGCGGAAAGAGTGCTGAACACAGCCTCCTCCAGGCCTCAGCTCAAAGAGTCAGAGCTGGAAGAGGGCTGAAGAGGTTCTGCTATCCCAGGCTTTCCAGGCTGGAAGAGCCCTTCAAGGTCACGGAATCAAACCTCCCCTTTTATGGACTGGGGCACCAGGCCCAGAGAAGAGCAGCCATTAAGAACAGATCCAAGTGCCAACCTGGGAGGCTGTTTTGTTTCCCTCCTGCTTGAGGGGCAGAGGAGCCATAAACCTCCCTAGAAAACTCTCCTCCCAGGAGATTTTTTGCTACGACTAGGTCTGACCACCTCCTGTGGGTAGCCAAACCCGCATCAAACCTTCTTCCCCATACAAATTAATCACCTCCACAAGACAGGAAATGTTCGATTCATTTTTTACTAGAAATGAACCACTTTAACAGCTACTCAGTCATTGAATGTCACCACATACTAAATAGAGAGAGAAGGAGGAGGGGATCAGGATTAGCAATGACGCTTTCCCAAGCAGATTAGGTTAACCAAAAAGTCCCTATCTTTATCCAAATTGCCAATGATGGTTCGTTTTGTGTGTTAACTTGCCTGGGCCATGGGGTGCCCAGACATTTGGTTAAACATTATTCTGGGTGTGTCTGCAAGGGTGTTTCTGGATGAAAGTAACATTTGAATTGGTGGACTGAGTAAAGCAGATTGCCCTCCCTGATGTCGATGGGCCTCATCTAAACTTTGAAGGCCTGAAAAGAACAGAAGGCTGAGTACGGGAGAATTCATGCTCTCTGCCTGTCTTCAGGCTGGAATATCAGTCTCCTCCTGCCTTTGGAATCAGAGCCAAGCTAGAATTTGCACCATGGGCTCTTCTGGTTCCCAGGCCTTTGGATTCAGACTGAAACTTATGCCAACAGCTCTGGGTCTCCAGCTTATGCCCTACAGCTCTTGGGACTTCTTAGCTTCCATAACTGCATCAGACAGTTCTTAGATATATATATATATATATATATATATATATATATATATATATATATATATACACATATATATATATTCTATTGGTTCTGCTTCCCTGGGGAACCCAGATCACTACATTATCATGAAGGGCTTTGCATGCACATTCACATTTAATTCTCATGACAGTCCTCAGCAGAGGGAAAGGTAGTGACAGTAGAGGTCTTAGTCTGCTTGGGCTGCCATAACAAGATGCTACAGACAAGGTGATTTAAACAACAGAAAGTTATTCTTCACAATTCTGGACAATGGGAAATTCAAGGTCAACCTGCAGGCTGATAGTTCATTTCTCGAGCTCTCTTCCTGGCTTCCTGGCTTCTTGCTGTGTCCCCACACAGCAGAGAAAGAGCGAGTGATCCAGCTCTCAGGTGTCTTTTCTTATAAGGGCACTAATCCCATCATGAGGGCCCCATCCTCACTACCTTGTCTAACTCTAACACCTCCCAAAAGCCCCATCTCCAAATACCATCACATTGAGGGTCAGGGCTTCAATATATGAATTTTGGAGGAGACGAACATTCAGTTGAGAACAATATGTCTCCCATTTCACGAATGAGAACACAGAGGCCTTCGAAAAGTGAGGTAACTTGCCAAAAGTCACCAAGCTTATAAAAGTACAAGAGTCAGAACTTAAAATTTTTATGGACTTTTATGGAGGCAAGTGAAGCAACTAAGCCCGTGAGCCACAACTACTGAGCCTACGTGCTGCAACTACTGAAGCCCATGCACCTAGATCCCGTGCTCCACAACAAGAGAAGCCACCACAATAAGAAGCCCATGCACCGCAACAAAGAGTAGTCCCTGCTCGCTGCAACTAGAGAAAGCCCGCACACAGCAATGAAGACCCAACGCAGCCAGAAATAAACAAAATTAAATCTTTAAAAAAAAGAACTTGGGGCAACATTTCTCCCGCAAATGCCATTCTTTCTACTACCACCATTGGTTTTATGTCAGCTATTCTAACACACAGCAAGGACCTCACGTTTAGAAATAGCCAGTAAAGATAGGGAAAGTAAGTTGCTCTATCTCGTTGGTTATCCGGGACTACTAATTAAAATGACAGCAAGACTTCATCTTTCACTCATCAGATGAAAATTGACAGAAGTTTAAAAATTAATAATACCTAGTGTCAGCGAGGGAGGGGGAAAGGCATGCTCTTAAACACTGCTTGCAGGAACGCACATCGGTGGACTGTTCTGAGGGCAGTTTAGCAGTATCCATAAAAATTTTAAACATGCATTCTCTTTGATCAAGCAGTTTGAGTTCTTGATACCTACCCCAGGGAAGTACTTTCACATGGGTACAAAGAGGTATACACTGCATTTGCTGGGAACAATGAAACACTGGTAGCACCATGTTACCCATTGGAAGGGAATGGTTAAAAGACCTGGGGTGCCTCCAAACTCTGGCATCTGTGAAACCAGCCAAAAGAATGTGGTTGATTTGTATACACTGACATAGATTGTTTTATTCAGTTTTAAAAAAAAAAAGTAAACTGTGGGATATGTATAGCATAATTCTATTTATGAGACAAAAAAAAACATACCATAATGTCCACATTAAATGTCTACAAGTAGGTAATTCATTTAAAAAATCAAGGACACATATACATGAGGGAAAAGGGGAGCAAAAACTGTCTTTTGTTCTGAAAAATGTATGGATTGAAATTGCACAGACTACATTCACGTTATTGTTTGTATAATTGTAATAAAGAAATACATAAATAAAAGCATGGAAAAGAAGGTGCTTTCCTTCACAGTGTTTCCTTTTTCCTTCTTCTAAGAATGATCTCGTGGGGCCAACAGGATAGGGTGATTGCCTCAACATTCTTTAAAAAAAAAAATTTATTTATTTGGCTGCTCGGGTCTTAGTTGCGGGATGCGGGATCTTTAGTTGCAGCATGTGGGATCTAGTTCCCCGACCAGGGATCGAACCCATGTCCCCTGCGTTGGGAACATGGAGTCTTAACCACTGGACCACCAGGGAAGTCCCGATTGCCTCAACATTCTAAATAAGAGATCAGAGAGACTGAGGGAAGAGGAACTTGTCTGAGTAACAAGGTGTGTTAGTGACAAAGCTGGGACCAGGATCTGGGTCTCTGGACTCCAGTTCCAGTGTTCCAGGGATTACACCCTCTGCTTCATTCACCTTCCAAAATCTTCACTCCCCCTTGCCCACGATCAAAGGAAGCCATCTACCCATTCTTTGAAGAGAAACTCCAACTCTTAAAGAGTTAAAAGGCTTCAATACTTTTCTTCTCTCTCTCCTGTTTTTAAAGCACCACTGGGATTGGAGGCAGCATCCTCCAAATCTCTACTTGAAATCGGCAGGTTCAGTGTTGTGAAGGACGCGTCTGATGTTCCGTCCGATTTCCATCCAAGTAAATCTCGTTTTGCTGATGTCTGTAAAGTCTGACTTTATAGCAGAGAGCTCTCCCAGAACTCTGTCTTTAATAAAAGGGGAAAGAAGTGGAACTACTAATTTAGTTTCTTTAAAAGGCATGTATTTTCATGCACATTAAGTCCATCTGTTGGTGAAATGTATGCCTTTGCACAGTGTATAATTTGATAAAACCCAAAAGAACTCAGAGCTCCCAGCTTGAAGCAGAAATAGAGAAAGTGGCTGGGAACCTGACTAAAGTGGAGAAATCCACCAAACACTATTTTTAGAACTAAAAACTGATTTAAAAAAATACCCATCATGGAGACGGATTTGTGTTCTCCGTGTAAGTGTCTCTCAGCACATTTGAACTGCTTTAGGCACCGAGATCAAAGGGCCCACTGTCTCTGCAGCTCATTTACTGGGGATATCTTGTTCACGGCACCGTGCAATGTCTGAGCACCTCACTTCCTGCCTTCACACCGTCCAGTGGCTCCCCACTGGCTACACAGAGCTTACAAACTAGCAGCCACACGTTATTTTGCTAGTGCACAGTGTTCTAAAATTTGAAATGTTGACAACATTTAAACCTTGGCATTTCACATTAATAATCAGAAATTTCACAGAAAAAAATCAGAAGACCTGGCCATGTTGGGTCCAAATTCCTGCCAAGCGTTAATGGGTTGAGGCTGAGTAGCAGAGGCATAATCTTAGACAGAATTCACTTCTTGCCACAATCCCTACCTGTACCTGCCTGGCCCCTATGGACACTTGAAGTTGCAACACCTGGTCTTGAGGATTATTGTCTAAACTTCTTAGAAGGACATTCAAGTTCCTTCACTATTGGCTTCTGACCACCTCCTTCATCCTCTCCCAGTTCTTTACCCATTTATTTAGTCAATAAACCTGCTTTGAGAGCTGCCATGCACCAGGCTGTGTGCTAAGTGGGTACAGAGATGAATGAAAAGCACGCATCAGTCAGGGTCCCAGCACATGGCACACACAAACTAGAAGAGTTCAAGCAGGACTGGTTGACTAGTCAGGGGAACCACAAGGAGAGTGTAGCACCCTGAGCTCAGAAACTCTGGGACTGGTGGTACCTCTAGGCCTGAAGTGGGGACTTGCTTACTGGGAGAGAAGCTATGACCTATTGCTAGGAACACAGCCAGCCCAAGATAACCCTGCAGAGCAAGGGCTCAGGGGAAGGTCATCTTCTCTCACTCTCCTCTCTACCCCCAGTCTTCTGTGGGGACTCCTCCCTTGGCCAGAACAAGAAGCAAAGGGCAAGGAGGCCTGTTGATGCAGGTCAGCTTCCCTGGACAGAGAACAGGGCAGAGAACGGGCAGAGTGGCTCCAAGGTGCAAACAGAAGACACTGAGCCAGCCCCGTTCTGTCCTTCAAGGAACTCAGTCTAGTGAGAAGAAAGACAAGACCAACAAACAATGCCAGTGAAATGGGGGCAGAACTGTGTTAATGAGAATCATGGCAGGCTATAAGAGCTCAGAGGGGATAACTACCCAGGCAGAGGCAGTCAGGAAGCCTCCCCAAAACAGAGATAGAAATCACTGAAGAACAACGGTGTATCGATAGCCAGATAGAGGTGAGGAGGGAGCGGTGGGCTGTCACAGGAGAGGGACATCCGATTGCTTAGGCTTTGTAGTCATCGCATGCTCAGTCCCTGAGTCACCCAATGTTCCCCAAACATCTCTGGCTCTTTTGCACCTACGTGGCTGTGCATAGATCCTTCCTCGGCTGGGAGAGCTTCCCCTCATCCTTTTCGGGAAGCTGTCTCATCCTCATCCTCTCTAAGCAATTCCACTTCTGCGTGTACCCAATAGAAATGTGAACATACATGCACCAAAAGACACACATTAAAGTGCTCACAACAGCACTATGCATAGTAGCCAAAGGTCCATCAACAGAGAATGGATCATTGAATTATAATAGATCCATGGAATAGAATACTATACAGCAATGAGAATGTATGACCTATAATTATGTGCAAAAATATGAAACCATACACAAATATAATATTCAGTAAAAGAAATCAGACACAAAAAGAGTACATCTCATAAGATTCCGGTGATAAAAAGTTCAAAAACAGGCAAAATCAATCTGTGGTGTTAGAATTCAGGATAGTAGTTACCCCTTAGGGGGTGGAAGTTACTGCAAGGTAGCACAAGATGGAGTGTCCCGTGTTGCTAGCAATGTTTCATGAGCTGGGTGCCGGTCACATGGACTCACAAAAATTCGTTGAGCTGTATACACTTATGATATGTATACATTTTTCATGTTATACTTTGTCACCTTTGCTGGGAAGTCTTCCCAAGTTATTGAATAACAACGTCTTCATGTCCCAAAAGCTCAGAAAACCCTTCTATAAAATTCACCCAAGACGTCTGAAAACCGTCGAGGAAAGAGAAATGACTCAGGAGCCCTGGACCTGCCTTGGGCATGTTCTGGATGAATCCTGTCCACTGTCTCGGCTCCATCTACTGCTTTAAAATGATGCAATGGAGCAGATGTGCTTCCAGTCCTTTCCAGTGATCGGGAGTTTTACAGGCATCAGAGATCAGTGGGTCATCCAGCGTTTGCTGAACTCCCTTGCCAATCCCAGACAGCCTCTGCTTGTAAAACAACTCGGAAATGGCTGCAACTCTCAGCTGAGTGGTTCCCAACTTTCTCATCAAGGAGGAAGCCTGTCACTAATTTTCTCCCATGAGCCCCACATAATGAAAGAGGATGCCAATTTTTAAAAGATGTTTATTGTAATGTTTACGTAACGACCCATTTGTTTTAATCAAGACATTTATATATAGCTGCCAACCTGACCTTGTGAGCAGCGTTAGATAACCAGTATACCTCCAATGGGCTGTGTAATTTCTGCTCGAAGCAGAATAATATGATAGTTTAGTTCGCCCGGGAATACCCATAGCAGGGGCTCAAGGTAGGATTTCCGCGATTGCGTTTGTGTGACAGACATTCACTCAGAATCCTTATTTCTTTGTCTCAAACCTCTCAAGATGGCATCCCCTGAGTCAGCACCACCATATTCGTTCCCCATCCCACAGACGGAAGAGACTTTGGGTTTTGTCTATAGATATTTCTTGGTACTATTTCCTGACTCCTTTTCAATAATGATCTTAGAATGATATGGCCTTTGTGATGCTACATAAGCCAAGTGAAATGAAGGATGATTATTTTAATAATACCAATACTGGCTGCCAGTTATCCTTCTTCTCTTATGCGCTGTTACTATCCCAGGCACCTTATATGGGTTCATGTGGGCTGTGAAGGCAGATAGCATGAGTTCAAATCCCACCTCTGATCCTTACCGGCCCATCGACCTTAAGTGAGCAGGTACTTAACCTCTCTGAGTCCCCATTTCCTTATCTATAAGATGGGACTCCGAACATAGGCCACTGAATTATTAGGAAGATCGAATGCATCTCATCCATGAGGACACGTGGCCTAGTGCTTGGCAAATAAGGATGGCGCAGAGAAGTTAGTTATTGATAGAAATTCTACTTTCTTCACAACAGCCCTTTCAAAAGGGCATCATTATTCCCATTTTATAAAGGAAAAACTGAGGCTCAGAGACTTGCCCAAGATCACACAGCAACTGAATGGCAGATCCAGGATTTTTAACCCTCGTTGTGCTCGACACCAAGGCCAGATATCTTTCCGCTAGTCAACCTCAGCAGATATGGCTGAATGCCTCAGTACTTGCTTCTAGTCCCTTATAAACACAGAGTATTTTTGAGAGAAAGGATATATCATTTTACTTGATTATTTAAAAGAAAAACAATAAAATTAGGTAAGACCTTTGCCCTTGTCGTAAAAACCTTTTTCCAAGTTCATTGTTTATGGACCCATTCAGGATCGTCAGCCCTAATTTTGTGACTGTTGCCAATCTTGTTTCAGGCTTTAGCAAAAGGTTCAGAGAGCCCTGGCCAAGCCGCGTGACCTTGGACACCTCCCTTCCCTTTCAGCTGGGCCTCGGTTTCCCCTTATGTAGAACAAGAGAGGGGACGGAGGCTCCCCCAGTCCCTGCAGCCTTGACAATGGAAACCTCTCTCCTGATACCATCCCAGGGCCTTTGAAGCAGCTGCGCTTCAAACTGCCCTATCTGTTTGATTTGTGCCCTGTCTTCCTGAACTGTGTCAGAGGGGGAAAAAAAAAAAAAAGAACCCAACATCTGTTTTCATACCATGGCTGGGAACTCATTCCTCAAACATTTTTCATACTTGACCAGAAGGGCATTTCGTCACGAGTAATAGGATCCGTCCCTTGCTTCCTGGCTTCCTCTGCACTTTGCTGATAAGACAGTAACGAATGTGCTGATGTGCAATTCCAGGAATCCACGCTTCTCCCTGGCCCGGGCCAGCGCTGCTGCCTTCTCAGAGGCAGGTACCAGACCCCAGTGCCCGCAAGGCCTTCCCGGGCAAGCCGGCCAAGCCAATGTCCTTGGGCTCCCTTCCCTCCCCACCAGCACCTCCTCAGGCCCCTGCAGGCAGGGATTGGCCACTGGTGCGGCCATCAATCAAACATCCTTCTCTCTGGCTTCCTTGGTCCCCGGTCCAGCTGGGGGAGAATCGACCCTCCCTGCTAATTTCTGCATTTCCCGGCACGGAAAGAGCTAAGCACACCCTCAGTCCCACCAAGGGCCCAGGGGAAGCTCTGCCCCTCGCTCCTGGGGTGACCTGGGACAGGTCTCTTAACCCCTCTGGACCTCCATAAGAGCTAAGTTTTATAGAACACTCACCATACTTGGCAGTGTTCTAGTGACTTTTTATAGGAATCAACTCATATTTAAACTGCTCGACAACCTCACGTCATGTGTTATTGATTTTATTGTCACCTGACTTCACAGATGAAGAAACTGAGCCACCAAGAAGCCTTCACCTAAGACCAGACACAGTCGGGATGTGAACTCAGGGCCCCAGTCTCCTGGGGACTCACTCTTACCAGTAAACAAGGACCTGCTTCCCTCTAACACTGTGGTCTCAGGCAGGACACCTTTACAGCCTCCAAAATCACTGAGGATCCCAAAGAGCTTTTGTTCCTGTGGGTTACGTGAATTACCATATTAGAAATTAAAACTGGAAAAAATTTAAAGCCCAAGAATACACTGCACACGTTCTATCAGTCATCAGAGCAACGGGCTTCTCACACGCCGAGTGGTCTCCAAAATACTCTACTGTACGCCCATGACGGAATGGAGGTGAGAAAAGCAAATGACATCTTAGCATTATTACAAAATAGTTTTGACCTGGCAGACCGCCTGAAAGGCTGCTGGGGACCCCTAGGCATCCCCAGACCACACCTGAGAACTGGCACACTACACTGCACTGCCTCCTTTACCTTATAGAACATGTGCCCAAGAATGTCTCCCCTCCCCCTCACCGGGTACTGATTCAGTCAATAAATATCAATGGAGCACCAACTGTGTGTGAAGCACGGTGCTGGACACCGGGACATCCCTGCTCTGTAAAGCTTTCAGTTCACTGGAGGAGACAGACGTTAAGCAAAAAGTCCTTCCAATAAGTAATTTTAAACTATCAAAATTATTAGGAAAAACTGGGACACAATGGGACCATAAATCAGAGTCACGACGTAATTTGAAGCATCAGGGAAGAGTTTCCTGAGGAAGCAGCAGATCTTGCTGAGGACTTGGAAACTGGAACTCTGCTTTGCAGGAAGACCCCGCGGGCGGTCTCCCCGGCTGCGTCGTAGCCTCCCTCTTCCCGTTCCCTCTGTTAAAGCTTTTCAGTCCAAAGACGCTCGCCCTTGGGCTCCTGTCTATTTCAGCCCAGAAACCCCTCTCTCCCAGCATTGGGGACCAGCACAACTGCTCCCAAGGCTCCCGTCTAGTGGCAGAAAGTGGCGGCCAGGGAGAGAGGTGGTAACTCAGGGAGGGAAAAGATCTCTGGCTTTGGGCTCGCCTCCTGTCTCAGGCTCACCCCTTCCTATTCACGTGACCCCAGTCAAGTCCTGGCTCTCGATTCTCAGCTTCCCCAGCTGTACCCACAAAGAATAATAAGACCTCCATCACGTGGTTAGGGTGATAACTTGGTGAGTCAGTGTGCGCAAAAACACCTTGTGAGCGCACAACATATTCAGAAATTCGCAAACAAGTGCCGTGTGAGCACAGCAATAATGATATTTAACTAGACTCTGACTGTCAGACACAGTGGACGAAGCAGCTTTATCTCTGTTGCATGTTGAACGCCATGCTTAAATATAGAGCATTTCAAAGAAAGTCTATAATTCAAAATACATATTCTTTGAAGGATGCATAGTGGTTTTTGTGCTTTTTCTAAATGTGGAGCCACAAATGCAAAAGAGTAGCTGTAATTTCTTCAAGACAAAAAAGTCTTGGTGATTCAGAGCTAGTCTTTGCTCATCTTATCTTTTAAAACCGAACTTTCTTACAAGATCCACTGGGGCTTTTGGTAGAAGGCACGTCGAGTGGGGAGTCAGGCACTGAGTCTCACCCCAGCTCAACCACTGATCCATCACTGGCCTTTTTTTTTTTTTTTTGGCCACGCCTTGCAGCATGCCGGATTTTAGTTCCCTGACCAGGGATGGAACCCACGCCCCCTGCAGTGGAAGCGTGGAATCTTAACCACTGGACCGCCAGGAAAGTCCCCACCGTAGGCTTTTGAACAAGTTTCTTCTCTTGTTTGAGCCACAGTTTTCACATCCATGAAATAGGTGGGGAGGCGGTGGGAGACTTTGTATCAATATTTCTCAAATATTTCTTTGACTATATCAGTACTTCTTCCCTACAGGGGTTGATTTTAGGAACTGTAGGCTTAAGAGAAAGTAACTCAGTGAAAAGAAGAATCACTTTTCAATTCTCGTTTTATCCTTCAGATTACAAGGCAAAGAGAAATTCTCATCTTGTTGCTTGTGTGTCCTCAACAGCTCTCTATACTTGCCACTTTCCTCTTTAACTGACAACAGGCCTCAGGACCAGGCTTCAGCAGGCGAGAATGTTTAGCTAGAATTTAATTTCATTATTTGTTATCATCCTGCCTGTGCCTTGGTTAACATCTACTTTAGCGAGTAACTCTGTTGGTTTTCATTTATCATCGTGATATAAAGTTTCCTTTGTAAATAAATTCATTTTAGTTTTGAAAAGTGAGTTATTAAAAAAATGTGGCAGAAAAAAAATAAAATAAAAAAATGTGGCAGATGTTACAGGAAGCACATGGCTACAGCAGCAATCACGGCCATGGTACCCAAGTTAGGGAACTCTGTGTGCTGGTGTCTGAGGTTAGTTCCCTCACTAGGCTAATCACAGCTCCCACCTGGTGATTGTGAGTGGCTTGGTCATGGGATGTCCCCCCTGTCCTCCATTCCTCTATTATCCAGGCTCCCTGGGTGCTGATCTCGTCCTAAACAGACTCTGGGTGAGGGGTAGAGAGATCCAGGTGGCTCAGAAATTTTGTTCTGTCACAAGTTGAAGAGCAGCAGGTAGATTCTCCAAGAATAATCCTACTTACAGCAAGGGAGGGCTATAACTGTGGTTTTAGCTGTATTCAGAAGAAATCACCGTAATCTTGAGCTCTGCATGGTGTAAGAGCTTACAAGGTGCTTCCTTGCATCTCAGCTCAGGAATTTTCACTGCAGTTTAGGTATTATTTCTGACTTCATTTTACAGGATAAGGAAACAGAGGCTCAGAAGCTGAAATGACTTAAGAAGTCACACACCTAGAAAGAAGTGGAGTGAGGACTTTACATCTGCCTCTTTCGTCACCAAAGTTCATGCTCTTTTAACTACAAATGATGCTAAAGAAGCTTTGGGAATAAGTCAGGGAGATGAACCCAGACATTTTTATGGGTATAAATATCCTATTCTATGAATGTGCTATGTAAATAGTCCCCTACTTTGGAACACATATTTTGAATCCAATGAAGAAAAAACCTTGTGGCCAAACCCTGTGTACATCTATAATATGTTTATAAGGTAAATTTCTGAAATTCTAACTGCTATGTCAGAAACTGTATGTACGTCTTTAAGGCTCCTGACACATATTGACACATGTTGTCAAAATGCCCCTTGGAAGGGTTGCACCCATCAATTCAATTGCAATTCAATTCAATTGCTTACCTTAATTCTCAGTATTTTAATTAAATTACTTAAAATTTGAGAGAAAGCGTCACTCTAAGGTTTTAATTAGTGTTTCTTTGATTGTGAGTGATGTTACACATCCTTCCATCTCTTCATCGACCATTTGGATTTATATTGGGAAACTTGATGCTCAAGTTCATTGTTTACTTTTTCAACACTTTATACACTCAGGATTCAGGGTAAGGGGGAAGTTCTCAGAAACTCCCTGGGCCCCAGTTTTCCCAACTATAGAAATGGGTTGTGGAGGAAATGCTCTCAAGATCCCTTCAACTCTGATCTTAACTTAAATCTGATCTTAACAACATCTTAATATCGATGTTGCTGAGAGCCTGAGCACACTTCCTATGCTTGGGTCTCAGCCCCACAGTCCCTTCCCACTTATCCCAGTAAAGATGGTCCAGGCTGCCAAATGTGCTGGGTAACCCCTGCCAGGATCAACACTATGACTTCTTCCCCACAGGGATGCCCCACTCATGATAATTTGTTGAGCCAATAACTGTCTTCTGCATCCATGTTAAACAAAATTATTTATAATTTAAGAAGTGATTTGGTTCTCGTTACCTTCATTTTTAATAACTCCTCCCTCCCCTTACATGCCTGCCCACCCCACCACAGATCTTATCCTTGGGAAAGCAGACATGCAGAAGACTTGACCATCTCCATGGCAACCAGAGGTGATGTTCCTGACATGTTTATAAAAGAACATATCCCCAGCTTATAAGAAGAGAACTGCAAACCTTAAGAGAAACCTCATACTTGTCTTTACCAAAAAAGTCACTGGAAGGATTACTTTCTTATTATAGACTCCCTTTCCTGATGATTATTGTAAATTAGAAAAAAATCTTCATTTTTCCTCTTGGGTGGGTGTCTGGTTAAGATGAATTTCATTTAGCTGAAAATGAAGGAAGTTGAAATTCCTCCAAACTGATTATTGCGTGAAAATGAATGTGTAAGAACAGAATGGCATTGAGGAAAGTATTGGAAGTGCATGTCTTAATGCACTGGGGAGGCTCATATAATATGTTTTATTTCACATGTCTTCCACCAAAAGGAGGACTTGCACATTTTAACCTTGGCTTCCCTTTACGTCCCATGTCCCGTCCTTTCAGAAGGAATGACCCACCCACACATCACACTCATGTTGGTCAATGAAGGTTCGCTGCAGGCAGAGCTGATTTAAGAGTTCATGGAGGTAGTGTATATATGTCCATGCCACGCTCTCACTTTGTCACAGCTTACCCTTCCCCCTCCCCATAGCCTCAAGTCCATTCTCTAGTAGGTCTGTGTCTTTATTCCCACCTTACCCCTAGGTTCTTCATGACCTTTTTTTTTTTTTTTCTTAGATTCCATATATATGTGTGAGCATACAGTATTTCTTTTTCTCTTTCTGACTTACTTCACTCTGTATGACAGACTCTAGGTCCATCCACCTCACTACAAATAACTCAATTTCGTTTCTTTTTATGGCTGAGTAATATTTCATTGTATATATGTGCCACATCTTCTTTATCCATTCATCTGTTGATGGACACTTAGGTTACTACCAAACGAAAATAGATAGCTAGTGGGAAGCAGCCTCATAGCACAGGGAGATCAGCTCGGTGGTTTGTGACCACCTAGAGGAGTGAGATAGAGAGGGTGGGAGGGAGGCAGACGCAAGAGAGAAGAGATATGGGAACATATGTATATGTATAGCTGATTCACTTTGTTATAAAGCAGAAACTAACACACCATTGTAAAGCAATTATACTCCAATAAAGAAGTTAAAAAAAAAAAAAGAGTTCGTGGAGGAGCCCCACCCTCTGTGTGACCGCCACCCGCTCTCTGCCTTTCTGAACTCTGGGCCCCATTCATGGCTCTACCCTGCTGGCCCTCACAGTTGGTGATGCCCTTCCTGACTGTCCACTGCCTAGTTTCTAGCTTTACCAAGCCCCACGTGCCGGCAGCTCCAGTCCTCCTAATCCCCACTCCTCAACCCCACCCAAACTCTCAGTAGAGTGAGGATGGGTAGATGTCAACACGTGCCTAGTTCCATCTTTGGAGCAGGGGAAATCTGGCAGAGCTGAGTGTGGGTGTTTCACTAAATCATTGCATAGATGCATTTGAAGCAAATTGTTGTTTTGGCCCATGTCTGTTTCAGTTTCCTTCAGAACATTCCTGATCATGGAGAATTAAAAGTTAAAAACTGGGCTTCCCTGGTGGCACAGTGGTTGAGAGTCCGCCTGCCGATGCAGGAGACGCGTGTTCGTGCCCCGGTCCGGGAAGATCCCACGTGCCGCGGAGCGGCTGGGCCCGTGAGCCATGGCCGCTGAGCCTGCGCGTGTGGAGCCTGTGCTCCGCAACGGGAGAGGCCACAACAGTAAGAGGCCCGCGTACCGCAAAAAAAAAAAAAAAAAAAAAAAAAAAAATTAAAAACTATGTTTCCCAAACACCTTTGCAATGTAGAGCCTGTCTTCTAGAACTTCCAACATTATTTTTTAAGCTTCTATTTCCCTACCTTAAACTCTTTCTCTGCTTAAACTAGCTAGAATGTTTTCCATTGCCTGCACTGAATCCTGGCCAGTACACCTCCTCTCCAATAACTGACATTGAACGTGTATTTTAGTTTTATAAAGTACTGTCTCAGAATTTTTCTTTCTTCTTTCACTGGAGCTTCGTAAGACCCCTAGGATAGACTACGCATGTCACTAGACCCATTTTTCCATATAATTAAGCTGAGGCTTGAGGTGGCAGAGGGACCCACTCAATATCCCTGTGCTAGAAGCAATAGAACATCGCAGACCCAGATTCTCTGACTCCAGATCCCAAGCTCCTCCCTCCATATCCCACAACCTCAGAACCCGGCAGTCTCAGACAGAGTATCTTTGACGTAAAATTCTCCTTTAGATGGAACTGCAGGCACAATTAACATGTAACAGAGCTGGTTGGCAGCCAAGCCGGCACAGGGACTGGAGCCAGGAAGACCATCACGGAAGCCCCGGCCCCGCACTGCCCTGTACTTACTGTGGACCCCTGGTCTGTCTGACTCCAGAACCCAAGCCTGCCATCCCCAGGGCCAAGCGACACGTTCCTCAGCCTCTTGCTCCATCAGTGCCCGGAGGCCTCACAGGACTTGGCTGCCCACAGAGCTCCATTCCATCTTTCCACGGACCTGAGGTCTTTCCACGGCCTGGAGGCTGGGTGGTCGGCGCAATTCATGCAGGAAGAAAACTGCTTCAGCCAAGGTGTGGATGAGGGGCAGTGGCCACAGGACAAAGGCCAGCCAGGACCCCAGCACCTCCTGTGCCTTTGCCTTGCCTCCTACAATTGCACTGTCGCCCTCACCCGCCCCAGGACCAGGGCAGGAAAGAAGATGCAGGAATTTTGCTCATGCTTCTGTGTTGGCCCTGCAGGGAGACAGGATTGATCTATCCTTTTGAACCCCAAGTGCATGTCACTTGGGCACCTCCTAAGTGTGGAGAGTTCATGCCTGCCGTTGAAAACATTGGAGGCCATCGGATGAAAGCTCCAAATTCAGAGTCCCTCTAAGAAAATGAAATAAAACACTGATGCACAGACCTGGTAGAAGGAGAATGGAGCGGGAGAATAGAACCAGATGTTTTTCTTTTAAAACTAAAAGTCCCTCAGTAATTTTTTTTTCCAGGTTTCCCATTCTATCTCCATGGAAAATCACCCGATGTTATCTTGGGGAAGTGACTTGACCTCTTTTGTAGAAGGGTGTTAATAACACCTGTCACAGGGTGTGGTGGGTTTAACACAGCACCCAGTATACAGTAGGCGCTCAATAAACGGTAGCTCCCTTCTCTGTGGAAACAAGGCCTTGTAGGAGAGAAGTCACGAAGCCTAAAGGAAGGCCTGGGGATGGGAAAGATGGAGCCAGAAGGAGGTCGGGCGAGCAGGAGTCCTCTGAGCCTGTAGCCACAATGACGCTAAGAATGGGGAAGATGATGAAGCGATGGTACTGACGGTGCATCTCTGCCTGAAGCATCCCCGCACGGAAGGCTTCTGGCCTCTTCCCCCAGACATGGCTCTGTTGCCTGTTGTACTCAATGGGATGGAGGAGTCATCCCGGTGACAGGAGGTGGGTGCGAATAAGGAAGCAACCCCCCATCAGTCCCAGCCTATAGTGTAGCAGTAAGAGAGAGGGCTCTGGAGTCAGCCTGGATTCCCATCCCTGCTTTCCTGCCTCCTAAATTAGAACCTCTATAACCTCAGGCAAGTCAGCTCACGTCTCCAAGTCTTAGACGTCCCATCTGAAAAGGGTATAATAATACTCCCTGTCTCAAAATGTCACTGAGATAATTAAATGGAATGAGAAAATTATGTAAAGTGCTGTGTGTGCTTCCTTAGAAAGCACTCAGAGGTTGCTTTGTTGCCCTTATTTATTTACTTACTTTTTTGGCTGTGTGGCATGTAGGATCTTAGTTCCCCTGCCAGGGATCGAACCCACGTCCCCTGCATTGGAAGTGCGGAGTATTAACAACTGGACCGCCAGAGACATCCCCTGTTGCCCTTATTATGATTATTTTATGTTGAGAATTGTTACAGGGTCCCTGTATGCAACTCTTTTCACACTGTTTAAAAAGTCTCTCCGACAGAATCCTGCATTGTTGTCCAAACCGAGTGAATGCTGCCAACATCCAGGTTGGGGTTGCAGTCATTGCCACTCAGAGGACCGCTCGGAGCCTCAGTTTCCTCATCTGTGACCCAGGCATGCGGTGGACACTGCAGGGTTGTTGGGAGGATTCCACAAGGCAGTGGGCAGAATGTGGCCAGCCCCAGGCTTGGTCCAGAGGAAGGCTTGAGAAATGGGAGTTCCCTTTCTTTTCCTGTTCCCCTCCCCTACAGGAAAGTGCAGAAAGCCAGGTTAAGGACCCCCTGGGGCTCCTCTGGCCACCTGACCGGAGGGACAGCCGGGTGGAGAGCAGGAAGGGGTGGTGTGGCATGGAGCAGCTCAGCTGCTTTGCCCTCTGGGATCGAGCATTTGGGTTTTGTTTTGTTTTTTAACATCTTTATTGGAGTATAATTGCCTTACAATGTTGTGTTAGTTGCTGCTGTATAACAAAGTGAATCAGCTATATGTATACACATATCCCCATATCCCCTCCCTCTTGCGTCTCCCTCCCTCCCACCCTCTCTATCCCACCCCTCTAGGTGGTCACAAAGCACTGAGCTGATCTCCCTGTGCTATGCAGCTGCTTCCCACTAGCTATCTATTTTACGTTTGGTAGTGTGTATATGTCCATGCCACTCTCTCACTTCATCCCAGCTTACCCTTCCCACTCCCTGTGTCCTCAAGTCTATTCTCTACGTCTGCGTCTTTATTCCTGTCCTACCCCTAGGTTCTTCAGAAACTTTTTTATTTTTTTTAGATTCCATATATATGTGTTAGCATGCGGTATTTGTTTTTCTCTTCCTGACTTACTTCACTCTGTATGACAGTCTCTAGGTCCATCCATCTCACCACAAATAACTCAATTTCATTTCTTTTTATGGCTGAGTAATATTCCATTGTATATATGTGCCACATCTTCTTTATCCATTCGTCTGTCGATGGACACTTAGGTTGCTTCCATGTCCTGGCTATTGTAAATAGAGCTGCAATGAACATTGTGGTACATGACTCTTTTTGAATTATGGTTTTCTCAGGGTATATGCCCAGTGGTGGGATTGCTGGGTCATATGGTAGTTCTATTTTTAGTTTTTTAAGGAACCTCCATACTGTTCTGCATAGTGGCTGTATCAATTTACATTCCCACCAACAGTGCAAGAGGGTGGGATCCAGAAATTTGGAAGCGGACTCCAATCGGTACAGCTCGGGGTGGCCCTTCCCAGGACAATGGCAGGATGCAGGCCTGTGCTCACCAGCAGGGGCATGCAGACCTTTGCACAAGGAGGACCAGCAGCCTTGGCATCAAGTGAGGGAAACCCTGGTGCGGCCCCAGGAATGTAGGAGTCCCGGGTGACCTGGCCAAGAAACAGGAAAGGAGACTCCAGGCTCCCTGGAGCATTGATTTGAGGAGCTTCATACTCACCGAGTTCCCTCCCTCGCAAGCATGAGCTTGTGTTTGGAGTCCCGGAGTCCCCTTAAAGATCTTTGCCAGACTCTACGCTGATCCTGATGATAATATAATAAACTGAAAATTTTTTTACTGAGCACCTACTGTGTGCCAGGCCTACTGTGAAGGACCGTCAATCCTTGTTCCAGGTTTCGTGTCTGCAAGTTCACCTACTCTGCTAAAATTTATTTGTAACCCCCCAAATCAATACTTGCAGGCTTTTTTGCACTTTCACCATGACTCACAGACGTGTGCAGAACAGCAAAAAATTTGAGTTGCCAAAGGACACACACGTTCCCAGCTCAAGTCCAACAAGACAAGCTCTGCCTTCTGGTCACAGCTCTCATGCTGCAGCAAGTATCCATTTTGTGGTCCATGCGGTGCAGTGTTGTTCACGTTTGGGGAGATTTTCCTTGATAGTTTTGCTGTTTGAAATGGCCTCTGAGCATAGTTCTGAAGTGCTAGCTGGTGTTCCCAAGCACAAGAAGCTATGTTGTGCCTTACGGAGAAAATACATAGATTAGATAAGCTTTGCTCAAGCACAAGTTACAGCGCTGCTGGCCTTGACTTCAATGTTAATGAATAAACACTGTCTATTAAATGAGGTGTCTCTAGACAGAAGCATACATCCAACAAGGTTGTATGTTGATTGGCTGATGAAAATGTAACCAGAGGCTCACAGGACCCTCACCCTGCATTTCTTCTGGGAGCAATGACTCAGTTTTCATGATATGGTACCAGGCCCACCTGACTCTCAGCTTTTGCTCTTCCCTTTATCTGCCCCACCTCTAAGACGCCAAAAGGTTTACTCTCTGATGGCTGACGTGCAATGGAGAGCTATTAGGGGCTGGGCTACACAGTGCCTGCAGCCTTATAATCCTTACCATGAACTACATTTTTCTAGAAGCAGATTTCCGTGCTGCTTACTTGTTAGAGGAACCTGTATTAGTTATCTATTGCTCTGTAACAAATTGTCATAGAACTGGCAGCTTGAAACAAACACACACATTTATCTGACGGTTTCTATGGGTCTCAGCGGGACTCAGCTCTGCTCAGGGTCTCACAAGGCTTCAGTCAAGGAGCCGGCTGGGCTACGTTCTCATCTGGAAGTTCGACTGGAGAAGATTCTGCTTCCAAGCTCATTCAGGTTGTTGGCAGAATCCATATCCTTGGGAGTGTATGACAGAGGACAGCAGCCTTCACCAGCTGGTGGCCAACACAGACCCCAGAAGCTGCCCATAGCTCCCTGGCACATGGCCCTCTCCACAATACAGCAGTTCACAATACGACAGTTTGCTTCCTGAAGGTGGCAGAAGAATCTCTCCCTCCAGTCCACTAAGACAGAGTCACGTATATGCAACATAATCATGGGAGTGACAACCCATCACCACTGACATATGATGGAGAGATTTGTTACTTGTATTTCCATCGCCATCATCATCTGTAATTAATATTATTGCTTATCATAATTATCATAAATTCAGTATTAGTCGTACTAAGTAAGTACTAAGATCTCACTTACGTTTTGCATTAAAACCTTCCGTTATTCCCAAGGCCTATGGAGTAAAATCCAAGTTCCCAAGCCTGCCATTCATGCCCCCTGTTATCTTCCTGGCTTCATCTCTGTCCACTCCAGGCTCTTCCCCAGTTGTGCCCAACTCTTCATCTCCTTTCAGCACATGCAGCCCTTCTGCCTGGCCTGCCCTTTGCTTTCCTCTCAGTCAAGTTCATGTGCACATCTTACAGACCCATTGGGAAGATGACCTTGACTCTCCCAAAGCCCTCAGCCTCTCTCTTCCCTGGGCTCCAGAGCTCTGTGACATGCTTCTTTATACTGCTGGGCACACTACATTGCATAATGTGGTCAGACTGGGTTCCAGTTCATCTCCGAATTCCAGGACTGGGTGCATATCAGTTCTCAATAAATCATGCTGAGTGAATATATAATCAATATGATTAACAACAACTTTTCTTGGATGGCCCCTCAGAGTGTGCAAAGTATATTAAGCTGATACAGAAAAGCCTGGCAGAGACAAGCAGCTGGGTGACCCAACTAGGCCCGGGGCAGTTCAGAACTGGGTGTCCTCTTCCTATAGGCTGACAACTCCAGAAAGAAGCCACAGCTCCTCTGAAGAGCCCTGGGCTCAGCACTTCCCATATTCACGGCTGCTATTCTCAGTGCACCTCTTCCCCAGAGCCTGCTTCCATATTTTCAGGTCTTTGAATGTTGCAGCCAAACCACTGCTGTTTCTGAAAGCAGAACCAAAATACCCCACTGGCCACCGCTCCTCACTGACTTCCTGCTCCTGGGGCTCCAATCCTGGCTTCCCGCCTCCTTGGGGGCCCTCTGCTCCCTTGCCCCGGGAGCATGTCCACTTTCTGTGCACTGGCCCTGCACCCCATCCCACCTCCGCCCTGCACCTCCAGCCTCCCGCCTCCTCTGGCCCGGCTCCTGGGGCCTCTGCCTGTGCCCAGAAGCCCTGCTCCCCTTCACTCTCCTTCTGTGGAACCACTTCCCCATTTGAATACTTTATGTCCTTCCTCCCTTTCTTCTGGGGAAGCCTGGTCCAAAAGCCAGTTGTGACTTCTGTGGGTTAAAGGCCAGGATGAAAAAAACAGAAGGAGCTACCATTTCTGTCTCCAGAGCTCCTTAGCCAGGAAGGGGCAACAAAGGTAGCACAACTTGACCAAGCAAAGAGGCTGCTAGCAATGACCGTGCCAGCCAGGTCCCCGGGAGGGTGGGGGGGTCAGGAAAACCCAAAGCCCAAGGCCTGGAGGGTGGGCTTCAGTTTCTCAGGAAACTGAAGGGATATGAAATATGCCCATTTTATAGATGAAGGCTCTCAATTTTGAACCTAATTGAAATCTAAAGGCAAGATTGAGTGAGGGAAAGGGGGACATGCTTGTGACCCAGGACAAGCCAGGTGAAAATTTATAAGGTCAAGCTTCTCCTAAAAGTGAGGATACGGTTCTCCACTTGGGATGGGTGAGAGAATAAATGAGATAATATTATAAATGACTAGCACAGCATATAAGACAGAAGTCTCGCCAAACAAAGCCAATGACCTTCTCCTTTAAAATTGCTGGTGCTCCCTTTGGTGGAGGCCTGGGGTGAGGCTGTCTGGCTCTCGAGCTGCCCTGGCTGGAACGCAGTCAGTACCTTCAGAGGCCGTGGCAGGCCAGCCGCCAGTCCAGCCGGGGTGGCGGTAAGTGGCCCTGAGCCAGCGTCCTCAGCAACTGCCGGAGCTGCCAAGAAGGGGTGACTTTGATGTGAAGCCAAAAGAAGACATGTTTCAATTATCTAAATTACTCAAAGCCCCCCACAAAACTCAAAGAGCTGCAGGTCACTTGCAAATTTAAAATTCCCTGCCTACCACTCCCCATCACACCAGCCAGATTTTCGGTTCCCCGTCAAGTCCTGTCGTCTCACACCTCAGTGCCTCTGCACGTGCTTGAGTCTCTGCCTAGAATTCTCTTGCTTCCTCTCGGTACCTGCCCAGAAAATTCCCCCTCATGCTTCAGGTCTCAGCTCCGCAGCCCCCCTTCCTGGAAGCCATCTCTGCAGGTCCCTCCCTGGTGCTTTCTACATGTGACATTTATCGCTCTCTGCTAATATCGCCCATTGATGTGCCCGGGTCCCCAACAAACCGAGAGCCCATCCAGGGCAAGGAGAAAGCTTTGCTGTTATTCACACCTCGTGCTCATGCAACACCTACCACAGAGAGGTTCTCAACCAGTGTTTGTTGAAATGCACGTCTGCAATCATGCGGTAGTTGAAAGAACCAACCCTTTAAAACTAAAAAGCCTCTTTTTGAATTCTAGCTGTTCAGCTAAATAGCCCATGACATTGGCTTGCGTTCCTTAGCCTCTGTACCTCAGATTCCAGTTTGTAAAATAGGACCATGAGACAAGTCTTAGAGAATTATTTTGAGGAAACACACACACACACACACACACACACACACACTCACACACACTCACACCCCAGAGGCCAGGTTTCCACAGTTAAGAGGGAAATGGAGAGGGAGCCATTTACACTGACACTCCAGGCCACCGCGAGATTGTCCATCGCCACCACTCAGGGGTGTTGACCTTGGTAAGTTGGCCTCAGCCTCTTGTACATGCAGGCACTAAGTCCTGGGAGTAGTCAGCTAGGCAGGGAGACCAGGCTTCCCTCTCAAGGACAGAGCAACCTTGACCCCTGGCCAAGGTCAGAGCCCTTCACACAGACCCTCAGCTAGATCTTAGCTTCCTGTACAGGGTCTGCGATGACACTGAAAGGGGCCCTTCTGGTGGGCCCTCTCTTGGGCCAAAATGGACAGACGCCCTGGCTCCTAGATTCAGTTTCTGGCTGGCACTTTGAGAAACAGAAGGGCAGCTGGAACCCTCAAAATAAGACTTGTTTTTCCCAGAGCACAAGCCAGCATTTCAAGCCAGGACACTTTTCCTGTTATGAAGAAGCTTCACACCATGGGTTGAGGATTAGTTAGGATAGATTGGGTGATGCTTCAGTAACAAACAGCCCCCCAGATCTCAGTGGCTTACAGTCACAATGGTTTCTTGTGCGCAGCTCCAGTTTTATGGGTCCTGAAGACTCGCCGTGGCAGCTGCTCTCCATGTGATGGCTCAAAACGGCAATGTCATGTCAGCATGTGCTTCTGTATCCCCAGATCCAAGGAAGAGTAAGCACAGGCTCTCACTCAGCAGTGACACACCCCACCTGGTCTCACTGTTGCGTGTTTACCTCTCAGACTATAAGCTCCTTCAGATATAGAGCCATATGTCTTTTTTTTTTCCCTGCTGTATGCCTGCTTCAAAGGAGGCAATTAAATATTTGTTGCATAAATGAACAAGAGAATGAATATACTTATGATTCATTTCTTTCTCACCTAGTACCCTAAGCCATGCAAGGCTCTGGGCTGGGCAAAGGGGACACACCTGGAAACATGACTCTGCCTCTACCCCCCGGTGAGCTCCCAGTCTAACGAGGGAAGCTGATGTACAAAAACTCATTCAATGCAGCATAATAAGGACCATCATTGAAATCCGTGAAACCTGCTGTAGGAGCAAGTAAAGGGGAAAAATCATCTTCCCAGGAGATCCAGGAAGGACTCCATGGGGAAGGGATATGGGAGCTGGCTCTAAAAATCCGGGTATTGCTGGGTAGAAGGGATGAGAAGGGGCGAGATGAGCAATAGCACAGACGAGGCCATGGATGTTAGAACAAGCCTGGAGTGTTCAGGAAAGGGAGAGCCTCCTTCTGCGTATTGCTGGAGGGTTGCGTGTAAGATGGGGATGGTGAGTGTACAGATGGAAAGAGAAGCAGGACCATGTCATGGAGAACCAGGGGGATACCATGGATGTCAAGCTTAGGAGTCTGACTTTTATCCCACTGGAAATGAAAGTCTCCAGAGGTTCTTCAAGAGGAGAGTGATACAGTCTCCTATGAGGATCTGTAAGCGTGTCCTGCTTGCAGGGGAAGAATGTGTTGACAGGGGAAAACCTAGAGCCACGGGGCTGATAAAAATGCTTTCCAGTGGACTGAGCCTGCCCAGTCTCTCTGAAAGACAGGCACTCTTACTCCTGCGTCTGCAGCAAGGATGTCCTCTGAGGTCAACAGGTATATCTTATCTGTGTGTGTACATGTGGATATATATGCATATCACAGGTATTTAAGGCATTTCAACATTGATTTATGTATAAAACCTCTCCAAGGGAAGCAGATAATAAGTAAAACTGAGCTTACCCAGAGTCTAGTCTTAAAATTACAGATGACAATTGTCACTTTTTCTACAGAGAGCTAGAAGCATTGGAGCCCATGGTCCAACACCTATGTGCACAGGGTCTGGCGTATGGTCTTCTTAAGGATGTTGGATACTTTCTGTTTCTGTGAGGAACTATGCCATGAGATGTCAAATATATCATGACAGTGTCAAAATGAGATGACCTCCTAAGTTCCTCTCTGCTCTGACATCTATAAAACTCGGGGGTAGAGGAGCTAAGTGACCCATCCGAGGTTGTACTGCAAGGTTGTCAGAAGCCCAAGACAGAGATGTCTGGTGCAAAACATCTGAGGTTGGTTGTCTGGGTTTTTGTTTGTTTTGCCATTATGAGTCCCATCTCAGAAATCCACATAAGGGGCCACACTGATTATTTTGCAGCAAAAATAACCAGTTATTTATTCAGAAATAATAGCATTTTTCAAATCATTAACACGAAAGCTGTTCTTTTTTTTTTTTTTTTTTTTTGGCTGCATCAGGTCTTTGTTGCTGCACGCAGGCTTTCCCTAGTTGCAGCGAGCAGGGGCTACTCTTTGTTGCCGTGCGCGGGCTTCTCATTGTGGTGGCTTCTCTTATTGCAGAGCACAGGCTCTAGGCGCGCGGGCTTCAGTAGTTGTGGCTCGTGGGCTCAGTAGTTGTGGCTCGCAGGCTCTAGAGCGGAGGCTCAGTAGTTGTGGCACATGGGCTTAGTTGCTCCATGGCATGTGGGATCTTCCTGGACCAGGGCTGGAACCCATGTCTGCTGCATTGGCAGGTGAATTCTTAACCACTGTGCCACCAGGGAACTCTGTGAAAGCTGTTCTTAAGAATTTTTTATTGACTTTATTTATAAAAGAGCAAAATATAAGACCATCAGGATGAGTCTAGTGCTGGTCACTGCTCAGTCTAAGTGGGTGAGGACGTTGGTGTTTTCAGACCGAATGGGTCAGGAGGGGGCAGGTGATCATGGAGGATTTTGACTCCAAGCTACATCACAGAGAGTCGCCTTCAGCTAGAGTTTTCATCTAATCATGAAAGAAGAGTGACTTTCACAGAAACAGGTGGGGTTTAACCACAGTCCAGAGTTTGGCTCCTGGATTCAGTAGACAAACTATCACTGAGAACTTTCCATTAGTATAGTTTTCAGCTTCATTCCTTTTCAATGGAGTCAGGCTTAGCAGGGCAGGTATTTGGTAATCAGACCTCCCTCAGGAGCCCACTCCAAGGACATTGTAGAGACTTAGAATAAGCTGGCCTCTGATCAAAATCTGTGAATTTCTTCTGGATTGTTTAATTTCATTTATACTGTATGTATCAGTGAGGGTTCTCCAGAAAAATCATCTATCTATCTATCTGTCTCTCTCTTTATCTACCTATCTATCCATCCATCTATCTACCCAGCTATCTATCCATCCATCTCTCTATCTATATGTGTGTATAGACACATATATGTATATAGTCTGAAATCCATAGGGCAGGCTAGAAATCAGGCAGAAATTGATGCTGTAGTCTTGAGTCAGAAGTTCTTCTTTTCCAGGAAACTTTAGTTCTTGCTCTTAAGACCTTCAGCTGATTGGATGAGGCCCACCACATTAGCAAGGGCAATCTCCTTTACACAAAGTGAACAGATTGTAGATGCTAGCCACACCTACAAAATACCTTCATGGTAACACCTAGATTAGTGTTTGATTAAATAACGGGGTACTACAGCCTAGTCAAGTTGACACCAAAAGCTAAGCATCACACCCAGTTTCTGCCATTTCTCAAAATCTGTGGTCCCACCAGACTTGGGGCAAGTTAGGCACAGGAAAACCTCAGTTTTTCCAGTTGCCATAAGCTCGATCTATCTGTCCAAATCAGCCACACTCTTGTTTTCTTCCCTGGTAATTTTGAGCTCAGTGTGCCCAGATGTCTTGTCACATCCATTAGGAAACACAAACCCATGAGTCATGGAGGGTCTGGCAGGATGAATTTTCAAATTCCTTGAACAGGTTTTTATGATCCGGCCATCTGATTGCCCTAAAATAAACCCAACTGCCATGCTCTGCTTCACCTCCTTCCAAATACCCCATGACCTGGAGATGACTCAGGGCCTGAGAATGAAGAAAATAGAATCCCAATCACTTCCTCTATCACATCTTCAGGGAGCCTGATTACAAAGCAGAAATTCTCCAGATGAGTGAAGAAAGTGGAAGCTGAACCCAGCAACCTTCTTTTGGACGTGAGTGAACGGTTGTAACATTCTTTCCCATCTGGGTCAAGGGAATTCAGTGTTTTTTGCTTTCAGCCTGCATTTCTCACATGCCACATTGGCAGGTGGATAGCCCTGCTGTTTCTCGTGTGCTAGAAAATTGTATACAATTCTCAGACACAGAATGAAAAGGACAGTAAATAACAAGTTCTAAGGAGAATGTGGAGGGAGCAGCCATGAGACACTGCTGATAAGAGTAGAAACTGGTACAACCACTTTGAAAACCTGTGTGGCGACAGCTGCAAAAACTGAAAACACCTCATTCCCCCGCAGGTCCTCTCCTGAGTATACATCCAACAGAAATACACGCACTGGAATATTCACAGCAACGCTATTCATAATGCCCCAAAGTTGGAGACAACACAAATGTCTAGCAATGGTAGAATGAGTAAATAAACATATTCACACAATGGAACACAGCAATGAGAGTGATGATCTGTAGCTACAAGCAACCTCAGGGAAGAATGCCATGAACTTAATATGGAGCCAAAGAGACCAGACCCCAAAAAAGGGCATAGTGTGTGATTGACAGAAAGTATAAAACCAGACAGAACTAATCTATAGCATAGGAAGTCCGGAGAAAGGTTGCCACTGGAGGGAACACTGTGACTAGTAAGGGTCACCAGGAGGCTTCTGCAGTGATTGATAATGTTTGATGATCTACTGATGCCTAGTAAATGACCCCAAAAGCTTGAAACTATAACCAGTTCTTTATATCTCATGACTTTCTGGGTCAGGAATTCAAGCGCGGCTCAGCTGGGTAATTCTTTGCACCATGGGCTTTTTCCTTTTTTTTTGCCTTAGAAATGACTGCATTTTTTAAATTGAAATATAGCTGATTTACAGTGTTTCAGGTGTACAGCAAAGTGATTCAGTTATACATACTTTTTCAGGTTATTTTCCATTATAGGTTATTACAAGATATTGAATAGAGTTCCCTGTGCTATACAGTAGGTTCTTGTTGGTTATCTATTTTATATATAGTAGTGCGTATATGTTAATCCCAAACTCCTAATTTATCCCCCCTCCTCACCTTTCCCCTTTGGTTTGTTTTCTATGTCTGTGAGTCTATTTCTGTTTTGTAAATAAGTTCGTTTGTATCATTTTTTCAGATTCCACATATAGGTGATATCACATAATATTTGTCTTTCTCTGACTTACTTCACTTAGTATGATAATCTCTAGATCCATCCATGTTGCTGCAAATGGCATTATTTCATTCTTTTTTCATGGCTGATTAATATTCCATTGTGTGTATATGTGTGTGTGTGTGTGAGTGTGTGTGTATACACACCACATCTTCTTTATCCATTTCTCTGTCAACGGACATCTAAATTGCTTCCTGGTGCATGTGCTTTTGACAGAGGTCACTCAGTGGTCTCAGGGGGCAGATGGACTAGTGTGAGGTCCAAGAAAGCTGTCCTAACAAGTTTCGTGCTTTGGCAAGGAGCACAGGAAGTCTGGGCTCCACTGGAGCTGTAGACAGGAGGGTCTATCTGTGGCCTCTCCAACATGGCAATCTCAAGGTACTTGGACTTCTTACGTGGTGGTTCAGAGCACCCAAAAAGAGATTCCAAGAGCCGCAGGTGAAAGCCCCAAGGTTTCTTATAACCTAGCCTTAGAGTAACTTTCATTTTATTCTAGTGGTCGAAGAAGTCACTAAAGCCGGTCTAGACTCAAAGGAGAAAAAGAAGAGATTCCTCTTCTCTAGGAGAACAGCACACAAGTACACAGAGGGAAAGGATTGATGGTCACCATCTCGGAAACAAGCTATCACAGGTAATGTTCTATTTCTCGATGGTTGTTGGTTACAAGCTATATTCAGTTGCGGAAAATTTACCAAGCTGTATACTTATTTTAATTAATTAATTTTTTGGCTGTGTTGGGTCTTCGTTTCTGCGCGAGGGCTTTCTCTAGTTGCGGCAAACAGGGGCCACTCTTCATCGTGGTGCGCGGGCCTCTCACTATCGCGGCCTCCCTTGTTGCGGAACACAGGCTCCAGACGCGCAGGCTCAGTAGTTGTGGCTCAAGGGTCCAGCTGCTCTGTGACATGTGGGATCTTCCCAGACCAGGGCTCGAACCCGTGTCCCCTGCATTGGCAGGCAGATTCTCAACCACTGCGCCACCAGGGAAGCCCCCAAGCTGTATACTTATGATATGTGCCTTTTCTATATGTATATGTGCTATAGACTGAATAAGCATTCAGTTTGTGTCCCCCTCAAAATTCACATGTTGAAACCTAATCCCCAATGTGATGCCATTTGCAGGTGGGGCCTTTGAGAGGTGATTGGGATTAATGCCCTTATGAAAGATACCCCCAAGAGCTCCCTCACCCCTTCCTCCATGTGAGGCCATCCACGAACCAGGATGGTTCAACCAGACACCGAATCTGCCGGCACCTTGATCGTGGGCTTCCCAACCTCCAGAACCCTGAGAAATAAAATTCTGTTGTTTAAGCCACCCAGTCTATGGTATTCTGTTATAGCAGCGGCAAAGGCTATGACAACATGATTTTAATAAAAAGTTTACATTTAAAAAGAATTATCGAGTAGAATCAATGGCCTTGGGAACCGGCTGGTCCTATGTGAGCCCTTCTGCGCCACGATGGACACCCTTGTTTCATGGCGTCATGTGGCCTTTTATCAGCCCCGTGTTCTTGGGCTTTTTCCTGCAAGGTCCTCAGTTTCAATGAGGAAGAAAAGCAACAGGTACCTTCCTGGATGCCTAAGACAACCTAAGAGAAACTCCCAGCACGTCCTGATTCTTAGTTAACTTCATTTCACTGCAAACACTGCCTTGAACCCCTGACTCCTCAGCTGCAGAGGGAGTTAAGCAGCTAAGACTTCCTAGAAGACTGGTTACAGGTCCAGAGAGAGCTTCCCCTCCCTCCCCACGGTCCTTGCCTTGTGAGCAGAGGAAGGGGCACATCTCAGGCACCTGCGCCCCACGGGGGCTGGGAGGGGAGCCCAGGTCTGAAGCCGATGGAAACACAGCAGGGCTGCTAAACAGGCCCAGAGTCCCCAAGCAGAGTGACAAGTGAATCACCTCGACTCATGCTTAGTCACTGCAAGGTACTTTCCACATGGACACATGGAGATGGTTACCAAAGAAATGTCTGCTGGCTGCTCACACATCAGCTCAAAGAAAATGTTGTTGTAACCTTTACTTTGGAGGGGAAAATAAATAGCATCACTTTCCCTTTTCCTTTCCTTTCCTTTTTGGAGAGAGATTTGTTGGCAAAATAGTTGAAGTGGTTGTTTTTATTTATCCTGGAGAAAGTTTTTCCAGAAAGCTCTGAATCCCGAGCTTTGTGTATGTGGCAGGCCCTTCGAGTCCACAGCACTTAGTGTCTAAGTGTGTAAACAGCTCCCTCAGAGGGAACTGTCCCGTCACACTCTCTGACCACCGGCGGAGTCCTCCGGGCTTCACGGCATTAGAGAGCCGGGGTTCGAATCCTCACTCTGCCCTGTACTATCAGTATAAACGGGGGCGGGGCATTCCAACTTCCGGAGCCCCTATTTCCTCATGAATAATAATGAGGATTAGTCATGCTTACCCACACAGTGGTTATAAGTAAATGAGGTGACATGTAGCAGCACCACAAAAACTGCTTAGCATCCACAAAGTAGTTGATGAGTTAAAATGAGTTCCCCCCTCCCTCCCTCTCTCCTGACCCTCCTCCCTTCTTTATTTCCCTTTCTACCTTTCTCTTTTTAAATTCCCTCCCTTCCTCTCCCTTCCCTTCACTCCAAACTTAATCATCCCTCAAGTCTCTCCTCCCCTCTCCGCCATCTGCTTTTTTTTTCCTGCCTTTTTTTTTTTTTTTTTTTTTTTTGCCTTGTTTTCAAGTCTCAAACGCCCTCTGCGCTCACAGCCATCCCTCTGGCTGGTACAGCCTCGGCATGGTAGCTGCTGAACGCCAGCCAAGTTCTGGTTGAAAAACACTGCGATTTTTGGCCAGACTTTCTCTCCTTACAAATGAGGGTGATGTTTCAGGCACGGGAAGTCTTCCCATCCATTGAGGCCCCAGGCAAAAAAAAAAAAATAGCAACGCCTCAGTGTGTGGCCTTAGGTGGCCAGTGATGTGAGGCTCCGGGTACTGACAGAAATAAATCTGGTGTTTCTGAAAACTGTGAAACACGCGCAGTGGATGTGTCATCCTAGCAAAAGTGAGTCAGTCCCCAGGCCTGAGCCCAAATCTGGCTGCACTGGCTTTCTAAATAGAAAGTATATTCCTGGCCAGCCTAAGATTAGCAAATTGGTGGTCAATGCGAGTGGAAAGAGGGGCAGAAGAGGAGATGTGCAAATCTATACTTTGCAAGAAATTTTACTGGAAAAATGAAGTTCTCTCTGTGATTTTTTTTTTAATTACTCCTTTTCTCTCCATCCTGCTGTCTGAGCCAAGCTTTTCCTCCCATCACTATCTTAGCACAAAGTTCTAAAGACGTCTTTGAAAATAGGACCACAACATCCAGGGATGAATGGATAAAGGAAATGTGGCATATACATATATGTATACAATGGACTATTATTCAACCATAAAAAAGGACATCTTGTCATTTGCGACAGCATAGGTGAAACTTGAAAGCAGTCTGCTAAGTGAAATAAGTCAGACAGAGAAAGACAAATGATGTATGATCTCCCTTATATGTGAAATCTAAAAAAGAAAAAAAAACAGCTCATCGATACAGAGTACAGATTGGGGGTTGCCAGAGGTAGGGGTTAGGAGTGGGCAAAATGGGTGAAGGGGGTCAAAAGGCACAAACAGGGCTTCCCTGGTGGCGCAGTGGTTGAGAGTCCGCCTGCCGATGCAGGGGACACGGGTTCGTGCCCCGGTCCGGGAAGATCCCACATGCCGCGGAGCGGCTGGGCCCGTGAGCCATGGCCACTGAGCCTGCGCATCTGGAGCCTGTGCTCCGCAACGAGAGAGGCCACAACAGTGAGAGGCCTGCGTACCGCAAAAAAGAAAAAAAAAGGCACAAACAATTAAGTCCTGGGGCTGTAATGTACAACATGGTGACTACAGTTAATAAAACTGTGTTGCGTGTTTGAAAGTTGCTAAGAAGTAAACCTTAGAAGTTCTCACCACTAGAAAAAAAATTTATTGCTATTTATAATGACAGATGTTAACTAGACTGATTGTGATGATCATTTCATAATATATACAAATGTCACGTTGTTATGTTGTACATCTGAAACTAGTATAATGTTATATGTCAACTATACCTCGCTTAAATTTTTTTTTAATTATTGGATATTAAAGATTGTCAAAAGTTAAAAAAAAGGAAGAAGAAAAAAACAAAAAACAGGACCACAAAGTGGCACTGAGACAGCCTGGGATAACTGGATGCTGTAACCTTTAGAGTAAAACAGGCCTGGGTTCAAATTCTGGTCCCACCTCCAACCAGCTGTGCGGGTGGGTGTGTGAGCCAGAGAGAGACCTCGGGCGAATTTCTAACCTCTCTTGAGGCTTAGTATCACTTCACCCATGTGGGAGGACCCTGCCTCTTTCCTTGTGAAGATGTCAGCAGAGCCTGGCCCATGGCAGGAGCCCTTCATATCTGGGCACCTTTCTCTTCCCCTTCTTGGGAGGGGAAGTACCCCGATGCCAATGCCTCTTCATTCCCTGGTTCTCTGCGCACACGGGCTGCCTCTTCTGGAGGCTGTGAGCGCTGAGCCTGCATGAGCGGCGGTAACAGCAGCTGCTCCATCCGCTTTGCCTCTCTGCTCCAGACAGATTCTGAAGAAAAGAAGCCACGCCGGGCCGGGGGCCTCCCGTGCCAGCATCCCTGGCAAACACAGATGCCTGAGTCACGTGGGCTCGGTGGTGCCAGAGGAAGTGATGCAACCACCCTCTGGCTTTGGGTCAGCCAGAAGGAAAGTGTCCTGTTACAGCCTGGGCACCGCTGGCTTCAGGGCTCCAGGCCTGCACCCTGTCCCAAAGCCGCAGCAGAAGGGGCAGCAGGAGATCCTGTCTTGTGCATACACTGCCTGCTGTTCACCCTGCTTGGTGCACAACCATCCGGGACCCACAAAGGACCCAGGCAAGCCAAGTCAGCTCTGGCCCTTGGCTTCTCCCCTCCCCTTGCTCCAGCTTACAAGTTGCCTGGACTACAAACACCTGTTTCCTTTTGCCTGGACCCTGTGGGGTCCAGCTATTCTATTGACTTCATCTGCATAGCAGGAATATAATTGAATTCAATCATAATAACTACATTCATTAAAAACCTATGTAACGTTCATTAAGCAGCCTAGGTAATATGCCGTTAATAGCATTAACATATGAACTGTGCACTGGGTCACTAATATGCACATTATGTGCGATGTTCCATGTACGTATTAATTATAGTACATGCCAAAAACACACAGCATTCAAAGCTTGCAGGCCTGTCCCGGTTACGAGCCCTTTTGATCTCATCCAAATCCCTTTTATGGTACAGCTGTTTCATCAATTGGAACATTTGCTTTTCAGCTCTTTACACCAAGACGGGTGTTGGAGAGAAAGGCCTCGGAGAAGCTGGTTAGCGCCGGAGTTGAGGAAACCTGAGGAGTCTGTATTGGAGTTTATCCTGGAGAAGGGCCATGACCTTGAGGGCAGAGTCCAGACTTCTGGGTTCCATCCTGGCCTCTGCAGAGACTTCCCCTGCCAATCACTGGACATCCATTATCTGGGAAAGGTGCGTAATAGCGCTTGACATTAAGGGGATTATCTCATTAGGGGGCTAACGTGCAGTGGAAATGCAGAATGGCAATAGCATTGAGCATCACTGCCAGGAAGCTCCCCATGGAAAACTTCTCCACTAAGGAAAAGTATCTGCTCCAACACACCCAGCCTGCCCTTGACACGAGTCCGATGGCACTCAGCTACAGCAAGCCGGCATCAGTAATGGCTGCCCTCTAAGTGGGGCTCTCTCCTCGTGTCTCCTCAAAGCACATTCTTGGCATTGTTTAGTGCCTGGCGTTACCATCTCCATTTTACAGAATTTGGAAAGTGAGGCCCTGGTAAATGAAGTGAGCTACCCAAAGTCAACTCAGAAGGCCTCCCTGGCATGAAGGAGACCTATCTAGACCCATCTCCTCAGCTGAAATGAGCCAGTCCCTGAATGCTCATACCACTTCGTTCTGCTCCCTATATGTTGCTGCCTATCAGGAATGCCCTGGGAATCCCACCTGTAAAGGATCTGCCAGCCCATATTTTGTTCCCCTCCAACACTCATCTGAGTATTTTTCATTTAATATTTATTTATTTACTTACCTACGTATTTTGGCTGCGCCAGGTCTCAGCTGCAGCCTGTGGGATCTTAGGTGCAGCGTGCATGTGGGATCTAGTTCCTCAACCAGGGATTGAACCCGGGCCCCCTGCATTGAGAGCGTGGAGTCTTACCCACTGGATACCACCAGGGAAGTCCCTCATTTGAGTATTCATTGATCACCTACTCTAAACCAGACTCTGAGCTGAGTACAAGTCATGGCCCTGCCTTCTAGGAGCTCAGTGACATGATCTTAGTTTGGGCAGTGGGTCCCTGTTCCTGGTCCACGGACCACCTACTGGATTCTTTGCTTTGAATCTTACCTCCTTCCAATCCAGCTTTCCCACAGGTATAGAATGCGCTTTCTAAAATGCGAAGCTGGCCCTGTACTCACTCCCCTGCTTGAATCTCCCTATGGGCTACTGTCACTCACAGAAAAAAGCTGAAACCTGTGGACTTGGCACTCAAGGCTCATCAGAATGCACCTCCGTCTCTTCAGTCTTCTCTTCTCCGTCACCTGATCTATGCACCAAGATCGCTGGATTTCCCACCTAAAAAATTCTTCCCATTCCTAAAGTAGGGCTGATTTCTCTACCCCTTGAATCTCAGCTGTCCACGTGATTGCCATCGGCTAACAGGACATTAGCAAACGTGAAGCAAATAAAGGCTTGAAAAGCGCTGTACTTTGGGTTTGCCCTTTCTTGCTGCTGGCCCTGTCGACTCTCCTGTTTACAAGCTCCATCTAGACTCCTTGAGGATAAGGACCACATGGAAAGAGATCCCAGCTGAAGACCCAGATACATGGGTAGCACCATCCTAAATCATCCAGCTACAGTTAGGCTGGCTCAAACCAGAAGAATAACTCAATCAACCCACAAATCGTCTTTTAAAGATGATAAATGTTGGTTGTTTGAAGTCACGTTTTGGGCTGGTTTGTTATACAGCCAAAGCTAACTGATACAAATTCACAAATGCACAGGCTCTTTGTGCTCCTATGCTCTACCACATGCTGTTGCCTTTGACTGGAGTGCAGCTCGTCTTCCTGTGCCTGAACATACTTCTACCCTGCTCACATGTTGATGGGAGTTTACCAGGCAGAGAAAAGGAGAGATAGCCCCATAGAAAGAAGAGGATAAATTGAAGTTTACATGGGATGCACGTGTCACTCTCAATATTCTTAGCCTCTCTTGTACTCATTCTCCAGGGCAGCAAAGAGCTCTCAATGGCACATGTCCTTTTCTTTCTCTCAATACCTGTGAAACACTGGGTGTCTCTCAGAGCACAGACTAAAACCCACCTAACACCTGACTCATTATTCTCAGACATCATCCTCACCCCTCACCCACTTTGTCTCATTCACCTTTGTTTTTCTCACTGGCCTAAAAGAGCACTTTACCCAGTGTAGGTACTTGGCTCACCACTAAGTTTCTTGAAAAGATCCAAATGAAGGTCACCTCCTCCATGAAGCCCTCCCCAACACCCCAAGCAAAGTTGCTTCCTCTCCCCACCCAGTGTCCCCACATCCATTTGTGCTGAGGGCACTTCATAGGGGTAATTTATTTACCCATCTATCCTCCAGTGCTTTCTCTCTGAGCACGCAGTATGACCCACCAGTGTGTCTTCTTTATTTCTGTGTCCCCAAGCAGGAGAATCATGAAGAATTGGTCAAACTCATTAACTAATTCATCACAAAGGGAGCTCAAGGGAGTCTTGCAGAAATTTGGAGTCAGACAGATCTGAACTCAATCCCTGCATTTACATTTTCAAAGTAGAGTGACCTTGGGCAAGTCACTTAGCCCTCTGGATCTTCAGTCGTGGGTGAGTAGGGGAGGAAGGGAGAGAGAGAGGGCCATCTAAAGTGAAGACCATAATCTTTTCTTCACAGGATGGTTTGAGGATTCATGAGATATTGTACCTAAAACCCCTGGCCCAGAGGCTGACACCTGGTAGACCCTCAAGCCAAGTTCTGGTCATCTTCTCCCTTCTCTCCAGCGACCCAATGAGTTCTCCTGGTCACTCTGGGAAGGTGAGGTAGGGCAGGACTCCCAAGAACCAAATGGGGTCCAGATCCCGGCCACCTCTTGGATCATAGGACCGTCTCTCCCACACCATGTGGGTGTCCTGAGCTGGAAGGAAAAGACCTCCTCTTTGCCCAGTGCCCACTTTGTCCCCGGTGCCTACAGACCTTATGTCACCGCCTTTCCCCTTTATGAAGGGAGATGAGATGGCCCTGCTGTGTGGTTTGTGAACTGTCAATCAAGATGCAAATGGTCTTTGTTTCCCTTCTAAGAGGGAACAAAGGCCTCAGGTAAAGAACTCAGGGCTCACCCCTATTCCCCTCACCCACCCTCCCAGAGTCTGAACCTGCAGTTGGCAAAAGGCCCTGGCCAGGTTTGGTTCACACCCACACTCCCTTCAGCAAATCAGTTTATTTCTTTGAACCTCCAAAAGGGAAAGAGCAGCATTCGTGGGTCTCCTCACCAAACAGTCGGGCCATATTTTAAGCAGTTATAGCTCAGGGGTTAAGCAGGCCGGCACAGGGGTCAGACTTAGTCGACACGCTACCTGTTATTTTGGGACCACTTAACCACTCAGATCCTCCGTTTCCCCATCTGTAAAATGGGTGTGATCATGTTTCCCTTGTGGTTGTGTGCATTAAAAAGGATGATGCATGTAGAAGGATGGCACAGTGCTGGCACACAGGAAGCACACCGTCCATGACATTATTATTATTATCACTGCCTCTTTACTAATACCAATAGGATCACTGCCTGACAGTTGGGACTCTACCCAAAATGCAAGCTCATTCCTTGTTTTTGCCTAACACACTCCCAAAGGTCTCAGGCCAAACTCCGAGTCCAGGCCCCCCCAGGGCCCCCTCCCAGGGTTCCAATGCACATTTTGAGAAGGAAGGAACTGCCAAAGAAAATCCAACTGCATGGTTTCTCTATCAAAGAGAAAAATAAGAAATGCAAAACACTTGCCGGAGCCCACTGGTTTTTGTCCAGGGACTTCCTAAACGTCTGCAGGCCTATCCTCAGCACTCGGGGCTGTGCCTGCCACAAGGATGGTTCCCCCGCAGACACCACGGGTTCCCCCAACCAGGCTCCGGGGAGAGTGCAGGGGAAGGCCCTGCCAGGCACAGACACGCCCAAGGTCATGCCATGCCCCTCTTCCTGGTCTCGCGGCCTGCAGAGACGGCAGAGCAGGCTCAGGGCTACATCCAGGGTTCTGAGGAAGGAGCCCATCATCTCCAGACCAGTGAAGCGCTCTTGGGCCCCCTTGGCCACCTGTTGCCACTCCTGGGTATCCAGGGCATCCACTCCTTACCATGGCTCCTGTCCCACTCTGCTCTCCCATTCAGGCAGAGCTGAGACTTCACCCAAAGTCCCTCCTGTGCCCTGGGGAAGGGCCCCGAATCCTCATGGTGCTGACAGGGGACGAGGCTGGACCCAGCACTGGAAGTCCCTGAGGGCAGGAGTCACTCAGATTCACCACTGCGTGCTGGGAGCTGGTACCTGAGCACACAGTAGGCACTCCCCAAATGGTAGATAATTAAGCGTAGATTTCTGCGACATGATTTCATGTAATTCTCATGCTAACCCTACAAAGCAGGTCCTCTTAGCCCCACTGTGAATACTCTTTGTAGAACTGAGGCTCAAAGAGGTTAAATAAGTTGACTGCGGTTCCAGGGATAGAAAGTGACGGTGCTGGGACTGGTCTCAAGCCCGTCTGACTCCAAGGCTCTTTCCCTCTGCAGGCCCTGCCTCTCCAAGTCGACCAGCCTTCCAGCCTTTGCTGCCAGACTCTGCCTGCACTGCTCCAGGGGCTGCGGGGGAGACCGAAACCCAACCACTGACATCTACAGCCCTGCATCTTGACCAGCAAGACAGCTCAGGGAGAAAATGCAGAACGGGGACGAAAGAAGTGGCCTCAGTGGTGAGCCGGGGAGGGGCAGAGGCCCCACCATGAATGTGATCAGTGAGTCAGCACATAAGGGCTTTGAACGTCCAGGATCACACAAATACCAGGCACTAATTCCCCTCATCTCAGCCTTGATCAGGGAGACTCCATGTAGGAGGGGCTTCTGAAATCCAGATCCAGGGAGTAAAGCAATAACACTAGAAATGAGAGCTGCCATTTATAACTGCCTACACCTGTCCAGATACTCTGCGGCACGGTATAGACGTAACTGTATGAAGTCCTCACAACAAATCCAAGAGGTGCGGGCTATGATCCCATTTTACAGATGAGAAAAACTGAGGCTCAGATTACACAAATGAGGAAAGGGTGGCGGGCATCATAGGAAGTGGTGGAGTCTGGAGAGAGCCAGAGAGCTCATGCTCTATCATTTGAGAATGTGCCCCAACCGTGGTCAGATTTGAAGACAAGCGAGATGTAATTTCTACTCATGAGTGTAAATCCAATATTTAAATGTTGGGGATTAATTTTAGAAACATTTAAACACTTGGCAATCTAAACAAAGCCTGTCTGAAAGACAGATATGGCCCATGGGTCACCATTTTGCAATCTCTGTACCGCAGTGTGATTGGCAGAGTGGAAATGGGCAGGTGCCTGAGCAAGAAGAAAGTTCTAAGCAAAAGTGCGGAGCCAGGAACTGTCCTCCCATCGTCACTCCCTCCAACTCCAAAACTTTCTATGGCTCCCCATTGTTCCCTCTCCTTGGCTTTCAGGGATAGCTCTGCCCTCAAGGTTTTGCAGTTGGATTTACACCCATTTGACATAGCGTTTTTAGTTTGTTTTAGTGTTTTATTTGGAGAAAGCACTTCTTACAGAAGGGCAGCCGCAAAATACAGGGGCCTCTGCGACAATGTCTTGTTTTCTCTGAAAGGACGAGTGGGATTCAAGGAATCCAAGCAGCACGTGGACAGATCAGGCGCCTCTCCAAGTCATCTTCAGGACACGGAGCAGCAAGAGGCAAAGCTAAGATTTCTGCTTAAGGAATCCTTTTTCTTTACAGGAATTGCTTACTATTTGATACCGTGTGATGCATTCATCCAACTTCAGGAGTGTGCAATGGCACGAGGAAAGGCCACCCTCCATGCCTCCTGGATCTGCCTGCAGGACACCTACCTGCCCAAGCCTACCTCTCCTTCTCTCCAGGCCACTTCTCCAAACTCTCATCACACTCATAATGTAACTCCCAACCTAGGTGACCACAAAGGATGGTCGCCTCTCATTTGCCTTTTCTCCCCAAATGGTCCATAAACCCCAGCTGTTCATTGCACCCCAGCTGCATGTGGAGCTCTCTGTTGGGCATTCAGGCCATCACCATGGACCAGATATGCATTCATAGTTCATAGTTCCGTTGTCTAGTCAGTCCTGGCTGTGGAGGAGATCCTCAGCAAAGACTTGCTAAATGCCAACAAATGTTGATGAAATGGCGATAGTTTGGACCACCCCATCTCTCTCTCTCCAAGCCCCTGTACCTCCTCTGCCCCTCAAACACCCAGCCCCGGTGATTCTTCCTGAATATCTCTTACAGGCAATAGAAGAGACACAGTTGTAAAAAAAAAAAAAAAAAAAAAAAAAAAAGCCTTGGGAACCTATAAAGAAAGTAGTCAAATGTGGTGTCTTTTTTTCCCCCTAATGTTCTCACTCCCCCATCCACCATGGCAAAGGCCCACTTCCAGATACACTCCTCCTGAAGCTGGAAGCTGGCCCTGCCTCTGCTGTGGCAGGCGGCCCTGCGTTGGCTGCCAGGGCCTGGGGGTGGAGTACAAATAGCCCCATCCCCCCTTCAAGGAGACCCAGTGCCAACAGCTCACCCCCTGGGAACCCAGCCAGGCTCCCTTCAAGCCAGGGCCTGAGCGCAGGGACCCTAATCAGCTAAAAACCCCACCCTTCCTTCTGCAAACACCCTCTCAGCCAGCCGCTGGGCGGGCCGACAGGCAGAGCTGATCTCCCGGACCTCCTCCCGTGCTTCCAACCTAAGGAGCCGGCGCAGGACCCTCACTCCAGCCAACATCTACTGGGCCATCCGGGAAGGGCTGTCGGCCGCCCCAGGGTGGAGGAGAGGTGCCGGATCAAAGGAGGATGCTCCCTCTCCTGGACGTCCACCCTCGCTCCCTCCAGTTCTCTGCTTAAAGCCACCTTAGCAGGGAGGCCTGCCCTCACCTCCTACTATTACACACAGCTCCCCACCCGGGCTAGGCCCTTCACCAGGCTTTCTGCCTCTTTATAGGAATTATTTACCATTTGATATAGCTTTTGTTTGTCTGTTTGTTTTACTGTTTTATTTGGGGAAAGTGCTTCTTACAAAAGGGCAGCTACAAAATACAGGGACCTCTGCAACCATGACTTGTTTACTCTGAGAGGATGAGTGGGATTCAGGGAATCCAAGCAGTAGAGGGACAAATCAGGAGCCCCTCCAAGTCATCCTCAGGATGCGGAGCAACAGAACGCAAAGCTAAAATTTCCAGTCAAGGAATTCTTGTTCTTTATAGGAACTGTTTACATTTGATACAGGGTGATGTCTTCACTTGCGGGAAATTCACTAGAATGAAAGCTCTGTGAGGACAGGGAACCTTTGTTCTGTTTGCTACCATAGCCCACGTTCCTGGCTCCTTGTAGGTGCTCCACGAATGAAGAAAGAAGGGAGGAAAGAAGAAAGGGAGGGAGGGAGGGAGGGAGGGAGGAGTTTTGGAGCGGGAAGGCCCTGGTTGGCCTCCTTTTCTTCCCAGTTGGCGTCTCTCCTTCAGAACTACCCCAGGCTGCTGGCCCATGGCCTTCCTTCCAAGAGAAACGACTTGAGCTGCCACTCCTTAAACTGCCGTTTAACCCAGGCTCGCTTGGCACCAGGCAGCACGGACACGTGACCACATTCATCTTCTCACCAGCTCTGAGGGCTGTGCCGTCGCTTTGACTTGGCTTCCTCAGCCTGGGCACTCATTTCGGGGCCACGTCATTCTCGGTTGTGGGCAGCTGTCCTGTGTCTCGAAGGCTGGTCAGCACCGTCCCTGGCCCCTCTCCACCAGATGCCAGGAGTGCCCCTCCGCCCTCCCTTGTGACAACCAGAAACTGTCTCCACACATTGTTAGGTGTCCCCAGCGGGTGAGAACCTCTGTGTTCATCCTGCAAACGAGGAAACCGAGGCCCAGAGAAACTGAGTTTGCTGCCGGGTGCTCTGTCAGAGGTTGGAATTCACCCCAGGTCTGTCCTGCTTGGGAGCGAGCATTCCCTCCATCCCCTGGCAGGGCTGGCCACGCGGGGAGCTGTCACTGGGAAGACCCAGAGCCTCTGCCTAGGCCCTGCTGGTGTCCCAGCGACAGCGGAGAAGAGCCAGGCCTCTGACGTGTGGACAGAGCGTTCGCAAGCAGCCTGAAAAACACTTACTCGCTGGCCATGCCTGGGAAGCATCATCAATGATAAATCATATCTCTTAATTATGTGTGATTTCTAGGGCCAGCCAAGATTTCCTTTTCGTGACAAATATTTTCTCTGCAATTCCTTCCCTCCTCACACTCCCCCGCTGCCCCAGAAAAGGAAGAGCAAAGCACAAGGGGAGCCTGGGGCTGCTCTCCTCTGCGGGAGCCCAGACAGCTCCGGTCAGCGGGCCAGTCCGGCCCAGCCCCTCTAGAGCTGGGTTCTTGCCTGGGCCTGCCTCTTCCCTCCATGCTTCAAGCAGTGAAATCCCCAGGTTTCTGTTTTGGTTTTTGGTTTTGGGGTTTTATTTTCTCAAAAAGGTTTCTGAATGTTCAGTTACTCAGCCGACTCCTGCTTGAAGTCACTGTCAGAGAGAGAGGAAGACAGAAAATGAAAGGAGACAGGGTCAGGGGTGAAAAGGGCAAGGTTCAAGTCACCTGAACCTGCTGCAGAAAAAGCTACTCCACCCCTCTCAGGCCCCTTTGCACTGTAAAGAGAGTCTCCAGGCTTCACAGCCTCTAAAACTTCCAGCTCTTCGCCCTCTGGGGCCTCATCTCCCCCTATTCCTCCCTATGCCCCAGTCAGGCTGAACATGATTTTGCATGTTATTGTCTTTACAGTGAATGCTTTTCTCTCATCTCTTCTCAGAAAACTCCTAGTTATGCTTTGAAACCCAATGTAAATATCCTTACCTTCTCCAACCTCCTGCCCCCAACCCAGACCAAATTCACCCCTCCCTCTCTGGGGTCCCTCAGCAGCTTATACAGACATCAGTTTAACTTGGTTTACACTCTTAGAGATATTTGTGTAACAGGATTCCAAAGGAAAAGCTGAGTCAGTAACCAGAGCAACCACAGATTGTCAACAGAGACATGAAAGACATTCAGATTATTTTCCTCCAGTGCCTTCCTTGCTACCCAGAATGGTTTTCCTAACATGTATGACGTTCATGGGTGCATCTTCTGGACTAAAAGCTTCCAGAGACCCTTTCTAGTACTCAAAGACCCTCATCTATTCTGTTCTAGATTCTGAAGCAGATGACTTGGGCCACCACTTCCTAGGATGAAAATCTGGGTTCTGGTTGCGGTGGGTGCCACTGTCACGGAGCTACGTTCATTGAAGGCACCTGACCCCAGTCACTGCCTTTCCTCTCGTTGTAAAAACGTGGAGGGCAGGGGAGTGGGGTACTTGGTCCAGGGTGACATGGAGAGCAGAAAGCTACCGCCCGCCTCAGCCAGCCTCCAGCCGTAAATCCTCGCCTCCCCCTCAGGCCACCCGCAACCCTGCTGTGACGCAGGGACACCCCTCTTCTGCTCGGGTCCTGGTGGGGAAGGGAAGAGCAGGTGACAAGGTCTGCCTCGGGTGCCCAGAGCTAGCTGCCCGTCCAACAGTGACGTCCTGAAATGTCACACCCCATCCTGAGAGAGCGTCCCCCACCTCCCTTGGGAGGTGAATTCGCGTGGCCAGCGATAATCACGTATGTGGTGCCCACAGAGGCTGGGTTTGCAGATCTGCAGTGTTCTGCTCAGCAGACATGTGGCTGGCATGCTGGGGAGAGCCCAGAGGGCACCCCCTACTCCTTTGTCTCCCCCAAAACCCTGAATTTACTAAACAGCAAATATATTTGGAATGTTACCCCAGCGTCATCATTCAGAAGGTGGCCCCGAGCCCCACTCAGGAGTTCCCAGGCTGTTTTGGAGTAGAAAACCCAGAAACCTGTATTCGATTGTAGAGGATGGGACTAAGGATGAGGGTGGGTGTATAACGTAGGGTCAGACGGCCTAGGTATTGAAGGACCAGTGCAGGAGTTTGGCTGTAATTCTTCAAAGCGTTTGCAGCCAGAGGAGTGGCATGAGTCTAATCTGGTCTTAGAAAACCCAAAGGGGCTCTGCCGGAAGCCAGGAAGCCAGACAGCGGTCGCAGCTGCCAAAGGAAGACTTGCTGAGGACCTGGACCAGTGCAGAAGCTCTGGAAATTAGGAGGAAGGGGCACATTTGAAAAGTATAAAATCAATCACATCAGCAGGACTTGGTAATTTCTTGGATCAGGTGGTTGAAGAGGGGAGTCAGTCATCAAGATGAGTGCCCTGAGTCAGGCAGCTAGGTGGCTGGTGGTGCTATTAACCAAGACAAGGACCAGAGCAGGAAGGACTGAATGCGGGAGCCTGGGAAGGTGGGGAGGATGGGGGAAGTGGTGGACTTTGGTGTAGATTTATTGAGTTAGAAGTACCTGGGCAACAACCAAGTGAATGTGAGCCTCAACCTCAGGGCAGAAGTCGAGGCTGGAAACGCAGCATAGAAATTGTTGCTACATCCATAGAAGGGACTTCCCTGGTGGCGCAGTGGTTAAGAATCCTCCTGCCAATGCAGGGGACATGGGTTCAAGCCCTGCTCTGGGAAGATCCCAACATGCCGCGGAGCAGCTAAGCCCGTGCGCCACAACTACTGAGCCTCCGCTCTAGAGCCTGCGAGCCACAACTACTAAAGCCCGCGCGCCTAGAGCCCGTGCTCTGCAACAAGAGTAGCCACCGCAACGAGAAACCCACACACCAGAACAAAGAGTAGCCCCCGCTCGCTGCAACTAGAGAAAGCCTGCGTGCAGCAACAAAGGCCCAATGCAACCAAAAATAAATAAATAAAATTTTTTTAAAAAATCCATAGAAAACGATGCAACTGCCCAGAGGGAGAGGAGAAAGAAAAGAAGAGGCTTGGAGCAGAGCCCTGCGACTTGAAGCCTGTGAGGGGACGTCAAGAGAAAAGAGATTTGTGTAAAAAAACAAGAGGACCCAGCAAGGTAAGAGAGCTAGCAGATGAGAGTGAGAGCAGCGTGAGAACATCATGAGGGGCACAGCACCTGGCCCCTAGAAGGTGTCCTCAGGATTGGCAATTTTCTACCCACTGGCAGTCACGCAAACGATAATAACTCTTACCAGACCAAACGCTAAGCACTTTCCCTAGAGGCTCACGCATTCTTCGCAGCCACTGGGAAGTTGGTACTATTATTATCTCCATTTTAAAGATGAGGGGGATGAAGCACAAAGAGATTAATAAGAGCGGGTAATACCCTAGTTTATAGATGGAGAATCTGAGCGCAGGATGACAAGGCAGAGGCCATCTTAGGAAAGCAGGTACTTGAGCCATCAGCAAAGAAGTTAACCTGGTCCCCGGGCCCAAATCCCTATTCCACACCTATCAACTGCCGCTCCCTGCTGCGCAGACTGTCGCTTGCCTGATGGGGGGTCCAGAGCGCTCTGCAGCAGACAGCACAGAACATCTTGACTCCAAGTCTGAAAAAAGTCTCCAAGGCTGAAAAAAGTCTCCGGGGTCCCCTGGCTGCCAGACTGTGATTGCAAAATGACTTCTGATGATTTAACTGTAAATGAATCTGAAACATACAGACTGAATTTCCCTTGAACTACATATTAAAATGTTCATTTAATAATAGTAATAAAAGCTCTGATGAAAAATTGTAAAGAAGGAAAACAAGGTAGTAATTATGAGGGGGTCAAAGGGTATGGAAAGCCAGGAGCTGGTAGAGAGAGAACACTTTTCACATCCCCCTCGGGCAAAGCAAGTGAGAGATTTTACAGAGGGCTGTGAATTGCTTCTGCCTCTCCGGCGGGGGACTGGCCTCCTGAAACTGACAGCCAGGGTCTGGGTGTCCAATGACTGCTGAGGAGCTCGGGAAAGAGGGAACCACGCATGCAAGGTGGGCTGGACGTGTCTGTGTGTGTGTGTGTGTGTGTGTGTGTGTGTACAAGTAAGTACTTGAAAAGAAGGGATATATATATATAACACATATATACATATAAGTATATGAACCACCTTCTCTTTATATAGTTATAAATATATATAATTGAAATGATTTAAAGAATCATTCTATACATAAAATTAAAAGTTAATTTATGTGCATGTATATATATATATACTATTTAAATTTTATAGAGAGAATGTTTTCTTCTCAAGCACTTATTTGGAGGTATATATATACACACTTATAGGTATATAAAGAGAAGATAGTTCATATACATATATATGCGTGTGCTTGTGTATGTATACACACATATATATGTGTATATATACATATATAAATACATATATGTACATATTATATACAAGTAAGGTAAAACTTTAATGTATCAGATATGCCCTAAATAGACATATTCTAAATATATGTATTTTAAATATCAATATCCTATCAATCAATATATATATTTTAAAATATTTATAGGGTAAATATGTATATTCTAGAACAAAACACAGAAGGAACAGAATCTCGTAGGAGAGCAGTAGAAGCTTAATAAGCCTGACCAGCTCCCAATCTCAATCCGTAGGTGTTGGAAGTGTCAGGGACAGCTACTGGGATTTTAGGAGCTGAGCTTCTGGTGGCCTCTGAGCCAGTTGATTTAACTCAAGATCATATGAGAAGTGGGTTCCATCATCAGAGCTGAGCTAGACAAGTGGGCAGGGAGCTGATTACCGTGCAGAATGAGGTGCTTCTCCCCTGGGACCCAGAAGTCTTCCACATCTTCACACCTGGCTTCTTCTATGACTGGATATTTCCAAACCATCCACTGTGTACAACTTCATCTCCTGGATGTCACGATTATTGGCTGAAACTTCCAACGAGGTGAAGACAATTTCCCTTACCTACAGAAAAACAAAAATCACCTTTGCCAGTGAAAGGCCACCAGCTCAGAAACTCTGGTTTCAAATTATGAAGAACCCAGCTACAGTCCAGGCTTTTTAGTGGTGGCAGTGGTTTAGTGTGTGTTTTTCCTCCCCAGTAAATTCGACAGTCCTCTTCTCTCCTCTCTGAACCCCTCAGTGCTGTTAAGAAATAATTTGGGGAAACACTTGTCCAGAACACAACAGCAGAAAGTGGGTTAGTAGCCAATACATTTTTCAAGAGAACTGTTTGGCAGCCCTGAAACAGATTACCACGCTGGTACAAACCTCGGCTGCAGGGTTACAGATGTCAGAAGTGTGGGTATCCAGAAATATCCACAACAAATGGAGTCTCCATCATAACGCCTGACCCTACCAACAGTGCAAAATGCTGGCAAAGAGGAGGAAGACCATTCGTTCACAGGCTTTTCCCTGAGTGGAGGTGGGGCTCTGCAAGCTGCAATTCAATTGTCAATAAGGACTGGAAATTCCTTGACTCAACCCAAATAAACTGGACCTTTCCATGAGTGTCTCTGTGGAAAACAACTTTCTTTTAGGAGAGCCCTGTCAACAAAAGGGTATGGGAACTTTTGCCAAGGCTGTGATGGGATGGACAGAAACTCTGCCAGGAATCTGCCAGTTCTTCTTCTGGCACAAGGCAAGAGTTAACCCTTGACAGGGTGCAGAAAGTGAGACAATCCACTGCTGCCATTAAGAGCTCTGACTCAGGAGCCAGATTACATCTATTCAAACCTCAGGTCTAAAACTTACTTGTTATGGTGCTTTGAACAAGTGATTTAACCTCTCAGCCTCAGTTGCCCCACCTGTAAAATGGGCATGATAATAACTGTAACTATATTTAAGGACAGTATGAGAATTAAATGTAATAAACATGACAATTTAATTATGCATAGTAGTTCTCAAAAGATGGTAGTTATTTTTGTTTCTTTGCTGTTATTAGTTTCAACTCACTAAAGTTAAAAAGAAGGAAAAATCTGCTTTACCTAAATTGGCACTAGCAAAAATTTACTAAGAACTACATATGTGAACCCCTTCTATTAAGCACCGTGAGGATATTTCTTAACTATGGAGACTACGCCCAAAATCACACTATACTTATTTCATCTAATTACTAATTGATTGATTCATTCCTACCTCATTTAACATTAGCACTGAGGGACATCCATTTGAATAAGATGTGGCTCCTACTGTAATAGGATTCATAGCCTGGTTAAAAGATAAGCATGGGGCTTCCCTGGTGGCGCAGTGGTTGAGAATCCGCCTGCCGATGCAGGGGACGCAGGTTCGAGCCCCGGTCCAGGAAGATCCCACATGCCGCGGAGCAGCTAAGCCTGTGTGCCACAACTACTCAGACTGTGCTCTAGAGCCCATGAGCCACAGCTACTGATCCCGCGTGCCGCAACTCCTGAAGCCCGCGCGCCTAGACCCCGTGCTGCACAATGAGAGACGCCACCGCAGTGAGAAGCCCGCGCACCGCAGCGAAGAGCAGCCCCCACTCACCGCAACTAGAGAGAGTCTGCGAGCAGCAACGATAGACCCAACGCAGCCAAAAATAAATAAAGTAAATAGATTACAAGAGAAAAGTTTTTTAATAATAAATTAATTTTTTAAAAAATAGATAAGCATGGACAGAATGATGATACAAGGTACAGCCACCCCCATTCTGAATAGGAGGGTCCACATAGGCAGAGGGAGGAGCACTGCGTTCTGACCTGAGGACTCTGGGAAGGCGTCATGGCGGCTGGATTGAGTTTAGGCTTGGAGATGAGCAGGAGATCCATAACTACAGAGAAAAAGCACTTCATGCAAGGAAAGCGATCAGAATAGAGGCTGGGAGGCGCAAGAGGGTCTCACGACCTTAGCAGAGAGCAGGTCTTCAGCGGGGTGCTTGGACCATGGTGTTTGTCATGAGTCACATGAGACTGGACATGGAAACAGGAGACAGATAATAGAAGAGTCGAATGTCCCGCTCAGGGGGTCTTCAGGGCAAAAGAGGGAAGAAATACAGGCCAACTTGGCCCCTACTTGTTGGTTTTGGCTCAGCCCAAACATCACCTGTCACAGGGCGCCGTCCTGGACCCCTCCTCTCACCCTCAGCCTGTGACGCCCCTTCTTTGCTTTGGTACTCACAGCACTCAGGTGGGCTCCTCAGCCGCCCTACCTTCTCCTCTGGATCGGGCTCCTTGAAGGCAGGGTTGACACCAGTCTTGAACATCATTTTACTCCCAGTGCCAGCATATGACTGTCATTCAGAGCATGAATACGGCAATGGATGAGAGAGTGAAGGAATGAATGAATCAATCCGTCCATCCATCAGCAAGGGAAGTTGAACTGAAGATGATAATTCTGAATTACCAGCAAGAGACCTGTTGGGAGGCAGCAGGACTGGCCTGGGTAATTTCCTTGAACAATACTATCTAAATGGCAGAAAGACCTCAGCAGAGAAACAACTGTCTAAGCATATAATCAGTCTGTGTTCATCGTGAAGATATGTGTCAGTGCTGAGATCTGAGGCTCCCCGGGGTGAAATAGCACTATTTTTGCCAGAGATTCATGGAGCTAGAGGTCAACTTGTACCATGTCAGAGTGACAAGAATATTGATGTGGTAACATAGTGTCAATTACCCATGGAAACGGGCCATGGGGAAACTTGCATAAGCAAAGCCCATGGAAAGTAGCCTCTTAGTCTTGTTTTTAGATCTCAACCTTTTAACAAGCAAGGACCCAAAGCAGAACAGAAAGGGAAAGGAAGGCTGATTAGAATCCCATGATATTCCAGGGACTGTGCTAAGTCCTTTGCACAAAGTCTTAGAAGATAGGCAGTCGTATCTCCATTTTGCAACTAAGGTTCCTGAGGCTCAGAGAGCGCAAGCAATTTTGTCCAAGCCACACAGCTAGTAAGAGTCAAGGATGGGAATTAAATCCGGTTTGCTGACTCCAAAGCCCGTGCTCTTGCTTTTAAATCACACGGTCCCTCTTCTCTTTCATGCTACCGTGGGATCACTCCAACTCCCATCAAACACCCATTTATTTCTCAAAGGAAACCTTACATTTTTTTTCACTATCATTTGGCAACTGCACACAGTTCTTCAGGGAAATCAAGGAGCTCAGGATGAAAATCCTCCCCACGGATTAGCTGAAATTGCTTGCGTTTCCTTGAAAAATGCCTGACACTGCCAACAACTCTGGTCTGGTTTCCAGCGGTGGCCAGGGCATTGTCCAACCAAGAGGCTCTGAGAATCAGTTGGCTGTGGTCTCACTGACACTGACGCCAACAGATGCTATAACTCAGAAGTTACCATCTGTCCATGACACTCAGGTTCAAGGGGGCTTCCAGAGCTCCCCAGCCTAAAGAATCAGCCCCAGACCCACTGGGGCACTGCCATGGCGAATCCCAGGCACCAGTAGAATGCTAGCTTTCTAGGAGGAAAACCTCATTGGGCTTTGGGGTCCAGGGTGTTCTCCACCACAGCATGGAAGATAAAGGGGGTGCAACACTCTTCTGGAGACCAAAGGCATGGCCACCCGCAAAAGACAATAATGGTGTGGGAGAAGGGGGAATACGCAGGTTGGTCGAAGGAGAGTAGTAGTGGGGATAACGTCAGCCTTGACATCACTCGCAAGAACAGGGAGATGGGGATGCCATGGCCCAAGTACACTGTGCCACCCCTGGGGTAGAAAGGTCACTGGGTTTGGGATTGGGAACCTAGGTTCACCCCCGCTGCCTCACCAAGTACGAGTTGGATTACCCTAGGCGATCACATACCCTCCTCCTCTGCCCTTCCCGCCGTCACTCACACTCACCACCCCCCATCACCATGGCATAGTACAGCTATCTGTTGGTGCCTCTACCTCCCAACTAGACTGTGAACTCTGTAAGGGCGAAGAGATCGTGCCTATCCATGCCTGCGTCCCCAGTGCCCAGCACTGCGCCTGAGACATACCTGGCATTCTGCAAGTATTAGCTGAATTGTGGAAAGAGAGCAAAAGATGTGATTTACCAACACTGCATGGAATGGAGTCCACAGACATGGACCCTCCATTCTGAGACTTTTTCAGAATAACCTCAGGAATAACTTCTTTTGATGGAAGACTCTGAAAAGGTGTCTTACAAAAGAAATGGGGAGAACCAAGGAGGATGCCGGGAGGGACCGCTAGCTGGAGGGCACAGAGGATGATCTTGAGCCGATGACTGAAGGACCCCATGAGTATCAGGGGATCTGCCTCACCCGGTGGGAAGAGATAAAGCCACCAACTGGAAGGTCACAGGAGGAGCTAGCTCTGTTGGAGACTATGCAGAAGTTCCCAACACCACCCCTGCCAGGGGAAGTAAGAAGGATGCTGTATCCCTCCCCTAAACAGGAGCGTGAAGATGGGAATCTCAGTCCACACACCCGGATGAGCAAGAAAGAGCACGATACTGTACACAAATCAACTTAGTTTTGATGCTGAGCTCCCTCCTACCGGGATGAAAGAAATTCAGCCCGTCTTTCTTCACTCCATTCCCTGAGGCTGTATCAGTGACTCGAAGGCCTCACTTAGTACCCAGGCATGATGGAGGTCCTTCTGCGGTTATAAATGCTTTGTCCAGAGCACCCCCTCCTGAAACCAACCCCCATCGTCTAGCCCGCATGGTCCCACGGGTCTAAACCCCTGCCATGTGTCATCAGGCTCTCTGGTTGGGGAGCCCCACGTGTACTGCCTGGCGAACCACAAAGCTGTTCCCTCTGAGGTCTTGCCATACTCTTGGGATATTCAGGGATTCTGCTCAAAGAATCCACAGACACGTCCCTCTCTGTCCACAGCCTGGGGGAATCTCTCTTTCATCTGGGGGAATCCTTCTCCCCCCAGACCCTGTACCCCATGGCTATACCAGAGGCCTGCCTTCAATGGTCAGGGTGGCTTTTATCCAGCAGAATGTAGATGGGCACTTGTCTTAAAAAACTAAATTGAATTCATTGAGATTCAGAATTGTCTCTTCTTCAGAAAAGTGAGAAGATCAGGCATCTCTCAGGCCAGAGCTGGTAGCTGATCCCTTCTGAGTGACTAAGCCCTCTTCACTGCGTCTGGCTCCTCCACACCTACTAATTATGTTTCCACCCAGCCTGTTTCCTCCTTGTTTTCCTTTTGTCTCATCTACCCGAACCCTGCAAGAGTCTGGTTTTGCAACACGGAGCTTAGCCACGAACCTCCAGCTATAACCCTCTGAGATAGAGAAGCACAGGCTTTCTACCTGCTTGAATGGGGGAAAGTGAAAGAGAAAGGAAAAGAGGAAAATCCTCTTTAAACAAATAAAAACAAATTAATACTTTAAATGACCCTGCCCGGGAAGTATTAACTAAGATCACGCTAGGGGCCCCAAAAACATCTCTCTGGGCTTCTCAAATCTCTCAAAGGCCATTGAGGGAGCTAGAAAAACATTCATACCCCTGCCACTCAATATGACAAAAGGGCTGACCGCCTACCAGTGCCTGGGGAGCCACTTACTGCTGTGAGGGCGTGTGGGAGTAGGTGATCTCGGTGTCTATAAAGTGTTAAGAGAGGGCCTGGCACTCGCTGGGCAGCCAGTCAGTCAGTACGAGTCTTCACTACATTAAAAGTCAAAACAGCAGAGCCTTATTTAATTCTCACCATAACCCTGCAGGACCAACAGAGGTATCCCCGTGACACCCCCGTGGGATATCCCAGAGATATCCCCGTGATACAGAGATCCCCCGTGATCCCCGGGGGGAAAACCAAGGCTTCAGGAGACAAAGTTAACTTGTTCGAGGTCCCAAAGCTCGTTTGGAGTGGGGACAGGACGGGGTGCAGAGAGAGGATTTAGATCGCAGAGTCTAGTTGGAACTCTGCCTTATTTCCATCAAGTTAAAGAACCAATGACTCCAGTGGGCTTGGGGGTCCCAGATATTCTTGAGCAGGGGGAGGGGAGTTTTGGCACCAGCCGGGGAGCCCCGGATGAGGAGAAGCAGCTGGCGTGCAGCCCAGAGTGGAAGTTTGGAGCACAGACTCGAGCTGGAGGGCTTGGGTTTAAATCCCTGTTCTGCTTCTTTTTACCTGTGTGACGTGGGGCAAGTTACTTCACTTCTACCTGCCTCAGTTTCTCCGTCTGTGAAATGGGGCTAGCCACAGTACCATCCTCACAGAGGTGCTGAGTGTTTGGAAGGAGGTGGAATTTGTGACGCACGCAGGATAGTGCCCAGTATGTAGTAAAGGCTGCCCTCGTGAATGCTGGCTGTGTGTTCCCGTGTCACGGCAACAGGCAAGGCCACACCTGGCACCTGGGGAACATGGCTCAGCGCAGTTCTGGTGGCCTCCCGCGGGTCCTGGGCCTAGCATGCTCCTCGGGACAGAGGCCGTCTCTGGAGAGCTTCCCCCTGCAGGCCCCTCTGATGTGGCCAGGGCTCACCTATATCTTTCCCCACTCTCAGAAGTGCCAAGTGGCAGACGCACCACAGGGACCAATCCTCGTTATTAATGCCCACACAGCATTCAGTTCCAATGACTCCTTTTCAGCTTTCATGGAGCAGGATGGCCTGAAGCAAAGGAGAAACACAGATAGGGTTTTTGAGGTGTGTGAAATTCAGCAGCTGGAGAGGCAGTGGGAGAGGCTGGGGGGGCAGGGGAGAAGGACCATGCTTAGGGGAGGTAGATGCGGGGCATCCTCGCAGGCAGGCGTCAAGGGAGGAGGGGATGGGTTTGCAGCAGGAGCAGACAGCGGGCATTGGCATGGGGTTGGCGGGCATGACCAGGGAGCAAAGCCTTCTGGAAGCAGGTAAACTGCTATGGAGCAAATGACTCTGCAGAAAGCCTAGGAGACGGGTAAGCCGGGCTGCAGGAGCTAACTTACTCGTCAGGGTAGACTTGGAGGGGGAGGGGAGGGGGCAACCACCGGGGCGGGCGGGCATAAACGGCCCTCTCTGCCCGTCCCTAATCTTCCCGTCTACCCAGATGCTCTGGTGGTTTAGACTTTAGAACACAGTTTTAGGCATCAAGTTCACTGATAACTGAGACTCAGATCTTCTGTGTGCTAGCTGTGTGACCTTGAGTAGGTAATCCCTGCCTTATAAGGTTGCTGAGAAAATTCAGTCAATTAATCTAAATTAAGCTCTTGCCAGCAAAGAGCAAATTATGCATAGAATATTACAGTTATTATGTAAGCGGATAAGGTAGGGGATCTCCGGAGCAGAACCAGGCATGGCTTTCTTGACATAAGAGAAGCCATTTTTGGCCTAAGCCACTTGGTGATCTAAGTCTGGCCACAGTGCTTGTCCTTGAACCGATTTCAGTCATCATGATCTTAAGGGAACAAAAGAAGAAACAGTTATCAAGCAAGAGAAGTAACAATAGCAAAGATAACAATTCAGTGGTGAAGACTCCCAGTTCCCTTTCAACGGTAAAGACTAGCCCGAAGCGCTTTCCTGAGCTGTTTTACAGAATTTTAACCCCCCAGGCGCTCAGCCCTCAGATCTACTGGAACCTAAGGATGAAGATGTTGACCTTTTCTGACCCTTGTGACTTCAGTCAACACCTAAACCCCTTCATGCATATGCATGTACCCTTAGCTTAAAAATTCCTCGCTTTCTCGGGGAGACACTGCTTCGGGAAAGATCCCCGGTGGTCTCCTCATTTGCTGCAATTGATAAATCCTTCCTTCTTCCGCTCTTTGACTCGATTGTGTCTTTTGACTCTGCACCCACCCAGAGGCGAACCCAGATTTCAGGTAACAGTTACACACGCAAGGGCCTCCAATGTGGGGCTCACCTTCTGATTCCTTGACCTCGATCGCTGACCTCCCTGACTCCAGTTTTCTCTCCTTCCAGTGGTTTCTCTGGGCTGCAGACTGGCTGCCTTGTCTCACTGGTCCTAGGACTCCTCTGCCTGAGATCTTCCAATGGCTTCCCAAAGGCACTGCATCTTGGCAAGACTTGGTGCCCTCTGTTCTCTCAGCAGGGAACACCTTCCTTAACTGGCAGCCCAAAGACTTCCTGAGGATTCCGGACTCATCCTTCTGAGCCACTTCTGAGTTCTCTGCCTCCGTCAGATCTCCAGTGATAGTCCTTTGTGGAGTCCTGCTGGCCCAGAGCGTGCCTCAGTTAATGCATTTAACATACTCCTTCCAGGGTGGTTCCTACATCATAATCTCCCTCCAGGAGGAGGCTATGCCCTGGGAACTTCTTATCCACAGCAGCAGCTTTACCAACACGCAGTGAATGCTCCGTGAATAACAGTTAAATGAATGCATGAATGAGTGAATGAATAAATGAGTGCATGGGTGAATGAATGAATGAATGCATAAATGAATGGCTTACTACTCGACTTCTCCCTAAACTCAGCCACATTTCTGGCTTCACAAGGACTCCTGAGTGTCCCTACAGCCAGAACACAGGACTTGACTTTCTGGGGTCTTGGCTGTACCTGACCCTAAGGTGGGGGGGCGGGGGGGTGTCAAAAAGGATAGTATTTGAGAACATGGTATCTAATTTCGTTGTGATTAGAGAGGAGGGCGGGTTGTTTTTTAAAAGTCAGAAATGACTTTTAGACATTAAAAGAAGGTCCCCTAGTGTATGCCTTCCTAGTGCCGAAAGGCAGGTCTCCCCCTCCCCTGCACCATGCTGCTGCCGCTGTTTGTCTATAGTCCAACACAGCAGCTGCAAACCTTTGATTGTCTTTGCAAACTGCAAAGCCCAGTACTTGAACCTGCGTCACATAGACTTGGAGCCTTGGGTCCCTGGCCTGGCCGGGGAGGTCGTCTCTTCTCCAGGATGGAGCTGTGGCTGGTACGGGAATACAAGCAATAGAAGCAAAAGCAAAGGAGACTCAACTCTTGGGCACCTGAGCCCTTACTACGTGCCAGTCACTTTATATACATGATCTTATTTTACCTTCACAAGTGGAAGGGCAACCTGATAAGACAAAGGGTCCGATCCCCACGTACCAGAAGAGAAAACCACGGCTCCGTAGGGACTCGCCTCAGGTCTCATCACTAGTGACGAGTGGACACACAATTTGAAACCACACAGTGCAGCTCTGAATCCTATGTTCTAGGCTCTTTCCTTGCAGTCTCTGGAGAATTTGATGAGCGCTATGTATCTGAAAAGTCTCAGCTATTTACTGCCTCTTTTTCCATTTTGAGTATCAAATGTGGATTGAGCATTTCTGTGCCAAGCACTATTCTCAAATCACCCCAGGGGAAGTGGACTGTACCACTCGGTTTTACAGGAGAGAGAACCACCCAGCCAGGTGATAGACGTCGTCTCCTTGGCGAAGACCTCTGCCGGTCTGGACCACAAGCAAAACCACAGCCCCAAGGAAGGAGGTGGAACAGCAAGGACTGAGTTAATCTACAACACATGCGTTTGCACTCTTTCCCTCCAGCTACTGGCGTCCTGTGTGTGGACAGAAGCGCATTGGAGACAGCTTTCGGCTGCCTTCTTCAAATCCTCCACACCCCAAGAAGTTACATGCTCTTCTCCCATCTTCCCAGATAGAGAAACTGAGAGGGTGAGTGGGAGACCACACAGGAAGCAAAGCCCACAGCTTCCAAAAAGGGGCCCGCAATTCCAGGCTGAGGGACCTCCTCGCAAGCTTGTGTGTCCGCCGCCACTCAGGCTCCTCCTGCGACAGACCCCACTGCCCACGAGAAAGGCAGGTAGGCACTTTTGCTTACCACGCTGAGAGGTGTGGACACAGCCTCAGTGAAGCAACTGGGGGCCCTTCGCTGTGGACAGTTGAGGTGATCATCTAGAGCTGAGTCAGATAAGATGGAAGTTTAGACCAGGGAGGCCCAGGAAGGTTGCTGAGCCGGGAGGGGCTCCTTTTTCTCCACCCAAGAAAAGATGTAGACCTTCATGCATGCAGCTCCTTATCCGGCAAAAGTGAACCCTCAAACTCCAAATGTAACCAAGCAACTCCTTTCCTTAAGATGTTTGAAGGCTCCAACCCCAGTGACCACCAGGATTCTGTCCAAGCAGCTTAGCCAGACGTCAGGAGCTGGCCTCAGCCGGCCTCTTCAGCCTCCCTCCCTCCACTCCTCCATGTGAGCGCTGTGTCTCCGCCAGGACCAATGGCTCTCCTGTCCCCAAACCCTCCATGCTGCACAGTGACTCAGTCTTTTTGCTCTTGTTTTTCTCCATCTTGGGAATTCATAGCCTTTCTTCTATAAACAGAGACCATGTCCTCAAGCCTCAAGACTGACGCCAGAGCATCCCCTCAATCCCCTGACACCATCCCTAACGCGCCACCCAACCACCATCATTGCGACTCAGCGAAATCCACACCCATTGCCCTGGACCCTCCCCTGCCTCCCACTGGTCTCTTCACTCTGGCATTTCACGCTGTAGTTTTTCTTCACTTGCCTATCTCCCCACCAGACTGTGAGCCCTCAGGGCCAGGGACTGGGTCCAATCAGACTCCAATTTCCCAACTGTTTGGGCCAATAGCATTTTTCTCATGGGTAGACTGAGATCAAGGGTATGTTCGTCTCTACTGAACCTGCAGGATGTGTGCTGAGAAGGGCGGGGCGGGGGGGAGAGAAGCAAGCAAAGAGCCTTGGATACAGTGGTCCTTTCACTTGGAATAAGATTCCTGATGTCTAGCACTACACTGTGATGTCCCGGTTGAAAATAAGTGACTCAGTGTTAGCACTGTCTAAAACATCCCCTTCTCTTGTCTGCTCTCACGCCCACCCCATGTCCAATCTTGCATCGAGTCCTGTGGGGTCCACGGATACAAATACATCTTGAACCCAAATACTTCTCACTCTTCCCGGCACTGCCACGCTGGTCCAGGCCACGCTGTCTTTCATGTGGTTTGCTGCAGTAGCCACCAAACTGTTCCCCCGCTCTTGGCTTTGCCCTCCTACGGCCCATCCTCCACCCAGCAGCCAGAGGGTGGTTTTTTACAAACTGAAAATCAGATCATGTTTTTCTCTGGCTCAAAACCTTCCAGTGGCTTCTACTCCCATTTAGAATAAGATCCAAACTCTTTCCCACGGCCTGCAAGGCCCTTGTAATCCAGCTCCAGGCCCCTCTCTGACCTCAGGTCCCCCGCTCTCTCCCTGCCCCGCTCTGCTCCAGACACACTGGCTGCCTTGACATCCAAAACATGCCCCAGTCATTCCCGACATGGCCCCTCTGTGATTGCCCTCCTCCTTTCGCCTAGAAATCCAATGTCCCCTACTCCTCATTGGTCAAGACTGCTCTCGAATTTCCCTTCCTGACAGCAGCCTTCTCGGTCACCTTACCCCAGACGGTAGAGCCCATCCTTCCTCCCCCTTCCTCGGTTGTTCTTCAGAGCAATTGTCCTCACCTGAAATTACACATTGGGTTTTCACATCCGTGGTCTGACTCACACTTGAATGAATGACAGCTTCATGAGAAGCAGGGACTTGGTCATACTTTTACTGAAGAAATCCTAGTCCCTAGACGAGTGCTTAGAACCTAGCAGACATTCAATAAATATTTGTTGAATGAATGAACAAATGAGAAATTAAGAAAATGAAAGTGATGTACGTTTTTGGACGAACTTCTGAATCAAAACGTCACTGCTTACTGATCCAATGACACGCCACAGAGGCCATAACTCTCTGAGACTTAGTTGCCTCACGTGGATATTTTGAGGATTGAGAAAGGGTACTGGGGGAGGGTGTGGTTATAAAGGGGCAACGAGAGCTATCCTTGTGGTGTTGGCTCCGTTGTGTATCATGAAAACAGCGGCAGATACACAAACTACACGTGTGATAAAATTGCATAGAACCATATACACTCAAATGAGTCCATGGTATCAATGACATTCTATATATGTGTATGTATAACTGATTCACTTTGCGGTACAGCAGAAACTAACACAACATTGTAAATCAACTCTACTCCAATAAAACATTTTTTTAAAGAAAGAGAGAGAGACAATATCCTAGTTGTGATATCATACTACAGGTTTGTAAGATGATACCATTGGGGGAAACTGAGTATACAGGATGTCTCTGTATTTTTCTTTTACAACTATATATAAATCTACAATTATCTCAAATTTTTCAATTAAATATTAATTAAAGTGGTGTGCGGCTGTGTATTGAAGCACTCAGCTCACAGCCTGGCACATAGAATTCACTAATAGTGAGTCCCCCGCTCCTGAATACTTATTTTACCTTCTGTTGGCTTCTTCCATGTTCTATCACTAAGTGATTTATGTCTAGCTGTTAGAGCTTGCTGGCCCAACCCATAGCCCTGACTGTGGGTATAGCTTCAGGCTTCACCTTGCCCTGGTGGATCATTTCTCATAAAGATGCACATTCCAACAGTAGGACTGCTGTTGCGTGTGTGTGTGTGTGTGTGTGTGTGTGTGTGTGTGTGTGTGAGAGAGAGAGAGAGAGAGAGAGAGAGAGAAAGCGAGAGAGAGAGAGAGAGAGGGAGAGAGGGAGAGAGAGAGAAAGAGAGAGTTTGAGAGGTATATTGAGATATTGAGCTAGGTGGAGAATTAGGGATTAGTAACAGCTGAACAATTAGTGACACCTGGCCACCCCTGTGCTTTTTCTTAACCATTGCCATTTCCTTTTTTTTCTTTTTAATTTTTATTGGTGTATAGTTGATTTACAATGTTGTGTTAGTTTCAGGTGTACAGCAAAGTGAATCAGTTATACATATACATATATCCCCATTTTTTTTTTAAGATTTTTTTTCCCATACAGGCCATTACAGAGTATTGAGTAGAGTTCCCTCAATACAGCAGGTTCTTATTAGTTATCTATTTTCTATATAGTAGTGTGTATACGTCAGTCCCAATCTCCCAATGTATCCCTCCCCGCCTTCTCCCCTGGTAACTATAAGTTTGTTTTCTACATCCATGACTCTACTTCTGTTTTGTAAATAAGTTCATTTGTACCCATTTTTTTTTAGATTCCACATATAAGTGATATCATATGATATTTGTCTTTCTGTGTCTGACTTACTTCACTCAGCATGACAATCTCTAGGTCCTTCCATGTTGCTGCAAATGGCATTATTTTGTTCTTTTTTATGGCTGAGTAATATTCCATTGTATATATGTGCCACATCTTCTTTCTCCATTCCTCTGTTGATGGGCATTTAGGTTGCTTCCATGACCTGGCTATCGTAAATAGTGCTGCAGTGAACATTGGGGTTCGTGCATCTTTTTGGATTACGGTTTTCTCCGGGTATGTGCCCAGGAGTGGGACTGCTGGGTCGTATGGTAGCTCTATTTTTACCATGACCATTTCAAGAGACTTTTATCTCACATTTTCTGCTTTGCAGTGGGAATCTTGGTACAGAAGCCACCACGGTTAGCCCGGCCCTGCTGTCCTGCAAAGCCCTGACATATTCCTCCTCCAGAAACAAAAGTCCCTTTCCTGCAACACAGTCTGGACCCCACACCCAGAGTCTTGACCTGACCTCTCCTTCCCCACCCAAACCTAAGACCCTTGAATCTAGGCAGCACATCCTCCCTGGGAAGCTTGAATCAAGTTTGCATTTACCAGTGTCCATTTCACCTGCATTTTACTCAGTTTGGCACTGGGGCTGGGGAGCGCTGTATCCCACAGTGAGGGCCCATCAGAAAGGCTGGTGAGTTCCCTCCTGCTGTTTCTACCTGCTTCTATCTCTTCTCCTTCCCCGCCGTCCTGCCTGAGAATCCAACCTGCCCTGAGGTTAAAGTCCCAAAGGTTTCCCGTTGAGTCAGGCTATCTGATAAGTGCTGGGTGTTCAGAGAACAATAAAACACATTTCCTCCCTTGAGGCTCCTACAGCCTCATGCAGAGGAGGGAGGAGAGACAGATGACTCCAAAAACTGGATATGGCAGTGTTACAAGATGCTATGGGATCTAAAAGAAGGAAGGAGAATCTAACTCTGACTAAAGATGTCAGGGGAAGGAGTCTTTGAGCTGAGACCTGTGAGATGTCCAAGGACTAGGCAAGGAAACGAGGTGAGGAAGGCCTTTTTAAAGAAAGGGATCGGGACTTCCCTGATGGTCCAGTGGTTAAGATTCCAGGCTTCCAATGCAGGAGGCATGATTCGATCCCTGGGCGGGGAACTAAGATCCCACATGCCAGCGGCGCAGCCAAAAAAATTTTTTTTTAAATAAGGAAAGGGATCAACGGGAGCAAAGGCCTGGATCAGCACGGCTGCTTCTGGAAACGCCAGGATGTTGGTACAGCTGGAGCATGAATTGCAAAGGATAAGTGTCGAGATGAGCTTGAGAGAAAGACAGGTCAAATCATGGACAACACAGAGGTGCCTTTAACAACACCTTAGATGTGTAACTTGAAAACCAGTGAGGAAGAGGCATTAGTAGTGTAACTCTTAGACTGAAAGGAAAAAAAAAAACTTGGACACAGATCGTCTGGAGATATTAGTAAGTCAATCTACGTGATCCCATAAACAGCTGAATTGTACCTGGGTGCTGATTAACCAGGGTCACATGACTTCCCGCAGGTTCCATATGTCCCCGGAGGATACTGCTTGACAGAATTGCTCTCCTGGGTTGCTAGGGCATATAAAGCAGGAGCCACAGGTGAATCTCTACGGCTCCTTAGCTGAATTCTCACAAAGAGAACAGCAAAGTGACTCGTGGTGAAAGCACTTTGGCCATGGAGTACTTTCTCAAGATTGCCACACCACCAAGAAAAAGCCATAGTCCCATGGCATTTGGCCAGTGTACCCAGGCATCTGCTCAGCAAATGCTCTTCCCTCAGACTGCATGCAACTGGCTTCTTTGCTTCCTGGTTCACTGTGTGTAGAGAAGAAGACCCAGTGCAGGCCTTGAGGTCGGGCACACCTGTGTTCACATCTCAAGTCTACCACAGACCCACTCTTCCAACAGGGGCAAAGGATTCCCAAGCCTCAGTTTCTCCATCTGTAACACAGAAATAATCATCCTTGCCTCACAGTCTTGCTGAATAATAGAAAACAAGGAAAGCACTTGAAAAAGAAGAGATTCTCAAAGACAGAGATAGGTATGATGACTGTTGGAGGTCAAGTTCTGTTTTTAGCCTAGAGCTGGAGAGCAAGGCACTGAGGACCTCTGAGAGCCAAGCTTTCTCCCAGCCACGTGGCTATACCTCATTCCAGGACACACAGGGACTCAGTCAAGGGGGAGCTGGCACGTGGCTGGTCTTCCTGGCATGAGCATCTGTCTTCCTCTGGCTGTTTGCCTCACCATTCAGCAATGGGGATGACTGCCCGTCCCCTGGACGACACTTTTATCACTGCCAAGGAGCTTGACAAGGGACCTGAGGTTGGAGGATTGAAGGGCAATCCTGGGAAGAAAATATTTGCCCAAATCCATTTAGAAGTCTGAAGTTCCAACCCTGACACTTCAGTGACAGACAGAAGCAAATATCTCCCAAGTCCATTGCCAATGGGCTCAACCCAGCAGGAAAAAGCAGGGAATGGCAATGAAGCGGCTGCTATATGTCAGTGTCTTGGGCCGGGATTGACTAAACAGCATTAGTCCTAAATTAATTTTAAGCCCAGGTGTCAGGGAATGTTAAGTTCATTACACAGGAAGTGTAGTAGGACTGCAACGGTGTCCTGCTCACACCTCAGTGGGGAGTGAGGCTTCCTGCCGACTGGGACTCACATGCTCTTCCTAGGGTCACAGCAGAGAACAGTCACGCTGAAGCAGGACATATTCTTCCAGAAAGAGTGTAGACCAGAGTGTTCAAATTAGACAAAGGCAGCTCCTCACATCACTGGTCAGCAAGCAGAGGACATAGGCAGTGTTGGAGAGAGGACACGAGAGGGGAAATTCAGCTTCCATCAAAATCAAGTGATAAACAGGAAGGGCTTTTAGACTCTCCTTTGAGTAAGTCCTCAGCTGAAGACTGAGGACCGTCTAGGATTAGCGAGAAAGACTGAAGAAAGAAGCAGGCGTCTCAGCGCTCACTGACTGGGATAGGAACACATGGAACACACCAGGGGCCCCTGGGAGAAGAAGAATGAACATGGGATCAGAGCTGACTCCTCACCCACACTGGGTAAGCTCCAGTTCCTGGAGGACCAAGAGAGAACCTACTATCAGTGCCGAATGCACAGCCCTTATGATTAGTTGACACTCCATTTATAGACTCTACATTACATTCACAATTATCATTATTGTGGCTGCTGCAGCTGTTGTTATTAACATTATCACTATAGAGTATGGATTCAATCACCAAGTCATTCTTAAAAAATCCTCTTTCACCTTTATAAAGTCCTAAGTCAAAGAACTACCCTAGGCTCTAGTATGAAAAGATTCCTAGCTTAGAAAGACCTGACCTGACTCTTACAATCAAGATTCTGGTGCTTGGGGTGAATAAGACCAGATAAGCGATTCTTCAGAGACATGGGTGGTGGCCATGCTTGTTTCTCGCTAGGTGTGTTGCAGTTACACCAAGACTGTGCTCAGCCTTCTCAAACTGGGACAGATGTGGAGGCACACTGCTCAGATCTCCCTTCAAGAAAGAACTCAGCAGTCAGCTGCAAGGAACGAAGGTAGCTGGCGGCAGCTTCCAGCCATAACACTTTCAGGTTGTACTTCAGCTTTCAACACAAGCGCATGGTCTTTCTGGGCACCCTCTAGCCAATGATCGAGTGTGATGGGGGCATTTCTACCCAACATGGGATTCCTTTGACAGGTAATCTTTGCTCTAGAGTAACCAATTGAGTTGGCAGACACTTAGTGCAATCTGAATTGTGGTCCGAGGTTTTCCTTATCTCGCTGTCCTTTCACGCATGTCAGATTTGCATCACAGTCTGAAGGTTTTTTCTGCCCAACTCTGCTTCCTACCCCTGTTATCTGTCACAAGCAATAACTCCCACCCCGACCAATAAACAGCTTTACTCCTAATGCCATCTCATGGCTGCTTCCCAGAAAATCCAGTTGAAAAATCTGTTACCTTCTTTAATTACTATCACCTCAAAAAGTAGGTGGTAATATCGCTATTTTACAGATTAGAAGGGTGAGGGTCAGAGAGGTAGATGGGGGAGCTGTCATTCAAACCCAAGGCTGCTTGACTAGGAAGGAGAAGAAACTAGGAGGCAACATTTGCTATTCAAATTGTCAGTCAAAAGGAAAGCATCACTAGTGTTAACTTAGTGAAGAGAACACAAGAACCCAAAGTTGAGGTGAGGGTTCTTTTGCCCCTCGAGAGATCTGTCTGGGCAAAGGGGGGGTCCGGGCAGAGCTCTGGCCCCTGAGGCTTCTGGGGAGGAGCTGCTACCATCCTGACGAGCATGGATTTCTGTACATGAGCCCCTTTGGCAAACTGGTGACACCTACAGACCTCTTCTCAGAGTAGTAGTTTTTTTTTTTTTTCCCAGTACGCGGGCCTCTCACCGCTGTGGCCTCTCCCGCTGCGGAGCACAGGCTCCGGACGCGCAGGCTCCGCGGCCATGGCTCATGGGCCCAGCCGCTCCGCGGCATGTGGGATCTTCCCGGACCGGGGCACGAAACCGCGTCCCCTGCATCGGCAGGCGGACTCCCAACCACTGCGCCACCAGGGAAGCCCTCAGAGTAGTATTTTTAAATGCATCAAATGAAATATGTCAGATTGCAAGGGAGGCCGATTATATTAAAATAAAGCTGCTAGAATACTTTTTAAACCTGCAATATGGTAATATACGTGCCTCTTTAGTAATGCATTACATAACAAGATCTAGCAGCAGGTCTTATAAGTACCATAATTTTGAAGTAGTTTTGAACTTGAAAGGTATTTTGACATGTCTACAATGACTCCAACGTGATGTGAAAAACCCATGGTTTGTATTGGCAACAAAGTCAAGGTCATGCTAATATTACTGTGATTTGCTGCTTACATTACAATTGGAAAACTTGCCAAATTTCAGTTAGAGATTAGTGAAAATAAAGATGTAATTTATTCCCATGCAAGTTCACAAACCCTAGATTAAGAAGACCTTCAGGGGCTTCCCTGGTGGTGCGGTGGTTGAGAATCTGCCTGCCAATGCGGGGGACGTGGGTTCGAGCCCTGGTCTGGGGGGATCCCGCATGCTGCGGAGCAGCTGGGCCCGTGCACCACAGCCACCGAGCCTGCGCGTCTGGAGCCTGTGCGCCGCAGCAAGAGAGGCCGCGATAGTGAGAGGCCCGTGCACCGCGATGAAGAGTGGCCCCTGCTTGCCACAACTGGGGAAAGCCCTCCACAGAAAGGGGGACCTAACACAGCCATAAATAAATAAATTTAAACAAAATCATATCTTTAAAAAAAAAAAAAAGAAGCCCTTCAGTAAATTCTGATTGTACCTGACAAACTGTGTGGCAAATTCTAACTCACTCAAAACTATAATCGTTCCCAAATAGGTAGTATGTAGACCCTTAGAGAGGGACCAATGAGCTCTAGGAGCCAGTAAGGGATTCCCAAGAATAAATTATAGCAAGTAATCCTATTTGGTTTTTGTGATAGAATCAGAGACTAATAGATTGGGAAGGCCTGTGTGTGACCATATTATGCCTGAAAGGCCTTTGACCCAAACCCTCATGATATCTTTTTAATTGAGATAAAGAGATGTCAGGTGGACAATAACGCAGTTGGTTGACTGCCTAGCGAGTTCGGTCAGTCTCCAAAGGGTCAAAGCCAAGCTGGAGAGTGTGTTCCAATAGCATCCTAGAGGACTCAGGCCTAAGCCCTGGCTGACCCAACAGTTTCTTGCAGAGACTTGGATGAGAACCTAGAAAAACAGCTGAGCTGATTCTCAAAAGACATGAAGCCCCGAGGCTTGGTAAATACTCTGGATAGCAGAGTCCAAATCCAAAGCGATGCTAGGGAGCCAGAAATAAAAATGAACAGAATTTCTCAAGAAGGAATTTAATAAAGATGGCCGCATTGGGATTGACATATATACACTATTGATACCATGTATAAAATAGATAACTAATGAGAACATACTGTATAGCCCAGGGAACTACTTAATGCACTGTGGTGACCTACCTGGGAAGGAAATCCGAAAAAAAGTGGATATATGTATATATAGAGCTGATTCATTTTGCTGTACGGTACAAACTAACAAAACATTGTAAAGCAACTATACTCCAATAAAAATTAATTTAAATAAATAAATAAAACCAGTATTGGAAAGTAAAAAAAAAAATAATAAAACAATGTTAGGACAATTGATGAAACATTGGTGAAAAGTGAAATTAGACCTCTATCTCACAAGGTATATTAAAAGAAACTCCAATTATATTTTTTAAAAAAAGATGGATGCAAAGTCAGATCTGGAAATTTACAAGTATCAATATAACTGCAGGTGCAGAGGATGAGGGCAAGAAGCTTACAAGCGGTACATGTGGTGCTAAAGACCTAGGGATGCTACGTCTGTCACAGACGTAAGCACGTAAGCACGTAATCACAGCATGTAAGCCTGTGCTACCCTAGACTGAAAGCTGTTGTCCAGAGTAAGGGAGGTGAGACTCCTCCTCTTCTCAAAGCTGAATGGCCCAAATCTGGGGATGGGGGTGGGGTGGGGATGTGTGCTGTGCTAGGAGTCATACTCAAAGGACGTGTAATGAACAGGATTGCACTCAGAGGAGAGCTGGAGAATCCAAACTGTACGACATAGAAACAGTGGTTGAAGCCACCAACAGCATTTGGTCTGATAAAAAGCACTTTGGGAAGGAAAGGAACAAGGAGACAAGAGCATTTTTCTCAAAGGCCATTATGTATAACCGGGATCTACAAACATTTTCCGTAACGGGCCAGATAGTAACTATTTTCTGCTTTGTGAACCTGTGGCACATCTGATTTCTGTCACAGCTACACACTCTGTCATTGGACGCAAAAGCAGCCATAGACAATATAGAAATGAATGGGTGTGGCTGTGTTCTAATAAAACTTTATTTACAAACACTGGTGGAGGGTCAGATTTAGCCTGGGAGACATAGTTTGCCGACCCCTGATGTAAAAGGAGGAAAGTAACATTTCCTTAGTGTCTACCCTGTGCCAAACATCTGCACATTATCTCATTGATTCGTCATAGAACTCATAGAACTAAAGTAGGTACTATCTCCCCATTTTAACATATGGGAAAACTGAGACTCCATATATTCCTACACTTGTATACTTCTATATGCGTTATTAAGCAAATATGCCCCAAACCCCACACCTAGCATGAGATGGCCCTAGAATTCTAATGAGTTTCCATCACAGCACTCACTCCCTGGAGAATTGGTGCCTGGCCATGGTGGGATCTACATGTGGAGTGAGTCATCACCCAAGTGATGGCAAATAATACATCTGGAAGGGCCACCAAGTCCCAGAAACATCCTGAGAAATGCAAAGACCGTGATTCCAGTCACGAGGAGGAGACCTGGGCCACTGAGTTGAAAGCTGTGATGAAGTGACCTATGGTAGCCACTCTTTTTTTTTTTTTTTTTTTTTTTGCGGTACGCGGGCCTCTCACTGTTGTGGCCTCTCCCGTTGCGGAGCACAGGCTCCGGACGCGCAGGCTCAGCGGCCATGGCTCACGGGCCCAGCCGCTCCGCGGCATGTGGGATCTTCCCAGACCGGGGCACGAACCCGTGTCCCCTGCATCGGCAGGCGGACTCTCAACCACTGCGCCACCAGGGAAGCCCGGTAGCCACTCTTGATGGGAACAAATCAGCTAAAGGTTTTCTCATTGTTTTCAGTATTTTTTAAAATTAGATGATTCATTAGCCACAGAGGTATTTTCCATAGCACCACTTACCACAGCGCTTCCTGCCAAGAACAAGGTCAGAGGCAAGGGTCTCTGAAAAGCTGCAGCATCAAGGTTAGAGCGAGGCAGTAACACCTCCTCCCTGTGTGGCCAGAAGTATCGCCTTCCCCCTCTCCCCTCTCCCTTCTCTCCTCACAATACAGCCCTTGGAAGCCTCCAGCCAACCCCTAGGCAGTCACTCCCTGATCTGCACTCTCTCCACACCTCCATCATCACACCTACCATCACTCTTATTTCTCAGAAAGACCAACAAAATGGCACAAGCTGCAAGTTACGTGTCACCGAACCCCAGTGCTCAGAGGGTGTCTGATACATAGACTCGCTCAATAAAAGTCTGTTTTATTAAACTTCACTTGAACAGGTCTCAAGCAAATGCACTCGCCTACATCTCCCATTTAACTTCCATGGCAATCACTTAACAAATCACCCTCTGTCTTACTTGATAGATGAAACAATAACAGGCCCCTAGATGGAGGCAGAAAGAACTGCTGGTGCCCGTTGGAAGCCAAACCTGCTCCTGCTGTGCTCCCTGAGTTCTGTGTCACTCCTCCACCTCAGGCCAGGAAGAACATTCACAAGGATGCCAACCTGCATGGCTTTTCTTTAGTGGTTACTGGAGGACATTGATTTTTTTTTCTAGTTCAAATCAACTTCTATAGCCCACTTCTAGAGCAAACTGAGCGTAAACTAACCGGACAAGCCAGTCCTGCCCCGGACCCACTCTGCTATTTTATTGCAAGAATCACCTTCCTCATGAGTGTTCATTGACCTGTGTCTACATAGACCCAATACAGTATAAAGAATAAAGCAAGTCTCCAACATCAGACAGACCTGAGATTAAATCCTGTTTCCGCCATTGATCGGCTCTGTGACCTTAAGCATATTGCTTAATCTCCCAGGGTCTTGGTGTCCTCATCTGTAAAATGGGGTTAAGAATGCCTACTTTGTAGGCTTGTGAGATTAAGAGAAATAATGGGCCAGAAAAAGCATTTGTAAAGTGTTGATATAGATGAGATAGTTCAATGGTAGATTGATAGCTAGGTAGCAGCAGGTAAGCTTATTTTGTAACAAGAGAAATTGAGTGTTAAGAGTTTAGGAAAAGGAGTAACGATACCCTCATAAACACCTATCCTCTTTCTGGATGAGGGATCTGAGACTCAGAGATATGAGATAACTTGCCTAGTGGCACACTGCTAATAATTGACCTGGCCTCATCACACATCCTGCACTTGGACGGTGTCCGGCATGCACTAGGCACTCAGTGAGCATTTGCAGACTAATTAACTGAAGGAATGATAGGATATAGTCTAAAAACACGAGCAGCATAATCCAGGAGTACAGTGCTCTGGTCTCCTTCAGGCAGGGCCATTCTGGTTGCTTTTTTTTTTTTTCTTTTTCTTTGGCTGCATTGGGTCTTCATTGCTGCACACAGACTTTCTCAAGTTGCAGCAAGCCGGGGCTACTCTTCGTTGCAGTGCGTGGGCTTCTCAGTGCGGTGGCTTCTCTTGTTGTGGAGCATGGGCTCTAGGCACGCGGGCTTCAGTAGTTGTGGCACATGGGCTCAGCAGTTGTGGCTCATGGGCTCTAGAGCGCAGGCTCAGTAGTTGTGGCACAGGGGCTTAGTTGCTCCGCAGCATGTGGGATCTTCCCAAACCAGGGCTCGAACCTGCGTCCCCTGCATTGGCAGGCGGATTCTTAACCACTGTGCCGCCAGGGAAGTCCTCTTGTTGCATCGTTTTGGGATGAATAGTCCTACACGAGTCCTAGTGTGTCCAATGGGTATTACCACCATAGCCTCGAGAACTAACTTAACTCATTGTCGACAACCTTCTAAGGAAGAGAAGCTGGGGTTCAAGAACACAGGAATTTTAACTGCTCATATCTAATGTTTATGATTAGTCTTAAGCAAATAAGGTCAAGTTCTCTTGCCCTGAGACTATTACAGAATTCAGTTTACTGATATTCAATGGACCATCAGTTCCCAGTTCTTTTAATATTATAGAATGAGGCTGAGTTCTATAAACATAGAGTCACGGTGGTATAACGGAAAGAGCACCGGACTAAATGTAAGGAGACATGGGTTCAAATCTCGGTCCCTATGAACTCTAGGCATGAATCTTAGCCTCTTTGGCTCTGATTCTTCATCTATAAAATGGGAAAATAATACTAGCCCCTCTTCATTATAATAGTGAGGATTAAGTGGGATCATGTATGTTAAAGTGTCTGTCTTGATGTTTAGCACATAGAAAGTGCTTAATAAATATTTATCCATTTGATGGAATGCACATGTGGTATCTGGCATACTAAACACTCATAATGAGAGGCTATTTAGTCAGTTCATTTTTAGCATTAGACCTGGGTCCCTAGAAGGCACTTAATAAATGCTCTTTCGCTCAGTGGAATACTTGCCCAATGACTGGCATAGTAGTTGCTTAATGAATGTTCATTCATTCAGTGGAATCTTAGCACAGTGCATAGCACACAGACAACATTCCACAAATGTTGGTCAAATCCAAGTAGGGAAAGTGAACTTCATTCATTTAATGAGATTTTGCAACCCCGTAAATATTGTATGTGGTTGCCGGTGCTTTACGAAGCAAATCAACCATTGCTGAAATGTTCTCAGCTTGCGCTGGTTAACAAACAGTTGTAAACTATTTTCCAAACATACAGCATTCCATGAATGCGCCGTAATAACACTGGTAAGCACCCGAGATCCTAAACAAGTGGTGGGAGAGCGCGGCGTACGGATTAATTCAAAAGTCAACAAAGGATCCGTCTTCACAGAGACAAGCACAACTACACAACCCTTCCTAAGCTCGCCCAGAGCTCAGCTTGACAATCATTCTGACAGATCCTAGAGACACTGAACCCCAAGGAAAAATTCCCAAGTGTAGGCAGAGTCTGTCAGGAAGTAGAAATGCACATATGCAAATGTGGGCCTATAGGAGAGTATGTGTATATATAAAATCTTCTTTTAAAGGATTCGTCTTTGAAAGATTTGCTGTATTTAAGTACTCTGCAACATGAAAGCGTTTTGTTCCTTGGGGAAAAGGCGCGTGACGTTTAATGGTGTAATTTCTCCTTTTAGAGACCACATTCTCTAGAAAGACCATCAAGGAAAGACTTTTAAGAAAGGAGGGAGAGATGCCTTCAACAGACACTTGGTTTTCCCAATCAGAAGTTCAAGAGGGAGAGACAAACTCTATATAATTCCTGCACAGAGTAGGTGAGTGACACTGAAGTTTAGTTCTGAAGAATGTACATGAATTCTTTAGGTATGAGAGGTGGAGGAAGAACATTCCAGTTCTGAAAGGGAAAGTGACATTTAAGGTATGGCAATGAGTTCGACATGGCTGGCGATGAAGCGTGTGGGGTCCAGGGGTTAGTAGCAGTAAGTGATGCTAAAGAGGTGGGCCAGGCTGGGAGACCTTTAAGCCATGGTCCATGACCTGTGAAGAATGTTACACTTGCCTCTCTTTCATAACACTTATCTCCATCTGTCTTATTTTGAACTTGGTTGTTTATTAAGGGTTTTTTCTCTATTTCCTTCTTCCAGTCTGGAATTCCTGGAGACCAGGATTGCATGTTTGTTACCTTTATTTACAACTGCAAGTCTAGCTTAGCACACTGCCCCTAATATGTACAAAACAAGTTTCAAAGTAAATAAAAAGCAAAGACACCTTTCCAGAAGTTAATATCTGTTGCCTACTGTCTAATCTTCCTTCATGTACAAGGCCAGTGTGCCAGTTAGGAGTTAATACAGGAAAAAGAAGTCCCTCCAGGTATTTTAAACAGAAGGGCATTTAATACAGGGGATGAGGTGCTTATATAATCCTTGGAGGGCTAGAGGAGCCAATCTGGGGGGCTCCTGGCTCAAGTGCACAGCTCCAAAGCTGAGATGCAGAGGTCCGTGAACCTCTGCTGCAGCTGCTTCTGACTTCAACTGCCAATATCTCTCATTCTCTAAAAGCTGGTCACTGCATTACATGCCTTAAACCTGAGTCAGTCCACAGACACGCGTGTGTCTATCACCTCACTGGCCAGCAGCAATGACAAGACTGTGGCTTCCAACTCACTGTAAACTTCCAAGTCTCTTGGAATTTCATCTCATTGGTGGAATCTAATTTGCTTCCAGAACCCCAACTGCAAGGGAATCAGGGAAATGTAGTTTCTAGCCTTCCCACCCCTGGGATAAAGAAAGATCCCTAAGAAGCGGGTAGGGATGGATGCCTGATTCTAATCAAAGATATCCCCACAGTCGAGAATAATTCTAATTGCCTGCTAAATACTTGAAGTATGGGCTCTTTTAAAAAACAAACAAAAAACCTTTTTATAGCCTGGATAACATTTCCTAAGAAGTGAAGAATTTTTTCTAGTGCCCCCTTTTTTTTGGCAGTGCCACATGGCATGTGGTATCTTAGTTCCCCAACCAGGGATCGAATCTGCACCCCCTGCATTGGAAGGGCAGAGTCTTAACCACTGGATCAACAGGGAAGTCCCTAGCAGTCTTATTTCTTAACTAAAATCAGAAGCACCTCCTTTTTCCCAGTCCCTTTCCTCTTCCTCTTTCTTTCTCTTCCTTTTTCTTCCTGAACAATTCTGTCCTGAATGGTGGACAAGTGGATCCAGCTGGAGGTGGGAAGGCCATGGAGGTTAAGAGTAGGGTGTCAGGGCTTCCCTGGTGGCGCAGTGGTTGAGAGTCCGCCTGCCGATGCAGGGGACATGGGTTCGTGCCCCGGTCCGGGAAGATCCCGCATGCCACGGAGCGGCTAGGCCAGTGAGCCATGGCCGCTGAGCCTGTGCGTCCGGAGCCTGTGCTCCGCAACGGGAGAGGCCACAGCAGTGAGAGGCCCATGTACCGCAAAAAAAAAAACAAAAAACCAGGAACCAGGGCTCCTTGGAGAAATGGCTGATTCCAGGACTAGGGCAGGGAAAGAAAGTACAAGATGAGCCTGGAACATCTTGTGCCATAAAGTAAGGAAGGACCCAGAGAATGATGGGGACAAGTCAAGAGGACACAGAATCCAGATTGAAAGGATTCCCACTGGCCAAATCTAGGACACTATGAACATCAAAATAAATAATAACAGCAAAGGATGATAACTCATTGAATAAAATAGGAAGCCACGAGTGCAACTGATAAACTACTTAAAAAGCGAAAATTTGATCAAAACCAAGATATTTAGATAGTTTCAAAGTACATGCCCATAAAATTACAGAAGGAGTACCACAATGTTCATTGCAGCTCTATTCACAATAGCCAGGACATGGAAGCAACCTGTGTCCATCAAGAGATGAATAGATAAAGAAGATGTGGCACATACATTCAATGGAATATTACTCAGCCATAAAAAGAAATGAAATTGAGTTATTTGTAGTGAGGTGGATGGACCTAGAGTCTGTCGTACAGAGTGAAGTAAGTCAGAAAGAGAAAAACAAATACCGTATGCTAACACATATATATGGAACCTAAAAAAAAAAAAAGGTCATGAAGAACCTAGGGGCAAGATGGGAATAAAGACACAGACCTACTAGAGAATGGACTTCAGGACACAGGGAGGGGGAAGGGTAAGCTGTGACAAAGTGAGAGCATGGCATGGACATATATACACTACCAAATGTAAAATAGATAGCTAGAGGGAAGCAGCCGCATAGCACAGGGAGATCAGCTCAGTGCTTTGTGACCACCTAGAGGGGTGGGATAGGGAGGGTGGGTGGGAGGGAGACGCAAGAGGGAAGAGATATGGGAACATATGTATATGTATAACTGATTCACTTTGTTATAAAGCAGAAACTAACACACCATTGTAAAGCTATTATACTCCAATAAAGGTGTTAAAAAAAAATTACAGAGGGAAAAAAGAGTGTAACGTTACAGTGAGAAGCCTGGCAGATGCCACCTTAGGAACTGAACATCGTCAGTGATGGAACAAACTGGAATTTCACACCTCGTGCCAGGATGCAATGAGAAGAACAGCATCGCTTCTGGGGTAGTCCTGCCAGAGCAGCACAACTGGGATAATGTCATGAAGAAACATCAGACAAACACAATTGAACTGATGTTCTACGAAATAACTGGCCTGTAATCTTCAAAAGTGTCAAGGTCGTGAAAATAACGAAAGACTGAGAAACTGTCCCATGCTGAAGGAGACTAAAGAGCATTGACAACTGAGAACAATGATTCTAGAGTGGAGTCTTCCAGCAGGACTAACAGGACATTATCGGGACCATGCATGAAATGTGAATGGAGCCTGAGGATTACATGATAGTATTGGATAGATGTTAATATCCTGAGTTTGATGGTTGCATTGTGGTTATATAGGAGCATATCCTTGTTTATAGGAAATACCGACTTCACTATTTGGATGTCACAGGGCATCAGATTGGTAACTTATTTTCAAATAATTCAGAAGGAAAAAAAGTTATTTGCATTGTACTTGCCACTCTTTTTTAAGTATGTGAATATTCCTAAATAAAATTTATTTGTAAAAAATGATAAGTACCCGAGCTCCAGGGGAACGCAGATTTATTAAATCAATAACCAAAAACCTCACCTGTCTTACAGCTTCAAAAAACTCGATTTCACCTTTCCAAACAGATGAGAGTCCTTCTTTTTTTTCACATTGGATCTGGGAAATATAAACTGAAACTGTACAAGGTTTCTGGAACAAGCAGTATTCCTGGAGGCTTCGTTGGATATATGCCCACCTCCAACCTTCCAATGTCTATCATAATGTGTGGAAAGAAAACTTGGTGAAGAATAAGAAGACCGGTTCTGAATGTCATTGTCACCACTTCCTAAATATGCTACTTTGGGCAACTGCTTACCCTCCCTAAGCCTGTGTTTCCTTAACTGTAAAATGGAGATACTAATATTTACTTCACAGTATTGTTGGAAGAGTTAAATACAATAATGGGTGTGAACCTGCCTAAATAATGATTGGCATAGGAGCATAAGGGTTTTGTTTTTTTAACATCTTTATTGGAGTATAATTGCTCTACAATGGTGTGTTAGTTTCTGCTTTATAACAAAGTGAATCAGTTATACATATACGTATGTTCCTATATCTCTTCCCTCTTGCGTCTAAGGGTTTTGTTTTTAATTGCACAATAACTTAATTTTATATAACCCAAAAAGTTCCTTTGACTCTGCCATTTACTCACTCATTCTCACTCATTTATACACTTAATGTTTGACAAATACTTACCAAGAATCTACTATACACGGTTCTATGGTCCAAGTCAGAAATAATAAACCGCAAGTTACCCTTTTTTTTCCTACAAAGAAGAAGATGCAATGGAAAACAATGCTTTATATCCAGTTGTGAATTATGAATTTAAAGCAGTCTAATAATCCAACCAAGGATGTGTTTGCATTTCATTCCCTCTCTCTTATCGTAGCTATTGAATCCACCCACGTCTCCATCACATACATCTTTATTTTCCAATGAGTTCTGAAAGATTTCCAAGGTAGAGCAAGACACAGGGAATGCACCTGACGTCTGCCTCCCCCTGGGAATTATGTCACTCCATTTAATTCCTCCTGACATTTTCCCCGTTGTACTTTCTGCTCTTCCTCAAAATACATCCTTCTCAGAAAACAAATGTACTTATTGACTACCCAGGACAATCTTGGAAACAGTTGCAATTGATGGTGTGTAGAGTTCAAAAAAGAAAAAAAATAATAACCGCCAAACCAAATGCAGAAACCTGTTCCATAAGGTCTCCAAAGCACTAACAGGTTGTTTGGGACATCAAGAGTCCCAGGGGTTTCTCTGTAAACCCCACTTAGGCAGGCAGAGAGATTTCTTTTCCAATTTTAGGCCATTGGCAATTTCGTTTGCTTAGGCTTAATTGTTCCCGGATATTGAGAGGGTACAGAAGGTAATTGTATGTTTGATTTTAATGACTCTTTTGGCCTCCATTTAACAATCCTCGCTGAAAAAATTACCAACGAACCCACACGCACACGGGGTTTTTTGTTTGTTTTTCGGTTTTCTTTTTCCTCAAGAAATTCGCCTGAAGGTGAAATACAGATAAAATCCAACTGCGCAGCCCCGTGCCGTTCCTGTGAGTGGACGGGTCTCCGTCACTCAGAGCATCACAAGCAAGAGGCTAGAACGGGCCCGGTTTCTGTGTCAGAGCCGGGCTGACAGTAGCTGTGCCCTCTGCCAGCCAGGGGAGAGTCCACACCCGTACTCTCGCATCTCCCTCTGGCCCAGCAGCCCTCTGCAATCCGAACTTCTAAAACTGCTCTGGCTAAGTGGCGTCGTACTGGGGGCACCCATCTCGCCGACTGCCCAAAGACAGAACAATTTTAACTGCCAGGAATGCGGCAGAACTTTCGGAAGTGCGTGAAATCAGCTACGTAAATTGTGAAAAAGCTGTTGTGTGACAGCTTCAAATCGTGCAGTCGAGGTCCCCTTGCGGAGAGGAGGTGACCCCACCTCCCTCCCCCCGAGCGCCGGCCTTGCCATCCAGTCTGAGTACCGCGCGCACCCAGAGCCCGCCCAGCCCCGGGACCAAACGCCTCGCCGACGTCCTCTCCGCAGTGCCTGGCACAGCTGGCCGCCCCCAGAAAACTCCTCCTCCCTGACTCCCCCTGTCCTCTGCCCCCTCCCACCCGCGCCTCTTTAGCCCCGCCCCCTTCCTTTCCCCTCCCATCCCACCCCACCCCGGCGCCTCGCCGGCCCCGCCCCCTCTCGTGTTTTCCTTTCAGTCTCCTCTTTACCAGTTCTCCCTTTAAAAATTGGTGTAACCCAGGCCTGGGGAGGAGAGGGGAAAGCAAAATGCCAGCCATATCAGAACCGCTAAGATAGGGTAAATAAATTTTGAAAAAGCATATTTAATAGTGTAACTTAATATTTAATAAAAGCAAGAGATGTCTGAGCGTTTTTTTTTAATATATGGGTTTATATAACACTATGTAAGTTTCACGTGTACAGTATTGTATTTCGACTTCTGCGTACCAGAAAGAGTGCTCACCACCAAAAAGCGTAGTTTCCACCCCTCACCATACAGTTGACCTCCTTTACCCATTTCGACACCCCACCCCTTCCCCTCCGGTAACCACTACTCTGTTCTTTGTATCTACCTGTTTGTTTTGAGATGTCTATTTTTTAATACAAATCTCTGAAGGTTAAGCTCAGCAAAATCTCCTTGGTGATGAACCACCATGCAGTGATTCTTAGCTGTACCCACGGAGTTCTATCAGTTTGTTTTTCTAGGTTTTTTTGGAGTTAGGGGGTGTATGTTTACCAAGACAGTACATTCCCTTTGTTTAAGGTTGAGAAACGCTGTTCTCAATAACCTCATCCACTTCTTCCGGGCTTCGGGCTTCGATTATACCTCGAAGCAGACAGCTCCCAATGCTCTATCTCTAGCTCAGATCTTCCCCTTGGAGAGTGTGATCCCGCAGGGTCTGCTTACTGGATGTTTCCAACTGCGAGGCTCAAACCTAACAGGTCCACAGGTGAGCTCACGGTCTTCCCCACGCCCTGCTCCCTGTCTCTGCCCTGTGACCCGGGCCAGGCACTGGGGATGCCCCAACACCCGTGCTCGACCCATGTTAGAGTCAGCTCTAAACTATCTCATACACCCATCTTCTCCTCTCCTTTACTGCGGACACTGCCTCAGCTCCAGGGTTTTTTAGGAGATAACAGCCTCCCAACTGCGTTCCTTGGCTTTGAATTCTCCTCCCTCCACGCTGTTGGAAAATGACCCATCTAAAATATTCTAGTGGCTCCTTATTGCTTGTAGAATAAATTTTAATGTTCTCAGAACAACCACGGAAAGCTCGTCACAGTAGGACTCCATCCTACCTTCCCTGTTTCTTTTCTTGACAGCCCTCCTTCCAATTCCACTTTCCAGCCACCTGATTCCCCCAACCCTCCAGACTCCTTCCCACCTGCTGACTTTTCTGCACACCTTCCCTCTGCCTACAATTCCACCTTCCTGCCTGGCTACCTAGTGAACTGCTATTCTTCCTATGGAGCCCAACTGAGTGACACTTTCTACGTAGAGCTTTTCCACACTCCTCCAGGTATAAATAATTGTTCCCTTCATTGTTTTCCTGCCTCACTTCCTACAGTCTCCTTTAAGCCCTTATCGCTTTGTAAATTTAGTTATTGGTTAGAGTCTATCTTCTCCTGTATGTTATGACCTCTTTGAGTATAGAAGCTGAAGCAGCATCCACATCTGTGTTTCCCCAGAATCTTACACAGAGCCTGATACAGAGTAGGTACTGAATGAATGAATGATGACCCCATGGTGCCTGCTGGCTTTTCCCAGCATTACTGTGCTCTCAAGTCCTCTGTGACATAATAGGACCATCAGGACAGTAAAGGATTGCAATAACTTTACATTAGTTCCCTAATGCTGCATAGCAAATTACCCCAAACTTAGTGGCTTAAAAACTCAGTCATCACTTGTGATCTCTCACAAGTGGGTAGTGGGTAGGGCATTTCGACACTAATTCCTCCCTCATGATGTCTGAGGCCTCAAGTGGAAGATTCAAAGGCCAGGGGCCAGAACTATCTGAACCCTCATTTACTCACATGTTGACATTGACTGTCAGCTGGGGTTTAAGCTAAGTGTCAGCCAAAACACGTCCATGTGGCTTCTCCGTGTGGCCTGAGCTTCCTCACAACAGGGTGTATGGATTTCAAGGACAAGTGTCCTAAGAGTGAGAAAAAACAGGTGAGACCATATTGACTTTTTTTTGGCATTATAATTATTATTTTTTAATAACATCTTTATTGGGGTATAATTGCTTTACAATGGTGTGTTAGTTTCTGCTTTATAACAAAGCGAATCAGTTATACATATACATATGTTCCCATATCTCTTCCCTCTTGAGTCTCCCTCCCTCCCACCCCTCCAGGCGGTCACAAAGCACCGAGCTGATCTCCCCGTGGTATACGGCTGCTTCCCACGTATCTACCTTACGTTTGTTAGTGTATGTATGTCCATGCCTCTCTCGTGCTTTGTCACAGCTCACCCTTCCCCCTCCCCATATCCTCAAGTCCATTCTCCAGTAGGTCTGTGTGTTTATTCCTGTCTTACCCCTAGGTTCTTCATGACATTTTTTTTCTTAAATTCCATATATATGTGTTAGCCTACGGTATTTGTCTTTCTCTTTCTGACTTACTTCCCTCTGTATGACAGACTCTAGGTCTATCCACCTCATTACAAATAGCTCAATTTCGTTTCTTTTCATGGCTGGGTAATATTCCATTGTATACATATTGACTTTTATGACCTTGCCTTGGGGGTCGTGCAGCCTCACTTCTGCCACATTCTGTTGATCGAGGCAGTTACAAAGGTCCATCCAGGTCCAAGGGGAGGGAACATAAAGCCCACGTTTTGATGAAAAGTGTTCATATCACATTGTAATAAGAACATGTGGGATGGCATATATATTGATACATTGGTGTGGCTGTATTTGGACATTATCTGCTATGATCTTCAAGGAACACCGCCCTCTGCTACTGTGGGGACACTAACCTTGTGAAGCATTGGGAGCACATTAGACAAATAACCCTAAATGGCTACCTAACTTGGTCATGAACATTTGTTATGAATCTCAGATGGAAACTCTCATCCAATTAGCAAGAGCCCCAAACTGTCAGGGACATACAACTGCGTGAAAAGGACTGAAGGAAATTATTTAGGATCTGTTTATTGAATTAACTCACCAAAGACTGACTACTCTGTACCAGGCCCTACAGATGAGCCAGATACATTCCCTGCCTACCAGAAACAAATATACTCAAAACCACTTTTCCTTGCTACACTGAACCAACATCCTTGAACCAAGTTAGTACACTTCCATTTTCTGTTCCCTTGAGATAGAACCTTGGTTCCATATGCAAAATGGACTCTGAGGATATGCCCAGTCATACCTGAGTACAGGGACAAAGAAAATGTAGGCTTCCAAGCTGAGTCTCTCTATCACACAAGGAAGAATTAAATACCCACCATAAAGGTAAAACAGATTAAATATTACTAGTGACTAGAACGTATAGATATTATAAGACTCAGTCTCCTTGTGTGGGAAAACTACAACCCAGGAGCCAAATCCTGCCAGCAGCCTGTTTGTTTGTTTTCCTTAATTTTTTATTTTATTTTTGGCTGCGTTGGGTCTTTGTTGCTGTGCGCAGGCTTTCCCTGGTTGTGGCGAGCGGGGGCTACTCTGTTGCAGTGCACAGGCTTCTCATTGCAGTGGCTTCTCTTGTTGCGGAGCATGGGCTCTAGGTACGTGGGCTTCAGTAGTTGTGGAAAGTAGGCTCAGTAGTTGTGGCACGTGAGCTCTAGAGTGCAGGCTCAGTAGCTGTGACGCACGGGCTTAGTTGCTCCACAGCATGGGGGATCTTCCCAGGCCAGGGCTCGAACCCATGTCCCCTGCATTGGCAGGTGGATCCTTAACCACTGTGCCACCAGGGAAGCCCCCAGCAGCCTGTTTTTATAAATAAAGTTTTATCAGAACACAGCTCTGCTCATTGATTTAAGAATGGTCTGTGACCACTTTCATGTGGCAGAGTTGAGTAGTTGCCACAGTGACTGTCTGGTCCCACAGACCCTCAAATATTTATTGTCTGGCCCTTTACAGACAAAGTTTGCTGCCCTTCCTCTAAATCTTTTTGCTTGCTTGCATCAATCATAGTGCTGCCTTCTATCATGCTTCACCTAGGCACCAGGCTCTATGCTAGGAATCCCTGTATGAATTACTTTCAACTTTACCTGGAACCATCAGGGAAATATTATCCTCATCTTGCAGATGCAGCAAATCAAGATTTTAAGAGGTGAAAGGTTTGCACAGAGCCACAACCCGTCAGTGGTGGAATTCAAACCCAGGTCAGTATAATTCCAAAGGCCACGCTCTTATCTTCACACCTGTCAGTAAAAGCATGGGGTATAGACACTTCTGCCTTCTGGCTGTCTGGGTGAGAAACAACTGGAATCCAGGAGCTGCCGGACATGATTATGAGCCTAAGGAATCTGCACTCGAGCACAACCGCTGTCCCCAAATGATTGATTGTAATGGAGATGATTCATCATCCAGGAGGCGGGGATCACGGAGGTTGTCCCTAGAAGCCAACAGAAGGAACAGAGGGGGTTGGGCCACCAAAGCCGTCAGCACACACAGCTGAGACCTGGGGCTTGGAGCTACAGACACAGAACCACGGAGACACCACCACCTTCCTCAGAGCTCCTCAATCTGGAGCGTTGCCCAGGCCATCTGGAGGATCAGGAAGAGTCCAGTCGCGACAGGTAGCTTTTATCTGGACAGCAGTCACTGCTGTAATGAAACTCCCCTTAGCACTTGCCAAATTCCATGCATCTCTGGTTCAGCTGGGAGCTGGTACCCCTCTGTGTAAGTCTGCATTCGCCGGCCCCAGACCGTTAGCACCCTTAAGAGACAGGAGGCAGAGATGTTTGTGGGCACAGGACACTTGGGACCACAAGGAATCTACCCAGACATTCCCTGAGAACCCACCTATCACAGCCTTGTTGGTGCTGGGACCCAAGTCTGAGCTCCGCGAACAAAAAGGAGGGCATTGCCCGTAGCGCACTGAGGCATGTTTTGATCCTCGCTCTTTTGTTTTTAAATTCTCTCACTTTCATTACACATGTCTTTATCGAGCATCCAGCATGCTCGATAAATAAATGAAAGAAAACTCCCTGCCATCAATAATAATTAATGAGTGCTTACTCCGTACCAGGAATTTCTCTAAAAGCTGTGCAGGCAGAAAGACATTTAAAACTCACAGCAACACTGCAAGGTAGGTACCAGCCTTGTCTCATTTCACAAAAGAAGAAACTGAGGCACAAGAAAGTTCATTCATTCAACAAATGCATCAAACACACACACACGTATATATATAAAGAGAGAGCAAACTTTCTATGCTAATACTCCCAATAACTAGCATGTTTACAATTGGAGCCCTAAAGTTTAAAAAAAAAATCCTAACCATACACATTTACATACATTTCTCCTCATTGTACCATCCCCGCTAAGAAAGCCATGTTTTAGATGGTGAAATCTCAGAGACGTTTAAGGGATTTGCACAAGGTCACACAGCCAGTCGTGGCCTGCCTATCAGGGAAATGCTTTCTATAGAAGGACCAGAACAAGATCCTCAAGGTACCTTTCAGCTTTAGAACCCAAGGGATCAATTGCAGGGGGCTCTCCTCTCCCACCCTGGCCCCTTGTCCCCTCATTGGGAGTCTACCCGTCACTCCCAGGTCCCTTCTAGCAAAAATCAAGTATTTGAAGCCCCATCACAGAGTTATTTAAACTCTTTCTGCCTCAGTTCCTTGTCTGTAAAATGGAAATAAAACCAGTTCTTTCCTTAGAAGTGTGTTGTGAGGATTAAATGTTAATCTATATAAAGTACTTAGAGAAGCACCCGGCACATCCTGAGCGCCACTGGAGAGTTGTAATTATTAAATGTTCACTACGGGGCTTCCCTGGTGGCGCAGTCGTTGAGAATCTGCCTGCTAATGCAGGGGACACGGGTTCGAGCCCTGGTCTGGGAGGATCCCACATGCCGCATTGCAGTTGGGCCCGTGAGCCACAACTACTGAGCCTGCGCGTCTGGAGCCTGTGCTCCGCAACAAGAGAGGCCGCGATAGTGAGAGGCCCACACACCGCAATGAAGAGTGGCCCCCGCTTGCCACAGCTAGAGAAAGCCCTCGCACAGAAACGAAGACCCAACACAGCAAAAATTAATTAATTAATTAATAAAAGTGAAGGCATTCCATTTGTTTAAAAAAAAAATGTTCACTATGCTCGATGGACCTAGAGACTGTCATACAGAGTGAAGTAAGTCAGAAAGAGAAAAACAAATACCATATAATATCGCTTATATGTGGAACCTAGAAAAACGGTACAGATGAACTTACTGGCAAAGCAGAAATAGAGTCACAGATGTAGAGAACAAACCTGTGGTTACCAACGGGGAGTGGGACAAATTGGGAGATTGGGATCGACATATATACACTACTATGTATAAAATAGATAGATAACTAATGAGAACCTTCTGTTCAGCAGAGGGGACCTGACTCAGTGATCTGTGGTGACCTAAATGGGAAGGAAATCAAAAAAAGAGTGGATATGTGTATACGTAAAACTGATTCACTTTGCTGTACAGCAGAAACACAACACTGTAAAGCAACTATACTCCAATAAAAATTTTTTTTTTAATGTTCACTATGCACTAGGTCCTGTTCTAAGTTTTACATGAATCCATACCTACATGGTTGGGACTCTTGCCAGCCCTATTTTATCAGTGCATAAGGAGGCACAAGGAGGTGTGGGAGGAGGTTACATAGCTTATAAGCGCTGGGGCCAGGATTTGAACCCAAGCAGTCAGGCACCCAACTCTATGCGCTTGACCTAATACAATTCTGCCTCAGGACCCCACCATGCTGACCCAGCACGGGAAGGGGACAGTTGAGTGGGAAGTCATTCCAGAAGACATAACATTGGAGCTGGTCTTTGGTGACAATTGGTATTTGTAAGGAGTTAGGGAGGTGGAATAGAGGTGTGTCACTTGACGTAGGGTTCAAGGGCATTGATTTGGGAGTTAGAATCCCCACTACACCATTTGCCAGCAGTATAACCTCCAGTGAATTGCTAAGTATCCATGCCTCAGTTTTCTCATGTGTAAAACAGGAATCACTATTCCTACCTTCAGAGGCTGTTGTACAGATGAAATGAACTCTAGCACTTAGGATGTTCTCTGGCACATAACAAGTGTGCAGGAAATGGAGGGTATTTCCTCCCAGCTTCACTCATCTCCTGCTGCCTTATCCCTCTTATTTTCATCCTTTCTCCCTCCTGCCCCCGATGACCCACCCCCATGCTCCTTATGGAACATTGGTAGTTAGTTTCACTTTGTCTGGCTTACTCTGTTCAGCAAATACTCTCTTAGTTTTCCTCATCCCCTCTGGAACCTCTTTCACCATTTCCTTTCCAAGTACCTCTTCCCATGTCCATTCTGAAACACTGATGTTTCTGTGGGTACCACTGTTGGTCATCTCCTCCCTTCCCACTCTACATACCTGGGTAATCTGTGCATCCACATACTGACAAATCCCAAGTCTGTATGTCTGGAACAGATCACTCTTTTGAGCTCCAGACCCACATTTCTAGCTACAACCTCTGCTGGGATGTCACAGTGCTACGTGTCTAAATTAGAACCATCCTTTTTATCCCCCAAAGTGCTCTACCTCCTGACAACTCAGTCTTAGCAACTGGCACCACCACCCATCCAGTTGCCCAAGCTAGAAACTGGGAGTTGTTTTGGAATCCTCTTACCATTCCACCTCCACATCTAATTAGTCACCAAGTCTTGTTGATTTCACCTCCTTTGACACCTTCCCCTTCTCTCCAGCTCCACTGCTCCTGCCTAGTTCAGGCTCAGCCCACGTCTTTTATAGTCTGGGCAGGGCTTCCTAACGAAACTCCTTCTCACCAGCCTTTGCCCTCCTTTAATCCATCCTCTGCATCACGGTTGACAAACTTTTTCTGTAAAGGACCAGATAGTAAATATCTTAGGCTTTGTGGCCATAGGATCTCTATCACAACTAAGGAATTCCGCCATTGTATGCAAAAGCAGCGGCAGACAATGCATGAATGAATGGGTATGACTCTGTTCCAATAAAATTTCATTTAGAAAAACAGGAGCTGCATGGATTTGGCTCATGAGCCATAATTTGCCAGCTCTTGTCCTATATTGTGACCAAAGTGGCACATGTCATTCCTCTGTTGAAAATCTTTCATGGATCTCCAGATGCTGTCAAGATAAAGACTAAGACCCTTAATAAGGCTATTATGTCCTCTGTGATCTGGTCTCTTCTTCCTCTTCTTCTCCTTCTCCTTCTCCTTCTCCTTCTCCTTCTCCTTCTCCTTCTCCTTCTCCTCCTCCCCCTCCTCCTCCTCCTCCTCTTCCTTCTTCTTCTTCTTCTTCTTCTCCTCCTCCTCCTCCTCCTCCCCCTCCTCCTCCTCCTCCACCTCCTTCTCCTCCTCCTCCTCCTTCTCCTTCTTTTCCTTCTTCTCCTTCTTCTTCTCCTATTTATCACATTACCCATGCTTCAACTTTTTCCAACAGCTACAGATCCTAGAGTATATTGTGAACTTTTTCCATCCCTGTGCTTTAAAGTTGCTGTTCTTTCTGCCCCCAAATATCCCTTCCCTTCATTTATTTAGCACACTGGCATTCATCCCCCCCAAATTCAAGTTAAGTCTCATCACCTGTTTGAAGTCTCCTATTCCACAACTGGAGAGAAAGAGTACTTCTTGTGAAATGTATTTCACTGACAAATTGGGAGGTCTTTGATGATAGAAACTATGTCTCATTCATTTCACATTTTTGATGGCTAAAGGAACCCTCATTTTCACTGTACATAGGAAGAAACTGAGGCACAGGAAACCCATGTTACAAACTCAAGGTCACATAGCAAAGAAGGCTCTATACTGGAATTGAAATCTGGAAAACACGGATCCTGAGTCCAAAACCTATGCTCTCTCTACTTAACTTTAAAAGTCAGAAAGAAAGATCTTTGTCCAGTGTCTACTTATTTCATAGCCTGGAAATAATATCACTAGATTTTCTCCATATCCATGAAAGCCTTTAGCAGTAGAACAGGAGAAACAGGATTCTGTATGGCTCCTTCAGAATAAACTATGTGACCTTCCTCTTTTCTCTAGGTTCCAAGTGTTGCTGCTGCCTCAACACTCTAAAGAGACTTCTTGGAGTTCTCTAACTAGTTGGGTGGGTCCTCTCCTTCCGTTGGCTCACTTTTCGGATCCCTTCTGTGAGCATCCTTCACAAAGTAAGTCATTCTGCAAATAAATGAGTTTTCCCACCCTATCAGGTGTGCTCACAACACAATGGACAATGAAGTTCATGGTCTGCATGGTGATCCATTCTCATGGCTCATGCATTACTGTACCAGGAGTGCATACTGCACTTTGTGGTAAGGGTATGGAGTAATGTGAAAGGACTAAAAATGGAAACACAGAACTCAAATTTACCAGTTCTTTCTGAAGAAATAACCCAGAACTGACTTGATTGCCATTCAGCAATGGGATAAATGTTTTTTAAAAAATCCTTCACGTTCTGATGCATTTGCAAGAAGGAAGGCAACATCGTACTTTCAGGCACTTTTTTCTTAAATTCAAGACTTCAAGGGTGTGTGAGAACTGACCTTGACCTCTAGGCCTGTGGTTTTCTATCTGAGCTCTGCAGAGTTCTAGGATTGCCCTGAGATCTCCAGGAGTTCTACAGTGAAGTATTCTCCACTGATTGTTGAAGGTTTACACTATGTCCTCTTGAGTTCTATGTTGGATTCCAGATAAAATTTCTGTTTTAAAAAGTCATTCTATCTTTGGTCTCAGCAGCAGAAGTGAGATGATGAAGGGAACGTCATCACTTGGAAAGCGTCAGAATAAGACGCATGCGTTGTGCCACTGCTGTGGCTCTAAGGCCTACCACCTTCAGAAGTCGACCTATGGCAAATGTGGCTACCCTGCCAAGAGAAAGAGAGAGCATAACTGGAGTGCTAAAGCTAAAAGACGAAATACCACTGGGAATGGTCGAATGAGGCACCTAAAAATTGTACACCGCACATTCAGGCATGGATTCTGTGAAGGAACCACACCTAAACCCAAGAGGGCAGCTGCTGCAGCATCCAGTTCATCTTAATGATTAGTCATGCAATAAATGTTCTGGTTTAAAAATCAAACAAACAAAAAAGTCGTTCTACTGCTTATTAGAAAAAATAAAAAATTAAAACTATAGTATTCAAATTGACAGTTTAAATTAATGGCTCTGGAATGTACTTAGGGACCAATTTGTAATAGATCTGCTGATCACTAGTTTCGTCAAGAAATAACTGTGGAAGCAAATAAAAATCTGGAAATATTTGCAAGATGATTGAGCAGCAAACCCGCTTTTAGCTTTCTACGCCATCCATCAGGAGCCTCAGCACTTTCCTCTTGGCCACCTCCTTGGTTCCGGACCCCTTGGCCGCACTCATCCTGGCACTCTGCTCCACCCTCCCACTTCTCCCCTTCCTGCCTCTCGATGCTTACTCACATTTGAGAGTTGACATTTACACTTGATCTTTCTACTCAGCTTAGTCTTCCCAGAGTCACAGCTTTGGCTCCCCTTAAACATGATGCAGGCTCTCTTGGCTGCCTCAGGCTGCCTTGGGTGACATGTATTCCGGGTCCGCTTAACCCGTAAACTTTACCCTATAAGTTAACACTGGAGAGGTCCCATTCAGCATAGCAGGTCATGAGCAATAGTAGCCGAAATATAAATAAATCTCAAAACACATGACACCAAGCTCCCACTAAAGAGGGTTATGGAGTTAAAGTTATTAATTCAACAAAGATTAACTGTGTGCCTGGTACATGCCACACAATGAGCTGGGTCCTGAAGATTTAGAAGCTATGGCCTCTGCCCACAAGATGCTCACAGTGTAGTAGAAGAGACAGCACAGGGCATAACTACCTGTGAGACACACTGAAATGGGACAAAACAAGCCTTACAGAGATACAGTCCAAACAGTTTGCAGTACTTGTAGAGAAACATTCACAGTCTGGTGCCTGCTCTCCTAACCTTATTTCTTCTCTCCTTCCCAGTGCTTCCTGAGCTCTAGCCACACAAAATCCCTCCCTTTCCATGACCTTTCACAAGTCTATGCATTTGCCCAGGCTCCTTTCTCTCCTGCAATTGCTTTCTCTGCCTCCTTCCTCACTGCCAAGTTCTCTCTCGCCCATCATGTAACTCATAGGTGAATGTCTCTGACAGCTAGCAAGTCCTTAATAAATCTGAACAAATAAATTAAAGGCCCAACTCAATTGTCTACCTTTCCGTGAAGCCCCCCCTGATTTTCAGAATTAATGTGTCACCTTCTCCATAATCCCACAACCCTTTGTTCACATCTTCATCAAATCTTTTAATAAGCTGTACTAAAGTTATTGATTTCTGTGTCTCATGTCCCAACCAGCAGTTCCTTAAGAGTAAAGATAAAGTCTTAGATGTCTTTGTATAGATCGCTCACTTCCCTGACACCCTTATCCCTTCCCTGGAATTATCACTGCCTGATAATGTATTTTCTGCTCAATAACTGATTGATGAGGCAATAAATATAAAAATGAATGAATGAGTCATGGGTATAAAATATCATGCAGGCACAAAGAAGAAAGGATTCATTCTTACTATGGATATCAGAAAAGGCTACCTAGAAAAGATGGCATAAAAATTGAGCCTTGAGAAATTATTAGAAGTGTTCCTAAAAAACAAGAGAGAGGAGGACACTCCTAGGGAGGAAAGGGTGTGGGCAAAGGTAGGGAGGAATGAAAGAATGTGACAAATTTGGGGAATGATGACTACATTGATCTGGCTGATGGCCCCTCTGAGGAGTATAGATTTTATCATGGGTCAATGGAGAGCCACTGCAGGGGAGTGACACAGTCAGACGTGCATTCTAGGAAGATAAGTGTGGACTAATAATAGGTGAGAGATTGGAAGCCAGGTGACCCTTCGGAGGCTGTTGCACTTATCCTTGTCTAGAGGAGGGATGGAGAAGATCTGGACTAAGACCGTGAATGTGGAGGTGGAGAGGAAGAATGGTTTAATAGATCTTTAGGAAATGACTCAACAGGAGCTCTAATTTTGCAGAAAAAAAGGAAGAAGCCCAGACACAGAGAGAAAGGAACTGATGAGAATGTGAATTAGAAGAAGCAGAATCAGATCATCAAGTGATCTGAATGGCCAAGGCAGCAGCCTTCCCAAAGGAAATGGTACAAACTCAGAAGTCAAGGAAATGTTGTCGTGAGCAGGGAACCCAACCAAGGAAAAATTCACTCCACATTTTACAGGAGTTACAAGACTGGTGAGGAAAGCTGGGTTCTTGGCTGACGTTTGTATTGAGCTGATCACCAAGAGCAACACGTGCATGACTAACAACCCCATAATAGGCCCTTCCTTAGGAGCTGTAATGGGAGCTGTGCTGACAGATGTGACGGGTGTTCTCAGCAATCCTTGGGGAGTGACAACTGCAGAGCTCACACACAAAAACAGGTGAGACTCACTCTTGAAACATCCTAGCTGTTGGTGTGTAAGCAGGCTGGGTTCCTCAAGCATCCTGAACGTTTTCTTTGCCCGTTTGGAAGGGTTATCCTAATATCTTCTTAGCTGTGAGATCTTGTGAGAGCCTGACCTCCCTGCTGGGGCTCACTTTCCTTATCTGTAAAACAGGGATAACAGTACAAGCTCCTCTGAAAGGTGATAGTGAGAAATTGATGAGAAGCTAGGCTTCTCAGTAAGCTAAGAAGCACAAATAAATGTTCGGGCTTAGTAATACAAGCCAAGAACTGTACCTGGAATTTATTTCTCCATGTTTCTGAGAAAAATGTGGTCTGTTTCTGTATGATCTGTGCAAGCCATCCAAAAGGTTAGCAAAAAAGTGTTTTTCCTGATAGAGAATAATTTCTTCTTTTAAAAGGGAAGTGATGCTCTGCTAACGGCAAATACATCAAAAAAGTTGAGTGTGGTCTTCCTGATGCCACTCAGAGACAAAGGAGAGCCACCAGCATCTGTGATGGCTCTGAATCAGCAGAAGGCAAATGGAGCTGACCGTGAGGCAAGGAGAGAAGGCTTCTGGAGCACATCCCCTCTCCACAGGTCCCAAAGGAATCCACCAATGGCTAGCCACATCTCTGCAAGAGCTCGGAAACGAAGATGGGAAAGAACAGCTCAGTGTCTCAAAATGTGCCACCTCTGATTAAAAATGGATACCTACGGGGAAGAATTCCAAAAATGTAGACTAGAGAGACCTGGAGACTTTTTAAAAAATTATTCCCCAAGTTGTTTTTTCTTTGTGACCGTATCTTACGTTTAAAGTTTTGTTTAGAAAACACTTTCACTCTCTTTGTTCTGTTTAGTCCTCACACTAAGCTGTGGAGATGGATATTATCGATAGTGTTATTATTCCCATGTAAGAGCTGAAGAAACGGAAGCTCAGAGTGACACACAGTCACCAGCAGGACTGTGACACCTGACTCTCAGCTCACCCTCTCCGTGTACACAGCCCAACAGCAAGCCCCCCGAGTGCAGAACCATGGCTTCTATTTCCCTTAGTGCCTAACCTACTGCTCCAAATGGACACTCATGAGTGCTTCCTGATTAAACTACCTTATTTGTTCCTATATGTAGTCATTCCATGCATATGTAGTGGGCACCAAATAACGCTGCTGTGGATAATGAATAACTCATATGCAAACTAACTCTGCTTGAAATCTGGTGGGGGGTGGGCATGAGGAGAAGAAAAAGCAAGAGCCCACAACCACTTTGGATTGAACCTATAGGAAGAAACAGAAAACAGTATTTGAAGAGACTGGCCTAGTAGCCAGTGAAGGAAGAATGTTTTGGGGATAACAGAGGGGGCCTTAATCCCCTTCCTCTAAGCCAGTGTTTCCCAAACTGGTTTGTAGCAGAATCGCCTGGAGAGTGACTGAAAAATTCAGCGGCCCAGGGTCCTTGCAGTAGGATCAGGCCTGGGCCTTGATGTTTTACCAGAGTTCTCCAGGTGATTCTGACACTGGCCAAAGTTTGAGGACCACTGTTCTAAACAGACTTTTCTTAGGGATGAAGCTCAATAGCCGTGACTCTGAATTTTCTCTGCTTCTTCCCTTGTGTGAAAAAGGGGATGAGGTTTCCGCTGGAGGTCAGTGGTTGACCTCTGCCCAGTAGGGGAAATGCCTATGTATGAATTCACAGGACTTAGTCAAGGTTGCCAGTCTCTAGTTAGGACTTGAAGAGGAGAAGCTGGCATGGGTGAAGCTCTCTGGTACCCCATCACCAGTGGGAAGGATATTGTTCCAGCTACCTGCTCATGACGCCTTCCCCAACACACACTTTTGCCCTTTAAACAAAGTTTCATTCAATGAACACTGACAAAGCCACTACCATGTCCCAAGAACTGGGTCACTCCCAGAGGGCAAGCAGGCAGGTTCCTACTTTCAAGGGCCTCCCAGGCTGATGGAAGAGACCAGAGCCCTGTGGAAGAACATGGTAAACGCTGTAAGAAAGGTGAGAGCCTGTGGAGGGAAGGCTAACTCAGATGGGGCCAGGAAAAGTTCCCAGAGGAAGTGACATTTGAAAAGTACAAGTACACCAGGCGGGGAAGGGGAAGCAAGCTCTCAGGAGAGAAACCAGCTGGTGGCAAGGCCAGAGGGCTGCCCCAGGCCAAGCAGGGCTAACAGACTGGGTGGCTGAGAGGCAGGGTGTGGAGGACAGAGAGGAGGAGAGGGGGGCCAGATGTGAAGGGCCTGGAAGGCCAAGCAAAAGAGTGGAGGCTTCATCTCAACAATCAAGAGCCTTCCCTCTTTGTTACCTTCCCCTCCCACTGGTTCTGTCTGCCTTATGTCTCCCCTTTAGGAGGCTAGAGAAGAGGGAAAAGCAAAGGAGGAAGGGAGGGGGTGCAAAGGGAAAAAGGAGAAAGGAGGAGAGGAAGAGAGGCATTCCAGTTCCTTTTTGTTGACCCCACGTTGAAATGCTGTGGCTTGTGTCTTATGAAGAACTAGAAATTTAATGATTTCTGGCTTCACAAGAGATGTAGTGGTGAACTCAACCCAGGAGGGTGGCGCATCTCAGGTGGAACCAGTAGAGCCTAGAGTAGTGGTTCCCAAACTCTTGACCTCAAGGGTCATCCCTTGCCCGCCATGGTTTTATATAGGCTTGGAGCATCTGTTGATGGAGAAAATATAAAAGGAAAAAGAAAAATCTGTTAATTCAGGAGAACTCTAAGGTAAATTTGTATTCATTCTATACAATAGCACCCACACACTTGAGAGTTCATTAATGCATAATAACCTACAACAAAAGGCAAATAACACACATAGAGAAATATCTGTAACATATATGATAGGCCAAGGGTTAATGCCTTAATATGTAAAGAGTTCTTACAAATTAATAAGAAAAAGACCAACAACCCAATAGGAAAAAAAAATGGATAGCAAAGGACATTTGCACTGGTGTCCGCAGAAAAAGAAATACAACTACCTTAGGGGACTTCCCTGGCAGTCTGGTGGTTAAGACTTCACCTTCCAATGGAGGGGGTGTGGGTCCGATCTCTGGTCAAGGAGCTAAGATCCCACATGTCTTGCGGCCAAAAACCCAAAACATAAAACAGAAGCAGTATTGTAACAAATTCAATAAGGACTTTAAAAATGGTCCACATCAAAAAAAAAAATCTTTAAAGATAAAAAAAAGAAATACAACCTTAATCTCTCTCATAATGAAAATATCTCTATATGAAATGCCATTTTTTTTTAACCTGGTAGAGTAGCAAAGACTAAAATGTTTGATACTTATAGAGTAGAAAGGATGTGTTGAGAAAACACCACTTTCATTCATCACTGGGAAAATGTAAATGGGAACAAATTATTTGGAGGACAATTTGACTATATCTATCAAAATTTAAAATATACTCTTGTACAGAAATTCCACTTGTAGAAATGTATACTACATATAAAATCACACATGTTCACAAAGTACATCAAATGAGCTGGACTTGATAAAGTGCAGTGAGCATGCAACTTTATTTTTCTCACCCTGAGAATTCATTTACCTGGTCCTTTCATTCACAGAAAGTCTCTGTCATTTCAAAGCACACTCCAGTGTGTTTATCAGAACTCTAAATAAATTTCATTTCAAATCCGTTGGCTCAGACCCTTCCTGAACTCAGGTCTGTTTCTACTGTGGATGCCACTTGTAGGGGAGAAAAGCAAGGTCACCTTTTGTCTTCCACCTTACTCCCTCCCCTCACCTCACTGCCTCCCCGGATGGACCAGATAAAGAGGAAATAGGTAAGGGAGACAAGGCGCAACCAAATAAATAAGTAAACATTTTTTTAAAAAGAAACTGAGCCTAAAAGAGCCTCATTTTACCATATTGTTATATGTATATACCATATATATAATTTACAAAAATAACCTAAATTTCTGGTAAGTAAATCATGGAACAACCATATGATAATCTGCATATGTCATTATAGGAAAAATTCTACTAAGTTAAAAAAAACAAAACAAAACAGAGTGCAGAACACTGTAGGCTCCCATTTGTATGTGAGTGGTTTTAAAGGGACATGTTGGCATATACACAGTTGTATCTGCACAGAAATTCTGGGGAGTAGGGTGGTGAGCAGACCTACTATTCATTGTATAATATTTTATGCTTTTTAAGTTTTTACAATAATGTATTAGTTTTATAATTTTAAAATCTACTCTTAAGAAAAAAAATAAAGGCAAACGCAGTACATAGGGTTCATTTTAGAAAGCTCTGGTATTTTTTACAAAAGCAATCCTCTTTCATTCAAACAATATAGAAACACACGAAGAAAAAAAAAGAAGAGATCTACAGAAAATATCTAGGAGGAAAAAAATGGAAAATATATACCCCACAAAATTTTTTAAAAATCCGTCTCCCACCCTCTCTCTGCTCTGCAAGGTTAGCACTTTTAACAGTTAAGTGTACATCTTCTTCTAGGTGTTTCTTGATGACTCTACAACATATGTAGTTTTCTTTACACCAAAAATGGAATTGCACTCTACAGAATGTTCTTAAGCCTGATTTTTGTTTTCACTTTAAAGTATACCTTGGACCACCTTCCAAGACAGTGCACAGAGACCTACCCCACTCTTCCCAGCCTTCAAAACAATATTCCTCTGTGTGTCCCCAACACACACATAGCTACTTGACCATGACTTGAGACTGCTGCTCTTTTAGCAGCTGTAGTGATGGCTCTTCCACAGGTCTGTGTGCAGTAACACCATCCCCACCCATCAGATCCCTTAGGTAGGGTTGCTGGGACTACAGTGTTGACAGACACAGCCAAAATTCCATACAACTACTCTCCTTGCCAGTCCCTCACCACGCTCCCCCTCTTTGACAGCAGCTGTATGTGAGCCACCTTCCTTTTTTTTTTTTAATAAATTTATTTATTATTTTTGGCTGTGTTGGGTCTTTGTTGCTGCACGCGGGCTTTCTCTAGTTGCGGCGAGAAACGGCTACTCTTCATTGCCGTGCATGGGCTTCTCATCGCAGTGGCTTGTCTTTGTTGTGGAGCATGGGCTCTAGGCATGCAGACTTCAGTAGTTGTGGCACGCAGGCTCAGTAGTTGTGGCTCACAGACTTAGTTGCTCCATGGCATGTGGGATCTTCCTGCACTAGGGCTTGAACCCGTGTCTCCTGCATTGGAAGGCGGATTCTTAACCACTGCGCCACCAGGGAAGTCCCTGAGTTGTCTTCTTGACAGAATTATAAACCACACTGAGAGACTCAAGACCTACAGACTGGCACCCACAGACCTCATTGAAGCTTCTCCACTGGGGCCTGATAATCCCTACAGCTATGTGGCAGAGGAAAATGGGAGAATGAAGAGGACTATTGTATTTACATTACACAACCATAGCTTAAACTTGGTATAGAAGGCAAAGTCAGCCTCATCATTACTAGATAAAACATAACTCATCTATGACATGTCTTCCTTGCACCCAGCAGCTTTGAGCTGGGCCTCAAACCCCTTGTAGAATCCGTGTCTATTCTCTTCTGCCCTTAGATAACCCTATTAAAATTCTCCAATCTTATGGAAAAGCAAAATCAGTAACTGGGTCCATGGAGATTCTGGACACCGTGTGAGAAAATAGTGAAAGCCACTTGGTCTGGAGAAGAAAACGGCCCAGGAGTGATGACGGTCGTCACCAAAACTCTTGAAGGGCTGGCCCAAGGATGGAGGGCCACATAAGTGCAGAACAGGAGCAAAAGTTTGGAGCAAAAGGCAGGCAGGTTTTCAAGTTAGACCAGAGAGTTTTTTCTAACCATCAAAACTGTCCAGAGTTTTCAGGGGAAGCGGTAGCCGGGACTAGAGTCAGTGACTCTCTAGAAGCCAAGGGGAAGCTTCCAGAGGGCAACGTGCATGGTGCGTCAGCAGTATTGCTGAACAAGTCCAACTGGCTATCATCAATGAGCCACACAGTCTACATTTATTTTATTATTTTTGTGAAATCTGCCTGTATGTCAAGATTTGTCTATGCTTTTCCATCTCAGAAACCTGATTTTTTTTAATGTTTGAATCAATTTCTTTTTTAAATTTTTATTTTATATTGGAGTATAGTTGATTTACAATGCTGTGTTAGTTTCAGGTGTACAGCAAATGATTCAGTTATACATACACATATATCTATTCTTTTTCAGATTCTTTTCCCATATAGGTTATTTCAGAATATTGAGTAGAGTTCCCTGTGCTATACAGTAGGTCCTTGTTGATTATCTATTTTATATATAGTAGTGTGTATATGTTAATCCCAACCTCCTAATTTATCCCTCCTCCCACCTTTCCTCTTTGGTAAACATAAGTTTGTTTTCTGTGTCTGTGAGTCTATTTCTGTTTTGTAAATAAATTCATTTGTATCATTTTTTTGGATTCCACATATAAGTGATATCATATACTTGTCTTTCTCTGTCTGACTTACTTCACTTAGTGTGATAATCTCTAGGTCCATTGATGTTGCTGCAATCAGAAACCTGATTTGATTAGAACAGAAAGAATAGATTAGTGTCTCACAGAAGATTCATATCAACCAAACACAAAGAGATGGATGTGTAAACTGGAGTAACAGTGCATTCATTTACAAGGAGAGACAGTCATCAGGTCGACCAGAAACTCAAGTCATCCTCATCAGACATCTTTTTCTCCTTGGCAGATGGACTCAGTGGGGATAGTTGTGTCCATGGAGCTGTAATTCTCAAGGTCTATCACCCGAGACTCTGACTTGGATGATACCAGGATGAGCTCTGCCCAGTCACTGTGTGATTTCCTTTAATCCTCACAAACATAGATTGTGAAACCACCGTCATAGTGTTTCACTCCATCCTCTAATACATAGTTACCTCAATCCTGTCATTGACAAGTCCCGCTGTTCGGGAAGACTCTTTTTAAAGGGACTTTATGGATTTCCACTCTGGCTCATCATATTTGAATTTCATATCTCAATTCGCATAGGACAGACCCTGTTCTGGTAAGAGAACATCACTTGCATCAGGAAAGTAGAGGCTTACTGTGTCCTGTAGTGAGAGGCAGTGTGGAGTCCTGGTTAAGAATACAGACTCACCAGATTGAATCCCAGTTCACTTACTATATACATGACCTTGGGCAAGTTACATAATCTCCCTCTTCAGTTTCCTCTTCTGCAAAGTGGAGATAACGATAGTATCTGCTCATAGGGGTTTGTGGTGAGGATGAAGTGAGTTAATAAACAAAGTCTGCAGCACCAGGCTCTGATATAAACCTTGCCTCCTAGTCCTCAGCATAAGACAAGTCATATTCTTGTCTCCACTTCACCAAGGAGAAAGCAGAAGCTCAGCAAGTTCAGACTGAGAGCTGGAATTGAAACCCAGGTCTCTCTGACCATGAAGCCAAGATCTATTCTGTCACCCACATCCCACTGGATCCCTCCCACAGACATGGTGGAATCACTTCTCTTCTCTTCCCTGGGTTGGGGCGGGGTGGAAGAAAGTCTATTTTCATCACCCCAGCTCATCCTTGAGCAAGAAAAGTGATGGTGTCTGCTGCCTATGGTCAGGCCAGAGCTAGTGGGTGAGAATCACAATTGCGTAACACGCGCAGCTGCTTGGGCAGATGTGTCCACAGCTAAACATGGCAGAAGTTTCATTTCCAGAGTCAAAAAAGAATACCTATCCCAAAACATCCTCTACAACTTTACCAGAGGTGGAGGGGGTATGACCAACGGGCAGGATTGGGCACTCCTACAGGCAGACTTCATTCTTTCTCTGCTGTAATAACTGTTAAAAGTACAACTCTGCCAGGTCCCGATCCAGCCATTGGCTCCAATCACAAGGGTCCCCAGACCCTCTATGTTAACTGAACATCCGACCATGGCCCATAGAACAGTCACCTATGAAAAAGAAAACAATAAGAGAAGGAGAGAGCTAGTGACCCTGAGATTGAAGAAGGTTCTGGAAGAAACTTTCATTCATTCTAAGCACTTACTACGGGGGAAGCCTGGTTAGCTGGACAGGCCTGGGTTTTAAGCTGTCCACACTAGTTTTATGACTTAGATTTAGCCACTCAACCACTCCGTCTTCAATGTGCTCTGTTTCAAAGTGGAAGAATATTCCTACCTTGAGGTTTTGCTGTGAGGAAGAGCAAACATATGTAAAATGCTGGAACTATTATTATGGAGATGTCAAAAGCCACCATTAACCTAGGACAACCAAAATATAGGATGGATGGAAATCTTTTTTAAGAGACCAACAAAACAAAATATTTACTTTTTTATATAAGTAAATCAATTGCAAAGGGAAGAGAGAAAAGGAACAAATATTTTTAGTACCTACTATAGGCCAGATCTTATCAGGCCCTTTACCTGCATGGAATCTCACATATTCCATGTGACAAGTTTTATTACCTTTATTTTACAAATAATGAAACAGTTCATAGGAGAGGCTTTACAAGACCATGTAGCTAGCCTGTGGCGTGGTGAGGCCAAGAGCCAAGGGCTTTCAGACGCCATCCACACCTCTCTCTGACGCATCATTCCACTTCTGCCTCCAAAGTGAAAATGCTAAAAACTCCTTGGAAAAAAATAGTGCAGAACATTTATAGAGTACCCCAGAGCAGTGCTTCTCAAAGTGTCTTTGGGGGTAACCCATTGTGTTTTATTTTGTTTTAATTCACCACTCTACCACAGACTGTGACATTTGTAAAATATAATGAAAACAAATTACTAGAAATGTAAAAATTTAAATGACATACAAACTCAACTTTTTTATTAGATTCCACACATACAGCATTAGTCTGTCAAATTGTTATAAATATTTCCAAGTGTTTGCTCTCAGTGTTTGCATTTATCTCATCATGGACCAGCCTGTGGACCAGACTTTGGGTAGCATTGCCCGAGGGTTAAAGCGATCCTCATATCATGGAGAAAGATCTCAAAAAGTCATCTAAGTTTGCCTCCTGTTTCCAGGCAAAGATAGTGTGAAATTCCCAAGGCTGGGCTCTTTCCTTCTTCCTGAGAGCATCTCTCCAGAGCCTCACACCCAGCAGATAGAGATCATCCCCATCTCCTAGTAGCCTCTGCCCAGACCAAACCAGAACATTTGCTTCCAAAGTTTATTTGAAGCTTTCCGGTTCAGCCCTTATCCCTTCTCCCCTCATACCCACATCTTCCCATCTTTGGGTTCTCCTTCTCTCCTCTGTAGACACCTGGCCATCTACAAGTCCCATCTAGCCATGCAGATGCAGAAGGTAGAGCTTCTTTGAGCAGGTTGGAGAGGTAGGCAGGTGGGGAAGAAAACCCCAGAGTCATGACTTATTGGTGCCAGCCCTGTACAGGTGCCAGCTTTGCATATATTATCTCTCTTTATCTTCACAACTACCCTACAAGGCTGGTATTATGGTCCCAATTTTATAGATGAAGAGATTGAAGAACAAAGAAATATCAGACCCTGAATAGCCAAAGCAATATTGAGAAAGAAAAACGGAGCTGGAGGAATCAGACTCCCAGACTTCAGACTATACTACAAAGCTACGGTAATCAAGACAGTATGGTACTGGCACAAAAACAGAAATATAGATCAATGGAACAGGACAGAAAGCCAGAGATAAACCCACACATGTATGGTCACCTTATCTTTGATAAAGGAGGCAAGAATATACAGTGGAGAAAAGACAGCCTCTTCAATAAGTGGTGCTGGGAAAACTGGACAGCTACATGTAAAAGAACAAAATTAACACTCCCTAACACCATACACAAAAATAAACTCAAAATGGATTAAAGACCTAATGTAAGGCCAGACACTATTAAACTCTTAGAGGAAAACATAGGCAGAACACTCCATGACATAAATCACAGCAAGATCCTTTTTGACCCACCTCCTCAAGAAATGGAAATAAAAACAAAAATAAACAAATGGGACCTAATGAAACTTAAAAGATTTTGCACAGCAAAGGAAACCATAAACATGACCAAAAGACAACCCTCAGAATGGGAGAAAATATTTGCAAATGAAGCAACTGACAAAGGATTAATCTCCAAAATTTACAAGCAGCTCATGCAGCTCAAAAAAAAAAAAAAAAAACAACCCAAACCAAAAATGGGCAGAAGACCTAAATAGACATTTCTCCAAAGAAGAGATACAGATTGCCAACAAACACATGAAAGAATGCTCAACATCATTAATCATTAGAGAAATGCAAATCAAAACTACAGTGAGATATCATCTCACACCGGTCAGAATGGCCATCTCAAAAAATCTACAAACAACAAATGCTCGAGAGGGTGTGGAGAAAAGGGAACCCTCCTGCACTGTTGGTGGGAATGTAAATTGGTGCAGCCACTGTGGAGAACAGTATGGAGGTTCCTTAAAAAACTACAAATAGAACTACCATATGACCCAGCAATCCCACTACTGGGCATATACCCTGAGAAAACCATAATTCAAAAAGAGTCATGTACCACAATGTTCATTGCAGCTCTGTTTACAATAGCCAGGAGATGGAAGCAACTTAAGTGTCTATCATTGGATGAATGGATAAAGAAGATGTGGCACATATATACAATGGAATATTATTCAGCCATAAAAGGAAACGAAATTGAGTTATTTGTAGTGAGGTGGATGGACCTAGAGTCTGTCATACAGAGTGAAGTAAGTCACAAAGAGAAAGACAAATACTGTATGCTAACACATATATATGGAATCTAAGAAAAAAAAAATGTCATGAAGAATCTAGGGTTAAGACGGGAATAAAGACACAGACCTACTAGAGAATGGACTTGAGGATATGGGGAGGGGGAAGGGTAAGCTGTGACAAAGTGAGAGAGTGGCATGAACATATATACACTACCAAACGTAAAATAGGTAGCTGGGGGAAGCAGCCACATAGCACAGGGAGATCAGCTCGGTGCTTTGTGACCACCTAGAGGGGTGGGATAGGGAGGGTGGGAGGGAGGGAGACGCAAGAGGGAAGAGATATGGGAACATATGTATATGTATAACTGATTCACTTTGTTATAAAGCAGAAACTAACACACCATTGTAAAGCAGTTATACTCCAATAAAGTTGTTAAAAAAAAAAAAAGAAACACTGATCGTAACCTGTGGCCCCACATACAGACACAGCCACAAACTGTAATGTTGGAAAAAATTTTCAATTAATGTGAATGCTGCACAAGCCCAGTTACAACTCAACATCTGGGCCTTTCAGCAGGGGTTCTTTTTTTTTTTTTTCTTTTTGGTAGTTGAAAAAACATCTCTTTTTTTATTTTTTATTTTTTTAACATCTTTATTGGAGTATAATTGCTTTACAATGGTGTGTTAGTTTCTGCTTTATAACAAAGTGTTAGTTTCTGCTTTATAACAAAGTATATGTATACATATACATATATCCCCATATCTCTTCAGCAGAGTTTTCTTAAATGTCCCTCATGAAGCCATTGGCTATTTCTAATAGATTCTAATTTAATCAATAAATAATTATGAAGAACCAAAAAAAAAAAAAAAAAGAAATGTCAGAGCAAGGACTGGGACACAAATTTGTCTGAGATTCCCGACCCAAGCCCTCAACTCCTACTTTGCAATCCTACTGGGAAGAACCCAAAGGCCCAAAGTCACTTCCACGGCCAACCTCAAGTTCCCTCTCCCGCAGTGAGAAAGTCAAACCTGCAAGGCCTGTGGTGCTTATTCCTTCTTCCATGGCCAGATGGCAACAGATCTGCCAGTAGCACTTTCTCCCTGCCATCCCCTGCCGTCCCAGTGGGAAACGTGTCTTCCTGATGCTCCGTATTGTATAACTAAAGCAGAGGCTCAGAGGACTCTTTGCAAGTCTCCCCCTTTGCCTGCTTACCCCAGCTTTCCCAGGCTCACCCAGGCTCCTCAGCCCCATACAGACACCACCCTGACCTCTTTCCCTCAGGCTGGACAGGGCATCCTCCTCAGCAACAATGACTGCTACCATTTGCTGGGGACCTGCTCTGGGTCAGACTCTTATATGGACCTTATCTCGCTTCATGTTTACAGCAGCTGCTTTAGGGAGGTATCATTACCCACATTGTCTACAGGAGATAACTGAGGCTCAGAGAAGTTTAGTAACATACACAAAATCAAAGAGCTAGTAAAGAAGAGAGATGGGATCTGAGCCCGGAGGGGTGGGGGTGTCTCTGTCACTGGGCACTGCCTCCCATCATGATACATTTGCAAAAGATTCAGCACAGGGAAAGTACTCAATAAATAAATTCCTGACACCAAACACAGTCAGAAGCAATGGGTGAAATAGGAAATGGGTTAAATTTTAACGGTATGTACATATAATGAAATACTGCTCAACCAGGAAAATAACATTACAGAAGAGCAGCTACTGCCGTGGACAGATGTTCATTTTTTAATTTTATTTTTTTTAATTTTTGGCTGCATTCAGTCTTCGTTGCTGCATGCGGGCTTTCTCCAGTTGTGGCAAGCGGGGGCTACTCTTCCTTGTGGTGCGCAGGCTTCTCATTGCTTTGGCTTCTCTTGCTGCAGAGCGCGGGCTCTAGGCATACAGGCTTCAGTAGTTGTGGCACGTGGGCTTCAGCAGTTGTGGCGCACGGGCTTACTTGCTCCACAGCATGTGGGATCTTCCTGGACCAGGGCTCGAACCCGTGTCCCCTGCATTGGCAGGAGGATCCTTAACCACTGTGCCACCAGGGAAGTCCCGACAGAGATCCTTGATGTTGCTTAAGGCAAGCTACAAGAGTATGTGCAGGATAATCCTATTCAACTGTATTTATTATCTTGTAGGTATGTGTACACACGAACACTTACACCCTTTAAAGAAAAATACACCAAAATGTCAACAAAAGATAAGTCTTTGTGATGAGATTGAGTGGCCTTTGTGTTACTATTTTTGTATATCTGTGTTTTCTGAAGTTTTTATAGTAACTATGGCCTCCCTGGCCTTGAAAGTTCATACCTGAACACGGAGGGACCACCTGGGGAGAGGGTTTGTGACAACAACTAAAAAGGGTTGTTTTATTTTGCCTTTTTTTTTTTAATGTCCTGTGAGTGACGTAAGTGTATCTCAGTCTTTTGTCACCACCAGTCCAGAACTCTATTTGTTCCAAAAGGGCCTAATGGTTGAAATGTGGAAGGCATCAGGGCCTCCCAGAGCCAGGATTTGGCGTCATCCAGATCGGATTTGCTCAGTGTCAATTACTTCTTATTTCTGTTGGCTGCTCCAAGGGCCTGCTTATTCATGGTGAATCTGTTTTCCTGATCAGCTGAGAATGTGAGGAAAGCAGAGAAATCGGCCACGAGCTCTGTGCGTTTTTATTATCCTTGATGCCACTACCTTGAAAGGCTTTGGGGTCCAGAGGTGCTCAGACCCCAAGTGAAAGCAAAGAAAGTTATTCATTGAGTGTAAGAGACCCCCTGAGGCTGCGTAGTTGACCTCCCTGCCGTTAGCACCAGGGGAGACTTGCGGGAGGGCTCTTGCTAACCCCAAACTGGCAACCAGGGAAGCAGACTATGAGAAAGGACACAGCCACTGGTGTCAGAAACACAGACTCACATTCCACTCTCGCTTTCTAGCTGTGTGACTCTAGACTAGCTTGTTATCCTCTTCTGACTTTGCTGTTCTCTCTGTAGGACGGGGACAATGTTGGCGGTTGAGACCGCTGATTGAATGAACTGATGTACCAGCAGCAGCCTGATGTCAGGAGGTTTGCAATATGCATAAGCTGTTGTTAGATGAGCTAAATTAGAAATGCTTTTGGAATTCTTATTAACTGGGTTATAGTTATGGTGAAGATGCTGGAGCTTATCCCAGAGTTCAGGGACAATTCACAAAACTGATGCCAGTTTTGAAATTTTATATATATATATATATATATATATATATATGTGTGTGTGTGTGTGTGTGTGTGTGTGTGTGTGTGTATGTATATATCTTCCACTTCCTTGTTAACCAAGTAAAACATAGTTATATAAAAACTATGTGGCTAGGGACTTCCCTGGTGGCTCAGTAGTTGAAAATCTGCCTGCCGTTGCAGGGGACACGGGTTCGTGCCCCGGTCTGGGAAGCCCACATGCTGTGGAGCGGCTGGGCTGGAGCATGTGCTCCGCAACGGGAAAGGCCACAACAGTGAGAGGCCCGCGTACCACAAAAAAAAAACCCTATGTGGCTAGACAAGAGAAACTTTCAACTTTTGTACCCTGCTTTATTCAGTCAACGTGAGAACATCTTTCCATGTTGGTACCATCTCTTCTACGACACGGATCTGCCATATTTATCATCACACCCTCTCTCCACGCAGCCCCTCTGATCGTGTTCAGGTGGAACATTCCAAGCCTGGATGCATGAGAAGGTGGGCGTGCACAAACACCCTGAGAAAACACCTGCCCAGATGCACACCCACCCCGCAGCCTCAGTCCTTCCTGGGGTCAAATCCTGAACCGCGCAGAGGGCTTTGGCCAAAGTTAGAGCGGCCGCCTGGGACCCTCCGGAGAAGGAGGCCGCGGGGTGCAGTGCAATCAGGTTCTCAGATACAGATGGTGTGTAGGGACCGCCCCGGGCCGGGTGGGGGCAGGGAGATGGGCTGGTCAGGAAATGCCAGTTTAAAGTTAGCTCTGACCTATTAATCAGCAGCGGAGACAATGATGCTGGAGGGGCGGGAAGGCCGGACATGTGCTCGCGCCAGATTTATGGGCCTAGAACAAAGGGTGGCCTGCTCGTTTAGAGAGTCTCTTTCCCTTTTCCTCTGGCAAAACGAGGACATTGTTTGAAAAGCCAAAAAGAACAAATATTCTAAAGACTGAGGTCATTTCCAGATATGCAACAGGTCCTGAAGGGGATCCGTCGGCAGGCGACGGGAAACAGGACTAGGCAGGGCTGCTCTGAGCAGAGTGGAAGGATAGGGGCAGGGCTGGGGAGAGAGGCACATGTCATGAAGCGGAGACCACAGATCCCTTCCCTGTGCCCTTGGAGGAGCTGGGACCCTGCTGCCTGGTGCCACTGTGAAGGCATTTGACAAGCCCACCTGAAGCCCCTCGAGACAAATCCGGAAGTCTTGGAGAGGCCTTCCATGCAAGCTGAAAACGAGCTGTGTCTCCTTCTGTGCTCTGCAGGCTTTTCTGGGAAGGTCTTCCCGGGGGTGGGATGCCTAAGATGCCACTGGTCTCAGTTTCCTTCACGTCCGGAAGGGAGTCTTGTCTCACCACTGCCTCAGTTTCATCGGACCAGGAGAGACGGGGGAAGTGAGAAGAGTAGGAAGGGGAGAAAAGAGAACACTGTCTTCCAAAAAAGCCAGCCTGCTGGAGAGGAGAGGATGACTCTGACTCTCCCATCTTTCAGTGTTTGGGGACCAACCAGCTGTGTCTTTACAGCCGCATCTTCCGCTGCTTTCAGTCAGGTGCTGGTTGCCCCTTACCTGGAGCCTCTAGAAGGGTCTCCTTTCCTCTCTTCTAACCTCCACCCAGGTGGTGGGATGAACTTTCTAGATTCTATATCTGACCATCTCTTTCCTGGCTGAAAAGCATCTGGATGACTGCGTTTTCTGCAGGAAAAGGGTTCAGAAACCTCAGCCTGGTGACAGGATCCTTCATGTTATGGCCCTACCTTCCTTTCCAGCTCATCTGACATCTCTCTCCAACCCCACCGCGTCCTTTAGTCTCATAGAATTATTTTCTCTTCCTGGAACGTGGCATGGTCTCCAGGAAAAAAATCTAGCCATTCTTTCGGACCTAAGCTTCAATGCTATCTCCTCCAGGAAGGAAATCTCCCTTATGTTGAGACCCTACACCACGTGCTGGCTGAAAGAACCACTGCTTTGCCTGGGTTCCCGTGCATATGTTCATACTGCTAATAATAATTATGATAATTATGATAATAAAATAGCATAGCACTTTTCATAGAGACTATACTACTTCACTTGAAGGCATGAACTCCATTGAATAACTGCTTGAATGAACGAATGATGATCTTTCTAGAAAGGGTTACCCCTAGGATATGCGGAGGCCCATGCAAATATTTCTGTGGGTCCTCTGTATATATAAATAATGTAAGTCACCCCAAATCAGTGTTTCAGCATCATTCTGACAGCCCAATTTCATGTGATCCTGCAAAAGAAATACTTTCTGGCCATCAGGAAAGATCTGTTCACCAGGCAGCCCTCCTAGAACTGGGGCCTGGTCACGGGTCCTTGAGACAACTACTTAGGTACAAGGCCTGAAGCTCCGCTGGGGCATCAGTCAGTGCCATGCACTAGGTAGAAGATTGGTGGGTATGCCAAAGAGGAGAAATGGGGACCAGGGCCAAAGTGGGTTCAAGGTGGGCCCAGAGCACCCTGTCTGGATAGCATTTCTGGCTCTGGCCAATCCTCATCAATGGGGTCCTTAGAAAATGTTGGGGATGGCTTTCCAAAATTCAGGGGGCTCTGAAGCCCAGGACCCAGGCAAATTCCCTGTTTGCCCAGGTGGTACTGCTCTAAGGTACCCATGTGGTTAGACATTCTGTCACTCAACAAACATTTACTGAGCACATTCTACCCACCAGGCACTTCATTAGAAGCTGAAGTTACATATTCATTGGTCTTTATTACTATGAGTTAGCAAGCAGTCTCTGCCAGGAAGGGAACTTAACAATAACGCAGCAAGACCTGCAGAGTGTGGCAGCAGGGGTATCCTCTCGCGCATCAGGAAACTGGGCCGGAGAGGAGCTGTCACATGTTCCCTTAAAGGTCCCACCATGGCCTCTACTCTTGGGCATGATTAGAAACACAGCAGAGAGTTTCCTGAAAGAAAGCAAATGGCATCACTTCCAAAAATAAACCAAAATGTGAGGAGAGAGAGAATGATGACTGAGAACCTATTCTGAGGTTCAACAGATCATGGAAATAATGATGAAAATACACTCAAATGGCTCCATACTGTGCTTTCAGAAATTCAGCAGCTAAGCCAGCTGGTCAAGCCCCTCGGAGCAGAGTGATGGCAAGTCTGGGGCCCTGAGGGCCAGTGGGGGAGGGGGGGAACCTGGTGTCCACTTCTCTCCCTGAGCTCCAGTCTCTTCATCTGCAGATCGGGAATCAGGACCCTCACGGGTTGTTGCAAGATTCAAATGAGACCAAAGGTCATGAACAACCTGTGTGCACTGAAAGCACCACCCCTGAGTTGTCCATTGTTAATTAAGAGGCAGAGGGGTGGTTTTCTCTGCTCACGAAACAAAAACACAAAAAGTGGGGAGTTTCCACATTGTGGCTCTTATTATTCCACAATGAGGTAATCAAGGGAAGAAACAGATCGCTCCTCAGATGAACCCTGAAAAGCCCTCAAGTGTGTAACTCCATGCTGTGCACACCACACACACATACGCACACATACACCAACACACATACATGCACATACACACACACACACACACACACACACACACTCCATAGTCTGACGTTTGAACATCCCTTCTCCCAAGTCTTTGTTCTCAACCTAGGGAAATTTTGCCCCACACGGAACATTTGGCAAAGTCTGGAAACATTAGGTCATCACGGCTCAGATGGGGAGAGGGTGGCTTGTTACTGGCATCTAATGCGTAGAGACCAGGGGTGCTGTTAAACACCCTGCGATACGCTGGACGGTCCTCACAACAAAGAAATCCCCAGTCAAAAATGTCAGTCGTGGGCTTCTCTGGTGGCGCAGTGGTTGAGAGTCCGCCTGCCAATGCAGGGGATGCGGGTTCATGCCCTGGTCCGCGAAGATCCCACATGCCGCGGAGCAGCTGGGCCCGTGAGCCATGGCCGTTGAGCCTGCGCGTCCGGAGCCTGTGCTCCACAACGGGAGAGGCCACAACAGTGAGAGGCCCGCGTACCGCAAAAAAAAAATGTCAGTCGTGCCAAGGTTAAGAAATAGCTCTGAGCCTTTATTTATGCTGTTCCTTCCATTGTAAGTGTTCCTTTTCCTCTTTTCTCCTTACTTAAATCTTACCTCCTCCATCACATGTTGCTGGAGGTTTTGAACCAAGAAAAGCTTTTAGGTAATATGGTCAAAACTAAGAGAATTGTGAATACCCATACTCTTAGAGCAAGCCATCATTGCTCACTCCCACAAAGTCCTGTACATGAGGATGTTTATTACAGCATTGTTAGTGATAAGGAAAAACTAAACACAACCTAACTGATCCCTTCAGGAGAGATCAGTAGCTTTCAATTATACATTATAAACTATAAATTGCTTTCAATACAAAGCAATCATCCGCAGCCCTTAAAAGGAATGAGGTCATTTCCAAAGAAGCTGATGGAAAATGTCATTGAGACACATTGTTAAATAAGACATCAACGTCCAGGACAGCCTTTTTAATATGTTCCTTTTGTTAAATAGCTAAAGGGACACATAATACATTGATGCAGTTGTTCCCTGCGCAACCAGGGAAGCCCAACAAACACTTCTTTAAATGAGCAAAAGACTTGTACAGGCACTTCACAAAAAGGATATTCAAATGGCTAATAATCATACGAAAAGAAGTTCAAAATCATTAGTCATTAGGAAAGTGCAAAATAAAACCACAATGAAATAGCACTGCTCTCCCACCAGAGATGCTAAAATTTAAAAGACTGACAAGGGCTTCCCTGGTGGCGCCGTGGTCAAGAATCCACCTGCCGATGCAGGGGACCACGGGTTCCAGCCTTGCTCCGGGAAGATCCCACATGCTGCGGAGCAACTAAGCCCGTGCGCCACCACTACTGAGCCTGTGCTCTAGAGCCTGCGAGCCACAACTACTGAGCCTACGTGCCACAACTACTGAAGCCTGCGTGCCTAGGGCCCGTGCTCCGCGACAAGAGAAGCCACCGCAACGAGAAGCCTGTGCACCACAACGAAGAGCAGTCCCCGCTCGCTGCAACTAGAGAAAGACCACGCAGCAACGAAGACCCAACACAGCCAAAATAAACAAATAAAATAAATAAATTTATTTTAAAAATAATAATAAATAAAAGACTGACAATATCAAGCAAGGGTGTAGAATAACTGGATTTCTCATACATCACTGATGGGAGTGTAAAATGGTACAGCCACTTTGAAAGGTCTTTGGCAGCATCTATGAAAGTGGAACATTCCAGACTTACCTCTATAAATCCAACCTGATCTACACAAATTTTCCTAGATAAGCCTTCTGATCTATACCATGTGTTTACTACCCTTTAAATTCTGCCCTAAGTTCTCAAAATCTCTTTGGTTCTTTTAGCTAGTATTCACTGAACACCTCCTCAGTGAGGCACTTGGGAATCTTATCATTGAGAATAAGGAGATGACCTATTTTATAGATACTATTTTATAGGCCCCGCAGGGGCTCATGGACCAGATGGAGGTGGAGACAGACAGACATTGTAGAAGACAGACACCACTTTAGACTAGCCTTCTGTTCCTAACAAAATTCCAAGTTCAGATCTCTGCCTCATACTGCTTTCATCTTCTCATAGTGCCTGAATCCACAATGACCCGAAGTAGGAACTAGGAAAGTGAAAGCCTGCTGAATTCATCTAGTCGATGTGTGTCCACAGGCAACAAGAAAGATTTGGGCTTGGGAAAAGAAATAGATTTGGGTCACTGACAATTTCAGTGAGAGGCTATAGGATATTTAAAATCTAGTCCCATGCTGGACAATTTTATATTAGCTCATCCTCAGAATTATTCTCAGCATAAACCTGTAAAGTAGGTTTCATTATCACCATTGGGCAGATGAGAAAATTAAAGTTAAGATAGATTAGTTGCCAAAGTCATATAGCCAGAAATTGGCAGGGCTGAGAGCCAAACACCTGATCCCTTATTTTAGATTTTGGTTCTCTCCATTACATTACATTCATCGGAAGCATCCCTATACAACTCTGGAGACGTGTACATTTAAATTTCTCTCTGGTTTTGGTCCCTTACACAAGCTTGTCTTTTCGCTGAAACAATTAGGTGCCCGTCATCTTTCTTCTCTCCTCTGATCCTTCCTCCTCATGGCCAACTCCTCCTTCTTTAAGTCTCTACTTTAATTTTGGTCTCCCCAGAAGGCCTTTGCTGATCTCCTGGACAAGTTCCAATGCTGTGGCCATGAGAACCAAAGCACCCAGTGCATCAGACCTTTTATCACCCTACGTTGTCATTAATGGTTTATGGTTGTCTTTTCCTCTAGGCTGTGAGCTGCTATCTTTCCTGTTTATTGCTGAATTCCCAATGCCTTGCACGTGGTAGGGGCTCATTATATACTGTTGAATGAATAAATGAGAAGTGAGAGCATTCTTCCAGGTCTAAGTTTTTTGTTTTTTTCTTTTGCGGTACGCGGGCCTCTCACTGTTGTGGCCTCTCCCGTTGCGGAGCACAGGCTCCGGACGCGCAGGCTCAGCGGCCATGGCTCACGGGCCCAGCCGCTCCGCGGCATGTGGGATCTTCCCAGACCGGGACACGAACCCGTGTCCCCTGCATCGGCAGGCGGACCCTCAACCACTGCGCCACCAGGGAAGTCCCAGGTCTAAGTTTAACACTAACTCTTCCCCACCAATTCTGTCTACCAGATAACAGTAACCCAAAATCAACAAGAAAAGACCACACGGTCAGATGGATCAGGAAGCACAGATTCTCATTCTGGTCAAAGACTTGTTTGCTGGGATATTCCCTCCCCTTCCTGTAACTCAGTTTCACCACTTATACAGTAGCAGCATCACACCAGATTGCTTCTATAACCCCGCCCGCCACCACCTTGCCCTGATGCTATCATAGGACGTAGCAAGGCCCGGGTTTGACCTGTGCTAGGAAGTCAGCTCTGCCTAAACCCATCTGCCTTCCCAGCTGTGGGAGATCAGCTCCTATGGGCTTCATATGGTTTCATGAAAATTTCTGTGGCTGCAAGGTGATGCGTGGTGATGAGAGCAAAACTCACGAATGACAACCACGTGACCCCTACCAGTCTCCTGGTATGCTTTCTTATAATAATCAGTGGTTCAGAGCTATTCCAACTTAGTGTTGCCAGCTCTACCATATCAACTTTTGTCCAGTTGGCTCCTGGAAAGCCTGAATTTTAGATGGTGTTACAGTTTTGGAAAAAAGTTCTCTGGGAAAAATGAGTAGAATTAAATTATTGTCATCCCATTAAAAAATCTGCCTCATAGATAATTAAGGACACCAGAAGCCATCTGGCCTCATCCTGTACAGCATCCCTGAGAGGTGGTCCTGGAATTCGTGCTTGAAGTCTCCTAATCTGGGGAGATCTCACTACATTTGTGGCAGGTGCATTCCACATTTGATAGTTCTCATTGGAAGAAAGTTGTTTATTATGTTTAGCTGAAGTCTGCCATGCTGCAACTTTTCTCCTGTTAGACTGGTCCTGTCTTCTTCATACCCTGAGTAAATGTCTAATCCACTTCCATATGACAATCATTAAACATACTGAAGGATGGAATAAATGAACAGAACTGGCTACATAAAAATTGAAAACTTTAGTAAGCAAAAACAATCAACCAGAACCAACAGGCCACCATAAAGAAGTTTAATCGGCACATTCAGGGGAAAATGTGTGTGTAACATGTATGAGAGATAAAATGTTATTATACCTACCAAGAATTCATACAAATTTATTCCCAAAAAATGAGCAAAGGATATTAACTGGCAATTCATAAAGTAAGAAATGTAATGGTACTAAACCTATGAAAGAATATTCAAATTTGCCAAAGTAACCTAAGAAATGTAAATAAAAACAAGATCATCGCAGAGTGTAAATTGGTTCAATCTTTCTGGAAGACAGTTTAATAATATCAAATTGTTAACTGTGCAAACATCGCACAGGGAGATCAGCTTGGTGCTTTGCGTCCGCCTAGAGGGGTGGGAGGGAGACGCAAGAGGGAGGAGATATGGGAATATATGTATATGTATGGCTGATTCACTTTGTGATACAACAGAAACTAACACACCATTGTAAAGCAATTATACCCCAATAAAGATGTTAAAAAAAAAAACAAAAACAAACAAACAAAAAATGTTAACTGTGCAAATATTCTGACCCATAATTTTTACTTCCAGGAATTTATCCTAAGAAGGTAATTAGCCAAATGAACAAAAGTCAAGAATATTGATTAAAATGTGTGCTTACAGCAGCAAAACGATTTAACAACTAAAATCCTATCAATAGGAAATTGGTTATATAAATTATGGTAGACATATACAATGAAATTCTAACTAGCCATTAAATATGATGACCTAGCTGACAACAGATATATGTATATTAAAATAGTGTTGAGTGAGAAAAAGATTAGTTTGATAACTTTCATGTAAAATTGTGTACATATTGCATGTGTATGGATTTGCAAAGTGCTGTTGAGAAGCTTGTTCATCAAGATATTAATGACATTCCTCTTGGATAATACAATTCAGGGTGATTTTCCTTTCTTCTTTACCCTTTTTGGTTGTGTTCATTTTTTGTATTGAGAATATATGATTTTTAAAATAAAATAAAATAATAAATGAATATTTGCTTTGAAAACACAAATATTGAAAAACACTTCTAATGTCCCTCCTCTCTTCTTTTCTACGCTAAGCCTTCCTGACTCTTTCAGAATTTCTTCATCTGAAATGAACTGGAATCCCTTGCCATCCTGGTTTCCATTTTCAGAAGTCCCTACCTCAACAAGACCTAGATCCCTGGAAAATCCAGCAGTCAGAATGAAATGCAGTGATATGGATATGATCTCTCCCGCACAGAGTAGAATGACATTCACCTCCAGAAACCATGCAGCCAATGGTGAGATTAGCTTTGGCAGTACCACACCTCACTGCTGATCTACTTTGAGCTCCCTGGTCTCTTTCACACTCGGGAGGCTGTGAATTCACTGGGTCCCCACCATGTATTAATACTATTGCTTACTTGAGCCCAGATGAGGGACTTGACATCTATCTTTATTGACATTTCATCAGCCTAGACTTGGCTCATTATTTTAGCCTGTAAAGAGCTCTACTGAGTCCGAGTCATCCAAAAAGCACCTTTGCTATCCCCCTGCACAATTGAGAACTTTGAATGACACGGTCATTTTCTCCCAAGGTTACCCCAGTTCCTCCTTGTAGAACAAATGTAGATATATTCCTCTAGCTGCTTCCTCTATGCTCTAGTAGATGAAGTGGTCTACTTTGCAAGTCAAAAGCACGTATTTTCTCTAATCCATTATTGGCAAGGGTGTAAGTTGGTTCTGAGTTTCTGAAAAGCAACTGGAGGATGTTTATGTAAACATTAAATGTGGATAAACTTTGACACCAAAATTACACTTCTATAAAAGTTTCTTTATATACTGTCTCAAGGATGAGTGCCTAGAAGCGTGTCTTATACACATATATATGTTCATCATTAATCACAGCAGTGTCTAAAATGCTGAAAAATTGGAGGTAAACTAAATATTAAAACAATGAGAAATCGGGTGTTAATATATGATAGACTTTATACAATTAAATACAATGTAGACATTGACAATAAAGGTGTAGTACCATAATTATTATCATACAATTATGATATTAATATATGCTATCAATATGTTGTATAATATAACATTAACAACATATTAAGTGAAAAAAGTATGATTACTTCAATTTCTTTTCAAGAAAAAAGATATATAGGGAAAGAGAAATGTTTGGAAGGATGTGCTCCAAAGCTGCAAGAAGGTTGTCTCTGAATGGTGAATGTATGTGTGACTTTCACTCTCTTTTCCATAGTGCCTAAATTTTTTTATAGTGAGCATGTGTCATTTTTTAACAGCTTGAAAATCAATAATATTCATTTAGGAATTCTTAAAATATGTACTTCTCTGCTTCTATTTGAGTGAAGTTTTATACTTGAAGCCCCATGTATTGCTACAGCCTACATCAAATTTTTCTGTAAAGGGCCAAATAGTAAATATCTTAGCCTTTGCAGGCCAGACAGTCTTTGCTTCAGCTACTTAACTCTGCTATTGCAGAGCGAAAGTACCTATAGATACTATGTAAACAAATGAGTTTGGGTGTGTTCTATTAAAACTTGATTTACCAAAATAGGTGGAGGACTGAATTTGGCTCATGGGCAGTAGCTTGGCAACCCCTGTTCTATACCCACATCAAAAGTGCATTTTCATTTTCCCACTTGGTGTTTGCAAACTGTTGCATATACCTTGTATGAGTCAGCTTTTGCTGCATAACAAATCATTCTAAAACTTAGCAGCTCAAAACAACAACCATTTATTTGCTCATGAATCTAAGGGTCAAAAGTTTGGGCTGAGACCAGCTGGGACAACTCATCTCTGCTCCATCTGGGATCAACTAGGCCCACTCATTTGTCTGAGGTTCCCTAGCCATCAACAGCTTCACACATGTCTGGCTGGCTGTAGGGAGGGATGGAAGTAACTGGACCATGTGTCTCTCATCATCCAGCAGGTGGCCTAGGCTTATTCACATCGTGGTAGTCACAGTGTAACCAAGAACAGTAGGAAGGGCTATCCCTATCTGAAGAATTTTTCCAGCCTCTGTCTGCATCACATTTGCTAGTATCTCACTGACCAATCAAGAAGTCACACGGTCAAGTGCAGATTCCAGGGTTAGAGATCCCACCTCCTGATGAGAGAAACTGCAGTCACATGAAAAGGGATAGGCACACAGGGTGGGGAATAATTCATGGTTGTTTTTTACAATCTGACAAACTTCCTCAACAATCTCACCTCTTGTCCTTATCTCCTTCCAGAAGCTCTTCCACTTCTCTTTGAGCAAAGCCGTTGTATCTTCTGGCCAAGAAGCACAATCTCAAAGCATCTTTTCCAGATACAGGACCCTAATTCTTCTTCTCACCTGCAGTCAATTGTTACTCACCCAGGAAAAGTGAGTTGAGCAGCTATTTACAAATTGACTCAAAATATTTCTCCACGCTCAGATTCCCCTCTTCCAAACTTGTATTTAAATCATTAGCCTGCATCACTTCCCATTCACTGAATCTTCCCTGCTTTCCATGTGTTCATATTCAGCCCTTTGAAAACTGAAGATTAGCAAACTGGGACAGTTCCCATGGTGACACATGGGTCTCTTTGATCCTCTTTACTTTCACATGGCGAGGGAACCACCCAGCCAGCTGAAGCTCATTATAATCTTTTCTGTGAAGAGGGATCACGCCTTCTTCATTCACCCTCCTTCCCCCAAAAGCATATAAAACGCTGCTGGCAACCTTTAAAAGAAAAGACTTTTAAATCTTGCTCAACAGCCATCACTGATGGAGACATTGAGTGACAGCTGAGCGGTAGAGGAAAGAGCATCATATATGGAGTCAGAAGGTCCGAGTGGGTTCAGAGTCAGCCTCCACCACTAGTGGTGTGATCTGGGACAAGTAATTTTCATTTTTCTCATGTGAAAGCATCCAGCATAATACAGAGCAAACAGAGTCCTCAGTAAATGTCTGCTCGTTATGTTTGCTTGCAGTTGTGTGCAAAGCACTATGGGAAGGGGCCACAGAGGGTCCAGAGACCAGTAAGACCCAGCGTGCCAGCAGGAAGCTCATAATATGGTGGTAAGTGAAAGCTCACAGCCCAAAGCTGCTTCTTTTTTTTTTTAATTCACCATAAAAGGATGATGTAGGAAGAAAACTCTTAAACATTTGTCACCTTCTGGGTTTAATAGGGAGAAAATGCATAATAATGATAATGACATTCAGACTCATTTTGTCACCCCGGTCATCCCATCTTCAGCTCCAAGCCCTGAATTGTTTCCTATGGAAGTAACCCTCCAGTGTCAGCCCACTGCTGGTGCGGCTTTCCACATCCCATCCTTGAGAGGTGACATCTCAAAAAGAGTTTGGAAAGCTCAGTTCATCCAGAGAACTAGATAATGAGGTTAGAGAGCCACAAATGACAATTGATTTGGCAGGAGACTCTCCGGAGAGAGGAGAATAACAGTGAAGACCAAAGGCAGCTATCTTTTTACAAGAAATAAAGGCGATTTCCTTTTGGCTTATATCACTGGGTTATTTTCATTCTTAAAAAAGGACAAGAGAAAATCCAAAATAATGAGTCAGTTTAAATTAGAGCTGATTGCAAACCCAATCCGTTCTTTGGGTGACCGTGAGAAAATTGCTTTAAACTCTCTGAACCTGAGAATATTCATCTATAAAGCAAGGATAATTATCCTTATAATCTCTAATAACATATCAACATTCAGTAGAGAGTACTCCAAAAATAAATAAATGACAAATATACTCTACACTATTTGGTCTTTGGTGTACCCGAAGTGGTCTTTAGGGGAGAGAGAGAGAGAGAGAGAGAGAGAGAGAGAGAGAGAGAGGAAAAAAAAATGTTGCACCTAAGATGTGCCAGGACCTCAGCTCTATTTATCTTCAGTTTTACAGGTCAGGAACCTGAGGCTCAGAGAAGTTAGGCAACTGGGCCAAGATCCCAGAGCTATTATGTGGCAGGCGATGCTGACTCCAAACCTAATACTCCTCGTCAGCCACTGTCCAAATCGTGGTAACCGCAGCCACAAGCTAGAACAGAGTGTGGCCTTGGCACCCCATGGAAAGGCTTCTCCTGCAGAGACTCGGGTTGGCGCTTGGCCAGGAGTCCCCAGGGAAGGTGATCTGGCCTGGCTGGTGGCAGTGTCTGGCGGGCACCCTGGGGAGCCATGCTGGGGCTGGCCTCACACACAGTCTGCCACAATGAGCAGGAAGAGGGTGTAGCTCTGGCTCTAATGAAGTTCGCAGATGCTGGAGACATGTAAACACCAGTGGGTGTGGGCGATCTGCAGGGTGGAGAAGCGAGCATGGGCCGCTCCAGCAGCTCAGAGCGGGTAGAAATATGGGCAAGAGGTAATGAAGGAAAATCCATCCACTGGGGCTTGTTTGGGAACAGAGGGCAGCCCAGGGACACGCCCTGAACAAGAGGCAGGGGTCTATGGAGGCGACCGGGGGTCTAACGCCAGAGGGAGAACTGCCAGGGAAGATGACACCGAAACTTCGGGCTCCAAACTGACGGCCTCATCCTCCAGCAAGTGCTGACCTAGCAGCTCCCAGTACATGACTCTGCAGGGAGGGTGTGAGTCTAAGACCTTGTCCCCACTCACCAAATAATAGCGCAATTAACATTGACTAAACTGAATCCTGACTCCCCCGCTCGCCAGCTGGGTGCCTCGGCAAATCACCAACAACTTTAAGCTCTACTTTCCTCACCTGCAAAATGGGTAATAACAATTAGTACCTTCCACATAAAGTCATTTTGAGGATTAAATGGTATAATGCATGTGAAAAAAAAGAAACACTTGGCACAATGCTTAGTCCAAGCTAAGCCCTTAATAAAGGGTGGCTGCTAATGTTACTATTAAGACTCCCTTACATGCCCGGGCAACACAGTGATAAACACAGGTTTATCACTGTGCGGGTACTAGCAGGAAACAGATGACAGACTCACCTGGGACATTTAAAATGAATTTTATTAAAGGGACGATTTGTTGAGCAATGGATTTTGAGACACCCGGGAACTAACTACATTAGCAACCTATCCTCCATCCCTCAGCCTTTGTCGGAAGCCAGAGCCACGCCCCCGTGGGAGCTGGAGCCGGAGTGTGGAGAGAGGGATGCGGCCATTGGCCAAGAACCAAGCAAAAGCAGGGGGCGTAGTCAGGGGGCGTGGTTAGGGGGAGCCTCTCTCTCCCCACGTGCCCCTCAGTCTTCTGCCACTGCCTCCCCTTGGCTGAACTCCAGAGGAAGGCGGTAAGCGAGAGGTACCATGTAGGTCAGCCTCCCGGGCACCAGCGAAGCAGGGCAGAGGCTGGTGGAGCACAGATCTGAGGACGGGCAGCAAATAGAACAACAGCCCAGCCTCCCAGACTCATTTATCAGTCTCATTAAACCCTAAGAAAGTTGGTGTCATTAGCTTCCTTTTTCAGATGGGAGATGCAGCAACTCATTCGGAAACCCAGCCTGAAAGATGATGGAGCCCCCATTGGAATCCAAATCCATCTCCCCATGCGCCCCCCGCCATGGACTCAGTCATGCCAGTCACCAGGAGAGACTGCATGGGAGGGTATTCCCCCATGAAACCAAGAGGTTGCATAGAATTTTAAATCAGTGTGGGTTAAGGGGTGGTTTGTAAAAACAAGCAGAATAAGAAAAGTGGACCCTGTGTGCCCAAGTGGGCTAGGAGTTCATCATCCCTTCAACAGACGTGTCCCTGAGCGCCTTCAGCGCTCCCTGCGGGACTGGAAGAGAGAGGCCAGCCAGTAGGCGCAGCCCTCATTTACACAGCACTTCCAAGGGAAGTGCTTGTTGGGGAACAGATTCCGAGTACGTTCCGTGCGTTTACACCTATTCCAAGTACATTCTGTGCGTTTACACCTTTTAATAGTAGATCTAATTCACTTAATCATCATTATATCTCTTAATCAAACATGGATACTGCCCCGAAACACTGACGGAGTCTCATCATGTACAGATGATTTCAGCGATGTGACCAGGGACATAGTTGCTCACTCAGAGGAGCAACCAGATGTTTAAGAGCAGACGGAAGAGTTCGGCACCTAGGGGTGCACTGCAGGCGGCTCACTGGCTTCCTAACTAAGCATTCAGGGACCACATGGCTGACTTGAAAACAGCCATGGTGGGAGCGATTGGTAATCACTGTAAATGAAGGTTGGGTTTGTTATTTTGTTTGGGGTTTTTTTTTTTCTGAGGGATCATTGCATTGCCTGGAGGGCTCCCCAGAGGAGGACTATTTAATGCAGATTATTCATAAGGAGATGGGAAGGTGCCCCAACTTCTTCCCTCCTACTTCTTTCCCACATCCCTTCCTCCAGCCTCATTTGAGCCAATCAAGGCACCCCACACACACTCCTGTGTGCTGCTCTGCACTCTGCCCTCTGCCCTCTGCCAGGAAGATACTTTTCATCTTATCTCCCGGAGAAGCTCTTCCTGGTGAGTCTCTTTACAGATACTGTGAATGCAAACACCTGCCCAGGACCCAATGCCAGCTGGACGACCTTGGGCGCCCTTGCCCTCTCGGAGCCTTGTTTTCCTGGGCTGTAAAGTGGGGGAAATTCGAGCTGCCCTGTCTACTCCACAGAGTTGTTTTGGGAACGGGATAAGATGGTCCCAGGGCCACACAGGAGAGGTGAGCGCCGACAAAGGCAGGCAATGAAACGCTCGCCGGCAGCGCTGGGAGTGAGCTCAGGATCCATCGAAACCAATGCTCTCAACTTACAAATAGGAAAACCGAGATGTCTTTAGCTAGCATGTTCCTTGGCTAGATTACTGAGGGCAGTGGAAGAATATGATCTCGTGAGCGTCCCAGAAGATCTCTCCTCATGCCCACCATGGACGTGTGGGCACCCCCAGGCCAGACCTCCCAGGAATGAGATTCTGGAATCAGTGCAGAAGTAACAGCATCCCCCAACTTCCCAAGCAGTAGGCCAGGGAGAGAAGGGCTGTCTCTTGAGGTAAGAGAGAGCCAGGAGGGCCAGTGCTATGCAGAGACCCGGTGGAGCGCGGTGGGTCGTACTGCCTCACCCGTCACCTCCCCACCCCCAGCAGAAGAGGGGAAGCAGGGAAGGCAAGGAGAAACGGGGCCTCGCAAAGCAGTAAGAGCCAGTCTACTGGGAGAACTGTAACCCAGGGGCTCTCTCAGAGACCTCAGTGAGATGAGGCATCACCAGCCAGAGAGGTAGCTGTCAGGTGAGGGTCGGGTCAAGGTCAGGTCCAGTCTTGGGGAGCAGCCCACAGCGGCGGAGCTCGTAGAGCAGGTGGGCATCAACAGGGGCCCAGACAGGAGGTGGATACCGAGGGGCTAAAAAGCAGGAGGGCGCGGCCGAGGGCCCGCAGGAAAGACTGCTCTTCTCATCCTCTTGTCCAAGAGTCCAGAGTAAGGATATGGTTGTGTTTCTAAGGATGTTTCAATTTTATAAGCTCTACGGCAATACATTCTCAACGCAAACAATTCGAACAGGACATGCAAAGCAGAAACCTCCCTCGACATCTACCCTGTCCTGCGACTCTCCCCGGAGGCTCATTGTTTGAATTAATTTTTATTGGAGTAGAGTTCATTTAGTGTTGTGTTAATTCCAGGTGTACAGCAAAGTGACTCAGTTATACATATCCACATAGCCACCCTTTTTCAGATTCTTTCCCACATAGGTCATTACAGAGGACTGAGTAGAGTTCCCTGTGCTACACAGTAGGTCCTTATTAGTTTTCTATTTTAAGAGGCTCATTTTGATGTGCATCCTTCCCAGCCTTTGTGCATGAGTTTATATCCATATATGTTCATGGGGTAAATATGTGGCTGTGTGTGTGTGGTTTTGTATTCATGAAATCAACCCTACACAATATCCTGAATCTTACTATTTTGCACCTGAGATCACTGTACACACACACACACACACACACACACACACACACACACACACACACACGGCAGAGCCACCACATTCCTTATAAACCACCGCATCGAATCTGGAGGAGTGATAGATTATCTGATCAGTCCCCCCGTTGATGGACACGGTAGACTTTTCCTACTTTTCCATTAGCGAGCAATGCTCTAATGAACATCCTTTCATGAGCCTGTCACCAGGAAGCAAAGAAAATTGTATTTCATATATATTCTTTTTTTATTTCATATATATACATATATCTATAAGGGCAAAACATTTTCAGCGATGAGAATCGCCTAGGAAAAGTATGCACCTCGACCTCCCATGCACCCCCTGATTTAAAACCCCTCTAGACAAAGATGTTGAAAGAATGCCATCAGGAACTGTGGCGGCGTGAACTCAAGATGGGACCAAGTACCTTAATAAGTCGTTTCCGTCTCCACTTGCAAGGGCTCGTGTATATTTCGTGTCCCCTTAGTCATCATTGGGGTGAGTTCTACATATTTATGCTTGTTATTTTTTTCATCTGTCCTCATAAATCAATCCCTGCAGTCTCTTAATCGAAGCCAGCTTTTCAAACGAAACTGTAGCCGGGTGTTTAACTAACTAAATATTGTTTTTCCCCCAGCACTGACGGAGAGGGGGGTGGGATGCGGCGTTGGTAATTGTCCTCCCTTCTTCCAGCGACTCCAGGAAACCACGTGCTGCCCCGGCAGTGACTGACAGAGCCCCAGGTGGGCGGCAGCCTCGGGTTTGGAGGGAGCCGCAGTTGTGAGGTTTTCCTTTGCTCGCTGGACTTCGCCCTCCTGATCCCTGGGAATCCCCAGGACATAGGTCACCCTTCCCTGGGCTACCCTTAATAAAGGAAGAAAAAGCGTGAGGCTGCCCGGAGCGGCACCCAGCAGGGCTCACGCCCTCCGAGGGAGGCTGCTCGACTCTCCTTCCCCGGGTTCTGTCAACCTCCAGGCTGCAGCTGTCATTGGAGAACAGAGGATGTCAGCTCTTGGTACTTCGCTTCCAGCAACCCCCCACTGTGGTCTCAGGTGGCTACCAGTGTGGCCTCAAGAGCAACAAGACTGAGCGCATTTCTCCCTGAAACCTGCCTTTGAACCTCATCTTGAACCGCCCTCAATCCTTCGACTGCCCCCACTGTCTGCAGCAGCAGCGGTTCTCAAAGTGCGGTCCCTGGGAACCTGTCAGAATCGCAAATTCTCAGCGCCAACCCCAGACCCACTGGGTCAGCATCTCCAGGGCTGGGGCTCAGCCACGTGTGTTTGAAGGAGCCCTCCAGGCGACTCTGATGCACGCTCAAGTTTGAGAAGCACTGACCTGCAGGATGATGTCCACGCTCAGACTCCCCAGCCCTCCACGCACTGGCCCTGCCGGCCCCTCCAGCCCCGTCTCTCCTTGCTTTCCCGACAGAACTCAACACCGCGTGGGACAGACACACCCCGTGGGTCTCTTCTTGCCTCTGTGCTTGCTGTCCCTTCTACCTGCCATGTCCTTGCCCACCTGACCCCCCGCATCAAATACCAACCCCCATCTTTTAAACACCAGCTCACTGTCCCCTAGGAAGCCTTCAGTGACGTTTCCAAGAAGAGAGAAAAACACCTGAAATCTACAGGGTGCTTACTATATGCTGGGTCCTGGTCCCAGAACTTGATTTTTTCAAAAGTTAATCCTCTCAACAACTCCACGAGGAAGGTATTACTATGATACTCCCTGTATCTATATCTATACTCCCTGTACCTATAAAATAGGTACTCCCATTTTACAGACGAAGAAACAGAGGCCCAGAAAGCTTAAATAACTGGCCCAAGCTAACAAGAGGTGAACTTGGCATTTGAACCCTTGGATCTGGAGCCTTGAACCTTTTGCTCTATTGTCTCCTGTGATACACCCAGTCTAGTAGTGTCAGGGCCTCACCCTGGGCCCCCTCAGAACACACCTGTTGCCCCTGCCTCATGACAGCCCTTCAGGTGGTGTGGAGAAAACTCTCAGGCCCTGCCCAGAACTGCTCTTCTCCAGGCCAACATCCACTGTTCCCTCAACTGGCCTCCCTGCGACTTGGCTCTGTAATCACAGCTGCCAGGCGGATCACCACAGCTGGCTCCTGAACGCTGGAAGCTTCCACGTCACCCTCTCATTGGCTGCCTTTGACTTCTCCGATTTCCTGTTTCCAATCACAGGGCCCAAGCCTTTGCATCAAGAATGATGACATGACATGCATGCTTTCTGAAAAATCTCATTTTCGAAAGCCATTTCCTATTCATTTCCTTCCTTATCGAGGCCCCTCCCAGCCCGGCTTGTGTTAAAAAAAGAAAAAAAGAGGAAAAAAATAAAAGAAATCTGTGTTTTTCCACGCTCAGACTGGCTAGCAGAGTTGCTGCTTGGGTCCCCTTATGGATGAGCTGCTCAACCAGTGTCTCCCAAAACCATGGGCCTTAGAACCATCTCTGCAAACCCAACCACTGAAACTCCCCTTAAATGTCTCCCTTCACCACCTGTGTGGGATTTGTGGCAGTCATTTCGCTTAGGGAATTCTCCGGCTTGAAAGATCAGCCTTGGAACTGAAAGGACCACTTCTCACCTTTCCTCAGCCTAAGAAGTCTAGTTTTCTCATCTTAGGAGACACACGGCTGCACTTCTCAAACACCCTCACTTCTCACTTGAACGAGGTCTGAGTGCTGTCTTTAAAGTCTGTTAAGCCTGAGCTTGAATGGGAGTTCCTTGTTAGCTGGGCAGCTTTGAAGAAGGCGTTTAACCTCTCTGATCCAGTTTTCTCATTTGTAAAATGGGCCTAAAGATAATGCTGTATTAGTGTCCTAGGGCCGCAGTGGTAACAAATGAGCACAAACCGGGGGGCTGAAAACAACAGAAATGCTCTCTCACAGTTCTGGAGGCCAAAAGCAAGGTGTTAGCAGGGCTGCACTCCCTCTGAAGGCTCTGGGGGAAGATCCTTCCTTGCCTCTTCCAGTTTCTGGTGGTCCAGGTGTTCCCTGGCTTATAGCTGCATCCCAACCACTGCCTCCATCTTCACTTTCCCTTCTTCTCTTTCCTTTCTCCTCTGCCTCTACCCCCACCCTGCCCTACTCCCTGTCCTGGGAACAGGTCTCCTGAGCTGACTGCTTCCAGGTGGCCCAAGGCCAGTAACAGTCATGGTAACAACCTGTGTGTGATCGTGGCTCCATGAAGCCCTCTTTATATAGACAGACCCATCTGACTCACATCAACAGCCTGGTTGGTATTTCATGGCAGGTACTTCATTTATCCCCATTTTACAGATGGGTACATGGAGGCTCAGAGAGGTTACATCACTTGCTAGGCGCACACCGCCGGTAACTCAGATCAGATGACGCTATCACATTTCCCTAACTCTAATGTGTGAGCAGAGGGTGACCCTGAGGACGATGCCCAGCTGTGAGCTGTCTGGAGGTGCCAAGAATGCAGGGAGATGGCTGCCCAAGGAATGCCATTCCTGCCAAAGGTCAAAATCCACTTCTGCCTTTGCGGCTCGCCAGACCTTAAGTGCAGACAATACAGCCATCCCAGCGGCTTCACCAGAGCACCTGCCCACCTCACCCTTCCACTGATATTTGAATAACTTCAGAGTTGAAGTGCTTGTTTCAGAGTCTTGTCATGGTCGAAGGACTCAAGGGGGAAATAACCTCAAAACCACTAGTGCCTGGCCACATGTAGGTGCCCCAATAAACTTTTGCAGGAGGAAAGGAAGAATGAAGCTCTGCCTGGGTTGTAGACCCAGTTCAGATGCTCACTCACAAGCTGTGTGATGTTAGGCACATACCAAGCCCTCTCTGTGCCTCAACCTGGCCACGTGTGGGCAAAGTACGTTTGGATAAGATGACGGCTCAGCCTTTCCATCCCAGCCATTCTAGGAATCCTGGGTTCTAGCACGTCTGTACCATCAGGCTTGTCTGAAATGATAAATGGACATGGAATAAAGCTGAGTCATGGAGTCCAAGTCTCTTCATCTATCCTGCTTTCTAAGGCTGGGTCCCATTGCTTCCCGTATCGATAAGGTGGAAGTGAGGATGTGTATTTCCTCCTTAGCTTTCCCTGCTTGGCTGTGTGACCTTGAGAAAGTTATCTAACTTCTCTGAGCCTCAGTTTCTTCATCTACACATGGGGAAAATAGCAATACCTATGTTACTGGGTTACTGTGGGTGTTATATAGGCAGAGTCCTTGATGCAGTGTCAGGTACCTGGAAAACACCCAAACACTGTCATATCACCAGGGCCATCTTAGCCCTGGGTTTATTCCACACGGATTGCAACTCAAATGGAGTTCAGCCACCAAATCTTTCGGCAGGTTGTGTTGGTCCCTTTGATCGCCTTCCTCAGTCTCCAGAGACTTCCTGCTGCCTTTTTGGACCTCCTGGAATGCAGCTGAGGCCAGGAAGATGCTCTGGAAGCTCCCAGCCCAGAGAGGGAGGTGGAGAGGGAGGGCCCTGCACGAGTAACCAAACCAACTCCAACTGCCATCGGGGACATGCCAGCAAGATCCCTCTAGAACTGGCTGAGGGCATTAACCTCCGAAAAGAGGTAATCGTTAGATCTCTGTGTGTGCACGTACATGTGTGCACGTGTGTGTTGCGTGGAATGTGTGGGGAGCTTTGTGTCCAAGTTGACCTGAACCTGGCTCTCCCTCTTCTGGGCTACATAACCTCTGCTAGTCACTTCCTCTCCCCCAGCCTCAATCACCCTCTCGTAAGCAGGGAGAAAAATGTCAGGATGATTCAGTGATAGAATGGGAAAGGGAGCTTAGAGTTATATGAATAACTGCATTCTCTCCTTAAATCAGGGCAGAGGTGGAGTCTTACAGGCTGGGGTTGGGGGGCATGTCCGAAGCCCCAGATAGGACCACACAGTCCTATCAGATAGTCTGATTTCCTCAGAGGGCAGGCTGCTGGTTCATTCATTCTCTTATTCATTCAACAAACAGTTACTGAATCCCTCCTTGAGTTGGGGGCTGTGCATACTATTGGGTCACAGCGACAAAGAAGACCTGACCCTGCCTGGAGGAGCCCAGTGACCAGTTGGGGAGACAGGCACGTCCGCAGATCGTGGCTTGCGGTCCAGGGAAGACCACGGTGGAACCTGAGTGGAGGAGGGAGGTGGCTGGCTCTGGGGGGAAAGCAGGAAAGGCTTCAGAGAAGAGGAAGCCTTGCATCTGGGCCTCCAGGTGGGAGAAGCTCATACAGCAGTGGAGGGAGGGAAAGGACATTCCCAGCAGAGAGGCAGCTCTAACAGCATGGCAGGGCCTGAAGGGCTTCGGGGTATCAACTGAACAGGTGAGAACAATGAGTGAACAAGGGAAGTGAGTTGGGCTAGGAGCGAAAGAGGCCACGTGGGCGTTGCCAAGGAGTCTGGACAAACAGAGCCAGAGACCCAGCAGATCTGACTTTGTCCACAGTGCTGTCCGCAGGCCAACACTATCAGCATCCCCAGGAGATACTCAGAGTTGCACATCCCTCCGCTCATCACGCTGTATACCCTAAACTTATATAGTGCTGTGTGTCAATTGTATCAATAAAACTGGAAGAAAAAAAGAAGTAATATTTAATTTAATTTTTAGAAAGGAAAAAGAAATACAGATCCCCAGGCCCCACACTGTACCTGCTGAATCAGGAGCCATGGGGGGCGGTACCCGGGAATCTGTGTTTAACCAAGCCCTCCAGGTGATCCTGTGGCAAGATGCAGTGTAAGAGAACTAGTCTCAAACATAATAACCAAGGGCTCCTGTTTACAGAGCGCCTACTTGGTGGCAGGCACTAGGCCAGGTCCTTTACGTGCTTATCTGATTTAATCCTCACAACAAGCCTATGAGATGGGTCTGTCATTATTCCCATTTTACAGATAAGAAAACTGAGGTTCATAGAAGTAAAGTAACTTCCTTGAGGTCTTGAAGCTACTAAGTAGCAAATCGGAGATTTAAACGCAAACTGTGAGACTCCCAGGCATCACCGAGAGAAAGGTGGTCTGCCTTAGGGGTTTCTGATGCCAGGAGATGGGAAGGAGCATCAGAGAACCTGAGGTTTTCTGGGGCTAAACAACAGGATCCGTTGACCTTGATAGGTATGGGGAGAGAGCAAGAATAGACAAGGAAGACCCCAAGCTCCCTAGGTTGAGAAATTGAGGGGGTGGAGACACAGGGGCATCAGGAGGAGAAGGGAAGAGATGAGGCTTCCTACTGGACTGTGCAGGGCATAAGGAGAACATCAAAGATGCAAAATGTTCCCATGAGGACTGGAAAACAGGGTTGTTATCCACTTCTTGGTGGGTGGCATAAGCTTAGATATATTGGATTAGACCAAAAAGTATACTTGGCTCAAATTACTTAGGAGCTTTAAACTTTAGGGAGCTAAATCACCCCAAGATTTATAAGTTAGTGGGGAAGGGGTTCAGGCTGAGGGACACTGTACTCACCATGCGCAGCAGGGAGGGGACCCCAAGTCTTTGGAACCCATCCAATTCCTCCCTTGACCTTGATGTGACCTTTTACTGGGTCTCAGAAAGAGGGGAAATGCCTGCCCTCACAGGAGAGGGTGGCAGAGCAGTTAATAAGGCAGATTCTAAAGCTTCTGAAATGCGAGGCTCCAGGCGCTGAATTCATCTGCTCGAAAGATGAGAAAACAGAAAACCCTCTTTTTGTTCCTATTTGGGTAAAGCTGGACATAAATCATTCTTTGAAAAGGTGGCATGGGTGCCTTTGGTTGGAGGGTCTCAAGCTCTTTCCAAACATCACCTCATTCATCCTGGCAAACACCAGGAGAGGAGAGAAGGCCCCAACAGGCGGCACCTTTTGTGTCATTGAACAGATGAGACCAACTTAAAGACTGGGCAGGTTCCAGATGGACGTGACACAAGGCTCTGCTCACTGTTGTTAGCTACTCTGCCCTATGGGCTGAGGGTGTGGGGAGGGGGGCGAGGCGTGAGTGTGTGTGTGTGTGTGTGTGTGTGTGTGTGTGAGTGTGTACTCTCTGTGGCCTTTTAGTCTTCTTAATTATCTCAGACCAGGAAAAGAAAATGAGGCCGCAGCAGCTGGAAGGTGGGTGACATGTTACTGCGAAGTCCATATTCTCCTTTGAAAATGACAGATTATTGCAAAGATATAATCCCATTTTCTTGCAGCTTGTCCTTGATAAATGCCTCTTGTTTATTTCCAGCCCTTCTACACGTGTGGGCATTATTGCAACGTGCAGTTCTAACCTAAAAAAGGGGGATAGGGAAGGGGAGTGAGAGGAGGAGAAAGTTAAGAGCTAACTCCAACACCAGATGCCCAAATGTCATTCGTCTCCTCGGGGTTTGTCTGGGGGTTGAGTCCGCTTTGGTGTTTCAAAGTCAAGAAACGATCTAAAAGTAGCAGGTTGTCTTAGAAATGGAAACTATTTGATGTAGTCTCTCCTTTTCTTTTTAATAAAGAAGGGAAAGGAAATAAAAGAGAAAGAGAATGTGAAAAAAGAGGAAAGGAGAAACAGAAGAGAAAGAACGAGGGGGGGAGAGAAAGAAAGAGGAAAGAGAGAGAGAAGAAAAAGAAAGAAAGAAGGAAAGAAAGAAAGAGAAAGAAAGAAAAAGAAAGAAAGAAAGAAAAAGAAAGGAAGGAAGGAAGGCAGGAAGGAAGGAAGGAAGAAAGAAAGAAAAGAGAGGCACAGAGCCGATGGCGAGCGCCAAGTCGCGCTATCCCGGCTCCCTACCCGGGAGAGACGAGCACTTTCCTCCGCGGCCGCGGGCTCGGAGCTTTTAAGGGTTTCTAATCCTGGAAGGCTGTCTGACATCACCCCGTTTCTTGTCGGCTGATGTTTCGTACAAGCCTCTCATTTCCTCAGTGTTTTCAGAGCACCAATTACTGCAACAATCTCGTGTTTATGTTTGCTCTCTCTCCTGCCTCGCTGGCCCTCCGCCTGGAGCCTCTGCTGCTCTCCGACGCGGGGAGCCCAAGGGGGCTGGGTGGGGGGAGCGGGTGGGGGGACCTGGATCAGGCATTGCAGAAAAAGGGAGGGGTCCCCCTTAATTTTTTTTCATTGACTTCAGCACCATGTGATCAGGAAGTCTGGCCTCCCTCCATTTCCCCTCCCGACTAAAGGGAAACATTGTGTAGCAGCAGCCGCGGCCACTGGTGGGATGGCCTTCGCCGCCTGACGTAGGGAGATAAAAATAACCGGCATATTTAAGGCAGGAGCAGGAATCCCGGCGCTCACACGCGGCCTGGTCAGTTCCCGAGGCCGGTCGGCCGCAGGGCCTGCAGGGAGGCCCGCGCGGTCCTGCGCGCACGGGAGCTATCGCGAGTGCCAGCGCCGGCGACCTGGGGACCCGGGCAGCCGGGCACCCGGGCCCACCGCCCAGGCCCGCCGAGCCCCGCGGGGCCCCGAGAGGCCGGCAAGGCTGGTCGCCGGCAGCCTGGCTTCAGCGCGCTGGGCCGGGCCTGGGTTCTGTGTCCTGCCTTCCTGGAGATGGGAAGAAGGAAGGATGCGGTGGCAGAGGGAGGGTGGCGCGGAGCCTGACGCTGAGCCGGAAGGCACACCCCAAGCTGCCACTAAAAAAGCCTGCCAGTCATACACACCACGGTCCACACACTCTCCACTCAGGTCCCCGTCTCCAGCCCCTTTAGACGCTGGAACTACCTATTGCAAAGCAGGACTGGAAACAAACAAAAACCAGCTCGCCAAAGAAAGTGGGGCAAATCCTTGCAAAGTTCAGCGATTTCAGAGGAGAGCACAGGTTTCCCAGGAGCCTGCTACCTAGACACCCACCTAAGGCCTCTACAGATTTCCTCAGAACTCCTCACCACTGCCCTCACCTCTACCTGTCCAGGGACCCAGAAAATAGAAAAGGAGGAAGTGTCCCTGCCCCCTAGGTGAGTCCATGTCCCCCGTCTCCACAGCACAAACCACGGGGACGAGTACTTTACCCGTATAGCACCGCACTGCAAACCGTCCCTCATGGGAGGTTTTATGACCCTGATTTTACATAAAAGGAAACTGAGGCTCGGGAGATAAAATGATTGCCCAAGTCCACACGTGGGCAACGCTTCCCCGGCACCTCAGTCGCCTCCTTCGACTGCATTTACATGACCACATTGATGTATCATTCCGGAAACCACCTTCCTTCTGTTTCTCCTACTCCCTAAATAAAATTAATACCAAGCAAAACAGCGGTGGTGAGCTTTGCGCTGACCTGTGAGATCACAGTTTTGCCACTGGGCCACAAAGAAGTTTTTATTTCTAATTAATAATGGGAAATCTCCCAGCCTTCTGATGTCTAAAGTAGAAAGATATTTCAAATTTTCTGGCAGAGTTTTTTACCTAGCCAAACCGGCTGATGAAAAGTCAGTGATACTCACCCCTAATTTTTTTTTTTTTTTTGCCATTACAGAGATAACAAATAGCTATTTTCTGGGTGGAAGAGGCAAAGAAGTTTCATTTAGGGAACTTCAGAAATTTTACCACCTGTGAGGATGGAGACACCAGGGTCTGGCATGGTCATTGCTGAAGCCCCAGCACAACGCCTGGCACTTGAAGTACTCAACCCGTAATTGTTAGACCGAGTGAAGAGCGGGTTGTGGGAAAGGGAGCAGCTCTCAGAGACACATCGCGGTGATATGTGTTGCTCTTACCTTAGATAACTGTAGAAGCATGACCATATTTAGTCCTTAGAGTAAACCTAGGAAGTAGGCATCGTTATCACCCCTGCCTGGCATATAGGGAAACTGTAGCACAGAAAGAACTTACCCGAAGTAACACAGGAAGTACTAGCGCTGGAATTCGAACCCAAGCAGTCTGACCGCAGAAGCCAAGCCCTCAACCACTAAGCTAAATCCAAAGAGGTGCCCATGAGACGTCAGAGAAAGGGACCCACCATTTACTAAGCAGCCCCTCTGACTCAAGTTCCATGCTTGCTACTGGGTTGATGGGGGCAACGCCACACGCTCCACGCCCTCAGGCAGGTGAGTCCAAGCAAGGCGGGACCAGAGGTTTTGTGAAGGCAGTCTTGCTTCTCATTGTCTCTGTATTTCCAACCTCGACTCTCACGAATGTCTGTTCAACTGTCCATCCTGAGAGAAGCCTTCTTTGGCCACTGGCAGCCCAACTATGCAGCTCCCCTGTCCATCCCCCCAGTAGACACTGCTGATGACTGCATTAAAAAGCACCTGTCACATCTCCTTGCTCACTGGCCTGCTCTCCCACTGGTTGGGGAGCACCTGGAGGGCAGAATCAAGGTCAGGTTCAGCTCTGTATGCCCAGTACAAGTGCAGGGCATGGTAGCCAACTAAATGTTTGCTAAATGGTGAATGAGTATGTATTAGACCTCCACTAGTCTCCCAAAGATACAGACCCCCATCACCACCACTCCTAATTTTCTCTATCTCAGCAGCCCTCTCTGGTGCACCAACGAATCTGTCAGTTTGTAATTCGATCTGTTTCCTCCCACTCCCCCCAGTAATCCATGAGTGCAGGAACCACTTCTGTTTTCCCACCCTAGTATTCCCAACACTATTAAAATGCCACACGTTGCAGGCACTCAATAAACATTTGTGAAATAAATGAGTGAATGAATGAATGAATGAATCTACACTCCTTGGAGCAATGCTTACCTTTCTGTTTTCAATAAGTTTATTCCAAAGTCAATCTTAATTGAGCAAAGCCACTTGAAATAATGTCATTGCCCAGATTGTATTCATAAAGTAAGTGCTTTTGTTTGGTGACCACTTCAACTCCAAGTCTCATCCATATTGATGATAAGACTTAAAAGGGGGGTTATTGAATAAGGTCCTTCTTCTCATACAATGTGGGCTCCAGTGACCACTATAGTTGGAGCTACACACAGGCTCCCTTTATGCCCCTCTGTTTTCATTAGCTCGGGTAACTTGCCAAAGAGTGATCCTTTTGGGCTGAAATTTTCCATGCTGGGTCTTGGCAAAAGGTGAATTTTGGGGGAAAGTTTGAATAAAATCCCTTCAGCCATTTTTTAGTTTGATGAGGATAAAAAAAAAAAAAATACATTTTTTTCTTGCTTTTAATTGAAGACGTTTTTAGGACACAGGAAACTCCAAACCAGTTTAACTCTGAAAACTTGAAACTCATGTCTAAGCCCATCTAAGGAAACTGTGGAGATGATTTGAGGCTCAAAAGAAATTATTTTCTAATTAAAAAAAAAAAAACTAAGAAGTAATTGAAAACAAACTCTCTACAGCCTTAGCAATCAAGACACTTGGGCTACATAAGTCTTTCTGTGATTCTAGCAAATTATAAAAGCTCAGAGCTGTTCAGAAGGGATTATAAAACTTGGATTTCAGCTCCTCTGCCACGACAGATGATATTATTCTCCCCCCAATCCCCGCTTTTTTTTTGTCTCGAGAATCTTCTCTCAGCATCGTACCAGGAATATATGATTTGAACCATAGCCTCAGAAAACAAGCTGAGGTTCCCGGAGCGAAAGGACCACTCCTTCGAAGCCAGATCTACAGCTTGCTTTCCAAAGCTTTCTTAGACAAACGCTAACCAAAATATTCTATCTTACATTGGATTTTCTCACTACTCACGCCAGTATCGGATTCTTGCCTTCTTATTCACTGGAAACTACCTTAGACTAGTCATATTCTAGTTCTTGCCACAGAATTATTTTCAAAAAGCAGTGCTAGGCTGGAAAATCAGGAAGACCTGCGTTTGACTCTCTGCTCTGAGATTTACGAAGCAAATATCTTAACCTAAGACCCAGTTTGCTCACTTGGTAAACGGGGATATTATTTACTCAGCAGTTGTCATAAGGATTCATTTAGGCCCAGCATCGCCCACAGTGCCTGGTACAAAATAGGTGCTCGATAGTGGCAGCATCTTTCTGCCCCTCCCCCATCAGCCATTCATTCACGTTTATCCTGTCATTCTACCACCTAGTTGGCATCTCCTGGTTCACTGTGGTGCCTAGTGCAGTCTGAGGCACATGGTGTTTATTTAGCAGAGACACACAGAACAGAATCAGTGGAGTGCTGGCCACTTCCATCCATGCTGTATATTTCCAATGACACAAGCAAATGTTCTGTCTTTACCTGTTTCCTTGTCCTTCTCTCTTACTAGAAGGATCTCTTTCACCTCTGTAAACCCAGGATGTAGCTGGGTAAGTGAGTGAGTGGATGAACACACCAGTCAAGGCCTCCTATTCCTTTATAGGATCTGCAGCCTGAACTTTGGCCTCCATTTTCAAGTCGTTTTATTTTCGCCCAGGTATTGCCTGGCAGCCAGGGTGTGTTTGGCGTGCTCACTTACCTTGGTTATATATTCAAAATCAACCACATCTCAGATGATTCTCTTTACATGCAGTTTTATTTAGCAGCGAGCAAGCAGGGGACCTTCAACCGAAGTCTTTTGTTGGGGCAAAAACTGCCCCTGTTTGAATTTCCAAGAGGAACTCAAAAGGGAAAAGGAGGGAGGGAGGGAGGGAGGACCCACCTAAGTCAGCATACCTCCACTGCCACCCCCAAATAATGTATATCTGATTATTTGTTTGGTTTTTTCCTTCTGCAAGGTTGGCTGGCCTTCTTGCCTCCTCTTTCATAGTTAATTTTTTTTTTAATTAAAGATGATTGAGTTCCAACCATGTGCCATTTCTTTTGGCACATTTTGTATCATTTCATCCTCATCTCAATTTCTAAATGGGAAAAAAACTCAGAGAGTTTAGGAGCCTTGCTTCCAGCCACACACCTAGATACCCGAGGGCATTTTAAAAGCACTTCTGCTTTACAAGGTTTCTCCAGTCTTACCCACCACTTCACATCCTTTCCTTATAACACCCAACCCAACACATGTGCTCACACACTCACGCACATACTCACACTTAATGAATTATGTTTTATAGAAAGATTCAAGAGTCGAAGAAGCCTATCTATTGAAACAATCAGGGGATGAGTATCATTATGCAAAGGAGAAGCCCCAAATCCACTACAGGGTTAACTCTGGGGGATGGAGCGGATACAATCAGGAAAGAGTGCATACAAAACTTCAGCTGGGTTTGGTCAAGTTTTACCTCTTACGCAGGGTGGTATTTATATGGGTGGGTTTTTTTGCGGTACGCGGGCCTCTCACTGCTGTGGCCTCTCCCGTTGCGGAGCACAGGCTCCGGACGCGCAGGCTCAGCGGCCATGGCTCACGGGCCCAGCCGCTCCGCGGCATGTGGGATCTTCCCGGACCGGGGCACGAACCCGTGTCCCCTGCATCGGCAGGCGGACTCTCAAGCACTGCGCCACCAGGGAAGCCCTATATGGGTGTTTTTATTATGTTGGACTTTGTAAGTGTTCATTTGCCTTAAATGTGTCATAATACAATTTTTGAAGATTCAGCAGCATTGCCTGGTGCTTACTCCCAGTTCTGGCCATTCACACACACACACACACACACACACGGTCACACTCAGTACACACTCACCCACTGACAAGTACACTCAGGCACCGACACACACACACAGTACACATAAACATTCACATGTTCACCTACACATGTTCAGTCCAAGAAGCCACACATTCAAGTGGACACACACACACACTGCCTGCCAGCCCCAGCCTCACCACTACTGCACTCCCTGGGTCAAGGGCAATAGGGCCACAGGGACCCTGAACCCTGGGGCACAGCGTGACATCGCTGAGCAATGGGACCACCAGGCAGAGAGCAGTGAGGACGCACGGGGCTGCTTTCAGGGGCTGACGCAGCTGATGCCACCGAGGCCAGTCCCGCTGGGGCCGACCCGTGACGTTCTCCCACCGCAGGCGCATCTGGGAAGGGACGGAGTTAAGGAGCGCAGGGAAGACGCTGGTCTTTCACAGTTTGGGGTGGGAAGCAGTGACTTGTGTGGGAAACAACCTCCTCAGAAACCATAGCAACGCCCATTTGGCGGCTCTGGATTGGACCCCGACCAGACATTTATTAAGCAGCCTCGTAAGCTGTGGTCTCCAGAAGAACAATACCAAACTGATCAAATGTTAATAGCTTCAATCTGTTCCTCCTCACTAAACTCCCGCCCCATCCCCTCTCTCCAGACTTTGCCTTTCTGCTTCCCAGCCTCAGCTGAAAACTGCCTCTGCTGCTACCCCAGAGCCCAAGTTCAAGGCCAGGACCGTGAGGTACAGGTGACGTAGGCAGGTCCAACACGGGGACCCTGAGAGTCCAAAGAGGTTAGAAGGCCCCAGTTGAAAGGTTCCAAGATTGTCTGATCCAGTCATTCTCAATCTGGCTGCATTTGAGAATTACCTGGAGAACTTTTTTCAAACTATGCCAATGTGTGGGGGAAAAAAAAAAAAATGCCAGTGTGTGGATTGCGCCCTAGTCCAATTAAATCTGAATCTCTAGGGGGTGGTGATCTGTATTTTGTAAAGCTCTCCTGAGAATTCTCACATGCAGCCAGGGTGGAGAGCCACTGAATTAATTTGACCCCCCTGTAGAGGTGAGGGTGGGGACCCCAGAGAGGGCCAGGAACTTGCCCAAGGGCCCAGAGCTGGGGAGTCACCAGCCTGAGAAAGGAACCCAGACATCCTACCTGCCGGCCCAGCCTTCAGTCCACTTGCCTCACCACGAGTCCCACTCTTTTCTGCTAGGAGCCTGGAAGGGGGGCGGAGCGGGGCGGGGACAGGGGGGATAAAATGAATCCAAGGAGGGTGCGAGGAAACGTAATTTTAACAAAAGTATGGGGACCAGACAGTCAAGGAATCGCAACAACCACACTGCCTGATTCCCAGTGTTTACCATATGGTCACACAGAATTTACTGTGGCTCACCAAGTGACCTTCACCCAGACACCCAAGCCCCAAGCCCAAACCCTGAGAGACACCTTCGACTCATCCAGCTTTACCACTCACATATGCAGTTGGTCTCCAAGCCGTGAAGAGTTGACCTCATAAGGCTACAGCCCCCAAGGTCCAACTCACTGGCTGATGCCCAAGTTCATGCCGTCTGTAATGCCTTAACTAGTCTCCCTAAAGGGGCGTACATTCTCCAACCCATCCTCCACAGAGCTACCAAAACACTCCCTCTCCAGCACACATCTGCCTGTGTCGCCCCTCCGCCAAAGCTCCACGGTAGGCCCCTGTGCATGAGTACAGAGGCACTCAGGCGATGTGCTAACAGCCCGCTAACCACACACAGTGCTAGGGGCCAGGGCCCCCAGGAGTACACAAGGTCAACACGGACCCCACTGATGTTCACCTTACATTCTCGATGAGAAGACGGATGCTGACTAATCATGCGATCGCTACTGGGAAAGAGCTGAGAGAACGGTACTGGGAGAATGTACACGGGGAGCAGCCCGATCTGTTCTTGGTGCGGGGGGGTGTCTCAAGAATGGCTTCCCTCAGCAAAGCCTGGGACGTTTAATCTGATGTTTGAAGGGTAAAAGGGAATTAAGCAAAGAAGAGGACTGGTCTAGACCCAGGGAACAATGGAAGAGGCACAATGTCCTGGGTGGTGAAGGAGTGCAGTCTGGAATCCCAAGAGCAAGGAGAGATGGGGACAAGAGGATGCTGCTCGAAGGTCAGATTAAGCAGAGCCTTTTCAGCCATGGAAGATGCTTTGTATTTAGCCTTTGGATTTTAGAAGAGTGACCAACCATCCCAGTGTACCCAGGACTGAGGGGTTTCCCGGGATGCAGGACTTACAGTGCTAAGATGTGGGGGGATGATGGAGAGGAGTGACGGAGGTTGGCTCCCAGGTCTCTGACCTGCACTGCCCGTGTGCAATGGAGCCACAACTTGGAAGGGACCGGGATGGGAGGGAGGGTGACAAATTCAGCTGTTGAGTTTGGGAAGTTAGGGCAGTATTCAAGTGGAGATGTCAGTAGCTCGGTTCTTGGTTCTATGGTCTGAAGCTAAAGAAAGATGTAGGCTTGGGAGCTATCAGCATAGAAATAGTCATTGGATTATGGGAGTGGATTAGGCACCTAAGGAGAAAATTAAAAGACAGCTCACAGGAGGACTTATCCCCCAGCCTTGAGGAATTCCAGTGTTTAAAGATCTGGTAGGGGGCTTCCCTGGTGGCGCAGTGGTTGAGAGTCTGCCTGCCGGTACAGGTGGCGCAGTGGTTGAGAGTCCGCTTGCCGGTACAGGGGACACGGGTTCGTGCCCCAGTCCGGGAAGATCCCACATGCCGCAGAGCGGCTGGGCCCGTGAGCCATGGCTGCTGAGCCTGCGCGTCCGGAGCCTGTGCTCCGCAACGGGAGAGGCCACAGCAGCGAGAGGCCCGCGTACCGCAAAAAAAAAAAAAAAAAAAAAAAGATCTGGTAGGCAAGAGCAAAACCCAACAAAGGAGGCTGAGGAAGAGCAGCCATGGTTATAGGAAGAAAACCAAGAGGCTGTGATGTCTCAAAGCCTGAGAAGCGCGTGAGTCTAGGACAGAGTGGCCCATCGTGTCCAGCGGCGCCGGAAAAATCAAGTAAAATGGCCAGGAAATGCCTACTGACTCAGGAGCGCTCAGGTCATGATGTCCTTCTCAGAAGTGTCTGAGTGAAGCAGTGAGGGTAGAGGTAGATTGAGGAGTGAGTGGGAGGAGAGGAAATGGAGGTGGCAGGCATAGCAGAGAAAATTGACGTGGGGAATTTGGCTGGGAAGGAAATTGATGGGGCAGGAGCTAGAGAGAGACAGGAGGTGGAGGGAGAGTTTGCTCTAAGGTGAGAGACCTGACCGTGGTTAAACACTGATGGGGAGGGTGCAGCAGAGTGGAAGAATTGAAAGAGGAAAGAGAAGGGCCGTCACCACGCCCCACAGTCCACCTCCCGCCGCCCCTCGGGCTGCACCTGCTCTGCCAAAGCCTCCCTCCCGTTGGTCTGCGGCGAGCTTTCCCTTTGTCTGTATCAAAGGCTGACCCCAAGAGGCCTTCCCTCCTCTGTTTTGGTGCAGCCCGCTGTGCACACCTCCGCCACTGCACTCAGGGCTGGCCAGTTTCCATGTTGTTCCTTCTCCCAAGGCAAGATGCTCATCTCAATTCTTAGCCCACAGCATTGGCTGCCCAGAGTATGTGCTCAGGAAACATTTGTGGAATGAACGCCGTTATGAATGAATAATGATGAACTCGAAGGCGCACATGGGTGACCCTGAGGACAGTCTGGGCTGGCACGAGGAGGGGTCTCTGTTCTCCGAGAAGTGCAACCCTAAGAAAATTCCATTCCTGAGGTCCCAGTTAGGGGCAGGGGGCCGGGTGGGGCGGACTGCTCACTGGGCCACATTCTTCCCTTCCATTGTTCCTGACAGCTGCACATGGCAAGTACAACACTCACCAAGGCCCAAGTGTTCCCCCTCCTCCCCTTTCTCAGCAGGAAGGGAACAGATGGGCGTAATTTATGCCCAAGCCCTTCCCTTGCAGCCCTGGCACTGGGAAAAGGGGATGCAGGAGCCGAGATCCACCCAGGTTGCACAAACTTCTCTCAGCATCTAGGCAAGAGGCCAGCCAGGGTCGGGAGCAGGAAAGGGCAGGCGGCGGAGGAGTGGGGGAGGAAGAAAAAGGTACCAGTCACTTGTGCATGACCTTGGCATTCCAGCCCAGGAGCCACGAGAGCGCACGCGGTACCTCAGCGCAATTCTACAACGAATGGACTCTTGCACCTGCTTCAAAGATGAGAAAACTGAGGCTCAGAGACGTGAAGGGAAGCCTCCAAGGTCACCCAGCTGGTGACTGGGGCCAGAGCCAGGTCTGTCAGCCTCCAAAAACTGTGTCCTCACCACCAGACACCACTGAGGGAGAAAGTCGTATTCTCAGGCCTCCCTTCACCTTCCCTCTCATGGGTCATCTGGGGTGACAGGCGAAAGAGAGCCGGAGACCCGGGCTCCTCTGCTGAGGGCATGACACACACTAGAAAACACACAGATGAGCAGAAGACTGTGCTGCAGACACGAAGGGGCGCCTGGAGGGTCAAGGAGCAGCTTTTGTTGGCTTTTGAAGTCAGCCTGCTGCAGGGGCCTGTCCTGCAGCCAATCCTCAGGGCTAGGATGGGGTAAAGGGGAGATTCTAAGGGCTTTTGAGCTCTGAGTCACCAAAACATATCTCCCAAGCCCCCGCTTACTTCCTCATTCAGTTGTAATTGAGGTAATTGCCGTGGAACCTACACATGGCCTCTGGGAGCCAGTGAACGTGGGTTCAAACCCCACATGCTAGCTGTGTGCCTGGGGCCAAGCCACATCGCCTCCCTGACTCTCAGTTCTTTATCCATAACATGGGCTTGTGAGAAGGAGATGGCGGAACCCAACCTGCAGTTGTGTCCATGTGGCCCATTCGGTGTTGTTTTAGTTCCTCTTTGCTCTATTGGATTGGTTGTTCCTTGTAAAACTTGAGAGGATGTACCTCAAAGTACAGATTTCCAACTTCTTGAACTAATCAGAAGGCCTGCCACTTGGGCCTGCAGGGTCCGTGGCTGCAAGTTAGAGGGACGTGCACACTTCAGTTTTCCACTGTCCCCACCGCTCCCTCCCTCCCGCGATGATATCACTGCTCCTGGGATGGGGCATTCACTACCCCTGCTGTAAAAACCATTTTGCCGGAGTCCTGAAACTCTGAGCACCCTGAGAGCAGAGAGTCTCACCGATTGTCGTTCATCAACCTCCCCTGCCCCCAGAGCCCCGCACAAGGCCTGGCTGGATACTCAGCCATTCGTCTGTTTAACAAATACATATGCGTCGAGCCCCTGCTCCACGCAGGCACCCCATGAGGGGTAGGACCTTGAGCAACAAACAAGCCAGCCATGAATAGCGTCTCACAAGAATCATGAGACCAGCTTGGTCATTATCCCTGACACACGGGTGCGCTAGGGAAACGGAGGGACCAAGAAAGGCAGGGCCTTGCTTGAGACCCCAGGATAGGGCAAGATTCAAACTCGGTTCTGCTGATTCAGACTAATCCATGTTCTGAACCAGGGCTCTGCAAACGACAGCCTAGGAGCAAAAGCTTGCCCACCACCTGTTTTTATAAATAAAATCTTGCTGGAGCACAGCCAGGCCCATTGGTTTCCATTGTCTACAGCTCCTTTCACAGGATAATGGCAGAGTTGAGTGGGTGCAGCAGAGACTATGAGGCCCCTCAAAGCCTAAAATATTCACTATCTAGCCCTTCACAAAACAAGTTTGCCAGCCCCTGCTCTGAGCCACTATTCTGAGCCTCCTGCCTTCAGGAAACATCACTGTTCTCATAAAATTATACTGGGGTGGGAGTGGAGGTGTTAGACAATAAAAAAAATACATTAGAAAGGCACATGATTGGGCTTCCCTGGTGGCGCAGTGGTTGAGAGTCCACCTGCCGATGCAGGGGACGCGGGTTCATGCCCCGGTCCGGGAGGATCTCACATGCCGCGGAGCAGCTGGGCCCGTGAGCCATGGCCGCTGAGCCTGCGCATCCAGAGCCTGTGCTCCGCCATGGGAGAGGCCACAGCAGTGAGAGGCCCGTGTACCACAAAAAAAAAAAAAAAAAAAAGGCACATGCTAAACAATAAGATCTTACTGTATAGCACAGGGAACTATATTTGATATCCTGGGATAAACCATAATGGAAAAGAATGTATATATATGTAAAACTGAATCACTTTGCTGTACAGCAGAAATTAACACCACATTGTAAATCAACTAAACTTCACTAAAAATAAATAAATAAGTAGAAAGGCACACGCTAAGTTGAGCAGGCCTAGGTTGCTCTGATATTGAGTGCCCAGGGAAAGCCTTTAAATAAAGCCCATTGGGCTAAGATCTGAGTGACAAGGAGCCAGTTACACTGAGAAAGGGAAGGAGAGCCTTGTGGCAGGGGGATGCGCCCAGCAGAGGCCCTAGGGCCTGAACACGTGCGGTAGGCTCCAGGAGCACCAGGAAAGCCAGCATGCCAGAGTCTAGAGGGCAAGGAGGTGGGCACATGGGTAGAAAAGGGTCTGGTCCGAAGGACTTCCTGAAAACGTGTGAACACATGAGCTAAGCAGGGCCTGGATGTGACATGAAACCTCCATCTGACGTGCGCTGGCTTTCTGCACCCAGATCCTCCCTTTAAACTGGCAGGACCTCCTCTCCCTGGGCTGTAAAATCAGTTCTCACTCTGAGCCGCCCTTCTGGGACTGGTGTGGGTCAGAGGCAATAAAGACATGACGGAAAAGCCCTTGGCAACCATACAGGGCTGCCCTGAGACTTGACGGCTGCCCCGGACGTGTGGGCTGAAGCGTGCTGGGAGGTTCTGACCCCCGAGACCTGGAGACCCCTGAGATCCAGCCTCCTCCCTTCCCAGCCTGGCTGGCTTGCGGTGTAGCCTCAGACAGGCCCCTCGGCCAGGCCGCCTCCCCTTCACGTAGCCCTTGGCTAGTGGGAAAGTTTTGAAAAAAGGAAAGCAGGCCATTGGAGGGGGCCACAGACGGGGGTGCCTGGTAATATGTGACCAGAGCAAAGCAGGATTTCTAACTGTCATTTATCTAGTTCCTGGGTCTTTGCTGCCAGGGGTACTGCTAAGCACCCGTTTCAGTGACTGACTTGTCAATCCGTAAGGAATTAAAAAGTGAAGAAATGAATTACATGAGCAATGCTCAGATAAAAGCCAGAGTCAGCTTCGCAGCTCCACCACTTACAAGCTGTGTGACTTGTGGAAAATCACAACCCCACCATGCGTCTCGGTCTCCTCACCTGTCAAGTGGGAATACCACCTCCTACAAAAGGTTGCTTTGAGGGTTACGTAGAAACGGAGTAATTACGTGAAGCACTTAGCAGAATGCTGGCTTCACAGTAGCTCTCCAAAATATTAGCACCTATCTTTCCCCTCTTGGACCCCGGCGGTCTCGCAGCACACCTGGCACAGCTGGGCTGGGGGAAATTCTGAACAGCGCAGGAGGGAGTAGGTTTCCAAAGCCTTTGTGTGCCTGAGGAATGCAGAATGAGCTGGCCCTTTGGGACACAGGGATGAGAGTCCTGAGAAAGCCCAGGGTAACAAAATGTCCTATGATGTAGCTTCATTCATTCATTCATCCACTCAACAACAACAACAAAATTTTTGCATTATAGTTGATTTACAATACTTACCTGGCAGCGAAGATACCATGATCATGAAGGTGGTTTTCCCAAGGCAAGACTTATCCATTTCACGCAACAAAAATTGACAGGGCACCCGCCGTGTGCTGGACCCTGCAGGAAGGCAGGGCATACAGAGAAGAGGAAGAGAACAGGTGTCAGGTAGCTACCCAATCTCCAGGTTGGAGAAGGATGAACAGCACACAGTGGGCACACAAGTTAATCATGGCTAAAGGCAATGAGTCATGGCCATTTTCCTACGTTCTCTGGGTGCTGATGTAGCTCAAACACAGGCAGAGTAGTCCTTCCCGCTCATGGGAAAACATCACCTCAATCAAAAAGCATGACAAGGGGCTTCCCTGGTGGAGCAGTGTTCAAGACTCTGCCTGCCAATGCAGGGGACACGGGTTTGAGCCCTGGCCCGGGAAGATCCCACATGCCGCGGAGCAACTAAGCCCGTGCGCCACAACTACTGAGCCTGCGCTCTACAGCCCGCAAGCCACAACTACTGAGCCCACGTGCCACAACTACTGAGCCCACATGCCACAACTACTGATGCCCACATGCCTAGAGCCCTTGCTCTGCAACAAGAGAAGCCATGACAATGAGAAGCCCGTGCACTGCAACGAAGAGTAGCCCCCGTTCGCTGCAACTAGAGAAAGCCCACGCACAGCAACGAAGACCCAACACAACACAGCCAAAATTTAAAAACCAAACAAATAAATAAATTTATTTAAAAACAAAAAAGAATGACAAGGGAGCAACACAGGTTTTATACTCTACACAGGTCTGGATTCAAATCCTAGCTCCTCCAACATCCAACTCTGTGACCCGGGCAAGCCATTCACTTCTCTGAGCCTCTGGTTCCTTAAGGAACTCAGCTGGCAATAATACCTACCCCTCTGGCCCAGAGGTTGGGAAGCGTGGAACAGTGGGAAGGGAAGCTCACATCTGTGGTTCTGACTCTAGTTACCCTCCAATATCGGCTTCCCCCTCCTCTCTTGATAGCAGAACCCCTTGATACTAGCTGAGTACATGGCCACCTAGAATAAATTACAGCCTCTCTGGCTGCTATATTTGGCCAACTAAGTTCTGATCAGTGGGATATATTAATAACTGGAAAAGGTTTCTGCAACTTCCAGGAAGTGTGCTTCAAGAGTGCTCGTCCTAATCTCTGTCTTTCTTCCTTCCTGCTTTCTGGAATGCAGATATAATGGCTGGAGCTCCAGCTGGCATCTTAGACCAGGAGGTAATCTTGAGAACAGCAACAAGACAAGGAGCCTGAGCCCCTGGCACTATGTCACATGCTGAGGGTGTGGGGGAAGGGTGATGTTTCCAATCCCTCCAACTGAATCCAATTCTGACTAACCAAGAAAATCACATTCAGGGGGTCGAGGACCCCATGTTCTCACAGCTAGTGAGCTCTTGAGGGGTAAACACTACTCTGCAGGTGGTGGTCTCCTTTTCCTCCTGGCTGAGGACCCATCGACCCTGGCACTGAAGTGTCTCCCACACCACCAGCCCCTCCCTTGCTCCCCGTTCTCCTTCGGTGAGGTCATAGGCCTTGCAGGACGCCCTTCCCAGCTAACAATGGCTCTGCTGCAGAGTCAGGTGGTTGCAAGATTAAAAGTACGGGAGCACGTTTATAAATGCACCCAGATGAGAACATTTCCAAAAGCGGGGCCCAAATTCCTACACAGACCAAGACCGGCTGGGTGATTCAGCACTCGCAGCCTAAAACGCACTTGTTCAGCGTGTACCAGGGAATGCCTTCTCCAGCTGGGGCACTGTGCCAGGCCCTGCAGGCGGAGGGAGGGAGAGGCCCCATCCCTGAGACCCAGGAGCCAATGGCCAAATGAGGAACTAACATGTTCATACCAAGCAACACAGAACACAGTTCATTCATTAATTCATTCCTTCATTTATTCAGGGACTATTTATTGAGCACCTACTATGTACCAGGAAAAGGGCCAAGGAGCAAATAGATACAGAAGGGAATCAGGAATCCAGCCTGGGGCTGCCCATCAAACATGAAAACATCCATCCTCACCATCTCTGTCCCAAAGAAGCCACACGTGCCCTCACACTCCCTCATTTTGAAGTCCAAATATTTCTAACAATGAAAGGGGGCACAGGGCTTAACAAACAGACTTGAATTTTTAGGAGCTGCCCACTGGTAGGCAGGGGTCAGTAGTGCTGGGAAAAGACTGGTGGTTTCCTACGTGGTCCTGGTGAATCTGAGTCCCGGATCAGCTGCCACCTCAGGCGGTAAGGCCTTCCACCCGCTGAGCCTCAGTGTGCTCATCTGTAAAACGGGACGGCGATGAAGAGAAAACCCTGTCATCGGGCACGCCTGAGACGGAATCTTGGTTCAGCCACCACACAGCCAACTAACCTGTGTGACCTTGGAGGATGTATTTAATGTTTCTATAAAATGGAAACAATATGCTACCCACCTCATGTGGTACCAGGAGGATAAACTGCTCTCTGTGGAAAAAAAATGAAGGATCAGGAGGGGGCAGGGAGGGGGAGGGAAAGAGTCTAAAAGCTCCCATCCAGCATCATGCTGTATCCTATGCTTTATCTATTCATTTTTTAAATCTTTTTTAAAATTATTCTTGTAAAACATGCATAGTATTCAAGCTCCTTCCCCTCTGGGCCTCAGTCTCCCCATTTAGAAAGGGAAGGGGCCGGCCTAGAATGATTCTGCTGCTTGGCCTCTGTCCGAAGAAGCCACCTATCACATTCAACTAGAGGATTTTCTGGACTTTTCCCAGGGTAACTTCACAGCGTGGTTTTATAGTTGCAGGGCATTTAACAGTCAATCATCTCGGAGCAACACCGGGTAAACATCTTACTGGGAAGTAAAAGGAGGGGTGGGCAGGGGGCACGTGACCTGGCCGGGAGGCGACAGGCGTGGAGTGGGGCATGGTGGAGGCGGCATTCCTGCCCCGCTCACCAAACCAGCCAATCCTAGGGCTCCCACTCTATCCAGAAATCTCGTTAAGTCCATTTTATAAGTCTTTTTTGACAAGTGAGGCCTTTAAAACATGTTCCTCATTGTGCAGAGGGTGAAGTTCAGTCCAAACATTTGTCTGCAGGAGACACTGGGCGGATCCTGCTGCCGGGGAACCATCAGAAACTCCACTCATACTCTGGGGCCCCGAGAAGGGGTGCTTCTTCAAGATACCCTGTCAGGGGCTCTGCTATGAATAATAATTCAATACAAAGAATAAAAAACCCGGTGCCCAAACACCTCCCAGCTGTCTATACCTTCTCCGATCTTTAACCTCACAAACGGGTATTTTTATCCCAGTTTCTCGTCCAGAGTCACACGGCTGGACAGGGCTAACCCACATCCAAATTCTGGTCCCCTGGGTACCAAAGCCTTAACTCTGTCTGTTCCACCATCCACCTGCCAGTGTGAAAGGGCAACACAGAGAGTGCTGGGAGTGGATTCCCTAACAGCCCAGCTTTTCATGAAGAGTCCCGGGGACCCTAAATCATCACACTTTTTGTCTGGCTCCAAAGGAAGACCACTCCCCTGTATAGCCTGGTCTTGACGTTGTGTGTGGTGGGGAAAGCTGTCTGTCAGAGTCGAGTTTTGCAGCCACAAGTACAGGGCCGCCCTGCTGGAAGGAGATGTACCTCGTAGCAACTGGGGACCAGATTTAAAGGGTCTTTCCTGGTTGAGATTCCTCGCTTCCACTGCAGGGGGCGGGGGTTCGATCCCTGATTGGGGAACTAAGATCCCGCATGCCACGGGGTGTGGCCAAAAAAAAAGGTTTTTCCTGGGAAGTTTCTTAGGGCCAGAGCAGGTGAGATGGGCCCCTCGGTGACTCCTGAATGCCGCTAGAGTCACAACCACAGACTTGTTAAGAGAAGGTCAAGAGGGGGAATCAGACCCTGGGGGAAGCAGGAGTTAGGACGGTGGAGGGAAAGTCTATTTCGCAACAGCCTCCTGGAGAGAGATTTCTCAAACTCACCTGGGCAAGTCCCCAGTGCCTGTCTTAGAGGTCAAAGTCAGAGTGCTTAGAGCAGGACACACAAGTCCTTCAAGGAATGGCCTATCTTCCTGTGCAGCCAGCTCCCACCCCCCTGCACAGGGCCAGTGCCGGGCCACACGGAAAGGCCGAGCATCTCCGATGCTTCAGGCTACCCTCCATCTCACACAGTACGTTTCCAGTGTTGACTCCACCCCTGACCAACACCTGCTCATCCCTCGAGGCCAGTCCAACTGGCAGCACCCCGGGAGGTCTTTCTGAGTCCCCTGGTCCCTCCTGCTGCCCAGCGCTGTTTGTCCCTATGTAAACTATTAGGCCAGTTGATGGTTCAGTTCCCATCTGTGTATAAATCAGAGATAAGAAGAAGAAGAATACCTATCTCAGAGGGTTGATGGGAAGAGTCGATGACGTGAAACAAAGCCAGTGTTGAAGCAGGGCCTGGCCCGCCTCAGTGCTGATACATCCGGCCATCGTCATCCTTCTTGGGTCTGGGTACCAAGGGAACTGGTAAGGAATTTGCTAGCAGGAGCTCCAGCCTCAAGGCTCAGCCCTCGCCTTCAAGGGGGACTCCTTGTTTCTCTCAGGGCTCGGCTCAAGCTCTGTACTTGAGGACATCCTTGGCTACCCCAGCAGAGACGCCCTCACCCCTCTGAGGCCCCCATTCGGCTGCGTACGTGCCACCATGAAGCCCCCGGGCCCCTGTACCGCAACATGCTGTTTACACGCCTCTCTCCCATTACACTAAGATAGGGACCGTTTCTGAATCCAAATGCTGGTTGCTTCAGTGATGAAAGAATGCCAACAGGAGAACTGTTTTCTTCACACACCCCTGGAGAAATCCCCTATATGCGAAACACAAGTCTAGTTTGAGAGGAGATAGATAACAGACACAAATAAAACTTGCACTGTTTGCCGTAGGCTGTTGTCCATGGAAGCAAGAAAGAGGTAAGGATTTTGTATACACATTTAGTTCACGTCGATCTCAGACTTTCACAGGTTTGCAGCATCACATTTTGGCAAAAACCCAGTCCAACCTCCATTGGATGCTTGAATACCATTCCAAGAGCACACCTCCAGTGACGGGGCACTCACTACCTGTCAAAATAATCCATTCCATATTTGATATCTCTGACTATTGTAGTTTCCTTTGTGTTGATCTACAGCTTTTTCCATTAGTCATCCTTCTGCTCCTTGATCCCCACAGAATCTATCTGCTTCCTCTTCCCGGGATAGAGATTTCAAGGCAGGGCTCTTATACCTCCAGCTCCATCCTTCCTCCGAAGCAACACCCCAGTTCCCTCTGCCAAGGCTTCAGGGCCCTCCCCAGCCTACTTCCCTGTCAATGGACTTCCGCCAATTGGCCCCACTCACAGTGCGGGACCCAGAGCTGTGGGCAGAACTTGGGGTTGGCTCCAACCAGCTCAGAACAGCAAGGTCAACTCTCAGAACCAGAGGTCCTTAAAGATCATCCCAGGAAGTTCAGCTCCTCCACCTTACAGATGAGACCAAAGGCCATAGACATGCAGTAATTTACCCCAGTGTTCTGATTCCCAGGAGAACAATGGAATCACATTCGTCAACAATAAACAATATCATCATTGTTGCTCTTTTCGTTGGCAGTCACATCGCAGGATGAACTCATGCTGGACTTCAGTCCCAGAATTTTGATAGTTTCTTCAACGCTGTCAACATTAATCTTGGAATTCCTTCCAGTAAACAAGTCAGCAAAAATAAATAAATAAATACATGATCGAGAGGTAGATAGACAGACAGACACATAAAGGAAATCCTTAGAAACAGGAAGTAGCTTAGCGGTTGCAGGGAGGAGAGGATGGGGAGAGATTGCTAACGCGTCTGAGCTCTCTTTGGGGGGTGATAAAAAATGTTCTGAAATTTGATAGCAGGGATGTTGCACAACTCAGTGAACATACTGAAAGTCTCTGAATTGTGCACTTATAAAAGGCAAATCTTACAGTATGTGAATTTTCTCTCAACAAAGCTGCAAGTTTTTGGAAAAATATAGGAATAGCTGACTCCAACTTTCTTCAGCTCAGTAGCCTTTCCTTAGGGCCCTTAGTCAACAGATTCTCAAAAGGATCCCAGGGATGTAGAGGATTGCTATCACCCGTCAGAACAAACCTTGGAAATTCCTCCTTGGGTGTTTCCTAAACTTCTGATTCCAAGTCAGCATTCCAAGAAACGGACTCCATCACAGTCTGTTTGGGTCTCAGATGTGAACTCCCAGGCTCCAGGTTACGGAACACTCTCCGCGTGTCAAATGCCTTAAATAATCACCTTGCTTAGTGTTCCCAGAAATCTTTAAGGCAGTGGTACTCAGACTTGAGTGTGCATCAGAAATGCCTGGAGGGCCTGTTAAAACACGGATAGTTGGTCTCCACCCTCAGAGTTTCTGATTCAGTAGGTCCGGGGTGGGACTTGAGTTTCCAGGTGATGCCATTGCCGCTGGTGTGGGAACCACACATGACACTTAATTCTCCTGTTGTACAAGCGCGGAAACGGAAGCCCAGAAAGAGTCAGTAGATTGTCCGGAATCGCAGGATGTGGCAGCGACTACGGTGAACTGCCCCAAGAGTGTCTCTCAAATCTCTCCTCTCAGCTTGCTGCTCTCAAGAATAGAGGTCGGAAATGTTCATGATCCTTTTCCAACCATCCTTGCAGCTGGGGACGGCTGGGCAACACGATTCCAAACAGGGTCCCTTCTTCCTGCTCCAAATGCTGACAAGATGCTGGGAAAAGTGTTCTCTGGCCCCACAAGAGTGACATGCTAGAGACACTGAGCAGAAAGACAAAATGTCCCCGGGTCCTTGATCAGCTGCTGACCCAATGATCCCAACACTCTGGCAGGACTCTGTTATGTATGAAAAATAAACCCCGGGCTTCCCTGGTGGCGCAGTGGTTGAGGGTCCGCCTGCCGATGCAGGGGACACGGGTTCGTGCCCCGGTCTGGGAGGATCCCACATGCCTAGGAGCGGATGGGCCCGTGAGCCGTGGCCGCTGAGCCCGCGCGTCTGGAGCCTGTGCTCCGCAACGGGAGAGGCCACAGCAGTGAGAGGCCCGCATACCGCAAAAAAAATAAAATAAAATAAAAAATAAACCCCTATTGATTTAAGCCACTGTTAGTCAATCATTCCATTATTTATAGCTATCATCCCTAATGATACAAAGGAATGATCAATATTAGAGCCAGGATTTATACCTAAGTCTAACTAACCCCCGACTTATTCTTTCCACTCTCCGTACTGCCACTAGAAATGGAATTTTTTGGCTCTGAAGTACTCAACACACCTAAGAAATCTTTTAACTTCCATCTAATAATGTTTGTCAAAGGGAAGTCGCTTGAGTAATTCTCCTCAATTCCCAAGCAAAGGAACTGGATGTGGTTTGAATCTAACCAATGTCCCATGACCGACCCAAGTAATGGTGCCTTTAGACCCTTACTACTCAAAGTGTAGTCCACCTCCCAGCACGAGTGGCAGCATCCCCTTGGTGACAGAAGCAGAATCTCTAGCCCAGTGTTACTGAATCAGAATCTGTACATTATCAAGATCCCCAGGAGCTTCATGTGCTCGTTGAAGCTTGAGAAGTAGAGTTCTAGTTCAACGGTTCCCAAGACTGAGCATTAGACACCTGGAAATCTACAACCAAATATACAAACCAAAGAGTCCCAGACCTCACCCCAGACCTACTGAGTCAAAATGCTGCTTGAGTAGGAACCAGAAGCCACACCTGTAGTTTTTTTATACTATTTTGTTCAGGGAGTTTTTGAGAAATTCATTATATATATATATACACATTTTACTTCCAATTTCAGGAATTTAGAGAAGTCCACCCAGGGTGCTCCTAGGATGTGTGAACTGCAAAAAGGAGCTCTCTCTACATGTCTGGGCAGTTACAGAAGTGCACTCAGGATCCTAACGAGAAGAGGCAGCCTAGCTCCCGTCAGCCCGGCCAGCCACGGTTAGTTCTCACCTGAAGATGGTTTATGTAACCAGCCTGAGCCCAAGGTCACGATTCAATTAGCAGCTTCTGCAGCAAGTACAGCTCTGTGCTCCCTGGGCTTTCCCATCACCCCAGATTACAGAGCTTTTCATTTCATTTTCACCAAATTAACCTAATTCACATGGAGGATGACTTCCTGCTCAACCACTGCCCACGAGAATGCCGCAGAGGCAGGTGCCTTGTTCAATTAGGAGATTTTGAAAAACACACACAGAACACACTCTTCAAAACAAGGTACTCAACAGGCAGGGGCAGAGGATCACCACCTCCCCCAACCAACTGGCAGAATTATCTCCCTCCAGCTACACATTTCTACTGCCACACTTATTTCAGCATTTTATCATGTAATTGGTCACTGGCTTTTTCAGACCACGGGCTCCTGGAGGCAAAGGGTGGGTTTTCATCACTGTAGTGCTATACCTAGACCTGGTAAAAGTAGACACTGAAAAGATGATTGGTTGGATGGATGGATGGATGGATAGACGGATGAATAGACAGAGGGACGGAAAGAAGGAGAGTGCTGTTCTTTAAATATAGTAAAATGAAAAGAACTGGAAGTTAGAGTCTAGAAAACTCAGGTGCAGGCTCTACCTTGCACTAGATAGCCATGAGGTCTCAGTAAAGGCATTTAACCTTGAGTCTTGGTTTACCCTTTATAAGATGGTATCACTAAGCACACACAACTGAATTTCTATTTATTGTGACAATTGAATTAGAGAGTACACGTAAACATATTTTCGGAGAAAGCAGCCCTCAGACTAGGACTGTAGAAAGGGATGGGTCCCAAAGCAGAGCTGAGCCCAAGTCTGGCTTCACCATTGCCAGCTGTTTGACCTTGGTCAAGCACTGTAAACTCTCTGTGCTTGCCTCCTGTTTGAGTAAGGGGGATGGCAATGACCCCTTCCCAGGGCCAATGAAGGAGGCACCGAGACGTGGGCAGAGTGTGGTGCTTGCCAAACACACATCCTCTTCACTTAAGCCCCCTGTGCCCTGTTGCTGGACGGCGTCTACGTTGATGGAAGTGGCAGTAAGAGGTAGTTGGATATGAAAAATTGCTTTTCAATTTAAAAGAAAATTTTTAAAGAAATAAAAGAAATTTTATTTAAATTTAAAGAAAGATTTATTTTCAAGAAATGTGATCAAATTGTGTGGTGAAGCATAATCCAACAAACAGATCTCTAATGAGAGACTGGGAGGGAACGGGCTGTGCTGGGAGAATTCTCACCACGCGGGCCTCACAGCTCAGCGCCCTACAGAACATAAAGCTTTCAAAGCCAAGTTTCACAATTTTGCACCACGTGAGCAAACTTCATTTGCCTCAGTGAGGCAACAACTGCATGCATTTATGTATTTCCCTCTTCCTCCCCTTCCCCAGACTCCTCACTAACCCACTGCCTTCTTTTTAAATTTTATTTATTTATTATTTATTTATTTATTTTTGTCTGTGTTGTGTCTTTGCTGCTGCGCGCGGGCTTTCTCTAGTTGCAGCGACCGGGGGCTACTCTTCGTTGCGCTGCATGGGCTTCTCATTGCTGTGGCTTCTCTTGTTGCGGAGCACGGGCCCTAGGCTTCAGTAGTTGCAGCACGTGGGCTCAGTAGCTGTGGCTCGCGGGCTCTAGAGCACAGGCTCAGTAGTTGTGGTGCATGGGCTTAGTTGCCCCGTGACATGTGGGATCTCCCCAGACCAGGGCTCGAACCCATGACCCCTGCATTGGCAGGCGGATTCTTAACCACTGCACCACCAGGGAAGCCCCCCACTGCCTTTGTCATAGCCCCCTGCTTCAGCCTACTTCCCTCCTATCCCCTGAGGTGGCCAAGCCATTCAGTGATTTGGGGCCAGAGTCCTGGATTCAAATCCGACGGCATGACCTCCCACAAGTCAGTTCGTCTCCCTGGACCTCAGTCCCCTTTGTATCTGGGATCCATCCACTCCAGCCTAGGGGCAGGGGCTGCTGTCGGGAGTCAGTGAGATATCACAGCTGCAGTGGTGGGTGTTTCTCTCTTCTCTGTGTGTGTGCGCAGAGATCCAGCTAGAAGAAGCTCCAGTGGATCTGATTCATTTGCTCAGGAAGAAGGGGAAGTGAGAAATCCCCTGACCCAAACCAGTCTTGGATGGAAGCCCTTTACTGCAAACGCCTACAGAAACATCCTGGTATTTTACAAGCCTCTGGCGCCTTCCACAAGGGCTAGGAGGCTGATTCGGCCGGAAGGGCCAGCAGCTGTTCTCTTGATAGCCCGGTGGGTCTGCATCCCTCTCACCCAGCTGCTGTCTGTCTAGAGGCAGTTAGACATCGGTTGCCCAGGAAGAGACATTCTTTGCCCAGAATGATTCTCCCCAAACCCCCAACTCAATTCAACCCAAACCGTGGGCAAGCCTGTAATCAGGAAGAGCTCTCACAGCAGAAGAGCAGCGGGGAGGCTTGTGATGGGCTCTGATTCCACCTCCAAAGCACAGCTCCGTGGGGCAGTGGCCAGCTACCTGTTCACATTGTGTGAGCCCTCCTGCGTCCCGGTGCGGCTCACATCAAGACCAGGCTCACGCACACTGGGGCTCTGGGCAGTGTCCATTATCTTCTCCAGTCTGTCAGTTCTCAACGACCGGGAGAGGAAGAGGAACTATTGAGTAGCACTGAAGGGCTTGCTGAGAGACTGAGCACGGCCTGAGCAGCTCAGTTCTCTGCCTACAACACACTGGGCTCTTTCACAGGCATCTCATGTCACCTCTCCCCTGTGGTAGACCCTACTGGGCCCATTTTACAGATGAAGAAACTGAGGTCCGGAGAGGATGTAATGTGCCCAAGTGAACTCAGCTGGAGCATAGCAGACTCAGGTTTCAAATGCGTGTCTGGTTGATATTCTATCCAGTGGCCTTTCCACTCCCTGGCAGCTGTCAGACACCCACATCCCTGATCTGTAATTTTTCAGTCCTTCCTCCAAAGTTACCAGTGTCTAGGCCCAGCTTGAAGGGCAAGAGGAAGAAAGTACAAGGTGCCACCCAGCAGAATACACATGCTGGCCGGTGAATGGGGGCTTTTCTTCTGCACAGTCATGAGGCAGGAACACCCAGCCTTCACCTATGGTAGAACTGACCACGGCTCCCACAAGTCACCCCATAGCAGAATGGGGCACAGAAGCCATCCCCACCAGTGTCTGGAATACCCCGAAGTTCCGAAGTTCACGACGTGTCACTGATGTAGCCTCAGGTCTAGGAACTACCCTTCACACGGCCAACTTGGGCCAAACAAGTACCTCTCAAAGCCTGCAGCTACAGCAAGGGAAAATGACCTGGCAAATACGGTTTGGGCCTATAAGCCAAAATGCCAATGTGAAACAACAGGCCAGGGAGAGAAAACAAATAATTTATCAGCAGAATGATAGGAAGCCCATGGGTAAAACCGGAACGGTACTTTCTCACCGTGCAGAGTAGATGTGAAATGTCCCCCCCATTTCTCTGTGAATAAGGGGCTGGTGCTATCGGTGAAATAATTTACGATCCAGTGAGCTCCACCGTAAATGGCTGCTCTGTTTACGGGCTGTAAAAACATCTCTGAACACACTGACCTTCAGCAGGTGAGCCCCGGAATTTATAGCGCTGAAGAATTGCTTTACTGCTCCAGGACTGGCAGCAGTCATGCTGGACACCTGTTGGGGGTGAGAGGTGGGAGATCCAGGCCTCCAGAATTCCAGGAAGACGAAATCCTCAGAAAAGCAAGGAGCCCCATGTGAGCCAACCAGATAAAGCAAACAACCAGTGCCCTGGCCAGGCCCAGAGCCAGCATCCGTGTCCAGCGTGAGCCAAATAAACAGACCTAGGAGGGAATTCCCTGGTGGTCCGGTGGTTAGGACTCAGCATTTTCACTGCCAAGGGCCTGGGTTCGATCCCTGGTCTGGGAACCAAGATCCCGAAAGCCACGCGGCTTGGCCTAAATAAATAAATAAACAGACATAGGCTAAGGAGTGCAGCCTGGAGGGTGCTACTGGAGCTGGAGGATCCCGTCAGAGGCCAAGAGGATGGAACCCGAGACAAGTCCTGAGGGAATGCCACGGACCAAGCTGGAATAACCTAAATAAATTGATAATTATGAGGGGGGCAGGAGCAAGAGAAAGCTCAGAGGTGGTGTGTTGTCAGGGTTTCCAGAGAGATAGAGCCAATAGGAGATAAAGGTACATATATAAGAGGAGATTTATTCTAGGAATTGGCCCATGCAGTCATGGAGGCCGAGAAGTCCCACAGTCTACTGTCAGCAAACTGGAGACCCAGGAAAGCCAAGGGTGTAATCCAGTCCAAGTCCAAAGGCCTGAGGACTGGGGACCAATGGCGTGAATCCCTGTCAGAGGCTAAAGGCCTGACAACCAGGAGCACTGAGGTCCAAAGGCAGGAGATAGATGTCTTAGTTTAAGCAGAGAGAGAATGTGTCCTTCCTCCCCATTTTTGGTCTATTCAGGGCCACAGGGGATTGGGTGATACCCACCAGCACTGGCAAAAACTACCTTCTTCATTCAAGCTACCCATTCCAATGCTCATCTCTTCTGGAGACCCCCTCACAGACACCCAGAAATCATGCGTTACCAGCCGTCTGGGCATCCCTTAGCCCAGTCAAGCGGACACATCAAATTAACCATCACAGACGGGGGACTTCTCTGGCGGTCTAGTGGTTAGGGCTCCGTGCTTCCACTGCAGGGGGCACGGGTTCAATCCCTGGTCGGGGAACTAAGATCCCGCAAGCCACATTGGCGTGGTCAAAAACAAAAACAAAGCACCACAGATGGGAACTACAGCCTGACAGGGAACACATCTAGACAGAGGCCAACTGAGAAATGTTCTAGAAAGTATTCATGGGCCACCAGACGATGCCTGGGTGAATGGAGCTGACAGAAAAGAACAGGTTCGGAGCAAATAAGAAGACTCTTTCTTCTGGACCCTTCAATTGGCTCTGAGAATGTTCTCTGTTTCCCATCAATGCCTCAGTATGGAGATTTCAGAGAGGCCCCAGTGCAAGCTCACATCCCCAAAGCCAATCACCAAACTATCCGGGAGGATGACAGTACCAGCCTCAGCTGAGCATATATTCTTTAAGTCTTCACCAGAAAGCTAAGGTGACATTTGACAAAACCTCTAGCGTTTCACACCATATTATTGGGCACAGACACTTTGAGAACAGAGCGTTCAAAAGTATGAAGATCACCCAGCTGAAAGCACACTTGGAGGGTTCCGAGCCCTTAAAGGCAGTGACGAAATCGAGGACTGTGTACAGTTTGTCCACATGAAGAGTCCTGGAAGACGGCTTCCCACTCCACAGGCGTCCTGGCCAAATGAGGAAGAGTCAGAAGGGTTGGCCTGAAGTTGCCCAATACCCTGGGCCTCTGGGGAGAAAGGAGGAAGCAGGCTATTGTGTCCACACCAAGTTAGAAACCTAGTGGCTTCCATTCCTGGTGTTACTAACTCTGTACCTTTGAAGGGCATTTTCATTTTTTAATTGAAAAAAAGATTACGGTTGATGACCTGCCAGTTCTTTGCACATACGATTATCACTGAAAGCCAGAGGGCCCCAGCTTTTTGTAAATAAACAGGTAGAACAATGAGAAGACCTGAAGCTTGGAGGCTGGGGCTAGGGAGGAGGTCCTTCATTCCTGCTCTCCCCAGTATGCACATGACATGCCCACACACGTGCACGTGCACATACAGAGACACACACACGTGTGCACGCACGCACACACACATGTGACTGCTCAAGCAAGCCTTCTCCACCATCATAACCCAGCACCTGGCACTGGGGCTGGGATAGTACAACTACTCGGCCACTGTTCTGGCAAATAAATTGTTTAACAAATAAGGATATAAATTAGAGCTAGAAACCAGACCCATGAGGAAGAGGGAGAGGAAAGGGTACAAAGCAGATGTGGATTGAAATCCTGCACCCAGAGAGCTCAGCAGTCTATTGGCAAAACCAAAATTGCATAACACTTTCAAGATCACAAAACCCCTCCACAGCCCACATCACTCTTGATTCTCACCCCCTGCAAGAGGTAAGGGTCTCTGTGCTGATGTTATAGAAGAGGAAACTAAAGTCCAGAAAGATCTGCTGGCTTGTCCCAGGTGGAAAGGAACAGAGCTGGGAACTGAAACTTTTGAAGTCAAAGCTCTGGTGGCTCCTGGTCTACGGTCTTGGAACGCCTGGACTAAATCTACACGATGTAGGCCAGTGACTCCATCACAATCTAGGAAGACTGGAGAAACTAACGACGTCCATCTATTCATTCCTTTACTCAACACCTGCGTAATGGGCACTTGACACATTCCAAGCTGTTTGTGAGCTAGAGTCACAGCAGTTAATATGATGGTCACAACCCCTGTCCTCGCCACAGACCAAAGGGTTAAACAAAGGTATACACAAGATAATTAGAGACTGGGAGGAGTGCCATGAAAAAGAGAAACAAGGTGATGGGATAGAAAATAATTGTGGGAGTCCACTTGGATGGGTAGCTCTACACGCTTCTGAGAAATGGTCATATGAACCAAAAGCTAAAGGATGAAAATGAGCCAGTGTTTCTGAGAGCATTCCAGGCAGAAGGAGGGAGCACATGTCAAGAGGTGGAGGTGCTAAAGAGTTCAGGGGTCCTGGGTGAGGAAGGAGGCCAGTGTGACTGGAGTATGAGTCAGAGAGAAGAATCTTTCCGTGGATATAGAGGTAAATGTCAATATAGACGTGGATGTTGATGGAGACCATTTGGTTTTACCTGCCTAGCCTCCCACTCCCTTCTTCTGCCAGCAGAACCTCATTTTCCTTTGAATAATCACCCTTCCAGTATTCTCATCCCACGAGGTTTGGGTGGGTTGACCCCGCTCCCAGCACCAGAAATGCACGCAAAATCCACGCTCCGGTCATCATTCCCTGCCTCTGTCTACCGCCCCCCCATCCCAACCAACTTACTCATGCACCTACGCCCCAGCCTGGATACCATGCTACTCCACTGGGACAATAAATAAGACTTCCAAAAAAAAAAAAAAACTTCCTCAGAACTGTTGGTAAAGATGTAAGCGTGAGCTACTGCTGGTGACCATCTCATCACAACAAGAGCAGAACATGCCTCGGAATAAAGCCAGTCCACAGTAAAGCAGAGCTGAGAATGAATCCTGCAGCTATTGTTTGAGCCCCAGGGTCCAGGTGTACCTGCATTTCTCCCCTATGTGAGCCACGAGATGTATTTTGTTTTTCCCCCTCAACCAAGTTTGAGACAGAGTTTCTCTAACTTGCAACTCACACATGATCCACCTTTACACATTCATGCTGGCTGCTGGGTGGCAAACTGATTGAGGAGGGACGAAAGTAGACCCTTCAGGAGGTTATCCAGGCTTTGCGAGAGCAGGATCAGAACTTGCACCAAACAGCATCCAGATTTTTGGAGCAACTGATTACACTGAAAAGCGTTGGCCAGTCGTATGCGGCACCCCGCTCACAGGTCAAGTTCGCCTGATGTGCGGAGGCGTCTGCGCTTTGCACACGCTCCCTCCCTCTGGATCACTCTCATTTTCTAGGTCTCAGTTCAAATGACCCTTTCTCGGAGTGGCTTCCAGGAAATCTACCCAGGTGGACTCTGCCAGTTCTTCTCTATCCCATCCCTCTGTTCACGCGTTCACGGCATACCGCCACAGTCCATAATGATCTCCCTTACTTATTTATCCCTTTGTTCTGTCTCCCCCAGGGGAATGAAGGCAAGCTTGAGGAGGACAGGGACATGTCTGTCCTATTCAGCTCCCCTAGCTGTTGTGTCTCTCGCTCCTAAACACAGCCTAGAACACAGCAGGTGCTCAATAAATACAGGCTGACCACCCTTTGACCCCAGACCCCCTCTCCTGACAATTTATTCCAAAAAGGCAACTCAAAAGAACTATTTTAAATGACAGAGACACAGATAGTCCTTGCAAACAGAACTGTTCCAAAATCGAGGTCTTTAAGTGAACAAGGCCATAGCCGCAAAGTGGTTACTGCAGTCTGAGAAAATGATAAAGATTTAGAAAACTGTCCCCAAATAACGTCAAGTAACAAAGGAAGGATAAAACATTGTACGGATTGCACTTATGTTGAAAGACAAATACATACCTGTAATCAAAATCTAAACACACATGGATAAGTACAGGAAGGGAGGTGCAAAAACAAACAGGTGATGTGGAAGGTGTATGGATCCAGGGTTTTTTTTTTTTTTTAAACAGTGCTTCTTATCTCCTTACAAGTGGATTTAACAATAAACAGGAAATGTGGAGTTGTGCAAAACGACAAGATTTGGAATAAAATGCTGTAAGACATTGGGCTGTAGAAATAATGCCAACCACAGGGCTCCTCCCTCCCAGCCGCCCCTCTTGCTACTCTGAGCACTTGGACACTTGGCTCCACTCACACTGAACCTGTAGCTGCTCCCCCAAATCATCATGGCTTCTCATGACTGGGTAGGGGCCCCATCTCTGTGCTCCCTCAGCACCTGCGCATCACACCTGGGAGACACCTAGATACTGAGCTTTCAGGGGACGCCTGGCTGTCCGTCTCCCCCACTAGTTCCTGAGTCCCATGCAGACTCGCATCTGATTCATTTCTCGCGCTGAGCCCAACCTGTGTGGTACTGAATGGAAATATAATAAGCTGCGCATTGTGTGGCGGAAGCAACACGGGTAAAACGTAACTAAAGAGAGTGAGCAATGGCCAAGCGGCCTGGAGCGAGGCCTGCACTTACCAGGAAGCCTTGCTCCTTGCAACCAGCCCCAGCCCTGCCCAGCAGGTCGGAGCCAGGTCTCCTGCCTCCCACCCCTCCGTGGGCGCCCCTGCAATGGACACACACAGGCCTCATGCCATCTCTCTACCCAGCTGGCTTTCCTTGCCTGAGCTTGAAGGAAAGCAGAATAAACAGCATGTCTGCACATGGCCAAGGTCAAAATCACCATCCCCCATGCCCCAAAGGCCCTTCAACCACTCGTTTTTATTTATTGGTTTCTAACTGCTCTTTCTGAGTCTCAGCTTGCAGGGACGGAGGTAGGGGATGAGAAAGAAGGACAAGATCTTCATGGGGTACGTCTCGGAGACGCAAAAACACAAGTTCCAGAGAGGTGGAAACGAAGCCCCATGTCCCGGGAATCACACTATCACAAGAATGCTAGTCACTAGCTAATGACAAAAAAACAGATTTATTCCCCCAGATCACAACTTCATGTCTCCCCAGAAATCGATCACAAGCTCAAAGCCTGCAGCCTTTTTTTGTTTAATTTTTGAATTTTATTTTATTTATTTTTTTATACAGCAGGTTCTTATTAGTTATCCATTTTATACACATCAGTGTATACATGTCAATCCCAATCTCCCAATTCATCACACCACCATCCCCACCCCCCGCGGCTTTCCCCCCTTGGTGTCCATACGTTTGTTCTCTACGTCTGTGTCTCAATTTCTGCCCTGCAAACCGGTTCATCTGTATCATTTTTCTAGGTTCCACATATATGCGTTAATATGCGATATTTGTTTTTCTCTTTCTGACTTACTTTACTCTGTATGACAGTCTCTAGATTCATCCACATCTCTACAAATGATCCAATTTTGTTCCTTTTTATGGCTGAGTAATATTCCATTGTATATACGTACCACATCTTCTTTATCCATTCGTCTGTCGATGGGCATTTAGGCTGCTTCCGTGACCTGGCTCTTGTAAACAGTAACGCCTGCAGCCTTGATATGATTATCCCTGCAAAGACATTTTCCCGAAGATTAGATTTATTTGTTATCTTCTGCAATGCTTTGCGGATAAGGAGGTAAGAGCCAGTTAAAGCACACTGGAACATGTACAGAAGAACTGAAGATGATCACCGCTGTTGCTAGGGTGGGTCATAAAGCTGGAGAGATGCTCAGCTGAGTACCAATAATCATTCTACATAAATGTTCTGAGACCCAGATAGATCATATATACCTCTTTCCTACCTCGATGTGGTTATTTCTCTTTTTTAACTATGTAAAGACAAGATGTGGCTCTTTCTTTCCCACTGTGGCCAACTTAATGGACACATTTATTGAAAGCAGTGCTATACAAACCTGGATTTTCTAATGACAGTTGAAGCAAATCTCTCCCTCCCTGACACATCTCAGAGGAGTTAAAGATACTGAAATGACACATGTGTGGTCTCTGAGGTATTGAGAATCTTATAAGGGAGTTTGGCACGTAGAGCAGCCAGAGTGTTTGTCAATTGGAACATAACTCCCCACTGGAGGCCCCTGTCTCCATCTTGTTCCCAGAGGCTGGCATATGGGAGGAAGGCAACAGGTTCGAATGAATGAATGAATGAATGAATGAGTGGGTGGACTAGATCATTTTCAGACATGAGCCTGGTTATCTTTAGGACTCACTGTGAAAACTTAAAGCTGAATTTTAAAAGCACATCCTTTGCAGGAATTCCCTGGCAGTCCAGTGGTTAGGACTCAGAGCTTTCCCTGCCAGGGCCCAGGTTCAATCCCTGGTTGGGGAACAAAGATCCCGCAAGCCACGTGGCGCGGCAAAAAAAAAAAAAAAAAAAAAAAAAAGCACATCCTTTCTGTATGTCCCTAATCCTAGGGTTGCTTGACTCCTGGTCAAGCACTCACAGTTTAAAGAACATTTATTAATTAGGGTGTTTTCAACAGCAACAAATAAGCCACCCAATTTAAAGTGGCTTAAAGAATTAGGAAAAGTATGATCTCAAATACAGCAACTACAGGGGTTTCAGGTAAGTTACAGAAGAGGTCCCTCCCACCCACACACAGTTTTATACATGAGCGCCCATTAAAGTAAGTCCTCAGTTTCATCACCCAAAGGTAGAGAATCTTATCGAACTCAGAATAACCACACCAGGCAGGCGCAGATCAGAGCACATGTCTCAGTGAGGCTTCTGCTAAACTTCTGACGACACTTCAAGGGCTGGTCACTCACCTTTCTTATTCATGGCTTATGTCACTAGACGAGAGGACTTTACCCTAACATCTATGGCTTCTGTTCAAGGGAGTATTCAAACCAATCATGAGTGAGTCCACTTCCTCACCTGCAGGAAGAAAGCAGAGCCTGTGCTCAGGAATCCTCAAACATCACTCTGCCTTCAGTGTCGCAGGGTACCGAAAACCCCATTTCCTCACATTTTATTTGAGATTTTGATAACGCTAGCACAATGGTGACACATCCATTTTCCCCAATTCAGATAACATGATAGTGAGAGGTAGGGTGAGTTCAAGGTTGATTTGACAACTTCATCAAGGATCCAGAATTCTTCCATGTCTCAATATATTATCTTTGCTCCCAGACTGACTCCCCTTATGGTCACAAGAGGGCTGCTACAGTTCCAGGCATCACACCTGAACAGGACAACGTCTAGAGAGACTGAATCTTCTAGTTTTCCCCTTCTGAGAGTTGAAGAAACCTTTTCCAGATGCCTCCATTCAGCACCCTCTTTACTTCTACCTCTTAAACCATAGTAGATGATACACCTGCCCTAAAATCCATTGCTGAAGAGGGAAAGTGGGATTACTAACTACTGTAGCTAAGTAAATGAATGACAGTTGACTGGAGATAAACACCTTCCACGATCAAACTGTGGTTTTGTTAGCAGAGAAGAAAGGGGGAGTAGGCAAAGTCCAGGCAACTAACAGGACCTGTACAAAATGTTCCCCATCAACAGAGACCTTTCTGGGGACTTCCCTGGTGGCGCAGTGGATAAGACTCCATGCTCCCAATGCAGGGGGCCCGGGTTTGATCTCTGGTCAGGGAACTAGATCCCACATGTGTGCCACAACTAAGAGTTCGCATGCCACAACTAAGGAGCCCACCTGCCTCAACTAAGACCTGGCATAACCAAATAAATTTTTTTTTAAAAAAAGAGAGGCCTTTCCAGTTTGATGCTGTCTGGGTTCCAGGGCTCCCTTCAGGCAGGGAGGCCATGGAAGGGAAGGGCTTAGGCACTTGGGTCACCTACGGTGTTTGCTTCTGGCTCCTCTGGAGGCCTCAGCAAAATGTGGGGGGCAGGGCTTCCCTGGTGGCACAGTGGTTGAGAGTCTGCCTACCGATGCAGGGGACACGGGTTCGTGCCCCGGTCCGAGAATATCCCACATGCCGCGGAGCGGCTGGGCCCGTGAGCCATGGCCACTGAGCCTGCGCGTCCGGAGCCTGTGCTCTGCAACGGGAGACGCCACAACAGTGAGAGGCCTGCGTACCGCAAAAAAAAAAAAAAAAAAAAATGTGGGGGGCATGCACTGGCATGATGATTTCTGGCACTGCCGTCACCACTGGTTATTTGCCTGTCTATGCCACTTGCCCAGATTTCCACATCTCAGAGGATACAATAGGAAAAAATATAGTCAGGGTACAAGGGCAAACAGAGACACTTTATTGGGTACCTACTGGACACAAAGCATTTTTTCACACATCAGGTCATATCATTCTCACGGTAACTGCTAGCTGAGTATCTATGGCAGTCTGTCATAAATGAGGAAGCTGAGGCATGATTAAACAATGGCCAACATCCCACAGCTAGAAAGTGGCAGGGCCAAGCCGCAAGCTCGGAGCTGCCTGACTCTAGAACCTGCAGCCTCTGAATGCAGACGTGTTACCCTCCAGTGCGAGATGCAGCACCAAAGCCACCAGTGATGAGAAAGAGACGCAGCAGAAATTATGACGTCAGTGTAGGAACATTGCCAGAAAAGCTGAATAAAGAGTTAATAATGTTCAGGAACCCAGAGACTGGCATCACATTATGACCTCATAAACACAGATCACACGCACAAGTTCCAAACAAGGCACCCTCCGCTCCCAAAGCCCTATCCATGGGTCATCACGAATGGATTTCACAAGACCTCTAAACGCTATGGTCCACGGTTCCACACTGGGCCACAAACTGTTTCCAGCTCACAATAAATACAGAAATAGAAGCGAGTGGTTAGAAACCTTTAAAATGCTTTGACATGGCTGTGATATTCAAGCACATAATTAGCGGACTCTCACGGAACAGGGTCCGTTTGAGTGTTGAATGCAGGTTGCATCTGGCACAGGCTGCATTCTAGTACTGGTCTCTGATGAATTTAAAAAATGTTTAATGAAGATCAATTAATAAATTTTTTAAACCCCGGTTCTTCACCACAGAACGTTGGAAAAGCATTGCCCTATCGTTGGCTGGGTAGATATAATTACTCCCATTTTACAGGTGAAAAGAATGAGACTCAAAGAGACTGAGTCACTCGCCCAAGGTCAACACCAACAAGGGTAAGAAGCAGGAAAGGCAAACTCTCTAGTTCGACAACAAATGAGAACTATGAAATCTCTCAGCTCCTGATAACAGAAAGTGTTAGCAAGAGTTGTAAAAATATGGAGGCTTATTTAAAAAAAAAAAAAAAAGAAAAGAAAATTTCCTCTAGCTCTGCCTTTGCCAAAAGTTCAGCTAAGATGCCTCAGGGGAGAACTACCTATAAAGGGAGGCCAGGAATAAAAGGGATATGGATGGCTTCATTCCTGACAAAGGCCAGTCTTTTGCATCCTGATGTACACATAGGCTTACTAACTGTTACTGCAATTTCACTTCCACAAATCATGAAGGACTCTTTTTAAAATCCTCCCAGTCTGGTTCTAGAACTCACCAGCCCCATCACTGCCAACCCAGCTGAACGACCCACGTCCTCAGAGCTTGACCCTTTCTAGAATGTTCTACCATGACCTCCTCCCTTCCCCAACTGGAAAAGCTCTGCTCTGCCTGAAGACATTTTTAGAAGAAATTATTGTTATATCAACACTCTGGGTTTCAAGAACTAAGAAGCATTCAAGTCATTTTATTTTTTCATATTTTTGATTATTATTTTTTAACTGGTACTACATTTATTGAAAAAATTTTCATGTAAGTAGACTTGTGCAGTTCAAACCTGTGTTGTTCAAGGATCAAATGTATTTGTGTATATATATATATATATATAACATATATTTATTTGTATATAAATAAAATGAAATCTCTATGTTCATATATATTTGCTCTTGTTAAAAACTCTCAATTCCTATTTTCTTGAGTTTTTTGTGTGTGTGTGTGTGGTACGCGGGCCTCTCACTGCTGTGGCCTCTCCCATTGCGGAGCACAGGCTCCGGACGCGCAGGCTCAGCGGCCATGGCTCACGGGCCCAGCCGCTCCGCGGCATGTGGGATCTTCCCAGACCGGGGCACGAACCCGTGTCCCCTGCATCGGCAGGTGGACTCTCAACCACTGCGCCACCAAGGAAGCCCCTCTTGAGTATTTTTATCTTCAGTGGATGTTAGTTTTTATTGAAGGTTTTTTCAGCATCTATTGAAATAATTATGAATTTTCCCTTAGATTTTTAATATTCTCTTGGATTGTTTTTTATTAAAGTATATTTGATTTACAGTGTTTCAGGTGTACAGCAAAATGATTCAATTATATATATATTCTTTTCTCAGGTCTTTTCCATTATCCAAACTCATTTTAAAAGGGGGGGCGCTGGAATACGGACTTCCCTGGTGGCACAGTGGTTAAGAATCCACCAGCCAACGCAGGGGACACGGGTTCAAGCCCTGGTCTGGGAAGATCCCACATGCCACGGAGCAACTAAGCCCGTGCGCCACAACTACTGAAGCCCACGCGCCTAGAGCCTGTGCTCCGCGACAAGAGAAGCCACTTAAATGAGAAGCCTGTGCACTGCAACGAAGACCCAATGCAACCAAACATAAATAAATAAATAAATTTATTTTAAAAAGGCAGGGTGGGATATATAGCGGGGCTGTTCAGGGGTCTCTAGAAGAGCACGCTGGGGACTGGAAAACTGTTGCCACCCAGGTACCTCTTGCTCCTCTCTCGGAAACTACTGGCCTCTCTCGCACTTGCTATATCTTAGCTTCTCTCCACCTGTCTGCCCCAATCTCCTTTTTCTCCAGTGCTCCTCTCCTTACCTGCTGCTTTCCTGCTCCTATACCTTCACTCGCACACAATCAGTGTGGCCTCCCAACCTCAACTCTACCTCGCAACTTTGCAAATGCAGCACCGGTGCCAACTAGATCCATCTCTGTTCCCAAGTCTAACTTCCTGGAAGAGGAATCTGATTGGCTGAGCGCTCAGCTGGGCTGCTAATCAGTGGTCACCAGCCTACCTGAGAATCAGCTTCCCTGGGGTCCAAGGTCAATCTCTGGTCTCAACAGCCGTTGCCGGGAAAGGCCAGGTGTGTGATAATGGAGAATGTCTGCTTCTGTGAAGGACGCTCTAAGCAAACTGGCCAACACTGCTCATGTGGTCTGGTCAGGAATAAATGAGACATAAATGAACTCCTATTCATCCTTCAGTTCCCAACTCTGCTGACACCTCATTGGGGAGGTCTTCCATGATTTCTCTAGGTTGGTTTGTGTTTTCTTTTTTTAACATCTTTATCGGAGGATTATTGCTTTACAATGGTGTGTTAGCTTCTGCTGTATCACAAAGTGAATCAGCTATACATATACATATGTTCCCATATCTCTTCCCTCTTGCATCTCCCTCCCTCCCACCCTCCCTATCCTACCCCTCTAGGGGGTCACAAAGCACTGAGCTGATCTCCCTGTGCTATGCGGCTGCTTCCCACTAGCTATCTAGTTTACATTTGGTAGTGTATATATGTCCGTGCCACTCTCTCACTTCATCCCAGCTTACCCTTCCCCCTCCCCGTGACCTCAAGTCCATTCTCTACGTCTGTGTCTTTATTCCTGTCCTGCCCCTAGGTTCTTCAGAACCTTTTTTTTTCACTATTCCATACATATGTGTTAGCATACGGTATTTGTTTTTCTCTTTCTGACTTACTTCATCCAGGTTGGTTTTTATTCCTTGTGTTTTTGCAGTGCAGTACGCACATCCCTCTACAGGAACACTCTCTGTGTTAACTAGAAACTGCTTTCTTGGGACTCTGCCTTCGCCACCAGACGATGAGGACTCTGAACATTCAGACCATAACCTGTGTATCCTCAGTGTGTGGCGTGGCGCCTGGTGCTGGGCAAAGACGGAGCTCGATAAAGGAGCGGGGAGTGACTAAATGAATGAATGAATGAACACCTGAATCAGCATCTGAATGAAAGACTAGACAGTGAATCATGCTATTCAACTTGACAAATTTTAGTCCTTCTGCAACCACTCAGGGTGAGGAGAAGGAAGAAGAGGAGGAATTAAGAGGTGGGAGGACTCCACAAGGAAAGGTAAAAAGAAAGAAAATTACCCCCAAAAAGAAGAGACAAAGAAGTGGGTGACCTGTCGGCTGTGTTGCAGCATCTTTTATTTCTAGGCGTTTTTTTTTTTTTCAGGATTGTTAGATTCCTTAAAATAGCATTTGGGAATAAGGGATTAAGGCTTGGATTCAGTTTCCCCATCTGTGAAATGGAGATAGTAGCAGCTGATTTGCTGGGTGGCTGAGAGGATAAAAGTGAGGTTACAGATGATAAGCGCCCAGCAGAGCACCTGAGGGCAGGTAAAAGGTGCTCCTGGGTTCTGGGTAGAGTTTTAGAACTGCCCGGAACATCCAGGCAGGCTCTCAATGACAGAAGGTAGTACGAATGGGGACTTTCACAGAGAAGCACTGAATCCGGATGAAATTATTCTTCACCATGGGGCTTAGAGTACGAGGGAGCTGACAGCAGGGCGTGCTGCCCAATGATAGCAAGAGGCTGGCACAGGCCAATAACAGTGTTACGATGTTAATCATTAAAATGCTGTGTGTGTTTTTGTCTGGGGATGAGGCACGTCGATCTTTGTTCTCCCTCTATTAGATGAAAGGTGAGGTGCTACCAAAGGTGGTGACTCTAAGGTGAGAGGATGGCAGGCCTGCCTGGCCACCTGCACAGCAAGGCTCTGGCTCCCGCAGCCCCCAACATTTTTGGAGTCCTTGAAGGGAACAGCTGAGCAGGTGCAGGCGGAAAGGGAGGGCAGGCAGGTTCGCTCCTCCCAGGAATCCAGGCCCCGTCCAGTCAAATGAGAGTCCTCTGTAGCTGACTGGCAAAAGAGAGTTAAAAAGGAAGAATAAACATGATACGATGGTGCCTATCAATATTTTTTTAAAAAGCAAGAATAAAAATTTTAAATAATTTTAAAAATTAAAATAAAATTTTAAATTAAAAATTAATTTTTAAAAATTAAAAAAAATTTAAAGCAAGGTGAAGATCTATACCCAAGAGAAATGAAGCATATGACCACGCAGAAACTTGTACACAAATATTCATGGCAGCATTATTCACTAGAGCTAAAAGATGGAAACAAGCTAAATGCCCATCGACTGATGAATGGATAAACAAAATACAGTATATCCACACAGCAGAATATTATTCAGCAATAAAAGGAATGGAATACTGATACAAGGATGAAGTTTGAAAACGTTATGTTAAGTGGAAGAAGCCAGTCGCAAAAAAAAAAACCCACATATGCTATGATTCCATTTATATGAAATGCCCAGAATAAGCAATCCATAGAGACAGAATGTAAATTAGGGTTGCCTGGGGCTGGGGGACAGGGGACTGGGGAGTGGCCACTATTGGGCACAGGGTTTCCTTTGGAGATGATTAAAATATGAAACTCTGTAACTATACTAAAAAACATTGAATTGTACACTCAACAGGTGAATTGTGTGATATGTGAATTATAGCTTAATAAAGCTGTTACGTTAAAAAAAAAAAAAAAAACAGTGTGGAATAGCAGTTCATGCCTGCATTCTAGGTCAGATTCTTAGCTCTCATGCTTTCATTGAGAAAACGTTGAGCACCTATTAAGTGCCAAGCCCTCTTCTAGGTGCTGGGTCCACAGCAATGAATAAGACAGATAATGTCCTGCTCTATTGGCACTTAGGTTTTATTGGAGAAATCTGGCCCCCAAGCTTTTTTCTTTTTCTAATTTAAGGCAAATAAATAAATAAATGCGAGTGTGCTGAGACAATGAAGCAAATATGGAACTTAAAGAAAGAATCCCTTAGAATGCAGAAGCATGCCTGGAAGAGGAGGAATTCCAGGGAGAGGGGGTAGCGTGTGCAAAAGGCTTCCTGTGGACCTTACACCAGTCCCTCCAGCTTTCTGAGCTGTTACTCACAGTGTGATGGTGAAACACCCATTCCCCACGCATGGAAGGCCCTGGCTCTGTGCTCGGCAGACAGTGGGACCCAGATATTATTTCCCTCCCTCTCCATCTCCAACTCATATGCTCTATGCCTCCAGCCTGGATTGCGTATCCTTCCTCTCTCTCCCTGTAGAAGGGCCACAGAATCGGTCTGTGATGGTTTGTGACCTCTTTTCCCTTGAACAAGGCCAAGCCATCAGTCCCTTGTCAGGTCCCTCGTGGCCGGTATCCCCCTAGAGGCTGATGCCGTGGCCTTTCTCCTCTCAACGGCCTTCCAGCTGGCTCTGGGCTCTGTCTGGCACTGGTCAGAGCTGGAAGCTTGGTGAAAAGAGAAAATGCGATGCTGTTAATAAAAGCAGAGGTTCTAGACTCAAGCATATCTTGATTCCAGACAGACTTACTTCTACTTTTTCCTGGCTAAGTGCCCTGGGGGGTGGGGCTTCTCCCCTCTAACCATTTTCTTTTCCAGGAGCATCAGCCTTCTACGACCATTTACGGAGCATCATTCAATATCTAACTGAATCCTCACCATCACCCATGACGTTTGACACCTCTTTTATTACCAGTTCACAGAAGAGTAAACTGAGGCTCAGACAGTTGAAGTCAAGTGCCCATACAGCTAGTTGATGAAAGAACCCGGATTTAAACCCAAGAAGTTGGGACTTCCCTGGTGGTGCAGTGGATAAGAATCCACCTGCCAATGCAGGGGACACGGGTTCGATCCCTGGCCCGGGAAGATCCCACATGCCGCGGAGCAACTAAGCCTGTGCGCCACAACTACTGAGCCTGCGCTCTAGAGCCCGCGAGCCACAACTACTGAAGCCCGCGCGCCTAGAGCCCATGCCCCGCAACAAGAGAAGCCACCACAATGAGAAGCCTGCGCACCGCAACGAAGGGCAGCCCCTGCTCGCCACAACTAGAGAAAGCCCGCGCGCAGCAATGAAGACCCAACGCAGCCAAAAATAAATAAAATTAAACCCAAGAAGTCTGGATCTGGAGCCTATGGTCTTAAAACTACACACTATGACGTCTCACCAGTATGAAATTGGACAATAACGCCTGCATAGTGGGCTTTCTGTGAGAATCGACGGAGCTAGTGTACATAAGGCATCTTGGTGTTTGGAATATAGTGTCCAACAAACGGTACCTAGCCTACAACCCCTACGCCCCTGAGACTTAAAGTGGGTTCTGCTGTTGGAAGGGATTTTTTTCAGACTTCAACGTGAGGTGTGTCCCAGGGAGAGATGGACAACACTGAATAACTGTCCGGTGGAACTCTCCAGCATTCCCCGGAGTTCCCATCAGGGCCTGGGACTCCCCCTACAGAACAGACCCAGTACAGGTGGCTTGAGCTTTAAGGCAACCTGCTGGCATCAGCTACAGGGGAGCTGGAGCCCGACAACAGCTCTGAGCGGGATGGGGGCTTCAGAGGCTAAGTGGAGGAATCGGGAGGGCTCCCAGGAGGTGGGCTGGGGGTGGGGGGATGGGGGGTCCAGTCTCCTTGGCCCTGTCAGTGGCAATGGCTCTCAAAGTCAACCCGGAGGCAAAAAGAAACTTTCAGTGAGAAACTTTCAAAGGAGACTTGGACCCCAGCTTGGCAATGAATGAGAGGGTACCGCACTCAACCACAAGGAGAGCCGCACTTTACCCCTGTGGGGTCAAGAAAGCAGCAGACGGATGTGGAGGGAGCCTAAAATCAGTTCTAGCACTTACCAAGAAGGAGCTTCTAACTGTTCCAAGATTGTTTCTCCATTTGCAACATGAAGCAAATACCACCAACCTTACGGAGATCAGAGCACCAGATACATACAGCAAGTATCCAGCACAGGGTAAGGCACATATTTTTATTTAAAATGAATAATCATCAAAGCTCTTAGTTACTGTGCTAAAATGTATACATGCATTTGATATTCTCATTGAACCCCCGTAACCACTTTGTGAGATAGATCTCGTTATTAGCCCCATTTTGCACATGGGGACACTGAGGCTTTAAGAGTTACAGGATTGCATGTCCCAGGTTGTACAGCTCGGCGGTTGTCAAGCTGGGATTTGAATCTGGGCAGTGAGATCTCAGAGCCTCCATCTAAACTGGTTCCATTCTCCCTGCCCTTTCTCAAGAGATCACTCAATCCACCCCAACACCAGTTCAAGATAACCAAGTCATTCATGGTAACTGGGACAGTGTGGAGGAATGACTAAGACCATGCATGGGTTTTAGACAATACCAGCTCTTCCTTCCTAGAGGTGATGCAGTCGTATCTCATCGAATCCTTGCAACAGCTCTGTGAGAGATGTAATATAGTAACTTCACTGTGCAGACGAGAAAACAGAGGCAGAGCAGTGAAGTGAATCATTCAAGGTTACGGTCAGGCAGTAAGAAGACAAATGAGAGCCCACTTCAGCCCTAGGTTGGGTTCCAGGGACATAGTTGCTGGATAATAAGTTAGCTCACCTCTGGGAGGCCAGGCAGCCTTGCGTCTGCACAGGAAAACAAAAGTAGATAAATGCAGGAATTCACAGCCCTATAAAACATGAATTAAGATAAAATACGCACCCTTACTACCTAATGAGGGAGGTTTATGAACACAAATGCATGACAATGACTCAGACGACCATAATTATCTTATCATAAGTTAAAGGCAATCAATTCTTATTTCTAAGTAAATATAATACTTCCTCAATCCTAAAACACACCTTTTTTTTTTTTTGGGTCATTTCTGAAGTCCAGGTGCGGCTACCATGGATGTGCATGTTGAATTTGTGTCTTTCTTTCCCCCCAGAAAAGCTGGTATTGAATGGAGACTGTGTCAGAGAACAGATGTTGCCTTAGAATTGAAGTTCCTGCTTCTTGCCTCTGTCCTAGGTGAAGTCCCCTGCCCCTCCTCCTGCCTTCCTTTCCCTCTCTCCAGTCAAAAGAGGAAAACTGAGCATCCCTTGTTAGGAATAAGAGATAGCCAGCACTCTCTTAGGGGACTCATGGAATAATTAAGTGGTTGGGGAAAGCAAAGAGATCTTCTCTCCCCCAGCCCAGGACACCCCCTATACTCTGATCCCTGATGCAAGGACATGGGAATGGTTGACTGAGCCCGGATCTGCCTGTCCTAGGCTGGAGGAGGATGGTCAGTGGAGAGCAGGTCTTTGTGCAGCTGGGACATGTGAGTCCAGACGCGGCAGACCCCTCAGCAATGCCACAGTAGAACCTGGTGGTAAACCTGAGGCTCTGGGTTCCCAGAGTGAGCTTCTCACTCTGCTGCCTCCGGTTTTTTTCTCTCAATCTCCCTGCCGGGAAGGACCCTCCCACTGGCCCAGGAGAGGAGATGCGGTCCTCCCAGAGGCAGAACAGGCTGTGTGCCCCTGGGCAAGTCACTCACGGCTTCTCTGGAGACTCAAACGCCCCCAGCCTCATCCCGCCCCAAGCTCCTTCTCTAGATAAACAAGTGGCCTCCTTCAAGGGCCTCCACTCTCAAATGTGGGATTGATAGAGATCATGGGCCCTCAAGGGTCTCCTTCTCTCTCCTGAACTCTTAAAATATAAAAGGTGGCGGTCCAGTGGTTAGGACTCCGCACTTTCACTGCTGAGGGTGTGGGTTCGACCCTTGGTCAGGGAACTAGGATCCCACGAGCTGGGGCACAGCCAAAAACAAACAAACAAACCAAAAAACCCAAACAACAAGATACAAAAGGAAGAAAAACCTCAAAGAAAGCGCCCAGTCAGAAATCAGAAGTGCTGGGTTCAGCTCTGACCCTCATCCTTCCTTGTCCGTGAAATGGGCACAGCCCTTTCCTATCTCTGAACCTGGTATCCCACTTCCTTTCCACCCTGGCCTCTGAGGCCTATAGGCGAGACTCCACGGTTCCTGGCAGGCTCCGCCTGGGCAGGGACTTCTGGTAAAGCCCCTGCACTGTAAACTTTGAGGGGGCAGCCTCTGGCCTGCCTTGTTAATGTCTGTTGAGTTGCATCACTCAGAAGCCTCGCTCTGGACTCCTTTTAAATGGCAGACCCCAAAGACAGGTACAACTTTCGTTTATGCCTCTTAAGTAAACTTTAGCCTAAGGATCTCTGCCTCTATCCCTGCGTTTAGAAAGAGAAAACAGAGCCAAGCCTCAGCCCGAGATATGTGGGAGGGGGTGTGGGAGAGCAGGGAAGGGAGAGCAAGGGGCTGGCTGAAGTCCTCAAGATGGCCCAAGGATAAGTCTCATCAAGGCAAACGGCTGGCAGTGCCCAAACTAGCTGGCAGTCACTGAACCCCACCAGTGCTCAGCACACATCTCCCCAGGGCAGTGGGTGCTGGGTGAGAGCCAGACTGCTGGATTCGTGATCCCAGCTCTGCCGCCTATAACTTTTCTGACCTTGGGCCACGACTTAACCTACCTGTAAAATGGGAGGAAGTAGTACCTGCCTTCTAGAGCCATGGAATGATGAGAACAGTGCTAGCACAGAGCTAATTCTATGGTATTTTTCACTGCTATTACCTGCCCCGAGGCTCACATATATTATTATCTCATAGAATCTTCAGGACAAGCCTGGGAAGAAATAATTGTTTTCTATATGAAGAACCTGAGGCTCAAGTCACACTGCTGGTTTGCAGCAGGGCAGGGATCAAAGGCTCCCTTGTTCTTTGTAACTTTAAGTTCCACCATACCAGGTCCCCTCCCCGAGGGAGGGATAGAAAAGTACAAGGTTGTGGGAAAAGGGAAAGAAAAATGATGAAGGGAAATCAGTGCCACCGGGAAAGGCTCAAGGTGGGAGAGGCTGGCTGGTGGGACAGGTAGACGGAGCATCTTTTCCCGCCATGAGTGCTGCCTCCCAGGAAGGATGCTGGCTGCAGGCTGAGGGCCTCTGGGCACTACAGGTCTTTCCCAGCAAGGCTGCAGCCTCTGAGGCTCCAGAGAAATCCTACTGCAGACCACACCACAGATCACCAGCCACAAGGGAGGAAGGAGAAAAGGAGGAAGGAATAAGGACGGGCCAGCCCGGGCGGCCCTGGGTCCATTCCCTGTGCAGGCCCTGGAGCTCAAGGACAGCCCCAGGCTCCTTGGGTCCCAGACACTTCATTCTGGCTAAGGGAATGGGGAGGCTGGGCCCAGAGGGGGCAGAGTCACATGGGCGGTGGACAGGCTGCACCCCTACCCATCCCAGCAGGCAGCAGGCAGGCCAGTGGGGAGGTGGGCAGGAGCCCAGAGGGCCAGCAGCTGTGACCACAAGCCAGGCATCTTTCTGGCCACAGGGGTTGGCAAAGGGCAACCAGACTGCCTTCTCAGACTGGAAAGAAAAGGAGTCTCTTCAGGTCGGAGAAATTCCTGCCTGTGCCACTTTCCTATTCCCAGACTCGCCAAATATTAGAGCAGGAAGGGGCTTCCCAAGGTCAGCCAACGGGACCTTCTCATTCTGCAGTGGAGGACAGTAAGGTCACCCAAAGTCTGAAGGTGTAAATGACACCAGAACTTGGGTGCTCCAACATCAACACCCAGTCCCATGGTCTTTGGGGAAGTAGAGGAGACTCAAGTCAGGCCTCCACGGTTCTGGCTCTGCTCCCAGCTAGCAATCTTCTAGATGCGTCCTTCAGCGTGTAGATTCTATAGTTCTGAGATAGAGAGTGGCGGGCACGCACCAGGTGTGTGTTTGTGTCTATTCATTCAGCAAATATTTATCGAGGGCCTTGGGCTAGGCTCCACTTCAGGCCCTGGAGATAAAGCAGTTCCCAAAACAGATGAAGCCCTTCCTCTCGGGGGGCTGACATTCCACTGAAGAGACTGTGGAAGTCCATGTAGAAGGATCCTTGTGTATCATCTGTGCCCAGACTCTGGTGGGTGGGGAATGTCCCATCCACACCACTGAGCACCACACCCTTCTCTGGGCCTCCTTGTGCATCACAGGGGATCTCAGACAAATATCACGAAAGTATTTCCTAAGCCACCACCCTGCACCCAGGTCCTCTGCCCCCACCACGCCCAGGGTGCTTCAGCTGACACCCTTTGCCCTGCCTTGAAATCACCGATTTTGTTCGCTGACTGTCTGAACAACCTGAAGTGGGCCTGCCTCGTGACGTCTTCTCTGGTCCCCAGCGCCTGGGAGACGGGAGCTCCCTGGAACCTCTTGATGAATAAAAGTCTGATTGAATGAAGCCATTGATTCTGAGCTCCGATCACTCGTCTGTAAAACAGAGGCGATCCCTATCTGGACGACTCCTGATTGCCCCACAGCTCAGATGAGACGGGAGATGAAAGGACCTTGGAACCAGCAAGCTGTTCTCCCAGCAATAGTTCTTATTATCCCCCATAAAAAAGGGCACCAGTTAAGTGCCTCTCTCTGGGAAAGGCGGCAATCCTGGAGCTGGCAGGGAGCGTGTGCTGGTGCAGAAATATGTGTGTGCACGAGGCCCAGAGATGCTGCGAGGAGAACCGGCTGCCGGGTCAGCAGGGCCCAGCTAAGTCAGCTCACGGCAGAGAGCAAAGGGGAGGAAGGGAAAGAGAGAAGGCACCCGAGTCCCCATGTCCATCCCTCCGTCTGTCTGTCTACTGCAGCCAGGAACCTCCAGGCAGGACGGAAGCACTGCCCGGCCGTAAATGACTGCTGGCTCCAGGCTGGCCACCCGCCCTGACTGCCCTCACGGAAGGGCCGGACTTTACCCAGCAAATCGGGAAGGAACTGGAACCTCTGAACTTGGGACTTGGGCTGCGTCGATAAGGCCAGTGGACAAACAGAGGGCAGGGGTTGAGGCTCCCCTTTACACACACAGAAGCCCGGCTCCAGGCTGATACTGCCGAGATCTTTGCCCTTTAGTTCAGACAGGAAATCTTAAAATGGAAAATGAGCTGCGTAAGGAAGGGGCGCGGCCACCAGCTCACAGGGAAGACAGAGCAGGTTGTTCCCAATACAGCTTTGAACGGGAAGGGACCCAGCCAGCCAGGGGTGTCTGGGCAACAGAGAAGGCGGCTGGGCAGGTGAGAGCAGCATGAGACTGCGTTCCTGGTGTGAACGAGGCAGCTGGAGGGCCGGGGAGAAGCAGAGGCCTCATCTGAGCCACAATACACCATCTCTTCCTCCTGGGGATTGAGCCCACCCGTAGGAACCTCAGCTTCTCCATCCATAAACAGGGCTAGCAATACCGTCTCCCTCAGAGAGCACACGAGAGGATCCGAATGAAGGCACGAGTGTGCCCTGCAAAATGCAAAGGGCTTGACGAGCAACCTCGCATCCTGGTCGAGCCCTCCCACACCGCACTCCCCAGCCCCCAGAGGTATTTCACAATCAAGAGGAGAAATCCAAAATAACATCTCCTGCCCCCCACGTCACCCCCATACACCCTCGGGCTAGCAGTTCAAAGAAAAGAACATTGGGAGAAGATACATAATTAGAGAACCCCAGCAGTCTCCCTGCTGAGGTTTCCAAGTAATTATTCACCTGTAAATTGCTCCTCTCACCTTACTTCCATCTCCAGATCCTTTTGACAAGGTAAATTCATTTACCTACATCTGTAACCATCCTGCTTTGGTAAACATTCCAACAAGCTTGGATGGCCCATTAAAGAGACAAAAAGTTGAAGAAGTAAGGCAGGCAGGAGGGAGAGAGAAATTCACTCATGGTCATTACTGGCACTTACAGAATTACCCTTGGAGAGTAATTAATGAGGAACCAAAGCCAAGGCAAACCTCACCCCCTGCCCAAAGGGAGCCCGTCACAGCAGGGTGGGAGCTGCCGGAGGCCCTTGTTCCACATGGCCCATACCTCCCACCAGCAGTAGGGGCTGAGGGGAGATGACTGGACGGTTCTGGGCAGTGCTGTGGGCTGCACTTTCACTTCCAGGAAGAACCCTCCTGATCCAATGAAGTCACTCCCTCTCATTCACAGACCCCCCCAGCCCTACCAGACTACGCCCCACCAGGACCTGGACATTTCCGGACCTGGCGCATCTTAGGCACATCCATTGCTAGATGCTGAATGAATGAATCAATGCACCGTTCATTCTGGTGTCTTAAAGCCTGTCAGGTGTGTCCAATCCACAGCCACCCCTCGGATTAAGGCCACCATTGTCGCCTGCCTGGACCAGGGCCTCAGATTATTCTCTCTGCTTTCAGTCTGTCCTCCTCTCAGCCTCCACACAGAATTATCTACTTACAAAGCAAATGGTAAAAGCAAGCAAGGTAACACTTCAGCTTTGACCACCAAGTTGAAAGTCATGGTTAAGACAGGGACCCCTGGGGAATTCCCTGGCAGTCCAGGGTTTAGGACTCAGCACTTCCCCTGCTGGGGCCTGGGTTCAATCCCTTGTCAGGGAACTAAGATCCCACAAGCCGCACGGCCAAAAATAAAAAGACAGGGACCCCTGGAGTCAGACAGCCTGGGTTTGAAATCTGGGTCCAAACAGACCACCTGTGTGGCCTTGGGTAAGTTACTTAACATCTCTGAATCTTAACTTCTTCATCTACGAAAAGAAAATAATAACGGTATCTACCTCTTTACAGGTGTTATCGTTTCCGGTATGAGTTAATGAAGGAATGCCAAACGCTTATAAACATTAGCTACCTGCAGCAGCATAATTATTATTGCCATCATCATCATCATTGCTTAAAACGCCTTCACTGTCTTCCCATTGTCCTTGAATTAAAAGCCAAGCTCTTTAGCGCAGCTCGTGAAACCTGAGCCTGCTGGCTTCCCACCCTCAGTTCTCACCCCTTCCCCACTCTCCCTAGTCCAGCCACAAAAGGCCTTGTCATTTCCCAAATGCTCCTCTCTCCATCCACCTCAGCTCTCTGCCTCAGGCCGCTTTCTCTGCCTCTCAGAACCCAGAGATGCACACCCAGCAGACCCGAGAAGTGCCCACTAAGGGGCTCCGTCCTTAGAGACTTAACCCTGGTTTGGGCAGAGAACGCGTGTGAAGCTCAGAGCTGGACCTAGCGAACAGACTATCCAAGTTTGTTGTCTTCTCAAAAGAGCTTCCTAGTTGTTTTGAAACATCCAACAATTCTATGGAAAAGAGAAGGTAGGTATGACTGCCCCCACTTTAACACGAAGGACCCATGGTCCACACAAGGCCAGTGCCTTGCCTGTGGTCACCACTTAGCAGCTACAGGAACAGAATCTTAAGTCATCCAGGACAGCAGAATGGGAGGAAAGAACACCCACCTGAAGGTGGACCTGAGCTTGCATCCCCAGTCAAGACCTTGGGCAAATTTTCACCCCTCTAAGCTCCCAATTTCTTCATCTGTAAAGCGGAGGAAAGAATGACTTTCTTGCAAGGTGCTTTGGGAAGATTAGTTGAGACACCTGCTGTAGGAGAAAGTGCTCGGCCCCTGCCTGGCCTTGGAAACAAGGGCATCGGGATGGGAGGAGAGGGAGGCTGCACAGAGGCAGGTGTGCAGGGATGTGGAAGCGGCACAGGAAGGCAGGAGTACGCAGCCTCTGCCTCCACCCCGGGGCTCCGGGACTTCCACAGCCTTCACTCCTACAGGCCAAGGGCAAATTGCATCCTCAGCGGAAAGGCACAGGGCAGTGAAGACCAGAAGTGCAGGCAAGATGGGAGCTGGAGACACAGGTCTGGGGGAGCCAGCAGCCACGAGGAAGCCACAGGGACAGGACTGGGTGCAACTTCCTAGGGAGAAAGCTGAGGGTGGTACCAGAGGTGCACCTGGGACCAGGAGGCAGGGAAAGAGACTTGGAAAGGGCAGGGACCTAAAAGATACAACAGTGATTACAGAATGGTCACCCCAACCATCAGCCTAGAAAGAGCAGCTCTATTTATTCAACATTTTCCTCCAAGTGGTTTTTTTTTTACGTATTTATTTATTTATTTATTTTTGGCTGCGTTGGGTCTTCGTTGCTGTGTGAGGGCTTTCTCTAGTTGTGGTGAGCAGGGGCTACTCTTCGTTGCGCAGGCTTCTCATTGCGGTGGCTTCTCTTGTTGTGGAGCATGGGCTCTAGGCGCGCGGGCTTCAGTAGTTGTGGCTCGCGGGCTCAGTAGTTGTGGCACGTGGGCTGTAGAGTGCAGGCTCAGTAGTTGTGGCACACGGGCGTAGTTGCTCCGCGGCATGTGGGATCGTCCCAGACCAAGGCTCGAACCCGTGTCCCCTGCATTGGCAGGCGGGTTCTTAACCACTGGGCCACCAGGGAAGCCCTCCAAGTGGTTTTGTGTGTGTGTGTGTGCGTGTGTGTGTGTGCACGCACGCACGTGCGCTCGTGTGTGTGTTTTGGGGGGTTTTTGGTCGCACTGCATGGTTTGTAGGATCTTAGTGCCCCGACCAGGGATTGAACCCGGGCCCTCAGCAGCGAAAACACTGAGTCCTAACCACTGGACCACCAGGGAATTCCCCTCCAAGTGTTTTCTAAGAGATTTTTATATATTTCACTAAAAGAACAAATGATCCCACCCATGCTACAAGTCATGTTAGGGGAAAGTAAAACAAGTTGTCTTCCCTGTCCAACTAGGACATGGACTTCTCAGGGACAAGATATAGATCCAGAGCCCGGCCCAGGGCAGCCTCAATAGAGATCGTGAATGACTGAAGAAATGAAAGAAGAGGGAACACTAAGATCAGAAAGTGAAATATCTAGATAGCCCTTAAATTCATATTTTCTTAATATGAATAATATTATAGTTATATAATAATAATCATCTGATTATTATTATTTAACCTTATTTTCCAAATGACAAAGTAAGCTGTTCTATGAGTAGAAAAACTGTTTTGAGTAAACTAAACTGAATTAACTCCTGCCTCCCACACTTACTTCTCTGAGCCTCAGTTATCTCATCTGTTAAATAAACATTATTTTGTATTTGGAATCAGCATTGGGAGGAGTCAAGATAATGTCTATAAAGTGCCACCCATATGGTTTTCACTTAATACATGAAAACTTGCCTTGCAGACCATAAAGCAAGTCCAACAGAATTCAGAAGCACAGCATGTATGCTGCTTTCTCTGACCACAAAGCAATTCAGTTGGAAATAAATAATGAACAGATAACAGAGAGCCTTACGGTTTTGGAAATTTATGAGCACGCTTCTACAGAAGTCAAAGATCAAAGAAAGAATTAAAGTGGAATGTGAACATAGATAGAACTGGATGTCAATGAAAATGTTACATATCAAAATAGATTGGGACTTCCCTGGTGGTCCAGTGGTTAAGACTCCACGCTCCCAATGCAGGGGGCCCGGGTTCGATCCCTGGTCAGGGAACTAGATCCCGCATGCATGCTGCAGTTAAGAGCCCACATGCCAAAACTAAAAAAAAGATCCCACGTGCCGCAACTAAGACCCGGCACAGCCAAATAAATAAAAATATTTTTAGAAAAACAAAAACCAAAATGGATTGAACACAGCTAAATCAACACTCAGGGAGGAATACGTAGCCTTAAATGATTAGATTAGAAAAGAAGAAAGGGTGAAATACCGTGAGCTAAATATGCAACTGAAGGAATTAAAAAATAATTACAGCATAAACCCAAGGAGAGCAGACCATAAGAAAGAAATAAAAATGAGAGCAGGGGCTTCCCTGGTGGCGCAGTGGTTGAGAGTCCGCCTGCCGATGCAGGGGACACGGGTTCGTGCCCCGGTCCGGGAAGATCCCACATGCCGCGGAGAGGCTGGGCGCATGAGCCATGGCCGCTGAGCCTGCGCGTCCGGAGCCTGTGCTCTGCAACGGGAGAGGCCACAACAGTGCGAGGCCCGCGTACCACAAAAAAAAAAAAAAAAAAAAAGAGAGCAGAAATTAATGAAATAGAAGATAAAAATAAGATAGCTTTAACAAAGTCAAAAGTTGGTTCTTTACTAAGTCTAATAAAATTGAGAAACTTTCAGTGAGAACAATCAAGAAAACAATGACAGGGTTCAAATAAATAATATTAGGAATAATAAAAGGGGAAAAGTTATAGATAGGCAGAGATTAAAAAGATAAGAAATACTACGAACAACTTTCTGCCAATAAATGTAAAGCTTAGATAAAATAGAAAGATTCTTAGAAAAGTATGTGACGAAAATTGGACTAAAAGAAATTAGAAAACCTAGCTTTTCCTTTAACTGTTAAAGAAATTAAATCTATTATTTAAAACCACCCCATAGAGAACTCACAGGCCCACTGGTTACAAAAACAAGTTCCAACTAAATGTCAAGAACAGGTAACTACAGATAATTCAAACTCTTGCAGAAAACTGAAAGAGGGGAATGATTTCTCCATTCATTTGATGAGGAAAGTACAGCTTTGATATCAAAATGAGGCAGAAATAATATAAAAAAGGAAAATCACTAGCCAATAAAAATCACAATCCCTATGAACCTAGATGCAAAGTCCCTAAACAATATATTAGCAAATCAAATCCAGAAACTACAAGGGATGATTATACACATGACCAAATGTGGTTTAACCAAGAAATGCCATGTTGACTTAAATGAGATATTTATTTATGCAATTCATCATCATAACGTATTAAGTGAGAGAAATCACAAGGTAATATGAGTAGACACACAAAAAGCTCTCTAAAAATTCAACACTAGTAAGTGTTTGAAAAAAAAAATTTAGCAAACTAGAAATAGAAAGAAATTACCTTAACTTTAAAAATGATATTTACAAAAATCCAAAGTAAATATCATACTTGATGGTGAATTATTAAAAGAATTTCCTTTACAGTCAGCAAAGAAGCTGCTATCCTGGTTTAAATCTGATTTTTTTTTAGAGGTCCTACCTCATGCAATTAGACAATATAAATAAAAGAAAGGTATAAAAATTTTCTTTATTCCCAAACTATATGATTATCTACCAAAAAAAATCAATGGAAACTATAAATTATTAGAAAGAATAAGAAAATTAGCAAAATTGTTATCAGTAAACAAAACAAAAAATTGCATTTAAAAAAATTATAATTTTATAATCCAACAATCATCAGTTTAAAATGAAATTTAAAAAATACAATTTACCATGGTAACAAATTCTAATAAGAAATGTACAAGACCTTTATGAATACAGCTATAAAACTCGTTAGAAGACATTTTAAAATATTTAAATGGAAAGAGAAAGTGGGATTATGTTCATGGATAGGAAGTTTCAATAGACAGATGTCAAATGTCCCCAAACTGATCTGCAGATTCAATACAATTGAAGCAAAAATACCAGCAGGGTTATCCAGGGAACTTGAACATCTCATTTGAAATGTATGACCAAGAGCAAAGGGCCAATGGTAATTCAGACAATTACCACTGTAACTGAAGAATAACAAAACTTGCCCTTCCAAATATCAGAACTTATTATAAAATTATAAAAGTTGATAGGATACTATTGATATATGGAGAGACATATATGCCAATTGGGAGAGGACTGAGCCTAGAAACTGACCCATGCATTTATAGATAATAGGAAAGAATTTCAATGAAGGTCAGCAGATAGAGATGGACTATTCAGTAAATGGTTATGGAGCAATCAGTTATGCATATGGAAGATATAACACAAATGTTGACCCCCACCTCACCCTTACCAAAAAATCAGTTTCAGGTATGTTAGTGACGAAAATGAAAAGCAAAACTGTAAAATTTTTTGAAAAAATATGTAGAATGTATTGATGGTTTCAAGGTAGAGAGGGAGTTCTTAATCAAACACTAAAAAAGCATTAACCTTTATCAAATTGATAAGTTCAACAACATCTGTTCATCAAAATACAGAAAAGTGAAAGTGCAAAAACTGGAGAAAATATTTACACCACCAGTCAAGGAATGGTACTTAGAGCATATAAAGAATTCTTACTGAAGGAAGGAAGGAAGGAAGGAAGGAAGGAAGAGGGGGGAGGGAGGGAGGGAGGGAGGAAGGAGGGAAAGAAGGAAGAAAATGAAAAAAAGATGTTAATTGACATTTTGAAAAAGAGGAAAACTTGAATGGCAAAATTTTTAAAATTTAAAATGTGGTCAACCTGATTAGAAATCAAGAAAATTCAACTCACAATGTGATATTTTCATCCTCCAGAGTGGCAAACATTGAAAAGTCTGACAATACCCCCAGCAGAGCCAAGTATCTGGAGCACTAAACTGGGCAATAACTTTGGAAAATGATTTGCCATTTTTCAGTATGTTTCAATATGTTTGGGAATGCACACACCCTATGACCCAGCATAGATGTATGTCCTAAATCAAGGATTCTTACACACGTGAGGCAGGAGACAGGCCTAAAGAGGTTCATAAAAGCATTGTTTGATTTGTCTGGGTTTTTTTTGTTTGGGGCTGCACCATGCAGCTTACGGGATCTTAGTTCCCTGACCAGGGATTGAACCCGGGCCACGGCAGCGAAAGAGCCAAGTCCTAACCACTGGACTAACAGGGAGTTCCCAGAAGCATTGTTTGAAATAGCCAAACACCAGAAACAACCCAAATGGCCATCTGCAGGATAATGGAAAAATCTCGTAATGTGTGATACACTCATACATATACAATAGTAAAAATGAATGAACTAGAAATAAACTCATTGTCATGGTTGACTATCACAAACTTATAAGGAATCAAATATAAAAGCAATGGTTTCCTAACTATTCTTTGTGTCTTGACTCACATAGAAAATGATAATACTTCTACTGTCCTCATAGCACACAAGGATCAACTTGAAGTCTGTGGTGATCCACCCAGAGTCACCAGGTGACCAGTCCCCATAGGTTTCTTGGCATTGTTAACATTCATTATGGCATTGTTAACATTCATTATGGCATTGTTAACATTCTAACATTCATTATGCTGGCATTTACACAAATCAAAAACATGAAAAATGTAACACTATATTGTTTATTGACACCTGAATATGTGAAAAACATTAAAGAAAAGAAAGGAATAATGAACAAACTTACCTCTGGGGTAAGGGATGATGGGAAAGGGCATGCAGTGCATTCTGCCGTGTGTCAGAAATATTTCCTTACAACTGTGGGATACAAAGCTATATGTATCTTATGGACTTAACTATTTAAAAGAAGCATTAAAGAAAACCCCAAAACCAGAAGAAAATGTATCGCGGTATTAACCATGTTTATCTTTGAATGACAGATGTCTCTCTCTCTCTCTTTTTTTTTTTTTTCGGTAGTTTCTAATTTTCTACAATGAACATGTATGCCTTTTATAATCAAGGAAAGAAAGAAAAAATACTTTGTTTCACAAGACAGACCCCCTAATTGTGAGGATAAACACCAGGCAGCTGAAAGGAGAAGGAAGAAAAAATAACCCAGTAGGTATAAAAATAACTTTCCCTGGGTTGGCTCGTCTAGCAGTAAGCTACAATCTCAGGAACTCTTTCTCCCCTGAGCTTTTCTGGGTCCTACGCAACAAAATAAGGCAAAATGTGCCTGTTGAATTATGCTGTTCTCAGTCAGGTAGAAAAGAGAAACCTTTTGTGCATTTAAGGAAAAAAGCACACTGGTCCTCCCAGGTCTTATTTTTAGCTTTACTGTAATTCGGTCTCCTAAGATGTTCTGCAGCCAAGTGAACTCAGAAAGTTTGTTTTTCCTTCTTGAAGCGTCATCTGTTGCTCTGTAGTTTGTGGAGGTGAGTGCCATGCGGTCTCACTGCAGGCAGGGACTTCCCTTGAGATTAGCGTGTATCCTGGCATTCATCTGATTTGGACTCAGCCCCTCACTGGCCGCAGCAGTTGCTAAATTATTTCCCCGGGGGGAGACTATGAACTTGGGGCAGTGAGGGGATCAGAGTAGCGGTGAGGTTCAGCTGGGCTTGTGGTCCCCCGATGCAGACGTCGAAACTGAGACACCAAGAGGTGAATGACCTGCCTTTTGTCACTGGTGGGGAACCAGGTATGGAACCAAATGCCACAGGCTGTGACCAGCTTGGCCTCACGCCTTGCCCTGCCACCCACGGACGCTGTCTTTTGGCCCCTCAGTGACATGCCACCTACCCGGATGCCAAGAGCTGGTTCTAGAGTTCCACCCAGGAGCCCTTAATAATCTTCTCGTGGGCAACATATGGAGAGAGGAGGAAGAGATGGAAAGGAGAAAAGAGAGACGAGAAGAGATTCATCTCCTTAATAACAGCTAATGCTCTCCACGTGTCAGACTTTATCTCAGACAATTCACCCTATAGTAACTCATTTAATCCTCAAAGCCAACACAATGGATTCAGTAATGGTTTTTTGTTTGTTTTTCAGAGGACAAAACTGAGCTTCACAAAGGTTAAGCGTCTTGCCCACAGTCACATGCTATTAAGGGCTGGAATTGGACTTGACCCTAATAATATGGATTTGGTGCTTGAATCTGAACTATGATTCATCCTATTGACCCCGCCCCAAGCACCCATCACAGGTGCCTAAGGAGTTGCGTTTTTCCTCCAAAACAGAAAAAAAGCTACATGTGGCTCGGCTGCCCGGAAACATTCAGGGGCTCCCTGATTTCCTGAACTTGTTTTTCAGGATTCCACGTCTACCTCTACAATCTCTCCCCAGGATGACCCCTCCCTATCTACCCAAATCCCAGGTCTGTGCAGAATGCCTGGTCCCCACCTCGGGCCTCCACCCCTCCAGGTTCAAGGCTGTCTCTGTTTTTTTTGGTTTTTTTGTTTTTTTGTTTTTGCTGTACGCGGGCCTCTCACTGCTGTGGCCTCTCCCGTTGTGGAGCACAGGCTCCGGACGCACAAGCTCAGCGGCCATGGCCCACGGGCCCAGCCGCTCCGCGGCACGTGGGAGCCCCCCAGACCGGGGCACGAACCCGCGTCCCCTGCATCGGCAGGCGGACTCCCAACCACTGCGCCACCAGGGAAGCCCCTGTCTCTGGTTTTAAGTGCCAAGCAGCTTTTCTCCTTTCTCCAGTTTCCTGGAATGACTTCTTTTCAGCCCAATAAGGCAAGAAGCCGTCGCTGATTTCATCAAATGCATTAACTCCTTCATTCAATCAACAAATTGTATTAAGCGGCCACCATGTGACAGACCCTGTGAACTAAATCATGAATAAATACGCCAGTGAAACTCATCAGGGAGGTCAAGAAAGACTTTTCTGAAGAACTGGTGGTTGATCAGGGATCTGAAAGACAAACAAGAGAAGTTAACTAGAAAACCTGGAGGAGGGAAGCGTTGCTAAGAGGACCAGACCAAAGGAACCACCATGGACCAACAGACAGATCAGAGACAAACCATAAACTAACTGTAGGAATGGGGCCAAGTTATTCCACCAAACTTTTTGAAAATCAGTTACTCCACAACAAAAAGCAAGTATCAGTGCTTATCCCATAGTCAGAATACTACGTGATTATATTTGTAAAGTCCTTGGCACAAAGTGTGTCACATAGTTCTCATTAAATGGTATATCCCTTCTGACAGATGTTTGTCTTGGGGAGTAGAAACAATCTTGTAATTTTTATAAGCATCAGAGTTTTAGGGCAAATGGTAGGATGTTATTATCTGGTCAACTGCAGATCCCTGAGGTCACCAGCGTCCGTTATTTGTGTCCCTGCCCAAAGCTCCACTGAAGAAGGGGACTTCACTTGTCTTGCTCGCCGCTATATCCCCAGTGCTGAAGCAGTGCCTGCCCCAAAGTGCTAAACTGGGAATGTTTGTTGAATGAATGTTTAATGGCTTTACTCATCTGCTAGACCAATGGTTCTCTAAGACTGTTTCTCCAAGCAGCAATGTCTTGGAGCTTGCTAGAAACACAAATTTTCAGGCCCCATCCCAAGTCTACTAAATCAGGAACTCTGGGGTAGGGCCAAGGAATCAGTGTTTCCACGAGCCCCCCAAGTGGTTCTGATGCCCACTGGAGTTTGAGAAGCATTGGTCTAGAGATCAGCTCCTAGAGAACAGGGTTTGGCTTACTTAGTTCTAAGCTTACTAAGTTCTAAGCGCTGAGCAAACTCATCAGGTCTGAAAATTGTTGTCCCTCCTGAACTCAAGTCCCTCTGCCACACTCAAGCCAACCTAAAGAATGTCAGAACCAGGGAATTGGGCCTCCTCAGGGAATTGGGCCTCCTCCTTTCACCAGCCCCCAGAAAGGTGCTCCTACCTTTGCCAAGGATGCCCTTCCCATCTGGGTGAAATCAAGTCCCAACTCAAAAGTCTCCTTCCCTGGAAAGACTTGGGAAGCAATTCCCAGAAATGCTCCCTCTCCGTGTTCCCAGGATACAGAAGAGAGGCTTCATTCTGGCCGGCATCCCACGGTGGCATATGAATTAGTTTAGAGACACGTGCCCCTAGACATGCACCATCCAATATGGCAGCCACTAGCCACACGTAGCTACTGAGCACTGCCAATGTGGCTGGTACAAATCGAGAGGTGCTATGGGTGTAAAATCCATACTGCATTTGAAAAAAGAAGTAACGGGAATAAGAGAATGTAAAATATCTCATTAACATTACCTCATTGACTATAGGTTGAAATGATCATTTTTTGGATATATTGGGTTAAATAAATATACTCTCAAGTTAATTTCATCTGTTTCAGTTTTCTGTTGTAGCTACTAGAGAAGTTAAAATTGCCTATGTGGCTCGTTTTTATAGTTCTATGGGGCAGTACTCTAGACACTCGGAATTCCACCATGGTAAGGGCCAGGGCTCACTCACTTTTGGATCCCTACACCCGTCCCCTCTCTTGCATATAATAGATACGCAAGGAATGAGTGTGGAAAAGTGAAAGAATTCACAAACACCTCAAAGCTTAGAAAGAAGTGTTGATCTTCTTAAACGTGGATGCATTGATAGCAACATCTGGGACCAATTCAGTTAGTTCCAACTCAGAGTCAAAGAAAGAGGACAAGTTTGGGGAGTTTAAAGGCCCTGGTGCTGATGCTGAGCCCTAAGCAGCCAGACGATTTCACGCAACTCAACCTCCTTCTTAACTCCAACAATTGCTGTCGTGCCCGCTCCACGAGCTTTGTGAGAGCTGAATGAGAAAATAAATAGGAGCCTACTGCAGCGACCGCTAGCATTGGAAGGGTGTGAGAAATTACCCTCCATTCCCCAGCCCCAGCCCTCCAGTTGTCTGGCTTAGATTTTCTAGAAAGCTACAGAGTGTGCAGACATTGTGTTCCCCGGATTTATAGCTCGGTTTACAATGTTTTGCATGAGGCCAGAAGCTTTACATGCACTATTGTTTTTCTCATTTTAAAACTAAACTTGGGGCTTCCCTGGTGGCGCAGTGGTTGAGAGTCCGCCTGCCGATGCAGGGGACATGGGTTCGTGCCCCGGTCCGGGAAGATCCCACATGCCACGGAGCAGCTGGGCCCATGAGCCATGGCCGCCGAGCCTGTGACTCCGGAGCTTGTGCTCCGCAACGGGAGAGGCCACAACAGTGAGAGGCCTGCGTACCGCAAAAAAAAAACAACTAAACATGTTTCTCTCAAAGAGAAGAATTCAAGAAAGAGGAGGAGGCTACCAAGGCATTACAGAAAAGCTCAGGCTCCCTTCTCCTTAGTTACCCAGACAGCGAATCTCGGTCCACATCTAAGGAACTGAAGGGAACGTTATCTTCCTAGAGTCACAGGTTTAATCTTAGACCAGCCTTGCAAGTATCAAAAAATTCAACAGCCGACCGGATTTCTTATTCAATAGTCGTGTTTGATGCAATTACAGTCAACCTTCATGATTCTCAAATTATTATTCCTTACTTATGAATTCACCTACTTGCTAAAATGTATTTGTAACCCCCAAATCAATGCTCACAGAGCTTTTGAGCTCGTTCGCAGATAACCGCAGAGTAGCAAAAAATTTGTTCCCTGACATATATGGTTATGGACTAAATTGTGTCCCCCCAAATTCATGTGTTGAAGCCCTAACCTCAGAATGTGACTGTATTTGGAGATTGGGCCTTTAAAGAGATAATTAAGTTAAAATGAGGCCGTTAGGGTGGATTCTAATCCAATCTGACTGGTATCCTTATCAGAAGGGGAGTTTAGGACACACAGAGAGATAGGAGGAATGATCATGTGAGGTCATAGCAAGAAGGTGACCATCTACACACCAAGGAGAGGGGCCCTGGGAGAAACCAAACTTGCCAACACCTTGTCCTCAGACTTCCAGCTCCAGAACTGTGAGAAAATGAAATTCTGTTGAACCACCCAGGTTTTGCTTGTTGTTATTACAGTAGCCCTGGCAAACTATGACACAAATGTTCCCAGCTGGGATCATGTGTGAGCTCTCAGGCTGTAAACAAGTGTCCTTTTCATGGTCTATTTAGTGCCACGTTTTTCACATTTTTGTGCTTTTGTTTATGATTTTGTGCTTACGATTTCACTGTTTAAAATGAGCCCCAAGAGCAGTGCTGAAGTGCTGTCTGATGTTCCAAAGCACAGGAAGCTGTGACGTGCCTTACAAAGAAAACACAAGTTAGATAAGCTTCATCCAGGTGTGAGTTATGGTGCTTTTGGCTGTGAGTTCAATGTTAATGAGTCAGCATTATATATTAAATAAGGTGCCTCTAAACAGAAACACATACCACAAGGTTGTGTATTGATCAGTTGATGAAAATGTTGTGACCAGAGGCTTGAAGGAACCTAACCCTGTATTTCCTGTAGGAGCTACAGCACAATAGTCACTAATTCCGTTTTCGTGGTGACTATAGACTGTAACTGTAACTACAGCAAATGGATCCAGTGATTCCACTGTTAGGTATTTATCCAAAGGAAATAAAATCACTATCTTGAGAATATATCTGCACTGCTACGTTCATGGCAGCATTAATTACAATAGCCAAGATATGAAAACAACATAAGTGTCCATCAATGGATGAATGGATAAAAAAGATGTGGTACAGAGACTTCCCTGGTGGTCCAGTGGTTAAGACTCTGCGCTTCCACTGCAGGGGGCGCGGGTTCGATCCCTGGTCAGGGAGCTAAGATCCCGCATGCTGCGTGGTGCGGTAAAAAAAAAAAAAAAAAATGTGGTGTATATATATATATATATATATATATATATATATATACACACAATGGAATATTACTTGGCCATAAAAAAGAAGGGAATCCTGCCATTTGCAACAACATGACTGGACCTTGAGGGCATTACGCTAAGTGAAATAAGGCAAACAGAGAAAGACAAATACTATATGATCTCACTTACATGCGAAATCTTAAAAAAAACAAACTCATTGAAACAGAGAACAGATTGGTGGTTACCAGATGCATGGGGAAGGGACTGGGAAAAACGAATGAAGGTTGTCAAAAGGTACAAACTTCCAGTTATAAGATGTAAGGTACAACAAGTTGACTATAGTTAACAATACTGGATTGCATATTTGAAAGTTGCGAAGAGAGTAGATCTTAAAAGTTCTCATCACAAGAAAAAGAACTGTGACTATGGTGATGGATGTTAACTAAACTTATTGTGGTAATCATTTCACAATATGTACATATATTAAATCATTATGTTGTACACCTAAAACTACTACAATGCTATATGTCAGTTATACTCAATAGTTTTAAAAATGTTTTCATCGGCTGTAAATGTCTTTTAAGTAAATGAGTTCTGACTTCTGCTCTTTTGATACATCGCTCTTTCCGTGCAGTGACATCTCTGGTCTCACCACTTTTGAATTGACAATCACCAGCATATAACCCAGTAAAGCTTAGCAGATGTGCTCAGCTGAAGCAAGAGAAGGAAGAGCTGATAATTTCTCGATGTTGCACGTAGGAAAACACCCTGATTTGTTTCATATTGTTCAGACGAGGGGTTATGTTGGTCAGACACAGGCATCAGTTACGTGGATTGAAGAGTGGAAATTAAACCCTTAATTGAGCAGACAGGCTCTAAATGTCCTGTTATTTAAAAAAAAAAAAAAAAAAAAAGTGTCTTCACCCGTGTACTGGCACATGGAATCCAGTACAAGATATCCGGACAATAATAAATGAGATGGGCAGCTTTTACTAGCTACCTGAACTGAAAGGACACTTGCCTTGGAAGAGGGAAACTTTTGACTCTATTTCCTGAGTCACTCACCTGGTATCTCTCCTGCCCCGTGGAGAGGCCAGGGGCTGTGGAGTCAGACAGACATGGGTTAAAATCCTGTCTGCCCCACTCCCTGACTGTGCAAATTACAGCCTCCGTATCCTCATCTGTAAATTGGAGCTAATAGCACCTATTCCGTGGGTTACTGAACCCTTATTGAGGGAAATTAAGTGCTTATTGCAATCCCTAGCACATACTGACTGGCTTACTCTGTAAGTAAGGGTCTTTGACATCGATGTCATATTTTTCAAGTGCGCGTTTATTTGTGAATATCATCCCTCAGTGACCCTTTTTCCCAGGGAAGAAAGGACCCTGTGTCAAACTTTCAGTCCTTTAGCAAAGTTGTACTGTGTACCTACTACTTACCAAGCTGTGTGTGATACCGGAGAAGCAGATATATAAAGTTCACGTAAACTTGTTCTGAAGGAACTCTTTCTAGAGTCCACGATAATACTTCATATCTTAAATAATAATATCTTAGTATCTTATATAACCCTCATGACACAAACAGAGTGATGATAAGATACTCAGGGAACTGGGGCTAGAGCTGTAAACATTCCACAGAAGATATTATTTGCATGGTGGTCGGGGTGGGGAAATCTGAGAAGCCTTCCTGGAGGAAGGAATGCTCCACATAAGCCTTGAATAGGGCCAAGATTCAGAGAAGTACAGATGAGATGAGAAAGCGGGGGAGATGGGAGAAAAAAGTGAGTCACTTGGTTTTCATAGGAATGTGTATCTGAGCCCTGAGGGCCTGAGTGGGAAATCATACAGTGAAAACACATTGGGTTAAATTTCTTTCTGCAGTTCCTCACCTGCCATGCCAGAGCCAATCTTACTTCTTCTCGCGTTTTTTTCTTTATTGAAGTGGGAGAAATTTTAAAATTTATTTTCTAGATTATATAAATATTGATTGTTCAATTAGCAAATTTAGAAAATTCAAACAAAAAGAAAATTACGATCACCCACATTCCCACTCCTTAGAGGTAACCACTGTTAGAGACAAACCCCTTTCTAGAATATTATGTGTGTGTGTGAGAATGAGAAAGGGGCGGGGGGGTGGGGAGGAACATGACATTTACAAACTAGGATCCTAGTGTGTGCCTATTTTAGAGCTTACTTTTTATCACTTGATTAACATGTTACAGACATGATTTCAATGTCAGTAAATATGGAACTCTTATCTTTCACAACTATATAGTATCTCACTGAATGTATGTACAATAATTTGTTTAACCCATCCTTGCTTGACAAATGAATGTGTGTGTTTTAAAGATTGTTCTAATTATTATAAAATAAAAATTTGGTCAGATAGACTACTTGGAGAGTAGAGAAATGTAGACGTTTTTCTATTTTCCTTATAAAAAATAAATTTCAGTCAATATAAATTACCTAGAATAACAAGGACCTAATCAACAAACTTATTTTACTTCACATCCAAGGCATCCAAGAAATTCAGACCTTGATAGTAATGCCTATTTGATAATGTGCATAGCAGTGCTAAGTTCTCCTGGTAGCTAACTTCATCCTCCTTTCTGATTAAAAAAAAAAAATTTCCAGATACTTTAATGCAGACTACTCAAAAATTGCATTATGTAGAAATTAAATTGTCTTAGGATACATGTATTTTTTAATTTATTAATTTTTGGCTGCGTTGGGTCTTCGTTGCTGTGCACGGGCTTTCTGTAGTTGCAGTGAGCGGGGGTTACTCTTCGTTGGGGTACGCGGGCTTCTCATTGCGGTGGCTTCTCTTGCTGTGGAGCACGGGTTCTAGGCACGCAGGCTTCAGTAGTTGTGGCACGCGGGCTCAGTAGTTGTGGCTCGCAGGCTCTAGAGGGCAGGCTCAGCAGCTGTGGCACACGGGCCTAGGTGCTCCGTGGCATGTGGGATCCTCCTGGACCAGGGCTCGAACCCGTGTCCCCTGCACTGGCAGGCAGATTCTCAACCACTGTGCCACCAGGGAAGCCCAGGATACATGTATTTTTTTTAAAAAAGGCAAAAAATTTCCACAAGACAAAGAGAAATACATACAACTGCTTCAGATAGTTTGGTCTGATATTCTTATACTAAACTGATTTTGGAAACATGTTTTGGATACATGCAGAGAGGGCCATGAACAAGGGTTAACTTCCTCCATCACATATTTCTTTAATGCTTGCAATTTTATTCAATAAATGTGTGTTAAATTTGTATCAGAACAAAGTAAACTTTTTTTTTTTTTTTTTTTTTTTTTTTTTGTGGTGTGCGGGCCTCTCACTGTTGTGGCCTCTCCCGTTGCAGAGCACAGGCTCCGGATGCATAGGCTTAGCGGCCATGGCTCACGGGCCCAGCCGCTCCGCGGCATGTGGGATCTTCCCGGACCGGGGCACGAACCTACGTCCCCTGCATCGGCAGGCAGACTCTCAACCACTGCGTCACCAGGGAAGCCCCAAAGTAAACTTTTTTTAAGACAGAAGAAGTTGCAAGAAAAAGAATATCACTCCTAGTCCTCCCACCCACTGTTAATATTTTGGTGTTTTTCTCTCCAGTCTTTTTCTATGCCTACTTGGGAAACTAATTCTACACAGCTGGGATCATAGTATCAATATAGTCTTACATCCTGCTTATTTCAACAATAACATAAGCATTTTCCATTTATAAGCTCTTCATAAACAGTTTTGATGGCTGTATAATATTCCATGGCGCAGCTATGTAATAATTTACATAATGCTTCCCCTATGTTTGAACATTTAGTTGTTTCAAGCTTTTCTCTATGATACATAAAGTTTCCATCTTGACACAGAAATCCGGGTGTACACTTTAGATTATTTCCTTATGAGAGATTCCCAGAAGAGAAATGACTAGCTCTAAAGCAGTGAAGATTTTTTAGGCCTGTGATACACATTGCCAAATTGCTTTCCCAAAAGGACTGTACCATTTCACACTCCCACTAACACTGTTGCTCATTCCATTTTTAATAGCATCGTGTGACTGAAATGGCCAATAGCAAGGTTTAAATAAACTATCATACATCTCGCCAGTGAATTATACAGCCAGTGAACTTGATTATGAGGCCTGCGTAACAACATGAAAAAAGTTATGTTGCAGTGTCAAGCAGAAAACAGAATTGAATGTAATTGCTGCTGCGTTAAAAAGAAAAAAAAAAAAAAAGTTGGTTTGGGGCTTCCCTGGTGGCGCAGTGGTTGAGAGTCCGCCTGCCGATGCAGGGGACGCGGGTTCGTGTCCCGGTCCGGGAAGATCCCACATGCCGCGGAGCGGGTACGCCCGTGAGCCATGGCCGCTGAGCCTGCGCGTCCGGAGCCTGGGCTCCGCAACGTGAGAGGCCACAACAGTGAGAGGTCTGCATACCGCAAAAAAAAAAAAAAAAAAGTAGGTCTGCATAATGATGAGGACTGGAAGAAGAAAAAAACAAACAGCAAACATTGACATGTAAGGATCAGTGTGGCAGGGTGATGACTTCAAGATTTATCACTGCCCCTCTGGTTTTAATTATTTTCATTTCCTGTGTTAATTTCACCCTATGTTGCTATAGCACTACTTAATATTTCAAAAATTTTGAACGCAGGCAAAATATTCAGGCTACAAAACGACACACGACAGGACTTCTCAAAAGCTGCTCCTGCCGACAAATTCTAGCATTTCCAAGGCCGGCCCCAGCGTTTTCTCGGCTAAAGGATCATGGTGGTCTTTTCGGAATTCCCAGAAATAATTAAGTCAATGAATGGAATTTTCTCAAATGTAAATTCTCCCATGATTTTTTTTTCCTCCAGCCTCTGGCAACTGCCACCAGTCTTCTGCTAGCAGATGACAAGAATGAAGACTTCACAAATCGTACCAGAAAACCACCCAAACAGCTGGTAACATTCTATGGATCCTGCCCTTGTGGTTGTACTATTTTGCCCCAGCATGGAAGAGAGAGTCATATTTTCTGCTAGCAAAATTGTTCCAAATCTTGCACTGGCGTGAATATCAACAGGTTATGACTATCCCCCAAGAGCACTGTGATGTCAGTTGCTGAGACTCACCATCTGAAAGACATGGGCAAAGCTGAGTTCTGACCTCTCCTGTAGAGGATGACTTAACCCAGATGGGGTCTGGGTTCCCAAAGCTGACGGGAGAAGCAACAGCCTTCGTTTCTTTTCTTTTTCTTAATTTTTGAATTTTTTTAAATTAATTTTTTTATACAGCAGGTTCTTATTAGTTATCTATTTTATATATATTAGTGTATACCTGTCAATCCCAATCTCCCAATTCATCCCACCACCATCACCACCCCCCTCCACTTTCCCCGCTTCGTGTCCATACGTTTGTTCTCTACATCTGTGTCTCTATTTCTGCCCTGCAATCCAGTTCATCTGTATCATTTTTCTAGGTTCCACATATAAGCGTTAATATACGATACTTGTTTTTCTCTTTCGGACTTCCTTCACTCTGTATGACAGTCTCTAGATCCATCCAAGTGTCTACAAATGACCCAATTTCGTTCCTCTTCATGGCTGAGTAATATTCCATTGTATATATGTGCCGCACCTTCTTTATCCATTCATCCGATGATGGACATTTAGGTTGCTTCCACGTCCTGGCTATTGTAAATAGTGCTGAAGTGACCATTGTGGTACATGACTCTTTTTGAATTATGGTTTTCTCAGAGTATATGCCCAGGAGTGGGATTGCCGGGTCGTACGGCAGTTGTGTTTGTAGTTTTTTAAGGAACCTCCGTACTGTTCTCCATAGTGGCTGCATCAGTTTACATCCCCACCAGCAGTGCAGGAGGGCTCCCTCCTCTCCACACCCTCTCCAGCATTTACAACAGCTTTCCTGAGCAGCCAACTCTCGGTCCCCCAGTGCCTGCCCGGATGTTTATCCTGCCTCCAGACTCTCCCTGCATCGGTCCACAGTGATCTGAAGGACAGACAGCTACTTAAAGTCTTTCTACTTCAAGTGTGTTCCAGGGACTAGCGGCAAGTTCCAGCATATCTCTGGAACTTGTTAGCAATGCAGAATGACAGGCCACGCCCCAGACATATGGATTCAGAATCTGCATTTTAACAAGAAGCCCCGGTGATTCACAGGCACAGTACATTTGAGAAGCACTGAGCTAAACCATAGATGTCATTCTTCTGCCCAGACACTTTAGTGGCTCCCTGTGGCCTGAAGGAAACCATCCAAACTCAGCAATCTCATCCCAGACTACCTGCTCAGCCTCTTCTCAATTAATGAATCCCCGGGCTTCGACATTCTCTGAGTACACTAGGCTTTCGCAAGCCCAACTCAGCACAACTTTGTATGTGCAGTTCCCCACTGCAAGGATGCCCTTTCCATGAATGGTGAAATCACGCTCAGCCTTCAAAACCCAGCTCAAAACCTCTTCCAGGAAGCCTTGTGGGACTCCTCCTCCCAAGGCACTCCCTACCCCTCCTTCTTTGATCTCCGGGGCCCTCACAGGCTAAGTAGTCTATGTACACATGTGTGTGGCAGTTTCCTGGGGGTACCTCAGTAGATGTCTAATCCATGTTTGAGAAATGAAAATGAATGAATGAGCGAATGAAAGAATGAATGAATAAGTGCTACCTCTGGCTCCACCACAGACTCACTGAAGTGACTTTTCTCTTTGGAAAATGCCCTATCTCATGGGGACATTGTGAAAATCAAATAAGCTTTGTGCATGGGAAAGTGCTTTGTAAGCCCAGCACTACCCGAGGGCCAACCCTGGCTCTGCCTGGGGTTATAGCCCCATGATCATGACCTGAAGGGATATCGATACATACAGATTCCAAGGTCCCACCCACAGAGATTCTGATTTGGGAGGAATTCTGCATTTTAACAAGCTTTTCAGGTGGTTTCAGTATGAAGCCCCATCTGGAAACAGCTGGCCCGTGAGGCTCTGTGAAGTTCATCTCACACTCCTTGACCCAGGGCCCGACTAGGGTGAGGTAAGAGACACACTCAGTGTAAAATTCAAGGAGGCCCGCACATTCAAGGTTGGGGAAGTGCAGGGTCAGAGCCTGAGAGGGCCCTCAAACCTTAAAACTGGGCCCCCAGGTGCCCCCTGGCTGCACCCTAGTGCTGGTCCTGTCTTGACCACCCAGAAAAGCAGGCTCAGGTCCAGGGTGTACCGTTGTCTGTGCCCAGCCCTCACGAGAACCCGGCCGCACGGGGACCTCGGCTGCCAGCTACGGGCAGACCCAGGTGAGTTGAGGACAAGGTGTCTTCACAGCTTTGGAATTCCAGGCCCGACCATTACAGCCCTGTTAACAGTCTGTTTTCCCTGAAGTAGGGAAGAAGCGGACTGATTCCAGCCTCATGCCCCACGAAGTCTGACCACCTCAGGGCACTGGGGTCCTTTGAAGAAGCTGGGGCTTGGCGCTGCGAGCAACGTTTCTCAGCTCTTCAGACCCCGAAGGCCATCTCTGAGGATTCCTGGTGGTCGGCTGGCCATGCGCAGGGCAGGTGAAGGCCCACTTTCCAAACTGCTCACCACCCCTGCTACTCCCCAGAGCACATAAAGCTTGCTCCCCATTGCCCCTCGTTTCTCATGGGCTGCGTGATGACTCTGTGTGTCGAGCTTCGTGGAAAGCACATTGCATGTATATTTCTTTTTTTATCATCAATATCACTATTTCACAGGTGGGGACACTGAGGGTCAGGGAGGGGAGGGAATTTGTCCAGAATCACAGAACAAGTCCATGGCAGAAGTGAAATTTAAGCCCCAAAGCTCTCCCTGCTCTTCCCCCTGCCTCTCTGAATTTACTTTTTCACACTTTATGCCCCCTGCTTTGTATTTTCAAGCTCCTCCCTCTGTTCCCCCACCCCCCCCCCCCAGCATCTATAGATAACAGCAATAAGTAGCCTTGAGTGTTTGCAGTTTCCCTGGAGGGTATTTCCTGGAGTCTAAGGCTGGATTCTCGGGAATTCCCCTGTGGTCCAATGGTTAGGACTCTGCTCTTTCACTGCCAAGGGCCAGGGTTCAATCTCTGATCAGTGAACTAAGATCACGCGCAGCCAATAAATAAACAGGCAAATAAATAAACAAATAAAGGCTGGATTCTTTAGAGGTTGTGGTACGTGTGCGCAGGCGTGCGCACGGGTGCACTATGGTCTCTGAATACCTTCTCAAGATAATGTGTTTACATGCATACAATAAATTGCCTATGATTACAAAGGAAAGCAATTGTGTAAAGCCCCAATTATCAAAATATGAAAAAGAAAATTTGTGATATAATAATACAGGCTTCTTTATTAATGCATTAAATATAAGGTCTAATGTGAGTCTAATTTCTAAGTATGATGAGCATAAATGATTTAGAGAAATCTGCGACAATTACCATTTGATCTGAAAATACCCGTTACATCCAGATACAGCACATATACACACTCACACACAACTACCATACATCAGCAGAGGCCAAGTGGAATGGAATCTACTGCCTTCTCCAGAAGGCTAATGGGAATGCAAAAGGGGTTGCCCTGGGTTCAGAACGGAATTCTCCCTCTGACATTTCCTTAAGGCTTTTTCATTTAAAGTGCTCACATATAAATTGTCATATGGTCTCCAGGATTTCCCAGCAAGAGGGGAGCATGACCCTCTTCTTGAAAAGGTGGGCAGGGAAGGATCTCATTCAAGGTCACAGTTAGTGAAAGAAGGAACCAATGAATTTGCAGACCTCTCCTGCACTTTCTATCACTTTTTAACACCTTTCCATCCTGCATTTTCCATCACCAATGAATTTGCAGACCTCTCCTGCACCTTCCATCACCCCTGCACCTTATCAACTCAGAGCTGGTAACGGAGGATCTTGTTTGAAATGGGAGACGAGAAAGTGTGTGTAAGTTTCCCAGGGTTATGTGTCCTGATTCACCCAGAACTTTGTAGAGGCTGCCAGTTACCCAGGCAACCTACTTCACGTGCATCACCAAGAAATACTAACTTCCAAAAATGAACCGAATGGGAGTGAATCACAAAACAATCCAGGGCATAGCAAGAGAAGACAGGAATCCCCAAAGTAGCAGGCTGGCTGGCACAGGTGCCAGGGATCAGATAGGTAGGTGAGTGTGAGCTCAGATAGTGGAGCAGCTCAGACAGCAAAGAAACAGGTTTGGAATTTCTCTGCCTCACAGAAAATGGGGAGCCACTGAAGGTTTTGTGGGAGAGGAGAAACCCACCGAGCACTGTGTTTCAGGCTCACACAGCTCAGCTCAGGGCAACCAACACCTTCTGGGTTTGCTCCACATGGGTCTTGAGTTGGGCACTGGGTCAGGGTCAGAGGCAGGGGCCTGGGAGGTGAGAGGTCGGAGAGTGGTAAGAGAGAGAAAGAAGACAGAGCCCCCATCTGCAGAGAGCAAACAATCCCCACAGTACCACCAATATCAGGACAGAAAGGAGTTCTAGGAAGGCTTACTGGGGGACATGAGGCCTGAATAAAGACTAGATGATGAATAGGAGTGAGTCAGATAAAGGGCAAGGGGGCAGGGCATTGAAAGCAATGGCAGCAGCCTTGGAGGCGAGAGACAACCAAGCTGGGCAGGATACTTGTGCCAGACGCCTCCCGTCTGACCCCCAGACCCACTCCGCACACTTCTTCACTTTGCCCTGTGCCTCGGAAGGCTGAGCTTTATGGACTACATCAGTGATAACCTTGACCCTGACTTCTGGTTGGGTTCAGCCTACGGAAGGCGCTGGCAGGAGATGGGAGGAAGTGGGGGGAGAGGCTAGTAAATCGATCCCCTGCCTCTTTCCTCTTGACCCTTCCAGTCTGGGGGAGGAGGCAAGATGCCCCCTGTTATCAGACCTGAAATACTACCCTAATGCTTCTGGGTTTCCCCAAACCCCACCCAGTCCTTCGTAAAAGTCATTTTTTTCAATACTCCCCAAGTGTACTATGTCCTGCTGGGACCATGCCTGATATAGGAGGCATGGAGGAGATCCATCGTGTAGAGGCAATGATGATAGCCTAAACCAGGGGAGAAGCAGGCACATTACCCTGTGAACGCCCAGCACTCTACAGCTAGCAAAGTCCTCTCACAGTCACGGACTTCCTCACTGTTCACAATCACCCTGTAAGCATCAGGCCAGTGCAAACTACCAACTCCATCTCATAGATGCAGCAATAGAGGCCCAAGAGTATGTGGAGATTTGACCAAGAGGCACAGCTAGTCAGTGAGAGAGCCAGGGCCTCAGCTTGATTTTTTTTTTTTTTTTTCATTTTTATCGGAGTATAGTTGATTTACAATGTTGTGTTAGTTGCAGGTGTACAGCAAAGTGCATCAGTTATACACATATCTGTATCCACTTTTTTAGATTCTTTTCCCATAGCTTGATTTTTAAATTGCTAATCCAGTCCCTTTCTACCTACGCAATTTAAAGCAGGCCTGGGATGGAGAAAGAAATTCAAGAGGCCTTACACACATGCACACACACACGCACACACACACACACCTTTCACCAAGAATTAGTGATTCATTCAACAAACATTTACTGACTGGGTTTCCAGACTTGTATTGGAAAGTGACGGATGAAAAAGATTAGATACAGGGAGAAGAAGAATGAGTCAGAGGAGAAAGGGTGGCTGTGTACAGTGAGGACAGAGAGCAGTGGCCCTGGGGTCACTGGCCTCCAGGTCAAGTCTATGAGTTGTGGCTCTGAGGTTGTCCCTTGACTGAACTCAGGGACTCTGAAGGGGGCAACTACTCCTGGTTTTAGACAAAACAGTCAAGTCAATTTCAGATGCAACTGCAAAGCTGAAATCCCTTCAACAGCTCCCGAACGTCTTAGCATGACACCCAAGACCATTCATCACCTGGTCCTTGCTTATCTCTCCAGCCTTGGCTGCTGGGGGCTCCAGACCTCCTTCTAGTCTGACATTGGGAGCCACACAGTTCCCTATAACTGTACTTCCTCTCTTACCGACAAAACTTTGCACTAGCTGTTCTCTCTGCCTGAAAGGCTTCTCCCCCTCCTCACTCCTCTTTCCTCACCTGAAAAATGCTTACTCAACCTTCATGACTCAGTCCAGGCAGTTACTGTATCCTCAGTAATAACCAGCACATACCAGGCACCAAGAAAGCTTCCAATTTTTTGGAATTAATGATTTGATTGATTAATAATAATAAAATAGCTAGCGTATTGTGAGTATATTCTGTCTCCATGGGATAATAATAGAAATATCATACAAACTGTGTGGAACTAGGAATTTGAACTTGGTTGAAAAATAAGTGGGTGGATGATTAGATGGGTGGGCAGGTGGATGGATGGCTGGCTGGATGAATTGAGGATGGTTGAGGAGGTGGATGGATGGAGAATGGCTTCGTGGACGGATAGCTGGATGAATGAAATAACTTGCATGAACTTGATCAAAAGGAATTTGGGGAACCAGTCTTCAGGCAGTGAGAAAGGACAGACGTTGAACTGGTAAGAGTGGGACTGTGGAGCTTGGTATTAAAAAAATATCCGAAATCTCGCTAGCAAATGTAAAGTGTGCTTGTGGACAAGGAACCATTAGCACAAAGGCCCCAGGAAATGCGAATCTGCTGTTCCAGGTGAATCCCTGAGGATGACGCCAGACTTGATTGTCTGTTGAATGACTGACTGACAGGACTTAACTTAATGGAAGCCCGTCAAGGTTAGGTCAAGGTATCTGACCTTGAGGCTTACGGGAGCTGAGAGACATTTCTGTGACTCCCGTGACAAGACAACAACGAAGAAAGAGATGCAGGGACTTCCCTGGTGGCGCAGTGGTTAAGAATCCGCCTGCCAATGCAGGGGACACAGGTTCGAGCCCTGGTCCGGGCAGATCCCACATGACGCAGAGCAACTAAGCCCGTGCACCACAACTACTGAGCCTGTGCTCTAGAGCCCGCAAGCCACAACTACTGAGCCCGTGTGCTGCAACTACTGAAGCCCGCATGCCTAGAGTCCATGCTCCACAACAAGAGAAGCCACTGCAATGAGAAGCCCGCGCATCACAATGAAGAGTAGACCCTGCTCACCGCAACTAGAGAAAGCCTGTGCCCAGCAACGAGACCCAACACAGCCAAAAATAAATAAATAAATAAATAAATAAATAAGAGATGCGAGTAGAGGGAGGATGCGTGAAATAAATGAATAAAAGAGATGCAAGTAGAGGGAGGATGCGTGAACTGCTGCTAAAACAAGGTGGCAATTCCTCTCCTAATATCAGGGCTTCAACATGCAATTTCTGCCCACAGATCAGGTCCGAAGCCAGCCTGCCTCTTCCTCAATCACTTGGCACATTCTCTCTACCATGGGCTTTCCCGAATCCCAGAGGCTTCTGACAGCTGTGTCCCACATTGCCCTGCCCCTTGGAAACCCGGTATTCACATTACCTCCCCTCCCCCAACCCTTTGGTCCTCTCCTCCTCCTTCCCCGTGCAGAAGGTATTCAGTGGCTTGTCACATCCGTGCCTCCAGACCTTCCAGAGAGCTGGAGAGAGCTCCCTGGAGACCAGGCCGATGTTTGGCCCAAGATTACTAGGGTGGGACTGGATTTCCTTTGGAGCCAAAGATGAAGCATCAGCAAGCATCTGCTTTCTATGATGGCCTGAGCTGAAAGGGGAATCTCTTTTTTTTTTTTTTTTTAAAGTACAAGAATTACTTTCCTTTTAAAGTTAAAGGGAGAAAGAATTCATAGCTAGCACAGGAAAACTGTGAGGCTTCCAAGGACCTTCAGCCTTGATCAGCCCTTTCACATAGTTTTAATTTTGATCTCCCCAGAAGCCTTCTAAGGAGGCTGATCTCCCCTTTGGCTGCATGATAGGTTCACCTGGAGAGTTTTAAAAATCCTGATGCCCTGGTCAAAGCCCAGAACAATTACATAAGAATCTCGGGGATGGAGTGGGTCCAGGCCCCCGCTAATTCCAATGTCAGCCCAGGGAAGGACAGGTACTCTGGGTATCAGCTCATTTTGCCAGGGCTTGGAAGCCTCCAGAGGAATGAGATAAGTTGGTCCCAGATCTCACCGCCTGTGGAGAGGCACTTCAAAACCAGGACCTCTGTTCACTCAGACCATCACTCTGTGTTCTTCCAGGAATGGCTCTTAGGGCCACGTGAGAAAAGTAGTTACTAACATACACAGTTGACCCTTGAACAACACTGGTTTGAACTGTGCAGGTCCAATTATAGGTAGATATTTTTTCAATAAATGCATACTAGAGTACTACACCATCATGGTTGGTTGAATCTGCAGATGTGGAACCACAGATCCAGAAGTCACCGTAATGACACACAATGAACCATAAAAATAATTATAATAAAAATAGGCTGTATGAAAGTCTTTACATTTTCCGGTTGTTGGCAAATCCCATTAAAGTCATAACAGCGGGGAAGATGAAAGTTTCTTCGATCAACAGAGTGACTGGTAGACTGTTTCTTTGCTTGTTTTTTAGTATTTTTATTCTACTGTGCTTTTGCCTATTTCAGCAACATTATTATATCTGATCTGTAATTGGATGTATGATTTTCTTCTTGCCAGCCCTTGCCAAAAGCCCAGTTGAGACAATTGATGCTTGAAAGGAAACAATCTAAGACAATGCAAACACTTCATTTCCTTGGAGTCTCTTCAAACTGTTCCATACATCATACAGAACAACAGAAAGCCACATAATTTATCTTTGATGCTTTAATTCATCATCTAAATGCGTTAGCACCTGTCACTTCTTGGTGCAGGAGATAGCCACACAAAGGACATTCCTATTTCTCTAGTTTTATTTAAGGGGTACTTTTCTTTCTTTCTTTCCTTTTTTTTTTTTTTAGTTGCGGCACGTGGGCTCCGGAGCACGCAGCCTCAGTAGTTGCAGCGTGCAGGCTTAGTTGCCCCGCAGCATGTGGGATCTTAGCTCCCCGAGCAGGGATCAAACCCATGCCCCTTGCATTGGAAGGTGGATTCTTAACCACGGGACGACCAGGGAAGTCCTGATTTGGGGGGTACTTTTCATTTCAATCTTCCTTAAAGTTTTTTCTCATAACTTCTCAGAGTTTACCAAGGAAGGAAAGGAAAATGACAACTGATGAGTTTGTTCACTCTTACTTATTGTCTGATATGACCTTTAATTCATCCTTTTCCATTTTCCCCTTGACTGCTAGGGAGCTCAGTTCTAAGGTGTATGTATTATTCCATTAGATATTCTTACACTATGGATCTGGACAACTTACTTCCCCATTACATTTCATGGCTCTTGATCTGTCTTCCTTGTTTTGACAGCTCTAATTCTATGCCACCTCAAATCTCTTTTGGAAAAAAATAAAATAAAGCAGAGCATAATAATTTAGTGACAGATAAAAGAGGATACCAGTACCCAGCCCTTTTCTTAAAGGTAACCACATCTGCCTCTGGATTAAATAGAGGATTCAAAATTAAACGCTAATTTTGAGCACCTGAAACTTGACAAAGGGCTGTGAAGCAGAATAATCGCTTTACTCACATTAGAGATATGATCTCCAACAAACACTCTCTCGTTCAAAACTTTACAAACCTTAGCACAGTACCTACATACAGTTGGAACATACAGTTGGAATTCCGTGGATATCTGTTGAATAAGTGAAGTCATGAACAAACAGCCTTCAAGGTCATCAAAGAAACCTCAGTTAATAGAAAATTTGAAACAATAAAAATCCTTCAAAAAGATGATGATAATGAAAATGATGATTAGTAGCTGGTGTGTACTGTAGGCTTACCAGCACCAGCCCCATTCTGTGCAAAAGAGCATATTCGTGATCCGGGAAGCCTGTATCATTATACTCACTTCACTGATTCAGAAGCTGAGGCTCAGAGCAGCTAAGCACAGTTAGGAAGTGTTGGGGTTTGGATTCTGGTCTGTCTGATGCTATAGTCCACATTCTTTATCACCATGCTGTATTTCATCAAATATTTTTGAATATTTGATACCACCTCTGTAACTTGGTCATATATTCAGGACATGAGATTATGAAATGAAACTTAAATACAACTTTTTTTTCATATTGCTGATTTTTTAGACAGTTTCTTCCATCTGGAACCGCAAAATAGGAGGAGAAAGAGTAACATAGAGCGGAGGATATATATGTATGTGATATGATCATTATATATATGAATACATGTGTTGCATAAATCATTGAAGTCTTCATTCAATCATAAATTCCTCCTCCCTTCAAATGTACCAAGTGATTTTTCACATCCATTATGTCATTGAACTCTAAAAGCCTATAAGGTCGGTTCTATCATTTCTGCCTTCCAGATGAGGAACCCAGCTTACGGGGATCAAATGACAGCGGTGGCGCCTGTATGGCCCCAAGCCAACCTGGTTCCACAGCGCAGGCGCTAATCCCTTCTCACTGCACAGCCATGACCTCCTCATGCCCTCAGCCTGGTGCCATTAGAACTAACGAGATGGAGTTAAAACCATGAGAAATAACTATGTCTCTATATCCCAAATGTACAATCATACACATATTTTGCTTAGAAGTAGAGGGTTTAGGTACACAGAGGTCAGGAATATTTCGGAACAGAGATGAACCACGCTGGCTGACATGGGCTGAGCTGAGCTTATGGAGATATGAGGAAGGAAGGGCCTGCACTGAAATAGCAACTGTGTTTGCATTCAAGCAAAAGGACTACTTTTTATTTATACAGTATTAACCTGTTAGCTAAATTTGTCAGCTAAAACTACCAAGCTGTTTCTTGCAGCTTGTACAAAGGAGCCCCCTCTCCCCTCCTTCAGATTTCTGGACTTAAGCAGTTGAGTTCGGGATCTGCTGCACACATGGACCCCCTTCCATCCTTCCCAGGCTCCTGGGTTTCTCTTCCGACACCTTAAATTCCTCATCTCCCTATCTCCTCTTAATCACCCCTCACCCCCCCCGGGCCTTTGAAAGAGTAAAAGGGAGCAGATGGGATCACAGCTTCCCTCACATTTCAGGGGGTCCAGGTGGGGAATTAGGCCATTACTCTAGATTTTCTGACAAGTTCCCCAGAGAGTCTGCCGTTCCACGCCCTTACGCTCTTCTCTCTGCCTTAAAAGCCTTTCTTCCCTCCTAAGCCTGCAATTTACTCTCTCAAAGTCAGCTCAGTCGTGAAGGATCCTGCCCTCAAACCAGAGTACATCTTCCTCTCGCCCTCAGAGGACTTACCACAGTGATTTAGTGAAATCACTGCTTCCTACCCGCTCCCCTCCCCACTAGCGGGGCTTTTTTCAGGTCAGAGATTGACATCGTATTGTTTTTGTCTCCCAGGTGCCTAGCCTGGGGCCTTGCACACAATGGGCAGAATAAACAAATGTGGTCCACACCTCAGTTCTTGCACGTGTATAACTATCTGTAGCCTCCACTTATGAGAATTCATGTTTGTAATGGGAACCTCAATTTGCAGAGGACTTCACATTACATAACCTCCCCTGATCCGGGTATCACTGTGACCATTCTCAGATGAGGAAACTGAGGCTCACAGAGCGACAATGGCCCCAGGTCACACGATGAGAAGACGTGGCACTGGGATCCTGGCCTCCGGGTCCCTCCCTGCCCACCCCACCCCACCCCTCCAGCACACAGCCGGCCCTGAAGGGACGCTCACAAGTCTGTGTTATGTACTGTTTCTTACATGTTGCCATGGACGTCACAAGTACAGTCTAGGTAACATGTACAACTCACTCTTACGAGAACAGCCTCACCCTCTATCTGCTATTTCTAACTTGCTGTCACCAATAGGCTCTGTTCCTGGACTGTGCTCATCCTTCTACACAAACCAGGACCATCTGGTCATCTGCTCTCTCCTTCCACCCAAGCACAAAGCAGGTCCCGGGGAGGGGAGAGTACAGATCTACCTGCTACAGAAGGCAGATCCCAGTACAGAAACCACCCCCCCCTGCGAACGTTTGGCCTTAAGAATCCCAGAATTCTAATCTGCCACCCAAGGGAAGCGGCTCATCCGAGGGCCCCATGCTCATCATGCTCAGGAGGCGTCCCTGGAAGTGACTTTGCAGACATTAAAATCTTAATTTAAATGCACGAGGAAGCTTGGTATTTAGAGGAGGCCTGCGGGCATTTATAAGGCAAAGTGAAGATTCCTACTATAAGGAGAATAGCGGGCCAGAGGGATTCATTTATACCTAATGGGTTTGCTTCAAGAAGGACCCGCCAGCTCCCACTTCCAAGCTCGGAGTACTTGGAATTGTAATCCTTCCCGGCTCCCCCTTGCCTGGCATCGGAGCTTCATTTCCTCTCCCTGCTTCCTTTTCCTCCTCAAACGTGTGTGCAGATCTGAGGTCCTGGCCTGTGAGCTGAGGAGGGGCCTTAGACCCTTGGCGTGGTACCACTTCAGGGAAAATAAAGACCCAGGGCTGGCAAAGCCATGTGCTGGATGATACATAGGGAAAGAAAGATGTGTCTAGATTTTTAGAATGGCTCCCTCTCTAATATCACTTTCATTTTTACGTCAGAGACAGGATTCGGTGACTCTTACTCACTGTTGCATCACTGAGGGTGGAGATGGTGTTCCCTACACTGAGTGGCCCTCCCAAATGTGTTGTCTGGGGAGGGGGGTGATGGATCTGAAACATCATTCAGATCAGCCTTTTCCTCCATCACTGATGAGGATGCCCCTACCCCCATTTCTCTCAGCAGCTGGTTCGAAATCTCCACCCCTTCCCCAAACTAACAGCTGTGCCCACCCAAGCTGGCTCCCTCGTCCTCAGCAAAGAAGACATCTGGTCCTGCATTCTCGGCGTTCCTTAGCCTCCCTCCCAGTCCTGTCTCTCTTCTTCCATCTGAGACTGCTGCCTTTATATCCTCTCCCTGCAGTGTCTATAATGGGCTCCTTTCCACCAGCTCTTCCTGTCAACATTCAACCGTGCTCACATCTCTCACAAGATTGTAAGTCCCTTCGTCCTAATTCCCCTCCAGCTATTACCTTAGCTCTCACTGCTGTTGGCTCATCTCTCCCCTCCAGTGCTGCACAGCCCACAAGCTGGCATCAGGCCCATTCTGCTCCTAAAACGGTTCTTACAAAGGTCACCATGATCTTTTTTTTTGTTGAAATAGGCATTGCTGTTTATTTTTTTTTTAATTTTTATTTATTTTTTATACAGCAGGTTCTTATTAGTTATCTATTTTATACATATTAGTGTATATATGTCAATCCCAATCTCCCAATTCATCCCACACCCCCGTTCCCCCTTGGTATCCTTACGTTTGTTCTCTACATCTGTGTCTCTATTTCTGCTTTGTAAATAAGATCGTCTATACCAATTTTTTCAGATTCCACATATATGCATTAATATACCATATTTGTTTTTCTCTTTCTGACTTACTTCACTTTGTATGACAGTCTCTATGTCCACGTACATCTCTACAAATGACCCACTTCCATTCCTTTTTATGGCTGAGTAATATTCCATTATATATATGTACTACATCTTCTTTATCCATTCCTCTGTTGATGGACGTTTAGGTTGAAGGTCACCAAGATCCTCTGTTGGCCAAACCTAGTTGTCAGTCTGAGTACCCAACCTCCTGCCCGCTCACAGCCATTGCTCCGTCCATCGTCTTCCTTAACACTTCATCCCCAAACCCCCAAATGCTCACACAGGTGCCTGGCCTCAGCAGCCGCCTGAACATGACCAGCAGATAGTCTGCCTATAGAGACACCTGCCCGTGGAAAGGCACAGTAGAATCTTGGAGGGTCCCAGATACAGTCATGTGACCTGAAAGTTTAGGAGGTTTGAGCTAATGTGTCTTGGAGAATCCACCTCCACATACCCCTAATAGAGAAAGACGTCAAGTCTGGTGTTGAGACCCCGTGAGCCTCTGCAGTTTCCAGTTCCCAAGATTCCAGAAATGACCTGGTCCCCGTTAGACTGACACAATCCTTCTTTAGATATGTTACAATTCCAGACAGTCTTGCCCTGGTCAGCTGTTTTATCTCTTTTTTTGATTTGCATACCTCTGGTCCCATTCCTACTTGGCTAGTTTATAGTTCTCCTCATTTACAAGTGCCCATGAGATTGGCATGCTATTGCTTGGGTATCACCAGCAAGGGGTCTGTGACTAGCATGAGGTCATCCACCTGGAGTTAGTGATCTTTCCACCTACTGACTCTCTGTCCCCAGATCCCTGCTCCAGTTCCCTCCTCCAGTTCTTCTCAAAGGCCTCCTGAGTTCTTTCCCATCGTGCAAGCCCCCAGCCCCAGTTCAGGCAGAAAGAATGGGTCCCCCTCTGGGTTCCCTCCCATGACTATAAACTTTATCACACTCGAGTATTGATTACTCTTGACATTCTATTAGGGTCATCCGGGACTTATTGTTGCATTTATTTTCATTTTAAAACAGAGTGTTAAAAAGCAATCTATAACTGCCTGATACCTACACAAACATCCAGCACCATTATGTCAATAACCTGGTAAATGTTTCACTCACTGGTTTCCAGCTGCCATGGGGAGAGATCTTACCATTTGCCAGATGCTCAGATGTTGCCTGGATAACAGATCTATGAGGCGCATTTGGTGGGGCCGGCGGGGAGGAGAAGGGGTGCAGTAAATAAACAATTTTAGGGCTGCTGAATGTTTCATATTGATTTTTTAGAAAATAAAAAAAGAAAAGCATGGTGTACTGGAAAAAGGAGGGACTAAACTTGGATTCATCTTGGACAAATTGGACTCTAGTCCTGACAGTACCACTTAACTGGTGCTGTGTATTCTCTGGGATTCAGTTTCCCCATCTATACAATGGGCACAAATAACAGCAAGCCTGCCTCACTGGGGATTGTTGGGATAATAGATGTGAAAGGTCCCTATGAGCTATAAACTAGGACTACGAATCAAGCATCTTTGCCTTGACCCAACTGGGTCACTTCAGACACAAGATGCCTGCATCACTTCACAGGATTCCTTGGGAGATAGTGATCTAGGAAATGGCAAATAACTTCCAAAAGGCAAGAATCTGGGGCAAGTTTTGGGGCACTCAACAGCAGTAACCCTTTATACAGAAGCAAATTGAGAACACTTATCCCTACCTCCCCTCCCATGGTAATATCCACCACAGACAAGCAAGAAAGAATTTCAGCATCTACTTATGAAACACCCACCATCCACGCCCACCTTCGTCCTCCTGGTGTGGCATGCGCTCCGGGATGACTTTGGGCTGTGGTCCCTTCAGCTCCCCGTCCTCTCTCTTCATCTGTCAACTGGATCTACTGAGAGAGCCCTTGCCACATGGTTACTGTGAGAGCATTAAGTGAGCTCATATATTTGAAAAAACGTTGGTAAACATTTAACTATCTACGGAGCCCATATGCATGTTAACGATCAGCATTATTTACAGTAAGTGTGTGAGATGAATATGAAGGAAACCCCGCTAGGCAGAAGCAGAAGTTCTTTTTCAAAGAACCTGATTTGGAGAAGTCTCCCTATAATGGATGGAGCTGCAGGGAAGGGGTCCGGATCAGGGTCTAGAGCACAGTAGCTTTGAGATTTTAGGCTTGAATCCTGCCTGCGTCACTAGCGGTAACAATTTGCATAATCTTAGGCAATTTATTTAATCTTTCTGAGCCTCCGGTTTTTCCTCTGTAAACTGAGAATAATAATAGCACTTACCTCACAGGATTGTCATGATGATTATTCGAGATAATGCGCTTAAAACAATTCACACAATGCCTGGCTCCCTGCAATAGCTAACAATGTCAGTTTCAGTAGGTAGGTGGGTTGGAGAAAGGAAGACAGAAGTATTAACTGGTAAATTATTTATATTTTGCTTCGTACAGTGGGTCACTCTCACCTAATGAAATATATAAATAGTATACATATTGTCAAGAACTGGACCATCACATGGAAGATGAGAATTGTCTTGCTAGGTACGGTGGAGAAATGTGGAGTGATTGTTTTTCCTTTCTTCAGTTCTCGTCATAATGTTGTTTGCACAAAGAATACAGTTTTGTCATATATATTAATATAAATGTGTATACATATTGAGTGGGCCAAAAAGTTCGTTCGGCTTTACCCGTAACATCTTACGAAAAACCTGAACGAACTTTTTGGCCCACCCAATATATACACACATATATATTTATATAAAAACCTTACCCTTGTGGTTTTTGTGGCACAAAATGTTGTGGCAGTTGGCTCTGAGGATGCCTTCAAGATTATAAGTCTTAGGCAGGTGGAAACAGAAGTCTGCAGTTTGCAGGGAGAAAGGTCAGAAAGTGTTAAAGTATTAGATTCCCACTGCATTTGGGAAAAAAATCCACGCTCCTTCCTAGGGGCCCAAGAGCACCTTCTTGAACAGAGAAGGTACTCAAGGTAGGACTGGGCTCTCACCTTACTCTCCCGTGTGCACCTCCGCCAGCATCACCACGAGCTAGTCAGCAGCTGACTCTCACTCCCCCAGGCTCCTTTCACCTGGGTCAGCTCCTTGCCTATTTGCAATTCAGGTCTCTGATCAATGTTATCTCCTTCCAGAGCCCAGCCCTGATCATTCTATCTCATTACCCTTTTTCTTTTCTTTTCTTCATAACACTTATATACGCTATCTAAAATTATCTCATTTGTTTACATGTTTATTATGTGCCTTTCTTTCTCTAGAATATAAACACCATCAGATCAAGGACCTTATCTGTCTCACTTGGCCACTGTATCTCCAGCAATGGAACACTGGCAATGCACTCAATCAGTATTTAAGAACAAAGGAACAAATGAACACGTGTCAATTGCTAATGATGAAGGGATGAGTAAGGGACAGATAAGCAATGCCCCATCTCCCAGCTGACTGACTTGTGCATGCACACATACCTGGGCAGAATTTCAGGCATTTTAGCCAACAAGCAGATGGCAGGCAAGACCAAGGTGTAGGTAGCGATTGGCACAAGAGGCTCCAGCCACAGCAGAAACCTGTAAGTTTCAGCAACATCAGCCTTGTGTAACTTTAGGCAGAACTGCTGGTCAGACATAGCCACTTAGATCTGATGTCTGGGCTTTAGTGCAGCCGTGGATACGAGGCCAAAAGTCCATGTCCTTCCCTGAATTTAAAAAAAAAAAAGACAAAATCTGGCTCAAGAGAAACCAATTCTTGGGAAATAGCACGAGCTCACTTTGATTCAACCCACATTTACTGGGCCAAGTCCTGTAGCAGGACGAACAAGATTCAGTGTATCTCGTAGGGTAGACAGGACTACAATGGGAATAACTAACAAAGCAGAGCAAGAAAAGAGTACTAAAATAGCACTAGCTGGGCTTCCCTGGTGGCGCAGTGGTTGGGAGTCCGCCTGCCGATGCAGAGGACGGGGGTTCGTGCCCCGGTCCGGGAGGATCCCACATGCCGCGGAGCGGCTGCGCCCGTGAGCCATGGCCGCTGAGCCTGCGCGTCCGGAGCCTGTGCTCCGCAACGGAGAGGCCACAACTGTGAGAGGCCCGCGTACCGCAAAAATCAATAAATAAATAAAATAAAATAGCACTAACTCCTCCAGGAGCACGGAGGAGGGATTCAGAAGCTCCATCTAAAGCTAAGTCCAGGCTTTCCATTCCTGTAGAGGTGAAAGTGCTACCTGTAGGGAAATTCACAACAGCCCTTGAGAACTTCCCCAGTCTTCCCTGCTATCACTGCAAAGATGGCCCCGCAATGTCTGACATCCTTTTCTAGCTCTGCAAACAGTGGCAGGCCTGGGGGGCAGATTGACAAACTGCTTCCTGCTATTTGCAGAAAGCAGGACAAGATCTTAAACCACTCAGTTCCTCAGAAAGAACGGCCAGTTCTTTTGACCACAGCTTGGGCGGTTCTAGGGGCTGCTGCTTACACTTGGCAGGTGAAGGCGGGGCTCTGAGCTCCAGAAGAAAATATCCTGGTGTCTCCTTTAGCAATAGGTCTGCTCCTGAAAATGATGTACCTAAGAGCCTTTGTGAATCTTTTGAATCAGTAAAAAAAAAAAGAAAAAAGAAATGTCCCTTCCAGTCCATCGTGTTAGAAGTGCCACTGTTTACACACCTGGGTGCAGTGGTTTGTGGAAATAGCCAGAGCTTTGGGGTCCACACATCTGGCTTCAGTCCTATTTCACCCATCACCTTCCTTAAGCAACTCCCCATCCCCTCTCTGTGCCTCAGTTTCCTCATCTGTAATCGGAGGGACGATGAGAGTAATGATTTTCAAACTGCAAGTTTTAATCCAATGATATGTAATGAAATCAACATTTTTTTTTTTTTTTTTTTTTTTGCGGTACGCGGGCCTCTCACTGTTGTGGCCTCTCCCGTTGCGGAGCGCAGGCTCCGGACGCGCAGGCCCAGCGGCCATGGCTCACGGGCCCAGCCGCTCCGCGGCATGTGGGATCCTCCTGGACCAGGGCACGAACCCGTGTCCCCTGCATCGGCAGGCGGACTCTCAACCACTGCACCACCAGGGAAGCCCTCAACATTTTTTTTAAAGGGAAATAGAAGAGTTTAGAATATAAAATATCTGGGTACATTGCAGTTAATAGGTAAGTATTGTCTTGTGAAACTTTTATTTCATCTATCGACATGCTTGTGCTGAGATCAAAACAAAATTTATTTCTCACTGTGGATTACTGTGTTTTAAAAAAGTTCAAAACATACTATGTTGAGTTTTCAAGGCCAGTAGCAGACAGACCCACTAACAGGTCCATTCTACTCCTGGCCTAATTGCCAATTTCCCCTTGTTTGCCTGCAGGCTGAGTCCAGCTCCAAGTGAACCGTGATTTGGCTCATGAATATATAGACCTAATCCCCTAAGTGAAAGAGGGTGTGCCCAGAAGGTCTGTACCAGGAGCCCTCCTCCCCAAACGACAGAACTTTCCTTACTTCTCATGGTGCACGTTAGCTGGGCTTGTTTTTTGAACTTTATATAAATGGAATCACAGTATGAACCCTAACTGTGGACACGATGACCTAGAAAGGAGATGCTCAACGCTGCATTTATTGTCCAGCATGACATCAGCCAGAAAGCATTGCGAAAATAATATTATGATTATTGAGTGAAGGCCTGTTCACTCTGGCCTTTAGAGCCAGACTCTGCCAGACACTGTGCTTAGAGACTTAAAAACATTCAAGTTCATGCTCACAAGGTCTATGGGTTTGGAGGTGTAGGTTATGACCCGCATTTTTTAGAAAAGGAAACTGAGGCAAAGGGAAGCTGCGATGGGGCATCCGCAAGGGCACGGAATCTGCAAATGGCCATGGCAAGGTTGGAACCTTTATCTGTCCGCCTACAGAGTCCTTTCCATTACACACTTTTTCCACAGGGCTGAGATGCTTCTCAACAAAGTAGCTTGGAAACTGTGCAGAACCAGTCCATTGTACAAGGAACCGAGTCCTCCCCTGCCTGGCTCTCACCCACACTTGGTGGAATCGACTTCGTTTACATTTCTAAGGAAGCAATCAAACTACCCTTCACGAAGCCAGGGAGTTCCAGAAGGCCTGAATTAGCCGGAGGTTTAATTTGGGGACATTCTTACTACACAAAATTTCTTCCAGAACATTTGGTCCTTTGGGACTTCCTCAAATTGCCAACGATTAGACAGAAAATTCCATCTCCCTTTCCCTGGTTGCTTCACAGTATCCGACATTTCCCCTACCTTACCTACGAGTAGATTTCCTACTTTGGCAACTCCTTACTATCCGGAGAAATGTGGATGTTTTTGTTTTGGGGTTTCCTTTTTTTAACAAACACAACTACATTTCACTACTTCCTTGGTGAAGCCACATCTAACCAATGAGATTGGTTAGCAATTGTTCAGTATACCCAAGAATAGAGGATAAAGGGATCCATGTATCAATTTTCTTCATATTAGAGATTTTAAGATTTTTTTTTTTTTTATGTTAGCCGTCCTGATTACAACATACCTATTACTCCAGAGTTCCAAGGAAATTAGTCAGGCCTTAAATTAAACTTTAACCTTGTTTCAAATTAAAAATACAATTTGCCACATTAGTTTCATATGTTTCTATTTCCTGGCCTCAAAAACACTAAGAGCTCCTTGACTACAGTAGTTGAAATCCTACTTAGCACTCAATAACCAACATACCTTCCCCCACCCCCAGGCAAGGCTACAAGAATGGTCCCTTTGCTCCCATAATGCTTCATAAAATAGAAGTTTGTGCCTCCAACCCTTCCCACCACCGCCCCCAAACCCTGAACTCTCCCCAGGGCAATAACCACATTGTATTTATATTTGTCCTCATATTTACCCCCAGCTCAGGCAGGATCAGGTTCCCAGCATACAGTAAGCCTTCACTGTACGTCATTGCATTGAGTCAATTTCTAAGTAAACTTTTTATTGAAGTATAATGTGCATATGAAAAGGCGCACGATCATATAAGCCTTTGAATGTTCCCAAAGTGAAAGAATATATATTCAGCCCCCCCGCCCCCCGGAAGGCTGGCACCATGACCTTTCCTCCCCCAAAGACAAGACTTCCCGACTTCCAACACCATACATTAACTTTGCTTGTTTTCTTGCATGTTGTATAAATGGAATCACTATGTGACCTCTCTGGGTTTGGGCTTATTGTATTAAACATCATGCTTGTGAGATTTAACCATGTCGTTTTGTAGAGCGCTGGTTAATCTATTCTCATTTGCTGCACAGCATTCCACTGTGGTTGTGCAGTTATTTATTTATCCATTCTACCGCTGATGGACACTTTGTTTCTAATTTGGAGCTCTTAGGAATAGAGCTGCTAGGAACATTCCTGGATATTTTTCTGTTAAGTATTTACCTAGGAGTCCTATTGTTCAGCTTTGGCGGATGCTGCCAAACAGTTTTTAAGGTGATTGTGGAAACTGACAAGCTGCCTCTAAAATGTATATGGAAACACAAAAGGCTGAAAAATACCCAAGACGATCTCAGACAAGACTGGAGGTCTTACACCACTACATATTATAAAACGACACGAATTAAAACGGGTAGTTTGGACACAAATAGGCCAATAGCTTGGAAGAGAGAATTCAGAAACAGATTCACAAATACATGTTACTTGATTTATGATAGAGGTAACATGGCCATGCAGAGGGGAAAGAACCATGTTTTCAATAAATGGTGCCAGATCAATTGGATAAACACATGAAAAAGAATGTTGAACCACACATTAAAATCAGTTCCAGATGGATTATAGATCTAGATGTTAAAACGAAAACAATAAGTTTAAAATATATATATATATAAAATTCACTAGAATATGAATATGACTTGAAGTAGGCAAAAATTTCCTATAAATAAGACATAAAAAGCGCTAATCATAAAGGAAAATTTTGATAAATTGGACTACTTTAAAAATAAGAATGGTTCCTCAAAAGAGACCATTAGGGATTGAAAACACAGCACTGATTGAGAAAGATATTTGCAAAAATATACCCAGCAAAGGACTTGTAAACAATGTATACAGAACTCCTACATGTCAATGACAGAAAGAGAACCAATAGAAAAATGTGCAGACGGAGGAGGAAAAGGAGAAACTTTTTTTTTTTTGGGTTGGGGTATGCGGGCCTCTCACTGTTGTGGCCTCTCCCGTTGCGGAGCACAGGCTCCGGACGCGCAGGCTCAGCGGCCATGGCTCACGGGCCCAGCCGCTCCGCGACATGTGGCATCTTCCCGGACTGGGGCACGAACCCATGTCCCCTGCATCGGCAGGCGGACTCTCAACCACTGTGCCACCAGGGAAGCCTGAAAAGGAGAAACTTGAATGGGCACTTTACACACACATACACACACACACACACACACACACACAATGGCCAAATGGCCAATAAACATATGAAAAGGTGCAGAAGGGAAATGCAAATTAAAACTACCAAGAGACACCTCTGGACTCTTGAGAAAAGGGCTAAAATGGAAAGTCAGGTGATAGCCAGTGTTGGCAAGAATATGGAGTAACCAAGCTCTCCTACACTGCTGGGGCTAGGTAGTAAATACTGGTCCGTCCACTGAATTTTTACCAGGGTCTGCACCAACTTTTCCCTCCTCCCTGGTCCCAGAAGAGCAGACTGGAGTGGGCCGGTGTGGCTGGAAAGCATGTACCAACCTCTATTTATTCCTTTTCTTCATTCTGTCCATTCACCCAGGTATCACACACTCCCTAAGCTGTATTTTCCGCTTGGCCCTTTGCTAGAACCTGTGCGCACCGTTAGGAATAAGATTCATTTCTGGGTCTTCCGTGGTGGCGCGGTGGTTAAGAATCTGCCTGCCAATGCAGGGGACACGGGTTCGAGCCCTGGTCCTGGAAGATCCCACATGCAACGGAGCAACTAAGCCCGTGTGCCACAACTACTGAGCCTGTGCTCTAGAGCCTGCGAGCCACAACTACTGAGCCCGCATGCTGCAACTACTGAAACCTGCACGCCTAGAGCCCATGCTCTGCAAAAAGAGAAGCCACCGCAGTGAGAAGCCTGCGCACTGCAACGAAGAGTAGCCCCCGCTCGCCACAATTTGAGAAAGCCCGCGCACGCTAACGAAGACCCAACGCAGCCATAAATAAATAAATAAATAAATAAATAATAAATAAATAAAATTTAATTAAAAAAAAAAAAAGATTCATTTCTGACCAGGCTGGCCTCCCTCACGAGCTCCTGGAGAAACAAACAGGCCCATACTTCAAACAACATGTAATTCTTATCTCATCCAAAGACCCAAAGCTTTCTGATGCCTCTTAAATATGTCCCCAGAATGAATTCCTAGAAGTCAAGGTTATGCTCATTTTTATTTCCGTACAGGTTCAAGCTGCAAAAGCATCCTCCTGAAAGTTTGGGTCAACTTTCACTCCCACAAGAGGTGGACACATGTCCCATTTATCAACACAATCGGTGAAAAATAGTATCTTGTTTCATTTAGCTCTTTGATCACTAATAAAGCTGAACTTTTAAAATCTGTTTATTGGTCATTTTTATTTCTTCTTTTCTAATTAGCAGTTCACATATTTTGTCCATGCTGTCATTAAATTTTTCATATAATTCTGAAAGAAGGCTCTATGGGGCTTCCCTGGTGGCGCAGTGGTTGAGAGTCCGCCTGCCGATGCAGGGGACACAGGTTCGTGCCCCGGTCCGGGAAGATCCCACATGCCGCGAAGCGGCTGGGCACGTGAGCCATGGCCGCTGAGCCTGTGCGTCCGGAGCCTGTGCTCTGCAACGGGAGAGGCCACAGCAGTGAGAGGCCCGCGTACTGCAAAAAAAAAAAGAAGGCTCTATGTAGCGGGGATACTAACTTTTCAGTGTTACATACACTGCAGATATATTCCCCAATATTTCGTGTTTCCCCTTTAATTTTATTTATAGGTATTTTTTCCTACACAAATGAATATGAAATGTTTATATAGCAAAAAATCTGTCCATCTGTTATAACTTCTGTATTTTTGCAAAGTACTTAGGAAAGCTCTTTCTATTTCAAAATTATAGAAATGGTTATACATTTTTCTAATATGGTTACATTTGTTACCTTTAAATACTTAAATCACTTGGAGCTTATTTTGCAGAAGTTAGGGCTCCAGTCCTGTGTGGTGTGTGGTGTGTGTGTGTGTGTGTGTGTGTGTGTGTGTGTAAATCTTTTTTCATGAATGGCAGCCAGTAGTTCCAGCACCACTTATTGAAGAATGTATACTTTCGCTACTCATTCGTCTGTTTTCGGATGATATAGTTGAATAGTGAGATTCACTATCAGAAGGATCTCCTTGGCTGTCCAGGTGGCAGGTTGACCCCGAGCAGCCAGAATGGAGGTGTGGACCAGTAGGAGGCTCAACTGCGGCAACAGTGTAGGAGAACAGCTGAGCACCGGAATTACAACAGGCACAGGGGGAGGTGAGGAGCGGGGATTGACTGCCCTTGTCCCCTCCCTCTGGTCCCCTGTAATCACCTCATCTAGCTGCCTTTCCCCACCTGTAAGCTTTGTCAACTGTCAGGCGAGGGAATAATTAATCCCAGTAGCTAATCTTGGAGAATCTGGAATTAGGTTCCTGCATTTAAATCCTGACTTCAAAACTTACACCAGGGCTTCCCTGGTGGCGCAGTGGTTGAGAGTCCGCCTGCCGATGCAGGGGACACGGGTTCGTGCCCTGGTCCGGGAAGATCCCACATGCCGCGGAGCGGCTGGGCCCGTGAGTCATGGCCGCTGAGCCTGTGCGTCCGGAGCCTGTGCTCCGCAACGGGAGAGGCCACAACAGTGAGCTGCCCGTGTACCGCAAAAAAAAAAAAAACTTACACCAGCCTTGTGATCTCAAGCAAGTGTCTTGATATTTCTGGTCCTCAGTCTTCCCACCTGTGAAGTGGGGATCATAGTAACACCTATTGCAGAGCACATCAAGGAGATTTTAAGGAACTAAGTCATATGCAGCTCTTAGCCTGGTGGCTGGCACAGACTGAACTCACGTAGTCAACGTCGTTATCACCTGGTTTTCAAGGGGAAGTTGTGACCATCAGTTTCCTCAGTGGAACAAAACTTCAGTCCTCCCTTTGCATGGGTCTGAGCCTGAGCAGAGCAGTTAGGGGAATAGGTGGAACTGGCAAGGTGATGGGAAGGTTTCCAGGTCAAATGGTTGAAGGCACTTGTCTAGAAAATATTTTCTTTAGGGAGCCTCTATACTTTAAGGTATACTTATGCAATAAAACCCACGAACAAAGGGCTACCATTAGTAAAATACATTAGCACATTAATTAATGGTGACATGTATCCCCCACTCCCACCCCACTTTTAAAAATTAATTAATTTATTTATTTATTTTATTATTATTATTTTTTTTTTGCGGTACGCGGGCCTCTCACTGCTGTGGCCTCTCCCGCTGCTGAGCACAGGCTCCGGACGCGCAGGCTCAGCGGCCATGGCTCACGGGCCCAGCCGCTCCGCGGAATGTGGGATCCTCCCGGACCGGGGCACGAACCCGTGCCCCCCGCATCGGCAGGCGGACCCCCAACCACTGCGCCACCAGGGAAGCCCCATTTATTTAATTTTTGATCGCATTGGGTCTTCGCTGCTGCACGCGGCCTTTCTCTAGTTGCAGCGAGCGGGGGCTACTCTTTGTTGCGGGGCGCAGGCTTCTTTCTCATCGTGGTGGCTTCTCTTGTTGCAGAGCACAGGCTCTAGGCACGCGGGCTTCAGTAGTTGTGGCTCGCGGGCTCTTGAGCGCAGGCTCAGTAGCGGTGGCGCACGGGCTTAGTTGCTCCGCGGCATGTGGGGATCTTCCCAAACCAGGGCTCGAACCCGTGTCCCCTGCATTGGCAGGCGGATTCTTAACCACTGCACCACCAGGGAAGCCCTCCCACCCCCACTTTTAAACACAACTTTTATTGTTTATTTGTTTAGGTAAAGCTTTGGTCAGAAGTGGAGTCAAAAGTGTTTGTCTTTCCTTCTCATATTTTTCAGAGAATGAGATAACAGCTGTAGTTGATTGACTCCATCATAGGCAGACCTTTAAAAATTATTTCATATAATGCTCTGTAATGTATCTGACGTTGTTATTATCATCCCCAAGGTCCAGACAAGGAAAGGGAGTTTCCCGGAAGTGAGGAGGTAACTTGCATGCAGCCGCCATTACTAAGGACCAAGATTCAACCCAGGTCTCCACTAACTCCAGCACCCAAGCTCTAAACCCAACGATGAACACATAGATGTTGAGCTGGAATTTTGGAGGCTGGGAAGTCCAGCTTGGCAGATGGGAGAAATTACTTTCTGAAGGATTTAGTGCCTTCTATTTATTTATAAAATGGTCATGCCTGGAAGGACTTCGGAAGGCATCTATCCAGAGTCTTCATTGTGCAGATGGAGAACCTGGAGTCCAGAACAAGATGTGTCCAAGCCGACTACACATGGAGTTCTCTGCCGAACCCTGGGTCTCCTCACCCTGTGCAGTACTTGTAATCTCCACGTGGCCTCAAGATCGAAGGGGAAACATGCTTGGTGCTGCACAGCCTGCACACCATCCTGGCCCAGAGAAGCTTGCAAATCAGCAAGAGAGAGGATTCATGCCCACAAATAAACACCATGAGTAAGAGGGTGAAAAGCACTTTGGGGTCTTTGGAGCACTTCATCCCTCTGACCAGAATCAGGGAAGACTTCTTGGAGGAGGTTGTGGGAGAGCTGGGTCTGCAGTAGAAATGACAGTAAGGACATTGCAAATGGAGAAGGGACTACTAATAATGTAAGCTAACATTTATTGAGCCACAGCATACAGATTCCATGCTAAACACTTTACACTTATTAACTCCTTTAAATCCCATAACGACACTATAAGGTGGGTACAGTAATTATCCCTATTTTAGAGAAGAGGAAATTAAGACACATAAAGGATGAATGACTTGCCCATAGACATATGGCTGGGAACTGACAGGTTCCAGAATGAGAATACCAGCTGGAGTGACTCCTCATTTCTTTTTCTTTCTTTCTTTCTTTCTTTCTTTCTTTTTATTTATTTATTTATTTATTTATTTATTTATTTATTTATTTATTTATTTATTTATTTATTGGCTGCATTGGGTCTTAGTGGCAGCACGTGAGATCTTTCGTTGCGGCATGCGGGCTCTTTGTTGGGGTGCACAGCCTTCTCTCTAGTTGCGGCGCGGGGGCTCCAGAGCATGCAGGCTCATTAGTTGCAGCATGTAGGCTCTCTAGTTGTGGCGCACGGGCTCAGTAGTTGCGGCGCACAGGCTTAGTTGTCCCGCGGCATGTGGGATCTTAGTTCCCCGACCAGGGATCGAAACGGAGTCCCCTGCATTGCAAGACAGATTCTTAACCACTGGACCACCAGGGAAGCCCCACCTCTCATTTCTTGATGCCTGAGGGGAGGACCCAGGGGTGAGCATTGGGAAGAGGACACAGGATGAGGGAGTAGGAGATAGATTATTTTTCTAGGACAAGTCAACTTCCAATTGACCCTCAGCTTTTCCATGCCATCTGTGGCCTCCTGAGATAGGCAAGGAGTACTCAGTTAATGAAGGTCAGCAGCCAGACCCACTGGCCTCTCTGGACCTTCCAGAAGCTACCAGGACTGAGCTAAGGGACTCTGGTTGAAGGGCCACAGAGGCTGTCTGGCTCACTCTGGGGCCACAATGTCCAAGACCCCATCCTGACTGATCTTACACCAGCCCCAGGGGTTTCCCAAATGCTAACCATAGCTATGGCTCAGCCCACCTGGAGACAGTGGGGTTTGGAGGCAAGAGCACAGTACACAGCAGCAGTCCAAGTCCAGAGGTAAGAGCTGTGTGACCTTGGGCCAGCTCTGACCCTGGCTGGACTTCAGGGGGCACCTGGGGGGGGGATGGATCAGCCTGACCTCACAGGCTTGTTAGGAGGAATCTGTGAAACCAGACGGATGAGGGCCCGCACAATGCCTGGCGCCCATAGGTGCTCAATAAATGCTAACTTCTTGCCCTGGACCTTGAGGCTCCTCATCTCCTTGGAGCAGGCTAAAAGTTGGATAGACTCACCCCATTACTCAGTTCCTTGTCATCCCTTAAAACAGATCCACAGGCCCTTTGAGTGTTGACATTGTGACTGCTAATCACTGCTAGAATAGGAGACAACAGACACAGACATGGGAGGTGACAAAGGTCTCAGAAACTATATACATTTCACTCATCAGCATCCCCCTGCTCTGAAGAGACAGCAGCCTTCCTTGGACAGCACCCTCTTCTTCAAGGGGGGAGATTTCTTCAACTCTCCACCACCCCAGACCTTCTCAAGGTGCTGTTTGAGCTTCGTTCATCCATTAACTGCTCATGGACACCTATCCAATATTCTGGACATAACTCAAAGGCAAATGGGAAAGCAACCCAAGTGTCCATTGATAGACGATGGCTAAACAAAATATGCTGTATACATACAATGGAATATTATTCAGCCTTAAAAAAGAATGAAATTCGGACACATGCTATCATACAGATGAACCTTTATGAAGACAGTAGGCTCTGTGAAATAATCCTGACACAAGAGGACAGATATTGTACGGTTCCACTTATGTGGGGTACCTAGAGTAGTCAGATTCATAGATACGGAAAGTAGGAGTTACCAGGGGCTGAGAAGAGGGGAGAATGGGGGGGTTAGTGTTTCATGGGTATAGAGTTTCAGTCTGAGAAGGCAATAAGGATCTGAAGATGGAGGGTGGTGACGGTTGCACAACAATGTGGATGCACTTAATGCTCCTGAACCGCACACTTAAAAATGGTGAAAATGGTTTCACATCAATAAACAGACATCTACAGCATCCTTTAAAAAGTGGTTAAAATGGAAGTTTTATGTTATATATACTTTATTACAATTTAAAAAAATATATAAATGGATTAAAAAACTGTGGTACATCCAGACAATGGACTATTATTCAGTGCTAAAAAGAAATAAACTATCAAGCCATGAAAAGGCATGGAGAAAGCTTAAATGCATATTACTATGTGAAAGAAGCCAATCTGAAAGCCTACCTACTGTATAGTACAGCCCAACTACAGGTAGAAGACATTCTGGAAAAGGCAAAACTGTGGAGATACAGGAAAAGAATCAGTAGTTGCCAGGGCTTGGGGGAGGGGAGAGGGATGAATAGGTGGTGTGCAGAGGACTTGTAGGGCAGTGAAAATACTCTGTATGATACCATAATGATGGATACGTGTCATTCTACATTTATTCAAACTCACAGAATGTACAACTCCAAGAGGGAACCCTAATGTAGACTGTGGACTTTGGGTGATAATGACGTGTCAAAGTAGTTTCATCGATCGTAACAGATGTACCACTCTGATGGGGATTTTGATAATGGGGGAGGCTGTGTGTACCGGGGGCTCATGGGAAATCTCTGTACCTTCCCCTCAATTTTACTGTGAACTAAAACTAGTCTAAAAAATGTCTTCACAAAGAAAGGGGGCAGGGTGCAAATGGAGTCTCCTGTCCCCAGAGATCTCTTTGTCTGGTTGAGGACACAGAGAGACAAGCCAGCAGTTACAAAGCCACGTGTTAAGAGATCTCGACAATGTAGGTAGCCTCAGGCGTCTCAGACTGGCCCTTCTCCAGCCCAGAGGGTAGAAGATTCTCTAGAGGCAGTGAGTCCCTTCCTTGTGGGGAGGCCTGCAGCCTGGGTGTGGCCGTCTCAGTGGGTCCCCTGACCCTCACTGGAGAAGTCCCTTCAAGTACAGCTTGCAGGCCACTAGGCCCAACCGCTCCTGCCCTCACAAAGCACATCAGCTTCAGCTGCTCTATTCAAATTCATTCTGGTAAGTGAGCTCGGCCTTCATAGAAATGAATGTTGTGGACACAGCACTCTCCGAATGACCTGCCCGCTGCTCCTGAATCTCTAACCCAGCCCGGCTCCCTGTTACTCGGCTCTCCTCTTTCTACCCCACCTGCCCCATCTTCTTCCTAGAGCTCTTACAGCCACCTTGACTTCTGTTACCCACTTCCAGGGCCCTAGGCTGCGTGGGTGTCAGAGGGTAGCTATCCTCTCACGCAGGCCAGTCCTAGGACTGGAGTTAGAGGTGACAGTGAGATGCCCTAAAGCATTAGATCAAAGATAAGCAATGCTGAAAAGAGCCGGGATGGCCCTTCCCGAGCAAAGCTACATTTGATTTAGGATAAAGGCATCTAAAGAAGGAATGTGCCCTTCAGAAGCGGCAGGAAGGGAAGGCATGTCAGCCTGAAGGTACAAGAAAAGCAAAGTCATTCATTCATTCATTCATTTACTCAACAAATAGTTTCTAAGCCCTTATCATGTGCCAGGCACTGTTCTAGGCATGAGGATGCAGATGAAAGGAAACACACAGGAGTCCTGTTCTTGTGTAGCTGACATTCTAGGGAGACAATAAAAAAAGATAACTGAGACAAAGAAAAGATACGTCAGAGGGTGCCAAGAAAGAGCTTGGCAAGGGGAATGGAGATTTCCAGGTGCGGAAGGGGAAGACTGCAATATTTTAAAGGCCAGTTATGCTGATAAGTTGGTACTTGAGCAGACTTGAAATTAGAGAGTCTGCTATTTGGGTGTCTGGAAGAGCATTCTAGAGAGAGGACATTGCAGGTGCCAAAACCTGAGATGGGAGGATGCCAGGAGTGCTGGAGGAGCTGCAAGGAGGCCAGTGCTGGAAGGGGGTTTGCAAGTGAGGAGCCGCAGACAAGGTCAGGAAGGAAACGGGGAGCTGGACTATCTCAGGCCTGGTAGAACACGGTAAAGACTTGGTGAGACACAGAGGTAGATCCCAGCGCTGTTCAGTGGGAGGGAGGCTCCCCAGTGCACTCTGAGCCTTGTCCTCCCAGTGGCAGGAGGGATGCACTGGGCTGTCAGGGGCCGATACCTTTAAAGAGTAAAGGCCCATAACCGACCTCCTGCTTAGATTCCTGGCCACCTGGTCATACCCTGGTCTCCCACAGACAGACAGGTCTTCTAGAGGGAGAGAATGCTGGCAACCAGGGTGTTGTCCTCACGGTGACACTTCTACTTTTCATTGTAAGTCGATATATAATATGGTTTGCTACAGTGTGTTATGGTATAATGTAAACCAATATAATACATATCCCCATCTCAGAGCTTGTATAACGTGACTCTAGCTCCCAGAGTTGAAGCAGCCCTGCAGGGGGTTGGGGAAGGTGGACTAATCCAGTCTCTAAACCTGCCAGACTCCTGGACTAGGCCCCAAGGCCACAGTGTCCTCTCCACGGCTGTGCCGTTTTGTGAGGCTGCGTGACGGCCAGTCAGCTGTCTTTCTCTTGGTACTATTCTGATCTCACCACTCAACTTGTGATCCAAACCGCTGAGCCTCACCCAGCCTCAGTTTATTCAACTGTAGAATGGGCATGATACTTCCAATCTCCAAGGTTGGCTGTAGGAACCAAATGAGATAAAACATCCGACAGCCAGCAAGGCTCCTGGCTTCCCATCTCGCCCTTCCTTCCCTGACCCAGACTCTCACCCCTCTTTTGCTGGGCCACTCCCAGCAGCACCTCCCCGGCCTCCCAGCTTTCATCCTCATGCCCGTCAGCACACTGTAGACAGAGATGATGCCCCAAACTCCTTTAGCTGCATCTGGGAGCCCTCACTCTCTACCCCTGACCTATAAAGACACTATTCATCCTTTACCCAATGGGATGTGCATCTTTGCCTTTGTACATCTCCCTCTGGTTAGAACACCCTTCCTCTTCTCTGCCTGATGAGCTACCAGGCATCCTTCAAGCTCTAGCTGCAATGCCACCTCTCCTTGAAAGCCTCCCCAGCTCTTTCTGCCTGGTCAGTTCTCTCTCCTGTCTGCCCACAGCACCCTATGCTTTCCTCTATCATAGCACTTACTGCTACACTGGCTTTAACTACCTGGGTTTTAATTTTTTATCCTGATTAAAGCACAAGCTCCTTGAAAAAAAAAAAAAAGCACAAGCTCCTTGAGGACAAAGAGAGATCATCTTCTCTTATGCCATATTTCACCAAATTTTGTCTGCCAACAAATTTTTAGATTCACCACTATTTTATGTACCATTTAGAAACAAAAAGGCGCTGCCAATTACATCTTGACACATTGCCTTATTACTTGGAATTTCTATTTTATGCTTAGTGAAAGAATTCTTCGGAACTCAGAAAGAGTTTCGATATCATTTATTACTCCTGTGCATATTACATGTATTTGTCTATGAAATCAATTGGTTAAGGCATTAACGCTTCCGTGGTGACTAGTACCTGTCCAACAGCAATTGGAAGAGACATTGATTGTAACAATCCTAGTTTTAAAGATGTTAAAAAATGAGAAAAAAAAAAAGTGTCCTATCCACCCTCCCAATGCATGGGGCTGGGGTTCGATCCCTGGTCAGGGAAGTAGATCCCACATGCATGCCGCAACTAAGAGTTCACGTGCCGCAACTAAAGATTCCATATGGGGCTTTCCTGGTGGAGCAGTGGTTGGGAGCTCGCCTGCCGATGCAGGGGACACGGGTTCGTGCCCCGGTCTGGGAAGATCTCACGTGCCGCGGAGCGGCTGGGCCCGTGAACCATGGCCGCTGGGCCTGCGCGTCCGAAGCCTGTGTCCACAACGGGAGAGGTCACAACAATGAGAGGCCCACGTACTGCAAAAAAAAAAAAAAAAAAAAATTCCCTATGCTGCAACTAAAAAGATCCCGCAAGCCGCAACAAAGATCCCGTGTGCCACAACTAAAACCCGACACAGCCAAATAAATAAATATTTAAAAAACAAACAAAATGTGTCCTAAACTCCAGGAAATACAGATTATGCCTTTCTGCTAGACTAGTATCTGGCACCCAGTGGATGTTCAATCAACGTAGGCTTGCTATTGCTTTGTGACATGGCCCAAGCCAATCTACAGTGAGAGTGGTCATTTCTGTATTGCCCTGAACCTCTCACATGTGTCCAAGCCATCCGGAAGGACGGGTTGGCACCCAGGCTGTGCGGCAGGAGGTCATTTAAGGAGGAGCTGGAGGCGGGGGGACAGCCTCGGAGGAGGTCCTGGTTTCCTGGTGGACGAGAGGAACAGGGATGGGGTTTTGCTGGGCAGAGAGGAGGTGGATGTGAAGTCCTTCAACCCCCTACAAGTTCAGCAGAGTCAGGCTGGGACTATGAAATTTGGAGCACAAAACCTTAGTTGTTAGAAGTCCGTTTTTATTTATATATAAACGTTTGGACCCCACATCCAGAAACAACAGTAAATCTTGGGCTCTGCCCTCTGTCTCCTGCTACCCCACTCTCTTTAAGTGATGTACAAGCTGGAAAAGGGACTCTGATTTTTGGATAGCGAGAGACGGGGAAACAGAAAGTTATAACCTAAGGAAAGTAATAACGCGTTACGGCCAGAAATGCCCCAACTGTGTCCATGTGAATGTAATTTTGTTTGAACAAGTTGAACTGAATTTTATCTGACTGATCTTGAACGTGCAACTCACACACACATATAGAATTTATGCGAGGGAGAAAAAGAAAGACCCCCGTTGCTTGGTGTCATATTCTAAGCTTAGATAAACTTGGGAGGCTGTTCTCAAGCCTCTGACATTTGGCTACCCGGAGCCTCACTCTGTGCATGGACGAGCTTGTCAAAACTCAAGTGGGTTTGGTCAGCCCAGATACTTGACGTCACACAGAATAGGAGAGGTGGGGGGAAGAGGCTTGACTGTATCCTGGGAAGAGGCCTGGATGCAAAGGCAGGGCCATCCCATGCCTGCTGGGTGACCCCAGCATGTATAAAATGGGGCCTGTGGACTTCCCTGGTGGCGCAGTGGTTAAGAATCCGCCTGCCAATGCAGGGGGACACGGATTCAAACCTTGGTCCAAGATAAATAACACAGCCCAAGATAAATAAATTAATTAAAAAATATATATATATATCAAATTACTACGTTGCACACCTAATATACTATTATAATATTGTATATTATGTAATATACAACATTGTAACATAATATTGTAAGTCAGCTACAATTTTAAAAAAGAAGCGGAAAAAAGAAAAATACTTAGAGGGTAAGGTTAGTAGGACAGGAAGTCAGGGAGAAGAACTCCCAGGTTCCTGCACTGACTTAACCAGAGGTGACAGTGTTACCAAGACCAGAACCAAGGGACAAGCAGGATTGAGAGGAAGATATGAGGGACGGTTAAGCTGGAGGAATCTAGATCGTCCAAGAGGAGAGCTTCAGTAAGCAGGTTTTCCTCCTAGTCCCAGAGGTTTTCCCAGGGTTTGCTTTGGCTCACACTCTGCAAGCCCTGGGACAAGAAAGATAATTCTATGGATTCCAGTCATTTTACCATCGTCCTCGTTTAAAGGAGCTGACACCTTGTAGTTTCCAAACCTGGTTAAGGATTCTGCCCAGCCTGCCTTTTTTCCCCTTGAGTATTGAGGTGTAGCCTACATACAGAAAAGGGCACAAACCATAAGTGTACAGCTCCACAAGCATGCCCTTTGGACTCTATTAAAGACCTTAAAAATACTTACAAACACACACACACACACACACACACACACACACACAAATATGAAAATAGAGGCCAGCCTCCGCTCTAAGAACTTTCATTTCAGGTGGAGGGGCTCTGAGCAGTCATGGCCATGACAACACCATCAAGCCCAAACGCCCTACTTCACACGGAATATAAGACCCTCTGGCATCTAACCCCTTCCCACTTCTTCTCCCTCATCTCCTGCCAACACCACCACCATCCCCTTCCCAAATCCAGCCCCGGCCTCGCTGAGCCTCAGTGTCCTGGACGCCGACCGCTCACCCATCCATCCACACCTGCTATGGGTTTTCAGGCTCATTCCAATGCGTCCTCTTCTGTGAAGGCTTCCTTTTGTATTCTCCTATCCCCACCCCTATTGCAGCTCATTTCTATCACTACTTCTTTTTTGATTTTTCTTCCTTCCTTCCTTCCTTGCTGTGTTGGGTCTTCACCGCTGTGCACGGGCTTTCTCTAGTTGCAGCGAGCGAGGGTTACTCTTCGTTTCCGTGTGCGGGCTTCTCATTGCGGTGGCTTCTCTTGGTGCAGAGCACAGGATCTAGGGGCACGGGCTCAGTAGTTGTGGCTCATGGGCTTAGTTGCTCCACGGCATGTGGGATCTTCTTGGACCAGGGATCAAACCCATGTCCCCTCCATTGGCAGGCGGATTCTTAACCACTGCACCACCAGGGAAGTCCCCTTTTTTGATTTCTAAACTCTATCAGCACAATTCCATGGCTGTCTCTCCAGAGTGAGGTTGAGTACACCTTAACTCTATTTGGACGCCATTACCGTTACTGGGCTCTCAAAAAATGTCTGTCTTGACTTGTGATTGCCAAAGGGGAGGGGGTGGGAGAGGGGTGGACTGGGAATTCGGGATTAGCAGACACGAACTATTAAATATAGGATGGATAAACAACAAGGTCCTACTGTATAGCAAAGGGAACTATATTCAATATCCTATGATAAACCATAATGGGAAAGAATATGAAAAAGAATGTATATATATATATATACACATATATATATATGTATAACTGAGTCATTTTGCTGTACAGCAGAAATTAACACAACATTCTAAATCAACTATACTCGGGACTTCCCTGTGGTGCAGTGGTTAAGAATCTGCCTGCCAATGCAGGGGACACGGGTTCCAGCCCTGCTCCAGGAAGATCCCACATGCCACGGAGCAGCTAAGCCCATGAGCCACAACTACTGAGCCCACGAGCCACAGCTACTGAGCCCGCACGCGCCTAGAGCCCGGGCTCTGCAACAAGAGAAGCCACTGCAGTGAGAAGCCTGTGCACAGCAACGAAGAGTAGCCTTCGCTCGCCGCAACTAGAGAAAGCCCGAGAGCAGCAACGAAGACCTAACGCAGCTGAAAAGACAAAAAAAATAAAATAAATAAATCAACTATACTCGAATAAAATATATTTTTTAATGTCTCTTTTGAAGAAAGGAAGGAAGGAAAGACTAGAAGGATGGAGGGAGGGGGAAAGGGAGGGAGGGAAGAACGAAGGAAGGGAGGAAGGAAGGAATATATGAGAGAATTCACTTTTATTCTCAGTTCCGAGCCTGACAAAAATGTGTTGGCTATGGAAGAACAGGAATCAGAGGCCCAGGCTGGAGTCTGAACTCTACAACTGACCAACTGTGGACCACGAACAAGCCAGTTAACCCCTCTTCCTGATTCCTTCCACTCTGCAAATGTCCGTGATCCTCAAGCCAGGAGTTTCAAATCATAATAAACAGTATGTTAGTGATCTCATTTCTCTATTTCCACCATCTTTCATTCGGTCTCCACTCATGTGAATAGAGACTGATGCAAAACATATTTCTTTTCATTTCTACCCTCTGAAATGTAAAACTGAGACAGAGAGGGAGAGAAACAAGAGATGCTGAATTCTTTCTACACGTGATACAATAAAGTTAAATAATATGGGTTTTTACTGTCCTACAAGGGAGCCAGATCAATAGCGTGGTTGGCAACTCCACACTGGCCCCCTCTCTCTCTCCACAAGGGCAGCGAGATGCGTACATTCTCAAGGGCAAACTGGCCAACCACCCCACATCGGTCATTCTCTTTAATGAGGCTCCTCCATCAGACCCCGTTCTCTTGTACACAATTCATTTTATTAAATGGCCGCAGCTGCAATTAGGAGTGGGCGAATCCAGGCATGTGTTTGGGTTCGAGATGTGTCTTGTGTGATGTTTCAAATACTTCGGGTTTGGCAAAAGCCAAGACACATTCTGTCAAGTTCTTTTTCCCCTTCGTTTTTTAAGCCCGTGTGGATTCGAGAGAAATGTGGTCCATCTGATTCTCATTCGTTTTCGCCTAACTCAACAAAAAATTGCCTCGGAAGAGCTAGAAAAGGTCCAAGTAGCAAATCCAGCCTCTTTCACCAAAGCCTTCTTACAATGTCTGTCTCTCCACCCCATCATTTTGACATTCTCCAAACAGGCCAAGCATTTTCATTTCTTTGTGCTGTTGCACTTGCTCCCTGAGCCTGGAATGTGCTTCCCATTTACCCCCTCCTCTGCCCATTGATTCCTGCTCCCCAAGCCCAGTCCAAAGATGGTCTCCTTCATGAAGGTTTTCTCCATCATCCAACATGCAAATAATCACGCGGTCCTCTGAGCTCCTGCAGGACTTCACCTGGAGCCCTAACTAGCCCTCTATTCGGTTCTGCTTTGTGTTACATTTGGTTGTTGAACCAGGTAAGTCAAACCCTCACTGCTGTCCACCTGGGTGTGAAGCCCTTGACCTTAATTAAAGGCCTTCACAAGGAATGGCAGACAAAAACTGGCATTTGTGGGAAAGCCGTTGCCAAAAACATTAATTATTGTGTCTATCAATGTCCCTAGGTGGGCTTCCAGGTGAGAAGTGAACTTGAGGCTTGAGGACCGGAAATAACGATGGGCTTTTTCCTCTACGATAATGAGAGCTGTGAAATTCAGCTTGTTCTCTTTTTCTCTCGGCTGCCAGGAAGCTAAGAAGCGGATCTGATGTTCAGTCCTAGCAACCGTATCACATGCCAGCTTCCTTCTTTTTTTCGTGGACTTGGTTTTCTATTTCTACATTATTAGCGTATAAAGGAAAAGAAAATCAGGCGTTCATTGTGAGTCACTTCAAAGTCTGTAGAGTGGCTAAGCAAAAGCAAAAGTAATAAGGAGCTATTCGTGATGATTTCACCTGCAGAATAGATCTAGGATTTAGGAAAAGGTTTTGCTTTTAGTCTCAGGGTTTTCATAAAATATTTGAATCTTTTACCAGGTCCAGTACTAGTTAATACAAAATCAGTTTTTTAACTTAAAAATTAATATTTAATTGTTAAAAACAGAACTGTTTACAACTCTGACTTCCCCCGGGACACAGCCCATGTCATTCACATTCTTCTCTGAATCCTCCTTCGTACGGTAGAACACGCTGTACATAACTGGCATTCAACAAATATCTATTAAATGGATGAGGAAAAAGTGCTCCCAGGTGAATTTAGAAGCCAAAGAAGGAGCTGCGGGCTCTGTATCTCTAGACACTCCTGGGTTCGAAGCCCAGCTCTGGCTGACCACGCAGCCCTGAAATGGGCAGCTACTTGGATCCGTCTGAATCCCAGTTTCTTCATCCGTAAAATGAGGCATTAACCACTTCTCTTTCAGGGTTATTTTGAGGATTAATTCAGACATGAGATGCCTAACACTGAAAATTCCCTTCCTTTTAGTTACGTGAGCTCGTGGGCAGAAAGAAACATTGTATTTTTAAATTTTCTTTATTTATTTGTTTTGGCCATGCCGTGCGGCTTGCGGGATCTTAGTTCCCCGACCAGGGACTGAACGTGCACCCTGCAGTGAGATTGCTAAGTCCTAACCACTGGGCCACCAGGGAACTCCCCATTGTATGTTTTAAACAGGCAGCTCACCACCAGAAGCTGCACTGCTGGGGAACACAAGAGGAGGTACGTGGGCGAATGTCATTAGCTGGATAATGCATGCTCTTCAGAACCACAGAAATGGTAAAATCTTAGATACAAAAGAGAATCCAAGCCCACAGGCTTCTTCCAAAGGAGGCAGTGGCCCTTGCTAGTCATAGACATCAGCAGTTTAGACAGAAGAGATTCTGCTCAATCACAAAATGTGAGACGAGTGATAGAAGAAATAAGTAAACTTTTTGTTTTTAACATCTAATTGCCCTGATAAACAACAAGGTCCTACTGTATAGCACAGGGAACTATATTGAATATCCTGTGATAAACCATAATGGAAAAGGATATGAAAGAGAATGTGTATATATATATATATATACACATATATATACATATATATATGTATATATATATATATACACATATATATGTATATATATATATGTATAAGTGACTCACTTTGCTGTACAGTAGAAACTAACACAACATTGTAAATCGACTATACTTCAATAAAATACATTTTTTTAAAATACAAAAAAAGAAAGAAAGAAATTGCCCTAGAATTGTTGTGGAATGGTTTTCCTCAAAATGGAATACCAGTACCACTGATAGGACTCAAGGTGATTTTATATGGCATATGGAGAAACATTTATTATTTTAATCATGACGCATTATGCGATGTGTTATAAAACACTGAGCCAGCACGGCCAAACCGTGATACTGCACAAATTATTACGAAGTGTACTTTAAAGTTTTAAAATATTTTTTAAATGAGTGGCTTTAAAGAAAAAGTGATCATATCATGACTGGTAGAACCTATCTATGCCCAAAAAGTTTAACATAGTTCTAGGATTACTGGAAGCATAGAAAATACAACTTTAACCTGCAGGTCGTGAGCAACTGTTTGATGTAAGGGCAGTCATGGCACTGGGCCCCTCATTTGTCCCCAGATGACTTTCCAAAGATTCCCAATCCCATCTGCACACTCTACTCCGCCCCACTGGATTTCACACCAGTCCACCCACACACCCTGTGTTCTCCCACCTCCATGCCTTGTTTTGCCTAGACGCACCTTGTCTTCTCTCTCTGCCAGGCCAACGTCAAGCAGAATCAATCTCTCTCTCCTCTGGTCTCCTGCACAGTCTTGTGCACAATGCTTGCTATTATGACCTCGGCACCTTGTGTTACAATTTCTTTCAGGGGTGGTCCTAGGCAATGCCTTGGGTTTTTTAAATTATTTTTTTCTTTATTGAAATATAGCTGATGTGCCACATTATGTCACTTTCAGGTGTACTACGTGGTTATCTGACATTTGCATACATTATGAAATGATCACCACAATAAGTCTTGTAACCATCTGTCCCCATACAAAGTTATCACGGTAGTACTGACTGTATTCCTTAGGCTGTATATTACATCCCTGTGGCTTACTTATTTTATAACTGGAGGTTTGTCCCTCTTAATCCCCTTCACCTATTTTCCCCAGCACCCCCTCCTATTCTCTGTATCTATGAGTCTTTTTGTTTTGTGTTTTAGATTCCACATAGGCAATATCTTATTTGTCAACGTGCCCCGAGTCCCTAGCCTAGACCATTAAACAACTTTAAAAAATTAATAACTTAGAAATACCATTGAGGCACGCTAGGTTTAGAAACTTAAAGGCATAAATACTTGTCTTAATCATCGGGGATCATAGGCCACAAGGAGAACATGACTTTCCTCTCCCCACTGTACTCCTTGTACACCCCAACTAGGTGAGTTCCCCTTTTATAAGCTTCCCTGCCCAGTGCCTTCTCTTTCATAGCAGTGTTTGCAGTTTGCTATTATTTTCTGTGATTATTTGATTAATGTCTTCTCCCGGCAATAGACTGTAAGCTTCCTGTGGGCAGGATCACATCTGCCTGTGTTCACCATTGGCCTTTCAATCAATGCTCAGCACTGAGCCAGACACATAGCTAAATATCAGTCATACGAATGAATGAATGAGCTTTTCTCCACACACACACACACACACACACACACACACACACACACACACACACACACCACGGGCTTCTAGCACCTACATTGTTGTAGAGATCACTGAGTAGGCAGATGGTTGACACAGACCAATGTAAACTCTCCTGTTTGTTTTTCAGACAGATTACAGTGGAAACATGATGCTTGCCAACTAGAAGGGGAGAAATTCAAAATGGTAAACGGAGCGTTCTCGCTCACGGGGCTCCATGAGGGCTTCACAAACACCAGGGAGCCAAAATAAATGTGTCAAAAGTCTACTCCAGCAAAAGAGAATTGACCGTGTCCTTTCAAGAATTTTCCCAGCCAGCGAGAATAAAAAGACTTTGAAGAGGACTCAGGAAACCAGGGAATATATTATCTGTGCCGACAGCTTCTCAGAACTGGGAGGACACTGGGACCACAGAAAGAAAGAAGAAGGAAGAATTGGTGTCCTACTAAAAGGAGGGCAAAGCCACTCTAAAAATTGCTTTTGTCTGGCCAGACAACAGATTTCCTAAAAGGATCAAAGCTACTCTACCAGCTCAGTTTTCAGCAGAGTTGCACGGAGGGTGAAGAAGAAGAAATGTCTCAGCCTTGAGAGCTAGCAGATGTGTTGCTTTTTCCCTTTCTTACTTGAGAATATCTAGGCTGATGCCGTCCAGACAAAGTCAAGAAGGGACCCAACCATACAGATTAATCCTGGTGCTTTGGAGCCACAAGGGACTGGCTCCACTCCCTCCTTCATGGGACAGATGAAGAGTCCGATGCGCAGACAGAGCCAGTGACTGACCCCAGCTCACGCGAGTGTGAACTAGAGGCCAGACTGCCCAGGTTCGTGGTCAGGCTCACGTCCCTGCCCACCCTGCTCTGTGGCTGCCCCAGACCAAACAGCAAGCCTCTTGCTGCCCCCAGCCCGCGTGCCAAACAGAGGTGATTGGCTGCAAGCTCTGCTTTCAGATCAGCCAGTTGCGGGCCACGTTTTAGCTCATCCATGGTCTTTATCAAAGTGGTTTTTCTATCCCGCGGGCATCCCTGAGGCATCCGCACTCCGTGCCACCTTGCAAACAAGCAGTGAGCCTCTTGGTACTATCTTTTCTTAAATATCTACTGGTTTTAGGCAACCTAAACTAATCAGGTCCCAGTGGTCTGGAATACCAGACAACATACGTTGACTGGTCCCGGAGCTCCTTGAGGGCAAGAACCATTTTTTACTTACTGGTGCAGCTGCAATGCCAAGGCCAGCGTCTGGCTCACGGCAGGATGGCAAAATGGGAGGATGTCCAAAAATGGCACAGAATCTGAAATTGAAGCCAGAAAGAACTGTGTTAGAATCCTTGGCCAGAAGCTTACAAAGATGCCCGACCTCTGTGGGCTTCAATCTTCTTATCTGTAAACTAACACAAATACCAACTACCTAACAGAATTGCTATAAGGACAGAAGATGACCTGCGTAGAGCACCAAGCACACGGGATGCTCCATCAGTAGCCCTTACAATGACATCCTTCATCACTGTAGATGCAAGGAAAAGATGAAGTAAGGCACATTTTCGTTTTTCGGCTGCGCTGTGCGGCATGCGGGATCTTAGTTCCCCAACCAGGTATGGAACCCATGCGCCCTGCACTGGGAGTGTGGAGTCTTAACCACTGGACTGCCGGGGAAGACCCGTACGACAAATTTTTAAATTGGTTCTTTTCTAGACGCAAGAAATAAAGAAAAAGAAACAACAAATGCAATTACCCAGCCTGTGACTGGTCAGACTTTCCTCTGCTATTTATTGTCAGAGCTTAGGGCCCTGCTTTAAAGCCAGCCTTGCCTTATCCCAGCTTCTGCTTCATCTCCCACTGAAGTCATAACGCTGGGCTCGCTCTCTGTCTATTGACACAGAGAGCCTGTGAGTCACAAATTCAACAGGATGACTTTGCTGTAGTGTGATTGACTGGAAAATGTTCCCTCATCTGAAAAACTTTTTTTCAAGCAAATGGACATGCTTATTTTTGCAACATGGAGTGCAAGCTCTGTGTTTATTTGATGTTGGTCTCTGTGACATTCCAGCTTGGCAAGGGAGGGCTCGCGACGTTCACGACCTGCCTTGCAAAGTGACATATATTTTTCCCTCTCCTTCTTCCTTGCTGCCGACTGTTATATCTAAAGCAAACAGTCGCAGCACAATAGTTAGACTGCACTTCAATTTGGTGTTTACTTGACATTTACACACAGGCCATGCTGGACAGCTCAGTCATTCCAGTACGGGGGCCCGGCCAGCAAGCACTGGATTCCACTTGTGCTCAACCCCAAGCAACACAATCCTGAACCAGCTAGATGATGTCTTGAGAAGTGCTTGCGCGGCTGGGTTTTACTCTTATGCCTGAATTAGTGTATGTTAGGGGAAGAGGTGTCAGAAGGTCCTCAGCCATCCCAGAAAACATCTCCTTGATCCAGGCAGGGCATATGGGTCTTGCTAATACCACCCCTCCTCCCTTTAAGACCAGCGCACACACTGTCTCCTCATTCACTCTAAGACAGATCTAATCTAGTCCCCGGTGCGAAATCTCCCCAGGACTGGGCACACATTACTCATCTGATTAACTTCATCTCCAGTTCACCCATTTCGTCCTCTGTATAATGGAATGAATGACACTTACATCACAGGATTATTGAGGGCACACATAGGCAAAGTACCTGAGGCAGGTTGAAGTGCTTAGAAGGTGCACTGAAAATGTTGGTTCCCATCCCCTCCTGAGGTCCGTGCTTCTGGTTGCAGGAGGGAAAGGGGCTCAGGGAAGGGCAAGTTATGGGGGTTCCTGTCAGTGCAGTTTGATGCAGGGATGGAGGCTGGGACTTGACTGGGAGCCAAGATACGTGTTCTGTGGTCCCAGCTCTGCCAGTGTGTGTCATGGGCAGTCACCTCTCCTCCCTAGGCCTCTGATTCCATACGTGCAAAGTGGAAGCCTCTGATTACATTCAAACATTGTCCCGTTTCCACACCCGCAAAATCTGGAGGCGGTCCAAACAAACTGCCCTACAAGGTTGACTAGCCCCAAAGCTGATATATGGAGACGCCAGTATTTCAAAGGAGTAGCAGGGAACTATACTCAATATTTTGCAATAACCTATAATGAAAAAGAATCTGAAAAAGAATATATATATATATATATATACACATATATAAAATACTGAATCACTTTGCTGTACACCTGAAACTGACACAACACTGTAAGTCAACTATACTTCAATTAAAAATAAATAAAAACAAATGAACTTATTTACAAAACAGAAACAGACTCACAGACTTCAAAAACAAACTTATGGTTACCAAAGGGGAAAGTGGGGGGGAGGGATAAATTAGGAGTTTGGGATTAACAGATACACACTACTGTATATAAACTAGATAATCAACAAGGACCTACTGTATAGCACAGGAAACTCTACTCAGTACTCTGTAATAACCTATATGGGAAAAGAATCTGAAAAAGAATGGATATATGTATATGTATAGCTGAATCACTCTGCTGTACACCTGAAACTAACACAACATTGTAAATCAGCTATACTCCAGTATAAAATAAACATTAAATTAAGAAAACAAACAAAAAACATAATACATACATACATACATAAAGGAGTAGCAAGAGAATATGATGATAACACTCAGTGCTGGGCAGCATGTAATACCTTCACACCTGGCTAATGTGAATGGAAATGCTGATGGGAATGTAAATTGATGGGAATGTAAATTTTTTGAGGAGCAATTTGATAACGGGCGATGCTGTTAACCTAGTAAAACAATCTGTATAAATTGAGCCTAAGGAAATAAGCGAATACATCTAAGGGTGCACAAGGAAGTTCTGGAATAGTGAAAAATTGGAAACAATCTACATGACCATCGAAGGGAGACTGATTAAATACCAATATTAGGAACTACTAGGGTGTGTTTAAAAAATAAGGTATATCTATGCATTAACATGTACAGCTGTCTGTGGTACAGTGCTGAGAGAAAATAAAAGCAAATTTACAAAGCTGTGTGCAAATGATAATTGGTATTTAAAAAATAAACTTTAATATTTCTATAGATGCATAAAAATCCAGAAAATTTGTACACCAAACTGCTAATCATAGTCATATCTAGATTAGCAGGATGTGGGTTCATTTTTCTTGGGACCACATTTATTGATTGATATTTTAAGTAAGCAAGCATTAATTTTTTTATACATTTATTTATTTATTTTTGGCTGCGTTGGGTCTTCGTTGCTGCACGCGGGCTTTCTCTAGTTGCGGTGAGCAGGGTCTACACTTTGTTGCGGTGCCCGGGCTTCTCACTGCGGTGGCTTCTTTTGTTGCGGAGCATGGGTTCTAAGCACACGGGCTTCAGTAGTTGTGGCTCGCGGGCTCTAGAGCTCAGGTTCAGTAGTTGTGGCTCACGGGGCTTAGTTGCTCCGCGGCATGTGGGATCTTCCCAGACCAGGGCTCGAATCTGTGTTCCCTGCATTGGCAGGCAGATTCTCAACCACTGCGCCACCAGGGAAGTCCTGCAAGCATTAATTTTTGAAATCAGAAAAAAAAAAAAACTTTTAAAAAATAAAAGGAGCAAAGGATTTTTTATTAAACATAGTATATTCAACAAAAGTGTTTTCTGATTCTCCTTCTGATGCCCTGTTCAGATGACAGTAAAGGAACTGAAAAGGCAAAACCTACCAGGACAAAGAGAATGGGAGCTGGGAAGCAATGGACATATAGACACAAACTTAGATCAGAGGAAGTGAAAAACTAGGCACACTGATTCCAAGGTGCAGGACCCTTGGAAGGCTCAGGATGTGGAGACACCAAGTTACTCAGAAAGTAAAGTGCATGTGGGGATGGAAACAGGACTATTGATTGAAAGCCTATATAAGTAGCTGTTGGAAAATCCATTAATCTATCCATCCATCCACCCACCTACCCACTAATCCATCCATTCATCCATCCAAGTAGTCAAGCCCTAAGATTCCCCCGCTACCCGATGACTACTTTTCCCCCAACTTGAGAAGAAGATTAGAGCTTTATTCACTGAGGAAACTGATCTAAGAACTCTGGAGGGAAGCCGGCACAGCTGAGGACAGGAGCAAACAAGGATGACAAAAGGTCAGGACAAAAAAGGAGAAGTGATGCCACAGGCTTCTTTCCCCACGTGGGCTCCAACAACACTGGCTGCCTCACTTACTTAGCTGCACAACCCTGGGCTAGTCAGTTTTTTTTTAAACTGTAAAATGGGGTTCACTTGTTAAACAAATATGTATTGAGCACCTACTATGGGCCGGCAAACTGCATTACGTTTTGGAATAAGAATAAGTCAGCCAGGGCCCTTGTCCCTTGAAGCCTGCATTCTAGCGCATCAGTGGCAGTGCCAACCTCAGAAAGTGCTCAGCGCAGTATCTGGTACCGTGTCTGACAGTCGTGATGTTAATTATTACTTAGAATGTCCCCACTCCTTCTGATTCCTGCAGGGAGAACACAGCAGACCCTTCCAGTACTCGCAGGAGAGACAAGCTTAGAACTTTGCCAAGAGTGTTTACCAGTATGTAACTCTCCAGTGGTGAATTTGACTTTGAAACTCCCCGCTGTCCAACCTAAATCTGGACTGGCTTATGAAGGGTCAAGGTCACTGGCTCTCTAGATCGGATACAGCCCAAAAAAGGCCTTTGCAAGTCATGGCACGAATCCAAGAAGTGTGATTCCCAAGCTAATTTATACCTGGCCCTACTTAAAACAGTGTCTTTGTGAGGTTTTAGGTGAGCTTGGTCCTTAGTTGTTGCATCTGCCGTGATGCTGGCAGTATAGGGGGGTGGGTAGTATAGGGGGCAGTATACGGGGGTGGGTAGAATTTTGGGGAAAAGCTTTTTGGTCTTCAAACCAAGATACTGCATCATCTCCCAGTGTTGGGTACAACAGAACCAGTTTCAAACTTATCAAATGGGGATAACTATGTCAGGTTTCATTGCTAGAGTGCAGAAGCTAACACTGATGGTGCCTTTCACACCCAATGTCTCAGTGCTCACAACAACTTTGTGAGGTAGGTACACTCATAGCCCCATTCCACAGACAAGGAAAGTAGAGGGCAGCTAGATGACATGCCCAAGTTCATCCAACTAGTAAGAGGCAGCACAGGGCCTGGAATCCAAATTCTTGGGTGGCCGTCCCAGCCATCTCCTCCTGCGTGTCTGCACCTTCATCCCAAGCTTTTCCTTCATCCCCCATAAGCCAATGAATTCTGTCTGCCAAGACCTCTCCTTCACTGAGTTGAAGCAAGAGGGGGCAAAGAATCAAACTCAGATGATGACACTCTAATCCACACTAACACAGACCAAAGATACTCTTGCCTTTAAAGAAACCCAAAAGAGTCTCTATTTTAATGGAAAACCGAGTTTGCTGAATGAAACACAGAACGTTGAAATTCAACAGTTCAGTGTTTCCCATAAACACTTGACTCTGAAATCTTTGTTGGTTAAGTGCAGCAATCCGAAAAATTCATCAGTAACTGACAACATAGACTGAGGGAGTCTCTGCATAGATTACCTTGTTGAATCTCTATTATGATGCTGGAAATTCCTCTAAGATTAGGTAACTATTCTAGGGCTTTCTCTTTCAAGAAGCTTCTGATCGTCCCTTGATAGAAGAAAAGCCTGTGTCTACATTTGAGCTAGCAACTTTGAAAAATACATCAAGCACAATGTGAGATATTTGAGGGCTGCCAGAAATTTATTCTGACCTTTTTTTTTCAACACGGACACTGGCCATCCTCCCAGCACTCTTCCCACCAGCCAGTATATTAAAATTGATTAACAAACACAATGTTTGTGAGAAAGAGCGAACCGCAGGATAATCAAATGCATTGTTATTATTTTTTAAAAAGTCATTTCCTTGGCCAGGAGTACATAATGTCAAATTGGCAAAAATAGCCTATCCCCTTGTCTGGCCCACAAACTGGGAAGAAAATTAAACACAGAATTGTTTGTTTCTTGTTTACATTTCTCAGGGTGTGAAACACTCATTTTCAAACGCTCAGAATCCCTACACTTTCCATAGTGCAAAAATTTGACTTCCATTCTGATTTAAACCAGGGAACCATGTTTTCCTCAGAAGGGCGACATTGTACTGGTCTAAGAATATGAGGTGCAGAAACTTTATTTTCCTTCAGTTTTACTGAGATACAATTGCCATGCAGCCCATGGAGGCTTTTAAATTAAGGAGATAGAATCTTCCAGAGTATAATAATGTTTTGCTTCTCTTTTCAATGCTAATCTTCCCTGGGGAAATTCTTTACCAGGCCAGGAAAATTTGGTGAACCAAGTCAAGGAGAAAATTCCAGGAACAGGTTTCTCTGCTGATTTGCCTTCGTTGCCGATTCATTTACTTTAAAGGCTAGATTTCTTTTCAAAAGCGTATAGTATAGTATCAGGATTCTTCTTGGGGCCTTGAAAACAATCATAGTTGATAAAAGATGGTAAATGTTAGACGCTAGTAATTTGTTAAGATAAATATTACTACTATGTATCTTATTCTTAAAAGATATTAGGCTGTACTTAGACATTTAAAAATAAACAATCTAAAAAGAGATTTTGGGTTTTGTTTGTTTGTATCCTCTTAACATCTCAGAACAAGCTGAGGACACTGAAAAGCCCGAATTTAACATATTGCTGTCAGAATGGTTCAGGTCTTTAAGATAATCCCATTAGGTGTAGAATTTCTTTTTAAATAGCTTAAAGAATGTATGGGCCTCACATTTTTGGGCTAAGAATGTAGCTTAAGTGATCAAACCTAAAGGTTCATGAAAAAGATTTTAATTAAATTTCTGAGAATTGATTTTTTAACGTCTGCGATTCATTCTCTGCTCTAAAAACTTCAAAACCCAATGTTTGGGTTTTGAAAGGCAATGGATTTGGCTCCAGAAAAGAGTGGACACTTTCTCTGTCTGGTTTTGGTTTGGCTTTGGGTTATTTTTGTTTGTGTTTTGTAGTTTGTTTTATTACAATGCCTTGGCCTGGGCTGTTCCCTGGTTTTTTGTCCAACTGTTTTGAGAGAACAGAATTATGAAGGACTTTATTTTCTGTCTCCTTCATAGAATTTTTCAAAGAAGAGAAGTGGGTGGAAGAAGAGAAGGGACTGGAAAGCAGAGGACCGAGCCAGTGAACTCTCCACCAGAGACAGACGTTACTGACAAGATAAGGGCAGGGCTCAGGGCAGGGCTCCCAGATGAATCCTTTTACCCAGGCAGCTTTGCTGGCTCCCTTCATGCTACAATGTATACTCGCTGGGCATTTGTCCTAAAGACGCCCCAGTGGAACAGCAGCCACAAACAAGTCGGCAGATAATTGCAGTCCGCTGGGTAAGTAGCATAGAGCGAGTGGCCACATGGCTTTATTAGAGCTCAGAGGAAAGAGGAGGAATCTAGCAGGGACTACACAGACCAAGGGACTATTAAGAGGCTCAGGAGTCTGAGGCCGTTGAGAGCCCGAGGGGAGAAAAGGCATTTCAGATGAGAAAACAGAGGAGGAAAATGCACATTGTGTATTCAGAGACTTGAGAGAGCATCCAGTTAAAGTTGAGGGAGGATGGGATCAGAGTCTGGAGATGATCCTGTTAGTCTGTCTAGAGCCAGAGTAGGAAGAGTTTGGTATACCAGCCTAAGGAGTTTGGTTTTGCTCCTTTAGGCAAAGGGGAGCTGATGGAGGGCAGCTGGGCAGAAATGGAACTGGTGGTGATCTGAACAAACTCGATTAGATCTGGCAGGGAAATTCCAGTGCGACTATGATTGTTTTTTATTTTTATTTTTTGGCCACGCGGCATGTGGGATACCTTAGTTCCCTGACCAGGGATCCAACCCGAGCCCCCTGCAGTGGAAGCACGGAGTCTTAACCACTGGACCACCAGGGAAGTCCCTCCAGGGGGACTGTGGGGGAGGTGCAAGAAGAAGACAACAGTTGGGACGCTTACAGCAGTAATTAAAAGTGATAAATGAGGAGGGCTTGAACCAAGGCAGCCCAACTTGATCATAAGAGAAGGATAACAGAGATATTTAGGAATAGAAGTGGTCGAACTCTGCGGATGCCTGGATGCCCAGGTCAAAGAAAATGAGGCAGGAGTGGAGGGGAATCTAGGTTTCTAGCTTGGTAAGCTGGGGAAGGGTGATGAAATATGGTAGGGAAAATTATGGTACGCGTCTGAGTGGATTGAGGTTCTTGACCCAAAGGGGGATTAATGGGCACACAGCTGAGAGCTGAAAGGGAGGTCCTGCACTAAACACCTTACCTGGATAATTCCATTTATAGTCCTCATTATTTTAAGCAGTAGATACTATTAATATCCCCATTTTGTAGAAGAGAAAACAGGGAAAGTGAGGTCAAGGAGCTTGCCTAGCTAGAAAGCAGCAGAGCCAGAACACAGACCCAGGAAATCTAGTGTTACAGCCCACTTTCTTAACCTCTGCACAAGACTGAGGTGGAAAAGAGGCTGAGAGTTTACCAGGACATGGGAGTCACTCAGAGGTTGAGAAAAGCTTTGCCACCTTGAGAAAGTTGCAAGACCCTCTCCCAGTTATTTATCCGCAGGATTTCATTTCAAAGCAGTGGTTACTTAAAAGCATCTCTTGCTTTCACCTTCTGAAAAAGCAGCTTTTCCTGAGTTCTGTGGCCTTTATGCACAGACACCAGGCCAGGGTGCTGCCAGGTACCCAGATCCAGTGTCCGATTCTGGCTGCGGAGTCCTTCCCTTGAAACACTACGTCGCCTCTTCAACCTATCACACCCCTCCATGGCTCCACATGAACCCCTTGGCACTAGATGGTTTCCATCACATCTTCTGCCAACTAATGCAATTTGTGCTGGGGAAAAAAAAATCTATTTTATAACTCCAAGGACATTATATAATCAACTTCCATACCACAAAACTTGTAGTATCAGTTTGCTGAAATAAAGTCACAAGTATTTAATTCTCCTTGAAAGGGTGTCTTCCATTATTATTTCAGAGTGCAATTTAGTCATCAAATGTATACTCAGCCTCATGTTTATAAATTATACAGGGCAGGGATTTAACTCTTCTGGACCTACCTGTTCTGAGGAGGAGAGGGAGGGTCATAACCCTGATGTCACACCGGGCACCTGCCTTGAAAGGAGATGATTTGTGAACTTGAAGTTCCTTACCTCTTTTAGAAATGTGGAGCAAATCTACAGATTTCCCTTTATGATGCAATCAGGAATAACCAGAAAGTTGCCTGCCACAAAGAGGCACTGGCTTCCCTCCTCCAGAAAGCTGTTTGGAAACTACAAGTTGGTCTTTTTAATTGAGCTTCAGAATCTTCTCTTGATTATGACACAATAATAGTGGTTTTCCAATTCATCTGTGTAATATTGTTTTTTCATTGTGGTGGTTACTTCTGTCGAAGGGGAAGGGCTACTGCCTTAGATAAATGGGAGAAAAGCAGAAAACTCCTCATGCACTGGCTACCTAAATAGGAAATTCCAAGTCCTGACAAACATTTACATCATGAAGGTGATGGCTGCCAATCAAGGCTTATCCAAGTTCAATGCAGTTTGGGAACCTTGGCCTTGATGGTAAAGTGGATAACTTCTCCATGCAATCCTCAAGTCCTAGTATCCCAAGACATGTCTGCCATCACAATGAAAGGAACAGCGGAGGAGGTAGCAGGTATCTTTCTTTCTTGGTTCCTCCTTTTGAAAAGGGCAGTATTTTCAGAGTTAAAGTAACTGGCTGGCTCCTATGGGGTGGGGTTGAAACCCTCTAGGCCGCGGAGGAGGTTCGCGGGGGGGTTCCTGCCAAAGCATGCCCTTCCCCCAGCGGCAGGATCTCGCAGCCATTGGCCAAAGCCGGGCTGGAGGATGGAAGTCATCCTCAAGGGCTTCCAACTCTCCGGACTGAGCGGGATTCCTGGCCTTGGCATAAAGGGTCGAGTGGATTCATTCGGGGAGCGATGCATTCCAAGAATGCTTCTGTGGTTGGCAAGGAGTGGAGAAATCAAGGATAACAAATATTCTGAGGAAACCTAATAGGCACCAGGATCGCAGGACTCAAACAAACAAGGTGACGACTTAAAGTACGAGGTAACTGGATCTCGATGAGGGTGAGCGCACACTGCACAGGGCAGGGGCTTCGATCCTTTTCCCGGCCCACCTCCTACCTTTTCTCTCCTGGGCTGACACCCGGACGGGACCGGCCGCGTTTACTGACAAGGGGGCTCGGTGGAAAGGGCGGGCGGAGCCCTGTGCTCGCCTGAATCCAAACAAAACACCTCGCAAGCCTACGTTTAGAAAGCGATACCGAACACCACACTCACGTTTAAAAAAAAAAAAAAAAAACAGCGCTGTTCGCAGAGAAGATGAGGACGAAAACATTTCCCGGCTGGAAAATTACTGATCACAAACTAAGGGGGAGTGGGGGAGGGGAGGCAGTTAGAAGACTGAAATAACGACCGCCGTTTCCTCTTCTCTGCCCTGTGGGCAGGCACGGCTGCCGCGAGCTCCGTGTGCCCTTTTCGGGAATCGGGGTCCCAGCGCACCGTTCCACTTTCTGGCACGGGGACACTTTCCAGCTAAGTCCCTTTCGGTGGGTTTGACCGCTCAGAGCCTAAGCCAAGGGAGAGTTGCCGTTTGACCTTTACCTCGCCATTTCACCTCTCTCTGACTCAGTTTTCTCATCCATAAAATGGAGAGTTGCGTGCCTTGCAAAGTGCTTTGAGATTCCAGCTTGAAAGGTGTCCCCACGCCTTACGCCCTTCTCCTCTCCCCCACCTCACAAAGTGACTCTTGAGCCCTTTCACTCCCTCGCTCGCTCCTTCAAATATCAAAACTGTAGCTCCATTTCCAATTCCGGCCTCTTTCCGCCCTTTCCAGGCGGGGAACACCCCTCCTCCGGCCTTCTTAGGCTCCCGGTCCCAGCCACGCAGCGCTGGGCACCCGCCTCTTCTCTGTTCCCCCACCCCCATCCGGCAGAAGAGCCCGCGAAGAACCGTTCAAGGCAAGGCCAAACGCCCGCACTGGAGCTCGGGCCCTAGAGCCGCGGTCCTGAGTGCGTATAAGAGGGACCCGGGCTAAAGGAGTCACGCGGATAATCGCGCTCTTCTCTAGAGCGCAGACAGCTCGACAAGCGCGTCCCGGGACTGGGGTGGGGGGCGCGTTACCGTCCCCCTTCGCCCCTACCGGCCTTCTCGACCGTGAACTTCGAACCCAAGGAGACGCCCATGGCGACACCGACCGTCCTGGTCTCGCGGCGACCGGACCCGCGCCCCGTACCCAGAGCCCCACGCCAGGCCCGCTGCCGCCACCGCCGCCGGCGTCAGCGCGGCTCCTGCCCGCCAGCTGCCGGGCTGGCGTCACAGACCGCTGGGCCCCGCCCGCGCCCCTCCCTCCTCCCCGCCCCCACGTGCGCCGAGTTTGTTTATTTAGCTGCCACGGCAACGCGCGGGGGGCTGCGGGAGGGAGGAGAGAAGAAAGGCAGGGGGCGGGGCCTGGCGGCGGGCCCCAGCACACAGCGGGTAGGAGGCGGGGGGGAGGGCGGGAGCCAAGAAGTTATAAGTAAGGAGCGCGCCGGCGGGCGCCGGCAGTTCCCCGGTCCGAGAGAACGAGCGCGGCTGCGGGCGCGCGGGGAGCAGAGGCGGTGGCGGGCGGCGGCGGCACCGGGAGCCGCCAAGTGCCCCTCCCCGCCCCTCCGGCCCCCCACCCAGCCACCCGCCCGCGGCCAGCGCCCATGGCCGCGAGCGCCCCGCGCAGCCCCCCGGACTCCGCGCCCCGCGCCGCCGCCCAGTCCGCAGATCCGCGCCAGCGCGGCCAGTCTCACCTGGCGGCGCCGCCCGCCAGCCACTCCGGCCACAGCCCCAGCGCCCACGGCGATAGCCGCGGCGACCGCGACAGCGGTGGCGGACGCTGCTGAGTCGAAGAGAGCGCAACCCGGCCACCGGACCTACTTTTATTCGCCTTGCTGACTATCTTTATGAGTTTACAACTTTTCTAAGAACTTTTGTATACAAAGGAACTTTTTAAAAAGACATCTCCCTTTTATATTTAATCCAAAGAAGAAGGATCTCGGGCAGTTTGGGGTTTTTGGTTTTGGCTTCGTTTCTAAGTTCCTTTTTTTCCCTCTTCGTTGACTTCGGGGTTCGGGTACCCCACTGCTTCGGACTCCCGAGGATCTTCTGGGGCCCAACATTAATGAGGTAGGTGCGGCGCGGGGCGCAGGGAGGGGTGAGGGCCGGTGGGACGCGCCAGAGTGGCAGTCGAGAGTGGCCCCTGACTCCTGCCCCTGTGTACTCCCCACCCGGCCCGCAGGCAGCCACCTGGCGAGTCTGACATGGCTGTCAGCGACGCACTGCTCCCGTCCTTCTCCACGTTCGCGTCCGGCCCGGCGGGAAGGGAGAAGACACTGCGTCCAGCAGGTGCCCCGAATAACGTGAGTGTTGCTCCGGGCCTTTGGGATCCTCCGGTGGACTTCTGTGGCTGGGGTGGGGACGGGCGGAGCCCTGGGGTCACCGAGAACCACCGGACGACGGGGAGGAGTGGCCACCGCACAGGCTCCGCAGCCTTCCCGGGATGGCTTCCGCGCCCTTGTCTCAGCTGTACATGCGTGTGGTCCGGACGCTGTGGAGCCGCCGGGGGTGCACACCGGGTCCGCACATATCCCGGAGCGTGCAAGCGGCAGGGCGGGAGGTGTCTGTGTACCCAGACGCTGGCTGGGCCAGAGTGAGCTTGGCGCGTAGGCGTCCCCTTGGCGAGGGCGCACCGAGAGAGCCTCGGTGTCCCAATTCCGGGGCGGCGGGAGCGTCCCCAGGATCTGGCGGGGGAGGGACCCAGGCTGGCGAGCCGCGGCGCTGGCTAACACGCAATCGGGCAGACACAACATAACATCCTCCATATCGACGCACCGCCTCTTCTCGGACCCGGGTGTGGGCCATGACTGCAGCGCTGGCACCCGTAGTCCCCGGGCGCTTCCTGCCTGCCCGGTCCCCGTGTCTAGGCGGTGTAGGCGCGGCGGGCCCACCACTACATTGGATGGCAGTTAGGGACAGCACTGACGGTCTCTCTCGCGTCCTGTTCCCGCAGCGCTGGCGGGAGGAGCTCTCCCACATGAAGCGACTTCCCCCGGTGCTTCCCGGCCGCCCCTACGACCTGGCGGCGGCGACCGTGGCCACCGACCTGGAGAGTGGCGGAGTCGGCGCGGCTTGCGGCAGCAGCAACCCGGCTCTCTTACCCCGGAGGGAGACGGAGGAGTTCAATGATCTCCTGGACCTGGACTTTATCCTCTCCAACTCGCTGTCCCATCAGGAGTCAGTGGCCGCCACCGTGTCCTCGTCGGCATCAGCCTCATCCTCGTCCTCCCCGTCGAGCAGCGGTCCTGCCAGTGCGCCCTCCACCTGCAGTTTCAGCTATCCAATCCGGGCCGGGGGCGACCCGGGCGTGGCGCCGGGCAGCACGGGCGGCGGCCTCCTCTACGGCCGGGAGTCTGCACCCCCTCCGACAGCGCCCTTCAACCTGGCGGACATCAACGACGTGAGCCCCTCCGGCGGCTTCGTGGCCGAGCTCCTGCGGCCCGAATTGGACCCAGTGTACATTCCACCACAGCAGCCGCAGCCGCCAGGTGGCGGGCTGATGGGCAAGTTTGTGTTGAAGGCGTCGCTGAGTGCCCCTGGCAGCGAGTACGGCAGCCCGTCGGTCATCAGTGTTAGCAAAGGCAGCCCGGACGGCAGCCACCCGGTGGTGGTGGCGCCCTACAGCGGCGGGCCGCCGCGCATGTGCCCCAAGATCAAGCAAGAGGCTGTCTCTTCGTGTACCGTCGGTCGGTCCCTAGATGCCCACTTAGGCACTGGACCCCCTCTCAGCAATGGCCACCGGCCTCCTGCGCACGACTTTCCCTTGGGGCGGCAGCTCCCCAGCAGGACTACCCCGACCCTGGGTGCCGAGGAACTGCTGAGCAGCAGGGACTGTCATCCTGCCCTGCCGCTACCACCGGGCTTCCATCCCCACCCGGGGCCCAACTACCCTCCCTTCCTGCCCGACCAGCTGCAGCCGCAGGTCCCACCGCTCCATTACCAAGGTCAGTCCCAGGGATTCATGGTTGGGGCTGGGGAGCCCCGCCCCGGCGGGGCACACGGGATGACGCTGACCCCACCTTCTTCACCCCTAGAGCTCATGCCACCCGGTTCCTGCATGCCGGAGGAGCCCAAGCCAAAGAGGGGGAGAAGGTCGTGGCCCCGGAAAAGGACGGCCACTCACACATGTGATTACGCAGGCTGCGGCAAAACTTACACGAAGAGTTCTCATCTCAAGGCACACCTGCGAACCCACACAGGTAGGAGGCCAGAAGCCGCGGAAAGGAGGGGGGCTGGTGTCCAGCCTCGCCGGCTGACTACGGACACTCCTCGGGGCCTCCCTTGCGATGTGGGGCGCGGTCTGTCTCCTCCACCCCTGGGCCCCAGGAGAGGAAGCAAACCGGCGCCTGCTATTGCTCAGGAGCCTTTCGCTGGGCGGATGGTGTCAGTGCATGAAAATGCAGTTTTGTTAGGCCTTTGAAAGGCAGGGAGGTTCCAGGCTGCATGTGGGCCTCTTCTAGCTTGAGCAAACCATTGCCCTTGTAATCAAGAAATTATACTTGGCAAAAAAAAGAGAAGGAAAAAAGAAAAAGAAAAGAGATTATACTTTGCAGCGCAAAAGCATGGCATTTTCTTAAATCAGTTTTTTGTTTTCTAGGCTATTTTTATTGCTTTTTTTCCTTTCCCAGTCTCACCCCTCCCCCTTTCTAGTCTTAACAATTAGGTTTTATTTAAATCCCAAGGACTTAATGGTTAGGCTTGCGGAGATTCTGGTTTAAGATTGTCACCGCAGAGAATTTGTTTGTGGATGCAAGTAGGTATATAAGGTCACTAAGGCACAGCAGTCATGAATAATGTTGGTACAGGAAAAGTAGCCTCCTGTCACTTTCTAGAACCAGTTCTAGTGGGATAGGATATTACTGATTTGGACCAGGAAGAGGCACTAGCAGCCATAGTTTCTAAATTCACTTCCTCCACAGCGATATCTTAGCTCAAAAGAATGAAAACGTTAGTCCAACAGAAGTATAGGTTTAAGTGGTCTTTGTTCTCTGTGATAAGCTATCTAACTTCCCCTAAAAAAAAAAAAAAAAAAAGAGCAAAAAATTCCTATATTCCTGCTTTACGATCTAAAATTTAATCTGGCCTTAAGAGGTATAAAGACCCTGGATCCTTTCGGAATGGGGTGCTTGGGGAGTTGGTTGAATGTCTGGCCTCTACGGCCAGTTCTTAATTCTTTCACAATCGCTTCCAGTGGCTTTATTTTCCTTTTCCAGGTGAGAAACCTTACCACTGTGACTGGGACGGCTGTGGGTGGAAGTTCGCCCGCTCAGATGAACTCACCAGGCACTACCGCAAACACACCGGGCACCGCCCCTTCCAGTGCCAGAAGTGCGACCGGGCATTTTCGAGGTCGGACCACCTCGCCTTACACATGAAGAGGCACTTTTAAATCCCCAAACAGTGGATATGACCCACACTGCCAGACAAGCATTCAGTATTTTTTACCTTTCACACTGTCTTCCCGGTGAGGGGAAGAACCCAGCTGGAAAGCACTACAATCATGGTCAAGTTCCCAACAAGTCAACTTGTGAATGGATAATCAGGAGACATGAGGCAACCAAATGACAAAGAACAGATGGGGTCTGTGACTGGATCTTCTATCATTCCAATTCTAAATCCAACTTGAATATATATTCCTGGACTTACAAAACGCCAAGGGGGTGACTGGAAGTTGTGGATATCAGGGTATAAATTAGATCCGTGAGTTGGGGGGGAGGGGAAGACCAGAATCCCTTGACTTGTTTCGATGCAATATAAGCATAAAGATCACCTTGTATTCTCTTTGCCTTCTAAAAGCCATTATTACGATCTTAGAAGAAGAGGAAGAAATTCAGGTACAGAAAATGTGTTTTAATAGCCTAAACGATGGTGCTTGGTGAGTCTTGGTTCTAAAGGTACCAAATGAGGCCAAAGTTCTCAAACTGCTGCATACTTTGACAAGGAAAATCTATTTTTGTCTTCCGATCTACATTTATGACCTAAGTCAGGTAAATACACCTGGTTTACTTTAACCTTTTTATGCAGACAGTCTGTTATGCACTGTGGTTTCAGATGTGCAATAATTTGTACAATGGTTTATTCCCAAGTATGCCTTAAGCAGAACAAATGTTTTTTTCTATATAGTTCCTTGCCTTAATAAATATGTAATATAAATTTAAGCAAACTTCTATTTTGTATATTTGTAAACTACAAAGTAAAAAAATGAACATTTTGTGGAGTTTGTATTTTGCATACTCAAGGTGAGAATTAAGTTTTAAATAAACCTATAATATTTTATCTGAACACTGTTTTTGGTTTTTGGTTTTCCCCTTGAAAAGCACATAACAGAAATTGCAGTTTAAACCCACTGGGTAGGCATGTGAAAAGCACACCAAAAAGCCAACTTTATCTCGACAGATTAAAAGAAGACTTTTTAAAGACTAAACCTTACCTGGTTCAGGTTCCTCTTTCAAATGTACTTTAAAAAGTGCATGAAAGCAGTTTCCCTACCTATGAACTTCCAGGTAGAAAGAGCTCAATAATTCTTCAGTTTGCTCAGTTTAATATAAGAGTAGTTATACCCATTCACATTTTAAAAGATCTTTATGGTTTTTCTTTAAAATTAAATGAAAATATAAAAATCTCTCTTTCGAGGCCTGCCCTTGCACTCAGAACAATTTATGTAACAAAAGAACCTCCCCACAGTGGAAAACCCCAAAGAACATGGTTCCACAGTGCCCTCCTGAGGATTAAAGGATTCACTTATGCTTTGTGTAACAGATACGTTACTTTTAGTTATAGCCCCCAAAGAGGGCAGAACCAAAGTTTCTGACAGATTTTTAAAACTTCGTCAGTCCTCTGAAGATAAGCCAGCCCCATTGTTTCAGCTGACTGAAACTAAAGAGGCAAAAATGACTCAGTCACAAAACCAAGTGTAAAGTAAATTCAAGTAGATCTTAAATGCTGTTTTTGTAAGTTGGTAGCATATTTCTCAAATTATTAAGGCTTAAAACTTTGCGGTGGATACCCGAGAATCTGAAGTTCATTTGTGGCTGTCACAAAATGGAAAAAGCATTTGTGACACTTGTTGACACTATATTTGTAATGGTAATGTGGGTGACTAATTAACATTGTCAAGCAGACAGAAGCTGACTGACATTTTCTTTAGACTGCTTATTACCTATACATTATAGCTAGTGTTCAGAGGTGTGTTTGCACTGTGGGTACATTTTATAAATGGAATGAAAAACAGAAATTCATAAGAGGCTCATGGTGGATCAACAGAAAGTATTTTCCTTGGCTTTTAAGAGTCCAGCACGACTGGAAAACATGGCATGTGTCTTAGCTTAAAAGAAAACAGGTGCATCAATAGGATGGAATTTTATGTGGCCAAGAGCATATTCAAAGCATATTTAATGACATGAAAAATGCTCATGGTATGTTAAGTGGAAAAAGCAGGATATAAGACTATAAACAGTATGATTCCAATTGTATAAGTTCAAATGTGTGTGTGCATTGAAGGAGAGAGAGAAGCAATCGAAAATTAAGAGAAAAGACTGGAAGGAAACACCAAAATATTAATACTGGTTTTCTCAGATTAAATTTTCTAGTTTCCAAATATTCCCAAGTAAGTGTCTATTTTAAATGGAGAAACGCTTTAAAAAGAGTACTGGCGCAATGAAAAGCTATTTATTTTAAAAAGCGCAATTAAAGCTATTTAAACAAAAAGCCTACATTCTAATACATTATTTTTGTATTAACTTGTGGTTCCTGCTCTTGGAATCCACCTTTCTCTTATATAGAGGTTTCTGGCACATAGTTTGTGTATGGAAAGTGTTTATCAAAAAGTTCTACCATTTTCATATTCACTAAGTGCCTATCATCTCAGGTAGAAGAAACGTCATTCATAAAATATCAAGACATTTTAAATGTATTCAAATTTTTCTGATGTCATAGGGAAACATCACTTGCATTAACTTTTTCTAACCTGAATAAGAAAGCTTCAGTATCTAAAATGAGGAAGATTTTCCAAAAATGTAACAGGACAAAACTATTCAAGATGCACAAATAGCTAAACTATTTACTTTAGTACCTATCAGTTCTGAGCTCCTAGGTGTACTGTTATTACTGCATTACAGAGCCGTTTATACTGTATAATAAAGACCACCTAATAATTGAGATGCCTGCTTATTACATTTTTCTCATGACATTTAATTTTATATGTCCTAGATTTTAACTTGTGCTCACACACACACAGGATTAACAATAGCATTTCCTACACATCAACAGACTTTCAGTCTCTCTCTTTTCCAACAAAATGCCTTTTCCAGCAAAATATTCTTTCAACCTGAGAACCTGTTTGACTCCTACCGTCTTGTTTGGGTTTGTTAGAACAAAACAGGAACCTTCACCATCTCAAGTAGGATTGGTGGGGATTAATCCTCTTCCTTTCAAAAACTGTTCGTTTTTAGAAATAAGCAATGTTATTTCATATTTGGAGATTCACGACTTTTACATATAATTTCTTTACACATAAGAAAGTCCAGGTAAGTCAGTCCTTATGCTATGCAAGCAAGTCTGCAGGGAAAATACTAAAACAAGCCCGTGGTGGTACCCGCTGTACTTTGATCTATGGGGATATCTAAATTTAGCAGCTTAGGTAGCCACCTGTTCTATGATACGTTCTGGCTTCTGAGGCTCCGTTCAGCACAATAAGAATTGGTAGTCCTTATTCTCTCTCTTTCTCCCCACCTTCACCCTTCTCCCTCTCTTATAAAACGCATAGACACCATCCTAGACCTACACAAACCTTTTTTTGTGTATTTATTATTTTGTCATTTTATTTATTATATATTAACCTTTTATGTATTTTATTTCCTCATCTTTTCTTAGCACCTTTTACACGCTATTGTACAGTGACATGTTTTTATAGCGATAAGCTGAAGCTATGTACTTCCTAAAGGTCGTTTATGAAACTATCATTCACTGTTCACATGCAGAGTACTCAGTCAATAATATTTCATACAAAACCACCAAGAACTCTCTACATAATGAATGCTGTGGAATATAGCACGGAATGTTCTACCTGTGAAAATGCAGAGAATACAGCTGCAATCAGAATGCTGTATAAAGTTTTTTTTTTTTTTTCACATTAAGTGAAACTAAAATGAAAGTTGAGAACAAGACACCCTTTGGAAGGCTTTACCTTAAACAAAAAAGTAAATTTTGAGTAAATTTCTCACCATCTCCTAAAAAACTAACAAATTCTTAAATCCTTCTGAAGTACCTAGGGGTTCAATGCCCTGGTCACAGTCTAAACACAAAGGAAACCAACTGCTAAAATGTTAGCATAAACACAGAAAATCTTTCAGGCTGGTCTCTAGGCTACCATAGCCAGCTGACTTAGTTGAGGGGGAGGAAGTGCATGGGGTAGGAATCTCAGTCAAATTGCTTCTCTGGAAATATGAACGTAGGGAGCCTATCTTTTTAATTGTTTTCCACGACGCCAGTGCTATAATATCACTTTTTCGAATTGCTTCAGTCTTCTCAACACCCTAAATGAGTCAGCATGTTGCAACCCGTCTTCCCAAATGTCCTGTGCCACTTGTTCTTAAAGGAAAAGGAGGAAATAAATATAAATCTAATTTAATAGCAACGACAGGAAATAAATTCACACTTCCAGAATCCCTTTGACATCTGAGTATACCTCCTAGAACAATTTTCATTGATACAACACAATAATTATAATGATATCCCAGAGTATGAGGGCCATTTGCTATCCTTTTGTGTTTCTTTTCATGTCTATGTTACACGTTATCATCTAAACAGAATAAGAAACGAGAAGTAGCTCTTTATGGAGAGATAGATAAATAGACGGATAGACGAAGCTGCAGGTGGAGATTTGACAATTATCTAAAATCAATTAGGGCAAACAGTCAACCACGTCCAGTCCAAGGTATCTGAGGCCAGGAGGTTGAGTGGGGTTACAACACCTATCTCACCTATAATATCTGTATCTGTACTAACTGGCACTAAATAACACATTACTGAATGGTGGTCAGATCATCATGAAATAAAGCCAATGCACTCAGGCACTTTACCCTGCACACCCTCTTAAAAGCTAAAATGGATAAATAACTTTACAGGGAAATTGAAGGAACTCTTAGATACACTTGCTGAAAGCCAAGGAGATATGTGAATTGGTGCAAACCGTAAGCAGAGTCTCTTAGACATGACGCATGGAAGGGATTTTTTCAGTAAAGACAAGAATACCTCTTTGCTGATCAGGTCACTTTTTGCTGGTGTATAGTCACCCCTTACTTCTGCACAACTCTGTGAGGTCTATGAAGCATTTACACACTCCATTACCTCAATTAAGCCTCACAACAAAAGGTAGGGGTGGGATTTCCCTCTCTCATCCCCATTTTATGGACGAGGAAACGGAGGTTCCCCTCACAGATTAGTGTTTTGGTTTTTTTTCCCATTCTTGCTGACATACTCAAAGCATTTCTCTTCTAATGCTTTTGTCCTCAGTCTGCTGGGCAAATAGGGCTACAGGCAAATGGATACACCCCAATTCAGAAGGATTTACTAACATCCAGGTTCTTCCAGTAAACCTGTTTAGGAGTTAAAAGCCCCAGACTTTCTGTCTCCCAATTAAGGTGCTATTTCCTTTGTCAAGGTAGACAAGACGGGGACGTTTCCTGCAGAAGTTTTCTGAGCTGGTCACTATGCCATGAATATGATCTATACTTTTAGTTTGAGATGGAAGAAAAGCACCTGTTTCTGTCCCAGCACACAGTTCTCCTGGTCAAACAGATCTGGTCAAGCCCCTCCCTTACTCATTACCTTCCCAAGGTCCCTAGGGTGTACTGGATAAAGAGTTAAATTGTGGCCCCCAGCTGTCTGTCCAGTATTATCTCCTTAAGTACCCAATCACACCTTAAGTGTACCAGCCATGCAAAACTACTCTGGACCCCCCAACGCACTATGCCTTGCTTCAGCCTTTGAGCCTTTGCTGGCAGGTGTTGGTCTCTGCTGCTTCTGGAAAGATCCATATTCCCCTGACAAGCACTTATATGTCCTTCATAGCGAGTTCTTAATAAGCCCTCCCACCCCCTCAATCTAGATTTTTCGTTAAAATCATATCCTGGACTTCCCTGGTGGTGCAGTGGTTAAGAATCCGCCTGCCAATGCAGGGGACATGGGTTCCAGCACCTGGTCCGGGAAGATCCCACATGCCGTGGAGCAACTAAGCCCGTGCGCCACAACTACTGAAGCCCGCGCGCCTACAGCCCGTGCTCCGCAGCAAGAGAAGCCACTGCAATGAGAAGCCCGCATACTGCAACGAACAGTAGCCCCCGCTCACCGCAACTGGAGAAAGCCCACGTGCAGCAACAAAGACCCAAGGCAGCCAAAAATAAATAAATAAAATTTTAAAAATCATATCCATATAGACTACAAGATTTTATGCACACCATTATATATAAAGTAGATAAGCAACAAGGACCCACTCTATAGCACAGGGAGCTATATCTATATCTTGTAATAACCTATAATGGAAAAGGATCTAAAAAAGAATATATATACATGTATATATATCACACATACAAACATATATATAATGTGTATATATATAACTGAATCACTTTGCTGTATACCTGAAACTAACACAACATTGTAAATCAACTATATTTCAATAAGAATTAAACAAAAAAAAGACTTTATGGGTTTGGCTCCCCCAACAGACACGAGCTCCTGAAGGGTACCGGGAGCTTCCCTTCTTTGCCCTTGAATACCCACAGTTACTGGATTTAATTGAATACAACTAATCATTTATTGACTATTTAGCCCAAATCCTGGCATTTCTTCTTAGAGGACTCCTCCTTGCCAGGTGATTTTCGGCGTTGATTCTGGAAAGAATTTTGTTCATATGGGCGGGGGTTGATGTGTATTAGGGGAGGCAGATGGGTGTCAGGTGACCCACTGGAAGCAGTTAGGGGACAACTGGGCATGGCCTTCAGGAAGCCAGAATTTGGGAAAAGAAAATATTTTATTCTTCCCTTTGGAAAACCCATTGTGCCTCCTTTCAAGGGCAAAAATATAAGTGTATTGTGAACATACGACAAACTATGAAGGTTTTTGGTTTTTTTTTTTGAAAAAAACACACTTTAAAAGCTTTGCAGGCGCTTTGCGTTCTAGGATCCTGGGTGGGCTAGTCTGCCCGAATGAGGAAGGGTCACCTATTCTTCTTCAAGTTTGCTGCTCTTCAAGCTTGAGACTCTCCTTGCTGCTTGGATGACAGTAATTTTCTGACTTCTGAACATGTCTAAACTGTTCTAGAAAACTGACTCTAGAAAACAGTGCGTGGAATTGACAAATGCCCCTGCCTTTGAGGCAGTTACCGCCTCACAGAGGAATGAGCAACAGACGGCAGGCACTGAAAGCTATAAAATTACACAGGCTGTCTGAGCAGGAAAGGGTCTTCAAGACCTTTTAACTCAAGGAGAAAACTGAGGCCGGGATAAAAGACTGGACTTGCCCAAGGTCACATCAGGTGGGAATCTGAATACCAGCCAGGGCCTAGGTCTCGCTTAACAAGCCAACCGGCTGATGGCTCTATCCTGAGAACCCAAGGGAACATTAGAGGCTAATACAGATTTTTTTTAAGACACATGCAAAAGGATGGTTTTAAAAGGAAAGTTCTAAATTCAATGTGATGTTGTGCTCCGATGTCCAAAAAAGTGTTTCATTGATCTCTATTGTGCTTCTATTATAGTATTGTGTTACCAGCTGAAACAAGGACTATTCACTTACCACGGTGCCCCTCTAGGGAAAACATAGGAAAAAATGTAAAAATATAATTCTGGCTTTGTTCTGCTATTTCCATGCAACTTCATTCAAACATGTATAATCTGTTCAACACCTACCTTAACAGCAACAGTGCAAAGAGTGATGGAACCGAAAACGAATAAGAATATATAAGTGTGCCTGTCTACAGATATTTTTTTCCTAATGCAATTGCTCTGCTAAGGGTATAAAGTGTAAGTTAAATGGAAATCAGCATGCTAACTCAGTAAAACTTGTTTACCTCTCTTGGAAAAGTGATCGGAGAGTTCTCTGAGAGACTCAACCACGTTGACTACAACCACATGAGCCATTTCTTTCCCTTCGGTTTTCTTAATTGCTTATTATTTCAGATACCTCCAACTTGTTTATCAGGCGCATGTCAAAGCACGTTAAAACGCGTTATTCAGGTTCAGCGTGAAGGATTTAGCCTTATTTGACAAGGTATCACAAACTTCTGTTGAAATGAGTGATTCGAGTAAAATGGAGCTTAACCTGCAAACCCAGGTAACTTGGGTTTCTATAGATTGGAGATTGCATATCTAGACCGGGGGAACAACCTGATTTTGCTTGAAGCGCAATTAACTTTATGGCTAGGCAGCATAGCTGACTTCATAGGCTACTTTGGTGCCAGGTGCCAAAGCTTGTAGAAAGAGGGGAGGCTTTGGGATCCTAAGAGATGCTTTGCATTAAAGACTTTGCTAGGTGAAGCCACACTGGCACGGGAGTCTGATTTGCAATTTGTGCCTTTGTAAAAGGATTGAGGTCCCTATTGTTTAATGTTTGGATCTCAATTTGCATTTGGAAGCACATGCCCTCTTCTAGGTTTAGAGTTTTTTTATTTTCATTTTCTTGTTCTGATATACAATCAATACTGCCTGTGAAAAAACTGATACAACTGCACGGCCAAATGTTTGCACTGATTAAGGAAGTCAGGTAGATTGGTTTTCTCTGTGAATGGTGGAGTCTACCTGGGCTCCAGCAATAGTGAGCCAGGAATCTATCTAGCAACTGACAAATAACTCATAGGTAAACAAACATTTTCATTTATTATTTCCTTAATTAGAATGCATGGCACTTTGCTTAAAAAAAAAAAATCACTACAGAGGTCTGACTAGACAGTGGACCTACAAAATGAACTGAAAGAAAAAAATCCTCTGACCACCTCAGGACATATGCGAATACATCCATCCAATGTCTTCCTTTATAAAGAAAGGTTTGAGAAGAATTATTTTAGGTTTGCGATAACAAAATTCTCAGCTGTACATGATATTTAACTACCTGTCCTTTGGTAAACAATTTTAACATTTGCTTTGACAGTGTTCCCAGATTGGACACATAAAACTTGGAATAGAAATTGCGTGAGAAGGGACTTCCCTGGTGGCACAGTGGTTAAGAATCCGCCTGCCAATGCAGGGGACACGGGTTCGAGCCTTGATCCGGGAAGATCCCACATGCTGCGGGGCAACTATGCCCGTGTGCCAGAACTACTGAAGCCTGCATGCCTAGAGCCTGTGCTGCGCAACAAGAGAAGCCACTGCAGTGAGAAGCTCTTTCACAGCAACAAAGAGTAGCCCCAACTAGACAAAGCCCGATCACAGCAACAAAGACCCAACGCAGCCAAAAATAAAGAAATTAATAAATAAATAAGTTTGTATATATAAAAAAAGAAATTGCGTGAGGAGGAACAATTTCTTAGATTGTGAGTTTAAGAAGTATGGTTTATTTGTTTGTTTTCTTTTTAACTCTTCATCCTTTGTCTTTGCCATTGACCACAAGAAAACATTTCTTGCATGTTTGGAGGAAGGTCCTGGGAACTCGGAGTTGCTAGTTGAGCAAGCTGGAGGTAGAAGGAAAGCATTCACATTCATGGAGCACCTATGGCATGTCAAGGACTTTGCTAGATGTTTAGGGATTTGTGATTATGCCCATTTTGTGGTGGAGAAGACTGAGGCCCAGAGGAGGCAAGTGACTTACCCAAGGTCACACAGCTGTGATGGGAAGCCAGATCTACCCGATTCCTAAGCTCAGGCTCTTTCCGCCACATCATGTCACCTCCCAGGTAAACTCCAGTTAACTTCATTTGGGGGTTTTTCTGTTCCTCACCTCCTTGGAATGTGTTTGTTTTTTAAACTAAACAGGGGTTAATTTGGTGCACAGGAAGCTATAAGGACAAGACTGACCTAATCTACCCTTCTTTCTAATAGAAACAAGTAATCTTATCTGTCATTCCATTAAAAATACACCACATTCTTCTGTGCTCCAGTTTGGATAATGACTCAAGAAAAGGTAGTCCATTTCTGCATTATAGCACCACCACAGCCTCTATAAAATCATCAAAAGTAAATAAGCCATACTTTTCTTCCTGGGTATTTCATTCACTGATTCCAAAGTACTTCACACATGTATTCATTCTATTAGAATAAAGAACTAGCAGCCCTTTTGATAGTTGGGCCAACTAGAGGTCAGCCTAACAGAGTATCTTTTGCCAAAGACTATACACTCTGAGGCCCCCTTGAATGGAGAATGCCCAAGAGGAAGTCAGCCAAAAGGAGTGGCATGCTGGAGTGTTGTACTTTGAGCCCACATTCTCAGCCACATCCCATGGGAAACACTCCCTCTCTGCCATCTTCCAAAACGCTCTGCCAACATTCTCCTAATGTTCCCAGTATCAGAAGATAATCCCCTTTCCCCTAAACGGGACCTCAACCTAAAACAGATCTGGGTCTGTGCCTCAGGGAATGGACAAGTGACTCAGAGGACCATTTCAGATCTTGGAAGCAGGGAAGTCTCTTCAGAGCATGGGAGCACAGTCTGGGAGCTGGTTAGTACTCAAGGAACAAATGAATAACAGAGCCAGAAGGAGTTCCAAGAAACATTTCACCTGAAGTTTCCTTTGCACTCACGAAGAATTTGAGGCCCCCAAGTCTCCCGCAGTTATGCCGCTGCAGAACCTCACTCCAGCCTAAGACTTTTCCAGACCCTTCTCAGCCTGTATCAGGCCATAGACTGACTTGCTAAGCAAGACCCAGAGGTCCCCAAACCTTTTTTTTTTTTGGGCTGTGCGGCATGTGGGATCCTAGTTCCCCGACCACAGATGGCACCCGTGCCCCCTGCAGTGGAAGCACGGAGTCCTAACCACTGGACCTCCAGGGAATTCCCAAGAGGTCCCCAAACCTTAAGTGTAGATGGTAAATGGACAGATTTTTAATGTGTATGATTCAGCATCCAGGGTGGCAGAAAGAAAAAGAGTCTCAACTAAAAAAATGTGTTGATTTGGCACATTTCCTACATTTGGGTTTTGTTTTCTTCCTGTTTTATTTTTCTTCTTTAGCTAATTCATATCATCTGAGTTAGGTTTACATACAAATCTTTCTGTCCAGCAGTACGGCATTGGTTAAGTAAGCCCTAGTTCTCCTTAGAATGGACTACCATGCTCCATTAAAATTATCTGGTAAACAGTAATAAATAAGGGCCAACCTTTAGTAAGATTTACTACATGCTGTCCCTATACTCAGCATTTGACATGTATTTTTCTCATTTAGTCCCCTCAATAACCCTGTGAGGCAGCCATTATTCTTCTCCACATTTTAGGGATGAGGATCTGAGGCAAAGAGAGCTTAGGGAACATGCCAGGAATCCCAAAACCAGTGAATGGTGAAGCTGGAATTAAACCGATTCTACCCAGTCCAAAGCTCTCGAGCCATATACTCTTTATATGCAGAAGAATGTTCAGGAGAAGTTAACTGGAGGGGGAGACACCTACATAGTACGATCCAACTTGGTAAAAATATATCTACGTTTATGTGTTTGGGGGTATATTTGCATTGGGACAGTTATAGAAGGACTGCTCAAACGTCAGTTCCTTGGAGCAGTCTTTCCTGACCATACTAAAAGAGCCCTCCCATGCTGTCCCTGCTATTATCTTTTAATGTGCTTGACTTTTCCTCAGGGCACTTAGCATTACCTGAGATGTAACATATACCAGATACATTTATTGTCTAGCTCCCCTATAGAAGGAGGGGTAACAGTGCCTAACAAACTGCCTGGCATGCAGTAAGTGCTTAATATTTGTTGACTCTAACAAATGTACTAAAATCTTAATGTTTTTTTTTTGGTTGTTGTTTGTTTGTTTTTTCTCCTCATTTTTTAATTCCACCAGGTCACAATGGTAGCTCTGAAACTAACATATGCACCTTTTATTATTTGGCAAATATTTCTCCAACAAATATAAGATTATTTTTGTTGTTGTTTTTGTTGTTTTTTGTTTTCTTGAAACATCTTTATTGGAGTATAATTGCTTTACAATGGTGTGTTAGTTTCTGCTTTATAACAAAGTGAATCAGTTATACATATACATATGTCCCCATATCTCTTCCCTCTTTTGTCTCCCTCCCTCCTTCCCACCCTCCCTATCCCACCCCTCTAGGTGGTCACAAAGCACCTGAGCTGATCTCCCTGTGCTATGCGGCTGCTTCCCACTAGCTATCTAGTTTACGTTTGTAAACCCTTAATGTTGATGGTTATTTTTTTCTCCCTCTTGCTGTCAAACAGAAACAATTTAGATTCTTGATACTTAAATGGATTTGATTTTTTTATGTTTCTTCCAAATCCTATGAGTGAAAAAGAAAAAAAAAAAAAGCACATTCCAAGTAAAGGGTAAGAACCTAAAATGGTTTACTTGAAAAGGCAAAATGATCTCCTCCATGCAGGACATACACTTTCTCAAGAGCAGAAAGTTCTCGCAGAAGAGGAGACCATTGGAAATCCACTTAGGTGAACTCGCCTTGAGTCAAATGAGATTCATGAATGTTTCAACTGCTAATCCATTTAGTGTCCTATTCACCCAGATGACTTTTCAGAGCATCCCTCTGGTGGTTTTAGAAAGAAAACCCTTCCAGTCGCCAGGCTCAATTGAGCAGCAGCAAAAGACAATTGACTGCAGATGAAGGGATCGATCGAAGTGTTTGGGATGAATGCGAGACCACCTATCTGGCCCGTGTGAAAATGAAAGCAACATTTGAAATGAGCTGATATGAGTTGGGCAGGTTTTATCCCCCAAATAAAGTCTCTCCTTTCTCCTCTAAAAAGGATTAGGCCTGTGAATGGGAGTCTTGTCTTCAAGTCCCATGGCCTTGACCTTCCTTTGTATTGTTCTGCTCACTTTAAACCGCGGGTGGTAGTGGTTTGTGATTTTTTTTTCATTCTCAGCCGCGTCCTTCTGAAAGGGGACTTTTACCCCATCAGCAGCTTCAAGAACCATCTACAAGTCAGGAGCACAGTATCCCTGCATTCCAGGCAGAGGAGGGGGCTGCTCTGGCTCGCTTCCTTCCTCTTCCCCAAACAGAATCCAGCTCCTATATAAAATTCATAAATTCTTGGCAGGAAAGAAATCCTCCCATTGGAAGGAACAGATGTTCGACAAGTAACTTTTGCCATCATGACTCTGTTCCTAATATCATAGTTTTAAAGTGTGGGGGGATGTTAATTTTTTTTTAAATGTCAACATGTTCCGGGCAGCTTTTCCATCTCCATCTGTGGCATACACATCACCAATGCTCCCACCGCCCCTTTTTAAATTTCCAGAGACTAGTTGGGAATTGGAAAGATATTAAAAAGTGAAAGCGGAAAATTCAATTCAACAAGTATGTTAATGTATAACCTAATGCAAAGTAATATGATATTTCCCTCCCAGTTGTAAATCTCAGATACATTCTTTTTCTCCTCGTCTTAGACCTTGGAGGGGTCTGCAAGACTTTTAATCGGCAAAATGATCAATTAACATTCAGGGGTTATTACTGGTAATAGAATTCCTTGAGAGTAACCTATTCATAACATTCCCTTTCTAAAGAAAGCCTCAATTGGGGCTTCAAACTCAGGAGGCTACCAGGCCATTTTCACTTTGTTATCACCTCGTTAAACTGCCCACCTTAAATGCCTGTATCGCAGGTGACCGCGGAGAAGGGTCACGGTCGGTGGATGCCTCTTACCTCGCCTGGAAATAACTGGAAAGCGTGACCCCGCCTCGGACCGAGGCGGGGTCCCCTCCCCAGGGACAGCGATGCCCTCTTGCAGCTGCTTTGGCGAGGGCCAGAGCGCCTACTGGCTGGGGCCTGGCCCCAAACACGCCCGACCACGTTTGGGTTCAAAGTCAGAATTCGGTGAGCGGACTGGGTGGGGTGTGGAATCCGCAGGGCAGAAGGAGAGGAAAGTGACAGCGCGGGCGGGGTGGGGAAGCAGCGGCCCGACATTCAAATGCGCCGGGTATCCTCCCGCCGCTCTCGGTCCGGTTTTCCTCTTTCTCTGCCCGGTCGGAGCCAGTCGGGTCTAAATCCCCAGATCGCCGGCGGGCCCGTGCCGGGACCGCCCGAGGCCATCCCGGAAGACGCAGTCCCCGCAAACTTTCCGTGCGCAAGTGGAGGTGTGAGTGAGTGCGCGTACGGCAGGGCGCCGGGGGGTGTCCTTGTGGACCCCGATCGACTTCGTTGGCATCCCCCGCGGGAAGGTTGGTTTGCGCTGGGGGGCCGGGTCTGACGGGGGCCGAGGTAGGGGCGAGAGCGGCGCACGAGGGCGCGGCGGCCCCAGGTCGTCCGTAGCTGGAGGCAGGCGTAGCGCAGCGCACGGTCTGCAGTGCCCCCAGCCGGCCGGCCCGGCTCAAGACGGCACCCGGCCGCAGGTCCCAGAGCCGCACGGCGCCGCACCTCTGCGTGCGAGACTCGCCCCTCTTCCTCCCTGCTGAGGCTGACCCAGTATTAAGAAATTTAAAATCAAGTCGAGGTGGATTCTCAGCCTGGTTCTGTCCCTTACTGGCTTCCTGCTCCCGGGAGCTCTGGACGTCTGCCTCCCTTTGTATGATGTGCATCATACACCAAAGCTTATGAAATGGAGAGAGCGTGCCTTCAAGTGCCTGGTATAGCAAGTCCTGGGTAAATGGCCATCGCCACCGCCACCATCACCGGCATCATCACTAGCGGGCCAGGCTTTGGAAGGGAGTCTCACTGACGTCTCTGCTTTTCTATGGCGGGTCTGAGGGGAGGACAGGGACAGAGGGTTTCTGCCTCCCCTCTGAAGTGGAGAAGGAACCTAAGCACCCGGCTGGGGGCCAGCCTTGCTGTGCCTTCAACTCCACCTGTAACCGTGGACTCAGCCGTCCTCTCTTTGAACTCACATCCTCATTGCAGAACAGGAATCATCATACCCAACTCACAGACTTGTTGCAAGACAGGAAATGCAGAGCTCCTGGTACATAGTCCGTGCTCAGAAAGCCTCACCCCTCCACGCCTTCCCCGTGGCCCCCAGCCAGCAGGTCCCAGGACACCTGTACCTGCAGCACATGGTAGGTGCAGTGCAAGCCCCTTTCCCCTACTTACTAGCAGTCCGCCTGCGCAGTCTCTTTCCTAACACACGGTAGGTGCTCAGTGCAAGCCCCGCCCACCCCCAGCTATCAGTCAGTATGCCATTTATTGAGTCCTTACTCGGTACCTCTTCTATCCTCCTCTGACTGGGACAGCTTGGGCTGCAGGAGGCTTTAACTCTGAGGTCCTTCTCTTTCACGTCCCCTGGAAACCCTCTCCCCCAGATGCCTCAGATCCCTTCTGGAAATTAGTAGCGTTGGAAATAATAAGAACACACCCCCCTGATCTTGGAGTAATGGAATGTACAGTCAGAGGACCTGGCTGTCAAGAGCAGCCCTACAAGTTCCTGTCTGTATCTTGTAAACTCTCTGAACCTCAGTTACCTCATCTTTTAAAAACGAGGCAATAACACCTTCTGGGGTGGACCAGTGTGAGGGTCAATGGATACATGTGTATAAAAGCACCAAGCACGAGCTTCCCTGGTGACCCAGTGGTTGGGAGTCCACCTGCCAATGCAGGGGACACAGGTTCGAGCCCTGGTCCGGGAAGATCCCACATGCCGCAGAGCAACTAAACCCGTGTGCCACAGCTACTGAGCCTGCGCTCTAGAGCCCGCGAGCCACAACTACTAAAGCCCGCACTGCAACAGGAGAAGCTGCTGCAATGGGGTGCCCGCGCACCACAGCTAGGGGTACCCCCGCTTGCCGCACCCGGTGAGGGCCCCCACACAGCAGCGAGGACCCAACACAGACAAAAATAAGTAAGTTAAAAAAAAAAGCACCAAGCACACAGTAAGTATTCAGTGAATGCTAATTTATTATTTGTTTCAAGCACAAAGCAGGCGCCCAGTGAGTATTTGCTGGACTGAACTGGGCTTTACCCTTTGCTGAGTTCTACACCTGGGAAAGCTTCCCTTCGAGCTTTCTCCCTGTCCTTGGCCTTGTCAAACGTCATGTCCTGTGTCTTGCTGCTTGTGACCTCTTTCTAGAGGTTGGTACTTTGCATATAGGAAGAGTGATGGATCTTTCCAGAGTTCAAAACCTAGGATTGCCGAGATAAAATTCAACATGGAAATCTCATATTTTTGTTTTGTTTTTCGTGGCCAGTGTGCCTTTTTCTGGGGGATGAGGGTAGAGTGTTATTTAAAAGTCATCCTGAGGGAAATTCCCTGGTGGCGCAGTGGTTAAGAATCCACCTGCCAATGCAGGGGACACGGGTTCGAGCCCTGGTCCAGGAAGACGCCACATGCTGAGGAGCAACTAAGCTCGTGCGCCATAACTACTGAGCCTGCGCTCTAGAGCCCGTGAGCCACAGCTACTGAGTCCGCGTGCCACAACTACTGAAGTCTGCGTGCCTAGAGCCTGTGCTCCGCAATAAAGAGAAGCCATCTTAATGAGAAGCCTGCGCACCACAACGAAGAGTGGCCCCCGCTCGCCGCAACTAGAGAAAGCCCGTGAGCAGCAACGAAGACCCAACGCAGCCATAAATAAAGAAATAAAAGGAACAATTAAGAAAAAGAAGTCATCCTGAATTATCTGAGCGTTTGTGTAACCATATTTTCTGCCAGCCATTCACATGTGATTGATTTTGTGGGACTGTGTGATAAGATGCCAGCAATTTCAGGGTCCTGTCCCTGTGACTTCTCTAGCTCTTGAATGTGACAAACTCCAAATGGGAAAACCAACCAACCAGTGTCCAATCTTTAAATGGGCCTTAGCAGTCACAGGGCATTTCTGTGTCTGTTACATCCACAGAATCCTCGGTACAGCCCATTTTCCAGATGAACCTCGTTGAGGCAGATGACTGACTCGGTGCTCCTTTCTATGACACAGACTTGCCTCTGAGTCCTGCCTCATCTCCATGCTGCTCTCCCAGGCTATGACGCGGGGCTTTTCACTGGCCATCTGAACAAGCGTTCTTAGAGACACTTTAGAAATGCTGGGACATGAACTTTTATTAATACAGAGCACTAAAGAAATTAGAGAGTTTCCCCATATTATGACAAGGTATGCAACAGCTGTTACTTTACCAAAACTATTCATTACGGGGCTGTTTGTTTAAAGGTTACCCTGGTGGCTTGGGGACAGTGCCTTTTGCTCTCTGACTCACAGGAAGCAAAAATAAGTTACTATCAGGTGATGGTCATACTTAGAAGCCAAGCTAATAATGAGAAGGTTTGTCATCCCCAGGAGTAGGGCGGTTAGCTTAACTTTTCAAACTGTTAAGTGCCAGTCAGTTCAAAATTTAAGATTTTCTTTGTGTCATACTTGGTTTTTGAAAATCTATTCAAACATTTACTGAGTAATTCCAGTGTGCCAATTTCTGTGCTTGGCAACACACAAAGGGATATTCTGTGGTCTCTGTCATCCAGTGTATCACAGTCTGGAAGGAGAGATGCATATATGAAGTGCATCCAATAGTCACCTCATCTGTGAAGCGGGGATAATCACGGTACCTGCTTCCTGGGGGCTTATGAGGCCAGGCTGTGGAAAGCACAGGTGAGAAGCAGTTGCTGAGACCCCAACCCAAGGCAGACTCTTATATACATAGAGGTTGTATTAGCTCCATTTTCAGACAAAAAAATTGAGGCTCTGAGAGTGGAAGAGATTTGCTGGTTCACAGCACAGCCAGGATTCAGATGCAAAGATTTAATTTAAAGCAACTTTGTATTTCCCTTCCAGGCCAGGGCAACTCCTCAAAGAGCCTTTGCAGAGCCTTCTCTTTTTTTTTTGTGGTACGTGGGCCTCTCACTGTTGTGGCCTCTCCTGTTGTGGAGCACAGGCTCCAGACGCACAGGCTCAGCGGCCATGGCTCACGGGCCCAGCTGCTCCGTGGCATGTGGGATCTTCCCGGACCGGGGCACGAACCCGTGTCCCCTGCATCGGCAGGCGGATTCTCAACCACTGTGCCACCAGGGAAGGGAAGCCCCTGCAGAGCCTTCTCTTTAATGGGTCTCCGTATACTGTGGAACTTAAAGGTTGCCCAAGTGTTTGCTAGCTCTTTGGCTTATGAGATTTCTTGACCACGTCAAATGCATTCCCCATCCTCCACTCTATTTCAGTTTTTCACAGCGTATGCCTTCCTGTCTCTATTTGTATTTATCCTGGAAGTTTACATGCTATGACTTTCTTCACTCCCTCCCAAAACGATGAATTTTATTTAGTACACAAATATATCAGGGAATCTCACGTTCTTTGAGGACAAAACAAGTTTTTTTATGTGTTTGTTTTCTTATTCAGCTTTATTGAGGTATTACTGTATACCCCAAAACTGCACTTTTTCTTTTCTTCCTTTTAAAAAATTATTATTTATTTATTATTTATTTGGCTGTATTGGGTCTTAGTTGTAGCACGTGGGCTCTTAACTGTGGCTAGAGGGCTCTCTAATTGTGGTGTGTGGGCTCCAGAGCGCAGAGGCTCAGTAGTTGCAGCACACTGAGCCCACGGCATGTGGGATCTTAGTTCCCCAACCAGGGATTGAATGCACGTCCCCTGCATTGGCAGGTGGATTCTTAACCACTGGACCACCAGGGAAATCTCTGCATTTGTTTAATGTGTACAATTTGATGAGTTTGGACATATGCGTGCACCCATGATTCCACCTCCACAGAGAAAGTCATAAACATATCCATCACCTCTAAAAGTTTCCTTGTGTCCCTTTGTGTTTGTGTGTGTTTGTTGTTGTAATAAGAACACTGTACATGAGATCTACCCTCTTAACAGATGTTTGAGTACACAACACCGTATTATTAATTATAGGCACTATGTTGTATAACAGATCTTTAGAACTTATTCATCTTGCATAACTGAAATTTTATACCCACTGAGCAATAATTCCCTATTTCCTCCTCCCCACCCCCAGCCCTTGGCAACCACCAATCTATTTTCTGCTTCTATGAGCTTGACTATTTTAGACACCTCACAGAAGTGGAATCAAGCAGTACTTTTCTCCTGTGATTGGCTTATTTCACTTAGCATAATGTCCTCCAGGTTCATCCATGTTTTCAGAAACAGTAAGATTTCCTTCTTTTTGTGTTTAAGGCTGAATAATATTCCACTGATGTTTTCTTTATCCATTCACTTGTTGATGGACATTGGGTTATTTCCACATCTTGACCATTGTGAATAATGCTGCAATGAGCATGGGAGTGAAGATATCTCTTCGAGATCCTGATTTCAGTTCTTTCAGATATATGCCAAGAAGTGGGATTCCTGTATCATATGGCAGTTCTATTTTTAATATTTTGAGGACTCTCCGTACTGTTTTCCTATCGACTGCACCATTTTACATTCTCATCAACAGTATACAAGTGGGGGGGGGGGCGTTCTCTGGTGGCACAGTGGTTGAGAATCTGCCTGTCAATGCAGGGGACACGGGTTTGATCCCTGGTCTGGGAAGATCCCAGTTGTCGCAGAGCAACTAAGCCCGTGCACCACACTACTGAGCCTGTGCTCTAGAGCCCGTGAGTCACAACTACTGAGCCCATGTGCCGCAACTACTGAAGCCTGCGCGCCTAGAGCCTGTGCTCCACAATGAGAGAAGCCACCGCAATGAGAAGTCCACGCACTGCAGTGAAGAGTAGCCCCTGCTCGCTGCAACTAGAGAAAGCCCGTGTGCAGCAACGAAGACCCAACACAGCCAAAAATAAATAAATTAAATAAATAAATTTTAAAAAAAACGGTATACAAGGGTTCCAATTTCTTCCCATCCTTACCAACATTTATTATTATTATTTTTTATAATAGCCAATCCTAACAGGTGTCAGGTAATACCTTATTGTCATTCCGATTTGTATTTAACAGATGACTTAATGACGTTGAGCACCTTACCTAGGACCATATATATCTCCTTTGGAAACACGTGTATTCAAGTCCTCTGCCCATTTAAAAAATTGGGGTATTTGGGTTTTTTTGCTATTGAGTTTTATGAGTTCCCTGTATATTTTGGATATTAACCCCTAATCAGATAAATGGTTTACAAATATCTTCTCCGTTTTCACTCTGTTGATCGTTCCCTTCACTGTGCAGAAGTTTTTAATGTAGTCATGATGTAGTCCCATGTGTCTATTTTGTTGCCTGAGCTTTTGATGTCATACCTGAGAAATCACTGCCAAGGCCAATGTCAGGAAGATTTTCCCCAATGTTTTCTTCTAGGAGTTTATGGTTTCAGGTCTTACATTTAAGTCTTTAATCCATTTTGAGTTGATTTTTGTGTATGGTGTAATATTGGGGTTCTGTTTCTTTTTCTTTTTTTTTCTGCATGCATGTTGATATCCAGTTTTCCTAACAGGATTTGTTGAAGAGACTATCCTTTCCCCACTGTGTATTCTTGGCACCCTTGTCGAAGATCAGTTAACTATACATGCATGGTTTATTTCTGGGCTCTCTATTCTATTTTATTGGTCTATATGTCTGCCTTAATGCCAGTACCATACAGTTTTAATTATTATAGCTTTGTATTATATTTCAAAATCAGAAAGTGTAATGTCTCCAGCTTTGTTTTTCTCAACATTACTTCAGCTATTCTGGGTCTTTGGTGGTTCCACTGAATTTTAGGATTTTTAAAAATTTCTGTTAAAAACACCATTGGGGTTTTAATGGGGACGGCATTGAATCTGCAGATCACTCTGAGTAGTATGGACATTTTATCAATACAGTCTTTCAATGCATAAACATGGGATATCTTTCCATTTATTTTTGTCTTCTTTGATTTCTTACATTAATGTTTTGTAGTTTTTAGTGTACAAGTCTTTCATCTTCTTGGTAAGTTAATTCCTAAGTATTTTTTTTAGGTTTTTATTTTTTAAATTTTTAGTATTTTTTTCTTTTTGATGCTATTGTGAGGGGGATTGTTTTCTTAACTTGTTTTCAGATAGTTTGTTGTTTCCGTACAGAACACAATTGATTTTTGTATGCTGATTTTCTATCCTGCAACTTTACTTAATTTGTTTATTAGTTCTAAAGGTTTTTTTGGTGGAGTCTTCAGGGACTTCTATTTATAAGATCATGTCATCTGCAAACAGACATCTTACTTCTTCCTTTTATATTTGGATGACTTTTATTCCTTTTTTTTTTTCCTTCTGTTTTTGCCTAATTGCTCTGGCTAGGAGATCCGGTACTATGCTAAATAGAAAGGACAAGAGTGGGCATCCTTGTCTTATTCTTGATCTTGGAGGAAAAGCTTTCAGTTTTTCCACTGTTGAGTGCAATGTTAGCCGTAGGCCTGTCACATATGCTTTTTATTATGTTGAGGTACATTCCTTCTGTACCTCGTTTATTGAATATTTTTATCATAAAAAAGTAGTGAATTTTTTCAAATACTTTTGCATCTACTGAAATGATTATATATTTTAATCTCTCGTTCTGTTAATGTGGTTTATCACATTTATTGATCTGTGTATATTGAACCATTCTTGCACCCCAGGGATAAATCCCACTTGATCATGGTGTATGATTCTTTTAATAAGCTGTTGAATTCGTTTGCTACTATTTTTTTAATACATTTATTTATTTATTTTAATTTTGGCTGTGTTGGGTCTTCGTTGCTGCACGTGGGCTTTCTCTAGTCGTGGCGAGCAGGGGCTACCGTCTTTGTTGTGGTACATGGGCTTCTCATTGTGGTGGCTTCTCTTGTTGTGGAGCACAGGCTCTAGGTGCACAGGTTTCAGTAGTTGTGGCACGCAGGCTCAGTAGTTGTGGCACACAGGCTTAGTTGCTCCACGGCATGTAGGGTCTTCCCGGATCAGGGCTCGAACCCCTGCATTGGCAGGCATATTCTTAACCACTGCACCACCAGGGAAGCCCTGGTTTGCTACTATTTTGTTGTGGCTTTTGCATCTATGTTCAGGGATATTCGCCTGTAATTTTCTTTTCTTGTAGTGTCCTTATCTGCTTTTGATATCAGAGTAGTCCTAGCCTTGTACAATGAGTTTGGAAGTGTTCCCTCCTTTTCAGTTTTTTGGAAGTGTTTGAGAAGTACTGGCATTAATTCTTTCACTGTTTTGTAGAATTCACCAGTGAAGCCATTTGGTCCTGGGCTTTTCTTTGTTGGGAGGTTTTTTTTTTTTTTTTGCGGTACATGGGCATCTCACTGTTGTGGCCTCTCCCGTTGGGGAGCACAGGCTCCGGACGCGCAGGCTCAGCGGCCATGGCTCACAGGCCCAGCCACTCCGCGGCATGTGGGATCTTCCCAGACCGGGGCATGAACCCGTGTCCCCTGCATCGGCAGGCAGACTCTCAACCACTGCGCCACCAGGGAAGCCCATGTTGGGAGGTTTTTGATTACTGCTTCAGTCTTCCTAGTCATTATTGATTTGTTCACATTTTCTATTTCTTCATGTTTCTAGGAAATTATCCATTTCTTCCAGGTTATCCAATTTGTTGGCATATAATTGTTCATAGTAGTTGCTCATGATCCTTTGTGTTTCTGTCATCAGTTGTAATATCTTCTATTTTATTTCTATTTTTTAACAAATTTGAGTCTTCTCTCTTTTTCTTAGTCTAGCTAAAGGTCTGTCAATTTTGTTGATTTAACTTTTCAAAACAACAACTCAGTTTAGTTGATCTTTTCTATTGTTTTTCTCTATCCTATTTCCTTTATTTCTGCTCAAATCTTTATAATTTCCTTCCCTCTGCTAACTTTGGGCTTTATGTGTCCTTTTTTTCTAGTTCCTTTCAGTGAAAAGTTAGGTTGTTTATTTGAGATATTTCTTCTTTTTTAATGCAGGTATTTATTGCTATAAACTTCCCTTAGTACTGTTTTGCTGCATCCTATAAGTTTTGGTATGTTGTGTTTTTATTTCCATTTATCTCAAGGTTTTTTTTATTTATTTATTTTTTTGTGGTACGTGCGCCTCTCACTGTTGTGGCCTCTCCCATTGCAGAGCACAGGCTCCGGATGCACAGGCTCAGCAGCCATGGCTCACGGGCCCAACCGCTCCGTGGCATGTGGGATCTTCCCGGACCGGGGCACAAACCCGCGTCCCCTGCATCGGCAGGCGGACTCTCAACCACTGCGCCACCAGGGAAGTCCTCAAGATATTTTTTGATTTCCCTTTTGATTTCTTCTTTGGCCCGTCGGTTGTTAGGGGTGTATTGTTTAATTTCCACATATTTTTGAATTTTCCAATTTTCTTCCTATTATTGATTTCTAGTTTCCTATTGTGGTGATTGGAAAAAATACTTTATATGATTCCAGTCTTCTCAAATTTTTAAGACTTTTGTGGCCTAACATGATCTATTCTGGATAATGTTATGTGTGCTCTTGAGAAGAATGTGTATTCTGCTGCTTTTGGGTGAAAAGTTCTGTATATGTCTGACATCACTCCTAACAAACAAATATATGAGCATATAAAGAGAAGAACTTTTATTACCTACTGTCCTTTAAATGCATAAGCTCAAAACCATTCTCAACATGCACCCCTATGTTCATAGCAGCACTATTTACAACAGTCAAGACATGGAAACAACCTAAATGTCCATCAACAGATGAATGGATAAAGCAGATGAATGGATAAAGAATGGAATATTACTCAGCCATAAAAAAGAATGAAATAATGCCATCTGCAGCAACATGGATGGACCTAGAGATTATTGTACTAAGTGAAGTAAGTCAGAAAGAGAAAGACAAATATCATATGATATCACTTATATGTGGAATCTAAAATATGACACAAATGAACATATTTACGAAACAAAAACAGACTCACAGACATAGAGACCAGACTTGTGGTTGCCAAGCGGGAGGGTGGTGGGGGAGGGAAGGACTGGGGATTTGGGATTAGCAGAGGCAAACTATTATATATAAGATGGATAAACAACAAGGCCCTACTGTATAGCACAGGGAACTATACTCAGTATTCTTTGATAAACCATAATGGAAAAGAATATTAAAAAGAATGTATATATATGTATAACGGAGTCACTTTGCTGTACAGCAGAAATTAACACAACATTGTAAATCAACTATATTTCAATAAATTTTTTTTAAAAAAGGCATTCTCAGAGGAAAACATTAATAAAGAAACTAATATAAATTGAAGGTCTTTTATCATTTAATTCTCACAAATCACTGGATAGGAGGTATTATCCCAATTCTAGAACTCGGGAAGCAGAGGCTTAGGCAGCATAACAAGCCTGAGATTCCAGTCTCTGCTTTATATCATAGTCACCCCAGGAATTTTAAACAAATATAGACCCCTGGGCTGCCTGGTGTCCCAGAGCGTGAACTTCCCTGAGGGTGTGACATGCTCTCCTGTTGTTCTGCAGGCAAACCTACACCAGTCATTCCAGTTACTGTGGCTCAGATTCTACTCCACTACCTTCCAGTTATTAACGTTAGAATAGAGAAGACAAAAGATGGGAAGATAATGACACTACCATTCTTACCTCTATTTGCCTTTTGCAACTATGTGAGTTCGGCATTTCACAAACCCAAACGTGGGAGGGACTTGACTTACCTTGATTCATTGCCGTATCAGCATCTAGAACAGTGCCTGGCATGTAGTGGATGCTTAATAAATATTTGGAAAGAATGGGCGAATGACTAAGGACACCAATGTAGGAGAAATCAGGTGATTCAGCAGGTTGTCGCTCTGATCAGATCAAGCCCTCCTGCTACTGTACCACAGCCTGGAGCACAGCTAAAAGGCTGTTCCTTCCTAAAATCAGCCCCCGACTGCTGACTGTTGCCGATGGTGGCAGCTACTGAACAAAAAGGTGATCTGTTAAATGTGAGATGATCTGAAAACTTCAGGACTTGGAGCAGTAACCATTGTCCTGTCATGCCATTTAAGAAACAGTGTTGAAACCAGCAAGCAGCTTTCAGGTTTGCCCAGGCAACACAGTTGTTTGGGCTTTCTTTACAAAATGCCAAGCAGGCTGATCATCAAAAATACGTCATTCTATGCCTGATCAGGTATCACATGCCTGCTTGGGTAGCAGAGTGAAAAAATTGGCAGCCCTGGGTCAAATCTCTACTTAGTCAGAATAGCCATGGAACCTTGTGGAAGTCACCAAACCACTTTGAATCTTATGTCTGTACTTTTTGAGATGGGCAGTTAGAGGGACAAAAGGAGAGAGCCAATGGGAAGTATCAGTGCACACCTGGCTATTTTGATATGAACTTTGGAGCATATTTGAGAAGCTCTACACGACCCTCTCAAACTTCTCCAAAACACTGGCCCCCAAAGGCCCATGGTTCTCACTCTCTTCCTCATGGTACTGTGGTTAAAGAAATCCAACACTGGAAGCCTAGACTCAAGTGCTGACAGATTTACTTGCTAAGGATGGGACCTTGGTTAGGTTACTTAACCTGGCTAAGCCTCAGTTTCATCATCTGTAAAATGGGGGAAGACAATAGGACTTGTTAAAAGTAAGACTATTAAAAAGAATGAAATGGGATAATTCAGTGTCTGCCTCATAGCAAGCATTCCATGAATGTTGGCTATTTTTATCACCATTATTAATTGGGTCCAATTTCCTGGGTGTTGGGAGAAAGAATGGAAGCTGAGGTTCCATTACTAAATAATGCTGATAATGCCATCTCAGAGAAGAGATTGCTGGAGCGAAATCTTCAGGCCTCCGATGTTCGACGGTTTCCAGCTCCAGCTCATCTAATCACTGGCCCCGTGACCTCAGGATCTAAGGCAAGCCCCTCCCCATCTTTTGGCCTTAGTCTCTCACCCACCATCCCCATACTGCTCATTAAAGGAACCGGTCTAGGTCTCTAACAGCGCTGAGCATGCTCTCTGCTACAATTTGAAGGACCTCATTAAAAAAAATTCTTCATTTCTCTCCTATCCTATTCCAATTCCTTGCCCTGAAAGCAGGAAAGAATCCAAATTAACCTTACCATGGCTGCAAGCTGCAAATTCCAAGGACCAAATCGGGCACCTTGAGACAAGACTCCATACAGTCAAAACCTAATATAAAGTGACTGACAAAACTTGACATATGTACAATATAGCAGCCAAAGTCCTGTACGGAAATATGTGTAACTGATCATTGAAGTTGAACAGAGTTGAATGTCCCCAACCTTAGGAAATATGCACTGAAGTACTTAGGGGTAAAAGGCCATCATGCATGTAACTTCATCTCAAACAGTAAAATCTTAACAATAGGTGAATCTGGGTAAAGGGTATGTGAGGTGACTTGTACTTTTTTTTTTTGGAACTTTTGTAAGTTGGAAATTATTTCCAAATAAAAATTAAAAAATAAAAACCTAATAACGTGGGATGTAATGTACAAAATGATAAATATAATTAACACTCCTTTATGTTATTTATGCAAGTTATTAAGAGAGTAAATCCTGAGAAGGTAACACAACATTGTAAAGCAACTATAATCCAACAAAAATTAATTAATAATAATAAAAAATAATATGCCCCAGTTTATTCATTCATCTCTTCACAAACATGTGGATAATTTCTCTTTTTCAACTATTAAAAACAATGCTACAGTGAAAAATACAAGAAAAGAGAGTAAATCCTGGAGGGTGGGGAGGGAAAGCAGCCATCAGGGAGACGAGGAATGAGAGGAGAAAAGGACATGGAGCAAGTGAGCGCAAAATGCTTCCCCAAAACACATCCTGAAAGGCAGGGGAGAACCAGGGTAGTAACTGTAGCATGGGCTGTGTTAAGGAGTACTGAACTGAGATGAGAGAGATGGAGCATGGGAAATGATGGACGGGTTGAATTTGAAGACACAAAAGAAGAAATTCAAATGGGGAAAGATGGGAAAACGCACACAGACGGTCCTCGACTTAGGATGGTTCAACTTACAATTTTTCCACTTTACGATGGTGCAAAAGTGATACACGTTCAGTAGAAAGCGTACTTCGAATTTTGAATTTTGATCTTTTCCTGGGCTAGCGATATGCGGTACAATATTCTCTCATGATGCTGGGCAGCGGCGGCCACAGCTCCTAGTCAGCCACGTGATCACAGAGGGGAAAAAAAGATACACTTACAACCATTCGGTAACCACACAACCATTCTGTTTTTCACTTTCAGTACAGTATTCAGTAAGTTACGTGAGATATTCAACACTTTATTATAAAATAGGCTTTGTGTTAGATGATTTTGCCCAACTGTAGGCTAATGGAAGGGTTCTGAGCACATTTCAGGTAAGCAAGGCTAAGCTATAGGGGCTAGGTGTATTAAATGCATTCTCAACTTACTTACAATAGGTTATCGGGGCATGACCCCATCGTGAGTCGAGGAAGATCTGTAGACAGAGAAATCAGTCTCATATAAAAAGGCACCTACTTCCCCTCCATAATCAGATGTGATAGATGAACCCACCACTGTGCAACCAACTAACAGATAAGGGAACGTGTCTCCTTCTACGATTTTCTAATATGTGAGAACAAAATGCTGGAATGAGAATATCATGAGTTTGCAACCCCCAGTGAATCAACGGATCTAGGCATTGAGCATCAATGTCTGCTAACATCAAAAAAGGAATGAAAACAAGACATCATGTGTCCTCTGATGAAAGAATGCAATGCCACCCATAGGACTGCCAAAGGGATCACTCCTGTGTCTGATCAAGCCTTTGGGTCCAGCTGTCACTTTGGAGGGAATACAGAGGACAGAGGGAAACACTGAGCTGCATCCCGAGCGTTCACCCAGCCAAATCCAGACTGAGAAACTTTCTAGGTCAACCTGTAGAGCTCTTCAATATATAAAGTGTATGGAAAGGAAAGAATGAATGGGAAACCCATAGATTAAAATAGACTTTAGAGATACAGCAAGTTCTTTAAAAAAGGTAAAACTACTATCATGTTTAGATATGCCTAATTGGATGATAAATTCAAGGAAGTAACTACTCTAAAAATCAAGAATTGTGGTTACTTTGGAGGGAGGGCTGGGGCTATGACTAGAATGAGGCATGTGGAGGGCTTCTTGAGGTTCTGGCAAAGTTCTGCTTCTTGACTTGGGTGAAGTTTGAAAAGATGTGTGCCTTATAATAATAATTCACTAAGCTATACATCTGTGCGGCTTGCTGTGCCTGAGCTCTATGTTACAAGGTTAAAAATATCAGAGGCAGCGTTCTCCAGTTTACGTGCAGGTGGCTTTAAGCTCTGACATCCAAAGCAACCGTCAAGGAGTCAATGACTGTGATCCTTCAAAAACCCTCACCATTTCGCAGGTGTTGTCTTTTCTCACAGCATCACCAGGAAGGAGAACGTGTAGCCTGACACAGAGAAATAAGGGATTTGGAATGAGACAGACCTAGGCTAAAGCCTGCTGTCTGCACTCTTTACTTGTTGCTTTCTACTTTATACTCCCAATGTTGTGTAAATTCCCCAATCCCACAGAGCTTCAATCTTCTCATGTATCAAATCAGGATAAAATATTGTGAGGATTAGATAAATGTGGGCAATGGTATACAGTAGATGCTCAACTGAGGCTATTACTATAATTATTCCTAGGAGTAATAATAAAGAATAGGTTGGCAGGGTTCTAGGACCTGGAAAGTGTGTGAGTGCACTGCCACGTTGGGTAGTCACTCTGATTGTTCTCACACTTGCTCTGAGCCCAGTGGTCTTGCGCTAAGGCTCCTGTGATCTGCCTTATCCAGGAGGACGGGCCCACGCAGGGAAGCCCGGGGTCACACTTTTGAGTGCTGGGAGCATGTGACCCTCTTTGGGGTATCCTTCCCTGGAGACATTACATAGAGAATCTAGGTAATCCATGTGAGGGTGAATCAATCCATGAGTGACCCTCTCAGTGATAAAGTCAATGACAAAAACTCCATCAACTATTCCTTCCCCATCTGAGGCTCTGAACTTGGGGGGTGTAGGCTCATCTGCAGGAAGCCTTCTGCTCTCCAAGGTCCATCTTTAGCCAACACTCCACAGGACCACAGGCCACAGGACCTATCCGACACTCCACCTTTCTAAAGACAAGTCTGGGTGACGTCCTCCTCCTCCAGGGGACATCTGGCAATGTCTGGAGATTTTTGTTATTGTTGTCATAACTGGGAAGAGGCTACTGGCAGCTAGTGGGGAGACCAGGGATGCTGCTAAACATTCCACAGATTCTCACAGCAAAGAATTCTTGGGCCCAAAGTGTCAATACTGCCAAGGTTGAGAAACCCAATCTAGAGGGAGATGGGCAAGGAGGCTGTGACCTGCAACCTGTAGGATCTGCCCGGGCAACCTGGCATGTGCCCAATGTACAGACGGAATGCTTGAGGCTATGAAAGGTTATAGGACTTGCCCAAAGTCATTGAGCTGTCAAAGAGATGGCTTTCTTTTCTTTTCTTTTTTTTAAGTATCTCATTGTGATTTATTTAAAAATTTTTTTTATTTTCTGAATTTTATTTTATTTATGTTTTATACAGCAGTTCTTATTAGTTATCTATTTTATATATATTAGTGTATATATGTCAATCCCAATCAGGGAGATGGTTTTCTGACTCTAAGGCTCATTCTGTTTAGAGATCTGCCTCAAGGTTTCCTGATAATTAGGGTTTATGGGAACCCTTTACAATAAGACCTTTAAAGGACAAAGTGAGCCACAAGAAGGAGGTGACGGTTTCTCTTGTGAGTTACTCATAGCACAGCCTTTCAGTGATTGCCTATTCTTGACTCTGAGATGATCCAGTGCGGCTCCTTAGCCAGGCACACAAGCCCTTTCAAGTTCAGGCCCCGTTCAGTCCTCCAATCTTACATCACAATCCTCCCGCCTCACGTTTACTCTTTCAGAGTTTCCTCCACACCCCACATTCTTACTCATAGCCATGCCTTTGTTCATTTGTTTGCCAAATGTGGTACCCATTCTACCAGATGATTGCAGGGGGATAAAAGGATGACTGTTTTTCACTTGAATACCTAGGTATTTATTTTTACGTGTATTAGGAAAAAACAAACTAGCAAGCAACCCCACAATATAGTGTGGCCCTTATTTTTTTTTAATTTTTAAAACTTTTTACTTTTTTTTTATTTTTTATTGAAATATATTTGACATATAACATTGTATAAATTTAATTTAAGGTATATGTCTTATTGATTTTATACATTCCCATCTTGTAATATGACTGCCATTGTAGCAATAATTAACTCCCCTATCATGTCACATAATTTTCATTTCCTTTTAGTGGTTGGAATAATTAAGATCTAGTCTCTTAGCAACTTTGATGATTGTAATGTTGTTAGAAGTGTTTTTTTTTTTTTTTTGCGGTACGTGGGCCTCTCACTGTTGTGGCCTCTCCCGTTGTGGAGCACAGGCTCCGGACGCACAGGCTCAGCAGCCATGGCTCATGGGCCTAGGCGCTCCGCGGCATGTGGGATCTTCCCGGACAGGGGCATGAACCTGTGTCCCCTGCATCGGCAGGCGGACTCTCAACCACTGCGCCACCAGGGAAGCCCTACATTTTTTAATTGAAGTATAGTTGACTTACAATATTATATTAGTTTCAGGTGTACAACAAGGTGATTCGATATTTTTATAGATTATGCACCATTCAAAGTTATTATAATATTATTGACTACATTCCCTTGTGCTGTACACGACGTCCCTGTGACTTATTTATTTTATAACTGGTAGTTTGCATCTCTTAATCCCCTGCACCTACTTCATCCATCCCCAACCTCTCCCCTCTGGCAGTCACTAGTTTATTTTCTGTATCTGTGAGTCTGTTTTGTTATATTTGTGTTTTGTTCTTTAGGCTCCACATGTAAGTGAAAACATACAGTATTTGTCTTTTTCTGTCTGACTTACTTCATTTAGCATAATACCCTCCAGGTCCATCCATGTTGTCGCAAATGGCAAGAATCATTCTTTTTTATGGCTAATATTCGTGTGTGTGAGTGTGTGTGTGTACACATATGTATGTCACATCTTCTTTATTCATTCGTCTGTCAATGTAGTACATCCTTTTTTTCCATAAATTTATTTATTTTATTTTTGGCTGCGTTGGGTCTTCGTTGCTGTGCACGGGCTTTCTCTAGTTGCGGCAAATGGGCTACTCTTCATTGTGGTGCAATGGGCTTCTCATTGCGGTGGCTTCTTTTGTTGCGGAGCACGGGCTCTAGGCACACAGGCTTCAGTAGTTGTGGTACATGGGCTCAGTAGTTGTGGCTCACGGGCTTTAGAGCACAGGCTCAGTTGCTCCGTGGCATGTGGGATCTTCCCGTAGCAGGGCTCAAACCTGTGTCCCCTGCGTTGGCAGGCGGATTCTCAACCACTGCACCACCAGGGAAGTCCTAGTGCATCCTTTTCAACTATGTGCATTTAAGTTTAAGAAATAGTTGATTAAAAATATTATCTAGATATTGGATAGATGGTAGTCAGAGGAAGTACAGATCGTGAAAGTGATGTACACAGGCCTGAAATAGGTCTTTACTCTTTCTCCGTCTTGATGTCTTTTCTCTGCCTGGTCCTCCTGTCTCCCCAGCTTGCCACTCTGTCTCCTCAGCCTTGGCACCCCTTGCCCCGCTGATGCCTACTCCTGCTTAAAAACCCAGCTCAGGTTTTCATTCCTGCAGAAGCTTCTCTGACCCCCACCCCCTCTTCGAGCCTAGGCTGGGTCAAGCATTTCCTCTGTGAATTCCAGGAGACGGGACATGCAGCTAAGTGAACCCTGGAGTAAAACTGCCTGGCAGCGCGGGACAGAGCAGAGGCTTTGAAGAGTCGTCGTTATTGAACGGCCTGCACAAACCACTGCTTTTCACCATGAGGCTGCTGTCTGGGGTTCAGCCTGTCCTGGGAAACGAGCTCCTGATCAAAACAAAACCTTAGCAACAAGCCAGGGCTTGGGAGCAATTCGACTTCATCTCCACGTTCACCCTGGACAGGCACCAACCACCGTGTGCTGCTGGACCCCAACCTGGTCTGTCCAGGCCATCGCTGTGTGCCAGGAAGTCTCTGAACTCGGCACCGGGAGACCTGGATCTGTTTGCATTTGGCCAAATCAGTTTTCCTCTCTGAGCTTCAGTTTCCCCGTCTGTAAAGTGGGAGAGGGGAGTAAAACCCACCTCCCAAGGTGGCTGTGAGTTTTGCCCTGAGTGAACTGCTGCAGAACTACTTTGGAAACCATAAACCACTTGTGAATGAATGGAAAGGGTTGTTATTTTTAAACTCATAAATGAGGCCAGCCTGGTGCTCTGGGGTTTTCAGTATGATGCTGTGTAACTAGAAGAACCGGATTGCACGTTCCTGCATCTGTACCTACATGCGTGCACACACGCACACACCCTGATTACAGAAGGTGGCTTTGAGGCCTCTCTGAGATCCAGCACACGCAAGTAGCTCAGAGAGGACGATTAGGACTCTACAGCTTGGAAGGGCAAAGGCTGAGAGGAGACACACACGATCAAAATCCAGAAACAGTTTCTTCCCTTCCGACAGTCAACAGCACTTGCTTGAGCAGCTCTTGTGAGCCAGGCCCTGGCAACGGGGAGATACAGGATATGTCTCTGCCCTCAACAAGCATCTATTTCAGCAGGGAGGACCTGCTGTGAATAAGCCATTCCATGCCCAGCGATAGCAGGAGGATTCACGGCACCCAGGGTACCACAGGAATTCCCAGGTGTAGCCCCCAAATCCTGGGGTGCCAGAGCTCCCTACAAGGCAGATGCGAAAGTTGTTTTAAGATGAAGGAAGTGAAATACTACCTTACTAATCATTTTATACATGAGTTACAAAGAAATATAGAATGTCTTTATTTTCCAGAGGTGTCTTAAAATTGCCTAAGTGTTTGGGTAGAGCAACGGATTGGCAGCAAAAGGCACAGCTAAATCATGAGCCCGCCTTAGGGCTGGAGCTGCGTCTCCTGCTTCCCAGCATCACCCCAGGTTGAGCAGAGTGTTCTGCACAATGATCTAAGCTACCAAGAAATTCTGGGTCAACATCAGCACAGTCTGACAGGCAGCAAACACTGCCTGTCGAGTGCTAGGCAGGGCCTGGGGGTCGGAGGAGGAGGAGAGCGTGTATGCAGCGAAGAGTCAGAAAGGCAGACTGTGATGAGGCCTGATGCCGGACTGCCTCTGCCTGGGTCGAGAGCCAGAAGGGAGAACTGCGCAGAGGAGGCCATCCACGCCAGCGATGAAACGAGCTCCATTCCCACCAACCATGACCGCTTCTGAAGCACATCCTTGGGGCCACCAACCAAGGCCCAGAAGAGCCAGTGCCTGATTCCACGACTGCGGGTGCCTACAGTTCACACCCTCCCAAATCTTTGAGCAGCTCTAGACCAAGGACCAATTCCTCTCCATCTCCAAATCCCTGGCACGATGTAGGGACTCAGAAAATGCTTGTTGAATGAATGAAAGGTTAGAAGACGATTCCACATCCATAGAAGACCACATGCCCTGACACCCTGTATCTCAGGAGTTACATGTGGCTCTAATTTAGATCTCATTTAATTTATTTGAGTATTTCTGCTGGGCACCTCTGCATTTTCTTTTTTAATAAATGTATTTATTTATTTATTTTTTGCTGCATTGGGTCTTTGTTGCTGCACACGGGCTTTCTCTAGTTGTGGCGAGAGGGGCCTCCTCTTCATTGTGGTGCCTGGGCTTCTCATTGTGGTGGCTTCTCTTGTTGCAGAGCATGGGCTCTAGGCACGTGGCCTTCAGTAGTTGTGGTATGTGGGCTCAGTAGTTGTGGCTCGCGGGCTCTAGAGCACAGGCTCAGTAGTTGTGGCGCGTGGGCTTAGCTGCCCCGCGGCATGTGGGATCTTCCCGGACCAGGGCTTGAACCCATGTCCCCTGCATTGGCAGGCAGATTCTTAACCACTGCGCCACCAGGGAAGCCCCTGCATTTTCTTATTAAAATTATTACTAGTATTAGGAGGCAAAATGCATAGAAAACATTTATACACTATATATGTAAATTATGAAATACAGTTTAAAAATGAATACCTATAGTCCACCACCCAAGTTGACGATAGAGCATTTCTAGTACTGCTGCATCCACGTAGGTGAGCCTTTCCTAACTCACCCTCCTGCAGACTGTCACAGACCTCTCATGGCATTTCTATTGAACTTTCTGTTCCTTATTCCCTTTGTTTTTTAATGACTTCACTCCCAGTGAATAAGAAACAATCTATTACTTAGTTTATTTTGTTTTGCTTGGTTTGCTCTTCAAGAAAAGGTGTCCTACTCCACCAAATCCTACACAGCGTGCTTTCTTTACTCATTAATTCCATGTCATTGCGCGTGGCTATAACTCATCCATGCCCCTTGTGTGAATATATGGTCCTTGTTATTCATTCACCTGTGGATGGACATTATGCCTGTTTCCAGTCGTTGGCCCTTATTTCCAAGGCTGCTATGAACATTCTGTGTGTATTTTCTGGTGTACGCAAGCAGGCTCCACCTAGGGTATAGACCAAGAAGTGGGTTGCTGGCTTATGAGGTTCTGACTTGGCCCAGAATACCCTCTAGTCTTGCCCCCATGACCCCCGCCAAGCCCAGCGCTCTGTGTTCCATTCCCAGAACGCTGATTTGCCATGTACTTCCTGCCTCTAGGCCTTCGGCCATGCCTGGAATGCCTTTACTTCTCCTCTTCCCTCTCCTCTCTTCTCTTTGAAGCCCAGCTCAAAGCTCCACCTCTCGGGCGGCCTGACAGCCAGTCTCCCCTGCATCTCTGCATGCTTCATTTGGGCCGAGGGAGGAAATATTCAACGCTAAGCCCCACTCTACTGTCCCCTGGTGTTGGGATTTTAAAACGTTTCCTCGTCTCTCCCAAGCTCAGATCTGCATCCCTAAAACAGAAGGGAAATGCTACTAAGCCTGAATGGGGCCAGGCTTCCATCTCTTACAGTCATTGGGCAATTAATACACTGTGGTGTCAGGCTGTGGTTAGGATCATAAGCTTTGGAATGAGATCATCCTGGGCTTGAGGATTAAATGAGTCAATGTATATAAAAGACTTAGCACAACGCCTGGCACTTCGAAGATGTGGAGTAATTTCTAGCCATTGTTAATACGCCCTGATGAAGGAGTCACTATTTGTATTCCCAATTTACAGATAGGGAAACTGAGGCACAGAGAGATTCTACAGTTTGCCCAAGGTATATGGTCGAGTTAAGATTTGAACTCTGGGGCTTCCCTGGTGGCACAGTGGTTGAGAATCTGCCTGCCAATGCAGGGGACACGGGTTCGAGCCCTGGTCTGGGAAGATCCCACATGCCGCGGAGCAACTAGGCCCGTGAACCACAATTGCTGAGCCTGCGTGTCTGGAGCCTGTGCTCCGCAACAAGAGAGGCCGCGATAGTGAGAGGCCTGTGCACCGCGATGAAGAGTGGCCCCCACTTGCCGCAACTAGAGAAAGCCCTCGCACAGAAATGAAGACCCAACACAGCCATAAATAAATAAAAATAAAAACTTTAAAAAAAAAGATTTGAACTCTGACAAGCCCAAGCCCCTAACTGTAGTTTGAAGATGAGGGGCTGAAAGCAAAGCATGAAACTCAGAAAGCATTTTCTCCTTTTCTGCCTGCTGGGTATTTGGCCAAATCACTTTGACTTGTGCCTGAATCTCTATTTTTCTCTCTCTGATGATAGGAAGTTTCAGATGGAAAAGCCTGGCCGTTTTTGCATCTGGTACCTTCCCGGTATAGCTGGGGCAAAAGGATGCATTTAAAAATGATCAGAATGGTTCATTATGAGGGAATCTCCTTGCTAGGAGCTATTGCTTCTCTCTGTCTTTCTCTCACCTAAAAAACTCCCAAGTTTATGAAGTAATCAGCCTAAACTGTAAACATGTTTTTCAATTCACTACCATCTGTCTGGTGAGTCATAAAGCTCCTTGAAAATGAGGTGTGAATGAGGACCATCCCAACAAGGACAAGCTTAAACTTTAGGTTTTAAAGTTGTAAAGTGGTAACTGGAAGTCTTCAGACCATTTAGGTCTTTTGAAGAATAAACACCCTGCCCTGTGCTTCTCTGGCCCGTTCACCCAGGTACCCCAAGCACTCGTCAACAGGATTTGGTATTCTTTCAACTCTGCACTAAGAGGCAAGGATTTTATTGTATGTCATTTTTTTAAAAAAGATGAACTTCTTTTTTTTTTAAGTCTTTATTGAATTCGTTACAATATTGCTTCTGTTTTATGTTTTGGTTTTTTTTTTGGGGGCTGCAAGGCATTTGGGATCTTAGCTCCCCAACCGGGGATCGAACTCGCACCCCCTGTATTGGAAGGCAAAGTCTTAACCACTGGACTGCCAGGGAAGCCCCTGAACTTTTTTAAAAAAATAAATTTATTTATTTATTTTTTATTTTTGGCTGCACTGGATCTTCGTTGCTGTGCGCGGGCTTTCTCTAGTTGTGGCGAGTGGGAGCTACTCTTCATTGCGTTGCAAGGGCTTCTCACTGCAGTGCCTTCCATTGTTGCGGAGCACGGGCTCTAGGCGCGTGCGCTTCAGTAGTTGTGGCTCGCGGGCTCAGTAGTTGTGGTTCGCGGGCTCTAGAGAGGCTCAGTAGTTGTGGTGCCTGGGCTTAGTTGCTCTGTGGCATGTGGGATCTTCCTGGACCAGGGATCAAACCCTGCATTGGCAGGCAGATTCTTAACCACTGCACCACCAGGGAAGTCCCTATGTAATTTTTAATTGTGATAAAATACACATAAAATGTACTGTCTTAACCATTTCAAGTTAAGTACATTCACATTGTTGTGCAAGCAACACTACCATCCATCTCCAGAACTTCTTCCTCTTCTCAGACTGAAACTCTGCACCCATTAAACACTAAGTCTCCATTTCCCTTTCCTCCCAGACCCTCATAACCACCACTCTGCTTTCTATCTCTATGAATTTGACTACTGTAGGTACCTCATGGAAGTGGAATCACATTATTTGTCTTTTTGTGACTGGTTTGTTTCACTTAGGATAATGCCCACAAGTTCATCCGTATTGTAGCATGTGTCAGAATTTCCTTGCTTTTAAAGGCTGAATAAAATTCCATTGTATGTATAGACCACATTTGGTTTATCTACTCATCCACTAATGGACATTTAAGTTGCTTCCATCTTTTGGCTACCATGAATAACGCTGCTATGAACATGGGTGCACAAATATCTGTTTAAGACCTTGACTTCAGTTCTTTGGGGTATATACCCAAGAGTGGAATTGCTGGATCATATGGTAACTCTATATTTAATTTTTTGAAGAGCTACCACACTGTCTTCCATAGTGGCTGCCCCTCTTTACACTCCTACTAACAGTGTACAAGGGTTCCAATTTCTCTAGGTTCTCACCAACACTGTTATTTTCTGGTTTTTTTTTTGGCTGGGGTGGGGGGGTTGTTTTGTTTTGTTTTGATGGCAGTCATCCTGATGGGTGTGAGGTAGTATCTCATTGTGGTTTTGAAGTCACTAAGTCTTTGCTACCTCTTGTATTAGACCAGGACTTCCATGAAGCAGGTGCTAAGGTGGGATTAGACATGGAGGGATTTTATTAGGAAAAACACCTGTGAGGAGAAACCAGGAGGGGGCAGTGGGAGGCTGAGGAAGCTGGGAGGGGTGGGGGGATGTGAGGAAGGGAATAGAGGTGTCTACATGCTATCTCAAGAGGTGGAACAAGGGTGGACACAAGTCTGACCCCAGTGAAGGAGACAAGATTAGAAGCTTGGGTAGACTTATCTATACTATCACGCATCTATACTATCTAAGGAAGATTCGGCAAGGTTGTGGGGAGTCCTTGAACCAATGGCACCTCACAGAAGAGTCCTGTATCTCCCAGGAACAGGGCTGCCTTGGTATGCCTGTTGCACTCAGTAAATGGTTGGGAGCCACCTGTGGCAGATGTACAAACACAGTGTTGGATTTCACAGCAGCACTGGGTCAGGAACGGCCAATTACTCTCTCTGTAGTTGGAAGTCTAAGCGAAATGAGGTCATACAGGAGTAGGGTGGGCCCCTAATCCAATATGACTGGCGTCCGTATAAAAAGGAGGAACTTGGACGGGGACGCGCACACAGGAAGAATGCCGTGTGAAGAGACGTTAGAGATGGGTGATGCTTCCACAAGCCAAAAGACGTCAAACACTAGCGAACTGCCAGAAGCCAGGCGAGAGACACGGAACAGTTTCTCCTTCGGAGCCCTCAGAAGGAACCAACCCTGCCCACACTTTAATCTTGTACTTGTAGTCTTCAGTACTAGGAGACAATACATTTCTGTTGTTTAAGCCATTTGGGTTTTGGTATTTTGTACAGCAGCCCTAGCAAACTAATATAGGAGAGGAGGAAACAGGTTATCACGATCATCACACAGGATGTTCACTGTTTAAGGAGCATCTATACCACTATAATGATTACATTAAAGAAAATTATGTTACTAGAAAAAAGATAGTTGCTTATCAGATTATTCTGATGTGGCAATACACAAATGTCTTCAAACAGCTGGTACCTTGTAAAAAGAGGCTCTTGTAAACAGGATATTCCTGTTGGCATGGAACTGAATATTTGCTTAGAAAAACCGTGCCCTGTTTCTGCAACAATCAACCAATGCAAACAAGGAAATATAGCTGGAGAAATAAGAAAATGTATATATCATAGAAAATCCCCTGGACGTGAACGTAGACAAGACCAGCTGAAGAGTGACAAAAGATGTCTGGCAAACTTAGAAGTTTGCCCTTTGAAACGTTTGACATTTTCCTGGAAAAGTCATGCTCAGGTACTATGAAAAGAAAAAGCATAGAATGTCAAAGCGGGAAGGGAGCTTAGGGATAATCTAATCTGTCTACCTAATTGTACTGGTTGAAGAAATGGAAGTCCAGAGAGGGGAAGAGACTTGTCCAGGGTCACACAGCCAGCTGGGACTCCTGAACTCAGCTCTTCTGTCTCCAAGTTCACAAGTCTTTCCCTCTCTGCCATCCTTTCTTTCATTCTCCCACATCTTTCCCTGTGCCTACTTCCTTACCGGGTTGTTTGAGTGCATCAGAAAAAAAAAAAAATTACTTTCTACCTGGCAAGTGAACTCTCCTCACTGCTCTCGTCATCCCTGGGATTTGGGCAGGGCTGGCTTTATGCTCTCTCCCACTGACCTGGGAGTGCCTGAGGATTATTCCAAGTTATGTCACTAGAGCTGACAGGCAGGGTGACATCCTTCTCCCACAGTGCCTGATCTATTGCCCCGGGGGGCAGGGGCAGGGAATTGAATGCCCAGCAAAGTCCTTTCTTCCTGGCTCTCTCCATCCCCATGAAGACATCCAAGGAGACACTTTACCTTGTGACAGGTGGGAGGGGAGGGGCTGGGGGCAACCACATCACAGCATCCAGCACATACCACACAAGAGACTGAGCTCTTACAACACACAGCAACAAAGCCCCCGGAGGAAAGAGGCAAACTCCTGAGGAGCCCAGACGTGGGGAAATGCTTAGAGGGAGAGAGAATGGGCTTCACCCCTGGGTTTGAATCTGGCTCTGTCCTAACCTTGGGCAGGTTCCTGAATTTCTCTGAGCTTCCTTTTCAACGTCTGAACACGGGGTGTTAGGAGGATTTGAAGAGATGATGTACCTAAAATGCTGGGTCCCATGCTTACTGCTGATGCGTGGTTGTCCACGTGGCTGGGTTTTTTTGTTTGTTTGTTTGTTTGTTTTTTTAGGTACGTGGGCCCTCTCACTGTTGCGGCCTCTCCCTTTGTGGAGCACAGGCTCCGGACGCACAGGCTCAGCGGCCATGGCTCACGGGCCCAGCCGCTCCGCGGGATGTGGGATCTTCCCGGACCAGGGCACGAACTTGTGTCCCCTGCATCGGCAGGCGGACTCTCAACCACTGAGCCACCAGGGAAGCCCCACGTGGCTGTTTTTATATGAACGGCTGCTTGTCTAGGTTTCTGATCACTTCCACTAGGGAACTTTGGGGACCAAGAAGACCAAGACTAGTGGGATCTGACCGGCTCGTTGTGCCAGCCTCCTGACTAGTCTCTCTGCCTCAATTCTCTCCTCTCCTCCCCACTCCACCTGCCCTCCCAAGGGATCTCGATGAAGGGCCAATCTGTTCATGTTCTTTCCTCCACAAGAACCTCCTTCGGCTGCCCTTCATTTCCAGGATCAAGTCCAAACTCCGGACTTTGGACACGAGTCCACCATCAGCTGCACCCGGCAACCCACCATGTTCAAGCCTCCCAAAATTGCTCGCCGCTCTCTAAATTACCTGCTGCTTTTTCACTCCTCCACGTCTTTGCACAAACCTCCCCTGCCTCCTGGCCCACCCTTCCTCCTCTTCTTGATCTAGCCTGGTGGTTCCCAAAGTGTGGTCCCTGGATCACAGGGACCACCACATCACCAGGGAGCTTGTTAGAGATGCAAATCCTTGGGCCCCACCTCAGACCTACAGAATCAGAAACACTGAGCATGGGAACCAGCAATGTGGGTTTCAACAAGTCCCCCTGGGGATTCGGATGCACCATTACGTTTGAGAACCGCTGACTAGTGAAAGCGGACTCAACTAAGATCAGGTGTTGCTTTTTTAGGATGTCCTTCCCAACTCCCTGTCACCCTCTGCAGAGGGAATGCTTCCTTCTTCAAAGCTCCTCAAAGTGCTCATTGAGGGCTTCCCTGGTGGCGCAGTGGTTGAGAGTCCGCCTGCCGATGCAGGGGACACGGGTTCGTGCCCCGGTCCGGGAGGATCCCACATGCCGCGGAGCGGCTGGGCCCGTGAGCCATGGCCGCTGAGCCTGCGCGTCCGGAGCCTGTGCTCCGCAACGGGAGACGCCGCAACAGTGAGAGGCCCGCGTACCGCAAAAAAAAAAAAAAAAAAAGAAAAAGTGTTCATTGAACACTGAACACACCTCCTAGCGCTGCTGACCACCTCCAGTGTCTGTGATTGTTCTCTCTTCACACTTATGTTCCCACATTAGCCAGGAGAGCCTTGAGGCCAGGGACCTGGTCACACAAGTCTGTGTCTGCCCCAGTGCCCAGAGTAGGGCCAAAAACATGTGATGAATGTGCCCATGAACCTTCATGTCCTGAAGATCTGTAAAACCTACATTTGCCTACATTTATAAAGAACATCAAACCCTAGAACCCTGGACCAATTTCAGCAGCATGGGACAACAAGGCCTCCAGGAGGGTTTCTCATACTCATTAATCTGCGATTCGTGAACTTTGCCTCTCTACCTTCCCCACATTCAACCTCTATCCTCCCCTCCCCCGCCCCGCAAATAGCCAGAAAGTCATTGCCATCTCATATATTTTATCCATGTACTTGTGCATTCTATTTCCTCATATACTTGTGCCAGGTTAGTTTTTATTTTTAATCTTAATTTTTAATTGTGGTAAAATACACATAACATAAAATTTACCATCTTAACCATTTTCAAGTGTGCAGTTCAGTGTTGAGTATATTCACTTCAGTTGAGTATATTCACTTCTGTGACAGTTTTAATAGTGAAAAAATAATGATTTAAATTACTAGGAACCAAGGGAATTTCAATGGTTAGGACTCCGTGCTTTCCTTGCCGAGGGCCCAGGTTCAATCCCTGCTCAGGGAACTAAGATCCCACAGGCCATGCAGCACAGCCAAAAAATAAGATGAAATGAACTGAAATGAAATAATAAAATAAAATAAAATAAAAAAATAAAAATGAAACAATATTCTGCCTTTATTAAAAAAATAAATTAAAATAAATTACTAGGAAACAAGCAAAATTGGCAATCCAAGAATATTCTCACATCCATACTGAGATCTGGAACTCTCTGAGAGGTGTGCACACCCCATTTTGAGAATAACAGTCACAGCTAACATTTATTGAACGCTTAGTAAGTTCCAGGCACTATGCTAATTGCTTTCACGCATCTCTTATCTAATAGTTACACCAAATCTAGGAGGCAAATATTATTATCGTCTCCATACTACAGAAGAAGAAACTAACACATAGAGAAAAAGAGTAATTTTGCTAATGAGCTGTGGATCTTTGGATCCAGACCTCAGGGCTGCTCTGCTGAAGCACCTGGCAATGCCCAAAGCCTAGGTCCCAGCCTTCTAGAAATACCGAAGTCTCTCAAGTGTACAGCGGTTCCCCTTGACTTCCAGATTCATTCTCAGCTAGTGGGTCTTTGCGTCTGTAGACCATGAATGACCCATGCAATCTTCTCTCCAGTCAGGCCATTTCACTGCCATTCAGGCTCAGCCTTTGCTTCGCCTCATGGAATCACAGTCCCTTACTTGAAACGGGACCAGAGCTGGAATTCTCAGTCTGTCACTTGGCACCTCTGCGGCCTAAGACAATTGGCTTCTCTTGCTAAGCCTCGGCTCTTTCCCTTGTAAACTGGGAATCCTCTAGCATCACAATCTCTTACCTAAAACCCTCCAGGCCAGCTGTGTCTCAGAGTTCAGCGTTTCAGATTTTAGAAAGGTGACAAGCATACACACTGTGTATTATATAACATCCCACTGGAGTCTGCAACACAAAATCAAACACACTACTATTTTTGCAGCAAGAGTCTGAATATTCACACTGAGTGGGATAAGACTCGTATTATTTCAGATTAGATTCTACCACTAAAGAAGTTACAGAAGTGTTTTCATTTTTTAAGCTTTCTGGAATTTGGAATGGAGATTATGGATTTGTACCTGCCTCAGAGTGTTACCACAAGGACTAAATACACTCGAAGTACATGCAAATACTTTTGAGAGGAGGAGCAGATACTGCTGGAGGAGCAGAAGGTACTTAACAAAAGGCAGCCCTTCCTTCTTCCTCCCTTTTCCAAATCCTACATTTTCCTCCGGCTCCTTCCAAACTGTGTTCTTTGACTTTCCTGTTCATGACCCATTTCCTGAATGTGCTCCTCCCAGACCAAGACTTGCTTTCTTCACATTCTCCTAACTGGAATCTCTCCAGAAAAGCAGTCTTTTGATCTCATCCTCCAGCTTGGAAATGTCAACTTGTACGCCCTCCAGTCAGCTGGCCTGTACCACTTTTCAGGGCTTTTGGAGGTAAGCTAGGGTGCTTTCTTGCAAAAGCATGGTCACATGTAACCCAAGTTTTTTTTAGAAAGATGAACATGCTCACTGTCCTACCAGAAACCCCAAACAGCCCTCTCTTGCTGACAAATGTTCGAGGGAGGGTGAACCAAGAGGTGATGAGCCAGCTGGGCTAATCTCTTAGTCTTCTGGGGATCGGCCAACTCTAGGTCCCTTCAGGGTCTAGCACTTGCCAGCCGTCAGGGTATGACCACACCATGTGCGGGGGATGCCTTTGGAGTACACAGAAATGTGGCGAGGTCAGAGGCAAGGCATCCGTTAAGAACCTACGTCAGTTCGCAGAGTGATGATGTTGCCCTGATGACGATATTGCCCCACGGAACGGGAAAGGCTCTTCCCTGATCTAAGCCATTATTATGTGGGTCCTATTCTGGCCACAGACACCACGTGGGTAGTCAGGCCTCTGCCGTTATTTCAGCCTCCGGGGTGAAAACACCCGAACCGTGGAATCTTTTTTGTTCCTGGCTCCAGTTCAAACTGCGCAGACTCTGGATTCACCACTGTTTGTCTCCACCAATCACCACAGCAGGCAGAAGGGCCTCCAGAGGCACATCTACTCTGCTGCATCCTGTGTTTCTGGCTGCTTCACAGCTGGCACCCCTGCCGCCATTTTGGCAGAGGCCCAAGGCCTAGAAAATGAAGGAATCTAGCAACCGCTGGGGACGTAGCCCTGCCGGGTGAGGCTGGTGGAGGGAACATTGTGCTGGAGGGAGGTGGGGTCTGAGACGCGCTAGCCGGCCTGCGTTAGACGCGGAGGTGGGGAAGGAGAGGCTGCCAAGGGGCTGGGGAGCAGCCAGCGCCGGCCTTAGCTTCTTGCGCCCCTCGTGGCGCCCGCAGGAACTGCAGACCGAGGTCCGGGCTTACTGTTACTGTTGATTTCAGCAGCTTTGATGATGCCTGGGCTGGCCTCTTCGGAGGAATGTAGACCTGTCTGCACCCGAAAATCAAAACCGAGTCCAAGGGGCGTGGCCGGGCCGCTGGCGGAGAGGCCCCACCTCACTTGGGCGGGCACCGGCGGCTGGAACTAAGGCCTGGCAGAGGGGGCCCAGGTGGTGGCTCCCGGCTCAGGGCCAGCCACGCTGCTTTCCCACGTGGGCAGGCGTTCGCGTCCCTAGAACGAGCGGACTCCAGGAAGGGAGGAAGTCTCCCCAAGAGAGGAAAGCAGGGGGCTTTTCCCTCTGTGTGCAGCGTCCTGCCCCAGGAAGCAGCTGCTCCAAAGAGCCCAAGTGGGGCTTTCGCAGGGATTCTAAGGATTAGTCGTGAGATACTCAGAATCATTATAACCCATGAGTGTGATCCCTGGGGTTTAAAGCCCTCCAAGACTCCCATCACCGACCACAGGCCTGCCCAATACTAGCCACTAGGAGCCTGTGGCTGTTGAGTACCCGAAATGTACTCCCAATCCATCAGAGGTCAAAGAATCAGTATGAAAAAAGTAATTATTTTATTAATAAAACGTTTGTACACTGAGCTAAATAAAATATATTAAAGTTAATTTTACCTTTTTGTTTCATTAAAAAAATGTGGCCACTAGAGAATTTAAAATTACATTCATGGCTCACGTTGTATTTCTATAGTCCAACACACCAAGCTTCTTTCCTGCCTCAGGGCCTTTGTACTTGCTCTTCTCTCTGACTAGAATGATTTTCTTCCAGCAGGACACCCTTCTTTCTCCTTACTCAGATCTCAATTCAAAGTTCTCATACCTGACTGCTAAACAGTCCCCCTCTATCCTCCTCGCATCATATTATCCAGTTGTATTGTCTTCACAGCACATAACACTCTTTTCATATTGTGTTTACTGTTCCCCCCAACCCCCATCCCCCCCAAAAAGAAAACAACCCAGTGTCTCTTCATCCTTAGAACAGAAGCTCCTTGAGAGCTGAGGCCTTGAACAGCCTGTCACTGTGGTCTCCTCGGTGCCCGTAGTAAATATTTATTGAATGAATGTTGAGAGGGGGATATCCTTCAAGTGCCTTGTTTGCCTTCAAGATGGCCAAAGCTAAAATTCTCATCTGTGTGTCTTAAATAGACATTCTCATTGCTCCTTTGTTTTGCCTTTTCTGTTACTTGTCCTGGGAAATGGAAAAGCAAATTTGAATTTGCATTACTGTCACAGTGCTTTCCTTTGCTGGTTTACAGTTGAGCTTCAAGGTTAAGAGTTCAGGCTTTAGGTACACGGGGTACTAGTTTTGGTTCTACTCATCAGTCTGTGGCCCCGGATGGGTCACGGTCTACCTTGGAGCCCCAGTGCCCCCTAAGCGCTGATCTCTAAGGGTCCTTCCTGCCCCAACGTGAGGATTTGGGTGTTTGGATTTAGGCCCCTGCGAAGGGCAGTTCGCCATGTCCTGCACTCCAAAGCCACTTTGCCGGCACTGCCGTCTCCATTAACCAACTAGCCAGAGTGCTTGGGGCAAGAGGCGTCCTGGTTCATTTAACTTCCTGGCTAAGTGTCAACTAACAAAAATATCCTTACTGAAAATATGAATAGTATATGAATCCATTTTCCAGCTCTAGGAAGTTACTTCATTAAATACAATGACGTATTCTTAGAAAGTATTAAGGAGGCATTGCTGTTTCCCTCTCAAATTTAAAACTAAGTAGTGGGGCTGAGTCCGAGAGACCTTTGGGGGTCCCAGCTCTGTTAAGCACAGCTGTGTGACTTCAGGCAAGGCATGGCCTTAACCTTCAGGGCATCTGTTTTCTTGTGAGGGTGACAGTACCCAGCTTCCAGGGGTGTTATGAGGATGAAAGGAGACACATATAAAGTGCTTAGCAAGGTGTCTGGCATGTAGCAAGTGCTCAATATTTATTATGATTGTGTGCAATGTCTCTGACCACTGCAATGTACTGAGCCCTACACTTAATTAAGGGAGGGCAAGTGTCAGGACAGAGCTGGCCTCCAGTCCTGACCTGCCCCTGAAATACTCTGGGGCTCTGGGCGAGCCCCACCACTCCCAGGCCTCAGTTTCCTCTTAGGTAAGATGAGGCGTCTGGTTAATCTGTGATTTCCATGCAGGTGCTGGAAGCAGCCGGGCTCGGGATTCCCTTGGGTCTTTGCTTTGGGCAAGCTTGAGTCTCCGCCCTGCTCTGGAAGGTGGAGCCCTTCTGGCTGGCCCAGCTCCTTTCAGGGACCTCCCAGCCGCTCTGCCCCAGCCCCCCAGCCCCGAAAAGTGGTCCTGTGACGCCCTCTGGAGGAAGCAGGGCTCCCTTTCCTCTGCTGCCAAGTGCTTGGCCTCGAATCCCAGGCCCCAGCTCCAGAACAAGAGAAAAGTGTTGAGCCTGCAAATGCATGCCAGCTCGGGGAGATGTAGACCGTTCTTTCTAATCTTGCCTCTCAGGTCCTGCCTGGGCCTCCTCTCTGGGCTCCCTGCCTCCAGACTCCCCCACCGATGCCCTTCTAGGCTGCCCCTGCCTAAAACCCTTCCGGGCTTCCGGTGCAAAGCTCCCCCGAGGAAGCCCAAGGCCCACTGGGATGGCAACTCACACACAGCTCCAGACTCACTTTCATAGCGATCCACTCTCCAGGACTAATTTATCAATTAGGTATTGCAGATGTAGCTACAGAAAGATGTATTTCCAGAGCCTCTCTTTCTATATAGAGGTACATTCACCAAAAATGATAAAACAAGAAGACTACCAAGTTTAATACATGTGCAATTAAATGTCTACAGAATGTAACTTTATGTCAACTGTCTTTGCAGCTGGCCTCATAGCTATATATAACTCATATTTAATATGCAATGTGGGTGAATTTTAACATGCACGATATGGTGTGAGGATGGGGCCTTGGAAAATAACCACGCCCGGGGCCTCCAAGGCCTCACACCATCCCTGTCCTTCACACCCTCTGCTGTAGCCATTCTGAAATGCTTGCTGTTCCTCCCACGGGCTCACTTTCCCTGGATTCCAGGCCTGTGCACCTGCAGTTCTTCTGCTCGGAATGCCCTCTCTTTTCCGTCCGCACCCCTCACCCTCTCCACCTCGCCTGGCTCATTCCCATGAATCCCTCAACAGACATCTCAGGAGCCATATCCTCTGATGAGCTTTCTGATACCCAGGCAGAACCCCTACTACAAGCTCCCTCTTGCTCATGTCCGTGAGAAGAACACGGCAGGAAGGCCCAATACCAGCATCTTTGGCTGCTCCACTTGCATTTACATTGGCCCTGACTACCCTGAGGACCTGAACTGGGTCCCATCCGTCCCTGTGTCCCCAGCACCTGGCTCAGTGCCTGGGTCATAGGATCCTCTCATTGAATGTCTGGTGGATGGACGAGGAAAAGGGTGATGGATGGATGGATGGATGGGTGGATGGGTGGATGGGTCAATATATGGAAAGTTCCAGCATTCTAGTGTAGGAAAGGAGATCCATCATCTGGTGTCTGAATTTCCTCCTGGGCACCCCTGCCAGCTGACAGTTTAGGCTTTGCTGGACGTTTTCAGAGGGCAGGAAACTTCTGGCTCCACCACTTAGTCTGTGATCTTGGTCATGTTGCTTTCCTTCTCTAAGTTTGTCTTTTCATCTGTAAAACAGTCTCATAACACCTAGATCATAGGACCACATGGGGTTAAATAGGATGACTTACGTAAATTATAAGGTCATTTTGACACCTGACATTATTATTGCTTTGGTTCAAATTCCATTCAGAAGCTACAAGCAGCTTCTTCCTCAAGCTGCTCCGAAACTGTCTTCCCCGTACTCCACCGGCCCAGTGACCGCTCTGGAGCCCTGCATGCTGAGGAGGGCCAGACCATCTTAGTGGCAAGTCTGGTCAGTGCACTGATGTAGCAAGGGACAGAAAAAGCAACAGCACTGCACTTTCCTTGCGCCGACTGCCCTCTCCTGCCTGAGCACTGGACCAAAGGCACCAAAGAACCAGCCTCCAAGTTTAATGATATCCTGGGGTTGCAATCAGTGATCTCCAGAATGCGGCCAACTCTAGGTAATAGGACAATACTTGCCAGAGAAAACCAACAACAAGCAAATTGCAAGAGGAAGAAAAAAAGACAGAGAAGGAAATTTTAGACTAAAAAATCCAGAAAAGACACAGCAACCAAATGTTATACGTGGATTTTGTTTGCATTTTGATTGGACCAAACCAACTATTTTTTAAAAACAGTCATGTAATCAAGCAATGTAAACACTGGATGGTACTAAGAAATTGTTCTTAATTTTTTAGGTGCAATTATGGCATTTTGTGTGTGTGTTTAATTCTTATCTTCTGGAGGTATCCACTGAAATATTTATGAATGAAATCATTTGAGATTTGGTTCAAAATGATTCTATATGTATGGAGAGTGGGATATGGGGAATGCATGAAGGTATAGATAAAATAAATATGCCTAGGGCTTCCCAGGTGGCACAGTGGTTAAAAATCTGCCTGTCAATGCGGGGGACACGGGTTCGAGTCCTGGTCGGGGAAGATCCCACATGCCGGGGAGCAACTAAGCCCGTGTGCTACAACTGAGCCTGTGCTCTAGAGCCCGAGAGCCACAACTACTAAAGCCCTTGAGCATAGAGCCCGTGCTCCACAACAAAAGAAGCCACTGCAATGAGAAGCCCGTGCAACCCAACGAAGACCCAATGCAGCCAAAAGTAAATAAATAAATTAATTGAAAAATAAATAAACAAATTTGCCTATGAATTGATACATGCTATAGCTGGGTCCATGGAGGTTTATTATACTGTTCTTTCTAGTTTTGTGTATGTTTGAGATTTTCCATAATAAATAGTTTTTAAAAACTTCATGAACTATTCTGATTCCTGGAGACACCTTGAATTCAGCTTTGGTGTGAATACCTATATAACCCTTCTTTGAGGGTGAGAGATGGAAGGAGTCAAGTCCTGGGCGTGGCAGGAGGAGCAGAAAGGAAGGATGAGCGCCGAGCACCATGCTACCCACCTCAGTGGTTAGCTCTGGACTGGCCACCATGTTTGATCCGCCGCAACATGCCAGCCTCTGTCCTAAGCCCTCTTCATTCCCTCATCTCAATTCACCCTGTGGGGAAGGCGTTTTCCTCACAGGCAAGAAAGCTGAGAGCCAAGGAGGTCACATAACTTGCCCTAAATCACAAAGCTCCAAAGAGTCCAAGTTCCGCCAGGGGAGTAGGGGGACAAAAAGGAAATACAACAGTAAAATGAGGGAGAAAAGAAACAAAAGACATGGGATCCATAATAGTTCCATCAACCTAGGAAAGCAGTGAAGGAAGTTCCCAGGTAACGAGAGGCCTGGAGAGGCAAGACCAGACTGGAGCAAGAGAACAAGAAATCTCAAGAGAGGAGTTTCTGGAAACACTTGAAGGAACACCCTCTTTTATGACATAGAGGTTACATTATATGTGATGTTATATTTCTTGCAAAGAGTGTAAGAAAGTATTCATTTAAAAGTTAAGCAGAAAAAATTTTTTGCAAATGTTCTAGAATAAAATATGAGGACATTTTAAAATGTAAAATAAAAATGTTCTAGAAAATATATATATAATTTTTGGGGGTAAATCTTTGAGTTGGGAAGGTACACGTTCACAAAACTAAAAATCATTTTTTTAATATGGGCTTGGTAGATTCAACTGTATGAAAACTAATATTTTTCCTCTGCCTGGCAAAAAATGCCATAACAAATTTAAAACAATTGAAAATTGTTTCATTGGAAACCACTGGCAATTGGAAAGATTATTTGAACACATAAATCAATAAAGGGCTAATTTTAGTAATACACATAATGTAAGCAGTGCTAAAATTTAATAAGTAGACCAAAAAGCCAAGAGAAAACTGGGCAAAGAACTTGGACTGACAAGTCACAGAAAAGGAAAATGTGCTTAGAAATATATGAAACGATGCTCACTCTTACACCTAAGAGAAATGTGAATTAAAACTATAGCGAGACACTTTGAGATTCATAAGGACTAAATTGTTTGATAACACCCCCAGCCGGCAAAAGGTATGGAGCAAAGGCACTCTTATGGATTGCTGTAGGGAGTGTAAATTGCTCCAGCCTCCGTGGACAGTCCTTTGACAATATTTATCAAAATTAAAAATGTATATCTTGTTTGGAAAATTAAGTTGTCTTTTATTGTTGAATTGCAAGAGTTATTTATATATTCTGGATACTAGACTCTTATCAGATATATAATCTACAAATATTTTGTCCCATTCTATGTGCTGTCTTTTCACTTTGTTGATAGTGCCCTTTGAAGTACAAAAGTTTTAAATTTTGATGAAGTCCAACTTATCTGTTTTTTCCTCTGGTTGTTTGTCCTCTTTGTGTCATATCTAAGAAATTATCACTTAATCCAAGGTCACAAAGATATATGCCTATTGCTTTCTTCTAAGTATTTTGTAATTTTAGCTCTTATAGTTAGGTCTTTGGTTCACTTTGGGTTAATTTTTTGTATATGGTGTGAGGCAGGGGTCCAAATTCATTCTTTTGCTGTTTGATTTTTTAACTTTTAGAATCAACCTGTACTCAAAATATGGCAGACTTAATCATGATTACTGCACCTGGACCAAATATATTCAACCTGAAAATACAAAGTAAAAGTGCCCTGAGAGGGGACTTCCCCGGAGGTCCAGTGGTTAAGACTTCATGTTTCCACTGCAGGGGCGCAGGTTTGATCCCTGGTCAGGGAACTGGGATCCCATATGCCATGTGGGCGTGGCCGGGGTGGGGAGTGCCCTGGGAGCGATCAGCACACCTAGCACCCAGATCTTGGTTTTGAATGCCATTCTCCAAGAAAAGGAATCAGAGCTCCTTGGAGTAATGCTGGTTATCGGACTGGGGTAAAGATATACAAAATGAGCCTGAAGTATCTTGTAGTGCCAGAAAGTAAGGGAGTGCTCAAACAACAGTAACAACCGTGATGGAGGTATGTCAAAGGGACACAGGAGGAGCCAACTGAAAGAGCTCCCGGGGCCAAAGCTGGAGCAATTTGAGCAAGAAATAAAGGAGCAGTGAATTATAAACCGAAGTGTAAAATAAATATCTATGAGTCCACACTGATATAAATAAATGACTGAATAAATAAACAAATAAATAGGAGAGAAGAGACAAATATCCTGTGCAGTAGAATTCCAAATAAATTTTATAGTTACTCCACCCTAAAGGAGGGGGAAACATAACTCCCATTCCTTAAGTGTGGGCTGTGTATAGTGACTTCCTTCCACATAGTACAGTGTTGAGTGGGGAAAAGTATGTGTATACACATTAAAAATTTCTTTTCTACCAGAGCAGTGAATCAAAATGAAATATTTTTATTATAGTGCAAAAAGCATAGACTTTGAAGCTAGACAGACCAGGTTCAGATTTTCACTCTTCCCCTTGCTCACCCAGACGCTGACTGGGTCTTTTAATCTGTAGATATATCACTTAATCACTGCTCTAAACACCACTACATATAATGTAAGCTCCTTTTGTTTGTTCTTTTCATTGATGTATCATCAGTACCTAGAATAAGACCTGGTAAAGAGAAAGTGATTAATAAATGTGTTTAAAAGAACTACTCTCTGAACCTGAGTCTTGGTTTCCTCATCTGTGAAATGGGTATATTTTAAATATATACATTGCAGGGTTGTCACAAAGACTCAAAGAAATCGTATGTGCCAAAGCCCTTTGTGGACTCCACAACTTTATATAAATTTAAGGGGAGCTGAAGAGGATAAGGAAATAGCTTGGTGGGTGGGTTCTGATACCTCCTGATGTTATGTTCATCTGGTTACCCCTTAGAATACTGTTTTCCTTTCTAGATTTTTTTAACAGATCCAATTTATTTATCTATTAAATTATTTTTCTATTGCTGCATAACAAATTATCACAATGTATCAGCTTAAAACAATACCCATATTATTTCATGGTTTTCCCAGGTCAGTAGTCAAGGTGTTGTCTGACTTGTGTTCTTATCTGAAGGCTGGACTAAGGGATGATCTGCTTCTAAAATCCCTTAGGTTGTTAGCAGAATCTACTTCCCTGTGACTGTAGAATTCATAGCATCCTCCTTCTTCAAAGCCAGCAATGAAGAAAGAGAGGGAGAGGGAGAGGGAAAGACAGAAAGCGACTGGGAAAGGCTTTGCTGCTTGGAGTGTCTGGATCAGGTCCACGCAGGACATTCTTCTTTTTGCTTCACTCAAAGTCAACTGATTAGGGACCTTCATTACATCTGCAAAAGCTCACCACCTTTGCCATATAACACAATGTAATCACAGGAGTGCTATCTCATCACCTTTACCATATTCCATTGGTTGGAAGCAGATCACAGGTCCTACCCAACTCAAGGGGTGGGATTATACTGGGCATAACACCAGAGGGGCCATCTCAGAATTATGGCTACACTCTTCATATCAATGATAACTCTGGTTTAGGTCAGAATGTCTATATTGCAAATTTACAATATAATGCGTCAGAGAAGACCAATAAGCTGTTTGGGACCTCAATTGTTATAGTACCTGAGAACAGGTACCAAGTGCCTTGGACCTGGGCCAAGAAAACATGGTTCTGGTTCCAACTCCACTGCAGCAAAATGGATGAGTTCCTTTCTCTCTAAGCCTCACTTTCTTATCTGACTTATGGAGATAGTTATAGTCATGTTCGCCTTCCAGGGTCAGTATGAGAATTTCTAGATTGGAGCTCTTGTAAACATGTACTACCACCTCCCCACCACTTCAGCAGTCACACCCTATCCCTCTTAGTCACATGGCTGTCTCAGCTCACATGCCCCCCCATCTCACAGAGCCATACAATAGGCCTCTGTAACTCATCCCATCCCTCAAAGCCACCTAAGGGCCTTGGCTCTTATGTCCCTCCTACCCTGTGCAGTGGTCATGCCACCATATGCAATTCCACCTTTGCATTAACACAGGCACATGGATTTAACATATGACTATCCCTTAAGGAGAGAGAGAGAAAAAAAAAAAGCAAAGAAGAAAAGCATGACCTTTTAAGGGAAAATGAGCACAGCATACACTTGTCAACTTGAATGTGAATTCCTACCTCTGACAGCCACCAAAGCAAGAACAAAGAGCTGCACTCAACCTGACTAAAGCTTATGATGCTTTTACTCCCTCTGAATTTATGATGACATTTGGTCCAGAGTGGCATAGAACCAGCTTTAATGCCTGCTGTAAGACTTCACGCACATGACCCCATCCACCAAAAGGAGACTGAAGCCTGAATGGCAACAGATGAAAGCCCAGGGCCTTCAGGGGTGACTCTGGCTTCCTCTGCTGCATCCCTTTGCCACCACAGTGGCCTTCTCTGCCCTGGGTATTACCCCTCTTCCTTTTTTCGTTTTTTTTTTTTTTTTTTTTTTTTTTTAGTAATATATGTTTAACATAAAATTTACAATTTTAATAATTTTTAAGCATACAGTTCAGTGACATTAAGTACATCCACACTGTTGTCCAACCATCACATGTATCTATCATCAAAATTTTTCATCTTCTCAACTTCCCACACTCTGCACTTATTAAACAGTAACTCCCTGGACTTCCTCCCTGCAATACCTATTCTCCTTTCTATCTCTATAAATCTGACTATCGAGATAGCCTCATCCACCAGAGGGCAGAGAGAAGAAGCAAGAAGAACTAGGATCCTGCAGCCTGTGGAATGAAAACCATATTCACAGAAAGACAGACAAAATGAAAAGGTAGAGGACTTTGTATCAGATGAAGGAACAAGATAAAACCACCAAAAACAACTAAATAAAGTGGAAATAGGCAACATTCCAGAAAAAGAATTCAGAATAATGATAGTGAAAATGATCCAAGACCTTGGAAAAAGAATGGAGGCAAAGATCGAGAAGATGCAAGAAATGTTTAACAAAGACCTAGAAGAATTAAAGAACAAAAACCTAGAAGAATTAAAGAACAAACAAACAGAGATGAACAATACGATACCTGAAATGAAAAATACACTAGAAGGAATCAATAGCAGAATAACTGAGGAAGAAGAAAGGATAAGTGACCTGGAAGACAGAATGGTGGAATTCACTGCTGTGGAACAGAGTAAAGAAAAAAGAATGAAAAGAAATGAAGACAGCCAAAGAGACCTCTGGGACAACATTAAACGCAACGACATTCGCATTTTAGGTGTTCCAGAAGGAGAAGAGAGAGAGAAAGGACCTGAGAAAATATTTGAAGAGATTATAGTCGAAAACTTCCCTAACATGGGAATGGAAATAGCCATGCAAGTCCAGGAAGCACAGAGAGTCACAGGCAGGATAAACCCAAGGAGAAACACGCCAAGACACAAAGTAATCAAACTGACAAAAATTAAAGACAAAGAAAAATTATTAAATGCAAGAAGGGAAAAATGACAACATACAAGGGAACTCCCATAAGGTTAACAGCTGATTTCTCAGCAGAAACTCTGAACGGAGTGATATGATACATTTAAAGTGATGAAAAGGAAGAAACTACAACCCAAATTACTCTACCTGGCAATGATCTCATTCAGATTCGACGGAGAAATCAAAAGCTTTACAGACAAGCAAAAGCTGAGAGAATTCAGCACCACCAAACCAGCTCTACAACAAATGCTAAAGGAACTTCTCTAAGTAGGAGACACAAGAGAAGAAAAGGACCACAAAAACCCAAACAATTAAGAAAATGATAATAGGAATATACATATCGATAATTACCTTAAATGTGAATGGATTAAATGCTCCAACAGAAAGACACAAGCTTGCTGAATGGATACAAAAACAAGAGCCGGGCTTCCCTGGTGGCGCAGTGGTTGAGAGTCCGCCTGCCGATGCAGGGGACACGGGTTCGTGCCCCGGTCCGGGAGGATCCCACATGCCGCGGAGCGGCTGGGCTCGTGAGCCATGGCCGCTGAGCCTGCACGTCCGGAGCCTGTGCTCCGCAACGGGAGGGGCCACAACAGTGGGAGGCCCGCATACCGCAAAAAAAAAAAAAAAAAAAAACAAGAGCCATATATATGCTGTCTACAAGAGACCCACTTCAGACCTAGGGACACATACAGACTGAAAGTGAGGGGATGGAAAAAGATATTCTATGCAAATAGAAATCAAAAGAAAGCTGGAGTATCAATACTCTTATCAGATAAATAGACTTTAAAATAAAGAATGTTACAAGAGACAAGGAAGGACACTACATAATGATCAAGGGATCAATATAAGAAGATACAACAATTATAAATATATATGCACCCAACATAGGAGCACCTCAATACATACGGCAAATGCTAACAGCTATAAAAGAGAAAATAGAAAGTAACACAAAAATAGTGGGGGACTTTAACACTTCACTTACACCAAAGGACGGATCATCCAGGCAGAAAATTAATAAGGAAACAAAAGCTTTAAATGACACAACAGACCAGAGAGATTTAACTGATATTTATAGGACATTCCATCTGAAAACAGCAAATTACACTTTCTTCTCAAGTGCACAAGGAACATTCTCCAGGATAGATCACATCTTGGGTCACAAATCAAGTCTCGGTAAATTTAAGAAAACTGAAATGATATCAAGCATCTTTTCGGACCACAATGCTGTGAGATTAGAAATAAATAACAGGGAAAAAAACGTAAAAAACACAAACACATGGAGGCTAAACAATATATTACTAAATAACCAAGAGATCACTGAAGAAATCAAAGAGGAAATCAAAAATTACCTACAGACAAATGACAATTAAAACACGATGATCCAAAACCTACGGGAAACTGGAACCAGGTCCTGAACCAAGATGGTGGAGTAGAAGGATTTGCTCTCACTCCCTCTTGCAAGAACACCAGAATCACAGCTAGCTGCTGGACAACCACTGACAGGAAGACACTGGAATTCACCAAAAAAGATACCCCACATCCAAAGACAAAGGAGAAGCCACAATGAGAAGGTAGGAGTGGTGAAATCACAGTAAAATCAAATCCCATAACTGCTGGGTGGGTGACTCACAGACTGGAGAACACTTAGACCACAGAAGTCCACCCACTGGAGTGAAGGTTCTGAGCCCCACATCAGGGTGCCCAACCTGGGGTCGGGCAACGGGAGAAGGAATTCCTAGAGAATCAGACTTTGAAGGCTACTGGGATTTGATTGCAGGACGTCCACAGGACTGGGGGAAACAGAGACTCCACTCCTGGAGGGTACACACAAAGTAGTGTGTGCATCAGGACACAGGGAAAGGAGCAGTGACCCCAGGGGAGACTGAACCAGACCTACCTGCTAGTGTTGGAGGGTCTCCTGCAGATGTGGGGGGTGGCTGTGGCTCACTGTGGGGACAAGGACACTGGCAGCAGAAGTTCTGGGAAGCACTCCTTGGCATGAGCCCTCCCTGAGTCCATTAGCCCCACCACAGAGCCCAGGTAGGCTCCAGTGTTGGGTTGCCTCAGGCCAAACAACCAACAGGGAGGAAACCCAGCCCCACCCATCAGCAGTCAAGCAGATTAAAGTTTTACTGAGCTCTTCCCACTAGAGCAACAGTCAGCTCTACCCACCACCAGTCCCTCCCATCAGGAAACGTGCACAAACCTCTTAGATAGCCTCATCCACCGAAGGGCAGACAGCAGAAGCAAGAAGAACTACAATCCTGCAGCCTATGGACAAAAACCACATTCACAGAAAGATAGACAAGATGAAAAGGCAGAGGGCTATGTACCAGATGAAGGAACAAGATAAAACCCCAGAAAAACAACTAAATGAAGTGGAGATAGGCAACCTTCCAGAAAAAGAATTCAGAATAATGATAGTGAGGATGACCCAGGACCTCGGAAAAAGAATGGAGGCAAACATAGAGAAGATGCAAGAAATGTTTAACAAAGACTTAGAAGAATTAAAGAACAAACAAACAGAGATGAACAATATAATAACTGATATGAAAAATACACTAGAAGGAATCAACAGAAGAATAACTGAGGCAGAAGAAAGGATAAGTGACCTGGAAGACAGAGTGGTGGAATTCAAAGCTGTGGAACAGAATAAAGAAAAAAGAATGAAAAGAAATGAAGACAGCATAAGAGACCTCTGGGACAGTATTAAACACAACAACATTCGCATTTTAGGTGTCCTAGAGGAGAAGAGAGAAAGAAAGGACCCAAGAAAATATTTGAAGAGATTATAGTCGAAAACTTCCCTAAAATGGGAAAGGAAATACCCACCCACATCCAGAAAGCGCAGAGAGTTCCATACCAGATAAACCCAAGGAGAAACATGCCAAGACACATAGTAATCAAATAGGCAAAAATTAAAGACAAAGAAAAATTATTGAAAGCAGCAAGGAAAAAAAAAAAACAAGTAACATAAAAGGGAACTCCCATAAGGTTAACAGCTTATTTCTCAGCAGAAACTCTACTAGCCAGAAGGGAGTGGCATGATATACTTAAAGTGATGAAAGGGAAGAACCTACAACCAAGATTACTCTACCTGGCAAGGATCTCATTCAGATTTGTGGAGAAATCAAAGGCTTTACAGACAAGCAAAAGCTAAGAGAATTCAGCACCACCAAACCAGCTCTATAACAAATGCTAAAGGAACTTCTCTAATTGGGAAACACAAGAGATGAAAAGGACCTACAAAAACAAACCCAAAACAATTAAGAACATGGTCATAGGAACATACATATCGATAATTACCTTACACGTGAATGGATTCAATGCTCCAACCAAAAGACACAGGCTCACTGAATGGATACAAAAACAACACCCATATATATGCTGTCTACAAGAGACCCACTTCAGACCTAGGGTCACGTTCACACTGAAAGTGAGGGAATGGAAAAAGATATTCTATGCAAATGGAAATCAAAAGAACACTGGAGTAGGAATAGTCATATCAGATAAAATAGACTTTAAAATAAAGAATGTTATAAGAGACAAGGAAGGACACTACATAATGATCAAGGGATCAATCCAAGAAGAAGATATAACAATTATAAATATATATGCACCCAACATAGGAGCACCTCAATACATAAGGCAACTGCTAACAGCTATAAAAGAGGAAATCGACTGTAACACAATAATAGTGGGGGACTATAACACCTCACTTACCAATGCACAGATTATCCAAAATGAAAATAAACAAGGAAACAGAAGCTTTAAATGACACAATAGACCAGATAGATTTAATTGATATTTATAGGACATTCCATCCAAAACAGCATATTACACTTTCTTCTCAAGTGTGCACAGAACATTTTGCAGGATAGATCACATCTAGGATCACAAATGAAGCCTCAGTAAATTTAAGAAAATTGAAGTCATATCAAGCATCTTTTCTGACCACAACGCTATGAGATTAGAAATCAATTACAGGGAAACAAATGTAAAAAACACAAACACATGAAGGCTAAACAATACGTTACTAAATAACTAAGAGATCACTGAAGAAATCAAGAGGAAATCAAAAAACCTAGAGACAAATGACAATGAAAACACAATGATACAAAACCTATGGGACACAGCAAAAGCAGTTCTAAGAGGGAAACTTACAGCTATAAAAGCCTACTTTAAGAAACAAGAAAAATCTCAAATAAATAATCTAACCTTACACCTAAAGGAACTAGAGAAAGAAGAACAAACAAAATGCAAAGTTAGCAGAAGGAAAGAAATCATAAAGATCAGAGCAGAAATAAATGAAATAGAAACAAAGAAAACAATAGCAAAGATCAATAAAACTAAAAGCTGGTTCTTTGAGAAGATAAACAAAATTGATAAACCATTAGCCAGACTCATCAAGAAAAAGAGGGAGAGGACTTAAATCAATAAAATTAGAAATGAAAAAGGAGAAGTTACAACAGACACCGCAGAAATACAAAGCATCCTAAGAGACTACTATAAGCAACTCTATGCCAATAAAATGGACAACCTGGAAGAAATGGACAAATTTTTAGAAAGGGATAACCTTCCAAGACTGAACCAGGAAGAAATAGAAAATATGAACAGGCCAATCACAAGTAATGAAATTGAAACTGTGATTAAAAATCTTCCAACAGGGCTTCCCTGGTGGCGCAGTGGTTGAGAGTCCACCTGCCGATGCAGGGGACACGGGTTCGTGCCCCGGTCTCGGAAGATCCCACATGCCGCGGAACGGCTGGGCCCATGAGCCATGGCCGCTGAGCCTGCGCGTCTCCGGAGCCTGTGCTCCACAACGGGAGAGGCCACAACAGTGAGAGGCCCGCGTACCACAAAAAAAAAAAAAAAAAAAAAATCTTCCAACAAACAAAAGTCCAGGACCAGATGGCTTCACAGGTGAATTCTATCAAACATTCAGAGAAGAGCTAACACCCATGCTTCTCAAACTCTTCCAAAAAACTGCAGAGGAAGGAACACTCCCAAGCTCATTGTACGAGGCCACCATCACCCTGATACCAAACCCAGACAAAGATACTACAAAAAAAGAAAATTACAGACCAATATCACTGATGAATATAGATGCAAAAATCCTCATCAAAATACTAGCAAACAGAATCGAACAACACATTAAACAGATCATACACCATGATCAAGTGGGATTGATCCCAGGGATGCAAGGATTCTTCAATATACACAAATCAATCAATGTGAGACACCATATTAACAATTTGAAGAATAAAAACCATATGATCATCTCAATAGATGCAGAAAAAGCTTTTGACAAAATTCAACACCCATTTATGATAAAAACTCTCCAGAAAGTGGGCACAGAGGCAACCTACCTCAACATAATAAAGGCCATATATGACACACCCACAGCAAACATCATTCTCAATGGTGAAAAACTGAGAGCATTTCCTCTAAGATCAGGAACAAGACAAGGATGTCCACTGTTGCCACTATTATTCAAGACGGTATTGGAAGTCCTAGCCATGGCAATCAGAGAAGAGAAAGAAATAAAAGGAATACAAATCGGAAAAGAAGAAGTAAAATTGTCCCTGTTTGCAGATGACATGACACTATACATAGATAATTCCTAAAAACCAGTAGAAAACTAGTAGCCACCAGAAAACTACTAACAACCAGAAAACTACTACTGTTAATCAATGAATTTGGTAAAGTCACAGGATACAAAATTAATGCACAGAATCTCCTGCATTTCTATACACTAACAACAAAGATCAGAAAGAGAAATTAAGGAAACAATCCCATTCACCACTGCAACAAAAGAATAAAATACCTAGGAATATACCTACCTAAGCAGGTAAAAGACCTGTCCTCAGAAAACTCTTAAGACACTGAAGACATGAAAGAAATCAAACATGAAAGTAATCAAAGATGAAACAAACAGACGGCGAGATATACCATGTTCTTGGATTGGAAGAATCAATATCATGAAAATGACTACAGTACCCAAAGCAATCTACAGATTCAATGCATTCCCTATCAAATTACTGATGGCATTTTTTACGGAACTAGCATAAACAATCTTAAAATTTGTATGGAGACACAAAAGACCCCAAATAGCCAAAGCAATCTTGAGGGAAAACACGGACCTGGAGGAATCAGACTCCCTGACTTCAGACTATAGTACAAAGCTACAGTAATCAAGAAAATATGGTCCTGGCACAAAAACAGAAATATAGATCTATGGAACAGAATAGAAAGCCCAGAGATAAACCCACACACCTATGGTCACCTAATCTATAACAAAGGAGGCAAGGATATACAATGCAGAAAAGACAGTCTCTTCAATAAGCGGTGATGGGAAAACTGGACAACTACATGTAAAAGAATGAAATTAGAACAGTCCCTAACACCATACACAAAAATAACCTCAAAATGAATTAGAGACCTAAATGTAAGACTGGACACTATAAAACTGTTAGAGGAAAACAAAGGAAGAACACTCTTTGACATAAATCACAGCAAGATCTTTTTTTGACCCACCTCCTAAAGTAATGGAAATAAAAAGAAAAATAGGGGCTTTCCTGGTGGCGCAGTGGTTGAGAGTCTGCCTGCCGATGCAGGGGATGCAGGTTCGTGTCCCGGTCCGGGAGGATCCCGCATGCCGCGGAGTGGCTGGGCCCGTTAGCCATGGCCGCTGAGCCTGCACGTCCGGAGCCTGTGCATCCGGAGCCTGTGCTCTGAAATGGGAGAGGGCACAGCAGTGAGAGGCCCGCGTACCACAAAAAAAATAAAAGAAAAAAAAAAAGAAAAATAAGCAAATGGAACCTAATGAAACTTAAAAGCTTTTGCACAGCAAAGGAAACTATAAACAAGATAAAAAGACAACCCACAGAGTGGGAGAAAATATGTGCAAATGCATCAATGGACAAAGGATTAATCTCCAAAATATATAAACAGCTCATGTAGCTCAATATTAAAAAACAAACAACCCAATAAAAAAATGGGCAGAAGACCTAAATAGACATTTCTCCAAAGAAGACATACAGATGGCCAAGAGGCACATGAAAAGCTGCTCAACGTCACTAATTATTAGAGAAATGCAAATCAAAACTACAATGAGGTATCACCTCACACCAGTTAGAATGTCCATCATCAGAAAATCTACAAACAACAAATGCTGGAGAGGGTGTGGAGAAAAGGGAACCCTCTTGCACTGTTGATGGGAATGTAAATTGATACAGCCACTATGGAGAACAGTATGGAGGTTCCCTAAAAAACTATAAATAGAACATGTACCCAGCGAAATCCATAATTCAGAAAGACACATGCACCCCAATGTTCACTGCAGCACTATTTACAATAGCCAGGTCATGGAAGTAACCTAAATGCCCATGGACAGACAAATGGATAAAGATGTGGTACATATATACAATGGAATATTACTCAGCCATAAAAAGGAACGAAATTGGGTCATTTGTAGAGACATGGATGGACCTAGAGACTGTCATACAGAGTGAAGTAAGTCAGAAAGAGAAACAAATGTCGTATATTAACACATATATGTGGAATCTAGAAAAATGGTACAGATGAACTGGTTTGCAAGGCTGAAATAGAGACACAGGTGTAGAGAATAAACGTATGGACACCAAGGGGTGAAAGCGGCGGGGTGGTGGTGGTGTGATGAACTGGGAGATTGGGATTGACATATATACACTAATATGTATAAAATAGATAACTAATAAGAACCTGCTGTATAAAAAATAATAATAAAATTGAAAAAAAAAAGAAAATGATGCTGGAACAGGATGAAAGACTTTCCCAGGGACACAAGAAGCAAAAATTTACATTTTATAAATTGCAATATATGTTTTTACTCATGTTTAAAAATACAGCTCAAATAAGACTAGAGAAATAAAGCAAAGTAGAAAAAATATTTGACTATCTGAGCTATCTCATATAAGTGGAATCGTACAATATGTCCTGCATATTTCATTTAGCACAATGTCTTCAAGGTTCTGCCATGTTGTAGCATGCATCAGAATTTCATTCCTTTTTAAGGTTGAATAATATTGCATTGTATCGATATACCACATTTTGTTGATCCATTCATCTGACTATGAACATTTTTGTTGCTTTCACCTTTTCACTATTGCTATGAACATTGGTATATAAATATCCGTTCAAGTCTCTGTTCAATTCTTTTAGGTATATACCCAGAAGTGGAACTGCTGGGTCATATGGTAATTCTATGTTAAATTTTTGAGGAACTGCCGTTCTGTTTTCCACAGCAGCTGCACTATTTTACATTCCTGCCAGAAATGCACAAGGGTTCCAATTTCTCCACATCCTTGCCAACACTTGTTACTTTCTGGGTGTTTTGCTTGTTTGTTTTTCTTTTCATTGTTGCTATTTTTCATAATCGCCATCCTAGTGGATGTGACGTAGTATCACATTGTGGTTTTGATTTGCATTTGTGCCACCCCTCTTGACTCAGTCAAAATATGGTCCCACTGCGTTGGCTGAGCCTCTTCTCTGGGGGCAGCCTGCCCACTGGGCTTGTCTTGGTCTGCTAGGGACACAGGCCTTCCTTTAGATATCAGGCTAACCCCAAGGCCAGGTCTAGCCCAGAGAGTCTGCGATTTTATGAGCAGCACTTCCCTCCTCTACAGGTCAACTTCAGACACCAGGTCCCAATCTTGTCTTGGACGGCTTGGATCAGAGGCTCTTGCCAGATGTGGAAATACCCAAACAGCCTTTCCTCGGGCCGGCCTCACATGGATCCAGGCATCTGTCTACAGGTGAAGGGGGGCTGGCAGCAGCCAAGGTTTCAGTGCTCAGCCTCTGAAGGAACGTGAGGGCCAGCAGGCAGCACAGCTCCACAGAGCAATGGCCTGTGAGTGCTGTTTCCAACTGAACTGCCATTATGCCATTTGGAGCTGAGATGGAAAACTTGGATAAATTTCCTTCATGCTCTGAAGCCAAAAGAATTTATATTGGTCAGAAGTCACACATTATGGAGCCCTGTTTGGGGACACAGAGAATTCCAGAGTATATTTTTGGTAAATTTGATTTATCCTTGATATGTAGTTGCTTAGAAACAGCAATTTGTATAAGTTATACAGTGACAATATCTTCCAGACCTAAGTCTGGCAAGAATGAGTGTATTTATTGGGACACAGCATATTTGAAATTGGAACTCAACTAAAACTGCTCAGAGGTATGGACTCCCTAGAAATGCATGACACACTAAGTTCACAAACAGAATGTGATTCAGGGTGATTGATTTCTCCATACTTGCAGACTCGAGCATAGGAATGAGCTACTGTACAGAGCACAAATTGTATTTTTTTAAATTTAATTTTATTTATTTTTTTATACAGCAGGTTCTTATTAGTCATCCATTTAACACACATCAGTGTATACATGTCAATCCCAATCTCCCAATTCATCACATCACCATCACCACCCCCGCCGCTTTCCCCCCTTGGTGTCCATAACGTTTGTTCTCTACATCTGTGTCTCAATTTCTGCCCTGCAAATCGGTTCATCTGTACCATTTTTCTAGGTTCCACATATATGCATTAATATACGATATTTGTTTTTCTCTTTCTGACTTACTTCACTCTGTATGACAGTCTCTAGATCCATCCACGTCTCTACAAATGACCCAATTTCATTCCTTTTTATGGCTCAGTAATATTCCATTGTATATATGTACCACATCTTCTTTATCTATTTGTCTGTCGATGGGCATTTAGGTTGCTTCCATGACCTGGATATTGTAAATAGTGCTGCAATGAACATTAGGTGTATGTGTCTTTTTGAATTATCGTTTTCTCTGGGTATATGCCCAGTAGTGGGATTGCTGGGTCATATGGTAATTCTATTTTTAGTTTTTTAAGGAACCTCCATACTGTTCTCCATAGTGGCTGTATCAATTTACATTCCCACCAACAGTGCAAGAGAGTTCCCTTTTCTCCACACCCTTTCCAGCATTTGTTGTTTATAGATTTTCTGATGATGGCCATTCTGACTGGTGTGAGGTGATACCTCATTGTAGTTTTGATTGTCATTTCTCTAATAATTAGTGATGTTGAGCAGCTTTTCATGTGCTTCTTGGCCACCTGTATGTCTTCTTTGGATAAATGTCTATTTAGGTCTTCTGCCCATGTGTTTTTTTTAACATCTTTATTGGGGTATAATTTCTTTACAATGGTGTGTTAGTTTCTGCTTTATAACAAAGTGAATCAGTTATACATATACATATGTTCCCGTATCTCTTCCTTCTTGCATCTCCCTCCCTCCCGTCCTCCCTTTCCCACCCCTCCAGGCGGTCACAAAGCACCGAGCTGATCTCCCTGTGCTATGCGGCTGCTTCCCACTAGCTATCTGCCTTACGTTTGGTAGTGCATATATGTCCGTGCCTCTCTCTCGCTTTGTCACAGCTCACCCTTCCCCCTCCCCATATCCTCAAGTCCATTCTCTAGTAGGTCTGTGTCTTTATTCCTGTCTTACCCCTAGGCTCTTCATGACATTTTTTTTTCTTAAATTCCATATGTATGTGTTAGCATATGGTATTTGTCTTTCTCTTTCTGACTTACTTCACTCTGTATAAAAGACTCTAGGTCTATCCACCTCATTACAAATAGCTCAATTTCATTTCTTTTTATGGCTGAGTAATATTCCATTGTATATATGTGCCACATCTTCTTTATCCATTCATCCGATGATGGGCACTTAGGTTGTTTCCATCTCCGGGCTACTGTAAATAGAGCTGCAATGAACACTTTGGTACATGACTCTTTTTGAATTATGGTTTTCTCAGGGTACATGCCCAGAAGTGGGATTGCTGGGTCATATGGTAGTTCTATTTTTAGTTTTTTAAGGAACCTCCATACTGTTCTCCATAGTGGCTGTACCAACTCACATTCCCACCAGCAGTGCAAGAGTGTTCCCTTTTCTCCACACCCTCTCCAGCATTCATTGTTTCTAGATTTTTTGATGATGGTCATTCTGACTGGTGTGAGATGACATCTCACTGTAGTTTTGATTTGCATTTCTCTAATGATTAATGATGTTGAGCATTCTTTCATGTGTTTGTTGGCAATCTGTATATCTTCTTTGGAGAAATGTCTATTTAGGTCTTCTGCCCATTTTTTGATTGGGTTGTTTGTTTTTTAATATTGAGCTGCATGAGCTATTTATATATTTTGGAGATTAATCCTTTGTCCATTGATTCGTTTGCAAAAACTTTCTCCCATTCTGAGGTATGTCTTTTTGTCTTGTTTATGGTTTCCTTTGCTGTGCAAAAGCTTTGAAGTTTCATTAGATCCCATTTGTTTATTTTTGTTTTTATTTCCATTACTCTAGGAGGTGGATCAGAAAAGATCTTGCTGTGATTTATGTCATAGAGTGTTCTTCCTACGTTTTCCTCTAAAAGTTTTTATAGTGTCTAGTCTTACATTTAGGTCTCTAATCCATTTTGAGTTTATTTTTGTGTATGGTGTTAGGGAGTGTTCTAATTTCATTCTTTTACATATAGCTGTCCAGTTTTCCCAGCACCACTTATTGAACAGACTGTCTTTTCTCCATTGTATATCCTTGCCTCCTTTGTCATAGATTAGTTGACCATAAGTGCGTGGGTTTATCTCTGGGCTTTCTATCTTGTTCCATTGATCTATATTTCTGTTTTTGTGCCAGTACCATATTTTCTTGATTACTGTAGCTTTGTAGTATAGTCTGAGGTCACGGAGTCTGATTCCTCCAGCTCCATTTTTTCCCCTGAAGACTGCTTTGGTTATTCAGGGTCTTTTGTGTCTCCATACAAATTTTAAGATTTTTTGTTCTAGTTCCACAAAAATGCCATTGGTAATTTGACAGGGACCGCATTGAATCTGTAGATTGCTTTGGGTAGTACAGTCATTTTCACAATATTACTTCTTCTAATCCAAGAACATGGTATACCTCTCCATCTGTTGGTATCATCTTTAATTTCTTTCATCAGTGTCTTATAGTTTTCTGTATACAGGTCTTTTGTCTCCCTCGGTAGGTTTATTCCTAGGTATTTTATTCTTTTTGTTGCAATGGTAAATGGGAGTGTTTCCTAATTTCTCTTTCCGATTTTTCATCATTAGTGTATAGGAATGCAAGAGATTTCTGTGCATTAATTTTGTATCCTGCAACTTTACCAAATTCATTGAATAGCTGTAGTAGTTTTCTGGTGGCATCTTTCGTATTCTCTATGTATAGTATCATGTCATTGCAAACAGGGACAGTTTTCTGGTTGTTAGTAGTTTTCTGGTGGCTACTAGTTTTCTACTGGTTTTTAGGAATTATCTATGTATAGTATCATGTCATCTGCAAACAGGGACAATTTTACTTCTTCTTTTCCAATTTGTTTTCCTTTTATTTCTTTCTCTTCTCTGATTGCCGTGGCTAGGACTTCCAATACTGTCTTGAATAATAGTGGCAACAGTGGACATCCTTGTCTTGCTCCTGATCTTAGAGGAAATGCTTTCAGTTTTTCACCATTGAGAATGATGTTTGCTGTGGGTGTGTCACATATGGCCTTTATTATGTTGAGGTAGGTTGCCTCTGTGCCCACTTTCTGGAGAGTTTTTATCATAAATGGGTGTTGAATTTTGTCAAAAGCTTTTTTTGCATCAATTGAGATGATCATATGGTTTTTATTCTTCAAATTGTTAATATGGTGTCTCATACTGATTGATTTGCATATACTGAGGAATCCTTGCATCCCTGGGATAAATCCCACCTGAACATCATGTATGATCTTTTTAATGTGTTGTTCGATTCTGTTTGCTAGTATTTTGATGAGGATTTTTGCATCTATATTCATCAGTGATATTGGTCTGTAATTTTCTCTTTTTGTAGTATCTTTGTCTGGGTTTGGTATCAGGGTGATGGTGGCCTCGTACAATGAGTTTCGGAGTGTTCCTTCCTCTGCAGTTTTTTGGAAGAGTTTGAGAAGCATGGGTGTTAGCTCTTCTCTAAATGTTTGATAGAATTCACCTGTGAAGCCATCTGGCCCTGGACTTTTGTTTGTTGGAAGATTTTTAATCACAGTTTCAATTTCATTACTTGTGATTGGTCTGTTCATACTTTCTACTTCTTACTGGTTCAGTCTTGGAAGGTTATCCCTTTCTAAGAATTTGTCCATTTCTTCCAGGTTGTCCATTTTATTGGCATAGAGTTGCTTGTAGTAGTCTCTTAGGATGCTTTGTATTTCTGTGGTGTCTGTTGTAACTTCTCCTTTTTCATTTCTAATTTTATTGATTTGAGTCCTCTCCCTCTTTTTCTTGATGAGTCTGGCTAATGGTTTATCAATTTTGTTTATCTTCTCAAAGAACCAGCTTTTAGTTTTATTGATCTTTGCTATTGTTTTCTTTGTTTCTATTTCATTTATTTCTGCTCTGATCTTTATGATTTCTTTCCTTCTGCTAACTTTGCATTTTGTTTGTTCTTCTTTCTCTAGTTCCTTTAGGTGTAAGGTTAGATTGTTTGAGATTTTTCTTGTTTCTTGAGGTAGGCTAGTATAGCTATGAACTTCCCTCTTAGAACTGCTTTTACCGTATCCCATAGGTTTTGGATTTTCGTGTTTTCATTGTCATTTGTCTCTAGGTATTTTTTGATTTCCTCTTTGATTTCTTCAGTCATCTCTTTGTTATTTAGTAATGTATTGTTTAGCCTTCATGTGTTTGTGTTTTTTACATTTGTTTCCCTGTAATTGATTTCTAATCTCATAGCGTTGTGGTCAGAAAAGATGCTTGATATGACTTCAATTTTCTTAAATTTACTGAGGCTTGATTTGTGACCCAAGATGTGATCTATCCGGGAGAATGTTCCATATGCACCAGAGAAGAAAGTGTAATCTGCTGTTTTTGGATGGAATGTCCTATAAATATCAATTAAATCTATCTGGTCTATTGTGTCATTTAAAGCTTGTGTTTCCTTATTAATTTTCTGTTTGGATGATCTGTCCATTGGTGTAAGTGAGGTGTTATAGTCCCCCACTATTACTGTGTTACTGTCGATTTCCCCTTTTATAGCTGTTAGCAGTTGCCTTATGTATTGAGGTGCTCCTACGTTGGGTGCATATATATTTATAATTGTTATATCTTCTTCTTGGATTGATCCCTTGATCATTACCTAGTGTCCTTCCTTGTCTCTTATAACATTCTTTATTTTAAAGTCTATTTTATCTGATATGAGTATTGCTACTCCAGCTTTCTTTTTATTTCCATTTGCACGGAATACCTTTTTCCATCCCTCACTTTCAGTCTGTATATGTCCCTAGATCTGCAGTGGGTCTCTTGCAGACAGCATATATATGGGTCTTGTTTTTGTATCCATGCCGTGAGCCTGTGTCTTTTGGTTGGAGCATTGAATCCATTCACGTGTAAGGTAATTATCGATATGTATGTTCCTATTATCATTATCTTAATCGTTTTGGGTTTGTTTTTGTAGGTCCTTTTCTTCTCTTGTGTTTCCCACTTAGAAAAGTTCCTTTAGCATTTGTTGTAGAGCTGGTTTGGTGGTGCTAAATTTTCTTAGCTTTTGCTTGTCTGTAAAGCTTTTGATTTCTCCACAAATCTGAATGAGATCCTTGCCAGGTAGAGTAATCTTGGTTGTAGGTTCTTCCCTTTCATCACTTTAAGTATATCATGCCACTCCTTTCTGGCTAGTAGAGTTTCTGCTGAGAAATCAGCTGTTAACCTTATGGGAGTTCCCTTGTATGTTATTTTCATTTTTCCCTCGCTGCTTTCAATAATTTTTCTTTGTCTTTAATTTTTTCAATTTGATTACTATGTGTCCTAGCATGTTTCTCCTTAGGTTTATCCTGTATGGGACTCTCTGCACTTCCTGGACTTGGGTGACTACTTCCTTTCCCATGTTAGGAAAGTTTTTGACTATGCTCTTCAAATATTTTCTTGGGTCCTTTCTCTCTCTGTTCTCCTTCTGGGACCCCTATAATGGGAACGTTGTTGTGTTTAATGTTGTCCCAGAGGTCTCTTATGCTGTCTTCATTTCTTTTCATTCATTTTTCTTTATTCTGTTCCGCAGCACTGAATTCCACCATTCTGTCTTCCAGGTCACTTATCCTTTCTTCTTCCTCAGTTATTCTGCTATTGATTCCTTCTAGTGTATTTTTCATATCAGTTATTGTATTGTTCATATCTGTTTGTTTGTTCTTTAATTCTTCTAGGTCTTTGTTGAACATTTCTTGCATCTTCTCAATCTTTGCCTCCATTCTTTTTCCAAGGTCCTGGATCATCTTCACTATCATTTTTCTGAATTCTTTTTCTGAAATGTTGCCTATCTCCACTTCATTTAGTTGTTTTTCTGGGGTTTTATCTTGTTACTTCAACTGGTACATAGCCTTCTGCCTTTTCATCTTGTCTATCTTTCTGAGAATGTGGTTTTTGTTCCACAGGCTGCAGGATTGTAGTTCTTCTTGCTTCTGCTCCGCAAATTGTCTTTTTAATTGCATTTCAACAAGCCAAATAATATATAAATAAACTCACACACACACACAAAATTAAAACAATACTAGTAACACCAAAGTCTTTCCTGACTATTGTCCCCAATTCTAGTCCCATTTCAGCAGTAACTACTACTATAAGTTTGATGTGTTGCCTTCTAGAGCTTTTCTATCCATCTACATAAATATATATATTTGTAAATATGTTGTTTTTAAATATAAATTGTATCATATTTTTATATTACCTTGTAACTTACTATTTTCAGTGAATATATACTATAGATTTTTCCAAGTCTGAACATATTTGATTTCTCATTAACTGTTGTTGTATTTTATGGCTGCATAGCACTCTGTGACCTGCAGATACTGTGGTGGACTTAGCAACTCTCCAGTATCCAGGCATTTAAGCTATTCCTAGATATTCATTATTATAAGCAATGCTGTGAGGAAATATTTAATTATGCTATTTAGAACGCGTGTGAAAGTGTTTCTTCAGGATGACTATTTAAAGGTGGTATCCAAAAATTATGAAGGAATTTCCTAGGCAGTTTTCAAGTTGCCTGTTGGGGTGTGGTTACCTTGATCTTGGCTGCAAATGAACTGTTTATGTACAAGGGAGGCCCTGCTGAACAGAGCACAGGTGGTAGACCCTAATGCCTATAGCGACCAGGTATTAAATATAAATGAGGTGAGCCAGTGAGTGTAAGACAGTCAGGAGAGGCGGGGAACATGGTGAACAGCAGACCACTAAGCCCCTGTGTCTGGGGTGGCCTCTACTCATCTCTAGCCAACTCCTGGAGTACAGGAATGAAGACTTGGTATTGCCAGATGTTCCATAAGAACCTGAATTTTTTTTTAATAACATAAATTTTATTTTTTTTATACAGTAGGTTCTTATTAGTTATCTATTTTATACATATTAGTGTATATGTGTCAATCTCAATCTCCCAGGTTCATCCCACCCCCTGCCACTTTCCCCCCTTGGTGTCCATATGTTTGAAGAACCTGGATTTTTTAAATGTGAAATCTTCAGGTTTCTAAATGTTGGCATTAATTCCATTAAAATTATTTTTTATTTTTTGGCCGAGCTGTGCGGCTTGTGGGATCTTAGTTCCCCAACCAGGGATTGAACCCAGGCCCTCGGCAGTGAAAGTGCCGAGTCCTAACCACTGGACCTCCAGGGACGTCCCTACTAATTCCATTTTTTAGAAAACACTGTGAGGGCAAAAAGAAAACAAAAGAACCACCACCCACATTTGCAGACCAGATTCAGCTGTCTGTGGGCATTGGACTCCTAGGGGGTAGGTCCGTGTGGAATGGCTTCTCTGGACCCAATTTTGAGCAGTGGGGATGGATCACCTGGTGCCGTAACCTCGGCAGAGAGCAGCTCTCCTCCAGGGAGCCGGAGACGGAGTGGGCTGGGGGGCAGAGCTCCGCAAAGGGCTCAGAAGTCAGGGAGACAGCGCTCAAGCAGTTCAGAAAATGCTACAGACTGGCTTCTGGGAGGAGGCTCTGAGGAGCAGATTTCAACTCGGCCCAGAAGAAAACACGGTAACAGGCAGAGCTGTCTAGAGCTTGAAGAGGTGCTTTGGGTATAATGAGTGTCCCCTCCCGAGAGTGGACAGAGAGAGGCTGGCAATCCACCTGCAGGGATATTGCAGCCGAGATTCTGGCTTAGATGTGGGCTGGAACAGAGGACAATTAAAATTCTCATCAGTCTTGAGATCACCATTCAGATTTAAATTGAAGAGTTACTTAATGAGACCTTACAGGGTGTGAGAAGAAGAGACAAGGGCCTACATCTGTAGAGCGCCTACTAAGTGCCACACAGGCTGTGCTGGCACTTCACAGACAACATCAAATCCAGGCCTCCCAACAATCCTTCCAGGCTAGCATTAAGCTCATTTTGCTGATGAAGAAAATGAGACTCAGAGCTAAGTGACTTGTCCAAGGTCACACGGCCAGGAAGTGATGGGGCCAGGCCTCCAACACTGGTCCTTCTGGCTCAGAATTCAGTGCTTTTCCCAACATGGTTCTCTATTTTATTTTTACCATGTAGGAAAGAGTTTAAAACAATGACAACCAGCCATCCAAGTGCACAGTGCTCTGTTGCTTACAAAGCTCTTCTACATTCATTTTTGCATGTTCCCAATGAACTCTGTTGAAAGCCTCAGACTCACATGCCTCCATCTCTGCTATCCTCAAACATTTGCTCCATATCATCAGTCAGCAGAACCAGGAGAGCCTAAACCTAACCCTAACCCTACACTGGTGCCATTGCTACTTCTGGGCCAGAGCAAAGATAGTCTCAAAATTGGCTCTCAAATGCCCTTGCGGTGTAGTTACAATTTTTTTTTCCTTTTTCCTTTCTCCCTTTTAAATAATTTTTTTCCTTTTTTAAAAAATTTAGATATATTTGCCATATTAGTTTCAGGTGTACAACAGAATGATTTGATATTTGCTTACATTGTGACGTGATCGCCACAATAAGTCTAGATAACATCCATCACTATACATGGTTACAATTTTATTTGCCCTTGCATTATAAAGGTGACAATCACGATGTTAATTTCTAGTTTTCAGGGAAATCCCTGCCTTCATTTTTAGAGCATTCTACTTCTGCACACAGAGGCATCCAATCTGGGGGGAGAGTACTTGGCTGCAGGTAACAGAAATATAACCACAGAGGTTTAACAACCAAGAGGTCTCATGTTCTTAGCATATTAGGAAATCTGGAAGAAGCAGCCCAAGATGGAGCAGTGAGTCCACGATGCCATCAGGAACTCAGGCTTCTCCCATCTTCCTGCTCTGTCATACCTAGCACCTAGCCCTCTTTCTCAGGCTCAAAGACAGCTGTAGCATCTCCGGGCCCTCATCCTAGTTTCAGGCAGGAAGTGGAGGAGGATCAAAAGGCTAAAAGCATAAGCCAGTTGAGCCTGTTGTTTTTATCAGGAAAATAAACAATAGATTTCCCTGGAAGTCCCACTCACTGGCCTCACTGGCCATGCTTTGTGCTTAAGTACCTGGGAAGTTGAGTTTGTTTCAGCTGAGCATGTTGCTACCTACTCCTAATAATTAGGGTTTTGTTAGTAAGGAAACTGGGAGACTAGATGGATATTGGGTAGGCGCCTAGCAATGTCTGCCATATTGAATGTGTTTTTTTCCCAGATTATAGGTATTTGTTTACAAAATACTTTCTGAACTTTAGCAATAATCTAGGGTCATATCAGCTTGAAAACTGCGGCAATTCACGGGATCAACCTACCAAAAGGTACAGAATCCACAGAATATAAAGGGATTAGGACTTTGGGAGCTATCCCACTGGTCCATTACCATCAGGCTGAGGAGCGGAGGCTCAGAGCAGCTGAGGCGCTTTTTTGGAGACCATGATGGATGGCTTTCCAACCCATGACTCCCAGTCTGGTCCAGCTCCCTCTCTGCTTTCTGGCTTTTTCTTTCTTTCTTTTTTAATATTTTTATTGTAACATAAAACATAAATACAGGGAACCACACAAATCAAATTATTGTCTAATTAATTATAATAAAAGGATCCCTGTCTGAGTCAAGGAAAGAAGAATTTTGTTGCAATCTCCTTCCTCTCCCCATAAAAAAATTTGTGCCTTGTTTATATCACCCCCAGGTATTTTTTAAAACAGTGCTACCACCCACACGTGCCTCCCAAGATTTAGTTTAGCTAGATCATTTGAAAAAAGGGATGTGTCTCTTAAATGTTGTTTTTGTTTTTGTTTTTGTTTTTCTGGTACGCAGGCCTCTCACTGTTGCGGCCTCTCCCGTTGCGGAGCACAGGCTCCGGACGCGCAGGCTCAGCGGCCATGGCTCACGGGCCAGCCGCTCCGCGGCATGTGGGATCTTCCCGGACCAGGGCACGAACCCGTGTCCCCTGTATTGGCAGGCGGACTCTCAACCACTGCGCCACCAGGGAAGCCCTCTTAAATGTTTTTGAATCTATATGTTTCTCCTCCATCTCATTCATTTTATTACAACTTCTCACTTGATGAACCCAGGCTTTCTGACCCATAGAGCTTCCAGAGTTTTGCTGATTGCACACTCTTGGTGTAGTTCTTCATGTTTTTCTATCCTTTGTATTTCCTGGAAATTTCCGAATCCAGACATGGGATCGGGTTTAATCCTTTCAGCAAGATTATCAGCAGCGTAGGTCGAGATTATAGGAGGCATGTCAATTCCACTCTCTCTTTATGTGACCTTGGCAGTGGTTGATGTCTGTTTCCTCTCAGTCTTATATAAGAAATGCAGTCTGTAGTGACTAAAGCCTTTTGGTACTTATGTATTCCTGTCTCCCTTCTCCCAGGGGATCCCTGAAGTTTGGGGATGTACTTGTGCAAAAGTACATGGGCTCCTCTGCCTCTCTGGAGACTTGTGAGGCCCCTGTGCTGGTGAAGTGGGCTTAGGATGGATGCCCACCTCTCAGCCCCCCTTGGTTCTTACTGAGGTAAAGGAGGATCCACTGCACATGTGGGAACACTGGTTACTGGAGGGTCAGAAGTCATGTAATGCTGGACTATGGGACACACACTGGGAATGGGGCAGGCTGCACACTGTGGGTAGGATCAAAGCAGCTGCTTATATGGGAGTGCCCTGACACATGTGAGTGTTCTGATAATGAGCACTGATTGAGAAAACCACACTCACCACCTATGCCAAGGCCATTTCATCAGCAAAGTCCTGTGATCATGGATTGAATGAGATGAAGACTAAGGACTCACGCCTGCCCTCACCCCTAAGGCACCCAGCCATGACTGAGCCCTACAACATCATCACCTGGGTCAGGATAGAGTGATGACAATGAAAATGGCAGCCAGACCAGCCAGCAATACCTTCTTTCCTTCCACAGGTCATCACTCATATGGGCAGACTCTCCTGCTTCCCCACTGTCCCCACTGTTAGGCAAAGGATGGGAAGAAGGCCCTCCACGGCACCGAATCAGATGGGAGGAGGAAAGAGAGAGAACACACAAAGAGGGAGCATTGGAACTGTGAACAGTGCTTGAGATGGTGTTCTTGAAGTTGAATGGACGTTTATCTACCTTCTTGGTTGTGACAGAGGTAGCAGCTCCCCTGGAAGCCCAGTTCTGTGGTGGTGCTCTGGGAACCACTTCAGCCCAGAGTCTGCCTTTCAACCCTATCAATTATTTGAAATTGAAATATCAATTATTTCTTCTGCACATATTGCTTTTTACTTAAAATAGCTAAGGTATTTCTTTGTACAACTAAATCTGTACAGGTACAACTGGATTAGATAAAAACTGATGGATAGGACTGAGCCTATGTAATTTTCCCATTACCAATTAGGAATGTGAACTTGTCAAAAGATTCATAGAAGAATAAAGAAGCTACATTTCCTTTGGGAAAAATTTTTCTGTCTTTCCTGATCCTGAAATTCTACTTTGAATTGTGCATACATTCCAAAGAAATCATAATCAATCAGTGCAGCCAAGCACCTGGAACAAAAACGTCAAATCTGCTTTGTGCTTGCTGCCATTTCGCATCCTGCACTCACAACAGACATTACTAATCAATCGTGTACTCTTTTCCCCTGAGGCTACACAGCATTTCTAATTGATTAGATAGGGAAGCAAGACTAAAACTGTTTAGCTACAATTGCCCTAGAACAGAGATGAATTCAAAAGAGCTCCACCTAGGGACATGGACCTTGTTGCAGGGCTGAAAGATGCATTAATGTGAGAGGCCAGAAGGAGGACAGGCCATTGAGGGGGCTGCTGCAAAAGGCCTTGTGTATCAGCCAAGGTCCGACCAGGAGACAAGCCACATCTATAACTTCGAAATTTAATATAAAGAACTTTAAAAAAATTGTGGTAAATTATATATAACCTCAAATTTGCCATTTTAACCATCTTTAAGTGTACAGTTCAGTGGCACTAAGTACATTCACATTGTTGTGTAACCGTCACCACCATCCATCTCCAGAATGTTTTCATCTTCCCAAATGGAAACCTACCCATCAATCAATCACTCCCCTTTCTTCTCCCCTCCCAGCCCCTAGTAATCACTATGCTATATTCTGTCTCTATGGATTTGACTACTTGAGATATCTATATAATTATAAAGGACTTTTAACTAGTAAAACATAGTTAATTATTAAAAGGGATAAAAGAGGACTCTAAAGAATACCGAAGTAGCAAAAGCAGAGAGCAGTTCCTACCTCTAAAGTTGAGAGAGAGTGGACAAGGAAAGAATCAGAACTCAGAAGGACTCCTCTTCCCACCCACCATTCCCCCCTTCAAGGCTGAGATTCAAGTATCTTTGGAGAGCACATGGCTGCCACAGGATTATGTAACCTACTGGTGGCAAAGAGACTCGTCACACGCCAGTGTAAAAGAACAGCCTTCCAGGTGGCAGAGAAAGTTACCAGGAGGTACAGTGCAGGCACGAGTCAGTCAACAGCCTCCCAGCAGAGACATGATGTATTTTTTTAGTGTTACCACCCACGCGTGCACCCCAAGAGTTAGTTTAGTCAAGTTCATTTAAAAAATCTGATGTGATTATTTTCTATTTTTATTTATTTAAAAATTTTCATTGACGTATGATTGACCTACAGCACCATGTTAGTTCCAAGTGCATAACGTAGGGATTTGATATTTCTATACATTACAAAATGATCACCACCATAAATCTAGTTATCATCTATCACCAAAGTTATTACAATATTATTGACTATATTCTATTCCCCATGCTGTACATTTCATCCCCATGATTCATTTATTTCATGACTAGAAAGTTATACCTCTTAATCTCCCTCACCTGTTATTACGTATTATACCCCTCTCCCCTCTAGCGACTACCTATTTGTTCTGTATCTATTCCACATATAAGTAAAATCACACATGTGTCTTTCTCTGCCTGACTTATTTCACTTAGCATAATGCTATCTTGGCCCTCTCCCTCTTGATGTGATGATTTGATACATGTATATATTGTGAAATGATTACCATAATAAGATTAGTTAACACATCCACATAGTTACCTTTTTTTTTTTTTTGAGGGAGTGAGAACTTTTAAGGTCTGCTCTCTTAGAAACTTCCAAGTATACAATACAGTATTGTTAACTATAGTCACCGTGCTATATAATAGACCCCATAATTTATTCATCTTATAACTGGAAGTTTGCACATTTTGACCACTTTCACCAATTTCCCCCACCACCCCCCGCCCCTAGAAACCACCAATCTACTCCGTCTCTATGAGTTTGGTTTTTTGGGGGTTTTTTTGTTGGTACCCGGGCCTCTCACTGTTGTGGCCTCTCCCGTTGTGGAGCAGAGGCTCCGGACGCGCAGGCTCAGCAGCCATGGCTCACGGGCCCAGCCTCTCCGCGGCATGTGGGATCCTCCCGGACCGGGACACGAACCCGTGTTCCCTGCATCGGCAGGCGGACTCTCAACCACTGCGCCACCAGGGAAGCCCGAGTTCGGTTTTTTTAAGACTGCATATATAAATGAGATCATATAATATTTTTCTTTCCCTGTCTGAATTATTTCACTTAGCATAATGCCCTCAAAGTCCACACTGTTGCAAATGGGAAGATTTCCTTCTTTTTTTTTTGCGGTACGCGGGCCTCTCACTGTTGTGGCCTCTCCCGTTGCGGAGCACAGGCTCCGGACACGCAGGCTCCATACTGTTTTCCATTGTGGCTGTGTCCATTTACATCCCTACCAACAGTGTACATCCTCCACATCCTCGCCAGCATTTGTTAGCTCTTGTCTTTTCGACCGGAGGCATTCTAACAGGTGTGAGGTGGTATCGCACCATGGTTTTGATCTGCATTTCCCTGATGATCAGTGATGTTGTGTGGCTTTTCATGTACCATTTGGCCATTTGCATATCTTCTTTGGAAAAAATGTCTATTCGGGTCCTTTGCCCATTTTTAAATTAGGTTATTTGCTTTTTCTGCTATTGAATTATACGAGTTCCTTACAAATTTTGGATGTTAACCCCTTATCAGATATTTGATTTGTAAATACATTCTCCCATCCCATAGGTTATCTTTTCATTTTGTTGACTGCTTTGCTGTTTGCTGTAGTTCCCGTTGTATATTTTTGCTTTTGCTGCTTCTGCTTTTGTTGTCGTATCCAGAAAATTACTGCCAAGACCCATGTCAAAGAACTTTTGACATATGTTTTCTTCTGGGAGTTTTATGGTTTCAGGTCTTGTATTTTAAGTCTTTAACCCATTTTGAGTTAATTTTTGTAAATGATGTAAGATAGGGGTCTAGTTTCATTCTTTTGCGTGTGGATATAGAGCTTTGCCAACATTATTTATTGAACAGACTATCCTTTCCTTATTGAATATTCTTGGTCCCCCTGTTGAACATTAGTTGACTGTATATGTGTGGGTTTACTTCTGGGCTCTTGATTCTGTTCCATTGGTCTGTGTGTCTATTTTTAAGCCAGTACCATAATACTTTGATTCCAACAGCTTTATAGTATAGTTTGGTATCAGGAAGTATGATGCCTCCAGCTTTGTTCTTCTTTCTCGAGAATGCTTTTGCTATTCAGGGTCTTTTGTAGTTCCATACTAATTTTAGGATTGTTTGTTGTATTTCTGTGAAAAATGTCGTTGGAATTTTGAGGGATTGTGTTGAAGCTATAGATTTGGGTGGTATGGACATTTTAACAACATTAATTATCCTAGTCCATGAACAGGAGGTGTCTTTCCATTTATTTGTGTCTTCTTCAGTTTCTTTTGTCAGCCCTATAGTTTTTACAGCGAGGACTAGATTTTAAGAAGGCTCTGAAGCACTGGTTCTTACACTCGGCTAAACATTAGAATCACCTGGTCAGCTTTAATTTAGACACATGCCTGAGTCTCACCCTCAGAAATGCTTATTTAATTGGTTCAGGGTAAGGCCTGAGTACTGAGATTTCTAAAACCTCCCCCAGGTAGTTCTAATGGGTAGCCAGTTGGCCCAGATCAGAAGTTACAGGTGGGTGGCCTGAGGGTCAAATCCAATCAGCACATCTGTTTGGTTTGGCCCACATGTTTTAAATTTGTTCCACTGCCAACATTTAAAAATGGAAATTTCATATATATGCACAAACAAAAACCTATATTTCCTGCTTCTCTTGAAAAATCAGAAAATCTGGTGCATGCAGCCCAATTCCTACGTGGCCACAATGGATGGATATTGAGTAGCTGTTGCCTCCTGTAATGGTCCTTCAGAAGCCCAGTCCGCCCCCACTACTGCCTCACCCTGTGGACATTTGGGTTTGTCAACCCAGATTGGACTCTAGAAGCACCCATTGGACCTTCTCCCTCGGATTCTGTCTTTGGCTGTGCTGCTTGGCTGGAAGAGAAATATTTCTTTCCAAAATCTGGTTTTAGATTTTCAAATTGCAAAACAGCCAGTATGTTGTAAATCTGGGTATCATGCCCATACATCTTAATCTTCAATATGTTACATCCTGTACAGCACTGTTTTACAAGAGTTCTTGGATGTCCCAAGACAAATTATGATCCCTTATTAGAAAACCATACGAACTACGTGATGAATCCAATGCCTGGTCAGTTTTGGCATTTCAAATTAACGTCTCTATCTCATCGTTCACTTCCAGGCATCAAGTGTTTGTATTTGCAGGTAGAATAGCAATGCTTTACTCATTCAGAGTTCTGCACAGTTGGGCTTCCCTGGTGGCGCAGTGGTTGAGAGTCCGCCTGCCGATGCAGGGGACACGGGTTCATGCCCCGGTCCGGGAAGTTCCCACATGCCGCGGAGCGGCTGGGCCCGTGAGCCATGGCCGCTGAGCCTGCGCATCCGGAGCCTGTTGCTCCGCAACGGGAGAGGCCACAACAGTGAGAGGCCCGCGTACCGCAAAAACAAAAAAGCAACAACAGAGTTCTGCACAGTTTAAAAACCACCTCCCCAGGCATTCTTTCATAGGATCTTCACAGTAAACTGAACAAAAGCAAATATATTATCCTCAGTTATTGACAAGAAAAACAAGGCTCAAAGAGGGTAAGTGACTTTCTCAAGCTGACCTGGCCTGTTATTCAGGACTCTTGCCGTTGTACTGATTCCTAACCCTGAACTTCCTACTCACCCATGCTGACTCTAAAGAATGTTCCTCTAAGAAATCCCATGAGAACTGTGATCCCTCACCGCAAGATGTTGATCTGGAAAACACAAGGCTCTGGAAGTGTTCACTCCTTAGGTCACATCTACTTTTCACCTCATACTGTTCAAGTTAGATTGCTCTTGGAAAAGCCTTGATTTACCAGAAAACAAAAGTTAGTAAAGGGTGCTTGGTACAATGGAAAGAACATGGACTCTGGAGTCATACAGACCTGTGTTCCAAGAGTCCCTAAACCTCACCTCCCGTCAGCTCAGTCAAGGAGAAACCAGATGTACACAATTGGTTAAGCATAGATCAGAGCCAAGAGAAAGAGGAGCAGAACCCTGGGGGGAAGGCAAAGATGTTAAAACAAACAAACAAAAAACCAAGAGGACTGTTTGATGTAAAGGAAAGACGGGCAAGCAGAAAGAGAGACAACCTCAATGTCTAGCTTAGGAGGCTACTTGAAGGGAAAGTAAAGAACTGTTTTTTACCATCTTTGGGACTTAGTGTGTATGTGTAATAGTTTTCCAGGGGCCCCTCTGGTATCAGGCTGTCCTTTCCTACCCTCCCTTTCACTAGGAGAACAGTTGAGGTATTATGCTTGCTTAATCAAACTCACTCTTGCTGTAAGGATGTACAGTACAGTGAGGTGGAAATGGGAGAAGAGATATCCAACTCTGTGTCCAAGAACATTTTTACTAATTATACGTCTGGGCTTGAGGGAGTACAAAAGAGTCAGTGGAACTCACCACTTCCATTGTATCTGCCCTTCTTTTTGTCCATCATCTCTCACCTGGACCACTGTATCAGCCTTGCTGCCTCTCCCCATCCTCCACTCTACAGCTAAGAGAAGTGGTCTCATCCTTGCCCATATATTGGACTCATCTGCGAAGTTAATAGATGAGGGAGGCTGTGTCCTATTTGGGAATGGTTAGGTAACGCCAGTTACAGAGTTGAGACTTTACCCTGCAAGTAGTTTCAGAAGATTATTTTAGCACAGTAGCCCTCCACCTTGACTTTAAATTAGAATCAGCTGAGGAACATTTGAGACTCTCCATACTGGACCACACCCCAGAGCAATTACATTAGAGTCCCTGGGGGTGCCACGAAGGCATCAGTGGGTGAAAGCTTCCCAGATGATCTCAGTTGCATCAAGGATGAGAACCACTGTCCAGACTCCAGTCTGGACAGATTGGAGGAAGCAGGGAAGGTAGGTTAAAGGCTGATACAGTGGTCATGGGGAGGGATGATAAGGCAGGAGCCAGGGCAAAAGTGGTAGAAACAGGAAAGGAAGGATAGGATCTAGGTTAAAGAAGGAGACGACTAGGATAGGCAGGACAGGAGAGGCATCAAGGATGATTTCCAAGGACTTCCCTGGCGGTCCAGTGGATAAGACTCTGTGCTTCCACTGCAGGGGGCGCAGGTTCAATCCCTGGTCGGGGAACTAAGACCCCGCATGCCATCCTCAAAAAAAGAGGATGATTTCCTGTGTTCTGTTTGGTCAAGTGGTTGAATGTGGCATCGTTACCGGGACAAGGAAGACTGGGAGGGAAGCAAGAGTCAGGGGGCCGGGAGGAGATGCTGAATGTGACAGGACCGTGGGACACTCAGGAGATGTTGAATTTATGTCTAAAGCTTAGAGGTGATGCCCGAGGGCAAGAGTACACGGATCTTCCCTGGACCAGTTTGAGAAGCCTCAGCATCTAGGTGGTATTTGAAACCACAGGTGTTGATGAATGGCCAGGAGAGAAGGTAGCAACGAAGTCGAGAACATCAGGCAAATGGGAAAGAATTAATGACGGAATAACATTAAACAAACAAACAAAAATGGTGACTGAGGCTAAGGCCAAGGGTTTTTATCCCTCAGCATCCTGGAGGTTATGACAGAGAAGAGGTGAACGCACAATGGCTTCCCTAAAGCGGCTCCCAGCTGAAGCTGCTATCGTGCCTAAAATACTGCTCAAATATTGTAAGAGACGCAGTCCCTGCCCCTACCCCACCGTGTGCCTAAGCCTGAGTTAGGAGTGGCACCTGAGTTAAGAAAATAAATCTGGGGGCAACATCCTCTTGTTCTTGTCAGGTGGGCATCCAGAATCCCAGTTCATCCTATAGCCCTGAAATCGGGAAGGAGTTCAACGTTATTTCACAGATTTGAAAAGTGAGGTTCAGAGGATGGAAGTGCCCTGTCAAGGGGCCACAGCTGGTTGGTGGCAGGATCAAGGAGTCAGAATCCAGGTCCCCTGGGGACCAGTCTGCAGCGTCCTTCATTGCACGTTTAGACATTGAGTCTCATTGTTGCAAAGTTCAGCACAGCGCTCAGCGTCTACCCAGGCACTCAGTGCGTCCAAGGCAATTTATAAGGAATTAATTTATAAGGCAATTATTATGAAGGCAAGGAGGTGCCAAGGGTCATCAGCTTGAAAGCACTCATTTGGGCACGATATTTGCTGAGAGGAGAATAAAGCCTGCTATAAAGAGTATTTCCTTGGATAATTAATTTGTCCACAGTCTGTCAACAGACTCTAGCTAAGAGATGCTATCACAGTCTGGGATCAGGAAAATTGGCTACGTAGGAGAAAGAGCAGTGGAAAGAGAGGAGGTCATGCCCAGTTCTGCCATTTCTCAGTTTCCCGAGCTAAACATGTTCCCTTTCTGGGTTGCCTATAAATGATGAGGTCAGACTAAGTAATCTTTGAGATCCTTCAAAACCAATGACTTGGTTTATCCGTTGCCTTTCTCCAGATGCCCATGAGATAGCTACCGTAGATTCCTTCCCAAACATGGAAGGAGGACTTCTCTTTGCCCAATGGCTTGGCTCCCTCCTCCAGGTGGAATTAATTAGCTTTCAAGGCTTGATGTGGGGAAGAAAGAATTCCATTCTCATGTTATATTTGTTAAAAACACATTTCCATATAAGCACATACATCTGTCTTTGTGCTTGCACTGAAAGCTGCTTCTGCTGACAGTTTCTTGGAGAGTTCAGAGAGCCTCTTTTTCCAGTATTCACCTCGCTCAGGAGTGAGGGTTTTGAAACGCAATCGGTCTAGTAAACTTCGTGGTATTGGGGTGCATGTATCTCCCTTTTTAGCTTATAAGGTGCTTTCCCATAAATTATGTCATTGGGTCCTCACTGCAGCCCTACAAGGTAGGTAGTGTGGGTGTAATTATTACCATCTTATTGGTGAGGCATCTGAGGTTAGGAGAGGTTAAGTGACTTGGTCAAGAGCACACAATGGTTGCTGGTACCAGTCAAGGTAACTTGACCCCTTAGCCAACCCTCTTACCATTACTCATTCATTCATTCATTCATCCACTGGACATGCATTTACTAAGCAGCTCACATGAACCCAGTACTGTGATGGGCTCTGAAAATACAAAGATGGGTTGGCAGATCTGTGAAGCATTCATGGCAATGCAAGTGCTGTGCTCTGGGAGGAGAGAGGAGAAAGAAACTAACTCTGCCTGGAGAAACCTTCTCAGAGAAGCAGAGGTAGAGAGTTTTCAGAGCAATAAAGAGGGAGAGCTCCTTTCACTGCGAGGAAAAGGAAGAGCGTGGGTCAACGCACAGAGGCCTGAAGAGTTGGTAAGTCCAGGGGACACTGAAAAGTTCCATGTGGCTGAAGACTGGGGTATGGGGGGACATAGTGGTGAAGGCTACCTGGCTTTCTGAGTGGAGCTGAGCTTGATGCAGTAAGTGATGGGTAGTTGAGCAGTCAGTGAACGGAAGTTCCCGATTTTCCTGCTTGGTTAAGGAGGCGTCGGCTGCTGTCTGATACACGGTGACCTGAGCGGTCCCACTGTCTCCTCCTCCCCACACACAGCTGACGTGACCCAGTTACCCCTGAGCATTGCTTAATCTCAGTATAGCTTCCATAAGAGGCAAAAAAAGAGGAGAAGGAGACAGGGAGAAGGAAGACAGATGCTTGAGCAACTCCAGAGGCCCACGTGGGCTTCATATTCTCAGGGAAGTCTTTGCCATCCTCACAGGCGAGGGGGAGTAGGTTCTCCACACACTGGGTGAGCTTAGGTCTAGGCCTGGATGGGAGTGAGTCAGTGGCCTGGGGGTTGGCAGGGTTGGAAGGGAGCGGGGTAGCTGATAGGGGGCACGGGTGGAGGGGATCCTGGAAGGGTATTCTTCTGGTCAGGGGGCTTTTCCAGATCCCAAGGCTCCCTCCAATCATCAAAACTCCCCGGATTTCCTCTTGTCCCCAAAAAGACAAGGGTAGGAAAAAGCGCCTAGTCAAATATGAAAGGTGAAGGGGAATTCCCTGGTGGTCCAGTGGTTAAGATTCCACGCTTCTACTGCAGGGGGCGCAGTCCCATCCCTGGTCGGGGAACCAAGATCCCGCCTGTTGCACAGTGTGGCCAAAAAAAAAAAAAAAAATTAATTAAAAAAATATGGAAGGCGAAGAGAAAACCATTGCAACTCTTGTGTTTCCAGCCTTCATTTATTGTCAGCAACAAGAGCTTCAAACCACAAATACACACACACTGCCTAGGATTTGCACAGCCCCTTACAATTTATGTGTTTACACTTTACCATCCAAAGTGGAGCCCTTGAGATGGACACCTGGACATCAGCTCTAAGCTGAACCGGTTTGGGACACACTGTGATGCATGGTCATACTAGATATTTCCAAATCCTGTGGTTCACTAAACCCTCACGGCCTGGAGGTGGATCTTACTATTTTCATTTTACGGTCCAGGAGAAACCTGTGTTTCCTGTTAGCTGACTCTATCTGGGTGGGGTGCTGCCGGGGATGGAAGAGGCCGCTGGTCCAGCAGAGGTTGGGTGGGGTCAGCAGCTCCCTTGCCCAGCTCTTCATGGGCAGCAGGGACTGCGTCATAAGAGGGGAAGTGCCAGGGGGAGCCAGAAAGGAGGCCTCTATAGGTGAGTGCTGGGAATAAGTCAGGTCTTGCCTTCAGCTCTTGCACAACGATTGCCTCATTTAATTTTGCCATTTTAGCCCTGCAAGGAGATCATATTTGGCTAATGAGGAAAACGAGGTTCAGACAAATCAAGTAACGTGTCTAAAGTCACAGAGGTGTTACGTGAGAAGCTGAGATTCAAATCCAAACTCCCTTTCCATCACGCCTTCATATTGGTCTCCTGGGACGCAGGTTATCAAGGAGGTCCGTGTTGGGTGGGGGTAGCTATTCCCCCACATTCTTGTCTGCCCCCTTTAGTAACCAGGTACAACTTTAGCCTTCAGGCACGTATCTAAATATGCTTTGAATCTAGCCAGAGTTGTGCCCAGTAGGAAATGTACATGGAAAGAGCCAGCAAACAAACCATCTTTCACTCAACTTCTCCCCTCCGGCAGGGAGGCTGCTTGAACAGACAGGTTCTGCAGAAACTGAGTGAGAAGGCAAAGAAGTGGGTTACAGATCTCTGGTTGGTTGGTTGGTTGGTTGCAGTTCCAGAACTACCACTGGGACTGAGAAAGCTGGAGCTGCCAATGTAAAGGGCACAGCCCCCTGGCTCTATCTCTGCTCCTGGGATACTGTGGTTTGCTTCTTATCCTGTCCTCGTGCCAGCAAACTCCAAGAAGTCTTCTGGCAGCCCACTCACTGCCTCTCTTCCCAACTGACAAGGCAAGGGGCCCAGTAGCCATCACCCTGTCCTGCCCATGAACAGCAACTTGCACACAAGGCAATGGGAGCTGGGAGTGTAAATTCTCTTCAAGCTACTCCCCTATTTCATAACATGAGTCTCCATGGCAGAGTTACATCATCCTGGATTGCTTGTCCAGGTGGCTGCAGGATCTTGCCAACTTGTCTCTAGAACACTGTGAGCCCTATTAGGTTCCTGTTTGTCTGAAATTTTCCTCTGCTGTCTTGTGAGTCAATGCCTAACGTGGTCCATTCCCTTGCTACTCAAAGTGTGGACTGCAGCTCAGTTGCATCAGTAGCACCTGGGAGCTTGGCAGTAATGCACACTCTCAGGTCCCACCCTCGACTAGCTAAATCAGACTCTGTCTTTACTAAGATGATAAAGTTTGCAAAGAAGTGCTCTAGAGGTCCAGGAAAGTTCAATTCCAAACCCCCATCGCCTCCTAAAATAAGTTTCATGTAATGGAGGATTGAAGATGATGGCCAAGTGCTACATGATACTATTAAAATGTCACAGAGCACTCCTCTTCTCAGGCTGTAAAAAGTTATTTGAGTACTAGTTAGAGAGATTAGTAAAACTGGCCTAGCCAAAAACAAAAAAAAAAATTTGCTAAGTCTGCCTTGAAAGCCAAGGCTCAATTATTGCTAGTGGCTGCATGCAGCTCTGTGTTGAGGATGGGCTGGGTTAGGCTCAGAGACTGAGTTTAGGTTGAGTGGAAACGAGCTGTGATGGAGTAGCTGTGTCTGCCCTGCACCAAGGGGGTCGAGGTGGCCACATGTGTCCCGTACCTGCCCTCCCTGTCCCAGGCGCTCAGTCCCATTTATCTCTCTCAGCAGTTTCCCCACTTAACTCCTGGCATTTCCAGTAACTCCTGGGGGACTGAGAACTGGATGTCTCCAGACCTGACCATTTGGGATAAGGACTAAATCCAACACCTGCTCACAGCCCTGTGGGCAGTGACTCCTTGTTTTGACCTCCTTCTACCCCATGGTCCCAGCTACATTTGTACAGGAAGAGAGCACAAATGTGACTCTGAAATGGGCTCCCCTGCTCTGTTTGATCCACTTTTCTCCATGCAAAGACTGGGGGAACCATGGTCTTCTTACCACAGGGTCTGGGACTTCTCACGAGTCCTGGAAACTCATCCAAGTCACAGGGGCATTACCCTAAGCACCAAGTTTGCTCAGAACACACTGTTCAAGGATTTAGACACAGTCACCTTCAGCCTCAATCTGTCCTGCTCAGCCCAGTACCTACTAGGAGTGAGGATGGTGACCAGCTAGTAGGAAACCTTATGACCTAGGAGTTTATTAGTAAGGATGCCTGAGGCCAAACATGGGGCCCAAAACCCTGCCCTCATTTCCTTCTTGGACAGAGTTAGCTGCCTCAACTCTCAGGCCTCTGGATCAATAACCCTTTTCTTTTCTTTGAAAACAAGCACTGATGAGGCTTCCAAAACAGATCCTGAGGACACCAAGACCTCTTCCCTGGGGCCGTCCCAAGTTCCCTGCCTTTCCACAGCTGCCTAAAAAATGGGAATCAGTATGTATTGAGTGCCTATTAAGTGCTGTGCAATTTCATATAGTTTATCTCACTTATACTTACAACAATCCTACACGGTGAATGTCATTATCTAAATTTATAGACAGGTTACGTGACCTGTCCAGGGTCACCCAGCTGGTAAGTGGTGGAACTACAGTCCGAACCAAATCCTATTTGGCTCCCCAACTGGCATGCCTCCCATGTTCACAATGTCTGCAATGAGGTTCAATGATCTCCTTGTTGCCAAATCCAATGGTGACTTTAGTCCTCATTGTACTTGATGTTTTAGCTGCCTATGTCCTCCCTGAAACACTGTCTTCTCTTGGCTACTGTGTGTTTTTTTTGGGTTTTTTTTTTTGTTTTTTTTTTTTGCGGTACACGGGCCTCTCACTGCTGTGGCCTCTCCCGTTGCGGAACACAGGCTCCGGACGCGCAGGCTCAGCGGCCATGGCTCACGGGCACAGCCGCTCCGCGGCATGTGGGATCTTCCCAGACCAGGGCACGAACCCGTGTCCCCTGCATCGGCAGGCGGACTCTCAACCACTGCGCCACCAGGGAAGCCCTCTTGGCTACTATGAACTCTCACTTGCTGGTGTTCCTCCTGCCTCACTGGCTGTTCCTCTTCAGTCTCCTTTTCAGATTCTCTATCTTCTGCTTAATCTCCCCACTTTAAAGGACCCAGGACTCAATCCTGCGTTCTTCTCTTCTCCATCTACACTCTGCCTGGGTGATGCCACCAATCTCCTGATTAAAATACCATCCACGTATGGAGGTTTCCAAACCTGCAATTCTTGTCCTGACTTCTCTCTGGAAGTCCAGACTCACACAATCAATTCTCTGTTTGACATTTCTACTTAGACAGCTAATAGGGTTAGTAATTTTCCCCTGAAAAATTTGCTTCTCCTCCAATTTTCCTCATCAAAGTAAACAGCACCAAGTTACCCAAGCCAAAAATCTAGGAAATATCTTTGATTCCTCTGTTCTCCTACAGCCCATGCCCAATCGTTCAGCAAGTCCTATGACCTCTACCTCCACAGGATACCCCAACATCCACTCCTCTCCTTCTTCACTGCCAACACCCTAACCAAACCCCTGAGCATCTCTTGCCTGAATCACTGCAATACCCTTGGAACTGACGTTCCTGCTTCCAATCTTCCTGCAGTCCATTTGCCATACGGCAGCCAGAGGATCTCTCTAAAAACATAAATCTGATCAAGTCACTTTCTTACGTAAACACCTTCCAGTGATTTTCCATCTCGCTTTGAATAAATTTCAAAATCCTTGTCCTCCCTCACGGAGCCCTGCCTGATCTGACCTCATCTCACGCTGCTTTCACCCTCACCCCACACTCCGGCCGCACTAGCCTTCCTTCAGATCTCACGCCCACCAAATGGGCTTCTGCCCAAGAGCGTCTGAACATGCTGCCCACTCTCCGGAATATTCTTCCCCTGAGCTTCCCAGGTTGGTACCTTCTTGCCATCAGCTGAAGAGCTACCTCCTCAGAGAAGCCTTCCTTGACCACCAGTCTAAAGGAACCACAGTCAGCCACTATCACAGCCCTGAATTTTAATTCTCTGCGTAGCACTTACTACTGTCTGGTTGTTTCTTGTTTATGTATTTGTTGCTTTATTGTCTTCAATTCCTCATTATAAACTGGGATCCAAGACCTTCCCTGTCTTGTTCACCATCGCGTATCCAGTGCCCAAAATGGTGTCTAGCACATAGGAAGCTCTCCATGAATACCTATGAAGTGAATGGATGAATGAATGACCAAGGAGACAAAGTGCTGCTGTTTATAATTCAGAGAGACAAAGCCATCCGGCAGCCTTTGGAGAGATAAGAGCATGGCGAGCTAGCCTAGCATGGCTCAGGCACATCAGAGCCATATCCTTTAGAGGTGAGGCACTGGTCTGGGGGTCCTGTGAACCTCCTTCACATCTTCAGGGACAAAGCCCATAGTCAGAGTTTAGTTCCTTTCCTTTCTTCTCCTCCTTTTTTGTTGATTATAAAATGATATTTAAAAAGCTACCACAATCCATCACCCTAACAAAGAAATTCTTTTCACGTATGCATATTTCCTTCAAGTCTTTTTCCATGAGCAGAAGTAGTTTTCACAAAATTGCAATCATAGAATATATACTATTTAGTGGGGTGTTTTGTTTTTGCATTTTCCATTGTGTCATAAATATTTTCCTGGTTACTCCAGATCTACATATTTTTCTATAATATTAATAATAGCTGGCATATATTGAGGGTCTCTGCCACTACATTATATGATTCAAACATTATCAAGGATTGTCTCATTTTATCCTCACAATAACCTTATAAGATAGATACTACTAGTATTTCCATTCTACAGATGAGGACACTGTAACACAGAGAAATTAAATAATTTGTCTGGGGTAGCACAGCCAAGAAGTGGTATTCTGATTCCAGAGGCTGAGCTCTTCCCACTATGTTTTAGTGTCAAGTGGAAGTTACTTTATCATTCTCTGGCTATTGGATATTCAGTTATTTAGCTGTATAATAGGGCTAATAATAGTACCTCCTTCATAGGGTTGCAGTTTTTAGGATAAAGTAAGAAAAATGTGTTGAGAATATGTATAGACAATTCATAGAATTCAAGCAGCCAACAAAAGAATTAAAAGACGTTCCACTTTGCTAGTAACTAGCAAAATGAATATTAAAAGAATAATGAAAGATCAATATCAAATATTGGCAAAGATTTGGGGAAGGGAGCACGTTCACACGTTGTCGGTGGGAGAAGAAACTGGTGAAGATTTTTTGAATTGCAACTTGGCAGTTGCAAGAAAAAGCAGAACCTGGAATTTGGAAATTCCTCTTTGAAGCATCTTCCCTGACAAAACATCTGCCCATGGGCATAACATATATGAACAAGAACACTCACAGTAGGATTATTGATAATATTCACTGTATACCACCTAAATATCTAGCAAAAAATAGAATGATTAAACTATGACACATCTGCACAATGTAACAGACTACCATTAAAAAAGAAGTGCATAGAGCTACATAAGCTATAATGAAAATAGGTGTCATTAAGTAAAAAAGTAATATTCAGAACATTATGCGCACTATTATCCCATTAATTTTTTTTATTTAAAAAGTTATATGTGAATGGATAGGCAAGATGTAGTATATACATACAATGGAATATTATTCAATCTTAAAAAGGAAAGAAATCCTGACATATGCTGCAACATGGATAAACCTTGAGGACATTATGCGAAGTGAAATAAGGCCATCACAAAAGACACATATAATGCTGCTACTTATATGATGCTATGGACTGAATGTTTGTGTCTCTGCTAAATTTTCATGTTGAAACCTAACCCCCAATGTGATGGTGTTGGAGATGGGGCCTTTGGGAGATAATTAGGTCATGAGGGTGGAACCCTCACGAATGGGATTAGTGCTCTTATAAAAGAGACCCCAGAAAGTTCCCTTGCCCCTTCTACCATTGAGGGCACAGCAAAAAGACAGCCATCTATGAATGAGGAAGCAGTTCTCACCAGACACCTAATCTGCTGGCATCTTGATCTTGGACTTCCAGCCTCCAGAACTGTGAGAAATCAATTTCTGTTGTTTATAACTTTCTCAATCTATGGTATTTTGTTAGAGTAGCCCAAATGGACTGAGACATATGAGGTACTCAGAGTAGTCACAATCACAGGTAGATACAGAAAATAGAACAGTGGTTACCAGGAGCTAGGGGGAGGGAGGAATGGGGAGTTATTGCTTAAAGGATCTATAGTTCCAGCTCTGCAAGATGACAAGGGTTCTGGAGATGGATGGTTGCACAACAATATAAATGTACTTAATGCCACTGAACTGTATACTGGTTACAGTTAAATGGTTAAAATAGAAAAAAATTTTATACATAAAAAAAGGTATATGCAAGATACATATGACTTTACATGTAAATGAAGAGGATGAGGAGAATGTACACAAAACTGTGGATGCAGGTTGAGGAGAAAGGAAGGTATGAAGACGTAATGTTGAAGAGGGGATTTCATATCATTCTAATCTTTTGCATTGAGAATGTATTGGAAATGGATATTCACACAACGATTCCTTCTGTCCTTGGCTATGTCAAGTGATCAGCTCAACTGCATTATTCTGTACTTCCATCCTCCACCAGTGCCTAGGAAGGGCACAGTCCACTGTAGGTTCCAATGTGGAAATTTATAAGGTTTTAAATTCATACTGCAGGATAAATTGCTACAGTGAAGCTGGCACACGAGAAGAGGGGATTTTGACTTTGAATTGAGAAGTGGGTGGGGAAATGGAGCGTGAAGCACTCTGCACGGCCTCTCCTTCCTTCCTCTCCTTTCCAGGTCTTTGTCTGTTGGGCTCCTTTAGGCTGATCGGTGGCTGGGGCATGCTGGACTCTTGCTGGGTGGGTTGGCGATGGAACGCTCGGTTACACAGTAACTAACAATAAATGGTTGTTGAATGAAGGACAGAGCAGTGAGAGAAACTAAAGGAATTACTTCAAAGGAACCAAGGGGTACACAATGCCATCCCCTGAGGACTAAGCATGAGGGTGTTACCTTGGTTACCAGGGTGTAGCTGGGCCATTCTATTCTATGTCATGATGGGGATGTCAGGTGGGGAGAAAGCATTGTCCCCTTCTATCCTGAGGGAGGATATCAGGAAAGTCAGGCTAAGGGTCTCTCGTCTTAGAGGTGATGTTGGCTGCTGTGTGGTGCCTTCTGCCTGGTGGTGTACAACGGGCTTTGTTACTGAAGTGTCAGACATCCACCCAAAACAGTAACGATGACTTAACCAACCTGTTTGGATTGTTAGAAACCTGCCCACAGGATCAGCTGCATCATTTGCAGGTGGTAGTGAAAACTGAAAATGTGAGGCCCCTTGTTCAAAAAATATTAAGCATCTCAAGAAGGTGACATCAGAGATTAGGACAGGGGCCTTCTGAGCAAGAGGCCTTGTGAGAATGCCCGGGTCTCAGGCCCAGGAAACTGCCCTGCCATCCACATAAACACACACTCAGTCCCCATCTTTCTCTGAACCTCAGTCTCTCATTGTCTAATTCCTCCCACACAGTTTCCTTAAGCCACCCCCTCAGTCCAGGGTCCCCTCACCTCCCTGACTTGCGGAATTCCATCATCCTCACCTGGTAGAGTTCTGACTCCTAGCTCTCGCATCTTGCAAACTCTGGAACCCCAATTTCACCAGCTGTTGCCAGAAGTGCTCCTCTACCTGTTTTCTGAATCAGTCCTGTCGGTTGGGATGAGGAAGGGGGTGGGGAGATTTGGAATGCTCTAATTATAGTCTGAAGTCCCCAACAGAGAAAGCTTTCACTAGTTCCTTCTGAATTACCTGAGGGCAACACCCCTCCAATGAAACCATTAATCTTCTTCCAAAGGGAACAGTCTCATCTCATAGAATGAATATATATTTCATCTATTAAGAAAATATTAACCCTTTTCCTCGTAACACTATAGCCCTGTCACTATTGTGCTCAAAGGAACTTCCTTGGCCTACTTTTACTACAAAGAGCCCCACATTCGCTGAATTTTTTATCTGACTGGCATATCTGGAACTATTCTAAATACTTCCTCTCTGATTCCCCCAATTTTTTCTTTGATGGAAAGAGGAAGCTGAGTTTCTGTCATCCCACCACATCTCAGCAGGTCAGAGAGAGGAAGACGGTAAGCCTGATTCTTAGGGGCTATCTCTGGCTGGGTAAAAATCATCTATAATATGTGACAATTCCTTATTTATGGTTTTGATTAATCCTACTCTAGGGATCCTTTGTTACCACGCCCTGTCCTTCTCCACACCTACATGCTTCCTTTCTGGAGGAGCAGGGAACTTCATCGGGCTCTCAACTTAACTGACAGAGTCAGTGGACCCATGATGCTGCTACAAAATTCTTTTATCCAGCCCTTGCATCTTGGTGGCTCGAGCCTTTGAAAAATGTTTTGCTGGGACTTCCCTGACGGTCCAGTGGTTAGGACTCCGCGCTTCCACTGCAGGGGGCCCGGGTTCGATTCCTGGCTGAGGAACTGGGATCCCGCATGCTGTGTGGTGCAGCCAAAAAAAAAAAAAAAGATTTTCCTCTTCTCACACCCCAGACTTTTCCCGAAGTCGCTCATCCTACAGAACTTTGTCTCCTTCTCTACCCAGGGAATGCCTGATTCTCTCCATCTCAAAGTATCTCTGTAGTTTTGCTTATCTTCTTTCTTTTCCTTTACCTGTGCTCTGAACCCCTTCCATCTCCTTCAAAACTCTGTCCCATTGACTTCCCTCTTTTTCTGCCTCTGATCTTCAATTATTCCTTCTCTGGGTCCCTTCTCTGGGTTCAAAAATCTCCCATTTTGAAATGGTTTTCCCTTCACCCTGCCTTGCCCTTAAGTTTTCATCACATCTCTTTCTTTCACTTCACAGCCAAATAAATTGAACAAATATCCCTCACACCCTGTCTCTACTTCCTCACCTCCCACACATCCTCAACCCACAGCAACCTGGTTTCCTCCTGACCTCTCCACCGGAACTGCTTTGACAAAGGTCAGTGGCCTCCTTCTGCCAATCCCAGTGGGCGCTTTCCAGTCCTTGTCTCCCTTGACCTCTCTGAGAGTCTCATGTTAATCACCCCATTCTTCAGGAAACTCACTTCCCTGGGTCTCCACACCTTTCTCTCAAGGTCCTCCTCCTACCTTCTTGGCATCTTACTCTTTTTCACGGTTAAATCATCCTCTCGTGATGACAAGAGAGAGACACCACCAGTAATTAGAGGTAGTCCATGAAACATGGGGTCCCAGTGATGTTGCTTACTGGGAATAACAGAGAATCCCATGAATTGTGAACCAAGAGCTTGGCAAACCCAGCACAGAGGTACCTCAGGAGCTAAGGATGGTGTGTCCAGGTGTTTAAGTACTACGGAAAATGATGCATGTCTTTTCCTTCTCCAAGCTGTCTTTCAAGTTCCCAGACTCCTTCCTCCCAGGGTGGAGATATCCGAAATAGACGAAATAGACGCATAGCCCCAGCACTCAGATGCCAGCTCCATGACACTGAATAAATGCCAACAACCCAGCCTTCCAACTCTGAGGATCACGGGTGATGAATGCCTGAGGTGCAGTCTCTCCCTTCGTGCGCTAAAAGAACATTACTCTAGCAATTCTTGCCCCCTCTCTCCTACAGGATCAGTTTTTCACTCTCCACTGGCACATTCCCATCAGCATAAAAACATGCTGCTCTGGGCTCCCCTGGTGGCGCAGTGGTTGAGAGTCCGCCTGCCGACGCAGGGGACACGGGTTCGTGCCCCGGTCCGGGAAGATCCCACATGCCGCAGAGCGGCTGGGCCCGTGAGCCATGGCTGCTGAGCCTGCGCGTCCGGAGCCTGCTGCTCCGCAACGGGAGAGGCCACAACAGTGAGAGGCCCGCGTACCACAAAACAAAACAAAAAACATGCTGCTCTTCTTCCATCTTTGAAAAAAGAATTTCCCCGTCTCCCTTCCTCTTTGCTTCCCCTTTGCAGGCAAAGCTCCTTGCGAGGGTCATCCATTCTTGCTGTCTTCCATTTCTCTTTTCCCATTCTCTCTTAAACCAACCCTAATTAGACTTCCTCTCCAGTTGCCCCAGGAAAAAACATTCTTATCACTAACATCTTCCATGTTGCAAATTTCAGTGGTCAATTCTCATTCCTTCTGTTATTTAACCTATCAGTGGCATTGGACATAGTTATTTATTCCCTCCTCCTTGATATATTTTTTTTACTTGGCTTTTGGGTCGTCTGTCTCTCATTCTCCACCTCCTACCTCCCCAGTATCCCCTTCTTAGTTTCTCTTGGTTCTGTCCACCACCACCCCAACCACCCCGTCCCCACCCCCCTGCCTTGGAATGGCCTCAGGACCTAGTACTTTTTCTTTTCCTTTCCTCTATCTACACTCACTCCTTGGTGATCTTATTTTCAATTTTATCTCTAAGCTGATGATTCCCACATGTTTATCTTCAGCCCAGATTCCTCTGCAAACCTTCTGACATCTCTCCTTGGGCATCTAATAGACTTCTCAAATTCAACATGACCAAAACGAACTGCTCTTCCAGTCTGCTCCACCCACAGATTTTCCCAACTCGGTTGACAGGAACCCCATCCTTCAGCTGCTCAAGCTAAAAATCCTGGAGTCAACCTTGATGCCTCCCTTCCTCTCACACTCCACATTCATCCTTCAGAACTGCTGTTGGCTCCACTTTCACAAGATATCAAGAATTCAACCACTCTCCCCCTCCAGTACTATCACCTTGGTCCAGGCCTCCATCATCTCTCACTTGAATTATTAACTAGCCTCTCATCTAGTCTCCCTGATACTACCTTATCTCTACCTTTGCCCTCTTCTGCTTAGTCTGTTCTCAAAACAGAATCAGAGTGATCCAACATCTCTCCAATTCCCCCCTCCCACCTCCAGCTTCTGGTAACCACCGTTCTGCTCTCTGTTTCTTTGAGTTCGGCTTTTTTAGGCTTCACATATAAGTTAAATCATACAGTATTTGTCTTTGTCTGACTTAGCATAATGCCCTCAAGATGCATTCATGTTGTCAAAATGGCAGAATGTCCTTCTTTCTTATGACTGAATAATGTTCCACTGTATATATGTACCACATTATCTTTACCCATTCATCCACTGGTGAACACTTAGGTTGTTTCTACATCTTGGCTATTGTGAATATGCTGCAATAAACATGACAGTGCAGCTAACTTTTTGATATCCTGTTTTCATTTCCTTTGAATATATATCCAGAATTGGGATTGCTGGGTCATACAGTAGCTCTATTTTTAATTTTTTGAGGAACCTCCATAGTGTTTTCCATTGTGGCTATACCAATTTACATTCCCACCAAGAGCCAACAAGGTTTTCTTTTTCTCTATATCCTTGCCAACACCTGTTATCTGTTGCCTTTTTTGAGACCAGCCATTCTAACAGGTGTGAGGTGGTAGCTCATTGTGGTTTTGATTTGCATTTCCCTGATGATTACTGACGTTGAACACCTTTTCATGTACCTCTTGGCCATTCTTCTCTGGAAAAACGTCTATTCAATTTTCTGCCCATTTTTTTCATTGGATTGTTTTTGTCTTTTGTTATTAAGTTGTATGAATTTTTTTTATGTTTTAGATACTAACCCCTTCTCTGATATATGTTTTGCAAATGTTTTCTCCCATTCTGTCGATTTTTTTGTTTGTTGATAGTTTATTTTGCTGTGCAGAAGCTTTTTAGTTTGATGTAGTCCTGCTTGTTGATAGTCAAAGCAGACCTGAGAATGAACAACAAAGCCAGAGGCATCATACTTCCTGACTTCAAACTATATTACGAAGCTTTTTAAATTAAAACAGTATAGTACTAGCATAAAAATAGACACATAGACCAATGGAACAAAAGAGAGAGCCAAGAAATAAACCCCTGCATATAAGGTCAACAAATATTTGACAAGGGAGCCAAGAATACTCAATGGGGAAAGGACAGTCTCTTCAATAAATGGTGCTGAGAAAACTGGATAACCACATGCAGAAAAATGAAAACGGGCCACTAACACCACCCAAAAATTAACCTGAAATGGATTAAAGACTTAAACATAAAATCTGAAACCATAAAACTCCAAGAAGAAAACAGGGGGAAAGCTCCTTGACATTGGTCTTGGCAATAATTTTCTGGCTCTGACACCAAAAGCACAAACACCAAAAGCAAAAATCAACAAGTGGGCCTATCACAAGCTAGAAAGCTTGTGCACAGCAAGAGAAGCCTCTTAAACGTGAATTCGTTCCTCTTTTATCTAGGCAGTTTCACACTCAGCTCCTCCCCACGCTCCAGAGCAGTACCCACGTCCAGTATCAGCAGCAGTGCATCCATAAACATGCAGAGAGTTTGGACTCAGGTGCCTTTTGATTTGAGGACACAGGTCAGGAAATCTGAAGACATAGTTCCCTGAGGCCTAAATGGAGTTAGTTATGAGAGCACATATTGATGGCACTGAGCACCAGGTCTCAAGTGACAGAGGCACCCACATGTTCTTTAGCAACTGTGTCTGTGAAATGTCCTCTAAAGCATGGGCCTTAGAGCAAGGCCCTCTCCCCTGGATCTCCAGGGGGTGAAACTGCATCTGCTGATGGAACACTGGGGGTCCAGGGCCTATGGCTGGCCATTCCTGCTTCCCAGTCTGTACAACAGGCAGAAAGATCATTCCCTTCCCTCTGCTCTGGGTAAACTGCCTAAGGATCGACATGGTAGTATCTCGTGAAAGCTCTGGGCCTTTGGAAAATCGCTTCTCCTTGAGGGGCGGGAAGAGTGCTGGTGCTGCGACCAAACTAGTGGCTACCAGTGGGGAGGGGGGTGCAATCTAGGGGTGGGAGAGTGGGAGGTACAAACTATTAGTTGTAAGGTAGGCTCAAGGATGTTATTGTGCAACACAGGGAATATAGCCAATATTTTGTAACAACTGTAAATGGAAAGTAACCTTTAAAATTGTATTTAATTTTTTTTTAATTGTTAAAGAGTGCTTATGCTTCGGATTCATGGTATTGTGCTGTGTCTTTCAGCTCCAAACCCATATGCTTCTCCACTCTTCTTTATGATGCTCAGGCTAGGAGCCTGCAAACCTCATTTCTGCTTTGCCAGTTGGTTCTGCCGATGATAAGTCCTGTCCATAGGGGGCGCTAGTGGGAAGGGACTTGCTCTTTCCTGTCTGCCTCCTGACCCTGTGAGTCACCCAGCCTTGCTTCTGCAGCCCACCCCCACCCGCACAGTGGCTGTTCCTCCTGTAGCAGCCCCTGAATCCCGGCTGCAGTTTTCCAACGCTTGCAGGTCCAGCTTCGTTGTGTCCACCTCAGACATGTCAGCGCCAGCTGGCTGGCACCCCCTGCTCAGAGATCTGTGTTGCAGTTCCATGGGGTCCCTCTTCTGAGTTTTTAAGTTTTGGGTTTTTTTGTTTGTTTTTGTTTTGTTTTGTTTTTTGTTTTTGGCCATGCGACGTGGCTTTCAGGGTCTCAGTTCCCTGATCAGGGATTGAACTCGTGCCCTCGGCAGTGAACGCGTCAAGTCCTAACCACTGGACCACCAGGGAAATCCCCCTGAGTTTCTAAGTTTTAATAATTACAGCATCTTCCCTTTCTTCCCTCCACTCTAGATTTCCACTCTTGTAGTTGCTTCCTGCAATTGCTACTCTGTAATTCCTCAGACTTTTTCTTTTTACTTTTTCAATGACCTAGTTATCAATTCTTTGTGTTAAATGCACTCTTCACATGTCTGAGGTATTGTTATGGATTAAACTTGTTCCCTCTCCCTTCAAATTCATATATTGAAATCCTAATTTCCAATGTGATGGTATTAGGAGGTGGGGGTCTTTGGAAGATGATTAGGTCATGAGGGTTGAGTCCTCATCTGTGGGATTAGTACCCTTATAAAAGAGACCCCACAGAGCTCCCTAACCCCTTCTGCCAGGAAACAAGCCCTCAGGAGACATGGAATCTGTCAGCACCTTGATCTTGGCCTTCCCAGCCTCCTGAACTGTAAGAAATAAATATTCGTTGTTTAAGCCACCCATTCTACGGTATTTTGTTATAGCAGCCCATGTGGCTTCTGTCTCCTATCTGGGCCCTGACTGGCACAGGTTTAAATCCCAGCCTAGCTCTTCCTAGCCGTGCAATTGTATTAGTCAACCTGGGTCAGGTTATGCTGTGGTAACAAAATAACCCAAATCGCAGTGGCTTACAACAGAAATTTGTTGTGCACTCATGCATATATGCTGGCCATTCTTGGCCATGGTCCTGGGATCCCAGCTGAAGGAGCAGCCCCCATCAGGGACGTTGCCATTTCTGCAACAGAGGAATAAAGGAAGATGATGGGACCAGGCAAGAGTCCTTTGGCTTGGAAACTGCATGTGTCATTTCTTCCTGCATTTCATTGGCTAAAGCAAGTCACATGGACAAGTCTGCCATCAATGGGGCAGAAAGTGCCATCCTCCATAAGGGGCGGCTCTATAAGGGGAATGTGCAAATGTTTTAAACAATAATACATTCAACCTATCACAGTGATCTTGAGCATCCCCAGGTAGTAGGATGGGCTGTTGTAGTAGCACTGAGCCCTGTGGCACTGTGGGGTTGCCGTGTGTGTGCGTGTGCGTGTGTGTGTGTGTGTGTGTGTGTGTGTGTGAGCTAAAACAGCCTAAAGCACCGTCCCCTGGAAGCTGGCTTCTGCAGTGTGTCCCTCCCCTGAGGGAGACAGCCTCCCATTCTGAGAAAAGGCCTGGGGACCTAGCATCAGCGGCAGCAATCAGCAGTGCATGCCTCAACTCTTACTGAGAACTTCCACGCGATGCTGGACCAAGAGAGAGCAGTGGCAGGCGGCAGTGCTGGAGATGGCCTGGTAGCCGCCTGAGAACCCAGCCCTCCCTGCAGCCCACACACAGAGGCAGGCACTGGCGGCCCTGCTCCCTGTAGGTGGCAGCAAGGATACCCCAGGGCTGCCCCTGGGGTCAAAACCCTACTTCTGGGATTTTGAATTTACCAGAACAGGGAAACCAGTAAGTGGGGTGGGAAGCAGTCTTGGAATCATTCCATTTGAATTTTAAAAGAAATCTGACTTTATTTGTAACTCCAGCTGTTAAAAGTGGTAAGTTTCAGGCTTCCCTGGTGGTGCAGTGGTTGGGAGTCTGCCTGCCGATGCAGGGGACACGGGTTCGTGCCCCGGTCCGGGAAGATCCCACGTGCCGCGGAGCGGCTGGGCCCGTGAGCCATGGCCGCTGAGCCTGCAGGTCCGGAGCCTGTGCTCTGCAACGGGAGAGGCCACAACAGTGAGAGGCCCGCATACCGCAAAAAAAAAAAAAAAAAAGTGGTAAGTTTCAGTTATTTGTTCTAGTTATCTTTCATATTGAAATTAGATTTTTTCTCATTACATAAATAACATGATGATTTTTAATAATTAGAACTATTCATATAAATATCTGGACAAAGAAAAGTCACCTAAAACCTCACACTCTAAGCTCACCACTGCTAATATTGGTGACCAGCTTTCTTGCACCTGTTTATGCATTCACATATACACACGGGTAGATATAAGTTTCCATAAATGAGAAGGTATTGTGAATTTTTTTAATCATCAACCCTTTCCACTTCCATCCCCTACTCCATACGTGCCCCGCCAGTGATCTTTGTTCCCGGTCTGGTACGTGTCCTTCTCTTCCTCCACAGCCATACAGTCCTACACAGTTTGCTATCTATGGCCATGCTCTATTGGTCTTTGTTTTAGAAAATGAGATCACCCGTTTCCTTGCATCTTCTGTCTGTCATCAGTGCTCTTGGAAATCCCTCCAGGTCACCTGGAAGGGCTCCAACTCTTCTTAAATGGCTGCTTAATATTCTACGGCAAGAACCTGCACTAAGTTGGAATTTCTCCACCCACTTTCTCCAAGGACTCTGATCCTTGCAGATGTGGAAGAATTCTGAAGATGCACTGGGAAGACAGTGTGCTACAGGGGGAGACCAGGAATTTGAGACTGAGGACCTAGTTTTCTTAGTACCAGCTGAGACTAAACTAGGAAGATTATGGCAAAAGAGCCTTTTAAATGATGATGATGTCAGTGCTGCTGCTGCTAACGGCCATTATTTGCATTTATTGGTTTTGACTTTCTTACTAACTTTATCGGTTTTTTTCTAAGTTACTTTTTCAATAATGAATGCCTTCCCATGTTTCAAAATATCAAAACGTATACAGGGCACACATGGAAAGCCTCCTTCCTGCTCCTGTCTCCCAGCCGCCTGGTTCCCCACCCCATAGAAGACCACTGTTACTGGCTTCTCATATATGTACCTTACAAATTATAAATAATTTTGAGTTTCTTTACTCCTCCACCACACAAAGCAGTAGACAGATCCCAGCCTGTGTTACACATGAGGAAGCAGAGGCCAAAATTCAGAGACTAAGCACTACCTGGCCCGGGACCCCCATGGATCGGACCCCAGGTCTACTCGGCTGGCTTTCTATGCACCAAATGAGCTCACCCAGTGGCTCAACGAAAGGGAGGTGATCAGAAACCCTTCTCTAGGGACTTCCCTTGGTGGTCCGGTGGTTAAGACTCCAAGCTTCCACTCCAGGCAGCACGGGTTTGATCCCTGGTCAGGGAGCTAAGATCCCACAGGCCACATGGTGTGGCCAAAAAATAACTAAGTAAAAGGAACCCTTCTCTACAGCAAACACTCACCCATCGCACTGATTTATCACTTTAGCAAGCCTGGATTTTTCTCCCCAGAGGCTTTTGTCTTTTCCTTGCCACAGAGCTGGTTCCCCGAGCAGCGGGATGCGGCCGAGCCAGACTGCCCCGCCCACGTTCCTGCAGCTGGAGCTTCTGGGAAGGCCAGTGCCTGCGCAGCTGGGCCTCCTGTGCCTCCACTCTCTCTGCCCGTGGCTGCCCCCAGGGCCTCAGGACAGCGGCTGCCTGTTCATGTGTCTGTTTTGCTTCCTCTGCTGGGAAGCTTTTCCTGATGCCCCTTGATTAAAATCCCCTGACACTTGGTTGAGGAAGAGCACCTGGGTGCTCCTGGCTTCATTCACCTGGTCATTACAACAAGCTCACAAGACAGGCACAAGGAAGCTGAGGGCGGCTCAGAGATGCCAAGTGACCTGCCTAAGACGCCACAGCGTGCACGTGGCTTTCTCCTGCCAGTTCCCATGCCTGGTCTGGTGGCCCAGGCCACCTCCACGGACCGCCCATGCCCTTGGCTTCGGCCTCTAGCGTGCAGGCAGGATTATGCAGAGGCCTCAGGCTTGGGAATCAACAGAAGGGCGTTGAGGCCCGGCTTTGCACTTGCCAGCTCTATCGTTTACGGCACGTTCCCAATCACTCTAAACTCTGCGCAGTTGAAAAGTGGAGATGCTAAGACAAATCCTAAGGCCCTTGTGAGGTCACAGCATGAAACGAGAACATGAGGTCATGCACAGAGCACACACTCATCTCAGGGCTTGGTGGGATGTGAGCACTAAAGGCTGTCGATGATGATTTAAAAACTCACTTACCGGGGAATTCCCTGGTGGTCTAATGGTTAGGACTCGGGGCTTTCACTGCTGTGGCCCAGGTTCAATCCCTGGTTGGAGAACTAAGATCCCGCAAGCTGCACGGCGCAGCCCAAACAAAAAACAAAAAACCCCAAAAACCTCACTTATTAGATCCAGTTCTCCTCCCTTGCTCCAGGCAGACAGAGGCCTAGACTCCCGAGTCTTTGAGTTTGAGGCACTGTTTTGCACAGAACGGTTGACATCTTGAGCTGGGCCATGAAGGATGACTAGTCAGACAAACAAGGGAGAGGCTGCCAAAACCAGCAGGTGTGAGAGTGCTGGGGTTTGCCAAAAATGATGGCTTCCCATGTGTCTGGACCTTGCAGGTGGCCTGAGGGGGCGCAGGGAGAGCTAAGTCTAGGGAGCTTAAAAGGGACCAGTGCAAGGGGAACAGATAACAAAACTGGCTTATGGCTTGGGCTGGGTCCATGATGGGGGTCAAACCAGACCTCTACGTCTGAGGCTATTTTAAGCAGGATGGAAAACCCCAGAACTTCTGTTTTTTTTTTTTTTTTTACATCTTTATTGGAGTATTATTGCTTTACAATGGTGTGTTAGTTTCTGCTTTATAACAAAGTGAATCAGTCATACATATAAATATGTTCCCATACCCCCTCCCTCTTGCGTCTCCCTCCCTCCCACACTCCCTATCCCACCCCTCTAGGTGGTCACAAAGCACCGAGCTGATCTCCCTGTGCTATGCGGCTGCTTCCCACTAGCTATCTGCCTTACGTTTGGTAGTGTGTATATGTCCATGCCTCTCTCTCGCTTTGTCACAGCTTACCCTTTCCCCTCCCCGTATCCTCAAGTCCATTCTCTAGTAGGTCTGTGTCTTTATTCCCGTCTTACCCCTAGGTTCTTCATGACCTTCTTTTTTTCTTAGATTCCATATATATGTGTTAGCATACGGTATTTGTTTTTCTCTTTCTGACTTACTTCACTCTGTATGACAGACTCTAGGTCCATCCACCTCACTACAAATAACTCAGTTTTGTTCCCTTTTATGGTTGAGTAATATTCCATTGTATATATGTGCCACATCTTCTTTATCCATTCATCTGATGATGGACGCTTAGGTTGTTTCCATGTCCTGGCTATTGTAAATAGAGCTGCAGTGAACATTTTGGTACATGACTCTTTGAATTATGGTTTTCTAACCCCAGAACTTCTGAGTGCTTCCAGCTACCCAACAACTGATTGGCAGCAAGAACAATATTCTTGTTGTTGGATGAACTCATCTGTTTCTCTTCCCAACAGCAAGCTCCTTATGGATAATTCTGTTTTCCCTAGATTTACCTGTCTATGCTTCCCACCGCTAGGAAAATTTCAGATAAAGATGATCCCTTATGAATTTGGGAGGAGAAACACTTAGGAATATTCAATTGTAAAATCAGAAAGGTTTTGATTATTGGGATGAAGGAAGGATCAGACTAAAACAAGAAAAAACAAAACAAACAGAAAGCTGCCTCTTAGCATGGCCTGTCTGCAACACAGCGAAACAAATCGATAGGTTTCTTACTAAAACTGTGGGGAGAAAAATTCTCTAAAGTTTATATTGAGCGAGAGATGGTACATAGAAAAGAACAGCAGAGTACACGTAATTTCCAATTGTACACAAACAATGTGCACCAGCACTTGCTTTGTTTGATATGCCGTCTTCATTGTTTTATTTTCATGAACATATTTATAAGCATAACCTTGTCAGCCTGTGGGTAGTCTTGGGGTTACACTGAACAGTAAAAACTCAATTTTTTCAGTTTATGCCTGTGGGAAGCAAAATAATGCCTCCCCTCCCCCTGCCCAGATGTCCACGTCCTAATCTCCAGAAACTGTGAATATGTTAGTCATATGGCAAAGCGGAATTAAGGATGCTTATCAGGGACTTCCCTCGTGGTCCAGTGGCTGAGACTCCGTGCTCCCAATGCAGGGGGCCCGGGTTCGATCCCTGGTCAGGGAACTAGATCCCACATGCCGCAACTAAGAGTTCGCATGCTGCAAATAAAGATCCTGCATGCTGCAATGAAGATCCCGCAGGCGGCAACAAAGATCTTGGGTGCGGCAACTAAAAACTGGCACAGCCAAATAAATAAATTAATTTTTTTTTAAAAAAGGATGCTAATCAGCTGACTTTAGGATAAGGAGATAATCCAGGTAGGCCCAGTGTAATCACAAGGGCCCAGATAAGAGGGAGACAGAAGTGTCCGTTGAAGGAGGAGATGTGATGATGGAAGCAGAGGCCTGAGTGATGTGGCCACAAGCCAAGGAATGTGGGCGGCCTTTAGAAGATGGAAAAGGCAAGGAAACAGATTCTCCCTTGACATCTCCAGAGAGAAGCACAGCCCAGCCAACACCTTGATTTTAGCCCTGTGAGGCCTTCCGACCTCCAGAACGGTAAGATATTAAATCTGTGTTGTTCTAAGCTGCTAATTTTGTGGGGATTTGTTGCAGCTGAAATGGGAAACTGATATAATGCCCTTACTTGCTGACCCAGGAGCTGAGCCCTCTCCACCCATCCCAGGTCTCACTGTTTATTCTGGACAGGCGTCCCTGGCTGACTCATGAGAGCTCGTAAAAACATCCCGCACATTCTTCCACTCCAGCTCCTCTGGTGATATGTGATGCCTCTGTTACCTTTGGGCCATGCTATCTACTGCCACAGGTGCCCTCTGAGAGCGCCCAGGCCTGTCCCCAGGGGATCACCTTGCAGGACACACAGAGTATCAGATGCTTGCGTTTCCAAAGCGGCACTCTGTCCCTGCTGTCCTCAGCACTTCAAACTGTACATTGTCCATAAAGGAGCTGAGGGAATTCTCCTTCCCCCACTTCGTCTTTTACCTGGGCATCTGGTCTCACGGAAGTGTTGCCCATGACCCTGTACGATACCTTCAGCTGCATCCCTATCCCCTCAGGGGGCGGTCTCTGGGGAAGGATCAGGATCTATACCATCCCACCCCGGCCACCCATCCCATCCTGGCTCTCCCGAGGCTGTCGCCGCAACCTGCCCTGCTCCTTCAGCCAAACACCCTTCCCCTACCCGTGAACTTCCTGCACACACGCCCACTCTTGCCAGACGTGCCCGGATGTATTTTCATCCCCGCTAAGGCCACAGGGACCACCTTCCACGACCTCAAAAGAACTTCAGTTTTATTTCCCTCACCTGCTCCCTAATCCATGGTTCTAGAACCCCGAGTTCCTCCACAGTGAACTTGGCCACTATGGGGGTTTTCAGGACCTTGGTCTGCCAGCATTGCATGGGCCACTGCAATGCTTTACTCCCGGGGGTGAGGGAGCCCATCATCCCTCTTCCCACCTGCAGCAGCTGTACACACCTAGCAGAGAGGCCAGGTCTGTGCCCTCAAAGACTCATTTGCCAAGGCAGCCTCTTCACGGGTGAGATGGGGATGTGGCAGGAGGTAAACTACTGCCGACACCCCCCATTCCATCACTCCCCCTAACCTCACCCACAAAGCTGTTCAGCCCTCACCCCTGACGGCCATCGGGAGCGCCAGCCTCTCTGGAGGGCCTCAGGTGGCTGCCTCTGGCTGACAGCACAGTCGGGGGGCCGGGAGTGGGGTGTAGGGGGGAAGAGGAGGGGTCTCCTGCAAGCTGGGCCAGAACCCACCAATCAGACCCTGTCTCTGCAGCTGAGTCTCTCATGGAGCTCATTTGCATCATTTAGTTCAATATTTACCGAGCCAACCTCATTTTCTGGGCCGTCTCCGTGGCCGACAGCTGGGAAGGCTGCAATTACGGCATTACACGCACGCAGGGAAGCCACGGAGAGCAAACACGGAGACGCAGCTTCCAAACAAATGCAGCCCTGGGGAGCTCCCGCCTCGTCTACCCCAGATCTCTGCAGCTGGAGTTCTGCCTGGGCCACATCTGCAAGCCGGCTACACCCGGACACAGCCGACAACGGCAACAGAAACAATAACGGTGACTTTTTTTTTTTTTTTTTTTGCGTTATGCGGGCCTCTCACTGTTGTGGCCTCTCCTGTTGCGGAGCACAGTCTCCGGACGCACAGGCTCAGCGGCCATGGCTCACGGGCCTAGCCGCTCCGCGGCACATGGGATCTTCCCGGACCGGGGCGCGAACCCGTGTCCCCTGCATCGGCAGGCGGACTCTCAATCGCTGCACCACTAGGGAAGCCCTAACAGTGACTTTTTATTAAACTAATCCTAATAATTGACCGCGGCTGGGGCTTAGGTGCAGGCCTTGAGCTAAATTCCCTCTGTGGAATTTCTCACTTAATCCTCACAGCAGACCTGGGAGGCAATGAATCAGTGAGGACTGTTTCAGGCCATCATTCAGACAGAATGAGACTTTGTTAGCCCAGGAGGAGCCCCGGCTTCAGGCACAGCTGGGCTCAAGATGAGAAAGACATCATCAAGACAGTTTTTCTCCAAGTAACTGCTGACCTCACTCAAGTAGGCTCCCGGCTGCGGCAACTCCAGCCCTACCCTTAGCCAGGTCTAGGGGGTTCGAAGTCTGAGCCCATCCGCCAGGGTCCTGAAACTCACTTGGACTGGACCGGCAGGGAAATTTACTTTTCAAGGGAAGCCCTCCGTGGAGCAAGGGGAGGAAGGGGAGGACAGGGAAGGATCAGGGGCAGACAGGCAAAGGACTGGCACACTGGTCCACAGCTCACTGAACCTCCCCTGGAATGCAGGTTCCTTCAGGGCAGGGACCCATCATGTTTACTCCCCAGTGCCTAGAAGTGTCTAGACATGAGAGGCTTTCAGTAAATACCAACTGATTGAGGCTGATTCCTGCTTCTTGAGGGACTGGAACATACCTGAGGGTTAGTTTCGACAGCCATTGTGTGGATAAAAATAGGCATTCAAGTTGGATTGTGATGATTAAGTGAGAAAATGTAAGTAAACATGCCTAAAAATACAGACAACACATAGGGGCTCCATAGAGGATTGTAGACTTCACAAACTCTTCCGTTTTCCAGTTGCACCTGGCCATGGTAATCTGACCCAGGTGAACAATGACTTCCTATAGACTACTTGTGTCTCCTGATACAATAAAGTAGCTTTAAAAAATAATAGCACTAAGGTGGGGGGGAAGAGAGAAACAGGTGAGGGAGATTAAGAGGCACAAACTTTCAGTTACAAAATAAATGAGTCACAAGGATGAAATGTAGGGAATATAGTCAATAATTAATTATGTAATATCTTTGTATGGTGACAGATGGTAACTAGACTTACGGTGATCATTTTGAAATGTACAAACATATGGAATCACTATGTTGAGTACCAGGAAGTAACATACTGTTGTAGGTCAACGATACTTCAAAAACAACAAACAAACTCATATCAAGAGAGATCAGATTTGTGGTTACCACAGGCTGGGGTGGGTGGGAAGACTGGATGAAGGCAGTGAAAATGTACAAACTTCCAGTTCTAAGATAAACAAGTACTAGAGATGTAATGTGATAAATACAGTGAACACTGCTGTATGTTATACATGAAAGTTGCTAAGACAGTAAATCCTAAGAGTTCTCACCACAAAGAAAAAAATTTTTTCTGTCTTTAATTTTCTATCTGTATGAGATGACGATGTTCACTAAACTTATTGTGATAATCGTTTCCTATGCGTGTAAGTCAAATCACCATGCTGTACACCTTAAACTTATAAGTGCTATATGTCATTGATGTCAATAAAACTGAAAGAAAAAAATAACTAACACTAATCATTTTTTAGCATGCTTTGCCATTTACAATGCACCTTTACAATAATGATCTCATTTGATTCTCTCTAAACACCCATGTGAATTAGACGATAACAACTAATGTTTGTTGAGAGTTTATCCATGCCAGGCATGGTTCTAGACGCTGTGCATTTATTAATTCCCTTCATCTTCACAAAAGCCCTATAAAGTGGATGTTATGTCCCCATGTCACAGGTGAGGAAAGTGAGGGCCAGAGACGTTAAGTAACATGACAGTGGTCACACAGCCAATAAGCAGAGACCCAATTCATCTGTCTTCAGCCTACCATCTTTAACCCCTAAGCAAGATGCTGTTTTAGTGAGTTCCATGAGAAAACTGGACCTGGAATAATGCAAAGTCCTCACAAGTAGTAAGCAGCAAAGCTGGGAAGAGAGTGCAATAATCTGTATTTTTCCCACTTCCCAACCAGTAAAGCTCAGTCTCTTTCATTCCATAGTATAAAGGCAGTGTGCTCAGAGCACCACAGTTTTCAGTGGGCAGCTGCCAGGGGGCTCCGGACCCAAGCGGACACACAGCAGGCACCTAGGAGGTCTGTGAGGTAGCTGAGTGCTGTGGGGATGAGAACAGGGGTCCCCTACTTAACTCCTCTTTGCTTCACGCCAGACCTCAGAGCCAGTGAGCCCGGGGGGTGGCCGGGTGAGAGAGGCAGAGGTGAGCTGGCTGGGAGCTCCGGGAGGGCAGCACCAAGCCCCCAGCAGCTCTGGGCGCCCTGGTACAGCCCCCACCCCCACACACACCGGAGAGCACCAGGAAACGTCGGAAGGGCCAAAGCAAAACAAGCACATCACTGAGCTGGGCCCGGCGGGAGTTTTCTCCACACGCCAGCAGAGAAGAGACACTCACAAAGAAAGCAGTGAGCTAGTCAGCATGCCACATTCTGGGGCTGCCCCCCGCCACACACACACCTGGGGCAGCGAGCGGCACCTGAACGGTTTATGGCCACAAAACCTCTGTGGGAACAGCAGGCAGTAGGGCAGACAGGTCAAAAGTTTACACCTAAGAGTTCAAATCTCAGGGATGTGAAATGCAAGGTGGTATCTTAGATGTGATCTTGGAACAGTAAAAGGATATTAGTGGAAATGCACACCAAGCCAGTGATTTTGTCAACAGTAAAGTGCTAATTTCTCCGCTGTGACAAATGTACCATGGTTGTAAGATGATAACATCAGGAAACGCTGCGAGAAGAGTATACAGGAGCTCTCTGCATTATCGTTCTCTGAAAATTTTAAATGACTCCAAAAACGTTTTATTAAACGTTTAAAAAAATTCTCCAGAGGCAATCTCAACTCCATTGCATGCTATGCAACCTTGACTAGATCATTTACGCTTTTCGTGCCTCAGTTTCTTCATCTGGGCACAGAAACATGAGGATAATGATGGTCCCTGCCTTAGAGTACAAAGGGCACTTAGCCTCATCCGGCTCCGTAAATACTCAATAAACATGGGCTATTGTTACATCCACACAGTCTGCCTTCACACACAAACTATCAATACGTTCCCGGGTTGTGGGAGACATCGGGACCACTCCCAGATGCCCCTTCATGGAAGGACTTGCTGCCAAGCTGCAGAGAGCAGCCCTTCCTGGGGCAGCCGCACCTGCTGACCGAGTGATGGGGGAGGGGAGGGCGGCACAAAGGCCCAGCTACTTCAGCCAGATGTGTGACAGCTCTGCCCAGCAAGCCTGGCTCCAGGTCTCCCCCACGGACTGGCCGAGGCTTTGTCAGGCTTGCATCGCAGTTGCCTCCCTCCTCGGCCCAGTTAGGTGCTGGTCCCCAACAAACCTCTTGCCCCCTGAACTCCACTGCAGTTTTTGCTTCCCGAGAAACTTACCTGCGGCAGCTGGTTCTGGGAGAGGTCCAAGAAAGCAGGTGGTTAGATGGTGCTCGGGACTGCATCACTCCCCTCTCAGCTGGCAAGGAGGGCCCCATCCCTGGTGGCAGGGGAAGCACAGGCAGGCCCGAGCACAAGGGTGATGAATGGACGGTGTACCTGTGGGTGGAGTGTGCAGGCAGGCCATGAGCGTACTGGACATTTGAGAGTGACGGTGGGGTGGGGAGTAATAGTAACCCTAAAGATACCAGTATTAAACGGCCATGGCTAAGTACTGTTGATACTCCCACTGAGAGATAATGCACAGCTGAGGCCTAGGGGCAGCCAGTGGAAAGCCAGGGATGGAAGCCACAGGGCCTCTTTAATTGCATACAAGGAAACTTTCATCTTCTATCCAGGGCAAGCCCACAAGCCCAAGACGTAATAGTCTGAGTGGCTGAACTTCAAAGACAGTTAACTGCCTACCAGGGCAAGCCCAGTGAGGGCAAGGTAAAGTCCTGGGATCCCGACCAATGAGATGGGGACATCTGGGGAGAGGCCACTGAATGTGTCAGTTCCCCAGACTCCACTGAACCCTCCAAGCCGGGAGCCTGGTGCAGCCCGCCCCTCCCCCCCAAGACCGTACAGAGGCCCCTTCCGACAAGGCAACATTCGCTCCTCAGAGCCCACCTCTGCCTGTCTGGAATCTCCTTTAAGAAATCCTTGCCAGGGGCTTCCCTGGTGGCGCAGTGGTTGAGAGTCCGCCTGCCGGTACAGGGGACACGGCTTCGTGCCCCGGTCCGGGAAGATCCCACATGCCGTGGAGCGGCTGGGCCCGTGAGCCATGGCCGCTGAGCCTGCGCGTCCGGAGCCTGTGCTCCGCAACGGGAGAGGCCACAACAGTGAGAGGCCCGCGTACCGCAAAAAAAAAAAAGAAATCCTTACTTTCCCTGAGGTTAAAATGACGCTCATATTCCTTTTGTTAGTGTTTGTTTTCTCCCCAGCATCCAAAATCTTTTTCATAACAAGGCAGGCTCTGGGGTTAGTTTCTGTAGCCTCGGCTGGCGCGTTGGCCTCCGGGCAGGCGTTCTTGAACTCCCGGCTGTGCGGGTTCCCAGGCCTTGCCCGAAGGCCTGTGCACCTCTCGGCCCTTGCGAGGACCAGAGAGCGGGACGGGCCGCACCCCGGCGGAGCGCGGCGCCGGCGGGCGGCTGTGAGGACGGCGCCGCTCCCCATCCTCACTCCGGGGGTGCGGCTCCGGCGCGGCTGACCCCGCGCGGCGCAGACCTTCAGCGTGGGCGCCTCCGGACACGCCCAGCCTCCTTTATAGCCCCGCAACCACAGCGGTTTGTTTTTCCGGCCGGCGAACTTCATCTTCCGGATCATCCAGGACAGGGACAGAGGCGGCGAGGCGGTGCGACTCATGCACAACCTCTTTAGCACAAACTGGTTGAAGGTGGAGGTGTTTCCTCCGGGCCAGAAACCGTGCAGCTCTGCGAACAGCTTCTGTAGATGTCCTGGCTCCTGGGTTCCGTGCAGCGAGAGTTTTGGTCCTCCTGGTGGTGGATATCGACTCCCGTGATGGCGCCTTCTGCTCAGGCAGGTCCCTAAAATGTCCTTTTATTTGTTTTCAGTTTTCCCTTTCACATTTAGGTCTTAATCAACCAAAGATAACTGAAGACACGCATACATATGACTTTATTTTTGTCCAGATAGAAGCCAGTCACCCCAGCAGCATTTACTAAATATTCCATCCTTTGTCCACAGATACTTGGTGTTAACTTCCCTCGCATATGAGGCTCTCATATTCCTAGATCTGCTTCAGGATTTCCGGCTTTCTTCCGTTTGCTTTGTCCTGTGCTGCTTCTTGGGCTATGGCTTTGTAATGCATCTTAATCACTGGTAAGTGAGGTAGGTGTAAACAAGAATTATTATCATTACAGATGAGGGCACTCAGGCTCGGAATATTGGAGTGAGTTGGCCAAGATCACAGGGCTAATAAGTGGCCACATCAGGATTCAAACCCACGTCTGCATTATTTCAAAGACTGGGATCTTTCCACTCCACAAGGCTGTCCTCAGAGTTGTCTCTTTCCCAGGGAGCAGAAGGGGTTGGTTGCGATGGTAGTTTGAGCGCACTGGCGTCATGCTCCCTGCCTCAAAGGAGGTCATGTTCCGTCCCAGAAGCAACTGACATTTCCTTTGGCTCCTGGAACCAGAGAGAAGCCACATTATCTGCCACTGTTGTCTTCCCTTGGGAGCACCCAGCAGGGCCAAGAGGACCAGTCCCGAGCTCAGGACCCAGAGGAACAGCCTCCACTTTAGTGGGCAGTGGGCTTCCTGCTTCCTGTACTGTGGCTGTGAGGAAGGGCTGAGAAGCCATAGAATTGTCTTCATTTCTTTGAAAATAGATCTGACCATATCTGTCTCCTCTGCTAAAAACAAAATAAACAAATGACACTACCCCCCCCCCCACCCCCAGCAAGAAAAAACAAAACCTACAGTGGTTCCCCAAGGAAGCAATAGGGTACAGACTTTTGTTTTTTCTTTTTGTGTTTCTTATTAGCCAATGACCCTATTTTTTCCTATAACAGAACAATATACAGAAGCCTCAAATGTAAAACATTGAAGTGTAGCTTTAGAGGCAAGTGGTCTGCTCAGCCTCCTCCTTGTGCCTGGCATACAGTAGGTGCTCAGTAAATACTGATGGCTGCAGGGGCCTCTGGCTGAAGAATCCACATGGTTAAGAGAGGCCCATCGCTCCAGCTGGAGAGTGGCACATGGACGGCTCAAGACCAGACAGCAGGGAGCAGGGAGCTCCCGGTGGTGTCCGCCTGGGATGTCTCCCTCACAGCCCCTTGGAGAAGTCTCTGTGTGGATGGGTTTTGAAGGAGAATAGGCTGATTCTCCTAAAGGGAGGGTCTTCTCCACCCCAACCCTGCTTCATGTACAGTAATATAAATCTGAAGGAGAAAAAAAACGCATCTGACTCCAAATCCCAAGAGCTTTCCCTGCGCTGCTCCCTCCGGGTGTGCCATAGGAGGGCAAAGGTACAAGAACATGTCAGATGAAGAAAATCCCACTGTCTCCCCAGCTCGCATGCTCGTACAGACAGAAAATCGGCGTAAAGGGGGACATGGGGGGTGGCTTGGAGACAGGTCCCCATCCTCCCTGGGCTATGTTCTAGTTATGTCACCCTCTCTGAGCCTCAGCTTCTCATCTGCATGGCAGGATTAAATGAGTCAATGTAGATATAGCTTAGTGCCCACGGTCCTGTAGGTTTAGTTCCCTTCCTTCCTTTCCCCCCCGCACAGAGCACCCCAGCGTTCCTCTGGGCAACAGAGGGCCAGTGTGGGCTGGCTTTTCTAGACCAGCATTTTCCCCCTTCTCCCCTGAGCCAGATTCCCCACAGATGCCTTCAACTCTTCCACGTTGCAGAGGTGCTGGTTCCCCCTTACGGGCCCATTTCTTCCCCATCCTGTGCTCCCACCTAAAACACTGCTGGCTCTCCCTCACCACAAGGGGGCGTATCAGGGTATGGTGGAGAGCATTTTCCATTATTTCCATTCCCCTTCCCAACCTGTTCCGTCAGGTCCTGGCATTTCCCCATCACTCCGTTGGGCTTTGCATTTTACTTTCCCTCTCCAGGGCCAGACCAGCCTCCCTTCCACCCCAAACCTGTAGCCAGGGCTTCAAAGCACAATTCCTTCCAGTTCCCTTGTTAGCTGTGAGTGCCGAGCTCCTACTGCTGCTGACTGATATGGCAAGTTTTGTTTTTGGCTTTGACGTGTCCATAAAACAAATGTGCACATAAACAATTATGGTCAGATATGCAGTCAGTGCACTACATGTTCAGAGAGTAGAACAAGTGAGCAGTCCTCTGCTGGCTCCTGGGTAGGAAAGCCTTCCCAGTGCATGTAACGCTGAAGTGGGTTTTAAAGGTGGAATAGGAGTTCAAATGAGGAGAGAGGAATATGGGAGAATTTCTAGGCAGAGTGACCAGCACGTGTAAGTGTGTACAGCTGTGGAAAGGCCTGGGTCATGGAGTCGTGTGGTATGGGGTGGAGAGGGAGGGAGACGGGCTGAAGGCATACACTGAAGCAAGCCTGTAAAGGGCGCTGAAAGCCAAAGAGAGGAGTTTGGAGTTCATTACCCTGAAAGCAGGAATGGAGGGCATTATGGCAGAGGGGCACCAAACGAGCTCCAGGTATCAATTTCCCAACCATATCTGCAGCAGACAGGAGGAAACCTTTCACCAGCAACCCAGTGACCATCCCAAGTTGTGTTTTGGGGGTCATTTAACAAGTCTAAAGTGGAAAAACCATCAGTTTTCAAACTTTCCAGTTTTAGGACCTCTTCTCCCTCTTAAAAATTGAGCAACCCAAGAGGTTTCGTTCGTGTGGGTTGCCTCTATCAATATTTACTTGATTAGAAATTGAGAAATTTTAAAAGTTAATTCATTTGAAATAAACATGGTGTATGTTGAAGTGTTTTTGAATCTTTATGAAAAATAATTATTGTTAAAGGAATTAATGACAGGAATGGTGTTGTATTTGATTTTTGCAAGTCTCTGTTATCTGGCTTCATAGATGACAGCTGGATTTCCACATGTGCTCCTTCATTCCATCTGTTGTGATATCACATGCCATACAGCCTCTGGGAAACTCCACTATACACCTATGAGAGACTGGGAGTGAAAACAGCAAGCAGAGTCAGTGTTATTATGAAAATGGCTCTTATCTCATAGACCCCTCCTGCAAGTGGTCTTCAAGTCACATTTTAAGAACTGCCAGGCAAATCATCAGAGGAGCAAATAGCTGTCAGAACAGCAAGGAGGGGCTTTTAAAAAAATCACAGGAAGGAAAAAGACTTAATTCAGGGGATATGAAGAGGCAGGGGTGAAAGCAAGGCTGTGTCACCTAGGGCGACACAGGTTTGCCTCCTGGCTCTGCCACTAAGTAACTGTGTAGCTTTGGCCTGACTGACCTCAGCTAACCCATCTGTAAAATGGCAATAATGCTAGTATTAGTAAAGCATGCAGCACAGGGTGAGACATTTGGACTTCTGAAGGTTAGCTCCCTCCTCTTGGGCCAAAAGAGGACTTTGTGAAAACAGCTTTGGTTCAGTAGCTAAGAGATACATGTAAGTCTGGGATAGGCTGTTTTTGCTTCTGTAACATGGGTCAGATGTGAACTCCAAATGCACGGGCACCTTGAAAACTTCGGTACTATTAGCACAGCTGCTCAATCCAAGGCCACAGTGGAATGTGGCTGTCAAACCAGCAAGCTCAAATTCAGGTTGCATTCATGGAGACACCATGCACAGAACAAGGGAGGTGAGAGCTCCTCTAGTATTGGGTTGGCCAAAAAGTTCGTTTGGTTAGTGAATACGTTGTTCAGTAAAGTTCTTCGTGAAAATGAAAAATGTCTTTTATTTACTTAAAACTGAACGAACTTTTTGGCCAACCCAATACTTTGCACTGCTCAGACCCCCCCTCAAGTATTGTGTTCATCAGGATGGGCAAAGCAGTCTGTGTAACTCACTCCAAGTGAGGGATTTTTTTCAGCATGGAGAAGACTTGGCCAGAGGTGGGGAGGCGGTCAGGGAGACACAATCACTCTTCTAAAAGACCTGAGAGGTTGGCACACTGGCTCAGGGTGACCCCCAGAAATGATTAGGCCCTGAGGATGGCCTGTCCGGACAGGCAGAGGGGAGAGGGGAGCTTGACAATCCCTAGAGTGTAGGAAGTCAGAGCTGGCAGTAGTGAGGGCCACATCACTAGAAGTGTCCAAGTGGAGGCTGGAGATGAGGCATGAAAGAGGCCCTGTGCTTGGTCACTGGGTGGCACCCATAGGCCCTTCCCAGTCTGAGTTCCTGTGCCTCTGGCACCTCGGAGACTGTCAGAGGAAATCAAAAGGGAACACTGAGAGTCCCTAGGGGTGGGTGAAAGGGGCAGTGGGCATTCCGCCAGGCATTTTTGCTGGGTTTTCTGCCAAATTTGATCCAGAGATGAGATGTATCTGCTAATTCCTTGGCCTAGAAATGGACAGGAGAAAATTCAGCATTGCTCAGAAAGTTCGTAGACATTAAAGCTTTCTGTGCCTGAAATGCCAATGTTTGTGCTGCGCTGCCCCCGCTGAGGGGGAAGCCCCCCAGCCCCTTGGGAATGTGAGGGGCCAACAGTGAAGGGGGGAGGACCAAGGCACCCAGAGATCAAAGAGGCGCACTCAGCATCATTGAAAAGAACTCAGTCACTCTCTCAGTCCTTTAGGGGCCAAGCCTCATCATTGCAGAAAGGCAGAGGACTTCTCCCAGCCTTCAGGACAGGCAGTCTGCAGCCACATTAAAGTCTTGGCCTTGGGAAAGATGTTCACCAATTCATTCTCTAATTTGACCCCTACTAGCAAGCTGTGAGACAGGCTCTGCTTTACAGATGAGGAAATCGGGACACATGGCCGAAGTCACACAGCTGGCATGGGGTGTGAAGACAGAAATCCAGGCCTAAGTCCAAACCCTGACCCCCAAGACCCTCTGACCTGGCCCCAGCATGGGATTCTTGGGACTGCAGCTGTTGCTCTGCTCTCCATTTAAGTCTCAGATGTAGGCCCATTTGGAATTTGTCAACAGAATCCCGCTGTCCCTACAACCAGCCAGCTCACTGTATTATGTGTCAGGTCTTCAGAATCTGGTGCCAAGGTCCCTGGGCTGAGGAAAGAAAAACAGAGCAGGCTTTGGGACTCTGTTCATTGTCCCTCAGCTTCTTAGTCGGCCTTTAGAACTGAAGGGATGGCAGACAGGGTAAGGAGAGCCTGGAGCCCTAGTAAAGATGACAAAGGTTGTCCCAACTATTTGTTCATTGCCTGTTTATCCATCCAAAACTGACCAGGCATCTCCGCCCTTCACTTGTTCTGGGGGTACAGAGATAAAGGCACATTGCCTTTAAAAAGCTTGTCAGGTGTTCTCTCAGTCACTGTACACTTTAATGGGAGACACAGACAGACACTTTCAATTCAGGGTTTTCACTTTTATGATAGATATGTACGTACAAGTGGCTGAGGGAATAGAGAAAAAGAGGTCTCTGGCCCAAATTGGAGGGCAAAGGGGGTCGTGGGCAAGCTTCCTGAAAGAGGGGTCTTGTATGGTTTTGAACAGAGGAATCAGCAAGATAAAAGCGGTAGGAACAATTCCAAACCAAGTGCCTGCCTGGCTTTAGGCAATTGCTCATTAGTTGCTGAACGCATGAATCAGGGTGGTAGCATGCGCCAAGACAAAGACACCACAGAGCGCAGTCCTCGCGGGGGAAGCATGACTAGTGTAGCACGTGGGCTGCACTCCTGTCCGTTAGTCCGCTCCTCCTGCAGTCTCCCTGACCACCACTAGCACCTGAAACACACTTAGGCAGCTGAGTGTCTACGAAGATGGGTTACACGCAGGGGAGATGACAAATAAGTAAACACATTGAGCATAATGGGAGCTAAGTCTCTCACTGTGCAAGAAAGGAGTTACAAATAATGAAAGGGAGAAGCTAGAATGAACCTTGTGGTGCTGGACTAGAATTAAAGGTACCAGTGTGACTGGTCAGAATGGCCATCATCAAGTCTACAAATAATAAATGCTGGAGGGGGTGTGGAAAAAAGGGAACCTTCCTACGCTGCTGGTGGGAAAGTAAATGGGTGCAGCCACTATGGAAAACTGTATGGAGGTTCCTTAAAAAACTAAAAACAGAGTTGCCGTATGATCCAGCAATCCCACTTCTGGGCATATATCTGGAGAAAACTCTAATTCAAAAAGATACATTGGGGCTTCCCTGGTGGCACAGTGGTTGAGAGTCTGCCTGCCAATGCAGGGGACATGGGTTTGAGCCCTGGTCTGGGAGGATCCCACGTGCCACGGAGCAACTGGGCCCGTGAGCCACAACTACTGAGCCTGCGCGTCTGGAGCCTGTGCTCCGCAACAAGAGAGGCCACGATAGTGAGAGACCCGCGCACTGCAATGAAGAGTGGCCCCCGCTCGCCGCAACTAGAGAAAGCCCTCGACTTTCTAGAGAAAGCCCTCAACTATACTTCAATAAAATAAATAAAGGGAGATGACAACTTGTTAGGAAAAAAAGGTGCCAGTGTGAACTGAGGTGTTCAGTACCCATATGTAGACGCAGGAATACAGATGTGATGTTTGTGTATTTATTTTCTACTGAAATGCTTGGGAGCAGTGAGACTCCAGTAGCAATGAACACACCTAGAACAAAGTTTTGGTTTCTACTTGAAAGGGAACAGAGCTCGTTGGAGAAATGGTGAATTCCAGGGCTGGTGCACATAAAGTACAAGAGCCTGAAATATATTACTGTGCCAGAAAATAAGGAAGTAGTCAAAAGAGATAGACACGCCAAACACAGAAGTTACCTTTGAGAACCAGAACAATGGGACATTTGAGCATCAATATAATGAGTTATAAAAATGCATGACTTGAGTCTAGTCATGAGGAAACACCAAACATAAATTGAGGGACGTGGTATAAAACAAGTGCCCTGTAATCTTAAAAAAAAAAAAGAGTTAAGCTCATAAAGATCAAGGAAGGACTGAGAAAGAGTACAGATTGAAGGAGACTAACTAAATGCAGTGTATTATTCTGGATTGAAGTCTTCTGCTATGAAGGACATTACTAGGACAACTGCAAAACTTAAATGGGTTTGGGGAAGTATGGGGTGGGGGTAATTGGGAGCTTTTTGTGCTGTTCCCACAACTTTTCTGGAAGCCTGAAATTGTGTAAGGATGAAAAAATTAAGGCTTTTTGCAAAAATGGTATAAAAATTATAACAACAAAATTTAAGATACAAAAATATTTTACAATTAAAGTAACAATAAATTAGTGAAAAGATTTCTCTCCTTCATAATTTCCTTACAAGTGGAGATAATATAAAAAGTAGCTTAAATGATGTCAAACAAGCAGAAGGAGGCCTTACTGACAAAAAAGACATCTGAAAATGAAACAAAAAAACACCCCACAAAATGCCCCCACCAAAAAATAGACTAAAATGCTAAAAAGTTGCAAGAAAAAAAAAAAATCAACTCCAGGGTTCATAAAATCACCCAACCAAAAATAATAATAATAATAATTCTAACCTCAAGCTGTTCTCAGGCATAGCCCTACCAGTCCCATTCATTCTCATCTATTTTTAACCAATTTTGAGATAATTTATCACATGTTCTTCTAATCTGCTATTGTTGGCAAATAAAACCCAGTTGGCTTCTATGATTTACAATTTTGGACTTCGTTATAGATGGAAGCTGTCAATAACAAAACTCAGGATCTGTATCAAATATCCTTTGAGCCTTAAGGTGGCAATTCAACAAGCAGTAACCAATCCTGGCAGACACATGCTTGAAGTGTGGAAGGCCATGGACAGGAAGCCCATCTACAGCTAGTACACGTGTAGGATAGAGGTGCCCAACATTTTCATCACAGAAAACCTAATAGTTAAACAAAACATTGGAGAAAAAGGGTGAGGCTGCTCGGGGCGAGGGTTGGAGGCCAGCTTCCCCAGGCACCCTGAAGACCACCTCACAGTCTGGAGAGGAATAATATCTACAAACATCTATAACTCATTCTGAGCCAGGTGAGAAGAGAGGATCAGTAAGAACGGGAAATACGTTTTGAGTGAGACATGAGGCAGAAGTCTGAGATGAAGATTTTCGGATCTGTGCTCCTAGAAGACAAGTTATGCTGCACCTGTTGAAGGATCCATTACTATTCAAACGGTCTCTAAGATAGTATATCAAGCTCAATGGCAGAGACCGTGTTTCCATTCACTTTGGAATCCACAGCACCACACGTGAAGCAATCTGTCATCGCTGACGTTTCTTTGGTCTTCCTCGCCTCTCCACAGTGCAAACCCTGCTTGTGGGGCCACTTTCCGTCAACTATATCATGATAGGGAAGGCCTTTTATAACCGATTTGTCACTAGCAGTGTCCCTGTGGTTCCCCAACCTTTAGTGCACAGCGCTGTATCTCTTGCCTACCAAGTCCAAGCCTTCTCCTGCCTCCTTGTCACTGCTCCTCCCATCCCCAAACTATCCACACACAGTTCTGGAAACTAGTCTGTCACCCAACAGGTCCAACTGCTATATCCCTCCCTCCAAGGTTCCATCTACTCTCTTCCAGCTGTGGTTAAGATCCTTGTTCGAATTGCCCCAGCTCTGATCCCAGGGCGCAGGGATTCCCAGATGCATTCATTTGACTTTTCTGTTCTGGTTGATTCATCACTATGCCAGGTGCTTCTGACAGCACTTAGTGCTGAATTTAGTTATCTTGCTAAAGAGAAAGACATAGCATAGGAACAGCAAAGAATAATTTTAGACACCGCATACATGCCAAACAAGCACACCAGGCACACGATGCGCTCCTCCCTTTGATAACGAATATATGGGGGTGATACCACCCCTCTGGAAAGAACGCACGAGGGTCATAAGCAAAGCAAACTGAAGCTAAGACCTCAAGAGGCCAAGAATGCCAAATAGAGGGGGGAAAAGCATCATAATTTTACACATGATGGACCTGGTTGCAATTTTTTTTTTTTTTTTGCGGTACGCGGGCCCTCTCAGTGTTGCGGCCTCTCCCATTGCGGAGCACAGGCTCCGGACGCGCAGGCTCAGTGGCCATGGCTCACAGGCCCAGCCGCTCCGCGGCATGTGGGATCTTCCCGGACCGGGGCACGAACCCGTGTCCCCTGCATCAGGAGGCGGACTCTCAACCACTGCCCCACCAGGGAAGCCCCTTGGTTGCAATTTAAAACAAGGGTGGCAAACTTTTTCTGTAAAGGGCCAGATAATAATTATTTAGGTTTTGCTGGCCATAGTCTTTGTTGCAACTATTCAACAGCAAACCTCTTTAGCACAAAGGTAGCTGCTTATAGACAATATGTAAATAAATGAGCATGCCTGCGTTTCAATAAAACTATTTATGGACACTGGAATTTGAATAAATCTTCACATGTCATAAAATCCTTTTTGTAAAAACAAACACAAAAACAAAAAACATTAAAAAATGTAAAGGCCATTCTTAGCTCATGGCTCATACAACAGACGGTGAGCCAGATTTGGCTCATGGGGCTGCAGTTTGCCAGCCCCTGGCTTAGAACAAAGTGGAACAAAATGGACACTGGGCCGTCAATTGGAAGGACACATTGTACCTCAGATGCACAGCTAGGGACCTCACCAGAACACAGACGTGGTCATGAAAGACTCCCCGAAACTGCTTACTTTGGGTTGAATATTTTGTAGCTATCTTAGGCTGGCTGATACAAGAAAAGAAGTATGGAAAACAGGGAACTCACTGAAATCTCTAAAAGCTCTCATGAACTTTGATTACATTCTATCAAGTATCCCATCTCTGTGTTGATATTTCAGCTGAGAACACAAACAGGAGACCCAATAAAATCGACCTAGTGCCTGGCCTCCTACACACTATGTTCACCAATTAGTGAAGAAAACAGAAGGATAAGTGATAGAGGCACCATCAACTTCCAATCTAAGATTCCATATGGTAAAATCATTTAAAAAATGAGAAATGCCATGTTGGATATATTGAAAATATTTTATAATTAATTCTCTAGAATCCTAGCCATCTAGTACAAGAAAAAATTGTATGGTGGAACACTTCAGTATTTTTAAACAATGTAAAGACATATTTGACTAGGGGATGGCAATAAGAATTGAACAAATATAAACCTAAGCTTCCTCATTTTCCACAAAGCAACTCAACAATAAATATATTTCAGGAAACAGATGACAGAATACCTCAAATGCAAAATTCCAAAGTCATGTAGACACTTAGATTAACCAAAATTGTTTGTAAATTAAAAGATAACAGCAAAAGGTCACAAAAAGCCTATTTCTTTCATAGCGTCATGGGTGATTCTTTAAGCAGATAAACAAAGTACTGTAAAGAATGGTCAAAACTTGGCTTGAACTGTCTTCTGGTAATTATTAATCCCACTATTTGTAGTTTTGTTGTCCAAGGACAAAAGCTCCATGTGATCGATCACCTTCTGCCGTCACTTTCCAGAGAAAAGAGAGGCTGCTGCTGGTTGTTTTTTCCCTTTTCCAGCTTTCACTATGCTCTAAGCAATTAGTGGCAGATAAAATATCGTTAAAATAAAGTATCCCATTTTCTCACCAGAACTGCCAGCCCTCTTCCCAACTCACTGTTCTGCTTTGAAAGATGAACATATTTAGAAATCCTCATTTTATTCTGAGACATTTCTGCATAATCCATTATAAAACATACAGGTAATACAAAATCCAAAGGTCCTGTTTTGTTTATGGAATAAACACGTGAAGATTGAACTACATGATGACACCATGGGGAGAAATCATGGTTTCATTTATTTTCATGAGATAGTTCATGAGTGCATGACGTAAAAGCTTAAAAGTTGTCACCAAACTGTGCTAAGTATTATTAAGAGATTATGCAGGAAGAAATCTGTGCAAATTCATCTTCTTCACTCAGTATCAGATAGTAGAAAAAAAACATTTCTTTAAACAGTTTTTTTTATATTCAGGAAAACAGATTTGAAAAACTGAACAAGTAGACACCTGTTCCCTCTTTATGATCAAATAACAATGACAATGAAGGAGATTCCAAAGAAAAAAGCTGAGATGAAAAAAATCCAAATAAAAGCCAACACTGCTATTAAGATTTTTCTTTTAATATGCCATGAGATATCTTGATTGTATATTTTCCAAAGTACTTTTCCAGCCGCATCTCCCAGCCCTTCCAAAAGATTTCTCCAGTCTGTCCAATGCAATAAAGGATGCTAGATTATAGTTCTGTCCACCTTCTCTTTTCGAAAGCAAATAATCCTAAATGACTTTAATGGTCATACATTCTTATCTAATAAGGAAAAACATTTACAAAGATCAGAAACCCAGTTTTGAGACATTTGCATTAATTTTGAACTGAATCAGCATTTTGTGGGTTTTAAAAAAGGCAGCAGTTGGAATTCATGACTTGCTGACAAACACATTTCTGCTGAGGGAAGGGGAAGACAGGGATAGTGAATGCTGCATTTCTCCATTGGCCCCAAAGTGCTAATTCCACAACGGGATACATCAAAAGCAAACATGCAACTGTGGTTTTAAAACTTTTTACTGCAATATAACAATGAAGTAAACAGTAATTAGACACCTACCAATTTCCCCCCCAAAACAAACCCAAAAAATGTAAACAGGAAAATAACTCTGCCTATACTTGTACAGCTTCTCAAATCATGTTAGAAGGGTCTCACATTCAATGATCAAGAAATTTAAAATAGCAGTAATTATTTTCATTTTAAGAAAAGATTCCCCCCTCTCCCCCCTCAACCCCAAGTATTTATCATGAAAGAATGGGCTTTCTTACACATTAATTTTATACTTATTTGAAGCAGCAACAATAACCATCAATAATTTGGCATTTCTGTTTACAGTTGCTCCAATTTTTTTTTTTTTTTAATTTCACAAAGCCATTATCCAGTGTTGCCATAAAACAGGGACTGTAGATTCTAGGTAGCAAAGATTCTTTCTGAAACCACTGTTAAGTCAAAGAAATATAAAGCAGGGCATTACACTAAATTTCTGGATCTAGTACACTAAAAAGAGTGAAACCTAGGAAAAGTTACCTACTGTTTTATAGAGGAAATAAAGACCTGCAAAAGCTGACTTTTGGTTGTATAGTATTTTACACGCTGTGTGGATCTGCGGCATCTGCTAATTGAAGCAGACATGCACGGTATTTATCCCTGCCCTGTATCCTAGACCCCCCTCCCCACCCCCAAGAATCTACTACCTTATACCAAGTATTGTGGATATGAGCCCAAGTCATCCCAGACAATCCAGTGAACAAAGTTAGTGTAATGCACTGGTGTGAAGTGTGAGATAAAAAAAAGTCCCTTTCAATCTTCATCAAAGTTTTGCTGTAGAAGAAAATTGGCAGCCAAGTTCTCATTCTTCTCACAAGCAAAATATGCTTGTATCACAAGTCCTTCAGGAAATCCTAATGCCTTTAACTGGAAGAAAAGAAAGAAAACATATTATGGAGTCCAGCATAGCACTACTGACAGATCATCACTTGAAAACATACTATAAAGGACACAAAGAAGCTTGAGAATTTTACATGAATTCACCCCTATCTGAATATGGAGTCCTTGTCCAATTCAAGGGGGTAGACAGAACCCAGGCCCTTTCCTGTAACCACCTACAAATTCTTTGTTCCTAGTTAAAGCTCTTAGGCTAACAGATACTTTGATAACACTCACTGGCATTAACACTAGAAATTAGCTTCTGTGGTGGTTTAAAAATAAATGACTTTACAGAAATCTGTAAATCAAATGGCTTTTAGTACATAAGTGGTGAAGCTATGGATGAGAGCAACCAGAGGTTGCTAATTATTTGTAAAGAGAGCCACATCTTTCATTAGGGTCATATATTACTCAACCTCCTTGCCTTATGAAACACTTCATACTACAAAAATGGGTGGTCAATTATTAGTAATATTACATGATATATTTTTGAAATCAAGACATATGGTGTTTGATTTTTATTTGCTTAATTTTTATAGCATTTTAAATGGTGATACGACCCATTTAATTTTTGTCTTTCTAGTCTATTAAAAATCACTTGTAACTCAGTAACTGCTGCTATTAAAAGCCTTTAAACACTCAGGTCAACTGTCTAATTCCCTAGGTACAGCCAAATGTTATTATGTCAGCCAAATGTTATTTATGAACCCCCTTCCTCAACTGTCTCAATAGTCTTGCATTAGACTATATCAAGAAATGACTTTTAAAAACTGGGCTAAAGTCCCGATTCAGCATGATTATATTCATCCATGAAAGGAGAAGAAACTCAAAAATGATTTTGTTACCTAGGTCTTGTCCAGATTAAAGCTGGGCTAGCTGAAGTAAAAGGTAGATAGGGCACGATCCAACTATATTGCTTCTACAAGACACACACTTTAGATTCAAAGACACAAATATGCTGAAAGTAGAAGGATGGAAAAAGATATACACCATGCAAACAGTTACAAAAAGAGAGCTGAAGTGGCTATATTAATATCAGACAAAACAGACTTTAAGATTAAAAGTGGTACTAAAACAAAGGACATTTTATGATGATAAAACAATCAGAAAGACTTCATTATAAACATAGAGAACAACAGAGCCCCCAAATACATGAATCAAAAACTGACAGACTTGAAGGGAGAAATAACCAATTCAACAATAGTTGGAGACTTTAATATCCCCACGTTCTGTAATGCATACGAGAAGGCAGAAGACTGACAAGGATATAGAAGACTTGAAAAATACTATAAACCAACCAGACCTAACAGACATTTAGAGAACACTTAACAACAGCAAATTATACATCCTTCTCAAGAATACACAGAACATTCTCCATAAAGACCATGTTAAACCATAAAACAAGCCCCAATACATTTAAAAGGATTAAAATTATACAAATTATGTTATCTGACCACGATGGAATGAACTTAGAAATCAACAATGGAAGGAAATTTGGAAAATTCATAAATGTGGAAACTGATACAATCCTAAATAACCTACAGATCAAAGAAAAAAATGACAGAAGAAAATAGAAAATAGTTTGAGATGAATGAAAATAAAACCACAACACACTAAAACTTATGGGATGCTGCTGTAGCAGTGCTTGGAGGAAACCTTCTAGCTATAAATATCTACAGGCATACCTCAGAGATACTGCAGGTTCGGTTACAGACCACTGCTATAAAGCGAATATCGCAATGAAGCGGGTCACACGAATTTTTGGTTTCCCAATGCATATGAAAGTTACGTTTACACTATACTGTAGTCTATTAAGTGTGCAGCAGCATCATGTCTAAAAAAAACAATGTACATACTTTAATTAAAAAATGCTTCATTGCCGAAAGATGCTAACCATCATCTGACAGCACAGGGTTGCCACAAACCTTCAATTTATAAAAAATGCAATTAACTGCAAAATGCAACAAAGTACAATAAAAAGAGGTATGCCTATGTATTAAGACAGATATAAAATCAATAATCTAAGCTTCAACCTTAAGAAACTAGGAAAAAAAAGAGAAAACTAAATCCAAGGCAAGCAGAAGGAGATAAAATAGACACTAGAAAAAACACAGAATCAACAAAACCAAAAATTCTCACTTTTTTTCTTTAAATCAACAACACTGACAAACCTTTACCTAAACTGACAGGGAAAAAAAAAGAAATCTGAGGATTCAAATGACTAAAATCAAAAATAAATGTTGGAACATTACCACTTTTTATAGAAATAAAAACTACTATCAGGGAATACTGAGAACAACTAAGTTGTTGTATGCCAACAAACTAGATAACATATATGAAATAGACAAATTCCTAGAAAGATAAAAACCACCCCAATTGACTCAAGAAAAAAAGGAAAAATCTGAATAGCCCTATGACAAACAAAGAGATTGAATTAGTAGTCACAAAACTTCCCCAAAAGCCAGGCCCAGATAACTACACTGGTGAATTCTACCAGCCGTTTAAAGAAAAATTAACACCAATTCTTCATAAACTCTTCCAAACAACAGACGAGGAGGGAACTCATTCTGTAAGGCCAATATTACTCTGATACCAAAACCAGACAAAGACATCACAAGAAAACTACAGACCAATATTCCTTATGAATACAGATGCAGAAATCCTCAACAAAATACTAGCAGGCCAATTCCAGCAACACCCCAGGAATGCAAGGTTAGGCCAACATACAAAAAAATCCATCAGCGTAATAAGGCATATTAACAGAAAAGGGACACAACCACACAACCATCTCAATCAACACACAATTTGACAAAATCCCACACCCTTTGTGATAAAAACATCCAACACACTAGGAATAGAACTTCTTCAACCTGATAAAAGGAATCTAATGAAACGCACAGCTAACATCAAACTTAATGGTGAAAGACTAAATGTTTTATTTTCCTCTAAGATCTGGAACAAGATAAAAGATGTTGGCTCTCACCACTGCTATTCAACTATACAGAGGCGGTTCTAGATAGGACAATTAAGCAAATATATATATATATATATATATATATATATATATATATAATATGTACATATTAATAATAAAGGACATCCAGATTGAAAAAGAAGTAAAACTACGTCTACCTGCAAATGATATCTTACATATAGAAATCCTTAGGAACACACACACAAATTATCAGAATAAATGAGTTCAGAAAGGTTGCAAGATACACAAAATTAAATTGTATTTCTATATAACTAGCAATGAACAATCCAAAAATGAAATTAAGAAAAACAACTCTCTTTATAACAGCATCATAAAGAATAAAAATACTTAGAAATAAATTTAGCAAACTGAAGACTAAAGAAATTTCTTAAAGAAATTATGGAAATTCAATATGGAAAGACATCCCATTCTGTGTTCACGGCTTGGTAAAGACTTAATATTGCCAACATGGCAATACTCCCCAAATTGATCTACAGAAAAAAACACAGTATCTATCAAAATTCTAGCCAGTTTTCTTTTTGCAGAAATTAGACAAGCTAATCCTAAAATTGATATGAAATTGCAAGGGAACCACAGAGCCGAAACAATCTTGGGAAAGAAGAACAAATATGGAGCTCTCACACTTCCAGATTTCAAAACTTACAAAGCCAGAGTAATCAAGACAATGAAGGACTGGCATAAGGATAAACATATAGATCAGAACAGAACTGAAAGCCCAGAAATAAACCCTCACATTTATGGTCAACATATTTTCAACAAGGATGCCAAGACAATTTAATGGGGAAAGAACAGTATTTTCAATAAATGGTGCTGGGGCAACTGGATATACACAGGCAAAGGAAATGAAGCTAGGCTCCTACACCTCACACCGTAAACAAAAAGCAACTCGAAATGGATTATAGGCATTTTACATTACATAAATGTAATAAGAGCTATAAAACTCTTTGGACAAAATAGAGGCTTAAATCTTCTGACCTTGGGTTAGGCAATGTTTTCTTCTATGACACCAAAAGCACAAGCAACAAAAGAAAACATTTCTCCAACACAGAAATCAAGATTTGATAACTGTAACCTCAAAAATAGTTGCTCTAGAACAAGTGAGGCAATTGTCTATTTTCACTTCTATTTATTTGAGGGGGAAAAAATAACACTGCAATATATAAAGTATCTTTTTAGAAATACATAGTTACAAACCTGAACACTTGATATGTTTGTCATAAACAAAGACTAATTATAGTTCCAATGATTTTCTAAGTATTAAGTTAAAATGCACTTTCTCTGATTTCCATCTCAAAACACTTTGTAGGATAAGACAGGGCAAGTACTATGATTTCCTATTTACAAATGTTAACAATGGGGCCTAGAGAAAAATGAATGACTAGTCACAGTATCATAAAAACTAGGTTACTGCAGTGACACATGTATGGGCAGACATAAGGATGAAAAGAGAATCAGGATACCAGGTTCTGATGTTTACTACACATGTATTTTATGAAAATATTCATATACATATCTATTTACATTTTAGAGACAACAGTGAAATAAAATTTTAAATATAAATTAAAAATGGATAATCTTGAATTGGGCATATACTTTAAGATCATTTTTCTAAAACATCAATGAAAATTTTAGTTTCTTGATATATTCATAACTATTTCATGCTAGACTGGTATTCAGTGCTAGTCCCTTGGCTTCACAAAGAACACAATGGAGAGCAGGGCTGAGAAGAGACTGTCTCCACTGCAGTCCCTAGGTTAATAATGCTCTATTTGGCTCTGTCCAGTAAGAGCTATCTACTGTGATGGAAATACTCTATATCTGGGCTATCCAGTGCAGGAGCCACTAATCCCATGTGACTACTGAGCACCTGCAATGTGGCTAGTGTGACTAGGAACTGAATTTCTAAGTTTTACTGAAACTCACCCTTTCTATAGCTTCTTTTTCCTGAGGCGTTACTTGAATGTAGTTCATATGACCACTTCCAGCTTCTGCAATTCCTCCACTGCCACCTCCACTGCCTCCTCCTTGACCACCAGCTTCTTGAACTGGTTCATTTAACATCTGAATAAAATGCTCCTGATGTTGGCTAATTTGCTGCAGTGATTTGAAGGACAGAGAAAAACAAGACACTGATATAAAGTATCTTCAGGAAAATAAGAATTCTAATACAAATAAGAGAGAAAGTTCTAACTTTGCAACTGCATTATTTTAGAATGATTCTGGATTATTCAGTCTTTGGAAGGATATGATTTCTTGTACATTAAAGAAACTTCGTATTTCTGAGGTAAACAGTGAAGAATTAAAAGAATCCAAATTCTCTTTCATAAACACTCCCACCACCCCCGTCATTGTTAAAAAACTACTTGATGTATAAGAAAAAATAGAAGTTTTATATATATATATATATATATATATATATATATATATATATATATTTTATCCTCCACACTAGTAGGCAGTAGAATGCTATAACAGGGGTCCGTGATCCCCGGGCCATGGACCGGTACTGGTCTGTGGCCTGTTGGGAACTGGGCTGCACAGCAGGAGGTGAGCGAGCGAGCGGGTGGCGGGCAAGCGAGCCAAGCTTTAACTGTATTTACAGCCGCTCCCCATTGCCCCCCATTAGCGCCTGAGCTCCGCCTGTCAGATCAGCAGAGGCATTCGATTCTCATAGGAGCGCAAACCCTACTATGAACTGCGCGCTCCTTATGAGAATCTAATGCCTGATGATCTGAGGTGGAGCTGAGGTGGTGATGCTAGCGCTGGGGAGCGGCTGCAAATACAGATTATCATTAGCAGAGAGGTTTGACTGCACAGAGACCATAATAAATCAACTGCTTGCAGACTCATATCAAAACCCTATCAGTGAGTGGCAAGTGAAAACAAGCTCAGGCCTCCCACTGATTCTGCATTATGATGAGTTGTATAATTATTTCATTATATATTACAATGTAATAATAAGGGAAATAAAGTGCACAATAAATGTAATGTGCTTGAATCATCCCGAAACCATCATCCCCCGACCCTGGTCCATGGAAAAATTGTCTTCCACGAAACCAGTCCCTGGTGTCAAAAAGGTTGGGGACTGCTGCTATACAAAACTCAAATATTTCATGACCTGAGCATTAAAATAAGCCCACAGGGCTTCCCTGGTGGCTCAGTAGTTGAGAGTCCGCCTGCCAATGCATGGAACACGGGTTCGTGCCCCAGTCTGGGAAGATCCCACATGCCGCGGAGTGGCTAGGCCCATGAACCATGGCTGCTGAGCCTGTGCTCCGCAACGGGAGATGCCACAACAGTGAGAGGCCCGCGTACCACAAAAAAATAAATAAATAAAAATAAAATAAAATAAGCCCACAGGTATATTTTCTATGAGGTAGTGCGCCACTAGTAATAAGCTTGGGAAAGAGAGACCTAGACAGTTAAACATTTCTTTTTGCTAGAGTTTCTCAGATTCTGTAATAAGGTGTTTCCCAAACAAATATCTAACCCAATCCCCACCCCCAATTCTCGTTTTATCAGTACATCTATCTATAGCATGTTCTACTAAGTGCAGCTTAGAAGAACAGTTTATAGACTTGGTGAAGGAGAAGGGGTGCTCACGGACTTCTACAAAATGTGATATACTCTAAACCCATTTTTGGAAATTAACTGATTAAATAGTCACCTGCAGTAACTGAGGATTTTCTCGACCTATCTGTTGTAGCAATGCTGGAAGCAGGGAAGGATTCTGTTGAATAATTTGTCTCATCTGTTGAAACTGAGGCTGATTCCGTAAAAATTCAAGAGGGTGTCCTAAAATACACATGAACATTTTTAAACAAAAATAGCAATTACATATACAAACATAATCTAGACAGCAAACACTGTTAAGAAAAAATATGATTTGAATTCTCAGATGTATATAAAATGAAGTAAATAATGAAAACATCTTCAAACTGCACCAGCTCGCAAGTCTCATACTGCAGAAATTATTCCTATTAGCTAAGGTAGAGAGTACAGAACACTAAAAAACCAAAGTTTTCCTACAATTGCCCTGGGCACTCAATATTATCAAGTAACACGGAGAACTTGTGCCCTTCGTGCACTCTATCAAAATAAAAAGTATTAAAAGTTGTTCTTGATGCTCAAAAGTTCCTAAGAAAAATATATACCAGGATTAAGAAACACAAAAAACTTACCTACTTTAATTGCATTCAAAAGAATTATGCTTTTGAGGTTACTAAGAGTAATGAGAATTTTTTAGATGTACACTGTCATCTAAATTATTCAAGACAATCATTCAAATTAAAAATGGCCACATCGGGCTTCCCTGGTGGCGCTGTGGTTGAGAGTCCACCTGCCGATGCAGGGGACGCGGGTTCGTGCCCTGGTCCGGGGAGATCCCGCATGCTGCGGAGTGGCTGGGCCCGGGGGCCATGGCCACTGGGCCTGCGCATCCGGAACCTGTGCTCCGCAATGGGAGAGGCCACAGCAGTGAGAGGCCTGCGTACCGCCAAGAAAAAAAAAAAAAAAAAAAGGCCACATCATATGGTTATTTATTCTTCTTTGTGTAACACCAGTTTTACAGAAGAAGAAAACAAGACTCAGAAACTAAGTTACCCAATAACTGCCACTGAATGGGATAGCACCCCAAATCTGAACCAAAGCTGTGGCCTCCTCTTCTATTTCCATGCTGAATCTCAGGAAATGAGAGCCTATCCTCCGGGAGACTGCACACAAAGTGCTTAGGGATTTCTGTCAACCAGAGATGACTGCCACAATTAGAGCTAGGAAATACATAAAAGAATGATCTCTTCAAAAGTAACAGTTTGGGGGCTTCCCTGGTGGCGCAGTGATTGAGGGTCTGCCTGCCGATGCAGGGGACACGGGTTCGTGCCCCGGTCTGGGGGGATCCCGCACGCCGCGGAGCGGCTGGGCCCGTGGGCCTGTGGGCCATGGCCGCTGGGCCTGCGCGTCCGGAGCCTGTGCTCCGCAACGCAAGAGGCCACAATAGCGGGAGGCCACAACAGGGAGAGGCCCGCGTACCGCCAAAAAAATAAAATAAAATAAAAAAATAAAATAAAATAAAAGTAACAGTTTGAATTACTTTATCAATTTTACAAAGAAATAATGAAAGAGAGCATTAAATAATTCCTAGGACTACCACGGGCTCCAGGCTTTGCTTTCTAGTCAAACCTTTGCCAATGGAAGAGTGGGTGCTGTAAAGACACCTGAATTCAAGCTCTGCTTTCACCTCTAGATTCAAGATATTAAACCTCCCAGGTTTTATTTCCTTGGTTCTATAATAACCATTAAGATCCTACTGGCTTTGAAGACATTTACTGGGAGAGAAAGAGACAAGGTGAGCAAACCGTTCCAAACGGCTTCAGAATATAACACTAAATGCAAACTGGAAAGCATCTCTTCCTTAGAATAAGCTAAACAGAATATGCCCTTTACCAAAACTGTAGTAATGATGTTTAATATAAATGAGAATATCTTTTATATCCACTTAGTATAATTTCTTTTGGGCCCTTCTCTAACACTGAATAGAGAATTTAAGAGTTACTGAGATGCTCTGGGAATGAACCTCATCTCAAAAGTATTTTAGATTAAATTATTTTTTACTAAAGATTCAGGACCATTTCCTCCCCATTGAAAGATTCCACTTTACCTCCAGAACTTGTTGTCGTAGTCGTTGCTGTCGTAGTTGCTGCTGCTGCAGCCACTGAAGACTGAGGAGCCCCAGTACTCGCTGCTGGAGGGGGGTCAACCACAGCCTGACTTTCTCTATCTCCGGGAATTCCCTATAACACAATTTCCAAGCTTTAACATAGCTCATCATTCAAAGTTAGTTAAATATTACACGGAGTAAGAGACTTATGCATCTATTTAATATCCTTGTCTAATTTCTAAAAGCATCAAACAGATGTCTGCTTCAATTAAATGTAAAGGATCAAGACATATCTGAAATCTTCACATACTCAAATCAGATTAGAAATGGCCTCAATGTGGTATAGATAAACCCATACTGCTATAATATACAGTAGCATTGTCCAACAGAACTTTCCATGATGACGGAACAGCTCTATATCTATGCTGTCCAATAAAATACCCATTAGCCCCAAGTAGCTACTGAGAACTTGAAATGTGGCTAATGGTACTGAGACACTTAAAATTTTAACTTACTTTTAATTTTCTTACATTTAAATAGCTACTTGTACTTGATAGTACTCAACAGCTACCCTACTAGACAGTGTACATCTAGGATATAAAGTAAACAATTTTGCAATTAAAAAAATAAATCATGAAATGTTTATCCAGCAACACATGTTAACATCTAACACCAAAGTATTGGGCAAGACCCTAAACTTGCATAGAAGTAATGGTGTCTAACATTATAAGGCTAATTATTTAAATTTTCAAAGTATCAACACAAATCTTATTAAAATTAGACACATCTGGCTTTTATGTTATATATCACTCTAATTGATTTTTGAACCTCACAGAAACTTTCACCAGCTCAGTGACAGAAAGGATTGTATTTTTAACCCTAGCCTTAAGATCATCCAAAGAGATTTTGATGCACACATGGCAGTTGTGAAGTGATCACTGGAAAAAGAGTCTAATGGAGACAGAGCAGGTGATGACAGCAGCCAAGTGAGGAGGATGTCCTCTACTGATCCATGGTTCTGAGAAAGCGTCATCTAGAAATGTATCACATACAAAAACTTAAAATTGATTATTCAAAAATTACAAAAAATAAAGGGAATTCCCTAGAGGTTCAGTGGTTAGGACTCCACACTTTCACTGCCAAAGGCATGGGTTCAATCCCTGGTCAGGGAACTAAGATCCCACAAGCTGCATGGCGCAGCCAAAAAAAAAAGTAAATAGGTATAAAAGAATCTTAAATAATTAAGTATTTAGGTAATGCTTTTTCTAAGTTTGTGGCATTTATCTTCTGAAGTTATTATAACTTAAAACTGCACTAAGATTTTTGGAACACCCCTATTTTGATAAACGATTTATAAGACTTCTCATATATAACTTATTAAAGTCTTTATGAAATCTTCATAGATTTTGGAAGGAGAATAAAGGAGAAAATATTGTATTTGAATATGAGATGGTAATAGTAATTGCTTCCATTTCCCAGTAAATCAGAAGCCAAAATCATAAACATATGAAGAATGAACGGTAATAAACAGCAGGATAATGGCTGCCTATATTAGAAGTTTATTGTAGGCATTGCAAACAAATGTTTTTCACAATCCACCAATTCAAACCCTTAGATGAGGAGCTATCAAGTGCTAACAAACTATATAGACCGAGGATCCAAAAGCCTCCATCAAATTCTCAAACAAGTTTGTTAAACTAAAAAGTTAATCACCATTGCTACAGATCTACCTCAAATTCTCATAGTATTTAGCCCTTTATTAGATCATTATTTCTCCTTTCCCATACACTCACCCTCACTTACACAGAAGTGTCAAAAACTAGTAACAGTTAAAGGTAGCCCCTTTTTTCCAGTCTATGAAACAAACAGTAAATATATAAAACTTTAAACTGTTTCATGAACTTATCTCTCATCTATTCATTTGTATTTGATGCTAAATAGCAGCAACTGTGAAGAGTGATCCATTTTTTTATACCTCAAAATTTCAAATCTATTAGATCAAAATATTTGATATCATTAAATTTATGCAGAATTCCAAATCAGGTATAAATTAGAGCCATTCTATGAAAGGAAAGGCAATATTTTAACATAATATGTATTTTTGGGGGGAGGGGAGGAATGAGCGGCAACCACAAACAGATCCACAGTAACTATCAATCCAGTATGATTCCTCAATTTCAAACAAAATGATAATTAAATGAACTGCCAGCATTTTAAAGACTCTCAAGAGGACAATGGGAAAAAGAATTCAAATGATATGCTAAGAAAAGATTTTGTGACTCTCATGCAAATAAGTAGGCAAATGACTGGTGGTAGAGAAGCACAGTTATCTTATCTGCTCGTGACAGGGACTCTCCTGAAACTACGCTCTCAAAAGGAGTTTCTAACAGAAGTACAACTGGAAACAAAGGAATGGATTAAACTTGTGGATGGTATTCCCCGAAGAGTTAGGATCTGAGATGATATTTAAGGTAATTGAGACTTTTGATAATATTCCAACACACCAAAGAATTATAGAATAAAATGTTAAGACTAAAAAGTTAATCCAATGTTATTGCAAACTTCTACACTTTGCTTTTGACCCATGTCACATTTGTAAAACAGACATTCATTGTCATAAAATATCACGGGTTTCAGTCCATGCCCACAACAATCTATTTCTCAAAAACCTTCATTAGTAGAAAACAAAACCCAATAATTTATTCAAAATTCCCTCGACTGCTACTGACTATAAATAAGCTAACAATTCAAATGCCAACAGAACCAGTCATAATTTCATACATTAAATTAAATGCATGATGCTGTCAGGTAACAGGGAATGGACAGGAAGACAGTGAATTAAAGAGTCTACAACCTAAAACTTTTCCTAAATCTGGGATCTGAGTTGTCCAGATAAACCAGATTATCTGAACTTTTAAGTGAAATCTCCCAGTTTTTAAAAGCTGGCAACTAATTAAGAAATTTACACATAGTACAAAATTTGGCTTGGGCTTCCAACTTGAAACTTTTGCTCTAAATAGCACATCCAGGATTATGCTTGGCAGGCAAAAAAGCTACTAAAATGTTGGATTCAATTAGATTTAAAATCTGCCCCACCCCTACCCCTCTAACACACAGCTGTCATCCTTTGAGGGTACTACTCCAAGTGGATAGCAAATTTTACAACCCATTTAGCCACGTTGTTTTCTAATTGAAAATCCTATCAAAATCTTTTAGAAGAGGTTACATTTTATTAACACAAAATGTTAACATACTAAGAAAAATAAAAGCGTTATGTAAATTATCTAGCATACATCATTATTATCTTCTGAATTGTTACTATCCCTTTAAAATCTCTGTTTCTTTGAGATTTTGTTCTTAAACAACTAGAACAAAGAAAGCAAAATGTTTCTCACCATTAAAAGATACTCCACTGCTCTGTCAGGGTTGTTGAAACTGGCTCTCAGGGCTGCAATTACTTGCTCTCGTTCGTAGCCCATTGACATGATCTCAGTTACCATATTCTCGTAAGACTGACCTGTCACTAAAAAAAGGTGTGTGTGGGTGGAAGAAGGGGAAAGAGAAAGAAAATTTAATAAATAAACAATCTCCATGTAATGTGAGTGCATATACGTATACACTGTTTCAGGCACTACAGTGCCAGGAATACAAAGATGAGTAACAGTTATCAACTACAACATATATGTGGTAGGTAGAATAATCCACCCCCTCCCATCCCTGGAAACTATTAAGTAAGTCAGGTTACAAGGCAAAAGGGAATTAAGGTTGCTAATCAGCTGACTTTAAGATAGGGAAATCATCCTGGATTACCTGGGTGGGTCCGATGTAATCTTAAGGGTCCTTAAAAGTAGGAGGGAAACAGATGAGAGGGTCGGAGAAATAGATGTAAGGAAGAGAGGGACAAAAGCAGGGTCAGAGATGCTATGCTGCCACCTTTGATGACAGAGGAAAGGGATATGAGCCAAGATATGTGGTCAGCCTCTAGAAGTTGGAAAGGACACAGAACAAATTCTCCCCTAGAGTCTCCAGAAAGGAATGCAGCTCTGATTTTAGCCCAGTGAGCTCCATACCAGACTTCTAACCTACAGTACTATAATAAGATAATAAACCTGTTGTTTTATACCACTAAGTTGTGGTACAGAGCAGCAATGGAAAATACAGTATGTTTAATACACATAATAAAAATATCAAGTGTAGCACAAACACAGAAAAGAATTAGCAAGTCAGGGCAGGCAAACTGGAAGAAGAGACAGATGAACTGATTTTTGAGAACAAGTCGCAGGGACACTTCACAAAATCAACTGTGCTGTAATAAGTTGTTTTCCTTGGACACCTTCCGTTATCAAAGCAGAGGGGAAAAGGAGGTTGGAAGCTAGAAAGTTAGAATGTCCCATACCGTATAAAACTGGTACAATTATCCCTGTAAGGCATTTCCCACAGGATCTCTCCAACTCTGACTCACTTCATGGAAATGTCAGACAACACTCTGATTTAAAGAAAGCCAACTCTCTCCCACTAAACTTAAAGCTACCACACTTCTTGTCCATCTCCCACCCTTTCCTGCCCACCTAATTATCTTGATCAGCAGTTAACTATGTCCTAGAATGTCATCCTAAAAACAAAAACACGCCTCCCTTGACTGCATCCCAATTCTCTTTCAGGAATTGGTCCATCCGTCTGCTCTCCTCCCTTCACAGCCATAGCTGTCTGTACACGCGGTGTCCACTTCTCACATTCTGCTCACTCCACAACCAATACCAGCATGTGACTTTGGATCTCAAAGATTCCCCCTCAAACATGCCCCACCATTTATCATCTGCCTTCTCCACTTCAATTAGCAGCACCTCTACCCATCCAAGTGCTTGAACCAGAAACCTTGGTGATTTCAATTCCCTTTCCCCTCCTTCTGCATCTAATCCACTAGCATACCTGGTAGGTCCTATCTCTAAAATATACCCCAAACCTATCAAGCTTCCTCTTTCTCCCTGCCTTAACTCAAGACCAGTCCACAACAATCTCTGGTCTAGATTATGCCCTGCTTCCTCTCCTGCCCCCAAGCCTACAATCCATTCTTCAGCCAGTTGCAAAAGTGAGCTTTTAAGAAAGAAAACCTAATCTCATTTTGGACTCCCAACCTCAACAACCCTGCATGTGCCACACTCCAAACAATCCATTTCTTGCTTCACAAGTCACAGCTTCTGCCCCAGGACCTTCACACACACCAGGCTTCTTTGATGGTCTGTTCCTTTACATGCTCCAGTTCTCAATTTAAACGCTACAGTCTCAGAGAGGTACTGCCTGACTAGCCTAAATATAAGTGCCTTTTGTTCTTCTTTATGGAAGCCATTAATTTTTTAAATATCATTTATCATGATTTGCAATTTATTTTATGTTTCACTCTATTTTCTTTCCCCCATCACAGGTTCAACCTTGCTAGGGACCATGCCATTTTTGCTTTACTGTTTCCCTGATATACAGGTGACAAAATCAGTTGAATGATTTTTTTCTGCAGAATTTTTTCTTATTTCATATAGTATATTACACTAAAACTCTGGTCTATCTACCCCCCCAACCCAGTTTCATTGAGAAATAATTGACATACATCACTGTATAAGTGAAAGACATAGGGCATGATGGCTTGACTTACGTATATTGTGAAATGATTACAACAGGTTCAGCTAACATCCATCTTCTCATATGGATACAAAAAAAAGAAAAAAATTTTTTCTCCTTGTGACGAGAACTCAGGATTTACTCTCAAAAACTTTCCTATATGCCATACAGCAATGCTAGCTACCTAGTCATCATGTTGTACACTACATCCCTAGTATTTATCTTATAACTGGAAGTTTGTACTTTTTGACCATCTTCTTCCAACTTCCTATCCCCCATCCTCTGCCTCTGGAAACCACTTTGAGTTTGATGATTTGTTTTGTTGAAGAGTCTACATATAAGTGAGATCCTATAGGAGCTGTCTTTCTGACTTATTTCACTTAGCATAATACCTTCAAGGTCCATCCATGTTGTTGCAAATGGCAGAAACTCCTCACTTTTTATGGCTGAGTAATACCCCATTATGTGTACACACACACACAACCCCGCTTCTTCATCCATCGATGGACATTTAGGTTTGTTCCATGTCTTGGCTATTGTAAATAATGCTGTTATGAACATGGGGATGCAGGTATTTTTTCAAGTTAGTGCTTTCATTTCCTTTAGATAGATTCCCAGAACTGGAACTGCTAGATCATATGGTAGTTCCATTTTTAATTTTTGAGGAACCACCATGCTGTTTTCCATAGTAGCTGCACCAATTTACAATCCCACCAACGGTTTACAAGGGTTCCCTTTTTCCACATCCTCACCAGCATTTGCTATACCTCGTCTTTTTGATGATGGCCATTTTAACAGGCCCGAAGTGGTATCTCATTGTGGTTTTAATTTGCATTTTCCTAACAACTAGTGATGTTAAGCATCTTTTTATATACTTGTTGGTCTTTTGTATATCTTCTTTGCAGAAATGTTTATTCAAGTACTTTGCCCACTTTAAATTGGTTTGGTTTTTTTTTTTGCTATTGAGTTGTATGAGTTCTTTATATATCATGGATATTAACCTCTTATTATATACATGGTTTGCAAATATTTTTTCCCATTCCATAAGTTGCCTTTCTACTTTGTTGATGGCAAAATTTTCAATAAAGTTATCTAGTAACTACGAAAGCATAGCTTAAAAAACTAAGTATCACTGAGCAAATTCAGCATTTGATACCTTGGTTTAGAGTAATGACTTTTCCCTACCTATTCCATAAAGTACTTAAGCTATTTTTATCTTTTAAAATACCCACTGATATAATTCTAGCACAAATCACTCAGGTGCCAATACACTTTCAGTAATCTAGTTCCCAGAAACAGAAAATATTATCAATAATAAACAAAATTAAGAGTTGTGGAGTATCATAACTGTACTATTTTAACGTAGTGTTTCTCATTTACTTCTTACAGGAACTCTATAAGAAAGGTTTATTTTCCCTTCCTTTTAAAGATTATGAGGCTGAGGCTTAGAAAGATTAACAATTTGATCAACGGCTGTTAAGTCATGGTGCAGAGACACAAACACAAGCTGTCTAGACTCCAGAGCTCCCATGCCTCTCCTTGATGCTATGCGTCCTAAAATCACACTTCTTAGTCGACTAAGTTATTAAAACTCAAAAAGAAATGCCTACGCTCAAGTTTGATACTCTTTAGATCCTGAAAGTATGAGGGAAATGACTCCTAGAAAAATTAGGGGCAATGAACAACATGAGACAGAGCTAATGATGAAGTGATGAAGAAGATGTCATTAAGAATGAGTTTTGGGGGACTTCCCTGGTGGTTAAGAATCCGCCTTCCAATACAGAGGTATATGTGGGTTTGATCCCTGGGGATGTGGGTTTGATCCCTGGTCGGGGGATGTGGGTTCGATCCCTGGTCGGGGAACTGAGAAACCACAGGCCGCAGGGCAACTAAGCCCGCATGATGCAACTACTGAGCTCACGCACCACAACTAGAGAGAAGCCCACGCGCTGCAACTAAGAGCCTGCACGCCGCAATGAAAGATTCCACATGCCGCAACTAAGACCCAACACAGCCAAAAATAAATAAATATTAAAAAAAAAAAAGTCTTGTACTTATCTTCTAGGTTAGGAGGTGCTGTGAAAGGAACAAGGACCTCATTTAGATTTGCCTTTTAGAAACTCCACTGTGGCAGAGAATAGAACAGCTAAAAGAGGGTAACAGAAGAGCATCAGTAAGGTAAGGACATGAACCAAGGCAATTAAGTGGCAGTAGAAACAAATATTCCGGAGACTTTAGGAAGGAGGATCAATAGGACTCCTGGCCTCACTGGGCCAAGAGAGGCAGAGGGTCAAGGATGATGCCAATACTTTGGTAGAGAGTGGAAGATGATGCAAGCAAGAAGGGAACAAAGGAGAAGAATCAGATGGGGGAATTAAAAATGAATAAATTTGGAACCTAAGGAGTTTGTGGAGGTTATAGGTTTTCCAGCTGGCAGCTTAAAGAATGAGTCTGGGAAGTCAGAGGGAGATATGTACTAGAGTTTTAATTTTGAGAATGCTTGTAGTACAGTTAACCCTTGGACAATATGGGTTTGAACTGCATAGATCCACTAATAATCAGATTAAGTCTATTCCTAGTACACTACTACATGATCCATAGTTGGTTGACTCTGCAGATGCAGAACCGTGGATACAGAGGCCTGACTGTAAAGTTATAGATGGATTTTTGACTACATGGGGTTGGCGCCCCTATCCCCTGTGTTGTTCAAGTGTCAACTGTATATGGGTGGTATTTGCCATTCCCATGTCTGAACTTTGAACTATGACCTAGAGCAGAACCAAAGAAAACTCATACATTTAAAAGCCAGGTGAGATAGAAAGAATTAACCAGAATTCGCCTGAGAAGGAATAGTCAGAGGTACGGTTCAAGAAAAGAGTGGTGTCACAGAAGTCAAAGAAGAAATATTTAAAGAAGCAAGGTATCAACACAAAGACTGGATAAATTAAAGATGAAAGAGTAAAGGGGTCTCGAGACCATACAGTTGAGAACTGCTGTTCTAAGAGATGCAAGGTGTAAAAGGTAAGACACCACCACCAGAGACTAGAGCAGGAGCAGCTAGAGCTGTGGACTCCTGGGCTTCCGCCCAGCAGCATCAGTGCATTCCAGCTGAAGCAGCAACGGCAACAGCCACAGCCTCCGACAGCAGCAGGGGCACGTGCTAGCTGGTTTCAGAGCCCTTTACTCATCTCTGGGTAATCTTGAGCTGTTTCAGCACCTCTGTAACAATCTCCTAAGATTAAGCCTTTTCCTGTTTGAAATAGAGTGATTTCTGTTTTCCTGATTGTTGGACACTAACTCATATGAAGCAGAGTAATCCCAGAGAACAGTCTCTCAAAGATAGGAATGTGGGTTTGGTACATCCAGGTGATCTTAAGTTGATTAAACAACTATTTTGCCCCTATGTGCTATGGGAAATCAGCCAGCCATTTTCCATGGCAATGAGGGCACCATGGAGTTCAAGTTCAATTAGGTCAGAGGGCCAATCCCATAACTTGTGAGATACTACTGCTGTTGGAACCTTGCTGCTGTAGCAGCTAAACAAGGAATCCAGGAGCCCATACTCTACTGAAGCTGCCATTCCCACCTGTTCCCCGCCTTCTACCTCCCTACCATTTCATGTAGTACAGAAGAGTACCAAAGGGAAGGAATGGGGTTGCCACCCAACAGACCAATAATGAGTACTTATAGCAGGCACTGTACCAGGTATAGTTACAGTGGGAAAATGGGCAAAAAACCCCAAATTGATTTTGACAGATTAGATGTGAAGGGAAGGATGGAAAGACATTATTCAACAGGTAAAACTGAAAGTCGGGATAAAAAGGCACTTTCACTGCAAGTACAATACAAGCAACAAGATGCAGATGGGGACCTATAAGGCTACAAGGTGGAATGAAGGCTGGAGGTGAATAAAGATGAAATGTGAGACAGATTTAGTAACATCTTATACTCATTTCAAAGATACTTTGTAATAAACCTGTACACAGATCAAACTTTGTTAAAACCTCATTTAAAACCTACATTTGGAAAATGGAAAACTATCTGCTTTAAGGCAATAAGTATGCTTAACTCTAACAATACAATTTAAAGGATTCAATATATAAAACATTAACTTACAAAAGTCTTCAGTAACATCAACTGAATTATCTAAATCATTTAGCCACTTGATTGTAAGCAACCATGAAAATGAACATTTTCGTGATCTAGAAAAATGAAACTTAAACCTCCTCCCTGTCTCTTACAAGGTAATTTACAATGTAGATACTTACCAAGTGCACTTGTTGCATCTTCAAAAAGGTTTGACCGAGAAGAATCACCTGATGTACTGTAAAATGTTTTTAGAAAATCATGTATCAGAAAGTATGTAAAATCTACCTTAAAGTTTAGTAGCTATCCAATTTGTAGAGATTCTTTGATTTTAATTGAATGTAGAAGTCTGGCTACAGTGTTCAAAAAGGCTTCCAGATTAAACCCCAAAGCTTTATCCATAACATTTACGGCATGGGAAGAATTTTCAATTTTAATACTCATTCTGTTCTGCAAATCCATCATTTAAAATGTCCAAAGATATAAAAGAACATCCTTACAGAGAGCTTACCATTTAAGGAATACAAAAAAGATAACATACAACTAATTCCCTGAAAGAATTTACAAGAAAAATTAAATCTATAAGTCAAGTCACAGTAAAAGAAATATCAAAAGCTGTATATGATAAACAGCACATGCAGAAACTGCATTAGGCTGGAAAGGCCTGGGAAGTCTTTACATAGTAGAATTTCATTAGGTCTTATAGTTAAGTTCTGAACACAGAAACTGCAAGAAAGCCTTCAGGTCAAGGAACGCAGCATAAACAAAAAGATGCAGAGGGAGGATAGACCCAAGCTGTAACCAAATTTTAAGCCAGTTTAGAAGGACTAAGTTTTGTTAGGCAATTGCAGAAGATGAGTCTAGAAAACAAAGAAGACACAAACACAATAATGAAAGACCATAAAGAGAAGGCCAAAGAAAAATAAATTGAGGTTTACAAAAGTGGTAAAGACAGCAGTTAGCAGTTTGGAGTAAAACATACACACAACACAATACACACATATACCTCTGTCCCAATTTTAGAAACAAAACACAGTAGACTTCAGTTCTGAGAAAACCCTACAGCATAGTAAGAGTAACGGAAATATCTAAGTTTGAATTCATAAATTACTTTGTAAGCCTCAGTCAGTTCTTCCAATACAATGAGGTCAACAATGGTACCCATGTATCCCTAAGTGCTGTGGGTAGGGTTACTGCTGGTAAAGTGCTCAGCAAAGTGCCTGGTATCATAACACTCAACATGATTGTTATGATTAAGACAATACTTTGGTATAATTTTTAACATATCTTCATCAACTAGATAGTAAAATTAACATGTAGAAGGCAAAATATCAAAAAGAACTATATACTACAGTTCTATACTATATATATAGGAAAACAAATTCTCCTGCCTTAGACCCGACCTGTGTCTTGTTGTTGTGTGTTTGAACAATTACTGCATGTCAGCAGAACTACAACTGCCTAAATTTTCCCCAGGGGTGCATAGTATTCCATTTAATTGACCAAATCAAACTATAAAGACATTTTTTGTTTGGTTTCCAACCTTTAAATTCTTTCTGTAGTCAAATGTATTAATCATTCCTTTTATGACTTTTTTGGGTTAAGATTATTTTCCCATGCTCTCCTCTAGTTTATGGTTTCACTTTTACATTAAATCTCTATCCATCTAAAATTTATTTTTATGAGTGTAAGATGTGATCCATCTTTTTTTTACCTCCAGATGGCTAGACATTTATCTTAATAGAATTTTCCCCACAGTAGTCTGAAATTACATTTTTATCTTATATTAAGTCCCTGTATGTATTTTTGTCTGTTTCTAGACTACTATTTCACCAAGCAGTCTTTCTAGTTAAGAGCCATACTAAATTGTAATCATTACCATGCATAATACATTTTACTATCTGGTAGAATTAGACCCCTTTGTTACTGTTCTTTTATAGAACAATTTGTGCTATTTTTGCACATTGTTTTAAAATTTCTTTTTAAACATTACAGATAAGACTGAGATACCGTTTAACCACCATTCAATCTTGATTCTGCCTCAACACTCCTCCCCTCCCCATCCGCAGAGGAAACCACTTTATCAGTTAGTGTGTTGTCCCTCTGCTACTGTTTTTCTACACATTAATATGCCACCCACAGAAAATATGCAATGTTGTTATGTGGCTTTTGTTTGGTTTGTGGTTATTGCCTATACTGTTCTGCAATCTGCTATTTTCACTTGATAACAAAGCCTTGAAACCACATTTATTTAATATGCATATACACTGCATACTTTAACTGGCCTGTAGTATTGGATATCAGAGCTCCTCCAACTTTAGGAAGCCCAAGAATTCACCAGGAGAGCTTGTTAAAATACAGATTTCTAGGACCCACGTCCAGAAATTCTTATTTAGAGGTCTAGGGTGGAGCCTAACAATTAATGTCAAACAAACTCCCAGTGATGCCGATGTTGTCTATTCACTACCACACTTGAATAGCACAGTTCTCTAATACAAATAACATGTCGAGTCATGCCCTTACTAATGGATATTTAGGTTGGTTCCAATTTGTCCTCAATTACAAGCAATACAGTCCTTGTGCACAAGTGCAGTTTCTCTAATGTAGATATCAACAAGTGGAATTTGCACTGCAATATGTGGTTTTTAAAAGAACAAAACTGACCTAAAAATACAAATCCCTAATAATGAAATGTCAGGCCAGGGTGATAAACAAACTTTCTGACACTCCTCAAAATTCATACCAGCGTATCTCCTGATAATTATCTCACTGAGTTCTGTGCTTTATAAGACACTAAATGTTTTATAGCACAAATGAAGAAACTAAGGCACATTTAAGCAGCTGGTTTTCTGAGCTTCCCTCCCTTCCCTTTCTGTGCTATCCTTCTCTGAGGTGTATAGTTTGGGGAAATAAGAGTATAGGGTTGGGCTTCCCTGGTGGCACAGTGGATAAGAAGCCGCCTGCCAATGCAGGGGACATCGGTTTGAGCCCTGGCCTGGGAAGATCCCACATGCCACTGGGCGACTAAGCCCGTGCGCCACAACTACTGAGTCTGCACTCTAGAGCCCGTGAGCCACAACTACTGAGCCCACGTGCCACAACTACTGAAGCCTGCACGCCTAGAGCCTGTGCTCCGCAACAACAGAAGCCACCGCAATGAGAAGCTCACATGCTGCAACGAAGAGTAGTCCCCGCTCACCGCAACTAGAGAAAGCCACACACAGCAACAAAGAACCAAAAGCAGCCCAAAATAAATAAATAGATAAATAAATTTATATTTTTAAAAAAAAGAGTAAAAGGTTGGTGTACAAAGCCCAAGTAAGTAGGCAACTCTGGAGTCTGCTTTTCTGACCATCAACTCCTTTATGTAATCTCTATGGGTCTGAAAAGATAATCCTGACTCTTGAGAACAGATGAATAAAACTGTACCCCCAAGAAGAAATAAAAAGAATAGAGATAATAAAAAAACTTGAATTGATGATATTAGCACATTAAAATGGATTGATCAATTTGGGAATTCTTACACTATGGAGCTTTTTAAAAGGAGCTTAAAGCAATTAAGAAAATAAGATATACTGTACCAACTCAAGACATATTTAATTAAGTTTACAATGTTTAAATGATTTGGAAAACCAATTTGTGAAATTTATAAGTTCCCTCCCATACACAGAAAAGATGTAACAGCCTTTAGATGCAATAGCATAGGCCGACTCTGGGTTGTCTCCCACTAGTTAAGGATGATTATATGCAATTCTAGCTGCACATGGGAGAAGTACCAAATTAGGCAACAGTGTTTCAGAATGCCTAAAGCAAAGTACAGCAGGCTGACATAGGGAAAATATTTTACTACCTGAACCTGTGTTCTCTTGGGGAATTAAATCCTTGAAAAGAGGCCCGAAGCAGCAACAAACCAGGTGACTCAAACCCCTCCCAACATGGCTGACTGACTCAAAGAAACGGCACTCAAAGACAAAACACTAAAATGAAAGATGATGAGAAAGAATTCATGACTAAATTCTTTCTCATCATTGTATTTATCACAGACATCCTTCTATGTCAGTGTTTCCAAATGCTGCATAGTTTTCCACTGTGACTGGTCCTGATTCCAGGACTCTACTGCCACTGAGGTCCTGAGTTGCACCAAAGTCACAAAATACAAACCGCTTGCTTCAGTGCCAATACATACTGGACACAAAGCAACTCAGGCTCTCAGATAAAGAAGAGATTCCCGTGTATGATTTCCAGCCAAGAGAACTGAAGCATTGTTTTGGTTATTTTATTTATCATTGGGGAAAAAAACCTTTGTCACAAACTACTCAATAATCCTAACTGCCAACTTCCCACAAGAACTTTTTTTTGCTCCCCAAATATCCCAGCACTTTTTCTTCTGTTCTAAAGATCTACATAGGCAAAAACTTAAATTTCTATACAACTTCACAAAGATGTAGATACTTACTCAGCACATACTGTGTGCCATGTGCTATATCATATCTTTTACTTATTTCATTTAATCCTTATAACAACTCTATGAGATAGGTCCTGCTGTCATCCACATTTTGCAGATGAGGAAAAATCCAAAGATGTTAATTTCTTTTCTAAGGTTAAGACCTAACAAATGTTAGACCCAAACACAATACTACGTAGCAACTGGAAAAATTTACTGACATGGAAGGATGTTTATGATAGATGTGACAATAGTCAAAGAATATAGGTCAAATATAATAATGATTGGGGGACAAATGTCAAGTTATTTATAATGTTTCAAGCTATAATATACTGTCAGATTATTTTATAATTCTTCTTCTTTTTGGTCATTTGTATTTCCTAACTTTTCTACACAAAATGAATAATGACTTTGACCCCTTTCCCTTCACCCTGGGAGAAAAAAAACAATGCAGAGTATACAAATTCAGATTACCGAACAGACACAAGCATACTGCTTTAGTCAGGGTTCAAAGTTTAGAAAAAGTTTAACATAGTAGATAGAAAGTTAGTTTGATCAAAACAATAATCAAAATAAATACATTCATGAAGTCACTGTTATAAACATATTCCTATACAATTTCCTAGAATCCAGTTCTTACCTGTCAGTTGATGTTGGGCTAGCAGCCACTGGTGTTTCTGCTGGCTTTTCTGCAGGTTTCTCTTGTTTCGTTGCACTAGCAGGTGCAGGTTCAGAAGACGCTGTCGTTGATGCTGGAGTGACAGATGCAGGTGTGGGAGTGGGAGCGGGAGCCAAAGTGGGGGCAGGGGTTGGGGCCTGAACCACAGTTGGTGCTGTGGAGGAACTAACTGTGGTAGTGGTGGCAGAATTTGATTGCTGAGTTGTAGCTGGTGCTGGTGTTGTCACTGCTTTGGGCTAAACACATTACAAATCAAAATAATGCATTATGATAAAACACTGCATTATCACCTGATCTCTGGATGCTACAAACATAACACTAATACAAGTTTGTAACTTGAAAATAATTTTGTAAGGTGACATAATGAGTGATCAATAGCGGCAATCTGAATCACTATTTATGTTATTCTTTCAAAGCTGATGAGAGCATATACATTAACTATCAACTTCCATTAGCTTTAGCCAACGGTTTCAGTCTTCGGATCATTATGAAAAAGAACCAAAAGAAGCAAATATTTTAAAACGTACAGAATGTGTATCCAGAAAAAGAACCACATAATCCCCCCCCCAAAACTTCACAATTAAAGTTTCTTGGTTACAACTTCAAAGTATTTATCGTCATTTGAAAGCAACAAAAATAACTTTCTTGAAATGAAAGTATAAACAGAAGTATGATTAATGAACATGCCAGAAAGTCTACTGTATTTTAGAGGAGGGAAGAAAATCCCAATATTGACTACAAGCCAATAGGTGTAAGTACAAAGAGATTAACATAACTTTTGAGATGTATATACAGTTAAACCGACAAATAAAGGCCAAATAAAGTTATAACCGCATGCTCAGCACTTTCTGAACTAGAATCAGAGCCATAAACATTCCCACCAAGCAAAAAGCAATTACATATGGGTAAAAATCATATTATATGAGTTTTATTCTTCTCCAGCCTATCAATACTCACTACCTGCATAGCTCATAACTTACCTAAGGTGAAAAGGTAACTGATTTGATGGAAGATGAGATTAAAATTCAACATAATTTGCCCCAAGTATAAATCAACAAACTGTAAATGCAATGAGTGGATTTGTGCCTTGTTCTATTTGAGCTAGTATAGAGTGTACTGGAAAAAAGTGCCTTGTGCAAGGTAGGGGGATGGGACTTACCTATCCTGCTTAACTCTTAGTTATGTTCTAAATAGTCAACGTTACTATAATAATAAAGGAACTAAGACCATAACAAATACATACCCAAATGTGTGGCTACCACATTTTCCACTATGTACTATGTATGATAAAACTAAACAAGGGAATACTATTCAGCCTTAAAAAGGACAGAAATTCTGGCACATGCTACAATGCGGATGAACCCTGAAGACATTATACTAAGGGTAATAAACAAGTCACAAAAGGACAAATACTGTATGATTCCACTTATACGAGGTACGAAAAGTAGTCAAGTTCATAGAAAGGAGAACAGTGGTGTCAGGGGCTGGGGGGCAGGGGAAATGGGTAGTTACTGTTTAACAGGTACAGAGTTTCAGTTTGGGAAAATGAAAAAAGGTTTAGAAACAGATGGTGGTGATGGCTACACAACAATGTGAATGCATTTAATGCCAATGAACCAAACACTTAAAAATGGTTAAATCTGTAAATTTTGTGTTGTGTACCACAGTTTTTGAAAAAACTAGATGAGGCAAAGTTTCCTCATATGATTCTGTTCCTGTGTATTTAAAGTTTAACATTTAATAAGTGCTTAAATATAGCAAAATCAATATGGTTCTTAAGAGATTAAAAAAAATTAAGTCCAGTACATGTAAACTGTTCAGCTGCTTTTCATTTCTCACTACAAAAGTATTCCATAATTAAAATTTACTTGTTCACTAGGGGCAAGACGGGAATAAAGACACAGACCTACTAGAGAATGGACTTGAGGATACAGGGAGGGGGAAGGGTAAACTGGGACAAAGTGAGAGAGTGGCATGGACATATATACACTACCAAATGTAAAATAGATAGCTAGTGGGAAGCAGCCACAAAGCACAGGGAGATCACCTCTGTGCTTTGTGACCACCTAGAGGGGTGAGATAGGGAGGGTGGGCGGGAGGGAGACACAAGAGGGAAGAGATGGGGATATTTGTATATGTATAACTGATTCACTTTGTTATAAAGCAGAAACTAACACACCATTGTAAAGCAATTATACTCCAATAAAGATGTTAAAAAAAATTTACTTGTTCAACTTTGTTTTCTACTGCATATATCAATTACTTTGAGACTTTAAAAGAAACTCACATTTATTCTATCTACAGTCTTTGACAAACTGGTTTCCAATTACCTATTTAAATTTATTTTGGGTGCTACAAGTAACACTACTCTTCTGAGATTATTAGGAGTTTAGAATTTAGGATCATAATTCAGTCCTAAAAGTATCATGAGCACCACCACTCCTCTATTTGTCTTAACTCTCTACTGCATGTTTACGTATCTTTAAACAAGTATATAAATAAAACAAAAATCCTGAGAGAATCCATATTCATTCTCTGCTTTAGAGAAAAACTTTTGACTTTTATTTCAGTCCAATAAATCACAAAAAAGTTCCTGTTAAAAACCTTCTCACAATAATCATTCCATCGTTCGCTTAGCTGTCTTTTCCCTTTTTTAGTTTCTAAAAATCTATCCCACTGGCTAAGAAATATCACTGAAATTGTTAATCTATATGTCTTTTTGGCCTTGAAGTATTTGTTAGGTCTAGTACATCAATTAGCAAATCCTTTTAAGGCACTCTTATTAAAAACTACAAAATGAGAAACACTTATTCAATTTCTAAGAATCACATTCTCTAATAATTATACAATTAGTGATTTTACTAATCCAACAATACCTAATAATTTTTAACATGACACTTCACATATCAGTTGTTTTGACATATTTAAAATTATGCTCAAACTACAAATATATGAAACTATTAACTTTATAGTTGACTCAAAGCAAACTGTTAAAATCTTTAATAACAATTAAGTGCATGCCACTATGGATGTGTATAAACTGTTTTCACTTGAAAGTGTGAAGCAAGACTTGGGATCATCTTTTTTTTCTTTTTAAACTCACATGCATAAAGATATATACAACGAGGTTGAAACTTACTTTTGTCACCATAACTACCACGAAGTTTTTCTCATCAATTTTATATTCTTTTAGAGCAGTATCATCATTGAGGATTTTGCCTAGCACATTAAGAAAAAAACATATTACTGAAGGCACCGTAACTTTGTCTTACACTAACTGAGGTTAAAACAATCACCAACATCAATTCTATTAAAACTTTCCCCAAAGAAAAAGATTAACCAGTCAGCCAAGATAAACATAAGTGGATACATGATTAGTTAAGAAGGCATAAATAAGCATTTGACTAAAAGATAGCAAACTCATATACTGTACGTAGATATCTCAATCCCAAACATTTCTTAAAAATTATTACTTATAATAAAAAAGACTTGCTGGGTAAGGAAATATTAACTAGGTCCTGAGAAAGAGGAGATCATTTAGACAAACAAAATTCAATTTTGAGATGCTCAAGGATTCCCCACCCCTTCCCCAGAATAACCTATAATCCCTCGTGATGGAAGGAAAAATGAACGAACTGCCTGCTCCCACAACTACTGGATACCTGCAACACAGAAATGTTCCACTGCTATAAAAATAAGATACTCATAGTGTCCTGATACACAGAAATGGTAAGATAATATAGAACTGAGTAAGGCACACAGACTATGTAAGATTTTAGTCATGCAGAAGGACAAATGAAAGGTCAGGATTCCTTCAGGCTTCCTTTTCCTTGAAATTCGTTTTCCATTTTTAAAAAGTTATTGAATCAAAAGCTGCAAGCATTAAGACAAAAGGGAATAGTGTCTCTACTCAGCATAGGATTGAAAAAACAGGCCAAGACTAGGAAACAGAAATTCTAGTTTTATGTCTGCCATCAACTACATGCATCTCTTCAGGCTTCTGATTCCTCATCACAGGGCTGGTGTTTCCTCTAAACCACCTCAGTTAAGAAAATACTTTAAAATCTCTATGTAGGAAGAGACAAGAATCCATGGGCAACTCAAGATCCACCTTACCGACATCTACAATGACAGTGCTCAGTATTTCTTCTCAAGAACAAAGAAAAGAATTTTCTCCACAAAATTCACATATCAAGTCTATTTTTAACACACATTTTTCTGGTTACTAGTGAGGCTAGTTAATTTACAATTTCCTATTCATATCCTTTGTTGCTTTTTAATTGGGTCATCCTCTCCTTACTGATTTGTAAGAGCTCTTTATATAATCTGAATATTAATCTTTCTTCTCCTGTCGCTTATTTATAGTGTCTTTTGACATATAAGGTCTTCTGTATTCTTCAATTTTGGTATTTTATTTAAAAAACAGATAAACTGAAATTTAATTTCACAGGAATGATTCCAAGTACATTAATACACATAATCAGTATAAATGGTTTCATTCCAATAGATTAAAAAAGATGCTCAGCTTGATGGGAAAACTGAAGAAACACGTGGACCCCTATCTTGCACCACTCACAAAAATTAACTTGAAATGGATCAAAGACTTAAACATAAGGTCTGACACCATAAAACTCCTGGAAGAAAGTGTAGGGAAGAAAGTCAGAGATTTTGGTCTTGGCAATAATTTTCTGGGCATGATGCCAAAAGCACAAAAAATAAAACAAAAAAAATGGACAAATGGGACTACACCAAACTCAAAAGCGCTGCACAGCAAGAAACAACAAAATGAAAAGAATTCCACAGAATGGAACAGACTACAGAATGAGAGAAAATTTTTGAAAACCATATATCAGATATGGGGTTAATATCCAAAATACGTAAAGAACTCAGTCAACTCAATAACAAAAAACCAAACAATCTGATTAAAAATCATCAGAGTAAACCAACATTTCTCCAAAGAGGGCATCGAAATAGCCAACAGACAGATGAAAAGATGCCCAACATCACTAAGCATCAGGGAAATGCAAATCAAAACGAGGTATTACCTCACACCTGTTAGAATAGCTATCATCAAGAAGACAAGAAACAAGAGGGGCTGGTGAGGTTGTGGTGAAAAAAGAATATTTATACAGTGTTGGTGGGAATGTACATTGGTCCAACCACTATGGAGTATATGGAAGTTCCTTAAAAAATTAAAAATAGATCTACCATATGATCCAGCAATTCCACTTTTGGGTATATACCCAAAGAAAATGAAAACAGGATTTTGACAAGACATATGCACTCCCATCTCTACAGCAGCACTATTCACAATAGCTAAGATATGGAAACAATCCAAAATGCCCACCAATGGATGAATGAATAAAAAAGACGTGACCCATATACACAATATTATTCACCCATGAGAAAGAAGATATCTTGCCGTCTGCGACAACATGATGAACCTTGAGAACATTATGCTAAGTATGATATCACTTATATGTGGACTCTAAAAACCTAAACTTATATAAAAAAAGTATTTTACCTTGGTGGTTACCAAGGGTATGGGGTGTGGGGGGAGATAAGAGTGATGGTGTTTAAGAGTACGAACTTCTAATGAGTAGTAAATAAGCCATAGAGATCTAATGCACAGTATAATGAACACAGACAATAACACTGTACTGCTAACCATGTAATCTGATAAAGATCGTTACACTGGCAATCATATTACAATATATAAGTGTATCAGAGTAACACCCTGTACACCTTATACAATGTCACACAAACTAATTCAATAAAAATTTTTTTAAATTCAAAAAACAAAACAAAACAAATACAGCCAGTTACATAATACTTACAAAAGATAAAACTAATAAGCAAAACTATCTAACATCACTGCATGGAGAAATATATAAAGCAAATGTGAAAAAACAGAGGACTGAATATTAATAACATTCAAATGACTGTTCATTCTCTGCTTTTATTTGTACAATGTTTCTGACAATCAATTTGTATACACTACAGTTTGTAAGATGGCAATTTCTAAAACTAAAGAATGTCACAGTACACAAGAAAATGGCACATTAATTTCAGCATTTAATGCATACCTGCATAAATTAATTTTTGACCTGCTACAGGAAAGGCATCTTTACCCTTTTCAGATTCAATCTTCTCTTTCAGTGCTCTTACCTATAGGAAAAAATTTTTTGATTTTTGAAAAAGTCTAAGCAAATGAAAATCCAGAATCTGAACAAATGATGCAAGATAAAAATTTTATACATACTATCAATGACTCCAAAAACTTCAAAGATCATGTCTTTTTAATATTACGTCAAAAAGACCTATTATTAACAACCCATACTACTAGGTAGAAGTATAAACTGTTTTACCATCTGTTCCACGTACACAGTTTTTTAAAAAAAGACTTTATCAGTTGACTTTATAAGTCTATTCAAAATAAAGGTTTCAAAAGCAGAAAGTTTTGATTCTCACTATAAAGTTTATGGGCTTATTTCTCACAGAGTAAGAAAGTAAAGAAAAGCTCTCTAATCTAAAAGGTCTAAGAAATAAAGTGGTCTTGTCCACAATAATAAAAAAAAAGTTAAATGTGAATGTTAAAAGGCAAATTATTCACTTTAAAAGTGGCTAATGTTTCATTATAATCACCTGAGGGAGCTTTACAAAGACCAATTAAAATATAATTTCTGAGGGTGGGTCTGGACATCAATATTTTTGAAAAGCTTTACAGTTGGTTTCAAAGTTCGGCCAAACTTGAGAATCACTGTATTACTTCAATGATCTTGAACAGGTAGCTCAGTTTTTCTCAACATCAGTCTCATCTATAAAGAGGGACTGGAATACATGATCTTTATGGTCTTCCATCCCTAAAATTACATGACCACAGGTTCATTATGAAGTATTGACACTTAGAAAAAGAGTGCAATCAATTTCTGAAGTAGGGTGGCACAGGAGTAGAAAAAAAAGAGGCAAGGAGACATAATGGAACTAAATTTCACTACTTTAAATGACCAAGAATCAAGGGGGAAAATTCCATTTCCTTCAGTTCCCAGAATTCTTCTAAAAATTGTCTGGGGCTCCCCTGGTGGTGCAGTGGTTGAGTCTGCCTACTGATGCAGGGGACACAGGTTCGTGCCCCGGTCCGGGAAGATCCCACATGCCGTGGAGCGGCTGGGCCCATGAGCCATGGCCGCTGAGCCTGTGCGTCCGGAGCCTGTGCTCCGCAATGGGAGAGGCCACAACAGTGAGAGGCCCATGTATCGCAAAAAAAAAAAAAAAAAAAAAAAAAAAATTCTCTGAATTGATAGCTCTGAGCTTTAAGTGGAAAACTGTCACAATAGGGATACAAAAGGTAGGGTTCCTCCCCAAATCACATTGCTACTATAAGTAGTAGCTGAAATCCAAAACCAGCTCTTCTGACGCCAAGCTTTAGAGCAGAGTATTTTGCAAATGCCACATAAATCACCCTTGCTATACTGATCTTCCTGAAGTGGGCCAGTAGCATCACTGCTATTCTGATATCCCCAAAGTGGAAATCCATCACAAGAATCTCAACCCGCTATATATATGATTAAGAGTGGGAAAGGAGGACAAACAACAACAACAAAAACCCTCTAGTCATTTTACTACTAAATAACATTGCTTCAAAAAATCAAAACTGTGATTAAAGAATACTAAAACATAACAATGAGAACTCTACATAACAATACCTATATGATGTGGTTAAAAAAGTAATCATAGACTAACACTAAACATGTTTATTATTAAAGAAGGAAAATTAATAAACCAAGCACGCAACTCAAATAGAAATAACAAGACACATAACAAAAGAAACAATGCAAATAAAAAATTAAGAGAAATGGTAGAAAATGGTTCTTGTGCCAACAGAAAAATGGACAAATGACAGGGGCAGGCAATTCACAATTATACACCCAATAAAAAGAAAAGCTCAACATCATTAGTAACCAAAAGCACAAATTTTAATGTCAGACATCATTAATCCAATAGACGGTCATACTGGAAAAGACTGTCTTGAACAATTTTTGGTGATAAGTGTGAAGAGACACACTCAGAACAAGGGTATCAAATGATACAATGTTTTGTGGGCAATATGCCAGGACACCTTGACATTTTGGGGGCAGAGGGGGTGTGTGTGTGTGTGTGTGTGTGTGGATTCAACGCAGCAAAACCACCTTGGGTCATGTGTCAAAGAAAATACGTGAACTTTTGTAGTATTTGAAGTATATCTCAATAAAGATGAAAAAAATACCTTGTAGTAAACAATCCTGTTTACAACTGCATCAAAAAAAAAAAGAAAAGAAGTGAACCAGACTTTGGAACCAGGTTCCCTGACCTGTCCAAACTTCTGGCATTGTTCCTTAACCTCAACCCAATGATCTTTACTTCCAATCCACTTAAGTCATCTACTCACAGTCATTCAGGACACAGGCTGAATCTCATCATCCCCAAAATGCTCTTTGAAATGGTAAGTGCCAATCTCCTATTCCCACCAGCTCTCAGTAACTGTTCACTACACCTGGTCTTGCATCTCATTACAACTTTGGTTCCTTGAGCCTCTACTTTCATTCATTCTGATCTTTACTGCAAGCTCTATTCAGCTTAGACAATAATGCCACTGCTTCTATCACTTTCTTCCTAACATCACAGACTTGTTTGCCTTTCTGTTGCTCCTACCAGGTAAAACTCCACATCTGGACCAGCACAGTTGAATTTATTTGTCAGTACTCAAAATAAAATTTACTTCAACCACTGTGGTGTCATACTCTTCTACCTCACTTATCTAACACATCTCACCTTTAATGCCTAACCAGCTGCCTATCCACATTTATATCCAGTCTTCTAAATGTTACTGGAGAAAAAGAACGACACCCCCAATCCTTCTGTTCCCCTGGTTAGCCCTCTCCTCCCTCCTCCAAGAGGTTGTTTGAAACCTGTACTCTCCTCTAAATCTGATTCCCAACACTCCCCCGCAACCCCCTGCAGATGACCATTTTCTACTTCAAGGTACAGAAGACACCACAGGAACTCATACCCTCAACTTTCTGCTACCAAACTGACACATGGTTTTTTGCGTACAGATCCACCTAATCTCAATCTTCTTCCCTACTAAATGAAAGCTATCCCTCTCTTCAAATCTAATTCCTTTCTCCAGTACCTTGCTAGATTCATTGTTTCCTACTCCCCCACCCCGCCGAGTTGTATTTTCAACTTCTCCCTCAAAGCCAGTTCATTTCCATTCACACTTAAACAGACCCAATTCTCTATCATCTTAAAAACACACAAAATCCCCCACAGTCTCCTCCTCCTCTTGGTCTCAAGTAGTTTGCAAAAACTTAACTATACATTGTCTTTACTTACTCATAACCCCACACTTATTACTCCAGGGTGCAACACAATGCTGATAAACTGAAGCACAGACTTTGTTCTCATTCTGCAGCTTATTTTCTGCAGTAGTGCTACTCCCACAATTCCATTAAGACTGCCCTCACCAGTACCACTAAATTCAGCAACATCATCATCAGATACTTCTTAGTCCTTCTCTGTAGTATTACTTGACCTCTCTGCCACATCTGACAGTACTGACTCATCTCTCCTTTACGCACTGTTTTCCTTTGGCTTCCATAACACCACACTCTTCTGGTTTTCCTCCTATCTCTTTGTTCACTCCTTTTTGAAATCCTCTTCCTTGGCGAGACCTTTAAGTGTTACTTAGGGCTATGCCCAAGACTGCCTTTTCTTCCACACAGACTTCTAGGATAATGCATTTCATCTACTCCTAGTTTTAAGAACCATTCATATGTCATGTGTATCTCTAGCCCAGTTCTCTCCTGACTCTACTTGACACCTTCACTGGATGTCCCATAGGCATCTCAACCATAATGTAATTGCTGAAAGATGGTTTCTAGACTACTTTGTCTAAGTCTTCCCTAACTCAATCAAATTGAGCATACTTTAAAACAGCTATAAAGAAAGGCCTTCTTTCTGGATGTTGCAAAGAAGGAAAAGGTAGCAACTCTGCACATCGTTTCCCTTGGAAAGGTTATGTCCAACAGCCAATGTAGTTATGACTCCTCTGTGCTGAGCCCCGTGCCAATACTTCCAATAAGTCATCTCAACAGGATGGATCTAAAACTGAGCACTATGATCCCAGTAAATAACCAGGCTTCTCCAAGGCTAACAAACAAGAAGCAGGAACTAAACTTTCATTTTGCTGCTTATTTCCCCCTAGATAAAGAATGGGAGTTTATCATTGATTCAACTAGAGACAATGCATGGTTAACACTCAAGAAGTCAAATTTCTTCTAGCCACATACTTCTCTCTTACGAAATTGTGCATTTTAAAAGAAAAATATACTCAACATCTAATACTAAACATAGTTGACGTAGTTTTTATTTTTTCCCCAAAAGGGAGATAATCACTATGAAAAAGTGCCAACACAAAAGCAGATCAGTTATCCTTTTTCATCCCATTCCCTTGTGAGGTATTTGTCTCTTCCTTCTCCTATATTCCTCACATTAAATCATTTATTCAGTTGTTCCAACTTACCATCTAACTACTTCCCAATGTGAACACTATATTGCATCCCATGGCACTACCCTAGTTCAGGCCAACCACCATTAAAAGTACTTCTTTCGGGCTTCCCTGGTGGCGCAGTGGTTGAGAGTCCGCCTGCCGATGCAGGGGACACGGGTTCGTGCCCCGGTCCAGGAAGATCCCACATGCCACAGAGTGGCTGGGCCCGTGAGCCATGGCCGCTGAGCCTGTGCGTCCGGAGCCTGTGCGTCCGGAGCCTGTGCTCCGCAACGGGAGAGGCCACAACAGTGAGAGGCCCGCGTACCACAAAAAAAAAAAAAAAAAAAAAAAATTAGTAAGAGCAAATAAGTTTTGGCAATTAAACGATTAACAAAAGGAAACAGAGACCTAAAGCCAAATATGTTTACAAAAGAATTTCATAGATTTACGCTATGGGCAAAGCTTTTTCCTCTTTGGTTCCTTGGGTCGTATCCTTCCATTTGAGAAACTGGTGCAGGCACCAAGGAGTATTTCCTGAATCTCTTCCACAAAGTCGGTTTCTGCTAATTCTAAAAACAGAATTATGAAGATGTTGGTTGACATCAGTGCAACAGGAAAAATCTCCCCACTGGACCCAAGGAATGAAAAAAATGTGGCACAAGAGTTTTGTTTTGTTTTTTTAACTGAAAGAATAACTAAGACTACAGTATTAATAATATGTGGATAAACAGTAAACAAAGGCAACCAATTCTCAAATTAGGGTTATGATCCAAAAGGCTACTTTTTAAAATATAATTTTAAATACAGAATTAATTTCCCCCCACAGAAGCTATGGTATTCAGGCTCCTAAACCTACCTGTTTACGCCAATTTAATCTCTTCTATTATAAAATATATCCCTAACAGTATGGTTTCAACAATCAAAACAGACACAGACTTTGAAGATTGAAAAGTAGAAACTCCCAAGTTACTTGTAAATTTTCAAGTTTCTATATAGGCAGAAAATGGATCTAACATACTACAAAGAAGCCACCTACCTCATTCAACCAGAAGTGTGTGGCGGAGAGGGCAGAGGGAGAGACAAGTAACAATTTTTATCTACCTGTTGAAGTATCTAGGACCTATTCGTACATATTAGTCATTTGTAGTTGGTCTACTTCCTCTGCTGGAATAGGTATATGTAATGTTAAAGGGTTTATAAAGTTCATTCCATTATAAAATTAGCTCTTTGAGACATTACACAAGGAATGTATTTATCCAAACTTATAGGCAACAGACATGGTGTCCTTCAGCAGGATTCACTGTTCTACAGCAGGCTTAAATTTAGCACATTTCTTTCCAAAGGCAACAGAAATTTTATACATTATCTATCAAATAATCTCAATTTCCAAGCTAAAGTTAGAACACTGCTCTCAACACTGAAATTGCTGATTACATCAAGCTAAGAAAATGAGGATATCTCACTTACACAAACCTTGTTCAAAAAGGACAGTGAAAACACTGATCAAAATAACTGTAAACAGGACTTGTTAAAAAAGAAATTGCACAGATTTATTTCTGATTTCACAATTCACCAAAAATTTTTCAGATCCATAACCTCATCTGATTTTCAGATCAACTCTACGAGGAAGGCAGGTAAAGTATTATTACTCCCATTTTACTCACAAGAAAAGAGATTTAAGTACTATGCTCAAGGGCACAGGGCAACTATAAAGTGGGAGAAAACTCTCCTCTAGTTTAGGAATAGCATGATGTATTTGAAAGAGCAAGATGTTAAAAAAAAAAAGCAAACAGACTCAAGAGCTACTCTTAAGTTCTGATGTGAGGAAGAGGGAGAAATGGAGGAGTAGACAAATGTGGAGACAAGGGAGGGTTTTATTAAGACAAGGAAAATGTTTAGATACTCTAGAAATGGAAACATTGGGCTTCCCTGGTGGCACAGTGGTTGGGAATCTGCCTGCCAATGCAGGGGGACACGGGTTCGAGCCCTGTTCCGGGAGGATCCCACATGCCACGGAGCAACTAAGCCCGTGCGCCATAACAGGAGAAGCCACTGCAGTGAGAAGCCCGAGCACCACAGACAAGAGTGGCCCCCTGCTCACCACAGCTAGGGAAAGCCCGCGCAGAGCAGCAAAGAGCCAATGCAGAAATAAATTAAATAAATTTAGAAATGGAAAAATCAATGATTGTAGAAAAGGAGAACTGATGGAGTGATGTCCTTCATAAACGACAAGAGTTTAGGATGCTGTGTTAAAGTGGGGGGGGATTGGCCTTAGCACCATCCACAATACATAGCTATCTCCACAATAAAAGGAGGCTAGCAGGTAGGGAGTTCCAGTAGGATCTTGTAAAAGTTCTGTCCCGACTGTTTCTATATTTTCAATAAAACCTAAAATCTAGGGTCACTGATTGAAAATAAAGAGAGAAGATGATATGAAATCTGCCTATGACAGTGGAAAAGTGAATAGTGAAATGTATGACTGTCACTACAAGGGCCTGATTACGATTATTGTTCAGGAATTTAAGTGAGACAAGTCAAGGTGCCTATGTGTTCGCCTTCTAGCTGCACAGGTACAGACACAGACTTGAATTTAATCATATTTGGAGTATTTCAAACAAGAATAATGGAGTGAGAGTGGGACCATGTTGTTAAGCACTGTCACTAAGCACTCTGTGTATCATATCAAACTCATATAACCATCAAAACAATCCTGTGAGGTTAGTACTTCCATGGCTGTGTTCTCTTTTTACAGATGAGGAAACAGGCACAAAATCGGGTAACTTGCCAAAGGTCACATCACACAGCAAGTACTAAGGCCAGGATTGAAACTTAGGCAGCCTGGCTCAAGAGACATGCTATACCTGACCCTTGCAAGAGAGTGATTATAGTCACTGACTCTATCTTAGCTGGGCACGAGGGGAGGGCCAGTGAAAAGGAGTATGGATGGAATAGACTGTAAGTCTCATTAGCATTGGAATCAGAGGGAAGTTAAAGTGGGATACTAAAAACTGATTACTGTGGATGGGGGGAGGAGCTACAGTTACTGGTTGTGATAAGAGCTAGTTACCAGTCATGAGTCTGAATAACTGAGGTAGAGTAGAAGGAAAGATCAGTGGACGAGCGATTAAGGAACAGAAGGTCAGAGTATGGGCAAGAACATCATTCACAGACAGTGAAACTACCAAGGCCATTGCTGTATGACCCCAGGCAAGTTACCAATCATGCTGGTCTCCATTTCTTTTTTTTAAAACATACACTATTACATATTTTCCACAATTCTGGGCTGTGTGTGTGTGTGTGTGTGTGTGTGTGTGTGTGTGTGTGTGTGTGTGTGTGTGTGTGTGTGTGTGTGTGTGTGTGTGTGTGTTTTAAACGATGCCTACCATAGGCTGTGACGCTCAGAATTATTGGGATCATTTTCACATGTTTCCCACTCATTCCTCAATCCACTAAATTCTGGCCCTAACACTCCATGGAGACTACTCATTAGGGTCACTAATGACCTCCAACTTGCCAAAACCAAAAGTCATGTTTCTTGTTTTTATCTTACTTCTGATTTCTCAAGCAGTAGATACATTTGACCTTTTCTTCCTCTTTGAAACTTTTTTCTTCTCTTGGATTCTTCCTACCTCAAAGGTTGCTCCTTAACTGACCTCTTCAGTACTCAATCTCCAAGTGTTATAGCATCCCAGGCTTCAGCCCTAAGCCCCATCCCACTACATTCTCACCAGGGTTCCTCAATTCCAGTAGCAGAGAAGTTAATTACACATAAGGGATAATCTAGGCACTTGGACTCAATTTTGCAAGGCATGGACACTGAAAAAGACTGTGGCAAGATGGTCTCATCCAGTCCAATGGATTGAGGTCAAACATATATGCTGCTTATTGTCATGTCTCTAACTCCAGCCCAAATGCCCCTTTGGGACGGAAATTCATAGCAAATCTCCTTGTCATTTCCACCTGAATGTTTAATAGGCATCTTAAACTTAAGTCTTGAGTTTCCACCCCAACCCCTAAACCTGCCCCTCTCCCATCCCTCCACATCTCAGGAAAGAACACAAGTATTCACACAAGTTATACAACCAAAACCTATGTTTAATCTTTGATTTCTCAATTTTCCCCACTCCAACGCATCAAAAAATTCTCTCAACTCTATCCTCCCAATCATATCTCAAATCCCTCCACCTCTCTTTGTATCTCCACTCCTACTTCCCTGGTCAAAGCCTTGACCTCTTAAGACTGTTGTGCAAGCCTTCTAAATGGTCTTCCTACTATCTATTCTCCATACAGCAAAGTAACCTTTTCAAATCATAAAAGAAATAATTTTTCTCCTCTGCTTAAAAGCCCCCAAAGGCCTCCTATTTTACACTGAAAACCTTCAGTTTATTACAAAGCCCTACAGGCCCTGGCCCCTTGCCTAACTCTAATCCCTTACCTCTCTTCTCCTTTAACTACTAGATCAACAATACAGGCCTTTTTTTGATTCCCAAAACACACTCTTAAAGGTCTTTCCCTACAGAAAACACTCTCCCCATCTCTGAGTGCTTACTATTCAGATCTCAGTTTAAATGTCACCTTATTTAGAAAGGCCTTCTGTGACCAATTTAAAAGTAGCCACCCAGTCAGACGCTATCAAATTACCTCACCCTATTTCAATTCTCTACATAACTCTTACCACTATCTGTTTTTTAAAATTTGCTTTCGACTAATTTATTCCACTATAATGTACACACCATGACAGCAAGACCTGATATTTTTAGTAAGTATTCAACAAACATTAAATAAATCAACATGCAAACACTGAGGGATCACTGACTTGGCAATTCACCAAAAAATGTATTTAATTCATTCAAAAGATCTTTATTAAATGCCTACTGTGTGCCAAGTATAGAAAGAGCAAAGGTCTGATACAAACCATACCAGGTTTCCCAGGTACTACAGTATTTTGTTTTACCAATATGCCAAGAAACGTTAGTTTTTACCTCTGTGATACAGTGTTTTAATGTTTACTACTTAATGTTTTAATAATCTAGGGAACTTCCATAATAAGGTACTATCTTCAGCACAACTCTGTTAAAATACAATAAGCCACAATGGGAACAATTTGCTAATAAATGATGGCTAGTAAATCCCATGTACAAGACTAGTACTCAAGTAGTATTTTATAGCATAATCACCATTACACAAATATACCACAAAGTGAGGTTAATTCTTTGCAGATTACTGCATAACATATTAGATATACTGTCTATAGAAATTAAAACTACTGTATCTTCACAATTCTCTTACCAAAAACTTCCAGTGTATACACATAACTTTGATGTCACTTATATAATACAGTCATATTTCAGCTTATGCATTTAAAGTCTCACCTGAAACTTACTGTTGGTTTTTTCCCCAGTTATTCTATGAGGAGATGAATTATTATTGTAATAATAAAATCACTGTTTTGTAATGGTTAACACTAAAGGCAGTGCATGGTAATGGTCAAGTAAATGGTACAAAATGGCAAATGAATGTTAAGAAAGTTTCTCTTGTTAAAAAAGAGGCAAGGGAGGACTTTCAACATTCAAACACTAAAGCAAATACAAACACCTTAAAAACAAATCCTCTTGCTTTTTCTACTTTGTGCATCTACTCTATAGCCACTGACGGAGCTAAGACTATGTCAATATGGCTCCCAAGAAGACCCAGACCATGTCTCCCATGTCCCTGTACTCCTCCAGTTCTGCCAGTCAAAGCTCACTGAACATTCACTTGTTGAGCAAATGATTCACTCCCATGATTCCTCTTATCTCTCAGTCCTTTCACTCATTTTCGCTCCTGCTCATCTCAAGCTCACAAGTTTCTATACCGGCCACCTCAAGTTACTTAAGTTCCTTAAGGTTTCTTAGTTCCTTCTAGGTAAAAATAAAACCTTTGAGCGGCCAAAATAGAGGTCTTAGAGATCAAAATCTGTTCATTTTATGTGAATCTCCCTAGAGGTCTCAGTAAAATCCTATTTTTTCCCCTTTATTTTAGATCTATTTCTAATATCCTTGGTTATCTAGCTTTCACAAATTATAAACAGGACACTTACAGCCTCCCTCTATTTATGTAATTTTCATTGCTTCTTTTCTTACTGGAATTTTCTCAAATACTGTATCAAAAATAAATATTTAATTAAAAATCACTATAAAGATGGAATTAAAATAGTTCTAACATTTTTCCCATTTTTAAAATTTAAGTCCTTTAAAGTAAAAACCCACAAGTCATTTTAATGTAAATGTTCCAGTATATCCAGATTAAGTGTTTTCATTTCTTGTCCCAGCCTAACAATGTTAGCTTTTATATTTACATAAACAGCAACAAAATTATATTTGGACAAACAGCAATAAAAAGCTAAAGAAGCAACTCTCTGTAACAATTGAGCTTTCTGAAAATATACCTCTAGAAGTATGTTTCATATAACTTAAATCCCCTTGGAAATAAACTGGAAAACAGCAAGTACAGTTAAGAATCTATACAAATACAATACTGGCTCTAAGATAAAGAATGCATAAAATGCCTAAAGAGCTATACAAACTTTATAGAACATAAATAATTCAGTGGAGCTGTAGAAAGTCACTGCATAACTTCAATAAATCCACAGATATTTACCAAAAAAAAAAATCCTTTAGGTTTCAATAATCCTGGAATTAATTGTGAATATAAGCTGGTAAAGTTCCTGCAGCACCAACACGTGTCACTACAAAAATCCAAAGTCAATAACATTTTATGAAAAGTTTCGTCTGAAAACATTAAACAGCTGCATTAACTTTCATCCTTTAACTTCTAAGTATACACCAAGCAGTAAAGGAATACTCAGGAAGAATATGATTTTTGTTAGTAATAGCAATCCACAGGGTGTTGTCAATTACTTCTGAGAACACTGAATTTCTCATCTAAAATTGCTATCTCCTGCACCTTTAAGAATTTACCACACAGCATATTTACACATATAATTAAATATCTTGAACTAAAATCATTTAGTACCACAATTCCAAAAAGGTTGGGAACTACTTTTTTTAAATAATTAAAGGTGTAGAAAACTTTAGATTAAATGATATAGGTAAAACATAACACTATACCCTCACTCAAAGGTATGGAGTGATTAATAATCGATTCCATTTACTGACCACCAATTAAATAATATTTAATCTTCACATCTTTGCAAAACAGGCACATAGCAAATAAGTTAGGGCCACACATGGGAGCTCAGGATTATTTAATTAGCTAACACTAAGGCCCCAGATCTCCACCAAAATTGAATCACCTATTTTTAAAAATACAGATGGGCTGAAAGTTGCTGCTTTAAATACAGCCTTATGACAACCTCAATGGTGTACAGCATCACAATTCCAGAACACAAATAAGTTTACACTGAATGGCATTTTTAGATCTTGGCAAAAAGTTGTACTGATTTCAACACAGTGCCTTTTTGCACTCACAAATACACAGGATGACATGAGAATTTAACACGTGAACTTCTGAGGTGTTCAAGAGTTTACAGAAGAGATTCAAAGTTTTTATTTTCTTTTTTTCTCCCCTGAAAGGCTATTACTTGGGGGTTGGGTGCAGAGTTCCGACTCCTACAACTTCAAGACTTCTAACACAGGGAACTCATTAATCTGGAGTTAAGTTTGAGCCTGGATTTGAAGGGCTCTAACCCAACAAACTTCACCACCAAAGAGGGCTCAAAGGGCAATCTACACATGGGTGTGGGTTGGGTGGCGGGAGAACTGCAGCGAAACGGTTCAAGAGATAGGCAAATAAAAGGGTCACCAATTCTGCGGCGAAGGGGGCAAAGAATGCATTTTCACCACCCCTCACCACTCGCCTCTCACTGTGCAGCAGACGGAATCTGATACTTTTTATTTAAGGCTCATTATCTCCAGTTAGCGCTTCCTAGACCTCAGCGCCTAACCAGGTCCACTCAGGGACAGTGGTGACGCCGACATCTCCCTCCCCCACCCGTGCACCCACCATCGGGGAGCCCGGCTAGACCGCCGAGGCAGCCCTGACCTCCCCTCCCCCTCTGGCCCCTCCGCCGAGAGCGCCCAGGCCGAGGCCTCCCGTGCCCAGCGGGCGTGTACTCCACGCCATCTGCCACCAGGGCTTCGGTGTCCGACCACTGCTTCCCCTTACTCCTGCCACAAAGCCCACAGCCAACTCTGAAGGTCCGGTGGGCCGCTTGCCGCCGGGCCCCCAGGCCCTGCCCGCGCTCGGAGCCCGCAGGCCTCATCCAGCGCCCGGGGCCCAAGACCCCGCTCGCCGGGCCCTCTAGGGTGTACCGGAGGTCTCCCCGCTCGGGCGCGCCGCCGGGCCCCTCTAGAAGCTGAGGCCGGGGCCCCGCACACGGCCCCGCCGCACCGCCCCAAGCCCAGGGCCGGTGGGCGCCTCGCGCGCCTCCCCTGCCCGGTGCCGGGCTCCGCGCTCCCGCCGCACTCACCGTCTCGTCTGGGTCGATGTCGATCTTGAAGGTCTGCTGCTGTAGGGTCTTCAGGGTGACCAGCATGGTGCCGCCGCGCAGCTCCGCTGCCGGGCCTGCTCCGGGTGCTGGCCGCTGGGCGGGGTCTGTGGCCTGGCGGGGCCCCGGGGTCGCCCGCGCTCCTCGCGCACTAGGGAGGAAAGCGGTGGGGGTGGGGGCTTGTCACATTCGCCCTGCAGAGCGGCCTCTCCCCCAGCCCTGGCCCCGGGCCGCGCCGCTGCCTCCGCGACTGCGGCCTTCCTCGCGAGCACGAGCCACCGTGCTTCCTCACGAGCCCGGCGCCAGCCACTGAGTCTGCAGGAAGCGCCAGGGGCTCTGCGAGATCAGCAGAGAATCCGCTACCTCACCACAGGATGGTGGCCGCCATCATCGTGACTCGCCGAGACGCACCCCCTCCCCCACCCGAAAAACCTGGGGGATGGGGTCGGGCTGGCTGAATGCGCAGGCGTAGGGTGCGGCGAGCCTGTGCGCAGGCGCAGCCAAGAACTCCGCCCCGGAATTGGGGCGGGGCGGGGCGGCGCGGATTACCGTTTTGGAATGTCGGCGGCCTGGATTGTGCGTGCGCAGGCGCAGTCAGTGGGCGTCTCGGGGTTCTCGGGGCTTCCATGGAGAGTCTTCGGCCCGGGCGTTCTCCAAGCCCGCCGCGGTTCGGCCTACGTCCAGACTCCGCCCACGTCCAGGCTCCGCCCTGTTGTCTGAGTTGCGCAATCCATAGCCGGGGAAGCGCTACGTGGAGACCGGACTGAGTGGATGCGAAGCCCAGGAGCTGGGGAACTAGAGGGCGGTAGGTCGGGGCGGGGTTTAAGTGAAAGGATTGTGACAGCCACAGTTGTGGGCCGGCGCTTGCAGGGCGCTCGCTGTGTGGCTGAGTCCTTGTGCCGGCGACTGATTCTTTTATTCTGAGAGCATTGACTCCAGCGCTAGACTTCCTTGATGGACCTTGAGCCTAAATGCAAGGTCAAGTTATATCACTCCCCCGGGCAGAACTGTCCAGTGGTTCCTCATCTCACCCAGAGTAAAAGTCAAAGTTCTTAGAACTGGATACACAGCCCCTTCCTTTCATATCTTACTCTCACGGCTGGCCCTAGGCGTTGTTGGTGGATGTTAGACAAACGCTCTCACCTGAGAGCCTACCTTCGCCCTTGCTGTTTCCGCTCCGAGTCTTCTTTCCCTAGCTACCTGGGTGGCTCGCTGTCTCACCTCCTTCAAATCTTTGCTCAAATGTCGCCTTCTCAGAGAGGTCTACCCTGGATACCCGACTTAAAACAGCAACTTTCCTAGCTCCATTACCCTGGTGTTTTTCCTATAGCATTTATCATCTTCTAATTGCCATATAGTATACATATTTATTAGGTTTATCATCTTTCTCCTTTCACTAAATCACAGACAAGCTGCACAAAGGCAAGGACTTTGTTGTATCTCCTGATGTACCCCTAGCATGAAGAAACATGTAATGCAGGCACAGTAAATATTTGTGAATGCGTAAATATGCTTTCGGTTTCTCATCAGTAAGATGGGGATAATAATAGCATTCAACTTCATTGATTATTGGAGGGGGGTGTTGAATAATGTATGTAAAATCTTAGTACCAGAAACATAGTAAGCATTCCCTAAGTAGATAGCTATTTGTAGTATGCCTATTTACAGGTAAGAAAGCTGAAGTATAGAGATGATGAGTAATGTACCTGGAGTCACCCACCTGGTAAGTGGCAGGTCCAGAATTTGAACCCAAGCAGAATGACTCCAGAGCCTGTGTTCCTAGGTGCCTGACTATCCTGCCTCTTAATAGGGTTTGACTTAAAGTAGTTGAAGTATAAAGTTACAGTTAGGTCACTAGCTGTGTGACTAATTGCAAATTACCTCTCTGGACCAGCATCCTCACTGATAAAATGTCACTGCTTGGTTTTCTGTGGATATAATGCTTCCACGGAACTTTGCTGACCAGCCTCCCTCTCCACTAACCTGGTGTTGCCCCATTCACAGCACATATCTCCCTGTATTGTAATTCAGTATCTAACCTTCCGCCCTCTGTATATCTACTGCTAGTCACCAGGTGATCTCATCCTGCCCCTTGTTTTGAAATACCTCCAGCCTGGACCTCTCCCCTTAGCTATGGATAGAGTTAGCCAATTGCCTACACAATATCTTCACTTGAAATATAGTAAGCCTCTGAAACTTACCATGGCCAAACAGAACCATTGATTCCCTCTGGACCTCCCCTCCTCTGAAACCTGCTCCTCTCCCAGTTTTCCCCCATCTTAGTTCCTGGCACCACCATCTACCCAGGTGCTCAGACCAAAAATCTAGTCATCATCCCTGATAAATCTCTTCCCTCTCTTCCTCCCCCCACCCCACCCCTGCCAATCACCACACCTAATCCATTATCAAGTCCTATCAACTTTATTCTCCAAGTTATATCCCCAATTCAGCCATTTCTCCCAATTCTACTTCTACAACCCTAGGCTAGTGCATCAGTATCTTTCCCCTGCCTCCCAACTGGTCTCTCCACTTCTACTCTTTTTTCAACCTCCCCAGCAGAGTGGTCTTTTTCAAATATAAATCATGTCACATCTACTCTTAATACCTAATTATACTTAAGAATAAAATTCAAACTCTTTACCTGGCCTTGGGGAGCTCACATGATCTGATACTTGCCAAACCCTCTGGCCCCATCTCTTTCCTTCTGTCTCCCTCTCATTCACTGTCATCCCTCGAACAGGCCAAGCTGGTTCTCGTCTCTGGGCCTTTGCAGCTGAGGTTACTTCAGCCTGAAACTCTCTTCCCAGATCTCTAATTGACTATCTCCTTTTCATCATTCAGGGTCCAAGTCATAATTTACTTCCTCACAGAGGACTTCTTCAACAACTTTAATAATATATAATAAACATACATTAACCCTTTAGGCAAGGCACCATTTGAGGCACTTTCCATGGATAATCTCATCTGAGCCCCACAAAACTCCATGTGATAGTACAACAGTACCCTGGTTTAAAGATGTTCATGGCTCTACCTGAAATTATTACTTTTTGTTTGCTTGGCTAAATAGTACAGGTTGGACAGCCTGTAGGCCTCCTCGTCTGATGTAGATACGTTTGCCAAGAGTTCCACCGTTCACATGACAGATGATAAGACCCCCTCCAACCCCCCAACGCAAAGGCCACCAAGATGAGGGTGCTTATGAGCAAGGCCTTGTAGGATAGGCCTTGGGCTTCTTCAAGAGCTATTGGGCCAAGATAAAAAGACAGGAGGGAGTCATTGATTCCAAATACTTGGTAACAAGCCAGGGAATTTTGCTTGCATTTTTGGAAATCAGTCAAGTAATTTCAGGGAAGAAGATGAGCAAGCAGAGATGCAGCAGCTGCTGACTTAGACAATACCAGGGTAAAAATGCCACACTCCAAGCCATTCACTCATCAAATAGTTCTTGAGACTCTCCCCATGCCAGGAACTGTTCTAGGTGCTGAGGATACAACAAGAAACAAAGTCCCTGCCCTCATGGAGTTTGTATTCTAGTGGAATAATAGATAAACAGATAATAAACTAAAAATCAAAGTTATCAATATTTATAGTATATGGGGTACTGATAAAAAAAAAAAAGAACATGAAGAAGATCAATAGTACAGAGCTGAAATAGTATTGCTACAGCGAATGTGCCAGATATTTTTCATTCCCCTCCCCCATCTTCTTACCCCTTTTTCACCCAGCAGTTGGCCCCAAGAGGGCTGCCCTGTATGGGCTACCACAGTTGGCTTCCTGGGGAGTCCCAGCAGGTGATAGGACTAAGGGAGGAGAATGAAGTTAGGCCATGTATTCCTCTTTGTGGTTGGCAATGCTCTTGATACAAGGTCATTGCTTCTGTATCCTGACCTTCCAGGTGACTCTCTCCTTCCAGGTTCTGGTACCTGCTCCCCACCTTGCCCCTTCATGCCTAGAGGGCCCCTACTTCTCACTCCAGCGTGCTGTACTGTCCTTGTAGTGTCCCTGTATGCTTCCCTACATGATTGTGAAGAGTCCCTTTAATTGAATCTCCATGAACTGAGTGGCTTAAAACAATCGAAACTTATTGTCTCACAGTTCTGGGGGCTAGAAGTCCAAAATTAAGGTGTTGGTAGGGCAGTGCTCTCTCTGACACCTGTCATGGTGAGTTCTTTGTTGCCTCTTCCTGGCTTCTGGTGGTTTGCTGGCGATCATTGGCATCCCTTGGCTTGCTGCATCACCTCAGTCTCTGTCTCCATCGTCATGTGACGTTCATGTTTCTCCTCTATTGTTTCTCCTCTACTCACCGCTCAATTACTACTCTTAATATTTACTTCCGATCACCAAATGTGTGGGCTTTTTTCCCACACCAAGTAATTCCCCAGTTCTCAGCAGACACCAGCTGGGTGTCCTGCCGTTCAGTTCAGTTCTGACACTACCTGGAGTTAGCACCTGATCACACAAGTTAAGGGCTCAGTCCCACCAGACTGCCCCTACATCAGATGCCAATTGCAAGTCCTAACTTGTCACCTGTACTTCAGACTGAGCAGCTACCAACTGGGATTTCCACGACCCCCTCCTTGGGTTTGATCATTTGCTAGAACAGTTCACAGAGCTCAGGGAAACATGTTTACTAGCTTATTATATGATAAAGCATATGATAAAGGATACTGATGACCAACCAGATGAAAAGATATATAGGGTGAGATCTGGAAGGGTCCCAAATGCAGGAGCTTGTGTCCCTGTGGAGTTGGGGTGCCCCACCCTCCTGGCACGTGGATACATTCACCAACCCAGAAGCTTTCCAAAATCTGTACTTTGGGGATTTTTATGGAGGCTTCATCACGCAGGGGTGATCAATTATTTACCTCAATTTCCAGCCTCTCTCTCTTCTCTGAAGAATGGGGGGTTGGGCTGAAAGTTACAACCTTCTAATCATGGCTTAGTCTCTCTGGTGACCAGCCCCCATCCAGGAGCCCACCAAGAGTCCCCTCATTACAACAAAAGACATTCCTATTACTCAGGAAATTCCAAGGGGTTAGGAGCTCTGTGTCAGATACTGCTATCACTCAGAAAATTATAAGAGTTTTGGAGAGCCCTGTGTCAGGAACCAAGGTCAAAGACCAAATATTAGCAAGAACCAGGGGCAGAGACCAATAGATATATTTCTTATTATTTCATAGCAGTCATATTGGATTAAGGACCCACCCTACTCCAGTATGACTTAATTTAACTAAGTAAGGTAAATCTTTTGGAGGGGCACAGTTCAATCTGTAACAATACCTCATTTGAATGTGGTATATTTTTCTGCTGAGACTCTGCCTGATACACGGGTCAATCAAGGAAAGTCTTCCTGATAGTTGATATTAGAGTAGAGAGAAGTGAGGAAGGGAGACATTCACCTGCTGAGTAGAATTAGAGGGGACTAAGTAGAGGGAACAACAATAATAGCCATAAATGTTCACACTCACATAGCATTTGTCACATGCAGGTGCAAGGCCATGAGGTAGAAGTATCCTTGACATATTGGAGAAATACCCAGGATGTCGGGTGAAGGAGCTGGGACAGCTGTGGGGAGAGAGTAGCTGGTGGCATTAGAGGTGTAAAGGAAGTGGGGCAGTGAGCACAAAGCCACTGTAAAGGCTTTGGCTTTTATTCGGAGTAACTTGGAAAGTCATTAGAAATTTTAAGGGGGAGGAGTGACAGGATCTGACTTAGGCTGTAAAAGGATTACTCTGAGTGCTGCCTGGAGAACTTCTTGGTGTGGGCTGGGGGGACAGCAAGGATGTACGCAAGGAGACCAGTTAGCAGGTTATTGCAGTAATCCATAAGAGACTGGTGACTTGTGTTAGTGTGGAAACTTTACAAGTGGTAAGAAGTAGCTGGATTCTCAATTTATTGAAAATAGAGTTTACAGGTTTTGCTGATGGGGTTGATGCGGGATGTGAGAGAAAGAGGCTCACTGTGCATGAGTTTCACATTAGGAAACTTCCTTGGAATTCTCTGGTCCTCCTGACTCCAGAGTGTCTGTCCTGACTGACGGTGTTCCGTGTGGCACACCCCTATCCAGCAGATGCTCTCTGAGCATCTACTCTGTGCCAGGCATTGTGTTGGATATACAGTAATGGATAAAGACTGATTAGGGATCCTATTCAAAAAAATAGCAGTGTTTGACTTAAGCCCTTCCAAAGGCAAGGCACATGGCTCCCATCTCCATTGGTTATAAAACCTATTGGTGATTTATGATGTAAGCTTTATGTTAATAGAACCTCTTTCCAAGTTCTAGATGTTTATAGAGTGGTGCAAATATTTCCTTATTGTAATTAAAATTTTCAACTCTTTATTAAAAGTATTTCCTTTTGCAATTAAATATACTTTTAAAAACAACTTCAGCCCATAACAATTGAGCTTTGAAAATTTCTTCTGTCTTCTAGCTCTGCCTTCCTTCCTCATTTTCCACCCTGCCTCCCCCACCCCAAGTTTCTCAGCCCTGTGAGTCTCATTCATTGTTCAGTCACTAGGTCAGTTCAGACACTGAAATGGAGTTAGGAGTACAAGAAGTTTTTTTGGTGGATATCGACTGTGAAGAATACAAGGGAGGAAGCAGAATGCTTCAGAGCACAATGCTGATCCGTTTGCTGTGAAAGGAAAGAGAGAAGGAAACATTGGGTAGAGAAAGACTCAGATTGTGATGTAGATCTGACAAAGTATTAGCCAACCCAACGGGAGTAAATGGTGTGAAGATTACCTGTTAGAGCATTCACCCTTTGGATGAAATTGCCAGACTCTGGTATCCCTGCCATGTTCAGTGGCTAGAGGCTGCCCAGGAAGAGCTGTCAGCTAACTGTACTCCTCATGGCTAAGTTCTCACAGGTAATTTTTTTCTTGAAGGGCTATCCAGGCAGTGCACTTTTTTGGCTGAAATAGGCATCTGCTTGCACCGTGTAAACCCGCTTCTCCATACACACTCAGGAAACAGCTGTTCCAGGGGCCCATTGAGCCTCTCTTACTAAAGGGAAACCTAAATGAAGTGGGACAGTGGGACAAACCCCACACTGCATACTGGCAGCTGGTCTCGGGGCCACTACTGGTACTTATCATTTCCCTCCTCCACTATCCATCCTAAATTCCCCTTGTTCTCGTCAGTTACCTCTGCTGGTCTTGGTGCATTGCCTAGTGGTGTGACCCAAACCTTTACTCCTGAAGAGGATGAGCCTTTGGTGTTTCCACTGTTCTCAGGTCTGGTTGCTGTACTTGTCCATTCATAGTCACAACTGGGCAAGGGAGTAGCAAGAAGCATCCAAGTCAATTGCACATATATTCCTTCTTGTTCTGAGTATAAGGTGGTCCTACCTTCTCTCGCTGATAAGGATCAATTGCCCCTCCCAAGCTGATGACTCTTCTTGCTTTTTGGTCTCTTAATATAAGCAACAAAGCTTGTAGTTCAGTGGGACCATTGCTGTGTCCCCTGGCAAAGTACTCCCCCTTTGAGGACCAAGACTTCTAACACCACAGGTCCCAGAGTTGTGGGGACAGAAAAATCCTCAGTAGGTCACTGGGAGTGGTAAATGAGACCATTCTGCTTCCCTGCCTTGATTCCTGGACCCAATTGGTCTTCCTGCTGGGGACACCGTGCCCTAGACTCTAGAGCCTGGAGGGTACTTTTATTCAGTTTGTAGATTGCACCCTGGAGAATGAGACCCTGTTCTTACACAATGTTGCCCCTGAGATGGTGCTTCATCTGCGCCATCAGCAGATTGTTCTGTCACTCTCTCAGGCTGGCGCTTCTGGGGAAGGGTGGTGTGTGATAAGACCAACATGTCCCATGACCATGGGACCACTCCCAAACCTCCTTCACTGTAAAGTGGGTCTCCTGGTTGGGTGCTGTGATAGGTAGGGTTCTGGTCTATGGATCAGGCACTCTGTAAACTCCTGTAGAGTGGTATAGGCTGAAGCTCTGCTGGCAGGAAATGTAAACCTCTACTCAGAATAAATGTCTATTCCTGTGAGAATGAATTGCTTGGCCTTCCAGCATGCATAGGGCCCAACGAAGTCAACTTGTCACCAAGGGACCAGATGGTCCCTCAGAGAATAGTACCACATTGGGAATTCGGCAGGTTGGACATTCAGAGGTGATGATGGCTAGATTAGCCTTACCGAGAGCTCATGCCAAGAGGCCATACATAGTCTCCATCTCTGCCACCATGGTCACTCCACTCATCATGTTTCTACTCTTGCTTCCTATAGTCTATTCTAGATACAATAGCCACATTCTTTTAAAACATGTATCTGTTCACTCATGCTTACCTGTTCACTTAGGTAGGGTAGCCCTACCCTGGCTACCCACTTCAATCAGTAAAATCCCAAATCTTCACATTGCCCCCTCCCCCATCCTCTTCTTTACTTTTCTGATGTCATCAGCTACACAGGTTCAATCTGCTCCAGCCGCACTGGCCTCCTTGCTGTCCCTTGAGTTGAACAGGTCCACTCCTACCCGATCTTTTGTTCTCTCTTCCTGAAATACTCTTCTACAGATATCGGCCCTCTCCTTCACCTCCTCCAACCTTTGCTCAAATTTCACCTTCTCAATGAAACCTGCTCTAACCCTTTAATCACCCTAGTAATATGACAAAATGCCCATTTCCCAGTCCAGCACTCCCTATACCCCTTACCCTGTTTCCTCCTCTTTTAACACAGTGCATTATTTATTTATTATGTTTCTTCTTTAGTGTTTGTCTCCCCTGCTAGAACACAGGGATCTTTGTCTATTTTACTTACATTCTTTAAGCACCAGGAAGAGTGCCTGAAACAGAAAGAACTAAGCAATGAAAGGAAAATTTAGCCACCCATCAAAAAAAAGCAAAGTAAAACAAGGTGATATTGTTACATGTTAAAATGAACATTTAAGGCTTAATAACCTCCAATAATATCAAAAAGTATATGGGAAAAATGTTTTTCATAGTTTGCTGCTGATTTTACTATTTGTTACAACCTTTTGGAAAGCCACTTAGCATATAGGTGGTTCTTAACTTCTGGAATTTCAACTCTTGTACACACTACATGAAACCTCTGAAACTACTTTTCTCAGCTTAGCTATCTAAATATGATTTGAAAAGTTGATACAATGGTGCAGTCAGCTAGCCACTGGGGCGAAGGCTTAGCATTCACATGTTTTATGTTTAAACAGTATCATTTATGCAACCAAACATTCTTTGTTTTGAATTTTATTTTATTAATTTTTTTTATACAGCAGGTTCTTATTAGTTATCTATTTTATACGTATTAGTGTGTATACATCAATCCCAATCTCCCAGTTCATCCCACCACTATGCCCCACACCCCCGCTTTCCTCCCTTGGTGTCCATACATTTGTTCTCTACATCTGTGTCTCTATTTCTGCCTTGCAAACCGGTTCATCTGTACCATTTTTCTAGATTCCACATATATGTGTTAATAAACAATATTTGTTTTTCCCTTTCTGACTTACTTCACTCTGTATAACAGTCTCTAGGTCTATCCACATCTCTACAAATGACCCAATTTCTTTCCCTTTCATGGCTGAGTAATATTCCATTGTATATATGTACCATATCTTCTTTATCCATTTGTCTGTCAGTGGACATTTAGGTTGCTTCCATGACCTGGCTATTGTAAATAGTGCTGCAGTGAACATTGGGGTGCATGTGTCTTTTTGAATTATGGTTTTCTCTGGTTATATGCCCAGTAGTGGGATTGCTGGGTCATATGGTAATTCTATTTTTAGTTTTTTAAGGAACCTCCAAATGGTTCTCCATAGTGGCTGTATCAATTTACATTCCCACCAACAGTGCAAGAGGGTTCCCTTTTCTCCACACCCTCTCTAGCATTTGTTGCTTGTAGATTTTCTGATGATGCCCATTCTAACTGGTGTGAGGTGATACCTCATTGTAGTTTTGATTTGCATTTCTCTAATAATTAGTGATGTTGAGCATCTTTTCATGTGCCTCTTGGCCATCTGTATGTCTTCTTTGGAGAAATGTCTATTTAGGTCTTCTGCCCATTTTTGGATTGGGTTGTTTGTTTTTTGACATTGAGCTGCATGAGCTGTTTGTGTATTTTGGAGATTAATCCCTTGTCAGTTGCTTCAATTGCAAATATTTTCTCCCATTCTGAGGGTTGTCTTTTCGTCTTGTTTATGGTTTCCTTTGCTGTGCAAAAACTTTTAAGTTTCATTGGGTCCCATTTGTTTATTTTTATTTCCATTACTCTAGGAGGTGGGTCAAAAAAGATCTTGCTGCGATTTATGTCAACGAGTGTTCTGCCTATGTTTTCCTCTACGAGTTTTATAGTGTCTGGCCTTACATTTAGGTCTTTAATCCATTTTGAGTTTATTTTTGTGTATGGTGTTAGAGAGTGCTCTAATTTCATTCTTTTACATGTAGCTGTCCAGTTTTTCCAGCACACTTATTGAAGAGGCTGTCTTTTCTCCATTGTATATCCTTGCCTCCTTTGTCGTAGATTAGTTGACCACAGGTGTGTGGGTTTAACTCTGGGCTTTCTGTCCTGTCCTATGGATCTATATTTCTGTTTTTGTGCCAGTACCATATTGTCTTGATTACTGTAGATTTGTAGTATAGTCTAAAGTCAGGGAGTCTGATTCCTCCAGGTCCATTTTTTATCCCTCAAGATTGCTTTGGCTCTTCGGGGTCTTTTGTGTCTCCATACAAATTTTCAGATTTTTTGTTCTAGTTCTGTAAAAAATGCAATTGGTAATTTGGTAGGGATTGCATTGAATCTGTAGATTGCTTTGGGTAATATAGTCATTTTCACAATACTGGTTCTTCCAAAGTAAGAACATGGTATATCTCTCCATCTGTTTGTATCATCTTTGATTTCTTTCATCAGTGTCTTACAGTTTTCTGAGTACAGGTTTTTTACCTCCTTGGTAGGTTTATTCCTAGGTATTTTATTCTTTTTGTTGCAATGGTGAATGGGATTGTTTCCTTAATTTCTCTTTCACATCTTTCGTTGGTAGTGTATAGGAATGCAAGAGATTTCTGTGCATTAATTTTGTATCCTGCAACTTTACCAAATTCATCGATTAGTAGTTTTCTGGTGACATCTTTAGGACTATCTATGTATAGTATCATGTCTTCTGCAAACAGTGACAGTTTTACTTCTTTTCCAATTTCTTTTTTTTTCATTTGAACTGATTTTCTCATTAATTTTGCAAGAGAGAGTCGAAAAATTGTTAGCAACAAGTTGTGAAATAGATCTTTTGCTGAAGTTCAATATGTTTAAATAGTTTGGGTTCTTTTGTTTTTTCCCAGTTCATCATTCTTTTTCTTTCAGCAGGTTTTTTCATTACTAGCTAAAGCTGATTTACTTATGATTTATTTCAAGTATACCTGGCTTGTCTTTTGAGCTAAAAAGCATAGCTGGCTTTTTGTTGAAATCACGTTTATGTGTTTATTAGTTTATTGTCATTTTTTTCTCCAATATTTATTGGGAAGCAATTATATGCCAGGCCCTACCTATGTCTGATGAGTCTCTGAATCTCTGCCCTCAGGAGGTTACTAAGAGAAATAAACAAGTCGAAGATCTCTGTTATGTGCTGGGATTGAGGTAGATTCCAGGAAGGCAGTAAGGCTTGATTGGCTCTTGATGGGGTAGGAGATGGACACAGGGATCCAGCATCTTTTCAGCTCTCTGTCTGTCTCTGTTTCACAGCTGGTTATCTAATCTATATATTGGTCAAGTGTTTTGAAAATTATATTAGAGTTATAATATTATATTGTCACAAATGAAACTATGAATAAATTAATATAATCCTATGGGCTTCTCTAAAGAAACTTTAGAGCATTTAAAATTTTTTTTCTACTTTAAATAGAAAGTATGGGTTCCTTTTCCCAGACCCATGTTTATAATTTGTGGTTTTGCAATACATGCAATACATGTGTTTTGCAGAGCTGTTGCACTATATATTAATTAAGAAGAGTCCCAGGACCCAAAGTGTTTGAAACTTAGATAGTTGTCGCACTGATACATCTTTTCTTGCATATTCATTGTTGAGTGAAATTGGTTTTATGGTTTTAGTTCCTACTGGTAGTCCCAATCTGTCTCATTTCTTATTGAGTCTCCTTACTGCCAGTTCCAAATTATTATAAAGTAGTTGTAACCCATGTTGTAGTTTATGGGCTACATAAAATATGGGCTAAAAATAAAATAAAACCAAAAAATACGGGGGCTGTGAATAGGATGTGCTCCTAAACGTAGCAGAGCTGTACCTCTTGCTCTTCCATGTAGCTTTCATGATGAAACCACAGGCTCTGAGAAAGTTAGGAATGAAGAAGACTCTGCTGGTCAAAGTATAGGTTTTTGGCAGAGGGAAATAATTTGGTTGTGTTGTTGCATTATATGACATTTTAAAAAGGTATCATATTCAGCTACTTATAAAAAGTGATTATAAGACACTTAAAGAAATATCACCTCTCATATTGGTATAAGAAACAGAGTAAAAACTGACAGCCTGAGACTTTAGCATATACCCATTCAATTTAGGATCTGATGGCACAATAAAAGACTATTTAATAATCTTTAATAGTGAAAAGTGTTAGCAGTAGAATAATTGGTTAGCTATGTAGAAACCATGGTGGGTTGAATTGTGTCTCCCCAAAAGATATGTTTAAGTTCTAACCCCCAGTACTTGTGAATGTTACCATATTGGAAAGAGTCTTTATAGATATAATCCAGTTAAAATGAGGTCATGCTGGATTAGAGTGGACCCTAATCCAGCGACTGGTGACCTGATAAGAAGGAGGAAATTTGGACACAGACACAGACAAAGAGAAGAATGCCATGTGACAATGGAAGCAGAGATTGGAGCCATGCTGCCATAATACAAGGAATACCAGGAATTTTTAGCAACCACCAGAAGTTAGGAAGAGACAAGGAAGGATCTTCCCCTAGAGCCTTCAGAGAGAGCATAGCCCTGCCAACGCCTTGATTTCAGATTTCTAGCCTCCAGAATTGTGAGGTAATACATTTCTATTGTTTTAGGCACCCAGTTTGCTGTAATTTGTTACAGTAGCCCTAGGAAACTGATATCCGAACTTCTAGGAACACTAACAACGATTCCAGATGGATTGATTAGTAAATATAAAAAGTCAGACTATGGAAACAGAATAAATAAGGTGCATATATTTATCAAATTTCTGGTTGGCAGCAAATATCCAAGTTAAAAAAAATAGCCATAATGGATTGACTAGATAAAGATTTCATTATCTCATCATGTGGTAACAATATAAACAGAATAAAAAGCATGCAACAAACTGAAAAATATTCCCAACATGTGACAAATTTAATAGCCTTAATATATAAATTACTCATACAAATTAAAAAGAAAAACATTACAATCCAATTAGGCAAAAGCACAAATGGTTTATACAGAAAATTTGCAGGAAAAGTACATTTAGCCAGTAAATAATAATGTGGGCCATTGTTGTTTTCTTTTTAAGATTTTTTTTTTTTGATGTGGACCATTTTTAAAGTCTTTATTGAATTTGTTACAATACTGCTTCTGTTTTATGTTTTGGTTTTTTGGTCGCGAGGCATGTGAGATCTTAGCTCCCCGACCAGGGATCGAACCTGCACCCTCTACATTGGAAGGCAAAGTCTTAACCACTGGATCGCCATGGAAGTCCCGTGGGCCATTGTTTATACAGTGCTTATTATGTGTTCAGGTCCTTTTCTAAATGCCTAATATATTAACTTTTAATTTTCACATCATTATGAGATGACTCTGGTCGAGTTATTTAATCTTTCTGTACCGTTCAGTTTCCCTCCTCTGTGAACATGTCTGAGAATTACTCCACGAAAGATGCAAAGACGTGAGATTGCTAGGTCAACAGAGAATGTGGATTTTCAATTTAATAGAGCCTACCAAAGTTCTATCGAAATTGCCATGTATATTCCTATCAACACGGTTTGAGGGTACCAGTTTCCCCTGCCCCCCAGCCAACACTTCATAGGTTCTATAATTTTCTTTTTTGCCAATCTGATGGGCACATCACTCTTGCCTCTCAGGAATTCAAATCCTATTCATCCTTAAAGGCACGTTCTCCTTGAAGATTTCCTTCAACTGCTCAGTAAATCATTTTTCCTTCCTCTCAATTCCCTTATCATTTTATCTACTCATTCAACAAATATTTATTGAGCATTTACTGTATGTTCTAGTCACTGCAGTTAAAGCAATGGATAAATCAGGCAAAAATTTCTACCTTTATGGAGCTTACATTCTAAGGGGGAAGGCAGACAATAAAAATAAATAAAGTTAAATTTATAGAATATTAAATAGCGGTAAGAACAAAGAAAGCACACGTGGGGGTGGGGTAAGAAGTATCAGAGTGGAAATAGGATTGAAAATTTAAATTTATTTATTTATTTATTTATTTTTGGCTGCATTGGGTCTTCATTGCTGTGCGCGGGTTTTCTCTAGTTGCGGTGAGCGGGACCTACTCTTTGTTGTGGTGCGTGAGCTTCTCGTTGCAGTGGCTTCTCTTTGCAGAGCACAGGCTCTAGGCGTGCGGGCTTCCTTAGTTGTGGTATATGGACTCAGTAGTTGTGGCTCACGGGCTCTAGAGCGCAGGCTCAGTAGTTGTGGCGCATGGGTTTAGTTGCTCCGCGGCATGTAAGATCTTCCCGGACCAGGGCTCGAACCCATGTCCCCTGCATTGGCAGGTGGATTCTTAACCACTGCGCCACCAGGGAAGTCCAGGATTGAAATTTTAGATTCCATGTCTGAGGGAAATCCTAGGGAAAGGTTACTTGTGCCTCTCTTATAGTATTTATCACTTTCTATTCTATATGTTTATTTTATTTATTTTATTGTGGCAAAATATACACAACATAACAATTTACCATTTTAATTATTTTAAAATATATAGTTTAGTGACAATAAGTACTTTCATATTGTTGTGCAACCATCACCACTGTTCATCTCCAGAACTTTTCATCATCCCAAACTGAAACTCTGTACCCATTAAACTATAACTCTCCATTCTGCCCTTGCCCCCCCGACTCCTCCCCCATCCTCGTCCCTAGCAACCCTTTTACTTTCTGTCTATGAACTTGACTACCTTAGGTACCTCATATAAATGGAACCATACAGTATTTGTCCTTCTGTGTTTGGTCTGTGTTTGGTTTATTTCACTTAGGATAATTTCTTCAACCTTCTTCCATGTTGTATTATATATCAGAATTTCCTTCCTTTTTAAGTCTGAATAATATTCCATTATATGTATATAGCACACTTTGTTTATCCATTCATCTGCCCATGGACATTTGGGTTGTTTCCACTTTTGTCTGTTGTGAATAATGCTGTGAACATGGGTGTACAAATGTCTGTTCAAATCTCTACTTTGAGTCCTTTTGGGTATATAACCAGAAGTGGAATTACTGGATCAAATGGTAATTGTGTGTTTGATTTTTTGGAGAACTGCCATACTGTTTCTCATTGTGGCTGCACCATTTTACATTATTACCAGCAACGTACAAGGGTTCCAACTTCTCCACGTCCTTGCCAAAGCTTCTTTTAAATAATAGCCATCATAATGGATTTGAACTGGTATCACATTGTGGTTTTGAGCTGCATTTCCTTAGTGATTAGTGATGCTGAGCATCTTTTCGTGTGCTTTTTGGCCATTTGTGTATCGTCTTTGGAGAAACAGCTGTTCAAGTCCTTTGCCCATTTTTGAATTGGGTTGTTTGTTTTTTTGTTGTTGAGTTCTGGGTGTTCTCTATATATTCTGGATGTTATTCCGTTATCAGATATATAATCCAGAAATATTTTCTCCTGTGAGTTGCCTTTTTATTTTAATAATAGTGTCTGTTTTAGTCCATTTGGGCTACTATAACAAAATTACCATAAACCAGGTAGTTTATAAACAACCGAAATTTACTTTTCACCATTCTGGAGGCTGGGAAGTCCAAGATCAAGGTGCCAGCAGCTTCAGTGTCTGGTGAAGGCCCACTACCTGGTTCATAGATAGCAGTCTTCTTGCTGTGTCCTCACGTGGCAGAAGGGATGAGGGAGCTCTCTGGAGTTCCTTTTATAAGGGCACTAATCTCATTCATGAGGGCTGTGCCCTCATGACCCAGTCACCTCCCAAAGGCCCCACCTCCTAATACCGTCACCTTGGGGGTTAGGATTTCAACATAGGAGTTTTGAGGGGACACAAACATAGCAGTGTCCTTTGGTGCACAAAATTCTTAATTTTTATGAAGTCCAATTGGCCTATTTTTTCTTTTGTAGCTGTTCTTTTGGTGTCATATCCAAGAAATCATTGTCAAATTCAATGTCATGAAGCCTTCCCCAGTTCTAAAAGTTTTATAGTTTTAGAGCTTGTGTTTAGGTCTTTGATCCATTTTGAGTTAATTTTGTATACGGTGTTAGATAAGAGTCCAGTTTCATTCTTTTGCACGTGGATATTAGATGTTCATTTTTATTACATTTGCTAATTTTCCATATTGCAAGAAGGCCTTTTGAGGACAGCACTGTGTCTTATAATTCTTTATATCCCTTACAGTACCAGCTTAATGCCCGCTAAAAAAATTTAACAACAGCTTAATGCCCTCTAAAAAAATGCTTTGTTGTTCCTGACTATTGAATTGAATTGAAAATATTAGTCTCTTTGTACCCTAATTGTTAGGACGCAGCACATAATTGGCATTTTTAAAATGTTTATTAAAATAAGAATTAAATATATTCTTATTCCGAGAGATCTCATTGTCAAAGAAAGGTTATTTTTTCAATTAAGTGATATTGAGAGGATTGGAGAATGAGTAGAGTATTGTAAATGTTGTATTACATAATACACATATGTAAAAGGAGGATGACATAAATAGCAAAAAATAATTTGCATAGCCATCTTCAAAACAAATATTTCCACTTTGAAGAAGATGAATTAAAACTAGGAATTCACCATTTTTCTCTCCTTGAAATCTTTTTGAAGTAATCTAGTTTTGTTTTGTTTTTTAAATAAGAGCTCTGGAAAACCAGGAAGGTGATGTGATAGTTATATAAAAGTGTTCCCAGTGAAACAGGCACATTGGTACTCAGGTCCTTGTGTAGTTCTCCTCTCATATTGAAGCAGGACTTTAGCCAATAGAATACCAAGAGTGGTACTGGACCATTTTGTATCTAAGCCTTTAAAAGTCCTGGCAGCTTCCTCTTTTACACTTGCAGGGAAGGAAAGAAAAACTTTTTTTCTGTATCCAACTTAGGTCATTGACTGGGGCCCTGCCAATTAAACTGCCTAAAGACAGAGAGAAGAACAAAAGAATTTTATTAACACTTGCATTATGTGTATGCTCAGTGATGAGTTGCTCAAAGGAGTGGCTAGAACTTGGACTTGTATGGCATCTTAGCAAAGAACAATAAATTTGTAGAGAAGTGACAGGACAAAGGGAGATGGTTTGGTAAATATGTGGGGGAAGCTAATGGAGTGAGGTTGGTTTCTGCAGGTCCATATCGGTGTTGACTTTCCATCTTTTTCATGGCCATAAAACTTCCCTGGGAGAGGGAGTTATGGCAGCTCTCATTTCTCAGAAGTTTCTGCTTTTTGTCAGGTAAGGGAAGCTCCTGGAAAGTGTCTTTCTGCACTTGTCAATTCTCATTTGCCTCTAGCTCAAAATAATCCTTATGCCAATGGCATATTTCAGGGTGGCATATTCTGGCCCCTACCCACTCTTGGAAACTCGCCACCATGTATGAAGTCCAACTACCATGCTATAGAGAGAGGCCATGTAGAAAGACCTTGGAGGATGAGATACCCCTGAGGATGGAGAGAATGGCCATTTGGAGAAGCACCAAGGGGCCAGATGTGTGAGATCATCTCGGATGTCCCCATGCAGCTTAGCCGTCTGAGTGTAACTGCGCAAGAGACCTAAAATGACACCAGGAGAAGAACTGCTCAGCTGAACCCAGTCAACACATAACGTCATGAGAGATCTTAATAAGTTAATGTTTTAAGCCATGAAATTTTGGGTTGATTGATACTTGGCTATCATTGTAGAAGCTATAAAGCATCTGGAAGTGGACTGACAGTAAACAAACAAACGCAGGTAGACCTTCCTATATGTGTTCCAGGCTCAGAGCAGAGGCAGTGCTATCAGGAGCCAGCCCTGAGATGCAAAGAATTGGGTGGGGTTGTGAACTTAAGGACCTTCACTTTGCTAGGCGTGCTGGCTAAGGGAGGGGTGTGCCACAGCCAGCTCCTGGATCGGGCAGTAAGGGGTTTGGTGGCTGCAGTGACCCTTCAGGTTGCCATGGTAAATTGAGCATGTCATGACAAGTCCAGCATATCACCACCGCAGTAACCTCCTGCAATATCTCTAATATCCAAGGACAAAAGCTGGCATGTTTGGCAATTTTTTAATGGTGGCAGGGAGGGCATCAAAGCAAAGAATTTAGAGAACTCCATTTATCTTACTTGAGAGAGTTTCCAAACTGTCTCTAGGGAGGTGTGTAGCTGAAAATATTCCAAGAGCAAAGGTCAAGGCTTACTGAGATTGATCTCACCAAATGAAGCAGGATGTGAAAACAAACAAAAAACACAACAGGAGAGATCATTTAGCCAGTGTAATAACAGCTATCACTTAAGTACCATTTACTATGTACTGAAGGCCACTGCCCCAGTTCACTCACAACCTCATAAAAAACGGTGACAAAGAGGACGGCAGCAGTCTGATTCCAGGGTTTTCACTATTAACCACTGGTCCATATAAACAGAATGTGATAAAAGTGACCATTTCAAATCAGTGGGAGAAGAATGGATGTTTCAATAATAGTAAGCTTGTACTGCAGAAATTAGGCCAGTTACAGAAAGGGGTCAGTGCTCCAGCTAACTTCATTCACAAAAAAGAGCAGAATTAAAATGAAGACAAAAATAAACCATGTGCTATGTTAATATCTCTAAGTAATAGAGCATGCTTACAAATTGATAAGAAAACGTCTAATAGGAAATTTGCCAAATGATATGGACAGGCAATAAACAAATATAAAACACAAGTGGTCAATATACACATTAAAAAAAATTACATTTCAACTCAACACAAGAGAAAAGAACACTTGTCCTTTTGATTGGGTTGTTTGTTTTTTGATATTGAGCTGCATGAGCTGTTTGTATATTTTGATTAATCCCTTGTCGGTCACTTCATTTGCAAATATTTTCTCCCATTCTGTGGACTGTCTTTTCATTTCGTTTATAGTTTCCTTGCTGTGCAAAAGCTTTTAAGTTTAATTAGGTCCCATTTATTTGTATTTATTTTCATTACTCTAGGAGATGGATCCAAAAAATATTTCTGTGATTTATGTCAAAGAGTGTTCTGCCTATGTTTTCCTCTAAGAGCTTTATAGTATTCAGTCTTACATTTAGGTCTTTAATCCATTTTGAGTTTATTTTTGTGTATGGTGTTAGGGGATGTTCTAATTTCATTCTTTTACATGTAGCTGTCCAGTTTTCCCAGCACCATTTATTGAAGAGACTGTCTTTTCTCCATTGTATATCCTTGCCTGCTTTGTCATAGATTAGTTGACCGTAGGTGCGTGGGTTTATCTCTGGGCTTTCTGTCCTGTTCCATTGATCTATATTTCTGTTTTTGTGTCAGTACCATACTGTTTTGATTACTGTAACTTTGTAGTATCATCTGAAGTCAGAGAGCCTGATTCCCACATCTCCATTTTTCTTTCTCAGGACAGAATTTTTTGAAATAAAATATCAGTACTCACTATTAGCAAAGATGAAAAGGGGTGGCCATTTTCTTACACTGTTTATAGACAAATGAATTACAATATTCCTGGAAAGTTAAATGGCAATATGTAAAAACATCTTTAAGATTTTTATAATTTTTCATATAATAACTCTACTTCCAGATATTAGTCCTAAGGAAATATCAGAAATATGAACTCCCTTTTATAAACATGATTTATATATCCTCATTAATTATAATAGTAAAAAACTAGAAGGTGGAAATAGCCCAACTGTTGATCACTTAGAAGAATGATTCAACAAATTACATTGTATACATTTGATGGAATTGCTTAATTATTGTAAATCATGATTTTGAAGCATATTTACTAACACAATAAAGTGCCACTTATTCATTTATTTGTTCATTCTGCCAATATGTATTGAATAACTAACACGTGTCATAGGTGCTGTGTTTTCATAATGAACAGAACTCCCTTCTGGAACAACTGCTGTTCTGGAACATACATTCAGTGAGGACAGAAAATAAAAAAGTAAATGTATTATGTCAGGTGGCAATAAATGCCAAGAAGAAAAATAAAATCAGAGCAGAGGAGGGTTAATACTGTTAAAATATGATAGAATGATACAGTGTTAGGAACTGTTTATATATTATAATCCTGGTTTTGTAAATAAATAAACAACCACCATTACCACCACCATGATAAATATATGTACATAAAAACAGAACAATGACTAGAAGAAATAAAGAATCAGAACATTCACAATGGTTAGCCCAGGGTAGTAAAATAAGTTGTGGTTTTCATTTTTTTTAATTTTATTTTTAAAAAATATTTTTTAATTTTTAAAAATATTTTATTTATTTTTGGCTGCGTTGGGTCTTAATTGCTGCGTGCAGGCTTTCTCTAGTTGCGGTGTGCAGGCTTCTCATTGCAATGGCTTCTCTTGTGGAGCACAGGCTCTAGGCGTGCAGGCTTCAGTAGTTGCAGCACACGGTCTCAGTAATTGCAGCACATGGGCCCCAGAGCACATGGGCTTCAGTAGTTGTGGTATGTGGGCTCAGTAGTTGTGGTGTGCAGGCTCTAGAGTGTGCAGGCTTCAGTAGTTGTGGCATGTGGTCTCAGTAGTTGCAGTGTGCAGGCTCTAGGGCACATGGGCTTCAGTAGTTGTGGCACGTGGGCTCAGTAGTTGTGGCTCGCGGGCTCTAGAGTGCAGGCTCCGTGGCTGTGGTGCACGGGCTTAGTTGCTCTGTGGCATGTGGGATCTTCCCGGACCAGGAATTGAACCCAGGTCCCCTGCATTGGCAGGCAGACTCTCAACCACTGCACCACCAGGGAAGTCCCACTTGTGGTTTTTAAATATGTTTTCATTTTTCCAAAATGTCAATAAAGAACTTTTATTTAGCATTAGAAAAGTAAACCACAACACAAATTATTTAAATATTTGTTGAGTTATGTTTAAAATGGAAATATTATATTTACATGTTTATTGTTAAGCTTACTGGCTTAGAAGAACACAACACTTGCTAAAACCCATAGAATGTACAACACAGAGTGAACCCTAATTTGTGCCGTGGACTTTGGGTGATAGTGGTATGTCAGTGCAGTTTCATTGTTCATAAAGAGCATACCCTGTGGCACAGAATGTCTGCAATGCGAGAGGTTGTGTGTGTGAGAGGACAGGGAATACATGGGAGCTCTCTGTGCTTTCCACTCAGTTTTGCTGTGAACCTACCACTACTCTAAAAAAATTAAGTCTATTAATTTAAAAAAAAGAACACAGCAACCGTAATGATGTCAGGCATAGGATTTCTTTAAGGAGGGAATTTTGTAAATACCCTTTATCTTGGTAAATTTGGCATAAATTTGGCACGTATCTGTCCTTCAGTCCAAGAAGTACAGTTTTTCAGTATCATGTGAAACGTTTACCACATTTATAAGGGTATTTATATTTATTTAAATACCAGGTCCGTCAGATTGAGGTACAAAACCAATGCCTATTTATTACTGAATAAGAAAGTTCTGGTCACATGGGCTGGAATACACGTATTGTTATAAGCAACATATTTTCTTTGTGAAGTAATGGAAAAAGGCTATATTATCAGAAGGTGGGCTGGAGAGCCTGAGATTAGAGGAATTAGGAACTAGTTTTATGATTTGATTATCTGAAGTGTTTCTCAAAGTATAAGTCCATTGACTACCTCCATCAGTCTCCCCAAGGATGTTCACTAAAATGGAAATTCTTAGGCACTAACCTAGATTTACTGTATCAAAATCTCCAGGTATGGACCCAGAGTCTGCACTTTTAACAAACATCCAAGGTGATATTTATGTGCATGGAAGTTTGGGAACCAGCAGTACTTGGTTCCAGTGTAACCAGGAAAAAGGGTGGTGGTGCCCCTTTTCTACAATATGGGAGACTTTGCCAATAGGAAATTAACAGGTCAAGCGTGTTGGTAAGACTGACTTTTCACTAAATCTACTGGTAGAGTACTGCTAATTTCAAACTCTGAGACTGCTTTTCTCTGATTCCCTGATGTTCTTAACTTCATTCGATCGCTGTCAAGTCATGGGAGAAAATCATTCTTTTTTCACTTCATATCACTGCCCAGATTTATTATATACTTTTTATATATTTTTATAGAAGTGTAATTGCATACAGTGACAGTGACAATTTGATGAGTTTTGACAACTGCAGATATCCGTGTAACCAGTACTCCAGCTGAGTATGCCATCATCCTAGGAGGTTCACTACGGTCTCTTCCATTCTATCCCTGCCCCTATCTATCCTGGCAACCACTATCATGATTTCTCTCCCCACAGATCAGTTTTGCCTGTTCTATAATTTCATAAAATGATGTATTAACTATGGGCTAACTCCATAATTTTTATAAGACAGTGACACTCATTTTTCCAAGTTCTTTTAAGAGAAACCACTCTAGACAACCCTTGGAAAACTCCAACACATTTCATTTTGTGTTGGTAAAGGTAGAATACCTTACTAGAAGTATAAACAGTATGCCGCTGAGGACTTTAGAAACTATTCTTCTGTAATTAGTTAGCTAGTTTTAAGCCTTAAACTAGACATATTTCAACTAAAAGCACTCTGATAATAGGAGAGTATGCAGATGATCCAAATGGAATCAATTCTTCTGATCCGAAACAGTGATACCCCCAATCTCCTGTAAGAATTTGGAGATCAACTTGCTAACATGCTATTGGTAATACTTAGGAAGAAGGAAGAATGTGTGGAGATAGGCAAATGAATGCCACTTGATCCATAGACTGTGGACCACCAAGTTTGATCCTGTATTAGCTTTCAAAAGGGATCAGTAACATCTTCCCCAACCTTGGATTTCAACATATTCTTATCCACTTTTGTCTTTGCAGCCCCACAATTGCAGTCTTTTTCAGACCCTAAAAGAGAAATTTGAGAAATAGTACATCCTTTCTACCATCCATTATCATAATTCCCTTGTACCTGTAACACATCCTCTGGTCCTTGCCAGTTTTGCATGCTTTGATTCCTCCAGGATTTTAACATTCCTGCTACTATTTGTATGGTTCTCTGTCACTCTGATCACTTGCCTCCGTCGTTTTGAGTGTTCATTCTATATTCTAGTTTAAAGAGCTCTGTGCCATCTCTCTAATTTCTTTAAGAATATCCGCACCTCTTTTCTCTTCTTTGGAATTGCCCAAAGTCATGCTTCTGAGCACTTCCTGGTACTGTCTTCTTTTGGAAACTTGTGGAATTATGCCTATTTTAAAAGATATTTTGAAGTCTAGCTTTCTTAAGTCCTCTGTACGCATTTTATCCAGCTCATCCTTGTCTTCCCTTGAAGACGACATGGCCACGTTCTCCCGGGGTCTCATCCCTTCCTCTCTAACAAATGGCTTCTTCCCATTGGTTGGAATCAGTCAGAGCATAGTTATTTTTATTCTTTCCTCTACCTTCTAGGATGTGAAGGCAAGTGAAAAAACTCTGCTTTTATCTGAATGAGATATCCAGAATGTTATCCCCAGCGTGTGTGCTCTGCCAATTTTGTGGCTTTCCCCCATGTGGCTCAGCTCAGTTTCCATAAAAACATCACTTCTGTTCCTCTCTCCTTTCATCTTCATCCAAGTGTTCAGGGATTCCTCTGAATCTATTGTTATTACAGCCTACAGTGCTGTTCCATCTCCTCTCAACGGGTCTTTTGTGCACAGCACACCCTTCTATCACTATGTTCCCATGGACCTGTTCCATCCTGCCAACTCTCTTGGTATCTATGAGGTCTTGTTTGTCACCCTGTGCTGTAATCTCAAGGTTACTATGTTCTGTGCATGATATCAGGACATCTGCTGTCTAGTTTGTTTCTGATGTCCTTCCCAATAGTTTTCTCATGGAATCACTCGGCACCTCCCTCACTGCTGAAATTCTTCCCAGGCCTTCCTTCATGTCATCCATGGAAACCCATTTCAGTTTTATGTAGGTGTTTTTTTCTCCTTTCCCATCTGTTTTCCATTTACAGCCCTTTTGGCCAGATGAGTTGGTCTCTGACTAAACACATTCTTTTCACTCTTTGAAAAATGTTCTCCATTCTTAGTCAAATATCCTTCATTCCTACATTTGAAGCTGTGGCCCTGAAATGAAAATTTGCACCAAGTGTGTACCTGGCCATTCATTTTTTAAAAAAAATTATTTAATTATTATTTAATTTTTGGCTGCATTGGGTCTTTATTGCCGCACGCAGGCTTTCTCTAGTTGCGGCGAGCGGGGGCTACTCTTCGTTGCGGTGCGCGGGCTTCTCATTGCAGTGGCTTCTCTTGTTGCAGAGCATGGGCTCTAGGCATGTGGACTTCAGTAGTTGTGGCACATGGGCTCAGTAGTTGTGGCTTACAGGCACTAGAGCACAGGTTCAGTAGTTGTGACACACAGACTTAGTTACTCTGCGGCATGTGGGATCTTCCCGGACCAGGGCTCAAACCCGTGTCCCCTGCACTGGCAGGCGGATTCTTAACCACTGCCCCACCAAGGAAGTCCCCTGGCCATTCATTTTTCATGTCACATTTTCGTTCTCCACATTTGTGCCCTAAGTCTTCTATGTTCCAAATTTCACAGCATCTTGAGATGCTTCCATCTCTATTTTGACGGCTTTTCATTTCCCTGTAACTTGGCAGTTTATAGTTTGACCAGCCTCAGCAGGCTCTGCCGTATGCCAGATTTGTATTCCGCGAGATAACTCCTCTTCCTGCATGACTTAATTGTGTCAATTCAGAGACATTACCATATCCCTCGCTCAGAGTCCCCAAGTTCCAGCATATGACTTCTCCTCTGTAGCTTTACCATTCGTGTGTCTTTCTCCTCTGTGGGAAAGGAATATCAAAGGTGGTGTAGCGTAGTAGAAAGGAGGCTTGCTCTGCTACTTATTACTGGGCAGCTAAAGAGGAGAAATAACTGGGAATTCCCTGGAGGTCCAGTGGTTAGGACTCCATGCTTCCACTGCAGGGGGCACAGTTTTGATCCCTGGTCGGGGAACTAGGATCCTGCATGCTGCACAGCACGGCCAAAAAAAAACAACAAATAACTAAAATAAGTGAACTTTCCAAGCCTCAGCTTCTTTATCCTTCAAGTAGTGATAGAATAATAACATTACTAGGTTATTATGATGATTTAATAAGATACTATATATGAGACCACTTTGTATGCTGAAAGGAACACAAATACAGGTCTTAAGAATAATCATTGGGTAATTCAACCTGCAGAGCACATGCAGCAGCCATGAGACGTTGCTCAATATTTGCTCCAACCCTGTATTAACTCAAATATTGAGTGCCTCCTAGAAGCCAGATTCTCTAAAGAGAAACAGAGGCAGGCACACAAAACTCGGTGGTCGAGTTCTTAGCCAGGAAGAAACTGAATTTAGGAGTACGTCCTTTCCCCAGAGGATTAACATGGGCATTGTGGTAGCCTATGGGCTGCTCACAAATGTCTGTGCCATGCTTTGTTCTTTGGATTTTAACACCATCCTGCACAAGTGTTCCTGAGCATCCCAGAGGTCATCCCAGTGGTGTGCAAGAATCTGCGTATTTTCTAGAACTCCAGGCAGTTTGGACCTCTAGCTCATGCATCCACCCTAAGCTAACTTCATCTGGGAGCTGGCCACAGTACCCCTTCTCCACCGTAACCATGATGGGATGGCATGGCTCTCTAGTTAGTTTGTTGGACAACTGTAAGAACAACTAACCATGATAATAGCACCTACAAGTCTCATGTTTTGAATACCTACCATGTGTCACATAGTCTGCTAGGCTCTCAATATACATCACTGTTTTTCAACCATTTTTAAAAAAATTATTGTTCCCCTAAGGAGCCTTTTTAGACATGTTTTTCTTAATATCCCCTCCATGAAATTTTAATACCAAAGACTTACTGTATTTGTTTAGGCACTATATGTATGTCAGTATTATGTGTGCTTTATATGTAAAAAGAGAGATTTCTTTCACCCTCTCCCCTGAGAACAAATTTTCACCCCCGTGGGGATGATGTTACCTCCCATAGAGAATGCATTTTTTTAATATATATAATAGGTATATATGTGTATATATATGTATTTATTTTTCCCCTTCCTGTAATCATTCCCCAAATAATTTCTAAACTGTTTGCTCAATCTCTGAAACTGTTGCACAACTATTGACCCCAGGGAAAGAAAGCTTGATGTGGAGGTAACAGAAAACACTCCATTTGAGGTAAGGCTGCATTTTCCACGTAGAGCCCAGCCCCCTGGTCAAGCCTGCACAGACTCTAGCTTGATGCAATCCTGTGGTCTCTCTCGACACACACTCATTTCTTTGTGACCTCCTCCCCCAGGATCTTGAATGGGATGCTAGACATTGCTCATGAGCAACCCGAGGAGGATACTAAAAAGACAGCCACAGTTTTCCTCATGCCTGCCGCCAAGTTCCTTGAGGGCCCAGCTGTTGGGGTAAGATTTTGCAGAATTTTTATTTATTTTTATTATATTTTAGAATTTATATATAATTATATATAATTATATGTATAAATTCTAAAATTATATATATGTGTAAAAACCTCTGAGAGGGCTTCCCTGGTGGCGCAGTGGTTGAGAGTCCGCCTGCCGATGCAGGGGTCATGGGTTTGTTCCCCAGTCCAGGAGGATCCCACTTGCCGTGGAGTGGCTGGGCCCATGAGCCATGGCCGCTGAGCCTGCGCGTCCGGAGCCTGTGCTCCGCAATGGGAGAGGTCACAACAGTGAGAGGCCCGTGCACCGCAAAAAAAAAATAAAATAACCTCTGAGATTTCAGATACTGTCTTAGTTTTCTGTAGTGTCAAAGGGCTAGAAAATGTGGAAATGGGGGAAGGTAGTGGTGGAAGGATGGATGGGTGAAAGAGAGAAGGAGAGAGAGGAGAGGAGAGGAGGGAAGACTAGAGAGCTGGGGGTGGGAGGAAAGAAAGAAAAGGGGAATGAGGGAAAATGTACTGGAAAGAGCAAGGGCCTTGGAATCAGACAACGAGCTTGTTACTTTGTGACCTTGGGAAAGTTACTTTAACACTCTAGGTCATTGATACTTGCTTTCTAAGATCTGTGTTCCTATGTACAATATCTGGCATGTACAAGGTGCTCAACTGTGTAAGCATTATTATTCCACATACACGTATAGGTAATAAAAGGAATTAGAATCAAATAAATTTGCCAGTCAAGTTTTCTCATCTTAGAAAAGGCTTATGCATACCAGTACAAATGGGTACAGCCACAAGGCATTCTGTGACCTCAGGAGCAAAGGCTGATGGAAGAGGAGCCTTTGTGAGTTTCTCAGGGACCCAGTAAATAGCACTCCTTTTCCCCATTCAGTTTTTAAACCAGTGAGAAATAAGACAAAGGAGTTAGCAGATGGAGGCCAATATATGGCCCTCATTATGATCAATGCTACTTTACAGAGCATAGCTTCTATCTCTGAGCAAGTGGGCTTCTCAATACCAAACTCCAGAATTTGACCAACTGGCTCATCAGCCTCAGGCAATACCAGAATACGGCAGACTTCCCCATGTGGAGAGAGACGCCCCCTGTGGGTGGCTTCTAAGAAGAGGAACAGAAGCAGGAGCTAGGCCATGCATGATTTCTTTCTCCTTCTAAACTCACCAACCAGGGAAGTCAGTTCACCTTCCGCAGGGAAGGAATGTGTCAGGAAGCAGAAGAGGCCAGGTGTGGTATGCTAATGATGTCCCTCCACTTGGACAGGATTAATCGGGGGTGGTGAGGGTGGGGGTGGGAGTATGAGCTTCCCACCCTCCAGCCAGCTCTCAAAGTCAGTAATGGGGTGTTTGCAGAACTGGGAGAATTAATGAGACTCTACAACTGGCCCTGGAGTGGGAGGAAGGGACACTGTAGTGTGCTTCAAAATGTTTAACAATTAGCTCTCTAGAAAAAAAAACTGTGTCCATTTATAAATTTTACTGATGTAAAGGGTATGCAGCACACCATTTATAAGTAATAATAAAATATACAATGCTCTTTATTTTTTATTCTTTTTTTTTGCGGTACGCGGGCCTCTTACTGTTGTGGCCTCTCCCGTTGCGGAGCACAGGCTCCAGACGCGCAGACTCAGCGGCCATGGCTCACGGGCCCAGCAGCTCCGCGGCATGTTGGATCTTCCCGGACCGGGGCACGAACCCGTGTCCTCTGCATCAGCAGGCGGACTCTCAGCCACTGCACCACCAGGGAAGCCCCAATGCTTTTTATTTTAAATTCCATATAGCCAGTTGATTCACACTGAATGTCTTCATTGATTTTTTGCTGAACTCTTGTATCCATAGCCAACCTCTGGTTGCAATTCAACTATGATTTGACAAGTGGAGTAATTTCCACCACCCAGATACCAATAGATATAAACAACTCACGAGCATAGAAAATAGTAAAATTTAGTAAGATTATTAAGAAGGGATGAGTTTTGAGTATTTATGGCCTTTGTTTTTAATGTAAGTTAATTTTAAGTTTATGCAATTTTATTTTATTTATTTATTTATTTTTTTGCTGTACGCGGGCCTCTCACTGTTGTGGCATCTCCCATTGCAGAGCACAGGCTCCGGCCGCGCAGGCTCAGTGGCCAATTTTAATAATGACAGTGTTTAACAGTACAACTTGTAGAAAGCCTAAAAATGTATCAGTTGGCACACCACCAAGGAACGTCCCACAGTTCTAATTATGTTTTTTACAGGTGTGGCAAATTACAGTTTAATCCCCACTTAAGGAGATATTTGGGTAGCCACCTGGCATGAGGGGTGGGCTGGCTGCAGGGATCTCCAAGCAGGAAGAATGGCATCCACCAGGGGGCAGTGTGCTTCCAGGTGGTCCCTCATAGAGGGAGCCAGACCTCAGCCTGCAGTTACTAGAGGAAGAAGGATAAGGGCCACATCTGGGGGCAGAAGGCTGAGACTCAGGGCTTCTTTCTGGGTATTGACCAGGGGAGCAGTCAGGAAAGCAAAACAGAAGTCCTGAGGTGCCATGGGAGAAGGAGTGAGGGGAGAAGCCTCCTGCTGCCTGTACCCATCTGGCAACAGGGCAGCAAGGCCCATTCCAGACCCCACTCTCTGGGGGGGGGGGTGGAGACTCACCCAGGACAGAGGATGAACTTGGGCTCAGGAGCGTGAGTGGGACAGAACTTAAATTACCCCAAATGGGGCTCAGGGCCTGTAGTTGAGAGGGCCAGGGAGGAGAGACCAATACTAGAAGCGAAGCAGAATTTTCTAGTCAGTTAAACAATTTGGAGCCTTGGAGGACTCAAGCAGGATCACAAAAATCCAGTTTCCAGACTGTTCTCTTTCCTGCACACAGGGTCTGTGGTTGAGTTTTTAAGCAGGATCAAGTTACAAAGCACCACACACCTATCCACAGGGGTTCTGATATGGTAAGTACTTTATATGTGATTTTTCCTTTTTCCATTTTGTATGCTTGTGGTCACTTTCTGGAAAGCCCATTTCAGGCTTAACTGCATCTTTCAGGAGCTTGGAAGTTCAATGTCTTGGTGACTTAGTTTTTCCTACATAAGATAAATCCTGCCACCTTAACAAAGCAAAAGCAAAATTGGTACCTGGAAAAATTGCATTTTCTTATCAGTTTGGGCAGAATTGTCCCTAAAATGTTATAGACTATTCAAATCATTTATATAAAATAAGTTTTTGTTTGTTTCTCTACACTCACCTGTTAGGAGATTCCGTTTGCTTACTTGTTTTGTTTATGAAAGTTTAGCTTCGTATTGAAACTTGAAAGCCAAGCATTTCAAAAGAGTTGTGCTTGTCTCGTTGCTTGTTTCAGGCATAAATTGCTCCCAGGCCACAGGATAAAAGTCACTTCATAACTGGTGTATGGGCCTTAGGTCAATAGAAGATCACCAAATTCAGTTTGAGACAATATGTGACTTCATCTTAGATTGCTATTTTTAACAGTTTATGAACACAGTGATTTACTAGCAAAAATGAGAAAACGGCAAAATTTTGGTGATTAACGTCTATCATAAATTATTGTTGCAGGAGAAGGGGGAGTGAGAGAATGGTCATGTCCCAAGTCTCGGGCGAGTTCCTGGGACAGGCCACCAAGTGAGGGTCCTTGGTCTCTCATAGGAAAGAATTCAAGAGCGAGCGAAAGTAAAGTGAAAGCAGGTTTATTAGTGACAGACATATTCCACAGGCATAATGCCGGCTGTATCAGAAAGTGAGAGCGGCCCCGGGGTATGGAGTTGTTAGTTTTTATGGGCTGGGTAATTTCATATTACCTAAGGAGTGGGTAATATGGAATTACCCACTAAGGAGTGGGAGGAATATTCTAACTATTTTGGGGAAGGGATGGGGACTTCAGAAATCGGGCTACCGCCCACTTTCTGGCCTTTTATGGTCAGCCTCAGAGCTGCCATGGTGCCTGTGGGGGTGTCATTTAGCTGATGTGTTACAATGAGCAGATGCTCAGGCTCAAGGTCTCCTGGAGGTTGAATCTTCTGCCATCTTGGGCCTGGTCGGTTTTTACCAGTCTTTGTCGTATCCCGTTTTTCTCAATGGCTGTGTCATTCTTTTAACGGTTGTGCCTGCCCCCATTCGTTCCTGTCTCATTCGTTCAAGTTGTTAAATAATTTATTACAAAAAGTGTTTAAAGATTATCATGTTTCATACAGAATGAGAAAAAAGATAGCTAAAATTAATAAACAGAGTCACAGAGTGTATACTGTTTTCAAACTTAAACATGTTTTTACAGTGCATAATTTTAAACATGTGCAGATGTAGAGAGTGTAATGAACCCTCAAATTTTGTTAACTTGTTTCATCTATAGCCTTACACCCCATCAGCATAGCATTTCATCTCTAAACATAGAACTTAAAAAAATATACCACTATTACATTTAAAAAATAGTTATAAAAAAACCCATAGTATCTTTCAATAACTGGTCACTGTTCAGATTTCCTCAGTTCTATGCCCACGTATGCATGCTTAGACTTACAAGGACAATACAGTACACTGCAATTGGTTAATATTTCTCTTAAGTTTCTTTTAATCTATAGGTTCTTCCATCTATTTTTTAGCGCTTTATTTATTAAAGATAACATTTTTCTTTTACTTAATATATCACAAACATTTCCCCATTATTCTTCAAGGCTTCATAATATTCCACTGTGTGGATGTTCCAGAGTTTATTTCCACAATCCTCTATTGTTGGATAATTAATTGTTTCCAGTATTTTTTGTATATTCAATCTACCGCACTCAACACCCTAACATACATTTTTGAAGAGTTGCTTGATTGTTTCTTTAAGAAAAATTTCTAGTCGAAAGAATCAAACTCTCTCCCATTGCTTTACTTCTAATGTAAAAGTATGGACCTGCTGTTGAATTTGATATAAATCTCTACTTTCCAAAAATTGAGGTTTCCTGCAATAAATTTTGAAATCATTTCTTACTGTACTGGTAAGGCTCAGGATTATGTAAACAGGGTCTCTCATTACAGAAAGGTCAGGGAGAGATTTATGGCAAGATGACTACACAGGTGTTCACAGTCAAAGAGCAGGTTAAACTGGAAGGTGTCGTATGTCCTCAATGACCCGTCCCTCTGGCTTGATGAGTCACTTTAGTTTGAATTGAAAATGTCACTCTGTTTTACATGATTGATGAAAAACCCGGAGCATGTAAATAGAATGCCTTGGAAAATGTGTTCATTCCTTCTTTGATGGCTGTGCTGAAACTGTAAGGTTACAAGAAAGTGTAGTTTCCAGGAAGGAATGTGAGCAGTTGTTATTGCCACAGGCTAAGATTCCGCAACTTCCTTTGAAAGCTCTCAGGAATTCAGTGTGGGGTTGGATGAATGAAAAGGGGGTGGGGGTAAAGATAAAACCAGATCAGCCATGAATCAATAACTATTGAAGTAGGTGGTGGGTACCTGCTGATTCATTCTGCTGTTTTCCCTCATTTGGGATATGTATGAAAGTGCATGTCTATAATAAAAATTTAGAAAGTTTCTCAGAGTAACATGGCCAATACGTGGCCATGTGCTCCTGCTTGGTTCTTTGGGGCTCCAAGTACAGCCCTTGCAGCAAGCTTGAATGAATAAGAGTTCACGATAAATATTGTAATGGAATGTTTTTAAAGTAATAGCAGTCCTTGGAGAGATTTCAAACTATATTCCATGCAAGTGTGTGCCACCATTCAGTTTTATTTCATGAAATAAATGAATCATACAGGAATATTTTACAAGGGAAATTATCATAGCCCCTTGCCAATGATGCTGGAAGATACTGTCTTATACCCTTTGTTAAGGAGACCACTCTTGAAAAGAAACAAAACAAAACAAAACTTCACAATCAGGAAATTCTCCCTTCTGTATAATCTGGTTTATAAATACCTATGGTGTACCAAATTGGGATTCATGAGATAATACTGATTTTTTTTAAACTTCTTTAGAAAGTCAGGGATTCCAGAGGCCCTCATACACAGTGAGACATCACCAAGAGTAGCTGTAGGAAATCAGGTGTCTAACATTTTAATTATAGAATTAATTCCAAGTCCTGGTGGAGTAAATTTTGGACATAAAGACTGCTTGCATTAGTTACACGGATATTTGACCTAAAAGATGCCTTCTCATAGTAGGCTAAGGACTAAGTGCTGAAAATGCCAAGTCAAATCACTTAACCAACGTCAGTGGTGATTCTCTGACATACAGAGAAGAGGGAAATTTTGATTTATGAGTCAGAAACCACTAGCAAGCAGCAGATGGTTGATTTTTTGTGTCCCCACACCCTGACAATGAAACTAGAAAGCTATAACCCTTAATGGGCATAACTTAGATCTTGGTTATAAAAGACCTCATTTCATAAAATAATAAAGATTTTATCCCTTCAAGGGATTCCACATTTTATGCATGAGGAAACAAAGGATGAACGAAGCTTATAAACTCAAGGTTAGATTGAAATCATGGTCGGTTCTGATTTGATTCCATTAAGTGACAAAACCTAAAATTCACCGTGGTGACTTGTTTCAGGAAATAAGAGAACATCTTATATTCTCTGTGAAAAAAATGCATTCTATTCTATCTGCTCTCAACAACTGTTGTTTCTCACTAATACCAAGGTACACAATATCATTTCCATTTAGAATGTGTCTAGAACTAAGTTACAATATGGTGGTGAACAGAAGCCAGCTTGTATCAGCTCTGGCTACACATCTCTTCTGTAACATCACGTGAGTGACCTGAAATCAGACATGGAGGGAGTATTTCCACCACAGACATAGGCAAACACTTCAACCAGGAATTTTTTTTTTTTAAATTTGGAAAGCCAGTTTGCCAGTATACCACTTGTTAAACTATAGATGCTTAGTAGTCAAGGCTTTAATATTTATAGTTTCAACCTATTTCCAGGTGACCATGAAGGCACATTACATTCTGCTAGGGCCCTGATCACGTCCAGAATCCTAAATATGGTTCTGCATGACCTGCCCCTTGCTTCTTAAGCTGCCTGCTTCTTAAGCTGCGTCTTATGCCACCCTTTTACTTGCTGCCAGCTCTTCAGACCCACAGACACGCTTTCATTCCTTTGAAAACTCCTTCCCAGCACTTGGCCTTTCTACAGTGTTCTCTGTGCCCCAACCCACTTGCTCCTAGTCAACACTTTCAAGTCCTTTGGCTCATAGCTGAACTTCTGCATTCCCTGACTCCAAGTCTAGGTCAGGTACCAGAGTTGAAAGCTTTCCTTGTGCTCTAAACCTTAGTTTTGTAAAACAAACTGCGGTTTGAAACTCTATCTATAATTGTTTGATTCAGGGTCACCTCCTTCACTGGACAGTGACTCCTATGGGAATTGGGTCTGTGTCTGTTTTTCCATTATGAGATTTCCCTACTAACTAGTAGGCATAGGATCTTTTAAATATATATGCTTAAAAAATAGTCCAAAGATTCAGAAACATTTAGAGAATAACATAATAAACACCTGTGTACTCATCAATGAGCTTTAACAAATCTCAACATTTTGCCAGAATTGTTTCACATTTTTTTTTAAAGAACAAAAACATTGGTATTCTAATTAAAACCTTTGTGAATTCCTCTCAATCCCATAGCCCTCCTTTGCACTCTGGAGAAAACCTTTATCATGAAGATGATAAGAACGAGCCATAATTTGCATGGAAAGAACCCATCTACATGCATATTTAGACAAGACAGTACTCATCTTTGCTGGTATATATGGTGGCTGGAAGTGAGCAAAAGGCCCTTACTAATGAGCATTTATGGATAGCATGGTCCTCAGAAGAACTGCTGCCCTATTTGGTTCAGGATTTCCCAGTATGTAGTTTGAGTCAATCATTTTATACTGTCCTTGAAAACTCTTATAATTTGTTTAAAGCTGTCTGAGTTCTGACGTTAGCTTGATTTTTAGACACTTTAAGCTTCATTAACACAAGGTGGAAAGAGGGAGTGTTGAGTAGTGAAGAGCATGGGCAGCAGAGGCGAAGTCTTTATGAGCTGTGTGATCAGAGCAGTGAGATCCCTGAGCATCATCATGGGCCTCACTGGAAACTGGCTAGAAATGCACATTCCCGGCTCCCACCCCAGACCCACTGAATCAGAAACTCAAGGGCGGGGTGGGGAGTGGGGGCAGCAGTCTGTTTTAACAAGCCCTCCAGGTGATTCTGTTACACTGATATAGGGCAAGGAATTTAAGCCCTCTAAGCCTCACTTTACTTACCTTTATTTTGCAATAGAAATAATAACAATAATATTGATGACACAAAACCTTTGTGAGGATTAAATATTAGTTAACACTTATTGAGCACTTCTTCTGGTATCAGGCACTATTCTTAGCACTTCCCATATTTTATCTCATTTAATCCTTAAATTAACTTCATCACAAATAAAAAGAGATTAGAAAAGTAGCTGGCACCTAGCAAGCACTCAATAATTGTTAGTATCATACTATTATTGTTACCTTTTTGAGTTGTAAAGATTAAATGAGATGATGTAAGTGCTGAGCACATCTGATATATAACATGTGCTTAAAGGGTATTAACTATTTGCATATAAAAGCATTTGTCTGAGTACACATTATTTACAGGGGTCTTTATAGGAAGTGGAATATAGTCTAAAAAGATAATTGACAGGGAATCTCCCAATGGGAATGAAGACCATAATAGACAAAATGTTATAAATCACATTTCAGCATTTCTTTTTCTCATTTGCCATAAGTCAAGGAAGCCAAAGACAGCTCTTTGAACTAATTGGGAGGGCCAAGAGGGTAATTAACTGCTCTCTAATTAAGCTGGTAATAGCCACCCTCTATCGGAGAGATTAAAAGCCAGAGAATCACTGCCGGCGAGGACTTTGGAAGACAGGCCACTCTCCTCTCTCCATGATGACAGCCTTGAAGTTCTCACCCTACAAAATAGCTCAAAGAGAGACTTGGCTCTGTCTGCTGGGGTCCAAGGAAAAGAGGAAAGTGCAGCTGGATGGAGAACAGTTAAAAGTTTGTCAGGAAGTGTTCACTTGTATTTGGGCATTTGCATTTGTTTTAAAATCTTGCTCTGATGTGTGCCTTCTAAAATTAAAAAGTCACTAGTAATTGCTTTGCAGTTTTATATAAATTGCTATCTATTGGAAAAGGACCAGTGTGCTCTACCTTGTCTGCTGTGAATGGGAAGCCAAGCAATGGAAGCCTTTCCTATTTGCTCTCTCTTCCCCAGCTGAACTGACCACTCCTCCTTGTGTGCCCAAAACATCATTGGCTTCTCCTCTGTTGGCACCTGGTACGCATGGAAGTGCTTGTCTTTTTCTTGGTCTAGACCAGTACTGTCCAGCTACATTTGTGATTTTAAGTTTTCTTAAGCAGTAGACCCTTGACCACAGGGGGTTAATCTGTGTATAACTTATAGTCGGCCCTCCCTTTTCAAGGTTCCCTGGCATCTGTGGATTCAACCAACCACAGACCATGTAATACTGTTTTACTTACTACTGAAAAAGGTCCGTGTATACATGGACCCACCCAGTTCGAACCTGCGTTGTTCAAGGCTCAACTGTAGACACTTTAAAAAAGTAAAAAGGAACAGGTAGAATTAGTTTTAATAATATATTTTTTGAAGCCAATGTATCCTGAATATTATCAATTTGCTATGTATTTAATACATGAATATTAATAGATATTTCACAGGTTTTTGGGGGTATTAGTTCTTTGAAATCCAGTGTGCATGCTTCATTTACAGCATACCACAATTTGGATTAGCCATGTTTGAATGCTACATAGCCACATGTGGCAGGGGCTCCTGTGTTGGACAGTGGGGGGTAGAGGACGAGCAACTGAAAGGCAGTATCTAATCTATCGTGTACCCACGGTGCTTCGGGCAGTGCATGAGACATAGTTGCTGTTCCATAAGTGAGCGTGGGAGGCAGAATTCTAAGGCCACCCCCGGTGACCCTTGCCTTTGTATCATCCGTTCCTCTTTGAGTGTGCGCGGAGCATATGAAAATGATGAGACATCAGTCTAGTGGTTAGGGTATGTTATACGGCAAAAGGGAAACCCTCTTGGATGGGCCTGCTCTAATCAGGCGAGTCTGTTAGGAGCAGAGTTTTCTCCAACTGGCAGCAAAGGAAAACATCGGAGAGAAACATTCCTGCTGGCCTGGAAGAATACGTACAGCTATGTAGTGAACTGCCAGTGGAAAGGAGCAGCCTCTGGAAGCCGAGACAGATCCCCAGACAACAAACTAGCAAGAAAACAGGGACCTCAGTCTTGCAGCCACAAAGGAATGAATTCTACCAAACACTAGTGAGCTTGTAAGAGGACTCTGAGCCCCAGATGAGGACTGCAGCTGACTTTTGATTTTAGCCTTGTGAGACCCTGAGCAGAGAACCTACCCACGCAGTGCCCTGATTTCAGCCCCATAGAACTGTGAACTAAGACAGAAGTGGTGTTTTAAGCCCCCAAGTTTGTTGTAATTTGTTACACAGCAATAGAAACCTAATACAGTAAATAAATGTCATAATTCAGCCATCATCGTCCAGTTGGGGACAATGTGTCTAAACTTTAGGCATAGTCCCTAAGAGGAAATAGTGACTTCTGAACATTAGATTTGAAAATCAAACCAGTGTCGTTATGGCAGCATATTTATCTTAACCATGCCAGGGCATCAGGAGTGCGACATTTGAGTTATTCTCTCTTTCCCAGTGCCGTTCGCATTAGAGGGAGGAGCTAACGGAGAGGCAAAAAAAGACAAAGCCTTTGGAAACAAGTTCGGTATACTCATCCTGTAAAGGAGTAATTATTGATTAAGCAGAGACAGATACGAGAAAAAATGATAATAATAATCATAGCTCACATCTGCTGGGTTTATACTCTATGCCAGGCGTGTCACCCTTTGTTTCACTATATCTTCACCACAGCCCCAGAGGCAGAAAGTGTTACTAACTTCATTTTATGGATGTGGAAACTAAGCATAGAGGTAGGAGGAGATTTAGCTGCATAATCAGGCAATAAATGTGATTAGAAAGGAAGCAGAAGAAAGGGTATTCTTGGATGAAGCACTCTTCAGAACAGATTAGCCTGACTTCCAGATGCAGCTCTTTCTCTGGGATGGCAGAGAGCTTTATTTCTTCTCTGTTAACAGTCTCTTTTTATGCCCCTTTCTTCAAACAAGATGCATTTCCCAAGTGGTCCTTGATTTCTGCATTCAGTCTTTCTACTTTCTCCTTTGGAGACATCATTGAATCCTATGACTCCCAAAATTACCTCTGGTCCTAACTCTGAAAGGCGCTTCATGGACCATGCTGTTCTTCTGAGCTCCAACCCTCCAGTCACGTTACCTGGATGTCTCACTAACCTCTCAAGTTCAGCTTGTTCAACAAAGTAGAGTTCATCATTCTGGTCTGAAAACCAGCTCTCCTCTCCAATACTCCAACCCTGCCAATAATTCCATAATCACTGACCGGTCCACAAGGCTCCAAACCCCAAAGACTGTTCAACTGCCCTCATCTCCATTCCCTTTAGTCAATCAACTGCTAAAAGTATCTTTCCAGAATGTTTACTCAGCCATTCCTTCTTCATTCTTCAACCTCCTGAACCATTTAGTCCACTGACCTCCTTTACTTCCTTCCTTATCCGGCCTTGGTTCCATGCTGCATCAATTCGGTCACTCTTACCAGAGCCCAAATCCCCTTGCTGCTCTATTTTTCATCATTTCTCTTTGACATAACGTGATCCCAACCATCTTGTTTCTCTTCAACTGGGAGGCTGAGCAGTAGTGAAAAAATTGCACAGAGGGAAGATAAAAGTAGAATAGAATCCTCTGTTCCAGTTTTTACTGAGGCCCGAAGACCAAGGATGCCAAATACTATCATATTCCAAGGCAAATCATTCGGCCCACCTATACATGACTTGTGAAGAAAGTGGGTGGAAACAGGTTTTATGAGTTTTATCTTTCACTTACCTTGAGCTGTGAGTTCTTCCTATGTGACACTCCCTCCCTCCCCATACCTTAGCCATGTGGGAGCTTCACAGGCATCTTTGACAGGTATGTTTTGAAGCTTGGGGGACACAGACAGGCATTAGATTCATGCCTAGGGAAGAAAGTCTTTTTTTTTTTTTTTCCCGGTACGTGGGCCTCTCACTGTTGTGGCCTCTCCCGTTGCGGAGCACAGGCTCCAGACGCGCAGGCTCAGCGGCCATGGCTCACGGGCCCAGCCGCTCCGCAGCATGTGGGATCTTCCCGGAGCGGGGCACGAACCCGTGTCCCCTGCATCGGCAGGCGGACTCAACCACTGCGCCACCAGGGAAGCCCAGGAAGAAAGTCTTTAATGAGGGGCTGACTGAAATGAACTGTGTCAGTACAGCCGAGGGCTGCATTTAGGAAATAACCACATTCTGGTCTATGCCAGGCCAAAGCTGTATTTTTCCAGGGACCAAATGTGAAACCCACAGAAGGAATGTGAGTCTGGGTTGTTTAAAAGGAATTCTGACCCAAAGGACTTCCTGCAGTCAATGAGATGTCCTCAGCAAAAAGGGGTTGGACGTTCTACTAGGTAGACAAGCAGAGAGGGATTGTAGGTGGCTGGTTAGAGGAGAGGCACTGCCTGAGGCAAAGGAATTCCAATTGGAAGGGTCCAGCAGGCGGGTTTCTGGGGAGGCCACAGATACTCGAATGAGAGAAGAAATGCCAGCTTAAAACAGCAGCCAGAACCAGAGGGAAGCTACACCAACTTATATGTGTGTCAGTCAAATAAGGCCTTCCTTCCGCTTACCTTCCTGCCGTCTCTGCTCCCATCTTGGAAGACCTTTTGGTAGCCAAGTGGTGGGAGATCGGACAGGGGTCGGGAGGAGTAGCACTAATGGGGAAATAGAGGTGAAATCTCATTCCCCACGGCAGGCCCTTTGTTCTAAAGCATATCCAAGCTTGCAGTGAAGTTTGGAGTTTTGTTGCAATAGTTCTTGGCATATTAATTTATAAACTGAAGCTGTGATTTGGGGATGAAGTGACCAGAGGACATTTTATTATCTGAGATGATCAGAGAGTTAGAAGATCTTCCTAATGTTTCATCTGAAAGGTAAGGAAGAGCTGGCTCAAAAAAGAGAATTCAAATGGGCAGTTGGGGGTGAAGAATAAAATTGTGTTCTCTTTGCACCCTAGGAATCCATCTTGCTCAGTGAGATCATTCAATTATATCATTGAAATAATCTCAATCCAAAGCTAGGTCGAGACCTTCAAGCCATGGCAATATAGCATTTTCTCTGGTGGACACACCCTCCTATTCTCTGCAAAGTTACCTTGAGCCTCTCGACCTTCCTTGCTCCCTGAGCTTCACACTGCCCCCTTACTCTCAGATGATCTTGCTTCAGTCTTTGCAGAAAGAGCAGAATTCATCAGAAGGGAGGAAACTCTTCATTTCTTCTGCATCCCCAAATGGAGCTTAGAACTGTACTTAGAGTATTAATTGTTAATTAACACATATATTGTAAATATGTAAAGGATGGTTCCACTATTTGACAATCGTATATTCTCTTAGGCAGGTAAACTCTTTTCTCCATAATCTTATTTTCAGTATTGGTTTGCTTATCATCTCATTTTCATATATTGTAAAAATAAACCTTGAGCTTAATTTGAAATTTAGAAAACTTTTTCTGTTCATACTAAAACTTATGAGACAATCTAAAGTCAAGTTTTAATTTATATGTATTGCATTCTGCAAAATATGTTCACAAGATTACCATTTGTATGGTATTTTATAATATTTGAAATAGGGCATTTCATGCCTTTGCCGTTACCCTCAGAGAGCTTTTCTAGTCTCAATTCTCTTATTCCATCTAATTACAATTTCATTTTAAAAGCAGTTGGGAACATATATACCCTGAGCATTTAAATATGCTACATTTAATGTATCTAATGAGGTTTTAATTCTAATATAACTAACAAAATAATTGAAAAACTGAGTTGCTAGTGGAAGCATGCTTCTCTATACAAGTCATTTACATTATCTAAAGGAATTTTAAGTTCATTATAGAAAATTTGAAAATCACAGGAAAATATAAAGACTAAAATAAAAATCAGCATAACCACAGCACTACTTCCCCACCCGTTCTGGAGATCTTCTAGGCTTTTCTGTTTTTCAAGCTGGGTATAATAGTGCACACACATTTCAAAGCCCTGCTGTTTTCCCACTGAACGTGCTATTGAGGCCGTTTTTTTTTCTGTGCTATTTAATACTATCTAATGATCTAATTTTGGTGACCAAATTATATTCCATCATATTATAATCTGTTATAATTTATTATATTATAATGCATGTTATATGTAATATTAAAATATACAATCTGGTTCTATTATAATTTATTTAATAATTCCCAGCTTGCTTGTTTCTAGAAATAGAAAAATATGGTATATACTTGGCTTCTGACATGTGTTCAGTTTTGATACTTCATCCCACCATCAATAACCTTAACTTAAACTTTGCCAAACTGTAGACCTCATAGTCTGCAAACAATTGTAGTCCTGTTTTAAATTCAGCAAAAATTAAAAGGCTACCAAAGTTTTTAGGTTGCTGAAATTGCGATCTCTTCTCAGGGTCTCTCTTTTCCCCATTTCCTTTACTTCCTAACTCCTTTTCCTCTGTTGAATTCTTCGTACTCCTTCCTCTTTCTCTCTTCAATGTGAAGTTTATTTTTATTGGATTTTTCCTGCTAAATGCTCATTGTAGAAAAAAGTCAGTATTGCACATAGGGCTTGCAGGCCTTATGTTTGCCTACATATCATACATTTACCTGCATATCAAGGGTGGAACCATCTAGGGAGAGATTCATATATACCATGTTCATCCCACTGATGAATCAGAATGTTGTCTTTTAAATTTACCCAAATGAGCAGTGGAGTTGTCACGTGGTCCCAAATGCTCTAATATACAATAACTAACACACGGCTCTTACTGAAGATAGACCTTCAAGGAAAGCCAAATCATAAGCAGAAGTTTGCTTAACAAGAATGAAATCATTAGACCTTTAGAATGTTTGGTGGCCACAGGCTGAGGCAGCCTTATGTATACATCATTATAATTAAGATTAGTTGTGGGGTTAGGGTTGGGCTGACGGACAGAAATTGTGACTGAGAAAATCATCAAGGAAATGAGCACCATCTTGAAGGGTCTCTTGTGAGATAGCCAGTTGGATGTGTTAAATCCCTCTGCCTTACTGTGCATGGTGTACCCTTCTATTAGAAGCTTCTGCATTGATGACTTGCTCCTTTCTTCACTCTCTTTCCTTCCTCCTGGTCATCTATGACTCTTGCTTTCTTGGTCCTCCTCCTATGCCTAAGTGTTCTTTCCTGGTCTTTTTTCTGTGCTGACTCTTAGTTCTTGCATCTCTGTAGTGACATGTTTATACAAAGTCTGTCCTGGGCCTTGGGGTAGTCATTAATGTGGCTCCTGATGTCAGCACTCCTCTCTTTCCAGACACATGGTTGGATGACGAGTACTGCCTTCCTTGCGGTTGGGTGGGGCTGTGGGATGAGTTCTGGCCTTTGAATTATGAGCAGGCGCAATATCTGTCACTTCTGGGCTACAACAGTTAACTGCCAGTATGAGACCCAGCTTTCCACCTGCTACAGAGACCAGCAATGTTGCGGGTGGGTGGTTGTTCATCAGTCCAAATCCCAGAGTGAGATGACACTGAATAGCATTCCTAGTCAACCCTTGACATAAAGGATGGATGAGAAATAAACCTTTGAGGTATTAAGTCATTGAGATTTGGGGATTATTTGTTCTACAGCATAATCTAGCTCTACCCTGACTGAAATAACCTTCTTTTTTTTTTTTTTTTTTTCTTTAAACTCTTCACCTTAGCCCCTGATGAGTTTATCCAGATTGTGGCTTTAACTTTATCCTCTAATTAAATGAATTCCAAATCTACTGAACTGAACTTAATTGATCACCTGAGCCCAGGATCTAGGTTTCTAGTTACCTTGTAACACTCTCAGTGTCCACAGGAACCTCAGCCTGAACATTCTGCAGGTATCTCAAACTCTCCCTGCCCCCAACCAAACTTATCATCTTCTTTCCTTCAATGGCTGCTTCTCCTCTATTGCAAATAACATTATCTTCCATGATCCACTCAGCATCTGAACCTGGAAATGTGCAAATTTCCTCCTCATGAGTGAGGTGGGGCCGGCCTTACCAGTGGAAAGTTCAAAAGGCAGAGAGACCAAGCTCAAACACAAAATCCAGGAACCAGAGGCACAACAGAGTTGTATCCATTCAAGTGCCTGGAAATTGTCTTTCTTAAATTCTTCCTAGTATATGAGTGAGGTTCTCATTTTCCTTTTCAGACCATGTGGGTTGACTTTCTCTTCCACTGGTTTGCTGAAAGCAAAAACAATCATCTTCTCCGTCAGTCATCTAACAATGAGATTCTTCTTCTTTTCTTTCCTTTTCTTTTTTCTTTCTTTTTTTTAATTAAAAGGACACAGCAGATTGGCTGCGGCAGGCTTCCTAAACTACGGTGGACTTTCCAAGCATCATCTTCTTGTCTCCACTGCGTAGTTGATGAGGAACTGGCATTTAGCCCCTGAACGCAGCCAAGAAAGGGAAATCTAGGCTGATGTCCGGATGGTGAGGTAATATCAAATCTATGGTCCCTAAACCCAGTGTCTCCACCCCAGGTTCATTATGTGTGTTTTATGCCAATTGCAGATCTGGAAGACTGCCACTCCAGATGTCACCAGGCCATATATTTATTCATCAAACCAGGCCCATGATCCGTTTGTTCCTCCAATCACCAGCAAAAAAGGAAAGGGTGATGAAATCAGTCTTTGGCTACATTGCAGGAATCAGGAATATATTTGGGATTGGCTGCCATCGTTGCACTTTAGGTTATAATCACAAGAGGAGGACAGGGAACTGAGAGTAAAGTACTATCCAAAGAACAGAGAGACCAGGGAAACAATCCATGCTGGTTCTTCCCTTGCTAAAGCAGTTCCTCATTATCTCTGTAGGTTGAGAACCAAGGCCATTTCTTTGGTAAGAGGGGGCTGGGTGGATACGCCATACCAAGCACTTACAGAGGGAAACACTAATATTTTGTGGGAGCCTCTGCATGAAGTCAAAGCTGCAGAACCAAGCATGTGGAGTGATGTGGGGTGGGACTGAAGGAGAGTCAACCAGGGTCAAGATGCTAGTGTTGCTATTGAGAAGATGATGCCATTCTTATCCCTACTTCTTTGTGACTAGTTTTCTCTCTCCTATCTGCAGGGTTTTTTTGAGATATTGAGTATAGTTCCCTGTGTTATACAGTAGGTCCTTTTGGTTATTGGTAGTTCTATTTTTTAATTTTTATTTTATTTTTGGCTGCGCTGCATGGCTTATGGGATCTCAGTTCCCTGACCAGGGAGTGAACCTGGGCCACGTCAGTGAAAGCCCGGAATCCCAACCATTAGGCCACCAGGGAACTCCCGTCTTGTCTGCAATCTGAAGCTTAAATGGCAATATTTCTGAGAACTACCATGAAGAAGAGGATGGATTTGGTTGGACTGTCTGTTTATTGTGTGATTTATCACACAGTCTCCTTTTTTAATTGTGGTGCCTCACTCCGTTGTCAGCTGTGTCTGATGTTCCCAAGTCCAGACACCTCTGCACGACATGTCCGGGGGACAGTGCTGAGGTTCCACTGGGGCAGGGATTGTGGCTGCCTGGCCACAAAGGGCTGGTGAGGGGTTGGAGGGATTGCTCACTCCTTACAAAACTTGCGGTCAGTTGTCCTGCTTTCAAACCCACTCAGCATTTCTTCCTTGGGAGGCACCTGGCATCCTCAAATCCTGAGACTTTCTGGGGATTCTGAGGCATGAACTGGTGTGTTTCTGGTTAAGTCCTCCTCCCGTACCTCCTTTCCTTTCCCTCCTTGGGTTTCCATTTCCAAAATATTGTGGCTGTCTATAATCTGCTGTCATCTCCTTTTCTCTTTTCTTTGTTTTTGTAGGTTCATGTTTTCTTTTTCTTTTAATTTTTACTGTCATTTTAGAGGGGTTTGGAAGGGAAAGGCAAATTTATGTGTATAATCTTTCTTGTTTACTGGAAGTCTATTCACTTATTCTTTCTTCCAGTTTTTCTTATGTCTCTCAGAGCACTCTTCAATGTATCTTGAACCCAATAGGTACTGGATACAAATCAAAGCAGTTATAATAAGACAAAGTGGCTTCCCTGACCCATGGGGACAAAAGGCAGGGATTAAAATTACCCTGCATGAAGATTTCTGAAAAGAGCAGGTAATGCAATATCCAGCCAGATTTCTTGGGTTTTGCTCATTCAAAAACTTGTGGCCATCATGCTCAAATTTAGGTACTGGAAAGTGGGTAAAATGATTAGAAATCTTAGAGCATCTCCTGCTGAATTTCTTTTGTATTTCTTCATACGACACATGGTAGTTCAATCACTAGTGTAAGTTGAACTTTTGCTATAGTCTGGAGTGAGAAAGGAGTAACTGTCTTTTTATAGTGGGAAAACAGCTGTGCCGCCATTGCATACGCTAGGAGAGGGAGGAACATTTGTCAGGGGCTCCTATTTGTCACTGTCAACAACAGTGAGATGCCAGGGCAAGACATTATTCCAGAGGTGCAGGTTCTTCTGCCAGTTTCCAAGAATTGACTTAGCTTTATCCATGAGGATCCTGATGGAGGGTCTGAAATTTCTCTTCTGACCTGCCAAAGCCTGGCCTTTTACACAGAACATTACACGATGCCAACAGAGAGTTTCCAGAGAGGAACTGGGAATTAAGTGGACAGAGAGTTTCCAGAGAGGAACTGGGAATTAAGTGGAGCTCTGGTTGCCGATGATTCTTTTTCATGCCTAGCTACCCAAACAAAGAGACTGAGGCAGAAGCCAAATCCGCGAGTGAACACACACAGTGGAATCGGTGCCTGGGAATGTAGGGGCTCTGGCTGATTAAACTGCTGCCAGAGCGCCAGGGGGCAATTTCTCTCCGCCTCCCGTCTTGTATTTTGGCAGCTCTCCCTTCCCTACTTGCACCATCCCCTCCCCACATCCTCTGATCCATTTGCACTGTTGTTTGGAAGGAGCCCAATGCACACAGATTGGCAGCACTGTAATTGGTGCTGTCCTTACCTCTGCCTCTTTTCTCCCTGCATTTGATCATTCTGATAATGACAGTTTATTTTTTCCCCCTTTACCATCGGAAAACAAAAAGAAACTCTTGAAAGAGTCGCGGATTTACATTTCAGTTTTCTGATGTATACTGCTATGGGAAATAAAATTCACATTTTAAAATGTTTTCCCACTTCTGTTCCCCTCGTCCTCCCCCCTCACCCAAACAGTCAACACTGATGGGAAACTTTAATGTTGAGAATTGATTTTTCCCCTCAGAAGGTGTTGTGATTACAGTGGCAGCATCCTTGAGAGTTGACTTGTCAAAATATTGACGATCTTTTTTAAGACCTTCATCATTGTCATCATAATTGGTGTCTCCGTTTGTTAGACTCTGTTTATTTATGTGCACTTTATTTCAAGGGATATTTCTTAGGATAATATTCACAAGGGTTTGGGGCTCCTGGAATGAAAAGTGTTATATAAACTGAAATGCTTACCCCCTGGCAAAAGGTAATCTCCATTGCACACACCACCTGTTTAGGACAGCTCACATTTGCACAGTGTTTTGTAGTTAAGAAGGGATGTTCATGTATATTATTTCATGGAATCCCCCTGGTAATGCTGTGAAGAGCACATAAGGGATGGTCAGGCTCCAGGAATCATCCCACCTTGCCACGCCGCCAGGCATGTGTGATTCTGTACCTGGTGTACTGCTAGCTTTTCACAGGTGTTGTCGTGCAGCGCTATAGAAGCTGTGTCCCAGGTGCTTCAGTTCCAGAGAAGGGTCGGATTTATAGAGGCACAAATAAGCACAAAATAATAGAGGAATTTTTTCATTTTCTCGTGTCTCCTAAGGAGGAGAACAGAGCAGATAATTAACTACAGGATCTCTTTGGCAGACTGGGTAAGAGGGGAAATCTGTGGGTACTGCAAAATTAATAGAATTGATTCCATCACAATTGTATAAACAGTTAAGGATACATATAATTAGGGCACTAGCTATAATACAAATTGAGTACATCGTGTGATTTACCATAGATTAGGATATGACTCGTGAGTGACAATAATGCACTATTTAAGCCGGTGGCAAAAGATTTAAAAGCTTTTTTTTTTTTTTACTGGGACACACACAGCCTTTGAACTGAGATTTTATAAGAGAGCATTTCAAGGCAGTAAACAATTCCTCTAGAAGAGCATCCTCCTAGAAAAGAAGACCAAGCAGTACTGTAATAACTGTGGGTGTGATTTGATTCCTTCAGAGGTCTTAACTAGAAGTTTAGTTCTGGAAGGAATGCCTTAAATGCAAAACTGTTAATAAACACAGCTATACATGGCCACATAATGCTGTGGAAAAAAATACAGGCTTTTGGGAAGAGCACAGGCCTTGGACAAGCTCGAACTGAGCTTGACTCCTAGATCCTCCGTGGACCAATTATACAACCTTGGGCAAACCTTGATTTCTGTGAGCCTCTGTTTCTCCATGTGAATATCCATGGATTAAAAATGCCTCTTTTATAAAATAGTTGTGAGGATCAAGTGGGATAAAGCAGGCAGCGTGCCTAGCATGGAGAAGCAGCTCCACAAAAGGTGGCCATTCTTCTTGTGGTTTGATGTCCCTCCCCTTCTCCAGGGAACTTAAGCACCTTTGGGTCAGAGACTCAGTTCAGCTCCTTTTTTTGTTCCTTTGAAACCCCACATTACAAAGTTCCTCAGAAAGGCTTTAATTGGGCTGCAGTTAGTCTTTATTCATCACAGCCTTGCTTCCAACTCACATCCTGATTTATCAATTGGCTCTAATGGACGAGTTGTAGGAAGGACTGTTTAAAAAGCACAGTATTGGCTGATAACATAACAGCTGACACTTGGTCCAGAATCTGTTTTGTTTAAATGATTGTACATAGGAATCAACTTTTCATTTCCCATGCGACAAAGGAAAAAGGATTATAGCTTACACACTGTAAATCACTTAAATATCCTTCGCCTACGGGTTCTGGAATCATATTTAAGGAATGTGGGGGGAACGAATGCACTTTCCGGAATCTGAAGTGAGACTCACCCTTCCCTGCATTCCTTTTTCTTTCCATTACACTCTCCATGGGACCTGGTGAAGGGACCGGTGTCTAAAGGTGTCGACTGGCCATCGTCCTTCCACACACGAAGCCTCTCACATAAACAGACTCAGAAGAAGGAGCTGTAACAGCTTTGAGAGTGAGCTAGTATATTGGTCGAAAACTTGTTGTTGGAAAACAGAAATCTGAACAAGTCAACTCAGGCAAAATAGGAAATTTATTGGCTCAGATGATTAGGAAATTTATTGGCTCAGATGATTTGGAAATTCAGGGATGATGCTGATTTTAGATGCCAGGCTATCAACCCCAATGAAACAGAGGGATTCTGATTGCTCTGGCAGAAAAGTCTTGGGGAGGACTCCGCTCAGATTTGCCTTGCTGGACTAGTAAAGAAAATTGCACTATTGCATACGCATTCTATTACATACTACAGAAATCATGTGGTAACTGTATTACTTCTATTTTATTTTCTGCTTTTGTCTTCCTTTCTCTCCTTTTTTGTGGCCTGGGTATAGATCCTTAAGTCTCCTTAAATATGTGATATGCTTTCTATTTCTACTTCACTAATCATCACTCTGCTTATGTCACATGCCCATCTTTGAACCATTCACCATGACCAGAAGGATGAGCATATTCACTGGTCAGCCTGGGCTGCATGACCACTCTTGAGTTGAGGGTAGGGTGGCATCACTATTCACAGTTGCGTTAGGACCACATGACCAGGGGAGGATGCAGGGTAGACAGACAACGTGTGTCTACTATACCCATCCCTGTGTTATACCTTTTCTATTGAGAAATGTAATTGTTATGCCTAAACTGATTCCCTCTGGCTAATTCCTTTCCTCTTCTGCCAGCTGGTCAGAATCTTTTCATGATTCTCCGTCAATAAAAGGCAACAGTTAAACCCTTAAATGTTCTTGAGAAGTTACATTATTTCATAGCCTTTACAAATTTAACAGTGAGAAAATCCCCATTTCCATTAAATTTTCCCAGGCAGAATTTCTAAATCTTTTGTCATCTTTTTAGATCTTATAGACAGTGTTTTCTTTCCTGCCTTTTTCTAGTTCAGAATTCCAAATGGAGCTGATGTGAAAGATATAGTGTAGGATATTGGTAAAAAAAAATGAATTTCTGGGTCAACTGACTTGTGTTCAAATTCCACTTCAACCACTAAACCAGCAGTGGTTGGGGAAATGCAAATAAAAATGCTATTTTTTTCATTTATTGTATTGGCAAAATTTTAAAATGTTGATGTAATATACACCTGTTTTTTTTCCTGCCTTGCATCAGTTCCTTCTGTTCTATGGCAACAGTACCACATATATTTTGCATCCAGCCCTATCTGAATCCAGATCTACTCCTGGACTGCTCAGTTAGATGAGCCAATAAATTCCCTTTTTAGTTTAAACCACTTTGGGTCAGTTATCTATTACTTGAAACTGAATTGCAATTCCCATAATTGAGAATTTCTGTTTCTTGTGAAGGTATGGGGAAAGTATTGGCCAGGCATCTGGTAGCAGATTGACTCTATGGGACCCCTTCCTGCAATGCCGGTTGTATCAGGAGCAACTATAGCTTTTTCCAGGAAGCCTCCTGTAAGTCTTTTGTAGAGACTGTAGAAAGCCGTCACACTGAAAGCTGTCTGATGAATGGGACTAACGTCGGACGAGAGTGGATCTGAGCCATGCAAGAGATGTACCGTATCACTGTGTGTGTGCCACTGCACATCCTCGAGGTTTCTCAGCCCACGTTTTACTCCAGCTGGTGTTGTAGCAGCTAGCTTTGTGCAAACATTCTGACAGCGCCTCACTTCATCTGCATCATGTCTTCCTGCCCTGGGACTTCTCAAATGCTGCGCCGTGAGATGGCTATGGAAACCCACTCAGGCATGTGGAACCCGAAAGGGTGGGAGAGTTAAAGCCAATGGGCATCTCTTTTCTAATGGGGGATGAGAGCTGGTGGATAAATGAGGCATATTCTACATGGCTTCTCAGAGGGTCTTACTGGGTCAAGCCCTAGTAACTCAGAGTGACCAACTTGATAATATACTCTGGTATTGCCATTCCCTCTTGGCCTCACTTTTCCGGATCATTTCCCAAATAAACTGCTCGCACACAAGACCTCGTCTCAGGCTCTATTTTTGAAGGAGAACCCAGAATCACCACAATTCTAATGAGAGTCCTAAATTTAATTCAAGTTTCCTCAGGTCTTACCTGCATAAATAGGTACAGTGGAGCTCAGCATGGGTAATGACCAAAATTTTTTGTCTTTGCCCCAATCTGCATGAGGCTACAGACACTGATCTCAAATTCTTTTTCTCTGGCTTACATAATCAATGTGCACCAATGGAAAAGCCCCTCAGTGGCCATATTCCAGTACTGTCACTGATCCCAGGGCATTGGGTGACAGCACTGTCTGTTCTCCAAGTGATACCCAAGGTGCAGACCCCAACTCTGTAGCTCCCAAGTGGCTCTGCACTCCCTTGAATCTTCTCTATGTTGGATCCAAACAGCAATGAAGAGAAGATCCTTCTTCCTGTCTGGGCTACACTTAATTCGCCGGGTCTAATACACTGGGAGCAATATTCTCATGTCTCCTTTTGTTTCTGCCTGCAGCCCTGAGAGATCTAACCAGACCCATAGTTCATGGGCTGGGCCAGGGAGTGATGTACAAGGAGGATCCCAAGTTTTTCATCTTCATTGCTCTTGGGCCCTTTTCAAACCTCCACTCGCTATTTCCAAATAATCCCATAATTCAGAAAGCCCCTTCCTCAGTGGTTGTTCAGTTATGGCCTGTCCCCTTCTTTGGCTCATCAGGATGGTCTGAAACTCAGCAGTGGATATATCTTAGGCGCAAATGGGAGTCCTGCCACTTTTCCTCCCACCATTTTATCCTGAGAAAATGAACTTCACAGTGAAAACACCAACATTTAAATAGAGTGGAACATGAACAAAATCCTTCTTGTTATAGACCGTGGTTCCAAAGGTGACTTAAGGGTTTCCAGGCCTCACTAGCCTCTGATTACCAAGGAAGGTCATATTTCCTTTTATGATCTAAAGTAAAATGACCCTAAGTCCTCATCCTTTGAAGATCCTTCCTCTGCTGGGTTTTTCTACCAACTGAATTCTGGGCGTCAAGAGGACACTCACATGCTCTACATATCTGTTCTCTGGTCGTGTTTGTCAGCCATTCACCCCTGAGGTGACCTGCTTCTCCGGGATGCCTTGATCTCTGTATAGATTTGCAAGAGCCGAAGGGGCCTATGAACTGGATTTAATCAATTTGGTAACACAGCTCATTTTTTTTTTTTTAATATATGTGAAAGAATACATGGTAACCCAAAAAAGTTTGAGGTGGGGGACAATTTGCTACTCTCATGTAACTCACCACTGTGTTATACTGAAAGCAAGTCTCAGACCACGACTGCCACACAGCAGACGTTCCCTAACAAGCAGGCACAAAGCAGCTCACACTGTCATTCTGGAAGCTTGACGAAGTCACAGCCTCTGTCTGGCCTTTTGGATGGTCTGATGAACACCTTGCATAAACTTCTGTTCACTGGAGACAAAAGCCAAGACCGCAGAGGCAGGATTCTGTCACCCTTTCCGTCAATATCCAACAACAAGGATATTCCACATCGATGGCCACACACCGGTGTTGCATATGGAACCTTTAGCAATTAAGTCTTCCAAGGGTTGTAGGCTGCCCAGCTCTCTGGATTCTGACACCCTGCTCGTGTAGAGAGGGTAGAGATATCTAAACTAGTCCACATATTAAGAACACTTTTTTTTTAACGTTCTTAGAAACATCTTTACTATAAATGTTCTTTTTTTTTTACGTTTTTAAATTGAAATATATTTGACAAAAAATCCTTTTAATTTCACTAAAAGGAGCCCATTTCTGGTATCTGTTATGCTGATCAACAGGACACCATTTTCCACAATAAAAACCAATTTTTTACATTCCATGTGCAAAATAACAAAGCTATGTATGACTATTGATTGAGATACAGACAGCAGGGGCACTGGTGGATGGACTTTATATCAGAATGCTAGCTGACTGCCCCAGCTACCCATAGAGTTAAAACTGAAACTAACTGGCACATATATAAAATCTCCCTATCTATGTTGAAGTGTTTTAAAGTAAAATGCTGTCATCATTATAGGTCCCCAAACCTCAAAGTCTAAGGCCCCCAATCTCTTGGATTCCACAGATTGACCACTGGACCCAATAGTTGGATGTTTTTCAAACTGCAAATTGCGACCCATTAACAGGTCCTAATATGAATTCAGTGGGACATGACCAACATCAAAAACAATGACAAAGAATATATGGAAATATCAGCATTATGCATAATAAGGACAGGTGTTGCTTTATGAAACTTATTTGTTAGATTTGTGGCATATGTTCACTGGAATACTATGTAAAATATAAAATATCTTTTTAAATGTCTTTTTTTTTAATCAGAAAAGTTGAAAACACTCAAATAGTTGAAAATACATTTCACAAGGTTAGTGTTAATTTACTCTTTAAATACCAGTGGTCCTGCTCTAGATTCACATTTAGGCAAAACATTTCTCACCCTCTTCAAGGGCATGGTTCTGGCTGAAGATACCCACTTACATCACTGGACAGAATACTTGGCATCTGGATCTGCAGCATCAGCATTCAGATTTATGGTGACTTCACTGCGGTGGCCAAGGACAATGGGTGGGGACTTGCTTTATATTTATATAACTACGGAACCAATCCTGGTAATTTTCCAAAAACAAAAGGAATCGGTTCCAGAAATTCTGAGAGCTTTCTCAGCCTCCCCAAGCTAGAAGCTGCCAGCAACCTCCCAATGGCAGTTCCAGCAAAGAAAAAAGAGACTCTGTCTTTCCTAGGTACCGGCATCATGCCTGCCTCACAGATAGTCTGTATTCTGAACACATACCCTAAACCAGATGTTTTCCTTTATATCAAATAAATTGAAAAGAATGGTTGAAGCTTTTCTGATGATTGCGTTGCCTCCTTCTCTGCTTGCAAATGGTAACTAGTGTAGAGGGGAAAATCTGTCATCGGCAACCGAGTTCTGTCAAGTGTTTTTAAGGACTTTCTTAGAGAAAGGTAGCACTGCCCCAAGGAGCGACTTTTAGCTTTCGACAGCATTTCTATTAGCTAAGTCATCAATGCTCCAAGGTCCTGCATAAGAAGTGAAAAATGGAGTTTGCAGGGATGCATATATGTCTACATGATTCTTTAAACTTAAACTCAAATTTCTTTGAACTTAGTTATATGACAAAAATTTACAGTATTGGCTGCTAATATTAAAATATAAATATATGTATATATGTGCATTAAAGACAGTTGGAGAACATGATGTGTTAAAAGGGATGAATGAAAAGCCAGTTTGTTCTACTGGTGGGATAGTCCAATGGAAGGATATACAATCAGTTTACTGAGAGGAAAACATGCCTAATAATGAGCGGAAACTGCTGAGAGAAGGAGCTCCGCAAGGATGGCACATAGTCAGAGAAACCAGAGGGAAAGGAATTTGTGATTCCTGGAGCAGAAGTGTGGGAGTCAGATGATCTATGGGGTGTAGATTATTTGACTCTGGGTTAGGGTGTACGCAAAGGCACTTGTCTGAGAGAAGCAGAAACAATGCAATTTACGATGAGGGAGCCTGTGAACCAGTGACACAGGAAGTGACTCAGAGGGTAGCGGGGATGAGTCATGTCAAGCTGTGGTTCCAGAACTGAGGGGAGAGCTTGAACGTACTAAGGAAGCACTTCACACTTAGGGCAGTGGGTGGGTAATGGGAGTCCTCATTGAGCACATCGCTGCGGTGAGAGAAATAACCTATGGAAAAGCCCAGTCCCCTGTTCCAGCAAACAAAGTAGTCTAGTTCTTCCAAAGACCTCACAACTGACACCTTTTTTTTCAAAATCAGGAAAATGTAAGAAACATCTGTCTTTTATAGTTTGCAGTTTTTGATGTCTGCCTTCATAAAAAATGAAAGTGAAGTTCCAAAATTAAGTACATAACGCACAGTGTGCAGCAAATAATGCAACACATTTCCTTAGAAATGTGTTTATCCTTAGACACGTGTGTTCCACCCCTGTTGTGCTGGATGCTGAGTGAGTAAGGCGGAGGGCAGGGGAATAGTGTCAAGAGGCGTGATAATAGAGGTCAGGGGCAGCCCTAGGCACTGGACCATCTGCCTTCACATCCAGCTCTGTACTTTCATCCACTGGAAATCTAGGGCAGGGCCACCTGGAGTTTAATTATTTAAATTGGCTGACCTATGCAGGCTCCCAACCCCCATATGATTTCTCAGATCTCTGCTAGTTTTATCTAAGATGCAGAGAGATTAAGAATAGGCTGTGGTCCTGGGCTGGGCCCAAATTCTGACTCTGCCCCTTAGCAGCTGTGAGACCTTGGGGCAGTTAAGCAACCTTTCTATGCCTCAGTGTCTTCAGTTGTGAAATGGGAATAATGACAGTACCTACCCCATTTTAGGGTTTTTGTGAGTCTAGAGTTATTCATGAGGACACACTAAGTCCTTGTTAATTATTATTATTATACTGAAGAGAAGCAGTATAGTTCAGGGGTTCAAGCAAGGAGTCAGAGCCAGACTGTTCAGATCTGAATCCTGGCTGTGTGGCCTTAGGCAAGTTCGTCACTTTCTCTGTTGCTTGTTTTCTCATTTGTAAAACAAGGCTAATAAGTATACCTACTAAACAGGAGCTGAGCAAGAATTACATGAATTAATATGTTTAAAGTTCCTAGAACAGTGCCTGGCATATCATACATAAATGTTTGGCACAATTATGATTTTATGTATTTATTTATTTATCTCCAGCTAGCCCTGGGCCTGGCCCATCCTAGGTATTCATTAAGAGGCTATTGAAAACATGAATGAATGAGTACATGTAGTCTAATTCAATGGCCTGCAGTATGCATATTGGCTGTCTGTAACATTCCAAATTTGCCAAATGCACTTGGACTTGTCTGCATCACACACACCTTTAGATGGAATATAAACATTGTCTCCAGCTTCCTCTCCAATTCTGCCCTGTGGTGCTCAGTGCTAAAAGGGAGAGGCTATTTGACATGGGGCCATGACAGCCTCGGAGAGCATCTCTCCGTTTCTCCATCGGTACACTAGGGAATCATTATAACATCCCCAAAGTCCGGAAATCCAAGGACACAAATTAGTTATAGACACAAGTCAAATTACTCTCCATCCCTTTCTCCGTGAATATTTCTGGTGGAGAGCAGTCCCCACTGTCATTTGCTGGGGAAGTGGGCAGTCCCCAAGAGCAGCCAAGCTCCCCATTAAGCCAGAGCCCATCTATCTGCTGCCTGGGTGGCAGCGGCAGTTCCACCCCTTCATAAACATCAAGACAGGAAATAATGGAATGTTTAGTCTGAGTAATACATTAAGGAAATCAATTAGGCCCACATGCAACTTTCTAAGATTTTAATTACAGTACTTAGGGTACCACACTAGAGCAGTTTGTCAGGAACATAATTTGTTAATGAATAACAACTGACACAGTGAATTAGTTGGGATTGTAATTAGCTTTTGCTAGCCATCCATTGGAACCCTGATCAAAAGCCAGTGAGCGAAAGAGGGAGAAATCAGCTGTAAATGATAACCTCGACAGCTCTGTCTGGGGTGTCTCCCTGATGCTGGCGTACCCAGAGGGGCCTGGCTAAGCCCATGGACAGATTTTAACTCAAGTGAGGTCAAGGAGCAGCATCTGCCTCACCTACGAGCTTGTTAGAAATGCAGATTCTTGGGGCCCCACCCCAGACCTATCCAACCTGCATTTTAAGACACCCAGGTGACCTATGAGCATATATATGTTTTTAATAAATTTATTTATTTATTTTTGGCTTCATTGGGTCTTTGTTGCTGTGCGCAGGCTTCCTCTAGTTGCTGCGAGCAGGGGCTAATCTTGGTTGCAGTGCTCGGGCTTCTCATTGCGGTGGCTTCTCTTGTTGCGGAGCACGGGCTCTAGGTGCATGGGCTCAGTAGTTGTGGCACACGGGCTTAGTTGCTCCGCAGCACATGGGATCTTCCCGGACCAGGGCTCAAACCCATGTCCCCTGCATTGGCAGGCGGCTCTTAACCACTGCGCCACCAGGGAAGTCCTTGTGAGCATATTGAAGTTTGAGAAGCACTGTCAGAGTACAAAGAGCACAGGTTCAAAATCAAACAGATCTTACTGTAACTCCTGACACTAACGCACTCACTAGAGATGTATCCTTGGGCAATTGCTAAGTCACTTTGAGCCTTTGTGTCCTTATCTGTAAGTTGGACCTACTAATACCTGTACTGCAGGGTCCTTGTACTGACTAGCGATAGCATGTGTGTGTGCCTAGCACATAGCAGGTGAACAATGAATGAGGGCGTGGGAGAAACTCAGCAAGGTTTCCTGAGGCCTGGGCCTGACTACACATTGTCCTCTGACCTGGGTCACTTATGTGAGTCACACCTTCATCTCTCCAATCTTCCCATTCCACAATGGGGAAGGACTAGGAGAAAAGAGATAAAATATTACAAATAAGTTAAAAGAATAGAGAAAATATTTTAAAGATAAAATAATGAAAATAGTAAAATTAGCCAAAGAGTATGCTAGACTTAGATTAAATTGGTTTTGTTTTTTTGAGGTGGCCAAACGACCAAATAAGAAAATGTGGATTGGTAATATGAAACACCTGGGAGAGTGAAGCGCCCAGATTGTTCTCTGTCTTCCCACGGGAGGGAGAATCCTGAGGAAGGAGGTAGCCATGAACAATGCTCCCAAGATGGGGTTCATGCAGCAATTTGGAGAGCTGAGATCCATAGTTGAGGATCAGTGTTTTAGGAAACACCTTTGACACACTACACACAATGGATATGTTCTTGATAGAGCATGGAAACTTAAAAATATGTACGTCAAAGCAATTTCCTCGTTAGAAAATTTCCCTCTAAGCCCAGCTCAAGAGAGTGTTAGAAGGAGCCCTTACCTAATCTGATTATTAGACCATGTGCTCAAACTCAAGGATTACCTCTGTGTCATGGCTCATACAGAAGATGGCAATATTCTTACAGCACATTGTGGGTAGACTGAAGGGGTTCCAGGGGCACCTATGTGGGACAAGGTGAAAAAAAATCATTTCTTTTTACATCATGGAATTACAAGAAAAATTTTAAATTGAGAAAGATATTGGATATTAGGTTTGCATAAAAACATCCAAATTGAGCATTGTCAATTTTCAAAATGAGAAAATAAATGAGTTTGCTTCTAGAAATGTAACTTTTTAATATCAAGTTTGATGCTTGAAATGGCTGAACTCAATTCCTGATAAAAAGTCTTTAATAACAATCTCTTCAAATTTTGGTTATTCACCATCAATTAGAAACTTTGCATGAGGAGGTCATAAAAAGTTATTTAACCATTGTTTTACAACTTTCTCAAAATCTGTAGTACTTGAAATTATATTTAGGGACTATAGCAGCCCATCCTTCTATTGACAAACTTAATATTGAAATTTCTTGTGATAACGCAAATGTTTTTAAATATAATAGAACTTTTTCACATCTAGTACTTCCAAATATTAATGTGCAAAACTCTCACACATCACGAGAGCAGTCATCATTGACAGGACACATCAATTACAAATGGGCAGAAGTCCCAAATGTATGGGAAGGCCACCACCAGGAGCTCAACCTTCCTGGTCTACCTTCTCTCAACATAGACACATGGCACCCTGGGCTATGCACCATGCTCCTTGGGCACCAGGAATACAAACTGCCCCAGAAGCTCCATGGGCCACTTGTCCATGATGGGCAGTCTGGGCTCCATGCTTAGTTGCTGGCATGACTGTCCACGTCGAAGGGCTCCTGCTTAGCTCTGCGCAGAACGTTGAGGCTGACCATTCATGCTCAGTGGTACTCAGTACACTTCTGCCTGTAGGGACTGTGGGATGTACAGACAGGTCCTGCTTATCTGGAACCCCCCTCTGTAGAGCCCCAAATAAGGCTGCTCATGACCAGAGTTGACCTGTCTGGGGTTTCCTGCAGCCCCCAAAGGCTTGGGGGTTTAAGGCCTTGTGGCACATCTGGAACCCATTCATGGCACCGCAGCTTGGCCCACTGGGAAGCTCTGGATTACTCAGGGGCAGGGACCAAGCCATCCTCTTTCTCTTTTACTTCTTGAATCTATGCATGATAGGCTCTCCTGCACCTTCCTCTTTTACTTCCTACTCCAAGGATTAGTTGAATGATTGGGTCTTTCTCTACTGTGTTGGAGGAGACTTGGCCGTCTCCAGTTGGATTGAATTTCTCCCCAATGACAACCTGACCTTGTCTACTGTTCTCGTCCCACAAAAAGGTGCCTGGAATACTCAGCACTAGGTTTGGGATCAAATGTGGTCCTTTTAGTGCTTTGACTAGCTCCACTTCCTCTGGTAGTTGTGGTTCACTGTGGTTTTTCTTTGCACAGCAGTGATTAACATCCTACCCTTGGGTTTGGGGAATAGAAGAGGCAGAGATTCATGAGTGGGAAGCAAGGGGCTTCAGGCCTCACCTGCATTCTTTGTTCTCTTACAAGGGCTTTGCTTTGGAGCATCAAGCACTTAGATAGCTATAAATAAATTCTATAGTTTCTTACCAATTTGGTCACTGAAAATTAAACAGGATGTTGTATTGGAAGTTTCAATTGATGCAATACCATACAATGTAAAGGAGAGTCTAGGCCATGTGCAGAAATTACAGAGAAGTTGGAAAACACAGCTCACCAAACCCCCAGCCATATCAAGGATATAATAAGGTTAGAAGAGGGGAAAGTTAGAGAAATTTATGAGGATTTCCCTGGAGAGTTGTGGCTGTGCGGTGAGTCCTCCTACCCCATCCAAGGAAAAGGGTTGAAGGGAGCTTCCCCCCTCATCTTGTCAAGGCAGAGGAGTTTCACTGGGACCAGAGAGCAGTTAGGGAAACACACAGGCCTGTTGTCTGGTCCCACACCACTGTGCCCACCCGGGATGTCAGAGGATGAAACCTGGGCTATTAGCTGATGTAGCAGCAAAGCAAAGGAGAACTGCTCCTGCTTGGAGATCGGTCTTCACTCCTAGATTTTGGGCAAAGACAAGATGGTTTATCTGGCAACTCTGGGTGGGGTCATCTGGTGTGCTGTCCAGTAGAGTCACCAAGGTGAGAGAAGTGCCCTTCAGTAGAGGCTAAGTCGAAGTCGTGCTTCTGGATTCCTAGAGGTAGAGGAGAGAGCGAGCAATGGTAGACCAGAGGGCTTTTTCCTGGGTCAAGGGCGTGGCCTGTGAGAGCTCATCAGTGAACTGCCCCAGAAAACAACTTTAATATCAGTCCATCTCCAGGGCCTAACCTGCTTATGATAGGCAGGTAAAACATTCCTGCCACTCTTACTTTTTTTCCTACCCCCTGTCCCCACCTGATCTTTCCCTACCCCAACCTTGAGGGGATCAGAAACTGCCGTTGACAAGCTGGGGGAGCGGAGTCTTGGCAGGAGGAGGAGCTACCACACTCCTTCCCCTTCCTCCAGTCCCCGCCCTCCCTGGGAAGTAGGGGAAAGTCTTTCCTTCAAATGAGGAGGCAGCTTTGATTAGTATTATAGGAGGCTGGTCTTTGTAATCTCAGGGTTTATACTGTGTTTGCAGCTCAAAGTGGTTGTCAGACTTTTGATCAGAAATTGATCCAAATATCACGAGATTGCCTGAGTTTTTAGCCCACTGAATACAATTTGAAGGGAAACAGAAATAAAGTTGCCATCGGATTACCTTCCATGAGTGGATTGAAGGCGTATCATACATAAATGTTTGGCACTATTATGATTTTATATATTTATGTGTTTATTTACTTATCTCCAGCTAGCCCTGGGCCTGGCCCATCCAAGATGCCACTTACCATTCCTCATAGCATGATTCTGGGCAGGGAGCTCTGTAGGGATCAAGAGTGCATTGGAGCAAATCTAGCGTGAACCTTCAACGTAGAGTCACAGAATGTCAGGCTTGGAAGGAAGCTTGAAGTCATCTATTCTAAATGACCTCCTGCTATTTTGAGCCCCTCTGCCATACCCCTGCCCAGTGCTCATCCCACCTGTGTTTGAATGTCTGCAGAAATAAGAGGATGTACATCCTCTCAAGACAGTCCATCCCATTTTGTAACAGCACTTCTCATTTTGTTGTTTCTTTTGCTGCACAGAAGTTTTATAGTGTGATGTAGTCCCACTTGTTTATTTTATCTTTTCTTGCCTTCGCTTTTGGAGTCAAATCCAAAAAATCACTGCCAAGACAAATGTCAAGGAGCTTCTCCCCTATGCTTTCTTTAGGAGTCTTATGGTTTCAGGTCTTATGTTTTAAGTCTGTAATCCATTTCAAGTTGATTTTTGTGAGTGGTGTAAGATAGGGGTCCAATTTCAGTCTTCATCATGTGATTATCCAGTCTTCCTAGCACCATTTGTTGACAAGATTATCCTTTCCCCATTGAGTATTCTTAGCTCCCTTGTCAAATATTAGTTGATCGTATATGCAAAGGTTTATTTCTGGGCTGTTGGATCTGTTCCATTGGTCTGTGTATCTATTTGTATGCCTGTACCATACTACTTTAATTACTATACCTTTGTGATATAGTTTGAATCCAGTAAGTGTGATGTGGACGTTTAGGAGACATTGATTATGGAGGCCTGATGTTCTGAGCCTTGGATCATGTGTATTTACTCAGGTCTCTGGGAAATTTCCCTGGGGCCCCAAACCTCTGCTCCCATATTGGTGCTCACCTCACACTGTATGGGGATTTTCTATATGTCTGAGAGCACCTTGAGGGCAGGGATCATCTTGTTCATTGTTAAATTCACCAAGCTCAGTATTTGAAGAGAAACGGGTACCAATAAATTAGTTCCCTTTCCCATCACTGCCTAATCTGTAGCCTTTGCTGGGCCCACTTCCAGCTGTTCCCATTCAGTCTTATCAGGAGAACTCTGGTCCTTTGAATAGATCGATTATCCTTTCTTTGCTGCAAGCTTCATTCCTAGGTTTGTCTCTCCAGTTCTAGAAACACTTTGATGTTTTTAAACTGTACTGAAAAGAGGAAGAAAATGACTTTCTAAGGTCAGGTATTTGGGCTCTGGGTCAACTGGGAAAGAAACAGATGAGTTCTGATATATCATATGAAACTCTGTCCATAAAAATCAAACCGTCCTATTTCTGATATTTCTGCCTCATTCAATGACATTGTTTTCTTTGGAAAACTAGAATATTTATTATTCAGACTCTGGGCAGAGGAGTGAAATGGCCTGGATCTAGAGATAAGGGGCAATTTACTGCTGGCCAGCTGCCGCCCTTGCCATCTAACAAATATAGGTTTAAATGAAAGCACCATAGGCCCACTGCCACCTCTGTTCCAGAAGAGAACTATTGATCTTGAGCCACAGTTTTTCCTCTCTTTAATGCCGTTTTTGAAAAACGATGTGTACTTTCGTCTCACTATGTGCTTCTCCTGTCCCTCCTACCCAGCCTCTCTGCCTTAGGAGATAAACCACTCATTAGGTTATTTATAGCCTCCCACCTGTTCTCTTGACCCCGGGTTTTCCCTCCATCCTTTTCAATTCAACCCTCACACCACATATTTCCCAAAGTTCAGCTCTGGCCTCCAGGTCAAGAGCTCCCATGGCTCACCAAACAAGGGCCAAACACTTGAGCATGGCCTTGTAGGCCCTCTGCCTTTTGTTCCTTCCTGTTGTGTTCTTTCTGCTCCAGCCAGTTTCACCAGCAGCTGCTTTGAGAACGTACCCTCCTTTTCTAGAGCACCCCATTTCTTCCCTTTGAACATGTCTTCTCTCTAGTTGCGCATGCTCTGCTCTCCTCATCTTCCGAAGCCCAGACTGGCATTACCTTTTCCTTGAAGATTTCCCCGGTCTCTCTTGCTGAAAGTGGGATGTCTCTCTTCACAGGGTTGTTGAAAGGATTGAACAAGACTATGCACAGAAGTAGAATGGCGGTTACCAGGGGCCGAGGGGAAGGGAAAACGGGCAGTTGTTCCTAATGGGCAAAAAGTTTCAGTTATGCAAGGTGAATAACTTGTAGAGATCTGCTGTACAACATTGTGCCCGTAGTCAACAATACTGTTGTACACCTAAAGATTTGTTAAAAGGGTAGATCTCACATTAAGTGTTGTTACCACAATAAAATGAAAAGATTATGCACATGGATATGCAAAGTAAAATGCCTAGCAAATACTAGACACACAGTATTTTTTTTTCCTTTCTACATTTTTTAATTCTTTGAATTCCAAGAGTATTTATTTCTTCTAGGGCAGCAAAGTTATTCTTCTTTACCTTGTATCATAGTTATGTGGGTGTATATCTTAATTGTTACATATCACAGTGAGAGAAAAAAAGGCACAGATTTTGATGTCTGACATCTTTTTTTTTTTTCTCTTTCCCTTTTGCGGTACGCGGGCCTCTCACTGCTGTGGCCTCTCCCGTTGCGGAGCACAGGCTCCGGACACGCAGGCTCAGCGGCCATGGCTCACGGGCCCAGCCGCCCCGCGGCATGTGGGATCCTCCTGGACCTGGGCACGAACCCGTGTGCCCTGCATCGGCAGGCGGACTCTCAACCACTGCGCCACCAGGGGAGCCCCTGACATCTGTTTTTGAGAGCTACCTCCAAAGCTCAGTAGCTGCGTGGTCTTGAATAAGTTGCTCAGTTTCTTTAAGACTCAGTTTTATTATCTGTTAGAAAAAGAAAAAAAAAAGAAAAATAATAGCTATCTCTCTGGTCCTGTGGATGGATTAAATGTGACAATACACGTAAAAATGGTGACAGATAACATGGCAGCAGCTCAGAGTCTTACTGTGGTTTCTTTTCTTCTTTGAGGGCAATGACTACAATGTCTACATGTTTCTAACCCTAAGGCACAGAGCATGTAGCCTTGTGCATAGTCACGGCTCAGTAAATGCTTCCTGAATGAATGAATGAATAAGTGAGTGAAAGGAAGGAAGGAAAGAAGGGAGGAGGAAAGAGAAAAGATATGAAAGGGTTAGCTTACTTATATCTTCTTTGTAATACAAAAGTTACGATGGTTTCGGGCTTCCCTGGTGGCGCAGTGGTTGAGAGTCCGCCTGCCGATGCAGGGGACACGGGTTCATGCCCCGGTCCGGGAAGATCCCACATGCCGCGGAGCGGCTGGGCCCGTGAGCCATGGCCGCTGGGCCTGCGCGTCCGGAGCCTGTGCTCTGCAATGGGAGAGGCCACAACAGTGAGAGGCCCGTGTACCGCAAAAAAAAAAAAAAAAAGTTACGATGGTTTCAACTCAAAGACAAGTATCTCCAAAGAGAGTAGGGATATTTCCTCTTTGTCCTAATCCTGTGCAACATTTTTAGTGACAGCAGCAATCTTTATATTTGGAAGGGAGAGCCGTTTAAAGTTCCCTCCAATAGTTGATATACCAGCAGTGCCACGTCTGTTAAAGAAAAAAAGTATTTTGACATTTGTTAAAATGGTAAGGAAGACTTTATTCAAGGCTTGTACAATAAGGGTGAACTCTATTGCAATAGAGGAGAAAGATCAAGCTCAACTTTGAATACAAGAACAAATGGGGATTTATAGCCAAGGGGCAGAATGAAGGGGTCAGTGGATAAAAAATTACTAAGAAGAGACATCAAGGGTAGGGGAACTCTTGCTAAACTGACCTATTAGGATTCTTGCTAAAGGAAGGCCAAGAACCTAGACATCAAAGGTGGGGAATGGGGAACTTTATCAGATACCAAGGGTGGGGGTATCTGAGTGATCAGATATCAAGGGTGGGGGGATTCTCGGTAAACTGACTTAGCAGGATTCTTACTAAGACTGGGTAGGCAGACTGAAGACAGGATGGGGGCCAAGATCAAGGCCTAGTTGAGAACAGGGCTCTGAGGAGCCTGGCTAAGGTTGACCACTATGCCTTCATCAAGTTCCCCCTCACCACTGAGTCAGCCGTGAAGAAACTAGAAGACAACAACACAATGGTGTTTATTGTGGATGTCAAGGCCAACAAGCACCAAATTAAACAGGCTGTGAAGAAGCCCTATGATATTGACCTGGCTAAGGTCATCACCCTGATCAGGCCTGATGGAGAGAAGAAGGGATATGTTCGACTGGCTCCTGACTATGACGCTTTGGATATTGCCAACAAAATTGGGATCATCTAAACTGAGTCCAGCTGGCCAATTCTAAATATAAAAGTTTTCGCTTAAAAAAAAAAAAAAAAAAAGGAAGCCTGGGGAAAGCCGTCTGCCCTACTCCCACTGAGGAAAGCAGGAGTGGGGCAGGTGTGCTGCCCTAGAAGTCAGGAAAGTTTGGCAAAATGTTATAAACATTCCTGTCTCTGGGTTTTCGTTTGTGAGAGGGACACGACACCACTTTTCATCCCAACTATCTTAGTGGGTATATTAGTTGCCTGTGGCTACTGTAACAAATTGCCACAAACATGCTGATTAAAAACAACAGAAATGTACTCTCTCAAGTTCTGTAGGTCTGAAGTCTGAAATTTGTGTCACTGGGGCAAAATCAAAGTCAGTAGGGCCACACTCCTTCTGAAGGCCCTAGGGGAGAATCTGTTCCCTGGCTCTTCCAGTATCTGCTGCCTGCTGGCATTCCTGGGCTTGTGGCCACATTATTCCAATCTCTGCCTCCATCTTCACATGGCCTTCTCTTCTTTGGTCTGTTTCTAATCTTTCTCTGCTTCCCTCTTATATGAATACATACTGTATTAGTCTGCTTGGGCTGCCATACAAAATATCATAGGCTGTGTGGCTTAAACAGCAGAAATGTATGTCTCATAGTTCTGGAGGCTGGAAAGTGCAAAATTAAGGTGATGGGAATTTTGTTCCTGGTTAGAGTTCTCTTTCTGGCTTGCAGACAGCCACCTTCTCTCTGTGTCATCACTTTTTTTGGGGTGTAGGGAGAGAAAGCTCTTCCTCTTTTATAAGGCCACCAATCCTCTCAGATTAGGGCCCCACCCTCATGAGCTCATTTAACCTTAATTACCTCTTAAAAGTCCTGTCTCCAAATATAGTCACATTGGAGACTGGGGCTTCAACATATGAATTTTAGGGGTATACAATTCAGTCCATAGTACCTGTGATTGCATTTAGGATAATCCAAGATGATCTACCCATCTCAAGATACTTAGCCTAATCACATCCATAGAAACCCTTTTTCTAAATAAGGCAGTATTTACAGGTACCAGGATTAGGACCTTGTGTCTTTGGGTGGCCACTATTCAGCCTACCACTGGTCAGCCAAATGGGTCATAAGAGCCTGGATTTATAAAAGTCTTGGAGGTCCTTCAAGGTTTTAATGGAATCCAGAGCATTATAGATTTATTCACAATAAAATAATCCTCAAGATTATTTCAAAGTTTGATCATTCTAGAGTTTTGTTGCATTGAAGTTTGTGGTGTACATAGTGACTGGGAACCTTCACTTGGCCTTTAGTCCTTTCCACTTGGAAGTTTAATAAGTAATAAAATTTAACAGAATCATTGTTTTCCTCCCACCAGACTTATTCATCTCCTATCCCTCCACAGTCAGCCAACAGCAATGCATCCATCCAACAGCTCAAGCCAAAAGCCTAGGAGAGCTCCATTCCTCTCTTTTCCCCGTCTTTTAAATCCAATTGTGATTTTTAGCAAATAGTGTGGCATGGGACCCACCAATCAGAACAGAGTCAGGCAGTAGAGCTGTCCAAGGGGGTCTCTACCATGCCAGGCATTGATATCTTGGTTTTTGGTTTTAGGGGAAGTCTGAGGGTGTTAGGGTGTTGAAGTGGGGCACCACTTGGGGGCTTTTGGCAGTGACTGTTTACCAACTAGTATAGAATATTTCAATATTTTGGTCACTGGGTGGGCTCTTTAGGGACTTAGCAGTGAAACAGCAGCCCTTCCCGTATCCAGATTATCAAGTCCGGTCGCCTCTACATCCAAAACATGTCTTAAATCCAGCTACTTCTGTGGGCACCATCTTCTCTTTTTCTTCTTTTTTTTTTTTTTTTGTGCTCTACACTTCACTCCATATTATATAAACCCCCAACACAATAATCCTTTGCAATTGTTTCCAGACTCAGATGGGCCAGAGGGTGGGAGGAGGGAGGAGAGCAGCAAAGCTGGGAAGCCGGTGATCAAGGGGCAGCTCGGGATGCAGTGTGCGGGCACCATCTTCTCTTGCCTGAACTTCTGCAGTAGGCCTCTAGGGTTTCCCTGCTCCCAAACATGCACCCTCTATAGTCCATTCTCCAAACAATAGCCAGAAGGATCTTTTAAGAATATAAATTATATCATGTAATTCTGCTGAAAGTGAATTCCCTTGTACGTAGCACACTATGCAAACTTCTTATCCTGACCTAGAAGGACCTCATTGTTCAGCCTTTGCCCCTCTCCTCTAACCTTATCTCCTCTACTCTCTTTCGCTCTCCCAGTAGCCTTCTTCCCATATCTTTTTTTCCTCCCCTCATGACCTTGGCACTGGCGATTCTTTCTTGAATGCTATTCCTGCCTAGATCTTTGCATGGCTGTCTCCTCATTCAGGGTCCAAGTCAAGAGTCAGCTGTCACCCTTCTCCACTTGTTATAATAATATTAGATTTGTGCAATGCCTTTTGTTTATTCACTCAAACTTTTATTGAGTTTTATCACTATGACCTTGGCACTCTGCTAGGTACCAAGGATACATGAATGAATAAGACCAAGTTGTTTTCCTCAAGGGCCTCAGTCGAGTAAAAAAGCCAGAAAAATAATTTCAAAGACCTCAAGTTATTTACGGTACAATGCAAAAATGAGCTGTAATGGAAGTCTTGCAGGAGCACAGAGAAGGACGTAACTATTAATAACTGTGCCTGGGGGAATCAAGGAAGGTTTTAGAGAGTAACTGACTTTACCTGGATAATTACAGTGGAGAATCCTTATTTTAGAGTGAATGAAACTGAACTAAATTATATTGTTCAATTTAAGACCTAAGATTAATCTGTGTTTGGTAAATATTTAAACAGGAGGTATTCCTGATTCTCATACACAATTTTAATGGGCATTAAGTATAAGCAGAGTAGATTTCTTTACTTTTTTGGTCCATAATGGGGAAAAGTGCTTCTTGTTTAGCTGACTTGAAACAAAGATTGATGGAGCAAGTAATATTAGGAGTGGAGACCTTTGAATTGATGGAGCTCTAGCTTTTCCAGTTGAAATGAGGTGAGTGGAAAGTCATGGTCACACAGCTGACCTGTTTTTTTATCTCTGAAATAAACTTGATCAAGTGGATCCCTTAACCCCTGGGTAAAGGACATTCCAAACTATCCTTTGCATTTCCCAGAAAGGTGGATGTCTCTTCCGTTTTTTCCAGCTTTATTGAGGTATAACTGACACATAACATGTTGTAAGTTTAAGGTATACAATGTGACGATTTGATACACTTATATATTGCAAAATGGTTACTACAGTTAGGTTACTTAACACATCTATAAACTCACATAATTAGGGGCATGTGTGTGTGTGTGTGTGTGTGTGTGTGTTGAGAACATTTAAGATCTGCTCTTAGCAACTTTTAAGTATATAATACAGTATTGTTAAGTATAGTCACCATGCTATGCATTACATTCCCCAAACTTACTCATCTTGTAACTGGAAGTTTGTACCCTTTGACAGACATCTCCCCATTTTGAGCACCCCGCAGCCCTGGCAACCACCACTCTATTCTGTTTCTATGAGTTTGGCTTTTCAAAATTCCACATATAAGTGAGATCATACAGTATTTGTCTTTGTCTGACTTATCTCACTTAGCATAACGCCCTTAAGGTCCATCCATGTTGTTGCAAATGGCAGAATTTCCTTCTTTTTCATGGCTGAGTAATATTCGTGTGTGTGCGTGTGTGTGTGTGTGTGTGTGTGTGTGTGTGTGTGACATTTTATGTATCCATTTATCCATTGATGGATGCCTAGGTTGTTTCCATGTCTTGGCAATTGTGAATAATGCTGCAACGAACACGGAAGTGCAGGCATCTCTTTGCGATAGTGATTTTATTTTACTGGGCATATTTCCTAAACAATCTTTGTAGCGATAGGAGAAAAGAGAAAATGTCCAAACTCACAATTTTCACTTCAAATTTACTGTAACTATCACAAGCACATGGTTTTTTCTTATTCTTTTCCTTCCTAATAGTCATCAGAATTTGTAATTACATATTAATTTTTGGATTTTTTGTTGAACATCTGTGTCTCTGCTGTATTGAAAACTCCATGAGGGAGGACATTTCTATGGTCCACTGCTGGATCTCCATACTGAGAACCTAGCATATAGTTGGCGCTCAAAACATATTTATTCAAAAATGAATAAATGAATAATCCTGATAATTTGAGTAAAAGCCTAAAAGAAGATAATTGGAGAATTCACACAAATTAAAGGATAATTGGGGTCATAGGGACACCTCCTCGGGAAAATCAACCTGTCGTAATTCATAGAGAGACTTCAATTGGATGTGAATTCCAGGTCCCCAACCATTCTGATATTTTCTGCCAAAGGGATAATTTAAATTGGACTCATGGGGCAGGAGGTGCTTAACATTGTAGATAATGAAAATACCATTTATTTGCTCACTTAGCAAGTATTCTTTGCTTCTAATAGAAGGGGAGAAGGGCTCTTCATTCTTCTATCTAACAGAAAATATTAATATTTGTTGAATATACTCAAGAAGAATATTCTTTAGGGTTAACTTATGTAAATGGGTAAAGTTGGTATAGTTTGGGAATACATCATTTAAAAAGCAGTTTAAATTTGGTGACTAGGTCACTGAGCAAATAGGCTTCTTTTTACTCCCTTGGGTATCACGCTCTATCTGCCTTTGGTGGAAGAGGCTTTCAATGTCTCTGCCATTGAAAAGGGGAATGATTCACCCAGACTGTTCGGTTGCAGCTCAGTAAAGTCTCCTGGCAAGTCTGACCCGCGGTCTCCCATCCTGGTGTTATGAAGCGACTGGACGCAGTCTGATTGTGTGCAAGTCTTAGGCTCATTCTGATAGAAAATGAGAGCTGAAAAGTGTTTCTTGGTGTGACAGGCAGGTGCCCCCCCAAGATTCCTGCCCCCTGGTGGATAAGCCCTGTATCATTCCCCCTCCCCTCTACTCCCCCCTCCATCTAAGTGGGACCTGTGAATATGTTGGAATGTCGCTCCCACGATTAGGTTACTAATGAGTCAAAAGACAGATTATCCTGGGTGGGCCTGATCTAATCAGGTGAACTCATCAGAGAAGGTAAAGCATCAGGGAGCTCATACAGCATCACAATCATGTTGTGAGCTGCCTATGGAGGGGACCCATGTGGCTAAGATGTGGGAGTGGCCTCTCAAAGCTGAAAATGACCCCAGGTCAGCCGCCACTAGCCAACAAGAACAACAGGACCTCAGTCCTGCAACTAGGAGGAACCAAATTCTGCTAACAATCTGAATGAGCTTGGAAACCCCCCAAGCTGCAGATGAGAATGTAGCCCCAGCTGACACCTTGATTTCAGCCTTGTGAGAGCCTGAGAAGAGGACCCAGCTAACCATCCGGACTCCTGTCCCGGGGAAACTATGAAATGATACATCTCTCCTATTTTTAAGCCTCTAAATTTATGGTGATTTATTATGCAGTAACATAGAATAGAAAAAGAATGCATTTGGTTCATTGCAACAAGGGGGACAGAACAAAATGGGGAATCTTGGGGGGTCTCAGTAAGGAGGTTATGGAAGGGCTGGTCCTAGAATCTGGGTTTATGTTGGGTGATTTGGGTGAGAGTTCAAGAAGCATGGTTTTGCTCTGGTTTGGGTGCTATCAGAAAGAAGGAGGGACTATTCCGTGGTTGAGTAGCCTAGTAAGTTTCATCTCTGAGGTGAGAAGAAGTGGGGCTAAAGCCAGATGGATGAAGAGGCCCCAGTCGCTCCATTAGCAGGGAAGGCGGGATGCTTGGCCATTTTTGTGGTTTGGACGGCACTCCTATCTTTGTGCTCAGACATGGTTCCAGAGTGGCCTTTTTTTTTTTTTTTTTTTTTCCTCACCCACCACAGTCAGAGTGGCCCTGTTTGTGTTCAGCAGGAGAACAGCACGGGTTTCCTGTTAGAGCCAGGTCAGCTCTGAGCTGACAGCCATCAGGGCTGCCCTGGGGTGGGTGGGTGAGTTAGATACTTCTTCAACTTCACTAATACATTTGGGTTTTTTTAAGATATGGCAATGTTAGTTAACTAATTAATTTTTTGGAAGGGAGTGGAAACGTCTTTTTATGATAATTTTTTACAGCCTTATTCAGGTATAATTGATGTACAAAAAACTGCACATATCTGCACATATTTAATGTATACAATTTGATGAGTTGGACATATGCAAATTCTGCTAGATGTACATACATTTACTAACTAAATGCTTATAAGCAAGCTATTACACCCCTGCCCCTCCACCAAAATCATATGATCTGTTCTGTAAGCTTAAGGAAGTCTGCTCTTAGGTGCTCAATCAACACTTTGCATCAAAGATTCATTTGATGTAAAGGCAGTGCTCCTGTCACTCATACAGCTGGCATTAGGCAGAACCTTTGAGAATTCATTGCTGAACATGGAACCACTTAAGAGATTTAGCTCAGGGCAATATATCCCTAATATATGCCTAACGTAATATCCCTAATATAATATCCCTAAAATTAAAGGTTATTGGCCTCACTGGATTCTCCTACCCTATTCATGCAAAGAGTCTCTAAAATATTATTAGTCAACACATATATATTCTATAACTATAATTTCACCAGTGAGAGCCGATTTGTAATACTCATGTTATTTCATAAAACTCATTTTTGATGTCCAGTATGCTAATTTGCAAAGCACTTTTTTTTTTTTTTTTGCGGTACGTGGGCCTCTCACTGCCGCGGCATCTCCCGTTGCGGAGCAGAGGCTCCAGACGTGCAGGCTCAGCGGCCATGGCTCACGGGCCCAGCCGCTCTGTGGCATGTGGGATCTTCCCGAACCAGGGCTCGAACCCGTGTCCCCTGCATCAGCAGGTGGACTCTCAACCACTGCGCCACCAGGGAAGCCCAAAGCACTTGTTTTTGATTGAGATAGGCTATTCTTGAAGAATGAGTATCTGGATTAGAATGCCATTTGACCACCCCCGATCTTTGCACACTTCAGTATACTATCAGTTTCTGGGCTAGAACTTGATCCAGTGGTTCTCATCCTTGACCACCTATTGGTGTCACCTGGAGGAAATTTTAAAACCATTGATGCTGATGCTGCACCTGCAGACCAAGTATATCAGACTCGCTGGAGGTGGCATCCAGGCGCTCGTGTTTTTAAAGATGCCCAGGTGACTTCAGCATGCAGCCCAGGTCAAGAACTACTGGCTTAATCCAAAAATGTAATAACACCACACTGTCTGCTGAGGTATTTTAAAGTAAATTATGGATATCTTAGAACATGGCTGCCCATTAGAATTACCTGGGGAACATTAAAAAAAAAAAGATGCTTGGACCTAACCCCAGACCAATTAAATCATAATCTATGGGTGAGGGGCCTGAGCACTGCTATCATAAACATTTCCAAGTGACTCTAACTGCAACCAGGTGCAGGTCCGTTGTGATGGAAGATGCATGACAACTGCAGGCAGCGGAACGTAGGAGCCCCATGAGGAGAAAAGCTTCCGAGGCCCTCCCACTTGTGTGATTCGAGGGGCACTGCCCATGGTTCTCAGAGGCTGCTTTAGCTCCCTGAAGGCTCCCAGGCTCTGGGCATCAGGGGAACCCGGCAGTCTCCAGATGCCAACTCCTCTTCTCTCCCGAAGGCTCCCAGACCCAGTTCACATCCTTTCATCCCAGACCTCCTTTAAAGTCATGAACCCATGTCTGCCCCCCTCACCCCTACCCAGGCTGCGTGAAGTCCTCATCCTCCTCGTGGGCAGGGAATGAGGTCACCTGGATTTTCCCCTGCTGACTATGGCATCAACTCTGTAGATGTCTCTACCTGACCTGGAACGTGGGATGTCGGGGTGTGAAGATCACCATCCCGTCATTGTTCCTTTACATCCTGTGCACAGAGGCCCTTCGAATGGACCCCATCTGTCTGCGGTCTATAAGAGGATAACCAAAGGTGGCGCCCTAGGCATTGGCAGCACCTCTAGAACTGCCCCAGCCTCCTCTTGTTTGCTCATTTCTCCTTTTCTCAAGTCCTCTTAGGTTTGTTCCCCTTCCCACCCACCACTTTTTTTTTGCCTGGCTTGCGGGATCTTATTTCCCCAACTAGGGACTGAACCCGGGCCCTCAGCAGTGAAAGCACGGAGTCCTAACCACTGGACCGCCAGGGAATTCCCTTTTCCCCTCTTTAATCCTTCATGTTCGCTCTGGCTTCCACCTACCCCTTGGATTGGATGACAGGAGGAAGCATTATGTGGTCGTTAAGAAAGACAGATTTTGAAATCACATCCTCCTGGGTTTGAATGCACCACTTATTTCCTTGGTCAGCTGCTTGGCCTCTCAGAGTCTGAGTTTCATCTGTTACGAAAAACGTCAAAGATACCAATTTCACAGGGTTATTGTACAGATTAATTAAAATGCTTAAAGGAGGCCTAGGACAGAACTTGGCATACAGTCAGAGGTAATAAAGAGCATCTATTGTTATTATTATTACTGCTGATATTATCGAGCTTGGGACTTCCAAGCTGGGTATAGCTTGACTCTTTCCTCCTTCTAGAAATGTAGTTTTCAACCTTGGCTTTACTCTGGAATTCCCTAAGGAAGGCTAAAGAAAATCCTGGGGCCAGGGACTCACTCACCCCCAAGATTCTGACACAGTCCTCTTGGGGTGTGGCTGAGTCTTGATTGGTTTAAAAGCTGGTTCTAATGTACAGCTAAGGCTGAGGACCAGAGCAATGGTTCTCAAAGTGTAGTCCCAGGACCAGGAGCGCCAGCAGCGTCTGGGAGCATGTTAGAAATGCAGATTCTCAGCCCTTCTGAATCAGTATCTCTGCACGTGGGACCCAGTGATCTGTGTTTTAAGGAGCCCTCCAGTGGATTTGGATACCCTATTGGGTTTGAGATTCACTGTCATAGGGGATTTGCCCTCATCCACATAAGCCTCTGCTGGCTGTCTTTGGTGGCGGTAGTGGTGGTGGGGAAGACCTCTCTTTGTGGGGATCTTACCTACCAGCAGTGGCATTGCTTCTGAGTTTCACTCTGCTTGCTTGAAGACTGAATTTAAATCTGGGCCATCAGTTAAACAAGATGGGCACATGTATAACTGGATTTACCAAGGAGAATGCACATATGCACACTGTCACATTCATCTGGCATATTTTTCAGTAAACAGTAGCATCAGACAATTATGCCTTATGCATTGTTTTAAATAAAACAGAGGAACTCACCAGCTTTATTTTCATTGCATTTCATTTTTCTTGGTATTTAAGAGCACTAAAAGGGATACTGACATGTTAAAGCAGACCTTAAAGATACCCGTTTTTGTGACCTGACCTTGGCTGATTTGCCTGTCCACCACGAGCAGCTTCTTTTTTGTTGAATGTTCATGGTTTCCAATGATTAGAGGTCAGTGAAGTCAGTAGGTCTCCTCCTCTAAACCTCACTTCTAGGTGATGTGTTACAATACTAGCAAGTCTTGGACCAAATTCAACCACATGTAACAACAACAAAATAATAAAGAAACAAACAAAAAAAAACCCCAACACGATAACGGAAAACAGACACAAAGACTGGTCAATCTGCTTTGTAAGCCCACTGAAGTGTGGACCCTCTGTCCTTGGGGTTCTCCAACCTAGAAGGTTCACTTTGAGGCAAAAATGCCACAAGGTTCTGCTCATTGGCTAAACTTCTCCAGCATCCCTGGCATTTTGGGTGTTGGACTTTCCTGGGCATTGTAGGATATTTAGCAACCCTGGACCCAGGCGCTGAATTCTACTAGCCATCCTCCCCATTCACTACCCCTTAATCACTGTGATAACCCCAAAAGGCACCCCATTTCCAAACCTCTGTGATCCTCTAATAAATGTAAGTGTGATGGGATCAAATGGAATTCTTGACCTAGAGTATCACTCCAAAGGTGTAAAGTATTACTCCCAAGGTTGCTGGTTTTTGATACCAGATTTTTCAAAATATCTGTTAATTTAAGTCAGAATGATTCTTGAATAGCTTGCATTTCACTGATGAAACATTATTTCTAATATTCCTTATGCTAATTAACAAGCTCAATATGCAGCTTCAGATAGTGGTATTTAAAGCAAGCACTTGTCACGGTGCTTGTAGCAGGCACTGGAGTTGGAGTGCGGGCTCCTGATTAGGGTCTTTCAAATGCTAACCAGCTACCTCTGCAATATGGATTCATGATTAGGGTACTTCACATATTAATTAACCGTTTCTAGGGTATAGACTACTTTTAATTTATACTTCATGTTTCTCCTATCTATGCTGAAGCATGTTAATGTAAATTACAGATAAGGTTCTATACCTCAGAAGGGAAACCTCTTATATGGCAGCTGTGGAAATTAGCACATGTCTGGTGGGTGATCCAACAGTACATGTCAGAAGGCTTTGGAAAGTACATTGCTATTGACCCAAGGGTATAGTGACCAACTGTCCTGATTCGCCAGAACTCAGGGGTTTCCCTGGAGGGTGTGAGGCTGTCTGTGCAAAAACAGGACAGTCCAGGGCAAACTGAGACAGTCTATCACCCTACCACTAACTCTGCCTCTAGAAATTTTTCCTAAGGTGAAGAGGCTGGAAAGATTGCTTATAATATGTGTTACTTGTGAAAAGTGCAAATTTGGAAACAGTTTACAGGATTAGCATAAGGAAATTTGTTGAATAAATTTTTGTATATCCATCAGATAGAGTATTATAGTTCTGAAAAACCCACGTTCTCTGTATTAGCTCAGGCTGCCATAACACAATACCAAGGACTATGTGGCTTAAACAACAGACATTTATTTTCTCACACTTTTGGAAGCTAGAGGTCCCAGATCAAGATCTAGCTGGGTCGATTTCTGGTGAGGGCTCTCTCCTTGGTTTGCAGATGGCTGCCTTCTTGCTGTGTCCTCACAAGGCAGAGAGAGGGAGCCAGCTCTCTGGTGTCTCTTCTTATAAATGCACAAATCCCATTGGATTCAGGCCCCACTTTACAACCTCATTTGACCTTAATTACTTCTTTACTCCAAATAAGTCACATTGGGGGTTAGGGCATCAACATACCAATGTTGTGGGGATAGAATTCAGTCCATAGCATTCTCAAAGACCACTTGTGGGAAAGAGGAGATGTTCACAATGTTCAATGTTCATTGAAGCCACAAAACTGTATATGGTATGATTCAGATATTGTCTAAAAAAACAAATTAGAAGAACATATATGTGTCTAAAGGAAGACAAGAAGACTTTATATAGCGTGTTAAAAAATGGAAATAAAGTTGCTTTTAACTTTCTTTATACTTTCTATAAAAAAGTTTTCCCTCTTCTTTGTTGTATTTCAGAATTTCAAAAGGTAAACATACAATACTTTTTAAAAAGAAAATTGTAGTTTAAAAATACAGGCTCTGGTTAGATTGCTGCCATACCAGGAGAGAATGGGTATGACGCCAGTTAGGGAGATGAAGCCTAGATTGGGGGTAACTGGAAAAGAACAAATGACAAGGGAATCTATAACATTTGTGTCAACCTGAGTTGGATATTCCTTGTCTAATTTGGTAAATTGAGCCTTGCTGACTATGCGAATGGGTAGTGGTTAAGCACCCAGGATCGGGAACTGACCACCATGGCTGGAGTTCCAGCCCTTCGGCTTGCTGGCCAGCTGTTGTTGGGCAGGCTTCTCTCTGTCTCAGTCGTATGTGAGAGAGGAATGATGGTAACGCCTGCCACATTGCTCATTGTGAGGTTAGAGTGAGTTATTACATGAAAGGCCTTAGGAAAGTTATCGCCAAGTGAAAAGGTGTCCAATAAATCAGCTATTGTTGTTATTGTTATCTTTCTTCTAAGAATTCCTGGCTTTGCTCCTTAGGCAATGCTTAGAAATTAATTTTGCATCGTGGCTTTGGACAACATTCCCTCTGTTCGGAAGGGGTTTGTTAATTGTTAGACTCATTAGATTTGACAAACAAAAACACAGGACACCTAGGTAAATCTGAATTTCAGATAAGCAACAAATCATTTTTTTAGTCTAAATGTGTTCAGATATTGTCTTGGGAATACTTATGCTAAAAAATTATTCATTGTTTATCTGAAATTCAAATTTAACTGGGTGTCCCGTATTTTATCTAGAATCCTAACTATTATAGATATGACAACAACATTGAAAAATGCAACAATGAAGCTTTCTTAATCAGAGCCATTTAAGCCAAGCCCACCCCTGCTGAACTCCTGGTTCTGGCAATGCCTTTACAGTGAGGAGCGTGTGAAATAACCTGTCTGTTGGCTCTAGCTTGGCCTGTGGTACATGGTACATGCATAATAAATCTGGCAGGAGAACCTGCCCTTCACTAGCCTTGTGACTTTACGGAAATTACATAATCTCTTTAAGTTCAATGTCCTTAAATGCAAAATGGGGCTAGTAGTAAGAAGACCTGCTTCATTGTGAGAATTAAATAGAATGAGATAATTCCCAGCCCATGGGAAGTGTGGCTTCCGGGGATGAATGTGACAATGTGATGGTTGATTTCAGAGCACAGCAGCAGGGTGCTGGGTGGATGGATGCCAGTCCCGCAGTGGAGAAGTGGGAAGTGCATTCTCAGGGCTGCCACAGTTGTATATCCCCATGATCTTTCTTGCCTGGAGAAGCAGTAAAGACAGCAGGCAACTGGTCTGCACTTCACTTCCCCCACTCCCATCTGGCATGAGCGCATCGAATTGGCAGAACCTAATTTGTGTGGCAAACCCTAGCTGCAAGCGAGCCATGGATCTGTAACGTCTACTTCCAGCCTCCTCTGAATGGGAAGGCGCACCAGGAGTGGGAGTGGATGCTGAGGGCATCGGATGCTGCTCAACCCAACAGAATCTCATGAAGTATAGGTTGCTATAAAGGTAGCTGTCCGGATCAAGAGTGAGTTATCCAACTTCTGTTCTCAAGGACTCAGCATCATCTCTCTTACTGCTAGGGTACTCTTTGTGTTTGAGACCAACCTTGATTCTTCTCTTCCCCCACCTTCTGCCTTCTTCTTCCCTAGGGGCCAGTCTCAATCATGACCCCCATTCTAGGGTACAAGCCTTGGTTATTGGTTGTCAGACTTCCCAGGGTTACCTTCCTGAATTTCTAAGCATTGCCCCTCCTGAATCCCTTGTCTTTGTGTTCTACTGTCAAATAACTATCCTCTGCTCTTTGAAGTCTACTCTTTACCTACAGATTGCACTTTTTCTTATCACCTGGAGCCCATCTGTGCTGGTCTCGCCAATCTCTGACATCCCAGATGAACCCGGTTCAATTTGCCACCCCCATGGTTTTCCCCATCCTGCTATGGTTAAGGGTTACAAGAGAGAAAAAGTCCTCAGGGACCAAATCCAAGCCATGGGAATTTAAAGCTACACAAAGCATGAGCCCACTATAGCCTGCGTGTTCTAGGGTATCCGGAGCAACAATAGCATCTCAGCTCCCGGGTCCACACTGTCAGCCAATCACTCTGCATATTAAACTGATCCTGAACTCTTCAGGACCAGCGGCCATACCATTTGTTAAAATCACAATGCATCCCTCTGCTGCCAAAGATGGAACTGTAATTTCCCCCTCCTCCCAAAATAAATACTTTGCATGTTTCTGAAAAATTTTAGCAATTAGCTTGTACCATCACCTCTAATTAGCCACTGGCAAACACAGTTGAGGTAATAAAGCTTACCGAAGGGGAAGCATGAATAAGCACCAGATTCTAAATCTACGGGGAAAGTGACCCTGATGAATCATTTAATAGTCACTGTAATGTAATTTTTACAGGTTTGTCGTACACAACACCACAGAGAACATATTAAGTGGGTCTGAGCCATAAGAGAGTCTTAATGATTAATTTGCCATATGCTCCTGAAAATCTCATTTTTTGGACAAACAATACACATATACTCTTTTTCTTATTAATAAAACTATCAAGAAAATCCACTTTTCTTTCCATCTCACTAATGACTCCCTCTAACTCTCATGAATATCTAGGGATTGGTCTCTTTTTGTTTTTTAATTATATCTAAATCCCCATGGAAGTTAGTCAGACATAGCTATTTACTCTTATGTATTTGATTTCAATTGTTGACAATTGCTTTTTAATCTTTTTTATTGGCTAGTCCACAGTGACATCATGGGGAAGATTATTGTTATTCCTTTTTATTTACAGAGTAAACACTCCTTCTGGGTTAAGCGACATGCTCTGAGACCTCTACAAGGGGGGTCTAGATTAGAGCCCAGCCTTCAGATTCTCAACATGTCTTGTGCAGAAAGACAGGAAGCAGAAAATCACTACTGTGAATGCAAAACCCAACCAGGAGTAGGGAGCCCTGCCTCTGAGAAAGACTATCATATCTCTGAAACTCTGTTTCCAGATCTATAAAATTGGCTCGTCATGGGACATTGTTGTGAGGCTCCAATAAAATAGTGGATATAGAAAGATTTTGGGGTTGTACACACCTAAGGGATTGCAGTGTCACCAGAAGGAGAGGCTTCCTTTTCCCTGTCCCCTTCTCCTGTAGGGTGGGTGGTGGCTTGGTCTCTGGGCAGTCTGAGTTGGGGGATCATTGCCCAAGGCTATCTGCTGCTGGACACACAGTTGGCCACGATGAAGACGCCACTGCCTTTCTCCATCTGGCTCAGATATCAGAGCACTCAGCTTTCTTCAAAGCGAAGGCATATTGGCTCTCAGTGAACATTCAAGCAGGTCTTTACCAAGCAGGGGGTTCTGGTGATTACTTCAACATCTTACAGAGAGTGGGGCAGGGATAGGTAGGTTTGGAGAGCAGGTCTCAGTCTGGCTGCATCGCCCCCTCCTATCACAGAAGGGATGAAGCCTCGCTGCCTAGGATGCTGGGGTGAGGATGAGGGTGTGCTCACATAGAGGATATCCAGGCTGTGGACCTTCCCTCCGCTTCTAGCAAATCTCTCCCTTTAACTCACGACTTGTTGCAATGATCCCCCTTGCTTCCCTCTTCACCGTGCTGCTTCCTAAAGAAATAATCAGTCCCTTCTCCATCTTTCCTGATGTCTGGCACATTTTACGTGGTCCTGAAAAATTTCCATCATTAGCCTGTACCATCACTTCTAATTGGCCACTGGCAAACACAGTTGAGTTAATGAATGTCAATGGCCAGGTTCTCCTCTAGCCCAGGTAGCACTTTTGTTCAAATCAGAAAAAGGAGCCACGTTTGAGCCGGGCACACTGCTTGGAATGTAGGCAGTCCCTTTGCCCGGAAGGAAAAAGGTGTCCCTTTCTTCCAGTGGGTGCAGTACTGACAAGGCACATGGTCTGACCTGCAGAGAGTGGGCTGTATTTCAGTACCCGCTAGCCAAGGGCTTTTGTGCAGTGCACACATCGGACAACCATACATGGAGGCCCTACGAATGGTTTTTTTGCTGCTATACAGCTGGGGCTGAGAGAGGGTGGGCTCTTTGTCAGAGTCAGGTTGCTCTCCTTGCCCCTCACAACACACAGGAGGGGTAAGTGTGCTTGGATTATATTAATAGAAGTGTAGTGGGTTGAATCGTGACCCCCAAAAAGATAGGTCCAAGTTCTAATCCATGGAACCTGTGAATATGGCCTTATTTGGGAAAAAAAGTTCTTTCAGATGTAGTTATAACTTAAGGCTCTTGAGATGAGACCATCCTGGATTGCCTGGGGGGTGGGGCAACTTAACCCAATGATAGCTGTCCTTATAAGAGTAAGGCAGAGGGACATCAGACAGACAGAAGAGGAGGATGTATGGAGAAACACAGGAAGACGGCCGTGTGAGGATGGAGATTGGGGTTATGCGGCTACACATCAAGGAACGTCAGGTGACACCAATAGCTGTCAGAAGCAGGAAGAGGCAAGGAACGGACCCTCCCACCCCCCTCCCCCCGAGAGACTCCAGAGGAGTACAGCTCTGCCAGTGCATTGATTTCTAACTTCTGGGCTCCAGAACAGTGAGAGAGTGGATTTCTGTTATTTGAAGCCACCTAGATTGTGGTCGTTTGTTGGCAGCCCTGGGAAGCTAATACAGGGGTGAGGGTAGGGATTGAAGGGGAGACTCGACAAGGGTTTTCCCTTTCCAAGCTGTGACTGGTTCTCTCCTGCAGTATCAGAAACCAAGCACGTTTTACGCTGCGTGGACTTCTTCCCTTCCTTCTGAACCCGGCTGTCTGCAGCTTTATAAAAGAAATTATTTCTCACTATAACATAACCATCTTGAAAACTCGCACTGCTTTTATTGGGTTAAACAACAGAAAAGGCTTAACTCCTGCTCGTCTTTATTTTATACAAGAAATTAATATTTCTCCTACTGACATACTCTTATAGACTCATGTCACGGCCTTATTTTGCTTTAAAAAAAAGTGTTTTCCATCCCTGGCCTAAGTTATATCCAAACCACCTTCCTTTAACTTGCCCCTGGCAGTGAGAGAGAGGAATCTCAATCCACCCTCTGCCCGTTTTTAAGCACTTGTAACCCATTATTTCCCCTCCAGGCTGTGGGGTGCTCAAAAGCCTGCTCTGAGAATTATTAAGTTCCGTGCCATCTGACATCATACGTGGCATGTGGCAGAAGTGCAGGAAATGCTTGTTAACTAGGGTGACCAACCAGTTTTCCCAGGACAGAAGGGTTTCTTGGGATGTTAGGCTTTCGCTGTTAAAACCAGAACAGTCCTGGGAAAACCAGAATGGACAATTGGTCACCTAGTTAATTGAACAAATGAATGAACTGACCTGAACCCATTGTTCTGGGGACATCAAGACTTGGGCAAATTGCCCAATGTAAGGTTATTTGGTCCTAGTCTCCACCCCACCTCCTTCCTGGGTCTCCAAGCGGCCTGCCCAGGGGCCTTCCTTCCCGGGGATCCCCCTCCTCAGGCTAATACCGCCACGCAGGCCCCCATTCCGACTGTGTCCCAGGGGCCCTCTGCTAGTTCTCCCCATGTGTAGCTCCAGTTCTCTTGTCACTTGACTATTTTGTTCTCTGAATTCTTTCCTAGCTGGTTTTTCTCCTCCTGCTTCTTAAATATTGAAGTCGCTAGGCTTCTGTCCTTGGTTCATTCCCAGAGAGTTCATGGATGACCCCAATAACTAAAATTAAAATAAAACAAAAAACCAAAAAGAGCACCGTGGATGTCATTACCAACTCCTTTTTCACACCCAGCATCCAGCATTCCATCTGTCGAGAAGTTCTGCCGATTCCCTCTTCTGAATAAACATTAAATCAGTTCTCTTCTCTCTACCCCCATGGTTGCTGCCATATGCCAGAAACTCATCATTCCTTGTCTTTTGCGTAGACTTCCCATTTCTAATCTTAACCTTTCCAGTGGATCCTTTTCATTGCTCCAGAGAGATTGTTCTAACATGCAAATATGACTACATTCCTTCCTTGATTAAAAGATGCCAGTGTCTCCCTGAGCTCCATAGGATCAAATCCCAGCTCTCTTAGACTAGCACATGGGACCTTCCTGACCTGCCCCTATCCAACAGTTTGGCTTCATCTGTCCCTCTTGCCTATCTCGGATCCCACATTCCTGTCTCCGTGAACCAGTCCTGTTCCCTCTATGACCAGCCCCTTGGATCCACATGTCCTTCCCTCTGTCTGCTGCCCTCCCATCCTCCTCTACCTGGTGCCTCCTGCCAGACCTTCCAAAGTCAGCCTGCAGGTTGCCTCCATGACCCTGTTAAGCTGGGTGCGACACCTCCATCGTGCCACGCCAGCAACATGTTTACCACTCTCAGGGTGCTCACACACCTGCTGGTCTCCATCGCTGGAGGGTGAGCAACCCAAGTGCAGGGTAAGTTTAGTCCCCTTTATCTTCTCTCTCCACAGCACTTGGCACAGTGTAGGTGCCTGTACTGGGTTGAATAGTGTCTGCCGCCCCCCACCAAATTCATGTCCACCTGGAACCTCAGAATGTGACTTTATTTGAAAATAAAATCTTTGCTGATGTAATTAGTTGAGGTCATACTGTATTAGGGTGGGTCTCTAATTCATATGACTCGTGTCCTTATCAGAAGAAGAAAGGACACACAGAGACACAGAAACACACAGAGAAGATGGCCATGTGATAGCAGAGGTAGAGGTTAGAGTGATGGAGCTACAAGCCAGGGATCACCAAGGATTGCTGGCCTCCACCAGCTGCTAGGAGACCTTCCCTAGAACCTTTTAAGGGAGTGTGGCCCTGCTGACATCTTGATTTTTGACTTCTGGCATCCAGAACTGTGAGGGAATAAAGTTCTATGGTTTTTAGCCACCTAGTTTGTGGTGCTTTGTTTCAGCAGCCCCAGGAGGCTGATACAGTGCCCAGCATGTTTGGTTGTGGCTCAGTGAATAATCTAACCCCTCCTCCTTCCTCACAGCCATTGGGAAAGACCTCTGGCAACTCCGGGTTGGAAACGTCCTGGTAGCCTTCTGGTCGGTATGTTAGTTAAGTAGAACAGTGCTGTGAGCTTAGGACTCCAAATGGATCCCATGTTTGTTAGACTGATTATCAGAGATTTTTTTTTTTCCTCATGACCCGACTGCAAGTTTAGCTGGATCTTGGTGCTAAAAAATGTCACCTCTGCCCTGAGCAAAGCTTTTGTGCAAGGCTCTGCTGGGGCACCTAAAAGGACCTTGATTCGGGATACCATTGAGTTCACAGAGTAAGCCACATGCCTGTTTTTGCCCCTGCTTGCTAATAAATGAGAGTCTAGGGGGCACAATTCTACCCGACACTGCTTTCATTATAACATAGAGACCTGCAGCCCAGAGACCTCGTGCGTGTACGCGCTGAATGACAAAATTGGCTCAGGTCAGTTCTAACCAAGAAGGTCGTAGAAAGAACTCCAGTTTCTGAACAAGACAAATTTGGACTACAATCCCAGCTCCATCACTGACTGCCTGAATCACCTATGATGTGGCTTCAGAGGGTGGTAACAACAGTCCGAGCCACCTTGTCGGGTTATTGCTATAATTGAGATCAACCGTGTGAAAGGCTTCAGGTGTCGCAGATGTTCCCCGTGATCCAGCAACGTGTATGCAGTGGCACAGCTAAGGGGCAAGGTGTCGTCTGGGGTCTCAGCTCTGGGGACAAGCTCTTTCCCCTGAAATAGAGACAGCGGCCTCTAATGAGGGTCTGGAGGCTTAATTAGGAATCTGGTGTGTACCACCTTGTGCACTCTCATATACATTTTCTACTTTTATCCTCACAAGATCCTTTTATTTAAAAACTTCTTATCCTCATTAAAAGTATAAGTTAGTTTTGGAAATGAGGCTCAAAAAAGGGGGGTACAGCACCTCACAACACTTGAGAGCAACGGTTCTCAACGTTGTCTGCATGGGAGAGCTTTGAAAAGTCCCCACGCCCTGGCCACCCCGCAGACCAGTGAGACCAGCACGTCTGGCACTGGGACCCAGGCAACAGGACTTTATAAAACTCCCTGGGTGGCTCCAAAATGCAGCCGAGTTTGAAGATCTGTGCTCTTAGAGTTTACAAGTCACTTCCCCCCAAATGAAGTGATTTGAACTTCTACTCCCCCGTAAGGACAGCAGAGTAGATTTCACTGTCCTCACTCTGAAGATGGGAAAACCAAGGCTCAGAAACAATTCTAGAAGGACCTGGACTGTAAATCAGATTTCCTGCGTCCGCTCCGATGTCCCGTCCCTGTGGTGGGGGAGAGGCCGTGCCATGTCGCCAACCTCACAGGCTCCCTTTCCGGGCAAGTCTGTGCCTGAGAGAGGGCCAACTTGGGTTGGTGGAGTAGTTTACCGGTAACGAGCCAGAGCCGGCCTCCTGAGAGCCCTGGTCTCGCCTGCAGTTCCTGGGTTCCCTGCAGCACAGAGCAGAGGCCGAGGCGTTTCCCCCCGGGGCCCGTCAGATCCATTTCATTCCCGCCTCTGTTCTTCCATCTGTCTTGTCCCAGGGTGTGTAGGGCGGGCTTGTGTCTGCCAAACGCCTCAGAGGCTCTGGGATGGAGACAGCGGCATGAGCTAAGTGTTCACGCCACGGGACAAGCTGGGCTTTTCCACAGGTCATCTCTCCCGCTGCCCCCAGGGTCTCATGCCCCACATGATTCCCAGGGGGCCACCAACGATTAACACAGAGCTCTCGAAACCAGAAGGCTCTGACAGCCCCACAAATCAGCCTTCGGTTCCTCCCCACCAACACCTCCTCCCCCAGTTCCTCGCAGGACAGTGCTATCCAGTCTTCTTGAGCAGTGGAACCAGAAAACCCCAATGCAGTGAAAGAAAACAGAGGCCTCTCTTTCTGGTTACTGGTGTGATTTCAATAAAAAGCCCTGCTCGAGCAGGAAGAAGCAGTTCTTCTGCTGTGCCCCTCACAAAAGCTGACCTCTTCCTTGGTGGTGTTTGCTAAGCCCTGAATCAAGCTGGGGTTATTTCCCCACCATCGCCATTGTCATAGCGACAGCTTTGATTAATGCGGTGGCCCATTAGAGGGGTAATGTCATCCCTAATCAGAAACACCTCAAGTATCTCTCTTTGCATTTTGGTAAATGGCATAATCACATTACGGTTCGTTCGATGTGTCTGGGAGCTGATTGCTGTCGCGAAATATCTGCCTGATTTTTTGCAGGTTAAGGGGTGTCAGGGGGCCCGAGACGCAGCTCATCACTGTGCATTGTTGGGAGTGTTTGGAGAGAAGACAGAGGCCACAGAGACCACCTAGGATGTGCTGTCCTACCCTTCCTTCTGGGTAGACAGGAGTGCTCTGAGCTGGTGGTCTGTTTGCAGGGGGTGCGTCCCTGAAGGAGGTGGACTGAGAGTCAGAGAGAGGTGGTCTTTACTATTGGAGTTAAGTGTAAAGAAAACAGAGGCATGGATGCAAAGAACAGGCAGGTGGCTGAGTTGGGCTTGGCCGTTCCTGGCCCTTGTCCATGGAGCTTGTGATGGACATTCAGCCTCGGGTCATGCCCCGGGGCTGGAAAACTGGCAGGAGAGCCCCACTCTGGCCTGAAGATAGGAAACGACAGGAGTGACGCGCACTGCAAAGGCACTTAACAAGCGTGGACTTGGCTGGTCGTAAGAGCACTTGGCGGCTGGCAGGCCTCGCTTTGCTGAAGAGTCTGCTGACACTTCCCACTCAAGGGTGATTCTTGCTGCGCCCTGGAGAGAGGGAGACTCCCCCACCACTCTCCTTTTGCTAGCAGGGAAACCAAGGCAAGAAGAGGCGACACCTCTCATCCCGGGATGTATGTAGCAGATCAGTGCTAGGTTCCACCTCTCAAGGGGCCCTTCTGACACACTGCCTCTCTGCCTTCCAGCCTAGCTGCTCTTGTCTCTGCAAGTCTGTGTGTGGCAATAACAGTAAATGGTCGCCACCAATATTGAAAGACTAAGAGGAAGACCTGAGGAAACATGCATGGAGCCGCCAGAGGCTATTTTTAGATGCTCTGGGGAGGTTTTAAAACAGAGCTTAACACAGTGAACTATTTATGACTTTTCGAATGCAGAGCAGAAGTAGAAGGCAGCACTTAGCTTCTCCAAGGCCAGGAAGTAAAATCCTCTCGGAGGCACGAAACCACTTTGGGGCCATTAAATTAGTGTCTCCTGGACGACATTTAATATCTAGCGTGGTGTTTTCATTTTTGGCCACAACACTAGTTTTTCTTCTTAGTGTTGGAAACTATAGCAAGAGTAGTTGAGGAAATTGAGTCAGGGAGTGACAACTATCTCAGGGTCTCAGGGTTGGTGTGTGGCCAAGCACTGGTGGAAGCAAAACTCTTGCCAGGTAGGCCAAAGTTCACTTCAGAGGGCCCAGCTGTATGTCCCTGGGTAGATTTGGGGTGTGGAAAGTTCCTCAGGGTGTCCCAACCCAACAAACGGACAAGGCATCATGACACCATGAATCTACCAAGCTCCATCTTCCATCTTTCTTTGCTCCAAGCCCGCTTTCCACCTGGAAGAGTCAATATATTTCCCAAGGAGAGGTTGGATTAGACATGTTAAAGGTCACAGGCTCACTACCTGCCCTAAAACCTCACAGTCTGATGTTGCATTTTGAATAGTACAGAATGATAGTATAGGCTGGAATGTACCTCAGCTCTGGGGAAACTAGTAGCGTTTTCCCAGCTGCTCTCTAAAGCATTATGGTGTCTTCCCAGCAGCCAAGACCTTGACCATCTCTTCTTTTAAACTCAGGTGATCAGGGACTTAGAAATTAAAAGAAATCAAGGATGTAGAGCTTTGACCCCACACAGCCAATAGGTTTAAACTAAACCCGCAAGAGACCGACATTTGTCTGAACAGAAACCCACAGAGAAATGAATTAGCATTACGGTCAGAGCTTCCATCTGACCCCTGCTGGCATCCTCACCACAGAAGCCACCTGTGCTGCCTGCCCCCCTCCCTGCTGGCTCAGCCTCATGCTGGTCCCTGGGCCAATCCTGACAGAGGCAAGATGCGTATTAATAATCTCCATCCCTTGGCCCGGTCTGCGAGGCTTCCCTGACCTGGGATTCAGTGGTCCACCCTCTGTTACCGTATCTCTCTGCCCTTCCTTCTGTTTCTGGTGGCAACCACATCCAGCGCCTGGCATTCCAGAGGTGAGCCCCCCGTAGCCAAGCAGGTATAATGGAGCCTATGAATCTTCTACTTGACGCCCACTCTCACCTGACTCTTCAGCTTTGGCAGTGCCACCATTTTATAGTTCCTATTGGCCACTCTGGCATTGACCACGCTTGGAATTCAGCTCCCTCTCCAGGACCAGTGGCTCTCGTAGATTCTGTTTCTGCTGACAGCTGCCTCCTCCAGTCCTAGCTCCTCTTCCCTAAGCACATGTGCAGCATCCTTTCTACCACCTTCCATGGCACCTGAGTATTAACTTGTCCTTCTCCACCAGACAGTGCGCTCCAGGAGAGCAGAAATCTCATTTGTTTTTCTTCTCCTTGTATCCCCAGCACCTAGCACAACACAGCAATATTTAATACATATTTTATGAACAAAAGCGTAAACATAAAAATAATATCCCATTCCTGTAGAGGGAAGCGATCATTCACTTGATTTTGCTGACACACATCCATCCCTGTTCCTTTAAACTGAAAGAGCAAGCAGAATGCAGCCCTGGCAGAACTTTGTCACTTCTGAAAAGACAGCCGTTTTTACAAAGACTGTGCTCACTACAGAAGAGGTATCATAGTAGACGTTTGTCCCCTTTGTTTGCTTTGTAATTACAGTTGACCCTTGAACAACATGGGGTCAGGAGCACCAACCCCACACACAGTTGAAAATCCACGTATAGCTTTTGACTTCCTCAAAACTCGACTACTAAAAACTCAACTACTGTGTATGTTGACTGACAACATACACAGTTAAGCTACATATTTTGTATGTTATATGTCTTATATACTGTACTCTTACAATAAAGTAAGCTAGAGAAAAGAAAACGTTGTTAAGAGCATCGTAAGGAAGAGAAAATACGCTTACAGCACTCTACTGTATTTATCAGTACCATAAGTTTATGTTGTCTCCTTATAAGATGAATCAACTGTCAGTACGGACATCAATATTGTCTTATAGCCTACAGAACGCTGTAGATCTTGTATGTATGACTAACACTTGACATCAAAAATGAAAAGATAATATGAAAAAGAAATTGATATTTATGTACAGATGTAACGATTCAGGCACTGATAATGAAGAAGCAGCAATATGACTGCTTTATGGTAGCCTAGTGCAATTGATATGATTGCTTCATGGTAGCTAAGCCTTTGCTCTAATGAATGAATCATTATAAGGTTTTATGGCGTACAGTATTACAGTCATATTCATAATACAGTTTTGGAAACACTGTTACATTTTTTAAAAACGACTTACCTGTGATGATAGGCTGATATGCAATTTCTTTAACTACAAGAGAGGCATATTGTACGGTAATGTAATTACTTGAAAGCAACGTTATAAGAAAACTAGCACATTATTAATTTTATATTAAATATCACTCACTTTACGCTTATGTAAGGATAGATTAGTATCTGCATATATTTTATGCATTCATGACATACTTAACTTTTTCTTAAGTTTTTCGATATTTCTAAGGCTACGTGGTTTGTCTGTGAGTTTTTTCAAGTTGTCGCAGATCTCCAAAAAGTTTTCCAGTGTATTTATTGAAAACAGTCTGCATGTAGGTGAACTTGCGCAGCTCAAACCTGTGTTATTCAAGAGTCAACTGTACGCTTAATTGCTCACCATTCTGCTAATTAATCAAGTCTTTAGTTGCCTTAAATAAAGAAAGAATTATTTTCCAGTGTTGAGTTGGAGGGAAATGACACTTGATTATTGAGGATGAGGTGGCTCTGGTCACTTATTGCCTGTGTACCTTTGAGTGAGTCACAAAGTATCTTTAAGCCTTAGTTTCCTCATCTGGAAATTGTGGTGGTTGAACTCAGTAATCACTAATTTTTCTCCCATGCTTATTGTTCTGTTAACCCATAATTCTGTTTCACTAATGTGAGTCCCATAGCGTGCCCTTTCTGTCTTGTGTTTTGGCCAAATCAGAACTTCAAGGTTAAAGCCTTTGCACAACTCTCAGCTTGCACAACTGTTGCCACCAGGTGGCAGGAGCGTGCCACAGTCTTGTCCCAAGCACAAAGAATGTGAGCATCTTACCAGGGGCGGAATTAAGATAGTGGCTTTCTAAGCTGGCAGGCCAGAGTCTTTGAGTTCTTGAAATAGCAAAACATTTTGTTTATGAAAACATTTAGTCTTATGCAAAACAACAGTATCGGGGTTAGCAATGACCATACCTAGGAATGCCCGGGGACCCAGATTTCTGTGGTTCAGAATTTTGAGGGCGTGGTAGCTTGACTCCCAGTGGTCTCTCCACTCCTCCTTTTATCTGAGTGAGCCAATGGAAGCCCAGCAGCAATCACAGTATTCAGTGTCCCATGAGGAGAATCATGTGCTGAACCAGAATTGATGGAGTTTATCCTGTTCCTGTTCTTTCCTGTCTCCTTCCAGGAAAGAGATAAGGGGTGAGCCCAGGCAAAGTTGGGACAGCTTCTAAAGTCCTTTACCCAAAAAACAAAAATGATTTGCCTAATTACAATAAAGTTTTACTTAAATACAAACCCAGCAAGACAAATTCCTTTCCCCCTCCAATCTCCCCAGCTCCACCTCTCCCATGGTTAATTTTATGTGTCAATCTGACTGGGCCATGGAGCCGCTAGATATTTGATCAAACATTATCTGCAAGGGTGTTTTTGGATGAGATTCACATTTATATCCATAGACTGACTAAAGCAGATTGCCCTTTGTAATGTGGATGGGCCTTATCCAATCAGTTGAAGCCTCGAACAGAACAAAAAGACTGACTCTCCCTTGAATATGAGACAATTCTTCTTGCTTCACTGCTTTCAAACAGCGACATTGGCTTTCTCCCTGCCTTTGGGCTTGAACTGAAACAATGGCTCTTCCTAGATCTTGAGCCTGCCAGGCTTCATACTGGAGGTAAACCATCAACTCTCCAGGGTCTCCAGCTTGGAAATTCACCCTGCAGATCTTGAGACTTGTCAGACTGCATTATCATGTGAGACGATCACTTGTAATAAATCTCTTTTATACATATTCATATATATAGTATACTATACATATGTATTATATTCTCATGTGTATATATATGCATCTGTTTATCTATCTAGCTACCTATCTATCTTTCCTACTGGTCTGTTTCTCTGGAGAGCTGTGATGAATACACTCCCTAGCGGGCCATTCATCATTTGGTTGTGTACACACATGTGTACTGAACACCTGTTTTGTGCCAGGCCCTGTACTAGGCCTCAGGAATAGGGAGGTAAACAAGCCGAGCCTGTTTCTTGCCCTCCGGTTGCTTCCAATCTGCTGAGGGAGGTAAACAGTCAAATGCTCACACAAATGTAAACGCAGCTCGAGCAAAGTCCACCGAGAGGAGGAGTTGTTGACAGAGTCTGGGAGGAGTGGGGAGGAGAGACTTGAGTTGCTCCCTAAAGGAGTTGACTCCCAAGCCATGGCATGACAGGCAAGGCAATGGCAGCAGCACAGATGTGGTACCACTTGGCATGTCACTGGCCCCATCTGCAACCTGCTTCTTGCCTTGATCACCTGCTCCTCCCCTCACCTGGCCCCGTGCTGAACTCAGAAGGCACCATGTGAACTCTGATTGCCTTCTTTTGTCTTTTTGCTTTTGAGGTTACTAGTCTTGGGCTGTTGTTTAAGGATCCCCTGCTCCTTCTTTCTTGTCCTGGCTAGTGCTCTAATTGTAGTAGTAAGAGCTAGCTTAACAAAAGGGGCATCAGTGGTAAAGACAGGCTCAGGAGAATCCAGGACAAGAACCCAAGTTCCTCCAGGTTTCGTGGGGATTTGAATGGGGATATTGTTGCACAAAAAGGCTATCTCTTGATGGCTTCATGGCCTCACTTTAGACAGCTCTGCTGCCCTCTGTGCATAACCTCTAGTCTCACCTGTCTGCTGATCAGTTTCTTCCTGCCTTCAGAAGCAGGTGGTCCATATTGGTCACCCAGTTACCTCTACAATGGGGTAGGGTAGCTCTTGATAATCCTTCTGACTTTCATTGTCAGTTGAGGTTGGTCTATGTGAATTTCAACTCAACATCCTGAAATAGGAATATAATTGGTCTAACATATCTTCTTTGAGCAAGGCCACACAAGTCATGGGCTCCTGGACTATAAGGTCCCATTGGGGGCTGGTGTCCACCCTTATTTTGTGCCACTTGGTACAGAGTCTGATTATGTCTGTGTAACAGGGACCTGCAGTAGGAAGGATGGGCAGGCTAGGTGCCCTGGCACATAGCTCGTCCAATTTCTACTACTCTGGCTTAGTTCCTAATTTCTCTTTTTTCTTCTTATCATCAGTAGCTCTGGAATTGATCCAGATTCCTCTATTCTCTTGTCTGTAATCAAGTCTTTACTTTCCTTCATCACCAAGTACCTAACACATAATAGATTCTCAATAAAAATTTGTTGTATTGGATTCCACCAGTCAAAGACCTTTGGGAGCATATCTATAGTTAAACAAATGTAGGTTTACTGCCATGAGGGAGAGCTCTTGGTGCCTTGGTAAGAGAGCATTGGAGGGGTTTGTTAAAGGATGTGGGTGATTCTAAGGAAGGACTAGAGAAACAGGAAGTAGCTTTGTATTGGATGCTATTAGAAAGAGGGGAAATTCAGCAAATTGGCGTTTCAGAAATCCTTGCTCAGGAATTAGAAAGAGCAAAATGGGGCCAGAGATGTCACTGGTAAGAAAGCAACAATCTCTCGGAAGTCATTTTTTCAGCTCCAGTGTGGCCTTGCCTCTGTTTGGTTAGAAACACTATACATCACAGTCTAACTGACAGTAAGGTTGATTTCCACTTTTTCAGTTAAATGGAAAAAATAACAATGCATATTTAACTTTACCCAAATACAGAAGCAATGGCAGTGGGTTACAGGAAAGACTGAGATGCCATTGTTAGACCAGCCAAAGTGGCCCTTCACGTTACCTGTGTTCAGGTGCTTGCTTTTTACGGACTTTGAGCAAAACTGGCCTTTAGTATAACGTTGTAACCTAGACTCATCTGGGATTCCATCTACTATTTGGAAATAAATGGTGATGTCTATTTTCCATTATTGGCATTCTCACCCCTCTTTATTTGGATTGCTCATTCAAGGATACTCTGTACTTGACCATTGTTCCTCTTCAGATGTGGTCCCACACATTCCAAATATCATCTGCTTGGAGCTAAGAACAATGGGTCTATTACTTCCTGAGTTTGCAACACCAAGCTCACACTGACTCACATTTTTTTTTAGCAGTCACATTACCCATCTGTTCACATGAGTTGTTCTTAAGTAAGAGTACCCTGGCCTGGCATGTATGCAATTGGTTTTTGGAATCTGAAGAGAAAACTCATTTATCCTTACTCACAACACCTTAGTCATTTTCACTCAACATTCTAGACAGTTAGGAAAAATACCCATCATATTATCCCTGGCTATCCCTCTGACTTTTTAGTCATTTGCAATGTGGTTAACATTTCTTCTCTGTAATGCACTCATAAGACTGACCAAAAGTTGAACAGGAGGCTTGGAAAAACAGAATTCCTCCAGCTTCAGGAAATCATCAACAACACTCTTTTTTTTTTTTTTTAATAAATAAATAAATAAATAAATTTATTTATTTTTGGTTGCCTTGGGTCTTTGTTGCTATGTGCGGGCTTTCTCTAGTTGTGGTGAGTGGGGGCTACTCTTCGTTGCGGTGCTCGGGCTTCTCATTGTTGTGGCTTCTCTTGTTGCGGAGCACAGGCTCTAGGCGTGCAGGCTTCAGTAGTTGTGGCACGTGGGCTCAGTAGTTGTGGCTCGCAGGCTCTAGAGCGCAGGCTCAGTAGTCCTGGCGCACGGGCTTAGTTGCTCCGCGGCATGTGGGATCTTCCCGGACCAGGGCTCGAACCCATTAGCAGGCGGATTCTTAACCACTGCACCACCAGGGATGCCCTCTAGGCAGTTTTTTAATTTGTTTGTTTCTTGTTTATTTGTTTTATAAAGCATTGCTCATTTAATCCTCACAGGAGTCATCTGTGGTGGGTAGTAACTCCCTTTTGCAAAAGAGAACTTGAGGCTCAGAGGGTCTAACATCTTTGTCTAAGCATACACCTTGTAGAAAGTGCTCAGCCTTAGGGATATAGAAGAAACAGACATGTGCCCATTCTACAGGAAAATCAGCCCTTGCAGGCAAGTAGACGTGATTGCTAATCAGCTTAAGCTTGGAGAGGACAGAGGACTGCATTTAATTCAGTCTCGTGGGGGTGGAGGGAAGAAGACGGAGGCTTCTAAGAGGATGAGGTGGGTGAGAATGGAAGGTCAAGTCCAAGGGGGAAGGATAGTCTAGGCAGAGGGGACAGCATGCAACTGTGGTGTCATTAGGAGACAACAAAGGATTTTATTTCTGTTAGAGGGAAGGTGATGCCAGGATCAGCAGGATAGAGGGCTGGAGGGGTCGGCAGGGTCTGGCCGCCGGAGGTTTCTTTATGCCAGGCTGGAGTTGGGACTTCATCTTGAGTGGAATGGGGGGCTAGTGAAGATTTTAAATTGGAGGATGGCAGGACTGGATTTGCACAGTAGAAAGATAATTTTGGCGTTGAGGTGAAGACTTGATTAAAGGTGAGAGATGGGAAGCCCTTGCAAAATCCAGCAATGATACTAGTCTGAACCAGGCAGAGGCGAGAGTAATGGGGCAAAGAAGACTGACTCAAGACACGGAAGGGAGAGCACGGAAGACTTGGGGACCTCTTAGATGTGGGGATTTGGGAGAAGGGAGAGTTTAGGAGGACTCTAGGACAGTGGCTTGAATCACTGGTTAGATAGGTCAAGAACAGAGGTAGGGAAACTAGGAAGGTAAACAGGTTAGGTGGGGAGAGAATGGGATAAAGGTGCTGAGCCCAGTTTTGGACATGCTAATTATTAAATGTTTCTGTGGCAATTGAGAACTTCCTAGTAGACAACTGAATATGAGTGTTTACTTAAAATTGCCCTCCACTGTCATCTGAAATTATCTTATCTGATCATCGGTTGCAGGTTTTTTTTCTTTATTCTTATCTGCTCACCCAACTGTGTGCGCCATGAGAACTGGGACCTTCGTGTGTTTTGCTCATGGATGTACTTCCAGGGCCTGGTACACCTTTGGTGAACAAATGAACAGCACGCAGAAAGCATGGAAGGAGATTACTTGGGGGAGGGAGGGACCATATCTTATTCCTCTTTGTACTTCGATGCCTGGTAGAGAGTGGGTGCTCAGTGTGAAAGTGCACGATCATCCCACTCCCAGGTATATACCCAAGAGAGCTGAAAAGGGGTGTTCAAAGACCTGTACAACAGTGTCCATAGGAGCATTATTCATATTAGCTATTTATTTAATAGGTAAAAGATAGGTGGAAACAACCCAAATGTCCATCAGCTGGTAAGTAGGTAAACAAAATGTGGCATATCCATGCAATGGGGTATTATTCAGCCGTCAGGGGAAAGAAGTACTGATACCTGCCACAACGTGGCTCAACCTTCAAAGCTTTATGCAAAGTGAAAGAAGCCAGGCACAGAAAGCCACCCAATGTACGATGCCATTTATATAAAATGCCCATTTATATAAATGCACTTATATAAAATGATAGATTAAATCCATAGAGACAGAAAGCAGGTTAAATATTACAGGGAGCTGAAGGAAGTAGGGGGTAGAGATTGCTTAATGGATACAGGTTTCTCTGCTGGGTGATAAACATGTTCTGGAATTAGATAGTAGTGATGACTGTTCAGTGCTGTGAATGTGATGGAAGGCGCTGAACTGTACACTTTAAAATGGTTACAATGGTGAATTTTATGTTATGTAGATTTAACTTCGATTAAAAATATAGAATGGATCTGCCAGTAAAGGATAACTGGACTCTAAAACCCACAGGGCTGCTCCTTCTAACTCACCTACAGACGAACCTGAGAACCATATAAAGCCATACTGAGGCATGAATCTACCGAACAGGTATATTATTCGAGCTGTCAGTTCACCACTCATAGGAGTCTTGATGGATTCCTTCAGACTGGGCACTCATCTCTACTGTATGAAAACGACTCTATTCCTAGGTAGATCTTTGTAGAAATACTTATTGCATGAAGCAGGAAGGTGACCTGCTTAGGGTAATTGCAGTGCTACTACTGAATGTAGCAATGTTTATTTAGTGACAAGGAACCACCTCCTCATCTGTCCACCCTCAAGCCATGGGCTTGCGACAGCCAACACTTTGAAGGGGTTGTCCTTCCACAGTTTTGGGGGGAAGAGGACCCAACATGAGGTCTTTGGGGGATAAAAAAAAAGCCACAGCAGAAGGACTGGAAGCTGTGATGTGATCTCCACATACTCTGGGGGCAGACCCTCTGGCAGGCACCTCCGCAGGAGCCCTGAAAAGGCTGCAGGAATGATGCCTCTTCTTATTTCTAGCTGTGAATGGACCTCTAGTGGCAGCTGCTGGAATTAACCTGCTCTCTCCAGAGCCCAGGCAGTGCCCCCTCTGTGAATGAGGGTTATTCCTTTCTCTCAGAGCATTACTGGTTGCAGCCAGTCCAACAGAACAAAACATCCTCAGCAATGGTAAAGCTCCTGCGAGTCCGGTTTGGCTAAACATGCTCTTTAAAATCTCTGAGCCAGTTTTCTTTATTGCCCATCCTCTCTGTGGCTGAACCATGACCGTGAAGTTGCCCCATGCTGACAGCCATAAGCCTTCTTTTCTGCTGGGCACTGGGAAGAAGCCCAGAGGCAGGATCCCTTTTATGTGAAAGGAGTTTGGACGTGAGGCACACTTGACTTTTTACCAAAGAAAAGAATGCCTGTAAACAGTGACATTTGAACTGAAATTAGGTTCAAGCCTCAACGTAATTCCTACTTTCTTATTGGACAATCTTTCTCAAACTTGTGCCAAGCAATGTCATATGGTCTCATCCAAGGAGACTGCTCTGACTGCCTCTTCCTCTCCAGACAGGTGATCCTGCCCTGCTTTGTGTTCACACTTCTGTTTTGGCACTTCTTGCACTGAGGTCATTCATTCATTCAACAAGTATTTATTGACCTGCTTTGAGTTTGGCCCTGTTCTAGGTGTTAGGGATAAGGTAGTGAGTATAAAAGGCAACGTGTTGGGACTCATGGGGAGATAACAAATAAGTATATAACAAAATAAATAAATATGTGTGTGTGTGTGTGTGCACATGCGTGTATATATATATATATATATATAGAGAGAGAGAGAGAGAGAGAGAGAGAAAGAAAGAAAGAAAGAAATGTAAAGTTGGGTAAGAGAGATAGGGAGTGCAGTGGGTAGGTGGAGATTAGTGTTCTTAATAGGGTGGTTAGGGACGGGCTCTCTGATTACCTGACATTTGAACAGAGATCTGAGGGACTGATGGAGCAAACCATGCAGAGGATATTCGGCAAAGGAAGGATATGCTGGATATATTTATATATGTATATGAAGGATATATATATATATATATATATGAAGGATATATTTTAACAGGATGACTCTGGCTTCTAGGGGGAGACCAGAATGAGAAGCAGCGTGGGGAAGCAGAGAGAGAGGCAGGAGTCTGTTGCTGGAATCCAGGTGGAGATGGGAGTGGCTCCACCAGGGTGGATGCAGGAAATATGATAAAATGTTGGACACATCTTGAAGGTAGACCTCACAGGATTGGCTGATGGGCTGGAAGGAGGCAAGCATGACTCCAAGTTTGGCTGCTTGGAAGAATGGAGTTGCCATTTCCAAAATGGGCAAACACGTGGGAGGGAAGTTTTAAATGGGGAAACCAGGAGTTTGGTTTTGGTCCCATTAGGTCTAAGATGTTATTTAGACATCCAAGAGGAGATGTCAAGAAGGCACTTGTAGATAAAAGTCTGGATTTCAGGGAGGGGTCCAGATTGGAGTTATAAATTTGAGAATTGTCGAGAGTACAGGTGGCATTTTAAAGCACAGAGTAGGATGAGGTCATCATCCAGGGAGTGAAATTAGATACAAAAGAGAAACATCCCAAGAACTGAGCTCTGGGGCATAAGGGGTTTCCATTCTGGGCAAGTGAAGGACACCCAGAATGAGTGATAGGAGCAGCTGGAAGAGAACCACAAGAGAGTGATGGCCTAGAAACCAAGTGAAGAAAGTGCTTCAGGAAAGAGGGGGTGAAGTGAGCTGAGAGTTGACAAGAGAACTGAGGATTGACTGTCGGGGTTTGCCATGTGTAGTCACTGGTGACCTTGCAAGAGCTCTTCCAGAAAAATAGTGGGACCTAAAACCTGATTCGAGTGACTTCAGGAGAGAAAGGGAAGAGGTGAAAGTGAGCCTTGACAGACCCTTTGATAAATTTTTGTATAAAGAATACCTGAAACATAGGCATTAGATGGAGAGAAGTGAAGTCATCAAGTAGATGGGAAGGGACGGGATCCATTGTACAAATGGAAGAGTTAGGCTTAGAAAGGAAGGTGGACATAACAATGACTTTTCCCCCCTTCTTTAAAAAAAAATCTGTGAGTCATTTTCCTCATTCACAGCTACTATTATCCTGAGCTCTGAGCAGGCAAAGATGGACAGGAGAGGCAGTGGGGTTGGAATTATCTATGTCTTGAATGGGACTGTTTGTGGAACACCATAAAATATTGATATATGAAACTTAAAATAGCTAAGTATATAAGACATCATTCAACACTAGATTCTAACATGGACAAGCACTGAAAAGTACATAGGTAAAAAAAATTTTAATTGAAACGTTTCTAACCATTAGCTTAACATATTTGCATGAATTGGGAAATGCCCACTGTGCTGGTTTTGTAACTGACACCTGGTCCAGTGTGCAGAACACCAGGCTTCCATAGGTTCAGGGGTTGCCTTGGCTGCCCAGAGAACTGTACAGCATTTAGAAGAAACATCTTAAATGTTGAGGTGATCCCTCCACCAACATCCAGAGACTCTTTGAATCACAGATGAGAGGAGATACCCCAAAACTGCACCCCCAAAACCAATATCACCAGCATTGAGATCACCCAGCATTAGCTTGGCAAAGTTGGACCGAATTGCCACTAGGTTGCCCAGGAGGCTGGCTACCTTGGAAGGTGTGGTCATCATATAGACCTGGGCTCAAATTTTCCTTCTGCAGCTGACCAGCTGTAGGATGCTGGGAAAATCCATTCACTTCTCTGACGCTCGATTTTTTCACCAGTGAAATGGAAAGAAATAACATCTTTCCATCAGAGTTCCTGAATCTCTAAGTGCTTTAGTTTCTTCCTCTGTAAAATGTATTTAATGATACCTACCTCACTGAGTATCTGTTAGGACTAAATGTTTTCATATGTAGAAACAGTATCTCTGTTATATGTGCATGCTCATATATTAGAACAGCACGTAACAGGAATAAATGCTCAATAACTCTCTGCTATGTAGGGAGCACAGGCACGATCCCCTGTTAGATGCAGGGGATTCAGATGTGTTTGAGGTATGGTCCTTGCCTGCCAGGAGCTTACTGATGGAGGAGGAGTGGCAGATAAATTACCAGTCACAATGGTAAAACTGGAAAACCCTGAAATCAGCTGGGGGCCTCACAGACACTCATATCCTTACCTGCTTCCTCTTGGGCCTCCTTTCCCAGCCTCTTCTCTCTCCTCACCCCCTCTCTCTTGAATTTCTCCTGGGTTCCCAATTCCTCTCCCTCTAGTATGTATTATAGCTTTCTCTTTCCTCCACACCCTGAGTGGCAGCCAATGCTGGGATTCTGGAGGTTCTGCTTACTACCCCAGGTGGGCTGATTGGGAAGCTTCCAACAGAGGTGCTAAGAAAATATATATGAGCATTTGAAGCACGCCTTAGTCATACGCTGGGTATTGCTGGTGCATTCCCACAGACCTACATACTTAGTCTAGTAAAGCCTTTTCATGGCTTTACCAATTACAGACATTATAACATTAAGAATAAATGCATAGGGCTTCCCTGGTGGTGCAGTGGTTGAGAGTCTGCCTGCTGATGCAGGGGACACGGGTTCGTGCCCCGGTGGGGGAAGATCCCACATGCCACAGAGCGGCTGGGCCCGTGAGCCATGGCCACTGAGCCTGCGAGTCCGGAGCCTGTGCTCCGCAACAGGAGAGGCCACAACAGTGAGAGGCCCGCGTACCGCACAAAAAAAAAAAAAAAAAAAGAATAAATGCATAGCATCATGTACATTTCTCCAATATAGGCTTCATAACATAGCCTGTATTGTAATAATTGTAAAATTAAATTTTGCATTAAAGGATAATATATGTATAAAATTTAAATAATATTGAAAGGTTTATTATCAAACAACAGCTGACTTCTGTCTTACCACCTTGTTTCCCAGTTCTCCTACTTATGTCTTCTGGAATTTACCTCCGTATTCCTAAGTAATGTGCTTATACAGCTATGCTGCGATTTATTGGAATTATCTATTGACTTCCTTTGACAATGGATGAAGATTAGGTTTTCTGATACAACCACCACCCCACTTCTTTTTCCCTTCATCCTCCCAAAATGGTTACATCACATTTTTTTGTTAAATCAGTAATTAGAGTTTACATTATTCTGATTACATATCACTCCCTGCTGAGTCAAATATTGTACTATGATTGTGTTTCCTTTCTTATACAGTTGGGATTGTTTTTTAATCTAGAATTAATGTTTTCCTATTTGGTATTATTTTTATGTGACTCTCTTCTCCTTTAGGCTTGAGAGCCTCCAGAACAAGGATTATGTCTATCATATATAAATAAATAAATCTATCATATATTTATCTTTGTATTCCCAGACTAGCATAGCAGCGGGCAGTAAAGATGCTGAACATATACATGGATGATTGATTAGATGGATTTGTCGGTCTACTTGTGTTTCTCAGTAGAGGCGCTGCTGCCATTTTGATAGGACATGTCTTCGTTAGGAGGGACTGTCCTGCATGGTGCAGGAAATTAAGAATCCCTGACCTCTGCCCACTAAAGGGTGATAGCTGACCCCAGCCATTGGGTCAACCCAAAGTCACTCTTACACCTCTCCAAAAACCCTTTGTGGTGGTGGTGCCACCCATGCTTGAGACTAACTGCATTCAATGTAGTGGGTGTCAGCACCCAGGTGTGTCAGCATGTTGGCTGATGCTAGAGGCATCAGAAATCCAGCTGATGCTGCAGAGACAGGGCCCACTTTTGGGGGCAGAGGGAGAGGGGTTCAGGTCTAGGATGGTGCAAAAGTTTGAACTGGGCCCCAGTCCAGAGAGACAAAGCAGGGCCAAGCAGGGAACAGTCACTTTAGCAACGATATCATGCTATGCATATTAGAATGTTCTGAGATATTTCACTTTCCTACACCACCCCCCCTTAGGAAGTCCCACTCCCTACCCTCGAAAGATTAGAAACCTCAAATAACAAGACAATTCATTGGCTGGCTAGTGGCCTTTCAGGTTTTTTTCTGTTGAGTAATTGAACCAACAGGCCAGAGGCTGTAGTCATTCAGTGGTGAGTATATGAGCTGAAAGGTCATATCGACTTGAGATGAAGTTTGCGACCTGACAGAGGGAAAGCCATAGCACATTAAGTCAGAGTTTTGGGAGAGCACATAAACCGTGATCAAGGAGAGGAAGCCAGCTGTTAAGCAAAGGGGAGCATGACTCAGCTGTGTGGAAGAAGAAGAGAGGGGGCGGGACAGAGACAGGGACAATAGCTTGCCTACTACTCTTGGGTTCCATGAAACTCCCTGCTGACTTCTAATTACTCCTCTTCTTATTTTGTGTAGCTGGAGTGTTTTCTGACTCATGCAACCAGTGATATGCATTGACTGTAACTCCGTGGTCATCTGCTATCAGGGTCTGGTCTAATGTCAGTCATTAAAGCTGGGAATCAAGAACCAGAGTCACGGAAGAGAAGGAGGTCAGTGAGTCGTGGTGAAGTTGCTTGGACGATGCTGGAGAAGATCCAGCCTCTTCTTGGGGCTGGGGAGCATGTATGACGGTAGGAGACAGCTGGGGGATGAGACCTCCCTATATGAAGAACAGTGCGGGGGGCAGTAACTGCTGGAAGCTCCCTTCAGTCTCGCACAGGGCATCTGATCCATTTTGCCTTGCTCGACTTGGCTGAGAATTACATCTTTCAGCCGGAAGCAGAAGAGGCTTGGGGAACGTCTGTCCTGGACCTAATTCTGACCAACTAGGAAAAGTTGCTTGGCAAAGTGAATGTGACAGAAACCCTGGGAGAAAGCAACAACGTCATCCTGGGGTTTGTGAAAGCTGAAAAGATTGGAGGCTGGGCAGTTAGAATTTTAAGCCAGTGACCACTCACACACTTATTCAGCTTATAGAGCACAGACTCTGGGCTGGCAGCCTTCTTGGTACTGGGACTACAACGTGTAACAGGCAACATCCCTCCTCTCGGGAGGCTTATGTTTTACAGCAAGCAAACAAATGAACAGAATCATTTCAGATAGTTAAAAAGGCTACACCAACAGTAAAACAGGTAATGGGAAAGTGCTGGGGGTGGAGTGAGTCTAGGTCAGGTGGTCAGGGAAAGCCTTCCTGGGGGAGGGGATATTTGAGCTGAAATTCAAGTGATGAGAAAGAACCAGCATACAAAAAGCATGTCATGAGAATGACCAGCAAACACAAAGGAATGCTGGGTAGATCTGGCTTGGTGTGGTCAAGGACACAAAAGTAGCATATGCTTTTCCTTAGATTGGTGGTGGCTCTGTGAGATTCCAGAGGCGTTTTTCCATTGCAGTTGAAATTAGGCAGCCAACCTGCTGATCTTGGGGAAAATCCTAGGCTAGATTTTTAAATAAGTAGTTTTTGAGCACCTGTACAAAAATTGATGGTCATTAGTGTCTGGTTTGTGACCACTTATATAACTAGACCCTCTCCACATTTTGCAGGGGTTGGGGGGACAGGTTTAACAGAATAATAAGGTAGAGAGAAGCAGACAATGTATTTTGATTTCAGCAAAATATTTGATGAAATACTTCATGTTATTTTTATGGAAAAATTAGAAAAATGAAGGTGGAATTCTTATTTAGCCAGCTGAATTCAAAAGATGGTCTTAGAAAAGAAGGTCCAAATTTGATCTGTGATTCCAGAAGCCAAACTAGGACTAAAGGTTGGAAATTATGGGAAAGCAGACTTTAACTCGGTATAAGTCTGACCTTTCAAAGAATAAGATATGTCCTGAAGCTGCTTTGGAATTAGGACACAGAGGAGTGACATTGATGTGGCAGATGGTGAATATTTGGGGGCCTGGTCTCATCCACCATTGTAACCTAGGATTACATGATTCGGGAGAACATGATGCACCATTTTCTCTGTATGACTTAATAATGATCTTTCTATGATAAAGGCTATGTCAGTCACCCAGGTGAGAAACCTCAAATCTTCATTTACTCCCTGCTGTTTCTTACATCCACATTCCATCCGTTCTCAAATGCCTTCTCCTCATTTCCGCTCCCACTGCTGTTGCCCTAGTCAGACTCCCACCATCTCTGCCTGAACTATTGTGCTGATGTCTTCATTGTTCTTCCAAACTTCTGCTCTTGTCCCCCACGACTTCACTCTTTGTGTGCGGCCAGAATGACTTTAGAAAACAGATATTATACCAAACCCCTCCACTAAAATCTCTACTGGCCTTTCTTTCCCCAAAGAGAAGCTCCACAATTCTTAGATTGCTACCAAGGCTTCAACCTCATTTTCTGCGTATCTATCCTGTTCCAAACATACCATGCAGGCTCAGGCCTCTTGTGAGTCCGGCCTTTAGGGCTCTCTCAAATGCCATATCTTCAAAGAAACCACCTTGCTTCCCCAAGCAAGAATAATTACTCTTCCACCTTTATTCCCACACAATAACTTCTCTTGTTAATTAAATAATTCATTTACTCTTTATTTCAATCTTGCATTTTTCAGTCTTTAAAATTGACTAGTGGTGCTTACTATGGATTAGCTCTGTGCTCGGTGTTAGGGGAAGTGAGCAGAGAAAGATTAGTACTGATTTATTATGTGGCAGGTATTGTGGTCCATTATCCCAACCTTAATCCAATGAGATATTTACTACTGCTGTGAGATAATAGAGATATTATCCCAATGAGACAGCCCTGTGATATAGTTACTGTTGTTATCCTTATTTTAAAGATGAGGAAACTGAGGTTTAGAGAAGTTAACGAGCTCACGCAACCAAGATCATGCAATTGGCAAGAGCCTGGGCTGGGATTTATACCCAGAGTTCAGATTTCCAATCGCTGTGCTAGGACATCTTTTCATGACAGATGAAGAGGCACAGATAAAACCTTGCCCTCAAAATGTTCAGGGATTGGTGCTTCTAGCTGCTGAATGTCTACTTAGTGTTCATTTATTTCTGCCTGAGACCATATTTAGCCATTTCCATATCGAGCCCACCCATTGGATTTTAAGCTCTTTAAGGGCAGACATGGCATCATATCCTCAGATTCATCTCCCATCTCCCAGACACAGAGTTATTCTAATTACATTTGCAGATTGAGTTAACAAATCATTAAATGTGTCAGACCAACTATGCTGCAAGTTTTCCTGGGTAATAGGATTTAATTATATCCAGCTCTGGGCCCTGCACAATGGGGACATTGACAAGCTGGTGCATATTCACCGAGAAAGTGGAGGGGCCTGTTTTGAATGCTATATATAAACATTCCCTTCCTTGGCATTTATTTGGAAAGTATTAAAATAACTTGTGAATGTGTTAGAAGATCTTTCTGTTCCCTACTTTATAAATTATTATTTCAGTCTTGAACAAAGTTGTTTTTTTTCTTTTGCATGTTGCATAGTGTTTATATTCTGATAATCACATAACAATAATGAGAAAACACGTGACAGCTGTAAAAATGGCATTAAGCAATAAAAGTTTCCGAAGTCAAGAGGACAGTAGGTACAGTGAAGTGGAGACGCATGCTACTGTGTCCAGTAATTAATTGTTCACGGCCAACATTTACTGAGAACTTGCTGTGTGCCTGGCACTGTTTGGAGTGCTTTCCATGTATAAACTCATTTATGCCATAACCCCATTTTACAGTTGAGGGATGTAGAGGCCCAGAGTCATTTAACTACAGATCTCTCCTGAGCATTTCCCACATTCTGTTATTGCTATGCCTGGCTTTCCCATCAACTGCTTCTTCAAAGGCAAGGACAATGTCTGGTGCAAATCCATACCTTGGAGCCTGGCAGATTCCTGGCAGAACAGAACCTCACTGCTGCATCGGAGATCAGGGTTCCTCTGCATCTGCTCACCTGGAAAAAGCTCAGTGAACACAGTGGTCTTGCTGTCCAAGGAAGGCCAGCACATCCTCCTGGGGCTCACTCAGGGGAAACTCTAAATTAGCAGAGTGGTTCCCCAGTAGAATAAGCTGAGTTGAGGATTGGCTGTTGAACACAGAACCAAGGCATAGAGTTGGATGGTTGGGAAATTTCATAACCTCATCCTAGGATGGTGACAGTAGGTGTGCTCTTGTTTATGGGACCGTCATTCTCTAGGTCTGTGGTAAGGCATCATATGAACTCACTGGCAGAGGCACTGAGCTTGGTCCTTCTTGTTTTCTTCCATTTCCCATCCAGCCCCCTTTGGTTGCACAGTTTCCTTCTATGGAGGTCTTACCACTTTTAGTCAGGCTCTTGCTCTGCCTCAGTGCCTTTTCTGTTACTTTAATGTGACGTTGCCGATCTCTGCTGTGACCTGTAACATGCTGATTTTACAGCTTTAGTCTTTCTAGGGCTACCTCATTCCCCCGCTTTTTTTTTTTTTTTTTTTGCGGTACGCGGGCCTCTCACTGCTGTGGCCTCTCCCGTTGTGGAGCACAGGCTCCGGACGCGCAGGGTCAGTGTCCATGGCTCACGGGCCCAGCCGCTCCACGACATGTGGGATCTTCCCGGACCGGGGCACGAACCCGTGTCCCCTGCATCGGCAGGCGGACTCTCAACCACTGCGCCACCAGGGAAGCCCTCACTCCCCTTATTTTAAATTGTGTTCTTCCCCTGTCCCTCCGCCCCCAAGTACAAACTACACTATTATCCCCATTTTACAGATGAGGAGGAACAGCACCTGGGCTCCTGACTTCAAGCCTAGCATTTGTTGCCTAGTAACAGCACCACTTCTACAGCTCCATTTGCATGCAGGTTGCACATGTTGTCAGTATCTTCAGGCGATGGCATGGCCACCGCGGGAGTCAGGTGCCCAGTCAGTACTACTACAGGGCCACCTCGGGTCTTTCCTAACATGCTGGGGCAGAGAGAATGCTGAGACCGCCCCTGCTTTCCTATGCAGCTCACCAGTGGTTTTCACGCAGATGCTTTCCCCCATCTTGTAATCTTTCTCTGCTTGGCTCTGGGGTCCTTCGTATTTGGCCACGTTTTTCTCTCTACACACAGAAGCCTTCTTGTATACTGCCCCCAACAGTACTTATAATCACCTCTCCTGAGACCAACACCATAATCTCGTATCTAATTCACTGTCTTCTTTTTCATTTCTCTGTCTCCTTCATTTTACTCTTGCCCTGAGCCCATCTTCCCCTCTCAACACAGGCCATTTCTCCACATATGCCAGGTTGGCCACAATCCCCTTCCCACCTATATAATCTGAACCTCCTCTTTCTCTGCCTGTTATTTACTACTTTATCTGGGAGCACATCCCATTTATTATTAAATTTCATTTACACAGATCGTAGGTCCCTGTGTGTGATTTCCTGGCTCTCAGCTGGTTGGATACCGCTTTTCTGTCCCCAATTACAAGCAGACGTTAGTAATCAACACAAAGCCTCTCTGATAATCAAATTAGACAAGTGGGACTCTGCCTGTATTTTCTTCTTAATCACTGGGCGTGATAGTAATAATGTCAGCTTGAATAATCTGGCAGTGTGAACCTCTCTCCATGTTATTTATTTATTTTTCCCAGATCTACTTCAGTATCATCCCACAGCCAGAGAATGCAAACTATGTCCTCATCCAGACTGGGTTTAGCATCTTGATTGTGGACAATGTCAACTGCTTCAAGCCTGGGTGAAGCTCGTAATTGGATGGTAGTACATCATGTAGGGGTTTTTTTTTTTCATCCTTAACCCTAGCTGGTAATGAGTTTGTGCCCTGCAGCTAGAGTCTTGATAGCCCTTGACATTTTCTCTTCCTTCAGGAGAGAGGCTGCAGCTGCTCCTCTGCTCTTTGCTAGTGGGTGGGGCAGCCTAGGCTGGAGAGAAAGGAGAGCCAGGCTGCCAGTGCCTCCAATTCCTCTGGTGACCTTGGCCAAGTCACTTTTCTCAGTTGTAAAATAAGGGCTCCAGTCTCCAACCCTTTCCACTGGGATGTAAGGGGACAATGAGATAATGTTTCTGGAGCCCTTGAAGCCACTTAGCTTAAGGATGCTGTATAGAGGGTGAAGTATCTGTAGAAATGCAGTGATGAATACACAGTGAAATTAACAAACGGGAAACCTTGTCGATGAGGTGGGACCTTCCTGCAGGAGGCACAGAGCTTCAGCTTTCTAATGTGATGATAAAACCAAATTGTCCAGGGGGGAGCGGGGGCCCTGAAAGGTCACATCTCCTCTGAAGTGGCTGGAAAAGGGGTACCAGAAGCCAAGACAGGATCTGTGTGCACTCAAAATTACTCAGGCTACTCTGGTAGAGTGGAGGTGGCACTATATATTTTTAAGTGTTTAAGAAACTTTTTATTGGAGTATAGTTGATTTACAATGTTAGTTTCAAGTATACAGCAAAGTGATACATATATCCCCTCTTTTTTAGATTCTTTTCCCATATACGTGGCACTATAGTTGAAGACAAAATATTTGTATATTTATGACTTGTTGTTGACTTCGGACAAGTCATTTAATCTAAATCTGATTTTTTTATCTGTAAAATGGGGGTAATGATACTACCTCACAGGGGTCTTTCCAGGATATGAGGAAGAGGAAGGGAAATAATAATGAAAACAATGGTGTGCTGGTGAACCGGATCTCCAGAAAAAAGAAAAGCCCTGCTAATTTCTGGGGTGTCAGCACTAATGCTGTGGATGGTTTAACCACTGGCTGGCAAGGTTTCTGAGTATTTAGCAGTTGGCTTTTTGCGAGTCTGCTAGCTCTAACACACGTAGGTCCCACTCGGTGAGGGTCTTGTGTGTATCGGGCTTCATATGTGTTTCATCTTCACAGCTTGCCCCTCAGGTAGTTATAATTAACCCCAGTTTACTGATGAAGAAATTGAGGTTCTGAGATACAAAGTGGTTTGTATAGGGTCTCATGTTAAGTGACAGACGTAGGATTTGAACCTGTAATTCTAGAGTCTGTGCTCATTCCTCTATTCCAGTTTGGGTAGGCGTGGCAATGCATGGGCAAGTGTGGCCTAATCTGAAACATATTACAGACCTGAAGTACATGACTCCCTTATCTGAGATGTGATAGGATAGATTCTCACCTTTTGGAGTGTTCTGGGGTTCACTCTGGGCTTTTCAGACTCATAAAGAATGTGTCCCCACCCCTTTTGTCTTCCTGGCCAATAAATCACCAGATGGAAGGAGGGCATCTGCTTCTACTTCTCTGCTGGGAACCCTCACACATTTGTGTCGAGAAGTGGAGAATGGAAATCTTTCTGGGAGGCCATTAAAATTAATCCTGGTAGATGAGGCAAGCCAGGATTTGGCCAAAGTCCAGCATAATGTGCTATCCCCCAAAGAGGGAAAGAACATTCCTTCCGAGATGGCGCTCCTCTTTGAACCTCTGGGCCTGGTCCAATTAATGCAGAGCAGAACTCCACGGAGAACTGTGTGTTCACACTCCCTTACGGCTTTTTCCTTTTGCTAGCCCAGCTCTTCATGCCCTACTTTTGGATCCAGCCAGCTACCTCCATGCCTCCAACCTATGAGACCCACTAACTGGATTATCATTATTTATTTGCCTGCTAGACTGAGCTGCTCTCAGAGCTTGAGAAACCAACTGGTATCGCTGCCAGCCCCACATTTCTCCCAGCCAGAGACCATCCTCCAGTATAGGAAGCACACTTCTTCGAAAGGACTTTGCCTACAAGAAGGGCAGCAGCTCCTGTACACTGCCAAGGTCCGTTTTCCTCTCTGTCCCAGTGACACCCAGATCCTGGTGCATCCTTCTCTTCTAGAGAGCCCGGCCCTCTTAACCTGGGCAGCTAACTAGAGGCAGAGGGACTTGCCAAGTCACCAGCTCCTGGACTGCAGTTCTACAGTTGGGTACTCACACTTGCCAAGAGCAGAGTTTCTAGTGTGTAGGTGGCAACCAGCATGGATCCTGTGCAGTGGCAAGGGATGGCCACCAGCCAGGGAAGCAGGTGCTGGCAGCAGGGGGCAACCCAGGGCAGAGGGGGAGGTGCAGCTGGGTCTCTGCAGCTCACACCGCTAACCTGTGAGCTCACAGTAGGCCATACAAAACAGGCAGTGGGCTGCATTTGACCCCTGGACTGGAGTTTGCTGCCCTCGCTCTAGACAATCAACAAAACGATAAATCAAGCCCTGATGTTCAGTGTTTGCCAATTTGTGTGGTGTGAATACGCCCACCATGGAGGATTTCAGGCTACCAACATGACGTCACTGAATGTTGGGTTGGGAAGAAGTGTGCGGTAGCACATCATTAGATAGGATTTCTGCCATAAAGACACAATAGACACGAATAACTCAAGAGCATAGCTCATAGTAAAATGCTATAGAATAATTAGGAAATGATGGTTTTTGAGTATTACCTTTGTTCTTAATACAGTTTATTTACTTGTAAGTTTATATAATTTAATATCTAATAATGGCTGTTTGACAACCAGCTGGCAGAATTCCTGAAAAGTTAGCAGTTTTAGGCTTGGCCGTAGCACACCAGTGCCCTTGGTTCTTCTGACTACACCAGCCATATAGAAGGGAAGAGAGAAAAGCCACCAGTGGTGAGAGAACCGAGAATCAGCAAATGACAAAGAAGTGTTCACCTCTTCCATTCCTTCCCCTGAAGACTTCTACCCCTGGCATGATGTACTATTGTTTTCTTAGCCTAACAGAGATTTAAATTTCTCCTCCTTGGGGATGATGTGAAGGGGGTTCTTGAGCACCCCCTAGTGGTTAAATGGTTGACCAACATGAAATTCACATCCTGTGTTCCTTTGTGCTCCACTCCTACAAGATGCTGTAGGTTGTGTGCCTGTTGTATGCCAGGTACTCTGTTGGGTGCATTATGTACATTATCTTGCCTAATCTTTACAACAAACTTGCAAGTAAGCATTACTGTCCAAATTTTATAAATGAAGGACATGAGGCTCAGAAAAATTAAGCAACTAGTCCAAGGTCACACAGCTAGGACACATCAGAGTTAGCATTCAAACCTCACATCTGGCTTTCTCCCAATCTTTGTGCTGGCTTTGGTTCTTCTTCCTTTGACACCTATAATTCCAGTCCCATAGACATCTCAGAAGCAGAGCAGAAACTGATGTGGCAGCCACCTTGAATATTATGGCCTTTACTTTTCTGTTTCTCAGTTAAATGGACAGTGGCTTGGGTAAACTCATACACGGGAAATGAAAGCCAGAGAAGATCATTTAGAAAAATAAGTGAAACCTTCGCATTTCAGAGATTCAGGAATAAACTCAGTAAACAGACAGATTCAGTATGACAAAGGCAGGCCTTCTAGTCTCCAGAGGCTGTACTCTTACCACGGTGCTATGGTGCACAGCCCTGCTCTCATAATTTCCCAGTCAAGGTGGACTTTGACTTACAACGTGGTTCTACCATTTCCTCCAACCTCATGGACAAGTTGGGGAATGTCCCTGTGGCCTTGGCCCCGTCAGATAGGAAAGCTTTCCAGAGCAGACTGGAAGGGGGTGGTAATGTACGTGTGAGCTCCCTACTGCTGCTGTAACAGACAACCACAAACTCTGTGGATTAAAACAACACAGACTTATTATCTTATAGTTCTATAGGTCAGAAGTACAACACAGGTCTCCTTGAGCTAAAATCAAGGTGTCAGCAGGGCTGTATTACTTTTTGGAGGCTTACGATGAATATCTGTTTCCATGCCTTTTCCAGGTTCCAGGGAACACCCGTATTCCTTGGCTCATGGGCCCCTTTTCAGTCCTCAAAGCCAGCAATGTTGTATCTCTCTAACCCTTCTTCACAGTTATATCTCCCTCTCTGACTCAGCTGGGAAAGGTTCTCCACTTCTAAGGACTCATGCAATCAGATGGGGCACACCCAGATGATCTAGGCTAATCTCCACATTTCAAGGTTTTTCCCTTAACCACATCTGTAAAGCCTCTTTTGCCATGGAAGAATTTGCGGATTAAGACATGGACATCTTTGGGGGACCATGTTCCTTCATATCACAGGGAGTAAGAGAAAACAACAGCTAGACAGCACTGAAGGGCAAACCCAGGGAGGCAAACATTCACCATTAAGTCAAATAAACTAGAAATGAGAGGCAGAGCCGAGAAGTCTGTGCATCGGGCAGACACAGAAGTGGAGCAAAGAGCAAGGACAGAGCCAATCCAGATAGAAAGGGTCCAAGATATCTGAAGGACGGGGTGGGGGTAAGAGACAGAGGGGTCCACACGCACTTCTGTTGGGTCTGATTGGGTCAGCCCTGTTTAAGACTCAGAGTCACGATAGCCTTATGACTTGGCCATTTCTGGTCACCACCTCAGTCAGTTAGGCTACGGTATGCTGCATTAAGAAATAATCCCCAGGGCTTCCCTGGTTGCGCAGTGGTTGAGAGTCCGCCTGCCGATGCAGGAGACACGGGTTCGTGCCCCGGTCCGGGAGGATCCCACACGCCTAGGAGCGGCTGGGCCCGTGAGCCGTGGCCGCTGAGCCTGCGCGTCCGGAGCCTGTGCTCCGCAACGGGAGAGGCCACAACAGTGAGAGGCCCGCGTACCGCAAAAAAAAGAAATAATCCCCAGGGCTTCCCTGGTGGCACAGTGGTTGAGAGTCCGCCTGCCGATGCAGAGGACGCGGGTTCGTGCCCCGGTCCGGGAGGATCCCACATGCCGCGGAGCAACTAGGCCTGTGAGCCACAACTACTGAGACTGCGCGTCTGGAGCCTGTGCTCCACAACAAGAGGGGCCGCGATGAAGAGTGGCCCCCGCTTGCCGCGGCTAGAGAAAGCCCTCGCACAGAAACGAAGGCCCAACACAACCAAATAAATAAATAAATAAAATTTTTAAAAAAAGAAATAATCCCCAAATCTCAGAAGATACACTATAGATACATCATGAGTTGGCAGGAGACTGAGGAGGTGTTGGTGAGGGTAGGCGCTTTCTTTGCTCATCAGAATCTCTAGGGGACCTAGGCTGAAGGAGCAGGCCCGTCTCGGGTAATACCCATTGCCGTGTCAGAGGGAAGAGATCCCTGATGGCCTTTTACTGGCGATTAAATTCTCCATCCAGCTCTCACTTCCTCACAGAACTCATTGTCCAGAGCTGGAATTAGTTACTAGACTCCATCTAACCACATGAGAACCAGGAAGTACAATTCTACCATGGACCCAGAAGGGACTTTGGGGAGAACAGAAACATCTAGAGAACAACACTAATGGCTATCACATCTTGAAAAACACATGGATCCTAATGTACACAGGTAGAGAAAGTGCCAGATTCCACTGGAGAGGAAGTAATAACTGAACCGGATGTTGAAGGACAAGGTCCACCACGCCCTGGGAAGAACTTGTGCAAAGGCCAAACGCAGGGAATAGGCTGGTGTATTTGAGGGGTGGCAGGAAGTGCTGGTGGCTGCACAGAGGGTTCAGTGGTGGAACAGGAAGGGACGAGTGGGTAGGGCAGGAGGGGCCAGCTGGTGCCTGATTTCTGTGCCTCCCTAAGGAATTTGCCCTTGACCTGTGAGAAATGGCAGGGAATGATTAAAGATTTTAAGCATGGAGTAAGATGCTCAAATCTGTGTTGTAGAAACATAGCTCTGACTGAAGGGTTGGGGCTAGATTGGGGGGGCCAATCCTGAAAGCGGAGGCCAGTTAAGGAAGATAGGTGCTGAGAACCTGACATAGGAGTGTGGCAGGAGAATGAAGACTTGAGACACTTCCTGCGGAGGTTTCCCTCTTGTGATCCTTTATTGCTTGATTCTGTTTTTTCTAGACACTTCTTATTTTGACTCCAACACCAAAAGAGATGGTAATTAGAATTAGAAGGTGTTCTTTCTCATATATTCGCGTCCTCAGCATGCATCTCAGACACTGCATCCCTGGCCTCTGCTCCCAGCTCCATCCAGCTGGCATTCCTTTCCACTCCCTGGCACTGTCTAGCTGAGGAAGGCGGTGGTGACTCAGTGTCTTCAGTGGGGCTTCAGTGCACTCTCTGGCCTATAGGGTCCAGTGCCTGGGTCCTGCCTTGTGGGCCCCTCTGCAGCTTCTCAACTATCTTTTGCTGCTCACTGGGGGATGACCTCTTTTTTTTTTTTTTTTTTTTGCGGTACGCGAGCCTCTCACTGTTGTGGCCTCTCCCGTTGCAGAGCACAGGCTCCGGATGCGCAGGCCCAGCGGCTGTGGCTCACGGGCCTAGCCGCTCCTAGGCATGTGGGATCTTCCTGGACTGGGGCACAAACCCGTGTCCCCTGCATCAGCAGGTGGACTCTCAACCACTGCGCCACCAGGGAAGCCCTGGGGGATGACCCTTGAGCACCTGGGCAAGCCCTCGTAATCTGTTTTTTTCCCAGCCACGGGACTGGGCTTCTGTCTCAGTTTCAGCTTCCCCTGTATTTCCTGCCTTCAGAGGGTTGGAGTTCAGTCACCCACACCTGGATTTCTCAGTGGTCATCACTTGTCCCTTATTCCAGAGCAGTAGTTCTTGAAAGTGGTCTGTAAACCTCTGGGGGGTCACTGAGACCCTTCAGGGGAATCCCCAAAGTCAAAACCATTTTCAAAATAATACTAAGATATTATTTGTCTTTTTCCATTCTCATTCTCTCTTGAGTATACAGGAAGGAATTCCAGAGGGTATCATAATGTGATGCGTCAATATCTGGAAGATCTGTGTAACTCAGGGAGCCAATGTTTTTCTAATGACCAATGCATGATGTTACAAAACATGAATCTGTAAAAGAACTATTCAAAACACAAGGCAGGACTTCCCTGGTGGCGCAGTGGTTGAGAATCTGCCTGCTAATGCAGGGGACACGGGTTCAAGCCCTGGTCTGGGAAGATCCCACATGCTGCGGAGCAACTAAGCCCGTGAGCCACAACTACTGAGCCTGCGCATCTGGAGCCTGTGCTCCGCAACGAGAGGCCTCAATAGTGAGAGGCCTGCGCACCGCGATGAAGAGTGGCCCCCGCTTGCCGCAACTAGAGAAAGCCCTCGCACAGAAACGAAGACCCAACACAGCCAAAAATAAAAATAAATAAATTAAAAGAAGGCTCAACATTAAAAAAAAAACCCACAAGGCAGACCAATGGATTTTAATGAAGCTGAGTATGAAAAGTGCACTGATATGATTTCAGATTCCACATTGCAACTCATGTTTAAAAAGTTACCATATATTGAATTTTCGTGTAGTACCAATGAAGAATAACCACAACTATTTGAAAAAAAAAATACTCTTAAAATATTTTCCCTTTTCCAATTACATATCTTTATGAGGCTCTATTTTCTTATGTGCTTCAACTAAAACAATATATCGCAACAGATTGGAGGAGGAAGGAATTTAATATCTGACAGTCCAGAATTCAGCTGCTGCCTGGATTCTAACTGACCAGATCCCCCCAGTGGAACTCCCTCCATTCCGAGATGGGTCTCAGTCATTTCCTCCGAGATACGAAAAATCCCTAGCCCTGGTACCTTTCAAAGCTGACCTGACTTTGATTCCCAACTCAAAGTGATTTCAGGAAAATGTATTCTGTGAGCCTCACTTTCCCTGTTTAGAAAACGGGGGTCAATACTTAGGAGGCTGTTCTCCTGCCCCAGCTGGGAGGGCAGGCCTGGCTCCGTTTTCTTAACAGTGAGCCTGTTCCGCCCAAGGACTGGTTACATCTTGCAGTCACGTTGCCATCTTGCAATCACAGGATGGCAGATCTGATGCCCTTCAGAGCATGCAGAGTAAATTGCTGTCTCTGTAGAACTGAGAGTAGGAAAGGGAAAAGTCAGCACTCTATTTGCTGCCCCGTCGTCGGCCATTAGCACAGAGCTAGCTACCCAGCACATAGATGTTGGGTGTGAATCACATGACCATTTAAATCACCCGCCCCCTGGTGTGTTCTTCACACAATGGTTATAACCCTCTGGCACCTTAAATGAGGGCAGTGCAGGTGGAGGAAATACTGAAATACACAGGAACGTGTTCCTAGAGTGTCAGCCCCCTGAGGACAGGGACCCTCTGCTCTTACTCACCTGTGGATCGTTTGGATCCGCAATACCCGGAATGGCGCCCGGCACACAGGAGGTGCTCGAGAAGTGCGTACTGAATGAATATGCGTGAGACGTAAGTGCCCAGAGAAAAAAGCCAGGATGTGAATACAACACGCATCTTTGGGTGATGGGACCTCTATTTCCTTTTTTTCTATCTCTTTGGATTTTCCCAGTTTCTATAAGAAATAGGCATTACAGTTACAATGGGGACACGTGAGATAAGCTTTGAAATAGCTTGAGTTCAAATTGTGACCTGGCTACTTGCTGGCTGTGAGACCTTGGGTAAATTGCTTCTCCTCCCCATGCCAAGTTTCCCCATCAATATTAATAATAGTAATAATAACAGCCTCATTTGGTTGTTAGAAGATTAAATGAGATAATGCCTGTAAATAGGTGACGTCTGGTGCTAGGAAACACAGGAAGCACTTGATTAACATTAGACTGTAACTTCGTTGTCGTTTGCGTACTGATCGTGATTGGACATTTCCGTGGATACCTGGAGACTTGCCTTGAAGGCTTCAAGAGAAGAGTTGGTGGGGTGGAAGAGTTGTGGGGTGGACAGAGACCTGGGCTGGAGCTAGCTGACCTGCCATTTACTGGCCAAGTGGCCTCAGGCAGGGGCACTAACTTCTCTAAGCCACTGTCCTTTCTGCCTCACAGAGACTTTTGTGTGAATCCAGAGGACGTGATGATGGGAGATGCCATCCAGGTGTGAGGCATTATTTTTATTACCTAGGAAGTTAGAAAAAGATAAAAAGGACTCCCCAGGCCTTTCTCCTATCCTTAATAGGATTACTGCTCTCCTTCGACTTGAACAGAGAGTTCCTTGTCCCTGAAAGCCACCAGGGCCTGGTCACGGGGCAGAGCCTGCAGCCAAGGGTGGCTTTTCTGCCAGGCCCAGCGAGGCTCCTGCTTCTAGATAACCCTGGTCCTCCCTTTCTCCTGCCCCAGCGCTTCCCACACAGCTGCGGCCTCATTATCCAGGGTGACTGAGAGCTTCGGAAAGGAGCTTAACCAGGGCTAGGCTTTCAAGTGTTCATAATAAAGCTTCAAAGTTCACACCTTCATTAAGAAGTGAAGAGTCAGGCCTCCCCCCACTTCTGCCGGGGCTATTGTTCCCTTCCCATCCCCATCCGGCTGCAGGTTCAAAAGACGAGCGGGATTGGTTTTCTTTGTCCAGACAGCTCTCCTAACCAGAAAGGCTAGACCTGTTTGTTAAGAAGAGAGAGCTCCATCCTGCAGCCCCCTTCAGAAGTGCTGTGAAGGTTTCACAGGTGCTGGGGAATTTGGGCATTTCTCAGGGCTGCAAGGGCTGTGTCTAGGAGGCAGGACTGGACTTGTTCTGTGGGGTCTCGAGGGAGGGGACCTAGGACCAGTGGGCGGAGATAAAGGAGGGGGTAGGTTTCAGAATCCTAGAAGGGAGAGCTCTTTACTGGGCAGAGGTGTGCAAAGGTGGACCTTGGCGTTTGGGGCGGTGATGCTCTCCATGTCAGTGGCGAGTGCAAGAGCAGGGGGACTGACTCTTGGCAGGGAAGCTGCCGAAGACGTGAGGCTTTGGCTGTGAAGTTCGGCTGGCAGAACTTTCAGGCCCCTTTCAGCCATGTCATGCTGAGACCTCCTGACTCCATGACCTCTGCTTCTGCATATTGGGCCACTTCCCAGCTTTTCCCTTTCAAGTTCCCCTGTCCTCCAGACTCTCAACTGTGGACGTCTCCATAAGTGCATGTGTGGCCTCCCTGTCTTTTCTGTTTTTCTTTTAGCTATTTGAGAGGGAAGCTATCGAGACATCTCGGAGCCTCCTTTGTTACCGAGAAAGCATTTGCTTCCTTTGGTTACATGTCGAGGTCCTGAGGGATCTGTTTCCTCTTCACCGCACCCTGCTAGGACAGGGCCGAGCTCAGAGAAGCCCCAGGCATCAGTCAGGGCTGGGACACTTGTGAATGCTTCTCCTGGGTAGGAGAGAGCCTCACCAAAGAGCCCTCTCTCCTCCCCCCACCCCGGGAAAGGAGGGGCTTTTCTGTGAGGGCACCCGCACTTTGGATGGTCCTCTTGGTTTCATGATGAGCAACAGAGCAGAGGCTGATTTTCAGGTGAGACAACCTGAGTGACTTGGAATGCATGACTGCAGATCACCAAGTTTCACAAGCAAATTTTTTTCCTTTCTATTGAGCCGAAAAAGGAAGGTGAAAAAAAAAAAAATCCCAGTGTGTTGGAAAGATGATGGGCTTTGTAAACGGGCCTGGGTGTGGGTCACAGCTCTGCCACTCGTTAGCTGGAGGACTTTGGGCATGCCACATCAACTCTCTGAGTGTCCGTTTCCTCAAGTTTCATCAGGCCAGGCAGCAAAAATACCCATCCTGTACAGTGGTCCTAAGGTTTAATGGCAGATGCCATGGAAAGTTCCAGAGACCCTTATTAAATGTTAATTTCCTCTCCCCATCATTATATTTAATATTCAGTCTTTGGGAAATTGTATTAATGGTCTCTTAATAAAAGATTATCCTATAGTATAATTATTTACATTTTTAAATGTTCATGCATGTCATTAAGTGAGAACGTCCTTTTGTCTTTTAGTTATCTCTTCTATAGAAATATATTTGTGTATTATGTTGTACGTACAGGGACGTTTGTTGTAGTGGTGTTTGTAATAGCCAAAAATAGGAGCTGGCTTATATGTTCCACAGAGCATTAAACAAACTATGATTATATCTATACTTGGGAATACCAGGCAGGCACTAAAAATACCAGGCAGCCAGTCTAGATGAGCTGACGTGGAAAGATGTATTGGGATGAAAAAAGAGTCAATTGCAGCATAATGCACAGTGTGATACCATTTTCTAAAAGGGAGATGTATGTGTCTGTATAGTTATATGTGTACCAATGCACAGGAAAGGTCCTGGAGGAAACACATCAAACCATGGACAGTAGTTTCTAGTGGGGGACGTGGAGTGGGACTGGAAGAGTGGGGGTAAAGGGAAGGAGCTTTTATTACTGCCTGTTTATATAACTGTGTTGTTGGGATGTTTTACGATCAGGGTATGTCTACTTCTTACTAGAGAGGAGAACGAAAAACTATGCAGACAATAAAAAGGTCTGTGGTTGCCAGGGTTTGATGGGAGGGAGAAATGAATAGGGGGATCGCAGGGTTTTAGGGCAGTGAAAATGCTCTGTACGCTACCATAATGGTGGGTCCATGTCATTATACATTTGTCCAAACTCATAGAATGCACAGCAGCAGGAGTGAAGCCTAAGGTAAACTATGGACTTCAGGTGATTATGACGCGTCAGTGCAGGTTCATCGATTGTAGCCAGCGTAACCACTGTGGTCGGGGATGTTGTTAACAGGTAGGCTTTGTATGTGTGGGAGCAGGGGAGATATGGCGGATCTCTGAACCTTCCTCTCAATTTTTCTGTGAACCTAAAACTGCTCTAAAAAATAAAGTCCTAAAGAAAAGATAGTAAGTAAAAGATTGCACCTTTCACTGCCACTCAAAAGGTGAAGCTGATACTGGCAAAAACAGTTCCATGGATCAAATTAAGCAACTTGTCCTTTCCTTTCCCTTTCAAGGAGTCAAGATTGCTAGGACTTAGCGGAAGCCATTTATTTGGATATGGAGCTGGCCTGGGTGAAGTAGGCTAGATGGAATTCAGGACACTGCTGACCTAGACAGATGTAGGAAAAACATTCATTTGGTCATTCTTTTATTCAACAGAAATTTATTAAGGGCCTATCACCTTTTAAGTGTTGAGGATAACAAAGTAGAGAAAAAGCCCTTGTCCTAACAAAACTTGCAGTTGACTGGGCAAAGGCTGGGGTGGGTAAGATAGATAATAAACAAACCCACTTGAACGTGAGTTTAGTGTTCTGCAAAGACAGATGCATCAGGACAAAGGGCTAAAGGGTGAGAGATGAGGTGGAAGCAGGGCTGGATGCCGGGTGTGGGGGGCACCCTTTGAAATAGAATCATCAGGGATACCTCTCCGGGGAGGTGCTGTTTGAGCAAAGACCTGAATCAAACAAGGGAGCGAGTCACACATCAGAATGGAAAGCCTTGGACCGGGAAGAGCGGGGTGTGGTCAAGGGAGCAGCAAGAAGCCCCTGGGCAGTGGAGGCAGGTCATGGGAGCCTCACAGGGCATGGCGGGGACTTTGAATTTTTTTTGCACACATCGGGAAACCATTGGAGGGTTTCGAGGGAAGGATGACGTGGTCTGGCTACATTTTGGAAAGGGCCGTTCTGGCTGCTTTGAGAGAAGAGAGAGGGTAGGAAGGCAGGCGTGTGAGGCCTATTGTTAAATGCACATCTCTTGTAATTTTCCAAGAGGGCAATGATGCCAGTTTGGGTGACAGTGATAGCGGTGGAGGTGGTGAGAAAGGGTCAGGTTCATGCAATATTTAGGAGGTAGAGCTGATAGGAGTTTTGATGCTCTGGATGGGGGTTGTGAAGGAAAGAAGGGAGCTGAGGATGAAATGTTTGACAAGCTCTAGGCAAAGGTGCATTTCCACAATCAGAAAACCGTAGTAATGAACCCCCGTGGAAAGCTTTTCAGTTCTCCATGTGGTTGAACTCTGTTTCTGATTGGACCCTCACATCTACCCTCTAGAGAACTGTTGTCATTTGACAGATGAAGACACGGAGGCTCAGATGTGCTTTGCCAAAGGTCACAAAGCTGCTACTTAGAGGAACCATGTCTTGATTCCCTTAAATCTTATGCTCAGGATGGGTCCAGTTGACGGTCATCACTGGGTATGGTTTTTTGCTGGCAAGTGGAGGGGCGCGATCTCTAGGAGCTCACGATGGAAGGTATTTGTGAGCCAGGTAAGTGCAGGAGGAAGCTTCAGAGGAGATGGGATTTCAGCACCTGTTGTTCAGTCCCTTTCAAATGCTGGTAGAAGCCGGCTCAGGCTACTGCAGCCTGTCTGGGCCATCAGAAGCAGGTGGTAGCCGCTGAAATCTCCACGGGGTGAGGCCAAGAGCGACTCCCCTCACCAGGTGCCGGGCACGATGGGTTACTTGTCAGGGAACTGACTCAGGTTCCCTAAAGCCATCCTCCCAAAAGGCTCGGCCCCTCCCACCACCTCCTTTTCCTCCCCTCCTCTCATCCCTGGACCTGCTCAGAGCACTTCCCACCCCAGCTGTTCCACTGAAAAGACACTGCGACTGGCCGAAGCCAGTGTCCCCTTTTTTTTTTTTTTTTTTTTTTTGTGCGGTACGCGGGCCTCTCACTGTTCTGGCCTCTCCCATTGCGGAGCACAGGCTCCAGACGCGCAGGCTCAGCGGCCATGGCTCACGGGCCCAGCCGCTCCGCGGCATGTGGGATCCTCCCGGACCGGGGCACGAACCCGCGTCCCCTGCATCGGCAGGTGGACTCTCAACCACTGCGCCACCAGGGAAGCCCCAGTGTCCCCTTTCTGCTCTCGCCTTGCCCCTCCGCCCTTCCTGCAGCATTCAGCCCTGCTGACCCTTCCCTCCTCTCGTCCCATCCTCCTTCCTTCTGCTCTGTGCTGTCGCCCTCCTCTGCTTCTCCCCCCACACCAGCATCTTATTTTTCAGCCTTGCAGCTTCCTCCTTTAGCTCACGGTCCCACCCCAAACCTGGGTCTCCCAGCTCCAGGTTTTCAGTTCTTGCTTCTGTAGAGATGCTCCCAACCTGTATCTCCAGCTGGGACCTCCTGAGCTCTCCAAATCATTGCTGCCTGGATCTCTGTCTTCCCAGGCGGAGGTGATAGTTGTGAAAGCAGCTGGAGCATCCAGGGAATGGAGAGGTGGTCTCTTCCACGTGGACTGGAGATGATAAGACTCAGAAGGGGAGGCTGAGACCAGACCGTGAGGGGACCCAAAAGCCATGCCAAAAGGGCTGTGTGCATCTTGGATTCAGGATTAAAAACAGAGGTTTCTGGTCCCAGAAAAATGACAAATTGCATTTTGGAAGAAGAATCACTAACCAGCCTTGTGGAAGTTGGACTGGACTGGACGTTACTAGTCCATGAGAGAGGGGGAAGAGAGCTGAGGAGTGGCCAGCTTTGGAAAACATAAGCAGACACAGTCTTCTGAGGAGTGGATTGGGTTTGAGAGGAGGTGGAAAGGAGAGAGGGAGAAAAGAGGGAGGACTTGCCCCCTGCTGTGTTGGTCTCTCTCCCTGGGACACGATGTATATATATCCTCCTCATTTTTTTTCTTCCCGGTGCTAATTTTTACAGTTCTAGATGGGAAAAAATTTTTTTCTGTGAGGCCAAATGGATTCATTAATGCTTTGCTCTAACCAACTGGGTGAATCAGCGTGTTTTCAGTTTGTTTATAGGCTAGTTTTATAGTTTACAACACACTTTAATTCAAATAATTGCATTTGAGTCTCACAGTCAGGCAGTCAAGTAGATATTGTGATTGCCAATTTGCAGATGAAAAAAACTGAGGGTCAGAGAGAGGTGGCATGTCCAGGGTCTGACAGCTATCAGTGGCAGAGTCAGGCCTTGAACTCCTTGGGTCTTTTAACTCCTTGGCCAGCACTTCCATCGGGCCATGGGTACTAACTGATTAAACCCATCGGGGTGTCTGAAATGTCCAGCATCAAACACAAATAAGCTATTTAGTAGACATCAACTGCTTTTGCCTGCTCAGGTTACAAATCCCCCCTTTTTGGTATTTGCATCTCTGTTAGTTAAGATAATGCAAGCTGCTGTAACAAGCAAATCCCCAAATGCATGATGTTTCAAACACGATGGAATATTCACCACGGGTATTCCTGTTTGGTAGGCAGCTTTCCTCTAAGGGGTGGACATTTAGGGACCAGGCTCCTTCCATCTTGTGCATCTACCATCTTCTATTCATGGCTTCTAAAGGTGGCTGGGAGGTTGCTTTCTTTGTTTTTAATTAATTAATTAATTTCTGACTGCGTTGGGTCTTCGTCGCTGTGCGCGGGCTTTCTCTAGTTGCAGCGCGTGAGGGCTACTCTTCATTGCAGTGCGTGGGCTCCTCATTGCAGTGGCTTCTCTTGTGGAGCACGGGCTCTAGGCGCACGGGCTTCAGCAGTTGTGGCTCACGGGCTCTAGAGTGCAGGCTCAGTAGTTGTGGCGCACAGGCTTAGTTGCTCCGCAGCATGTGGGATCTTCCCAGACCAGGGCTCGAACCCGTGTCTCCTGCATTGGCAGGCGGATTCTTAACCACCGCGCCACCAGGGAAGTCCCAGCTGGGAGGTTTTGATGGGCCTAGAAGCAATACATCTTACTTCTCACTTTCCATTAGCTAGAACTTAGTCATATGGATATACCCACCTGTTAAGGAGGCTGAAATCATTCATTAGAATGTGTATCTAAGAAGAAGAGAAAACAGATTAGGGAAAGTGAGACAGATACCGCCACAGCAGTGGTGAACCATTGTTCCCTAGCTCTCAGCCCACCAGGCCCAGTGGAATTTCCTGCTTCTTACCCTCCATTCTCCTTATCTAAGATCCAGGATGATTCAGCCTGGATGATAAGACTAAGTGAAATCACCTTACTTCACTCCTGCACGCGATGATTGTTTTAGGTATTGACACATGACCCACACTTGTCCAGTGAACCTCAATCCTAGGATTTTATTGGAACTTTTGGCAAAGAGAACCTCTCCTTCCATTGGGGTCGCTGAGGTGTGAAGATATGAGCCCAGGCAACCATTGTGTTAGCATGGTGGGAGAACAGCCATGAGAATGAACCCAGCTAATAAGAAAGCAAGGCTGAGAGATAGAAAGAGATGCCTTTGAGTGATATCCTTTGAGTATCTAAATTCTGACATGTCAGTACTGATCAGTCCTTCCCCTGACTTTTTCGACTAAGGTATCTAATAAACCCTTTAAAATTGCTTTTCTTGAACCTAGTTCAAATTGAGTTTCTATCACTTATAAGCCAGAGGCCTAATAGAAGCCCATTTGCAAAACTCTGGGACACCCTGCTGCCCCTTCCCTCCATCCTCCAATGTGATGGCACTCTGCTCTCCATGAGAGCACTCCCCCTGCTTTGAGTCATCCCATTGCCATATGGCTGGACTGCTCACTTTCCCACTTGCTTTTTTTTTTTTTTTAACACAGGAATTGTTATGAATCAAATGCAACATGTGTTGCCTTCTAAAGAGGTCAGAATGATTTAGAATCACATTGATTTTTTTTATACCCTACAGAAATGATAGCAGAAAAACTTGTTTACAAGGATGTAAACTCAATATAGGGTGCGTCTCGGTCTCACATGGGTTCCTTATATGAATGGACCAGTTTTGAATACTGTGAGGAAAAATTCTTCTAAAAACCAGTCACTTATAGGTGTTTTAAAAGTCAGAGTATGGCATCTATTCATAAAGTTTTCACTGGTACAAAATCATGGCAAAAATCTGGTAGAGTATAGCGGGCATGTGGCATCACATTTATACACATACGTACACACACACACACTTTAAGAAATTGAAACTGTAGCATTGTTGTTAAAGAAGTTCAAAGAAAACGTGTTGGAGCTTTGCAAGAAGTTCTGGGGCTGCTGGGAGTTCTGTTAGAGAGGAGGCAAGAAGTCTGCTTGGTTTGGATTTCCGCTGCTGGAGAGGGTTTTAGGAACCCAGAGAGAGTTTGGAGGCCAACCTCTCGCCCTCTTTCACAGCAGGCTCCAGCCACACTGGACCTTGGGCAGCTCCTCACACATTCCACAGTCTCAAACTTCCTTAAACTTGTACCTAGGACATACTCTGCATACTTCTTCACTTAGAAAATATCATTTGAGATGCATCAAATGATACCACTTCTGTGAAGCCTTCTAGGGAACAGTCGGTCACCCTCTTCTCTGTGTCCCATGATCCTTTGCACATACCGCCATGTTGGAATTTTTCCTATCGTACATCTCCCTGGCTTAACTGTGTGTTTCTTGAAAGCAGAGATTATGGCTCAGCCATCTCTATAGTTCCCATAATTTTAGGCTAGGACTTGGCATGTAATGGATGTGTAAAAAAAAAAAAATCATATAAATGGACAACACAAAGCTTATAAAATTGCACAACAAGATTTATGGGGGAGAGAAAGATGTTTGCTTAGCTTTGAGAAGACTGATAAGGGAATTGACAATTCAAAGAGATAGAGCCAAAGGGTCATTCTGGACAAGCAGATAAACTTTGTGTGTACTTCAGTCTGTGATTGAATTATTTTTTCTTGATCACTTAGGGAACAGCCAAGACAACTTAGATGAGGACTTGAAATGAAATGACTTGGTTTTCCTACTCGTTCCATGTAGACTGGTCATTATCCAGTTAATACTAGGGTTACCAGTCTGCCTGGGAAAGCTCAAGTTTGCACCTGCTGTCCCTACTATTTATAGTGCCCCAGTTAGGTCTCAAAAAAGTGTACCAGTGTGGATATAAGTTCTTTGGCCACCCTATTCATGGAGAACTCTGTTGGCCTGAGATATCAAAGACAGAGTTGGACTAAGAAACCGTTTCTTCTAAGTTGAAGAGGGCCTTGACTCTAGATATTCTCCATGTCTCAATGGTCAATAAGGGGAAATTTCACTCCTGGTGCCCTTCTGTTGCTTTCTGAATGGGAAGAGGGGATTTTACTTTCTTTCTCTATTAATCTGTGGCCAAATAAAACATTGGTGTTATCTATGAACATTTTAATCCATACAACAACGTTGCAGTAGATAGTAGTATTTTACAGATAAAGAAGTTAGGACTCAGAGAAGTTAAGTAAATTGCTCAAGAGCACACAGCAAATAAGGATCAGTCCCAATGATAACCTCATTTTGTCTGACTCTCTGTCATGCCCTGTCCACTTTGCAGCACTGCTCATAATTTAGAAACTGTTTTCACAAGCAGATTCCCTTATTTTGGAACTTATTTTCTCTTGTCTGAATTATTAGGTATGAAATAAATTCTGCCTTTCCAGAGAAGACCCTGTTAGACATCTCTTTGTTGTAGAAGATCATTCGGGTCTATGAAGTTCAGTCTGTAGGTTATTGGGTTGTTTCTGATATGAAATAAGGATCGAGTTTTTGTGAACAAGTGGCTCTGTTGTAATTAAGCTCAGCAATGATCTTTTGACTTAGGAACCATTAATATGTAATTAGGCAGGTTTAACTGGAAAACATTTTAATTATTTATAATAGGGACAAGCAAGAGATTCAGGAGTGGGGACTGAAATTAGACGGCAGAGCTAATAATGCTTTGCCCTGTGATTATTTCAGCATTGAGGATCACAGGGTTGCTTGCAATAGCAAAAAATTGGAAACCGCCTATAATTTATTCCATGCAATGGAATACCATGCAGCTGTTGTAATAACTGGTTATAGATACTTACTGATGTGGAAAGATAGATCCAAAACCTAGTTAAGGGCAGAAAGCAAATTATAAAGCCATATGCATGATGAGACTTAAATAAAAATTATGCACACCTAGAAGACGTTCTGGAATGGTGTCTAAGTCTCTCTGCTGTCCAAATTGTGGATAGTTTTCTTTTTCCCTTTTTTGGATTTATTTGAATTGTCTAAGTTTCCTAGGTAACATAAATTATATGTACATTTTTAAGTTAAAAATTATTAAATACATAAGAGAAAAGAAAGTGCTTATTTCTCTCTCATCACTATCAAAAGACTAGGGACTTCCCTGGTGGTCCCGTGTTTAAGACTCCGTGATTCCACTGCAGGAGGCGTGGACTCAATCCCTGGTCGGGGAGCTAGGATCTGGCATGCCACGTGGTGCGGCCACAAAAAAAAAAAAAAAAGGCATCAAAAAAGAAGGAAATCCTGCCATATTTAAAACACGGATGACCCTTGAAGACATTATGCTAAGGGAAAGAAGCCAGTCGCAGAAAGACAAATACTGCATGATACCACTTGTATGAGGTATATAAAATCGTCACATATATAGAAACAGAAAGCAGGGTGGTGGTTGCCAGGAGCTGGGGGTCGGGGGAAATGGGGAGTTGCTATCCAATGAGCATCGAGTTTCAGTTATGGAGGATGGTCACGTTCCAGAGATCTGCTATACAACCTTGTGCCTCTAGTTCACGTGACTGTTAACAGTGCACCTAAATTTTTGTTGAGGGTAGATCTCATGTTAAGTGTTCTTACCATAATTAAAAAATAATAGCAATAAAAAATAAAAGCTGTGTGTGTCCCGCAGAACAGTTTCCCACAGCTAAGCCCTCCGCCACTCTCTACAGGGTACTTGTCCCAGCCTCGCTCCTGAGGTGATGAGACATACCTCTCAGTTCCGAAATGCCTGTTACATGCTAGGAACTGTGCCACGGGCTCTCCCCTGTGAGATTTTCTTTAATCCTCCTATAAACCCAGTAAAGTGGAGATTATCATTCCCATTTTTCAGATGAGGAACTGATTCTGAGGGTCCTGAGATTCCTGATGGAATCGCTAATTCTAGAAGAGGTTCTGCTCTTTTAGATGAACAGCCTGCTCGATGCCAAGCCCAGAGCTCTTTAGGAGAATAGCAACTAGTCATGGGAACAAAGTATAACTATGAATGTAAGCAAGAAAGAGGAAAGCAAGCTGACAAAATGTCCCCTTTGCCTCTGAGGTTGGGACTCCGGTCCCACTGTGCCCTGAGGCCATTTATTACAGTTAGTGCCTGGAGAAAGCATTTGTTGGAAAGAATAATCTATTGCACCTTAAAATGAATGGCTGCTTTGGGCTATCACATTTATCAGCTACTATTCACCAAGCACTTCCAATCTGCTAGACCCCACACTGAGTACTTTGCAGACACCATTTCATATAATCCTTATAACCACCCTATGAGGTAGGTACTTTTATCCTCATTTCTGCTAATGAGGAAATTGAAGCTTGCTTGAGGTGAAGTATGTTGGTCAAGGTCACACAGCTTGTGAGTGGCAGGACTCCAAAAATCTATGCTCTTAACCACAGTGCTACTTTGCCTCCAGAATTAAAAGGAAAAAGAAATTGAAGGAGAGGTCAGAGGAGCAAACCTGAAGACCTGGAGACTTGGTGAGGACCTGGGACCAGCTAGAACTTTGTGTCTCTCCCAGTGCCTCTTGTCCATCCATGGCCAGATCCTTCAGATTCCTTTGTGGGAAGGTACTAGGATGTGTTGTGGTGTGGCAGGATAGAAAAATCATGGGTTTTAGATCCATACCGGTTGGTTTAAGTTCTTCAGTGCCACCCACAAGCTCTGTGAGCTTAGGTAAGCTACACAACCTTTCCAAGCCCTGCGTTTATGGCAGGCTCATTGGGATGTCTCGGTGAGGAAAACAGGTGTGAAGGTGCCTGACACGGGCTTTGGCAGGTGTATTAGTCAGGCTATGCTAGGCCATGTTGAGGTAACGAATCCACAATTACTTTTCATAATAAAAACTCATTTCTCCATTCACATGAAGTCCCATCCTGGTCAGACAAGCCCCCTCATCTTGTAGCTCTATTGTTTGTTGCTTCCAAGTCACCCAATACAAAAGTGATGAAGGCACCCCAGCTCCAAGCTGCCTTGGCCCAGACATGGGACACATCACGTCTGTTCATAGTCTGCTGGCCAGAACTCAACACACAAGCCCAAGCAATCACAAAGAAAGCTGGGAGAGAGAGGGGAGCACGTGGATGGATATTCAGTGCAGAGGGTTGTTCCATGATGTGACTGTTTCCTTCTCTCCTACTTCCAGAGGTGTTTTTTGGAGCTGAAGTTCACATACACATCTAAAGCTATTAGTCAGAAAGCTCTTTGGTTCTAGGTAAGTGGATTCGGAATCTTCCACAGCTTTTTTCTATGTTGTACGTGAGGAGAAAATATAAGTGAATTATTCTGATCATTTGACTTAACTTTCATTTTCAATGGCAAACATTCAGAATTAAATCAATAACAGCACTGCATTTTGGGAAACTAGTTAAAAGGACTGAATGCCACTTAAAAAAGAAGTCTCTTAATCTGATGTGTGTACATATATTTTATTTTTGCATTGTATCACAAGTAATTAGAACTAATTTGCCTCAGTGATTGTTTGCTTGTGCATTCTTATCTCACCTTGTTCCACAGGATTTGAAGCAGCGCCTTAGAAATTACAGAATACTGTAACAATTGGTTCTTCTGCTTCCTGTCCCCACTCCCCACCAGTCATTCTCTACCTTGGCACCTAGGAGATCTTTTAAAATGCAAAGCTGATCAAGCCACATCTACTTAAAAAGAAAACAAGAATTTTCTAAGACTTTACTCTGTCCCCCCAAATCCTTAGCCTGACAGCACAGTCTGCCATGATCTACCTTTCCAAACTGTGATAGCTGTGCTTTGTGTCAATCTAGCTAAGCAGGAGCTATGCCCTTCCCTGTATAATTCTGAGTTCAAGTTGTCCACAGATAAATTTGCTGTAAGGGAGATGAAGGTGGGACTCATAATATTAGAAGATTTCTAATGACAAGGTATAACATGGGAGGCCATATGAAGGTGGGACTCATAATATTAGAAGATTTCTAATGACAAGGTATAACATGGGAGGCCATGAGTATGTCAGATGTCCACTACTAACATGTGCAAAGTGTGTACTTTGTGCCAGGCACTGGCCCAAAACCCTTACAGCTACTAACTAGTTTATTCCTGCTGAATAAATCCATTGAATCCTATTGTTATTCCTATTTTACAGATGTAGAAAATGAGATTAAACTAACACAACATTGTAAATCAACTATACTCCAATAAAAATTAATTAAAAATAAAAAAGAAAATGAGATTAAACCCCTTACCCAAGATCACGCAGTCAGGATCTAGACGCATGCTGGGTGACTCCACAGCCCATGCTTTTCATTATTACTATAATTATATACTACAGAAACTTCAACAGAGCTTCTGGGAGATTTTAATTCTCTATGAAAGAGACAAAAAAAGAGATGATCTCTTTTTGTATGGATTATGATAACTAGAATTTTCAGTCATCTCTTCACAAACTTGGGATAAAGCTGAACCCCACAGAGTTCAGAGCTGATAGAAACTCAAAAAACTTATTTATACTCCATTGGTGCTTGTGTATGTGAGTGGTTCACATTGCAATCTTCACTTAATTAGAGCTTTCCTTGAGATCAAATTGTCCCATTGGGTATGCCATGGCATGGTCAGGATAGCAGAAGTTTTGCTGCAGTAACAAATAACTCCCAAATCTCTTACAAAAGAAGTGCATTCTTTGTTCATGCTACATGGCCATTGTGAGTTGGCCGTGGCTCTGCTTCAGTGGCCATATAGCATACAGTGTTCACTTTGGTATCCAGAATGATCTGGAACATTGCTGGTCACTGTAATAGAGGGAAAGAGCAAGGCAGAGTATACACTAGCTCTTAAAGACTCCACTCGCAAGTGGCATGTCATTTCTGCTCACATCTCATTCGCCAAAGCAAGGTGCATGGCCATGTAAGAGTCTACGGGTGAGTAAGTATAATCCTCTTGCTGGGAGGGCTATTAATTTGGGGGAACAGTCAGTTTACCATGAGACATTGATCCCTTAGCCATAGGGTGTATGGACAGAGGCTGGGGTGATCAGAACGCTCTAGAGATCATCTTTGGCCATAAGTAACCTTTCCTGTTTACCCCAGTGTACTGTACAAATATCTTTTTCTGCACCATCAAGTAAAAACAATTGCGAATCTTGACTTTGATTGTCTTACTTAATTCTCACAAGAACTGAGGCACTAGGGCACTGTTAGTTTGAGCCCAAATCCTAATATCCTAATAATTATTATTCTAATAATCCTAATACAAAGGCAGGACTGGAATTGGGGATTTTAGTCTCCGTATACTCAAGGTTCTTTTGGCTCTAATAAAGAATACTCTGAGTTCGGTCAGCAGAATCTGTGACCAGAGGAGCCAGAGTCCTGACCCTCCAGCCCCACTGGCATCTGTACACCTCTCTTCCTGCCTTGAGCTGGCGCATTGACAGGGGTAGTAGTGACCACCCAGGCTCAGGGATAACCAGGGAGAGTGTTAAAAACATATATGCTACAGACTATATTTTTTCTTCTTATTAAGGCTCTGGAGACAAGAACATGACAACATTTTGGCAGCTGGGACTGTAGCCATGTGTGAGGAGAAAGTGATTTGCATGAGCAATGCAAAACCACCTGGTTTATTGCAACTGACTCTGAACAAGTTAAATGAATCAGATTCCCAGTTGGATACTAGAGGAAGCTAACTTACACACACACATACACACACACACACACACACTCACACTGCAAAAACCTCTAAAAAATACAACCACCCAACACTCGGGTTCCATACAAATAAACTACTGAGGAACTTCTTGCCCGCTTGTTCTCCCTCCCCAGCCTTAATTTTCCTGATGAGCTTGTATAAATTCTCTTACCTTGGTAGCTTTATGGCTGGGCTTCCTCTTCCCACCTCTCTATGGACACCCTCAGGAAGGATGTGCTCCGTGGTGCAAAGGAGCTAGGGCAATGGGAGTGCTTGTCCTGTAGCCATTGGCAATTTGAACTTCCCACCAGCCCACCTAACTGAAGAATCCTAGGTCCCACTCTGGACACGTCACCAAACTCCTTGGCTAACTCTTCTGCACGCTGAAGTTTCTAAACCTTGGCCTTAGACTGTCAAATGCTACTTATGGATCTGTCAGGCCTTCTCATCTCCTCAGCCTCCCAGGGTTTCTACTCTGTCCTTGCCAGATACTAAAGTAAAGACATATCCCAGCAATGCATTTCTTTGCTGGAAAGGCCATCACCAGGGTTGGTTACAGGCTGATACAGGCTAGGAGAGATGGTTGTGTGTGTTGGAAAAGACAGACCATGGTAGGCAGGGTCATAAAGAAGGCCTTGTGGTGTAAGGAAAGAGCACTTAGCAGGAGGTTGAAGACTTGATTTCAAGACTGAGTTCAGTTACTAATCCTGACGATGCTGAGTTTACCTGGGCTCTCACCCTTCGTTCATTCTTTAAACAAACATACCTTAAGTGCCTACTCTATGCCATTACTATATTGGCTGCTGAGGCATAGCGTGTTTGTAGCCAGCCTTCAAGATGGCCCACAGCAATCCCTGTTCTGATATTCACACTCTTGTGAATATCGCTCTCCCACAATGAATAGAGCTGACCTGTGTGACCAATAGGATACGGTAGAAATGGCAGTCTGTGATTTCCATGGCTAGGTCATAAAAGGCACAGTGATTTCTGCTTTGCTTTCTCTTGGAATTCTCACACTGGGTAAGCCAGCCACCATGTTGTAAGGATGTTCAGCAGTGCTTGGAGAGGCCCACGTGGGAAGGAACTGAGGCCTCCTGCCAATAACCAGCACCACGTGAGTGAGCCACTGGGGAATAGCTCCTTCAGCCCCAACCAAGCCTTCAGATAACTGCAGCCCATCTGACATATTGATTGCAACATCAAGAAAGACTCCTATCCAGAACCAGCTATCAAACTGCTTCTGAGTTCCTGACGCACAGAAAAGGTGGATAAGAAATGTCGGTTATTTTAAGCTACTCTGTTTGGGGGCACTTTGTTAAGCAGTCATAGAGAACTAATAAAGTAGTGAGCAGGACATACAAGATCCTTACCCTACCTTCATGGAGTTATAGTCTAGTGGGGTGGGGATGAGGAGTAATAGACAAAATGATGAAATCAAATGAATAAGTATAACTTGTGGTAAGTGCTGGGAAAGAAGCAAGCAGGGCACTGAGCTGAGCTATGATGAGACATGAAAGGCAAGTGCCTTTAATAGGTCGGGCAGGGAATGCTCCCCAAAGAGCTAACGCTTAAGCAGACACTGAGAGCGAAATAAAGGCTCCTAGAGGTGCCACCCGGCCCCCAGACAGAGAAGCTCCACCTTAAGGATGACAGAGCCTCCCAGCCTGCTCTTGACTGTGCACCTCTGACTTTTTCATCATTCAAACTTCTTACTTATAATAAAATTTAACAGTCTCCATATGCTTAAATGTAGCACGTATCACCTGTGCATTAATTAGCATACCTCCTCCCTTTAAGATGTGCTTCCTCCTCACCTGAGCTGTTTGCCACCCTCCAATTTGTGGTCCAGTCTACTCTTTGTTACTCTTCTCCAAGTAGACAGAGTAGGCAGGCATCGTTTTTTCATTCATGGGTATGTTCCCGGAGATTCAGCTGACAGTTTCCGTTAACTGGCTCCTACTGAAGCCTGGTCTGGTGTCCAACTTATAGTGCTGTTTCTAATAAGGTAAAGAAATAAGCTGGTACCTTGTCTAAGCCATTCATTTAGGGGGGCCTCTTGATTGTACCATCTTAGCTCCTCCTTTCCCTGGTACAGAGGGCCAGCACCATTATGTGGGGTCTTGGAGGGTGTGGCCTGGGGTGGTCCCTTTATTCTAACAGCAGTGAGAGAGTCATTGGCGGGTTTTAAGCAGTAAAGCAAAATGATCTCATCTGTTCTTTAGAAAGTTCACTCTGCTTATTCCCTGGGTCTGTACTCTCCAAGTCTCAGGTTTCTAATTTGTAAAACAGGAGTCTGAGATAGAATTTTCCACAGAATTTTCCACCCTGCTTATCCCCACAAAAGGTCTCCTTTCCAGGCTAAACATGCCAGTTCTTTCAACCGTCCTTCACACAGTTTGGTCTCTTCAGAAGCTTGATTGTTCTCTGTGGAATGTACCTGTGGCACGTCCTCTGGAATTGGGGTACTTCAAACCCAGCTCAACACTCTACCCACTGTCTGTCCAACCTGGGGCAGAGCAGGGCTGCCAGCCCCCTTGTGAGATCAGTTTTGACATGTGTTAACTGTCATGGTTTCATTGCAAAATCCCTTTGCTGCTACTCCTGAAGGTGAATTGTATGAAATCATTCCTTGATACTGAGGCTGTTCCCTCCTCAGTCACCCATCGCACATTCTCTCTGCAGTTGGCAACACCAGGGCAGAAAAGACCAGGGGTCCTTGCAGGACGTTTCCTCTGAGATGGTCTTGGGGCAAGAGATGGCCTAATTGGGATGCCAGGCGTCTTCTCTGCAAGAGTGGCACGTTCTTTTGAAAAGTGGCTAAAGAGATGATCTTTGCATTCGAAACATTTGAATCCTAGTTCCAAAGAGAATCATCTGAGAATGATGCTGTGGATGGGTCTGAAACCTAATGGGGAGTTCTCATGCAAAGGATCATTTCTGCCTGGAGTTCAGATAAAGGTTCACACTTGCTAATTTAGATAGGAATGATACCTTTCCAACTGGGGTGACAGGTAAATGCTTCCAGAAACAGCTTCTTTAGGCAATGAAGCCACAAATGGCTGCCTTCAGAGAGAAGGGGGAAGTGGTGGACAGAGAAGAATTTAGGTCAGCCAGAATGAGGCCCCCAAAAAGTCAAGTTCAGAAATAATTTAACAGATTGGGATCCAAAGAATACGTCGTTTGCCTTACAAATGACATTCACTTTGAAAGTGAAAATGAAATTGGAGAAAGCAGAATTGCTGCATAATGGGTCCTGGAGATTGAAGAGAAATGATACCAGGGGAGAAAGGAGTTGTAAAGCGTTCCTAGTTAAGCATGGAATTAGAATGAATGAATTTTGGCCCATATAGGGTCAGGGGAAGAGCACACAGATAATGGCCTAATCCCAAGCAGCTCCAAAACCATATTCATTAGCAGAGGGTCTCAAGCACTTGACAAGCATGCGCGGCCAGACTCACGCTGCCTCCTCTGAAACTGCTCATTCTGGGAGGAACTTGATAGAACAAGACCACTTAACTCAACAGTTACGCCAAGGAAAGATGGAAAAAGACTTTTACCCTGAATGTCAAGGGGCCTCGAAAGAGCTGGGGGGTGTGGGAGGGGGAAGAAATGATGCACATTGAAACTGAAGTAGCACCGTGGGGCTGGCAGAACCTCGTCCTGGCAAAATAACAATCCCTGGCCACCTAGCAGAAGGCACATGGACTTCTGCCTAGGGACATCTGGGCTTTATTCCTGGTATAATGAACGGATTCTCTGTGAGATTGTTAGACCAGACACTTGATCTCTGTGAGACTCATTTCATCCACTCCCAGGACAAGCATAATCACATCTATTGACCCCTTTCTGCTTCACAGAGATAAAGGCTTGCACAGTGCTTTCATCAACACTGACTTCTCCTTTAAGCCTCACAGTCATTCTACAAGGGGCATGACTGGTTCCATTTTACGGAGGAGGAAACTGAGGCCCAGAAATGTGAAATGACTTGCCCAAGGTATAGACCTAAGCGGAAGAAACAAGACTAGAACATAAATAATCCTATTTCACATACAGGGCTCTTTCTCTGACCCCCACAACTACCTACTGAGCAAGAAAGAAACTGTGAGCGCTGTGGCTGGGATAGAGTATGTTGTGGTGAACAGCATGAGTTTTGGAATAAGCCGACTCAGTTTCACATTCCAGCTTTGCCACTTTCTAGTGGTGTCACTAGGTCACATGAGCTTTAGCATCTTGTTTATAAAATGAGGATCAAAATGGTGCCTCGAGCACAAGCGTATTGCGGATTCAACGTCCACAGAGTGTTTGGTGCCTCACATAGCAACTGCTTAATGGATGTGAACTTGTTCTCCTAGTCAGCCATGGGAACGTGTTGCTGGAAACTTGATGGGAGTGATTAGGAGGGATGGCTGTGAAGTCAGATGACATGGGTTTGAATTCTGACTCTGCCATTTAGAAGATGAGTGACCTTAAGAAAATTATTTAACTTTTCTAAGCTTCATTTTCCTCATCTGTAATATAGGATAAATACTTGTCTCATATTGTTGTTGTGAGGACTAAATGAGATACTTGAAGAATGCATGGCACTCTGTGAGTGCGCCAGAATTATTCTCCATTACAGTGTTATTGTATTGGGCTGTTTATTAAGGTTCAGGAAGAAGAGTTAGGGCCTTATAAAAGTGAACAGTTCCAGAAAACCAGTACCCACATCTACACGCAGTGAATCCAGGGTTGCTGAGATCATAACATGGGGTTATTGGGACCTGAAGAGTGTTTTGCTCAGTTCCCAGACCTGGAACTGTATTTGCATTTTAGCATCATCTTAATCTCAGTGTGTTTCTTCTCCCCATCATGCTTTGCAGTGAATACTATGTCATCACTGTCTATAATGGCTGCTTGGGATTCTTACCACCATCTACGGGTTCTCATTTTCAACTCAGTCCATTAGTTCATTCACTCATTCCTTCCCTTCCTCATACATTCATTCACTTACCCATTTATCTGTTTATCCTTCTATTTCACAAACATTTCTTGTGTATCTCCTTGGGGTCAGGCCTTGTTTGTAGAGAGCGTAGCAATGAATCAGACACGGCCATACCACTCTAGAGCCAATAGTGTCCTGGAGGATCTGAGACATGTGTATAAATCCCAAAGTACAAGGGAGAACAAGATGAGGATCACTATAGGGAGATGGTTAAATTGTCAGGGAGACAGAGCACACTGATGGAAACTCTTCAATGGTGTTGGTCAATTCCATGAGCCTCCTATTGGTTAAATGTCAGAGGTCACTTCTCAATTTCTATTTCTTTCTCTCTTTAAGACCCCAAAAGTCCCTACCTCCCAGTCAATTTCTTAGTAACAACCTCTTTTCTTTCTTCTTAAAAATTTTTTTATTGACGTATAGTTGATTTACAATGTTGTGTTAGTTTCAGGTGTACAGTAAAGTGATTCAGTTATACATATATATACAAATATATATATTCTTTTTCTACATTCTCTTCCATTATAGGTTATTACAAGATATTGAGTATAGTTCCCCATGCTATACAGTAGGTCCTTGTTGGTTATCTATTTTATATATAGTAGCGTGTATATGTTAATCCCAAACTTCTAATTTATCCCTCCCCACCACATTTCCCCTTTGGTAACCATAAGTTTGTTTTCTATGTCTGTGAGTCTATTTCTGTTTTGTAAATAAGTTTATTTGTATCCTTTTTTTAGATTCCACATATAAGTGATATCATATGATATTTGTTTTTCTCTGTCTGGCTTACTTCACTTAATCTCTAGGTCCATCCATGTTGCTGCAAATGCCATTATTTCATTCTTTTTGTGGCTGGGTACTGTTCCACTATGTGTATATTTATTTTATATATATTTTATATATATATATACGAGATCTTCTTTATCCATTCATCTGTCGATGGACACTTAGGTTGAACGATATTTTTTCTATCCTGGCTGAAAGTGCCTCCTTGTTCAGGTTAAAGCTAACTGTTGCAGTCAATCCATGACCTAGACATTGACCTAGACATTCACATGTCTGAGCCTCAGCTAGATGCGTGATGGGACCACTAAGTGAGATGGAGAATTCAGGAGCAGAGTGGGTATGATAGAGGAGGAGACAGCAAAGAGTCTTGAGTGTGTTGAGGTCCTAAGAGACATCCTGGTAGAGGTTTCCATGTATAGTTAGGTATTTGGGTCTGAAGCTCGAGGGAGAGGTTTTGGCTGGAGATACTGATTTGCAAGTCATGATATGGATACACATATAGTAGAAGCCATGTGAGTGGGTCCATGACCCAAGAAGAGGGTACAGAGTGAAAAGAGAAGGGAATCCAGGACAAACCCTCCAGGAACATCAGAATTTAAAGAATGGGCAAAGTAAAGGATCCAGAGACAACTACCAGTGTGGATGAATGTAGATGAGAGAAAAACCCAAAATGAATGCTAGTTCAGAAGACAAAAAAGAGGATTCTAAGAAGAACGATTCTAAGAACCTTGTCAAATGCTTTGGGTAAATCAACTAAGGTTAAGAACTAAAAGTTCACTGGGTTTGACAAATAGGAAGTGACTTTAGAGGTGGACTGACAGAAGAAAGAGACAGGTTGCTGAAATGTGCACTATTTCAAGAAAATAATGATAGGATGCAGGGGTACAGGGGTTAGCTTTGAAAAGAAGCTTCCCTTCCTAAGGGACCACAAGAGAGGAAATTATAATAGAAGAAAATATAGTTAATTTTGGAAGTGAATGGGAAGGGATCTGGGGGAATTTATATGTGGTGACCTTTACTATGGGAAGTAAGAGATGATTGAGGTAGTGTGAGAACACATGTAGGACAGGACTTGAGAGGGGTGATGGTTTGGATCAAGTTTGTGAAGAGTGGGAGAGGGGAAGGGATAAAAATTGAGGTCAGATGGATGATTTTTCAAGGTCAAGATTTTAGAGGTAGATGTTGGCAGGTCATAAACGTGAGTTCCTGGAATGGAAGAGAAGTGTATGTAAGTAGGTTAAACAAGACTTTGGAAGAGGAGATGTTTTATAGATCTTGAGGGCCTCTGAGATGGCAGCAGGGGCTGGGGGTGGAGAGTAAGGCTGTGAACCAATGCCAACAGTCGGCAAATCTGTGTAGTATCTACTTCATGCCAGACACTAGATGCCATGGTGCCCGGTAAACACAGGGGATAAATTTTAATATAGTCAGTGTGAGACAGAGGTGGGGATAGGAGACATGGTATAGCCTATAGTCCATGCAATGGTATAATTGTGACTCGTGGAGACAGGAGGGTCTTTGAATCACATGGGAATGAAAATTCCTATAAATGGCAGTGGGGGACTAGGAGAATACTAACCACCCGGGTTATGTGGGCTCTGTGTTTTAAGGGTGTGGTGGTAACGGTTGTAGACAGCTGAGCAGCCTCCCCTAGAGAAGGCTGCAAAGAAGCAGATCATCAGGGATACCACGTGCCTAGCCATGTGTTAACTGCTTGAATAACGACAGCGTTTGGCCCTGCTCTGAGGGTCCCTGGAACCTTTTTGAGCACCCATCTGTGCTGCCAGACCTTGATGGGTTTACTGTTTCTCTCCGCTCTGTTGGCTAAGCCCTACTCACACAGGGATAATGAAGGTCTCATTTGCCTCTGACAATATGGTGCCTTTCTGCATAATTTACATGTTTTCTCCAAGACTCAGACACTAAGTAATGAACTAACAAATTCTGGTGCAGGGTCTTGCTACTGATACATGGAAATCCAGACTCTGTACCTTTATTCTTCTGTGGTGTCTCCCAGCACAAGTCTGCAGCATGGAAAGGTGTCTCTCAGTCCTGGTCTTGGCAGGCACCTGTCAAAGAGAGAACTTGGACTTTTCAGGATGACTGGTGCTAGCTTTATGTCGCTGTCACCTCCTGAAACCCAGTAGCAGTCAGCTGATTTATAAATACTTCTCTGAGATTGGATTTTGTTTCCAATTTGTAAGAACATTAATGACCACTTACTGAGCGCTTACATGAGTCAGCCACCGTGCTAAGGATTTACGTGAACCGTTTTTAAAAATCTGCACAGCGACCAATGAAATAGGCCCTTTTCTAACTTTTCTTTTTTCTTTTTAAAGGAGATAACTGAGGCTTAGGGAAAATCAGTGGTCCATGGACACAGCTCCTGATGGAAATGGGATGACACCCAAGCCTGCGCTCTTAGTCACCGCCAGACCTCTTCCTTAGGCCTTCTCCTCCCATCCTTTGGCATCAGTGTATTAATAGTGTTTCAGGTCTCACATTTATTCATTTGGCAATCTTTCACAGAGCACGGAATCTGTTCTAGAGCCCATGGGAGGTCAAGACCTTAAGGAATTGAGGATTGCTGGAGCTTAAAATAAGGCAAAGCGTTGAGGTCTCTGATGCTCGGGATGGAGACGGGTCAGCTCACAAAGGGCTGTGTTGGCCACATTCAAGAGTTTGGACTTGCAGGTGACGGGGAGACATTTGAGAATTTCAGGTAGTGGAGTGAACATTGTGCAAACACCGCCCATCTCCTGTATGTCAGATATTCAGGAGGGTGATGGTGTAGGAAAGAGCGTGAGGCAGGTCAGGTGCCTAGAATCTAAGGACTCTCAGAGTAAATGCCTCCTTAAATTTTGTGCCCTACATGCCTGGTGTGCCTCAATGTAGTCCAGGCCCTGGAAGGTGCTATGGGGGACTGAAGGATGAATACAACTTGGATCTCCACCCTTAAAGTGTGATGAACTACGGGGAGGAGAGAGGACTGGACAGAGTTACAATTAACCACTCATATAGGGCACTGAATGCAGGAGTGACTTTAGGAGCATCAGACATCATCAGTGCTTCTTTGGAGAAGATGAGGCCAGATTACGTCCATGTCCTTCCACTACCCTCTCAATTGCACTCGACATCTGACGTTCCTAACAGCACTTTGCAAGTCTTCTCAAGTGAGTGGTGGGAGAACTACTTCCATTTGCTTTTTCCTGTTGACTAGGTACCAGCCTCTGGTACACTAGGCCTAGAGGCTGGTTCTGGAAATTCCTACAATATAGGTTCATCTTGGATCACCAAGATCCAGGATTCAAAGTCAAGTTAGATAAGAGTTCAACTGCCTGAGATGAGAGTAGGATGGCAGAGCAGCCCCTATATTTTTCTAAGTTTTAGAATTCAAGTTTGGGGATCCTTCAGATCGTCCCATTCTTTCAACTTGGACTCTGTGAGTCCAAAATCTAGTTCATTGCTTTTTAGGAATTACAATCACGTTTGCCCTAAGTAAAGAGCAGCTGTCAATCCAGTCCACTTCCGCCTCCCCATCTTTAACTCCAGTAATTCCTAATGGTTTGGCCTTGGGTTATTAATATGGATTAAATGGCTAAAGAGCAAAACTACATTAAGTTCCTAGACGAGAGGGCACACTGTTGGCACAAAACAGGAAACCGCTGTGGAGTAAAATGTGAAATACAGTCCATGCAGACCCTGCTCTCTAAAGGCTGAGGCAGAGGGATGGAGACTGTCGTGCCATTATTGGCCCTGAGAAGAGTCAACGGCCAATTCAGTGGGGACGCGGGAGAACCTCGCCCGTGCTGGGACAGCAAATCCACTGGGGCTGGGATTCTCTTAGCGAGAGAGAAGAAGTCTGCTTTCAGTTTTTGTTGTCAGCTAGACAGTGGGAAGTAGCACAGTTCAGTGGAAGGGGCGTTGGTCTGGGAGATAAGAGACTTAGTTCTTAAGTCTGGCTTTCCTCCCATCCCAGGACAGGTAACTTGGCTTCCCTGGATTTTTCTTCACTTCAGAATGACTAGATGATCACTCGTGTTGCTTCCAGTTCATAGATTCCTCATTCTGTGAATGCGCAGGAAAAAAGAAAACATCACCCCATCTGGCTCCCACCTTCCAAAGAATGACTTGTGGAGCTGCCTACAGATGGTAGGCAGGTATCTGTTTCCATATTTGGTGTGATGTACGAGGAGGAGGGAAAGAGAATAATGATGTCTGAGCCAACTTACCCAGGCAGGCTGGCTCCCCACCCAGCCCCCCAACCCACTGCTTACTTTGTGTGGTTTGTCATGGGACCCCTCAGCGTCTGGTACCTGGACCACCCTCCCCAATCCAACTGGCTGTTTCCAGAATTATTCCCCAGGGGAGCCTACCTGTTTGAGGACTCTCTGTTTTTGATAATGTTTTCAACTGTTGCTCTCATGGGCTTCAGTCCTAGAGGTCTTCATTGAAGCCAGCCAAGCGTGTGACACCTCAAAAGAAATGTTGCCACGTGTGAGATATTTGACACTGAAAATCCTCTCTCTGGGCACAGCTTCTGTCTTTCCACTTCACTCAGAGTCTGTAGTGCAGAGTAATAAAAAGGGCAGGGGCTTTGGGGCACAGTAGAGATGTGGGACCCTGGGCAGTTGCCTACCTCCCAGAGCCTCTCTTTTCTTATTGGTACAGAGATGGTAACAGCACACACCTGGAGTGTGGATGAGAGAAGTAAAGAGGGGTGGATGAGAGACAACCAAGGTTTAGAAAGAACGTATGGATTCCTTCCTTTTCCCCTTACAGTGGCCAGTTAGCTGAGTCCCCAACATCTATTCCACCCTCAATGATAAGTCAGTCATGAGAATTCTTACCTTCTGCTGTGTTTGGCCTAAGCATGGGTAAGTGACCTAATTCTTGCTGATGAGACATGAGAGGAAGTCTGTTGGGAAGGCTTTTGGGAAAGGTTTCCTTTCTCCTAAGAAGAGACCTAAGAAAGAGACAGTCCCCAGTTTCCTCTGGATAAGGTACTCTTTGAAGGTGACCTCTGGAACTCCTGCCGCCACTTTGCTGCCAGCCGAGGACGATGCCAATATATATCATGAAGGGCAGAGACCCTGGGTTGTAAGACAGGCAGTCAGAGCCTTCAGAGCCCTCATCTGGTGATGCTCTACCCATGGACTTTTTGTTAAGCGGGTTAACTCACATATTGCCATGTCATTTAAACTAATTTATTTAGGGTTTTCTGTTCCTTTCCTCTGAGGGCATCCAAATTGCTAAACCTCTCATTATGGGCTCCTACTCTTAATCATCAATCCTTCACATTCCCATGGTCCATTTCAATTTCCTCCTACCATTCCCCTTGCTTTTTAGCCCAGTTGGGCTCCTGAGCCAGCTTTTCCAAGAGTAGGAGCCTTCCTGCCAATCCTTATGAATTGACATTCGGCTCTTTCTACCTAAACAAGTCCTGGTGGTGTTTTTTTGCCCCCAGTCTCCAAGGATGCAAAGTATTGCTGGAGAAATATAAAATTATGTCCAGTAGCCATATTATAGGCCCATGCTTGCTTTCTTCCTGGGGCCTTAGCTCCTGATCCAATCAATCTAGATGCCTTGCTCTTTCCACCTCCACACAATTACTCATACCATTCCTCCCAACTGATATGGCCTCTCACTCTCTCTCTCCTAGAGCAATCTTTCCCATCCTTCCAGGCCAATCTCAAATCCTTTAAAGTGAGATGCAAATGCAACCTCCTCGGAAGCCCTATAATGTCATATCTCTCATCAAATCCAGGTCAATGTCCTAATATAGATATTTGTCTATTTCCTTTATATTCCCTAGTAGGCCCTGGTCTCCTTAGACAAGCTTTGTTTAATATGAAGCGCCACACAAGTCTAAATTAAGAAAGAAACAAAGAATAAAGACCAAAGGCGCAGGTTTTAAATCAGCCAGACTCCAGTCTGAAGATGAGCTGTGCCACTTAATAAGTAAGGGAAATAGGGAAAATCATTAAACTCTGTGCCACAATTTTTGTCTGAAGTTGGAACTAATAATGCCTACCTAAGGCAATTAGGAACGTTATATGAGATACATGAAAATGCTGGACACATAGTAGGCCCTCAATATTACTTCTTTTCACCACAAACCAGAGAGCGTATGTCCTTATTTTGCTAGCCAAATGTGTGTGTGTGTGTGTGTGTGTGTGTGTGTGTGTGTGAGTACACAAATTCTTCTTCCTTTGATATCAAGTAATCTATAATATTATCAAACTAAATTCATTTAGGCAACATTCAAATAAAAATAAAATGCTTCTATCCCTTTTGCCCCTCCTATGGAGGTAGACATAAACTCTGTATTCAGTGTACATGTTCTGCTGGCCAGCTCTGTGCTGCATGAAATGATGTGTAGATCAACTGAATATGGAACTAGTCTTTTGCCCTAAGATTCCTCATCATGATTCTTTGAACATGTGGGGCACTCATAGATAATAAATGCTTCTGCATGGTGGATTGCCTCACTCAGATGCTTACATCTTCTTTCCAACAGATAAAAGCAGAGGGAACTATGACATTTTAAGAGTCCTTCCTGTTACTGTACCTGAGTGGTTCTTAAACTTTCACAGGAATAATAATGAGTTAAGGTTTCTATATGGGCAGATTCCTAGCCTCACCCTTAGAGAGTTGGCTTGGTTAGCATAGGTGTTGGGTTATGAACTGTGGCAGGAGGCTGATTCTCAAAGGAGTGAGCACACTGTGACATTTCGAGCAGGCATGACTAATAACCCAGACCATTCATTGGATCTCAATAGATGAATGTCAGAGTCTTACAAGTAGCATGGGAACCAGGTATCTTATGCCAGAAGGAGCATTCCTGGGGCATGGAAGATTCCAAAGGGAACGGGTTAAAATTAATAAAAGCTTTGGCACTGGCCCAAGAATCAGGATAAGTTAAATCTCTAGATCTATTCTGAAGACCAGAACAGTTTGGAGACTATCTAGAGGTAAGATGGGCAGGTAAGCTTGGTGGGAAAGAATGTGATCTCAACCACCAGGGTCTGGAACCATCAGGAATGTGGACTGTGGAAACTTGACAGTTTTCTGTTTCAAATAAGATATTTATTTGTTCATTTCCTGTTTGACCTCCCTTATTATTTTGTATAGATCCTATTGAAAATTTAACCTAGTTTGGGGGGATAGCCCTAGGTGATGTCAGTTACTGGAGAGATGGGAGTTGAAGAATGGCCACCATTCATTTTGAGTGCCTTTATGGGCCAGGTATTTTATACACATTATCTCTAATTTTCACAAGCATATGGTAAAGTAGGTGTTAACAGTCTACGATTTTTGGATGAGTGGAACTTTCAGAGTGATTAAGCAATTTGCCTAGGGCCACACAGCAAAGATAATGAAACTCACATGCACAGGGTGAGCACTTCTTACCAGAAGGTCTCTTGACACCTCCTCATGCCTGCTCACTGGAGGGCTTTATCCTTCAGTGGCCAGTAACAGACCTCCTAGGACCCACCAACCCAGCCTTGCCAGACACCTGGCAGAGAAAGTGATTTCTGAAGCAGGAGAAAACCCAGGAAGATTGCTCAGTTCACGTGCGCACTGCTTCCCAGCTGGGGATGACAGTTAATCTTGAAAATCAATCCCATGCCTGCTCTCTCCCCAGGGTAGACCATGGCTCCCTCACTGTTGTGCTGTTAAACAGTACAAGAAGTAGTTGCCAGTGTGAAGAGGTCAGGGGCAGCTGTGTGCTGGGCCTCAGGTCATCCACAGAGCACCCGCTATGGGACTCGTAGGTGGTGCCTTCAGCCTCAGGGGCAGACGGAGGGTAGGTGGACATTCTCTTCTACCTGAGAATGAGCAGAATCGGCTCCTGCAGGCAACCTCGGTCTCTCCGGCAGCCCACGCATGGGTTCCTTTGGCTTTGTGGCAAAGCTGCCCTTCTCTGGATGCTTTCTGGACTGTGGCCCTGGGACTTCCGAGACCTCTCCAAAAGTGGGCAAGGCTGACCCGTGGGTGATGGCCCAGCAGGGACTGGGGTGCTCTGGGTGTGGCCGAGTGGCTTCTGACATCTCACATACATGTCTTTTCAAGGCCACAGTTGTACCAAACTGCTCTAAGATGAGTGGCCTGTACCAGATTATGCTAGAACCTTCTCCTAAATTCCAGAAAGCAGGCAGGAGGTATCACATTTTTGAAAGAATTGGTTCTTACCATCTGAGGCCCAGGAATGGGGTCGTATGAGGACTATTTCCCTGGGTGGCAGAGCAGAGGCTGCAAAAATGTCTTCACATATGGGTTGGGCAGCAGGGAGTGGCTGATGGAACCCTGGCACCACGCCTCCCCAAGGCCACGCTGAGAAGGATGCTTTCTTTAAGTCCGATTCATCTGGGGGTCTCGGCCATCCAGGAGGAAAAAACCACACAGTCCTTCCCTTCTAAGAATCCAGAACGGTGGAGGGAGTTGGGAACTGTGCTCAAAGCTAGAAAATTTGGATTTTAGGGTTGAGTGAAGTTTCTAAAGAGAGGCTGCATGTGGTTGATCCCACTCCTGCCATTTCATAAGTGTGTGATCTTGGGCAGCTCACTTGATTTCTCTGAGCCTCGGTTTTCCCATCTGAAAAATGGGCATTGATTCATGAATTCAAAAAGTTTGTGCTAAGCAGTGAACAAGTACTGTTCTAGAGATAGATGGGGTCTTAGGGGCTGATGATAACTCCGGGGCCCAATACAACAGTGAAGGAAGCAGATGGCTAATAAAGAATTATAAAAGAAAATTTTATATAGTGATGAGTACTATAAAGAAAAACAGTATAATGTGATGACTAAGCAGACTACTTCAGATTGGGGTGAGTTAGGGATGACCTCTCTGAAAAGGTGACATTTGAATGAGATCAGAATGACAAGAATGAGCCAGCTATGCCAAGACCTGAAGTTCAGCAGCGAGAGAGCAGGAGAGCTTCAGGTGGATGGGACACCCTGGGCAAAGCCCAGAGCTAGGTACATGTTTGATCAAGTCAGGGAGCTGGAGGTCTGAAAGGTGCCCAGTGTGGCTGAGAGTAGCAAGAGGTGAGGAAGGTGGTAGAGGAGGTCAGAAAGCCAGCAGGGCCCAGATCTCCTTGAGTCTCACAGGCCAAGGTAAGGAACTTATATTTCATTACCACGGGACGGAAAGCCAGAGGGTTTTAAGCAGAGGAATGGCATGGCCTCTCTGGCAACAGCAATATCTCTCTGGCAGCTGGTGGAGGATAAATCTGTGGGTAGGGCAAGAGTAGAAGCAGGGAGCTCAGTTTGTGGCTGTGGCAGTAGTCTGGGTAATCAGTCACAGTGGTTTGGGCTATGGTGGAGATAAAGAGAAGATGTCAGATTCTCATTATTTGGTGAGTAGGGCTGGCAGAACTTGATGAGGGAGCAGCTGAGAGAGTGTGGGAGAGAAAATCCAGGATGGCATCTGGTTTTAGGAACTGCCTCATAGTCATCTGATGAGGATTGACCTAAATAATGGATGAATAGCACTTAGCACAGTGCCGGGAACTTAGTAAAGGGTCAGTGCATTTTCATCATCTTCATTATTCCTGGTCCTGGCTCTGTGACTGACACTCAGCTGAACTCTGGATCAGTGCCGCTCTGGTCCTCAGGTTCTGTATCTATACAATATGGCAGGCTAGATGTTCGTTCATCCACTCCACAGATATTTACTGGACGTCTGTGATGCACCAGGCTTTATGCCGAGAACCAGCGATACAGGGTGAAGAAGACCAAAGAGAATCTGCCTTGTAGAGCTTACAGTAGGGTGGCAAAGACACTACTGCACAGGAGCTGACAGTCCTTGGGAGGGTCAAGAAGGAGCTGATGGCAGGCAGCGTTGTCCAGGGATGTGTCCAGGGAAGACTTCCTGTACAGAGTGACATTTAAACGGAGGTCACAAGGATGAGTAGGAGTTGGCAAGATGGGGGATGGGAATGGGCGGGGTGAGCAGGGAAAGGAGGTATCAGGGGAAGCAACATGACTGAAGAGCTTGAGGCATGAAAGAGCATGACCCTTCCAATGCCAAAATTCTGTTTCTGAGGGTCGCACTGCCTAAACATCTCATCTCATGTTTGAATGACTGTGGAAAGGGGGGTGGTGCCAGGACTCATCAAACGCAGGTGGGGGAGTTTTCAAATTATCTGGGCTGACGGATGGTTTCTTTACATTTTTATAAACGTTAGCTACCAACAGTAAATGCTTCATGGTCCTTTGGGGAGGATCTGACCTGTGGTTGTGTGTTGCTTAATTCCTCTGCTAAGGTAGTTTGTCAGTGGCTCTTAAATGTGGCTTCATATCAGCATTACTAGGAGAAACTTCAGAGAAAGCGCTATTTCCAGGCCCCGCCCCCCCGATTCTGATTCATAGGCTATTCCTGATGTATGTCTAGGGTTGGATACGGCTAATGGTGGGAATATGTTCCGTTGGTTCATGTTTTGAATTCTGTCCCTGTATGCAGCTGGACCACCAAAAACTACTGGACCCTATTGTCCTTGATAATGATATCAGCTTCCTAATGATCAAGAGGTTTAGAGTTATGTTTTAATATCTTGCCCTCAGTCTTTATTGAGGGCAGATACAAGAAACAGTCATCCTAAAAACATTTCTGCATTTGCTGTAGAACTATTTTGAAGCTATCACAGTATTCACTATAATAGCTTTGTTTCAGAATTTAAGAATTGGTACACTTTCTGGGCTTCCCTGGTGGCGCAGTGGTTGAGAGTTCGCCTGCCGATGCAGGGGACACGGGTTCGTGCCTCGGTCTGGGAAGATCCCACATGCCGTGGAGCGGCTAGGCCCGTGAGCCATGGCCGCTGAGCCTGCGCGTCCAGAGCCTGTGCTCCGCAATGGGAGAGGCCACAACAGTGAGAGGCCTGCGTAACGCAAAAAAAAAAAAAAAAAAAAAAGAATTGGTACACTTTCTCCTTCCAGATAGTGAGAACTAAGTAATCCAACATACTTACCTTTTTGCCTTGGCTGCCAGGAAGCTCAGAGTCAAATCTGAAATCCATCTACAGTAACTATACCAAACTGCACAGATAGCACACCCATGTCTCACAGTTTTAATTTCACACTTCTAGTTTAATACTGTTATCAAGTATATGTGAAGAGTCGACTGTTTCTAAGTCTGAATGAAGGTTCTTCAAAAGCACAAACCTGCACATTTTGCTGGAGTCCATGGAAGAATGACAGTCAAAGACCATAGACATCACTGTTGTTATGGGGATGGTAGACACTCTGAAACCAACCACCGAGTTCTTGGGAATGGAAGCATATGTTGGAATCAACTGGATCAAAGGGAAAAGCATTCTTTCTCACAATCCCATCAAGAAAGGAGATGGGGTATCCTTCATCTGAGACAGTATTTGTCTCATGAATGTTCCCTCAAAAAAAAGCAAGAAACAGGTGTACAGTGTGCAAGCCCCTTCCCTCTCCCCCTGAAGCCAGTATTACTAGAAGCCCTTTTACCGAGGGAAAAACTGAGACTCAGAGTGCTCCAGTGCTGCAGATCCAGGATGTAGCAGACCTGGGATGCTAGTCTGTCTTTTGGTGACAAGTCCCGGTTATTTCTCTGTCCCCTGTAAATGAGCCTGACTACACTGGGTCTGCCTCTGCTGGGGCCTCATCAACAGTGGTTTTCTCCTTCCCCCTGGGGACTCCACCAGGCCCCCTCTGTTGGCCTCTCTGATTCTTCTCACTCTCAAACAAGCAGGCTTCTCACCATATCATTTCAACGCTATGCTATGCTTCCCTCTCTCTCCTCCTCAATCCTTTGGATCGACAATCCAAGTTAGGCCTGATTATTCCAAGTCTTACCTGTATCTTCAGTGTATTCCTCTAAGTCTTCCTCTCTCGTGCCTCCCCACCTTCCTGCCTCACCTCAACCACGTTCTAAGCTTCACGTCCGGTCACTGTAGGGGCGAGGTGCCCACCCACACAACCACGGGGCCCATGTGGGAGCTGCTCTGCCGCTGCTCATCATTGGGGCCCAGAACGATTCTTAGAAGTATTAATCCACTGGGCTCTCAGCTTGTACAAGGGATTTTCTCTCTTTCTCTCTCTTGCCCTTTCAATGTATTATTTTTAATTTAATTCATACACTTCCATATTCCATGAATAACTGAAGGGGACTCAGGGTTATTTATTTATTTATTTTGCATTGAAATAGGTGATTTATTATTGATCTTTATATTTTAACAAAATTGAGATTTTTTTGATCATTTGTGTTTTAGCCTTACAGACTAGGCACATGTCTCAGTCAGCTGGGACTGCTATAACAAATTACTGTAGCCTGGGTGGCTTAAACAGCAAACATGTATTTCTCACAGTTCTGGAGGCTGGCAAGTCCGGGATCAAGGTGCTGGCACATGTGGTGCTTCGTGGCTTGTAGATGGCCATCTTCTCATTACGCCCTTACATGGCAGAGAGCAGAAAGAGAAGCAAGACTTCTTGTGTCTCTTCTTACAAGGGCGCTACTTCCATAAGGGAGCTCAGGTTTAGGGCTGTTTCCTCCTGAAGCTGACAGTTTGCCGCAGGACAGTACCTTTCTAGGGGAGCTGAGAGCCAGTCCAACGTGAAAGACCCTCGGACCCCCTGTACCAGTGTGCTCCTTCTGCCTGGATACACCACGCCCTCTGTTCCAATGATGCTGTCAGCAAATATATCCTTTTTTGAAATTATACCCCTATTATGGGTTATTTATACAGGGTAGACCAAAGTGTCCACAGTGCTTGTACATAAGGTGAGCACCTTCTTATTTCTGACTACTCTTTTCTTAAAAGTTACCTCCTGTTTCCTGGATTTGAGCCAATCTGCCATCCATTTTTAATACCTGTGTACCTTTAAACTGATATCCACTTTGTTAGGTGGCACTGGTCTCTATTCCTTTCCTGGGTATAGCATGGTCACTGTCTTGCTTATCAATTCTAACCTACCAGGTTACCAAGACAGGTGAACACATTGTCTCTTACACACACACACACACACACACACACACACACACACACACACACACACGGAGCTCTCTCAAAGCCTTGTAGTCCCTGATTTGGGTGGGATCCCATGGGCTCTTCTTGCCTTAATAAAGAAAGAAGTTGAGACTTTTTTTGCTCTGGAGACTTCAGTGTCTAAGAAGTCTATGGTTTCCTTGGTCCACGAACACTTCTTTCTTGCACCAAAGAAACTGAAATGGAACTTGAATTCCCTTCCTCCCATTATTCAAGTACTGCTCTCTAAACCTTTCAGCTACAGAAATTGCCTCCAAAGAGTTCCTGTTTTTTCCTTTTTGTTTAGATTTACCTCTTTGAAGCCATGTTCCTTCTCAACCATCTTTTGTCCTGACTGCCTTATTGTTCAGTTCTGTAGAGAATCTTTTTCAGGACATATTTCATAGTCCCTCATGGTTCTCTGCACCCATCCCCTTCTTTGGGAGCCTTAGTGCAAAGGACGATCTGGTGATCTGGTACTTGGTGGGCACAGGTGTTTCCATCCCACCAATCTGATGACCAAGCTGAAGCATGAGGAAATGTTTCCCATTCCTGAGGAAAAACTGACCGATGGGTGGCCAAAGAACAGAGTTCAGTTGTGACCCCTTCAGAGCCTTGGTTTCTTGAACTGTGAAATTACTCTTGACTCCTAGAAACCACTAATCTGTTCTCTGTTTCTATAATTTTGTCATTTCAAGAATGTTATATAAGTGGAATAATATAATACATAACCTTTTAAGTTGGCTTTTCCACTTAGCATAATTGTCTGGAGATTCATCCAGACTGTAGCATGTATTGACATTTTTTTTAAAAATATTGTTTCTGAGCAATATTCCACGGTACGAATATACCACAATTAACCATTCACCCACTGAAGGACGTCTGGATCGTTTCTAGCTTTGGGCTATTATGCATAAAGCTGCTTTAAACATTCATGTACAGTTTTTGTGTCAATGTAAGTCTTCATTTCTCTGGGATAAATGCCCATGAGGATAATTGTTGGGTCATATGGTAGTTGCAGGTTTTTATTATTTTAAGAAACTGCCAAAATTATCCACAGAGGCTGGACCACTTTACATTCACACCAGCAATTCTTCACATTTTTACCAGCATTTGGTGTTGTCACCAATTTTTTATTTTAGCTATTCTGATAGGTATGTAGTGATATCTCATTGTAGTTTTATTTGTATTCCCTAATGGCTAACAATGTTGAACATCTTTTCATGTGCTTATTTTCCATCTGTCTATCCTCTTCAGTGAAATGTCTCTTCATGTATCTTTCCAATTTTCTAATTGATTATTTGTTGTTTTAACGTTGAGTTTTGAGTGTTCTAGATAGTAGTCCTTTGTCAGATACGTAGTTTGCAAATATGTTCTCCCACTCGTAGCTTGCCTTTTCATCCTAATTGGATATTTTACAGAACAAGTTTTTAATTTTGATAAAGTTCAACTTATTCATTTTTCCTTCTATGGATCATGCTTTTGGTGTCATATCTAAGAACTTTGTCTATCTCTATCTACCTTATGAAGATTTTCTCTTTTTTTTCCCTAAAGGTTTTATAGTTTTATTTGTTTTTTTGCTTTTGGTGTCATATCCAAAAAAATCCTTGCCAAGACTAATGTCAAGGAACTTTTTCCCTATATACAGTTTTACAGTTTTGGGTCTTACATTTAAGTCCTTAATCCATTTCAGGTTAATTTTTTGAGTGGTGTAAGGTAGGGTACAATTTAATTCTTCTGCATGTGATTATCCACTTTTCCCAGAACCATTTATTGAAGAGACTATTTTTTCCCATTGAGTATTCTGGACTCCCTTGTCAAATATTAGTTGATTGTATATGTGAAGGTTATTTCTGAGCTCTTGAATCTGTTCTGTTGGTGATGTGTTTATTTTTATGCCAGTACCATGCTGTTTTCATTACTATAGCTTTGTAGTATAGTTTGAAATCAGGACGGATGATGCCTCTGGCTTTGCTCTTCTTTATCAGGATTGCTTTGGCTATTTGGCATCTTTTGTGGTTCCATACACATTTCAAGATTGTTTTTTCTATTTCTGTAAAAAATACCCTTTGAGTTTTGATAGAGATTGCACAAAATTTATAGATGGCTTTGGGTAGTATGGAGATTTTAACAATAATGATTCTTCTGGTCCATGAACTCAGGCTATCTTTTCATTTATTTGAGTTTTCTTCAATTTATTTCATCAAAGTCTTATAGTTTTCAGTGTACAAATCTTTCATCTCTTTGGTAAAATTTATTCATAAGTATTTTATTGTTTTTGATGTTATTTCAAATGGGATTTTTTTTTCCCAGACATTTTGTTGGTAGTATATAGAAACACAACTGTTTCTATATGCTGATTTTGTGTCCTACAACTTTTCTGAATTCATTGGTTAGTTCTAACAGTATTTTGGTGGAGTGTTTAGGATTTTCTATATATAAGATCATATCATGTGCAAAGACAATTTTACTTCTTCCTTTCCTATGTGGATGCCTTTTATTTCTCTTTGTTGCCCAATTATCCTGGCTAGGACTTCCAATACTGTGTTGCATAGGAGTGGTGAGAGTGGGTACCCTTGTCATGTTCCTGTTCTTACAGGAAAATCTTTAAAACTTTCACCATTGAGTATGATGTTAGCTGTGGGCTTGTCATAGATAGCCTTTTTCATGTTGAGATATGTTCCTTCTGTATCAAATTTGTTGAGAGTTTTTATTTGGAAGGATGTTGTGTTTTGTCAGATGCTTTTTCTGTATCTATTGAGATGATCATGTGATTTTTATCTTCATTCTATTGTGTATATCATATTTATTAATTTGCATTTGTTGAACCATCTTTGCATCCCAGGAGTATGTCCCACTTGACCATGGTGTATGATCCTTTTAATGTGTTGTTAAATTTGGTTTGCTAATATTTTATTGAGAATGTTTGCATCTTATTTATCAGAGATATTGGTCTGCAGTTTTCTTTTAGTGTTCTTATCTGTCTTTGGTATCAGTGTAATGTTGGCCTTGTAAAATGTTTATGAGGGAGTGTTCCTTCTTCTTCAATTTTTTGAAAGAGTTTGAGAAGACTTGGCATTGATTCTTTACATGTTTGGTAGAATTCACTAGGGGAACCATCTGGTCATGGGCTTTTCTTTGTTGGGAGATTTTTGATAACTGATTTCATCTCTTTATTCATTATTGGTCTATTAAGATTTCTATTTCTTCATGATTCAGTCTTGGTATGTTGTCCATCTTAGGTGTTTATCCATTTCTTCTAGGTTATCCAGTTTGTGAGCATATAATTATTCATAGCAGTCTCTTATGTATTTCTGTGGTATCATCTGTATTGTCTCCTATTTCATTTCTGACTTTGCTTATTTGAGTCTTCTCTTTTTTTCCTAGTCTAGCTAAAGGTTTGTAAACTTTGTTTATCTCTTCAAAAAATCAGTTCTTAGTTTTGTTGATCTTTTCTATAGTTTTTTATTTTGTCTTTTTTTTTTCATTTATTTTTGCTCTGATCCTTGTTATTTCCTTTCTTCTGCTAACTTTGGGCTTAGTATGTTCTTGTTTTTTTAGTTCCCTGAGTATACAGTGAAGTTCTTTATTTGAGTATTTTTAATGTAGGCATTTATTCCTATAAACCTGTCCCTCAGAACTGCTTTTGCAGCATCCCATAGGTTTTGATTCGTTGTGTTTCCATTTTCATTTGTTTCAAGATATTTTTTTATTTCCTTTTAAAATTTCTTCTTTGACCCATTGGTTGTTCAGGAGTGTGCTGTTTAATTTCCACATATTTGTGAATTGTCCAGCTTTCTTCCTTTTATTGATTTCTAGTTTCATACTATAGGGGTCGGAAAAGATACTAGGTATGATTTCAGTCTTAAATTTGCTAAGATCATTTGCTATCATATGATCTATCCTGGAGAATATTCTGTACGCACTTGAGAAGAATGTATATTTTGCTGCTGTTGAGTGGAATGTTTTGTATATGTCTATTAGATCCATCTGATCTAAAGGATAGTCCAGGTCCAACATCTCCTTATGATTTTCTGTATGGTTGACCTATCCATTATTGAAAGTGAGATGCTGGTTAAGACATATTTTTGAAGGTCAAATGGCCAGTAAATGGAAAATTTTGGCATTGTAGGTGGGAAAAGATTCAGTTATTTCTTACAAGGTCAAGGCATTACTGTAGGTTAACTAAATATAGGAACAATAATCCCTTTCTCTCAATTCTTCTTCCCATCATTGAAAAACTGAGGAAACTAATAAACTGCCCTTGAAAGACTCAAACATTTTAACTTTAGATGACTCAGACTTGTATCATCACAGAGGCAAGAAATGATTATTCATTTGGAGGAACCTATGCTTGACTCTAGCTCATAGCACTCATGCTGCCTCTTTCCCCTCCTGTGTACTTGGCAGACATTATTAATTGAAAATAGCACTCTGTCCACTGAGCATGGTCAAAAGTTAGCAGTTCTCTACACAGCATTTCAGGGAGGGAGGGCAAATTGTTTCTGATAGAGTCAACATAACAGATAAACTTGAGTAGCTATCCCTGCTGGAAACTCCAAAAGGATCACATGAAACAGCCTTTTCTTAGGGTAGAGCTATTCTTAGAGTTCTCTGGTGACAAACCCTCACTTTACAGAGTCCTATCACCCTTCACAAAGGTGGTCACCTCCTATTTCACATATTTCTAGCACAAGCAGTCAGGGATAGAGGATACTGTAAGACCTTGGAGCAGTTATTTGCTAGCCTTTAAAAAGAACAGGCACACAACCAGGGAAATGAAATCTTGTCCAGCTGCAAAGGATATCAACCCCCTGAGGACAACTGCAGCTGACAGAGGTTCATCCTTATCTTGAGATTGATGTTTTGCTGAAATGGTATCAGCCTTGCCTTCCTATCATACCAGGTATTGATAGTAATAAGGGCCAAAGTTTGACGTGGCAAACCTGGGAACAGGCCTCAGCCCAATAATTGTTAATAAAGAAGTTGCTGGTATCATGACTCCATTTTTCCAGCAGATATTTATTTTCTTCTTGGCATCTGCTATGGTGACAGGATGGAATCCGAGCTCCTTAGCCTGGCACATAAGGCCCTTGATGATCTTGTTGCAGAACTAAAGATGGTTTGTGCTAGAAGTCCCGTAGCTAACATACAAGCTTTTTAGGTTGCCTGATGCCCAAGGGTTCTAGTGTCAATTACACATTCAGGTAGGAAAAAAATCCACGTCCATACAAAGACCAATATAAGTAACTACAGAGAACTACTGAAGGCCCATCATTCAGTCTTTCAGACAGCCAGTCAATCAATAGCTTTTGTTTTTGTTTTTTAATTTAATTTTATTTAATTTTTTATATAGCAGGTTCTTATTAGTCATCAATTTTATACACATCAGTGTATACATGTCAATCCCAAACGCCCAATTCATCACACCACCACCACCCCCGTGGCTTTCCCCGCTTGTTGTCCATACCTTTGTTTTCTACATCTGTGTCTCAATTTCTGCCCTGCAAACCGGTTCATCTGTACTGTTTCTCTAGGTTCCACAAATATGCGTTAATATACTATATGTGTTTTTCTCTTTCTGACTTACTTCACTCTGTATGACAGTCTCTAGATCCATCCACGTCTCTACAAATGACCCAATTTCGTTCCTTTTTATGGCTGAGTAATATTCCATTGTATATATGTACCACATCTTCTTTATCCATTCGTCTCTCGATGGGCATTTAGGTTGCTTCCATGACCTGGCTATTGTAAATAGTGCTGCAATGAACATTGGGGTGCATGCGTCTTTTTGAATAATGTTTTTCTCTGGGTATATGCCCAGTAGTGGGATTGCTGGATCGTATGATAGTTCTATTTTTAGTTCTTTAAGGAACCTGCATACTGTTCTCCATAGTGGCTGTATCAATTTACATTCCCACCAACAGTACAAGAGGGTTCCCTTTTCTCCACACCCTCTCCAGCATTTGTTGTTTGTAGATTTTCTGATGATGCCCATTCTAACTGGTGTGAGGTGATACCTCTTTGTAGTTTTGACTTGCATTTCTCTAATAATTAGTGATGTTGAGCAGCTTTTCATGTGCTTCTTGGCCATCTGTATGTCTTCTTTGGAGAAATGTCTATTTAAGTCTTCTGCCCATTTTTTGATTGGGTTGTTTGTTTTTTTAATATTGAGCTGCATGAGCTGTTTATATATTTTGGAGATTAACCCTTTGTCTGTTGATTTGTTTGCAAATGTTTTCTCCCATTCTGAGGGTTGTCTTTTCGTCTTGTTTATGGTTTCCTTTACTGTGCAAAAGCTTTTAAGTTTCATTAGGTCTCATTTGTTTATTTTTGTTTTCATTTCCATTACTCTAGGAGGTGGATCAAAAAAGATCTTGTTGTGATTTATGTCTTGAATCCATTTTGAGTTTATTTTTGTGTATGGTGTTAGGGAGTGTTCTAATTTCATTCTTTTACATGTAGCTGTCCAGTGTTCCCAGCACCACCTATAGAAGAGACTGTCTTTTCTCCATTATATATCCTTCCCTCCTTTGTCATAGATTAGTTGACCATAGGTGCGTGGGTTTATCTCTGGGCTTTCTATCTTGTTCCATTGACCTATATTTCTGTTTTTGTGCCAGTACCATATTGTCTTGATTACTGTAGATTTGTAGTATAGTCTGAAGTCAGGGAGTCTGATTCCTCCAGCTCTGTTTTTTTTCCCTCAAGACTGCTTTGGCTATTTGGGGTCTTTTGTGTCTCCATACAAATTTTAAGAATTTTTGTTCTAGTTCCGTAAAAAATGCCATTGGTAATTTGACAGGGATTTGAATCTGTAGACTGCTTTGGGTAGTATAGTCACTTTCACAATGTTGATTTTTCCAATCCAAGAACATGGTATATCTCTCCATCTGTTGGTATCATCTTTAATTTCTTTCATCAGTGTCTTATAGTTTTCTGCATATAGGTCTTGTGTCTCCCTCGGTAGGTTTATTCCTAGGTATTTTATTATTTTTGTTGCAGTGGTAAATGGGAGTGTTTCCTTAATTTCTCTTTCAGATTTTTCATCATTAGTGTATAGGAATGCAAGAGACTTCTGTGCATTAATTTTGTATCCTGCAACTTTACCAAATTCATTGATTAGCCCTAGTAGTTTTCTGGTGGCATCTTTAGGATTCTCTATGTATAGTATCATGGCATCTGCAAACAGTGACACTTTTATTTCTTCTTTTCCAATTTGTATTCCTTTTATTTCCTTTTCTTCTCTGATTGCCGTGGCTAGGACTTCCAAAACTATGTTGAATAATAGTGGTGAGAGTGGATATCCTTGTCTTGTTCCTGATCTTAGAGGAAGTACTTTCAGTTTTTCACCATTGAGAATGATGTTTGCTGTGGATTTGTTGTATATGGCCTTTATTATGTTGAGGTAGGTTCCCTCTATGCCCACTTTCTGGAGAGTTTTTATCATAAATTGGTGTTGAATTTTGTCAAAAGCTTTTTCTGCATCTATTGAGATGATCATATGGTTTTTATTCTTCAAATTGTTAATATGGTGTATCACATTGATTGATTTGCATATATTGAAGAATCCTTGCATCCCTGGGATAAATCCCACTTGATCATGGTGTATGACCCTTTCCATGTGTTGTTGGATTTTGTTTGCTAGTATTTTGTTGAGGATTTTTGCGTCTATATTCATCAGTGATATTGTTCTGTAATTTTCTTTTTTTGTAGTATCGTTGTCTGCTTTTGGTATCAGGGTGATGGTGGCCTCATAGAACGAGTTTGGGAGTGTTCCTTCCTCTGCAATTTTTTGGAAGGTTTGAAAAGGATGGGTGTTAGCTCTTCTCTAAATGTTTGATAGAATTCACCTGTGAAGCCATCTGGTCCTGGACTTTTGTTTGTTGGAAGATTTTTAATCACAGTTTCAATTTCATTACTTGTGATTGGTCTGTTCATATTTTCTAGTTCTTCCTGGTTCTGTCTTGGAAGGTTATGCCTTTCTAAGAATTTGTCTGTTCCTTCCAAGTTGTCCATTTTATTGGCATAGAGTTGCTTGTGGTAGTTTCTTAGGTTGCTTTGTATTTCTGCAGTGTCTGTTGTAACTTCTCCTTTTTCATTTCTAATTTTATTGATTTGAGTCCTCTCCCTCTTTTTCTTGATGAGTCTGGCTAATGGTTTCTCAATTTTGTTTATCTTCTCAAAGAACCAGCTTTTAGTTTTATTGATATTTGTTTCTAATTCATTTATTTCTGCTCTGATCTTTATGATTTCTTTCCTGCTACTAACTCTGGGTTTTGTTGTTGTTCTTTCTCTAGTTCCTTTTGGTGTAAGGTTTGATGTTTATTTGAGATTTTTCTTGTTTCTTGAGGTGGGATTGTATTGCTATAAACTTCCCTCTTAGAACTGCTTTTGCTGCATTCCATAGGTTTTGGGTTGTCCTGTATTTGTTGTCATCTGTCTCTAGGTATTTTTTTATTTCCTCTTTGATTTCTTCAGTGATCTCTTGGTTATTTAGTAACATATTGTTTAGCCTCCATGTGTTTGTGTTTTTTACGTTTTTCTCCCTGTAAGTGATTTCTAATCTCACAGCGTTGTGGTAGGAAAAGATGCTTGATATGATTTCAGTTTTCTTAAATTTACTGAGGCTTGATTTGTGACCCAAGATGTGATCTATCCTGGAGAATGTTCCGTGTGCACTTGAGAAGAAAGTGTAATCTGCTGTTTTTGGATGGAATGTCCTATAAATATCAACTAAATCTATCTGGTCTATTGTGTCATTTAAAGCTTCTGTTTCCTTATTTATTTTCATTTTGGATAATCTGTCCATTGGTATAAGTGAGGTGTTAAAGTCCCCCAGTATTATTGTGTTACTGTCAATTTCCTCTTTTATAGCTGTTAGCAGTTGCCTTATGTATTGAGGTGCTCCTATGTTGGTTGCATATATATTTATAATTGTTATATCTTCTTCTTGGATTGATCCCTTCATTGTCTCTTGTAACATTCATTGTCTCTTGTCCTTCATTGTCCTTCATTGTCCTTCATTGTCTCTTGTAACATTCTTTATTTCAAAGTCTATTTTATCTGATATGAGTATTGCTACTCCAGCTTTCTTCTGATTTCCATTTGCGTGGAATATCTTTTCCCATCTCTTCATTTTCAGTCTGTATGTGTCCCTAGGTCTGAAGTGGGTCTCTTGTAGACAGCATTTATATGGGTCTTGTTTTTGTATCCATTCAGCAAGCCTGTGTCTTTTGGTTGGAGCATTTAATCCATTCACGTTTAAGGTAATTATCGATATGTATGTTCCTATGACCATTTTCTTAGTTGTTTTGGGTTTGTTTTTGTAGGTCCTTTTCTTCTCTTGTGTTTCCCACTTAGAGAAGTTCCTTTAGCATTTGTTGTAGAACTGGTTTGGTGGTGCTGAATTCTCTTAGCTTTTGCTTGTCTGTAAAGCTTTTGATTTCTCCATCGAATCTGAATGAGATCCTTGCCGGGTAGAGTAATCTTGGTTGTAGGTTCTTCCGTTTCATCACTTTAAGTATATCATGCCAATCCCTCTGGCTTGTAGAGTTTCTGCTGAGAAATCAGCTGTTAACCTTGTGGGAGTTCCCTTTTATGTTATTTGTCATTTTTCCCTTGCTACTTTCAATAATTTTTCTTTGTCTTTAATTTTGCCAATTTGATTACAATTTGTCTCTGCATGTTTCTCCTTGGGTTTATCCTGTATGGGACTCTCTGTGCTTCCTGGACTTGAGTGACTATTTCCTTTCCCTTGTTAGGGAGGTTTTTGACTATAATCTCTTCAAATATTTTCTCTGGTCCTTTCTCTCTCTCTTCTCCTTCTGGGACCCCTATAATGCAAATGTTGTTGTGTTTAATGTTGTCCCAGAGGTCTCTTTGGCTGTCTTCATTTCTTTTCATTTATTCTGTTCCACAGCAGTGAATTCCACCATTCTGTCTTCCAGGTCACTTATCCGTTCTTCTGCCTCAGCTATTCTGCTATTGATTCCTTCTAGTGTATTTTTCATTTCAGTTATTGTATTCTTCATCTCTGTTTGTTTGTTCTTTAATTCTTCTAGGTTTTTGTTAAACATTTCTTGCATCTTCTCGATCTTTGCTTCCATTCTTTTTCAGAGGTCCTGGACCATGTTCACTATCATTATTCTGAATTCTTTTTTTGTAAGGTTGCCTATCTCCACTTCATTTAGTTGTTTTTTTGTGGCTTTATCTTGTTCCTTCATCTGGTATATATCCCTCTGGCTTTTCATCTTGTCTATCTTTCTGTGAATGTGGTTTTTGTTCCACAGGCTGCAGGATTGTAGTTCTTGCTTCTGCTGTCTGCCCTCTGGTGGATGAGGCTATCTAAGAGGCTTGTGCAAGTTTCCTGATGGGAGGGACTGGTGGTGGGTAGAGCTGACTGTTGCTCTGGTGGGCAGAGCTCGGTAAAACTTTAATCTGCTTGACTGCTGATGGGTGGGGCTGGGTTCTCTCCCTTTTGGTTATTTGGCCTGAGGCAACTGAACACTGGAGCCTACCTGGGCTCCTTGGTGGGGCCAATGGCAGACTCTGGGAGGGCTCACGCCAAGGAGTACCTCCCAGAACCTCTGCCGCCAGTGTCCCCGTCCCCACTGCAAGCCACAGCCACTGCCTGCCTCTGCAGGAGACTCTCCAACACTAGCAGGTAGGTCCGGTTCAGTCTCCCCTGGGGTCACTGCTCCTTCCCCTGGGTCCCGATGCACACACTACTTTGTGTGTGCCCTCCAAGAGTGGAGTCTCTGTTTCCCCCAGTCCTGTCGAAGTCCTGCAATCAAATCCCACTAGCCTACAAAGTCTGATTCTCTAGGAATTCCTCCTCCTGTTGCCGGACCCCCAGGTTGGGAACCCTGACATGGGGCTCAGAACCTTCACTCCAGTGGGTGGACTTCTGTGGTATAAGTGTTCTCCAGTCTGTGAGTCACTCACCCAACAGTTAAGGGATTTACTTTTACTGTGATTGCACCCCTCCTACCGTCTCATTGTGGCTTCTCATTTTTCTTTGGATGTGGGGTATCTTTTTTGGTGAGTTCCAATGTCTTCCTGTCGATGATTGTCCAGCAGCTAGTTGTGATTCTGGTGTTCTCACAAGAGGGAGTGAGAGCATGTCCTTCTACTCCGCCGTCTTGGTTCAGGGCTGCTTCCTGCTTTGAGCTCTCGCATTCCATAATCTTCGAGCAGAATAAAAGATAAAATAGCCCACAACACTGCTACAAGTGTTGGTCTCCCACAGAGGCTGGGGATGGCTGTGTCTCACCCTGGGGACAAGAACACCAGCAGCAGAAGCCCTGGGAAGTACTCCCCGGCATGAGCCCTCCCAGAGTCCACCACCAGCCCCACCAAAGAGACAATCAATAGTTTTTTTATGTTTCCTGTGTTACTTAGGCTCCTGGGGTTCCAAAGTATCATAACTCACTTCAGCTACTTCCAGAAATGTAAATTCAGTGAAAACATACATATGTCAAGAAAGACTCAGGAAATCAAGAATTGTTTCCAACATGGAAACTGTCTGGAAGCTCATTGAGAATTCAAGGCTGCAAGGATCGTTGCTGTCATTATCCACCTGGCCCAGATACACTAAGGGCAATTGCTTCTACCTCCCAACTCTGTAACCCCCTGCTCTGCATGTCTCCTTCTACCTCATTTATTTGTTCTATTCATACCTTTGTGACATTCATGGCACCTAGTACTTTCCCTCTTTGGAATTTTTAGCTTTGGCTTCTGTTGCCAATTGGGTGAATCTCTCTGCATTTCCTGGTTTGAATTTTTCAGGCTCTGATTAGCAATGTTTGTCCCTATTTTAGCAACTAGATGAACTCATAAATTGTTGGCATGGATTGGCTTTTCTTGTGTCAGGTGCTAAGAAAGAGAGGATCATAGAGACATGAGGGAGATGATCTTTCTGTCTGACATGTGAGGATACAGAGAGAAGACTGCTGTCTGAAAATCAGGAAGAGGGTTCTCACTATGAATTGGCCAGCCCCTTGATCCTGGACTTTCCCTGCCTTCAGAACTGTGAGGAATCAATTTCTGTTATCTAGGTCAAAACAAGTAAATAAATAAGAGAGGATCATGTCATAAAACATGGTTGCCTAAGGCTGAACCCTCAGCAGGGGCTGTGGGAGGTCCAGGAGCCATCAGGAGGGGCTCAAGGATGTGACTTTCCCCATGGTTTCCTTGTTGAGTACACCTGCAATGTGCTAAGCTTTGCAGATAGAGCTAAGTTAAGAGAGCCTCTGATGTTAAGCAGCACAGTCTGGTGGATGTGGGACACTAGATCAGATGAGATCTTTTGTGTGACTATTGCAAACTAGCTGTTTTTTTTTTTTTTTTTTTTTTTTTTTGCGGTACACGGGCCTCTCACTGTTGTGGCCTCTCCCATTGCGGAGCACAGGCTCTGGACGCGCAGGCTCAGCGGCCATGGCTCACGGGCCCAGCCGCTCCGCGGCATGTGGGATCTTTCTGGACCGGGGCACGAATCCGTGTCCCCTGCATCGGCAGGCGGACTCTCAACCACTGTGCCACCAGGGAAGCCCAAACTAGCTGTTTTTAATCAAGGCATGAACATGAAAAGGCTTAGTAGAAAATTGTTCAAAGTAACTAGATAGGAGCTGTTTATTGGAACATAGAGTAGAAACTTAAATGTTAGTTGAATTAAATGGAATCAAATTGTGGAAAGTGGGTGCAACTGCAAGAAATAGGGAGGATTTGCATTCAAAGGAAAAGGGGTAGTAAAACTGTAATACAGTGTAGTATTAAGAGCAAGGACTTCAGAGTCAGACAGATTTGGGTTCTGGGTCTGGTGTATCTCAAGCTGATTTAGTGCCTTTAAGCAAGTTACTTAGGTTCCTTGAACCTGGTTTCTTTGTTGGAAAATAGACTAGTAATATTTACTTTTGGGGTTATTATGAGGATTGAATGCAAAATGCATATAACGTATTTATCACAGAGCTTAGAACATAGATGTTCAATAAATATTAGCTGTATTATTATTATCATATTAAAAAATATAAAGATGCATTCATGGCCTCAAAGGGTCTTTGGTTAACAACGCCTGAGAATTCTAGAAAAGGTCAGCCTGGTGGGCTATGAGAGAAAGTCAACCTGAGCTGGTGTCCACTGAGAAGCCCCATTTGGATACAAGAGCTAAAGAAGTTTTAACTACTTTAGTCTTTGAAGTCACATCCGGATTTCCCCCCAGACACAGCACACCTCAAGCCACAGATGTGCATAAGAGCAGGAGCTCAATTAGTGGTTATTAAATCAGAAAGTCACAAAGATCTGAAACTTTTAGGAAAAAGAGGTGTGTGATAGCTCATCTCCATCAAACGAAGTGGTCCCTTTGAGCTGTGCCATCTTATGATTGTATTTTAAGGAAAGTCTCCTCTGGCAGATTGGAGTGGTTGAAAGGTTAAGAGAGGAGGAAGTACTGGCACAAGATCTCTTTAAAGTCTCTTGCAGAAGAACTTATTGAATTTGGAATCCCTTAGGATTCTAGATACAATTTCAGGGGAGAAATCGTTTGCTTGCATCTACTGCTAGGGACCCTTCTGAGTTTCTTACTGGTAGATTTCCTTGCATTTCCTTCCTTTGTCAGTAAGAATTTACATTTCAGTGAAAATCACATAATACTGTCCCATGTCACAAACGTTATCAGCACACTTCAGAGTTTGTCTGGAGCCCAGTATGTAGTAGACACTAAGGACATACTTGTCAAATGAATAAATAAATGAAGCACCTTAGAGATCTAGTTCAACTTGCCTATTTTACAGATTGGGAAACTGAGGCTTGGAGAAGAAAAACTAGTCATATAAGTTCATCAGTGACATAGTGGGTCTACAAGCCCAAGGTTTCTCCAAGCCTAGAAATTATTATAAAACCTCAGCTCTTAATGACTAGGTAGATATGAGAAATTCTAATTTTGAGTGGAAAATAGCCCCTGGCGGGCATTGGCAAATTATATAGAGGGCCATATTTTAGGCACTATGGGCTGTAAGATACTTGTTGCAACTACTAAACCCTACCATTGTAGCACAAAAACAGCCATAGGCAATACGTAAATGAATGAGCATGGCTGTACTCCAATAAAACTTTGGTAACTATGTGAGGTGAAAAAAAATTTTTATTTATAGACACTGAAATTTGAATTTCATATAATTTACATGTGTCATGAAATATTCTTCTTCTGATTTTTTTCAATCATTTAAAAATGTAAAACCATTCTTAGCTCTCAGGCCGTACAAAAACAGGTGGGGGGCTAGATTTGGCTGACCCTTGGTCTATGGCATTAAAAAGAAGAAAATTCTTGCAGAATTTTTGGCAGCTGCAGAAATTCCCTTAGCCCTTCTCTCACTTAGACTGCAATTAGAAAGAGTGCCATAAGCTTGGAAGAATGGAGTTCCAAAGCTTATTTCAGCTGTAATCTGTTCTTTCCACTTGTTTAAGGTCTGTCTTTTCAGGATCAGGCTAATTTCTTTCAAAGTGATTCTGTGGGTTTGCACAGTACTGAAAACACCAAAATGACCAATAATGGGATTGGTTAAATAATTATTTGTACACCCATACAACATAATAAGCAGCCAAAGAATTGATGATGGCATTGATGTCAACGAATATGGGAAAACCATTGTTCATAATTAAGTGAGGAGAGGCAAGTTATTAAGCATGATGTCTAGTTTAATCCCATTGATGTAAATGTAATGCTACATAAATGCATGATAAAAATTATAAGCAAATCTGACTTGTTAAGCAAACACAACATTATAAGCAAATATGACATTTTATTTGTGTTTTTCTTCTCTTTTCTTATTTTTTCTATAGTTCATAATGGTGAATTGTATAACAATTTAAAACTTCCTTTTTTTTTTTTTTTTTTTTTTGCGGTACGCGGGCCTCTCACCGTTGTGGCCTCTCCCGTTGCGGAGCACAGGCTCCGGACGCGTAGGCTCAGCCAGGCCATGGCTCATGGGCCCAGCCGCTCCGCGGCATGTGGGATCTTCCCGGACTGGGGCACAAACCCATGTCCCCTGCATCGGCAGGCAGACTCTCAACCACTGCGCCACCAGGGAAGCCCTGCCCAGATTTGCATGCAATAGAACCTTAAACTTGCATGCAAGTTTAAACCTTAAACTTGCATGCAATAGAACCTTAAAAAGGAAAAAAGACTCTGGTTCTAGATGAAGCCTCTAACTGCTGATCTTGAAGCAAATTGCACAAGTAACCAGAGTCCACTCAAGTTAATGACGTTGAGTTAAATCCTTCCTACACTGCACGTTTTCCCACACATCAGTCCTCATTCAAAGGGCAGATGCAGCCATGCACAACCAAGTCTCCATTTGTCTTCTCCTTCTCCCCCTCCTCCTTCTTCTAAATCTGTGAACTTTCCATCTTACAGACAAGCATCGCTGGGTGGAAGAAGCACTAATAAAGTTGCTAATGGATAAATCAATTTCAGCAACGAAGAGAACATGTTTTGTCATTATAGCAAGCTTCCATGCCATAATGGGGGCAGTTTCTGTAATTTTTATTTGAAGCAAATCCAACCCAAGTGTTAGATGTAATTACTCAAAAATATTTCAGAGATATTATCTCTTTTGCTTTTGTATATTCTTTTATTTATTTATTTATTTTGCTGTACGTGGGCCTCTCACTGTTGTGGCCTCTGCCGTTGTGGAGCACAGGCTCCGGACACGCAGGATCAGCGGCCATGGCTCACGGGCCCAGCCGCTCTGCGGCATGTGGGATCTTCCTGGACCGGGGCACGAACCCATGTCCCCTGCATCAGCAGGCGGACTCTCAACCACTGCGCCACCAGGGAAGCCCCTTGCTGTGTAATCTTGATCCAGTTTTTTTTTTTTTTCTTCTCTGGATTTCAGGTTCTCTGTCTGTAAAAGGCAGGTATAGGACAATCTCATGGACAGCAAATACACATCATTTATTCCAGTTCACAACTTATAGTTTGCTTGAAATCAGCCACGGTTGGAATGTCTACACCACGTAAACTGGTAAATGCTACAAATCAGGACACTGCCTCCCGCCCCTAGCTCCAATTCCCAGAACTAGTTACTAGACCTTTATCAGCATACCACTGCCTTCGTGATGCTTCTATGCTGTTCTATACTCATGGCAGACATTGCTAATCAATCACAGAATTCTGGTCCAACCGACCCTAGATATGACTTAACAGTCTTCCTCCCTTCATTTCATCATTCATTCCTCCCTCTCTCCTTCCTCCCCTCCACCCCTCCTTCCTTTCAACCTGTTATGCAGCAAATAATCTTTGATGCCTTTGTGTGCCAGGCAGTGAGGATGGAATAATGGGCAAAATCTACAAAATTCCTCTTCTCATGAAATTTACTTTCTCATGTAGAGAAACAGATATTAAACAAGTGACAGTGAATTTTAAAATAATTTCATATGGTGTAAGTGCTCTAAAGGAAACAAACCAAGTGGTATAATAATGCTTGAGGAGAGACTAGTTTAGATATGATCATCCAGGAAGGGTTCTCTAAGGAAGTGCTTTTAAGCAGAGACCTGTTTGTTAAGAAAATGATGGTCCTGCACGGAGCTAAGGGAGGGCATTCTGGGAAGAGGGAACAGCAAGTGCCAAGGCCCTGGGGTGGAAACAAACTTGGAGTGTTTAAGAAACCAAAAGGCTGGTGTACAGGAAGCAACAGTAGGCGTAAAGAGAGAGGTGAGAGAAGTAGGCCGGTCCAGATTTGTAGAGTCCTATAGCACAGGGTGATAAATTTGGAATTTATTGCAAAAGAAATAGGAAGTCGTGGGAGGAAGAGAGTTTAACTATTATCAACTGACAATTTTCTAAAACTGTAAGTGAGGTGAAATTCATACAACATATAATTAACCACTTTATACTATACATACTATTATAGAATATGTGTAAAATATTATATAATATGTATAATGGTATATAACATTCTATTAACCACTTAATACTGTAGTATAAAAAGTGAGCAGTTCAGTGACAGTACATTCACAATGTTGTACAACCAGCTTCTCCATCTAGTCCCGAAACGTTTTTATCATCCCCAAAGAAAACCCTGTACCCGCTAAGCTCAAATGATCCATCCGGGACATGAAGGTCATAGTTGTCCCTTCTAATGGTGCAGATTCCAGGGCTCTGGACATCATTGCTTCTGGGTTCTTGACCTGATAGCTCATTTATGGTTTTGTAATTCTGGAATAGTTTCTCAAAATCTCCTCCACTGCCATTGAACTCCAGGAATATCTTCAAATTTCCGTAATTGGAGGGATAGAGTCAATTGGCTAATATATTTCTTGTGACACTGAGATCCAACAGAAATAATAATCATCAAAGAGCAACATTTGGTGTACTTTTCTTGCAAAGTCCACAACCTCCGGTAGCACATTCCACCAAGATCTTAGCAGAAACAAGTTCATCATCCAAATAAATTAGCCCTTCCAGGTAATTCATGTCCTCCTTTCTTTCATCCAGCATTGAAAAGTAATAGGGAATCAAATTGATTCCCTATTTAAAATACCACAGACCATAAAGACAATTTTTCACTCTCTCTTCTCATTAGCCATAGAGAGTTGCAAAAATCCATTAGTTAAATTAAGGACTAAAAATCACTGACTCATGAGGAAACAGCTCTGATAATCCTGGGTTTGGAGTATGGAATATTGATCTGATTTATTTTTTCCTAATGTGCCTATTCTTGGAGTTGCAGTCTATACACATCTCCATCTTGCCTGATTTCTGGTGCAGTACTAAAATATGGAACACAACATAAAGGGCACAGGAATTGGAGATTGCCCCATTAATCCTTAATATATTCTTACATATTCCTGAATAGCAGATAGTCTAATTCCAGAAACATTGACGGTGTTGCGGCTCTGATTTATGTTGCTCTCCCTGCCATGTCTCACTGATGGAGAGAGTAAAAAAAATGGATGGATGTTACTGCAATACACCAAGATAAAACAATGCACACATACATAGGTGTGTGCACATACTCCATGGCATGGGATGAAGAGATTTGGCAGTGAGAGATAGGTAACTTTTAGACATGCTCAAGGAATATGCTAATAGAACATCTAAGTGAAAATGTCTGTAGGCAATTGGATCTGTGCTTCTAAAGTTGAGGAATGAAGTCTGTGTTGGTAACTTAAATTTTGGAGTCATCAGATTATATATGATAATTAAAGCCACAGGATTATATGAGATGGTCCAGGGAGCTAGTACAAAGTGATCATAAGAAAGACCCAGGACAGAATACTAACATTTAAGAATAGGCAGAGAGGGGCTTCCCTGGTTGCGCAGTGGTTGAGAGTCCACCTGCCGATGCAAGGGACACGGGTTCGTGCCCCGGTCCAGGAAGATCCCACATGCCACGGAGCGGCTAGGCCTGTGAGCCATGGCCACTGAGCCTGCGCGTCCGGAGCCTGTGCTCCGCAGCAGGAGAGGCCACAACAGTGAGAGGCCCGCATACCGCAAAAAAAAAAAAAAAAAAAAAAAAAAAAGAATAGGCAGAGAAAGAATAAATTCAGGATGTCTAAGATCTTCCTAGAAAAGGGTGTTCTACATTCTTTTGGGCAATATACTTTCATGACGGAACACAATTACTTCTTAGGCCAGGACAAGCTGCAGAAGCATCAGATGTGGCACTCTTGGGGAACCAGATGTTCTCTGGCCACTTCCAGCCAATCACTTTCAAATTTTCTTTCCAACACAGAGCTCTCCTGAACTTTAGATCTGCATTTTCTAGTGTCTCTTTGACACCCACAAGCACTTCATCCTTCCTTGCAAAGCTGATTCCCCTTGAAAAATATTTAAAAGGTAGAATACCAGGGATCAGGGACAGACTCAGTGGAGGAGTAAAGAAGAGGAAGAAGTTGACCAATGGAAGATTGTGGCATCCTTTTTTTTTTTTTCTTTTTTTGCGGAATGCGGGCCTCTCACTGTTGTGGCCTCTCCCGTTGCAGAGCACGAGCTCTGGACACGCAGGCCCAGCGGCCATGGCTCACGGGCCCAGCCGCTTCACGGCATGTGGAATCCTCCCGGACCGGGGCACGAACCGGCGTCCCCCGCATCGGCAGGCGGACTCCCAACCACTGCGCCGATTGTGGCATCCTTTAGAAAACTATTTTAAGGCTAGAAAGTAGGCTATATGTTAAAAAAGAAAAAAAAATACCAGCTATTTCCTGGTATTAAATATCTGTATCTACTATGGACTTGAGTTCTTGAGAGCTGGGATGTGTTATTTATTTCTGTGCCCCAGTGCTTTGAGTAGTGTCTGGCATAGGTAAGAGCTGTGAACAAATGTTTGTAGCGTTGATTTGAATGCACTTTCAAATGGGGCCAGTAGCACCTTCCCATGAGGATTTATGTCAAACATCCTCCAGGGGCCCTAGTCACTTTTGCTTAGGCAATAATTTCATCAGTCAAACTAGGGAATTGAGTCACATTCTGGGACAAAGAGTGTAAAACTCCTCTTGGTTGCCCCAGACTAGCTTCTTACGCCTTTTCATAATAGAGACTTTCTCACTAGCACCATTGTTTTCACTTATGATCAACATATATGTGTATAATATAAAATAAAATAAAAACCTTGTGTTAGAGCAACTCAATTGTTTGCTGTTCATGATAAATTCCATATTTACAGGAGCCATCATGGGGGAAGGGAAGGGAGAGTTAGTGTTTAAAGGGGACAGAGTTTTAGTTTTGCAGGACAAGAGGTCTGAAGGGAGATGGTGGTGATGGTGTACAACAGTGTGAATATCCTTAATGCCACTGAACCATACGCTAGAACATGGTTAAAATGGTAAATTTTATGTTGTATATGTTTTACCACAACTAAAAATAATAATTTAAAATTGTAGCTCAATTTTTTAAAAAAAGGAATCATTGGTTCTTCTTCAAGAGTTTTGGTGTTACTGTTGTCTCTCACGGAGAGTGGAGAGTCAGAAGTTTAATCTCCTCTGCAGTGTACGGACAATGACCTTATGTAATTCTGTGTGAGTAGTAAGCTTCACCGGGAGAGTTTTGGATGCCGTTGTGGGTTGCATTATGTCCCCTGAAAAGATATGTTCAAGTCCTAACCCCTAGTACCTGTGAATGTGAACTTATTTGGAAATAGGGTCACTGCAGATGTAATCAAGTTAAGATGATTAGTTTTAATCCAATATGACCGGTGTCCTTATAAAAAAGAAGAGACACTGAGACAGGAGATATGTAGGGAGAACACCATGTGAAGAGGGAGGGGTGAAGTGACGCATCTACAAGGCAAGGAATGCTAAGGATTGCTGGCAACACCAGAAGCTAGGCAGAGGCAAGGAAGGACTTCCCTCCGGCCTTCAGACAGAACATGTAGGTGCCTTGATTTTGGACTTTTGGCCTTCTGAAGTGTGAGAGAATACATTTTTGTTTTTTAAAGCACCCAGTTTGTGTTCATTTGTGACAGCAGCCACAGGAAACTAATACAGGTGCCAAGAAGAAGGGGATTCCCTCCAGCCCTCTCTGAGCTGCACATCATTTGCTAAGGAGGATGGGCTGATGAAGCTGGTCTTTACTGAGCATTCTTATGACGCACTGGTCTCATTAAGGGGTGGGGAAGAGAGGGAGGGGTGTTATCATTGTGACACACAGTCCTTCTTTAATAGGTGACAAGAGACAAAATTAAGGGCTACCTCTATGTTAAAAAGCAGTGACAGCACCAGTTGAATGCCTCCCATTTCAAGGAGACAGACACACAATCATCAAGTGGTTTAGCTGCTCCTCCAAAGGAAAGAAGCAGTTTGAAGTAGTGGAAAGAATGATGAATGAGACTTGGTTTTAGAAGTTTATAGTTTTGAAAGGGTCCTAAGATACAAGTAATTAAATCTATTAAAAGGCAGAATGGGGCTTCCCTGGTGGCGCAGTGGTTGAGAGTCCGCCTGCCGATGCAGGGGACACGGGTTCGTGCCCCGGTCCGGGAAGATCCCACATGCCGCGGGGCGGCTGGGCCCGTGAGCCATGGCCGCTGAACCTGTGCGTCCGGAGCCTGTGCTCTGCAATGGGAGAGGCCACAGCAGTGAGAGGCCCGCGTACCGCAAAAAAAAAAAAAAAAAAAAAAAGGAAGAATGATTCAACATCAATCTGAGAGACAGGAAATACCCCCATGTGTGAGTATAGGTCTATAGGAAGCTTTTCAGAAAAGGAGGGCACTGCAATGAATTTCTGGGAAATGGGGGTGGGTGCAGAGAGGGCCATTCAGTCAGTGGGGAGAGGAAAAATCTAGGATCTGTTCAGGGCCTGATGAAGTTTGAGGAGAGCATTCATTCTGTGATTACACGAGGCATTAAAGGCTGTGCTAAAACTTCAGGTTGGATTTCCCAGGTATTGGGGAGACTTCATAGGTTTCTGAGCAGGAGGGCAACATGATCAGAGCTCGGCTTCGGGTAGAGTGTCATGCTGGTCGTGTTCATTAGGAGTTGGAAGAGGAAAAGTGTGGAAGCAGGGAGAGCAATTGGAAATGTGCTGTCAAATCGATTATATTCTCTAAAGTGGCAGCTTGCCAATTGTCATTCAATTCTTTGGAGATTTAATTACACATGAAGTTCAGAATCCATAAAGAAATTTCACAGAGCAAGAGTGAGTCTTCAAAGATGGAATAAGAACAAAGAAGTGAGTCCCTGCCAACCGCCTCCATTGCCCATTTCCTATCGCCCTAAATATAATCAACTAATGTCGGGGAAGCTGGTGATTCATTTTACCATTTTACCTTTTTTTTCTTTCACCATTTACCAGTGTTCTACATTACCTTACAGTTAACAAAATGTAGTCAGCACTAGTATTCAGGAGATTTAGTTATGAGCCCCTGATTTCTAGCTATAGAATGGAATTACTATAGACTGAGATTGATTGCCTACATACCACCTATACGTTGACTTTGATAAACCCTAGTCATTTCTCTCTAAAAGAGTTAGAGATTGTCTACCCAGTATCAGCATCCTTTTTCTTTTGCATCGGGACCAACTGATGGAAGAGAAACTATACACAAATTTTCTATAAGTCAAAAGGAAAAAAAAAAAAAAGCTTTATTGATTCCTGTGGAGAAATGTGTATTCTAATAACTTAAGTTACCTGCTTATTAAATAGAAAAATGCCAATTAAAAATCTTTGCATGGCTTTTCAGTCACTAAAATGTTAATTTCTATGTTAATATTGGAGAAATTGCAGCAAGGAAGCACATTTCTAGTTTCTCACTTCATGCTTAAATTAGATCAAAGATGATATTAGTTTTCATAAATTAACACACAACTTAGATCCAGTGTGTAACGAGGTAGGCCATGTGCATTTCTTGAGGCTAAGGGTTGCTCACTGCTGATTTAGGAAGAACCCTTTCTTGGACACATGGGAAAATGAGTCCCAGAGATGTGAAGTGATTTGGTTGTGGTCATATGCCTACCGAATTGTTGAATTCTACCAAAGATCATTCATTTGGGATCCTGCCTATTTATTTATTTATTTATTATTTAGATCCTGCATATTTATCATCTTACTATTGTTTGTTCAACACATATTTATTGAGCATCTACTAAATACCAGATACCTTCGAAGTGCTGGAAAAACAGTGGTAAAGAAGACAAAGTTCATCCCCTAAATCCTAATGAGAGAGAGATAAATAAATCGGATAATGGTGAATGATAAGAAAAAAAAATAGCCATTCATTTAGTGATAAATGGAATGAAAAAAATCAAACAGGGTAAAGGGACTTTAGAGCACTTTTAGGTTCACAGCAAAACTGAGCAGGTTTCCCATGTAGCCCCTGCTCCCCCCATGCACAGCCTGCCCCGTTGTCAGCATCCCCACCAGAGGGGCACATCTGATGAACCTACACGGCTGCATCACTAGCACCCAGAACACATAGTTTACTTTAGGGTTCAGTCTTGGTGATGTACATTCTGTGCATTTAGACAAATTTATAATATTTTCAAATTTCTAACACTTTCACTGTAAAATAGATCCTCCACTTGAGTTACATAGGAAGGAATTTGGGGTCAGTACTCCACCATTCACTTCTGGAAAGCAGCACACCACAATTTTCCACTCTTTTGTGAGCCTGTAGGTTTGAGGGTTGGTATCACTATTTGTATTGAGAACGTAAGCAGGACATCAGTTCTTCCCTGTTCTCTTTCATGTGCTCCCCTGTGGAATTAACTTGTACAACAGCATTGGTGAGTAAGGTGGACTGGAGACTGTGTAAGGAACAGAGAAGAGGGTTTGCACCCCACCTTAAACAGCCTTGGGCTTGGAATTCTAAGTTCACACATCTCCCTCTTCCTTGGTTCCTTTTCTGTTGCCCAACCACAAGGGGGTCCTACTTTTCTATCCTTTTGTACCAACGGACTGGTCACCATCCTTTCCCTCTTCCATAGTTCAGCTCCGCCCCAGATGCTGTCTCCAAATCATGGCCTGGAGCCCAGTGAAAGAACAGGTGGGCCACCTTCACAGACCCATCACCTTAGAAGGCAAGTTAGGAGCCCCGTCTTGCACTTGAGCATGACTTTTGCATTCTTACTCCCGAATACATAGCTTTCACCACACTTCCCCACAAATTATAGAAATGCTGTACAGAGGAGAATTTCTATTTTCTACTCATCATTGGGGTGATATGTGAGTAAAGAAGATGATGTACCTCTTACATTATGGGTGAAAACACACGTTGTTGTGCACGGTGAGGAGAAGAAACACCGGCAAAGCCACTGATTGTGCTTTGGTGTACACTTCTCTGCTCAAGGGTGATTGTTTAGTTAAGACCATCTGGCTCATTCAGCAGCAGCCAACACAAGGAAACACTTAAAGGACTGGTTTTCTGATATTAAATATGACTTTTGAAACCCAAATAGTTCTTATTATTAAGACTGCAATCAAAGGAGAACTTAATTAGCTTTAGGACTAGAACTGTAAATAGAAAAGGCATTCACAAGCAAACACATTATCCTTCCTGGCAGATCAGCTTACACATCATGGACCGCTTCATGATGATGGGAAAATATAATGTATTTGAGGAAAAATATTAGCACAACACCATCAAGGGGATTTGCCTGATGTAAATGTAACATGCCTATGTATACATTTATATATGAGAAAGCTTCTTTTATAACAATTACGGTACCTCTCTTCATCTCCTTTATTATTAATCATTTTGAAGCCCTTGGCTTTGATATTTTTTCTAAGATTTTTCTCACCACCAGACATTCAAAAATTTTTCTTGAAGGATCCCTTAGTATAAACTAATACTGCTATATTAAGACTCTCGAATCCTTTAATAATTCTTTGGATAATTCCTAAATTACTCTAAGAACTGTATCCTTGGAAATAAATCCTAAGAACAAAATGAACATGGTTTTGTTGGAAGGACCAGCAAAAGAAAATAGGCATCTTAGAATGCGCTAGAAAAGTGGCAAAAGCTTTTTAGACAGTCGTTAGCTATCCTCGTGGAGGAATAGATTAAAATGTCTAAAAGAAATAGAAATGTTAAATGCTCTAATTTCACATCAAGTATGTAATTTCTTTTTTGTTTTGTTTTATATCCAACCAGTTGGAACCTACAAAATAATACAGCACAGATTTCTTTTTGTTGGTCCTATAATACTTCCCCTGGAACAATCATGCCTACAATTCGGGGACTGTCACAGCCAAACTGATGTCTTCCCTTGGGACCATGAGGAACAATTGCCCTTCCCCGTGGGGTGGCTCTAAAAGCCGAGTCTAAAAGCCGAGGCTGGTGGATGGATGGCAGCCGCTCTCTGGAGTGAGCCCCGCTTTGTGGGTGAGGCTGCATAGTTGGGCCAAAATACTTTCTCCCAAATGGTTAACTGCTAATTGTGTGCAACTGCTGCAGAGCCCTGTGAAACCAAAGAGGAGAAAAACCATGACAATTTTTTTAAATTAGCGGAAAACATGCTCTTATTTTTTTTGAATCCCCTAAGGGTCTTATTTTTTGTTTTTTAATTTTTATTAATTTCATTTAATAGGACAATTTTTTAATTGTCCTAGTTTGTTTCAATCCTTTCCTAGGCTTTAGTGTGATTAATTGAATGAGACATGGACATTTTATTTGCAAACCAAGTAACACATAATATATTTTTATTTTCCAAACCCCACATGATATAACTTCAGATCCATAACATGCGTGTAAAATAAATATTTCATTAATTTCATTGTTCCTTAAATATCCATTTTTTTTCTTCCTCTGAGTTTCTCTCCCACCTCCTCCCTTTTTTTCTCTTCCGCATAGGTTTCAAAACTTCTGGAAAATGAACCAGTTGAGTGTGTTGTACGGGGGGGAAGTGTGGGCCTTGGAGGCAGGGACTGAACTCCCTGCTTGGCTACTATGTGATTTTTGGAAAAATTAGTTAACCTCTCTGAAACTCACTTTCTTATTTATAAAATGGGGCTAGTAAATCTCTAGGGTACCTGGGAGATGATAGAATGTGAAATATGGTCCTAGCAGGGGCTGTGTGGCCAGAAGCAGAGGCGCAGGAGCCTGCAGCCTGGCATCGACTCTCCACTGGGCCACTTACTACCTGCAAATTCCTTCACTTCTTTGTACTTCACTTTTATTATTTGTAAATTAGAAACAAAAACAGTACGCGCCTTGACTCATTGCTGGGAGGCTTAAATGACTTCATCACACTTGCAAAGTGCTTAGACAGTGTCTGCCATGTGGTCAACACTTGACCAACGTTTGCCATTATTGTACTCAGCAGAACTTCCTGCTCTCTGCCTACCTTCTCATGTTAATGATGTGTCCAAGGTGAGTCCACTCCCTCTACGTCAAGCTCAAGGGCACTTGAGTGAACCTGTTCAGCTGCAAAGTTTAGCTTCCTTCCCACACCCAAGAATCTCTGGGAGTTTATGAGTGTGTGGTGGTGTAGCTGGAAGGTGTAGCCCTCAAGGAGTGACTGGATTTTTGGGATGCAAAAGGTCTAGAATCACAGGTTGGGTGTTGATGGCACTCATTCAGCGGGAAGGCAGAGTTGCAAAGCTAAGTGATGACCCCACTCACGTAATGGGCTCTTCTGCCCTGGCCAGTGTGTGGGGCTGTGGTCAGTGCCTTAGTCCAGCAGAGCTCTTGGTTCTGACCCTCATTCACGGTATGGTCCCAAGCTAAGGGACCATAGCTTGGGTCCCTTAGAGCCATCTGAAGGGGAACTAGTGCCCTGCAGAGCTAGGGGTTACCCAGAAAGCACAAAAGAGAGCACTGAGAGACCACTCCCTAACTCCCTAACCCTTGCATGTGTTCTAAGTGCAGGAAATGAGTGGCCCAGGGAAAGTCATGACGATTCTATGGAATAATTGATTATCCAGAGATCTGGTTAGGAGAACTGCCCCTGGATAGCCAAACAAAGTTGAGTCTGCCACGCAGAAGCCAAGAACTCAGCAAGAGGAGCTTGAGATATTTGCCACTTAGCTCATTTAGGGCACAGGAAGCGTCCATGCACAATCTCTACTTTGAAGTTTTATTGCACTTATGCTAGTTTAGGGCCTTCTCACAGTAAGTTACTTTCAGAATTTCCCCTTCATTTGGCAAATTCTGGTGGAGAACTCACATACTACAAATGACTTCTCTCCTATAATCTGGTTGACTTTGGATGGTGAACTAAGCCTGGCATAGTGGGCAAAGAGATTGTTACCACTGGTGTATTTCCTGTGTGTTGGTTCATTGCTTGTATGGCTAGTGGATGTGCAAGCTGGAGGTTGTTGGCTGCGTTGGGTCTTAGATGCGGCGTGCGGGATATTTCACTGCGTCGCGTGGGCTTTGTTGCGATGCGTGGACTTCTCTCTAGTTGTGGCGTGCGGGTTTTCTCTCTCTAATTGAAGCATACAGGCTCAGTAGTTGCGGTGTGTGGGCTTAGCTGCCCCACGGCACGTGGGACCTTAGTTCCCCAGCCAGGGATCGAACACACGTCCCCTGCACTGGAAGGCGGATTCTTCACCACTGGACCGCCAGGGATGTCCCCAACCCAGTTCCCCCTTTGAACTGCCGTGCCAGTGATCCTCTACACCATTTTCCCCAAACTTACGTATGATGGCTTATTTGAAGGCTGGTCGTTCTGATTTGTGAATTGTGCACCTGGTCTCTTGTATCTAAAGTCCTTTGACAGTGAGAGTCGTAGGCTTTCCTCTTCATTTCTGCCCTCATATAGTATAACCCCAGGCCCTCAAAGCTGGCCTCCGTGTCGAAAATAAGGACTTAGTAGAATTTTGTGAAGGCAGATTCTACTACCTGGTCTAATAGGCAGAATTCTAATACCAGGCCTTCCCCAATTCTCAGAAGATTTGAGAGGCTGGTGGTAGTGCTGGTGGGGATGTCTGGGTTACTGTTACTCCTGGAGCTTCTTCTTTCTATCAGATAGTGCCCTGGTCTTAACCGGATAACCTCAAAATAGGTCACTAAGTGGTTCAGCAATTCAGAAATAATCCTTTACAAATGTCCTATAATGCCTCTAACTCCCAGAGCCCTGTGATTCCGAGGACTCCCTGGCTAAACATGTCCTGTCAGCCAAGGTCCTCTCCTCACAGAGGAACAGAAGGATTTTTGCTACAGCAGAAAGTAAATGAATTCTCTGCAGGTCACAAAGTAACCATGGGTTTGGTAGGATAATTTGCTATAGTCACAGCATCTTACACAGATTCCATTTCATTCAAACTCTCAATCACATTCTCAACCCCAGGATAGCCATTTAAAAGTTTGCTATTAGATGTTAAAACATGAGGGCCTAGACTATAAGATCCTTAGGGACCTAGAAACCTGTGATTTTTCATCTAAAATATTAGGCCATCAGAATACTGAGCAGGTTATTCTGGGGGAATTGGAGGTACTTCTGATGGCTTTCTTAAGATAATTTTTTTTTTTTTTTTTTTTTTTGCGGTATGCGGGCCTCTCAGTGTTGTGGCCTCTCCCATTGCGGAGCACAGGCTCCAGACGCGCAGGCTCAGCGGCCATGGCTCACGGGCCCAGCCGCTCCGCAGCATGTGGGATCTTCCCGGACCAGGGCACAAACCCGTGTCCCCTGCATCGGCAGGCGGACTCTCAACCACTGCGCCACCAGGGAAGCCCTTGATGGCTTTCTTAAGATAATTTTAAAACTTTTGAAGTCCAATCTCAAGTTATTTGATCCATATTAGCTTGATTCTAAATAGAACTCATAAAACCAAAAACTCTCTAGGTAACCTTGGGGAAGTCTGACCTACGTCCTTCCTTAGTAACGTCACCTGCAGAGGAGTTTTGTAGAACCCAAGGAAAACACTTTACCTGAATAAAATGTAGAGGGATGGGAGGGGCAGAGTTGCTGCACTGAAGACTCAGCATTTAAATGACTAATTTGGTTTCACTGTAGCCTGGAGCTAACAGTTTGGATCTCACACCAGCACGAAAACACATTTCCTCTCCAAGGAAATTGAGTAAGAATGTAGAACCAGAAAGACAATAGTGAAGTATACTTACCACGACCTCCGCTGGTTAGTTGAGTCAGGTTCAAGGTTGCTTTCTTGGAGGGAAGTGTGTAGAGGAAAATTAATATAGGCAGTAAAAGTGGGTGTGGTCGCTCGAGAAGGCTGTGTTAGTTAGTTAATCACTCTGAAGTTGGCCTCCTAAGTCAAAACAGGCGTCCAAAAGCAGATACCCATTTGATTTTAAGTTTGTAATATCCAGTAATCGTCATTGTCTGATTTAGCTACTAAGATCTCCCCCTGGAAAGCCTTCTGACTCAGTCGCCTGTCTTATCCATGGATGTTACAGTCTTAATTTGGGCCAGTCCCTGAAGAAGATGCCAGCATCTTGCTTTCATTGTTTGAGGGTGATTTCATCTGATTCTACCCTGTCTTTGTTTTGATGTCTGTAGAGTGTGCGGCCAAGGTTACTTCCTCTTTCAGCCTGGCTTGGCTTGGCTCCTGAGTGATTTAAGACCTGTTTTGGAACTAAGTGTAGGAGTTGGATCAGTGTGGAAGTCCAGGTCAGATAAATAACCATTGTCATGAAGAAACTTAGGCAGAAATGGGTCTGCACATCCACGGCGAATGTTCTTGGTGGGTCCTGTCCCATTGGTTCTAAATGACCCGATTTCTTTTTCTGGGAAGGGAGGAGGAAAGTTGTCCCCTGGGAATGTTCCACCAAACTCAAGGTCCCTAGTTCGTGCTGGAAGTTATTAGAGATAATAGTCTTGGGGGCCATCTCTTTCCAGGAATTCCTCACTTGGGAAAAGAGATGATGTCCGGATCCATCTGAGATGCCTGCGTGCTGGAGTCAGAAGGTGGTGACTGGCCGGGTGGATTTGCCCAGTTGAACAGAGTCCCTTCCACTGCAGCCAACTTAACCTTTATAAAATACAAATCAGATCATCTCACTCCCCTGCCTAAAACCCTTTGATAGCTCGCCTTTGATTATAGAATCAAGTACCAGATCATCCACCCACCATTTTAGCTCTCCACAGTCAGGCGTCTGCTTACCTCTCCAGCCTTTTCCCTCACTGTGGACCTTATCTGCTCAGCCTTAGTGGCAATGGTTGACAAACCACAATTCATGAGCCAAAACTGCCACTCACAGATCAGACCACAAGCTAAGAATGGTTTTTATATTTCTGAACAGTTGCATGTTAAATGGTTACACAAGTTCCAGCACAGTATCTTCAATTTTGCCTCTTGGCCTGCAAAGCCTAAAATATTTACTACCTGGTCCTTTACAGGAAAAGTATGCTGTCCCCTGTTTACATTGTCGTGATACTTTCTGCCATACAGAACCCCCAAAAGCACCATTGTTGCACTCCACCATGCCTTTGCTCAAGCTATTTCTGCTCCCTGAAATTGCCTCTCTTCCTCAATTACTAGATAGCTTTCATGTGCCAGGTGCTTGGAATACAGAGCAAATAAGCTCCTACCTTCTAGGAGCTCACAGCTTTGTGAGAAAGACACGCAGCTGTAGCAGTGAGTCCAGAACTGTGTGGTAAGGGCTGACAGTGTGCAGTGGGGACACCTACATCAGACTGGGACATCAGGGAAGGCTTCCTGGAGGAGATGGTTGTCTGAGCTGAGTTTTAAAGAAAGAGTAGGAGTTTGCAAGGTAAAGAAGAGGATTCAATTAATGCCTGCTTTTCCAGGCACATGAGCAGTATCTAAAGCCATAGAAGTGTCAAGACCTTCATATCAGGAGAAAGCTGTGTAGGATCACAGGAGGATTTTTAACAGGGAAAGGCAGAGTCATATTTGCCCTATATAAAGATGGCACAGGCAGAAAGGGCAAGGAACAATTGGGGGCAGAGAACCAGACAGGAGTTGGTTTTACACATCCAGTTAAGAAGTTGTAATATCAAAACCAAGGCAAAGATGGGAATGGGAGAGAGGTGAGAAAGCCTAATTAACCCTCCGTGGCAGAGGTTGTTGGAGGTGGGGTGAAGGAGGAGGAGATTCTGACTTTGACCCCCTCTTCTTTGGGTACCGCCCCCAGCTCCAGTCACTAAGCAGATGATGGAGCCGCACCCCTCCCCCTGGCCCAAAGCTGGGGAAGATCAGGTGGGGATGTGCAGGGAGAATGAGGGTCTCTCGTTCAAATGTGAACACATTTGCCTCCTCCAGGAAGCCCTCAGGCTGAGTTGGGGTTCTCCTTTGTACCCTAATGGCATTGTTTAGTTCTATCAGAACATGTACAGAGTGACCCTGAACTGATCTATACTTTTCTATTTTTTTTCATTTAAGTGGGGTGAACTTATTGAAAGCTGATGTAGTGTCTAATTAATCTTTGTATCATCAGGGCCTAGCACAGTGTCTAGATGCTCAACAAATGATCATTGAGCTGAACTGAATAGAGGTGGGGCCCTTGGGAAAGGCCCCCAGTGTGGTGTGGTTGACTGAGCACCCTTTTGATCCTCAAATAAACTTGGGTTGGACTATTTCTACTTTCTGGCTGTGTGAGCTTTGCTGTCACTGTATATATTTATCACATATATATGATACCTTTCCTGCCTGTGCTCTAGGGCCACTGTGAAAATAAAATGGAGGCAGAGGCAGCAGGTATGGACAGTGGAAAGAGATTGGGTGTTGGACGTCAGAAGGCCAGCGTTCCAGTTCTAGCTCTGCCATGACTACACTTTACCGCCTTGACTACATTATTCCTACTCTCTTGGCCTCAATCTCTCCATTTATAAAACGAGGTTGGATTGGATCATATTCCTTTCCCTTCTCGCACTCTATCATGTTTTATGAAACCAGACGATGGGTGTGGCAGGATCGTGCACGTGGTAAATCCATGCGCAAATAACAGAGGAGTCACTTAGAGTCCAAGAAAGGCTTCGGCGGTAAACTTCATATCCATAAAGAGTGGCCCCTCAATGCATGCTGTGATGTGCCACTTGGGTCCCCCCTTCAGAACTGAGGCACTCACCCCGAGATGCTGGGAGTGTTGCCTGCTGACTGTCTGTGGGAATGGTCCTTAGCGGAAGGGAGCTGCCTCTCCCAAGGTAGCTTCTCCCCGAGGACGGCCTCCATCCAATCGCTGGTCAGTGTGGGATACAAAGGCCCAGCCCTGTCAGCTCAACTTTGGACGTCTCTGAAGAGTCACCTCGGCTTCAGAGCTCCCCTGGGGCCCATTGGAACTGCATCCCAGTTCAACTTCCCCGTCATCTCTACCCAACCCTGCTTCTTTCACTTCCTTCCCAAGAAAACAGCTGCGCACAAATCGCCTTGTCTGAGTGTTTCCTGGAGAACTTGACTTTGACTTCTTATCCCCTGGCTTCTTGTCCTCCAGGGACTTTGATCAGGCATGTCAGTGTCCCCCATCAGGGGCGTGGCTCCTCCACGTCTCTTAATAATTACAGAAATGCAAGGCGGGACTGATTCCTCTAAAGGCACCTCCGCTGTGTATCCCACTGTACTTCAAAATGGCAAACAAGATTTCTTCTCCCAGGGAAGCTATTCTAATGCCCAAAGTCAAAGAAAGTTGTATGTCAGAGAAGGACTGGGTTAGTAACCCCTGAAAATGGTACCATGAGAAAAAAAAAAAAAAAAGACTCTAGAAAAATAAATCATAGCTAATAAACCTTACTACTCTATAAATCAACACCCAGAAGGAGGGGCATAAGCCTTATTTTTCATAGGTCTTGCACCAACTGTCTGCGTTTCACAATTTGGTTATACCTCAGCCAGAAGTTTTATTTCTGATATCTTGAGGTCTGAAATAAAGAAGCTAGGGCTTCCTTCTGTTGTCCAAGTTCAGTGTAAACCAAAGAGGCAGAGAAATGTGACAAAAAGGAAAAAGATAAATGATTAGTTAAAACTCTTTGAACAGCTAGATAAATATTGACTAAGATCCTGTGAAAAAGAAGCATTCAGATCTGCCTGGAAAGATCAGCTTCCTCCTTGCTCCCTCTGCTACTGTTCAGCAGCTCTGCTGCGAGGTTCTGGCTCTGTTATTTCTCTCAGTGGGAGCTGCCATTTGAATGACTCAGCACAGCACTCTTTCAGCGGGAGTCCCTGCCTCAGGTGGCGATCAGGCCTGGGAGAATTGAGGTCTCATTTAAACTAAGTCAGAAATTTCCCAACTTGTTTTAAAGTGAAATAGATTTGTAAAAATAACAATGATAATTATTTGACAGTGCTGTTATAGCTCCCAGATCGAAATTTTAACCTTTAAAGTGGAATCCATCCTTCTCCTTTCCCAATGAAACCGACTTTCTACTTCGCTGTCAGGCATTTCCAACCTGAGCTGAAACACCTGCCGGCTCAGATAAGCCTAATGTGAGTAAAACAACAGCAGGATAACTTGTTTCTTTGCGTTTTTGGTCTTTCTTAAATCTTCATTATTGCTCACATTAGCTATTTATGTCCATTTTTTAAAGTAATTTTATCTTCTTCATACTCCGTGCCTTAAAAAATGTGTATGTGACACAAGCCTCTTCATTTGGGGGAAATGGTTGATACTTTCCTATGTAATTTACATCACTTTTTAAATCGCCCTTATGGGGTTTTATTCCATTTTTTATAAATTAGAGTATAATTTACCTAGAGTAAAATGCACTGATCCTAAAATAGGGCTCACTGTCTCCCTCAGGCCATAGTCCATCTGATCAGCTGCCCTCTCCCATTTTCTCAAAGTTCCACCCAGGTCAACTCTGGACCAGGTGCAAGCCATTCCCACCTTGGGTCCCCCTACCCTGGGGCTCTGGAAGACTCCTGCCATTCCTCCAGGCTTCCTGCTGTGTACCCTCCGCTACATCATCTGAACTGGGACCTGGTTGCGCCTGACCCGCTGTGTCCTTCAGGACCCTCTCAGGAAGGGCAGTCACCCTCTCACACCCTCCACCTCAGGACCAGCAGTGGGGTTGGACCCCTCCCCCTCCCCTCCCCCTCCCCTCCCCTCCCCTCCCCCTCCCCTCCCCTCCCCCTCCCCTCCCCCTCCCCTCCCCCTCCCCTCCCCTCCCCCTCCCCTCCCCTCCCCCTCCCCCTCCCCTCCCCCTCCCCCTCCCCTCCCCCTCCCCCCTCCCCTGTCCGGAATATCATCCGACTCTTTCCTTCTGCATCTCCTCCTTCTTCAAGGCAATCCCGCTGCCCTTTTCCTAACCCCAGTAATATTACTTACCAACCTCCATGCCACCTTTCCTCAGTCGTAGAGGATTTTTGTATCTTGCTCACAGACCTCTTCTCCTCCCACGTGTCTGTCATCTTCCTCAAAGACTTAGAATATGCAAAAAGGAGCTAAATGAATTCCTGTATTTCTCCCGAAGCTTGTCCCACTGTCTGTGTGGCTGGTGTTCCCGATGGCCGTTTCTGCCCAGAGCTGTCAGCGCATGTGTTTCCCTGTGGCCCTGGGCCTCTGCGACCTCAGCCCCGTGTCCAGCTCTCCAGCTTATCCGGGTCCTGCCAGCAGTGCTTCCAGAGCCAGAGCATCCAGTCTTCCTCACGTATATATGTGCTTTTCCACTGGTTTCACTGGGACCTGCAGGTGCTGCTGCCCTCCTCCCAGCACCTCGTCTCTGCTCTCTCACAGAACCTTCCCTGACCTGGACCTTGCAGGTCCGCATCACGGCAACTGGTGAGCTGCTCAGCAAACCTGGCAACTCCCGTTCCTGCTTCTGAAGCACTTACCTGGGGCCACGGGACGGGATGGGCTTCTAGTCAGGGAATGTGAGGCATTTCCTTCAAGGCCTGGCCCCCAGCAGCCTGATCCCTCATGCTCTTCCCCCTTTGCAAACTGGATGCTGACACGCAGGGTGAGATTGAAAGCCCCCCCTCCCCAGCCACCGCCCCGATGAAGATGGCAGAGCCTGTTACCTTGAATTCCTTCAGGGAACACAAGCCCCTCTGTGTTAGTCGGCTCGGGCAGCTATAACACAAATACAGTAGACCGGGCGGCTTAAACAACAAAAATTCACTTCTCCTAGTTCTGGAGGCTAGGAAGTCCAAGATCAAGGTGCCGGCCAGTTCAGTTCCCGGTGAGGGCCTTCTTCCTTGTCTGAAGACTGACACCTTCATGCTGTGTCCTCACATGGTGAAGAGAGAGACTGTCTCTCTTGTGTCTCTTTTCTAATGACATTAATCCAGTTCCTGAGGGCTCCACCCTCATGACCTAATTGCCTCCCAATGGCCCACCTCCCAATACCATCAGAGCTTCAGCGTATGAATCTGGGGGAGGGGGACACACTGAGTCCATAGCATTCTCTCTCCACGCCCGCTGCCCCACTTCCCATGATCGAAGAAAAACACACACATTGACCATGAATTTTTATTTATTTTTTACGTATATATTTTTGTAATTTATATATATATTTTTTTGATGTGGACCATTTTTTAAAGTCTTTACTGAATTTGTTACAGTATTGCTTTTGCTTTATGTTTTGTTTTTTTCTGGCTACGAGGCATGTGGGATCTTAGCTCCCCGACCAGAGATGGAACCTGCACCCCCTGCATTGGAAGGCAAAGTCTTAGCCACTGAACCACCAGGGAAGTCCCTTGACCACAAATTTTTTTTTAAATCCTTTTACGAAGTTAAGCCTCTGAAATTTTGGAGTTCGTCTGTGACGAACAGTTAGTTTCATCCTAACTAATATAAATGTGTAAGGAGAAGGAATTCTAAACTGGATCATGTTCAAATAGAGTCATCAGGGACATAAAAGTGGGTCACGGGGAAGAGGGGCAGGCTTAGGGTGAGGAGATAAGGAGAATTAAAGTTCTGTCTTCTTTGTGGATACTTTCCTTTACTGTTTTATCCTTTTGGACACTCTCCAGAATGCTTCATTCATGGGACTGGGGCTTCTCCCAGGCCTGTGTGTAATGCTGGTTAGGAGTGAGGGAATGATCCGGGGGAAAGGAGGCACTCAGCAGGGTGAGAGGGTGAGTAATGACCTCACCTCTCAGAACGTAGCCCAGCCCTCCCCCACCCGTCCTGGTGGTAGCAAAGTGTGGATGTTCTTTCTGTGGTATGTGAGGGGCCTATGATATCAGTAGCAGCTACTCAGGAATTTAGAATTCTGAATCCTGGTCCCCCTTTCCTCCCTCACAACTGGCAGTCTGAGTTAGGTTGGGAAATGGGGCAGAAGCTGGGTGAGAGAAAGGCTCAGGACCAAGGCTGTGCCTGAGGCTCTGGCGCCCAGGCGGCCCGTGTGATGTGGACCCGATAGGGTCATGTTGGGGACGGTGGGCTCTTCCCTGGTGCCATGGAGGCCTGAGTGTCTGGACCTCACTCCCCTAACTGGCATTTCTTTGTTTCTGCTGCAGTGGATGGTTCTGGCCATGATGCTGATGAGGGAAATTACTTAAGGAGCAAGGCTTTGCCCCTCCATTCTGTCTAGCGTTCCTCAGTCTAGCGTCTCTACTTAGAAACAGTATCTCCCCAGATCTCCCAGTCCCTGAGCAGGAGCTGCCACATTATCGCCTCTGGGAGACTAAATGCTTCATGGATATTATCTCATTAAACCCCCCAACCTTTCCCTTAGGAGTCAAGCCACTCCCTTCTCCTCCACCCCCAACTCACAATCCCTGCTTCGTTGGAACCAGATTGTGAATAATAAATACTGTGATTTATTGCGAGTCATTTGAAAGGCATTGTAAATGGACCCTCAACTTGTCTGCCTGTCTGAAAGGCACCATCATGATGTGCGTACAGGAGAGATAATGGCTGTTCTGACACCCACTTACCTGGGGCGCCAATGATTTATGGTTATTGGTCAGGGGTTCCCAGGTGCCCTATACCCCCGTCAGACAGAGAAGTCCCAGAGTCCTTGTTCTTTCCCCGAATGTTGGTGTTTCATACCTTTCCACTCCCATCACTATCCCACCAACACGCAAGGCATCTAGAAATATTTGCTGCTCTGTAAACGTACCAATTTTCCTTGGGTTTTCAAAGCTTTAAATAAACTGTCCCTCTGTTAGAATGCACTCCCTTTAGACACTCTACATTGTGATCTGCTGCTCATCCCGGAGACCAGCTCAAATCTCATCTCTTCCATCAGACCTTCTCTGACTCCCAGAGGACGACTTGCTCTTTCCTCTGGTCTTCAACAGCTTCAGACAGAATTGCTACCATTGTACCAGGCTCTAGCTACACACTGTTCATGTATATATTATCACTTAATTCACACGACAACTCTATGAGGTTGGTGATATTATTATAACTGATTTTACTGATAAGGAAAATCGAGGCTTGAGGAGGTTAGTAACTCTCTTGATGTTGTATGGTAATCAAGTGGCGGAACCAGAATTCAGTGGTGGAGCCGGCTCGGACTCCAAAGCCTAGAGTCTTTCACTCCATAAGCTGCCTCCATTTTTTTGATCGCTTCTTGGTCTCTCTGTTAGGCTTGAGCTTCTTAAAGTAAGAGATTATGATCTTTTATACCTATATCCTAGTACCTAGCATAGCATCTGATATATGAGGTGCTTAATAAATGTTTGTAGAATGAATGACTTAAAGAAAGAATGAATATATAACTTTGCTGCTTCAGAGAAATTTGTTGTATTTTTTAATTTGGGGAAATATTGTCAGGTTTCCCTTCTGGTGACAATGTTGGGAAAAAGGATCCCTGTGGGGAGAAAAGGATTATATCTCCAATTAGGCAAATCCAGGGGTCATTAAAATTAGGCTGGGACTTCCCTGGTGGCCCAGTGGTTAAGAATCCGCCTGCCAATGCAGGGGACACGGGTTTGAGCCCTGGTCGGGGAAGATCCCACATGCCGTGGAGCAACCAAGCCCGTGCGCCACAACTACTGAGCCTGCACTCTAGAGCCCGTGAGCCACTACTACCGAGCCCACGTGCCACAACTACTGAGCCAGCGTGCCTAGAGCCCATGCTCCACAACAAGAGAAGCCACCTCAATGAGAAGCCCACGCACCACAACGAAGAGTAGCCCCCTCTCGCCGCAACTAGAGAAAGCCCATGCGCAGCAACAAAGACCCAACGCAGCCAATAAATAAATAAAAAGAAGGGCTTCCCTGGTGGCGCAGTGGTTGAGAGTCCGCCTGCCGATGCAGGGGACACGGGTTCGTGTCCCGGTGCGGGAAGATCCCACATGCCGCGGAGCAGCTGAGCCCGTGAGCCATGGCCACTGAGCCTGCACGTCCGGAGCCTGTGCCCCGCAACGGGAGAGGCCACAACAGTGAGAGGCCCGCGTACCGCAAAAAAAAAAAAAAAAAAGAAAAGAGAAAGAAAAAAAATTAGGCTATACACTAGAACTCATGAAAGCTTTTGAAGAGCTCTTCTTTCCGTTGGGCTTCCCCATAGAGTAATTGGGATATAGAGTTAGTCTCTGAATTCATTCACTTATTCATTCACTCATTCAAACACTGATAGAGCGTGCCCTGTGTGGCAGGCATTGTACTGAGCTCTGGGGCCACAGCAGCCAGCACAAACAGTCATGGTCCTTAAAGTGAACTTCTGTGGTTTGCCCACCTACCATCTCTTCTGCTAACAGAACCAGGCTTTTCTCTTGGGAACACATCTTTCTGATGCTCAGACCATGTGTTTCAGGTTGGGCTAACTTTCATTTGTTGGCTTCAAGTTTGGGCACATGCTCAGTCGTTGTATTGCATCCTCTAGCCACAGTGATTGGTTTAGGGATGGGCATGTGACCCACTTTGGGCTCATGAGAGTCAGCAATGGGACTCTGGAACTATTAGAAAAGTGGTACTTTCTTTTTGTTGCGGCAACTGGGAGAGAGTGAAATCAATACAAAGGAAGACAGAGCTGAGATTTTGAGAGAACAGGAGAGAGTAGACTGATGGCATAATTTCATGCCTTAGATACAACCACCTCTAAAGAGAGCAGAAACCTTGGACTGCCCATTTGGGTGAGCCAGTGTATTCCCCTTTTTTGCTTAAGCCATCTTAAGGTGGGTTTCTTTCACTTACTATGGAGTAGGTCCTAAATAATTGTAACATTGGCTTCTGAAAGTGGGGTTTTATAAGTGAAATCCTAAAAAGTAGAACTGGCTGGATCATAATGGCGTGCAGAGCACCAAGAATTCCTCTATTCTTGGCTGGAAAGTTGGAAATCCCAGTCATGTCTTACATAGCAGCTGGGTTGAACTGTCACATGTACTATCTTGAGACTCAAACTGTGTTTTAGAGATAGAAAAAAGAATTATATTGGAGAGGATTGGCTACTTCATAAAGCCTTCAGTAGCATCCTGTAAGGATGAAGCAAGCTGAGTGGGAAGGAAACAGAGCCCACCCTGTCTCGATCAGCTGTCCAGGAGGGCAGAGAGGAGTGCGGTGGGTTGGAAAAGCTGAACTGTCTATCCCAAGCTAAACTTGGCATAAGTGAAGTGAGGGAGGCTAAAAAGACACAGGGAGGAAAGATTGGAACCTAGAGGTAGAATGATATTTCAGCACTCTACAATGTCTTCTTTCTTCCACAGCATAAAAAGCTATCCTCTGAGATGCAGCCGGGAAGCAAAAGGAATTTTAGCCTTGCCCCTCTGCATCCCCATCCCAGTGTATCATTAGCAAGATGGATCGAACCGGAGGGCCTGCTACTAAGGGACTGGAACCTTCAGACAGTGGTCTAGATTCAGGGACCCATAATTCTGACTTTGCATTTGACTGGATGCAGGTCACCCAAGAGCTTATTAAGGTTTTGGAAAATTGAAACGCCTGAAAAACACAAAGCCTGACGAATGATAACCTCCAGCAAAGTGATCATCTCCCAGGGCATTTCCAGCCCCATGAACTCTCTAGGAGGAAGTCAGCAGCCCTGAGAAGGGAAGCCACCCCGTGGCCCTCTAGCTGTGGCCACAGGGTCAATAGACAAGGCAGTTCAGGGAGAACCAGAGGAGGCCAGGCTGGTCGGCCTCCATCGCAGGGCAAAGGCGTCCACTGTGCTGTTATCCCCGTCCACACATGCATTGGTGTAAATGCTACACCTTGTGACCACAGGATGTTGTTTTCCCCTCTCTCTTTTTCTAAGAGGGAGCTCTTCATTGTAGCTATCTTTGTCTTTCTTCACCACCATGTATCATATGTGTTGGGGGGCGGGGATTAAATATGTCATTTAACCATAAGTTTCTAGACAAAGGAAACATATCGGAATCACCTAGAGGGCTCATAAAAGCCCCAGTGGCTGAGCCCTACCCCCAGAGTTTCTGATTCAGGTGGTCTGGAGTTCCAAGGTGACGTGGATGCTGTCATTGTTTTGTTTTGTTTTTAATTCCTCAGGTAATTCTAATTTGCAGCCAGCATTGAGAAGCTGAGTTTTAGACCCTCTAACCTACAAGCATTTTATTGAATGCATACTGTATGGCCAGTCCCTGAGCTAGGTCCATGTACATGTGAATTCATATGTATATGTGTATATGTCTATGAATAAGCCAAAGTCCCTGCTCCTGAGACAACCTTCACCTAATAGAGGAGAAATCATGTAAACTGATAAATTTCATACATAGTAATGTCTCCTCTGATAGAGGTAGCCCACGGCTCAAAAGAGGAGAGTGGCAAACTCACTGGAGAAGTCAGACAGGATTCCAGAAGGAGGAAATTCTTGATCTAAGCCTTAAAGGACGAGTGGGACTTTCCAGGGGGCATTTCAGACAAAGGGAACAGCATGTGCAAAGGCACTGGGGGCATAGAACAGAAGCACGAAACTGCACAGTCAGGACCTTACAAGAAGGTTGATGTGGCTGAAGTATCAGAAATGAGGTGGCACGGATGGAATCTGAACCTGGAGAGGCAGCCTGAGGTGCTCCCCGTCTCACGGGGAGAAGCCTAACGAGTTAAAATCATTTAAATGTGTTTAGATGGCAAGGTTGGTCAGAATCTCAGTGCCCAGTGGAGAGTGGCTACTCGTGGGGAGAGTGAGGCACAAACAGAAAGCTCCAGCAGAAGATGGAGAACCAGTGGCTGAGGTTCCCAGGGGGTTCCACACACACTTTCAGGGGCTCCTTGTCTTCGAAAGGAGAGCTCTACACCCATGTATACATCTACGCGCAGACACACCTGGGCTGAGTGCCGCTGGCTCAACGTTCCCGAGCAGTAAACAGCCACCGTCTGTCCCCTCTCAAGCTCGGAGGCTTCCTCCTCAGCCTGTGGGCCTGACTGTCAGAGGAGGCTGGTGGAGGCCGCCCTGGGCTTGCAGCCGGGGAGCCGACGTGCCAGCACACAGCTGCTGACTTTCTTCCTCCCTCACGTTAAGCTGGGAACATTTTGCACTTTTCTTCTCCAGCTCTTTCAGAGCAAGTCATTTTCCTCCTCTGGAAGGTTGCCCATTGTTCGTTTGACATTAAAGATAGGTCTTCACTGTTTTCTTTTAAGTCAGCAATTGGTGAAGTTAAGCTGTATTATGCGGACTTGTCAGAAGGGTACAACATTATACAAAGGAATGACGGGAAACAAAAATTGCTCTCTCCAACCTTCCCGACATCGCCCGCACACAGATTTCAAACCACTTTCTGCCCTCTTGTGTGCCTAGCATAGCCTGGAATCTGGGGTGATTGAAGGGAACGATGGGGTTTGTGCTTCTTCCGGCTGCCAGGGAAGCAGCGTGCTGCTGGGGACCGCTCAGTGGACAGGGGGCCCGAAGAGGACTGAGTGGGGCTGGCGAGCAGGGAGGCTGATGAGGGAAACCTCTGTCCCCTCGTTTTGCTTGGGAATATGGTTACTTCAGGCCCTCAGGGTTGTGGGATGGCGGGTTAGTTTTAAGGAGCTAGTGGTCTTCTGTTTGCCGTGGTGAATTCAGAGTTCATTTCCCAGTGACTTTTACACAGGATCGCACGGTCACTGTCCCCGCTGGAATGTGGTCCCTCCCTAATTCCGGGCAGAAGCTGTGGTCACTCGACCTCCTGGAATAAGTTTCCTCACACATTTCTTCCCTCATTACTTGGGCTGTGGGCCCTGGTCTCCACTCTGTCACTGACTAAACGTGTGACCCTGGGCAAATTGCTTAATATCCCCGTGCCTCAGTTTCCTCACCTGCAAAATGGGAGTAAGAATCAGTTACCATCTAGCGTTGTTGTATGGGTTAAATGATACAATGCATGTACCTAGCATGGTGCCTGGCAGTCTGAGTCCTCAATAAATGTTTGGTGCGTGATACTGTTTTCATCATATTAGTCCACAGACATTGACTAAGTGCCACGGGCACGGTTCTGGGTGGGCCCTGGAAAGCGGAAGTTGAAGGCAACAAGACGTTGCTTGCGTTCCGGTGGGAGAGGAGAACAGGCACTGATGGTTCAGGATCGGTGGTCAGTGCTGGGAGAGAGGTAAGCAGCAGCTGCTGTGGCAGGTGAGGGAGGGGCGCCCACCTAAAGCCCGCGGGCAGAGGGGGCTTCTGGAGGAGGTGCCTCCTGAGGGAGACTTGAAGGATAAACGTAGAGGAGGAGATAGTCTCCCTGCCAGAGGGAAGAGCAGTGCAAAGATAGCAAAATACCTGGAAGCTTTCCCAGCACCGTGCTCAAGCCTAAGTGCCCGGAGCGTAGATAGTGCTGTTTGGTGGGCAGCTGGGGGAGACGTGGCTGGAAAGGAAAGCCTGGACCCACAGGAAGTGCTTTGGAAGGGAGATAAAAGGCTTGGGTTTTGTGCTGACGGTCAGAGGGAAATACTTAATGGGTCTTAGTAGGGAAGTAGCATGGCCTGATTGATAGGCTCTGGGTGGAGCGTGGGTTGGGTGGATGAGAGTCTGGTCAGGAAGGCACCAGAGTAACGCAGCAGGGCCCCGAAGAGAGGAAGAAGTGGGCCGGTGGCCATGCAGCGGGAGAGCTGGCGTGCTTCTCAGATTTAGAAGCTCGAATCTCTACACCTTGGCAATCTCAGGACACAGGAGGAGTTGGGGACTGTATCCCCGCCCTACGCACCACCAGTTTCATGCCTTCAGTGACCCACGAAGAGCCCTTCGCGGAGGTGAAGATGGCGTGTTCCCTTACGGGCGTGCCGCCATGTTTGAGATGGGCCGGCCGGGTGGACAAGAGCCAGAGGCATTTGGGCCTCCACCACTGGGGCTCTAGGGGAGGTCTGGGCAGGGATGTGCGCCATCCACACAGAGGCAGTAACTGAGGCCACGGGGTGGGTGAGGTCACCCAGGGCAAAGAAAATGGCCAAAGAAGATGGTTGAGTGCAGAGTTCCGGGAACAGCCAGGTGAAACGGAGAGAAGGAGGCGCAGAAGTCCGCGAGAGGCCAAGAAGGAGAGGCCAGAGTGACGGGAGGAAACCCACGAGCGAAGGGAGGCTGTGGGGAGAGTTTCGCGAAGGAGGAGTGGTCGTGATGCGGGCTGCCCCTGACAGGTGGATGGAGGTGAGCGCCTCCGAGTGGCCCCTGGATTTACAGTGAAGAGAGGCTGTCGGCCACGGGGGCAAGGACAGCGGCAGTTGTGGTGAGGACAGAAGTTGAGGGTGGAGGCTGACTCTGACAGGGAGGCAGCGTTGGGAGTGCTGGGAGCACCTGAGTGCGTGTGTAAACACAGCCACGGGCGCTGCCCACACCTGCTGAGCCCGAATCTTCAGGGTGGAGCCTGAGAACCTAGTCTGAACAAGCTCCCTTCGTGATGCTGCGGAGAGAATTCCTAATAGCTGGAGGCACGTACGCTGGGCTGAGCGTCCGGAGCCGTGTGTCTAAATCCAGCGGCCGCCCACGTGTGCGGGAGACCGGGCAGTGGGATCTGGATTTGACGGTGGGTCTGCCCCTCGCCATCTGTGTGACTGGGTCTGCTTCTGTTGCAGCCTTCTCATCTGGAAGACAGCGAGCTAATCACCACCTCAGGGTTACTGTGGGGTCCTGGTGAGAAGACGCCCCGAATGTGTTTGTCTTGTTCAAAGCCCTCATCGTTGCGAATGTTAATGTTGCTGTTAGCTGCATGACCTTGGGCATATTTCCCAACCTTTTTGGACTCTTATTTCCTCATTTGTAAAGCACGAGTAGTAGTTTCTTAGTCAGCAGGTGTTGAAGGACCGGTGTGATTGTACCTAGAGAATTCCAGGTAGGCGCTCAGCAAATATTCATTTTGTGCCTTATTTCATGCAGGACGTTGCGCTCAGAGGAGGCCACTGGTTAGGAGGGCTGTCTTCAGGGGCAGCACAAGTCTCCCCTCTGCTCCCTCAGGCACTCACGGGGTTTGTGATTATGGAGGGTCCTGAGATTTCTTCAGTCATCCCCTCCCCAAGCGGCCTCAAGTGGGACCGGTGGTTCTGGTCTCAGTGGCAGCAGTGGTCAGCGCTGGGAGATCTGGGGGCCCGTCACCAACTAGGAGCCATCCCAGTCTTAGCCCTCCAAAGGACTGGGGGTGCTGGTACCACTTTCAGAATACAGGGTAACCTCTGGTTTCATGAGAGACAGATCGTCCAGGGACAGGGTCCTCTGCATGTCCCTCGGGAAGTCAGGAGGAGAGGCTGAGAGTTGAGATGTTCACACCGGCAGGAAAGATGCCCAAGATCTGCCTCCTGGCTTTTGCCCAGCCGGGGCCTCAGAGCCACAGGGAAGGTGGACAGCTTTGCAGCTCCCCCCAGCCAGGCCCATCTGGGGGAGACGAAGGGGGCAGAGGAGGGATGGACAGCAGGATGATGCAGGGCCTGCTGTCTGCTGCGCTGACTACACAGTCACCTGGTCACCATTCCTGTCCATATCACACTGTTCTGTTTAGGGCTGAAGTCGGCGGTATGGGCCCCTTTGGAATCTGAGTCACGGATGAGGAACTGTGACAATGGGCAGTATCCGCTCAGCTCTTTACAGTTTACAGAGCACTTTCCCTCCGGTTGGATCATTCGATTCTGAGAGCCACACAGAGCAGGAAGCCCAGCGGGGATGACCATCCCCACTATACAGAGAGGAAAACAGCAGCTTTGAGAGACCTGTCTGCACCTGTGTGTCAGGGTCTGCATTCTAGTCTAAGAACATCTGGCTTCAAAGCCAGTGCTTTCCACTAGCCCAGGAGTTGCTTTACACATGGTAGCCCTGGACTGAGACACGGAGAGCTGGCTCCTTCTCACGACATAGCCGCAGCTTTGCTCTGTGGCCTGAGACAAGTCACTTATCTGCTCTGGGCTTGAGTCAGCGACTCTGACAAACACAGAGCTTGGAGTGAAAAGCCCAGATGATCCCTTCCAACTGGACCAACTGGCTGTCTTAGTGCTGGATGTGCTCCAAGCCACCAGGTGTGCCAGGGTTAACCTTGGAAGGGTTAGTTACAGCCCTGGACCCTAGCCTCTACCCAGCATCCTAGGGAAATATATGTGGCCAGAGAGCCCTTTACTCCTCCTGGAAAGCCATGATGAACCATCCTTGAAAAGCCTGATTTAGGTGGGAAATCCACAGACATCAGTGCTCACCAGCAGGGCAGCGCCATCCTCGTCCCCAGTTCCCTGCTTCTGGGCCTAGCTACTTCCCTATAGGCATTACTCCCTGGGCCCTCTCTGCCCCTCCTGGATCCTTCTTCTGTAGCATCTACTGAAGGTTTTAGGCTGAATAGATCGCCCTTGTTCCTTTGATTTGCTGTGAGTCCCCCAGGGACTGTACCAAAGTGGGAACACAGTACCATTTGTGGAATGAATCGGAAGCAGAATTCTTCATCTCCCTGTGGCTTTTATGTCCACCAGGGCTCTGCTGAGTGGGGTCTTCACTTCCTAGAGGGACCAGTTCTTTTCCTCCTGGGCATCATTTTTCCTTTGAGAGACTGACTTTGGTTTCTGCAGTTTACAATCACAGAAAATCCAAAAGAATTTTTTTTTCTTTTTTTTTAAGAGAAGAACAAACCCCTTCTCTCCTAGAGGTCAACTGTGTCAGGCTCTTGGCTGACTGGATAGACAGAGCGGGGCTCAGCCTGACTTCCTCTGCACTCGGGGAGAGCACGTCTGACTTTCTGGGGGCCCGGGCGGCCTTTCCGGCTCTGCCAAGCAGAAGGAAAACCGGACTTACCCCAGGGTCTGTACATTGGGCTTGAGACCACTTCTTTTAGTTTCTTTGACCTTTTAGCTCAAAATACAGATTAAGGAGAGGGGCCTAAGGAACAAAGTCTCTCTAGCTGCCACATGGACTACTCGAATTAGGCCACTGCTCTCCATTTTATTTGGTGATCCCAGTTGGATCTCCAAGTTATACCTGGAATTTGTGCACTCCATGTATTGCAGTCTTTCAGAGAAATCCTATAATTATTTTTTTAAGTGGCAGAGTTTTAAGGAATAGCTAAATAACTGGGGCTAAATTTAGAGCGCTGTCTCTGTACAGTGGAACAAGGCAGGCATCAGAGACACAGTCAGTGGCTGGTAGGAGAATTTTATCACTATCCGAAAGGTGGCAGCAAAAATTACCTCAATTAACCTAACAAGAAGCCCGTCCTCCTCTGCCAGTGGCCCGGGAGCCCTGGCACACACCTTTTCCCTCCTCCGCCAGGATCCCAGGCCTTCCTCTCCAGCTGTCCCCGGCTCCATCTGCTGCTGCCGTCTGGGGCTGACGCCCAGGCCCCAGTCACCTCCTGCTTCCTCTCTGAGAGCCTCCAGCCTGGCATTCCAGAAGGAGCAGGGTCAGGAGTTCACGCCTCCAAGAAATCTCAGCACAGATCAGTGCTTCACAGGGAGGCCAGAGGAAAAGCAAGGGCCTGCTTTCCCCCCTGTGCAAACTCTATGGAAAACGAGATTTCCCACCAACCCCAAATGGAAGATCCCAGGAGAAACTGGGTACATACCTCCTCTGTCTGTCCGTCCACGCTTTTATTTTTGAGAATCCGTCCTGTGCTGGATGTTCGTGAATGACTTTAGTTGCATGAATAGATTGATTAAATATTTATTTAGCTTTTACTATGGGTTACATCCCCTACTAGGTTCTGGGTTTCCAGTTGTGAACAGAGCAGCCTGCCCTGCCTTCACGTAGCTCACGTTCTAATGGGGGTAAGACAATAAACAGGGCGTGTGCTTGGGTAGATGGTGGTAAGTGCTAAGGAGAGAGACAAAGCGGGATAAAAGAGGTACGGAGGGACAGGGGGCTGCGACAGCTTTAGACAGGGCAGCCAGAGACGACCTCGCTGAGAAAGCCGTGTGTGGGCAGGCACCTGAGGGAGGAGAGGGAGCAGCCCTGATGCTAAAACACCCTGCGGTAGGAAATCTTAAGAGGGCTTTTGGAGACATGGAAGGAATCTTATGGGTCAGGAGGTATTGGAGAAGAGAAACGTCTCCCTTCTCAGAAAAATATTTACTGTTAAAGTCGTAGTCGTTTAGGCCAGGGATCAGCAGGCGAGGTGGTTTTTTACAGCCTGTGAGCTGGGAATGGTTTTTATGTTTTTAAGTGGTTGGGAAAAAAATCCAAAGAAGAACATTTTGTGACACATTGAAAACCATATGAAATTCAAATTCTGGAGTCCATAAATCACGTTTTATTGGAACATAGCCATGTCTATTCATGTATGTACTGTCTGTGGCTGCTTTTGCATACAGTGGCAGGGCTGAATAGTTGTGACAAAGAATGTATGGCCCAGCAAGTCCAAAATATTGTCTGCCTGGACATTCACCAAGTTCTGGTTTAGGCAGTACGGGAGAGTGGTTAAACCCTGGCTGTGGTGTCAGGAGCCCCTGATTCCAGGCTTGCGGTCACCACTGGGTTGTTGTGTAACTTTGGGCACTTGGAAACTATTTTTTCGTTTCTAAAATGGGGACAAAAGTACCACCCTCTTGGTATAGTTGTGAGAATTAAATGAAATAAAGAATGTGAAGTCTACAGCAAGTGCTGAATATTAATAGCCCTTATAATGATTACATAGTAAAATGTGAATGTAGGATAGAAGGATATTATAGACTGAATGTTTGTGTCCCCCCAAATTCATATGTTGAAGCCCTAGCCACCGCAGCCCTCCAGTGTGATGGTATTTATAGGTGGGCCCTTTGGGAGGTAATTAGGGTTAAATGAGGTGGTGAGGATGGGGCCCTCATGGTGGGATTAGTGCCCTTCTAAGAAGAGATCCCAGAGAACTTGATTTCTCCTCACCATGTTTGGACACAGCAAAAAGGCAAGCCAGGAAGAGGGTTCTCACCAGAGCCCGACCATGCAGGCACCTTGATCTTGGACTTCCCAGCCTCCAGAACTGTGAGGATTAAATATCTGCTGCTTAAGCCTCCCAGTCTGTTGCATTATTTTATGGTAGCCTAAGCAGACTAAGACAAGGGAGGAGCAGCGTCTTTACCTGGGGAGCCACAGAAGTGGTCACTGAAATCACTTTTCAAGGGGGAATCCAATTTTCCCAGGAAAGGAAGGTGGGAAAAGGCCTTCTTGTCAGAGGAACTTTATATGCAAAGGCACTGATGGTAATGAACAAGGCAGGGTGTTTGGGGAACAGAGAAAATTTCTGGCACTGAGCACAGACCTGTGATGGAGGTTGGAGAACAGGGTAGGGTCTGGGGGAGCTGAGGCTGGAGAAGCACATGTGTAAGGGACCTTATGTCCCATTGTTGGGGTGGGCAGATTTGTTAGGTTTTACCCATTTGATTTTTGAAGTATTCCTCTCTCCACCCCTGAAGTCATCTTGGAATAGGGGTGAAAAGCCAGCTAACAGGAATCCCTTCTTGTTCTTTCATGGCCACAGGTCAATGGATAGTTCCTCAGCTCCTTCTCTGTGGCTGGCAGTCTGCTAATCTTGGGGTTAATCAGTGGTGAATAAGAAAGACAGCTCCTGACATCAGGGAGTAAGGAGGTTCTGAGAAATAAGGATTTTTTTTTTTTTTAAAGACGAGGAAAGTATACAAAGTGCTAAGAAAAAGGTATAACCAGGTGTAACATGGTCAGTTAAGAGTTTTCCCCTAAGGACACTGGAAAGTTTTTGAAGGGCTTTAAACATGGTGGTGATGTTATCAGACTTGAGTTTTTAAAAGATGACTCCGCTCCTGTGGCCTGGAGGGAGCTCACATAGAAGAGGCTGTTGTATCTGCGGAAGAAATAGTGGAAGTTTAGGCCAAACAGTGGAAGTGACCATGGAAATGAGGGAGTGGCCCCAATGAGAGAAAACGGAAGGAAGAATTCATTAGGCTTGGTGACTGGGTGTAAGCACGAGGGAAATGGAGGCCACGTGGAGGATGAGCAGAGATGTTGCTACTGCATGGATGGTGATGTCATCTCCTGAGATGGGGAACGGGAGAGGATACAGAGTTCGGGGTGAGGATACAGTGGTCATCAGAAAGTCAGTATCAAGGATGTTGAGTTGGAGATACCTATGGGATAATCCAAGTAAGGATGGGGGCTCTCTTGAGGTATTTGTCTATCTGGTTCTGAAGTTCCTGAGAGACACGGGGGCTGGAGCTAGAAATCAGGGAGTCATTAATAAATGGATGTAATTTACACACTGTAGTGGCTGAGATCGCTGAGAGATCTGTTTGCCCCTGTGCTGCCCCCCAGCGGGCGGGGTCGCACCTAGCCTCAGGATTAAATCCCGTGTAATATGCTGCCTTTTGAAAACAAATACACACACACAAACAAACAGGCAAATGCTTCAATTCCTGATGACTCAAGTGGCATGTGTCTGGCCCTGATTGTGCAGACAGTTTTGCAGGAAGTTGCCAACACAGTGAACCATCTGAAGCCTCTAATGAAGCAATTATAGTATGTGGAATGAACAATCCACCAACTGTAAACTCAGTAGTGAGAAGTTTGTAGGGATCGAGGGTAAATAACGGGCTCCCTGCGGTTACATCAGAGTAACCTGATCTCTCGTTGGAGATGAAATGTACATAATATGGGAACCTCTCCGGCCCCTCCCACAACACAACGCGCAGAAAGAAAAAAGTTCCTGTAAAATACTACCCCCACCCTCCAATCAGTGCTGTTCTAGCTCCACATTTTGGGAAGTTATAGTTAAAAAAGACCTCTTTACCCTGGTGGGATCTCTACAGGTAATACATTTCAATGCTCTGCCCTTCCTGTTGGATTCTTGAATCTAAAACAGTTGTGCTAAGAGAGATGTCCCATCTCTGGCAACCATTGTAGTATTATTATTTCCATTGCTCTATGGCAGCTCTGAATATGTATTACCTCTAATTCTCACAAGCCTGCAGAATAGATATTATTAAGATATTAATTTATAATGAGGAAGGAGACAGGAAGTTTCAATCATCTGTCCTAGGTTGCAGAGCTCAGCTGTGGGAGAGCTGGATCAACCAGCTGGTCTGTCTGAGACCAGAGAGCTTCCTCTTCCCCACGAACTGCCACCTTCCAGTCTGCATCTGAACACCTTGGGTCACCTCCCCGCTGTTCAGCCCCTCCTCTTGATCGCTGGTGTTAGAAGATTATTATTGAACTCTCCGCCACCATCCTAGGTTTACCTCTTAAAACACTCAAGTGAGTGACTTAGGATGTTTGGAGAGAGTCGTCATGCCCTTCCTCCCCTCAGGAGTAAACACCTCCAGCATCTTCTGCCGTGTCCCACGTGGCTCGGAGGGGCGGCCACTACTGGCCACCTCCCTGACAGCCATTCCCGCCCTTCCCCCGACTTCCTTGCCAGAAGCTCACCTCCCACGGCAGAAGCTGAGAGGGCCAGAAACTCACTCCCCCAAGAAGGAAACACTGAGGGTGGGTTTTGGAGCTAGGGAATAAGGGAATTGGAGAGGCAGAGGGGTAAGTGTGGCAGAAAGGAAACACCTGGATTCCTATCCTGACTTCCATCAGCTGCAGGCAAATTATTTCAACTACCTGAGGCTTCAGTTTCTTCAGCTCTAAAATGGGGATGACCATACCTATCAGAGGGTTGTTTTGAAAACAGAATTGGGTCAAGCATATGGGCGCTCAGCGTAGAGCAGGACACAGAGAAGTTACACAGTAAGTGGATGTCACTACTTTATGACTATTACTGAAGATGGGGCCGCTGTTCCTCACTGAGTTTTACTTTATGCAGTGCAAGACATGGGGTTTACACGTGAATGAGGCAAAAGGGCATTAGCATCTTAATGGTCGTGAATGTATTATATAATGCTGCCCCCCCCCCCAAAAAAAGCCAAGGATATAGGGTTAAATCTTTTTTAAGCACATTTCTATAGGGTGAGTGTGATGAGTAACGCGTATGAAGTTTTGGAAAAATCTGCTTTAATGAAGCATCAAAGTTGGGATTCTTCAGATACGAATGGTTGGGCACTCCTTAAAGCAGGGGTTTTTGTGCATGTGTAGAATCATCTGGGTGGTGTGATGAAAATGCAATTGTATCAGATATCTCAACATTCCCAAGACAGGCCTTGTTCTTTCATGGCGTTGCACGTAACATTCTCTCTAGAGCACCCAGCCCTCCTTTAGGTGAGAAACTTCAGCTCAAATGTGGCTTTAACACAACAGCTTCTGTGATTCCCGTATTATTGGAACTCATTGAATTTTAAATGCCTGAAACCAAGAGCAAACTAGCTTAGCCAAAAAGATTTATTGGCCAAAGTAGCTGAAAGTTCCAGGGATCTTTTAGCTAATATGCCATCAGGGATCGTATATGAATGTATGTATATATTCCTCTCTCTCTCCCTCTCTTTCTAGAATTCTTTGTATATCTATTATATCGTCTACTACATTATTTTGTTTATGTGTCTGACACCCTCCCCACCTCCTATCCAAGACAGTGAATTTCCTGAGTTCAGAAAAAAATGTCATCTCTTCCTTGGTGTCCCCAGGACCCAACCCAGGGCTTGGCCCCTTCATGGGAACTCAGTAATTATGGAGTTAATAACCGAATTAAAGAGGATGTCTAAGAGAAGACGGCCAGAGTGAAGAAGTAAGCTTCATTTCTTCTGCCTTTGGAGGATCAAACATCAAATAGTATGGAGTGTATTGACCTAGAACCTCCCAGGATAGGCCAAAAATTGTTGAATTCTAATTCTTCCCAGAATTCCCTTTAACAAATGTAACCAAACACCTGGGAATGGGAGACCTGCCACCGCATCATCCATTTGATTTCAAGATAGAAACCCTAGACAGATTCCCTCGCCTGCAGTTATCCAGGCGGAGCACAGACAAGTTAATATCAACACTCATCTTGATGCCTACACTATCCCCAGAACCCAGAGAGAGGTATTCTTCCCTCTAATCCTCTGTGGCAGGACAGATGGCATTTACAACCCAATCTAGCGCCTGGGAAATGTTTTTCACGCTACCAATTAAGACGCATTTCCACCACCGTGTCCATCACTTGCACCTGTAGGAGCTTCGCCACGAGCATATTCCATCAGATCGCTCCCTTTGTCCATCGGGGCCTTTTGCCACAGATTCAAAAAGTGTTGCAAAGGAAGAAAGTGAGAGTTGCATCTGAGCTAGAAACTTCCTGGTACACTCACGGAGGCCCCAGCAAATTCTTTTATTTTTTTATCCAACTGACAATTACTATGAACCTACTATGTACCAGTAGACATGAGAGGAAAATAAAAGGTCTAATTAGACTCTACCCTTGAGGAACTCATACTCCAATGGGATAGATTAGTAAATCTAATTAAAATTCATTGTGAAAACACTTTAAGTAGATATGCTTTGAGATACTGATGAGCATAGAGAAGGAAAAGGCTCACTAATTTTGAGGAAGGGCCAAATTATAGCCTCTGTTATACAGAGGCCATGGGTATTAGTCCATATTTATATACATGTAGTAACTGACATTTTTATAGTACAGTGTGGTTTTCAAAGCATTTTCGCATATTTATTTCATTTGATTCCCCTTCTTCCTTTATGTAGAAATTAGTCTTCCCTGTTTTCAGCTTAAGAAATTATGGCCTGGAGAGGCTAAGAGATTTGTTCAAAATGACCAAAAAAACAAAAAAGCAGAACTCAGAACTAGGTTTTTTGATTTAAGAGTTTATTTGGAACATATTCTGAGTTGCACAGGGTTCTCAACTGTGAACAAAAGTTAGAAAACAACAAAAAGCCCCCCAAACCCAAAAGCCAGGAATAGCATTACCCAACTAGGCCCAGCACTGGCCTGGTGAAGGCACCAGTGTAGCCTTCCTTGGGCATTAAATACCACAGCTGAAACCGCCTGCATGCCTGTGAGGTCTCTTGGACTACTGCTCCGGATGCTTCTAGAAACTCAGTGTTGTTGTCCTGCCTGTTGACAGGTGGATTCTTGATGATGCCTGCTTCTTGGTGGAGTCTGAAGTTAGTGCACCAAAGGGCAGCGTCTCCATCAGGTCCTCTAAACGCAAGGAGGGCCTGGGAGGCAAGTGCCTGGCATTTTTCGTCTCTTTTGTGGGAGTTGGACTCAATTTTACAAGTCTGGCAATTCCCAAGTAGGAGAAGGAGGTTAAGAAGCCAACACTTAGCAACACTTTATATTCCCTTCACCAGTACTTCTTGGTAGTGCTGGTTTCCTTCTTTAAAAATTATAAAATAATAATAAATTCTGTCTGGCTCAGTTTCTAACTCCCAGAAGCCCTTTTGAACCCAGCATGAACAAGCAAAACCGCACCTAATCACCTCCTTCACCGGGCAGCTTGACCACGGCCTCACCATCACAATCATGCCAGGAACAGCTCACTTAATTATTGATCAAACCCATTCATTTAGGTGTGTGGTTAAACACTCTTCCCTGGACCACTGGCCAAGCCAGCTCTCAAGTTTAATCACTGAGAGCCAGTGACTTTCACTTCTGACCACTGATTGGGAAAGAGGGGAAAAGGTCCTTACTAATCTGTGAAATGCAGAATGTCTTCCTCTGCTAACAGGAAGCAGAGCTGGCTTCTCTGCGAAAAGGGGCCAGGTCTCAGGGCTGTAGCTCTTTTAGATCAGTGATGATTCTCAAAGTGTGGGCTCCTGGGCCAAAGGAGCAACACCTGGAAACTTGTTAGATATGGAAATTCTTGGGCCCCAGCCTGGAACTACTGATGGAGAAATTCTGGAGGGGGGTGTGGCCATCTGTATTTTAACAAGCCTTCCAGGTGATGGTGAAGCATGCTGAGCCTTGAGAACCATGGCCGTAGATCTAGGAGCTGCTTCTGACATGGGCGGCGAGCTTCATGGACTCAACCGTCTTTCATTTTTCCTTAGTGGACCTGAATGGGACCTGAAGGAGCTTCATTTAAAGCAGTGAGTAAACCTCTCCCAGATCATCTTCCAGGTAAGTCTGCTCTTAAAAAAAAATCAGCCTCAAAGAAACCTGGGACGGCTGGGCACTTACTTCAACCAAGTAATTAAAGACTAAACCTCACACGATTTCATATCCGTTGTCTCATTCTGCCGCATGACAGCCCTGGAAGGGAAGTTATTTTCAAGGTGAGGAAATAGGCTCAGGAAAGTTGATTTAACTGCCCAAGATCACATATGTAGGGGGGCTGAGCTGGTGGCCTCTACACTATGCCAGGGCTACGGGAATGACTGGGGACAGTCCGGGAGATTCTCCCACCACCCGTGTGTAATGGTTATATCACAAATACCTCAACTAATCATCTCCCTCTGCTAAGGAAATGTGTCTCTTTGATTTGGTGAAATGCTCAAGAATCGTTCTTTCTTGAGCTTATCTTTATAAATACAGTTTCATACAAATCTCCCATTATCTCTATGGCTTTGTAACAAAAATGATCCAGCAGATGAGCGTGCAAGCTAGGCAGTCCATCCTCGGAGAGAAAGGCACAAAGTATGAAGGGGGATCAAGCAGCTACCAAACCCAGCTTTGTCAGGTTTAGGTGCAAATAGAACCATTAACCTTCATGTGTTCTTGTGGAACGAGAGGCTATTTTGCAGATACTCCTAAGCTTTCTCTTTACTTTTATCCCAGAGTTTCTGATCCCATCTCATTTTTGCTCCTTTCCTAACCTAGCCTGCATCCCATGGGCATTCAACCCCCTCATTTCCATCTCCAACCCCAGACATACACACTCCTCTCCTACCTGGGATAAATTCACTGTTCTTTTCCCTGTGTTCCTGCTCCAGAACCACTGATTGCTCCTGAACTATTGATGACTCCCAAATTAAAGTGCTTTGCCACGCTCTGGGTTAGCTTCATTTCACATCTATGCCGTCACCTGCAGCAGAACTCACACTCCTCCCTGCCAAGGCTTCCACTGTCCTTCCTCCTCCTTCCTTGCTCTGTTCTAAAGCTTTGTGCCTTTCCTCTGGCCTCCACTCTCTCCAGATCCCACTCATCATCAACAGACAATCTTGTATCCTAGGTCACAGAAAATAAACAGCCACTAAGCGGGAACTTCTTCCGCTCTCTTCCCCTCTGCTTCCTAATGGATCTGTATCTTTACCCATTGTTATGGACTGCATGTGTGTCTCCCCAAAAGTCATATGTTGAAACCCTAATCCATGGTGTCACTGTATTTGGAGATACGGCCTATAAGGAGTTGATTAAGGTTAAATGAAATCATAAGGGCAGGACTCTGCTCCGATAGGATTAGTGTCCTTATAAGAAGCGACATTAGAGAACTTGTTCTCTCTCTGCACGCACACATTCAGGAAAGGCCATGTGAGGACATAGTGAGAAGTCAGCTGTCTGCAAGCCAGGAAGAAAGCTCTCACCAGCCTTTTACTAGTGCCTTCTTTCCCTTAAGTCAGAACTGCATGGCAGGGTAGGAGCTCAGGGTCAGGGATGGGTTGGAAAGTTGTTGGGTGATCCAGGAATTAGCACAGAGCAGGGTGAATTGAATATTTGATAACCACCACAGAACTTAGCGGCTTAAAACAGAAAGTGTTATATTGTTTCTCATACGTCTTCAAAATGGGCTGGGCTCACCTGGACAGTTCTTCTACAGGTCTGACTGGAGGTCATTCATGTGGCACTTTTTAGTTGGCAGGGCAGTGCGGCGGGGGGAGCTCAGCTGGGATGCTGGGATGACTGGGCCTCCTCCCTTTCCATATAATGTCAGGACCTCTCTCTCCATGTGGCTTTTCCATACGTTCTCTCCAGCAGTGTTGGCAGCTTTCTAACACGGGGAGTCAGAGCTCCTGAGAGCACAAAGGTGGAAGCTGATAGGTCTTCTCAAGCCTTATGCCCCAAACTGGCACAACGTCACTTCCTCTGCAGTCTGTTGGTTGTGTATGTCACAGGACCAGCCCAGATTCTAGGGGAGGGACTGAACAGAGTGTGCTCACTGAGGGCCACCACTGTAACAGAATGAACAACTTTTCATTCGTCAACCTACACCATAGGTAAGGACTTTCCAATAGGACTGTCCACATCTGCTTCTGGGACTCTTTATCTTGATATTGCTTTAACATTTCTAAGTCCATTTCCTAAAGGAATATCTACTGAAATATAAGAGAGCCCTACTCTTTTGTGTGCTACTCCATCTATTTCAGATGACTTTGCATCTCTTTTTGAGGAGAAAATTTATTTCCAGCTTCTTGGTAACATCTTTTAGCGTTACGTAGTGACAGTTATGATGTTAGAGAGGTCTCACCTCACCTCCCTATGGCTTCACCTCCCATGTCTGGGTTTCAGAACCAACGCAGACTTGAGCTTCACCTGTTTTTAGTGGCGTTTAGAGGCTATGGTATAAGCTAGCATAAGATTTTGAGTTAGCCCAAGTATTTTCCATATTCCACACACAGCCACCTCCACATTTCTAATATACCATGGGAACTTTCTATCATTTCAGGCAGCAGCTCAGGCAGGCAAAGCTCATTGCCTCAAGGAAGGGAGGCTATAGCCAAACAAAAGAGAACAAAGGCATCAATTCTCAATCTTGAGTTTCAAAGAGTCTTTTCAGAGTCCTGGCAAAGAAAACAGGTTGATAGAAAAGGTTTCTGAGTTTCAAAAGCTTGGCTTTTCTTACGCCAAAAGCCATATGCTATGATGTTTACAATAGATTTGGGGAGAGTATGTGATGATAAATAAAAAATATAAAAATGCAAAGAAATATATAAAATAAAAATATGTTAAAACATTTTAAAAGTTAATGAATGGTCTAGTTGTGTAGAGTCTATAGAGATTCCAGGGGCTGTACTGAGACCCAGGGGTCCTAGGAGAAGCAACAGAGTAGCAGTGAGTATTTCTGAGAGGGACCCCTAAATGGGGCTCAGTTTAGCAATCATTCCAGGATGCATTCTCTGCAAGGGAACTCTGAGATGAAGTCCGGAGTGCAAAATGCTGATTGGGAATTAACATCAAAGAAAGAAAGGGAAAGAAAGCAGCAATGGGCCGAGGGAGAAGTTGAACTGGGATGAAAGCCTGACAAAACCTTGGAGCAAATATTACTCACCCAGGTAGTCTGGGATTGGGTGGAATGGCTGGACCTTTATACCTCCACCTTACTCAGTCATCAATACAAGATGCTCTGGGAAGGGCATGACCTTGAGAGAGGTGGCTGTCTGCAGCTCAGAGGAGCTGACAGCTGGAGACCATCTGCTGACTGCACTCACTCTCTGCAGCTGGGCTGCAAGTCCTTCTGTGACAAGGGATCTGGGCAGCAGTGTATCTCCACGTTTACCACACTAATCCTCTCCTCCCTGAGCTTAATCCCAGGCCCGGGAGCTGATAGAATGCTTGGATAGGCTTAGAAAGCCTGCAGTAAGGGCCTGGTGAGAACTCCCCAAATGCAACCCAAGAGAGGCAGCACGGGGGACTGACGTGGAGGTGGAATGACAGCAGGACAGCCCAAGCATGGCCCCCCACTGCCATGGAGAAGTGCCTGAACGTTCCCTGCATCCCCAAGAGGGCTCAGCAATGGTTAATGGAGAGTCAGACCTGGGCTGCTTGGACCAACTGACACCTAAAGTTTATGGTGGGCAGGGGACATCTCGAAGACCACAAAACAAAAAGTTCTTCTTAGTAGATTCCAGCAAGGACAGATGACAGCTGTAACTAGATCCCCCTCCCCTCTTTCAGTCTGGGGCTAGGATACTGTAAAGCCCCTCCCTATCCGGCTATCTCTATCAACTTAGATAAGTTTCAGGTCATGAGCTGAAGGAAGAGGTAGAAAAAATCCAAACTGACTGAGTTTAAACTTGTTGTGACAGAGAAAACCCCTAAGTGATTGAGTTTATTCAGAATTAAATAGATTTGAGTTTTCTGCCACTAGACAACATGGGGGTTCCAGATAGATACGAAGTTCAATTGTGAGTAAAAAAAAATGTAATTATATTTTTGATTCATTTATGCCAAAGATTGAAAATTCATACTTGTATATAGATATGAGATGATCAAGGAAGTGATCATTGCTTCAGTCAGTAGCAGAGATAGAAGTGTAAACCGGTGATGTAGATCTAGGCTTGCGCTTGGCCAGGTGTGTGATACAACTGGGGATGCTGTCTCAGAATGCTGACACTCAGATACTGTCGGTGTGGGGAATATTAGGAGATGATTTCTGTAAATCGACTTGGATACATATATAATCAAGACCTTAAATTATTTATGTTTTGCAATTCTACTTTTAGGTATCAGGTTTAAGAAAATAGCCAGGTATTCTGACTGCTGTACAAAGAATAGAGAAATTCTATTCCAGGCAACAAATATTGGACTCTGGCATTTGGGGGATGGCAGTAGAGATGGAGGATGTATAGGAAATTGGGATGTTTTTTGGAGGTAAAGTTAAGACTCGACGGTGGATAAAATGTATGTGAAGTTTAGAGCATGATGTCTTCTAGTTTTTGGCTTGAGCAACTGGGTGGATAACAGTGGCATTTACTAATATGGGGAAGATCCAAGAAGGAAATCTGCAAGGAGAGGGTAGAAAACAAGAGATTTATTGTGGCCACATTGAGTTTCTGATGCTTTTAAATACCCACAGGCCTCCATCTCTCGACATCTAGTCTGGAGCTTGGCGGAGAGGAGGAGGCTGGAGATATAATTTGAGAATCATGTGCATAAAGACAGCATTTAAAGCCCTGGGAGTGGATGAGAGCATTTCCCGAGTTACTGAATGTAAATAGAGGAAATCAAAGTCGTGATAGGATCAAGTGTGTGACAATATTATAGATTTTTATTTTCTTCTTTATTCTCTATATTTTCCAAAGGTGTTTGCAATGAAAATATATTACTTTTAAAATCAGAAAACAAGTAAAGCCCTAATAAATCTGCTGCCAACTCAGAAACATCCACACCACCTCCCTGCTCCTTTTCTCAGAAAAAGCCTTTCTCCTAGGTAGGGCGTTAAACACATTCATGTGCGCATTTAATTGGGAATCTTAGAGACAGTGTTTGCATGAAAATCAACATCCCCATCTCTTCTGAGTGCAAATGAGCCACTCATACCCTGGCGCCCCCACCTAAGCTGCCTCACGCTGCTGATTGAACCTGTGCCTAATTACGTGTCACTCCTTGAGTTCTGGAGTGTGTAATAGCACTGTTTATTTGCCAGGGTTGACAGTGATGACTAAGTTATTTTCCTCTTCATGTGTTTTTTGTTTTTTTTCCCTTTTTTAAGTGGAGTCACCCCGCCTATCATGCCACAAATACCACCAGTTGTCGGGGTTGTCTCTGGTCAGTGAGTGCTGGGACAGAAGCCCAGACATCCAGGATGTTTTGTCAGAAGCCTGGGGAGAGGCAGTTTTTTTGTTTTTTGGGTTTTTTTTTGGCCACTCTGCTTGGCATGCGGGATCTTAGTTCCCTGACCAGGGATCGAACCCGTGCCCCCTGCAGTGGAACTGCGGAGTCCTAACCACTGGACTGCCAGGGAATTCCCAGGAGAGGGAGTTTCTGTAACTCATCTGGGATGGCTTCCAGGCAGTGGTAAAAGGGCTTCTTGCTTTGAATCTTTATTCATTCAACTAACATTCACTGTGGCCCTTCAGTGCTCCTGGCCCTACTCTGAGCACAGCCAGAGATAAATATGACCCTGGGTAGGCTCTCAAGGAATGCAAAGTCTAGTGATTCCATCTGAGTTCAGTTTGTGAAGGGTTGTGATGAGGGAAGTGTGGGACAATACGGAAGCACCTAATCTGGGGAGTATGGTTCAGGGTTCAGGCTCCCTGGAAAGGATAATAATAGCTCACATTTATCCAACTACCAGGCACAATTCTTCTTGCTTTATATGGAAGAACTCATTTATTCCTTCCAAGGACCTATGAGGTAGGTCCTATTATTATGCTCATTTTATGGAATGAAAAGCTTAGGCAGAGTGGTTAAATCTGAGCTGAGTATTAAAGGGCAAAGACGGGTTAGCTAGGTTGGGGTAGAGGGAAATGTTCCAAGCAATTGGAGCCGCGTGGGGAATCCACAGAGTATGAGGAATAATTTGGGGGTGGGGAGCTGCCGGATGTTCTTTATGACTGGAGGCTATGGGGCCTGGGAGGATGGAGCTAGAGGGTCTTGAGAGGCTTGAAGAAAGGTAGTGACAGAATTAGATCTGCCTCCATTCTGGCTGCCTTGCGTAGCCTGGTTGGACCGGAGGAAACCAGATAAGAAGTACTTGTAGTGGTCTTGATAAGTGATGAAAGCTAAGCTATAGCACCTGGAGTGAGTGTGGCCAGAGGGAGATGGACTCAGGGGGTTCTATGCAGCAGACAGGTGGACCCAAGGAGCTAGTGTGAGGGAGGACTCAGTGCCCAGATTTCTCCTCGGGTGACTGGTTAAGTGGTAGTGTTTCCCTGAGACTGGGAGCCCCAGGGGAGGAGCAGGCCCAGTGTAGACAGACGGTGCATGAGGTGTGTTCTTTCTGGTGCCTTGAGCCGGGGCCTCTGGGGAATGGGAGAAAAAACAATGCCCAAGCAAACCGACAGAAATACAGTGAGCGCAGGTGGAGGCCTGGAATCCAGAGCAAGCAAACCGACAGACGCCTCTTCACCTGCTGGCCTACAGTCTGACTGGCCAGCATTTTCCTATAAACTAAGGGGTGGGAGATGTTGAAAATGTTCTTACAAGCAAGGGATGGTAAATAGAAATTAATCGGATAGCACTTGTTATTCATGTTTTAATATGTGTTAAATGTCACTGCCATTTTGTCTTTTTTTAAGCTCTATGTTAGAAAAAATTAAAAATATATATTCATAAAATATATATATATATTCATGAGACCTTTTTAAAAAATTTATTTTTATTTATTTATTTGTTTATTGTTGGCTGTGTTGGGTCTTCGTTGCTGCGTGCAGGCTTTCTCTAGTTGTGGCGAGTGGGGGCTACTCTTTGTTGCAATGCGTGGGCTTCTCATTGCGGTGGCTTCTCTTGTTGCGGAGCACGGGCTCTAGGTGCGCAGGCTCCAGTAGTTGTGGCACGTGGGCCCAGTAGCTGTGGCTCACGGGCTCTAGAGCGCAGGCTCAGTAGTTGTGACGCAAGGGTTTAGTTGCTCCGCGGCATGTGAGATCTTCCCGGACCAGGGCTCGAACCTGTGTCCCCTGCATTGGCAGGTGGATTCTTAACCACTGCGCCACCAGGGAAGTCCCCTTGAGACCTTTCATTGGCTTATTGCTGATGTTGCCCCCCACTTTCTCCCAATTCTCTGTACGGTCTTAATTTCTTCAAACCCAAATTCTCCCACTTTGGGGACTCCCCTGGCGGTCCAGTGGTTAAGACTTCACGTTCCCAATGCAGGCGGCACAGGTTCAATCCCTGGTTGAGAAACTAAGATCCCACATGCCACATGGCATGGCCCAAAATAAACAAACGGACAAATTGTCCCACTCTGGCAGTTTTCAGAAGCCCGTTCTTTGAGGTAGGGGAGACAGTACTTTATTTATAAAGACCCTATTTCACAGAAAAGGAGAAAAAGACTTAGGGAGGGTATGTGGTTTCCCAGTGGTCCCCTTCTGAGTCAGTGGTGGAGGTGGTGTTCTAAGACAGACCCATCAGATCCCAAAGACCCTTATTACCATCTGCCCCTACCTTCTCCCCGAGAAGTGGATTGGATAGATTATAGGACACAGGCTTGGGAAGAAAGACTATAATTCTTTAATTGTCTCCAAAGAGAGACTTCTGGTTCTTGAAAACTAATGAGTACTGAAAAGGTTGGGTTATAAGGAAAGTGAGCAGCAGGTCTGCTAAATACCTTGCTAGAGTTAAGGAAACGGTCTAAGATGGGGAGATGTGGATTCCGCCTGCTAAACTCTTGAAATGTTTTCATGTGTCTGGACAAGTTTACTAGTATCCTCTCTGAGCAAGAGGATGGCTGAGGAGTAGAAACATCAGACTGGTGGGACTTCCCTGGTGGTCCAGTGGGTAAGACTCTGCACTCCCAATGCAGGGGGCCTGGGTTCGATCCCTGGTCGGGGATGCCGCAACTGCGAAGTCCGCGTGCCGCGACGAAGATCCTGCGTGCCGCAACTAAGACCCTGCACAGCCCAAATAAATAAATAAATCTTTAGGGAAAAAAAAAGAAGCATCAGACTGGTAAGGACCCAGTGGTGCCTAGATCAACAAAAGTTTCCCGAAACCGAGGACATTCCAATGCGGAGAGAAACACCACAAGAGCCTCGGCCACTCTGACTTTGTTCTGCGTTGGGACAACACCAAGGAGCATCAGGCCATGCTCTTGTTTGTTTGTTTTGTTTTGTTTTGTTTTGTTTTTGTAGTACGCGGGCCTCTCACTGTGGTGGCCTCTCCCGTTGCGGAGCACAGGCTCCGGACGCGCAGGCGCTCCGGATGCGCAGGCTCAGCGGCCATGGCTCGCGGGCCCAGCCACCCCGCGGCATGTGGGATCTTCCCGGACCGGGGCACGAACCCTGAATTGGCAGGCAGACTCTCAACCACTGCGCCACCAGGGTAGCCCCATGCTCTTGTTTTTATTATATCATCCACCAAATAATTATTCAGCACCTATGGAAAGAGTACTGCTGGTTGCATAGCCAACATCTAGCTCCCCTTTCCTCCTTCCTCATTGAACCCAGATTTGTTCCCCACCGCATTCCTATTCCAGATGGAAACCACGATTAGTCTAAGACAATCAGATGATAGTGATTACCTGGCAAAGGTCCAGGGCTATATGTGTGGACCAAGCTATGTTGGCCCAATGAGATTACAAGAAACTTTTATAGACTAGGGCTGGGAAGAAATTTCCCTTTTACATGCAAACAATAAAGTATGTAGCATTGAAAGCCATGCTGTGACCACAAGGGGAACCAGCTTTCGGGTGGAGCTGATACCGATGGTGGTCAGAGAAAAGAATCAGAACTGAACCCTAGACGACGTCATTGAGCTGCTTTTCCTACTGTACCTGTTTCCCACCCTGTATCTGGACTTCCGATTTTTGTGAAATTATACATTTCCTCATGGCTGTAAACCCGTTGGAGTTAGCACTGGGATTTTCTATTACTTGCAGCACAAAGCATCCTGACTGAATCAACCTCCTTTTTCCAGACACAGTGCTGAGCACTGGACACAGCCAATCAGTGAGGGAGAGAGGGAGAGAGGCTCACAAGTGAGCAGACCATTTCTGTTCTGAGTCCTCAGCGCGATGACCTCAGTAAGCCCCGAGGCTTTGGAGGCACCTGGGACCAGATGGCCTTAGGGGCTGACCCCCGGTTGTAGCAGTGTAACCGGGATGCCTCTTCATAAATCTTTTTGATGTCTATTGATTCGGCCCAAATTATTAACATAGGTACAAAAGGTTTGTCTACGACCTCACAAACGCCACCCTGCTTGGCCAGCAAGTAATCCAAGGCCAATCTATTTTCCATAACCACACCGGCCAGTGAGTTTAAAGAAGTCAAAAAGTCTGTTTGGGACATTTCCAGTGGTCAGGGCTAGGCTCTCTAAAGTGTTGGTTAGACTTTCTTGGGTTATTTAATGGTAGGCAAATCCTCCCCATGGAGCCGTCAATCCCCCTGCCAGTCCTATTCCTGCCAATATTAATCCAGTGGCCTTCCTGGGATAATATTGAGTATTATTATGTATTGTGCTGTGAATGGGACCAAATGTCCTAATGTACAGGCTCTCTCATGCCACACATTATTGATATAAAGATAAGATTTATATAGGGGACATATTACCCTGGGGTGCACTTGTCTTTGGGCCCTCGTTCTGGGGAGTGCCACATATCCAGACACATCCTGAAGGTGCAATAAGAGATCTGGGAACAGAAGAATTTAACAAGGAAGCAACTGTCCGGACCCATGGAAGGGACAAGTTATAAACACAATGCAGGGACAGGGGCCCATTAGAATATGCAAAATAGTTAGGTCGGGAGTATTCCATGCCCTCAGCTTAGATGAGATGGTGAATTAAGAGGGTTTTACCCACCGCTTCCACAGGGCCAGACAATTTTTAGCCCAGTTTTTGGTGCATTCCGTCTCTATCCTGTAGGCATCCTCAACCTGGATTTCTGTAAGCACACAGAGTGGAGGCATTCATGGGAATTCAGTTTGGGTCCAGGTTCCAAAACGCTATGGCGATGTTACCATTGAGTGGCCAGGGGTTATTCCAAAAAGGCTTACTATAGCCAAGAGAACCATTAGAGGTTGGAAGCATGACTGGTTTTCTGGATGACAAAAGTAGTCATTATTAATGGAAAAGTTTTAAGTCATATTTTTAAAAAGAGTTAAACTTAGGCAAGGTAGTGGGCCTAACAGGAGTACTGTCCATCATGCTCGTATGGGGAGGGAGGAGGGGATGCCATGTGTTTGAATTGGTCAAGCTCTTGTTGTATGTACCTGTTTGTATCTGTAATGATTGTTGTAAGCCAGGGTTTTTGTGGCAGACCCAACAATTAAGCAGTTTTTCTCCCCAGGTGACTATTGTAGATATGTTTACTAAAGCATGATTTTCCCATTCCCCCGAGCCAAGACCATCATCCGAAGTCCTACTAGTAGTATCATGGCTATTACTGTATTTTTTCTCTTAGACCCAGCAGGGGCAAAGCAGATGTTTACGAGGGGGAGGGGGTTCTGAAAAGTGGCAGAATAAGAGCATGATAGTCAGAAACACAAGGATGAGTAGGCCAACACATCACAGCCACATGAAGCCACTTATCTGTTGTCTTGAACAGGTGTCTGAAGTCTTCCACTGGCTCGCAGGAGTAGCTCTCTTCTGGTTCCTGTCGGGACTCGTAAGATACAGGTTTTAATCTAGGCAGATGGACCCAACTAGTAATTCTCAGTAGCTTGACAGCAGTTGGAGTACTTAGTAACACTTGGTACGGTCCCTTGCATTTTGGTTGTAGCTGGTCCTCAGGGGACCCTTCCTTCCAAGTTTTTAGTAGGACAAAGTCCCCTGACTGGATGGACTCCTCGACATTTTCTTTTGTTGGGGGGGTGGGCAGCACTTTGTTTCCGTGTTCTTGGAGGGCCCTTTGAACTTGGTTCAAGCTAACAAGGTGGGAGACCCCTGGTGGGTTTCCTCATCAAACAGAGATCTGAGGTCAAGAGCAGCCTCCTATAGGTCATTTCAAACGGGCTAAGTTTAAAATTCCCTTTGGGGCCATCCTGGTCCTTAGAAGGGCTACAGGGAGGAAGGGAGATGCCGGTTTCTGAAGTCTCTTGGCACGGCTTAGCAAGTGTTCTTTTTAGAACGTGATTTGCTTTTTCTACTTTGTCTGAGGACTGGGGCCTCTAGGAAGAGTGGAAGCAGTAGTTAATACCCGGAGCTGGGGAAGCCTGGTGGGTCAGCTTGGTGGTGAAGGAAGGTCTGTTATCACTCTGTGAGCTTTTCGGTAACTGAAATCTCAGAATTATCTCTTTAAGCAGAAATTTGGATGCTTCTGTTGCCTTTTCAGTCCTAGTAGGTAGGAAAAGCTTCTATCCACCCTATAAAGGTGTCTATGAATGCCAGTGGATATTTTCATCTGCTACATGGGGGTGTTTGGGTCAAGTCCAGGAATATTCCCCTGGATAGGTTCCCCGGTGTTGTATGGGCCAAGTTAGGGGTGGAGGTATGGGGTGCCTTCCTGGAGCATTGCAGGCACAAAACTTGCAAGCCCTGGTGATATTTTTAACAATTTGGGACAGTCCCTTACCCAGGAACACCTGAGTAACCAGTTTGAATAAGGAGAGTCCTGCCCTAAGTGGAAGGATTCGTGGAAGTGCTTAATTACTTTGCATTGCTTGGCCCCAGGAATGAGAAGCTTGTTATCTTTTGTCAGCCGCCCTGAGAGGTCTCTTTCTAGTCCCCTCGTTTAGCCCACTCGAGTTCTTCAGGTGTATAAGGTGGCACCGTTGGGAAGGGTGGGCTGTCCGGTCTTGTAGGACAAGCTGTTGTTGAGTTGCCATCTTAGCGGCCTTTGTGGCCAGGGCATTTCCCCTTGTAAGGGACTTGTTGCCCTTTTGGTGACCCCTGCAACCTCCTTTGGAAGCTGGACTGCTTCTAAGAGTTCTAGAATTTCTGCCTGGTGTTTTATAGGGGACCTTTTGGCTGTTAATAGTCCCCTTTCTTTCCATATGGCAGCATGGGCATGTAGCCCTAGGAATCCATACTTGGAATCAGTATAAATATTGATTCTTAATCCCTTTTCCAGCTGAACAGCTCTGGCCAAGGCAATCAACTCGGCCTTTGGGGCGGAAGTGTGAGAGGGCAGAGCTCCAGACTCAGTAGTGGTCTGCAGGCTGACTAAGGCATAGCCTGCCTTTCTTACCCCTTCACGTATGAAACTGCTTCCCTCGGTAAATCGTTCTACATCAGGATCCGGCAGGGGCTCATCCTTGAGGTCAGGTCTACTGGAGTAACCTTGTTCAATAGTCTCCATGCAGGAGTGAACAAGGGACCCTTGGGGTGGGGGGTTTGGCATTAGAGTAGCTGGGTTCAGGTCTTGGCAAACCTTAAGAGTTACACCTGGGACGTTAAGTAGGAGGGCTTGGTATTTAAGCAGTCATCCACCCGTCAGCCATTTGGTGTCCCTTTGCTTCCAGGACTCCTTGTGCCTGGTGAGGAGTTAGGACTTCCAATGATTGTCCCAGGGTGAACTTATTGGACTCTTCCATTAGTGGAGCAGTGGCGGCCACTGCCCTAAGACTTCCTGGCCATCCAGTGGCCACCTGATCAAGTTGTTTTGAGGAATAAGCTGTTAGTTTAGTGAGGTCCCTGAGTTTTTGGGTGAGGACACCCAGGGCTACCCCTTGTCTCTCAGCTATATAGAAGGTAAAGGATTTTTCTAAGTTAGGGAGACCTAATGCAGGGGTGATCCCTAATTTTTGTTTCAGAGCTAGAAACGCTTGTTGGCAATCTTCATCCCAGTTAAGGGGTTCATGGTCGCCTCCTTTTAGGGTCTCATAGAAAGGCTTTGCTATGAGCCTGGATCCAGGTATCCAGGGCGGTTGGTTGGAGGGTTACAGTGGCTTCCTTCGGTCCTGTACTGGAGTCCTCGTCCCAGACGTGAGCACGTATCACAGGCACTTAACCTGTTGGGTGGAAATTTGGTCCTTGTGAGGAGAGACTTGATATCCTCATTCCCCTAGGAAGCTGAGGACCTGAGTGGTGTTTTTATCTGAGTTTTCCCTAGTGGGAATGGAAATTAGGTGGTTGTCCACACACTGTAGGAGAGATCCATTAACCAGCTGTCATTCTCTTAACTCCTTTGCTAATGCATTCCCAAACAGGCTGGGGCTAGCCCTAAAGCCTTAGGGCCGCACGGTCCAGGTTAGGTGGGAGGTGCTCTGGGTGTCTGGATCTGTCCACTCAAAGGCAAAGAGATAACTGGGAGTCTGGGTGCAGGGGAATACAAAAGAAGGCATCCTTTAGGTCTCACACTGTGAACCAGTTTGTGTTTTCTGGAACTTGGGTCAGTATGGTGTATGGGTCAGGGACTCTTGGGTGAACTGGGACCACTGCCTCATTAACTGCCCTCAGGTCTTGAACAAACCTGTATTCTGTATACTTTGTTTTTCTATGGGGAGAATGGGGATATTACACGGAAATTGGCAGGGTCGTAACAGCCCATATTTTAAGAACTTGGTTATGAAAGGCTGGATACCCCGTGGGGCCTCGGGCCTCAAGGGATACTGTTTTTTCCACGGGTAATCAGCATTGGGTTTTAATGAAATCTGAACTGGGGTCCATTGGTAGCTCTGCCAGGAACCTCAGTATCCTAGACAGCAGGGTTCACTTGGGAAACACTATGGTGAGGCAGGGAGGCTTCCTCTGATGTGTTACTGAGGCAGAGGCTCCCGCGGCCAAGAGCAGCTGTTTCTCCTGGTGCGTGCCTTCTCGGAGGCGGTCTCCAAATTGAACTATTGTCTGGAATTTGGTGAGAAAATCCCTTCCCAACAAGGGGTTGGGGCACGCAGGCATGAACAGGAACTGGTGTGCAAAGGTAAAACTTCCTAGTAAGCAGCTGAGGGGTGTGGTGAATCATTTGGCTTTGGGCCATCGTCCATCCATCCCTATTTCTATACGGGATTGGGAGGACAAGAGTCCGGGGAAATCAGAAAGCATAGGTGGCTCTGTATCTAGTAAAAAAAAAAAAAAAAAAAAAAAGTAGCTTTCCTACCTGCCACGTCAAGGGTTACCCGAGGCTCCTCAGGGGAAATGACCAGGTGTCCAGGTGTCCTTTGGGAGACAGAGAGGGTCCCGGGCCCCGTCAGTCCTCTCGGTCGTCATCGGCTTGGGAGCCCTAAGTCCCCGTCAGGACTGGGGGCAGTCCTGCTTCCAGTGGCCCTCTCATATCGAGCAGGGTCCCGGTGGACTTTTCCATACAAAGGGCATTCGTTCTTCCAGTGGCCCTCCGGCTGCATTAAAATAGGTCCCTTTTTGGTGGGGCAGTGTCTCTATTCCAGATTTTCTAGATCCTGCCCCTGCCATGGGGTTTTGCAAGGCAGGGGATGGGGGGTGGTGAAGTCGGGGAGGGTAACCCTGAGGTGCAGGAGATAGGGCTGCAGCTAGTAATTGTGCCCTGCATTGTTGCCCCCAAATCCTTTGTGCTTCCTCAACTCTATCTCTATCATTAAATACTCCAGAGACTAAGTCCATGAGCTGATTCATGGGAGGCTGGGGTCCCATAGCGGCCTTCTGTAACTTTCTCCTAATGTCTGGGGCAGATTGAGTGATATAATGGATATTTATGAGGACTTGCCTTTCGGGGGTGTCAGGATTAAAATTGTATACTTTCTAAAGACTTCCACCGGGCAGTCCTGGAAGAGGGCTGGATTCTCACCTGTTCCCTGTGTTACTTCTCTGACTTTGTCATAATTAACAGGCTTAACAACACGCCTTTTCATCCCTTCTGTGAGGCAAGTTATCATGTGGTTCTTGTGTTCGAGCCCTCTATCTCCCTGTTGGCAGTCCCAGTGGGGCTCCTGGACAGGGATTGCATCCCCTCCTATAAGGTAGATTGTATGTCCTAGATTTTGGGCTGCCATTTCATTGCCATGTGCCCGGGCTGCCCCAAGGATCCAGCTTTTCTCTTCAAAGGTGCAGCAGTAGAAGGAGGACCTATGGGTCCCCCCGAGTAAGTTCATAGGACATCGTCAGCTTGGTGAATTCCTTCCACAAAGGGGTCCAACTGGAGTCCTTGGAAGAACATCCAGATTGCTCTTTGCAAGTAGCTAGGCCAGCCCTGGAAAAGGGGCGTGGCCTCTGTTGTTCCTTCATCGCCGGCTGGCACTTCCCTTAAGGGACACAGTTTGCTTTTGGGAGGTTTGCAGGTAGCCCTGCTTCGTGTAGTACTGGCAGGACTCACCTCTGGTAACGGAGGATACAGGACAGAGCTGGAGGGATAAGTGGTGGTATTTCCAGCAGCCCAGATGGGGCACTAGGGGTAGACCGTCTGGAAGACTGTCTCCCCTCAGAATTGGGGAGGGTAGGAGTTCGAGGTTGTGGACCTCAAGAGGTCCACATAAGGGTGTCATCTAAAATCAGATGGCCAGATCTCCTGGCCCCCTAGTTTGTACTGGGGCCATGCAGTATTGCAAAAGAAAATTAATTTCTCTTTTCTTAAGCCATCTTGTCTAAATTTACTCCAATTAGCTATGCATCCTAATGGGGAGTCCTTCGGGGTGCTTGTGGGGCTCTTGTAGGAGAAGAAGGTACTTTTAAGGGATGTGAGCCAGGTATACCTGGCAGGAGTTTTTTATTTTGTTTTTAAAAATTTTATTGAAGTATAGTTGATTTACAATGTGTTATTTTCTGCTGTACAGCAAAGAGACCCAGTCATTCATATATATATTTTTTTCATACTCTTTTCCATTATGGTTCGTCACAGGATATTGATTATAGTTCCCTGTGCTCTACAGCAAGACCTTGTCGTCTGTCCATCCTATTCATAATAGTTTGCCTCTGCTCACCCCAAACTCCCAGTCCTTCCCTCCCCCCCTCGCCCCTTGGCAACCACAAGTCTGTTCTCTATGTCTGTGAGTCTGTTTCTGTTTCATAGATATGTTCATTTATGTCGTATTTTAGATTCCATATATAAGTGATATGGTATTTGTCGTTCTCTTTCTGACTTACTTTGCTTAGTATGATAATCTCTAGGTCCATCCATGTTGCTGCAAATGGCATTATTTCATTCTTCTTAATGGCTGAGAAATATAGTCCATTATATATATGTGCCACATCTTATTTATCCATTCTGTTGATGGACATTTAGGTTGTTTCCGTGTCTTGGCTATTGTAAATAGTGCTGCAGTGAACATAGGGGTGCATGTATCTTTTCAAATTTTAGTTCTTTCTGGGTATATGCCCAGGAGTGGGATTACTGGATCATATGGTAACTCTATTTTTAGTTTTGTAAGAAACCTCCATACTGTTTTCCATAGTGGCTACACCAATTTACATTCCCACCCACAGTGCAAGAGGGTTCCCTTTTCTCCACACCCTCTCCAACGTTTGTTATTTTTAGACTTTTTTTTTTTTTTTTTTTGGCTGTGTTGCGTCTTTGTTGCTGTGCGCGGGCTTCTCATTGCGGTGGCTTCTCTTGTTGTGGAGCACAGGCTCTAGGTGCACAGGCTTCAGTAGTTGTGTCTTGCGGGCTCTAGAGCGCAAGCTCAGTAGTTGTGGCTCACGGGCTTAGTTGCTCCGCGGCATGTGGTATCTTCCCGGACCAGGGCTCGAACCCGTGTCCCCTGAGTTGGTAGGAGGATTCTTAACCACTGCGCCACCAGGGAAGCCCTAGACTTCTTAATGACGGCCATTCTGACCAGTGTGAGGTGATACCTCTTTGTGGTTTTGATTTGCATTTCTCTAATGATTAGCGATGGTGAGCGTGTTTTCATGTGCCTGTTGGCCATCTATATGTCATCTTTGGAGAAATGTCTGTTTAGGTCTTCTGCCAATTTTTGATTGGGTTGTTTGCCTTTTTTGTTATTGAGTTGGATGAGCTGTTTGTATATTTTGGAAATCTAGCCCTTGTCAGTTGCATCATTTGCAAATATTTTCTCCCAGTCCATAGGTTGTCTTTTCTTTTTGTTTATGGTTTCCTTTGCTGTGTAAAAGCTGATAAGTTTGATTAGGTCCCATTTGTTTATTTTTGCTTTTATTTCTATTTTGCTTTTGTTTTTATTTCCTGGATCTTGGAACAGGGTCATGAACATTTGGATATATGGAACTTACCCCCATTTACCTTCCCTTTTACAAAACAGGTCCAGCTGCAAGATGGTATTGTAATTCAGTGACCCATTTTCTGGCCAGATCTCCTGGCCCCCTAGTTTGTATTGGGGCCATGCAGTATCGCAAAAGAAAATTAATTTCTCTTTTCTTAAACCACCTTGTCTAAATTCACTCCAACTAGCTATGCATCCTAACGGGGAGTCCTTCGGGATGCTTGTAGTCACCCCCATTTTTTGTTAGGATGTTATGACGAGACAGGGATCTGTCATGATCAGTCAGGGGTCTGGCCAAATGGTAGTTGTCTGTGCTGGTGCTCTCCCAGTGTCCCTGATACCCCAAAAACATAAGAAGGGAGTGCACAGTTAGGGACTTCAGTGGATGGACCCCCTCAAGGGGGTGTTGCACAATTCAGTTCTGATGGCAGTGAAAGAGATGGTATAATTGGCCCAATCCGTGACGGCCCCTAACTCCAGGGTAGGGAATTCGGCAGAGGAGGTGTTTAATTAAGCAGGGAAAACTGGGCTTGTGGCATCCGGCCTTAAGTAAGGGTGTGTTGGCAAAGGCAGCAGTGAGATCCCTGTGAGCGGAAGTCTGCCTGTTCGGTGCGCCTGAGGTGGCCCCTGGGTTAGTTACAGAGAGGAGTAAGAGCCAGCAGGAGGACCAGCAACCCGAGTCCCAAACCCTAAACCCTGCAGAGAGGGAGGGAGGAGACCTGGCCCTGAATGGGCTTCGTCATCCAGCAAAAGAGGAAAAGAAGCTGATAGAGCTGAAGGATAGGGCTGGAGCGCCACAGGCGATATGATGATACTAATACAAGGAAAAATTCCCTGCAGGATGTGACCCTAGGGGGAGGGGGGTGGGGGAGGGATGGAGTGGGAGTTCGGGGTTAGCAGATGTAAACTATTATATATAGGATGAATAAACAACAAGGTCCTACTGTACGGCACAGGGAACTATAGTCAATATCCCGTGATAAACCGTAATGGAAAAGAATGTCTATATGTGTGTAACCGAGTCACTTTGCTGTACAGCACAGATTGACACAACTTTGTAAATCAACTGTACTTCAATAAAAAGAAGATTAAAGGATGTGGCCCTTATGATGATTAGCATAACAGTGTTGGATCAAACATCCAGTTGGGCGAAAATCAGCTGGGGACTCAGGGTAATAGTAGGTCTTGACCTGAGGGGAAGCTGAAGAGGGATACCTCTGCACGCTTGAAACAGAGGCGACACCCAGCCCGCTGGCACAGGCAGCAAGGGGGCCCAAGGACCCGTGGACAGCTGAAGAAGTTGCGGGAGTTTGAGACAGGGAGGAGGAGATTCCACTCTTAACCAGCTGTGCTATATTTATCCGCTATTTTCTGTGACAAAATTCTGTGAATTTTCATTTCGCAGAATGAAAATTCAGTCATGTTAATCAAATTTCAAGTTCTATGGCCAAGCTCTTGCCTTGAGATGCCTCAAACGATTTGGCACCTGGATTAGCATCAGAAAGCCCATCTGGGTAGAGTCTCCTCCCTGACCTGAATCTGAAAAGGCAGTGGGCGGCCATAGACCTGGACCCAGGCGATTTAGATAAGGTTTCCCTCCTTTCCTCTCTTTGCCCTTTGACGACCCCCTCCTCTTCTGGCTTCCATGACCGTTCCTTAAGCAACGTCTCCCCTTCCAAAATGCCCAGTAGCCTTCAGGCTGATGCCCTGTGCGGGACAGAGGACACAGAGGCAGGGCTTCCCGGCTGGACGGGCCCCTGGGAGCCAGGGGCCTGCGGAGTCTCGGATGGGCCCGGACCTGCAGCCGCAGTTTTCCAAACAGTCCCCTGGAGTAGGTTCTTTCAGCTTCAGGGAAAGGTCAGCGTTTCAATCTCATGTTTTCACACATCTTAAATGGATTTCAGAGGCCCTGGCGCTGCCGCTGCTTCTCTCTTTAAACAATGTGGTGAAGCCGCCGTAGCTTTGCTAGAGGCTGCATTCCTCCCACAGTGTGATGTGGTTTTTGGAAGTCATGCATGCAGTTAGCTAAACCAAACTAAGCTGCTTCGTGAATGGGAGCAAACTCAAGAGAGCAATGGTGAATAGAAATAAGGCAAGTTTGCTTTCCACCCCTAATTCAAAAAGCCGGATAATTAAGTAGGCGGAGAAAGGAAGTGTCCCTTCTGATTCCAAGAGCTGACTCTCTCTCTTTCTCCATTTCCTTTCTTTACTAGGTAGTGGTGGCGGTGGTGGTGGTTTGTCTGTGTGTCTTGGGGGCAGAGGGGTGGGTATCGTAAGGGAAGTTCTAGTAAAAGATCTATTTCCCCGGATCCTCTGAGTAGGCTTTTTCTGTCATATGGAGAACATAATAACTGCTTCCAGTCCTGTTCAGCCTCCCTCCACTCAGCTCTCTTCTATCTGGCCCTCAGCAGCAGTTGCAAATCTTTAAGCTCTCTGCTGACTCGCCCCCGTCTCTCACTCTGGATTCCACCTGGAAGCCGAGGTTCTACAGAATGAACTCAGTGCCCCCTGCACCTCCCACCTGCAAAGGCACAGAGAGCACATTCCCTTTCCTCTTACTTCCCCTCTCAGGGGAGAAAGAGCCGCTCTTCTTTGCAAAGCCAGTTCCTCTACTGTGCCCTGGATCCCAACATGAATGAGCTTGTCAGTTCCTCTGCAGCTGCCATTACTCCTTCGCTCCAGTGTAATGAACATGTCCACATCACTCGAATTCAAAAAAAAGTCTTTCCTCGAACCTGCCTCCCGAGCCCCCCCTTGCCTGCCTGCTCTCGCCAGGGTGCATCTTGATCCAGTCATCTACCCACTTGTCACTGCCACACATCCCTGCCGCCACCGTCGCCAGTTCTGGCTTCTGCTCCCCCATCCCGTGGCTGGCCACCATTGATGCCTAATCTTCAGAGCCAGTGGACCTCCCCATCCATTTCCTGTTCACTTCTGGACAAGAGAGTAGGAGGAGGAGGATGGCCAAAGTGAGCTCTTGACGGGGACTGTTGGTGTCAGTTCTCTGATGCTTTCCCAGAGAGCCGAGAGTTTCAGACAAAGACATTTTTCATCTACCGAGCTGCATATTTTTACTTAGATATTTTAAAAAGCAATCTCAAGCTCTGAAGGAAAATGTAACATTGATGCCAAATCAGATGGGAACTAACACTTGGTATCAACAGGAATATATTTGAATTTAAAAAGGCTAGCTGCATCTGACAGCAGTGTGTCTGAGACTCAAGTCGGAGTCGGAGTGGGGGTGGGGAAGAGAAGCGAAGAATCTTCAATAAATGTTTATTAAGACGGGGGATGGGTGGTAAATAGGGTGACCACCTATGACATGTAGGAAGTCAGGGAAGGCTTCATGTCAGAAGTTACACTTAGGCTGACTCTTAAAGGGACAGGTCATTTCCGGTAAAGAAAAGGAGTTCAATACTGAAGGCAGAGGGAGTGGCATGTACAGGGCAGGGTGTTTGGGGAAAAAAACCCTATTTCCAGGAAATGATGAGCACAGCACTTCGAAGCATCTTACGGTCTTTATGACCTAGTGTTGTCCCGTCAGACCCCTTGGCCCTGAAATTTGGATAGCTGCAAGGAAAGAGCACATCCTGTAGTAATTTTTGTTATGCTTCGGGCTGAAGACTCACTAAATGTATATGAGTAACCAATTTCTCCTATGCCTCCCTAAAACAAATGTGTGCTTTTAGACACAGAAGACATATTCAGTCAAGGCTGCCTTTCCCCAGAGTTGCCAGCAGCAACCCAGAGGTGGGGGCAAAGCCTTCACAACAGGAGCCTGACGGTCCAGCAAGCCCCAGCATCTTCAGGGGTAGTCACTTCTCCCATGTTGCATCTGTCCTCACCATTCGTGACCTCTTGGAAGACAAGAGCCATGTCTGTTTGTTGTTACCCGGTGGCTAGCACCAAACATTTGCTCAAAAATATTGGTGACGTGCATGGGGGATGGGACCGGCATCCTGTGCTTTCTAAACAGAGGGTTTCTATCTCCCCTTCTGTTTCCAAGGAAACACTTTTGTAAGTTCCTGGTTGTGGTAGAGGTTGCCAGCTCATGAGTCCTTCCTGGGCACATTGGTAGACAAGACCACACACTTTCCAGCCCCTTGTGGGTTGGTGGGATGGTATGACCAGGTCTAGCCCATGAAGCAAGACTCGAAGTGATGTGTGCTACTTCCTGGATGAGGCATTTGAGTGGGTAGATCACCTCCAAGCTCTCAGCAATGACCCTAGGATTCATGTGTTAAGATGACAGCAACATCAGATGGAGGAGCTTGGATTCCTGAGCCACTAGATGAAAGGGCATTCCCACTGACCCTCACTGCCAATCTGTGGAAGAATTAAACCTCTATGGTGCTAAGGAGTTGCCTTGTTGCAGCGCCTACCATGACTAATTTATCAGTATATTCTACTTCCTCTACATAAAACCAAGTGGGAGTATGGATTAGACATGAACTCAATAAAAACACTGTTCATTAAATATTTGATGGAGGCCATGAGAGAGGAATAGCTATGTTTTATAATGGACAAGTCGATTACATCACTTTCCTTTAGGAAAACACACAGAAGAAACTTCTTAACCTGCAGTTCTAGAAAAGGTGGATTGTCTCTTGAACATTCAATAACAAAAAGTTACTAAGAATGTGATTCTTGATTGAGCCCTTGTTTTGCCATGCCTCCCAGCAAGCTCAGAGCCAAGTATGTAGCTTATGCATGGTCTCATGGAATGCATTTTTGCCAATTCTCTACTATGATTTTGCTATTCAGTCATTTTCCCTTTAGGTCTTGATTTACCTAATTTTGTTTGCTCTAATTGTGTTTTATACACTCTGTAAGTCTCTTAATATCTTTCTTTTGTGAAGGAGATAAAAACAAGGACGTGTGAGAATCAAATTTTTAGAATGGGCTCTGGATGTAAGCCATTCTTAACACTGGTGAAGGCAGACAGTATAAATCGGCTTTGAGTTTAAAAATCAATGCTGTAATTATAGTCCAGTAAAGATGTTAAAAAAATATTTTGAAATGATTAGATTATGGATTGGCAGAAATTGAATATTCGAATACAGTAAGTTTAACTGGTTACATGATAATTTTGATTTGAGCTAGTTTCTGACAGTAATACTTGCCTGGTCAAATAATTTTAAAAAGCTAAAGTAGTTTGAATTCATCACTAAGAAGATCATATTAAAAGACAAAAAAATCCTTTTTGACCCACCTCCTAGAGAAATAGAAATAAAAACAAAAATAAACAAATGGGACCTAATGAAACTTCAAAGCTTTTGCGCAGCAAAGGAAACCATAAACAAGACGAAAAGACACAACCCTCAGACTGGGAGAAAATATTTGCAAATGAAGCAACTGACAAAGGATTAATCTCCAATATTTACAAGTAGCTCATGCAGCTCAACATCAAAAAAACAAACAACCCAATCCAAAAATGGGCAGAAGACCTAAACAGACATTTCTCCAAAGAAGATATACAGATTGCCAACAGACACATGAAAAGATGCTCAACATCATTAATCATTAGAGAAATGCAAATCAAAACTACAATGAGATATCATCTCACACCGGTCAGAATGGCCATCATCAAAAAATGTACAAACAATAAATGCTGGAAAGGGTGTAGAGAAAAGGGAACCCTTGCACTGTTGGTGGGAATGTAAATTGATACAGCCACTATGGAGAACAGTATGGAGGTTCCTTAAAAAACTAAAAATAGAACTACCATATGACCCAGCAATCCTACTACTGGGCATATACCCTGAGAAAACCATAATTCAAAAAGAGTCATGTACCAAAATGTCCATTGCAGCTCTGTTTACAATAGCCAGGACATGGAAACAACCTAAGTGTCCATCAACAGATGAACGGATAAAGAAGATGTGGCACATATATACAATGGAATATTACTCAGCCATAAAAAGGAACGAAACTGAGTTATTTGTAGTGAGGTGGATGGACCTAGAGACTGTCATACAGAGTGAAGTACGTCAGAAAGAGAAAAACAAATACCGTATGCTAACACATATATATGGAATCTAGAAAAAAAATGTCATGAAGAACCTAGGGGTAAGACAGGAATAAAGACGCAGACCTACTAGAGCATGGACTTGAGGATATGGGGAGAGGGAAGGGTAAGCTGTGACAAAGTGAGAGCGTGGCATGGACATATATACACTACCAAACATAAAATAGATGGCTAGTGGGAAGCAGCCGCATAGCACAGGGAGATCAGCTTGGTGCTTTGTGACCACCTAGAGGGGTGGGATAGGGAAGGTGGGAGGGAGGGAGATGCCAGAGGGAAGAGATATGGGGACATATGTATATGTATAACTGATAACAAAGCAGAACACACCATTGTAAAGCAATTATACTCCAATAAAGATGTTTAAAAAAAAAAAGACAAAAAAAAATCAGTGCTGTTGATACTAATTTACCCTTCTTCCAGGTTTCATGACTATTAATTTTCCCTTTGATTTATAACAGGGTAGCTCAAAGAATAAGTTAATGATGGTAATTACCGGTGCAGGATGCATAGTAAGATAGTTTGTGGCAGTGGCTGTGACTTGCAGTTAAAGGAAAATAACTGTGCTCACGGGTTCAGGATTCCCAGATGATGTTCAGTCACTGGCATTTCCTCCTTCTGAAGCTTCACACACCACTTTAACATTTTTGATGGAAAACATTCATTCCCTCCATAAAATTCCCCCAGTTGGTTATAAATAGCTGATGGAGAAATATTAACATTTTAAAATTCCAGCTCACACCTCACCTTAAATTTACCTTTGCTTTTCGTAACGGTTTAGATTTAATGGCTTGAAATACCTCTCGTGTACATGCATTGAAAGGCAATGCTATATAATTTCTGCATTTCATATCTGTAGTGATATCTGTAAATGATTTACAACAGATGCACATAGACACATGTGAAAAAAATTCTTTATTAATTTCTCACATTTCATTACAAAATGTATGTTGCAAACAACTTTGAATAACCTACTTGTGTGTTTTTTGTTGTTTTTTAAACCCCTTGGCTTCAAGAACTCAGGATCTCCCTATCTTTTATCAAGTACTGGGAAATACTGATTTTATTGGAGTCAATAGGTTATCATTTTGCTATTTATTTTCTTCTCTCAAGCTCTGAAAAAAAAGGTCCTCTGTATAAATTAAACAAAAAAAGTTGTAAATTCTATGTCATTACAGTCAACAGAATTATAATAATGCATCCAAAATGTGCGGCCACAAAATATCAGGTATATGTTTGAAAAAAGAAAAAAAAAATGACATTCTAGCCTTGTTAAAAGGATAATGGTCCCATATTTTTATTAACAGGTTAGCAAAACAAAATCCAATGGATTACAATATTTACATGTTATTTGAAAAATAAAGTAGTGATAAAAGCATGTCACAAATATTTTCTTTTTTTTTTCTTTTTTTCTTTCTTTTTTTTCTTTTTTTTTTTTGTTTGTTTTTTTGGTAACCATTACAAACACCCAATCCAGGTATGGAACTGTTTAGTACATTTGAAATGAGGCCAATTAAAAACAAATATGGACACAAAATGAATCTTTGTCTAGATAGTTCACACTTTCCCTTTTTCTGGTTTCCACATGATGGCCCCCATCCCTAAAAAAAAAAAATTAAATTAAAACAAACGCCCTACAAATAAAAATTCTTAACAGCAAGAAAGTAAAAGAACAACATGCTTTTCAAGTAAGCACTTATTCCACAAATGCAATATCTTTCCATGGATTTTATTTGAAGCTGTGTGGGACACTGTCATCTCAGCAATTCCCCTTCCCTTTCTCCCCCCCTCCCCCAACCCTTCCAAGTTAAAAAAAAAAAAAAAAAACAAAACATGAAAATCAAAGGACTCACACACATACACACACATGCTCACGCACACATCCAAGCTCACACGCACACAGGCGTCTAAAACCTAAGATTCAAGGAAAGTTCTACTTTTTGGAACGAAACCCTTTGTTCACAATCAATCAGAACGTATTATAAACGCAGACTTCAATTTAGTCTAAGCTGCTCCCTCCTGAAAAAGCTAATATGGGGAAACAGAGCAGCTGGCAGCTAGATTAAAGGGAAAAAAAGTAGTTCTCCAGGCTCCTTGTAGGATATAAGTATTTCGTGAACACTCTCACCAAAGGGATGGGATTCGAGCACATCCCCTTGTCCCGCAAAATAAATGAGAATCCCCCCGCCCCCAAAAAACACAATGCAAACAAAAACAGAACACAGATTTAAAATCACACACAAAAGCCAGCCCATCCTAACAGAAATTATTTGTGTGAGACAGATAATGTGTAAGATTTGACAGCAACAAAAGGGTGAAGAGGACTTCCTCGTCTGGCCCACAAGCTGCATAGCTGTGCCGAAAAGTTTGGTTCTTTAGTTAAATTAAAAAAAAAAAAAAAGTTCTTTGTTATTTCCATGTTTAAAATAAAAACGTTCCTATTCACAAAAAACTAAATCTCCCTTGCCCCCAAATCAAAACAACAATCACACACACAAAAAAAACAATTTATATGAAAAACTGAATTGTGCTGTGTTTGTAACACTCAAACTGATAGAAGATAAACGTGTGGCAAACAAAACTCCACAGTCACCTTAAAATTAGCTCACATGAAATCTACCAAATTCTAAATTATAGTTGAACACTAATAAACAGCTTACCTGGAATAAAGGATAATTCACAAACATTTATCTAGTAATTAAAGTCTGTTTCTTTTTTTTGTTTTGTTTTTTACTAAAATAATTAAAAAAATCACAGTATTTTAAGAAATAAAACCCACGTGGGGATTTTAAGCACAATTTGTGTTCCTTTCTTTAAAACTCTTTTTTTTTTTCTCCATTCACCATCTTGCCCAGCAGTTCTCTCTACATTTTAACCACAATGACGACAGGTAGTACTGACAAATGCAGAGAATTCCCTTGGTTAAGTTTGAGGTACTAGGAAACAGGTGACTGTTTTATGCAAAGCAGTTTTTTTGTTTTGTTTTTTGTTTTTTTGTTTGTTTTTTTCCCAAAGCGGCTGCAGTTAGGTCTTGAAAAAGCTTAACGTATTAAAACTAGAAAAACGCACCAAAAGTTGTGCGTCAAAAAGTTGTTCCCCTAAGAGAAGTCTTCTACTGTCACGGAGCTTCTGTTTCCACATACTGTCCAAGACCACCATAGCGCACACGTGTGCAAGGGAGGTGCTTCGTATTCCGCAACAACTGAAACTTCCACGGTGAAGATCCGGAAGGAAAGATGTAGTGATGGAAAAGGAGCCACATATTCCAACCATTTAAATAACTTTAATTTACATACTCACTCACACAGGTACCAGTGCTTTGAAAATAGATTGTTCAGTCCTAAAAAGCAGCTTTGTTCTGTCTTCTCTTTTCTGTCCCCCCCTTCTCAGCCCAAGCTGGCCCTCCCACTTTTTTTCATCACGGTTCAAGTAAGAGGTGATTAAGAATTTCACCAAACGCTTATTCTTTTTTGGCCTCTGCATTCTCCAGGAGAGATTTGTCAGCAGCTACTACACAGATGGCTACTGGTTCATTCTTTAGGGAAAAGTCTATCCCGATTGCTTCGTCATCTTCCTTCTCCTCCATAGAGGGCACCTTAATACTGTCCTCCATGCTAGCCTTCAGGTGGATTTCTTCTTGGCTCACCAGCTTGGTGTCATTCAACGCCCTGGAAAAACATTCACGGTAGTGAAGGGTGAGTATATATATATATATATATATATATTTTTTTTTTTTTCTAGTTAAACAAAAAACATTCATGTCCTTATTTCTCTGATCCTAAAAAGGTCTTGGGGTCTTACAAGTATGACTGAACTGTGAGTGACTTATCCTTGCTACCTGTTATGCTTAGGCCATATATTTCTGGCATCTTAACAAAAAGTTGAACCTATAAAAATATCCATTATCATACTATGTTTTGATTATACCATGCTTTGATTCCAGATCAACATAATTATTTTATGTTCCCTCCTGTACTGGGAACAATATAAATCATAAGCGGTCATAGCAAGAACTGCCTTATGCTCAGACCCATCAGAGGAACCTAGAAGCTTGGAGATTTGCTATATTTATTCGGACTAAACGAGCAACTCAGGTATTAAAGATTTAATGGATAGGTCCAGAAACAAATCAGAGAAACAACAAAGAGCAAAAACCTGAAGATGGGGCCCATGTCCCGGGGAGCTTAGTTACACTCTCTGAAGTTTAGATGCTTCACGTTTCTGGGCATTTTCTGCTGGAAGGACCAACTCCTAGGTTCTCCCAGCGTCTGCTGGGCTCTAAGTGCCTTATCTAGGGGACAATTTCATGTTCAAGGATCTTATGAGTGCTCTACAGGTATGCTCCCACCTACCTGGGAGGCAGGCAGAAGCGGGCTCTGTCCCCGAGGCAGAGCATTGAAGGCACCAAGAGGTGCGTGGGAAGGTTCAAGGCCACTCAGGGAATGAGTCATCACAGAGGCAGGAACAGAAGCCAGATCTTTGGACCCCGGTCCACGCTCTATCAGAGAACGTCATGCTAATGAAAGCTGGAGGGACACGGGCTGGAGAGAGCGCTACACTTCTACACGAGGGCTTGAGCGGGCTCTGTCATTCGTAAAGATGATCTTTCCTCCTTTGCCTTGTGTCTGGGTGACCATTTAAAAACCAGCGGAAAGGTAGAAACCCAGTTCGTTACAACTGCCTCTCCTCCCATGCCCGGAAGTGTGACACAGAGGGGTCTATGTACTGTCAGGAGAAACCGCCACCTCGCACGATGGGCGAAGGCCTTCATGGGACTTACATGCCGTGTCTCAGCACGTGCCTTTCCCACTCAGAGCCCTGGGAAAACGCCCGTCCGCAAAATTCACATGGAAAACGCTTCTCAGTGTTGATAGCAGCCCCACGGTCAGAAAATCTCATCAGATCTGTGAGGAGAAAGCAGAAGTGTTACCTGTGTGCCGGGGAGCGGGCAGAAGAGAAGTCAACATCCATTAGGAAACCTCGTCTCCTACCTTCCGTCCCAAAGCCATTCAGTGAAACCAATTTCCAGATTCCTTACTCTTTCTCCTACTGGCTTTTCACCAAAGGATATTTCTTTTTGTTTGTTTGGTTTTTTTGTGGTACGTGGGCCTCTCACTGTTGTGGCCTCTCCCGTTGCGGAGCACAGGCTCCGGACGCGCAGGCTCAGCGGCCATGGCTCACGGGCCCAGCCGCTCCGCGGCATGTGGGATCCTCCCGGACCAGGGCACGAACCCGTGTCCCCTGCATCGGCAGGCGGACTCTCAACCACTGCGCCACCAGGGAAGCCCCAAAGGATATTTCTTGAAACTCTCTCAAGAACTGTTCCTGTGGTTCCCGAGCCCCAGGTGTCCTCACTTCTCCTCACCTCCCAGTTGCTTCCATCACAAATAACCTGGGTCTGTCTTGCCTGAAGAACCCATTCTGTTCATTCCAATGGCATCTGAGCATTTTTTTTTCCTATCAAATCTCTCCCTTCTGTGATGCTCTGTATCAGTGCCTCAAGTTTAGCATGTATTCATTTTCTATTTGACACAAGTTTATCTCCGCTCACTAAAAAAGCACCAGATCAGGAAAAGCGTGGTAAGACCTCAAGGCTTCGACACATTCCAAGGAAGGCTGAGGACTCAGACTGGTGGTCATCTGCCATGGATATCAGAATCAACACCTCCCAGGGTGACTGCGAGTACTGAATGAGATCTGTAAGCAAAGAACCTAGCAGGAGTGAGTCCCGGGCATCAGGGAGTCTGGAATGTGAAAGCGTGTCCTCAGCTAGTAAGGGCTCCTGGCCAGCTGCCCGGCATCTATGCCTCAATCAGTATGTGTATATATATATACATATATATATATATTTTTTTTTTTTTTTTTGGTGGGGGGAAGGGCTGTGTTGGGTCTTCGTTGCCGCATGCAGGCTTTCTCTAGTTGTGGAGAGCAGGGGCTGCTCTTCGTTGCAGTGCGCGGGCTTCTCATTGTGGTCGCTTCTCTTGTTGCGGAGCACGGGCTCTAGGCGTATGGGCTTCAGTAGTTGTGGCACACGGGCTTCAGTAGTTGTGGCTCGCGGGCTCTAGAGGACAGTCTCAGTAGTTGTGGTGCACGGGCTTAGTTGCTCCGCGGCATGTGGGATCTTCCCAGACCGGGGCTCGAACCCGTGTCCCCTGCGTTGGCAGGCGGATTCTTAACTGCTGAGCCACCGGAGAAGTCCAATTGGTGTATTCTTGAACATGGGGATATGCACACATTTCTGGATAGCTCTGTTGCTAACATCAAATGTTGACTGTCGTTTTATTTCCTCCACGGCCCTGGGCACACGTGAGTGGTCTGATGAACGTGGACTGGCTGGCTAATTGTTTAGAGGCCACGCCTCCTGGCAAACTCAAAGACGAGAGCTTATGTGGCCTTTGTGCTATCCTGAGTCCCCAGCCCACACGTCTTTGATCATACCACAGAGGGCCAGATCTTTACGTGCATAATAAATAGCAGGACCTAGACGGCTCTGCAGCCACGCTGCAGTGAGGGCAGCACACGGGGACGTGTTGATCATCTCTGCGTATCTGATCGCTGTGTGTCTGTACCTACAAGATGTTACAGGAGGATGTCTCCTGGTTGAAACACTCCGTCTGATAAAAATCCTCAGGATGACGTTAACAGGCTAGGTGTCTCTACGCTGCCTTCACCTTCAGCACAAAAAGCTCTGTGAATGGGGCCAGTTTTAACAAAAGATGAAACATTTTCTCACAAATTAAGAAGATCACCACACAAGCCATTAAAAATAATTGCACAGACTACCTTCCTTGATTCTTTTCATTGGAAATGAGACAGCACCATCTGCCCTGCGCATTAATTCCTTAGCAGGGATTATCTTGGGCAAGAAATCAGCAGAATGCCTTCCTAACTCCTCCCAGCTGCATAATGAGAGGGGGTGGGGAGGGTCCTGCTTGGGTTCATGTTGATTTCTTCACGCCTGGTTTCTTCTCTTTCAGATTCCCTCTGAGCTGCCTTCTGAGGCAGGACCTGCAATGTGGCCACAGTCAGTCCCCTCCCTGGTGCTCGTGCTGGGAAAGGACGCTGGGAACGGGGTGGCTCCAAGGGTGAGCCCCCCGAACTGAGCGCCCGATGAGCACCCACACTGCCAACGCGGGGCCTGCCCCTGGCACACGCACTCGCTTACCCTTAGGCAACATGAAACCAGCCACCTATTCTTTCCGAGGGCTCATGCTGTTTCATCCTCAAAGGAGGAGGCCAGTCATTACCTGTCACACATCAAACTGCTCTCCATTAGGCCCGAGAGCTGCGCTAAAGCCACCTCCCGCTCTCTACTCCTGGAAGACAGGACGTCTGGCAAAAACGCCCCGAGGCTATTGTGTGCCGGTTCTTCTGGTTGGCAAGAATACACCTGATGGTGGAAAATTGATTCAAAGGCAACGAAACAAAGAAGGCTGTTCTTTCAAGGATCGGTCGAGGGGTATGGGAAGGTTTTGGCTGGTAATTTCCATTAACGTTACTAGAAGTGACTCATGTAATTCCCCCACCCGCTGAGAGAGGAATACAGGCTTCTCCACCCCAAGATTTTTTCCCCCATGCTGTTAAGGCTCATGAATGTGGATGCTAAACTTTCCAGGGACAGGCGATCAGACACCATGAAGTTCTTTCCAGGCAAACGGAGCTGGTCTGATGCCACAGTGCCCATGCGAGGGGGCGGCCAGGCTGGGCAAGGGAACATGCCTGGTGCTCTCACAGCCAACTGCCATTTAGTTTAGAGGCGTCACAGGGGAGGGGAGGACTAAAGGGGGTTCTTGCCTCTGCAGTACTTACAACCTGTAAAATCATGTGTGCTCGGCTCTAGAGATTAAAACGTCATGGTACCCAACGAGGACTAATTCATTTCCTGGAGAGGAACGGTAGGGCACAGAGCACCATGAAGAAAAGGAGCCTGTGTACCCTCTGTCACAAGCATCCTCTTCCAGAGAACTCTGGAAACAGTGCACAGACGTTAAAGAATTCATCACTAAGAACGTATTTGTGAAATGCTAAAAATAAATAAATAAAGGAAAAGAAAATTTAAAAACCATGCTTCTCAGATCACAGCCATTTTCCTTGTAAGAAACAGATTACTGCAGCCCCTCCTAATAAAAGTTGTAACATGAGAAGCGCAATCAGTCTATATGGTGTGGGTGTTCTATTTATCCATTTACCGCGGGCATGGGGGTTCAGGAGCCAAACTGGATCCCCACTCAGCAAACCTGTGGTCTCCTACTACGGCAGAGGTAAAAGATGGTGGGCAAGGGGATGGGGCTGGAAGTCAGGGCAAGTCAGGAAGAAGAACAGGGAGAACCGCAGGGGGAACGGCCACCAAGTCGGCTTTCTTAGGCTTGCAGACTGACCAAGCAAGAAAAGCCAAGAAATTCCGCAGAAGTGCCCCTTAGAGTGAGGCCCTAAGGGCCACTGGACTGACAGAATTCAGGGGCAGGTTCCCTTTAATGAGGATCACCCCGCTGTCCAAAGGGTAGGGGAGACGGTGTGTAGTGTAAAAGACGTTTTGCCTTTGGAGCCAGAAGACTTAGACTCAACCTCCAGTGGGTTTTTTTTTTTTTTTTTGGTTTTTTTTTTTAAACTTTGAACAAGCTCTTAAGTATCCCGGGCCTTTGTTTCCCCATTTGTAAAAATGGCAATAATACCATCTACATTGCAGGGTTTTATCATTATTATTAGCTGGTTACTATGTTCTAGGACTAACGTTTGTGTGCTATCTCATTTAAGATTTACGCAACCCTAGGAAGTGACACTGTTATTATTAGGATGATGAATGCATAGAGAGAGAAAATAATTTACCCTAAGTCATATAACCAACAAGTAGCGCGACTGGGAGCCAAATCCAGGCAGACCAACTACAGAGCCTCTAACATTATGTAACGTTAAGGATAAAAGGTATAAAACCCACGAGCGCCGGGCCTGGCACATCAGGATGCTCAGCAATGGCAACTAGTACCACTCTTCTCATCACTGCGATGATGTCTATCACATTTATTTCTCAGGTCTAGGTCATCCATGTGCTTTTGATAAATCTGCAATAACTAAAGTAAGATATCCCAAGCTATATCCTTTACGTAGAGTCTTGGGTTTTCCACAAGATTCTATGTTGAGCAATATAGAATACCAACTCTAGATCATGTAAACGTATGTCTACAACTAAATATACTTTGAAAAACTTCACTTTGAAAATAATGATAGACTCACAGAAACTCATACAAAAATACCACAAAACCTTTCCCTGTAAACACAGCCAAATAAAAGCCCCTGGTCTCTCTCTCTCTCTCTCTCTTTACAAAGCAAAAGCAGTAGCAAGGGGGGTGAGAGGAGGACCGTGCAGGACACATGGAGAGAACTCAAGCCCCCTGCAGCTCCCCCCAGCCCAGCAGAAGCAATTTGAAATAAGCGTTCAACTGGAAGCTCATTTACATTCCTCAGTAGCTTTTACAGGACCATCCATCTTGCTGTCTGTCCTTATTCTGCAGATTGCCAAGATACCAGTTTTCCTGAATAAAAAACCAATCATAGCCACGTATTTTTTACCGAATGTATTTCCTGGGAGTTTCTAGAGCTGGTACTAGTTTACAGGACACAGCCCCTGGTGTGTTTCTTAAGTCAGTCCATTCCTTCTGTTGCCCCTACAACAACCTTCTGCCTCCCCTTGTATCTCAGCACGGCCGGGCTGGGTGCCAGCTGGAGCTCAGGGGGCAGGGCAGGGACCTACCTCTGCCGTCAGCCTTGCTGTTCATTTCTTCTTCCTTGTCCTCCTCGTCACTGCTGGAGCTCTCCATCTTCTCCTTCATCTGTTCCAGCTGATCCAAGTTAACTCGTCCAACCAGCTCAAAGTTACGGCTTACCTGAAACAGACCCAAACAGACAGTGGAATCACAAACCGCAACTGAATGCGGTTCTCCCCGGAGGACAGAACTTCCCGCCGTCATTTTCCTGTGGGTGTGCTTTTAGAGCCAGGACCAAATAACCCCAGTGCCTAAGACGTCCTTTCTTCACGCTGACTCTCTCAGAGGTGTACCTGCTGTTTACTTCCACATTCATTTTCACCGGACCTTCCTTACCAAATTCAGTAAGAAGCGTGAGCTACCGTCAGCAGAAAATCAAGAGCACCGTGAAGCCCGGGGTGTAGAACAGGTGTCCAATAAACATTCCTGGAGTTGAATTCAAGGATGTACCTTCTGTAAACTACCCAAATTGTGGTTTCCTTCCCCCTTCTGGGAATGTGGCTTTTTCTGATTTTGGCTTTTGGAAACATGTATTAGAAGTGTCATACACGCATATTTATGAAGTTATGTTTCTGGAGGTGAAGTGACTGTAAGTAACCTGAAGACTAGCAGAGTCACAACATTTCCACCATGAGCCTATCAAGCTGGAGGGCTATGGGCTGTCCTAGCTTTGACCAAACGACAGCTATTCGATTCCTAACTCCAGTTTAGATGTAAGACAATAATATTGGTACTGTTTAGTGTTACTACTGTTTCTGAAGCTGACCACAGCCTATTCATCACAGCTGGGGATTATCTGAGAAAAATCTGGATGACAAATCCCTAAAAACCCTTTTAAAGTGTTAACTATGGCTGATTTTTGTTTACATAAAACGTGGTTAGGATAATGTGGGAATCCAAACTGTCTTCAAAATATCATCCAAGAGAAATAAAAATCCACCCTGAGAAAACTCTGTAAGGATATTCTGTTTGGGGTTCTCATGTCAATGGTAGTACAAAATGCAACCTCTTCAATTAATCTATTTTCAGAACTTCTTCAGTTGCATGTGTAGAATTACCAGCAACGACAGCACAGGAGTCTAGCCAACAAAATGACTCAAACCAATACAGTGATGGGTTCCGTGCTTCCCCCGTGGGGACCAGGGAAGGGGCCCGTGGAGATAAATAAGACCCGGTTCTGGCCTCCAGAGGCTCAGAGTTTAGTTGAGGAGGGAAGACAGACTTCATTAATGAGACTCCAAGGCAGATTTCCATAGCTGCTACACGAGAGAGAGAGAGTAATGAGGGCGCAGGAGAGGACAGGGAGAATTTACAAGACAGTTCCAAAATATTCCCTGGGACCAGCCTGGAACAAAGATGTGCTGAGCACCACCAATTCCATATGCCTGGCAGATGGAAACATCATCATCAACTGTGACAAATGCGAGAGAAAGAGCCTCAGAGCATCAGGGCCAACAGACAGTGCTGTGAAAAAGCTCAACACCGCCCCCATCACATCATGTTGGGGGTCGGCCGCGTTGAAAAGGAGCAAAGAACCCTCGGGATGAAAGCTCTCTTAAAGCAAGAGAAACAATCCACTGGATGAAATCCATGAAATCAGTTGACTGGGAAAACGACTCAGCATGAGGGTGGAAAAGACCTCTTCGTCCCTCTCAGCACTAAACCCTCAGAGAAGGCGAATTCCTGTTCTGCTCAGGAAGAAAAGTTTTAAAAACGAATAGCCTAAGGCGAAGAGGAGGAAGTGAAGTTGGAATCTTTCTTCCTCTCTGAGTTCACGGTATCAGCCGGCAAAGGACTTCTGAACCAAGTACCTTCCCAATTAGGGCTTTATCTATTTACTATCCTCACTCCTACCGACCTATACAGATTTTTAAAAATTTATAACACAGACCTGAGCGCAAGTTTCGGGTTCGCCGTGAACCATGAGACTCTGGGCAAATTACTGAACATAAGTGTCCTCAGTGTCCTTGTTTGTAAAAGGGGGCCAGCATAGTATCCGAAACACAATAAACCGTTCACCAAATTGTGGTTTCCTTCCCCTTTCTGGGAATGTGGCCTTTTCCGATTTTGGCTTTTGGAAACACATATAAGTATGGTAAGTGCATATTTATGAAGTTATGTTTCACCACAAAGTCTACATTTTAATCAAATAGCATTTATGACAAATATGTGAATAAAAGTTTTCTGGGTTGCCAGTTTTTTTCAGGAAAAGGAGGCAAGATTCCAACTGGCCTAATTTCAAAATATGCAAAGAAACAATATTTTGAAATGATCAGTACTTTAAAAGGCAGCCTTTTCCAATAGCTTTCTCCCTGCTTCAGCCAGGGCAACTGTAAGCATGTAGAAGGGGCAGGAGAGGTGGGCATTCCAGCAAACAAAAAGAAATGAAACCAAGAAAGGCCAAAAAACAATCCTCAAACATCTTTAATCCAGCAGTTTGCATTCATTCATTCATTCAGGACTCCCAGGGGCCCTGCTGTATGCCAGGCCCTGTGCCTATCAAGGAACTCACAGTGACAGAAGGAGATCTGTCACCAAACCAAATGTTATTTTTTCTTTTCCTCCTTCCTGTTTCTTTTCCTTTTACAGGAAAACTGTTAGCATTTTGGATTCTGCACAATTTTATGAGTACATGACATTTTCATGGTATAACGTTCACCCGGGGCTCACCGAGGATTTATCTGTCCTGAAGATTTCTAAAATCTTTGTTTAAAAATAAAAATGAAAAATTTTGCTATGTAATTAGAGGATTTTAAATTAAAAACTCTTTATAGGGTTGAGTTCTTACTATACTTTACATCTCGAAACCAGCAATCCAGGGTTAATCTTCATACAAAAGGAAGACTCCTTGCTGCACTTCTGAGCCACCGTCTTCCCTGTATTAGTGCAAGCCCCTTCCCTCCCTCCCTCCCTGCTGACTTCCCAGCGTCCATTCTCACCACCTCTTGCATCTAACCTCCAGGGTGGTCTGACTGAGTGATTTTTTTAAAAAAAATTAAATCTGCTCATGGCAGACTCCACTTGCCCTGAGGATGAAACCCCAATTTCTTACTGGGCTTTACATGTCCCCCCGACTATCATCTTACCCCCTGGCCCACCCTGCCCTCACACTGACTGCCCTTGGCTCTCACCACCCTGAGCTTATTGAGGTCTCTGGAACAGGCCAAGCTCTTGACTTTGTGCCTCTCTCCGCAGAGGCTATGTCCTCTGTGTGAAATTCTCTCAAGCCTGCCTCGCTCACATGGTGTCTCGTCTCCTCAGCCTTCCAGCATCGCTCCAATGTCACTGTATCTGGGGGACCTTCCCTCAACACCTCCTAGGTTAAATATCCTTGCCCTAGGCTACCACAGCACCCTCCCCTCCCCTTTCATAACTCAGTGACTGTACAGCCCAGGGGACTAGATTCAATACCTGGTAATAACCTATATATGTATGTAGAACTGAATCACTTTGCTGTACATCCGAAACTAACAAACACTGTAAATCAACAATGGTGCGATTGAAAAAACCCTCAGAAATTAACTGTTTCTGGCCCGCCTGCCCAACAGAACTGCAAACTCCATGAAGACAAACACCCTGCAGCTTATTCACAGCCAGATCTGCACTGGCCAGTGCAGTGTCCAGATTAGAGCAGGCATGGTTCTCAGCTCTTGGATACTGGGTGTCTGCATTTTCATTTATTGTATTTTTCTGTACTATAAATGTTTACAAAGAAAAACTAGAAAACAGAAAAAAGTCATTTAAAATCCAACGACCTACATGAAGAACCTAGGGGTAAGACGGGAATAAAGACACAGACCTACTAGAGCATGGACTTGAGGATATGTGGAGGGGGAAGGGTAAGCTGTGACAAAGCGAGAGAGTGGCATGGACATATATACACTACCAAACGTAAAATAGATAGCTAGTGGGAAGCAGCCGCATAGCACAGGGAGATCAGCTAGGTGGTTTGTGTCCACCTAGAGGGGTGGGATAGGGAGGGTGGGAGGGAGGGAGACCCAAGAGGGAAGAGATATGGGAACATATGTATATGTATAACTGAGTCACTTTGTTATAAAGCAGAAACTAACACACCACTGTAAAGCAATTATACTCCAATAAAGATATTAAAAAAATTAAAAAAATAAAATCCAACGACCTATACATAATACCTGTGAACTAGTTACATTTCTGTATTCCTGTTCTCTATTCACTGGTGATTTACAGTGCTGCTTTCCGATGCATGGTACGGCATAAATATCAATCTCTGTATACATCCTTTTTTTTTTTTTTTTTTTTTTTTTTTTTTGCGGTACGCGGGCCTCTCACTGTTGTGGCCTCTCCCCTTGCGGAGCACAGGCTCCGGACGCACAGGCTCAGCGGCCATGGCTCACGGGCCCAGCCGCTCCGCGGCATGTGGGATCTTCCCAGACCGGGTCACGAACCCGTATCCCCTGCATCGGCAGGCGGACTCTCAACCACTGCGCCACCAGGGAAGCCCTATACATCCATTTTTAATCACCACATAATACTTCGTTAAGTAGATATATTATAGTTTACTTGACTCTTCCCATGTGAGTCTACCTTTGGTTATTTCTGGCTTTTCACTATTAAAAATGCAACAATAAGCCTTATTATATACAAACCTTTCTTTCATGTTTAGTTTTAGCCATGGCAATCAGGGAAGAAAAAGAAATAAAAGGAATCCAAATTAGAAAAGGAGAAGTAAAACTGTCACTGTTTGCAGAAGACATGATACTATACATAGAAAGTCATAAAGATGCTACCGGTAACTACTAGAGCTCATCAATGAATTCGGTAAAATTTCAGGATACAAAATTAATACACAGAAATCTAGCATTTCTATACACTAGAAATGTGTATAGTGATCTATACACTAGATCTGTTTTCTGAAAGATCAGAAAAAGAAATTAAGGAAACAATTTCACTTACCAGCACATCAAAAAAGAATAAAATACCTAGGAATAAACCTACCTAAAGAGTCAAAAGACCTGTACTCTGAAAACTATAAGACACTGATGAAAAACTGAAGATGACACAAACAGATGGAAAGATATACCACATTCTTGGATTGGAAGAATCAATATTGTCAAAATGACTATACTACTCAAGGCAATCTACAGATTCAGTGCAATCCCTATCAAATTACCAATGGCACAGAACTAGAACAAAAAATTTTTTTAATTTGTATGGAAACACAAAAGACCCCACCTGAATAGCCAAAACAATCCTGAGAAAGAAAAATGGAGCTGGAAGAATTACACTCCCTGACTTCAAACTATAGTACAAAGCTACAGTTATCAAAACACATTTTTGTTCTGGCATAAAAATAGAAATATAGATCAATGGAACAGGATAGAAAGCTCAGAAATAAACACACACACCTATGGTCAATTAATCTACAACAAAGGAGACAAGAACATATGATGGAGAAAAGACAGTCTCTTCAATACTGGACAGCTACATGTAAAAGAATGAAATTAGAACATTCTCTAACACCATACAAAAAAAATAAACTCAAAATGGATTAAAGACCAAAATTTAAGACTGGATACTGTAAAACTCTTAGAGGAAAAAACAGGCAGAACACACTTTGACATAAATCGCAGCAATATCTTTTTGGATCCGTCTCCTAGAGTAATGGAAATAAAAACAGAAACAAATGAGACCTAATTAAACTTAAAAGCTTTTGCACTGCAAAGGAAACCATAAACAAAACAAAAAGACAACCCACAGAATGGGAGAAAATATCTGCAAATGAAGCAACTGACAAGGGATTAATCTCCAAAGTATACAAACAGCTCATGCAGCTCAGTAACAAAAAAAAACAAACAACCCAATCAAAAAATGGGCAGAAGATCTAAATAGACATTTCTCCAAAGAAGACATACAGATGGCCAAAAAACACATAAAAAGATACTCAAATTCACTAGTTATTAGAGAAATGCAAATCAAAGCCACAACGATGAATTACCTCACACCAGTGAGAATGGCCATCATCAAATAATAATATAATAATAATATTATATTAAATAAATATAATAACCAACAATAAATGCTGGAGAGGGTGTGGAGAAAAGGGAACCCTCCTACACTGTTGGTGGGAATGTAAACTGGTACAACCACTATGGAGAACAGTATGGCGGGTCCTTTAAAAACTAAAAATAGAACTACTGTATGATTCAGCAATCCCACTCCTGGGCATATACCCAGAGAAAACTATAATTCGAAAAGATACATTCACCCTAATATTCATTGCAGCACTATTTACAATAGCCAAGACATGGAAACAATCTAGATGTCCAACGACAGATGAATGGATAAAGAAGATGTGGTATAGGGACTTCCCTGGTGGGCCAGTGGGTAAAACTCAGTGCTCCCAATGCAGGGGCCCCAGGTTTGATCCCTGGTCAGGGAACTAGATACCGCATGCATGCCACAACTAAGAGTCCACGTGCCGCAACTAAGAAGCCCGCATGCCTCAACTAATGATCCCACATGCTGCAACGAAGATCCTGTGTACAGCAACTAAGACTCAGCGGAGCCTAAATAAATAAATTAATTAAAAGATGTGGTATGTGTACACACACACACACACACACACACACACACACACAATGGAATATTACTCAGCCATAAAAAAGAATGAAATAATGCCAATTGCAGCAACATGGACGGACCGAGAGATTATCGTACTAAGTGAAGTAAAACAGAGAAAGACAAATGTCATATGACATCACTTACATGTGGAATCTAGAAAATGATACAAATGAACTTATTTACAAAACAGAAATAGACTCACAGATTTTGAAAACACACTTATGGTTACCAAAGGGAAAAGGTGGGGGGAGGGATAAATTAGGAGTTTGGGATTAACATATACACACTACTATATATAAAACAGATAATCAACAATGACATACTGTATAGCACACGGAACTCTATAATAACCTATATGGGAAAAGAATCTGAAAAAGAATGGATATATGTACATATATAACTGAATCACTTTGCTACACACCTGAAACTAACACAACATTGTAATTCAACTATACTCCAATTTAAAATACATTTTTTTTTAAATTTTTAATTAAAAATAGAAAAGAACGCAGTAATAAGCCTTATTGTATATAAACCTTTCTTTTATATTTAGTTTTAATTTTATAGGCTAAATACTCAGACATGAAATTACAGGGTCAAAGTCAAATGGTATACAGATTTTATAGTAAAGTTCCAATATATTTCTAAGTTTGCTTCTAAAATGATCATACTTGCAGTGATTACTTTCTGGATCTCGAAATTGGTGGGTATCCGACCAACTTCTTAATGAGGCAGAGGACATATGGAGGGACATTCACTTTCTTCTTTAGAGATGAGAAGCAATTTATCCCCTTGTTTCACAAAAGCCCACAACAGAGGGAGAAAGACAGCAAGGCTGAGTTTGAGTTCTAGAACCTGGCTCCTTAGGGCCTTCTGAAGGCAAAAGAAGCCATCCAAGTTTTTAAAGGGTAGACTGTTCAAACACACAATCACTCAGACTGTAAAACTATGTGCAGATCCTTATATCTCGTGAAAGTTATCTGTGAATGCCCAGGAATTGAAAGTCCCCCATAAAGGCCGCTAACTCAGAGTTGTGTGAAAAGCTGTCCAGTAAGGAGATGAGATGAACTGCCGAAGACCAGCAAAAACCTTACCCCTTAACACTGAAGCGGAGATGCTGTAAACCCTTCAATGCTCATGCTTAGTGTTCAAGCTTCACCACGACACCTGTCTTTGTGTTTGTCGCTTTTTAACCATTCAGCAAAATGGTTTCTGTCTGTCCCTAGCATATGAAAGAATTTCCATACTCGAGTCTTATTCTAAGGGAAGGAGTGTTATGTGATTTACAAATATAAGCAAGTTGCACATGCATTTTCGTACTGCCCTGGGGGGCAGACCCAGCCTTGCAGGAAAGACTGATATAACCTTGCTTGTTACGGAAAGAATGAAGTTGGACACCCTCGTCTTCAGATTACTTAGCAAACATTAACTGGGGGAGATGGTGATGAAGACAAATCCACGTAATGTTTCCAGAGTCCCCCTCCTACTGACTTAACACTTGTACCTTTAAAAAGAGACCTCCAACCAGGATGTTCACATCACCTAATAGTGCATGTTCATGTTAAAAAGAAAGGCCAAGAGAACTTTTTACTTCTAGAAGAAGTGACAGCAGAGAACATGGAAAAACTGTCTCTTACATCAGAAGTGCCCATCTCAGTCACAAACTGACAATGTGTAGTACTGCAAAGATTTTAAAGGACTCATGGCCCAGGCAGGCAAACTTTTTCTGTGAAGGGCCAGTTAGCGAGTTTTTTAGGCTTTCTGGACCATATGGTCTGTCACAACTACTCAATTATTGTGTAGCTTGAAAGCAGCCACAGATAATACGGAAATGGACGAGCATGGCTGTGTTCCAATAAAACTATATTCAGGGACACTGAAATTTGAATTCTGTGTAATTTCACATGTCATGAAATATTACTCTTTTGATTTTTTTCAACCATTTAAAATTGTCAAAACCATTCTTAGCTGGCGGGCCATATAAAAACAGGCAGTGGGCCAGATTTGGTCCATGGGCCAGAGTCTGCCTACCCCTGACTTATGATACCAGGTGGTTTGCCCAGCACATCCTCTTTGCCTGTCTCTGAAAGTCAGAATGGGAATGAGGGAAAGGAATCAGTGGGAGAAAGGGTCAGCAAAGCACTGTCTCTACGAATTCTTACAGGAAGGTGGTCAAAGACGCAGGTAGAAGTCTTAAATTCTCTGCTAAGAGCATTTCTATCAGAGCTCTTATAAAAGCTTCTAGAAAAGATAGTCAGCTCAGTGTATTAAAGTTCTATGGAAGGTGAGCCAGGACACCATACTTGCTTTGCATTATGCTGCCCTCCTATTTTATAGACATCTTTATGCAGCACTTAACACGCTGGTTGTGATTCTCTGTTTAAGGTTATCTCATCTGCTTGCTTATAAACTCTTGCAGGGTAGCAACGGTTTATTTAGTTTTACAGGCTCAGTGCAGAGTGTAAGGCCAGTCATCTAGTTGACACACAATACATGCTATCTGAATCTACCAGTAACATAAAATCCCACAGGCGATCATAAAGTATAAAGAACTTCATAATATTGCATGCCATGATACAAACCTGCTTGCTAATGAGAATAAAATTGGACATTTTCTAAAATATTTTGTTTCAATGCTGACCAAATAATCTACTATACGCTAAAAATTAACCCAGTAATTTTTCCATGTATCACTTTAACCCTTATGATCATTCTGTAAGATATGTGTTATCTTCTGTATTTGTAGATGAGGAAAACAGGACACAAAGCAAGTTAAGTGATAAAGCCAGGATTAGAACTCACATCTTCAGATGACATAGCTCCAGCTTTCCTCATTAGAATGCAGATCATCTGTCGAAATGTAAATTTGCTTACAAAATATGGAAACATTATCCATGGGATACTGGCTGAACACAAGAAGGAAGAAAAAAGTACTGTGACAATAATATTCGATCCAAAATTTGGTGGGATAAAGCAGTAGAGTCTTTTGAGAATATTTTCTTCAAAATAAAAACCTTTCTGAGAACAGTAAGAATAAAGGATGGTAAAGTTCCCGAAGGGTATGGGGCACGGAAGTCAAGGAGACCATCTACTTTCCTTTGCCATCATTGAGTTAGAACAGAAAACATGCTCCTGCCAGACCTGACTTAGCAAAAGTCCAGACAAAATCAATCATTTTGAGAATCTCAGCACAGCCCCAGTCACAAGTACTCAAGACAGCCAAGTGAAAGGCATCATTAAAGTCAAACAACTTTGCTGTCGGCCAACTGAGCTGCTGCCAATCTCCTGAACTCGAAATCCAGAGGCAAAGATGCTGCTGCTGCTGTCATGTTTTGCTTATTTGAACAAACCGGATACGGATAATTTCTTATTTGAAAAGTGCTTTCATTTATTTATTTACTTAGCAACCAGCTACTGGAGACTTTATTGTATGCAGGGCACTATGGTTAGATTTGGGAAGAAAAGAGGTAAATAATGTGGCTTCCATTTTAAGACTGTTGCATCCAGTGGCAAGACAGAGCCTTGTTAAGAGTTAAGCGCAAGTGGAGGCAGCATGAAATACACGCCTTAACAGAGGAAGAAGGAGAGCTCTACGGAAGCCTGGGAGCTGGGGCCATTCATTTTGGCTGGAGAGGTTAGTGGAGAGTTTCAAAGGTTATAGGCAAAGAACATCTTCAAATGTCTACTTGAGAAATATCTTCTAAGGTTCTGCCAGGCACATCCCTCGGAATATGACCACACCTCTTGCTCATCTACCTCCGATTTGTCTTCCAAAATACATGATAGAAGCAGGTCCACGGCTGACAAATCAAGAAGCAACTAACATGAGGGAGAGCGCAGATGAAATGCCATAATCTTCTGGAAAAACCTTCAGCGTGCAGGAACCTACAGAGTTCATAAAGCTAGAGATGCCAGTACTTAGTTCAGAAATTAAACGCAGTCCAAAAAGACCATGGCCAAAGGTGTACTTTATGATTTGGAGTTGGGGAAGGTTCTTTGTTTTATTTCTTCTCATTCCCTTTGCTGGAAACAAATATTCTATGTGACTTTTTTGCCACTGCGGATTTCACTAGTCCAGAAAGCGGAACAATTTTATTGGAATAACTCAAATGTTGGCAATTCCTCCTGAGCTGAATGTTCTGCTGCTTCCCCTAAACTGACAAAAAGAAAGAGATACGAGTTCCTTAGAGTTCAGCTGCCTGAGGCTCCATTTGTATAAAAAATTAAAAACATTTCAAAGTAAATTCAATTAGTGAATGTGTATTGGCTGAATAGACTATCCTTCTAAATTTAATACAGCGAACATGACAATTTTACGAGCAAAGCAAGTTAGAGATAATATATTTTTATGTTCCTTAAACTAGCAAAGAGACTTCAGAACCATAAAGAACGCTAACAAGGTATTGCATATACTTAAACTTTCTTCAAAGAAAAAAATATGTGTGTTTTTCCAAATGTGAGAAGTGCGAGGTTTGGTTTTTTTCATGACTTCAAGGTTCCTAGAAACGTTACCTCTTCATCTTGCACCAGCATTGCTGATAAATGGCACTACTGACATATGATTTCATTCTGTGTGTGTGTGTGTGTGTGTGTGTGTGAGAGAGAGAGAGAGAGAGAGAGACAGACGAGAGAGAGAGAGAGAGAGAGAGAGAGAGAGAGAGAGAGAGAGAGAGAGAGAGAGAGAGAGAGAGAGAGAGACTGAAAGAACAGAATAGTCTGCCTCTAGAAGACCTAGTGAGATAGAAAAAAGACGGGGAGTTGAAGGATGAAAAACTAAAAGTTCAAATAGCCTGTACTGTTTACTTTAGATTCCAAGAGATTTACAAGTGATTCCTTGTTCACTGGTCGAAAGATAAAGATCTAGGAAGACAAGATTCTGTGTCACCTAAAAAAATGAAGGTGCTAAAACAAATAGAGAAAAAAATGAATGTGCTGATTGCCACCCATTTCTACTTCACCTTGGCTTCTGAGGATAAACACAGCAGTATAAATCCAGGGCACTTGAGAATTTGGTTCTTCAGCGGAATGGTTTATTTGACTTCAAGGATGCTTCCTGCTGAACCAGTGTTCTGTCTAGTCCATGAATGATACAGTCTGACATCTTCAGAGACATTCCTGAGGTTTACAAGCTTTGCAGGCAGAATTCAGGAGTCCAGTTTTGAATATCCACTTCTGTTTAATGATGAAATCCTTTGACTGAAAATACATCCTACAGTGTCTTTTAATTTCTTGTATAGATTCTCTCCACCACACAAAATCACCTAAAGCTATTTGTGGAAGAATGTAATGAGCAACGCACACATTGTTTCGCTAGAAAACAGAAAACCTTAGTTTAGAACCAACTGCTAAGTCTATTGCACATTCTATTTTTGGCAGTTTACACGTTCCTCTGGATCTCTGCATCTTTATAGATCTGTCTGTTCTCAGGATCAACCTTATAAGAAAAGACTGCAGAAAACTAACATTTACTGAGGACCTACCATGTGTCAGGTCCTGGGGAACTTGCATCTTTTAGGTATTAAGATGTAACTTACTTACCATAAAACTAATCCATTTTAAATGAACATTTCAATGAGTTTTAGTAAATGTATGCATTTGTACAACCCTCCACAATCTTCTTCTATTACTCTAAGAAATACCCCCATACCCTCTGCAAGCAATCCCTGCTCCAAACCTCCAGCCTGAAGCAACTTCGGACCTGCTTTGTCTCCTCAGTTCTGCCTTTTCTAGAAACCATACAATATGCAGTCTTTTGTGTCTGGCTTCTGTCCATGATGATTCTGATATTTAGCCATATTGTTACATGTTATCAGTAGCTAATTGCTTTTATTGATAAGTAGTATTCCATTGTATGGATATAGCACACTTTGTTTATGCAACCACTTTATGTGGGAGTAGACTTGCTGGATCAAATGGTAAAGTGTATGTTTACCTTTTAAACAAATTGCCCAAATGCTCCGAAGTAGATGTGCCATCATTGTACACTGCATTCAGCCCTGTGTGAGATTTCCAGTTTCTCCACGTCCTTGCCAACACTTCGGTGCTATTGGTCTTCTTAATTTCAGCCACTCTAGTGGAGAGGTAGTGATGGCTTACTACCTAATTTGCATTTAATTGTCTTCATTTGCATTTCCTTAACGATGAGTCCTATTAAGCATCTTTTCATGTGATCATTTGCCTTTTGTATATCCTCATGGGTAAAGTGTCTATTCAGATCTTTTTCTCATTTTTAATTAAATTGTCAATCTTCTTACTACTGAGTTGTAAAAGTTCTTTATATATTTTGGTTAAAGTCCTTTGTTAGTTATTTTGCAAATATCTGCTTCCAGTCGGCTGCTTGCCTTTTCATTTTCTTAATGGTGTCTTCTGAAGAGCAACAATTTAATTTTGATGACATCTAATTTATTGATCTTTTTTCTTTTAATGTTCACAGCTATTGTGTCATACCTAAGAATTTTTTCCCAAGAGACATTTGAGTGACGTAAGCGTCAACAACCACTATTTTGCATATGGAAATCCAGTGGTAACAGCACTATTTGTTGAAAAGCTATCTTTTCCTTATTCCCTTGGCACCTCTGATGAACATCAACCGGCCACATATATTAGGGTTTATTTCTGGACTTTTTCTTCTGCACCACTGATCCATACATCTGTCCTTATACCAATACCACACTTTCTGGATTACTGTAGCTTTACAGTAAAGTTTTGAAATAAGGAAGGGTGGGTGAGTCTTCCAATTTTGTTCTTTTTTCATACTGTTCAGGCTATTCTAGGTCCCTTGCATTTCCATATACATTTTAGCATCAGTCTGTCAATTTCTACCAAAGAAAAAAGCCTACTGAGATTTTGATAGATTACACTGAATCTGTAGATCAGTTTGGGAAGCATTACCAATATTGAGTGTGCTAATCCATGAGCATGGTATATACTGCATCAACTTAGTTCTTTTATTTCTCTCAACAACATTTTGTAGTTTTCAGCATATGGCTTTCACAGTTCTTGTTTATTCTTAAGCATTTTTATTCTTTTTGATATTATAAATGAAACTGATCTTCTTAAAATTTCATTTTTTCAGACCCATTACTAGTATATAGAAATATAACTGGCATTTGTATATTGATCTTATATCCTTCAATTCTGCTAAACTCACTAATATTCTAGTATCTTTTAAAATAGATTATTTAGGATTTTCTACCTACAAAGATCACACTGTCTGTGAACAAAAACAGTTTTATTCCTTCCTTTCCAATTCTTATGGCCTTAATTTCTTGTTCTTGCCTCATGGTTCTTGACTTTTGTATTTCAATCACTAGCAAACTTCTCTTTAGTACACTGTTTATTGATATACTCCTACACCCTTTATCATGAATGCTGAAATCAGGCTGTTGTATATCCTTCACCCCAACGAATGACCATTTATAATTATTGTCACTGCCTATCAGTCAAAAATTCACTTTCAGCAGCACTGCTGTCTATGTTTATAAAGTAGTGTTTGGATAATTATTTCAAAAATTCAAATTGCATTTTGTATTCATCATTTAGAAAAGGAACAGTTAGTAAGCACGAGCCTCAAACTTCACAACGATTGAGACAAAGATGAAAATCATTAGCTGTGCTGAGAGTGGCAATTCTTTAGCCTCAATTAGGTGCTTGCTGGACTTAATAAGCTGGTCAACCATGAGAGGGAGTAAGATTAAAGAATCGAACACGGCATAATGAAAATATAACATATCAAAGACCATGTCTAAAATGCAAAGTAGAGTTAGTGATTTTATAGTCCATTTTAGGTCTTTAGGGACATAACCGCCTTTCTGATAGGTTGTTGTTATATTTGAGCACAGTTCAATTCACAAATAGACTGAGACGCGGCTCTCAAAGTGTGGGAAATACCAGGACTTCATTTAATCTTACAAAACTTCTGAGAAGAGTATACTGGTTCCCATTTAGAAATCAGGAAACAGACAGAGAAATTGAAGTAACCTGCTGTACAGTAAATGGTGGAGACAAAATTCAAACCTAGGTCTGTTTGGCTCCAAAAGTTCTAAACTGGGCTCCTAGTTTCATGAGTAACCCGTTTGCTTGATGCATATTCCAAAGCCCCACACTTCCGCCTGCTTTCACATCTGGTATGGTTTCTAGCCTTCTCTGGAATTCTCCAGTGACTCACAGCTACTGTGCAACCACTGGGGAAGAATCTACCTTCCTGGTTTGCTCAGTCCCAAAATACCAGTCTGATGGCTTCAACACTACAATGAAAAGATCCGAGGTGGTTACATAAATAAGACACGTGTGCATAACTGTAGAAAGCTTAGCTTGAGATAGATAAGTGATTTTCCTTTCAGTTTGGGGGCAGAAATGCCCAGGAAGTTTGGATAAGAAAGGGTATTGGAAGTTTTTAAGTGAGGTAATTCAGGCTTTTCTTCTCTGCTTTCATTTTTGGGGAGACACTTAGAAAATGAAGGCATTCCAAAGCAGAAAAGTTAGCATCAAACTATTAAACTGTAGATGGGTGATAAGCTCAGCCTTCTCTCTCAACACCCCACAGAAAAATTCTAACCCTTGGTGCAGATGACTCAGACAGGAATCTTTATAACTTGGGTTTGTAAGTCCAGAAAAGAGAAGCTGTTATTTCCACTGACAGTACACAGAGCAAGGAAAAAAGGAAACAGTATCAAAAGTGCTTCTCATTGTGCCTTAGGTAAACACGCACTAGATGTTTTGGATTTGTTGGTTAATTAGAAAACATTTCAATAGGCTCTTTTCATGAAACAAATACTGATCATCCCTGCCCCCCCCCCCACACTCCCCACACTCTGGACAACATACAAAACCAGAAACAACTGTCTCAACTCCTGATGTGCCACACAAGTCCTCAGAGAAGTGAGGAAGCCATCTGGGATGACTTTACCCTCTGATCAGCAGACTTTTGGAAGAGAATTCTCTTTCATAAACCCCTTATTTTATGTCCTATACGAATCTGTTCCCTCCACAAATAAAACACATACTGCACGGTCCTTACAATGTTCAGACATGAATAGCAAAGCCTTGGAAAATTTTTGTAGTCAGCAATATATCAGAAACAACCTACATGACTGAGGGACACACCGGCAGAGCCACCAGATAGAATAGGGGCCGGCAACTAAGGGTCCACAGCCTGTCGCCTAATTCTGTAAATGAAGTTTTATTGGAACACAGCCATGACCATTCATTTTTGTCTTGTCTAGGGCTGCTTTCTTGCTACAAGGGCAGAGCTGAGTATCTGCCACTGAGACCATCTAGCCTGCAAAGCCTGAACTAGTACGATCTAGCCCTTTATGGAAAAAGTTCATCAACTCTCGTGATAGTACATTTAAAATAATACGAAGGGCTTCCCTGGTGGCGCAGTGGTTGAGAGTCCACCTGCAGATGCAGGGGACGCGGGTTCATGCCCCGGTCCGGGAGGATCCCACATGCCGCGGAGCGGCTGGGCCCGTGAGCCATGGCCGCTGAGCCTGCGCGTCCGGAGCCTGTGCTCCGCGACGGGAGAGGCCACAGCAGTGAGAGGCCCGCGTACCGCAAAAAAATAAAAAGTAACATGGAAAAATACTCCAGTTAGGGTAAGTTAAGAACAAGAAAGGAAAGATATGCTCTTTCATGTAAGGTAGAATAATAATTAAATAAAACAAAGGAAAGTGGGCATAGAAGAGACCAAAAATGTTAAGCAGTTGGATGTGGGGGTAGCATTACAGGGTGGTTCTCTCTCCCCCACCTACGTGTTCCACTTTTCTAAAACGACCTTACAGTTCTTTTATAAAAGAATAAACTGAACCTCATTTTAAACATTACTTTGGCGCATGTCTCTGTCTTGCACACAATGGGTGTGGCTAAATTTGGCCCAGCCCCTCCCCCAGGTGTGCTGGGGGTGGGGGTGGGAGGAGGGAGGCCAGGCCCGTACCTTATGCTCATCCCGAAGGTGGCTGTCCAGTTCCTCCGTGTGCTTGGTCTCATAGTAGCAGAGCTGGCATTTGTAAGGTTTCAGTTCATTGTGCTTTTCTATGTGTTGCTGGAGGCTCTCGTCACTGGAGCAGGTGAAGGTACACTTATCACAGCGGAAAACTACTCCCTGCAAGTATTTTGACAGTTTGGATCGGCATACTTCAATGGGGACAACGCGCTCTTCTGTGGAAACAAATTGAATATAAAGATGGGAATTTTTACTGATGGAAGGCAGATGTCCTCTCTCTGGAGTACAAGGAGAGACTCACCCATCCACTGTTGCTACTTCTCATGGCTCCAGGTCCGTGAACTGCATGCACATGCCCACCGTCCCTCCTCCAACCCCCCAAATCAACACAGTCCGCTGGGACACACAGGTGTTTCTAAGGCCGAAAGCTCTCTGTGTACTTAATACCCAGAATGACCTATAAATAGGGGTGGGCAGGCTGAAAGGTGTTGGCGAATTCCTGAATGGAGGTGATTAAAGGAGGAGAGAAGAACAGAATTTGTACCAACATGAACGATTATCAGCAGCAACAGCGCATCCTACTTCCTCAGCACGTGGCATTTAGGCTGGACTTATGGATGTCACAGATGTCTTTAAGGGGGAAGGAAAATGACATTTTCGGAGCACCTATGTGCCACCACTGTGTACCTCCCTAGCTACTCTATTAGGCTGGAGTTATTCCCATTTTTACAAATTAGTAAAGCAAGGAACTGAGCTTTTAAGTAACTCTCCAGGGGTCACAAACTCTGTAATTGCCCAAACCGAGATCCCCATGCCCATCTACCAAACCGCAAGTCTGTTATTTCCCATCGTTTCCAATTCCATTCCTGTTTCCCCTTCCAAGATGTTCTCAAGGAGACTGTTTTCCTTTTCTGGAAACCAAGGGAATCTCTAATCTAAGTTCAAATCTGAAAACAAAGCCTCCTGGACACTTTCATTCACTGAAACTGCAACTGCACCTCGGAAGAACTCAGGCAGATGAAATGGTTGCAGGCAGCCTTCCGGGGGAGAAAGGGGTGGCGCGGGAGACGTGGAGGATTTGTGCCTTTACAGACAATCTGTAATCTGACTGTCACAAGGGAGAAAATAAAAGCGAGAGAGGGTTTGGGTGCTTTTCCCGCTCACACGCCAAATGCGGTGGCGCTGCAAGCGTGTGTGCTTGTTTATTTTGTGCTTTGCCCACCCTTGTGTTTAGCTGCTCAAGTTAAATTTCACACCAGTCTGCCCAGAGTTTCGGCACACGCGCCAGATATCCGTAACTGGGATAAAATTAAAATCTGTGCTATTTATGCAAGGATCAAATATAGCGTGTGCTTTCATGCTGTGTCTGAATTTCAGAAGACTCTGAAAGTTTACAGATGGACACACACAACATATATTATTTAGAAAGAGCAATGTATTAGTAAGTCGGGAAAGTGTGCTGTACCCTCAGAGTCACCGAGTGGCAACATTTCCAGAGCATCAAGATGTTGTGTGAAGCCGCTCACTCTGGGAGGCCTCCCTTTGTTGCTGGCCTGTGTTTGGCCCCTGGGGAATTTTCCCACCTGAAGCCCTGTCTTTCTCTCAACCAGCACATTCTCAGTGCAGGGCAGTCCCTGCCGTGGGAGCCCTTGAATGCAGCGATTAATCGGCCAGCAAGAATCTGGGCAGAGGAAGCGTGGAAGGTGGTGTCTGCACCACACTCCCTGGAGCTCTAATGCATATGTTATTTTCCCTGTACAAAGAGTCAGTCGCTTATTTAGAAATATAAATATTTTTAAACCACAGTAGAGCAGACAGCTAAGAAACACATGATTATAATGGAATCCACACATTTTCTTAGAATAGTAAATGCTGTAACAGTCTTCTAACCATTCAGTTCCACGGTTTGGTGTAAATGGAGGGAAGAAATGCTTTGGCGTAAACTAATGAGCCTTAAGAAAGCCCAGCCTGTGATGTTCTATTCCTCTAATCCAGGTTTGCTCAACAGCAGCACTACTGATGTTCTGATGCCAGATAATGCTTTGCTGTGGGAAGCTTTCCCGTGCAGTGCGGCATGTGTATCATCGGCACCCCAGGCCCCCGCCCACCAAGGCCAGCAGCACCTCCTCCCCCCCAGTCACGCCGACAGAAAATGCCTCCAGACAGCTGCACCCTGGAGAAGCAAGATGGACCCCGACTGAGACACCACTCCAAGTCAAGTGCCAACTATTCAGTCCAGCTGCCCTGGGTTAGACAGGCGTGGCCATGAGCTACGAGCAAGCTGGCGCCCGCGGCAGGAGATGGGGGGCAGGCTGAAGCGAGGGGACCGGTTCCACCCTGCAGCTCAGGAGTTCATGGGAAGTGTTGAGACTCGCGCCCTCCCCCTGCCCCATGCTCTCTGTGTTTGCTCCTGATTTATATTTTGTCATTTCTACTGCTTCCCCTTTCCTTCTTCGGCTCTGGCCTGTCCCGTCGGCCCCGGTTCTGTCGACCTCCGTGGAGATGGAGAACAGCTGGCTATAATTTTCCACATAACGACGCCTCAACACCTTGAAGACATTCGGTCGCCCTCCAGTCTTCCCTTCTCCCCCATAAATAATCGTTTCTTTCAAGCTTGTGTGTTTTTTAATAGGTCTCCTTTTCAACTCCTCTACCACTTTGGTTAGTCTTCTTTGCAGTTTCCTATTTCACTCTGTGTGTCTAAATGCATTTTGCACAAAGTCAGGAGCACCCGGAATAATACCTTGGAGGTGAAACAATAACAATGAATGGGAACGGCTGCTCCCGTTTATTAAGGGCTCACTATGTTTCAAGCATGGTTAGGTGTTCGATCCTCTCAGCTACTTTTTATTCTCACAACGCCCTGCAAAGTCAGTTTGATTATCTCCAGTGAAAGCCGAGAACGGACCAGTTAAGCTACTTCCTCGAAGTCGCTCCTCTAGTTCAGCACAAAGTTGTGACCTGGGAGCCTGGGTCGGCTGACCTTTACCCGCACCCTCCTCTGTTCCTCCTGAGAAGAGCTCTCTGGGCACATCCAGTCTGTTCGCCATGCACTGCTAAGCCTTTTATTCCTAATAGTTCAAAATCACAAAAGCTATCGGTGTCTAAGGCAACCATTTCTATCTGTATTTCTTTCAAATATCTTCTGGATTTCATAGAAGGTCATTTCCCTGCTGACTTATCCTGAAAGGTAAGACTTCCCATTTCCAAACTAAGACATTAACTACAGTATGTCCCAAGTCTCTTAGTTATATGGATGTTAATTTTAGAAAAAAGTTATCTTTTTTTTCCTTTCTACAAACATGGTTAACATGACCAAGATATAAAACAAGACGGACTCTAAAAAGCAGGTGAAGGACCGATAGCGTTTTCTCAATAAGGTTAGTCACGGTGGAGGCCAGTGAAGGTCCTGAAGTGGGAGACTGGAATGTTTCCAGGTGGGGCCTGAGCCCTGTCTTGGCTACAGAAGCTCAGCGCTTGGGGCTTTTTCTACGGGGGCAGCGACAACTGTGGGTCTTTTCCTGACTTCACACCTCTCGAAATTACCTTGGGTAAGAAATCAAGGCCTGAATCACACTCATTGTGACTCAGCTTCCAGCTCTGGTTGCAAAAATATTATGACTTCACCAGTCTGACTACAAGATAGATCGTGTCTCTCATCTCCTCACACTCAAAAGATGGCTTAGCACCGCAGCTGGACAGAAAAGCCAAGAGGCTCCAGCCCGGAGCAACGCCACACTGTAGCACGTGGGTGCTAAAGTTCACCAAGAGCCCGGAAGTGTGTGCCAGGTGGAAAAATCTGCAAGATCGCCACTACTGAGGCGGGGGTGAGGGGGTCACTTCTGCTCAAAACAGCGAAAACCCACATCACTGTGGAGCCCAGAATCACCAAGGAAAAATCCTTCCCGAAAGGGAGCCCACAACACACATGGGTTTCCTCCCACAACGTGCCAGGCCTACAGGAAGCTGGCGGAGATCTGGAAGTCATTCACTCCAACAAACTCTGAATGCAGGTTACCATGGTAGAGGGCCGAGACCCTCTCTGGGCCAAACCAAAGACCCACCTGTTACCCTCTCTCAGCCAAACAACTGACAAAGGCTGAGAACCAGAAAGCCACCATCCCCAAATATAACCATAAATAGACACGCAGAAACATAAGCACAACAGCTCCCGTAAGAAGTTTTGCCATCAGCCAGGCTACCACCCTCAAGCCAGACAGAGCTGGGAACTGCACCTCTAATTCTAACAGGCCAAAGCACGAGATGGGGAGGAAGGGAACGTGTAATCTCACTGAATAAAACGAAAGACTATCAATCTCACCGTAGATTTTTTTTTTCTCAATAAAAATGATACTGATCAGATCAATTAGGGGAGATTAGTCCAGTTCCAAAAAGATACCCACCTGCAGGGGTCAGTTGTACTCAGCATCTGTGTACGTATTGAGGTTACAGGCTGGGAAACAGAGAGGTTAACCAGCCAACTGGAGACCAGGCTCGGTGATTACAGAGCTTCATAATTATAATGTAAATATTTGGCAGAACTGTTTCATGCCTATAATTCAATCTGTGCCCAGCTTTTTATACCCAGGTTTGCTGTACATATACAAGGGACGTCTAGGCAAAGCGATGCATGAGGCATTGTGCTTCCAATGGTGACGAGAGCTCAGTCGAGGGACTACCCTGGTGGGGCAGTGGTTAAGAATCTGCCTGCCAGTGCAGGGGACACAAGGTCCGAGCCCTGCTCTGGGAAGATCCCACATGCCACGGAGCAGCTAAGCCCGTGTGCCACACCTACTGAGCCTGCGCTCTAGAGCCCGCGAGCCACAACTACTGAGGCCTGTGCATCTAGAGCCCGTGCTCCACAGCAAGAGAAGCCACCGCAATGAGAAGCCCGTGCACCACAATGAAGAGTAGCCCCGGATCACTGCAACTAGAGAAGCCCGTGCACAGCAACGGAGACCCAATGCAGCCAAAAATAAATAAATTTATTTTAAAAAAAAAAAAGAGCTCAGTGGAAACATACTCCCGAAACTGTTTACTCCTTTGTTCACTGTCTCTCTTGCCACTAAAGCTCAAGCTCCTTCGTGCCCAGACCTGGCCTGACTCTCCCTGGCTGTATCCCTAGAGCTTAAAGCAACACTAGCACAGGACGGGTGTTCAGTGTGTGTTTGTGGCATGAACGAAAACCCACCAAACCTCCTACCACCAACTTTCTCCTTGAAACAGAAGTCTCAGGGCTTAATTTTTCTCCAGTTAAATTGGTCCGATCATGGTCATCCTCACCAAATGCTGATCTGACCTAAGTTCACAGCTCCTCCAAGAGATGGGTCTATAATCCTTGGCTTCAATCTTTGCTAAATTAGAATTCACAGGTGTCTCATCAGTACCGCAGCTTCCCAACTACCTACAGAGTAACGTTCTACCCCTGTGCTGGTACCCAAGCCCTCCTTAATTTGGCCGGAATATACTTTCCTAGGCTTGTCTCCTATTCTCTTCACAACAGTCTGATACCACTCTGTAAACACGTCTTGCTTCCACTCACCTGACTGGTTTGTTAAAATTCTCCTTCCACTCTGTAGTGAGTCAAACGGTGCTCCCAGAAATTTATGTCCACCTGGCCCCTCAGAATGTGACCTTATTGGGACATGAGGTCTTTGCATGTTAGTCAAGACAAGGTCCAGATGAGATCATATTGGGTTAGAGTGGGTCCTAAATCCAGTGCTCTTATAAGAAGAGGAAAGGGCACACCGACGCGCACACACACACACACACACACACACACAGAAGGCCATGTGCAGATGAGGCAGAGACTGGAGTGATGATGCAGCCACAAGGCAAGGGAAGCCCAGGGAAGTCGGGAGCCAGCAGAAGCCGGGAAGAGACAAGGAAGGATTCTCTCCTAGTGACTTGAGGAGGGGCCCAGCCCTATGAACACCTGGATTTCAGACTTCCGGGCTCCAAAACAGAAAGAGGATGCACTTTTGTTAAGTCCCCCAGATAACGAATACACCCACCTTAAGTCTTCTCTGCCTGCTGAAATGTTATCATGGATCAGTTTGAAAGCTACCCCCCTCTACCACCTTTTTCTACCCCAAACAGAAATATATCTGCCACTGGGAATCTCCTAGATACTGATCACTCATTATCTTATATGGACTTATGCACACGCTTCATCTCCTTGAAGAGGCAGACTGGGTCTCGTGCATCCCATCTTAACCCAAAGAACGCAGCACGGTGTGGCATGAAACAAGCAAATAACGAACGTTTGCTGCATGCATGGACAAACAGTATGCTTGCTCTCTTTTGCCACAGCCAACGTAATTCCATGGTTATTTCTCATTCAGATTTCCCAGGAGTGAAACGGATTCTCTTTCCCTTCCTCCCTATGTAAATATAGCAATTTGTCTGAACAAAAAGCTAAGGAGACTCCAGTCCTGCAAACAGCAGCGCAGTCTCAGGGCCAGTTCAGAAGTTGCTTTTCTTGCCTTTCATTCCACGTATGTTAATTAACTAAGGTCTCAGAAAGATCTCGTCCTGCAGGCTCTAGAGACCAAAGATGTTTATTCATCCACAGAGTAAGGAAAGCACAGGTGGAGGAAGAGCCACATCTGGTTACTTTGAGATCAGCCCCAACTCGAAATTGCCAGGCAGACACCCAGCCCTGTCTCTTGACTAGTCGAGACCAGCTTCCCACTGAGCTGCCATTTTGAGTTGGGATGGCCACCAAAGCCAGGCCAGGATGCAGATGGCAGATACGCTGTCCCGAAGCACCCTGCCCCCTGCAGCTCAGTGGTCCTCGTCTCTGACCTGCAGCCTCCAGACCACGCCATCCTCAGACCCAAATGCCACAGCCACTAGAACGCTCAACAGAGTGACACCAACCACCCCCCCAAGGATGAGACAGTGACGCCTGGTGGGTAAAGGCATGGGCTGGGGGGTCAGACAAGCCTGGGTTCAGATCCCAGCTGGGTTGCTTATTAGTCATCTGACCTTAGGTAAGATGCTCAGTCTTTCTGAACCTGTTTTTTCTGTTATTGTCAGGGATAACAGTAATACCTACCACTTAGGGTTTTGTGAAAATTCCATAAAATGACTCACTGGAAAGCACTTAGCACAGCACCTGGTACCTAATAAGCTCTCAATAATAGTAACCATTGCTGTTGCCATGGATGTTGTCATTATTACCACCAACCCTCAAATGCTCATGTTCATTCCAGGTTGTGTACTTTCTGACCCCAATGAGGACAATACCTATATACTCTGATGCCTCTTTTAAAATAAATCATCTCTATAAATAAAGAGAAGAGACTGTAAGTAACCAGTGACAGGCAATATGATGGATGGGTCATGGGGTCAGAGGACTGCATTGACACACAGTTTCCCTGCTCACCGGTTGGATGACTTTGGTTAAACTACTTCAGCCCTCGTGGGCCCAAGGGACTCAGCACTGGATTCAGGGTGGGGACAGTATGCACTACATCCTACACCGTCCCCTCAGGAGAACCCAGCGGAGAAACTCCTTTCAGGTTCCAGCATCTCAGATTCCTGAACAAAATTTCAAGAGTCTAACAAACACTCTAAATCCAGTTGATTCCGTTTTTGTCTCTCCTACCGTGGGCCGCAGTCCCAGGGCCACGACTGCAGCCCACTGCTAACAAACGCACAGCACCTCATGGCGGACACCGAGTACCCAGACTCTAGGTGAGCTTTTTCATACTTGACGTGACCTTCAACTGCCTTCTCCTTATCCTGCATTTGCCCCAATCTTCTCATTTGTTTCTTTTTTTGTTTGTTTGTTTTTGCGGTACACGGGCCTCTCACTGTTGTGGCCGCTCCCGTTGCGGAGCACGGGCTGCAGACGCGCAGGCTCAGCGGCCATGGCTCACGGGCCCAGCCGCTCCGCGGCATGTGGGATCTTCCCGGACCGGGGCACGAACCCGTGTCCCCTGCATCGGCAGGCGGACTCTCAACCACTGCGCCACCAGGGAAGCCCTTCTCATTTGTTTTTAATCCTACAGCTCTGCACGACTATTTTTAAGATACCTTAAATCCTTTGTGAAACGATCGTAAATAACTACACTAAATCAAAGAAAAAGTTTTTTCCAGCTTCAAGCTTCACGTACATAAAACAGGACTACGGGTCACAGTACTGTCCCTCCCAGTGTGGCTGGACGATGAAGTAAGCGTGTGTGAGAAGCACCACGTCAGGTGTGGCATGCGCCAGGCATTAAGCGCTTCTCTCTCTCTGCCTCCGTTTCTTGAATTCTCAGCTCAGGGAAGGAAAGTCATCAAGCGCATTAGGCATCAAGGCTCTGATCCCACCAGGCAGCAACATGGAAAAGAGAGAGAATCCACCGCCAAAGTGGGGTCTCACCGATGCTGTCTGTTCTACAGCAGCACGACTCCTGGCCTCGCCCCAAGCAGTGCGGGCACACAGCCAGCGACACACACATGGGCCGGGGGACCGGAAGCCAGGTGGCTGAGGAGGCACACCAGGAGGGGGCAGTCGGGCCAGGAATTCCTGCCTAAACGCTCCTGCGTGGCTTTCCCTAGCTTGCAGGCGAATGTCCTCGCCAGCAGGCATGTCACGTCTCATAAGCCTGCCCGGGGAGGAGGGGGACCTGAGGGTGCTGAAGGTTGAGGCTTCCACGGAGTTTGCAGCAGATGTGGGTGACATGTCACAAAACGTGCCGGCCAAAGGCAGCGGCTCTGGGGAAATGCTGGAAACTTTGAAAATGCCCCCTCCCCCCGCCCCCTGCGATGCCCAGCATTTCAGAGTAACATCTCAGCAGGGCAGCAGAAGACACTTGTTGCCTTCGAGTCTTTTTTCGGTACTTTCGGCAAATACCTAAAAGCTTTCCCAGGTTAGAGGTAAAGGAAGGAAGAGGGGCAGGAAGAGGAAGAAAAGAAGGGAGGGAGAGAGGGAGGGAGGCAGGGAGGAAGGAAGGAGAGATGGAAAGGTCAGTAGGTGGAAATAGCAAGAGAGACTGGCAACGGGTACTCTAGCCATCTTTTTCCATCCACCTCTGGCTTGAATCTCTTCTGGATAAAGTAGGTTTTACATAAACATATTTTTCCTTCCAGCGCAGACGGGCCTGTTGTTTAACTGTTTGAATTGGCCAGCAGTAAACTCCACTCAAAGAAAAAACAAAGAGGACGAGGACCTAAAAGACGTACCCCAGCTTAGCAGAGGAGCCGACGGTTACGGAACACCCAGGATGCACCCACATGGAACACACTAGACTCTCAATACGTCACCTCAGAGGCATAACTCGTCACCTCTTTTTACGGAGGAGAGGGAGGTTAAACACAGGAGGCTTTAAATCTAGAATTTAAACCCAAAGCCTATGGGGTTTCTAACATATTATCAGGCCACTTTCAGTTTTGAGAATTTTCTCTCTCCATCCAGTTCAAGGGAAATTCCGCGTTCTGCTTCGGAAATCATCATTTTGGTGTTCGTCCAAAGAACTGCTTACAGCCACAGAGCTCCTTGCCCTCACCCACCCACTCTGCTTCTCATTCACTCCTTCCTTAGCAAGGCCGTGAGAGCGGAGGACTCAGGATATAAAACTCCCTCTCAGGGGGAAGCCCCGCAGAACTGTTCACTGCAGAATCCATCACCTTTGCCTCCCTCCACGTGAAGGAAATCCTCTCAGCTGGAAGATGTTTTTACCCTGTTGGCTGTCACTAGGGTGATCGCTGTGATTTCTTGAGGGGAGGTACGGTGGGGAGCAAGGGACCAGGCAAAGGTGCCGCTGCCACCTAGAGACGGCTTCCCTCTAACGCCACCCGAGCCGCCTTCCCCCGCCCCGCACAAGAAAACCGAGCTTGGAAGGTTACCTCGGTGCAGCACGATGTGGTCAATCATGTTGCGTTTGTATTTGGTGTGATAGAGGCAGAGAGGACAGCGAAGATCTTTGGGGCCCTCCTCGGGGACCGCCGAATGCCCGGCTTCCACGTGCATAGTAAAAGCAGATCTGGGAGGGAGGTGGGGAGAGAGGCGATGAGTGTAACCAAGGAGCATCTCACTCACACCCCCTGCCAGCAGCCCTACTACAGAGACACTCCACCCGGGGGCCAAAGCTACAGTGGTTTATCATGTTTGCTGGCCACGAGTGCCCTGGTCCCTCGTGCAATAACTAAGCACTGTCACGCAGCGGTAACTTCTTTTTGGAAATTTTGCTACCTGGCTGGGCTCAGGCAGGGCTGAGTTTGAAAAGAAAGAAATAGACTCCTGATTTTATTCTTGAGAATTAGAAGTTGCCTGTTAAACTTAAAACAAAATATAAAACAAAATCCCTACGAGAATATATTTCTCATCAAGCTCAGAAGGAGAGGGACTGTTTTGAAGCTGGGAAGATTCATCAGCTGCCTCGGTGACTCTTCCCAGGGAACAGGGGAGGGCAGGCGGGTTAGGAGGTCAGGACGGTTGATGACCACGTAAAGGACTCAGAGCTGCTGTACCAGCTCGGAGGCGGAGGGTACCACTGCCTCCCCACTCCATCCTTTTCAAAACTTCAAAATTTACAAAGCCTTAAATGTCTCATAAAAATGGATGAAACCAAGAGTTTAACGGGCAAGGTCCCCTTCTTATTAACCCGAGTGCCTCTCTCTGGGGAAACATGTACACCTGTCAGTGGGCCCTTGTTATCTGGGTCCTTTTTGCCTTCTCTCACTTCTAAGGTCACATACATATTTATCTAAAACACAACTGAACCACATTAATAGTCAGAGATGTAACACATTTTCCATTAAATCCAAGCAACTAAGATGTTGGTGGAAAAGAGACTTGGTTTTCTATCAGTTCATGTTTTTTGGGGGTGCATGAAGTCTACCCACCAGCCTCTCTGTGTGGAGTGTGTACTGAAATACTGGAGTGACCTAAAGCCCAGGCCCTGACGGCAGCAGGAGCAGATAATAGCTTTATATCTGTACTATAGCATTTCATATTATTATAAAAGCTTTCTATCTATGATACAATAACACTTATTAGTGTTTCCTTTGCTCCAAGCACTACGCTAAGCACTTTATGGCTTCTTTTACTCCTCACAAGCGCCCTACAAGGTAGGTACTATTATTGTCTTTTTTTTTTTTTTAACAGATAAGGAACCAGAGACACAGAGAGGCTTAGTAACTTGTCCAAAGTCACACAGCCAGTAAGTGGCAAAGCTGGAGTTCAAACCCAGGTAGTCAGGCTCCATATTCTACACTCGTAACCATGAACCTGAACAGTATCTCCCAGGATGAGATGGAACCACAGGAGTTTAGATTAAATGACAGGAAGCACTCCAATCCTTCTCATACACAGGAGCAAAGGTGACTCCGGATTATCTTTTTTCTAGATGGGAACAATCTCTCTGTGATTGTTCAAGTTTAGTCTTCCCAGTGTGGAGTCTTGGTTCTCTGGGTGTCTTTCAATAACATGATCTTAAGAAATAAGAAATCTATACAAGGGTAGCAGGGGCGTCACGACTGCCGGTGTTCTCTCTTGACTTTGACTTTGCTTCCAAGAAGATATTTTTTTCCCCCAAAGACAAAATAAAAGGTGAGGGGGAGGGTGTGGTTTTCCAAAGGGAAAACACTCACTGTTTCACATACTGGGTCAGGGAAATCCTTTGCCATGATCTCACACTCCTTGGGCACCCATTTTCTCTGATTTTTAAACTCATTTGTAATGATATAGCTCTTCATCTCTTCCCCAAACCCCCAAAACAGTCTTCTGGAACTAGCCTCCTCTTGTGAAGACTGGACCCAACAACCCCTTCTTCATCCCACAGGCAGGGCCTCCCATGAGCTCCAGATAGGAGAGTGAAAGGGAAGAGTAGGGTGAGGGGTGAAGCGCGTGCTGCCACCTTGTTTTTCAAGGCTGTTCTTCATGCCACTTACTTAAAGCCTGTGTAAAAGGAGCAGTCTTTGCACTTGAAGAGCTTCTTCCCACCGTGCTTGTCCCTGTAATGGCGCCTGATGCTCTGGATGTAGCCAGAGGAGAATTCACAGAATTCGCAGTGAAGAACAGCTTCCGTCTTCTGCTCAGTGCCCCCCGCGGCTCCAGAAAGAGGCACGGGGCTGACACGGCTGTTGTTTCTCGCCAGAGCAGCAGATTGATAGTGGTTCAACTGCTGCTGCACATCTGGAGGCTCGGAGTAGGATGAGTCTGTGGACAGATGGGGAAGATGACACCAGACACAAAGAACACAGTGGAGGTTTGACACCTGAAAACCCCCAACATTAGTTTTGAGGTGTTTTTTTTTTTTTTTTCCTGTGGTACGCGGGCCTCTCACTGCTGTGGCCTCTCCCGTTGCGGAGCACAGGCTCCGGACGCACAGGCTCAGCGGCCATGGCTCACGGGCCCAAACGCTCCGCAGCATGTGGGATCTTCCCGGACCGGGGCACGGACCCGTGTCTCCTGCATCGGCAGGCGGACTCTCAACCACTGCGCCACCAGGGAAGCCCTAGTTTTGAGTATTTTTTTAAAGGAGTTGACTATGATCCCAGCTTTCATCTTCATTTACATTCTACAACGCATCTCTGGGGAAAGGCAGGTAGGGAGGAAGCGTCACTTCTTTTAATCTGACTTTGAGGGTTCACAGCATTTAAAAATAAAATTCTGAGGTTAAAGGTTTCCAAGTGAAGGAAGAAAGTAAACTTTTTTTAAAGGAAATTGCAGCGTGGCAACAGGCTGCCACAGAATCCCCATCCTTGTAGGTGAGATAAACAAACCCGCACAATGTACACAGGCATCCACATGAGAAAGGCAAGCAGAAGATGCAATATCTCCTCCTTTGCAGCCCAGAATTATTCAAGCCAACCGGGGGGAAAAAAGCCTTTAACAGAAATGCTCAAGCACATGGCACTCACAAATATAAAAGTGTTTTATGCCTTCGCTGTCAAGTGATTTAAATTTTAAAATATAAAAACCCAATAGTGTTCTCCAGGAATGGATGTTTAAAGCTTAGTCAGCATTAAGATGGAGATTTATTCATAAATCCCATTAAAATGAAATTCCAAACAAGTTTCCCTGAAAAGGTATTTGAAAGTTTGCAAGGAGGAAAATGCTGGAAGTGACAGGCACAAATCTTAAGGCTGTGGCGCTCCAATGTCATGTGGTGGGAAATCTACTGTAGACGGGGGGTGGGAAAATCTCAGGTTCTTCCTTAAATAAGAATTTTTTTAAAAAGAGAGAGAGAGCAAGTGAAAAGCAAAACAGGCCTTGAACCTTTTCCCAACACGCAGCTCTGAATGTTGAGGTCAGGAATTCACCAACGTTATCACCACCATTGTCCTATATAACCTGCGGCTGCCCATGAATGACACAAATGGGAGTCTGTGAATCCCACACAGATGAATTTCAGTGTAACTTTCCTTGAAAAGAAAACAAAGGACTCTTTTCTTAAGCCTTTCAAAAAGCAGGGGGGAAACGGGACAGAAACTGTACCAGCCTCCTCCTGATTTGATGGACACCTAATTTTCCAAAGTGTGATTTCCCCAGGCGGGACACGCGGGGGCTCTGTAAAACCCATATTTGATGAGACTGGTACCATCCATCCCATCGGCCTCAGAGCAGTTCCCTTATTGTGGGGTCACCTCTTGTCTTCAAAATACTAGAATTCCTCCCCTTCTTGTTTCCTCCTCCCCTCCTCAATTCATATTCCTCAGGATGGAGGAAAAAAACCCCTTTGGAAATTGTAAACAAACCTGCCACACACACACACACACACACACACACACACACACACACACACACACACACACACGTTCATTACCAGGTGTAAACTGAAGACAAAGGAAGAAAGACATTAACACAACTGAATTCATTTCAGCCGATTCTTTTAATCTCCTTTTTCCGTACTCCTCGACCCTAGCCTAGCCGATGAACCCACTCAGGATCACAATAATGCAACTGTCAACTTCTCATTCTTTCTTTCAACAGCAGGTTTGTTTACCATTTCATGGACTGTTTGAGGTGTTTTCTGGTTAAGCTCTCAAGACTAGTTTCTGCTTCAGACACGCGCACAATGAAGCACAATGCATGCTCTGCCTGCCTCTCCTGTTAACTGGGACTTGAGCTGCTGGAAAAGCACTGCCACGCCAGTACCCCGGCCAGCCCTGCCCTCTCGCCAGTGCTGGTCCTGGTTTGCTCTTAGCTCTACAGGAAAGAAATCCTGGGACCAGCAGGCCGAAGTCAGGTCCGACTGCCCTGACCAGTTGACCATCCACAAACCTCCCCAGAGACCAAAACAAAGGAACAGCCCATTTCTCAACAAGCAGCCACCACGGCCTCTAAGACTCAGACACAAGGCACTGGACAGCTCCAGTCCCTTTATAACAAAATTACAAACTGGCTCCTAATCCGAAGACAAACCAGGTCAATCCGTCTCCCCTACCTTCTGCCACCCCCAACCTAGAGCACACGTAAGACTCTCTTGGGTAAACTCCCCAAAGGGAGAGGAGTCTGACTCAACACATTTTTCTTGTTTCTAGGGTCTATGGCATATCATTCCACCCATCTCAAAAAACACATTCTCAATTTTAACACGGGTATTTCTATGTGATATGAAACTTGAAATAAAAATGCTAGAAGTCGTGGAGAAAGCATTCCAAGAAAGGACAGCTCATCAGCCCTCACAAATGGCAGTGTGAAGAGAACACCTGTATGTATCCGTGTCATAAAATCCTTCTTTCCTGGTTAAAATCAGATGGACAGGTTTACTTACAGAAAGAAGCAAATCCCACCACTTAGGATACACTTGAAATAATGCCCAAGTGATAACTTTCTGGGTCTTCTGAGAGCTTTACTGTCCTCTCTGGTGCCAAGACACACTCTTCCTCGCTCTCACTTGGAGTTTGTGAATAATGTACAGTTTTAGCACTTCAGGCACTAAAGTGACAAAGACGTGAGTGTGTCTGATTCCACTGATCCTAAAAAAGCCCATTTGCTGAGCTACAAAAAATCCCAGTTTGTTCACGAGGCATAGCCAGAAAGAAGTGCAGAAGAGGATGCTTTTGTGCCCAGGTTAGAAAGACAAACAGATTCTTAGCAGTGAAGGGCATGTCACATAAGTTAAAAATCATCATTAAGACTCTTTTCTTTCATTCCAAGCTTAAGAAAAGGAAAGGAAAAACACTCTGTGCTTGCAGAGCCCGACCTGTGGTCATGGGAACATACAGCAGCCAAAGCACAGGAGTACAGGTTACATCTTTACCGCCTCTTTGGCCACGAATATCTACGATGGAGCCAACAGCAAAGAGGGCATTGGTCCATCCATTCTTAACCCACCCCTGAGATGTGCAGTCTCAGAAATGAGTGTCGGTCTCTGACTTGTGACTTTATTTATGTGCAAAGTTTTGGAAATTAAATTATGATTTATAATTGCAGTTATAAAATAAATTTAGCTAAGTTATATGGAGCTATCCATTTTGTATACTGTCTATAGTAGGAAAATGATTTTATAAAAGCAAGATCATAACAGAACTGTAAAATGGATGGTCACAGCGCATCTAGGTGGGGCTTTGTAAGTTACTGAACAGCCAACAACGAATTCTCACCACTATGGTGTACGACATAGGTTCTCATGCCAATTTTACCGATGAGATGGCTGGGGCTGAGAATGGTTGGCCACACAGGTACCGAGAGGCAGAGGTAGGACTGGAGCAAAGATCTCTCTGACTCTAAAATCTGAAACTTGTCTATCAGGCATCTGACTCAATGGGTTGACCTCCGGGGTCCCCTGATGCAAGTCAGAAGAACATGAAAGAATATCTGAGTGTTCCATCAGCAAGAAACACACAGCAGAGAAGAGAGAGAGAGAGATGGCAGCAAGGGTGAAATAGCTGAGAAAGTAACATCAGACTAGGTAGAAATGGTCACAAAGAGAAAATAATATTAAACTGAATAGCAAAGAAAACACTAAAACCAGCACTTCAGAGCACATGGGAAAAAAGAATCAACAAAGTAAGATTCCTGGGAAAGAAAAAGAATATCCAACATTTCAAAATGCTTTATAAAAACAAAAAAAAGGGACCACCCAGGGGACACTTCTATAAGCACGCTACACAGGTAAGCACTGCAAATACCCAGAACTGGAGATGCGCCTGCCCGAATGGCATGCTTAAGTCAGATGCTGGATAAACTGCCCTAGAAAGATAACGCTCTAACATTCCTCAGGGGGATTTGGCTGGGAAAAGAAAGGTACACGAATACAAACGGGAGATGGGTGTTTCCCGGGGGCTCTTGGACAGCTCAGGATTTCAAACCGGGGAAGGGCTGAGTTCCAGATGAGACCTCCTACCCACCCCTCTCATTCAGTCAGGTTCCTGGAGAAATGGGAAATTTCTGGCTCTCATTCCAGACCCCCAGAATTCCAGCCAAACCCAGGTAAGTATCCATTCAAAGCGTTTTGTTTTGTTTTCTTTTCTTTTTTCTCCAGAGATTAGCCAGCACAGAAATAATCACTGGAAATCTATTTTATAGCAAACGACAAATAAGTGAACTCTGGAAGAACAATAAACATGACAGAATGAAGTCCTCGTGAACATTCTGATCCAACAAAATATTCGACACCCTCTTCGTGTCAGGCCACAGGCAGGCTCTAGGGACTCAAAGTCAAAGAAGGTGCGAGGAAGGAATCCCCTGGCGGTCCAGTAGTTAGGACTCGGCGCTCTCACTGCTGGGGGCCCGGGTTCAATCCCTGGTCAGGGAACTAAGATCCCACAACCCACAGGGCACAGCCAAAAACAAAAAAGAAGAAGGTGCGAGGGATGCCTTCTAGGAGCCCTGATCTACTAGGAGAAACACAGAGTAGCTGGCTGTTATGAAGATATACGCCTGCTCTGTGTCTAACACACTTAACTCTACTGACTGCAGGAATAAAAGGGGCAAAGAGAAAAACTGAACAGTACCAGGAGAGTTTAACTATTGCAAGATTAAGGAAGACACAGGGAAGAGTAAGAATCAATTGGGCAGTAAATTGTGGGAGCAGCAGAGAGGACAGCTCCCTTATGCGCTGAGTGATCTGAAAAGGAAGCTGTACGGGAGGATCAATTCTCAATTTTCCGCAGCTCCGCAGAGAGGGTGTGAGTGAAGGTGAAAAAGTGGCAGCAGTACCTTGGTGCCAGCGACCACAGTTAATTATATTTGAGCTAGATTTTCATGCAGGCTTGGGAGAGAGGCTCTTTGGTCAGGGCAAATCCAGTACCAGGAGAAAATAAAAGACAAAAGGATTTTAGGCAAGCAAATTTTAGAGGCGGCCAGGGGAGCAAACGGTTAAATGACACCCATTCATTCAGCAAACATTTATTGAACACCTAAGTCAATGGGTGACCCTGTTCTGGAACAGTAGGACATGGTCCCTGCCCTCAAGCAACTCACTGTCTCAGACAGACGTGTAAATAACTGACGGTGATACACTGCAAAGAAAAAATAAAAGTCTCAATGGAGCCACCTTATCTCCAAAGACCTAGTGGAGAAGAAGACAAAATCAGCAGTACCAGCAGTACTTGGTGACTGATGGAAGTAGGAGTGAGGGAGATGGAGGGAGGACGTCAAGAGAATCTTGAATTCCATTAATAAACGTAATTAGTATTAGCTAGTGTGTTAATTAATGAAATCACTACCAGACATGAAGCTACCTAAATGTTCAATTCACCACACCTCCACCTTAAGTCATAAATAGAAATTAAACAACTACATTCTTATCACAACAACAAAAGTGACTTAATTCCTACAGAGAAAAGAAATAAAGATCAGAGGATGAATCTGAGCAGAAAAATGTGTACATCGGAGGGTGAGGGAGATCGCATAAGGAAGGATTTAAAATCTTCAAGTCCTAAAATAGCATAGAGTTCAAAATGATGCACAGATTGTAATTTTCTTCAGAAAAGCAGGTGATTTGGCAACTGAAGGTTTGTAGTATAAGAAACCAGAAACAGAATATTACCTGTAGATAATTTAACAACAAATATGGTAAATGCCCAAAGTATAGGGGTTGGGTTGGGACCCAAATATGCTGGAAATACTGCCCACTGTTCCTAGAAAAATTGAGAAGGGCACACCAACGATGACAAGAGAGCAGCTAAAGACACACTTAGTTAACAGGCAGGAAGCTTTTGGAATGGCATCAACTCCTATCATACAATGGCTAAGAAACTCAGGCAAAGGACAAAAAGGGTCCAAGTATTTCCATGTACGTGACAGCAACCCAGGTATCTGTTGGTGACGAGATAGAGAATCCTCCTGCTTAGCAGTGAGCTTAGACAAGATCTGAGTCTTCACCTAAAGCCGAAAAACTCTGTCTGGTGGACACCTTAAACTCAACATGCTGCACATGGCCACCATCTTTGCTCACGCATCTCCGTTGGCGTTCTGAATGTGAGTCCATGGCTCACCACTTCGTTCAAGCTCAAACTGTGGGAATCCTCCTTCAGACTGTCAGATGTTTCCTGTGGCAGCACATTTCACCAGGTACCACATCCCAGAGACACATGTCATTTCTCACCTCCAATCATATTCCTCCTCCAGGGCCCTGCCTACCTTTCCCACTGTTCATTCACGTCCTCAGATCCCATACGGGCAACTCTTAACAACCTCCTAGCTGGTCTTCCTTCCTCCAAGATCTGTTCTAGTTTGGCCAGCATACACGTCATAGACATATAATGTATATCACTTACATGAGTATGATATGATTATGCCCCAGGCCTCAAGGATAAAGCCTACTCCTTGGTACATACAGCTCCACAGTCTGGTCTCAGCCTGTGTTTCCAGCCTCACTTTTGGCTAATTCCCAACTCCTTGCACTTCCTACATATCTCATCATTGGGAATTCTTGATCAAGGGCTCCCTGATGTTCTTCCTCTTCTTTATGCCTGGCAAATCCCTACCCATCCTTCAAAACCCAGCTGAAATGTCACCTACTCTGTGAGGCTTTCCCCCAACAATCCAGACAGAACCCTGCTCTCCTCTGTGCTTTGTCAACACACACACATAGTGATTTTCATCTGGATCTTATTATACTTCAGCTTACACTTACATATGTTCTCTTAAGCAACCTCCACCGACAAACCTGGCCTTATCTCTCTATGCCTTTAACCTTAAAACATCCCATGGCAACAGGGTCCAGGCTGGTTGCTGGAGCACTCTGCAGCAGCCCCATCCACTTCTGCTTCCAGCAGTTGAGTTAATGCTAACAAAAATCAGTTTTATTTTCTCCCAAACTTCTTTGTACCTGTTATATTTATATTTGTTACTGAGCTTATTCAATTTAATTAATATTACCTAAAATGATGAAAGATGGGTATAAAAGTTGCCATTTCCATGAAAGCTACATTAAGTGCTTGGAAAAGATTTGAGAAAGTCAAGCTGCTAAAAAAAATTACTGTCAAATTACGTTTTGGCAAGATAAAAGATTGAGGAGAACATAAAAGTCTAGAAGGACTCTGCTCTAAGATTGTTCCACAAATGTCTAAATTATCATGCCACTTAAAAGAAACTGAAACTGGAAGTAGTATAGGTGATTACAGTTTATGCAAGAGAGAAAATGGGGAACTCCAATCACAAGACCCAGACTCAAATACATAAGCTTGAAACCTACAGCACAATCCTGGTGAATGAATGCATTTTTAAGTGAAAATAAAATGCTTAAAGCATTTTTAAAAGGATTCCCTGCATTAAGAAATTTGCAAATATCACTGAGAAACTAGGTCTTGATTATATCAAATAAGTGTCAACTGTATCTATCTATATGTTTGACCCTTTTTTATATTAATTCAGAAAATACTTATTGAGAGGCTTCTGTGTACCAGGCACTTCTAGGCATTTGGGATACATCAGTGAAAAAAACCAGCAAGGATCCCTGCCCTCGTGGGGCTTACATTTTAGATTGACAGCAATAGTATCTTATGTGCTTTTATAGCCAGAGACTCATGGTCCTTTCATTCAAAAAAGTACTTAAGAAAACGTTTCCTGGATTGAATTTGTGAACAACTTTCTTAAATTCAATCCTGTACCTCTGTCTATCTCTCTGTTTGAAGTTATAAGAACTGTTTGTAGCACAGAGCTGTCAAGATGACTCACAGATTCAAGAGGTTTACTTATTTTTAAAGATTTCTTAGGTTCTATCTGAATTTCTTTGAAACTCAATTTCCTTCTCAAGATACCTGCTGTTCACTTCTTGCTATTAACAGGGAGCAGAATGTGGCATCCAGAACATGACCGACTTCAAATCACCAATTCAACTGTCCACGTATTTCCTTTGAAGACTCTCAAAAAGGTTCTCCAGATAGAACACGGGGCCATTCCAAAGGAAAACTATATTAGAAACTAAGCTTTGGAACACAAGCCATTTCAACTCCTCCTGGATAGCGTCTAAAGGGGAACAGAAATCTCTAAAGGCAGCCACGTTACTTTATTTCCTTCTTTTGATTATGCCTTGAAAACCTCCAGGCCAAGGACTCCGGCACCTCCTTGTCCTCTATCATCAGTAGAGCTCTCTGGCCTGGATGTACAAGATTATGATACAATGGCCAGGGGGGACAATGGGCACTGGATGACTATATATAGGAATTCTGGGCTTGGTTGTCATGGAGACAAACGGAAAAACAAATGCCTAATCCTGAAAATAAGGTTGAGGCCAAACTTGAAGGAAACACGCACTGAAAACTTCCTGTCATTCTGATGAGTAAAAACAAAACCTTGAAATATGATCAGGGAAAACAAAACAAAACAAAAAGTTAGTCTTCAAAATGACAAAAACAGCAAAAAAACGAAAAGGGGCAGAGATTTAGCACCCCACCATCCTTAAATTCACTGAAAGTGTCTCTCAAAGGCCTTATTTGGCATGAAGCTTCATGTTCTCATTTTCTCTATATTTTCGGGGGAATCCAGGCAAGTCTGACCTAAAACAAGAGAGAATTCCTGGACTTGCAATTCACTAGGTCCTATAATCAGGGACAAGCCCATTTGTTTCTCTGTATCATATTCCCCCAGTGGCATCACCATCCACCCAGTCAATAAAATCAGAACAAATCCTTGATTCATTTCTCTTTCATTCTATACATTGAATGAAAAAGCCCTATCGGTTCAACCTCCCAAAAAGCCCGTATCTGTGACCCACTGACGGTTCCACAGCCACTGCTTCTGTTCAGGCCCCTGTGGTTGCTTGTGTGAACCTGCATTGCAGGACATTCCTAACTGGCTTTCTATCTTCAAGTTTCTTCTCCCCCTAAGATCCCTTTCTTTTCTAAAAGCAAATATGATCAAGGTACTCAAGCCTTCTTACAAGAAAAATGTCCAAACTCTGAACATCAGTACCCTGGCCCACCTTCATCTTCCCAGACCTACCACACTCCACACCCACACTGCTCCCACTCAGTGCTACTGCCACAAGGAAAGTTCCTAACATTCACTCTGTGTGTTTTCGCTGCTTCTTTGTACATTCTTGCAATATCCTCCTTCGACTTCTCAGTCTGGCAATCTCATCTTTCAAGACTGAACTCAGTTCAAATTTACTATCACTATGAAGATCTTCCCTGATCTTTCTAGATACACTTATTTAACTCCCCCTTCAGGCTTTCCTGCTAGTACTCATGCCGCATGCAGGTTAATTTATTTTGCCTCCACCAGACTATGATCTCTTTGCAAGCAGGAGCCACGCATCCAGGCATGCGTGCATGCATCCATCCATCCAACTACCCACCCATAACTTGTCTAAAGTTCATTATCTCCCAGGACTTAGTTCAGGGCCTGGCCCAAAAGAGGTGCTCAATGAACGTGTTATGAAGATCCAAAAAGAGTTCAAACTGGAAAAAGTACTCTGGAAAACCCAGATTTAACAGGAAAATCCAATGAACCAAATGTCACTCTCTCCTTTAACACTGTGGTTAATAGAGCCGCCCCACTGAAACAGTGATCCACTTTTACTGAAACAAGCCTGGGTCTTTTCTGATTACCTGGAGAATGGCTTCTGAAACACTTGAGAATTTGAATGGCAGGAAATTCATGATCCATGACCATCCCAAGAAGTCACAGGCATAATTTCTGGCTTTCACCCTAAATCAGCAAAAAGTCTAAACTTTAAGACAGATGATATCAGGACACCTGGGAGCCACTTTGGATGAATCACTGTGAAACTCTCTCTCCTTTTTCGTACCCACTGGTAGGCACAGATCTGTGGTAGGCACAGATGTTCGTGAAATGCACAGGTGTAACGGTACCATGTATTTAAATGCACCATGACTTTGCTATAGTCAACACCTAAGGCCACGAAAATAGAGGCCTCTGCAATCCAGAAGGTATTCATGGATTACTTTCAGATTTTTAGCATTGCATCCTCACCGTATGAAATGTTTTACCAATTTTCCTCCATCATGGATGCACTCTCCTCCCAGATATGTAGTGTAAGGCTATTCATTTTGCAAAAGGACTGGTGGTGGCTCAGAAAAGCAGAGATGGCTTCACGTCACCCAGCCAGTCAGTGGAGAAACAGGAACAGAACCCGGGGCTCCTGCATGCCCCAGTTTCGAAAACACGTTCTTTTTCTGCCACAGCCATTAGCAAATATCACAGGTATTCCTTCTGTACTAAATGGTATTTGTAACTCAAAGTGTGTGTTCTTAAAAACCCTCCTTGAAACCGGCTGGAAATTTGTCGCAAAGCAAATGAACGCGTGGCGAAGGAGCCCTTTTCTAATGTTTTTCAGGAGGAAACTCTGGGCGGCATCTGCCAGTGTTCATCGAGACACTCTCGCAATACCAAATGCATAATTCACCTGCGACTCTTTGGAATTGTGTGATGAGGAAGTAATGCTTCCTGCTGTTCGTTTAGATCGTATAGATGTCTTTACCACACGGAAAATCCACCCAACAACGTGGAGTACAAAAGCCTCTTTTACATCAGTGGCTTGGCCGCAACAGTCGAGCGCTCGCTAGCAACTTCACATGGTATTCAGAGCTTACGGGCCATGGGCAAGGCCGCCCTGCTTCCTCCTCGAGGCCTGACCGGAGGGAAGATACCTACAGACTTCAAGGAGGCGGTCACAGTGTCCAGCTTGCAACAAACAGTACAGGGAGAGCCCGCACAGGGAACGATGCAGAGATTTCTCAAAAGCTCAGCGTAGCAAGAGGAAAGAACACATCTGAGGAGAAGCGTATATATTTAGATACCTGTCGAGCTCTAAGTGACGGTATGGAAATCGGGTGAGGATAATGATGGCGGATCAAGAACAGAACGCGCAGCCGCACTTCAAAGCGCACGGTTATTCTAAAATTGTCCCCCAGCAGCAGGAGTCTCTGAACCCAACACACCCAGTGGGTTTCTTACCCGTTTTTTTCCTTTTCTCTTCACCTCTTCCCATGCAGTGGAAGAAAATCCTGGCTCCGGGTAAAGCTGTATTTTTAATAACATTAAAGCAGTAGGTTCTTCTCTTGGGACAGACACTCTTGCACCCACTCCAAACTCCCCCGCAGGAATATTGCTAGTGATGCTGGGCTCAGGTGTAGGGCGTAAACCTCCAAGAAGCAGAAGGAGCAGGCAGTCAAATCTAGGCTCACCTTTCACTGGCTTAGCAGCTCTCGGTCATCAGGTATGTCAGGTGCTTTTGCACAAGTCTCTCACTGATCTTCACCATGACCTTATGACATGAGATGTGTTACTTCCCATTTTACAGATGGGGAAACCAAGGGAGCACCTGGAAAACAGGCAACTTCTCAGCGCCCCGGAGCGTGCATGTGCGCCTCCTCGTAACCCTTGGGGACTCTCAATTAAGCAGTCCTCTGGTTCCTCATTCATAAAACGGAGACAGTGATACCCACGACTTCATAGGGTGCAGTGCAAAGAGGAGAGCAGTGTGTAAAGTACAGCGTCTGGCACGGGGTGGGGGTGGGGGTGCTTTAAGGGCCTCAGTTCCACAGCAATGAAAATCTACATCATATATTTTGCACTAAACGACAAATTGCCTTTTAGTGTTTACGGAGTGTTTTCTATAGATGAAAGATTTTGATCTCCTTCGCTGGACTGCAGGACGGAGTGGAATGAGCATCTCTTACACTGCTCTAAACAGATGTAACTGACATTCACCCCAGCTCCAGGCACATGGCAGGTGTTCGGCAGCTCGTTTGTGACTGATTGATTCTGGGCACAGCCAACTGCACTGCCCCTTCTGGCAACAACCGGCTGGCTTACTCTGTGGGTGAGGATGGCTGCCATGGGGAGGGGACTGATCGAGGGGCTTGGAGTCAGCTCAGAGGCAGGGCTCGACCCCAATAATACACCAAGTCACCCCCATTTTGTTAGATAACGAGGCACACAGAATGGTCACAAATCAACTTGCTACGAGAAGGCACATCAGAGCAAATTTAATTCCCAAAGTTTAGAAGCTTTCTTGGCCACCATTCCGGGGTCTATTTCCTCTTAAAGGCTTTTCAACGTCACCTCCAGCTTTGAGCAAGGTCCCTGGGTAACCGACTGGGGGGTGTGATCATCCCCATCATTAACGATGCTCTCCCAAAGGCCCCTACCTAACACTGCCGCTGCTGCCCTTTTCTCCGTTACCTTGTTTTCTTTCTCTCGATTGTACTTCTAACCACCTGATCTACAGTACGTATGTATTGGTCGATTGGTTGGTTCTCCCCACTATCTGTGAGGGGTTTGTCTCAAACTTCTTAACTTGCATGGATGTTTGGATTTTATTTCATAACCAACGAGGGCATCTAAGCTTTCTTGGGGACTTCCGGCTCAGCTGGGCACGGAGTGTCTGCCCAAGACTCAGTATGAAAAATGTTAAGGGTCTGTGACAAAAGGCAGTCCTGCCATTGAACCAGCACGCGTCTCGGCCTCCTGAGGGTCGTGGCCAGCGTGCAGCACCAAGAACAGCAGCACTTAAGACTAGATTCATTCACTTAAATAGCTCATTTGAGTGCCTATGCGTGCAAGGTAATCTGCCACGCTCTGGGGACTCAAAATAAAATGATGGCTTCTGCTGGGACTTCCCTGGCGGTCCAGTGGCTAAGACTCCACACTCACAAAGCAGGGGGCCCGGGTTCAATCCCTGGTCAGGGAACTAGATCCTGCATGCCACAACTAGAGCCCGCATGCCGCAACTAAAAGATTCCGCACGCCACAACCAAAGATCCCACGTGTCGCAACAAAGACCCGGCACAGGCAAATAAATAAATACTTTTTTAAAAAATATGATATGCCCTTTTAAAAAACAATGATGGCCTCTGCCTTCAACAAGCTGATGGTCCTTATATGTGGAATCTAAAATATGACATAAATGAACTTATCTACGAAACAGAAACAGACTCACAGACATAGAGAACAGACTTGTGGTTGCCAAGGGGGGTGGGGTGGGAGAAGCATGGACGGGGAGCTTGGGATTAGCAGATGCAAACCATTACATACAGAATGGATAAACAACAAGGTTCTACTATAGCACAGGGAACTATATTCAATATCCTGGGATAAACCACAATGGAAAAGAATAAGAAAAAGAAGGTGTATATACATATGGAACTAAATCACTTTGCCATACAGCAGAAATTAACACAACACTGTAAATCAACTATAGTTCAATAAAAAAAAAAAGAAGTGGATGGTCTTGGGGGGGATGGAAAGTCAGACAGTTACAATAGAGTACGATCAGCTCTGAACTAAAGAGTGCCCAAAGATGTGAACAGAAAGCAGGTCCCTTAGCCAGGCAGGCAGAGTTAGGAAGATTCAAGTTTTCAAGGATGAGTAGGAATTAGCCAAGTGAATGGAATAAAGAGGAGGTCAGGTGAAAATAGTGGAGGAGGACATTCCAGGAAGGAGGACTAGAAAGGCCTGGAGGGTGAGAGCAGGACCCTGTGCAGACAGGGCCTCCAGGACAGCTGCAGCGCAGAATGCAGCAGGAAGAAGGGGTGGGGAGTGACCCCGAGAGAAAGAGGGGCCCAAGTATCAGCTTTCCGTGCTGAGCTTGAATCTCCTATGAAGGCAGAGCAGACAGCCACTGGAGGGTCTGAAGCAGGAACCAGGTGAGATAAAGGCTTCGCATCTGTACCTTTTCTAGGTCTATCGATTGCACCCAGAGCCCTGCCCCGTCTCTCAGATAGGGAAGGCAGCTTGGCATAAATGCATTCCCACCATGAGAGAAAACCAAGCAGCAGCACGTTCCTTATTGATGAGGGATAGCAGCAGCTGCCTGTGACTCCATGCTTTGTGTTGTCAAGTAGAAAACACCAATGTGGTAACTCTTCCCCTCTGGATTTTACTAGCAGGTTGGAATTGTTCATTTGAAATTCAGTTCCTACTGTTTCAACTGAACACATTACATTTACATCTGGAATAGATTATGGTCCTACTACCTATGGGAAGGAAAACTGGAAACCCAGGAGGCTACCTTTTCTGCTCCCTACCAACCCTTCATGTGCAAGAAAATACCAAGGAAGCACAGGAAACCAAGTGGTATGTCCACACGTTGGCAAACACCAAAAAGACGTAGGCGCCAGCCAAGATCTTGTGGTCTGTTGTTCAAATACAGCATCTCAGCAACATCCAAAAGGTTTCTAAATCTGTATTGTACTCCTTAATTTTAACACCCATGTGTCAACCCAAGGACACTTAATACATATTTCTTGGACTCAGACTCAACTCAATGGTCAAAATATTATCTTGTACAGTGATTCAATATTCTCCTGGATTCATTAGTGTTCTATAAATGGTTTGTTTCGTCATAACAAATATTATATCTACTATATGTTAGGTATTTGACAGATACCAAGACCATCAGAGCTCACACTTCGAGGGCTCTCTGGTTCTTAGGGGACATTATTGAAACACATATGAAAATGAGTGCGTGCTCAAGGAACAGAGCCAACGCCCACGGGCATTTCTACCTGTTGTGAGCGGAGAGCCTGCAAGGCACTGTGGGTCTGGGGTCAGAAAAAAAAAAATCCAAATCTTGACTTACTGCTTTAAACCACTGTCACGATTATCTACAGAACACAACTTTCATTTTACATTTACAGGACATCTACTCTAGAAAGTGATGTCCAGAATATAATATGCCAGGTGTTTAGAAAGATGGGCCGTGGGCAGGACAAAAACCCTGTCCCTGATGAGCTCCCTTTCTGGTAATATTGTGGAGTTGGCAGAACGGACCACATGTCCCCCGGCGAGGTCGGCCACGGCACTGTGGGGTTTCAGAGGAGGGAGAGCTGACTCATGTCTGGCATCACAGGAAACACCATGGAAGCGAAACGTGCACCTGGCTTTGAAGGACAAGCAGGGTCTGGACATGGGGAAGCAGAGGAAGGGAGGGGCAGCTGGGGGATGGGCATGGAGAATGCCGAGTGGGAATTTTTTTTTAATAGGCCAGGTAGAGCTGCTAGAGGTTCTCGAACAGGAGAATGATAGGACTCTCAACCTTGCTTAGAGTGGACTGAAGGGAGCAGTGTGCAGGTGGGGTGGCTATGGTAATGGCTTGGGTAAGAGACGGGGAGGGGAGAGGAGGGGAGGGGTGGGTGTGAAAGGAAGTAAGGAGACGGAAACCACAGGACTGAGTAGGCAACTGATGGGACGTGGGTCCAAGGAGACCCGGATACGCAGTGGATCCTAGCTGGGTACCAAGAGCCCTGGCAGAGGGGCAGGCCTGGGAGGAAGAGAATGAGTTCCATTTTAGAACCTCTGCGGTGGAGGCTGAGTGGGACACCCAGGTGCAGAAAATAAAGAGCAGATGGAAAAGACGGTCTGGGGCTTAACCTGATTATGGCTGGACGTGGAGATTTTGGTGGCATCCTCAGAAAAGTGAGAGGTGGTTCCGTGTGTCCGTGAAGGGGGAGAGCGCAGAGGAGAGGACTGAGGACCAGACTGGGGTCCACGTGATGGCAGCTGTCAGCGAAAACAGGGTAAAGAGATGGTATCATCAGAGAGGCCAGCGGAGAGCCTGAAACATACAGCAGGACCCAAACCACGGGAGGAGAGCTTCCCCGGGAGGAAGGTCAGCAGTTTTAAATGCCACGGACAAAAAAAGAAGGATGAGGCAGGAGCAGAGGCCGTGGACTTGTTTGTCTGGAGTTGCTGTCCACCTCTGTAAGAGCCATTCCATTAGCACGCTGGAGCCAAAGCCACACTGCAAAGGATTCCAGAGAGGGCGGGGAGGAGAGGAGGCGGCAGCAGGTGTAAACAAGGGAGGAATGACTCCTTCCCAGAGAGAATGTCTCTGGGGTTGGCCAGCAGGTCACTTCATGAGTGGTTTCAATAAAACGCTGAAGGCAGAACACAGACTCCAGCAGTTTGAGAAGAGAACGAGTGGTGAGGAAGAATAAGTTGGGAGTATTGGTTCTTTTCAAGAGATCTGGAGGCTAAGATTGCAACTGCAGGAAATACTGCAGAAGTTCTTACCCAAGAATGGTTTTCATATTCAAAACACAGAGCACTCTCCCAGGGTTCATAGCGCTCCCTTTTCTAGACTCTCCAAGGGAACAATAACACATCTGAGAACGAAGATTTAGGGAGACTGTGTGACATCGTAGACAGAGCTGTGGAGTTAGGCCGACTCCACCCTCCTCCAACCCTGCCAGGTAGTAACTGTGACCTTTCTTAAGATTATTTTTCTCCTTCCAAAAACAGCAGGAAGCTGGTTACGGAAGTTCCTATTTTATGGAACTGTTGTGTGGATTAAACCAGTATTCGTGAAGTATTTAACAGACACGCAATAAATGACAGTTATCATTAATTTAAAATATATACTGATTAATGCCAATAATAATAATGTCTAACTTTGGGACTTATCACTGCATTACACCCACTGATTAGGACATCAAGCGCAAAGGAGTTTCTTGTGTAGGTGGATTCCATCAAGCCCCAAAGTCTAAAGAAATTTAAATCAACAGGACTCCTGATTAAGCACCACTCTGCAAACACTGAATTATTTTAGACTCCCAAGAAACAATTCATGATGCTAAGAGATTTCATTCAGCTTCCAAGGCAAGATGTGAAAGTATTTTTCCTTTTCCATTAAAAAAAAAAAAAATCCTCATCAATCTCTGGTTGTTGACAAATTATCATAAATTGACAAGAAATTTGCTTTTACTATGCTACTTTAATACTAAGATTTCTACAGTACTTCAGAATGTGAAAGCATTTTCATATGCTATCTCATTTTATCCACAAAATAACCCCAAAAAGTAGGCATCATTATTGTCTTACGTATAAGAAATCGTGGAAGGTCAATGATTTATCTCAGCCCACACGTGTGAGACGGAGGCAGTCAGGCCCTCTGCCTGAGGCTGCCCATGCTGGATGGTCCACAGCCTCCAATGTGGGTGGTACTTCCTGGATTTGGACCTCAAACTCAGGTGTCCAACATCCCCAAGCAGACTCTTAAGGAAAGATGATCTATACAAATAACTGGTTTTGGAAAGATCATTCATTCCTCATTTTCACTAGCTCCAGCTGGGTTAAAATGGGTCCTCCTGGCATCTGCTCAATCAAAACGCACCCAGCGATACACAGGGAGAGTCATGCTCCGCACCAGTACTGCAGTGCGACCCTAAAATTACACTGGAAAAAAATCGTCCTGAGTTGGGGAAGAGGTTCCATGGAACCCCGCATGCTTCACCGGAGTGGGAGTGCCTGCGGGGAGCCACGGCCACCAGACGTCCTGGAGCAGGACCTCTCGTGTCTCACATGCTGCTGACCTATTGCTGTTAATCACCTTCACACTGCTTTGGGAGACAGGAAGCCCAGGGGTCACAGGAGAGATGCTCCACCTGGTCCACAGGGAGAGTCTGGGGCTGCGGGGGTGGGGCTGGTCTCCATGCTGCTTAACATGTATGGCTTTACGTCACCAGCTCAAGCATGGTCACCTCCTTTTACTGGGATGATGATGATTAGCATAAACACCACCAATTTACTCAGTATATTATGAAAGCTGTTTTCTCTACACTGTTCTTGCCATCTCGCCATTTAGAAAATGTTAAATAAATAAATAAATAAAATCTTAAACCTGCCCTTGACTTAACACAGAACTACCATCCTTCCACCCCGTAGTTCTCAAACACTCTTTTCTGCCCTGGCAACACACAGTGGGTGGACATCTATGTAGCCTACGTTCTTCCCTAGGGATACTGTGATTTAGATAGTATCCCAGAAAATTAGAGAAGGCAGAAATGTAGTGAAAAGCACTGGGATAGGGGCACATAATAATAAAGCCACTGAAAAAAAAGGAAGAGAAAAACAATTCCATCCTGTATTTTAGCACTGAACTTAATCATTTTTTAGACAATCGTTTTTTTCCAGTCTTTCATTATATAGGTAGCACAACCAAGATGCAAAAGTATACTGTAAATGTATCAGCAAAAATGGTCTTATTTTATTATTAACAATATATAGAAATTACTGATTTTAATGTGTTAGTCGGGAAGTTTACTTACACTTTACTGCCTGCCTTTAATTGAGCTATCACAATTGTTCCTTCGAACAGACACACTGGTGGCATTATTCTTGTTTGCATGCAAGTTAGATGTGGATCTCTCCATCTTTCCTTCTCTGTATTCCTAATTAAAAACTTCCCCATGGGCAACATTTTAAAATACTGTTAAATCAGAGTAACAGGAAAATCACAATTCACAAGTACAATATAATAATTTGTGATACCACAGCTACTAACTCTAGCTCCTCACTCCATTTATTCACTCTTAGCTTTGGGACAGACAAGGTAAACACCGCCGCTATCCGCAACTTCTACCAACTTGGTTGTGACCCCATGCCTGTCTCTTTCACTCAGGAAAGTACCTTGGAAAACTTAGAAGTCAACTGATGTTATAGAGGGATAAATCGGAATAAGCTCAAATTTATTTTTAAAAATAAATTGATAGGGGCTTCCCTGGTGGCGCAGTGGTTGAGAGTCCGCCTGCCGATGTGGGGGACATGGGTTCGTGCCCCGGTCCAGGAAGATCCCACATGCCGCGGAGCGGCTGGGCCCGTGAGCCATGGCCCCTGAGCCTGTGCTCTGCAACAGGAGAGGCCACAACAGTGAGAGGCACACGTACCGCAAAAAAAAAAAAAAAAAAATTGATAATTTCAAAAAGATACATGCACCCATATGTTCACAGCAGCACTATCCACAATAGCCAAGACATGGAAGCAACCTAAATGTCCATCAACAGATGAATGGATAAAGAAGATGTGGTATATTTATACAATGGAATACTACTCAGCCATAAAAAAGAATGAAATAATGCCATTTGCAGCAACATGGATGGACCTAGAGATTATCAAACTAAGTGAAGTAAGTCAGAAAGAGAAAGACAAATACCAAATCACTTATATGTGGAAGATAAAACACGACACAGGGACCTCCCTGGCAGTCCAGTGGTTAAAACTCTGTGCTTCCAATGCAGGAGACGGAGGTTCAATCCCTGGTTGAGGAAATAAGATCCCACATGCCGTGCACAGTGTGGCCAAAAAGTACAAAAAGAAAAAAATTAAAAATAAAATATAACACAAATGAACTTATCTACAAAATAGAAACAGATTCACAGACATAGAGAACGGACCTGTGGTTGCCAAGGGGCAGGGGGCTGGGGGAGGGACGGAGTGGGAGGTTGGGGTCAGCTGATGTAAGCTGTTATATACAGAACAGATAAACAAGGTCCTACTGCACAGCAAAGGGAACTATATTGAATATCCTGTGATAAACCATAGTGGAAAAGAATATTAAAAAAGAATGTATATCTATGCATAAGTGAATCACTCTGCTGTACAGCAGAAATTAACACAACCTTGTAAACCAACCATACTTCAATATAAAAAAAAAGTAAATCAGATTTGTGGTTAATAGAGATAACCTTGAAAACAGATTGGGAAAGCTTGAGATTAGAGCCAGGAAGACCGGTGGAAATCAGAGGAAGTACAAGGTGAGGGTTATTCAGCGTTGGGGTCTGGCGGGTTGGAAACCAGAGAAGGACTAAGGAGGCAGAGACACGAGGATGCAGGAGAAAGCCCCTTTGAAATGGCTAGGCCTAGGATCTGGGTTGGCTAGACAAGGGATCAGTAGTGGTCAGAGAGAATTTACGGGTTTGAGATGCTGGAAGTAGAGTGGCTATGGTGAGTCCAGCCACAGATGAAGGGTGGCGGAACACAGTCAGGAAGACGTGAATCTCTCTAGCTGAAGAAACCAAACATTCACTGAGTCATGACCACTGAGTCTAGTATACTGAAATTCCAGCGCACGACGGTCATGGCTGGGGTAAAAAGGCAGGCTGTGAGCCTGGCACTGAGTTCACTGAGGAAGCTGAAGGAACATTCCAGAAGATAAGAAGGAAATAAGCAGAGAGCAGACACTTGAAAAGTGAAGGAAGCAAAAATGTTCTCAACAGGTAGCAGCAAGTAAGGACTGCACCCACTCTTCTTCTTGGCTGCTTGGAGGAAAGGGATTAGTCGTTTCGGTCACAGAGAGTTGAGAGGGAGATGGAGTTGCCATGGGGGGCGGTAGGGGGCAAAGCTAGTTAGCTGGAGGAGGGAGGTGTGACCAAGGAAACGTGCAACATCATGGTGCACACAGCACAATTCCACTGGCTTTTTCCAAACATCGTGTGACACAGCTGAGCTCGCAGTCACTGAAATTCCCAGGCTTTTTCACACATAAACTACTGTTTTGTCTGTCTGTTTTCCTTGTGTGTGGTTTATTCTGCCGCCCTAATTCACATCAAGAAATATTTATTGAATGGCCTGCCAAGTGCTAAGACTCTGAAATAGTCCTTGACCTCAGAGAGCACACAGTTTAGTTGTGGAGACAGATATGATAACCGACAATTATAAGAATATTTGGCAAGTCTAGTAATGGAAGTGAATACAAAGGTCAGAAGCTACCCAGCATGTTTTATATTTATTCCCTAACAAAATCTCATTTTCAGCTCATTACTCTGAACAGTCTAGACAGTCTGTAATCTTGATTTTGTCATTTAACTATGGACCATTTGCCAGTATTTCAAATGTATTAAGTCTTAAGCAGTAGGAAGAGAGACTTTACTTAAATAATTTTTTAGACGGTGAATGAGCCTTTAAGGTGAAATAAATGAGTGAAATTTTGATTGGCGAAACCTCAAAGGCCTTATGTAATTCTGAGACTCCCATCTTAAACACATATATCACATTCACACAAAAATTCTTGAAGCCTTTAAGTACTCAATGTTTATGATTTGAAGGGGAATCATTTTTGTTGGTTTGTTTTGAGATATGGACCCTCACATTTTAAAACTATAGTGAGTCAAACAGTGATAGAATCTTCCAAGTAAAGACAAAAACATGAAAAAAAAGTAGTTTGTATACTGTGGTCCCAGTTTTAGAAAAAAAATTAAAATAACAAAACAGAGCCTGTCTGTATATGCAAAGAAGAAACATCTAGATGATTCTACAGCAGACTGTTATTAAATTCTTTCGGATGCAGAGAGGCTGGCATTATGGGTGGTCCTCACATTTTATGTTATGTACTGCCATAAAGCTCTTCTTTAATCCTAAGTAGGTATTACTCTTGTCGTCAGGAGGAAAAATCTATGCAGACATCTTCAAAAGGGATAAGTACCTCCCATGACTAGTTTTAAAGCACATTCATTCTTGAAGACTTACAGGTATCAACATCAGGCACCCATAGCTCAAAAGTACCCTCCCACTGCCAAAGGGGACAGGGACCCCGCTGCTGGTCTTCCTTGTTTAGCCCAGCTTCTTAACAATGAAAAGACCTCTCCCTGGTGTTAATTACCCCTACAGTTTGGTTCTACCTCCCCTCATCTCGCCAACTATCCTCCCAATAACTTCCCTACACACCCTCCACTCTAGCCAGACTGGTCTTCTTGCCATCCCAGGAACCCTTCTTTAAGTTTGGTCACTTCTGATACTCCTCCCACCTGGAATAGACTTCGATCTGCCCATAAAAAAATCCTACTCGCCCTTCAAGGCCCAGCCTGAGTCCCACCTCTTCCAAGAAGCCCTCCAGGATTCATCAATTCCTTCTCTTCTCCATGGCTGCAGCCAATAAAATCCAAATGCAAAATTTCTCACTTGTTATATTCTGCTCTTCTAATTAACTCTACGTATTTATTAACTTAAGCTCTAACTGTCAATCAACAATAAAATTTGGCTTTGTTTTCCTTTGGAAGATTCCAGGGCCCCCAGACATGTAAGAATAGGTTTCATCTTCTCCACTCTGGCTCATTTATGCATGTGTGTTTCTGCTGCGACTCTCTGATGAAATGGCACAAAGGTTAAGGGCATAAGCTTTGGGTTCAGACAAGGTCCACCACATATATGTTTTATGACTTTGGGACTCATCATTTCAGTCTCAGTTTCCTTCTCTGTAAAATGAGACTAATAATAATTTTTAATTCTGATTCATCAGACATATTAAATCTGATGGCAAATTTAAGGCAGTCAGCCGAAGTAAATAAAAATTATGATTAATTTTACCACTTCAGAATTAAACCAAGAGACGACAGCCAGAAACCTTATAATAACCCAGAATGGATGACTTTCAAACTGGTCATGGAGAAGAAAATAACTAGGAGTGCTAAAAATCAAGGACTCCGGGAAAGTTTGAGAAGGTCATCCTGTGTTGCCCGATGGGGCAATCACAACAGCTCTGGTGGAGGGCTCACAGCACATGAACATAAGAGATGACATAGGAGGTGGCTTCCATGAGGCAGGTAAGAATATTTTGTGTCCCCGAGGAAGCTGGAGAGCGTAGCCTTGGAATGACTTCTCCAAGAGCAGTGTACAGGTAAATAAAACCTTAGCTGGGCCCTGTACTCTTAGCCAAACACCTCTTTTGGGTTGACCCTGATGACTATGAAACTACTTACAAAACAGAGGAGCACTCTGGCAGGAATACGTCCCCCTTCCTGGGCATAAACAGCAAGGGACTGACTTCAGTAAAAGGCAAGCAGACCCAACTTACCTGAACCTTTCACGTCAGTTTGGCCAGTCTTTATCTTGCCGTTTTTGATTAAGTACCACCACTGGAATTTTTCAGTAGGATATTATTTAGGATTATGAATGAATTAAGAAAGTGCGTACATCATTTGGACATGCTGGGCCACACCACCAAAACTCACATAATTTATTTTAAAAAATAAATAATAGCTGCTTCAAGAAGGTTATTTCTGGCACTTCTCATCTCGGCTCTTAAAAACAATTCTTTTTCACATGGCCATCTTGCCCGGGACATACCCTCTGCTCCAGCAAAGCTGCCCCAGGATATCTACCTCTGAATCATGGCTCACACACACTAGTCCTCCCAAATCCAATACCCTTCCCTCTGCTTGTATAAAATCCTCTAGTGCAGAACAGTATTTGGAAGAGAGGAGAGGACCTATGAATCATAAGAAGTCTCAAAAGAGTTTAAGGGATTTTATATTCAATAAAATTGCACTAAAATATCTAGCTCTGGTTCCAGGGGAAAAAAAAATCAAGGTGGGCAATGATAAGACAAAAAATCTTCCTTTCGAAAAAGACCCGAGATAATTTTAGATGATTTGCCTAACAATTGAATATATTTTCTGCCGAAGAATAAAGTAAATTTCTCCTTCCTTTTAGATACTTCCCACAATTGAGGTTCTGGAGGACTTTAAGGTAACCTCCAACCAAGAAATGCAAAAGTCAGCTGCGGAATTATGAAGCAAATTCTGGTGTTGCTAGGAACTAGCTCTGAATGAGTTGGGTAGTATATGCTTGTACTTCTGAGGAACAAATGTTTTTCTTGGCATGGGAAGAGGGAGATGGGCGAGTTGACTGAGTTCCCAGGACATGGAAAGCTTATATTTGAAATGTTTTTCAATCCTTGGCACATGAAACTGTGGCGAATTCAGAAAGTCACAGAAATCTCAGGCAGGTGGGTTTCTTGGGAAGGGTCTATCACATGATATTCGACTTCAGGGTAGTGATAATTTCGGAGGCTCCCTATTTGCTGATGAGGGCAAGGTCTATAATTTAACCGCTGAAGACTTTTGGATGTCTAATAGAAGATGCGGAATCATCTGTACCACTCTGCACCACTGGAGTTACAGGATTCTTAAGTCTTTATAGGAGAAATGCCACTCCTCATAATAAGCACTAAAATAAACTCTAGATCAGATTTTAATGTAGAAATTCTGAAGTCAAAAAAGGGAAGGTTAGTATTCTCTGGCCAGATAATTTTGAGACCAGCAGAACCTATTAAAAAATAACGGCCAAGGGCTTCCCTGGTGGCACAGTGGTTAAGAATCCTCCTGCCAATGCAGGGGACACGGGTTCGAGCCCTGGTCCGGGAAGATCCCACATGCCGCGGAGCAACTAAGCTCGTGTGCCACAACTACTGAGCCTGTGCTCTAGAGCCTGCGGGCCACAATTACTGAGCCCACGTGCCACAACTACTGAAGCCTGTGCGCCTAAAGCCCGTGCTCTGCAACAAGAGAAGCCACCGCAATGAGAAGCCCATGCAGCGCAACGAAGAGTGGCCCCCGCTCACCGCAACCAGAGAAAGCCCGCACACAGCAACAAAGACCCAACGCAGCCAAAAATAAATAAAAAATTAATTAAAAAACAAAAATGACGGCCAAGCCACTGAAATTATGCCTTGTATCCCACGTGCTATAAACGACGTAGATCTTTGTATTTCACAATTATTCACTCAGGAGTCATTTTTAAAGAAACCAGTCTTCTTTCTTTCACCCCAAGAGAAATTTGACTGCAACTGGAACCTGTGTGGAAGGGTCTGATGCCCTCGCAACTAACTGGATCCTCTTAAAGGTTGAATTTTATGTCTGACCTATTTAGAAATCTGAAAAGTTTCTCTTCAAAAGGCAGGCATCTCAGATCTTAATTTTTAAGTGTCAAGTATTGCTGCAGTCAAGGTTAAATGAATTGATAGTTTGGCGCCAGACTCAATACAATTCTTAGAGAAGATTTTCTTTCAAGCATAAGTGTAATTCACACAATAACAGTTTTAAAGCTCTACTTAATGCCCTACATTTCATATATGAAACAAAGAATATATTTAGGTCAAGTTATATTTTAAGTGACATCTAGAAATAGTCTATATGTTAAATATAAAGGTCTATAATGACATTTATTAAAGATAGGATTAATTTCATGGGTATTGCTGTAATTTTTTCCACCAGTCATCTATGGCAGGGTTCAGCAACATACAATCCATGGGCCAAATCCAGCCTCCCCTGCTTTTGCACATAAAGTTTTATTGGAACACAGCCATGTCCATCTGTTTACGTATTGTCTACGGCTGCTTTCACATTACAGTGGCACTGTTAACTGGTTCTACTAGAGACTCTATGGCCCACAAAGCTGAAAGTATTTTTGATCTGGCCCTTTACAGAAAAAGTGTGCCAATCCTTGATTTATGGCTTGTAGAAATTAACCATTACAAGTCTCCTCTAACCCATATATTATGTTAAAAGGCTGGTGGGCAAAATTTTCAGGGAGAGTAAAAGATTTTTACTAATCTATGAGTTTTGTTGGTCAGTTTCACTCTATAGCTTCTCCGAACTGGATTTAACAGCAACCAAACACTGTATGGTTTTTGTTTTGTTTTGGTTTTTTTTTTGTGGTATGCGGGCCTCTCACTGTTGTGGCCTCTCCCGTTGTGGAGCACAGGCTCCGGACGCGCAGGCTCAGCGGCCATGGCTCACGGGCCCAGCCGCTCCGCGGCATGTAGGATCTTCCCGGACCAGGGCACGAACCCGTGTCCCCTGCATCGGCAGGTGGACTCTCAACCACTGCGCCACCAGGGAAGCCCACACTGTATGTTTTTTGACACAGACGCAGAGAACAAGCTAGTCCATTCCAGGGTCAAATGATTATGTGCACTGGCTCCAAGGCGCTCTGCTACCCGGTAACCACACTGGTAATGCCCATCTCCCCAGTGCCACCACACTTCCTGTCTCCTCCTGAGTACTGGAAAGGCTCACACCCTGTCTCAAACTTCAGTTTCCCACTTCTGTACAGAAGGTCTCGTTATCCAGGGAACAATGATAAAGTTGGAAACACTCTTTGGTCAAGGAAGATCATTTCCTCCTGGCAGACTGATGTGTCAGAAAGCTTCTCTTAGAGCAATCCCTAAGGTTTCATCCTTGGATCGTCTGTCTTTTGAACTTGCCTCTTAAATGGAAATGCAATTAACTTACCGCTGTACAGCTTGGTCCTGTGGAGTTAGTCAGACAGGCTAGGAGACTCGGTACAATTAACTGAACTGAAAACTGTGACGCCTCCAAGAAATCGTTGGTCAGTTACGAGAAGTCAGTATTTCGTAAGTATCTACCTAACTATTCCCATTGGAAAATTAGGGGACAGAACCAACAGCATATCCAAAAGTACAAATGAACACCAAGAAGATCATCAATCGACGAGAAATCAGAGTAGGGCTGGGGCTGGTACATGTCAGTCTTTAGAAGAAGTTAAACTCAGAGACGTAGACAGAAGCAGACAAGGAAGAAATCCTTCCAAGCTCCCAGCAGAGCTTCTTCAGATGCACGGAAGTGGAAATGAAGGCGGAAGATGCTGGGGACAGCAAGTACAGAGATGGCTGGAAACGTTAAGTATTTGTTGGAGAGACCACTCAGGATGGAGAATGTGGGACCGAGTGGTGAACTTTGAATGCAACGCAGAGGACTTGGATTTTGACATGAGAAGTGCCTGTGGTTTTCTGATGAGAGATGCCTTGATAAAAATAGTGCTTATCAAATATTATTCTAGAGATTAGAACCGAGAAGCCAAATGAAAAGTTGTAACAGAAAATCCTTCTCTTAAAAAAAAAAAAAAAAAAATCACAAAGCTCCTTACATTTTTCTACCAATTCATACTAGCAAAGACTTCTCTGCTGGGTGGGCTACAATGAGATCTATCTTACAAGGGGAAGGATTTCATGACCGAAAGTTCTTGGTGTTTTCCCTAGGCTGCCATAGGGCACAGACTGAAAAACTATCTAATTCTCACACACCTTATTTATTTTTTGCACCTGGTCTTCGTGTCCGATTTTTGTTTTAAGCGTACCACGCTAGCTACTTCCCTAAAACAGGCCATTTTGTACAGCATAACTGGACAGAGAGAAGAAATAAAATCAGCTGTTCTTTAGGGGAAATTCGAGGGAGGAAAAAGATGGAACGTCACCAGTGGCCTGACTTCTTACTAAGGATAGAGCTGAATTTTAAATTACACATCCACTGCCCAGGCACTGTGGAGCTACTCAGGCCTAAACAAATCTCATAATGAAACGACACTGCTCTAGTTTCTTTCTTGTTTTACAGATGTACGTATATGTGTGTTTTTCTGTACTGAAAGCACAGACTCGGAGAAAGCCTGAAAAACCCCAGTCCTCTATTTTATATGGCAGAAAGAACCCAGTAAACACAAACACAGCAGAGCACTTCCTCTTGTTGACAACCTTATGATTTCCCCTTAATGCACTGTTTAGAACAGCAATTAAGTGTCATTTCCCATTATCTTATACACGGAATCAGCACTGCTTTTCTTTCCAACCGCCAATTGTGAAGGACATATAGAGGATCCACGTACTGGTGAGACATGTCAAGACTGATAGCCCAGAGCCTAAGAGCTCTGTTTATGTCCAGAACAGGTGTGCGGCCAGGCAGTGGGAGCGAAATCACCCCTCCACCTTCTCACATCTGCCTTCCCAGCCTCCCTCCCTCATAGGGCTCCCCTCTGCACTGCGAGGGAGAGCAGCTAGGGAAGAACCTTCCTGTTCAGCCCGTTTCCTTCTGCCGGAGAACGCTGGCTCGCTCTCAAGACTGCAAGCATTTGACCACTGCACACAGCAGCAAGCGTGTCCAGTCGTTTTATTCACATCCCTCACTAGAAAGCCAAGGACACACTGGTGATTTCCCTGGCTTTATAGATCTCTACTCCCCCCGAGGCCTGCAACACATTTTCGGTTCTTGTGTTCAGAGCGCCCTGGCATCTGCAGTGTGGGAAACCTTAAATGAGGGCCAATGGTCCTACAGCTTCCCCCTATTAAAATGTGCAACTGGATTTCACATGCGTGTTTCAAACACCATTCAAGGCGTGATTTACAGGCTACTGTCTAGCCCCACAGCTGTTTTTTCGTCCCCCAGATGTAGCCACTTCTAGGAATCCACCACTCAGCTCCCTAGCAGACAGCCTTCCCATTTTCAACCTCTTCCATCATTCTTGGGCATCCCAAACCTTGCAAGACCTACATCAGAAGGATTCAAGAAAGTATCTTTTGAACGGACACACTATTAATTTTTCTTTCCACTCTATCCATTCATGAGAAGAGCCCATTTGATGCCTTTTTTCTGTTTACCCCACCTTAAACCTTTGGGTTTACCTCACCCAAATTAAACAAATCACTGTGGACCCACTGATCCAGGTTATTTATATACATTAAAAACAGCACAGGTCCAATGAGTTCTGTGTAGGCCTCACTAAAGAGTTGCCACCCAGAGCTTTCACATTCATTATGTTCTTTCTTTAGAAGAAGAAAGAAAAACACTTTTATATGTTGCCAAATTACCTCCCTGGGGCTGAACAGACTATCGGTGTTATGCAGAGAGTTACTCAATATCATTATCATCATGTCTCTGCGACCACCCTCCTCCCAAGGTCCTAACCTAGTCTAGCTTCCAAGAACCTGAAATCAGCCCCAAAAAGGTTAGGCTTCAGGCTTAGGGCTGCGGTTAGTCCAATACCATGCTGATAATACCCTCTAAACATTTGATTTTAAGCTGCTGGGTGGCCAGAATGGCACTGTATCCATTTATGATTCTTCTGTGCGTTGCACACCTACTGGCAGGAAGTACAGACTCAGGAAGTTGACTGAACTCTTCTTCAGCCTACACAGAGGGAGGCAAGCCATGCAGTGAGTAGTCTGCGGGATTCCCTTGTCCTGAGGGGGGGCGGGGGGGGGAGGACAAAGGGAAAAGAAGGTACAACATGGAGAGAAATGTCCCAGGAAAAGCCTTTGCTGGGAATGGTGTTTGGATGTATCAATTTCACCCAAATGGTTCCACAAGCGTAGCTTCCATTTCAGATGAAAGCAATTCATTGACAATCATGTGAAACAAGACCTTACAATTTACATCAAATTCTATTTTGCCTTTTGTTGCAATATACCAATCTCTACAAAGAACAGAATCTCAAGGTGCAAAGGGGACATCTTCTGTGGCCTTTCACATGTGCTCCCCCCATCTCCTCTCCACCCCTCACTCTGAGACTCTTAAGTTTTCCTGGAAAACAACAACAAACACAGGCTAAACTGCCACACAACAGCTGAGGAGACAGCGCGCTCACTTCATTCATTACAACAAGCCTTCATTGTTAAACAGAAGTCCTTCAAGACAGGAATACCGGCAAGGAGTTATCGTGTCTAAGCTGGTGTTTACTGATATGCAAAGGAAAGGCCACCAAGTTCTACAACGCAGCAACGACAGCTTTTAATCCCAGGACTTACCTTTTCTTTTCCTCCCACTTGTCTTCGCCCAGACCTTGTGAATGAAGATTCCTCATTTACTCTTTTGCTATTTGGATAACCAGCCCACATGGACATGTTGGGCTGTCAGATCTTCAGGTTACCTGAGGATTCTATCTTTTTAAACCCTTACATTAAAAATAACCCCAAATTCATACGTGTCATAAATGGTCTCAAAAGCCAAAACTGCAATCAAAGGATGTAAAGTGCTGAATAACATGACCATTTATTAAATACCTACATGTGTCAGGTGTTGTGTTAGGCATTTTACACATGTACCTTTTCTCATTAATCTCTCAAGGCCATCATGAAGTAGGTATCATTATCCAATTTGTCATGTGCGTCTAGGAAGCTAAGATTGCCCAGGAAAACACAACTGGCATTGAGAGAAGTAAGATTCAAAGCCAAGCCTTTGTTCCAAAGAAGCCCCTGAACTTTCTTGCCAGCCCACTAAGCTCCTCTCAAGGACCTAGTAGCAGACCTTGGGAAACAGTCCATTCCGTGACCTGGGAAGTATTCAGGCTAGGGGGTAGATAACTGGTTACCAGAGATGCCGCAGAAGGGATTCCAGCACGAGAGACTCACGGAAGAGAGCAGCTCTCAGGTCTTCTACGTCACTAAGAATCTCCAGACTCCCTCCTCTCCGAAGCACGAGATTCTGCAGTCATCTGAGGTGAGCTGAGTAATCAACACCCTTCTGTTTCTTGGGCGGATCGAAACAACAAGCCGTCCTTTGCTCGCTCTGCCACACCCGCCATCTCTCGCTCTCGTTCTCTCGCTCCTACAGCTTTAGTTACACTGCCAGCGAGGAGACCCCTTCCAGGGCTTCCCAGCTTTAGTCTGAAGCTTCCAAAAGTGGGCAGTTACACCCTCCTTCCAAATGACGCTTCCTCGACATCCTTCAGCCATTAACAGAAATCACTACGTTACCCCTAAATTATCTTGTGACCCCATCAGACACATGCCCCCACCCACTCACCCATTCCAGTCCCTCTGAATTCTGTCCTTAACGTACACATCTGGCACCCCGAACACTTCACAGCACACGTATTTTTTAGGACAAGACAGGATATCAATAAGTAAAAAAGTCAACGAAGAAAGAAATCTGCCTGGTATTCGTCCTCCTCCTTGCTCACAACCACGGCGGAAGAATCCAACACGAACCCATCACACACGTGCTCTTTTCACAAGCAGCGGGCACACCGGTGCAGGGGCGTCTGGCCTCAGCACCAAAGAGATGCTCACCGAATTCACTTCACCCTCCAACTCCAATGTCTATACTGTTCCAACCTTTTCCCGTTTCTTCCTTCACTTGAACCGCCACGTTTTCGTGTCAGATTTTCCTCTAGAAAGAAGGATGGGCCGTTAACCCCAGCCCACCTCCCCCCACCCATGACTGATGGCGGCTCAGAAGCCCGGTTTTACCGTTGGAATCTTCCACTTCTTCGGCCGGGGTGGCTTTTTGGGAGGAGGAGTGGTGGGCGTGCGAGGAGAGGAGACTGACAATCCTCGGCCTGGGGAGGGTCAGGGCTTTTCCATGGACCTTGAGGGAGTGTTCCTTCAGCTGGCTGATGGTCATGGTGGAAAAGGCGCACCAAGAACACTTGTAGGCGTGCTCACCTGGAGGGAGACGGTCGGCGGCAGGGGAGAGGGAGGGGACAGGGGACGAGGCGGGTGGGAGACAGAACAACAGGGTCAGTGACTCCAGAGAGCCCGTCTCAAGCTGCACGGTCTGAGGACCCTCCCAGACCAACCCCCTGCCCACTGCCATGACCACAGGGCTCCTGGAGGATCGGAACTCTTTTAGGAGCTCCGTCATCGAGTGACCTGGTCCCTTGCCATCTCATGCTTTGTGTACAGGGATGAGCCTACGGTAGATTCCCCAGCAGAGAGTGAAACCAAATGTCTAGGCAGCTCCCTCGGCAAAGGCTTCCCGTCTGTCTCTCTCCCTCTCTGTACTAGAAAGGACGATGTCAGTTTTCATTCCAGCCTTTGTATCATCCACAGAAAATAATACACTCCATCCTTATTCCGAGGGTCGATCGGTGGCTTTCCGAGCACGAAGTCACTCAGTGCAAACTGCTGTGCTATCCTCATAATTTACTTCCTTGCTGACTCTAGGCCTCCTGGATTCCACACATCCTACCTGTGGGGTTTTTTGGGACCAGTTCACGAACCTCAGCACAAAACTCCATTTCCCTATCTGATCAATAGTACAGAAATGGGTGAAAGTCACTTCTTTAACTGAGAGAGGTGTGTTTATATATATAAACGTGTGTCTGCATTTAGCTCCAATAGTTTTCAATAAAAAGGACATGAAGTAAAAATAAGTATTTTTCTTTCATTAATTTTTATTGGAGTATAGTTGATTTACACTGTTGTGTTACTTTCTGCTGTACAGCAAAGTGAGTCAGTTAAACATATACATGTACGAACTCTCTTTTAGATGCTTTTCCCATATAGGCCATCACCGAGTAGCGAGTAGAGTTCCCTGTACAATACCTATACAGTAGGTTCTTATTAGTGGTCTATTTTATACATAGTAGTGTGTATATTTCAATCCCAATCTCCCGATTTATCCCTCCCTCCCCCTCCCGCGCCCTTGGTAACCATAAGTTTGTTTTCTACAAAGTATTTTCCTTTTAATTGTTTTCATACCACTGAAATACAGCACAGATCACTATGATCAAATTAAATGAGAGTATGATTTATCTCTGCCCTAAGTCAGCTTTACATGAATTGCAATTTAAGAAGGGTGTGAAATGGGCATCCTTATGTCGCTGGACAGACAAACACTGGTACGATCAACTCGGAAAGCAATTTTGCTTTTTATAACAATAAACTTAGAAAGTTCATGCCTGCAACTCAATAATTCCACTTCTGAGAATTTATATTAAGGAAATACCCTTGAATACTTAGAAATCTCTGTTTAGAAATATACATTATTTATGCTTGAAAAAGGGGCGAAACAACCTAAATTTCCAACCACTGGGAAGTGATTAAGTAAGTGTGGGTATATCTTCTTGATAAATTACTATTCATGAAAATAAATTCTCGAAGAGTTGGCAATTCATAGAAAACTAAAATACTGAAACTCAGAAAAATAAACAGAAAAGCATAATACATTTTAGATTAAATTATAATCATGACTATGGAAAATAATTATAGAGGAAATGGTTGAAAGGAAATATCAAATATTAACAACAGTGGTCTTCAGATAATAAGATTATGAATGGCTTGACTGTATTTCTTCTTTCATTTTCAATTTTTTTCTAATGAACATGTATGTTTAAAATTTATTTTCAAGTGAAACTTAAAAACCAGAGAAGAGGGAAAGGAAGGAGAGGAATAAGAGAAGAAAGGATTGTTAGGAATGAAGGTTTTGTGGACCAGTGAATATGAACTGAGGACAGCGCTGATGTGCTATAGACAAATGCTCACTAAAGCAGAGTGAGAATGAGCTAGTAAACCTCCACTCTTTTTTTTTTTGCATGTGGGATCCTCCCGGACCGGGGCACAAACCCGCGTCCCCTGCATCGGCAGGTGGACTCCCAACCACTGCGCCACCGGGGAAGCCCGAAACCTCCACTCTTGCTTTTACCCTGCTGAGATGGTTACTTTCCTGCCACCCCGAAAACTAAGTGGTTTCATGTGAAGTTAGATCAGCATCTGAAGTCCCGCATTCAAGCCTCCTTTTCACCACTGATGACCCCCAAAGTGTGCATTTCCAAGAAAGCCTTGAAGAGATCCACACAAAACCTTGAATGAGGCAACATACTATAGCCCAAAGCAGAAGAGAAGCACAAAGAAGTCAGAGGACCCAAACGAGAACACCAGTCAATTCCACACCCCTCAGACCATGACCTGTTAGCTACAGGATAATGCTGGGTATGAATAATGGTGTTTACTGAAATAATAAATATATGTCATATTGTACACTACTGCTCTTATTCCATTTCTCAGTTTTTCAGTGCAAACCTGGCTATATGAACCTTGGTGGGTGGTTATAAGTAGCATAACCTGAGAGAGAATTCAAATCCAGGTATCTGGTTAGTACACACTACCTTTTACCCTATAAATTAAAATAAAACACTCCATCTAGAACAGACGAGTCAAGAGTCTTCTGGAAAATGATTTGGCTTTCTCCAAGCCAAGCCACTCTCTGTAGCTAAGACCAAGTCATAGACACCAACAGTTCAAGGCGTGTGGAGAACTGGATTATGATGCTCCCACCCTCTCTCTCTGGATGCTTCCTTCCTGCAAACCAGCGAGCACAGAAGACCAGTCTGCTTGGTCAGCTCCAAGAATATACACTTCAGTTCAATGCCCTGGAGTCCGTGTGTAGCCTGTGGCACTTTTTTAAAGTCTTTCCCACAGGCCAAATCACTTACTCAACTCCCACTGGTAAAGTGTTTTTGACAAGGCTGAGATCTATGGGGAAAACTCCCCAGGACAGTGTCCCGAGTGAATAATTTACAATATACACCAGTTCGAAAAGAGTGGTTTGAACCCCGAAGCCTCTTACTCCATGGACTTTAGTAAAATGTTCTGGAAGATATAAAAATACTAACAGATAGAGAAGAGCCCATATAGCTAATCTGCCATCCCCTCCCCCACCCCCAGTGGGCTTAAGGCATCCTGAAGGCTTCCGTAGTTTTACTCCATTAAGCCAGTTCAACGGGACCCAACCTTCAGGAAACAGCAGAGACATGGCTGTATTTCCACAGGGGATGAGGACATGACAAAAGTGAAGGACTCGGGTTCTGGGCAGTTAGTAAGAAGCTAATAAGGGAAGGGAAGCAAATAAATGAGACAGAAGAATTCTAGTTGATTGAAAAATTTTAAACTAGAATTCTAAACACCTTAGCTGAGGAAACTCAGCAGGGAGACGGGATCTCTAGAAGAATCTCTGACAGTATCGCTAGCTATTCTAAAGCTATTGGTTTCCCAATTTTCCTTTGTTTGTTGTAAGTTCCTCAAAGGCTGACAACACCTCTGAGAGGGCCACAGGCTGCTGCAGAGTCGGGCTTCTCGGAGGACTGGGGACGTCCTGGGAGGAGGCCGCCCAGACCCTGCCACACTGCCTTTCTTACTCATGCCTCTTTCCTCTCTTCGATGAGTTCTGATTAGCCACCTGTGGGCATCCTCCATCACATGCCAAGTAGAAAAGAGCAGAAGAGAGAGGGAGGCAGCATCCTGTGAGTGACAAGGATGTAGGCTTTTGTTCTGGAGTCAAATTCTTAGTGAATGGGCTCTGTGGCCTTGAGCAGGACACTGGGTGTTGAGTCTCTGTGGCTTCATCCGACACTGAGGGTGACAACATCTACCCTTTGGGACTGCCTTGAAGATTAAATGAGATGATGAATATACCAGGCTTATTAGTACAGAGACTGGTACGTAAGGGATGTTCATGAGACGAGCACGATGAGATGGGATGATAGAGTGATGGAGATCAGCACAACTCCTGGACACTCATGACCCAAGGTCATTTCTTATCTGGGATGTGGAAATGCATCTAAGGGCATCTCATGAGAAATCTCACACATCCTGAGGTCTCTGTGTCCCTTTGAACGTCCCCAAGACTATCACTTTATTTTAGTTGGAAATTATCTTCAGGAGATGTACCAATTCTTGCATTTCCATTAGAAAGTCCAGGTAATTTAGAAATTTCTCTAGAAAACAGAACCTGTGAGTAGCAAGAATCTGTCAGTAGGTATGTGTTAGCTGCACGAATCAACTATGACATGCGTGACATGGTACTTGGTATTATTTTGCCTTTGGGCCATTCTTTTATTTTTTTAATTAGATCAAAATAAAACTGAATACACAACCATCTCAAGAGAACCTTATTCTCATGTGTATGGAGCAAGAGACTTAAAAATTTCACTCACTGAAGACTATTAAATTTCAAACTCAGGGAACTAGTGCACCGCGAACACCAACTCACCAGCATGAGCTTTGAGGATGTGTGTCTTCAGCCGGCTGTTGTAGGAGGACTTGAAGGAGCAGAGCTTGCATCGGAATGGTTTATGGTGTCCGTGGTGGGTTTGCATATGGCGATCCAAACTTGATGCAGAAGAAGAGAAAAGGAAATGACAATATTAAAAATTGCATCCAACATTTTCTCATTGCCCTTTTCCAGAAATCCCATTTCTAAGCTGTTCAAAGTCATTTTGTTACTTTCCAAGGATGGTGCTTACAGGAGGGAAAAAACAAACGAACGCAAACTGGCAAGAGTTGGAGAAGCTAAAGGAAAGAAGAGATCAAAATTTTTTTTGGCTTGAGAGACATGGCAATGGAAACAGGTCTTGGTAGACTTATTTTCCCTTCTCTAAAGCACTGTGAAGTAGAAGAGGGCATCTAAAAGGAAAAGGTAAAATATGGACAAATTTAAGTTTTCTGAAAAGTCAATGAGGTGCCTATCAAAGAGTCCTAGAACTTATACCATAAAAAAAAAAAAAAAGGGGGAATTAGAGAAATTTTGCATGTAAAAAAGGCTGACTTCCTTCTTAAACCTTAATTCCGCTGTGAACACTTGAGCAGGGCACTTGCAATGGGCTATTTTCAAGGTCTTTCTAAATATGGAGGTCCAGTGCAGGTGTGTTTACAGGAAATCATGTGATCCAAAGGCTGGCCATGCCTTCTGATAAAACCATGTTTGCTGTACATCCGTATTCCAGAAGCAACTTATAAAGAAATGATTTAATTATAATTTCCCAGTATTTCATAATAATTACTACTCTAAAAAAATAATAAATCTACCCAACGAGGTGTGGGAAGATGTTCTAATTTAATTTGTATCAATGCCCCGGAGAACTAGATTCCATTCTAAATAACTCATATGGGAACAGTACTGCTTATCATTTAAATATATAATGTTCTCCCAAGCCCCAAAGCAGCCCTTTCCACACTGCCTAAGGACACCTCCCGCTGAATGTCCTTCAGCTATCTTAAACTCAACCAGCCTGAAACAAACACATCAGTTTTTTTAAATCCCAAACAAATTCTCTTCTTCATTCCCTTCTTTGTAGAAAGAACACTTCCAAGCTGTCAGTCAACCGGCCTGGAAACCTCCGTGCCATTTGTACTGTACTCTGTCCCTCTTCCTCTCCGGTAAGCCAATTTTCCCAAGACATGAAGATCCTCCTTCCCTCAACTGTTCCCAAAGTTCCATTCTAACTTCGTGGGTCAGCTACTATCACTGGCTCCTAATTGGTCTCCCCCATCTTTTTTCCAACTCAAAAGCACAAGCGATGGAGTCAGACTGCCTGAGATCAAATGCTAGCTATTACTCATAAGCCGAGTGGCCTTGGGCAAGTTCCATAACCCCTCTATATCAAAAGGCCTCACTTCCCTTATCCAGGAAAGGGAGATGATAATGGGACCATACCTCATAGAGCTGTTCTGAGAATAAAATGAGATAATACTTGAAGGCACGTAGCACAGTGCCTGGCACACAGTGAGGCTCAATAAATGTTAGTGATTAAGATGCCTTTACTCGTTTCAGAGTCTTCCTTTTACCAGTAATGTATATTACAAAGCACTAATTCTGCATTCAAAGACCCCCCAGATGCAGTCTCCACTCAGGTATTCAGACTGTACCTTCTACTATTCCTTTACATATCACTTAAAAATTAGGCCAACTAGACCGCCAACTGGTCCCTCCTAAGCATCGATCTCTTCCTCAGGGCCCTACTCTCTCATCGTTTCCTCCACATTGCATGTTCTTTCCAAACTTGGCAGGTCCTGTCTTCCTACTTTAAGACTTGGCTCCAGTGCTCCCTGTTCCATAAAACCTTCCCGATCTTCCAAAGTAGATGTACCATCTCCCTTCTTTGAAACTTCACTGCATTTTACTGATACTTTTTTTTTTAAAGACATGTGCCTTGTTTGGCCAAGTCATTTGCGTGCTTGCTTTACTTACAACCCGACTAGACCCTAAGTTCCCTGAGATCACCGACCATGTCCTATTCATCTTTATATTCCCCCAAAGCCTCAACAACAGGGCATATTCATTTATTCACAACGATTTATTGAGGTTGTGTGTGTCAGAAAACGTTGAGAGTTGCTGTCCGACAAATACTCATCGAACGGATGAGAACTACACAAGTTTGAGGCCAGGGCATGAATCTGATGACAAAGACTGGACACTAGGCTCTGTATAATCATAAAAGAGTTTGCAACCCATCCTAACCTCTGTGGAAGCATCACCTCTTCCTGCCTTTCAACAGACACTAACTAGCACTTTATCTTTTTTAAGAAGCAAACAGCTCATCACTTATTTTCAATTATGATAAATATAAACAGCGTGTCAGTCTCACCATCAGTCACCTTCATCCAAGACTGTAGAACATGTTATTGAAAAATTTCTCTCTCACACAGTTGCGAGAGAAAGGCAACAAAAGGTTGTTTCTTCTCAGAACCATCCCTCTTCCTATCGCCCCGAAAAGCCTCACACAAAAACCCAAATTTTCCATTTCAAAGCTGTGCCGGGTAGCAGGAAGCTCCGTCTCCTCAACCCACCCTGCGCCTCAAGCATCTCTCTGGCATCGATAAACTTCTTAACCATTCCAGGTCTTTTCGAAAATGCCAAGCAATGACCCTTTGGTCATATGGGTTAAAAAGTCCTAATTTTACCTCCTTAGCTGCTTAAAATTTCCCAAATGGAACTTTACTTCCTCAAATGATGACTAGGTTCTGGATGAATGTTCGACAGATGCACCAGTAAACGCATCTACTCTCTGGTCTTTCCTTGTGTAAGTCATAGCAACACCTCCAAAATTATCATTTAAGAAAATGCCCAATTTAGAAAACTCTAATTCAAAGAGATACGTGCATCCCAATGTTCATAGCAGCACTATTTACAATAGCCAAGACATGGAAGCAACCTAAATGTGCATCAGGAGATGAATGGATGAAGAAGATGTGGCACATATACACAATGGAATATCACTAGGTCATAAAAAAGAATGAAATAATGTCATTTGCTGCAACAGGGATGCAACTAGAGATGATCATATTTAGTGAAGTAAGTCAGACACAGAAAGACAAACACCATATGATATCACTTGTATGTGGAATCAAAAAAAAATGGTACAGATGTACTTATTTACAAAACAGAAATAGACTTACAGACATAGAAAACAAACTTACGGTTACCAAAGGGGATAGCGGGGGCCAGGGAGACCAAATTAGGAGTTTGGGATTAACAGATACACACTACTTCAAGGGTCCCCCAAGCAGGCCGCACGGCAGAAAGTGAGCGGCGGGGGAGCGAGTGAAGCAAGCTTTATCCGCCGCTCCCCATCGCTCACATTACCGTCTGAACTGACCCCCCGCCCCGTGGAAAAAACCGTCTTCCAAGAAACTGGTCCCTGGTGCCAAAAAGGTTGGGGACCGCTGCATGACTTTATATAAAACAGGTAAACAACAAGGACCTACTGTATAGCACAGGGAACTCTACTCGATATTTTGTAATAACCTGTAACGGAAAAGAGTCTGAAAAAGAATGCGTATATGTATTGTGTTTGTGTGTGTGTGTGTGTGTGTGTGTGTGTGTGTATATAACTGAATCACTCTGCCGTACGCTTAAAATTAACACAACCTTGTAAATTAACTATACTTCAATTTTTTTTCTAAATGCCCGGTTTCGCCAAATCTGATGTCAGGCAAACAATCTCCTGTTCTCAGCCCCATTTGACAGGTGGGGTGACAGAGGCTCAAGGTAACACAGCCAACTGAACGGCAGGCCTGAACCATGAGCATGGCCTTCAGACGCCTCCAAGCGCTCCCGCCTTCCACCTCCTCCAGTTACCACTTGCACCCACTTGGTGAGCACTTACTTGTGCCTGAAAGCAGAAACAAAGGAGCAATACTGGCAGCTGTACTTGTCCTCGCGGGTAAACATGGCCAGGGCCAGATGGCTCCTCTCATGAGAACGCAGCCCCTGCATGGACATCAGGACTCTGTCACATTGACTACAATGGTATCCCCCCGGCCGGGTTTCATCCTCCAACATTCCATCAAGCAAGCAGTGTTCACCATCCACCCGGTCCGCCAGGGCGCCACTGGCATCTTTGGCTGCTTCCAGTCCATCCAGGAACAAGTGGGAAGGGTCTTCAGCCTCCTGCTAAGAGAACCACACACACACACATGCCCCACCAACAAAATAAATATCCATCATCATTGCTCCCAGCTCTCCTCCTCTCCCTTCATTCTCCCAAACTCCTGTTAAGCATTTCCTGTTAAGGCTTCCTCCCCTGCCTCTCCAGCTCCCCCTAGAGGGAGGGCAAACCCAACTGCCATCCTTCATGCAGTGGTGGTGACGTGAGGGCAACATATCCGGACACAGGTTGCTGCTGTCTGGGAAAGGTGAGGGAGCGGCTCTCCCACTTTGAAGACAGTTCACTCACTTACCTTCTATCTTAAAGAGAAAATTCAAATTGGGATCCTACCGAAACTGATATAATGCAGGTTAGGGTTATGGCTCAGAGAAAGGAAGAGAGGAAGGAAGGGGAAAAAGGAGAATGGTGCGGTATGGGCACTTGGGAGCCTTGGAACACCCTCGGGAAATGAAGGAAACTGGAAGATCCAGCTCTCTGCCACCACGCTCATCCCCATCTCACAGGCGGTGACATCACCCCTTGACCGAAGGTTGCTGTACAATCAATTCAAAAAATTAAGAAGCAGCCTAGCCTGGTTTGGGGGGGCTCCTTCGGATTACCGATTACACGGGAAGAGCCGCTGTCTCCCTTGAGCAATTATGGGATGCAAGGCTGGGACACACCCTGGTGGCGGGCAAGAAGCTGACTGATGCTGTCCCCGTGCCACTCACTGCTGTGCCGCCAGCCACAAGGCTTCAGTCTTCAATGGGAAGAGCGGAAGCTTCACCTCCATGCCACATTGGCAAAACAGGACTCAAGAGCAAGAAGGGTCGATGACAGAAATGCATTCACGTATCCAGAGAGAGAGAGCAGAGCCCTGAACTGACGTCTCTGCTCAACACTAAGTGGTTAGCAATACCCTGGAAGGCAGGGATGGCAGCTTGGTCACTGAAATGGTAGCTCATTTTAGGATTATGATCTTCAAACCAGGTGGCCTAATACTGGTCGGGGGCAGAGAGAAGGTGCTCGCCAGCAACACAGAGGGAGAGGGGATGGAGGAGACAAATCAAGGTCAAAGGGCTCACAGGGCCAACTGTGACCTGAAGGCTTTCAGTTTTAGATTTAACGTTTCTGAATGCTCCTCCGGGGACCCAGGATAAGAAGTAAAAGACAGATTCTCCAGGGCTCTCTGCACCGTCGCCAGATGAGAACAGCAAGAAGTCAGGCAGTGGGAGGCGCAGAAGAGGATGGGAACAGAACCCACTGGACTCCTCTCAAGAGCCCGGGCTGCTTGCAAAAGCGAACACCTAACGGCACTAAACGCAGCATAGAAGGGAGACCCCAGGCCTCCTGTACCGAGAGGCCCGGATCTTCTGTTTCCACCAGACTATCCGCGTGGAAGGGAACCAGATCGAAACGCAACCGGGTCGAAACACGGAAGATGAGGAGGATCCAACCTGTAAAGAAATCAAAACAAGCCAGACCGATCCCAGCATAACTCAGGAACGCCCACATGTGGGGTCGCCCTTTCCTGAGCGGCTCTGAGCAACGGCGTGAATTAGGAACTCGAAGGGCTCACACACAAGACTCCTCATCCAGACCTTCCCAGTGCTCACCTTCACGGCGGCTGACACGGCCGGGACACTGCCGTACTGGACGTGCTTGCGCAGGTGGTTGCAGATGGCCCGGAGCGTCGGATGCACTTCCACACAGAATTTACATTTGTAGCCCACCACCTTCCTCTCCTTGATCTTTGGCACCTCTTCTAAGTGACCAAAAGGCTGGTAAAATACAGTGGTAGCCATCAGTACTCCGAGCCCTCCCTCAACGGCCGGCATTTATTCTTGCAGCTTACTAGCAGATTTTACGTTAAAGCAGATTAGCAGGTTAAAAACCAAGGGAGATAACACGGCGAGCAGTTTTACATAACAGATTCGTCAGGGGCGAGGCGCGCTGCCCACTGTGCACGCGCGCGAGAAGTCTCCAGAACCCAAACAGGTTATGACTTGTGAGGAGAGAAGATCTCGGTGCTGAAGTCTCATGGTCACTGCCACCAAGTTATCTGGTTTTCAAACCAATTTTTCAACTACACAGGTGAAACGTCGCATAGCTACGCCATTAGCGAACTTCTTGACCAAAAAAGGAAAAAAAAAAAAAAGGAAAAAAAAAACCTCTACTCCTGGAGACGTTAGGTTCCTGTAGCCGACACTGCAAACCAAGACATGGCTGAGAAGCGCTAACGATACCAAGAGACGGCCCGCAACTGCCCTGGGAAAGAGAGCGAGCGTTGTCCTGTAACTAGGCCTCGGATAAGGCTACTTGGCAGAGAGAAATACAGAAAAGCCACCCGACCCTCCCCTGGGGAACCTTGGGAGGGGCGAGAGGGAGGGGGCCAGGGAGAAGGGTGAGCGTAGAACGCGGGGGGAGGGGATAATCAAGCTCGAAATGTTTAATTGACTTATTGAGCTCTCTGGCAGGCTAAGTCACTAGGAAGCCCGTAGCGGTTTGGCTGGCAGCGAAGACGTGCATGTGGGCACCAGTGATGAGAGGCCTCCTGGGGGAAGGGAAAGCAAAACATATCCTTACCCTCTCTTGTTTGAAATCTGCAAAAGCACCATCTGCATATTTCTGCTTGCTCAAAAGCTGTTTCCTCCTCTCCTGACGTTTGGCACGCTTCTGGAATTCCTCATTGTGAATGCTCAAGTGTGAGGTCAGCTCCGCCGTGCTTTGCAGTTTGCTATCGCAGTGCTTGCACTGGTAGGCGGAGCTCTGTGGGCGGGGGCCGCCGCCCAGGATGACGAAGTCCCTCTTGAGGTCCCGGCTGTGGTGGTCCGTGTAATGCATGCACAGCAGCTCCGCCGTGCTGAAGGACAGCTTGAAGCACTTGATGCAGCGGAACGGGAGCCACTCGATTTCCTGCCCTTCGCTCCCCTCCACCTCGGCTTTCTCGAAGCCGCCTCTCTCCTCCTCTTCCATCAGCACCGGCTTCTCGTGCTCGTCGGCGTAGACGGCGGTGAAGTAGCCCCCCAACTTGCTGGCGTGCTGCTTCTTGGGGAACACCCCCGGGTGACGCTTCATGTAGTGGGACACGATGCCCTTCTTGCTGAAGGACTGGAAGGGGCACAGGGAGCACTTCTTCTTCTCCACGGCGCGCCGGAGCTCCTCGCTGAGCTGCGGGGAGTCGTCCTTGGGCGGCGACGGGATGATCACCTTGTTGGGCTTGTCGCTGATGGTCCTGGAGGCCGCCAGGCAGTGGGTGTAGTAGGCGTCGATGTCGTGGCGCTTCTGGTAGTGGGCAGCCAGCCCTTTGCGGATGGGGTTGGTGTAGGCACACAGGGCGCACTTGAAGAGGTTGTTCTTGCCCTCGGGCTGGGCGCGTACGTTGTTGTGCTTGATGCGGTAGTGCCGGGCTATGCCCTTCCGCGTGGAGCAGAAGTACTTGCAGAGCTGGCACCGGAACACAGTGTGGGACACCAGGTGCGAGGTAGCGAAGTGAGACGTGGACACGGGCTCCTCTCCCACCTCGTCCTCGGTCACGGAGACTTGGGAGGGGCTCACTTCAGTGGTTATCTCGGGCTCGAGGGTCACGGGCAGCTTCGGGGGAGACTGGGAAAAGACATCGAACTCAGGCTGGTTGTGATACTTCTCGTAGTGGATTTTGAGCTTCTCCAAAGTGCCGTGCGTGTAGGGACACAGTTTGCAGCGGTAGGCGCCGTACCCTTGCTTGAAGATCCTGCTCGTCTCCTCCACGTCGTTCTGGGCTATGTCGGCGGACTGCTCCACGTCGTGCACGAAGTCCTCGGCAGTCACCTTGATGGACGGGTGTCGCTTCTGGTAGTGGGTCAGGACGCCGTGGATGCGGGTGTTGATGTAGGGGCAATGCCTGCATTTGTAGACAGCGCCCGGGTTGATGTCGATATCCTGGGCAAAGTCAGCAGCCTTCACTTTCATGCCTGGGTGCTTCTTCCCGTAATGGGTCAGAAGGCCGTGCAGGTTGTTATACTCAGACTGGCACACGGTGCACTGGTACGGGGTGGAGGAGATGGCGGGGTTGGCCGACGCTAGCTGGAGGCTCTTCTCTGGGGAAAGCCTGGCGTCCTCGGGGCAGTCAGCTTCCTGCTCGGGCAGTGGGGCAGGCATGCTGTTTTCACAATTCACGGGGCCCACGAGCTCTTCAGGCGCAGGGATGGGATTCTCGACAGCATCTTTCTCCTTGATGATATCCAGCAGCACGGACTCGTCCCCATTCATGGCCCAGGGGTGGAACGCTTGGTAGTGATTGGTGATGTCCCAGATGGAGACGGCCTCAAAAACACAGTCTCGGCATCTGTACGTTTTGGCTTCAGCTGGCATCGTGAGAGAGGGAGGGGATGGGTCTGGCCCAGCCCAGAGCTTGGTGGCCATGTACGTATAATCAACGTAATGCTCGGGATGCCTCCTCTGGTAATGGAGGAGCAAACCGTTGGGATCTGTGTGGGAATAGATGCACCACTCGCAGTGGTAGCCAGCTTCTATCAAGCCATCTAGAAATGCCCACCGCATGATGGACGTGACCGTGGCCTTCAGGGCAGGGTGGTCTTTCTTGATATGCTTCCTCAGTGCGTAAAAGTAGGGGGAGGTGTACGAGCACTGACGACACTTGAGCGCCCGGAGTTTCGTTCTGTCCCGCTCCACGTTCGAGGGGGGGACCAGCACGCAACCGGCAGGCTTTTTCTGGTTACGGTCGCAGAGGCTTCGGATGGTGGCCGTGTGCTGCCGGATCACGTCCGCGTTGGCCTTGAAGTCGCGGTGCTTCTTCTGATAATGGATGAGGACACCTTTGACCGTGCGGTTCCCGTAATCACAGTGCTGGCAGAAGAACATCTCACTCTCCGCGGGAGGGCCGTCTCTCTCGGAGCCGCTCCGGCTGAGCTGCTGCCTGGGGGCCGGTGCCCGGGGGGAGCCTTGGGGCCCATCGGCCCCTCCCGTCATTGCGGCTGTGGGAGGAGCCTGTCTGATATATTTGGCGGTAACCTTTATCTCTGGGTGTCTTTTCTGGTAGTGGACAAGGACTCCCACAACTGACCGATTGCTGTAGGAGCAGTGTTTGCAGTAGTAAAGCTCGGTACCGAGGTCTGGTGGCGGGGGCGGTGGGGGGGGTGGGGAACCCATGGCGGATATTTTGGGAGACACTGGAGCACCCACCTCAAATGACAACCGAGAAAGGGCAGAGCCCCTGTCCACAGACACCATTCGCATGGTTTTCTGGATCCTAAAGTAGGAGGCCTTTTCTTCCGGGTGTTTCTTCTGATAATGAACCAACACAGAGTGCATGTTGGGGCTCGCGAAGGAGCAAACGTCACAATCGTACACGACGACGGTGCTGACCGAGGGGTCCTTCTGATTTTCACATTCTGGAGGAAAGGTCTTGGAAGGGGTGTTCTTAGGGAACGGAGCTGGCACCCCGCCGCCACGGGCCACGGCAGCGGACGCGGCCATGTTCTTGGGAGCCGAATTCAGGATCTCCCTCAGCGTCTGGGACTCCGTGTTTGGCCCCTCCTGCTGCTCCACCACGTAGCTCGAAAATATCATCGCATTGTTAATCTTGACGGTGGGGTGCATTCTCTGGTAGTGCGGCATCAGGCTTCGGACGTTGGGGCTCGTGTAGGAACAAAACCGACACCGGTAGATCAGGTCCGAGTGGTCGAAGTTGAGGACGTTCATGGCTTCTGGGTGGTGTTCGCCGTAATGCTGCTGCAGGTCTTCGAAGTTGGTGTAATCGATGTAGCATTCCAGGCACCTGTACACTGCGCTGTGATCGTTGGGGTCCAAGATGTACCTGAAGCTGAATTTAATGTACGGGTGCATGCGCTGGTAGTGGGTGCTGACGCTCCGGGCAGATTTGTTGTTAAAGTCACAGTGTTTGCAATAATAAAGCCTTCCCGAGTCGCTAAAGTCCGCATTTTCATTACCGTGCTCAGTTCCGTAGATAGGAGTCTGGGTGTTGAGCAGAGCAGCGCTGGAAACCTGGTGATCTTTCATGTTCGTGGAGGAGCCATAATAATCCTCTTCATCTTCAGAAAGGGTGAGCTCTATCTCAGCCCCGTTGGTGGCATTGTAATCGTGGGTGACAGTTCTGAAGCTGGGCTCCTTCTGGGGCTCAGGGGCATCTCTCGCCCAGATCTGCTGCGCTGAGAAGGACGTGGGCACCTCCAGGACGGGCTCCGGTGGCTCTTCTTCTCGGTCCAGCTCCACCTCGATCTCCACCTCGTTGTCTTCCTCCTCCTCCTCGTCATCCTCCACGTTGATCACCGCATCTTCCTGCTGTTTGGTTTGGTTAATTCTGCTCTGCAGGTTGCTTGCTATCTCATCAATCCGGGTCCTCTTCTTCACGGGCGATAAGTCGAGAGGAAAGTCATTAGCGAGTTTCCTAGAGGCCTTAGCTACAAAATTGTTCTTGGAGGACAGCCCAAGAATTGAGGTCTGACTTTTCTTCACAGTGTTGCTGGAAGAGGGGTGGCTGTCTGTCTCGCCGTCCGCTGGCAGGCTGGAGGGCTGCCCCTCGAATTTTGGCAAGTTGTCACAGAAGGAGTGCTTGTGCTGCTGATGCACCCTCAGCCCTTTCAGAGTCGTGGTGGAGTAATTACACATGGTGCACTTGTAGGGGTGCAGGGGCGGGGCCTGCGCGGGCGGCGGGGGCGGGGGCGGCACCTGATGGGGCGGCTGCAGCTGCGGCGGCTGAGGCTGTGACGGGGGCGGGGGCGGTGGGGGCGGCTGTTGCTGCTGCAGGGGCTCCAGCACGACCCCCGACTTTCTCCCATTGATGCTCGAGCTCTCGTAAGACACGACACCTTCGTGCAGCGGAGAAGCGATGCTTTCACTCTGGGAATTCACAGCATCCCAGTCTGACGTTGTACCCGTGTGACACTGTTTGTGAGCCCCAAGTTTTAACGAGCTCTTGCAAGTAAATGGACATTCATCACATTTGTAGACGGCTGTCTTTCCGGATAAGTGGATGTTTTCTATGTGACGGGAGATGCTACGTCGATGCATGGTGAGGAACGGACAAAAGGGGCACTGGAACCTGTTCATGAATCTTCTAAATGGGATCCCCTTGGTCTCCAATAATTTGTTGCCCTCTGAGCCCATCAGCTGCTCCGCGGACATGCCCGCTGTCTGATGATCCAGAGCAGTTAAGCCATTCTCACTGTCTATTTCATTTAACTCTTCGTCGGAACTAGAGTCATTCAGCATGCTGTTAGTTTCCAGGTCGGCAGAAGAATTGGTCATGTCAGTCATTCCGTAACGGGATCTCTCCGCCAAGCTGACGAGGCCAGAATTGTGAGGTGACTTCGGCTTCATCTGAGGGTAAGACATGGGCGAAAACTTGGAAGCGGAAGAAGAATTGGGTCTCATGATGGAGTTGCCGATGGAGCCCCTGAAGGTGGAGACGTTAGTGTTGGGTAGCTCCCGGCTGGCAGCATTCACAGACAGATAGGTGGAGTTAGAAGTGGGGCTGGGAGCGTTCTTGTTCTGCACATCAGGCAGATTAGTCCCTTCTTGCTGCTGCCTGAGACTGGACAGGATCTTGACCATGCTGCGGTGTTTCTTCATCATGTGGTCACACCAGCGTTCCCGGCGGGGGGTCTGATAGCTGCACCACTCACAGCAAAAGTTGCCTCGAGACTTGGTCAGAGGCTTGACCATAGATTCTAGGATGCTGCGCTCCACGACCTCCGCCGGCAGCTCCTTGCAGGGGTCCTGCAGGGACACGGGTGGGACCACTGGGTCTGGCATCGGAGCAGGGGCAGGGGGAGGAGCAGTGGTCTCCTTCAAATTGTTTTTGTGATACATCTTCTGATGCTTAATTATTCTTGCCCTCCTTGGTGACTTGTATGTGCAAAACTGGCAAGAGAAGACCTTTCCGAATCCCTCGTGCATCATGATATTATAATTTAAGGATCCTGGAACAGGAGGTCCCGCCGAACTCCCTTCAGCTTGAGCTCCGTGGACCTTCCTAGTGTGTTCAATGAGGAGGTTTTTTGACCTGAAGTAGCGTACGCAGAACTTGCATTGAAAAAACTTGCTTGTTGGTTTGGGATTAGAGGCAATATGCTGACCGTAATATCCTGGACTATGGCCATAGTAACTTCCGGTCCCCAATGCAGTTGCATTTTGACCTAAAGAGAAGGCATAAGGTAAGTGGGAAGAGAAAAAGCATAGCAAAAGCGAGTCAAGAAATTCAATCATGCAAATCCCTTTTCTTCTCAATTATCCTTCATTAATAAACATCACATTCAAAAAGCCTAACATCTCAAGATGAGGCCCTGAAGAGTATTAACGAAGCGTTAACGAACATAAACACGTTGCTTCTCACAGACGGAAGGCAGTGCTTGGCTTCAGGTGCAGGAGTCTCCACACCTCGATTCATGTGCCACAGAGCTATGAAAATGCAAGTTTCACAAACTGCAGTATTCATTCTAGAACTTTCCAAGATACTACCCTGTGCTCCAAACTGAAGGGAAGCTAAGAAACGGAGGAAGCTGAAAGAACAATAACCTGGGCTACTCAAGAAGAGAAACGTGATGCCCAAACCACAAAAATGGCTCACAAGTGGGAATTCCCTGGCGGTCCAGGGGTTAGGACTCAGCGTTTTTCCACTGCCGTGGCCCAGGTTCAATCCCTGGTCGGGGAACCTTTAAAGATCCCACAAGCCTTGCAGCGTGGCCAAAAAAAAAAAAAAAGAGGCTGGCAGAGAGCAAGAAACTCTGTGGGAACCGTGCATGTCAAGAACCACGGCCACAGACTCCTCGGTAGTGTACGCAGCCTGTTGCCCGTACTGGTTGCCTTAAGGGACCTTGCAGACAGCCCTTTCCAGTGGACATTCATGACTGGCAGGTTGTGCCCAATCTAGGCTCCAGACAGGTATGTGCGGTGCCTTTGAAAAGCCCCAGGGCACAGTGGCCAGGGTCCACGCTGGCCAAGTCATAAGGTCCATCCGCACCAGGCTGCAGAACAAGGAGCATATGATTAAGGCCCTCCACAGGGCCAAGTTCAAGTTCCCTGGCCACCAGAAGAGCCACATCTCCAAGAAGTGGGCATTTACTAAGTTTAATGCAGATGAATTTGAAAACAAGGTGGCAGAAAAGCAGCTCATCTCAGATGGCTGTGAGGTCAAATACATCCGTAATCCTGGCCCTCTGGACAAGCGGCGGACCCTGCACTCAGGAGAGCCTTGGCACCGTCCCCTCCTTACTCACGCCCACCAATAAGTCCTACTCTCCTGTCCAAAAAAAAAAGAACCACGGCTACAGGCTCAAAATAGACGAGGGCAGTGAAATACATCAGATATGCCGAGCCTAGGACAGATTTACCTGATAAGTCCTCTGCAATCACAAATTCATCCTTTATAGACGAAAACTCCACCTCTGTCTGGTTACTGGCATTCATGGACCCAGAGCGCGGCTCGTTCGCATTGTCTTCGGCAACGTCCGTCGGCTGCAGAAATGCCGTGTGGACATCCTGGATATGCGCCTTGAGATCTTCATAAGACGGGGCTCTAAAGTCACAGCCATCGCACTGAAGCACCTCCATCATCTGGGTCTACCCTCTCACATTAGGAACCTGCGGTGGCAGAAGGCAGACGAAACACCTTAAGGCCTGCGCTCATCGCGTACCCCAGGCTGCTGGGGCTACAAGTCCATTGATGGAAGAAATTCCAATATCGGCCATTTCCTCTCACTGGACTTTGCCACATGGAACACTGGCCAAAGAAAGGAAATCAGACTAATAAGGATGGTGTCCTTGACTTCCTAACTTCAAAGAAGGGGGGAAAAGACCAGGTAAACTTTTTCTAGCCTGATGTATCTACAAGGGCTATGTGTCAAAGAAACCCCTAATACTTCAAAAGTTTTAGTAGTTTCTGAATTTCTTGACTGAATTCAGATTTCTTGGTAGGTTAATACTGACTTTGATTCCGGCTGGGACCAGTTTTATTTTTGAACCAGAATCTTCTCAGAAGTAAAGAGGTGGCCCATACAGAAGAGAAAGGACAAACTTCACTCTTCATTAGCTGTTTTAATACTGTAAAACATTGATGTTTTATCACCAAACGGTGAAACAGTACTGAATCTCTGAGTGGCAGTAGGAAGCGCTTTTATTGTACCTTTTTATTCTTCTACGCTCTTAACTGATACTGCGGTACACCTCCTTCTTCCCTTCTTTAAACGGTTTATTTTTTTTTTCATGAGCTAAATGGTTATTTGCTTTTTACTACCTACCAATTATAACCTAACAGCTTCTCCAATCTAATTAGGTCATAAAATATTTCTCAAGAGATTCTTAAACAACCAACTTTAGATGACAATCCCGTTTCTAGTTTCAGGTTGCACCTCGGTACCTCGATTTACACTAAGGCAACAGAAATGCACGTGGTTTGGAAGAAGGGCTTCTAAGGCAGGACTTTCTCTTTTTCTACTTCTCCCCTTTACAAATGTGGAGTGCATACTTGGCCATAACAAGCAGTGAACCTGATTCAGAATAAAGTAAAACTTGCCCGGCTGCCTCTGTCCTGCTATTTACTGTGTGATTGAAAGATACAGATAGCTTCACACGAACTCAATGGAGCGGCCCACCATTAAGAAGTTAAAAATGTATGAGAAGGCATGCGCCTTCCTATCTTAAGTTGAGATACCCAGTTATTATCTTAATGACTGAGTTACTTCACTGAGCTCATAGCAAACTCTACTGAGTCACTGTAATCTAGAACCAGATGTCCAAGAACAAAAGCCACAAGCCAAATCTTTCGATACTTTGATCGTACAGCAACTTTCTATACTTTTATTGTAAAAGATCAATGATTTCTGCAGGAAGAATACAGTGGAGAAATCTGTCAATGCAGTGAAAGGAGCTATGGCAGGAGGATTTTCTCTGAAAGAATGCTCCTGTGAAAATAACTCCTGGCAAGTCCAGCTCTGGACAGCCTGAGCTTGCAGAGTGAGACACACAGAGATTTACCTTCTCCCCTTTCACCCAGCAATTTCTCCTTTTTTTCAATAAACCCTGAACTGCGTACCAGAGTCCCTGTCGGCTAACTCAGCCTCCATATTCCCAGCCACACCAGCTTTTCTGTCTCAGCACCAACCCAAATTGTGTGGAAGAGGTTGCTATCAGCTCTGGATCAAATTACAGCCGTCACCGAGGCCCCACCCCACTTCTCCTTTTCGCACAGCCCATTAGACCTGAACACAAATTTTTCCATAGTGCAGACGACTCCTGCATTTAGAACACTTCACGGCAAAAAGGCAGATCATCCAGTGTGCGCTCCCCATCCCCCCAGCTTAGTCCTTTCATCTCAGCCAAACAAGCCACAGCTCTGCTGAATGTGTTTATCACACTTTCAAGAGATAGGAGCTCCTGCGTCACTGGAGCTCTAAGTCTCACTAAGCTGCCCTAGTCCTCTGAGCCTCAGGAGCGGCCATTTTAGCTCAGAGCCTCCCTTCTGAGCACAACATGGCTTCTCTGGGATGGATGCTGCCAGGCTGCCGGGGGCCGAGGCAACAGGAGAGGAGCAGCCTGGGCCCCTCCTCTGCCCTCCTCCTCCCAACAAAGGAGGAACTGTTTTCACTCCTTCCCGAAAAAGCAGCACCTCTCTCCTCCTCAAATGTCATTCACCAGGATCTCCGAAGGTTCTTTTATCCCATGCCTGATGGGCTAGTCCGTTCATCCCAGCACAGCCCTGGTTACCGCAGGACGTTCCTGGACCAGACCCTGTTCTCCAGCTGCCTTTGGGGGTGGGCTGGAGGGGGGAACCTCCAGAATGCCTTGGCTTCTTGGGAGTCGTCCTTCCACACACAGAAGACATACCATCCGACTCTGCTTGCCAGATTCCAAAGTCTAATGACCTTTGTTAATCACCAGCCAGTCTGTCTGCATCAGCGGACCCTGCCAACAGGCACACCCTTCAACACAAAGGCTGTAGCTATTCCTTTTAAAAGAGGTTCTCTGAAAGCTCCATTGTGTAGCCGAGAGCAAAACAAAATCTCTTCCCTTCAAAACTTCAAGCCTTTAGAAATAATGCAACAAAAGGCTTTCTGCTGTGTGTCTTTTGGAAAGTTTGAGCCTAGTTCGCACAACATCCACCAAAAAAATGACAGTTCTGCCCAAGGAAAGCAGGGCACCTTTGGCATTAAGTCATCCACCCCGAGATGAAATTCATCTCTCTGCACGGTTCTCTAATATCTTGGTGTCTTCCGAAGCTCTTAGCAAGGATTCAAACTTCGCTGGATGCAAACAAACCAACGGTCTCCTTGCTCTGCTACAAAGGAGATTAAAGGGTTAGGAGATCAGGAAAAAAAAAAAAAAAGCCACTGATTTGGAAAAAGAAGAGATGATGAAAGTGATTTCCTAATAGGTTCTAGCTTTAATGTTGTTGCAGACTCTACCTCAAAAATAGCACAGAGCCTTAGAAGAGGTTAATCTCCAGGCTGCCGAGAGAACCAGTGTCTGGTTACCACTGAGTGGCCTTCAATTGGATGTCTGCACTGAGTCCTCAGATGAGGATGTGGCCTCCTCTGAAAGCCATTTTGTCTTTGTGCACACATTGCTCCTGGAGACGCTGACAGAAGGAAACAGAAATTGCCTGCATGGCCTAAACAATCAAAGACACAGAAACTTGACGTGTTTATGAGACTGAGGACGCACACATGGGCGAAAAGTGAGAGGAGGGAGGCGGAGACGGAACAGGGGAGGAGAGAGACAAAGAAAGCTGGACCTGAGGATGACCCATCCATCAGCTCGAGGATGTTTTTGCAGCAGATGGTAATCCTCTGAGAAACCAACAACAAAGATGGGAACAAAGATGAGAAATACTCTCTTGCATATTTGACTGTTTCATCAACGGAGAAAGAACAGCAACCCTAAAAGGCTACACCAGACACTGAGCTGCTACCAAATGACGATTTCAAGTTAAAAGCCTTGATCTCCTATCTATTTACTTTATTTAAAAATTCTACTGCGATAATGAGATTAGCAGTATTTTTTTTTTCCCACTGACCAAATCAGCAAAATCAAAAGCCGAAGAGGAAGCTTCTGAACTAACTGAAAGAAATGCTATTTCAAAAGGTCATGAGATGAATCTACAAATCAAACAAGCGTGTCCCCCCCCCACCACCACCAGCCCCATCTCCTACTCCCAATGCAATATCTCCAGGCCCCTCAAGGTCAAACAGGCATCGGAGGACTAGACTCACAACACCACCCATGATGAGGCCTTGGCAGGCAGATGAAAAATGGATTCGTTCCCAAATAAGCTAGCACCTAATGTGATTAGTCCTCCTAATGTGAAACCTCTAGACGACCATACTAATTGACCATACTAATTATCCACGACTCTGCACTACGGATTGCCACGTGTTGGTCTGTGCAATTTACATGGATAAGTCTAGAGTTTTCAAGAGGTGGGGTTTTGATGGGAAACCCCAAACCCAACTTTCCATATTGGACAAACTCTTGAAGACATATTTAAAGAAAATCCAGAGATCTTGTTAAGGATTGGGAATATACAGCTGAGAAGGGGGAAAGGGAGAGAATGGCCACCAGCTGCTCTTCCTCAATCTTAAAAACACCAATTTTGAACCTATTTTCAAAACAGAAACAGACTCCCCGACATAGGAAACAAACTTATGGTTACCAAAGAGGGAAGGGGGAGGGAGGGATAAATTAGGAGTTTGGGATTAACAGAATCAAACTACTATATATAAAAAAAAGATGGCAAGGTCCTACTGTATAGCACAGGGAACTATGTTCAATATCTTGTAATAAACTATGACGGAAAAGAATCTAAAAAAAGACAGATAAGTAGATCTATATATATAATTGAATCACTTTGCTATACTTCAGAAAGGAACACAGGGAATTAATTCCCTGGCGGTCCAGTGGTTAGGACTCTGCACTTCCACTGCAGGGGGCACAGGTTCAACCCCTGGTCCGGGAACTTAAGATCCCACATGCCATGCGGTGTGGCCAAAAAATTAAAAAATAAATTAAAAAAACAAAGTAACACAGCACTGTAAATCAACTACACTTCAACTTAAAAAAACCCACCAATTTTAATTTCTACCGTCTGCCCACCCACTTTCTGTGTTCACAGTTTCAGAGACCCATTATGCCTCCATTTTCCTCCTGTGAAGGTGAAAGGGGACAATCCACAGGTTCATCATGTGTCCTCCCCACTCACTGCCCAGACAGGAGGGGAGAAGGGAGGCGCCCTGGGTGTTTGAGGGCACTCCTACAATCCTGCCACCACAACCCTCACCTGGGTCACCTCGGCGAGCACTGTTCTCCAGGATTGCATGGAGCACGAACACGGTCTTCAAGTCAAAATCCCAACTGTCTCCAGGAAGTGTCCAAATGAAAAGGTGCAGGCCTTGCCTGGACCTACCCTGTTCTCTGACTGAAGGACTGCAGACCAGAAATAAAGCTGTGAAGCACCACAGCCACAGGGATTCAAGAGCAACTAATTATAAGCTTCAAAGCCTTTGAGAAATAGAACCAGAAACACCGTAAGATGCTTTTCCTATGTCCACTCCAGAAACCTAGTTTCATTTGTAAGACACTGAACTCCTCGGTTCTCTTGAATCACAATTCTAAGAAAAGGCTTTAGTGAGCACCTATTGTCTGTGCTTTTCTTGCTTTCCTTTCCCATGATTGGAAAAACCAATTATCAGTTAGTGGAATGCATAAACTTCGGCACCGTTCAGCTAGAAAGACAGAAAAATCAGGAACTTAAAGATCATTCTACAAATGTATTTGAGATCGGAAACTGTTGCTATGATGAGGTCAACGAGCTGCGGGGTGTGTTGGGAAGTTAACATCTCTTATTTCAAGCCCCAGGAACGTGGTTTGGGAGGAAAGAAGAATTTTCATGCTTAGGATGAAAAATGAGGGGAAAAAAAAATCACTAACTAATCCACTTTTGAGTGTGGGTTGCTCCTCTCAGCAACAAGACGTGTTGTACATCACTGCTTATCATTTACTCTTGTCATGGTCGAAGTGGGAGTTCTAATTTAAAAATCATTTAAAGCATCTTTCCAAACAGGACTGGATCAAGAAATGGAGGTAGAAATCTCCTTTCAGGAAAAGGAACAGTAGTTATGGAATCACACTCACAAATGCAAATACAGACTGTAGATATACACACACAGGCATGCATATATATGCAAACACATGTATCATAGGGTGCCTGTCCTCTGCACATACATATATACATACATACGTGTACGTATATATGAAATAATTCATTTTCTTGATTTAATTTGAACTCAGATAGGGGCATGTGCCCTCCAGATTTAACACTTCTGTTAGAACACTTTTGAATAAGTACAAATGACATACATACTCTTCCCATGTTAGAGTGATTAAAAAAAAATAAGCAAACAAAATAAACCAACAAAGAACTTCCAACAACAAGATACCTACATTGATCCCACAACATTTGGTACAACTATAGATCCTGGCTCACCATGTGGTGTCTTCAAATGTCCTATCCAATGTTTATACTGTTTGCTACATGATCTAAGCAGTTCTGTGTACTCTTGGCAATTCACCACACTAATGAAAGGTTTAACATATCAGGGAGGATAAATAATTAAGGAATTCAGAAGGGAGACACAGCTGTTCTTCAAAACCAAATTTTCAGAAGAGAAAGGATTAATTTGCAATCACATATGTAACCCCCAAGATGAGACTGAATTTAAATAGTAGCAGAGAAATACCACGCGAGCCTGAGTCCTGCCAATGCCCATGTGTGGCCTCTGTTCCATCTCTGGGACAGAGTCTGAAGCAGGCAATCTGCAGATTAATAACCCCAGTCACCTTGCGGCCAAGGATGCTAGCCTTCAGGTTCTCTTATTTTAGCTTTGCTTTCCTGAATCAAGTTTTCAAGTTTTACAGAGCATGTTGGAGTAATATTTCATAACAGATAACCTCGGGGATCATTATTAAAATGAGATGATCTAATTCAAATGACCAAAAAAATATCAGATATGTAAACAAGAAGCCATTCTGGCTGAGTGACCTGTTATGAAAGCAGGTAGTGAGTGTCTAATACAGAAAGAGATAGTACATACCTTCTGGAGAATTCATGCATTCCTTTGCAATGATATAAGGCTAATTGAGGCCAACAGGCCAATAGGCAGCCTGCCAGCTCTCCTGTCCTTAGAAAAGGAAGCGTGTGATTTGAATAAGGAGATAAAAGAGGAGAGAAGGGACTAGAAAAGAAAGGGAGGAAGCAGGGTGGTATCTCAGGAGCTTTAGACTTCATTGTCTGTGAAGGGGAACCTGCAGTTCACCAGATAAGTCCAATTCTGAGAAGCGTCCTGACAATATTCTCCTTGAGAAACAAAACAAAATGAAGACGCCTCCACATGCTAAAATTCTCAAAAGGCAACCATGACAAATGAGATCCCAGCTCATTTTGTTCTTCCAAATGAGCGAAAACCACTCTTACGGTCGAATGAATTCTCTGAAATGTCATGGGTCCATCAGGAAATGCCTTGGAAACTTTGAAGCCATTCTTGCCCGAGCCTGGAGATCAAGAGGGACCCGATTTCTCTCCTCTAGAGCCAAACCTCACCCCAACGGCAGAGACAGAAAATCGCTGTATTCCTTTGTAGACTCTTCAGCATGCTGGCTGGGTTTCCACAGACACTTTTCACACTACAAGAACTCTCATTATAAAAATTGTAAAATTAAAGGGAAGTTGCAGATATGCTGCTGGGTCTTCATTACAGAACTGATTAAGACGCAGAGTAAGCAGAAGCTGCAGTCAAAGGCATCTTCCATAGCGTGAAAGACCAAACCACGCGTTGAGTAGCTCCTCTGTGGGTCTGAAGGCTTCGCTGACCACAGGCCTTGGGCATGTCTTCACAGCCAGATCTGTGCCTGGCACAGAAGGTCTGGCCAACCCCACCACGTCTCAATTCTACAGTTTTAGTGAATGAATCCAGAAACCATTCGAACAACTCACCTTGCTCTCTATTACCTTCTGAGAGGAAAAAAAAAAAAAAAAAAACGAAAGGATCCAGGGCTGGTGAAAGTATAAGAAAGTTTTGCCAGAAGAACCTCTTTTATTTGAGGAAAAGCCCACAAAAGTCCCAATCTAATCCCTCTGAGACTTGTTCTTTGCCTTGTGCTCACGCTGTGCTCAGAAAATTCAGACAAGTCACTTCCTTTAAATGAGAATTGTCCCGAGTCTGCCTGTATCTGTGGCACACAAGGCCCTGATGCGGTAACCTTTCCAGTTCAATTTCTCATATTTGACAAAATATAGCCACTCCATGGTTCCTGATCTAACTACCCCCTCAGGCTGAAAGCCCTAAGCAGACTGCTTTCCGGAAAGGTAAACAATGGCTGGGCTTGTGTGAATCAGGAATCGTGACCACTGTGAAGTGCTCCTACTCAAGAAGATTGTGATTTTTTTTTTTTTTCTCCTCTTGGCCTCCACCTATAGCAGAAGGCACTGCCCACTGAGCTCCATTGGTTCTCCTACCCCGTTCCAAGAAAACAGGAAAAACACCCTATGTTCTTATGTATGGAACTGGCAGATACCCAAGAATTAGGAATATTTTCTTTTACATGATAGCTAAAGAATTCCTTTTCTCTTGCAGTCTCCAATCTACTCTCAGCAAGTAAGTTTACTCCTAAAAATCACTGCGCCTCAAGAACTTCTTAGCAGAAAGTTGAGACATTTGTCTGCCAACACAACAGTAGGATTTATCACCATGTGAAAACACTACAGTGGCTCAGGTACTTGGCCAAGCCCCACGTTCCATAAATCCTTAATGAAAATCTCACTTTGCCCAACAAACTTAGGTCTTTCAGCTTATTCACTATGGGGCTGCTCAAAAAAAAAAAAAAAAGACAAGGATCCAGAAATGCCTCTCCAGCAAGTAAAATAATTTATTCCCAGCAGGTGTGATGGCTCCGCCTGCCACCTTCACCTTGAACAAGTCTTTCGAAGCCTTTACTTGGATCATTTCACTAAATGAAGAGATTAGATTATGCCAGTCAACCTTTTTGTACAAAGTGTTTTACAAAATTTTCTTCTCGTATTTTGAAAGATTTTTTTCTGACTTAATTCATCTCTCACTTTTTATTATTATTCAGAGACAAATAAATGCCTAGTTTCGTCATGGCTGACTCCTCCTCATGCAATTCTGGGCTCAAAGGTTCTATCCTCCAAGGGGCTTTCTCACAACTCCATCTAATATTAGCCCGCCCTCCCCATCCCCATGAAATCGAGCCCCTATCCACAGCTCTGACCATGCTGACTTTCTCTTACCACATGACGCTGCCTTTTAAGTTCCTTCACTGTTGCTATGATACCTGTTTGTTTGTGCTCTATCTCCCTCTGCTAGAACACAGGCACCCTGATAGCAAGCCCACACCTGTCTATTTACACTGGTATCTTCAGCACTGGGGACAGTTCACACAATGGGTACTCGGCAAATGTGCTGAATGAATGAACAAATGAATGAATGAAGCAGAGCTTGTGAGTGACAAGATTCCAATCAAACATAAAAAGATTGGTTATGAGAGTTAGATTCTTCTACTAACCTTATGTTGTCACAAAGCAGTGGTCCCAACCAGGGGCAATCTTACCCCCACAGACCCCAGCCCAGGGATATCTGGAGACACTTTTGGTTCTCACAACTGGGTGGGGGCGGGGGGAGCGGTGCTACTGGTATCTAATGCGTAGAGGCCAGGGATGCTGTTAAACATCCTACAATGCACAGGAAAACCCCCATAAGAAAGAATGATCTGGTCCAAAATGACAAGAGTGTGGAGGATGGAAACCCTGTCACAAGTGGTCTCTAGGTATTTTCAGTCTCTGCCTATAAGCCACCTGCCTTTGTAAGCCTTTCATGTGGTCCTGGCTGGGGAATCTCAGGACTAAATGATCAGCAAGTTCTCTTCCAGCTCAAAGATTCTATGGTTCCATGGTTCAAAATGATCTTAGTAGCCTTCCTGTCCTATGACATCATGAGTTTTTTAGTTTTATTTTTCTGAGTTGGGTATTTTACTATAAACTTTTCAAGAAAAATCCAAGATTAAGGAATATAACTGGTCCATCTGTCCTTAGTGATAAGCCCCTTGCACTGATGATGACCCTGTGGGCTCTGTGGGTAAGGGATCAACATCATTAAGAATGGTCAAGTCCTACAGTTAGCATGTGGCCTCCAACTAAAATTTTTATGAAAAACGTCATGCACATTTTCTCCTCTCCAACATACAAAATTATCTTCTCCCAAAGTGACGGGGCCCCAGGCTACTCAAAATCACTCTTCAAAGGATGAGTACCGTGTTCCTTTTGGTTCTTACATCCCCAGGGCCCAGCACGGGTCTGGCCCTGACAAGATCTGTGGGATGAATGAGTGTGCGCATGCCTGCTTTCCAGGAGAAAATTAACCAGTGGTACCAACCCAAAGTAAACATATAGGAACCTAAGCAATTCCAGAGAGGCTCCATGACCAGAAAAACAAAACAAAACAAAACTTAGCACTATATCCCACTGCTCCCACTCAGCTCATAAAGTTCATGAAGCCACATCACAGCGCTTGGCTGACTCCTGGGATATTAGGAATTCCACGTCCCCACCTGTCCTTGATACGTGAGGAAGTGGCCACCTTGCTTTTCCTCACCATCCAAGCGGAAGGTACTCTGGCAGCATCATTCTACCCACATATTTATAACACTGCTAAGCTCCCCTAAACTGATGTGACACTTGGAATCATCACCTGGGGCTACACTTGAGACTATCTGGTTGCCTTCCCTCCACAAAAAAACCTTTCAATTCTTGTTTGCAAAGATTCTGGAAAGGCTGAGGAACAATTCTCCCCGATAGCTCAAAACTGTATAAACCTTTTCAGTAGAGGAAAGTATAAAGAAATTAGGTAGGAACAGAGTTCTCTCTCCTTGGCTTCCCTAAAAAATATTGAAACAATAAATTACCTGTGCCTTCTTTAACTCAAACAGAAGACTTCACTCCTAAAAGTTAACTATCTGTAAGCTCATTAGTGGCCACTAGAGAGGAGATCTCAAAGACCATGTCATCCAATGGGGCCCAATATCTTCATTTTTCAGTTAGTGAAACCAAAGGTCTCAGGAAAAATAACCTGCTCAAGGTTTCTGGAACATACTCTCTGAAGCAGGAAAAAAAAAATCTGTTGAATTCCATAATTAGAGAAAGGAAATCGGCAGTAAAAACACTCTATAAATGTTATTCAGTTCATTAATAGTTATTCACACTTGAAGTCCACGCCCCATATATTCTCACAAACAAGAGTCTTTCTTCACTGAGGAGGCAGATTCCAGAATAACCCCCAGTGTCTCCTCCTCTGCTCCGAATTCTATACTCAGGAGATTAACTGAAAAGGTGCAGACTCCATCATCTGCAGCTTGGCTGTTCAAAGATCTTCTTAGGCACGCAGGCAGTGTGCTCCTGCTTCGGAAACACATGTGGGAGACTGAAAGTTGCTGACAAAGGTATACACAGAAGAACGAGATCCATAACACCGAATCGTCTTTCCTCAGAATCCACCCTCATGGAATCAGAACAAGGTTATGTAGTAGCTTTATACCCACCAAATCTACCCCATGAGAAACTTCGTCTTGTTTCTTATGGAAAATGTGCTCTGCCAACAAAGTGGCTGAAGAGGCTGGCTGAATGAGCCTTAGGGGTGTCTGGAAATATCAGGGTCAGTTCATTTAAAATGAACCTGTCTCCTTGTGGCACAGCCAGTCAGTGGCTCAGACCAATAATTTCAGAATACTGTGGACACCAGATTCCATTTCAAATTACACGTCATATCCTGAAACCAACCACAACTTAGAATGTCACCACATTTACTAATACATTTATATTATATTATGTATTTATCCCTTATTTATCTATATTCCTAGTAGATATCTACATCCATTTGTTGGATATGAAAAACTAAATGCATCCGAAAGGCCAGTAATCATCTTTAACTTTTTAAATATTCCCCCCATATGGGTCTCTTAGGAAAGAGTTCCTTACCATAATGAAAAGAATGACTCAGAGGGCTTCCCTGGTGGCGCAGTGCTTAAGAATCCACCTGCCAGTGCAGGGGACACGGGTTTGAGCCCCGGTTCGGGAAGATCCCACATGCCGTGGAGCAACTAAGCCCGTGCGCCACAACTACTGAGCCTGCGCTCTAGAGCCCGCGAGCCACAACTACTCAGCCCACATGCCGCAACTACTGAAGCCTGCGAGCCTAGAGCCCGTGCTCCGCAACAAGAGAAGCCACCGCACCGCAACGAAGAGTAGCCCCCGCTCACCGCAACTAGAAAAAGCCCACGTGCAACAATAAAGACCCAACGGAGCCAAAAATAAATTAAATAAATAAGTTAAAAAAAAAAAAAAGAATGACTTATAAATCAGGAGGATGCTGAGATCTCCATGTTTGTCCATGTTTTCCTCCCTGTAGAATACTTTTACCTACGTTTTGAAGATCCACATAATTCCCATCCTTTAAGAAAATGATTCTCAAAGAGAGATCCCTAGACCAGCAGCACCGGCCAAGAATTCATTAGGAATGCAATTTCTCAGGTTCCGCTCCAGACTCTGTGAATCAGAAAGCCTGGGGGTAGGGCCCACACGCAATCTGTATTTTAACAAGCCCTCAAGGGGATCCTCATGCTCACTCCAGTTTTAAGATCAAGCTCAAATCTTCCCTCTAGTCCCTGAGACCAGCAGCTAGAATGCTGAGTTCCCTTCTCCATCGCACTGGGAGCCCTACTTATAAGCCCTGTTGATTGAATGAATACGATAATAGCTATGCAATCTTTAAAGAGCCTAGGAGAAGACTAATGTTTGCAAATATTTCACTTATTTAACAATTAATGGGAAAATACTAAGTTGCAGAACCCAGCATCAGAAGCTAATAAGAGCACACCCTTAAAAGAGTTAATATCTGTGAAAGAATGAATACCGTGGCCAAGACAATGCTGATACTGATATTCATCTCCCTTAATAATTTAAGAACGGTTCATGACATGGTGTCCTTGATATTTCTAAAGTGGGATGTGGCAATGCACAAAGGAAAGAACTGGAGTATTTTATACAGAAAATACTAAGAGTTGGGTAAATCCTCAGGACCCGAGACTCTTGTATGACAGAAGGCTTTCATAATAAAACAAAATCTTATTAGAAAACATTCAAACTTGGAGTGGTTATTTGATTACCACACTGAAGCTGCAGTGCTGAGTTAAACCCATTGTAAGGATCAACGTCTGAAAACACAGAAGTGTTTGGAAATCCCTCAGAACAAGGATATGTGCTTTAAGCTAACCAAGGGACTTCCAGAAAAAAATGGTGGCTAATTGTCTCAAACTGCAAACGAAGTCTTGGGTGAAGGAAAAGAAAGAGGAAAATATAAACAAAGAAAAAAAAAAAACTGGCCACACCAAACCAGTAGATCTATGGGACCCACAAATCTAAAGCAGGACTTAAAACTTAGAATCACAGAGTTCAGAGATAAGATTCATCAACTGTGTCCTACCTAGGCATCTAACCAGGACCCTTGCAGATTGCTGAAGGCTACAGAAGAAAGGCAGTCCATCCACACCCAAACTCAGGTTCTGAAAGCAGAATTAAGCAGGATTTAAGGAGGAGATTTAGAGAGATATCATCCTCACTACCTGGGGGCCAAGAGAAAGTTCTGACAGTCATGTCCTAACTGAAGATGAGTAAGTTAGAAAAAGTGAACTGAGGCCAAAAAAAGTGACAGAAAGAAACATGGCATGGAAAAGACCAATGAACAATATATTTTGAAAGAACAGGGCACAGAAGAATATTATATACAACAATTAACAGAGATACTATAAAAGAAGAGATCAAAGATAAGATGATAAGACATCAGCATGAGATAAAAGAGATGCTGGCAGTTGAAGAAAGAAACTGACAACAAAAATAATTATCACTGCAGAACCAATAAATATATTAAAGTAATAAGAGATAAAATCCACAAACCAGAATCAAAGTTGATGATGCGGAAAACAGTCTTCAAAAAAACTGCACAAAATGCAGAGGAAAAGGACAAGTAGATGAAAGCAAGTAGAGAACATGACAGGTAAGAGAGTTTGAAAACAGAGATCCAACATACAGATAAAAGGTATTCTCGAGTAGACAGTAAAACAAAACAGGGCAAAACAAAATATGCTCAAATCTGTGATGGAAAATAACTTCCCCGAAATAAAGGAATATCTGATGTTCCAGGGAAAAGTAACAGAATCATCAAAATTGAGACATCTCGGTAAAGGTACAGTTTTCAAGAATAAACACTGATTACTACAAAATCAAGATATTTAAAAATTAGTCAATTGCAGGGGGGGAAAGTCAGACAGCCACAAACTTCTTCCCAGTAACATTCAATGATAAAGAAGAGTGAACGGATGTCTACAGAGGCTTGAGAAAGAGAGAGCAAGATGGGAGTATTCATTTCCCAACTGAATTCACAACCATGTATAAAAGTAATAACACATTTTCCAATCAGCACAGTCAGGGAATGCTGCACTTACTGACTCTTCTTCAAAATCTATTCAGTGATGTAATATATCCAACCAAGAGAAAGTTCAAAATCGAGATCTCAAGAATGGGGAATTTAGAGGTAAAGAGAGGATGTGAACACAGAATCCACTTACATTTAGAACAAAGATTGATCAATTTATAATAATTACAAAATTACAATCCCTTAAAGGGAACAATTATAATACAATAGATTATTCCATATAATAATAAAATTATATAGAATTGGGAAAAATCCTCAAGCATAACAACAAAAATAAAGAGGTGGGAGGGATGGATTGGGAGTTGGGATTAGCAGATGTAAACCATTATATATAGAATACATAAATAACAAGGTCCTACTGTATAGCACAGGGAACTATATTCAATACCTTGCAATAAGCCATCATGGAAAAGAATATCAAAAAGACTGCATATATATGTATAACGGAATCACTATGCTGTACAGCAGAAATTAACACCACATTGTCAATCAACTATACTTCAATAAATACATTTTATAAAATGAACAAGTTAAAAAGAAAGAGGTGGGGGTGGTTGGCATTAGAGGATAAATGTAAGTGGAAGAAAATTCTCAACTCTCACAGAAGGACAAATATGAATACTTGATAGTATTCTTTCTGAAGTTACTAAATAGAGGTATTAAAGCTAAAATTTTAATTAGTAATAAAAATAAAAAGACTAGTTTTTAATCTTTTTTTTGATCAAAGCGAACACAGCCCACGTAGTGAAAAACAGAGAACAAAGGAAAAGTGTGTAGACATATACAAGTACGTGCAAAAAATTAATTAGTCAAGTGTATATGTTAAATCAATAAACTATGGAAAATATTCCCAGACTAGATTCAAAAATGAACTCTAATTGCATTTTGTCTACAAGAGATACACCGTAAAATGACACAAAATCTTTAAAGTAATAATATGGTAAAAGTATATCAAGAAAAGTAGGGATCTTGATAAATTTTACTCATGGTTAATTCAAGATAAAAAAGCCTGTAAGCTTATCTTTAAATTTTTGCAAAAGCAAAAATAAAAAATTTCCACAAATGTAAAGGAAAATAAATTATATTTTGAAAAGTTTTAATGATGAACATTTAGGGAATTCCCTGGATGTCCAGTGGTTAGGACTCTGAGCTTCCACTGCAGGGGGCCCGGGTTCAGTTCCTGGTGGGGGAACTAAGAACCTGCATACCGCAAGGCACGGCCAAAATAAATAAAGATGAACATTTAATAATGTAAAAACTTACAATCCACAATGAAGACTGATCGTGAATATTTATGCCCCCCCCCAACAGCACCAATTGGAGAAAGAAAAGAAAAAAAAAGGCAATACAAGAAGAGATAGACATAAGTATTTAATATGTTAAATGGAAAAAGGCAACTAAGGATAGAAATAACAGAATTAAGAGACACATTTCAAATTCTGTATCCTGGAAACAGGAAGCACATTTTCATTTCAAGCAAGTATGAGACATTTACAAAGGTTTTCAAATGCCCATGGAGGTTTACAAGCATCTCTAATGCCAGAATTAAGAGATTATAAACTACAAATAGAAAAAAGTAGTCTATCATTTCTACTTACACAGCAGCATATCTAGAGGGAAAAGGAAAACAAAATCTTCCAACACTTGGAATTTTTTTTTAACATTATTCTAAACAAGTTCGGATAAACAGAAAGACTCAACTACAGAATGTGACTTTAAAAATCTTATGTACGTAAAATGTGGAATTTAGCAAAAGCTGTACTTAGAGGAAATTTCATAGCTCTATGAAAATTATAAACAAGAAATAGTAATACTTCTTATAAATCAAGAAATAATACTAAATGAATGAAACATCTAACTCAATGAAAAGAAAAAGGAGGAAAAGACGAAGAAAGAATTTTATTACGATCGAAAATCAGGACTCAAAAAATCAAAAAACAATAAAACTGCCTGAGGAACCACTTATTTTTTGAAAATGTAATTCTATGTAAAATTAAATAAAAACCACTATCTAGCCTAACAAGAAAAAAGAGAGGAGGAAGGCAAAACACAAATATAACTAAGCAGCAGAAAATATCCACGAATGTAAAGGAAAATAAAATTTTAAAATTACTTTGTACAACTCATAGTTACATTTGTAAACCTAAACGTCATAGATGATTGTCTAGAAACACATATACTACCAAAATTAATCCAAGAAAAGGAGCCAACCCAACCAGAGAAGAGACTTCAAAAATTCAGTATATCAGAATGCTTTTTAAATTGGTCCAAAGTCTGAAGTGTAAGACTTTCACCAGTATATTTCCAAACACATTATAGTGTAGCACATATATCAAAGCTTACGCCCCAAACAATAAATAGTAATACAAAAATAATAAAAGCAGACCAATGCACTTAAATATTGAGGCAAAAATTCACAATAAAATCCAGGTGCACATTAAAGGAATATCACTCCATGAAGAAGTGGGGTTCACTGCAGGAAGGCAGTATTTCAGTACCAGAAAATTTAGGGAATTCCCTGGTGGTCCAGTGGTTAGGACTCTGCACTTTCTTTCACTGCCGAGGGCCCAGGTTCAATCCCTGGTCAAGGAACTAAGAAAGATCCCGCAAGCCACATGGAGCGGCCAAAAAAACTGAAAAGAAAGATGGGCTTCCCTGGTGGTGCAGTGGTTGAGAGTCCGCCTGCCGATGCAGGGGACACAGGTTCGTGCCCCGGTTCGGGAAGATCCCACGTGCCACGGAGCGGCTGGGCCCGTGAGCCATGGCCGCTAAGCCTGCACGTCTGGAGCCTGTGCTCCGCAACGGGAGAGGCCACAGCAGTGCGAGGCCTGCGTACGGCAAAAAAAAAAAAAAAAGAAAAAAAGAAAAGAAAATCTGTATTCTACTACATTAGGAAGTCAAAAGAGAAAAAAATGATTTGATAACACAGAGAGGCTAGACAGCATTTTATGAAATTCCAGAACCATTTCTAATAAAAACGTTTTAACTATATATATATATATATATATATAAAAATCAGCAGCATGCTTAACACATTATAAAAATTCTAATCAAAAACCGGACAAGGGTCATCACTATTACTTAGTACTGCAGAAATCCTAGCCCATGTATTTGTACAAGAAAATAAAGAGAAATAACAATTTGAAAAGAGTCTCTAAACTTTATAAGGTAATTCACCTGGGTGTGGGCCCAGGTGAACAACACTTTCACTTTCTACTTAATGATTTAAAATTTTTCAACAAGACTTTATTACTTTAACTTTAAAACAACCATCAAATGTAAAGCACTGGAGTGATATGGCACGGTATTGTTATCAGTGGTGTGCACCTCCGTTCACCAAATATGTTGACTCTCCTGCCAGCCCTGGCGTTCCATTTTCTACCCAATTTAAGATTCTTTAATGACTCCTTAAGGCAATAGCCTCAGATGATCTCTATGCAGTGATTTTAGGAACTCCAGCCTTAAGGTCAGGAAGATAATTTTTTTTGTGTGTGTGTGTGTGGTACGTGGGCCTCTCACTGTTGTGGCCTCTCCCCTTGCGGAGCACAGGCTCCGGACGCGCAGGCGCACGCCCAACGGCCATGGCTCACGGGCCCAACCGCTCCGCGGCACGTGGGATCTTCCCGGACCGGAGCACGAACCTGTGTCCCCTGCATTGGCAGGCGGACTCTCAACCACTGCGCCACCAGGGAAGTCCAGGAAGATAATTTTTAACTGATTTTATCTGCATATAATCGTCTCAAGCAACACAAGCTGCTCCACCCATGCATTGAAAAGTCTTTTAGTTCTGTGGAAAAAAAGCTTTACTCTATCTCCTCCTCAAAGGAATTCAAGCAAGGAGGAAAACTGTGAGAATGACCTCCTGAAATAATTAAATTAAGAAGCCCGACCCAATGTCTTTCCCTCATAACCATCTGGAAAAATCTCAACCTTGGATCCGTGTAAATCAGTGTTCTCCCTACGCTGAGATTGGTATCCCTGCAAATTCACGGTTTCAAACTTACCCAGTAGTCTGATGTTTACCTGTCTTCCATTCTTCACCGTGTCTAACTGAGAAGAGGAAGAGGTTTCCATCTTCTGTCTGCCCTTCCCCTCCTCAACCCTGCGGGTACCCATCCTTTCCCTCTTCTCTTGCCACAATGGAAGGCGGGCTCCACTCCCTTTTAGCGGAGACCTGGGCTCCTCATCAATGCTCTCCTGCCTCACCTGGGAGCCCACATGGCCTGCATTTTCAATTTCTCTCTACCAGCTAAATCATTCCCATCTTAAACTCTCCTATCCAGGAAGAACTCCCCAGCCCCCGCCCACCCCGCCCAACGCGCACACGTGCACGCGCACGCACACACCATGTCCCTCTGATCTATCTTCTCCCCTGGAAAAACAATACAGGTTCAGTCAAAGCCACCTAGGGTTGAATCCCTACTCTATGCCTTATGAGCTATATGAATTCTTGACATATTTAAATTCTCCAAATCTCTTAAATCCACATTTCATAGGGTTGCTGGGTGGTATAATCTGGATAATGAACATAAAGCATTTGACATTGTAGGAAGCCTTAACCATAACTGCCATAATTACCATTAATTCCCCCTCTTCACAGACAAGCTGCTTTCATGCTCCTTACTTCTCCATCAGTCCTCTACATCTGGCATTTGTAACTACCATTTGGCTAAAACAAACACACCATGGTCAGGAACGACGTTCTTCGGACCAATGAAAGAATACTTTTTCTCCTTATTTAACTTAACCATAATTTCTGCACCATTCTCCACCATAGCCCACTTTTTCCTTGAAATAACTCTCTTCCCTGGATACCTATGATTCTCTCCACCAGAACCACCAATCTGCATTCATCCTTCACTCTGACTTTAGACCAGGGTTTCTCAACCTCAGCACCACCGACATCGGGGCCAGATGTTTGTTGTGGGAGGGCTGTCCTGGGCCCTGTAGGATGCTTGGCAGCACGCCCGGCCTGTGCCCGACAGAATCCAGTAGCACCTCCCTCCCTCATCATCCCCTGTAGCAACCACCAAAGTGTTTCCGCCGCTCTCACTGGAGACACTGGGGGCAGAATCACCCGCAGCTGAGAACCACTTTCTCCAGAAAACCCTGTCCGGCTCTGCAGGGCTGGGTTGAGACCCTTCCTAGGTGTTCCTCAAGCTCCCAAGCATTTTCCACACAGCACTGTCTGCCTAATTGCCTGTCTCCTCACACTGCAGTGTGAGTTCCCCGGCACCAGGGTCTGTGTTTGGTTCGACCTCAGCCCCAGCCAGTGTCTGGAACCGACATATTCTTCTTCCTCCCGCTGAAAACAAATTTGTTATGACATACTTTAATAGATTTTCAAGGTAAAAAAACCCCAAGCACACAATGTAAACTTTGATTGTAACATGCATCCTTTTTGAGAAATGTACATATGTAGGGGAAAGTGGGTCTCGGTAGCTAGGAAATAAGGAATCAGGCTGAGCCAATGGGCTGCATGTTTGTGCATATATGTATCTGTGTGCCCGGCAGTGGTGGGGGGAATGTTGATGTAGGAGCTAAGGATCAGAATTAGAGAAACGCTTTAGCTTCAGTACCCCATGGCCATGAGTTAGGGGCCTGGCTTGTGGCTGGAGGCTACTCTAAGGTAGATCAGCAGGACCCTTCTGCTGGCCTATTTCCCTCTGTATTCTCAAGCTTAAGTCATCTCCTTCCTAATCTCAATGCTGCCCTTGTCTTAAGACTTCCTGGTTGATTTGGAGATTTTGGAACTTAATGATATGTTTCTACCTGCATCCTCCCTCTCTCACATCCTTGTGCACGCTACTATGCTCCTTATACCGTCCCTGCCTCTGGCAATGAAATTTCAGACAAAGAAGAGTGTCCTTACAAAATACCATTTTCACTCATAAAACATTGCTGTATTCCAGGAGGCTGGTGTATTGGAGGGATGAGAAATGTTGGGATTGAAAAGAACTAACTGGTCTCCAAAAAGTTTATTTCTATGGAATTACTCAAAAAATATAAGTCCTTGAAGACCCACATATTAAAGAGAAATGAGGTCATTGATGGCCAAGGTTGAGCACAGCATAGGCAAAGCTCTCTTGTCTCCAAAGCTAAGAACCCCAGGCATTCAGCTCCTTCGCCTGCATCACAAAACCTGTGCTTCTCCTTAAGGAATTCTTGGGGGAAGCGTTCCTTAACAGGCATAAATAAGTGAAAAGGGAGCTGCACATGTAAAGCAATTATACTCCAATAAAGATGTTAAAAAAAAAAAAGGCTGCACAACAGAATTCATGGTCTGTTGCTAGTTAAATAATAATGGTCATAATAATAATAATATTATACAAATATAGGAAAACAATAAGAAAATATATTCCCCAAACCCTCCACGGTGAAGTTTTCTCTGGGGGTGGAGTTAAAAGAACTTTCACTTTCCCTGAATTCCAACTTCTATAATGTTTGTATATTTGTTATTAGTATGTTGGTTTTACGAGCTGGAAATGATTTTTAAACGTTTGAGTGTTTTCAGAGAAATAAGTAAACAAGCTAAACAGTCTCCCTTAAAAAAAAATCCCCAGGTCCAACAAGTCAGCCCACATTTTAGGGAACGTGTGGGTGCGTGATCACTTTGGTGTGTAAATAACTTAATATGTGTCCACATAATAATGTGGGCACGCTAACAAAAGCGGCACAGCCAAGACTGACCACAGAACACGAACTGCCTATTAGCAAATGGACCAGGTGTCAATGCTTTGCTAGTTTTCTCCACGAACTTCAGACAGGAGCAGTTGTGTCCCATACAATTTGAGAAAGCAAGGTTCAGCTGGAACACACATTTGAACACAAACTTTAATCAATCCATCAGTGGACCCCATTGACTGACCATTCCATTTAATGTTCGTGAAGCCCAAGGAAGACAAAGACTGTCCTCCAGGGACTGCACCATTTATCTTATACCTCAAAAGAGGTACATCTTAAATGTCCCTCCAGGAAATATTAGAAGCAACATAATCCATTACGCCCCTGGAGATCCATGGGACACCAGTCATGACCACCTCATCCCACGACTGAGATAAGGTGGGAAATCTGAGACTTAATGAGGTAAAGTCTGGCTTAGAAGTATCCTGTCATTGCAAAGGCCATTACATCACATATCTAGACGAGTGAAAAGGGAGTCACTGACCTGGAGCTCTCTGCCCTCATTTAAAAGAAAAATCATTTTCAACTGAGTCCAACACACATATTTATTGACCAGCTACCTTGTGCCAACACCATCCATTTATTGAACACCTGAGTGCCTACTAGGTAGCTGGTGTGGTTCTAGACCTGGCCAAAAAAAAATAAAAATAAAACGGAAAGAAACACAGGGGCGGACAAAAGGCAGGTATAAGGCATGCTCTTTCTCGTGGAAGTTAAAACATAGCCGGGACAAGACTAACAGAAAAAAAAAAAATTAGAGACTGAAGAATTATAAACACTTTATAATGAAGCGTGGATTGTTACGGTACAGTTTCCAAGTACAAAGATGATGAGAACAGCTGGGAAAGCAAAGGACATGGTGGGTCTGTGGGTTTGATAATGAATGTTCTTGAAAGCTAGGCAGCCAGCTGGGTCAGTAGAACTAGCCTAGGTTTGAGCAAAGAAAGATAACAGGATCTCACCCTAGCAGTTAGGATCTAGCTTTATTGCCTACCACCTAACCTCAGGCAAGATACAGAACTGCTTCCTCACCTGTATAATGGGACTAAAAATATCCATCTCATAGGGATGAAATAAGATAACATCGATGGAGCCTCAAATGTCAGATGCCTTCCTCCCTCCCTCCCTCCCTTCACTGGGAGAGCAACAGGGAACTCTTATCATCCTTAATCAGGGGAATGTGATATAATGAAAGCTGTGTCCTCTCAAGATTATTCTGGCAGCACTATGAAGGACTTCTGGGGGTGGGAGGAGGGGAGGAAGGGGGTGGGGGAGACACAAGCTGCTCAAGCAGCTGCTGAGATGGTCCAGGGACGAGACAAAGTAGGTCTGGACCAGAAAGATGTACTGGAGGTGAGGAAAAGGTGGTCAAGCCTACACAGTACGGAGAAGGGAGAAATGACAAAAGCCAATGCTCTGTGGATTGATCTAATCACCAGTCACCACCACTTTCTGACCCATTTAGAGTAACTACTGAGATGTGGTCCAAGCTCAATTTTTTTTTTTTTTTTTTTTTTTTTTGCCGTACGCGGGCCTCTCACTGTTGTGGCCTCTCCCGTTGCGGAGCACAGGCTCCGGACGCGCAGGCTCAGCGGCCATGGCTCACACGGGCCCAGCCGCTCCACGGCATGTGGGATCTTCCCGGACCGGGGCACGAACCCATGTCCCCTGCATCGGCAGGCAGACTCTCAACCACTGCACCACCAGGGAAGCCCCAAGCTCATTTTTTTAAACATATGTCAAGAACAGTTAGTTCTTCAGTGATCAATGAAAAATTATACTTTTAACTGCATTTTTAAAAAGAACAGTGCCAGTGAAAGCGTAGAATATCACCCAAGAAGCAACAGTCTTTAGGCTGGAATACTTAACCGGATGGTTCTCAGAGATACACCATCAACCTATGATAATGGTATTCTTACGTATTTTCTATGTAACGAGATAGCAAGGAAATTACCTAGACCTGTACTATCAGAAAGAAATATAATGCAAGCCATGGATGTAGTAATTTTAAATTTTTTAGCAGCCAGAAACAGGTGTAATTAATTTCAATAATAGTCTATTTAGCCTAATATATCCAAAAGTATTATTTCAACATATAACAAATACAGAAACACATTCATGAGATATTTTACATTCTTCTTCTCCTGAGTCTCAAAATTCAGTCTGAGACTTGCAGCGACATCTCCATTCGGACCAGGCACATTTCAAATGCTCAAAATGGCTCAGGGCTACTGTATTGGACAATGTAAACTTAGACAACCTTCAAGGATCCCTCTGAACACAAAGTACTTATTCAATTGAGTTTTCACTGGAATTCACCTTGAGGTAGTCTCTACTGCAGCTGAACATCTGGAGTGAGAGATGTTTAAATGCTAATCTAATCACATCAGTTCCCTGGCTTACAGCCCTGCAATGTCTTTACACTTTCCTTAAGACTGACCAGTTAGGGATCTCTCCCACTCAAGGAGAGTCTGTCACATTAAGTTTCATGGATTATTGAAATAATATCTTGATATCTTCTATACGAATAGAGATGCAAAGGTCTCTTAAAGCACAATCTCTCTACCTACATTGTCAAGTTGGCTTTCTAATGCACCAGCCCCAGAGCTGATCAGCTGAAAAACACCTTCGGCCAACGAGGGCTATTTTGAACCTGGCAATTAGCCTGCCTAGCAGCACCCAGAATGGTAGTTAAGAGCATGGGCTCAGAGCCCACTTGCCTGAGTTTGTATCCACTTACTAATTGCCTGGTCTTAGTAAATTGTATAACCTTTCTATGCCTCTATTTCCTCGCCTATTTCATAGGATTATAGTAAGGATTAAATGAGATAATACATAAAAATTATTTGGGCACGTTGTCGATCACCAATAATTCTCAGCCATTATTTTCATGGACTTCTCTGTCTTCCAGAAACACCAGTATCACGTTTCTCAACAATCTCAGAGAGGTCTGTAGGCAGCATTGCACAATGGAAAGAGCACAGCTGACCTGAGTTCACATCGCTGCATTGACACCTAACACGGATGTGACCACGTGCCAGTTACTTAACCTGTCTGGGCCTCTGTTTTCTCATCTGCTAAATAAGAACAACAACAAAATTGGATCCACTGAACAATAATGGTAAAGATTAGAAAACAAACAGAGTACATCATCTGGCCCTTAGAAAATATAGTGCCTGCCCTCTCTTGAGTACCATTTACACATCCCTTCCCCTTCTCCATCAGAGCCTAATGAAACACATTAGTTTGGGAATGAGTTGGGATACATCTCTTCTGAGTGAAGTAAAGGCAAAGGAAAACTCTTCTGACAGGACCGTTCACTATTTCAATGGGCATCTGCTATCTTACCATGTCTTTAATCATCACTAAAATCCATCCTACATAAGCCATAGCAGGCCATCTGGGCCACTGGCTCCGAGAAGGACTATTCTATGAAGAACATGGTGACTTCCTTCCACAATGAGACATCCTCACAAGGTTAGAGAATGTCTCCTGAATATCCCCAACTTCCTTTAAAAGCCAACAAAGCATTTGTCATTCATGGGTGAGTCATCCATGGTGTCCTGGAAAGGACTGGTCAGAAGACAAGGTTTGAGACTTTGTCCTGGCTTTCAACCAGCTGTGACTTTGGGGAAGTCACTTGACCTTTGTGGATCAGAGACAGCACATCTGCTCCAGGGAGTTGTGGTGGAGAACAAATTTACATAATGTGTACTGAAAGCCCTAGGTCTCATTTACAAAGAGTTTTGCAAATCAACGTAAGGCAGGGATTTATCTAAACCTGACTTCCATACTCTTGTGCGTTGGTAGCGTATTTTGGAAATTTGCCCTGAGATAAGGAATAGATCTCTTGCTTTATGTTCGTTGTGTCATCTCCTACCTTTTCGCCCAGTTCCAGAGTTAGGAACTGGAGATCCAGACCTCTGACTTTGAGAGCAGGGATAGGATGAGGCAAAGAGGCGAGAAGCCTGGGGCCAGGGTGACTCATGGCTGTGGAATTCATGAACGGGTGGAATGCTCTCTGCATTTCTCTTCCCTGTCAAGTTTCTGGGTTAGCAAGGTACAGATGATACACGGAGGAAACAGGCATATTTCTTTCCAGACCAGATTTTTATATATGGGCTTCCCTGGTGGCACAGTGGTTGAGTCTGCCTGCCGATGCAGGGGACGTGGGGTCGTGACCCGGTCCTGGAGAATCCCACATGCTGTGGAGCGGCTGGGCCAGTGGGCCACGGCCGCTGGGCCTGAGCATCCGGAGCCTGTGCTCCGCAGCGGGAGAGGCCCGCATACCGCAAAAAAAAATAATAATTATTTTTACATATGCACACACACATGCGTACGTGTGTGTGCGCATGCGCCTGCCTCCAGCTATGAAGGAAGGCCAAGATCTAAGCAAATTATTCCTCTATTAGGTTGCATAAATCCAGAAACCAACATTGTGTTTTAAGAAAAGGGTTGTTGTAGAAAGTACAACATCTCTTCTTTTGTCTTCTTCACTGCCTTGGAGTTTGGCAAATTAAACCCCATAAATCCTTTGATATGATTAAAAATTTTTAATAAAAAATGCTAGGTGAAAAGAAAGAGAACTCCATTGACAAGCCATTAAAATTCTCAAACATCGTGAGCCTCTGAAGTCATGGTTTAGCAGGTGGGACATGGGGATGTGCAGGTGGTGTGAGAGGCATCATGATGCCAGCATTTAAAAAAAAATACAAAGATGATCCAAAACCTAAAGCAAATAAAGCCTGTATTACACGCTCATGCATAAAGCTACGTAATCTTCTGTCCAAGTTGTGCTTTTGTTAAATGGATGCCAGGATTATTCTAGAACAATAGGAAAGGACCTCAAAGGGGACATTCCAAATACCTTGTGTGTGGATTTTCTCACACAGCTGTAGTTGTTACAACTCTATTAAACCAGCTGCTAATAATTTTCAAACGGTCCATTCGTTCTACCAGCGACCTTGAGCCACCACCAATTTCAGACCTCATCTTCATGTCTTAATCAACAGCCTCAAATGGAATCCCCTCCTCTTTCAACAGAGAAATGTATTTTGAAGAAAGATTGTGGATCGCATAGCTTCTTTGTCATCAGGGAATTTGTATAATGTGGAATTCAACCTACAAACCCCAATCTTCCTGAAAGGAAAACGATTCCTCTGAGATTTCCTTCTCTACCGCAAGGTGAAAACAAAATTTTTCCCCCTTGTTTAACAGAACAGAATGCATGGATGGGTCTCTCAGGGCTCTGGAAAACTCTCTTGAATGTGCTTGATCAACAATGGGAACTCATCCAGGGCAAAAAAAAAAAAAAAAAAATGCCAGGAAAATATATCCTAAAGCTACTATAGATAAATCTAAGAAAACGTCACCTTCTCTATAATCAAGGGTGTGGCGAGGAAAAGAACTTACACAAGTGATTTCATCTTCAGATGTGATTTATTAATGGGACTGAAGATGATTCGGAGAGAAATCAACACCATGAAAAACAGAGTGCCAAGACGGAAAGGAATGTCCTTTTCTTAGGCTTGGAACCGAAAATATTTTTCTCTCTCGTGACCATCTTAACTTCAAAAGCAGAAGCAAGGAATGTCAATCCGTATGGAGCTCCGCTGGCCGCGTACTCTGTTTCCATTCTTTCCACCGAGAAGGGGAAAGGCAGCCCGTTGTAGGCCTCTGCCAGGAGAGACGAGAAAAAAAAAGATACCACTTGTTTTTAACTTTCCGAGGACACAGACAACTCAGGGAGAGCGAAAGCACAGAGATGGATAAAGATGACTTTGGAACGAAATTGTTAGATTTTAAAAATTAAGAAAGTGGGAGAATTCAAGAAATGTCAGAATTTCCAGTAACAAAAAGCGTGGCCTTCATAGTTTGTGTGCTAGGAAAATGCTTTTCCTTTGCCTCTTTTTGTTACTTCTTCAGTACTTTTATTCCAGGAAGAACTCTTCTTCATTACTATAAATATATCAACCTCTCATTTCCTAGAAATCCATCATCTCCTTTTCTAGTTGGTGTATTCTCTGTTCCACCTTCTGACTTTTTACCAATTCTCATCAAATTAGCTTTAAAAAAATCTTGATTTCCTGTACTAGCCATATTCTTTGTCCAAAAAAAAGAAAAAAGAAAAAAGCCTGCCTTATCCTTTTACTCAACCAGAAAGGTACAGAGGATATTAGGAATGCCATTTAGTCTTCAGGAATAAAGATGAAAAAGTGGCTTGGGGCATCTCTTTGTTCACTCTTGCTGGCAAGTTTCCAGGCAAAAGTATTTGGTAATCTCATGATAATTGGACAACACAGCCCATTATGCACTCCCTACGATGCAATATTGTTTCATGTCACAGCATGATGCAAGTGACATGAGCTTTGGTGTCGAGGACAAAGGCAGGGAGTGACCTCTGGGATTCCACAGCAAAGCACATGCCCTCTGACCTGGACACACGGGGCCAACCTGAGACATTCACCCGTACAATGAAGGTAAGCCAAAGCGTGGCCGTGTGAGTGGCGACAAGCCTCAACTGTTTCCCATCACCAACGGTGTTTAGCCTAACCACGTAATAAAACAATGTATAACCATGGCTTATGGACACAGAGAGAGAACCGTGGAAGAGAGATATGATATCTGATTGAAAGGTTTCATGTCCTGTGCAGTGTGCTACCTTTTTATATGCCCGAAAAGGGACATATTTTCCAAAAGATGTTTGGGAGACATATTTTCCAAAAGATGTTTGGGAGACTCTTCCAAACCAAGAGACTGTAAGATCACCAGTGTTCCTGAAAGAGGAACTTCAAGCATTGCTGGGGTGATGACTGGAATTTCTGAGGTACATACATGCAAATGATGGTGGAACACAGACTGACAACAGATTTGGAGAATAAGGTCAGCCACGGCCTAGTCAGAGCCAGGGAAGCCTTATACATAGATTTTATTGCCTAAAGAGCTACAGGCCATCACCAGATTTTATCAACTTTTAGTAGAATGTCAAGCAATGACGTATATATAGGTTGCACACTGCAGAAAAAGCCTGGTCTAAGAATCCTGCAGGCATATTAGAAGGATGGCAGAAGGAACATGATCAATGTGGAATCTAGTCTAGAGCATAAAGCATTCGAGGGAAGGGTGATGCCCGTTCACTGGTCTGAATATACCTATACATCAGTACCACTTGCAGCTTCTTAAGGAAGTGGTCCTGCATCCTGATCACCTGGGTACCCTGACGTGTCTGAAAGAGTGGATGACAAGAAAGACGTCCGACAGCTTTACTTGGGGGAGTTGATCTTCAGCAATTAGAACATAGAAGCCAAAGAATACGCATTACAGTGCATCCTAAGCCAAAGAATACGCATTACAGTGCATCCTAGGAGGTGTGGCAGTGCATTACACCTGCCAACTATGGGAGATAGAAACACTAGATTATGCGCTTCCAGAAGGCAGGATCTGGTCTTTCTGTCAATCTCCAAAGTTTAGCACAAATGCTCAATAAATGTTTGAACGAATGACCAAATGAATGAATAAGGGTGAAAGACAGGTCAATCCAGTGTCCAGCCTTTAAAATCGGGGTACCAGGCTGTCCGTCTTCAACTAACCAAGAGAAGTCTGGGCCGGGAAAGGCTGTGCAAACACCAAGAGCTGCCACAAATCAAAGAGCAGAGCAAGGGCTGCATAATCTGACAAAGAGAGTTTGCCAGCCCTGTTCCCTTTTAACCAGGCTCCCCCATACATACACCACATCCATCACTGGCATGACCTTCAAATTTAAAAGACAGAAGAAGCAGGGTCCGCAACAGCAACAACAACCTGAGCTGGCCTGAGCTCGTTAAAGATCCCAACAGGGGAGCAAAGAGGCAAGTTTTACAAGATAAATGGCAGCAAGGCTGCAATTTCTGAGGCCTCTGTTTTAAAAGGGGTGCAGAGGAAGGGTGTGTACTAAGGAGTGGAAGTACTGACTTCCACCTAGGTTCCCCATTAGGCCAAAATTTTGCAAAACCAGGTGTGTGCAATTTGCCTATTAAAGTTCTCACCCTGGGGCAACTGACAAGACTTATCAGTCCTGGAAGACGTGTGCTATGACCCCAAGGCAAGTTAAAGCATATCCGGAATATTTTAAGCTCGCAAGAGAATCTTTTTGTTAAAGTGAAAGGGGATCATTTTGCTGAAACAACTGACTGGGAGGGAAAGAAATTAAGAGTGGTGTGTTCCCCAGGTTTGTGCAGAAATTAGACCATTATCTTCCAAAACAAAGGCTCAAGGTTAGATGGTGGTTCCAGAAGCAGAAGAAACATTTTCTATTGATGATTCTAAAAGCAGTGGTGCTTCAAAAGGAAATGTTCCAGCAAAGGGCGAAAGCACCAAGGTGGGCTGCCTTGCCTACTTGTTAAGGTTGAGTCAACACTCTTTTGAATACCAAGAGTTCTTAGAAAGCTAGATGGCTCTCCCTCCTCACCGACTAACATGGTGGGAAGAGGGATAGATGTGGAGCGGCCCATGGGAACAGACGTCTGTGGCATTTCTTAAGAGGAGCTATTGGCTGCTGAAAATGCTAAAATACGGGACAGCCTCAATTCTGTTTTCCAGACCAGCCAAGAGGGGCCAGTGGATACACCTGCATGGGAAATCACAGAGCCCTTGCTATGTTTTTATCAACAGCATTCATCTCAAATTATATGTTAACAGACCGCTCTGCATGTGAAACAGAGCTCCCTCCCCGCCAAACACTGACCGGATTCAGGGCAAAGTATTATCACACACGCTTTGTTCATACGCCGGGAAAACCAAGCGCTGTGCTTGACAATCACAAATTCACAGCGCTCCTTAAATTGCCAGGCACATTTATACCCACCATGGGTCCTTATGACAGCTTATCTTTGGAAGCAGAAAGGGTTCTAACATTATATTTAAAACCTCGTGAGGGTCACATCACAAGAAAATTTATGACCAAAGTTTTTCCTTCTAAATTTACTACATAAACTACGTAAGAATAACTCGCAAAAGTCCTCTTGAATCACGGTTTCATCATTCTAACTATATAACATCTACAGATTCTAATATGAGGCAAGGCAATCATGACCCCTGTGGATTTTGTGATAAACAGTTAATTTTTCTCATTAAAAAAGAGAAAAGAGAGATGGTACAGAAAAAAATTTACACTATGGGTTTGGCTTTGCTCCTCAAGATCTAGAGGGTTTTTGTGCTATTTAACAACTTAGTTACCTTGGGCAAGTCCTTGATCTCGTTTTCAATTTCACTCTCATTTCCAAAAACTGAGATTAAATAAATGGCCTCCAAGGTTCCTTGTAGTTTCAAAATCACAAGTAACAGGTAGGAAACCTCTAAGGTAATATCTTGAAGCACTGATGGTCAGGATACAGGGATCTAGCTTGGCTGTATTCTCCAACTTAGCTGTATGACCCTGGGCAAGTTTACAACCTTTCTGAACCGTCTACAGAGGGAAGGGATTTAATGTAGATGTTCTGGGAGGTCCCTTCAAGTAGGTGGGCAATGAAAGGCCAACTGTGGACAACATGTAAGAACAAATAAGAAGGCGGCAGTGAAACAGGGAGCTGAGTGACCCCTCACCAGTACCAGGGTTAAACTATATGAACCAAGCAGAAGGAGAACTCTTCAGGCTACTTGATAAAAACCACAGTGAAAACCCTATCATTGCTTCAAAGTGCTACTTAACAACCTAGTTACCTTGGATAAGTCACTTGGAAAAGCTGCTCCATGAGTGAGTTTCCTCCCAACTAAATACCCTCTCCTTTGGTTTAAACCATTTGGAAACAGGAAGACCTCATGACCACCAAGGCGTTTGGGAGGGAGTGAGTCTGTGATTTTAAAACACATAATTGCAACTATGGGGAAGTAGTCCCCAACCCAGGATTTCCCCTCTCCCGCAGCCTTCTCCTTTGACGCTTCATCTCCACACTCTTTCCCAACACGCCTAGACAAGGCACAGACCCTTCCAAGCGGGGCTCCGGACCGTCTCCACCAATCAATCAAAATTGGCACAAGAACTAGAAGCTATTTGCCAGCACTGTTGTAGTGGAATAAGCATAGATGGCCAAGACAGGAAACTGAAATTCCATCTCAGACTTCTTAACTAACTTCTTACATTGTGGACTTTGGACAAATCACCATAGCCTTTCCAGAGATGCAAAATGAAGGGGTTAGCCAGGATGATTTCATAGGTCCCTTCTAGCCTGAGAGGTCATTTCCTTGAATATCACCAGTGACTTGACATTCACTGCAGAAGATAGGAACTCCTTCCCTTTTGGACCCTGGCTCCTTCTGTTTTTTGTAGTTGACACCGGCTGTGTACCCACGGGTCAAGATTTAGAATGTGCTCACAGACTATGTCTGGATCCTGCAGGCGGCACCCCGGCATTTTATTTATAAAACTGGGATCCAGTATCATTGCCAACATGCAGTGGCTTGAATCCTGAGAGCTGGATACCCTTGAGTCATTATCAACTTTCGAAACAGGCACACATTCACTCAGCTGAACAGAAAGACGTTTCGAGCTTCAAAATAATCCCAGATTTACATAAACAGTGGAGTCATGAAAAAGCAGAGAAAGTTTCAAGGGAGGCAACCACTTGAGCCACCTTGCCACCCCACACCCCCATCTGTCTTTTGTACGAAATCAGAGATGTTCCACGAGTCGTGACACGGCTCCCTTCTCTCCTGCGAAAGCCAACACACCAGCTTCTTGGGTATGAGGCACCTCTTGATTATCATTTAGTAAGAGACAAACGGTTCAAGTCTGTTATTTGATTCCAAACAGGCATCACATGTTTGTTAGGCGACCTTGAGCATACTTTACCTTCTCCTGGGGAAAATACAAGCCTCCGTCTATCTCGATGAGGAAACATCCAAAGAGCAAAGCATTATGAGGACTTATGACTCTCTCTGGCATCTTCCCCTTCTCTCCAGGTGATGTATGTGAGGGGAGGGGGTACGGGATGGAGGAAAGAACTGGAAATGGTTAGGAATCAGATAGGTCCAGAGCACCAAGCGGTCCTCAACATCGGTCCCACGTGCAGGAGAGCCGATTCAAGTTGTCCTGGATCTGAAGTCCTGATGGGGGCATGAGCTCTGTACCATATGCCTAAAAGGTGACCTCATGCTGATTTCTGCTGGGGCAGCTGGAACAGGCCAGGATCGCTTGCCACAGTGATCTGAGTCACCGCTCAGCAACATCTCGGGGTTAACAAGATCACATGTTCCGCTGCTACTTAAAGCCTTGGAGGTACTTCAACCTCTTAACTTGGGTAAGCGGTAGAAGCCTGGCAGGTAGTGTCCAACTCCTCAAAATAACTTTGAAGAGACTTTCTTCCATTCTTGGAGCTTCTAAGCATGCCAAGGACATGACCATGAGTTCTGAGGCCATGACCACTGTTTTCGGTTCCTAACAAATGACTGTCAAGAAGAGACATTTCCTCAACTTTCTTCTTTCTATTCAACTGTTTCTTCTCTGCTGCTTCTGAAACAACATTCTTCTCACTCCCTATGGGACGTTTAAAGTTTGGAGGAAGAATGGAGGAAGGGCATCAAACATCCTTAACAATATTTGTTCTGTACCCACTCTTTTATGTGTGGAGGGTTTTTCGTGGCAGTAGTGGTGATTGTTGTTTTGGAGACAAACAACACGTAAAAAAAGAAATAATTTCCCTGAGCAACGAGGTCCTGCTGTAGAGCACAGGGAACTATATTCAATATCCCGTGATAAACCATAATGGAAAAAAATATGAAAAAGAATATATATATGTATAACTGAGTCACTTTGCTCTACAGCAGAAATTAACACAACAAATATAGTCAATCCACTATATTTCAATAAAATTTTTAAAAAGAAAAAAATAATAATTGCCCTGCTTTTTCTCAGGAAGCCAAAGTGTGTGATCTATCAAATTTTGCAACAGGGTCATCTTCCTTTCTGCTGAGATTAATGCAGAAAATATCCTAAAAAGGTTACATTGACCACACAACATCGCTTTGAAACGGAATCTTCTTCCCTCCAAGCCACATCTTATCTCTTGGGGGCAATGTTTACTTAGCTGGTTCATTCATTCATTCGTTCACTAACCGAGCACTCAAGATCTATCACTTATCAGGCACCTTATTAGACCCCAGATCAGAGTGATCCTGTAGTCAAGGTCATTCTGATTCACAAATGGGTCAGTGAGCTGTGGCCCAACATCGGAAGGAACAGCTTCAAAACAGGCCAGGCAGGCGGCCATATGGGGCAAGTCCTCGGTCAACAAGTGCATCTCTTTATTGTTAATAGAAAAAAAAACCCAGAAGCTAATTGGGTTGGTCAGTAGCAATCTCTTTGTAGACAGAAATCAACACAATGTCACATCCCTTTGTTTCTGCCAAAGGTATAATATGAAAAAAAAACTGCATCCTATTGAATTGATGAATGACAGATATTCTGCTAACATGGCCTCCATGGTGGGAGGGAGGGGACGGGGCACTGGGGGATGGTGGTGGTGGTGAAGCACAGTAAGTAGCCTGCCACTAAGATGACACTTCCCAAACCTGTATCACTTGGTGTACTGTACCCTTAAGGTGCCCTGGAGGTACTGAATTCCTAGGGAAGAAAAGACGAAAGCCTATTCCGTAGCTCAAATTATTAGCAGCTACAAATATCAAGTTCTGACAGCACCTCTTTTCCTTTTCCTGCTTTCCTGCATGTGAGACAGTAAAGCACAAGCAGCTGTTCTTTTCCCCCTTGCCAGGCTAATGATACTGAATTTCCAAGACCAGTGGTTCCTAAACCTGACTTCTAAGAACACACGTTACAGGGTCCCACCCCAGACCTGCTAAATCCCTCTCCCGTAGTAGAAGCTAAAAATCGGTTTTTAATAACCTTCTTTTTGTTTCCAAGTTCTCAGAGTGATTCTGAAGGTCCGCCCAGGTGAGGAATCACTACCCTATACCACAGTTACGGTGATTTAAAAAAAAAAACCAAATTCGAAAGGAACTGTCCACCCCATCGCACCTGATTCCCCATACTTGTGGTTCCTCAAACATTTGCTTTCTGAGCAATGAAGAGAACAGAAGAGCCTCCTCCACCACCACCCAAATATCCAGCGATTAGCATACGAGACCCACAGATTCTTCACATTCTGAAGCTGTTAAAACAAACACCGTGTCTGGTGCAAAGTTTGCTCAGCAGCCCCCGTGGTTGTGTGGGCTCCCTTATCCACCTAAATGAACAAACCAAGGCTGCTGATCCCAGGTAAAATGATAAATGTATCAAAGGAGCCTCAGACTTACACCCTGGATTCCATCCAGATTTCAGACCGAAAGATTGACTAATCCCTTGTTGGCAATACAAAAATAATAATGACAAAAATAATAATACAAAAACAAAATCACCTGTTCTCGGCCACATCGAATAGCATCTTTCCTTGAAGTAGTAACTTTACTCAGGGTACTTCAACGTCAAGCTTAGCCTAGCCCACACAAGAAATAACTAAGGACACAGATGCAGGCCTTCTGTACAAGGTACCCTGGGAAAATGCAACTCCTGAGAATCGGCTGGGATGCAATGTGAAGATTAAAATTGGAATGAGTAAACAGGACCATGAAGAGAAAAGTCTTTTCATCTTCTGTCCATAACACTCTTCTGCCCTCACTAGGCTAACATTCACATGGTCCTGGCTTCAGAAAGGCTTTGACTTTCCTGCTATTCTCCTAGTCTCGCTTTAACACATACTTTATATTAGAATGCGTTCCAGGAAGCATATGGCAACAGAACTAGGTCAACCATTAACCAAATAACAGGAAACTGCTCTGCAGCGCACACCCTTCAAAAGCTCGCTTAATGAGCTGGCTCTTCAGAATATGTCCTTCAGTGAGGTTGGAACTAACAGGATCCATGGGTTTCTTTAACGCTGCAGTCACCTCATACCTAGAAGGTCTTCTGCACACCCTAGACTTTCAACAGTCTAAATCATTCCATTGAGATGTTCGAGAACCAAAGGCAAAGGTGAGGAAACATGTTTTCTGAAACTGCTTGACCATCTTCCAAGCGCATGACTAGTGTCCCGGCTCCACTGTTTCGTTCTTCCAATTCTGTTCAACTGATGGGAAACACTACATACTCATCTTTTCTCTCTGTAACTTGTCTGTATTCCTTGAGCTTCCATACCACCATGAAACACATGCCATGATCCATTTAGACTTGATAAGCTAAATAAAATCTTGGGAAAATATGTGTCTTCTTTTGTCGTATAAAACTACGCATGAGTTTCCTCCAGAACCACTGGCCTTGAATCCTTGACTATTGCTGAGTTTGAATGTTTCCTCTCCAGTGTTTCAGACTCAGCTCTACGAAAGCTAACTTTACAATGGCCTGAAGAGTCATCCTACCGGTAAACGGTCGTGCTCAAATTAGTATTCTTCAGAAACTACCAACAATCAAACTCTCCTTGGCTTCTTCAACCTAGACTGCAATCCAAACACTCTTACTTCCAAAACATATTGAATATAGCTTGTAGAGTTGGGCAGTTTCCCTTGATTAATACTAACTCTCATTTTTCAATGAAAATGTCAGTGCCAAATCTCCACTTAACTAAAGTTGAATGCTGGATGTCCAGGAGGGTTGCAGTAGCCACCAGTGCTTAAAAGGAACTAAGAGATTTTTGATTTCGGAAATGTCTGATTTCAGAGATGTTTGATTTCAGAAATCTAGGTGTGTTTGGGGAACAGATATTCAGGAGCAACATGCCCTTTTAAAGAGTGCTAGACTTGATTAACTAACTCAACCCATACTTATTGATTATGTACATCTGCCCCAGGCACTCAGCAAGACACTGACATATAGAGATGAACAAGGGAAACCCCACACCTGCCTTTCCACAGCTTCCAGCTAGTTCCATTCAGTAACTGACATGAGCCAAACCAGTGGTTGGCCTTCCAAGTTGATTTGGCTAAACTTTAACTAAGTAAGGTCTTTTCCCCTGAAAACAGTCAACAAGGCTTCCTTGAGCACCAACCTAAGGAATGGCACGCTGGGCTAGAGGTCAAAGAAAAGCCTATAAGAGTCATCCATATTGTGCAGCCTTTTGCATTCTGGATACCCCAATCTCTCCCATCAGGGCTATTCTTGGGAAACATCAGGTTTCTGTTTTCAGGGAGTTCGTTGTATAACCATAGTCAAAACAAAAACACCAGAACCTCATTTAAGGTACTTAATAAATAATCCATTACAGAATGCTCAAGATACTGCATACAGAGGTTAAGGTACTTTTCTTCCCCTTTACCAGATTTTGGGGTCGTGTTTCATTGAGGAGCACACTGGCTCTTAAAAGTCACCATATAATAAAAGATACTGCTCAGCCCCTAAAGCCAAGAAGTTAAATGTTTATCAGTCCCACCAGGACAAACTTCCAGGAGCCCCCTCCCAGGGATTTCAAGTGGACTCAAGTGTATTCGGACTCCTAATCAGATAGTCACTGTTTAACAGTGCCCTGCCTATAATAAGTGTTTTATAAAAACTGAAGGATGGGAGAAAGGGGAATTCGTATTTTTTATGCGCCCACAGCATATCAGGCTCTGCACCAGAGATTCACATTTGTGATCTTATTTATTCCCCACAAGAAGTTTACAAAGTGGAGTTTTTTTTCCAGGTCAGGAAATTGAGGATCAGAGATTAAATCATTCACTCAAGGTCACACAGCTACTCACTGGCTCTGAGGTCTATGTTCTTTCCACTACATACCATGGCCCTCACTGCCAAGGTCTTCACGGGCCTCCCAATCCTGATAGCAAAGGGTTCCCTTCGATGCGGTCTCTGCGTTAGAGTCAAGTGTTCCTTCCCGATATGAGAGCACGCTGCCCCTAATACAATCTCCAGGACCCTTCAAAGAGGGTCCAGGGCTTCCCTGGTGGCACAGTGGTTGAGAGTCCGCCTGCCGATGCAGGGGACGCGGGTTCGTGCCCCGGTCCGGGAGGATCCCACATGCCGCGGAGCGGCTGGGCCCGTGAGCCGTGGCCGCTGAGCCTGCGCGTCCGGAGCCTGTGCTCCGCGGCGGGAGAGGCCACAGCGGTGAGAGGCCCTCAAAGTGCCCAAACACTGATGATGGAAAAAGGTCAGGACGGTTCCTGAGACACGAGGCAAGATGAACTCAGCGGGTCCTCCTGCCAATTGCCCTTGCCCTTATTCATCTGCTGGAGCATGCCAAGGCCTGCCTAGAATGACGCAGGCAAGGGTCACCAAGGGTCATCCTATACCCTTCCAGACTACTCCAAAATACTAGCTCGGGGCTGCAACAGGCTGGCTCCTTGAAAACCCACCAGTAACGTTTCAGAGGAATCGAACGTCTCAAAGGAACTCTTTGCATCCGTCAACCTCAGCATTAAACCCAGCGGGTACAGAGTAAAGCAGAGGTCTACAAGGTCTAGGAATCTGTGGACCTAATCCATTTTGGAAGTCCAAGTCCTAATATTGCCTGCTGGCTCCTCCTTTTTAATTCACAAAGGAGACACAATATATAATTTTCCCGTATACAGAAGTTCTGACCACACATTTACACAGAAAAATGCAGATGAGTACCACAGTTATGAAAGGCCCAACTTCTGCCATTAATAAAACTGTGCCTCTGACAACCACTCTTTCTACTCACCAGCCCCACAAAACTGAGCCCAGAAAGGCAGGCTTGGTGAAAGTTAGAGCTACTTAACATAAATAAACATAAAGCCCTCACTTGGGTTAGGAGGTGTGGCTAATTTTAGGTGACTGCTCCGTATCTGATGAAATCTGGAGCCCGGACTTCTGACTGGTTTAATGCAACCCTTGCGCCTGCATCTAACCAACTCCACCTCAAAATTTTCTCCACTGGGGAAAACAAGTGGTAAGGTGGCTGAAAGAAGGAATTCATTCCTGTGCTGTGAGGTCTTCCCAGACAAACTGTCCAGTCTGCTCCAGCCCCCGGGCTGCTGAGGCGCTGCACCAGGGGCTGACAACCACAGGGTTGCAGCATTTAGGAAGAGCTGATGAGAGCCAGGCCTCACGGTGCTTCTGCTGATCTGCATCCGGGAGTATTCATTCAGGAGAGGCTGTGAAATCCTTCCGAGCAGGCAGCAGAAATTGAGAGGGCTCTTGGTGATCAAGTGCAACTCCGCTGGTCCCATTCCTAGGAACGGAAGATTGGAATACCCCATGCTTCAGATGCATACAGAACGGAGTCCCAGATACTAGAAACAAGTTCAGCTGATATGAGAATCCACTTTTCCAAGAGTCAGTGACTTCCTCTCTCTCTCTCTCCCTTTAACACAGCTGCGAAGTCCACTGAGTGTCCAGCCAGGTGTACTTGTGAATTTCGTGCCCTCTCAGGCCCACGAGAGGACCCCATTCCAGCCTAGTGGCTTGACCTACTCGCTCATCAGCTTTCAGGTTTAACGAGGGAAAACAATCTCCCCTTCGAATTGTAGCTTTCTTTCCAGAAGAACTAGACAACCCTGATGGCTCTCTCCAGTTACACAGCAATTATGTAATTGCCGAGCTTCTGCAGAATCACTGGAACCATTCTGCAGCTTCCTCCTGACTACAGCTGCAGCACAATGTTCCGAGATGATTGCAGCCTTTGAACGGATGGCCGGTCTCAAAGCTGGACACAAAGGGACGTACAATGGGATTCCATCTCAAGCGCAAAGATGCTCCAGCCTAACGAAGCCCTTTCTCCTCCTCCCAGGCTGGGCCACTAACTCCTCCCTTTGCCCGCCCTACATGTGTGGGAAATATGGTTCACTCCATTTATGCTGATAGGTTCCAAAAGAGGCAGAAAATCAGCCGAAGTTTTGCCATGCACCATGCACAAGGTAATCATTTAGCACATCATGGGAAAGCTCCAGAAGAGGACAAGATGCAAAGCGGGGGGGGGGGGGGGGGGGGCGGGAAGCATCTCTGTAGGCTTCCTGCACTGGCATGAAATGAGTGCTTCCCTTCCTTCTGCCAGCTCCAATCCTTCATGTTGACATTACACATCCTGTACTGTGGATCCACCCCCATGCTGCCGCTTGCCCAGCTGAATTATCTCCTGCGTCACAGCGGTGGTAACAGAACTGCTGGCTCGGCAGACTTGAAAGCACCATTTCAATGCTTAATGCATTCAGCAACTGGACATATTACCCGTGTGTCGGTCGGGGCTGGTTTGTGGCCCTCTCAGCAGCCATGCAATACTCAACCTAACCCTTCTGCTAACCAGATGGTCTGTTTGCCTCTTGGGACCAAACCATTCAACTTGACTTTATTAAATTCTATCAAAATGTGGGGACAGTTTACAGCAGTGTGTCTGGTTCATCTCCAACGGGGTTGCTAAGATGAAAATGACCTAAAAATAACTGGAAACCCGACTTCACACCAACAGTAAATATTTAAATGATCTGCCAGATTCCGCACCCCAGCAGCATTAACTACATGGTTCGCAAGTTATACTGTAAATATATACACACAAAGACACAGAAATACACGCATCTCAATAGGAATCCGTGGCCCACTGCCTCCAGCCAAGGGTTCACCACCCTCTGGCTCATTTAAATGTGGTTAAGGACAGCCATCTCCAACATAATCACTCCAATTACCAAAACAAAGAACCTAACTGGTAGAGCGATCCCACCTCCCCTGGGTTCGACCACCTAGACACACTGCCGGCGTGCCAGGGGCTCAGAGGGCCCTCAATAAATGTTTGATGAATGGAGATGAATGGGCACACATTTCTTAAATATAACAGCATCTATAAAACACGTTTTATGAGAGTGAAGACACTAAATTCTTTCCAACTCTATCATCATCCCACAGCTACTAACTAGGAGCGCAAAGCCAGGCGGCGGCTAAATGTCAAGGAGCAAGCCACCTGCACAAGAGGCAGTGGATGGCCAGTAACTGACCATTGCAGATGAACTGCAGAGGCGGCCATTCATCTAGTACCTGGCAGCGTGCTGGGTGTTTTACATACATTATGCCTCTGAGCCTTCACCAGAGAGGGGATTTCACTCTAAAGCTAAACTGGAGGTCAGGAGCAAATTAGGAACTTGACCCCAAGTGAAGCCAATCACTTAACTACAACCTGGTTGTCACAGATAAGTAAGGATTCTGCAACTTGGAAAGAACGGAACACAGGTGAAGGTGGCATCCCCAAATCTAACACCCCCTGAGGTCTCAAGGAAAATGGAAAAATCCTTCCACTCCCAGGGCTCTTCTGGCAGCTAGGAAGTTCTAGTTTCAGCCCCTCCTCTTTGCCACACTTTTTATTTTACTGAGGGCATTCCACATTATTATAACCAAGACCACACCCACAGCTTAAGCCTCCATTTCTTTCATTTTGGCGTCCACCCTTTGACACCAAAACTCTCTCATTTGAGGGGCTTCCATGGTGGCACAGTGGTTGAGAATCTGCCTGCCAATGCAGGGGACATGGGTTCGAGCCCTGGTCCGGGAAGATCCCACATGCCATGGAGCAACTAAGCCCGTGTGCCACAACTACTGAGCCTGCGCTCTAGAGCCCATGAGCCACAACTACTGAGCCCGTGTGCCACAACTACTGAGCCTGGGCTCTAGAGCCCACGAGCCACTACTACTGAAGCCCACGAGCCACTACTACTGAAGACGAGCCAGAACTACTGAGCCCATGTTCTGCAACAACAGAAGCCACCGCAACGAGAAGCCCGCGCACCGCAACGAAGAGTAGCTCCCGCTCGCCGCAACTAGAGAAAGCTCTCCCCAGCAACGAAGACCCGATGCAGCGAAAAATAAACAAATAAAATAAATAAATTTATTTTTTAAAAAAAGTCTCTCATTTGAGAGCATCCTAGAGAGCGGAACACAGTAAATAAATACCTGGTTACTTTTTCCTCTCCTCCTCAAGTATCGCTGCACACAATTTTAAGTGGCGACTATACATTTTTTTAAGAATTAAAAAAAAAATTCCACCGCCACCCTTGTCTCTCTGGAAATGTTCAAAATGTAAAAATAAATAAATAAGGCGTCATGGGGAATCTGCTTTGAAAGGTGAAAAAAATCACTGCTGTGCTACCCAAGAACCACTTACATGTTCTCCATCTCTGCCACCACCATCACCAGCACGCTGTCAGGAGGCACCAATGAATGTTCTTCTGACTCGGCACAGACCAGGCTAGTTAAGTCCTGTTAGGCCCTATCAACACCCGTCCACATTTTGAAATATCACCTACCCTGAAGGCACTCTAAAATTAGCCTCCTTACCCCTGAGATCTCTAAGCATCTGATATTACAGTACATTAGTAAGACCAAGTGGACATGTACTATTAAAATAAACATTTGCACAGAGAAGACCAAAGCAATTCAAAGCAAGGACACAGGACAGCCCTCAAGCTGGCTCAGAGCTACCTATCGTAGTGAAGTCATAAAGAGGCAACCAACATTTATGTGGAACAGCACAGGCCAGTATTTTCACTGAACAAATACAGTGTTCTTAGACAAAGCATTTTTGCCAGAATGATGCCAAACAAGAGGAACAATAATGACATCGTTCTTCGAAAATGCTTGAAGAAGTTCACACTGATTAAAAATTGTTCCCACACCACTGCAGGGAATATTTCTGCAAGGTGGGATAGTAAGTGCACTTCTCCAAGAGGACATGGCATCATTCTTGGGTGGTTTACAAATCCCTACTGAACGCACATGCAGATGTAGAGTGCTGCGGAGTCCATAGCCAGCCAGACCAGAGGCTCACAATCTGGAAAAGTCTACCTGTGAATGGACAACAGCAACGAGGACTACTCATCACATAAGACAGACATGGCACAAAACTAATCCAAACACAGAGTCTAAGACGAAGGACAAGACAATTCACACCTGGTAAAGCCCTCAGAGCAGACCTCTACCTCAGTTTCTCTATCCCTGAGGAAGAAAGACACTATCATTTTTCCAGTGCCCATTATGAACCAGAACCCCTATACACATAATACCTTTTTTTTTTTTTTTTTTTTTTTTGCGGTACGCGGGCCTCTCACTGTTGTGGCCTCTCCTGTTGCGGAGCACAGGCTCCGGACGCGCAGGCTCAGCGGCCATGGTTCACAGGCGCAGCCGCTCCGCAGCATGTGGGATCTTCCCGGACCGGGGCACGAACCCGTGTCCCCTGCATCGGCAGTCAGACTCTCAACCACTGCGCCACCAGGGAAGCCCTACACATAATACTTTTTAGCCTTTATGTCAGTTCTACAGATTCATATTCTTATCTCCATTTTATTGGGTAGGAAATCAAGGGAACAGAGAGGTTAAGTGACTTATTCAAGGTCACACAGCTAGGAAGGAACAGAGAAAAATTTCATCCGGTGCTTGCGCAACACCCAAAGAGTGCTCCACCCACTACACACCATTTCCTTAAAGACCCAAGCACAAAGAACTGCATGCTCACACAGAAATTCTGAGAAATTTGCATTCCTGATTCTTCAGGAAAAGTAAATGCCTTCTCCCCAGCAAGAATATCCTGTCTGTCTGCCTATCTAGCTATGTAAAATATATTTACATACTTCTACATAAATACATACACATACCCCCATATACCCATATACCCATAGACATGGCAGCCGAGTTCCTAATTGTTCAAACAGTTCAATGCAATGAAGTTCCGCCATGGTGTGCAGATTTTAATTGCGTTACTTTCCCATATAACTGCATGTCAGAAAGGGAAGGCTGCCAAGTGACAATCTGGCCCAGTGATTCACAGTGTCACACTGACATACCCACTTCTGATACAGGTTGTTTATACTTCCTAGAAATCACTGACTTCATTTAAGAGATAACAGTAAAGGATGTCCCCCAGCAGTGATATGTTCTTTTTCTCTTGGAATACACTAGCGGCAAATGTCAGGAATCTGGACAAGAAGGGGGATCCTATAAAGTTAAAAGCCCTCGCTCTGTACTCCTCAGACCTTAATGATCATGCTGATAAGGCAGCATCCTAAACACAGATGACTCTCTTTTTCATTTTAAGACTATGCCTTATAAAGTAAAAGATCTATTCAAATGAATCACATTCAATCTACTGAACAGGTATCATGGGCTGAGGAAAAATCTAGCCAATGTTCAAAGTTTTATGCTTCAAGATTCCCATGTGCTGACTCGTTAATGTTTTTCAGCCATATTTGACTCAAAAACTTGAAAATTTATCTTTCTGTAGACATCAATACGAGCCATATAATATGTGTGTGGTCACAGACAAGATGATGTTGCCACCAACTTTTTTACTAAAATGGGGAAACAGATGATGGGAAGTTGGCAAGAAGGGACAAAGGACCAGGAGGAACGTACTGGGAACATCGGAAATTCACCGTTCAGAAGCTGCTTCAGAGAAGATCGCTAACACTTACCTGTGCTGGGGTCAATTTTGTTAATTGTAGTTGACGTCTAGAAACGGGGTTATGAATATAATTATCATGAAGCAGCAATTGGGCAATCACAATCTAATTAAACCCACTGACTCGGTTATCTTGTTTTTCCCTTAATAATCACGTAACATGTAACATTTGCTCATTTCAGGACCTATGGGTGATGTTCACTCATTATTAACAAGCTACAGCCACTGGTCAGAGAAACACTGGGTGAGGGATTCACGTGAGTCCGCCAAGGGGTGGGGAGAAATTTCAGGGGCATCTGAAATCTGTTCTTCAATCCCCCTTCACTGCTCAGCCTCCCAAAATTACTAATGAGAGGCAAAGCCACGGCAGAAGATGGAAAGAATGAGGAGAACTTCCACGCAAGCGTAAGGATACAATTCTGCTTTCTTAAATGGGTGCTATTTTATGTGATCTATATAATGTGCTTTTTCACATTTTAATGCAATCTGTCTTGGGAGCGGTTATTTTCTTCTCAGGATAATAGAGGATTCCTCCACCAGGCCTAAATACATAAACTTTACACATTTACCTCCTCCGACATGCTCTAAAGCTCCCTCCCGTCCCTGGCTCTCATGTTGAGTGTGTTCTCAAATTCAATGTCCTGTTCCCAAGTGGACGTCACTGCACCCACAAAGAGACACTGACCCAATTCACCTTCACTTTCTGCAGTGCTCCCGAGGGTAGCCCGGGTAGACTTCTCTTCAAAAATTTAAGAAGACTGAAGGGGCTTCCCTGGTGGCGCAGTGGTTGGGAGCCCGCCTGCAGATATAGGGGGCGCGGGTTCGTGCCCTGGTCCGGGAGGATCCCACGTGCCACGGAGCGGCTGGGCCCGTGAGCCATGGCCGCTGGGCCTGTGCTCTGCAACAGGAGAGGCCACAACAGTGAGGGGCCCGCGTACCACAAAAAAAAAAAAAAAAAAAGAAGAAGAAACATGTAAAGGACTGGTGTCTGAGACAGGCTGGTCTGAGGGAGCATCTTAGATGGCTGGGCACTATAGCTCAGGCCAAAGACAGTCCCTGTGGCTCTAAAATGAGAAATTCCATGGGACTTTCCTGGTGGTCCAATGGTTAAAGACTCCGCACTCCCAATGCAGGGGACCAGGGTTCGATCCCCGGTCAGGGAACTAGATCCTGCATGCCACCACTAAAGATGCCGCAACTAAGACCTGGCAGAGGCAAATAAATGAATAAATATTTAAATTAAAAAAAAAAAAGACTCCATGCTTCCACTGCAGGGGGCATGGATTTGATCCCTGGTTGGGGAACTAAGATCCCTCATGCCACAAGGTGTGGCCATAAATAAATAAATGAATAAAATTAGAAATTCCACCCACAGGACTGCACGCTTTGGTACAGTTCAATATTACTCTCTTCAACTGTAGTTATTTTTTTCTGAGCCGTTTCCCCATTAAAGGACTTTATCTAAGAAAACAATGGTTCTTATAAGTTTGGTAGATAATGATACGGATGATGGGTAAAAGTGGGTGACTCTGTGACCTCCTCTAGGACGCTTTAGACACAGGACACACGCTTATCCTCCTACCCAGGTTTTGGGTATGAGTCTGTCTAGGGACAGATGATCACCTGAACAGATCCATGGCAAAGTTAAGATTTTTATAAAACCACCACCAGTTGCTTCAAGGTTAAAGAGTCTACTCAGCAATTAACACCAACCGCCTGTCCTACAGAAAAGCTACTGCCCTGCATATCTGAGGGATATCTGGACCTGCTCCACGGCCCTTAGTACAGCCTGTTACTCTATTAAGGGCATTTGTGGTCATACCTGAACAACAGCTTCCTTACTGTACTGTGATGTTTCAGGGAGGGGCAAATAAAACCAAAACATCCATCATGTCTCCATGATCTAAATAGAGCACATGGTGATCACTAAGGGCGTGGAGGATACTAGCACCCATGCTTTGAAGCGCATCTGCACTATTTTCCAACAACGACCCTTAAGACAGTGGACCTAATTTTCAAATAGGTCTCTGTGGCTTTTGAAAACATTTCTCCTGTTTGCAGTAACCAGAGCCAGTACAGGGCACTCAGACTTTCAAAAGGGGCCCTAAGAAGAGAAAAAGTTAAGACACCTTCTCTACTTAAAAAAAAAAAAAGTCATACAGCATTATCTTTCTGCTTGTAACAGGGAGGAGCGCCTTTTAAACAGCCACGTGTATAACTACGTTACACTACTGAACTTGATACAGTACAATTTCTTTTTTAATTTATTCTCTAAATTTCCCCCTACATGGTCTCTTGGGCTTTTCTTTTTTACCATCTCCTCTGTAACTCAGAAGAACAAAGAAAGGGCACTCTTTAGTTAAACACACTTTGTCAAGCTATTACAATAAGTTATATCTCTCATATCAACTAATATATTACAATTAATTTTCCATTAAGCTCAGAGTTCCTTCCAGAACACCAGGATAGACTCCTGGCATAAGGAACTGGAAGAGACAAACCATCCGAAACATAAGCTATTAGCAAACTAAGTAATAGCCAGGGCCAGTTCCCAGAAGCTGAGAGCCAGGAGGTAGTCCCCCCATGTGTGCATCCTGGCTCCCCCATTACACAGCTCCATGAAACTTGGGTAAATTACTTCCCCGACTTCAGCTTTCTCTACCGTAGGAAAAGTCCCTGGTTCATATTAAATGTTAAACAAATGTTACCTAGTATTAATATTAACTATGAGTCACTCCAAGAAGGGAAATAGCGTTCTGTTAACGGTTTATGTGATATTCCCACTCTATAGAGGAGTTGGCAGAATTTTTTGATGAATCAATCATATTTAATCTCCTTATGGAAGGTCTTCTTACCCAACATCAGAAGGGACAATACTCAGTTGACAGCAGAAGAGGGGGAGAAGTTTTTTTTTATTGAAGTATAGTTGATTTACAATGTTATGTTAATTTCTGCTGTGCAGCGAAGCGACTCAGTTACATACATATTTACATTCTTTTTTATATTCTTTTCCATTATGGTTTATCCCAGGAAATTGGATATAGTTCCCTGTGCTATACAGTAGGACCTCATTGCTTATCCATTCTAAATGTAATAGTTTGCATCTACTAACCCCAAAGTCCCAGTCCATCCTTCCCCCGAGGGGGAGAAGTTCTTGTAGCTGAACTTTGACATTCAAATGAAAATGGTCTCTTCCACCCAGATCCCTTTGCCAGTTATCATTATGAAATACTAATTAACAGTCTTCAGTGAAGACCATTTAAGTTAGAAACCATTGAAGAGAAAAGTTTCTGCGTAATAAGTACTGGTTATTGAAATCTTTACATAATATCTAGCTGGTATCTATGTTTTGGCCATCTTCAGCCGATAACCCAGTGTTCAAATTTTACCCCACGTGTAGGACCCCCAGATCAGGTCCAATCTGGGTTGGGTAATTGATGTGGGATTGCTGACTAACTGGTCACACAGAGGGATGATGTAATTACAGATTAGAATAGCTAAACGTTCTGGACCACGGTGGCCTTATTTTTGATTTTAAAATGCCAAGATTGGATTGACAGTCCAGCCTGTGATGCACGGCTCCAGCAAATGGCTTAATTCCAAACTGGACACAGGTAGTCATCACGGTCTATGCCTTTCCCCTCTGAAGTAAGCACATTTTTGTTCCTCACTTCTTCTAACACCCAGGGCGCAGGTAGAGAAGCTCTATGGATAACCTTAGCAAGGACTATCACATGTTCTGCCCATTAATAATGCAACTACTTTCTGCTGTGCTCTATTCTCTACTTTGCTCCTTTTCCAGGAAAATCTCCACCTAACTCTACTTACTTAATCAGCTCCTGCAAGTTTCCATCTGCCCTTTAGCAGCAACGCCGTATTTGTAACCCCAAAGTCACATAAATTGTCTCCCAAGCCCAATTCTATGTTTTACAATAAGAACTGACCAAAGAATGTGGGTCTGAACACTGGTCTTCATATTTCACATGCAATAGGTACTAAATTACAAGGTCTTTTTTCACTTGCTTTATTGTTTTCTTAAAAGCAATGCCTTTCTTCCTGTAGGCTCTTCCCAGTGGACAGACCTCTTCTCTTCTGACTTGTCAATCATTCTCTTGCCTCTCTTCTCCTCTTCCTTCTCCCATCCAAGCAGTCTCTCCATCCCAGCAAATTTCCACCACGTAATTATGGCAATGCTTTAGCTTACTTTTCTGTTAGCTTAACAACCCTATTTTCTACTTGTGCTGAAAAATGCTACTGTTTGCTTTTCTGATGGGCTAATCCGTGTATCCTTTCAAGGCCTAACTTCCCCTACCATGATAGCAGCTGGAGCACTGATTCACAGGTGCCTTCCAAAGCTTTTCATTAGCAATAGAAATGAGATGGTTTAGAAACCCATTTCTTAATCTGCAGGTGAGTATTGGAACCTTTGTGTAGCAAACATCTTTCAAGTATCCCACATTGTGCTACTACACAATTATTTTCTGCCTAATAAGTACAATGGTATAGGCACATTTGTCCCGTTAAAAGGGAGAATGTTCCCTCCAAGGAGATCAGCAACCTGCCTTTCCCCCACCCTCTCTGGCTTTCCCAGCTCAAGAGAAAAGCGCTCAGCTGACATGAGCAAAACTGAAGGACAGTGACTCTCCCTTCTTAAATCTCAACAGGGAAGAGAAGAATTCCAAAATGTGAAGGCCTTAGCTCGTGTTGTGGTTCGACTGGCCAGACGAGGGCTTAGGGAGCGAACTGGCCTTCCCCAGCCAGGCTGTGTGGCAGCTAAGCTGCTCCACAAATCCTGGGCTTCAGTACTTCTGACACAGTTGTCTCACCGGGGCCTCGAGCTCCTTTTGTACTCAAACCAATCTGAATCCAAAGATAAGTCTTGCCTACTCATCTCGGACAAATGCTTAATTTCCTACTAAGTGATCCTAACACATTTTCATCAGGACTCACTGGTTGCTTGTGGAATTTTCCCCATCTCTCCTCGCATGGTCTTTGTAAAAAGTCTACTCGACAGCCTGGCAAGTAACTTTCTGAATTAAGCAGTCTTCAAGGATTTATTTTGTGAACAAATAAGTACCTCCCCACCTTCCCTTCACCCTCTGGAGCAGGCTCTGCTCTCTCAATGAAGTTGGGGGTAAGCTGTGGACAGAGCCGGCAGAAGTGCTTTCTTAATACTCAGAAGCAACACGCAGTGAACTAAACAAGCAAACACATGAAAGCAAGGAAATCAATACCAAAATACCCATGACCTGGCACAAAAAGAAACCTCCCCTCCAAGAATAACGCAAGAAAAAACCCTCTCCGGCTACGAATTAGGCAAGAAAGCTTTGAAGACACCAAGTCACGTGCTCACCAAAATTAAAAGACGATGCACTTGCAGGTGAACCATGTGGGTAACCTCTCAGCCCACACTACTCCTCTGCCTCTTGTCCTTCCAAGCCCTGAAAAATCCAACTTGGTGTTGGAGCCACAAATCCCAAGACTACAAACCCTATGTATGCACCAACTGATAAGGACAGGATCCCTCAGAAAGTAGATATATTTTACAATAGCATTTCTGAGCAGAAAATGTAAATTGCTCAGTGTGTGCAGTTCTCCAGATACAAAGTTCAAGGGGACAAAAGATTCAAAAGAGCTTCCTAATAAACTGTCAATGCAACCTAAATTCATAAAAATCCATTTTCCTTCACTTGCAAACTTCTCCTCCTAGGTTTTATAAATCCCAGAGACAGTTCCATTTAGGATTATCTTCTCTCCAATGCCCCCCCTATTTTTTTTTTTTTTTTCCTTCCTCAGTACTGGCATGCAAACCATGCTGTTTTAACTTCTTTCCTGTTCTCCCAGTTCTTCTGGAACATTTTATTTTCGACAGTCAACTCATCTGGAGGAATGCCACACTGAGGTCCAACTGTTTATAGCGTTAACTGTGTTTCTGCCAGAAGTCCACATCCAGCCCTACCTTCTCCAGACTGCCTCCTGGATTAAGAATTTATGCTTTCGTTTGGAAGAAGCTTAGAAAATGTGGAAACTTCCAAACATCACTCTTCTTCTTTACAAAGTTACTCTCACTTGTCTAAGAGGAATCAGAAATGGAAACCTGTCATCACCCTTCTTCAAGTACTGTCCCATCCCTCTCTCATGGTTAAATGTTGCACGTGCTGTTCAAAAGGCATTTTAAGGATGACTTCATGTCTACTGGGGCATGGGAAATAGCTAGCCATGGGTCTGCGAGAGAGAACTGGGCCTCAAGAAGATACATAGAGGGCACATTTTTGGATGAGTCTGGAACACTGGGAAGCCACCAGTCATCGTTTTAGACTGGATTTCACTCTCTTGGCCATTCATCAGTATTACAAAATGGCATCTCTGCAAGAAGCCAACTGAAATCTGTACCAGGTTGCAAAACAGATCCTCGGAGTCCAATTGTGGGCACTCTGGTAAGTTGCAGTAGACCCAGACAAACTTCCAAAGAAGGGCATTTGAAAAGGACTCCCCAGCCCTGGATGACAGAACTACAGAGAGAAGGACAATTAGAAGAAAATCACAGCTACAGACCCAAGAGCTAAAAGTCCCACGAACAGAATTGGCTTCTGGCGCGTATCACTGCTGTGAATGACCGTGCTCCCCCAGGCTCCCCAACATGCTACACTCAGCTACCAAAAATCAATCCTCCTGCCCCACTAGCGTGGGATTTCAGGGTTTCTCAGACAGCCTTGCACTCTGGAGAGGAGAGTTGGTGTTTCACAAACCGCTACAATCATGGGCAGTAGGGCAGTGGAAAGGGCACTGGACTGGGAGTCAGCCGACCTAAGTTCTAGGCCTGGCTTTATTACAAATGAACTCTCTGACCTGTGCAAGTCACCTCACGTCTCTCTGCCAGTTTCCTCCTCAGTACAATGCAGGGGGAAGGGCAGATGTGAAGGAGATGATCTCTCAAAGGCACAAAAAAACTAGCTTCTCAATGAAAAGTTCTGAAAGGTGACTATCAGACACTTAATATTCATCATTTAGGGTGTTACCAAGTAGTCAATTTTTTAATGATTTTTATGTTAATTTCTACTTGGGAAATAATATATTTGTCCATAACCCCCAAAATCTCAGCTTAATTCCAATGTTCCCCGGAGTTCTTTCATAATACAATCAATGCCTCTTTTCTTTTCCTCTCTTATTTTTTTAAGCAACCTTCCCCAAACTAAGACTTGTGCTATTAAAAGAGCTTAGAACTTCCCATTTCCTTGCTAGGGCTAAAATTAAACTGTCCATTCCTTAGGGCCCAACATAACATCTGCCAGATGTCTTGGCGTATCACACAAGAAGAGGAATTTTCTTCTAACATTATCTACTTTCCTCTCTGTTTGCTCATAATCAATTAATAGGTCACCAACACCCAGCTAATGTTTCCCTCAAAGCCACCAGCTTCCTAAGTATGTGAACTTCAAAAGATGCTTGCTTTCACATATATACACACACACACACACACTCTCACAGACACTTGATTTTTTTTTTTTTTCAGCTCACTAGATCTTAGTAATAGACACTGGAAATATTTCCCCCACTTTTGAATTTCTTAGTTTCCATATACCAATATCCAATCATACACCCATGTCAGGTCCTTTCCAATCTTAGTTCATTATTTATATATTTCCTAATTTGTGAGTGTGGCATTCATTGTGAAATAGCCTCTCTATTCCCCAGCCATCAACTTGAAACATTCAATGCAGCTCTGTCAGTGTTCTGTCCCATGAGGCAGTGAACTATAAGTCTGATAAAGGACATACCACAAAGAAGATAAGTAAGGTTACCTTAACCAAGAAACCTCAATACCAGGAAAGAATCCAAGATAGACTAGACCCTATTAAACTCCATCACACTGAAAACGGGACTCTTTCCCAAGGCAACTTTACCATTCTTTCCTTTCAGGAAAACTGACCACAAGTACTTTAAAGTACATTAGTACAGTTGGATTTCTTTTTTCCCCTACTGTCTTCCAGAAGACTCATTAGAAAGAAAATTTTTAAAATATATATATATATATATACACACATATATATGCAAAATAATTATTTCATCTAAAAGTTGTCTCCAACTCCAAAGAGTAAGGAAAAAAACAAGTCCTGGAGGAATGTGATCAATGAATTAGATGGACATAAATCTAATATGAGAAGGATTATGGAATCCGAAGACCACAAGAATGTTCTTTATGGCAGTGTGCATCACAGCTCACATATACTTCTCCAGAATGATTTCTCTCTGTGATATATTAGAACAAATTAGGTAAAAACTTGCCTAACGAGCCTCATCAACTTGACGTCTCAAAAACAAAAAGGATCTCTGAGCTTTGCCATCAAATGAGAAGGTTCCATTGGACACTTTTTATTTCTCTCATAGTGGTTTATCCTAAATACTTGTCCCATTTCAAATGCATATATCTAGAAAAATGCAAGAAACCATGTCTTGAATATAATGGTACTTCTCATGTTGGTGAAGAGCATCAGAGATGGATGTGTCTCTTAGGTAACCAGTTAGAACACATTCTCAAACTCCAAAATGCCTCTTAGATACCTAATTTTTTCCCTCCAGAAAACCTCAGCTCTAAGGCTGAATATCTGGTTGCAAAGTAAAAACTATGAGTCAAAAAACCTGGTTGCTGGACTGGCAACAAGTGTGTCAGCTTTTTTCCCTACTGAAAGAAGTAATTAACCAGATTTCCTGGTATCAACATCAACAACAAAGACATCATGTAGGTTTGCTTCAAGTTCAACTATAATGTACTTATGTTTACATAGACATATATGGTTAATTAGATGCAAAACTATCTGGTAATTACTTCCCCAAATAACTCTTTTTATCCCATTGCATTTGAACTTCCGAGTTTGAATATGTAGCAAATACATCCATGCATTAGTAATTGTAAATATAACACTGCTGACATTCTACTTAAGAGCAAAAGTAATGGTATCAAAGAGTAACATTCAATAAATGAATAATGAAAGGTATGATTCCAAGTAAGATTTTTTAAGTGCTCTTGGAAAGCCCTAGATTTTTAATAAAGAAGCAGAGCTCTGAAGAGAAGTATTTTTAAATGAGCATACACATCAAATGCAAATCTTGAAAACCATACATCTTCGTCTGCAAAAACAGGGTTTTACTTCATTGACCATGGACAATTATTAGCTAAAAAAACCACGTATTTCTCCTCTCCTTTCACACCCGTCAGAAGAACAATAACCCTCAATTAATGACACAACAGTTTGGTTTGAAAAATGTGATGTTGTCATATACAGCACTGAGCATTTACTGAATGACACTGCTCCCAGTTACTCAACAGAATATAATTACATCTGGAATCTAAAAACCACCTCAATCTGCACCAAAAATACTGTGGACATAAAGAACTTTACACACACACAAATCTGACACATAATGAAAGCAAAGCAAGAAAAAAGCTGGTATAAGTCGCTCACCAATGTGTTCCTTATTTCTGTTGAAGCTGGTACCTTGCTATATTTCTCCTTAGTTGAAAACGAGGTCCAATCAGCCTCCTTACAATATATTATTAATTGGTTCTGAATCTCCTCCAAGTTTTCATTCCACTGTGGAGCCTTCCTCACCTATCTTCAAGAGTCCGTCTAAAATTCTTCCAACATCTTCCCTCATCCTCAAGATGGCTACCTTACCTAATGGAAAAGCAACATCTTCATGGTTGGCTTTTATAAATTCCTCAAGCATTTCAGGATTTAGTTCTTTACTTGGATCAATTACATACATTCTCTAGAACTAATCTGTGAAGAACTCCAATCAGTGTGTGTGGACTGGGTAGGTTTGGGTCCTTTCTTCAAATCATCCTCACAAAATGTCTTCCTCTAAGACTAATAAATTCCTCCCAATTAGAAAGGTGAAGCTACCTGGACAGAAGGTTTTCTCAACTGACATAATACTCTAAAATTTTGTTTCCATAGTGACATTGTTAAGAAGACATCTGATATTTCTGAAGACTTAACAATACTTGAGAACACAGAGAAAAACAGCAGAATGGAAGGGAAGAGGGAAAACAAAGGAACTAAAAGAAGGCCTAATACACAAATGGAGCATCTTGAAAAGAAATGTAGACCTTCAAGAAACTGGTGTCAGCCAGTCTTAGAGTTCCTCTGAGATCTTGCAGGATTTGCTGTTGCTGCTGTTGTTTTGCAGAAATCAACCCCAACCAGACAATAAAGTCTTGCAATGCATCAAAACATGATGATAACCAAGCCCCAGAACTCCAAAAATCTCAGCTCAGGGCCACCACCATCTTCACAATGAGGAAATCACATTTCCTGGCGACTTGCAGGAGACCTGGAGCAGCTTAAAGTTGTGTGAAGACCTCAGTGGAAAAATGTTTAAGGTTTTCCTTGCCTTTCCCGAAGGAGGTCAAAACCCTCAGGTCCACTCAAAAGGAGAGAAAAAAAATTCCAAAAGTTTACTTTAAATTGGCAACAAACGCCTCCATAACTTGTGAAAGCACTCCTTAGGTGGGAGGAAAATGCAAGCAGCCCTTCCAAGCCCCTCATTTCCTTGCATAATGAACAGAGAGTGAGGAGCCACCACAAGATTCACCCCCTGGAAAGGGAGAAGGAGAAGGCTGGCAGGCCTCCTCCTCCAGCCATCACCAACAGAGCTTCAAAATGGAGACATCCATAATTTTATAAACACTTCTCAGCTTTGTCTCTTGGAAACCCGCTCTCCTCCATTTTCTGGTGGAGTTACAACATGACACGGGCTTACCTGACTCAGTTCCCAGCTCTCAACCAAACTAGTTACTTCCTCAAAAATCCTGCAAGCCACCTCCAGAAACAAAACCAAAGCAAACCAAACAGCCAACACAGACACTCAGAAACAGCCCCCCGGGAGCCCTGGGAGAAAGCCCCAACTGGTTGGTCTTTTCCCATCCCAGACGCGTGCTTAAAAATGAAACTTTTTTTTTTTTCAGTAGGGGAGGAATATAAAAGGAACTCCAGGCAGCCTCCCTCCCTCTCTGTAGGTTAGAAGCTACAATGAAAAGAAAATGAGGGTTCCTCCAGGAATGGTGAAAAGCCTGGAGAATGAACGTGAGAAGAAGCTTTGTGTTTTGGAGTCTGGACTGGAACCAAAGCAGACAGCTTGCAAATGGAGGACAGGGAGATAAAGAAAGGGAAAGAGAGGGGCTGCTCCTCTGGTGGGCGGCTGCGGCTTCCCCTCGCGCCTGGAAGGAGGACAGACCCCTGGGAACTGCACCAGGAGTCAGGCGACCCCCAGGCCCCTGCTTGGGGTCTTTTCTCCCGTCCTCCGAGGAGAGCCAAGCGTGTGTAATGGCTTCTCCTCTCCAGAAACCGTTGTCCTCCTCCACCAGACGCTTCTGAACCCCCAGCCTGGAGACAGCTCCTAGCTGCTCCTGAACCTGCGCCCCCCAGCCGGCCGGCGCCCCCCGCTCCTCGCCTATCTGCTCACCGGCAGCACCGGCAGCCGCCGCCGCCGCCGCCCCCCGACACATCCCGACCCCGCATCCCAACTTCGGGGAGAGAAGAGAGCGAGCCAAATACCTGAGGAAGAGGGGGGTGCCAATCCGCACGGCTTTGCCATCGGGCTGGGGACAAGCAGACAGAGAGGGGGAAAGGAAGGAGAGGGACAGAGAAAGAAAGAGGTCAACCCGCTCAGGTCGGGGCGGCCGGGAGCGCTCCCTCCTCTGCCCCTCGCTCTTTCCCTCTGGCTCTCGGCTCAGGTCTCCCCGACTCCCGCCCTCCGCCCCCCTCTCTGTCCCTTACTCCTGTGCCCACACCAGGAGCATCCGTCCTAAGGCTCCAGCTCTCTCCTCACTCATCTTTTATTTTCTCTTCTCTCCATAGAACTACACGAAATTAATTAAGCCACAGCGCTCCGCTCCCCCCCGGCAGAAGGAGCAGCCAGCAGGGAAAGCACAGCCACCTCCACCGCCACCGCCACCGCCACCTTCTCCTCCTCTTCCTCCCTCGCTTCTCCTCCTCCTCCTCTTCCTCCTCCCCCTCCAGCTCTCTCTCCCTCCTCCTCCTCCTTCCCCCCCCCTTCTCTCTTGCTTCTTCTCTTCCAACAGCCAGTCCATGCAGGGGACTTCCTCTCCTCCCCGCTCCACCAACCCTCCTTGGCCGAATGAATGAGCGCGTTTGTGCCTCCACCACCCCGTGCTCTCCTCCCCGCAGCACTCGGACCACCCCGAGGTGCTGGTTAATTGCAGTAACTTACTGAAGAAGCGTCCCGGCGCCGGGAGGTGTTTCGGGTTCTCCAGCCCCACCGCCTCCTTATCCTTTTTCTCTTTCTCCTCTTCCTGCTCGGGTTATTGTTGTGGAAGTTGTTTGGGAGTCTCATGTGCTTCTGCCGGGTCTCAGCAATGGAGGATCGCCATCTTCCCTGCCTTCCTCGGCTCTTCAGACTCGCTGCAGCTGCAGATGACCTGAGATATCCGTCTCTCTCCCTCTCCCTCTCTCTCCCTCCCTCCCTCTCCCTCTCACTCTCTCCCTCTCTCTCTCTCCTCTTCTCTCTCCTCTCCCTTTCCCTCGCGCGCTCTCTCTCTCTCCCTCTCCCTCCCTCTGTGTCTCTCTCTGAATAATGAGCAACCAGAGGGAGAGAGAAAGCAAGACAGAAAGAGAGAAGGCAGACAATCTTCTCCTGCCACACAAAACGCCGGAGCACCAGGGGGTGCGCGAAGCCTTTCTAATAACAACAACAACGCGCAGGAGAGAGAAAGAAAAAAAGAAAGAAAGAAAGAAAGAAATGAGGAAAGGGCTGGAGGGGGGGAAAAGGAAGAATTATCCAAGAGCTGAGAAGAGCAGGAGAAGGTGGAGGAGATGCTGAGGCTGCGGTTGCTGTCCCCCCTCCCCCCCGCCCGCCCCCCCCCCCCCGCGCTGAACCCCAGAAGGAGGCAAGGTGGTTGCAAAGTTAAGGCTGGGACATTGTCTTTGTCACTCAGAGCAACACACAGCCAGGCCAGTGAGACGCGAGAGGAGGCGGTGGCGGAGGACGAGGTGGTGGTGGAGGAGGAGGAGGAAGAGGAGGAGAAGGAGGCAAAGGAGGAGAAGGGGAAGAGGCAGATGAGATGAATAAAGACCTGCGGAGAAGGCGGTGCGAGGAGCGCGGCGGCCGGGCTGAGGCGTGCGCGCTCGCGTCCCGGAGGCGCCCGGCCGCCCCGGCCGGCAGAGGAAGCCCCCAGTGAGGACCCTGCCCGGTCGCTCATAGCGCTCCCACCATCAGCCCTGCCCGAGGCGCCGAGCCCCGGCCCCAGAGAGTCCCTTACACGCATCCATCTAGAGGCCAATCTTTGCAAAGAACACACATTGGGAACTAGAGGTTGCAAGTCTAAACCCAGATCAACCACGTGGGGCTTTTTAATCCCTTTCCAGCTTGCGGTGTATCTCCAGTGAAAAGCTCAAATTGTCCATTACTGACACGTATTTTGAAGTCTTCTCCTCCGAAATAAAGGCTCGTTGTGCATTTTATTTCTTTTCTGATATGGTAAGGGAAGGTTGAGGGAGGAAAGAACCCATCATTCTGAGCCTCGGAACCACCACTTTCTTTTCCTAACTTGTGAAGTGTTTTGACGGCGCACCAAAACGGGGGGAAAAAAAAAAGCCTACTTAAATAACTTTACACTCTCCAGCCCCGCGTTGCTTGCACTTTCTGGCTGATCATCCAAAAGCTCGGAAAGTAACAATCAGAGCTCCTAATGATAAGGTGTCATGGTGTTGAAGACAAGAGAGCCAAGATGAAGCTTTCACACCTTGAATTTTTATTTAGTGTAATTTCCCACAAATCGTTCTGAACTGTTTATTTTGCAAAGGAGTGGGTTTACCCTTCTCTCTCACTAGGTCTAATGTCTCCTAAGGCTTTAATCTGATGGTGGGGAGGGGGCGGGGGTGGTGCCTACAGTATAAAAAAATCAATATAGCAAGTCAGAAGCAATTGAAGTTCAAGGGCATGGGCTGCTTGTACCATTTCTATTTCTCGCATCCTCGAGCTGGCCATCAACAGCCTCGGGAGAGAGAAACACGCAGCGCGCGGGGCAGAGACCTTAATTCAAGTTTCTTTTGTCCGCGTCTGAATTGGGGGATGTTGCTGGATTCCTTTGCATTGGGGAACGCGCATCCGGTGGAGAAGGCGCGGTGGGGAGGATCCAGGGCAAGACTGTCCTCTGTAATACTCACTACCTCCCCCGCAAACCCAACAACAGTCCGGGAAGATATCCCTGTAAACCCACACAATGAAGGGGAGGAGGAGACGCGCGCGGAGTTGGTTCCCACCAGACAGCGGGGTTTTATAAACAGATCGGAATCCTTTTCCAAGCTTTTCCCCAATCGTTTATTCCGGGGCAGAATCTCTCACCCAGAGACACGATTTCACCCCCTTCCAGTCAACACTTCCTGCCCTTTTCTCCTCCCACTCACATTGAAAAGCTTGGGAGCCCTAAAAGGGTGTTGATGGCGGGGGTGATAAATAAATAAATAAATGACACTCTACGCGTGCGGTGGAGGAGAAAGGAGGGGGAGGGAGAGGCAAAGCGAGGAGAGGGAAGAGAAAAAGTAGGGAGAGGAGAACCAAGAGGAGAAAGCTCAGAGGCGAAAGGGAAACAGTAGTCAAAGCAAGAAGAGAAAGAAGAAAGGAGAGAGGAGGACGGTAAGGCTGTTCAGGACTGAAATGACCCTGGTTTTGAACAGACTTGGGAGGACTCCCAGTCCAGGTGCCTGGAAGGACTTGGGGATAGTCCTTCTGCCCGAGCTCCTCCCCCACCCCACCCCCGGGACCCCAGAGGTGTCTGAGCCCTGGCCGCCGCTCCCCCATAAATTCCTCGTGGCACCGAGAGGAAGCACGCCAGGTCTCCGCCGTCCCTTCACTGCCCCGGCTGATAATTTACCTCTTTGTCTTTAATAAAAAGCTGACTTTTTCTGTCAAGCTCTGCACCGGGAAAGTAACAATCGTATTTCAGGTTGAAAGCTTCTATTACTGCTGGGTTTTGGAGGCTGTGATAAAATCTTCATCGACGTGAAGGTTCCTTCTGGTTGGCTTGGGTCGGAAGTCCTAAGATGGGGGCCGCCCTTCCCCGGGGGCAGGGGGCAGGGGCGCGGGGAACCCGGCGGTGCGGAGGGAGGAGGAAGCGACGAGGTCAGAGGAAACCCAAGACTCCTGGGGCACCAAAGGGCTTCCCGCAGTCGGGGAATGAGCCCTGGGGAGGAGCCTTTCGCGAGAACGTGAGCGCGCCCCAACACGCCTCAGACCTCATAAACCCACTTGGCAAAGACCAGGGAAGCGGCTGGCGGACCGACTGCGGTGAACTCAAGAAATTAACCTTGCGCTGCAATTAAACGGGCTGCCGCCCTTTCAGACTCACCTCGAGCGACCGTGATAGCTCCCGAACCGGCCGCGGGGGGACCTGGCTCCTCCCTCCCGTCCCAGGAGAAGAGGACAAAAAGGGGAGATGGACTTGGAGATGGCCCCGCCCTTCAAACGCTCCAATCCTTGGAAACTAAACCTCCTCTCCAAGCCTCCACGTCTAGAAGGGACAAAGGCAGCGAGGAGATCCAGAGACCGATGGGGGAGATAGGTGGCTTTCGGGCTTCTCAAGTGGGTGCTTTGGGCGAAAGGTACAATGGCCGAGTTTCCATTCCGAATACAGGATAGTCTTTAGAAGACCATCTTCTGGTTTAGAAGCAAATTGACTTACCAAAGCCGTGAAGCAAACTACTGCAAAACTCCCGCATTGCCCTGCTTTTTGAATGTGGAGGGCTAAAATTTCAGTTAACGATGCCATACACAAATTTTTCGACTTTTTTTGAAGTCACACGTGTCTTAACTATCCATCTAAGATAATTGAAAGAAATTAACATGAAAGAAATAAACATGGTGGGGGAGTGGGCTTTTTGTTTGCCTGCTTTTTTTTATAGAGGGTAGCTTTCTTTCAAATGATAAGAAGGCATTTGGATAAATAAAAGCTAGGTCACTCAAGGAAAGTGTGTGGCTGAAGGTTTTAGTGAAAACCTTGACAAACTTGGCGCTTAAGTAACTGTAATTATGCTTTGCCATTAGCGGACCATTAAGATATACAGGAGAAAGTTCACACCTCCTGCTGTTTCATTCCCTAAGAATATTCACAAAGATAATACAAGCCTCGTTGGGTTATCTTCTCCACCAGGAGGGTTAATTTCTAAAAATTTTAATTAAAATGGAAAAGCTTAGGTTTTGTACACAGGCAACAATGTGAGGCAAGTCTCGTGGGGACACATTGGCTTTGTGAAATTTGCCTTTTGTTACTGTACCCTATGCCATTATTCCCCTGGAGTCATATGGGATTTCAAGACTTTGTTAATGTTCCAGGAAGTATGAGTACGTGGGAAGTCTGGACTTTCTTCTCCCTTATCATGGGTGACTGGCATACAGACTCCTCATAAAGGGAAAGTATGGCTCATCAAAAGAGTGACTTTATGAGCATTAATAGAATAATAAATCTTGCAATTTTAGTTCAAGAAACAGTGGAGTCCTATAATCAGAGTGACCCATGCAAATATGATCCACTTTCTTGCCCAACTCTAGCAGGATAGGGATAGTCTATAAATCATTTTGGTTTTTAAAGGTTAGGAAAGGAAAGTGCCCAGACCTCTCAAAAGTGTTTATGGGGCGAAAGGGGACTTCTATCCCCTACAGGAAGGAATCACGGAAAGAAGGAAGAGTTGGTCCAGAGGCTACATTAAAAAGATAGAATTTCAACTGAAACAAGAGTGAATAGATGTTTTAATGTCATGGTTTCAATATTTACATTATATCATATAAAAAAGGAAAAATCCTGCTTCCTGAAAACTATGCAAAAAAAATTTCCAGTTTATAGTCCCACTTTCTAAATTCCAGTTGGAAAACTGTTCAGGCTGATGATTTTAGCAAAACAAGGAGTAGATGAATAGAGAGTATGGCTTTTTCAGAAGTCTTAATTATTCCAGCTTTAAACATTTGACCACACACCTCTTGAACTTGGTGGTATTTTCCTTCCCATGTAAAACTAATTTCCCATGCCATCCAATATAGTCTTTTTACTATTTGAGTTATTTTCAATGGGCTATTTATTTTGAATTTTTGAGATCTTTTACTGTTGTTGGAAATGACTAGTCCTTGAAAAGTTTTTTTTTTAAGACTTCAAATTGGATAATTATGGACTCTCCAGATATCAAAAAAGTGAAGTCACTAACACACCTTCTTTCTGATCCCTTACCGAAAAATCAATATATTTTCATAAACCCAAACCTAAACATATGTAACTAGTTGACTAGTGTCCACGCCTAGGGAGAAGTGACTGAAAGAAGACAAACGTGGATAATTCATGATTCTGAACAGCTCCCAAAGGAAGAGAAATTGCGATAACTTATATTAAACTTCCCCTGTGTGAATCTTTCTGTGCATACCTTTGGGTACCAAAGAAGATGTTTCAATAGCAATGTTCTAAAAACAAAATTATTTTTAAGTCTTTTGCCCATAGGTAGAAGTTAAATTTACAGTTCTATCAAACTAGTTCCTGTAATAATGGACCATTCATGTGGAATGTCCATTAACCATTGAATATTTGTTTAGCATCTACAATATGCCATACTCAGCTGAATACCAGGGATACAAAGATGAATAAGAGAAGATGAGTCAAAGTCTAAATGCCTGATCTACTTCAGGAACCACTAGCTTTAAAATGCCATTATTTGGATTTATATAGCACTTTAGATTTTTACTCACTCAAAAGCAATACAGGACTTTGGCCAATAAGGAGGCTATGATTAATTTGAACATTTTTGTTCATACTACAGAGTTAGTAGGAAGTAATATTGTGTTAAAATAATTTAAAGCCAGTGTCTTGCCTTAACTCATAATTTAACGTGAAATTCTAACTAGAGAAGATCTTTTTAGGAAGAAAGAGCTGTGTTAGATCAACTATGATTAGATTAACCAAAATTCATAAGAAAGACTCAACTGAAGGATTGTCTATTTTTTGAGGTATCCCGTCTAGCAGACAGACAAGTATTTCCAGATTCCTACTACTTGCATTCAAACTGAAGCCCAGAGAGGGGATGTGACCTAGTCAGGAACACAGAGCTGGTCAAAGGCAGTCAGCTCTACAAGCTATGCTTCCACGCAGTTTCCTAAAGTTATCATTCTGATATCACCTTCAAGATTTCTTTTTTTTTTTTTGACATGCTTCCATACTACTTGTACTGTTATTTACTTAAAATATATTATTTCTAAATGAACTTAAAAAAAATCTTAGCTCCATCAAAAGTAATATGACTAATGAAATCACAAGTCCGATGGGCTATTAATATATAAAATTATAATACACATCAAAATAAATATATTATTAAAATTAGAATAAAGAAAAAAGATTTTGGCTTAAAAAACTAGTCTGATATTATACATGCCAAACTCTTAATGGTAAGGAGTGAGAAAGGTGAAAAAGAAAGTTTGAGTTATTTTTTTGTATACAAACAGGAATCACTTTTATAATTTAAAAACTAAGAAAAAATTGTATGGTCTAGTGGTGGCTAGCACAGCCCCAAAGTAAGCCTTTTCATTATATATACTTAGAGGAATTAAACATTAGCACAAGCCTTTTAAGTACAATTTAACAATATATATTTAAAGTCTTAAAATGTTCACACTTTTTGTTCCCTTAATTCCTCCTCTTAGAATCTACCCTAAGGAAACAGTCAAAAATGGTAGAAAAGATTTACACAAAAAAAGATAGAGGTAAAGTAAACAATTGAAGATAACTTGTGATTAGGAGAAGAGGAATGGTTAGTCAATAATAAATCTCCACTATGACATATCAGGCAGCTTAAAATTATTTACAAAGATTTTTTGTAATTAAATAGAAAAATGGCCTCATGCTAGGTAAAGACCTAGACATAAAGTTATGATCACTGATTATTTTTTCATAATGCACACACTTAGAAATCACTTTCAAAGGAAATATACCAGCGTGTCAATAGTAAATTGACTTATTAAAATTTTAGGAAATGTAGAACTTATAAGTGATCTATATAAGTTATATAAGTATATAAACCACGTATATACATATATACACGTATATATGTATATATATACATACACGTATATATATATACACGTATATATACATATATACACACACGATGGAGTTGACTGCTTTGTTTGAACTGAACTGTCAAATATTTGTTTTAGTATTTCAAAACATTTTAACGTTAAATGATAGAACCCACTTTTATGTGTCTGGTAATTATAAATATGTCTTGAAGATCTTATTAATATTGCTAATAAAACTGTGTCACAGTATCTGTTTTTCACAGCTAATTTAATTTGCTTTTTACAGGGACAACAGGAAGATCTGAGTGAGTATTTTGAGTACATTTTGTATACAAAAGGAAATTTAGGGCCAAAGAGATTGAATGATTTAACCTAAGGTCTTCTGACACTAATAGTGTAAAGAAGACTAAAGTCCAGTTCTCCCAATTTTTACTGTTATGTTTTGAAATCTAGAATTCCATACAATCTCAAAAATATTGCCAAATACTACCAAAGGAAATTTTCTTTTGGCCCATATGAAAAAAGGTTATCTTCATCAAATATGTGAATGAAAGCTCTGATACTCTTTTACACCTAAAAAATTAGCAGAAATATATACTGTATATGTATCTATATGTATATTTATATTTTGCAATTGTTAAGAGTATATATAATTCTCAGTTGTTGAAGATATGGAAAAATAGACCCTCTAGTTCTCTGTTAGTGGAAATACGAAAAGTTTCAGTCTTTCTGGATGTATTAGAAGTCTTTAACCCAGGAATATAACTTTTTTTTTTTTTTTTTTTGCGGTACGCTGGCCTCTCACTGTTGTGGCCTCTCCCATTGGGGAGCACGGGCTCCGGACGCGCAGGCTCAGCGGCCATGGCTCACGGGCCTAAGCGCTCCGCGGCATGTGGGATCTTCCCGGACCGGGGCACGAAGCCGTGCCCCTGCATCGGCAGGCGGACTCTCAACCACTGCGCCACCAGTGAAGCCCCCCAGGAATTTAACTTTTAAAAA